>NC_140593.1:24287656-29215572 GCF_964204655.1 Triturus cristatus | reverse complement strand
GGACTTAAATGATAAAAATAACGAGAAGGAAAACCCTTCGGGTAATCAATTCCCTTCTCTGTAGCAGCAATAGCTGCCAAGATGTCATCATCAATCTTACTTTTGGATCTTGTAACTGCTGCCACTAAGTATGTAGCCACTGCGGTTTTTGCTGCCTCGTCAGCCAAGCTGTTGCCGACAGCATGGACACCAAGTCGTTGGTGACCAAGAGTGTGAATAACATTCACGAGAGGGAGACGTTCTTTAAAGTCTGCCACTCGAACCCAAAGCGTTTTATGCTTAATTGTGCTACCTTTCGTGTCTCGATAATCATTCTGAGACCAGAAGTGTAAGTTGTCATTGTAGGACTGGACACAATAGAAGGAGTCACTTACTATAAGAGTCGTGACTCGGGGATCAGCAAACTCGAGTGCAAGCACCAGAGCCCGAAGCTCCGCCAGTTGCGCGGTACAATCACCCAATGACTGCGTATGCACTGCATCAGATTGGAATTCACCATTTACGAATGTACCTACGACAATTGCGCAAGCCGCTGAATAAGCGTGCTTCGATCCAATCGCGGGCTGCGCCGAGCCGTCAGTGTATATGACACAATGGTATTCTTCGAGCGGGCGCAAAGACAGAGGAGCCGGATGAACGAATTCATACTGCAAGTACTCTTGAGTCTGTATTGAGGCGTCAAAGATATAAGTGACATCTGGCGACGTTAGTGTTGTGGCCCATTGTATCCACCGTGGATGCAAAGCTTTAGAATTTGGTACACTTGCTTTATTCACTGCCTCTAAGGCAGGATACGGTGTTACAACCAGAATCTGTTTCCCATGCGACAGTGCGCGTTCCTTAAGGATCGCCATCTGCACAGCAGTCAGAACTTTTTCGACCGTGGAAAAACGTAATTCAGCAGAGGTGTACAAGTGTGATTTATACGCAATGGGGACTGTATCGCCCTCATTAAACGTCAAATACGTGAAACCCACGGCGCCTGGCACTATTCTTATTACCAGGTTAGTGCGGTTGTCACATGTCAGCAAGTATTGTGAAGCAAGAAGATCAGCCTGTAAAGACTGTAAAATAGCAGAGTGTTCTAGCTGCCAGCTAGACTTCGAAAACGAAGGTTGTACCAAGGCGTAAAGCGGCTTGATACGCTGGGCATAATCAGGAATGTACGTACATCCGAAATTTAGATAGCACAGCAGAGATTGTAATTTCTTCAGTGTTGTAGGAGCACGCAAGCATGCGCACTTCTCCAGAAAGTGGGGAGCTAACCCCTTACCTTCATTGTTGAGCTCGTAGCCCAAAAACAACACTGTATATTCCGCGATGTGAGACTTCGCAAAATTGAATTTGTAGCCATAGTCAGCAAAACTCACTATAATATTGTCGACTCGAGACAGATGTGGCATCAGCTCATCATCCGTGAGCTATATATCGTCAACATAGGAGTATGCGTCGGGGTCATTCCTTTCTAAGAGAGAAACCACGCGAGCGGAGAAGACGCCAGGGCTATTTTTGTCACCCATGGCCAATTTCGTAAACTGTTTTTGTTTGCCGCCCGAAGTAAACGCCATCCACTGGCTACACAGTGTGGACAGGTTGTGGCTAAAAAAGACATTGGAAATGTCAAGTGTCGTTTTAAATCTTTTACGCACGAGACTGTCGACAAGTGCCGAGCTGTGTGTATTCTGTACCGCGCAGGTCCGGCAATGGGAGTTTAGGTGCCGGTAATCCAAAACTAAACGGTACGAGCCGTCAGGCTTCGTTACAGTGAATAAAGGGTTATTCATAGGGGACACACAAGTTTCAATAACACCCTGATATTCCAATTGTTCAAGGATTGCCGCGACGTGTGGCCTAGCTTCACGACGCATGGGATATTGGGGTTGAGGCCGGGGCATAGACCGCAGTGGAATCTCATGGCAGGGGGACAACCGGTCCCATCCCACCTGAGTACGATACACCGCTGGCGCAAGCGCCAGCGCCCACTCCCCAGCATACACTTCAGCTTGGTCCTTAGGCACTGTGTGCGCAAAGGACGGGAGGATTACCTCCTCCCCTCTAGGAGCTTCCAAAATGAAGGCTGGGGGCCAATCTGCCTCCGCTAGGAGGATATTATAGGTGGTGGTCAGATTATCCCAAAAGATCCCCTTTATAGTACGTTGTATGTCACCCTCAATTAATAAGACTATTTCATAAAGTCTGTCAGGGGGAGCCACTCTGGTGTCAGCTGTTTCAACAGTAACCAATATATCAGTTGCTGTCACCTCCAGAAATGGACGCAGAGCTTGACGGACTATGGTAATTTCCGCTGCGCTGTCCAGTAGCGTCAGCGCCCATGTCCGGTTCCGAAGCTGTGTCCGCACTATCTGAGGCATACCTTGCCGTCAGAGCCGCCACTTTCTTCTTCTGAAACGAGGGTCTTTGTCGTGCAAATTCGTCCTGCTTGCCTTTACCCTCAGTCTGTCGGGGTTGTTCACGTTGTTGTGGAGCACCCCGACCTTTGCCACCGCCTCCGCCACCGGACTGTGAAGCCGATGTTTCCTGTGAAGAATGAGGAGAACGTTGTTCAGAAACCTGAAACCTATGAGGAGACTTAATAGTAGCACGATCTCGCAGATCATAAGTGCGTTCACTACTTGACTGAAGGGGAGAGGCAGGCTGAGAGCCCTGTTTCTGCTGCTGCTTTCCCTGTTGTTTAGACCGCCAATTTTGTTTTGGAAAACTTGGTAGGTCGTCCTTACCAGAGGCTTCCGCCTTACCCTGCTGCTTTAGATCGGGAGTTTTGATCACAGGCTTAACTCCTAAAGAGCTACGACCCAAATCTCTGTATGCACCTGAGATTATCTTCGCAAATTCCTGCGGCTTGTCCTCTTCAGCAACTTTCTTTAGTTCATTACGAACCTGGAACTGCAAAGCATCACCCTTAAGGTTTCCCATTATCATGGTAGCCACCAGGTCAAACTGTCCGAGGAGCCGCATCCCTAATTCTATCGCAGACTCCGCACCGTGGTTCTCTTGAACACGTTTAATAACGGAGGGCAGCATTAACATAGACGGAGTACCAAAGCACTGCGCGTACGTCGCTGCAAAGACCTTACCCCAGTTAACACAATCATCTACGTTGGGGACCAAGTCTTTAGGCAAACTAATGGTAAGGATCCTGTGTTTCTCCACAGGAGTTGTATTCGGGTATACCGCTTCTATTTGGTCAAATTTTTCAGCAAGCCAAAAGGGAAAATCATCCCTCGTTTGGGGGCGCTTGCCCATGACAGAATTAACCATAACAGGACTAATGACCACCGCGTGGTGAACATTAGGTTGTCCCACAACAGCAGGTGCCCCCGCCTGCACAGTGCGCGACACATACTGCACCAACGCCCTATATACTGTTATAAGGGCAGTGTGTAGTACACGCAACTCAGCCACCGTCACTGTGAGGTAACGGGGATGAGGCGTAAATCCGGCTAGTACCGGCCAAGTGGCCCCCGCAATTGATAAAGGGCCCATTCTCGGCGGTATAACCACATGGGGAAGGGCACCATTAAACCAAATCTGATGTTGCCAAGCAGATATTGGTATTTCCTGTGTCCTATACGGCGTATAGTTCGCTGGCACCGCAGTGGCAGTGTAAGAATGAAAGGTATTATCGTCCTCACTTACTGCCGGAATCGTCACCCAAGAGTAGAATAACTCAAAAGGATGAGCCGCATCGGCTCCTACCACAAAGATGACGCTCATGCCAGTGTCCGGCACCCCATACTGCGTCAAATGACGTTTCAGAGCTGCACGGCTATGCGCCGCTATTTCTACTGACATAAGGACAAACTACACTCGAAGCTATCAGTAGCACAAGGGTTCAATAACCTTTTTAATGATCAAGCTTGAAGGAACCTATATCAATAGAACTAGGTAGGTTTAAATCCATCAGACTTGTTATCCGGAAACAAGAATGAGGGTGTTGTGGACTAATATAAGCACTACTAAGGCGTTTCAACTCATAGACCAAACGTTAGGTGCGCCATGTTGCAGGGATTCTGCTTATACACAGAACTATGCGTAGAACCCCAGGACCTCAGTGAATTGTGGTGTACCAGAAACTCACCTCAGAACCCAGAACCCAGTATCCGGCTAGCATAAGTGTCCCATTCGTTATCCGAGATTCGGCTCAGAGATCCCAATGAAAAGACAACCCAGAACAAGCTACTTAGTGTACTCTCAGGAATGGTGGGAATCGGAAATACCTGTTCGTATATTATTCTCACATCAGTCCACAACAAGAATCAACAGAGACACGGTGAAAATAAAAAGAGTTTATTTTTATAGACCACGTGTCCTAAGATGCAGTACTTTGGCTAATACAAGCAGACAAATGATTAAAATCAAAACCATCAGCATCGTTACAATACCATAGAATATAAAAGGGGTTATCATGTTATAATGACAGTGGATACTACCACCTTCCCTTTATTAAGAAGCTAATATTATTATTATGCTAATAGAAGGTCTCTTAGGCTTGAATAGGGGACCCCATACCTCAAAGATCAGCTTAGTGAAATCACATCACAGGAGCATCAGGAGTCTTCTCGCAGGAAGGCTCGTCTTCGGTCTGAATAATAAACATGATGTCTGTGATATTAAAAGCACCAACTTTCAGGTATTTGCAGCTGCCCGTGTGTTATGGCTAAATAGTGGGTCGATCAACCTAGAGTGGAAAACATGCATTGTCTAACAACCCAGACTGTTTTGTCACGCCATGTACAGACCAAGGTCGCTGCGCAGAGCTCGGGATGGTAACAACAGATTGCTTTCGTGTGAGGCAAAACACGAGTCAGCAGTTTGTTTAAGCAATAACATGTAAACGCAGTGTCGTGCGCAAAAGCAGCAAGATGGCTTTCTAACATCTAACGTGGTTGTGCTAAATTAACAATGTATGTACGTATTAAGGGAGTCCTCACTACAAGGTCAGTGCAATGATGTTCTGGCAGTGTAGACGGAAGTGCTTGAGCTGGTGTTTTATGGTTTAGGGAAGTGCAGTTGTGTTTGGGCAGTATAGGGGCTCGTGCTGGGGGTGGTGTTTTAGGGTTTAGGGTAGTGCAGTGGTGTTCCGGTAGTGTAGGGGGTCATGCTGGGGGTGGTGTTTTACTGTTTAGGGCAGTCCAGTGGTGTTCAGGTAGTGTAGGGGGTTTTGCTGGGGGTGGTGTTTCAGGGTTTAGGGCAGTGCAGTGGTGTTCGGGCTGTGTAGGTGGTCATGCTGGGGTGGTGTTTCAGGGTTTTGGGCAACGAAGTGGTGTTCGGGCAGTGTAGAGAGTCATGCTGGGGGTAGTGTTTCAGGTTTTAGGGCAGAGCAGTGGTGTTCGGGAAGTGTAGGCGGTCTTGCTGGGTGTGTTGTTTCAGGGTTTACGGTAGTGGTGTTCGTGCAGTGTAGGGGGTCTTTCTGGGGGTGGTGTTTCAGGGTTTAGTGCAGTTGTGCAGTGGTGTTCGGGCAGTGTAGGGGGTCTTGCAGTGAGTGGTGTTTCAGGATTCAGGGCAGTGGTGTTCGGGCAGTGTTGGGGGACTTGCTGGGGGGTGTTTCAGGGTTTAGGGCAGTGGTTCTTGGGCAGTGTAGTGGTTCTTGCTGGGGGTGGTGTTTCAGGGTTTAGGGCAGTGCAGTGGTATTCAGGCAGTGTAGGGGGTCGTGCTGGGGCTGGTGTTTCAGGGTTGAGGGCAGTGCACTGGTGTTCGGGCAGTGCTGGGACTTGTGGGGTGCTGGTGTTACAGGGTTTAGGGCAGTGCAATGGTATTCGGGCAGTGTAGGGGGTCATGCCGGGGGTGGTGTTTCAGGGTTTAGGGCAGTGCAGTGGTGTTCGGGCAGTATAGGGGGTCGTGCAGGGGGTGGTGTTTCAGGGTTTAGGGCAGTGTGTTCGGGTAGTGTAGGGGGTCTTTCTGGGGGTGGTGTTTCAGGCTTAAGGACAGTGGTGCAGTGGTGTTCGGACAGTGTAGGCTTCTCGCATGGTGTGGTGTTACAGGGTTTAGGGCAGTGCGATGGTATTCGGGCAGTGTAGGGGGTCATGCCGGGGGTGGTGTTTCAGGGTTTAGGGCAGTGCAGTGGTGTTCGGGCAGTATAGGGGGTTGTGCAGGGGGTGGTGTTTCAGGGTTTAGGGCAGTGTGTTCGGGTATTGTAGGGGGTCTTTCTGGGGGTGGTGTTTCAGGCTTTAGGACAGTGGTGCAGTGGTGTTCGGACAGTGTAGGCTTCTTGCATGGTGTGGTGTTTCAGGGTTAAGGGCAGTGGTTTTTGGGCAGTGTAGTGGTTCTTGCTGGGGGTGGTGTTTCAGGGTTTAGGGCAGTGCAGTGGTATTCAGGCAGTGTAGGGGGTCGTGCTGGGGCTGGTGTTTCAGGGTTTAGGGCAGTGCACTGGTGTTCGGGCAGTGTTGGGACTTGTGGGGTGCTGGTGTTACAGGGTTTAGGGCAGTGCAATGGTATTCGGGCAGTGTAGGGGGTCATGCCGGGGATGGTGTTTCAGGGTTTAGGGCAGTGCAGTGGTGTTCGGGCAGTATAGGGGGTCGTGCAGGGGGTGGTGTTTCAGGGTTTAGGGCAGTGTGTTCGGGCAGTGTGGGGGTCTTTCTGGGGGTGGTGTTACAGGCTTTAGGGCAGTGGTGCAGTGGTGTTTGGACAGTGGAGGGGGTCTTGCAGTGGGTGGTTTTTCAGGGTTTAGGGCAGTGCTGTTCGGGCAGTGTAGGTGGTATTGCTGGGGGTGGTCTTTCAGGGTTTAGGGCAGTGGTATTCGGGCAATGTAGGGGTTCTTGCTAGGGGTGGTGTTTCAGGGTTTAGGGCAGTGCAGTGGTGTTCGGGCAGTGTTGGGGGACGTGCTAGGGATGGTGTTTCAAGGTTCAGGGCAGTGCACTGGTGTTTGGCCAGTGTAGGGACTCGTGTGGGGGCTGGTATTTTAGGGTTTAGGGCAGTATAGTGGTGTTTGGGCAGTGTGGGGGTTGTGTGGCGTCTGGTGTTTCAGGGTTTAGGTTAGTGGAGTGGTGTTTGGGCAGTGTAAGTGGTCATGCAGGGACTGGTGTTTCAGGGTTTAGGGCTGTGCAGTGGTGTTCGAGGAGTGTGGGGGTCATGCTGGGGCTGGTGTTTCAGGGGTTATGGAATTGCAGTGGTGTTCGGGCAGTGCGCGGTGTTGTGCGGGGGCTGGTGTGTCAGGGTTTAGGGCAGTGCAGTGGTGTTCGGGCTGTGTAGGCAGTCTTGTAGGGTGTGGTGTTTCAGGGTTTAGGGCAGTGGTGTTCGGGCAGTGTAGGGGGTCTTGCTGGGGGTGGTGTTTCAGGGTTTAGGGCAGTGGTGCAGTGCTGCTTGTGCAGTGTAGGGGGTCTTGCAGGGGGTTGAGTTTCAGGGTTTAAGGCAGTGGTGTTCGGGCAGTGTAGGGTGTCTTGCTGGGGGTGGTGTTTCAGGGTTTAGGGCAGTGGTGTTCAGGCAGTGTAGGGGGTCTTGCTGGGGTTGGTGTTTCAGGGTTCAGGGCAGTGCAGTGGTGTTCAGACAGTGTAGTGGGTCGTGCTGGGGCTGGTGTTTCAGGGTTTAGGGCAGTGCAGTGGTGTTCGGTCAGTGTAGGGGGTTGTGCAGGGGTGGTGTTTCAGGGTTTAAGCCAGTGCAGTGATGTTCGGGCAGTGTAGGGGGTTGTGCAGGGTGTGGTGTTTCTGGGTTTAGGGTAGTGCAGAAGTGTTTGGGCAGTGTAGGGGTTCTTGTTGGGGGTGGTGTTTCAGGGTTAGGGAAGTGCATTGGTTTTTGAGCAGTGTTGGGGGTCTTCATGGTGTGGAGTTTCAGGGTTTAGGGCAGAGCAGTGGTGTTCGGGCAGTGTAGAGGGTTGTGCTGGGTGTGGTGTTTCAGGGTTTAGGGCAGTGCAGTGGTATTTGGGCAGTGTGAGGGGTCATGCTGGGGCTGGTGTTTTAGGGTTTAGGGCAGTGCAGTGGTGTTCAGGCAGTGTACGGGGTTGTTCTGCGGGTGGTGTTTTAGGGTTTAGGGCAGTGCAGTCGTGTTCGGACAGTGTAGGCTTCTTGCATGGTGTGGTGATTCAGGGTTTAGGGCAGTGGTTTTTGGGCAGTGTAGTGGTTCTTGCTGGGGGTGGTGTTTCAGGGTTTAGGGCAGTGCAGTGGTATTCAGGCAGTGTAGGGGGTCATGCTGGGGCTGGTGTTTCAGGGTTTAGGGCAGTGCACTGGTGTTCGGGCAGTGTTGGGACTTGTTGGGAGCTGCTGTTACAGGGTTTAGGGCAGTGCAATGGTATTCGGGCAGTGTAGGGGGCATGCCGGGGGTGGTGTTTCAGGGTTTAGGGCAGTGCAGTGGTGTTCGGGCAGTATAGGGGGTCGTGCAGGGGGTGGTGTTTCAGGGTTTAGGGCAGTGTGTTCGGGCAGTGTGGGGGGTCTTTCTGGGGGTGGTGTTACAGGCTTTAGGGCAGTGGTGCAGTGGTGTTTGGACAGTGGAGGGGGTCTTGCAGTGGGTGTTTTTTCAGGGTTTAGGGCAGTGCTGTTCGGGCAGCGTAGGGTGTATTGCTGGGGGTGGTCTTTCAGGGTTTAGGGCAGTGGTATTCGGGCAATGTAGGAGTTCTTGCTAGGGGTGGTGTTTCAGGGTTTAGGGCAGTGCAGTGGTGTTCGGGCAGTGTTGGGGGACGTGCTAGGGATGGTGTTTCAAGGTTCAGGGCAGTTCACTGGTGTTTGGCCAGTGTAGGGACTCGTGTGGGGGCTGGTATTTTAGGGTTTAGGGCAGTACAGTGGTGTTTGGGCAGTGTGGGGGTTGTGTGGCGTCTGGTGTTTCAGGGTTTACGTTAGTGGAGTGGTGTTTGGGCAGTGTAAGTGGTCATGCAGTGTTAGACGGCGACCTCAGAGGAGCCCGGAAGGGGGTCCTGACTACCCTGAGACCCACCCTCGAAGTATCGTAGCCGGGCACTGGCGGGAGACTCCTCAGGGGGAGGAATCTCGTATCTAGGATCGTAATTCTGGCACCACACGACACAGAGTCACCACACCGTGTCTTCTTAGAAATCAATCTTTATCAATTAGGTTAGCACTGCAAATATGTACAAGGAGAGCACGGGCTCAATGAGTCTCGGAAGGGATAGGGGGTAGCGGGACAGTCTCTGGCAAAGGTTCAAGGCAGGGACGTACCCGGCGCACAGCTCACAATCCTCGAGCTGGGGGATACGCTTGTTGTAGTTGGGGTCCGGCGGGACCGTGGGAGTCTTGTGGGAACCGCGAGTCACTCAGCGGGCTCAGGTACAAGTTCGGAGGTCTTACGATCTTCAGGGAGCCGCGAGTCACTCAGCAGGCTCAGGTACAAGTTCGGAGGTCTTACGATCTTCAGGGAGCCACGAGTCACTCAGCAGGCTCAGGTACAAGTTCGGAGGTCTTACGATTCTTCAGGGAGCCACGAGTCACTCAGCAGGCTCAGGTACAAGTTCGGAGGTCTTACGATCTTCAGGGAGCCGCGAGTCACTCAGCAGGCTTAGGTACAAGTTCGGAGGTCTTACGATCTTCAGGGAGCCGCGAGTCACTCAGCAGGGCTCAGGGGGGTCTAAGTTCCAGGAGCCGCGACCGCGTCAGCAGGCTCTCGTTGTTCCAGCGTCGAATCTGCCGGACAGTCCCAGAGCACCCCTTGTTATAGATCGACCCCTCTTTGATGTTCGGAGTCTGAGCAGGCAGGGGTCTTGTCACCTGGGGGTCGCTTGTCGGGGTTTCCTGCCAGTGTCTTTTGATCCTTTCAGGGCCGGGTCGGGAGGAGCCCCAGACACCCAGCAGGCATGGAGCCAGCCTTCAGGGAGGCCGGAGGGCCGATCGAAACCCATCGTCCCAGGGGGGTTCAGAGGTGCGATAGAAACTGCTCCTCCCTCTCTCATCCCCTGGCAGGCGGGATGTCCTCCAGCCGGAGTAGCGCCTCTAGGCCCGGGTCGCGCTGGGGCCGGGCAGCCATCTTGGTGCATGAAGTGGGCACGCGGGCCCGGGGTGGCCGAAAGGAGAGAGGCCATGGACGAGGATGTCCGGGTCGGGTGCGGGTGTTCTGGTGGGAAGGATCGGCTAGGCCGGGTGCTTGGGGCTGCAGGCACCAGGTTAGGTGGTGCGGGGGGGCAAGTAGAGCCATGCTACGAGGCCGGGTCCAACACGCGTCCCCCCCAGCTGAAAGCCGGAGAGAACTGCCCATCATCTTGGGGGGTTCTCTTCGCTGAGGCGGAAGAACCGGGAGAGGCCGTCAGCGTTGGCGTGGTCCATACCAGGGCGATGTTCTACGGTGAAATCCATCCCCTGGAGGGAGATTGACCACCGCAGTAGCTTGGGGTTCTCTCCTCGCATCTGCATAAGCCATTGCAAGGGCCGATGGTCGGTTTGGACTCTGAAATGGGTGCCGAATTGGTAGGGGCGTAGCTTCTTTAGTGCCCAGACCACGGCAAAGGCTTCGCGCTCAATGGTGCTCCATCTCTGTTCTCTGGGCAACAGCCGCCGGCTGAGGAAGGCGATGGGCTGGTCTAGGCCTTGGTCATTCACTTGGGACAGGATGGCCCCAATGCCATGCTCGGAGGCATCGGTTTGGACTACAAACTCCTTGGAGTAGTCGGGAGCCTGGAGGACGGGGGCAGTACACATGGCCTTCTTTAGGGCATCGAACGCCTCCTGGCAGGCAGTCGTTCACTGCACCTTCTTTGGCTGCTTTTTGGACGTGAGTTCTGTGAGGGGGCCGACAAGGCTGCCATACCCCCGGATGAATCTTCGGTAGTAGCTAGTAAGGCCCAGAAAGGCTCGGACCTCCGTTTGGGTGGTGGGTGGTTCTAAGGCTAAGATGGCGTCGATCTTTGGCTGTAGTGGGGCGACCTGGCCGCTTCCGACCTGGTGCCCCAGGTAGACTACTGAACCTTGCCCAATCTGGCACTTGCTGGCTTTCACTGTGAGGCCTGCCTGGCGCAGGGCGGTCAGCACCCTCCGGAGGTGCTGGAGGTGTTCACCCCATTCGGAACTGAAAATGGCTATGTCGTCTAGATAGGCCGTGCTGAACTGTTCCAGCCCGGCCAGGACTCTATTCACCAGTCGCTGGAAGGTGGCCGGGGCATTTTTCATTCCGAAGGGCATTACGCGGAAGCGGTAGTGCCCATCTGGGGTCGAGAAGGCGGACCGCTCCTTGGCTCCCTCGGTGAGCGCAATCTGCCAGTATCCGCAGGTGAGGTCGAATGTGCTGAGGAACCGGGCTGCCCCTAGTCGGTCAATGAGCTCGTCGGCTCGTGGAATGGGGTGGGCATCGGCTCGGGTGACGTCATTGAGCCCCCGGTAGTCCACGCAGAATCGGAGCTCGGGGGCGACACCGGGGGCCGCTGCCTTCGGGACCAGGACCACGGGGCTGGCCCAGGGACTGTCAGATGGCTCGATCACCCCCAGGGTCAACATCTTCGAGACTTCAGCTTGAATGCAGGACCGGACCCGGTCAGGGACTCGGTATGCTCGGTGTCTCACCGGCGGGCTGTCCCCGGTGTCCACGTCATGAACACACCAGTCGGTGACTCGGGGGATCAGGGAGAAGAGGTCGGAAAATTGTCCTAGGAGCTGGCGGCAGTCCTCTTGTTGCTGGGCAGTGAGGGCTGGGGAGAGGTTCACTCCTTCCACGGAGCCATCCTGCTCCTTGACACACAGGAGGTCCTGGAGGGGATCAGACTCATCTTCGGCCCCGTCATCG
Source organism: Triturus cristatus (assembly GCF_964204655.1). NCBI lineage: Eukaryota > Metazoa > Chordata > Amphibia > Caudata > Salamandridae > Triturus > Triturus cristatus. The sequence goes on along the minus strand of NC_140593.1, from coordinate 29,203,902 downwards.
GTGGCCAGCAGGAGGCTGAGTTCTGTCCGCACGAAGTGAGGCTTGAGGCGGTTCACGTGAAGGACCCGAAGGGGATCCCGAGGCGACTGGACGTCCACCAAGTATGTGACTTGACTCTTCCGCTCAACCACTTTGTAGGGCCCAGTCCACCTGTACTGGAGGGCGCCAGGCGTCACGGGGGCCATGACCCACACCTGCTGGCCCGGCTGGAACTCGACCAGAGTGGCATTCTGGTCGTACCAGCGCTTCATCTCTTCTTGGCTGGCCTCCAGGTTGGCCTCGGCCAGTTCTCGGAACTTCCTGGTCTGGTTCCGGAGGGTCAGGACGTATTGGAACACATCTCGTGGGGTGGTCTGGGGTACGGCCTCCCACCCTTCCTTAACCAAACTGAGGGGACCTCGGACGGGGTGTCCATAGAGTAACTCAAATGGGCTGAACCCTAAGGACTTCTGGGGGACCTCCCGGTAAGCGAACAAGAGGCAGGGGAGCAGGACGTCCCACTTACGCCGGAGGGGCTCTTCTAGGCCAGTGATCATCCCTTTCAGAGTCCTGTTAAACCTTTCTACTAGGTTGTTCCCTTGGGGATGGTACGGGGTGGTGAACTTATAGGACACCCCACATTGTTGCCACAGGGACGTCATGTATTTCGAGATAAAATTAGTGCCGCGATCGCTCACGACCTCGCGGGGAAAACCCACCCGGGAAAAGATCCCCATCAGGGCCCGGCCCACCACGGGGGCCGTGATGGTGCGTAGGGGGATAGCCTCAGGATAGCGGGTGGCGTGATCCACTAGGACCAGGATGAAACGGTGACCTTGGGAGGTGGGGGGGTCCAGTGGCCCCACGATGTCGATCCCTACTCGTTCGAAGGGGGTACTGACGACCGGGAAGGGTTGGAGGGGAGCCTTGCGCTTTCCTCCACTCTTCCCACTAGCTTGGCACGTGGGGCAGGACTTGCAGTGGGCTTCTACAGCTGCTCTCATTCTAGGCCAGTAAAAGTGGGTCACGAGACGGCTGTAGGTCTTGTCCTGACCCAGGTGGCCGGCGAGGGGGACGTCGTGGGCTAAGCCCAGGAGGAAGTCTCGGAAGCGTAGGGGTACCACCAGCACCCGTCCGGATCCCAGCTCCACCGACTTCTGCTCACTGTACAAAATGTTATTCTCCCAATAAACTCGGTGCGTCCCGGTTTGGTCGCCTGCGGCTTGGCCCTCGGCCTGGCGCCGCAGCCCGACCAAGAAAGGACAAGTGGCTTGCTCCCGGCAAAATTCTTCCCGGGTGGGCCCGCCCTCGTGGCGCCATTGGGCCAATTCGGGTAGATCGCCTAACTCGGGGACCGGGGCGGTGTCGGACGGTGAGGGTTCGTCGCTGGCGACTGACCCTGCTGATGGGGGGACAGGAGGACCCTCGGCGGGGACTGTTCTGATTTCCTCGATCGGGGTGTCTTCGACTTCTCCCGGGGGGGTGAGTCGGGCTGATATAGATCGGGTGGTGGCGCACACCCACTCGGGGAGTCCCATCATTCCTAGGTGGGCCTTGCGTTCGACGTGCTTCCAGGGAGAGCTCTCCAGGTCGTTCCCTAAGAGGCAGTCGACCGGCTGGGAGGTTCGTACGGCAACCCTTAGTTTACCTTTCACCCCTCCCACTCAAACGGCACCAGGGCTACCTGACACATACTCTCTCTATTATCTGTGGAAATTACCGGGCAAAAGACGTTGGGGAGGATCTGCTCCTCGGGGACTAAGTGCCTGAGGACACCGGTGATACTGGCCCCGGTGTCCCGCAGGGCCTCTATTTGGTGACCATTGATCTTGACGAGCTGCCCGTATTTATTCGTGTTGGAGGGCAGGAGGCTACCAGGGACCATCTCCCTATCTCCCAGGGATACTAGGGCCATAGCTGCAGGTTCCCACTCCCCGGTTTCCTCAACCTCCTCCCCCAGGGCTACGTTGGCTATTTGTCTCGCAGGGGTTGCAGGGGGGACTTGGGTGGCCATGGGGCACTCCGGGTCATTGGCGTAGTGCCCGGGCTTCTGGCAACGGAAACAAGTGACGGTTACCCGGAGTCCCCGTCTCCCGGGGGGTCCCGTTACTGGTGGGGGGGCGCCGGGAATGGTGGAGGTTGGGTTTTCGGGGGGCTAGGCTGGAACTCTCTCTGCCCTCCCTGGTTCCCTCCTCCTCTCTGGCGGGGTGGTCCCTGACTGGCTCGGGGGTATTCTCCTACCATGCCCCAGGGGACCCGGGTGTTGGTCCAGCGGTCGGCTTCCACAGCCAGCTTCCTGGGATCTGTGAGTTTGCTGTCGAGCAGATGCTGACGTAGTTCCACAAAGCAGTTTGCAGCCAGGTGTTCCCACAACATGAGGTCGGTGAGTTCCTCAAGGGTGGTGACTTTGCTGCCCTTGATCCACCCATCGAAGGCCCGACTGAAAAAGTTTACATACTCCACCCAGGTGGTGCCCGGGATCTTCCTGCAGTCCCGGAATCGCTGACGGTACATCTCTGGGGTGAGGCCGTACCTTGTGAGTAGAGCCTCTTTCATGTGGCTGTAGGAGGTCTGCAGGGAGATGGGTAGGTCGAGCAGGGTGTCTCTTCCTTCGCTCAGAAACCGTCCCCATAACCCTGCCCCCCAGTCCTTCTGCGGGACCCGATGGGAGGTCATGGGGACCTCGTAGGCCCTGAACCATTGTTGAATGTCATCGTTTTTATAATATTCTTTGACCACGTCCTTGGGGATGTGGACCTTCTGCTCCGCTGGGGAGGCCGCCTCCCGGTTTCCCGGGGGCCTCCCTTCCTCGTTTCTGGCCTTGAGCTCGATTTCCTTCAAGCTGCGTTCGTGCTCTAGTTGGAGCTTCCTTCCTTCGTGCTCCCGTTGGAGTTTCTTCTCTTCCAGTTCGCCTTGTACACGCATTTGCTCTACTGCTAGCTTTTTTTTCGCTAACTTCAATTCGCCTTCGATTTTGAGTTTGGCTAACTCGAGTTCGTGATTGCGACTTCTCTCTCTGTCCGCGAGTTCTTCCGGGGATAGGCCCCCGTCTGGTACGATGCCTCGCACCTGATTGCTGCTGCTTTCGCCTTGGGGGGGTTCGGCTTCGTCGGGGCGCTCCCCCGTGCCTTCTGAGCGGGAGGCCCCGGCATCCACCCAAGCTTTCAGTGCTTTCTGCAAATCTTCTTTGGTGTTGAGACCGGTGGTAGCGATTTTAAGTTCTTTGCAGAATTGCTTTAGCTCTTTGTGTGTGTATTCTTCTAGTTGTTCCACCTGGAACACCCTGTTGGCGTTGGTTTCTGCGGGGCTCATGGCGCTTCCTTCTGCCATCTTTGTCGGTAGTGCGTCCGTCGTTCACGGTACGATCTCTAGGTGATGGGCCCGAATCCCGTCGCTTGCCACCAATGTTCGACGGCGACCTCAGAGGAGCCCGGAAGGGGGTCCTGACTACCCTGAGATCCACCCTCGAAGTATCGTAGCCGGGCACTGGCGGGAGACTCCTCAGGGGGAGGAATCTCGTATCTAGGATCGTACTTCTGGCACCACACGACACAGAGTCACCACACCGTGTGTTCTTAGAAATCAATCTTTATCAATTAGGTTAGCACTGCAAATATGTACAAGGAGAGCACGGGCTCAATGAGTCTCGGAAGGGATAGGGGGTAGCGGGACAGTCTCTGGCAAAGGTTCAAGGCAGGGACGTACCCGGCGCACAGCTCACAATCCTCGAGCTGGGGGATACGCTTGTTGTAGTTGGGGTCCGGCGGGACTGTGGGAGTCTTGTCGGAACCGCGAGTCACTCAGCGGGCTCAGGTACAAGTTCGGAGGTCTTACGATCTTCAGGGAGCCGCGAGTCACTCAGCAGGCTCAGGTACAAGTTCGGAGGTCTTACGATCTTCAGGGAGCCGCGAGTCACTCAGCAGGCTCAGGTACAAGTTCGGAGGTCTTACGATTCTTCAGGGAGCCGCGAGTCACTCAGCAGGCTCAGGTACAAGTTCGGAGGTCTTACGATCTTCAGGGAGCCGCGAGTCACTCAGCAGGCTCAGGTACAAGTTCGGAGGTCTTACGATCTTCAGGGAGCTGCGAGTCACTCAGCAGGGCTCAGGGGGGTCTAAGTTCCAGGAGCCGCGACCGCGTCAGCAGGCTCTCGTTGTTCCAGCGTCGAATCTGCCGGACAGTCCCAGAGCACTCCTTGTTATAGGTCGACCCCTCTTTGATGTCCGGAGTCTGAGCAGGCAGGGGTCTTGTCACCTGGGGGTCGCTTGTCGGGGTTTCCTGCCAGTGTCTTTTGATCCTTTCAGGGCCGGGTCGGGAGGAGCCCCAGACACCCAGCTGGCATGGAGCCAGCCCTCAGTGAGGCCGGAGGGCCGATCGAAGCCCATCGTCCCAGGGGGGTTCAGAGGTGCGATAGAAACTGCTCCTCCCTCTCTCATCCCCTGGCAGGCGGGATGTCCTCCAGCCGGAGTGGCGCCTCTAGGCCCGGGTCGCGCTGGGGCCGGGCGGCCATCTTTGTGCATGAAATGGGCACGCGGGCCCGGGGTGGCCGAAAGGAGAGAGGCCATGGACGAGGATGTCCGGGTCGGGTGCGGGTGTTCTGGTGGGAAGGATCGGCTAGGCCATGTGCTTGGGGCTGCAGGCACCAGGTTAGGTGGTGCGGGGGGGCAAGTAGAGCCATGCTACGAGGCCGGGTCCAACATGCAGGTACTGGTGTTTCAGGGTTTAGGGCTGTGCAGTGGTGTTCGAGGAGTGTGGGGGTCATGCTGGGGCTGGTGTTTCAGGGGTTATGGAATTGCAGTGGTGTTCGGGCAGTGCGCGGTGTTGTGCGGGGGCTGGTGTGTCAGGGTTTAGGGCAGTGCAGTGGTGTTCGGGCAGTGTAGGCAGTCTTGTAGGGTGTGGTGTTTCAGGGTTTAGGGCAGTGGTGTTCGGGCAGTGTAGGGGGTCTTGCTGGGGGTGGTGTTTCAGGGTTTAGGGCAGTGGTGCAGTGCTGCTCGTGCAGTGTAGGGGGTCTTGCAGGGGGTTGAGTTTCAGGGTTTAAGGCAGTGGTGTTCGGGCAGTGTAGGGTGTCTTGCTGGGCGTGGTGTTTCAGGGTTTAGGGCAGTGGTGTTCAGGCAGTGTAGGGGGTCTTGCTGGGGTTGGTGTTTCAGGGTTCAGGGCAGTGCAGTGGTGTTCAGACAGTGTAGTGGGTCGTGCTGGGGCTGGTGTTTCAGGGTTTAGGGCAGTGCAGTGGTGTTCGGTCAGTGTAGGGGGTTGTGCAGGGGTGGTGTTTCAGGGTTTAAGCCAGTGCAGTGATGTTCGGGCAGTGTAGGGGGTTGTGCAGGGGGTGGTGTTTCTGGGTTTAGGGTAGTGCAGAAGTGTTTGGGCAGTGTAGGGGTTCTTGTTGGGGGTGGTGTTTCAGGGTTAGGGAAGTGCATTGGTTTTTGAGCAGTGTTGGGGGTCTTCATGGTGTGGAGTTTCAGGGTTTAGGGCAGAGCAGTGGTGTTCGGGCAGTGTAGAGGGTTGTGCTGGGTGTGGTGTTTCAGGGTTTAGGGCAGTGCAGTGGTATTTGGGCAGTGTGAGGGGTCATGCTGGGGCTGGTGTTTTAGGGTTTAGGGCAGTGCAGTGGTGTTCAGGCAGTGTAGGGGGTTGTTCTGCGGGTGGTGTTTTAGGGTTTAGGGCAGTGCAGTGGTGTTCTGGCAGTGTAGGGGGAAGTGCTGGGGCTGGTGTTTTATGGTTTAGGGAAGTGCAGTTGTTTTTGGGTAGTATAGGGGGTTGTGCTGGGGGTGGTGTTTTACTGTTTAGGGCAGTGCTGTGGTGTTCGGGCAGTGTAGGCAGTCTTGCAGGGTGTGGTGTTTCAGGGTTTAGGGCAGTGGTGTTCGAGAAGTGCAGGGGGTCTTGATGGGGGTGGTGTGTCAGGGATTAGGGCAGTGGTGCAGTGCTGCTTGTGCAGTGTAGGGAGTCTTGCAGGGGGTTGTGTTTCAGGTTTTAAGGCAGTGGTGTTTGGGCAGTGTAGGGGGTCTTGCTGGGGGTGGTGTTTCAGAGTTTAGGGCAGTGCAGTAGTGTTCAGGCAGTGTAGGGGGTCATGTTGGGGCTGGTGTTTCAGGGTTCAGGCCAGTGCAGTGGTGTTTGGGATGTGTAGGGGGTTGTGCAGGGGGTGGTGTTTCAGGGTTTAGGGCAGAGCAGTGTTGTTTGGGCAGTGTAGGGGGTCTTTCTGGGGGTGGTGTTTCAGGGTTAGGGCAGTGCATTGGCTTTTGAGCAGTGTAGGGTGTTTTCTGGGTGTGGTGTTTCAGGGTTTAGGGCAGTGCAGTGGTGTTTGGGCAGAGTGAGGGGTCGTGCTGGGGCTGGTGTTTTAGGGTTTAGGGCAGTGCAGTGGTGTTATGGCTGTGCAGAGGGAAGTGCTGGAGCTGGTGTTTTATGGTTTAGGGAAGTGCAGTTGTGTTTGGGCAGTATAGGGGGTGGTGCTGGGGGTGGTGTTTTACTGTTTAGGGCAGTGCAGTGGTGTTCAGGCAGTGTAGGGGATTTTGGCTGGGGTTGGTGTTTCATAGTTAAGGGCAGTACAGTGGTGTTCGAGCAGTGTAGGTTGTCATGCTGAGGCTGGTGTTTCAGGGTTTAGGGTAGTGCAGTGGTGTTTGGGCAGTGTATGGGGTCATGCTTGGGCTGATGTTTCAGGTTTTGATGCAGTGCAGTGGTGTTCGGGCAGTTTAGGGGGCCGTGCTGTTGTTGGTGTTTCAGGGTTTAGGGCAGTGAGGTGGTGTTTGGGCAGTTTAGGGGGTCGTGCTGGGGTTGTGTTTCAGGGTTTAGGGCAGTGCAGTGATGTTCTGGTTTAGGGCAGTTTGGTGGTGGTCGGGCAGTGTAGGGGGTTGTGCTGGTGCTGTCTTTCAGGGTTTAGGGCAGAGCAGTGGTGTTTGGGCAGTGTGGGGAATGTACTGGGGTGGTGTTTCATGGTTTAGGGCAGTGGTGTTTGGACAGTGTAGGGGGTCTTGCTGGGGGTAGTGTTTCATGGTTTAGGGCAGTGGTGTTCGGGCAGTGTAGGGGGTCATGCTGGGGCTGGTGTTTCAGTTTTTAGGGCAGTTCAGTGGTGTTCTGAGCAGTGTAGGGGGGTTATGCTGGGGCTGGTGTTTCAGGGTTTAGGGCAGAACTTTGGTGTTCGGGCAGTGTAGGGGGTCATGCTGGGGCTGGTGTTTTAGAGTTTAGGGCAGAGCAGTGGGTTCGGGCATTGTAGCTGGTCATGCTGGGAGTTGTGTTTCAGGGTTTTATTGCAGTGCAGTGGTGATCGGGCACTGTAGGGGGTCTTGCTGGGGGTGGTGTTTCAGGGTTTAGGGCACTGGTGTACGTGCACTGTAGGGGTCTTGCTGGAGGTGATGTTTCATGTGTTAGGGCAGTGCAGTAGTGTTCGAGCAGTGTAGGAGGTCTTGCTGGGTGTAGTGTTTCAGGGTTTAGGGCAGTGAAGTGGAGTTCGGGCAGTGTACTGGTTTATGCTAGGGGTGGTGTTTCAGTGTTTAGGGCAGTGCAGTGGTGTTAGAAATGGGATTTCTGGTTGGCTAGGGCTTGCGCCAAAGCCAGACAGAAACCACCACTCTAGTCAGGGCTGGGGAGTTACACGCCAAAGATAACCCCTGCTCACCCCCTTGGTAGCTTGGCACGAGCAGTCAGGCTTATCCCTGAGGCGATGTGTAAAGCGTTTGCGCGCGCACCCAGCAACAACACCCAAGGCCCACCACAAAGGAAACTCCACACAAGGTATTCTATAAAAATAGCCTTTGTATTATACACAACACATTAGACAAAAACACACACTCTACAATGTGCCAACAGGCACGGGCAGAATTTACAAGGGATTATATGTACAGGGGACAGGGCCACGTGGACCGCTGTCCGGAATTAGCACTCTTAGAACATAGGAATAATACTGTAGTACAAAATAACATATGTAGCACACAACCAGTAACTACTGGTATCAGGTAAGTACCACCTACGCAACCCTAACCACCTTAGGAAAATATTGCGCAGGGAATCAGGACCTCACTAGCACCACCTGTACTAGGGAGAAAACAACCACCTAAGTATCACAATACCTGTAGGGGTCTAAGCACATAAACACATGATGCATAACATTCAGAGGTGTAAATCAGAGCACATGACGCATAAACACATTCAGAGGTGCAGGAAAGGAACAATGGCGCAAAAACTCACATTAGCCACTATCTGTGGCAGTCCCTAGGCCAACTGGCCTTGTCGGGGCTAGGACACCCTGTGTCCAGCAGAGTCAGGGCAAGACTGCGCACGGAGTCAGGGCAAAGCATAAACCAAAACGCAGAGGCCACAACCTAAACGTTGCAGCTGCCCACTAAGTGCTGGGCAGCTGGGAAAAGGAGCAGGGGCACCACTGTGCCTTGAACACGAGTTTGTCCGCCCTTGGAGCCTTCTAGGCTCTGGACAACTATCTGCCCCGTCGTTGGAGTCCCTCTGGACTCGAAATGGCCAAAAGAAATGCCCCCTGGGAGCCTTCTAGGCTCCTAAAGAATGCGCCTGATTGGAGCCTCGTGGGCCCAATCAAACAAATGCGCCGTCGTTGGAGTCCCTCTCGGGGACTCGAGATTGCCAAATAACTGCCCCCGTAACGTTGGAGCCTTCTCGGGGCTCTGAAACACTGCCCCTGTCTTCAGAGTCACTCTGGCGCCAATGAGGGGGTATCGTTGGAGCCTCTCGGGCTCTGAACAATAATGTGCCCCGCTTCCGTTGGGGAAATGCCCCCTACCTGAGCCTCTCTAGGCTCGAGAAGCACCGCTCCCCCCCAGGCCAGAGCCCCACTCACCGGGCCTCGTCGGGGGGAGTCTCTCTTTGGCTGGCAGTCCTTCGGAGTTGAGGGAGCGCGGGGTAGGCTCCCGCCCGCTCCCGCTGGCACCTCCTTTCGGCGGCGTTCCTCTTCCTGGCGCGGGGCTTCCCTCCGTCACACGGGAGCCCTGCGCCGTGTCGAGATGCTGGCGCCACTTCCTGCCCGGCTGCAGGCTCCGCCCCCGTCACGGGCAGGAGTGCCTGACTTCCGGATCAGTCGAACGGGGCCGCAGCGGTGATTATTCCGGCAGTCAGAGGGGTAGGCTCCCTCGCGATAGGCAATATACGGAGGGGTGGGCACCCGCCGTAGGAAAATAATTAAATAAGCGGGGTAGGCACCCGCAAGCGCACCAAAATGCGGGGTGGGCACCCGCTTTGAATATAGCACAATAGCAGGGAATACCTACGTCGGGGTTCCCTCGCTGATAATCGCAGCGCTGCGCTGCTGGCCCCAATTAAAGCGCTTCTGGCGCTATAAGTGAATGAAAGGCGCTTCCAGGCGCCCTAGGGGGAAAATAAAGCGCTCCCAGCGCCTAGAGTAGGATCCAAGCCAAGTCCAGCAAAGTTCTTCCCTGCATGCAGCAGGGCAGGGGTGGGGGGCAAGGCTGGACCCAGAGCCAGCTCACTGGGCCTCCAGGCAGGGAGGTAGTCCAAGTGGCGGTCCTCTGGTCCAGCAGCAGCAGCAGCCCCCCTCAGGTAAGATCCTGGCAGAGAACAGTTTCTGTGGGGACACAGCCCCATTTTTATACAGCAAACCCCTTTGTTCTGGGTTCAGGGTGAGGGGAAAAACCAGTCGCAGCTGGTTGGGGAGCACCCTTGATGTGCTCAGCCCCTCACTCTATTCATTGGCAGGGCTAGGGTCGTCAGTTGCACCGCAGGGGGCGGGGCCAGCATTGTGTGTGGAAAACCCTGTCCTATTCAGGACCCAGGTGTACTCCTCCCACCCATCTAGCTGCTGATCTCCCCATTCACCACTGGGTGACTCATCCTGACTCTGGGGAATCCCTAGCCCGTCACATGACATGACCAGCCAATCACGCGACAGACACACTGCACACAGAAGTGCCCACCTCTAGAAGTGGCACTTCCACACTAGGTACATGCACGCCGCACACATCATCGCGCAGCATTCAATCACACGAGTCCGCACATACCAAACTCGGGCCTGCACACCCCACGCATCAGGAACTACTAGGGACACATACATTCCCCATGCATTCCTATGGGAGGGCAGGCCTATCTCACCACATGCACTCAGAGCATGCACGCACTTTACCCTGGGACACAGGGAAAGTGCGCAGAAACCAAAAAAATTACCACACCAAGTCACCAATAAAAAGCCAAAAAGTCCAGGGGTGAACCTGCCAGAAGGGCCAAGTCCAACAAGTGGTATTCGGGCAGTGTAGTGGGTCATGCTGGGGTGGTGTTTCAGGGTTTAGGGCAATGCAGTGGTGTTCGGGCAGTATAGAGGGTCATGCTGGGGGTAGTGTTTCAGGTTTTAGGGCATAGCAGGGGTGTTTGGGTAGTATAGGCGGTCTTGCAGGGTGTTTTGTTTTAGGGTTTAGTGCAGGGGTGTTCGGGCAGAGTAGGGGGTCTTGATGGGTGTTGTGTTCCAGGGCTTAGGGCAGTGGTGCAGTGGTGCTCGCGCAGTGTAGGTGGTCTTGCAGGGGGTAGTGTTTCAGGATTTAGGGAGGTGGTGTTTGGGCAGTGTAGGGGATCTTGCTGGGGGTGGTGTTTCAGGGTTTAGGGCAGTGGTGTTCAGGCAGTGTAGGGGTCTTGCGGGGGGTGGTGTTTCAGGGTTCAGGACAATGCATTGGTGTTCAGGCAGTGTAGGCCATCGTGCTGGGATGGTGATTTATAGTTTAGGGCAGTACAGTGGTGTTTGGGCAGTGTAGGGAGTTGTGCAGGGGGTGTTGTTTCAGGGTTTAGGGCAGTGCAGTGGTGTTTGGCCAGTGTAGGGGGTCTTCCTGGGGGTGGTGTTTCAGGGTTTAGGGCAGTGCAGTTGTGTTCAGGCAGTGTAGGGGGTCATGTTGCGTCTGGTGTTTCAGGCTTTAGGGCAGTGAGATGGTGTTTGGGCAGTATAGAGGGTCATGCAAGGGGTGGTGTTTTAGGGTTTAGTGCAGTGCAGTGGTGTTCGGGCAGTATAGGGGGTCATGCTGGGGGTGGTGTTTCAGGGTTCAAGTCAGTGCAGTGTTGTCCATGCAGTGTAGAGGGTCGTGCTGGGGGTGGTGTTTCAAGGTTTAGGGCAGTGCAGTGGTGTTCAGGCAGTATAGGGGAAGTGCAGGGGTGGTATTTCAGGGTTTAGGGCAGTGCAGTGGTGTTCAGGCAGTGTAGGCGGTTTTGCAGGGTGTGGTGTTTCAGGGTTTAGGGCAGTGGTGTTTGGGCAGTGTTGGGAGTCTTGCTGGGGGTGGTGTTTCAGGGTTTAGCGCAGTGTAGGGGTTCTTGCTGGGGGTGGTGTTTCAGGGTTTTGGGCAGTGCAGTGGTGTTCGGGCAATGTCGGGTGTCGTGCTGGGGCTGGTGTTTCAGGTTTTAGGGCAGTGCAATGGTGTTTGGGCAGTGTAGGAACTCATGGGGTGCTGGTGTTACAGGGTTTAAGGCAGTGCATTGGTATTCAGGCAGTGTAGTGGGTCATGCCGGGGGTGGTGTTCCAGTGTTTAGGGCAGTGCAGTGGTGTTTGAGCAGTATAGGGGGTCGTGCATGGGGTGGTGTTTCAGGGTTTAGGGCAGTGCAGTAGTGTTCGGGCAGTGTAGGCTTCTTGTAGGATGTGCTGTTTCAGGGTTTAGGGCAGTGGTGTTCGTGCAGTGTAGGGGGTCTTTCTGGGGGTGGTGTTTCAGGCTTTAGGGCGCTGGTAGTGGTGTTCGGACAGTGTAGGTGGTCTTGCAGTGGGTGGTGTATCAAGGTTTAGGGCAGTGGTGTTCGGGCAGTGTAGGGGGTATTGCTGAGGGTGGCGTTTTAGGGTTTAGGGCAGTGGTGTTCGGGCAATGTAGGGGTCCTTCCTAGGGGTGGTTTTTCAGGGTTTAGGGCAGTGCAGTGGTGTTCGGGCAGTGTAGGGGGACGTGCTGGGGGTGGTGTTTCAGGGTATAGGGCTGTGCACTGGTGTTTGGCCAGTGTAGGGACTTGTGTGGGGGCTTGTGTTTCAGGGTTTAGGGCAGTGCAGTGGTGTTTGGGCAGTGTGGGGGGTCGTGCAGGGCTGGTGTTTCACGGTGTAAGGCAGTGCATTGGTGTTTGGGCAGTGTGGGTGGTTGTGCGGCGTCTGGGGTTTCAGGGTTTAGGTTAGTGCAGTGGTGTTTTGGGCAGTGTAAGGGGTCATGCAGGGGCTGGTGTTTTAGGGTTTAGGGCTGTGCAGTGTTGTTTGGGGAATGTGGGGGGTCGTGCTGGGGCTGGTGTTTCAGGGGTTATGGCATTACAGTGGTGTTCGGGCAGTGTGCGGTGTTGTGCGGGGGCTGGTGTGTCAGGGTTTAGGGCAGTGAAGTGGTGTTCGGTCAGTGTAGGCAGTCTTGTAGGGTGTTGTGTTTCAGGGTTTAGGGCAGTGGTGTTCGGGCAGTGTAGGGAGTCTTGCTGGGGGTGGTGTTTCAGGGTTTAGGGCAGTGGTGCAGTGCTGCTCATGCAGTATAGGGGGTCTTGCAGGGGGTTGTGTTTTAGGGTTTAAGGCAGTGGTGTTCGGGCAGTGTAGGGGGTCTTGATGCGGTTGGTGTTTCAGGGTTTAGGGCAGTGGTGTTCAGGCAGTGTAGGGATCTTGCTCGGGGTGGTGTTTCAGGGATTAGGGCAGTGTAGTGGTGTTCGGGCAGTATAGGTGGTCATGCTGGGGGTGATGTTTCAGGGTTTAGGACAGTGCAGTGGTGTTCGGGCAGTGTAGGGGGTTGTGCAGGGGGTGATGTTTCAGGGTTTAAAGCAGTGCAGTGGTGTTTGGGCAGTGAAGGGGGTCTTGTTGGGGGTGGTGTTTCAGGGTTAGGGCAGTGCACTGGTTTTTGAGCAGTGTAGGGGGTATTCATGGGGGTGGTGTTTCGGGGTTTAGGGCAGAGCAGTGGTGTTTGGGCAGTGTAGGGTGTTGTACTGGGTGTGGTGTTTCAGGGTTTAGGGCAATGCAGTGGTGCTTGGGCAGTGTGAGTGGTCGTGCTGGGGCTGGTGTTTTAGGGTTTAGGGCAGTGCAGTGGTGTTCAGGCATTGTAGGGGATCGATCTGCGGCTGGTGTTTTAGGGTTTTGGGCAGTGCAGTAGTGTTCTAGCAGTGTAGGGGGAAGTGCTGGGGCTGGTGTTTTATGGTTTAGGGAAGTGCAGTTGTGTTTAGGCAGTATAGGGGGTCGTGCTGTGGCTGGTGTTTTAGGGTTTAGGGTAGTGCAGTGGTGTTCGGGTAGTGTCGGGGGTCGTGCTGGGGTTGGTGTTTTACTGTTTAGGGCAGTGCAGTGGTGTTTGGGCAGTGTAGGCAGTCTTGCAGGGAGTGGTGTTTCAGGGTTTAGGGCAGTGGTGTTCGAGCAGTGTAGGTGGTCTTGCTGGGGATGGTGTTTCGGGTTTAGGGCAATGGTGCAGTGCTGCTCGTGCAGTTTAGGGGGTCTTGCAGGGGGTTGTGTTTCAGGGTTTGAGGCAGTGGTGTTCGGGCAGTATAGGGGGTCTTGCTGGGGGTGGTGTTTCAGAGTTCAGGGCAGTGCAGTGGTGTTCAGTCAGTGTAGGGGATCGTGCTGGGGCTTGTGTTTCAGAGTTTAGGTCAGTGCAGTGGTATTCAGGCAGTGTAGGTGGTCGTGTTGGGGCTGGTGTTTCAGGGTTTAGGCAAGTGCCGTGGTGTTCAGGAAGTGTAGGGATTGTGCAGGGGGTGGTGTTTCAGGGTTTATGGCAGTGCAGTGGTGTTTGGGCAGTGTAGGGGGTCTTGCTGGGGGTGGTGTTTCAGGAACAGGGCAGTGCATTGGTTTTTGAGCAGTGTAGCGGGTCTTCATGGGGGTGGTGTTTCAAGGTTTAGGGCAGAGCAGTGGTGTTCAGGCAGTGTATGGGGTTGTGCTGGGTGTGGTGTTTCAGGGTTTAGGGCAGTGCAGTGGGGTTCAGGCAGTGTAGGGGGTCGTTCTGCGGCTGGTGTTTTAGGGTTTAGGTCAGTGTATTGGTGTTCTGGCAGTGTTGAGGGAAGTGCTGGAGCTGGTGTTTTATGGTTTATGGAAGTGCAGTTGTGTTTGGGCAGTATAGGGAGTCTTGCTGTGGGTGGTGTTTTAGGGCCCGATTCACAGAACTAACTTAAGACAGAATCCTAAACTTACTACTTTTGGTATTCACAGAAGTTAGGATTTTGTCTTAAGTTTGTCTTAAGACAAACTTAAGACAGACTTAAGACAGACTTAAGACAGACTTAAGACAAACTTAAGACAGACTTAAGACAGACTTAAGACAAACTTAAGACAAACTTAAGACAGACTTAAGACAGACTTAAGTTAGGATTTTGTCTTAAGTTTGTCTTAAGTCTGACTTAAGTCTGTCTTAAGTTTGTCTTAAATTTGTCTTAAGTCTGTCTTAAGTTTGTCTTAAGTGTGTCTTAAGTTTGTCTTAAGACAAACTTAAGACAAAATCCTAACTTCTGTGAATACCAAAAGTAGTAAGTTTAGGATTTTGTCTTAAGTTAGTTCTGTGAATCGGGCCCTTAGGGTTTAGGGTTGTGCAGTGGTGTTCGGGTAGTGTAGGGGGTCGTGCTGGGGGTGGTGTTTTACTGTTTAGGGCAGTGCAGTGGTTATCAGACAGTGTAGGGGGTTGTGCTGGGGATGGTGTTTCAGAGTTTAGGGCAGTACAGTGGTGTTCGAGCAGTGTAGGGTGTCGTGCTGGGGCTGGTGTTTCACTGTTTAGGGTAGTGCAGTTGAGTTTGGGGAGTGTAGGGGGTCGTGCTGGGCCTGGTGTTTCAGGCTTTAGGGCAGTGAGGTGGTGTTCGGGCAGTGTATGGGGTCATGCTTGGGTTGGTGTTTCAGGGTTTAGGGCAGTTCAGTGTTGTTCGGGCAGTTTAGGGGGTTGTGCTGTGATTGGTGTTTCAGGGTTTTGGGCAGTGAGGTGGTGTTCAGGCAGTTTAGGGGGTCAAGCTGGGGTGGTGTTTCAGGGTTTAGGGGAAGTGCAGTGGTGTTCTGGTTTAGGGCAGTTTGGTGGTGTTTGGGCAGTGTAGGGGGTTGTGCTGTGGTTTTGTTTAAGGGTTTAGGGCAAAGAAGTGGTGTTCGAGCAGTGTAGGGGGTTGTGCTGGTGCTGGTCTTTCAGGGTTGAGGGCAGAGCAGTGGTGTTTGGGCAGTGTACGGGAATGTACTGGGGTGGTGTTTCATGGTTTAGGGCAGGGATGCTCGGACAGTGCAGGGGGTCTTGCTGGGGGTAGTGTTTCAGGGTTTAGGGCAGTGGTGTACGGGCAGTGTAGGGGGTCGTGCTGGGGCTGGTGTTTCAGGTTTTAGGGCAGTTCAGTGGTGTTCTGGGCAGTGTAGGGGGGTCGTGCTGGGGCTTGTGTTTCAGGGTTTAGGGCAGTGCAATGGTGTTCAGGCAGTCTAGGGGGTCATGCTGGGGCTGGTGTTTCATGGTTTAGGTCAGTGCCGTGGTTTTTGGGCAGTGTAGGTGTTGGACAGGCCACACGAAGGGCTTGCTCCCTCCCCGCATGACAGGGCCCAAGCCCCGGCCCGCCAGGCGTGACCCACGAAAAGCACCCGCACCCCGTCTCCCGATGGAACTCCTGCCCTCGGACCTCCATGTATCACGGGCCCCAGCCCCCACCGGCTCCCCCGACCGGGTCAAGCCGCCATCTTGGGCCCTGCACCACGAGGCCGCGTGGCCTCCACCCGACCCTAACCCTGGGCCTGGCCGGCCCCAACATCCCGGCACCACCATCCACCCAGGAGGTGAGCGGACCACTTGGCAGGTCAATGGGAGAACGAAGCGTCAAGAGCTCTTCCCCCGCCAGGTGCCGATCGCCTCCAGCTCCCCCAGGCGCTGGCTCCACCCCCTGCTGGGTGTCTGGACACCTTCATCCCGGACCCTCCGACCTCCAAGTGCGAGGGTCCGGACATCAAAGGGCGCCTGCCCTATAACTGGAGCAGCTCCGGAGCAGGAAGGCAGTTGTATCCTGGAGTCGAGAGACACCGAGAGAACTCAGCCTTGACGGACTACTGGCGCTGCCGTAGCCCTATCTTGCGAACTATCGTCCTGCCTGCTGGCGCTGCCGCGGCCTTCTGCAACATCCATCCTCGTCGGGACCTGCTGGCGCTGCCGCGGCCCGTTGTAACGACCATCCTCACCGGGACCTGCTGGCGCTGCCGCGGACCGTACATCGACCATCTTCTCCGGGACCTGCTGGCGCTGCCGCGGACCGTGTATCGACCATCCCTACCGGGACCTGCTGGCGCTGCCGCGGCCCGTACCAGCTAAACCACCAAGCTCGAGGATTGTGAGCTAATCATCATATCATCCGAACTACCAGACTGGTAAACAGACTGTCCCGCTACCCCTTTCCCTATCCTGAGAGACTTAAATCGAGGGGACCCCTGAGTCCAGACCTCCTTGTACCATTTCAGCGTACCTTAAGAAGTGCATATAAAGAACGCTAAATCTTATCCTTGTGTGGCATCTGTCTGTGGGGGGGAAGTTATTTGTCTGTACGATCGCTGGAGACGGCTCTCCCCGGAGACCTCTCCTCCTGACCTCGGCCGACCCTCCCGGTCCGTCTAACATTGGTGGCCAGCGGCGCGATCCGAATCAACGCGTAATCGTACAGAGAGTAGCTCACCCCACGACAAAACCACGATGTCAGCCAAAGATAGCGGTTCCACTGAAAAATTCCAAATGGATAAGTTGGAAGAATACAGCCACCGCGAACTGAAACAATTCTGCATGGAACTAGGCATTGCTACCACCGGCCTGAGTACCAAAGATGATTTGAAACGCGCCCTTGAGTCGTGGACAGAAACTGGGATCACCGGGCCCTCCGACCGAAACAGTGTCACACCAGAGGGGAACGCCACGGCTCCCGAGGAGCGGGGAACGGGCCTCTCGCAAGAGGAGATCCAGGAAAGAGAAAGAACCAGACTACACGAGTTGGAAATGGCACGACTCAAGATGGACGGTGAACTCAAGTTAGCCGAGCAGAAACTAAATCTAGAGCATATGCGGCTCCGAGAAGAACGAGAAGAAAAGCAGAGACAGAGAGAGCTTGAGGAAAAGAGAATAACACTTGAACACGAGCGCAAACTGGCGGAAATAGAACTTCGGAAACAGAATAAGGAACCGGGGGTGCCTGAGCGGCCGCACACCCCGGGGCCAACCGAGAAAAAAGTCCACATCCCCAAGGATGTTGTCCGAGAGTATGTCCGAGAAGACGACATACAACAGTGGTTCCAAGCCTACGAGATCGCCATGACCTCCCACCGGATCGACCGGTGTGATTGGGGAGCTGGACTATGGGGGAGGTTCGTCAACGAAGGTCGCGATGCCCTGCTGCAGCTCCCAGATCACCAAATGTCGTCCTACGACCACATGAAGGCTGCCCTCCTCACCCGCTACGGCCTCACACCCGAGATGTACCGACAGAGGTTCAGAGATTGCACCCGGATCCCGGGTACAACTTGGGTGGAGTACGTTAACTATTTCAGCCGAGCCTTCGAGGGTTGGATCAAGGGGAGCCATGTCACGACCTACGAACAACTCTTTAACCTTATGGTATGGGAGCACCTGTCGAACAACTGTTTCGTCGAGCTCAGGCAGCACCTCCTCGACAGTAAATTGACTGACCCCCGGCAGCTCGCGGCCGAAGCTGACCGATGGGAAAGCACCCGAGTGGGCCGGAGAGGGCCACACGAGCAGAACCGAAGCAACCAAGGCCAGCACCGTCCTCGGGGAGGATGAGGAGGCCAGGGGCGAGGGAGAGACGCCCTACCAGCAACACCCGTGGCCAGCACCCCGCCCCCGGCCGGCCGGGGCAACCCCCCGATGCGTCCTGGGTTCCGAGCCAACGTCACGTGCCACCGATGCCAGCGAGTCGGCCACTACGCCAATGACCCGAGCTGCCCGCAGAACCAAACACCCAAGCCCCGCCAGGTAGCTGCCGCCGCCCTGGGGGAAGAGCGATTATCAGAGGAACAGGAAGAGTATGAGCCGGCCCAGCAAGAGTGGGAACCGGCCGCCATGGTCCTGGCGTGCCTAGGGGGAAAAGACATGGTCCCGCGGGCTCCCCTACCCGCTAACACCAGGAAATACGGTCAGTGGGTGACCATTAATGGACATCGGGCCGAGGCCTTGCGTGACACAGGCGCCAGTGTGACGGCCGTCCGCTGTCACCTGGTGAAGCCCGAGCAGATCCTGCCGAACATTCTCTGCCCCGTCCGCTCAGCCGACAATTCTGAAAGTCTGTGTCAAATGGCCTGCGTCCCATTCGAATGGGGAGGGGTCTCCGGCCTGTTGAAGGTGACGGTCCGGGATGATGCCCCCGTGGACTGCCTCCTGGGGAATGACCTCGAGAGTTCCCCGTGGGCCACCGTCGAGAGAAGAGAGCACCTGGGGATGCTGGGCCTCCCGGACTGGGCCTGCATAACCACCCGGTCCATGGCCGCCCGTGCCGTCCCCCGATCAGAAGAACCGGAATGGCCAGCACCTCCGCCCCCGGTCGCCCCAGTAGGAGACAACGACGAGGCCAACCCCCCGGAACCGACGACCGAAGGAGACGCGCAACCCCCGGACTTTCCCGGCCTGGCTCAGTGGCGTCAAGAAGGGGGGCCCACCCAAGAACAGTTCCGCCAGGAACAAAAGACCTGCCCCTCCCTCGAGGGACTCCGCCAACAAGCCAGCGCCCAGAGCGCAGGGGACTCCACCGGATCTCACTGGGTCTACTGGGATAACGACCTGCTATACAGCGAACAGAGAATCGCAGAGCTAGGGGCCGGTCGGGCGCTGGTGGTACCTCTCCGCTTCAGAGACTTCCTACTCAACCTGGCCCACGATGTCCCCCTGGCTGGACACCTGGGCCAGGACAAAACTTACAGTCGCCTAGTGACCCACTTTTTCTGGCCGAAAATGAGGAACGACGTCCTGAACCACTGCCGGTCCTGCCCCACGTGCCAAGCCAGCGGGAAGAGTGGCCGTAAGCTGAAAGCCCCTCTGCAACCCTTCCCTGTGGTCACCACCCCGTTCGAGAGGGTAGGAATAGACATTGTGGGGCCCCTGGACCTCCGCACGGCACAAGGACACAGGTTCATCCTGGTACTGGTGGACCACGCCACCCGCTACCCCGAGGCGGTGCCCCTACGAACCGTGACAGCTCCGGTGGTTGGCCGGGCCCTAATGGGGATCTTCTCCCGGGTGGGCTTCCCCCGAGAAGTCGTCAGCGACCGAGGCACGAACTTCATCTCCAAATACATGAAGTCCCTCTGGCAACAATGCGGGGTCACCTACAGATTCACGACCCCCTATCACCCCCAAGGGAACGGACTAGTGGAGCGTTTCAACCGCACTCTCAAGGGGATGATTGGGGGATTGGAAGAGCCCCTCCGTCGCCAGTGGGATGTACTACTCCCGTGCCTCCTCTTCGCCTACCGAGAAGTTCCCCAGAAGTCCCTCGGCTTTAGCCCTTTCGAACTCCTTTACGGGCACCCTGTGCGAGGGCCCCTCAGCCTAGTCAAGGAAGGTTGGGAGATGGCCCCCCTAAAGACCCCTCCAGACGTCTTCAAATACCTCCTGGCCCTACGAAATCAGACCCGGCGCTTCAGGGAGATGGCCAAGGCGAACCTCGAGGCCAGCCAGGAAGACATGAAGAGATGGTATGATCACAATGCCTCCTCCGTCGAGTTCGAGCCTGGTCAACAAGTGTGGGTGATGTCCCCCACCGAACCATGTGCCTTGCAAGATAAGTGGACGGGGCCCTTCAAAGTGGTCGAGCGCAAAAGCCCCGTCACTTACCTCATCGACATGGGGACCTCCCGGAACCCCCTTCGGGTCCTCCACACCAACAGACTCAAACCACATTTTGTGCGCTCAGAACTCAGCCTCCTGATGGCTACGGACAGTGGGGCAGAGGAAGACTCCGAACCCCTCCCGGATCTCCTGACGACTCAGGAGAATGACGGTTCCGTGGACGGGGTCCGGCTCTCTGATGCCCTCACCCCGGAGCAACGCCAGGGCTGCCGGAACCTCCTGCTGCGGTTCGCTACACTGTTCTCCCTCACCCCCGGGGTCACCCCTTGGTGTTTGCACGACGTGGACACCGAGGACAGTCCTCCTATCCGACACCGGGCCTACCGCGTACCAGATCGGGTACGGGCCTGCATACAAGAGGAAGTGGCCAAAATGCTCACGATCGGGGTCATCGAGCCCTCGGACAGTCCCTGGGCCAGCCCGGTCGTATTAGTCCCCAAGGCCGCTGCCCCCGGCACCACACCTGAACTGAGATTCTGCGTCGACTACCGGGGCTTGAACGCTGTCACCCGGACCGACGCCCATCCTATCCCCCGAGCAGACGAATTGATCGACCGGCTGGGGGCCGCCCGCTACCTCAGTATCTTCGACCTAACAGCGGGCTACTGGCAGATCGGTCTCACACCCCGGGCTCAGGAACGGTCAGCCTTCTCTACCCCCGATGGCCACTACCAATTCAAGGTCATGCCCTTCGGCATGAAGAACGCCCCCGCCACGTTTCAACGCCTTGTGAACCAGGTCTTGGCGGGGCTCGAAGAGTTCAGCGCTGCCTACCTGGACGATATCGCTGTGTACAGCCGCCACTGGTCCGACCACCTCCTCCACCTCCAAGAGGTCCTACAGGCCCTCCAGCGGGCCGGCCTCACAATTAAGGCCGGCAAATGCCAAATTGGCCAAGGGTCCGTGACCTACCTTGGGCACCAAGTGGGAAGCAGGCTGGTGGCCCCGCTGCAACTTAAGATTGCTGCCATCCAGTCCTGGCAGCCCCCCGTCACCCAGACCGAGGTCCGAGCCTTCTTGGGGCTCACCGGCTACTACCGGCGGTTCGTGAAGGACTACGACAGCATCGTGGGGCCCCTCACGGGTCTCACGTCCAAAAACCAACCAAAACGGATTAACTGGACCCCCGATTGTCAAGCGGCCTTCGAGAAGCTGAAGGCCGCCCTGTGCACCGCCCCTGTGCTCCAGGCCCCCGATTACAGTCGGGAATTCGTGGTACAGACAGACGCCTCCGACCACGGCATCGGAGCGGTTCTTTCCCAATTGAACCCCGAAGGTCATGACCAGCCGGTGGCCTTCATCAGTCGACGTCTCCTGGCCCGAGAACAGCGCTGGAGCACCATCGAGAGGGAGGCCTTCGCAGTGGTGTGGGCCCTCAAAAAGCTCCGGCCCTATCTCTTCGGTACCCACTTCCGGGTACAAACCGACCATCGACCCCTGCAGTGGCTGATGCAGATGCGGGGGGAGAACCCAAAACTATTGCGCTGGTCCATTTCCCTGCAGGGAATGGACTTCACCGTGGAGCACCGACCGGGCCAAGACCACGCCAACGCAGATGGCCTGTCACGCTTTTTCCGCCTCGACGAGGAGAGTCCCCAAGAAGATGGGTGACTCTCCCCGCCTTCAGCTGGGGGGGACGCATGTTGGACAGGCCACACGAAGGGCTTGCTCCCTCCCCGCATGACAGGGCCCAAGCCCCGGCCCGCCAGGCGTGACCCACGAAAAGCACCCGCACCTCGTCTCCCGACGGAACTCCTGCCCTCGGACCTCCATGTATCACGGGCCCCAGCCCCCACCGGCTCCCCCGACCGGGTCAAGCCGCCATATTGGGCCCTGCACCACGAGGCCGCGTGGCCTCCACCCGACCCTAACCCTGGGCCTGGCCGGCCCCGACATCCCGGCACCACCATCCACCCAGGAGGTGAGCGGACCACTTGGCAGGTCAATGGGAGAACGAAGCGTCAAGAGCTCTTCCCCCGCCAGGTGCCGATCGCCTCCAGCTCCCCCAGGCGCTGGCTCCACCCCCTGCTGGGTGTCTGGACACCTTCATCCCGGACCCTCCGACCTCCAAGTGCGAGGGTCCGGACATCAAAGGGCGCCTGCCCTATAACTGGAGCAGCTCCGGAGCAGGAAGGCAGTTGTATCCTGGAGTCGAGAGACACCGAGAGAACTCAGCCTTGACGGACTACTGGCGCTGCCGTAGCCCTATCTTGCGAACTATCGTCCTGCCTGCTGGCGCTGCCGCGGCCTTCTGCAACATCCATCCTCGTCGGGACCTGCTGGCGCTGCCGCGGCCCGTTGTAACGACCATCCTCACCGGGACCTGCTGGCGCTGCCGCGGACCGTACATCGACCATCTTCTCCGGGACCTGCTGGCGCTGCCGCGGACCGTGTATCGACCATCTCTACCGGGACCTGCTGGCGCTGCCGCGGCCCGTACCAGCTAAACCACCAAGCTCGAGGATTGTGAGCTAATCATCATATCATCCGAACTACCAGACTGGTAAACAGACTGTCCCGCTACCCCTTTCCCTATCTTGAGAGACTTAAATCGAGGGGACCCCTGAGTCCAGACCTCCTTGTACCATTTCAGCGTACCTTAAGAAGTGCATATAAAGAACGCTAAATCTTATCCTTGTGTGGCATCTGTCTGTGGGGGGGAAGTTATTTGTCTGTACGATCGCTGGAGACGGCTCTCCCCGGAGACCTCTCCTCCTGACCTCGGCCGACCCTCCCGGTCCGTCTAACAGTAGGCGGTCATGCCGGCTGGTGTTTCAGTGTTTAGGGCTGTGCAGTTTTGTTTGGGCAGTGTAGGGGGTCATGCTGGGGCTGGTATTTCAGGGTTTAGGGCAGTACTTTGGTGTTCGGGCACTGTAGGGGGTCATGCAGGGACTGGTGTTTCAGAGTTTAGGGCAGAGCCGTGGTGTTCGGGCAGTGTAGGTGGTCATGCTGGGAGTGGTGTTTCAGGGTTAAGGGCAGTGCAGTGGTGTTCGGGTACTGTAGGGGGTCTTGCTGCGGGTGGTGTTTCAGGGTTAAGGGCAGTGGTGTACGCGCAGTGTAGGGGGTCTTGCTGGAGGTGATGTTTCATGAGTTAGGGCATTGCAGTAGTGTGTCTTTCTGGGTGTAGTGTTTCAGGGTTTAGGGCAGTGCATTGGTGTTCGGGCAGTGTAGTGGTTCATGCTGGAGGTGGTGTTTCAGGGTTTAGGGCAGTGCAGTGGTTTTCGGGGTGTGTAGGGGGTCATGCTGGGGTCGTGTTTCAGGGTTTAGGGCAATGCAGTGGTGTTCGGGCAGTATAGAGGGTCATGCTGGGGGTAGTGTTTCAGGTTTTAGGGCAGAGCAGTGGTGTTCGGGCAGTGTAGGCGGTCTTGCTGGGTGTGTTGTTTCATGGTTTAGGGTAGGGTTGTTCGTGCAGTGTAGGGGGTATTGCTGGGGGTGGTGTTTCAGGGTTTAGTGTAGTGGTGCAGTGGTGTTCCGGCAGTGTAGGGGGTCTTGCAGTGAGTCGTGTTTCAGGGTTTAGGTCAGTGGTGTTCGGGCAGTGTAGGGGGTCTTGCTGGGGGTGGTGTTTCAGGGTTTAGGGCAGTGGTGTTCGGGCAGTTTAGGGGTTCTTGCTGTGGGTTGTGTTTTAGGGTTTAGGGCAGTGCAGTGGTGTTCGGGCAGTGTAGGGACTCGTACGGCGGCTGGTGTTTCAGGGTTTAGGGCAGTGCAGTAGTGTTCAGGCAGTGTAGGGGGTCGTGCCGGGAGTGGTGTTTCAGGGTTTAGGGATGTGCAGTGGTGTTCGGGCATTATAGGGAGTCGTGCTGGGGGTGGTGATTCAGGGTATAGGCAGTGCAGTGGGGTTCGGGGAGTGTAGGTGGTCTTGCAGGGTGTGGTGTTTCAGGGTTTAGGGCAATGTTGTTCAGGCAGTGCAGGGGGTTGTGCTGGGTGTGGTGTTTCAGGGTTTAGGTCAGTGCAGTGGTGTTCAGGCAGTGTAGGGGGTCGTTCTGCACCTGGTGTTTTAGGGTTTAGGTCAGTGCAGTGGAGTTCTGGCAGTGTAGAGGAAAGTGCTAGAGCTGGTGTTTTATGGTTTAGGGAAGTGCAGTTGTGTTTGGACAGTATAGGGGGTGTTGCTGGGGGTGGTGTTTTAGGGTTTAGGGTAGTGCAGTGGTGTTCGGGTAGTGTAGGGGGTCGTGCCGGGGCTTGTGTTTCAGGCTTTTGGTCAGTGAGGTGGTGTTCGGGCAGTGTATGGGGTCATGCTTGGGTTGGTGTTTCAGGGTTTAGGGCAGTTCAGTGGTGTTCGGCAGTGTAGGGGGTTGCGCTGCGGATGGTGTTTCAGAGTTTAGGGCAGTACAGTGGTGTTCGAGCAGTGTAGGGTGTCGTGCTGGGGCTGGTGTTTTATGGTTTAGGTTAGTGCAGTGGAGTTCGGGGAGTGTAGGGGGTCGTGCTGGGGCTGGTGTTTCAGGCTTTAGGGCAGTGAGGTAGTGTTCAGGCAGTGTATGGGGTCATGCTTGGGTTGGTGTTTCAGGGTTTAGGGCAGTTCAGTGGTGTTTGGGCAGTTTAGGGGGTTGTGCTGTGATTGGTGTTTCAGGGTTTAGGGCAGTGAGGTGGTGTTCGGGCAGTTTAGGGGGTCGTGCTGGGGTGGTGTTTCAGGGTTTAGGGCAAGTGCAGTAGTGTTCTGGTTTAGGGCAGTTTGGTGGTGTTCAGGCAGTGTAGGGGGTTGTGCTGGTGCTGGTCTTTCAGGGTTGAGGGCAGAGCAGTGGTGTTTGGGCAGTGTACGGGAATGCACTGGGGTGGTGTTTCATGGTTTAGGGCAGTGATGTTTGGACAGTGTAGGGGGTCTTGCTGGGGGAAGTGTTTCAGGGTTTAGGGCAGTGGTGTTCGGGCAGTGTAGGTGGTCGTGCTGGGGCTGGTGCTTCAGGTTTTAGGGCAGTTCAGTGGTGTTCTGGGCAGTGTAGGGGGGTCGTGCTGGGGCTTGTGTTTCAGGGTTTAGGGAAGTGCAATGGTGTTCAGGCAGTTTAGGGGTCATGCTGGGGCTGGTGTTACAGGGTTTAGGGCAGTGCCGTGGTGTTCGGGTAGTGTAGGGGTCGTGCCGGCTGGTGTTTCAGTGTTAGGGTTGTGCAGTTTTGTTTTGGCAGTGTAGGGGGTCATGCTGGGGCTGGTGTTTCAGGGATTAGGGCAGTACTTTGGTATTCGGGCAGTGTAGGGGGTCATGCAGGGGCTGGTGTTTCAGAGTTTAGGGCAGAGCCGTGGTGTTTGGGTAGTGTAGGTTGTCATGCTGGGAGTGATGTTTTAGGTTTTAGGGCAGTGCAGTGGTGTTCGGGCACTGTATGGTGTCTTGCTGGGGGTAGTGTTTCAGGGTTTAGGGCAGTGGTGTACGCGCAGTGAAGGGGGTCTTGCTGGAGGTGATGTTTCATGAGTTAGGGCATTGCAATAGTGTTCAGGCTGTGTACTGGGTCTTTCTGGGTGTAGTGTTTCAGGGTTTAGGGCAGTGCAGTGGTGTTCGAGCAGTGTAGTGGTTCATGCTGGGGGTGGTGTTTCAGGGTTTATGGCAGGTCAGTGGTGTTCGGGCAGTGTAGGGGGTCATGCTGTGGTGGTGTTTCAGGGTTTAGCGCAGTGGTGCAGTGGTGTTCGGGCAGTGTAGGGGGTCTTGCAGTGAATGGTGTTTCAGGGTTTAGGTCAGTGGTGTTCGGGCAGTGTAGGGGGTCTTTCTGGGGGTGGTGTATCATGGTTTAGGGCAGTGGTGTTCGGGCAGTTTAGGGGTTCTTGCTGTGGGTGGTGTTTCAGGGTTTAGGGTAGTGAAGTGGTGTTAAGGCAGTTTAGGGGGTCATGCTGGGGATGGTGTTTCCGGGTTTAGGGCAGTGCACTGGTTTTCTGGCAGTGTAGTGACTCGTGCGGCGGCTGGTGTTTCAGGGTTTAGGGCAGTGAAGTGGTGTTCAGGCAGTATAGGGGGAAGTGCAGGGGTGGTATTTCAGGTTTTAGGGCAGTGAAGTTGTGTTCGGGCAGTGTAGGCGGTTTTGCAGGGTGTGGTGTTTCAGGGTTTAGGTCAGTGGGGTTAGGGCAGTGTTGGGGGTCTTGCTGGGGGTGGTGTTTCAGGGTTTAGGGCAGTGGTTTTTGGGCAGTGTAGGGGTTCTTGCTGGGGGTGGTGTTTCAGGGTTTAGGACAGTGCAGTGGTGTTCGGGCAGTGTCGGGGGTGTGCTGGGGCTGGTGTTTCAGGTTTTAGGGCAGTGCACTGGTGTTTGGGCAGTGTAGGGTCTCATGGGTTGCTGGTGTTATAGGGTTTAGGGCAGTGCAATGGTATTCAGGCAGTGTAGGGGGTCATGCCAGGGGTGGTGTTCCAGTGTTTAGGGCAGTGCAGTGGTGATCGGGCAGTGTAGGCTTCTTGCAGGGTGTGCTGTTTCAGGGTTTAGGGCAGTGGTGTTCGTGCAGTATGGGGGGTCTTTCTGAAGGTGGTGTTTCAGGCTTTAGGGCACTGGTGCAGTGGTGTTCGGACAGTGTAGGGGGTCTTGCAGCGGGTGGTGTATCGGGGTTTAGGGCAGTGGTGTTCGGGCAATGTAGGGGTTCTTGCTAGGGGTGGTTATTCAGTATTTAGGGCAGTGCAGTGGTGTTCGGGCAGTGTAGGGGGACGTGCTGGGGATGGTGTTTAAGGGTTTAGGGCTGTGCACTGGTGTTTGGCCAGTGTAGGGGCTTGTGTGTGGGCTTGTGTTTCAGGGTTTAGGGCAGAGCAGTGGTTTTTGGGCAGTACGGGGGGTCGTGCAGGGCTGGTGTTTCATGGTGTAAGGCAGTGCATTGGTGTTTGGGCAGTGTGGGTGGTTGTGCGGCGTCTGGTGTTTCAGGGTTTAGGTTGGTGCAGTGGTGTTTGGGCAGTGTAAGGGGTCATGCAGGGGCTGGTGTTTTAGGGTTTAGGGCTGTGCAGTGGTGTTCGGGGAATGTGGGGGGTTGTGCTGGGGCTGGTGTTTCAGGGGTTATGGCATTGCAGTGGTGTTCGGCAGTGTGTGGTGTTGTGCGGGGGCTGGTGTGTCAGGGTTTAGGGCAGTGCAGTGGTGTTCGGGCAGTGTAGGCAGTCTTGTAGGGTGTGGTGTTTCAGGGTTTAGGGCAGTGGTGTTCGGGCAGTGTAGGGGGTCTTGCTGGGGGTGGTGTTTCAGGGTTTAGGGCAGTGATGCAGTGCTGCTCGTGCAGTGTAGGGGGTCTTGCAGGGGGTTGTGTTTCAGGTTTTAAGGCAGTGGTGTTCGGGCAGTGTAGGGGCTCTTGCTGGGGGTGGTGTTTCAGGGTTCAGGGCAGTGCAGTGGTGTTCAGGCAGTATAGGGGATCATGCTGGGGGTGATGTTTCAGGGTTTAGGCCAGTGCAGTGTTGTTCGGGCAGTGTAGGGGGTTGTGCAGGGGGTGGTGTTTCAGGGTTTAAGGCAGTGCAGTGGTGTTTGGGCAGTGAAGGGGGTCTTGTTGGGGGTGGTGTTTGAGGGTTAGGGCAGTGCATTGGTTTTTGAGCAGTGTAGGGGTCTTCATGGGGGTGGTGTTTCAGGGTTTAGGGCAGAGCAGTGGTGTTCGGGCAGTGTAGGGTGTTGTGCTGGGTGTGGTGTTTCAGGGTTTAGGGCAATGCAGTGGTGTTTGGGCAGTGTGAGGGGTCGAGCTGGGGCTGGTTTTTTAGGGTTTAGGGCAGTGCAGTGGTGTTCTGGCAGTGTAGGGGGTCGTGCTGGGGCTGGTGTTTTAGGGTTTAGGGTAGTGCAGTGGTGTTCAGGTAGAGTAGGGTGTCGTGCTGGGGGTGGTGTTTTACTGTTTAGGGCAGTGCAGTGGTGTTTGGGCAGTGTAGGAAGTATTGCAGGGTGTGGTGTTTCAGGGTTTAGGGCAGTGGTGTTCGAGCAGTGTAGGTGGTCTTGCTGGGGGTGGTGTTTCAGGGTTTAGGGCAGTGGTGCAGTGCTGCTCGTGCAGTTTAGGGGGTCTTGCTGGGGGTTGTGTTTTCGGGTTTAAGGCAGTGGTGTTCGGGCAGTGTAGGGGGTCTTGCTGGGGCTGGTGTTTCAGAGTTTAGGGCAGTGCAGTGGTGTTCAGGCAGTGTAGGGGGTCGTGTTGGGGCTGGTGTTTTAGGGTTTAGGCCAGTGCAGTGGTGTTCAGGAAGTGTAGGGGGTTGTGCAGGGGGTGGTTGTTAGAAATGGGATTTCTGGTTGGCTAGGGCTTGCGCCAAAGCCAGGCAGAAACCACCACTCTAGTCAGGGCTGGGGAGTTACACGCTAAAGATAACCCCTGCTCACCCTCTTGGTAGCTTGGCACGAGCAGTCAGGCTTATCCCGGAGGCGATGTGTAAAGCGTTTGCGCGCGCACCCAGCAACAACACCCAAGGCCCACCACAAAGGAAACTCCACACAAGGTATTATATAAAAATAGCCTTTGTATTATACCAAAACAGATTAGATAATATTCACACAATTTACACTGTACCAACTGGTACTGGGCAGAATTTTACAAGGGATTATATGTACAGGGGACAGGGCCACATGGACCACTGTCATGAATTAGCACTTTTAGAACTTAGCACTTAGAACATAGGATACAAAATTACTGTAGCACAAAATAACACATGTAGCACAAAACCAGTAACTACTGGTAACAGGTAAGTACCACCTACGCAACCCTAACCTCCTTAGGAGAAGGTCACGCAGGGAACCAGGACCTCACTAGCACCACCTGTACTAGGGAGAATAACCACCTAAGTATCACAATAACTGGAGGGGTATAAACACATTACACATGATGCATCACAACACATTCAGAGGTGTAAACACAAGGCACATGACGCATAAAAACACATTCAGAGGTGCAGGAAAACACAATTGCGCCACACAGTGCCAGGTATCCTAGGGGAGGGCACAACACAGGGAAACTGCCCCCAGGCCAACTGGCCTCTCACAGGTGCAGAAAGGTCCAATATCCAGCAATGTCAGGGCGCGACTGCGCAGGCTGCGCAAGCCAGGGCGCACAAGGTACAACCTAAACGTTGCAGCTGCCCACTAAGTGCTGGGCAGCTGGAGAAAGGAACCTGGCACCACGGTGCCTTTGAAACCAACGTGTCACACGTGGGAGCCTCGTGGGCTCTAGGACTAAAATATGCCCCAAAACGTGGGAACGGCCCGCTGCCTTCCGATGCCGCTCGACTCACCAAAGAAATGCCCCCGTATGGTGGAGCCACACTGGGCTCTAACCAAATAATGGATCCCAAGCAACGTTGGGGTGGCCCGCTGCCTTTCGGGGCCGCCCGACACTTGCAAGGCCCTGGCGCCTGGCTCAGGCACCACAGAAATGCCCCTGCAGATGAAGCTGGCTGCACGGCAGCCCCACTCAGGACCGAAGCCGGGTTTGGGGACCGGCACTACTTTCGCTACTTTCACCCCCACGGAGCCTCCCAGCCCTGCGAGACTCACCGGCAGTACTCGCCGGCACTTCTCTCGTGGCGGGGCTTCCTTCGCCCGGTCCCACTGGGACCGGGACTTCACTGGGGAACGGGTGAGGCTCCAGGCAGGGTCTTCCACGGAGGCATCTCGCTCTCAGGTGGCGGCCGGCACAAGAGAGCTCCCGCTCCTCGGGAGCTCTCTCTCTCTTCTCACGGCTTCCTCCCTTCCGTCACAGGAGCGCGGGGTAGGCTCCCGTCCGCTTCCTATTCGAAGTCCTGCCCACATCCACAGGCCGGGTACCTGGCTTCCGGTTTCAGACCGGGTCGCGACGGTGATTTTTCGGCAGTAAGAGGGGTAGGCTCCCTCGTGATAAGAAATATATGGCGGGGTGGCACCCGCCGTGAGATAAAACCAAATAAGCCGGGTGGGCACCTGCCAACGAGCGCCACAATGCGGGGTGGGCACCCGCTTCACAACACGGCAGAAAAGCGGGGAATCCCACCCCGGGGTTCCCTCGCTAATTATTGCAGCTGCGCGCTGCTGGCCACAACGAAGGTGCTCCTCTGCAGCACATAAAGATATAGCGCTTCCCAGGCGCTGGGAAGCAGGGTCCAGGGGCAACAAAGTCCTGGCAAAGTTCTCCTTTGTATGCAGCAAGGCAGGGGGGGCAAGGCTGGGCCCAGAGACAGCTCAATGGGCCTCCAGGCAGGGAGGTAGTCCAAGTGGCGGTCCTCTGGCCCAGCAACAGCAGCAGCCCCCTCAGGCAGGATCCTGGAAGAGAACAAATTGTAAGGGGACACAGCCCCTTCTTATACAGTGAAACCCTTTGTTTCAAGGTGCAGGGGAGGGGCGAACCAGTTACAACTGGTTCCTGAGCACTTTGTTTTGCTCAGCCCCTCTCCCTATTCACAGGGCAGGCCAGGGTCATCAGTCGCACCACAGGGGGTGGAGCCAGCATTGTGTGGGGAAAGCCCAGCCCTATTCAGGACCCAGGTGTACTCCTTCCACCCATCTAGCTGCTGATTTCCCTATTCACCACTGGGTGACTCCTCCTGACTCTGGGGATTCCCTAGCCCAACACATGACCTCAGCCAGCCAATCGCCAGACAAGGCACACATTACACACTGCACACAGAAGTGCCCACTTCTAGAAGTGGCACTTCCATACTAGGTACATGCACGCCGCACACATCATCGTGCAGCATTTCATCACACGAGTCCGCACATACCAGACTCGACCCTGCATACTCCACGAATCAGGAACTACCAGGGACACATACATTCCCCATGCATTCCTATGGGAGGGCAGGCCTATCTCACCACATGCACTCAGAGTGCGCACGCACTTTACTCTGGGGCACAGGGAAAGTGTGCAGAAACCAAAAATCACTACCACCAGGTCACCAGTAAAAGCAAAAAGTTTAGGGGTGAACCTGCCAGAAGGGCCAAGTCCAACACAACCCCCTTCCAGCCAAAAACGCAGGGCAGACCAATCACCACTGTGATGGACTTCCCGGCTTTGGGCGATAGAACACGGACGCGGGCCCGCAACTGCAGGGACACCCTCCTGTTCTACGCCACGGTGAACCCATGGGATTCCTTCTAAAACCACTGTCCGGACAAACTGGGCTACCCCACTGGTACTCCCAAGCTGTCCGCGGCCAAGACCAGGTCCTAGGCCACCCAGGTGCCACCGGTCCTTGCCTAATCACAGAGTGGGGGGTAGTAACCCCTGGCACATAGCGGCCATTCTCCACTCTTCCTGTCTGCAAGACAGGACTAGACTGCCACTGGTTCTCCAGCCTAGGTTCTACAACCTCAGGCGGACCAGGAGTCTCTGGGAAGGCTCTCCTCCCCCTACCTCTTCTCCTAGGGTTCCTACTCCTCTGGCAAGGGGTACACCTAGAACGCCATTCCAACCCAGGGTTTAACCCCTCAGGTTGCACCGGGGTCAGTGGTGGGCTCTCCCACCCTCTGCACACCCTTCCAGAGCCCTGCTCCCTACCAACTGGGCGGTACCTCTGGAAGAAGAAACGGTCAGGACCCTGGTTACAGTCGTCCTACCCTTCAGGTCAGGCTGATCCTGAACCTGGCCTTCCAACCTCCGGTCTAGAACCTTTGGTGGAATAATCGCCTGGCACTCCAGGACTTCTGGGGATTTACACTCCATCCCCCTGAGGCTAACAAACGACACATACGTCGTGTGACTGTCTGTCTGGCGCGGATCTCCCACCCCCTGTCCACCTGACAGTGCGCAGAGATCCCCCCGAACTGAAGTGGTGTCACCATGGTCACTACATGGGATCCTAGCCCAACTGGGTAGTCCCTGACCCACTGGCTCTTCCACTGGGGAACTCATCCCCCAACCACTCCTCACGCTGGACTCCTGTACCCTCCCTACCGGAGCGGCACTGCCAGACTCTAGAACCACAGGAGCCCTGTTTATAGGTGCTCCAGGTTCTCTACTCACTAGGAGATCTTCCTCAAATGGACTAACAGGACAGCCTAGGTCCCCAACCTGGTGTTCACTCAAGAAACCATCCAAGTCCTGAGGCAGGGCTTCGTGCGTCTGGGGACCCTCGGTCACCCTCTTACTCCCGCTCCACTGAGCCGGGCAGTAAGCCCCTACACCCTCCTCGCTATCCTGGGACCTAGCTGGGCTACACTGAGCCTCTTCCACCACGCTGGGCTGGAAGATACCTGAACCACTACTTTTGGAGTCACTCCCTAATGACTCTAGAGAACCTCTAGCACTTTCCCAGCGCTCTGCTTCCTCGGCAAGGTCCCAAGGGTCACGGTCCTCCAACCCCAACCCCAACAGGTGTTGGCGCAACTCCGGCCCACAAGGACTGAGCATCTTCTCTCTGATAACCAGCCTAAACATGCCATAATAACTACATTCCGTAATCTGATTCACCCAATCGGACAGTGCATCATTACATTCATCCACAAACTCCTCCCAAGATTAGTGAGACAGTTTCCTACTGCCCCTGAATTTCAACCTTAACTCCTCCTCCTGGGAAACAGGTGCCAGACTGGGGGAACTGGGACTGGGATTTTCTACACTGAAATCTATATAGCTGCCACCACTGGACTCAACCCTACCTGGGGAGCCCAAAAATTAAAACTGTGCGCAGGGGATAGTCTACCCTCCAGAGCTACTTTGCCTCTGGTGGAGGCTCTCTCAGCCTCCTCTATCCTCTCCTACGCCAAGACCCTCTCAGTCTCTAGCTGTTGCTTTTAGACCTCCAGCTGCGCCTTAGCCTGGGCATGCTCTAACCTGAGCTTTTCTAACGCCAGCTGGTACTCCCTTTCTTTCCTCCTATCTTCCCATTCCTCTGGGGACAGGGAAAGTGATGAGGCACTGCCTCCTACGCTGGACCCAGCAAGGGACTCCCTACCCATGGGGTCTTCACTCTCTACTGGTGTCCAGGTACTGTCATCTTCTTCCTCCTCTTCTGAATCTTCAGGGCTCCCCACAGACCCACCACCCTCCAGGTGTGAGGCCCGGGCCCTGTCCCTACTGTGCTCAAGATCCCTTTGATTCTTAACCCACTGGATCAGGTGGTCCCTAAGTTCGTACAGAGTGTCTGACTCTCTCACCCCTATGTCTCTCTCCCTACAGAACCTTTCCAACTCCTGCATACTGCACCAAGCAAGATCACTGAGATCAAAAGCAGGCTCCATTCTGACGGACGTTCTGGTGAAAAGATTACACAGGGAACCTAGGGGTCTGAGCTTAAAACAGGAGTATACAATTCACAAAGCATTCAGCAAGCTCTCTATCCCAGAGAACTCACACTCACTTGTCTAGTGCCACACACCATTCATCCACACACAACCCTCCCCTTGGACTGGTAAGGCAGTTCCTACCACCCCTGATTCCTCAACCTGACCACAAGTGACACAGGTACCAACTCTGGGCGCAGGGCGGGGAACAAATGTGCTGGACACTATTATGCTGCCACCACTGGATCCCACCCTTACTGTTGAATCCAGAAACACATTTCCACAGAAATGACACTTAAGAACAAACTTAGCACAAGAATCCCTATACCATGTGACTATCTAAATGCAGAGTTGTGTGGTGCAGCCAGCTGCTGCTGCGGTACAGCGCAAACGCAAGTCCTAATCCCACTGCTGATCACCAATGTTAGAAATGGGATTTCTGGTTGGCTAGGGCTTGCGCCAAAGCCAGGCAGAAACCACCACTCTAGTCTGGGCTGGGGAGTTACACGCCAAAGATAACCCCTGCTCACCACCTTGGTAGCTTGGCACGAGCAGTCAGGCTTATCCCGGAGGCGATGTGTAAAGCGTTTGCGCACGCACCCAGCAAAAACACCCAAGGCCCACCACAAAGGAAACTCCACACAAGGTATTATATAAAAATAGCCTATGTATTTGTTAGACGGCGACCTCAGAGGAGCCCGGAAAGGGGTCCTGACTACCCTGAGACCCACCCTCGAAGTATCGTAGCCGGGCACTGGCGGGAGACTCCTCAGGGGGAGGAATCTCGTATCTAGGATCGTACCCCTGGCACCACACGACACAGAGACACCACACCGTGCGTTCTTAGGAATCAATCTTTATCAATCAGAATAGCACTGCAAATATGTACAAGGAGAGCGCGGGCTCAATGAGTCTCGGAAGGGATAGGGGGTAGCGGGAGAGTCCCTGGCAAAGGTTCAAGGCAGGGACGTACCCGGCGCACAGCTCACAATCCTCGAGCTGGGGGATACGCTTGTTGTAGTTGGGGTCTGGCGGGACCGTGAGAGTCGGTGGGAGCCGCGAGTCACTCAGCAGGGCTCAGGTACAAGTTCGGAGGTCTTACGATCTTCAGGGAGCCGCGAGTCACTCAGCAGGGCTCAGGTACAAGTTCGGAGGTCTTACGATCTTCAGGGAGCCGCGAGTCACTCAGCAGGGCTCAGGTACAAGTTCGGAGGTCTTACGATCTTCAGGGAGCCGCGAGTCACTCAGCGGGCTCAGGTACAAGTTCGGAGGTTTTACGATCTTCAGGGAGCCGCGAGTCACTCAGCTGGCTCAGGTACAAGTTCGGAGGTCTTACGATCTTCAGGGAGCCGCGACCACGTCAGCAGGCTCTCGTTGTTCCAGCGTCGAATCTACCGGACAGTCCCAGAGCACCCTTTGTTATAGGTCGACCCCTCTTTGATGTCCGGAGTCTGTGCAGGCAGGGGTCTTGTCACCTGGGGGTCGCTTGTCGAGGTTTCCTGCCATTGTCTTTTGATCCTTTCAGGGCCGGGTCGGGAGGAGTCCCAGACACCCAGCAGGCATGGAGCCAGCGCTCAGGGAGGCCGGAGGGCCGATCGAAACCCATCGTCCCAGGGGAGTTCAGAGGTGCGATAGAAACTGCTCCTCCCTCTCTCATCCCCTGGCAAGCGTGATGTCCTCCAGCCGGAGTGGCGCCGCTAGGCCCGGGTCGCGCTGGGGCCGGGCGGCCATCTTGGTGCATGAAGTGGGCACGCGGGCCCGGGGTGGCCAAAAGGAGAGAGGCCATGGACGAGGATGTCCGGGTCGGGTGCGTGTGTTCTGGTGGAAGGGATCGGCTAGGCCGTGTGCTTGGGGCTGCAGGTACCAGGTTATGTGGTGCGGGGGCAAGTAGGGCCATGCTACGAGGCCGGGTCCAACACGCGTCCCCCCCAGCTTTAAGCCGGAGAGAACTGCACATCATCTTGGGGGGTTCTCTTCGCTGAGGCGGAAGAACCGGGAGAGGCCGTCAGCGTTGGCGTGGTCCATACCAGGGCGATGTTCTACGGTGAAATCCATCCCCTGGAGGGAGATTGACCACCGCAGTAGCTTGGGGTTTTCTCCTCGCATCTGCATGAGCCATCGCAAGGGCCGATGGTCGGTTTGGACTTTGAAATGGGTGCCGAACAGGTAGGGGCGTAGCTTCTTGAGTGCCCAGACCACGGCAAAGGCTTCGCGCTCAATGGTGCTCCATCTCTGTTCTCTGGGCAACAGCCGCCGGCTGAGGAAGGCGATGGGCTGGTCTAGGCCTTGGTCATTCATCTGGGACAGGACGGCCCCAATGCCATGCTCGGAGGCATCGGTTTGGACTACAAACTCCTTGGAGTAGTCGGGAGCCTGGAGGACGGGGGCAGTACACATGGCCTTCTTTAGGGCATCGAACGCCTCCTGGCAGGCAGTCGTCCACTGCACCTTCTTTGGCTGTTTTTTGGATGTGAGTTCTGTGAGGGGGCCGACAAGGCTGCCATACCCCCGGATGAATCTTCGGTAGTAGCCAGTGAGGCCCAGAAAGGCTCGGACCTCCGTTTGGGTGGTGGGTGGTTCCCAGGCTAAGATGGCGTCGATCTTTGGCTGTAGAGGGGTGACCTGGCCGCTCCCGACCTGGTGCCCCAGGTAGACTACTGATCCTTGCCCAATCTGGCACTTGCTGGCTTTTACTGGGAGGCCTGCCTGGCGCAGGGCGGTTAGCACCCTCCGGAGGTGCTGGAGGTGCTCACTCCATTCGGAACTGAAAACGGCGATGTCGTCTAGATAGGCCGCGCTGAACTGTTCCAGCCCGGCCAGGACTCTATTCACCAGTCGCTGGAAGGTGGCCGGGGCATTTTTCATTCCGAAGGGCATTACGCAGAAGCGGTAGTGCCCATCTGGGGTGGAGAAGGCGGACCGCTCCTTGGCTCCCTCGGTGAGCGCAATCTGCCAGTATCCGCAGGTGAGGTCGAATGTGCTGAGGAACCGGGCTGCCCCGAGTCGGTCAATGAGCTCGTCGGCTCGTGGAATGGGGTGGGCATCGGCTCGGGTGACGTCATTGAGCCCCCGGTAGTCCACGCAGAATCAGAGCTCGGGGGGACACCGGGGGCCGCTGCCTTCGGGACCAGGACCACGGGGCTGGCCCAGGGACTGTCAGATGTCTCGATCACACCCATGGTCAACATCTTCGAGACTTCAGCTTGAATGCAGGACCGGACCCGGTAAGGGACCCGGTATGCCCGGTGTCTCACCGGCGGGCTATCCCCGGTGTCCACGTCATGGACACACCAGTCGGTGACTCGGGGGATCAGGGAGAAGAGGTCGGAAAATTGTCCTAGGAGCTGGCGGCAGTCCTCTTGTTGCTGGGCAGTGAGGGCTGGGGAGAGGTTCACTCCTTCCACGGAGCCATCCTGCTCCTTGACACACAGGAGGTCCGGGAGGGGATCGGACTCATCTTCGGCCCCGTCATCGGTGGCCAGCAGGAGGCTCAGTTCTGTCCGCACGAAGTGAGGCTTGAGGCGGTTCACGTGAAGGACCCGAAGGGGATCCCGAGGCGACTGGACGTCCACCAAGTATGTGACTTGACTCTTCCGCTCAATCACTTTGTAGGGCCCGGTCCACCTGTCCTGGAGGGCGCCAGGCTTCACGGGGGCCATGACCCATACTTGCTGGCCCGGCTGGAACTCGACCAGAGTGGCATTCTGGTCGTACCAGTGCTTCATCTCTTCTTGGCTTGCCTCCAGGTTGGCCTCGGCCAGTGCTCAGAACTTCCTGGTCTGGTTCCGGAGGGTCAGAACATATTGGAACACATCTCGTGGGGTGGTCTGGGGTGCCGCCTCCCACCCTTCCTTAACCAAACTGAGGGGACCTCGGACGGGGTGTACATAGAGTAACTCAAACGGGCTGAACCCTAGGGACTTCTGGGGGACTTCCCGGTAAGCGAACAAGAGGCAGGGGAGCAGGACGTACCACTTACGCCGGAGGGGCTCTTCTAGGCCGGTGATCATCCCTTTCAGAGTCCTGTTAAACCTCTCTACTAGGCCGTTCCCTTGGGGATGGTACGGGGTGGTGAACTTATAGGACACTCCACATTGTTGCCACAGGGACGTCATGTACTTCGAGATAAAATTAGTGCCGCGATCGCTCACGACCTCGCGGGGAAAACCCACCCGGGAAAAGATCCCCATCAGGGCCCGGCCCACCACGGGGGCCGTGACGGTGCGTAGGGGGATAGCCTCAGGATAGCGGGTGGTGTGATCCACTAGGACCAGGATGAACCGGTGACCTTGGGAGGTGGGGGGGTCCAGGGGCCCCACGATGTCGATCCCGACTCGTTCGAAGGGGGTACTGACGACCGGGAAGGGTTGGAGGGGAGCCTTGCGCTTCCCCTCACTCTTCCCACTAGCTTGGCACGTGGGACAGGACTTGCAGTGGGCTTCTACTGCTGCTCTCATTCTAGGCCAGTAAAAGTGGGTCACGAGACGGCTGTAGGTCTTGTCTTGACCCAGGTGGCCGGCGAGGGGGACGTCGTGGGCTAAGCCCAGGAGGAAGTCTCTGAAGCGTAGGGGTACCACCAGCACCCGGCCGGATCCCAGCTCCACCGACTTCTGCTCACTGTACAAAATGTTATTCTCCCAATAAACTCGGTGCGTTCCGGTTTGGTCGCCTGCGGCTTGGCCCTCGGCCTGGCGCCGCAGTCCGACCAGGGAAGGACAAGTGGCTTGCTCCCGGCAAAATTCCTCCCGGGTGGGCCCGCCCTCGTGGCGCCATTGGGCCAATTCGGGTAGATCGCCTAACTCGGGGACCGGGGCGGTGTCGGACGGTGAGGGTTCGTCGCTGGCGACTGACCCTTCTGATGGGGGGACGGGAGTACCCTCGGCGGGAACTGTTCTGATTTCTTCGATCGGGGTGTCTTCGACTTCTCCCGGGGGGGTGAGTCGGGCTGACATAGATCGGGTGGTGGCGCACACCCACTCGGGGAGTCCCATCATTCCTAGGTGGGCCTTGCGCTCGACGTGCTTCCAAGGAGAACTCTCCAGGTCTTTCCCTAAGAGGCAGTCGACCGGCTGGGAGG
Source organism: Triturus cristatus (assembly GCF_964204655.1). Classification (NCBI taxonomy): domain Eukaryota; kingdom Metazoa; phylum Chordata; class Amphibia; order Caudata; family Salamandridae; genus Triturus; species Triturus cristatus. Next base: position 29,166,058 of record NC_140593.1, on the reverse strand, counting down.
TTCGTACGGCAACCCTTAGTTTACCTATCACCCCTCCCCACTCAAACGGCACCAGGGCTACCTGACACATACTCTCTCTATTATCTGCGGAAATTACCGGGCAAAAGACGTTGGGGAGGATCTGCTCCTCGGGGACTAGGTGCCTGAGGACACCGGTGATACTGGCCCCGGTGTCCCGCAGGGCCTCTATTTGGTGGCCATTGATCTTGATGAGCTGCCCGTATTTCTTCGTGTTGGAGGGCAGGAGGCTACCAGGGACCATCTCCCTATCTCCCAGGGATACTAGGGACATAGCTGCGGGTTCCCACTCCCCGGTTTCCTCAACCTCCTCCCCTAGGGCTACGTTGGCTATCTGTCTCGCAGGGGTTGCCGCAGGGGGGACTTGTGTGGCCATGGGGCACTCCGGGTCATTGGTGTAGTGCCCGGGCTTCTGGCAACGGAAGCAAGTGACGGTTACCCGGTGTCCCCGTCTCCCGGGGGGTCCGGTTACTGGTGGGGGGGCGCTGGGAAAGGTGGAGGTTGGGTTTTCGGGGGGCTAGGCTGGGACTCTCTCTGCCCTCCCTGGTTCCCTCCTCCTCTCTGGCGGGGTGGTCCCTGACTGGCTCGGGGGTATTCTCCTACCATGCCCCGGGGGACCCGGGTGTTGGTCCAGCGGTCGGCTTCCACAGCCAGCTTCCTGGGATCTGTGAGTTTGCTGTCGAGCAGATGCTGACGTAGTTCCACAAAGCAGTTCGCAGCCAGGTGTTCCCACAACATGAGGTCGGTGAGTTCCGCAAGGCTGGTGACTTTGCTGCCCTTGATCCACCCATCGAAGGCCCGACTGAAAAAGTTTACATACTCCACCCAGGTGGTGCCCGGGATCTTCCTGCAGTCCCGGAATCGCTGACGGTACATCTCTGGGGTGAGGCCGTACCTTGTGAGTAGAGCCTCTTTCATGTGGCTGTAGGAGGTCCGCAGGGAGATGGGTAGGTCGAGCAGGGTGTCTCTTCCTTCGCTCAGAAACCGTCCCCACAACCCTGCCCCCCAGTCCTTCTGCGGGACCCGATGGGAGGTCATGGCGACCTCGTAGGCCCTGAACCATTGTTGAATGTCATCGTTTTTATAATATTCTTTGACCACGTCCTTGGGGATGTGGACCTTCTGCTCCGCTGGGGAGGCCGCCTCCCGGTTTCCCGGGGGCCTCCCTTCCTCGTTTCTGGCCTTGAGCTCGATTTCCTTCAAGCTGCGTTCGTGCTCTAGTTGGAGCTTCCTTCCTTCGTGCTCCCGTTGGAGCTTCTTCTCTTCCAGTTCGCCTTGTACACGCATTTTCTCTACTGCTAGCTTTTTTTCCGCTAACTTCAATTCGCCTTTGATTTTGAGTTTGGCTAACTCGAGTTCGTGATTGCGACTTCTCTCTCTGTCTGCGAGTTCTTCCGGGGATAGGCCCCCGTCTGGTACGATGCCTCGCACCTGATTGCTGCTGCTTTCGCCTTGGGGGGGTTCGGCTTCGTCGGGGCGCTCCCCCGTGCCTTCTGGGCGGGAGGCCCGACATCCACCCAAGCTTTCAGTGCTTTCTGCAAATCTTCTTTGGTGTTGAGACCGGTGGTAGCGATTTTAAGTTCTTTGCAGAATTGCTTTAGCTCTTTGTGTGTGTATTCTTCTAGTTGTTCCACCTGGAACACCCTGTTGGCGTTGGTTTCTGCGGGGCTCATGGCGCTTCCTTCTGCCATTTTTGTCGGTAGTGCGTCCGTCGTTCACGGTACGATCTCTAGGTGATGGGCCCGAATCCCGTCGCTTGCCACCAATGTTAGACGGCGACCTCAGAGGAGCCCGGAAGGGGGTCCTGACTACCCTGAGACCCACCCTCGAAGTATCGTAGCCGGGCACTGGCGGGAGACTCCTCAGGGGGAGGAATCTCGTATCTAGGATCGTACTTCTGGCACCACACGACACAGAGTCACCACACCGTGTGTTCTTAGAAATCAATCTTTATCAATTAGGTTAGCACTGCAAATATGTACAAGGAGAGCGCGGGCTCAATGAATCTCGGAAGGGATAGGGGGTAGCGGGACAGTCTCTGGCAAAAGTTCAAGGCAGGGACGTACCCGGCGCACAGCTCACAATCCTCGAGCTGGGGGATACGCTTGTTGTAGTTGGGGTCCGGCGGGACCGTGGGAGTCTGTGGGAGCCGCGAGTCACTCAGCGGGCTCAGGTACAAGTTCGGAGGTCTTACGATCTTCAGGGAGCCGCGACTCACTCAGCGGGCTCAGGTACAAGTTCGGAGGTCTTACGATCTTCAGGGAGCCGCGAGTCACTCAGCGGGCTCAGGTACAAGTTCGGAGGTCTTACGATCTTCAGGGAGCCGCGAGTCACTCAGCAGGGCTCAGGTACAAGTTCGGAGGTCTTACGATCTTCAGGGAGCCGCGAGTCACTCAGCAGGGCTCAGGGGGGTCTAAGTTCCAGTAGCCGCGACCGCGTCAGCAGGCTCTCGTTGTTCCAGCGTCGAATCTGCCGGACAGTCCCAGAGCACCCCTTGTTATAGGTCGACCCCTCTTTGATGTCCGGAGTCTGAGCAGGCAGGGGTCTTGTCACCTGGGGGTCGCTTGTCGGGGTTTCCTGCCAGTGTCTTTGTTGGACTTGGCCCTTCTGGCAGGTTCACCCCTGAACTTTTTTGCTTTTTATTGGTGACTTGGTGTGGTGATTTTTGGTTTCTGCGCACTTTCCCTGTGTCCCAGGGTAAAGTGCGTGCGTGCGTGCTCTGAGTGCATGTGGTGAGATAGGCCTGCCCTCCCATAGGAATGCATGGGGAATGTATGTGTCCCTATTAGTTCCTGATGCGTGGGGTGTGCAGGCCCGAGTTTGGTATGTGCAGACTCGTGGGAGTGAATGCTGCGCGATGATGTGTGCGGCATGCATGTACCTAGTGTGGAAGTGCCACTTCTAGAAGTGGGCACTTCTGTGTGCAGTGTGTCTGTCGCGTGATTGGCTGGTCATGTCATGTGACGGGCTAGGGATTCCCCAGAGTCAGGCTGAGTCACCCAGTGGTGAATGGGGAGATCAGCAGCTAGATGGGTGGGAGGAGTACACCTGGGTCCTGAATAGGACAGGGTTTTCCACACACAATGCTGGCCCCACCCCCTGTGGTGCGACTGACGACCCTAGCCCTGCCAGTGAATAGAGTGAGGGGCTGAGCACATCAAGGGTGCTCCCCAACCAGCTGCGACTGGTTTTCCCCCTCACCCTGAACCCAGAACAAAGGGTTTGACTGTATAAAAATGGGGCTGTGTCCCCACAGAAACTGTTCTCTGCCAGGATCTTACCTGAGGGGGGCTGCTGCTGCTGCTGGACCAGAGGACCGCCACTTGGACTACCTCCCTGCCTGGAGGCCCAGTGAGCTGGCTCTGGGTCCAGCCTTGCCCCCCCACCCCTGCCCTGCTGCATGCAGGGAAGAACTTTGTTGGACTTTGTGGTTCTTTTTGGGCTGGAGCGCTGGGAGTGCTCTATCTGTGTCCCTAGGCGCTTGGAAGCGCTTTTATTTTCCTTTAGCGCTCAGGAGCGCTTTATCTCTAACAGCCGGTGCCCACCCGGCGTTTGCCCTGTCTATACAGATTCTGAATTCCTCTGGCAGGTGCCCACCCTGCCAGGGACATTGCCGGGGTCGTTTGCGGGTGCCCACCCCGCTTATTTGTCGTAATTTCACGGCGGGTACCCACCCCGCTGTATATTTCACATCGCGAGGGAGCCTACCCCTCTTATTGCCAAGTTTGGAAATCACCGCCGCGGCCGGGCTCACAGGAAGTCAGGCGGCCGAGGGCGGGCCTCCGGGACACCCAGGACCGGAAGTAGGAGGGCGGGAGCCTACCCCGCCTCCCACCGAGGACTCGCGTTTGGTTGCAAGCCCCGGAGCCGGCAGGAGCCTACCCTGCGCCCCGGGGTACTGAGGAGAGAAGCGCCGTCCGGACAGGGGAGAGAAGCGTCGCCCTCCTGAGTCCCCAAGCGGGACTCCACCCTAACGCAGCCGGTGACTGAGACCGGCACCTCCTTCCAGGTGAGTGGGGCTCTGGCCGGGAGGGCGTACGAAGCAGCCGAGGAGGTTGCTGAGCGCGGGGGCGCTCCCACGAGGCTCCCAGTGTTTGATAAGAGCCCAGGGAGGCTCTAAGCGAACAGGGTCATTTGGGTTGAAGAGTCCCCCGTGTGGGACTCCAACGTCGGGGGCATTTCTTTCACACCCAGAGCGGCCCCGGAAGACAGCGGGCCGCTCCCACGCCTACGGGGGCACTTCTTCCGTGTTTCGAGTGGCCCCAGATGGCAGCGGGCCACTCCCACCTTGCCCCCATTGTTTCTCGAGCCTAGAAGGCTCTAGGAGGCATTTCCTGGTTCACGAGCCCACGAGGCTCCACGGGGGCAGAAGTTGTGTAGAGCACAAAGGCTCCGACGACGGGGGCATTTCTTTGATGATCTTGAGTCCCTGAGCAGGACTCCAACAACGCCGTGGTTGTTTGATTGAGGCCCACAAGGCAGCCCCATTGTCATAGCTCAGAGAGGGCTCCAAAGGCACAGTAGTGCCCTCACTCATTTTGTCCAGCTGCCCAGCACTTAGTGGGCAGCTGCAACGTTTAGGTTGTGGCCTCGGTGTTCTGGCTTGCGCAGCCTGCGCCGGCGCGCCCTGACTTTTCTGGACGCAGGGCGTCCTTGCCCCTACTAGGCCAGTTGGCCCAGGGACTGCCACAGTAGTGGCTAATGTGAGTTTTGGCGCCATTGTTCCTTTCCTGCACCTCTGAATGTGTTTATGCGTCATGTGCTCTGCTTTACACCTCTGAATGTTATGCATCATGTGTTTATGTGCTTAGACCCCTGCAGGTATTGTGATACTTAGGTGGTTGTTTTCTCCCTAGTACAGGTGGTGCTAGTGAGGTCCTGATTCCCTGCGCAATATTTTCCTAAGGTGGTTAGGGTTGCGTAGGTGGTACTTACCTGATACCAGTAGTTACTGGTTGTGTGCTACATATGTTATTTTGTACTACCGTATTATTCCTATGTTCTAAAAAGTGCTAATTCCTGACAGTGGTCCAGGTGGCCCTGTCCCCTGTATATATAATCCCTTGTAATTTCTGCCCGTGCCTGTTGGCACATTGTAGAGTGTGTGTTTTTATCTAATGTGTTGTGTATAATACAAAGGCTATTTTTATAGAATACCTTGTGTGGAGTTTCCTTTGTGGTGGGCCTTGGGTGTTGTTGCTGGGTGCGCGCGCAAACGCTTTACACATCGCCTCAGGGACAAGCCTGACTGCTCGTGCCAAGCTACCAAGGGGGTGAGCAGGGGTTATCTTTGGCGTGTAACTCCCCAGCCCTGACTAGAGTGGTGGTTTCTGTCTGGCTTTGGCGCAAGCCCTAGCCAACCAGAAATCGCCATTTCTAACATTGGTGATCAGCGGTGGGACTTGGACTTGCGTTTGCGCTGTACCGCAGCGGTAACTGGCCGGACTACAAAACTCTGCATTTAGATAAATCACATGGTATAGGGATTATTGTTCTAAGTTTGTTTTTAATTGTCATTTCTTTGGAAATGTGGTTTTGTGCACTGTGAGTTAGGTGTCCCTAGCTCGGGAGGGTAGATCATCCCCCTTAGTGCATTGTGTTTTCTGGATTCACCAGAGGGTGGGATCCAGTGGTGGCAGCGTGATAGTGGCCAGTACATTTGTCCCCCGCCCTGCGCCCAGAGTTGGTACCTGTGTCACGTGGTGGTTAGGTTGAGGAATCAGGGGTGGTAGAAACTGCCTTACCAGTCCGAGGGGAGGGTTGTGTGTGTGGATGAATGGTGTGTGGCACTAGGCAAGTGAGTGTGAGTTCTCTGGGTTAGAGAGCTTGCTGAATCTTTTTGTGAATTGTGTACTCCTGTGTTAAGCTCAGACCCCTAGGTTCCCTGTGTGATCTTTTCTCTAGAACGTCTGCCAGAATGGAGCCTGCTTTTGATCTCAGTGATCTAATTTATTACAGTATGCAGGAGTTGGAAAGGTTCTGTAGAGAGAGAGGCATAGGGGTGAGAGAGTCAGACACTATGTGTGAACTTAGGGGCCACATGATCCAGTGGGTTAAGAGGCAAAGGGATCTTGAGCACAGTATGGAAAGGGCCCGGGCCTCACACCTGGAGGGTGGTGGGTCTGTGGGGAGCCCTGAAGATTCAGAAGAGGAGGTAGAGGATGACAATACCTGGACGCCAGTAGAGAGTGAGGACCCCATAGGTAGGGCGTCCCTTGCTGGGTCAGGCGTAGGAGGCAGCGCCTCATCCCTTTCCCTGTCCCCAGAGGAGTGGGAAGATAGGAGGAAAGAAAGGGAGCACCAGCTGACGTTAGAAAAGCTCAGGTTGCAGCATGCCCAGGCTATGGCGCAGCTGGAGGTCAAAAGACAGATGGCGGAGGCTGAGAGGGCCTTTGCCAGAGAGAAACTAGCTCTGGATGGTAGGTTATCCCCTGAGCGCAGTTGTGGTTTTCTGGACTCCCCAGGGAGGGTTGAGTCCAGTGGTAGCAACCAGATAGATTCCAGTGTAGGAAATCCCAGTCCCAGTTCCCCCAGTCTGGTACCTGTTCCCCAGGAGGAGGAGTTAAGGTTGAAATTCAGGGGCAGTAGGAAACTGTCTCACCAGTCTTGGGAGGAGTTTGTGGATGGATGTGAGAATGCACTGTTTGCTTGGATAGGAGATCCCACAGGAGCTGATTATGATAAACTGTGTGATCTGGTTCTCAAAGAACACCTGCTCAGTTGTTGTGTGCCGGGGTTGCGCCAACACCTGTTGGGGTGTGGATTGTCTGAGCCATTTGAGCTTGGAGATGAAGCAGAGCGCTGGGAAAGTGCTAGAGGTCCTCTAGTGTCATTAGTGAGTGATTCCAACAATAGTGGGTCAGAGATCCTCCAGCCCAGCGTGGTGGAGGAGGCTCAGTGTAGCCCAGCTAGGTCCCAGGATAGCGAGGAGGGTGTAGGGGCTCACTGCCTGGCTCAGTGGAGCAGGAGTGAGAGGGTGACCGAGGGTCCCCAGACGCACGAAACCCTGCCTCAGGACTTGGATGGTTTCTTGAGGGAACACCAAGTTGGGGATCTAGGCTTTCCTGTTACTCCACTTGAGGAAGATCTCTTAGTGAGTAGAGGACCTGGAGCACCTGTAACCAGGGCTCCTGTGGTTCTAGAGTCTGGCAGTACCGCTCCGGTAGGGAGGGTACAGGAGTCCAGTGTGAGGAGTGATTGGGTGATGAGTTCCCCAGTGGAAGAGCCTGTGGGTCAGGGACTACCCAGTTGGGCTAGGATCCCGTGTAGTGACCAGGGTGGCACCACTTCTGTTCTGGGGGATCTCCGCGCACTGTCAGGTAGACAGGGGACGGGAGATCAGCGCCAGACAGACAGTCGCTCGACATATGTGTCATTTGATAGCCTCAGGGGGATGGAGTGGAAATCCCCAGAAGTCCTGGAGTGCCAGGCAATTATTCCACCAAAGGTTCTAGGCCGGAGGTTGGGAGGCCAGGTTCAGGATCAGCCTGACCTGAAGGGTGGGACGTCTGTAACCAGCGTCCCGACCGGTTCTTCTTCCAGAAGTACCGCCCCAGTTGGTAGGGAGCAGGGCTCAAGAAGGGGGTGCAGAGGGTGGGAGAGCCCACCTCTGGCCCCGGTACAACCTGAGGGGTTAAACCCTGGGTTGGAATCGCGTTCTAGGTGTACCCCTCGCCAGAGGAGGAGGAACCCTAGGAGAAGAGGTAAGGGGAGGAGAGCCTTCCCTGAGACTCCTGGTCCGCCTGAGGGTGTAGACCCTAGGCTGGAGAACCAGTGGCAGTCTAGTCCTGTCTTGCAGAGAGGAAGAGTGGAGAATGGCCGCTATGTGCCAGGGGTTACTACCCCCCACTCTATGATTAGGCAAAGACCGGTGGCACCTGGGTGGCCTAGGGCCTGGTCTTGGCCGCGGACAGCTTGGGAGTACCAGTGGGGTAGCCCAGTTGGTCCAGACAGTGGTGTTAGACAGAATTCCATGGGTTCACCGTGGCGTAGAACCGGAGGGTGTCCCTGCAGTTGCGGGCCCGCGTCCGTGTTCTATCGCCCCAAGCAGGGAAGTCTATCACGGTGGTGATTGGTCTGCCCTGCGTTTTGGCTGGAAGGGGGTTGTGTTGGACTTGGCCCTTCTGGCAGGTTCACCCCTGAACTTTTTTGCTTTTTATTGGTGACTTGGTGTGGTGATTTTTGGTTTCTGCGCACTTTCCCTGTGTCCCAGGGTAAAGTGCGTGCGTGCTCTGAGTGCATGTGGTGAGATAGGCCTGCCCTCCCATAGGAATGCATGGGGAATGTATGTGTCCCTAGTAGTTCCTGATGCGTGGGGTGTGCAGGCCCGAGTTTGGTATGTGCAGACTCGTGGGAGTGAATGCTGCGCGATGATGTGTGCGGCATGCATGTACCTAGTGTGGAAGTGCCACTTCTAGAAGTGGGCACTTCTGTGTGCAGTGTGTCTGTCGCGTGATTGGCTGGTCATGTCATGTGACGGGCTAGGGATTCCCCAGAGTCAGGATGAGTCACCCAGTGGTGAAAGGGGAGATCAGCAGCTAGATGGGTGGGAGGAGTACACCTGGGTCCTGAATAGGACAGGGTTTTCCACACACAATGCTGGCCCCGCCCCCTGTGGTGCGACTGACGACCCTAGCCCTGCCAGTGAATAGAGTGAGGGGCTGAGCACATCAAGGGTGCTCCCCAACCAGCTGCGACTGGTTTTCCCCCTCACCCTGAACCCAGAACAAAGGGTTTGACTGTATAAAAATGGGGCTGTGTCCCCACAGAAACTGTTCTCTGCCAGGATCTTACCTGAGGGGGGCTGCTGCTGCTGCTGGACCAGAGGACCGCCACTTGGACTACCTCCCTGCCTGGAGGCCCAGTGAGCTGGCTCTGGGTCCAGCCTTGCCCCCCACCCCTGCCCTGCTGCATGCAGGGAAGAACTTTGTTGGACTTTGTGGTGCTTTTTGGGCTGGAGCGCTGGGAGTGCTCTATCTGTGTCCCTAGGCGCTTGGAAGCGCTTTTATTTTCCTTTAGCGCTCAGGAGCGCTTTATCTCTAACAGCCGGTGCCCACCCGGCGTTTGCCCCGTCTATACAGATTCTGAATTCCTCTGGCAGGTGCCCACCCTGCCAGGGACATTGCCGGGGTCGTTGGCGGGTGCCCACCCCGCTTATTTGTCGTAATTTCACGGCGGGTACCCACCCCGCTGTATATTTCACATCGCGAGGGAGCCTACCCCTCTTATTGCCAAGTTTGGAAATCACCGCCGCGGCCGGGCTCACAGGAAGTCAGGCGGCCGAGGGCGGGCCTCCGGGACACCCAGGACCGGAAGTAGGAGGGCGGGAGCCTACCCCGCCTCCCACCGAGGACTCGCGTTTGGTTGCAAGCCCCGGAGCCGGCAGGAGCCTACCGTGCGCCCCGGGGTACTGAGGAGAGAAGCGCCGTCCGGACAGGGGAGAGAAGCGTCGCCCTCCTGAGTCCCCAAGCGGGACTCCACCCTAACGCAGCCGGTGACTGAGACCGGCACCTCCTTCCAGGTGAGTGGGGCTCTGGCCGGGAGGGCGTACGAAGCAGCCGAGGAGGTTGCTGAGCGCGGGGGCGCTCCCACGAGGCTCCCAGTGTTTGATAAGAGCCCAGGGAGACTCTAAGCGAACAGGGTCATTTGGGTTGAAGAGTCCCCCGTGTGGGACTCCAACGTCGGGGGCATTTCTTTCACACCCAGAGCAGCCCCGGAAGACAGCGGGCCGCTCCCACGCCTACGGGGGCACTTCTTCCGTGTTTCGAGTGGCCCCAGATGGCAGCGGGCCACTCCCACCTTGCCCCCATTGTTTCTCGAGCCTAGAAGGCTCTAGGAGGCATTTCCTGGTTCACGAGCCCACGAGGCTCCACGGGGGCAGAAGTTGTGTAGAGCACAAAGGCTCCGACGACGGGGGCATTTCTTTGATGATCTTGAGTCCCTGAGCAGGACTCCAACAACGCCGTGGTTGTTTGATTGAGGCCCACAAGGCAGCCCCATTGTCATAGCTCAGAGAGGGCTCCAAAGGCACAGTAGTGCCCTCACTCATTTTGTCCAGCTGCCCAGCACTTAGTGGGCAGCTGCAACGTTTAGGTTGTGGCCTCGGTGTTCTGGCTTGCGCAGCCTGCGCCGGCGCGCCCTGACTTTTCTGGACGCAGGGCGTCCTTGCCCCTACTAGGCCAGTTGGCCCAGGGACTGCCACAGTAGTGGCTAATGTGAGTTTTGGCGCCATTGTTCCTTTCCTGCACCTCTGAATGTGTTTATGCGTCATGTGCTCTGCTTTACACCTCTGAATGTTATGCATCATGTGTTTATGTGCTTAGACCCCTACAGGTATTGTGATACTTAGGTGGTTGTTTTCTCCCTAGTACAGGTGGTGCTAGTGAGGTCCTGATTCCCTGCGCAATATTTTCCTAAGGTGGTTAGGGTTGCGTAGGTGGTACTTACCTGATACCAGTAGTTACTGGTTGTGTGCTACATATGTTATTTTGTACTACCGTATTATTCCTATGTTCTAAAAAGTGCTAATTCCTGACAGTGGTCCAGGTGGCCCTGTCCCCTGTATATATAATCCCTTGTAAATTCTGCCCGTGCCTGTTGGCACATTGTAGAGTGTGTGTTTTTATCTAATGTGTTGTGTATAATACAAAGGCTATTTTTATAGAATACCTTGTGTGGAGTTTCCTTTGTGGTGGGCCTTGGGTGTTGTTGCTGGGTGCGCGCGCAAACGCTTTACACATCGCCTCAGGGACAAGCCTGACTGCTCGTGCCAAGCTACCAAGGGGGTGAGCAGGGGTTATCTTTGGCGTGTAACTCCCCAGCCCTGACTAGAGTGGTGGTTTCTGTCTGGCTTTGGCGCAAGCCCTAGCCAACCAGAAATCGCCATTTCTAACAGTCTTTTGATCCTTTCAGGGCCGGGTCGGGAGGAGTCCCAGACACCCAGCAGGCGTGGAGCCAGCCCTCAGGGAGGCCGGAGGGCCGATCGAAACCCATCGTCCCAGGGGGGTTCAGAGGTGCGATAGAAACTGCTCCTCCCTCTCTCATCCCCTGGCAGGCAGGATGTCCTCCAGCCGGAGTGGCGCCTCTAGGCCCGGGTCGCGCTGGGGCCGGGCGGCCATCTTGGTGCATGAAGTGGGCACGCGGGCCCGGGGTGGCCGAAAGGAGAGAGGCCATGGACGAGGCTGTCCGGGTCGGGTGCGGGTGTTCTGGTGGGAAGGATCGGCTAGGCCGGGTGCTTGGGGCTGCTGGCACCAGGTTAGGTGGTGCGGGGGGCAAGTAGAGCCATGCTACGAGGCCGGGTCCAACACTGGGGCTGGTATTTCAGGGTTTAGGGCAGTACTTTGGTGTTGGGGCAGTGTAGGGGGTCATGCAGGGGCTGGTGTTTCAGAGTTTAGGGCAGAGCCGTGGTGTTGGGGCAGTGTAGGTGGTCATGCTGGGAGTGGTGTTTCAGGGTTTAGGGCAGTGCAGTCGTGTTCGGGCACTGTAGGGGGTCTTGCTGGAGGTGATGTTTCATGAGTTAGGGCATTGCAGTAGTGTGTCTTTCTGGGTGTAGTGTTTCAGGGTTTAGGACAGTGCAGTGGTGTTCGGGCAGTGTAGTGGTTCATGCTGGGGGTGGTGTTTCAGGGTTTAAGGCAGTTCAGTGGTGTTCGGGCAGTGTAGGGTGTCATGCTGGGGTGGTGTTTCAGTGTTTAGGGCAATGCAGTGGTGTTCGGGCAGTGTAGAGGGTCATGCTGGGGGTAGTGTTTCAGGTTTTAGGGCAGAGCAGTGGTGTTCGGGCAGTGTAGACGGTCTTGCTGGGTGTGTTGTTTCAGGGTTTAGGGTAGTGGTGTTCGTGCAGTGTAGGGGGTCTTTCTGGGGGTGGTGTTTCAGGGTTTAGTGCAGTGGTGCAGTGGTGTTCGGGCAGTGTAGGGGGTCTTGCAGTGAGTCGTGTTTCAGGGTTTAGGTCAGTGGTGTTCGGGCAGTGTAGGGGTTCTTGCTGTGGGTGGTGTTTCAGGGTTTAGGGCAGTGCAGTGGTGTTCGGGCAGTGTAGGGGGTCATGCTGGGGCTGGTGTTTCCGGGTTTAGGTCAGTGCACTGGTTTTCGGGCAGTATAGGAACTCGTGCGGCGGCTGGTGTTTCAGGGTTTAGGGCAGTGCAGTGGTGTTCAGGCAGTGTAGGGGGTCGTGCCGGGGGTGGTGTTTCAGGGTTTAGGGCAGTGCAGTGGTATTCGGGCATTATAGGGGGTCGTGCTGGGGGTAGTGATTCAGGGTTTAGGGCAGTGCAGTATTGTTCAGGCAGTGTAGGTGGTCTTGCAGGATGTGGTGTTTCAGGTTTAGGGCAATGGTGTTCAGGCAGTGTAGGGGGTTGTGCTGGGTGTGGTGTTTCAGGGTTTAGGGCAGTGCAGTGGTGTTCAGGCAGTGTAGGGGGTCGTTCTGCAATTGGTGTTTAAGGGTTAAGGTCAGTGCAGTGGTGTTCTGGCAGTGTAGAGGGAAGTGCTGGAGCTGGTGTTTTATGGTTTAGGGAAGTGCAGTTGTGTTTGGACAGTATAGGGGGTCTTGCTGGGGGTGGTGTTTTAGGGTTTAGGGTAGTGCAGTGGTGTTCGGGTAGTGTAGGGGGTCGTGCTGGGGCTGGTTTTTCAGGCTTTAGGGCAGAGAGGTGGTGTTCGGGCAGTATAGGTGGTCATGCTTGGGTTGGTGTTTCAGGGTTTAGGGCAGTTCAGTGGTGTTCGGGCAGTGTAGGGGGTTGTGGTGGGGATAGTGTTTCAGAGTTAAGGGCAGTACAGTGGTGTTCGATCAGTGTAGGGAGTTGTGCTGGGGCTGGTGTTTCAGGGTTTAGGGTAGTGCAGTGGAGTTCGGGAAGTGTAGGGGGTCATGCTGGGCTGGTGTTTCAGGCTTTAGGGCAGTGAGGTAGTGTTCGGGCAGTTTAGGGGGTTGTGCTGTGATTGGTGTTTCAGGGTTTAGGGCAGTGAGGTGGTGTTCGGGCAGTTTAGGGGGTCGTGCTGTGGTGGTGTTTCAGGGTTTAGGTCAAGTGCAGTGGTGTTCTGGTTTAGGGCAGTTTGGTGGTGTTCGGGCAGTGTAGGGGGTTGTGCTGGTGCTGGTCTTTCAGGGTTGAGGCCAGAGCAGTGGTGTTTGGGCAGTGTACGGGGATGTACTGGGTGGTGTTTCATGGTTTAGGGCAGTGATGTTCGGACAGTGTAGGGGGTCTTGCTGCGGGTAGTGTTTCAGGGTTTATGGCAGTGGTGTTCGGGCAGTGTAGGGGGTCGTGCTGGGGCTGGTGCCTCAGGTTTTAGGGCAGTTCAGTGGTGTTCTGGGCAGTGTAGGGGGGTCATGCTGGGGCTTGTGTTTCAGGGTTTAGGAAAGTGCAATGGTGTTCAAGCAGTTTAGGGGGTCATGCTGGGGCTGGTGTTTCAGGGTTTAGGGCAGTGCCGTGGTGTTCGGGTAGTGTAGGTGTCGTGCCGGCTGGTGTTTCAGTATTTAGGGCTGTGCAGTTTTGTTTTGGCAGTGTAGGAGGTCATGCCAGGGCTGGTGTTTCTTGGTTTAGGGCAGTACTTTGGTGTTCGGGCAGTGTAGGGGGTCATGCAGGGGCTGGTGTTTCAGAATTTAGGGCAGTGCAGTGGTATTCGGGCATTATAGGGGGTCGTGCTGGGGGTAGTGATTCAGGGTTTAGGGCAGTGCAGTATTGTTCAGGCAGTGTAGGTGGTCTTGCAGGGTGTGGTGTTTCAGGTTTAGGGCAATGGTGTTCAGGCAGTGTAGGGGGTTGTGCTGGGTGTGGTGTTTCAGGGTTTAGGGCAGTGCAGTGGTGTTCAGGCAGTGTAGGGGGTCGTTCTGCAATTGGTGTTTAAGGGTTAAGGTCAGTGCAGTGGTGTTCTGGCAGTGTAGAGGGAAGTGCTGGAGCTGGTGTTTTATGGTTTAGGGAAGTGCAGTTGTGTTTGGACAGTATAGGGGGTCTTGCTGGGGGTGGTGTTTTAGGGTTTAGGGTAGTGCAGTGGTGTTCGGGTAGTGTAGGGGGTCGTGCTGGGGCTGGTTTTTCAGGCTTTAGGGCAGAGAGGTGGTGTTCGGGCAGTATAGGGGTCATGCTTGGGTTGGTGTTTCAGGGTTTAGGGCAGTTCAGTGGTGTTCGGGCAGTGTAGGGGGTTGTGGTGGGGATGGTTTTTCAGGCTTTAGGGCAGAGAGGTGGTGTTCGGGCAGTATAGGTGGTCATGCTTGGGTTGGTGTTTCAGGCTTTAGGGCAGTTCAGTGGTGTTCGGGCAGTGTAGGGGGTTGTGGAGGGGATGGTGTTTCAGAGTTAAGGGCAGTGCAGTGGTGTTCGAGCAGTGTAGGGTGTTGTGCTGGGGCTGGTGTTTCAGGGTTTAGGGTAGTGCAGTGGAGTTCTGGAAGTGTAGGGGGTCATGCTGGGCTGGTGTTTCAGGCTTTAGGGCAGTGAGGTAGTGTTCGGGCAGTTTAGGGGGTTGTGCTGTGATGGGTGTTTCAGGGTTTAGGGCAGTGAGGTGGTGTTCGGGCAGTTTAGGGGGTCGTGCTGTGGTGGTGTTTCAGGGTTTAGGTCAAGTGCAGTGGTGTTCTGGTTTAGGGCAGTTTGGTGGTGTTCAGGCAGTGTAGGGGGTTGTGCTGGTGCTGGTCTTTCAGGGTTGAGGCCAGAGCAGTGGTGTTTGGGCAGTGTACGGGGATGTACTGGGTGGTGTTTCATGGTTTAGGGCAGTGATGTTCGGACAGTGTAGGGGGTCTTGCTGCGGGTAGTGTTTCAGGGTTTATGGCAGTGGTGTTCGGGCAGTGTAGGGGGTCGTGCTGGGGCTGGTGCCTCAGGTTTTAGGGCAGTTCAGTGGTGTTCTGGGCAGTGTAGGGGGGTCATGCTGGGGCTTGTGTTTCAGGGTTTAGGACAGTGCAATGTGTTCAAGCAGTTTAGGGGGTCATGCTGGGGCTGGTGTTTCAGGGTTTAGGGCAGTGCCGTGGTGTTCGGGTAGTGGAGGTGTCGTGCCGGCTGGTGTTTCAGTATTTAGGGCTGTGCAGTTTCGTTTTGGCAGTGTAGGAGGTCATGCCAGGGCTGGTGTTTCTTGGTTTAGGGCAGTACTTTGGTGTTCGGGCAGTGTAGGGGGTCATGCAGGGGCTGGTGTTTCAGAATTTAGGGCAGTGCAGTGGTATTCGGGCATTATAGGGGGTCGTGCTGGGGGTAGTGATTCAGGGTTTAGGGCAGTGCAGTATTGTTCAGGCAGTGTAGGTGGTCTTGCAGGGTGTGGTGTTTCAGGTTTAGGGCAATGGTGTTCAGGCAGTGTAGGGGGTTGTGCTGGGTGTGGTGTTTCAGGGTTTAGGGCAGTGCAGTGGTGTTCAGGCAGTGTAGGGGGTCGTTCTGCAATTGGTGTTTAAGGGTTAAGGTCAGTGCAGTGGTGTTCTGGCAGTGTAGAGGGAAGTGCTGGAGCTGGTGTTTTATGGTTTAGGGAAGTGCAGTTGTGTTTGGACAGTATAGGGGGTCTTGCTGGGGGTGGTGTTTTAGGGTTTAGGGTAGTGCAGTGGTGTTCGGGTAGTGTAGGGGGTCGTGCTGGGGCTGGTTTTTCAGGCTTTAGGGCAGAGAGGTGGTGTTCGGGCATTATAGCGGTCATGCTTGGGTTGGTGTTTCAGGGTTTAGGGCAGTTCAGTGGTGTTCGGGCAGTGTAGGGGGTTGTGGTGGGGATGGTGTTTCAGAGTTAAGGGCAGTACAGTGGTGTTCGAGCAGTGTAGGGGGTCATGCTGGGCTGGTGTTTCAGGCTTTAGGGCAGTGAGGTAGTGTTCGGGCAGTTTAGGGGGTTGTGCTGTGATTGGTGTTTCAGGGTTTAGGGCAGTGAGGTGGTGTTCGGGCAGTTTAGGGGGTCGTGCTGTGGTGGCGTTTCAGGGTTTAGGTCAAGTGCAGTGGTGTTCTGGTTTAGGGCAGTTTGGTGGTGTTCGGGCAGTGTAGGGGGTTGTGCTGGTGCTGGTCTTTCAGGGTTGAGGCCAGAGCAGTGGTGTTTGGGCAGTGTACGGGGATGTACTGGGTGGTGTTTCATGGTTTAGGGCAGTTATGTTCGGACAGTGTAGGGGGTCTTGCTGCGGGTAGTGTTTCAGGGTTTATGGCAGTGGTGTTCGGGCAGTGTAGGGGGTCGTGCTGGGGCTGGTGCCTCAGGTTTTAGGGCAGTTCAGTGGTGTTCTGGGCAGTGTAGGGGGGTCATGCTGGGGCTTGTGTTTCAGGGTTTAGGACAGTGCAATGGTGTTCAGGCAGTTTAGGGGGTCATGCTGGGGCTGGTGTTTCAGGGTTTAGGGCAGTGCCGTGGTGTTCGAGTAGTGTAGGTGTCGTGCCGGCTGGTGTTTCAGTATTTAGGGCTGTGCAGTTTTGTTTTGGCAGTGTAGGAGGTCATGCCAGGGCTGGTGTTTCTTGGTTTAGGGCAGTACTTTGGTGTTCGGGCAGTGTAGGGGGTCATGCAGGGGCTGGTGTTTCAGAATTTAGGGCAGTGCAGTGGTATTCGGGCATTATAGGGGGTCGTGCTGGGGGTAGTGTTTCAGGGTTTAGGGCAGTGCAGTATTGTTCAGGCAGTGTAGGTGGTCTTGCAGGGTGTGGTGTTTCAGGTTTAGGGCAATGGTGTTCAGGCAGTGTAGGGGGTTGTGCTGGATGTGGTGTTTCAGGGTTTAGGGCAGTGCAGTGGTGTTCAGGCAGTGTAGGGGGTCGTTCTGCAATTGGTGTTTTAGGGTTAAGGTCAGTGCAGTGGTGTTCTGGCAGTGTAGAGGGAAGTGCTGGAGCTGGTGTTTTATGGTTTAGGGAAGTGCAGTTGTGTTTGGACAGTATAGGGGTCTTGCTGGGGGTGGTGTTTTAGGGTTTAGGGTAGTGCAGTGGTGTTCGGGTAGTGTAGGGGGTCGTGCTGGGGCTGGTTTTTCAGGCTTTAGGGCAGAGAGGTGGTGTTCGGGCAGTATAGGGGGTCATGCTTGGGTTGGTGTTTCAGGGTTTAGGGCAGTTCAGTGGTGTTCGGGCAGTGTAGGGGGTTGTGGTGGGGATGGTGTTTCAGAGTTAAGGGCAGTACAGTGGTGTTCGAGCAGTGTAGGGTGTTGTGCTGGGGCTGGTGTTTCAGGGTTTAGGGTAGTGCAGTGGAGTTCGGGAAGTGTAGGGTGTAGGAGAGTAGGGTCTGCAATCCTATGATCACCCCAGATTTTTGCTTTTTGCTTCATTGGTTTACGACTTTTCCTGGCTGTGGGCCTGCTAATCAGACCCACAGCCTAGCTGTTCTCTCTCTAAAGTGACACATGTACCTTAGGTGCATTTACTAATTGGAACTGGGCCACCTTATCAGTCCCTGTATCAGCATACCTTAGGTATCCAGGGCCTAGTTGTACCCAGGGCCTACCAGGGGCTGCAGCATGTATTATGCCACCCCTGGCTGGCCACCCAAATCTGACACAACTGGCTGCACGACGGCCGGGGCAAGGTGGTGTAATCACCCTTTGCTTTAGGTATAGTATTCCTATATCTAACCCTAAAATGGACACATGTATTCCTATCAGTCACTCCTATGGCAGGCCTTATTAATCCTGAAGGCAGAGTGCTTGGAATTATGTGAGATGGTGCTCTGGCGTGAGCTGAGCCCGTCTGCAGCTTGCGGAACCAAGTCCTAATAGCTGTTCCAGGATAACGCATACCATATACTCTTAAAATGCATTATAATCCTCGCGGTTATTTGCTAACTCTGGTATCGTATTATCAAAGCATGTCGAGTAAGGTGTCATACGAATCGGGATACTAACCCCTCGCCAATTCTGGCGACGGGGTTAGCATTCCACCCTTCTAGAGGGACACGACATGCAAGTAACTGTGAACCCCGGTTAAAGTTGACTCGAGCCTCAGCATCACAAAATGGATGCTGCCACCACAGACACAAGTCTGACCTCCTGCTGCTGGGAGTCCTTCCAGCGGGGGAGCTTGGACAAAGGGTTTCCTGTCGGGGGCGGTGCCCGCACCATCCCAGACAGGGTTTTGTGTATTCCAGGTAGGCAAGGCTGAGAGGAAGGTGACTGCAAGTGGCACCCCGGTGCTCACTGTGCATAGGCCGGCTTGAACCAGTTCCAGGTGCACCCCAGCCTCTGAGCCGGGGAGAGACCGGACAAAGGAGAGGGGTGTAACCACCACCCCACTGGTCCCACCCATAGGCAGGACCTAGTCACGGGCCAGCCCCTTTTCTTAGAATAAAGGTAGGAACGGGCCCCCTTCCCAAATTGGATAATTCTGAATCTTGAACTACTTTCCACGAAAGGAACTCTTGACTTTTTCTGAAGACTCTCCGTTGTGGCTAAGGAGTAGCCACCCTGCACCAGCAGGCACCACCTAAGCGCTTGCGGATTGCTGTACGTCTCTCCTACGGATCAAGACTGCCCAGCTCGACGAGACCCGGATTCCCTGCCATCTCTGACCTCTACCTGCATCATCAGCCCAGCTGAGATTCGTGGGTGTGACGAGACCTGCGGGACCGGCCATCATCAAAACCTGCACGACGCTTGCCTAGCACGACCACCGAGGGACCCTCGAGTGAGTGCTCCTGGGGTTTGAGAAGCCCCAACCCTGAGCAGCTCCAGCACCGAAGACCAGCCTCCCAGCATCCCCGAGATCCGCGTGGGGGCCCTTCGGCTCTTTGCCGCTCACCGCGTTGTTCGGCCACGTGCCCGTTGGCTAGTGGCCCTCCTAACGACGCACCACGACATTTCCGTCGCTGGTCTGGTTGCTCCAGACTGGCCTTGGCTCCCTTCCAACAGAGGAGCACCCCGGACCCCTCTGGTCCACTCCAGACGCCATTGTGACTCCACCGCGTGGGCTTGCCTTTGCCAAGGGTTGTTGCCCCAATCCTGGGTCCAGCATCGCCGACAGCAGACACCTTCGTGGGACAGCTCGCTCCTTCTGCCTGGTCGCCGACAACGCCTCCTGCACCGAGGGACAGCAGAGTCCAGCGTCACCCACTCACCTGATCGCGGTGACTACCTCCGGTGCCATCCTGGTGCCAACTCAATCACTGGCTAGTGATTAAGAACTGAGTCCCCTCTGCTTTCAGGTTATCTCCATCACCGATCCAGGCTTGGATCCCTCCGAATATCGACACTGGTCGCCTGCCAGCAACTCCTTCTTTCAGGCTCCTGAGACTACAACGAGGACTCCCGACATCTTGCCGAACCACACGCAGCCGCAGCCCCTGGGCTAGGTAACCCGAGCATTTCGGTGCTCCATCGCAGGTTCGCTCTACAAGTGTCCAGCTCCTTTTTCGTTTAGTCCCACTGATCGGATCTCTCCGGAATCAGTAACTTTAGACTCTCTAACCATTCGCATTCCACTGTTAGTGTATATGGTTTTTCATGCCCCTCGGGCATTTGTGTAAATTGTGCAACTTGAAGTATTTTCATAAGAGTTTTGTAGTGTGCTTAGCTCCCTGACTCATAAAGAGCCAGGGTAGTCTTGTTATAAATAAATATCCTTTATTTTCATAACAACTTGTGTGGTGTCTTTTCACGTGGTGTTCAAAGGGTAAATGTGGTGGTAAAACAGCTGGCTTAACACGCCCTCTAGAGTTTAGCCTAAAGACTGCTCTTGTCCATGCTACTAGGATAGCTGGTCTATAAGGTTGACTTACAACCAATCATCAATAAGGGTCGTTTGGAATGATACACAGTGATCACTAGAATAGTGAGCACTACATATCGGGCCAACTTCTCACATAGGGGGTCATGCTGGGCTGGTGTTTCAGGCTTTAGGGCAGTGAGGTAGTGTTCGGGCAGTTTAGGGGGTTGTGCTGTGATTGGTGTTTCAGGGTTTAGGGCAGTGAGGTGGTGTTCGGGCAGTTTAGGGGGTTGTGCTGTGGTGGTGTTTCAGGGTTTAGGTCAAGTGCAGTGGTGTTCTGGTTTAGGGCAGTTTGGTGGTGTTCGGGCAATGTAGGGGGTTGTGCTGGTGCTGGTCTTTCAGGGTTGAGGCCAGAGCAGTGGTGTTTGGGCAGTGTACGGGGATGTACTGGGTGGTGTTTCATGGTTTAGGGCAGTGATGTTCGGACAGTGTAGGGGGTCTTGCTGCGGGTAGTGTTTCAGGGTTTATGGCAGTGGTGTTCGGGCAGTGTAGGGGGTCGTGCTGGGGCTGGTGCCTCAGGTTTTAGGGCAGTTCAGTGGTGTCCTGGCAGTGTAGGGGGGTCGTGCTGGGGCTTGTTTTTCAGGGTTTAGGACAGTGCAATGGTGTTCAGGCAGTTTAGGGGGTCATACTGGGGCTGGTGTTTCAGGGTTTAGGGCAGTGTCCTGGTGTTCGGGTAGTGTAGGGGGTCGTTTCGGCTGGTGTTTCAGTGTTTAGTGCTGTGCAGTTTTGTTTTGGCAGTGTAGGGGGTCATGCTGGGGCTGGTGTTTCAGGGTTTAGGGCAGTACTTTGGTGTTCGAGCAGTGTAGGGGGTCATGCAGGGGCTGGTGTTTCAGAGATAAGGGCAGAGCCATGATGTTTGGGCAGTGTAGGTGGTCATGCTGGGAGTGGTGTTTCAGGGTTTAGGGCAGTGCAGTGGTGTTCGGGCAATGTAGGGGGTCTTGCTGGAGGTGATGTTTCATGAGTTAGGGCATTGCAGTAGTGTTCAGTCAGTGTAGTGGGTCTTTCTGGGTGTAGTGTTTCAGGGTTTAGGGCAGTGCAGTGTTGTTCGGGCAGTGTAGTGGTTCATGCTGGGGGTGGTGTTTTAGGGTTTAGGGCAGGTCAGTGGTGTTCGGGCAGTGTAGGGGGTCATGCTGGGGTGGTGTTTCAGGGTTTAGGGCAATGCAGTGGTGTTCGGGCAGTGTAGAGGGTCATGCTGGGGGTAGTGTTTCAGGTTTTAGGGCGGAGCAGTTGTGTTCAGGCAGTGTAGGTGGTCTTTTTGGGGGTGGTGTTTCAGGGTTTAGCGCAGTGGTGCAGTGACGTTCGGGCAGTGTAGGGGGTCTTGCAGTGAGTGGTGTTTCAGGGTTTAGGTCAGTGGTGTTCGGGCAGTGTAGGGGGTCTTTCTGGGGGTGGTGTTTCATGGTTTAGGGCAGTGGTGTTCGGGCAGTTTAGGGGTTCTTGCTCTGGGTGGTGTTTCAGGGTTTAGGGCAGTGCAGTGGTGTTTGGGCAGTTTAGGGGGTCATGCTGGGGATGGTGTTTCCGTGTTTAGGGCAGTGCACTGGTTTTCGGGCAGTGTAGACTCGTGCGGCGGCTGGTGTTTCAGGGTTTAGGGCAGTGCAGTGGTGTTCAGGCAGTGTAGGGGTTCGTGCCGGGGGTGGTGTTTCAGGGTTTAGGGCAGTGCAGTGGTGTTCGGGCATTATAGGGGGTTGTGCTGTGGGTGGTGATTCAGGGTTTAGGGCAGTGCAGTGGTGTTCGGGCAGTGTAGGCGGTTTTGCAGGGTGTGGTGTTTCAGGGTTTAGGGCAGTGGTGTTTGGGCATTGTTGGGGGTCTTGCTGGGGGTGGTGTTTCAGGGTTTAGGGCAGTGGTTTTTGGGCAGTGTAGGGGTTCTTGCCGGGGTGGTGTTTCAGGGTTTAGGGCAGTGCAGTGGTGTTCGTCAGTGTCGAGGTTGTGCTGGGGCTGGTGTTACAGGGTTTAGGGCAGTGCAATGGTATTCAGGCTGTGTAGGGGGTCATGCCGGGGGTGGTGTTCCAGTGGTTAGGGCAGTGCAGTGGTGTTTGGGCAGGTTAGGTGGTCGTGCATGGGGTGGTGTTTCAGGGTTTAGGGTAGTGCAGTGGTGTTCGGGCAGTGTAGGCTTCTTGCAGGGTGTGCTGTTTCAGGGTTTAGGGCAGTGGTGTTCGTGCAGTATAGGGGGTCTTTCTGGGGGTGGTGTTTCAGGCTTTAGGGCACTGGTGCAGTGGTGTTCGGACAGTGTAGGGGGTCTTGCAGTGGGTGGTGTATCAGGGTTTAGGGCAGTGGTGTTCGGGCAATGTAGGGGTTCTTGCTAGGGGTGGTGTTTCAGGGTTTAGGGCAGTGCCGTGGTGTTCGGGTAGTGTAGGGGGACGTGCTGGGGATGGTGTTTCAGGGTTTAGGGCTGTGCACTGGTGTTTGGCCAGTGTAGGGACTTGTGTGTGGGCTGTTTCAGGGTTTAGGGCAGTGCAGTGGTGTTTGGGCAGTGTGGGGGGTCGTGCAGGGCTGGTGTTTCATGGTGTAAGGCAGTGCATTGGTTTTTGGGCAGTGTGGGTGGTTGTGCGGCGTCTGGTGTTTCAGGGTTTAGGTCAGTGCAGTGGTGTTTGGGCAGTGTAAGGGGTCATGCAGGGGCTGGTATTTTAGGGTTTAGGGCTGTGCAGTGGTGTTCGGGGAATGTGGGGGGTCGTGCTGGGGCTGATGTTTCAGGGGTTATGGCATTGCAGTGGTGTTCCGGCAGTGTGTGGTGTTGTGCGGGGGCTGGTGTGTCAGGGTTTAGGGCAGTGCATTGGTGTTCGGGCAGTGTAGGCAGTCTTTTAGGGTGTGGTGTTTCAGGGTTTAGGGCAGTGGTGTTCTGGCAGTGTAGGGGGTCTTGCTGGGGGTGGTGTTTTAGGGTTTAGGGCAGTGGTGCAGTGCTGCTCGTGCAGTGTAGGGGGTCTTGCAGGGGATTGTGTTTCAGGGTTTAAGGCAGTGGTGTTCGGGCAGTGTAGGGGGTCTTTCTGCAGTTGGTGTTTCAGGGTTTAGGGCAGTGGTGTTCAGGCAGTGTAGGGGGTCTTGCTGGGGGTGGTGTTTCACGGTTCAGGGCAGTGCAGTGGTGTTCAGGCAGTATAGGGGATCGTGCTGGAGCTGGTGTTTCAGGCTTTAGGGCAGTGCAGTGGTGTTCGGGCAGTATAGATGGTCATGCTGGGGGTGATGTTTCAGGGTTTAGGCCAGTGCAGTGTTGTGCGGGCAGTGTAGGGGGTTGTGCAGGGGGTGGTGTTTCAGGGTTTAAGGCAGTGCAGTGTTGTTTGGGCAACGAAGGGGGTCTTGTTGGAGGTGGTGTTTGAGGGTTAGGGCAGTGCATTGGTTTTTGAGCAGTGTAGGGGGTCTTCATGGGGATGGTGATTCAGGGTTTAGGGCAGAGCAGTGGTGTTCTGGCAGTGTAGGGTGTAGTGCTGGGTGTGGTGTTTCAGGGTTTAGGGCAATGCAGTGGTGTTTGGGCAGTGTGAGGGGTCGTGCTGGGGCTTGTGTTTTAGGGTTTAGAGCAGTGCAGTGGTGTTCAGGCATTGTAGGTGTTGTGTACCCCACAATGCTTACCTCGGCTTGTGGAGAGATTCCGCAGCGATGACAAGAGCGCCCGCCCCTGCACCCACCTACCCCCTTAAGGACAGCAGAACCCAGCGGGGATGAGATGGAAGCAGGGAAGGGAGCCAGTGGGAAGGCAGGAGGCGGCGGGTTGGGTCGTTGGACAGTGGCAGTGTTGGACAGGCTTTGGGCCTTTGGCCTTATGCCGCTCCGGGCAAGGAAGGTGAGGGGCTGTAACGCTGATCCAATGCCCTCCAACTGTACCTCGCTTCTGAAGGCGCACGACGGCGCTTGGACAAGTGTGTACGGGCTCTTCCCCTTGGGTCGTGGTGAAGCAAAACAAGTAAAACCCAAAAAGCGCTCCTGCGCGATGCTAACAAAATAACTACGAGGCGCTCCTGCGCGATTCTAACAAAATAACTAAAAAGCGCTCCTGCGCGGTAACAAACAAAAACAAGCCACACAACACTCCAGTGTTCGCTAGGCTCCTGTGGTGGAGGAGAGGAATTACCTCGCCTCGATGTTCGACGTCAATCAGTCAGAAGGCTTCCCCAACGGTTCTTCGGATGAAAGGGTCGGCTCTTGATCGGCGCGGCTGGGCTCCGGATACGATCTCCGCTCCTCGGAAATCAAGAAGGAATTCGAAGCGGTGAGTTGGCGGGAAGACGCGATGATATGCGTTCTTCCCGGAAGTGCTTCTCATGACCTTACGTCCGTGGTGAGGACTAGACCGGGAACTTGCTTTGGACCGGAAGTGAGTCTCCTGGTTCGTGTCTATGTGTGTGGATGCGGGAGTGCCGGCAAATGCCGCGACCATGACAGTACCCCCCCCCCGAAACAGATCCCCCACCCGCACCTCCAGGGACCCAGTAAGAGGGAGCAGGACGGGGGCTAACGGGATGACCCAGATGGAATGCACGGACTAGGTCGGGAGCATGGCGAACATGAGACAAAGGCTCCCAGGACCGCTCGTCCGGGCCATAACCCTTCCAGTCCACCAGGTAGTATAGTTTACCATTAGTACGACGGGAACCCAGGATGGCCCTGACCTCGTACTCAACATGATCTTCCACTACCACCGGAGAAGGGGGAGACAGAACAGTACCACCCGGGCGGACCGGCTGCAGAAGGGACACATGGAAGACAGGGTGGATCTTCATGTGCGGGGGCAGCGAGAGCCGCATAGCCACGGGGTTAACCACTCTTTCAATGACATAGGGACCCACGAAACGGGGTAGTAGTTTCTTGGGACCATGCACGTTGAGGTGCCGAACAGAGAGCCACACCTGATCACCCACGCTGTACATGGGTTCTTTTTGACGATGAGCGTCAGCGTGAGCCTTGTATGTGTCTTTCGCTTTGACCAACTCAAACCGAGCTTGCTGCCAAAGGCTGCGCAGGGCGTTGTGGTAGGCACGCACAGTTGGCAACGGACTGGCCCGCGGTACCTCCCAGGAGGACGTGCGGGGGTGATGGCCGTGGAGACAAAAGAATGGAGACATCCCGATGGCTGTATGTGTTCCGTTGTTGTAGGCGTATTCTGCCATCCAGAGTACTTCGGACCATTCCTTCTCGACGGTTAGCAGTAAACAACGGAGGTACTGCTCCATGGTGTGATTTGTTCTTTCGGCCTGACCGTCGGTCTGGGGGTGGTATGCAGAGGACAAGCGCACCTCCATGTCGAGGATCTTGCACACCTCCTTCCAAAAGCGGGACACAAATTGCGAACCCCCGGTCCGTTATGACGGATGAAGGGATGCCATGGAGGCGCACCACCTCCTGTACGAAGATCAGAGCCAGCTCGCCGCCGTGGGTAACTTCGCCAAGGGCACGAAATGCGCCATCTTAGACAGGTGATCGACAATGGTGAGAACCGTGGTATGCCCTGTTTTGGTACGGGGTAGGTCCACCACGAAGTCCATAGAGATCGTGTGCCACGGGTATGGTGGCACAGGGATGGAACGCAGAAGACCAACCGGGGGTTCTGACCTGTTTTTACTCAAGAGACAAACGGTACCGTTCTTTACATGGTTCTTCGTGTCAGACACCATAGACGGCCACCAGAACTGCCGTCGCACGAGGTCGAGCGTTTTGTGGAAGCCAGGATGGCCTGCTAAGACATGATCGTGGCACAGGCTGACTGCCGTCCGCTGGCTGGAACACCCAGGAAGGTATAACCTGGCACCGTGGTACAGCAATCCGTCCACGCATGTTACCCCAGCATTTTCCGCCACCAGAGTTTCCCTGTTCGCATGCTCCGTGTCCTTTTCCACTTGAGCCAGAAACTCCGAGGAGGTCACAACACCCTGGAAGCGGTCCTCCGGGAGTATGGGACCCAGTGCGATGGGGTCGGTTTCCACGTCAGATTCCCCTAGGCGTGATAGGGCATCGGCCTTAGCGTTCTCCTTCCCGGGGCGAAACGTGATGACGAAGTCGTATTCGTTAAAGAATAAGGTCCACCGCAGCTGTCGGGCAGTGAGGGCACGGGCCGATCGTAGGAATTGAAGGTTCCTGTGGTCCGTGTAGATGGTAACCGTGTGCTTCGCGTCCTTCAGGAAATGACGCCATTCCTCGAACGCGGTCTTGATAGCCAGAAGTTCTCGGTCGGACACCGTGTAGTTGCGTTCCGCTGGTAGGAGTTTCTTGGAATAAAAAGCCACCGGATGTAATAGTCCTGTGCTGGTGTTCCGTTGGGAGAGGACCCCTCCTAAGGCGTCCTTTGAGGCGTCAGCTTCCACCACGAAGGGCTGTTCCGTGTCGGGGTGCATCAGAACAGGGGCTAGGGTAAACCGTCTCTTCAGTTCCCGGAACGCGTGGTCCGCTTCCTGATTCCAACCAAATGGCACACCCTTGCGCAACAAGCGTGTAATCGGGGCTACCATCTCTGAGAACCCTGTGATAAACCTCCGGTAGTAGTTGGAGAAACCGAGGAACCGTTGAACCCCCTTTACGGATTCAGGAGGAGGCCACGATAGGATGGCGTCTACCTTCTTATCGTCCATCTGGATACCCGCAGGAGTGATGATGTGCCCTAGGAACTCAACAGAGGTGACATGAAAGGCGCTTTTTTCCAATTTGACGTACAAACGGTGTTTCCTTAGTTGTTGAAGGACGGAACGGACATGCTGGACGTGTTCTGCGGAGGACTGGGAGAAAATCAGGATGTCATCTATGTAGACAACACAGAAGATGTCTATGAATTCCCTCAACACCTCGTCTATGAAGTATTGGAACGCTGCGGGGGCGTTACAGAGTCCGATAGGCATGACCTGGTATTCGAACAGGCCAAACTTCGTCCGAAAGGCGGTTTTCCATTCGTCACCCTTTCAGACTCTGACAAGATGGTAAGCGCCCCGCAGGTCCAGCTTTGTGTAAATGGTGGCGTTTTTCACCTGTTCCAGTAGGTTGGTGATCAATGGCAGCGGGTAGCGGTTTTTCACAGTGATGGTGTTCATTGCCCGGAAGTCTATGCAGGTTCTTAAATCTCCCTCCTTCTTCGATACAAAAAAAAGAGGAGAGGAAACCGGGGACCTGGAATGGCGAATGAACCCGTTGTCCAGAAACTCGTCCAAGTACGACCTTAGGTGGAGATTCTCTTTCTCAGTAAGGGAATATATTCTGCTGCATGGCAGCGTAGAGCCGGGAATCAGGTCTATCCGGCAATCAAAGGACCGATGCGGTGGCAGAGTGTTGGCCCCTTTCTTGTCGAACACATCGGCTAGGTCCTGATATTCTTCTGGTATCGCTGCTTGGGACACCACCCCCATACCCTGAAACGGCAGTGAGCGTGCTTGTATGCAGCGATCTCCCAGGATGTTGTCCGTAGCGTAACAGGTTTCACAACAATGTTCGGAATCAAAATGTATCACTCTGGTCACCCAATCAATACGGGGGTTGTTTTTCACCAACCATGGTAAACCCAATATCACCTTGAATTGAGGGGCATCAATGACGTCAAAGCTGATGAACTCAGCGTGATGATTCGCAAAGGACATAGTCATGAGCTCGGTCTGATGTCTGATAGGACCGGAGGTCAGGTCCGTTCCATCGACAGCCTTAACATTTTCGGGTTGGGCCTTCGACACCTTGTTTATGCCCAACGCCCTCGAGTAAACGGCATCAATGAAGCAGCCCGTAGCACCGGAATCCACCATAGCAGTCACCTGCCAGGTTCTGCCCGCCTGATTCTGTAATGAAACTTCCACCCCCATGTGGTGGTTACCGTCGAAAACGGCAGGGATCGCTATGGAGCAATACCGAGAACCCAGAGGACGGATCCCTTTGTCTACTGGGTTACCTCGTTTCCCTTCTGGTCGACTTTGGTGATAGGCAGGGCAAAGGGCCTTCGACCCCGAGGTTTTGATGGCTTTACGGGGCATTCCCTGACGAAGTGTCCGCTCTTGCCACAGTATAGGCATTGGTCCTGCTTCCTCCTTCGTTCTCGTTCCTGACTGGACAAGGGCCCTCTTACGCCCCCAATTTGCATGGGTTCCGCCACCTCTCCCTGGGGAATGGGCTCCTCTTTGGTTTTGTCCGTTCCCCTGTCTCCAAGGGCCAAAAACCAGTTGTCACCGCCCTTTCCTTTCTCGGATCTTCATTCCTGGAGTCGGAAGTTCATTTTTACTACGAGATCGATGAAGGGGCCAATTTCGTCCGGTGGGTCGGGTAGTTGCGAGATGAGATCCTTCAGGTCATCGCGTAGTCCCCGATAGAACACCGACACCTTTTTGTCCTCAGGCCAGTGGGACTCAATCACTAGTCTACTGAACATGGTGATGTAGTGAAGCAATTCCTGGTTGCCTTGCTTTAGGTTCAGCAACTCATTGTCCGCTGCTTGCACGAAGGTGTGACGAGCGAACATGCGTCGCATGGCTTCCGTGAATGTTGGCAGATGGTGTAGCATGGGATCGTCATGTTCCACCAGCGCTATGGACCATTGAGCAGCGTCTCCACCCATGTATGACAGGATGTAGGCTACCTTGGACGTGTCATCAGGAAAGGCTGCGTTTCTGACCATGAAATGCAGGTGGCATTGATGGATGAAGATACCATACTTGGTACTGTCACCGTAGAAACGTTCGGGTGGTGCCAGCTGTACGAGATGAGGGGCGATGACTTGAATGGCATTGTTCGGGTTGGTGGCAGTGGTGGATCCCCCAAAGATGAATGTGGGCTGTCTTAACACGCCTTCTTGCCCGACTCTAGGACTAGGGTTAGTTCCCCACGGGTTGGTGGTCCCAGCAGCCACCTGGCTCTGCAGGGCGGTCATATCTTGACGCAATGTCTGGTTTTCTGCCTGCATAGCAGCCAGCATAACGGCTATGTCGTTTAGCGTAACCTCCGGGTCGCCCATGTCATCCAGGCGGAATGGTAAACGTGGGCTTCGAATTCTGTTGTGTACCCCACAATGCTTACCTCGGCTTGTGGAGAGATTCCACAGGGATGACAAGAGCGCCCGCCCCTGCACCCACCTACCCCCTTAAGGACAGCAGAACCCAGCGGGGATGAGATGGAAGCAGGGAAGGGAGCCAGTGGGAAGGCAGGAGGCGGCGGGTTGGGTCGTTGGACGGTGGCAGTGTTGGACAGGCTACGGGCCTTTGGCCTTATGCCGCTCCGGGCAAGGAAGGTGAGGGGCTGTAACGCTGATCCAATGCCCTCCAACTGTACCTCGCTTCTGAAGGCGCACGACGGCGCTTGGACAAGTGTGTACGGGCTCTTCCCCTTGGGTTGTGGTGAAGCAAAACAAGTAAAACCCAAAAAGCGCTCCTGCGCGATGCTAACAAAATAACTACGAGGCGCTCCTGCGCGATTCTAACAAAATAACTAAAAAGCGCTCCTGCGCGGTAACAAACAAAAACAAGCCACACAACACTCCAGTGTTCGCTAGGCTCCTGTGGTGGAGGAGAGGAATTACCTCGCCTCGATGTTCGACGTCGATCAGTCAGAAGGCTTCCCCAACGGTTCTTCGGATGAAAGGGTCAGCTCTTGATCGGCGCGGCTGGGCTCCGGATACGATCTCCGCTCCTCGGAAATCAAGAAGGAATTCGAAGCGGTGAGTTGGCGGGAAGACGCGATGATATGCGTTCTTCCCGGAAGCGCTTCTCATGACCTTACGTCCGTGGTGAGGACTAACCGGGAACTTGCTTTGGACCGGAAGTGAGTCTCCTGGTTCGTGTCTATGTGTGTGGATGCGGGAGTGCCGGCAAATGCCGCGACCATGACAGTAGGGGATCGTTCTGCAGCTGGTGTTTTAGGGTTTAGGGCAGTGCAGTGGTGTTCTGGCAGTGTAAGGGGAAGTGCTGGGGCTGGTGTTTTATTAAGACAAAAAGGGTACAGAGTTCCTCAGGTCAGTTAAGAACAAATAGTGATTTCAGCAAAAAGTTTTGTCTGTCATGAAAAAAGGGGGGGAGACCCTTTAGTTGGAACTAGGGCCCTCACACACCCAGCAAGCTAGGTGTCATGCTTCATCATTTGAGCCTGCCCCTCGTCAGGTCGGCGCTGCAATTCCTGACGGGCTCCCAATATTGGGGCTCTTTGGCGGGGATCTTCTGTTCCTGCCGAAGGGTGCTGTGGGGGTAAGGGGCCCTAGAATGTGTAGATGTGGTGTACGGATAAAATAGGTACTGTTAGTCCACAGGAAATGTGTTTAATAAAGTGGTAAACAGCCTAGTTAAAAAGAAAATGAGGTGGGGATAGCTACTAGTGATTATGATGCTAGTTGTGTATGCCCTACTCTCAGAAGGATCAACATGTTTCTTGCCCTTTAAGCCAGTAATTGGTCACGGCAATTCGTCAGGATCAGGAAAACATAAACTATCTACAACAAGGTATGTGTGTTTTACATACCCGAAAGGTGCTCAGGAGTCACCTATGGAAACATTGGAGACAGAAAACACATGACAAAACTGTAAAGATAAACAATACATACATAACAACTTCAGCTGAAATCATCGAGAGTCTCATAGGATGAAGCTCTCAGGGTGAGTACTGGAAGGTCTCGAAGGACAGAATAAATCAAAAGACAGGACTGGGGGCGGAGACAGAGCGGAGGTTGTAAACTCACCTCTTGCGTTAGCAAGGCAATCTTGCAGCAGTCTCCGGCGGGTAAAAAGGACTCCTAACGTGGGTCCTGAAGTAAAAGACCGGGAGGAGCAATTAAGAAACCAGGGAGGGACGAAATTAAAAAGTGACATGGTCAGCCCGGCAATCCATGCGGTAAGAGCAGTGTCGGAGGGTAATGACAGCCTTGAATATCAAAAGATGCTAACATGAGCGATTAGGTGTGCAGCCATGGTGACCATCATGCTCAGGGGCCAGGGTGTATCGCCGCCCAAAAGTAGTCAATGAGGTCAGTAACGGGTTGCCACGAGAGACTCAAAAGCAAAGTAGGGGGCGACCGCCATCGCCCCTGGTAGAGGATGGGTCAGAGCAGGACGTACTCGCACAAGCAGCCAATGAAGTCAGGGAGGCGTCACGAATCCCCCTTTAAAAATACTCAAACTCACCTTATGGAAGACGGCTTGGATGAACCCTGATGCACTCACCTGCGTCAAACGACGCGTGGGATGGAAGACCTACCACTACCGCCGGACCTGGGATGGGTTCCGAACGGAGTCGGTGTTCGCCAGATAAGGATATCGGGATGTGTGGAATGTGTCACATGACTAAGGTAATCACAAGCCCATTGGTCGGGGAGTGTAAAGCGGGTCAGCCATGTTGGAACAGGTGGAGAGAGCAACCATCCATATCCGGTATGACTCGGGAAGTGATACTCAGTGGGTTGGTGTGCTCACAGGGATTGGTTACCAGAGCGGTTGTATCAATCCCATTGGTTGGGGATAGAGGGGCGGCCATGTTAGAGCAGGTGGTGTGGGGAAACTATCGGCATCCGGTCTGAATCAGGAAATGATTCTTCGTGGGTTGATTTACTCACAGAGTTGGTTGCCATGGCGATATAATTAAAGGCAGGCAACGGGTAGGTGACCAGACTAAATGCCACGGGTAACACATGGGAATGTGGAAAAATAATAAAAGCGGTAGTGGTGGGGTTCGCGGGGGCCGTGATGAAGTATCAAAGTCCCACAAAATTGTACGGGGATGTAACCCGTGAATGGGGGTCTAAAAACAGAGCGGCAACCATCCGCATCGGGGACCGGCACATAAAAACACACAGAGGGAGGCACATAAAAAGAAAGAAATAGGATACCAATATAGTGTATCTATTTCAAAGCAGTGGAAAAGAGATCTAGATGGTTCGTGATCTGTTAAAAAGGTGTATTTTCAGAGAACATCACTGCTAAGGATTAAGGATCCGCATCCAAGTTAACAGGTATGGCCAAGGTGGTCGTAGGCGTAACAAGGACACGTAGTGAATTCCGGAAGGGTCACAGGTCCTACCAAGGAGCATGTTTACCTAATGAGTGTGGACCATGGGATGTCGTCGTTAAGACCAGTCAGGTGTGAAGATATTCTAAGGACCCATCTTTGCTCAAGTTTAAACAATGCATTTTGGGACATCTGAGGGTGTGCTTCTAGGACCAACCAGTTGATGGAATCTGTCTGGTGTTGCATCGTTTTAAAATGGGTGTAGAGTTTGGTGGTCACTTTCTGACATCGAATGTTACTCTTATGTTCCATAATCCTGGTCTTTACCATGCGGGTTGTCATGCCTACGTATACCAACTCACACGGACACCTGATCACATATATGCAGTTCTTAGTGTTGCAATTCGTGTGTCTATTTAGTGTCCAGTGGAAGTTATTCGTAAAAGTTATGTCCTTGTAGGTGTTAGTCAGTTTGCACACTACACATGAACCGCATGGGAAATGGCCCTTTACCGGTGGAAGCTCCCATATCGTCCTTTGCGGACCAATGGTGTGTGGTCTAGGTCTAGTGTGGACAAGTAGATCTTTGATGTTTTGTGTGCGTCTGTAGGCAAATCTGGGTTTGGGTATGCTAAGATTCCCTTTATCTAGAATACCCCAGTTGTTCAAAATGATCTTTCTGATCCTGCTTGAATCAGATGTAAAAGACGTGACACAGGTCAGAACATCGGTATCGGGTTTGGTGTGTGTTACCAGTAGTGTCTCCCGTGGGTTGTTCCTGGCCCTTTTCATAGAATTACCGACACATCTAGGTGGATAACCCCTAGCCCGCAGATTTGATGCTAAGAACTTGGCTTCTGAGTTATAGTCTCTTAGCTGAGTGCAATTACGTCTGATGCGTAGGAATTGCCCAACGGGCAGGTTGTCCCTCAATGCTTTGGGGTGGTGGCTATCATAACGTAAAAGACTATTGCGGTCAGTGGGTTTCTTGTACAGTGTGGTGGTTAGGGTGCCTTCAGAAAGAGTGATGTTTAGGTCCAGGAATGGTACCGAATGTTCTGATATAGTGTGGGAGAACTTCAGGAACTCATTCTGCTCATTAATCCACTGTATGAAATTCATACACTCAGTATGTGTGCCATGCCAAAAGACGAGTATATCGTCTATAAACCGTTTCCAAACAAAGATGTTGTCATGGAAAGGGTTAGATGTACCAGAGATCACATTCTTCTCAAAATCAGCCATATAGAGGCACGCTACACTGGGAGCAAAGGTACTACCCATAGATGTGCCTTGGCTCTGGTGGTATAGTTGTTTGTTAAATTCAAAAAAGTTTTCAGTGAGAGCCAAGGTAGCACAGTCAATAATAAAGGTGACTGGTGTGGGTGATGACCAGTCTAGTGCCCGTAGTGTTGACTCAATAACAGCCAGAGAGGCCCTCTGGGGGATGTTGGTGTAGAGGGCCTCCACATCCAAGGTCAGAAGATAGTTAATGGGACTAGTGTCTGGAAAGTCATCAATGATTTTGAGGACATCAGTGGTGTCCTTGATGAATGAGGGTATGTCACGTACCAATGGTTGCAAAAAGTGATCACAAAATTTTGACAGAGGTTCGAGGAGCGAGCCAATGCCGGATACAATCGGTCGTCCTGGAACCGGAGTCGTGCCCTTATGTATTTTCGGGAGGGTATAGAAAAAGGGAATCCTAGGTTCCCGAGTTATCAGGAAATCTGCCTCTTTGTGGGTAATCCAGCCATTGGCTTCTGCTTCATAGGCCATAGTGCAGATGGTGGTCTTGAGACGAGGAGTTGGGTCAGACGCCATGGGAGTATAATACCTCTCATTTGTGAGTTGGCGTCTGCATTCAATCTCGTAGTCTGTTGTAGACTGGATTACGATCGCACCGCCCTTGTCCGCCTGTTTAATAGTAATCGTGGAATCCTCAGAGAGGTTTTTCAAGAGCAGGGTTTCATGCCCAGTCAAATTATGGTAAGGCGCCTCCCTGTGGGGTGAATTTAGCTCTTTCAACACCGCTTTCTCAAATGTAAGAATCTCCACAGGAACCATGTTATTTTGTGGAGTGAATGTGGAGGGGTTTCTTAATCCAGAATCTATAAACTCGTTGTGAGGTTGGTCCTGAAAGAAGGCTTTGAGGCGTATCTTCCGAAAAAGACTGTGGATTTCGCAGTGATCCCTGAATCTGTCTACCCTTGGGGTGGGGACAAAACCAAGGCCTTTCTGTAGTAGTGACTTCTCAGGAGCAGTGAGGACCCTATGTGAGAGGTTCACTACTAGTTCCTCTTGTCCCTCGTTCTGCTCCTGGTGTCCATGCCGTTGGTCGGTGGTTCTTGCCAGTGGACCTGTTTCTGTGCGCCTCTTCTGTTACGCCCTCTTCCTCTGCCCCAGCCTCTTCCTAAAAAAGGCTGGCTGTTACCATTGAAAAACTGGGGGGGGCAATGTTGGTATTGAGGAAACTGCCAGTATGGTAGTGGTGGGAGAGGACCTTGGAACATAGGGGGGCCCTGGAAGGGAGGGCCATTGTAGGGTCGATTATTCCGTTGATTTTTTCTCGAGTTATTACTCCCCCAGCTATTAGTGCTAGAATTACTATCGCTGGAGTCTCTCCTATCTGAGGTCTCGTCAGAGGAGTAGCTCGTTTTATCAGAGGTGTAATCGGCCTTCAGGTATGGGTAGACCCTTTCCTTATCAAATTTCTGTATGTCTTTTTGCAATTTTGTTATTTTCTGTTTCATCAGGTAGTCTTTATTGTCAGAAATCTCGGCGTTGATCTCGGCCAGCCTGGTTTTGTAGGCTGTTAGCTGTATAGTTGTTTTTAGGGCCCCTTCCGCAATTTGAATCCTCACGAGAATGGCGTCTGCCAATCTCTTTGCGGTATTAATGATCAATGCGGATGGTTGCCGCTCTGTTTTTAGACCCCCATTCACGGGTTACATCCCCGTACAATTTTGTGGGACTTTGATACTTCATCACGGCCCCCGCGAACCCCACCACTACCGCTTTTATTATTTTTCCACATTCCCATGTGTTACCCGTGGCATTTAGTCTGGTCACCTACCCGTTGCCTGCCTTTAATTATATCGCCATGGCAACCAACTCTGTGAGTAAATCAACCCACGAAGAATCATTTCCTGATTCAGACCGGATGCCGATAGTTTCCCCACACCACCTGCTCTAACATGGCCGCCCCTCTATCCCCAACCAATGGGATTGATACAACCGCTCTGGTAACCAATCCCTGTGAGCACACCAACCCACTGAGTATCACTTCCCGAGTCATACCGGATATGGATGGTTGCTCTCTCCACCTGTTCCAACATGGCTGACCCGCTTTACACTCCCCGACCAATGGGCTTGTGATTACCTTAGTCATGTGACACATTCCACACATCCCGATATCCTTATCTGGCGAACACCGACTCCGTTCGGAACCCATCCCAGGTCCGGCGGTAGGGGTAGGTCTTCCATCCCACGCGTCGTTTGACGCAGGTGAGTGCATCAGGGTTCATCCAAGCCGTCTTCCATAAGGTGAGTTTGAGTATTTTTAAAGGGGGATTCGTGACGCCTCCCTGACTTCATTGGCTGCTTGTGCGAGTACGTCCTGCTCTGACCCATCCTCTACCAGGGGCGATGGCGGTCGCCCCCTACTTTGCTTTTGAGTCTCTCGTGGCAACCCGTTACTGACCTCATTGACTACTTTTGGGCGGCGATACACCCTGGCCCCTGAGCATGATGGTCACCATGGCTGCACACCTAATCGCTCATGTTAGCATCTTTTGATATTCAAGGCTGTCATTACCCTCCGACACTGCTCTTACCGCATGGATTGCCGGGCTGACCATGTCACTTTTTAATTTCGTCCCTCCCTGGTTTCTTAATTGCTCCTCCCGGTCTTTTACTTCAGGACCCACGTTAGGAGTCCTTTTTACCCGCTGGAGACTGCTGCAAGATTGCCTTGCTAACGCAAGAGGTGAGTTTACAACCTCCGCTCTGTCTCCGCCCCCAGTCCTGTCTTTTGATTTATTCTGTCCTTCGAGACCTTCCAGTACTCACCCTGAGAGCTTCACCCTATGAGACTCTCGATGATTTCAGCTGAAGTTGTTATGTATGTATTGTTTATCTTTACAGTTTTGTCATGTGTTTTCTGTCTCCAATGTTTCCATAGGTGACTCCTGAGCACCTTTCGGGTATGTAAAACACACATACCTTGTTGTAGATAGTTTATGTTTTCCTGATCCTGACGAATTGCCGTGACCAATTACTGGCTTAAAGGGCAAGAAACATGTTGATCCTTCTGAGAGTAGGGCATACACAACTAGCATCATAATCACTAGTAGCTATCCCCACCTCATTTTCTTTTTAACTAGGCTGTTTACCACTTTATTAAACACATTTCCTGTGGACTAACAGTACCTATTTTATCCGTACACCACATCTACACATTCTAGGGCCCCTTACCCCCACAGCACCCTTCGGCAGGAACAGAAGATCCCCGCCAAAGAGCCCCAATATTGGGAGCCCGTCAGGAATTGCAGCGCCGACCTGACGAGGGGCAGGCTCAAATGATGAAGCATGACACCTAGCTTGCTGGGTGTGTGAGGGCCCTAGTTCCAACTAAAGGGTCTCCCCCCCCTTTTTTCATGACAGACGAAACTTTTTGCTGAAATCACTATTTGTTCTTAACTGACCTGAGGAACTCTGTACCCTTTTTGTCTTACTAGTCGCTTGGGTATGTACACTGGACCTCGTTAAACTTACCCATCTATCCCTCCTTTTGTTGACACGCTGGTGTTTTATTGTTTAGGGAAGTGCAGTTGTGTTTGGGCAGTATAGGGGGTCGTGCTGGGGCTGATGTTTTAGGGTTTAGGGTAGTACAGTGGTGTTCAGGTAGAGTAGGGGGTCGTGCTGGGGGTGGTGTTTTACTGTGTAGGGCAGTGCAGTGGTGTTTGGGCAGTGTAGGCAGTCTTGCAGGGTGTGGTGTTTCAGAGTTTAGGGCAGTGGTGTTCGAGCAGTGTAGGGGGTCTTGCTGGGGGTGGTGTTTCAGGGTTTAGGGCAGTGGTGCAGTGCTGCTCATGCAGTTTAGGGGGTCTTGCAGGGGGTTGTGTTTCAGGGTTTAAGGCAGGGGTGTTCGGGCAGTGTAGGGGGTCTTGCTGGAGCTGGTGTTTCAGAGTTTAGGGCAGTGCAGTGGTGTTCAGGCAGTATAGGGGGTCGTGTTGGGGCTGGTGTTTCAGGGTTTAGGCCAGTGCAGTGGTGTTCAGGAAGTGTATGGGGTTGTGCAGGGGGTGGTGTTTCAGGGTTTAGGGCAGTGCAGTGGTGTTTGGGCAGTGTAGGGGGTCTTGCTGGGGGTGATGTTTCAGGAACAGGGCAGTGCATTGGTTTTTGAGCAGTGTAGGGGGTCTTCATGGGGGTGGTGTTTCAGGGTTTAGGGCAGAGCAGTGGTGTTCAGGCAGTGTAGGGGGTTGTGCTGGGTGTGGTGTTTCTGGGTTTAGGGCAGTGCAGTGGTGTTCGGGCAGTGACGGGGGTCTTGCAGTGAGTCGTGTTTCAGGGTTAGGTCAGTGGTGTTCGGGCAGTGTAGGGGGTCTTGCTGGGGGTGGTGTTTCAGGGTTTAGGGCAGTGGTGTTCGGGCAGTTTAGGGGTTCTTGCTGTGGGTGGTGTTTCAGGGTTTAGGGCAGTGCAGTGGTGTTCAGGCAGTGTAGGGGGTCATGCTGGGGCTGGTGTTTCCGTGTTTAGGGCAGTGCACTGGTTTTCGGGCAGTATAGGGACTCATGCGGCGGCTGGTGTTTCAGGGTTTAGGGCAGTGCAGTGGTGTTCAGGCAGTGTAGGGGGTCATGCCGGGGGTGGTGTTTCAGGGTTTAGGGAAGTGCATTGGTGTTCGGGCATTATAGGGGGTCGTGCTGGGGGTGGTGATTCAGGGTTTAGGGCAGTGCAGTATTGTTCGGGCAGTGTAGATGGTCTTGCAGGGTGTAGTGTTTCAGGGTTTAGAGCAGTGCAGTGGTGTTCAGGCAGTGTAGGGCGTCGTTCTGCACCTGGTGTTTTAGGGTTTAGGTCAGTGCAGTGGTGTTCTGGCAGTGTAGAGGGAAGTGCGGGAGCTGGTGTTTTATGGTTTAGGGAAGTGCAGTTGTGTTTGGACAGTATAGGGGGTGTTGCTGGGGGTGGTGTTTTAGGGTTTAGGGTACTGCAGTGGTGTTCGGGTAGTGTAGGGGTCATGCTTGGGTTGGTGTTTCAGGGTTTAGGGCAGTTCAGTGGTGTTCGGGCAGTGTAGGGTGTCGTGCTGGGGCTGGTGTTTCAGGGTTTAGGATAGTTCAGTGGAGTTCGGGGAGTGTAGGGGGTCGTGCTGGGGCTGGTGTTTCAGGCTTTAGGGTAGTGAGGTAGTGTTCGGGCAGTGTATGGGGTCATGCTTGGGTTGGTGTTTTAGGGTTTAGGGCGGTTCAGTGGTGTTCTGGCAGTTTAGGGGGTTGTGCTGTGATTGGTGTTTCAGGTTTTAGGGCATTGAGGTAGTGTTCGGTCAGTTTAGGGGGTCGTTCTGGGGTGGTGTTTCAGGGTTTAGGGCAAGTGCAGTGGTGTTCTGGTTTAGGGCAGTTTGATGGTGTTCGGTGTTAGACCTGGCACCTTGGCGTGAGTCTCCCTTCCTCTTTTTGTCGCTGTGCCTCATGTGTTTTTATGGTGTTGGCCGCTCAGAGCGCTGTGCCACTGCCAACCAGTGCCACAGCGCAATTGCTCCCTTTGTAAAATAGATATGTTGATTGAAATCCATGATTGGCCTATTTGGTTTACTATCAGACCCCAGTAAATTGTACCAGAGAGTGCCAGGGCGTGTAAATACAAATACCGCTGGTGGGCTCGCAGCACTGGTTGTGCCACCCACAGAAGCGGCCTGGTAAAATGTGTCTAGGGTCTGCCATTGCAGAACCCGCGGGCAGTCTGGTACTGACATGCTGACTCGGCAAGTGCACACACTTGCCAGTCCCTAAACATTCCCGTAACTTCATATTAGCCACCCCTATGGTAGGCCCACGGGCAGGGTGCATTGTAAGATCAAGGTGGGACAAGCCCTGATGTGTGTGGCATGTCCTAACAGTGAATTACAGCCATTTTCGTTCTTCACTGTTGTAAGGCTACCCTGTTCTCATAGGCCAGAATGGGCTGTTAAGATTGTTACATCCTATGATCCTAACAGGCTCAGGGAACATGGTAGAAGATCGAGTTTAGTATGCCTGAACTCAGAATAATAATGTACACCTTCTCGTAAGGTTTATTTTAATATTCCGCGTTTGCAAATGCCGCTTTTAGAAAGCTGGCCTTTGCTTGCCTAAACCATTTCAGCCGCCTCTGCGCGATGTGTATCTGCTGTCTGGCTGCATGAGTGGCAGGGCTGGAAGCACCCAGATGGGCAGGGCCATGTGGCCTGGTAGTGAATAGGATGATCGCCAGGTAGATGGGTGGGAGGAGATCCCCTGAGCTTTGAATAGGACTGTGCTCTGCCCCCACGATGCCGGCTCCGCCCCCTGTGGAGCGTCTGAGGACTCTGCCCTGCACCTTGAATAAGTGAGCCTGCATCGCGTAAACAAAGTGCTCCAGAACTGGAATGAGCCAGGCAAGGGCCCCCCTGGCCTGAGAGAACAAAAGAATTATGGTATAAATGAAGGAGCCCTGCTCCTAAGAAATCAGATCCTGCTACAAGATGAACCTCTGCCCGAGGAGAAAGAACCAAGGAAAACTGTAGGAGGAGTACTGTCCCTGACCTAGGGGATTGGCCTACAGTGGTTGCCCTGCTGCTGAAGGAGAGGAGAAAGACTGCTGATAAACTTTGCTTCAACTTGTGCTGTTTAAGATCTCCAAGGGCTTGTGCTGAGCTTGCCCCCTGAACGAAGTCCCAGGACCAGTGGACTTCACCGCCATGTGGGAGAGTAGGAAAACGGTGCGTTTTCCCTGCTATCCTGAAGAGAACTGCTGCCAGCACTTTCCAACCGAAGCGCCCTTTCCCTGACGCTGGTACCCTCTGTCCGGCCTGAACCACGTGATTGTGGCCCCTCTACAAGCCGTAGCTCGCACCGCAAGGCAGGGTCTCACCCCGCTTGAGCATCGTGACTATTGGCCCGTACGAGTCACCCTTGCCCCATGAAGGAAGGCCTGTGCCCGTTCTTGCTTCGCCCCCTCCATGAACCACAATTGCCTGCGTACGCGCCTTCCCTCTGCTTTGGGGAAAGCTGCGGCGCGTGTGGCGATCCCGTGCGGCTCCCCTGTGAGGAGCGTACGAGTGTTTGTATCCTGCAGCGTGATCTTCAAGTGACCCCCACCGGCACGGCGCGAACGCAAGGGGTTGTGTTTCAGGGTTTAAGGCAGTGGTGTTCGGGTAGTGTAGGGGGTCTTTCTGCGGTTGGTGTTTCAGGGTTTAGGGCAGTGGTGTTCAGGCAGTGTAGGGTGTCTTGCTGGGGGTGGTGTTTCACGGTTCAGGGCAGTGCTGTGGTGTTCAGGCAGTATAGGGGATCGTGCTGGGGCTGGTGTTTCAGGCTTAAGGGCAGTGCAGTAGTGTTCGGGCAGTATAAATGGTCATGCTGGGGGTGATGTTTCAGGGTTTAGGCCAGTGCAGTGTTGTTCGGGCAGTGTGGGGGGTTGTGCAGGGGGTGGTGTTTCAGGATTTAAGGAGTGCAGTGGTGTTTGGGCAATGAAGGGGGTCTTGTTGGGGGGGGTGTTTGAGGGTTAAGGCAGTGCATTGATTTTTGAGCAGTGTAGGGGGTCTTCATGGGGGTGGGGTTTCAGGGTTTAGGGCGGAGCAGTGGTGTTCGGCAGTGTAGGATTTTGTGCTGGGTGTGGTGTTTCAGGGTTTCGGGCAATGCAGTGGTGTTTGGGCAGTGTGAGGGGTCGTGCTGGGGCTGGTGTTTTAGGGTTTAGAGCAGTACAGTGGTGTTCAGGCATTGTAGGGGATCGTTCTGCAGCTGGTGTTTTAGGGTTTAGGGCAGTGCAGTGGTGTTCTGGCAGTGTAAGGGGAAGTGCTGGGGCTGGTGTTTTATGGTTTAGGGAAGTGCAGTTGTGTTTGGGCAGTATAGGGGTCGTGCTGGGGCTGATGTTTTAGGGTTTAGGTTAGTGCAGTGGTGTTCAGGTAGAGTAGGGGGTCGTGCTGGGGGTGGTGTTTTACTGTTTAGGGCAGTGCAGTGGTGTTTGGGCAGTGTAGGCAGTCTTGCAGGGTGTGGTGTTTCAGGGTTTAGGGCAGTGGTGTTCGAGCAGTGTAGGGGGTCTTGCTGGGGGTGATGTTAAAGGGTTTTGCAAGACTGGGTATTTTAGTCCCAGCGGTGCAGGGGCACACACCCTATGACTTCTGGGTTCTCCCTGTTCCGGACCTACAGAAACACAGAGTCTTCTGGGTGAAGTCAAAGATTCATTTATTGGCTGCAGACCAATTACAGGTATCCTAGAAGTACAACAGCGTGTATGTTCTCAGGAGACTGCTAAAAATCATAGAAACGGACTTCTTCTTAAATACGCTTTTTCCTGCTTCAGGCATACATTCCCAGGTTTTATGATACGGCAATATACAAGTGTACATTTCAAACAAAAGAGCAGAGTCATGATGACCATCCCACATTCCAGTTGAGCCAGCCCACAATTATTTACCCAGCAAGGTTCAGATCCCACATCAGATATCGATAGGCCCCAATAAAACTCGGGCAGCTCCTGTTGATAGAAACAAGTAATAAAGCAGGAACAGTCAGGTGTGAAAGAGATTAGCCGGGGGGCTCGTGTAGAATGAAAGGGTTTTATAGCGTGTCAAGCCCTGATACTAATCACAGGTGGACGGAGGAAGGGGAGCTCGTGAGACCGGACTGACCTGGGGCAGCAGAGCCAGCTGCCCAGGTCACAGAGAAGTCAAAGGAAAGCACATGTACTGTGAGGCCCGTATTTGCTTCACTATAGCCTATGTGAGGGCAATCACAAGATGGCCACTGCTTCCAAAATGGAACCCGCGTAGTGATGCAGAATACCGTGTACACCGTGCATTTATAGAGAGAACGGTAGACAAAGCGCTTGTACATACCGCATTAACCATTTGCGGTTCGCTAATACCAGGATAGACAGGGGTGGGGCCCTGTCCCCTACGCGGTCCCAGAGATTAAAGTACGACAGTTTAGGGCAGTGGTGCAGTGCTGCTCGTGCAGTTTAGGGGGTCTTGCAGGGGGTTGTATTTCAGTGTTTAAGGCAGGGGTGTTCGTGCAGTGTAGGGGGTCTTGCTGGAGCTGGTGTTTCAGAGTTTAGGGCACTGCAGTGGTGTTCAGGCAGTGTAGGGGGTCGTGTTGGGGCTGGTGTTTCAGGGTTTAGGCCAGTGCAGTGGTGTTCAGGAAGTGTAGGGGGTTGTGCAGGGGGTGGTGTTTCAGGGTTTAGGGCAGTGCAGTGGTGTTTGGGCAGTGTAGGGTGTCTTGTTGGGGGTGGTGTTTCAGGAACAGGGCAGTGCATTGGTTTTTGAGCAGTGTAGGGGGTCTTCATGGGGGTGCTGTTTCAGGGTTTAGGGCAGAGCAGTGGTGTTCAGGCAGTGTAGGGGGTTGTGCTGGGTGTGGTGTTTCAGGGTTTAGGGCAGTGGATTGGTGTTCGGGCAGTGTCGGGGGTTGTGCTGGGGCTGGTGTTTCAGGGTTTAGGGCAGTGCACTGGTGTTTGGGCAGTGTAGGGGCTCATGGGGTGCTGGTGTT
Source organism: Triturus cristatus (assembly GCF_964204655.1). Classification (NCBI taxonomy): domain Eukaryota; kingdom Metazoa; phylum Chordata; class Amphibia; order Caudata; family Salamandridae; genus Triturus; species Triturus cristatus. The sequence continues at coordinate 29,123,910 of NC_140593.1, read as the reverse complement.
ACAGGGTTTAGGGCAGTGCAATGGTATTCAGGCAGTGTAGGGGGTCATGCCGGGGGTGGTGTTTCAGGGTTTAGGGCAGTGCAGTTGTGTTCGGGCAGTGTAGGCTTCTTACAGGGTGTGCTGTTACAGGGTTTAGGGCAGTGGTGTTCGTGCAGTATACGGGGTCTTTCTGGGGGTGGTGTTTCAGGCTTTAGGGCACTGGTGCAGTGGTTATCGGACAGTGTAGGGGGTCTTGCAGAGGGTGGTGTATCAGGGTTTAGGGCAGTGTTGTTCAGGCAATGTAGTGGTTCTTGCTATGAGTGGTGTTTCAGGGTTTAGGGCAGTGCAGTGGTGTTCGGGTAGTATAGAGGGACGTCCTGGGGATGGTGTTTCAGGGTTTAGGGCTGTGCACTGGTGTTTGGCCAGTGTAGGGACTCGTGTATGGGCTTGTGTTTCAGGGTTTTGGGCAGTGCAGTGGTGTTTGGGCAGTGTGGTGGGTCGCGCAGGGCTGGTGTTTCATGGTGTAAGGCAGTGCATTGGTGTTTGGGCAGTGTGGGTGGTTGTGCGGCGTCTGGTGTTTCAGGGTTTAGGTTAGTGCAGTGATGTTTGGGCAGTGTAAGGGGTCATGCAGGGGCTGGTGTTTTAGGGTTTAGGGCTGTGCAGTGGTGTTCGGGGAATGTGGGGGGTCGTGCTGGGGCTGGTGTTTCAGGGGTTATGGCATTGCAGTGGTGTTCCGGCAGTGTGTGGTGTTGTGCGGTGGCTGGTGTGTCAGGGTTTAGGGCAGTGCAGTGGTGTACGGGCAGTGTAGGCAGTCTTGTAGGGTGTGGTGTTTCAGGGTTTAGGGCAGTGGTGTTCGGGCAGTGTAGGGCGTCTTGCTGGGGGTGGTGTTTCAGGGTTTAGGACAGTGGTGCAGTGTTGCTTGTGCAGTGTAGGGGGTCTTGCAGGGGGTTGTGTTTCAGGGTTTAAGGCAGTGGTGTTTGGGCAGTGTAGGGGGTCTTTCTGCGGTTGGTGTTTCAGGGTTTAGAGCAGTGGTGTTCAGACAGTGTAGGGGGTCTTGCTGGGGTGGTGTTTCAGGGTTCAGGGCAGTGCAGTGGTGTTCAGGCAGTATAGGGGATCGTGCTGGGGCTGGTGTTTCAGGCTTTAGGGCAGTGCAGTGGTGTTCGGGCAGTATAGGTGGTCATGCTGGGGGTGATGTTTCAGGGTTTAGGCCAGTGCAGTGTTGTTTGGGCAGTGTAGGGAGTTGTGCAGGGGATGGTGTTTCAGGGTTTAAGGCAGTGCAGTGGTGTTTGGGCAGTGAAGGGGGTCTTGTTGGGGGTGGTGTTTGAGGGTTAGGGCAGTGCATTGGTTTTTGAGCAGTGTAGGGGGTCTTCATGGGGGTGGTGTTTCAGGGTTTAGGGCAGAGCAGTGGTGTTCGGGCAGTGTAGGGTGTTGTGCTGGGTGTGGTGTTTCAGGGTTTAGGGCAATGCAGTGGTGTTTGGGCAGTGTGAGGGGTCGTGCTGGGGCTGGTGTGTTAGGGTTTAGAGCAGTGCAGTGGTGTTCAGGCATTGTAGGGGATCATTCTGCGGCTGGTGTTTTAGGGTTTAGGGCAGTGCAGTGGTGTTCTGGCAGTGTAGGGGGAAGTGCTGGGGCTGGTGTTTTATGGTTTAGTGAAGTGCAGTTGTGTTTGGGCAGTATAGGGGGTCGTGCTGGGGCTGATGTTTTAGGGTTTAGGGTAGTGCAGTGGTGTTCAGGTAGAGTAGGGGGTCGTGCTGGGGGTGGTGTTTTACTGTTTAGGGCAGTGCAGTGGTGTTTGGGCAGTGTAGGCAGTCTTGCAGGGTGTGGTGTTTCAGGGTTTAGGGCAGTGGTGTTCTAGCAGTGTAAGGGTCTTGCTGGGGGTGTTTCAGGGTTTAGGGCAGTGGTGGAGTGCTGCTCGTGCAGTTTAGGGGGTCTTGCAGGGTGTTGTGTTTCAGGGTTTAAGGCAGGGGTGTTCGGGCAGTGTAGGGGGTCTTGCTGGAGCTGGTGTTTCAGAGTTTAGGGCAGTGCAGTGGTGTTCAGGCAGTGTAGGGGGTCGTGTTGGGGCTGGTGTTTCAGGGTTTAGGCCAATGCAGTGTGCTAGAAATGGGATTTCGGGTTGGCTAGGGCTTGCGCCAAAGCCAGGCAGAAACCACCACTCTAGTCAGGGCTGGGGAGTTACACGCCAAAGATAACCCCTGCTCACCCCCTTGGTAGCTTGGCACGAGCAGTCAGGCTTATCCCTGAGGCGATGTGTAAAGCGTTTGCGCGCGCACCCAGCAACAACACCCAAGGCCCACCACAAAGGAAACTCCACACAAGGTATTATATAAAAATAACCTTTGTATTATACCAAAACACATTAGATAAGAACACACACTCTACAATGTGCCAACAGGCACGGGCAGAATTTACAAGGGATTATATGTACAGGGGACAGGGCCACAGGGACCACTGTCAGGAATTAGCACTCTTAGAACATAGGAATAATACTGTAGTACAAAATAGCAAATGTAGCACACAACCAGTAACTACTGGTATCAGGTAAGTACCACCTACGCAACCCTAACCACCTTAGGAAAATGTTACGCAGGGAACTAGGACCTCACTAGCACCACCTGTACTAGGAGAAAACAAACAACCACCAAAGTATCACAATACCTGTAGGGGTAAACGCACATTACACATGATGCATCGCAACACATTCAGAGGTGTAGGGAAGGAAAACACATGATGCATAAAAACATTCAGTGGTGTAAAACAAGGCACATGATGCATAACAACACATTCAGAGGTGCAGGGAAACACAATTGCGCAAGAACTCACATAAGCCACCACCTGTGGCCGTCCCTAGGCCAACTGGCCTCTCATGGGCTCAAGCGCCCGTTGTCCACAGAGTCAGGGCAAGATTGCACAGGCTGCGCAATCTAGAGCGTAAAGCAACAGGGCACAACCTAAACGTTGCAGCTGCCCACTAAGTGCTGGGCAGCTGGGAAAAAGAACCTGGCACCGGCGTGCCTCTTGAGCCCTTTCTGGGCTCTGGACGATCAAGCAATGCCCCCGTTAGAGCCTCACAGGCTCAATAAACAAATGTGCCCCTCTAAATAACGTCGGAGCGGCCCACTGCCTTCCGGGGCCGCTCTGGTCATGGACGAAATGCCCCCGTCGTTGGAGCCCTCGCAGGCTCTGTAAATATGTTGGGGGCGACGTTGGAGCGGCCCGCTGCCTTTCGGGGCCGCTCTTATATGCACCCGCATGCCCCCGTAGGTTTAGAGCCTCCCTGGGCTCTTCTAAAAACAAGGAGTGCCTCGTTGCAGCCTCTCGGGGCTCGGGAACACTGCTTTCCGCGGAGTCCCACTCGGGGGACTCTCTAAAGACACCGCTGCCCCCCTGAGCCTTGCAGGCTCTGAAATAGCTGGGGGGGGGGTGCGTTGGAGCCTCGCAGGCTCCTTGAATCGGGTGGGCCCCGCTCGTGGGAGCGCTCGAGCGCTCAAACCAAGCACCCCAAGCTCCCGCTGGTCAGAGCCTTTGCCGGCTCGCGACCGGAACACTCCGCCCCCTCACTCACCGGGTTGATCCAGACCGGCGAGGATCCTCCTCGGGGGACTCGATCCGACGATCGGCCCAGTGCGGGGTAGGCTCCCGCCTGGGTCGCGGGGGTGCTGCTTCTTCTCCGGGCTGGCCCAGCGCGGGGTAGGCTCCCGCCTGGGTCTCGAGGGGGATACCAGACCAGCCACGAGTCTTCGGAAGGAGGCGGGGTAGGCTCCCGCCCTCCTACTTCCGGTTGTCCCGGAGTCCCGCCTGCAGCCTGCCTGACTTCCTGTGAGCCCGGCCGCGGCGGTGATTTCAAAACTCGGCAATAAGAGGGGTAGGCTCCCTCGTTACAGTGGATGTACGGCGGGGTGGGCACCCGCCTTGAAATAAACAAATAAGCGGGGTGGGCACCCGCCAACGAGCACGGCAAGGTCCCTGGCAGGGTGGGCACCTGCCAGGGGATTTCAGGATTGGCACCGCACGGGGGAAATGCCGGGTGGGCACCGGCTTGCAGCAATAAAGCGCTCCTAGCGCTAGGACAAATAAAAGCGCTTCCAATCACTTAGGGATGCAAATAAAGCGCTCCCAGCGCTTTAAGAAGGATAACAACAAAGTCCAGCAAAGTTCTCCCCTGCACACAGCAAGGCAGGGGTGGGGGGCAAGGCTGGACCCAGAGCCAGCTCACTGGACCTCCAGGCAGGGAGGTAGTCCAAGTGGCGGTCCTCTGGTCCAGCGGCAGCAGCAGCAGCCCCCCTCAGGTAAGATCCTGGCAGAGAACAGTTTCTGTGGGGACACAGCCCCATTTTTATACAGTAAAACCCTTTGTTCTTGGTTCAGGGTGAGGGGGAAAAGCAGTCGCAGCTGGTTGGGGAGCACCCTTGATGTGCTCAGCCCCTCACTCTATTCACTGGCAGGGCTAGGGTCATCAGTCGCACCACAGGGGGCGGAGCCAGCATTGTGTGGGGAAAACCCTGCCCTATTCAGGACCCATGTGTACTCCTCCCACCCATCTAGCTGCTGATCTCCCCATTCACCACTGGGTGACTCATCCTGACTCTGGGGAATCCCTAGCCCGTCACATGACCTCGACCAGCCAATCACGCGACAAGGCACACATTTTACACTGCACACCGAAGTGCCGACTTCTAGAAGTGGCACTTCCACACTAGGTACATGCACGCCGCACCCATCATCGCGCAGCATTCAATCCCACGAGTCCGCACATACCAAACTTGGGCCTGCACACCCCACGCATCAGGAACTACTAGGGACACATACATTCCCCATGCAGGCCTATCTCACCACATGCACTCAGAGCGCACACGCACTTTACCCTGGGACACAGGGAAAGTGCGCAGAAACCAAAAAATCGACACACCAAGTCACCAGTAAAAAGCAAAAAAAAAAGTTCAGGGGTGAACCTGCCAGAAGGGCCAAGTCCAACACAACCCCCTTCCAGCCAAAACGCAGGGCAGACCAATCACCACCGTGATGGACTTCCCTGCTTGGGGCGATAGAACACGGACGCGGGCCCGCAACTGCAGGGACACCCTCCGGTTCTACGCCACGGTGAACCCATGGAATTCTTTCTAACACCACTGTCTGGACCAACTGGGCTACCCCACTGGTACTCCCACGCTGTCCGCGGCCAAGACCAGGCCCTAGGCCACCCAGGTGCCCCTGGTCTTTGCCTAATCACAGAGTGGGGGGTAGTAACCCCTGGCACATAGTGGCCATTCTCCACTCTTCCTCTCTGCAAGACAGGACTAGACTGCCACTGGTTCTCCAGCCTAGGGTCTACACTCTCAGGCGGACCAGGAGTCTCAGGGAAGGCTCTCCTCCCCCTACCTCTTCTCCTAGGGTTCCTCCTCCTCTGGCGAGGGGTACACCTAGAACGCCATTCCAACCCAGGGTTTAACCCCTCAGGTTGTACCGGGGGCAGAGGTGGGCTCTCCCACCCTCTGCACCCCCTTCCAGAGCCCTGCTCCCTACCAACTGGGGCGGTACCTCTGGAAGAAGAACTGGTCGGGACGCTGGTTACGGACGTCCCACCCTTCAGGTCAGGCTGATCCCGAACCTGGCCTTCCAACCTCCAGCCTAGAACCTTTGGTGGAATAATTGCCTGGCACTCCAGGACTTCTGGGGATTTCCACTCCATCCCCCTGAGGCTATCAAATGACACATATGTCGAGCGACTGTCTGTCTGGCGCTGATCTCCCGTCCCCTGTCCACCTGACAGTGTGCGGAGATCCCCCAGAACAGAAGTGGTGCCACCCTGGTCACTACACGGGATCCTAGCCCAACTGGGTAGTCCCTGACCCACAGGCTCTTCCACTGGGGAACTCATCCCCCAATCACTCCTCACGCTGGACTCCTGTACCCTCCCTACCGGAGCGGTACTGCCAGACTCCAGAACCACAGGAGCCCTGGTTAAAGGTGCTCTAGGTCCTCTACTCACCAGGAGATCTTCCTCAAATGGGCTAACAGGAAAGCCTAGGTCCCCAACTTGGTGTTCCCTCATGAAACCATCCAAGTCCTGAGGCAGGGTTTTGTACGTCCGGGGACCCTCGGTCACCCTCTCACTCCTGCTCCACTGAGCCAGGCAGTGAGCCCCTACACCCTCCTCGCTATCCTGGGACCTAGCTGGGCTACACTGAGCCTCTTCCACCACGCTGGGCTGGAAGATACCTGACCCACTACTTTTGGAGTCACTCCCTAATGACTCTAGAGAACCTCTAGCCCTTTCCCAGCGCTCTGCTTCATCCGCAAGGTCAAATGGCTCAGACAATCCACACCCCAACAGGTGTTGGCGCAACCCCGGCACACAACAACTGAGCAGGTGTTCTTTGAGAACCAGATCAAACAGTTTATCAAAATCAGTTTCTGCGGGAATTCTTATCCAATCAGCCAGTGCATCCTCACATTTATCCACAAACTCCTCCCAAGACTGGTGAGACAGTTTCCTACTGCCCCTGAATTTCAACCTTAACTCCTCCTCCTGGGAAACAGGTACCAGACTGGGGGAACTGGGACTGGGATTTCCTACACTGGAATCTATCTGGCTGCTACCACTGGACTCAACCCTCCCTGGGGAGTCCAGAAAACTAAAACTGCGCGCAGGGGATAGTCTACCCTCAAGAGCTACTTTGCCTCTGGTGGAGGCCCTCTCAGCCTCCTCTACCCTCTCCCGCGCCAAGACCCACTCAGTCTCTCGCTGTTGCTTCCTGGCCTCCAGCTGCGCCATAGCCTGAGCATGCTCTAACCTGAGCTTCTCTAACGCCTGCTGGTGCTCCCTTTCTTTCCTCCTATCTTCCCACTCCTCTGGGGACAGGGAAAGGGATGAGGCGCTGCCTCCTACGCTGGACCCAGCAAGGGACGCCCTACCTATGGGGTCCTCACTCTCTACTGGCGTCCAGGTATTGTCATACTCTACCTCCTCTTCTGAATCTTCAGGGCTCCCCACAGACCCACCACCCTCCAGGTGTGAGGCCCGGGCCCTTTCCATACTGTGCTCAAGATCCCATGGACCCTTTTGCCATAGGACCAGGTGGTCCTGAAGTTCGTACAGAGTGTCGGACTCTCCCCCTGTAGAGGACCTTTCTAACTCCTGCCTCTGGCGCCAAGCTAGCTCATAGGGATCACAAGCAGGCTCCATTCTGGCGGACGTTATGGTGAAAAGATTATACAGGGAACCTAGGGGTCTGAGCTTAACACAGGGTACACAATTCACAAAAATATTCAGCAAGCTCTCTAACCCAGAGAACTCACACTCACTTGCCTAGTGCCACACACCATCCATCCACACACAACCCTCCCCTCGGACTGGTATGGCAGTTTCTACCACCCCTGATTCCTCAACCTGACCACCACGTGACACAGGTACCAACTCTGGGCGCAGGGCGGGGGACAAATGTACAGGACACTATTACGCTGCCACCACTGGATCCCACCCTCTGGTGAATCCAGAAACACAATGCACTAAGGGGGATGATCTACCCTCCCGAACTAGGGACACCTAACTCACAGTGCACAAAAACACATTTCCAAAGAAATGACAATTAAAAACAAACTTAGAACAACAATCCCTATACCATGTGATTTATCTAAATGCAGAGTTTTGTAGTGCAGCCAGTTGCTGCTGCGGTACAGCGCAAACGCAAGTCCAAATCCCACCGCTGATCACCAATGTTAGAAATGGGATTTCGGGTTGGCTAGGGCTTGCGCCAAAGCCAGGCAGAAACCACCACTCTAGTCAGGGCTGGGGAGTTACACGCCAAAGATAACCCCTGCTCACCCCCTTGGTAGCTTGGCACGAGCAGTCAGGCTTATCCCTGAGGCGATGTGTAAAGCGTTTGCGCGCGCACCCAGCAAAAACACCCAAGGCCCACCACAAAGGAAACTCCACACAAGGTATTATATAAAAATACTCTTTGTATTATACCAAAACACATTAGATAAGAACACACACTCTACAATGTGCCAACAGGCACGGGCAGAATTTACAAGGGATTATATGTACAGGGGACATGGCCACAGGGACCACTGTCAGGAATTAGCACTCTTAGAACATAGGAATAATACTGTAGTACAAAATAGGAAATGTAGCACACAACCAGTAACTACTGGTATCAGGTAAGTACCACCTACGCAACCCTAACCACCTTAGGAAAATGTTACGCAGGGAACTAGGACCTCACTAGCACCACCTGTACTAGGAGAAAACAAACAACCACCAAAGTATCACAATACCTGTAGGGGTAAACGCACATTACACATGATGCATCGCAACACATTCAGAGGTGTAGGGAAGGAAAACACATGATGCATAAAAACATTCAGTGGTGTAAAACAAGGCACATGACGCATAACAACACATTCAGAGGTGCAGGGAAACACAATTGCGCAAGAACTCACATAAGCCACCACCTGTGGCAGTCCTTAGGCCAACTGGCCTCTCATGGGCTCAAGCGCCCGTTGTCCACAGAGTCAGGGCAAGATTGCACAGGCTGCGCAATCTAGAGCGTAAAGCAACAGGGCACAACCTAAACGTTGCAGCTGCCCACTAAGTGCTGGGCAGCTGGGAAAAAGAACCTGGCACCGGCGTGCCTCTTGAGCCCTCTCTGGGCTCTGGACGATCAAGCAATGCCCCCGTTAGAGCCTCACAGGCTCAATAAACAAATGTGCCCCTCTAAATAACGTCGGAGCGGCCCACTGCCTTCCGGGGCCGCTCTGGTCATGGACGAAATGCCCCCGTCGTTGGAGCCCTCGCAGGCTCTGTAAATAAGTTGGGGGCGACGTTGGAGCGGCCCGCTGCCTTTCGGGGCCGCTCTTATATGCACCCGTTTGCCCCCGTAGGTTTAGAGCCTCCCTGGGCTCTTCTAAAAACAAGGAGTGCCTCGTTGGAGGCTCTCGGGGCTCGGGAACACTGCTTTCCGCGGAGTCCCACTCGGGGGACTCTCTAAAGACACCGCTGCCCCCCTGAGCCTTGCAGGCTCTGAAATAGCTGGGGGGGGGGGGCGCGTTGGAGCCTCGCAGGCTCCTTGAATCGGGTGGGCCCCGCTCGTGGGAGCGCTCGAGCGCTCAAACCAAGCACCCCAAGCTCCCGCTGGTCAGAGCCTTTGCCGGCTCGCGACCGGAACACTCCGCCCCCTCACTCACCGGGTTGATCCAGACCGGCGAGGATCCTCCTCGGGGGACTCGATCCGACGCTCGGCCCAGTGCGGGGTAGGCTCCCGCCTGGGTCGCGGGGGTGCTGCTTCTTCTCCGGGCTGGCCCAGCGCGGGGTAGGCTCCCGCCTGGGTCTCGAGGGGGATACCAGACCAGCCACGAGTCTTCGGAAGGAGGCGGGGTAGGCTCCCGCCCTCCTACTTCCGGTTGTCCCGGAGTCCCGCCTGCAGCCTGCCTGACTTCCTGTGAGCCCGGCCGCGGCGGTGATTTCAAAACTCGGCAATAAGAGGGGTAGGCTCCCTCGTTACAGTGGATGTACGGCGGGGTGGGCACCCGCCGTGAAATAAACAAATAAGCGGGGTGGGCACCCGCCAACGAGCACGGCAAGGTCCCTGGCAGGGTGGGCACCTGCCAGGGGATTTCAGGAATGGCACCGCACGGGGGAAATGCCGGGTGGGCACCGGCTTGCAGCAATAAAGCGCTCCTAGCGCTAGGACAAATAAAAGCGCTTCCAGGCACTTAGGGATGCAAATAAAGCGCTCCCAGCGCTTTAAGAAGGATAACAACAAAGTCCACCAAAGTTCTCCCCTGCACACAGCAAGGCAGGGGTGGGGGGCAAGGCTGGACCCAGAGCCAGCTCACTGGGCCTCCAGGCAGGGAGGTAGTCCAAGTGGCGGTCCTCTGGTCCAGCGGCAGCAGCAGCAGCCCCCCTCAGGTAAGATCCTGGCAGAGAACAGTTTCTGTGGGGACACAGCCCCATTTTTATACAGTAAAACCCTTTGTTCTTGGTTCAGGGTGAGGGGGAAAAACAGTCGCAGCTGGTTGGGGAGCACCCTTGATGTGCTCAGCCCCTGACTCTATTCACTGGCAGGACTAGGGTCGTCAGTCGCACCACAGGGGGCGGAGCCAGCATTGTGTGGGGAAAACCCTGCCCTATTCAGGACCCAGGTGTACTCCTCCCACCCATCTAGCTGCTGATCTCCCCATTCACCACTGGGTGACTCATCCTGACTCTGGGGAATCCCTAGCCCATCACATGACCTCGACCAGCCAATCACGCGACAAGGCACACATTTTACACTGCACACCGAAGTGCCCACTTCTAGAAGTGACACTTCCACACTAGGTACATGCACGCCGCACCCATCATCGCGCAGCATTCAATCCCACGAGTCCGCACATACCAAACTCGGGCCTGCACACCCCACGCATCAGGAACTACTAGGGACACATACATTCCCCATGCATTCCTATGGGAGGGCAGGCCTATCTCACCACATGCACTCAGAGCGCGCACGCACTTTACCCTGGGACACAGGGAAAGTGCGCAGAAACCAAAAAATCGCCACACCAAGTCACCAGTAAAAAGCAAAAAAAAAGTTCAGGGGTGAACCTGCCAGAAGGGCCAAGTCCAACACAGTGGTGTTCAGGAAGTGTAGGGGGTTGTGCAGGCGGTGGTGTTTCAGGGTTTAGGGCAGTGCAGTGGTGTTTGGGCAGTGTAGGGGGTCTTGCTGGGGGTGGTGTTTCAGGAACAGCGCAGTGCATTGGTTTTTGAGCAGTGTAGGGGGTCTTCATGGGGGTGGTGTTTCAGGGTTTAGGGCAGAGCAGTGGTGTTCAGGCAGTGTAGGGGGTTGAGCTGGGTGTGGTGTTTCAGGGTTTAGGGCAGTGCAGTGGGGTTCAGGCAGTGTAGGGGGTCGTTCTGCGGCTGGTATTTTAGGGTTTAGGTCAGTGCAGTGGTGTTCTGGCAGTGTTGAGGGAAGTGCTGGAGCTGGTGTTTTATGGTTTAGGGAAGTGCAGTTGTGTTTGGGCAGTATAGGGGGTCTTGCTGGGGGTGGTGTTTTAGGATTTAGGGTAGTGCAGTGGTGTTCGGATAGTGTAGGGGATCGTGCTGGGGCTGGTGTTTCAGAGTTTACGGCAGTGCAGTGGTGTTCAGGCAGAGTAGGGGGTCGTGTTGGGGCTGGTGTTTCAGGGTTTAGGCCAGTTCAGTGGTGTTCAGGAAGTGTAGGGGGTTGTGCAGGGGGTTGTGTTTCAGGGTTTAGGGCTGTGCAGTGGTGTTTGGGCAGTGTAGGGGGTCTTGCTGGGGGTGGTGTTTCAGGAACAGGGCAGTGCATTGGTTTTTGAGCTGTGTAGGGGGTCTTCATGGGGGTGGTGTTTCAGGGTTTAGGGCAGTGCAGTGGTGTTCGGGCAGTGTAGGCAGTCTTGTAGGGTGTGGTGTTTCAGGGTTTAGGGCACTGTTGTTCGGGCAGTGTAGGGGGTCTTGCTGGGGGTGGTGTTTCAGGGTTTAGGGCAGTGGTGCAGAGCTGCTCGTGCAGTGTAGGGGGTCTTGCAGGGGGTTGTGTTTCAGGGTTTAAGGCAGTGGTGTTTGGGCAGTGTAGGGGGTCTTTCTGTGGTTGGTGTTTCAGGGTTTAGGGCAGTGGTGTTCAGGCAGTGTATGGGGTCTTGCTGGGGTGGTGTTTCAGGGTTGAGGGCAGTGCAGTGGTGTTCAGGCAGTATAGGGGATCGTGCTGGGGCTGGTGTTTCAGGCTTTAGTGATGAATACAAGCCCCAGCTAGGCCCGCAGGACACAAGGGTTCGCTCTCCTGCAATGGAATCTATAAGGAAGTTGGCACGGAAACTGCAAAGTTTATTAACCCTTAAGGGTGGTCCTACAATCCATACAACACCCTTCAGTATTGCATAGAGTAGCACAAAGGACTTGCGTACACGCTCCCCTTTTATACACAACAGAGGGGCTCATAAGTGGGTGGATACAACATAGAGCGAAATTCATTACCTTTTAAGGACATTTTCAATACAAGATCAATATGTGGGCGGAGTCAACAATTTCCTGGGCCCGCGAAAACATGGTCAAGCAAGGACTAACTGATAACAGATGTGGTCAAGCCTGGGCGTGCGCCAGACGGACAAAGGAACTATTTATAGACTGTTACTAGGCAGATTGCAAGAGCAACTAACACGAAGATAGGACTCTTCTCGTGTTGGGCACGTGGAGACATGACAATACAAAATGGAGTCCAGACTTTAGTCAACATAACGAAAGAGACATGTTCTAAGGAAGGAGAATTCATGTCTTTAGTAAATGCTTAATCACATCGTGGTTTCAATTTACAACAGACAACCCTTTCAGCATTTACTGAAGACATCCGGTTTGTTAGGATAATCATCATATATGTCAATTGTCATCATTTCTTCTACTTCTTTAGCTAAATGTTTCTGATAAGTGACATCGGCAATAGCTTTCTTATCGGGAATACAGAATGATACACATAAGGAACAGAGCAAGGGACCACATTGGACACAAATGCAACAAGAGAACAGAACTGCTACAATAATACAGAGACCAGTTAAAACCTTCCACCCCCAAGCAGTGATCAATGCCCAAAACCATCCAGAAAAGGACCAAGTGCCGTTTTCTGTATGGATTTCAGCTGCAATTTTATGCAACCTGTTGATAGCATTATAAACTGATGGCGTGTGGTCAGGGATAAACACACAACAACTACTTCCGATAATTTTACAAGCTCCACCTCGGTCGGCTAACATAACATCTAGCACCATACGATTCTGCAATGCAACAATTCTAGTAATCTGTAATTCTTCCGTAAGATTCCCAAGAGCAGCAGCGGTTTGGTTTGTCACAGCCTCTACCACTCTTGTTAACCTTCGAACTTTCCTACTATTTAGGGCAGCTCCAACGAAGAAAAACAATCCTAAATTAAAATCAATATACTGCTGCAGACTAGTGTCAGTCTGATCCACATCATCAATTGATAGAGTACGTTTATACCTATTTACTGTCACATTATTTAACAACTTCAAATCCTTATGATAGGATGCAGGTGCCAAGAATACAGGGGGCAATAGAAATGCTACATAACATACTCCAGACCAACCGGCTGGCAAACGGTAATAACCTTTATTTCCACATACGAAGTATGTATTATGGGATGCTAAAAAGGTACTGTTATTCAACCCGTCGATGTTTAATATGGTAATGCAATCACTAACACCAACAGGAATATAACCCACACTCTGGACACACAGGTCCGCTTGAGCTTGTGCCACTTGAATCACAAATCTATCTTTTCCCACAGTGTCTCCGGTGTTCGTGAAAATATAGGGAATCGATTCATTGTCTGGTCGATACTCTTCCCATTCCCAAATTGTCCCATTCGCTTGCGGATATCCATCTTTATCCTGATGACATTCTTTATTGAGTCTGAAGAGTAATCGTCCCACTGTGGGTTTCCGGGTGGCAAAAAGCAAAGTGTACCATGCTCTACAAGAGCCATTATGAGAGAAAGGAAGAGGTATGAATGGCGTTCCTCCTTTCTTCTGGTGAGCTGGCATCATACCACATATCCAACAGTTCGTAGCATTCGTGGCAACGTTGGTATGATGCAACATCTGGATGAAAGTGTTATTCAAATAAGACTGACGATGCTTCAATTCTTGATACGGAAGGGTATAGAAGTAGTGCTCCTCAGGCACGGGAGTAGTCAACACAAGTAACTTTCGAGCAAGAGTCACATCCTCCACAAACCATGTGGTTATCCCAACAATAGCTACTGTGAGCATAAAACCTGTTGCACAAAGGATTTTCTTTTTCTCCATGTTAGAAATAAGAATCAATATCTTCCTGAAACTAAAAGGTTTGTCAGAACTCTTCCCCTTAGGCAGCGGTCGATTTCTTCACCAGCGGGCCAAGACGGGTGTCGCTACACTAATGCAGGGCTGATCCCCCCCCCTTGCCTCATTGGCTCTCCGTTTCACTAACCCAAGGGCCGTTCTGACAACATGTCCCGGTACTAAAGAATTCACTTCCTTGGCCTGAGGTGATATCGCTTTCCTCCAGGAGTCGCGTGGTCCGGGAAGAGCTCCTCAGTGTCGTGCGGTTCCCCAGCACGGCCTTTCTCTGCAGCCAGAATTTCTCGTTGATCGGTCAATACAGCAGACTCCACCAATCCGGGCGGTACTTTGCGGCAGTGCAGGGAATGGATCCAGTTCTTTCTGTTGGAAACTCGCACAGCCGACCTCGTTGCAAGTAGAACCTGCTCAGGACCAACCCATCTCGGCTCCAAGCTGTTCGTCCTGTCAAAGATCTTCACCATGACATAGTCGCCAGGCCGGAGACTATGTCCTTCACCGGTGGACCGATCAGGGAGCGCCTCCCGGACCTGTTGATGAATAGAAACCAAGTTATCCGTTAACTGCGCCAGATAATCATTCATCATTACACAAGGTACATCATACACAGTCTTAGGTTTTGGTGGACCCCAAATATTCATTGGGCGCCCAAAGACAATCTCGTACGGTGTAAGACCGGTTCGAGAGTGCGGTACCGATCTAATTGACAATAACGCCAGCGGTAAAGCATCTGGCCAAGTCAAAGACGTCGAAGCTTGGATTTTAGCGATCTTGAGCTTCAGTGTACCATTATACTTCTCGACTAGTCCCGCAGATTGAGGGTGAAACACTGCGTGAAACTTCTGGGTGATGCCCAGACCCTTCAAAACATACTTTATAACATCCGCTATAAAGTGGGGTCCGTTATCACTCCACAGAAGTCTACAAACGCCATATCGAGGGAAGAACTCCTTCAACAGCATCTTGGCGGTAGTCATTGCAGTATTGTCTTTCGTAGGGTATGCCTCAACCCATTTACTAAAGGCACAAACCACTACTAGAAGATACTTCAAATTGTTAGAGCGCTCAAGCTGGATGTAATCCATCTGCAAAACCTCAAAGGGTGCAGTAGGTGTTACAAATCCTCCTGCTGGAGTTCGAGTACCCTTTCCTGGGTTGTACCTCAGGCAGATCATACAGGTCTGCACCACCCTCTTTGCCGTGCTAGCAATCTCTGGATGCTCCCAGACTTGGGTAAGCAATTTTACAATTGCGGAAGCTCCAACATGTGCTAGCCCATGTGCCATCAGAACCATAGGTTGTACAAAAGCCGTGGGTAGCTTCCATCTATCCATCTGCTTATTTCTCCAGCAACCCTCATCATCCAATTCTCCCTCACTGGACCATTGCTCCCGTTCTTTATCAGAAGCGGTCCTCTGTATTTCTCGCACTTCTTCCTTCGCATCGTGCCATCTTTCTACTTGCGACTTCACTACATACATGGCAGTAGCACCGGGCTGCATCGCAGTCTCCCGTGCCACCCGGTCTGCTAACGCATTCCCTTCTCCAACTTTATCGACTACTTTCCTATGGGCGCTACATTTAACGATGGCAATTTTCTTCGGATATGTCAATGCAGTTAAAAGATTGTGAACTAACTCCCCATGCATTATTTGTACTCCATGTGACGTTAAAAACCCTCTCTCCTTCCAGAGCAGGCCGAAATCGTGCTCTACTCCGAAGGCATACCGGCTATCTGTATAAACATTCACACACAATCCTATACTGAGCTCACATGCTCGTGTTAATGCTATCAGTTCCGCTGCTTGAGCTGATTTCTGTGGTATGCGTGCTGTCTCCACTATTGTTTGCAATGTGGTAATTGCATACGCTGCTGAAGTCGTACCATCTGGTAGCTTCAGGCATGACCCGTCCACCCACAGTTCTCCATCCACATCTGGAAAGGGCGTATCCTGGAGATCAATACGACCCTTTGTTTGTTCCTCAGTCACAAGAATACAATCATGTGCTTTCTGTGCTTCAGACTGAATCTCGGGGTATGGCAACAATGTGGCCGGATTTAACGTTACGCACCTCTTTAACGTAATATGAGGAGCCAAGAGCGTCAGCTCATATCCCGTTAAACGGGCGCTGGTCAAATGCTGCGTCTTTGTCTGATTAAGCAGGGCATCAACAGCATGGGGGACTAATACCAACAGCTTATGAGATAACACAATTCCCTCGCTTTGGCGTATTGACACAGCTGTCGCCGCAACCGAACGAAAACAACCAGGCAATGCTCGGGCAACAGGGTCAAGTACAGCCGAAAAATATGCACAAGGGCGCTGCTTGTCGCAGTGCATCTGCACTAAAACTGATAATGCACATCCATCTTTCTCATGCACATACAGCGAAAAAGGTTTTGTATAATCAGGAGTCCCTAACACTGGTGCTGAACAAAGGGCCTGTCGCAATTTCTGGAAGGCAGTGTCACACTCACTTGACCAAGGAAGCGGAATAGGTGTGTCTTTTGTCAAAAGGGCTAACAATGGCTTGGCTATGTGTGAAAACCCTAGTATCCATTGCCTACAAAAAGAAACAAGACCCAAAAATGCACGCACGTCCTTCTGCGTGGACGGCGTCGGCGTGTCCAGAATTACTTGGACACGATCTGGTGTGAGTGCACGCCCCTCCTTAGACAAAAGGTGACCCAGATAAGTCACCTTTGGTCTACAGAACTGCAATTTCTTCCGAGATACTTTGTGATTGTGGGATGCCAAAAAGGAAAGCAAGGACAACGTACTCGTTTCACACAACTCCGGAGTGTCGGCCGCCAGCAAGATGTCATCGACATATTGAATGAGGGCGACACCCTCGGGCAGAACAAAGGAGTCCAATTGTCTTTTCAAAGCTTGACTGTAAATGCTAGGGCTTTCCGTGTAGCCCTGAGGGATTCTACAAAAGCGATAAGACCTATTATTTAGAGTGAAACCAAAAAGGTATCGGCTATCGGGATGAATAGGAATCGAAAAGAAGGCATTTTTCAAATCAATAACTGAAAACGTGGTCGCCGTAGGCGGGACCAAATTAAGCAACGTCGTGATATCAGAAACCACTGGGTACTGAGGTATCACGATCTTGTTTACTTCTCTCAAATCAATTATAAACCGATAGACTTTAGCATCCGTATCCTTTTTCAAAATGGGTAGAATCGGGCTATTACAGACATTGTAGGGAACTTCCTCCACTACTCCCACCTTAATCAAATCCTGCACAATCTGTATAAGGGCCTCCTCCCCCTCCTGGGAAATACGATACTGCGGGAGGCGTGGTAACATTGCCCCCTCCTTGACACTAATATGGACAGGCGGAATCACCATCCGTCCCACATCAGTATCCGAAGTGGCCCACAAAGCACGAGGGAGGGTAGCTAACACAGCATCCTCTGCAACCACACACATCCGTTCAGACCGAGGGTAATTGTCATTTAATATCACCCGCACTCCAGCAGGGGAGCAGCGGATCGTAGCTCTGAAGTGTTTTAACATATCAAGGCCCATAATGTTGTCCGGCGTGTTCGGGGCAAGCAAAAACGGACAGGGTGCAGAAAAAGAATCAACCTGAAATATGAGGGGCCGCGAAAGAGGGCTTCGGGAGAGTGTACCGTCAAACCCTACCGATGTAACCATTAAGCCAGATGGGGGAGCCCTCGGAACCAATTGTTTAGACAGCGCACTACGAGTCGCTCCTGTATCCACTAGGAACTGGTCAGTAGAACCCAAAACCTCAGCTGATACGTAAGGACCATTCTGATCAACCGGCACCTCAACTGATTCTAACCCCCATCCAACGCATTCCTATGCATGCTGAGAATCATGGTACCCAGAGCGGTCAATCCCCGACACTTGATACTGGTTTTGTCGATCGAAAACATTAGGCCTATCTCGTTGCTGCCCGGCAGGGTCAAAACGAGCGTGATCGTTAGAATTCCCTCTAAAATTCGAGAAACCCCCTCTACCTCTCGGGCCACCCTGATTGTGTCCCTGACGCGAAGCATGCAACGCCGGGCAATCTCTGGCCCAGTGTCCCGATTGCTTACAATACGCACATTGATTCCTGTTCAAATCAGATCGGCCCGAGGGAGGACCATAAAATCCTCCCCTACCTCTATTGACACCCCGACGGGGCGGACCATATACTTGCGCTAACATCACCTTCGTTTTTAAATCCTTCGATTTCTTCTCCTCCTGTCCCTTCGCTTCTTGCTCCTGGCGCTCATAATACTGAGCTATAGTCAGGAGGGCTGTCGGGGTCGCAGTGGACCAAGAACTTTCACTCGCTTTTAGGTGGGCTGCGATCGCCGGTAGTAAATTCGCCACATATTTATCAGCAAAGAGGTGTCGACCCGTATCATCCGTAAGTGACTGACCACTAAAATCATGAAACGTCTCCTCAAAGCGCGTAAAGAAATCTGCAACTGATTCGTCAACTTTCTGCTTACACGAGGCTAGCATATTCCAGTCAATCTTTTTAGGGGGGATGATTGTCTTCAACTTAGTCAGAATAGCAGCAGGGAGATCTAAGATAAGCTGAGGCGGTTTCTGCGCGGGCTTCCTCTCCCTATCCTCATCCTCAAGCTCAGACCACCGAGCTTTAAAAGCAGCAACATCGTCCACCTTCCGCACAGATCGCCACATATCTGGTGGTAAAATAAGCCCAAAGAACAGATCTATATCTGCTAAGGTCATAGTACAAGAATTCAGGGCCCCCTCCACTTCTTCGTAGAAGGCCGCTGGATTCTTGCGGGGATCAGGCAATGCATTTTTTAATGCCATGACATCAGCCCTATGCCAAGGAGTATAAACCCAATTGTACACAAAATATCCCTTAGCATCGGCGGAGGTAATATCCGAACTAGTCCCCGCTCCTTTAGGAGGAACATACAAAGGTGCCGCCTCTCGCATTGGTTTAGCATGCACTAGGTTGCTCTTATCTGACTGGGAGGTGGATGAGTGGCCATCTCCGGTATGCGAATCCGACTGCTTCTCCTCCTCAGCTTGTTGGCGCGCTTTCTCTTTAAGGTCCCTCACCGCGTCCCGCAATGCAAACAGCCGCCGAACCGCATCAGGCGCCTTAGAGGGAAAGAAAACACCATTACGCAATGCTTTAGCATCTGATACCACATCATCAGGCTCAAAAACGCTGGAATATTTCCGGAAAGCAGCAATCACTTCATCAGAAAAGTGGCCCAAAAAATACAACTTCTCTCTATCCTGCCACAGCTCCCAGGAATTCAACAACTCAGCAAGGGATAACTTGCCCTTAAGTGCACGATAGGAAACTTGCCGAAGCTCACCCATTCGGTCAGCCGATAACATGGACCGCGTGTCTACCTTACCCGACACCGATCCAGAATCCGGTGGCCTCGGGGCAGACGCGCCAACATAAGGGGGCGGAGAACGATCTAATAAATAAAAATCATCGTCAGGATTATTAAGGACAGGATTAAGTGACTGACGGACAGCATATTGACCCAAGACTTGCAACCTACGCTCTTTCTCTTGTCTCTCCGTCTGTTCTCTTTCCTCCCGACGCTTCGCTTCCTGTGCTCGCACATGATCATTCTTCCGTTGCTCTTTATCAAACAACGCTTTCTCACGTTTCTCTCGCTCACGCACTTCCTTCACCCATAATCGCACACATTCAAACATGTCTTGACGAGCACGCCGCTTACACATACACTGTTCCACATACTCAATCTTACGCATATCAAACGATCCATACAAAGGCCATCGTAACTCAGGATCCTTCTTGGTGTATTTCCTCCATATCGTGCTGTACATTATAGAGGAAAGACCATGCTTCACATACATATCCCTATTAGGAGTCCCCTCTGGGGGGGCTGGAGCAGATTCCTCGAGGTTTAACCGGTTTCCAAAACAGCAGCACCACTTACGGAGTGCGCTAAAAGCAGGCATGCTCAAAAATAATGCAAAATATGCAGTATTATCAGAAATGGCACTTAAACGTTGTGCCGTTCAAAGTTACACAGTTCCGGAGAAATATCTCCACGTTACCTGCCTATATGTGTTGCAACGCATATATTCTCACAATAGCCAATACAAGATATGACCGGTCATCACAAATCAAACTCAAATAGCCAACCCAGGCTTAAAAAACTCAGAGCAAGAACCGTACAACGGTTCTTACCAATCAAGAGTCCAGATTCCAACTGCCAAGCTCCAAAATTCGCCCAAACGGCTGTCACGGCAGGACCGACAGAAGAGGTCTCAGTCGAGGACCGGCGCCACCCAGATGGTCAGCTCGGAAGGGAAGGAAGAAAAACCTCGGGATGCCAGGACTAAAGTGCCTCTGGCAGTGATCACATCCCCGGCCAAATTCCTCACCTTCGTCGCGACCAATCCTTCGAGCATCCGAGTCGCCGATGAGCCCCACGTGGGGCGCCAATTGATGAATACAGGCCCCAGCTAGGCCCGCAGGACACAAGGGTTCGCTCTCCTGCAATGGAATGTATAAGGAAGTTGGCACGGAAACTGCAAAGTACAAAGACAAAGTTTATTAACCCTTAAGGGTGGTCCTACAATCCATTCAACACCCTTCAGTATTGCATAGAGTAGCACAAAGGACTTG
Organism: Triturus cristatus; assembly: GCF_964204655.1. Lineage (NCBI taxonomy): Eukaryota > Metazoa > Chordata > Amphibia > Caudata > Salamandridae > Triturus > Triturus cristatus. The sequence goes on along the minus strand of NC_140593.1, from coordinate 29,103,462 downwards.
CGTACACGGTCCCCTTTTATACACAACAGAGGGGCTCATAAGTGGGTGGATACAACATAGAGCGAAATTCATTACCTTTTAAGGACATTTTCAATACAAGATCAATATGTGGGCGGAGTCAACAATTTCCTGGGCCCGCGAAAACATGGTCAAGCCAGGACTAACTGATAACAGATGTGGTCAAGCCTGGGCATGCGCCAGACGGACAAAGGAACTATTTATAGACTGTTACTAGGCAGATTGCAAGAGCAACTAACACGAAGATAGGACTCTTCTCGTGTTGAGCACGTGGAGACATGACAACACAAAATGGAGTCCAGACTTTAGTCAACATAACAAAAGAGACATGTTCTAAGGAAGGAGAATTCATGTCTTTAGTAAATGCTTAATCACATTGTGGTTTCAATTTACAACATTAGGGCAGTGCAGTGGTGTTCGGGCAGTATAGGTGGTCATGCTGGGGGTGATGTTTCAGGGTTTAGGCCACTGCAGTGTTGTTCGGGTAGTGTAGGGGGTTGTGCATGGTGTGGTGTTTCAGGGTTTAAGGCAGTGCAGTGGTGTTTGGGCAGTGAAGGGGGTCTTGTTGGGGGTGGTGTTTGAGGGTTAGTGAAGTGCATTGGTTTTTGAGCAATGTAGGGGGTCTTCATGGGGGTGGTGTTTCAGGGTTTAGGGCAGAGCAGTGGTGTTCGGGCAGTGTAGGGTGTTGTGCTGGGTGTGGTGTTTCAGGGTTTAGGGCAATGCAGTGGTGTTTGGGCAGTGTGAGGGGTCGTGCTGGGGCTGGTGTTTTAGGGTTTAGAGCAGTGCAGTGGTGTTCAGGCATTGTAGGGGATCATTCTGCGGCTGGTGTTTTAGGGTTTAGGGCAGTGTAGTGGTGTTCTGGCAGTGTAGGGGAAAGTGCTGGGGCTGGTGTTTTATGGTTTAGGGAAGTGCAGTTGTGTTTGGGCAGTATAGGGGGTCGTGCTGGGGCTGATTTTTTAGGGTTTAGGGTAGTGCAGTGGTGTTCAGGTAGAGTAGGGGGTCATGCTGGGGGTGGTGGTTTACTGTTTAGGGCAGTGCAGTGGTGTTTGGGCAGTGTAGGGGGTCTTGCTGGGGGTGGTGTTTCAGGAACAGGGCAGTGCAGTGGTTTTTGAGCAGTGTAGGGGGTCTTCATGGGGGTGGTGTTTCAGGGTTTAGGGCAGTGCAGTGGGGTTCAGGCAGTGTAGGGGGTCGTTCTGCGGCTGGTGTTTTAGGGTTTAGGTCAGTGCAGTGGTGTTCTGGCAGTGTTGAGGGAAGTGCTGGAGCTGGAGTTTTATGGTTTAGGGAAGTGCAGTTGTGTTTGGGCAGTATAGGGGGTCTTGCTGGGGGTGGTGTTTTAGGGTTTAGGGCAGTGCAGTGGTGTTCGGGTAGTGTAGGGGATCGTGCTGGGGCTGGTGTTTCAGAGTTTAGGGCAGTGCAGTGGTGTTCAGGCAGAGTAGGGGGTCATGTTGGGGCTGGTGTTTCAGGGTTTAGGCCAGTGCAGTGGTGTTCTGGTTTAGGGCAGTTTGGTGGTGTTCGGGCAGTGTAGGGGGTTGTGCTGGGGCTGGTGTTTCATGGTTTAGGGTAGTGCAGTGGAGTTCGGGGAGTGTAGGGGGTCGTGCTGGGGTTGGTGTTTCAGGCTTTAGGGCAGTGAGGTGGTGTTCGGGCAGTGTATGGGGTCATGCTTGGGTTGGTGTTTTAGGGTTTAGGGCAGTTCAGTGGTGTTCTGGTTTAGGGCAGTTTGGTGGTGTTCGGGCAGTGTAGGGGGTCGTGCTGTGGTTTTGTTTCAGGGTTTAGGGCAGAAAAGTGGTGTTCGGGCAGTGTAGGGGGTTGTGCTGGTGCTGGTCTTTCAGGGTTGAGGGCAGAGCAGTGGTGTTTGGGAAGTGTACGGGAATGTACTGGGGTGGTGTTTCATGGTTTAGGGCAGTGATGTTCGGACAGTGTAGGGGGTCTTGCTGGGGGTAGTGTTTCAGGGTTTAGGGCAGTGGTGTTCAGGCAGTGTAGGGGGTCGTGCTGGGGCTGGTGTTTCAGGTTTTAGGGCAGTTCAGTGGTGTTCTGGGCAGTGGAGGGGGGTCGTGCTGGGGCTGGTGTTTCAGGGTTTAGGTCAGTGCCGTGGTTTTCGGGCAGTGTAGGGGGTCATGCCAGCTGGTGTTTCAGTGTTTAGGGCAGTACTTTGGTGTTCGGGCAGTGTAAAGGGTCATGCAGGGGCTGGTGTTTCAGAGTTTAGGGCAGAGCTGTGGTGTTCGGGCAGTGTAGGTGGTCATGCTGGGAGTGGTGTTTCAGGGTTTAGGGCAGTACTTTGGTGTGTTCGGGCAGTGTAAAGGGTCATGCAGGGGCTGGTGTTTCAGAGTTTAGGGCAGAGCCGTGGTGTTCGGGCAGTGTAGGTGGTCATGCTGGGAGTGGTGTTTCAGGGTTTAGGGCAGTGCCATGGTGTTCGGGCACTGTAGGGGGTCTTGCTGGGGGTGGTGTTTCAGGGTTTTGGGGAGTGGTGTACGCGCAGTGTAAGGGGTCTTGCTGGAGGTGATGTTTCATGAGTTAGGGCATTGCAGTAGTATGTCTTTCTGGGTGTAGTGTTTCAGGGTTTAGGGCAGTGCAGTGGTTTTCAGGCAGTGTAGTGGTTCATGCTGGGGGTGGTGTTTCAGTGTTTAGGGCAGTGCAGTGGTGTTCGGGCAGTGGAGGGGGTCATGCTGGGGTGGTGTATCAGGGTTTAGGGCAATGCAGTGGTGTTCGGGCAGTGTAGAGGGTCATGCTGGGGGTAGTGTTTCAGGTTTAAGGGCAGAGCAGTGGTGTTCGGGCAGTGTAGGCGGTCTTGCTGGGTGTTTTGTTTCAGGGTTTTGGGTAGTGGTGTTCGTGCAGTGTAGGGGGTCTTTCTGGGGGTGGTGTTTAAGGGTTATGTGTAGTGGTGCAGTGGTGTTTGGGCAGTGTAGGGGGTCTTGCAGTGAGTGGTGTTTCAGGGTTTAGGTCAGTGGTGTTTGCACAGTGTAGGGGGTCTTGCTGAGGGTGGTGTTTCAGGGTTTAGGGCAGTGGTGTTCGGGCAGTTTAGGGGTACTTGCTGTGGGTGGTGTTTCAGGGTTTAGGGCAGTGCAGTGGTGTTCGGGCAGTGTAGGGAGTCATGCTGGGACTGGTGTTTCCGGGTTTAGGGCAGTGCACTGGTTTTCGGGCAGTATAGGGACTCGTGCGGCTTCTGGTGTTTCAGGGTTTAGGGCAGTGCAGTGGTGTTCAGGCAGTGTAGGGGGTCGTGCCGGGGTGGTGTTTCAGGGTTTAGGGCAGTGCAGTGGTGTTCGGGAATTATAGGGGGTCGTGCTGGGGGAGGTGATTCAGGGTTTAGGGCAGTGCAGTGGTGTTCGGGCAGTGTAGGCCGTCTTGCAGGGTGTGGTATTTCAGGGTTTAGGGCAATGGTGTTCAGGCAGTGTAGGGGGTTGTGCTGGGTGTGGTGTTTCAGTGTTTAGGGCAGTGCAGTGGTGTTCGGGCAGTGTAGGGGGTCGTTCTGCACCTGGTGTTTTAGGGTTTAGTTCAGTGCAGTGGTGTTTGGGCAGTATAGGGGGTCTTGCTAGGGGTAGTGTTTTAGGTTTAGGGTAGTGCAGTGGTGTTTGGGTAGTGTAGGGGGTCGTGCTGGGGGTGGTGTTTTACTGTTTAGGGCAGTGCAGTGGTTTTCAGGCAGTGTAGGGGGTTGTGCTGGGGATGGTGTTTCAGAGTTTAGGGCAGTTCAGTGGTGTTCGAGCAGTGTAGGGTGTCGTGCTGGGGCTGGTGTTTCAGGATTTAGGGTAGTGCAGTGGAGTTCGGGGAGTGTAGGGGGTCGTGCTGGGGCTGGTGTTTCAGGCTGTAGGGCAGAGAGGTGGTGTTCGGGCAATGTATGGGGTCATGCTTGGGTTGGTGTTTCAGGGTTTAGGGCAGTTCAGTGGTGTTCGGGCAGTTTAGGGGGTTGAGCTGTGATTGGTGTTTCAGGGTTTAGGGCAGTGAAGTGGAGTTCTGGCAGTTTAGGGGGTCGTGCTGGGGTGGTGTTTCAGGGTTTAGGGCAGTTTGGTGGTGTTCGGGCAGTGTAGGGGGTCGTGCTGGGGTTTTGTTTCAGGGTTTAGGGCAGATAAGTGGTGTTTGGGCAGTGTAGGGGGTTGTGCCAGAGCTGGTCTTTCAGGGTTTAGGGCAGAGCAGTGGTGTTTGGGCAGTGTACGGGAATGTACTGGGGTGGTGTTTCATGGCTTAGGGCAGTGGTGTTCTGGGCAGTTTAGGGGGTCATGCTGGGGCTGGTGTTTCAGGGTTTAGGGTAGTGCCGTGGTGTTCGGATAGTGTAGGGGGTTGTGCCGGCTGGTGTTTCAGTGTTTAGGGCTGTGCAGTTTTGTTTGGGCAGTGTAGGGGGTCATGCTGGGGCTGGTGTTTCAGGGTTTAGGGCAGTACTTTGGTGTTCGGGCAGTGTAGGGGGTCATGCAGGGGCTGGTGTTTCAGAGTTTAGGGCAGAGTCGTGGTGTTCGGGCAGTGTAGGTGGTTATGCTGGGAGTGGTGTTTCAGGGTTTAGGGCAGTGCAGTGGTGTTCGGGCACTGTAGGGTGTCTTGCTGGGGGTGGTGTTTCAGGGTTTAGGGCAGTGGTGTACGCGCAGTGTAGGGGGTCTTGCTGGAGGTGATGTTTCATGAGTTAGAGCATTGCAGTAGTGTTCAGGCAGTGTAGTGGGTCTTTCTGGGTGTAGTGTTTCAGGGCTTAGGGCAGTGCAGTGGTGTTCAGGCAGTGTAGTGGTTCATGCTGGGGGTGGTGTTTCAGGGTTTAGGGCAGGTCAGTGGTGATCGGGCAGTGTAGGGGTCATGCTGGGGTGGTGTTTCAGGGTTTAGGGCAATGCAGTGGTGTTTGGGCAGTGTAGAGGGTCATGCTGGGGGTAGTGTTTCAGGTTTTAGGGCAGAGCAGTGCTGTTCGGGCAGTGTAGGCGGTCTTGCAGGGTTTGTTGTTTCAGGGTTTAGGGTAGTGGTGTTTGTGCAGTGTAGGGGGTCTATCTGGGGGTGGTGTTTCAGGGTTTAGTGCAGTGGTGCAGAGGTGTTCGGGCAGTGTAGGGAGTCTTGCAATGAGTGGTGTTTCAGGGGTTAGGTCAGTGGTGTTCGGGCAGTGTAGGGGGTCTTGCTGGGGGTGGTGTTTCATGGTTTAGGGCAGTGGTGTTCGGGCAGTTTAGGAGTTCTTGCTGTGAGTGGTGTTTCAGGGTTCAGGGCAGTGCAGTGGTGTTCGGGCAGTGTAGGGGGTCATGCTGGGGATGGTGTTTCCGGGTTTAGGGCAGTGCACTGGTTTTCGGGCAGTGTAGGGACTCGTGCGGCGGCTGGTGTTTCAGGGATTAGGGCAGTGCAGTGGTGTTCAGGAAGTGTAGGGGGTCGTGCCGGGGGTGGTGTTTCAGGGTTTAGGGCAGTGCAGTGGTGTTCGGGCATTATAGGGGGTCATGCTGAGGGTGGTGATTCAGGGTTTAGGGCAGTGCAGTGGTGTTCGGGCAGTGTAGGGACTCGTGCGGGGGATGGTGTTTCATGGTTTAGGGCAGTGCAGTGGTGTTTGGGCAGTGTAGGGGGTCGTGCGGGGGCTGGTGTTTCAGTGTATGGGGCAGTGGAGTGGTTTTGGGCAGTGCAGGGGTTCATGTGGGGCTGGTGTTTCAGGGTTTCTGGCAGTACATTGGTATTCGGGCATTGTGAGTGGTTGTGCGGCAGCTGGTGTTTCAGGGTTTAGTTTAGTGCAGTGGAGTTTGGGCAGTGTAGTGGGTCATTCGGGGGCTGGGGTTTCAGGGTTGAGGGCAGTGTAGAGGTGTTCGGGGAGTGTGGTGGGTCATGCTGGGGCTGGTGTTTCAGGGGTTATGGCAGTGCAGTGGTATTCATGCAGTGTGCAGTGTTGTGCTGGGGCTGGTGTTTCAGGGTTTAGGGCAGTGCAGTGGTGTTCGGGAAGTGTAGGCAGTCTTGCAGGGTGTGGTGTTTCAGTGTTTAGGGCAGTGGTGTTCGGGCAGTGTAGGGGGTCTTGTTGGGGGTGGTGTTTCAGGGTTTAGGGCAGTGGTGCAGTGGTGCTCATGTAGTGTAGAGGGTCTTGCAGGGGGTGGTGTTTCAGGGTTTAAGGCATTGGTGGTCGGGCATTGTAGGGGATCTCGCTGGGGGTGGTATTTCAGGGTTTAGGGCAGTGCTGTTCAGGCAAAGTAGGGGGTCTTGCTGGTTGTGGTGTTTCGGGGTTCAGGGTAGTGCAGTGGTGCTCAGTTAGTGTAGGGGGTTGTGCAGGGGGTGGTGTTTCAGGGTTTAGGGCAGTGCAGTGGTGTTTGGGCAGTGTAGGGGGTCTTGCTGGGGGTGGTGTTTCAGGGTTAGGGCAGTGCAGTGGTTTTTGGGCAGGGTTGGGGGGTATTCCTGGGGGAGGTGTTTCAGGGTTTAGGGCAGAGCACTGGTGTTCGGGCAGTGTTGGGGGTTGAGCTGGGTGTGGTGCTTCAGGGTTTATGGCAGTGCAGTGGTGTTTGGGTAGTGTGAGGGGTCGTGCTTCAGCTGGTGTTTTAGGGTTTAGAGCAGTGCAGTGGTGTTCTGGCAGTGTAGGGGGAAGTGCTGGGGCTGGTGTTGTATGATTTAGGGAAGTGCAGTTGTGTTTAGGCAGTATAGGGTGTCGTGCTGGAGGTGGTGTTTTAGGGTTTAGGGTTGTGCAGTTGTGTTCGGGTAGTGGAGGGTGTCATGCTGGGGGTGGTGTTTTAGGGATTAGGGCAGTGCTGTGGTATTCAGGCAGTGTAGGGGCTTGTGTTGGGGGTGGTGTTTCAGGATTTAGGGCAGTGCAGTGGTGTTCAGGCATTGTAGGGGGTGATGCTGGGGGTGGTGTTTCAGGGTTTAGGGCAGTGCAGTGGTGTTCGGGCAGTGTGGGGGTCATGCGGGGCTGGTGTTTCAGGGTTTAGGTCAGTGCAGTGGTGTCCGAGCAGTGTGGGGTGTGATGCTGGGGCTGGTGTTTCAGGGTTTAGTGTAGTGCAGTGGTGTTCGGGGAGTGTAGGGGGTCGTACTGGGGCTGGTGTTTCAGGGTTTAGGGAAGTGAGGTGGTGTTCAGGCAGTGTAGGGGGTCATGCTCTGGCTGGTGTTTCAGGGTTTAGGGCAGTGCAGTGGTGTTCAGGCAGTTTAGGGGGTCGTGCTGGGGGTGGTGTTTCAGGGTTTAGGGCAGTGCAGTGGTGTTTGGGCAGTGTAGGTGGTCATGCTGGGGCTAGTGTTTCAGGGTTTAGCCTAGTGCAGTCATGTTCGGGCAGTGTAGGGGTTCGTGCTGGGGCTGGTGTTTAATTGTTTAGGGGAGTTCAGTGGTGTCTGGGTTTAGGGCAGTTTGGTATTGTTTCGGTAGTGTAGGGGATCGTACTGGGGTGGGAGTTTCAGTGTTTAGGGCAGAGCAGTGGTGTTCTTTGCAGTGTAGGGGTTGTGCTGGTGTTTCAGTGTTTAGGGCAGAGCAGTGGTGTTCAGGCAGTGTAGGGGGATGTACTGGGGTGGTGTTTTATGATTTAGGGCAGTGGTGTTCGGACAGTGTAGTGGGTCTTGCTGGGGGTGGTGTTTCAGGGTTTAGAGCAGTGGTGTTCGGATAGTGTAGGGGGTCATGCTGGGGCTGGTGTTTCAGGGTTTAGGGCAGTGCAGTTGTGTTCTGGGCAGTGTAGGGGGTTGTGCTGGGGCTGGTGTTTCAGGGTCTAGGGCAGTGCAGTGGTGTTCGGGCAGTGTATTGGGTCACGCTGGCTGGTGTTTCAGTGTTTAGGGCAGTGCAGTTGTGTTTTGGCAGTGTAGGGGGTCATGCTGGGGCTGGTGTTTCAGGGCTTAGGGCAGTGCAGTGGTGTTCGGGAGGTGTAGGGGGTCATGCTGGGGCTGGTGTTTCAGAGTTTTGGGCAGAGCAGTGGTTTTCGGGCAGTGTAGGGTGTCAGCGGGGGTTGGTGTTTCAGGGTTTAGGGCGGTGCAGTGGCGTTCAGGCAGTGTAGGGGGTCTTGCTGGGGTGGTGTTTCAGGGTTTAGGGCAGTGGTGTTCGGGCAGTTTAGGGGGTCTTGCTGGAGGTGATGTTTCATGGGTTCGGGCAGTGCAGTAGTTTTCGGGCAGTGTAGGGTGTCTTGCTGGGTGTAATGTTTCAGGGTTTAGGGCAGTGCAGTGGTGTTCGTGCAGTGTAGTGGTTCATGCTGGGGTTGGTGTTTCAGGGTTTAGGGCAGTGCAGTGGTGTTCGGGCAGTGTAGGGGGTCATGCTGGGGTGGTGTTTCAGGGTTTAGGGCACTACAGTGGTGTTTGGGCAGTGTAGGTGGTCTTGCTGGGGGTAGTGTTTCAGGGTGTCGTACTTTAATATTCGGGACCGCGTAGGGAACAGGGCCCTACCTTTGTCTATCTTGGTATTAGCGAACCGCAAATGGTAAATGCGGCACGTACGAGTGCTTTATATATCGTTCTAGCTATGAATGCACTGCGTACACGTTATTTTGCTTCGCTACGCGGGTTCCATTTTGGAAGCAGTGGCCATCTTGTCATTGCCCTCACATAGGCTATAATGGAGCAAATATGGGCCTCACAGTACATGGGCTTCCTCTCTGACTTCTCTGTGACCTGGGCAGCTGGCTCTGCTGCCCCGGGTCAAACTGGTCTCACGAGCTCCCCTTCCTCTCTCCACCTGTGATTCGTATCAGGGCTTGGCCCGTCATAAAACCCTTTTCATCCTACACAAGCCCCTGGCTAATCTCTTTCGCACCTGGCTGTTCCTGCTTTATGACTTGCTTCCCAAAACAGGAGATGCTCATGTTTATTGGGGGGATCTGTAAATCTAATGTGGGATCTGAACCTTGTTGTGTAAATCATCGTGGGCTGGCCGAACTGGAATGTGGGATGGTCATCATGACTCTGCCTTTTCTTTGTAACATATCCTTGTATATTGCCGTTTCATAAAACTCAGGAATGTATGCTTGGGGCCAGAAAAGGCCTATTTAAGATGTAGCCTGTTCCTATGATTTTCAGCAGTCTCCTGAGAACATACACGCTGTTGTACTTCTAGGATACCTGTCATTGGTCTGCAGCCAATAAACGAATCTTTGACTTCACCCAGAAGACTCTGTGTTTCTGTAGGTCCGGAACAGGGTGAAACCCAGAAGTCATAGGGTGTGTGCCCCTGCACCGCTGGGACTAAAATACCCAGTACTTCAGTTTGGCGCCCAACTCGGGACGATTTCAGCGGTACCAGTCCAAGCCAGAGGTTCGTGAGGAGCTTCGTGTGGAAATTCCGGAGGAAGGCCGCCACTTCATCGACCCCTGCATGTCGACGTGGTCCGAAAGTCTTTTCTGCGAGGTTCTCCGCGTCCCGACGGCTACGAAGGACTGCTGCCCTGATTAATCGACCTGTTTTGGACCCTTGACGAGTTTGAGAGAGCGAAACAATCGAGAGAGTCTTCTGGTGACGTCATCGATCAGCAATATTCAGTTAAGTATAAGTGGAGCGTCTCCCATTTGTTTTGGTATCCTTCGGGATCGTTTGGTTTGATTTGGTAATTTGGTGATTTGGTGTTTGCAAACCCCAAAGCCAGAGGACTCGTGTATTCACGAGAATATCGTAATCGATAATCCTCTGACGTTTGGATCTAGACTAGTGAGCGAAGATGCCTGGTTCTGGACTATTTGGTAGATTATTCTGTTTGGGTTGTGGAAAAGGTTTCCAGCTGGAAGAATCATGTCCGGTTCCTCCGGTTGGAACTCCAACTTATGAGCTCTATGTAAAACATGGCGTAGGCCCAATTGCATATAATGAGGTGTGGATCCACTACACCAGGAAAGACGGTGTTTTAAAATGGCCCCAAAATGGTAGTTTTGATACCGATATTTTAGATAATTTGGAAATTAAATTGTTTAAGAAGAAAGCCCGGCCGGCGATGTTTGACTCTTTCCGCTTATGGCGAAAGGAAGCCAAACAGAAGGAAATTAAGCTAGCGAAGAAGAATAAAAGAGAGAGAGGTATGTCAGTAATGCAAGCAGCTGTACAATTTAAAGACAATGAGGAGGAGCAGATGAGCGAGCAAATGCACAGGCAGCGTAAGTTAGGGATTGACAAATGTTACCCAGCTTTACCACATTCTAAGCAGAATGAGTTAGAAGAAAAGGAAAAAGATCCCCTGATGTCACATTTGTTGAGTTCACCACCTCCGTATGCTCAAAATGCCACAGCACCTCCCCAGCTTGTGAATATGCCACCTCCAGTTGATATAATACAAGCCTTGCCGTTACCGCCAGCTGCTGTGCAGCCGGCTCCTATCCATGTAACGCAACCCTCTCAAGGGCTGCCAGTTGTGCTTCCAACTGCCCCCGCACTTCCTGCGACTTTGCCTAATCCAGCAGCTGCCTCCCCTAACACTCTTCCTTGCACCACTCCAGTACCCGTTTCTACATCCTCTTTTCTTCCCTCTGTTTTTCCCCCTGTTTCCGCTTCAGCTTCTCCTTCAGCGCGACAGCGTTTAGCTAATGTGGTTACTACATTAATGCCGCCTCTCTTTGAGTCATCTGGTGCGACTCCTGGTTTACGGCGTAAGCAATTGCGTAGTCAGTTGCCTAACCCTGATGAGAAAAGGGTAATAGATAGCATGGCGCGTAGATGGATTGTTTTCCCTTCATTGTATGATGTGGAATCAGTTGTCAATGTCTTCCATCAGTGGGATGCCCCAAAACAGAGATATGTGTTTGAGAAAATGTGCGAATTTCTCTGTGAGGAATTGGAGGATAGTGGTAAAAATCCGAGCCCGCAGGAATTGTGTAGAGTGAGGTTTGATTTCGGAACTGGTGTAATTGTGGACCGCGATATAGATAAAGCAGTTGCGGTCGTATTTTCCTTTAGGAATGATGATTGTCATCAGTCATTGTTTGAGCAAGATGTCCTTGCGGGGAAAAAGGTAAAAGCGCGACAATATCCCATGAGAGAAGTTCCCCCGGTATGGAAGGAAGCAGTTGCAGCTGTCGGCAATAACCCCGCTGTGCCAGCGCATTTCCAACGTGTCTGGGTGCATGTTCCATGGAAGCGCTCTGAGGTGTTAGCACTTAAACAGACATTGCCTGATCCCCGTAAAAACCCAGCAGGTTATTATAAAGAGTTGTCACAGACGGCAGGGTCATGCGTTATGAACCTGGCCGATATAGACATGTTGTTTGGTAATGTTGTTCCACAGCCTCTATGGGGGTCAATTCGTAATGCAGATCACGATGCAGAACTAGGGGATACATGGGCTAACATTATTGCTGCTGATGCAAGACAAACTGGTGGCGCGAAACCTGAGCCTTTAGTAGCTGAATTGCCTGGTAGAATAATCACGTATATGAAGACACTAATGCCTGCGATGCGCGTAAATTGGGACAAGTTATCTGCATGTAAGCAGAAGAAAGATGAGACAGTGTCAGACTTCTTTACTAGGTTTGAGGAAACGTTTATTGACCACAGTGGGCAGGATATGAGTACTGAGGGTGGCCAACGGCTGTTTGTGGATAAGTTTGTGCAGAATTTACTTCCTGACCTGTGTAAAAAGTTGAAAGACTCAGAGAGTTCTTGGGATGTTTCTTCTTCAGCGCAAATACTGGCTACTGCACAGTATTATGAAAACAGAGATAAAGACGAGAAAGATAGGACAGAAAAGAAAACGAAGGAATTAAAGACAAAGGTCCTTTTACAGCAGGCCTATCCACCACGTGGAGGTCAGAATAATTATAGGCAACCCCAAGGTGTTTATCACCAACCCCAACAGTTTCAGACTAATCAGCAAATAAATGGGTATTATCAACCACGTGTCCCTGTAGGTCCCAACCAATGTTCATACTGCAAAGAGGAAGGTCATTTTAAATATAGTTGCCCTAAATTAATGCAACGGAACGGTAATGCGTATGGCGCCAGAGGTAGAGGTGGTCAGCAAGCTCCTAGAGGCAGAGGGCGTGGAAGTGTTCCCCAAAACGCGCGTCCTCTTCCGCCCCAAAGCGCCATTAATAGTTTTGATCAGCAAGCTAACGCGACTAGTAATACGGCCCAGTATTACAATAATGATTATTATGTGGAGGATGGCGATGCAGAAAATAATGATTACTAGGACAGCCATAGACAGAGAGAGGGAGTTGTTTCGGTGCCAGTGGATCAGAGTGGACCGTATGTTGATGTGACTACAGCAAATGTAACGGAGCCTTTCCTGCTAGACACTGGTGCTGCAAAGAGTTCAATAATGCATTCCAAACTCCCTGGCGCACCTTTGTCTGGCGATATAAATGTTTCAGTAGGTTTTTCTGGCGCCCCAGTTAGGAACCCGATTTCTAGTCCCATGTCACTTTCTGTTGGACCTTGCGAACTGAAAGCACCCCTGATCCTAACAACAGGTTGTGGTGAGAATTTGCTGGGATTAGATTTGTTGAAAAGATTGCACGCTACACTGTATTGTTCTCCTTCAGGAGTACAACTTACATTAGGCAAGAAAGTGATTTCCCCAATGTACTTGTCTAAAAATACAATGCCACCTGAATTGTCATCCCTTCCGGATGCCCTTTGGGCTACTGGTCCCAATGATGTGGGCCTCTTGGAGATACCGCCATACGTGGTGACTTTAAAGGCTAATGTCAGACTGCCACGTATTCCCCAGTACAAAATCTCTAATGAAGGCCAGAAAGCATTGTTAGACATTGTCAGCGACTTGATTAATAAGGGTGTGATTGAAGAGACAAGAGGCAACATTTGCAATAGTCCGATTTTACCTGTCTTAAAACGAACGGACCCTTCACAGCCACCTGTTTACAGATTTGTGATTGATCTTAGAGAGGTTAATAAGATTGTTGTGCCACAGTTTCCGGTTGTCCCTGATATAACTGCCTTGTTAACGATGATTCCAGCTTCTGCTGCATGGTTCTCAGTGATAGATTTAAAGAATGCTTTCTTTAGCATCCCAATTGCAGAAGAGAGCAGAGACATTTTTGGTTTTAGTCTGGGAGGCCGAAGCTTCCGCTTCAAACGCGCTCCCCAGGGCTACTGCGAGAGTCCATCCATATACAGTCAAGCTTTGAAAGCGCAGCTTGATGCACTTGTTTTACCTAGTGGAGCTATCCTGATTCAGTACGTGGATGATTTACTAATCGCCGCGGATACTGAGAAGATCTGTAAAGAAGCCACATTGTCATTGTTGCGCCATTTATCCGCTTACCATCACAAAGTGTCTCTCTCTAAGCTGCAATATTGTCGACAAGAAGTGACCTACTTAGGTCATCTCTTATCGAAGGAGGGAAGGAGACTGACCCCAGAAAGAATTCAAGCCATCGCACAGTTGAGTGTGCCAAGAACACAGAGAGAAGTGCGTGCTTTCTTGGGCATTACTTCATACTGTAGGCATTGGATCCCAAGTTTTTCTTTGTTGGCAAAACCTTTATTAGCATTAACATGCAAAGACACACCGAATCCTATCCCATGGTCTGAAGAGTGCCAGAAAAGTTTTGTGGAATTGCGCAATGCGTTGTGTTCAGCACCTGTGTTGGGCACTCCTGACTATAGCAAGCCTTTTACATTGTATGTTCACGAGAAAGATGGATGTGCGTTGTCAGTGTTAACACAGCCTTTTGGCGACAGACCGCGCCCATGCGCATATTTTTCATCCACCTTGGACCCTGTAGCGAGGGCTTTGCCAAGCTGTCTGAGAGCGACAGCTGCTGCAGCAATGTCTATCCGACAATCTGCTGGTCTGGTAATGGACAACACATTGATCGTTATGGTTCCACATGCTGTAGACACATTATTAAATAGGACCAAGACACAACACTTGACTAGTGCGCGATTATCAGGGTATGAACTCACACTGTTAGCGAATCATATACACATAAAAAGATGCAATACGCTGAATCCAGCCACGTTATTGCCGATTCCAGCAGACTCAGATGAGATTGAGCAGCATGACTGCCTGTTCAGAACGGAAGAAGAAACGAAAGGGAGAGTGGATCTGAAAGATACTCCCCTGACTGAGTGTGATGGTACTTTATGGGTGGATGGTTCATGCTTCAAACTCCCTAATGGTGACACGACTGCTGCATATGCTATCACGACTTTACACACGGTCGTGGAAACTGCACGAGTGCCACATAATTCGGCCCAAGCAGCAGAATTAATTGCCCTCACGAGAGCATGCGTGTTGTCTGAAGGAATGAGAGTGAATATATACACAGATAGCCAGTACGCCTTTGGCGTGGCTCATAATTTCGGGCGACTGTGGAAAGAGCGTGGGTTCCTGACGTCACATGGAGCTAAAATCCAGAATGGCAAGTTGGTGAATGATCTCCTTGAGTCACTGACCCTACCGTTGCAAGTTGCGATCATGAAATGCAGTGCGCACAGGAAAGTCACAGATGATGTTGGACGTGGGAATGCGTTTGCTGATGAGACCGCGAAAGAGACAGCACAGAATGTGAAGACTAGAATGTACGTTGCAGGCCCCGCAAGATGGGTTAATGATGTGGGAATGTGCGAGAACACAATAGAGAGTGTGAAGTCGCTTCAGGCTGAAGCTACAGAAGAAGAGTTAAGCAAGTGGAGAGAGAGTATGGGTAAGTTGGATGAGAATGGTTGTTGGATTGATCTGACAGAACATAAGCGATGGTTGTTGCCTGATGCATATGTGCTTCCAGTGGTTACTATGGCACATGGAATGGCACATATTAGTACGAAAGGTATCTGTAAGTTGTTGGCTCCAGTATGGCAGAATGCTGGGATTCCCAAGTGTGCAGAGAATGTGGTCAAGAATTGTATGGTATGCTTGAAGTACAACCCTGGTAGGGGAACCCCAACTCCAGCCGGTCACTTTGCACCCCCATCATGTCCATTCGAAGTTTTGCAGCTGGACTTTATTCACATGGACAGATGCAGCAACCTAAAATATGTACTGGTGGTTGTTTGTGCTTTCTCCAAATGGGTAGAGGCTTATCCTCTGAAAGATAACACTGCCCTATCCACAGCCAAAGCCCTTGTGAAGGAATTTTTCCCCAGGTTTGGAATGTCGAGAATGGTATGGTGTGATAATGGAAGTGAGTTTGTGGGTAAAGTGATGAAGAATGTATGTGAAGGTTTAGGCATAAGGCAGAAATTCCACGCTGCAAATCACCCCCAATCAGCTGGACTAGTTGAACGCTACAATGGAGCCTTAAAGCTCAAGCTGGCCAAAATCCAGGCGAGCACCGGTCTTAAATGGCCTGACGCTCTGCCTTTAGCACTCCTGTCCACCAGAATGACGATACACTCACGAGTGGGACTTAGTCCTTATGAAGTAGTCTTTGGCCGCCCGGCCAACGTATGGGGTGTGCCAAGGCCTACGAAGTTCAGTGAAATAGAGCATCCAGTACTGCTCGATTACCTGTATGATTTGACTGTTAAACTGCGTGTTTTGCACCAACAGGTACATGATACTCTTCCCCAAGCTTCTGAACCTCCTGGACACCCTATCAACCCTGGCTCGTGGGTCCTGGTCCGGAATTTCCAGCGTAAGGGCAACGACGAACCTCGCTGGATCGGCCCTCATCTTGTGCTTCTGTCAACGAGATCAGCGGTGCGAGTAAAAGGGAGGAAGCACTGGATTCATGGTGCCCACTGCAAAATAGTCCCTTTGCCTCTGCCATATGACCAGTGGGTCAAAGAGGGTATCGCCGACACTGAGACAGACACTGTGCTTCGTTTTGTACCATTCAGTGACGCACGCCTAAAAGACACAGCTTCAGTCCACGAGAGTGACAATATTCTGCAGGAAGCTGTGCCGCCATCGAATCGACTGGACACCACTGAGCCTGAACTTTTGTTTCAAGACCAAACGGCACCTGGCCGTCTCCGTTATAATTTGAGACCAAGGCCCATGGACAAATAAAGATTTTTCCTTACTCTTTCCTTTTTGACATTTTTTGCTCTCCCATCTGAAGGACTTTCTTGATTTTTGTTTTTCGAACCACCATCCGGGTTCTGCCGCAGGGTCGCGGTGCCAAGACTTTGGGGTACAGGCCGAAGACGTTAGGTCAACGGTTCTGGTTGGTCTAGGGCGTTTCCCTGGACTGACAGGCGTACTCCTTAGCAGAAGAAACTCATCCGCCGCGAGCGGCCCGAGTAGAGGATGGAGTTGTTTAAGATGGAGAGACCGATTGAAGAAATGAACTTTCAAACAAGGATGTGTAGAATTGTAAAAAGTAAATGTTTTGTCTTTTTGTGCCTTTTTGCACTGTGTAGTATAATGATGTTTATTGTAGGATGTGTGTTTTTCTCTGCTCAAAAGCCCATTGCACCCACTGAACAGCCTATACCTCTTTCTACTGCCTCCTCTCACTCTTTTCACCCTTTGCCTGAACACGAACAGACCAGACGATCAGAGTTCGTAAATAACTCGTTCATCCAGCTCTTGCACCAGCACCAACTAGTAGTGAACACGACCAATTGCTGGGTGTGTGGGTTAATGCCACATACCATTAACAAGGGTATTCCCTACCTGGTGCTGCCATATAGTTACAATGGATCGTCATGGGCATTCCAGACCATGTTTCTCTATGCTCTAGATACGTACTCCCCTCGCCAACCGCGTTCCATCAGACCTGGTACAAATAATAAAGCCTTAGTGAGAGGAATTGCCGATATGAGTAGGGATATTGATGCATACTCATCCATTCCCAAAGAAGAGCTGAGACCTTATGTAGGATGGAACGCGACGGGGTATAGTATTAGTCTGGGTGAAAGACAGCGAAAAATCTCATCTCCAATCTGGGTCGTACCCCACATGGGTCGGTTCTGCTTACAGGGTAATGGTCAGAATCCTAGAGCTCAACTGGGAAGAAGTGACTGTACTGAAACGTACACTTTTCCGTCACAGTTTTCCCCTGCGTTTTTGACTGCCAAGGGTACATATTTCGTCTGTAATGATCGAGCATATACATGGTTGCCCCCTGATTTCTCGGGCACATGTTATATTGCGAATCTGCTACCGCCTACATTCACTGCTGCCTCCGACTATCACAAGACCAGAGTTGTGAGAGGCGTGATTAGTAAGGAGGACACTGCCGGTCAGGAAGCAGGAGATTTCTTCTTGGGTTTCCTGCCGTTTTGGGGACCTATGGTCAATAGTAGGAACCTGAGACAGCTGACTCGTGTGGTTGAATCCACTGTCAATGTAACGGCTGGTGCCCTTAGTAATCTGACAGCTGAGCTCCAAGCGGATCGCCTTATGACTTTGCAGAACCGCATGGTCCTAGACGTTATTCTTGCAGACCGCGGTGGGGTATGCAGGGTTATCCAATCCAGTTGCTACATTTTCATACCAGATAATGCTCCAACAGTGTATCAAGCCATCTCCAAACTCCATAAAATATCTGAATCCATACACGTGGATAAGGGAGATTGGTCACTGGTGGGGTGGTTCTGGGAATTGATATCTGCCTGGGGTTGGAAAGTTCTAATGGTCATTGGAATGATCTTAGCCATTCTTTTCCTGTTCTGTCTATGCATACAGTGTGCTCCTGCGATATGTGGCCTCTGTGCTACCTTATGTGTAAGGAAACCTGTATCGAGGGACGAGCTAAGTAATAGGATGATGCTACAGCAACATCTCCATGACTTTGTGAACATTGACCTAGACTCGGATTAAGATGAGTATAGTGATTGCCTATGTAAGGGCAAAAGGAGGGTCTGTCGTACTTTAATATTCGGGACCGCGTAGGGAACAGGGCCCTACCTTTGTCTATCTTGGTATTAGCGAACCGCAAATGGTAAATGCGGCACGTACGAGTGCTTTATATATCGTTCTAGCTATGAATGCACTGCGTACACGTTATTTTGCTTCGCTACGCGGGTTCCATTTTGGAAGCAGTGGCCATCTTGTCATTGCCCTCACATAGGCTATAATGGAGCAAATACGGGCCTCACAGTACATGGGCTTCCTCTCTGACTTCTCTGTGACCTGGGCAGCTGGCTCTGCTGCCCCGGGTCAAACTGGTCTCACGAGCTCCCCTTCCTCTCTCCACCTGTGATTCGTATCAGGGCTTGGCCCGTCATAAAACCCTTTTCATCCTACACAAGCCCCTGGCTAATCTCTTTCGCACCTGGCTGTTCCTGCTTTATGACTTGCTTCCCAAAACAGGAGATGCTCATGTTTATTGGGGGGATCTGTAAATCTAATGTGGGATCTGACCCTTGTTGTGTAAATCATCGTGGGCTGGCCGAACTGGAATGTGGGATGGTCATCATGACTCTGCCTTTTCTTTGTAACATATCCTTGTATATTGCCGTTTCATAAAACTCAGGAATGTATGCTTGGGGCCAGAAAAGGCCTATTTAAGATGTAGCCTGTTCCTATGATTTTCAGCAGTCTCCTGAGAACATACACGCTGTTGTACTTCTAGGATACCTGTCATTGGTCTGCAGCCAATAAACGAATCTTTGACTTCACCCAGAAGACTCTGTGTTTCTGTAGGTCCGGAACAGGGTGAAACCCAGAAGTCATAGGGTGTGTGCCCCTGCACCGCTGGGACTAAAATACCCAGTACTTCAAGGGTTAGGGCAGGGCAGTGGTTTTTGGGCAGTGTTGGGGGATATTCCTGGGGGAGGTGTTTCAGGGTTTAGGGCAGAGCACTGGTGTTCGGGCAGTGTAGGGGGTTGAGCTGGGTGTGGTGCTTCAGGGTTTATGGCAGTGCAGTGGTGTTTGGGTAGTGTGAGGGGTCGTGTTAGGGTTGGTGTTTTATTGTTTAGGACAGTGCAGTGGTGTTCAGGCAGTTTAGGGGGTCATACTGGAGGTGGTGATTTAAGGTTTAGGGTTGTGCAGTTGTGTTCGGGTAGTGGAGGGTGTCATGCTGGGGGTGGTGTTTTAGGGATTAGGGCAGTGCTGTGGTATTCAGGCAGTGTAGGGGCTTGTGTTGGGGGTGGTGTTTCAGGGTTTAGGGCAGTGCAGTGGTGTTCAGGAATTGTAGGGGGTGATGCTGGGGGTTGTGTTTCAGGGTTTAGGGCAGTGCAGTGGTGTTCGGGCAGTGTGGGGGGTCATGCGGGGGTTGGTATTTCAGTGTTTAGGTCAGTGCAGTGGTGTCCGAGCAGTGTGGGGTGTCATGCTGGGGCTGGTGTTTCAGGGTTTAGGGTAGTGCAGTGGTGTTCGGGGAGTGTAGGGGGTCTTACTGTGGCTGGTGTTTCATTGTTTAGGGGAGTGAGGTGTTTCAGGTTTTAGGGCAGTGAAGTGGTGGTCGGGCAGTTTAGGTGGTCATGCTGCGGGTGGTGTTTCAGGGTTTAGGGAAGTGCAGTGGTGTTCGGACAGTGTAGGTGGTCATGCTGGGGCTGGTGTTTCAGGGTTTAGTGTAGTGCAGTCATGTTCGGGCAGTGTAGGGGTTAATGCTGGGGCTGGTGTTTCAGTGTTTAGGGGAGTTCAGTGGTGTCTCGGTTTAGGGCAGTTTGGTATTGTTTCGTTAGTGTAGGGGATCGTACTGGGGTGGGAGTTTCAGTGTTTAGGGCAGAGCAGTGGTGTTCAGGCAGTGAAGGGGGTTGTGCTGGTGTTTCAGGGTTTAGGGCAGAGCAGTGGTGTTCGGGCAGTGTAGGAGGTCATGCTGGGGCTGGTGTTTCAGGGTTTAGGGCAGTGCAGTGGTGTTCTGGATAGTGTAGGGGATTGTGCTGGGGCTGGTGTTTCAGGGTTTAGGGCAGTGCAGGGTTGTTCGGGCAGTGTAGTGGGTCATGCTGGCTGGTGTTTCAGTGTTTAGGGCAGTGCAGTTGTGTTTTGGCAGTGTAGGGGGTCATGCTGGGGCTGGTGTTTCAGGGCTTAGGCCAGTGCAGTGGTGTTCGGGAAGTGTAGGGGGTCATGCTGGGGCTGGTTTTTCAGTGTTTTGGGCAGAGCAGTGGTGTTCAGGCAGTGTAGGGGGTCATGCGGGGGTTGGTGTTTCAGGGTTTAGGGCAGTGCAGTGGTGTTCGGGCAGTGTAGTGGTTCATGCTGGGATTGGTGTTTTAGGGTTTAGGGCAGTGCAGTGGTGTTCGGGCAGTGTTGGGGGTCATGCTGGGGTGGTGTTTCAGGGTTTAGGGCAATGCAGTGGTGTTCGGGCAGTATAGAGGGTCATGCTGGGGGTAGTGTTTCAGGTTTTAGGGCAGTGCAGTGGTGTTCGGGCTGTGTAGGGGGTCGTGCTGGGGGTAGTGTTTCATGGTTTAGAGCAGTGCAGTGACATTCGGGCAGTGTACGGGGTCATGCTGGGGGTATTGTTTCAGGGTTTAGGGCAGTTCAGTGGTGTTCGGGCATTGAAGGGAGCTGTGCTGGGGTAGTGTTTTAGGGTTTAGGGTTGTGCAGTTGTGTTTGTGTAGTGTGCAGTGCATGCGCTGCATCGCTAGGTGAGACCTTAAGCATTGCACCAAAATGGCTGCCAACACTTCCTGGATTGAAGTGTTGGCAGCCAATTAGAGCCAAGCTTGTGCTTGTGTAGTTAGGTCCCGTCCAGATATATAAATATTTGTTTCCTTTAATATCTCGAAAACTACTCAACGGATTTATACCTTTTAAAAAAAAGGTCGGTTTATGAACCAAGCTTTTCTGCCAAATTTGGTGTAATTCCGTTCAGCAGTTCGGGCTGTAGTTGTGTCTAAAGTTTCCTATGGGAAATAACATGGAGAAAACACGTTTTGGGACCCCCCTTTTTTCTCGTCCTCTGCTTGGCGAATCACCCTGAAACTTTCAGGATAGGAGCTGACTGGAGCGGGACCAACATTTTAAATATTTCGCGAAGATTCGTCAACTGTCGCCAAAGTTATTGGGAAAATAATAAACGCTTTTTGAATAGAAACAAGATCCTAACTATAACTACCTACTGGTGACTGCATGTATGTATGTATGTTTATATATACGTGTGTATATATTCTACTCACACACCTAGTCAGTCATGCAAATTAATCACACTGCCTTTTACTCACCTATACAGTTATACACACACCAGCTCAATTACTCATACAAATACTAGCACATTATTATGCTCTTATACTATCACTGATACAAGCACACACTCATCCATACAGCCACTCTCACAATCACACACTCTCACTTATAGCCATTTATATACTCCAACACACATATATACTGTCTTTCACATATGTAGTTACTCACACGTACCACTGAGATACACATTCACTCACTAACACACCATACATATACTCACCCTCCCATACAGTCCATCATAGACGCACTCTTGAAACCATGCACCCAGTGAATCAACCACTCACACATCTATGCACAGAGTAACACACACCCCACCCACACAAATACTCAGGCACCCATACAGATACTCAGACAAACTATCAATACCCATATAGATACTCATGTAGCTATTCGCAAACCCATTCAGCCACTTATACACCAACAGATAGACAGATACAGACATTCACACAGTTTACTCACTAACCCATGCATTCAGTAAGATATGTTTAATCACTCACTTATAGAGTCATTCATGCACCTAGTAAGTCATCCATTCAGACACTTATACACCCACTCATTCTTCAATACACCTTTCCCTATATATATTAAACATATTTAAACTTTACAGAAACACACAGTCACTGGATGATGTCATCAGTGATGTCACTGACCAAGTCATGTGTGATGTAATATGTGACATCATCAGCAGTGTATATCGGGTGCGCGAGTTAAAGTTAGCTGAACTAACTATAACGGGGAAATTTCTATTGTTTTGTACAAGCGAAAATTCAAACTAACTATAACTTTCCCTAAAACCTATGGTTTTTTCAGTGAATTTCTAAGGTTTTTTAAATGCTAATTGCTGTGTCTGTGTGGGTAGGTGTGGGGATGTGTGACTCTGTGCATAGATGTCTGAGTGGGTGATTCACTGGTTGTATGGATTCAAAAGTTCATCTCCGAAGGGCTGTATGGGTGAGTTAGTGTGTGTATGGGTGTGTTGGTAAGTGAATCAATGTCTCAGTGGTATATGTGTGAGAAACTAGATATGTTTTAAGGCAGTATATGTGAGTGTTGCAATATATAAATGACTATACGTGAGAGTAAGTTTTTTGAAGAGTGGGTGAATAAATGAGTGTCTGCTTGTATCAGTGATTGTATAAGACAGTAAGTATGTGTTAGTATCTGCATAAATAAGTGATGTGGTGTGTGTATAAATAACTGAGTTAATGTGTGTATAACTGTATTCATGAGTAAATGGGTATGTGATTGATTCTTTGCATGACTGACTAGGTGTGGGAGTAACTCTATGGATGAGTGGTGGAGTGTGACTGTATGTATAGGTGTATGAGTGCATATTATAGTACTGTATTGATGAGTAACTGCATGTATAAATGTAGGGATGGACAGAATTTGCGAAGTTGCCTTCTGCAAAATTACGCGAAACTGCAAGAAACTACACAAGCACGCAAAATTAAAGCACGCAAAATTTTGCGTGCTCGCAGAGATTTTGCTGCGCCCGTCAAAAGTATCACCTGCAATGTGGCGCTCTGTGTTTGCATGAGAATAAAACCAACCTGGTCACCGTGTCTTGCTTTATTTATTTATTTATTTTATTTATTTGCCGAGGGTTGATGAACCTCGCTCTAACGGGCTATTTGAGAGAGCCCGAGCATCGATCCAGTAGCGAGAGCAATGACATTCAGCAAGTAGATGGTTGGGGCAATCATGTGAGCTCCACACGAAAGCACCTCAACACAACTATGCACTATCAGAAAAATAGAGCACATCAAGACACTTTTGTATTTCACATCAGCTAGTGGATTGCATAGAGCTAGCAGGTGCACAACTGTCAGTGCAACTCTAGGTTGTCAGCATACTACAGGGTACCAGTACTGACAGTGTCTCCTAGGCATTCGTACATAACAAACCTCCCTGCCAGACACCAATAAACTACATTTCATCAGTGCACTTCCAAGCCATTAGTGCACTCACAACCCATTAGTACACTGTTTCGGTGCTGACTGTAGTTGAAGAGTATCGAATGATGTTTGTACTCCTAGGCACTAGTGAGGGTGGCACGCTTAGCCACTAGTGATATTTGGACACACAGACACTGATGAGGACTGAACTCTCGGGTATCCCCAGACGTTGACACTTTCAGGCACTAGTGATGGCTGCACTTCTAGGCTTTAGTGAAATTGCACTTTCAGGCACGAATGATGATTGCAAGTCATGATAGATTGACTCCCTGACACAGGTAACAACTGCACTCCCTAGTCCTGGTGATAGCTGTACACCCAGGGACTAATGGTGGCTCCACAGACTCCCAGGCTGCTGTAGCGGTTTCACTCTCAGGCACTACAAATAGCTACAGTCGAGAGCTGTAGTAATTGTTTGCTTGGGAGTGCAGAAATGGCTCCACTCCCCGACAGCAGGGGTAAAACTTGTGACCTTGGGATCACTGCATTTGTCAGCGGCAAGTATCTATCACACTGAGACATTCTGTCACCTCCAAGCACAATGCAAATGTGACAAATATCACACATAGGGAAACGAAAAAAAGTAAACCGTGGATTTCATCCAGAATTCGACAGGTTTTTTTTTTTTAAGTAGAGAGTTTCCCACTCTCTACTATTTACATCCAGATGCTCGTCATCTCCTGAGGCGGAAGCCGGGAGACCACCTAATTTTTAAAATTGTATTCTGTGTCACAATTTTGCTAAATAACTGTATTTTAAGCTCACTCACCCGTCTGCCACCACTGGAGCGGGCGCTAGAAACTCCGGAACAGCGATCGCTTCGCTGCAACATAGTAATTGGAAACAAACAATTTTGCCGCCATTGATGGCGAGGGAGAGAGGCCACGCCTACTCCTAGGCCACGCCCACCCGCCGACCAGAGTATAAAACGCTGCCTTCAGCGCCACGAAGCCAGAACCTCGTCATCTCCTGAGGCGGAAGCCGGGAGACCACCTAATTTTTAAAATTGTATTCTGTGTCACAATTTTGCTAAATAACTGTATTTTAAGCTCACTCACCCGTCTGCCACCACTGGAGCGGGCGATAGAAACGCCGAAACAGCGATCCCTTCGCTGCAACATAGTAATTGGAAACAAACAATTTTGCCGCCATTGACGGCGAGGGAGAGAGGCCACGCCTACTCCTAGGCGACGCCCACCCGCCCCTTTTCCTTCCCATAAAAGATGTGCAATTACCGGACGCGCAGCGGACGGGCGCAGCGGACGCGCCGTCAGCGCGCCGAAGGCGCGCCAAAGGCAAGCCCGTCTGGGCCCGTCCGGGCCCAGACGGCCTCAGGCCCAGACACTATGCCCAACTCACAGAATCGCATATCCTACACCTCGGATACACTCCGAATCTGGAACACTAAAAAACATCCTCAGTGTGAATTCATCCTTAAGGATGATACCCCGTTCACAGGATGCACCCTCTGTGACCCCCCTGAAGCCACGGAACTCAGCCAAACGCTTCGACTCGGCCTCCTGAACTGCAGGTCCCTCGTAAAACACTCCCACGAGATAAACCTCCTCACCCAAACCCTCTCGCTAGACGCCCTGTTTCTGACCGAAACATGGCTGACCCCCAACAACAACTTTGACTTGGTCAATGCAACCCCCCCGGCTACCAAATCTGCTGCCTGAACAGACCGGTCGGAAGAGGTGGCGGGCTCGCCATACTCTATAAAGATCATCTCAGCTGTAGAATCGACGGCGGCACGGTCAAGGACTGTGAAAACTGTAATTTCACCCTCCAGATCTCCCCAACCACTTCAATATCGGGACTGCTGGTATACCGACCACCAGGCTCGCTAGGAGATTTTTCAAGCACCCTGATGGACCACATCCTTCTAAAAACAATATAAACCCCCAACTTCCTCCTCTTAGGGGACCTGAACCTACACTTCCTAGACCCGGCGGATAACACTGCCGCCAACCTACTAGCAGACCTTATGTCAGCTGACCTCCTGCTTCTGAATTCTAAAGCCACCCACGAGAAAGGACAGCTCCTAGACCCAGTCTTCACCAACATTAGGAACCTCCAAACCCAAGACCCCACTCCTCTCCCATGGACTGACCATTTACTGGTCCCTATGTACTGGTCCCTCCAGTCCACCCCTGTTCCCAAACAGAAAACTAGGATACAAACTAGACGATGGCACAAGTTAATACCAGAAGAATGGGAAGCGAAGCTACGGGAATCCGCTGGCCCCCTCTCAACCGACCCTAACACCGCCGATAGAGAATTCAACAGCTGGCTCACCAACCCCCTAGACAGCCTTGTCCCACTAACCAGCTCCCTTAAGCATGTAAAAAGGATCAACCATGCTCCTTGGTACACTCCGCCCCTGAACATGTTAAGGAAGGAGTGCAAAAAGACAGAACGTACATGGAGAAAAAACAAATCGGCGATGGAGAAAAACGCTTATCAAACAGCCATGAAAGCTTATAAACAAGCCCTCCATAACGCAAAAAGCTCTTTCTATGAGGAAAAAATAAAGAACTCCTCTTGCTCAGCCAAAGAGACTTTCTCTATCCTCAAAGAGCTCCTCCATGTTCCAGCCCCCCCGCAGATACCCATGGACCCTAAAGCAGCCGTAGAAAAATGTGTCAACCTGGCCAATTTTTTCGACGATAAGATAAAAAAAATCCTTTCCTCCCTTCCTGCTACCAATTCTGCCACCTCAGAAAAAGCCAAGGATTCACCCCCTTCGTTAGGGAACTCCCCTGATAAACCCGATTCACCTCATTTAGCGTCATTCGGACCAGTCACCGAAGAGGAAGTGGCAGCAACTCTAGCAACTACTAAGAGTGGCGCCCCCAGTGACTCAGTTCCCATACGGTTCGCTAAAGACATCACTCGGACCATCATAGCTAAACTTACTGTCCTTATTAACACCTCGCTTGTCCAAGGAGAAGTCCCACAAAGCTGGAAGGAGGCTGTCGTCAAAGGACTACTTAAGAAGCCTTCGCTAGACCCCGCGGACCTATCCAACTACAGACCCATCTCGCTCCTCCCTTGGATAGGTAAGGTCGCGGAGAAGCTTGCAAATAAAAAGCTATCTCACTTCCTAGAAGCAAACCATCTCCTTAAAAACTCCCAGACAGGCTTTAGACCAGGCCAGGGCACTGACACCGCCCTCCTTGCTGCCGTAGAGAGGGCAAGAGAAATCATCGACACTGGAGGATCAGTGGCAGTGGTCCTCCTAGACCTAAGCGCGGCATTCGACACTGTCAGCCACCAGGTCCTAGCCCAGCGCCTGGATAACATCGGCGTGAAAGACAGCGCGTTGAAATGGCTCACATCCTTTCTCTCCCGACGCTCCTTCCAAGTCTGGGAAGGAGAAAGCCGCTCCCCCTCTATCCCCCTCCGGTGTGGAGTGCCTCAGGGCTCTTCACTGAGCCCCACGCTTTTCAACGTGTATATGGCCCCACTGGAGGAGCTGGTCTCACCATTCGGAGTCACTATCGTCAGCTATGCTGACGACACTCAGCTGGTGGTGACACTCTCCCACCCCAAGCTAGAGCCCTCCAATCTTCGAGACTGTCTCTCCAACGTCCATCAATGGATGAGTGACTCAGACCTCAAACTAAACGGGTCAAAAACAGAGATCCTGCTCCTAGGTCACAAAACTATGAGCCTTCCCTCCAACCTCTGGCCCGCCTGTATGGGTGAACCCCCTACTCTCAAGACAGAGGTTAAGAGTCTGGGAGTATGGCTGGAGACAGATCTCACCTTCAGGACACAGGCTAGGAAAACAGCTGGCATCTGCTATGGCCTACTCAGATCATGCAGAAAGGTGCTCCCTTTACTACCATCCCAGTCCCGTCTTCTGCTGATTCAAGGCTTAGTTCTATCCAGGCTGGACTATAGCAATGCCATTTACCTCGGAGCACCGGAAGCCACTCTCCAAATACTGCAAAAGACCCAGAATGCCGCAGCTCGCCTACTCACGAACACCCCAGCAAGAACATCAGCCAAACCAGCTCTGAGGAAACTTCATTGGCTCCCCGTGAGGGAAAGAATCATTTTCAAAGCCCTTTGCCTGGCCCACAAGGTTCTGCACAACGCCGGCCCCCCTATTCTGAATAATTGGATCACTCCATACAGACCGACGAGAGCGCTCCGGTCAGAACAGGGAAACCTTATCATTGTCCCCAGGGTGAAGAAGGCCCGCAAAGGTGGCCGCCGCTTCTCAGTCAACACAGCTAAAAAATGGAACGCGCTCCCCCCGAGTCTCAGAGCTGAAGCAAACCTCCTACGATTCAGGAAGTCCCTCAAAACCCTTCTTTTTCCCTGATTCGTCAGCAGCTTCTCTTTGCCCCCTCCTTAGGAGTCCGAGGTTTCAGCACTGGGATACTCGAGGGTGACTACGCGCTCTATAAAAACCTAAAAATAAATAAATGCTGCACTTTGAAAGAGAAAAATGAAAGAAACAGACTGCTTTTCCAGCAACAGAGTTTAATTCGATTTTGGATCCATTTAACTAGGGAACAAATGGAGGAAGTTTGCCAGCAAGTCAGTAAGATCGAGATTGAGGAGACAGATGGAAAGAAAGTGAGAGAAGGAGGGAGGGAGGGATGGAGAGAAGGAGGGAGGGAGGGATGGAGAGAGGGAGGGAGGGAGGGAGGCAGAACAGTGGATACTCGGGCTCCTGCAAGTGCTTCCCGGTGAGGTTTTAAAATACCTCATGCCCCCCGAAATTCGTTCCGCTGCATATCACGGAATTTTGACATTTTCATGTTCCACGCGAAACGCGAAAATGCAGAAATTTCGCAAGTTCCGTGAGCAGGACGGAATTTGCCACCCACCCGTATAGGTGACTGGATGTGTGTATAGACCTAGGAAATAGTGGGTCGAATGTAGCATCTGGCATTGTTGTGTGTATGGTTTCAAAAATAGAAGTTTGTATTTTAGAGTGGGTGTATCAAAGTTTATATGAGGGCATCAGTATGTGCATCAGATTATCATGTGGATGATGTCATCAGTGATGTCATCAGTGATGTCATTTGAAATATCATCAGTGAAGTCACTAACCATGTCATGAGCGATGTAATATGTGATGTCATCAGCAGTGCATTGTGGGTGCACGAGTTATAGTTAGCTCAACTAACTATAATGGGCAAATTTCTCTGGTTTTATATGAATCTAATGTCCAACTAACTATAACGTCCCTGAAACCTGTTTTTTGCTGTGAATTTCTAAGGTTTTTTAAATGCTAATTCCTAACTATAACATCTGTAAAACCTATGGTTTTTTCTGTGAATTTAAAAGGTTTTTTATTTGCTAATTCCTAACTGTAACGTCTGTAAAACCTATGTTGTTTTCAGTGAATTTCAAACATTTTTTAAATGTTATTTTCATATTTTAATATTTATAAAACCTATATTTTTTTCTATTTTTTAAAAAATATTTTGGAACTCCATTATCCTTTTTTTTACACTAAAAATTATGTAATGTTTTATATCTTAAAAAAAAAAATGTATATATTTTATTTTTTGGGGGGGAAAACTAGAGTCCCATACCAGTAGTGTACCAAGCTCCATCAGCACGCGAATCCTATCCGCCATATTGCTAAACTCGTAAATGATGCGCATTTCGTATCTGACGGGTTCGTGGCACCATGTCCCACATAACATCATATACGTCTGAGGTCGCGCCAGCTGCTACTTTGGTATGCGACGGGTATGCAGTACCAAGCCACGCATTACGTCATGTACGTATGGGGTCGCACCCGCTGCACATTGCGTATGCGACAAGTGCACGCTGCCAGGCCCTGTGTTACGTCATAGACGTATGTTGTCACACCGGGTACACCATTCCCTCATTTTTTTTTATGTCTCAAAACTATATCTAAATAAGTTTAAAATGTATATGAGATCAAGTGATAATTTAAAATATTTTAAACATTTAAATTTTTCTAACAGTAGTAAACTTATATTATGGTAAATATATTTTCACAAATCATGCCCAGTGCAGCCTCCTTGCACGCTCGGTGCACGATTGCTATGTGACCTTATAAAAAAGCATTTGATTGGTTCATAACATTTCCCATTGTAACAGTTGGAGGACCCCACACATTTTAGTCATTCTCTCTACAGCGTTTGATGAGAGACACCTCTTATGCTTAGAGAGCTTTTTTAAAACTTTTTAGCTGTGTACACATATCTCCTACTACACACAACATGCAACCCTGCTGTCCTTTATGTTGGACACACAACAATGAGAGCAGGTGAGCAGTGGGGCCTGGGTGCACATGGGCTGCAATTGAGTACGGTGTGGTGGGAGGGTGGGTTGCATCAGCCTGGGTGAGCAGGTGAAACAAGTGATGTTGCATTGCGTAATGATGTGATCTCTGACCTCATTCAGTCACATCTCTGTCTCATTGTAGGGACCTGCTGGACCGTACTGGTGGTCTGAGCCAGCTGGCAGCACTGCCCCACAGACACATGGTGTTGGCTTTTGGGGCACTGTAGTGAGCTGATTACTTAGTGTACATGCACACAGGCTTGCACCACTACTTTAAACGCACACACTATGCTTCTAGCATGCGCTCTGTTCCTTTGTATGTGAACGTTGACATAACATATTATTATTTAACCTTGTGTATTCTTGTGCACTCAAACTCCTATTTGAACCACGATTACCAGTTGGTAGATCGTACTTCAAGAAGGAAGGATGCACTCAAATGGTGTTCTCTATTAAGCTTGAAATAAACCTTCATTTACCTCAAGACGTTTCCAACATTATATTATTTCTCTATTTTCAGACAATGGGTTAGTGGCACCATAATGGGTGAATCAGGTGCCTGTAATGATGCCCTGGGCAGGCTGACACCTTCCGTCATGATTTCAAGACACCGTCCCCGACCGGAGACCTGCTGTGCCACCCTGAGAGAGGCACCCTGGACTTGGAGCTTGCACCGGCACGTCGTTGGACACACCGATGGTGGCAGGTGAGCCTCAAAGCTTCGGTGCGGAGGAGCGGCAATTGAGCACAATGCGTGGGAAGGGGCTGGGGTGCAGCAGCCTGGGTGCACAGGTGCAGGCAAGCGATGTTGCCGTAGATAATAATGTAATCTCTGGCCTCATTCAAATCTCTGTTTCATTTTAAGGACTTGCTGGAACGCACTCTTTCTTGCAGACCCCAGCACTTCATACACATGGGTGATGGGATGTGCACAGTGAGGGCTGGGTGCAGTAGCCTGATGCTTTGTCTCCTCCTCCTCTGTTCTTTTGACTCTCCCTCCTCTTCCCCCTTCCACCCACTCTCTCTCTGTCCCATTCTCACTTTCTTCCTTTCATTCTGACTACCTTTCTTTTTCTCTTGGACATGGCACAAATACCTATATTTCTTTTTTATCTTGCAGGTTTTGTGCGATGCTTCTAGAGGAGTCCCACCCACTTATTTCATGTTATACAGTTGTTTGTTCGAATAAAGTTGTGTTTCCATTTATTTGTGTTGTTTTAATAAAGGTTATTTTTTTATCAATAAATAAGTGAGTGTATGGGTCTTCTTTTTCTGACAACACTTGTCTGTAGTTTATTGTGAAAATTGGCGTTTGATAGGAGTTTATGAGGGAAACATTTGTAATTTTGCGGTGCACCTACACAATATAAACCAACAGAATATTACATAAATAAAGCCTGGGTAATTCTACAACTGCGAGGGTTCTATGAGTGTATCACTATACAACACCATAAGTACTGCCCGTGTGATTACAGAACCAATAAGGCACTGCCTAGGGCCACTGAGGCTTCAGGGACTGGCGAGGCCCACCCTGCATATTTAAGTAAAGCTCCGGAGGGTGGCGGTCCCCGAACTTGAGTTGGCCTCGAAGCCCCCCAAACAATTAGTAAACAATACTCGGGGAGGTGGCGATCCCCTAGGCTGCGAAACGTCTCTGTGCCCTCCCGCGCCTAATTTACATGTGAGATTAAGGTCCCCAGTGCTGCAGAGACCCCATAATATAATAATAAGATTGCTCACCACGGGGCTCATTTAAATGAACGGGTGAGACCCCGCTTCATTTTTTTTCCATGGTTACCATCCGGATCCGCTTTATTGAAGAGATACGAGGTTTTCCTCCTCTCGCTACAACGAGGTAAACAAGGATTTGCTATCACAGGGTGGTGGCCTTGCTCCCGCCCTGTAATAGCAAACATAAATGTCCAGCGGATGCACACCCCAGGACATTGTATGAGCTGCGCCTGGGAGGTGGCACGCCATAAGGCCATGATGCATTGGCTACTGCATAACTACAGAATTAGTATTAACGCATACCAACACTACTTGCACATGTATAGTACGGCAACCAGTGTGTAGTGAAGAGGCAGAGAAATCCCAAAATCAAAAAAATTAAATCCTACCAGAGGTCGGATGACATAGTTCGATGAGCCGACGACCCTGGGATGAGTAGAAACAGCTTCACGAAGAAAACAGGTCTTCAGCAGAAACGCAAGGAAGCTAGAAATATTGCTGAGTGCTCCCTTCTTTTTACCTTCTCCCGCTCGTCGCCAAATTTATGTAGTGAAGAGGAAGACAGCAGTGGATCCGATAAGTAGATTTATTGCAGGAAAAGAAGACAGCTTAAACAGCCACCAACAGGAGCAGACAGCAAGGCAACCGTCTTCTCCAGCACTGTGTACAAACTCCTCAAGATTCCCCTCATGACAGCCCTACATTCTAACATTACATACTTACATTATAGTAGCATTACATACTAACATTCTACTATGACTTACATTGGAATACTACACAGAGCACATGACTTTACAGCAATGAGCTCATGGTTTCATCCACGAGTCTTGTGACCGGTAGGGGTGAGTAGTTTGCTTCCCACACCCTGTATTCTATAAATTCAAACTAAGACTACTTCCACTGGTATGCTACAGCGCCCATAGCACATCACTTTACAGCAATGAGCTCACGGTTTAATCCCCGAGTCTTCAGACCAGTAGGGGTGAGTAGTTCACTTCACACTCACTGTATAGTATAAACGCATACTAACACTTCTTACACAGTTATACTACAGCAGCCACTATGCAACAATGCCCAGAGCCCATCACTTTACAGCAATCAGCTCGGTTTGATCCCTGAGTCTTCACACCGGTAGGCGTGAGTACTTCGCTTCTCACTTCCTGTATAGTATAAACGCACGGTAGAGGTCAGTAGTTCGCTTTTCACTCCCTGTATGGTATAAACGCCTAATAACACTAATTGCACAGGTATGCTACAAAGACCAGAGCACATCACTTTACACCAATGAGCTCACGGTTTAGGCTCTCAGTTTTATACCCGAGTGTAGCAGCATCTCATCTCAGCACCATGCCTGTCCGTGACCCGACCGCGACCAGTGGCAGGAACCCTGGACCTCCGCAATGCTGACACTATGACCCAGTGGCACTCTACGCTCTCAACCCAGGATGGAACTACAACTGCAAGCTAGCATCACCAGCTGACACCCACAGACGCTTCAGCTGTCACCACTGCCAGCAGACCTGCAGCACCACCAAGACCATGGACCCGGCACAACCCACCCGCAAGACCACAACCGAACCAAAGACCCTGCAATGCATCCTCCTCAATGTCTGATCCCTCCACAAACACACCACTGAAATCTGGGACCTCCTCGACAGCACCACCCCTGACTTAGTGTTCTTCACCGAAACATGGACCAACACCACCTCGGAACTGGACCTCGCCATCGCCATTCCCCAATGATACAAGGTCTCCAGGAAGGACTGCCCCACCCACCTGGGAGGAGGAATCACCATCACCCACAGATCCACCCACCATCTGAGCACACTCCCCAATGAGCCCACAGACCTGATGGAACACCTTCACTGAACTCAACTGAACCCCAGCACCACATCCCTCCTGGACAACCTCCACAACATTGGACTCCGACAGATCGTGACCGAACCCATGCAGTCAGCAGGACACACCCTCGACCTACTCTTCACAACAAGAAATTCCATTACCTTCAGCCACACCACCGAACTCCCATGGACTGACCATTGATGCGTTCACTTTACCTTCAGAACACCCACCATCATCGGCACCTGCTCCCACAAAGAAACTGGACCAGAATCACTGACAACCAGCTAACCTCATTACTCAGCAACTCCACCCTAACCATAGCGAAAAAGGATGACCCCAACACCGCCGGCCGAGCCCTGCACAGATGGAGCCCCTCTCAAAAAAAACAACACCCACGCCAAGAAAACCAGATGGTTTACTACCGAACTTCAACAGTCCTGACGCACTTGCCGCCAGCTCAAAGTGACCTGGAGGAACACCAAATCCATAGACACCCACAACAACTTCAGAGCCGCCACCAACGCCCACCACCAACTCATCAGAAAAATTAGGAAAATAGTGATTGAAGACAGAATCTCCTCTCACGCACACAACAGCAAAGAACTGTTCAACATCATAAAGGAGTTCACCCAACCCACCAGAGAGTTCACCGACATCACTCCCTCAAAAGACCGCTGCGAGAAACTCAGCACCTTTTTCCACCCAAAAATCAAGAGCATCTACGACAACTGCGACGAAGACAACCTACCACCCCGACCCCTTGAAGCCAGTGATCAATAACTAGACAGCCCTCACCAGAAAAGTCACACTGAAGACGATGAAGTCAATCTACTCCGGGGCCCCCATGGACCCCTGTCCCACCACATTTTCAACAAAGCTGCCAGCACCATTGAACCCATGCTCTGCAGCACCATCAACCGCTCCCTGGCAACTGCCTCATTCCCCGACAACTGGAAAGACGCCGAGGTCAACTCCCTCTTGAAGAAACCCTCAGTGGACCCCACCGACCTCAAAAACTACAGACCCATATCCCTGCTCCCGTTCCCAGCAAAAGTCATCGAGAAAGCCATTAACGGCCAAATCACCACATTCATCGAAGAGTACAACATCCTCAACTTCTCCCAATCCGGCTTCAGAAAAAACCACAGTAAGGAAATCCCCTCCTCGCTGCAACAGATGACATCCGCACCCATCCTGGACAAAGGAGAAACCCTCATCCTCCTCGACCTCTCAGCGGCGCTCGACACAGTCTCTCACTGCACCCTAATACGCAGACTCCACGATACAGGGATCCAAGACATGTCCCTCGACTGGACCCGCTCCTTCCTCTTCGGCAGAATGCAGTGGGACAGACTCCCCCCTTTCCTCTCCGACCCTACACCATCCACCTGCGTAGTCCCCCAGAGGTCCTCCCTCAGCACTACGCTCTTCAATGTCAACATGGCTCAGCTCGCCCCCATCGTCAGAACCTATAGACTCAACATTGTGTCATACGCAGACGATACCCAACTCATCCTCTCCCTATCCAACGAACGTAATACCACCAGACACAACTTTTGAAGAGGCATGGAAGCAGTCCCCAAATGGATGAAAAACAGCTGCCTACAACTAAACACCAACAAAACAGAAGTACTCATCATGTGCCCAAACCCCGATGCCTGGAACAACACCTGGTGGCCCCCCGCTCTCGGAAGCCCTCCCACCCCCACGGACCACGCACGCAACCTTGGAATCATCCTGGACTCCAAGCTCAAAATGGACCACCAGATCAAATCCTTCTCGTCCTCTTGCTTCCACACCCTCTGCCTCCTATGTAAGACCTTCAAATGGATCCCCCTAAAACACAGAAAGACCGTCACTCACGTCCCGGTCACCAGCAGACTCGACTACGGCAACGCACTCTATGCGGAATAAACAAAAACCTCACCTGCAAGCTACAGAACATTCAGAACGCAGCCGCAAGACTGGTTCTCAACCTGCCAAGACACTGCCACATCTCCCAGCACCTGCACAGAATACAATGGCTCCCCATCGAAGCTGGAGTCACCTTCAAGATGCTCACCCATGCCCACAAGGCCCTCCACGACACCGGACCAGCATACCTGAACAGCTGACTCAAATTCCACGAACCCCAGAGGACGTTACGATCAGCCCAGCTCTCCTACGCCATGGTCCCCCACACCAGAAAGACCGGATCGGGAGGCCGCTCCTTCTCATTCCTCGTGGCCAGAGCCTGAAACGCCCTTCCGCTCCACCTCAGACAGACAACATCGCTCCCCATCTTCGAAAGAAACCTCAAAACCTGGCTCTTTGACAGCCCCCCTTGATGGACTGGAACCTACTAGCCCCCAGCGCCTTGAGACCCTTACGCGTGAGAAGGCACGCTTAACAAATATCTGATTGATTGATTGGAGATTGTGCCTAAAAGGATACATATATTTGCTTTGTATTGGTTTCAGAATAAGGAATGTCTAAGGCATGTCATATAAATAAGCTTCTTCTTACCTGCAGGTGCCTGTAGAGCCCAGTGATGGTTGCCATAGCAGCAGATGTAGTTGATAACATGTCACCAATGACAGCAGCCAGGACCCCTCTCGACCGACATCTGTAGTTAGGGACTGGGACCGAATCTTCTCTTCCTGATAATAACCCTATTGTGCCTAGGGTCACTTGGGCCACGTTGAGAAATGAATTAAAGACCTCAAAGCCCAGGGTGATGTTGGGTAAAAGGTCAGGATTCTTGTTAATTTCCTCAATGGCAAAAACAAAGGCGAAGAAATGTCGAAAGTAACGGTGGTTAAGGCTGCAAGAAAAATACATTACTTTGAGTTACTTATTATGCAGGTGGCTTTTGAAGACAATGTTCTTTATTTTATAGAGTTACTATTTTTCAAAAAACAATCAACCTCACTCTTCATTATCCATTTTATCCCCTTGTGATTAGGACTCTGTAAACACCCTTGGAGGTTCCACAAGGATCTACCCCCTCCATCTCTTTTAAATTCTATCTGGAACCTCTTCTTGATTTCTTTAACTCATAGAGTCTCCCTTCCCATCAATATGCATATGATATGCAGATTTATATAAGACTTAACAAACCAACTTCTTTGACCGGATCAAAGACTACATAATGCTGAGCGTCCTGACAGTATCTGAAACTGGATTAAAATACAACTGACCTTTTGATTTCATTAGCTAGGGCCCTGAAAAAACACAACTAAAGAGAGGTGGATTCTCAGCAAGGGCATCAGAGTTCTGTTCCTTTTACATTTGCCTCCATTGCCAAAAAGCAAAGTTGTTGTTACATACGTTAAAATTCCATGCAGCGCTTTTTCTTGCTTCGGTACATGCTGGTCAATTATGCATGCAAAACCATACCTATTTGGTATCTGTTTCGAAGCTACTAATATTACTCAAGAATATCTATAGCCTTGTGAGCTATGCACAGGAGAGGAGGGCATCTGTAGTTAGACAGTCATCATGGCTACACGCTCACCTGTGTAATACCTCTGAGGTATTACCCCGGTGAGCTTGAAGCTTACATTGAGAGTCAAATAATATTTATTATTAATTTATACTCAGTGGACTAGGGATCTTTCACGGTCCTGACGAGAAAGCCGAGGGGATGGCTTTCGAAACATTTTGACCTACAATTGTTTCGAAACATTACAATAGATCACCTCCATTCCCCTTTTTAGTGCTACCAGCTAGGGAAAGCAATAAATCATTTTTTCTACTAGCCAGATACCTTTTAACTAGCACCACTAATCCTTTTGACCCTACCTCTCTCACATCTGCACCACAAATAGTCTTTTCACAAAAAAGTGCTCCTGCGTCTCCGTTGGTCGCAGCATGCCCCGTCCCGCAGCAGGGCGGGAAGAACCTGATGATGAAGCATGACCCCGATTGAGCATTTGGTGTGTGTGGGTTATCAAAAAAACACATAGTGTTTCCCTGGTCAATTCATTGGGCTACACTCATTGCAGCCATCCATCTATATATAAGAGTTTCAGATTCAGGAGGATACATTAACGTTATTAGTAAAAGGTAGAATCTTTTTGGTTGTTTTACATTTTTTGTCTGCTCATATAATCCAATTACTATGAAGCTACTTGGCTAATGCACACACAATTGCCTGTTTTGTTTCAGCAGGCAGCAACCTAAGAGCAATGAAACAGTGTTTCACGCCAAGATTGGTGTGAGCCAACTCCTCCCTGGGCGTGGGTACCCCAGGCTGAAAAAGAAATGGTGTAAAAAGAACTCACCTTCCTGTAGGCAGCTCGGGAACGTAGTGCCGCAGCTCGCTGTAACATTCCACCCTCGACAAACATCAGCACACAGAGAGTGCGAAAGTGGAATTGAATTAATAATTTCCTAGCTGTCCTAGCTATTTGTGCAGAGATAAGATCCAACAATACTCCAGACTTAGGGTCTTATTTACAAGTCCCTTGTGCCACTTTTGTGTCACTTTTCCCATGTTAAAAACGATGCAAAAGTGGTGCATGGGCCCTGTAAATCTGCCCCTTACAGTTTAACTCGTGGTCCATGACATCGATGGTGAGGCGGCTACACTTGTGTCACAGACACCTGCTCGTCTTACACAAGCCCAATACAGATTTCTTCAATCAAGCCTCCGTGCCCCAAAGGTTCCTAAGCAGGAAAGACTTGACTTAAGAAAGGATAGCCTGTGAACTTGCTACCCTTATCCCTTGGAAGTCTTGAAAGTGGCTAATCAGAGCTGGAGCGGACCTTAGTCTATGCCTATGAGTGATTGGTCTAAACCTAGCTTTCTTTGTTATTGCCTTTACTCCTGTGTCCAAAAGTGTGAGTGCTCACACGGAGGTTTAGGGGTGATCTCAGAAAGTTTTTTCTCCGGTTGCCAGGGGTGCAAGACTTATATGGCCCCATAGTTCGGCCCCATACAGAGCGCATGCTCCTGCTTTTGACTGATATATGTTTAAAGCAGGTGAAACCTGCCGAGTTTAAGAAAATGGTAATATTTTAACACCCTTGAGGCATGATGGGTCAAATGACTCTCTAACCTGGGGGATCCAGGACATGTGGATGGAACCTAATACCCAGATATTCACATTTGGAGACCCTTTCCAAACTGGCGACTTCTAAACTAATCAGTCCTCT
Source organism: Triturus cristatus (assembly GCF_964204655.1). NCBI lineage: Eukaryota > Metazoa > Chordata > Amphibia > Caudata > Salamandridae > Triturus > Triturus cristatus. The sequence goes on along the minus strand of NC_140593.1, from coordinate 29,065,643 downwards.
TAAAGATCTGTGAGGATTAAGGGCCATACACTTTGTTTGGCTCAGGTTGATTAGAAAGCCTTTATCCTTACAAAAGTCAGCAAATTGATTCATCAAAGCCTGTAAATTCCTTGGGGAGCTTGATACTAATAAGGTATCTTCAGCAAATAACAAAATCAGTGTTCTACACCGAACTAACAGTGGCTCATCACCCCTACATTGCCCAATAGAGGCCAATGCATCATTCAAGTATAGAGCAAAGAGTGTAGGAGCTAATCACCAGCCCTCGTCTGACCCTAATCGGACCTCTGCGCTCTCCTTGTTGCCCCCATCGCACTTGTGCACAGGTATCCGAGTGCAGACGCATTAAGGTGTCAAGAGGTGGAGTAGGAGTCCCCTTGGCTCAGGAACCTCAGTTAAAAGCTGTTTTTACGTCTATGAAGATGACATAAAGATGTTCCTTCTGGATAGCCACCATTTTCCCGTATTTAGTCATAAATCTGAAAACCTGGTCTATTGCACTGACTTCTTTTCAGAACCCTGCCTGGAGCTGCGAAAGGGTGCCCACCTCTTCAATCCAGGTTTCAAGGGAGAAAAGGATTTGCGTTGTAAATATTTTTGGGGAGGAGTCTGACAGGCTAATTGGCCTGTAGTTGAGTGGAATGTCCTTCGGGCCCTTCTTATGGATGGGGACTATTTCAGTCACTTGCCAAAATTGTGGAATCTGTGGGCCTCCAAATGTGCCTGAGTAAGTTTATTCACATACTTCGACTATTTGTCGATAAGTGCAATGAAGAGATCCCCGGGGATTCTGTCCAGTCCGCAGCTTTCTCAGGGATAAGACTCCTTGTTGCACTCCTAGTTGTCTGAACGTTTATAGTGAGGTACAATTTTGGGCCAGGCCTCTTTTGACTGCATAAATCCAGGATGTGGAAATCTGCCTCCCCTACTCTCTCATGGAGTGATGTATAATCTTTCCACCAGGAGTGGCGCAGGATATGGTTGGACATGGCGGTTCCTGCAGGTCATCTACCTTTGGCCACTAGCTTCCAAAATATTCTGAAGTCAGTGGACTTAGCTACATCAGAAATAGGATCCCATAAATAGGAATCCACAAACTACAGCCCCTCTGCTGCACTGCTTTACACTGCATCCATCTGATCACAGTTTCCACTTTTTAAAGCAGAGTGAAGTTTCCTTTTGGCAATCCTTGTTGAATCAAGAGTCATTAGCTGTGGATTAGGGGCAAGCCCTCCTATAATAGGACTGGAAATGGTTGCTAACCAAGAAACCTAAATCCTTATGTATGGTGTGGATGCACTGGTTTCTTGTGACTGAATCAAAGACATTATCTATGCTCTCCAAGTCAATCAGAAAGGCCCTGTTTATACTGTTTAGGGTCTCGGGATGGATAACAACGTAGAACTATCTGTTGTTGGCATGGCCAAAGTCCCTACTAAGGGATGAAGGAGGGGGCTAATGGTGAAGTGTGATATCAGCCATCGTCCAATGAATAGCATTGTGGCTGCCTTTCTAATCTTTTTACTTCCTTTATATCAACCACAGAAAGGCATGGATACAAGCAATTAGTCAAGCTTGCTAATGTGTCCTTGCATAATATATTCACGATGCTCATGGAAATCTGATTTGATGTGTCCACTGGAGAACTGCAAGTCACATGCTAGTGTAGGGGATAGCATCTTATAAAATACCTCTGTGTGTCTCTTAATGGGAGGTATGTCCAGCAATGGGATTCCCCATTCCTCATCCTCTGTCTCACCAGAGTTTCATCTGGACTATTCAAGGGCTAAATGGTGGTATTTAAATCCACTGGGATGATCAAATGGTCATTGGATCAAGGATTTCCTATATGGGCCAAAAAATGCTTAAATACCCATCTGACCCCTCGATTGTAGATATCATAGATGCATAAGGGTCCCCCTCATTCCTTAATACACAAATGCCTTGAAAATCAGAGAAGCCTTGTATTTGCACCCAATGAGAGCCAAGCTCATATTAGAAGGAGGGCCACTTCCTGGCAGTGGTGCAGGAATGCTAAAGTGTCAATAGCTCACCATATATACTGGTTCCATGCACCATGTCTCCTGAAAAAGACACACATTGAATTGGTCTATGAACTGTTCTCAATCTGGGTTGCCCAATTTCGTTTTTTGGCCTGCAACATTCTAAGATTAGATACTGATATGTTTGAGGTGATTGTCAACTTCAAATGCCAGGGCAGGTGGACACTCAACTATGCATACTCCAGACAACCACGCTCTCCTCCCTAGGGGTTCAATGAGGCTGGCACTGCTCATATCCCCTGCCATAGGGGCTTGAATGGAAGTCAAAATCTCCACTACCAAGAAGGCTGGGAGGTATCGGAGGAGAGTCAGTCGATCAAGGAAGCCTGGAGTGCCTCATTTCCGGGTGTGATATCAGAGGAGACCGAGGTGGCCTACTGGCGGCACAGAGGTGGGCTAAGCTTGTATTGGATTGATGAGCCAAAGGAAACATTTTTGCGTGGCCCCATGCCCACCAAGCCTTCCACCAATTGCACGTGTTTTACTCTGAGCTACATGTAATCCCGATTTGTTTTTGAGGGTTCATGGAACCATATCTCTTGTACTACGTCGGAGTGGATTACAGAGAAACATTTGTGTATGTGTCTAATCAAATGTATGCATTTATTTTGAAACAAATCCTTGCCTTCACTTACCCCAGCAGATACTTTGAAACATTGGTAAAAAAACAGTTGGATGTCCAAGCAAGGTTGCTCTATTGCCTCCTCCTAAAAACAAACCATCCCTTCCGGTTTGGCATTCGCTATGTGTGTGATTGTTGATCAAACATCGATGGTCTGGACTACTTCTCCCCATGCGTAGGTGTTGCTGACTGATGAGTATAGGGGGTGGTGTCAGAGTTGCGCTGTCTCTTATTTAGGCTCCCTTTAACCTGGACCCCTGTGTCTTTACGATTTTTGAACAGATTGCACTTATCATTAAGAGATATATAAGTGTGTTTAGGGCTCGTATTAGGCATGCTGTATCCTCAAGGCTATTTTGGGAGATTTAACTTTCTTTAAATTCCCTACTTCATTGGCTGGAGTCGACACTTGGGCCTTCAAATAAATAACCTGTATTTGTAGAATCTTCGTAATAGCGAGCCCTTGGTCACATTGCAAACAGCCATGCAGGATACACCACCCACTCTCCTCTGTTGCTACCCGCTGTGGTATTACATTTGAGGCGCTGTGATGGCCAGAAGGGTCACAAATCTATTTGTCATAATAATTGCAAGGGCCAATGGAGCGAGAGGTCCATGGGCCATGGCAGACATATCTGGGTCCCCCTGTACTGCACTTGTTGAAACAGGGTACACGCCAATGAGTTCAGCTGAGTGACTTGGCATAGGGTGTATTAGTTTGTTGGTAAATAAGGGAACAATTCTTCCAGCTGGTTTTACTTGGGACTTACATCTCAATTTGAACTCCCAGTATGGATTCAATGTTCTCTATCAACCTGTTGATATGCTCGGGCTTTGGGGCCCTCTGGGTTGGAGTAGGAGTTTTGGGCCAGGAGATGTTTGAGCCTTTGGTCCTTTTCCCAGCCGGGGATTCTGCAGCCTTCCTCCTGCCCATTGAGACACAGGGTCAGATGATCCGTGGAGGAAATATAATTCCCATCTAGAAGGCGAGAGGACGAGAGAGCCCAAAGCAGACATGAGGGGGATGGCCCTGCCCTGCCTCTTCCTAGCACTGAGAGGTACAGGATGGTCTTGCCCTTGGCCTGGGCTTCCCCCGGTATGGCCTGCATGTGCCTGTACTGTGGGAGCACAGATGACTCCATATAGCACAAGCAAGCAGAGTCAGGTGCAATATAAAGCAGGTCTCCTCCTCTGCCCCGATGATGTTTGGGACCTGCAGCCCCCAGCAGAATGACCCCACATGTTTGAAAAGGCTTTTATACAGAATAAAAGAGAAAAGGAATATTGGTCAGCTATTGGTAAGATAAAATGGCTGAGATCACACAATTTAAGTGGGTAAGCTCCAATGTATCCACTTTCTCTGGTTTCATTTTGTACAGCTCAGCCATTAAGTAATTGAATTTATTATGTAGAGACTGCGATAACTTGACCCAAATGTATTTCTTATGTTGCACAGAACTTACTCTATATTAATCTGCACCACCTACAGCATTTACATGACAACTGACTTGCCTCTTACTTAGTGCACTAATGGTTTATGTTTAAAACCTCTGACTTCAATAAGTACTTCACAGTGCAGAGTTATAAAGGCAAAGGTAAACATGAGGGAGTGTCCAGTAATACAGCATATGCAGAAATAAAAAGACTCTATGGGACACTAGTGAAGCATACAGAGGGATATCCTACACTGGCGTGGCATTGAGTGGAGTGGCATACAGTAGAATTGTGAAGAGTGGAGTGCGAGTACAATTAAAAAGATCACAGTGTGGTTGCATGCAGTGGAGTGGTGTACAGTGGAGTGGCATAGACTGAAGTGGCATACAGCAGAGTAGCATGGAATGGAGTATTGTACAGTGAAGTGCTGTTGAGTTTAATAGCATATAGTGTAGTAGCGTACAATGCAGTGATATCAAATGGAGTGGTGATTTAGTGGAGTGTAATAACATATAGCGAAGTGAGGTGAAATGGAATAGCATAGAGAGGAGTGGTGTACAAAGGAGTGTAGTAGAGTGTAATGCCATACTTTAGCGTTTCAAAGATTGAAGATGTGTATAGTGTAATAGCATACAGTCGAGTGGCGTACAGTGGAGTGACATACAGTGGATTAGTATAAAGTGGATTATAGTGGAATGATATAGAGTTAAATAGCTTAGAGTGGAAAAAAGCACAGTGGCGTGGCATACAGTGTAGTGGTGTAGACTGGATTGGCATATGGTGGAGTGGGGTAAAGTGGAAAGGCATCCAATGCCATAGAATTGATGTCCATAGTGTAGCACACAATGGACTACTGGACAGAGGAGTGTACTGTACTGAGGAGCATAGAAGATTGACGTGACCTAGAGTGGAATAGCATAGAATGGAGTGATGTACAGTCAAGTGGGGTGACGTGGAGTAGGGTATAATGGATTAGTATTGAGTGGAGTGGCGTACATTAAAGTGGCACAGTGTAGAGTTGAGTAAACTATTATAAAATAAAATAGAGTCCCATACAGTAGAGTGGAATGCTGTGTCAGACAGTGTTGGAAACTGTTGTAGAGTGGAGAAGAGAGTTGTACAATAGAGTGTACGGGCATAGAACTGAGTATAAATATGGACAGTGAAGTCAATGGGGATAGAGTGCTGTAGAGTGGCATAGAGTGTAGTAGGGTTTTAAAGAATGGAGGTATATAATTTTTGCTATTTACAATCTCATGAGAGTTCTATGAGATGTGGCCTTCTGCTTCCCCCTTATATAGTTTTTTACTCCATTTCCACAACACCTCAAATTTTTTAACAGAAAACAGCTAATCGCACCATTTAATTTCTAACATTTCAACAGCCAGCCAATCAGAGCTCTTGCTTTTGAGGTACTTTTGGGAGCCTCTTGCTCCCATGAGAGGTTGAAAGCTCACAGGAAAAACTGATCTCTAAACCAATCACAGGGCTTTATGTTTGAATTTGTGCTCTTGCAGGAGGCTTGTGGGACTCTTGCGAGCCCAACCGTTCAAATATACAATTATATTTACCCTAAATTTCTCAAAAACTACTGACCGGATTAACACCAAATCACAAAATGTACAATATGCATTCCAAGATCTAGCTTTCTGCCTACGTTTGTGTAATTCCATTCTGAAGTTTTCATTCTAGCCATGTCTAAAGAAATCCATTGAGAATGCACAAGGATTTTAAGTTTTGGAACCCCCTTTTTACCTTGGTTGCTACTTGATGGATCACTCCAAAATGTTCCAGGAAGGAGGTGCGGTGGATTAAGGTTTTAACTGGAATGTTTTGTGAAGATTCGACAAACTGGGCCAAACTAGCAAACCAAAAAACTCTCTGTTCATGGAAAAGCAGACCTAAGTACCTACCTACTAGTGACCACCAGTTGGGAATATATTATCTACTGGCGGTCGCCAGTAGATAGTTATAGTTAGGATCTATTTTCCATAGGAAATTCGCAACATTCTATTACCAATAACTTTAGTGCCGATTGACTAAGCTTCGCAAAATTTTCAAAACTCGTGGGGCACTCCGGTCCGCTACTATCTTGAAAGTTTCGGTGCGATTCGTCAATCGGGGGCTGAGAAAAAAGAGGGGTCCCAAAACGTGTTTTCCCCATGCAATTTCCCATAGGAAACTTTAGACACAGCTACAGCCCGAACTGTTGAACGGAATTACACCAAATTTGGCAAAGAGGTAGTTCTTGGTTCAGAAAGAACCCTTTTTGTTAAATGGTGTAAATCCGTTCAGTAGTTGCTGAGAAATTCAAAAGTAAAAACACATATATATCTAGGGCCACGGATCTTCCCAAGCGCGAGTTTTATGCTAATTGGCTGTCAACCGTCCAAACAAGGAAGTGTTGGCAGCCATCTTGTGCCTCGTGTTGGCAGCCTTCTTGTGCCTCGATAGAACCGAGGCACTAGAAATCAGAAAAACAAATGAGAAAAAAGAGAAAAGGGGGCAAGGTAGAAACACCCTGACCCCTTAGGCCTGCTCAGAGGGTCCCACAAGGGAATCAGCAAGATTCGTGCACCCAGCATGAATTTTGGCCGAAATTTTTAAAAAATGAAGCGCGGGCTCTGCGCTTCGTTAATATTTAGCCCCCGGGTGGGCCAAATGCCTGGGGCAATAATTGTATTGGGATGCTGGGCCCAAAGGGGCCCCCCAGCTCCAGGGACCACCACCCCCGGGGCTTTTCAAACAAATTTGGCAAAAGGTAGCCCTGGGTTCAAAAAGAGTCCTTTTTGTTAAATGGTGTAAATTCGTTCAGTAGTTCCTGAGAAATTAGAAAAAGAAAACATTTTGATATCTAGGATAGCGGTGGGTTCGCGACCCCTCCCGAGCACGAGCTTCATTCTGATTGGCTGTCAACACTCCAAACCAGGAAGTGTTGGCAGCTATCTTGTGACTCGGTGGAACCGTGTCACAAGAAAACAGTAAAATAAATATAAAAAAACAAGAAAAGGGGGCAGGTTAGAAACACCCTGACCCCTAGGCCTGTTCATGGGGTCCCACATGGACCCCCAGGGACAACAAAAGCATTTTTTTTATAATTTTGGCAGAAAGCACGATGGAGTCGTGAATCCTACCGAAATTATTTTAATAAATGAAGCGCAGGCTCCCGCGCTTCATTTAAATTAGGCCTCTGAGTGGGCCAGGTCCCAGAGGCAATGCCAGATCAATCAGAGTGGGGGCCCCCACAGCCCCAGAGGACTGCTACCTCTCTGGGGCAGAAATAAAAATGAGTGGGGGGGCCTCGCAGGACCCCCCCGAGCCCCGGGGACTGCCACCTCCCCGGGGCTATATATATAAAATAGTGTGTGGGGGGATCAAGCCCCCCACACTGCCCCAGGGACCACCACCTCCCAGGGGCACTTAATATTTAAATTTGGGGGTCCGTTACGGACCCCCCTGGGGCCTGCCACCTCCCCGGGGCATCAAACACATTGGGAGGGGGCCACGCGGCCCCCGTCCCGGAGCTCTCGATAGCCCTGGGGACCGCCACCCCCCAGGGCAGGCTCCTGCAGTGTCCCTGGTGCCCACCCTCAGGACACTGCTCTTTGCTATGACAGGGTGGGAGCACACCTCCCGGTCTGTCATAGCAAACCCTGGTTTGCTTTGTTGAAGCGAGAGCAGGAAAACCTGCTCTTGCTTCAACGAAGCAAAGCAGATTGCTTTGAGTAAGGGGAAGCTCCTCTTGCTCAAAAGCAATGCTGGCTCCCCCAGAAGGCGGGGAGCTGGTGGGACCATGGGGGCATTGGGGCTCGCCCAACAGTCTCCAAAGTAGAGGCCTGGCCTTGGGGATGTGGTCCCTGGGGCCAAAAGTGGCCCAGGAGGCCCACATGGCCTTTCTCCTTTAGAATTTTTGTTTTTTTTAGATGTGGGCATGCCTCGGGGGATAGGGTCCCCGAGGCGAATGTAAATTAGTGAAATTGGATGTTTTAATGCGACCCTTGCGCGGCTTTCAGTGTGGCCCCCTAGTGTGGATGCGAAGGATGTGCGGCTCTCAGCTCGGCCCACTATTGGAAACACAAAAGATGCTCAGCTCCTGAAGTCGCTGTGGGTGCGCGACTTCAAGCAAAAAAAAACAAGATATTTTTTTCTAAAAGTAAGTTATATGTTGAGTTATTGGGTGGCTCTAAAAAGAGCCCTTGTGTTTATTGCGAGATTTTTGTAGCTACATGTAAGTGACGATGTAGAGCCTTAGGTTGTTGAGAAGGACTCTGTTTCCCTTATCTATGAAATGTACACCAACACTCCTGTAGATGCCATCCATATCAAAACGCAGATTGTTGTTGTATATGGAGCCCATACTATGGTCTCTGAGATAAGCAGAAACAGCTTTATTGACATTTTTTCAAGCTTTCTCAATTTGTGGGCAGAATTGATTGGACCACTTTCATTTCTGTCTTTGGTATATGTTAGAGTATACAAAGACAGTTTGGGGGAAAAGCAACATCAGTTCTGCAAAGGTGTGCTTCATTAGCATTTCCAGACCTACCCCAGTCAATGTGCCCAGGTCAGTGCTACCACAGTGGACAATCATGAGGTCAGGAGGTTGGAGATGTAAAAAGGTTTTAACCAAAGGCATCAATTGGTGCCACTTTAATCCTTTTTGTCCAATCCATTTAATGTCCTCATTTTGCAAAGCTAGGTCTTTGTCAATACCTCTCTTTTCAGCATACCTTTTGCAACTGAAAACATGGCTGTGTCCCACAATCCACACTCAGCATCTTGAAGGGAAGTCTGGCTGTAAGGAAAAGATGTCTGTAGCTGAAGTAGTCAGTTGGTAGAATGAGAGGAATCTAAAATGGTGGACGAGATGCAGTTTTTAAAAAGGAAGATAAATGATTGGCTGTTTACGAACATTGTACAATCGTAAATAGGGTGCATGTTATTGTCATTAAGAAGCATGTTTCTTATTGGTTAGAAAATAAAGTTTAAAAGGTACATTACATAGGATAAGCTCATATTTTGGAGATTCAACCACACCTGCTGTTTGTATTTGAAACATTTTGTGGTGAACTTTAAAACTTGAATTTGTGACCTGTGAGCTCAGTTGAGTGTTCCATTAACTGTTACTATGGAAACAGGAATGAAGCAGATTGGGGGTAGGGTTGACCGATAAGTGTGGCATTAAAATGTGAATGTCTTATAATTATTAAAGTAACATCTTATTGCAGTGAGATTTCCCAAGTTACTGCTATCTTTAGAGGTGCTGTGTTATTAAAAAAGAAGTGGTAACATTATTTGTAATATATTTTTGAACTCCCGTATGGACTCGCAGTGCCATCGCTTACGTTACACAGTGGAGACGCGACTTCAAAAAATTCCAGAAGCAATTTGAGTTCATTTTGAAGTCAGTTGGCAAGGGTTCTTGTGTGTAACCAATAGAAATGTGTTTTAGAATTTGAAATATTCTGGTAAGCAATGTGATTTGTTATTTAGATGTATATTTGTGGAGAAAGAGAGGGAAACATTGCAAATTACTGTTTTTCCTTTGCTAAGAGCAGTGCCTTATATTGATTATGTGCATAAGAAAATCTTTTCAGAGTTTCTGATACTTCATAATCTAGAAATCAATTTGAAAGGTGAGTTACAAATTTGTGAGTTGTATTATGTGTTGGCTTTGTTTTTAAAGGTAAAATATAAATCATAAACTTTGAAATTTGACATATAGTTTTAAATGTAGAAATGTTTACTACAGTTTGTTGTAATGTATTTAAATGTTGTTGAATATAGATTCTGTATAGTATTATCTGTATTTTGGAATATTTATTACTAATTATGGTATTTTGTTTCAGTGTGTGGATACGTACATTTGTAGTATACCGCATGATTTTAGGTGTTGCTTTGATATTGGAAGTGTATATGTTCAGTCGAGGTATTAGTGATTAGACTAGTTTTTAAGTCTCTAAAGAGCTACAGTTGAAATATGCCACAAACTTTTGGGTGTTTGGTTCAAATTTGAAGTTTGTTCTGTGAATTTATGAGGTTTACATAGTGTTGTGGTACAGTGATATCCATGCATGTTTTCAGAAATATGGTGAGACTTATAGCAGAGACATGTGAACGGTTCCTGCTTTCTATTTGGTTAGGTGTTGTTACGGCGCACCGCGGCGGCAGCAGGAACACTGCAGGCTCGTCGGCATTGCCATGACACCGGCGCCGGGAAGAACTACACTTCCCATGAAACGCTGGTCTCAGACGTGCGTGACGTCATCACGCAGCCGGAAGCCGATAAGAGAACTTCCAGGGCATCGGGCAATGCCGTTGATTGCAGGATATTGTCCCGTGCACACGCTCCAGGCAAAACCGCGGAAGGCTGGTAGGGGTGCCCTGAGCACTAATCCTTGATATTTCCTTGATCCTTTGAGACTGCCTTCCTTTGATCCTCCGTGACATTGTGCGATTTCGTATGGCACCCTGTTGGACGAGCCGAGTGGCTCTTGCAGGGCGTGCCTATTTTCCGGTGCATTTTCAGTGACTTGCTTTGCATTGCATAGCGACGCAATCCACAGACCTTTTCTCTCAACTCCCAAGTCCTTGGCTTAAAGATACCCAGCGGCTGCTGGGAATGAACCCCTGACTCCTCTCTAAACGCAATGCTGGAAGGGCGGGGGAATTTTGGCCTCATTGGGGTAGAAACAACAATAAAGTTCATGAGGCGAGCGCCTTTCATTGTTGTTGCCCAGTTATGATGATTATGTTGTGACTGTTGTATGCACCATGTGTTTGCTTTGAAACCACATAGAGGGGTGGGGGTGAAACCAGAATTTGAAACCCGTGCTCCCGAGGCACCTCAAAACAATTGAGCCTAACAGAAAGCAGGATGTTTCTGTAGCTGTGGTGTCTATTTTGCATTTTTGTTTTCTATATAAAGAGATAGGAGGATTGGCGCAGCAAGTACAGTGAATCGCTTCACTCCTCCTTCCTACTATTGGCTTCCGACAGACTCACTGGTGGCTAGTTGCTGCATTCCCCGCTGGTATTCCTGAGTGAATGTCTACACTGCTTACTTTCTTTTACAGGTATAGCGCAAGGCGTAGCGTATGTTTCCCTGTATTACTGTTTCCTGGTGCTGTAATTGTATGGTGAATTTCATAGTGCTTTGCTCTCATTACAGGTCTCCCTCCCCGCTGTCCCCATCCTTTCCTCCCCTCACTTGATCCCTCCACGAGTCTGTCTATTCACCCAGACCTTGGGGATATCAAGGGGTGGAACCCACTTGAGCATCGTACAACTCCGACGATTCGAGCACCTTGACAGGTGTAACATTATAAGTAGTTGCAGAATGGTAAAGCAGCAGTCCAAAAGTGAGGTTTGTGAAATGTTTGTAGAGATATTATCAGTCAAGCAGTTTGTATGTACTCCTAAAATGTCCCAGACATTTCCCTAGCACTCATGGAACCACTAGGCAATACCTATGTACTTGTGTAATCCCCCAGACATACTTTTGCAAACAGAGATTCATCAATGCATTAGCTATTCATTGGTTCAACCACACATGCACTATCCTTGCACTACTCCAATCACACTGTCAGGATCTATGCACTCTTCTAATCACTTAGGCAGTGCTGATGCTCTTTCAAAATTACGTAGGCCCTACCTATGCAATTATGTATTAATCACCCAAGCACTACTCTACTACTGTTTCAATTATCCAAGCACTACCCTTGCTCTGATGCAATCACACAGGCACTACCACTGCACTCCTTCGATCACTCAGCCACTACTGCTGAAGTGCTTCGATCACACAGCCACTTCCTAAGCACTTATAAAATCACCCAGAATCTAGTTTTGCACTCCTAAAATGCCCCACATATTACCTGTGCATTCATGGAATCAACAGGCAATAACTATGTATTCCTCTAATCCCCAGACATTACTTCTGTAATCATGTAATCATCAATGCATTAGTTATAGACTGGTTCAATCACCCAGACACTACTCCTACACTCCTGCAATCAACCTGTCAGGATCTATGCACTCCTTCTATCACTTAGGCAGTGCACATGCACTACCTTTAGCCTTCTCCAATCACATGTGCATTTATAATATACCGCATAATTTTAGGTGTCGTTTTCAAATTGGTTGTGCAGTCTGTCAAGTTTTAAGGTGTGAATGGAGTTGTGTGTGAAGTATGTCTCTGCTTGCATATGTTGATTTAAGGTATTTGTGATTAAACTAGTTTTAATAATTCTCTAGCGAGGTACAGTTGATATATGCCACAAAAATGTTGGTGTTTGGTTCACATTTGAAGTTTCTTCTGAGAATTTATGAGGTTTACATAGTGTTGTGGTACAGTGATATCCATGCATGTTTTCAGAAATATGGTGAGACTTATAGCAGAGACATGTGAACGGTTCCTGCTTTCTATTTGGTTCAGTGAAACATTATAAGTAGTTGTAGAATGGTAAAGCGGCAGCACAAATGTGAGGTTTGTGATATATTTTTAGAGATATTATCAGTCAAGCAGTTTGTATGTACTCCTAAAATGTCCCAGACCTTTCCTAGCAGTCATGGAATCACTAGGCATTACCTATGTACTTGTGTAATTCCCAGACACATGTTTGCAAACATAGATTCATCAATGATTCATCAATGCATTAGTTATACACTGGTTCAATCCTTGCACTGCTCCAATCACACTGTCAGGATCTAATCACTCTTCCAATCACTTAGGCAGTGCAGAAGCACTTTCAAAATCACGTAGGCCCTACCTATGCAATTATGTAATCACCCAGGCACTACCCTACTACTGTTCCAATCAACCAAGCAATACCCTTGTTCTCATGCAATCACCCAGGCACTACCACTGCACTCCTTCGATCACTCAGCCACTACTGCTGAAGTGCTTCGTACACACAGCCACTACCTAAGCACTTATAAAATCACCCAGGAACTAGTTTTGCACTCCTAAAATACCCCACATATTACCTGTGCATTCATGGAATCAACAGGCATTAACTATGTATTCGTCTAATCCCAAGACATTACTTCTGTAATCATGTAATCATCACCCAGCCACTACCCGTGCACTCCTGTTATCACCCTGTCAGGATTTATGCACTCCTCCTATCAATTCAATTCAATTCAATTCTTTATTCGGATACAAAGAAATATCCATGAAAGTACAGAATAAAAAATACCAGCACAACATTAAACCGGTACATGCATTAATAAGAAGTTAAAAACAATGAGTGCGATAAACATGTAGCTATAAATACACAGAAATATATACATAGTGCAAAAGGTCAGTGCAACAAATTCATCATGGATCTATAATTTAAATTGTTAGATCAGAGGTAGTAACAATATAATACTTAGAATATAACAGCATAAAATATTAAAATGCAGACACTTTGACACATACAATAATACAATCAAATGCATACAGTAAACTATTTATGCGGCCCGCATATTGATTAATTCAGATATCGGGCATACAATTGATACTGTTTATACTGTACTCATAGAGGCAGGGGAGCAAACAGCCAGTCTCAGAAAGGTACTAACATAAAGGGTTACATTTTCCCCATTGAGCATGACAATATCCCTGTATGCCACCTTAAAATCAGTAATGGCCGAAGACTTAAAGTAAGGGATCAGCAGCTGCTTGCTATATATTTGATAAAAATTACAGAAAATAAAAAGTGTAGCATGGATTGGCTGCCACGATTTCCACAGGGACAAGGCATTTGCTCAAGATTAATATTAAAGCCTAAGGGGAAGCAAAGTAAATATGTTAAAGTGCCATCCCTGAGACAAACGAGCAAGCTTGGTTCCCAGCGGTTATTCACCTTTAAAAGATAATTGGCTGGAAGTTTTGTGGGGGGGCCATCGACATCCACCATGGTTATATACCGGGCGACTGAGGATTTCAAAGTTTCTCGCTTACGTCTCAAGTTGTCATAGTATTTTTAGAAAACAAGGATTAATGGCGGACTCCAAAAACCGCACCTCCTTACTGTGTTCCCATAAGGTGTAATTAATAATATAGTTACGGTTGGTGTGCACAAAACCGCTCCTACATCCGCCGTTAAAAGATGCAAACTGCCAAGCAGATCTACGAAATTTTGAAGAAATTGTCATAATATTTGTACAGGGCCCCCTGGATGATCTTTTTTTTAATGCCTGCCATATTCCCTGGGCCTGTAAAAATGTGTGACAGATTTACAGTGGTGGGGCGAGCCTTGACAGCCACCAACCATGATATGTCACTGTCCTTATCACAATTAAGGCAATCAACTATGATGTCTCTAGTTAACGTGGCTGCTGGATTTTGCCATACTTTTATCCAGAAAATGACTGGACGTGTCCTTGTGTAGTACTCAATAAAACTAAAATTTAACTCATGATGGCAATCAAAGGAAGAACAAATCGATGCCCCCAAAACTCTCCGACAAAATCTATTTTCTTCTACCTGGATGCTGTTGCAGTTCACGTGGCCCCAAACTTCCGCTCCATATGTTGCAGTAGGTAAACACTGAGGGGCATATCAGCAACAACCGGCGATAATTATCGCTAAGCGCACTTAGCGCTAGGATAATTATCGCCGGCTAGCGTGGATTTTTATCGATGAGATAGTGTGCTATTAGCAACGCTTATCTCAAAAGCGATAAAAATCCTAGCGCTAACTGCCTAACGTGAGATTATCGCTGGAAACCCAGCGATAATCTCACGTAGTGTGGCGTTAGCTTGCTGATAGGGACTCACAAACTAAGCCATGATATCCACCTTCCATAGGATATCATGGCTAAGTCAGTCCTGAAGCAAGTGTAAGGTAAGTAGCGATACCAGGGGTTATCGCTACTTTTCCTGCCACTATGCTTCATAGCGTGGGGCTTGATGATAGGAGAAATGTCGCTTAGCAACATTTCTCCTGTCATGTCAGGTCAGGAACGCCCACTTTGCATCTCATTAGAGATGCAAAGCTGGGCGTTAGGAATCCCGACGCCTTGCTAATTAGGCGATAAAATTATCACTGCTTTTCGGCCGAAAACGGCCGCAAAAGTGGCGATAAGTTTTTTATCGCCAGCTTGATGATATGCCCCCATGTTCTATATATTTTCAGTAGGGGTAACACTACCTCAGTTCTACTCGGTTGGGGGAGGCACAGAATCGAGTTGGTAGCCTCTAAAAATGTACTCCTGCTATGTGCCAAATGGGCAGCCCAAGAGCCATTGTCTGAAAATACCAAGACCAGATAAGGAAAAGTGCGTGTGCATAATAGTTTTTCGGAACCAGAGTTGATTACATTCACAGAATATTTTTTGGGGCCGCAACTCATTAAAAATGTTTTTTTTAAATTTGTACAAAGGTCCAGCTTATTCATAAAATCTACAAAACCCCCAACTAAGACGCGCAATGCATTGGGTGTGCGGCCCATTAGGACCGCATCATCCGCATACAATAAGGAGGGTAGCTTGTTGTCATTGATCAACGGGACGTCCTTAGTCAATTTGGACAACTCATTAGTCAACTCATTAATATATAGGATAAAGAGCAGAGGGGCAGTACGCATCCCTGCCTGAGCCCTCTGCCAATCACAATGTTACCTGATACTGCCCCGTCCCTACTGATCCTCACCTTATCTCCCAGATCCCTGTGTAAGTAAGCCAAAAAGTGTACTAAGGACTCATCCAGCCCGTAATTTAAAAGACATATCCAAAGACGTGATCTATTTACAAAATCAAATGCTGAGGTGAGGTCCATGAAGGCCAGGTAAATTGGGGGCAGTTGATCTATCGTGTATTCACCAATAATTACATTTAGATTAAGGCATTGCTCTACAGTTCCCAATTTGCTTCTGAAACCTAACTGAAATTTATCTAAAATACTTTCATCCTCAGCCCAGCTCCTAATTTTATTAAATAATACCCACCCAAGTATCTTGAGTGTGTTGTCAATTGAAGAGATCGGTCTGTAACAGCTAGGGTTGGACCTGTCCCCCTTTTTAAAAATCGGGACTATAATACTAGTTGACCATGTCTTGGGGATATGAGAATTTGTTAGATTGCTAAAAACATTGAGTAAAAGCGGTACCCAAAACTCTGGTTTATGCTTGATAATATCAATATAAAGCCCATTCGGGCCAGGGGCCTAGTTACTAACCCTGGGCGTAGTAGCACTTTGCGAAGCTACGAAAAATGCAGTTCGCACTACGCGAGCTAAGCGTAGCACTTCGCGAACTGCGTAGTACCTTGTTCGCACTGTGCCAGATGTCGTTTTCAATGATTGCACAGTGCGGACAAGCAACCGGCACTGTGCAATCATTGAAAATGGCACCTTGCACAGTGCGAGCTGTAGTTTTCTGCTGCTCGAGTAGATTTTTACTCGAGCAGCAGCTTTCTCAACGCGAACTGGTAGTTTCTAATCGCGAGCGGTCGCGAGCATACGCGACCACTCGCAATGAGAAACCTGACCGCGCGTTGGGAATCTCGCCGGGAGGTTTATTTTCCATGCTTGCGATCGCCAACTTGATGTTGCTGATCGCGAACAAGGAAAAAGTCTCGCCGGGATGTCACTTTGCTTGCTCGCGGTCGCCAACTTGACGTTGAGGACCGCGAGCAAGCAAAAAATGACCGCAGCACTACGCAGCACTACGCTACGCGTGTTCGCACTGTGCTACGTGCAGTTCGCGTAGTGCGAAGTAGCGCGAACTTCGCGAACTTCGCAAAGTACGCGAGCGTAGCGTAGTGCTTTGCCCAGGCTTACTAGTTACCTAGACTTTGATCAATAGCATCCTCATCTTCAGTTATCGATATGTGGACTCGTGTAGCAACGTGAAGATCTATATGGGCCTTATTCTGAGTAGGAGCTGTATATATTTTTGACCCATGGTTCTCATATTTTTTACATATGTCCAAAAGCCATTTGTGTTGTTTAAACCAAATTATCCCATTGTTCTCTAAGGATCTCATCTTTCCTCTGCTTGACACTCCTCCTATCACTTAGGCAGTGCACATGCACTACCTTTAGACTTCTCCAATCACATGTACATTTATAGTATACCTCATAATTCTAGGTGTCACTTTCAAATTGGTAGTGCAGTCTGTCAAGTTTCAAGGTGTGCATAGAGTTGTGTGTAAGGTATGTCTCTGCTTGCATATGTTGAGTTAAGGTATTTGTGATTAGACTAGCTTTTCATAAGTCTCTAGAGAGGTACAGTTGAAATATGCCATATCATTTTTAGTGTTTGATTCAAATTTGAAGTTTGTTCTGTGAATTTATGAGGTGTACGTAGTGTTGTGGTACAGAGATATCCATGCATGTTTTCAGACATGTGAATGATTCCTGCTTTCTATTTGGCTAGGTGTAATATTAAAAGTAGTTGTAGAATGGTAAAGCAGTAGCACCAACTCATGTACTGCTACAATCCCCTAAGCACAATTCTTGCAGTGCAGTCATTGCCCTGTCAGTACTCATGCACTCCTCCAATTACCCATCCAGCACCATGTACTTATCTAATCACTCTGCCAATACCCAAGCACTTATAAATTCACTTTGCACTCTCTTTGCCGCACTATAATTATCCAGTCACAACTCAAGTACTCATGCAATGACCCAAGCACTAAGATATGCACTGCTACAATCCTCTGTGCACTATCCATGCCGACCTCTAACCAGCTACATACTACTGATTCACTCCTCCAATTACCCAGGTACTACCCATGTAGTCCAGGAATCACACTGTCACTCCCCGTGCACTCATCCAATCACCCAGCCAGTACCATGTACTAATCCAATCTGTCCGCCAATACCCAAGGACTTAAAATTCACAATGCACTCTCCTTGCAAAACTCTTATCATCCAGTCAGTACCCATGTACTCATGCAATTTTTCAGGCACTAACTCATGCACTTCTAAAATCCTTTGAGAGCTACCTATACAATTTAGTAATCTCCCTGTTACTACCTATGCACTCCTCCAATTACCCTTCCAGTCCCATGTCCTTATTCAATCCCTCTGCCAAAAACCAAGCACTTCTAAATTCACCATGCACTCTCCTTGCAGCACTCTAAGTAGCCAGTCACTATGCATGTACTCATGCAATGACCCAGGCACTAACACATGCAGTGCTACAATAACATGTGCACTATCCATGGAGTCCTCTAACTACCTACACACTACTGATTCACTCCTCTAATTACCCAGGTACTACCCATGCAGTCCAGCAATCACACTGTCACTCCCCGTGCACTCCTCCAATCACCCAGGCAGTTCCATGTCCATATTTAATTATTCCGCCAAAACCCAAGCACTTATACATTCACCATGCACTCTCCTTGCAGTACTCTGATCATCCAGTCAGTACCCATGTACTCATGCAATTACCCAGGCACTAACTCATGCTCTGCTACAATCTTTTGTGTGCTATCTATACAGTTTAGTAATCTACCTGTTACTACCTATGCACTCCTCTAATTACCCAGCCAGTCCCATATCCTTATCAAATCACTCTGCCAAACCCCAAGCACTTATAAATTCACCATGCACTCTCCTTGCAACACTCTAAGTATCCAGTCACTAACAGATGCAGTGCTACAATCACATGTGCACTATCCATGCTGTCCTCTAACCACCTACATACTACTGATTCACTCCTACATTTACCCAGATAGTACCCATGCAGTTCAGCAATCACACTGTCACTCCTCGTGCACTCCTACAATCACCCAGACAGTACAATGTACTAATCCAATCACTCCGCCAATACCCGATCACTTATAGATTCACCATGCACTCCCCTTGCAGTACTTTAATCATCCAGTCACTACCCATGGTATGACCCAGTCAGTAAGTCATGTACTTTTACAATCTCTTAAGCACTACCTATATAGTTTAGTAATTTCCCTGTTACTTGTTATGCACTCCTCCAATCTCCCAGACAGTACCATGTCCTTATCTAATTATTCCCAAAAAAAACAAGCACTTATAAATTCACCATCCACTCGCTTTGCACTACTCTAATGTACTCATGCATTAATGCAGGCACAAACACATGCACTTCTACAATCACCTGTGCACTTTCCATACAGTTCAGTAATCTCCCTGTTACTACCTATGCAGTCCTCCAATCACCCAGCCAGTCTTATTTCCTTATCTAATCCTCTTTCCTTGCAGTACTCTAATCATCCAGTCACTACCCATGTACTTAAGCAATTATTCAGGTACTAATACATGCACTATTACAATCCTCAAGCCACTGCCCATTCAGTCCTCTAAACACCTAAACACTACTCATTCACTCCTACAATTATCCAGTTAGTACCTGTGTACTGCAGTAAATGCATTGTGATTTCAAAACAAAGCGTTTAAATGGTTTTTATGTAGAACGTGTTTGTTTGGAAATAGAATGGTATATTTTATAGATTTAAAATAAAATATTACTTTTTTTTCCAGATATTCTTCATCATCATTAAAAAAAGTCTTACCATGACTAAAAAAAACAGTAAGGAGGAAACAACAAAAGCAAGAGTATTATTTAAAGAAAAGACAACAGCAAGAATTAGATGAACTACAACATGTGGTAAAAAAGAAAAAGTCTTGCGGTAAGAGAACAAAAAACAAAAAAATGTATCAAAAGACTTTCAAAGACTAGAAACAGTTTGCAAAATGCAGAACGTAGGAAGAATACCTCAACAACAAAGAAGAGTGAAAAGAAAAAAGGGGAAATGAATGGGAAATCACGTTTTCAAAAAACTATCTATGGTGAAAGGAGAAAGAATCAATTTGATGAAATAAGGAAAAGAATGTTTCATAATAGAGTGGCACTTCATTTATTAAAAGATGGCAAGAAATATATAAAAAAAATCAGCATTTTATAAAAAGAAGAAACAGATTGTAACTATTGTTGAGAAGTCTTTAGAATTTAAAAGGAAATTAATAATTTTAGTTTTAAACAGAATTTGATCATTAGATAAGCCAATACATTTTATGAAGGCCAAAAGTAAAAAGAAGAGACTAAATAACAGAACTAACTTTTGTGATATTTTTTGGGGTGAATGGAAGTTCAGTTCAAGTTCAGAGCATTTGTTTAATGAAGAGAGCTATTCAATCTGTGCACCTGTTTATGGCTATTGTTCGTATGGAGCCTAAAACAGGTAAGTTGCCTCCCACAGATTTACAAAGAGGATTAAAAGGAAGAGTTGTGTATTTACCTTTAGATTTAAAGAAAAACATTGAAACTATTGCTGTAGAGAAAGAGGAAACTGAACCTGTAGTTATTCTAGTTAATGGTGTTCCTACTAAGAGTTGGAAAATATGTCAATAATTAGTAGATGTGAGCAAAGTGCAAAAGGCTACGTTATATCTCATAAAAAACAATGATTACTACAAAAATGAGTAGGTGGAAATAGAAGAAATACTTTTAGGAGATAATAGCAAAATTTCAAGTTGCCAAATTGAAAAAGTGGACATGTCCAAAACTGAAGAAATTTATGAACATTATAGTGTACATCCTTTACATTCCAAAGAAGTGATGGGAAATACTATTGAATTATTCCAAATGAAGACAGTGAAGTGGACCCAATGAGTGTTTGGGAAAAAAGTTTGGAAACTCGTTGTTTTCCGACGCTTTTCCCCACTGGAAAAGGTGGACGACATGACGAACGACCAGTACAGATTCCCGCATCAGAATTTCAGACAACAAGATTGTACTCTGAAGATCCAAGATTTCGACAATGTATCCCATATAAATTTCATCTTTTATTTGAAAGTGACTTGTCTGGACTTTCATTTGCAGTGAACCACATATTAAAGGAGTTCATCTTCAAAATGATTCTGCAAAGGAACTCTTGGACAAAGTACATCGGAGAGATGATCATTTAGAATCTCAATTGATTAATTTGATGGCGTGTCAACGTGGTACTAAGGAGTATTGGTATCGTCGTCATGGAGAACCTAAATGTATGATAAGGAACTCAGGAACTCATACGTGGTTTGTTCCGCTAAATTGTGCTGAATACACATGTTTTTTGATTTTATTTTGAGTTTTATATAGCGCTGGCTAGACCCGGAGGTATAAGAGTGCTTTACATAAGGATCCACAAAGTTACAAAATTACATCAGTTACAAGTTACATCTGTTACGATAAAACCTTTTGAGAGCGTCGAAAGACAGAATAAATGGAGTTTAGAAGGGTAAGGGGGTGGGGTAAAGGTGTAGGAGGGAGAAAGGATGGAGAAAGGATGGATGAAAAGACGAAGGAGAGTCTTCCCAAAGTCCGGCTCGGTAGGTGACAGCCGAGGGGGAAGTCCACAGCCCATCTCCTCTATAGCTATCAGGTAGCTCCACCGGGCATCAGTCAAGCGGCTAGGTCTCAATGAGAAAACAATAAGAGAGCAAAGAGAAGGGATAAATTGAGCGTAAAGGGGAACGTGGGTGGAGTAACGGGGTAGGAGGGAGAGTACAACGGAGAGACAAAGTGTGGTTTGCCCAATGTCCGGCTGGGTAGGTGACGGCAGAAGAGGTAGTCCACAGCCCATCTCCTCTATAGCTATCAAGTAGCTCCACCGGGCATCGGTGAAAAAGCTAGGTCTCTACGGTCTCCACAATGTTGTTTTATCCCAGTGTTAAACAATGAAGTCCCACAAATGTTTGGTGGCTGTCAGTAAGGTTAGCTTAATGCTTTGGCAGAAGGAAAATGACACATTAAAGGGCTAAGCTCCATGAGTGATGTAGAGGGCATCAGCACTTTGAGGGATCATCCGATAAGAAATTGGTAATGTTGGTGTACTGCCTCCCAGCATGGTGTAACAGAACAGGGTTGAACCGATCTCTACCTTGCAGCAGTGTCCAACGGCGATATCACTGAATGGATGAGCAGAAATCTGAGTCATGGGCGCCATCTTAGGGTCAGGCTCTGCTCGCATGAAGGTCGCCGTGGAGATGAGGTCGGATTTGCAATGACGCTGTTCAAACCTGTGCCCAGACCCACTCCGTCACCAACTGGCCCCCGTCATGCTGGCGGTTCAGACTAGCGCCAATATTTAAGCCCATAGATGGTAATCAGCTGCTATGCACACTATCATTCCAGCGTTGACTCCAGCACTTGGCAAACGGAGCTGCAGCTATGTCGCAAACAGTCACTGAGGGAGACCATGGTACCACCTGTCTACATGCCCCACAATGCTCCCAGCCAAATTTAAGCAATATGTCCAGACTCCACATCAAGGAGATCAGCTCCGCTACTATTCTCGGGGTTAGCACCACAATAATAACGCTCCACAGTCATCCGCTAGTCCAGTCCATTTGCTAATTAGCATGATGCGTGTCTCACTCACCCCACCACATGACCCAGGAGTGCTGATCCACCACAGCCCCGTACACTCCCAGTGCAGCCGGACACGCACCTCACTTGTTTCAGCGCCTAGGGACAGCACCTCCACACAGTTCGGCGCGAGAAAAACTCCGTCACCCGCTGCCCTGTGAAACTCCAACCGCAACCCCTCGCTGCAGACCTCCGATAGCAGGTGCCCTCTGGGAGCAAGGGGAGACGCTCTCACGCCAGCTCACCCTCAGGATACCGCTGTTTAGGAGGCAGCGCCACGTCAATCTCAGAGCGTGCTCTGACTTTCTCCTGTTCAGGGTAAGTTTCTGCTCGGCCCCGCTGCCATTTTGCATGCCCGGGAGGCTGGGGGGGAGAAAAACACGTATGCTGCATTGCCGGCTTGTCAGTTATGGAACCCAGCACTGCCACATACCAGGCAATTCCTGAGGGGTTCCGCTGCAATGCGCTGTCATTTGTGGGGCATAATCTTCAGCGGATCCGCAGATTTTTAACGGATCATTTGCCCGGCCAGGAGAGCCTTACTATCCTGCGGCCAAACTCAAATATTAAAAACATTGAATTCAAGACACCTGGAGAACTGGGTTCCTTGGATCCTGTAAGTGTGTGCATATATTTTAAACATTGCTTTCAAGCAATGATGTCTTTTATCTGCAATAAAAACAATCCTCCTCTTGGAGAAGTTATTGATTTATTTTGGAGTAAGGCGTATCAAGCTAGAGGTGCTACTCATATACGTATGCTTTTATGGATCAAGGATGCACCCAAATTTGGAACTGATTCAGAGGAGACTGTTTTATCTTTTATTGAAGACTATGTTACATGTGCTATACCAAAAACAAGAGAAGAAAACACCTAAAGGCAACATGTTTTACGGTTTTAAACTCATCAATGTGGCAAGTAATGTCAACGGAAATACAAGTTGAAGGAAACGTTTTATACCAAATGTCATTTTGGATTTCCACATCCAGTAATATCCAAAGGAAGAGGCAAACGTTTCATGTCAGCAGTGAGTCATACCATCACTAGAAAATCTCCCATAAAGGCTTACAATTAAAAAAAAAGTGAACAATCAAAGTATATTAATGATTATAATTCAGTTATTTTGTCGATGTGGAATGCTAATATGGATATCCAGTATGTTGCGGATAATTCCATTGATGTTTCTCGGTATGTAACATCATAAATAGCAAAACCAGAAAAGACAGAGTTGAAAGAAATTTACTAAGAAATTGTACAACTTAAGTTTGAAGATGCTGGCCCATCGACAGATTGGATCCTACAAATGTTCGGATCGGTTGTCCTCTGCAAGTTTATATTCAAAGTCAAGAGGAATAATTTGGGTTAGTTTAGGTCTTGCTGCAACACGAAATCGAGTACTTTAATCTATACAAGAAATTGAATAATTAGCATTAAAGTACCGGAGGAAAGCCCAGATATTATTGAAACAAACATGTTGGATACGTACTATCCAAATAGAAGTCCTCATCTCGAAAACATATGTCTCTATGAAGTGCTGCAATATTACAGTTTTAAGAGAAATATTACAGAGAACATAAATGAAGAAAACTATGCAGTGATTGGTTCAGAAGGATGTTTTGTGAATCATAGTAAAGTAAATCTTATTAATCATAGCAAACTGAGTTGCCATACTCCTGATAAAAGGGAATTTTACTATTTAGCACTTCTGCGACTCTTGAAGCCTTGGCGTACGAAACTGGAATTACTTGGAGATTTTCATTGCTATGAAGATTATTTTAATGCATGTAAAGATAGCATTGAATGCACAGTTTTTCCAAATTATCTCCAAATGTTGAATGAAGAAATTGAACAGGAAGCTAGTATTTCAGCTGAGCTTGCTAGAGACAGTTCTCAAGATAGTCAAAGTTCTGCTGCACTGAGTCAAGATCCACTAGGAGAACCAATGCTTGAAAATGAAGCAGCAATCACCATGAGTGAAGTGGAAAGAAGCAATTTATCAAGCACAACACAGTATTATGAACTTAGGAAATTTGGAAGAGCAACTAAACATTGAACAGAAAGAAATATATGAGCAAGTGACACAACAGATCGACCATGGTTTACTTCATGAAAAAAAAATGCAACTGCACATCTTTTAAAACTATTCAAATGTATATCAGTCGTCAAGCTGGTACAGGAAAAAGTTTCTTAATTAAAGTTTTGACAAGTTATTTACAGAAAACCACAGAATCACATTTATCTTGTGTTGTAACTTCTCCAACTGGGTTAGCAGCACACAACATTAAAGGGATTACCTTAAATCGTTTACTAATGTTATCTGTTGAACATGAAAACAAGTTGGAATATCACAAGCTTTCTGGAGAAGCTTGTTTAGAAGTTTCAAGAGTACTAAGGAAAATGAAACATTTGATTATTGATGAGGTGAGCATGGTCTCAAACTTAATGCTTGCCTTTGTGCAGAATGCAGCAAATTTTAAAAACAGAATATGATGTGTTATTTGGAGGAAAACGTGATAGTTTTTGGTGATGTACTGCAACTTACTACTGTAAAAAGGGAAATCAGTTTTCAAAATATTTGTGCATGAAGATACCAGAAAATCTTTGGGAAGTATTGGAAATGTCAACATTTGGTCATATTTTGAATACAAAGAACTTATGAAAAATATGCGACAGGCAAGTGATGAAGATTATGGAAGTATTCTGGAAGATATAAGAATTGGTGTATTGCAGGAAACATGGAAAAGAAGCTCTGCAAAGCCGGCTACTTTCAAACTTGATTCCAAATGAAAATGTTGTTCCGGAAAGAATATACAAAACAATTGGAGAAAATAAATCTATAATCTGCCTAATGCCAACACTGCAAGAGTGTTCTACATTCAATAAAGAACTTTTACAGCTGAAAAAACAACAAATAATAAAAATGAAAGTCATTGATAAAATAGAGCACAAAGGAATTACTATTATTTTGTCAAAAAAATTAAAAACAAAATTGAATTATTTGGAAAAATCTATATCTAAAACTGATGGTTTGGAAAATAATTTATATGTATGTGAAAACTGTCGGGTCATTTTACGGCATAATTTGGATGTGGAAAAAGGTTTAGTAAATGGAGCAATGGGAAAAGCTGTTGATATTGTTAACTATCAAAATAGAGATGTAATTGAATTTTTAAAGATTAAACTTGATCAGATTGAAGAAGTAAAACAGATTAGACGTTGTTCTGTTCATTTTTTGCCAGTTAAAGATTTGTATGTTCGTAGAAAAAAGTTTCCTCTTTCCTTAGCATATGCGGTCACCATTCATAAATCTCAAGTTTTAACTATAGACAGCGCTTTGTTAAACAATGGAAGTACCGTGTTTAAAGAGGGAATGGCATATGTTGCATTGACCCGAGTCAGAAATTATCTGGATTGTATTTGATTGATTTTGAGGAGAGAAAGATTAGTGCAGATGCAAATTGTGTAAGCGAGTATAATCGGTTAAGAAGACTGTATTCTCCCAATTTAGGTGAATATCCTGTATATGAAAAGTGTGTAGTAGGTCGAAAACAAAGATATGAGAATCTCTGAGGTGAAGTTGGAAAGAAGAAAAAAAAATCAAGACAATGTTGAGATTCCAAACAGAAAGAAAAAGGACACTGTTGAAGAGATTGTAGGATATCAATTAGGAAATAGTTCAGGTATCAACTGCTATGCTAATGTAGTGGTGAACGTTGTATTTTTTCTAGAAAATGTCCAATAGCAAATTATGGAGAATCAAGAAAAAAGTAGGCCTGGGTGGTAATTTCTGTTCCGCTCGAGAAATTTGGGTAATTTGGATAATTAAGCGTTCTGTGGAAAATGCAGAATTGCCCAAAATTCTGTGATCCGCGGCTTCGCCGAATTTTTTGCTTGTTCGCGCTTTCAAAATACGTGTTCGCAAGATATTTTTCCCCGAGCATGCAAACAGCGGTCACGAACAGGAAAAAAGCATCGCAAACGGGTGGAACAAGCAATTCGGCGTGTTCGCTGAACTTTTGCATGCTCGCAGAGATTTTTTACCATTTAGCAGAGCTTTGCGTAGCGCAACTACGCACATTCCGCCCAACCGTAGAAAAAACGTTTTGTTCCTTGTTGCTTTCTATTTTTGAAAAATTGAGTACTGATAAAACTAAAATCCAAAGTGTTTCTGGCATTCGGAATCTTCTGGATATATGTTCTTGTTCTTCACAATTTACAAAGAATGTGCAACAAGATGCTCAGACATTTCTCATGTTTATGCTTGCAGTATTGGAAGATGAAGGAATACAAATTGAAAATCTGTTTGTACTTCATTACAGATGAAAACATGAATGTGAAGACTGTACCTTTAATTCTACCACTGAAATAGACACTGAAAGATTCATATATTTGACAATACCAGATTGTAAAACAGTGTCTTTTAGAAAATTAGTAAAATTAGCAAATCAAAATATGGAATGTAGTCAGTGCAAATCTGAAATGTTATCAACATTATTTATAGAAAGATTTGGACAATTATGTCATTTTAATGATACAACATTGCAGACCAGATGGAAGAAAATTGGAAACTAATATTAAAGATTTTTTGGCAAGTCAACTGTCAATTTCAGAAAGAACTTTCAAAGCAGTAGCAATTATTTTCCATGATGGAGCATCTACAAGATCTGGACACTACACTGTGTATTTAAAATGTAATAAAGGATGGACAAATTGTAATGATGCTGTGAGAAGTTGGCCTGGTATATGCTGTCCGCTAAATATAGAGGGCACCTTGTACCAGTCCAAACAATCCCTTATTGGTTATAGGTTAAAGACAACCTTTAATGAAAGCTATCCTAGTGGTAGCTATGGAGAGCAGCCTTCAGGCTAAGACTTGAAGGAATTTAAAGCAGCTTTTTTTACCAGTCTATAATCTCTTGAATGAAAGACAACCGCACCAGGTATATATATAAAATATATGTATTTATTTCTGAACACACACTCTTAGTCTCTTTATGAGGCTAGAGGTCAAAACACATAAGCTATACTTCACATATGACAGTAATAAGCACAAATACACGTCAGGCCCTAGGGGCGAGCCAAACCATATACTAAAATAGTAGTATAAGGACCACAACTTAACTAGACACAAGGCCTAGAACCTGTAGAATCGCTGGGACCCCAAGGAACCACACAAGGTAGGGACACAGGGGACCCACAGGGGCCGTGTGCAGTGTGAGAACACAGCCAAGAGCTCCCGTTAGCTTCAATGGGGAAAGTTGCGGTTAGATTTTTAAAGATTAGGAACACTTAGAAATGAGTCAGGACTAAAACCTTTGGGACTTAGGAAGTTCTAGGGTGATGAACCATGGGAGCACTGGAGTACTTGAGTTACCTCACCCAGGAAAGCCGGGTGCATAGGTGTCAAATGGTGTCAGGTTGCGTCGTCGATTTCAATAGGAGCTTTCAAAGAAGTGTTGCTGCTGGGAAGATGCAAAGTGTCTGAAGAGATCCAAGCCTGGATCGAGGCTGAGAGGAACCTGAAAGCAGAGGGGACATAGTGTGTGTCACTAGAAGGTGATAGGCAGATGTCCACTGATGTCAGGTGTTTCAGGTGAAGAAGGTGAAGCTTGACTCTTCAGCCACGAGGACCAGGAGGCATCGAGGACAACCTGGAGCTGGATTCGAAGGGACTCACAAGGGTACCCCAGAATCCAATCTGGAGTGTACGTAAAGTACATGGAATCAATTTATAAAAGAAAGCAGATAGGCTGGGGTCCTGAATAGCAGGTCTCCAGCCAAACTAATTTTAAAACCATTAACACTAGGAAAAAAGTGGGGGCAACCATGCAGTCAGATTCCACCTTCCTACAGATGCCCATTTGCAATTCAAATAACAGTTGCCCTATGAATTACCAACTTTATAGCTAATATTTTTGATTCCAAAGTTCTGAGAACGTCATTCCGCCTATTGGGAAGATGCCAACAGGAATTAATGAGGTTATTATTGGAAATGTATCGAAAAAGTAAGATTAAGTAACCCAAACACTACCCATGCACGACAACATTCACTTCTGCACTATCCATACAGTTCTCTAACCAGCTAGATACTGGCCATTCACACCTTTATTTACCCATGTAGTACCAATGCAGTCCAGCAATTCCCTTGTCACTCCCCATGCACTTCTCCAATAACCCAGTCAGCACCATGTATTTATCCAATCACTCTGCCAAAACCCAAGCACTTATAAATTCACTATGCAGTCTCCTTGCAGCACTCTTAGAATCCAGTCATTACCTATGTACTCATGCAATGTTCCATGCACTAACTCATGCACTGCTACAATCAAGTGTGTACCACCCATGCAGTCCTCTAACCACCTAGACACTGCTCATGCACTCCTCAAATCACTCAGGAAGTATCCATGTACTCCAGCAATCCCCTCGTAACTTCCCATGCACTCCTCCAATCACCCAGCCAGTACCATATACTAATCCAGTCACTCCGCCAAAACCCAAGCACTTATACATTCATCATGCACTCTCTTTGCAGTACTCTAATCATCCAGTCACTACGAATGTACTCATGCAATGACCCAGGCACTAACTCATGCACTTCTACAAAATGTTCAGCACTACATATACAGTTCAGTAATCTCCCTGTTACTACCTATGCACACTTCTAATCACCCAGTCAGTCTCATGTCCTTATCTAATCACTGCGCCAAAACCCAATCACTTTTAAATTCACCATGCACTCACCTTGCAGTACTGTAATCTACCAGTCACTACCCATGTACTCATGCAATGACCCACGCACTAACACATACAGTGCTACAATCACATGTGTACTATCCATGCAGTCCTCCAACTATCTACACACTACTGATTCACTCCTCCAATTACCCAGGTAGTACCCATGCAGACCAGCAATCACACTGTCACTCCCCGTGCACTTGTCCAATCACCTAACCAGTACTATGTACTAATCCAATCACTCTGCCAATACCCAAGCACTTATAAATTCACCATGCACTCACCTTGCAGTACTCTAATCATCCAGTCAGTACCAATGTACTCATACAATTAGCCAGGCACTAACTCATGCACTTCTACAATCCTTTGAGTGCTACCTATACAGTTTAGTAATCTCCCTGTTACTACATTAGCGCTCCTCCAATTACCCAGTCAGTCCCAAGTCCTTATCCATTTACTCTGCCAAAACCCAAGCACTTATAAATTCACCATGCAGTCTCCTTATAGTACTCGAATCATCCAGTCAGTACCCATGTACTTATGCAATGACCCAGTCTCTAACACATGCAGTGCTACAAACACATGTGCACTATCCATGCAGTACTCTAACCTCCTACACACTACTGCTTCACTCCTCCAATTAACCAGGTAGTACCCATGCAGTCCAGCAATCACCCTGTCACTCCCCATGCACTCCTGCAGTCCCCCAGCCACTACCATGTACAAAACCAAACACTCTACCAATATCCAAGCACTTATAAATTAACCACACATTATCCTTGCAGTACTCGAATCATCTACTCATGCAATGACCTAGTCACTATCACATGCACTGCTTCATTCCTCTATGCACTACCCATGCATCCACCCAAGAATTACTCATGAGCTCGTCCAGTCACGCAGGCACTACGCATTAAGGGTGGGTGGACAACTCCGTGCCGCCCACGGAATGTGCAGAGATTTGCCCTTCCGCCTTCTGCGATAATAGGCGGAGAAACAGGGCAAATCTCCGCACACTCGGGGGCATAACGGAAGTTGTCCGAACGCCTCCAGCCCGCCTTAAATACATTAGAAATACAATTGTTAATAGTAACCTTACCTTATCAGCGGCGTCCCCGGGCTCTGATCCTTCTGCAGCGCGTCTTCTTCTGGAAACTGTGCATGGGAACTATGCGGAGAGTGCAGAGAGTGGTTTAATCTATGTGCCTCTCCACGTAGGTCCCTTACGCACATTACGCCCACCCCTACTACGCATACACTTATGCAATCACCACACATTTTCTATGCACTTACGCATCAAGCAGGCACTACCCATGCACTCATACAATCAGCCAGGTATTACCAATACACTCGTCGAATCACGCAGGCACTACCCATGCACTCATTCAATCAGCTAGGCATTACCCATACACTCGTCCAATCAGCAGACACTATCCATGCACTCATGCAATCAGTCAGGTATTACCCATGCACGTGTCCAATCACACAGGGACTACCCATGTACTCATGAAATCACCCAGGCACTACAACTGCACTCATCCAATCACACAAGCACTAGTGATGCATTCATACAATCACTTATGCACTATCCATGCACTCTTTCAGTCACTCAAGCTCTACATATGTATCCATGCAATCATCCAGGCACTACCATACACATATTGCTCTTTTTTAAACAGAATAGGTGGTTCTGAAGAGAACTGTTTTTTTTTCCATTTTATAATTTTGTTTGTGTTTTTTAACTATTTTGTACATTTTTGGGGTGTTTTTTTAAAAAAAGGAAAAACAACAGAACAAAGTGCCCAACTTTGTAAAAAAAAAATAACATTAGTGGCAGAAACCACAGCATGAATAAACTGCTTGCCGATACACACTATAGCGTTGCACTTGATGCAAAGTTGTTTAAGATTAGCAGACTCTAGAAGAATGTCAGATCCACAGTTTACTACAGAGGTGCTTGGTCTAGCATCCTGGTCATCATGCTGCGCAGCTTTCTGGGCGCGACAATGTTGTTCATGGGCCAGATGCTGAGGATGTAGTGTCTGGAGATGTTTGAGCATGCTGGACGTGACACATGAAAAATAAATCGCTTACGCATGAGAGCACTCCTGGGCATAGTGTGCAGCTTACTTTCTTGCATTGACCTTCTTCTCCCCATCATGAATTCTGAAGAAGGCCCAAATAATAGATTCTATCTTCTTTTTTACTTCCTCCTGAATCTCTTCTTCTTCCTC
Organism: Triturus cristatus; assembly: GCF_964204655.1. Classification (NCBI taxonomy): domain Eukaryota; kingdom Metazoa; phylum Chordata; class Amphibia; order Caudata; family Salamandridae; genus Triturus; species Triturus cristatus. The sequence goes on along the minus strand of NC_140593.1, from coordinate 29,034,233 downwards.
TATCACCAAGTTGCCATCAGTTGAAGCAGCCATTTGTTAGATGAAAAAAAAAACAACAAAAGGTGCGAGGTAGCTAGCAAACACAACAGGTGTGTCTCCTAGGATGCAGATGAAGGAATGAAAAAAGGGAGGGGGTCCTTCTAATTCTAGAAACAAAACCTTGTAAACCGACAAGATGCTTTCCTTTCAAATCGCATGGGGTTCACACACTGGGTGCAAAACGAGCACGCACCCAGCGCGACTTCAGGAAAATATATTTAACAATAGTAGAACTTTATTCCAATTAGAAATATATGATTTTTCTATTTAGTTTAGATAATCTCTTCCTTTAATACACAAATTAAAGTTATGTATATATATATATGTATATATATTACCTACTGGCGGTCGCCAGTAGGTAGTTATAGTTAGGACCCCTTTTCCATAGGAAATCCGCAACATTCTATTTTGAATAACTTTGGCGCCGGTCGATGAATCCTCGCGAATTTCTCAAAATAGGTGGGGCGCTACGCTCCGCTCCTACCCTGAAAGTCTCGGGGGGATTCGTCAAGCGGGGGCTGAGATAAAAGGGGGGTCCCAAAACGCGTTTTTCCCATGCATTTTTCCATAGGACCTTTAGAACGAGCTACAGCCCGAACGGCTGAACAGAATTACTAGAAATTTGGCAGAGAGGTAGCCATAAGGTCAAGGAAGTGCCTTTTGCAGGTCTGGTGTAAATCTGTTCAGTATTTCCTGAGTAAATAGCATTTAAAAGCATATATATATATGGGCGGAGCCTAACCACACATCTCATCCTGAGATCTGATTGGCTGTCAGCACTTCATCCAAGAAGTGTTGGCAGCCATCTTGGGACAAATATACATGATAGCACCTCATTAAAAAGCATTGCAGTTAATAGAAGGTTTTAAGACTTTAGTTACATTATAAATCATTTGTTGATGGTACCATACTCATTTTAGGAATTGTGGTATGTTCTAAGGTGATTTCACCATGTGAAAAAGCCTTCTGCTGGGATATCATGATTGAGAGAAAAATATTTTCTCATGCTTTTACCACAGAGGTTTGGAAGGTGATCTATAGGCTAAACTGAGAGCTTATTTTCTGTAAATTCACATTATCTTTCTCAGTCATGTGAGAATGAAGTCTGATATTCTCAGTAAAACATGTACATCCAACAAGGGCAGAGACTGTCAGTTGATTCCTTTGTGTTCTACTGCAGCTTCCCAGAGTGTTCCAAAGAACTACTAGAGCGCTAACAGTCCTACTTATGATAAACGTATGGCACACCTGAAGCCATCTTGCTTGGATTAAAGTGGTAACTCTTAAAACATTTAATTTAAAAAGGAACAAAATGAGGGGGTTCATTTTTCCATAAAAAGTATGATTAGTGCTGCAGAAAGAAAAATTAGGGCACATTTTGAGTGACTTCTCAAATCCTCTTCTATTTCATTAAAAAATTCTGACATGCAGACTGAAACATGCCCTTTCAATACATACCAGCAGCAGTTTTCCCTGGTGAGCAGTAGCTTTACTACAGTGATCTAATGAGCAAAAAGAGTGCTAACATTCTGAATTTATGGCAAATGTGTGACACATCTGAATGCCTTCTTGATGGAATCAAAGTAAAAAACTGAAAGTATTTCCTACTGAGGAGACTGCAGTAAATGAGGAAATTAGGAAACTTCATAACAAATAAGTCTCCCAAGATGGCCACCAGAGACAAAAGAGCCCAAATGTAGCCCAAATATCACCCAGATGTAGCCCAAGTATAGCCCAATGACAGAATGTCCCAGAATGTTCTTAAAAACAACTAGAGCGCTTACTGTCTTCATTATGACAAAAGTATGGCACACCTGAAGCCATCTTGATTGGAATAAACTGGTAACACTTAAAACATTTAATTTAAAAAGGAACACAATGAGGAGGTTCATTTTGCCATAGAAATTATGATTAATACTGAAGAAAGAAAATGAGGGCACATTTTGAGTGACTTCTCAAATCCTCTTCTATTTCATTAAAAAATTCTGACATGCAGACTGAAACATGCACTTTTAATACCAGGAGCAGACTTCCATGGTGGAGTAGTTTTACTACAGTGATCTAATGAGCAACTAGAGTGCTAACATTCAGAATTTATGGCAAATGTGTGACATATCTGAATACCTTCATGATTGAATCAAAGTAAAAAACTGAAAGCATTTCCTACTGAGGAGACTGCAGTACATGAGGAAATTAGGAAACTTCATAACAAATAAATCTCCCAAGATGGCCACCGGAGACAAAAGAGCCCAAATGTAGCCCAAAATCAACCAGATGTAGCCCAAATATAGCCCAATGACAGAAGTGTGCAAAACACTTATTATTTTGTGTTTTTGCAGTGTTATATAGTGCAGACTTGTCAGGTATTGGAGTGCTTTACATGAGCATTGGTTACATCACACAAGAACAAATTCATTTTGGTTGTAGACATGGGGAGACTAAGTGATTTGACCAGAATCACAGAATGTCGAGCTGAAGCAGAAACTTCAACCTGGTTCCCCAGTTGCAAAGTCTGCAGTTCTGGAAGTAACACCACATCCTCTCCCCTAAGTGCAACATTTAATCAAGTGGTCAACTGGATAAAAAAACATAAAGATAACAAATAATTTAAAAGTGCTTTGTCGCTATTTGAAAACTCAGAAAATATGTCCTTATTTTAGTCTTTTAGAGCACTAACCATAATTTTGATGCCAATAAGACCCTCTCATATATGTAATTTCTAAAGGAAATGCTCTAGGTATTACAGTTTTGATTACATCAAGATGATGTCAGGCGTTCCACACTTTTGTAATAAATATAGAATGTTAGCAATCTAGTTGTTCATTAGGATATTGTTGAGAGGCAGAGGCCAGGGGCACGGACTCTGAAAATTGAAGGCAGGTAGGAGGGTGCAAAGGCAACAATTTAACCACACTGAGCAGGCAGGAAGGGCCGTGGAAGCACAACAGACTATGGAGGGCAGTGGAAAGGGGGGCAGGGGCAACAAACCAACAATACAGGACTTGCAAGAGAGGCTGTTGGAGGGAAGATCTATTACGGGTCAAGGAAGCTAGGGGCGGTCCCCAGATCCCCGGGAGCCACCACAGAACTGAGCAGGAGAGTGAGTCAGGGACAAAAGGGGCACCTTAATTTGAGCCGGGGTGCCTAGGAACGCTTGCTCCAAAAATGAAGAAAACAGACATATGAGACATGGAATTGGAGGCAGAATACAATGGCAGTTTAATGAGAAGATGCAACTTCAAAGAAACCGCAGAATAGAGACATAAAGTACAAAAAACAGAATCCAGATAATCATACAGCTGTCATAATATTCTCTGTATCTCAATTAATGTACTGACAGAGAGAGAGAGAAAACACATCTATAAATGCATCATGAGAAACAAGTTACACCAAGGAAAATGTTACCTAGGAACACTCACGTTTACTCTTAGAGCAAGCATTCCTGCAATTACAATACAAAATCTTTTAAATGCAAAAGTAAAGAGAACAATGGTTAAACATAACATGACATTTCATATAGGTAAAATAGAATAAGATACTTCAAGCAAAGCAGAGCAAGACATTTTAAGCAAAGGAAGACAAGAGCTCCCAGCTCTTGGGGAAAACCTGCACTGCCTGTTAACCTACATACAGACGGCGAGGTAGTCCGTCGATATCTGTGGGTGCTCCCTTTTTATATCATTTTGTGGGCTCCTTTGCACGCTACATCTACCTACGTATGCTACCCAAAAGCTTCGACTGCAGATTTTACCAGACATTTCGTCATTTACCCACTTAATGCTGACAATGGACTGGGTGAAAAGGTCAGTCTCTCAGGCCAATCGCTTATCGTAAGTTCCATAGAGCAAGCAGAAAATAATGGGTATTGTACGGGAATTCAATATATTCATGTATAAAATCTCCTCAGTTCTCCTAACTTGACGCTCTGCGGTTGCCACTTCCTTAAAAGCGGGAAACCTGCCCAGGAAGCAAGTACCAGTCCAGGATGCAGCCTACTGTATGTCGACAGCTTCAGGGGGATGTTGAACTTTGATACCGAGCACGGAGCACTCGGGTAGGGTGGGGGCTACTAGTTTGGATCAGAAGGCCTCGCAGACCTGCCTTCAGACTGCTATACACTAAAATTGCAGAGCTATGGTCAATTTAACAAAGAGGCCTACATATTGAACAGAAGGGCCTACACAGGGGTTTTATGCTGGCTGAGTGGTAAGGATGTCTCAGGATAATTATATAGCAATACAGGACCCGCTGGTCAATTTAATACGGCCTACAAATGCAGCTGGCAGGGCAAGGACAAGGGTCTCATACTTCAGGTGTGGACAGAACGGGCCAGGGGCCCCCTGTGATACAAAATCTACCCTCCTTCAAGGCTGTGGCAATGTAATAGACCATTGTGGGCAGAAGGAAGAGGCAATGGTAGTACAACCATACATGCCAACAGACCCGATTCAGCCAGGAAACGTCCAATGTTTTTAAGCTCAAATGGGCTTTATTTGATCTGTCTCCTGTCTACAATATCCTCTTTTTCAATGTAACTCAAAGGGGAAAATCAATACCCCAGTTTTTTTTTCAAAATCTCCCTCTTACCAAGTTCAAAATGTTCGCAAGTATGGTACATTGGATCATGGAAGGAAATGGGATAGGGACATGGACTTGGATAACAGAGGACAGGAGGGACATGGAGAGGTGCACCAAACTGACCCTGCAGGGCAGGCATCAGGGTTTGCAGCAGCACAATACACCACACAGGGCATGCAGGACGGGAGTGCAGCACAACAATCCATAGAAAGCAAGAGGGAGGGGACAGGACCATGCACATGGACAACAGAGAACAGAGGGGCAAGAGGCAATGGTAGCTAGCTGACCATAATGGACAGACAGGAGAGAAAGCTGCAGCATAACAGACCATAAAGGGCAGGAGGGACGGATCAGGGGCATTACAATGGAACAGACAAGCCAGGAGGGAGGGAGTAGGGCTGGGGGCAAGGGGGCAGGGCAGGAGCAGCAAGATAGCCATGGAGGTCAGGCAGGATGGGCACTAGAAGCAAGACACACCATGAAGAGCAAGAGTGAGACTGTGATGGCATACACACAGACCATGGAGGGAAGGTGGGAGGGGGTCAGGGGCAGCTAACTGACCACACAGGGAAGGTGGGAGGGGCCATGGCAGCACAGAAGACCATGCATGGCAAGTGGGAGGGTTAGTGGCAGCACAATGGCTATGATGGGCAAGAAGGAGGGTGGAGGGGCATGCACAAAGGACAATGGAGGATAGAAGGGAGGGTCAGGACCTGTGCACAGACAAGAAAGTTCAGGGGAAGGGACCTCATAACAGACCACACGGGGCAGGCAGGAGGAGCAGTTGCAGCACAACAGACCAGGGAGGGCAGAAGGGTGTGGCAGTACAATGGACCATGTAGGACAGGAGGAAGAGGATAGGGGCATGGCATGTGGACAGGCAGGGTGGAGGTGGCAGGGACAGGTTACAGTCATCTGACAATGCTAGGCAGGTGGGAGGGGAGTGGCAGCTCAACAGAACACTCAGAGTAGATAGGAGTGGCAGGTCCATGGGACATGGTGGGCAAAAAGGATGGAGCAGGGGCATGCACAAAGACATCGGAGGGCAGGGGGAAGGAGAATAGGGGCAGCAAGCTAAGCACAGAGTTTAAGCAGGAGGTCAATGATGGGGCATAGAATAGGGCAATGGAGGGCAGGAGGACTGGACTGGTACATCATACTAAATTGAGGGCAGTGGCAGCACATCAGACCATGCATGGCAGGAGGGAGGAGGCTAGTCCATGGATTCACACAACAGAGGATAGGGAGGAAGGGGATGGGGCAGCAAGCTAACTGTTCAGAGAAGGCGGGTATTAGGAACTTTATTGTTTTTAAAACATTGTGTCTGTGCGAACTACTTAAAATATGAACAAGTATGCAGCATAATCTCACTTTTATTCAGGAAGAAGAGGACGTTTGTGACTGTGACTCCGGGCTCACTTGGCAGAAACACCCCCTGACCCTCCACCCCTTATCGCAAAATGTAATGCCCGTGAAAAGGGTAGGTGAACACAGTGTTATATAGAACATAGTCCTGAGAGCACGATTGAAAATGAAAACTAGATATAGTGTATGGTATAAACTATGCACCAAAAAGTGTGATATAAGATGAACCGGGCGTGAAATATAATTTGCAATACATTGTGCGCAATGACAGATTCATTGGAGAGCGCGAGATAGCACAGGCACTAGCGCGTGCTATGCGATATGCGCCTTGGAGTGTAATATGCACAGGGCAGTGTTGTGTAACCTAACTAGTCTCTAAAGTTGTAATATAAAATATGTGCTGGGGAGTGTAACGTTGCATATGCACTGTGACAAATATATGGATCCCAGATTGTAATATGTATGGCATAGCACTGTGCGTTATAACATAGGCATCGAGAAAGGCACGTTAGATGGGGCAATATAACCCGTGCGAAGACAAGTGTGGCATGACATATTCACGGGGTGGTGTTACAGTGCACATGGGCTAGAGAGTGTCATAGCATATGCACTAGCTAGTGGAATACAACACAGAGGTGTGTGGCACTCGGCAGGCAATGGTGGGTGTAACACAGCATTGGGCTCTGTCAGGAGCACGCTGTGACTCTCAAGTGATGTTCGTCCCCTTTCCAGAGAGTAAAATAAAAAGTATTACACATCCGGCAGTGGATGTGTGTTTTATTAACCGTGAGGGGGGTTTCTTGCATAGTTTTGGTCGAATTTTTGTCGAATCCCCTTTGAATGGCTTGGTGTGCATGTGTATTAAATGTGCCCGTCAATAGCTACCCATGTTTGTATAAATAAACGACAAGGGTGTCTACCAGGATTAGGCACGGTAGGGCATCAGACATGTCAGAGCTTCACTAGTGGTGTAAATACATTCCACGTGGATTCATTGCATGCATAGTCGCCTTTTAATGAATATCACGCAAATCGTCAAGGTGATAGGTACGTACGGTTTGTCCAGCATGTCCTAGATGTGTCTAAAAATATATATTTTTTAAAAATAATAAAAAACAGTGGCCGGCCCTGGGGATTGGGGTCAAAAAAATATAATTAGGAGACTGGCCCTGGGGGATGGGGTCATCAGGGCCAATAAATTAGAATAAGAAGGGGAACCAAACAGCCCCCCTTCTTAAAAAACTAAAATAAATAAAAGACTGGCATCGTGCCGGAGGCCATGCCCCCTCCGTGCAGCACTCTGCAAACGCGCCCCCAACAGGCATCTCCAGTATGCGCCAGGGAGCTGCGCTGCAGCCAGGTGTTCTGAGGCCAAGCCCCTTTTTACACCTCTCTGCAACGCAGCTCTGTGGCGCTTACTGGAGGTACCTAGTGGTCTAGTTTGACCCTAGGGACCCTTAGGATTCAGGGGGACTCTCAACTTATAACAGCCACAGGGCGCGTTTACACAGTGGTGAAGGGAGGGGACGGGGCCTGAGGTGACGTGTGCAAACACGCACTATGGCATGTTTTAAATTGGGGATATAATTTCCCTTCAATACTGAGGGCCCCTGGGGGCTAACTAGCCCACCAAGTGCTTCCAGTAAGCGCCACTGAGCTGCATTGCAGAGAGGTGGTCCAGGCCGTGCCACTTTTTACACCTCTCTGCAACGCAGCTCTGTGGCACTTACTGGAGGTACCTAGTGGGCTAGTTGGACCCTAGGGACCCTCAGGATTCAAATGAACTTAATCTCCCAACTAAAAATGGACACAGGGCGTGTTTACACAGTGGTGAAGGGAGGGGACGGGGCCTGAGTTAATGTGTGCAAAAACGCCCTGTGGCCTGTTTTAAGAGGTAGTTTTAATCCCCATGCCCTATTATACACTAGGGGCTTACAGAGGAGGTCATGCTAATCACAGGGGGACCCCAACGCATAATGTTCCCTAGTGTATGTAGGTGTTTTCACTGTATTCTAAGTGTCTTTTAACATAGCACTGGCTCTAGGACTGGTTAGTCAGACTCAGTTACCACCAGTATCCGTCTGAAAAAGTTGAGGGTACAGGATGATTTTGCAACAAGGCTTCTTTCTGCTCTTCTTTTTGTTCTTTCTGCACGTTATCCTTCTTCCTGCACTTTTCTTCGTATTTGAGGACTTCTGTTGCTTCTTTCTGCACTTCTTTTGTTTCTTTCTGTGCATTTTTTCTTCTTTCTTCACATGTCCTATCTCTGTAGGCATAGTTAGAAATTAGCATTTAAAAAACCTTTGAAATTCACTGAAAAAACCATGGGTTTCACACACGTTATAGTTAGGAATTAGCATTTAAAAAACCTTAGAAATTCAATGAAAAAACCAAAGGTTTCACACATGTTATAGTTAGCTGGACATTTCACTCGTAAAAAACCATTGAAATTCCCCCGTTATAGTTAGTTCAGCTAACTATAACTCGCGCGCCCGCAATGCACTACTGATGACGTCACATATTACATCACTCATGACATGGTCACTGACATCACTCATGACATCACTGATGACATCTCAAATGACATCACTGATGACATCACTGATGACATCATCCAGTGATTGTGTGTTTTTATGAAAATATATATTTTTTATATTTATGTATATCTCAAGGTCAAAGGAAGAATAAATGGGTATATAAGTGTCTAAATGGATACTTTTTTTGGGAATTTTTTTTGTGTAACTGACTGTTTAAGTGTATCATAGTGAATACATGGCTTACTGAGTAATCTTTAAATATTTAAATATCTGTATCAGTTTCTTACTTTGTGTATAAGTGGCTGCATGGGTTGGTGAGTAGCTACATGAATGTCTATATAGGTTATTAGTTGGTTTTTTATCACTATGAGTGTCTGAGTTTCTGTATGGTTCGGTGGGGGGTATTACTTAGTGCATAGGTGCATGAATGAGTGACTCACTGTTTGTATGTGTTGAATACAGCATGTGTGCAGGACTGTATGGGTGGATGAGTGTGTGCATGGGTGTGTTAGTGAGTGAATGACTGTCTCAATAGTGTCTTTATGAGTAACTACATATGTTTTAAACTAGTATATGTGACTATTGGTGTATATAAGTGAGTATATGTGAGAGTGAGAGATTGGAAGAGTTCCTGTATGAATAAGTATGTGTTTCTATAAGTGATTGTTTAAAAGAGTAAGTATATGTAAGTTTCTGTAGAAGTAAGTGTGGTGGTGTGTGTATAACTGTATATGCAAGTAAATGGATGATTGATTCTTTATTAGCATGAGTGACTATGTGTGTGAGTTACTCTATGGATGAGTGGCATTGTGTAACGGGATGTACAGGTGTATGAGTACATATGATGAGTGAGTACATGTATGAGTGACTGTAGAGGACTGTTGGTGAATTACTGTATGTGTATGTGGTTCTTAGAATTACTGAATAGGTTGTTGTAACTGATATTGATATGTTCATTATTTTGAACATTTTAGTTTCTATTTTTGAATGTGTGTTTCAATGGTTATATTAGGGGGAGAGGAGGTCTGCCACTCTATCACAAGGATGATGTCATCAGTGATGTCATCAGTGATGTCATTTGAGATGTCATCAGTGATGTCATGAGTGATGTCAGTGACCATGTCATGAGTGATGTAATATGTGACGTCATCAGTAGTGCATTGCGGGCGCGCGAGTTATAGTTAGCTGAACTAACTATAACGGGGGAATTTCAATGGTTTTTTACGAGTGAAATGTCCAGCTAACTATAACATGTGTGAAACCTTTGGTTTTTTCATTGAATTTCTAAGGTTTTTTAAATGCTAATTCCTAACTATAACGTGTGTGAAACCCATGGTTTTTTCAGTGAATATATATATATATATACTTTTAGAAGATAAACATTTTATGGGAGTCCCATCGCAAACCAAATGTGCATCGGTCGTGACTCTCGGAAAATATATTTATCAATAATATACCTTTATTGCAATTACAAATATGTGATTTTAATATTAAGTTTAGATAATCTTCCTTTAATACACATAATAAAGCTACATACAGATACTTTTCAAATATAAACATTTTACGGGAGTCGCGCACCGACTGCATATGTAAGTGACGTTACGCAGGGCCTGACACTTGCACCCGTCACATACCAAACAAGCAACCACCATGACTTTAGCAATATGGTGGCTTGAATCCACGCAACCACCGAAATAGGTACACGATCGGTACGCCACTACACTTTTTAACCCCTTCCCCGCTCATGACGGAGCCGCTCCGTCATGAGCCAGGTTGCCGTGTGCTCATGACGGAACGGTTCCGTCATGTCACGGCCGTTGGCGGCCGCTCCGCCTACGCGTCGCTGTTTCCCCACCTGTGCGGGGGGACAACGCAAATGGGCGGAGTCATGACGGAACCGTTCCGTCATGAGCACAGCTCAACCGTGGCTCATGACGGAGCGGCTCCGTCATGAGCACAGCGCCACCGCGCTGCCCCCCCGCACCCACCAGCGCCGCGGCGGAATTCCCGCCGCGGCGAAAGGGTTAAAAAAAAATGTATATATTTTCAAAAACAAATGTATTATATTATTTTTACATCAAATAAAAACCTATCTAAAATATTTTTTACACATAACACTTACAAAAAATCACTTTAAAAAAACTTTGAAAATCACTGAAAAAAACATTGGTTACAGGCACATTATAGTTAGAAATTAGCATTTAAAAAACCTTTGAAATTCACTGAAAAAAACATAGGTTTCAGGGACGTCATAGTTAAAAATGAACATTTAAAAATCCTTTGAAATTCACTGAAAATACCATAGGTTTCAGGCACGTTATAGTTAGAAATTTGCATTCAAGAAAAGTTAGAAATTCACTGAAAAAAACACAGGTTTTCAAAGACATTATAGTTAGTTGGACATTTCACTTGTACAAAACCAGGGAAATTTGTCTGTTATAGTTAGTAGAGCTAACTATAACTCGCGCCCATGTGAAAATCTGAAGCACCTCCTCGCACCCTAATATAACCATTGATACACCCACTCTAAAATAGAGACTACCATGTTCAAAATCATAGACACAACAATACCACTTACAACATACTCGCTCACTCATTCCTAGGTCTACACACACATCCACTCATTTACCTACACAGTAACTCATATATGCAGTAACTGATCAATACAGCAGTATCATATGCACACATACACCTATGTATACACTCACACACCACCACTAATCTATAGACTTATTCACACACCTACTCAGTCATGCAAAGAATCAATCACACCCATTTACTCACCTATACAGTTATACACAGACCACCTCACTTATTTATAGAAATACTAACACATACTTACTCTCTTATACAATCGCTTATACAACCATACACTCAACTGTACAGCCACTCTCACAATCACTCACTCTCACATATAGTCATTTATATACTCCAACACTCACATATACTGTCTTTCACGTATGTAGTTTCTCATATATACACCACTGAGACAGTCATTCACTCACCAATACAACCATACACACACTCACCTACCCAACCCACCCTTCACAGATAGACTGATACACTCTTGAACATATACACCCATCGAATCACCCACTCACACATCTGTGCACAGTCACACTCCCCGTTCACTCACACAGACACTCAGACACCCATACAGATACTCAGATAACCAATCATTAACCCATATACACACTCATATAGCTATTCACTAACCCAGGCAGCTGCTTATACACCAACTGACAGACTGATACAGACATTTATACAGTTTACTCACTAACCCATGCATTCAGTAAGACACACTAAATTACTCACTTATTCACTGAAAAAACCATAGGTTTCAGGGGTGTTATAGTTAGCTGGACATTTCCCTCGTACAGTGTCATTTGAGATGTCATCAGTGATGTCATCAGTGATGTCACTGACCATGTCATGAGTGATGTAATATGTGACGTCATCAGCAGTACATTGCGGGGGCGCGAGTTATAGTTAGCTGAACTAACTATAACAGGGGAATTTCTAGGGTTTTGTACGAGGGAAATGTCCAGCTAAATATAACACCCCTGAAACCTATGGTTTTTTCAGTGAATTTCTAAGGTTTTTTAAATGCCAATTCCTAACTATAACGTGCAAGAAAACTATGGTTTTTTCAGTGAATTTCAAAGGTTTTTTAAATGCTAATTCCTATCTATAACTTATCTCTGTAGATATCATCTTTACATAGTACAGATAATATTGCATTGCGAGACGCTAGAGTAGTACAGGAAGTGACATATTTGGGCATTAAAATTAGAACCTTGCCGGCAGAATTGGTTGAAGCCAACTGGCTGGCCATAGTACGTAGTACCAGGGACTCATTAGAGAGATGGGGTCGACTTCACCTTACATTAGTAGGCAGAGGTAATATTATAAAAATAAATATTTTACCAAAGGTGCTATATCTTTTTAGATCTATTCCTCTGGAAGTGTCATCGGCCCAACTCCTACAGCTACAATCGCTCTGTGCCAAATTTCTTTGGGCCCCCAGATTCATGACATTACCTATTGAGAGAGGTGGCCGGGCTATACCAGACTTCACTATGTTTGCTTTCTTTTGAAGATGCGGCTATTACTGACTGGTGAGGATGCTAGTAATAGAGCAGAGGCTCCCTCGATATTCTATTTGCTACTAGGGCCTGAGGCTAAACAATTTTTATTTAAAGAAATCCATGGTAGTTACTTCAAAAGAACTAGGTTCAAAGTACTGGCAGTTGCTTTCAAAGTTTGTCAGAAAATACGTAAGCTAAGCTCCTTGACGGGGTTAACCTATTATACACCCATGAATGCTTCAAAGATCCTCCCTCTCATTTTTTGGGATAGTGTGGCATTGGGTTGGAGGAAACAAGGTATTTCACAGGCGGGTGACTTTTATCAAACTAGGGGATTGTTTCCCACGTATGAAGATTTAGCGAGACAATATAACTTGCCTAACTCCCAATTTTTAAAATTTCTCCAAATTCATGATTTTCTTCGTCGTAAAAATCTGATATTGACATCAAATCCACTTATAGAGGCTATTAGACAGCAGGAGAAAATAGGTGGGCTCTATAAACTATTATTTTCTTTTAGAATGGATGACTTGGAGAAGCATAATGCCCAATAGTCTATCATATTGGGAGAATGCAATATTTCAATAGAGCAGGCTATTGTCAGATCTAGGGAAACTCTCTTATCTGCCAACCTGAAAGCACAATTTTTCAAAACGATTTTTAATTTGTATTATACTCCAGCACGCATGCTCAAGTGGGGAGGTAGGAATGACGGGAAATGTTTTCGTTGTGGGGTGGATAATGCGGATAGTCTTCATATATTTTTTAACTGTGTAAAATTGTTTAAGAATTTGACTGATATTGAAAATTTTTTGACCATGATTACCGGAACTATTATTAATATTACCCCTGCCTTAATGCTAATAGGAATTGGGCAAGGTGTAGAAAAGGGGTACCCTTTGTATAAACACCGTTTTTTGATTTTCATTGCTATGACTGTCGCTCGATTGTGTATTGCCACTAATTGGCTTCAACCCGAACCCCCCGCGTTTGAGCACTGGCGTGCTAAAATGTATAATTTATTTAATTTAGAAAATAGTTTGTATTCTGTAAAGAGGGTAAGGAAACGGCAAATGGGAATGCTTATTTGGGGGCCTTTTTTGATCATATGAACTCATGAAATAATTTCCTTTTGTTTTTTCTTTTCTTTTGTTTTTCTGACTTTTTCTCGCATTATGGCTGTCCCTGTTTTGTCGCTGTGGAATAAAAAAAAAAAAAGAAGATATCATGTTTAATGATTTTGATTGGATTTGTATATTTTTCAAATTCAGTGTGTCAATTTCATTAATTACATTTTTTTAAAATACTTTTTTATCACCATTTTTTAAACTTATTTTTTCAATTAATCATTTTAAAAATTCAAAAATATTATTTGAACTTAATGGGTTTTTCAAACATGTTTTTTTATATTTTTCAAAATATTTTTTTAACTATATGTGCAAAACTTTATTTTATATATTTTTTCAATGTTTTTGGATCCGCGCACCCTAAGCGCACCGTTCCCGATCCCTACGCGATAGCATCCACGCATGGTATGCATTGGGTACGTGTTTAGTGTGCGATCGCAATGCGACCGGTACGCGACTCCCAGCGTATACGCGACACGTTCGATGTACGTAACGTGACGTTTACGCACTTCCGTGATGCGTCATCTGCGTCTATGACGCGGTAGGTGTGCGGATCCCGCAAAGTATTTAACATTTAAAAAAACATATGTATATATTTCATGTGAATATTAATTAAAGACAAACTCTAAACTAGTCTTAAAACTAATATATTTTTACATCTAATCCTATACATTTTTTTAATTCAATTTCGCGGATGCGAGCTGGGTGCGTGCTGCGTAAGCGCATGGTGCGCAGATCCCATGTGACCTGCAAAAAAAGAGATTTGATTGGTTCATTACACTTCCTCTTCTAACTATTGAAAGACCCTACCCATTTCAATCATTCTTCTTTGACCTTCTTTAGAGCACCATCTCTTTGGAGAGAAGAAGATTTTTTTAGACTAAGTTTTACACTTAGCTCTAACTTTTTTCAACCAAAAATGGCTTCAGGGCAGCAAGCATCACCTGCATCTCCTCATACTTCTGAGGATGAATTTTTGGATGAGGCACCACCCAAAGAACATTTTTTCTTCAATGGTGTGGAAATTTTTTACTTTTCCCGAGGGGCAGAATAAGACCAATGCCACCTTGGTCACATGCAAGATTTGCAAAAGAGTGCTGTCAGGAGGGGATCCTAACAAGAAATACTCGTGCGGCACGGCAAGTATGATGAAGCACCTGAGGAGCCTTCATCCAAACAATCTTGCATGACAAGAGTGCAAACGGGTGAGAAACACTCCTGCTCCTGCGCCTTCCACCTCATCTCAGCCGAGCACATCAAGAGTGCATCCATCAGCCAAACCTTGGACATCCGTCCTCAATTTCAATTTTTAAAAGTGCTAAGCACTAAGTGCAATAAGACTTTGTGCTATGGTGAGCAGTCGATCGATCTGATCTGCCACTGGCAAGAAAGTCACATTTGCTATTTTTTTTATTTTTTTTTATTGTTCCCTGAAGTTCATTGTTTGGTTCCTCCTGTTTTGTTTTTTGGGGGTTTTTTTTGCAGAAAAACTAAAAAAAAATTAAAATTGTTCAGAAAACCCAAAAAACATTATAAAAGAAGATAGAAGAAAAAGAAACGTTCTTGTAAGAACTAATTTTCCTGGTTTAAAAAAAGAGCTACATTTCTTTGTTGGTGTTAGTTTAGATGAATGTATGTGTAGTACGTAATTGACTGAATTAATGCATTAGTAGCGTATGGTGAATATATAAGTGCAGAACTATGAGGAAGTGCTGCAGCATCACACAGTAACCTCTTTAACTGCAGTGTGCTGTAGTACTTCCGAAGTACAGGGATGCAACATATGTACATAAATATGTTGCAAATCTATGCTTCTCTCTGCACGGCTGCTTAAACTGCAGCCATGTGGTGACACAGGCACCCTTGCACCATAGTGCAAGAATATCTGTGTCATGTGCTGTCTGTTTTTCTGCAGGAAGACACACCTTCCTGCACAAAAAAAATGAGAAAATGCATTTCAGCATGCATTGAAGATATAAAAATGTGGAGAAATGAAAACAATTCTCCTTGTTGTGCTTTCCTACACCAATTTTAGAATGGTGCACCATTCACACACATATCGAGATTTATGATTTCTGATAAATCTAGACATGTGTCTTGTTCTATGAGTATTAAGTGCAATCATGCACAACAACACTTATAGAACACCCTTTCAACACAAAGTGATCTGCATGATGAGGTTGTATTTACATGGAGTATAAAAAGTGCACAGAGTGGCTTTCCTTCTTTTGTAAATATGAAAGAGTATCTTACACAATAACTATGTTACAAAAAGTGACATATTTCCGTTTTTTAAAATTCCTTGCGAATGATAAAAGGTAAACACAGAGTTTTGTCTGCAAAGATGTTCAAAGAAGAATGATTGAAATAATTGCGGTCCTTCAATAGCTAAAATAGGAAATATTATGAACCCCTTGTGAGAAGTTGGCCTGTTATATGATGTTCACTAGTTAAAGTGACCACCTTGTACCCTGCCAAGCAACCCTTATGGTGTGGTTGTAAGTCAACCTTTTCGGACTAGCTGCCCTAGTGGTAGCGTAGGCTAAGCAGTCTTTGAGGCTAAACTCGTTAAAGCGTGTTAAGCAGGCTGTTTTACCATAAGTAACCCCCTTTTATACCAATGAAAGGACACCACACAGATATATATTCAAAATATATATGTATTTATTTCTCAAAGTATCCCCTAGACTCTTTATGAATACAGGAGCACAAATCGTTAAATAAGAATACGTTAGAATACACAGAAGTTGCACTTTATATGGATAGGCCCTGGTGGCCACACGAACCATTAACTAAAATAGTGGTATAAGTATCACAAACAGAAAAGGGAAAAGGCCTAGGGCCTCTAGAATCGCTGGGCCTACAAGGAGCTAACTTTAGTTAGTGACCAGGAGGTCCACGGGTTGCGGGTGCAGAGCAAATAGTCACACGCGGGCTCCCATAGGTTCTCAATGGGTGCGTAAAAGTTACAAAGTTACTGCAAAAAGGATCTTCCGGATGGACCATGAACTCAAGATTGGAAACACAGACACTAGAGATGATACTCTACACTTGGGCACCGGAGTGCCAGTTTTACCTCACCCACAGGAAGCGGGTGCATAGGTCTCGAAGTGCGTCGGGTTTCTTCTATCTGTTCAATTGAGCCTGAAGACAAAGATGCTGCAGGCGGTCGATCCGGAAGAGATGCGGTGGATCCAAGAGTGGATCGGAGTTGTAGAAGACCTGTAAGCAGAGGGGACAGTGTTCACAGTCACTAGCCAGTGACCAGCGTGGCACCAGGTGGGTACCAGGCGATGTCGGGTGCAAACGGGAGGAAAGGTGCAGCTTGTCTCTGCAGCCACGTGGTCCCTGAAGGTCGACGACGTCCAGGAGTTGGTTCACGAGCTGTCCCACGCAGGCTCTCGCTGGCGGCAGTGTCGGCGACTTGGTCGAAGCAAACAAGCCTTGGCAAAAGCAATTGTTGTGGAAAACAAAATAAGCTGATGGTTCTGACCAGCAAGGTCAGAGGGACTGCTCCTTTGGAGGGGAGCAAGGGCCCGTCTGGAGTAACCAGACCAGTGGTGTAGTTCTTGAAGTTCGTCGCCAAGGTGGCCACTAGCCAGCGGGCCAGCAACCGGTTAGGCGCATCGAGTGGCAAAATGCAGAAGGGCCCCACGCAGATCGTGGAGAAGCTGGAGGGCTCACCTTTAGTGCAGATGCTGCTCGGGTGTTGGGTTTCTCGGGAGCCAAAGCACAACTTGGAGGGAGTCTTGGTTGTCGCGCTGGCAGCTTGTCGTGGTCTTTTCAAGATGGCTGGCTCCACGTGTCTCGGTGCCTTCACGGGTTCCTTCTTGAGAGCCGTGAGAGGTCTGGAGGTCCAGGTCTTGTCAGTCTCTGGGCTCGGGCTCCGGCGGGAGGCAGCGGCAAAGCAGACGTTGATTCGCTGGATGGTGCTTGCGTTAGCAAGGTGGTCACTCCCTGACCACAGGGGAGATTTCCTTCAGTCCTCTGTGCAGCAGAGCGTCGAAGTTCCCGTCTTCTTCTTGTAGTTAAGTTGATTCCAGGATGTCTGAAGTCTTAGGACACAGCTCCTACCTTTAAGCGGATTCTAGGGGCCGGACTACCTGCTAGGTCCCTCCCTAAGAGTGGGACCAGGAAGGGGGGTGGTTACACCCCCAATCCTTTGTCCAGCTCGCCCCAGGCCCAGGACTGGTGTGCCCCAGGACCGGATTGAACTGGCATATGCACCGAGGCTCCTTGTGAGCCTCAGGCATGTCTGGTTTCTTTCAAGCCCTACCTGACCAATACACAAAACCCTGTCTGGGGTGGTGCACGCACCTCTCCTGGCAGGAAACCCTTTGTCCACACCTCCCAAGCTGGAAGGACTCCCAGCAGCAGGAGGGCAGACTTGTGTCTGTGGTGGCAGCATCCATTTTGTGGAGCTGAGGCTATGTCTGATTTTACCCGGGTTTCAGGTACTGTACATGTCGTGTCCCTCTAGAAGGGTGGGATGCTAACCCCGTCGCCAGAATTGGCGAGGGGATAGTATTCCAATTCGTATGACACCTTACTCAACATGTTTTGATAAAGCCAAACCAAAGATAGCATTTAACCGCGAGGTTCATAATGCACTTAAGAGTATATGGTATGACGATATCTGGAAACAGTAGAAGGAAGTGGTTCCGACCACTGCAGACAGGCCCAGCTCATGCCAGGGCACCATCTCACATGGAACCAAGCACTCTGCCTTCAGGATTATCAAGGCCTGCTATAGGAGTGGCTGATAGGTTACCATGTGTTCCATTTAAGGTTAGGTATATGTATACTACACCTAAGTAAGAGGTGGTTACACCAACTTACCCCAGCTGAGTGATCAGCCAGTTGTGTCAAATTTGTTAGGCCAGCCCAGGGGTGGCATAATACATGCTTCAGCCTCTGGGGGCCTTAGATACACCAATGCCCTGGGTACCTAGTGTACACTGGTACAGGGGCTCACTGGGTGATCCACTTCCAATTGGTTATGCACCTAGGGTGCATAGTGTAAATTTAGTAGAGAGAACAGCAGGCTGGGGGTCTGATTGGCAGGCCTACAGCCTCAATATGTCAAAAACCAGTGAAGCAAAAAGCAAAAATTTGGGGTGACCATAGGATAGCAGACCCTACTCTCCTACACCCCTCAAATCTCTTTTTTTGCAGGTCACATGATATCTGATTATGGTCAGATTTCAAAACTACATAGGTATAAACAGATTGTTTTTAGAAACATGTTTCAACTTTGTAGCTTCTTGCAGACCTCCTCATTCTGCATATTGTAAATGTAATTTGATACTTGTATAGCGCACTACTCACACGCAAGGGTCTCAAGGCGCTTGTACGAATACCGCTGTGGAACCCATCCTGGCTTTCCCTGTGAGGTGTCCACTCCTGGGCACCCCCAAGGTGGAGGCCAGGCATCCTTAGCGTTGTGGGGGCCGTTGTGGAGATTAAGCAAGCTATTGCCCAGAGTTGCAGAGTGGGACTCCATGATTGGAATGGCACCGAGGCGAGAATTATCAGGTCCGTGGAATCTTTGAGCCCAAGACCCGCCGAGGCGGGGAATTGAACCCTGGTCCCGGGCTAGACCTCTGCATCAGGGTCTGCCGCGAACAAGGAGTACCTGCACGCGACGGACAGACATGGACCCGAACCTACGTGTCATCCCGGCACTCATAGCAGTCGACCTCCTCTACAGGTTACGACGCAGACGCCGCAGAAGGTCAGAACAACAAACGGAGGGGGGAAACGGGGGGGGCAGGACCAGGGGCAGGCCATAAAACCCCCACCAAAGTCACACAGCACACATGCCCTGGACATACCTGAACCCCAGGCCCTGGTCACTACGAAGGGGTGGGGGCGTGTCCAGCAAAGCCAGCGTCCGCCACAACAGAAGTGCTTGACGACGCGAACCGGCAACACAACAATACAGGTACGTCCCGTACCCACGCCTTAAGAGCGTGGGTACAAGTTGTACCCCGCCCACACCTACGTCACCCCAACAATGGTGGGACGGCAGTACCCACGTGGCAAAGGCCTGGGTACGGCCCGCACAAGCATTCCATAGCGTGGGTACGGATATGTACGGACCGTACCCCCACCCCCGTATGCATGGAGCGTACCCCCAACCCAACAGTGTAAGTACGACCCGTACCCTCACCCGCATACGTATGGAGCGTACCCCCACCCCAACAGTGTAAGTATGACCCGTACCCTCACCCGCATATGTATGGAGCGTACCCCCCACCCCAACAGTGTAAGTACGACCCGTACCCTCACCCACGTATACATGGAGCGTACCCCCACTCCAACCGTGTATGTACGGACCGTACCCCCACCCCAACAGTGTAAGTACGACCCGTACCCTCACCCGCGTACGTATGGAGCGTACCCCCCACCTCAACAGTGTAAGTACGACCCGTACCCTCACCCGCGTACGTATGGAGCGTACCCCCCACCCCAACAGTGTAAGTACGACCCGTACCCTCACTCGCGTACGTATGGAGCGTACCCCCCACCCCAACAGTGTAAGTACGACCCCTGCACTCACCTGCGTACGTATGGAGCGTACCCCCCACCCCAACAGTGTAAGTACGACCCGTACCCTCACCCGTGTACGTATGGAGCGTACCCCCCACCCCAACAGTGTAAGTACGACCCGTACCCTCACCCGCGTATGCATGGAGCGTACCCCCACCCCAACCGTGTATGTACGGACCGTACCCCCACCCCAACAGTGTAAGTACGACCCGTACCCTCACCCGCATACGTATGGAGCATACTCCCACCCCAACAGTGTAAGTACGACCCGTACCCTCACCCGCGTACGTATGGAGCATACCCCCCACCCCAACAGTGTAAGTACGACCTGTACCCTCACCCGCGTACGTATGGAGCGTACTCCCCAATCCCAACAGTGTAAGTACGACCCGTACCCTCACCCGCGTATGCATGGAGCGTACCCCCCATGCCAACAGTGTACGTACGGACCGTACCCCCACCTCGTATGCATGGAGCGAACCCACACCCGTGTATGTTCTAAGCGTACATATCGTGAAATAGGAGGGTTGGGTGCAGAGTCCTCCCAGCAGTGCCCAGTCACAGGAGGGGTGTGTGCAGAGTCCTCCCAGCAGTGCCCAGTCACAGGAGGGGTGGGTGCAGAGTCCTCCCAGCAGTGCCCAGACACAGGAGGGGTGGGTGCAGAGTCCTCTCAGCAGTGCCCAGACACAGGAGGGGTGGGTGCAGAGTCCTCCCAGCAGTGCCCATACACAGGAGGGGTGGGTGCAGAGTCCTCCCAGCAGTGCCCAGTCACAGGAGGGGTGTGTGCAGAGTCCTCCCAGCAGTGCCCAGTCACAAGAGGGGTGGGTGCCTAACACTCCCAGCAGTGCCCAGTCACAGGAGGGGTGGGTGCAGAGTCCTCCCAGCTGCGCCCAGTCACATGAGGGGTGTGTGCAGAGTCCTCCCAGCAGTGCCCAGTCACAGGAGGGGTGGGTGCAGAGTCCTCCCAGCAGTGCCCAGACACAGGAGGGGTGGGTGCAGAGTCCTCCCAGCAGTGCCCAGACACAGGAGGGGTGGGTGCAGAGTCCTCCCAGCAGTGCCCAGTCACAGGAGGGGTGTGTGCAGAGTCCTCCCAGCAGTTCCCAGTCACAAGAGGGGAGTGTGCAGAGTCCTCCCAGCAGTGCCCAGACACAGGAGGGGTGGGTGCCTAACACTCACAGCAGTGCCCAGACACAGGAGGGGTGGGTTTAGAGTCCTCCCAGCAGTGCCCAGACACAGGAGGTGTGTGTGCAGAGTCCTCCCAGCAGTGCCCAGACACAGGAGGGGTGGGTGCAGAGTCCTCCAAGCAGTGCCCAGACACAGGAGGGGTGGGTGCCTAACACTCCCAGCAGTGCCCAGTCACAGGAGGGGTGGGTGCAGAGTCCTCCCAGCAGTGCCCAGACACAGGAGGGGTGGGTGCAGAGTCCTCCCAGCAGTGCCCAGACACAGGAGTGGTGTGTGCAGAGTCCTCCCAGCAGTGCCCAGACACAGGAGGGGTGGGTGTCCAACACTCCCAGCAGTGCCCCTGCAAAGAAAAGGATGGAGTACCCACAGATCCAATGCCAACAAATGTCAGTCAGGTGCACAAAGATCCTGCAGTACATGTACCACATGTGTGCGAGGCTGGGAGTATACACATGCATAGCGCCAAAAAGAAAACATGTACACATTAAGTCATGACAACAGTCTACATACACAAGTACAGTGACCACCAAGGACGCAACGAATGATGCAGGTGGAGACATCGCTCAGCATGCATGGCCCAAGTGTAACGAGTCCGTCACACACCCAGCCAATGTAGACACAGCTCAGCACCACATATTGGAAAGACCCTGCAGGGAAGATGTCAGGTTACACAGAGGAAGGGACACACCTTGGGACGATGTCACCATGCAGTAACTGCTTACATGAACAAAGTTATGTAGCCAACAGCTTGTGATGGCACACAGATACCAGGATCCACCCTATGACCAGCACAAGACTACAATTCCCACACACCCAACACATTATCACCACCCAAAATAATGGGGCAGGTCGACCAACAGCAGTACCAGACAGACAGTAGTGTACTAAGGAAAAATAAATTGCTTTATTCAGCATCCAAAAATAAGTTTGTCCCTTGAAAGTTCAAAATGTACAATGCCCATAGGGCAATCCAAAGTTCAAATCCAGGTGGGGGACACAGTGGGACGCGTGTCCCCTAGCTTGCCTGCACAGTCAGACTCCTTCGTCTTCCAGAGCAGGGAGGTCATCATGTGGGGGGGAAGGACCAGGCACCGCAGGGACATGAGGGCGAAGGGTAGGCGTCGTGGGTGCAGGGATGGAGGACTCCACCACAGGGGGTGGGGCAGGGCCAAAGGCGGAGGCCAGGATGTCGCTGCACACCTTAGCAAGGTCCTCCAGAGACTCCCCTGCACCCGAAGGAATCACAGGCCCCAAGGAGGGGGGGGCGGAGGGATGGGTCGCAGCGCCACTGGGAGAGGGTGTGTACAGGGAGGGGACTCAACCACCCTGACCGTGGACTCCCTTGACCGCTTGCGGGGTGGTGTCACAGTGGGGCTCAGGGACAGAGCGGCCATGAAGGAGTCTTTGCCGGATGTGTGGCCAGGAGAGCTGAGGGGAGGGGATTTGGAGGGAGTGGATTGGGTGGAATGCGGACTCCCACTCTGGCTGCATGGCTTACGTTTGCCCCCCAACCCAGTGGGTGTGCCTCCTTCACCCTGTGTGTGCATGCCAGGAGGTGTGCGTATGACCTTCCCTGCTGGTGTGGTGCCTGTGTCTGTTGTGGTGAGTGCATGCTGACGTCTGGGTGTATGTGGGACAGGCACGGGAGTGGGAAGTGTGGATGGGTCAGGGGTAGGGGGTTGGACGTAGCGCTGCAGGAGACCCACTGCTGCAGTCAGTGTCGAGTCAATGGACCTCAGCAAGTTGCGTTGGTCAGTCTGCGATGAGAAAATGCCCTCCAAGTATGCCTCCATGTTGTTCAGCACTTGGCTGTGGCCATGGAGGACATTAAGCATCGCAGCCTGACCAACCTGCAACTGCCGCTGGATGTCCACAGACTCGGCATTGGCGGCAGCAGTGGAGACAGGGGCAGGGGGTGCGGTGCCTGGCAGTAAGGAGACATGTGGTGACCGGGCACGCTGGGAAGGGACACGAGCAAGTGGGAGGCGGCTGATGGCAATGGAGGGGGCGGGGTGAGATGTTGTGCCGCTGTCAGCTGCTGGTGCAGCCTCCGCCCACTCGGAGAGATCATCCTCGGACCCGTCAGCTTCATATTCTGTCGTGCCAGTGGACAGGTCCTCGGCCTCACTCTCCTCCGCCTCAGTTCCACTCAATGTGCCAGCCACGATGTCAACGCTGGCACTGGTGCTCGGTCCCTCCACTCCGTCTGTGCTCATGTCTCCCTCCGTGTCCCCCGACGATGCTGTGGGCAAGGTGAAGAGACAGCAATTAATCATACACCTGTATACATATGTCACATGAGTCCAATCTACATAGGTTACAGTGCATAGCCTGAAAAGAAAGATCAGTAACATCTACTAAACAAGGTACAGATGTAGGGCATGCAACACACAGTTGGTTGACCCACCATGCCACTGAAAAACCATGGAGAGCATGACACAATAGCAAATGACATGAAATGGAGTTTGACAGAGGAGCCAGGCCCTGGGGACAATCCAGCACTGCATCTGCACCACACAGCGTTGCCGAAAATAGGGATGAGCAGGGACCATATCCATGAACTTGAGGCACATGCTGCATAGGTAATACTGAAAACATGCCCACCATGACTGGCTCACTGCACCTTGAGTGTATGTCCAGACAAACATCACACACTGGCCAGACCTAGCAAGGAGACATCAGGTTTTGACATGTAGGCTTTGCCCGCACCAAGCACCCCCTACATGAGACAATTTGTTGAGACACAGGAAGCACTTACATCTCTTAGTCTGGGTGAAATACACAGGGGCTGCATAAATGCAAGATTGGACACCAAATACCCAAGGTGCGCCTGTCCAAATATTAATGTACAAATGGTCATCATCAGATGATTGTAACAAGACACACAGGCATTGGCCACCGTGAGTATGAACAAGGAAAATCAGGTCAGGCTGTACAGTGGACACTTGTACTACATATTATGTCAATATACATGGTGCCAGGGGACAATGGCACAGAGCACAACCTATGCTGTAGACACTGAGAGTGTCCACATTTTGTGATGACACACATGACACCTATGAAAATATGCCCCAGGGGACAGTAGTGGCCACACAACTCCATGGTCCTGAATGGGAATGACTGCAACACACACCACCATCCCTGCACTATGCGTATCGCACACTTATGCACATCATGTCACAGCCACAACATAGGACATGCGTGCTGTAAGGCTTGACACTTGAGAGACTAACTCCCATGTCTGGACTCAGCATCGGTGCCAACTGACATGGAACCCACAAGTACTGAACTGGACAGGGCACAGGCAAGGTCCCAAAACCTGTTACACACCACCCCCACACATGATGCTACAGGCATAGTTCACGTGGAGAAAGTGCCAGCCTACATAACCTTGTGAAGGAGTGACTACACACAGACCAGGGAACACATTGCAAGGAGGGGAAGGGAGGCAGGAGAGCACCGCTATACTGTGGGTAACAGGATCTGCACAGCACCTTTAAACCCTGGCAGTGTATCCATGCAACTGTGCACTTACAAATGCTGGTGACACACAACAAACACACAGGTACCTACCCCCTTCCTGCTGCTGTTTCTCCTGTAAGCGCCTGTCCAAGTCTGGAAATACCACCGCCAGCACACGCTTGTGGATGTGGGTCAGACGGCGGCGCCCGCGGTTCTTATGGGTCTCAGGTGAGTCCCCCAGCAGGACCCGTGCGATCCTCCGCGTCCAGCACCAGATATCCTGCCAGTGTTTCCTCACCTGGGCCAGGCGCCGCTTGCAACCGTCCGTCCTCCTCACGGCACTGACGGCGTTCATCCATATCTGCTTCTTGGCAGAGGCGCCTACCTGTGAGGAAGAACAAGTGACACTACATCAATACACCTGGCACATGTCACAGAGACACATATTAGAACCAATTTGCTGTTTACAACAAGGCATAGTATGCATCCAACGCATTGCACCTTTGTCATAGGGACATGATCCTCTGGGGAAGGGCAAAAGCAGTATGTGCCATTGAAAGTACACAGGTGGAATGAGGGCAACGACACAATCAATGATCCAGGCTCACACTGTGCATCACAAGCTACACCAGGATTATGTGCAGCACCTCTAAGCAGTCACATGCTACAGGCCACTGACGCTACCTCAGCAGAGTACACAGACACACACAGGCACAGGACATTCACCTGCCATTGCCAAATGCATCGACAAACCTCACTCTGCACATGTGCCACTAGACGGGGGGGCTCACAGGTGTGGGGCTGGCTCTGCACGTCAGACACACAGCACTGCTCCCTGCTCACATCACATGGGCAGGATATATCCATCCCTCATGCAGCCCGGGTGCCACACTCCACATATGCACCCACCCACATGACAGGGGACTTACACACACACCGATGTCCAGTGTACGAACACATCATGTGGACACTCTCAGCACAGGTACACAGAACTAACACACATCTGTGGGTACAGTCACCTGTCACACTGGGGTGACCACATAATCACATGAGGACTGTAGAGGCTACATTCCCAGGAGGACAAGACAGGCAGAATGTGGCATGCACCATGCAGTGATTGTCACAGTAAACACAATGCAAGTGAGGACAGTAGACATGCACCACAGCATGCTCTGGCTGGGAGACATCAGGCATTCCCCCCCCCTGGGACCCCCCTACAGTACATAGCATGTGCGTCACACCTGGACACAATGCCAGAAGTCACAGTCACAAACAAGGGACACAGTCTGTGCTAGTAGACTCTGCACTCACCTGATACCCTGGTCACCCATACAGCAGGGGGTACTGTGGGAGGATCACATCCAGCAATGCCAGGTTCTCCTCCAGGGTGAAAGACTGTGACCTCTCCACAGACCTTGACATGGTTCCAGGGAATCAGTAGCAGCAGCTGGGTCGTAGAATCCAAAGATGTGCAGGCAAGTGCTCCCTCATGGGACCTGGCTGCCTTATATCTGCCTTGCTGGCCTGTTTCATGCACAGGAGTACAGAGTGATTGGTCACTCACATTTGCATCCTATGTTTCCTCCAATCCCTTCAAACCTAGCACAGTCAGTGGGTTCTGATTGTGTTTTTTTCTTGAGCATGATGTCAACTCCAGAACCACATTGCAACAAAGTAGATTTATTCAAACTGACTTCTGCTGTGCACCTGCTGAAAAAAATTCAAACTTTAAACTTGGTCTTCATGACAACCAGCATGCATGTAGGCCTATATACTTGTCCCTCATGTGTCCCCTATGTAATTTGGAGTTTCACACACATGTACGGTGCGTACCAGGGCCCTAGGGCACCCCAAAAGCATAGCAACGGCCCGTACAGGCGTGTGTACGGTCCGTATCACTATGGGTGTGCTCGCGTATGCGTACCCATAGTGATAGTGAGCGTACAGGCGTGTGTATGGTCCGTACCACTATGGGTACACATACGCGAGAACACCCATAGTGATAGTGAGCGTACAGGCGTGCGTACGGTTTGTATCACTATGGGTACGCATACGCGAGAACACCCATAGTGGTATGGACCGTACACGCGTGCGTACGCTCACTATCACTATGGGTGTTCTCGCGTATGCGTACCCATAGTGGTACGGACCGTACACACGCCTGTACGCTCACTATCACTATGGGTGTTCTCGCATATGCATACCCATAGTGGTACGGACCGTACACACGCCTGTACGCTCACTATCACTATGGGTACGCATACGCGAGCACACCCATAGTGATACGGACCGTACACACGCCTGTACGCTTACTATCACTATGGGTACGCATACACGAGCACACCCATAGTGATACGGACCGTACACACGCCTGTACGCTCACTATCACTATGGGTGTTCTCGCATATGCGTACCCATAGTGGTACGGACCGTACACGCGCCTGTACGCTCACTATCACTATGGGTACGCATACGCGAGCACACCCATAGTGATACGGACCGTACACACGCCTGTACGCTCACTATCACTATGGGTGTTCTCGCGTATGCGTACCCATAGTGGTACGGACCGTACACACGCCTGTACGCTCACTATCACTATGGGTACGCATACGCGAGCACACCCATAGTGGTACAGACCGTACATGCGTGTGTACGCTCACTATCACTATGGGTACACATACGGCAGCACTCCCATAGTGATAGGGAACGTACACAGGCCCTCTGAGCGAATGTACGGTGCCTTTCACACATCACAGTGGTGACAGGCAGCACACAGGAAGGAATAGGGCTGACATACTTGTCCATGGATGAACATCAAGGCATTGTCTGGGCAGTACTACATGTGTGGGGCACAGGTGTGAAAGGCTGTATGTGGCACATTACTCCTGAGTCGAGAAGGCACCAGATGTATGATGAGATGTGTACAGATGTCATGTGTGACGGTGCAATGTGTGCCAGGCATGCCTTAACTCCTGCATGTCGTACTGCACACTTGGGATGAGCGTCACTGGCATGGCACAGTCAACAACACACGCAAGTGTCCCCTGATGCCCGCTACAGGGGTTACCACACCAGCCATGTCACTACCCACGGTGCACGATGTGTCTATGTCATGTATGTGTGGGGTGTTCCCATTAGCTTGATGTTGGTGCTCCCTCAAAAGCATCAGCTGTTGCAGCAACCAACATGTGTCTGTGTGTAGATGGACATGGCACACTGTTACGCACACCAGGCCACATGTGGTATCGGATGTGAGGTGCGTATGTATGCATGGGACACGGAGTAGCGTCACAAGGACATGTCTGCATCCTCTCAATTAATGTGTGGTTAGTCATTACATGTACACCTTATTGGCAAGGTGTGTGTGCTGTCCTAGTGTCAGGTCATGTGACCTGTGGCTCTAGTGTTCCGCAACCAGTCTCTGAAATCGACATCCTACTTCTGCTGATGTGTTGATGTATGTCACTCCTGTGTTGCGTCTGGCTGTTCACTTACACTGGGACACAGCTAATCCCATGCCATGGCATGTGGAGGTTCACAATCTCCATGTGTAGCTGGGTCTTGGTAGGAGTGTCACCTGGCAGCCATACGTGTCCAGGGCATGTGGCACATACCTGACTCCGTATGTCGCATATGTGTATTGACAGATTAACATGTGCTCAGTACAAATCAATTGTTGTTGTAGTGCACTCACTCTTCCTTGTCACTTCCAAATTACTGCAGAGCACCGCCTCTTCCCCGACCAATTCCGGACTTGGCTGACATGCGGGAGAATGACTGTATCAGGTGCTACCGCTTCCCCCAACCGTTGATTGAGGAGTTGACGGCGAGGCTGGCACCACACCTGCAACCGCGGCACAGGTATCCTACGGCACTGACACCTAAGCTGAAGGTAATGGCAGCCCTACATTTTCTTGCCACGGGTACCTTTCAATATACCATAGCTCATGTTGGTGGCATGTCCCAGAGCATGTTCAGCCGTGTGCTGCATGATTTCTTAGAGGCCATGTTGCTTCACCTGGATGAGTTCATCCATTTCCCAACTCCTCAAGTGTTGACTGGGGTCAAGCGTGGATTCTATGCCCTGGGAGGGATGCCCCATGTCATTGGGTCCATAGATGGGACACATGTGGCTTTGGTACCACCACAGGCACAGGACGTAGCGTACAGGAATCACAAGCACTACCACTCCATCAATGCCCTTGTGGTGTGTCTGTCCAACATGGTGATTTCACATGTCTGTGCTCGTTTTCCAGGATCAGCACACGATGCCTACATCATGAGGCGTAGCAGGGTGCCTGAAATGATGACGCAGATGCGCAACGAACGAGCATGTGTTGTTGGTGGGTACACTCTGTCTGTCCTGTATTTTGCGTAGACTTACAGCACGACCGCTTCTCCTGTCCTACTCATGTCCATGTGGTTTCCATGTAGGGGACGCTGGCTATCCCAACATGCCATGGCTGATCACACCTCTCCGCAACCCCATCACGCCGGCCCAGCTCCGCTACAACACCGCCCATGGCCGGACAAGGCGAGTGAAAGAGAGGACATTTGGCCTCCAGAAGAGCCGATTCAGATGCCTCCACAAGACCGGCAGCGCCC
Source organism: Triturus cristatus (assembly GCF_964204655.1). NCBI lineage: Eukaryota > Metazoa > Chordata > Amphibia > Caudata > Salamandridae > Triturus > Triturus cristatus. The sequence goes on along the minus strand of NC_140593.1, from coordinate 29,004,695 downwards.
TCCCATATGCCCCGGCGAAGGTCTGCAAAATCTTCATGGTCTGCTGCATGCTGCACAACATGGCAGTTGAGAAAGCTATGCCACTCATCCTGGATCAAGATGATCAGGACCATCCACCCGTGGAGGACGAAGGGCTTGGCAATGGGGCTAGTGATGTGGAGGATGTGGTTCCGCAAGAGGACATCTGGAGTCGGCTCATACGCGACTTCTTTGCTTAGTGGTGAGTACCAGTGTCTGTGTGTGCATGCATTGGTCCCCGTGTGGCATGTGTTGCGATGTGTGTGTCCATCTGCATGTATGGCACGTGAGTCAGAGGTGTGTGTAGATGTGTCACTGGAGTGATGGTGCCAGTGATGAGTGTATTTCCCCTGTCATAATTGTGACCTAGCATGTTGTCATCCTTACATGTGTCGAGTACATGCACATGCAAGTGGCTGTGCTTTTTGGGGCTGACTTCTTGTGTGTCTCTCATCCCCAGGAACTTGCGCATGCCGTCTGCTGGTTGCATTGTTGTGGCACTGCTATTCCTCATGGACACGTCATCGTGTGCTGACTCAGCGTTACACGCACGGACAAGTTTGGAAGTCTCCTTAGGGTAAGGGATGCATCAGGGGTGTATTGGGTGTGGCAGTTGTTTACGATGTGTGCACACTGCCCCTGTCGATGTTTGGTTCCTCTGCAGACATGTCGTATCACCATGGGACACTTGACATGCAGCTGAGTACACCTGAATAGATGGTCAGACTTGTTGACAGTCATCTGTGATGGGATTGTGGATTGTTTGCATTGGCTTGACATGGACTTCCACATAAGAGGATCAATGGTGTATGGCAGCCTCTCCGTGAGCAGCAGGGGGTGTTAGCCGATACTTGTGTGCCAGTTCCATGGCTATCACGCATTAGTGCTGCAGAAGGGGGATTCCAGTGTTGGACCCACATGTTACTCCACATGACCTGTTCATGTGTACTCCGAGTTGCCTCTGCATTCCCGAATACTTGAATAATAAAGGTGTCCCTATGCCTCCAAGATGCCTCTTCTCTGTCAATGCTGGTGTGTTGCCACGGTGCATCCGGCATGTCTGGCATGGTTTTCAGTGATAGTGGCTATGTGTCTATGTGTAGAGTAGCAAGATGCTAGCTGTTTGTGTGGGATTAGACTGTGTATTGTGCATGATGTCCATGACTGTGTGGGTATTGTGACATGTGCCATCCCCATGCATCCAAAATTGGCCAGGCCACCATTCTCTGCATCCACCTGACTCAAGCTTGCAGTACATGGTTCTGCAACCTGTCCACACATACCTGGGTGCCCCCAGGACACTCCACATGATCCCTGACCTCTGCGCATGGCTGTCGCTGTACTCAATATGTCTGTCGGCACGGTTGTGCGGCCACCCCCTCAGCTGGTTGGGCCCATCACGGGTGTGTATGGTGCTCCATGTCTGTCTTGCCTAATACAATGTGACCCATGTGTGTCCTGTGCCAGACTCAGGCCCCAGGGTGTGGATTATTGAAGTCAAATGAGAACTCAGGCATGGTTAGACTTTACAAGACGCATGTAAGGTAATAATGCAAAATGTAGGCATCTTCTCTTCATGGTGTAACTTTTTATTTTGGTCTGGGTATGTGGGGGGAGGGTATGACATGAGGGGCTTTCCGGGTGTGTGGAATCCAAAGTTCACTAGGGGAGTTGGTGTCCTTGCCATTGGAAATCCTCAGAGTCCATGCCACAGTCTTTGTCAACATTGGTCAGACAGTGACCAGCAAGTCCATGTGGCAGAGAATGTCTTTTGCTGCTGTGCTGCTGTTGGTCCAGTGGGCCAGGTGCCAGGCCAGGTGTCCTGGGAGATGGTGCTGTTGCGCTGACCCTCACGGTCTTTTCCGTGGACGACCCGCCCTCCTGCAGGGACCCTCAGAAGCAGGCCGTGACGATGTTTGGGATGCTCCGTCGGATGTCTCCACCTCCTCCTCATCCCTCCCTGTGGGTGGTGATGTTCTACGCCTGCTGGCACAGGGAGGGTTGCCCATGTTGTCGGCTATCCGACGGAGTGTACTGTGAATTCCCGTGAACACCGTCACAAGCTCAGCCTGTCTGTCCTCCATCCGCCCTTGGTGTCGCAGTAGACAGGCATGTTGCTCCGCATGTTGCTGGGCCTGCTGGGTCTTGATCTCCTCGAGGATGGACCCAACCTGGGCCATGCCCGTGGTGTCCTGCCAGTATGTGTCCAGGATGTTTCTGACATGGGAATATACCGGTTCCGCAGCCAACTGGTCAGGCTCGTGCCTCCGCCGTCCTCCTCTCCCTCCACCCCTGCCCACTTGCACCTGGCCTGCCCTTGTGGGCACATCGGGTCTCCAGGACCCCTGAGGGGTGGCATTGGCGTTGTCGCCTGCCTCCTCCTGGGTGCCCGGTACACCGTGTCCCTCCTGGCCAGCCTGGCTGCATTGTGGTGGTGGGGCAGGGATCCTGGGTGTCTCCTGGGATGTGGCAGGAGTGGGGGTGGTGGTTGGCCCAATTGTACCTGACGCAGGTGCTGCAGGTGGTTGGACACCAGAGGGGCCAGGTTGGTCGGGGTCAGAGTCGTCGCTGCCGGTGGGTCCGTCATCCCGCCGAGCCGGGTCCTGTGAGTCTTCCCCCCCAGTGTTGGGGGTTGATCCACGACGTTGACCTGTGTGTGAGAGAGACAATGTTATTTTTGTTCCATGCAACATCCATGTTTCATTCGTTTCTAAGTTGGCACATTTCCTCTGGGAATTTGGATATGTCTTGCATTCCACTGAGAGTGCACTTGTGCATGGGTATGTCCCTTGGCCACAGCTTTTGCGACTTTACCTATGTGTGGCACAGTCTTACTTGCTGCGTCAATTGTGACTGCAGTCAGCAGTGGAGTGAGCAGGTGTGGCGAGCCATGCATTGGTGCCTTCCGTGTTGCACTGTACGTGGGCACATGGAGTTGTTCCACACACTTAGATAATGCAGGTAGCTGGCGTTGTGCTCGTGCACAGGTTGAGACATGGCCCTGTGTTTTGCCATGGAGAAGAGGGGGGGTTCAGGCACTGGCCACCCTTGTCTACATGCACGCAGTCCACCTGCTGACGAGCAGACATTCCCACACCCCCCAAGGCTGAATTGGGCTCCCTGTGTGTCCCTTTCTCACTCCCTCTCTGTCCCCCTCTCCCTCCCTCTGTGTGTCACCCTCTGTCACCTCAGCCCAGCTTCCTAGGCACACACTTTTAGCAGATCTTTGAATGGCCCTTGGCTTGTTGATGTGAGTTTGTTTCTGATCTCCAGGCACCCATTGGGTGTAGTGTGTGTGTCTGCGCTGCTGCTGTGGTGGTGTGTGCTGCCACTCTTTCAGAGTGTTGGCTGTTCATTAGCTGCTGTCATGTGCAAAAAGTGCCTTCACCCCCATGTCTTGATGCAAGGCGTCCGCCATTTGCTGGCAAGTCTTTCCTGTGTGGGGACACAGTGTTTGTCTGGCTGTGACCTAGGCCATATGGGCAGAGGGCATTGTTGTCTGCTTCTGAGTTGCACTATGTGATTTTTGGGGCCCACACTCCCGCCATCCGGCTTACCGTGTGTTGTGTTGGTGTTTTCTGTGGCCTGTGACTTGGCATTGTCCAGCTGGGTGCATGGGGCATGGTGGCGCTAGTGGCATGTGCGTGTTCATGGAGTGTGGTTGAGTCATGCGATAGCTTGGGGTGGTTGCGTGACTGATTGTGAGTTTGGTTGTGGATGACGTTCCCTCCATGTGAGGTGAGTTGTTTGTGTACTCACCCGGGTCTCGGAGTCCTTCTAATCCGTCCACTGCCACCACCGGCAGTATGGCCATCACCCTCTCCTCCCAGGGATGGTATTGTACGGGTCTGCGGGGCGGCCCTCCTCCTGTGATGTTGGCCTGGTTGTGGTCGTCGGTCATTTTGGCTCGGACCCTCCTCTGCAGATCGTACCACCTGGCTTGGCATTCATGCCTGGTCCTTCTGGTGGACGCAACAGCATTGATAGCATCCACAATCCTCTGCCACATGGCTGTTTTTTCGGAAATGCTGGTCTGTCTGACCAATGTTCCAAAGAGGTGTGGCTCGACTCTGAGGATTTCGTCGACAAGGACCTCCAACTCTTGGCTAGTGAACTTTGGATTCTTGTTAGTGGGCATGGTGAGGGGTGTGGGTATGGATGTGTGGGTTGTTAAGGTGTGTGTGTGAAGGTGTGCAAGTGTAAGGTTTAGTGAAGGTTCAAGTATGGTGCTGTAGGTTGTCTGTGGGGTCTGGCAGCAGTGAGTCTGTTGCAAAGGCTCATGGTTTGTGTGTGTGGGCCCTTTTTATTGGTCTATTGGTGGGTGTGGCTGTCTTTGAACTTTGGGTGGGTGTTTTATAAGGAGTGGTTGTGTTTTGGGCCTCTGTTTGGGATTTTGGCTGTTGCAGGTCAGTGAATGTGTTGTATTTGTGCTTGTTGGACATGTTTTGTGGCTTTGTGCCATTTGAATAGTGTATTCTTGTGTTGTTGTGCTTTGTCCTGGTTGTGTACGTGCGTTTTTAGCGTTTGTACGGTGTGTACTTCGCCAATTTTGTTGTACAGTGCTGTCCTTGTGTCTGGCTTGGTATGACTCGTACATGCGCGATGTTGGGTGAAGGTGCTGGTGTTGGGGCCTGGGGTGCGCTCCGTACTTAGAATGTTGGGGTGGGGGTACGCTCCATACATACGCGGGTGAGGGTACGGGTCGTACATACACGGTTGGGGTGGGGGTACACTCCATACATACGCGGTTGAGGGTACGGGTCGTACATCCACGGTTGGGGTGGGGGTACGGTCCGTACATACACGGTTGGGGTGGGGGTACGCTCCATACATACGCGGGTGAGGGTTCGGGTCGTACATACACGGTTGGGGTGGGGGTACGCTCCATACATACGCGGGTGAGGGTGAGGGTCGTACATACACGGTTGGGGTGGGGGTACGCTCCATACATACGCGGGTGAGGGTACGGGTCGTACATCCACGGTTGGGGTGGGGGTACACTCCATACATACGCTGGTGAGGGTATGGGTCGTACATCCACAGTTAGGGTGGGGGTACGGTCCGTACATACACGGTTGGGGTGGGGGTACACTCCATACATACGCGGGTGAGGGTTCGGGTCGTACATACACGGTTGGGGTGGGGATACGCTCCATACATACGCGGGTGAGGGTACGGGTCGTACATCCACGGTTGGGGTGGGGGTACGGTCCGTACATACGCGGGTGAGGGTTCGGGTCATACATACACTGTTGGGGTGGGGGTACGATCCGTACATACACGGTTGGGGTGGGGGTACGGTCTGTACATACGCGGGTGAGGGTACAGGTCGTATATCCACGGTTGGGGTGGGGGTACGGTCCGTACATCCATGGTTGGGGTGGGGGTACGGTCCAGACATACACAGTTGGGGTGGGGGTACGCTCCATACATACGCGGGTGAGGGTTCGGGTCGTACGTACACGTTTGGGGTGGTGGTACGCTCCATACATACGCGGGTGAGGGTTCGGGTCGTACATACACGGTTGGGGTGGGGGTACGCTCCATACATACGCGGGTGAGGGTACGGGTCGTACATCCATGGTTGGGGTGGGGGTACACTCCATACATACGCGGGTGAGGGTACGGGTCATACATCCACGGTTGGGGTGGGGGTACGGTCCGTACATACACGGTTGGGGTGGGGGTACGCTCCATACATACGCGGGTGAGGGTTCGGGACGTACGTACACGGTTGGGGTGGGGGTACACTCCATACATACGCGGGTGAGGGTACGGGTCGTACATCCACGGTTGGGGTGGGGGTACAGTCCGTACATACACGGTTAGGGTGGGGGTACGCTCCATACATACACGGGTGAGGGTTCGGGTCTTACATACACGGTTGGGGTGGGGGTACGCTCAGTACATGCGCGGGTGAGGGTACGGTCCATACGTACGGGGGTGTACATGCACGGCTGGGGGTTCGGCGCGTACATACGGGGGCTGGGGGGGTGGTTCGGCGCGTACATACGGGGGTTGGGCGGGTGTTCGGCGCGTACATACGGGGGCTGGGGGGGTGGTTCGGCGCGTACATACGGGGGCTGGGGGGGATGTTGAGCACATATACGGGCAGATGTCTCCATGGTTGCTATGTGAGTTCGGTGCGGACGGTGTTTTTTCCATCCGGTTGTAACATCGGACGCACGGGATGGATCGTACTAGCGCGGTCGGACTTCACTTTTCACATTTGTACGGTAAATCGTCCGAGGATGTGTCGGACACATTTTCCGACCCGAGGACGTGACGGGAATAATTCCCAATGCGATTCGTATGGTCTTTTTCCCATGCGAATCGTACTTGGCAGTTTGTACGGCACTTGTACGATTCGTACGGTAAAAAGACCGGATACGAGTCGTACGGGGAATTTTTTTGCAGGATCGTAATCGGCACCAAAGTGTCCAGCCTTTGTCACATTTTAGATAGGCAGTGTAATGTCCAGATATGGTGGAAGGACCATCATGGAAAATTATTGCAATTGCTACAAAAGTCCTTCCTGATATTGATAGTTGTGCTGCTAACAATTGTTTTATTAAAGTATTCAATTTTCTTCCGTCAGCTGTACAACGTTGCATCATTAAAATTATGTATTTTCCATATTTTGTTAAGAATAATGTGGATAACATTTCTGATTTACATTGGCTACACTCCATGTTTTGAATTGCACCTTTTACTAATTTATTGAAAGACACTGATTTAAAGTCTGGTAATGTTAAATACAGAAATCTCTCAGTGTCTACATTGGTGCTACATGTATACATGCAATTTTCACAATAATGTTCCCATTTGTAAGAAAGGCCAAAAATATTTTCTATTTCTACACCTTCATTTCCAAAAATGGTAAGCATATACATTAAAAATTCCTGAGCATCTTGTTGGATATTTTGTGTAAATTGTGTAGAACCAGAACACACATCCAAAAGACTACGAACATCTGACACAGATTTTATTTTACTTTTATCTGTTGTCACTTTTTCATAAACAGAATGTAACAGAGAACAAAATCTTTTTTGCCGATTCTCGATAATTTGTTCTTGCAAACCTTCAAGATAAAAAACAACATTGACCACTACATTGGCATAGCAGTTGACACCAGAACTATTTTCAAACTGATAACCAACAATCTCTCCAACAGTGTCCAATTTCTTTTTACCTGCAATCACAACATTATCTTGTTCTTTTCTTTTCTTGACATCTTCAGAACAGATATTCTCTAACCTTCTTTTTCGACCAACCACACGCTTTTCAAATACAGGATATTGACCTAAATTTGGAGCATACACCCTTCTTAACCTATTATACTCTTTTACACAGTTTGCATCTGCAGTAACCTTTGTCTCATCAAAATCAATCAAAAACAAACCAGATAATGTTCTGACTCGCGACAAAGCAACATATGCCATACCCTCTTTAAATATGGTAGATCCAATGTTCACCAATGCACTGTCTACACTTAATCCTTGAGATTTATGAATAGTCACTGCATATGCCAGAGAAAATGGAAATTGTTTCCTACGGACAAATAAATCTTTAACAAGCAAAAAACAAACAGGCCAACAAGCAATTTCTTTAACTTCATCAATCTGATCAAATTTAATTTTTAAAAATTAAATTCCTTCTTTTTACTGATAATTCACAAAATCCACCACTTTGCCCATTGCACCATTAACTAAACCTTTCTCTACATCCAAATTACGCCTTAAAATTACCCGACGCATACAGTGTCTTTTCCAAACCAGCAGTTTTAGATATTTTTTTTTCTAAACAATCCAGTTTTGATCTCAACTTACCCGTCAAAATAATAGTGATTCCTTCATGCAGTATTTTATCAATGGCTTCCATTTTTACAATTTCTTCATTTTCCAGTTGTAATAATTCTTTGTTGAATATTGAACACTCACGCAGTGTTGGCATTAAGCAAATCACTGACTTATTTTTAGCAATTTCCACGTACACTTTTGCAGGAACTGCATTTTCATTTGGAAAGACAATTCAAAGTAGTCGACTCTCCAAAGCTTCGTTCCCTTGTTTTGAAAGAATTCCAATTCTTATATCTTGAAGAATACTTCCATATTCAGCATCATTTGCCTGTCGCATATTTGTTGTCAGTTCTTTGTATTCAAAATTACTCCAAATGCTCACATTACCAACACTGCCAAGAGACTTTCTGGTATCTTCATGGGCAAGTGTTTTAAATACCGGTTGTCCTTTTACGGGAGGAGTTCCCAAGTTCCGTAGCATACATTTCAGTTCTCCATGTCGACGGTACCATTATTCATTAGTCCCACGCTGACATGCCATCAGATTAATCAACTGAGATTCTAAATGATCATCTCTCTGATGCACTTTATCCATAAAATCCTTTGCAGTTACATTTTGAAGATGCATTCCAGTTTTTAAAATGTGATTTACTGCATATGAAAGTCCAGATAAGTCACTTTCAAACAAGATGAAACACATAAGGGATACATTGTCGAAATCTTGGATCTTCTGCATATAATCTTGTTGTCCGATATTCAGATTCAGGAATATGCACAGGACGTTCATCATATCGTCCACCTTTTCCTGTTGGAAACAACTGCGGGAAACAACGAGCTTCCAAACTCTCTTCCCATACACTCATGGGACTTCCTGTTGCTTTTTTCATTTGAAACAACTCAATCATATACCCCATCACCTCTTTGGAATGAAGTGGATGTACACTGTAATGTTCATAGATCTCTTCACATCTGGACATGTCCACTTTTTCAATTTGTCCACTTAAAGTTTCACTATCTTCTGCTAAATCTATTTCTTCTTCTCCAACAATCACATTTCTATAGTACTCATTATTTTTTAACAGATACAATGATGCCTCTTGCACTTTTCTAACATCCACTAACTCTTGCCAGATTTTCTTATTCTTAGTAGGAACACCATTAACTAGATTGACTAGTGGCTCATTTTCTGCATGATTTACTCCAATATTTTCAATATTTTTCCTTACATCTAATGGTAAATACACAACTCTTCCTTTCAATCCTCTTTGTAACTCTGATGGAGGTAATTTACTTGTTTTGGGCTCCATACGAACAATAGCCTGAAATGGGTGAACACATTGTATCAGAATAGACTCATACGTATTTAAATCTATCAGCTCTGGAGGAATAGCAACCAACTCTAGATTATTATGAACAGATCTAGCAGGCATTTTATTCTCATCTAATTTATTATAACAATATTTGCAAATGCGCTGCTCACATCCCAAATCAAAACAATCCTCTACCAACAAATAAGTTGCAAATTCCATCCACTTATCATTATCTTCTATTTCACTTTTTAAATACAGATTGACACCCCTAGTCTGATTTTTATAGTGACTTCGCCGACAACAAATACAAGAAACATTTGGTCTTTCACCTGAAATTACCTTAAACTTTGTGATTTCATCCTCAAATTTTTCAGTAATTACGGGTTCTACATTGTCTACAACATTTTGTTCTACTAATGTGTCAGTTTCTTCACTTGCTTGCTGAGGACCAAAGTAACAAAACTCAATATCCTCACAGACCTGCTTCACATCTGAAACTGACCCACGTAAAAGAGCACTGTTCAACTCACTTAACTTTAGTGCTGGACTTTTTGCATAATACAACCTTCTCACTAACTTCCGCATTTGAGTATGATGTACTGCCAGCATTCTAAAATGGTGAAAAACACTTTCACAAACTTTCCTAGAAAGACAAACCAGAGAATGACCTTGCAAACCAGTATGTTTTTTCACTCTGCAAGGGTCAAGTCCTTGCAACAGCTTAATCTTTTGTTTTACACTTTTTTTAGTATAGGCTCGTAAAAAAATACATCATTTTTCAATAGATTCCTGTCGTACACTTCAAACACTACTGCAATCCCAAGTATACACAGGGTTTTTAGCACGTCTCCCTAAAACTTCATCAGCTATTACTTCTTCTGCATTTCTTTCAACCATTTTCTCTTTCTCCATTGGAAAACCATCACTAACCTCATAACCTCTACCACTGGTGTCAACTGCATACAATACTTTTTCGCTCAGTGAATAACTCTCTTCATTAAAAAAAGGCTCTGAACTAGAACTGTGTTTCCATTCTCCCAAAAAAACATCACAGGTTTGTTTTTTATTAATAACTCTTTTCCTCCTACTTTTGGCCTTCATTACATATATTGGTTTATCTAGTGAACAAATTCTGTTTAACACTAAAATAAACAGTTTCCTTTTTACTTCAAAAGCATTTTCCACAATGCTTTCAATAAGCTTCTTCTTTTTATAAAATAAAGCTCTCTTTTTATATTTCTTCACATCTTTCAGGAAATTATGCAATACTCTCTTGTAAAATATTTTTTTGCGTAATTCCTTATACTGATATTTTCTTCTTTTACCATACTTTATCTCCTTTGACTGAGCATTTGCTTTTTTACTTTTCCTCTTATTTTGAATTTTTTTCTTACTTGAAAAATTCTCTAAAGTTGCAGCATTATCTACATTCTGTTTGCTCCTACAAACATTTTTAATAAATTGCTTTGTGATCTAACCAGAAGATTTTTTCCTTTTAGCCACATTATCTTGGTCATTCGATACTTGTGGTTGATGTTTCTTCAAATTACCCTCCTGTCTCTGTTCTTTTCTTTTTCTTTTATAATTTCTCTATTTTAACGTTGAAAAACAGTATCTGTAAAAAAGAATCACAAATAAATGTATATTAATAACTTTTAGATTTACACTATTCCATTACTGTACAAACACATTTTATATAAAAACTGACTAAGAAACTATAGCCCTGAACCACAAGTGTGACGATGGTTAAAACACTACATGCATAGTACATACTACTTTGAAGTAGTTCATGCCCTAAAGCCTACCTCGCTAAAAGACTACATGCAAACTGACTGAATGATTACAGTACTATAAGGAGACACACTGGTGTGAGTAACACAGTGTTTGCTAGAAGTGTATGAATACTAACTGGGGAATTGAAGGTGTGAAAGACAACTGTGGAGGTGATTACAGGACTGAATGCATACTGGATAGGCATTGAAAGCAGTCCATGTGCTAAGACCTGGCTCACTGCATGAGTACTTGGGTACTGACTGAATGATTAGATTACAGCAAGGAGAGTGCCTGGGTGAATTTATAAGTGGTAGGCTTTTGGCATAGGGAATGGATTAGTACTTAGTACTGAATGGGTCACTAGAGGAATACAAAAGGAGTGACAGGATGTTTGCTGGATGGTATGGATACTGACTAGGGAATTGAAAGTGTGAAAGACAAGTGTCTGGGTGGTTAGAAGAGTGCATGCATACTGGATAGGGGTTTGAAGTAGTCCATGTGTTAAGGCCTGGCTCAGGGCATGAATACTTAGGCACTGACTGAATGGTTAGAGTACTGCAAAGAGAGTGTCTTGGTGAATTTATGAGTGTTTGGGTTTTGGCACAGTGAATGGATTAGGACATGGTGCTGAATGGGTAACTAGAGGACTGCAAAGGGAGTGACAGGGTGTTTCCTGGACGTGTATGGATACAGACTAGGGAATTGAAGGTGCGAAAAACAACTGTGTAGGTGGTTAGAGGACTACATGCATAGTGAATAGGTGTTTGAAGCAATCTATGTGATAAGGCTTGGTTCACTGCATGAGTACTTGGGTACTGACTGAATGATTAGAGAACAGCAAGAAGACTGCCTGGGTGAATTTATAAGTGGTAGGCTTTTGGCGCAGGGAATGGATTAGTGCTTGGTACTGAATGGGTCACTAGAAGAGTGCAAAGAGAGTGACAGGATGTTTGCTGGACTGTATGGATACTGACTAGGGAATTGAAAGTGTGAAAGACAAGTGTTTAGGTGGTTAGAAGACTGCATGCATAGTGGACAGGGGTTTGAAGAAGTTCATGTGCTACGGCCTGGCTCAGTGCATGAATACTTAGGCAGTGACTGACTCATTAGAGCACTGGAAAGAGAGTGTCTTGGTGAATTTATAAGTGCTTGGGTTTTGGCACAGTGAATGGATTAGTACATGGTGCTGAATGGGTCACTAGAGGACTGCAAAGGGAGTGACAGGGTGTTTCCTGGAAGTGTATGGATACTGACTAGGGAATTGAAGGTGTGAAAAACAACTGTGTAGGTGGTTAGAGGACTACATGCATAGTGAATAGGTGTTTGAAGCAGTCTATGTGATAAGGCCTGGCTCACTTCATGAGTACTTGGGTACTGAGTGAATGATTAGAGAACAGCAAGAAGACTGCCTGGGTGAATTTATAAGTTATAGGCTTATGGCGCAGTGAATGGATTAGTACATGGTGCTGAATGGGTCACTAGAGGACTGCAAAGGGAATGACAGGGTGTTTCCTGGAAGTGTATGGATACTGACTAGGGAATTGAAGGTGTAAAAGACAAGTGTATAGTATGTTAGAACACTACATGCATACTGCATAGACATTTGAAGCAGTCTATGTGGTTCACAACATAAAGTACTTAGAAACTGACTCAATCATCAGACTACTTCTAGGACAGTGCCTGGGTACAACTTTTATATTTTCTGTTCTGCCACAGTGAAGAGAATAGTACATGGTACTGCACCTTAGTGTCAAACCCTGACTCATTTTATCAATGCATAAGCAAAGACTAGCTTATAATGCTACTAAAACTTGACAACATGACCGGTTTTAAAAGAGTTATCTGTCAGAAAATAAATGATGTTACCCAATCCTTCTCTCACAGTGGTTCCCAAATGCACACAGACTCGCTGTGTGATTCTAGACAACAACCACTGTCCCTAGAAGTTTACCAAAACTCATTCACTACTGTGGAAGTGGTAAGGGAACTGCACACAATCTACATATTTCAGGACTGCACTTTTGTGTCAAAGACTGACTCATTTAATCAAAGCATAAGCAAAGACTGGTTTCTAATGCTACTAAAACTTGACAACATGACAGGTTTTTAAACAGTTATCTGCCACCAAATACACGATGTTACCAAATGCTTCTCTCACAGTGGTTCCCAAATGCACACAGACTCACAGTGTGATTTTAGACAACAAACACTATCCCTAGGAGTTTACCACTAATTCACTACTATGGAAGTGTTACGGAAACTGCACACAATGTACATATTTCAAGACTGCACTTTTGTGTCAAAGCCTGACTCATTTAATCAACGCATAAGCAAAGACTGGCTTCTAATGCTACTAAAACTTGACAACATGACCAGTTTTAAAAGACTTATCTGTCAGAATATACACGATGTTACCCAATCCTTCTCTCACAGTGATTCCCAAATGCACACTCACTCACAGTGTGATTCTAGACAAGCACCACTATCCCTAGGAGTTTACCAAAACTCATTCACTACAGTGGAAGTGGTAAGGGAAATGCACACAATCTACATATTTCACGACTGCACTTTAGTGTCAATGCCTGACTCATTTAATCAAAGCATAAGCCATAACTGTCTTCTATTGCTACTAAAATTTGACAACATGACATGTTTTAAAACAGTTATCTGTCAGCAAATACACAATGTTACCAAACACTTCTCTCACAGTGGTTCCCAAATGCACACAGACTCACAGTGTGATTCTAGACAAACAACACTATCCCTAGCAGCTTACCACAACTCATTCACTACTGTGGAAGTGGTAAGGGAACTGCACACAATGTACATATTTCGGGACTGCACTTTTGTGTCAAACCATAACTCATTTAATAAACGCATAAGCAAATACTGGCTTCTAATGCAAATAAAACTTGACAACATGACAGGTTTTAAAAGAGTTATCTATCAGAAAATACACAATGTTACCAAATGCTTCTCTCACAATGGTTGGCCAAATGCACACAGACTCACAGTGTGATTCTAGACAAGCACCACTATCCCTAGAAGTTTTCCAAAACTCATTCACTACAGTGGAAGTGGTATGGGGACTGCACACAATCTACATATTTCAGGACTGCACTTTTGTTTCAAAGCCTGACTCATTTAATCAAAGCATAAGCAAAGACTGGCTTTTAATGCTACTAAAATTTGACAACATGACAGGTTTTTAAAATAGGTATCTGTCAGCAAATACACGATGTTACCAAACACTTCTCTCACAGTGGTTCCCAAATACACACAGACTCACAGTGTGATTCTAGACAAGCAACACTATCCCTAGGATTTTACCAAAACTCATTCACTACTATGGAAGTGGTAAGGGAACTGCACACACTGTACTTATTTCAAGACTGCACTTTTGTGTCAAAGCCTGACTCATTTAATCAACGCATAAGTAAAGACTGTCTTCTAATGCTACTAAAACTTGACAACATGACAGGTTTAAAAGAGTTATCTGTCAGCAAATACGCGATGTTACCAAATGCTTCTCTCACAGTGGTTCCCAAAGGCACACAGACTCACAGTGTGATTCTAGACAACAACCACTATCCCTAGGAGTTTACCAAAACTCATTCACTAGTCTAGAAGAGTTAATGGTACTGAACACAATCTACATATTTAAGTACAGCACATCAGTGTCAAAGCATTACTCATTTAATCAACACATAAGCAAAGACTGGATTCTAATGCTACTAAAACTTCACAACATGACAGGTTTAAAAAAAGTTATCTGTCAGCAAATGCATGATGTCACCAAATGCTTCTCTCACACTGATCCCAAATACACACTAACTCACACTGTGATTCTAGACAAGCACCACTATCCCTAGGAGTTTACCAAAACTCATTCACTACAGTGCAAGTGGTAAGGGAACTGCACACGATCTACATATTTCAGGACTGCACTTTTCTGTCAAAGCCTAACTCATTTAATCAAATCATAAGCCATAACTGTCTTCTAATGCTACTAAAACTTCACAACATGACAAGTTAAAACAGTTATCTGTCAGCAAATACACAATGTTACCAAATGCTTCTCTCACAGTGGTTCCCAAATGCACACAGAATCACTGTGTGATTCTAGACAAACAACTCTATCCCTTGCACTATACCAAAACACATTTCTTCATCGAGAAGTAGTACTACATTTTAGTATAGAAACATAACATAACTCATTTCACAAATTCATAAACAAAGACTGGTTTCTAATTCTACCAAAATATAAAAACAGCACAGTTATCTGTCTGCAAACACATGAAAAACGCAAATGCTTATCACAGAATGGTTTCTACATGCAGACTCACTGTCAATAAGATTGTAGAGAAAAAAAGTACTCCCTACACTTTAGCAGGAGAAATACATTAGTCTGAATAAAATCAAAATAGTCTACATACATCCCCTCACAATTAAATAACTCATCTTTCAAGTTCTTTTGTAGATTAAGAAGTATATCAGTCACTCACCATATTTTCTTTTACAGAATCTCAGCACTGTGCACCTCTCAGCAAAAACAAAGAATGGAAAAGTTTCCCTTTCATTTCCCACACATATACATGTAAACATCAAATCACAATCCTTCACACATAAACTCAAAAGCAAACACACATTTCTATTGGTTAAACATTTAAACCCTTTCCAACTGAAATACATTTCTACCCTTCCCCCAATCTGCCTTCTGCCTGTTACCATAGAAACAGGTCATGGAACACTGTACTAAGCTCACTGGTCACAAGTTCAGCACACAATGTTACTAAACAAGACAGGTAGTGTGCTTGACTTTTCAACATATCAGCTTATCATATATAATGTTCCTTACAATCTGTTTTTGTTAACTAATAAGAATCATACCTTTAAAAAACAGAAATATACACCCTACCTTTCAGTGTAGAAAGTAGTCATACAACCAATGATTTCTTGTCTTTTAAAAAAAAACATTTCCGTGGATCCGCGCACCCAACGCGTGAGAATCCGTTCACCCAAAGCGATAGGATGCGCGCACCTTGCGCGTATTTCGTCATTTTTTTTTTTTTTAAAAGGGGGCCCCATGGGGTCCTTCTGGGATCCCTAAGCACCTCTAGAGGGTCAGAGTATTTCCACTCTGCCCCCTTTATATTTTTTACACACTTATTCCCCTTGCTTCTTCAGCCTCGCTTCTACCGAGATCGGGAGGTTGCGCGCTCGGTTCGGGGAGGGTGCGCTTACGGTGCGGGTACGGTCTGCGGATCGTCCGTGGCCATAGATATTTATGTACTTTTAACTCTCATTTTCTCAGGAACTACTGAACGGATTCACACCATATATGCAAAAGGCATGAGTCCGAACTGAGGACTACCTCTTTGCCAAATTGGGTGTCATTCCATTCAGCGGTTCGGGCTGTAGCTGCGACAACAGATCCTATGGGAAATTGCGTGGGGAAAAAGCGTTTTGGGACCCCCCTTTTTTCTCAGCCCCTGCTTGACGAATCACCACGAAACTTTTAGGGCAGGAGCAGAGCGGAGCTGGCCAAAAGTTTGGAATTTCGCAAAGATTCGTCAACCGGCGCCAAACTTATTGGGAATAGAATGTTGTGGATTTCCTATGGAAAATAGGTCCTAACTATAACTACCTACTGGCGACCGCCAGTAGGTAATATATATATATATATATTGAGCCTCTGGATAGTACCGAAAACCCATTAGGACAGGAAGAGGACAATCTATGGGGTGTTCCCTCCCTGAATCTTGCCCCTGTCAAAAGTTGGTCAAAAGATATTCTTTCCTTAAATGCTATGTGTTTAGAATATGGGATGCGTGCCCTCAATGGTAGAACAAAGGGAGATAAGGAAGGTATGTGCACATATGATAATGGTCATAATAGAAGCAGGATAGACTACGTTATTTGTAGTCTTAATCTTTGGCAGGGGGTTTGTGACATGGAAGTTAAGGGCAGGATAGAAAGTGATCACAACCCCCTCTGTGTGACCCACACTTGGTGGAAGCACACTCAGCCTTATCTACATGCTAGTAATGGGTTGCTCCCAGACATGGCGAATAATATGCGTAGATTGAAATGGCCCTCGGTATTGGCGAATGCAGCCTCCATGGATTTTATTGGGTCTGAAGTGGACAAAGCAATTGTTTCCATGGAATTAGCTAGTGCAACACTGCCAGGATCTAGGGCGATCACTGAAATCCATAACAATCTTTTCGCCACCCTAAAACCATACTTTATGAGAACATGTAAGGGTAATCGCACAGCTTCCTCTAAACCAGCAGGGTGGTTTAACAAACAGTGCAGGGCAGCCAGATTAACACTGGGTAATGCTATTAGAAGCAGGGACAGTGTAGCAATCAAAACTGCCAGGAAGCAATACAATACTAGCATTTTCTTGGCCAAAAAAGACTGGGATGAGAAGCATTGGGAGGAACTGAAGGAGGCTTCTGGAGCAAAGGATTCCAGGCTTTTCTGGAAGATAGTAAAGTGGGGCAGAGGCGGTACCCCAAACAAACCGGATAATAATGTTGCTGAATCCGATTGGGTGAATTACTTTAGGCCCCAATATGCTGAAACAAAGGAGTGGGGTGGTGGGGATGTAATCTTGGCTGTATTTCCTAAGGATGATCTGTTTTCCTCCAAGGAAGTTGAATTTGTAATTAGCTCCGTTCAAGGGGGTAGGGCCCCGGGATTAGACGGGATACCCTCGGACGTTTTTAAAAATGATAAAGATAGGTGGGGCAGATATGTGCTCCTATTGGGGAACGCAATTGCAAAGGGTGCGCAAGTCCCGGAACAGTGGAGGGGAGCCATCATTATACCCGTCCACAAAAAAGGAGATCGATCCCTTCCAGCTAACTACAGGCCCATAAGTTTGATTGCCACCGTCCAAAAAGTAATTGGGAAGATGGTGGTAAACAAACTTATGGACTGGGTGGACGAAAATGATTCTCTTTCCCCTTTTCAGGCAGGCTTTCGAAGGGCTACCAGTACTATCGACCAGGTGTTTCGCTTCACTATGCTACGGTGGGGGACGGTTCTTCTTGGTGGGGGCAGCCTGTATGTCGCTTTTGTCGACCTGCGGGCTGCCTTCGACCTAGTCCCAAGGGGTAAGCTCTGGGCAGTGTTAAGTAAGATAGGCATTCCCGCAGAATTGCTTACTTTGGTTATGAGGTTGCACGAATGCAATTTTGCCAAAGTACAGTGGGGGTCAAATGGCCAATCCTCTACTGACTTCCCTGTGGAGCGTGGGGTGCGCCAAGGTTGTGCAATGGCGCCCTTGCTCTTCACATTATATATCAATGGGATAGTCAGCAGGATGCAGGACGCTAGTGTGGATGCGCCTTCGTTGGCGGGCATCAGGGTTCCGATCCTGATGTTCGCTGACGACACTTTGATAATATCCAAAACCCCAGCTGGATTGCAACGGGCCCTGAATGTTTTTGATGACTTCTGCCAGGAGCATGGCCTGGAAGTAAACATAGGCAAGACCAAGCTGATGGCTTTCTCCCAAGGACAGAAGCCTCGCCCTAGGATACACTTGAATAATATCGGGCTTGAGGTCGTAAGGGAGTTCACCTACTTAGGGGTACAAATCGCAAGTAATTATGGTTGGTCCCACCACATAGAAAAGGCGGTCCTGAAATATCAGCAAATATCGGGGGCCTTACGGGTGGAGCACAATAGATCCAAAACAAAACCCATAAAACCTGTCCTCGCTGTATACGATGCTAAGGCAATAGGATCGGCCTTATATGGGGCGGAGCTGTTTGGCTTTGACAACTTAACCTCATTACAGATAGCTGAGAACTGGTTTCTTAGGGGCATTACGGGATTGCCCCAGAGTACACCATTAATCCCCCTTAGTCTTGACCTGGGAAGAAGATCGGTAACCGACCGAGCCAGACTGCGTCCCATCTTATACTGGAGGCGACTTTGGTCCACCCCTGAAATTAGGCATTATGGGGAAGGCTTCCTGGCAATAATCAAGAGTGATATATTCCATAAAATATCATGGTTAAAAAACCTAAGGGTATTGCTAGGTGAACTAGGTCTTTCCAACCTTTGGGACAATCCGTCGGGGGAAGTGTTCCCAAGCAAAAATATACTTAAAGCACTATATTGGGAATGGATAGATGAGAGGCTTTGGAGAAGGGTTAAATCTGACTCAATGGGAGGTCGCTTTTTGGAAAGTAAAATGTGTCCTGCTTTAGAAAATTACTGGGACAGTATAACTGTTCCTATGGACAGAAAGTTGTTTTTCCAATTAAGATCTGGTTCCCTCCCGTTGAGAGATCTAACAGGCAGGTGGAAGAGTTTGAACACCCAGTGCTGCCCAGCATGCGGCGCAACTAAGGAAAGTGTGGGACACTTCCTATTTGCTTGTAAGGCTTATGCCTCCCCAAGAAGGGTCTGGTTAACCCCTATCTGCAAGAACCTTGGGACATCCAGTGCGGTTGAGGCACAGAGAATTATTTGCACTACTTCTGAGGAGCCTATTGTTATGGGAATAGCAAAGTACCTGGGGTGGGCTTGGTCCATTAGACGGAGAGCCCTTTCTGTTTCTCCTAATGTTTCTTGATTATGTTTTATTTGTATAATGTTTTGTTTTACAATGATTAAGCTTGCGCAACTGTTTTAATGTATTGAATGAAATGCCCTGATTAAGTGTGATGTTTTTATAATATGCATGTTGTGCTTTTATGAGTTTATAACTCGAATAAAGCCTTCTACTACATATATATATATCAAAAACACATGTATCTCCTTCTGGAGTGCAGGGACCCGAGAAGGATGGCGTACACGGCGGCAGAGCGTACCGGCAATATTATCTCCAATGCAAAAAGTCCAAATAAAGTACGCTCTCAGGATCATGGGCAGGACACTAGTTTAGTATATCCAAGTTTATTCCACAACACATTTCGACTGTAAACAGCCTTGATCACATGAAAAGAGCACATAGAATGTGGTAGTTAATAAAGTTTTAGTACGAGTACAAACACTAGAAATCAAAAGAGGACATGTCGATGAACAGAAACTTGGCGGCCGTGATGTAACGGTAGGAATATAATCTCCTTTACATATCGATGGTTAAAGTCTCAGAATGTGGACACTAGTTTAGTATATCCAAGTTTATTCCACAACACATTTCGACTGTAAACAGCCTTGATCACGTGAAAAGAGCACATAGAATGTGGTAGTTAATAAAGTTTTAGCACGAGTACAAACACTAGAAATCAAAAGAGGACATGTCGATGAACAGAAACTTGGCGGCCGTGATGTAACGGTAAGAATATAATCTCCTTTACATATCGATGGTTAAAGTCTCAGAATGTGCACAAAAATAAAATGTACATGTACAAATGTAGTCAAAGCAATATACGCGCACATAGTAATGCAATGTCATAATACATGCATATATGTACGCTGGCTCAAACCCATAGTCTCACTTCACGGGAAGAAATCCAAGCCACGTCAGAGTAAGACGGGTGGGGCTAAGCCGCTCAGCAGTTGTCCTTAATTTACCTACACAATCACCGTGTATAACCAGCTAGTAATACTTGTTTCACAATAAAACAAATGCCTGCTAAAGGTGCATTCTGCCACTAATAGACAAGTGGAACATTGAATCAATGCCACAACAAAAAACAAATGAGTGTTGTAAAGTTCGTCCAGGGCCTGCAAAAATAATTGAAATATTTGGTAGTTAAACATTGTTTGTGAAACGACCTCACCGAGGAGGAAGAATTCGGACTACCTTTCCCGGCATACCGCTTACTGAAAAGCGAGTGCCATAGGGGTATTAAAATGAGGCAGTCTGTTTTTGCTTCACCTACAAGCCAACCCTATGATTAAGGTGCTGGAAACACTGAAACACATCAGGGGGATAATTGAACTGGGTTTCATAATGCCGCTTCATGGAATAAACAGATTTTGTCAAACTTACCTTGTGGAGTGCATCTTCAAAAGCTCTGAGCTTTTTTGGAACATACATATATATATATATGCCATTCTTTTTAAATAAATGAAATTTTGAACGCCGCCGTGCCCCCTTGTCTATTTGGATGGAGGGAGACTGTTTTTTGCATTTTAGCGCGTAGCCATGACGCGCAAGGGAGGCCCTTCCTTCAGTGTCTTGGGTTTAATGGCACTTACCCAGACCACCCTGCATCCCATGGAACAGAGACCCTGCTATCAGTGATAGTCCATGAATTCGTGGAGCGACATCGCTACTTTATTGATGTCCCGGACCTGCAACGAATGCGACTGCGAGGCTGGAAGTGAGGGTTCAAGAGACTCATTTTTGCCCAGTAATACGCTGCAATCCTTAACCTGACTACGTTCTCAGCCAGCTTCCAATTGGATGTACTGCAAGAATCTGGCTATCAGGATCACTTACCGCGACATCTCGACATAAACAAACTGCATGCTGGGAGTTGCAGTCTTTCTACACAAAATCACCAAAGTGATTCCTGCTGAACGAAGCTCAGGTGTGCAACATTCTACTTTAGATGGGCCAGTATACAAAACACTCTTAGGATTCCAGTGTCAGTGGCATCTGGAAAGGAACTGCATCTGATGAAGGCGAAAGCTGAAACGCGTTATGCCATTCTTTTTAAATAAATAAAATGTTGAACCCCGCCGTGCCCCCTTGTCTACTTGGATGGAGGGAGACTGTTTTTTGCATTTTAGCGCGTAGCCATGACGCGCAAGGGAGGCCCTTCCTTCAGTGTCTTGGGTTTAATGGCACTTACCCATATCGCCCTGCATCCCATGGAACAGAGACTCTGCTATCAGCGATAGTCCATGAATTCGTGGAGCGACATCGCTACTTTATTGATGTCCCGGACCTGCAACCAATGGGACTGCAAGGCTGGAAGTGAGAGTTTAAGAGACTCATTTTTGCCCAGTAATACGCTGCAATCCTTAACCTGACTACGTTCTCAGCCAGCTTCCAATTGGATGTACTGCAAGAATTTGGCTATCAGGATCACTTACCGCGACATCGCGACACGAACAAACTGCACGCTGAGAGTTGCAGTCTTTCTACACCAAATCACCAAAGTGATTCCTGCTGAACGAAGCTCAGGTGTGCAACATTCTACTTTAGATGGGCCAGTATACAAAACACTCTTAGGATTCCAGCGTCAGTGGCATTTGGAAAGGAACTGCATCTGATGAAGGCGAAAGCTGAAACGCGATATGACATTCTTTTTAAATAAATTACATTTTGAACTCCGCCGTGCCCCCTTTTCTACTTGGATGGAGGGAGACTGTTTTTCGCATATATATCTATATATATATATATATACATATATATATATATATATATACATATATATATTCACTGAAAAAACCATAGGTTTCACACATGTTATAGTTAGCGGAAATTTTACTGATAAAAAACCAGTGAAATTCCCCCGTTATAGTTAGTGCAGGCAACTATAACTCACGGGACCGCAATCCTCTGCTGATGCTAATACTGTATTTAGACACTTATTTGCCCATGTCTTCTTCCATACATTTTTAGCTATACATATATTACAAATATTTTTTTTTCATAAAGACACATATGTCATCAGCAGAAGATTGCGGTCGCGTGAGTTATAGTTGCCTGCACTAACTATAACGGGGGAATTTCACTGGTTTTTTATCAGTAAAATTTCCGCTAACTATAACATGTGTGAAACCTATGGTTTTTTCAGTGAATTTGCAAGGTTTTTTAAATGCTAATTCCTAACTATAACGTGTGTGAAACCTATGGTTTTTTCAGTGAATTTGTACGGTTTTTTAAATGCTAAGTTACTTTACGCCATTCGAGGCGTGCGCGCCCACTTAACGCAGTTCGTTCCGTGCACGGTTTTTATCAACTTTAATAAGCCCTGTACATTTGGTGGCCTTCGGCCACCAAAAGCACAGGGGGTGGGGTCAATGTGGATAGTGTTTTTTTTATTTCAATTTTATAATTTCATGTTGCCAAAATTTAGTTTTTTTTACCTATTAATAAGCCCTGTACATTTGGTGGCCTTCGGCCACCAAAAGCACAGGGGGTGGGGTAAGTGTGGATAGTGTTTTTTTTATTTTTATTTTTTTACCGTACGCTTACGGTAAGCGTACGGTAAGCGTACCCCGCGAAATTGCCGAAAAAAAAATAAAACCGTTTTTGCTCTTGGGGGATGTTTGTGGACTCCCTCAACATGACTATGTGGGAGGGAGTTGTCAAAACAGCCCCGTAACATGTTTTTGGCCATCAGGTTTGATAAACAACACTCAGTGCGAGAGACAAAATGGCGGACGCCGCTTCCTGGTTTCGGCCGATTCGAATGTTTACTAAGATCTAAGAGCCAATCAGAATCGCGCTCGCGCACGCCACCGTACGCTTACGGTAAGCGTACGGTAAGCGTACCGTAAGCGGGCTCAGATATATATATTGATTTAAAGGCTATTTTCTCAGAATCTACTGAACAGATTTACACCAAACCTACAAAAGGCACTTCCTTGACCTAGGGACTACCTCTCTGCCAAATTTTGAGTAATTCTGTTCAGCCGTTCGGGCTGTAGCTCGTTCTAAAGGTCCTATGGAAAAATGCATGGGAAAAACGCGTTTTGGGACCCCCCTTTTATCTCAGCCCCCGCTTGACGGATCCCCCCGAGACTTTCAGGATAGGAGCGGAGCGTAGCGCCCCACCTATTTTGAGAAATTCGCGAGGATTCGTCGACCGGCGCCAAAGTTATTCAAAATAGAATGTTGAGGTTTTCCTATGGAAACGTGGTCCTAACTATAACTACCTACTGGCGACCGCCAGTAGGTAATATATATATATATATATATATATATACACACTGAAAAAACCATAGGTTTCATACACGTTATAGTTAGGAATTAGCATTTAAAAAACCTTGCAAATTCACTTAAAAAACCATAGGTTTCACACATGTTATAGTTAGCTGTACATTTCACTCGTAAAAAAACAATGAAATTCCACGTTATAGTTAGATCGGGTAACTATAACTTGCGCGACCGCAATCCACAATGTGTCATTTCAGATGTCATCATTGATGTCATGAGTGATGTCACTGACCATGTCATGAGTGATGTAATATATGACGTCATCAGCAGTGCATTGTGGGCGCGCAAGTTATAGTTACCTGATCTAACTATAACGTGGAATTTCATTGGTTTTTTACGAGTGAAATGTACAGCTAACTTTAACATGTGTGAAACCTATGGTTTTTTTAAGTGAATTTGCAAGGTTTTTTAAATGCTAATTCCTAACTATAACGTGTATGAAACCTATGGTTTTTAAAGTGAATATATATATATATATATTTAAAACCTTTTTATTTCTTACTGTACTGTATGTTCTCTGTTAATTATTATATAATGTTGATAGTGTATATATATTATCTACTGGCGGTCGCCAGTAGATAGTTATAGTTAGGACCCTGTTTCCATAGGAAATCCGCAACATTCTATTTGGAATAACTTTGGTGCCGGTCGACGAATCCTCGCGAAATTTTCAAAACTAATGGGGCGCTATGCTCAGCTCCTACCCTGAAAGTCTCGGGGGCTGAGAAAAAAGGGGGGTCCCAAAACGCGTTTTCCCCATGCATTTTTCCATAGGACCTTTAGACACAGCTACAGCCCGAACGGCTGAACAGAATTACTTGTAATTTGGCAGAGAGGTAGTCCGCAGGTCAAGGAAGTGCCTTTTGTAGGTCTGGTGTAAATCTGTTCAGTAGTTTCTGAGAAAATAGCATTTAAATCAATATATATATCTGTAAGCGCGCTCCGTGCACTTACGGTAAGCTTACCGTACGCGTACGGTGACGTGCGCGAGCGCGATTCTGATTGGTTGTTAGATCAAAGTAAACATTCGAATCGGTCGAAACCAGGAAGTATCGGCCGCCATTTTCTGTCTCTCGCACTGAAAAACAAAGGTTGATAACATGAAAAGGGGGCAACGAAGAGAGTTGCAGACCCCCTAGCGTTCGTCAGGGGGTTCACAAAGGACCAAAAAGTATGAAAAATAAATTTAATAATTTTTTAAAAAAATCAAGGCTTACGCGTACGGTAAGCTTACCGTACGCGTACGGTAAAAAAAAAAAAAAAAAAGAAAATTAACAATCACATTTAATATATAAATCTAAGGACCCCCAAGGGAGACAAAAACAATTGATATTTTGTAAAAAATGGCGTGGCGTGCACGGTACGAAATGCGCAAGGTGGGCGCTCGGTGGGCGAAGCGCACCCAGTGCCCACAGCGCGCGCACGGTGAAAAAAAACATAGGTTTCAGGGGTGTTATAGTTAGCTGGACTTTTCACTTGTACAAAACCATTGAAATTCCCCCGTTATAGTTAGTTCAGCTATCTATAACTTGCGCGCCAGCAATGCACTGCTGATGACGTCACATATTACATCACTCATGACATGGTCAGTGACATCAATCATGACATCACTGATGACATCTCAAATGACATCACTGATGACATCACTGATGACATCATCCAGTGAATGTGTGTTTTTCTGAAAATTAAATATGTTTTATATATGTATATCTCAAGGTCGATGGAAGAATAAATGGGTATATACGTTTCTAAATGGATGATTTGTTTTTGAAAAATTAATTGTGTAACTGACTGATTAAGTGTATCATAGTGAATACATGGCTTGGATAGTAATGTTTAAATATGTAAATATCTGTATCAGTCTCTCACTTTGTGTATAAGTGGCTGCATGGGTTAGTAAATAGCTACATGGGTGTCTATATAGGTTATTAGTTGGTTTTTTGAGTATCAGTCTGAGTGTCTGCATGGTTCAGTGGTGCATAGGTGCATGAATGAGTGACTCACTGTTTGTATGTGTTGAAGACAGCATGTGTGCAGGACTGTATGGGTGGATGAGTGTGTGTATGGGTGTGTTAGTGAGTGAATGACTATCTCAATAGTGTCTTTATGAGTAACTACATATGTTTTAAACTAGTATATGTGACTATTGGTGTATATAAGTGAGTATATGTGAGAGTGAGAGATTGAAAGAGTTCCTGTATAAATAAGTATGTGTTTCTATAAGTGATTGTTTAAAAGACTAAGTATGTGTAAGTTTCCGTAGAAGTAAGTGTGGTGGTGTGTGTATAACTGTATATGCAAGTAAATGTATGTTTGATTCTTTATTAGCATGAGTGACTATGTGTGTGAGTAACTCTATGGATGAGTGGCATTGTGTAACAGGATGTATAGGTGTATGAGTACATATGATGAGTGAGTACATGTATGAGTGACTGTATAGGACTGTTGGTGAATGAGTGGATGTGGATGTGGATCTTAGAATTACTGAAGAGTTTGTTGTAACTGGTATTGGTATGTCCATTGTTTTGAAAATTTTAGTCTCTATTTTTGAATGTGTGTATCAAAGGTTATATTAGGGTGAGAGGAGGTCTGCCACTCTATCACAAGGATGATGTCATCAGTGATGTCATCAGTGATGTCATTTGAGATGTCATCAGTGATGTCATGAGTGATGTAATATGTGACGTCATCAGCAGTGCATTGCGGGCGCGCAAGTTATAGTTAGCTGAACTAACTATAACGGGGCAATTTCAATGGTTTTGTACAAGTGAAAAGTCCAGCTAACTATAACGCCCCTGAAACCTATGATTTTTTCAGTGAATTTCTGAGGTTTTTTAAATGCTAATTCCTAACTATAACGTGCCTGAAACCTATGGTTTTTTCTGTGAATTTCAAAGGTTTTTTAAATGCTAATTTCTAACTATGCCTAAGAGATAGGACATGTGAAGAAAGAAGAAAAAATTCACAGAAAGAAAAAAAAGAAGTGCAGAAAGAAGCAACAGAAGTCCTCAAAGACGAAGAAAAGTGCAGGAAGAAGGATAACGTGCAGAAAGAACAAAAAGAAGAGCAGAAAGAAGCCTTGTTGCAAAATCATCCTGTACCCTCAAGTTTTTCAGACGGATACTGGTGGTAACTGAGTCTGACTAACCAGTCCTAGAGCCAGTGCTATGTTAAAAGACACTTAGAATACAGTGAAAACACCTACATACACTAGGGAACATTATGCGTTGGGGTCCCCCTGTGATTAGCATGGCCTCCTCTGTAAGCCCCTAGTATATAATAGGGCAGGGGGATTAAAACTACCTCTTAAAACGGGCCACAGGGCGTTTTTGCACACGTTAACTCAGGCCCCGTCTCCTCCCTTCACCACTGTGTAATCACGCCCTGTGTCCGTTTTTAGTTGGGAGATTAAGTTCATTTGAATCCTGAGGGTCCCTAGGGTCCAACTAGCCCACTAGGTACCTCCAGTAAGTGCCACAGAGCTGTGTTGCAGAGAGGTATAAAAAGTGGCACGGCCTGGACCACCTCTCTGCAATGCAGCTCAGTGGCGCTTACTGGAAGCACTTGGTGGGCTAGTTAGCCCCCAGGGGCCCAAAGGATTGAAGGGAAATTATATCCCCAATTTAAAAAGTGCCATAGTGCGTGTTTGCACACGTCACCTCAGGCCCCGTCTCCGCCCTTCACCACTGAGTAAACGCACCCTGTGGCTGTTCTAAGTTGAGAGATTAAGTCCCCTTGAATCCTAAGGGTCCCTAGGGTCAAACTAGACCACTAGGTACCTCCAGTAAGCGCCACAGAGCTGCGTTGCAGAGAGGTGTAAAAAGGGGCTTGGCCTCAGAACACCTGTCTGCAGCGCAGCTCCCTGGCGCATACTGGAGATGCCTGTTGGGCTAGTTGGCCCTCAGGGACCCTCAGTATTGAAGTGGAATTAATTCCCCAATTTACAACTCGCCAGGGGAAGGTTTGCAGAGTGCTGTAAGGAGGGGGCGTGGCCTCCGGCACGATGCCAGTCTTTTATTTATTTTATTTTTTAAGAAGGGGGCCTGTGTGGTTCCCCTTCTTATTCTAATTTATTGGCCCTGATGACCCCATCCCCCAGGGCCTGTCTCCTAATTATATTTTTTTAACCCCAATCCGCAGGGCCGGCCACTGTTTTTTATTATTTTAAAAAAAATATATATTTATAGACACACCTAGGACATGCTGGACAACCCGTACGTACCTATCACCATGACTATTTGCGTGACATTCATTAAAAGGCGACTATGCATACAATGAATCCACGTGGAATGTATTTACACCACTAGTGAAGCTCTGACATGTCTGATGCCCTACCGTGCCTAATCCCGGTAGACACCCTTGTCGTTTATTTATACAAACATGGGTAGCTATTGACGGGCACATTTAATACACATGCACACTAAGCCATTCAAAGGGGATTCGACAAAAATTCGACCAAAACTATGCAAGAAACCCCCCTCACGGTTAATAAAACACACATCCACTGCCGGATGAGTAATACTTTTTATTTTACTCTCTGGAAAGGGGACGAACATCACTTGAGAGTCACAGCGCGCTCCTGGCAGAGCCCAATGCTGTGTTACACCCACCATTGCCTGCTATGACACTCTCTAGCCCATGTGCACTGTAACACCACCCTGTGAATATGTCATGCCACACTTGCCTTCGCATGGGTTATATTGTCCCATCTAACGTGCCTTCCTCGATGCCTATGTTATAACGCACAGTGCTATGCCATACATATTACAATCTGGGATCCATATCTTTGTCACAGTGCATATGCAACGTTACACTCCCCAGCACATATTTTATATTACATCTTTAGAGACTAGTTAGGTTACACAACACTGCCCTGTGCATATTACACTCCAAGGCGCATATCGCATAGCACGCGCTAGTGCCTGTGCTATCTCGTGCTCTCCAATGAATCTGTCATTGCGCACAATGTATTGCATATTATATTTCACGCCTGGTTCATCTTATATCACACTTTTTGGTGCATAGTTTATACCATACACTATATATAGTTTTCATTTTCAATCGTGCTCTCAGGACTATGTTCTATGTAACACTGTGTCCACCTACCCTTTTCACGGGCATTACATTTTGCGATAGGGGGTGGAGGGTCAGGGGGTGTTTTTGCCAAGTGAGCCCGGAGTCACAGTCACAAACGTCCTCTTCTTCCTGAATAAAAGTGAGATTATGCTGCATACTTGTTCATATTTTAAGTAGTTCGCACAGACACACGTTTTAAAAACAATAAAGTTCCTAATGCCCGCCTTCTCTGAACAGTTAGCTTGCTGCCCCATCCCCCTCCTCCCTATCCTCTGTCCATGGACTAGCCTCCTCCCTCCTGCCATGCATGGTCTGATGTGCTGCCACTGCCCTCAATTTAGTATGACGTACCAGTCCACTCCTCCTGCCCTCCATTGCCCAATTCTATGACCCATCATTGACCACCTGCTTAAACTCTGTGCTTAGCTTGCTGCCCCTATTCTCCTTCCCCCTGCCCTCCGATGTCTTTGTGCATGCCCCTGCTCCATCCTTTTTGCCCACCATGTTCCATGGACCTGCCACTCCTATCTATTCTGAGTGTTCTGTTGAGCTGCCACTCCCCTCCCACCTGCCTAGCACTGTCAGATGACTGTAACCTGTCCCTGCCACCTCCACCCTGCCTGTCCACATGCCATGCCCCTATCCTCTTCCTCCTGTCCTACATGGTCCATTGTACTGCCACACCCTTCTGCCCTCCCTGGTCTTTTGTGCTGCAACTGCTCCTCCTGCCTGCCCCGTGCGGTCTGTTGTGAGGCCCCTTCCCCTGAACTTTCTTGTCTGTGCACAGGTCCTGACCCTCCCTTCTATCCTCCATCGTCCTTTGTGCATGCCCCTGCACCCTCCTTCTTGCCCATCATAGCCATTGTGCTGCCACTAACCCTCCCACTTGCCATGCATGGTCTTCTGTGCTGCCATGGCCCCTCCCACCTTCCCTGTGTGGTCAGTTAGCTGCCCCTGAACCCCTCCCACCTTCCCTCCATGGTCTGTGTGTATGCCATCACAGTCTCACTGTTGCTCTTCATGGTGTGTCTTGCTTCTAGTGCCCATCCTGCCTGACCTCCATGGCTATTTTGCTGCTCCTGCCCTGCCCCCTTGCCCCCAGCCCTCTGTTTACATGTGCAGACCCCTACTCCCTCCCTCCTGGCTTGTCTGTTCCATTGTGATGCCCCTGATCCGTCCCTCCTGCCCTTTATGGTCTGTTATGCTGCAGCTTTCTCTCCTGTCTGTCCATTATGGTCAGCTAGCTACCATTGCCTCTTGCCCCTCTGTTCTCTGTTGTCCATGTGCATTGTCCTGTCCCCTCCCTCTTGCTTTCTATGGATTGTTGTGCTGCACTCCTGTCTCGCATGACCTGTGTGGTGTATTGTGCTGCTGCAAACCCTGATGCCTGCCCTGCAGGGTCAGTTTGGTGCACCTCTCCATGTCCCTCCTGTCCTCTGTTATCCAAGTCCATGTGCCTACCCCATTTCCTTCCATGATCCAATGTACCATACTTGCGAACATTTTGAACTTGGTAAGAGGGAGATTTTGAAAAAAAACTGGGGTATTTATTTTTCCCTTTCAGTTACATTGAAAAAGAGGAGATTGTAGACAGGAGACAGATCAAATAAAGCCCATTTGTGCTTAAAAACATTGGAGGTTTCCTGGCTGAATCGGGTCTGTTGGCATGTATGGTTGTACTACCACTGCCTCTTCCTTCTGCCCACAATGGTCGATTACATTGCCACAGCCTCTCTTGCAAGTCCTGTATTGTTGGTTTGTTGCCCCTGTCCCCTTTTCCACTGCCCTCCATAGTCTGTTGTGCTGCCACGGCCCTTCCTGCCTGCTCAGTGTGGTTAAATTGTTGCCTTTGCACCCTCCTACCTGCCTTCAATTTTCAGAGTCCGTGCCCCTGGCCTCTGCCTCTCAACAGTATCCTAATGAACAACTAGATTGCTAACATTCTATATTTATTACAAAAGTGTGGAACGCCTGACGTCATCTTGATGTAATCAAAACTGTAATACCTAGAGCATTTCCTTTAGAAATTACATATATGAGAGGGTCTTATTGGCATCAAAATTATGGTTAGTGCTCTAAAAAACTAAAATAAGGACATATTTTCTGAGTTTTCAAATAGCGACAAAGCACTTTTAAATTATTTGTTACCTTTATGTTTTTTTATCCAGTTGACCACTTGATTAAATGTTGCACTTAGGGTAGAGGATGTGGTGTTACTTCCAGAACTGCAGACTTTGCAACTGGGGAACCAGGTTGGAGTTTCTGCTTCAGCTCGACATTCTGTGATTCTGGTCAAATCACTTAGTCTCCCCATGTCTACAACCAAAATGAATTTGTTCTTGTGTGATGTAACCAATGCTCATGTAAAGCACTCCAATACCTGACAAGTCTGCACTATATAACACTGCAAAAACACAAAATAATAAGTGTTTTGCACACTTCTGTCATTGGGCTATATTTGGGCTACATCTGGGTGATTTGGGCTACATTTGGGCTCTTTTGTCTCCGGTGGCCATCTTGGGAGATTTATTTGTTATGAAGTTTCCTAATTTCCTCATGTACTGCAGTCTCCTCAGTAGGAAATGCTTTCAGGTATTTACTTTGATTCCATCATGAAGGTATTCAGATATGTCACACATTTGCCATAAATTTTGAATGTTAGCACTCTAGTTGCTCATTAGATCACTGTAGTAAAACTGCTGTTCACCATGGAAGTCTGCTCCTGGTATTAAAAGTGCATGTTTCAGTCTGCATGTCAGAATGTTTTAATGAAATAGAAGAGGATTTGAGAAGTCACTCAAAATGTGCCCTCATTTTCTTTCTTCAGCATTAATCATAATTTCTATGCCAAAAGGAACCCCCTCATTGTGTTCCTTTTTAAATTAAACGTTTTAAGTGTTACCAGTTTATTCCAATCAAGATGGCTTCAGGTATGCCATACTTTTGTCATAATGAAGACAGTAAGCGCTCTAGTTGTTTTTAAGAACACTCTGGGACATTCTGTCATTGGGCTATACTTGGGCTACATCTGGGTGATATTTGGGCTACATTTGGGCTCTTTTGTCTCTGGTGGCCATCTTGGGAGACTTATTTGTTATGAAGTTTCATAATTTCCTCATTTACTGCAGTCTCCTCAGTAGGAAATACTTTCAGTTTTTTACTTTGATTCCATCAAGAAGGCATTCAGATGCGTCACACATTTGCCATAAATTCAGAATGTTAGCACTCTTTCTGCTCATTAGATCACTGTAGTAAAGCTACTGCTCACCAGGGAAAACTGCTGCTGGTATTGAAAGTGCATGTTTCAGTCTGCATGTCAGAATTTTTTAATGAAATAGAAGAGGATTTGAGAAGTCACTCAAAATGTGCCCTAATTTTTCTTTCTGCAGCACTAATCCTACTTTTTATCGAAAAATTAACCCCCTCATTTTGTTCCTTTTTAAATTAAATGTTTTAAGAGTTACCACTTTAATCCAAGCAAGATGGCTTCAGGTGTGCCATACGTTTATCATAAGTAGGACTGTTAGCGCTCTAGTTGTTCTTTGGAACACTCTGGGAAGCTGCAGTAGAACACAAAGGAATCAACTGACAGTCTCTGCCCTTGTTGGATGTACATGTTTTACTGAGAATGTCAGACTTCATTCTCACATGACTGAGAAAGATAATGTGAATTTACAGAAAATACGCTCTCAGTTTAGCTTATAGATCACCTTCCAAACCTCTGTGGGAAAAGCATGAGAAAATATTTTTCTCTCAATCATGATATCCCAGCAGAAGGCTTTTTCACATGGTGAAATCACCTTAGAACATACCACAATTCCTAAAATGAGTATGGTACCATCAACAAATGATTTATAATGTAACTAAAGTCTTAAAACCTTCTATTAACTGCAATGCTTTTTAATGAGGTGCTATCATGTATATTGGTCCCAAGATGGCTGCCAACACTTCTTGGATGAAGTGCTGACAGCCAATCAGATCTCAGGATGAGATGTGTGTTTAGGCTCCGCCCACATATATATATGATTTTACTTTTGATTTTCTCAGGAACTTCTGAACAGATTGACACCAGACCTGCAAAAGGCACATCCCTGACCTGAGGACTACCTCTCTGCCAAATTTCAAGTAATTCTGTTCAGCCGTTCGGGCTGTATCTTGGACTAAATATCCCTATGGAAAATTGCATGGGGAAAACGTGTTTTGGGACCCCCCTTTTTTCTCAGCCCCCGCTTGACGAATCCCCCTGAGACTTTCAGGGTAGGAGCGGAGCGCCCCACCTATTTTGAAAATTTCACGAGGATTCGTCAACCGGCACCAAAGTTATTCCAAATAGAATGTTGCGGATTTCCTATGGAAACACGGTCCTAACTATAACTATCTACTGGCGACCACCAGTAGATAATATATATATATATATATATATATATATATATATATATATATATATATTACTATTATTATTATGTTTCTTATATAGCGCCTGAATCGACCCCCGAAGGGGTATCTCCGCGCTTGCCTTGGGAACCCGTCCTGGCTTTTCCCTGTGAGATAGCCCCTACAGGGCATCCCCAAGGTGAAAGCCAGGCATCCCGCCGCGGGGGGCCGTTGTGGAGATTAAGCAAGCTTAATGCCCAGAGTTGCAGAGTGTGAACCCATGATTAGGTCAGGCACCGAAGCGAGAATTATCGAGTCCATGGACATTTGAGCTCAAGACCCTGCCGCGTCAGGAATTGAACCCTGGTCCCGGGTCTGACCTCTGCTTCAGGGTCTGCCTGCTCTAACCAGTGAGCCACACTTCTCCACTGTGTGTGTATATATATATATATATATATATATATATATATATATATATATATATATATATATATATATATATATATATATATATATATATATATATATATATATATATATATATATATATATATATATATATATATATATATTCCACACGCACACCTTCGTAATACCGAAAGAAAATCCAGGACTCTCAGGATTAGTTTAGAAAAGGATTTATTGGGCTGTGTCACGCCTCACCAACGCGTTTCGCTAGATAGCTTTTTCACGGTATGGCGGCAGTCTCATTTTCCTTGTTTACATACTGCCTCGAAGGGCTGACATAAAAGTAGGACTCAATTGATACACTGAAACTTATGTTGTATGTACAAGCGCCATTTTGGCATGTTGTTAACTAAAGCGAAATTAATGCGCATTTATAGAGAAACAACAGTATAACGAGGGTCATAGATAAAATATTAAGACCTGGTTACACAATAATAGCACAACATTTCATATTGTATATTCGCACTGTAATATGCTCACGGTTCATTCAAAAATTAAGATCATTGTAAGTCACTGTTTGTCAATAAAGCATTATTGACATGTTTGAATTTCATGCCCAAGTGGGCTTAAGAGCACACTGCCACTTAAAAAATGTTTTTCGTAAGATGATTTTAAACACAATTCGAAATAAAGCTATTTTTAACTTTAAAATCGATAACGTGATTAGGTTGTGTATTTAAACCTGTTTCGTGAGTGGTACTCTAATTCTCATAACACACTTGCACTGAAAAGACAATATCCTTCATACAATCAACATATAGTAGTGTTGACTTGTGGCATATGTGATTGTGTGCTTACAATGTTATCACTGTCTTAATCGTTAAAGTCTCGCCCAAGTGGGCCAAAGTGACATTGAGCTCTTTGTCTGTGCAAAATTATATCAATTGCCGTCGAATATCTCTTAGACCATTCATTTTAACAATTGTAACATCGTCCTACATTATGGGAAAATAGAGGCATACACCGCATTAAAATTCATTTCAACTATACAGGCTAAGATCCCTTATCCTGAAATAGTGCTAAATATATCAAAAAGCACCATACAAAAATATACGTGTTAATAGCAAGATAGCATCTAAAAAAGCAGAAAATAGAACAGCACATGATTCTTACAACTATTATTTTGTCATAGGTGTACAGCCATTTCTTCACTGGAATTAAGTCCCTCGGGCATCATAGTATCGAAATCAATTATATATCTTGATTCAAGACGTCTTAAAAGGCGCTGTCTGTCACCTCCTCTGTCTTGCCGTGCAATTGCATCTATAACGACATAGGATAAAAGTTTTTCATTTTGCCCATGTACCTCAAAAAAATGACGCGCTACAGGGTACTGTACGTCATGTTTTTTAATCGCACGTAGATGTTCTAGGACTCTCTTCTTAGCTGGATGTATTGAGCTACCGATATACAATTTGCCACATGGGCAGATTAAACAGTACACACAATAATCGGTTTTGCAACTGAAATTCCCTCTGATTTCAAAATCTCTCTTGTTGCCTGATACTCTGAATTTTTTGCAATCTACACTTTGGGCACATGCCTTGCATCGTTTACAAGTAACAAAGCCACTAGTTCTCACTTGTAGACCAATGTTAGTGGTAGTGATCATATTATTACACAATTCATCTTTCAAGGATTGACATCTACGAAAGGTTATCTGCGGTGAATCATTCAAATATTCACTAAGAATCAAATCACTTTTTAAGATGTGCCAACTTTTCTCAAAAAGTTTCCTTATTAGAAAAGCATTTTTTGAAAAAGTGGTAATGAATCTGACAGAATCTTTAGATTCTGGTGATACAGGTTTAGAGTGTAAAAGATTAGATCTTATTAATGAGTCTGCCTTGGTGATTGCTTGTTTGATTATCTTGTCAGAGTAACCACGTTGTTTAAATCTTATGCTCATTACAATTTTCTCTTGTTCATATTCTTCAGTAGTGCTACAATTGCGCTTCGCTCTGATTAATTCCCCGTAGGGGATACTTCGAATCAGGCTAGATGGATGAGCGCTTTGAGCATTAAGTAAACTGTTCCCGGCTGTTTGCTTTCTGTGCAACTTAGTAATCAGTGTATTATTGGAAACCACAATCTCCACATCCAAAAATACAATCATAGACTTACTAATTTGGGAGGTGAATTGTAAGTTCTTGTCATTATTGTTAAGAGAGTCAATAAAGGTTACAACTGACTCTTCATCACCTTTCCAAATTAAAAATATGTCGTCTATGAACCTAGCCCATATGACGATCTTATCTTCCTGATCTTCCCAATTTTGGGACACCTGCTCCTCCCACCAGCCCATGTACAGATTGGCATAACTGGGGGCGAAGCAGGTGCCCATTGCGGTGCCTTGGATTTGTTTATAAATGTTGTTGTTAAATAGGAAGTAATTGTTTGTCAAACAATACCTCGTCATTTCCAACAACATTTCGGTATGGGCTAGTAATGAAATCGGTCTAGCTCTTAAGAAGTGTCTAATGGCCTGGATCCCTAGGTCATGTGGTATGCTTGTATATAAACTGGTAACATCCAAGGTTACCAGTAAAAAGTCATCTTCCCATACCACCCCATCAATTAAAGTCAGGAAATGTGTAGTAGCTTCCGAACATTCGTCGACCGGCGCCAAAGTTATTCCAAATAGAATGTTGCGGATTTCCTATGGAAAAGGGGTCCTAACTATAACTACCTACTGGCGACCGCCAGTAGGTAATATATATATATATATATATATATATATATATATATATATATACATATATATATATATATATATATATATATATATATTCACTGAAAAAACCATAGGCTTCACACACGTTATAGTTAGGAATTAGCATTTAAAAAACCTTGCAAATTCACTGAAAAAACCATAGGTTTCACACATGTTATAGTTAGCAGGACTACCTGCTCCCCTTTTGTTTTAGTTTTTTTTCTACTTCAGCAACCAAATCCAACCAAGCCTGCCAGACTCCTGTTGGTTGTACTCTTTAGGTTCTTTGGATTCTTTTCTGTTTGCGCACTGCTCTTGCACTGTCCAGCCGGGAGGTAAAAACTCTCCCCACACTCCTCGTACGATGGTGCAAAGGTTTATCAGAACCTACGCACCTGTGGTCCCTCTCAAAACCACCGCCTCAGGTTTAACGTGCTGCCTGCTATGGCTGTGTGTTTTGTGTTGTAGGGTGTAAACCGATTTGATAACCACGCAACTGGTTTACAATTGTTATGTGGACATGCTGTCGGCATAGAAGGATTGTGGATTTGCGAATTGTGGGTCAAAGTTCAAGAGCTAGGGGAGACACCGTTCCAACTCCAGACCCGGAGGTTCAGGAGAGTCACAATCACGGTCACTGCAGTTCACTCAGCTCCCCTGCCGCTCGCTCATGGAGGCTGGGGAGCCAAGTCGACAGTGCCTGTGTTGGGTGCTAGGAGCTCGGGGCCCAGGGCTTAGTGTGTCCTTCTCCGCCTTCTCTGTCTTCTCTGCCCAGAAATGCAGGGCTGATACTTAGTTCACACCTACTTCATTAGGGGTGAGAAACTTCCTGTGCCATTCACTGCTGGTTGAGAAGCCAGACCACAGCCACAGCCACAGCACACAGCAATCAGTTGTCTTTGAGCTTTCTGCAATCTGGAATCCGTGGTGAGAAGCAACCTCTGTCCACCTGCTGACAGGTCCCTCGGGCGCGCGGTTGCTTTTGGCTGCTTTCACACGCTCGCTCTCTCTTCACTCTGCTTTACTTGCATGCTTGATTCCCGCTCAACTCCCGCTCAACCCCCTCAGCCACTTGGCGCTTGCTGATTACTTGCTGCCAACTTGCAGGGGGAGCGAGAGGAGAAACACAAGTCCGGAGGCTGGCCCCCAAAAACTGCATTTTGCTGTGGGTTTTTGGTGGCGGCGGTTCTCTCAGAGCACCGATCTTAAGTTCCTGGCTACTGTTCCTCCTCGGGCACTACCGGCTGTTAGAAAAAGCAGGACTGGATCATCCACAAGCAAAGCACAACCAAAGCACTAGCACAAAGCACGGATGTGTGAGTCGGTGAGTCAGTGGCTGTTTGGGTTAGTGATTGTGTAAGTGAAGGGCTGTATGAGTGACTGAGTGTGTATAGGGGTATGTCGGTGACTGAATGGATGTGTCAGTAGTATATGGATGAGAACTTGTATATGTGAAAGGGAGAAAAAGTGAGTGTTGGAGTATATAAATGAGTGTGTGTGTGAGGGATTGTGATAGTGGCTGTATGGGTGAGTGTTTGTGTGACTGTATGGGTGAGCAAGTATGTTTTAGTATCTTTATGAGTAAGTGAGTGGGTTTGTTTTTGACTGTATAGGTGAGTAAGTAACTGTGTGATTGACTTTAAGGGGGACTGAGTAGGTGTGTGAGTAGCTCTATGAGTGAAAAAACAGTGCCAGAGTGAATGGGTAAGTATGAGTGTAGTCCATGGGTGAATGAATGAATGAGTGCATGGGTAGTGCCTAGGCAAATGGGTGAGTGCATGAGTAGAGCCTGGGTGATTGGGTGAGTGCATGGGTAATGCCCTGGTGAATGGATGAGTAGATGCATCATGCCTGATTGAAAAGAGGAGTGCACAGGTGATTGGGTGAGTGCATGAATAGTGCATAGTTGATTGGGTGAGTGCATGGATAGAGCCTGGGTGATTGGATAAGTGCATGGGTAGTGCCTGGGTGATTGTATCAGTGCATGAATAGCATCTGAGTGAATGGATGAGTGCATGGATAATGGCTAGGGTGAATTAATGAGTGCATGGGTTTGTGTCATTGTGAATAGATGAGTGTATGGGTACTACGTTGGTGATTGGATTAGTGCATTGTTAGTGACTGCTTGATCTTATGAGTGCATGGGCAGCCCCTAAGTGAATGTATAAGTTCATGTATTATGGCTGTGTGAATGAATGAGTGCATGGGTAGTGCCTGGGTGATGGAATGAGTGCATAGGTAGTGCCTGGGAGAATAGATGAGTGCAAGGGTAGTCCCTGGGTGATTTCATGAGTGCATGGGTAGTGCCTGAGTGATTGGATGAGTGCATTGATAGTACCTGGGTGATTAATGAATACATGGTTAGTGAGGGTGATTGCATGAGTGTATTTGTAGTACCTGGGTGATTGGATGATTTAAAGGGCAGTACCTGGGTGATTGATGAGTGCATGTGTAGTGCCTGGGTGACCGTATGAGTATATGAGTAGCGCTTAGGTGATTGTATGAGTGTATGAGTAGTGTAAGGGTGATTGCATGTGTGCATGGGTAGTGTTTGGGTGATTGGATCAGTGCATGCATAGTGTCTGGGTGATTGAATGATTGCATGGGTAGTGCCTGAGTGAATGGATGACTATAAGGTTAGTGCCTGGTTATTTGCTTGAGTGCATGGGTAGTGCCTGTGTGATTGGATGAGTACATGTGTGGTGCGTGGGTGATGTCATGAGTGCATGGGGTCTGCCTTTGTAATTTCATGAGTGCCTGGATAGTGCCTGAGTGAATGGATAACTGCATGAGTAGTGCCCGAGTGAATGGATGACTGTATGAATAGTGTCTGGGTGATTTGATGAGTGTATGAGTAGCGTCTGGGTGAATAGATGAGTATATTGGTAGTTACTGAGTGAATGTATTAGTGCATGAGTAGTGCCTGGGTGATTGGATGAGTGCATCAGTAGTAGATCAGTAAATGCACGAGTGCATGGGTACTGCCTTGCTCCTCGGTTAAGTGCATGGGGAGTGCCTGAGTAAATGTATCGCTGCATAAGTAGTGCTTGAGTGAATAGATGACTATATAGATAGTGGCTGTGTGACTGGATAAGTGCATGAGTAGTACCTGAGTGAATGGATGCGTTCTAGGATAGTGTCTAAGTGAATGGATGAGTGCCAAGGTGGTACCTGAGTGAATTAATGAATTAGTGCATGAGTACTGCCTGGGTGATTGGATGAGTAAATGGGTAATGCCTGGGTGATTGGGTAGGTGCATGGGTAGTGCCTGAGTGAATGGATGAGTGCAAAGGGAGTGCCTGGGTGATTAGATGTCTGTATGGGTAGTGCCTGGGTGAATGGATAAGTGCAAGTATAGTGCCTGGGTGATTGCATGACTGCAAAGGTGCTGCTTGAGTGAATGCATGACTCTATGGATACTGCCTGGGTGATCGGATCACTGCAAGTGTAGTGCCTGGGTGAATAGATGACTACAAGTGGAGTCCCTGGATGAATGAACAAGTGCATGTGTAGTGCCTATGTGATTCCATAACAGCATTAGTAGTGAGTAAGTGAAGGCATGACTATATGGGTAGCACCTGGGAAATTGGATGAGTGCCTAAGTTGTGGCTGGGCGATTTGATGAATTGAAGTGCAGTATCTGAGTGATTGGATGACTGCCTAGGCAGTGGCTTGGATTTGGATGAATGCAAATGTTGTGCCTGGGAGATGGGATGAGAATATGAGTTATGACTCGATGAATCATCACTAGATTAGTGATTTGATACTCGTAATATAGCTCTACCTCAAATCACTGTGAAAAAATATAAACAGACAAAAATATATTAGAATTTCATTTTGAACGTTAATCAACCAAACAATATACAATATTTGTTAAGCAAAACTTTAATTCAACAAAGACAAATGCTTTACAATTTTTTTACTGTTTTCAGCTTTCATGCTTCTTCACTTTCAACAGTGCTTTGTATGAAGCACCATCATTGAACAGTGAGAAAAAACAATCAATGGTTTGTAGCAAAGAAAACAAATGCGCACAATACATCATTACAACTTATGTCATACTGTTCACTCCACTCACTACACGTTTTTTAATAGTGGCTTGGTGATAGGTTACTTCCTTTCTAAAAAACGCAACTGTGTGTTAAAATTGTTTCTGATATTTTTATATCTAGTACAAAATGTCAAACAATTATGGATCATTTTTTAACATCCTTTTGTAAACATCATCCCTGTTAGGCCAAATGATGTTTGACATTTTATTAGTCCATGTACGAAAAACGTAACACATCTTACTACGTAGAAGGTGCTGTAGCAGAAAGAAAAGGGCACATTTTGATTAGTGGCTACTGGTATTGTAGTAACTTCAGTTACTTTTTATCTGTATTAACACAATGTAGTCCTCAAATGTATATAAAGTCCTTTCCCACAGTTAAAAAGAGTCCTTCATTTCTAACAGCTTGCTGTTGACAACACCCCTTAGAGGCTCAAAAATGTCTTAGAAACACATAATCCATATATATGTGAACACAATTCTACATTTTCTTATCCAAGATTCTTCTTAGTACTTTGGTTCTAAAAATAGCAGATATGAGTTTGGTAACTGTATTGGTAGTCTTGACCTGAATGTCACCTGTATTTTATTGCACTCTTTCCATCCTATTTGACATCTTAAATATACTGTTTAAAGTCCAGAGGTTATATCAACTCCTTCATGAAATATGATTGCTACAGTTGTAAAAATAGTTTTTTAGACAGAAATTTGTCCATACAGATATTTAGCTTCAGTTGTTTTTAATTTAAATACAGAACAACAGCTTATTATATAGTCCTGAGTTGGAAATTATAGTTTGCAAATACTTAGATTGTGTCATAACTCCTTAACTTAAAAAAAAGTTTAGTCACTTTAACGCCCTTCCCCACTAATACACTCGTAGCTCAGTGAACCTAGCAACTCCGTGCAACCAGTTGGTCTCAAGTTCACAGCACATTCCTATAGGGACATGCTTCTTCTAAATGAGATACAGCAGGTGTGGTTTACTCCACCGATTCAAAAGCATATCTATATCTGCATTACATTTCTTTTTTTAAGCAACAGCCAATAATAGGACTTCTTGCGAAGGAATCCAACACACTACCTAATTATTCACTTTCACACTGAAAGCATCCAATGAAATACATAAATCTTTTTAAACACCTCCATTTTAACTTTTATTCATTTGGAAAAAAACCTCATTCAGCTGCAACCTTCTCCTGACTTCTATTGCTCCTTCACATCAAAATGTTTATAGTGTGGCTGGTGGGCCACAGCTATTTCTATTGGGCTAAAGAGGCTGCAAAGAACAGAGGCATTGACAGGGACTTGGGTTTGCCAAATGTGCAGATTGCTTGGTTTGGCCTAGAGAGGGTTAAAGTTTCATCAATTACTGGGTTTGGTTAAATACATTGTGGATTGCCAAGCTCCTCACCTCATGATTGTTCGCAGTGGTGGCAATGACCTAGGCACATTGACTGGGGTAGAGGTGAAATCCTAATTAATGATACTTCTCCAGGACTGAGGTCACTGTTCCCTCACACTGTCTTGGTGTACTCTAATATGTGCCAAAGACGGAAATGGAAGGGGTCAAATCAATTCTGTCCACTGATTGAGAAAGCCAGGAAATATGTTAATACAACTGTTACTGCATTCCTTAGAGATCATTGCATGGGCTGCATGTATAACAACAATTTGCGTATTGACATGCACGGCATTTATAGAAATGATGGTGTGAAATTTACACAGGTAGGCAACAGGGTGTTTCTAAGCTATCTGAAACTCTGCATTTGGTCTTATATATAGCAGCCATATACACACAACCAACACAACAGCTCTTGTCAGAGCCATCCTAGTACCTGGAATATTGTGGGGTTTTTTCTAAAGTTTTTTTTCTTTTGTGTTTGACAATCTTCATGATGACTTTGGGATTCCCATTGCGAAAAAGGAAAACAAAAGCATGAATTCAATGACTACCAAAACATTCAAAAGTCGCTATAGGGCTCTGGGTCCCATAATGCATCTTGTTAACCTATGCACTATGCAAACGCCCACTGGGGGCAGTAATAATCAATGGTAAATTCCAGAAATGAATAAATAGCGGATATGCAAAACGGCGAGTTTTTGAATGTTCCTTTTGAGCCCAGGAAGAACAGGAAGAAGGAGCCTGAAACACGTTGGCATAATTAATGAATTTCGGTGCAGAGAGACGGGCTGCAATATGAAAGCCACATGGTTGGAGGGATGTCGAATGTGCTTCTGTGCGCATGACATTTCATCATGTCAAAACTGCCATTGATAACATATACTAAAACATCATTTTTCTGCTCATATATTATATATTAATATATAAAATAAGACGGTCGAAAATGTTAGAACATAGAGTTCTGAGACGTGGAAGAAATTGCCATGGTCTGTTTATTCAAAACGGAAAGTAATATACTGCAAGAGGATGAATTATCAGATATATATAAGCAGAAAAATGATGTTTTATTATATGTTATCAATGGCAGTTTTGACAAGATGAAATGTATTGGCTTGCTCCATTTGGTAGAAACCAAGTCAGAATGACTCTTGTAAGATGGCCGCCACAGTGACGATAGTTTTGCCTGCATATCTCTGTGCTTTCTTTTATTTTTATTATTTTTCAGAATCACTTTCTATCTTTATGAATTGTATGGCACAACTTTATTTAAAATTCACATGATGAAATTTTCGAGTAGACACTGACGAAGGCGGCCACGCCGAAATGCGTTTGTCGACTTGAATGCAGTAAAGGACGCTAATAAATTGTAAATTTGCTTGTAAAACGCAGATGGCTCACGAGTGCGCTCTGTTGGAAAGGCTCTTTCGACGAGAGAACCTGTGGTATGGAATCTAATTGCGCAAACCTCCATGCGCTGAGCAAGCACCCGTGGCGCTGAGGTGCGACGGCTGGTGGACCTGTGTTTGTTGATATATATATATATATTCACTTAAAAAACCATAGGTTTCACACACGTTATAGTTAGCTGGACATTTCTCTCGTAAAAAACCATTGAAATTCCCCCGTTATAGTTAGTACAGCTAACTATAACTTGCGCGACCGCAATCCACTGCTGATGATGTCACATATTACATCACTCATGACATGGTCAGTGACATCACTCATGACATCACTGATGACATCTCAAATGACATCACTGATGATGTCACTGTTGAAGACATCAATGTGATAAATTACCACATCTTCTCACACCCTTATAAAACCTTTGATATACCAACTGAAAATTACACAGTTCCATTCTCAAATCCATAAATAATGCAATACTAATAACTGCATACCCAACAAATAACTTTTAGGTCTTCATTCACCTCCACACACTCACCTGTACAGTCACTCATAGTTACATTCAGTCCATGAAAAAGTATCATATGAATTTATACATACATCTATATAGACACTCACACACTAACAATCATCCATAGAGGTACTCTCACACCTAGTCATTCATACAAATAATCACACTGCCATTTACTCATCTATGCAGTTATACACACTCAAGTTCACTCACTCACAAAAATAGTATCATATTCTTATGCTCAATTACAATCATTGACACAAGCACACATTCATCCATACAGTCACTGTCACAATCACACACTCTCACATCTAGCCACTTATATACTCTTACACACATATATAATGCCTTTTACATATTTAGTTAGTCACAAATGTACCACTGAGATATACATACAAACCATAACACAGCCATACATACACTCACTCAACCATACAGTCCTTCAGAGATGCACTTTTAATAACATCCAGTCATAGAATCACACACTCACTCATCTATGCACACTCACACACACTTTACCCACACAAACAGGCAGGAACTCATACAGATACTGAGACAAGCAATCAATAACCCATATAGACACTTATATAGCTATTCACAAAACCATGCCACCACTTATACACTAACACACAGACACATACAAAAC
This sequence comes from Triturus cristatus, assembly GCF_964204655.1. Taxonomy (NCBI): domain Eukaryota; kingdom Metazoa; phylum Chordata; class Amphibia; order Caudata; family Salamandridae; genus Triturus; species Triturus cristatus. Next base: position 28,960,282 of record NC_140593.1, on the reverse strand, counting down.
ATTTATACAGATTATGCACTAGTCTGAAGTAAGATGCAGTTAAAGGACTCACTTGTCGAGTCAGTTACGCAATACAGAAAATCATCCCTTTACACAAACAGATGAATCATTTAATATGATTCTGACAAATCAAACACAAATCCAAACAGCATCCATTACTAGCAAACCACTGGAAGTAAAAATAAGAAACCTTCAGACCCAACACAAACACGAATCTCAAACAAAGGTTTCTGATTGTTTCAACACCACACCCAATCCCCTCATGGCAAGTCATGTGATCAAGAATCATCACTTTTGATTGGTTTGAAGTACTTTCAGTTCCAGATTCTTCCCAAACCACACCTACTCCCCTCGTTATTAGTTCTGATTCCCTTGTAGAAGGAGCTATTCTGTTGTTGAGAGACAATGGCTGAACAGCAACCATCTTCAGACAGTGACCAGGACACTCTTGAGAGACAGAGGAACAGGAAGCAGAAAGACAGCTTTATATGGCAGTTTTTTACTTTCCCTGAGGGACAAAAAAAGGTGAATGCACCGAAAGTTACTTGTACATTGTGTCAAAAAGTCTTATCACATGGGAATGCTAACAAGAAGTATTCTTTTAGTATTCATACTATGATGAGGCATGTTGAGGCAATGCATCCAGTGACTTTTCCTCGAGCTTCTGGAGCAAACCCTCCACCTGCTCAGCCGACGACATCTGCAGCAGCTCAGCCGAGCACATCTTCAGCAGCTCAGGCGAGCACTTCTTCTGCGATGGTGCCTTCGCCTTCTTCCACACCTCTTGTTGGACCACCTTGTTTGGCGAGGTTGTCCACACGCTGCACTGATTGCGGTCGACTTATTTCTGTGGGTGAGACCAGTCTTGATCTCATTCACGAAAAAATTTGATGCGCATGAGTGCAGTAGGCCATAGATGTTTTTTCTTTTTTTTCGTTTTTCTCTTCCTGTTTCCCTACGTTAACTCAAGGGCTTTTAAAAACTAAACCCCCAAAATTTTTTGGGGGATTTATTTATTATTTTTTTTTGCACCCTGCGCGCACCCTAGGATGTTTTTTAAAAATTATTATTTATTTTTTTTAATTTAATGTACAAAGAGAGGTGAAGAAATGGAAGCATGAAGAGGGAGGATTGAGAAATACAAATATTTTTCACTTATTTTTTTGAAAAAATAACTTATTTTGAAAAAATTTTTTTTTAGTAATTTGCAAGGGAACAGAATTTCATTTTTTAATTTTTCTTTCTAGTTCTGCAAAAAAAGAAAAAAAGTATTAATATTCAATCATACATTTTAAAAAGCATTACATGTTTTTACATATTTAACAAAGCAATTTTTTGCCCTTTTTTTGCTGTTTTCAGAATTTTTTAATTTTCACTTAAAATAGTGAAAACAATTGTAGTCATCATTTAACAGCGGGCAAAAATAAAACAATCTGAAAGATTGTTTAAAAAAAGCCCCAAAACTATCCTCACTAAAATATACCTTGTTAGAAATATTACATATGTATTACAAATACTTTTCTAGATGAATAAACATTTTCTAGATAAACCGTCTTTAAACCGTGTTGCAAAAGCACACATGCCAAAATAATTTCTGTCAAAGGAGTCCACAATTGTTTTTATTACTTTTCCTTTAGGCCAAATAGTAATTTCAAAATCCTTTTTAAGTGATATCTTCAATTATAATCCTTTAAAATTACAAAAAATGCTTTCTTCAAATGCAGTTTTTAGTTTTCAAAATATAGGTTTCAGAAAAATTAAGTAAGAATTGGGTAAATCATAAGGCAAACGTCGCTTGAAAATCAATTGGGAATCATTACACAGTGTCCAGCCTTTTTCACATTTAAGATAAACTGTGTAATGTTCAGAAGTTACAGTAGGTCCTTCATGAAAAATTATTGCAACTGTAACAAAAGTTTTTCCAGAAATTGATAATTGTTGTCCTATAAACTTCTTTATTAAAGTATCCAATTTTGAACCATCAGCTCTACAACGTTGCATCATTAAAATTACATACTGACCATATTTCTGTAAAAATAACGTGGAAAACATGTCAGATTTACATTCAGAACATTCCATGTTGTGATTGGCATCTTTAACTAATTTACTAAAAGTCACTGATTTACTTTGTGGTAATGGTAAAAATATGAACCTTTCTGAATCAACATTACTACTACATGTGTTCATACAGTTTTCACAGCAATGTTCCCATTTGTAAGAGACACCAAATAAGTTTTCTACTTCTACTCCTTCATCTTCAAGTACGCTCAGTATATATATTAAGAATTCCTGTGCATCTTGCTGGACATTTTCTTTAAACTGTGTAGATCCAGAACATACATCTAAAAGATTTCTAACATCAGAAGCACTTTCTATTTTAGTTTTATCATTACTTAGCTTCTCATAAAGGAGACTCAGCAGAGAACACAATCTTTTTCCATGATTTACTATTATCTGTTCTTGCAACTTTTCAAGATAAAATACAACATTCAGCACTACATTTGCATAGCAGTTGACACCAGAGCTATTTTCAAAATGACAACCAACAACCTCTTCAACACTGTCCTTTTTCTTTTTCCTTGCTATCACATCACTGTTCTTTTTTTTTTGTTCTGTTCATCCACATTACAGATATTTTCAATTCTCCTTTTCTGAGAAACAACATGTTTTTCAATCACAGGATACTGACCTAAATGAGGAGCATAGGTTCTTCTTAATCTATTATACTCCTTTACACAGTTTGTATCAGCACTAACTTTTGAATCATCATAAATAAACCAGATAATGTTTTTACTCGTGGCAGAGCAACATATGCCATACCTTCTTTGAACACAGTAGAACCAATGTTTACAAAAGCACTATCTACAGTCAATCCTTGAGACTTGTGAATAGTTACAGCATATGCTAGAGAAAATGGAAACTGCTTTCTACGCACATATAAGTCTTTCACACGCATGAAACGAACTGAACAACGACAAATGTCTTTAACTTCTTCTATCTGATCAAATTTTATTTTTAAACATTCAATTCCAACTTTTTTCTGGTAATTAATAAAACCCACAACTCTTCCCATAGCTCCATTCACTAAACCTTTTTCTACATCCAAATTTCTCCTTAAAATCACTCGACAATTCATGCAAACATATAGATTTTTTTCTAATCCAGCTGTTTTGGAAATGTTCTTCTCTAATGAATCCAATTTATTTTTCAGTTTGCCTGTTAATGTAATAGTAATTCTTTCATGCTGAATTTTGTCCTCTGCTTCCATTTTCTTAATCTCTTGCTTTTCCAATTTCAAAAGTTCCTCATTGAATATTGAGCACTCACGTAGTGTTGGCATGAGGCAGATTACAGTATTTTTTTCAGCAATGTTCTTGTATATTTTCTCTGCAACTATTTCTTCATTTGGAAATAAATTATGTAGCATCCTACTCTGTAATGCTTTTTTGCCAATTTCTGTGAGTAGTCCAATTCTGATATCTTTCAGAATACTTGGATAATCTTCATCGTTTGCTTGCCTCATATTGGTAGTGAGTTCTTTGTACTCAAAGAACGACCAAATATTCGCATTGTCAATGCTTCCTAATGACTTCTTCGTGTCTTCATGTGTGACAGTATTAAACACGGGTTGTCCTTTCACTGGAGTGAGCTGTAAAAGATCCCCAAAAACTATGACGTGTTTTCCTCCAAATAACACGTCACAGTCTCTCTTAAGTATTTGTTGCATTCTTAAATGCACAAAGGCAAGCATTAAGTTTGATACCATGCTCACCTCATCAATAATGAGAACTTGCATCTTCTTCAACACTCTTGAAACTTCTAAGCATGCTTCTCCGGTTAGCTTGTGGTATTCTATTTTGTTCTCATGCTCCACTGGTAACATTAGCAAGCGATGTAAGGTAATTCCTTTTATGTTATAGGCTGCTAACCCAGTTGGAGCAGTTACCACACAAGACAAATTTGAAGCTGTTTTTTGCTGTAGGTAGCTTCTGATGACTTTTATTAAGAAACTTTTACCAGTTCCAGCTTGTCCACTCACATTTTTCATGTAGTAATCCATGATCAATTTTTTTGGTGACTTCTTCATAAATTTGTTTTTGTTCTTCATTCAGTTGTTGTTCCAGATTTAGTAAGTCTATTGAATCTTCCTGTGCTTGATTCATAGCCGTTTCTACTTCAGTCATGGCTACTGCAGCTTCATTTTCTACGATTGGTTGTCCTAGGGGATCTTGACTGAGTGTTCCAGAACTTTTGCTGTCTTGAGAACTGTCTCTAGCTACTTCAGCTGCAATTTTTGCTTCCTGTTCATTTTCTTCATTTAACATTTGGACATAAGTTGTGAAAGTACTGCATTCTATGCTGTCTTTGCTAGCATTAAAAGAATCTTCATAGCTTTGAAATTCTCCCAGTAGTTCGTCCTCTGAACGCCATGGTTTAAACAGCTGTAAAAGTGCCAAGTAGTAAAATTCCTTTTTGTCAGTAGTGTCGCAACTCAGCTTCCTGTGATTTATCAAACTTCCTTTTGTTTGCTTCACCAAACATCCTTCCTCACCAATGACTTTATATTTTCCATTGTTGATGTCTTCTGTGGCTTTCCGTGAAAAAATGTAGTTCTGCAGCACTTCATAGAGACACATGTTCTCAGGATGATGACTTCTTTTTGGGTAATATGTGTCCAACATGATTGTTTTCAAAATATCTGTACTTTCTGGGTCATTCTCGGCCAAATATTCAATTTCTCCAACAGATTTCAGTACCCGATTTCGCATTCCTGCAAGGCCTAAACTGACCCAAATTATTCTTCTGGATTTCGAGTAAAGACTTGCAGATGATAACCTATCTGAGCATTCGTAGGATCCAATTTCTCGATGCGATAACATTTTTAAACTGAAACTGTACAGCTTCTTACTGACAGTCTTCTCGTGAGAAATCTCTTCCCACATTTCCTTCAATTCCGTTTTCTCAGATTTAGTGATGTAAGATGTGACATAGCAAGCAACAGCAATAGAATTGTCTGCCACATACTGAATATCCATGTTAGCATTCCACATGGTTAAAATGACTGGGTTGTAGTCATTTATAAATTTTGACTCTTCTTTTCTTCTTAGGTTGTATGTATTTTTGGGAGATTTTCTTGTAATGGTATGTTGCACAGCTGACATAAAACTGTTGACTCTTCCTTTTGAAAGAACAGGTCTAGGAAATCCAAATCGACACTTTGTGTAGAATTTATCTTTGGTCTTGTACTTCCGTCGACAGTATTTTCCACACCGATGACTTTGGAAACGTAAAACTTGCTCTTTTAACTTTTTCTCTTCTGTGCTTTTAGGTATAGCACATGTTGCATATTCTTCAAGAAAAGATAACACTGCTTCATCAGCATCTGTTCCAAATTTTGGAGCATCCTTGATCCACAACAGCATATGAATGCGAGGAGCACCTCTTGCCTGGTACTCTTTTCTCCCCAAAAAATCCACAACTTCTCCAAGAGGTGGATTTTTTTTATTGCAGATGAAGGACATCATAGCCTCAAATCTATGATTGAAATATCTGCAAACATTAACCGGATCCAATGAGCACAGTTCTCCTGCTGTCTTGTATTCAATGTTTTTAATGTTTGAATTTGCCTTTCGTAGAAAATCCAATAAATCATCCCAAGCGTACTCGGCACAGCTTAGGGTTACGAACCATGTTGGAGTTCCTAAATTCTGTAACATGCATTTTAATTCTCCATGGCGTCGGTACCAATATTCATTTGTCCCACGCTGACAAGCCATCAGATTGATCAATTGTGTTTCCAAATGATCATCTCGGTGCTGCACTTTCTCCATAAAATCCTTAGCAGACACATTATGTAGATGTACTCCACTTTTTAAAATGTGATTTACTGCATAAGATAATGCAGACAAGTCGCTTTCAAATAAAAGATGAAACAAATAAGGAATACTTTGACGAAATCTTGAATCTTCAGCATATAGTCTTGTAGTCCGATACTCAGAAGCTGGAATCTGTTCTGGGCGTTCATCGTATCGTCCACCTTTTCCTGTAGGAAACAGCTGAGGAAAACATCGAGCTTCGAAGCTCTTCTCCCATACACTCACGGGAGTTCCTTTTGCTTTCTTCATCTGAAACAGATCAATAGTGTCTCCCATAACTTCTTTTGAATGAAGAGGATGTATGCTAAAATGTTCATAAATTTCTTCTTCTTTTGACTTGTCCACTTTTTCAATTTGTCCAGTTGGTGTTTCTGTGTCTTCTTGTAAATCTTCTTCTTCTTCATCTATATAAATTGATTCATACCATTTATTATCCCTTTTCAAATATAAATTTGCTCTTTGTACTTTCCGTACATCTACCAGCTCCTGCCAAATCTTCTTATTCTTTGTAGGTACACCATTAACTAGAATAACTAATGGTTCAGTTTCCAAAGTATCTGCATCAATAGTTTCCATATTTTTTTTCAAATCCAATGGCAAATACACCACTCTTCCTTTTAAACCTCTCAGTAAATCTGAAGGAGGTAATTTACCAGTTTTGGGCTCCATACGTACTATGGTCTGGAACGGATGAACACATTGAATGAGTATAGACTCATATGTATTTAAATCAGAAAGTTCGGCAGGAATAGCATCCAAGTCTAAATTAATATGTACAGCTCTGGTCGGCATTCTATTTTCTTCTAACTTATTATAACAGTATTTACAAATACGCTGATCTTCACCCAATTCAAAACAATTTTCCAGAAATATATATGTTGCAAAATCCTTCCACTTATAATTATCTTCATTTTCACTTTTTTTATACAGATCAACATTCCTTGTTTGAATTTTATAATGGCTTCTGCGGCAACAAATACAAGTAATATTTGGTCTTTCATTAGAGATGATAGTAAATTTTGTCATTTCATCCTCAAAAGTTTTAGTAATAATGAGTTCTACATTCTGTTCCTCATTTTCCTCATTAACTGTGTCCTTTTCTGCACTTTCTTGTTCTGGACCAAAGTAACAAAACTGAATCTCATCGGTAACCTTCACTACATCTGATACAGATCCACGGAACAGAGCATTATTTAACTCATTTAAATTTACTGCTGGACTTTTAGCAAAATACAATGTTCTCACAAACTTTCTCATTTCAGTATGATGAACAGCCAGCATCCTAAAATGGTGAAAAACACTTTTACACACTTTTCTAGATAGACAAGCCAGAGAATGTCCTTGCAAACCAGTATTCTCTCTCAATCTGCATGGATCTAGTGTTTGAAGCTTCTTCATCTTCTGTTTTACACTCTTTTTACTATATTCTCTTAGAAAGTCACGTAATTTATCAATAGATTCCTGATGCACAGTACAAATACTACTACAGTTCCAAGTGTACACTGGGGCTTTTGGACGTCTCCCCATAGCCTCAGCAGCCATTACTTCTTCCTCATTTCTTGGGACCATTTTCTCTTTTTCCATCACACAACCATCCTTAACTTCATATGCTCTACCATTGGTGTCAACTGCATGCAACAAACTATTAATTTGAAGATAACTCTCTTCATTAAAAAATGGTTCAGTACTTGAACTGTGCTTCCATTCTCCCAAGAATCAAATATTACATCACTGATGACATATGTGTCTTTCTGAAAAAAAAATATTTGTAATATATGTATAGCTAAAAATTAATGGAAGAAGACATGGGTAAATAAGTGTCTAAATACAGTGATGTAATATTTGACATCATCAGCAGAGGATTGCGGACGCGTGAGTTATAGTTGCCTGCACTAACTATAACGGGGGAATTTCTAACTATAACTTGTGCTCCCGCAATGCACTGCTGATGATGTCACATATTAACTTTTTTTCACTTCTCTTTTCCTTTTGCTTTGTGACTTCATTGCATTGACTGATTTATCTAATCTAAGCATCCTATGCAAGGGATACAAACTATACAATCAAAATCAATAAGCAAACAGGTGATAGATCCAAAATCAATCGAAGAGAGGTATCGGAACCGACTCTTGTGAAGCGAACATCTGATATCAGGTATAACCAAGTGCAAGCAAAAGCCCCCCAAAAGAACATGCACCAAAGGAAAAATTGACAATCAAAATCAATACGCAAACATGCAATAGACCTGGAATCAATCAAAGAGAGGTTTCACAACATTCAGCCCCTCTAGTACTAACATTGGACAATAATCAAGAAAACACCTTGAATAAGAAGATCATATTGACCCACCACTACATCTCTCAGGGTCAACAAGATTTCCTCAATAGAGGAAACATATTGAGACTTGTAGCTGAAATCCCAACCTTAAAGCATCTGACCACCACAGACCTATTGTGAATTGAATTTATTCCTCAAGAAAAAAACAGTAGCAGGGTAAAAACACTATTGACCTGGAAAAACGATGAAATAGTGGCTCTAATAATGAATGCCAGACAAGAGTTTGAAGGTTGGGGCATTACAATGGCAAGACCAGCAAAACCACAATATCCTTCACCTCTACTGAATGTGCCAAAGAAATCAAAAAAAGAGGAACACAACATTCCAGTGTACTCAGTACTACAAAATGCAAAAGGAAAAACGACCCTTTCTGAAGATATTACGGGCAGTCAAACTCCACAACAAGACACTAATAAATGGAACTGGATGGCCTCAGCCCTCAACGTCAGGAAAATAGAGTGAGTTGCCACAAAGGGAAAAAGCACCAATAACAATACTGTAAAACTTTTGTCCTGGAACATCGCAGGAGAAAAAAGAGAACTACAGGACAACACTGTTCCGACATACTGGGAGTACTATGACATCGTCGCACTCCAAGAAACTTGGCCGATGGAGTGCAAGGAGGTGCCCAATTACACACTCCACCACATAACGGCAACCAGAACACTTAAACATGGAAGGCCAAAGGGTGGCTTAGCAATATATATATCAACGGCTCGAAACATCAAAACTAAACAGCTACCTAGTACATCATCAGACCTACAAGTAATTAAAATGGTCCAAGGGCCTAAAAATCAGACGACAACAGTGATATTAATTAACCTCTATTCTCACCCGATCGCCAGGAAAAAGAGGCACAATCTGAAAAACTGATGTCAATAATCACTTCAATCAGATTAAACAACCCAGTCTGGGAGATAATAATATCTGGCGATATCAATTTATATTTATTTATACATCAGATGATGATGAGCAACTAACAGCGGATAACAAGCTATGGTCTGTTCCCCCACAATCATCCTCTACAATAAAGAGACACGATTTGAACGGGCAAAAGCTGGTTCTGGCACTAGAACATCTTGGCTTGTGAGTGTTAAATGGTAGATCAAAAGATGACACTTCTCCGCGATGGACCTATCAGGGTTCCCACTCCCAGTCAATTTTAGACTATACAATTGTAACACTTGCTTTACTGACCTGTGTGGTGAAATATATGATCAAATACTCAACCCGAAGTGACCATTCATGTCAGGTACTCGAATTGCAAACAGGCTATCTAAAACATCGCCACGCTCCCATTGAGATGGGCCAACTAACTACAACTAACCTGAAACGTATTCGATGGTCAGTACAAACTCTGCCAGAACTAATAATGTTAGGTAAAGAAATAATTGAAACAAAGATCACATTCGGCAACAACACAGTAGAGAACAGGTTCACCTTCATGAACAAATTATTAACTCAAGCACCCAAAATTTATTACATACAGAACAGAAGGTTTAAGCCCAATGCAAATATTTCAAGCAAGGACTTCTCTCTAAGAAAAGAACTGAGAAAGTTTGTGAGGAAAAATAACAAGCAGAAAGTCCCCAATCACACCTGGGAGAAAATAAAGATCATCAAGAAGCAGTATAAAAATCAAATCTGGAAGGGCCAGAAAGCACAACAGTAGACATTCTGGACAAAGTTACTTTCTTGTGCTAAACAAACAAACAACAGGCTCTTCTGGGAACTAGTAAATGGCACAACAAGATCAATAGAGGTAATAAATAACGCCTCCGTAACAGAGATTGGTTGGGTAGTTCATTTAAGTAAAATATTTGAAGATCTCACAACATACCGGAAAAGCGTAACAAACAGAAACAGCTAATCTCTGGACCCTAAACTTTCAGGGAATAAATACCCTGGATCACAAGACCTCGGTACGACCCTAGCCCCACCACAAGCCCTAGAAATTCAACATTACACCGTAGAAGATATCTCCAGAATCATAAAACAGGGTCGCAACAACGGGGCCCCAGGCCCAAATGGCATCCCGCAGGCCATCTTCAGGGGTGATCCTGACGATTGGGCAAAATCGTTAACAGGTCTCTACAACAATATCGGTCTAACAAATACCCTCCCCCCAAGCAGGAAAGGGTCAATCATTAAACCGATATTCAAGGGAGGTGACAGGGCAGACCCGGAAAATTACAGGCTAATCGCACTAATTGATGTGGAAGCAAAATATTTTGACTCATTAATCCTGGAGGACTTGGTAGAATGGTCCAACATAATAGGGCTGATTCCATTCAACCAAACAGGGTTCCCCAAAGGATGTGGCAAAACAACAAATATTTTAGCTCTCGCACAATAGCTGATAAGTGCAAATACCTGCATAGACCACTACATCTATGATTTATAGACTTCAAAACTGCGTTCGACCGTTTGAACCGCGGTCTGTTACGGAGTAAACTACAGAACCTGGGTCTCCCGGAAACTATGTTATGCCCCATTATACGACTGTATACGTGTACGTGGGTCCGTGTGAAAATTGCATATGGCACAAAATTGTCCAGGAAGATACAAACGGAGATCGGACTGAAACAAGGCTGTGTACTAGCCCCCCACTTATTTAACCTCTTTATGGCAGATCTCTCTCCCCATTTGGATCAGGCAAATACACATCCTACGCGCCTGGCAACATTGCCCATAACGCACCTCTCATATGCAGACGATATAGTCCTGCTTAGTCTAACCAGAATAGGCCTACAGAGAGCACTTAATGAGCTACTAATGTTTGCTAACACCAACGCCTTGGAAATTAACAACACCAAAATAAAAACTATGTCACTCACGAACTGTACGCGACATCAGTATCAATTCAAGCTGGGAGAGACGAGCCCTGAAATTGTCAGTACCTATAAGTACCTAGCGGTATATATTGACAATATTGACAATAGATAAAATTTTCAATATCAGCGACAATATCTGAAAAAAAAAGGAAATGGCATTATTTATGCTTTCTGTGTCCTTGAAATGGTCCCTCTTTTATGCCAATAATAGCAGTGATGGCCGCTGAAATACTCCCTGCAGTAACCTATGCAAGTATAGTGTTAAATGGCAAAGACGGAAAACTTCTAGACTCTCTGCAAACAAAGGCCTATAAAAAAGTCTTTAGTCTACCCCAGACAGCTTCCCCGGCTCAGGTCCGACTGGAATTCGGCCTCATCAAACAGGAGATTGGGAAAAAGTATGCCGCAATTAAAATTTGGAACAAACTTTGGCATGGCGCCTTGTGGCGAGCCCAGGTAGACGATCCAAGCTCAAGTTAGGGCAAATTCCTGAAAATGGCATTGAATGAAACTGAGACAACCATAATTTGGGTGCCGAACTCTTTCTTCCAAGCCTTCCACAGCATAACAAACAAAGCCGCTAAGCTACAATCATCACTAGAAGACAAATGTACCTTAGCCAAAAGATCCCATGCCTGGATGGTTCTTCAATCTTATACATCACTTCGACCGGCGGAATACATTGGTACAACTTATTCGCCCCACTTGAAATGAAAGTTAATGGCAATTAGATTTGGGGTTACCAAGCAGGGCGGATCAACCAGCATGGAAGTATAAAGTCATCAAAACATGCAGCATGGCAAGATTTTATCCATCTCATGTGTGTCTGCCCCAGCTTAATATCAAAACGCATACCGCTACTAAAAAAAGGCTTTTAATGACAGAGGGATGCGAACTTGTAGATCGGCCATCATTAGAGGACATGGTACAACAGACCCTCAGTTGACCTGTAAAATGATGAAATGTGTATTATTTGATGAAAAAAACTATATGGCTGATGGAAGCAGGCACTGCCAACCCAGTAATGTTTAGTATCTCTATTGCAATTTTAAAAAGTTAAAAAGATTTTAATGTTAATATCTGATGAACCCTTAATCCTGACAACAATTTAACAATACAGAATCACAAACTAATTTTAACAGGTCTCATGATAGGGACACTATTTTCAGCTTTTCGGATAAAAATGAGTAACATGCTCTTTTTTTCTTACTTTTTTTTATTTGCATTGTGACATTGTTATGGTTTTAATTAACTTAAACAATAAAGAACTGATATTTATTTACACTCATCCATGCAGGCAGTCACACACCCCCTCACCCAAACACACAGACACTCATATAGCCATATAGGTACTCAGACAACCAAACAATCACCTATACAGCCACTCACATATCCACTCACCAACCCATACAGCCACTTAGACATCAACTGACAGACTAATACAGACATTCACACAACCTAGTCACTCATCCATACAATCACTGAAACACCTAATCACTCACTTATACAGTCAGGCAGGCACCCACTGAATCATCCATACAAACACTCATACACCAACTGATTCATCAATACAACTTTTTATATATATTTAACACTCATAAACATTTTAAAAACACTCACAGTCACTGGATGATGCCATCAGTGATGCCATGGGTGATGTAATTTGAGACGTCATGAGTGATGTCACTGACCATGTCATGAGTGATGTAATATGTGAGGCCATAAGCAGTGCATTACGGGGAGCAAGTAATAGTTAGCACAGCTAAATATAACTGCTGAATTTCTCCTGTTTCTGTTTGTGTAATCTGAGCCTAACTATAATGTCCCTGTAACCCTCAGCTATATACATTGACTGAAAAAACAACGGTTACAGGGATGATATAGTCGTACAAAACAATAGAAGTTCAGCAGTTATGGTTACCCGAGCTAACCTTAACTTACCCCCCTGCAATGCACTGCTTATGACCTCACATATTACAATCCTCATGGCATAGAAATATCTAGAAATATGAATAGATTTCACTACCTGGTACCCCTTTAATTAAATGATAATAGGTAGAGAACAGCAATAAAACCTATAGTTACCTATGTCTAAGTCCCTAGACAATAACACAGCAAAGGTTTGCAGAAACTTATCTCACTACATTTTAGATTTTAAAAGATGGACATTAGCCAATTATGTACTGCCTATTCATCGGCATTTACCTTTGTATATCACAAAATTACCGCTTCATACCTCTGCATACCATGGTCCAATATATACCTAAGTATTTTGACATTTATAGCTTTAACACTACTTAAACTATTTAAACCATCTTCCAAAAATGAACATTTGCACACCATAACATTTATTCCTGCCACATTACATGTACATCCTTCACACACTTTCACGCTACATCTTTTTAAACAGCCACACTCCACTCTATGCTACTCCACTCAATACCATTCCATTCAACGTCACTCTACTATACGCCACTCCACTCTATGATAATCCACTGCATGCCACTCCACTCTAATCCAATCCACTCTATGCCACTCCATGGCACTGAATGCTGCTCCACTATATAATACTCCACTCTACTCTATTTCACTGTATGCCACTTTACTGTACACCATTCCACTCTATGCCACTCCACTGTACAGTATTCCACTATATGCCATCCACTCTACATCACTCTACTGAATGCAAGTCAACTCTACAGCACTCTATTTCATGAAATGTCAGTGTTTGCCACTGTACGCCACTCCATGCTAATCTATTGTATGTCACTCCAGTTTATGCCTCTCTACTATATGCAACTTTCTACTGTATGCAACTTTACTCTATGTAGCTTACCTCTAAGCCACTACAGTCTACTCTATTCTACATGACTCGATTGTACACCACTCTATGCCATTTCACTGTATCCTATTCCACTCTATGTCACTTGTCTGTACACCACTGTACGCCCCATCACTGTGTGCTATTCCACTCGACACCAATTGACTGTAAGCCACTCTACTTTACTCCAATCTGGCCTGTTCCACTGTATGCCACTTCTTTCTAGTACATTGTATTTTACGCTATTCTAATCTACGTCACTACCCTTTAGTCCACTCCACTCTATGACACTCAACTCTACACCACTCCATTCTGCCCAACCCCACTCTACTCAATGTCACTCCATTCTATGATACTCCACTCTACGCCAATCTGCTAATCCACTCTATGCTATTATTCTCTATGTAACTTCACTCTATGCCATTTCACTCTAATCTACACCAGCCTAAATTATTCCTCTCCACACCACTTCAGTCTGTTTTATCCCACTCCACTGTATGCCACTCCACTCTATGCTATTGCACTGTAATCCACTCAATCTATGCCACTCCACTGTACACTTTTCTTCTGTATGCCACTCCAGTTCACGCCACTCTTCTGTATGCCACTTAACTCTATGAGACTCCACTCTATGCTATTTGCTATTTCACTGCACATCACTCCACTCTTTTCTATTCCACTCTATGCCACTTGAATCTATGCCACTCTGCTCTACTGTTTTCTACTCTACGTTACTCCACTGTATGTTTTTCCACTCCATTCTTTATAATTCCACTCTACTTCATCCAAGTTTATGCCATTCAACTGTATGCTACTCTACTCTAACTATTGCACACTACATGACTCCAATGTAAGCCACTCCACTGTACACCATTTCAGTCTACATCACTCCATTCTATGCCACTCCACTCTACACCACTCAAATGTTTGCCACTCCACTTATGCTACTCTACTCTCCACTAATGCACTCTATGCCACTCCACTCAAAAACACTCCACTCTAATATACCCACTGTAAGCCACTCCACTCTATGCTGCACTATGCTATTCCATTCTAGGACACTTGTTTATACAACACTCTATGACACTCCACTCTAACTAATTCTTCTCTACGTCGCTCCATTTTATACCACTCTAATATACATCACTCCACTTTTCACAACCCCATTCTATGACACTAAATTGTATGATATCCCAATCTATGCCATTCTACTCTATGTCACTCTACTGTATTTCCCTCTACAATATTTCACTTGATGCCATTGCACTCTATGCCACTCTATTCTTTGACCCTCCACTGAATGCCCTTCATTCTATGGTCCTCAACATTATGTCACTCCACTTTACTCAAGCCCACTCTTCGCTATTCCACTCAATGCCACTCTGATTTATGGCACTCCAATCTACGTCACTCCAGTCTATGCCATTCCACTCTATGCCACACCACACTACACCACTCCTATCTATGCTATTCCACTGAATGATTGTAAATGTAAAAACCCTTAAAGTTCAATGAAAATAGCACAGGTGAACACTTAATTATAGTTAGGAACATGTTAGGTATTATTTCCAAACAAATCAAACTTAAACTACAAAAATGTGTGCCCTAAAGTAACTCACACCTTGCACATTATTTTCATCAATGATGCCATTTCAGATGGTTCAGTGATTTTATGAGTGATGTAAAAGATCATGTCATGACTAATGTAATATGTGGCGTAATTAGCAGTGCATGACAAGGGCATGAGTTATAAATTACTTTACGACACGAGTTATAGTTGCTTGAGATAACAATAACTGGTTATTTCAGTCCTTTTATTCAGAGTAAAACATTGAGTTGTTGCTGAGAGTTTTACCTAACTATAGCTCTACTTTAACCTTTATTGACTCTGTGTGTGTGTATATATATAATATATAATATATAATATATAATATATATATATATACACACACACACATATAAATATATGTTGCATGTGATATACTTTATGTAATTATGTATTTATTTAATGATCATGTGAGTTTAGGGTCATTGAGTTGGTGTGCCGTAGTCAGTATGAAGTTGCATAGTGTTTCCTTTCACTTTCATGCGGACATTAATGGAAGACCTGACTAGAATGTAACATTTTATTATGCCGGATTGACTGAAATGGAGGTGCCCCTTGCACTTAGTTTCAACAAGACAAGGTGTTAGAATGCTTTTTTTTTTACAAATCGGAAATCTATTGATAAAAATATGCTTCTATACATAAAACATGGATTCAAAGCTTGCATCGCACAGGTACATGATGCATGTAATGAAAGTTCAAGTCATCTTCGGAAATCAGTAGTCAGGGCTAAACCGTTTTGGGAAACAAGTTGATAAGAAATTCACTCTGCACTGCCAGAGTGCCCTTTTGTAGTGTTGAAAGGGCTAAAGGTTTGCACTCATTTATTCGCTGGTGCTGCATACTAATGACGTGTCTTGTTCTCCGTGTGTGGCGTGGGAGTACAGGCACCCTTCCAAACTCATCTCCGACTCGCTAATGGCTGTAACATTTGAAATAAGGGGCCGGGTCACAACAATTTCCTAACAGTTTTGTTGGAAAATGTTTGGGATATTTTAGAAATTAAAGGGCAGCTGGTTTAAGGGAAGTTCTCCAACGTAGTGGGCAGGGTAAAAGTTCAAGAGGTCGCTGGCCAGGGGGAGGAGAGATGTCTCCATCTGTAACCTGAGAAGAATGCAGATTCAGGTGGGCTGTTTGTATGTCAGAGTGTGGCAGTGGAGGTGGTTCCCTCCGGGAAGTGGCACAACTAGACCAGACTTTTGGGGGCGACCCGTCAGTGTGGCGGGACAAGCATTTTAAAGCAATGTAAGAATAGATATGTTTGCAGCCAATATGAGGGAAAGAAGTACCAAACTGCAGTTTAAACGTATTAGACAAATAATCTTTATTCGTAGATTCCCACTTAAGTTGAGTTGTTGGTTGCAGGCCTGCTTGCTGAGGCCATATTGTTGATGAGTGATGTTTGATCGTTTTACGGCATATAACTATTTCTATTTGGGATGTGTTTATTTTGGTGTGATTATATAGTCATCCATTATTTGACTTTGAGATATTGTCTGATGACTCAAAGTCAGATGAGTTTTCATACTTAAGTATGATTTGTTTATTATCTGCTTAACAATAACACTTGAAAACGAAGGAGCAGACTTGGTGCAATACGGAGCAAAGGTAAATGTGAATGAGAGGATTACAATGTTTGCTACATCTTCTGAATTGAATTAATGGAGCTGACATGAAGGGAGCCTTGAGATGATGATCAGTCTGATAGAAAAGATTCAATCTGCCTCAGTTATGAGCCCTATACTCTGATGTTGTCAAATCTCTGTAGAAGCTAGGGATGATGAACAATTTTAATGCAAGAGAGAGTTCTAGTAAAAGATATGCCTCTAGCTTTAATCCACTATTGTTTTATTATCATCTCCTGTGGAAATCACTGCTGAATATCTGCCTCAGCCATACTAGAATCTCTTTTGGAATTCTTAAAGCAGGTAATTTTCTTTGAATGTAGGTATATTTTTTGAGGCAGTTTGGTTTAGAAAATATTTTATGTAAGGCACTTAGAGTAAGCCTGGCCAGAGTTCGTGGAGTTTTGCTATGTGGAACTCCACGAAGTGCAGAAAAAACTCTGCCACACTATGTGGAGCTCCGCATGCGGTGGAGAGAATTAGATATATGCCATTCATGGTGATTTTCAGTGCCAGGTGCTTGTCCACACTGTGCAATTATCGCGAATTCCACCATGCACAGCACAAGCGGGCGCTTGCTCATTTCTGGAGCTCGAGTAGATTTGTACGCGAGCAGCAGCTTTCTCAAAGCAAACGGACAGTTTCTCAATGTGAGCGGTTGCGAGCATACGCAACCACTTTCATGGGGAAATTTGAACGACCGCTGGGAGGTTGCTTTTTCATGCTCAAGCTCGCCAACTTGATGTTGACGATCGTGAACGAGGAAAAAGCTCACCAGGAGGTGAATTTTCCTGGCTTGCACTCACGAACGTTGATGTACGCGAGGGAAAAAACTCTGCTCCACTACACGGAGCAGAGTTTATTAGAACTTCACGAGCTCTGCGTAACGCGGAGGGAGAAAAACTCCACAAGCACTGCAATTGTAGCAGAGTTCACCACCCAGACTTAACTTAGAGTTCCTTTGTGAAAATACCTATACTCAATGAGTCGATTGTTCTGACTGGATTGGCTGCAGAGCTAGTCATTGATATGGGCCCACAGGAATTTGCAATATTGATGAAAGATTGTTGAAGCCTTGATGAAATTACAGGTAAGAGACTGTAGATGTTTTTTCTGTTTTGTTATATGAGAAACTGTATTGAGCCTCTGGAATTATGGTTGAGCAGAGGGTAGGGATGCAAGGAGAGTAAAATTGGTGGGTGAGACGCAATGCACGTTTGCCCTTCAAAGAGCATGGGGTAGTGGTGCTGAGGCCTTCAGTTGTACTGCCAAGGAATCAGGATGTTATAAGGTACTACTACTTCAGATGTTATGGCTGGCCGACCCTTTTTCCTCTGTAATCTTCTAGGGGACCTTTCATTTATGACCTTGAGGCCTCTCATTGGGTCTGAATGCCCCTAAACTTCTCTCTCTATTCAAATTGTCTGCCTCATGTTAAGGGTTTGTGGCTACTCTGAGCACTGCAGCTGTAGGTAAGCTCTTCAGGACATACGGCAGGTACCCCTTTGGGCAGGTAGGTACCAGGTAACAAGGAGCGCTAACTTTACTGGCTACAGTCAGCTTTCCTTGCTACCAACTCATTGTTTTTGTGAAGAAAAGAAAACAAGACATACAAGCTACTCAATATTTTGAGGGTGCAGAACAGCTATTCCTGCATGTGTGCACTATGTAGAGATGGATAATGATCGGTAATAATGTATATTCACATCAATGATTATACACAAATATACACCTGTTTACTACCCACAATATATGATATTTATAGGAGTCAAGTAAACATATTTGTAGGGAAAAGATGCTAAGGGAGCCATATTTATTTAGCAAAAACACCATATTGCCTGAGCATGCTCTAGGATTAAGAATTGTCCCTGTGGGGTGTGCAGTCACGTTGTCATGTTCTGAGTGCTTGACTCTGACTCACTTATATCCCAATTTATTACATTGCCTCAAGGCTCACGCTAATATAACATGTGCAGAGGCCTTCTGCCATCCCTGACACAAGTGAAGTCTTGAAACTGTCCTGTGACCTGGAAGGGTGCACCAATTGTGCTCTTATTTTGCTGACAGTGTATTACTGCCACAATCATGGATTTAGCATGTACAGTGGTGGTGGCAGCATACCATGTTTTGTGAATCCACAATTGTGATCAGAACTTCAATCTGTGTAGACTCCCCAGTTGTGTAAAGTTCTGCATCAATCTGTAACGTACCTCCTAGTATTAACATTCAAGCAGACTGTGTGTGTTTGTGGCTAGTGTAGTACATGCAGTATGTGCATGAGTGAGCCAGAGTAATGGAGGCCTTCAGATCCCATTTTGAAGCCCCTAGCCTGCTCCTGTGAACATGATGTAGGTGAAATGGTTTTCACAGACAGTGGAATAGTAATGCTGTCTTTACTGAAAACTCAGGTAGGTGACATGGCTCCTTTAAAAATCACTTAGGCTGCTCCTGCTGAGTGGAGCTGCTGATTATTTTTCCTGCGGTACTGACATTTGATAGGTATTCTGGGTGGGACTCTCATCTTTGTTGTTCAGGGTGAGAGAGATTTTTTAGGTTTAACCAGGTTTTTGTCTTCAATCTGATCACTGTTTAGTGTGGCTCGTGAAAAGCCAGTTGCAGAAACAGGCTGATTCTTTGGGCTTCTGTTGTGAGTAATCCAGGCTGGGGACTACCCTGCTCTGAAGAGCATCACTCTCCGTGAAGGCTCTGAATTAACTCATGAATTAACTCATGCAATTTTCCAATTTACAACTGTCATGACACCATATTTGTATGTTATTGTTTTTTTATGTTACACACAGTTTTATGGTTTTTTGGAACCAGTTAAAGATTACATTGAATTGAAGAGATGAGTGTAAGGATGGTAATAATATGAAATACAATATTGGAGGATAGCAGGAGATGAGGGATCAGATTTTCATTGTGAAGCTTGCACCAGAAAACAAACAAGTGAAAATGTTTTGCACAAAAGAAGAAGCATTTGATTAACCTCAGTTGCTTAATATATGTTGTTAACCAGGGGATCACTTCTTCAATAATCAATAAAGGTTCTTGTTCCAGCTTAGCTAAACACCTTTACAATTGCACTTTTCCTCACCTGCCCTGGCTTTGGAAACAGAAACGTGGCTGGTGTATCTCAGATCTCCCCCCTAGCTTCAAGGTATAACTTCTTGGTCTCTGTCTAATAAATAGAACCACCCATTACCTGTTCTCGTAGAAATCCACAGTTTTTCCTCCAAGTAAAGATTACATTTAAAATCAGAAACATAGCTTACTACTCTGCTCTCCTAACATGTGTTACGTTTTAACATATGTGGCCGGGTTTAATTTATGGGTCAAGGATAATGGACAGACAAAAAGCAGAATCAAGTACAAAATGTTCATCACACATGTCTTAATTAACAACTCCAGCGGAAAGCTGTACAAGGAAGTTCCTCTGAGGGACCTGTACTGGTTATATGTGATCTCACATGATAAATGGAAGTCATCCATAATGTTTCAACTTGATTTTCTGGAAAACAAGTCACAATATTTGTTTTAGTATGTTATCAGGCAGAGGCACCATTAGTAAAGTCCACAACTGGATCCACTAAAAATATTAGGGTTAGACCACACTACAACATCAGCCCAACCAAGAACTTTAAGGACTCCCTAATCATGGCAGTTGAACCCATTTGAGAAACTAACAGTGTCAAGGTACTCCCTGCACTTCAGTTCCTAACAACTGCTTCTTTCACAGGACAAGTGTTATTACTTCAGACATGTTGCAACCCATCCTGCTTGGATGCCTGAGTCTATGTTCTGCAAAGTCTATACAACTGTGTGCAGTATTATGTCATTGTGCTGCACAAACTGTATGTCAGACAACACATGACACAGCAATGTCTTTCATTAGGGCCTTTTACCAGGTGCACTTTGAGCTGTTGGCTGTGCACAAGTGGCATCACATCTCTTTTCCAGACTCTACATCCGTATCACAAGAACCGCCACTGGCACTCCACAAATGTACCAGCTGTATGAACTGGCAGACGGTATTCCAAAAATGTGTAATTCTGAGCATACCAGCTTCATCTTTCTTTCCTCTGCAATTCCAGTACGACTGCCTGCCTATGAAATGGAGCAGTGGTGCTGGAACAATGTTTAGAGTGGGGAGTGCTGCCATCAATGTCACATCACTGAAGTCATAGGGATTGTGAAACATCAAAGTGTCACACAAAAGTGAAGCACATGAGTCATGCCCATTTAGCAGGAGAAAATGACAACAATGCCATTCCAGTTTGAACCCAGCATATGCCACTGGAATCAAGCTATCCTGGCTGAAGAGGGGTGAAACCACAAAATCGGTCCTAGGATGCTTGTTCCAAGTCCAGGGAGGACCTAGCTTGGCAGTTCGGGCTGGACTGTTCCCATGAGGCACAGGGTCAAGACTGATTTGCATATGGCTGAGTTCAAACTGGAACGGCATGGTGTGCAAAAAAACGATGGATTTAGGCCCAGATCACTGTACTAGGGTGAATGTATGACATTGTTCTGCATTCTGTCCATCAACTGTTGTTTTTGCATTTGTCACTCCGAGTGGGACAGGTATGCTCAGACGTGAGTCCCATGCTCTCCATGCCACTGGAATCAAGCTATCCTGGCTGAAGAGGGGTGAAACCCCGAAATCGGTCCTAGGATGCTTGTTTCCAGTCCAGGGAGGACCTGGCTTGGCAGTTCAGGCTGGACTGTTACCATGAGGCACAGGGTCAAGACTGATTTGCATATGGCTGGGTCCAAACTGGAATGGCAAGGTAAGCAAAAACACGATGGATTTAGGCCCAGATCACTGTACTGGGGTGAATGTATGACATTGTTCTTCATTCTGTCCATCAACTGTTGTTTTTGCATTCCTCCAAGTAGTGTGTCTCTCTCCTGGTCACTTTTCTTTGGAATTTGGAGCTGGAAGGATCACTCTCCTTGTCTGCTGCATTAATATCATTGGATTTAATGGCTTTGTATTTGAGATATCAGAAGTAAGTTGAAAAACTGGTATGTAAGGGTGTTGTTTGCTAGACTGGGGGCATGCACCTGGATCTATTTGTACTTTTATTCAATTTTTAAAATGTGTTGTGGTGGGTGACCTGCAGTTTTAGTAGGGGCCTAGTTTATTTGAGCATGAAATTATCTTGTTTTGTAATGGAAAAATGTTGCACAGTTCAGTACATTTTCTTCCTCATATCTTTTAATAAGTTTGCAATAATGATTTAATTCACTATATGGCCTAGTCTGCCAATAGGCCGTCTAACCCATAGGCCCAGTACTAGTCATTGGTGCATGAAACAACTGTTGCTGTGGTGTCTGTTGAATTGAAACATCATTTATGCCATGGATGGCATTGAATGACTTTCCAAAATGTGTTTTTTGGGGTATTTCATGTTTTTTTTCTGCAAACAGGCGATAGGTGGGGTATATACATTGTATGTCTTTGAAGTATATGTGTTTTTGTAAAATTTCTCAGCCCAGTTACTTTCTGTTTTTGCCATTGCTGAACTAATGCTCTTTTTTGGCGTTACCAGTCCGTACCTTCTTTGTCTGGCCAGTGTATGGGTGTATTTGACATAGGCCATCATTTGTCTTTGCTCCCCATGTCATTTGGCCAATGGTAATTTTTTATAGTCAGTGTCCATAAGTTTACGTGTGTTCTTTGATTTCTAGGCCTCCTGCATGTTCTTTGGATCATGTGGCTGGCGGCCATTTTCTTTAGCCAGCTTGTGTGATTTTGCCATATGCCTGCATGTCTTCTTTGTTGTGGCCATGCCTTCTTGTTGGTTTATGTGACCATATGGCTGATGGCCATTTTCTGTAGATAGCCAGTGTGTTTTTGCCATAGGCCTGCATGTGTTCTTTGTCTTCCAAGCTTCCTTCTTGTTGTTTTCAACATGTGGCTGGTGGCCATTTTGTCTAGGCAGCCAGTTTGCTGTTGCCATAGGCTTCAATGTCTTCTTTGATTGTGGCCATGCCTCCTCTCTTGTTTGCTGGATGTTGATAACCATGTGGCACTAGCTGGCAGCAATTTTGGTTTTGCATGCAATTTTTCTTATTTTGTACAGGAAAAACGTTGCATAGTTAAGTACATTGTCTCTATTGTTTTAATACATGTGCAATATTGATTTAATTCCCTATGTGGTCTAGTCTGCCAATGGGCCTTCCAGGCAGTAGCCCCTGTACTAGTTATTGGTACATGAAACAACTGCTTCTGTGGTGTATGTTGAATTTAAACATCATTTAGTCCATGGATGGTAGTTGATTAAAATACAAAATGTGTTTTTAGTGGTATTTCACCTTTTTTTCCATGCCTATGGAGCATAAGTGTTGTTATAGACATTTCTAGCCCTGTTAATTTTCATTTTTGTCATTGCTGAATTAATGTTGTGTTCTCTGTGTTACCATGTCTCCTTTGTCTTGCCAGTGTGTGAGTGTGTTTGTCATAGACCACCATTTGTCTTTGATCTCCATGCCATGTGGCCAGAGACCATTTTGTATAGTCAGCGTAAGTAGACCGCCATATGTTTTTTTGTTTTCCAGGCATCCTTCTTGCTGTTGTGACCATGTGGTTGGCGGCCATGTTTTATAGCCAGCCAGTGTGCTTTAGCCATAGGCCTGTATGTTTTCGTTGTAACCCATTCCTTCTTGCTGTTACCATGTGGCTGGCAGCCATTTTCTGTAGGCAGCCAGTGTGCACTGGCATAGGCCTGCATGTGTTCTTTATTGTGGCCATGCCTTCTTGCTTGCAGTTTCGTCATGTGGTCGGTGGCCATTTAGTGTAGGCAGGCTTTGTGCTTTTGTCTTTGGCCTGCATGTCTTCTCCGTACCCCATCCCTTCTTGCTTGCTGCTGTTACCATGTGGCTGGCAGCCACATTCTGTAGGCAGCCAGAGTGAACTGCCTTATGCCTGCATGTGTTCTTTATTGTGGCCATGGCTCTTTGCTCACTGTTTCATTATGTGATCGGTTGCCATTTTGTGTAGGCAGCCAGTGTGCTTTTGCCATAGGCCTCCATGTCTTCTTGGTCCCCAATGCCTTCTTGCTCAGGGTTGTTATTGTTGATTATGTGGCACTGGCTGGCAGCCATTTTTGTGTCTAGCCAATGTGACATTTTGCATGCATGGTTGGTTGAGATTGTAGTTTAATAAATGACATGCTTGAGGATAATTTAACTTATATATATATTTTTATAATTTTCAGTATTTAACTTTTAACTGTTTAATTTTTTTTTTTATTATTGAAATGTTTTTAATTTTAGGTTTTTAAAATGTTGATTTTATTTTGTTTCAATTTTTTAATGTCTTTTATTACATTTTCCTAACATCCGGCATTGTTCCCATGTCTGCTGTATGTGCACAACAGCATTCATTGTCTAAAAATGTATCTATTGTCTGCTGCACCTCCCTGAGTGCCACATCGCACCGTGATGCATATAAAGCAAACAGTTACAACTGTATGTTGTTGTTGTTGCTCTTTCTTATCCTTCCTTTATTGGTGTATGAGTGTACACCATGCAAGTTTATGTTGGTGTGGCTTTATGAATGGATAGTTAGACTGTATTGCTAATTATTTGTACAAACTTAAGTAACCACAGTAAATTATCTTGTTTGTTTCTATTACTAATTGAACTGCAACAATGCCATGTTTCACTGAGGTTCTTCTTGCTTGTTTGCTTTTAGGTGCACAAGAGAAATATAGCATCACCCACAGTACTGCCAGACAGAAGGCCTGTGCATGAAGTGATGCGTGACCACACAACACGGACATCTGTTCAAGTTGTTGAGCTAAGTGCCACTGTGAACTGACAGCTTCAAGATGGCCCACAATAAATGTGTTGCCAATTAAATGGCCAGTGTGAAGGAGAAGAAGTTGATTTTTACCACTGGCATGTTGACCAGCACCTTTTTTGGCAAACTTGTGCCTGCCTCACTGGCCTTCGGTGGGAAAGTTGAGAACAGCACTCCTTAATAACCAGCACCACCCATCCAACCGAAATCCAAGACCATGTCTATCAGTAATTCAGCCACTGCAATCATGCAGATGAGTAGTGATGTTGAATCGAATGTGCCCCTTTCGTAAAGTAGTACACAATTGTTTCAGGAAACAGAGCAAAGTGGACAGAAGCCAAAGCCAGCAATGCCACATTTGCCTGATGTTGTAGCAGAGCATGGAGTTGAGCTTCCTTCGGAGCAATAACCCCCTCTTTTAGAATCATTGGCTCCTCATGATGATAGGGACATAAGTGGCCCTCAGCAGAGTCCAGGAGACAACAGGACAGGCAAGGGAAAAGAAAAGTTTCTGAAAGATTTAGACTTATGGAAGGGGATGATGTTGAAGATGATGATGATGACTAGACAGTCAAGGTGGAAAGTGACACAGAGGAGTCTGACATTGCTATTTCAACCTGCTCTGAGGGATGCGGTACAGGTAGCACCGCCACCAGCTCCCACAATTACAAAACCTCAGGTGAGACCTGCACCAACACTTACCTTCCGAGAAGCAGAGAGGCAATCAATGCTCACCTACCTCTAGTTCTTTTTCAGGCATTGGTAGTGGCACAGTAAACAAGTATTCCTCCCCAGTTTGGGACTTTTTTACAGTTAGCAAAGAGGGGGAGCACATTGCAGTATGCAGCATTTGCAACAGAAGTGTTTGTTGAAGTAAGCCTGGTACACATTATGGTACTGGACACCAAATGATCCATGTGAAAAAAAATCTCACGATCCAGTGGGAGGAGAACCTTAACAATGTGCTGAACATGGTTGTAGTGCTGAGGAGAGCCGCGAAACATCAGCTACAAGTCAAATGACAGTGGAAGATGATGGTGAGGAAGAAGAAAGCAGCCCTGTCCCCAGCAGTTTGGCAGCAGAATCACCCACCTTGGCAACTTTGCAATGGCACATGAAGACTCTGAGTGAAGTGGAGACACCACAGCATACTGTAACTGCACCAGCAAGATGAACATTTAGTCTGCCACCACCATCTACTTCTTGCCATGTTTAGGTAGGAGGGACCCTGTAAGTAAATGTTAATGTAAATTGATACTTGTATAGTGCACTACTCACCCGCAAGGGTCTTAAGGCGCTTGTACGAATACCGCTGTTGAACCCATCCTGGCTTTCCCTGTGAGGCGTCCACTCCTGGGCACTCCCAAGAAGGAGGCCAGGCATCCTTAGCGTTGTGGGGGCCATTGTGGAGATTAAGCAAGCTATTGCCCAGAGTTGCAGAGTGGGACTCCATGATTGGAATGGCACCGAGGCGAGAATTATCAGGTCCGTGGAATTTTTGAGTCCAAGACCCGCCGAGGCAGGGAATTGAACCCTCGTCCCGGGCTAGACCTCTGCATCAGGGTCTGCCGCTCTAATCATTGAGCCACATTTCTCCACTGTGCAGAACAGCACAACCGCACATTTGTACAATGAAAAGCTGGCACAAATGTTAGCACTGGACCTCCTTTTGTTTTTCTTTTTTGAAAGGAGTGGGATTCATGAAATATGTGACAGCCACCTGCCCAAAACTGGAAGGTACTGAGTCAGACCTATTTTGCTAGAGTTGCTGTTCCAGTGCTGCATCATGATGTGCTGCAGTTGGCAGGACAAGCTTTTTAGCAAAGTGTTAATCACTCTATCCACCTGACAACAGACATGTGGTCCAGTTGTCAAGTGACTGATTACATTTGCATCACTGCAGACTAGATCTTTTTGTGTGGGTAAAACAAAAAATATATGCAGGTCTTGGCCCTGAAGAAAGTTTTAAGAGTGTTCGGCGGCATGCAATAGTGACCATTTGCGCCATGGAGAAATCACATCTGGCTGTAAACATCTTGGAATATTTTGACAGCAAGGTGTATGAATGGCTGCATCCCAGACGTCTCAGGATTGGATTTGTTGCCAAGGAAAATGGCAGTAACATAATCAAGCATCACACAAAAACAATTGGCAACCGGGAGCTATCTGGAAAGGGAGAAGGTCCGGTACCTGTGCTCCCAAAGAACAACGTTTATAGCACTTGGGGGGTATATGTTCCTATAGTCTCGGGAGAGTCGCATCCAAACTTTGGTTGGTAAGAGGAAATAGCAACAAGTAGTCTGTCTCAAAGAAGGTTGGGTCTATAAATAGTGGTAGGGGGAATCCCTCTTTTTGGATATAGTGCCCTCACACAGCCTTGCGAGTGTCATGCTTCATCATGGGGCATTGCTCCTTATGGGGGTGGCACTGTAGTCCCTCACGGGCCCTGCGAGAGTGCTTTTTAGCGGATATCTTTTAAGGTGACGCTGCAGTTGTGTGTGTGGGCCTCGGAAGGTAAGTGAGTGGGTGAATTAAAATTACCAAACGG
Source organism: Triturus cristatus (assembly GCF_964204655.1). Lineage (NCBI taxonomy): Eukaryota > Metazoa > Chordata > Amphibia > Caudata > Salamandridae > Triturus > Triturus cristatus. Next base: position 28,932,825 of record NC_140593.1, on the reverse strand, counting down.
TACCTAGAACCTGTATTTATTCGGGGGTCCGAGTTGTAAGTTTAAAATAGGTGTGAATCTTGGAGCTCCTCTTAAAAACAAATATTGAGGGCGGATGTAAAACTAATCACAGCTCTCAGAATAGGTGCCAGAGTGAATAAATCACACATAAAAAAGGGTCAACATGTTTCGCGCTCTTTATTGGTCCTTAAGGGATCCATAGGTGCATTGTCAGGACCAGAAAGCTGGTGAAATAAACAAGAAGAAGACTGGTCCCGGGAAGGTGAAAATCCTGTGAACCTGTTATACCTTATTCTTAAGGTGTGTAAGCGTCCTTGCGCAGATAGGAACTCTCAATGCAGGTACCTATTCCCAACCTGGTGAAACATAAATAGAGAGAGACACACAAATATGTATAAGGATATAAAAAAGCATTTTACATGTAGGGCAATCATCATTTCCATGCGCTGTGCTGTGCCGCTATTGCATGCACACGAGGTATGCATATCATAGTATTGTGCCCGGATTTATTAATAATAGTGACAGACAGGACACATATCACAGGGTGCAGCTGACAATTGTGCAAATGGGTGGAGCTTATAGGTTGAATCTGTAATTGGATACCCTATAGTTCCCACGTGCATATTGCTGGTTGAGAATGGTACCAGCGTGATGAAACCGGGTGAGGTTTAGTGCATATCTTGAAAACATAGATAATAAATGTAGATGGCGGTATGGATTTCGGGTCACAAGACCAAGGTCAAGTGGGCATGTGATGCACTGCAATCGAGTGATCATTATAGTGGCTAAGGTCCGGATTATATGAGGACTAATGACGCGTAATGGAAAATTCTGCTCACAAACACACACGGTTCCTGCGCTTCCCGTGTTTTTAAAAAAGGGTTGCACTCACTTCAAACACACAAATGCGCTTCTGTACTCCTACCCCTCATTAAGGAAATCGGGCTTCGTCGGTGTGCTCTCGGTGAGTGGCTGAGTTTCTGTTCAGCGATAGAAAAATGTGTGGTTAAAATGGTGCAGCAGTAAGAGCGCGATTAAGTCAGTAGACTTGGTCATTAATGCCTCCCTGATCCAAGCACGTGCAGGAGTGGTTACTCACAGTTGCTCACCTCTCCAGGGTTAATGACCTACCCCTCTGTAGCAGTGTGCCGGAATCAGAGGGGAAAGGTTTTAGATCGCCCGCTTTTATTCTCGATGATTATGAACCAGGCCTGATTGAGTGGGTGGGTACAGGTGCGGTGACGTGCTGCGTGGAGGGTGTGGCCACGGTGAGTTGTGTGGCTCCATCTTTAGTGTGTAAATGTGGCAGCCATCTTAACATGGGGAAATCAGAAGGGTTAAGAAATCTGATCACAGCGCGTTTTCTCTAACGTGATCGGGTTCGGAGTGGAAAACCATATTTGTCATGATCGGGGCTAAAATATGGTTCTTAAGGAGGACGAGTGCTGTAAAATGAACATGTCAGGCTAAACCTCAGAATGGTTGAATGTTGGTGTGTGACTGAAGTGTATCATAAATGAGTTGTGCATAACTAATAATCTCTCTACTGAAAGCATAAACGGGCGTGGTAAACAGCTATTATGAAAAAAGTGACCGTAGTCACTGTGTGGTGGAAGTGCACCACTCACATGTACAGTCTCGTACTTGTAGTGGAAAGATACCATGGTCATGCATAAGGCAGATGGACCATGCCTAGTTAATTAGTGGACCAAATTCATTGCATTCGGTATGTGAAGATCCCCAGGTCCGTAAGAACCATGCCCAAGTCATATGTACCTCATGGGTGTGGGGGACAAACCTCCGGTTCAGTGAGCTTATATTCTTCCTTCAAAGCCAGTAATTATAGTACATTAGAACATTAATTCTGCCCACGGGATCTCATTGTTAAGTCCTTCAGTGTCACAACTTAGTCTATGGACCAAGCGCTGTTCTTGTCTAAAGAGGGTTCTGTTGGTCCAGTTGGGATTAGATTCAATAATTGCCCACCTTATACTATCTGAGGTATTCTTTTGTTCCATGAAGTGGGCAAGCAACTTGGTGTTGGTCTTACCATGTCGTATAGTGCTTTTGTGCTGGCCAATTCTCATCTTGACCTGCCTGGTTGTCATGCCGTAGTATCTTTAGCCACAGGGGCATAAAATGGTATAGACCCATTTCTTGTTGTTGCAATTGGTGTGTCTTGTTTGTTGCCAGGGCGTGGCTAGACCGAGGTCGATCTGTTTTAAAGCTGTGGTCTCGGTGCAGGCAGTGCATGAACCGCAGGGAAAATGACCCACCACTGGTTGTAAGACCCAGAGAGTGGGTTGCCTTGTGAGTGGTGGCTCAGGACGGGTATGGACTAGGTGGTCCCTCAGATTCTGCATGCGTTTGAATGCAAAAAGTGTGGGGGGCCTGGTGTAAATGTGACTGTCCTTGGAATGTCCCAGTGTTTCCCCTACCAACAGAACATTTTGATGTGGCCTCGATATAGCGACAACTTCATCCTCTTCTTGAAAGGGGATGAGAAAGTTTGTATTACATTCTGCGGATGGATCAACACTCTGGACACCTTCTTAAAATTCACGAGTACAAGATCACAGGACAATATCCCATTCCTAGATTTGCTCATATCTCTGGATAAAGGTTCCTTACATACTACCAACTACAGGAAGCCCACAGACAAAAACAGTCTCCTCATTTATGACAGTCACCATCCAAAAGCACTGAGGAACAATTTACCAGTCAGACAATTCCTACGCCTACGTAGGAACTGTGACACCATCACTGAGTTCGAAAAGCCATCAGAGATTCAAACAGACAATCTGATAAGGCGTAACTACCCTAACAACATCATACGCCAGGCACACAAAAGAGCGAGAAATAATCCAAGAGCTGCCCTCCTAGAAGTGAGAGACAGGCCTAAATCGGAAGCCATTTCATGTGTCACCAAATTTACGCCCAGTTCCAATCAAATTCAGAAAGTTGTAAGAAAACACTGGGCTATTCTAAGGACAGGCACATTTACACCAGCCCCCCCACCCCCACTTTTTGCATTCAAACACACGCAGAATCTGAGGGACCACCTAGTCCATACCGGTCGTAAGCCACCACTCACGAGGCGACCCACTCTCTGGGCCTTACCACCAGTGGTGGGTCATTTTCCCTGCAGTTCCTGCTTTGCCTGCACCGAGACCACCGCTTCAAAACAAATCAACCTCAGTCCAGCCACACCCTGGTGACAAACAAGACACACCAATTGAAACACCAAGAATTGTGTCCATACCATTCTATGCACCTGTTGCAAAATATACATCCGCATGACCACCAGGCAGGTCAAGATAAGAATTGGCCAGCACAAAAGCACTATACGACGTGGTAAGACCAACACCAAGTTGCTTGCCCACTTCATGGAACAAAAGCATACCGGGGATAGTATAAGGTGGGCAATTATTGAATCTAATCCCAACTGGACCAACAGAACCCTCTTTAGACCAGAGCAGCGCTGGGTCCATAGACTAAGTTGTGACACTGAAGGACTTAACAATGAGATCCCGTGGGCAGAATTAATGTTCTACTGTACTATTATTTCTGGCTTTGGAGGATGAATATGAGCTCACTGAACCGGATTGTCCCCCCACACCCATGAGGTACATATGACTTAGGCATGATTCTTAAGGACCTGGGGATATCATCGCATACCGAACGCAATGAATTGGTCAACTAATTAACTAGGCACGGTGCAACCACCTTATGCATGAACATGGGATCTTTCCCATTACAAGTACGAGACCGTACATGTGAGTGGTGCACTTCCACTACAGTCACTCCGGTCACTTTTTTCATAATAACTGTTTACCACCCCAGTTTATGCTTTCAGTAGAGAGATTATTAATTCTGTACAACCCTTTAAGATACACTTCAGTCACACACCAACATTCAACCATACTGAGGTTTAACCTGATATGTTCATTTTACAGCACTCGTCCTCCTTTTAAACCATTTTTTAGGCCCGATAGTGACAAATATTGGTTCCCACTCTGAACTCGATCACGTTAGAGAAAACACGCTGTGATCAGATTACTTAACCCTTCCGATTTTCCCATATTAAGATGGCCACCACGTTTACACACTTAAGATGGAGCCACACAGCTTACCGTGGCCACACCCTCCACGCAGCACGTCGCCGCACCTGGACCAGCCAACTCAATCAGGATAGGTTCACAATCATGGAGGATAAAAGCCAGCGATCCCCTCCGATTCCGGCACACTGCTCCGGAAGGGTTCTTGTTAACCTGGGAGAGGTGAGCAACTGTGAGTAACCTATCCCGCATGCGCTTGAATAAGTGCAAAAACAACAGTTGATGGACAGAATGCAGAACAATGACAAGCATTCACCCCAGTACAGAGATCTGGGCCTAAATCCATCGTTTTTTGGCTCAACATGCCATTCCAGTTTGAACCCAGCCATATGCAAATCAATCTTGACCCTGTGCCTCAAGGGAACAGTCCAGCCCACATTGCCAAGCTAGGTCCTCCCTGGACAGGAAACAAGCATCCTAGGACCGGTTTTGGGGTTTCACCCCTCTTCAGCCAGGATAGCTTGATTCCAGTGGCATGGAGAGCATGGGACTCACGTCTGAACATACCCGTCCCCCTCGGGGTGACAAATGCAAAAACAACAGTTGATGGACAGAATGCAAAACAATGTCATACATTCATAGCAGTACAGATATCTGGGCCTAAATCCATCGTTTTTTTGCTCACCATGCCATTCCAGTTTGAACCCAGCCATATGCAAATCAGTCTTGACCCTGTGCCTCAAGGGAACAGTCCATCCCGAACTGCCAAGCCAAGCAGTTCGGGCTGGACCGTTCCCATGAGGCAGAGGGTCAAGACTGATTTGCATATGGCCAGGTCTAAACTGGGGTGGCATGGTGAGCAAAAGAATGATGGATTTAACCCAGATCTCTTGACTGGGGGTGAATGTTTTGATTTGTTCAGCATTCGGTCCATCAATTGTGTGTATTTTCCTTTCTCGCCCTAAGTGCGCCAGGTATGCTCAGACGTGAGTCATGGGCTCACTGTTCCACTGGAATCAAGCTATCTTGGCTGAAGAGGGGTGAAACCCCGAAACCGGTGCTAGGATGCTTGTTTCCGGTTCAGGGAGGACCTGGCTTGGCAGTTCGGGCTGGACTGTTCCTAGGAGGTACATGATTTGCATATGGCCACGTCTAACCTGCGGTGGCATGGTGAGCTGAAGAATGATGGATTTAACCCAGATCTCTTGACTGGGGGTGAATGTTTTGATTTTTTCTGCATTCCGTCCATCAATTGTGTGTCTTTTGCACTTGGATCAGGTCAGCATTAATGACTGATTCTACTGACTCGATTGCGCTCTTACTCATGGCAGCATTTTAACCACGCATTTTTTTATCGCTTAACAGAAACTCAGCCACTCACCAAGAGCGCGCCGACGAAGCCGATTTCCTTAATGAGGGGTAGGAGTACAGGAGCGCAGCTGCGTGTTTGAAGTTTGTGCGACCCTTTTTTTAAAAACACGGGAAGCACAGGAAGTGTGTGTGTTTGTGTGCAGAATTTTTCACTACGCCTCATTGGCCCTCGTATTATATGGACCTTAGCCACTATAATGATCACTTGATTGCAGTGCACTGCAGGCCCACTTGACCTTAGGCTTGTGCTCCAAAATCCATACCGCCATCTACATTTATTATCGATGTTTTAAAGATATGCACTAAACCTCGCCTGGTTTCATTCCGCTGGTACTATTCTCAGCCGGCAATGTGCATGTGGGAGCTATAGGTTATCCAGTTACAGATTCAGACTATAAGCTTCACCCTTTTGCACAATTGTCAGCTTCACCTGGCTGTGATACTTGTCCTGTCTGTCACTATTATTAATTCACCCGGGCATAATACTATAATATGCATACCTTGTGTGAATGCAATAGCGGCACAGCACACCGCATGGAAATGATGATTACCCTACATGTAAAATGCATTTTTATATCCTTATACATATTTGTGTGTCTCTCTCTATTTTTGTTTCACCAGGTTGGAGATAGGTACCTATACTGAGAGTTCCTATCTGCGCAAGGGCGCTTACATACCTTAAGAATAAGGTATCACAGGTTCACAGGATTTTCTCTTTCCTGGGACCTGTCCTCTTCTTCTTGTTCACTTCACCAGCTTTCCGGTCCTGACAAAGCACCTATGGATCCCTTAAGGACCAATTAAGAGTGCAAAACATATTGACCCTTTTTTATGTGTGATTTATTCACACTGGCACATATTCTGAGAGCCGCGGTTAGTCATACATCCGCCCTCTATATTTTTTTTTAAGTAGAGCTTCAAGATTCACACCTATTTTAAACTTACTACTCGGACCCCTGAATAAGTACAGGTTCTAGGTACCGTTTGGTAATTTTAATTCACCCACTCACTTACCTTCCCAGAACTACACACCCATATGCACAACTGTGGCATCTTCTTAAAAGATCTCAACTAAAGAGCACTCTCGCGGGGCCCGTTGCGGACTGCAGCGCCGCCCCCTCTAGGAGCAACGCCCAATGATGAGGCATGACACTCGCAAGGGTGTGTGAGGGCATTATATCCAAAAGGAGGGATTCCCCACCACTATTTATAAACCCAACAATCTTTGAGACTGACCACTTGTTACTACTCCCTCTTACCAACCAACGTTTGGTTGTGACTCTCCAGTAACATAATCAAGACCATGTCAGATGGAGGCTATTTCAAGGTCCTGTGTTTGGCCCATTGCATCAACTTGTTGTTAAAAGATTTTCCTCAAAAAGGAAGACACAGTCAGCAACATATTAACCACCTGAAGAAGAATCTACACTCGTTTCAGCAATTCTTTTAAAGCCCGGAACCAGCTGTGGATTATTCAGGGTAATAATAGAGCACCAGTCAAAGTCCTGCAGGAAGTGCCAAACCTTTCACATGTTACAACATATGTTTGAGCAGTACAAAAATATCAATGACCATGTAATTCAAAGAGGAGGGGATGCAGTTGGGAAAGCTATGACCATGGATGTGGACAAATGGGGCCTTGTCAAATGCCTGACACAGATGCAACTCCCTTTTGCCGTTTTCACACAGGAAGTTAGCAAGGAGGACAGTACGATGGGCCAAGCTATCCCATTGTTGCATCTCCTACACGACCATGTGCTGAAGGTGCCTGGAAGGTTTGCCCCCGCAGGTGTGAATGAAAACACAGAAGCACATGCCTTGATTGAGACCTTATTCCTTCAGAAGGCTTGTAATACATGGCTGCAGAATCACATCATCAGATCCAAAGAGTACATCTGTGCCACACTACTTGATTCATTGTACAAAAACATTCTGCCCACTTTTATTCATTTTACTGAAGGGGATGTTTTAGAATACAAGAGGTGGATTGTAGAGCAAGCTGTTGAATTGGAAGAAGAACAGCTGGAACTTTAAGTCCCACCTTGCAGTTCTGGGGTGCAGCCTTCATCTTCGAGAAAGGGCAGTCTTGTCTCACAGTATTCAACAACACCATCAACCAGAATACCAGCAACAACAACAATAGAATTGCCTGGACCCAACCTCTGCATTTTATTTGTTTCAATTGGCAGGTCTCAAGTCCAGTAGTGATGGCAAAACAGGTTGAGCAAGTGGCATTACCAATGACCATTCACAGGATGTTACAGAAGTTTGTGGATGATTCAGAAGAGGTCTATGTAGATCGAAACTCACTGATGTATAGGTATGTGAAGATGTGCCAATAGCCAGAGCTCAATTAAATATCTGGCTTGTCCTGTCACCGGTGTGTATTCTGAGTGTGTTTTCAGTGTAGCTGGTGTGGTTGTTACAGTAGGAAGGGCCAGTCTCTTGCCTCAAAATGTGGGGAGATTGACTATGGTCAAACTAAACCAAGATGTTATATCACAAAATTATACCATTCCTGAAAGAGCAGCACAGGAGGAGGTGGTTGGTTGGTCTAAAATGTAATCAAATGTTTTAGCTAATCAACCTCTGGATAAACCACCTGAGTTTGAGGACAAACTCTACTTTTCCAAAGATGAATGTCAGTGCACCATAGAACTTTTGAATTATTTCTCTTGAAAAAGATAGTGGAACATTATTATTTTTTTTAACAGATTTATGCTGCACCAGCATTTTGTTAGTCACATATAATGCCGGAGTGCAGCTAGACCAGTGTGCATTAAAGAAGCCTCCCCAATTCATTCATGAGAGTGGGGACAAAGTCATGAAATAGGCATGCCCCTCGCATGCCTATTACCTATTCCTTTTTCCATCACTTAGCACTAGATGTTCTGCACCAGAAAATATTGATTATTTACAAAATTACCTATCAATACCAAATTCCAATGTGTTGCCAGCATCAGACATTAATACCTAATACCTAAAGTACCCATGATTGGATTGGAAGAGGTAGCTGCAACTATTGCAATGGTGAGTAAGTGATTGTGTGAGTGATAATGATGTTTGATGATTCATGTGATGGTAGCAGACAGTGAGGTAGGGTGTTGAACTGTAACATGGGAACTTGCGGAGGTGCCCCCTCGACACTAGCACCCTGAAACCCTCCTGGGTGAGTAACTGTACTTATACAAAATCCCCTGATTGGTTGATTGATTTGCATTGTTTGGGGCCTGAGTGATTTGTGATCATTTTTCCATGGGGGAGATTTGTCTTCACAAACTTAGTTAGCACAAATTAATTAACCTGTATTGCCCACCTCTATGATCCTTTTGGCTTTTTCAATGTCTAGGATGGCTATCCCAGACAACCATTTGATTGACAAGACTGCCAAATTCCAATCTGTTGCTTACATTAAAGGGGAGATAGTGCACCTTCTACCATGTTTGGATTCGAACAGGCAACCATTGCACCAGTAAGTAATCAGAAGATCGAGTGACTGTGAGTGATGATTGATGTGGAGACTGACAGTGAGGGTTGGTGTGTTGAACTGTAATTCAGGAAATTTCTTCAGGTGATTATTGATTTGCAATGCTTGGGGCCTGAGCTATGGGTGAACATTTTTTTTTCCTGTAGGTAATCGGCCCTTTCACATTTAGCCAGATTTATTTGCAGGATCCTTTGCCTTTTTCTGGTTCTTCAAAGACCAAAACAGTCACTTAAGGTAACAAACATTCTTCAACAGCAGGGCACTACACATCTATCTTGCATGGGTCATGATGATGACTGGTCTGAAACTGAGTTACTCAGAGTGAGGACTTAGTAGGATGAGGGAATAACTTAGGGACTACCTCATCAATAGCATTAAGCAAGACGTTATTGCTTCAGCTCTAAGGTAAACCAAGATTTCAAAGCCTATTACTCAGCTATGTTCGATAGAGAGAGGTGTTTTATGTAATATTGCTGTGTGTGTGTGGGGTGTGTGTGTGTGTATTGAGCTTGTGGGCAAAGTAAAACTCTGAGTCCCCCTCTTGTTTTTTTTGCTCTGCCTCTGAGTCCTCTTGAAACTCTGCTTATGAAACTTACCCTTCTTCTTTCCTTCTACTTGACTCTAAAATACACTTTCTCTTTTACAATCCACAGACCTTCTTCTAGTCTCCTGCATAAATTAAAGGCAAAAGCTGAGCTCGACAACACTCCTGTGGGACAGTCCAGACAAGCGCCAGAGAGAGGACATTCCCAAGGAGAATGCAGATGCACCTCCTAATTTTGCCATACAGTATAACTTTTCTTTTGACAATCATATTTGGAGAACTGGGTGGGTGAGTTCACTCCCTAACCTAGAAGACACAACATTTAGATATCTGATAACTTAGCTCTCGGGGGAAGAAGGACTGTGTGAACTACATTTATCTATACTCTGTCATACTCATTCCTTTGTTTCCTTCCACAACAGATTGATATCGAATGATGTGTTGCTCATTGTCCAGATGAATGTTGCCCTTGTGTAGTGTTTGTCTTTAGCAAAACTTTGCCCAACTCCCCCTTCCCATCCATTCATCGAACCCCTAACCCTCTTCCCCTAGGGTGTGATTTATTGAGGTGTTGCTCAATTTACACCATAAATTGATGCCAAACTTGGTGGGGCAAACGTGTTGAAAGCAACATCAACTTACTTCAAGATCTTCTAAGCAAAAGCCCACACTGGCCTCATGAACCCACCCACACACAGCCAATGTGTGTACAAAAGTCTTTTGTTACAAATTGGCAATATGTTCTGAGATTTTTCAGTATTGAATCCTTCTGTGTAGTATGATAATTTGAGTTTGTGTGCTCAATTTGCAAGAAATGTCTCTGGCATATTCATGGGTCAACATATTGGAGCCCTGAAGAAGTCCATGTAGGACGAAACTCGTTGGCTACTATAACCACTGTGTTTTTTAAATGAAGAAAATGTATAAAGAATGTTTGAACTGAGATACTTTAGTCAGAGGCAGTGATTTATGTTGTGAATCTCACTTTCAGATGAACCATTAGCATAAATCATTGGTGAACATATGCCAAACTCTCACTGACTGGACATATTGTTTATAATATTGTGAGTGCTGGACCACTATTGATAAATGTTGTTTTGAAATTTGTTTTTAAAATGTAGTAGAGAGGGTTTGTACTCCTGGTTCGGTGCACCACTTTTAGACTAATAACTTTTTTTTTCTTAAGTTTAAAAAAAGTTTTATTGAAAATTATAAAGGTGTCAATAAAAAACCTATAATAAAAACCTCATAACAATGTTAGACTAATAACTTGACCAACTTATTTGGTTGCTAAGCACGGTATTGTATTGCCTCGATCCCTCTGTCTATAGCTGTTTCATACCGGGTGAATATTATTTGTAATACTAGCTTACTTGTGCCTGCAATTTCATGATAGACAGCAAGAACGAATAGCCCGAGATTCTACCCTGAGCCCACAACAATCCAAAAACCCAACAGTAGGGAAATAATAATAATAAAAAATAGGACTTACTGGTAGTGCGTGCCAGCTGACCAGCTACTCCCTGCCCTTTCTCCTCCTGAATATCCCTCTTCTTGCCCTTAGGTGCTGATGTAAGAAATGAGGACGATTAAAAAAATAGATCAGTGAATCAGTTAATCTCCACACACTTTTTGTGACAAGCAAACGCAGTCACATTGCACTTCTCTAGAACAGATCGCCTACCGCACTACTTTCAAGCCTAGTGAATATCCTTGAGTTGCACAAACAGATCCTTAAATACCTAGTCAAAATGTCCTTAACAAAAGCATTTGAAACTAATGCATTGCAGTGAATGTCCTTTAATTCTATTCCCATTCCTCAAATCCCTTGATGGACCAACTCAGTCTCCTTTTTTTGCAATGCAAAGTTGCATACTATGCAATGCTGTGAAATAAATAACTTGGAACTGTACGAGCTACATAAACAAAGTCACAGAGCATATGCACTACTCACTGATTCACTATAGTGACAGTAGAACAGCCGACAATATCTGCTTAATTAATCAGCGAATGCCAATGACAGGTATGATTAGGTAGCGCTGAGCACCTGCCTAGCAAAAACTAGAAGCTGGATTACATAATAACATACCTCTGTAAACTAAACGTAACTTACCTCTGAGTGTGAGAAGCTTGCTATTTGGAAATAAAATATTAACATTGTAGAACACAAACAAAACAAATAATTAATACTCACGAAGTCTCATAATTTCATTGCCTAGCAGGTCGAGCAGGTAGCAGGAACCAATCTTGGAAGAGAAACATTGGAATGTGTTCTTCTCTCTGCTGGGCATGCAGAGGCAGCTGGACCCCAACAATCCCCAGAAATCATCTGATGAACCCTGAACCAGAGACACCAGTGCTCATCCAATAATCTCAAGGGAATTGGGTTTGAGAACCAAACAATAAAGTAAAAAAATAGTTTGTTAAAACAAAAAGCTAAAATAAAGAAAGAAACAAATGGTGCACATTCATGCCAGTGGAGAAGCAAATGCTGGGTCTCAGACCAATCTGGGACATCTGTCCTAGAGCTAGGAATGAGTATGGAGACCAGCTCCTGCAGCAGTAGTAAAAGACATCAATAAAAACACAAATAATCAATGACATATATAATGCATACACTTCTGCATTGGGTTACTATGAAAGAGGTCTTTTAGAATGATTAGAACTGCACTCACACCATATGGAACCAAATATAAATACACACTCACACAATATTGCGCCAAAGATAAATACACACTCACAAAATATTGTACCCATGAAGATTACACATAAGTACACCATACATTCTTATCTCAATGAGATAAGACATAATCTGTATCCTTCAGCTGAAGTATGTCCAAGGCTTGAGAGCGTTACCAAGACCTTCTTTCAGAGTGAAAAAACAGAGACGTAACAGGATAACAATAAACACAGCAATAATAATCTACACTTTTATCAGCAAGAACTATGGATGAATTACATAAATGATATGAGGAGGAAATGACAAAATAAAGGCAAGTAGCGTAAAGTAAGCTGAGTGGGAACAAGAGGGAACTGTGCTATAGGAAACAAAGTCAGGAAGTCTCTGAATGTGAAGAGTTTTGTGCACAGTTACCCAAGATTCTCACTGATAACCAGAAATGACCAGGGAGTCAAAACAATAGAATTCCTCTGAGCAGAAGAGTTAAATGTAGCCCAAAAAGGATCTGGACTTATCTGCGAGCAAGGATGGAACAGGACTTGTCCGACCAGCACCTGCAGATAAGAGTTGTCATGCCACAGGATCTTCAACAGGAAACTCAATGCGAAGCACTGAAGATGAGCCTGGGTGAGAGTTAAATACCTTTTGCCAGGCTGATGAATCATGGAGGTTGCTAAGTCATAGAGGCTTGTTGAGTCACGGAGGCTGTTGCGTCATGGAGGTTGCTGAGTCACGGAGGCTGCTGAGTCATGAAGGCTTGTTTAGTCACAGAGGCTGGTGAGTCATGGAGGTTGCTGAGTCATGGAGGCTGCTGAGTCATGGGGTTGCTGAGTCACGGAAACTGCTGAGTCATGGAGGTTGCTGGGTCATGGAGGCTGTTGAGTGTTGGGGGCTGCTAAGTCACAAAGGCTTGTTGAGGCACGGAGGCTGCTGAGTCATGGAGGTTGCTGAGTCGAGCTCTGACGTGGCCTGGAAACAAAAATAATGAAAACACTACCACATACCGGAGCAGAGAATTAAATAAATATAATTGAGCTTTTCTTCCTCAGGGAACATGGGGAGTAAAAGAGGGGGCGAGCCAAGGGTGAGAGGCATGTGTTGAGAACCTGCTAGGAGCCCCCACCTGACAGGCAGTCTTCCTCGATAGGATGTAAGTGAGTGAAATGCACCTAGCACCCTGGTGTTCAGCCTGAATAGTACCCCCCTTCTGCTGGAGTGCAGAAGGTGGTGGGCACTCTGATGAATTGCCACAGGAGGTCCTGCTCCTTGTCCTGGATGTTAGTTCTGCGGTGCAACAGTTTGTCGAGTCTGGCTAGTGCGACACACGTACTGGCTTACCCACCCCCTGAACCGCCTCTGTTCTCGCAGAGGGGATCTGCTACTGGGCCTTCTGCCAGCATGGAGCGGAGGTGGTGCTGCACAAAAAAAACAGTGCTGCCATCTCCTACTCATGGAAGATTGCCCGGGGCTGCACACTGGATCGGCAGTGCTGCCCGCTATGTAGCCATCCTACCTCTGCCATGGAACTGGGTGGATTAAGGAAAAAAGGAAAAGGAAAGGAAAGAAGAAAGATAAGGAAGTAAGGGGAAATAAACAAAAATTCATGTAAAACAAAAAATTCCCCAAAACGTAAAATACACAAACATAAAGGCACATGCTAACATAAAAAATAAAAATGAAAGGTAGATTAGTTTCGGAGGGGAAGGGTTACACAGATAAAATAGAGATCAAATTTTAGGGCCAGCACCATACGCAGAGAAGAAAAACAGGATGGCTGCTCCCTTGCGAACCACATGGTGCCATTTGCACAAGATTTAGAATGCAAATGATTTAGAACGATTTGTAATGTAGGGACACACTGTGCGTTCCAATTGCAATGTGAACGGGTGCGTAGGCAAACCCTGCCTGCTAGTGGAACTCCGTGTAGCACAGCAGATTTGTTTTGCAACTACACAAAATCTGTACAGGCCTAGAGGGGATCCAGATGCTGAAACTTTGCTTTCGGAGGCCGGTGGTCCATGGAAGAACCCAACCTCCACATAAATTGCTTAGAACTCTGATCAGGGTCCTTTGCCATACAAACCCTAGCTTCTCACTCTAGCTGTTGCCCTCTGCTGAGAATGGACAATATCTTTGCAGTTTACTACATAAACAAGCTGGGAGGGACCAGATACTGAGTTTGAGTGGAAATTGTAAAGACATTGGGGCATTATTGCCTTCAACATTGCATCTCAGTGACAGCAAAATATCTTCTGGGCTAGTGCTACATGGTGGCCAACTGGATTTCAATATATGTCTGAGATTCCAGTGATTGGAAACTGCATCCCACAGTTTTTCAAGCACTAAATGTCTGCTACAGCTTGCCAATCCAGATATAGTTTTTCTGACCGAGACCTGGACTGTCTCTGACCCGGACTTGGATATGGCCCTCCCCCCAGGCTATGTACTGACTAGACAGGACAGGACTGGAAATAAAGAAGGTGGAGTTTCCTTAATACACCGAGAGCACCTAAAGGTGCGAGCCGAAGCAATCTAACTGCTTCCAGCAGAGGTGATGTGTTTTTCGTTCTAGCTAAATAACACCTCCACGTTCCAACGCCTACTCATCTATAGGCCACCGGGCCCCAGAGCCGCTTTTTCCCAAGCCCTTCAGACTCTATTATAGTCTTGTCTGAACTTCCCTACACTCATGATGAAATGAAATGAAAATGAAATGAAATGAGGATTTATTGAGCGCGATAGCTACCCTGAGGCGTCCCAGCGCTATGTTAGGTGACTTCAACTATTTCCTGGAGTTCAGTACCAACTCAGAAACCGCCAGTCTCCTGGATATTACAGCAGCATTCGGTCTCACTCAATTAGTGTCTGAACCCACAAATTCAGCCGGCCACACATTACATGGCATATTTACCAACAACCCAGATATCAGTTTGAGTAAGACCTCGCCATTACCCTGGACAGACCATAGGGCGATCTACTTAGAGATGTGGACTATAAAGACTATCCTCTTGATCCCAAGCAGATCTTCCAGGGTAAGGACTCAGCGGTGGAATAAGATTCAGGGGAGTGACTTAGAGTGTCAGCACAAATGTTCCATCAGAAAGCATTAATGATTCTAGTAGCCCATTATGGGAAGCTAGCCCTGGTTCATGGTCCTTTTAGAGAAGTCTGTGATTTCCCAATCCAGATTCCCTCATTCCCAGATCTTCTTCTAAATTCTGTGGGCCTACAACACCCTCTTCTTCCCCAGGGCCAACTATGCATCATGGCATGGCACATCTCAGAAAACCCTGGTTCCTGCCATATCTATCACCAAGCTGTCTCTTTCATATCCTGATCCTGGTCGGACTCTACTCACAAACGATATGTCTTAACTTGGAATAATTGTTTGGGTTGGTGAGACAAACAGGGTTTGGATCCCCTAGGACCCCCTGTTGCTCTATCATCAGCTACTTAGCAAATTTGACTTCCAGTAGCCTAACCCATCATTCTGTGAATAACAAATGGTTTGCAAGTTTAGCAGGTCAAAGAGGGTAAACTAATTGGTGAACACCCTCTGGTAAGTAGAGTCATGCAAAGGGTTTTGTTTAGCTAATCCTCCCCATCTGAAATATTCAGTCCTCTGGGTGGGATGTCAACATTATTCTAAAATGTCTACAGAGATGGCCGACCAACTCATATTTATCTAGAAAACATTTCTTGACCAAATAGACAATCCTTCTACAGTTAGTTTCCTGCAGAAAGTGTTGGTTGTGAAAGCACTCCACATATGAGATTGAGTTTTTGCCACAGAAGGGATATCCTTTACGATAAATATATGGACAAAGATGCTCTCTAGGCAGATAACTTGCCCTAGTTTTCCAGGTAATACCAAGTTGTGCATTGTGCAATGTCTAAAGGCGTACAAATACCATACGAGGGATCTTCACTAATGCAGTGGACTTCAACAATTAATTGTCCTTCAGAACACTTTTCATATAGTTTCTTCCACTACTTTGGCACGCTGGGTAAAATGGATATTTCCCAAGCTAGAATCAATACGTCCAGATTTGAAGCTCACTCAGTAAGAGGGGCCATGGCTTTCAAATCTTACATATGTACACACCTCCAGGACATAATGAGAGTAGCGGACTGGTCTGCTGATTCTAAGTTTAAAACATTTTATTACAAGCCACTTCTAGATGTACCCTGAATAGTGTTACAGAAGCTTTAAACATGCAAAATTCGAGGCTTTCAGTCCTGACAGAATAGAAAACGTTCTAGTTAATGTTATGTTATGTTAAGAGTTTTGTAAAGTGCAACAGCTGCTCCAGCTAAGCGGCGTCCCGGCGCTAAACAGCAAGAGAGTAGCACACACAAAAGTGCAGGAGGCCTACAAGGGATGAAACTAACATGTCTTAATGGCTTTCCTAAAGAGAAGATAGTTAGAAAGCCCACAAATGTGGGCCGGCAAAGAGTTCCACAGAATGGCAGCATTATTACGAAAAGAGCGCCCGCCGGCACGGACTCTTCTCACCCGGGGGATCACTACCAGACATTGTCCCATGGATCAAAGTGATCGTGTAGGAGTGTTAGGTAAAAGAAGATCAGACAGAATTTGTGGGGATGCCAACTTCAAAATTTTAAAGGCAATAAACAGTGCCTTAAACTTAATTCGCCTGGCCACAGGCTGCCAATGGAGGTGACGGATGGCACTGGTCACTGTGCAAGTTCTGCACAAGCCCAGAAGCGATCTTGCGGCTACGTTCTGGACTCTCTGTAGCCTCTGTATTTCAGATTTATTAGCTCCCAAATACAGCGAGCAAGCATAATCGAGCCTAGACAAGATCAAGGCCAGAATAATGATCTGCCTGGTCGTAGCATCGAAGAAGGCCAGGATGGGTTTGAGCCCGCGCAACAAACCGAAACATGTTCCCCCCACCTTTTTTGTCTGAATCTGAAAATTAAGTGAGTTGTCCATCCAGACCCCCAGGTTCTTCACTACAGGCTTAGGGATGGGAGCCGTACCTAAGCTCTCGGGTGACCACAGCTCGCTCCAACAGTCATGGTTCCCTTCCACCAACAACACTTCTGATTTGTTGATATTCAGTTGGAGACAGTTGGCGTTCATCCACTCGGCAACCACCGAGAGGTCGCCCTGAAATTTCCTGCCATCCTGCTTGGGGTCACTCAAGAGAGCCACCACCAACTGAGTATCATTGGGATAAGAGACCATGGTCAGCCCTCTGCTCCTGGCTACACCCGCCAGAGGTTTAACATAAAGATTAAAGAGCAGAGGGCTCAGGGACAAGCCTTGTGGGACCCCTTAGCCTATAGGAAAAGTACCAGAAGCAAAAGGGGGGCAACCACCTGAAACATCCTATCAGTGAAGAAGGAGGACAGCCACTTAAGAGCTGAACCAGTGACTCCAGCCTCAGACAGGCGATTCAGCAAAATGACATGAGACACCGTGTCAAACTCGGCACTAAGATCCAAAAGGATTAGTGCCAACGTCTGTCCCGCGTCTAAAGCCATCCACAGATGCATCAATAATTTTCAATTCTATTAAGGACACTGAGGTGAGGATTATTCCATCCTCATTTCCTACCAAATGTTGTTATGATATCCCGCCCTCATGTAATGGTGTATTAATAAATGACAATTTTATCCTATTTCATTGTAATGGTGTATGCATTTGATGCCTTTCACCTACTTGTCATGGGTATTATTTATTTGTCTCTTTGCAGATTCTGATCAGAAGCTCAACAAGATGAGATGAAATGGAACTTCCAGGTTCTCATGTTCTTTAAGACCCTGGTCTCATGGTTGACTCCAGTTCCTGAGTCTGCATATGCAAAGTTCCATTCCAGTTACAGTGTTCCAGTGGTATCCAGTTGATGGACGGCGGATCTCCAAGTTATGTTCAGCCAATGAGGTAAAGATAGAGGACTTTAAAATGGAGCTGACACACTTAATACGATCAGATTAATTGATTGCTGCAGGAGATATGATGTAATGATTAAGGTTTATGGGAAATGTGGTTTACTAAAAAAGCCTATGTTGATTGGCTGATGTTCAGTTTGCAATAATAAACAGCAAAGAAGGAGAAGCATAATCCTCACCTCTGTGTCCTTAACAGAATTGAAAATTCTGATGTGTTAGCAAGAAAATATTTTAGTGCAGTGTGACCCAGGAGAGTATCCTGGCACCGAGCAGGTAAGAGTCTAGCCAAAGTTAGGTCTTAGTCTGATTACTGGAAAAGACATGTCTTTAGTTTCTTGTGGAATTCAAGTGAGAAGGAGGTGCTTATGTGCAGCAGCAGGTCGTTCTGTGCTTTAAGAGCAATGCAGGAGAATGTTTGGTCTAGATCTTGTGTATTGCTTGGTTTGAGGAGGGACAGGTTGTCGGCATAGAAGATGATCCAACTGTTGTAATTCTTGATGACTTTGTGGAGTTGAGAGCTGTGTTCCAGTTCTTGTCAGTAATGCTGTTCCAGTTTTTGAGGCTGGTCTGATGGTGATGTTTGTGTGTTCGACCGCAACAGGAATGCTGAACTTGACAAAGGTGTGGGCTGTCCAGGAGCCTGGTGTGGGCTTGTCAACTCAAATGTTGTCACAAGTGGTGAAAATAGGATCCAGCAGTGTCCATCCCTATACTTGCTGGGTGAGACTGAGCATTCTGAAAATCTTTGATGAGTGGTTTTGAGTTGGTATCTGTGTGGTCTCTCAGGTGGAAGTTCAGGTTTCTGAGTAGGAAATAATTGCTAGCCTAAAGGGGCTGAGAGGTGCAACAATAATAATATAATAATCCACATTTGTACAGCACGAACAATCACACGTAAGGGTCTCCAGGCGCTGGGGGCAGTCGGTAAGATTAAGCAAGCTATTGCCCAGAGTCACATGGTGCTGGGCTAATCTGCCGCCGGCGCCGGGGATCGAACCGTGATCCCCAGATTCCAGCATCAGTCGCCCTGGATGCAGCACCACACCTCTCCCTTAAAGGCAATGATAGTTGGTACACAGTTCTGTTGGTATGTAGATGAAAGTGCCATTTATGTTGAAGCTGGCTGTAATTTGGCGCATGAACAATGGTGTTTCATGTTGGAGAATGAAGTTTATGTAGAGGTAGTACAGCTGACAGAGTTCTTGAGGGTG
Organism: Triturus cristatus; assembly: GCF_964204655.1. NCBI lineage: Eukaryota > Metazoa > Chordata > Amphibia > Caudata > Salamandridae > Triturus > Triturus cristatus. The sequence continues at coordinate 28,913,552 of NC_140593.1, read as the reverse complement.
ATGATCCCACAGATGGAATTGTGAAATCTGCTTCAATGGTGATATTGTAGCAGGAGGAGATGGCTGTGGCTATGTCAGGTACTGATGTGGGATTCAGTCAGTTTTCAATGCGAAAAAGTAGGTTCAGTGGATTGTTGTGCAGCAGGTACAAAAACTCTATGTAGTAGTTGGTTGGGCATAGGAGTTTGAAGCGTTGTGTGGGTAGATGCAGGATTGTATGACTGTGAGAATGGGTTGTTGGGTACTGTTGGTGAATTTGGGCACTCCAACCCTGGTGGAGCAATGCACAGTTTCTAAATCCTGCCTTTCCGGCCAGGAAGAGTAGTTTTTAAAAATATGTGCATGCTCAAGATTTGTTTTAGCGTTTGCTCACAATTGCCAGGATAAATTCGGGATGCTAGCAAGCTTGTGCGATACTTCACGCTTGCTTGCACGACTTCCAGCCATGATGGTGCCAATGTAGTGCTGATTGCAAACTGCTCAAGCAGATTGTTTGCTTGAAAAGCAGCTGAGTGTCTTTTTGAGTGGATTTTCTTCTCCAATGTCCTGTTGGAGTTATTATTTTTGTGAGAGAAGCCTTTTTTTAAGCTAGTGCCCCAGAAAGTCCAACTTCCTGTTCCTGTCTACAGGCTCCTCCCAGTGCTTTGTCTATCTCCTGGTCACTTTTCAATTGGATTTGGAGCTGAAAGGATCACTCTCCTTGTCTGCTGAGTATATACCATTGGATTTAAGAACTTTGTATTTGAGATTTCACAAATAAGTTCAAAAACTGTTGCATAAGGGTGTTATTTGTTTTATTGGGGCATGCACCAAGAATTATTTGTACATTTCTTTTGATTTTTAAAATGGATTGTGGTGGGTGGCCTGCAGTTTCAGTAGGGGCCTAGTATGTTTTTTTTTTCTTTAAATCTTCTTTTGTAAAGTAAACATGTTACACAGTTTAGTACATCTTTTCAATTTTTTTTTAATGAATATGTAAAATTCATTTAACTTACTATGTGGCCTAGTCTGCCAATGGGCCTTTCCACCAGCAGGCCCACTACTAGTTATGGGTGCATGAAACAACTATTTCTGTGGTGTCTGTTGAATTGAAACATCATTTAGGCCATGGAAGGCATTGGAAGAAATTACAAAATGTGTAGTTTGGGGAATTTTATGTTTAGTTTTCTGAAAAAACTGTATAGTTGGACTAATACATTTGATGTCTTTCGAGGATGTGTTTTGTAAAACAAAAAAAATATGTGCATTGCTGAATGCATGCTGTTGTCACCCATGGTACCAATTACCATGCCTTTTCTTTTTGTCTTACCAGTGTGTGAGTGTGTTTGCCATACTCCACCATTTGTCTTTGTTCCGCATGCCATGTCACCAGGGTCAAGTTTTATATAGTCAGTGTCCATGGGTTTGTATGCCTTTTTTTTCCATGCCTCCTGCTTGTTGTTTTTTGACCATGTGGCCGGAGGCCATTTTGTGTACCCAGCTAGTTTGCTTTTGCCGTGTGCCTGCAGGTGTTCTTTGTTTTCCATTCGTCCTTGGTGGTTGCTGTTGCGACCATGTGTCTGGTGGACATTTTGTGTAGCATTTCAATGTGCTTTTTCCATTGGCCTGCATGTCTTCTTTGTTGTGGCAATATCTACTTACTGATTGTTGTTGTGACCATGTGGTTGGTAGCCATTTTGTGTAGCCTGCCATTGTGCTTTTGCCATAGTCCTGTATGAGTACTTTGCTTTCTATGCCTCCTGCTTGTTGGTGTTTGACCACGTGCCTGATGGCCAAATTATGTAGGAAGCCAGTATGCTTTTTTCATACGGCCTTCACGTGTTTTCCATACCTCCTGCTTGTTGTTTGACCATGTGTCTGGTGACCATTTTATGTAGTCAGCCAGTGTGCTTTTGAGACAGGCCTGCATGTCTTCTTTGTTGTAGCTATGTCTTCTTGTTGGTTGTTGTGAACATGAGGCTGATGGGCATTTTGTGTAGTCAGCCAGTGTGTCTTTGTCTTTCGCCTGCATGTTTTTTCTTTTTGTGACCATGCCTTGTTTCTGGTTGCTGTTCACCATGTGGCAGGTGGCAATTTTGTATAGCCAGCCAATGTGTTTTTGCCATAGTCCTGCATGTCTTCTTTGTCCTCCAAATCTTCTTGCTCAGCATTGTTCTAGACCATGTGGCACTGGCTGGAAGCTGTACCATACCATAGACTTGCATGAATGGATGATATATACGATTCATAATATGCTTGGGGATTGTTGCAGTATGTATATACGAATATAAATGATTTAAATGAACAGCGCTTATATTACATGCATTTTATGCATTTATTTATTTTGCACCTCCAGTAGGTTTTCTTCTCATTCTCCCACATAAACATTGGCAATTATAGATTATTTTAGATTATCATTTATATATTATCTTTGTTATTATTTTAATTTTCTTTCTTATTCCTTATTTAACTTTTTTATTTCACTTATTTATAATGTTAGTAATTTTATTTTTTACATTTTGAAATGTTCTCTTTTTTACATTTTTTAATTGTCATTTTTAAAAGAAAATATAATTACTCTTTTTCTTATTTTTTTTGTTTTTTTTGTTTTGCCTCGGTTGATCCATCATCCATCCATCCTTCATAGGCTCACGGCTGTGCAACAGGATTCCGTTTTTTAAGTATATAATTCAAGTTCCACATGGGCACCGGGCTGCAGTGCACTTTTGAGTATACATATTAGCATCATTCATATGTGTAATGACAATGATTATTCCACTCCCCTCGGGACCACACTGCCTGCCATTGGTGCACACTAACCTCCTTTTTTTAAAGATTGCTGTTCCATTTACCCATTCTGCTCACTGAGTGCTACAGATATCTCCTTTAGAATATATGGACATAAAGGAAAGAGCTCTATCATTCTGTATATTGTGTGTTATTCTGATGGGGAATTTTGGTATTGCAGTGTGTTTTGACTTTAAAGTAGTTATTATTGCCTAAGTAACACAGCAACCACACTAATATTGCCTTTGTCTAGCCTAATTCAAACTACAAACAATGCCAACCTTCACACTAAGGGCCTCATTACAATGTCAGTTGGAAAAGCTCCGAACGGAGTTCTGATTTTCATAACCCGTGTCAGAACCCATATTTCTGACCGATTGGGAAATATTTATGACTGACCGATTACAATAGAAGTTAATGGTTCGGTCTTTCTGACTCGTTTCCAACTAGGATTTGGAGACTTCGAGTGTGTTGGAGCCGAATCGTACAGGTCTATGAACCACGTTTCCGACCGACGCATTATGATGTCAGATTCCGACAGCCTTTCCAAATCGGGCTGTCTGACATGAAACGGCTGTCAGAAACTGACTTTGGGGGCCCATAGCAGCACCATCAATCACCCGGAGGCCTCCAGTTGGGGCCCGTGGGAGTACTCATAGACCCCATTTACAACCATGCACAGTGTGGCAGGTTCCATGGGGTGCCTGTGACAGGGTGCAAGGTTTTCTGCAACCACCCCATTTTTCAATGGGAGCCTGTGCTGTCTGTGTAAACACAGGGTCCCATTGAAGTCAACGGGGGTCCGACCGAACAATGTTTAGAAAGATCGTGAGCAGTCGTTCAGACTCTCCGATCTGAGTCAGTCAGAACCGATTCTGACAAAGAGTTGGTCGGAATGTTTTCTGACCGACATCGTAAGGAGGCCCTAAATGTTTTTCTTCCTTGTTTGGTTTGCCTATAGGTGCTCATGAGAAGATGAGAAGATACATCAGCCTGCATTACTGCCAAACAGAAGGCCGATGTAGTCACAAGTCAGGTCTCTAATCTCTTCCATTTGTGCAGCGTAGTGCAACTGCCAACTGAGAGCTTAAAGATGACCCCTAAGAAAGATGCTTCCAAGAAAGTGGTCAATGAGAAGAAGGAGCTTCCCACCAGAGGCATGATGTTCCAAGCACAATAAGACCACCCCAGTACCTTTACTACATTTCATCATGGCGCTGGATTTGATCGATCAGGTTTGAGCCGTTCACAAGAAAGACGAAAGCTCTTGTGATAATAACATAACCACGCAACGTCACTGTGTATAATTTAAATGGCAGCCGATGCATATTTTCCCGCTCTGCACCCGCCAAGAAGGGGGATCCCATGTCGGTCCATATTTTACCACAAGGTGAGTTACCACACGATATATGGATTTGCAGGTAGCAGGGGCTTGTTATACTAGAAATCTCTGGGTAGCCGTAGTTCATTTTCAGAGATTAATTTGGGTGTGACATGCCCTGGTGCACACCGAAGGGTATCTCATCATGTAATCTGAGCAACTGTGAGGGTGGGGACTTATGCTTTGATGTCTGTATGAGATTTGTAATACTTTGTAGGAACACACTAGTGTCCCTATTATCTAATATGACCATAATACAATAACATGCTTCTAAATGTGGGGCATCTTAGACATTCTGTAGCAGCACAAATAATTTCTATATATGGCAGAGCTGTTTTAATATGGTCTTCGCATATGAGAGTATAATCGATCAAACTCCATATTTGGATTTGTTTTTATCTATTGCCCTTCCAGAATAGCCTTCTACATTACTTGCTTCGAACGGGGAGCACATGTACTGGGAAGAGTGGACCGTTCCATTTTAAACACACCTCTTGAAAAGAAAATTAGTATTGAGGAAGAGGGACTCTAAACAGGTAAGTACCTGTTACCCTCGAAACAGTAGAAATAGCCAGGGTTTAATCGTCCCTTCTGGGCTTTCAACTCACTACCTACCAATATATTATGATGATTTTGCCACCTATAGCTCACCCATATATGTAGCTAAAGACCATGCAATGATACAGGCCCCCTAATAGCAAAACAAACGGCACTAACCACAACTAGTGTGCCGGCAAACGTGTTTTTGGGAGCAAAATGCACACGCCTGCAGCAGCGTTGTCTGGCGGGAACGAAGCTGGGAGCAGCACATCAGCACCAGCAGGCCAACCCCACCAACCTAGGCCCAAGCCCATGAGTGTCGCAGAGGTAGCCAGTCTACTAACGAGCAGCAAAGTTGACATGTCATTATCGCAAAGTAGTACACAATCAACGCAGGCGGAAACACAGCAGATAAATCTGCAGCAGCAGGCGCAGCCGCAAGAACAGCAGCAGCAGGCGCAGCCGCAAGAACAGCAGCAGCAGGCGCAGCCTCAAGAGCAGCAGCAGCCGCAAGAACAGCAGCAGCCGCAAAAACAGCTGCAGCCTCAAGAACAGCCACAACAACAGCCCACAATAGTAGTTGTTCCTCCTGAAGTAGGGGCATTTCAGGAAATCGAGCTTCCTGCAGACAAAGAGGGGCATGCCACTGTTTCAGAAGATCCATTGTCTTCCAGACCCCCAGCAAGGAAAAGGAGGGTTATTCCATTATCTTCTTCTTCAAGACCCTCTCCTGATGATCTTGATGCCACTTGGAAGCCACCAGCTCAGTCTGAGAGTGATGCACGCCACAAGACAAGGCTAGTGAAAAGGAAGGTTCCAGAAAGCCTTAGAGTTATGGAGGAAGATGTACAAGAGGGGGATGATGATGAATCTGATGACGAGCAAATCATCACGGACATCACTCCCGGCCCAAAGGCTATGGAGACCAACAATATTACCCTATCCAAAATGGCTGTAAGGGATGTAGCACAGATACCACCAACACAGGTAACACCACCACGACCTCCAGTTTCCATATTTTCATTTACAAAGGAAAGGCAGGGACCTACATCCAGCTCAACCACCACCTCAGTAGGTAGTGGTTGAAGTCGCAGTGTAGCTGCTCAGAGTCACATTCCAAGCACACCCTCCAGCTCATCTGCTATTGAAAGTGGCACATCCAGCAACACCAGAAAGTTCTCCTCCCCAGTTTGGGACTTCTTTTCGGTTAGCAGTAAGGAGGAGAACAGTGCTATATGCTCAATTTGTCGACATGCTGTTAGGCGGGGTAAGCTTGGTACAAACTATGGTACCGGAGGCCAAACAAGTCATCTCAAAATACACCACACTATCGTGTGGGAGGCTCACCTACTTCACTTAGAACAAAGTAAAACTCAACCCATTGTTGTTGGGCATGAAGAATCAGTGGACGATATTATCGCGGTGGAAGGTGAACAAGAGGGAGACAGTTCTAGCCCTGTCCCCAGTAGTACCGCCCACATCCTCCTCAGCAACATCTTAGTGGCACCGCAGTAAGAGTCTGAGTAAGGCTGAGACACCAAGGCGACGAGTAGTACTGCAATGGTTATGAAATAAAGTGTGTCGTTGAGCCTAACTGGGTTAAAGAAAACTGAATCCAGCCTACCATTGACAGCATGCTTAGGTTGGAGGGGCAATACCAGTGCAATCGTCCAACGGCATGGTTGTACAATGCGAAGCTGGCTAAAATGTTAGTGCTGTACCTTCTCCCTTTTTAGGTCTCGCCTACGCAGCACGCATGCGCTGCAGAGGAAAGAGACCTCTTGAAATCTATTCAGCTTTGCAGGCAAAAACGTGCACGCGTTGCTTTGCTTTCAATGCAACGCGTGCATGTTTAACGATTCCCTTGCGGGAGTGAGCGACGCCATATGTTAGCAATTACTGCTCTCACTTCTGCAAGTGAAACGTTGCCTGCTCTCGCCCGCACCCCCCCCACCCCCGACTTGCGCGAAGCACACACTTGTTTTCTGCAAGCTCCTGCATAATACATTTTAATTACAGTCAGTGCGACGGCTGCCGCGTTTCATCTTTTCGCATGTTGTACGAGCGCATTTCTTTTTTTCGGCAAATGCAGCTGTCTATATACAATTTACTGACCACCTGCAGAAGGATATGCACTCATTTCTGCCATTCTTTTAAAGCTCAGAAGCAGCTGAGGATCAGTAAACATGACTATAGAATGTCAGTCAAAGCATTCATCCAGGAGGTGGCAACACGTTGGGACTCAACTTATTACATGCTTGACCGTCTGTTTGAGCAGTACAGGCCAATCAGTGAATATGTCATGCAAAGAGGGGGTGCTACTGTGAAAGGCATGAGCCTTCAGATGGACCAATGGTGCCTAGTTAAATGCCTGACTGAGATGCTTCTTCCTTTCGAGATCCTCACACGTGGAGCCTGCAAGGAGGACTGTACTATGGGCCACGCTAAAATTCTAGAGCATCAGCTGAAGGAGGTGTATGAAGCATACAAAGATGTAGAGGGAAAAAAAGAAGCATATGAGCTGGTGGAGAGCTTAGCCCGTCGCTTAGCTGACAATACAAGGGTGCAAAATAAGATTTTGTCACAAAAACATTAAATTTGTGCCACAATTCTGGATCGACGGACAAAATGGGCACTTCAGACATTAATTCCTTTTTCAGAAAGGGATGTTGCCCGGTTCAAAACTTGGATAGCTGAGTCAGCGAGTAAGTTGGAAAATGAACGACTGCTAATTAAAAGCCCGCTAGATAAACCCACAACAAGTACTGCAGCAGGGCATCCGTCGTCAAGTTCAACTTCAGAGCCTGAGGGCAGTGCATTTGGCTCAGAACACTCACCAACACTATCGACAACAGCAAGAACTGGATCTTCAGGCCCATAAAATCATTACTGGATTGGTATTTACAGCAAGGCATTGGTATGTCCAGTGCTGATGCAATGAGAAAATAGCCCAAAAATGTTTTGCACCCCTGAACATTGAGCGGATGGTCCAGGCCTATCTGGACGACCCAACAGAGGTGTACATTGATCAAAACCCATTGAGGTATTGGTATAGGAAAAGGGCTCAATGGCCAGTGCTCAGCAGGCTGGCCATAAACTGTCTGGCTTGCCATGTCACAAGTGTCTCTTCGGAACGTGTTTTCAGTGCTGCTGGTTCTATTGTAACAGTGAGAAGGACCAGTCACTCGCCCAAAAAGGTGGAGAGGTTAACAATGATCAAAATGAATCAGCACTTTATACCACCGAATTACACAATACATGAATCAAGGGAGGAAAAAATGTGTACATCTACTGCAGGCCAATACATTGCATTTTGAATATAGGAAGGGGACTCACTCGGTACACACAGACTGAGTTGAACAACACCATCATGATGACCACAGTGACATAGTATCTTCATAGTCACTCAGTACACCGATCCGAGATGACTGATGGAATAAGTCAGGGTGTTTCATGAGTGGCATAAAAGGTAAACAACAACCACAGCAGACCTAATTGTCTGTGTAGCGGTGGAGTCAAGTGTTGCGGTGGTATGACTGCGGTGCATTGATTTAGTCACATAAATTGTAAAATGCTATGTTGCTGGATATGTGCCCTGTCTAACTCTTTCAAAAAATGTACGCTTAATGGAGGATGTGCAAAGGGTGCCGTTACCGTGGGCCTGCTCTGACCTTTTGGTGTTGTAGGTTAATGCTGGAATCAGACTAGAGTAGAGATGATGCATCCATGCCGCTTCGGAAAGTGTTCTTGTTGCACTACATCATAACTTCTCCATTTTTTTCAACTTGATTTCAATCTCAATATCCCTTTTGTTTTTGCATCTACAATTACAGGCCAGGCCTTAACCTGTGGTATACTTGGGAAAACAATGCACACTTACCTTACCAATGAATCTACATCTGCCAGGCAGGCAGTGGCATCACCCAAGATTGATGGACGGAGCATACATGGAAGGGGGGACCAAGAGGAATGCAGAGATTCAACTCACCATTTGACCAGGATAACACAGTAACAGTATCAACTTTCATCATCTTTTAAATAATTTGACTCATTTTTTTGTCTACAATCATTAAAACAGCATGTTCTTGTTGTTATTAATATTATTATCATTAGGTTTGCTCTCTGTCTATAATTCATCCCTACAGATATTTTAAAATTTTCTTTGGTATCTGTAAAAGTAAGCCCAGTAACACTGAACACAAACTGTATGTAATCCGGGTCTCTCCTTATCATCATCATGCATGCATTTCCTTTTTCTCCCTTAACATATTGATATGGATATGGTAGTCTACAAAGATTCTGTTGTTTGATGTTTCTCCATGCGTACTATTTTTCTTTCTCAAACCTTTCCCCAAACCCCCCTTCCCAACCATTCAATAAACCCTAACCCTCTTTCACTGGGCTGTGTGACTTATTGAGGTATGACTACATTAAATGTACACCAATAATTTATCACACGCTTGCTGGGGCGGATGTGGCAATAGCAACAGTATTTCAATTTCAAGGCAGGGCGGGGATCTTCTTCTGCTTGCCCACCCATGAGCAGTACATTTGTGAGTTAATTTTTTTACCAAAGGAACCTAATACATCAGCATTAATTCCCGGCATTGATTGCATTAATGGATTTCATTTGTTGTCATCCTCCTACACAGCACTAACAGTTATGCTTGTGTCCAGTGTACTGCAGGCCTAGTCAAGTCACTCGACACAACTAGAGTTTATAACTCTGTGTACTACTAGGCTATCCCCACCACCATTATGTTTTGTTGTATTTTGGCATATTATTGTGTGTCAGTAAGTTCTGTACTGTACTTCATTTTACTACTCCTCAATGAGTCTCTCTGAGGTGACTGACTGTCTCATATTATTTTTTGCAAATGCTGCTGCCAGTGTCTACTACTACTACTACCACCACCACAACCATGGAATGTTAGGAAAGAAAACCATCATCACCATGCAGCCATCGCTGTGCCTAAGCTAAGCATAATTAATAATGGACATGTTTTCATTAATTCAATTTCACACACCCCTTTGAGTCCAGTTGCAGAGTGCCTAGAGGAGAATCAAACACTGGCTGTGGGCAGCCCTGCACCCGCAAGGAAAGGATACTGTGTGATGTAAAACAGTAACCCCACCCAGAAAAACATTAACAACATCGTATGTAAACTTAAATAGAAATATATTATTTAATACCCTAACAAAAATAACCTATGTAAAAAAAATCCCATACCTGACCCACCCTTCTCCCTAACCCCAACCAATGTCCGTAAAGAAAATGTCCAATTGTCCAAAAGAGAAAACCCAACGCCCGATTCCCACCCACCCCAAGAATAATTTAAAAAGGGACAATAAACAGGGTCTAAGTTCGGATGGCTTTTTTCAGGAGGACACAAACTTGCCCCTTCAGGCGGGCAACATGGTGCTTCAATGAGCAGCAGTTGCATCCACGGGGCGGGCAGCACTAATGGAGGGGTGGCGGCGGGTGTCTGCCAGACGGTGGCGCCGTACCACTGGAGGGCGGTGGCTGGGGCCCAGGGCATTGGAGGAGGCTGCAGCTGCTTCCGCCTCCTCCTCCTCCTCCTCCTCATCCTCCTCCTCCTCCTCCTCCTCGTCTTCCAGAACCACCAGCTGACAATATTCAGTCTGTATGGCCTCCAGTTTCTGGCACCGGGCCTTGACTGCCAACTCCTTCCGGTCAAGTTTCCCCTTGGAAGGAGTAGCTATATATGAAGAAGAAAAAACAAGACTATTGTAAAATATACTCTTAGCGAAGAAGTAAGACAAATTATTTCTACACATAGTTTCACGGTAGCAATAGCATGCACAGTACATAACATTTGTGGTATGTACTATCTATCCTCCCACTTTCTTGGACTTTAACATTTGTGGGATTTTCAGGTATTTAACCAACCATGCATCTGATTCCTATCAGCCACCTATGCATGCTACATGCATCCCACGAATCCTTCTCTACCAGTCATAAATATTAAATCTCACTCATCCTTCTTCCTTCCACTCTTCTTTCCCTTTTCTTTCAACCCATCCATCAAGGTCATCTGATCTGACTTTTAGTCTTCTCCATAAAACTTTCACAGCTGAGTTGAAATCAGATAGAAGACGCCATTGGTTACTCAACACTCCCGGCACTAATGCTTTTCCGAATGCTAAGTAAAGGGTGTCTTCAACCGGTCACAACAACTTCTTACTTAGTAAGTCAACTGTACAGTATTATACAGTACACCATTTCAGTGAGTGTAATGTCAATAAGTAAGGATTAGGAATTTAACTTACCACCGCCCACCACTGCTGCTGGCTTACCCCCTGCAGCTCCTCCTGCAACTGCCACATCCTCTCCTCTGTCAGCAGCCGCATCACCTTCAACGCTGGCCCCGGCACTGGTGGTTGGTAGTGCACCTTGAAATATTACACAATTTTTAGTTGTCATATCCACCTTCCCCTATTTTTCACTAGCAAGATTGAAAAATTAGTTAATAGTAGTACATACATATACAACATACATCACTAGTACAAATCAGGTAATAGTAGAATAGACATTAGTAGTTATAAGGTCCCTACGGTCATTCTAGTATTTTCTTAGTTAGCCCGAGCCATGCTACCATTTTACCTTTGTGTCTTTTATTTTAGCACATGAGTCCTTACCTCGCAGCATGTTGTATAAAGAGTGACACCTTTGAGCCCACATGAGCTCATACTGCTACTGTCTAAGCGATGCGTACATCTGGTGTTAGTCCATATTGCTTATCCAAAATGCTACACTTTTTACCACCACTGAGAAATGCTTGCAATATACTAACGCGTACCATTTTTCTCCTAACAGACAGAAGATTCCCTTCTACGAAGCAGAGCTTAGCAGAGCTTATGATGTAACCAGTACTAACTTCTTCTAAGGTGAGGGCTCCACAGAATTCGCTCAGAGATCTTCATTTATAATTTTATATAAACTATATTCCTATTCCTACAAAGGGGATGGTGGTGCTTCCACCACTGTTCACTTATTATCAATCATGATTTCACTTTTTTTTTCTTCGTTCTATGGACTTGTATTTGTTGTAAGTGTAACTAATTTTAACAATGTTTATAGTTTTAATCTTATGCATTTTGCTGTTGGTGCTGCATTATAGAACAACGTACAGAGCATGTTGTCAGATGCAAATAACATTTTTGAACTTACATAGACTCGGTTGTATTTGGAGTGGATGGACTTACACGAGTGAGCGAGTGAAAGGAAGGGTGTGCAAACTGGGCATGTGCATTGCTTCCACGACTGAGAGATCGGGAGTGTTATGTTCTGGGTTGTCTACTCATTGGGTATCTTGGGGGGGTTCGGAGAGCTAATAGTAATGAAACACTAATATAGCTAGTCGGGCAGGGGATTGTGGTGGTGTGAGTGTGAGGAAAGTCCAACCTCCCATCACCAACATCCTATTTTCTTGTGCAATGTTCTGTATGTGGAAAATACCTACAACAGTAGTAGTATGTTCTATCCTATCAAAATAGTAAAATCTGGTAGGGCATTTTGTTGGTGGGAATTGTCGAAAAACATCAAGGTTAATAAAGCCTCAAAGATTAAGAAGAATAGAAGGAGTACAAGAGGACAACCCAAAGGACTGGACTCAATGGCCAGAGCTACTGGTGAATCTGAATTTTATTTAAAACCTTATAAATAAAGAGTGGCCAACTGGGCATGCTTAGCTACAGACAGACTAATAGTAGTAGTACAGAGAGTCATAGCAGAGGCAGTTAGAGGCAGGGATAACAAGAATTTAGAAACAGATAGTCTAGATCGAAGGGTAATTGTTGGTAAAAAATAGCATTAGGAAACGGAAACAATAGTTCAGGAAAAAAATATGGTGCAGTAAAAGTTAGTGAATAAGAATTATTAATATTAAAAACAGGAAGACTTACTGGGGCCAGCAGGAGAGCCCTTGTTCTGGTCCTCCTGTCCGACTGGAACTGCTCCCGCCGACTCTGTCCCTGTCTTTTTGCCCCTGGGTGCTGATCATGAAAGATATAAGAAAGAAAGAGACAAACATTGATGATTGGTGTGAAAAAAATAAAATATTGTTATAAGACTGTGAAAAAAACATTTTTGTAAACAACAATTGCAATAAAATTGACCTATCTAATCTGGTCGACAAGTAGTATCTGGGGATTCGCGAACCGACTAGTTATTATTTATCTACACTAATCCAGTGTTCCATTCTGATTCCAGAATACTAACTAAGCCTAAGTAGTACGTAACACCTGACCTACCCCACCTATTCCAGGCATGCCAATTGTACATTAAGTAAGCATTTCCACTTCTTTTAGTCCTCAAAAATGCATAAATGGAGGACATATACCTGTATGTTTGCATACACAAAATTGTTGGTTGGTTGATGCAGATGTTCTGCTATTGCTAAGCCTATTACCACTCACTGAACAAACTACAAAAGGTTCTACTAAGGACTGGGGTAAGCACTAGCAGCACTCAGCAGCACGTGACGTGACAGAGGGGGCGTCACGCGTCGCAGACCAATAAAAAATGACAAACTTATAATAAGCAACTAAACCTAAGTATCAATCCACCCCTATCTCTTAGTGACAGGACAAAGGAAGGACTAGAGTCACTCTAAAATTACCTAACTTATGTTTTCTAAAATAAACTCTTACATAATTACGCAAAACGAGTGCAAATGCAAAGTTGCAAATAACAAGATTAGTAGCGCAGAGCACCTGTGTAATAACAATCACAGAAGACTTTTAAACGTAAATTACCTGTAATGTAAGCAGCAGCATTCTAGCTGGTCGCAAAAAATATATATTCGCAATATATAACACAGAGCAGAAGAACAGACACAAAGCAGTAATAATTAAATAGCTAATCACCAAGACCCGGGACCTCCACTCCTAGCAGGTCCAGCAGGTCCTGCTCCCAGTCCAGGATATCGGTCCACCAGTGCGTCAGCTGGTTCTGGCTGCGCCGGACACTCGAGCAGTGCAACACTGCCCGGCGCACCTTTCCCCACCGCTGCCGACGCTCCCGGAGCCTGTACCTGGATCCAGGCCTGCCGCCTGCTGCCTGGGTTAAGGGGAGGTGGTGCTGCACAAAAAAAAACAGTGCGGCCAACTCCACCTCCCCAAATAAGGCCCGTGCCTGTACCCCTTGTGGGCACAGCCTTCCTTGCGGCTCAGGCTGCGATGCCCCCTGTGGCCCATTGTCATGGTTCTGGGGTAGGCGGGGGCGGAATAGAAAAGGTAAAAATTTAAAAAGTAAGTAAAAGAAATGAATAAAGCAGGTAATAGAAAAAGAGTGAAGAAGTAGTTAATAAACACACAAAAAGTAGACGGAAACAAAAAATATAGAATCAGGAAAATAGAGAGATAATAATAAAAAATATCAAAAAAAGTTTTCAGAAACAAAGGATTGAAAAGATAGAGGGAGGATTGAAAAGCAGGCCCCAGAACCATAGCATAGAGTGAAAAATAAGATGACCACGCCCACTGAGACTGCATGGGCAAGTTCACGAGATATTTTCCCCCGAGCACGCAAAAAGTGTCGCGAACACGCAATACGCATTGCCGAACAGGAAATAGCTATCACGAACAAGCGCGAGCATGCATTGCACGACCCGGAACAGGAAATAGCATGGCGAGCGGGCGGGACAAGTGAAAACAAGATGGCTGCGCCCATTAGCGACCGCATGGGCAAGTTGGAGACACATTTCCAACTCGATCACACAAAAGACATCGCGAACAGGCAGGACAAAAACGTCTGCATCTTCGTGATATTTCAGCGTGTTCGTGGAGATTTTTAGCGTTTTCGCGCAGATTTGTGTAACGCGATTACGTAATTTCCGCCCACCTTTAGCTTATAGGGACTTGATACGCTGGGCAGAATCGGAAATGTAAGTACGCCCGAAATTCAAAAACCCTGCAAAGATTGTCGTTTTTTCAGAGTTGTTGGAGTGCGCAAACATGCGCATTTCTCCAGGAAGTGAGGTACTAAACCTCGTCCTTCGTTGTTGAGTTCATAGCCCAAAAACAACACTGTATACTCTGCAATGTGTGATTTTGCAAAGTTAAATTTGTAACCGAAGTCCGCAAAGAAGACAATGATGCGGTCAACGCGACACAGATGCTGCCATAATTTGTCGTCTGTGAGATAAATATCATCAACATACGAGTACGCATCAGGGCCAATGCTCTCTAACAGAGAGACTACACCTGCGGCAAAGATGCCTGGACTGTTTTTATAGCCCATGGCTAATCTTTTAAACTGTTTTTGTTTGCTGCCAGAAGTAAAGGCTGTCCATTGACTACTAATGGGGGACAGGTTATGGCTATAAAAGCCATTTGAGATGTCAAGTGTGGTTTTAAACCTTTTTCTCACAAGACTATCAACGAGGGCAGAACTGTGGGTGTTTTGTACTACACACGTCTGACAATGGGAGTTCAAATGCCGATAATCCAAAACTAGGTAGTACGACCCATCAGGTTTGGTTACACTGAAAAGAGGATTATTCATGGGTGACACACATGTTTCAATTACACCTTGATATTCTAATTGTTCAAGGATTTCCACAATGTGAAATCTAGCTTCTCAGAGCATGGGATAATGGGGTTGTGGCTGTGGCATAGACCATAACGGAATCTCATGGCTTGGTGACAATTATCCCACCCAACCAAGGTACGGTACAACGCCGGAGCAAGTACCTGTGCCCACTCCTCTGCAAAGTTTTGAGCTTGCTCCTTCTGCACTGTTTGAGTGAAAGATGGGAGGATTAACTCCTCCCCTCTTGGAGCGGCCAAGACGAAAGCTGGGGGCCAGTCCGCCTCTGCTAACAAAATGTCATATGTAGAGGTCAGGTTTTCCCAAAAAATCCCTGTATGTCTCCTTCAATTAAAAGGACTGTGTCATGTAGTCTGTCAGGGGGAGCCACTCTAGTGTCAGCAGTTTCTACAGTAATAAATGTGTCAGTTGCTGTCGCCTTCAGATATGGACCCAGTGCTTGTCGCACTATTGTAACCTCCGCTACGCTGTCTAGCAGCGTTAGTGCCCATGTCAGGTTTCGAAGCTGTGTTCTCACTATCTGTGGCATACCTCGCTGTTAGTGCAGCATCTTTCTTTTTCTGAAACTGAGGGCGTTGACAGGAAAAGTCGTCCTGCTTGCTTTTACCATCAGCCAGGCAGGGCACCCCGACCTCTGCCGCGTTCACCTCCACCGGCTAGCAAGACCGATGTTTCCTGTGAAGAATGAGGAGAACGTTGATTAGGAACACTACATCTATCAGGAGACCTAATTCTTGTGAGATCGCGCAATTCATATATGCGATCAGTAGTCACTGGTATTGGTGATGCTGCACGTGACCCCTGTTGCTGTTGCTGCTTCCCCTGTTTTTTACTTTTCCAATTTTGTTAGGTAAAACAGAACAGTCGTCTTTTGTAGACTTAACCATCTGAGTTTGTGGTTGAGTGGTTATTTTAGCAAAAGTCTTAATCCCCAAACTATTGCGGCCAATGGTCTTATAAGCCTCTGTAATAATTATCGGTAACTGCCCGGGCTTATCGACGTCGTCGACGAGGCGCAGCGCATTCGACACTTAAAAGTTAACAGCATCTCCCTTGAAATTAGCAAGGATGAGATCAGCAACTATGTCGAACTCGCCGACAAGCCTCATTCCCAACTCGACTGCCATCTTTGGACCGTACTCATCCTGAACACGCTTAATCACAGAGAGTAATACAGTCATAGACAGTGTACTGAAGCACTTCGCGTAGACCGCTGCAAATACTTTAGTAATTGTAAGAATCCTGTGTTTTTCAACAGAAGTTGAATTAGGAAAAACTGCTTCCAGCTAGTCAAATTTCTCAGCAAGCCAATAAAGCATATCGTCCTTATTCTGGGGGCGCTTGCCCATTACCGAATTAACCATGACAGGACTAATAGTGATCCTGGCCATTCCAACCTGTTGCGTCACAACCCCAGGTGCCCCCACCTGCAAATTGTGCGAGACGTATTGCACCAAAACCCTATGCATCGCAATCAAGGCGGTATGTAGTTGACGTAACTCATCCACCGGGGCGTGCAAATATCGTGGATGAAGTGTGAACCCGGCCAAGACTGGCCAAGTGGCCCCGGAATGGACAAGGGACCTTACCGAACCAGTATTACGGTGTGTGGGAGGGTGCCATTGAACCAAATACGATGCTGGAATTGGAATTTCCTGCGTCCTATACGGCGTGTAATTCGCTGGAACTGCTGTAGGAGTGTATAAGTGAAAAGTCTTATCATTCGCATTCACCTCCAGAATAGTAATCCAAGAGTAAAACAGCTCATAGGGAAATTATGCATCGGCACTCACCACAAAGATAATTGATATTCCATTGTCTGGCACCCCGAACTGCGTCAAATGACGCTGGAGAGGTGCGCGACTATGCGCTGCAATAGCAACTTCAGCCATAAGGACGCAGAGAAGAAAAACAATCTATATTAAACCGTAGCACAAAAAGGGTAAGTAATTCAAAACGAAACATTTTTAATTGTCAAGCTTGAATGAACCTATAAGTCAACTATATAGGTAGGGTTAAACCGTCACTCCCGTCAACCGGAAACCAGAGTGAGAGTGTCGTGGACATATATAAGCACTACTAAGGCGTCTCAAATATAAAACCAAAACTTTAGGTGTGCCATGTTGTGGGGATTCTGCTCATGCACAAAACTATGCGCAGAAAACCAAGCCCTCAGTGTATTGTGGTGTACCAAAAAACTCACCTCAGTACCCAGAACCCCTAGCCTCAGTGTCTCATTTGTTCTCCGTACTACAGCAAAGCTACCAATGATTAGACAACCCAGAACAAGCGACTTAGGTTACTCTCAGGAATGGTGGGAATCAAGAACAACTTTTCGTTGTTATTCTCATATCAGTCCACAACGTGAGTAATCAGAGACATGGAAATGTTTAAAATGTGTATTTTTAGCTACTTGCTCTAAGATGCAGTATTTTGGCTAACATAAGCAAATAAATGATTAGAAATAAAACCATCAGCCTTGTTACAATTCCATAGAACACAAAGGGAGAAATCATATTATAATGATAGTGGAAACAGGTCCTATAGTGGCTTATGTACCACCCTCCCCTGGCTATAAGCTAGTTTTATAATAATAATAGAAGGTCTCTAGGTTTGAATAGGGAACCCCATACCTCCAAGATCAGATTAGGGGAATCACATCCCAGGATCAGCACTGCTCTCTGTGTCTGGAAAGATGTTCTTCAAGATTGCCAGCATCATGCATGCAATGCAATATTACAGGCACCCAAGTTTCAGATATTTGCAGCTGTGTGCTTGTTGTGTCTAGAGCGTGGGCCGATCAACCTGAATTCCACCGCATACATTGCTATTTGACCTTGACAGTTTCTGCACAGAGTGTTCAGACTAAGGTCGCGGTGTAAGTCTAGGGATGTGAAAAACAGACCGTTCACATGTAAAGAACAAGCACGCAAGCAGTTTTACTTATAATAGCGGCTACCTATAGTGCCGTGTACAAAAGCAGAAAAGAGGCAAGATGGTGTTAAAATCTAAAATGCTTATGCTAACATAGCAATCTGTGCAGGCAAAACCCTGTCTTCACTACAGCGCCTCCTGGTCACTGCTGTAACCGAGGATCTCCGAGGGTATGACGATGGCGGATCCTTTTCTTTTGTCACTGCTGACTCCCTGGTTGTGCTGCCCTGATGGTTGCTGGTGAAGTTGACTGGAGAGCATCCCTACGGCTGTCCCTGCCCTACAGGATTGAACCGGGGCTGCATGGTCTCCTGCTTCGCCTCCCTGGGACTGTGGCTGGGATGCACGATTCTAGTTCCCCCAACAGCAACTACGAGAATTGCTGCTGCCCTGTACCACCGACCCTGTTTTTCCATTTCTTTATCAGAGTCAGCACGCCTTCCCATTCCCTGCAGCTGCTTCCCTTTTCTGGGGCCGCTGCCTAGGCCCCCACACTGACTTCCCCCGACTACGACAACCTTGGAACTATCGGTGACCTACTGCCTTCTCCCGCCTAAGCTGGTGTCTGCCTTCCCCTTCTGCCCAGCTCCGGGGGTAGGTTTCCTTGTTGGATTGTTGTTCTCCCTCCATTTTTTTGCAAAATAAGGGAGTCCATTCCTGGATCCTCCATCTTGCGGTCTCTTCAGTTCTCAAATTGACCCCTGCCTCCGGTCAGTGCCTTGTGCTCTCCAGTCTGACCATTGCCTAAATCTTTATCCCTGCTTGAACATCAACACCCCGCTTTACTCGTATTGTCACTTTTTTGCTCTCTTCACCTCTCCTCTCTTCTCCTCCCTTCCAACGTCTAATCCGATCCGACGCAGCGAGGGACTCTGGTTTTGGATGTGGCCGATCCATTTGTCACTTACCGATTTTGTCAACTTGCTTTCCCTAACTTTTTGGTGTTCCCCTAATGTTCTATTCTCCATGACCGTTTGCCTAGTTCTGTTCTATATTCCCATTCGCTACTATTCCCCCACTACTCTCTATGCAGCATTGGACTTGTCTTCTATGTTAGTTAATGCTTGAGAAATGGATGTAATATTCTAACTCAGTTCTTCTCTATGCCATGATTTGTTTCTTGTAACTGATGTAATCTATGTGAAATGTAATTGACATAACTATGTAAAAATGCTTACTGTATGTAAAGCGCTCTGATACCTCCCGGTCTAGCCAGCGCTATATAAAACTCCTCAAATAAATAAATGAAATAAAGTATATTAAAGAGTTATATCATGTAGTGACATGGTATCTCATGTATCGGGAACTCCACGCACTACACCAGCAGCATGGTCCACTCCGCTAATGAAGTGAATAGACTTTTCGCCACTGCATGCTGGGCTTGAAGAGCCGAGTTCCAGGAAAACTCTACCAAAGACCACAAGGCAGAATTTTCTTGCATGCGGCTTGCCAATGTTAAGTTTTCAAGCAAGAAAATTCAAGCGTTATGATGAATTCCAGCACAATTTCTCAATGTGGGCAGTTGCGCAGGTTGCTACAACTCCTGTTGAGAAATATGCTGCTTGCTCTGAGAAAGCTGCAGCTGAAGTAGAAAATCTACTCAAGCAGCCGAAAGAAGGAGGTCCATGGGGAGAGCTGTGTGGTGTGGTTCATGCTGATATTACAGCGTGGGACAAGCTCCGGGCTTGAGAAATCAGCACAAGCAGCATGACGCACTAAAATTCTGCTGCTCATGGTACTCTATACTATCTCACACAGTGTTTAGGAATTTCCATTCACCCCATGTCATATAGTCGAGCCACGTATTGTGGAGAGGAGTGGCTAGTTGTACAGTGGACTGGAGTGATGTGCAGTAGAGTAAGGTTTGGTAAACTGTCATAGAGCAGAGTAGTGTGCTTTAGAGTGGTGTAGTGTGAAGTAGAGGGATGTATTGTGGAGTATCATCGAGTGGAGTGTCATAGAGTACAGTGGAGTAGAGTGTCATAGAGTGGAGAGCCATGTCATATAGTGGAGTGGCATTTGGACGAGTATCATACAGTGTAGTACAGTGGCGTAGAGTGGATAGGCAATGAGTGGAGTAGAGGTCATAGAGTGGAGCAGAGGTCATAGAGTGGCAGAAAGTGTAGTGTTATAGAGGGAAGTTGCATATAGTTGAGTAGAGTGTTAGTGCAATGATGTAGAGGGGAATATAGTACAGTGTCATAGAGTGGGATAACGTGTAGTAGAGTGGAGTAAACTGGAGTGGGGCAGCATAGAGTGGATTAAAGTTCTATAGAGCGGAGTAGCGTGGTGTAGACTATACTGGTCTGGAGTGGTGTAGCATATAGTCAAGTAAAGTCATAAATTGGAGTACTGTGTAGAGTAGTAGAGTGTAGTGGTTTTTTGTACAGTATTTGAAAGTGTTGTAGATGACAGTAGAGTAGAATGGCATATTGTATAGTAGAGTTTTATAAAGTGGAGTAGTGTATAGTACAGTGCAGTGTTGTACAGTGTGGTGGAGTAGATTGGCATACATTGTTATAGCCTACAATGGCATAGAGTGGTGTAGGGTGGAGTGGCAAGCAATGGACTAGTAACGTAGATCTGAGCACTGTGACATAGAGCAGAATTGAGTAAAGGGTGGTGCAGTGTCATACAAAGAGCTGCATACAGTGTTGTATAGTGGACTAGAGTGTTGTAGAGTGGTGTTGGATAAAGTACAGTTGTGTTCCAAATAGTGGAGCTGTATAGAGTGGATCGTACAGTGGCATACAGTGAGGTAAAGTCTAAGACTGTGGAGAAGAGTTGAGTGGAGTAGTGTCATGAAGTGTGAAATAAAGTATGTCAGAGGGTATTTGTGTGTTGTAGAGTAGAGTAGAGTGGCATGGAGTGCAGTTGATGGTGTTGTGTAGGTAGTCAACTGATATACGTTGGAGTGGGTTTGCATAAAATAGAGTGGAATACTGTGTCATAGAGTATAGAAAAGTGATATGTAGTGGAATAGAGTGTGGTACAATGGAGTGTGTGGGCATAGAATGGCGTGGACTATAGAGCTGGACAGTGGAGTGTATGGGGAGAGAGTGCCATAAAGTTTAGTAGACTTTTCTAAACTGGAGTTATAAAGTTGGAAGAACAGTACATACAGTGGAGCAGCGTAGAATGGAGTGGCATACACTGTAGTGGCGTAGCATGGATTACTGTGTCGTGGAGCAGCATACAGTGGAATGCCACACAGTGGAATAGCGTACAGTGAAGTGAAGACCAGTAAAGTGTCATAGAGTGAAATAGCCCAGAGTGGAGTGGTGTAGGGGAGTGGAGTAGGATATAGTGGATTAGCATAGAGTCCAGTGGTGTATACTGAAGTGATGTAGAGTAGAGTTGAGTAAACGTTTATAAATTCGACTTGCATCTTAGACAGTGGAGTGGAATGCTGTGCCATACAGTGTTGGAATTGGTCATACAGTAGAATAGAGAGTGTATAATAGAGTGTACAGGCATAGATTTGAGTACAAATTTAGACACTGGAGTGCACTGGTAATAAAGTTGAGTAGAGTATTATAGAGTGGAGGAGAGTACATCGAATATGCATAGAGTGGATTAGCATACAGTGGAGTGGCATACAGTGTGATAGCATATACTTGAGTCTTGCATAGTGAGTGGTATACAGTCAAATAGAGTAGAGTGGAGTGGCAAACAGTGGGATAGCATATAGTGGAGCAGCATACAGTGGCGTGGCGTACAGTGGAGTGGCACAAACTCTAGTGGAATACAGTAGGGTGGTCCAGAGTGGAGTTTTGTACAGCCAAGTGGTGTAGAGTGTAATAGCATATAGTGTAGTAGCGTACGGTGGATTGCAAGAACGTGGAGTGGTTTAGAATGGAGAGGCATATAGGGGAGTGGTGTAGAGTAAAATAGCATGCAGTGGGGTGGCATACAGTGAAGTGATGTCCAATGGAATAGCGTAGAGTGGAGTGGCATACAGAGGAGTGCAGTAGAGTAGAATACCATACATGAGAGTGGTGAAGATTGAAGTTGGTTACAGTGTAATAGCATACAGTAGAGTGGCGCATAGTGGAGTGGCATACAGTGGATTAGTGTAACGTGGAGTACAGTGGAGTGGTATAGATTGAAATAGCTTAGAGTGGAAAAGTGCACAATGGAGCGGCATACAGTGTAGTGTTGTAAACTGGATTGGTGCATAGTTGACAATTAAGTGTATGCTTACAGATTGCAAAACAGTCTATTAGAGTGGCATAGAGTGTAGTAGAGTCTGGTAGAATGGAGATATAGAGTGGGGGGAAATATACCGGAGTGGCATAGAATGGAGTATCATACAGTGGAGTGGCATACAGTGGAATAGTGCATCCTGGAGTGTTGTAGTGTTGAGTGGCATAGAGTAGTATAGCATAGAGTGGAGAGCCATAGACTGGAAAAGTGTATAGTGAAATAGCGTACAGTGGAGTGGTGTACAGTGGAGTAGCATTCAGTGGATTGGTATAGACTTTACATGCCCTAACAATTTACAGCAGCATTGGAGGCTGTAGAAACAGAATTCATTACTAGTGCTGGTAAACTCTGCACTCCAAGCGAAGTGTGAAGTGGCAAACCTCTGCAACCTCCACCTACAGGGCACCCTGCTACCTCAGGGCCATAGGATGCATGCAGGGGATCCAATGCTGTGCCACCCTGTGTACATGCACCCCCTTTTCTGCATGACTTGGACTGCACTGTCCATGTTGTTCAGGAACAGACTTCTGTAATCCCATTGCGGTGCCTTTTTAATAGGCATTGCTGTGGGATTTGATGGGCAGCCGACAGTGACCTTTGTTGGTGTGGAAGTGGGGCAGGTGTGCCGCCTCACTCCCTTATCACCAAATTCACAATCAGGCCCTATGTTTTGGCTCTTATAACTTCATCACCACTCCGTAACATTGCTTGAAATATCATAAAGAATGATCTGCGTAGCTTTAAGTACATTGCTGTGAAATATCATTACAATCAGTTCAGCTCTTTGGTGTTATATCCAACAGAAAGATTCTATGTAAAATGCATTGGGGTCAAGTCATGCTTTGGAACCAAGCTCATTCTTCCTCCTTGACCAATAGCTGCAAAACCTTCTAACATCTGGCAATGCGGAAAGAAGATTAGGTCTGGATAGTTTTGTGGAGATTTTTTAAATGAGTGGGCAGGTAATAAGGGATACAAAACTGAGAAATTCCTCTCTCGTGTGACCCAAGCTTTGACTCTGCAATATCTATCTATCTATCTATCTATCTATCTATCTATCTATCTATCTATCTATCTATCTATCTATCTATCTATCTATCTATCTATCTATCTATCTATCTATCTATCTATCTATCTATCTATCTATCTATCTATCTATCTATCTATCTATCTATCTATCTATCTATCTATCCATCTATCCATCTATCCATCTATCCATCTATCCATCTATCCATCTATCCATCTATCCATCTATCCATCTATCCATCTATCTATCTATCTATCTATCTATCTATCTATCTATCTATCTATCTATCTATCTATCTATCTATCTATCTATCTATCTATCTATCTATCTATCTATCTATCTATCTATCTATCTATCTATCTATCTATCTATCTATCTATCTATCTATCTATCTATCTATCTATCTATCTATCTATCTATCTACCTATTTATCTACCTATCTATCCATCTATCTATCCATATATATATTCACTGAAAAAACCATAGGTTTCACACACGTTATAGTTAGGAATTAGCATTTAAAAAACCTTGCAAATTCACTGAAAAAACCAGAGGTTTCACACACGTTATAGTTAGCTGGACATTTTACTCGTAAAAAACCAATGAAATTCCCCCGTTATAGTTAGTTCAGCTAACTATAACTCGCGCGCCCGCAATCCACTGCTGATGACGTCACATATTACATCACTCATGACATGGTCAGTGACATCACTGATGACATCACTGATGACATCTCAAATGACATCACTGATGACATCACTGAAGACATCATCCAGTGAGTATGTGTTTTTGAAAAATTTCAATATGTTTAATATATATAGGGAAAGGCCTGTTTAAGAATGAGTGGGTGTACAAGTGTGTAAATTGATGATTTTCTGTGGTGCATAACATGATTCTTTAAGTTAGTCATTAAATGTATCTTACTGCAGACTAGTGACTAAACTGTGTAAATGTAAGTATGTGTCTGTATATTGGTGTATAAGTGGCTGCATGGTTTTGAGAACAGCTATATGAGTGTCTATATGAGTTATTGATTGCTTGTGTGAGTATCTGTATGGGTTCATGAGTGTTTGTGTGGGTAGGGTGTTTGTCACTCTATGCATAGATGTGTGATTGGGTGATTCTATGGGTGCATGGTTTTAAGACTGCATCTGTGATGGACTGTATGGTTGGATGAGTGTATGTATGGGTGTGTTAGGGATTGAATGTATATCTCAGTGGCACATGTGTGACTAACTACATATGTGAAAGGCAGTATATATGCGTGTAAGAGTATATAAGTGGGTATATGTGAGAGTGTGTGATTGTGAGAGTGGCTGTATGGATGAGTGTGTGCTTGTATCAATGATTGTATAAGAGCGTAAGAATGTGATACTATTTTTATGAGTAAGTGAACTTGAGTGTGTTTCACTGCCTAGGTGAGTAAATGGGAGTGTGATTATTTGCATGATTGAGTAAGTGTGAGAGCACCTCTATGGATGATTTGTAGAGTGTGAGTGTCTATATATGTGTGTGTATAAATTCATATGATACTTTTGTATGAAGTGACTGTAAGTATGAGTGACTGTACAGGTGAGTGTGTGGAGGTGTATGTTGACCTAAGACTTAATAATTGGGTATGTAGTTATTGGTATTGCAGTATGTATGGTTTTGAGAATGGAACTCTTAATTTTTTTGTCGGTGTATCAAAGGTTATATTAGAGTGTGAGAAGATGTGCTACTCTATCACAAGGATGATGTCATCAGTGATGTCATCAGTGATGTCATTTGAGATGTCATCAGTGATGTCATCAGTGATGTCACTGACCATGTCATTAGTGATGTAATATGTGACGTCATCAGCAGTGGATTGCGGGCGCGCGAGTTATAGTTAGCTGAACTAACTATAACGGGGGAATTTCATTGGTTTTTTACGAGTAAAATGTCCAGCTAACTATAGCGTGTGTGAAACCTCTGGTTTTTTCAGTGAATTTGCAAGGTTTTTTAAATGCTAATTCCTAACTATAACGTGTGTGAAACCTATGGTTTTTTCAGTGAATTTCAATGGTTTTTTAAATGCTAATTTTTTTATTTTTTTATTATATTTTTGAAATATTTCTTTTTAAAAAACTTCCCTATGTATACATTTATATATTATCTGTATCTGCATACATACGTATTACTGCGCGCTCGGAGCGCGCACCTAGTACGCATGCGTACGTATGCACGCCTACGTGCGT
The DNA here is from genome assembly GCF_964204655.1 of Triturus cristatus. Lineage (NCBI taxonomy): Eukaryota > Metazoa > Chordata > Amphibia > Caudata > Salamandridae > Triturus > Triturus cristatus. Next base: position 28,887,906 of record NC_140593.1, on the reverse strand, counting down.
CGTACGTACTCCACGCGGTACACTTCCGTATACGCGTAGAGTACGCGCGCTGACGTTTACGCATACGCGCGTGCTGCGTATGCGCGTTACGTACGCGCATAGTACGTAAGCGCATGCGCGCATACGCGTTCGCGCATGCATAATTGTACCGTGCCTGCAGGGAGCTTGCTCGGTGCGCGCACCTCGGGGTATGTGATGAATAAAACAACACTTCTAATTGGTTTTCATTACTTTCAGTTTCAGATTGTTTCAACACCACACCCAATCCCCTCATGGCAAGTCATGTGATGAAGAAACGTCACTTTTCATTGGTTGAAAGTACTTTCAGTTCCAGATTCTTCCAAAATCCCACCCACCCCCCTCATTGTTAGTTCTGATTCCCTAGGAGAAGGAGCTAATCTGTGTGTTGAGATACAATGGCAGAGCAGCAGCCATCTTCTGAGAGTGAGCAGGACACTCTTGAGAGACAGAGGCAGAGGAAGCAGAAAGACTCCTTTATATGGCAGTTTTTCACTTTTCCTGAGGGACAAAAGAAGGTGAATGCACCAAAGGTCACCTGCAAACTGTGTCAGCGCGTCTTGTCACGTGGGAATCCTAACAAGAAGTATTCTTTTAGTATTCATACTATGATGAGACACGTTGAGAAAATGCATCCAGTGACTTTTCGTCGAGCTTCTGGAGCAAACCCTCCACCTGCTCAGCCGACGACATCTGCAGCAGCTCAGCCGAGCACATCTTCGGCAGCTCAGGCAAGCACTTCTTCTGCAGTGGTGCCTTCACCTTCTACCACACCTCTGGATATTCGTCCTTGTTTTTTGAGGATGAGTACTCACTGCATGGATTGTGGTTGTCTTATTACTTTGGGTAAGAGCAGTATTGATCTCATTCAAAGAAAATTTGAGGAGCATCCTTGCGAGAGGCCATAATTTTCTTATTTTTCTTTTCGTTTTTTCTCTTCCTCTGTCCCTACATTAACTCAGGGGCTCTTTTTAGAGCCACCTAAAATCTAAACACAAAAACTTGTTTTTTAGAATCTATTTCTTTTTTTTTTTTAGAGTGCGCGCACCCAGCGCGCACCCATTGGGTTTTAAAAAAAATTCACCTTTACTAAACCTTCAGGAACTCCTTGAGAAAGAGAGGGGAGAGGCAAAGTAATTAAAAAAGAGATGGTGTACATTTCACAGATGAACTTAAGACAGTTTTCCTATTAAACTTTAAACTCTGCATCAGTATTTATGTATAGGTATCCAAAAAACATAATAGCTCATTTTAGTGCTGCATTTGAATTGGCTGTATTTACAAGGAGAGGAAAAGACACACAGAGAGGCTTATCCTCTCCTTGTAAATATGAAAAAGCACCCTGCGCAACTAGTTCGTAAAGAAAATTGACGTAGTGGTGGCGCAGGTGGCTTGTAAATGTACCCCAGAGATGTTAAGGAAATTAAGGGTAAAACAGACAAACCAAGAGTGACAGATACAGACACAGAGAGCAAACAACTGAGAAGGAGTAAGGCAGTTAAAAAGACTAAGACATATGGAAACAGAAAAAGAAACATGGATGAAAAATTAGTGATGGAGGTAGTAAAGGTAGGGGAGTAGTATAGAAGGAGTGAGGAAGTTACAAAAGAGTAGTAAAGCAGGAAGAGAGAGTGAGAAGAGAAATGAGAAAAGTAGAGTAAGGACAGGTGAAGAAAAGGAAGCATGAAACGAAACCAGTGACACATACAGATATGTTAAACTTACCTGACCATCAAAATAAATAAGTTAGATTTAAATGTTTAATTTAATTGCAAAGATAACTGAATTACATCTTCTAAATTTTCTTTCTAGTTCTGAAAAAAAGAAAAAAAGTATTAATATTCAACAATACACTTTATTAAATAGTACATGTTTTTTCATATTTAGCAAAGCAATTTTTTGCCCTTTTTTTCTGTTTTCAGAATGTTTTGATTTTCACTGAAAATAGTGAAATCAATTGTATTCATCATTTAACAGCGCTCCGCTTCGGAGAGATCTCCGGGTTATGCCTCAATGCCTCTAAGTCTGTAGCCTACTCTTTCAGTGGCAACCTTGTGGCTCCGGTGCTCCGTTTTGGGCCCCTGTCCTTCAGGGTGGGGCCGGTCACCTTTAGGTACTTGGGGATTAATATATATTGTGCAGTGCCGGATGTCATTGCAGGCAATCTGGTGCGCACCATCTCTTCCGTACGCTCTCAAATTACATTCTGGAACACCCTGCCCCTCACGGTAGCAGGACGGGTAACGATATCCAAGATGGTGATGTTGCCTCGTCTTCTCTATTACTTCGTCAATGTCCCGGTGGCGTATCCCGCTTGGATCTTTCGGGAACTAGACACGCTGCTGATCTCGCTGATCTGGGGTACGGGGTGGCGTTGGCTGGCCTTGGCGAAGTTGCGGTTGCCGAGTGGGGCTGGCGGGATGGGTGCACCCGATTTTCGGGCATACTGCATCGCTGGCCAGCTTCAGTGGTTGGTCTATTGGCTGGCCGGGAAAAACCTGTTTGAAATTGGCTATACCCCGACCCAAATGGCACGAGGTGCCTTGCATTCGTTGTTATTCCCTGGCACTCCTAAACCACTGGACCCGCCAGCTCTGCTAAAAACAGCGCTCCATTACTGGAAAAAGGCATGTACCTACGCTAAGATCCAAAATCTATACTCCCCAAACATGCCACTGTGCGGCCTCCCCACAAGACGGGGGGTGTTGCATGCCGGGCAAATACGGGCATGGTCGCGGCAGGGGGTGGAGACTATAGGGGCTTTTTTCCAAGAGGGCAACCTGATGCCTCACAACGAGTTTGTGAGAGTTAAAAGGGTGCCCGACACCCAGTTCCTGCTCCACGCTGCGATCGCGCGATATATTCGAACGCATTGGCAGGCGCTGCCGGCGGAACCCTCCACATTTCACCTTCTGCGTTCCCTCCACATGATGGGCCATGGACGATTTTTGGTTAAATGGCTTTACCGGGGCCTCCAGGAGCACACTCAGGTTTCTGTGACTGCTCTGCGTACGCAGTGGGAAACGGACTTTAAGTGATAAAGAGTGGGCGCACGTCTTGGCATACCCTAGAAAAGTATCCCGTAACTGTCAATTAAAAACTATACAACTCTTTGTCCTTCACAGGGCCTACCTTACTCCTCATAAGCTGGGTAAGATGTACAATACGGCGGATGCAACCTGCCCCCGCTGCGTGGCGCCGGATGCGGACCTGGTACACATGCTATGGGTTTGCCGGAGGTTGCGGGGGTATTGGGGTGGGATAGCGCACGTCTTGAGCACCGTTGCTGAACGTCCCTCCTAGGACACGGCAGAAGCTTGCTTACTGGGGCTTTTACCGCCCCCCTTGAAGGCGAAGCGGCTACGCCGCTTCGCTAACCTGGCATTAATGCTGGCAAAGCACCTGATAACACAACGGTGGAAATCCCGCACGCCGCCACGTGTTAAAACTTGGGGAGAAGAAGTGTTACGTCGGGCGGTGGCGGAACGCGAGGCGCTGTATCGTGAGGAGAGTCGGGGGCTGCGTAAGCAGCCTATCTCACTGGAGTGGCCGCATCTGACTGAATCATTCAAGAGTGAGATGGAGGAGGCGGAGGGAGTAGCTATGGTGCCTACCCCCCCAGATTCCCCCCGCATCAGTGGTGGTGATCGTTGATAGAGGTGGATAGGTGGGAGTGAGAGGGGGTGCCTGACTCCGGGTGTTGTGCGGTGGGGTGTATGGTGTGATCGGGGCCCCTCTGTTGGGAAACATGGATTGGCCTCTGTTCGCCCTCATCCATGTGCTTGGGATGGGGTTGCCCTCTGCCCCGGCTGGCGGTCCCTTCCGTTCCCCCCCCCAAGTGAATGCTTCGAGGCCCCCAGACTGTGACTGTTTACTTTGTGGCATGGGTGGGTATGGAGGGTGGGTTTTGGGTGGGATTGGGGTTTGTGAATAGTTGAGCGGTTCCCGCTCCTCCTAACCACATTCGTTCAAAAGCTGGGTATGGAGAGCATAATACTGAGACGTACAGGTGACCCTCCTAGCGTGATTGGGACGTTATCGTGTTCTATTGTGGACAACAGCGCAACTTGACAGGATAATACACAAAACCTGAATTGTATCCTGTGTTTCCGGAAATAATTACCTGTGAAATGTGAGGTGTAATTTGTAATACCTGCATATGAAAATCACAATAAAGTTTGTTTAAAAAAAAAAAAAAAGCAGCGGGCAAAAAAAAACAATCTGAAAGATTGTTTAAAAAAGCCCCAAATGTATCCTCACTAAAACATACCTTAATAGAAATGTTAAAAATACCTTTTAAGAAGAATAACAATTTCTAAAAAATAACGTCTGTAAACCTTGTTGCAAAAGAACATTTTCCAAGATAATATCTGTCAAAGAAGTCCACAATTGTTTGTTTTACCTTTCCTTACGGCCAAATGATAAGTTTAAAATCTCTTTTGAGCGAAATATCCAATTTAAATCCTTTAAAATTTTAATAATGCTTTCTCCCAATGATGATGTTAGTATTTAAAATTTGGGTTTCAGAAAAATTAGGTAACAATTGGGTAAATCATAAGGCAAACGTTGCTTGAAAATCAATTGAGAATCATTACACAGTGTCCATCCTTTTTCACATTGAAGATAAACTGTGTAATGACCAGAAGTTATAGAAGGCCCATCATGAAAAATTATTGCAACTGCAACAAAAGTTTTTCCAGATATTGATAATTGTTGTCCTGTAAACTTCTTTATTAAAGTGTCCAGTTTTGTTCCATCAGCTCTACAACGTTGCATCATTAAAATTACATACTGTCCATATTTCTTTAAAAATAACGTTGACAACATGTCTGATTTACATTGAGAACATTCCATGTTGTGATTAGCATCTTTAACTAATTTACTAAAAGTCACTGTTTTTTCTCTCTGGTGATGGTAAATATATGAACCTTTCAGAATCAACATTACTACTGCTTGTGTTCATACAGTTATCACAACAATGTTCCCATTTATAAGAGACACCAAATACATTTTCTACTTCTACCCCTTCATCTTCCAGTACCATCAGGATATACATCAAGAATTCCTGTGCATCTTGCTGGACATTTTGTGTAAACTGTGTACGTCCAGAACATACATCTAAAAGATTTCTAACATCAGAAGCACTTTCTATTTTAGTTTTATCATTACTCAGCTTCTCATAGAGGAGACTCAGCAAAGAACAGAATCTTTTTTCTTGATTTAGTATTATCTGCTCTTGCAAACTTTCAAGATAAAATACAACATTCAGCACTACATTTGCGTAGCAGTTGACACCAGAGCTATTTTCAAAATGACAACCAACAACCTCTTCAGCATTGTCCTTTTTCTTTTTGATTGCAGTCACATCACTATCTTTTTGTTTTCTCTTCCGTACATCCTCATTAGAGATATTCTCAAATCTCCTTTTCTGACAAACAACACGTTTTTCAAACACAGGATATTGACCTAAATGAGGAGCATAGCTTCTTCTTAATCTATTATACTCCTTTACACAGTTTGCATCAGCACTTACTTTTGAGTCATCAAAGTCTATCATGAATAAACCAGATAATTTTTTCACGCGTGACAAAGCAACATATGCCATACCTTCTTTAAACACAGTAGATCCAATGTTTACAAAAGCACTATCAACAGTTAATCCTTGAGACTTGTGAATAGTTACAGCATATGCTAGAGAAAACGGAAACTGCTTCCTACGCACATATAAGTCTTTCACAAGGAAGAAACGAACTGAACAACGACAAATGTCTTTAACCTCTTGTATCTGATCAAATTTTATTTTTAAACATTCAATTCCAACTTTTTTCTGGTAATTAATAAAACCCACAATTCTTCCCATAGCTCCATTCACTAAACCTTTCTCTACATCCAAATTTCGTCTTAAAATTACTCTACAGTTCATACACACATAAAGATTATTTTCCAAACCTGCTGTTATTGAAATGTTTTTCTCCAGAGAATCCAATTTAGTACCCAATTTGCCTGTCAATATAACAGTTATTCGTTCATGTTCTATTTTATCCACAGCTTCCAGTTTTATAATCTCTTCATTTTCCAATTTCAAAAGTTCTTGATTGAATACAGAACATTCATGTAGTGTTGGCATTAAGCAGAATACAGTATTTTTTTCTGCAATTTCCTTCTATATTTTCTCTGGAACTATTTGTTCTGTTGGAAACAAATTACTCAGCAATCGACTCTGTAATGCTTTTCTGCCATGTTCTGTGAGTAGTCCAATTCTTATATCTTTCAGAATACTTGCATAGTCCTCATCATTGGCTTGCCTCATATTGGTAATGAGTTCCTTATACTCAAAGTATGTCCAAATATTTACATTGCCTATACTTCCTAATGACTTTTTTGTGTCTTCATGTGTAAGTGTATGGAATACCGGTTGTCCTTTAACTGGAGTAAGTTGCAAAAGATCTCCAAAAACTATGACGTGTTTTCCTCTAAATAGGACGTCAAAGTCTGTCTTCAGAATTTGCTGCATTCTTAAATGCACGAAGGCAAGCATTAAGTTTGACACCATGCTTACCTCATCAATAATGAGTACTTTCATTTTCTTCAATACTCTTGATACTTCCAAGCATGCTTCTCCTGCTAGTTTGTGGTACTGTATTTTGTTCTCATGCTCTACTGGTAACATTAGCAAACAATGTAAGGTAACTCCTTTGATGTTATACGCTGCTAACCCAGTTGGAGCAGTAACAACACAAGACAAAATGGAATCCATTTTCTTCTGTAGGTAGCTTCTAATTACATTAATTAAGAAACTTTTTCCAGTTCCTGCTTGTCCACTTACATGCATTCTCATTGGTTCAAAAGATGTGCATGAGCACTCTTTATTTTCATGTAGTAATCCGTGATCAATTTTTTGTCTGACTTCTTCATAAATTTGTTTTTGTTCTTCATTCAGTTGCTCCTCCAAATATGTTAAGTCTACAAAATCTTCCTGAGCTTGATTCATAGCTGTTTCCACTTCGTTCATGGCTATTGCTGCTTCATTTTCGATGATCGGTTGTCCTAGAGGATCTTGACTGAATGTCCCAGAACTTTGACTGTCTTGAGAACTGTCTCTAGCTACTTCAGCTGCAATTGTTGCTTCTTGTTCAATTTCTTCATTTAACATTTGAACATAAGTTGTGAAAGTACTGCATTCAACGCTGTCTTTGCTAGCATTGAAGGAATCTTCATAGCTCTGAAATTCTCCAAGTAGTTCCTCCTCTGAACGCCATGGTTTAAACAGCTGCAAAAGTGCCAAGTAGTAAAATTCCTTTTTATCAGGAGTGTCGCAACTCAGCTTCCGGTGATCTTTCAAACTTCCTTTTGTTTGCTTCACCAAACATCCTTCCTCCCAATGACTTTATATTTTCCATTGTTGATATCTTCTGTGACATTCCGTTTAAAAATAAAGTTCTGCAGCACTTCATAGAGACACATGTTCTCAAGGTGATGACTTCTTTGTGGGTAATATGTGTCCAACATGTTTGTTCTTAAAATGTCTGTACTTTCTGGTTCGAACTCTGCTAAATATTCAATTTCTCGAATAGATTTCAGAACCCGATTTCGCATTTCTGCAAGGCCTAAACTTGCCCAAATTATTCTTCTGGATTTCGAGTACAGACTTGCAGATGATAACCTATCTGAGCATTCGTAGGATCCAATTTCTCGATGCGATAACATCTTTAAACTGAAACTGTATAGCTTCTTACTGACAGTCTTCTCGTGAGAAATCTCTTCCCACATTTCTTTCAATTCCGTTTTCTCAGATTTAGTGATGTAAGATGTGACATAGCGAGCAACAGCAATAGAATTGTCAGCCACATACTGTATATCCATGTTAGCATTCCACATGGATAAAATGACTGGGTTGTAGTCATTTATATATTTTGACTCTTCTTTTCTTCTTAGGTTGTAGGTATTCTTAGGCAATTTTCTTGTAATAGTATGTCGCACAGCTGACATAAAACTGTTTACTCTTCCTTTTGAAAGAACAGGTCGTGGAAATCCAAATCGACATTTTGTGTAGAATTTATCTTTACACTTGTACTTCCGTGGACAGTATTTTCCACACCGATTTTGGAATCGTAAAACTTGCTCTTTTAAATTTTTCTCTTCTGTGCTTTTAGGTATAGCACATGTTGCATATCCTTCGATGAAACTTAAAACTGCATCATCAGAATCTGTTCCAAATTTTGGAGCATCCTTGATCCACAACAGCATATGAATATGAGGAGCACATCTGGCTTGGTACACTTTTCTCCAAAAGAAATCCACAACTTCTCCAAGAGGTGGATTTTTTTTATTGCAGATGAAGGACATCATAGCCTCAAATCTATGATTGAAATATCTGCAAACATTAACCGGATCCAATGAGCACAGTTCTCCTGCTGTCTTCTATTGGATGTTTTCAATATTTGAATTTGCCTCTCGAAGAAAATCCAGAAGATCATCCCATGCGTACTCAGCACAGCTTAGGGTAAGGAACCATGTAGGAGTTCCTAAATTCCGTAACATACATTTCAATTCTCCATGGCGTCGGTACCAATATTCATTCGTCCCACGCTGACAAGCCATCAAATTGATCAATTGAGATTACAAATGATCATCTCGCTGTTGCACTTTGTTCATAAAATCCTTTGCAGTCACATTACATAGATGTACTCCAGTTTTCAAAATGTGATTTACTGCATAAGATAGTGCTGACAAGTCACTTTCAAATAAAAGATGGAACAAATAAGGAATACTTTGACGAAATCTCGGATCTTCAGCATATAGTCTTGTAGTCCGATACTCAGAAGCAGGAATCTGTACTGGACGTTCATCATATCGTCCTCCTTCTCCTGTAGGAAACAGCTGGGGAAAACAACAAGCTTCCAAGCTCTCCTCCCATACACTCACGGGAGTTCCTTGTGCTTTCTTCATCTGAAACAGATCAATAGCGTGTCCCATAACTTCTTTAGAATGTAGAGGATGTATGCTGAAATGTTCATAAATTTCTTCTTCTTTTGACTTATCCACTTTTTCAAGTTGCCCATTTGGTATGCCAGTGTCTTCTAGTATTTCTTCTTCATCCATATAAATGGCTTCATACCATTTATTATTTTTTTTCAAATACAAATTTGCTCTTTGTACTTTTCGTACATCCACCAGCTCCTGCCAAATTTTCTTATTCTTTGTAGGTACACCATTAACCAGAATAACTAATGGTTCAGTTTCCAAAGTATCTGCATCAATTGTTTCCATATTTTTTTTCAAATCTAATGGCAAATAGACAACTCTTCCTTTTAAACCTCTCTGTAAATCCGAAGGAGGTAATTTACCAGTTTTTGGCTCCATACGCACTATGGTCTGAAACGGATGGACACATTGAATGAGTATAGACTCATACGTATTTAAATCAGAAAGTTCTGGAGGAATATCAACCAATTCTAAATTATTATGTACAGCTCTAGCTGGCATTCTATTTTCTTCCAACTTGTTATAACAGTATTTACAAATACGCTGATCTTCACCCAAATCAAAACAATTTTCCAGAAATATATATGTTGCAAAATCTTTCCACTTATAATTATCATTATTTTCACTTTTTTTATACAGATCAACATTCCTTGTTTGATTTTTGTAATGGCTTCTCCGGCAACATATACAAGTAATATTTGGTCTTTCATTAGAGATGATAGCAAATTTTGTCATTTCATCATCAAAATTTTTACTAACAGTGAGTTCTACATTCTCTTCCACATTTTCATCAATAACCGTGTCATTTTCTGCACTTTCTTGTTCTGGACCAAAGTAACAAAACTGAATTTCATCAGTAACCTTCACTACATCTGATACAGATCCACGAACAGAGCATTATTCAACTCATTTAACTTTAGTGCTGGACTTTTAGCAAAATACAATGTTCTCACAAACTTTCTCATTTCAGTATGATGAACAGTCAGCATCCTAAAATGGTGAAAAACACTTTGACACACTTTCCGAGATAGACAAGCCAGAGAATGTCCTTGCAAACCAGTATTCTCTCTCACTCTGCATGGATCTAGTCTTTGAAGCACCTAATTTTCTGTTTAACACTCTTTTTACTGTATTCTCTTAGAAAGTCACGTAATTTATCAATAGATTCCTGACGCACAGTACAAATACTACTACAATTCCAAGTGTACACTGGGGCTTTAGGACGTCTCCCCATAACCTCATCAGCCATCACTTGTTCCTCATTTCTTGGAACCATTTTCTCCTTTTCCATTACACAACCATCCTTAACTTCATAAGCTCTACCATTGGTGTCAACTGCATGCAACAAACTATTACTTTGAAGATAACTCTCTTCATTAAAAAATGGTTCAGTACTTGAACTATGCTTCCATTCTCCTAAGAACACTTTACAAAAGTTTTTTTTTTTGACTTCTCTTTTCCTTTTGCTTTGTGACTTCATTGCATTCACTAATTTATCTAATCTACGCATCCTGTTCAAAATTAAAATGAATAGTTTTTTTTATTTCTAATGCCTTGGTAACAATATTTTCAATTAATTTATTTTTCTTATACAATTTGGTTTTTTTCTTATATTTTTTCATATCCTTCAGCAAATTTAACATCACTCTTCTCTGAAAATTTTTTCGTCGAATGTTTTTAAAATCTATTTTCCGTGTAAAGTCACTCTTCCTAACTTCTGAGTCTATATTAGCATTTTGTTTTTGCTGTCGACTCTGTTGTTGTTTTGTACTTGAAACACTGTTTGAATGTATCTTCCGATCATTTTTTTTTTTTTTGAAGATATTTTTAAAAAAATCTTTAGTTTGCTTACCAGAAGACTTCTTCTGTTTTCCAACACGTGCTTCGCCTCCTATTTTTTTTATCAGTCGTCTTCAAATATAGTTGTTGCTTCTTTTCTTTTGTTTTTCTTGACTTTATAGGCATCTTTATATTTTTTCACTGTTGCTCACCAATACCTGCAAAAAACTAAAAAAAAATACCTTTATGTAATTTAAATTCATTACATTTTTTTAAAAAAAACTTTTCAAATCCTATCACATGAGCTGATCCTTTCCTACGAGTCAAACTCTTACAAAATAGAAGAAACATGAAGTAAATCTCTGACAACAATTCCTGTGTCAAGACAGACTGATGGTCTGATTCTAGGCAGAAAGCGATATTTCCTTTGGCAATTTAAAAGCACATTTACTACTGGGGTAGAGCAAGTGATAATTACTGTAACAGACTGACACATGTTCATTCTAGTTTAGACAGGCAGAAAGGAGCACATGTCCTAACAGCTCCTTGAGACCATGACCATGTGTTAGAGGGTGAGTGATTAGACTAGAGCAAAGGAAATACGCCTTGGTGATTTAGAATCTGTTTGCGTTACACACTGCTATCTGAAACAGCACACAGAGCTGACTAACACACATGGGAGTGTAGCAGAAGCTGCTGCGTGTGTGAAAAGAGTGTGTTTCTGGAGACTGTGTATTGTCAGCTGCAAGAGAGATCTGCATGGAGACTTCCACAACTGCATGAAGAGTACAGACATGTGTGTAAGAGTACATATGTGGTAAGGGTTAATTGGAGTTTTCAACATGTAGGAACCACCTCAGCCATTGCAAGAATTGATGAAAAATATACCATGCTATTTTCAAATGTGTTTGCATTTGCATCACATTTTTGAGATACTGATTTCTGCTGATTGCTAACCAACACATTGGAAGAAAACAAGCTGAGCCTTTCCTGAATGTGTAAGTTTTACAGAACAACAGCAACACAAATTAAAACGCTAACAACAATTCCTGTATGCACACAGACTCATGCTCTCATTCTAGGCAGAAAGCAATATTTCCTTTGGCAATTTGAAAGCACATTTACTACCGGGGTAGAGCAAGTGATAATTACTGTAACAGACTGACACATGTTCCTTCTAGTTTAGACAGGCAGAAAGGAGCACATGTCCTAACAGCTCCTTGAGACCATGACCATGTGTTAGAGGGTGACTGATTAGACTAGAGCAAAGGAAATGAGCCTTGGTGATTTAGAATCTGTTTGCGTTACACACTGCTATCTGAAACAGCACACAGAGCTGACTAATACACATGGGAGTGTAGCAGAAGCTGCTGCGTGTGTGCAAAGAGTGTGTTTCTGGAGACTGTGTATTGTCAGCTGCAAAAGACATCTGCATGGAGACTCCCACAACTGCATGAAGACTACAGACATGTGTGTAAGAGTACATGTGTGGTAAGGGTTAATTGAAGTTTTCAACATGTAGGAACCACCTCAGCCATTGCAAGAATTGATGAAAACTCTACCATGCTATTTTCAAATGTGTTTGCATTTTCATCACATTTTTGAGATACTGATTTCTGCTGATTGCTAACCAACACATTGGAAGAAAACAAGCTGAGCCTTTCCTGAATGTGTAAGTTTTACAGAACAACAGCAACACAAATTAAAACGCTAACAACAATTCCTGTATGCACACAGACTCATGCTCTCATTCTAGGCAGAAATCAATATTTCCTTTGGCAATTTGAAAGCACATTTACTACTGGGGTAGAGCAAGTGATAATTACTGTAACAGACTGACACATGTTCATTCTAGTTTAGACAGGCAGAAAGGAGCACATGTCTTAACAGCTCCTTGAGACCATGACCATGTGTTAGAGGGTGACTGATTAGATTAGAGCAAAGGAAATGAGCCTTGGTGATTTAGAATCTGTTTGCGTTACACACTGCTATCTGAAACAGCACACAGAGCTGACTAATACACATGGGAGTGTAGCCGAAGCTGCTGTGTGTGTGCAAAGAGTGTGTTTCTGGAGACTGTGTATTGTCAGCTGCAAGAGACATCTGCATGGAGACTCCCACAACTGCATGAAGACTACAGACATGTGTGTAAGAGTACATGTGTGGTAAGGGTTAATTGGAGTTTTCAACATGTAGGAACCACCTCAGCCATTGCAAGAATTGATGAAAACTCTACCATGCTATTTTCAAATGTGTTTGCATTTGCATCACATTTTTTGAGATACTGATTTCTGCTGATTGCTAACCAACACATTGGACGAAAACAAGCAGAGCCTTTCCTGAATGTGCAAGTTTTACAGAACAACAGCAACACAAATTAAAACGCTAACAACAAATCCTGTATGCACACAGACTCATGCTCTCATTCTAGGCAGAAAGCAATATTTCCTTTCACAATTTGAAAGCACATTTACTACTGGGGTAGAGCAAGTGATAATTACTGTAACAGACTGACACATGTTCATTCTAGTTTAGACAGGCAGAAAGAAGCACATGTCTTAACAGCTCCTTGAGACTATGACCATGTGTTAGAGGGTGATTGATTAGACTAGAGTGTTACAAAAAAACAAGCTGCCCCTTTCCTGCGAGTGCAAGGGTAATAGAGCAAGACCAACCGGAATGAAATCTCTCTTTACATTTCCTTTGTGCTCACTGTCTCATGGTATGATTCTAGGTAGAAAACAGTATTCCTGAGTGATACCTGTACACATTAACTTATAATGAAGACATACTCCATAATATATAACATGTTCAAGCCACTTAAATATCTTCCTTAACATAAAATGTTAAACACAACTTTTAAAGTGGTAGGAAAATGTACCATACTATTTTCAAATGTGTTTGCATTTGCCTCTCACTGATCAGTAAATGATTTCTGCTGAATGCTAACCATCACACTTTAACATAACAAACTACCCCTTTTCTGTGAGTGCAAGGCTAACAGAACAAAAGCAACACAAATTAAATCTTTGTCAAAAAATCCTGTGTGCAGACAGACTCATGATGTAATTCTACTCACAAAACAATATTCCTCACTAATACCACTACACCTTAACTTACAGTGAAGACATACTCCATAATATCTTACTAGTTCTAGACAGTTAAATTTCTCCTAAATCACAAAATATAAAACACAACTTAAAAACAAGAATGACAATTCTATTATTTATATCAAAATACACCACATACTTCCCCTATCAAACTCATAACTCACCTTTAAAATTAATTAGTTGAGAAAGAAATGTGGGACTCAAACAGCAGATTATCAGAGCCAGAATCTCAGAGCTGTACACCTCTCTCCTCTCAGCACAACCAGAAAATGGCAATTTTTCCCTCTCTTTTTTCCCACATATACATGTAAAATCACAGTCCTTCCCACATTTTTTCAAATGGAATCACACATTTCTATTGGTTGCAACTTTCAACCCCTTTGCAAATCATCCCTTCCCCCAACATGACTTCTGCCTGCTACCATAGCAACAGCTCATGGAACACTGGTGTGAGCAGAGAGGTCAGAAGTTCAGCAGACATTGTTTCAAATCTATACAGCAAGAGTGCTTGACTTTTCAAACCTAACAGCAAATCCAAAGTAATGTTCAGTGGGAACACATTTTTCTGTACCAATCCAAAACATGCTTTTAAAAATTTAAACATACAGCCTAGTTTTAACTGTAAAATGGTTTAAATCAGCCAATAAGTTCTTTTTATCAAAAAAAAGTATGTATGCCTCCATTTTCCAACTGTGTTTCTTTTCATATTGCCATTCTACTGAAAGACACCTTCTGAGTGCATCGAGATCTCCTTGAAACATGTTCACAGTGTGGATTGTAGGTCATAGCTATGTCTTCTGGAGTGAAAAATTTGCAGAAAAAAGAGGTATGGTGAGAGACCTTGCTTTGCCAAATGTAGACATTAAATGGATTGGTCAGAGAGGGTTAAAGTGGCACCAATTAATGCCTTTGGTGAAAACCTTTCTACATCTCCCACAGCCTAACCTTATTATTGTGCACTGTGGTGGAAATTACCTAGGCACTTTAACTGGGGTAGGTCTGGAAATGCTTATTAAGGACACCTTTGTGCAATTGATGTCGCTTTTTCCTCAATCTGCCTTTGTATATTCTAACATATGCCAAAGGCAAAAGTGGAACTGGTCCAAGCAATTTTGTCCACAGATTGACAAAGCAAGAAAGCACGTCAATAAGTCTGTTTCTGCTTTCCTCAGAGACTCTGGTATGGGTTCTATATACCACAACAACTTGCGTTACAACATGCAAGACATTTATAGAGGAGACGGTGTACATTTCAATGATGAAGGGAACAGAGTCTTCCTCTTGAACTTTAGACTCTGCATTGGTACTTACTTGTAGGTACCGAAAAACACTCAATGAACACAATGGCTCTTTTTAGAGCCACCTAAAATCTAAACACTTAAAAGTGATTTTTATTTCTTTTTTTTTTTTATGTTTTTTTTCGGGTGCGCGCTGGGTGCGCGCACCTCGTGATGTTTTTAAGGTTTTTTCGGGTACGCGTAGAGTGCGCGCACCTCGCGATGTTTTTTAAAAGATTTAAATCTTTTTTTTGCCCTTCGTGGTCCTACTGTGCCCCCCTGACAATGACTAGGGGGTCTACAACTCCCTACCCTGCCCCCTGTTCACGGTCTCCACCTTTCCTTTTTAGTGCGACAGACAAAATGGCGGCCGACACTTCCTGATTTCGACCCATTCGAATGTTTACTGACATCTAACAACCAATCCGAATTACGCTCGTGCACGGCAGGGTGCGCGCACAGGGCTTGCTCAGTGCGCGCACGGTACACGCGTTTAGATATTGATATGCTTTTAAATGCTATTTTCTCAAGAAATACTGAACAGATTTACACCAGACCTGCGAAAGGCACTTCCTTGGAGTTATGGCTACCTCACCGCCACATTCCAAGTAATTCTGTTCAGCCGTTCGGGCTGTAGCTGTGTGTAAAGGTCCTATGGGAAAATGCATGGGGAAAACGCGTTTAGGGACCCCCCTTTTTTCTCGGCCCCCGCTTGACGAATCACCCCGAGACTTTCAGGGTAGGAGCTGAGCGGAGCGCCCCATTAGTTTTGAAAATTTCGCGAGGATTCGTCAACCGGCGCCAAAGTTATTCAAAATAGAATTTTCAGATTTCCTATGGAAACATGGTCCTAACTATAACTATCTACTGGCGACCGCCAGTAGATAATATATACATATATATATATATATATATATATATATATATATATATATATATATATATATATATATATATTCTCGCCTGCTCCTCGAGTATTTCCTGCCACTCCTGAACAAGAGTTGCGTCGTCGCTTTGTGACTCCTCGGGGAGAGTCATGTAAATATTTCAGAAATGATGACGACGCCGTGTGTGGTTTCTTAAGCGTTTATTCTTCTGCCGCTACCAAACGCGTTTCAACTGCCAAGCAGTCTTGCTCACTGGTACGAATCAAACAAACGCGGCCATATTTTTAAAGTGCAACACGTGCAAATCAATACTACATCTCCAAATGACATAAAAAAACAGACTCGTAGTTTTTTAGTAAAACGCTCGTACGTGGTGTTAACTTAGGCATTGTTCTTAGTTATTTAAATGATTTCTTTCTTTCAATACATACATTTGCAACATTGTCAATGTAGTCTTTTATGTTATTTTTGATACTTTAGTTACTGATGCGTTTTTTTAACATTTTTGTTAAAGCGTTTTTTTGAATCCAGTTCAAGTGAACTTTATCAATACGACTGTGGAAACAAATATATACCATTCAACTAAAAAAGCATGTGTTAGCCTCTTTTTAAGTTATCTCAAATAAATCACATGTTGATCTTCTAGTGTGCATACTCAATACTAGCACATTATTCGCATACATATGCATTCTACTTGTATCTTTGTACCACTTTTTGAATACATGTTACACGCTATACATATTATATACTTTGTCCAATCATGCCCATGTGGGCCGATATCATAATTGTAACCATCACGCCCAAGTGGGCTTAGACCAACCTATGACAGTTGCATCACCTAAAACATATCTAGCTATTATTTCGAGTCTGTTAAATTTATATATTTCATTTCTAATTAAAAACATTTCTATTGGACCGCACTTGACTATTATCATCTACAAATGAGTATGTAGGTCTTCTTCCATATTCAGGCCTTCAGGTTGTTTACAATTTAATTCTATGATTTATCGAGACTCGAGTCTGCGCAATTTTTTGACTCTGTTGCCTCTTCTTACATCTGCTTTCACTGAATCAATTACATAGTAGGTTAGTCCTTTTATATCTTGTTTATGGACTTGCTCAAAGTGCCGAGCTACTGGGTATAACTTGTCTCCATTTTTTATCGCCCTTAGATGTTGTAACACGCGCTTGTGTACTTCCAGAATTGTGCTACCTATGTAGCGCAGGCCACAAGGGCACTGCAGTACGTAAATTGCATAGTCTGTCTTGCATGTAAACCGGCCTTTGATCTTCCTCATCTCTTTTGTGAGCCCTACTCTGTATTGTGACGTGTTCATTCCATGTAAACACGCCTTACATTTAGCGCACTTAGTGAAACCTTGTTTCTTATTTAACCAGGTCGTCTTTGCTGGTTGTTTTTTCATGACATTGCTCACTAGTGCCTGTTTGAAAGATTTTGCCTTACGAAAAGTAATCTGTGGTTTCCTAGCAACTTGTTTTCCAAGCACTGGGTCATTTTTAATTATGTGCCAGTGTTTATTCAGAATTTTTCTCACTTCATCATGCTGCTTGCTAAAATTAGTAATGAACCTACACTGGTTCCCATCAATTTTAGCTGATTTTTTTTTTGAATCAAACAAAATCTCCTCTCTTTTCTTTTTTGATGATTTATTTATTCCATTGGCTATCCAGGTCTCAGGGTAACCCCTACTTTTGAATCTCTTAGTTAGGGTGTTCAATTCCCTTATGCATTCATCGGGTGCACTGCAATTACGCCTCACTCTTAAACTTTCTCCATAAGGAATGCTTCTCTTTAGATTTACAGGATGGAAGCTGTGGGCATGTAATAAAGTGTTACCGGAGGTCGGTTTTCTAAACAGTTTTGTTTCCATTTTACCATTTGAAATATAGATTGTTAAATCAAGGAAATTGACACTTTCTTTGCTAATTTCACTTGTGAATTTCAGATTAAGTTCGTTGTTTTGAATCTGAGCTAAAAACAGTTTAATTTCTTCTTCAGAGCCTCTCCATACCAGAAAAAGATCATAAATGAATCTACTCCAATGCATTATATGGTTGTCCCATTCATTGTGATATTGTACTCGGATCACCTGCTCCTCCCACCAGCCCATATGCAAATTAGCATAGCTGGGGGCGAAGCAGGTGCCCATTGCAGTACCGCATATTTGATGGTACAGTTGCCCCTCAAAAAGAAAGAAATTGCTGGTCAGACATTTTTCGACCATCCTGATTAACATCTGGGTATGGGCCCAATGTTTGATAGATCTGGTATTGAGAAAGTGCCCCACTGCTCTTAGGCCATCTTTGTGTCTAATACTTGTGTATAATGTTGACACATCTATGGTTACTAGGAAATAATCATCTTCCCAGGGAAGATCATAGATTCTCCTCAGGAAATCCCCAGTGTCTTGTATATATGAAGGGAGTGTTCTGGCCAACGGGTTAAGAAATGAATCAACAAACTTGGATGTATTTTCTAGTGCACTGCCCATAGCTGATATTATCGGGCGGCCTGGAGGGTTTTTCAGATCTTTATGTACTTTCGGAATTAAATAAAGTACCGGGGTAACTGGGTGATCTATTTTCAAAAACATCAGCTCATCATGATTTATGAGGGTTTGATCATACCAAATCTTTAGCTCGTCGTTAAAATGATCGTTACTGCACAACATAACTTGCTCCTCAACCTTGACGTAGCAACTTTTGTTATTCAACTGTTTGTATGCTTCTGTGAGGTATTGTTTCTTCCCCCATAGAACAATATTGCCTCCTTTATCTGCATTGCGTATAATGCAATTGTCAGATGAAGACAATTTCCTAATCAATACATGATAGGCTTTCTGTTTCTTGTTTAATTTATTCATAGTATAATATGAATGTTTACCCAGGTTCTTCAATTCATTCAAAACCAAATCGCTATATACATCAGTTACATCTCTTGGAGTCATTGGGGTGAATTTCGAGCTCTTTTTGAATCCTGTTGGTGCATCTTGATAGATGTCAATGTTCTCTTCTTGAGCAATTTGTGACGCACTGCATACAGATTCATTATCGTTTTCTGCCTCCAAGGCTCTCATTTCCATAAGCAGGTTCATGTCTCCTACTGCTAGACTGCTCGTATGTTCTGGTGATTGTTCCACTGGTGTGTATTTTAGCGATGGGTTTGATGAAAAATGTTTCTTTAATTTTAGCGTTCTGATGAATTTGAATAAGTCAATGCGTGTTTGTACATAATTCAACTCTGCTTCTGGACAGAAAGATAGTCCCAATTTCAGAATTTCCTGCTCATCTTTGGTGAGAATAATGTCTGTCAGATTGATGATCGTGGTTTCCTTGCTATCATCCATTACTTCATTTGTTGCTTTTTCGGCTCTCTGCCTCCTGCATGCTGCCCCCTTGCGCCTCTTCGACCTCCGCCTCTTCCTCTTTGCATTGTTGTACCCTGTGTTGGTGGCCTTAGACGCAGATTGTACTTCCTCTCTTCGCGTAAAAAATCAAACTCATTGATTATTGTGGGTACTGCTCTTTGGGCATTTGCTTCTTCTTCTAGGTCTGTGTCGACTTCAGAACTTTGGAGGCTGCTCTGCTCGGACTGTGGCTCTGGGCCCGTCTTGCTTGCTTTTCCTAGTTTTTGTTTCCTTATGCTGTCGAATTTTCTTGCGAAAGTGTAAATTTGGCCTCGATCATAATCCTGTTTGTCTCGCAAAAACTTCTGCGCTTTGCGTTCCTTTATTGAAATTTCTAATTTTCTTAGCCTTTCTTTGATGTCAATTTTAGATTGTTTGATGGCTTCCTGATTTTCTTCTTTGCTCAGTTCTTCCAATAATTGATCTATTTCAGCCAAAATTTTCTTTCTGTCTATATCCGCGTATTTTATTAAGATTCCCAGCATTCTACGGGAAGCATCGTTGTTATTAGCGGCCCACTCCTTCAACATCTCTGGGTTGGGCTCCTCGTAGCTTGGTGCCACCATTATTCTTAACCCCCTGGGCACTCTCTGAACTTCTAGGTATCGCTGCAGGGACTTTGATTCCCACCATTTGGAAAGTTCTGATTTTTGGAACTTTTCTAATCTTTTCAAACGCATTGTGACGTTGGATTCATTACTTCCACTGTTGCTGGTTCCAACTAAATTACTCTGGTTCGTATTTGCATCATTAAATACTTCAAGTGCTGCCTCTTCGCGCTCCTTGACTTCGGCGGCAGACATTTTCAAACAATCTACAAGCACACTTGCTTAAACCACAACCGCGGTACCCCTCTGTGTTGAATCACTCGTGGTGTACTAGCTTCACTCTTTCCCCCGCCGGTATTGCGTAGTCAGTCTTACCCGTTTCAAGGGTCTCGTCACTCCAAGTCCTCCAATTCGTCGATTCGTTTTCCTGTACTTCGGCGCTGACCTTGCCTCTTTCCTCAGCTTCTCAGCTTCTCGGCGTTTTGGGGGGTGGCAGTCACTTAAATTCTCGCCTGCTCCTCGAGTATTTCCTGCCACTCCTGAACAAGAGTTGCGTCGTCGCTTTGTGACTCCTCGGGGCGAGTCATGTAAATATTTCAGAAATGATGACGACGCCGTGTGTGGTTTCTTAAGCGTTTATTCTTCTGCCGCTACCAAACGCGTTTCAACTGCCAAGCAGTCTTGCTCACTGGTACGAATCAAACAAACGCGGCCATATTTTTAAAGTGCAACATGTGCAAATGGTATTGAGAAAGTGCCCCACTGCTCTTAGGCCATCTTTGTGTCTAATACTTGTGTATAATGTTGACACATCTATGGTTACTAGGAAATAATCATCTTAAAAAACGCTTTAACAAAAATGTTAAAAAAACGCATCAGTAACTAAAGTATCAAAAATAACATAAAAAACTACATTGACAATGTTGCAAATGTATGAATTGAAAGAAAGAAATCATTTAAATAACTAAGAACAATGCCTAAGTTAACACCACGTACGAGCGTTTTACTAAAAAATTACGAGTCTGTTTTTTATGTCATTTGGAGATGTAGTATTGATTTGCACGTGTTGCACTTTAAAAATATGGCCGCGTTTGTTTGATTCGTACCAGTGAGCAAGACTGCTTGGCAGTTGAAACGCGTTTGGTAGCGGCAGAAGAATAAACGATTAAGAAACCACACACGGCGTCGTCATCATTTCTGAAATATATATATATATATATATATATATATATATATATATATATATATATATATATATATATATATATATATATATATATATATATATATTACCTACTGGCGGTCGCCAGTAGGTAGTTATAGTTAGGACCCTGTTTCCATAGGAAATCCGCAACATTCTATTTTGAATAACTTTGGCGCCGGTCGACGAATCCTCGCGAATTTCTCAAAATAGGTGAGGCGCTACGCTCCGCTCCTACCCTGAAAGTCTCGGGGGGATTCGTCAAGCGGGGGCTGAGATAAAAGGGGGGTCCCAAAACACGTTTTTCCCATGCATTTTTCCATAGGACCTTTAGACAGGGCTACAGCCCGAACGGCTGAACAGAATTACTAGAAATTTGGCAGAGAGGTAGTCCTCAGGTCAAGGAAGTGCCTTTTGTAGGTTTGGTGTAAATCTGTTCAGTAGATTCTGAGAAAATAGCCTTTAAATCAATATATATATATCTGAGCCAGCTTACGGTACGCTTACCGTAAGCTTACCGTACGCGTACGGTGGCGTGCGCGAGCGCGATTCTGATTGGCCGTTACATCTAAGTAAACATTCGAATCGGTCGAAACCAGGAAGTGGCGGCCGCCATTTTCTCTCTCGCACTCTGAGGGGGGGGCTGTAAACAAAGGCAAAAAACATATAAAGGGGCTGTTTAGACAGCGCCCATGCACATAGCCATGTTAGTTGAGTCCTCAAAGATCCCCCAAGGCCAAAAACGGTAAATTTTTATTTTTTTAAAATTTCGCCGATTACGCTTACCGTACGCGTACGGTGCGCTTACGCTAAAAATTTTAATAAAAAAAAAAAACCACTCTCTGTGCATGGCATATTATTGTCATCACTTACAAATTAAATTTAACAGATTACCTATCACAAGGAAGCGCATAATATGTCCTCCATGTGCGCATGGTGCGTAACGTGGGCACGCGGTGCGCGTAGCACACTGCGTGCCCACCTTGCGTGTACGGCACTAACTGCGTAAAGTGGGCGCGCGGTGCGCGAAGCGCACCGCGTGCTCAATGTGCGCGCACGGTGCGCGAAGCGCACCGTGCGCGCACGGAACGAACTGCGTTAAGTGGGCGTGTAAAGTAACTTAGCATTTAAAAAACCGTACAAATTCACTGAAAAAACCATAGGTTTCACACACGTTATAGTTAGGAATTAGCATTTAAAAAACCTTGCTAATTCAATGAAAAAACCATAGGTTTCACACATGTTATAGTTAGCTGGAAATTTTACTGATAAAAAACCAATGAAATTCCCCCGTTATAGTTACTGTAGGCAACTATAACTCACGCAACCGCAATCCTCTGCTGATGACATATGTGTCTTTATGAAAAAAAAATATTTGTAATATATGTATAGCTAAAATTTAATGGAAGAAGACATGGGCAAATAAGTGTCTAAATACAGTATTAGCATCAGCAGAGGATTGCTGTCGCGTGAGTTATAGTTGCCTACAGTAACTATAACGGGGGAATTTCATTGGTTTTTTATCAGTAAAATTTCCAGCTAACTATAACTTGTGTGAAACCTATGGTTTTTTCATTGAATATATATATTATCTACTGGCGGTCGCCAGTAGATAGTTATAGTTAGGACCCTGTTTCCATAGGAAATCCGCAACATTCTATTTGGAATAACTTTGGCGCCGGTCGATGAATCCTCGCGAAATTTTCAAAATAGGTGGGGCGCTACGCTCTGCTCCTACCCTGAAAGTCTCGGGGGGATTCGTCAAGCGGGGGCTGAGAAAAAAGGGGGGTCCCAAAACGCGTTTTTCCCATGCATTTTTCCATAGGACCTTTAGACACAGCTACAGCCCGAACGGCTGAACAGAGTTACTTGAAATTTGGCAGAGAGGTAGTCCTCAGGTCAAGGAAGTGCCTTTTGTAGGTCTGGT
The DNA here is from genome assembly GCF_964204655.1 of Triturus cristatus. Classification (NCBI taxonomy): domain Eukaryota; kingdom Metazoa; phylum Chordata; class Amphibia; order Caudata; family Salamandridae; genus Triturus; species Triturus cristatus. The sequence goes on along the minus strand of NC_140593.1, from coordinate 28,864,746 downwards.
GTAAATCTGTTCAGTAGTTCCTGAGAAAATAGCATTTAAATCAATATATATATGTGGGCGGAGCCTAACCACACATCTCATCCTGAGATCTGATTGGCTGTAAGCACTTCATCCAAGAAGTGTTGGCAGCCATCTTGGGACCAATATACATGATAGCACCTCATTAAAAAGCATTGCAGTTAATAGAAGGTTTTAAGACTTTAGTTACATTATAAATCATTTGTTGATGGTACCATACTCATTTTAGAAATTGTGGTATGTTCTAAGGTGATTTCACCATGTGAAAAAGCCTTCTGCTGGGATATCATGATTGAGAGAAAAATATTTTCTCATGCTTTTAACACAGAGGTTTGGAAGGTGATCTATAAGCTAAACTGAGAGCTTATTTTCTGTAAATTCACATTATCTTTCTCAGTCATGTGAGAATGAAGTCTGACATTCTCAGTAAAACATGTACATCCAACAAGGGCAGAGACTGTCAGTTGATTCCTTTGTGTTCTACTGCAGCTTTCCAGAGTGTTCCAAAGAACTACTAGAGCGCTAACCGTCCTACTTATGATAAATGTATGGCACACCTGAAGCCATCTTGCTTGGATTAAAGTGGTAACTCTTAAAACATTTAATTTAAAAAGGAACAAAATGAGGGGGTTCATTTTTCCATAAAAAGTATGATTAGTGCTGCAGAAAGAAAAATTAGGGCACATTTTGAGTGACTTCTCAAATCCTCTTCTATTTCATTAAAAAATTCTGACATGCAGACTGAAACATGCACTTTCAATACCAGCAGCAGTTTTCCCTGGTGAGCAGTAGCTTTACTACAGTGATCTAATGAGCAAAAAGAGTGCTAACATTCTGATTTTATGGCAAATGTGTGACACATTTGAATGCCTTCTTGATGGAATCAAAGTAAAAAACTGAAAGTATTTCCTACTGAGGAGACTGCAGTAAATGAGGAAATTAGGAAACTTCATAACAAATAAGTCTCCCAAGATGGCCACCAGAGACAAAAGAGCCCAAATGTAGCCCAAATATCACCCAGATGTAGCCCAAGTATAGCCCAATGACAGAATGTCCAAGAATGTTCTTAAAAACAACTAGAGCACTTACTGTCTTCATTATGACAAATGTATGGCACACCTGAAACCATCTTGATTGGAATAAACTGGTAACACTTAAAACATTTAATTTAAAAAGGAACACAATGAGGGGGTTCATTTTGCCATAGAAATTATGATTAATGCTGAAGAAAGAAAATGAGGGCACATTTTGAGTGACTTCTCAAATCCTCTTCTATTTCATTAAAAAATTCTGACATGCAGACTGAAACATGCACTTTTAATACCAGGAGCAGACTTCCATGGTGAACAGTAGTTTTACTACAGTGATCTAATGAGCAACTAGAGTGCTAACATTCAGAATTTATGGCAAATGTGTGACATATCTGAATACCTTCATGATGGAATCAAAGTAAAAAACTGAAAGCATTTCCGACTGAGGAGACTGCAGTACATGAGGAAATTAGGAAACTTCATAACAAATAAATCTCCCAAGATGGCCACCGGAGACAAAAGAGCCCAAATGTAGCCCAAAATCACCCAGATATAGCCCAAATATAGCCCAATGACAGAAGTGTGCAAAACACTTATTATTTTGTGTTTTTGCAGTGTTATATAGTGCAGACTTGTCAGGTATTGGAGTGCTTTACATGAACATTGGTTACATCACACAAGAACAAATTCATTTTGGTTGTAGACATGGGGAGACTAAGTGATTTGACCAGAATCACAGAATGTCGAGCTGAAGCAGAAACTTCAACCTGGTTCCCCAGTTGCAAAGTCTGCAGTTCTGGAAGTAACACCACATCCTCTCCCCTAAGTGCAACATTTAATCAAGTTGTCAACTAGATAAAAAAACATAAAGATAACAAATAATTTAAAAGTGCTTTGTCGCTATTTGAAAACTCAGAAAATATGTCCTTATTTTAGTCTTTTAGAGCACTAACCATAATTTTGATGCCAATAAGACCCTCTCATATATGTAATTTCTAAAGGAATGCTCTAGGTATTACAGTTTTGATTACATCAAGATGATGTCAGGCGTTCCACACTTTTGTAATAAATATAGAATGTTAGCAATCTAGTTGTTCATTAGGATACTGTTGAGAGGCAGAGGCCAGGGTCACGGACTCTGAAAATTGAAGCCAGGTAGGAGGGTGCAAAGGCAACAATTTAACCACACTGAGCAGGCAGGAAGGGCCGTGGAAGCACAACAGACTATGGAGGGCAGTGGAAAGGGGGGCAGGGGCAACAAACCAACAATACAGGACTTGCAAGAGAGGCTGTTGGAGGGAAGATCTATTACGGGTCAAGGAAGCTAGGGGCGGTCCCCAGAGCCCCGGGAGCCACCACAGAACTGAGCAGGAGAGTGAGTCAGGGACAAAAGGGGCACCTTAATTTGAGCCGGGGTGCCTAGGAACGCTTGCTCCAAAAATGAAGAAAACAGACATATGAGACATGGAATTGGAGGCAGAATACAATGGCAGTTTAATGAGAAGATGCAACTTCAAAGAAACCGCAGAATAGAGACATAAAGTACAAAATACAGAATCCAGATAATCATACAGCTGTCATGATATTCTCTGTATCTCAATTAATGGACTGACAGAGAGAGAGAGAAAACACATCTATAAATGCATCATGAGAAACAAGTTACACCAAGGAAAATGTTACCTAGGAACACTCACATTTACTCTTAGAGCAAGCATTCCTGCAATTACAATACAACATCTTTTAAATGCAAAAGTAAAGAGAACAATGGTTAAACATAACATGACATTTCATATAGGTAAAATAGAATAAGATACTTCAAGCAAAGCAGAGCAAGACATTTTAAGCAAAGGAAGACAAGAGCTCCCAGTTCTTGGGGAAAACCTGCACAGCCTGTTAACCTACATACAGACGGCGAGGTTGTCCGTTGATATCTGTGGGTGCTCCCTTTTTATATCATTTTGTGGGCTCCTTTGCACGCTACATCTACCTACGTATGCTACCCAAAAGCTTCGTCTGCAGATTTTACCAGACATTTCGTCATTTACCCACTTAATGCTGACAATGGACTGGGTGAAAAGGTCAGTCTCTCAGGCCAATCGCTTATCGTAAGTTCCATAGAGCAAGCAGAAAATAATGGGTATTGTACAGGAATTCAATATATTCATGTATAAAATCTCCTCAGTTCTCCTAACTTGATGCTCTGCGGTTGCCACTTCCTTAAAAGCGGGAAACCTGCCCAGGAAGCAAGTACCAGTCCAGGATGCAGCCTACTGTATGTCGACAGCTTCAGGGGGATGTTGAACTTTGATACCGAGCACGGAGCACTCGGGTAGGGTGGGGGCTACTAGTTTGGAGCAGAAGGCCTCGCAGACCTGCCTTCAGACTGCTATACACTAAAATTGCAGAGCTATGGTCAATTTAACAAAGAGGCCTACATATTGAACAGAAGGGCCTACACAGGGGTTTTATGCTGGCTGAGTGGTAAGGATGTCTCAGGATAATTATATAGCAACACAGGACCCGCTGGTCAATTTAATACGGCCTACAAATGCGGCTGGCAGGGCAAGGACAAGGGTCTCATACTTCAGGTGTGGACAGAACGGGCCAGGGGCCCCCTGTGATACAAAATCTACCCTCCTTCAAGGCTGTGGCAATGTAATAGACCATTGTGGGCAGAAGGAAGAGGCAATGGTAGTACAACCATACACGCCAACAGACCCGATTCAGCCAGGAAACGTCCAATGTTTTTAAGCTCATATGGGCTTTATTTGATCTGTCTCCTGTCTACAATATCCTCTTTTTCAATGTAACTCAAAGGGGAAAATCAATACCCCAGTTTTTTTTCAAAATCTCCCTCTTACCAAGTTCAAAATGTTCGCAAGTATGGTACATTGGATCATGGAAGGAAATGGGATAGGGACATGGACTTGGATAACAGAGGACAGGAGAGACATGGAGAGGTGCACCAAACTGACCCTGCAGGGCAGGCATCAGGGTTTGCAGCAGCACAATACACCACACAGGGCATGCAGGACGGGAGTGCAGCACAACAATCCATAGAAAGCAAGAGGGAGGGGACAGGACCATGCACATGGACAACAGAGAACAGAGGGGCAAGAGGCAATGGTAGCTAGCTGACCATAATGGACAGACAGGAGAGAAGGCTGCAGCATAACAGACCATAAAGGGCAGGAGGGACGGATCAGGGGCATTACAATGGAACAGACAAGCCAGGAGGGAGGGAGTAGGGGTCTGCACATGTAAACAGAGGGCTGGGGGCAAGGGGGCAGGGCAGGAGCAGCAAGATAGCCATGGAGGTCAGGCAGGATGGGCACTAGAAGCAAGACACAATATGAAGAGCAACAGTGAGACTGTGATGGCATACACACAGACCATGGAGGGAAGGTGGGAGGGGGTCAGGGGCAGCTAACTGACCACACAGGGAAGGTGGGAGGGGCCATGGCAGCACAGAAGACCATGCATGGCAAGTGGGAGGGTTAGTGGCAGCACAATGGCTATGATGGGCAAGGAGGAGGGTGCAGGGGCATGCACAAAGGACGATGGAGGATAGAAGGGAGGGTTAGGACCTGTGCACAGACAAGAAAGTTCAGGGGAAGGGGCCTCACAACAGACCACACGGGGCAGGCAGGAGGAGCAGTTGCAGCACAACAGACCAGGGAGGGCAGAAGGGTGTGGCAGTACAATGGACCATGTAGGACAGGAGGAAGAGGATAGAGGCATGGCATGTGGACAGGCAGGGTGGAGGTGGCAGGGACAGGTTACAGTCATCTGACAATGCTAGGCAGGTGGGAGGGGAGTGGCAGCTCAACAGAACACTCAGAGTAGATAGGAGTGGCAGGTCCATGGGACATGGTGGGCAAAAAGGATGGAGCAGGGGCATGCACAAAGACATCGGAGGGCAGGGGGAAGGAGAATAGGGGCAGCAAGCTAAGCACAGAGTTTAAGCAGGAGGTCAATGATGGGGCATAGAATTGGGCAATGGAGGGCAGGAGGAGTGGACTGGTACATCATACTAAATTGAGGGCAGTGGCAGCACATCAGACCATGCATGGCAGGAGGGAGGAGGCTAGTCCATGGATTCACACAACAGAGGATAGGGAGGAGGGGGATGGGGCAGCAAGCTAACTGTTCAGAGAAGGCGGGTATTAGAAACGTTATAGTTTTTAAAACATTTTGTCTGTGCAAACTACTTAAAATATGAACAAGTATGCAGCATAATCTCACTTTTATTCAGGAAGAAGAAGACGTTAGTGACTGTGACTCCGGGCTCACTTGGCAAAAACACCCCCTGACCCTCCACCCCCTATCGCAAAATGTAATGCCCGTGAAAAGGGTAGGTGAACACAGTGTTATATAGAACATAGTCCTGAGAGCACGATTGAAAATGAAAACTAGATATAGTGTATGGTATAAACTATGCACCAAAAAGTGTGATATAAGATGAACCAGGCGTGAAATATAATATGCAATATATTGTGCGCAATGACAGATTATTTGGAGAGCGCGAGATAGCACAGGCACTAGCGCGTGCTATGCGATATGCGCCTTGGAGTGTAATATGCACAGGGCAGTGTTGTGTAACCTAACTAGTCTCTAAAGTTGTAATATAAAATATGTGCTGGGGAGTGTAACGTTGCACATGCACTGTGACAAAGATATGGATCCCAAATTGTAATATGTATGGCATAGCACTGTGCGTTATAACATAGGCATCGAGGAAGGCACGTTTGATGGGGCAATATAACCCGTGCGAAGACAAGTGTGGCATGACATATTCACGGGGTGGTGTTACAGTGCACATGGGCTAGAGAGTGTCATAGCATATGCACTAGCTAGTGGAATACAATACAGAGGTGTGTGGCACTCGGCAGGCAATGGTGGGTGTAACACAGCATTGGGCTCTGTCAGGAGCACGCTGTGACTCGCAAGTGATGTTCGTCCCCTTTCCAGAGAGTAAAATAAAAAGTATTACACATCCGGCAGTGGATGTGTGTTTTATTAACCGTGAGGGGGGTTTCTTGCATAGTTTTGGTCGAATTTTTGTCGAATCCCCTTTGAATGGCTTGGTGTGCATGTGTATTAAATGTGCCCGTCAATAGCTACCCATGTTTGTATAAATAAACGACAAGGGTGTCTACCGGGATTAGGCACGGTAGAGCATCAGACATGTCAGAGCTTCACTAGTGGTGTAAATACATTCCACGTGGATTAATTGCATGCATAGTCGCCTTTTAATGAATATCACGCAAATCGTCATGGTGATAGGTATGTACGGTTTGTCCAGCATGTCCTAGGTGTGTCTATAAATATATATTTTTTAAAAATAATAAAAAACAGTGGCCGGCCCTGGGGATTGGGGTCCAAAAAATATAATTAGGAGACAGGCCCTGGGGGATGGGGTCATCAGGGCCAATAAATTAGAATAAGAAGGGGAACCACACAGCCCCCCTTCTTAAAAAAATAAAATAAATAAAAGACTGGCATCGTGCCGGAGGCCATGCCCCCTCCGTGCAGCACTCTGCAAACGCGCCCCCAACAGGCATCTCCAGTATGCGCCAGGGAGCTGCGCTGCAGACAGGTGTTCTGAGGCCAAGCCCCTTTTTACACCTCTCTGCAACGCAGCTCTGTGGCGCTTACTGGAGGTACCTAGTGGTCTAGTGTGACCCTAGGGACCCTTAGGATTCAAGGGGACTTAATCTCTCAACTTAGAACAGCCACAGGGCGCGTTTACACAGTGGTGAAGGGAGGGGACGGGGCCTGAGGTGACGTGTGCAAACACGCACCATGGCACGTTTTAAATTGGGGATATAATTTCCCTTCAATACTGAGGGCCCCTGGGGGCTAACTAGCCCACCAAGTGCTTCCAGTAAGCGCCACTGAGCTGCATTGCAGAGAGGTGGTCCAGGCTGTGCCACTTTTTACACCTCTCTGCAACGCAGCTCTGTGGCACTTACTGGAGGTACCTAGTGGGCTAGTTGGACCCTAGGGACCCTCAGGATTCAAATGAACTTAATCTCCCAACTAAAAACGGACACAGGGCGTGTTTACACAATGGTGAAAGGAGGGGACGGGGCCTGAGTTAACGTGTGCAAAAACGCCCCGTGGCCTGTTTTAAGAGGTAGTTTTAATCCCCATGCCCTATTATATACTAGGGGCTTATAGAGGAGGTAAGGCTAATCACAGGGGGACCCCAACGCATAATGTTCCCTAGTGTATGTAGGTGTTTTCGCTGTATTCTAAGTGTCTTTTAACATAGCACTGGCTCTAGGACTGGTTAGTCAGACTCAGTTACCACCAGTATCCGTCTGAAAAAGTTGAGGGTACAGGATGATTTTGCAACAAGGCTTCTTTCTGCTCTTCTTTTTGTTCTTTCTGCACGTTATCCTTCTTCCTGCACTTATCTTCGTATTTGAGGACTTCTGTTGCTTCTTTCTGCACTTCTTTTGTTTCTTTCTGTGCATTTTTTCTTCTTTCTTCACATGTCCTATCTCTGTAGGCATAGTTAGAAATTAGCATTTAAAAAACCTTTGAAATTAACAGAAAAAACCATAGGTTTCAGGCACGTTATAGTTAGGAATTAGCATTTAAAAAACCTCAGAAATTCACTGAAAAAACCATAGGTTTCAGGGGTGTTATACTTAGCTGGACTTTTCACTTGTACAAAACCATTGAAATTCCCCCGTTATAGTTAGTTCAGCTAACTATAACTCGCGCGCCCGCAATGCACTGCTGATGACGTCACATATTAATTCACTCATGACATGGTCAGTGACATCACTCATGACATCACTGATGACATCTCAAATGACATCACTGATGACATCACTGATGACATCATCCTTGTGATAGAGTAGCAGACCTCCTCTCACCCTAATATAACCTTTGATACACACATTCAAAAATAGAGACTAAAATTTTCAAAACAATGGACATACCAATACCAGTTACAACAACCTCTTCAGTAATTCTAAGATCCACATACACATCCACTCATTCACCAACAGTCCAATACAGTCACTCATACATGTACTCACTCATCATATGTACTCATACACCTATACATCCTGTTACACAATGCCACTCATCCATAGAGTTACTCACACACATAGTCACTCATGCTAATAAAGAATCAAACATACATTTACTTGCATATACAGTTATACACACACCACCACACTTACTTCTACGGAAACTTACACATACTTAGTCTTTTAAACAATCACTTATAGAAACACATACTTATTCATACAGGAACTCTTTCAATCTCTCACTCTCACATATACTCACATAAATACACCAATAGTCACATATACTAGTTTAAAACATATGTAGTTACTCATAAAGACACTATTGAGACAGTCATTCACTCACTAACACACCCATACACACACTCATCCACCCATACAGTCCTGCACACATACTGTGTTCAACACATACAAACAGTGAGTCACTCATTCATGCACCTATGCACTACGTAATACCCCCACCGAACCATGCAGACACTCAGACTGATACTCAAAAAACCAATTAATAACCTATATAGACACCCATGTAGCTACTCACCAACCCATGCAGCCACTTATACACAAAGTGAGAGACTGATACAGATATTTACATATTTAAACATTACTCACTAAGCCATGTATTCACTATGATACACTTAATCAGTCAGTTACACAATCAATTTTTCAAAAACAAATCATCCATTTAGACACTTATATACCCATTTATTCTTCCATCGACCTTGAGATATACATATATAAAACATATTTAATTTTCAGAATAACACACATTCACTGGATGATGTCATCAGTGATGTCATTTGAGATGTCATCAGTGATGTCATGAGTGATGTCACTGACCATGTCATGAGTGATGTAATATGTGACGTCATCAGCAGTGCATTGCGGGCGCGCGAGTTATAGTTAGCTGAACTAACTATAACGGGGGAATTTCAATGGTTTTGTACAAGTGAAAAGTCCAGCTAAGTATAACACCCCTGAAACCTATGGTTTTTTCAGTGAATATATATATATATATAATCTGCTCCAAAGGTTGTCCACCAGGTGAGTAGCACTCAATCTGCAGCTTTGTTTATGATAGGCAGGGACGAGGATCTGCTTGTAGAGGCTGCTCCATAATGGAATTACATGGCGCATTTCGAAGCTCCATATGCTTCTCTTCAGAGGCTTTAACAGAGACGGTGTGTGCAAACACTGAACCCAGCCGTCCTGCCGCGGAGTGTGCACCACCCCGTAATGTTATGGGGGCCACCCAACATGGTAAGTATCATGTTGGCTATGTGGGCCAGCAGCAGCAAACAGGATTGAGGACGAGTCCCCTTGCAGGGTACATACACGACAAGATTTGTGTGCTATCCGGACTACATTTCCCACAATGCACAGTCTCATTCGAGCTTCCCACTGGTGGGTGTGCAATATGAAAATGGTGAAGTGTGTTCAGCGTTTGCACACACCATCTCCGTTCAAGCAACACACCAACACACATACACATACAGACATTCACACAGTTTAGTCACTAGTCTGCAGTAAGATACATTTAATGACTCACTTATAGAGTAAGTTACGCACCTAGAAAATCATCCATTCACACACTTATACACCAACTCATTCTTCCATAGGCCTTTCACTATAAATATATAAAACATATTTAAACTTTACAGAAACACACAGTCACTGGATGCCGTCATCAGTGATGTCATTTGAGATGTCATCAGTGATGTCATGAGTGATGTAATATGAGACGTCATCAGCAGTGCATTGCGGGGGCGCGAGTTATAGTTAGCTGATCTAACTATAAAAGGGGAATTTCTAGGGTTTTGTACGAGGGAAATGTCCAGCTAACTATAACGCCCCTGAAACCTATGTTTTTTTTTATTGAATTTCTAAGGTTTTTTAAACCCAAATTCCAAACTATAACGCCCCTGAAACCTTTGGTTGTTTCAGTGAATTGCAAAGGTTTTTTAAATGCCAATTCCTAACTATAACGTGCATGAAGCCATGAAACCTATGGTTTTTTCAGTGAATTTCGAAGGTTTTTTAAATGCTAATTCCTATCTATAACTTATCTATAAAGATATCATGTTTAATGATTTTCATTGGATTTCTATATTTTTCAAATTCAGTGTGTCAATTTCATTAATTATGTTTTTTTGAAATTCTTTTCTATCACCATTTTTTAAATGTATTTGTTTAATTAATTCTTTTAAAAATTTAAAAATATGATTTGTTTTTACTGGGTTTTTCAATTTTTTTTTTATATTTTTTAAAAAAAATTGTAGCTATATGTTCAAAACTTTATTTTATATATATTTTTTTCCATGTTTTTTGGATCCGCACACCCTATGCGCACCTTTCTTGATCTCTACGCAATAGTATCCGCGCATGGTATGCGTTGGGTACGTGTTTAGTGCGCGATCGTAATGCGACCGGTACGCGACTCCCAGCCTATACGCGAAATGTTCGATGTACGTAACGCGATGTTTACGCGCTTCTGCGATGCGTCATCTGCATCTATGACGGGTAGGTGCACGGATCCCGCAAAATATTTAACATTTAAAAAAACATATATATATGTAGTTCATGTGAATATTAAGTGAAGACAAACTCTAAACTAGTCTTAAAACTAATATATTTTTACATCTAATCCTGTATTTTTTTTTTATTAAATTTCGCTAATGCGTGCTGGGTGCGTGCTGCGTACGCGCAGGGTGTGCGGATCCCATGTGACCTGCAAAAAAAGAGATTTGATTGGTTCATTACACTTACTGTTCTAACTATTGAAAGACCCCACCCAATTGACCCCACCCAATTCAATCATTCTTCTTTGACCTTCTTTGGAGGAGCATCTCTTTGCAGAGAAGAAGATTTTTTAGACTAAGTTTACACTTAGCTCTAACTTTTTTCAACTAAAAATGGATTCAGGGCAGCAGGCATCACCTGCATCTCCTCATACATCTGAGGATGAATTTTTGGAGGAGGCACCACGCAAAGAACGTTTTTCTTCAGTGGTGTGGAAATGTTTTCCTTTTCCCGAGGGGCAAACAAAGACCAATGTCACCTTGGTCAGGTGCAAGATTTGCAAGAGAGTGCTGTCTCGAGGGGATCCTAACAAGAAATACTCGTACGGCACGGCAAGTATGATGAAACACCTAAGGACCCTTCATCCACGCAATCTTGCACGAGAAGAGTGCAAACGGATGACAAACACTCCTGCTCCTGGGCCTTTCTGAGTTTCTTTTCTTTTTCTTTTTTTTCTGGCATGATTTCTCTATTTTAACGCTGAAAAACAGTATCTGTAAAAAAAGAATCACAAATAAATGTATGTTAATAACTTTCAAATGTATACTATTCCATTACTGTACAAACACATTTTATATAAAAACTGACTAAGAAACTATAGCCCTGATCCACAAGTGTGACGATGGTTAAAACACTACATGCATAGTGCATACTACTTTGAAGCAGTTCATGCCCTAAAGCCTACCTCACTAAAAGACTACATGCTAACTGACTGAATGATTACAATACTATAAGGAGACACACTGGGTGAGTGACAGGGTGTTTGCTAGAAATGTATGAATACTGATTGTGAAATTGAAGGTATGAAAGATAACTGTGAAGGTGATTAGAGGACTGCATCCATAGTGAATAGGCATTAGAAGCAATCTATGTGCTAAGGCCTGGCTCAATGCATGAGTACTTGGGTAATGACTGAATGATTACAGTACAGCAAGGAGAGTGCCTGGGTGAATTTATAAGTGGTTGGCTTTTGACACAGTGAATGGGTTAGTACTTGGTACTAAATGGGTCACTAGAGAAGTGCAAAGGGAGTGACAGGATGTTTGCTGGACTGTATGGATACTGACTAGGGAATTGAAGGTGTGAAAGACAAGTGTATAGTATGTTAGAAGACTGCATGCATACTGCATAGACATTTGAAGCAGTCGATGTGGTTCACAACATGAGTACTTGGAAACTGACTAAATCATCAGACTACTACTAGGACAGTGCCTGGGTAAAACTTTTACATTTTCAGTTCTGGCAAAGTGAAGAGAATAGTACATCGTACTGCACTTTTCTGTCAAACCCTGACTCATTTTATCAATGCATAAGCAAAGACTAGCTTCTAAAGCTACTAAAACTTGACAACATGACCGGTTTTAAAACAGTTATCTGTCAGCAAATACAAGATGTTACCAAATGCTTCTCTCACAATCCTTACCCAAATGCACGCAGACTCACAGTGTGATTTTAGACAAGCAACACTATCCTAGGAGTTTACCAAAACTCATTCACTAGTCTAGAAGAGGTAAGTGTACTGCACACAATCTACATATTTAAGTACAGCACATTAGCGTCAAAGTATGACTCATTGTATCAATGCATAAGCAAAGACTGGCTTCTAATGCTACTACAACTTGACAACATGACAGGTTTTAAAACAGTTATCTGTCAGCAAATACACGATGTTACCAAATGCTTCTCTCACAGTGATTCCCAAATGCACACAGACTCACAGTGTGATTCTAGACAACAACCACTATACCTAGGAGTTTACCAAAACTCATTCACTACTGTGGAAGTGGTAAGGGAACTGCACACAATTTACATATTTCAGGACTGCACTTTTGTGTCAAAGCCTAACTCATTTAATCAACGCATAAGCAAAGACTGGCTTCTAATGCTACTAAAACTTGACAACATGACAGGTTTTAAAAGAGTTATATGTCAGAATATACATGATGTTACCAAATACTTCTCTCACAGTGGTTCCCAAATGCACAGAGACTCACAGTGTGATTCTAGACAAGCACCACTATCCCCACGCAGCTTACAAAAACTCATTCACTACTCTGCTAGGGGTAAGGAGACTACACACAATCTAGATATTAAAGTACAGCACATTAGTGTCAAAGCATGACTAATTTTATCAATGCATAAGCAAAGACTGGCTTCTAATGCTACTAAAACTTGACAACATGACAGGTTTTAAAACAGTTATCTGTCAGAAAATACATGATGTTACCAAATGCTTCTCTCACAGTGGTTCCCAAATGCACACACACTCACAGTGTGATTCTATACAAGCACCACTATCCCTAGAAGCTTACCAAAACTCATTCACTACTGTGCAAGGGGTAAGGAGACTACACACAATCTACATTTTAAAGTACAGCAAATTTGTGTCAAAGCATGAATCATTTTATCAATGCATAAGCAAAGACTGGCTTCTAATGCTACTAAAACTTGACAACATGACAGGTTTTAAAACAGTTATCTGTCAGCAAATACGCAATGTTACCAAATGCTTCTCTCACAGTGGTTCCCAAATGCACACATACTCACTGTGTGATTCTAGACAAACAACACTATCCCTTGCACTATACCAAAACACATTTCTTCATCTAGGAGTACTCCATTTTAGTATAGAAACATAACTAATTTCACAAATTCATAAACAATGACTGGTTTCTAATTCTACCAAAATATAAAAACAGCACAGTTATCTGTCTGCAAACACATGAAAAACACAAATGCTTATCACAGAATTGTTTCTACATGCACACACACTGTCAATAAGATTGTAGAGAAAAAAAGTACCCCCTACACTTTAGCAGGAGAAATACATTAGCCTGATTAAAATAAAAATAGTCTACATACATCCCCTCACAATTAAATAACTGACCTTTCAAGTTGTTTTATAGATTAAGAAGTATATTAGTCACTCACCAGATATCAGTCACACGCCAGATTTTCTTATACAGAATCTCTGAGCTGTGCACCTCTCAGCAAGACCAAAGAATGGCAAAGTTTCCCTCTCATTTTCCACACATATACATGCAAACATCAAATCACATTCCTTCACACATAAATTCAAAAGCAAGCACACATTTCTATTGGTTAAACATTTCAACCCTTTCCAAATGAATTAAATTTGAACCCTTCCCCCAATCTGCCTTCTGCCTGTTACCATAGAAACAAGTCATGGAACACTGTACTGAGCACACAGGTCACAAGTTCAGCACACAATGTTGCTAATCAAGACAGCAAGTGTGCTTGACTTTTCAACATATCAGCTTATCATATATAATGTTCCTTACAATCTGTTCTTGTTAACCAATAAGAATCACGTGTTTAAAAAACAGAAATATACACCCTACCTTTCAGTGTAGAAAGTTGTCATACAACCAATTTTTTCTTGTCTTTTTTCAATTAGCATTCAGCGCACGATCGTGAGGGTGCGCGCTCGGTTCGGGAAGGGTGCGCTTACGGTGCGGGTAGGGTCCGCGGATCCTCCCCGGCCATAGATATCACTAACATTATTACCCTAATTTTCTCAGGAACTACTGAACAGATTCACACCATTTATGCAAAAGGCACGAGTCTGAACTGAGGACTACCTCTTTGCCAAATTTGGTGTCATTCCGTTCAGAGGTTCGGGCTGTAGCTGCGACAACAGATCCTATGGGAAATTGCATAGGGAAAACGCGTTTTGGGACCCTCCTTTTTCTCGGCTCCCGCTTGACGAATCACCATGACACTTTCAGGGTAGGAGCGGAGCGGAGCTGGCCAAAAGTTCAGAAAATTTCTCGAGGATTCATCAACTTATTGGTAATAGAATGTTGCAGATTTCCTATGGAAAATAGGTCCTAACTATAACTATCTACTGGCGACTGCCAGTAGATTATATATATATATATATCTATCTATATATATATATATATCTATATATATATATATATATTCACTGAAAAAACCACAGGTTTCACACATGTTATAGTTAGCTGGACATTTCACTCGTACAAAACCATTGAAATTCCCCCGTTATAGTTAGTTCAGCTAACTATAACTCGCGCGACCGCAATCCACTGCTGATGACGTCACATATTACATCACTCATGACATGGTCAGTGACATCACTCATGACATCACTGATGACATCTCAAATCGCATCACTGATGACATCACTGATGACATCATCCTTGTGTAAGAGTGGCAGACCTCCTCTTATCCTAATATAAACTTTGATACACACATTGAAAATTACAAACTAAAGTTTTGAAAACTATAGAGATACCAATACCAGTTAGAACAACCTATTCAGTAATTCCAAAATCTACATACGCATCCACTCATTCATCAACACTTCTATATAGTCACTCATACATGTACTCAGTCATCATATGCACTCATACACCTATACATCCTGTTACACACCTACACTCATACATAGAGTTAGTCACACACATACTCACACATGCAAATAAACATCCATTTACTTACATATACAGCTATACACACACCACTACACCTACTTCTACAGAAACGTACACATGCTTACTCTCTTAAACAATCACTTATAGAAACACATACTTATTTCTACAGGAACTCTTCCAATCTCTGACTCTCATATATCCTCACTTATATACATCAATACTCACATATACTAGTTTAAAACATATGGACTTACTCATAAAGACACTATTGAGACAGTCATTCACTCTCTTACTCACACATACACACACTCATCCACCCATACTGTCCTGCTCACATACTGTCTTCAAAACACATACAAACAGTGAGTCACTCATTCATGCATCTATACGCTAAGTAACATCCCCCACTGAACCATACAGACACTCATACTGATACTCTAAAAATGAACTAATAACCCATATACACACTCATGTAGCTACTCACCAACCCATGCAGCCACTTATACACACTTATACACAAAGTGAGACACTGATACAGATATTCAAATATTTAAACATTACTCACTAATACTTGTATTCACTAAGATACTGTTAATAAGTCAGTTATACAATTAATTTTACAAAAAAAAACATCCATTTAGACACTTATTTACCCATTTATTCTTCCATTAACCTTTAGATATACATATATAAAAAATATTTATTTTTCAGAAAGACACATATTCACTGGATGATGTCATCAAAGATGTCATCAGTGATGTCATTTGAGATGTCATCAGTGATGTCATGAGTGATGTCACTGACCATGTCATGAGTGATGTAATATGTGACATCATCAGCAGTGGATTGCGGTCGCGCGAGTTATAGATAGCTGAACTAACTATAACAATGGTTTTGTACAAGTGAAATGTCCAGCTAACTATAACATGTGTGAAACCTATGTTTTTTTCAGTGAATTTGCAAGTTTTTTAAATGCTAATTCCTAACTATAAAGTGTGTGAAACCTATGGTTTTTTCAGTGAATTTGCAAGGTTTTTTAAATGCTAATTCCTAACTATAACGTGTGTGAAACCTATGGTTTTTTCAGTGAATTTGCAAGGTTTTTTAAATGCTAATTCCTAACTATAACATGTGTGAATCTTATGGTTTTTTTAAGTGAATTTGCAAGGTTTTTAAATGCTAATTTCTAACTATAACGTGTGTGAAACCTATGTTTTTTTTTCTGAATTTGTAAGGTTTTTTAAATGCTAATTTATGTATGTATTATTATATTTTTTATATATTTATTTTACAATAAACTACCTATGTATATAGTTATAGATTGACTGTATCCTGTAATATGGAATGGCTCAGCTCTTTTTTTTTTATTTGGATAAAGTTGAACAGCATAGTTAATATCTTCTATAATCTTATAAACAGTTTAAAATGTATTTTTTTGTTTTAAGGGTTTTTCATGGTGCGCGCACCGGCAATTTTTTGTAATAAACAAAATGTGTTTTTTTTTATTTATGAGGTCCTTTAGGGACCCCCTGAGAAGGTCTAGGTGGTCAGGGAGTGTCTTCCCTGCCTCCTTCTCATGTTTTAGAAATCAGGTTAAAAGTAATTCATTTCTGATGCGTGCGTGCACCGTGCACGCATACGTGCGAGCAACGTGCGCACACGGCAAGTCATGTGATTAAGAAACAACACTTTTCATTGGTTCATAGTAGTTTCTGTTCCAGAATCTTCAAACACCACACCCACACCCCTCACTATTTCTTCCTATTTCCTGGGACAAGGAGCTAAACAGCTATTCTAGTACAATTTTACTTGAAAATGGCAGAACAGCAGTCTACTTCAGGGAGTGACGAGGAGACCTTTGTGGTACCACCAAGGCAGACCAAACAAAAATACTCTTTTATCTCTAAATTCTTCACGTTTCCAGAGGGCCAAAAGAAGGTCAATGCCCCAAAGGTGACATGAACTATTTGTGGATGTGTGTTATCCAGAGGAGATCCCACCAAGAAATACTCGTTTAGTATTTATTCAATGTTGAGACACTTCAAGACAGTGCATCCTGTACCTTATGCTCGAGAGTCAACTAGAGCCCTAAGAGACAACCCTCCACCTGCTCAGCCGAGCACATCATCTGTGGCCGCAGATGCTCCGTGTACCAGGTCACTGGACATCCGCCCACTTTTCCAGAAGGGGCATATACATTGTAATGTGTGCAATGCTGTTCTTTGCTACGCTGAGAGCAGTATTAACTTGATCGAAAACAAAATACAGCAGCACACATGCTCCAGCCCATATTTCTTTTCATTTATTGTTTTTGTTCCTGTTGAACAGTTTTTCATTACCAGTTTTTTTTGGTTCTCTAAAAAAATAAAAACAAATACAAATTTGTTAAAAAACAAAAAAAAATACAAAACAAAAAAGACAAAAAAAAACAGTTCTTTTCAGAACTCACTTCACTTCTCCAAGAAGAGCTATATTCCTAATAGACTGTGTTGTAATTTTATTGAATGAATGTGTAGTGTATACATGAATGATTGAAATGATTGAAATGACCGAGTGAAGAGGAGGAAAGGACAGACAGAATGAGTGAGAAAAGGAAAGTATGATCAGTCATGAAAGGGAAGTGAAAGACTGACTGCAACAAAAGTACTAAGGGTAGAGGATACAGGTAAGAAGAGTGAATGAGTAAGGGAATGGCAGTGAGTAATGGAGAGTGATGGAGGGGGAGTGAGAAAAGGGGAGTAAGGGACGGAGATAGGAAAAGGGAGTAACAGATGAAGCGGATGAAGTACAGCAGGGTAAAGGGATTGAAAGTAAGAGAAGTGGAATGATGGTGAGATAAGGGGTATGAGGATTAGAAAAGGGGGTAAGGGAAAGTGAGAGATGGGGAGTGAGGGGATGGAGGGATTTAGGAAACTAGAGTGAGAGAAAGGGAGTCAGGATTTCAATGAGCAAAGGAGAGTGAGGGAGAGTAGGAAAGAATGCGAAAAGGTGAAGGGGTGTGAGATACAGACAGGAGGAAGTGAAGTAGGAGAATAGGAGAGACTATGAGTAAAGGATAGTGACAGTTAGGGAAGGTGAGGGAAGGAGAATGACGGAGGAGGGTAAAAAATTAACATAGATGGAAAATGAGTGATGGAGAGAGGAGGAGTGGTAGAAACAGAGATGTTAAGGAAATTAAGGGTAAGACAGACAAAGGGAGAGAGACAGAAACCGAGACAGAGAGCAAGGAACTGAGAAGGAGTAAGGCAGTTAGAATCACTGAGACATATGGAGACAGGGAGAGAAACATGGTTGAAAAAATAGTGATGGAGGCAGTAAACCTCTGAAAGATTGTTTAAAAAAGCCCTGAATCTATCCTCAGTAAAAAATACCTTGATAGAAATGTGACATATATATTAAAAATATCTTCTAAGAACGATAACTATTTGCAATAAATAACGTCTTGTTGCTTAAGCACATACACCAAAATAATATCTGTCAAAGAAGTCCACAATAGAAACATGTACCTTTCCATGAGGCCAAATGGTCATTTTTAAATCCTTTTTAGGTGAAATATCCAATGGTAATCCTATAAAATCGAAATAATGGTTTCTTCAGATGCTGCAATTTGTATCTAAAATTTTGGTTTTAGAAAAATTAAGTAGGAATTTGGTAATTCTGCAGGCAAACGTTGCTTGAAAATCATTTGAGAATCATTACACAGTGTCCAGCCTTTTTCACATTTTAGATAAACTGTGTAATGACCAGAAGTTACAGAAGGTCCATCATGGAAAATGATTGCAACTGCAACAAAAGTCTTTCCTGATATTGATAATTGATTTCCTACAAACTTCTTTATTAAAGTGTCCAATTTTGTTCCATCAGCTCTACAACGTTGCATCATTAAAATTATATACTGTCCATATTTCTTTAAAAATAACGTTGATAACATTTCTGATTTACATTGAGAACATTCCATGTTGTGATTTGCATCTTTAACTAATTTAATAAAAGTAACTGATTTACTCACAACAATGTTCCCATTTATAAGAGAGACCAAACATATTTTCTATTTCTACCCCTTCATCTTCCAGTACCATAAGCATATACATTAAGAATTCCTGTGCATCTTGCTGGACATTTTGTGTAAACTGTGTACATCCAGAACATACATCTAAAAGATTCCTAACATCAGAAGCACTTTCTATTTTAGTTTTATCATTACTCAACTTCTCATAAAGGAAACTCAGCAGAGAACAAAATCTTTTTTCATGATTTAGTATTATCTGCTCTTGCAAACTTTCAAGATAAAATACAACATTCAGCACTACATTAGCATAGCAGTTGACACCAGAGCTATTTTCAAAATGACAACCAACAGCCTCTTCAACATTTTCCTTTTTCTTTTTGCTTGCAATCACATCACTCTCTTTTTGTTTTCACTTCTGTACATCCTCATTACAGATATTCTCAATTCTCCTTTTCCGACAAAGAAAACACGTTTTTGAAACACAGGATACTGACCTAAATGAGGAGCATAGCTTCTTCTTAATCTATTATACTCCTTTACACAATTTTCTTCAGCAGTAACTTTTGAGTCATCAAACTCTATCATGAATAAACCAGATAATTTTTTCACTCGTGGCAAAGCAAAATATGCCATACCTTCTTTAACCCTTTCGCTGCGGCGGGAATTCCGCCGTAGCACTGGGGGGGTTTGGGGGCAGCGCGGTGGCGCGGCGCTCATGACGGAACCACTCCGTCATGAGCCGCGGTTGAGCTGTGCACAGGCACAGGCGGGGAATTAGCGCCGCGTGGGCGGCGCGGCTGCCAATGGCCGCAGCATGACGGAACCACTCCGTCATGAGCACACGGCGACCGTGGCTCATGACGGAGTGGTTCTGTCATGAGTGGGGAAGGGGTTAAACACACTAGATCCAATGTTTACAAAAGCACTATCTACAGTTAATCCTTGAGATTTGTGAATAGTTACAGCATATGCTAGAGAAAACGGAAACTGCTTCCTACGTACATATACGTCTTTCACAAGCAAAAAACGAACTGAACAACGACTAATGTCTTTAACCTCTTCAATCTGATCAAATTTTATTTTAAAAAATTCAATTCCATCTTTTTTCTGGTAATTAACAAAACCCACAACTTTACCCATAGCTCCATTCACTAAACCTTTTTCTACATTCAAATTACGTCTTAAAATTACTCGACAGTTCATACATACATAAAGATTCTTTTCTAAACCAGCTGTTTTCGATATATTTTTCTCTAGAGAATCCAATTTAGTTTTCAATTTGCCTGTCAATATAATAGTTATTCCTTCATGCTGTATTTTATCCACGGCTTCCATTTTCATAATCTCTTCATTTTCCAAATTCAAAAGTTCTTCATTGAATATAGAGCATTCATGTAGTGTTGGCATTATGCAGATTACAGTATTTATTTCTGCAATTTTCTTGTATATTTTCTCTGGAACTATTTGTTCTGTTCGAAACAAATTACATAGCAATCGACTCTGTAAAGCTTTTCTGCCATGTTCTGTGAGTAGTCCAATTCTGATATCTTGAGAATACTTGCATAATCATCATCATTTGCTTGCCGCATATTGGTAATGAGTTCTTTGTACTCAGAGTATGACCAAATATTCACATTACCTATACTTCCTAATGACTTTTTCGTGTCTTCATGTGCAAGAGTATTAAATACTGGTTGTCCTTTAACTGGAGTGAGCTGCAGTAGATGCCCAAAAACTATAACATGTTTTCCTCCAAATAACACGTCAAAGACTGTCTTTAGAATTTGCTGCATTCTTAAATGCACAAAGGCAAGCATTAAGTTTGATACCATGCTTACCTCATCAATAATAAGAACTTTCATTTTCTTCCACACTCTTGAAACTTCAAAATATGCTTCTCCTGTTAGCTTGTGGTATTCTATTTTGTTCTCATGCTCTACTGGTAACATTAGCAAACGATGTAAGGTAATTCTGTTTATGTTATATGCTGCTAACCCAGTTGGAGCAGTAACAGCACAAGGCAAAGTTGAATCAGTTTTTTTCTGTAGGTAGCTTCTAATTACTTTAATTAAGAAACTTTTTCCAGTTCCAGCTTGTCCACTCACATACATTCTGATTGGTTCAAATGATGTGCATAAGCACTCTTTATTTTCATGTAGTAATCCATGATCAATGTGTTTTGTGACTTCTTCATAAATTTGTTGTTGTTCATCATTCAGTTGTTGTTCCAAATTTGGTAAGTCTATTAAATCTTCCTGAGCTTGATTCATAGCTGTTTCCACTTCAGTCATGGCTATTGCAGCTTCATTTTCTACGATTGGTTGTCCTAGGGGATCTTGACTAAGCGTACCAGAACTTTGACTGTCTTGAGAACTGTCTCTAGCTACTTCAGCTGCAATTGTAGCTTCTTGTTCAATTTCTTCATTTAACATTTGTACATAATTTGTGAAAGTACCACATTCTATGCTATCTTTACATGCATTAAAGGAATCTTCATAGCTCTGAAAATCTCCAAGTAATTCATCCTCTGAACGCCATGGTTTAAACAGCTGTAAAAGCGCTAAGTAGTAAAATTCCTTTTTGTCAGTAGTGTC
Source organism: Triturus cristatus (assembly GCF_964204655.1). Classification (NCBI taxonomy): domain Eukaryota; kingdom Metazoa; phylum Chordata; class Amphibia; order Caudata; family Salamandridae; genus Triturus; species Triturus cristatus. The sequence goes on along the minus strand of NC_140593.1, from coordinate 28,842,834 downwards.
GCAACTCAGCTTCCTGTGATTAATCAAACTTCCTTTTGTTTGTTTCACCAAACATCCTTCCTCACCAATGACTTTATATTTTCCATTGTTGATGTCTTCTGTGGCATTCCGTGTAAAAATGTATTTCTGCAGCACTTCATAGAGACACATGTTCTCAAGATGATGACTTCTGTTTGGGTAATATGTGTCCAACTTATTTGTTTTCAAAATGTCTGTACTTTCTGGTTCGTTCTCTGCTAAATATTCAATTTCTCGAATAGATTTCAGTACCCAATTTCACATTCCTGCAAGGCCTAAACTTACCAAAATTATTCTTCTGGATTTGGAGTACAGACTTGCAGATGATAACCTATCTGAGCATTCGTATGACCCAATTTCTCGATGCGATAACATCTTTAAACTGAAACTGTATAGCTTTTTACTGACAGTCTTCTCGTGAGAAATCTCTTCCCACATTTCTTTCAATTCCGTTTTCTCAGATTTAGTGATGTAAGATGTGACATACCAAGCAACAGCAATAGAATTGTCAGCTACATACTGAATATCCATGTTAGCATTCCACATGGATAAAACGACTGGGTTGTAGTTATTTATATATTTTGACTCTTCTTTTCTTCTTAGGTTGTAGGTATTTTTCGGAGATTTTCTTGTAATGGTATGTCGCACAGCTGACATAAAACTGTTTACTCTTCCTTTTGAAAGAACAGGTCGTGGAAATCCAAATCAACATTTTGTGTAGAATTTATCTTTACTCTTGTACTTTCGTCGACAGTATTTTCCACACCGATGACTTTGGAAACGTAAAACTTGCTCTTTTAAGTTTTTTTCTTCTGTGCTTTTAGGTATAGCACATGTTGCATATTCTTCAATGAAAGATAAAACTGCATCATCAGAATCTGTTCCAAATTTTGGGGCATCCTTGATCCACAACAGCATATGAATGTGAGGAGCACCTCTTGCTTGGTACTCTTTTCTCCAAAAGAAATCCACAACTTCTCCAAGAGGTGGATTTTTTTTATTGCAGATGAAGGACATCATAGCCTCAAATCTATGATTGAAATATCTACAAACATTAACCGGATCCAATGAGCACAATTCTCCTGCTGCCTTGTATTGGATGTTTTCAATATTTGAATTTGCCTCTCGAATAAAATCCAGTAAATCATCCCAAGCGTACTCAGCACAGCTTAGGGTAAGGAACCATGTAGGAGTTCCTAAATTCCGTAACATACATTTCAATTCTCCATGGCGTCGGTACCAATATTCATTAGTTCTACGCTGACAAGCCATCAGATTAATCAATTGAGATTCCAAATGATCATCTCGCTGTTGCACTTTGCTCATAAAATCCTTTGCAGACACATTATGTAGATGTACTCCAGTTTTTAAAATGTGATTTACTGCATAAGATAGTGCAGACAAGTCACTTTCAAATAAAAGATGGAACAAATAAGGAATACTTTGACGAAATCTTGGATCTTCTGCATATAATCTTGTAGTCCGATACTCAGAAGCAGGAATCTGTACTGGACGTTCATCATATCGTCCACCTTTTCCTGTAGGAAACAGCTGGGGAAAACAACAAGCTTCCAAGCTCTCCTCCCATACCCTCACAGGAGTTCCTTTTGCTTTTTTCTTCTGAAACAGATCAAAAGTGTTTCCCATAACTTATTTAGAATGAAGAGGATGTATGCTGAAATGTTCATAAATTTCTTCTTCTTTTGACTTATCCACTTTTTCAATTTGCCCAGTTGGTATTCCTGTGTCTGCTAGTAAAACGTATTAATCTTCATCCATATAAATTGATTCATAGTACTTATTATTTATTTTCAAATATAAATTTGCTCTTTGTACTTTTCGTACATCTACTAGCTCCTGCCAAATTTTCGTATTCTTTGTAGGTACACCATTAACCAGAATAACTAATGGTTCAGTTTCCAAACTATCTGCATCAATTGTTTCAATATTTTTTTTTCAAATCTAATGGCAAATAGACAACTCTTCCTTTTAAACCTCTTTGTAAATCTGAAGGAGGTAATTTACCTGTTTTGGGCCCCATACGAACTATAGTCTGAAATGGATGGACACATTGTGTGAGTATAGACTCATACGTATTTAAATCACTAAGTTCTGCAGGAATATCAACCAATTCTAAATTATTATGTACAGCTCTAGCTGGCATTTTATTTTCTTCTAACTTGTTATAGCAGTATTTACAAATACGCTGATCTTCACCCAAATCAAAACAATTTTCCAGAAACAAATATGTAGCAAAATCCTTCCACTCATAATTATTTTCTTTTTCACTTTTTTTATAGAGATCAACATTTCTTGTTTGAGTTTTATAATGGCTTCTCCGGCAACAAATACAAGTAATATTTGGTCTTTCATTAGAGATGATAGTAAATTTTGTCATTTGATCTTCAAAATTTTTACTAACAGTGGGTTCTACATTCTCTTCCACATTTTCTTCAATAACTGTGTCATTTCCTGCACTTTCTTGTTCTGGACCAAAGTAACAAAACTGAATATCATCAGTAACCTTCTCTACATCTGATACAGATCCACGCAACACAGCACTATTCAACTCATTTAACTTTAGTGCTGGACTTTTAGCAAAATACAATCTTCTCACAAACTTTCTCATTTCAGTATGATGTACTGCCAGCATCCTAAAATGGTGAAAAACACTTTGACAAACGTTCCTAGATAGCCAAGCCAGGGAATGTCCTTGCAACCAGTATTCTTTCTCACTCTGCATGGATCTAGTCTTTGAAGCACCTTAATCTTCTGTTTAACACTTTTTTTACTATATTCTCTTAGAAAGTCACGTAATTTATCAATAGATTCTTGTCGTACAGTACAAATACTACTACAATTCCAAGTGTATACTGGGGCTTTAGGAAGTTTCCCCATAACCTCATCAGCTAACACTTCTTCCTCATTTCTTGGAACCATTTTCTCCTTTTCCATTACACAACCATCTTTAACTTCATAAGTTCGACCACTGGTGTCAACTGCATGCAGCAAATTATTACTTTGAAGATAACTCTCTTCATTAAAAAATGGTTCAGCACTTGAACTATGCTTCCATTCTCCTAAGAACACATTACAAAAGTTTTTTTTTTACTACTCTTTTCCTTTTGCTTTTTGACTTCATTACATTGACTATTTTATCTAATGTAAGGATCTTGTTCAAAATTAAAATGAATAGTTTTCTTTTTAATTCCAAAGCCTTTGCAACAATTGATTCAATATGTTTCTTTTTCTTATAAAATATTGCTTTCTTCCTATATTTTTTCACATCCTTTAGCAAATTGAACACCACTCTTCTCTGAAACATTTTTTTACGAATGTTTTGAAATTCTGTTTTTCTTTTTAAGTCATTCTTTCTTGCTTCTGATTGTACATTAGCATTTAGTATTTTCTTTCTATTGTCTTGTTGTTTTCTTCTTGAAACACTATTTGCAGTGGATATACTGTGTACATTTTTTCTATGTTTGAGGATATTTAAAAAAAAATCCTTAGTCTGCTTACCAGAAGACTTTTTCTTTTTTCCAACATGAGGTTCTTCAACTATTTTTTGTTGTCCAGTTGTCTTCAAATATAGATGTTTTTGCTGTTCTTTTCTCTTTCTTGATTTTATAGGCATGTTTAATTTATTTCAGTGTTGTTCAGCAATACCTAAAGGAAACTAAAAAAAAAATACCTTTATGTAATTTAAATATATTACTATATTTTCTTTGAGCTTTTCAAATCCTATCATATGAGCTACCCCTTTCCTATGAGTGCAAGTCTTACAGAACAAGAGCAACACAAATTAAATCTCTGACAACAATTCCTGTGTGCACACAGACTCATGGTGTGATTCTAGGCAGAAAACGATATTTGATTGGCAATTTCAAAGCACATTTACTGCTGTGGTAGAGCAAGTGATAATTACTGTAACAGCCTGACACATTTTCCTTATAGTTTAGAGAGGCAGAAACGAGCACATGTCCTAACAGCTACTTGAGACCATGAGCATGTGGAACCTGGGTGAGTGATTAGACTAGAGCAAAGGAAATGAGCCTTGGTGATGTTGAATGTGTTAGCGTTACACACTGCTATCTGAAATACCACACAGTGCTGAATAGTAAGCATGGGAGTGCAGGAGAAGCAGCTGCCTGTGTGCTAAGAGTCTGTTTCTGGAGACTGTGTATTGTCAGGTGCAAGAGAGATCTGCATGGACGCTTGCACAACTGCATGAAGACTGCAGAGATGTATGTAAGATCACCTGTGGTAAGGGTTAATTGGAGTTTTGAACATGTAGGAACTACCTCACCCATTGCAGGAGTGGAAGGAAAATCTACCCTGTTGTTTTCAAATGTGTTAGCATTTGCCTCTCATCTGTGAGATAGTGATTTCTGCTGAATGCTAACCATCACAGTTCAAGAAAACAAGCTGCCCCTTTCCTACGAGTGCAAGTCTTACAGAACAAGAGCAACACAAATTAAATCTCTGACAACAATTCCTGTGCGCACACAGACTCATGGTGTGATTCTAGGCAGAAAACGATATTTGATTGGCAATTTCAAAGCACATTTACTACTGTGGTAGAGCAAGTGATAATTACTGTAAAAGCCTGACACATTTTCCTTATAGTTTAGAGAGACAGAAAAGAGCACATGTCCTAACAGCTACTTGAGACCACGAGCATGTGGAACCTGGGTGAGTGATTAGACTAGAGCAAAGGAAATGAGCCTTGGTGATGTTGAATGTATTAGCCTTACACACTGCTATCTGAAATACCACACAGTGCTGAATAGTAAGCATGGGAGTGCAGGAGAAGCAGCTGCCTGTGTGCTAAGAGTCTGTTTCTGGAGACTGTGTATTGTCAGGTGCAAGAGAGATCTGCATGGACGCTTGCACAACTGCATGAAGACTGCAGAGATGTATGTAAGATCACCTGTGGTAAGGGTTAATTGGAGTTTTGAACATGTAGGAACTACCTCACCCATTGCAGGAGTGGAAGGAAAATCTACCCTGTTGTTTTCAAATGTGTTAGCATTTGCCTCTCATCTGTGAGATAGTGATTTCTGATGAATGCTAACCATCACAGTTCAAGAAAACAAGCTGCCCCTTTCCTACGAGTGCAAGTCTTACAGAACAAGAGCAACACAAATTAAATCTCTGACAACAATTCCTGTGTGCACACAGACTCATGGTGTGATTCTAGGCAGAAAACAATATTTGATTGGCAATTTCAAAGCACATTTACTACTGTGGTAGAGCAAGTGATAATTACTGTAACAGCCTGACACATTTTCCTTATAGTTTAGAGAGGCAGAAAAGAGCACATGTCCTAACAGCTACTTGAGACCATGAGCATGTGGAACCTGGGTGAGTGATTAGACTAGAGCAAAGGAAATGAGCCTTGGTGATATTGAATGTGTTAGCGTTACACACTGCTATCTGAAATACCACACAGTGCTGAATAGTAAGCATGGGTGTGCAGGAGAAGCAGCTGCCTGTGTGCTAAGAGTCTGTTTCTGGAGACTGTGTATTGTCAGGTGCAAGAGAGATCTGCATGGACGCTTGCACAACTGCATGAAGACTGCAGAGATGTATGTAAGATCACCTGTGGTAAGGGTTAATTGGAGTTTTGAACATGTAGGAACTACCTCACCCATTGCAGGAGTGGAAGGAAAATCGACCCTGTTGTTTTCAAATGTGTTAGCATTTGCCTCTCATCTGTGAGATAGTGATTTCTGCTGAATGCTAACCATCACAGTTCAAGAAAACAAGCTGCCCCTTTCCTACGAGTGCAAGTCTTACAGAACAAGAGCAACACAAATTAAATCTCTGACAACAATTCCTGTGTGCACACAGACTCATGGCGTGATTCTAGGCAGAAAACGATATTTGATTGGCAATTTCAAAGCACATTTACTACTGTGGTAGAGCAAGTGATAATTACTGTAAAAGCCTGACACATTTTCCTTATAGTTTAGAGAGACAGAAAAGAGCACATGTCCTAACAGCTACTTGAGACCATGAGCATGTGGAACCTGGGTGAGTGATTAGACTAGAGCAAAGGAAATGAGCCTTGGTGATGTTGAATGTGTTAGCGTTACACACTGCTATCTGAAATACCACACAGTGCTGAATAGTAAGCATGGGAGTGCAGGAGAAGCAGCTGCCTGTGTGCTAAGAGTCTGTTTCTGGAGACTGTGTATTGTCAGGTGCAAGAGAGATCTGCATGGACGCTTGCACAACTGCATGAAGACTGCAGAGATGTATGTAAGATCACCTGTGGTAAGGGTTAATTGGAGTTTTGAACATGTAGGAACTACCTCACCCATTGCAGGAGTGGAAGGAAAATCTACCCTGTTGTTTTCAAATGTGTTAGCATTTGCCTCTCATCTGTGAGATAGTGATTTCTGCTGAATGCTAACCATCACAGTTCAAGAAAACAAGCTGCCCCTTTCCTACGAATGCAAGTCTTACAGAACAAGAGCAACACAAATTAAATCTCTGACAACAATTCCTGTGTGCACACAGACACATGGTGTGATTCTAGGCAGAAAACGATATTTGATTGGCAATTTCAAAGCACATTTACTACTGTGGTAGAGCAAGTGATAATTACTGTAAAAGCCTGACACATTTTCCTTATAGTTTAGAGAGACAGAAAAGAGCACATGTCCTAACAGCTACTTGAGACCATGAGCATGTGGAACCTGGATGAGTGATTAGACTAGAGCAAAGGAAATGAGCCTTGGTGATGTTGAATGTGTTAGCCTTACACACTGCTATCTGAAATACCACACAGTGCTGAATAGTAAGCATGGGAGTGCAGTAGAAGCAGCTGGCTGTGTGCTAAGAGTGTGTTTCTGGAGACTGTGTATTGTCAGGTGCGAGAGAGATCTGCATGGACGCTTGCACAACTGCATGAAGACTGCAGAGATGTATGTAAGATCACCTGTGGTAAGGGTTAATTGGAGTTTTGAACATGTTGGAACTACCTCACCCATTGCAGGAGTGGAAGGAAAATCTACCCTGTTGTTTTCAAATGTGTCAGCATTTGCCTCTCATCTGTGAGATAGTGATTTCTGCTGAATGCTAACCATCACAGTTCAAGAAAACAAGCTGCCCCTTTCCTACGAATGCAAGTCTTACAGAACAAGAGCAACACAAATTAAATCTCTGACAACAATTCCTGTGTGCACACAGACACATGGTGTGATTCTAGGCAGAAAACGATATTTGATTGGCAATTTCAAAGCACATTTACTACTGTGGTAGAGCAAGTGATAATTACTGTAAAAGCCTGACACATTTTCCTTATAGTTTAGAGAGACAGAAAAGAGCACATGTCCTAACAGCTACTTGAGACCACGAGCATGTGGAACCTGGGTGAGTGATTAGACTAGAGCAAAGGAAATGAGCCTTGGTGATGTTGAATGTATTAGCCTTACACACTGCTATCTGAAATACCACACAGTGCTGAATAGTAAGCATGGGAGTGCAGGAGAAGCAGCTGCCTGTGTGCTAAGAGTCTGTTTCTGGAGACTGTGTATTGTCAGGTGCAAGAGAGATCTGCATGGACGCTTGCACAACTGCATGAAGACTGCAGAGATGTATGTAAGATCACCTGTGGTAAGGGTTAATTGGAGTTTTGAACATGTAGGAACTACCTCACCCATTGCAGGAGTGGAAGGAAAATCGACCCTGTTGTTTTCAAATGTGTTAGCATTTGCCTCTCATCTGTGAGATAGTGATTTCTGCTGAATGCTAACCATCACAGTTCAAGAAAACAAGCTGCCCCTTTCCTACGAGTGCAAGTCTTACAGAACAAGAGCAACACAAATTAAATCTCTGACAACAATTCCTGTGTGCACACAGACTCATGGTGTGATTCTAGGCAGAAAACGATATTTGATTGGCAATTTCAAAGCACATTTACTACTGTGGTAGAGCAAGTGATAATTACTGTAAAAGCCTGACACATTTTCCTTATAGTTTAGAGAGACAGAAAAGAGCACATGTCCTAACAGCTACTTGAGACCATGAGCATGTGGAACCTGGGTGAGTGATTAGACTAGAGCAAAGGAAATGAGCCTTGGTGATGTTGAATGTGTTAGCGTTACACACTGCTATCTGAAATACCACACAGTGCTGAATAGTAAGCATGGGAGTGCAGGAGAAGCAGCTGCCTGTGTGCTAAGAGTCTGTTTCTGGAGACTGTGTATTGTCAGGTGCAAGAGAGATCTGCATGGACGCTTGCACAACTGCATGAAGACTGCAGAGATGTATGTAAGATCACCTGTGGTAAGGGTTAATTGGAGTTTTGAACATGTAGGAACTACCTCACCCATTGCAGGAGTGGAAGGAAAATCTACCCTGTTGTTTTCAAATGTGTTAGCATTTGCCTCTCATCTGTGAGATAGTGATTTCTGCTGAATGCTAACCATCACAGTTCAAGAAAACAAGCTGCCCCTTTCCTACGAATGCAAGTCTTACAGAACAAGAGCAACACAAATTAAATCTCTGACAACAATTCCTGTGTGCACACAGACACATGGTGTGATTCTAGGCAGAAAACGATATTTGATTGGCAATTTCAAAGCACATTTACTACTGTGGTAGAGCAAGTGATAATTACTGTAAAAGCCTGACACATTTTCCTTATAGTTTAGAGAGACAGAAAAGAGCACATGTCCTAACAGCTACTTGAGACCATGAGCATGTGGAACCTGGATGAGTGATTAGACTAGAGCAAAGGAAATGAGCCTTGGTGATGTTGAATGTGTTAGCCTTACACACTGCTATCTGAAATACCACACAGTGCTGAATAGTAAGCATGGGAGTGCAGTAGAAGCAGCTGGCTGTGTGCTAAGAGTGTGTTTCTGGAGACTGTGTATTGTCAGGTGCGAGAGAGATCTGCATGGACGCTTGCACAACTGCATGAAGACTGCAGAGATGTATGTAAGATCACCTGTGGTAAGGGTTAATTGGAGTTTTGAACATGTAGGAACTACCTCACCCATTGCAGGAGTGGAAGGAAAATCTACCCTGTTGTTTTCAAATGTGTCAGCATTTGCCTCTCATCTGTGAGATAGTGATTTGTGCTGAATGCTAACCATCACAGTTCAAGAAAACAAGCTGCCCCTTTCCTACGAGTGCAAGTCTTACAGAACAAGAGCAACACAAATTAAATCTCTGACAACAATTCCTGTGTGCACACAGACTCATGGTGTGATTCTAGGCAGAAAACAACATTTTATTTGCAATTTCAAAGCACATTTACTACTGTGGTAGAGCAAGTGATAATTACTGTAACAGCCTGACACATTTTCCTTATAGTTTAGAGAAGCAGAAAAGAGCACATGTCCTAACAGCTACTTGAGACCATGAGCATGTGGAACCTGGGTGAGTGATTAGACTAGAGCAAAGGAAATGAGCTTTGGTGATGTTGAATGTGTTAGCGTTACACACTGCTATCTGAAATACCACACAGTGCTGAATAGTAAGCATGGGAATGCAGGAGAAACAGCTGCCTGTGTGCTAAGAGTGTGTTTCTGGAGACTGTGTATTGTCAGGTGCAAGAGAGATCTGCATGGACGCTTGAACAACTGCATGAAGACTGCAGAGATGTATGTAAGATCACATGTGGTAAGGGTTAATTGGGCTTATGAACATGTAGGAGCTACCTCACTCATTACAGTATTGCAAGGAAAATCTACCCTGTTGTTTTCAAATGTGTTTAACACTTGCCTCTCATCTGTGAGATGGTGATGTGTGCTGTATGCTAACCAACACAGTTCAAGAAAACAAGCTGCCCCTTTCCTACGAGTGCAAGTCGTACAGAACAAGAGCAACACAAATTAAATCTCTGACAACAATTCCTGTGTGCACACAGACTCATGGTGTGATTCTAGGCAGAAAACAATATTTGATTGGCAATTTCAAAGCACATTTACTACTGTGGTAGAGCAAGTGATAATTACTGTAACAGCCTGACACATTTTCCTTATAGTTTAGAGAGGCAGAAAAGAGCACATGTCCTAACAGCTACTTGAGACCATGAGCATGTGGATCCTGGGTGAGTGATTAGACCAGAGCAAAGGAAATGATCCTTGGTGATGTTGAATGTGTGAGCGTTACACACTGCTATCTGAAATACCACACAGTGCTGAATAGTAAGCATGGGAGTGCAGGAGAAGCAGCTGGCTGTGTGCTAAGAGTGTGTTTCTGGAGACTGTGTATTGTCAGGTGCAAGAGAGATCTGCATGGACGCTTGCACAACTGCATGAAGACTGCAGAGATGTATGTAAGATCACCTGTGGTAAGGGTTAATTGGAGTTTTGAACATGTAGGAACTACCTCACCCATTGCAGGAGTGGAAGGAAAATCTACCCTGTTGTTTTCAAATGTGTTAGCATTTGCCTCTCATCTGTGAGATAGTGATTTCTGCTGAATGATAACCATCACAGTTCAAGAAAACAAGCTGCCCCTTTCCTACGAGTGCAAGTATTACAGAACAAGAGCAACATGAATTAAATCTCTGACAACAATTCCTGTGTGCACACAGACTCATGATGTGATTCTAGGCACAAAACAGTATTCCTGGGTGATACCAGTACACCTTAACTTATGGTGAAGACATACTCTATAATATCTTACAAGTTCAAGGACAGCAGATTATCAGAGCCAGAATGTCTGAGCTGTACTCCTCTCACCAGAACCACTGAATGGCAACATTTCCCTCTCTTTTTTCACACATATACATGTTAACTTCAAATCACATTGCTTCCCAATTTTTTTTAAATGGAAACACACATTTCTATTGGTTGCAAATTTCAACCCTTTCCAATTGATTCCTACCCCCAACATGGCTTCTGCCTGCTACCATAGCAACAGATCATAGAACACTGGTGTGAACAGAGAGGTCAGAAGTTCAGTACACAATGTTTCTAATCCAAAGAGCAAGAGTGCTTGACTTTTCAAACCTAACAGCATATCCAGAGTAATCTTCTGTGGGAACACATTTTTCTGAACCAATACAAAACATGCTTTTAAAAATGTAAACATACAGCCTAGTTTTTAGTGTTGAATGGTCTGAAACAGCCAATGAGTTCTTTTTATTAAAAAAAAAGTATGTAAGCCTCCATTTTACAACTATCTTTCTTTTCATATTGCCATTCTACTGAAAGACACCTTCTGAGTGAATCCAGATCTCCTTGAAAGATGTTCACAGTGTGGATTGTAGGTCATAGCTATGTCTACTGGAGTGAAAAGTATGCGGAAAAAATAGGTATTGTGAAAGACCTTGCTTTGCCAAAGGTAGACATTAAATGGATTGGTCAGAGAGGGTTAAAGTGGCACCAATTAATGCCTTTGGTGAAATCCTTTCTACATCTCCCACAGCCTGACCTTATAATTGTGCACTGTGGTGGAAATGACCTAGGCACTTTAACTGGGATAGGTCTGGAAATGCTTGTTAAGGACACCTTTGTGCAATTGATGTAACTTTTTCCACAAACTACCTTTGTATATTCTAATATATGCCAAAGGCAAAAGTGGAACTGGTCCAACCAATATTGTCCGCAGATTGAGAAAACAAAAAAGCACGTCAATAAGTCTGTTTCTGCTTTCCTCAGAGACTATGGTATGGGTTCTATATACCACAACAACTTGCGTTACAACATGCAAGGCATTTATAGAGGAGACGGTGTACATTTCACAGATGAAGGGAACAGAGTCTTCCTCTTGAACTTTAGACTCTGCATCGGTACTTACTTGTAGGTACAAAAAAACACTCAATGAACACAACGGCTCTTTTTAGAGCCAACCAACATCTAAACACTTAAACTTGATTTTTAAATCTATTTTTTTTATGAATTTTTTGCCGCCGTGCATATTCGTTTTCAAAATATCTGTACTTTCAGGGGCATTTTCTGCTAAATATTCAATTTCTTGAACAGATTTCAGTATTCGATTTCGCATTGCTGCAAGACCTAGACTCACCCAAATGATTCTTAAACTTTTGCAGTATAGACTTGCAGATGATAACCGATCTGAGAATTCATATGCTCTAATTTCACGATGCGATAACATCTTCAAACTGAAACTGTATAATTTCTTACTTAGAGTCTTCTCGTGAGAAATCTCTTCCCACATTTCTTTCATTCCGCCTTTTCTGATTTAGTAATGTAGGATGTTACATATTGAGCAACAGCAGTGGAATTTTCCGCAACATACTGAATATCCATGTTAGCATTCCACATGAATAAAATAACTGGATTGTAGTCATTTATGTATTTTGATTCTTCACTTCTTCTTAAGTTGTAGGTATTTTTTGGAGACTTTCTTGTGATGGTATTTCGCATAGCTGGCATAAAATTGTTCACTGTTCCTTTGGATAATACAGGACATGAAAATCCAAAAAGACATTTGGTATAGAACTTATCCTTTGACTTGTACTATCGTCGACAGTATTTTCCACACCTATGGCTTTGTAAACGTAAGACTTGTAGTTTTACATTTCTATCTTCTCTGCTATTGGGTACGACACATGTGGTATAATCTTCAATTAAAGACAAAACAGTTTCATCTGAATCTGTTCCAAATTTGGGGGCGTCCTTGATCCATAACAACATATGTATATGAGGAGTACCACTTGCTTGATACGCCTTTCTCCAAAAGAAATCCACAACTTCTCCAAGAGGAGGATTCTTTTTATTGCAGATGAAAGACATCATAGATTCAAATCTATGATTGAAATATCTGCATACATTAACAGGATCCAAAGAGCACAATTCTCCATGTGTCTTGTATTCAAAATTTTTTATATTGGATTTTGCCCCTCGATGAAATTCAAGTAAATCATCCCAAGCATACTCAGCACAGCTTAGTGTAACAAACCATGTAGGAGTTCCCAAGTTCTGTAGCATACATTTCAGTTCTCCATGACGACGGTACCAATACTCATTAGTCCCACGCTGACATGCCATCAGATTAATCAACTGAGATTCTAAATGATTATCTCTCTGATGCACTTTATCCTTAAAATCCTTTGCAGTTAAATTTTGCAGATGCATTCCAGTTTTTAAAATGTTAGTTAGTTAAGTTTATTATGCATAGTTAATGAAAACCAGTGCAACATTTTACCCCAAAAATTGTTTTTTTTAAAATAGCATAAAAATGTGTTCATTATCAACATCATTTTTTTTTTTTTTTGTAAAAAAGAATAAAGCCCAGACTGATTGTCCAGCAGCATTTTTTCCCTGATGCGGGGCAGCATGTTCCTTGGCGTCCTGATGACCTCCTACTTATTCTCTGTGTAGTTGGTCGCCGGTTTTAGTGCTTTTAACAGTCTGTGCTCGGTCATTACAAGGAACTTAACAAATCTGCAATTCAGTTTCGTATTTGCAGGCTTCATGCAGGCAAGGACTGCTTGCCTTCTAGTGCTAGTCCCTAGCTGCTTGAACTGGTCCTTTAGGAGGTATTGGCGAGCGGGTCGAAGCTCTTCACAGAGGCAAGTCAGGTGGAAAATGTCACCCTTTTCTTGATTGCAGAGCGGACAGGCTTCTTGACCTTTACTCCTGAGCCACGGTGGAAGATGCTCTCTGCTCGGCAAAACCCCTAATCTCAATTTCAGGAACCGCAGTTTTGTGGCCTTGGGATAGCCCTGACTAAAGTATGATTGTGGTGTCAAGGTTTTATATGAGTTTAGGGTCATCCATGCGTGGCTTCTTTTTGTAAATGCAGCCTTACCCTCTAGTAAAGAGAGAGATTTTACGTTTTTCCAAAGCAGTTTTTTAAACGTGTTGTACCCAAGTTGCATATCCCAAATCGCAGTTTGGTTGGTGACCCCCAGGGCTGCCTTCAAGTAAGTTCTTGATTGAGATTCAGCCCTGCTTTGGATGTCTTGCCATAGCAGCGAATTTAGGGTGTTAGCCATGGCCGAGCAGAGTTTGTGGCAGCAGATGATGTAAGCTCCCTGTCTGGCTAGGTCTTGTTTTAGCAAACCAAATGCCAGTCTTATTTGAGCAGGCGAAGTGTAGTGAGATTCTAAATGATCATCTCTCTGATGCACTTTATCCATAAAATCCTTTGCAGTTACATTTTGAAGATGCATTCCAGTTTTTAAAATGTGATTTACTGCATATGAAAGTCCAGACAAGTCACTTTCAAACAGAAGATGAAACATATAAGGTATACATTGTTGAAATCTTGGATCTTCTGCATATCGTCTTTTTGTCCGATATTCAGATGCAGGAATCTGCACAGGACGTTCATCATATCGTCCGCCTTTTCCTGTTGGAAACAACTGCAGGAAACAACGAGCTTCTAAGCTCTCTTCCCATACACTCATGGGACTTCCTCTTGCTTTTTTCATTTGGAACAACTCAATCGTATTCCCCATCACTTCTTTGGAATGATGTGGATGTACACTGTAATGTTCATAGATTTCTTCACATCTGGACATGTCCACTTTTTCAATTTGTCCACTTAGTGTTTCAGTATCTTCTGCTAAATCTATTTCTTCTTCTCCTATAAACACTTTTCTATAGTACTCATTATTTTTTATCAGATACAATGATGCCTTTTGCACTTTTCTAACATCCACTAATTCTTGCAAGATGTTCTTATTCTTAGTAGGAACACCATTGACTAGAATGACTAGTGGTTCATTTTCTGCATGGTCTACACCAATAGTTTCAATGTTTTTCTTTAAATCTAACGGTAAATACACAACTCTTCCTTTCAATACTCTTTGTAACTCTGATGGATGTAATTTACCTGTATTAGGCTCCATACGAACAATATCCTGAAATGGGTGCACACATTGAATGAGAATAGACTCATACGTATTTAAATCTATCAGCTCTGGAGGAATAGGAACCAATTCTAGATTATTATGAACAGCTCTAACAGGCCTTTTATTCTCATCTTATTTGTTATAACAATATTTGCAAATACCCTGCTCATATCCCAAATAAAAACAATCATCTACCAACAAATAAGTTGCAAATGCCTTCCACTTATCATTAGCTTCTATTTCACTTTTTAAATACAGATTAACACTCCTAGTCTGATTTCTATAGTGACTTCGCCGACAACAAATATAAGAAACATTTGGTCTTTCACCTGAAATTACCTTAAACTTTGTGATCTGATCTTCAAAATTGTTAGTAATCACGGGTTCTACATTATCTTCAACATTTTGTTCTACTAATGTGTCAGTTTCTGCAATCTCTTGCTGAGGACCAAAGTAACAAAACTCAATATCATCACAAACCTTCTTCACATCTGATACTGACCCATGCAAAAGAGCCCTGTTTAACTCATTTAACTTTAGTGCTGTACTTTTTGCATAATACAATCTTCTCACTAATTCCACATTTGAGTATGATGTACTGCCAACATCCTGAAATGGTGAAAAACACTTTGACAAACTTTCCTAGAAAGACAAGCTAGAGAATGACCTTGCAAACCAGTATTTTTTCTCACTCTGCAAGGGTCTAGTCCTTGGAATACCTTAATCTTTTGTTAAACACTTTTTTACTATATGCTCATAAAAAACTGCATAATTTATCAATAGATTCTTGTCGTACACTACAAATACTACTGCAATCCCAAGTTTACACAGGGTGTTTAGGACGTCTCCCTAGAACTTCATCAGCTATCACTTCTTCTGCATTTCTTTCAACCATTTTCTCTGTGTCAATTGGACAACCATCTCTAACCTCATAACCTCGACCACTGGTGTCAACTGCATACAATTATTTATTGCTCTGTAAATAACTCTCTTCATTAAAGAAAGGCTCTGAACTGGAACTGTGTTTCCATTCTCCCCCCCAAAAAAAAATCACAAAAATGTGTTGTATTAATTACTCTTTTCCTCCTACTTTTGGCCTTCATTAAATGGATTGGTTTATCTAGTGATCGATTTCTGTTTAATACTAAAATTAATTGTTTCCTTTTTACTTCAAAAGCCTTTTCAACAATGGTTTCAACATGCTTCTTCTTTTTTATAAAATAGAGCTCTCTTTTTATATTTCTTCACATCTTTCAGCAAATGATGTACTACCCTCTTGTAAAATATTTTTTTGCGTATTTCCTTATACTGATTTTGCCTTCTTTTACCATACTTCATCTCCTTTGACTCTCCATTTGCTTTTTTGCTTTTCCTATTATTTTGAATTTTTTTTCTAGTTGAAGCATTGTCAGAGGTTTCAGCATTCTGTACATTCCGTTTGGTCCTGCAAACATTTTTAATAAATTGCTTTGTGATCTTACCAGAAGATTGTTTCTTTTTAGCCACATTATGTTGTTCATTCAATGCTTGTGGTTGATTCTTCTTCAAGTAACTCTCCTTTCTCTGTTCTTTTCTTTTTCTTTTTTTTTCTGGCATGATTTCTCTATTTTAATGGTGAAAAACAATATCTGTAAAAAATAATCACAAATAAATGTATATTAATAACTTTAAAATGTATACTTTTCTATTACTGTACAAACACATTTTATATAAATAATGACTAAGAAACTATAGCCCTGAAGCACAAGTGTGACGATGGGTAAAACACTACATGCATAGTGCATACTACTTTGAAGCAGTTCATGCTGTAAAGCCTGTCTCACTCAAAGACTACATGCTTACTGACTGAATAATTACAGTATTATCAGGAGAGACACTGGGTGAGTGACAGGGTGTTTGCTAGAAGTGTATGGATACTGACTGGGATATTGATGGTGTGAAAGACAAGTGTGTAGGTGATTAGAGACCTACATGCATAGTGGATACATGTTTGAATCAATCCATATGTTAAGGCCTGTCTCAGTCTAATAGTACTTGGATACTGACTGAATGTTTTGAGTATTGCAAGGAGAGTGCCAGGATGAATTCATAAGTATTTGTTTTTTGGCGCAGTAAATACGTTAGTACATGGTGCTGAATAAGTCCCTGGAGAAGTATAAGGGGAGTGACAGGGTGTTTGCGGGAACTGTATGAATACTGTCTGGGGTATTGAAGGTGTGAAAGACAAGTGTGTAGGTGGCTAGAGACCTACATGCATAGTGGATAGACGTTTGAAACAGTCCATGGAGTAACACTTGGATCACCTCAAAACTACCTGAGTACTGACTGAATCATTAGAGGACTACAAACAGAGTGACTGGGTGAATCTTTTTATGTTTTTGGGTTTTGGCGCAGTGAATAGATTAGTACTTAGTGCCAAATGAGTCAGTGGAGGTGTGCAATTGAAGTGACAGAGTGTTTATTGGAGTTTATAGATACTGACTGGGAAATTGAAGGTCTGAAAGACAATTGTGTTGGTACTTAGAGGCCTCCATGCATAGTGGAAACACGTTTGAATCAATCCATGTGCTAAGGCCTGCCTCACTCCATTAGTTCTTAGGTACTGACTGAATGATTAGACTATTGCAAGAAGAATGCCTGTGTGAATTTATAAGTGTTTCAGTTTTGGCACAGTGAATGCATTACCACATTGTGCTGAATAAGTCACTGGAAGAGTGCAAGGGGAGTGACAGGGTGTTTGCTGGAAGTACATGGATACTGACTGGGGAATTCAAGCTGTTAAAGTCAAGTGTATAGTAGGTTAGAAGCCTGCATGCATACTGGATAGACATTTGAAGCAGCCCATGTGGTAATGCATGGTTCACTACATGAGTACCTGGGAACTGACTGAATCATTAGACTACTGCTAGGAGAGTGCCTGGGTAAAACTTTTCTGGTTTTGGCTCAGTGAATAGATTAGTACATGGTACTGGATCAGTCACTGGATGAGTGCAAGATGAGTGACAGGGTGTTTATTGAAGTATATAGATACTGACTAGTTAATTGAAGAAGTGAAAGACAAGTGTGTAGGTGACTAGAGGCCTGCATACATAGTGGATAGACGTTTAAACAGTCCATGAGCTAAAACCTCAGACACAGCATGATTACCTGGCTACTGACTGAATCATTACACTACTGCAAGGAGAGTGCCTGGGTTAATCTGTTTAAGTTTTTGTGTTTTGGTGCAGTGAATAGATTACTACATAGTGCCAGATGAGCCAGTAGAGGTGTGCAAGTGGACTGAAAGAGTGTTTACTGGAATATAGATACTGACTAGTTAATTGAAGAAGTGAAAGACAACGGTGTATGTGACTAGAGCCCTGCATGCATACTGGAGAGACGTTTGAAGCACTCCATGGGCTAAGGCGTGGGTCACTGCATGAGTACCTGGGTACTGACTGAATCATTAGAGTACTGCAAGGAGAGTGCCTGGATAAATCTTTTACGTTTTTGGGTTTTGGTGCAGTGAAAAGATTAGTACATGCTGCTGAATGAGCCACTGGAGATGTGCAAGGGGAGGGACAGGGTGTTTATTTGAGTATATAGATACTGACTGGGCAAATGGAGGTGTGAAAAACAATTGTGTAGGTGGTTAGAGGCCTGCATGTATAGTAGATAGACATTTGAAGTAGTCCATGTGCTAAAACTGGGTTCACTACATAAGTACCTGGGTACTGACTGAATCATTAGAGAACTACAAGGAGAGTGTCTCGGTGAATTTATAAGTGTTTGGTTTTTGGCGCAGTAAATGGATTTGTACATAGTGCTGAATGGGTCACTGAAGAAGTGTAAGGGGAGTGACAGGGTGCTTGCGGGAACTGTATAAATACTGACTGGGATATTGAAGGTGTGAAAGACAAGTGTGTAAGTGGTTAGAGGCCTTCATGCATACTGGACAGACATTTGAAGCAGTCCATTATCTAAGGCCTGGGTCACTGCATGAGTACCTGAGTACTGACTGAATTATTAGAGTACTGCAAGGAGAGTGCCTGGATGAATCTTTTAAGTTTTTGGGTTTTAGCGCAGTAAATAGATTAGTACTTGGTGCTGGATGAATCACTGGAGGTGTGCAAGGGGAGTGACAGGGTGTTTATTGGAGTGTATAGATACTGACTGGGCAATTGAAGGTGTGAAAGACAATTGTGTAGGTGATTAGAGGCAAGCATGCATAGTGGATAGACGTTTGAAGTAGTCCATGTGCTAAGTCCGGATTCACTACATAGGTAAATGGGTACTAACTGAATCATTAGAGTACTACAAGGAGAGTGCCTTTGTGAATGTATAAGTGGTTGGGTTTTGGTGCAGTGAACGGATTAGTACATGGGGCTGAATGGGTCACTGGAGGAGTGCAAGGGGAGTGACAAGGTGTTTGCTGGAAGTGTATGGATACTGACTGGGGAATTGAAGGTATGAAAGGCAAGTGTGTAGGTGGTTAGAGAACTGCATACATAGTGTATAGGCGATTGAATCAATCCATGTACTAAGGCCTGCCTCACTCCATTACTACTTCGATATTAACTGAATGTGTACAGTATTGCAAGGAGAGTTCCTGGGTGAATACATAAGCAATGACTAGCTTCTAACTCTACCAAAACTTGAGAACAGGAAAGGTTTTTAAGCAGTTATGTGTATGCAAAGGTATGAAGTACCCAAATGCTTCTCTCACAGTGGTTCCCAAATGTACACAGTGTGATTTTAGACAAGCAATACTATCCTAGGAGTTTACCAAAACTCATTTGCTACTCTGGAAGGGGTAAGGGGACTGCATACAATCTACATATTTCAGAACTGCACTTTAGTGTCAAAGCCTGACTTATTTTATGAATGCATAAGCAATGACTGGCTTCTAATGCTACTAAAACTTGACAACATGACAGGTTTAAAACAGTTATCTGTCAGCAAATACATGATGTTACCAAATGCTTCTCTCACAATGGTTACGCAAATGCACACAGACTCACAGTGTGATTCTAGACAAGCAACACTATCCCTAGGAGTTTACCAAAACTCATTCACTACTATGGAACGGGTAGGGGACTGCACACAATCTACATATTTCAGAACTGCACTTTAGTGTTAAAGCCTGACTTATTTTATGAATGCATAAGCAATGACTGGCTTCTAATGTTACTATAACTTGACAACATGACAGGTTTTAAAACAGTTATCTGTCAGCAAATACACAATGTTACCAAATGCTTCTCTCACAATCCTTACCCAAATGCACACAGACTCACAGTGTGATTTTAGACAAGCAACACTAGCCTAGGAGTTTACCAAAACTCATTCACTACTGTGGAAGGGGTAGGGGGACTGCATACAATCTACATATTTCAGTACTGCACTTTAGAGTCAAAGCCTGACTCATTTTATGAATGCATAAGCAATGACTGGCTTCTAATGCTACTAAAACTATACAGTAAGTAAGTACCTATACAGAGTCTAAAGTTGTTTAGGAAGACTCTGTTTACTTCATCAGTAAAGTGTACTCCATCTCTCCTATACATCTCTTGCATATGAAAGTACAGATTGTTATTGTAAATGGACCCCATTCTGTAGTCTCGGAGAAAAGCAGAAACAGATTTATTCACATGTTTCCTAGCTTTCTCAAACTGTGGACAAAAATGATCGGAACAGTTCTATTTCGGCCTTTGGCATATGTTAGAGTACACAAAGGCAGTTTTAGGGAAAAGTGAAATCAGTTCTGCAAAGGTGTCCTTCATAAGCATTTCCAGACCTACCCCAGTCAAAGTGACTAGGTCATTGCCATCACAGTGCACTATTATGAGGTCAGGGTGTTGGATTTGCATGAAGGATTTTACCAATGGCATCAATTGGTGCCACTTTAACCCTCTCTGTCCAATCCATTTAATGTCTTCATTTGGCAAACCTAGGTCTTTGTGAATGCCTTTGTTTTCTGCATACCTTTGGCTCCAGAAAATGTAGCTGTGTCCCACAATCCACACTGTAAGCATCTTGTAAGGAGGTCTGGATGCACTCAGATGGTCTCTGTAAATGAAATCGCAATTTGGAAAGTAAGATGTTTGTAAAATGGTGGCTAAGATGCAATTTTGAAAAAAGACAAGAAATCATTGGTTGTTTGACAACCTTCTACACTGAAAGGTAGGGTGTATATTTCTGTTTTTTAAACGCATGATTCTTATTGGTTAACAAAAACTGATTGTAAGGAACATTATATATGATAAGCTGATATGTTGAGAAGTCAAGCACACTTGCTGTCTTGATTAGCAACATTGTGTGTGCTGAACATCTGACCTGTGTCCTCAGTACAGTGTTCCATGACCTGTTTCTATGGTAACAGGCAGAAGGCAGATTGGGGGAAGGGTTGAAGTTTATGTCATTTGGAAAGGGTTGAAATGTTTAACCAATAGAAATGTGTGTTTGCTTTTGAATTTATGTGGGAAAGAGTGTGATTTGATGTTTACATGTATATGTGTGGAAAAAGAGAGGGAAACTTTGCCATTCTTTGGTTCTGTTGACAGGTGCACAGTGCAGAGATTCTGTATAAGAAAATCTGGTGTGTGACTGATATCTGGTGTGTGACTGATATACTTCTTTATCTACAAAACATCTTGAAAGGTGAGTTTTTTAATTGTGAGGGGATGTATGTAGACTATTTTGATTTTAATCAGACTAATGTATTTGTTCTGCTAAAGTGTAGGGAGTACCTTTTTTTTCTCTACAATCTTATTGACAGTGTCTGTGCATGTAGAAACCATTCTGTGATAAGCATTTGTGTTTTTCATGTGTTTGCAGACAGATAACTGTGCTGTTGTTATATTTTGGTAGAATTAGAAACCAGACATTGTTTACGAATGTGTGAAAGGAGTTATGTTATGTTTCTATACTAAAATGTAGTACTTCCTCTAGATGAAGAAATGTGTTTTGGTAAAGTGCAAGGGATAGTGTTGTTTGTGTAGAATCACACAGCGAGCCTGTGTGCATTTGGGAACCACTGTGAGAGAAGCATTTAGTAATATCTTGTATTTGCTGAGAGATAACTGTTTTAAAACCTGTGATGTTGTCAAGTTTTAGTAGCATTAGAAGGCAGTCTTTGATTATGCTTTCATTAATTGAGTTAGGTATTGACAGTAAAGTGTAGTTGTAAATTATGTAGATTGTGTGCAGTTCCCTTACCTCTTACACTGTAGTGAATGAGTTTTGGTAAACTCCTAGGGATAGAGGTGCTTGTCTAGAATCACACTGTGAGTCTGTGTGCAGTTGGGAACCACTGTGAGAGAAGCGTTTGGTAACATCGTGTATTTGCTGACAGATGACTGTTTTAAAACCTGTCATGTTGTGAAGTTTTAGTAGCATTAGAAGCCAGTCTTTGCTTATGCGTTGATTAAATGAGTCAGGTATTGACACTAAAGTGCAGTCGAGAAATATGTAGATTGTGTGCAGTTCCTTTACTACTTACACTGTAGTGGATGAGTTTTGGTACATTCCTAGGGATAGTGGTGCTTGTCTAGAATCACACTGTGAGTCTGTGTGCATTTGGGAACCACTGTAAGAGAAGCGTTTGGTAACATCATGTATTTGCTGACAGATAACTGTTTTAAAACCTGTCTCGTTGTCAAGTTTTAGTAGCATTAGAAGCCAGTCTTTGCTTATGCGTTGATTAAATGAGTCAGGCTTTGACACAAAAGTGCAGTCCTGAAATATGTAGATTGTGTGCAGTTCCCTTACCACTTCCACTGTAGTGAATGAGTTTTGGTAAGCTCATAGGGATAGTGGTGCTTGTCTAGAATCACACTGTGAGTCTGTGTGCATTTGGGAACCGCTGTGAGAGAAGCATTTGGTAACATCATTTATAATCTGACATATAACTGTTTTAAAATGTCATGATGTGAAGTTTTAGTAGCATTAGAAGACAGTTATTGCTTATGTTTCATTAAATGAGTTAGGTATTGACAGTAAAGTGTAGTTGTGAAATATGTAGATTGTGTGCAGTTCCCTTACCACTTTCAGTGTAGTGAATGAGTTTTGGTAAACTCCTAGGGAAAGTGGTGCTTGTCTAGAATCACACTGTGAGTTTGTGTGCATTTGGGAACCACTGTGAGCGAAGTGTTTGGTAACATTGTGTATTTGCTGACAGATAAATGTTTTAAAACCTGTCATGCTGTCAAGTTTTAGTAGCATTAGAAGACAGTTATGGCTTATGCTTTTATTAAATTAGTTAGGTATTGACAGTAAAGTGTAGTCGTGAAATATGTAGATTGGGTGCACTTCCTTTACCACTTACACTGTAGTGAATGAGTTTTGGTAAACTCCTAGGGATAGTGGTGCTTGTCTAGAATCACACTGTGAGTATGTGTGCATTTGGGAACCACTGTGAGAGAAGCGTTTGGTAACATTGTGTATTTGCTGTCAGATAACTGTTTTAAAACCTGTCATGTTGTCAAGTTTTAGTAGCATTAGAAGCCAGTCTTTGCTTATGTGTTGATTAAATGAGTCAGGCATTGACACTAAAGTGCAGTCGTGAAATATGTAGATTGTGTGCAGTTCCCTTACCTCTTCCACTGTAGTGAATGAGTTTTGGTAAACTCCTAGGGATAGTGGTGCTTGTCTAGAATCACACTGTGAGTCTGTGTACATTTGGGAACCACTGTGAGAGAAGCGTTTGGTAACATCGTGTATTTGCTGACAGATAACTGTTTTAAAACCTGTCATGTTGGCAAGTTTTAGTAGTATTAGAAGCCAGTCTTTGCTTATGTGTTGATTAAATGAGTCAGGCATTGACCCTAAAGTGCAGTCGAGAAATATGTAGATTGTGTGCAGTTCCATTACCACTTCCACTCTAGTGAATTAGTTTTGGTAAACTCCTAGGGATAGTGGTGCTTGTCTAGAATCTCACTGTGAGTCTGTGTGCATTTGGGAACCACTGTGAGAGAAGCATTTGGTAACATCGTGTATTTGCTGACAGATAACTGTTTTAAAACATGTCATGTTGTCAAGTTTTAGTAGCATTAGAAGACAGTTATGGCTTCTGCTTTCATTAAATGAGTCAGGTATTAACAGCAAAGTGTAGTTGTGAAATATGTAGATTGTGTGAAGTTCCCTTACCACTTTCAGTGTAGTGAATGATTTTTGGTAAACTCCTAGGGAAAGTGGTGCTTGTCTAGAATCACACTGTGAGTTTGTGTGCATTTGGGATCCACTATGAGAGAAGTGTTTGGTAACATCGTGTATTTGCTGACAGATAAATGTTTTAAAACCTGTCATGTTGTCAAGTTTTAGTAGCATTAGAATACAGTTATGGCTTATGCTTTTATTAAATTAGTTAGGTTTTGACAGTAAAGTGTAGTCGTGAAATATGTAGATTGTGTGCAGTTCCCTTACCACTTGCACTGTAGTGAATGAGGTTTGGTAAACTCCTAGGGATAGTGGTTGTTGTCTAGAATCACACTGTGAGTTTGTGTGCATTTGGGAACCACTGTGAGAGAAGCATTTGGTAACATTGTGTATTTGTTGGCAGATAAGTGTTTTAAAACCTGTCATGTTGTCAAGTTTTAGTAGCATTAGAAGCCAGTGTTTGCTTATGCATTGATAAAATGAGTCATGCTTTGACACTAAAGTGCAGTACCATGTAGTATTGTCTTCACTGCACCAGAACTGAAAATTTAAATTTTTTACCCAGGCACTGTCCTATAAGTAGTCTGATGATTTAGTCAGTTTCTAAGTACTTATGTTGTGAACCATTCATTACCAAATAGACTGCTTCAAATGTCTATGCAGTATGCATGTAGTTCTCTAACCACCTATACAGTTGTTTTTCACACCTTCAATTCCCTAGTCAGTATCCATACACTTCCAGGAAACACCCTGTCACTCCCTTTGCAGTCTTCTAGTGACCCATTCAGCACCATGTAGTAATCCATTCACTGTGCCAAAACCCAAACACTTATAAATTCACCAAGACACTCTCTTTCCAGTACTCTAATGATTCAGTCACTGTCTAAGTATTCATGCACTGAGCCAGGCCTTAGCACTTGGACTGCTTCAAACCCCTATGCACTATGCATGCAGTCTTCTAACCACCTAGACACTTGTCTTTTACACTTTCAATTCCCTAGTCAGTATCCATATAGTCCAGCAAACATCCTGTCACTCCCTTTGCACTCTTCTAGTGACTCATTCTTTACCAAGTACTAATCCGTTCCCTGTGCGAAAGTCTCCCACTTATAAATTCATCCAGGCAGTCTCCTTGCTGTAGTCTAATCATTCAGTCAGTACCCAAGTACTCATGCAGTGAGATAGGCCTTAGCATATGGACTGCTTTAAATGCCTATCCAGTATGCATTTAGTTCTCTTATCAGCTACACAGTTGTCTTTCGCACCTTCAATTCCCCAGTTAGTATTCATACACTTCTAGGAAACACCATGTTACTCACCCAGTGTGTCTCCTTTTAGTACTGTAATCATTCAGTCAGTTAGCATGTAGTCTTTTAGTGAGGTGGGCTTTAGGGCATGAACTGCTTCAAAGTAGTATGCACTATGTATGTAGTGTTTTAATCATCGTCACACTTGTGGTTCAGGGCTATAGTTTCTTAGTCAGCTTTTATATAAAATGTGTTTGTACAGTAATGGAATACTGTAAATTTGAAAGTTATTAAAATACATTTATTTGTGATTCTTTTTTGCAGATACTGTTTTTCAACGTTAAAATCAAGAAATTATGCCAGAAAAAGAAATGAACAGAGACAGGAGGATTATTTGAAGAAACATCAACCACGAGTATTGAATGTACAAGATAATGTGGCTAAAAGGAAAAAATTCTTCTGGTAAGATCACAAAGCAATTTATAAAAAATGTTTGTAGGAGCAAACAGAATATAGAGAATGCTGCAACTTCAGAGAATTTTTAAGTAAGAAAAAAAATCAAAATAGGAGGAAAAGTAAAAAAGCAAATGTTCAGTCAAAGGAGATGAAGTATGGTAAAAG
Source organism: Triturus cristatus (assembly GCF_964204655.1). Classification (NCBI taxonomy): domain Eukaryota; kingdom Metazoa; phylum Chordata; class Amphibia; order Caudata; family Salamandridae; genus Triturus; species Triturus cristatus. Next base: position 28,817,022 of record NC_140593.1, on the reverse strand, counting down.
AAGACAAAATCAGTATAAGGAATTACGCAAAAAAATATTTTACAAGAGAGTAGTGCATAATTTGCTGAAAGATGTGAAGCAATACAAAAAGAGAGCTTTATTTTATAAAAAGAAGAAGCATATTGAAAGCATTGTGGAAAAGGCTTTTGAAGTAAAAAGGAAATGGTTTATTTTACTGTTAAACAGAATTTGATCACTAGATAAACCAATATATGTAATGAAGGCCAAAAGTAGGAGGAAAAGAGTTATTAATAAAAAGTAAATTGTGATTTTTTTTGGGAGAATGGAAACACAGTTCTAGTTCAGAGCCTTTTTTTAATGAAGAGAGTTATTCACTAAGTGAAAAATTATTGTATGCAGTTGACACCAGTGGTAGAGGGTATGAAGTTAGTGATGGTTGTCCAATGGAGAAAGAGAAAATGGTTGAAAGAAATGCAGAAGAAGTGATAGCTGATGAAGTTTTAGGGAGACGTGCTAAAAACCCTGTGTACACTTGGGATTGCAGTAGTGTTTGTAGTGTACAACAGGAATCTATTGAAAAATTATGTCGTTTTTTACGAGTCTATACTAAAAAAAGTGTAAAACAAAAGATTAAGCTGTTGCAAGGACTAGACCCTTGCCGAGTGAGAAAACATACTGGTTTGCAAGGTCATTCTCTGGCCTGTATTTCTAGGAAATTTTGTGAAAGTGTTTTTCACCATTTCAGAATGCAGGCAGTACATCATACTCAAATGCGGAAGTTAGTGAGAAGGTTGTATTATGCAAAAAGTCCAGCACTAAAGTTAAGTGAGTTGAACAGTGCTCTTTTACGTGGGTCAGTTTCAGATGTGAAGCAGGTCTGTAAGGATATTGAGTTTTGTTACTTTGGGCATAAGCAAGAGAGTGAAGAAACTGACACATTAGTAGAACAAAATGTTGAAGACAATGTAGAACCTGTAATTACAGAAAAATTTGGATGAAATCACAAAGTTTAAGGTAATTTCAGGTGAAAGACCAAATGTTTCTTGTATTTGTTGTCGGCGAAGTCACTATAAAAATCAGACTAGGGGTGTCAATCTGTATTTAAAAAGTGAAATAGAAGATAATGATAAGTGGATGGAATTTGCAACGTATTTGTTGGTAGAAGATTGTTTTGATTTGGGATGTGAGCAGCGTATTTGCAAATATTGTTATAATAAATTAGATGATAATAAAATGCCTGCTAGAGCTGTTCATAATAATCTAGAGTTGGTTGCTATGCCTCCAGAGCTGATAGATTTAAATACGTATGAGTCTATTCTGATACAATGTGTTCACCCGTTTCAAGCTATTGTTCGTATGGAGCCCAAAACAAGTAAATTACCTCCATCAGAGTTGCAAAGAGGATTGAAAGGAAGAGTTTTGTATTTACCATTAGATTTAAGGAAAACTTTTGAAACTATTGGTGTAGATCATGCAGAAAATGAGCCACTAGTCATTCTAGTTAATGGTGTTCCTACTAAGAATAAGAAAATCTGGCAAGAGTTAGTGGATATTAGAAAAGTGCAAAAGGCATCATTGTATCTGTTAAAAAATAATGAGTACTATAGAAATGTGTTTGTTGGAGAAGAAGAAATAGATTTAGCAGAAGATAGTGAAACATTAAGTGGACAAATTGAAAAAGTGGACATGTCCAGATGTGAAGAGATCTATGAACATTACAGTGTACATCCACTTCAGTCCAAAGAGGTGATGGGGAATACAATTGAGTTGTTTCAAATGAAAAAAGCAATTGGAAGTCCCATGAGTGTATGGGAAGAGAGCTTGGAAGCTCGTTGTTTCCCGCAGTTGTTTCCAACAGGAAAAGGTGGACGATATGATGAACATCCTGTGCAGATTCCTGCATCTGAATATCGGACAACAAGATTATATGCAGAAGATCCAAGATTTCGACAATGTATCCCTTATATGTTTCATCTTCTGTTTGAAAGTGACTTGTCTGGACTTTCATATGCAGTAAATCACATTTTAAAAACTGGAATGCATCTTCAAAATGTAACTGCAAAGGATTTTATGGATAAAGTGCATCGGAGAGATGATCATTTAGAATCTCAGTTGATTAATCTGATGGCATGTCAGCGTGGGACTAATGAATATTGGTACCGTCGACATGGAGAACTGAAATGCATGCTACGGAACTTGGGAACTCCTACATGGTTTGTTACACTAAGCTGTGCTGAGTATGCTTGGGATGATTTACTTGAATTTCATCGAGGGGCAAAATCCAATATAAAAAATATGGAATACAAGACACCTGGAGAATTATGCTCTTTGGATCCTGTCAATGTATGCAGATATTTCAATCATAGATTTGAAGCTATGATGTCTTTCATCTGCAATAAAAAGAATCCTCCTCTTGGAGAAGTTGTGGATTTCTTTTGGAGAAAGGAGTATCAAGCAAGAGGTGCTCCTCACAAACATATGTTGTTATGGGTCAAGGACACCCCCAAATTTGCAACAGATTCAGATGAAACTGTTTTGTCTTTCATTGAAAATTATGCTACATGTGCTCTTCCAAATAGTAGAGAAGAGAAAAACTTAAAACAACAAGTATTACGATTTCAAAGCCATAGGTGTGGAAAATACTGTCGACGAAAGTACAAGTCAAAGGATAAGTTCTATACCAAATGTCGTTTTGGATTTCCACGTCCTGTATTAGCCAAAGGAAGAGTGAACAGTTTTATGTCAGCTGTATGACATACCATCACAAGAAAGTCTCCGAAAAACACCTACAACTTAAGAAGAAGCGAAGAATCAAAATACATAAATGACTACAATCTAGTTATTTTATCCATGTGGAATGCTAACATGGATATTCAGTATGTTGCGGACAATTCCATTGCTGTTGCTCGATATGTACCGTCTTACATTACAAAATCAGAAAGGACTGAATTGCAAGAAATGTGGGAAGAGATTTCTCACGAGAAGACTCTAAGTAAGAAATTATACAGATTCAGTTTGAAGATGTTATCGCATCGTGAAATTGGAGCATATGAATGTTCAGATCGGTTATCATCTGCAAGTCTATATTCCAAAAGTAGAAGAATCATTTGGGTGAGTCTAGGTCTTGCAGGAATGTGAAATCGGGTACTGAAATCTGTTCAAGGAATTGAATATTTAGCAGAAAATGACCCTGAAAGTACAGATATTTTGAAAACCAATATGTTGGACACATACTATCCAAAGAGAAGTCATCATCTTGAGGACATGTGTCTCTATGAAGTGCTGCAAAACTACACTTTTAAACAGAATATTACATAGAACATCAACGATGGAAAATATGGAGTGATTGGTTCCGAAGGATGTCTGGTGAAACAAAGGAAAGGAAATTTAATTAATCACAGAAAACTGAGTTGCGACACTGCTGACAAAAGGGAATTTTACTATTTAGCCCTTTTGCAAATGTTCAAACCATGGCTTTCTGAACTGGAATTACTTGGAGATTTTCCCAGCTATGAAGATTCATTTAATGCTTGTAAAGATAGCACACAATGCAGTGTTTTTGCAAATTATGTGAAAATGTTGAATGATGAAATTGATCAAGAAGCTACAATTGCAGCTGAGATTGCTAGAGACAGTTCTCAAGACAGTCAAAGTTCTGCTGTACTGAGTCAAGATCCACTAGGACAACCAATTGTTAAAAATGAAGCAGCGATTGCAATGAATGAGGTGGAAACAGCAATGTATCAAGCACAATAAGATGCAATACAGTTAGGAAACTTGGAATAGCAACTAAATGTTGAACAGAAAGAAATATATCAGCAAGTGAAAGAGCAGATTGACCATGGATTACTTCATGAAAAGAAAGGGTGCTCATGTACATCATTTCAACCTATCCGAATGTATGTGAGTGCTCAAGCTGGAACAGGAAAGAGTTTCTTAATTAAAGTAATTACAAGTTATCTGCAAAAAACAACTGAGTCGCATTTGTCTTGTGTTATCACTGCTCCAACTGGGTTGGCAGCACATAACATTAAAGGAATTACTTTACATCGTTTACTAATGCTGTCAGTATGAGAACAAATTGGAATACCACAAGCTATCTGGAGAAGCTTGTTATGAAGTTTCAAGAGTGCTGAAGAAAATGAAACTTCTCATTATTGATGAGATGAGCATGGTTTCAAACTTGATGCTTGCCTTTGTGCATTTAAGAATGCAGCAAATTCTTAAAACAGAGTATGACGTGTTATTTGGAGGAAAACACGTCATAATTTTTGGCGATCTACTGCAACTGACACCGGTAAAAGGACAACCGGTATTTAAAACACTTGCCCATGAAGATACCAGAAAGTCTCTTGGCAGTGTTGGTAATGTGAACATTTGGAGTAATTTTGAATACAAAGAACTGACAACAAATATGCGACAGGCAAATGATGCTGAATATGGAAGTATTCTTCAAGACATAAGAATTGGAATTCTTTCAAAAAAAGGGAAAGAAGCTTTGGAGAGTCGATTACTTTGCAATGCCTTTCCAAATGAAAATGCAGTTGCTGCAAAAGTGTACGTGGAAATTGCTAAAAATAAGTCAGTGATTTGCTTAATGCCGACACTGCGTGAGTGTTCAATATTCAACAAAGAATTATTAAAATTGGAAAATGAAGAAATTGTAAAAATGGAAGCCATCGATAAAATACTACATGAAGCAATCACTATTATTTTGACGGGTAAGTTGAGATCAAAAATAGATTGTTTAGAAAAAAAAATATCTAAAACTGCTGGTTTGGAAAAGACACTGTATGTTTGTGTAAACTGTCGGATAATTTTAAGGCGTAATTTGGATGTAGAGAAAGGTTTAGTTAATGGTGCAATGGGCAAAGTGGTGGATTTTGTGAATTATCAGAAAAAAGAAGGAATTGAATTTTTAAAAATTTAAATTTGATCAGATTGATGAAGTTAAAGAAATTGGTCGTTGTTCAGTTCGTTTTTTACTTGTTAAAGATTTATATGTCCGTAGGAGACAATTTCCATTTTCTCTGGCATATGCAGTGACTATTCATAAATCTCAAGGATTAAGTGTAGACATTGCATTGGTGAACATTGGATCTACTGTATTTAAAGATGGTATGGCATATGTTGCTTTGTCGCGAGTCAGAACATTATCTGGTTTGTTTTTGATTGATTTTGATGAGACAAAGGTTACTGCAGATGCAAACTGTGTAAAAGAGTATAATAGGTTAAGAAGGGTGTATGCTCCAAATTTAGGTCAATATCCTGTATTTGAAAAGCGTATGGTTGGTCGAAAAAGAAGGTTAGAGAATATTCTGAAGGTATCAAGAAAAGAAAAGAAGAAGATAATGTTGTGATTGCAGGTAAAAAGAAATTGGACACTGTTGAAGAGATTGTTGGTTATCAGTTTGAAAATAGTTCTGATGTCAACTGCTATGCTAATGTAGTGGTCAATGTTGTTTTTTATCTGGATGGTTTGCAAGCACAAATTATGCAGAAGCGGGAAAAAAGATTTTGTTCTCTGTTGCGTTCTGTTTATGAAAAATTGACAACAGATAGAAGCAAAATACAATCTGTGGCAGATGTTCGTAATCTTTTGGATGTGTGTTCTGGTTCTACACAATTTAAACAAAATATCCAACAAGATGCTCAGGAATTTTTAATGTATATGCTTACCATTTTTGAAAATGAAGGTGTAGAAATAGAAAATATGTTTGCCCATTCTTACAAATGGGAACATTATTGTGAAAATTGCATGTATACATGTAGCACCAATGTAGACACTGAGAGATTTCTGTATTTAACATTACCAGACTGTAAATCAGTGTCTTTCAATAAATTAGTTAAAGGTGCAATTCAAAACATGGAGTGTAGCCAATGTAAATCAGAAATGTTATCCATATTATTCTTAAAAAAATATGGAAAATACATCATTTTAATGATGCAACGTTGTGCAGATGCCGTAAGAAAATTGGATACTTTAATAAAGCAATTTGTAGCAGCACAACTATCAATATCAGGAAGGACTTTTGTAGCAATTGCAATAATTTTCCATGATGGTCCTTCCACCACATCTGGACATTACACTGCCTATCTAAAATGTGACAAAGGCTGGACACTTTGTAATGATGCCCAGTTGGTTTTCAAACAACGTTTGCCTAGGGAATTACCAAATTCCTACCTAATATTTTTCAAGCCAAAGTTTTAGGAAAATAACTCACTCTCTGAGGAATTTATTATTATAATTTAATAGGACTACCATTGGACAATTTACATAAAGAAGAAGTGCTAAAATACCATTTGGCCTCAAGGAAAGGTATATTTTTGAATTATGGACTTTTTGGTGGTCATTTGTTCGGTGATTATTTTAATGCGGCAACATTTACAGTTTTATAAGTTAAAGTTATAAAATGTTGTCATCTGTAAGCATTTCATATATGTATGATTTGTATTTTCTGGTATTTTACTGAGAATAGTATGTTGTTTTTTTTTTTTTTAACAAGCTTTCTGATTGTTTTTTTTTTGCCCGCTGTTAAGTGATGAGTACCATTGAAATCACTATTTCTAGTGAAATTCAATATATTCTGAGAACAGCAAAAAAGGCAAACAAATAACTTTGTGGAAATTATGTTGTGTTGTAAAAAATGTATTATATAGGTGCCGATCCCGAACCTGTAAAACCCGGGTACGAATGGTCGTACGGAGCGTATTCTCCGTCCGATTTGTACTCGGGAAAAACACCTTACAAACCCTCAAGTACGATTCGGACACAAATACCATTTCTGTACGAATCGTAAAAAACTACGTGTGGCGAAAATTTACCCACAATTCCGATCTGGGACATCGCGTACTTGACGTCCGGACGGAGTCAGGCAGCGTTTTACAGACCAGCAAGTACGATCCGTGCCCACGTCACTCCGCACCGCTCATTTTTTACGGCAGCCAAAAACTCCCGCAAAATTGAGGACGACGCGAACAAGGAGTCCCGGTACGTGACGGACAGCCATGGACCCCAACCTACGCATCATCCCGGCCCTCATAGCCTACGACATCGTGTTCAGAAACCGACGCAGACGCCGCAGAAGGTCAGAACAACACCCAGGGGCAAAGGGGGTTGGGGGAACTGGGGCAGGAAACATAACCCCCACACAATTAAAAATATACATATTCCCTGCACATAAATGACCTCCAGGCTCTGGTCACTCTGGGGGGCGTGTCCACCAATCCCACGTCCCACCACAATGGAAGTGGACGTGGACGCATACCCGTCACCACTACAATGGTGGTACGGCCCGTACCCACGCCCCCCAGAGCGTGGGTACGGGCTGTACCACGCGTACCCCTACATCACCACTACAATGGTGGTACGGACCGTACCACCATTGTAGTGGTGATGTAGGGGTACGCGTGTACGGACCGTACCCACGCCCCCCAGAGCGTGGGTACGGTCCGTACCACCATTGTAGTGGTGATGTAGGGGTAGGTGTGTACGGACCGTACCCATGCTCCCCAGAGCATGTAGGGGTACGCATGGTACGGACCGTACCCACGCTCTGGGGGGCGTGGGTACGGTCTGTACATGCGTACCCCTACATCACCACTACAATGGTGGTACGGACCGTACCCACGCTCTGGGGGGCGTGGGTACGGTCCGTACACGCGTACCCCTACATCACCACTACAATGGTGGTACGGTCCGTACCACCATTGTAGTGGTGATGTAGGGGTACGCGTGGTACGGCCCGTACACACCCTATAAATGCAGGGGTATGGGCCGTACCACCCGTACCCCTACGGCCCCATTACATGATGGATACAAGGCATACACACGCCACACATGTTGATGTATGGCTTGGTGCAGCACATCAGCTGTAAATTGGGGGTGGTGTATGCCCAGGATAGCATTGTACCACAGCAAGGGGGCAAGAGGGTGGGTGGGTGGGTGCAGAGGAAAACAAGCAGTGGACACAGACATTTGAGGGGTGGGTGCCCATCACTCCCAGCAGTGGACACAGACATGTGAGGGGTGGGTGCAGAGGAATACCAGCAGTGGACACAGACATGTGAGGGGTGGGTGCAGAGGAATACCAGCAGTGGACAGGGACATGGGGATGGGTGCAGAGGAATACCCGCAGTGGACAGGGACATGGGGGTGGGTGCAGAGGAATACCAGCAGTGGACACAGACATGTGAGGGGTGGGTGCAGAGGAATACCAGCAGTGGACAGGGACATGGGGGTGGGTGCAGAGGAATACCAGCAGTGGACACGGACATGTGAGGGGTGGGTGCAGAGGAATACCAGCAGTGGACAGGGACATGGGGGTGGGTGCAGAGGAATACCCGCAGTGGACAGGGACATGGGGCTGGGTGCAGAGGAATACCAGCAGTGGACACAGACATGTGAGGGGTGGGTGCAGAGGAATACCAGCAGTGGACAGGGACATGGGGGTGGGTGCACAGGAATACCAGCAGTGGACACAGACATGTGAGGGGTGGGTGCAGAGGAATACCAGCAGTGGACAGGGACATGGGGGTGGGTGCAGAGGAATACCCGCAGTGGACAGGAACATGGGGGTGGGTGCAGAGGAATACCAGCAGTGGACACAGACATGTGAGGAGTGGGTGCCCATCACTCCCAGCAGTGGACACAGACATGTGAGGGGTGGGTGCAGAGGAATACCAGCAGTGGACACAGACATGTGAGGGGTGGGTGCAGAGGAATACCAGCAGTGGTCAGAGACATGGGGGTGGGTGCAGAGGAATACCAGCAGTGGACAGAGACATGGGGGTGGGTGCCTATCACACCCAGCAATGGACAGAGACATGGGGGTGGGTGCCTATCACTCCCAGCAGTGGACACAGACATGGGGGTGGGTGCAGAGGAATAGCAGCAGTGGACAGGGACATGGGGGTGGGTGCAGAGGAATACCAGCAGTGGACAGAGACATGGGTGTGGGTGCCTATCACTCTCAGCAGTGGACAGAGACATGGGGGTGGGTGCAGAGGAATAGCAGCAGTGGACAGGGACATGGGGGTGGGTGCAGAGGAATACCAGTAGTGGGCAGAGACATGGGGGTGGGTGCAGAGGAATACCAGCAGTGGACAGAGACATGGGTGTGGGTGCCTATCACTCTCAGCAGTGGACAGAGACATGGGGGTGGGTGCAGAGGAATAGCAGCAGTGGACAGGGACATGGGGGTGGGTGCAGAGGAATACCAGCAGTGGACTCAGACATTTGAGGGTGGGTGCCCATCACTCCTAGCAGTAGACACAGACATGGGGGTGTGTACATCATTATCAGATGATCCCAACTCCATGGGTGTATGTACGCATCCCGAAATTTGGACTATGTTGATAGTGTCATAACAACACATCACTGACAGCAGTGTCCCACTCCCATGAGGATGGATGTCTTTCCCCCACTGCATGACACACCACATGTGGGTGTGAGGACAAATCACACATGCATACCCACCCCTGGCAGATGCAGCACAATACACACACAGACATAATGCCACAAGACTGTATGGTCATGTCAATGCCTACTAAATTAAAAGACCCAAAGGGAACACACACTGTCCCGCACATCCCAGGACTGATAGGAATGTACAGGTGCTGGGAGAGCCACCAAGATGGTGTCTGCCATGGAAGGAATAGGGTGGAGTTCCCACAGATACAATGCCCACAATTGTGAGTCAGGTGCCCAAATACCCTGCAGAACAAGTACCACATGTGTGCTAGGCTGGGATTACACACATGCATAGTGCGGAAAAGGGACAATTTCTCCATGAAGGCATGGCAACATACTCAATACACAAGTACAGTGACTAGCAAGGATGGCACAGACGATGCAGCCGGAGACATTGCTGAGCAGGCATGGCCAGAGTTGAAGGGATCTGTCACCAACAAAGGAAATGTAGACACAGGTCAGCACATCAATTGTGCAACTCCCTGCAGGAAGGTTTTCAGGTCCCACAGAGGAAGGAACACTCCTTGGGACAATGTCTCCAAACACAAATAGCATACACGACAAAATAATCTTTGCAGAGAACTTGTGATGGCATGCAGATACCAGGTGAAACCCCATGAGCAGCAGACTACAACATTGCCATGAAACATAACACATTCCCGCAACTCTGTAGCATCAGCATCAACATCAATACCTGAAATGCAAGACTTTTCAAATGAAAAAGGAAATGCTTTATTCAGCATGAAAAAATAAGATTCAGTAAAGAACACTATGTACAAAGGCATTCAGAGTCCAGATCATCAGCCCTTGGGGGGGACACATGGCCACGCGTCTCCCCTAGCTTGCCTGCACATCAGAACCCTCAGGTTTGTCGACTGGGGGGGGCATCATGTGGGGAAGGACCAGGCACCGCAGGGACAGGAGGGGGAAGGGTAGGTGTGGTGGGTGCAGGGACAGACGACTCCACCACAGGGGGTGGGGCAGCGCCAAAGGTGGATGTCAGCACGGCGCTGCACACTTCTGCCAGCTCGTCAAGTGTCTCCCCTGCACCTGGAGAAACAACAGGCCCCAAGGAGGGGGGGTTCATAGGGATGGGTTGCAGCGCTACTGGTGGAGGTGGTGGACAGGCTCGGGGACTTAACTCCCCTACCCGTGGAGTGCCTTGACCGTTTGCGGCCAGGTGAACTAGTGGGGCTGAGGCCCAGCCCAGCAAAGTAGGCCTCCTTCTCCGATTCTGGGACAGGGGAGCCAAGGGGAGTGACATCGGAGGGACTGGGGAGTGAGTCATGTGAACAAGGACTGTGGCTGCGTGCCTGCATTTGTGCCCCAGACCCAGTGGGTGTGCCTGCTTCCCCCTGAGTGTGCGTGTCAGGAGGTGTGCGCTTACCCCTACGTGGTGGTGTGCTGCTTGTGTCTGGTGGGGTGCATGTGTGTGGATGTCTGGGTGTGCTTGGGACAGGCATGGGTGTGGGACTTGTGGATGGTGCAGGGGTAGGGGTGGACACAGCGCTGCAGGTGACTCACTTCTGCCGTGAGTGAAGAGTCCAGGGACCTCAGCAACATCCGTTGGTCAGACATCGCTGATGACATCCCGTCCATGTACGACACCATCTGGTTGAGCAGTCTGGTGTGGCCATGGAGGACAGTCAGGATCGATGTCTGCCCAACCTGCAACTGACGCAGAATGTCCACAGACTCGGCAGTGAGGGCAGCGGGGGGGACAGGGGCAGGGGGTGCGGTGCCTGGCACGAAGGAGACACAGTGTTGCCTAGCACGGACAGAAGGGACCTGAGCAAGTGGGAGGGCGGTGATGGGAATGGAGGGGGCGGTCACGGATGGAGTGCTGCTACCAGCTGTTGGAGCAGCATCCGCCCCCTCGGGAGTTCAGCCTCGGACCCGTCAGCCTCGTAGTCAGTGTTGGTACTGGGCAGTTCCTCCGCCTCACTCCCCTCGCCCTCCATGCCACTTGAGTCCGCCGACTCCTCAGCAGTGGTGGCACCAGTGCTCGATCCCTCCTCCACGTCCATGCCAGTGTCTCCCTCGGTGTCCTCTGATGATGCTGTGGGTAAGGTGGAGAGACAGGAAAAAATCAGTCACCTGTATACATCTGACACGTGAGTCCAAACAAAAGAGGCAACAGTGCATATCAGGAAAGGCATCATGAGTAACATCTAGAATACTCCCCACATATGTAAGCCCTGCACTACCCAGTTGGTTGACCCACCATGCCACTTGGAAACAATGAAAATTAGGACACAACAGCAAATAACTTGAAATCCCAAGATCATGAGAAGCTAGTGTCTGGGATCAGTTGAGCCCAGCAAGACTATGAAGGCATGCCACCTCTTGTTCACTGTGAACCAAACAGTATTGTCGCACCCATGGCCAAATTCCACATGCCAATGCAGAAGGTGTCCCCACACTCAGAGACCTGTGAGTACTTTGGAAACCCCAAAGAAATACATTGTGATTCCTGGAGAATCACAACCCTTTACACAATGGACATGTCTAGAATGTGTGAATGTGGCACTTTGTGAACAGAACACACATGTGTCTGTATAGCAGAAGTCACACAAGGAGGTGCACACCAAACTACATGTACACAGTCGTTGTCTGACCTGCCAGACTCATTCAAATAAGCCACTGTTAGGCAGAAAAGGGGTATCAGTAAGTACATATACATGGCACCACGGTGGTCTGTATGACTTGACACTCGTACGTTGGTATCAGCAATAACCAAGGACTAACCCAAATGCAACCACACTGTGGGAACATGTATATGTATGAACTCCAAACAAGTTTTGTTCAAACTGTGCCTTACTTTAAAAAGTGCCAGCGTGTCCCTGGAAAGTGTAAAGGTGGTGTCTTGTGCACTTCCTTGGGAGACATCTGTCATGTAGGCACATAATTGTCCTTCACAACAAAACAACAAGGTGAAGCATATGAAACACTGAGACATGTTGACAGGTGTAGTGAGTGCCAGGGACAATTTCTCTGAGTAACAACTTGAATAATGTCATTTGTCACATGGCTATCTGTCACCTGATTACGCAGTTGGCTACACATATGACCTACTGACTGTCATCTGGAGTTGCACACATGTCCACACCCAGGACAATGCATAAGCTAATGGGCCTGCAATTGTATTGAAAAAAAGCCTAGCTGTACTGTGGGGACACCCTCATGGCAAGCCAGAATGTACCCACAGATGTCAGCACACAAAGTCACAACTGTGTAGCATCTGAACCACACACAGGTGCAAAAAATGTACAAGCAGGATACATGATTGTCAAAAACTGACACAGGCTACGAAGCCCGAACATTAAGCACTGGCCAACATCAAGGGGGCACTGCACGGTGACTTTCTGTACTGCGAATTATCACACACGAGTCAGAACTGGCAATGAAAAATCATGGTTGAACATGTACGCCCCTCCCGCACACACCCACCCATACCTGAGTCAATGTGACTGATATCGATCAAGACATGACACCTCTTATTCAGGGTTACAATAACTGTGCTTGAAAACTAGCTTCATTAACACAACATCACCTTGTAGGGCTGGCAAAACATATTTGTCACAAACAAACATCAACAGATTGTTGTGAATTGCCACACAGGCACTCCCCAGTGTGAGTATGCACAAGCAAACTGGTGTATCCCTGTCCAGTGGACACATGTAGCACACATGTGAAAAATACAACCTAGGCCAGGGAACAATGCCACAGAGGCAGAGCCATGCTGAACCCACAGTGAATGTGCACAGTGTTGGATGACACACATGATTAGGAGGGCAGGCTGTGTCAGGGGACTGTAGTGGGCACACTTCTCCATGGTCCTCGAATGAGCTGACTGTAACAGGAGCAACCGTCCCGGCACTATGCATATCTCCCACTCATGCACATCATGTCTGAGGCCACAACATTGGTAATGCATGCTGCAAGTCTGTTCATTTGAAACCTCACACTCCTATGTTGAGACTCAGCATCAGTGCCAACAATTATGCAACCCCAAATGACTGAACAGGACAGGGCACAGGCAGACCACCCCCACACATGATGCTGAAAGCAGTGTGCACCTTGATTAACTGGCAACCTAGATGACCATGTGCAATAGTGATAACACACAGACCAGGTAACACATGTCAAGGAGGGGAAGGGAGGAAGAACAGCACAGGTTGACTTGGGGGAACAGGATATACACTGCACATATATACCCTGGCAGTGTATCCAGGCGACTGAGCAGCTACAAAAGCTGGCAACACAAAACAAACATACATGTACCTACCCCTTTCCTGCTGCTGTAACTCCTGTATACGCCTATCCAGGTCAGGGAAGACCACCGCCAGGACACGCTTCATTTGGTGGGTCAGGCACTGGCACCCGCCATGCTTGCGTGGAGCCTCCTCCTTCAGCATGACCCGGGCGATCCTCTGGGTCCAGCACCGGATTCCCTGCCATCTCTTCCTCACTTGTGGCAGGCTGCGACCCTCCACCTTCCAGATCTTCCCCTTCTGGTAGGCGGTTACCTGTGAGGATGACAAAGTGGGACAACATCACTACACCTGCACCATGTCACAGAGACACACATTTGAACATCTTTGAGTTCTTGAACAGGGCATAGTATGCTGGCAAATAATAGCACCTTAGTCATAGGGACATTTGCCACTGTGGACACACCAATGCACTACATGGCATTGAAAGTACACAGGTGGCATGAGGGGTGCAAACCAATCCCTGATCATGGCACACACTGTGCATCCCAAGCAACACAAGGCTGATGGACAGCACCGCAAAGCAGTCACATGCCCCAGGCCACTGACGAAACCTCAGCAGAGTACACAGACACACACAGGCACAGATCAATCACCTGCCATTGGCAACAGCAGATACAAACCTCACTCTGCACATGTGGCACTTGTCAGGGGGGTGTCACAGGTGTGGGGCTAGCTCAGCAAACCAGACACACAGCACGGCTTACTTCTCACATCAGATGGGTCGAGCTGTTGCCTCCTCCATGCAGCTGTGGTGCAACACTCTACATAGACACTCACCCACCTGACAAGGAACATTCACACACATCAAGGTCCAGGGGGCGTACACATCATTTGGACACTCTCAACACTCTCACCACAGCTCCTCTCAACTCACACACATCTATGGGTGCAGTCACCTGTCACACCGGGGTGACCACTGAATCAACGCAGGACAATAGAACAAGAGGATTAGCCAGGCTGAATGTGCCATGCACTATGCAGCGAATGTCACAGTAAGCACAATGCAAGTGAGGAGTGCACACATGAACTACATCAAACCCTGCATGAGAGACATAAGCCATCCACCCCCCCCAGGACTCACTCCAACCAACATTGCATGTCTTTCACACCTGGACACGATGCCAGAAGTGACAGACACAAAAAAGGTGCACAGGCAAAGGTAGTGGAGTCAGCACTCACCTGCTCCCCTGGTCGACCATACAGCATGGGGTACTGTGGGAAGATCACATCCAGCAGGGCCTCATTCTCCTCCTGGGTGAAAGGCTGGGCCCTCTCCACAGTCCTTGACATGGTGCCAGAGGGAGACAATACAGCAGCAGTGGTATCGACTGACATGTTGTGCAGGCAAGTGCCCTCTCATGGGTTCTGCCTGCCTTATATCTGCCTTGCTGGCCTATTTCATTTACAGGAGTACAGAGTGATTGGTCAGACTCATTTGCATCCTACGTTTCCTCCAATCCCTTTAAACATACACCAGTGACAGCCTTAGCTTCTTTCGAATTTGCAGCATCATGTCAAGTCAACAACCACTTTGCAACTAAGTATCATGTGGCCAACTGCTTTTTCCAGACCACATGATGTAAATTTTTGAACTTGAAACTCGGTATCCATGACAACCAGCATGCATTTAGGCCCTAATACTTGTCCCTCATGTGTCCCCATTGTAATTTTTAAATCCCCACACAGGTACGGTGCGTTTCACACGTACCCCTAGGGCACCATCACTACAGTGATACGGGCCGTACTCATGCATGTACGGGCCGTACACGTGTGAGTATGGGCCGTATCACTATGGCCTACGGTAACACAACTATAGTGAAATGGCCCGTACTCATGCGTGTATGGCCCGTACACGCGTGAGTACGGCCCGTATCACTATAGTTGTGTTCCCTTAGGCCATAGTGATAGGGCCCATACTCACGTGTGTACGGCCCGTACTCACGCGTGTATGGGCCGTACACGCGTGAGTATGGGCCGTATCACTATGGCCTATGGTAACACAAGTATAGTGAAACGGCCCGTACTCACGCGTGTACGGCCCGTACACGTGTGAGTACGGCCCATATCACTATAGTTGTGTTCCCTTAGGCCATAGTGATAGGGCCTGTACTCACACATGTACGGCCCGTACTCACGCGTGTACGGCCCGTACTCACACGTGTACAGGCCGTACACGCGTGAGTACGGGCAGTATCACTATAGTTGTGTTACCGTAGGCCATAGTGATAGGGCCCATACTCACGCGTGTACGGCCCGTACACGCGTGAGTACGGGCCCTATCACTATAGCCTAAGGGAACACATCTATAGTGATACGGGCCGTACTCACACGTGTACGGCCCATACATGGGTGAGTACGGGCCCTATCACTATGGCCTAAGGGAACACAACTATGGTGATACGGCCCGTACTCACGCATGTACGGGCCATACACACGGCCTCAGAGCATGTGTACTGCGTTTCACAGCTTACACTGGTGATAGGAGGCGCACACGAAAGGAATGGAGGTGTCAGATTCGCACAAGGCTGTCCATCAAGTCATTGTCAGTGCAGTCCTTCATGTGCAGGGCCTAGGTGTGTCAGGCAGTGATGTGGCACATGTCTCCTCATGTTGTGGCACAATAGATGTGTGATGAGCTGTTTACACATGTCATGTGTGATGGGGCACTACGTGGCACACTTCCCCTTCACACTTTGCACATGTGTGCATGTAGTACAAACGTGTCAAGCACTGCATCACTGGTAGGGCACTGTCACCAACACCCGCAACTGTCCCCTGATGCCAGGTCCACAGATAATTACACCTGACATGTGACTACCAGCGTGCCACGATGGACAACTATGTCATGTGTGTGTTATGTGTTCCATTGAGCTTGCAGTTGGTGTTCCGTCAACTCCATCTGCTGTTGCAGCATCCAACATGTGTCTGTGTGCATATGTGCATGGCACACATATACGCACACCATGCCGCATGTGGACTCACACGTTAAATGTGTCAGGATGGTTCGAAGATGACTTCCTGACATGAGGCAATATCTGCTTTGTCTCAATGTCTGTGTTATCAGGTTTGACATGTACCCCTTCATGGAAATGTGTGTTATCTGTCCTTTTTCAGATGACATGTGACCTGTGCGTCTAGCCTCCCGCCAGCTGTCTGTATGAGATAACATCCTTCAAATGCTGATATGTGGATGTCTGTCACTCCTGTAATGTGTCTGGCTGTTCACTTACACTGGCCCACAGCTCTTTTCATGGCATGTCACGTTGACATTGCCAATCAACTATTGTGGCTGGCTCTTCGTAGGAGTATCACCTGGTTGGCATACGTGTCCTGGATGTATTGCACAGACCAGACTCTGTATTTAGCAGATGTGTATTAGCTGTTGAACATGTGCTCACCTCATGACATTGGTGTTGTAATGTACTCACTCTTTGTTATTCCTTCCCAATCTCTGCAGGGCACCGCCTCTCCCCAGACCAATGCCAGTCCTGGATGCCATGCGAGAACATGACTGCATCCGCAGATACCGCTTCTCGCAAGAGTTGATAGAGAACTTGACCGGCCGGCTTGAACCACACCTCCAACCACAACACAGGTATCCTACAGCTCTGACCCCCAAGATGAAGGTGATGGCAGCCCTAGATTTTGTTGCCACCGGCACGTTTCAATTGACCATAGCTGATGTAGGTGGCATGTCCCAGACAATGTTCAGCCGTGTCCTGCATGATGTTTTAGAAGCAATGTTGGAGCACCTGGATGAATTTATCCATTTTCCTACTCGTGAGCAGTTGACAGGTGTCAAGGGTGAGTTCTATGCCCTGGGAGGGATGCCTCACTTAATTGGGGCCATTGATGGGACACATGTGGCTTTGGTACCACCATGGGCACAGGAGGTAGCCTTTAGGAACCGCAAACATTACCACTCTATCAATGCCCTTGTGGTGTGTCTACCTAACATGTTCATTTCCCATGTCTGTGCCCGTTTTCCAGGGTCCGCACACGATGCCTACATCATGAGGCGTAGCAGGGTGCCAGAAATGATGCTGCAGCTGCACGCCGAACGAGCATGTCTTGTTGGTGGGTATACTCTGTTAGTCCTGTGTTTAGCGCTATCTTTGTATCTTACGGCATCTCCTGACCCACTTCTTCACATGATGTTTCCATGTAGGGGACTCTGGCTATCCCAACATGCCATGGCTGATGACGCCTCTCCGCAACCCCAGAACAGCCGCAGAACACCGGTACAACGACGCCCATAGGCAGACGAGGCGCGTGATTGAGAGGACGTTTGGACTCCTGAAGAGCAGGTTCCGGTGCCTGCATGCTGCACAACATGGCAGTGGAGAAGGCCGTGCCACTCATCCTTGATCCGGATGAGCAGGATCATCCACCCGTGGAGGATGAAGGGCTTGGGCACGGGGCAAGTGAGGATGAGGATGAGGACATCCGGAGTCAGCTTATCTGCAACTTCTTCTCATAATGGTGAGTCCCTGGGTCTGAGTGTGCACGCTTTGAGCCCTGTGTGGCATGTGTTGCAATGTGTGTGTCCAGCTGACTGTGTGCTAAGTGACTTGGAGGTGTGTTCTGATGTGTCATTCAAGTGATGATGTCATTCCACACATTTTAGCTGGGACACAAAAAATTTTAAGAGCATGGTGACAACATCATTCCTGTAGATTACATGTCCATTTCTGCGGATAACTAGCTCTTTGCTGACTTGTTGTGTGTCTGTCCTCCCCAGGTTCGTGCGCCTGTCGTCTGCTCGTGTCATCGTTGCCCTCCTGCTATTCCTCATGAGTATTGCAATGTGTGCTGGATCAGAGTTACATGCACGGACATGGTGAAAAGTAATTTTGGGTAAGGAGTGCAGCAAGGCATTTTGTGGGTGGTACGTGTTTGGGATATGTGGGGACTGCTCCTGTGCATGTTGTGTTACCATGCATACATGTCGACTCACCATGGGGCACATGACGTGTAGCATGGCTCGCATGAATTGATAGTCACCCTTCCTGACAGTCATCTGAAATGGTTTGTGGATTCTGATGATGGCATCAATGTGTGTATAACGTCCCTCAGGAACATACGGGATGCTACTGGTGGACATAGTGTGGGACATCCCCATATGAGGCTCAATGGGGAATTGCAGACTCTCCGTGTGCAGCAAGGGGTGTTAGGCTCACCCCCTTCACTTGTGTGCCAGCTCAGTAGGATTTACCACATCTGTGTGTTGAAGGGGGTGTCCAGTGTAGGTCACACAAGGTCAGCCAAATGACCTGTGAGTCTGTTCCAATTGATGCATTTCCCTTAGTGTGAGCCTGAGTAATAAAGGTGTTCCTCGCACTACAAGGTGCCTCATCTCTGTCAATGCAGGTCTCTTGTCACTTTGCATGCGGCATATCTGGCATAGTTGTGGAAGATTATGCATAGGAGTCCATGTGTGGTTTAGCAACATGCATGCAGTTGCTCATGGATTATGATCCCTATTGTGCATGAAGTACATGGTCGTGTATGTTTTTTGGCATGTTGGTCCACACAATGGACCATCAACACCTGCTGAGGGTGTGTCTCCTGTGCGCAGCTCGTCCTTCAGTTTCCTGATCCGGTGTCATGCCTCTTTGGTGATTGTGCATGCATTGTCTCTGGGTGTGCCATGTGACACTGGACACTCCTTCCTTTACACACGCGCCTGTTGCAGTTGTCCTTCTGACATCCTAGTCTTTGTGTGCAAATTCTGGCATATTTTCCAGGACATGACGCCTGCTGCTGCGGCCCCTGCAGCAAGGGCCCACATAGTATCGAGATTTGGCAACACACACGCCTCCAAGATGCTCCTCACTTCCTCCCTCCACCCATTCATTTGGCTGTCCTCAGCTTGTCTATGCCACTGTTGCCGCCACGCGGTGGCAAAGGCTGGACCATCAGCACATGCAAGGTGCACATTGCACCACCATCCTGTCCTTGCATAACCCACATCATACTACAGTCTGATGTAGCAGCCACACTCCAAGCTATGTCCATCCGCACATCTACCGCCTGCTGTCAGACATACCCTGGGCACACACACAACACCTTTGCATGCTGAGTGTACAACTCAAACTGCCTACACTGCACTGCCCCACCTTCCAGGCCCTCTCACACCAACCAGGTCATGTCCCTAATACTCCCCACTGGCTCTGTACCCCAGCAAGGGCATGGGAGGGGGACTCAAGGCTTCAGCATGTAGTATGGTGTCATCGTCTGGCACATGGCACAGGTATCATCTCTCAGCATGTCAATCTACAAAGTGTCCAGGACCCCCCTCTCCACCATCACATGCACACAGCACCTCATCATCAGCTCGTATGCCATTGACAGCCAGGTGCTCCTCACCCTCAACAAAGACACAGACATTGGCAGTTCCATTATTCAAGAATGCATGAGACCCATTGATGAATGGCTGAACACGAGCCACCCGAGGCTGGACTTGTACAGGACTAAGGTGATCATCTGAGGATTGTCCCCTTACAGCTGGGTCAAGTGCTTGGGTCCCACCCACAAGAGCCCTGCACAAGCACCCAGTGGCCACACACACAAGATGGTGTGCATCATGTTTTGCTCGCTCACATTTGCCAAGCTAGTCCACAGCATCTGTACCTCATGCTGCAACGCCCTCTGCATTATGCACATGATCCACAGATAGATCAACTCCAAGAAAAGACCGACCATCCCCCAGGTCCATGACAACATCCGTGTCAAATACTGCCCTGCCCTCTACGGAGAAAGTACATCCAAACTCCCAGGAAACTTGTCCACATCCAGGGTGCATCTGCACACCTCAGCTTCAACACCCTGCGCCCCAGCCACCTCACCGTCCACCATAGATAGCTGCAATGGATCCCTGTCTGCTGCAGGATGACCTCCACACTCCACACCCGCACTCAGGAGGCAGTCCACAACCCCGACACCAAACCAACCTTGTACGTCTGTTATCCTAGACCCCGTTGGCCCATCTCCGTGCATCCAACCTTGCCCTGGCCACCATTCTTCACATCCACCGTACTCCAGCATACAGGACATTGTTCTCCCACCTGGCCACACATACCTGGGACTCCCTCCCCGGGAAACTCCACATGAGCCATGACCTCTACGCCTTGATGATAATCTCCCAAATAGGTATGTCTGCACAGTATTGCAAGCCCCCCCTCAGCAGCCAGAGGCCATCACAGGTGAGTGTTGTGCTCCATGCCTACATTGAATGATACCTTGTGACCCATGTGTGTCCTGTAACAGACTCTGATCCCAGGGTATGGATAGCTGGAGTTAGTTCAACACTCAGGCATAGTTTGACATTTCCACACACATATGTTGTTGAATATTGCAAAATGACAGCAACGTCTCATGACCAAAATAATATATTTATTTGCGGTGGGGTACGTGTTTTGGTCGATGAAATTAGGTGCTCTACCGGAGAATAGAATCCAAAGTTCACAGGAGGAGATGGTATCCTTGGCATTGGAAGTCATCAGAGTCCAGATCACAGTGTTGGTCATCATTGGTCAGACTGTGACCAGCAAGTCCATGTGGCAGAGAATGTCATTGGATGAGGCGCTGCTGTTGCTCCAGAGGGCCAGATGCCAGGCCAGGTGACCTGGGAGATGTGGATAGTCCTCTGACTCTCACGATCTTTTCCGTGGACGACCCACCTTCCTCCGGGGACCCTCAGATGCAGGCCTTGACGATGCTTTGGACGCTCCGTCAGACGAATCCTCCTCCTCCTCCTCCCTCCCTATGGCTGGTGCTGGTCTACGCCTGGTGGCACAGGGAGGGTTGCCCATGCTTTGGGCGATCTGACGGAGTGATTGGCTCATGTCCCTGTGCACCGCCAGGAGCTCAGCCAATCTTGCCTCCATCCATCCTTGGTGTTGTTGATGACTGTCATGATGCTCGACCTGCAGGTTCTTTATCTCATCGAGGGTCCCCTGCATCTCTGAGAGTCTCGACACTACCTGGTTGATGCCTCTGGTGTCACGCCGGTATGTGTCCAGGATGTTGCGTAAGTGTAACATACCGGTGTCCTGAGCGGGCTGGTCAGGTTTGTGCCTCCGCCTGCCTCCACTCCCACCACCCCTGCCCACTTGAGCCTGGCCGGCCGTTGTGGGCACATCGGGTCTACGGGACCCCTGAGGGATGGCATTTGCAGGGATGCCTGCCTCCTCCTGGGTGCCCGAAGAACCTTGTCCCTCCTGGTCAGACTGGCTCTGTTCAGTGCGAGCAGGGCTCCTAGGTGTCTCCTGGGATGTGGCAGGAATGGGGATGGTGGTTGGCACAGATGTACCTGACGCAGGTGCTGCAGGGGCTTGGGCACCAGAGGGGCCAGGTTGGTCGGGGTCATCCACGGAGTGGTGAGAGTCATCACTACCGGTGGGATCATCTTCACGCGGAGCCTGGGACTGTGATTGTTTCCCCCCAGTGTTGGGGGGAGATCGACGACGTTGCCCTGTGTGTGAGAGAGAGACAATGTTAATGGTTTTTCATGCGACATCTATGTTTCATACATATTCAAGTTGACCCAGTTCCTCCAGGTAGTTGGATGTGCCTAGCATTCCTCTCAATGTCCACTTGGGGATGGGTATGTTGCGGGGGACAGATTGGGATGTTCTTATGAGTGTTTGACCTGAAGATTGTTGGCTATGATGCTTATTTGGCTATGGATTGGTTTTGTTGTGTCACATGACCATTGTGGGAGTGTGTAAATCCGTTGCCTGCCCCGGGGTGTGTGCTTGTGTTAGGGGGGGGATGTGACCGGGCCTGCTGTTGTGTGTAGTGTGAGTTGTCATTGGGTCTCCCAGGTGATGTGTCTGTCCCCTCATGGTGCATGCTGGCATGACAGTGAGTGTGAGTTCCTGTGCTAGATATCAGTGCTTGTGGAGTTGGTGTTTGAGTGTACAGTGGTCCCAGGAGGGCCTGGTGCTGCATACAGCAGGGCCAAGTGTCAGCTACCTTGTCAGTACTTTGCCAGTCCCTGTGCATTGTGTATGGGTATGTACCTATGCCATATGGGCTGAGGGTATTGGTGTCTGCGTCTCATTTTCACAATGTGTTGTGTGGGGCCAACCCTCCCAGCCTCTTGGACATCCAGTCTTGTGTTTGTGGTTGTTGTAGCCTTGGACATGGCATTGCCTTGATTTGTGAAGGGTGCATGGAGACGTTAGTGGCATGAGCGTGGTTTTTGAGTGTGGTTGTGTGCGGTGAGTGCTTGGGGGAAGTTGCGTGCATTTGGTGTATTTGTGGTGTGGACCCCATTGCCCCCATGTTACGTAAGTTGTTTGTGTACTCACCAGGCTCTGCGACTCCTTCGACTCCGTGTACTCCCACCGGCGGTAGCAGGGCCATCACCTTCTCCTACAAGGGATGGTAGTGTACGGGTCTGCGGGCAGCCCACCTCCAGTGATGTTACTCTGGGCATATTCCTCATTCATTTTCCTCTTGACTGCCCTGCGCAGATCGTACCACCTGTTTGTGAAGGAGGTTGTGTGAGTTAAGGTGTGTGAGTTAAGGTGTAGCTAAGGTGTAAGTAAGGTTGAGTTTTTTCTCTGTGGGGTCTGGCAGCAGTGGGTTTGTTGCAAAGGCTCATGGGTTGTGTGTGTGGGCCCTTTTTATTGGTCCATTTTTGGGTGTGGCTGTGTTTGAATTTTGGTGGGTGTGTTATAAGAGGTGGTTGTGATTTTGGGACTCTGTTTGCCTGTTTGGATGTGCCAGGTCAGTCATTGAGATATATTTTGTCATGTAGACGTGTTTTGTGGTATTGTGCGAGTCAAATGGACCCTCCTAGTGCTGTTTTACAGTGTCCTGGTTCTGTAAGAGTGTTTTTCGCGTAGGCACGTTCCATACATACGCGATGCTGGGTGAGGGTGCTGGGGTACGGTGTTGGAGTGCGGCACGTACATGGGGGCTACGGCGCATACTCGGGGGTACGGCGCCTACAGGTGCAGGTCTGGGGTACCCGCGTACATGGGGGTACGGTGCATACGGTGGAGAAGTGTGGCTCAATGATTAGAGCGGCAGACCCTGATGCAGAGGTCTAGCCCGGGACCAGGGATAATTCTCGCCTCGGTGCCTATTCCAATCATGGAGTCCCACTCTGCAACTCTGGGCAATAGCTTGCTTAATCTCCACAACGGCCCCCACAACGCTAAGGATGCCTGGCCTCCACCTTGGGGGTGCCCAGGAGTGGACGCCTCACAGGGAAAGCCAGGATGGGTTCCACAGCGGTATTCGTACAAGCGCCTTGAGACCCTTGCAGGTGAGTACTGCGCTCTACAAGTATCAATTTACATTTGCATTTACATGCGGGGTACGGTGTGTACATGCGGGGGGGTACGGCGCCTACAGGTGCGGGCCTGGGGTATCCGAGTACATGGGGGGTACGGTGCGTACATGCGGTGGGGGTACGGCGCCTACATGTGCGGACCTGGGGTACCCGCGTACATGGGGGGGTACGGTGCGTACATGCGGTGGGGGTACGGTGCCTACAGGTGCGGACCTGGGGTACCCGTGTACATGGGGCGGGTACGGTGCGTACATGCGGTGGGGGTACGGAGCCTACAGGTGCGGGCCTGGGGTACCCGTGTACATGGGGGGTATGGTGCGTACATGGGGGGGTACGGTGCCTACAGGT
Organism: Triturus cristatus; assembly: GCF_964204655.1. Lineage (NCBI taxonomy): Eukaryota > Metazoa > Chordata > Amphibia > Caudata > Salamandridae > Triturus > Triturus cristatus. The sequence goes on along the minus strand of NC_140593.1, from coordinate 28,792,655 downwards.
GCGGGCCTGGGGTACCCGCATACATTGGGGGGTACGGTGCGTACATGCGGGGGTACGGTGTGTACATGCGGGGGGGTACGGCACCTACAGGTGCGGGCCTGGGGTATCCGCGTACATGGGGGGTACGGTGCGTACATGCGGTGGGGGTACGGCGCCTACATGTGCGGACCTGGGTACCCGCGTACATGGGGGGCACGGTGCGTACATGCAGTGGGGGTACGGTGCCTACAGGTGCGGAACTGGGGTACCCGTGTATATGGGGTGGGTACGGTGCGTACATGCGGTGGGGGTACGGAGCCTACAGGTGCGGGCCTGGGGTACCCGTGTACATGGGGGGGTACGGTGCGTACATGCGGGGGTACGGCACGTACTCGGGGGGTACCGCACCTACAGGTGCGGGGCTGGGGTACAGGGCGGACAGGGGGATGTACGGTGCTGACATATTGGGGAGTGGGGGGGCTGTACGGCTCGTACACGGGCACAAGTTTACCCGTGTACATGTGTGCTACTGCGTTGGCTCCGTATGGGGCTTTTTCCATGCGGTTGTGTATTCGGACGGGCGGTACGGATCGTACTTGTGCGCTCGGACTTCTGTTTTACGATTTGCACGTAAAGATGTCCGGCTCCCTCTAGTACACTTTTCCCGACGCTATTCGGATGTCAAAATTTCCGACTCCCTCTCGTAGACTTTTCCCGATGCTATTCGTAGGTATCTTTCACGTACGAATCGTACTTGCCCGTTTGTACGGTACTTGTACGATTCGTACGTAAAAAAATACGGATATCAGTCGTACGCAATTTGTTTTTACCTGATCGGAATCGGCATCTATATGTTATCATTTTTTTTTTCTTTTCTTTCACAGATCCAAATTTTAAAATAAGCAATTTTTAACAATTTATATTTGAATGAAAAACAGCAAAATATGAATACCATTTTTTATTCCTATTACTGTGAAGGTAAGTTTAACTAAGTCTCAATATGCAGAATGAAGAGGCCTGCAAGAAGCTACAAAGTTGAAACACGTTGTAGTGATGTCATTTGAGATGTCATGATTGATGTCATCAGTGATGTCACTGACCATGTCATGACTGATGTCATATGTGACGTCATCAGCAGTGCATTGCGGGGGCGCGAGTTATAGTTAGCTGAACTAACTATAACAGGGGAATTTCTAGGGTTTTGTACGAGGGAATTATCTAGCTAACTATAACGCCCCTGAAACCTATGGTTTTTTCAGTGAATTTCGAAGGTTTTTTAAATGCCAATTCCTAACTATAACGCCCCTGAAACATTTGGTTTTTTCAGTGAATATATATATATATATATATATGTTTATCGTAGCTCCAAATTCTCTCGATACAAAGAGAAATAAGCGCTCACGGAAAACGCTCGTATGGGAACTGAGATGCACAAATCCAGTAGTGGCAACATTTTATCATATTCCAAAGATTCATAAGGATGGTGTGCACCCACCAGGCAGAGCAATAGTTTCATTCCAAGGGAGCCTAACCGAACACATGTCTATGTTTATAGACCATTTTCTTTTTCTATTTGTGGTAGAGCTAAAATCCTATGTGAAAGATACCAAGGACTTTCTGTGCACAATTTCGGACATATCCTGGGACTCTACATATGTAATGATGGTGTTGGACATTACAAGTCTTTATACCTGTATTAACCATGAGGATGGTTTAAGGCCCTGCAACACTTTATGAACAAGAGACAATTAAGATTTGCTGAACATAATGCTATGATTTTGGAGATTACTTAAAACATTTTTAACAAATAACATTTTTCTATTTGAGGATAGATACTTCAAACAGGTATCGGGTACGGCGATGGGCACCTGCTTCGCCCCCAGTTATGCGAACAAACTTGTTTGTAGGCTGGTGGGAGGAGCGGGCGTCCAGAACCTATGACTGTGGCAATGTGACAGGAAAGGTTATAAAATGGTATTGTTATATTGACGATCTATTTATAGTGTGGCAGGGCGGTTCTGAGTCTGCCAATGGTTATAACAAGGATTTGTATAATAACGGTCTGAATTTACACTTTTCGGGTATAGTGAGTCCAGTGGCAGTGGACTACCTTGATCTTAAGGTATTTGTAACAGAGGGGAAAATACACACTGCCTTATATCGTAAGACCACAGCAGGGAATTCAACCTTATTTGCGACCAGTAACCATCCACCAAAACTGGTACAAAGTATCCCTTATGGAGAGCTATTGCGATTAAAATGCAATAGCTCACGTCAGTGTGACTTTGAAGTGGCAGCCAAAGAATGCATGCAGAGATTTGTCCAAAGAGGGTATGATTCCATACTCTTGGAAAATACATTAAAGAAAGTAAGAGGAATTCGTACGCAACATCTTTTGAAAGATAACTCAGTGGCTAAAATCAAGTCAGGTTAAGCACAGGAGGGTAAGTTTAGGATGGTAACCACCTATTCAGCGGAAGCAAATTATTTGAAACGCATGCTTAAGAAAAACTGGCATATTTTAAAAACTGACAGCGTTATAAGTGCAGACATCCCTACATACCCACTAGTGACTTTTAAGAAAGCTCGGTCTCTGAAGGATAAACTAGTGAAAAGTCATCTCTAGAAAGGATCCCATGGTGGGGGTACCCTGAAAGATATGAGGGGTTTCTACCCATGTGGTAAGTGGGAGGTGTGCTCCAACAGTAAAAGAGTTCTCTCCTATAGCATCCCAGATGTGGAGTTAAAGAGAAATATCAACAAATTCATCACTTGCAGTACCGCTTATGCAGTGTATTGTTTAGTATGTCCATGTGGCCTATGTTATATGGGGAGCACAATACATCCCCTTAGATTAGAATATTAGAGCATCAAAGAGCAATAACTAAAAACGATGCGTCATATCCTGTGGCGAGACACTATGCAGAAAAACATTCCAGTAATAGGAATCTATTAAAGTTTTATGGCTTAGATCATGTACCCGAGAACATCAGAGGGGGTGACAGGTTGAAAAAATTGCAGAGGCTAGAGTCACGCTACATAGTGGATTGTCAGACAAAATCCTCTATGTGTTTAAATAGTGGGAAAGAATTAGCATCACATTTGGGAACATGATGATCAATTTATGAACATGAACAGGACATAGTGAAATTGACCATATAAACGGAACTGCATGAAAGGGTACTGGAGAAGCAGAGTAGAATGGAGATAATTAATTATAGCACTCACAATAATAGCAATTATGTATGAGTGGATCTCCTTATAAATTTAAAGCGGAATCTGTGTTGAAATTGCTGATTATCTGACAAGGCTACAGTGAAACAAAAATGAAATTGTTGATTTGACATCATTTTTGGTATATTTTGTAGCGTAAGAATAATGAAAGTAACATGCCAGAATTAGTATTAGTATGTTCGTTGGTTGAAAGGGACTTAAGCCGATTCACGGCTAGAAATATTATGAGGTAACAAAGAAATATCCCCATATATGGACTCTGGGGTTATTCAATACTTATATAAAGTGGTAGTAACTTCACATTGCCAAAGCCGATTCACGGCATGTAATATGGCGGTATGCGAATATATGATGAGTAACTCAAAAATTGTTATTGACATATGGAAATGTTTATAATAATTTTGAAAAGATGTATAATTGGGTCAAGCATTATCGCATAGTTTGTTTTTCTCATTTTGTATTGCAATATGGTTGAAAAGAATGTTGATCAATCGTCAAATTGCACTTTACAAAATGGCGCATCCTGCGACGGTATTATATAGTCCCTTTTCAATGTTGACACACGGATGCTATGTATGTATTAAGTATGGTGGCCTCCCGGTGTGTTGACAAACACCGAGGAAGGCAGGTCGCCGAAACGCGTTTGTTTAGCTCAGAATAAAATACCCGTACGAGCGTTTCCCGTGAGTGCTTATTTCTCTTTGTATCGAGAGAATTTTGAGCTACGAAAATTTGTGGAATGCACAGCTACACAGAGAGCACCCGTCTGTGAGTGAATTCCTGGTATATATATATATATATGGTTGCAGGCTATGCGTAGGATTATGGGACCTTAGTGTATAGGGACTGAGTCATCCTACCCTCTTAGTACCCATGAGCCCCGGCCAACTAGCTGTAGTGTCTCACTTGCCCTCCTACTCACTTACAGAGAAAGAAGGGATTAGACACCCCAGAACACAACACTCCCAGATCTCTTAAGAATCGCAGTAGCAAGACACACCCTTTTGCTCACACTCCTGTACTTGTTCACAAGACGATCTGACAGAGACACAAACAAGTTTCAAATATTCACTTTATTAACATGCTCTAATATGCAGTATACATTCCACAACAAGCAGAAAACTGCATAATACAAATACGATAAGCATATCAGTTAGTCCATCAATCATGAAAGGAGATGTCATTGTGAAAAGACAATTTAGCCTAACCTCCCTCCCTTTGCATAGAAATAGTATTATTATACAATAGAAGATCTCTGGGCTTTGTCAGCAGACCCCATACCTTAGCCTATAGAAAGTAGATCTACATCATAGGTGCTGTTTTGCTCTTCTCCCTGGAAAGGTCCCTCTCCAAGTGTGTTCTGCCTATTCATGTATTCCAATAAGACCAAAGTATATTGTCCCAAACAACAGCTGCATCTGTATGTTTTGTCTAGGTGCTAAGGCCTGGCCAGAACAAAATAACAAGGGACATTGTTGTGCAACCTTGGGCACAATGTTCAGTCAAAATCCAAAAACGGCCATAGAGACTATTGCAAAAATAAAGTTGTGTAGTAACGTGCAAAGCAGCAGGCAAGCTGCAGCGTGCTCATGCTAAGTTAAATAAGATTACAATGTCCCCATGGGCCATGTGACACCCTCCCCTTGATCATGTCATTAGCTCTGGGCTAAAACAAAAGTCAGAGGTAAGCAGAGGCAAAGCATCTCGGTGGTATCCCAATTAGAATATTTTTCACACTAAAAACAATATACATTTTTAAAAAAGCAGCCAACTGGGTACCCAAAACTCTATCCCTTCACAGCAAATCATATCCAGAGGCCGTTAGGAGCATATCGGTGCATCCTGCATTAACTTTGATGTTCTCCGATCCAAGAGTTGCTGTGCATGAGTCTGCCATTGGTCTAAGTAGAGGATCGCACACAAGGCACCTACCCATGGAACAGTCCTGCTCATATGCCATCAATGGACTCATCACCAGTTCATACTCTAGGGCAGACTGTGACGTATAGGAGAGGCAGACATCCAGGGCCCATTGAAAAGGGCACCAGAGGCAGTAGAACACCGGTTGTATGCAGGTAAAGAGGTCATAATGGAAGGTCTGCCAATAGTCGATGTTAAGAACTTCTAACGGCATCAAACCAAGAAGCTGCTGCATCCGATTACGGTAAAGCTGCAACTGGGCCCGGCTTGGCGGCTCCACAGGTCGAGCAGCCATTATGGAGCCGCAGTAGAGGTACAAGTATGCCACAAATCAACAGTAGCAATGGGGAACCCCCTGAAGTCTGGGATTATTCCAAATATAGTCTGAAAAGAGGTGACAAGGCCGGATTCCACAAGTTTGAAAAAGTGGGCCAAGACCTATGAATCAGACACATTAAATATTTGGTGAAGGAATTCTCCAAAATGGAGTGGGAAATTCGTGTTCAGCAGTGACTGAATCTCACTCATTGTTCTCGCCACCTGCAATTCGCAGGTCTCATGAGCTGATGTGAGAGCCACTTTTTGTTGAAACAATAGCGCTTTGAGTCTGCTTATCTTATTGAAATCTGTTTTCAATGGTGGATTGGCAGGCCACAGCAAACTATCGATAATCCTGTGCGGGGTGGAAAGTAGAACACTGCTGCAACATGTAACACGTTGTGAAACTGTTTCTATATATGGGATGCCTGCCCGTAAGCCGCAGCAGGTGTGGTTATTTTGGATAAGATAACTTCCATTCGAAGGCAAAGTCAATGCGGTAATAATAGCTGGGACTGGGGGCCTTTTAAAAAGCAAGCCAGATTAGAGGTCAAAACATTGCATGCACTGTGAGACCAGGGAGTGTCCTACTGTAGAATTACAATCCTCCTCGGTAAGGAAAATCTCCTTATCCCCTCGTTGACTCCAAAACGTGAAGCAAGGGCCATAATTCATGAATATAGCTACTCCCTGTCGGTTCATATCTACCAACTGGATAGTGTTTCATGCAGGCCATAAACTGAAAATGTGAGATGGGCAATGAAATAACCCCATGTATTAACCACACTGCTGAATCAGTGTCTGCCACAGAAAATGGTAACTGTTCTAGTGTGTTACTATGTAACATTGTATATGTAGCACCTTTCATTGACATCAATTTCTGTTTATCTGTCAAATTAAATGGTAAAAACAGTGCGGAAGCATTCAGGTAATCCAATGGTACTTTCCCACTTTCGAGTGTTTACAATTTCCACCCAAACTGAATAACAGAACGCAGATGATTTTGACTATGACACAAAACAGACACTTCATTTTGAACAATGTCAATTACCGATGATACAATATTATCCAAAGTATATATACAAGAACACAGTGTATTAATGCTGTTATCGACTACTCAAAGAACGTTTCCTAAATTATCTTGGCAGTATAATGTAGACATACCACAACTTCAATCTGCGATAGCTTCCAAAATTCATTATATAATTCATAAACAAAATGTTTTGCTCAAGGGGACTTTGGACCCAAAAGATAATCAGCCACATCGATGCCACCTGTTAAAAGGGAAAGATGTTGTTTCACAGATGACAGTGTGGAATGTTCCAACCATTGCTGACATAATTTACTAACAGAATATGTTTTAAGTGTATGAGAATGTGGAAATTGAGGATCAGGTCTACTCTCTGTAAACCCTTTTGTGGTATTTAAAAAGCATAATTGACATGCATTTGAGCTCGTTGGCCACAACAACCAACCTGAAGGGTCAATATTGGAAGAGTTTAGTGTACCACTCTGAAACATGACAGTTAAATCCTCAATTGTGTAGTTTGTATGTAAATGTCATGTGTCATAGGCAGCCAATAACAAAATGAAGGGAGTATTTACATTTTTAGCTGTGGCTAAACCAAAACAAGAAGTTTGCTGTATTGTCTGATTTAAAAATATGATCTGAAACTGTATCAAGCAAGCGCAATAAAATGAATAAGTGCCCTCCACATGCAAATCCTTGGTAACCCAAATAGATTTCAAATCAACCATTTCCCTCAAGTGATCCTAACCTTTCCTGGATAAATGGATTATGAAGAACAAGGATTAAACCAATTTAGTCAGCATGATTTTGGTGGATAGGCATCTTCAATTTATATTAAGAGGACATAGGGACTGAGAGATCGTTACCAGTATAGTACCTACATTTACTTCTTTTAATATTTGAGCTCCCCTTTAATGGGGCTGGGCAATGTTCCCACTGGGTATAATTAAAATATGGTCTCTGACCAAATTCTTTTTAGTTCTGCGGTAGGCATCTTCAATTTATAGAAATAGAACACAGGGTCTGAGAGATTGCAACCAGTAAAGTACATAAATTTACTTATTTGGGTCTTTGAGCTCCCCTGTAATGGGGTTGGACGATGTTCCCACTGGGTATAATTTAAATATGGTCTCTGAGTATTGGTTTTTTGCAAAGAATGATGGCTATAACGTTGGTAACAGAAGAAATCAGCATCATTTGCAGAATTTAAATATACATCTTCAGAGTCAAAAGCGGTGTAATATTTCATGTCAGAAAACAATAAAAAAATTGCATTAACATATCAGTCATCAGAGTGTATTCCAGGCAAAACCACATCGCCTAAAGGAATGCATAATATGTGTGGAATTTGCACAGTTTCTGTTGGGCCATGGATATCGAATGGTACTTTATCCCAAACGATACCATCAACAATTAGGAAGGCTGAAATATTTACTAGGGCTTGATCTCTTTTCATTTAATGTGATGAAGTGAGAGGGGACAGACCTCTGTTAACCAAGTTCACAGTAGAGCCTTCAGGTAAGTAGTGGCCATTAACCAATACGAAAAGCACTGTCACAGATCTAATAAACAGGAAGAGGAAAACAATTGTCTGCACCATCCAGACGTATGTCCATGGTGGGATCAGGTAAGTCCTTTTGAACCAGGAGTTGAAAACACAAATCTGTGAATGGGGCTCTGCCACAGACGAAGACAACAAAGATGTGTCTCTGTCCATAGAGTAACCACTGAACCTAGGTGAAATAACAGGGGCTTTTCTTTATTGGAAGTTGAATGAATGGTACTTTCAGGAATGTCAAGTATAATTTCAACTGGTGTGGAAGCATACTCAGTATCCAAAGTTGTAGATGTAGAAGGTAATGCAGGCAACAAATCAATTGAAAACTCCATCTCCCCTCCATTTGTTGGGGAGTTGTCTGGGAAAGAGAAGCCATTGGAGTCGGTGAAACATCCCGACGTGGAATGTTTGTAGACAAACTATTCAGTATCAGCCATATGGTGTAGCTTGACATGTTCAATTGAAATGTATTGATTCTCCTTACGACCAGGAAGTGGTGGCAGAATTACAGTATGGGTGCCCTTTAAATCAAGGACTGGGACCAGTGCACGATAAGCTGGACCAAATTTCTTTTTGTTCTGCATCTTCTCTTGGACCAGATCTCCAACTTTAGGAAGACAGACAAAAAACAGAATCAGCACCGCTGTACCCATGGAAGAGAGCAAATCAGCTCTGACCAGTGAGTCCCAAGTCTTTTGTACATCCTGTAACATAGCACAATGTTTATCTACGTCAAACGTTGCGGCAGCCCCTACAATGTCTAGAACATTAATGTCTGGCACACAAGGTTTAATGACAAAGAGCAATTCAATGGGGTCTGCCCACCCAGAGATCTTCTAGGGAGATTATTAAGTGCACGTTGAACTCCATATAGAGGAGTCAACCAGCCAGGACCAGAACCTAATACCCTTGCTGTTAAAGATTGCTTAAATTCATGTTTCATCAGCTCCACAACAGGATTGCCCTCAGGCCGATAAGGAGACAAAATTTGCACCTGCACCTGCATCCTAGTAAGCCTTATAGGCAAAAGCCGGACCTGTGTCGGAATGGAAGGTGCCACAGGCAAATGTCCCTACAAAGACACGCACATTATAACAGTTTGAGCGTCAACACTATGTTGTAGCCAAACCCAAAGGAATCTAGTGCATGAATCTCCTTCACCAAGATATACTTAAAAGCATTATCAGATGTTAAAGGACCGCAGTGATCAAGTTAAAAGCACCCAAACAATTAATTTGAAAAGTAGAGTTGAGTATAGGGTGGACATGAAACAATTCAAGGTATAATCTGTTGACAAATGTCACAGGAAGGAACATATTTATGTGTTTGCTTGTACAAACCAGGCCACAGAAATGCTGTTGCCACAGCGAAATAGTTGCTGTCACACCAGCATGTACCGAAGCCACACCTTCCTGCGAAGCCACTATCAATGGAAGTCTGTGGTCCTCATTGGTAATCAGTCAAGTACTAATGGGTGGACCAGTCACAATCAGAATTTGATTGGTTTTTTAAATAATAAGTATAACATCAAGGGAAACCATGAGGAAATTGCGTTCCCTTCTTCGCAGAGGCAACAGTCGCTAAAATATCATCATCAATTTTAGTCATAGACCAAGTAACTGCTGCTACCGAGCATGTGACTACTGCAGATTTGGCTGCCTCATCAGCCAGCGAATTACCAACAGCTTGTGCTCCCACACATACATGGCCCAATGTATGGATAACATGTGTGAGTAGCAAACGTTCCTTAAGAGCGGCCACTCAGACCCAAAGCATTTTATGCTTACTTGCGCTGTCTTTAGATTCACGAAAATAAGTTTGTGTCCAGAAGAACAAGTTGTCACTGAAGGATTGTACACAGCCAAATGAATCTGGATCAGCAAACTCAAGACCCAAAACCAAAGCACATATCAGCCTATTGAGCTGTGCAATCCCCAGGAGATTGTGTGTGCACCAAGGAGGATTTAAAATCACCATCTACTATTGTTCCTGCCACAATTGTGCACGCTGCTGAATAAGCATGTTTAGAACAAATGGCTGGCTGTGCAGACCCATCACTGTAAATAATGCATTTGTGCTGATCAAGAGGGAGTAATGATAAAGGAAAAGGATAAACATGTTCATATTGTAAAAACTCCTATGTTTGCAAACACGCCTGTGCTATTCTTATCTCCCATATGCCATCCCGCATCGCGTGTCAGATTCACGGCTTTCAGGAGCCAAAGAATAGCTGAAAAAGCTGATGAAAATATCTAAAGTGGTTGTATACTTCTTTCGAACAATGTTATCCACTAACGCAGAGATATGTGTGTTCTGATATGCAAAGGTTCGAACATGACTGTTCAAATGTCTTTAGTCTAAAACTATACGATATGAACCGTCCGGTTACAATATCGGAAAAAAAGTATTATTCATTGATGAAACACAGGGTTCAATCACACTCTGATATTCCAATTGAGTCAAAATGTCACTTACGGAGGCTTTAGCGTCATGTTTAATTGGATACTGCGGTTGGGGCTGTGGTGTAGAACGCAAAGGAGTCACATGAACTGGGGAATCCTTGGCCCAACCCGCCTGCTTGTGATATAACTCTGGCGCCAAAGATAATGCCCACTCCAATGCATAAGCAAGTTTATCCTGATCAGGTACATATTTAGAAAAACTGGGTAGACTAACATGCTCCCCTCTGGAGGAAGCAAGGGCAAAAGGTGGAGGCCAATCAACCTCCACCAATAACATTTCTTAAGAAATTGTTAGATTATCCCAAAAGACTGCTTTAACCGGTGTTTAATATCACCTTCAATTTGGAGGCTTACTTCATAAAGCCTATCAGGAGGAGCAACTCGAGTATCAGCTGTTTCTACGGTAATAAAAGTGTCAGTTGCTTTCGCTTCCAGACGCTGGTGGAGTGTCCGCCGCACTATGGTAACCTTAGCTACGCTGTCGAGGAAGGTTACCGCCCAACCCCTGTTGTCGAGGAAGGTTCTCACCACCTGAGGCATAATTTGCTTTCAAAGCAGCATCTTTTTTTTACTGAAAAGGGGCAAGATATTGAGGTGGTTCTTCCTGCTTGACTTTTACTTCAAAATGGCGCTGAACGTCACATCTTGCGTGCTTAGACAAGCTTTGTCTGCGATCCTGGTGCCCTCCTCCTCCGAATTGTTGATCCGACAATTACTGATAGGAAAGAGGAGAGTGAGGATCAGGAACCTTAATTTCAGAATCATATCGGAGACAACAGGGAACATTTCCACTAATTTCCTCCCAAAATCCAGGGCTGGACCAGCCTCATGTTCATCATTTACCTTTTTCAGAACGCTCATGGAGGGGGTGCCAAAGGGCAGTGTAAACACTGATGCAAACACCGTTCCCCAGGCCTTGCAGTCAGCTAAAGGAGAAAAGAGACCTCTCGGCAGACTCATTGTAAGGATCCTGTGTTTTTCAACAGGAGTTGTATCTGGATAAACAGCCTCAAGCTGCTCAAATGTTTGTTCAAGCCAAAACCAAACCGAGTCACGAGAAAAAGGAAAGAAACGTTAAAAATGAAGAAAAGGGGGCAGGGTAGAAACACCCTGACCCCCTAGGCCTGCTCAGGGGGTCCCACAGGGACCTGCAAGCCCAAAAAAGCATATTTTTTTTTAAACTTAGAAATTCTGCCAGAGATGAGTGGGGTGCACAAATCTGAAAGAAAATGAAAACAAAAAACTAAAGCGTAGGATTCCTGCGCTTGGTTTCTCTTAAGCCCCAGGGTGTGCCAAGGTCCGGGGGCAATCTACATTTTTGTAGCCGGGTCTGTGGGGGCCCCCGCAGACCTGGGGACCACCACCTCCCCGGGGCTATTTACTTGTTGCCTCTGTCATCTGCCGACACTATAGCACCAAGAGACGGTTTTAGTTGCAAATCTGCTTTCCAAGACAGGTGAGGCCCTTGACTTTTAGAAATGATGTCAGTTACTCTAAAGGACAACACGTACTTGTTTTATACAGGTGACTCGAACCCCAAGCCAGCCAAATACTCCAGTAACAAACACTACTTTTACCAAATAGAATGGGGCTGGCACAGGACACACCCTACTACTGGAGCGGGGGGCTGTGCGCAGGACACACCCTACTACTGGAGAGGGGGGCTGTGCATGGGACACACCCTACTACTGGAGAGGGGGGCTGTGCGCGGGGGGCTTTGCACTGGACACACCCTACTACTGGAGAGGGGGGCTGTGCGCGGGACACACCCTACTACTGGAGAGGGGGCTGTGCACTGGACACAGCCTACTACTGGAGAGGGGACTGTGCACTGGACACACCCTACTACTGGAGAGGGGGCTGTGCACTGGACACACCCTACTACTGGAGTGGGGGGCTGTGTGCAGGGGGGCTTTGCACTGGACACACCCTACTACTGGAGAGGGGGGCTGTGCGCGGGACACAACCTAATACTGGAGAGGGGGGCTGTGCGCTGGACACACCCTACTACTGGAGAGGGGGGCTGTATGCTGGACACACCCTACTACTGGAGAGGGGGGCTGTGCATTGGACACACCCTACTACTGGAGAGGGGGCTGTGTGCTGGACACACCCTACTACTGTAGAGGGGGGCTGTGAGTGGGACACACCTAACTACTGGAGAGGGGGGCTGTGAGCGGGACACACCCTACTACTGGAGAGGGGGGCTGTGCGCTGGACACACCCTACTACTGGAGAGGGGGCTGTGTGCTGGACACACCCTACTACTGGAGAGGGGGGGCTGGGCGCGGGACACACCCTACTACTGGAGAGGGGGGCTGTGCGCTGGACACACCCTACTACTGGAGAGGGGGGCTATGTGCTGGACACACCCTACTACTGGAGAGGGGGGCTGAGTGCTGGACACACCCTACTACTGGAGAGGGGGGCTATGCGCTGGACACACCCTACTACTGGAGAGGGGGCTGTGCGTGGGACACACCCTACTACTGGAGAGGGGGGCTGTGAGTGGGACACACCCTAATACTGGGGAGTATACTGGAGAGGGGGGCTGTGCGCTAGACACACCCTACTACTGGAGAGGGGGGCTGTGCGTGGGACACACCCTACTACTGGAGAGGGGGGCTGTGCGTGGGACAGACCCTACTACTGGAGAGGGGGGCTGTGCGTGGGACACACCCTACTACTGGAGAGGGGAGCTGTGAGTGGGACACACCTAACTACTGGAGAGGGGGGCTGTGAGCGGGACACACCCTACTACTGGAGAGGGGGGCTGTGCGTGGAACACACCCTACCACTGGAGAGGGGGGCTGTGCATGGCGATCTTAGGCATTTTGAGCAGTGCGTACGGGTGGAGTCAGCATTTGCTCTGTGCACACCAGCCCACGAGTGACAATCTAAGCCACCCGTGTGTAGTTGGTGCAGATTGAGCGATGCCCCATGAAGGCCAGTAACTCCATCACAGCCCATTCATTCACTTCCCTCCATAGTCCACGCCCCAGCAAGGCCCACCGTTTCTGTTGTTTTTCTTTCCAAAAAGCGGCAATTTCTGCTCTCTGGAAGTACCAGGCCTTGAGTTGGCACCATTTGAAACATGCAGAAAGTTGCCACCTGGGCCGCGTCAGTTTGCTCCCACAGTACTCCCGCGGCCTGGGCACCGTGCTATATTTTACCATTACGAGGTGTGGTTTCAGGTTCGTGGCTCTAGAGTTTGGTCTGCTCGGTTGGTGTTTGTTGGGATGGTCAAGGAGAAAATTCGGAGACTGTAATCTCTGGCTCGGGTTAGGCCCTGGTCATCCTTGCAGAGAGTACGGGACTGTGGGGCGCCACTGTGTGCCCCCCTATCTTCTGAACTGCAGGCAGGGACATGCCTCAGTCCTCCAAGTGGGGCAGAGCAGACATACACAATAGAATGTACTCTGGGAAGCGCTGCTGCACTGTTGAAAGGATTTGTCCACTGACCGTGGAATTGAGCGACTGGAGCTCCAGTTCCAGCTCTACTGCTTGACAAGGGTTTGTGATCCTGGGCATATAATGTATCTTTTTGTGCCTAACCTTTCTTCTCTGTCGAAGTCTAGTTTAACAACACATGATTGAGGGTCACTTCTGAAGCGCAACATGCCATTAAACATTCTATGCCTGTGAAACATGAAAAAAGCACTCTTTACTGTACAAACAAGCAGGTACATGCATACTGTATTTAGGGTTTGCAGAAGAGGGACCCCAGGCAGCTGAACAGTTCCCCATACAGCCTCAGAGCAGTAGTGGGTACAGTGTAAGGGGCACGGCTCTCTCCTTAGTTACAGGCTAACAGCATGTCATCAACTCTTGGAAATATCACCACAGTTAGGGAGCCTTATTCTTTTTTAAATTTATTTATAAAGGTTTATATAGCAGGAACATGACTCTTGCGGGTATCAGAGCGCTTTCAATAATCAAGGCCTCAGTGTATGTGCTAGTGCTGGAGCAGGGTTTTTACTTTAAAACCAAATACCTGTTTCATTTTCGTATGTCATTATTAAAAGTACTACTGATTAATTAGTAATTACTAAAGATTTGTCGAGTCTTGTCTAACCAACCTTATTAACAGAAGAATTACACGTGGGAATGCAATTGCATGGCTTAAATAATAAGTGAAATAAGCTGGTGAGCAAATTGACAGTATAGATGTTGCTTATTCGATGTTATCGTGTTTTGCGCTTGTAATTAATATGCATTAATGGCTTTTGATGTCGCAAATGGCTAGATAAATACATACACATAAGGGTATTAGCAGGGGAATAACACTGTATAATCATTTCCATGTAGTAATTATGATTTTGTGTTTTCTTCGCTTAAGTTGGCCATTGTGGCCTGCTGTAAAATGGCCACCACCCGCAGCCTGCATTCGAGTAGATGAAAATATGAAAAGAGGCTTTGCGCTGACTGCCACCCTGTCCTCTAATTGAACTGAAAAGCCATGAACATGACGACAAATCTGGGAGTGATGCCAGATGCCCCTGAACGTGAAGAATTGTTACAACTCTAAATCCGACCTGATGACATAATTTCGAAAGACAAAAATTCGACCTACAAAAATATCGCAACAAAAATATCGTGGTCAAGAATATCGACATCCTATCTACAACATGGTAAGTACAAAAATATTGATAATTTAATATCGATGTCAAAAATATCGTAATTCAAAAATATTGTTTTTTTTTTAGTTTAAAAATATATGTTAAATAAACCAAATAATACTTATAAATCAAAGAAACATCATTAAATATATTTTATAATATGTAAAATATATAATAAATATATATAATTAAATGAAACTTTAATTAAACATATATATATATAATATATAATATATACACTTACTTAATAATTACTTTTAATAATAATTTCTGTAACATATAAATTATTAAATATTTATTTAAATTACCAATACATCTATACATATAAAACAATAACAGTAATAAATATTAAATAATTACATATAGCAAATAATAATCAATATTTTTAATTTGAATAATTTTATTATTAATTATATATTACAATAGCTAAAATATTGCAAAACATATTAAATATCAGACACAATAAAACTACTAGTCCAACTTCAACAAAAACAACTGTAAGGAAAATGTTGGATAGCGTAGGGGTAAAAATAACTATTCCAACTCCCAAGAGTGCAACAGTAGGGAAAACATTGGATAGCGTAGGGGTAAAAATTACTATTCCAACTCCAAAGAGTGCAACAGTAGGGAAAGCGTTGGATAGCGTAGGGGTAAAAATTACTATTCCAACTCCAGAGAGTGCAATAGTAGGGAAAGTGTTGGTTAGCGTAATGGTAAAAATTACTATTCCCACTCCAGAGAGTGCAATAGTAGGGAAAGTGTTGGATAGCGTAAGGGTAAAATTTACTATTCCCAGGCCAGAGAGTGCAACAGTAGAGAAAACGTTGGATAGCGTAGGGGTAAAAATAACTATTCCAACTCCAGACAGTGCAACAGTAGGGAAAACGTTGGATAGCGTAGGGGTAAAAATTACTATTCCAACTCCAGAGAGTGCAATAGTAGGGAAAGTGTTGGATAGCGTAAGGGTAAAATTTACTATTCCCACTCCAGAGAGTGCAATAGTAGGGAAAGTGTTGGATAGCGTAAGGGTAAAATTTACTATTCCCAGGCCAGAGAGTGCAACAGTAGAGAAAACGTTGGATAGCGTAGGGGTAAAAATAACTATTCCAACTCCAAAGAGTGCAACAGTAGGGAAAACGTTGGATAGCGTAGGGGTAAAAATTACTATTCCCACTCCAGAGAATGCAATAGTAGGGAAAGTGTTGGATAGCGTAAGGGTAAAAATTACTATTCCAACTCCAGAGAGTGCAATAGTAGGGAAAGTGTTGGATAGCGTAAGGGTAAAATTCAATATTCCCACTCCAGACAGTGCAACAGTAGAGAAAAGGTTGGATAGCGTAGGGGTAAAAATTACTATTCCAACTCCAAAGAGTGCAACAGTAGGGAAAGCGCTGGATAGCGTAGGGATAAAAATTACTATTCCAACTCCAGAGAGTGCAACAGTAGGGAAAGCGCTGGATAGCGTAGGGGTAAAAATTACTATTCCCACTCCAGATAGTAAAACAGTTGGGAAAGCACTAGATAGCATAGTGATTCTATGAACATTATAACCAATTCAATAATTTCTTATAAAAAAATTGCATGTTAACAATGTTTTAAAAAAAAAATTATTATTAAATACCAATTATGTAAAATCAATATTTAAATAAATACATTTAAATTACATCCCACACTATTCCCCCTTTAACACACAACACACTACACATACAAAATACACAATAGATTTAAATATCAATTTATCTCTTATTTACAATTAATAATACATTCTTTATAATTAATATAGTTATTAATTCACTAATTAATACATATTAACTACGAAATTAGAAATATTCACCTATTAATTATTAATTAACAATACATTAATTAGCAATAACAACAAATAAAATACAATAATCAATTATTTATATTTACTATATTTAACTAACTAATAACAATTAATTAATAATAATTACAAATAAATAAAATATATCATTATTTATTTTATTTTAATTACATCCAACCCTATTCCCCTATAAACCCACAACCCACTACACATAAAAATTCACATAATTAATTTAATTATGAATTAATCACTTAATAAAATTAAATCACCAATTAATTACTAATTAATAATTAATTAATTAACTATAACAATAAAGAAATATTATTAATGAACTAATTATAATGTATATAATTAACCAAATAATAAATTAATTTTACAATTAATAATTAATTAAAAATTAATTAATCTATTAATCAAATTAATTACCAATTATTAATTGATTACCAATTAATTAATCATCAATACCATTTAAACAATACATATTAATTCATTAATTATAATTACATTACTTCCCACCCTATTCCCCTATAAACCCACAACCCACTACACATAAAAATTCACATAATTAATTTAATTATCAATTAATCACTTAATAAAATTAAATCACCAATTAATTACTAATTAACAATTAATTAATTAACAATAACAATAAATAAATATTAATACTAAACTAATTATAATGTATATAATTAACCAATTAATAAAATAATTTTACAATTAATAATTAATTAACAATTAATTAATCAATTAATTACCAATTATTAATTAATTACCAATTAATTAATCATAAATACCAATTAAACAATACATATTAATTCATTAATTATAATTAAATTACTTCCCACCCTATTCCCCTATAAACCCACAACCCGCTCTGATACTAAAACGCTAAATTAAATGTAAAATAATTATAAATCTCTAAACATTTATTTTTAAATGTATTAAAATACATTACAATAATCTTTAACATACAAATAAAATACATATTAAATGACATTACACTAAATAAATATCGATATTATTGACATCGAAATTTTTACTTACGATATTACTTACATCGATATTAATTACTTCGATATTGTTAACTTCGATATTACTTACCTTGGGATCGATATTCTGTCCATCGATATTCTTGACTTCGATATTCTGTACCTACGATATTAAAAACACGATATTATTGTAGGTCGAAATTTAAAACTCGATATTTTGGCTAAACACCGTAAGGGGCGCGGCTCTCTCCTTAGTTACAGGCTAACAGCATGTCATCAACTCTTGGAAATATCACCACAGTTAGGGAGCCTTATTCTTTTTTAAATTTATTTATAAAGGTTTATATAGCAGGAACATGACTCTTGCGGGTATCAGAGCGCTTTCAATAATCAAGGCCTCAGTGTATGTGCTAGTGCTGGAGCAGGGTTTTTACTTTAAAACCAAATACCTGTTTCATTTTCGTATGTCATTATTAAAAGTACTACTGACTAATTAGTAATTACTAAAGATTTGTCGTGTCTTGTCTAACCAACCTTATAAACAGAAGAATTACACCTGGGAATGCAATTGCATGGCTTAAATAATAAGTGAACTAAGCTGGTGAGCAAATTGACAGTATAGATGTTGCTTATGTGATGTTATTGTGTTTTGCGCTTGTAATTAATATGCATTAATGGCTTTTGATGTCGCAAATGGCTAGATAAATACATACACATAAGGGTATTAGCAGGGGAATAACACTGTATAATCATTTCCATGTAGTAATTATGATTTTGTGTTTTCTTCACTTAAGTTGACCATTGTGGCCTGCTGTAAAATGGCCACCACCCGCAGCCTGCATTTGAGTAGATGAAAATATGAAAAGAGGCTTTGCGGTGACTGCGACCCTGTCCTCTGATTGAACTGAAAAGCCATGAACATGACGACAAATCTGGGAGTGATGCCAGATGCCCCTGAACGTGAAGAATTGTTACAACTCTAAATCCGACCTGATGAACTTATAATGGTCCCATGAATGAGATACATTTTATCCTAAAGAGACATCCGTAGAAGTAACGAATTAGCTATGGACTTCTAATTTCTATTCAGAATTTGAAACTATCAATACATGAGAAAATCTAATGGTGTAACTTAATGTACCAAGACGACATAATTTCCGCCAATCGACTGTTTTGAAAGATATGTTTGCAACATTTGGAATGTAAATTTGGTATAAATATTAGTAGACTAGAGAGGTCTAGCGCCACTTCTTCCCGAACCAATGATCAGAGGTCCCGATGCTGACGGAGAGGACGGTGACTCTACATGACGGCTAGAAAACTTTAACTACTTGCTGAGGACCATTTCTGACTTAGAAAACGACTTTTAGCCAGAATAGGTAAATATGGGGAAAATGATCTTGCATTTAATTGGCTTTTCTTACAATTTTTAGATAAACAATATTCTGTTTAAATTACTGTGTTGGGTGGTTATTTTATTGTCATGCTTATTGAATATTTAGAGTGTTAAGATGTTTCACCAAATCTATAGCAACTAGTTGATGCCATTGACCTCAGGGTACATGCAGATTGGTTAGGTTATTGAAAAGTGTTTCCCTTATACATGGCACGGATAGAGTGGTAGGATGAATGTTGGTGTTATGGGCCCCACCACCGTGTGATGTGTGTGTGCGCGTGTGACTGTGAAATCACTCCGTCCGTGGAAGTAGAGGGGATTCGGAAGCTCCAATCTGCACCACTAGTGGTGGGGGTAAGCCGGGGATAGTGTGAATTGTCCTGGATCAGACAGTGTAGTGTGGGGTTGGGGCTCGGGTGGAGGAGGAAGGGATGGGGTGCGTTCTGGACTGGTGTGCTGTGCTCAGATAATGTCACGCGGTGTTATGTTTCTGTTGCCTACTGCTCGAATTTAGATGCACACAGCGCCAACGAGACAGGGTGACTTCTGACTGCTAAAATGAGCACTTCCAGGTCCCCCAAAGAGTACTATCTATATACATTATATACAACACAATATACAATATGATGCTGGCTTAGTGTTTTCAAATAATTGAATAGTTTGAATAAATATGATTGCTAGTAAGATTGACAGTGGAACTATTATTGCAAGTATTTAAAATGTACAAATCTTCATTCACGGATCATGGCGCGCTGGATATACAACAGGAAGGGATGCAGAGTTAAGAACATACAGTCAGAAGGCTGATCCTGAAAGTGTCAGACGAGGAAGGGAGCCATGTTTTACAAACTGCAGCTCCAGTGGGACCTGGTGCCAGCAAACACCCCGGTCACACATGCAGGGTGCTTTTTAAAGCGGTCTGTAACCAGCAGGAGGCGAGGGAGCTGTCGCTATGGCATGGGTGGGGCCGCTGCTGTCTGATTGAACCCGTGGTCGAAGTGGGCGGGATCGGCAGGGCACGGCGTGCCCCTACTTCTTCAATTCCAAGGATTCCGCTCCCCTACTTTATTTTGAGAATGCGTCCCGGGACGCAAGAAGTCGCCTTCACCTATCAATAAAGCTCAGCGTTCCTGGCGTTCGTGACGGGCAGAGAAGTAACAGGACTCTGTCTTCCTTCTCGCTCAGAGAAGAAAAATACAGTGTCCACTTCTGCTCTGCGCTTCGGCGCCCCTCCCCCCTTTCCTTCTTCCCTCTCTTTCTGTCTAGCAGTTTTTCTCTTACTGAAAACCGAGACTTCAAGACGGGGTTTTTACACTCTTTCCTCTCCTTTCTTTTATTTTTTCCCTGTGAAATGGATCCAAAAATAAAATCATTGAAAAGACGCCGAGGCCCTTGCAGTCCTCACCAGTGCTCTTTGAGAGCGGTTTAGTGCACCCGAGCAGTGGAGAACCAGAGGTAGGAACTCGATTTGTACCTCAGTGACATTCCTGTGTCTGTCGATTGCACAGCTAACCCGCCCCCACCATCCTCAGATTGCTGTCCAACCGAACACTGCCAACCATGCCACATCAGGACCACTTTCAGGGACATCATCCTTGCTGCGAAACCCAAAGAGCCCCCATCAGAAGGACAGCACTGGACAGCACACAGTCGGAAAAAACCCTAAATGCCCGCAGACCATGTGCTGGAGAAAGTTTAACCCCTTCGACGCTCATGACGGAGCGGTTCCGTCATGAGCGTCGGTTGCGCTGTGCGCATGACGGAACCGCTCCGTCATGGCCCCGCCCGCGTTCAGAACCTTCAGCACCGCGCGGAAATCCACGCCGCGCTGAAGGGGTTAACTAGTTCAGCAGCGTCGAGTTACAATACACATGTCTGTGATGTACCTGGCCTTTTCAGAGGACACACTCTTAGAGCTCATACCTCGTACAAGACTTGACAAAGTTAAAGGCCACACCTTATTATATTGTGCATACTCTGGCCTCTCCCATAAATCAGAAGGGTACTGCAAGTTACAGAGAAACCAGACTGAAGGCCGAGCCCCTTTAACCTTGTTAAAGGGAGCATTTGGGGGCATATTTACAAGGTGGCGATAGAAAAATATTTTATCGCCTAATTAGCAAGGTCACGCTATTGCGTGAAACCTTGCATTAGCACTCATATACTTAACACCCAGCTTTGCATCTCTAATGAGATGCAAAGTGGGCGTTCCTGACCTGACATGAGAAATGTCGCTAAGCGACATTTCTCCTATCATCAAGCCCCACGCTATGAAGCATAGCGGCAGGAAAAGTAGCGATACCCCTGTTATCGCTACTTTCCTTTCACCTTTCCTTACACCTAGCTAACTCCACATTTCGTGAGATTATCGCTGGGTTTCCAGCGATAAACTCACGTTAGGCAGTTAGCGCTAGGATTTTTATCACTTTTGAGATAAGAGTTGCTAATAGCACGCTATCTCACCAATAAAAATAAACGTTAGCCGGCGATAATTATCCTAGCGCTAAGTGCGCTTAGCGATAATTATCGCCGGTTGTTGCTGATATGCCCCTTGGTTTGCCACACAACCTTTTTATTGACTTTTATGGGTATTCTAGCTCTTAAAGCACACAAGTATAGAAAAGCTCACAATCCCCTCCTCGGTCAAGCCTTTGGTCTCTTGCGTTTCCAATCAGACTCGATAATCCGAGTAACAAGAAAAGAGTAAAAAAAAGGTGAAAAACAATAAAAGGGGGCAAGGTAGAAACACCCTGACCCCCTAGGCCTGCTCAGAGGGTCCCACAAGGACCCCCAGTGCCCAAAAAAACATTTTTTTTTTAAAAAGGCAGAATTCTTGTTAGGGTCATGAATCCTGCCGAGAAAATTTTAAAAATGAAGCGCGGCGCTTGTTTTCAAACATCTCTTCCTCCAGCTCAGCCAAGTTTTTTTGTACTGCAAATGCCATGAGAAAATGTGATAAACAGCGCCATTTGTGTCCTTCATCGAAATTTAAAGGCAAACATTATAATGTTATGAACAAATTCATACCCATTCTTTATACAAAGGTTAATTAACCATCTACTTTCTGCTAGCCGACTCAATGACGTCCATCGTGTTTTACTGCTGGGGTAGGAGGGGGCTAAAATGAAGGGATGGGCGGATTGCGAACATTAATAGGTACCAGCTATGAATATTAAGCATAGCACAGCTCAATGAATCATCACTTTTGGAGGGTTGAGTTTAATATAGTTCCTGAAAGCTGCTCAGCATGACTGAAGCACCTCTGGAGAGAGCACACAAGCCAGCCTGTGGGTGGAGCAGCGGTGTGGGGTTTGAAGAATCTACATGTGCGGTTTACAAACCCCACTGAGAATTGCAAATGTAATGTGGAGCTCCTGGGGGCGCTCTTGCCCTACCAGTGCCTTCTGCCCGCGGGAATCAAGTTACATCAAACAAATCTGAAATTTATTTTAACATTATTTACACAACGTTCTGCTTATGTTTATTTTGCTAATGTAAGGAAAGAAGGTCGCCCCGCACCCTGGATAAAGGCAGGCGGCAGGCAGGGGGGGCACGCCAGATCAAGGAGTTACATTACATACCCTAGAAGTCAGCACCCCCCCTCCCCGTTCTAGTATCTTTCTCACAAGTGGCCTCCGGACAGCTCCCACCCTGGGGTAAGAACCGATCTGTTCTAAATACGTCACTGTCATCTAGCACGGATACTGCCACCAAGATGGTTACTTTCTGGCACCTCACCTCGGTGCACCTACAAAGAGGTAACCCTCAATGAGTGCTGACTGCTGGGGGGGCTGAGGCTCCCCTGGAACACTGCTCCATCTGTTATGGGATTGTACCAAGCTTCAGAGATACTGGGACATAACCCTCTGTGCACGTTCAGCCATGAGTCCTTGCCTATAAAGTATTGGGGCTCCCAAACCTGCTTACCTTCCCACTAAAATCCCTAGGGGGCAACAAGCAGGGTTAGCCTTGGGAGCAGCTCCCCACAATATTCTAACACAGTGGGGTGCAACCTTTATGGTACAGAATACACTCCAACACCTCAGGGTTGGCTTCACTGCCTTTGGCACATCCTGGGAATGGAGACCACTCTCTCAGTTCAGGGCGACTCTTGAGGGGAGCTGTGGCACCCCTTCATCGCTTCTCTCTAAGAAATTCAGAGGATTTACATGTCCTAAAATCCCTTGACTGATGACAATGTTACTACCCCTACCAACTCTTACATACTGTGTAGGGGCCATCAAAGGGATGGGACAGCTACACCCTGTAATGAGTACTGGGGGTAGGAGGTGGAGGTATGGGGGGCTTTTGTTCGGGCAGCTTGTGTTTTGTGTTCATTATGGTAATCTTTGAGTCGCTATATCGCGTGTTGTTATTTTTCCTTTTTACGTGCAGAAAGGCCAATAAACAGAAATGAATCATAAAAACTTCACTGCAGCAAGGAGGGGCACTTTATTGAGCATGTTTCTTTCACTTGCTGAGTTATGTAAATTGTTTCACCAAAAAGAACTCCCCATTTCCCAATCACTGGTACGTGGTCGGGTCTGCTGGAACAATCCCTGAACTCTTACTAAGTGGAAACCCCTACGTGAAGCTACCGATGGAACACCACTACTGAGCGGGAAAGGAGGCGCATCCTTTTGTTTTATATTTCCTCACACACCTTAGTGGTGTCAGGCTTCATCATCGGGACACCCTGGCGCCTAGAAGTCAGGGTGGGCTCAACCATCTTTCAGGGAGCTCTTAAGAAGATGTTTTTGGCCAGGGGGATAAAGATTAAAAACCCACCAACAGATCCCAGTTTCCCTTTATTCTTGGATCTGCCGGGGATAATAAAAAATAGAAATTAGTTCGGTAGGGATATTATGGTCCTAAGACCCGATAGCCAACATGTTTCAGTCTGTGTTAGCCCCATAAAGGGTGCTGGACTTTTTTCAGGGCAAGACTAAGTGCCCCCTGGTGTGAATAGTAGAAGAGAATTACCCTATGCTACTTTCTATAAGGACAGATAGCCGCTCCTTATTAATCTTGGACAAGTGTGTCTCGTATATTCACTCCATCTGGGAAAAAAAAAAAAATGAGACACCACACAACCACAGTTGTATTTTGAGTTCGAAATTGTTCACATCTTCAGGCGTTCATGTTAATTAACCCGTGGTAAAAGGTTTTTCCAATGTAAAAACAGAGAAGTTGCGTGTGAAATCACAACCTCGTCTATCACACGCTCGTATTTTTGCAATGCTCATTTTTGTGGCGGCAAATCGCCGCATCCTGTCATCTTCCACTCTCTAGTGTGCCTTCGGCATTTACGAAACATCCGTGTCATTCACACCCACTCAAACTCGCAAACTTAAAATCGCCATATCTCTTGATATTGTGAAAATATGCAAAATATACACTCACTCCGTACTTGTTCATATGTACACATCCCTTATCCCGTTTTGGGAGAGGTTTCAACTGCTCCTGGAATCTAACCACACTTCGGGGTAGCCCTGTAGTCAAACTCTGCTTGTTCAGAGAAGTATGGTCGATCACGAAAATCAGGATTTTAATTTCGGTACCTTTTTGGAAAGCCCAACCTGTAAATCAACATTTGCGATGGGAGAGAAAGAACAAACAACAACAATGAGAATAGTGTTGGAGGCCGACTCCCGAATGGGCTGGCTCTCTCTCATACCTTATAGTCATAATTCAGCTTCGTATTTACTCACGCCATCAAGGATCCTGCCCCTCATTCTGTCCTACTTGGAGGTGGCTCCACCCCTTGGAGTTATAAGTATAAAGGAACCTCTACCTGTTGAATAGTGACGTGCAGCCCCGCCCATTTCCAAATCGCGTAATTCGAGTCAGAGCGACTTCCATAAGTGTCATGGGTAATGTAGTTCTTTGTTAGTATTTAAACACTATTGTCATGGTGAATTATCACTCCCAACTCTTAATTTTGTGTCTGCAGGGTTAAAAAGGTTATACCTTAATGATATAGTTGAAAACCTAATGACGATACTATCGCTTTTATTATAGTTTTGTGTCAGTCACTGGGGCTCAAATTGGCATTCTTAGCCCCGAGATTGTTTTCTTTTTCTTTAAATCCAGGACTCTATAACTTGCTATTTAGTCGAGGTACCATACTGTGAATGGCGAGATCGTGGGGGCTGTGATTAATAGAGTCAATTGTACTTTATATATAAGAAAAAAGAAAGAAGAAGGCTGACTAGTGTTGATTGAAGTTATTGTTATGCATATTGTGATAAGATCTCATGTCCTATCACTTTTAATGGAGATTGTGGGGGTAGAGCTGGCCAGAGTGACTCACTTTTGGGCAACCGTTCAATAAGAGTAAGGTACAAACTATTCCTAGCTTGTAATTGTAATTACCCTATCAAACTGTTAAGGCCCGTACACACAAAGTTGGAGGGTTTTGTTGGGCCGCGTGACTCATCTGCACTTTAAATCACCAGGCTTTTTTATTAGATGTTTCATGGAAAGATTTAGTATATAATGCTTCCCATGAGAACAGCACCTCGGTTATAGTTAGCTACCTATTTTTGTTAAGTTGGTTCCATGGTATAGAATTGTTTAGTCCGAAGATGTGGGTTTTTAGTCTATACACCCATCGTTGTTCTCGTTCTAGTAGGATTTTGGACATGTCACCATCACCCTTCACCTTCTCGATTACTATCCACCACAGATCTGCGTCTGTATGTTTTTTCTCCATGTAGTGAGTAGTGAGTCTGGTTGATACTATTGCCCTTCTGATTGTGCTCCTATGCTCACTAATACGCACCTTTAGTTTTCTCCCTGTCATTCCAACATACATGATTTGGCAAGGGCACTTAATGAGGTAAATTACCTTGTCGGTGTTACAATTCTGAGTTGTTAGAGTCTCCTTGGTATGAAGATCCAGAGTCTGAGTTTTCTTGGCTCTTGTAATCCTCTTTTATGTATGGATATACTTATTCATGAGCGAACTTTTTCAGGTCTTTTTGTAGTTTATTCACCTTACTTTGCATCAAAAAGTCTTTGTGTTTGCTGATTTCTTTATTCACCTCCTCTAGTTTTTTCTTGTATAGAGTAATTTTTAGTTACGTCATCAGTGCATCTTCACAGGTTTTTATCTTGACTAGGATCGCTTCTGAGAGGCGTTTGGCGGTATTTATAATCAGTATCAACCAATCGTGGGTGCATCACTACGCGATTAGTGACCACTCTTTTTTAAACTGTTGGTCATCCAGAAAGATCCTTGGGGCGTTGGTTACCAAAAGGCCCCTAGGTGCAGCATTTCCCTGTAAATATTCCGTTAGGATAGCTCTATGAAGGAGGATCTTCATCTGGGTGCATTTAAGTTCCTTCAGTTCTTCCCAGTTTTGTGCCTGATTCAGACTTTGGTTTATTTTCGTGCCTGGTAGTAATGACGGCCCAGCCAAGATAGCTGATGCCATTTTGTCTGCGTACCCTAATCATAGGGATTCACATGCAGTAAGTGATCCCAGTGAATTCATTATATAGGTTGGATGGAAATATAGAAAGAATGGGCAACTAAAAAGCTCACAATGTTTGGCAGAGGGACATCCACAGGACGTCTCACAATGCTAAAATTGTTTGTGGATTCTCTTGGGGGTTCAAGAAATTTTCTTTGACCCTTCTCGTATATTATACAGAGCACACGAAAGAAATAGACCTAGACATGCATTATGCATGGAAACAATGGTCGCACACAAATCGTAACAAATTGAATTAGATTAAAATAGGTAATACATTGAAAGATGATCCAAACTGGGGGCCCAACATATGTTTTAGCCTGGGTCCCAAAAATACTTAAGATAACCCCGTTTTTACATCTGCTGACATCAAATGGTTGAGCCTTCTCTCACCCATTAGAAGTGTATTTACAAGCCCTTTGCACCACCAGAGTGTCACTTTATTTGACGGTCTGGTACTGCAGTGTGTTGGCCCATATTTACAAGGTCACACAAAGCCACCCTCCATGGCTTTTCATGGCCTTGTAAATATGGCCCCCTTTCACACACTACTCTGTGTGAAAGGTTCATTTCAAGGGTGTTGCTGTGAGTGTTGCCACACAACACCCATGGATTCTGAAAAATTCCCAGATTTACAAGCCTTCGTAAACCTGGGAATTGGTCAAATTCTTATGCCTCCCCAAGGGAGGCGTTCAAGTAGCATAACAAGTAGAAATACCTTTATTATTTCTTCTTTGTAAGACTGCAGCACACATAGAAAGAGGAAAACGCCATCAATAATTGTTTGTGTGCAGGGCAAACACAAACATCCCTGCAATGCAAGCACCATTACATCATGCTGAAAGTATTGTATTGTATAAAATATTTATATCGCTCAACTATCACCCCACGGGTATCCTGGCGCATAGAGACCATGATGACATAAGGCAACCAATCGATTCGGCCACTAAATGGGAACCTACTAGCTGTTTCTGGAAAGGGTGCATGCATTGGCACTAGGCAACGTATGGTGCACCAGTGCAGAGGAAAGAACAGTGATGTGTCTTATTCTTGTAAATACAACACATCCCTGTACTTTCCCAATGATGCAGCTCAGTGCAGCAAGATGGCTTGCAGCACAGTGCTGCTTTATTATCTTGGAAATGTGACCATTAGTCCCTTCCTATGTATTGCTCATGAACCAGGGCCAAGACTTGAGTCTAGAAGAGATACTTGGGGGCATAGTTACAATATTTTGGTGTACAACAGTGCAGCACACCTCCTAGCTGCGCTGCCCTACGTTAAAAGAAAAGGGCAGGAATGTGCCGGACCTACAAGACACAGCGTATTGCTGTTCGTTCTGCCAGCACCGGTGCACAAACTGAAGCCGAGCACCAATGCAGATCCCTTCTGTGTTGTTAGCATGATTGTTTTGGTGCCGAAAGGGACACCTTCCTGCACAAAAACAATCAAAAGAGTTGTTTTCCTCGTTCTATGTGTGCTGCAGAATGCAGCTCATGTGGAAAGAGGAAACAACAAGTGTCAGATTCTTACCTATGAGAGTACTGTGCTCAAGGAAGTACTCGAGACATGTCAACTAAGAAGTATGTCAGGCACAACGTCACCTGTGCTGAATGCAAAGCTCTGGAAGATTTGCAAAATAATCGATCTATTGTCATCAAGCCTGCGGACAAGGTTGGAGCCATCGTGGTGCAGGACGTGGACAACTATATGAGGACACTCTGCTCCCAACTGAACGATGGGGTGAGCTACACAAGACTAAATCACAAGCCTACTAAGAAGATCAGCACCATGATCTCACGGATAACGGAAAATGGGGTTGAAAAGGGTATCCTATCGGACTTGGAATATCACTATCTGAATCAGAAGGAGCCTCTTCTTCCTACCATCTATACCTTACCCAAAGTTCATAAAAACATGGAACAACCACCTGGTCGTCCGATCGTCTGAGATGTCATCAGTGATGTCATGAGTGAAGTCACTGACCATGTCATGAGTGATGTAATATATGACGTCATCAGCAGTGCATTGCGAGGGCACGAGTTATAGTTAGCTCTACTAATTATAACGTTCTAATTTCTCTGGTTTTGTACAAGTGAAATGTCCAACTAACTGTAACGTCCCTGAAACCTATGGTTTTTTAAGTGAATTTCTAAGGTTTTATATATTTATCGCAACCACACTACCGGTTCCTCAGGTACCACAGGACAAACAGGTACAGACCACAGCATGCTCTTAAATCAGTTGCAGTATTTTTATTGCATGATAAATTTAGGTCAGAATCATCAAAATTCACAGACTAGTGTCCAGTCTGACGCGTTTCGACCACGTTTCCGCGGTCTTGATCACATGACACGCTGGACCAATGAAAACAAACTTATAGTGTGCACATCATACAATCACCTCCCCTTGAATTGTCCCAATGGTAGAAAGACACATTGGTTCATAATCATGCCTGCACTGGATAGACAAATCTCATCAGAATAATCCAACAATGTCAACAGATGTAACTTCTAGGATAAATACATATTAAACTGATAAAGAATGTTAAAACCTGGTGCTTAAAAAAAAAAAAAACTGTATTAACAGGATAAAAGACATGGATAAAATATAACTTGTGTAAAAAATCTCAACCATAATGGTCAACATGCCCTGTCCTGAATTAAATACAGTTCTCTCAATCAAAATTCATAATTTGGGCTAACTAAATGTAACCTGTAGGAGAGTAGGATCTGATTCACATGGGTACCCCCACTTTTTGCTGGTGTTTCACTGTTTTTCGACCTTAGTCTGGCTGTGGCCCTGCTAATCAGGACCACAGCCTAGCTGCTTTCTCTCTAAAATGGTTTGCATGTACATTAGGTATATATCTAATTTGATTCTGGCGTGCCTTATAAGCCCCTAGTATATGGTATACTATGTACCGAGGGCATAGGTATCTCAGAGGCCTACCAGGGGCTGAAGCATGTATTATGCCACCCCTGGGAAGCACACCAAAATGGCACTACAGGTCTGCTACTGCAGCCTGGGTAAGGGTGTGCTTGCACCCCTTACAGCGATATAGGCTACCTATATCCATCCCATTGCACACACATATAAAACCTATAAGTCACTCCTATGGCAGTCCTTAACAATCCCAAAGGCAGAGTGCTTGGTTCTTATGTGAGAGGGTGCCCCTGCATGAGCAGAGCCCCTCTGCAGTGTTCGGAGTATTTCCTCTGATGCTGTTTGTGGTGCAGCCTGAACATATACTCTTAAGTGCATAATAACCTCGCGGTAAATGCTAACTTTGGGATGGCCGAGTAATTCATGGAGCTGGACTCCAGGTGATTTAGACGCCCCCACGGACGCTCTATTCATTAGGCAGTCCTGCCCTCCTCCATCTCCTGGATTGTTTCTCTGCTCCCTCCCGGCTGAGACACTTAGGATCTTGTATTCCTATTGACCATAAAGGCATCAATTCATTTTCCTTATTGCCCGATACGAACACAGCCTTACTAATTGTTGCGATCCTGATGAGTCACCTCGCCTCCATGGCTACGAGTTACATCTCGTCCTCCCATATTCACTGAATTTCATTGTCCTTCTTTTGACCGGATCCAGCCCCCCGCCCCCTTCATCAAGTCCAAGAATTATATTGGACCTGTTTTTCTACCGTTTCCTAACCTAAGAACCTCTCTTCCAATTAGCACTGTGATGAATATTACAACCCAGTCCTGATGATGATCCCAATTTATTCCGGATCGAAACGCCGTTGACCTTTCTGCTTAACTGATGGCTTTATGGTTCTTTAAATTAATGTATAAATTATTTTGTATTGTTAAAAATTGAATTCAGAACCTTGTAACTATTGTTCCATTATTCACTTTCACTTCACGTTGCGCCGTCCCCTGCTGATCTCACCTTGTCACTTGCGTCGCCGTCTTCGTGTCACATACACTTTAAGCACCAAGTACAAGTCAGGGTTGTCTTTATGGTATATTCATTTTGCGTACAGTGCTGTTACAATTGTTTCATTCTGCTTATTTAAAATTATACATGTCTTCATGTAAGTAATCTTTTTTGATTTAATACAGTATGTCTTTTCTTAAATTATCCTTTCTCTGAGTCTTCCTTATCTCTTCTGTAATGTTTTTTACATGCAATACATTTGTCTGTGTTGAATGATACCAGTTGAGAGTTGTTGTTGTTTCATAACTTTGGGATGGCAGCACGGAAACATGTCGTGTTTGATGTCAAATACTTTAGAATACTACCCCCCCCCGCCAGTTCTGGCTGCGGGGGTAGCATGCCACCCTTCTAGAGGGAGAGATATGTTCACACTGGTCTATCCCGGTAGGACTTTCTAGAGCCCTGGCATCACAAAATGGATGCCTCTGCCACAGACACGGGTCTGGCCTCCTGCTGCTGACCAAAACTCCAGCAGGGGAGGCCTGGACAATAGGTTTCCTGTCACAGGGAGGTGTAACCACCTCCCCAGACAGGCAGATGTGTATTGGGGCTGGGCGGGAGCCCTCTCTGGTTCTTTAAAGTACTACACTGGGGGCACACTTGGTGTTCCTGTGCATAGTCCAGTTCAAACCGGTTGCAGGGGCTACCTGCCCCTGCTCTGGTCCAAAACTGGACAAAGGAAATGGGTGTAGCCACCCCTCTTTCCAATCCCTCCCATAGGTGGGTCCCTAGAGTATGTCCAACCACCAAACTTAGTATAAGTATGGGAACCCAGTCCTTGTGACTTTAGATTACCCTGGACTAAACTCTGCAACATATATCTCGGACCTTCGAATTTCTATTTTGACTAGAAGATGGAAGAAATCTCCCTTGGGGTCAAGGAGTGACTCCCCTGCTTGGCAGGCACCAAGAAGCAGCTGCAATTCCAAAGCTCCCGCTGGACGCTGAAGTCTCTGCATCACCAGAGGTGGATTTCATGACTTTTTTGAGGCTACCCTGAGTCCACAGCAAAGCTGAGGCCCGTGGCTATTGTGGGTGACGAGGAACCGTGACCCCTGGGCACCATGTACTATTGCTGGTACTTCGACTTCTTGTTTATCCTTGAAGTTCTGCTTTGCTCTGCAAGTAGCCCCACCCTTTAGCATTGACTGCACTGAAGATCTCTGGCCTCCACTCCATGAGTGACCCGTGGGCCGGGTTCCAGTGTGACCGCTAGAGGCTCCTTCGCGATCACTAGCCCATTGGCTGGTGGGTCCCCACAAAGGCAACTCCTCTTCTACTTGGGCTTCCCTGGTTGCTCCAGACATGCCCTGACCTACCCTTGCTGGGTGAGTCCCTCAGACCTTGCTGGTCTGCACCAACGTCCTTCTTCTCTTTCCACGAGACTTGCCGTTGCCAAGGCTTGTTGGGTCCAATCTGGTCACCGACACTGCAGCACTCGACAGACTTCATGGGACAGATCGAATCCGGCTTATGGACTTTGTCGATGCCTCCTGGACCTCGTGGCTCAAGAGTCAATACCCCAGTCAACTCACCTGAAGCACCCAACATCTGTGGGTTCATCCTGCCCTAGGTCAATGGCAAGTGACCCACACTCTGTCCCCTCTGCTTTCAGGTTCCTTGGTCTCCTGTGTCACTGCCTTGGGTGGTTCCTTGGGGTCCCAGTGATCCTACAGGCTCTAGGCCTTGTGTCTAGTTCAGTCATGGTTTTTATACCACTTTTTTGGTATATGGTTTGGTACGCCCCTATGGCCTAAACGTGTATTTGTGCTATTACTGTCGATTGCTAACTTGTAAATCTTGTACTTCGAACTCCAGTCTCATAAAGAGAATAGAGGGGTGTGTTCTATCTTAAATACATATATTTTCAATATATACCTGGTGTGGTTGTCCTTTCATTTGATCATTCAAGAGATTATATACTGGTAAAACAAGCTGCTTTACGTTCCTTCAAGACTTAGCCTCCATAGCTACCACTAGGATAGCTTTCAATAAAGGTTGTCTTTAACCAATCATCATAAGGGGTTGTTTGGACTGATACAAGGTGCCCACTAGAATTAGTAGACAGCATATATCAGGCCAACTTCTCACATAACCGAGTAAACCAGCTGTACCATTCTTATACACTCCCCATAAAGTACAAAAAAGTAAAGTGCAGGTGCGAATAAGTGCAAAATTGCTTGAAAAAATGTGCTGGCTCCCCACCTCCAGCAAGAGGTGGGGAGACAGCAGGGATGGTAGAGGCATTGGGACTCTCCCTGCGGTCTCCAAAGTTATGGCCAAGCCCCGGGGAATGGGGTCCCAGGGACCAAAAATGGCCTGGGAGGGGGGACCTCTTCCATAACTAAACTTTTTGCAAAGCCCTGGGGGTTTATGAGGTCCCCTTGTGTCCAGACGACCTCAGGACTAAAATGAACTTATGTCTGCACTTCTCTTGCTTCTTTTTGCACCTCTCTTACTTCTTTTTTAACCTCTCTTGCCTCTTTCTGGGCTTCTCTTACCTCTTTCTGCACTTCTCTTGCTTCTTTCTGCACCTGTCCAGCTTCTTTTTACTTCACCTTTCCTCCTGTTCCTACACCTCTCTTGCTTCTTTTTGTTCTACTCTTGCTTCGTTCTAGACCTCTCTTGCTTATTTTTGCACCTCTCTTGCCTCTTTCTGCATCTCTCTTGCCTCTTTCAGCACTTCTCTTTCTGCTTAATACAATTTGCTTGCCTATTTATGCACCTCTCTTGCCTCTTTATGCACACAATTTCCTATTTCTAT
This sequence comes from Triturus cristatus, assembly GCF_964204655.1. Lineage (NCBI taxonomy): Eukaryota > Metazoa > Chordata > Amphibia > Caudata > Salamandridae > Triturus > Triturus cristatus. Next base: position 28,759,135 of record NC_140593.1, on the reverse strand, counting down.
ACCTCTCTTGTCTCTTTCTGGGCCTCTCTTGACTCTTTCTGTACCTTTCTTCCTCTTTCCACACCTCTCTTGCCTCTTTCTGCACTTCTCTTTCTTCTTTCGCACTTCTCTTGCTAGTTTTTGCATCCCTCTTGTTTCTTTCCACGTATCTTTTGCTTCTTTCTGCACATCTCTTGCTTCTTTTTGTACCTCACTTGCTTTGTTCTTCACCTCACTTGCTTCTTTTTGCACTTTGCTTGCTTCTTTCTCCACCTCTCTTGTTTTTCCAGCACTTCTCTTGCCTCTTTCTGCAATTCTTTTGTCTTGCCTCTTTCTGTACCTAACTTCCTGATTTGTGCACATTTCTTCCTCTTACCACACCTCTCTTGCTTCTTTCTGTAATTCTCTCTATTTTTTTACACCTCACTTGCTTCTTTTTGTATCCCTCTTTCCTCTTTCTGCACCTCTCTTTCATCTTACTGTACCTCTCTTGCCTCTTTCTGTACCCCTCTTGCCTCTTTCTGTACCTATCTTGCTTCTTTCTGTACCTCTCTTGCCTTTTGCTGGGCTTCTCTTTCCTGTTTCTGTACCTTTCTTCCTCTTTCTGCACATCTCTCCCTTCTTTCTGTACCTTTCTTCCCCTTTCTGCACCTCTATTGCTTCTGTCTGCACTTCTCATGCTTATTTTTGTACCTCTCTTGCTTCTTTCTGCATCCCTCTTGCCTCTTTCTGGGCATCTCTTGCTTCTTTTTGTACTTCTCTAGCATCTTTCTGCATATCTCTTGCCTCCTTCTACACTTCTCTTCTGTCTTTTGCACCTCTCTTACTTTTTTCTGTACCCCTCTTGCCTCTTTCTGCACCTCTCTTGCTTCTTTCTGAACCTCTCTTGCCTCTTTCTGGGCTTCTCTTGTCTCTTTCTGCACCTTTCTTCCTCTTTCCACACCTCTCTTGCCTCTTTCTGCACTTGTATTTCCTCTTTCGCACTTCTCTTACTATTTGTGCATCTCTCTTGCTTCTTTCTGCACATTTCTTCTGCTTTCTGCACCTCTTGATTTTTCTTTCTGCAGATCTCTTATTTCCTTCTGCACATCTTTTGCTTCTTTCTGCACATCCCTTGCTTCTTTTTGCACCTCACTTGCTTCTTTCTTCACCTCACTTGCTTCTTTTTGCACTTCTCTTGCTTCTTTCTACAATATTTTTGTCTTGCCTCTTTCTGCACCTCTATTCCTGCTTTCTGCTCATTTCTTCCTCTTTCTGCACCTCTCTTGTGTCTTTCTGCACTTCTCTGTATTTTTTCGAAATCTCCCTCTTGCTTCTTTTTGCACCCTTCTTGCCTCCTTCTGCACCTCTCCAGTGTCTTTATGCACCTCTCTTGCCTCTTTCTGTACCCCTCTTGCCTCTTTATCTACATGGCTTGCCTCTTTCTGTACCTCTCTTACCTCTTTCTGGTCTTCTCTTTCCTGTTTCTGCATCTTTCTTCCTCTTTCTGGACCTCTCTTCCTTCTTTCTGTACCTTTATTCCCCTTTCTGCACTTCTATTGCTTCTGTGTGTACTTCTCTAGCTTCTTTTTGCACCTCTCTTGCTTCTTTCTGTGTCCCCCTTGCCTCTTTAAGTACATTTCTTGCTTCTTTTTGCACTTCTCTTGCCTCTTTCTGGGCTTCTCTTTCCTGTTTCTGCATCTTTCTTCCTCTTTCTGCACCTCTCTTCCTTCTTTCTGTACCTGTATTCCCCTTTCTGCACTTCTATTGCTTCTGTCTGCACTTCTCAAGCTTCTTTTTGCACTTCTCTTGCCTCTTTCTGGGCTTCTCTTGCCTCTTTTTGTATTTATCTTGCTTCTTTCTGCATATCTCTTGCCTCCTTCTACACTTTTCTTCCCTCTTTTTGTACCTGTCTTTCTTCTTTTGGCACCTTTCCTCATGTTTCTACACCTCTTTTGCTTCTTTCTGTACTACTCTTGCTTCCTTCTGCACCTCTCTTGCTTATTTCTGCAGCTCTCTTACTTCATTTTGCATCTCTCTCGCCTCTTTCTTCTCTTCCCACTAACTACCTACTTCTGCATCTCTCTATCCTCTTTCGGCACATTTTTTCCTCTTTCTGTACCTCTCTTGCTTCTTTCTGCACCTCTCTTGCCTATTTCTGCACTACTTTTGCCTGATTCTGCACCTAGTTTTCATCGTTCTGCATATATCTTCCTGTTTCTGCACCTCACTTGCTTCTGTCTGCACATCTCTTGCTTCTTTTTGCACCTCTTTTGCTACTTTCTGCACCCCTCTTGCCTCTCTTGCTTCTTTCTGCACCTCTCTTGTCTCTTTTTGGGCTTCTCTTAAATCTTTCTGTACCTTTATTCCTCTTTCTGTACCTCTCGTTCCTCTTTCTGCACTTTTCTTTCCTCATTTGCACTTCTATTGCTATTTCTGCATCTCTATGGCTACTTAATGCACATTTCTTCCGCTTTCTGCACTTCTTGTTTATCTTTCTGCAGATCTCTCATTTCATTCTGTACCTTTCTTGCTTCTTTCTGCACCTCTCTTGCCTCTTTCCGGGCTTCTCTTGCCATTTTCTGCACTTCTCTGCTTCTTTCTGCATATATCTTGCCTCCTTCTACACTTCTCTTCCCTCTTTTTCTACCTGTCTTTCTTCTTTATGCACCTTTCCTCCTGTTTCTGCACCTCTCTTGATTCTTTCTGTACTACTCTTGCTTCTTTCTGCACATCGTTTGCTCATTTATGTACCTGTCTTACCTATTTCTGCATCTCTCTTGCTTCTTTATGCACATTTCTTCCACTTTCTGCTTCCCTCTTTTTTCTTTCTGCATATCTCGAGTTTCTTTCTGCACATCTCTTGCTTCTTTCTACACCTCACTTGCTACTTTCTTCACCTCAATTGCTTCTTTTTGCACTTTACTTGCTTCTTGCTGCACCTCTCTTGCTTTTTTCTGAACTTTCTCTTTCTGCAAATCTTTTGTCTTGCCTCTTTCTGCACCTCTCTTGCTGGTTTTTGCACTTCTCTATATTTTTTTACACATCCCTCTCTTGCTTCTTTTGGCACCACTCGTGCCTCTATCTGCACCTCTCCTGCATCTTTCTGCACCTTTCTTGCCTACTTCTGTATCCCTCTTGCCTCTTTCTGTACATGTCTTGCTTCTTTCTGCACCTCTTTTGTCTCTTTCCGGGCTTCTTTTTCCTGATTCTGTACCTGTCTTTCTTCTTTCTGCACCTTTCCTCCTGTTTCTGCACCTCTTTTGCTTCTTTCTGTACTACTCTTGGTTCTTTCTGCACATCTTTTACTTATTTGTGCACCTCTCTTGCCTCTTTCTGCACCTATCTTGCCTCTTGCTGCACTTCTCCTGAATATTTCTGCATCTCTCTTGCTTATTTATGCAAATTTCTTCCACTTTCTACAACCCTTGTTTTCTTTCTGCACCTCTCTTGCTGCTTTCTGCACTTCTCTTTATTTTTTTCTATATCCCTCTCTTGCTTGTTTGAGCAGCCCTCTTGCCTCTTTCTGCACCTCTCCTGCATCTTTCTGCACCTCTCTTGCCTCTTTCTGTACCCCTCTTGCTTCTTTCTGTAACTGTCTTGCTTCTTTCTGCACCTCTCTTGCCTCTTTCCGGGCTTCTTTTTCCTGTTTGTTTACCTGTCTTTATTCTTTCTGCACCTTTTCTCCTGTTTCTGCACCTCTTTTGCTTCTTTCTGTACTACTCTTGGTTCTTTCTGCACATCTTTTACTTATTTGTGCACCTCTCTTGCCTCTTTCTGCACCTATCTTGCCTCTTGCTGCACTTCTCCTGAATATTTCTGCATCTCTCTTGCTTATTTATGCACATTTCTTCCACTTTCTACAACCCTTGTTTTCTTTCTGCACCTCTCTTGCTGCTTTCTGCACTTCTCTTTATTTTTTTCTATATCCCTCTCTTGCTTGTTTGAGCAGCCCTCTTGCCCCTTTCTGCACCTCTCCTGCATCTTTCTGCACCTCTCTTGCCTCTTTCTGTACCCCTCTTGCTTCTTTCTGTAACTGTCTTGCTTCTTTCTGCACCTCTCTTGCCTCTTTCCGGGCTTCTTTTTCCTGTTTGTTTACCTGTCTTTATTCTTTCTGCACCTTTTCTCCTGTTTCTGCACCTCTTTTGCTTCTTTCTGTACTACTCTTGGTTCTTTCTGCACATCTTTTACTTATTTATGCACCTATCGTGCTGCTTTCTGCACTTTTCCTTTTTTTTTCTACATCCCTCTCTTGCTTCTTTTTGCACCAATCTTGCTTCTTTCTGTGCCTCTCCTGCATCTTTATACACCTTGTAGGAGAGTAGGATCTGCTTCACATGTTTACCCCCACTTTTTCCTGGTGTTTCACTGTTGTTCGACTTTAGTCTGGCTGGGACCCTGCTATTCAGGGCCCCAGCATAGCTGCTTCCTCTCTAAATTGATTGCATGTTCTTTAGGTACACTCCAGATTGGATTCTGGGGTACCCTTGTGAGTCCCTAGTTTATGGTATACTATGTACCCAGGGCATAGGTAAACCAGAGGCCTACCAGGGGCTGAAGCATGTATTATGCCACCCCTGGAAAGCCATGTAAAATGACACAACAGGTCTTCTACAGCAGCCTGGGTAAGGTGGTGCATGCACCCCTTACTGAGGTATAGGTTCACTATACAGCACCTATCACTGCACATGGTAACCTATCAATCACCCCTAAGGCAGGCCTTATCAATCCTGAAGGCAGGGTGCTTGGTTATATGTGAGAGGGTGCCCAGGCATGAGCTGAACCCCTCTGCAGCCTTTGGAATCTCTTCTCCATGGTTGTCAGTGGTGCAGCCTGACCATATACTCTTAAGAGCATTATATCTAAAATGGTAAATGCGAACTTTGGACTGGCTGGACGGAAACATGATGTGTTTGGTGTCAAACACCTTGGAATCATACCCCCACATCAGTTCTCGGTGTGAGGATATGATCCCATACTTCTAGAGGGAGAGACATGACAGTACTGGTATTCTCGGTAGAAATCTAATAGAGCCCTGGCATCACAAAATGGATGCTGCAGCCACAGACAAGGGTCTGGCCTCCTGCTGCTTACTGAAACTCCGGCATGGGAGGCCTGGACAATAGGTTTCCTATCACAGGGAGGTATAACCACGTCCAAGACAGGCTTATGTGCATTGGGGCTGGGTGGGAGCACTCTCTGAGTGCTTTGAAGTCCAGCACTGGGGGCACATTTGGTGTCCCTCTGCATAGCCCAGCTCCTGCTCTGGTGCAAAACTGGACAAAGGAAATGGATGTAGCCACCTCTCTTTCCAAACCCTCCTATAGGTGGGTCTCCAGAGCTAGTCCAACCCCTTCCTAAGATATAAGTAAGGAACCTCTGTAACCAGAAATGTAGATATCCCTGGACGAAACTCTGAAGCTGAATCCTGGAATGTTGACGCTCTAATAAAGACTAGAGGACTGAAGAAATCTCCCTTGGGGTCAAGGAGTGACTCCCCTGCTTGGCAGGCACCAACGAAGCATTTTGATGGTCTGCATCTCTGAAGCTCCCGCCATACTCTGAAGTATTTGCAGTCCAGGAAGAGGATTTCCAGGCATCTAAGAGGTTGACCCGAGTCCCCAGCAAAGCTGAGACCCGCTGCCCTCGTGAGTAGTGTGGAACCGGAACTCCTGATCACCATGCATTTCTGCAAGTGCATTGACTTCTTGGCATCTCCTGAAGTCATGCTTGGGCTGACTTGTAGCCCCAACCTCGAGCACTGAATCCACTGAATATTTGCAGCCTGGTCATTCCGAGTGACCCGTGGGCCGCCATTTTGTGTTTCATCTTGAGGTCCCTTCGCGATCCCTGGTCTGTTGACTGGTGGGTCCCTGATGGGGTAACTTTGATTTTTCTTGGGCTTCACTGGTTGCTCAAGAAATGCCCTGATGCCCTACCAAGTGGTGAGTCGTTGCTGGTCTGCACCAAAGCATATTATTCCTTTCTGCATGGGTTGCAGTTTCCAAGGCTTGTTGTGTCCAATCTGGGCACCGATACTTCAGCACTCGACATCCTTTGTGGAACAGTTCGAATCCAGCTCCTGGTCATCCTTGATACCTCTTGGTCCTCGTGGCTGAAGAGTCAAGCTTCACATTCTTCACCTGAAATCACCCGACATCGGTGGGCATCCTCCTATCGCCTTCCTAGTCACTGGCAAGTGACCCAGACTCTGTCCCCTCTGCTTTCAGGTTCTTTTCAACTTTGATCCAGGCTTGGATCTCTTCGGACACTTCACATCTTCCCGGCAGCAGCACTTCTTTGCCAGCTCCCATTGAAATCGACGACGCGACCCAACACCATTTGATACCTATGCACCCGGCTTCCCTGGGTGAGGTAACACTAGTACTCCAGTGCTCCCGTGGGTGTTGGCCCTAGAACTTTCTAAGTCCAAAAGTGTTTTGTCCTGACTCATTTCTAAGTGTCCCTAATCTTTAAAAATCTAACCGCAACTTTCCTCATAGAAGCTAACGGGAGATAGCGGCTGTGTTCTCACACTGCACAAGACCCCCGTGGAGCCACTGTGTCACTACCTTGGGTGGTTCCTTGGGGTCCCAGAGATTCTACAGGCTCTAGTCCTTGTGTCTAGTTAAGTTGTGGTTCTTATACCACTATTTTAGTATATGGTTTGTCTCGCCCCTATGACCTGACGTGTATTTGTGCTATTTTACTGTCATATTTGAAATGTAACTTATGTGTTTTGACCTCTAGTCTCATAAAAGGTCTAGGAGGGCATGCTTAGTAATAAATACATATATTTTATATATATACCTGGTATGGTTGTCTTTCATTTAGGCACTCAAGAGATTATAGACTGGTAAAACAAGCTGCTTCACCTTCCTTCAAGACTTAGCCTGAAGGCTGCTCTTCATAGCTACCACTAGGAAAGCTTTAAATAAATGTTGTCTTTAACCTATAACCAATAAGGGGTTGTTTGGACTGGTACAGGGTGCCCACTATAAGTAGTGGACAGCATATAACAGGTCAACTTCTCACATTGGTGTGCAGCGGGTGGGATTACAGCTTGCTATTGTTTTACCAGATAATCTCAACTGAGTGACTAACTGAAAACCACTACAGGTACCCTTGGTACATATAATACAAGCTTTAGAATACAGTAAGTTCTACTGAACTTAGAGTTGTGTGTTAAGGGCTTAGCACACCCTTACTACATCTCAAGAGAGTTTAGTAGGCCACACTAGAGTAGGTAGTGCAATACACCACACCTCACTAGTAATGTCTTCAAGGCCAGGAACCAGTGGGTCCCTGACAGAAATCAATGGGCTTCTAGTTTCCAAGTATGATAGCTTCCCATTCATGGAACTGAGAGTATTATACACAGCTAGGAAACTGAGGAAAGGCAAAAGTCCAACCACCCTGCATCTCATAGAGGTACTCAGGCTGGATGATCTCAGAAGACCTATAGGGTCTGAAGGGGTAGGCAGAGAGGGTGGGACAGCACACGAGGAAGGGACTAGGGGTGAAATTCCCCATGACCTGACATCTAATGGTGACCAGGAAGATGACAATGATCTTGACCTGGAAAACCCAGCTCCCCTGGAAGATGAGGGGGAGGGCCACACTGGCCCCCTCTTTGTCCCTCCAGGAAGAGTTGGTGGTGGGTCTAGAAGGTCTAGATCTCCATCAGTGGAATCTAACCATTCTGGTTTATCTATAGGGACCTCTATCTCTTCTCATAGGAGGGAAAACTCTCAGGAGAGGAGGGAGAGACTGCTTAAGTATGAGGAAGCTCAGCTTGAAATCAGAAAGAAGCAGGTAGCCCTTGATAAGAGTCCCATAGTTGCAGCAACATCCCTTGAGCTAGGGAGAGGTCTTATGACCATAGAAACCTGAATAAGATTGCCCCTCCCTACCAGAGTGGGGATGACATCCACAAATGGATAACTGCACTGGAATGGGCCTTTAACATTCAAAGGGTCCCCCAGGAGCAGTGGGCAGCAATCCTATGGCTCTCCTTTGCAGACAAAGGTAGAGATAAGCTTCTCACTGTTGGAGAGGAGGAGGAAGATGATTATAGCAGTCTGAAAAGTGCATTAAGTGATGCGTTTGGCCTAACCACTGAGAAATACAGGTTAAAGTTCAGGGATACCCAAAAAGCACAAAATCAAGACTGGGTAGACATTGTAGATTGTGCTACTAAGGCTCTGGAGGGTTGGTTACTTGGCAGCAAAGTGAATGACTTCCAAGGATTGTACAATTTGGTTATGAGGGAGCCGATCCTTAATAACAGTCAAAATCAGCTGTTGCACCAGTACCTGGTGGACTCAGATCTGACCTCTCTCCAAGAATTGGGAAAGAAGGCAGACCATTCGGTCAGATCCAGGGTGAGGCAGAAGGTACCGAACCAAGGTGGTGAACCCAAGAAGCAAAATCCTCAAAACTCTGATAAGGGTGGGGAGAAAGGTAAAGACCAGAATTCTTCACAAGGGCCCCAAAAAACTTTCAGGTGGGGATTCACATTCTAACAAGGGAAAAGGCCAAAAGAAACCATGATGCAAGATCTGTAAGCAGAAAACTCAATGGACAAGTGACTGCACCAAGTCCAAAGAATCTACTCCAGTCACCATTGCCCCTAAGGCAATTGTTCCCCCTAGTGCAGCTACAATTGGTGGTGGTAATGTTCAGAATAAGGGTGTGGTAGGGTTGACCCTGGGTTCTGAGAAAGACTCTAGCCTAGTCAGAGTTCCAACTCAGACTGTTCTAGTCTGTGATGGAGGTATGGATATGTCCTCCTTTGTGTGTCCCAGTAACTTGGGCAAATATAGACAACAACCTTTAATAAATGGAAGAGAGGCTTTGGCATTCAGGGACACAGGAGCAAGTGTCACAATGGTGACAAAAGATCTTGTGGATCCTGTGCAGATTATACTTGGTGAAATGTACCAAGTGACCAATGCTAGCAATGTCAGCACAGACCATTCTCTGGCAGTTGTTAACTTCTCCTGGGGAGGGGAAACTGGCATTAAGAAGGTTGTGGTAAGTACAGACCTACCAGTACAGTGCTTGCTTGGCAATGATCTAGAAACTTCAGGTTGGCCTGAAGTGGAGCTCAGGACACATGCAGAAATCTTTGGATCCCTGCTCATGTCTTTGCTGTGACTAGGTCACAGGCCAAAATGTCTAACACTGGACAGGCCCTGGATTCTGGAATAAGGGACCAGGTGCCTCCAAAGAGCAGGAGCAGTAGGGTTAAGTCAGAGCCTTCCCACCTGACTCAGAATACAGATCAGTCTCCTGGGGGAAATGATCTTGAGCCTGAAGAAGGAACTGTCCCAGAGGAGCTTGAACCTGACCAGGTTGAGTTCTTGGGGACTGGGTACCCTTCCAGGTCTGAATTGAGCCAGGAGCAGAAAACCTGCCACTCTCTTGATCCCCTCAGAAAGCAATCTGCTGATGAGGCTGCTGGGAATGCTAGTGACACCTATAAAATGTATTTGGATGATGGACTCCTTTACTCAGAGAGTAGAGACCCCAAGCCTGATGCGTCCAGGAGGTTGGTCATACCTCTGAAGTTTAGGGGCTTCCTATTGACACTATCCCATGATATTTCCCTAGCAGGACATCTGGGCCAGAACAAGACTTGGGACAGAATTGTCCTTCACTTTACTTGGCCCCACATGTCTGAAGAAACTAAGGAGTTTTGTCGCTGCTGTGTGACCAGCCAAGCCAGTGGCAAGGCAAGTGGAACCACAAAGGCCCCCCTGATACCACTACCTGTGGTGGGGGTTCCCTTTGAACCGGTTGGGATTGACATTGTTGGTCCCATGGATCCCCAAACTGCATTTGGGTACAGATTTATCTTGGTGTTGGTGGACCTTGCCTCTAGGTACCCAGAGGCAATCCCACTTAGGACCACTACAGCACCTGTGGTGGCAAGAGTTCTCTTGGGTGAATTCTTAAGAGTGGGCTTTCCTAAGGAGGTAGTATCTGATGGAGATGCAAACTTTATGTCAAGTTACTTAACTGCTAGTTGGAAGAAGTGTGGAGTGAATTACAAATTCACCACACCCTATCACCCACAATGCAATGGTTTAGTTGAAAGATTCAACAAAACGTTAAAGGGCATGATCAAAGGTCTCCCAGAGAAGCTTATGGCACAGATGGCACATCCTTTTGCCCTGCCTTTTGTTTGCCTACAGGGAGTTATCACAAAAGGGGGTTGGTTACAGCCCTTTTGAACTTTTGTTTGGCCATCCTGTTAGGGGTCCTTTGTGTCTGGTGAAGGAGGGATGGGAGTTACCTCTTATACCCCCTAAATAGGACATAGTGGACTATGTACTTGGTCTCCGCTCCAGGATGGCTGAGTATATGAAAAAGGCAACCAAAAACCTTGTGGCTAGCCATGAATTACAAAAGGCCTGACATGACCAAAAGGCTTTACTGACTGTTTACCAGCCAAGACAGAAAGTATGGGTGTTGGAGCCTTTGACCCCAGCAGCCCTCAAAGACAAATGGAGAGACCCCATGCAATTGTTGAACAGAAAGGGGAGGTCACCTACTTGGTAGACCTTAGAACCCCTAGGAGTCCCCACAGGGTACTTCATGTCAACAGACTTAAACTATATGTTGACAGGGCAGACATGGGCTTGCTCATAGCTACTGATAAAGGACAGGAGGAAGAGAGTGACCCACTCCCTGACCTGCTTTCTCAGAACCCTGATGATGGGTCAGTTGATGGTGTAGCCTTGGCAGACAGCCTCACTGCCCAGCAGCAAACTGACTGCAGAAAGCTTCTCAGTCAGTACAGACATATGTTTTCTCTGACTCCAAGTCAGACCACCTGGTGCACTCATTAAGTGGACACTGGGGTCAGTGTGCCTGTGTAGAATAAGATCTACAGGCAACCTGACCATGTCAGGGACTGTATAAGGACAGAAGTCCAAAAGATGTTGGATTTGGGAGTTATTGAACTCTCAGATAGCCCTTGGGCTAGTACAGTAGTCCTGGTACCTAAACCTCACACCACAGATGGCAAGAGAGGGATGAGGTTTTGTGTTGATTACAGGAGTCTCAATACAGTCACTAGGACTGATGCCCATCCCATCCCCAGGGCAGATGAGCTGATAGATACTTTGGCCTCAGCCAAGTTTCTAAGCACATTTGACCTGACAGCTGGCTCCTGACAGATAAGACTAGCTGATGATGCAAAGCCAAAGACAGCATTTTCTACCCCGAGTGGGAACTATCAATTTGTGGTAATGCCCTTTGGTTTGAAAAATGCACCTGCCACTTTCCAAAGGTTGGTGAATCAAGTCCTTACAGGCCTGGAAGACTATAGTGCAGCATATCTAGATGATATTGCTGTCTTTAGCTCCACCTGGGAGGATCACCTGGTCCACCTGAGGAATGTTTTAGAGGCCCTACAAAAATCAGGCCTCACTATCAAGGCTACTAAGTGCTAGATAGGGCAGAGTCAGGTTGTGTACCTGGGCCACCTTGTAGGTGGAGGCCAGGTTCAACCATTGCAGAGCACAATCCATACCATAATGAACTGGTTTGCTTTAACTACCCAGACTCAGGTGAGAGTCTTCTTAGGCCTGACTGGGTACTATATAAGATTTGTCAAGGGGTATGGATCAATAGTGACACCCCTGAATGACTTAACCTCTAAGAAAATGCCCAAAAAGTTTCAGTGGACAGTTAGCTGTCAAAAGGCATGTGGTGACCTGAAGCAGGCCATGTGCACTGCTCCCATCCTGACTACTCCAAGAAGTTCATTGTCCAAACAGATGAATCTGAGTTGGGGGTAGGGGCTGTACTGTCATAGTTGAATGATGAAGGTCAGGATCAACCAGTAGCTTTCATATGCAGAATTTTGACCCCCAGAGAAAAACGTTGATCAGCCATTGATAGGGAGGCCTTTGCTGTGGTTTGGACTCTGAAGAAGCTGAGGACATAATTGTTTGGTACTCACTTCGTTGTTCAGACAGACGATAAGCCCCTCTTATGGCTAAAACAGGTGAAGGGTGAAAACCCCAAACTTCTCAGGTGGTCCATTTCCCTACAGGGAAGGACTATATAATGGAACATAGACCTGGCGGTAACCATGCTAATGCAGATGGACTCTCCAGAGCTGTCTTTGGCTTTGCATCATCAGCTAGTCTGATCTGCCTGTAGCCAGCTGTCAAGTCAAATGTGTTAAGGTACTTGGCTGAGTATCTATAAGCTCATCGGCCCTTGGAATTGGATGGGCATCAGTCCTAGTGACTGCATTGAGACCCCTGTAGTCAACACAAAACCTCATCTCTACTTCCCACCACTGGTGTGAGGTTTTGGCACAAGGACCACTGGACTAGCCCAAGGGCTATCAGAGGGTTCAATAACTCCCAAATTCAACATTTTCTGGACTTCTGTCCTGATACAGTCCCTGACATGGTCAGGTTGCCTATAAATCTTATTTTTAATAGGCAGACTGTCCCCAGTGTCCACTTCATGAGTGCACCCCTCTTTCCAAACCCTCCCATAGGTGGGTCCCCTGAGTATGTCCAACCCTGTACCTTAGTATAAGTGTGGGTCCCTAGTCCTTAGGACTTTAGATTACCCTGGATGAAACACTGAAGCTGAATCCTGGACCTTTGACACTCTGCTAAAGACCAGCGGACTGAAGAAATCTCCCTTGAGGTCAAGGACTGACTCCCCTGCTTGGCAGGCACCAACAAAGCAATTTGCTAGTCTGCATTATCAAAGCTCCCGATGGACACCGAAGTATTTGCAGCCCAGGAAAAGGATTTCCAGACATCTCAGAGTCCGACCTGAGATCCCAGCAAAGCTGAGACCCACAGCCCTCGTGAGTAGCGTGAAACCGGAACTCCTGGCCCCTGTGCACTTTTGCAAGTGCATTAAATTCTTGACGTCTCCCGAAGTCGTGCTTGGGCTGACTTGTAGCCCCCACCAAGAGCCCTGAATCCACTGAAGATTGTTGGCCAGGTCATTCCAAGTGACCCGTGGGCTGCAATTTTGTGTTTTGTCTTGAGGTCCCTTCGCGATCCCTGGTCTGTTGACTGGTAAGTTGCTGAGGGGGTAACTTTGTATTTCCTTGAGCTTTCCTGGTTGCTCCAGACATGCCCCAACTCCCTACCAAGTGGTGAGTCCCACAGACCTTGGTGGTCTGCACCAAAGCATCTTTCTTATTTCTGCGTGGGATGCTGTTGCCAAGGCTTGTTGTGTCCAATCTGGGCACTGACCCTGCAGCTCTCGACATCCTATGTGGAATAACTCGAATCCTACTCCTGGTGTCCTCGATGCCGCCTGGTCCTCGTGGCTGAAGAGTCAAGCTTCACCTTTGTCACCTGAAAACACCCGACATCGGTGGGCATCTGCTCATCGCCTTCCTGCTCACTGGCTAGTGACCCAGACTCTGTCCCCTCTGCTTTCAGGTTCTTCTCATCTTCGATCCAGGCTTGGATCTCTTCGGACACTTCACATCTTCACGGTAGCAGCACATCTTTGCCAGCTCCAATTGAAATCGATGATGCGACCGACACCAAAAGACACCTATGCACCCGGCTTCCCTGGGTGGGGTAACATGAGTACTCCTGTGCTTCCGTGGGTGCTAGCCCTAGAACTTCCAAAATCCAAAAGGGTTTGCTGCTGACTCATTTCTAAGTGTCCCTAATATTTAAAAATCTAACCGCGACTTTCACCATAGAAGCTAACGTGAGCTCGCGGCTGTGTTCACACACTGCACACGGCCCCCGTGGGTCCCCTATGTCACTACCTTGGGTGGTTCCTTGGGGTCCCAGCAATTCTACAGGCTCTGGGACTTGTGCCTAGTTAAGTTGTGGTTCTTATACCACTATTTTAGTATATGGCTCACCCCTAGGGCCTGATGTGTATTTGTGCTATTTTACTGTGATTATTGAAGTGTAACTTATGGGTTTTGACCTCTAGTCTCATAAAGAGACTAGGAGGGTGTGTTAAGTAACAAATACATATATTTTATATATATATATATATATATATACCTGGTGTGGATATCTTTCTTTTAGTGACTCAAGAGATTATAGACTGGTAAAACAAGCTGCTTAACATTCCTTCAAGACTTAGCCTGAAGGCTGCTCTCCATAGCTACCACTAGGATAGCTTTCAATAATGGTTGTCTTTAACCTATAACCAATAAGGGGTTGTTTGGACTGATAAAAGGTGCCCACTTTTACTAGTGGACAGCATATATCAGGCCAACTTCTCACACCACTTTTACTTCTTTGTGTGAGAATTTGGCCTGATATATACTTGATAGTTAGGCCTGATGTTTGCAGGGCCTCCAAAACATTCCTCAGGTGGACCAGGTGATCCTCCCAGGTGGAGCTAAAGACAGCAATGTCATCTATATACGCTGCACTATAGGATCCAGCCCTGTAAGTACTTGATTCACCAACCTTTGGAAAGTGGCAGGTGCATTCTTCAAACCAAGGGCATTACCACAAATTGATAGTGCCCACTAGGAGTAGAAAATGCTGTATTTGGCTTTGCATCATCAGCTAGTCTGATCTGCCAGTAGCCGGCTGTCAGGTCAAATGTGCTTAGAAACTTGGCTGAGGCCAAAGTATCTATTAGCTTATCTGCCTTGGGGATGGGATGGTCATCAGTCCTAGTGACTGCATTGAGACCTCTGTAATCCACACAAAACCTCATCTCTCTCTTGCCATCTGTGGTGTGGGGTTTAGGTACCAGGACTACTGTACTAGCCCAAGGGCTATCTGAGGGTTCAATGACTCCCAAATCCAACATATTTTTGACTTCTGTCCTTATACAGTCCCTGACATGGTCAGGTTGCCTGTAGATCTTATTCTTCACAGGCAGACTGTCCCCAGTGTAAACGTCATGAGTGCACCAGATGGTCTGACTTGGAGTCAGAGAAAACATATCTCTGAACTGGCTGAGAAGTATTCTGCAGTCAGTTTGCTGCTGGGCAGTGAGGCAGCCTGCCAAGGCTACACCATCAACTGACCCATCATCAGGGTTCTGAGAAAGCAGGTTAGGGAGTGGGTCACTCTCTTCTTCCTGTCCTTCATCAGTAGCCATGAGCAAGTGTATGTCTGCCCTGTCAACATATGGTTTTAGTCTGTTGACATTAAGTACCCTGTGGGGACTCCTAGGGGTTCCAAGGTCCACCAAGTAGGTTAACTGCCCTTTCTGTTCAACAATTGTATGGGGGCCACTCCATTTGTCCTGGAGGGCTGCTGGGACCACAGGCTCAAACACCCACACTTTTTGTAATTCCTGGCTAGCCTCAAGGTTTTTGGTTGACTTTTTCATATACTCAGCCATCCTGGAGCGGAGACCAAGTACATAGTCCACTATGTCCTGCTTGGGGGGCTTGAGAGGTAACTCCCATCCTTTCTTAGCCAGACACAATGGACCCCTGACAGGGTGACCAAACCCAAGTTGAAAAGGGCTGTAGCCAACCCCCTTTTGAGGCACCTCCCTGTATGCAAATAAAAGGCAGGGCAAGAGTATGTCCCATCTTCGCCTAAGCTTTCCTGGGAGTCCTTTGTTCATGCCCTTAAGGTTTTGTTGAACCTTTCAACTAAACCATTGCATTGTGGGTGATAGGGTGTGGTGAACTTGTAGTTCACACCACACTCCTTCCACATAGCAGTAAAGTAACAAGACATGAAGTTTGCCCCCTGTCAGATACTACCTCCTTAGGAAAGCCTACTCTTGAGAACACACTCAAGAGAGCTCTTGCCACCACAGGTGCTGTAGTGGTCCTAAGGGGAATTGCTTCTGGGTTCCTGGTGTCATGGTCAACCACCACCAGCATAAACCTGTGCCCAGATGATGTCTGGGGATCCATGGGACCAACAATGTCAATGATGGAGCAGGTAAAGCAAAAGTTTGCATACCTCCACTATTTATCATGAAATATTAATTATGTAATCATTCTAAATATTAACTTGTACTAATTGTGTGGAGTGGTATAATTAATCAACAAGTGCACCTTAATAAACACGGGATACACAGAGGACTAAAATGCTAATTGCATGGCAACTAATTAAATGATTTACTGTGGTATGCAAACGAACTTTAGGATGTGTTGAAAAAGAGAATTGCATCATTCATGTTGCTTTGTGATGGTTTGTGCTTCCTGTGTTGCAGAATGGTGAGTATTATTGCTTCAAATGAAGCTACAAGTTAGGAAAATACTAATATACATATTGGGATTAGTGCAGGTTTAACATTAGAATCTTCATTTCTACATATTAATTACTGTTATGTTTGTTTTTGCTTAAATTGGCATTCGGGCCTACTAGGCCGCAGTTCTTAAAATGGAGTTCGGAAGTGGCCACCGTCATGTGAGTGCGATGTCTACTGCTCAGACTCAGATGGCTGTGAAGATCTCCAAGCGACCTCCGACAAGAACCGAGATGTTCCTTGTCAAGGATAGGAACATGGAGGACTGCCAAGACAAAGACTAGTGTGAATGGCCGAGGGGACAATGAAAGTCCTGTACAAGGAAACTTACAAGTTGTTACTTCGGACCTTTTGCCTGTGAAACTACCAAAAAGAACACAATTGAGAAATGTCATGCCCGGTCTCGTGGGAAACAGGCAAGCTGTGAAAAATCAAGAGACTTACATAATTCAGAGGGTTTAGCCAATCAGAACACTTTTTACCCCTAAATTGTTATGCATTATCCTAAAAGTAAGGAGAAAAAGAATATAAAAGAAAGGGATTTCGAAGAGGGGGAGATATTATAATTTTCGCTGTCGACTGCTGTTGGTGTGGAGGGTGATTTGCTGGGTTGTTGGTTCATTGGTTCGATCGCCCAGTCATTTGGCTGATTCGAGGGGACTGCAGCGAGCTGAAGGAGATTTCCTGGATGTACTTGGGTTTTCTTTGATTATAAAAGGACGATTCCATCTGAGGGGATTGGATTATTGCAGTGGGTTGACGGGTTCTTCTGGAGGTGGTCGCCAATGTTCAAATTTAGGTAAGTATAAATGTTATGTCAATTTATGTTCAAGATCAAAGATTGGAAATCGCTCAATAGAAATATGATTTGAACTGTAATTCTGAATATGCCAACACGGAGTGAACTAATTTAGATAAACTAAACTTTGATTAATAAGAATAGAGTTTGTGATTCTTTAATAAGGTATTGAGAGTTAACCGAAAGGTTCAGAACCTTTAAATGTGTTTTAGCTGGTTCTAAATCACAATCAACCAGTCCAACTAATTGGTCCATTGACCAAGTGGTGGAGTTCCTTGATGTTAAAGTTGGGATTCTATAGGTACTGATGTATATAATGTAAAGAAATTTCTCCCAATAGGTAACAAGGTGCCCCCACATGTCCAGCGCTATTTTTCCTCCGGTGTGCAGACTCGAGTGAGACGTGTGAGTGTTGGTGTTATGTGTGAATGAGTAAGTGTCATGACGGGTCTGTGACGCAGGGAGGATATGTAAATTTGCTTTTTTCCGCTGGAGCATCAATCCCAACCCTCTCAAAGGGAACCCCCACCACAGGTAGTGGTATCAGGGGGGCCTTTGTGGTTACACCTGCCTTGCCACTGGCTTGGCAGGTCACACAGGAGCGACACAACTCGTTAGTATCTTCAGACATGTGAGGCCAGTGAAAGGGAGGGACAATTCTGTCCCAAGTCTTGTTCTGGCCCAGGTGTCCTGCTAGGGGAATATCATGGGCTGGTGTCAGTAGGAATCCCCTAAACTTCAGAGGTATAACCAACCTCCTGGATGCACCAGGCTTGGGGTCTCTACACTCTGATTAAAGGAGTCCATCATCCCAATAAACGTTATGGGTGCCACTAGCATTCCCAGCAGCCTCATCAGCAGCTTGCTTTCTGAGGGGTTCAAGAGAGCGGCAGGTTTTCTGCTCCAGGCTCAGATCAGACCTGGAAGGGCCCCCTGTCCCTAAGAACTCAACCTGGTCAGGTTCAAGCTACTCTGGGAGAGTTCCTTCTTCAGGCTCAATATCATCTCCCTGAGGAGACTGATCTGCATTCTGAGTCAGGTGGGAAGGCACTGCCTTAACCCTACTGCTCCTCCTATTGGGATGTACCTGGTCCATTATTCCAGAATCCAGGGCCTGTCCAGTTTTATACATTTTGGCTTGTGACCTATTCACAGCAAAGACATTAGCAGGGATCCCTAGCATTTCTGCATGTGTCCTGAGCTCCACTTCAGCCCAAGCTGAAATTTTCAGATCTTTGCAAAGTAAGCATTCGACTGGTAGGTCTGCACTTCCAGCAACCTTCTAAAGGCCAGTTACCCCTCCCCAGGAGAAGTTAACGAATGCCAGAGAATGGTCTTTTCTGACATTGCTACCATTGGTTACTTGGTGCATTTCACCAAGTATAATCTGCCCAGGATCCACAAGATCTTTTGTCACCATGGTGACACTTGCTCCTGTGTCCCTGAATGCCAAATCCTCTATTCCATTTATTAAAGGCTGTTGTCTGTATTTGCCCAGATTACTGGGGCTCACAAAAGGGGACATATCCATTCCCCCATCACAGACTAGAACAGCCTGAGTTGGAACTCTGACTAGGCCAGAGTCCATCTCAGAACCCAGGGTCAACCCTACTACACCCTTATTATGAACATTACCACCACCTACTAGGGGGAACAGTTGCCTTAGGGGCAATGGTGGCTGGAGTAGATTCGTTGGACTTGGTGCAATCACTGGTCCAGTGAGGTTTCTGTTTACAAATCTTGCACCATGGTTTCTTTTGGCCTTTTCCCTTGTTAGACTGTGAATCCCCACCTGAAGAAGATTGTTGGGGCCCTTGTGAAGAATTCTGGTCTTTACCTTTCTCCCCACCCTTATCAGAGTTTTTAGGATCTTGCTTCTTGGGTTCACCACCTTGGTTCTGTACCTTCTGCCTCACCCCGGTTCTGACCCACTTGTCTGCCTTCTTTCCCACTTCTTGGGGAGAGGTCAGATCTGAGTCTACCAGGCACTGGCGCAACAGCTGATTCGGACAATTATTAAGGATCTGCTCCCTCATAATCGAATTGTACAATCCATGGCAGTCATGCACTTTACTGCCAAGTAACCAACCTTCCAGAGCCTTAGTAGCACAATCTACAAAGTCTACCCAGTCCTGAGTCTGTGGCTTTGGGGTATCCCTGAATTTTAACATGTATTGCTGAGTGGTTGGGCCAAACCCATCAATTATGGCACTCTTCAGAATGTTGTAATCATCTGCCTCCTCCTCTCTAACAGTTAGGAGTTTATCTCTACCTTTGTCAGCAAAGGAGAGTCATAAGATTGCTGCCCACTGCTTCTGGGGGACCCTTTGTACTTTACAGGCCCTTTCCAGTGCAGTTATCCATTTGTGGATGTCATCCCCACTCTGGTAGGGAGGTACAATCTTATTCAGGTTTTTATGGTCATGAGACCTTTCTTATCTCTAGGGATGATGCTGCCGCCATGGGACTCTAGCCCCATCTTTTTCTAGCTCTGTAGAGCTCTAGGGCCTCCTTATCTAGGGATACCTGTTTTCTTCCGATTTCAAGCTGAGCTTCCTCATACTTAAGCAATCTTTCCATTCTCTCCTGAGAGGTTTCCCTCCTATGAGAGGAGATTGAGGTCCCTATAGATGAGTTAGAATGGTTAGACTCTACTGAGGGAGATCTTGACCTTCTTGGCCCACCACCAACTCTCTCCATCACTGTCCAGGGGAATTGGATTTTCCAGGTCCAGATCATTGTTATCTGCCTGGCCAGCCTCAGAGGTCAGGTCATGGGGAGTTACACCCCTAGGCCTTTCCTCAGGTGCTGTTCCACCCACTCTGCCTAGCCCTTCAGATCCTAAAGATCTGCTAAGGTCATCCAACCTGAGTACCTCTATGAGATGCTGGGTGGTTGGACATTTGCCTCTCTTCAGTTTCCTAGTTGTGCATAATGCTCTCAGTTCCATGAATGGGAGAATATCATTCTGGGAATCTTGAAGCCCATTGGCTTCTGGCAAGGACCTACTGGTTCCTGGCCTTGAAGACATTACTAGTGTGGTGTGGTGTATTGCACTACCTACTCTAGTGTGGTCTACTAAACTCTCTTGAGTTGGCGAAAGGGTGTGCTATCCCTTAACACACAACTCTAAGTTCAGTATAACGTATTGTAGGCAAACCTGATATTATATGTACCTTAGGTACCTTTAGTGGTTTTCAGTTGATCAATTCAATTGAGATTATCTGGTAAAACAATAGCAAGCTGGAATCCCACACGCTACACACCAATGTGAGAAGGTGGCCTGATATATGCTGTCCACTAGTTATAGTGGGCACCTTGTATCAGTCCAAACAACCCCTTATATACTAAAATAGTGGTATAAGAACCACAACTTAACTAGACACAAGGCCTAGAGCCTGTTGAATCGTTGGGACCCCAAGGAACCACCCAAGGTAGTGACACAGGGGACCCCTGGGGGCCATGTGCAGTGTGAGAACACAGCCGCGAGCTCCCATTAGCTTCTATGGGGAAAGTCGTGGTTAGATCTTTAAAGATTGGGGACACTTAGAAATGAGTCAGGACCAAACCCTTTTGGACTTAGAAAGCTCTAGGGTTAGCACCCATGGGAGCACCGGAGTACTCGTGTTACCTCACCCAGGGAAGCCGGGTGCATAGGTATCTTTTGGTGTCGGGTCGCGTCGTCGATTTCAATGGGAGCTGGCGAAGAAGTGCTGCTGCCGTGAAGATGCGAAGTGTCCGAAGAGATCCAAGCCTGGATCGAAGATGAGAAGAACCTGAAAGCAGAGGGGAAAGAGTCTGGGTCACTAGCCAGTGACCAGGAACGCGATGAGCAGATGCCTACCGATGTTGGGTGATTTCAGGTGAAAGAGGTGAAGCTTGACTCTTCAGCCATGTGGACCAGGAGGTGTTGAGGACAACCAGGAGCTGGATTTCAGCTGTACCACAAAGGATGTCGACTGCTGCAGTGTCGATGCCTGGATTGGACACAACAAGCCTTGGCAACAGCAACCCACATAGAAATGAGAAAGATGCTTTGGTGCAGACCAGCAAGGTCTGTGGACTCACCACTTAGTAGGGAGTCGGGGCACGTCTGGAACAATCAGGAAAGCCCAAGTAAATACAAAGTTAACCCCTCAGGGACCCACCAGTCAACGGACCAGGGATCGTGAAGGGACCTCGAGACGAAACACAAAATGGCAGTCCACGGGTTACTCGGAATGACCAGGCCGAAAATCTTTAGTGAATTCAGTGGTTGAGGTAGGGGCTACAAGTCAGCATAAGCATGTCTTCAGGAGACATCGAGAAGTCAATGCATTTGCAAAAGTGCACAGTCGCCAGAAGTTTCGGGTCCACGCTACTCACGAGGGCTGTGGGTCTCAGCTTTGCTAGGGACTCGTATCAGCTTCTGAGATGTCTGGAAATCCAATTCCTGGGCTGCAAATACTTCGGAGTCCGGCGGGAGCTTTGATGATGCAGACCAGCAAATTGCTTCATTGGTGCCTTTCAAGCAAGGGAGTCACTCCTTGACACCAAGGGAGATTTTTTCAGTTCTCTGGTCTTGAGCAGAGCGTCGAAGGTCCAGGATTCAGCTTTAGTGTTTTGTCCAGGGTAATCTAAAGTCCTTAGGACTGGGGTCCCATACGTATACTAAGGTAGGGGGTTAGGCATACTCTGGGGACTCACCTATGGGAGGGTTTGGAAAGAGGGGTGGCTACACCCATTTCATTTGTCCAGTTTTGCACCAGAGCAGGGGCTGGAAGCCCCTAAACTGGTTTGAGCTGGACTATGCACAGGGACACCAAATGTGCCCCAGTGCATGACTTCAAAGCACTTAGAGAGTGCTCCCACCCAGCCCGAATACACCTCCCTGTGACAGGAAACCTATTGTCCAGGCCTCCCGTGAAGGAGTTTCGGTCAGCAGCAGCCAGCCAGACCGGTGTCTGTGGCTGCAGCATCCATTTTGTGATGCCAGGACTCTATTAAGTTTCTACTGGGTATACAAGTGCTGTCATGTCTCTCCCTCTAGAAGGGTGGGATCATGCTCCCACACCAGTTACTGGTGTGGGAGTATGATTCCAAGGTGTTTGACACCAAACACAACATGTTTCCGTGCAGCAAGTCCAAAGTTAGCATTTACCATTCGGTTATAATCCACTTAAGAGTATATGGTCAGGCTGCATTACTGACAACCCCGGAGAAGAGATTCCGAAGGCTGCAGTGGGGCTCAGCTCTTGCCTTGGCACCCTCTCACATATAACCAAGCACCCTGCCTTCAGGATTGATAAGGACTGACATAGGGGTGACTGATAGGTTTGTATGTGTAGTATATGGTAAGATATAGTGAACCTATATCCCAGTAAGGGGTGCATGCACCACCTTACTCAGGCTGCAGTAGCAGACCTGTGTTGTCATTTTGGGTGGCTTTCCAGGGGTGGCATAATACATGCTCCAGCCCCTGGTAGGGCTCTGGGGTACCTATGCCCTTGGTACATAGTATACCATGTACTAGGGACTTATAAGGGCACCTCAGATCCAATCTGTAATGTACCTAAAGTACATGGAATCATTTTAGAGAGGAAGCAGCTAGGCTGGAGCCCTGATTATCAGGGTCCCAGCCAGACTAAAGTCGAAAAACAGTGAAACAACAGCAAAACGTGGGGGTAAACATGTGAAGCAGATCCTACTCTTCTACACACACTACTCACAAGGGCTGCGGGTCTCAGCTTTGCTGGGGTCTCGGGTCGGCCTCTGAGATGTTTGGAAATCCTCTTCCTGGGCTGAAAATACTTTGGAGCTTCGATGATGCAGACCGGCAAATTGCTTCATTGGTGCCTTCCAAGCAGGGGTGTCACTCCTTGACCCCAAGGGAGATTTCTTCAGTTCTCTGGTCTTGAGCAGAGCATTGAAGGTCCAGGATTCGGCTTCAGAGTTTTGTCCAGGGTAATCTAAAGTTCTGGTTACAGAGGTTCCTTATTTATACCAAAGGAAGGGGTTGGACTAGCTCTGGGGACCCCCCTATGGGAGGGTTTGGCAAGTGGGGTGGCTACACCCATTTCCTTTGTCCAGTTTCCTGCCAGAGCAGGGGCTGGAAGTCCCTGAACCGGTCTGAGCTGGACTATGCACAGGGACAGCAAATGTTCCCCCAGATATAGACTAAAGTCAAAAAACAGTGAAACACCAGCAAAAAGTGGGGGTAAACATTAGGCCTGGGCAATAAATTCCGTTCCGCTCGCGGAATTTGCGGAATTTGGGTAATTTCGCGTTCCGCGGAGAACGCAAAATTGCCCAAAATTCTGCTTTTCGCAACTTCGCGAAATTTTTGGCTTGTTCGCGTTCTCAAAATGCGTGTTCGCGAGAAAATTCTCCCCGAGCACGCAAACAGCGATCGTGAACAGGAAATAAGCATCGCGAACAAGCAATTTTGTGTGTTCGCAGAATTTCTACATGTTCGTGGAGATTTTTTACCGTTTCGCGGAGATTTGCGTAACGCGATTACGCAAATTCCGCCCACCCCTAGTAAACATGTGAAGCAGATCCTACTCTCCTACACTTTGTACATCCCACTTGCCACTTTCTGCACCTCTCTTGCTTCTTTCTGCACCTCTCTTGCCTCTTTCTGCTCCTCTCTTGCCTCTTTTTGCATATCACTCTCTTCTTTCTGTATCTCTCTTTCTTCTTTTTGTACTCTTCTTGTTTCTTACTGCACATCTCTTACCTCTTGCTACACTTCTCTTCTCTCTTTCTGTACCTGTCTTGCTTCTTTCCACACCTTTCCTACTGTCTCTGCACCTCTTGCTTCTTGCTGTACCTCTCTTGCTTCTTTCTGCACCTCTCCTGCCTCTTTCTACATATTTCTTCCTCTTTCTGCACCACTTGTGCCTATTTCTGCACCACTCTCGCCTCTTTTAGTAGCTTACTCTCTTCATTCTGTACCTCTCTTTCTTCTTTTTGTACTTCTCTTGCTTCTTCCTGCACATCTCTTGCCTCTTTCTATACTTCTCTTCCCTATTTATGTACCTGTCTTACTTCTTTCCGCACCGTTCCTACTGTTTCTGTTCCTCTTGCTTCTTCCTGCACCTCTCTTGCTTCTTTCTCCACCTCTCTTGACTCTTCCTGCACTTCTCTTCACTCTTTCAATACTTCTCTTGCCTCTTTCTACATCGCTCTTGTTTCTTTTTGCACCCTTCTTCCTCATTCTGCACCTTTCTTGCTTCCTTCTGCACCACTTTTGGTTTTTTTCTCCACCTCTCTTGCTCCTTTCTGCACTTCTCTTGCCTATTTCTGTACCTTTCTTCCCCTTTCCGCACCACTATTGCTTTTGTCTGGACTTCTCTTGTTTCTTTTTGCACCTCTCTTGCTTCTTTCTGTGCCCCTCTTGACTCTTTCTGCACCTTCCTTGCTTCTTTCTGAACCTCTCTTGCCTCTTTCTACACTTCTCTTCCCTCTTTCTGTACCTGTCCTGCTTCTTTCTGCACCTTTCCTCCTGTTTCTACACCTCTATTGCTTCTTTCTGTACTAGTCTTGCTTCTTTCTGGACATCTCTTTCTTATTTCTGTACGTCTCTTTCCTCTTTCTGCATCTCTCTTGCCTCTTTCAGCACTTCTCTTCCTGCTTTCTACAATTCTCTTGCCTATTTATGCACCTCTCTTACCTCTTTCTGCACAATTGGTCCTCTTTCTGCAACTCTCTTATTTCTTTCTGCACTTCTATTGCTTCTTTCTGCACCTCTCTTGCTTATTTCTACACTCCTGTTGCTTCTTTCTGCACTTCTCTTGCCTATTTCTGCACTACTATTGCCTGCTTCTGCACATATCTTTTTCTTTCTGCACCTCACTTGCTTCTGTCTGCCCTTCTCTTACTCCTTTTTGCACATGTTTTGCTTCTTTCTGCACCCCTCTTTCCTCTTTCTATATCTCACTTGATCCTTTCTGCTCTTTTCTTTCCTATTTCTATATCTCTCTTGCTTCTTTATGCACATTTCTTCTGCTTTCTACACCTCTCTTTTTTCTTTCTGCACATCTCTTGTTTCTATCTGCAGATCTCTTACTTCTTTCTGCACCGATCTTGCTTCTTTCTGCACCTCGCACACTTCTTTCTTCACCTCACGTGCCTCTTTTTGCAGTTTGCTTGCTTCTTTCTGCACCTCTTTTGCTTTTTTTTGCCCTTCTCTTTCATATTTCCGCAAATCCTTTGTCTTGCCTCTTTCTGCACCTCTCCTACTTCTTACTGAACCTCTCTTGCTTATTTATGTAACCCTCTGGCCTCTTTCTGTCTCTCTCTTGCTTCCTTCTGCACCTAAATCAATCAATCAATCATTTGTAAAGCATACTACATACCCGCAAGGGTCTCATGGTGCTGGGGGGGGCGCTACTGATCGAACAGCCAGGTCTTGAGTATCCTCCTGAAGGTCAGCAGGTCTTGGGTCTGTCGAAGGCTCAGTGGGAGGGTGTTCCATGTCTTGGCGGCGAGGTGGGAGAAGGATCTCCAGCCGGTGGTTGTTCTTCAGATGTGCTGGATGATGGTGAGTGAGAGGTCGGCGGAGCATAGCTGGCGGTTGGGGATGTAGAAGGAGAGCCGTCTGTTGAGGTAGGCTGGGCCAGTCTTGTGGAGTGCTTTGTGTGCGTGGATGAGGAGCTTGAAGGATATCCTCTTGTTGATGGGGAGTCAGTGCAGGTTTCTCAAGTGGAGGGTGATGTGACCGTGTCATGGTACATCGAGGATCAGTCGTGCCGAGGCATTTTGGATGTGTTGTAGTCGTTTTATGAGCTTGGTCAGGGCTCCCACGTAGAGGGCGTTTCCGTAGTCTAGTCTGCTGCTGATGAGGGCCTTAGTGACTGTCTTTATTGTATCTGTCGGGATCCATCTGTAGATCTTGCGGAGCATGTGGAGGGTGTTGAAGCAGGAGGAGGAGACGGCATTGACTGGCTTGGTCATTGAGAGCGTTGAGTTGAGGATGATTCCCATGTTGTGTGCATGGTCGGTGGGTGTCGGGGCTGACCCCAGTGCCATCGGCACCATGAGTCGTCCCAGGCTGAAGGGTTGGAGCCGAGGATGAGGACCTCAGTCTTGTCTGATTTCAGCTTCAGACGGCTGATCTTCATTCAGTCGGCGACGGCCTGTATTCCTTCATGGAGGTTGACTTTGGCGGTGATGGGGTCCTTGGTGAGTGAGAGGATCAGTTGAGTGTCGTCGGCGTAGGAGATTATGTTGAGGTCGTGCTATTGGGTGACATGTGCGAGCGGGGCCATGTAAATGTTGAACAGTGTAGGGCTGAGGGAGGATCCCTGGGGTACGTCGCAGATGATCTCGGAGGTTTTGGAACGGAATGGGGGAGGCGGACGCTCTGCTTTCTGCCGGAGAAGAAGGAGGTGGTCCATTCCAGAGCCTTGCCTTGGATCCCTGCAGCATGGAGGCGTGCGCGTTATGTGCAGTGGCAGATGGTGTCAAAGGCGGCAGAGAGGTCTAGGAGGATGAGTGCTGCGATCTCACTGTTGTCCAGCAGGGTCCTGAGGTCGTCGATGGCGGCGATGAGGGCAGTCTCGGTGCTGTTTTTGCTGTGGAACCCTGACTGGGAAGGGTCCAGGATTCTGTTTTCCTTGAGGTATCGGGTTAGATGTCTGTTGACGATTTTCTCAATGACCTTGGCTGGGAAGGGAAGCAGAAAGATGGGCCGGAAGTTCTTGAGGTCTCTTGGTTCTGCCTTAGGTTTGTTGAGTAGGGCGTTTATCTCGGTGTGTTTCCAGCTCTCTGGGTAGGTCACGGTCTCGAGGTAGAAGTTGATGACGTTGTGCAGGTGGGGTGCGATGGAGCTGCTTGCTTTGTTGAAGACGTGGAGCGGGAATGGGTCTGACGGAGAGTCGGAGTGGATTGTGCTCTTAGTCTTGATGGTGTCATCGACGCTCACGCTGGCCCAGGCTAGCAGGGGGTCATGGTCGATGGTGTGCAGAGGGTCTGTTGCGTTGCAGTCTGTTGGGGCTGTCTGGGTTTTGAAGCTGTCATGGATGTCTGCTATCTTGGGGTGGAAGAAGGTGGTGAGGGAGTCGCACAGGGCTTGCGACGGCGGGATGTCGTTGGTGTTGGAGCTGGGGTTGGAGAGATCCTTCATGATGTTGAAGAGCTCCTTGCTATTGTGTGTGTTGTTTTCGAGGCGGTTTTTGAAGGAGGTCCTCTTGGCCGTACTAATGAGGTGGTGGTGGTTGTGGATGGCGTCCTTGTGTGCTGCGTGGCTGTTCGGAGTTTGCTCACTGTGCCATTCATTCTCTAGTTTCCGGCAGGCTTGCTTGGAGGCAAGGAGTTCTGGGGTGAACCAGCTGGCCCTCTTGCTGGTGTCTCTGTGGGGGGTTTCTTCAGCGGGGCAAGGGTGTTGGCGCAGTCCACGATCCAGCGTCTGAGGCTGTGGGCAGTGTCGTCGGTGTTGGAGGGTTCGGTGGGTGAGCTGAGAGCGAGGTTTGCATGTAGCTGGTCTTCGATGATTTTGCTCCAGCAGCAGCGGGGGATCTGTTGGGTGTGGTGGTGTGTGGTGGGTTTCTGGAAGGCGAACTGGATGCAGCGGTGGTCGGTCCAGAGGAGTTCAGTGTTGTGGCTGATGGAGATGTGTGGGCTTGAGGAGAAGACGGGGTCGAGCGTGTGGCCGGCGGAGAGGGTGGGCATTGTGATGAGTTGCTTCAGTCCAAGGTTGGTGAGGTTATCGATCAGGGTTGTGGAGTTGTTGTCGTTGTTGTTCTCAAGGTGAAAGTTCAGGTCTCCGAGGAGGATGTAGTCGGTGGAGGTCAGGGCGTGCGTGTTGATGAAGTCGGCAATGGAGTCGTTGAACTGGGGACGGGGTCTGGGGTTCTGTAGACGAGGGTCTCTCTGAGGGTGGAGTTAGGGTCTGTGTGGATCTGGAAGTGCATGTGTTCAGTGATGCTGAGCGTGTCGTCGGTTCTAGTTGAGACCCTGATGTTGTTCTTGTGGACGATGGCGATTCCTCCTCCGACTCCATTGGTGCGGTCTCTGCGGGTGATCTTGTAGCTGTCTGGGATGGCTATGGCGATGTCGGGGGTGGAGGAGTTGTTCAGCCAGGTCTCTGTCAGGAAGGCGACGTCCGGGGATGTTTTGTTGAGCAGGTCCCAGAGCTCGGCGGCATGTTTGCGTGCGGAGCGGGTGTTCAGTAGTATGCATCGGAGGTGGTTGGGGTCTTTCTTGGTGGGTGGTTTGTCGGCTCTGAGGTTGGTGTAGCTGCAGTTCCGGCAGGTGAAGGGACCGTGTGTGCATTTCAGGGCAGCCTTGAAGCAGGTGTGGGCCCATCCGGAGTTGAGAGTGTGCAGAGTGCTGGCGCCGTAGTGGCGGCAGTCATCTTGGTGGGTGCGGGGGCCAGGGGTTCTGGCGCTGGGTGCGGTCCAGGCGGAGACGGGTGCAGACCGGTGTGCCTTAGGCATGCCTTCGGCTGTGCAGCGGCCAGCATATATGGGGAGGTGGGAGGGAGGAGCAGATGGGAGGCGGGGGCAGCGTATGGGCAGTGGGCAGTCAGGGGGGCAGGGCCACAGGGGACGCAGCAGCAGGGGCGGTGAGGTACGATGAAGGGAACAGAAGGCAAAAGTGCACAAAAAACAAGGGAAAACGAGTGGCACAGAGGGCAAAAAGGGCACAAAAGTGAGGTAAAATGAGTGTCACAGAAGACAAGAGGGCACAGAAATACAGGGAAAAGACAAGTGGCACAGAAGGCAAAAAGGACACAGAAATACAGATAAAACAAATGTCACAGAAGGCAAGAGGGTACAGAAATACAGGGAAACGAGTGGCACAGAAGGCAAAAAGGGCACAGAAATACAGGAAAAACGAGTGTCACAGAAGGCAAACAGGGCACAAGAATACAGGGGCAGCTGAGAAACAGAAGGCAAAAACGGGCAGAGAGGCACGGGCAGTGAGGGGTACAGAAGGAAAAACCGGGTAGAGACACGGGGGCAGTGAGGGATACAGAAGGAAAAACCGGGCTGAGAGACACGGGGACAGCGAGGGGAAGAATACGGGCATTGACCACAAACAGGCAGCGGGGGAAGACAGAACAACAGCAGTCACAGACACAACAATGAAATACAGGCAATACAATAAAACAGTAGAACAGAAGATGAACAAACCTACGGCCTACCACTGGCCACCAGGGATGAGGCGCAGGTGTTAGCCTGTGGGTGGTGGAGCAGCAGCGGCAGCTGGGGCAGGGACACACAGGCGGTCCTGTGTGGAGGGGTAGCGACCTACCTGGTGGGGTCAAGGGTCGCTCTCCTCACCACGCAGTGGCCGGCATATATGGGGAGGTGGAGGGAGGAGCAGCTGGGAGGCGGGAGGCAGGGGCAGCAAATGGGCAGTGGGCAGTCAGGGGGGCAGGGCCTCAGCATCAGGGCGGTGAGGGACGATGAAGGGAACAGAAGGCAAAAAGGGCAAAAATCAAGGTAAAACGAGTGTCACAGAAGGCAAGAGGGCACAGAAATATAGGGAAAAAAACGAGTGACACAGAAGGCAAAAAGGGCACAGAAATACAGGAAAAACGAGTGTCACAGAAGGCAAGAGGGCATAGAAATACAGGAAAAACGAATGTCACAGAAGGCAAAAAGGGCACAGAAATACACTAAAAATGAGTGTCACAGAAGGCAAACAGGGCACAAGAATACAGGGGCAGCTGAGAAACAGAAGGCATATCTCTTGCCACTTTCTGCATCTCTCTTGCTTCTTTGTGCAAATTTCCTCTGCTTTCTGCACCTCTCTTTCTTATTTCTGCACTTGTCTTGCTTCTTTCTGCACATCTATTGATTTTTTCTGCATTTCTCTTGCATCTTCCTGCACCTCAGTTGCTTCTTTCTGCATCTCTCTTGCTTCATTCTGTTCTTCGCATGCTTCTTTCTGCAATTCTCTAGCCTCTTTCTGCAATTCTTTTGTCTTGCCTTTTTCTGCAACTCTCTTCTTTCTTTATGCATATTTCTCCCTCTTTCTGCACCTTTCTTGCTTCTTTCTGCACTTCTCTTGATTTTTTTCTACAACTCTCTTGCTTCTTTCTGCATCTCTCTTGCCTCTTTCTGCACCTGTCCTGTTTCTTTCTGCACTTCTATTGCTTCATTATGTACCACTCTTGCTTCTTTCTGCATCCCTCTTGCCTCTTTAAGCACCTCTTTGCTTCTTTCTGCACCTCTCTTGACTCTTTGTGCACTTCTCTTCCCTCTTTATGCACCTCTTTTGCTTCTTTCTGCATCTTTCTTCCTATTTCTGCAACACTCTTGCTTGTTTCTGTACCTCTCTTGCTACTTTCTGCACTTCTCTTGCCTCTTTCTGCACCTCACTTGCTTTTTTCTATACCTGTTTTGCTTCTTCCTGCACCCCATTTGCCTCTTTCTGCACCTCCCCTGGTTCTTTATGTACCTCTCTTGCCTCTTAATGCACATTTCTTCCTCTTTATGCACCTCTCTTGCTTCTCTCTGAACTTCTCTTGCTTCTTTCTGCACCACTCTTGCCTCTTTCTGCCCTTCTCTTCCCTCTTTCTGCACCTCACTTACTTCTTTCTGCATCTTTCTTCCTATGTCTGCAACTCTCTTTCTTCTTTCTGCAACTATCTTGTTTATTTTTGCACTTATTTTGCCTCTTTCTGTATTTTTCTTGACTCTTTCTATACCTCTCTTTCCTTTTTCTGCACATTTCTTCCTTTGTCTGTACCTCTCTTTTTTCTTTCTGCACTTCCCTTGCTTCTTTCTGCATGTATTTTGCTCTCTCTGCAATTATCTTGCCTCTTTCTGTACCTCTCTTGCCTCTTTCAGCATATTTCTTCCTCTTTCTGCACCACTCTTGTCTATTTCTGCACCTCCCTTGCCTCTATTTGTACCTTACTCTCTTCTTTTTGCACTTCTGTTATTTCTTTCTGTACCTCTCACTTCTCTCTGCACATTTCTTCCGCTTTCTGTGCCTCTATTTCTTCTTTTTGCACTTCTCTTGCCTCCTTCTATACTTTTCCTCCCTCCTTATGCACCTCTCTTGCCTCTTTCAGCATGTTTCTTCCTCTGTCTGTACCTCTTTTGTTCCTGCACTTCTCTTGGTTCTTCATGAACCTCTCTTGCTTCTTTCTGAAATTATCTTCCCTCTATCTTCACCCCTCTTGCATTTTTCTGTATATGTCTTCCTCTTTCAGCACCACTCTTGCCTATTTCTATATATCTCTTGACTATTTTTGTAGCTTTCTCACTTCTTTCTGCACATCTGTTGCTTCTTTCTGCACCACTCTGGCTTCTTTCTGCATATTTCTTTCTCTATAGGTACCTCTTTTCCTTCTTTTTGCACTTCTCTTGCTTCTTTCTGCACATCTCTTGCCTCTTTCTACATTTCTTGTCCTTCTTTCTGTACCTGTATTGCTGCTTTCTGCACCTTTCCTGCTGTTTCTGTATCTCTCTTGGTTCATTCTGTACTACTCATGCTTCTTTCTGCACCTCTATTGCTTCCTTCTGCACCTCTCTTATCTTTCTATACTACTCTTGCCACTTTCTACATCTCTCTTGCCTCTTTCTGCACATTTTATCCTGTTTCTGCACCACTCTTGTTTCTTTCTGCACTTCTATTGCTTCTTGCTGTATCTCTATTTCTTCTTTCTGCAACCCTCTTGCCTCTTTATGCAATTATCTTCCTCTTTCTGCACCTCACCTGCTTCTGTCTGCACGTCTCTTGCTTCTTTTGCACCTCTCTTGCTTTTTCCTGCACCACTCTTGAGTACTATTGCACCTCTCATGATTCTTTCCACACCTCTCTTGCTTCTTTTGCGCCTCTCTTGTTTCTTTCTGGGCTTCCCTTGCCTCTTTCTGTACCTTTCTTCCTCCTTCTGCACCTCTCTTGCCTCTTTCTGCACTTCTCTTGCCTCTTTATATACTTCTCTTGCCTCTTTCTGCATCTCTCTTGCTTCTTTCTGCATATTTCTTCAGCTTTCTACGGTAAACAGACATAATATCGAATTCAAAATATCGATAGCACAGAATATCGAGTTTTTAATATAGAATGGACAGAATATCGAATTGCCAAAATATAGTGGTGAAGAATATCGAAAATCAGGTAAGAAATAAAATATGGATTTAAATAATATAGAAGTAAGTAATATCGACAGTCATAATATAGTTGTTAAAAATATCTAATTTTTTTATAGTGTTTTAAGTGTTAGTATATGTGTTAAAAGTATGTATACATTTTGAAATGTATGTTTGAATATTTTTAAAGTAATTAATTTTATGTTATTTAATTTTTGTGTAATTTAATTCCGTAGCGGGTTGTGGGTTTAGAGGGGATTAGGGTGGGAAGTAATTTAACTATAGTACATTAAATAATAATTTTTAGGAATTATTAATTATTTTTAATTTAATTTAGCGTTTTACTTCTGTAGCGGGTTGTGGATTTATTGGGGAATAGGGTGGAAAGTAATTTAATTGT
The DNA here is from genome assembly GCF_964204655.1 of Triturus cristatus. Taxonomy (NCBI): domain Eukaryota; kingdom Metazoa; phylum Chordata; class Amphibia; order Caudata; family Salamandridae; genus Triturus; species Triturus cristatus. The sequence continues at coordinate 28,726,749 of NC_140593.1, read as the reverse complement.
TATTAGGTAATTATTAATTGGTATTGAAAATAAATTGGTTGTTGATTAGTTATTAATTGGTAAATAATTAGTATTAATCGGTAATTAATTAGCATTAATTGTTTAACTGATAATTATGTTAATTGTATTAATTTATTATTTGTAGCGAGTTGTGGGTTTATAGGGGAATATGGTGGGAATTAATTTAATTGTAAATAATTAATTATTGACATAATTTTTGTATATTGCTAATTAATTTATTCTTAATTAATTATTAATTGGTATTAATTGTATTTAATAATTTTTGGTATAGAAAATTAATTGGTTTTTAATTAATTATTAATAGGTTATTAATAAAAAAAATGAGATTTATAATAAAGTAATGATTAAATATTGTGTGATTGGTAATTAATTTTAATATTTTTATTTGGTATTAATAATTTATTTATTTTTAATAACATATTAAATTATTATTTTCCCTTCTAATGCACTCACTGGAGTGGGAATAGTAATTTTTACCCCTACGCTATCCAACGCTTTCCCTACTATTGCACTCACTGGAGTGGGAATAATAATTTTTACCCCTACGGTATCCAACGCTTACCCTAGAGTTGCACTCACAGGAGTGGGAATAGTAAATTTTACCCTCCCGCTATCCAACGCGTTCCCTACTGTTGCACTCTCTGGAGTGGGAATAGTAATTTTTACCCCTACGCTATCCAACGCTTTTCCTACTGTTGCACTCTTTGGAGTGGGAATAGTAATTTTTACCCCTACGCTATCCAACGCTTTCCCTACTGTTGCACTCTTTGGAGTGGGAATAGTAATTTTTACCCTCCCGCTATCCAATGCTTTCCCTACTGTTGCACTCTCTGGAGTGGGAATAGTAATTTTTACCCTACGCTATCCAACGCTTACCCTACAGTTGCACTCACTGGAGTGGGAATAGTAATTTTTACCCCTACGCTATCCAACGCTTTCCCTACTGTTGCACTCTTTGGAGTTGGAATAGTAATTTTTACCCATACGCTATCCAACGCTTTCCCTACTGTTGCACTCTCTGGAGTGGGAATAGTAATTTTTACCTCTACGCTATCCAACGCTTTCCCTACTGTTGCACTCTTTGGAGTGGGAATAGTAATTTTTACCCAACGGCATCTGACGTTTTCCCTACTGTTGCACTCACTGGAGTGGGAATAGTAAATTTTGCCCTCCCGCTATCCAACGCTTTCCCTACTGTTGCACTCTCTGAAATGGGAATAGTAATTTTTACCCCTACGCTATCCAACGCTTTCCCTACTGTTGCACTCTCTGGAGTGGGAATAGTAATTTTTACCCTCCCGCTATCCAACGCTTTCCCTACTGTTGCACTCTCTGGAGTGTGAATATTAATTTTTACCCCTACGCTATCAAATGCTTTCCCTTTATCACTCTGTCTGGAGTGGGAATACTAATGTTTACCCTCCCGCTATCCAACGCTTTCCCTACTGTTGCACTCTCTGGAGTTGGAATAGTAATTTTTACCCTCCCGCTATCCAACGCTTTCTCTACTATTGCACTTACTGGAGTGGTGATAGTAAATTTTACCCGCTGCTATCCTACGCAAAAAATATTGCTTTTTTTAAATAAATATTACGTTAATATATATGTATTATTATTTGTTTTTTTACTTACATTAATTATTTATTAATTTTAAAGTAATTTAAGTATTTTTAAGTATGTTTCAGTGAATTATATGTTTTATTTAATTAATTTTACATTAATTTTAAGACATTTAAAAAAATTTGATATTGTGACTAACTATATTTTTAACAATGATATTTAGGATTCTATATTTTTGTACTTACTTGTTTGGAGATAGGGCTTCAATATTTTGGCATTCTATATTTTTCCTTCGATATTTTGGCAATTCGATATTCCTCTTCTCGATATTTCGTCAGTGATCCGCTTTCTGCACCTCTCTGTGAGAAGTTGGCCTGGTATATGCTGTTCACTAATTATAGTGGGCACCTTGCACATGTCCAAACAACTCCTTATTGATGATCGGTTATAGACAACCTCTATTGAAAGTTATCCTAGTGTTAGCTATGGCGAGCAGCCTTCAGGTTAAGTCTTGAAGAAATATAAAGCAGCTTGTTTTACCAGTCTATAATCTCTTGACTGACCAAATGAAAGGCAACCACACCAGGTATATATATAAAATATATGTATTTATTTCTAAACACACCCAACTAGTCGCTTTTTAAGGCTAGAGGTCCAAACACATAAGGGGGCGAGCCAAACCATATACTAAAATAGTGGTATAAGATCCACAACGTAACTAGACACAAGGCCGATGCAGCCGGCTTACCCATAGAAGCTAACGGGAGCTCGCGGCTGTGTTCTCACACTGTACACGGCCCCCATGGGTCCCCTGTGTCACTACCTTGGGTGGTTCCTTGGGTTCCCAGCGATTCTACAGCCTCTAGGCCTTGTGTCTAGTTAAGTCGTGGTTCTTATACCACTATTTTAGTATATGGTTTGGCTTGACCCTAGGGCCTAACATGTATTTGTGCTATTTTACTGTGATATTTGAAGTGTAACTTATGTGTTTTGACCTCTAGCCTCATAAAGAGAATAGTAGGGTGTGTTTAGAAATAAATACATATATTTTATATATATACCTGGTGTGGTTGCCCTTGATTTAGCCATTCAAGAGATTCTAGACTGGTCAAACAATCTGCTTTACATTCCTTCAAGACTTAGCCTGAAGGCTGCTCTCCATAGCAACCACTAGGATAGCTTTCAATAAAGGTTGATCTTTAACCTATCATCAAAAAAGGGTTGTTTGGACTGGTGCAAGGTGCCCACTATAACTAGTGGACAGCATATACCAGGCCAACTTCTCACACACTGTGTTTTATAAATTTTAGTTATGGACAGCACTACCTCAGTTCTTTTAGGTTGCGGGAGGCACAAAATTGACTTGGTGGCCTTTAGAAATTTACTCCTGCTGTGCGCCAAATGAGCTGCCCAAGAACCAGTGTCTGAAAATCCTAGCCCCAAATATGGGAAAGTGCGAGTGCATAACTAGCGTTCAGATCCTGAGGCAATTGAATTAATAAGGTGCTTTTTGGGGCCACAGCTCATTATGAATGATTTTTGAAAGTTAGTGCAAAGATCTAGGCCAGCCATAAAGTCTATGAAGCCCCTAATTAAAGTGCATAGTGCATTCGGAGTGCAGCCCATTAGGACCGCACTATCCGCATATTCTAGGACGGGGAGTGTACTACCATTGATTCTCGGGACGTCAGTGGTAAGTTCAGACAGTACATTGTGTAGATCATTGATGTACAAAATAAATAGGAGAGGGGCCAGTACGCACCCCTGCCTGACCCCTCTACCAATATTAATGTCACCTGAAACCTCCCTGTCCTTACCAATCCTCACCCGTGCCTTCAAGTCCCTGTGCAAAGAAGCTAAAAATGAACTAAAACCTCATCTAACCCATATTTTAAAAGGATTGACCACAAACGTGACATCTTAACAAAGTCAAAGGCTGAGGTAATGTCCATAAAAGCCAAGTAAATGGGAGATTGCCGAGCTATAGTGTATTTGCCAAAAATCAGATTGATATTTAGGCATTGTTCCACAGTTCCCAATTTACTTCTAAAACCTAGCTGGCAGTTGTTTAAAATGCGTTCCTCCTCAGCCCAAGACCTAATTTTGTTAAACAGGATCCTCCCAAGTATCGTAAGTGTGTTATCAATCAGGGAGATCAGTCTATAACAGCTGGGGTTGGATCGGTCCCCTTTTTTAAAAATCGGAACTATAATGCTGATAGACCATGTGCTAGGAATAAAAGTGTTTGTTAAATTATTAAAAACATTAAGTAAAAGGGCACCCACAACTCTTTTATGCTTAATAAGGTCAATGGAGAGCCCAACAGGGCCGGGGGCTTTATTACCTAGACGTTGCTGAATGGCGTCCTCGACTTCTGACACCGATATCTGGATCCGCGAAACATCATGAAGGTTAAAGGGATCCTCACTCGAAGATGGCAAGAGGATTACTTGCTAATGACATTGGATTTATCCAATGTATATACATCAATACATCACAAAGATGAGGTAAGGGCATTGGAACATTTCCTGAGCACCAGACCGATTGAATTTAATGAGCACAACAAAATGCTCAACAGTCTGATGAATTTCTGCTTAGAAAACAATTTCTTTCTATACCAACAGCAGGTATACCAACAAACCAGAGGTGTAGCATTGGGGGCAAGCTTTATGCCAAGCTATACTTGCCTACATATAGGATGATGGGAGGAGATTATTTTAAATACTAAATATGCAGACACCCTAGCAGACCATGAGATTAAGTGGACAAGGTACATCGACAACCTTTTTGTAATGTTTATGTTTATAGAATTTATAAAGCGCACGTATACCAACGGTCGTATTGCACTCTGGGGAGAGGGGAGCTGTCCTCCAGGACTCTAACAATAGGCTTGAGTGAATACCCATGTTTTTAGCTTTTTCCTAAAACTGGTATATTCTGAGATTAATCTGATTTCAATTGGTAGGGAATTTCAGAGTGTGGGGCCTAGTACAGAAAAGCGCGAGCCACCTGTTCTCTTTCGCTTAAATCTAGGAGTCATCAACATGTTCATTGTGGCCGATCTAAGATTCCGTTTAGGCAAGTATCTTGAGATCTTAGTGGATATGACCTTGGGACCTGTGTCATGTAGTGCTTTAAAGACCATACAACCGGTCTTGAACATAGATCACAGGAAGCCAATGAAGCTGCTTCATCAGCGGTTTAGTGTAGCAGTGTCTCGGTTGCTGAAAGACCAGCCTGGCCGCTTGATTTTGGATAAGCTGTAACCTATACGTTTGGCTACCAGGGATTCCTAGGTAAATGGAATTGGCATAATCCAACCTGGACGATATTAGGGCAAGCAAAATAGCTATGCTGGCCTCCCTGGAGAAAAATTTCCTGATTTTCTAATAGGGTCCTCAATTGATACATGCATGCTGATGAAACCAGGCTGATATGGTCCTGCATGGAATTGATTCACGCATGCGGATGAAACCAGGCTGATCTGGTCCTGCATGGAATTGATAAACGCATGCGGATGAAACCAGGCCGATCTGGACCTGCATGGAATTGATAAACGCATGCGGATGAAAGCAGGCCGATCTGGACCTGCATGGAATTGATAAACGCATGCGGATGAAACCAGGCCGATCTGGACCTGCATGGAATTGATAAATGTATGCGGATGAAACCAGGCTGATCTGGTCCTGCATGAAAAGATTAGCATTTATCTTGATTCCCAGACTTTTAACTGAATTTTTGGGTATGGGAGGGGTACCCAATGCAGCTGGGCAGTGAGCTGGTGTCCACTGTTCTATTCTGTTATTAGAGATAATTATCTCTGTTTTATCAGAGTTTAATTTGAGATAATTATGAGTCATCCACTCCTTGATGAAAAGCATAGTCTGTTGAAATAGGCCCTTGGAGTCATTTGTATCATCAAGCGGGAATATCAACTGCATGTCATCTGCATAGTTGTATACCTTCACTCCTTTTTCTTGGAGAGCATGAATCGGAGGACAGATATATATATATTAAACAGATGGGGCGAAAGGGAGGACCCCTGAGGTACCCACATGTGGTGTTAGCCCGAGAGGGATTGAAGGGAGCCAGTCTAATGGACTGGGATCGTTCCCCTACGAAAGAAAGCATCCAATCCAGAGCATCCAATCTGGCGGGGCAATAGACTATCATCATCATCAAAGTCTTTATTTCGGTATTACAGTGCCATAAAAGAGACAGACACACGAATCTTGTTTGACATTGTTGGGGTAAAAGGTACTATAAAATGCTTCCTATACAGACTCTTAGCAATAAAAAGAGAGAAATAAAAATTGACAAATTCTTGGTGCAAATGTACAAGCACAAAAAGGGAACAGAGCAAAACAGATTTCAAAATTTAAATGATTTTGCCTATCGGGACAAAGTTAGTGTTTTATATTGTTTAATATTGTTTATATCACATTTTGCTGATTAGTGCAGCCCGATTACACAACAAGAGCCATTTTAAATCCAATAAAAAGGATAAAAAGCTTAAAATAGTACCATAAAAACAATTTATTTACAAGCCAAAATGCTAGTGCAAAATACACACCCGACTGGGCTGATCATTATAGTTTCAGTTTGATTTATTCATGCCAGTTGGGGAAGTAGATATAACCCTCATTCTCATCGCCCAAAACTGGTCCAGAAATTTTTCAGTTGCACAAGCATGGAGTGGTCTCGCATCTGACTTTAAAATGCGTAGGGCGTCTTTGTGGCTGTGTGTCCCAAGTTGTCTACATACCGGAGTTAGGCAATTCCTTCTAAGTCTGGCATAGGCAGCACAAGCAAAAAAGACATGGCCTTTTGTTTCATAAGTGCATGGACAAGAGGGACAGCCCTTGGGCTGTGATGTGTTTATCAGCCAGGAGTTAGTGAAAGCATTGATGGGTAGGCAGCCATGTCTGAACTGGGTGTACAATTTCCTATCTGCCGACACTTTAATAAAATCAAGATAGCTTTCTAGCCGGCTGATGGATTTTGTGTCAGTAAAAACATCAATTAAACAGCCTTGATGGATTTTCAGGAAATTCTTCTGTTCTACCCATGCCCAGTACTGAGATTTTAATTGATTCCTAGAGTATGTGGGCGGGAGACCTTCTAGCTCCTTGGGCACGCCTATGCCTGCCCGCATGGTATCTGTGTGTTTAATCCACCCAATTTTATGGTTTTTATCCAAGGTAGAAACTTCAGTAAAAGCAGATGCATAGGGGGCCAGGTCAGGGGTTGTGACCATTTTGTGCCAAAAGAGCAGTTGTCGTAAGCTCATTTGGGGGCATATGTATCAAAACCCGAATTTGCGATTCTCAAATAGCGATTTTTTGAGAATCGCTATTTGAGAATCGCAAAATGGGATGTATTTAAAATATCGCTAATATTTAGCGATTTCTTAAAATTCCTTAATTGCGATTAGCAAATTGCGAAATCGCAATTAAGGAATACCTTCCCATTCATTCCTATGGGCCAGGAGACCCATAGGAATGAATGGGAAGTAATTCTCAAATTGCGATTCGCAATTTGCTAATCGCAATTTGAGAATAATTTCAAAGGTGCAAGGGTGTCAAGATGACACCCTGATGCACCCCTGAAATCAGCATGTGTGGACATATGGCACACATACATGCCCTAAGGGCATGTATGTGCGCCACGTGGCACTAATTAAAATTTTAAAAAGTGCATTTTTAAAAGAATTCACAAATTACCACCAACTAGAAGTTGATGGTAATTTGCGATTTCTTAAGGATTTTTCGCAAAACTTTGTTGCCTGTTACATTTCATTTAAGAAATCGCAATTTGTGATTTCTTACATGCTTACGAAAAGTTAAGAAATCGCAAAATTAGCGATTCCTTAAATTTGCGCTGAAAAATGGCTCATACATACCGTTTAGCGATTTTTTATTCGCAAACGCTGTTTTTTGCGAATCGCAGCGTTTGCGAGTAAAAAATCGCTTGATACATATGCCCCTTGGTCATTAATAGACTTAACACCCAAGTCAAGTTTGAAGGGGAGAAGGGGAGTGCTTTGGGGGAGTGATACCAAACTCCTAAGGAACTTGTTTTCCACTGTTAAAAGGGTGTTAACATTTATGGAATCCCACAGTTCTACCTCGTAAAGCACACTACTTACTACCTTGCAGCTATACAGCTTGAGTGCGGGGACTACAGGCTTGGTATACGAAAGGCAGTGCTCCCGCCGCAAAGCCCCAGTTAAATGGGAACATTTCAGGGACGCCTAGGTGCTTCTTCCAGGCCATTCCCTCGGACAGCTTGATTCCCAGTTAATCAAAGGAACCAACTCACTCGAGCAGGACATTATCTAGGACTAAGTTACCTTTAAAGGATTTGTGGGGATTTAGCATCATCAACTTGGTTTTAGTAGTGTTGATGACCAAACCCCTCACATGACAAAAGGCCTTAACGCCTTCGATGCTCATGACGGAATGGTTCCGTCATGAGCATCGGTGCCCCTGTGCTCATGACGGAACCATTCCGTCATGAGGCCAGGGGCAAGAAATCCCTCTGCTGCAGACAGCAGAGGGATTTCTATTTAATCCGTTTGACCTTGGGAGCTGGGGAAGAGCTTCCCCAGCTCCCGAGGCCCCCTCCCTGGTTTCTGTGCAATGAAGATCAGCGCGCACGTCGTGCTGTCTTCATTGCACAAAAACCGAAACTGAAATGAGCCTTTAGGCTCTTTTCAGTTTCACTTTATATGTGCTCAGGGGGCTAGCTCAGCCCCCTGGGCACGTAGAAAGACGGGAGAGGTATCATTGGAAAGGGGAGAATCTCCCCTTTCAAATGGTACCCCTCCCCAGTGGATCCCTGCTTGGGGATCGCCCCAGGAGGGCAATCCCCAAGCAGGGATCCACCCACTAGACACCAGGGAGGGGGGAGCGGCCCCTTAGGCAAGGGCTTTTGCTCCCCCCAAATATGTTTAGTGTCATTTAGTCTTTTTGCCCCCCCTGGGGGGCATATGGGGGCAGTAGCCCCCAATCTGCCCCCCAGGGGGGCAAAAAGCCCACTAGACACCAGGGATATTTACTTTGCGCACAAAATTTCTTTGGGTGGGGGCTGCCCATGAAGGGCATGTCCATGCCACCCCCACATAATGTACAGCCTTTCTGCCCCCCCTGGGGGGCAGTTGGGGGCAGTAGCCCCTAATCTGCCCCGCCAGGGGGCAGAAAGCCCACTATATGCCAGGGATTCATTTTTTCTTATAATTTGTGGTGGGGGCTGGCCAATATGGGCATGCCCATGCCCCCACCCACCCTCCGCAAAAATGACAGCCTTTCTGCCCCCCCTGGAGGGCAGATGGGGGCATTAGCCCAAAATCTGCCCCCCCGGGGAGTCAAAAAGTCCAGAAGACACCAGTTTTGGGCAGCCCCCACCCTAATTAAAATTTGCCCAAAAAACTCCCTGGTGTCTTATGGACTTTCTTCCCCCCCCCCTGGCGGGCAGATGGGGGCATTAGCCCCCAATCTGCCCCACAGGGGGGCAAAAAGCCCACAAGACACCAGGGATTTTTGGGGGGCAAATTTGAATTAGGGTGGGGGCTCCCAAAACGGGCATGCCCATGCACCCACCCGCAAAAATAACAGCCTTCCTGCCCCCCTTGGGGGGCAGATGGGGCAGCAGCCCCCAATCTGCCCCCCCGGAGGGGCAAAAAGCCCACTAGACGCCAGGGATTTTTTTGGCAAATTTTAATTAGGGTGGGGGCATTGGCATGCCCTTTTTGGGCAACCCCCACCCTAATTAAAATTTGTCCAAAAAACTCCCTGGCATCTAGTGGACTTTCTGCCCCCCTGGGGGGCAGATGGAGCCATTAGCCACCAATCTGCCCTGCCAGAGGAAAAAGAAAAAACGCTCACTAGATGCCAGGGTTTTTTGGGGGGCAAATTTGAATTATGGCGGGGGCTCCCAAAACGGGCATACCCATGCCCCCTCCTTAAAAAAATAACAGCCTTCCTACCCCCTGGGGGGCAGATGGGGCAGTATCCCCCAATCTGCCACGCCAGGGGGGCAAAAAGCCCAATTGACGCCAGGGAGTTTTTTTGGGGCAAATTTGAATTAGGGTGGGGGCTCCCAAAAGAGGCATGCCCATGCCCCCATCCCCCTCCCCTGCAAAAATAACAGCCTTCCTGCTCCCCTGTGGGGCAGATGGGGCAGTAGACTTTAAAATGCGTAGGGCGTCTTTGTGGCTGTGTGTCCCAGGTTGTCTACATACCTGAGTTAGCCAATTCCTTCTAGGTCTGGCATAGGCAGCACAAGCAAAAAAGACATGGCCTTTTGTTTCATAAGTGCATGGACAAGAGGGACAGCCCTTGGGCTGTGATGTGTTTATCAGCCAGGAGTTAGTGAAAGCATTAATGGGTAGGCAGCCATGTCTGAACTGGGTGCACAATTTCCTATCTGCCGACACTTTAATAAAATCAAGATAGCTTTCTAGCCGGCTGATGGATTTTGTGTCATTAAAAACATCAATTAAACAGCCATGTTGGATTTTCAGGAAATTCTTCTGTTCTACCCATGCCCAGTACTTAGATTTTAATTGATTCCTAGAGTATGTGGGTGGGAGACCTTCTAGCTCCTTGGGCACGCCTATGCCTGCCCGCATGGTATCTATGTGTTTAATCCACCCAATTTTATGGTTTTTAACCAAGGTAGAAACTTCAGTAAAAGCAGCGGCATAAGGGGCCAGGTCAGGGGTTGTGATTATTCTATGCCAAAAAACGGTGGGGGCATTGGCATACCCATTTTGGGCAGCCCCCACCCTAATTAAAATTTGCCCCAAAAACCCCCAGGCGTCTAGTGGACTTTTTGCCTCCTCTGGGGGGCAGATGGGGGCATCAGCCCCCAATCTGCCCTGTTGGAGGGGTAAAAAGCCCACTAGACGCCAGGGATTATTTTGGGGAAAATTTTAATTAGGTTGGGGGTTGGCCAAAACTGACATGCCCATGCACCCACCCCCTCCCTGCAAAAGTTACAGCCTTCCTGCCCCACGTCGGGGACAGATGGGGCAGTAGCCCCCAATCTGCCCCCCCGGGGGGCAAAATGCCTACTAGACACCAGAGATTTTTCAGGGCAAATTTTAATTAGGGTGGGGGCATTGGCATGCCCGTTTTGAACAGCCCCCACCCTAATTAAAATTTGCCCAAAAAAATCCCTGGCGTCTAGTGGACTTTCTGTTCCCCCGGGGGGGCAGATAGGGGCAGTAGCCCTCAATCTGCCCCCCTTGGAGGGCAAAAAGCCCACTGGACGAAAACGATTACGCTGGCTTTTATTTTGTGTGGGGGTGGGGGCTGCCCCGAATCGGCATACCAATGCCCCCACCCCCCAAAAAATAGCCACAGTGTTTCTGCCCCCCTTGGGGGCATATCGAGGCAAACCCTCCCCCCCTCCGATGCCCCCCCCGGGTGGCAGAAAGTCAACTAGGCACAGAGTTGTTTTTAGCAATATGCCTACCTGTGGATTTAGGGCCCTAGTGCAGCCATCACATAGGGAAACCTACCACACCCACACATTTCTGAAAACTAGACACCCGGGGGCTTCCAGGGAGGTATGGCTTGCATGGATCCCCCAACGTTTCCTTACCCAGAATCCCCTGCAAACCTCAATTTTAGCTGAAAAAAATCACTTTTTTCACACATTTTTGTGTAGGAAAGTTGTGGCATCACCGGGCTCACACATATTTGCCACCACCCAGCGTTCCCCCAGGTCTCCCAATAAAAATGGTGCCTCACTCGTGTGGGAGGCCCTAGTAACCGCGACAGGCAAAGGCTCAAAACGTTGTGAGGCGAAATCAACATTGCCGATCAAAAAATGTTGTCGCGGGTACTTGGTGATTCTTGAATTGTAAGAGTTTAATTAATCAGGCAATACAATTATTATTAGTCTCATTAGGATTATTATTATTATTTATTTTTATATGGTGCACAAATCATCCCCAAAGGGATCTCTCGCCGCCTTGGGAGGCAGGCTTCCAAGAACAAAGCGACTCAGTTGAATAGCCAGGTTTTTAGGTACTTCTTAAAAATGGTTAAGTTTGAGCAAGAGCGCAAATCTAGGGGCAGCATATTCCAGTAATTAGGAGCCAGATAGGAGAAGGCACGGCCCGCCATCTTAGCTTTTTTAATTCTCGGCATTGGGAGAAGCTTTTGGCCGCTGGATCTTAGCAGTCGTGCCGGAGTGTACCATTCCAGCTTCTTTGTGAGGTATAAGGGTCCTTGTCCGGAGAGTGCTTTAAAAACTAGGCACAAAAGTTTTAAAAGTGCCCTCTTTCTTATCGGCAGCCAACGCAACTCTCTCAATAGCGGTAAAGATGGAGTAAGTGGAGGCTTATTTAAGCCTAAACGAGCAGCCGTGTTTTGCACGACTTGTAGCCTAGAAAGAAGGTCCTCCCTCACCCCCACTAGGAAAGCATTTCCGTAGTCCAGTCTACTGACTAGCAGTGACTGGATCAGAACCCTTCTAGCAGAGAGAGGAACCCATGGGAAGACCTTCTTCAATGTGCGAATCAGGCCGAAACATTTGCCTGATAGGATTTTAACATGTTCTTCCATGGATAAATTGTTATCCATTGCAATGCCTACATTTTTTACCCATTTTTTAGGGGAGGGGGATAATCCTACTTCCTCCGGCCACCACTCAACAGTCCACAATTCCTTCACTTTACCAAACAGTAGGATCTCCGTCTTGTTGGAATTAAGTTGGAGGTAGATGTTTTTCATCCATGTGGATATTTTAATCATACAGCTCTCAAATCTGTCTCTGGTCGCCGTGTGGTCCTTCTCTATGGGGATTAACACCTGAGTGTCGTCCGCATAGGAGATGGTTTGGAATCCACAGGATTTTACAATGGTAGCCAGAGATGCCACATAGATGTTGAACAGGGTGGAGCTTAAAATGGAGCCCTGAGGAACTACCGTATACACGACTGTGGTCTGAGAGACAAATGAGTCTAACTGCACACATTGAGATATGTCCGAAAAGAAACTCCGCAGCCACTCCCATGCCATTCCAGTGACACCTATCTCTCGCAGTCTATTCAACAGAATTCTGTGTGAGATGGTGTCAAAGGCTGCTGACAGATCAAGTAGGACCAGCACAACCGGAGTCCCTTCATCCAGTAGCAGCCTGATTGTGTCTGTTACCTCCACCAGAGCAGACTACGTGCTGTAACCAGCACGGAAAGCCCGACTGCAAGGGATCTAAAAGGACGTGCTGATCCAGATGGTCTGAAAGTTGGCGATTTATCAAAGTTTCCATAACTTTAGAGCAGCCCGGGAGGAGCGAAATGGGTCTATAATTCTGCAGATCGGCACAGTCGGAAGATGGTTTCTTGGGCAGGGGTTTAATAAAGGCTTTTTTCCATCTGGCCGGAAAAGACGAGGTAGCTAGAGATAAGTTACATACTTCCGTTATGGGGTTTACTAGCTCCATTGCTAGATCCGACAACACATAGGGGGGGCTATATCAGACGGGGAGCCTGACTTAATACCTTTCAGTAGTGATAGCACCTGTTCTCTAGTGATGGTTGCAAAAGTCTCTAATCTCACCAAAGAGGGGTTATCAGTGATTAGACTTCCTTCCCTGTTATCTGGTACCTGCTTGAAGGAGTCATAGATGTTATCTATCTTGTTTTTGAAATGTATCGCAAGCTTATCGCAAAATTCCTATGTGGGGGGGCAGGTGCAATTGGCTACGCTGGGAGCAGTAAATTCCTTGAGAATCCTAAAAAGTTCTTTAGAAGAACCCTTTGCCCCATCTATGCAAGAGGCCAGGAATGTTCGTCTTGCTGTATTGCAGTTATTGAGATACATCCTATGTACAATATTATAAGCAAGTCTATCAGTCTACGATTTTGTTTTCCTCCATTTTCATACCTTTACCCTGCAGGCAGCCTTCTGAGTCTTTAAACTATCCGAATACCATGGAGCTGGACTTTTTTTAATCATATATTGTAGCTGTTTTGCTCGGGGCGATCTTGTCAAAAGTCCTTATGACCTCTGACTCTAATTTACATAAGGCTACGTTGATGTCCTGACATTCATTGAGCAAAGGAGGAGAGAATACTGTACTGAACGTCTTAGGTGTTATTTTCCTCCATTGTCTACGTAAGACTTTCCGCCCTTGCGGTTTGTCCAGACCTTTAGGAGCCGACAAAGAGTAACTCAGGGCCATATGGTCCGACCAACTAACTACTTGAGGTGGTTCTGTGCTCCAGCTAGGGATATTTGTGAATATATTATCTAGCGTATGGCCTGCTATATGAGTTGGAGAAGATACTTTAGGCAACAGATCTAACGACTCCATAGCTGCTAGCAAATCAACAGTGACAATATTAAAATTCATGTCAAAATGAAAATTGAAATCTCCTAAAAGGAAAAAATCCTTCGTTTGCAGGACGTATGGGGCCAGTATTTCTAATAGTGAGGCACAAAAGACATTCTTGTTTTCCCCAGGAGGGTGATACACAACCGCTCCTATCACTTTGTGGCTATGTACCAAATCGATAGATACAATCATCAGCTCCATCATAGGAGACAATATTGTGTCCAACACTTTTAAATTTAAGACAAAACGGGTCACAATGGCCAGCCCTCCACCTTTTTTTCCAGTTCTATCCAACCTTTATACCTTGTAGTCAGAAGCAAAAGCTATAGCTAGAGAGGGAGTGGAATGTATATGTAGCCAAGTCTCAGTAAAGAAACATATGTCCGGTTTTTGATCATCCAAAAGATCCCAAATTTCCATGGCATGCTTGGATATAGATCTGGCATTAATGTATAGCCCTTGGAAGGTGCCGTCTGTCCTCATACCTTTATTTATGTCTTCATTCAGGGTGGTATTGGTAGTTGCTTGCGGCCCTGAGGGCCGATTCTTGTTCCAAAGACTGCCTGCCTTCTGGGGTTGAATAACTAGCCATTGGCAACAAGGGCGACAGTTTTTAAAGGCTCCAGTGTACAGGCAAAACCTGCCCTCACATTCCCGGCAGATGCTAGTTGTCCCCAGTTCCAACAGCTCCTCCCTGGAATAGGTTAGAGGCGGCATTGTTGAAAATGGGAGGTATGGCAGAGATTTCTGTCAGCTGGCAGCGTTCAGGCACGGACGGGTGCAGACGGGCATCTATGCAAGTGGCCAGGAATGTTCGTCTTGCTGTATTGCAGTTATTGAGATACATCCTATGTACAATATTATAAGCAAGTCTATCAGTCTACGATTTTGTTTTCCTCCATTTTCATACCTTTACCCTGCAGGCAGCCTTCTGAGTCTTTAAACTATCCGAATACCATGGAGCTGGACTTTTTTTAATCATATATTGTAGCTGTTTTGCTCGGGGCGATCTTGTCAAAAGTCCTTATGACCTCTGACTCTAATTTACATAAGGCTACATTGATGTCCTGACATTCATTGAGCAAAGGAGGTGAGAATACTGTACTGAACGTCTTAGGTGTTATTTTCCTCCATTGTCTACGTAAGACTTTCCGCCCTTGCGGTTTGTCCAGACCTTTAGGAGCCGACAAAGAGTAACTCAGGGCCATATGGTCCGACCAACTAACTACTTGAGGTGGTTCTGTGCTCCAGCTAGGGATATTTGTGAATATATTATCTAGCGTATGGCCTGCTATATGAGTTGGAGAAGATACTTTAGGCAACAGATCTAACGACTCCATAGCTGCTAGCAAATCAACAGTGACAATATTAAAATTCATGTCAAAATGAAAATTGAAATCTCCTAAAAGGAAAAAATCCTTCGTTTGCAGGACGTATGGAGACAGTATTTCTAATAGTGAGGCCCAAAAGACATTCTTGTTTTCCCCAGGAGGGTGATACACAACCGCTCCTATCACTTTGTGGCTATGTACCAAATCGATAGATACAATCATCAGCTCCATCATAGGAGACAATATTGTGTCCAACACTTTTAAATTTAAGACAGAACGGGACACAATGGCCAGCCCTCCACCTTTTTTTCCAGTTCTATCCAACCTTTATACCTTGTAGTCAGAAGCAAAGGCGATAGCTAGAGAGGGAGTGGAATGTATATGTAGCCAAGTCTCAGTAAAGAAACATATGTCCGGTTTTTGATCATCCAAAAGATCCCAAATTTCCATGGCATGCTTGGATATAGATCTGGCATTAATGTATAGCCCTTGGAAGGTGCCGTCTGTCCTCATACCTTTATTTATGTCTTCATTCAGGGTGGTATTGGAAGTTGCTTGCGGCCCTGAGGGCCGATTCTTGTTCCAAAGACTCCCTGCCTTCTGGGCTTGAATAACTAGCCATTGGCAACAAGGGCGACAGTTTTTAAAGGCTCCAGTATACAGGCAAAACCTGTCCTCACATTCCCGGCAGATGCTAGTTGTCCCCAGTTCCAACAGCTCCTCCCTGGAATAGGTTAGAGGCGGCATTGTTGAAAATGGGAGGTATGGCAGAGATTTCTGTCAGCTGGCAGCGTTCAGGCACGGACGGGTGCAGACGGGCTTGCCTTAGGCGTGTCTGCGAGTAACGTCCCGTTAAATGACTCAGCGGTGGATCACTAGAGCGCTAACTTCCCAAAATGGCGCCCGCTTAGTGCCCCTCTTGTCATGGGTTTCCTCTCTACACTCAATCGGTCATGCAAGGGACCGTGGTGGACCGGAGAGACCCTTGTGGTAAATAACAACAAATGTGCCCCACAAGATTACAATGATATTATAAAAAGCGATGGCCCCCAATATTTAGACACGCGTCATAAATTCTAAAAACGTCAGTATCAAGTCAATGGCAAATAGTATTTTTATAAAAGAAACACGATATTATCAGGCAAAACACTCTAAAAAGGCTAGCGACTTCAATTGTGCTGCGAGAGAAAGAAGCCAGCAGCAGCAGCAGGATTAAAAAGAGAAACTGGCACTTAGTGCTCAGCGACCCCTTGGTGGGGGTTAAACTTCCACAGACACCTACAATAACTTTCAGGAAGGTCCCATCCACTAGCAAGTTCCTAGTTAGTAGCAGCCCAAAAGTAGGATCAGGTTCAGGCTGGTTGGCAGGTCGGAAAGGCTTTGTCAGATGCTCCTCCTGTAGGGCGTACAAGTTCGGAATTAGTATCCACATGCTGGAGTCCTCTTGTGGACTGTGGTACGTGGGGAGCACAATACTGCAGGCCCACAAGATGATTCTCCAGCACCTAAGGCCCATAACTAACTCGGATTCAACCTACCCAGAGGCCCGCCATTTCAGAGAAGTCCATGGTAATGATTTGGAACATCTAAAATTCTATGCCGTGGACTCAATTCTTCCATTAAGACGAGGTGGAGACAGAGAGGCCATTGTAAGGAGATTAGAAACCAGGTATATTTTGGAGTTTGATAGCAATAGCCCACAGGGGCTCAACACCACTGAGGATGTGTGTACTTGGCTCTAGCAATTCTTCTAGGTTAGACTCCAATGTCCAGTAATGTATCTGATTTAACTCACATGCAGTGAGGCATATATAGTCAAAACACGCTGTACCTCATAATCCCTGTATAGAACCTTCCTTTTCACCTTCCTAAAGTAGACACTTTATTTGTGGAAATATGTTCTCCAGAGCATACCCATATACAAATTAGCAATTTTTTTGCACTTTGAACCAACTTTTGACTTTACAACTATTGGCAGCTGAGTAAATGCCCACTAGGGCAGTATTCCTCTTGGACACTCTTTTAAGACTGGTCTTTTATGATTTTAACATTATTTTAGTATTAAATCATGCAAAAATGCACTACATTGCAATTGGGAAGCATTGGGCTTTTTAAGGGACTATACGAATGTTTTTACCTATGCATGGCATATTTAATCTATTTATACAGGTAATTTATGTATGTATTTTGCACATGATTATCATAGTCATGATCAGCTTTTATAAACGTGTCAATGAACTGCTATTTTTGTATTGTGACTAGGGGTGGGCGGAATTTGCGAAATTCACTTTCGCAAATTATCGCTAAAATGTTAAAAATTTCCGCAAACACGCAGAAATATCGCGAAGATGCGGAAGTTTTTTTCCCTCCCGTTCGCGGTATTTTCTGCATGGTCGCGGCTCGCCAACTTACCCATGTGGTTGCATCTTGTTTTCACTTGTCTCGCGGTGCGTGATCGCGAGAAGAAAGACGTGATCGCGCAATGTATGACGTTACTGCGGGAGCGAACTGTCGCGAGACAGCGCAAATGGCTACCAACAATCCAACATCTCGTGGAGAACGCGACCGGATCGGGAAAACTTGTTGGCGAGCGCGGGGATTCAGGTAAGGCGATCGCGCGCACGCGAGAATATATTATTTTACAGCGCGAGCAAGCAAAAAATTTCCGGTAAAATGCGGATTGCGGAAATTTTGAAAATTTTCGCGCTCTCCGTGGAATGCGAAAATGTCAAATTATCGCAATTTCCGCGAGCAGAACGGAATTTTAGCCCAGGCCTAATTGTGACACCGGAACTCAGAACACTAGTCTGTTTTTCATATTGTCTTTGCACTTTGCACTTTAAATGTGGGAAGGACTTGTAGGCACGTCATGTGATCAAGGCCTGCAAAGCCCGAAAGGCATCAAGGCAGCAAAGTGCACAAATTAATAAAACAAAAACTTGCACAAAGAAAGTGAAGTCCGAGCCTGTTTCTGGTTCCAGGTTGTAGGGTACAGCATGAGAAAAAGGGTTGATGGTCGCCAGTAGGTAGTTATAGTTAGGACCTAGTTTCCATAGGAAAATCATTTTTATTTTCCCAATAACTTTGGCACCGGTTGATGAATATTCGTGAAATTTTTAAAATAAGTAGCCTGCTCTGGGTTAGCTTCTGTCTTGGAAGTTTCAGGGTGATTTGTGAAGTGGGGGCTGAGAAAAAAGGTGGGTCTCATAACGCATTTTCCCCATGTTAATTTCCATAGGAAACTTTAGACAAAGCTACAGCCCGAACTGCTGAATGGAATTACACTGAATTCGGCAAAAAGGTAGAGCTTGGTTCAGAAAGAGCCCTTTTTAGGTCTCGCCTATGTAGCGCGCATGTGCTACATAGGAGAAGACCTTTAGCTATCGATTCAGTTTTGCTGCCAAAAACATGCAAGCGTTGCATTGCTTTGAATGGCAACGCGTGCACGTTTGGCAATTCCTTTGCGGGAGCGAGCTTTCAAACCATGTGTTAATTACAAACATATGGTTCCTGCTCACTCCCGCAAGGGAAACAGGTGCAGGCCCCCTCCTCTCACTCCTCCCCCTACTGCCTCCTCCTCTCCTCTTCTTTTTTTTCCCCCTTCAGCGCGCGGCGCGCGAGCTTGTTTAAGGTATCACAGTTTTCAAAGTATGTTTTCATGCGGGGCAGTTTGCGTAGAAAGGACATTCTATTTTGACTTTATTTCCGATGCATGTTTCAACATAGTCCATGTTTCTCGAGCCTCTTTTACACTCACCTCCCTTTCCCTATGGTTCTCCAAGATGATGTAGCAACATTTGTGGAGCTCCTGTAAATTAAGAACCTTTTCAATTCCCCTGGCGCGTTACTTTGTTACATGGTGTCCACAGCAACCAACAATTTGTACGGGAGGCTAGTGGCGAGCAATCACATGCGGCATGGTGTTCCCTTAAAGCTTTTATCAGTACTAATATTCAGAATGTCAATCCAAGCAAACCAACTTAGAAATTAAAATTGGGAATTAATAGCACCATTGGCAAGCAGAGTTAAAATTGTAATATCAAATTGCTCACGGACAAGAAAACACATACGCATTTTTGAATAGAATATGCGACTCTCAATGTGATCATCACAATCGGAAAAAAAAGATCCCTTTAGCGTGAAACTAGCACAGCAGATATGTTGGACTTGGCCCTTCTGGCAAGTTCACCCCTAAAACTTTTTGCATTTATCATAGCCTTTTTCCTATGTTGTATTAGTGGTTTTAGACCTCTAGGCGCTTTTACACTGTGTCCCAGTGGAAAGTGCGTGTGCTCTATATATGTGTTAGTGAGACTGACCTGTCCTCCCATAGGAATGCATGGGGGATCACAGTGACCGTGTTAAGTCCTGATGTGAGAGGAGTGCAGGGTCGAGTTTGGTATGTGTGAACTCGTGAGATTGAATGCTGTGTGATGATGTGTGCGGCGTTACTGTGTCTAGTGTAGAAGTGCCAGTTCTAGAAGCTGGCATATCTGTGTAATAAATGTGAAGTGACTGTCTGGCTTGTGATTGGCTGGTGTGCCTGGCTTCAGGAGTCAGGATGGGTCTGCCCCGGTGGTGAATGGAGAGAGCTGCATGTTGATGGCAGGGAGGAGTACACCTGGGACCTGAATAGGGCTGGGCTTTCCCTCCACAATGGTGGATCCACCCCCGGTGGTGCGTCTAATGTCCCTGGCCTGTCCTATGAATAGGGAGAGGGGCTGAGCAAAACAAAGTGCTCAGGAACCATTTGCATCTGGTTCGCCCCTTCCCTGCATCTTTGGAGACAAAGGATTTTGTGTATAAAAGAGGGTCTGTGACCCCATGAAAATGTTCTTGTTCTTGGACTAGAAACTACCAGGGGCAGACTGCTGCTGGGGTTCAGGGGAAGACTTGCCTCCCTGGGCCCTGCCCAGCCCCTGGATGCCCTAGATGCTGGAGGACTTAGTTTGGAACCTCCTGCCTGGCCTGAGGATGGCTGGGAGACTGTCCTTGCCCTGAAAGCCTTGCCCTGCATGGCCCCTTGCCCCACAAAGACTGGCTGCTGTTTGACAGACCTGCTGCTTTTCTTTTCAAAGACTGATTATTATCTGAAAAGGAACTTGTGCTCACATCGATCTCCAAGGGCCTGGAAGCGAGCTGGCCCCCTGACCTGAGTCCCAGGAACATTGGACTCTGCCTGCCTGCATCTGAGCCGCGAAAACATTGCTGACCTCTCCCTCTGCTGCTGGAGCCACCCCCAAGTGCGTCCCGTATCTCTGGACTGCCGTGAAGCCGACCTGTGCCTGCCTGCACCCGTGTGACCCGCTCTGACCACAAGCCGTGAACACTCTGTGTCGCTAGGCTGCCGCGAAGCCAACCTGTGCCTGCCCGCACCCATGTGACCCGCTCTGACCATGAGCCGTGCCCACACCGTGTCGCTGGGATGCCCACACCCGCTTCACCCTCCCCTGAAGGGCGCACTGTTCTGCCTGCCTCATCCCCACTGGGGGGGGAGACCTTGAAAGATCCGCGCATCGCCCCGGAGACGTTTCGTACGCCGACGCGTACACTCTCCCGGACTACACAGAGCCGAAGCATTTCCCCGCTCAGACGGGCATCTACAGAGGTGCACATCGTACGCCTGAAGTGTGCCACTCCCCTCATTGCCGTTTCTGTTGCTCTCGCAGTAATAGCGGCGGGTGCCCACCCCGCCTTATGAAGGTAATTTCAAATTTGGAGGGAGCCTACCCCTCATGGCACTTTGTAACTTATACCCAAAGTGGGTGCCCACCCGTGTTTCCCTGCCGCGGCCCGAGCCACGTTCAAAGATTGCCGCCGAGTCCGCGGCCCGCCTGGTTGTGGGCGGGGCCGCTGGACGGAAGCGGAAATGCGGCCATTTTTCAGGAAGAGAAAGTCCAGGAGCCTTGCAGGCTCCCCCTGCAAAGTCCCGGTCCCGAGATGGGGGACCGGGTGAAGACCGGCACGTCGAGAGGACGGGGCTCTCATGAGGTGAGAGAGCCTCGCCATGACCGCCGCCGAAGAGAAGAATGCCGCCGCCTTGAAGGAGAGCCCCGCGGTGCCAGCAGAAGAGAGAAGTCCTTTCCCTGTCAAGAGCCGGTGAGTTGAGACGGCTACGGGGGGAGGCTGGGCGCATTGTTAGTGCCGATCGCGGCACTGTGTTGAACAAATAGTACTGAGTGGTCCCGCCAGTGAGTGAGCCACTCCAACGACGGGGCATAATTGTTCTAAGAGCCTATGTGGCTCCAACGAGGGGTACATTTGTTTCCAGAGCCGGTGTGTGGCTCCAATGGTTGGGGGCATATTTTATTGGAAGCGCCAGTGCGCTCCATAGTGTTTTGGGTGCCAGTTCTTTTCTGTATTGGCACATAGTGATTTCAGGAGCCCCGTGTGGCTCCACAGTTCGGGGGACATGTTTATTTTCTGAGCCAGATGGCTCCAACGTGGGGCACATTGATTTCCTCATATTTGACTTCCACAGCTGCGCAGCACTTAGTGTCAGCTGCAGCGTTTAGGTCCTGTTCTTGTCCCCAGCTGCCCAGCAAGTAGTGGGCAGCTGCTATGTTTAGGTTCTGGCGCAACCTGGACCCTAATGTGATTAAAGTACTATTGTGGTTTAATGCTTATGGTGTTAGGAAATGTACTGTGTGTAGTATGTTTTGGGCACTCTGTGTTTTATACCTCTAGATATGATTTCTGCATAGGAGGTTCTTTTACCTGTTTAGGTTTATGTTAGGGAGATTATTCTTCCCTGTGTGATGTACGCCCCTAGTGTAATTATACTTAGGAGGTAAGGTCTAATGCGTTAGACTTGTGAGAAATTGCATAATGGGTTTATGCCCCTGTGATGTATACAGGATAGGTTTTACACCTGATTTTATTGTGATAATGGTGAGGTCATTATTGCGCCAGTAGTTACTGGTTGTGCTCTACAGTTATAATTTGTGTTTCCGTTGGTATATATTCTACATTTACAATTGGTGATTTGTGCTAATTCTGACAGTGGTCCATGTGGCCCTCTCTTGTGTAAATAGTCCCCTGTAAAAATCTGCCCAGTGCCAGTTGGCACAGTGTAAATGATGTGATTATCATCTAATGTGTTTATTATAATACAAAGGCTATTTTTTATATATTTAAACTTGTGTGGAGTTTCTTTTGTGGTGGGCCTAGGGTGTTGTTGCTGTGTGCGTGCGCAAACGCTTTACACATTGCCTCCGGGATAAGCCTGACTGCTAGTGCCAAGCTACCAAGGGGGGTGAGCAGGGGTTATCTTGGAGTGTAACTCCCCAGCCCTGACTTAGAGTGGTGGTCTCTGCCTGGCTTTGCCGCAAGCCTTAGCCAACCAGAGATCCCATTTCTAACAAGATACAAATAAGTTGTTTACTGACAATTCTACTCTACGTGGGGGTATTACAAATAAAGGTTTCTCAACGCCTCCGAGCCAGCTTGCAATTGTGGTTAAGTCCCTGGGTGGATAACCACATTACCGCACAGTGAATGGAAACGAGCTAGTTCCCCAGCAATCAAGATCTGTTGTGGATGCCATAATGAGGTCCAGATGGATCAAAGGAACCCTGAGCCCACCCCACTGGGCTATTTCCTATCCAATAAAGCGTTGCAATGAAACAAAATGGTAAAGACATTTATTTTGGTAACCAGGATAATGGTTCTGTGAATGCAAGGAGCTCGAAGGAAAACATTTTGCTGGTCTTGCAAACAAGTGACTTTTTGTGCAGGAGTTTTGCATTTCTTTGAAAAACTATGCACTTTTATTTATGTGGCAGGCGTGTTTACTTTTCTCCGTTCCCATAGCCTTGTGTCACACCACACTGAACAGTATTGTAATGCAAAGTCCCATTGCTGGTGGGCTCCTACCGCAAAAACCTCAAACAGCTTCTCAATTAACTATGGGTGTGCTTGGCATTTTAAAAACGACATCTGGTAACAAAAGATAAGTCCAGTATATTTTCAATAAAGCAGTAATACAACAAAGTTGTCCTAGGCATCAGTCTGTCTGATGAATGCGACCGCCTGTCAGTAACAGGGTGAACAGACGTGTTATGACCCGAGTGAAGCAGTACCAGGGTGAACAGATGTGTTATGACCTGAGTAAAGCAGTACCAGGGAGAACAGACGTGTTATGACCCGAGTGAAGCAGTACCAGGGTGAACAGACGTGTTATGACCTGAGTGAAGCAGTACCAGGGTGAACAGACGTGTTATGACCTGAGTGAAGCAGTAACAGGGTGAACACATGTGTTATGACCCGAGTGAAGCAGTAACAGGGTGAACAGACTAATTATGACCCGAGTAAAGCAGTAACAGGGTGAACACACGTGTTATGACCTGAGTGAAGCAGTAACAGGATGAACTCACATGTTATGACCCGAGTGAAGCAGTAACAGGGTGAACAGACGTGTTATGACCCGAGTGAAGCAGTAACAGGGTGAACAGACGTGTTATGACCCGAGTGAAGCAGTAACAGGGTAAACAGACGTGTTATGACCTGAGTGAAGCAGTAACAGACGTGTTATGACCCGAGTGAAGCAGTAACAGGGTGAACAGACGTTTTATGACCCGAGTGAAGCAGTAACAGGGTGAACAGATGTGGTATGACCCGTGTGAAGCAGTAACAGGGTGAACACACTGTTATGACCCTAGTGAAGCAGTAACAGGGTGAACAGACGTGTTAAAGACAACCTTTATTGAAAGCTATCCTAGTGGTAGCTATGGAGAGCAGCCTTCAGGCTAAGTCTTGAAGGAATGTAAAGCAGCTTGTTTTACCAGGTTATAATCTCTTGACTGATCAAATGAAAGGACAACCACACCAGGTATATATTCAAAATATATGTATTTAGGTTAAAACACACCCCTCTAGTCTCTTTATGAGACTGGAGTTCGAAGTACTTTGTTTACAAGTTAGCAATTATCAGTAATAGCTCAAATACACGTTTGGCCCTAGGGGCGTACCATACAATATACCAGAAAAATGGTATAAGAACCATGACTGGGATAGACACAAGGCCTAGAGCCTGTAGACTCGCTGGGACCCCAAGGAACCACCCAAGGTAGTGACACAGGAGACCCAAGGGGACTGTATGCAGTGTGTAAACACAACCTCGGGTTCCCGATAACTTCTATGGGCAATTTCGCGGTTTGGAAATTTAAAGATTAGGGAAACTTGGAATTGAGTCAGGACCAAAACCTTTTGGACTTAAGAAGTTCTAGGGCTAGCACCCATGAGAGCACTGGAGTACTCGAGTTACCTCACCCAGGGAAGCCGGGTGCATAGGTGTCGTTGATTTCAATGAAAGCCTGCAAAGGACTGCTGCTGCTGTGAAGAGGAGAAGTGTCCGAAGAGATCCAAGCCTGGATATAGGATGGAAGGAACCTGAAAGCAGAGGGGACAGAGTCTGGGTCACTAGCCAGTGACCAAGGGCAGGATGGACCAATGCCCACAGATGTCGGGTGCTTCAGGTGAGTTGATGGGTGTCTTGACTCTTCAGCCACGAGGTCCAGGAGGCATCGACGAAGTCCATGAGCCGGATTCGAGCTGTCCCACAAAGTCCGTCGAGTGCTGCAGTGTCGGCAACCAGAATGGACCCAGCAAGCCTTGGCAACGGCAAGTCACAGGAATTCAGAGAAAGGACTGCGGTGCAGACCAGCATAGTCTGAGGGACTCACCCAGTGAAGGTAAGTCAGGGCACATCTGGAGCAACCAGGAAAGCCCAAGTAGAAAAGGAGTTGCCTTTGTGGGGACCTGCTAGTCAACAGGCTAGTGATCGTGAAGGAGCCTCAAGCAGTCACAGTAGAAGCTGGCCCACTGGTCACTCATGGAGTGGAGGCCAACAATCTTTGGAGCAGGGGGTGCTCAAGGCTAGGGCTACTGGGAGCTCAAAGCACAACTTCAAGGAGAACCAGGAAGATAGGGCCCGATTCACAGAACTAACTTAAGACAAAATCCTAAACTTACTACTTTTGGTATTCACACAACTTAGGATTTTGTCTTAAGTTTGTCTTAAGACAAACTTAAGACAGACTTAAGACAGTCTTAAGACAGACTTAAGAAAGTCTTAAGACAGACTTAAGACAAACTTAAGACAGACTTAAGACAAACTTAGGACATACTTAAGTTAGGATTTTGTCTTAAGTTTGTCTTAAGTCTGTCTTAAGTCTGTCTTAAGTCTGTCTTAAGTCTTTTCTTAAGTCTGTCTTAAGTTTGTCTTAAGTCTGTTTTAAGACTGTCTTAAGTCTGTCTTAAAACTGTCTTAAGTCTGTCTTAAGTTTGTCTTAAGACAAACTTAAGAAAAAATCCTAACTTCTGTGAATACCAAAAGTAGTAAGTTTAGGATTTTGTCTTAAGTTAGTTCTATGAATCGGCCCAACAGTGTTGCTACAAAAGTTCATGGTGACCAGGGGTCACGGTTCCACGTCACCCATGATAGCTATGGGCCTCAGTTTTGCTGTGGACTCAGGGTAGCCTTGGGGAAGTCTGGAAATCCACCTTTGGTGATGCAAAGACTTTGGTTTCTGGTGGGAGCCTCAGCGATGCAGACCGGTCATTTGCTTCTTTGGTGCCTGCCAAGCAGGGGAGTCACTCCTTGACCCCAAGGGAGATTTCTTCAGTCTTCTAGTCAGGATAGAACATCGAAAGTCCAGGATATATGTTCTAGAGTTTCGTCCAGGGTACTCTAAATTCCTAGGGACTGGATTCCTATACATATACCAAGTTTAGGGAATGGACTAACTCTAAGCCACACCTATGGATGGGTCAGGAAAGAGGGGTGGTTACACCCATTTCTTTTTTCCAGTTTCACGCCAGAGCAGGGGCAGGTATCCCCTGCAACCAGTTTGAACTGGACTATGCACAGGGACACCAAGTGTGCCCCCAGTGCACGACTTCAAAGCACCAGAGAGTGCTCCCGCCCAGCCCCAATACACATCTGCCTGTCTGGGGAGGTGGTTACACCTCCCTTCAACCGGAAACCTATTGTCCAGGCTATCCCTGCCAGAGTTTCGGTCAGCAGCAGGAGGCCAGACCCGTGTCTGTGGCAGAGGCATCCATTTTGTGATGCCAGGGCTCAGGAAAGTCCTACCGGGTTTGACCAGTGTGAACATGTCTCTCCCTCTAGAAGGGTGGAATGCTATTCCCGCCGCCAGAATTGGTGGGGGAGAGTATTCCAAAGCGTTTGACACCAAACACAACATGTTTTGATGCAGCCATTCCAAAGTTAACATTTACCGTGAGATTATATTGCAATTAAGAGTATGCCATAAGGAAGTATTTACGAAAGCTGCAGAGGGGCTCAGCTCATGCCTGGGCACCCTCTCACACAAAACCAAGCACTCTGCCTTCAGAATTGTCAAGGCCTGCCATAGGAGTGGCTTATAGGTTTATATGTGTCTATATATATATATGTGGATATAGGTAGCCTATACCACTGTAAGGGGTGCAAGCACACCCTTACCCAGGTTGCAGTAGCAGACCTGTGGTGCCATTTTGGAGTGCTTCCCATGGGTGGCATAATACATGCTTCAGCCCCTGGTAGGTCTCTAAGGTACATAGTATACCATATACTAGGGGCTTATAAGGCACTCCAGAATCCAATTAGATATGTACCTAATGTACATTCAAACCATTTTAGAGAGGAAGCAGCTACACTGTGGTCCTGATTAGTAGGGCCACAGCCAGACTAAGGTCGAAAAACTAGGATATGTCCAGTGATGTGTGTGGGTTTGTTGACAATCTGGTGCAGGTTCAGTGCGTCTAGGCCAGTGATTATTGTTTTTGGATACGTCATATTGGGTTTGTCAAACCAAATGTTGAGGTCACCCAGAATGCATAAGTTGGAGTGTATTGTTATCAGGTTAGAAACTGTGTCTAGAAGTGCGTCTGGGAATGTCGCCTTGCTAGGTAGAGGTCTGTAAAGGAGCAGGAAGTTACAGGATGAAGACGGTGTAGTATTGCATCTTGTTAGAAGAGCCTCACAATTCTTTATGGATATGTCATCAACTTTTGTTACATGTAATGTTTGCCTGAACACAACAGCTAGACCACCTCCTTTTTTGGCTATACAATTTTGGGTGATTGTTTGATAGCCTAGAGGAACAGCTTCATTCAGGACTGGAGCCGTATCATCTCCCAGCCATGATTCAGTTATGAATAGTATGTCTGGTTTTGCATCTGTGAGAAGGTCATAGATGTGATGTTTGTTTTAGGAGAAGGATCGAGCATTTATTAGTAGAAAGTTTAGAGAATGGCCTTTGGTGATAGTGAGACTTTGTTTTGCAGTAGAGTGAATAGTATTGTTCGTGTTTGTAGCAGGTGTGTTTTTAGTGCTGGCATTAGCTGTATTAGGATAGCAATCGTGTAGCTGTTCTGTATCATATTCCCCGTCCAGAATGCTAAGAAGGCATTTTGATGGGTCTGCAGATGCTGTTTGAGAGTGAGTTGGTGTGCTGTGTTGTTTTTGTAGTGTAACATGTTGTGCAGTAGACATGGGGAAGCAAAGTTGTGAGGTGTGGCACTTTGCTTATGTTGTTTGTGTGTGTTGATGGTCGAAGGTGTATGAGTCAGGGGTGGTGGTGCAGCATGTGGGTCATGTAGTAAGGTTCTAAATTGTCCAATGGATGAGAGGTGGTTATAAGAGAGTTGCTGTGTTGCTGTATCTGTGTTAGGTGTGGTGGAAGAGAGAAAGCTTGGTATTGGAGTCTGTTCCTTTGTGTGGTTAGAAACGTGGGTGTTTGTTTGTATTTTGTGATGGTATATTTTAATGTGTTGCGCTTTGAAGATCTTGTTGTGCTGGTGTGTGTGATATGTTTTGTTTGTGAGGAGTAGTGAAAATGGGTGCTGGTGTATTTGTTTCATGCAATGGACTTGGTTGTTTAGTATTGTTTGTGAGGGGAGGTTGTAAGGTAGAGGGGGTAGTGATGTATTTATGAGTAGAGTGTATGTTGTGTGTAGAAGGGAATGAAGTAGAGGTGAGAGTGTTTATATTAGACTGGTTTGTTGATGATTTATAAAAAGTGTTGTCGTGTGCAGTGTGTGTGTTGTGCGTTAGTGGTATTATGGTAGTAGGGAGAGGAGGGTGTTTGTTGGACAAATGATGGAAGGATGAATATATGTTTGTTAGTAATAAAAGGTGGTCTGTTAGGTGTAATTAGAGCAGGGAGTGTGTGTATGGATGGGATGTAGTTATGTATGGTGTTGAGTTGGTGATGAGTAGATTGGTTAGTGGTATAGAATAGAGTTGTGTACAGTTTGTAGTTGATGGTGGGTATGTGTGGTAGTTGGGATAGAAGGGTGTATTGATGTGGTTTGGTTGAGTTTGTTGTACATGCTTGTACATTGGTCTGTCCATAGGGTTGTGCGTGGTGTACATTTGGTGTGAATGTGTTACTATGTTTGTGGATGGTGTGGGGTAGCTATTACTGAATGTGAACATGGGCAGCATTTCTGGCCCTAGTCCCGACCAGTCTTGAGCAGGCTCAAACAGGTAACTTCCCGTGTCCTCTCTGCCCTTAGCCTCGACGTCCGGGCTGAGACGCCCTAAGCTTCAGCCTTTTATAGCCCTAGTAATCAGGTGACCCCCTCCAGCCAATGGGAACCCTAGCCCTAACCCTATCCAATCACAACACTAGCCCTAAAATCTAGAAACGATAGGAGACCAGGACCTTACGGCCAATCTTAGACTTAGTCCAAGCACCCAATAACTTTCAAAAACCTTGATCTCTACATCCAATAGAGGCCCTAGCCCTATCAGTAGTCCCAACCCAAGTTCAAGCAAGCAATGGCAAAGGAAGCCCTAGTTCCTACTTCCAATAGAAATCCTACCCTACTCTTAGTACCACACCTAGTCCAGCAATCAATCACACCTTAAGCCCTAATCGCTACTTCCAATTAAAGGCTTAACCCTAACCCTGGTCCCACCCTAGTCCCAACAACCAATAACACAGGAAGCTCTAGTCCCTACTTCCAATAGAAATCCTAGCCCTAATCCCAACCCTACATTGATTAAATCACAGTCCCAGAAACCAATCAGAACCCTCAAATACCCAACCAATGAGGACACTAACCCATATGCGATAGAAACATCAGATACAACCACCAATCAGTATATACATGTACCAACCTCAGACAAGGTTTGCTGGCAAGGAGTTGGGAGCTGCTTCTCTTGCTCGGAGTCTCCTAGGAGATAGACAGGCTCAATCCACACTTTGGACTTCTGGAGGTAAGGGCCTAACTTGTCCTCTGAAAATAGTGTTTGTATAAAACTTTACTCCCTCTCCAGTCCCTATTAAACACAGTTTAAACAGCACACAGAGGATCACTGCTGCCTCAGAGCACACTCTGGTGTAGAATATCGTTGTTTTATTGGGGGATGGAGGGGCTGGTTTCACTGACTTCTTAACACAAAATGGTGGCTGGGGGTGCACTGTTTAACATACAGGTCTTAGCACAGAGACAAGGGGAAATTTGGAGGTAAACCTGATAGTCACCGTCAATGAGAGGGAAAAACTAATGAGATTTAGGACTGCGAATCCCACAATTCTACTCATTAAATGGAAGCAATCATTGGCAGGAAAACCCACAAGTTTGAACACAAAACAGGTCATTAAATATGCAATCACGGGCAGGTTAAAACTACAATTTTAAAATATAACAACCACAGGCAAAGACAGTAATCACAGATAGGAAAATCATTTTTTTAACTCTTTTAGGAAAGTGACAGCAGTTTGCCTCCTTACCACTTCCTGGACTCTGCTTATTGCAATCTGGGGCACAGTTAGGCTGCAACTTACAAGATAGAGGAGAATGATTTGGGGTGACCCAGCAAAGCCTTAAGGGGCCTAGGCAGGTGTGAGGGGAGGGCTCAGGGTTGCCTGGGAACTGAATAGCCAACCACCAGTCATAGGTCTTCTGGCCTGGGGGTGGGGCTGGGACTGGGGAGCTGCTTCTCTTGCTCGGAGTCTCCTAGGAGACAGACAGGCTCAATCCACACTTTGGACTTCTGCAGGTAAGGGCCTAACTTGTCCTCTGAAAATAGTGTTTGTGTCAAACTTTACTCCCTCTCCAGTCCCTATAAAACACAGTTTAAACAGCACACAGAGGATCACTGCTGCCTCAGAGCACACTCTGGTGTAGAATATCCCTGTTGCTGCTACGGTGAATAATGTTACATTTAAAGTGACTGGTGCATAGTGAAAACGTTCAAATTACGCAAGCATAGACATAGACAACATATACTCATTTGTAGTCTTTCTTTTGTCTGAACAGCTCAGAGTCTCGTGCTTTCATTAACTCTAGAAAAGCCCTATATTTGCGGACTTTCCAGTTTGCGATCCTTAATGCTGCCATAATATACCATATGTAGCAGCTATTGGACCATGGCAATAAATAACAATTTGTATATATAAATATACACATCATTGTTAAAATCAACATAAATATATAAATATCTGCATAAATACTTGATAAAATCCCTTGTAAAATACAATCCTTTGCCTTGCTGATATTGCATTCTTGTTTGCACATCTGTGCTAGGCCTGGGCTGTAAATTCCGTTCCGCTCGCGGAATTTGTGGAATTTGGGTAATTTCGCGTTCCGCGGAGAACACGGAATTGTCAAAAATTCTGCCATCCACGGCTTTGCGTAATCTTTTGCTTGTTCGCGCTTTCAAAATGCGTGTTCGCAAGATATTTCACCCGCGCATGCAAACAGCGTTTGCGAACAAGAAAAAAGAATTGCGAATGGGCGGAACAAGCAAATCAGCATGTTCGTGGAACTTTTGCGTGCTCACTGAGATTTTTTACCATTTAGCAGAGCTTTGCGTAGTACGACTACGCAAATCCCGCCCACCCCTAGTCTATGTCTAAAATGCGTTTTTCTTGAGTGCAGGTGTAAATTAATAATTATGATAATAATGAATTAAAATTGTCTGTGATCAACTGAGTTTCAGGTGGACACTGCCTCATATGTGGAGTGATTGGTTCCACATATCAGTTTTATATCACAGAACTCAAAGTGCAATGTGCTAAAGTGCTGAAAATCTAATAAAATCTAATTCATGGTGAAAAAATAATTTAATGAAATGTTTTCTATCTTCACCATGACTAATATACACATGATTGTCAATTACACTCTGTTTGACGGCTGATACTATATTCCCGGTATAAATACCCTAACTCATTCATATTTGTTCAGTGCTTTCAAATTAGTTGGATAAATCCTCATCTATCATTGGGGAAATGTTATGTGGTTATCTCTTGTTGTATTTGCGGGACTACAATTCACTCATTTTGGCTCCATTATAGGCGCGTATACAGGTCTTCTAACTTCCTTAGTTTTGCCGCTCTATTTCCTCCTCTTCTGCTGGGTGGTACAGTGTCTATCACAAAGTATTTTTACCCCTCTGTTTTCGATCCATTTTTGTCCTTGAAATGTCTGGCCATAGGGTACGTTTTATCTTGATTCTGTATGGCTCTTAGGTGCTGGTGCACCCGTGTGTGTGCTTGCAGTATAGTGCTCCCAATATCCTGCAAGTTACAAGGGCATTGGAGAACAAAGATAACATGATCAGTTTTACATGTCGTGGCCTTACTGATCTTGTGTTCCCAGCCTCCAAAGGGGGTATGATAAGACACACCTTGCATGTTTTGCATTTGAAGAAACCCTTATGGGTACTTAGCCAATTGGTATTTTCCAATATCTCAGGGCTCGTCTTTACCAAACTGTCTCTCATAGAGGGCCCCCTACTATGAGAGAGGGATACTTTGTTGGGTACCATATGTCCTGTCAGCAGATCCTTGAGCACTAATGTTCAATTCTGTCTGATTATGGACCTTATACTCTGCTCCTGTTTACTATATCCGATGATAATTCTAAATTCCTTGTTTGGTTTTTAAATGTTGGAGTATCTTTAGCCCTTTTCTTATTTACTACAAGACTTTTGTCTTTCTCCTTGAGTAGCTCAGCTCTGTCTACCATCATGGATTTCTCAATGGCTCTATTGATGGTTTTCATGGTATATCCACGCTCCCTGAATCTTAGTATACTGGCTTGTTGTGCCTCCTCTAGGTCTTAATCCCTACTGGTAATTCTTCTGAATCTCAACACCTCGCCGTAGGGTACACTGTCTACTAAGTGTCTGGGATGAGAGCTGCTGGCATGTAGTATAGAATTTCCAGCAGTCTCCTCGTGACGCAGCCTCATCTCTAATCTGTTGTTGAGTACATATACTTGTGTGTCCAAGAAATGTACAGACTCCTGGCTAATATTGGCTGTAAAGTGTAAGATGATCTCGTTGACGTTTATGAGATTGACAAATTCTGTAGCTGTTTCTTTAGTACCGTGCCATACCACACATAATTCATCAATACATTTAAGCCAGAGTTTTACATTGTTTTGACATGTTCCTTATGCACAGTGCCGAGAACCAGCTCCTCCCACCAGCCCATGTGGAGACCAGCGTAGCTGGGGGAGAAGCTGGCACCCATGGCTACTCCCCGTGTTTGCTGGTACAGGGTATTGTTGAACATAAACAGATTCTTTTTTAGACACATCTTGACCATTTCGATCAGCATTTTGTTGTGTTGTATGTACTGTGTTGGTTTCCTGTTTAGATACAATTCTAATACATTTACCCCATCCCTGTGATTTATGCTTGTGTACAGGGAACTCATGTCTAGAGCCATAAGAATGTATGAATCATCCCATTTGAAGTTATTAAGTTTACACAGAAAATCCCTCATATCTCTGATGGAAGATGGCAATGCTTTCACATGCTCTTGTAAAAAATGATCTACATATTGAGAGGCATGTTCAAGCAGGCTATCCCTGGCAGATATGAAAGGTCTGCCTGGTGATCTTAGGGGATTTTTGTGTACTTTCTGGATGAAATATAGTGTGGGTACAGTTGGCGACTCATTTTTCAGGAACTTGTATTCTTGCATATTGAGCAGGCCAGCACCTTTCCAAATCAGCAATTTCCTATAGAACTCATTGTACATGATTTTAGGATTAGCCACATTGTTCTTGACATAGCATTCTCTATCGTTTAATTGGAGATATGCCTCTTTCAGATAGTCAGTCTTTGCCCATCTATATTTAAAACCTACTGGCGGTTGCCAGTAGGTAGTTACAGTTAGGACCTCGTTTCTATTCAAAGAACGTTTATTCTTCTGCCAATACCTTGAGCGAATCTTTGCAAAATTTTGAAAACTAATGGGGCACTCCGGTCATCTCCTGTTTTGAAAGATCCAGGGTGATTCATCAAGTGGGGGCCGAAAAAAAGGGGGGTCCTAAGACACGTTTTTCCCATGTTAATGTCCATAGGAAAAATTGGAAAAGGCTACAGCCCGAGCTGCTGAACGGAATTACAACAAATTTCGCAAATAGGTAGCTCTTGGTTAAGAAAGCGACCTTTTTTTTAAATGGTGTAAATCCATTCAGTAGTTCTTGAGTAATTAAAACAAGAAAAATATAGATATCTGAGCACCGAGAAGGAGTTGCGAACCCTCCCGGGAATGAGCTTCTTTCACTCTGATTGGCTGCCAATACTCCAAACCAGGAAGTGTAGGCAGCCATCTTGTGATTCGGTAACTGAGTCACAAGAAATCAGCAAAAAAACAGTTAAAAAACAAGTAAAGGGGGCAGGATAGAAACATCTTACCCCCAGGCCCAGATTCTTTTTATTTTATTTTTAAATGGCTGGATTTGTGCTAGGTGTGTGAATCCTGCTGAGAAAATGTAAAACAATGAAGTGCGGGTACTCCCAAATTAGATAGTGGGGACCCGCAGGGGTGCCCCCAACCCCCGGGGACTGACACCTCACCTGAGCTTCATTGATGATTTACGGGGGGCACACAGCCCCCCCACATGCCCCGGGGACCATCACCTCCATAGGGCACTAAATATTCAAATGCGGGGGTCCGTTACGGACCCCCGGGACTGGAGACCACCACCTCTCTGGGGCTTTAGAAATGAAGGGGGGGACACAGCTCCCCTCCTGGAGCCCTTGATGGCCCTTGGGACTGCCACCCCCCCAGGGCCAGCTTCTGCAATGTCTCAAGGTGCCCATCCCCAGGACATTGCTGTTTGCTATGCCAGGACGGGAGCACGGCTCCTGCCGTGCTGTAGCAAACTCTGCTTTGCTTGATTGAAGCAAGAGCTCAGGACACAAGTGGACTTCATCGCCCGAGCAACAGTACCCTAAGAGGTGCGTTTTCAGAGTGGTTTTAAAAAGGGGCATGGCCTCAGACCACCTCTCTGCAATCAATCAATCAATCAATCCATTTGTAGAGTGCACTAATCACCCGTGAGGGTCTGAAGGCGCTGGGGGGGTGCTGTTACTGCTCAAACAGCCAAGTATTGAGAAGTCTCCTGAAGGTCAGCAGATCCTGGGTCTGTCACAGGTGGATGGGGAGGTTGTTCCAAGTCTTGGCGGCGAGGTGGGAGATTGATCTGCTGCCGCTGGTCGCTGGTCGGATGTGGGGGACGGTGGCAAGGGCGAGGTCAGCGGAGCAAAGATGGCGGCGGTTCCTGGTGTAGAAGGTGAGTCGTTTGTTGAGGTACACTGGTCCGGTGTTGTGGAATGCTTTGTGAGCATGGGTGAGGAGCTTGAAGGTGATCCTCTTGTTGACGGGGAGCCAGTGCAGGTCTCTCAGGTGGGCTGTGATGTGGCTGTGGTGGGGAATGTTAAGGATGAGGTGTGCAGTGGCGTTCTGTATGCATTGTAGTCATTTCTGGAGTTTGGCCAAGGTTCCTGCTTAGAGGGTGTTGCCGTAGTCCAGTCTGCTGCTGATGAGGGCCTGGGTGACCGTCTTTCTGGTTCCAGTGGGGATCTATATGTTATCTTGCGGAGCATGTGGAGGGTGTTGCATCAAGAGGAGGAGACGGCGTTGTTTTGCTGGGTCATTGACAGTGATAAGTCCAGGATGACCCCTAGGTTGCGTGCGTGGTCAGTGGGCGTGTGTGCAGCTCCCAGCACGGCCAGCCACCATGAGTCATCCCAGGTGGAGGGGGTGGATCCGATGATGGGGACCTCCGTCTTGTCCGAGTTCAATTCATCCAGCTGTGTGGCGCTTACTGGAGGTACCTGGTGGGCTAGTTGGCCCCCAGGGACCCTGAGTATTCAAGGGGACTTAATCTCCCAACTTAGAATGCGCCAGAGGGCGTGTTTGCAGAGGGGTGGACAAAGGGGTGTAGCCTGCTATGAGAACTCAGCAATCCTGCTGTGTGGGATTTACCAGAGGTAATTGGAGGGGTAGTTGGCCCCCAAGGTTGACCTTAGTGGCTAACTACCCCTCCTGTTACCTCAAGTATATCCAACACTGTGGGATAGCTAAGAGGTCGCCAGAGGCCACGCTCACCTTTCTCCACCACTCTGCAAACTCTCCTCCTGGCGCAGTACTGGTTGGGGGATGAAGTCCACTTTACTCTAGAGGGACTTTGGTGTCCAATAAGCCCCCCTGGTACATCCTGTAAGTCCTACGCAGTAGAATTCTTGAGTGCTGGTTGGAGGCCCAGCCCCCTATATGCGCCACTCTGCAAACTCGACTACCAGTTAAAGAAGCATTTGTAATGTAATAGGTCTCGCATTTGTGAGAGTTAGAGCTACAGGAGTTTTAAATGCAAAAGATTTTTACCAATGAATGTTTGGTGTAGAGTGGATGTACATTGTGTGTAGTAGGATTATGTGGTATGTTGTGCAGTGAAATTATGTGAATAGAAAGTATGTGGTATTTAGTCTATAGGAATTATGTAGAGTGGGATTATGTGTTATGGAGAGTAATTATGTGGTATGGTAGTCTGTGTTGTGGAGTGGTAACCTTAGTGTGAGAAGTTGGCCTGGCATATGCTGGTCACCAGTTAAAGTGGCCACCTTGCACCAGTCCAATTCGACTCTTATGGTAGATAGGTTTAAGACAACCTTTTAAAGAAAGCTATCCTAGTTGTAGCTGTGGAGAGCAGCCTTCAGGCTAAGTCTCTGAGGTATGTAAAGCAGCTTGTTTTACCTTATAATCTCTTGAATTACCAAATGAAAAGACGCCACACAGGTATATATATAAAATA
Organism: Triturus cristatus; assembly: GCF_964204655.1. Taxonomy (NCBI): domain Eukaryota; kingdom Metazoa; phylum Chordata; class Amphibia; order Caudata; family Salamandridae; genus Triturus; species Triturus cristatus. The sequence goes on along the minus strand of NC_140593.1, from coordinate 28,690,414 downwards.
TATGTATTTATTTCTAGACACACTCTACTAATCTCTTTATGAGATTATTAGTCAAGAACATATGCACAAATCAACGTTTCATAACAAATTAAGCACTTATATGGCTGGTGCCCTAGGGGCGTACCAGACCATATACGAAAAAAGAGGTATAAGAAGAACGACATGAGAAGGGAGAAGGCCTAAGGTCTTCAGAAGCGCTGGGGCCTCACTAATCCACCCAAGGCAGGTAAGTAAAGGACCCACGGGAGACGCATGCAGTGTGAGAACACAGCTGCAGATCCCGATAGACTTCAATGGACCAAGTCGCGGTTGGAATTTTAAAGCTTTAGGTTTCTTAGGGAGAGTACAAGCAAGTCACTTACAGGGTAAGTAGTTCTAGAGCCAACACACACAGGAGCACCAGAGTGCACGAGTTACCTCACCCAGGGAAGCTGGGTGCATAGGTGTCTTTTGGTGTAGGGTAGCTGTGTCGTTTTCAATGGGAGCCAAAGAAGACTTGCTGCTTGTGAAGACAGGAGAAGTGTCCGGTGGACTCTAAGGATGGATTCTGAAGAAAGAAGACCTGAAAGTAGAGGAGACAGTTTTCAAAGTCACTTGCCAGTGACCCGGGCCCAGGAAGATGGATGCCCACAGTCGTCGGTTGATTTCAGGTGATCATGGGTGTCTTGACTCTTCAGCCTCAAGATCCAGGAGGTGTCAACGACAACCAAGAGCTGGATTAAGCGTGCTGCATGAAATCTGCAGCTTACTGCAGTGTCGGCTCTCGGATTGGAGCCAACAAGCCTTGGTAACAGCATGTCTCGTGGAAAGTGAAGAGAGTCAGCGGTGCAGACAAGCATTGTCTGAGGAACTCACCCAGCAAAGGTAAGTCAGGACAGCCCTGGAGAAACCAGGGGAGCCCTTTGGTTCTGTATAAAAGTCTTCAGAGGACCCACAAGCCAATGAGCAAGGGATCGCAAAGACGGCTCGGGAGGATACACTTCATAGGAGCCCACGGTCACTCGGGACAAGGTAGGCCTCTGATCTATGGTGGAAATCCTGCTGGAGGCTTGGACCACAAGTGGTCCAATGCACAAGTTTATAGAAAATCGTGAATGGATTGCACTTGAAAATAGTGCACGGTACCTGGGTATTGATGTTCCTCATCACTCGTGGGGTCCACTCACCTCAGCTCTACTGGGGACTCACGATGGCCATCAAGAAGTCAGGAAATCCACTTCTGGGGCTGCAGGGATTTCGGACTCTGGCGGGAGCGGGAAAGTTTGCGACCGTTGATTCAAAGTTTTGGTGCCTGCCAAGCAGGAGAGTCACTCCTTGACTCCAAGGGAGATTCTTCAGTCTTCCAAAGGTAGTGGAACATTGAAGGTCCAGGATTATTCTTCAGAGCGTCGTCCTGGGATATCTAGTTTGCAATGGCAAGGGTTCTCTATCATTACTAAAAGAAAGGGAGGGACTAGCTCTATGACCACTCCTCTGGGAGGGTCAGGGGAGTGGGTGGTTACACCCACTTCCCTTTGTCCAGTTTCACACCAGAGCAGTGGCAGGTAGCCCCTGAACTTGTTTGAGCTGGCATATGCACAGAGGAGCCTACTGCTCCCCCAGTGCAGGACTTCAAAGCACTCTAGGAGTGCACCCACCCTGTCAGAGATCGCGCATCGCGCCCACCCGTCCGACGCATCACGCCTGCCTGGCCTACAATGCCCAGGAGGCCATGGCCGGCATGCATAATTCCTGAAGCGAGTCCGTCCTGCATTTTTACTCCAGCTGGGATCTTCATTTCCATTAGCGAGGAGCGTGCCAGGATGCCTAGGGGCGCGTCTCGCCCCCTCGTTGGAAGAGCCTGTCCTCCGGCGGCTACGTTTCCCCCCCAGCACCAACCCGCTTCCTACGTGGACCGGGAGAGGCGCGGACTGCGCCACACATAGGAGTATTGGACTGAGCCCTGAACCCAGCAGCTTTTCAGGTAACGGGAGGCCAGACCGGGTGGGTCCCTGCCTACCCCGTCCGGCGATTTGTATTGGCCAGGAGCCGGGTGTGTTCAGCAGAGCCTCGGGGGGGCCTGGGAGATACTGACTGGCTCCTGGATTCCCCATTTACTAGAGCAGGGCCCTGTGGAATGAGCAACGCTGCCCCTCCCTAATGCAAGACAATTTCCAGACCCTCTCACTGTGGGGGAATCCTTTAAGAAAAGAGAGTGGTGACTTGCTTTACTCCGGAGTGAGACTTTTGTTTTATAAAGTTAATTTATTTCCTCTTTCCAAAGAACCCCAATCCAGTGTGGTGCTGTTCAGGAGACCTCCTTTGAAATATCCCGGGACATTCATTCCTGCAAACCTCAGTGTTCGGGACAGCACAGAAAGGAGGACATCATTATGTTCTGGATATAGGGGCTAGTGTGAGCACCCGAGTTTAGCCAGGACTTCCGAGACTGTCTAGGTGGTTCTCCGGTCTCCTGCGTAAACCACTGCTGATTTTTCCTTTGTTGTTGAGTTTGTGCGGTATGATAGAATACCCCATTGGTTGGTCTGAATTGAAGATTGATCCAGGAACACCCTGCCTAAGGGAGATATCGTCCTAGTGAGAATTCATGAGAGTAGTGTTGCATGTCATGTTTGTTATGTGGTGTTTTCTTTCAGGTTCTAATCCCCGCTGTTCCCTTCCTACCCTTCACTTACTTGATCGCTCTAATCCTCAGTGCAGTAATTGCGGGAGTTGAGGATATCAAGAGGTGGATACCCTATTGCATCACTCGGATCCCGAGGAGTACCGGATTAAGGGCGGAGTCGTAACACACCCAGCCCCAATACAGTAAGGAAGGTGGTGACACTTCCCTGTGACAGGATGCCTATTGTTGGGCCTCCTCCACTGCGAGTTTCGGTCAGCTGCAGGAGGGCAGCCCAGTGTCTGTGCTGGTGTGTGAGAAAGTGCCATCTTTCTTGCATGGTATGCCCCCACTTGTTGCTGAATTGCTGAATGTTCTTTGACTGAGTGTACCCTGGACTCCTGCCAATCAGGTGCCCAGGGGCTATGTTCCTTCCCTAAAATTACAAAACCCAAATTGGCAAACCCTGCCCACATGTCAGCCCCTGGTAAATGTTACCCTAGGTACCCAGGGCCTTGTGACCAGGGAAGGCCTCTAAGGGCTGCAGCACTCATTGTGCCACCCTAAGAGGCCCTGTACCCTTACACACACACACTGCCCTTGCAGGCTGGGTGTCTGGGTGCAAGACAAAACAAAGAGTCGACATGGCACACATCCCTGTGTGCCATGCCCATCACCTACACTGCCATGGCATACATCAGCCACCCCTCTAGCTGGGTGCCCTATGCCAATGGTGTGGGCACAGGAGCAGGAGCCCTGTGCCCCTACAGTACCCAGGTCCATTCCTGGGCACTGTAAGTGCAGAGCTGCCATTTAAGAGTACATGGTGCTGAGAGCTCATCAAACATGAACTCCACAGCACCATAAAGGCAGCACTGAAGACTGAGAAGTTTGATATCAAACTTCTCAGCACATTAAACCCACACTGATGCCAGTGTGGGATTTAATGTACCAAGCACCCCAGAGGGCATCTTAGAGGTGCCCTCTAAAACCTAACCTACAATCCACGTCTGGTCTGAGGCTGCCTAGGCTGCCACACAGCAGACATGTTGCTGGACCCCTGGCTAGGAGAGCCCCTGCTCTCCTGGGCCTGCAACAATGCACATCCTGGGCAAGGTGCTAAATCTCCTCCCCCAGGATGGGCAGGGGGAAGCCTCAAAGGCATGCCGCCTCTGTGAGCTTCCCCAGGCCACTGCAACCCCCCACTCTGGCGAGAAGCTTGGCTGGAAACCCCAAATAAGGACAGGGGATGTGCCAGCCTGCCAACCCCACCCCTCAGGTGCGGGATGCGAGGTTAAGCACATCCCCGGGCTCTCGCCATCTTGAAGATGGGAAGCCCTACCCAATCAGGACTAGGCTACTGTCCCCCTCCCACAGGAGAGAGGTAGGATAGGGGGTGTACCCACCCCAGGACTGGGACCCATTTGTCCCTGCCCTTCACCTACCTGTAACGCCCCTAAATCTAGTATTTAGGGGCACCCTGAACCTTCCTTCCCCAGATTCCAGATTCTGAAATACAAAGAAGAGCAAGAAGAAAGAAGACCTGCCCTGCAGCTGCTAAGAAGAGGAAGACACCAACTGCTTTGGCCCCAGCCCTACTGGCCTGTCAACCCTCAAACCTGCTCCTGCTCCAACCCGGCATCTCTTGTGGCCAGCAACCTCACAAATTCCGGAGGACCTGGCTACCTTTTGGATCTAAGCCCCTGGGACTCCCATGAGTAGAGGCTCTACTCAAAACCTACTTCTAATCCCTGGCATCAGCCCGGAACCGCGAACCCTGCACACTCTGCACCAGCCAAGCCTGGCCGGTGTCGGAGTAAACAAAGACCACGAGGACCACCCCACGGAGACTGTGACCCTGAGTCCGGCACCCAAGGACCTCCCTCGATACTCCTGAAGAAGCCTGCAGCCTCAAAACAAGGTGCCCTCCCTACCGCGATCAACAGAGGGTAAGATTTCCCGACACCAAAAGGCACCCATGCACGCGGCGCCCCGCGGTCCCCTGTGCCCAATCCCGGGGTACCTACCTATCCTCCAACTACCCAACTTACCTCTCGAAGCGGTGGTGGCACCTGAAGAATCCTCGTCCCCGAGCTTGCAGTCTTTTTCTAAACCGGAGATTTCCCATTGAAATCAATAGCGCACCCGAAGGCTCAAAAACACCCTGCACCCAGCCACCCGAGTGGCCCTGGCAGTGCAACCTCTACACCTACCTACTTCCCCACTTGCCCTGAGTAAGTGACCAGGAGCCCAGCTCCCACAGCCGCGTGGCTTGCTTGTCAGCAGCCACCAACCAAGGCCCCCCTATCCCTCATAGGATAACATTGGGCCTAACTCTCTCTGCACCCAGCCGCCCTAGTGTCGCTGAGGGTGAACCAACTGTACCTACCTGACCCTGGGGGACCCCTGAGTCAATGCCCAGAATCTCAACTCTACCAGTTGAGTACTTACCTTTAAACCAATAACTCTATTTTCTTCATAGGGTAACATTGACTGGCTTTTTCCTGAAATTTCTTCAAAGTGTGGACTTTTCAAATCTTGAAATATTTACCAAAAATTAGCCGAGTAACGAAAATTAAAATACTCACCTGCTCTTAGGTGAGCTCCCAGTGCTGGATCTTGGTGCCCAGCACTGACTCTGGAAAATACTTACAACTGTACTTACCAGTAACCCAATTTTCTCCCATAGGAAATCATTGACTGTTTTTCTGTGAAATGTCTTCTGTCAATTTCTGGAAACTTTAAATATTCCTTAAAAATCGTATAACTTCTGAAAACGTAATTGCTTACCTGTTTTGGATAAGGGTCCCAGTACTGAGTCTAGGTACCCTGTACTGGATTACAGAAGTAACGAGAACGTACTATAACTGTACCTTGAATTTTCTCCCATAGGAAATCATTGACAGACTTTCTGTGAAATTTCTTCTGTCAATTTCTGGAACCTTTAAATATTCCGTAAAAATCGTGTAACTTCTGAAAACGTAATTGCTTACCTGTTTTGGATTTGATTTTCTATGAAATATTTTCTAAGTGTCAACTTTTAAAATAGCTAAATATTGTTTAAAAATCATCACAGTAATTAAGTCGACTTTTATCACTTGATTCTAAGTACTGACCCAGGACTGAATCTAGGATCCAGTCCTGGAATTCCAAAAGTAATCCTAAAAGTAATCTGTTACAAATAACTTGAAACTTCCATTGAGCTCAATGCATTTTTGTGTTTAAAATAGTGTTGCCTATTGCAACCACTTGTAACTGTTTACAAAGTTAATTGCATATTGCAAAAGTATTTATATAAAGCAACTCATTCTGAGAAAGTATATTTTAATGCCAATTGTTGGTTCTAAAATAAAACAAGCATATATTTTTTGTATATAATCCATTGGCCTAGAGTTCAGTTATTGAGTGTGTGAGACCATTTGCTGACTGAGTGTGTACAACAAATGCTTTACACTGTCCTCTGATACTGCCTTACTGCTCGACCAAGCTACCACTTTAGAGAGTAAGGTTATATCTAACTTTTGCCTCTGCAAAACCCTTGGGGACTGTGGACTCTGTACACCCTGTACCTATTAGGGAACAGTATATACAGAAACACTTTCTCACATGATGGCATCCATTTTGTGATGCCAGGGCTCTTTCAGGATTCTACCGTGTTTCCACAGTAGGTACATGTCTTCCCCTCTAGAAGGGTGGGATCATACTCCCACACCCGTTCCTGGTGTGGGGGTATGATTCCAAAGCGTTTGACACCAAACACGACATGTTTTGATGCAGTCATCCCAGAGTTAGCATTTACCGCGAGCTTATAATACTCTAATAGATAAACACCACCCTTCTCCACCACATCATAGACAAAGACATAGGACTAACAGGCACAGCAACTCACACATAGAAATGGACAAAGGACTATCCCAAAATAGGCTTCTGACACGAAAAGAGTGATAGGACTAACAAGATTTGTCTCACCACATCTACAGCCAGCTGGTCACTCCATCTTTCTAGGCATTCACACCTGATCATACCCATTCTTCCCATACCTAGTCATCATAACCCGTTAATTCAGTGTTACCTACATCCTATAAATATTAGGAATTGCCTTTATCTAATTCGACGGTGCCCATGACATCTCTGAGGAAGATGCACAGGATGGTGTCACCGCTTACACATATTAGCAGCTGCTCTGACTTGATCGGATAAGCCAATACGTGTAAGTTACATACTTATAGAAGCCTCTAGTTCAGCCTCTCTAGACCACCTCCCCCTCTCCTGAGCCCGCCTACCCTTCCCATTAAGCCCCCTATCTCTCCAGCCTCACACTATGGAGTCCATAGGCCTGCACACCTACTCAATCAAATATCCCCCGGGCCTCTCAAAAAAGGCGGCCAAAGACTTTAAACATAGGCAGTTAAAATCTCAGCCCGAAACACCAATTGCTGACTCCTACTTCTCTTATAACACAGGACGCACAACTAACGACATCATTTTCTACACCAAAAGAAGAGCACAATGGAGGAAAGCCTTCCTCACACTATTCGCGATTGCATCACCAAAAAACTGCACACGGTCTTACATTGAACATCACTCCTTACCCTTTCTTCATAGCGAATGCCACAATCACCATCTATCATAATGGTATCATCCTCATGAGGCATCTGACCATAATCTTCACATTCTGGACAACATCTTCCCGATCATCAAAGCAAAGGTTGCAAGCCCCTATCCCACCACACCAACTAACCATTCCCCCAACTATCGGATTGATCCCCTATCTGATTCCGCACATGGACCTCCCCTAGCATTATCCCATAACAATCAAACCCTCAGCCCTGGTATAGCCAACAACCCACTAAGCAACCTTCACCTACATAACTCATATTCGGCACCCAGCACCATCAAAATTTCTCTTATGCCTACCTTGCCTTACACTGGCACTATCTCGCCCCTAGCCTTCACACACGCCCCCTCGCCTACCACTAACACCCCCCATCTCCTAAAGGACACCATCTCATACCCCACTTATAGTACTCCCCCCTCCACTTCCACTATCATACCCAACAACCGCTCGGCTGACCTGGCCCCCATCGCTCCTCGCAAACCCACTCCTGATCAGCATGCTGTCCCATCTTCCTCCTCCCCTGCACCACGAAGCGCACAGTCCCGCTGCCTTCCGCTCACATCAACACCCCCTCCCATCCCCTATGTACTCCCCCCCAGCCATTGTCGGCCACTCAGATACACTGCCTTATACTAAACCAGCTACATCGAAAGTACGCATTAATACCCAGACACATCCCCTCTCAAACACGACAACCCATATATCAGATCACAGACTGGACAGGATACTTATATCCCTACACCAAATCAAAGAGGACATCCAATCCCTTCACGACCTGATTCGGCAACCACACAAACCTCTAACTAAATACACTCATCAGCAACGCACTAGCCCCAGGTCTCAGTCGCCCCCCCAGATGGAAAACAGTACCTTACCCCAATGCCCCATCACGTCCCAACAGGATAACATCCCCCATCTCAACGAATGATCTTACCTCCTTACTTCGCTCCTACGCACCCTCACCCCCTTCCTTGGACACTATACAGACAGACGCCCTGCAAAAAGTGTCCCTTATCAAACCCATCCACGCCCATCTTAGACATACTAGTTGCCCCTAACTATTACATCTCTAGACTCGACAGACTAGATAGACCAGGGGGTGGTGTCACCTGCATTCATAGAAACTACCTCTCGGTGAACAGCATCAACTCACCGACGCTTTCTTCTTGTGAGTACCTCTGCCTAGACATCACAAACAATAACAAGCCCCTATGCTCTCTACATTCCTTTTACCACCCTCCTGGAAACAATCCCATCTTCATCGAACAAATAATGGATATCATAGCCGCAAATGTCGGCCAACAAAATATGCAAATCTTCCTGGGGGACTTCAACCTAAACTGGAATGATCCGGAAGACCCAGAGGTCAATAGCCTCAAAGCCTTTCTGTCAGACCTTAATCTGGCCCAAATATGTGACTGCCCCACCCATGAAAAGGGCTCCATCCTCAACCTAGTAATTGCCAAAACAGACTCTACCCGGCTGGAATCGATCCTCCCTTGCGACTGGTCTGACCATCACATAATTACTTTCCACATCAAGAAGGTAGTCAAGCCACTCTCTATCCAACCGATGAGAACGAAAATTTGGAAGAGGAACCTAGAAAACATTACCTCTGCCTCTCTCACAACCACTAGTCACACCCTCACACCCCCATTGGAGGGTCTAAAGGACGTTCATGTTCTAACCATCCACTACTTTCACTCTATGAACCAGATTCTTGACAACTTAGCCCCACTACAACTGAAAAGAGCCACCACAAAAGGATCAAACCCATGGTATGATGGTAGGCTAAATGAAGACAGAAGAGCTCTAAGAACAGTTGAAAGACAATAGAGAGCTGCTCCATCAGCAGCCCACCTTAAATTGCTAAGAAGTAAAAGAAATTCCTATAATAGAAAGATCAGATGGTCGAAAGCTGACTTCAATCGTCAACAATTAGACCAAGCCAAGAATCGGCCCAAAAGATTATTCGAAATTATCAAAGCTCAATCCAAGGGTGTCTCCCACTCTCCCTAAGCTGATCCCGAAACACTTCCCAATTGTGAGGATCTTCTCAACTAAGACTGAAAACTTAAACTTAAAGACAGTCCTACATAACGATCTATTATCACATACCGGCCCATAAGGGAGTGATGCACCGATCACACCCAGTATCTCGACAATAAGCTCTCCAAAGCTCGTACTCAAAAACATGGCCTCCTGGACCGACTTCAGCTTCTACAATGAAGAAACCATTTTAAAAATGATCACAGCACTGAACCCTTCCAATCACTTCACAGGCCCCCTCCCAGCAACCCATTTAAAAACCTTCACGCCACTGCTAGTGCCCCTATGGACCAGGATTATAAACACTTCTCTTTCACAAGGAATCATCCCAGACATCCTCAAAGTTGGTCAGATATCCCCCATCCTTAAAAAACCATCGGCGGACCCATCTGACCTGAATAACTATTGCCCAATTTCCAACATCTCGACCCTCGCCAAATTGCTAGAAAAATGTGTCCACGTGCAGCTCAGTAAGCACATAGATCACTTCAACCTGCTAGATCAATTCCAATCAGGTTTTCGATCAGAACACAGCACAGAATCAGCCATGACCCACATAATTGATGACACACTACAAATTCTGGATCAAAACAAGGGATGCCTTCTAGTCCTGCTTGACTAATCCTCAGCCTTCGACACAGTCAAACATGACAATCTTCTAGACCTCCTGAAACACAGGATGGGACTATCTGGTACTGTGTTTAACTGGTTCACATCCTTCCTCCAAAACAGAACACAAAGATTCAAGATTAACCAATCACTATCCAACCCCTCCCCGGTCACTCTGGGAGTACCCCAGGGTTAATCCCTCTCCCCGACTCTTCAATTTGTTTATGGAACCTCTTACGGAGCTACTCAACTCGTCAAACATCCAATATCACATGTATGCTGACGACACCCAACTCTACATCAAAGTACACTCACTTGATGACATCAAGTCCCTTAACTCAACTCTCCACAAAACACAGATCTGGTTGGCAGAAAATCATCTAAAACTAAACAGTCTAAAAACTGAATTTCTCCTTATCGCCCCTCCCAACCAAACAACCACCATCCTTGAATGGATGAAGCACATTACAGCACTCGATTGCCCACCTATCATCATCGACTCAGCTAAATCACTGGGTATAACCTTGGACAATAATTTAAATATGCAGAAACACATCAGCGCTGCAACTGAAGGAGCTAATTTCCAGATTAACACCTTGAGAAAACTGTAACCCTTCATACCGGCCAGAGACTTTAAACAGACAGTTCAATCTCGAGTAATGCCCAAAGTGGATTATGGAAGTATTGCTCTCTGTGGCCTACCCAGATCAACGACCGCTCCCCTAAGAGCCACAATCAATACAGCTGCTAGGCTCGTCACAGGCTCCAAAAGAAACAGCCACATCTCCCCTGACCTTCGTGAGGCCAGAATTCACTTGAAAATCGCTTGTATGAATCATAAGGCCTTACATCACAAAACACCGAGATACCTAGTGGAGAAATTGGTACTATCGGGTGGCAACAGATCCACTAGGAGCTCCAACAATCTTCTGCTTAAACCACAACGGTTCTCCAAGCAGAAAACATACTACCGCTCCTTCTCAGGAATGGCGCCCAGGATTTGAAATGCCTTGCCCCAAGAAATGAGACTTAACCCATCGGCAGCTTTTTTCAAAAAAGAAGTGAAATCTATTCTTCTAGCCAAATTCACGTGATTCTTTGATACTCCCTTGTAAATACGTGATACGTGATACGAGTGTATGCTAATCTTTACTTTCCTCACCTATTTCACCTATTTCACGATATCTATATGTTTTCTATGTTGTTATCTCTGTATTGTAAAGCGCTCTGATACCAGTAAGGGTCTTGTTCGCGCTATACAAAACTGCAAAAATAAATAAATAAATAAATTATAATGCACTTAAGAGTAAATGGTTTAACCGCATTCACAAACAACCACAGAGAATGGACTCTGAGGGCTGCAGACGGGCCCTGCTCAGGCAGAGGCTCCCCCTCGCATGAAAACCAAGCACTCTGCCCTCAGGATTGATAGGGCCTGCCTTTGGGGTGACTGATAGGCTTATATGTGTGTGTAAGGTGAGATATAGGGGACCTATATCTCAGTGAGGAGAGCTAACACTACCTCACCCAGGCTCTGCAGTAGCAGGCCTGTGGTGTCAGATTTAGTCTGCTTCCCAGGGGTGGTATAATACATGCTTCAACCCCTGGTAGGCCTGTGAAGTACCTATGCCCTTGGTACCTAAGGTACCATATACTAGGGGGTCATAATGTACCACAGTATCCAATCACTAGTGCATCTAATATGCACTCCAAGTTGTTTAGAGAGAACAGAGAGGTTGGGGCCCTGATTAGCAGGGACCCAGCCAGACTATAGCCAGAAACCAGTGTCAACATCTGAAAAAAAGTGGGGGCAGCAGAAGTGCAGATCCTACTCTCCTACACTATGGTTTGGTCTTTCTCGTTTCCATAGAAGCTAAACTATTAAATCAATGAGACAAAAAAGAAGGAATGACTAAGGAGCACTTCTGGACCTAGTCAGATGTATGAGAGAGCCACTGGAATTATCCGACTGTTTAGCTGCACCAACTTTTGCACAATTATACATTTTCCACATTAGCCACATAATTCATCATCTGCTGCCTAATCTGCAGATTTAAACAAGCGACAAGTGTTTTAGCGTGGTGAAAGGTCCTTTGTAAACCTAGAATTGTCACCTGTTACCTATAGCTAAATGTGGGTGTTACGTTGGTACCAATGGTGTGCAAGCCACTCTTGCTTCTTTCTGTGCCACTCTTGCCTCTTTCTGCATTTATGTTGCTTCTTTCTGCACCTTTCTTTCTTTTTCTGTACTTCTCTTGCCTCTTTCTGAACATCTCTTCTACTTTCTGCACCTCTTTTTCCTCTTTCTGCACTTCTGTTGCTTCTTTCTGCACCCCTCTTGCCTCTTTCTACACCTCACTTGCCTCTTTCTGTACCCCTCTTCCTTATATCTGCACCCCTCCTGCCTCGATCTGCACATCTGTTACTTCTTTTGTTCCTTTCTGCACAAATCTTGCTTCTTTCTGCGCCCCTCTTGCCTTTTTCTCCACCCCTCTTTTTCCTTTCTGCATGTTGTGAGAAGTTGGCCTGGTATATGCTGTCCACTAATTATAGCGGGCACCTTGCACCAGTCCAAACAACCCCTTATTGACGATAGGTTAAAGACAACCTTTATTGAAAGCTATCCTAGTGGTAACTATGGAGAGCAGCCTTCAGTCTAAGTCTTGAAGGAATGTAAAGCAGCTTGTTTCCCAGTCTATAATCTCCTGAATGGCCAAATAAAAGGGAACCACACCAGGTATATATATAAAATATATGCAAACGGTGCCCCGGGCTTGGGCTACACGTAACCCAAAGCACGACTTCAAGAGACGTCGAGAAGTCAATGAACTTGCAAATGTGCACGGTGACCAGGAGTTTCAGTTTCACGTTACTCACAAGGGCTGTGGGTCTCAGCTTTGCTGGGGACTCGGTTCGGCCGCTGAGAAGTCTGGAAATCCTCTTCCTGGGCTGCAGATACTTCAGAGTCCATCTGGAGCTTCAGAGATGCAGACCGGCAGTTGCTTTGTTGGTGTCTGCCAAGCAGGGGAGTCACTCCTTGACCCCAAGGAAGATTTCTTCAGTCCTCTAATCTTGAGTAGAGCGTTGAAGTTCCAGGATTCAGCTGCAGAGTTTCATCCAGGGATATCTAAAGTAGGGGTGGGCAGAAAACTACGCTCTGCCAGTGTAGCAGATAAAGCCAGCCACCCCTGCTCCCCGGGCCCCAGTGGAACCCAGTCTCCAGCGCCCAGACCCTTGGCTGGCTTGAAGGACGGGGGGCTCCCACACCCCGGGGCCTGCCAGACGGAGCACGAGCCTCGGGCCAAGTCCCAGCTTCTGAACCCTAGCTAGGCCGGGGAGAGCCTCCCCAGGCCCCGGTCGACACCCTTCCCCAGCGCCCGGACCCTTCGCTGGCTTGCAGGACGGGGGGCTCCCACACCCTGGGACACTGGGACGGAGCACAAGTCCCGGGTCCGGGCCCAGCTTCCGAACCCTCTCCAGGCTGGGGAGAGCCTCCCCGGGCCCTGGTTGACACCCTTCCCCAGCGCCCGGATCCTCTGCTGGCTTGCAGGATGGGGGGCTCCCGCACCCTGGGACACTGGGACGGAGCACAAGACCCGGGACCGGGCCCAGCTTCCGAACCCTAGCCAGGCTGGGGAGAGTCTCCACGGGCCCCGGTGGAACCCCGGTCCCCAGCGCCCAGACCCTTGGCTGGAACCAAGAAGGTTTAAGCCCAGGCCACGTCCCCTCCCCGACAGCCTGCCACACATGGCCATCTGATCACCCAGGCCGCAGGGCCATCTGGTCACCTGGCCCGCAGGGCCATCTGGTCACCTGGCCTGCGGGGCCATCTGGTTGCCCATCCCACAGGGCTATCTGGTCGTGCAGCCAGGTGACCAGATGACCCAGGATGACCCAGCACCCGAATGGCCTGGGTGGGTGCCGTACCCAGCCGCCCTTGCAGTCCAGTGAGGGTAGCCAGGTGCTCCGAGGCAGCCGCTCCTGATGCTCCTTCCCCCGTGGCTGCTACTGCTCGCCTCTCTTCTTGACTTGCCCGGGAGCAGCCAGAAGGGGAGGCCCGGCTGCCCCAGGACATCTGTTCACCCTGCTGACCCACAAGGGATGGTGTCCCCATCCCTGCACCCCGGTGGGGCAGGGACGGGAGGGGGAGCCCCCTTGCCGGAGAGCACATGGTGGAGGCAGCCTCCCGCAGACCTGCAGTACCCCCTCCACGTCCCTCCCACCGGCCAGGCAGCAGAGGGACCCACCCCTGGGTGTGGTGGAGGAGGGCGTCCGCGGGCGCCCACGCACGGAGAGACAAAAGGTTGGCTCAGAGGATGACTTTCAATAGATCGCAGCGAGGTAGCTGCTCTGCTACTTACGAAACCCTGACCCAGATTCAGGTCGTCTACGAATGATTTGGCACCGGGTGCCCCACAAACATGCGGTGCACTAAGGGCGAGGGAGGCAGCCCCCTTCCGTCCTCACTCCGGTCCCCAAGCGAGCGGCTCTACGCACTTGCCCCCCGAGAGAGGCCGGCTATTCCAGGCCAACCAAGGCTCCACGGCACTGCGGTATCATTACGGTTAAGGGGGGATTCCGACTTAGAGGCGTTCAGTCATAATCCCACAGATGGTAGCTTTGCCGCATTGGCTCCTCAGCCAAGCACATACACCAAATGTCTGAACCTGCGGTTCCTCTCGTACTGAGCAGGATTACTATTGCAACAACACATCATCAGTAGGGTAAAAATAACCTGTCTCACGACGGTCTAAACCCAGCTCACGTTCCCTATTAGTGGGTGAACAATCCAACGCTTGGTAAATTCTGCTTCACAATGATAGGAAGAGCCGACATCGAGGAATCAAAAAGCGACGTCGCAATGAACGCTTGGCCGCCACAAGCCAGTTATCCCCGTTGTAACTTTTCTGACACCTCCTGCTTGAAACCCAAAAAGTCAGAAGGATCGTGAGGCCCCGCTTTCATGGTCTGTATTCATACTGAAAATCGAGATCAAGCGAGCTTTTGCCCTTCTGCTCTGCGGGAGGTTTCTGTCCTCCCTGAGCTCACCTTAGAACACCTGCGTTATTGTTTGACAGGTGTGCCGCCCCAGTCAAACTCCCCACCTGCCACTGTCCCCGGAGCGGGTCGCGCACGGCGGGCGCTGGGCGCTTGGAGACAGAAGCGAGAGCCCCACAGGGTTCGCCCCCCGCCTCATCGGGTAAGTGAAAAAACAATAAGAGTAGTGGTATTTCAATACCGGCACTCCTACACCTCTCATGTCTCTTCACAGTGCTAGACTAGAGTCAAGCTCAACGGGGTATTCTTTCCCCGCTGATTCTGCCAAGCCCACTCCCTTGGCTGTGGTTTCGCTAGATAGTTGGTAGGGACAGTGGGAATCTCGTTCATCCATTCATGTGCATCACTAATTAGATGACGAGGCATTTGGCTATCTCTAACACCTCGTAGTGGCTCATTCTGGGTTATTATGCTGCCCATCAGCGTCAAATCGGTTTTGCTTCCAACAATACAACATTTGTTCGATCTGGAGTACAGCCACACTTTAAGCTGTCCTCACTGGAACTGGGGTCACGTATAGGCCAAAGATAGTACACCCTGCAGTACTATTCCAACAATATAAAATGGTCTACGAACAGTCCTGTTCAGCAGGACATCAATAATCAATGCAATATGTAGTGACTATGTGTATGTAGTTATTTGAGACCTATTTTTATTAAAGACGTTTCAATAGTCATGATGTACACATTTGTATATGAATCATTATAATATAAGCACACAACTATAAAAATATACATCTATAAATTGCACATCTAGTTTGAAAATACATCTCTATAAAAATTCACATCTATAAAATCCACATCTATACTAATTATTTTTTTTTTTCTTTTGAAAGACCTTTATTCAGAGATTCACGGTACACAGCAGAGAGCCTACAACACTTATGGGCCGGCCGCGGAGAATATACTTGCATATGTCTCGGATCACACAGCCCTGTGCCGTCAACCCGGAGGTACGGCGGCGTTGAAGGATGCAGGTGTACCAAGGTGTAACCAGAATGTTGCAGGTCTAGTGTCCCTCAGAACATCCACAAAAGTATGGGCATAGTGCCCCAATAGGCATTAAGGTGCCAAACAATCAAACTCCCCCCCCCCTCCCACCCCTTAACTACCGGTCAACACTACACTCGTCATATGTGTCCATGGCTCGGGGCTGCAGCCTCCGTCCCCCTCCCCAGCACCCCAAGCTGCAGCATCAGGATACTAGACATCTCCGGGTTCATCCTGCGCGATGGCAGGAGGCTCACAAATGCCCCCCCTAAAATCGTTCCACTTGGCCCATACCTCAACCCACTTACGAGGGCACCCTCTCGCCACATACACAGTTCTTTCCTGCAGCATGCACCAATCCATATCGTTGTTCCAATCTGATAGTTTTGGTGGAACAGCGCTTCCCCAGAGCCTGGCTATGTTCCTCTTCGCAACCATTTGCCCGAGTGTGACCCAGAGCCTCCCTTTTGGCGGCAGGTCAGTTGGTTCCCATATATTGAGGAGGCACCTTTTAGCCTCCGGGCGAATCTCCACTTCCCACACCTCCTCCATACACCGCACCACTCTTCTCCAATACCTCTGAATCTTCGGGCAGCCCCACACTACGTGGAAAAAGGTTCCCGTGTCCCCACAACCCCTCCTACAGAGCGCTGTGTCTGCCCTCCCCATCATGTGTAGTCTCGTGCAAGAGATGTAGACTCTGTGTAGAATCTTCAGTTGAATAAGCCGCAATCGGGCCGATATCGCGACTTCACGCGGGGAAGGCAGGGCATAAAGCTACTCCTCGTCATCTATCTCCAACCCTTCAGCGACCCACTTTTATTTGAGGGGAAGAAGCATATCTGGGGGGTTATTGATAAGTTTTTTGTAGGTGAGGGATATGGCGTGCTCCACGAGATGTCCATCCAGCAGCCTATCTTCAAGGGGGGAGGCCGGTGGCAGTTTGGCCTCCGGTGGGATATTGGCCTGCAGGGAGTGACTTATCTGCAAGTACCTAAAATATTCGGTATCCGCCAGCTCGTATGCTTCTCGCATTTGGGCGAACGTGCGGATCCCGGCAGGCCCCCAGATATCTTTGATCTGGGAGATGCCGATCAGGTCCCAGTTGCGGAACCCCTTGGTGCGTCTTAGATTGCCCAATGCTTCGGAGGCCCAAAGTGGCGTGGCCATCGTGGGGACGCCAGACCAACCGAGCTTCTTCTGGGCGATGTGCCATATCTGCACCGAGTGGAGCGTCGGTCCGGTGAGTCGGCTCACCCCTCTTTTAGAGTAGAGTGCTATTTCATAGTTCCCCCCGGGAAGCAACCACCTATCCATACCATATGCTGGGTCGTTCCCGTCCCCGTATGTCCCTTGGTTAATCGCGGACAGGTGGCCCGCCCAGTAGTATTTACGGATGTCGGGGAGAGCAATTCCACCATCGTACCACCCCAGCGTGAGCTTAGCGAGCGAGATACGGGGCATCCCGGCCCAGTGGAGGGTGCGTACCGCAGTCTCGATCGCCAGAAAGTAACTGTTCGGAACCAGGTCTGGGTAGTTTTGCAGCGCGTATAGGAATCGTGGGAGCGATAGCATCTTAAATAGCGCTGCTCGGCCCAGCAAGGACAGTGGGAGGTTCTGCCAGGATTTCGCCTCCCTTTGGAGCCGGAGCAGCGGTGGCTTGAGGTTGTGCTCGTACAGCAGGGCCTTATTAACGGTGATATACACTCCGAGGTACTTAAACCCGTCCTTCGCCAACCGAATAGGGCAAGTGGCAGGGAGTCTGGGAGGATCCCCGCGCAGGACGTAGAGATGCGATTTAGCCCAGTTGACTCGGAATCCAGAGTTGCGACCAAAACTAGCCAGTATGTCCAGCGCCGCGATCATAGATCCACGCGGCTTAGAGAGGTAAAGAAGTATGTCATCAGCATACAGAGATATTTTATCCTCCCACCCCTCCGCCCATGCTATGCCCTGCACGGTGGCAACCTGTCTTATCCAGGCCGCAAGCGGCTCCAGGGAGAGGGCGAAAAGAAGTGGCGAAAGGGGGCAGCCCTGTCGAGTTCCTCTAGCCAGCGTGAAGACTTCAGACACCTTGTTGTTTACCAGCACCTGCGCCAGGGGTTCCGCGTACATTAAGCGCACCCACGCAATGAAGTGAGGTCCAAAGCCCAGCTTGCGCAAGACTGCGAACATATACGGCCATTCCAAGGTGTCGAAGGCCATGGTGGCATCCAATGAGACCACCACCGCATCCTCCTGCAGCCTATGGCACTGCCCTAGCACCCCATGGAGTCTCCTGATATTGAGGGCCGTGTTGCGGCGAGGCATGAACCCCGATTGGTCGGGGTGGATCAATGAGGATAGCACCGGCTTAAGCCTATTGGCCAACGTTTTAGCCAGTATTTTGGGTTCGGCGTTTAGAAGCGAAATGGGTCTGTATGATGCACATAGGTCTTTAGGTTTTCCCTCTTTCGGTAGTGCCACTATGGTCACTATGCGCTGATCCCGGGGCAGTAGCCCCACTTCCCTACTACGGTCGAACATAAGTTTAAGGTGCTTACTAGTGACGTCTGGCTGGAGCTTGTAGATCTCTATGGGAATGCCGTTTGGACCGAGCGCCTTACCCGGGCGGAGGTCCCCAATCGCTCGCTGCAGCTCAGCCTCAGTGAGTGGGCTATCCAGAGCTTCCCGGTCTGTGTCCGAGAGAGTGGGCATGCGTATGTCAGCAAGGAGGTCCATGGAGTCCTCCTCCGGCCGGTCCGATTCCCGCCTATAGACCTGCTGATAGTGATTAGCAAACTGTTGTACTATTTCCCGGGGCTCTGTAATCAATCTCCCTTCTACAGTGCGCAACTCAGGCACCACCCTACCGGCCCGTTGTTTCCGCTCAAGCCAAGCAATGAGTTTCCCGGCTTTATCGCCTTGGTCGTATATTCTGCCGAGTTTGTGCCGCGCCACAGTCTGGGCTTCGTGGGTCACCAGCGCTCTGTATTCCGCAGCCTTGAGCTGCATCTTGTGCCTGCTCTCCCGGTCGCCGCTAGCCGTTGCCTCCCTTTCTAGTTCTTCCAGTTGCGCCTCAAGTGTTGTGACCTGCTGGCTTCGGTCCCGCCGTCTAGCCGCTATGGCCGACAGCGCCTCACCCCGCACCACAGGTTTAAATGCCTCCCACAGGGTGACCAGGGAGTCCACCGATCCATCATTTTCTTTGAAGTAACGCGAAATGGAGGTGGAAATGTGTTTCCTAGTGACCTCATGTTTCAGGTGCCAGGCATTTATTGGTGCAGTGCAGCCCTCCCGTCTACTCCCGAATACGATATGTGTAAGGACCGGTGAATGGTCAGAGATGCCTCGAGGGAGGAGTACGGCCTCCAGCACCGCCATATCGTGTTGCAGCAGGGTAAGGATGTGGTCCAGCCGTGAGAAGGAGTCATGCGCCCCGGAGAAGAAACTAAATTGACTTTCGGTGGGGTGGAGCATGCGCCATATGTCAGTAAGCCCAAAGGACTCTAGAAAGTCCGCCAGCCACCTCTGCCCCTGGGGCAGTTCTCTAGGTGGCTGCCTATCCCAAGATCCCGACGCTACTGCATTAAAGTCCCCTCCAAGCACAAGCTGCCCCTCAGGAAGCGAAAGGAGAAATGAGCCCAGGTCAGCAAAGGCCCCGGCCTGGAGGCCTGGGGGGACATAGACTGAGAGTAGATTAAGCGTCCTGCCCTCCCAACACCCCGACACCGCCGTGAAGCTTCCCTGCGGGTCGGTCTTGGTGAGGTCTATGTGAAGAGGCAGCGAGCGACGCAAATCTATACTAATTTTTGTGCCAACTATTAACTATTATGTGACTGTTAAACCACATGTAAATCTTAGTGAATCAACATTTTAGGCTAATACGTTTATGAAAGTGACATGTGTGCTGTACGATAGTGTACATCTCGGTGTTTGGCTTGAAATTTAAGTGTCCATTAAAGTAGTCAGGCAAACATTCTTCTTGAATGGGAACGACATTTGCAGACCAAGATCAGCCAGAGCAACATCATTGCATTGAGGCCAAATACCCCGACATCCGGCAATAAAGCCATGAAATTTTACAGTTTTACAGTTGGTAAGATCTTTGATTTGCTGTGATAGATCCTGATAGTATTTAACTTTACTCTCATACGCTAATTCAAGGGAATTCTGTGAGTTTTCATAACGAATTGAAACATCAACCACTACAGCAGTACCATTTTTGGTGAACACTACATCTGGTTTTCTTAGTTCACCTTGACTATTTTTGACATGAGGTTCCCTGTATGTCATCCACCCACACCTTTTTGCTCTATCAATTAGCAATTCCAACACTTTGTTGTGCCTTTTTATCCTTATATCTTTGGTTTTAGGACATGGCCCTGAAATATGTGAAATTGTTTTGCACACATCTTTGCAGTATCTACAAGTCGCAAATGTACGGTTTCTTCCCCTAGTGATGGTTTCTCTAGTATACAGGACATTTGCTCTGAACATCAGCGCAGCTATGTATTGATTTTATTTTATTTTATTATGTTTGCTGATCCAAAAATTTGAGGTTGGATTACTTGCTAAGTATTTTATAAAATCACCTTGGACAGGGAGATTTGCCCATTTCTCAAATTCCTCTTTCCTCCAATCATATGTTGCTACCAAATTCAATTTATGACTCAGAAATCTACTGTCTAAAATATTGAGTTTGTGTGTTTTGATGATGCTATCAATTTTTTCATTGATTACTTCTCCTGCATACATGAATGAAAGAGCTATGTACAGATCTGTTGCTTCCCTGAGACACAATAAGTTATTAACTTTATTCAGACCAATTATCGTACATAATTTTGGTATACTGAGGCCCACAAAGGATCTTTTCGAATACAGGAGACCATCACATATGTATACAGGTAGGTGCAGAAAATGTTTGACATACTTTCTAATTGTTTGATCCAGAATGTTTAAAGTTTTAGCTTCTGTTCCTGTCATTTCCAGTTTAAATGACAGTTTAGGGATCAAATATTGACACGATATTTCTATTTTCTGTGTGGGCTTAAGTGGTAGATTGTCCAGTTTTTGAGCCCAGTCAACAAGAACCTCATTAATTTTGTTGTTGCTTGAATGGCCGGTGTGTGGATGAAAGTTCAGTCCGAGGTATCTCTCACTTTCTCCTGGATGGATGTTTCAATGTTTTGTTTTTCGAATTGCCATGGCTTACAGTTGTTAACCAGGATCTTATCTTTATGGTGACTTATATAAAATCCAGGTGTTTTTTTCACATTAAGTTTTAATCCTGTTGTTTTACTGAATTTTTCAATAATTTTCAGATTTGTACTCATTCCTTCCCAGGTGTTGCTGAGTACTGCAATGTCATCGGCAAAGGCCAGAGCGGTGATTTGCTTAATGAGATCATTGGAGCCGAATGTGAAGCCCTTGCCGTCTTTCTGAAGATCACAGATCAGAGGATCCATGGCGATATTAAACAGCAGTGGGGATAAAGAGTCACCTTGCTTAACTCCTGATTCATTGTTATTTCTGGAGTTGCTTCATTGTTTTTTCCCTTGAAAAATGTTGTTGAGTCAGTGTAAAAGTCTTTTATTATGTCTCTGATGCATGATGGAACTCTGTGTCTTTCAAGACTCTGTAGAATATGACCATGGCTGACAGAGTCAAAAGCTTTTGAGATATCGATGAACACCACTGTCAACGAGACAACCTCTCACCTTCATGAAGCTTTTTTGTCTCGTATTTATTTCAACAAAAAATGTGAGTCTTTTAGTTAATATTTTCGTGAACAACTTCATGAATGCCGTACCGATGGTAATTGAACGCCAATTACTTATCTTTTTGAGTTCACTAATCGGTACATTCTTAGGTATTAGTATTGACCGGTTCTTTTTAATACTCTCTGGTACTCTTCTCATCGATAACCAAAACGATAAGATTCAGGGCAGCAGTCTTGGTTGCCTGCTATGCACTTTATATAAGTCATTCAGCCCAATCTTATCAGGCCCCACTGCTTTCTTTAAATCTGATTCATCGAAGGCTTTAGTTATTTCGAGCAGTGTAATTTCTTTACATAGACTTCCAATTTCCCATTCATCTGGTATCCAGTCAATTGGGATGAATTTGGGATTTTTCTTGTTTTCTTTTTCAATTATGTCTTTATATTATTGGAAGATTTCATCAGCACTGATTTGGCAGGTGGCATCTTCTGCCCCATCAGTGATTATCCTGGCAATTTTCTTTTTGTCTTTTGAAACATTGCCTGGTATTCTTTGTAGCTGCCCTTTGCTTTTGAATAGTTGTTCTTGTGTGTCTGATTGAGCCTTCCATTTTTCTTATCTTTCTTTGGTATCTTGTTTTGTACAGAGGCAGCCTGTTGCTCATCTTGAGCAGGGTTCATAGGTTCATTATTGGGTTCGCTCGTTGGTTTGGTACGATTTGCTGGTACAGGACTTATATCATTGGTGTTTTCTGATATATAAATCACTATCTCATCCATCAGATCCATAGCAGCATCGTGATGCTGGATATTTTTGGTGTACTTCTCGATTTCTGTGATTCTATCATTCAGTTCATCAAAGTTTTTTATTTTTGGCGCTCGTTTCCGATTGATAAAGTCTCTGCGCCTTTCTGTTGTTACTTCTACTGCAATCTCTGGTTCATCGCAGGAGTCATTCTCAGAGATATTGGATGCTTGCAGTACATCCTTTGCCAATTTTTTGCTCTTATCTCTTCTATCTCTTCTTTTTTCTGCAATTTGTTTACTATTTTTATTGTCAAAATGTGGAATCATCAGTGCATTAATGTTTCTTTTGTTCTCATACACTTTTTCCAATTCTGCTCATAGCAGTATTTCTTCCTGTGACCATAGTTTTGATGGTTTGCTGCTTTGTGTAGGAGAGTAGGGTCTGCTTTCTATGTTCACACCCACTTTTTGCTTTTGCTTTACTGGTTTTCGACTTAGATGTGGCTGTGGGTCTGCTAATCAGACCCATAGCCCTGCTGTTCTCTCTCTAAATTAATACTATGTACTTTAGGTGCATAACCCATTTGGATAGGATCACCTTATTGGCCCCTGTACAGTGTACTTTAGGTACCCAGGGCATAGGTGTAACTTGGCCTACCAGGGGCTGCAGCATGTATTATGCCACCCCTGGCCTGGCCTTTCATTCTGACACAACTGGCTGATCACTCAGCTGGGGCAAGGTCGTGTAATCACTCCTTGCTTAGGTGTAGTATTCCTATACCTAGCTTAAATATAGACATATGTGTACCTATCAGCCACTCCTATGGCAGGCCTTAACAATCCTGGAGGCAGAGTGCTTGGTAACATGTGAGATGGTGCTCTAGCATGAGCTGAGCCTGTCTGCAGCTTTCGGAACCATGTCCTTATAGCTGTTCTATGATATAGCCTACCATATACTCTTAAAGTGCCTTATAATCTTAAACGGTTATGGTAACTATGGTTTGGCTTTATAAAAACATGTTGTGTAAGGTGTCTAACACTATGGAATAATACCCCCATCCCATTTCTGGTGATGAGGATATTATCCCTCCCTTCTAGAGGGAGAAGACATGTTGTAACCTACTTACCTGGTTAAAGTTAACCAGAGCACCAGCATCACAAAATGGATGCTGCTGCCACGACACAAGTCTGACCTTCTGCTGCTGGGAGTGATCCCGGCAAGGGAGGCTTGGACAATAGGTTTCCTGCCTTGGGAGGTGCGAGCACCACCCCAGACAGGCCTTAGTGTATTGGGGCAGGGAGGGATGAAAGAAACGAGACACTGCCTGGGGCACACAAGGTGTCCCATGCATAGTCCAGTTCAAACCGGTGCTGGGGCACACCAGCCCCAGTCCTGGCGCGAAACTGGACAAAGGGAAGGGGGTGTAACCATCCCCCTTCCAGGTCCCACCCATAAGGCGTGACCTAGCAGGCAACCCACCCCCCCAGATTAGTATAAGAGTGGTAGCTGGGCCCCAGGAGATTAGATTATCCTGAACCTGCAACTTGAACAGAAACTCTGGACCTTCGAAATTCGATGAAAGAAGAAGACTGAAGAATCTCCCTTGTGGACAAGGAGTGGCTACCCTGTGCAAACAGGCACCATCAAGAGACTACCCTTTGCTTTGCTAAAGTTCTACGAGGGACCGACTGCAGAGCCCAACCAGAGCCTTGACTTCCAGACTTCTCCAACCCTGATCCACATCCACAGCCGAGCTGAGATCCGTGGAGGCGACGAGAGACATGGGACCGGCTACCTGGGAAAAGTGGCGAGTATCTTCCAGCGCAGCTTCTGAGGTACCCTCGAAGTTGTGCACCGGGGATTGAGAAGCCCCAACCCCAAGCACCATCTGCACTGAAGATCAGCCCCCCACACTCCACGAGTCCTGCGTGGGGCCCTTCTGCATTTTCCTGCTTGCCGCGTCTGTCCGGTTGCTTGCCCATTGGCTAGCTGCCTTTGTGACGACACACCTTGAAATCTTCACTGCTTGTTTGGCTCCTCCAGACTGGCTCCCGCTTCTTTGCAAAAGAGAAGCACCCCAGACCTTCCTGGTCTGCACCAGAAGCAAGTCCTCCGTTGTTCGCGGGTTCCGCTTGCCAAGGCTTGGTGAGTCCTAGCTCGACTTCGACGCCTCCGACAGCAAGAGCCTTCGAGGGACAGCTCGCCTCCTGGTCCTGGTCATCCTCGACATCTCCTGGTACCCGTGGCTGCTGCGACAAGCTTCACCATTCACCTGCAATCTTCACAACATTGCCTGGTTCCTTCCTGGTTCCACGTGGTCACTGGCTAGTGACCTTGACTCTGTCCCTTCTGCTTGCAGGTACCCTTCCTTCTTGATCCCGGCCTTGGGATCCACCGGACACTCTGCACTGACTGCCTGTCAGCAACTTTCCTTCAGGCATCCATAGAAGTCCACGACGAAACCCGACGCAAGTTCACACCTATGCACCCGCAGCCTGTGGGCTAGGTAACTTGGGTACTTCGGTGCTCACAAGGGTAGTGACTATCCTAGGGTCTAGTTTCCGAGTCTCGACTTTCTAGTTGCTTCAGAAGTGTCCTTAAACTGCTTATTTCAAAACTGTACTATTTCTATCGACTATACGCATTACGCGTGAGTGTTCCCACTCTGCACCTGAATTCCGTGGGCCTCCCACTTTCTAACTGTTGGTAGTGTAGTACAGCCCCAGCGATTCCCTAGGCCTAGGCCTATTCTATTTCCGTGACAGTGGTCCTTATACCACTTCTTTAGTATATGCTTTGCGTGGCCCCTAGGGCCTAACTGTATTACTTACCTGTGTGACTTAATGTATGCTTAAATAAGACTGTGTTGTACTTACCTCGAATCTCATAAAGAGTGCTGAGGGTTCGACTAGAATAAATACACTTTATTTTATATATATATCTGTTGTGGTGTCCTTTCATTTGGTATTCAAGGGATTATATATGGTATTACAGCTGGCTTCACATGCCATTCAGAGTTTAGCCTAAGACTGCTCTTGTCCATGCTACCACTAGGATTTATTTATTTATTTTATTTATTTATTTGAATGTTTGTACCGCGCTGGAATCGACTCCCTGAGGAGTATCTCCGCGCCCTTTAGCACCATCAATAATTAAAAGAACAGACACTAGCCGTGTACCATTATAACATTGAAGTGGTGTCCTAATTCTGAAAAAGGAAGGTTTTTAATTGTTTCCTGAACGGAAAATGTTCTCTGTACAGTCTGATAGCTATGGGGAGGCTGTTCCACAACATAGGACCTGCCACAGATAAAGCTCTGGACCCCTGTCTTGCTTTCCTAGCTCTGGGGACCCATAGCAAGGCCTGTTCACTAGATCTGAGAGAGCGTGTGGGGACATACGGAGTAAATTTGTTGGCCAGGTATGCCGGGCCTCTCCCAGTCAGGCATTTCTGTATGATACAGCATATTTTAAACTTCACCCAATGAAGTTTAACCAACAAGGGTTTGGAAGGTGTTCGAGGGGGTGCGTTTAGTACAAGGCGAGCAGCAGTGTTCTGAACCACCTGCAATCTTGAGATGACTCCTTCGTTTGCTGATAGTAACAGACCGTTACAATAGTCTAGTCTGCTCAAAACTAGCGCTTGCACCAAGGTCTTTCTTGTGGCATCTGGAAGT
The DNA here is from genome assembly GCF_964204655.1 of Triturus cristatus. Lineage (NCBI taxonomy): Eukaryota > Metazoa > Chordata > Amphibia > Caudata > Salamandridae > Triturus > Triturus cristatus. The sequence continues at coordinate 28,664,363 of NC_140593.1, read as the reverse complement.
AAAGGAAACACTTTCCGAAGCAGCCCAATGATATGAAAGCATGAGCCCACCACTTGATTACCATGTTGTTTTAAGGAGAGCTCCTGGTCCAGCCTGACACCCAAGTTCTTCACTACCAGTTTAGGCTCAGGGACTGTCCCAAGATCTTGAGGCCACCAGTCCGGAGTCCACAGGAGTTTGGCCTCACCGAATAACATCACCTCTGTTTTAGCAACATTACATTGCAAATAGTTGGACGCCATCCAGGGTATAGCTGGTCTATAATGTTGACTTTACAACCAATCACCAAAAGGGTTGTTTGGACTGATATAAGGTATACACTAGAACTAGTGACATCATATATCAGGCCAACTTCTCACACTTGCTAGAGCTGCTAGTCTAGCCTCATTTTGCGCTCTTGGATGCGCGTGTCGAGTATGTTGTGAAACTCCAATCTTTGTTCCAAATCTGAGGTCACAGAAGCTGCACAGGAATGGCAACTCTCCTTTTTGAGGTCTTCCTTTACATGGCATGCAATATTGTGGTATTCGGCTTCTTTGTAACATTTTGAACAATACGTTTTGAGATAGAAGCATTTGTGCTTGTTGGAGACATGTTTTCTCAATTCTTTGAAAGTTCCCAATATGTCTCCACACAAGTCACATTCATATTTTTCGTTTGGGTATTTCCAATATGTGACTTTTTTTGTGTAGTCACTTTTCTTTGTTACCAATTCTTTGCTGATCTCGTATACATCGGGTAGATTTTCAAAATTGGCTGTACCAATGTCATTCTTGGCTGAGGAGGCCACAAATTCGATGGTTTCGCTGAGGTCTACTGTTGTGTTTTCTTCTGCTTCGGAGGGGGAACTAAGGCTTATAACGTGACCTGAATCATTGTTGCTTGTTGTATTGTTTGAAGCGGGTGCTGGTTTGTCAAATTCGGTGAGGAGGCTAATGATTTCTTGGAAAGACAGCACGTCCTTACGCCATCTTAATGGGGTTTTTATTCTCCAGGAACTACCCCATCTGGAAATGTGTTCGTTTGCTTCGCCACTTCTCACTATCACGCTCGCTGCCATGATAGAACCTTGTTCAGCCTGTCTCTATAGACTTCTCTACGCAGAGTCTAGTACTATAGAGGCAGTTACCGGCTGGACCACCTGGAGGTAAAGGCCACTACAACTGAGAATATGTTAAGAGAGCCATAGTTACTCCCGCCGTTTACCCGCGCTTCATTGAATCTCTTCACTTTGACATTCAGAGCACTGGGCAGAAATCACATCGCGTCAACACCCGCTTCGGGCCTTCGCGATGCTCTTTTTTAACTAAACAGTCGGATTGCCCTGGTCCGCACCAGTTCCATGTCAGCTGCTAAGCGCCGGCTGAGGCAGAACACCGGCCCCTTGCCCCCGGGGAGGGGGCACATGCAGAGGCGACCACCGCAGCTGGGGCGATCCACAGGACGGGCCTGGCTCGCGTCCAGAGTCGGCGCTGCTTCGGAGGGAGGCGCCTCGTCTAGCTGTGGCGCGCGCCCAGAACAGCATCGCACCCCAGCCCGACCAACCCAGCCCTTAGAGCCAATCCTTATCCCAAAGTTACGGATCTGACTTGCCAACTTCCCTTACCTACATTGTTCCAACATGCCAGAGGCTGTTCACCTTGGAGACCTGCTGCGGAAATGGGTACGGCCCGGCGCGAGATTTACACCATCTCCCCCGGATTTTCAAGGACCAGCAAGAGCTCACCGGACGCCGCCAGAACCGCGATGCTCTCCAAGGCTCAGGCGCCTCTCTCAGGGCGAACCCATTCCAGGGCGCCCTGCCCTTCACAAAGAAAAGAGAACTCTCCCCGGGGCTCCCGCTGGCTTCCTCGGGATCGTTTGCGTTACCGCACTGGACGCAACGAGGGCACCCGTCTCCGCCACTTTGGGGTTTGGGGATCTGAACCCGACTCCCTTTCGATCGGCCTTGGAGTCAACACACATGGCCTTCAAGTCAGTGTAGGCCATGTCCTTGTACTGAGGCTGGGTGAACCCACTGGCTCCACCTTTGTAGGACATTCTAGTGTTGTGCAGTGTTGTACTACCTACACTAGTTTGTGGCCTACTAAACCTAGCTTGAGCTGTAGCAAGGGTGTGCTTAGCCTTTCACAAACAGCTCTAAGTTCAGTAGAATTTATTGATACTAAGCTTGACTTTATATGTACCTTGAGTACCTTTAGTGGTTTTCAGTTAGTAATTCAAATAGAGATTTTCTGGTAAAACAATAGCAAGCTGGAATCCCACACGCTGCCCACCAATGTGAGAAGTTGGCCTGGCATATGCTGGTCACTAGCTATAGTGGCCACCTTGCACCAGTCCAATTCGACTCTTATGGTAGATAGGTTTAAGACAACCTTTTAAAGAAAGCTATCCTAGTGGTAGCTGTGGAGAGCGGCCTTCAGGCTAAGTCTCAGAGGAATGTAAAGCAGCTCGTTTTACCTTATAATCTCTTGAATTACCAAATGAAAGAACACCACACAGGGATATATATCAAATATATATGTATTTATTTACATCAGATTGGTCGCACACTGCTACACCTACCAGTCGTGTTCCCCCAATGAAAATGGTCCCTGAAGGTCAGCGTCGGCAGATACACCTATGCTCAAGAGTGCGTGCAAGTATGCGTGGCGTGTGCCATCCCTGGACACGTGTTTCGAGGTAGTTGCCTCTCGTCAGCAGGGAGTAGGAAAATGAGAGTGGGGTTGCTGTGTAAGCTGCTAAAAACATAATCAGGTCTAGTACCTCTCTTAGCGCGCAGGTGCGTAACCATGAGTCCGTCGACTCCACCGGCTCAAGGGAGCCTGAATATAAAGTTACATCAGATTGGTCGCACACTGCTACACCTACCAGTCGTGTTCCCCCAATGAAAATGGTCCCTGAAGGTCAGCGTCGGCGGATACACCTATGCTCAAGAGTGCGTGCAAGTATGCGTGGCGTGTGCCATCCCTGGACACGTGTTTCGAGGTAGTTGCCTCTCGTCAGCAGGGAGTAGGAAAATGAGAGTGGGGTTGCTGTGTAAGCTGCTAAAAACATAATCAGGTCTAGTACCTCTCTTAGCGCGCAGGTGCGTAACCATGAGTCCGTCGACTCCACCGGCTCAAGGGAGCCTGAATATAAAGTTACATCAGATTGGTCGCACACTGCTACACCTACCAGTCGTGTTCCCCCAATGAAAATGGTCCCTGAAGGTCAGCGTCGGCGGATACACCTATGCTCAAGAGTGCGTGCAAGTATGCGTGGCGTGTGCCATCCCTGGACACGTGTTTCGAGGTAGTTGCCTCTCGTCAGCAGGGAGTAGGAAAATGAGAGTGGGGTTGCTGTGTAAGCTGCTAAAAACATAATCAGGTCTAGTACCTCTCTTAGCGCGCAGGTGCGTAACCATGAGTCCGTCGACTCCACCGGCTCAAGGGAGCCTGAATATAAAGTTACATCAGATTGGTCGCACACTGCTACACCTACCAGTCGTGTTCCCCAAATGAAAATGGTCCCTGAAGGTCAGCGTCGGCGGATACACCTATGCTCAAGAGTGCGTGCAAGTATGCGTGGCGTGTGCCATCCCTGGACACGTGTTTCGAGGTAGTTGCCTCTCGTCAGCAGGGAGTAGGAAAATGAGAGTGGGGTTGCTGTGTAAGCTGCTAAAAACATAATCAGGTCTAGTACCTCTCTTAGCGCGCAGGTGCGTAACCATGAGTCCGTCGACTCCACCGGCTCAAGGGAGCCTGAATATAAAGTTACATCAGATTGGTCGCACACTGCTACACCTACCAGTCGTGTTCCCCCAATGAAAATGGTCCCTGAAGGTCAGCGTCGGCGGATACACCTATGCTCAAGAGTGCGTGCAAGTATGCGTGGCGTGTGCCATCCCTGGACACGTGTTTCGAGGTAGTTGCCTCTCGTCAGCAGGGAGTAGGAAAATGAGAGTGGGGTTGCTGTGTAAGCTGCTAAAAACATAATCAGGTCTAGTACCTCTCTTAGCGCGCAGGTGCGTAACCATGAGTCCGTCGACTCCACCGGCTCAAGGGAGCCTGAATATAAAGTTACATCAGATTGGTCGCACACTGCTACACCTACCAGTCGTGTTCCCCCAATGAAAATGGTCCCTGAAGGTCAGCGTCGGCGGATACACCTATGCTCAAGAGTGCGTGCAAGTATGCGTGGCGTGTGCCATCCCTGGACACGTGTTTCGAGGTAGTTGCCTCTCGTCAGCAGGGAGTAGGAAAATGAGAGTGGGGTTGCTGTGTAAGCTGCTAAAAACATAATCAGGTCTAGTACCTCTCTTAGCGCGCAGGTGCGTAACCATGAGTCCGTCGACTCCACCGGCTCAAGGGAGCCTGAATATAAAGTTACATCAGATTGGTCGCACACTGCTACACCTACCAGTCGTGTTCCCCCAATGAAAATGGTCCCTGAAGGTCAGCGTCGGCGGATACACCTATGCTCAAGAGTGCGTGCAAGTATGCGTGGCGTGTGCCATCCCTGGACACGTGTTTCGAGGTAGTTGCCTCTCGTCAGCAGGGAGTAGGAAAATGAGAGTGGGGTTGCTGTGTAAGCTGCTAAAAACATAATCAGGTCTAGTACCTCTCTTAGCGCGCAGGTGCGTAACCATGAGTCCGTCGACTCCACCGGCTCAAGGGAGCCTGAATATAAAGTTACATCAGATTGGTCGCACACTGCTACACCTACCAGTCGTGTTCCCCCAATGAAAATGGTCCCTGAAGGTCAGCGTCGGCGGATACACCTATGCTCAAGAGTGCGTGCAAGTATGCGTGGCGTGTGCCATCCCTGGACACGTGTTTCGAGGTAGTTGCCTCTCGTCAGCAGGGAGTAGGAAAATGAGAGTGGGGTTGCTGTGTAAGCTGCTAAAAACATAATCAGGTCTAGTACCTCTCTTAGCGCGCAGGTGCGTAACCATGAGTCCGTCGACTCCACCGGCTCAAGGGAGCCTGAATATAAAGTTACATCAGATTGGTCGCACACTGCTACACCTACCAGTCGTGTTCCCCCAATGAAAATGGTCCCTGAAGGTCAGCGTCGGCGGATACACCTATGCTCAAGAGTGCGTGCAAGTATGCGTGGCGTGTGCCATCCCTGGACACGTGTTTCGAGGTAGTTGCCTCTCGTCAGCAGGGAGTAGGAAAATGAGAGTGGGGTTGCTGTGTAAGCTGCTAAAAACATAATCAGGTCTAGTACCTCTCTTAGCGCGCAGGTGCGTAACCATGAGTCCGTCGACTCCACCGGCTCAAGGGAGCTTGAATATAAAGTTACATCAGATTGGTCGCACACTGCTACACCTACCAGTCGTGTTCCCCCAATGAAAATGGTCCCTGAAGGTCAGCGTCGGCGGATACACCTATGCTCAAGAGTGCGTGCAAGTATGCGTGGCGTGTGCCATCCCTGGACACGTGTTTCGAGGTAGTTGCCTCTCGTCAGCAGGGAGTAGGAAAATGAGAGTGGGGTTGCTGTGTAAGCTGCTAAAAACATAATCAGGTCTAGTACCTCTCTTAGCGCGCAGGTGCGTAACCATGAGTCCGTCGACTCCACCGGCTCAAGGGAGCCTGAATATAAAGTTACATCAGATTGGTCGCACACTGCTACACCTACCAGTCGTGTTCCCCCAATGAAAATGGTCCCTGAAGGTCAGCGTCGGCGGATACACCTATGCTCAAGAGTGCGTGCAAGTATGCGTGGCGTGTGCCATCCCTGGACACGTGTTTCGAGGTAGTTGCCTCTCGTCAGCAGGGAGTAGGAAAATGAGAGTGGGGTTGCTGTGTAAGCTGCTAAAAACATAATCAGGTCTAGTACCTCTCTTAGCGCGCAGGTGCGTAACCATGAGTCCGTCGACTCCACCGGCTCAAGGGAGCCTGAATATAAAGTTACATCAGATTGGTCGCACACTGCTACACCTACCAGTCGTGTTCCCCCAATGAAAATGGTCCCTGAAGGTCAGCGTCGGCGGATACACCTATGCTCAAGAGTGCGTGCAAGTATGCGTGGCGTGTGCCATCCCTGGACACGTGTTTCGAGGTAGTTGCCTCTCGTCAGCAGGGAGTAGGAAAATGAGAGTGGGGTTGCTGTGTAAGCTGCTAAAAACATAATCAGGTCTAGTACCTCTCTTAGCGCGCAGGTGCGTAACCATGAGTCCGTCGACTCCACCGGCTCAAGGGAGCCTGAATATAAAGTTACATCAGATTGGTCGCACACTGCTACACCTACCAGTCGTGTTACCCCAATGAAAATGGTCCCTGAAGGTCAGCGTCGGCGGATACACCTATGCTCAAGAGTGCGTGCAAGTATGCGTGGCGTGTGCCATCCCTGGACACGTGTTTCGAGGTAGTTGCTCTGGACCCCTGTCTTGCTTTCCTAGCTCTGGGGACCCATAGCAAGGCCTGTTCACTAGATCTGAGAGAGCGTGTGGGGACATACGGAGTAAATTTGTTGGCCAGGTATGCCGGGCCTCTCCCAGTCAGGCATTTCTGTATGATACAGCATATTTTAAACTTCACCCAATGAAGTTTAACCAACAAGGGTTTGGAAGGTGTTCGAGGGGGTGCGTTTAGTACAAGGCGAGCAGCAGTGTTCTGAACCACCTGCAATCTTGAGATGACTCCTTCGTTTGCTGATAGTAACAGACCGTTACAATAGTCTAGTCTGCTCAAAACTAGCGCTTGCACCAAGGTCTTTCTTGTGGCATCTGGAAGTAAAGGAAACACTTTCCGAAGCAGCCCAATGATATGAAAGCGACCACCGCAGCTGGGGCGATCCACAGGACGGGCCTGGCTCGCGTCCAGAGTCGGCGCTGCTTCGGAGGGAGGCGCCTCGTCTAGCTGTGGCGCGCGCCCAGAACAGCATCGCACCCCAGCCCGACCAACCCAGCCCTTAGAGCCAATCCTTATCCCAAAGTTACGGATCTGACTTGCCAACTTCCCTTACCTACATTGTTCCAACATGCCAGAGGCTGTTCACCTTGGAGACCTGCTGCGGAAATGGGTACGGCCCGGCGCGAGATTTACACCATCTCCCCCGGATTTTCAAGGACCAGCAAGAGCTCACCGGACGCCGCCAGAACCGCGATGCTCTCCAAGGCTCAGGCGCCTCTCTCAGGGCGAACCCATTCCAGGGCGCCCTGCCCTTCACAAAGAAAAGAGAACTCTCCCCGGGGCTCCCGCTGGCTTCCTCGGGATCGTTTGCGTTACCGCACTGGACGCAACGAGGGCACCCGTCTCCGCCACTTTGGGGTTTGGGGATCTGAACCCGACTCCCTTTCGATCGGCCTTGGAGTCAACACACATGGCCTTCAAGTCAGTGTAGGCCATGTCCTTGTACTGAGGCTGGGTGAACCCACTGGCTCCACCTTTGTAGGACATTCTAGTGTTGTGCAGTGTTGTACTACCTGCACAATTTTAAAGAAAGCTATCCTAGTGGTAGCTGTGGAGAGCGGCCTTCAGGCTAAGTCTCAGAGGAATGTAAAGCAGCTCGTTTTACCTTATAATCTCTTGAATTACCAAATGAAAGAACACCACACAGGGATATATATCAAATATATATGTATTTATTACTAGACACACTCTACTAATCTCATTATGAGATTAGAAGCCAGGTACACATTCAAATGTCAACGTTTCACAATAAATTAAGCACAAATATGGCTGGTGCTCTAGGGGCGTGCCAGACCATATACTATAAAAATGGTTTAACAAAGTCGACTTGCAAAGTGACAAGGCCTAGGGCCTGGGGAATCACTGGGGCTTCACTACTGCAGTGTTAGCAGGTAAGTAACAAGCCCACGGGATACGCGTGCAGTGTGTGAACACGGCTGCGGGTTCCCTATTGATTACAATGGAGCAAGTCGCGGTTTGATTTTTAAAGTTCTAGGGTACTTCAAGGAAGACTACAAGCAAGTCACTTACAAGGTAAGTACTTTGAGGGCCAACACACACTAGGGCACTGGATTGCACGAGTTACCTCACCCAGGGAAGCCGGGTGCATAGGTGTCTTTTGGTGTCGGGTCGAGTCGCTGTTTTCTATGGAAACCAAAGAACACTTGCTGCTTGCGTCGACTGAAGAAGTGTCCGATGGAATCCGAAGGTGGATTCAAGATGCAGAAGACCTGAAAATTGAAGGGACAGTGTTCAAGGTCACTTGTCAGTGACCGGTGGCCAGGAAGATGGATGACCACTGATGTCGTGTGATTTCAGGTCGTCGATAGTGTTTTGACTCTTCACTCACGAGGTCCAGGAAGGCCCTGTGACCCTGTTTTGTGCCCTGTTTTCATTTCTGTACCACCTCGCCGGTCTCCTGTCCCCCGTCCCTGCCGCTGCCTCCCCTGCGGCCCGCCCCCTCCGTGCCCATTCACCGCTCCCGTCCCTCGCCTCCCGCCTCCCAGCTGCTCTTCCCTCCCCACCTCCCCATATATGGCGGCCGCTGCGCGGTGAGGAGAAGCGACCTTTGGCCTTCTGGTAGGTCGTTCCCCACCCGCTGCAGCTCCGCCTGCACCCCGGCTGGCGCCGCTGCCGCCGGAGAAGTTGAGGCCCTCCACCACCCGCAGGCCTCCACTTGCGCCTCATCCCTGGTGGCCAGTGGTGGCCTTAGGTTCGTTCATTTGCCTTGTGCTGTCTCTCGCCTTCTTGGCTCTGTGACCCTGTTTTGGGCCTATATCTGCCGCGCCCCCTGCCCCTCGCTCGGCGCTCCGCTGCTTTGTCCCCTTTTATTTCTGTACCACCTCGCCGTCCGCGTCCTTCATTTGTGCTTATTTTGTGCCTGTGACCCTGATTTGTGCCCCGCTTTCATTTTTGTACCACCTCGCCGTCTGCATCCTTAATTTGTGCCTGTGACCCTGTTTTGTGCCCCGTTTTCTTTTCTGTACCACCTCGCCGGTCTCCTGTCCCCCGTCCCTGCCGCTGCCTCCCCTGCGGCCCCGCCCCCTCTGCGCCCATTCGCCGCTCCCGTCCCTCGCCTCCCGCCTCCCAGCTGCTCTTCCCTCCCCACCTCTCCATATATGGCGCTGCTGCGCGGTGAGGAGAAGCGACCCTTGACCTTCTGGTAGGTCGCTCCCCCCCGCTGCAGCTCCGCCTGCACCCCCGCTGTCGCCGCTGCCGCCGGAGAAGTCGAGGCCCTCCACCACCCGCAGGCCTCCACCTGCGCCTCATCCCTGGTGGCCAGTGGTGGCCTTAGGTTCATTCATTTGCCTTGTGCTGTCTCTCGCCTTCTTGCATCTGTGACCCTGTTTTGTGCCTATATCTGCCGCGCCCCCTGCCCCTCGCTCGCCGCTCCGCTGCTTTGTCCCCTTTTATTTCTGTACCACCTCGCCGTCTGCATCCTTAATTTGTGCTTATTTTGTGCCTGTGACCCTGATTTGTGCCCCGCTTTCATTTTTGTACCACCTCGCCGTCCGCGTCCTTAATTTGTGCCTGTGACCCTGTTTTGTGCCCCGTTTTCATTTCTGTACCACCTCACCGGTCTCCTGTCCCCCGTCCCTGCCGCTGCCTCCACGGCGGCCCCGCCCCCTCCGCGCCCATTCGCCGCTCCCGTCCCTCACCTCCCGCCTCCCGCCTCCCCGCTGCTCATTCCTCCCCACCTCCCCATATATGGCGCCCGCTGTGCGGCCACGCAGTGGACGTGTGCAGCAGGTGCGCCCCTGGCGCGCCGAAGGCGTGCTTAAGGCAAGCCTGTCTGCGCCCGTCCACACCTGGACCGCGCACAGCTCCAGAACCCCTGGCCCCCGTGCCAGACATGAGGAGCACCGCCTCCGCTATGACGCCAAGACCCTCATCGTTCTCAACCCAGGAAGAACTCACACCTGCTGCAAGGTCGCCCCGAGGCGCACCCACGGGCACTTCACCTGCCGAAACTGCAACTTTTCCTGCAACGAAAGCACCAAGACACCCACCACAACGGAAACCAACCAGCTCAGATGCATCCTGATCAACACTCGCTCCGCACACAAACACGCCGTCGAACTCTGGGACCTACTCGACACTACATCTCCGGACGTCGCCTTCCTGACCGAAACCTGGATGAACAAAACCTCGGCGCCTGACATCGCCATAGCCATCCCAGACTGGTAGATCACCCGCAGAGACCGTGTAAACAGAGCCGGAGGAGGCATCGCCATCGTTCACAAAAACACCATCAAGATCTCTACAAACACCAACGACAACCTCAGCACAGCCGAACACATGCACTTCCAGATCCACACGAACCCCAAGACCACCCTTAGAGGCACCCTCATCTACAGACCACCAGGACCCCGGGCTCAATTCTGCGACTCCATCGCCGACCTCATCAGCCCACACACACTGACCTCCACCAACTACATCCTCCTCGGAGACCTGAACTATCACCTGGAAAACAACAACGACAGCAACTCCTCCACCCTGATCGACAATCTCGCCAACCTCGGACTCAAACAGCTCATCACAACACCGACCCACACCGCCGACCACACACTTGACGCAATCTTCTCCTCAAGCACCCACGTCACCTTCAGCCACGTCTCTGAATTTACCTGGACCGACCACCACTGCATCCATTTCTCCTTCTGAAATCCGCTCGCACCCCACCGCACCCTACAGACCCCCCGCCGCCGCTGGGGCAAGATTACTGAAGAACAACTCCAGACAAGCCTCGCACTCAACCCTCCGACAAACCCCACCAACCCGGACAAGGGGGCACTCTCCCTCGAACGCTGGATGAACGACTGCGCCAACACCATCGCACCACTGTAAAACCCCACCAACAGAGGCACCAGCAGACGAGTCAGCTGGTTCTCCATGGAGCTCCTCAACTCCTAACGCACCTGCCGGAAACTAGAAAACACTCAGAACAGGGACAAGATGCCAGACAGCCACACTGCCTACAAAGACGCCATCCGCAACCACCACCACCTCATCAGGGCCGCCAAAAAGACCTCCTTCACAGACCACCTCGATTGCCACCTTCTTCCACCGGAAAATCACCGACATCCACAACAGCTTCAGACCCCGGATGACCCCTGCCGACCACGCCGCACCTAACCCACCGCACCCCACCACCCACGAAGCCCTGACCACCTGGACTAATTTGAGCATCGAGGACACTATCAAGACCATGGGATCTATCCACTCCGGCTCCCCTTCAGACCCCCTCCCACATCACATCTTCAACAAAGCCAGCAACTCCATTGCACCCCACCCGCACAAAATCATCAACCTCTCCTTTGAGACAGCCACCTTCCCTGAGAACTGGAAGCACGCAGAGATCAACGCCCTGCTGAAGAAACCCAAAGCAGACCCGAGCGACCTCAAAAACTACTGACCCATCTCCCTGCTCCCGTTCCCAGCTAAGGTCATCGAGAAGATGGTAAACACCCAGCTCACGCGACACCTCGAAGACAACATCCTGGACCCATCACAATCAGGATTCCGTAGCAACCACAGCACCGAGACCTCCCTCATCGCCGCCACAGACGACATCAGGATACTGCTAGACAACGGCGAGACAGCGGCCCTCATCCTCCTAGACCTCTCCGCCGCTTTCGACACCGTCTGCCACCGCACACTACTTACGCGCCTCCACGACGCAGGGATCCGAAACAAAGCCCTGGACTGGATCACCTCATTCCTCTCTGGCAGAACTCAGAGAGTCCGCCTCCCCCTTTTCCACTCTGAGGCTTTCAAGATCATCTGCGGCGTCCCACAAGGATCCTCCCTCAGCCCGACGCTGTTCAACGTCTACATGGCACCACTAGCACGCATCGCCATACATCACGACCTCAACATAATCTCCTACACTGATGACACGCAACTGATCTTCTCCCTCACCAAGGACCCCCTCACCGCCAAATCCAACCTCCATCAGGGAATGAAGGCTGTCGCCGACTGGATGGAGGACAGCTGCCTCAAACTGAACACAGACAAGACAGAAATCCTCATCCTCGGGTCCAACCCCTCCACATGGGATGACTCTTGGTGGCCCACATCACTCGGGTCCATCCTGGCCCCCACCGACCACGCACGCAACCTGGGAGTCATCCTCGACTCAAAACTCCCCATGACCAAACAAGTCAACGCAGTCTCCTCCACCTGTTTCAACACCCTCCGCATGCTCCGCAAGATCTTCAGATGGATCCCGACAAACACGAGGAAAATGGTCACCCAAGCCCTGGTCAGCAGCAGGTTCGATTACGGAAACGCCCTCTACGCCGGAACCTCGGCCAAACTCATCAGCAGACTACAGAGAATCCAGAATACCTCTGCACGCCTGATCCTTGACGTCCCGTGCCGCGACCACATCACCCCCCACCTGAGGAACCTGCACTGGCTCCCCGTAGACAAGAGAATCTCCTTCAAGCTCCTGATCCACGCACACAAAGCACTCCGCAAAACCGGCCCAGCCTATCTCAACAGCCGACTCTCCTTCTACGTACCCAACAGGAAACTCCGCTCCGCTGACCACGACCTGGCCACGGTCCCACTCATTCGGAGAACTACTTCCGGAGGCAGATCCTTCTCCCATCACGCCACAAAGACCTGGAACACCCTCCCCATCCACCTACGTCAAACCGAAGACCTGCTGACCTTCAGGAGACAACTCAAGACCTGGCTCTTCGACCAGTAACTTCCTCCCCTCCCCTTCCCCAAGCGCCTTGAAACCCGCCCGGGTGTGTAGTGCGCTTTACAAATGACATGATTGATTGATTGATTGATTGATTGATGATGACCAGCAGCCGGATTCAGAGTGTACCATAAAGCCTGCAGCTGATGGCGGTGTTGGCAACCAAATTGGAGCCAACAAGCCTTGGCAACTGCAAGTCTTGTGTAGACTGAAGTCGATGGTGAAAAACAGCACAGTTTGATGGACTCACCCAGCAAGGGTGAGTGAGGGCAGACCTGGAGCAACCAGGGGAGTCCTTTTAGTTGATGATAAAGTCTTCGGGAGACCCACTAGCCAACAGGCAAGTGATCAAGAAAATGCCTCCTCAGGAAATGCTTCACAGGAGCCCACTGTCACTCGGGATGGGGTAGGCAGCTAATTTTTGGTGCCAGACCTGCTGGAGGCTTGGGCCACAAATGGTCCAACGCACAAGTTCATAGAACATTTTTTAGGGTTTGCACTTGACAATAGTGCACTGTTACTTGTCACTCGTGGGGTCCACTTGCCACAGCTTTGCTGGGGACTCACAATAGCCGTCAAGAAGTCAGGAAATCAACTTCTGGGGCAGCAGAGACTTCGAACTCGGCCAGGAGCGGGAATGTTTGCAACTGTTGATTAAGGTTTTTGGTGACTGCCAAGCAGGGGAGTCACTCCTTGACTCCACGGGAGATTCGTCTGTCTTCCAAAGGTAGTGGAACGTCGAAGGGCCAGGATTCTTCTTTGTAGAGCGTCGTCCAGGGTTATCTGTTTTGCAATAGCAATGCTTGCTATCTTATAGTGAAGATAGGGGAGGGACTAGCTCTATGACCACTCATCTAGGAGGGTCAGGGTAGGGGGTGGTTACACCCACTTCCCTTTGTCCAGTTTTGCTTCATAGTAGGGGCAGATAGCCCCTGAACCGGTTTGATCTGTCATATGCACAGAGGAGCCTACTGCTCCCCCAGTGCAGGACTTTAAAGCACTCCAAGAGTGCACCCACGCAGCTCCAATACACTAAATCCTGTCTGGAAGGTGGTGACACCTCCCTGTGACAGGATGCCTTTTGTTGGGCCTCCTCCACTGCGAGTTTCAGTCAGCAGCAGGAGGGCAGCCCAGTGTCTGTGCTGGTGGCATCCATTTTGTGATGCCAGGGCTCTTTCAGATTTCTGTCGTTTAGTACAGTGGGTACATGTCTTCCCCTCTAGAAGGGTGGGATCATACTCCCACACCAGTTACTGGTGTGGGGGTATGATTCCAAGGTGTTTGACACCAAACACGACATGTTTTGATGCAGTCATTCCAAAGTTAGCATTTACCGCGAGGTTATAATGCACTTAAGAGTATATGGTTTAACCGCATCCACAAACAGCCACAGAGAATAAACTCTGCCAGCTGCAGAGGGGTCCTGCTCATGCAGTAGCACCCCCTCACATAGTGAACCAAGCACCCTGCCCTCAGGATTGATAGGGACTGCTATAGGGGTGGCTGATAGGTTTGTATGTGTGTGTATGGTGAGATATAGGAACCTATACCTCAGTGAGGAGTGCTAACACTACCTCACACAGCTGCAGTAGCAGGCCTGTGGTGTCAGATTGAGTCTGCTTCCCAGGGGTGGCATATTACATGCTTCAGCCCCTGGTAGGCCTGTGAAGTGCCTATGCCCTAGGTACCTAAGGTACCATATACTAGGGGCTCATAAGGTACCACTGTATCCAATCACTAGTGTATCTAATATGCACACCAAGTCGTTTAAAGAGAACAGAGAGACTGGGGCCCTGATTAGCAGGGACCCAGCCAGCCTATAGCCAGAAACCAGTGTATACATCAGAAAAAAAGTGGGGGCAACATGAGTGTAGATCCTACTCTCCTACACATGGGCACCGGCAGGCCCAGCCGTCTCCCCCGGGAGGGAGAGGCGGGCCGGGGCGCAGCCTGAGCAAGACGCAGGGGTGCCAGAGCCTGGCAGCAGCGGCACCCCTCGGAACGGTCGTTCTGAACTGCTGCTGAAATGTGCTGGGCAGAAAGGGGTGACGGCGTGGTGCTCAGGGCCCACGGACCTGCTGGGTAGAAGCGTCCGAGGTCTTGGCACTACCCGACCCCTTCCGCTTGGAGTCAGACCACTGGGGGCCATGAACTGCCGGGGCCGCTCGGCCTTCGCTCTGCTGGGTACGCTAAAGAGCCTCCCGCCAGGTGGCAGACCCTCGAGTCGGACGGTCCATGCGGGGAGGAAGCTCCTTGCTTGAAACAACAGCCGAGGCTGGCCAAGCAGTCCATCCCTAAACGGACCGAGAGTGCCCAATCGATCAGAGTACGGCCGGAGCATCCCCTGGCAGCCTGCCCAGTGCGGGGAGGATGGCGGCTTCACATCCCTGCCTGCTCCTGGGGTGAGCGGGCTTGAAGGAAAGCCCCATCGGGGAGGGGCCGAGAGGCAGGCACGCACCCGGGCCCCCAAGGGCCCCAGCGGGTAGGCCCGGGCTCTGCCTTCCCCATCTCGAAATCGCCAGACCTCACGGAGGTCTGACCCAGCAAACCTGGAGAAAAAAGACAATTGGGAAGGGGGCTGAGTGGCAGGTGCGTACCCAGGCCCCTGGGGGCCCGACGGGTGGGCCCGAGTGCTGCCTTCCCCCATCTCGGGATCGCCGGACCTCACGGAGGTCTGACCCAGCAAGCTCAGAGAAAAAGAACCATCGGGAAGGGGGCTGAGAGGCAGGTGTGCGTACACGGGCCCCTGGGGGCCCCGCATCGGGCAGGCCTGGGTGCTGCCTTCCCCTGTCTCGGGATCCCCGGACTTCACGGAGGTCTGACCCAGCAAACATGGAGAGAAAGGACCATCAGGAAGGTGCTAAGAAGCAGGTGCGTACCCGGGCCCCTGGGGGCCCCGGCGGGCAAGCCCAGGTTCTACCTTACCCTGTTTCACGGAGGTCTGACTGACCCTCTCCCTAGTAATCCATTGGAAAATTACCCCCCTTTCTTGTAATCCGTGCACACAAGGTGACAGACGGGACACAAGGCGCAAATGTACACGACCTCCTGGAGCCCTCGCTGGGATCCGGGAGGCAAATGGACCCTCATCGAGACTTCCAGGCAAGCCCGGCCATCTGGTTACCCCATTGGAAAGCATTGCGTGCGACCAGATGGCCGAGGGGATAGGCGCGACCAGATGGCCGAAGGGACATGCGCGAACAGATGGCCGAGGGGACAGGTGCAACCAGATGGCCAAGGGGGAAAGGCGCGACCAGATGGCCAGGCTCGAAAGGAAAGCCATCTGGTCGCTCTGTACCCCAAAGAAAGAGTGATCGGGCGCCGGGGCATGGGGGACCAGAGGTCCAGGGCCCCAGCTGGGCCCCAGCCATGGAGGCTGCGTGGGGGACCCGACGGGCCCTCCGACCCGGGGCCCGCACACACCTTGGCCTGCACGGTACCGACAGACCCCAGTCCCGGGCCCTTGGTGGAGCGGCAGGCTGGAAGATGGGGCCCAGGGCCGAAAAGGAACCCCGTCCCAGGACTTTAGCAGTCTCGCAGGCTGGGGGACGGGGTCCAGGGCCAGAGTCCCCGACCCGGGGCCCTGAACCCAGCCGGGGCTCCCAGGCCCAGAGGCACAGGTGAAGCCTCCCAGGCCCGCCAGACCCCATCCTGGGCACCAGGCCACCCAGCAGGAGACAGGACGGATCACACGGGAACTCGTTCGGGGCACCCTGCAACGCTGCAGGACTGAGGACCTGGCTTGGCAGTTCCGGCTGGACTGTTCCCATGAGGCACAGGGTCAAGACTGATTTGCATATGGCCAGGTCTAAACTGGGGTGGCATGGTGAGCAAAAGAATGATGGATTTAACCCAGATCTCTTGACTGGGGTGAATGTTTTGATTTGTTCTGCATTCCGTCCATAAATAGTTCTTTTTGCATTTGCCCACTCATGCAGGGCTCGGGGGACTCTGCTTCCCGGGGGGCTCGGGGACCCCGGCTGGGCCTCAGGCACTTGGAGGACCACCGGAGCTCTCAGGCCCGGGCGCCCGGGGGAGGACTGCCCAGGACCCGTGGTGCCCGTCCCGGGAGGATGTTGCCCAGGCATAGCCCATCTGGTCCCTGGCAAAGAACCACCAGCCCCGGAGGGGTGTTCCGCATACCCTGCCCTTACTAATCCGGAGGAAGGCTAACCACCTTTCTTGTAACCCGCGCGCTCTGAGTGATGGAGGGGACCCTAGGCGCGGACGCGCCCGACCTCCTGGAGCCCTGGCTGGGATCCGGGAGGCAAATGGATCCTCATCAGGACTTCCAGGCCGACCCTGCCATCTGGTCTCCCCATTGGAAAGCATTGCGCGTGACCAGATGGTCGAGGGGAGAGGTGCGACCAGATGGCCGGGACCGAAAGGACTCCCATCTGTCCAACCCTGAGCCTTCACGCTAGGGTTCCCACCTGCCCACGCAGGGCTCAGGGGCTCTGCTTCCCAGGGGCTCAGGGACCCCGGCTGGGACTCAAGCCCGGGGAAGGACCACCGGAGCTCTCGGGGCCCGGACGCCCGGGGGATGTCTGCCCGGGAACCATGGAGCCCTTCCCGAGTACTTTGCCACGCCACGGGATGGAGGAGGGTGCCCCGGACTCCTAGGGAGGTGTTGTCCGGGCATAGCCCATCTGGTCCCCGCCTGAGAACGGCCATCCCTGGGTGGGGTGTCCCGGCAATCCCTGACCCTAGTAATCCGGAGGAAGGCTACCCCCCTTTCTGGTAACCCACGTGCACCGCGAGGCTCAGGGTACCCTAGGCATGAATGTGCCTGACCTCCTGGAGCCCTGGCTGGTATCTGGGAGTCAAATAAGCCCTCATCGAGACTTCCAGACTGGCCCGGCCATCTGGTTGCCCCATTGGGAAGCATTGCGTGCGACCAGATGGCCGAGGGGAGAGGTGCTACCAGATGGCTGGGACTGAAAGGACTCCCATCTGTCCAACCCCGAGCCTTCGCGCTAGGGTTCCCGCCTGCCCACGCATGAGGCCTGCAGGGCTCGGGGGGCTACAGGCCTCGGGAGCTGTAGGGCTCCGGGCTGCAGGGCTCCAGGGCTCTGGGGCTGCAGGGCTCCAGGGCTGCAGGGCATCGGGGCTGCAGGGCTCGGGGGGGCTTGTAGACCCCATGCTGGACCTCATGCATGGGAAGCCCGCAGGAGCACCCAGGGCCCGGACACCCGGGGGACCCATGGAACCCGTCCCGGGCACTTTGCCTCACCACGGGCTGGAGGAGGGAGCACCAGATGCCCCGGGGAAGTGTCGTCCGGGCTTAGCCCATCTGGTCCCTGCCTGAGAACCACCATCCCCAAGAAGGGCATCCCGGCATACCATGCCCCTAGTAATCCGGAGGAAGGCTACCCCCCTTTCTGGTAAACCATGCACACCGAGTGATGGAGGGGACCCTAGGCCCAGACGAACCTGACCTCCTGGAGCCCTGGCTGGGATCCGGGAGGCAAATGAGCCCTCATCGGGACTTCCAGTCCGGCCCAGCCATCTGGAAAGCACTGCGCGCAACCAGAGGGCTGAGGGGAAAGGTGTGACCAGATGGCCGGAACCGAAAGGACTCCCATCTTTCCAACCCTGAACCTTCGCGCTAGGGTTCCCGCCTGTCCACGCAGGGCTCGGGGGCTGCAGGGCACGGGACCTGCAGGGCTCGGTGGGCTGCAGGGCTCCGGGGCTGCAGGGCTCCGGGGCTGCAGGGCTCCAGGGCTCCGGGGCTGCAGGGCTCCGGGGCTGCAGGGCTCAGGGGGGCTCATAGACCCCACGCTAGGACTCAGGCATGGGAGGCCCGCAGAGCCGGGGAGATCGGGGAGCCTGCCCAAGCACGAGGGAACCCAGTCCCGGGCACACGGCCCCTCAGGTTGTGCGCTCGTTTTCCACAATTTCTTTCAAAATTGTGCGTAGTTGCGCTAGGCAAAGTTCGCCCAGCCCTACTCAGGACGTGCGCTCGTTTTCCACTATTTTTTTCAAAATTCCACGTAGTGGCATTACGCAAATTCCACCCAGCCCTAATCTAAAGTCCTGTTGCCAGGGGTTCCTTACTTATACCTAAGAAAGGGGTTGGACTAAATCTGGAAACACACCTATAGGAGGGTTTGGAAAGAGGGGTGGCTACACACATTTCCTTTCTCCAGTTTTGGCCCAGAGCAGGGGCTGGTAGCCCCTGCAACCGGTTTGAGTTGAACTATGCAAAGGGACACCAAATGCACCCCCAGTGCAGACTTCAAAGCACTCTTGGAGTGCTCCCACCCAGCCCCAATACACTAAAGACTGTCTGGGAGGTGGATACACCTCCCTGTGACAGGAAACCTATTGTCCAGGCCTCACCTGCCGGAGTTTCGGTCAGCAGCAGGAGGCCAGACTTGTGTCTGTGACTGCAGCATCCATTTTGTGATGCCAGGGCTCTTTTAAGTTGGTACCGGGTATACCAGTGCTGTCATGTCTCTCCCTCTAGAAGGGTGGGATCATATTCCCAAACCAGTTACTGGTGTGGGGGGTATGATTCCAAGGTGTTTGACACCAAACACAGCATGTCTCCGTGCAGCCAGTCCAAAGTTAGCATTTACTGTTTAGTTATAATGCACTTAAGAGTATATGGTCAGGCTGCACTACTGACAATCCCGGAGGAGAGATTCCAAATGCTGCAGCTCATGCCTGGGCACCCTCTCACATATAACCCAGCACCCTGCCTTGAGCATCGAGAAGGCCTGCCGCAGGGGTGACTGATAGGTTTCTATGTGCAGTGACAGGTGAGATATAGTGAACCTATATCTCTGTAAGGGGTTCATGTACCACCTTACTCAGGCTGCAGTAGCAGAACTGTGGTGTTATTTTGGAGGGCTTTCCATGGGTGGCATAATACATGCTTCAGCCCCTGGTAGGCCTCTGTGGTACCTATGCCCTGGGTACATAGTATACCATATACTTGGGACTTATAAGGGCACCTCAGAATCCAATCTGTGGTGTACCTAAGGTGCATAGAATCATTTAGAGAGGAACCAGTTAGGCTGGGGTCCTGATTAGCAGGGACCCAGCCAGACTACGGTTGAAAAACAGTGAAACATCAGCAAAAAGTGGGGGTAACCATAAGAGGCAGATCCTACTCTCCTACACATGTCTGTTGCTTCTTTCTGCTGTTCTCTTGCCTCTTTCTCCACCCCTCTTCCCTCTTTTTGCATAGCTGTTGCTTCTTTCTATACTTATCTTTCTGCACCCCTCTTCTATTTCTGCACTCCTCTTGCCTCTTTAGCCACCTCTGTTCCTTCTTTCTGCACCTCTTTTGTTACTTTCTGTACCCCTCTTGCCTCTTTCTTCATCCCTCTTCCCTCTTTCTGCACCTCTGCTGCTTCTTTATGCATCTCTCTTGTCTCTTTCTCCACCCTTCTTCACTGTTTCTGTACCTCTGTTGCTTCTTTCTGCACCTCTCTTGCTTCTTTCTGCACACCTCGTACCTCTTTCTCCACCCATCTTCCCTCTTTTGGCACCCCTCTTGCCTCTTTCTGCACCTCTGTTGCTTTTTTCTGCACCTCTCTTGCTTCTTTCTGTACCACTCGTGCTTCATTTTGCACCCCTCTTTCTGCACCCCTCTTGCCTCTTTCTGCACCCCTGTTCCTTCTTTCTGCTCTTCTTCTGTTGTTTTTGTACCTTTCTTGCTTCCTTCTGAACCCCTCTTGCGCCCTTCCCCACCCCTATTCCCCCTTTTTGCATCTCTGTTGCTTCTTTCTGCACTTCTCTAGTCTCTTTTCCACTCCTCATCCCTCTTTCTGCAACTCTGTTGCTTCTTTCTTCACTTCTCTTGCTTCGTTCTACATCTCTATTCCTTCTTTCTGTACCCCGTTTGCCTCTTTCTGCACACCTCTTACTTCTTTCTGCACCTCTGTTGCTTCTTTTTGCTCTTTTTTTCTGCAGCTCTCTTTCTTCTTTCTGCAGCACCATGCCTCTTTCTCCACCCCTCCTCCCTCTTTCGTCACCTCCTCACCTCTTTTTGCATCTCTATTGCTTCATTCTGCACTTCTATTGCTTCATTCTGCACCTCTCTCTTCTTTCTGCACCCCTTTTGCCTCTTTCTGCACCCCTCTTGCCTCTTTCTGCACCTCTGTTTCTTCTTTCTGCTCTTGTTTGTTTCTGCAGCTCTCTTGCTTCGTTCTGTACCCCGTGTCTCTTTCTCCACCCCTCTTCCCTCTTTCTTTATCCCTCTTGCCTCTTTCTACACATCTGTTGCTTCTCTCTGTACCGATCTTGCTTCTTTCTGTACCCCTCTTCCCTCTTTCTGTACCTCTGTTTCTTCTTTCTGCACCCCTCTTGCCTCTTTCTGCACCTCTGTTTCTTTTTTCTGCTCTTCTCTTGTTTTTTTCTGCAGCACTCTTGCTTCTTGCTGTACCCCCTTGCCTCTTTCTCCACCCCTCTTCCCTCTTTCTTCACCCCTCTTGCCTCTTTCTACACATCTGTTGCTTATTTCTGCACTACTCTTGCTTCTTTCTACACCTCTTTGCTTCTCTTTGTACCAATCATGCTTCTTTCTGCACCCTTCTTCCCTCTTTCTGCACATCTGTTTCTGCTTTCTGCTCTTCTTTTGTTTTTTTCTGCAGCTCTCTTGCTTCTTTCTGCACCCCCTTGCCTCTTTCTCCTCCCATGTTCCCTCTTTCTTCACCCCTCTTGCCTCTTTCTGGACTTCTGTTCATTCTTTCTACACTTCTTTTGTTTCTTTCTGTAACTCTCTTTCCTCTTTCTGTATACCTTGTGCCTCTTTCTCCTCCCCACTTCCCGCTTTTTGCATCTCTTTTGCATTTCAATGCAATTCTCTAGATTCTTTCTGCATCTGTCTTGCATCTTTCGGCACCGCTCATGCCTCTTTCTGCATCCCTCTTCCCTCTTTCTTTACTCCTCTTGACTCTTTATGTACCTCTGTTGCTTCTTTCTGTACTTCTTTTGTTTCTTTCTGCACCTCACTTGCTTCTTTCTGCACCCCTCTTTCCTCTTTCTCCTCCCCCTTTCTGCATCTCTGTTGCTTCTTTCCCACTTCTCTTGCCTCTTTCTGCACCATTGTCCCTTCTTTCTTCAAGCCTTGTGCCTCTTTCTGCTCTACTCTTCCCTCTTTCTGCTCCCCACTTGCCTCTTTCTGCATCTCTGTTACTTCATTCAGCACTTCTCGTGCCTCTTTCTCCACCCCTCATTCCTCTTTCTCCACCTCTGTTGCTTCTTTCTGTACTTCTCTTGCTTCTTTCTGCACCTCTTTCTTATTTCTGCACCCCTTTTGCCTCTTTCTGTACCCCTCTTGCCTCTTTCTGCACCTCTGTTTCTTCTTTCTGCTCTTCTCTTGTTTTTTTCTGCAGAACTCTTGCTTCTTTCTGTACCCCTTGCCTCTTTCTCCACCCCTCTTCCCTCGTTCTTCACCCCTCTTGCCTCTTTCTACACATCTGTTGCTTATTTCTGCACTACTCTTGCTTCTTTCTACACCTCTTTGCTTCTCTCTGTACCAATCATGCCTCTTTCTGCACCCCTTCCCTCTTTCTGCACATCTGTTTCTTCTTTCTGCTCTTCTTTTGTTTTTTTTTTCAGCAGCTCTCTTGCTTCTTTCTTCACCCCTTGCCTCTTTCTCCTCCCCTGTTCCCTCTTTCTTCACCCCTCTTGCCTCTTTCTGGACCTTTGTTCCTTCTTTCTGCACTTCTTTTGTTTCTTTCTGCTAGTCTCTTGCCTCTTTCTGTATCCCTCGTGCCTCTTTCTCCTCCCCACTTCCCGCTTTCTGCATCTCTGTTGCTTCTTTCTACAATTCTCTAGCTTCTTTCTGCACCTTTCTTGCTTATTTCTAAACCCCCCGTGTCTCTTTCTGCATCCCTCTTCCCTCTTTCTTTACTCCACTTGCCTCTTTCTGTACCTCTGTTGCTTTTTTCTGCACTTCTTTTGTTTCTTTCTGCACCTTTCTTGCTTCTTTCTGCATCCTTCATGCCTCTTTCTGCACCCCTCTTCCCTCTATCTGCACTCCACTTGCCTCTTTCTGCCACTCTGTTCCCTCTTTCTGCACTTCATTTGTTTCCGTGGAAGAGGTGTGTTGCAGTGGCCAGAGTGCCAGACTCTGGGCTACGGGGTTCACAGTACGATCACAGACGCTGGCAGCAGGTTAGCCCAGCACCATGTGACTCTGGGCCATAGCTCGCTTAATCTTCCCGACGGCCCCCAGCGCCGGTACACCACTTCGGAGGTAGCTGTGCGCTTTGCAAATACTGGTATTTCATTTAATTTCATTCTTTCTGCACCTCGCTTTTTAATTTCTGTATCCATCTTGCCTCTTGCTCCACCCCACTTCCCCTTTTCTGCATCACTGGTGCTTCTTTATGTACTTCTCTTGCTTCTTTCTGCACCTCTCTTGCTTCTTTCTGCATCCCTCTTTCCTCTTTCTCCTCCCCCTTTCTGCATCTCTGTTGCTTCTTTCACACTTTTCTTGCCTCTTTCTGCAACTTTTTCCCTTCTTTCTGCAAGCCTTGTGCCTCTTTTGCTTCTGTCTGCACTGCTTCTTTCTCTGCACCCCTCTTCAATCTTTCTGCACTCTTCTTGTCTCTTTCTGTACCTCTGTTGCTTCTTGCTGCACTTCTCTTGCCTCTTTCTGTACCCTCTAGCCTCTTTCTGCACCTTTGTTGCTTCTTTCTGCACTTAACTTGTTTTTTCTGCACTTCTCCTGCTTCTTTCTGCACTCATCTTTCCTCTTCCTTCACCCTTCTTCATTCTTTCTGCACCTCTTTTGCCTCTTTGTGCAACCCATTCCCTTTTTCTGCACCTCTCTTGCCTGTTTCCGCAATGCTCTTGGCTCTGTCTGCAGTTTTCTTGCCTCCTTCTGCACCTCTGTTGCATCTTGCTGTACTTCTCTTGCCTCTTTCACACCTCTGTTGCTTCATTCTGCACTTCCCATGCTTCTTTCTGCACCTCTCTTGCTTCTTTCTGCATCCCTCTTTCCTCTTTCTCCTCCCCCTTTCTGCATCTCTGTTGCTTCTTTCCCACTTCTCTTGCCTCTTTCTGTACCTTTTTCCCTTCAGCCTTGTGCCTCTTTTGCTTCTGTCTGCACTGCTTCTTTCTCTGCACCCCTCTTCACTCTTTCTGCACTCTTCTTGCCTCTTTCTGAACCTCTGTTGCTTCTTGCTGCACTTCTCTTGCCTCTGTCTGTACCCTCTAGTGTCTTTCTGCACCGTTGTTGCTTCTTTCTGCACTTCACTTGTTTTTTTCTGCACTTCTCCTGCTTCTTTCTGCACTCATCTTTCCTCTTCCTGCACCCTTCTTCATTCTTTCTGCACCTCTTTTGCCTCTTTGTGCAACCCATTCCCTGTTTCTGCACCTCTGTTGCCTGTTTCTGCAACGCTCTTGGCTCTGTCTGCAGTTGTCTTGCCTCCTTCTGCACCTCTGTTGCATCTTGCTGTACTTCTCTTGCCTCTTTCACACCTCTGTTGCTTCATTCTGCACTTCCCATGCTTCTTTCTGCACCTGTCTTGCTTCTTTCTACTCCTCTGTTGCTTCTTTCACCAATTCTCTTCCCTCTTTCTCTACTTCTCTTGCCTGTTTTTGTATCTCTTGCCTCTTTATGCACTTCTCTTGCCTCTTTCTCCACCTCACTTGCTTGTTTATGCACCCCTCTTACCGCTTCCTGCACCCCTCTTCCCTCTTTGTGCAACTCTCTTACCTATTTCTATATCTCTCTTCCTTTTTCTGCTTCACTCTTGCCTCTTTCTGCACTTCCGTTGCTTCTTTCTGCACGCCTCTTGCCTCTTTCCTCACCCTTTGTGCCTCTTTCAGCACCTCTGTTGCTTCTTTCTGCACTTCTCTTCATTCTTCCTCTACCCCATGTGCCTCTTTCTGCACACTTCTTCCCTTTTCCTTCACATCTCTTGGTTTTTCAGTACCTCTCTTGCCTCTTTCTGCACCCCTCTTCCTTTTTCTGCACCTCTCTTCCCTGTTTCTGCAACTTGCTTGCCTCTTCCTGCAGATCTCTATCCTCCTTCTGCACCTCTATTACTTCCTGCTGTACTTATCTTGCTTCTGTTTGCACCATTGTTGCTTGATTCCATACTTCCCATGCTTCTTTCTGCACCTGTTTTGCTTCTTTATGCACCCCTGTTGTCTCTTTCTGCAATTGTTTTCCCTCTTTCTGCACATCTCTTGCCTCTTTCTGCATCTAACTTGCCTCTTTCTGAAGTTTTCTTACTGTTTTCTACACCACTGTTTCTTCTTTCAGCATTTCTCTTGCCTCTTTCTGCACTCCTTTTGCCTGGTTCTGTACCTCTATTGCCTCTTTCTGCACCTCTCTTGCTACTTTCTGCACCTCACTTGCTTCTTTCTGCACCCCTCTTGCTTCTTTGTGCACCCTCTTCCCTCTTTCTGTACCTCCCTTGCCTCTTTCTGCATCTCACTTGCATCTTTCTGCACTTTTCTCACTTCTTTTTACACCTCTGTTGCTTCTTTCAGCAATTCTCTTGCCTGTTTCTGCACTTTTCTTGCCTCTTTCTGCACCCTTTGTACCTCTTTCAGCACCTCTGTTGCTTGTTTATGCACTTCTCGTCCTTCTTTCTGTATACCTTGTGCCTCTTTCTGTACCCTGCTTCTCTTTTCCTTCACATCTCTTAGTTCTTTCTCTACCTCTCTTTCCTTTTTCTGCACCCCTGTTCCCTTTATTCTGCACCTCTCTTGCCAATTCCTGCAACTCGCTTGCCTCTTTCTGCTGTTCTCATGCCTCCTTCTGCACCTCTATTGCTTCTTGCTGTACTTCTCTTGCTTCTTTCTGCACCCCTGTTGTTTCATTTTGTTCTTCCCATGCTTCTTTCTGCACCTGTCTTGCTTCTTTCTGCACCCCTGTTGTCTCTTTCTGCACTTGTCTTCCCTCTTTCTGCACCTCTATTGCCTCTTTCTGCATCTCACTTGCCTCTTTCTGAACTTTTCCTACTTGTTTCTACACCTCCGTTGATTCATTCAGGAATTCGCCTGCCTCTTTCTGCACTTTTCTTGCCTCTTTCTGCACCTCTCTTGCCTCTTTCTGCAACTCACTTGCTTCTTTCTGCACTCCTCTTGCCTCTTTATGTACCTCTCTTCCCTCTTTGTGCAACTCTCTTGCCTCTTTCTACACCTTTCTTCCCTCTTTCTGCACCACTCTTGCCTCTTTCTACACTTATTTTTCCTCTTTCAGCACACATTGTGCTTCTTTCAGCACCTCTGTTGCTTCTTTCTGCACTTTTCTTCCTTCTTTCTGCACCCCTTGTGCCTCTTTCTACACCCGTCTTCCCTTTTCCTGCACGTCTCTTGGTTCTTTCTGCACTGCTCTTTCCTCTTTCTCCACCCCTCTTGTCTCCTTCTGTACCTTTGCTGTTTCTTACCGTACTGCTTTTGCTTCTTTCTGTACCTCTCTTGCAAATGTCTTCAACCCTCTTACCTCTTTCTGCACCCCTCTTGCCTCATTCTGCACCTCTGTTGGTTCTTTCTGCCCTGCTCTTGATTCTTTCTGCACCTCTTTTACTATACTTCTTTTGCCTCCTTCTGCACTCCTGTTGCTTCTTTCTGTACTTTTATTGCCTCTTTCTTCACCTCTCTTGCTTCTTCTTTCTTTCTTGCTTCTGCACCCCTGTTGTCTCTTTCTGCACCAATGTTGTCTCTTTCTGCACTTGTCTTTCCTCTTTCTGCACCTCTATTGCTTCTTTCTGCACCTCTCTTGCTTCTTTCTGCACCCTTCTTCCTTTTTTGCATTCCTCTTGCCTCTTTCTGCTTTTCTCTTGCGACTTTCTGCACCTCTCTTGCCTTTTTTGGCACCTCACTTGCCTCTTTCTGCACTCCTCTTGCTTCTTTCCACAACTTTGTTGCTTCTTTCAGCAATTCTCTTGCCTCTTTTTGAACTTCTCTTGCTTGTTGCTGCACCTCTCTTGCATCTTTCCGTACCTCTGTTGCCTCTTTCTGCGCCTCACTTGCTTCTTTCTGCACCCCTTGTCTCCTTCTTCAGCCGTCTTTTCTCTTTCTGCACCTCTCTTGCCTCTTTCTGCACCCTGTTCCCACTTTCTGCACCTTTCCTGTCTGTTTCAGCACCTCTCATGCCTCTTTCTGTACCTGTTAGATCTTTCTGTACTTTTCTTGTTCTTTCTGCATCCTTCGTGCCTCTTTTAGCAGCTCTGTTGCTTCTTTCTGCACTTCTCTTCCTTATTTCTGCACCTCACTTTCCTCTTTCTGTACTTCTCTTGCTTCTTTCTATACCTCTTTTGTTTCTTTCAGCATTTCTCTTGCCTCATTCTGTACTTCTCTTCCTTCTTTCTGTACCTCTCTTGCTTCTTTGTGCACCTCTCCTACCTCTTTATGGACCACTCTTGCACCTCTGTTGGTTCATTTTGCAATGTTCTTGCTTATTTCTGCACCTCACTTGTCTCTTTCTGCACTTCTATTGCTTCTTTCCACACCTCTTTTGCTTCCTTCAGCAATTCTCTTGCCTCTTTTTGCACTTCTCTTCCTTGTTTCTGCACCTCTCTTGCGTCTTTCTCCACATCTGGTGCCTCTTTTTGCACCTCACTTGGTTCTTTCTGTGCCCCTCTTGCCTCTTTCTACACCCCTCTTTTCTCCTTCTGCACCTCTCCTGCCTCTTTCTGCACCCCTGTTCCCTCTTTCTACACCTTTCCTGCCTGTTTCCACACCTCTCTTGCCTCTTTCTGCACCCCGGTTCCCATTTTCTGTACCTTTTCTGCCTGTTTCTGCTCCTCAATTTTCTCCTTCTGTATCTCTGTTAGTTCTTTCTGCACTTTTCTTGCTCTTTCTGCACCCTTCGTGCATCTTTTAGCACCTCTGTTGCTTCTTTCTGCACCCCTTCCTGCCTCTTTCTGTACCTCTCTTGCATCTTTGTGCACCTCTCCTACCTCTTTCTGGACCCCTCTTTTTTCTTTTTTGCACCTTTGATATTACTCTGTGAGCCAACAGCAGTATAACTGGTAAATTAATTCACCTCTTTTCTCCAAACAGATGATCTATTTATAATTTGTTAGGTGCCTCTTCATGGGCTTGTCACCAACAGGTTTGCTGCATGGAACTAAAATCCATTGCAGCATCCCAAGGCATCAACATAAACCTACCTAGAAAGCATCCATTGGCAAATGTCATGCAAGCTGCACACAAACTGGAGAGAGTGGTGGGTGGAAAAAGCCCCTCGTCCTTGTGCTTTCAATGCCGGATTGAACCTGGTTTCATTGGTAGCGCCCATGTATTGACTAGCTCCCAGCACAGCCCCTGCGAGTTCAGGCATTGCAGAGACTCCCCTGCACACAATAGTGCTTCAGCAATGAAATAACACTAATCCAGTGTTTAGGAGGAGTTGGAGGGATGGCCTGTCAATGTTTTGCTGGAAGAATTGAGGGCAGAACAGCGGGAAATAAATGGAAACATTGATTCCCAGGCCCTGACCCAAAACAGGGGTCACCCATTTGTGTTTTTTTCGTGCTCCCATGAAAAGTGCCGTGAGATTACAGGGAAAAACAATTGGTTCTATAATTTTGGCCCCAGAGGGGCTCCTCTGGGATTGACACACAAGGGCTAAAGGACAGGGTATCCCGAAACTGCACCCCATTATATCTTTTTTTTATTTTTAGGACAAGAGACTAAGAGCCTAATTATGAGGTTAGCGGTCCATCAGATCGTCAAATTGGCAGTGGTATGGTAGGAACCACAGCACTGGCGGTCCTATTGCTGCATTATGAGTGTGGCAGTCCCACCGTCACAGGCCCACCATAACCACCGGGGATCTGCAAGACCTTGGTGTTGGTGCAGGAGTCTCTTCCAACAATGTGATGGTAATGCCGCTGAGGCACCACCAAGTATATTCTTTGTATCCACACAGCCACAGTTTTCAAGGCAGTGAGCCCATCATGAACATTGTGGTGGTGAGGAAACAAAGGGGGTCCTACAGGGCCCTCTGTTGTCTCAGGGTCATGCAGCATACTTCCCGGGGGGCATATTGTGTGCCACCCTAGGTGCATGCACCCCCTTTTTCTGCATGTCATGAACTTAACAGTCCATGCCTGTGCAAGAATGCGCTGTGCTGGTCCCATGGTTCTGCCTTTTTAAGATTCTCCCATGAGGCTTTGAAAGGCATCACCATTCACCCGCTGCCTCAGCACCGCCTGCCCAGATTTCAACTTGTAATACTGGGGGTGGTCGGCTTTGACAGTGTGGGAGTGGGGCAGTGTTGTGGCCCCTTCCCCACACCTCAAAGTCTTATTCAGCCTCTTAGTCCCTAAGTCCTGTGATGGCTGCATGAAAATTCTTTCTTCATGTTGCTGACCGCCAATCATAGCACATAAAAAATGGATTTACACCAAATCAGAAAAAATAAGTCTTTCTGTAGCAAGATCTAGCTTCTTGTCAAATTTAATGTAATTCCGTTCAGCAGTTTCTTTAGGGTAGCACTGCCTAAAAAAGTCTGTGTTAAATGCATGGGGATAATTATATGTACCTCAAGGATAGCAAACACAGCATGCAAGGAAAAGTACCACAAAGCTTTGATGAAGTTAATGCACTGTAAAACATGCTTATAAAGGTGTCCATGCTAACGAAAGTCTACACCTAGGTGAAGATCTGCACTTGAAAGTCCTAAATAGAAAATAAGGGGCTAGTTACACCTGGGCGTGGGAGTGAAAACACAGCTGAGTAATAATACACATGTAGATTTACCTTTGTGAATCAGTTCCATTATCTAATATTTTCATGAAGCTTTGACTTGGCATCCTTGTGAGGCTCTCTCCTCTGAACATAATCTATGGCTTAGTTACATTAACATTATGCACTCTAGAACATGCCAGCGATGTTAGCACCAGAAACACCTGTACTGGTACGAACTGGTCTGTCTTCTCACTGGAACAGTTCATCTCACCTTTCCATTGCTGCTTGATCCTGATCATACTTGGTTGTTGCCAGAGCATCTCATTCAAAAGATCTTTTGATTTGGTTGGTAGACATTTCTTTCCTGCACAACTTTATTGTTGGAAGGAAGGACTGCCTGATTGACATTCTGTTTACAAGTAGCAGCACCTTTTCTTCTTCCATGTGATGCTTTTGGTCACAATGCATCCTTTTGATGTGGTCGGCTCTCCTACACCTGCTGGTGACCTCTGGCATGCGGTAAGCACCGCAGAGCCCCTGATCTAAAAAGGGTCTTCTTATTGGCTTGTGAGTCATGTTCTAATGCACATGGTGCAGACTTTACTCTTGAGGGACATAGAGGTTCTGTCTGGTTTATTCTTGGAGCTTATTCAGGAATTGATGAACCCTCTAAAGGCACAAACAAGGAATTGAATAATCAAGTTTGGACTCAATGTTTTTTGTCAAATGGGGACTCACTTCTTCAAAAATCAATAAAAATCAATAAAGGGTCTTGCTCCAGCTGAGCTAAAAATGTCTGCACTTGCACTTCTCCTTGCCCAGCCTGGCTCTGGAGACAGAAACCTGGCTGGTGTCCCTCAGTTCTCCCCCTCTACCTTCAAAGTAGGACTTCTATGAACAGCATAACTTATGTCTCCATATAATAAAATTACTACAGATTGTCAGTTCCCAAAAAATCCACTGTTTTCCCACCAAGAAAATATTATTTGTTATATCATAAGCATCACTTACAACTCTGCTTTCATTATCTGTTGAGCTTCTTTTTAACATATGTTTGCAAAAGTGGTCTTTATACGTTGCCACTGCTAATTTTAAGATCTCTCAGGAGCTAAACCTAAACTGTGTGGGTGCTGCTGAATCCTTCTGAATACTCCTTCACTGCAAACTATGAACTGCAACAAGTCTGCAAACACTAAGAAAACAACAGTGACTGAATTCCACCTTGTCTGCTTGCACCTGAACAACCGTGCTACCCACTAAACCTGGTAGACATTCCAGAACACAATTATGGTAACTTAGCTTCAGTGCTCTGTTTTTCTATGTCATTAATGTTCTCTATGGTTGTACTTTCTCACAGGTTACAAAGTACACCACATCTTTATGTAATAGGATCACTATATAGAACTGTTAAACGCACATAAAAAAATACATGCATATCTTCATAAATATGTGAGGTAAGGAGAAGAGAAGACAGTGAGTGATAGAGGGAGGATTGAGATTAACAGGACTTTAAATTTGAAGGGAGTACAGTGAGTGATGAAGGTAGCAAGACAATATTATAATCCAAGTGGTATAGTGAGGAGAGTGAGAGACAGAAGGTGAGGATAAAATGTGCTAAAAGATATCGAGAGAGTGATAACGGGAGCAGAGGTCACATGAGTGTTGATAGGAGAGTGAGCGATACAAAGAGTAGAGGCACACATGAGCTAAAAGATGGTGGAGGAGAGTCAGTGAAAGAAGGAGCGGAGTAAAACACAAAATAAAAGATGTGGAGAGGACAGTGAGTGATGGAGGAGCAGAGGATAACATGAGATAAAACGTTCAGTGAGGAGAGCGAGTAAGGGGGTGAAAGGACAACATTAGCTAGAAGATGTGGAGAGGAGAGTGAGAGATGGAGGGGGTGAGAGGATAATATGAGGCAAAAGGCATGGAGCCGAGAGTAGGAGCTACAGGGGGTCATAGGATAACATGAGCTAAAAAGTGTTGTGAGAAGAGTGAGTGATAGAGATGGTGAGAAGATAACAAGGGTTAAAAGGAATAGAAAGGTGAGTGAGTGATAGAAGGAGGAGAGGATAACAGGGACTAAAAGTTGTAGAGAGGTAAGTGAGTTATATAGGGAAGAGAGGATAGTTCAAATAAAAAAGGCTGAGAGATGACAGTTTGTGAAAGAAGTGGGAGAGGATAAAACGAGATTAAAGGTTTGGAAAAGAGAGCGAGTAATAGAGAGGGTGAGTGGATAACACTAGCTACACAGTATAGAGAGGAAAGTGAGTGATAGAGATAGTGAGAGGATGGAATGACGTAAGAGATTTGGAAAAGAGAATGAGTGTTAAAGGGAGAAGAGGATAACTTGAACTAAAAGGTATAATAGAGAGTGAGAGACAGAGCGGGTGAGAGGATTACATAAGCTAAAAGTTACAGCAAGGAGAGTGAGTGATCAAGGGGTGATAGGAGAACATAAGTTAAATGGTGTAGGAGGAGAGTGAGTGATTAAACTGAACTAGAAGATAGCGTGAGCTAAAAGGTGTAATGAGGCGAATGATAAGGGTGAATAAAGGAGAGTTACTGATAAAGATGGTTAGATGATAACATGAATTAAAAGGTGTAGAGAGGAGAGTGAGTGATAATGTGAGTGAGGAGATAGCATGAGCTAAAGAGTATAGTGAGGAGAGTGAGTGATAGAGGGGTGAGAGGATAATAGAAGTTCAATGGTGTAGAGAGGAGAGTGAGTTATAGAAATGGTAAGAGTGCAGCATGAACTGATATTTGTAGAGAGAAGGAAGAATGGGAGATTAAAGTGAGCAAAAGATAACATGAACTAAAATATGTAGAGAAGAAAATGAGTGATAGAGAGAAGAGAGGACAACATGAACTATAATATGTAGATAGGAAAGTGAGCAGTAGAAGGAGGAAAGGATAACATGAGCTAAGAGGTGTAGAGAAGAGTGTGCTAGTGAAAGGAGAGAATAATGAGCTAAAATGTATATAAAGGAGAGTGAGTGATACAGATGGTAGAGGATGACATTAATTAAAATATGGGGATAGAAGAGTGAGAGATGGCGGGAGGAGATGATAACATGAGGTAAACCGTGTATGGAAGAGAGTAAGTGATAGACGAAGGAGAGGATAAAAAAAGCTAAAAGGAGTAGATAGGAGAGTGAGTGAGAGGGGGTGGAAAGACAACATCAGCAATAAGGTGTAGAGAGGAGAGTGAGTGATAGAGATGGTGAGAGAATAACAAGAGCTAAAAGGAGTAAAGAGATGAGGGAGAGAGAGGGATTGGATGGATAACGACAGCAATAAGGTGTAGAGAGGAGAGTGAGTGATAGAGATGGTGAGGGGATAACAAGATCTAAAAGGAGTAGAGAGGAGAGTGGGTGATAGACTGAAGAGAGGATAACATGAACTACAAGATGAAGAGAGGAATGTGAGCGATAGAGAAAGGAAAGGATAACATGACCTAGAAGGTGTAGAGGAGAGTGTGTGATAGAGGGAGGAAAATATAGCAAGAGATAAAAGGTGTAGAGAAGAGTGGGAGATAGTGGGAGGAGAAAATAACAAGCTAAAATGTGCACAATGGAGAGTGAGTGATAAAGGGAGCAGAGTGTAACATAAGGTAATGGTGTAGAGAACAAAGTGAATGATTGAGATGCTGAGAAGAT
This sequence comes from Triturus cristatus, assembly GCF_964204655.1. Classification (NCBI taxonomy): domain Eukaryota; kingdom Metazoa; phylum Chordata; class Amphibia; order Caudata; family Salamandridae; genus Triturus; species Triturus cristatus. Next base: position 28,631,472 of record NC_140593.1, on the reverse strand, counting down.
AACAAGAGCTAAATGGAGTAGAGAGGCGAGTGAGTGACAGAGCAAGTGAGAGGGTAATATGAACTAAAATGTGTTGGCATGAGAGTGAGTGATAAGGTGAGTGGGAAGATTATGAGCTAAAAGGTGTAGAAAGGAGAGTGAGTGATAGAGTGAGTCAGAGGATAAAAGTGGCAAGTAAAAAAGGGTAGTTAAGAAGGCAGGTGCCAAGGGGAACCATTTTCAACTGTATCATGAATTATTTTCCGAGGAAAAGTAAATACATCTTGGAAACAAACGTAATTCTGAAAATGCACAACTGTCTTATGTTTATAGATAATCACAGGAAGGTGTATATGTGTCTATGTGGTAGCACATATCACCGTCTTTTAGCTTTTTATGCTTGTGTAAAACAGATTTTATCACTTTCTTGATTGTTCATGTAAATGCTTAATGTATTCCCCATGTCACTAATCCTTCAAAAGAATTTACTTTTTGTTAATGAAAAGATTCAAACACATCAAGGCTCTTTCAGAGGGATGCTTTGGCAACAGAGACCCATATTACCAACAAACAAACTTCAGTCTGAGATAAAATACATACGTGTAGGGATCAATGAAGATAGGTTTTATTGTAAAGTCATGAAGTGGCCTTTCAACCTCATCTCCAAACTGCATCACTGCACCCAGGATCAGGGTCCCGTCTCTTCTAGTTGGCGGATCATTATTAGCTGCTGATTCATTGTTTTTTTCTAAGACACAGCTGTGCTCTTGTGTTTCACGTGCTTCACCTGCATCAATGAACGTGATCACCAGCACTGGAGTCAGGAAAATCAAATATAACTCCATGAGCACCAACAGGGTCCAACCGAACATTGCTGATAAACCGGTGTTCTAAAAAATGAACTGGAATCTAACTTAACTACCTGAGGGCGGGAAGCAGCAACACACAGTGACAATGTTTCAGGAAAAATTTGAGAACTTGAAATGAATGTTTCAATCTGATTTGTTCCTTCTTTATCCTTCTTGCCTTTGTCTGAAAGAATGTTAGTATTTGCACACTGTGGCTCTGGTGCCTATTTATGAGTGGTTCAGTGCTGCCCCCCCCCCCCCCAATCCAGACCCTCTGAATACACCTAGACTCCTAGGTTCTTTCATGTGCTGATATAATTTGCACTTGTTCAGTTTTCCAGTCTCTCAGTGGTAACAGTTTATGGGAGAAGAATAACAAGATATTACATTTGTATTATTAGATGATGGCCATCATCTGACAGCTGGGTTACGCCTGTGGACACAGGTGGACCTCCAGTAGATACAGAGATGATCACTTCTAAATGTGGATGTCTCAGGAGGATCTGGGACAAGAAAACAGGTTCACAACATGTGTCACAGCTGGCAAGACAGAGACTCTGAACCAAGATAGAAAGTGCAAGATAACTAGATACATGTGTGATCTCCTTGTGGCAGGACAGTAGTGTTGGGGTCCACAGGGTATGGACCACCCCGGGTCAGATTCATAGCTTCATTCACCATACAACAGGTCAGACAATGCCAATGCAGGAAGGGGTCAGTGAATGCAGAGACGGACATCTTCTCAAATATGTTCCTTTCACTGTTGAATTCATGGGTCAAGGATAAGGGCCAGACACAAAGTGGAATCCGGTACAAAATGTTCATCACACATGTCACAAGCACTAAAAGGAAGTTCCTCTGAGTGACCTGCACTGGTTATATGTGATGTCACAGGATACATGGAAGTGATTCATATTGTTTCAATGTTATTTTCTAGGACACCAGTCACAATACTTTATTTAGTATTTTATCAGGGTGAGACACCCATAATAAAGTCCATAACTGGATCCTCTGATGATAGTAGGGTTGCCCACACTACAGCAGCATCCCACCTTAGTTTTTAGACTCCCTAATCATGGCAGGAACTCACTTGAATTACTAACTGCTGTTAGTGCCAAGGCAAGGTACTCACTGCATACAGTTTCTAATAGCTGGTTTCTTCAAAGAACCAGTGTTATCATTGCAGCCACGGCGTAAACCATCCTGCTTGGATGCCTGAGTCTATGTTCTGCGAGGTCTATACAACTATGTGCAGTATTGTGTCATTGTGCTGCATAAAGTGTATGACAGACAACAAATGACACAGCGATGTTTTCCCTTAGCACATTTTTGCAGGTGCACTTGGAGCTGGTGGCAGTACAGAAGAGGCATCACATCTCTCTGCCTGGCTCTACATCTGCATCGCAGTCGCCGCCGCTGGCACTCCTTGAATGTGCCAGATGTATGGACTGGCAGGGGTATTCCCAAAAAAGTGTAAGGCAGGGCATAACAGCTTTACCTTTGTTTCCTCTGCGGATCCAGTACAACCGCCTGCCTATGAAATGGAGCAGTGGTGCTGCAATAGTTTTCAGGGGGGGGGTGCTGCCATCAATGTCACATCACCAAAGTCATTATGGATTGTGAGACAACAAAGCTTCAAACAAAGAACAAGTGAATCAAATGAGCCACGGCCATTCAGGAGGAGAAAATGACAACACAATGCACACTCATATGCAGTTTTACTGAGTCAACTATATAGCACACCCACAACGTGTGGAAATCAGTTTCAGCAAAGGTTTATCATTTGCACATCACAACATCACAAAATAAAATGATGGATGAAGTGTTAAAACTTTTCCAACACTCACCCCCAGTCACAGACCTGGGTTTAAACCAATGTCATCATGCTCGCCATGTCACCCCAGTTTGGACGCAGCCATATGCAAAGCAGTCTTGACCCTGCTCCTCATTTGCACATCACTATGTAAAGTGTCTTGATTTGTTTTGATCCTACTAAAATCTTTGTGTCCATCACACTTCAGAATTAGAAACAAATGTGCTTCTTTTGTTCTTTCCCAACTATTAGTATGTTTCATATACAGGAATTTAAATTGTGTTATGAAAACCGATATCCTACAGCTTGTCCTTTTACACTCCCTGTATCCGAGCAAGATTCTCAAATAGTTTGTTTGAAGACATTTTCTAACTATGCAGCCAGAAAAAGAAAAGTACATTGACATTTAAGGGTGTGAGAAGTTGGCCTGGTATATGCTGTCCACTAGTTAAAGTGGGCACCCTGTATCAGTCCGAACAAACCCCTTATGGTGATAGGTTAAAGACAACCTTTATTGAAAGTTATCCTAGTGGTAGCTATGGAGAGAAGCCTTCAGGCTAAGTCTTGAAGGAACGTAAAGCAGCTTGATTTACCAGTCTGTAATCTCTTGAATGACCAAATGAAAGGACAACCACACCAGGTATATATTTAAAATATATGTATTTAAGATAAAACACACCCCTCTAGTCTCTTTATGGGAAGTACTTAAGTTACAAGTCAGTATCCAACAGTAAAAGCACAAATACACGTTTGGGCCCTAGGGGCATACCAAACCATATACCAATAAAGTGGTATAAGAACCACGACTGAACTAGACACAATGCCTAGAGCCTGTAGAATCGCTAAGACCCCAAGGAACCACCCAAGGTAGTGACACAGGGGACCCACGGGTGATGCTTGCAGTGTGAGAACACAGCCGCAAATCGCAGTTAACTTCTATGGAGAAAGTCACGGTTGGAAATTAAGAGTTTAAGGATACTTAGAGGACGACTACAAGCAAACCCTTTTGGACTTAGAGGTGACTGGGTCCAACACCCACGGGAGCACCGGAGTACTCAAGTTACCTCACCCAGGGAAGCCGGTTGCATAGGTGTCAAATGGTGTTGGGTCGCGGTGTCGTTTTCAATGGAAGCTGGCAAAGAAGTGCTGCTGCCGTGAAGAGGAGAAGTGTCCGAAGATATCCAAGCCTGGATCGGGGATGGAAGGAACCTGAAAGCAGAGGGGACAGAGTCTGGGTCACTTACCAGTGATCAGGGGCACGATAGTCCAATGCCCACAGATGTCGGGTGCTTCAGGTGAGTTGATGGGTGTCTTGACTCTTCACCCACAAGGTCCAGGAGGTGTCGGCAACAACCAGAAGCTGGATTCGAGCTGTCCCATTAAGTCTGTTGAGGGCTGCGGTCTCGGCGACCAGGATGGACCAAACAAGCCTTGGCAACGGCAAGTCAAGGGGAAATAGAAGAAAGATGTTGGTGCAGACCAGCAAGGTCTGGGGGACTTACCCAGTGAGAGTAAGTCGGGGCACATCTGAAGCAATCAGGAAACAGGAGTTGCCTTTGTGGGGACCCATTAGCCAACAGACTAGCGATCACAAAGGAGCCTTGAGCAGTCGCACTGGAAACTGGCCCACGGGTCACTCGTGGAGTGGAGGCCAGAGATCTTTGGTGCTCTAGATGCCCAAGGCTGTGGCTACTCGGAGCCCAAAGCACAACTTCGAGGAAGACCAGAAAGATGATGGACCGGCAAAAAATTAATGTTGTACAGGGGTCACAGTTCCACGTTACTCACGATAGCCACGGGCCTCAGCTTTGCTGTTGACTCAGGGTAGCCTTGGGGAAGTCTGGAAATCCACCTCTGGTGATGCAAAGACTTTGGTGTCCGGTGGGAGCTTCAGAGTTGCAGACCGGACAGTTGCTTCTTTGGTGCCTGCCAAGCAGGGGAGTTCCTCCTTGACCCCAAGGGAGATTTCTTCAGTCTTCTAGCGAAAAAAGAAAGTCGAAGGTCCAGGATATTTGTTGCAGAGCTTCGTCCAGGGTAATCTAGAGTCCCAGGGACTGGATTCCTATACTTATACTGGCTCCATTCATCGAGCTGTCCACCTATTAGACCTGGTCTTTTCCAACACAGACCAGCTGAGATGTGACCCCCCAGATTCCCTTCCTTGGACGGATAATTCTATGATCACAATCTATATCCAGTAGTCTTGTCAGAAGAGCTCTAAATTATCTATCAGACAAAATCCTGAGCAGCACAGGACATGGCGCAATATCTCCATAGAAGCATTTAATGAGGTATGTTATGTTATGTTATAGTATTTCTAAAGTGCAAACTGTTACCCGAAGGTGTCCTGGCACTATCTACAAAGAACCTCCCAAAGAGCTCACCAAAAAAAAAAGAGGCCACAGATTAAACACTAAATAGCCAAGTTTTTAAGGCTTTCCTGAAAGCCAAAAGATCCATAATATTTCGAAGCTGAAATGGGAGGGCGTTCCAAGCCTTGGCTGCCCCCACCCGAAAACTCCTACCTCCCCAGCCGGCTTTTCTAAAGATAGGAACCGCTACCAATTTAGCTCCTAGGGAGCGGGGTGGTCTATTGGGAACATACCACTGAAACTGCTGCTTCAGATGCTCTGGACCGGTCTCGTGAAGAGCTTTAAAAACAGTACAGACTGATTTTAACTACACCCGTTTCTTAATGGGTAACCAGTGAAGACTTCTGTTGTCACCAGAGATAGAGGCGAATTTAGCCGTCCCTGAAAGCAGTCTAGTGGCCGAAATCTGTAGAAGTTGGAGTCTATGCAACAGTCATTACTGAATGTTTAGATAGAGGCTGTTACAATAATCCAGCCTCGTCATAGTTAATGCAGTCACTACTGTACGTTTTCCATTGGTAGATACTGTAAAATTTTCTTACATGTTCTCAGAGCAAATGTGGTAGCCGAAACAACTGAATCAACTTGGTCTTCGAGCTGAAGCTTATCGTCGATCAGGACTCCCAAGTTTCTTTACTTTCCTGGTGGGAATTGGAAGTACACCCAGCAAAGCTGGCCACCAACTTGGGGTTCAAAACTTGGGAGCATTGCCAAACAGAATAACCTCAGTCTTACCTGAGTTAAGTTTTAAGCAGTTTTGGGACATCCATTTACCCACTGCTTCTATGCAGTCATGAAATCGTAGTCTGTCCCCCTCTCTTGCCCTGGTAGCAGAGACACCACAATCTGAGTGTCATCTGCATATGATGTCAGAGCGAATCCAAATGACCTGATCAGGGGTGCAAGAGAGGAAACATAAACATTAAAAAGCGTCAGGCTAAGAGAAGAGCCCTGCGGAACTCCGCAGGGCAATGAAAACGATTTAGAACAGAATGTGCCATGTGACACTGTTTGCTTTCTGTCCGAAAGGAAGGACTTCAAAAGTTCCCACGCTTTGCCTTGGACTCCACATCCCCACAACCGGTGCATCAACAAATCATGATGGACAGTGTCGAAGGCCGCGGACAAGTCCAGCATGATCATTGCGGCTTTGTCTCCCTGATATAGTACGGCCCTAATTTCCTCTGTAGATTTTAGAAGAGCAGACTCCATACTATGCCCTGCTCTGAACCCGTGTTGAGTTGGGGCCAATACTTGTGCTTCTCGTAAGCATGTGGTTAGTTGTGCGTTCATACTTTTCTCAACCAATTTAGCTGGCAGAGGAAAACACAAGATAGGTTGAGAGTTATTGGGATCCTTCGGGTCCAGATTGGGTTTCTTGAGTAGAGGCAAAATTGATGTCGTTTTTCAGGCTATAGGAAAATGTCCTTCCTTGAACATGGCATTTATCATAGAGGTCAGCATTATAACAATCGGTTCTGGGGCTAACTTTAAAACCACCACCGGACAGGGATCATGAGGAGAGCCTGATTTAGTAGACATCAGTAACTTATGAGTCTCTCCGATGAGTAAAGGTGCGAACTCATAAAAACTGAAAGGAAAACCTGACCGGAATTTATATCTCTCTCCGACACCTAATTTCCCATGTGTTGTAGGGCCATTAAATGTGGCGGAAATAGCCTCCACCTTACTGCAGAAGAATTTGGCTATTTCGTCGCTAAGCTCCTGATTCGAGGGGACACTGGGTGTACCAGGGTACGCAAGGCTGGTGTTCTCCCCAGAAGCAGTAATTCACATCATGGAAGTATCTAAAAAGTTGGAGGTCTTTAATACCGCCTTAGAAACAGCTTTTGATGCTGTTATACCAAAAAAACAGGGTTTCTTCCAACGGCGGCCCTCTACCCCCTGGTATACGGAGGAACTAAAAATAGAAAAAGCCATATGTAGGCGTTTGGAAAGAACTTGGCGAACCAGTAAGACCTTTCAAAACAGACTTCTCTATAGACAGTCTCTATCCAAATATCATCTGAACCTAAAAGCAGCCAGGAGCCGGTTCATCATTAACCAAATAGAAAACGCCAGCAACACCCCGAAACCCTGTTTGGAATAGTAAGGGACTTTGTCTCTCCTAAAGTCTGTAGACAGTCGCTAATGGAATCCCAGGAGTTTTGTAACTCCCTGGCGACCTACTTTCATGAGAATATAGCTAAAATATACGAGAATTTCCTTCCACTAGTCCCTCCTGACAAGATAGTAACTAGCTCCCTATACAGCTTTGAACCGACCTCAAGTGAGGAGGTCGCTAAATGCCTAGCTGCTGCCAAATCCAGGTCGCCATCAGACCTCTGTCCACAAAAAACTATGACGCTTCTAGCCTCGAGCTGTTCCCCCGTAATCCGAGATATATTTAACCATTCCATTCAAACCAGTACCATCCCTGCCATCTGGTAGGAGGCATTTGTACGCCCAATACTAAAAAAAAAACCACTGCAGACCCTTCAATCCTTGCAACTATCATCCCATCTCTTTACTACCGCTCCTGGGTAAACAACTGGAAAGTATCATCAACCGACAGCTAAGTTCTTACCTGGAAAGTAATCATATCCTGGATCCATCGCAGTCGGGCTTCAGGCCAGGTTTCAGTACAGAGACCGCCATTTTGGCGGTGACCGACTCACTCAGGCAGACAATCGACGCAGGAGGCTCAGTAATACTGATCCTCCTAGATCTCTCTGCAGCTTTCGATACCATCTCCCATTTAAAGCTGGTGGAGAGACTGCTTTCCTGTGGTATCCAAGGGACAGCCCTGAAGTGGCTTCAACACTTCTTGTCTGAGAGAACCCAAACTGTTATGTTAGGACCATACAACTCGGCGAAAATGCATCTCGACAAGGGCGTTCCGCAGGGCTCCTGTCTGAGCCCAACTCTCTTTAATATCTACATGGCTCCCTTCGCAAGGATTGTTGAGCAGATGGGTTTCGAGATCATTTCGTATGCTGATGATACGCAGCTTATGTTTACCATCGGATCAAACCCAGAGCTTGACAAAATCCGCTTTGCCACTGGCATGCTCGCCATCTCCAACTGGATGACAGGAAACTGTCTCCAACTGAACCGAGAAAAAATGGAGCTTATGTTAATGGGTAAAGCCACAGACATCTGGTCGTACGATTGGTGGCCTGCTCAGTTGGGCACAGCCCCCACTCCCAAACAATCAGTAAAAAACTTAGGTCTAAAATTGGACCGGGCTCTGACCATGAAGGATCACATCGCGGCCACCACCAGTTCATGCTATTATAGCTTACGGCTACTTCGAAAAATCCTTCCCTACATGCCCACCGCAGTACTCTAGTCCAGGCAATGGTAATTGGCGGAAGTGGGAGAGACCCTGCTGGCCAAACTCCAAGTAGTACAGAACACCACAGCTAGAATGATTCTAAACCGTCCTGCAGGTTCCACCTCGATTCCATTGCTCAGGGAACTGCACTGGTCGGTCAGCAGCAGGAGGCAAGACCCGTGTCTGTGGCAGAGGCATCCATTTTGTGATGCCAGGGCTATAGAAAGTCTTTACCGGGTAGACCAGTGTGAACATGTCTCTCCCTCTAGAACGGTGGAATGCTACCCCCACCACCAGAACTGGCGGGGGTAGTATTCCAAAGTGTTTGACACCAAACACGACATGTTTCAGTGCAGCCAGTCCAAAGTTAGCATTTACCGCGAGGTTAAAATGCACTTAAGAGTATATGGTCAGGCTGCACCACAAACAGCATCAGAGGAGGAACTCCGAATGCTGCAGAGGGGCTCTGCTCATGCAGGGGCACCCTCTCACATAAAAACCAAGCACTCTGCCTTCAGGATTGTTAAGGCCTGCCATAGGAGTTACTCATCGGTTTTATATGTGTGTGCAATGGTAGTGATATAGGTAGCCTATACCACAGTAAGGGGTGCATGCACCACCTTAACCAGGCTGCAGTAGCAGACCTGTAGTGTCATTTTGGAGTGCTTCCCAGGGGTGGCATAATACATGCCTCAGCCCCTGGTAGGCCTCTGAGGTACCTATGCCCTGGGTACATAGTATACCATATACAAGGGACTCATAAGGCACTCCAGAATCCAATTAGAGATGTACCTAATCTACATGGAAACCATTTTAGAGAGGAAGCAGCTAGGCTGGGGTCCTGATTAGCAGGGCCACAGGTCGAAAAACAGTGAAACACCAGCAAAAAGTGGGCGTACCCATGTGAAGCAGATCCTACTCTCCTACAAGCCCCTGACGACACTTTTACCCTGCCTTTGCGTTCCTTTTCTGATGTTGCAGCAGCCTAAGAAATGCGGCCAAGTTACCACATGACGCATCCAGGGAGATGAGTGACGTTGAAAGCCCTGCGTCATATTATACCTGCATCAGGTATAATGCATGCAGGGTGGGCGTTCCCACACATAAAGCCATGTAGAACTCACGCAGTGAAATCTACAAGATTTCACTGCATCACTCTATGCCTTCACTGCGTCAAAATCCATATGCCTGCTCACACCACGCGTAAGGAATGACGCAGGGCTTTTTGAATGGGACTCACCCATCTGTTGTGGCGCATTGCTGGAGTAGCGTCACTTTCATGAGCTACTCCATCAATGCGTTATTTTTGTGCCAACAGATGCATCAGAATTCCAGACACATCTCTTAAACTTTGTGCCATTGATGCACGAAAACTGACGCATCTATGCAGATGCGACAGTTCCTTATAAATCTGCCCCTGAATGTTTAAGAATAAGTAGCAATTTGTCAGAAGAGCCCCTGACATTTGATCTCTGCCTTTGAATGCGTAGCAAATGTGACAAGATGAAAACAAAATTTAAATGCAACTTCATTGATGTTTCACCTTCTGAACTCCAGCATGCTTACTTTTTGGGGTGATGCAGCACTCCCAGCACCCTTACTTCCAGCGCCTATGAAACAGAGATGTAGCTGCTTGGTGACAATCTGACCTTCACCTACCGAAACTGTGTTAACAATCAGTACAGGAATGATGTATGCAGACCTAACATCCACACAGAAGAGCATGCAGAGAAACGCATGCTCGATGAAATATGGATATTTAGCATTGTGCAATTCACTCTTACCTACCTCGTCTGTTTTCCTCATCACAGTCCATACATATTGAGCACTATCTCTATTTGCTGACAGCATTCACTCAGCTAACAAAAAGGCCATTCTTGCCCTTCCCTCTATGACCCTTCAGTACAAGTAGGAGGAGCGAGATGGAGACTTCCTGTTTTGATTTCTGTCGCTGATGAATTAACCCACCAGAACAATAAGTATTGTCTTTTCTTTATTATCTTTTGTTAGAAACTGGGATGCTGGTGGACTGGCGTGTGAACCTTAGGCAAACAGCAACCACCATCCTAGTCAGGGTAAGTGTCAAGCAAACCCTAAATTAGCCTGTACTCTCCCTCTGGTAGCTTGGCACAGAGCAGTCAGGCTTAACTTAGAGGAAGTTTGTTAAGTATTTATGCAACACTTCAAACACTAAAACTGTGAAAACCTCACGCAAAAAGAACAATATGTAATAAATAAAACAAGACCGAAAGGACAGAAATCCAATAAGTAGAACTTAAAATATGATTTTTAAAAGAATAAATTGTAAAATAAATAAAACCTAAAAGCAAGAAGTGCTTACTTGGCATACCTGCTCGTGCCAGACAGGGTCAAAGTTAAAAGTTTCCACAGATGATGATGGAGCGCAGCCGCATACATGGACCAAGTGAGGACTACTGAACAAACGTACCTTAATCTTGACTGTGTAGACGTTGAGATGCAGAGTGCATCTGAGGTTATGTGCCATCCTGATCCATGCAGCAGCGGCAAAGCATCCGCTCCAATGAGCATAGATCTGAGATGCCGAGATTCAGTATCATCTTCAAGGAGACCGTTGATGGAGATGTGAAGATCTTGCACGAGGAAGAGAGTTGCACAACAGTGGTTCCAGAGGGAATGAGTCTGGGACGTTCCACACAGCAAAGGCCATGCACCAATTCTGATCCATGCAACTGGGGTGGTGCTCCATTTCCAAACCATGCTACAGTAGTGATGCGCAGGTTTGACAAGGATGCATGTATTATACGGGAGCCCATTTTAGGCCCACCCTAGGACTACTTCCAAGGGTCCAGGACTAGGCAGACTGACAGGTGTCAGAGACCAGGTACAGAAGCAGGTAAGTTGGAAGTCTTTTATGTCCCTCAGACTTTGGATCAGGAGGTTCAAGTGATGCTGACCAGTCCTTTCCACAAAGGCAGGGGAACCACAGGCAGCAGGGCAGCAGAATGTCAATCCTGTTGCAGGGATTCTGCCCCAAAACAGAACTATGTGCAAGATTATAGGACCTTAGTGTGTAGGGACTGAGTCCTCCTACCACCTTAGTACCCATGCACCCAGGACCGACTAGCTATAGTGTCTCGCTTGCTCTCCTACTCGCTCATAGAGAATCAAATGATTAGACATCCCAGAACACAACACATCCGGATCTCTCAGGAATCAAGGGAACAAGACACAACTTTTCGCTCACACTCTTGTACTTGTCCACAATAAGATTTGACAGAGACACAAATCATTTTAAAATATTTAGTTGAACTAATGTGCCCTAACACGCAGTATACGTGCCACAACAAGCAGGAAAATGCATAGTACAAATACAGTCAACATAGCAGCTCGTCCATAAATCATGAAGGGAGATGTCATCATGATAAAGCAATAGAGCCTAACCTCCCTCCCCTTGCCAGGAAGCAGTATTATTATGTGTTGGAAGATCTCTTGGCATTGTCAGCAGAACCCATACCTTGGCCTACAGATGGTAGATCTACATCATCCGTGCTGTCTCGCTCTTCTCGCTGGAAATGACCCTCTCCAAGTGTGTGCTACTTATGTGTGTATTCAAATAAAACCAAAGTATGTTGTCCAAACAACAGCTGAATAGGTATGTTTTGTCTTAGGGCTAAAGCCTGGCTAGAACAAAGTAACAAGGAGCGTTGTTGTTCAACCTTGCTCACAATGTTCAGTCAAAATCCCAGGAACCTGCAGACAGTGAACACAGTGACAAGTTCTCATGTGAAAACAGTCATAGAAGTTATTGTAAAAATAAAGTTGTATAGTAACATGTGCAAAGCAGTAGGAAAGCTGCAGCGTGCTCATGCTAGCTTAGAAAAAATGACAATATCCCCATGAGCCAGGTGACAATCCTTCAGCAGCACGTCTTCCTGGTAGAGGCTTTACAGATCCAGAAGTATACTGAAGTCATGGTGTCATCATCCCAGGGTGGCAAATCAACTCACACCTAAGCTCCCTTTTTGTGTGGCTGTCTAGGGGGAGTACACAAAGTCCAGCTGTCACCTACCCCATGCTAATCAAAGACAAGCAGCAGGCACCAAATGGCTAAAGTAATTAAATGACAACGTTCTAAAAGTGGCATTTCCAAAATGGTAATTTAAAATCTGATTTCACTAAAAGTTAGGATTTTAAAGAAGGATTCCAGAGAAACCAGACACATTTTAATCTCTTCCCAATTGGAAATTACACATATAACATGTAATAAGGTAATCCCCATGTTATCCTGTGGGAGGGATGGGCCTTGCAGTAGTGAAAAACAACTTTGAAGGTTTTCACTACCAGGATATATAAAACTTAAAAGTACATGTCCTGCCTTTTATATGCATTGCACCCTGACCTCTGGGGTGACCAGGGCCTAACTTAGGGGTGACATGTATAAAAAGGGAAAGTGTCTACTTTCCCTCAGGGTCAGACGATAATTGGAGGTGTCTTTAATGTGGTTATGCAGCCTTCTCTTGACACGACCCGCCTCACCTCTGCTAAACGCCTTTCGACTTGGACGGTCTGAAACCCCCACCGAGAACAATACACACACACCTCCATGGCTCACCATACCCACTTCCGCATTGATTTGGTCCTACTGCCGGCCACCGATTGCCAGTTGGTATCTGGTGTCACTATCCTCCCTCGAGGCATCTCAGATCACTCCCTATCTCCCTCCGTTTGGGACATGCCCCCGGTGGGATGTGCACGGTCTGGCAGCTGAACGCATGGTTTTTACAAGACAAGGAGATCACTGAGGCCCTTGGACGGGAACTGAAACAATACTTCCTAGTCAACAAAGGCTCGGTCCCTTCCTCGGGCACACTGTGGGAGGCCGGCAAGGCTACCATGTGGGGTGTGGCCAGAGGTCTGGTTCACACGAAACAGGCAGCACAGACTGCTCGCCTGACACAGTTCAAGGCTCAAGCCGCACAAATGGAATTGGCTCCCGCCGCTGTAGAGGATGCTCACTTCGCTAGACAGCTTACGCTGCTCCGGGAAGGGATCTGTCTGATCTCCCTCGACTCGGCTAAAATGTTATGGCACTACTCAGTGGCCCGTGTATACGGTTGGGGGGACAAGAACAGAGAACTGCTCCACAATTTGGTCTCCTATCCAAAAGCCAACCATATAAACACCGAAATCTGTGACGCGACCGGCACCCACCATTAGTCTTCGCAGGTCATTGCTCACTTTTGCGGGCTATTATGCCCAGCTCTACATGGCCCGGGCTCCTGAGGCCTCCCTGGTTGACCTGTTGGAGGGGGACGAGGTTCAACCACCCCATCTTGCCCAGACTGTTTTGAAGGACCTAGACATCCCCCTTACCCCAGAGGAGAAACATGGGGCCATCTTCCTCTTACACTCCGGTAAGACGCCTGGGCCAGACGGTTTCCTGCAGGAATACTATGCGGCCTACCACAACTTACTGGTCCCCCACTTAGTTGACCTCTTACAACTCGTGGTAGAGATGGGGTCCTTCCTCCCGGAGACTGACGTGGCCACTATTGTGGTTATTCCCAAGACCCAGCCACCCTCTCTCTCCTGTACATACTACAGCCCAATCTCTCTCATCAACACTGAGATGAAAATCTTTGCCACTGCCTTGGCCCAACGCCTCCGCCCCTCCTGCATGAAGTGGTCCACCCGGACCAATGCGGCTTTATGCCTGCCCGCGGTACCCAGCACTGCACACGTCGCCTCCACCTCGCCCTCGCACACCGCCACCAACTCACCCCGTACCTGGCCCTGCTTTTCATCGACTTTGAAAAGGCCTTCGATGCGGTTGACTGGAGTTATTTAGAGGCTGCGCTTGCTCTGTTGGAATTTGGCCTCCCATTCATGCGCCTTGTTCGAGCCCTGTACTCCAGCCCTAAAGCACGGATTCTGACCACTGGTGCATTCTCCGGGGGTTTCCCATCCGGAGGGGCACCCGTCAGGGCTGCCCCCTCTCACCACTCTTATTCGCACTGGTAATGGAGTCCCTGGCCTGCCTCATACGCAATGATCCCCGCATCCGTGGATGGACTTGGGACCCTTATCACGTGGATAAAATCGCCCTGTATGCTGATGATGTCCTCATTTTCCTAGCGGACCCTGAGAGTTCCAGCCCACACTGCTTGGAAGTCCTCCATGCTTTTGAGCAGGTCTCCGGCCTGCGGCTCAACCCGGTGAAGACCACCCTGGTCCCCCTCCACCCATCGTGGGCCTGCTTCGATTGGCAGTCAACTATCCCTCTGCGCAGACAGTCATTCAAGTATTTGAGAATTTGGGTGACCTTGCTCCCGGAGCTTGAGTGGGCCATTAATCTTACACCCCTGTTCACAAAAGCCAAGGCAGACCTCAAACGTTGGCAATCCCTTCCTCTCAACCCTCTATGTAGTACTGCACTTTTTAAGATGATGGTTCAGCCCCGTTTTCTATATATTCGTCAAAACATAACCTTTCATCTTCCATGGAGTTGGTTCCGCGAAATTGATGGTCAGCTCACCCGGTTCTTGTGGAAGGGCAGGAGACCGCGTATGACCCTGGCTCGCTGTCGGATACCCCCCTATGACAGTGGCATGGGTGTGACTAATCTCCAGCTTTATTATTTGGCCACTAGTCTCATTGTTGTCCATGACTGGTTTGCTGGCGGCTGGTCCTATCCGGCATACCAGGTTGAGCTCAGGACTATGGATATTCCAAAGCTCCAGGCCTATTTGTACTGGGACCCCATAATGCAGGTCATCCCCCCGTCACTAGAGCAGTCCTACTGGCTTGGCACACTGCATTGCCTTACACAAGATGGGATGGGAAACTCACTCAACACACACCCTTGTGGCATGGTACCTGTTTATGCGAGACTTCGACCCTCAAAGACTTTCGGCAGTGGGATCAAATCGGGATTTCACTCCTTGGTGACATCTGTGTAGGTGACGATATGAGAGCCTTTTCGGACCTGCAGCAGCACCACTCCCTTCACACCCCTCAGTTCTACTAGTATTTACAGCTTTGCCACGCCCTCACTGTGCACATTCCGTTGGCCACCTCCCTTCCCAAATTCAGTCCCTTAGAGGATCAGGTTATGATGGGGAACCTAGGCAGAGGAGGAGTGTCACAGATCTATCGCTCCCTTGTGAATAATGCCCCCACGACCCTGGACTCGCTGCGCACTTGCTTGGAGGGATGGCTTGGCCCCCAGGAGGACGCAGACTGGCGGGACACTCTCATGGCCCCCAAAGCTTTACTCCCTCCATGTGGCATATCTTACTCCTGCGCATCTGTACAGAGCTCGGCTGCACTCCTCCCTGGCCTGTGCATGGTGCGACCATGCCCCAGCTGATTTTTATCATATGGTCTGGCAGTGCCCTTCCCTTGACTCGTTCCTGGGCGGGTGTGGAATTGGAGCTTACACAGACCCATTACATCTCCTCCTGGGAGTGTTTTATGGACTGGAGGGCTCTTGAGCCGATAAACGTTTCCTAGGCTGGCTGGTCTCAGGCAAAACCTCATACTGTCCCGAGGTGGCAACGGGAGGAGGCCCGGGCTGCCCTGAAATGTTTGAAAAGATCTGGGGTAAATGTCTCAACTTGTTGTATTGATCACTATGTGTACCCTTGCTTTTCCTGCTATATTCCAGCAGTGGCCTGCTATGGTGCCCGGTGCACAGGACTATGTCACTGCTGGAATTGTTAATACTTTCAGATGTACTGTGCATGATTTTGCTGTCAATGTACATTTTTTCTCTCACTTAAACATCAATAAACTTGATTATCAAAAAAAAAGGGAAAGTGTGGGCCTGGCAAAAGGGTTAATTTGCCAGGGCAACATGGCAGTGTGAACTGCACACCTATGGTATGCAGAGCCACACCTGAGACAAAGTTAAATGGCTACTTTAGTGGGTGGCACAATGAATGCTGCAGGCCCCTATTGTCACTTAGTTTGGAGGCCGTGGGTATAGGCGGTACCACTTTACTACAGACTTACATGTAATTTTATTATGCCAATTGGGGATGAACCAATATTTCCATGTTTAGGGAAGTGAGCGCACACACTTCAGCACTGGTTAGCAGTGGTAATGTGCACAGAGTCCTAGTACCAACAAAGACAAGGTCTGAAAAATGAGGGGGGCAGGCTAAAAGTTTGGGGGAAGACAACCGTAAGGCTGTTAGGTTTAATATCTTTGTTAAATTACTCCATTTTGTTTCTGTTCCAGAAGAGTTCAGGAGAATGTCGCTCTATTTTAGATCTTAAGGAAATCAACATATCCATTCCTCTTCAAAGATTCAAGATGGTGAGTGCCCAGGATATCTTTTTCTTTTTTTTTCTCCTGGCATGTTTTTAGCTTCAATTGGCTTATTGTGTGCTTGGTCTGTACTCGCTGACATTACCAATATTATATGCTTTGGGTCAACATAACCAATTTTCTGTTTTACCCTTTGGACTTTCCTGAGCTTCAAAGGTGACTTCGGCACCATTGGTGGAGAACCTCCATTGTGAGGGTTTCTTGCTTTCCCGTTAACTGGATGATTAGTTAATATTTGTCTCTTCTTTTTCAAAGGGTCAAGAAGTGGTCACGTTGGTTTGTGAGTGTCTGACAACTCGTGAGTGCCTCCTTAATTCAGCCGAGTCACTCCTGGTGCCTCCTCAGAAGCATCTTTAGATAGGGCTCTTCAAGACTGACTTTGGAAAAGTGTTTCTCTCTCTCCAGAAACTTGTCTGACTCCAAAAAGACATTGGCTGATGCATAAGGGGGACATGCTAGCAGCTTTGTTCTTGGTTCCCTTTTCTCCACTTCATCCAACCTTCCTGATTTACCATCTCCTGCAGTGCTGGGATCCAACTCTCAACTGTGTGACTACATTACGAGTCCTCTCTACCGTAGCCCAGAAGTCCAATGTTGGTTGGACTGCAACAACCTGAACAAGGGGGTATTGATTTCCCAACCCCTTGATCAGACAAATACAACAGATGAAAGCATTCTTAGCTGAGGTGTTTTGGAGCATTAATCAACCCAGAGGGTAAAATAACTCAATTCTTCAAACGGGAAAGAAATAGAAGTGGTCTACAGAGCCCTGTTGGCCTTCTCTCATCTAATCAAGGAAACACTTGTCTTGATCCATATAGTTAACCAGGTAGCTCTTTCTAACATCAATCTCCTAGGGAGTACCGCAATTCCTCTGTTAGGTCAGGCAGCAGAACAAAAGGTATTTGAGAGTAAAAAGCACCTCCTTTTTCTGACAGAGATGTATTTTCCAGGGAGAGATGATGGGCATAAGGATCTTCTCAATCATCCTCAGTGTCCACGTCACTGACACCAGAGACTTTCCAACAAATAATCCTGAGATTCAGGAGCCCTTGTTATATCATGTTGCCTCTCGACAAAATGTTATGTTACATTATTTTATGTTATGTTATGTTATGTAGATTTGTAAAATATATGTCAGGATCAGAAGCTTCGGTTTATGCTTTTCCTGATTTTTTGTTTATTATTGCAAACTTAACAGCAGCCAATCCAAAGAGACTCCTTTTAATAAACCACATTTACAATGACCTTAATCATGACATCATATCTCCTGCACCAATCACTGTCTCTCTGATCATATAAAGTGTGTTGGCACCATTTTACATCCTCCTATTTTGCCGGTCCTCGCTTCCTTTACATAGTTGGTATTTACTTTATGGTTTGTACAATGAGCGCTAATTCATAAGGATATGGCAGTCTTTGTTTAAAGTCCACTTTGACTTTGCTTTCCGCACACATGTCTTGCACATCAGGAATCCCAAATTGTATCAGGTTGTGTGAGTCTGGCACCTGGGCTATTCAAGTTTGAGCTTACTCTCACATTCCTTTTCTCTGCCACATCCGAGCCAGAAAGAATTGTCCCCTACACCAACAGTCTGCACAAGTACAGGCCATCACAAGACACTTCTTGAGGGGCTTTGGAAACACTGCCTCAGAGCCACATGCTTCTTTCTCTCTCTCAACTGCCTACTTTCTATGGATGCTTGGGGTGCCCCTGTATAGTTTACCCTGTGCATCTTTTACCAAACCAGTTGCTCAGCCATGGCAGAGAGCAATGAGGCCATTCCAGCAGTTGACATCATCAAAACCCTCAATGTTTCAGTAACTCAATCTGTTAATAGGGCCTTTGCTGCAACCCTCCAGCCCTTTACCCACCTCCTGAGCAGGTATGCTTTCTCTGTGCCCCCAGTGGACCCAGAACCCCCTGGGATGTACACTTTCCGACATGACGCTGCCGCCTGACATCCAGTGACTTGCAGCACCTATGGGTCACATATTTCAAGTCCTTCTGCCAGACCACAGGTTCTCCTCACTTGAGCCATCCACTAGCAGTCTCTGTTTCCCAGCACCCCAGACAATAAAAACATGCTCTCCCCTGACACTGTTGACGATTTCACTCAACGCCACAAATGCAGACACTGGAGCCAGCGCGACCATCACTCTGCTGCCTCCTCCTAAGCTCTACTGAATCCGTCTCTGTACCGGACTTTGACCCTGGTGCTATCATGCACCCCCGTTCCTTTGGCTGGACTCCAATGTCAGCTGTCACTGACTATGCCTGTGACCAGCTCTGTAAGAGCAACAACAGGATGTCCATAATCTGCTCCACTTTGCGTGCCCCAATGATGAGTACAGGCCCCAGCTAGGCCCGCAGAATACAAGGGTTCGCTCTCCTGTAACGAAAGCTAGAAGGAAGTTGGCACGGAAACTGCAAATACAAAGACAGAGTTTATTAACACTTAAGGGTGGTCCTACAACCTACACAACACTCTTAGTATTGCATAGAGTAGCACAAAGAACTTGCATACGTGGTCCCCTTTTATACACAACAGAGGGGCTCATAAGTGGGTGGATACAACATAGAGCAAAATTCTTTACCATTTATGGACATTTTCGATACAGGATCAATATATGGGCGGAGTTAACAATTTCCTGAGCCCGCGAAAATATGGTCAAACAAGGACTAACTGATAACAGATGTGGTCAAGTCTGGGCATGCGCCAGACGGACAAAGGAGCTATTTATAGACTGTTACTAGGCAGATTACAAGAGCAACTAGCGAAAAGGTAGGACTCTTCTCGTGCAAAGCACGTGGAGACATGACAATACAAAATGGAGTCCGGACATCAGTCAACATAAGACAAGGAACACGTTTTAACTCAAAGAGAATTCATGTCTTCAGTGAATGCTTAATCATATCGCTGTTTTAGTTTTCAACAGACGACCCTTTCAGCATTTACTGAAGACATTCGGCTTATTCGGATAATCATCATATATGTCAATTTTCATCATCTCTTCCACCTCTTTGTTTAAATGTTTCTGATAGGTGACATTGGCAATAGCTTTCTTATCAGGAATACAAAATGACACACATAAAGAACAGAGTAAAGGACCACACTGAACACAGATGCAACAGGAAAACAGGACTGCTACAATAATACAGAGACCAGTTAAAACTTTCCATCCCCATGTAGTGATCAATGCCCAAAACCATCCAGAAAAGGTCCAAGTGCCATTTTCTGTATGAATCTCAGCTGCGATTTTATGCAATTTATTAATAGCGTTATAGACTGATGGCGTGTGGTCAGGAATAAATACACAACAACTACTTCCGATAATCCTACGTGCTCCACCTCTGTCTGCTAACATAACATCTAATACCATACGATTCTGTAACGCAACAATTCTAGTGATTTGTAATTCTTCCGTAAGATTCCCAAGAGCAGCAGCAGCTTGATTTGTTACAGCCTCTACAACTCTCGTTAATCGTTGAACCTTCCTACTATTTAGAGCAGCCCCAACAAAGAAAAACAATCCTAAGTTAAAATCAACATACTGTTGTAAGCTAGTGTCAGTTTGGTCAACATCATCAATAGATAGAGTACGTTTATACCTATTTACAGTTACATTGTTCAATAACTTCAAGTCTTTATGATAGGATGCAGGTGCTAAGAATACAGGGGGTAATAAGAACGCTACATTACATACTCCAGACCAGCCGGCTGGTAAGCGATAATAACCCTTATTCCCACATACGAAGTACGTATTATGGGAAGCTAAGAAAGTACTATTATTTAATACATCTATATTCAACACAATAATACAGTCACTAACACCAACAGGAATATGACCCACACTCTGAACACACAGGTCCGCTTGAGCTTGTGCCACTTGAATTACAAATTTCTCATTTCCAGCAGTGTCTCTGGTGTTCGTGAAGATGTAAGGGATTGATTAATTATCTGGTCGATATTCTTCCCACTCCCATATTGTCCCATTCGCTTGTGGATAGCCTTCTTTATCTTGATGACATTCCCTATTAAGTCTAAAAAGTAGTCGTCCCACTGTAGGTTTCCGTGTGGCAAAAAGCAAAGTGTACCATGCTCTACAAGAGCCATTATGAGAGAAAGGAAGAGGTATGAACGGCGTTCCTCCTTTCTTCTGATGAGCTGGCATCATACCACATATCCAACAGTTCGTAGCATTTGTAGCAACATGGGTATGATGCAACATCTGGATAAAAGTATTATTCAAATAAGACTGACGATGCTTCAATTCTTGATACGGAAGGGTGTAAAAGTAGTGCTCCTCAGGCACTGGAGTAGTCAAAACAAGCAACTCACGGGCAGGAGTCACATCCTCAACAAACCACGTGGTTATACCAACAATGACTACAATGATAATAAAACTTGTCGCACAAAAAATCTTCTTCTCCATTTTGTAGTAAAAGTCAATATCTTCCTGAAACTAAAAGGTTGTCAGAACTCTTCCCCTTAGGCAGCCGTTGATTTCTTCACCAGCGGGCCAAGACGGGTGTCACTACACTAATGCAGGGCTGATCCCCCCCCCTTGCCTCATTGGCTCTCCGTTTCACTAACCTAAGGGCCGTTCTGACAAAGTCCTGATACAGAAAGAAAATCACTTCCTCGGTCTGAGATGATATCTTCTACCTCCAGGAATCGCTTGGTCCGGGAAGAGCTCCTCAGTGTCATTCGGTTCCACAGCACGGCTTGTCTCTGCAGTCAGGATTTCTCGATGGTCGGTCAATACAGCAGGCTCCACTAATCCAGGCGGCACTTTACGACAGTGCAAGGAGTGGATCCAGTTCTTCCGATTGGAGACTCGCACAGCTGTCCTCGTTGCGAGCAAGACTTGCTCAGGACCAACCCATCTCGGCTCCAGACTGTTCGTCCTTTCAAACACCTTGATCATAACATGGTCTCCAGGCCGGAGGTTATGTCCTTCACCTGTGGACCGATCAGGGAGCGCTTCTCGAACCTGTTGATGAATAGAAACCAAATTATCCGTTAACTATGCCAGATAATCATTCATCATTACACAAGATACATCATACACTGACTTCGGTGGACCCCAAATATTCATTGGACGTCCAAACACGATCTCATATGGCGTGAGACCGGTCCGAGAATGCGGTATCGATCTAATTGACAACAATGCCAGCGGCAAAGCATCTGGCCAAGTCAAAGAAGTCGAAGCTTGGATCTTAGCGATCTTAAGCTTCAAAGTACCGTTATATTTCTCAACCAATCCCGCAGACTGAGGGTGAAACACTGCATGAAATTTCTGGGTAATTCCCAGTCCTTTCAGGACATACTTGATAACGTCTGCTATAAAATGAGGTCCGTTATCACTCCACAACAATCTACAAACACCATATCGAGGGAAGAACTCCTTCAATAGCATCTTGGCTGTAGTCATTGCAGTATTGTCTTTCGTAGGGTATGCCTCAACCCATTTACTGAAGGCACAAACCACTACTAGAACATACTTCAAATTATTACAGCGCTCAAGCTGAATGTAATCCATCTGCAAAACCTCAAAGGGTGCAGTAGGTGTTGCAAATCCTCCTGCTGGAGTTCGTGTACCCTTTCCTGGGTTATACCTCAGGCAAATCATGCAAGTCTGCACTACCCTCTTTGCCGTACTAGCGATCTCTGGATGCTCCCAAACTCGTGTGAGTAATTTGACAATTGCGGAAGCTCCGACATGCGCTAGTCCATGTGCCATCTGAACCATAGGTTGCACGAAAGCTGTGGGTAACTTCCATTTATCCATCTGCTTATTTCTCCAACACCCTTCGTCATCTAATTCTCCATCATTGGACCATTGCTCCCGTTCCTTATCGGAAGCGGATCTCTGTACCTCCAGCACTTCTCTCCTAGCATCGTGCCATCTTTCTACCTTCGACTTCACAACATACATTGCAGTAGAGTCAGGCTGCATTGCAGTCTCTCGTGCCACCCGGTCTGCCAAAGCATTCCCTTCTCCAACTTTATCAACCACCTTTTTATGGGCACTACATTTAACTATAGCAATCTTCTTTGGATATGTTAATGCAGTCAAAAGGTTGTGAACTAACTCTCCATACATTATCTGTGCTCCATGTGACGTTAGAAACCCTCTCTCCTTCCAGAGTAGGCCAAAGTCGTGCGCTACTCCGAAGGCATAGCGGCTATCTGTATAAACATTCACACACAATCCTGCACTGAGCTCACATGCTCGTGTTAATGCTATCAGTTCCGCTGCTTGAGCTGATTTCTGCGGTATGCGTGCTGTCTCCACTATTGTTTGTAATGTGGTAATTGCATACGCTGCTGAAGTCGTACCATCTGGTAGCTTCAGGCATGATCCGTCCACCCATAGTTCACCATCTACATCTGTAAAGGGCGTATCCTGGAGATCAATACGACCCTTTGTCTGTTCCTCAGTCACAAGAATACAGTCATGTGCTTTTCGTGCTTCAGACTGAGTTTCCGGGAATGGCAACAATGTGGCTGGATTTAACGTTGCACACCTCTTTAACGTAATATGAGGAGCCAAAAGCGTCAATTCATATCCCGTTAAACGAGCACTGGTCAAATGCTGCGTCTTTGTCTGATTAAGCAGGGCATCAACAGCATGGGGAACTAATACCAACAGCTTATGAGATAACACAATTCCCTCGCTTTGGCGTATTGACACAGCTGTCGCCGCAACCGAGCGAAAACAACCAGGCAATGCTCGGGCAACAGGATCAAGTACGGCCGAAAAATATGCACAAGGGCGCTGCTTGTCACCGTGCATCTGCACTAAAACTGATAATGCACATCCATCTTTCTCATGTACATATAATGTAAAAGGCTTCGTATAATCAGGGGTGCCTAACACTGGTGCTGAGCAAAGGGCTTGTCGCAATTTCTGAAAGGCAATTTCACAACTATTTGACTAGGGAAGAGGAATTGGGGTATCTTTTGTCAAAAGTGCTAACAATGGCTTAGCTATGTGTGAAAACCCCAATATCCATTGCCTACAGAAAGAAGCAAGACCCAAAAATGCACGCCATCCTTCTGTGTGGACGGTACTGGCGTGTCCAAAATTGCTTGAATACGATCTGGTGTGAGTGCACGCCCCTCCTTAGACAAAAGGTGACCCAAGTAAGTGACCTTTGGTCTACAGAATTGCAATTTCTTCTTCGACACTTTGTGATTGTGTGATGCCAAAAAGGAAAGCAAGGATAACATGCACTTCTCACACAGCTCAGGAGTGTCGGCCACCAACAAGATGTCGTCGACATATTGTATAAGGGCTACACCATCAGGCAGAACAAAGGAATCCAATTGTCGTTTCAATGCTTGACTGTAAATACTAGGACTCTCTGTATAACCCTGAGGGACTCTACAAAATCTGTAGGACCGATTATTCAAAGTGAAGCCGAAAAGGTACCGGCTATCAGGATGAATAGGAATCGAAAAGAAAGCATTTTTCAAATCGATAACCGAAAATGGGGTCGCCGTTGGCGGGACCAGAGTAAGCAGCGTCGTGATATCAGAAACCACAGGATACTGAGGTATCACTATCTTATTCACCTCCCTTAAGTCAATAATAAAACGATAAACCCTGGTATCGGTATCTTTCTTCAAAATGGGTAAAATAGGACTGTTGCAGACGTTGTAGGGAACTTCCTCCACTACTCCCACCTTTTCAAATCCTGCACAATCTGTATGAGTGCCTCCTCCCCCTCCTGGGAAATACGATATTGAGGGAGGCGTGGTAACACAGCACCCTCCTGGACATTAATGTGGACAGGCGGAATCACCATCTGTCCCACATCAGTATCCGAAGTGGCCCACAAAGTACGAGGGAGAGAAGCTAATACAGTATCCTCTGCAACCACACACATCCGTTCTGACATAGGGTGATTGTCATTTAATATCACACGTACTCCAGTAGGGGAGCAGCGGATCGTAGCTCTGAAGTGCTTAAGCATATCAAGACCCATAATGTTGTCAGGCGTGTTCGGAGCAAGAAAAAACGGACAGGGTGCAGAAAATTGGTCAACATGAAATACAAGGGGTTGGGATAGAGGGCTTCGAGAGAGTGTACCATCAAACCCTACCGATGTAACCATTAAGCCAGATGGGGGAGCCCTCGGAAACAATTGTTTGGACAGCGCACTGCGAGTAGCTCCTGTATCAACTAGGAACCGATCAGGAGAACCCAGAACACTTGCTGTAACATAAGGACCCTTCTGATCAACTGGCACTTCAACTGATTCCAACCCCCACCCAACGCAATCCTACGCATGCTGCGAATCATGGTACCCAGAGCGATCATTTCCAGCCATTTGATACTGATTTTGCCGATCAAACACATTAGGTCTATCTCGTTGCTGCACGGTAGGCTCAAAACGAGCACGATCATTGGGATTCCCTCTAAAATTCGAAAAGCCCCCTCTACCTCTCGGCGGTCCCTGACCACGTCCCTGACGGGGTGCATATAATACCGGACAATCCCTGGCCCAATGACCCAACTGTTTGCAATACGCACATTGATTTCTATTAACATCCGACCGACCCGAAGGGGGGCCATAAAATCCTCCTCTACCTCTCTCAACACCCCGACGAGGCGGACCATACACTTGTGCTAACATCACCTTAGTTTTCAAATCTTTCGATTTCTTCTCCTCATGCCCCTTCGCTTCTTGTTCCTGACGCTCATAATACTGAGCCATAGTCAGGAGGGATGCCGGAGACGAGGTGGACCAAGAGCTTTCACTCGCTTTTAAACGAGCTGCTATTCCCGGTAATAAATTCGCCACATATTTATCAACAAAAAGATGTCGACCCGTATCATCCGTAAGTGACTGGCCACTAAAATCATGAAATGTTTCCTCAAAACGCGTAAAGAAGTCTGAAACTGATTCATCAACCTTCTGTTTACACGAGGCTAACATATTCCAGTCAATCTTTTTAGGGGGAATAATC
Source organism: Triturus cristatus (assembly GCF_964204655.1). NCBI lineage: Eukaryota > Metazoa > Chordata > Amphibia > Caudata > Salamandridae > Triturus > Triturus cristatus. The sequence continues at coordinate 28,605,825 of NC_140593.1, read as the reverse complement.
GTTTTCAACTTAGTCAAGATAGCAGCAGGAAGATCTAAAATAAGCTGGGGCAATTTTTGCGCTGGCTTTCTCTCCCTATCCTCATCCTCAATCTCAGACCATTTGGCCTTAAAAACGGCTTGATCATCCACCTTCCGCACAGATCGCCACATATCCGGTGGTAAAATAAGCCCAAAGAACAAATCTATATCTGCTAAAGTCATGGTACAAGAATTCAAGGCCCCTTCGACCTCTTCATAAAAGGCCGCTGGATTCTTGCGGGGGTCAGGCAATGCATTCTTCAATGCCATAACATCAGTCCTAGGCCAGGGAGTATAAACCCAATTATACACAAAATATCCCCTAGCATCGGGGAAGACATGTCTGAACTAGTTCCTGCTCCTTTAGGAGGAACATACAAAGGTGCCGCCTCTAGACGATTGTTTCCCGCCGATGTGTGAATCCGATTGCTCCTTCTCCCCTGTCTTTTGGCGCGCTTTCTCTTTGAGTTCAAACGCCGCGTCCCGCAATGCAAACAGCCGTCGGACCGCATCGGGTACCTTAGAGGGAGAAAAGACACCGTTACGTAATGCTTTAGAATCTAATACTACATCATCAGGCTCAAAAACATCAGAATATTTCCGAAAGGCAGTAACCACTTCATCAGAAAAAGTTTCAACAAAATATAACTTTTCTCTATCCTGCCAACTTTAGAGATAGCTTGCCTTTAAGCGCACGAAAATAAATTTTCCGAAGCTCACCCATACGATCAGTTGATAACATGGACCGCGTGTCTACCTTATCCAAAACCGATCCAGAATCCTGTGACCTCGGGGCAGACGCGCCAACATAAGGGGGCGGAGAGCGATCTAATAAATGAAAATCATCTTCAAGATTGGTAAGGACAGGATAAAGTGGCTGGCGGACAGCATATTGACCCGATACTTGCAACCTACGCTCTTTCTCTTGTCTCTCCGCCAGTTCTCTTTCCTCCCGACGCTTCGCTTCCTGTGCTCTCACATGATCATTTTTCCGTTGCTCTTTATCAATCAGCGCTTTCTCACGTTTCTCCCGTTCACGCACTTCCTTCACCCATAACCGTACACATTCAAACATGTCTTGCCGAGCACGCCGTTTACACATACACTGTTCCACATACTCAATCTTACGCATATCAAACGATCCATACAAAGGCCATCGTAACTCAGGATCCTTTTTGGTGTATTTCCTCCACACTGTGCTGTACATTATAGAGGAAAGACCATGCTTCACATACATATCCCTATTAGGAGTCCCCTCTGGGGGGGCTGGAGCGGATTCCTCAAGATTTAACCGGTTTCCAAAGCAGCAGCACCACTTACGAAGTGCGCTAAAAGCAGGCATGCTCAAAAATAATGCAAAATATGCAGTATTATCAAAAAAAAATGGCACTTAAACGTTGCGCCGTTCAAATTTAAACAACTCCGGAGAAATATCTCCACATTACCTGCCTATATGTGTTGCAACGCATATATTCTCACAGTAATCCATACAAAACATGACCGGTCATCACAAATCAAACTCAAATAGCCAACCCAGGCTTCAAAACTCAGAGCAAGTACCGGACAACGGTTCTTACCAATCAAGAGTGTCCAGATTCCAACTGCCAAGTTCCAAAATTCGCCCAAACGGCTATCACACGGCAAACCGACAGAAGAGGTCTCAGTCGAGGACCGGCGCCACCCAGATGGTCAGCTCGGAAGGTAAGGAAGAAACCTTGGGATGCCAGGACTAAAAGACGCCGCTGGCAGTGATCACATCCCCTGCCAAATTCCTCACCTTCGTCACGACCAGTCCTTCGAGCATCCGAGTCGCCGATGAGCCCCACGTGACGGGCACCAATTGATGAGTACAGGCCCCAGCTAGGCCCGCAGAATACAAGGGTTCTCTCTCCTGTAACGAAAGCTAAAAGGAAGTTGGCACGGAAACTGCAAATACAAAGACAGAGTTTATTAACCCTTAAGGGTGGTCCTACAACCTACACAACACTCTTAGTATTGCATAGAGTAGCACAAAGAACTTGCGTACGTGGTCCCCTTTTATACACAACAGAGGGGCTCATAAGTGGGTGGATACAACATAGAGCAAAATTCATTACCATTTATGGACATTTTCGATACAGGATCAATATATGGGCGGAGTTAACAATTTCCTGAGCCCGCGAAAACATGGTCAAACAAGGACTAACTGATAACAGATGTGGTCAAGTCTGTGCATGCGCCAGACGGACAAAGGAGCTATTTATAGACTGTTACTTGGCAGATTACAAGAGCAACTAGCGAAAAGGTAGGACTCTTCTCGTGCAAAGCACGTGGAGACATGACAATACAAAATGGAGTCCGGACATCAGTCAACATAAGACAAGGAACACGTTTTAACTCAAAGAGAATTCATGTCTTCAGTGAATGCTTAATCATATCGCTGTTTTAGTTTTCAACACCAAAGCAGACACTGTGAGGTATTTAAGGTGTTATAATAATAAATATATATTCGTATAACTTCTGTGTGGTTCTCCTTTCATTTAACCAATGCAATAGGATCGCATTCTGTTAAAACAAGCTGTCTAACATTTCTTCAAGACTTAGCCTGAAGGCTGCTCTCCACAGCTACCACTTGGATAGCTTTCTATAAAGGTTGTCTTTAACCTATCATCAATAAGGGGTTGTTTGGACTGGTACAGGGTGCCCACTATTACTAGTGGACAGCATATACCCGGCCAACTTCTCACATACAGATAGCTTTCTAAGGTTATCTTTGACCTCTTAAATCATCATAAGGGTTGTTTGGACTGGTGCAAGGTGCCCACTTTAATTAGTGGACATCATATATCAGACCAACTTCTCACATTGTATATTCAATAAACACCTAAAGTCAATTAAAATAATGGTAGTCAAAGGTCATCACTTGGTTCCAATACATGGGAGCGCCTCTGGCACTACACTAACCACTTTTTGAAGCCCTCCACCAATGACACCAAGAGGGGTATTGACAAGTTCTGGAAAGTCAGCCAAGTTAAGTTCCTAGACCTGACCTGGCTATTATGTAAGATACTTGGCATGGTGGTAGTCACCAAGGAGACAGATACAACAGTAGAACCTGACACCCTAGCGGGTTGAACCCAACCGATGCTCTACTTTTTGGGTATCAGCATCTGTAAACTGTCTGTGGAACACAGGTGTTCAGTCCCATCAACTCAAAATTGATAGAACTCATCACTGCGAAGGCAGATCCAATGGCATGCTATTTGGGGACAAGTTTGTCACAGACTTGGACAAATTTGTCTATACCTTTAAGGGTCTCAAAAATGCCCTGTCGTCTTTTCCAAAGGTTTTCTACGAATGCCTTTTTTCCAAGGCTGGCCATTACAGAAAGCGACCAACCGGCCACACCAATATACAAAGCCCCCAGACTTTCAATCCACCGAGAGGCCATGGTTAATCCAAGCAAAACTGAGAAACCTTTTACCCCGCCCAAGTCCTAGGAGATCACTATCACTATTGGAGAGGGTCTCTATGTTTCCAAGGTACACTGCTGGATCAACTCCCCAAAGTACGGCTGATTCAACCTTCTTTCGCTGTCTTGGGGGCAAGACTCAATACTTTCACTCCAGATGGACTTCACTGACTGCCGGCCCATGGGTACCGCAGGCAGTGACAGGATTCAAGCTGGAGTTCTTTGATGTTCCCACCCAACCCTCTCCTCCCTGACCCACCAATTTTCCCAATAAAATCAATACTTTATTCAAGCAGAAATAAACAAACCTGCTAAATGGCTCACTTTGCCCTTGCCAACTAGATCCTTCTGGTTTTCATGACAATGTTTTTGTGATGAACGAACGGGGCAGGGGTTCCTGGCTAGTTATCAACCTTAAGGAGTTCAACAGGTGGAATACATACAGCCATTTCAAAATGGAGGGAATTACCCCCACCGGTTCTTCTCAGAGAAAAGGACTGGGGGTACACCTGAACTTGAAGGATGCATACATCTCCATTCCATTATTTCTTCCTCACCAGAAAATCCTCCAGTTTGTGTGAGACGATCAATGGTACAGGTTCAAGGAGCTCTCCTTCAGCCCATCTTTCACTCCTTGGTGTTTTTTCAAGGTCATGCTCCCAGTATTCAAAAGCCTTCACTCAAGAGGTGATCATCTGATTATCTACTTAGACAACAGTATCTTAATGACACAAGACAAGCAAATACTGGTACGTCATTTGAACAGGAAGATCCATCTACTTGCATGGAATTCCTGGGGTTTCAAATCGACTCCCTATCTTCCCAGTTCTCCCTTCTGCCACAGACATTATGCACAGTCCAGAAGGAGATCAGTTTCACCCTTCCCAAAGACAAAGTGTCCTTGAGTGGGCTAGCCAGGATAGTAGGAATATTGTCTTCCTCTATCTAAGCCATGTTCCCGGCCCCTCTTAAATACAGAGCCCTCGAGTGCTTAAGGATCTACCATCTTCAGAAGGGAGTAGCTTACTAAAAATTGATTGTTCTAACTCTGCAGACCAGAACAGAACTTCAATGGTGGTTGTGTAGGATGGTGGAATCTGACTGCATGGTTGCCCCAACTTTTTTCCTGGTGTTTTGATGGTTTTTGACCTGCTATTCAGTTCCCCAGCCTATCTGCTTTCTCTTCTAAATTGATTGCATGTACTTTAGGTACAAAACAGATTGGATTCTGCGGTACCCTTGTGAGTCCCTAGTATATGATATACTATGTACCCAGGGTAGATAGTTACCCCAGATGCCTACCAGGGGCTGAAGCATGTATTATGCCACCCCAGTGGAAAGCCAAGCAAAATGACACCACAGGTCTGCTAATGCATCCTGGGTAAGGTGGTGCATGCAGCCCTTACTGAGGTATAGGTTCACTATACCTCACCTATCACTGCACATGAGAACCTATAAGTCACCCCTATGGCAGGCCTTATCAATCCTGAAGGTAGGGTGCTTGGTTATATGTGAGAGGGTCCCCAGGCATGAGCAGAGCCCCTCTGCAGCCTTCGGAATCTCTTCTCTGGGGTTGTCAGTGGTGCATCCTGACCATATACTCTTAAGTGCATTATATCTAAAACGGTTAATGCTAACTTTGGACTGGTGGCACGGAAACATGTCCTGTTTGGTGTCAAACACCTTGGAAACACACCCCAACATCAGTTCTTGATGTGGAAGTATGATCCCAAAGCGATACCAAAGGGGATGATGGACGGAGCGTTAGAGCAAATCAAACACTCACCCCCAGTCAACTGATCTGGGTTTAATCCATCATCATTCTTTAGCTCACTCAACCACCCCAGTTCAGACATGGCCATATGCAAATAAGTCTGACCCTGTGCCTCATGGAAACATTCCAGCCCGAACTGCCAAGCCATGTCTTCCCTGGACCGGAAACAAGCATCCTGGGACCGGTTTTGGGTTCATAACCCTCGTCAGCCAGGCTATCTTGAATCCAGTGGCAAAGTGAGCAAGGGACCCACGTCTGGGCATTCCCTGCAAACTTAGGGCGAACAAAGCGATACCAAAGGGGATGATGGACGGCGCGTTAGAGCAAATCAAACACTCACCCCAGTCAACTGATCTGGGTTTAATCCATCATTATTCTTTAGCTCACTCTACCACCCCAGTTCAGACATGGTCATATGCTAATCAGTCTGACCCTGTGCCTCATGGAAACAGTCCATCCCGAACTGCCAAGCCATGTCTTTCCTGGACTGGAAACAAGCATCCTGGGACCCGTTTCGGGTTCATAACCCTTGTCAGCCAGGCTATCTTGAATCCAGTGGCAAAGTGAGTATGGGACCCACGTCTGGGCATAACCTGCCAACTTCGGGCGAACAAAGCGAAACCAAAGGGGATGATGGATGGAGCGTTAGAGCAAATCAAACACTCACCCCCAGTCAACTGATCTGGGTTTAATCCATCATCATTCTTTAGCTCACTCTACCACCCCAGTTCAGACATGGCCATATGAAAATCAGTCTGACCCTGTGCCTCATGGAAACATTCCAGCCCGAACTGCCAAGCCATGTCTTCCTGGACCGGAAACAAGCATCCTGGGACCGGTTTCGGGTTCATAACCCTTGTCAGCCAGGCTATCTTAAATCCAGTGGCAAAGTAAGCAAGGGACCCACGTCTGGGCATACCCTGCCAACTTAGGGCGAACAAAGTGATACCAAAGGGGATGATGGATGGCGTGTTAGAGCAAATCAAACACTCACCCCCAGTCAACTGATCTGGGTTTAATCCATCATTATTTTTTAGCTCACTCCACCACCCCAGTTCAGACATGGCCATATACAAATCAGGCTGACCCTGTGCATCATGGAAACATTCCAGCCCGAACTGCCAAGCCATGTCTTCCCTGGGCCGGAAACAAGCATCCTGGGACCGTTTGGGGTTCATAACCCTCGTCAGCCAGGCTATCTTGAATCCAGTGGCAAAGTGAGCAAGGGACCCATGTCTGGGCATACCCTGCCAACTTAGGGCGAACAAAGCGATACCAAAGGGGATGATGGATGGAGCGTTAGAGCAAATCAAACACTCACCCCCAGTCAACTGATCTGGGTTTAATCCATCATCATTCTTTAGCTCACTCCACCACCCCAGTTCAGACATGGCCATATGCAAATCAGTCTGACCCTGTGCTTCATGGAAACAGTTCATCCTGAACTGCCAAGCCATGCCTTCCCTGGACCGGAAACAAGCATCCTGGAACCGGTTTTGGGTTCATAACCCTCGTCAGCCAGGCTATCTTGAATCCAGTGGCAAAGTGAGCAAGGGACCCACGTCTGGGCATACCCTGTCAACTTAGGGCGAACAAAGCGATACCAAAGGGGATGATGGACGGAGCGTTAGAGCAAATCAAACACTTACTCCTAGTCAACTGATCTAGGTTTAATCCATCATCATTCTTTAGCTCACTCCACCACCCCAGTTCAGACATGGCCATATGCAAATCAGTCTGACCCTGTGCCTCATGGAAACAGTCCAGCCCGAAATGCCAAGCAATGTCTTCCCTGGACCGGAAACAAGCATCCTGGGACCGGTTTCGGGTTCATAACCTTCGTCAGCCAGGCTATCTTGAATCCAGTGGCAAAGTGAGCAAGGGACCCACGTCTGGGCATACCCTGCCAATTTAGGGTGAACAAAGCGATACCAAAGGGGATGATGGTCGGAGCGTTAGAGAAAATCAAACACTCACCCCCAGTCAACTGATCTGGGTTTAATCCATCATCATTCTATAGCTCACTCCACCACCCCAGTTCAGACATGGCCATATGCAAATCAGTCTGACCCTGTGCCTCAGGGAAACAGTCCAGCCCGAACTGCCAAGCCATATCTTCCCTGGACCGGAAACAAGCATCCTGGGACTGGTTTTGGGTTCATAACCCTCTTCAGCCAGGCTATCTTGAATCCAGTGGCAAAGTGAGCAAGGGACCCACGTCTGGGCATACCCTGCCAACTTAGGGTGAACAAAGCGATACCAAAGGGGATGATGGATGGAGCGTTAGAGCAAATCAAACACTCACCCCCAGTCAACTGATCTGGGTTTAATCCATCATCATTCTTTAGCTCACTCTACCACCCCAGTTCAGACATGGCCATATGAAAATCAGTCTGACCCTGTGCCTCATGGAAACATTCCAGCCCGAACTGCCAAGCCATGTCTTCCTGGACCGGAAACAAGCATCCTGGGACCGGTTTCGGGTTCATAACCCTTGTCAGCCAGGCTATCTTAAATCCAGTGGCAAAGTAAGCAAGGGACCCACGTCTGGGCATACCCTGCCAACTTAGGGCGAACAAAGTGATACCAAAGGGGATGATGGACGGCGTGTTAGAGCAAATCAAACACTCACCCCCAGTCAACTGATCTGGGTTTAATCCATCATTATTTTTTAGCTCACTCCACCACCCCAGTTCAGACATGGCCATATACAAATCAGGCTGACCCTGTGCATCATGGAAACATTCCAGCCCGAACTGCCAAGCCATGTCTTCCCAGGACCGGAAACAAGCATCCTGGGACCGTTTGGGGTTCATAACCCTCGTCAGCCAGGCTATCTTGAATCCAGTGGCAAAGTGAGCAAGGGACCCATGTCTGGGCATACCCTGCCAACTTAGGGCGAACAAAGCGATACCAAAGGGGATGATGGATGGAGCGTTAGAGCAAATCAAACACTCACCCCCAGGTCAACTGATCTGGGTTTAATCCATCATCATTCTTTAGCTCACTCCACCACCCCAGTTCAGACATGGCCATATGCAAATCAGTCTGACCCTGTGCTTCATGGAAACAGTTCATCCTGAACTGCCAAGCCATGCCTTCCCTGGACCGGAAACAAGCATCCTGGAACCGGTTTTGGGTTCATAACCCTCGTCAGCCAGGCTATCTTGAATCCAGTGGCAAAGTGAGCAAGGGACCCACGTCTGGGCATACCCTGTCAACTTAGGGCGAACAAAGCGTTACCAAAGGGGATGATGGACGGAGCGTTAGAGCAAATCAAACACTTACTCCTAGTCAACTGATCTAGGTTTAATCCATCATCATTCTTTAGCTCACTCCACCACCCCAGTTCAGACATGGCCATATGCAAATCAGTCTGACCCTGTGCCTCATGGAAACAGTCCAGCCCGAAATGCCAAGCAATGTCTTCCCTGGACCGGAAACAAGCATCCTGGGACCGGTTTCGGGTTCATAACCTTCGTCAGCCAGGCTATCTTGAATCCAGTGGCAAAGTGAGCAAGGGACCCACGTCTGGGCGTACCCTGCCAATTTAGGGTGAACAAAGCGATACCAAAGGGGATGATGGTCGGAGCGTTAGAGAAAATCAAACACTCACCCCCAGTCAACTGATCTGGGTTTAATCCATCATCATTCTATAGCTCACTCCACCACCCCAGTTCAGACATGGCCATATGCAAATCAGTCTGACCCTGTGCCTCAGGGAAACAGTCCAGCCCGAACTGCCAAGCCATATCTTCCCTGGACCGGAAACAAGCATCCTGGGACTGGTTTTGGGTTCATAACCCTCTTCAGCCAGGCTATCTTGAATCCAGTGGCAAAGTGAGCAAGGGACCCACGTCTGGGCATACCCTGCCAACTTAGGGTGAACAAAGCGATACCAAAGGGGATGATGGATGGAGCGTTAGAGCAAATCAAACACTCACCCCCAGTCAACTGATCTGGGTTTAATCCATCATCATTCTTTAGCTCACTCCACCACCCCAGTTCAGACATGGCCATTTGCAAATCAGTCTGACCCTGTGCCTCATGGAAACAGTCCAGCCCGAACTGCCAAGCCATGTCTTCCCTGGACCGGGAACAAGCATCCTGGAACCGGTTTCTAGAGGAAGACCCTTCTAGAGGGAGAGACATGACAGTACTGGTATACCCAGTACAAATCTAATAGAGCCCTAGCATCACAAAATGGATGCTGCAGCCACAGACACGGGTCTGGCCTCCTGCTACTGACTGAAACTTCAGCAGGGGAGGCCTGGACAATAGGTTTCCTGTCACTGGGAGCGGTAACTACCTCCCAGACAGGCTTATGTGTATTGGGGCTGGGTGGGAGCACACTCGGAGTGCACTGGGGGCAAATTTGGTGTCCCTGTGCATAGTCCAGCTCAAACCAGTTCAGGGGCTTCCAGACCCTGCTCTGGCGTGAAACTGGAAAAAGGAAATGGGTGTAGCCACCCCTCTTTCCAAACCCTCCCATAGGTGGGTCCACAGAGCTAGTCCAACCCCTTCCTTAAATATAAGTAAGGAACCTCTGTAACCAGAACGTTAGATATCCCAGGATAAAACTCTGAAGCTGAATCCTGGAACTTCAAAGCTCTAATAAAGACTAGAGGACTGAAGAAATCTCCCTTGGGGTCAAGGAGTGACTCCCTTGCTTGGCAGGCACCAATGAAGCATTTTGCAGGGCTGTGTCTCCGAAGCTCCCGCCGGACTCCGAAGTATTTGCAGCCCAGGAAGAGGATTTCCAGACATCTCAGAGGCCGTCCCGAGTCGCCAGCAAAGCTGAGACCTGCAGCCATCGTGAGTAGCGTGGAACCGGAACTCCTGGTCACCTTGCACTTTTGCAAGTGCATTGACTTCTTGACATCACTTAAAGTCGTGCTTGGGCTCACTTGTAGCCCCCACCTCAAGCGCAGAATCCACTGAAGATTGTCAGCCTAGTCACCCGAGTGACCTGTGTGCCGCCATTTTGTGTTTCTTCTAGAGGTCCCTTTGCAATCCCTGGTCTGTGAACTGGTGGGTCCCTGAGGGGGTAACTTTGATTTTCCTTGGGCTTCCCTGGTTGCTGCAGATGCGCCCGACTCCCTACCAAGTGGTGAGTCCCACAGACCTTGCTGGTCTACACCGAAGCATTTTTTTTCCTTTCTTTGTGGGTTGCTGTTGCCAAGGCTTGTTGTGTCCAATCTGGGCACTGACACTGCAGCACTCTACATTGTTTGTGGGACAGCTCGAATCCAGCTCCTGGTCATCCTCGACGCCTCCTGGTCCTCGTGGCTGAAGAATCTAGCTTCACCTCCTTTACCTGAAATCACATGATATCGGTGGGCATCCGCCTATTGCCTTCCTGGTCACTGGCAAGTGACCCAGACTCTGTCCCCTCTGCTTTCAGGCTCTTCTTGACTTTGATCCAGGCTTGGATCTCTTCGGACACTTCGCATCTTCCCGGCAGCAGCACTTCTTTGCCAGCTCCCATTGAAATCGACGACGCGACCCAACACCATTTGACACCTATGCACCCGGCTTCCCTGGGTGAGGTAACTCGAGTACTCCGGTACTCCCGGTGGTGTTGCCCCAAGAACTTTCTAAGTCCCAAAGGGTTTGGTCCTGACTCGTTTCTAAGTGTCCCTAATCTTTAAAAAGCTAACCGTGACTTTCCCCATAGAAGCTAACGGGAGCTAACGGCTGTGATCTCACACTACACACGGCCCCTGTGGGTCACCTGTGTCGCTACCTTAGGTGGTTCCTTGGGGTCCCAGCGACTCTACAGGCTCTAGGCCTTGTGTCTAGTTAAGTCGTGGTTCTTATACCACTATTTTAGTATATGGTTTGGCTCGCTTCTAGGGCCTGACGTGTATTTGGGCTTATTACTGTTATATTTGAAGTGTAACTTATGTGTTTTGACCACTAGCCTCATAAAGTGACTAGGAGGGTGTGTTTAGAAATAAATAAATATATTTTATACATATACCTGGTGTGGTTGTCTTTCATTTAGCCATTCAAGAGATTATAGACTGGTAAAACAAGCTGCTTTACATTCCTTCAAGACTTAGCCTGAAGGCTGCTCTCCATAGCTACCACTAGGATAGCTTTCAATAAAAATTGTCTTTAACCTATCATCAATAAGGGGTTGTTTGGACTGGTACAGGGTGCCCACTATAACTAGTGGACAGCATATATCAGGCCAACTTCTCACATTGGTGTGCGGTGTGTGGGATTCCAGCTTGCTATTATTTTACCAGATAATCTCAATTGAGTGACTAACTGAAAACCACTAAAGGTGCCCTAGGTACATATAATACAAGCTTTAGAATACAGTAAGATCTACTGAACTTAGAGTTGTGTGTAAAGGGCTTGGCACACCCTTTCTACAACTCAAGAGTGTTTAGTAGGCCACACTGGAGTAGGTAGTGCAATATACCACACCTCACTAGTAATGTCTTCAAGGCCAGGAACCAGTGGGTCCCTGCCAGAAGCCAATGGGCTTCTAGTTTCCAGGTATGATAACCTCCCATTCATGGAACTGAGAGTATTATGCACAGCTAGGAAACTGAAGATAGGCAAAAGTCCAAGCACCCAGCATCTCATAGAGGTACTCAGGCTGGATGATCTCAGAAGACCTATAGGGTCTGAAGGGGTAGGCAGAGTGGGTGGTACAGCACATGAGGAAGGGCCTAGGGGTGAAACTCCCCATGCCCTGACCTCTGATGCTGGCCAGGCAGATGACAATGATCTGGACGTTGAAAATCCAGCTCCCCTGGAAGATGAGGTGGAAGGCCACAATGGTCCCCTCTTTTTCCCTCCTGGAAGAGTTGGTGGTGGGCCTAGAAGGTCTAGATCTCCATCATTGCAGTCTAACCATTCTGGTTCATCTATAGGGACCTCTATCTCTTCTCATAGGAGGGAAACCTCACAGGAGAGGAGGGAGAGACTGCTTAAGTATGGGGAAGATTAGCTTGCAATCAGAAAGAAGCAGGTAGCCCTTGATAAGGAGGCCCTAGAGCTCTACAGAGCTAGAAAAAAGTTGGGACTAGAGTCCCATGGTGGCATCAACATCCCTAGAGATAGTGAGAGGTCTTATGACCATAGAAACCATAATCAGATTGTCCCTCCCTACCAGAGTGGGGATCACATCCACAAATGGATAAATGCACTGGAAAGGGCCTGTAAAGTTCAAAGGGTCCCCCAGGCGCAGTGGGCAGCAATCGTAGGGCTCTCCTTTGCAGACAAAGGTAGAGATAAGCTCCTCACTGTTAGAGAAGAAGATGCTGACAATTACAAGGTCTTGAAGAGTGCTCTGATTCATGGGTTTGGCCTAACCACTGAACAGTATAGGTTGAAGTACAGAGATACCCAAAAGGCTCAGACTCAAGGCTGGGTTGACTTTGTAGACTGTGCTACCAAGGCTCTGGAAGGTTTGCATGACTTTCAAGGATTGTACAATTTGATTATGAGGGAGCAGATCCTTAATAATTGTCAAAAACAGCTTTTACACCAGTACCTGGTGGACTCTGATCTGACCTCTCCCCAAGAATTGGGAAAGAAGGCAGACAAATGGGTCAGAACCAGGGTAAGGCCTAAAAGTCAGGGTGGTGACCAGAAGAAAGATTCTACCAAGTCCCAAGAGGGATAAATCTAACGATAAGTCTCCTACAGGGCCCCAAAAGTCCTCCCCTGTGGGTGGGTCCCAAACTCCTTCCTCCCCTGAAAAGAAACCATATTGCCATGTTTGTAAAAAGCCTGGCCACTGGAAAACCGGTCCCAGTTGACCCAGGAATGGCAATAAAGAAAGTGTTCCTCCAATTAATACTACCACTCCTCCTGGTACTACTAGTAGTAATCCCCCCGGCGGTAACATTGCACCCAAAAAGTTAGGTGCATTCTCATGGGGAAGAGAGGTGGGCACTAGTTTAGACAGGTCCCCCTCACCAGCCTGCTCAGTCTGTGATGGTGGTATGGGATTTGCCACTTTTACCATGGGCCCCAACTCTTTGGATAAATACAGACCGGAACCCTTGACCAATGGTCAAAAAGCTTGGGCATTCAGAGACACAGGGGCTAGTGTCACCATGGTGACAGGGAAACTAGTCCCCCCTCAGCAGCTTTTACCTGAGTTTAAGTACCAGGTGACCAACATAGATGGTATCAGGATAGATCATCCCATGGCCATAGTCAATCTCAGCTGGGGAGGGGTCACTGGCTCAAAGAGAGTGGCAGTGTTCCCAAACATGCCTGTGGATTGCCTGTTGGGCAATGATCTGGACATTTCAGCCTGGGCTGAAGTTGAGATACAGGCCCATTTAAGAATGTTAGGCCTCCCTGAGAAGGTTGATGGGGCTGTGGTGGCCACAGCCCCACCCAAAGGAAATTTTGAAGTGAAGGAGCCTGAAAGAATGGTCCACAAGAGAGTACAGGGGTTGAAGGAAAGTGTTCATCTCCCCAGACTTTAGGTAAAGGTCATCCTCCTCAGGGAACTGATCCTACCCCTAGTGAAGGAACTGCCCCAGAGGTAGTCAGGCCTGTCTTGGCAACACCTCTGATGGCAGGGGACCCTTCCAAGGTGGTACCCAGTCTGGAGCAGGTAACCTGCCCCTCTCTACCATGCCTCAGTCAGCCCAGGGCTGCAGAGGTCAGGGAGGTCAGTGGACCCCACAGGGCCCCCTGTCCAGAGGACCCCCCTATCAGCAGATTAGGGGCACCCAGTCTAGTAGCCCTAGCCAGGCAAAAATTCCTCAACACCCTGAGGGATCTTCCATACCTTTGTGTAGGGACCTCCCCCAGAAGGTCTCTATTGGGCAAGGGCAAACCTGGGACCAAAAGGTTCCAAACCTACCCTGTCCCTCCAGTGTTCCACCCAAAGGGACCCAACCCCCAGCTGTAGGCAATCAAAGGTTGACCCTTAGAGCAAAGTGCAACTCAGTCATGGAAAGAGAGGCATACATAGTGACCAGTGATCTGAGGAAGCTGAGGCCAAAATTATTAGGGCCTCACTTCCCTACTCAGACACCTCTCCAGCCTTTGTCTTTACCAAAACACACCACAGGTAGTAATTCCCCATGGTGGAGACCCTCTCGTACACTTAGGGTGAGGGATAGCTTAGTGGACCATAAGACAGGGGGTAACCATGCTAGTGCAGGTACTTCCTTATATGGCCACTTAGTCAATAAAAGGCTCAACTGGCCAAGGTTAGCCCTATCTCCTTTCGTTTGGGAGGTTATGTAGGAAGGTGGAACCTGACGGCATGGTTGCCCCCACTTTTTTCCTGGTGTTTTGATGCTTTTTGACTTAATTTGGCTGGGAACCTTCTATTCAGGTCCTCAGACTATCTGCTTTCTCTTATAAATTGATTGCATGTAATTTAGGTACACCACAGATTGTATCCTGAGGTACCCTTGTGAGTCGCAAGTATATGGTTTACTATGTACCCAGGGCATAGGTACCCCAGAGGCCTTCCAGGGGCTGCAGCATTTATTATGCCACCCCTGGAAAGCCATGCAAAATGACAACACAGGTCTGCTAATGCAGCCTGGGTAAGGTGGTGCATGCACCCCTTACTGAGGTATAGGTTTGCAATACCTCACCTATCACTGCACATGGTAACCTATCAGTCACCCCTATAGCACGCCTTATCAATCCTGAAAGCAGGGTGCTTGGTTATATGTGAGAGGGTGCCCAGGCATGAGTTGAGCCCCTCTACAGCCTTCGGAATCTCTTCTCCGGGGTTGTCAGTGGTGCAGCCTGACGATATACTCTTAAGTGCATTAAATGTAAAACGGTTAATGCTAACTTTGGACTGGCTGCATGGAAACATGTTGTGTTTGGTGTCACACACCTTGGAATCATACCCCCACATCAGTTCTTGATGTGGGAGTATGATCCCACCCTTCTAAAGGGAGAAACATGACAGTACTGGTATACCCGGTAGAAATCTAATAGAGCCCTGGCATCACAAAATGGATGCTGCAGCCACAGACACGGGTCTGGCCTCCTGCTGCTGACCGAAGCTCCGGCAGGGGAGGCCTGGACAATAGGTTTCCTGTCACAGGGAGGTGTAACCACCTCCCAGACCAGCGTATGTGTATTGGGGCTTGGTGGGAGCTCTCTCTGAGTGCTTTGAAGTCCTGCACTGGGGGCACATTTGGTGTCCCTGTGCATAGTCCAAACTGGTTCAGGGGCTTCCATCCCCTGCTCTGGTGTGAAACTGGACAAAGGAAATGGGTGTAGCCACCCCTCTTTACAAACCATCCCATAGGTGGGTCCCCAGATCTAGTCCAACCCCTTCCTTAGGTATAAGTAAGGAACTTCTGCAACCAGAACTTTAGATATCCCTGGATGAAACTCTGAAGCTGAATCCTGGAACTTCAACTCTCTACTAAAGACTAGAGGACTGAAGACTTCTCCCTTGGGGTCAAGGAGTGACTGCCCTGCTTGGCAGGCACCAACAAAGCATTTTGACGGTCTGCATCTCTGAAGCTCCTGCCGGACCCCAAAGTATTTGCAGCCCAGGAAGAGGATTTCCAGACATCTCAGAGGCCGACCTGAGTCCCCAGCAAAGCTGAGACCTGCAGCCCTTGTGAGTAGCATGGAACAGGAACTCCTGGTCATCATGCACTTTTGCAAGTGCATTGACTTCTCGACATCTCTTGAAGTTATGCTTGGGCTCACTTGTAGCCCCCACCTCAAACACAGAATCCACTGAAGATTGTCAGCCTAGTCACCCCGAGTGACATGTGGGCTGCCATTTTGTGTTTTGTCTTGAGGTCCCTTTCCGATCCATGGTCTGTCAACTGGTGTGTCCCTGAAGGAGTAACTTTGATTTTCCTTAGGCTTCCCTGTTTGCTCCAGACGTGCCCCGACTCCCTATCAACTTGTGAGTCCTACAGACCTTGCTGGTCTGCACCGAAGCATCTTTCTCCTTTCTGCTTGGGTTGCTGTTGCCAAGGCTTGTTTCGTCCAATCCGGGCATCGACACTGCAGCACTCAACATCGTTTCTTGGTCAGCTCAAATCCAGCTCCTGGTCATCCTCGAAGCCTCCTGGTCCTCATGGCTGAAGAGTCAATCTTCACCTCCTTCACCTGAAATCAGCCGACCTCTGTGGGCATCCGCCTATCGTCTTCCTGGTCACTGGCAAGTGACCCAGACTCTGTCCCCTCTACTTTCAGGTTCGTCTCGACTTTTATCCAGGCTTGGATCTCGTCAGACACTTCGCATCTTCGCGGTAGCAAGAGGCACTTGTCTGTGCGAAATGTGTTTGTTGCGTCTGTTTGTAGCAAATCTCAAGTTTGAAAAAGAAGAAATGAAAAACTACAGACTATGGATACATTTGTCGACTACTGAAAGTCGATTTCTGGTGAATGGATTTGTCTTGTTTATATGTTGCCATTCATCCTTTATGTTCTATAGTGTTTGATGTATGATCATTTGAGGCGGGCAACATTGGTGTAAAAGGATATATTATTTGTTACTATATTGGGTGGTGCAGTGATTAATTCCACCTAGCTGCCACTATTTCCTCAACTGGAGTGAGGAAATAGGGTTTTTCTAGCAAAGAACCCTGCTAGGAGTTCTAAGCATTCTTCCCTGGACCACTGGCCTCTGGGGGAGATCCTTCCACATCTGGCTCCCTACCCCCAACAAACTGCCGTCTGATTCTAAGATAAAGTTCAGATGGGAACAAAATATGGCCTTACCATTCCAGGCAGTCATGTGATCCAACCTGTGAGAAGTTGGCCTGGTATATGCTGTCCACTAGTTATAGTGGGCAACTTGTATCAGTCCAAACAACCCCTTATGGGGAATAGGTCAAAGACAACCTTTATTGAAAGCTATCCTAGTGGTAGCTATGGAGAGCAGCCTTCAGGCTAAGTTTTGAAGGAATGTAAAGCAGCTTGTTTTACCAGTCTATAATCGCTTGAATGGCTAAATGAAAGACAACCACGCCAGGTATATATATAAAATATATGTATTTATTTCTAAACACACCCTCCTAGTTTCTTTATGAGGCTAGAGGTCAAAACACATAAGTTACACTTCAAATATAACAGTAATAAGCACAAATACACGTCAGGCCCTAGGGGCGAGCCAAACCATATACTAAAATAGTAGTATAAGAACCACGACTTAACTAGACACAAGGCGTAGAGCCTGTAGAATCGCTGGGACCCCAAGGAACCACCCAAGATAGTGACACAGGAGACCCACGGGAGCTGTATGCAGTGTGGAAACACAACCGCGGGTTCCTATTATCTTCTATGGGCAATATTGCGGTTGGAATTTTAAAGATTAGGGACACTTCTAATCGAGTCAGGACCAAACCCTTTTGGACATAAGAAGTTCTAGGGCTAGCACCCACGAAAGCACCGGAGTACTCGAGTTACCTCACCCAGGGAAGGCGGGTGCATAGGTGTCTTTTGGTGTCAGGTCGCGTCGTCGATTCCAATGGAAGCCTGCAAAGAACTGCTGCTGCCGTGAAGAGAAGTGTCCGAAGAGATCCAAGCCTGGATCTAGGATGTAAGGAACCTGAAAGCAGAGGGGACAGAGTCTGGGTCACTTGCCAGTGACCTAGGGCAGGATGGGCCAATGCCCACAAATGTCGGGTGCTTCAGGTGAGTTGATGGGTGTCTTGACTCTTAAGCCATGAGGTCCAGGAGGTGTCAACAAAGTCCAAGAGCCGCATTCGATCTGTCCCACAAAGTCTGTCGAGTGCTGCGGTGTCGGCGACCAGAATGGACCCAACAAGCCTTGGCAACGGCAAGTCACAGGAATTCAGAGAAAGGACTGCGGTGCAGACCAGCAAGGTCTAAGGGACTCACCCAGCAAAGGTAAGTTGGGGCACTTCTGGAGCAACCAGGTAAGCCCAATCAGAAAAGGAGTCGCCTTCATGGGGACCTGCTAGCTAACGCGCGCTAGTGATCGCGATGGAGCCACAAGTGGTCGCACTTGAAGCTGGCCCACGGGTCACTAGTGGAGTGGAGGCCAACAATCTTTGGTGCAGAAGGTGCTCAAGGCTGGGGCTACTAAGAGCCCAAAGCACAACTTTGAGGAGGACCAGGAAGATAGTGTTGCTGCAAAAGTTCACGGTGTCCAGGGGTCATGGTTTCACGTCACCCACAATAGCCACGGGCCTCAGCTTTGCTGTGAACTCAGGGTAGCCTCTGAGAAGTCTGGAAATCTACATCTGGGGATACAGAGACTTTGGCGTCCGGCGGGAACTTCAGAATTGCAGACTGGTCAGTTGCTTCTATGGTGCCTGCCAAGCAGGGGAGTCACTCCTTGACCCCAAGGGAGATTTCTTCTGTCTTCTAGTCATGATAGAAAGTTGAAGTTCCAGGATATATGTTGCAGAGTTTCGTCCAGGGTAATCTAAAGTCCTAGGGACTGGATTCCTATACTTATACGAAGTTTAGGGGATGGACTAACTCTAAGGCCCCACCTATGGGTGGGTGAGGAAAGAGGGGTGGTTACACCCATTTCCTTTGTCCAGTTTCACGCCAGAGCTGGGGCAGGTAGCCCCTGCAACTGGTTTGAACTGGAGTATGCACAGGGACACCAAGTGTGCCCCCAGTTCAGAACTTCAAAGCACCAAAGAGTGCTCCCGCCCAGCCCCAATACACATCAGCCTGTCTTGGGAGGTGGTTACACCTCCCCTCGACAGGAAACCTATTGTCCAGGCCTCCCCTGCCGGAGTTTTGGTCAGCAGCAGGAGGCCAGACCCGTGTCTATGGCAGAGGCATCCATTTTGTGATGCCAGGGCTCAGGAAAGTCGTACTGGGTTTACCCAGTGTGAACATGTTTCTCCCTCTAGAAGGGTGGAATGCTACCCCTGCCTCCAGAAGTGGTGGGGGTAGTATCCCAGAGCGTTTGACTCCAAACATGACACGTTTTGTGGCAGCCATTCCAAAGTTAGCATTTACCGCGAGGTTATAATGCACTTAAGAGTACATGGTATGGCTGTATCACAGAACTGCCATAAGGAAGTATTTACGAAAGCTGCAGTGGGGCTCAGCTCATGCATGGGCACCCTCTCACATAAAACCAAGCATTTTGCCTTCAGGATTGTCAAGGCCTGCCATAGGAGTGGCTTATAGGTTTATATGTGTCTGTGTAGGGTAGTGATATAGGTAGCTTATACCACAGTAAGGGGTGCAAGCACACCTTTACCCAGGCTGCAGTAGCATACCTGTGGCGTCATTTTGGAGTGCTTCCCAGGGGTGGCATAATATATGCTGCAGCCACTGGTAGGCCTCTGAGGTACCTATGCCCTAGGTACATAGTATACCATATACTTGGGGCTTATAAGGCACTCCAGAATCCAATTAGATATGTACCTAATGTTCATGGAAACCATTTTAGAGAGGAAACCAATAGACGGGGCCCTGAATAGCAGGATCCCAGTCCAACTAAGTCATAAACCAGCAAGACACCAGGAAAAAAGTGGGGGCAACCATATAGTCAGATTCCACCTTCCTACACTCCCTTCCTCTCCGAACCCACCGATTCCAACTGTGGAGTTCCCCAAGGATCATTTCTCAGCCCCACGCTCATCAACATCTACATGGCCCCCCTCGCTGCCATCGTTGGACAGCATGGGCTCAGCACTGTATCCTACACCTACGACACCCAGCTCATCCTCTCACTCACGAAGAATTACGAAGACACCAAACTCTGTTTCCAGGAAGGAATAAAGAATGTGGCAGCCTGGATGAAATAAGCTGTTTGAAGCTCAACTCTGAGATGACAGAGGTCCTCATCCTCGGACCCTGCACCTCCGCTTGGGACAACACCTGGTGGCCCACCACCCTCGGGAGTCCGCCCACCCCCACAGACCACGCACAAAACCTCGGTATCACCTTCGACTACTGCCTCTCCATTAACCACCAGATGAACGCCACGCCTCCACCAATTTCAACTGCCTATGCATCCTCCGCTAGATTTTCAAATGGATCCCCCGACTGCAGGAGAACCGTCACCCACGCACTCATAACTAGCAGGCTGGACTACAGCAACTCCCTATATGCCCGTATCAACAGAACCCTTCTACACAAACTCCAACAATCCAAAACACTGCAGCCAGACTCATGCTTGGACACCACCTCACAAACATATGACCCAACACCTACAAGACCTCCACTGGCTCCCTGTCGAAAAGAGGGTCACCTTCAAACTCCTCACCCACGCTTACAAATCACTCAACAACATCGCAACAAAATACCTCAACGAGAGATTATCCTTCCACGCACCCAAGAAGAACCTCCACTCCGGTGACTTTGCCCTGGCAGAGGTCCCCCGCATCTGCAGAAACAGAACAGGCAGCACAGTCTTTCTTCCATATCAAATCCAAGACCTGGAACGAGCTCCCTGTGAACATCAGACGTTCTCCGACCCTGCACACATTCAGGATGGACCTCAGGACCTGAATCTTCAACTGATCCGGAGCTGCTCCCCCAGCGCCTTGAGACCATCACGGGTGAGTAGAGGACTATAGAAAACCCTGATTGATTGACTGATTGAATATCTTGCTCTGCTCTAGGAAATGACACATGCAAAAACAACAGTCGATGGACAGAATGCAGAACAATGTCATACATTCACCCCAGTACAGAGATCTGGGTCTAAATCCATTGTTTTTTTTGCTCACCATGCCGTTCCAGTTTGAACCCAGCCATATGCAAATCAGTCTTGACCCTGTGCCTCATGGGAACAGTCCAGCCCGAACTGCCAAGCCAGGTCCTCACTGGACTGGAAACAAGCATCCTAGGACCGGTTTCGGGGTTTCACCCCTCTTCAGCCAGGATAGCTTGATTCCAGTGGCATGGAGAGCACGGGACCCACGTCTGGGCATACCCTTCCCACTCAGGGTGGCAAATGCAAAAACAACAGTTGATGGACAGAATGCAGAAGAATGTCATACATTCACCCCAGTACAGAGATCTGGGCCTAAATCCATCGTTTTTTTGCGCACCATGCCGTTCCAGTTTGAACCCAGCCATATGCAAATCAGTCTTGACCCTGTGCCTCATGGGAACAGTCCAGCCCGAACTGCCAAGCCAAGTCCTCACTGGACTCGAAACAAGCATCCTAGGACCGGTTTCGGGGTTTCACCCCTCTTCAGCCAGGATAGCTTGATTCCAGTGGCTTGGAGAGCACGGGACCCACGTCTGGGCATACCCTTCCCACTCAGGGTGGCAAATGCAAAAACAACAGTTGATGGACAGAATGCAGAACAATGTCATACATTCACCCCAGTACAGAGATCTGGGCCTAAATCCATTGTTTTTTTGCTCACCATGCCGTTCCAATTTGAACCCAGCCATATACAAATCAGTCTTGACCCTGTGCCTCATGGGAACAGTCAATCAATCAATCAATCAAAGAATTTGTAAAGTGCGCTACTTACCCGTGAGGGTCTCAAGGCGCTGATGGGGGGGTGCCGCTACTGCTCGAAGAGCCAGGTCTTGATGAGTCTTCTGAAGGTGAGTAGGTCTTGGGTCTGCCGTAGGTGGGTCGGGAGGGTGTTCCAGGTCTTGGCAACGAGGTAGGAGAAAGATCTGCCACTGGAGGTCTTTCGTTGGATGCGGGGGACAGCGGCGAGGGCGTGGCTGGCCGAGCGGAGCTGGCGGGTGGGGGTGTAGAAGCTGAGTCTGCTGTTCAGGTAAGCCGGTCCAGCGTTGTGGAGTACTTTGTGTGCGTGGGTGAGGAGCTTGAAGGTGATCTTCTTGTTGACGGGGAGCCAGTGTAGGTCTCTCAGGTGTGGGGTGATGTGGCTGCGGCGGGGCACGTTAAGGATCAATCGGGCGGAGGCGTTTTGGATGCGTTGTAGTCGACGCAGGTGTTTGGCTGGTATGCCTGAGTAGAGTGTGTTGCCGTAGTCCAGACTGCTGCTGATGAGGGCCTGTGTCACTGTTCTTCTGGTTTCGGTCGGGATCCACTTGTAGATCCTGCGGAGCATGCAGAGGGTGTTGTAGCAGAAGGAGGAGATGGCGCTGACCTGCTTCGACATGGAGAGGGAGGAGTCGAGGATGAATCCTAGCTTGCATGCGTGGTCGGTGGGTGTCGGTGCTGTTCCCAGTGTGGTCGGCCACCAGGAGTCGTCCCAGGCTGAGGGTGTGGGTCCGAGGATGAAGACCTCCGTCTTGTCCGAGTTCAGCTTCCGATGGCTGCTCCTCATCCAGTCAGCGATGGCCTTCATTCCCTATTGGGGGTTGGTTTTGGTGGTGTGCGGGTCCTTGGTGAGGGAGAGGATAAGCTGGGTGTCATCGGCGTAGGAGATGATGTTGAGGTCGTGCTGTCGGGCCACTTGTGCGAGGGGGGCCATGTAGATGTTGAACAGCATCGGGCTGAGGGATGAGCCCTGGGGGACGCCGCAGATGATGGTGGTGGCTTCGGATTGGAAGGGTGGGAGGCGGACGCTCTAGGTTCTGCTGGAGAGGAAGGACGTGGTCCAGTCGAGGGCCTTCTCTTGGATTCCGGCTTCTTGGAGACGTGTCTTTAGAGTGCGGTGGCAGACCACGTCGAAGGCGGTTGACAGGTCTAGGAGGATGAGGGCTGATGTTTCGCCATTGTCTAGTTGGTGCCTGATGTCGTCTGTGGCGGCAATGAGGACTGTCTCGGTGCTGTGGTTTTGTCTAACCCCGGGCGTAGTACTCCGCTTCACCCACGGAGTGTACGTAGCGCTGCCTGCTTCGCGGTTTACGAAGTAGGCATAGCAGGCAGCGCTACGCACACGCCAGGGTGAAGCAGAGCTGCCTGCCGCCCACCGCCCACCTTTCGCCCACCCTCATTTTAAAATAAGGTAAACTATGATAAAAAATAAGATGAAATGCCTTACCTGTAGTGCGGCGTCCCGGGGCTCCCTCTTCCTCGTTGACGGCAACTTCTTTTCACAAATGCGCATGAGCGGACGCCCACGCATGCGCATTTCCAACTCCCTGAGAAGCTTGTGCTCAGATCTACAGATGTCATGGGCCTTCTCAAATCCCCATAATTCAGCTCCATACAATGCTTCACTAACTGCTTTAGCATCGTAAACCTAGAGGGCAGGGGCGACAGGTCTACTGTATGAAAGTCAGTGTTCCCTCCCAAGTGCTCCAACTACACGTTTGTGCCCCAACAACATCTTCACCAGGTGGGGCTTCCACGACAGTTTGTCAGAGAGTCGGACACCAAGATAGTCAATGGTGCACACCCTTTCCAAGGAAGTCCTGCCTAGTAGAGGATTACTCTTGTAAGAATTGTGGGGGTTAAAAGCCATGAATTTGGTTTTGAGTGTGTTGATAACCAACCCCCGATTGTCACAGGAGTGTTGGAACCTGTTGAGCAGTCGTTGCAGCCCTGCAGGGGTCTTGGACATCAGCAGGGTGTGGTCAGCAAAAAGAAGGGTCTGTCACCCCTTAGGGCTGGTGCATCTGCTGGCTCTTCTTGCAGAAAACTCACCACTCTATTCATATAAAGAGAGAATAGGGTGAGGGCCAAGACACAACCCTGCCGTACTCCCCTATTGACTGGGATGCATTCTGTCAATTGGAATTGCACCCCCCCATCTGACCTGGGCATAGTTTCCTTCATGTAACCAGACCAACAGAGTAAGGATGAAGGGGGGAATGCCCATGTTGTTAAACGTTAGCCACAATTTGCTCCTGGGGACCAGATCAAATGCTGTTTCTAAATCAATAAATGCCAGGTAGAGGCTACCCTTACCGATCACCACTACTTTCCAGTAGATAAGTAACAAGCAGGATGACATCCTCATCTGCCCATAGCTGGATCCTCGGCAGGAGGACTCTACCAAAGACCTTCTGCAGACATCAATCAGACTAATGGGTCTGTAGTTTGGGGGGTCATCTCTGGCACCTTTTTTATATATCAGGACCACCTCTGCGCCTTTCCAGGACCCAGGAGCATGAGCCCCCCCTAGCTATTGCATTAACCAAAAGAAGAATATAACCTGCCCAATTCGGAGTATCTGCAAGAAATAGATCACCTGGCAAACCGTCTGGTCCTGCTGCCTTTGAAGGCACAACTTTTCCTATTGCATTCTCTATCTCAGCATGACCAAAAAGCTTGTCCTCAATGTGAAATCCAGACGAAGCAGCAAGCTCCGTAAGGGGCATGGCCTCAGATGTTGAGTAGAGGCTCTAAAAGTGGTCATACCATTCCTTGCCTGTTATGTAGTTAGTGGGAGGGGTTGCACCCGTCTTGCTAACCCAAGTAACCAAAGTCCAGAATAAATTAACGTCCTTGGACGAGCTTGCTTCCTTGAGTCGCCGCCAGCGATATTCCTCTCACCTATTTTAACCTGGTGGAGAGCTGTTCTATAGGCCTTCCTGGCAGCTTTAATCAAAGGGCAATTCTTATTGCTTGCTGCTGTTAAAAGTGTTTGCTTGCGTCTTCTCCCTTTAGTATACCATGAGTGGGGCCCTTTTGCTGGCTTGCCGTGCATGTTGCCCGGGTTAGAAGCTATAAAATGCTCTTTGAGTCTATCCACAGTACAAAAGCGGACCATGGGTACAGTGGCCAACCCATTTGAGCTCGAGGCTGCGGCCTGGAGCTTGAATGTACTAGCAGCCAGGTCATCTCGTATACCTGCGATCTTAGATTCCTTCAAGGATACCTTCCGCCATTTTAGAAATCTGTTACAATTCGAAGGGATAACATCTCTAGTGGTGATCAGGGGTAGGGTGCTCACTGAATGGCAGGGGGCTTTCCACGGGAGATTCATAATTAGACACGGGGTTGTGATCGCGTTGAGTGGTGGTACCCACGCTCATGTCAATCAGGTCTCCCCATAGCCTCACATCAAGAAGAATATAATCAATGCGGTATTGGCAGCTGGCTCTATTGTATGTGTCTGCACCCTGCCTATCTGATGGCGTTCTACCATTGGCTGCCCTCAGACAGTATGAGCATTAAATTGGAGCAAAGGCTGCGTCCATCTTTTAACTAGGGGGAGATTTAGAGCAGATACGACCTATTTAGTGTCCTTATCCTCAATTCCTAGCAGATCCTCTATGTCCAGCAGTTCAAGGGTGCAGTAAAAATCTCCTACTACCACCGTTCTTGCGTGGGATGGGAAGATATCTAGGCTCTCTTCCAAAGCTGAGATGATCAGTGAGGGTCTGCCACCTTTGGTCCACCTGACATAGAAATTAAACAAGTTCACTTTGGCCCCCCCCTGGGCCCCCTAATACTAATCCCCAAAATATCGGAACTGGGGCTTGTGAGACAGGTAATTAGACAGCCCAGTGGAATGCTCACCCAAATGATCAGACTCCCTGATGGTCGCCCTCTACCTATAGTTGCTGCAGGTGAGCAAAAGCAGACAAAGCCTGGTTTATGTAGAGAAACCAGGCTCCAAGTTTCTAGAAAAATACAGATGTCAAAACCCTCAATAAGAACATCTAGTGGGGTATTGGTATTTTGATGATTAGCCCGTCCACATTCCATGATAATATCCTCAACTGTTGGTGAGTTGCAGGACTACTAACAGTATACCAAGTAGAAGTACAGTCACTATGTAAAACTTGTGGAGGGGATTGGGAGTAAACGTGTTGGAGGATCTTTGACCAACATCTCACAGAGACTAATGTTGAGGTTGCTCATTTCAACTTTTCCCTGGAAACTGTCTTCCTTTGGCTTGGGCATGGTCTGCAGGGTCAAAGTGCTGGTGGTGCTAACCATACAACTAGGGGAGGTGATGTGTAAATCAAGGTGCTGTGAGACTACACTCTGCAGTCAATCGTTAGCCTACAGTGAGGAACCAGCCACAAGATATGTAAATAGGTGAGGGGCAGCTTGTCTACCCAGGTCGCAAATTGGAGAATACTTAAACTGGATGGAAGAGGTATCAGAGGGAAATGATCAGAATTCCTGTGCAATGAGGTTTTCTGCCAGGTCGGCCCCTTTAAGGGTAAGCTTGATACAGTCAAGTGGCTGAGCAGGAGAGGTGCATCTCTGAGCCCTTATAATGTTATCTAGGATTACTGAGCGACAGCCCTTGATGTGGGGGATCCAATGGATTACTTTGTTGGTCAAGGCATCTTCACCCTCATATCCCTTCTCTTTATCAAGTTTGAGGATGTTAAAAATATACATTTTAGGGGCATATGCTAGATGTCTGGTGGCAGGATGGGTCGGCGGATGATGACCTTCAGAAGGCAATCGCTGACCCTGAGACAAGAGAGTGGATCTAATACTATTGGAAGAGTCCTGCACGGCCATTATATTATAATGAGTACTTTGGGGTTTTTTAGGCTTATTAACCCCTTCGCTGCTAGGCCTTCCCCCCCCCCCCTGTGCTTAGCCTTTTGTTGGCTATTTGGTGTTATGGTTGTGCCGGGTCTGGTGTAGTGGCTGGCAGAGAGGTGGGGGCGGAGTCTCTGCCTGCATAAAACGAGACGTCAGCGAAGCGCTGGTGCTTCGCGTTCTAGTTGTTTTTCCCCAGAGCTCGCTCGTCTGGGTCATCTGTGTTACTTCCGGGTCTTCGTTTCCTTTTTTTTTTATTGTCCAATGCATACGATACATAAATTTGAGTTATACCAACTCCCACCCCCCACCCCCTCCCACCCCCCCTCACTGTCGAATGACAAATTTCAAGGACACAGATAAAGGTGTACAGCTTGAGAATAATAAGTACGAAAATCGTTAAGGAAGCTTTAAGTAAAGTGAAAAAAAGAAGCACAAAGAAAAATATGAAAAGGAAAGAGAAGGCAGTCCGATTAAGCATATGAACCTGACTGATCTGATTGTACCAACCAGGTGGAAAAGGGTCCCCAGATGTCTAGTCCTCTTTTTTGCCCTTTGCGTCCTTTTTTAGCGTATATGGCCTTTTCGAGATGATAAGTCGCAACTAGCCTGGCTAACCATTGGGGGAAAGAAGGTGGGTCAGTCTCAATCCAAGCCGATGCCACACAGATCCTCCATATTGTCATAGCGACGTAGATGAGCGCCCCACCTTTCTCCCTATTAATCTCTTCCTGGGTTCCCAGTAGTATGGTTATAGGGGTCAGAGCTATAGTCTGTGTGATGACCCTTCCCAGAAAATCCTGAATTCTGCGGAGAACTGGAGTAAGTTTGGGCCAGGCGGCAAACATATGTACTACATCGGCACCAAACTCCGAGCATCGGGAGCACATTGTCACCCTGTCTGTCCCCCATTTTGCAATTTTACTGGGTGTAATATATAGAAAGAAAATAGTCTTGAAATGTTGCGCCTGTAGTTTTGCTGACAATAAGTCGCTTTGAGAGAGCGCCAGTGAGTTGTAGAACATACTGTGCGGGGCCTCTAATTTAATAAGCCATCTGCTATTTTAAGCAAGTCATCTGGGGTTTGGCTATTTAGAGTAGAGTAAATGAGACCTATTCGAGGGGTCGTTGGGGTTCGCAGTGAATTAATGAGTTCATTCTCCAAGAATCCTGCAGGCCCCCCGACTTTTCGAGCGAGAAAGTCATGAATAGCAAGGTATTTGAAGGTGTCATGATTTTTCAGTCCGTATTTGCTTTGTAGCTCTGGAAATGGCTTAACTCCTTTATTGGAGATTAGGTCTCCTAGCTTAGTTATACCAGCCGTATACCAATTTAGTAGATAAGACCTGTCAAAAATGGCAGGAAGGTTGGGGTTCTCGGCAATAGGAGTATAATAGTTAAAAGTTCCTAGCCCATAGGTTTTGCGGATATTGCGAAAGACCTTAAAAGAGTTCATCAATGTCTTAAACCTAACATGCTTATAGTATCCGAAGGATATTTGTCTAAATAAGCAGCCGCGGGTCTCTTCTCCCAATAGAAGGTGAAATGGTGAAGGAAGGCCGGTTGGGAAAGGGATGGAATGTTCCTTCAACAGTTCAGTGCTGTATTGTAGAACTGTGGCCCAATAGTATAGTGCTATATTAGGAAGTGCCCAACCACCTCGTTCCCTGGGGAGAGACAATTGTTTTAGTGCTCGTCTAGGTTGTGAGTAAGCCCAGATAAATTGCGTAAAAATTTGTTGGAGTTTCTGGAGCTTGGCCTTGCTGAATTCCAATGGGATGGAGCGGAAATAATATAACAATTTCGGGAAGTAGGTCATTTTGATTACATTACATCTGCCTACAAGAGTCAGGTGTAAGTTGTCTATTTTTTTCAGCGCTTTTTTGGTTTCGGTAATCAAGGGGGATATATTTTCAGTTACAATTTCATCTATGTTAGCTGTGATTATGACCCCCAAATATTTAGCCTGAGTCACGATCCGGGGATCAATCCAATTGATTTTCTTGTTTATAATTATCTGGGTTTTATTTTTATTCAGTGCATATCCCGAAATTTTCCCGAATTCTCGAGCCTCTAATTCCAATGCCAAAATGGCCCTCTTGGGTTCAGAAGTGGTTATGGCCAGATCATCGGCATAAGCCATGATTTTAGTGTCGATTCCCTGCATGCTTATTGCCAGAATTGTTGGGTTCTTTTCAATCCTCTTGATTAGAGGGTCTATATAAAGGGCAAAGAGTAGGGTGGAGCAGGGGCAGCCTTGCCTGGTTCCCCGAGAGATATTAAATTGCTCGGTCAGTCTCCCATTAACCAGCACACAGGCCGTCGGGCTTTGGTATAGAGCTTGTACAGCCTGCGTGAGTTTTGGCCCAAAGCCCATTCTCTTCATGACACACCACAGAAACCGCCAGGAGACCCGGTCGAATGCTTTCTCAGCATCTAGTAAGATCAAAGACATCGGGTCTCCTGTTACCTGTGCTGCGTCAAACAGAGTAATGGCCCGTCTAATGTGTTCAGTGGTGCCTTTCTTGGGTATGAATCCGTGTTGCATTCTGACACCAGGGATTCAGCTACAGTAGAAATTTTTGAAGCAAGTATTTTGGAATATACCTTGGAATCGCAGTTTATAAGTGTAATTGGTCTATAAGAGCCCATTTCTAGAGGTGACTTGTCTTTTTTAAGAAAGATAGAGATTTTGCCATTTGACCAGGAGGCCGGAGGGGAAGCCCCGTTAAATATGGTGGTTATCACAGCAAGAAGGATAGGCTTAATTTGAGATGCGAATATTTTATAGAACTCCACGGGAATGCCATCCATTCCCGTGGCTTTCCCGTCTGGAAGGCTGATTAGGGCTTCCAGGATATCATCCCAGTTCGGGATAGTTTCCAGTTGATCACGATACTCCTGGCTAAGCTGTCTTAACTCTATCTCTTTTAGATAATTGGTAGTCTCAAGATCTTCTAAATCGGCTGGTGTGTTATTCTCCTCTGAATACAGTTTAGAGTAAAAGTCTTGACAGCTTTTTTGTATTTCACTAGGATCGCTAGTTTCAACTCCTGTTGGTGTTTGAATCGAAAGTATTTGGTTTTCTATGGTCTGTTGTCTAGTTTTGACAGCAAGGTGATGACCAATGCAATCGCTACATTCATAATTTGTTTCTCGCGTTGCTGCCCATTTAGCTGCGGTTTTTTCAGCAAATACTGTCCCTATCTCGGCCTTGATTAATATAACCTCATTTTGTAGGTTCTCGACATCCTGACCAGTGTGAACCATTTGGACTAGTTTAATTTCTGATCATTTAAGCCTTTCCTGGAGATTGAGTATTTTCAATTTGTCTTTCTTATTTTTCCTGATCGAGAACCTTAAAGTTTCTCCCCGAATACCCGCTTTTAGTGTATCCCAGACTACCATAGTTGAGGCCGTTCCAATGTTTATCTCCAGAAACTCCTGAATCCAGGTTTGCATGTGAGTTCTATAGCCTATGTCTTGTAGAAGGGCTTTCTCAAAGCTCCATCTTGGGGGCTCTTTCCAGTTCTCTAGCTCCTTGATTTCCAAAATAAGTGGGTTGTGGTCTGACATAAAACGCGGCGCTGTGTCTATGGTACATTTGCCCAGTAGGGATGAAGAAATGAAAAAATAGTCTAGTCTAGCAAATGACCGGTGGGGTGCAGAAAAGTAGGTATATCCGGGTTGGTTGGAATTAAGTTTAGACCAAACATCGCTCAGCCCATGGGTTTGGGCTAAGCTAATGATTGCTTGATATACTAGCGGTTTTCTGCCTTTATATTTCCACCTAGTATCGGTTTCCCAGTCGCAGGGCAAATTAATGTTGAGGTCACCACAAATAATTATTGGGGTGGGCCAGTGAGCTAACTCTCCAGAGATCCAATTGATGACCCCTGGGTCGTCAGAGTTACAACCATAGATAGAGCATAGAGTAAAAGGGGGGTTAGAAAAGAGATGGCATTCAGTGATTACCCATCTGCCTAGTGGATCAGATTTAACACGTGGGTTTTTTAAAGGAAGTCTCCTGTCAACCATAATTCCTACCCCCTTTATTCTAGCTCCTTGTGTAGTAGCCCCTATAATTTTAAGCCCTAGTGAATTCAATAGGTGTTTTTGTGATCCCTCTATATGTGTCTCCTGGAGACAGATGATGTCGCCCCCTAAAGACCGTATGCCTTGCGTGACTTTCGCCTTTTTACGGCGTCGTTTAACCCACAGATGTTTGCGGAAATAAGCCTGAGAGTATTTTTTTTAGCCATTTGGGTATTTGAAATAGCCAGAAGTTTTTTGATTGATTAGATGTGTTCCTTTGCTAAGTTCTTTAGTTGTGCTTACTAAATGAGTGAGTAAAAAATTGTGTGAAAAACTGTGTCCTTGATTCCATTGTGCTAATCTAAAAGTGACCCTTACCCCGCCCCCCCACGCCCCCCTTCTCTTGAGCGATCAGGAATGACCTGAATGATGGTAGTCATTAGTGAGACTCCGCCGCTGATCACGCCGTACGAGTTAAATTGTGTGCTCGACTAGTCTACTCTTGAGAGTTTAGTGTAGGACATTGCTACATTACTACATTGATAGAGTTTTTACTTCGTCTGTAGCAAAGCTAACCCTAAAAAAAATTAGGACATTGAAAAAAATTGTTTAGCCCACCCATCCACCCGTTTGCATTAACCATTTTCAGTGTATGTGTATGTGTCTATACTTGTGCCGGTGGTGCTATCTCTAGCTCTCTATCTTGGACCCTTTTTGGATTTAATTTCCTCTAGGTATTCCCCAGCCTTTATTTCAGACAGAAATATTTTAAATCCCCCATTAAAAATCACTTTAAGTCTAGCAGGGTTCATGAGATAGACATCTGCTCCTACCTGCTTAAATGGGGAAATTAGTTGTCTTAAACGCCATATGCGCTCCACGGTCTGGTGGCAAAAGTCAGGTTTTGCGAAGAAAGTTATTCCGTTGGCCCCCTTCTTGGAGTTTGGGCGAGCCTGGTCATAGATCAATTCCCTCAGCAAGAAGTTCCCAAAGTATACCAGGAATACTCTTGGTTGTTCATCTGTAGCCCTGCTACCACCACGCTGTCTTCTAATGTTGAAGGGGTAGCGATGTGCCCTCTGCACCACCTCATGGTCCCAGTCCCAGCCTGGATGTTCAGGGAAGGATTCTTGAAGGAGTTTGACAATGAACCGCCTGGGGTCTTCACCTTCTTTCCCTTCCGGAAGGCCTAATAAACGTAGGTTGTTTCTGCGTTGGCGATTTTCCTGCTCCTCCATCTTTGCCATGATATCTATTAGGCAGGCGGCATTGCTCTCGCTTTGTTTTTTAGTAGCAGTAGTCTCTGATTCAAGGTACTCAGTGCGCCCCTCGACCATGGAGACGCGGTCGCTTATGTCGGTGCATGTCTTATTCAGCCGCCTCAGACCTCCTTGTAGTTTTTTAGCTGCCCCTTTGGCTGCTCGGTTGTCTGCTCGAACCTCTTCCTGGAATTCTTTAATTGAGGCTAGGATTGACACTAGTGAGGGCTCTGTAGCGACCATTGGTAAGTTCTTTGTCTTTTCCCAGATTGCAGGCTGGGAGTCGTCTTCGTCCAAAGGATAAGACATCTGTGAGTCAGAGTAATCCCATTTGAGTTGACTGCGTCTCTTTCCTTTGTTTTTAGTTCTTTTGGGTTTTTGGGTTTTTGGACCGTACCGGTGTCTTTGACTGACTCCTCACTGCCATCTTCACTAGAGTCAGTACCTCTCTCATCAGAGGTAGTTTCTGTGCCATCGGAAACCGAGTAAAAGTTCTCGGGCCCAGGTTCCGGAGTCCAAGGTGCTTGCGCACCAACAGCGGTTCCCAGGCCCTGAATGTAATTGACAACATCGATATCTGGGGCTATAGAGGGAGTATCAGGACAGCTCAGATGGGTGCAATCTCGATTACTTAGAGCTATGCCAGCAAGGGATGGGTGAATATCAAGTTCTATAGTCTTCTTTTTTTCATTATCATCTTTAGGCAAGCAGAGGGAGTTGCTCAATGTTTGGCTAAATCTGGTGAATCCGTAATAGTTCCTCCGCCAGATTGTGGCGCACCTACTGTCTTTAAATCTGCCAGGCTGATCTCTTGACATAATTTTAGTGTAGGTGATTGGGGGGTTAGTGAATCTAGGGAGGGGGCCTCCGGGGTATCTAATAGAAGGGTCTTGGCGCTTGCAGCAGGTGGTTGTCCCTTGGAGCACAAAAACATTTTGGCAAGTGGTGGCTGAGCACCAGCTGAGTCTCTAGATACCCCTGCCCCCCCAGTCACCCCAGCACTTTTCTGTTGCCACTAACCTCTTGGTCTGGGCCTTGAAATGTTCTCAGGGGCCATGTCTTTAAGATCATTGTTGACGGCAGCCTTCGGTTTAGTTCCCTTCTTGGGCCCTCTATTGCTCATTGTCAGGAGGCCTCGATAGAGCTGTCGCTGCCGCCGGCGATTTTCTCCGTGTCCAGAGATGCAGATCGATGCAGTGGGTTCAGAAGGTATAAATAACAAAAATAATATAAACAACAGGAGCCGAGTTAGCTGAGTTAGCAGCCTCCAGGCGGGTAGCTTCTGGTGATTTATAGTGATTGCGATGTTGTAAAAGTAAGTTGAAACTTTCTTACAGGAACGCGAGCCCAGCACTGGCAATCCTCTCCCTGTCAGTCTGCGCGTTGAGCTGAGCATCGTGGCATCGCAGGGCGTCTAGTCGATCGGCTACGCAACCAGCGTGAGCAGCGGATCGCTCGAGTGCTCACACTGACACCATCATTGCCCGAGCTCAAATCGCTCCCGATGACACCAAGGTTTCGTTTCCAGTGCGGGCGCGTCACGTCCACGGAAGCTGTCACGCCTGGAGAACTGCTGTGTTTCCTCGCCTTCCTGCAAAAGTCGTTCCTGTCGGCAGTTTGGAAATCTTCCTTGGCTCGTCTCTGCTCTTCTTGGCCCCTGCCTCCAAGTTCTCATTGTTTAGGCAGTAAAGCGCTAGCGCTAGTACCAGTGGCTTCCCAAGAGGCTGTTCTCCTCTTTGCTATGTAGGGGCACATTCTGGGTTGCGCATTGGGAATCTGCACTTTCCTTATGATCTTCACCTTTGTAGGTGAGCACGCACATCGTTGGAGGTATTGACAGTAGAGTGAATCTCCACAACTTAAGGTCAGCTAAATTGATTCCTGAGGCAAGGAGTATAGCTGTAGTTTCAGTACATTCAACTTAGCAGGAAATCTCACTTACTCCTATTGCTCTCAGCTTGGCTCTACAGATTAGACGGCTACACATTTTGGTTCTCGCTTTTACATTGGGTTGTGCTGTTAACAACCCACTTCTGTATTATTTTCCTATTTTGGCTGCCTTACATCCGAGTTCCTCATAGGTCTGAGGTAATCTGCTCAATTACGCCATCACATGACTCTACACCCCTGAATCAGTGAAAGCATTAATTAATTGTTATCCATTTATGACCTCACTAGTAGTCAGTAGCCCTGTTATACAGGTCACCACTCCTCCCACAATACCAGTGGCCCCTCCTGAGAGATTCATGGGAGATCCCTCTCGGTTTGCAGCTTTTATTAATCAATACCAGTTGAACTTTATGTGCAAGGACACTTGTTTTCCGACTGAGCAAGCAAAAGTAGCCTTTGTGTTATCATACCTGGGTGGAGTCACAGCCACATGGTCGATTCCATTAGTTGAACAAAATGATCCTCTTTTGAACAACTACAGTTTGTTTAAAGAGGAATTAAAGAAGTTGTTTGACAGACATTCCTTTGTGCAGTCAGTAGACTCAGAATTACTGAATTTGAAGCAAGGTTCAAAGGACTTAATAACTTATATTGCCGACTTTAATCGCCTTGGGGTGGAAGCCGGATGGCCTGAAGAGAAGTACCTTGTTTTATAGGGGGCTCAAAGATGAACTAAAGGATTTATTAGCTCAGGTAGTAGACCCACCTGGGGATTGTAAGGCCCTCATGGACTTGATGGTGAAACTGGATCATAGGTTACATGAGTGGAGGAGGGAGAGGGGGAGGTCTGAGGCACGGCTTATAACTTACAGAGAAAAGCGCACTGAGTTGGAGAGGTCTGCGGCAGAGGGTGAACCAATGCAAATAGTGAGCTTAAGAGCTCCTATCAGTAGTGAGGAAAGGAAAAAGTGTTGGGACCAGAAGTTATGTCTCGATTGTGGCACACAGGAGCATTTCTTGAAGGCGTGTCCCATTAAACCGAAAAAACCAAAAGAGCAGGGAAACTAATCAGCCAGGGATCTAAGGGTACACAACTTTCAGGCAGCTCAGTTTTCACATTTTTATGTAGACGCAAGGTTAGAGTGGGAAGGTCAGCATATCAAAGTCCGAGCAATGGTTGATTCCGGTGCTACAGGCAATTTTATGGACATCCAGTTGGCCACTAAGAATGGTATACCGACTGAAGCAAAGGCTATCATAGAGGGGGGCGCTAGGTGGCGCACTAGCGAATGGACGCCTTCATGTAGGGCTCCCGCTGTCCGGCGGTATTTATCCGTCTATTAATCCTTAATTGGCACACCTGGGTGCCGTAATCGTCAGCGGGGCATCGGCACAGGCGCCGGAGGAGACTGGCCAAAGTTGAGCGATTTTGGTGGTGCAGGGACGGTGACAGAGGCCTTGGTAGTAACGGCGGACGGAGCGGCTGGAGACGCTGGGCCGTGGTGATGGATCGAGTTGCCAGGCGAGGCCGAGGCTGCAGAAACGGCCGTAGGCCGCGGATGCTGCGGTCGCGAGAGACCAGTCGGGGACGCTGTATCTAGGACGCCGGAGGAGATCGGAGGCGTTTGGCGGGCTGCTCGGAGGGGTATGTAGGAGGGCCCCCCTTCCCCCCCGCTTTGGAGCGAGTGCCTGGACTTTACTTTGATTGCTCCTCGGACGGGACTCGGCAATGGATTTCTACTGTGGGCGGTGGACCCGAGATTGTTGAGCTGCTTCCAGCCTCTGGGGTGGCGGTGTGGGACGTTGGCCCCCTCCCCCCCTCCGGCCCCAAGGACGACGTGGTGCTGAGGACTCCCGAGTGCCAAGTGCGCAGTGCCTGGTGAGTTGGCAGAAAAGGGCGGTAAAGCTGGATGAGAGCACTATGCTTGCGAAGTCTGTGGCTGTTGGCGGCCTGAGAAAGAGAGCATGAGATGATCCTCAAGGGAGAATACTGAGGCTGGCGCTGCCTCGATTTCGGACACTGCGGCGTTGAGTTACGCTGGGTGACTTAGCGGCCTGCAGTCCTGCTGTGGCGGAGCGGCTGCTCGCCATGAACGGTGACCTTTAAGTAGGAGCTGGGGAGTCGCTTGATGCAAGTGGAGCGATATGCTACATCCAGTTGCTCTGGGAACTCGTGGCAGCAGATTGGAGCGGGACGATAGGTCAAGAAGCTTCGGGGGGCTGCTCGGCGCTACGGCTGGTCAGACGCTGATTGCATCCTTCGTAATCCCTTGCTGGTGTTGACGGAGTGCTCTAGCCTGGGATCAGGATGGGCAGGACGGACACGAGGCAGCCCAAACTCACGTTTGAGGCAATCAGGAAAACGACCACGCCTGGGGAGGGGACTCACAGCCCGGCGAAGACGTCTGTGGCGGCTGGAGGGTCGGCGGAGCCGGCGACAAATCTACAAGATGTCTTACGAGAGATGCGCCAAGGATTTGCGACAATAGCGGACAAAGTTGACAGGATGTCGTCGCGTATGGATGCGGTGGTGCACAAGCTGGACGCGCACGAGGAACGGTTGAAGGGGGCGGAACAGCGGATATCGGACTCGGAGGACACGGTGACACATCACGCTTCGCAGCTCTCCAGGATGGACAACCTGCTGCGCATCATCGTGGCTAAAAATGAGGATTTGGAAGCGAGGAGTAGGCGTAATAATGTACGCATTGTAGGTATTCCGGAGTCGACCAATGTGGGCAAAATGGAGGAGTACGTCGAGAAGATGCTGGTGGCGGCGATTGGCTCGGATGCCTTTTCTCCCCAGTTCATAGTGGTGAGGGCGCATCGGGCCATGGGCCCCAGGCCGAAACCGGGGGCGACGCCCAGGCCGATCATAGCCCGGATGCTGAATTATCGTGATCACGATGCGGCCTTACGGGTCGCACGAAGCACGCGATCGTTGTCATATGATGGTAACTCCTTCACGTTGTACCCTGACTTCACTCCGATAGTCCAAGAGGAGCGTAGGAAGTTTCTGGCAGTTAAGGCTAAGCTGCGAAATTTGCAACTGGACTACGCATTGCTCTACCCGGCCCGTTTGCGGGTCACGTACCAGGGGAGACAGAAATTCTTCACGAATCCCCAGCAGGTGGAGGACTTTCTCAAACAATACAAATGAGATCACAGACCTGGGGCCTGAGCGGAGGACGACATGGACCCTCAAAGTAAGGTGCTGGTGGATGGTGAACCGTGAGTGGAGAGAACATTGCTTACATATTGTGTTGCACGCAGAGATGAGTGGTACCCATGAGTTAGGATTGGGGTCCCTGGCTGAAAGACATTGCATTGAACTTTGCATCAGAGTTTTTGCTTTGTGGATGGGAGTATGGGGGGACGGCTGTGCGTATCTGGGGTCTCTGCAATATCGGGACCCTCCCCGGCTGCATGGGGTGTGGTTTATTTTACTGCTGGCTCAGCGATGACACTTGCTGCCGGTTGTGGGCCTCAGATGCCTCTGATTATAGCGCCGGACGCCCCTCTGTATCGCCGGGCTGGACTGCACATGGTGTGGTCGGTCTGGTGGTCGGGGCGTATTAGTGATGCCACCTGGATATGCTTCCCGTTGGGAAATACCCTAGCACATGGTTATGGGGCTGTGGAGTGCACTTGCCCTTGGTTCTGGGGCAAATGTGGGAGGGGTGGGTGGGGAACGGTACTGGCAGGTTGGGGTGTGCTTCAGTGGGAGGGGGGAGGTACAAGGGATACAGTTATGGTTTGGTTGTTTGGAGTTCCAGTGTGGGGGAGATTGTCTCGAGATGGCGATGGGGCGGCTGGCTATGTAGTAGTGAGTTGGCAGAAGTACATGGCACTATTGACATGCTTATTTATGAGTGGCTGACGATGTGGAGACGCTGGGGTCTAGAGGTGTGTGGTCTGTTCATGAAGCGGGAGCTGCATTTGACGGTGGGGGGCTATTCGGATCGTGTGAGGTTGACAAGTGATGGCTGAAAATACACGCATTTCGAAAATCACGATTTTATCTTGGAATGTCCGAGGGTTAAATGATGCGAGAAAATGTAGGAGGGTGGTGGCCTATCTAGAGCAACATCAGGCGCATATTGCTTTGCTGCAGGAAACGCATCTAAGCCCCCGGGCCACTTATACCATCGCGAGCAAATGGTTGGCGGTGCGGAGCTTCTCCTCATATTCAGGGTATGCTAGGGGCGCGGCGATCCTGATCAAGAAAACAGTGCCATTTGTGAGGCTCGGTGAACATACGGATCAGGAGGGTAGATTTGTCCTGTTGTGGGGTAGGCTTGGTACTGACACGGTCACTATAGTAAATTGTTATGGTCCAAATGTGGATTCGCCTGCCTTTTTCACTAGGCTGTGGGGCAAGATACTGAATACAGGTTCCATGCATATTATATGGGGCGGGGATTTCAATGTAACAATGACCCCTGGGTTGGACAGGTCTGATGGTAGCCCACAATACAACAAGGGTGCGAGGGACGCTGTGGCTGGTATAGTAGAGGAAGGGGGACTAATAGATAGTTGGAGGTTCGTGCATGCTGGTATTCGGGAGGGGACACACTTTACAGCGCATGCCAACACGTGGGCCAGGCTTGATTACTGTTTTCTATCTCGTGGATTAGCGGTGGACCTAGGTAGGGTGTCGCACTTGCCGAGGTCTTATTCGGATCATTGTCCAGTCCTGGTTCAGGTAGCAGTCCCGGGGTACAGGAGGGCTGCACCGAAGTGGCGTTTGCAACCCACGGCACTGCTGGATCCACTGTTCAAGACAGAATTGGGGGAGGAGATAACGGAGCTTTTTCCACGCAACAAGGGGTCGGTAGATAGTGTTGAGACCATCTGGGAAGCGTTTAAGGTGACGGTCAGAGGATACTACATATCAAAGAGCTTTGGGGTATTGAAGGTTATACGAGGCTCGCTCACCAAATTGGAGTCCGAACTTAAGGAGCTGGAAACCAGGATGTCCCGGGAGCCGATGGGTACTGCCCACAGGGAATTTAGAGAAAAGCTTACGCTATATGAGCAGGAAGCGGATAGAGAGTCCAAATTCAGAGGCAAATATTGGCAAGCCCGTAGATATTGTGAAGGAGAGAGGCCGGGTCGCGCCTTAGCGGAGATAACTAGGCATTCACGGGGAACTTCGCACATATTAGAGATACGAGCACCGGGTGGGGGTGTACATCAAGACACTAAGGGAATTTTAGATCAATTCATTGAGCATTATGAAGGGTTATATGCAGCACACGGCGGCGGGGATATCCCGTTTGGAGAGTTCTTGGATGATGTAGCAATATGCTGGTTGAGCGATGAACATAGGCAGTTTCTAGGAGCTCCCTTCGAACTTGATGAAATACGTGAAGCGATTATGTCTCTGAGTAATGGTAAGGCGGCAGGGTCGGATGGGTTACCGGCGGAATTTTATAAGTGCTATATTGACGTCATGGCCCCAGTGCTTCGTGAGGTTTATGAGGAATCCCTGGACGTAGGAGTGTTGCCGGGGACAATGAGGGAGGTGGTGATTACCTCCCTGCTGAAACCAGGTAAGGACCCGATGGATTGTGATTCGTATCGGCCGCTTTCCTTGATAAATTGCGACGCTAAGATTCTGGCGAAGGTGCTGGCCACCAGACTCTCTCTGTTTATGACTAAAATTGCCCTTCCAGATCAAGCGGGGTTCGTCCCGGGAAGATCCACTGCTAGCAATTTGCGTACTCTATTCTCCCTGATTCATACGATAGCGCCGGAATTGCCTGTCGCGGCTGTATTTCTTGATGCTACCAAGGCATTTGACTCGGTTGAGTGGAGTTATCTGTTTGCTATTCTGTATAGGATGGGGTTTCCCAAAATCTTTGTCGCATGGGTAAAATTACTCTATACTGCCCCGAAAGCGAGAGTGCTGATTAATGGTGAGATGTCCGATCCGATTCCACTAACCAGGGGCACCAGACAAGGGTGTCCGGTATTCCCACTGTTATTCGCTATAGCAATCGAGCCTCTGGCATGCCGTATCCGACAGTTGCATAAGCAAAGTGCCTTTAAATGTTTCCAACGCCAGATAGATGTGTACCTATATGCTGATGACTTAACGCTGTACGTGGTGGATCCGCAGACTAATTTAAATCCGCTGCTTCGAGAGTTTCTGGTGTTTGGGCGACTATCTGGCATTCAAATCAATTGGAAGAAGTCGCAGTTTTTCCCCCTGACGCCCGCGGTGGGACGGTTCTCATTGGACTACCCGCTCGAATGGTGCGATACGGATCTTAGATACTTAGGGGTCCAAATCTCAAAAGTCCGTGAGGAAACGTTGCGTTTGAATTATGGTACTGCCATAACTAAGTTGGCAGAGGATGTTACTCGCTGGATATCACTACCATTTACCATGGCTGGTAGGGCCTCATTGATCAAAATGGTGGTATTGCCTCGGTTTTTATACTTATTCCAGAACATTCCGTACTATCCGGGTGCGTTTTTTTTCCGGACGCTGCGCTCCGAGCTACTGCGACTATTTTGGGCTGGTAAGCAGCCTCGACTAGCGTGGTCGATTATTACCCAGCCATATAGTACTGGAGGGTTTGATGTTCCCGACTTCCTGGCGTATTATTTGGGTGCACAGGCCCACTTTGCTTACCACTGGTTTGCACCCACGCCATTCATGCCGCAGCTGGCGGTGGAGGACAGGATAGTCCGACCGCTGCCACTGAATGGCATTCTTCACGGCCCCGTAAGGGTTATTGAAACGCCATTTACTACGGTTACGTGTACAATAGATGCGTGGCAGCGGGTCCTGCGCAGGGTGGCGCTCCAGTTCTTGTATGCTCCGACTTTGCCGCTCGTTTATCACCCGGACCTATCTCTGTTGCAGGAAGGGGGATTCCAGGGGTTATGCGCTAAGCTAAAGGTCCGCCATTGGGGTGATCTCTTTGTGAACGGTTTGTTTAAGACGAGAGAGCAATTGTTCTGTGGATACCGGCCTACTCCACTGGATGTCTTTTACTACCTTCGGCTGCGGCTAGGGCTGAGGACGGTATTGCCACATTTTCCGGAGGAACCTGAAATAGTACGGCCTTTGCAAGTAATGCTTACTTCCGAGGATGGCAGGCACTTAGTCTCTCAACTATACGGCAGTATTCGAGAGCAGGGTGTGAGTGCGGCCTGTAAAGCGCGCGAACTGTGGAGTGTTGAGCTGGGCAGGGACATAACGGAGAAGCAGTGGTTGTATTGCTGTGAGCTCACTTCCCAGATATCTTCCAGCTGCAGATTGCGAATTATTCATTACAAGTTTCTGCAATGATTATACTACACACCTGTTAGAAAGCTTAGATTTCAGTTAGCGGACAATGATAAATGTGAGAGATGTCACTCGGAGGGAGCTGATTTTTTACACCTGGCTTGGATGTGTCCGAGGGTGGCCGAGTATTGGTTGCAAGTACACACTGCGCTGACTGCTATGTTGGGTGATGTGATTGAGATGGACCCGCTTACGATGTTACTGGGCTATACTATGTCGATACCGAAGGTGAATCGGAAATTTGGGAACATTGCGCTGTTGTTGGCAAAGCGGCGGGTTGCATGCAGGTGGGGTAGGGGACGCGCACCAAAGTTTAAGGAATGGATAGAGGATTTACTGTATTGCCAGGAACAGAACGCTATATATGCTGACACACAACCATTGCATAGCAGGGCTAAGAACATATGGGATCCGTTTAGAACGTATTTGGCAACACACTCCAGCTCTGCTGTAGAGGAGAGACAGGTACCAGCGGGTGCTGGGCCGATAGATACGGCATCTAACTAGAAGTAGCTGAATGAGGCGTATAGACGATGAAGACGCGTTGTGTAGAGGGGGAAAAGATGGGTTCTGGATGCTCTGGGTATGGTAGGACTCCGGGAATTAATGTTGCTCACATTGACAAATGCTGGGGCTAACAGGGGGACAGTAGAGATACATGGAATTGGTACAAATGGCTCCGTATGTGACAAGTGAGATAGGCTGAAAAGGCGGGGAATATGGAGGTGAGCCACGCTGGCACGGTTACATGGCATAAAGTGAGGTTGCCCTAAGTTGATACTTCCTAATGTGGCTATGGCTGGCGGGGCTGCACGGAGCCGTGTGGCCTGCCTACTTCAGGGACATGACCCGTAGGGTACAGTGGTTGGATGCCCATCGCGACAGTGACACTTATGAACTCCCGTAGGGTGGTGTGCTCCTGGTCATCCACACACCATGTTCGATGTTAGCAATTGGCACGCAGAGCGCATGTGCCTAGTGGACAGGACACTCAGCTTGTTGCCCTAGATTGAAATGCATTCCGCAGACCTAATATCAAAGAAGATATGTAGGAACTTGCCACCGGACCTCCGGGTTGTCGGTCAATTGGCTGTGTACAGGATGGATAGTGCCTTCAAGGATGTGTCATCTATAGCCGGCCCGTGGGGTTGTAGGCGTGAGACTGTATAACTGTGAAATGTTTAAATAAAGGTTTTGGAACTTAAAAAAAAAAAAAAAAAAGGCTATCATAGAGGAAGTGAAAACCATAGATGGGAGTGCCATTAAATCTGGTTCGGTTACTCATGCTAACATTCCCTTGTCCATGTGCATTGAAGAGATACATACTGAGAAAGTTATTTTTGA
Organism: Triturus cristatus; assembly: GCF_964204655.1. Classification (NCBI taxonomy): domain Eukaryota; kingdom Metazoa; phylum Chordata; class Amphibia; order Caudata; family Salamandridae; genus Triturus; species Triturus cristatus. The sequence goes on along the minus strand of NC_140593.1, from coordinate 28,563,496 downwards.
TCTGATTAAATACCCACAGTTTCCTGTTGTGTTGGGGGTTTCTCGGTTATCGCAGCACAATCCAATTATCGATTGGACCTGTAGAACGATTACGTTTTTTCAGACTTCTGCAGTACACATTGTTTAGAACAAGTAAAAGTTGTAGCCCCTTTGCTGGGATCCTGTATACCGTCCGAACCTGAACTCCCCTCTTGTTATTTAGACTGGGCGGTGTGTTTGATAAACAAAAGACCACGACTCTTCTGCCACATCGTCCTTACGATTGTAAGATAGATAGATGTGTTTCCTTGCCTTCCTGCAAAAGTCGTTCCTGTCGGCAGTTTGGAAATCTTCCTTGGCTTGTCTCTGCTCTTCTTGGCCCCTGCCTCCGAGTTCTCATTGATTGGGCAGTAAAGCACTAGCGCTAGTACCAGTGGCTTCCCAAGAGGCTGTTCTACTGTTTGCCATGTAGGGTCACATTCTGGGTTGCGCATTGTGAATCTGCACTTTCCTTATGATCTTCATCTTTGTAGGTGAGTACGCACATCGTTGGCGGTATTGACAGTAGAGTGAATCTCCACACCTTAAGGTCAGCTATATTGACTCCCGAGGCAAGGAGTATATCTGTAGTTTCAGAGCATTCAAGCTAGCAGGAAATCTCACTTACTCTCTATTGCTCTCAGCTTGGCTCTACAGATTAGGCAGCTACACATTTTGGTTCTCGCTTTTACATTGGGTTGTGCTGTTAACAACCCACTTCTGTATTCTTTTCTTATTTTGGCTGCCTTACATCCGAGCTCCTCATAGGTCTGAGGTAATCTGCTCAATTACGCCATCACATGACTGTATACCCCTGAATCAGTGAAAGCATTAATTAATTGTTATTTTTGTCTGTGTTTAGGAAGTATTCGCATTTGGTTATGCCCTGGATGTTTTGTGGACACACATGGAAGAGGGGAGATTATCAGGTAGAATGTTATGAAGAACCACAGCTATACACATCGTTGCACTTAGTGTCGTCAATTATTAATTCAGCCTTCTGTTTACAGGAATTCCTCAGGACCCCAGTGATGCTACGGTGGTGTGGGACGTGTGCTGGACCTGCCTCTCTCTTCTTTCTCCCTTTGTCTCCCCTCTTCCCCCTATTCACCTGTGCTGCTTTGACTTTGTTGGGCAGGCCGGTGGTAGAAAGAAGTTGGGATCCTTTCATCAATCTCCTGCCTCTCGTCCCTGCGGAGACCTCAGTTGAGCCCGTCATTTGGGGTAGTTTGCGCTCAGGCCCCTGTAACATTTTGACCACATAAGGTTTCCACGCCAAATTTGCGTAATTTTTTCCAAAATCATAGGAATTCTAAAGGTACCCAGGGTTTGTACATTCCCCCTAGAGGGGACTCAGAAACTAGCCAAATACAGGTAAATGTTGATTTTTGGGGAAAAATTGGAAAAAGGGCTACAGATGAAAGAGTCTGGTTTTTCCCCTGCAAATGGTATCAAAAAAGGGGTTCTGGTGCTGAAATCACCATCTTCCCAGCTTTCATGGACAAGCAGACTTTTGTCAGAAAAACACAGTTTTGGCATTTTTCTGGGACACAGCCTATTCTTGCTATTTTTTGTGCTTTCAACCTCTTTCCAGTTAATGGTAGAAATGGGTATGAAAGCAATATTGGATCATAGAAAGCTACACATTTTAGGAATAGGCAAAATTCTGAATTCAGCAAGGGATCATTTGTGTAGATCCTTCAAGGTTTCTTTATAGAAACTAACCGTTGAATAAATTTAGTAGAAAAAAACAGCTATTTGTGTCAACATTTTCACCTGTAACTTCTTCTAAATAAGACAGCTGTTTGAAAGCAATATACCGTTACTTCCGCTGGACCTTCCTGGTTGTGGGGATATATAGGACTGGTAGGTTCACCAAGAACCCGACGAACTCAGAACCAATAACTGAGCAGAGTCTTGTAATGGTTTCTTAATATGTACCGGGTAAATAGCAATTAATTTAGGAAAATATATACATGGACAAATCGGCATGAAAGACACCTATGTATTTCTGAAATTGGAACAAAATATAGAGTTTAGAAACAGTATATATTGCACATATAGCTAGCATGAGAATTATAGGTCATTTTTCAAAATGACTTCTTTTGTATACATTGTCTTTCATTTGGAAGGTAGAAATGCATTGAAAGTCAATAGGGATTAACAGTTGCTCTACAATTCGGCCACCGAGCCCGGAGCCAAAAACTCATGGGACCCCCCTTGCAAAACCAGGTTGTTTTATGATAGGTAATTTTAAAGTCGCCTCAATTGGTTTTGGGCCCTTGACTGTCTCAGGTACTTGAGCCACCCATACAAGTGAGGTACCATTTTTCTTGGAAAACTTTGGGGAATGCGGGCTGGGTGGAATATTGTGGATCCACGCAGATTCCAGAATTTTCCACCACAGAAATATGAGAAAAATATGTTTTTATTGACAAATTTTGAGATTTGCAAGGGATTCTGGGTAACAGAACCTGGTGAGAGCCAGACAAGTCACCCATTCCTGAATTATTTTGGTTGTCTAGTTTTTAAAAATGTATAGGGTTCACAATCTACAGCTAGACAGTTTGCAAAAAAAGGGTCAGTTTTCACGGTGAAAATGTGTTGTGTCCATATTGCGTTTTGGGTCATTTCCTGTAGCGGGCACTAGGCCTACCCACACAAGTAAGGTACTATTTTTCTTGGAAGACTTTGGGGAATGGCCCAAATCATGCTGTGGGGACTTCAAAATTACCTATAACAAAACCACCTGGTTTTGGGGGACACCTGGGGTTTGGCCCCGGGCTCACTGCCATCTAGGGAAACCTACCAAACCCACACATTTCTTAAAACTAGACACCCACAATAAGGTATGGTATGAGTGGATCCCCCAACGTTTCCCTACCCAGAATCCCCTGCAAACCTCAAATTTAGCAAAATAAATATATTTTCCACATATTGTTGCATGGAATCACTGTGGCGGCACAAATATCCTACCCCACAGCGTTCTCCTTAGTGTCCCAAGTAAAATGACACCTCACTTGTGAGGGTGTCCAATGCAGAATTGGCTAAAAACATATTTTTTTAAAAAGTAGCGCTTAAAATTCTTGTTGCTATACCCTTATTCCTATGTTTTGGGCTCTTCCCAGTCACAGGTCCTTTCCCCACCCACACAAGTGAGGTATCATTTTACTCAGGTGACTGAGGGGAACGCTGTGGGGTAGGACATTTGTGCCGGCACAGTGATTCCACTCACAAATATGTGGAAAATGTGGTATTTTCAGCTAAATTTGAGGTTTGCAGGACATTCTAGGTAGGAAAACGTTAGGGGATACACGCAAGCCAGACCTCGCTGGACTCCCCGGGAGTCTAGTTTTCAGAAATGTGTGGGTTTGGTAGTTTTCCAAGATGGCCAACGAGCCTGGGGCTAAAAACCCAGGTGACTCCCCTTGCAAAACCAGATTGTTTTGTGATAGGTCATTTTGAAGTTGCCTCAATAGGTTTTGGGCCCTTGCCTGTCGTGGTTACTTGACCGATCCACACAAGTGAGGTACAATTTTTTCGGGAGACCTGGGGGAACGCTTGGTGGTAGGAAATTTGTGGATCCACATAGATTTCAGAACATACCCACACAGAAATTTGAGAAAAAATTCTTTTTTAATCAAAAGTTGAAGGTTGCGGGGGATTCTGGGTAGGAAAACGTTGGCGACTAATGCAAGCCATACCTCCTTGGACTCCCCAGGGTCCCTAGTTTTCAGAAATGTAAGGGTTTGGTGGGTTCCCTAGATGGCTGCCGACTCGGGACCAAAAACTCAGATTCCCCCTAAGTATCCGAAAATGATCTGGTTTTGCAAGGGGGGTCACATTATTTTTTGGTCCCGGGCTTGGCCGCCATCTAGAGAAACCTACCAGTCCCACACATTTATGAAAACTAAAGACCTGGGGGAGTCCAGGAAGGTATGGCTTGCGTGAATCCACCAAAACATCTCTACCCAAAACCAAAATCCCCTGAAAACATCAAATTTTGATGAAATAATCACTTTTTTTTCAAATTTCTGTGTGAGTAAAGTCTGGAATCTACGTGGATCCACACATTTCCTACCACCCAGCATTCCCCCAGATCTCCCAATGAAAATGGTACCTCAGTCGCATGGGTGGGTCAAGTACCTGTGGCAGGCAAGGGCCCAAAACCTATTGAGGCGACTTCAAAATGATCTATCACAAAACAACCTGGGTTTGCAAGCGGGTCAACTTTCTTCTTGGGAACCCTACCAATCCCACACATTTCTGAAAACTAGACACCTGGGGGAGGCCAGTGAGGTATGGCTTGCGTGGGTCCCCCAACGTTTTCCTACCCAGAATGCCCTGCAAACCTCAAATGTAGCTGAAAAAAAATCACTTTTTCTCAGTCCTTATTTAGGCATTTGCCATGCTATCCAAATACAGGCATGGTCACCTACATCCGTCCATCCCACGTCACAACGAGTTCTTAGAAACCAGACCCTTAAGCCATCGGGACTTTCCCTAGCTAGGATTATTGATTTCTCCAAGAAGTAATCTATTATGCATGAACTACTATTCCTTAGGGGTTCATTCATGATGTCTTCCTCTGCCCGACTTTACGTCAATGCTAGCATTCCTAAGCACCTTCCAGGTATAAATATACCTTCCCTTACCATGGCAAGCACGGCACGGCTCAGCTTAATATGGCTCGCCACGGCAAGTTCGGAAGGAATTTGAGTTCCCGCCTGACACACTGACCAGATGCCGTCATTCCTGCTTGCAGAGAATCCAGCTTCCAGTGTTCTGGCTCCCATCGCGGGGTGTTGGAGTTTGAGATTCGGAAAGAGACTCCCACCTCACTCATTATAAGGGACTTTCCCTAGCTAGGATTATTGGTGGTCTACCGCTAATTCTAGCACTCGTTGCAGGAATCCTATTTTTTTTATGGCAAGCCAACCCACCAGCATCACTCCCTGAGATTTGGAGAAAGCTCTACTGGAGAGGAAGTATCGGGAGCGCATAGTACAGCTATTGGGTTTACCTTGTCTACGAGAACTAAATACCACATGGTTTCTGTCGTTCAGACCAATCTGGCAATGTTACCTGTTCTACGCTGCCTGCTTTGCGGTGAAGAATGCATGCTAGACATTTGTCTAACACTCCCATCAGTCATGCCAACGGATGTCGATACTCAGCTGGACCCGATAACGGCCCATGCTCTGTGTTGTCCCCAGAGGCTACCAATCCTGATGATGGCATTCATTGAGATCTCACAGACGCAACATGCTGCTGCTGATGTACGAGATGGATCAACAGGCACACAGGTAACATCGGTAATGACCACTGCTACTGACGATGTGTCACATGTCACATCTATGTGCAGTTTGTCGTCTAAACGAGGTAATCGACCTATCACCAACAAGGGTAGATGATTTTTTGTCTACAGGAATATAAGATTTCATGTTCTCACCAGCATCTTACACTAACTTTAAATTTGGCTCACAGTGTCCCGGATAATCTATGAATTTGGCCTTCATTTTTCAAAACAAAAGACAACATTTGGAACCTTTTTCAGATAATTGACTTTTTCTTTTTATGGCTAAAACACTCTGCTTACAGTAAAACTATTCATCGACAACAGACTTCTTTGAGCACTTCCAGGAACACATTGCCACCATTTCTTCGCATCTATGTAATCATGACATGAAATGGCTCTGAACTATTTGTTTCCTTTCTGTAAAAATGGACAATTTAATTATGTATGTGTATATTTCAGTGCATTCATTTAGCATCCATTGTAAACATGCTTCAGGTGAAACATTACTTTAAATATGTATAGCACATTTGCATTTTAACATGAACCTATTTTTAAGTTTGCTTTTAGAAATGTTTTAGTGAACATATGATACTCAATTGTATGTGTTTAGCATGTTTAGCATTTAGTAATATCAATCATGCGTCAATGGAGTGTGTGTTGTGTTTCAATTTAGATGCCCGTACATAGGTTTCCCTGAATCATGTCCATTTAGACACAATTCGCATTGCCCTTATTTAGGCATAGAATTCCAGTCCTCATTCAGGCATTAGCCATGCTATCCAAATACAAGCATGGTCACCTACATCCGTCCATCCCACGTCACAACGAGTTCTTAGAAACCAGACCCTTAAGCCATCGGGACTTTCCCTAGCTAGGATTATTGATTTCTCCAAGAACTCATCTATTATGCATGGACTACTATTCCTTAGGGGTTCATTCATGATGTCTTCCTCTGCCCGACTTTACGTCAATGCTAGCATTCCTAAGCACCTTCCAGGTATAAATATACCTTCCCTTACCATGGCAAGCACGGCATGCCTTAGCTCAATATGGCTCGCCACGGCAAGTTCGGAAGGAATTTGAGTTCCCGCCTGACACACTGACCAGACGCCGTCATTCCTGCTCGCAGAGAATCCAGCTTCCAGTGTTCTGACTCCCTTCGCGGGGTGTTGGAGTTTGAGATTCGGAAAGAGACTCCCACCTCACTCATTATAAGGTATGGAGCTGACTAGAACCTAGAGGGACTCTTGGCATATAAACTTAGTATATACCATACTATAGAAAACAGCACCTACTTCTTACCTTGTACTACACTTAGGTTAGGTACACTGGGGTAGAACTATTTAGAAGCATCAGACGAATATTCACTTTTTAGCCTGTGTTATTTATGTATGTATATATGAATATATGTCATAGCTAAAAGACAATGCTATTGCAGTATTATTTCTTCTTACTGCTTACGCTGTGCGTATTATATCTTGCTTACTGTCTAACGATTGTAACAGCTCATATCTCTTACAAGACTGTTCAATAAATCCTTTTATTAAAATGCTCGTCTATCTATTTCTGTGTTACTCTGAAGAAACTAAGCATGCACGATTGACTGAGTGAAACTGTTATCTGTTGTTTCCACGATTCTGAGACATGTTCCGATTCTAAGGGAAACAAAGTTGTCATGTTTATGCGGTTGTCAGAAACTGCTCCCTTCTTGTTTATTCAAGAAGTTTCTAGTGACCTCTGAGTTAGCTGGCATATAAAGTAATTACGTTTAATGTACACGATAGAGGCATACTGACCTCAGTGTTATGCAAAATCTACAATGCATATTATTCCAATGTGCAGAGCCTATAAGGGAAATAGGAACTACACTACACAGCGAGGTATGGCTTGCCTGGGTCGCCCAACGTTTTGCTACCCAGAATGCCCTGCAAACCTCAAATGCAGTTAAAAAACACACATTTTCCACATATTTGCAGGTGGAATCACAATGCCGGTACAAATGTCCTACCATACACAGTTCCCTTTAGTCTCCCGAGTAAAATGATACCTCACTTGTGAGGTTGGGGCAAGGGCCTGTAACTGGGAAGAGCCCTAAACATAGGGAATAAGGGAATGGCACCGAGAATTCTAAGTGCTACATTTTTTTTAAAATACATTTTTAGCCAATTCTGCACTGGACACCCCCAATGTCAATAAAACAAATCTCTGGTTTCTAGTGGGCTTTCTGACCTTCTGGGGGGCAGAATGGGTGCTTCTGCCCCATCTACACCCTGGGGGGGCAGAAAGACTGATATTTCTCTCTAGGGAGGCATTACCATGACCTTTTCGGGCAGCCCCACCCCAACATCAATACAAAAAAACAATCCCTGGTTTCTAGTGGGACTTTCTGCCTCCCGGGGGGCAGACTGGGGGCTACTGCCCCCATCTGTCTCCTAGGGGGGCAGAAAGACTTACATTTCTCTGGGGGGTGGGGGCATTGCCATGCCCTTTTTGGCAGCCCCCACCCCAACGTCATTAAAAAAATAATCCCTAGTTTCTAGTGGGCTTTCCGAATCCCAGGTGGGCAGTTTTGGGGCTACTGCCCTTATTTGTCCCCGGGGGGGCAGAAAGACTTACATTTCTCTGGGGGGTGGGGCATTGCCATGCCCTTTTTTTGGGCAGCCCTCACCCCAACGTCAATTAAAAAATCCCTAATTTCTAGTGGGCATTTTGTCCCCCCAGGGGGTCAGATTGGGGGCAGAAAGACTGTTGCCAACAAGCATACATGGGGGAGCAAAGGCCCTTGCCCAAGTGGTGCTCCCCCTCCCTGGTGCTAGTGGGTGGATTCCTGCTTGGGGATCGCCCTCCTGGGGTGAACCCCTAGCAGGGATCCAATAGGGAAGGGTACCATTGGAAAGGGGAGATTCTCCCCTTTCCAACAATATCTCTCCCATCTTTTTCGGTGCTCAGGGGGCTGAGAAAGCCCCACAAGCACCGAAACTGAGAAACTGAAACTAAGTTTCAGTTCCGTTTTTGTTGCACTGACGATTGCGCAACATGAGTGCGATCGTCATTGCAATGAAATCTAAAATAGGCTTGTGGAGGTTGGGGAAGCTCTTCCCCACCTCCCCAGGCAAAATGAATGGGAAATCTCTCTGCTGTTTGCAGCAGAGGGATTTCCTGAGCATGTGCTCATGAGGAAATGGTTGCGTCATGAGCACACTAGAACTTGTGCTCATGACAAAAGCATTCCGTCATGAGCATAGAAGGGGTTAATAGTATAATTGTTTTGATTGGCGATGGCTTTGGGTAGAACGTGTTTAGGCACCGGGATAGCAGTGAGGGGCTGGGCAGGGCCATGAGAAGGGCTGCCTTTGCCGTGGGTGGGTGCTTTACATGACGTACAATAATTAGAGAGGCTGCAAATGGGTCCCTGGGGCAGGGATGGCACCCAACTGACCAAGTGGGCTGTTCTGCAATAGTGATTTGACTAGGGAGGAGAGGCCTTTAGTCATGAATTTCAAAGACCCTATTTCTGCTTTGAGCATATCTTTAAGTTGATGGGTACTCTCGGGCAAGTACTATGAGAGCAGAGGGGAGGGAAGGGGAAGGTTCCTTGGATCATCTTGCAGGTCAGTTAAAGGAGAAAACCTGTTTGAGCAGGGGATAATAGGTCCTGACTGCGAGATATTATTACTGGAGGTATTGTGGGAATTAATAGGGAGTGTACAAACCCTTGCAGTGGTTAATGAAACCTCCTGGCTAAGTGAGAGAGCCCCTTTAAGTGACGCTTTCTGGAACATTGCTGGAATAGTAGTTGAGCGACTGGAACCAAAGTTATGGGAGGGGGATTGGCCAGGGTTAGTGTGCATCATGGCAGCTGGCTCCTCCTCGAGGATGCCCTCGCCCTCACTAATGAGGGTGTTCATGCGGTCAATGATTATTGCTACCTGCATGTTTCAACATCTTCCTAACCTTTTTCCCCCTCCTGACTAGGCCACCCCTGCCATCACCACCATTGCCCTTCATGGATTTCCTCTTTCTCCTCCTTCTAGGCCACAGACAAAGTAAAAATCAGTGAGCATAACGAATATCCAGGGCTCCAGCCGTTTCAGCGATACAATTAACATGAAATTGCAAAGAAAGTATGAGAAAATGTCTTTAGCAGGCAGCCGTACAGCGTTTATGGTCAGTCTCAGGCAGTTGATTAAAATCCAACCAAGTTTCTGTACAGTTCCTTTGCAAGGAAAACAAATAAAAAATATATAAATAAATAAATAGTTAAGGGAAGTGGACACAGTACCTCAAAAGCAAAGATCGTCCAGCAGGACAAATCAAGGGCAGATAAAATGGTAGTGGCCCTGACCTGCCTCTTCCTGTCATTGACGGGCACGGACAGGCCCACCCTTGGCCTGTGCGTGGCCTGCGCGCATCCTGGGAGCCCTGCAGGGAATTTAAACACCTCCTGGCATAGACGGGATGACAGAGGCACTACAAGCCGCTATGCAGGCTGGAAGATGGAGTCCTGGCCCCTCCCTGACTCCCTGGCTTCAGCTGTCCAGACCGGGTGTCCGTGTTGATGTGCCACAACTGAGGTGTGACTTGGCTTCTTTGAGAGCCCGTCTGTTGTTTGAGAGTGATAGCAATGCTTCCGAATACAGAACTGGGCTTGTGTCAGTTGTATATAAATTGCATTTGAGTGTCATGCTCAGGGCATTGTTGTCACTATCCGTGCGGGATGGAATTTCAAAATCTAAAACAGTATGCCAAAGGGCGATATCTAGAATAATGTAGTCTGTTCTGCTTGTACTGTTACCTCTTTCAAAAGGTGGAGCAAGTTGGTCCTCTGACCTGAACCTGCCACTGCAGGCCGGTAAGCCGAGCATCAAAGTCAGGGAACATCACAGCAGAGCTGTGGCCGAGCCACTATTGAGAAGTTAGCCCTCCACCCGCAGTATGCCCCTTGCCTCTTCCTAGACGATAGAGGTGAACCCTTCCAGGGGCTCGTGTGTAGCATTAAAGTCACCTGCTAGTTAAAGGTAAATGGGCGACGTATCTGAGCACGCGGAGAGGTGGTGGGCCAATGACCAGGTGTTAGTCAGTGTTCCTGGGTGTTATAGTGTTGGGCCTAGGGCCCACATCACGGAAAATGAGGGACACAGACACCCGGACAAATACAGCAGTAACTGGCCACGAGCACGTGCACCTGGGCCCTTTTATTGCCGGGGCCACGTCACTCGTGGCACCCGTGATGGATGGGTGTGGGAGTGCAGTGTGTCCACCCCTCGAGGGAGTGGCTGGGATGACAGCTTCCTGCGGGACACTAGACCGTGTCTCGCAGGACACTACATTCCTCCCCAACTTTATTGAGGAACAAACAACATGTTAGTCCAACCTGTGGGGATGAACAGTTACCTAAATACCACAGGGTCCATCAGTCTCTCGAGTCAGGTGGCAGGACGACATCAGACATGGGCTGGTAACTTGGCTTGCAGCAGGACCTTCGCGGCGCACACTCGTAGTTTAACCTGAGGGGCTCAGGACATGGCCGCTGGCTTGGAGACGTCCGCTGCGTACCGTCAGCGCGCCTCGGACTTTGCATGCTTCGTCTTCTGTCTGGACACTTTCTTCTGGTGCTTCGTGTGCCTGTAGCGTAGCTTGCAATTAGGTCTGTGTACTAGGAGGGGCGAGTGATGCGATCTCTCCTCGGCAGTGGCGTAGGGCAACCACATGTGACGCTCGCTCTGCACAAGCCTCTCTTGAGCTGTTAGCGGGGACAGCGACCTTGAGACGTTGCTGCTCTGGCTGGTTGTCCACTCTTGTCTGTGGTGGCTGTCCGTGCATAGCTCTGAGTTTCTTGCAGCTCTTTGCGGGGTTTGTCAGTCTCTCCTTGTACATTGCAGAGGTGGCAGGCAGTGCTTATGCCTATATGATGCCGGTTTGCGCTGGTGCAGCTTGGGGCGTCTTGAGGCCTCTTGAGTGTGGCAGCTACGTGGAGGCTCCATTGTCTTCAAAGGCGTCCTGGCTGTTCTCGTTTGCGGGGTATGGAGGGCTGCTTTATGATCATTCTCCTCTGAGGGCACAACTTGCTGTGCCTGGCACAGTCCGTCTCAGATACTGGGTGTGAGCAGGCAGTCTTCCTGTTGACTCCCATTGCCGGTTGGTTAGCAGGATGCTATGCTCTAGTACAGCTGGTCTGTGGGGCGCAGTGCAGCTACCCTGATGTCGGTCGCGGTGGGCAGTCAGTGTGCTCGTCCGCCTTGTGGATGCGCCAGTGTGGATCTTCCTGCTAGGAGGACGTTGGAATCTCCTTTTGCTGATCTTGCATTTCTGGCAGGGTAGTGGGGTGTCCAGGTCTCTCCTCCGGTCCGTGGTGTTGCCTGGGCTAACGGTTGTGGGGCACAGCTGGCTAACCGCTCTGGCCAGGCAGTCCGTCCATCCTTTAGCGTGTCGCGTCTGGGAGCTGCCAGGTGGAGTTGCAGTGGCTCGCTTTGATTGCTTCAGATTTTGAGTGCCGGAGGGACTGGTGTAGGGCTCTGTGCCGTTACTGTGTCAGTGGCCACAATGTGGGAGTTGGGAACGCCGTGTGGTTCACTTGGTGCCAAGGTGACGTGAGCTGCCCCTCATACTCGTGTTGGGGTCCGAGGCATTCCTTACTGCTCAGCCTAAGCTGGGGGACTACTGGTCGCAGCAGCTCTGTGGGTGCATGGGCATGGATCTCCCTGCTATGAGGAATTTATTGTCCTGTTGGTTTTTGCACAGCCAGCTGTTTCTCCCTCGCGTGTTGGGTGGTGTGGCTGCAGTACTACCTGTGGCCACTAGGTGGCGGTGTAGCGCCTCAGTTTTCAGCGTGGCAGCCTGTCACATGCTGCCGGCCATGCTGTGTCAGGGTCATCGCATAGGCAGGTGTCCGTGAGATTGTTTACGGGGTGACCAGCCCGGAGAATGTAGGAGATTTTTCCTTTTCCTCTGTTTTCTCTGGAGCTGTGGGCTCCTGCGGGGAAAACGCTGCCTGGAGCAATGCTGCTGGTGTGGCAGGCCTCTGGGGACATGTGCTTGTGGGGTTTAGACCGACGATTGCAGTGCTTGCTAGTTTCTGTTGAGAGCAGATGCACCATTGCTCCTGACCACCAGGTGGTGCTGCTAGTACTTTCGCTGATTCCAGAGAGTTGACAGGGCCTGGCGTGGAGAAAGCATCACCCTCTGCCAGTGCGGCTGGGCATAGGCTCTTCCCTTTCAATTCTGCAGATGTCCTCCTGGGGCGCCGCACTCGCTCCTGTGTGCAGCAACGGGGAGGCCGTGAATCGGCGCGAATTCACATCACCAGGCTGCGGCGCCCTGTCGTCTTTGGCCAGCTGCTGGGGGTTTCGAGGTGAGTGCCGGTTGGTGCGCGATACCAGCGGCAAGGATGCAGGGGCTGAGAGCGGGGTAGTGGGCATCCAGGCTGTACAGCCTCTCCAGTCTCGAGAGCGCCTCTTGTATCAGGCCGCTGCTGGCGGCACCGTGAATGGCCGTACCATGTCATGCCCGTTTTCCTTGTAGGTGTTGGTGCAATGACGGCGGGTGGGACGGCCTGTGGGTGCCTCCGGGTATGGGTGGAGTACACCGAGGGTCAGGGTCTCAGGCACTTCCAACGCATCGCTAGTGGCGACAAATCTCTGTCGTGCTTCTTAGGAGACTGACCTGCTGTCGGGCTGGTTGGTTGGCATCACTGCTGTCATGGCTGCCATTTGCAGGTGCTACCAGGACTTCTCCTATGATGCCGGTGCATGTGCCGGGTAGCTTGCTTTTCCCTCAGCACGGCTTTGACTTCCGTGCAGGCACGTAGTATGAGAAAGTCAATGTGCAGGCAACACTGATCCTCCCGGGTCTAGGAGGCGGTGAGCGGTGACACAAGGAGCTCAGTCTCCCCCTGCAGTCACGGGTGGCTGTGGACAGCTCGCCGAGGGGGTCGCTTGCCGGGCTCTTTTCCTACCCTACGAGGAACAATGAAGCAGCGCCGCAGGCATGCGGGGTGAACTACCCGCCTCGTCGCCAGTGTAGTGTTGGGCCTAGGGCCCACATCACGGAAAATGAGGGACACAGACACCCAGAGAAATACAGCAGTAACTGGCCACGAGCACTTGCACCCGGGCCCTTTTATTGCCGGGGCCACATCACTCGTGACACCCGTGATGGATGGGTATGGGGATGCAGTGTGTCCAGCCCTCGAAGGAGTGGTTGGGATGACAGCTTCCTGCGGGACACTAGAACGTGTCTTGCAGGACACTACAGGTGTGGTGCGATTGTATATATTGTACCCTTTTGCCTGATGCCCATTTTCCCCACTGATGCTTAAACCTAATGCATTGCAGTAGCCAGGCTCAAGGCTTCTTTTTCCAACATTCCAACATAGAGCATGTTTTAGACCCAGATCAATAATCGCCCTGATGGTTGTCCTGCCCTAGATGGTAATGCCTCTAGGCGATAGTTAGTGAACCCTAACAACAAGAGTTTTTCTAGAGCCCATATCTCTTGTAGTATAACCACATCAAATTCCCTGACAGAGTCCCCAGTCTGAGTATGCAAGTTTCCCCCATAGCTACCAGCTGCATTTCTGGACAAAACTGAAAATGGGAACCTACTTCTTTCATACATCAATTGAAGATGGCCGCCTAGACGGGGCAACAACGCGAAGCTCCGGGGTTTCAGGATCGCAATCTGCAAACATGATGTGCTAGCCCCTGCCATCCATGCCATCCAAACCTCTGATGCAGTCATCACTTGTGAGGAAGACTTACTAGTGCCTTGCTGGGGTCAACGGAGCGTCCATTGGCCCTGCGGCGATGAGCTAGCCCCAGTAGTGGTATTAGTTTGGCACTTCTCCCAAACGCTGGTCCTCCCTGATCTGTTGAGCGGTCGTTTGCCTGCTTCATTTTCAAAAGGAAGGTCTGATCAGTGCCCAAAGTGACATCCGGCTGCCGCTGCTTTCCGGGGTGGGGGGGTGGGGGGGGGAGACGAAGCAGGCTGACACCTGTTCTGAATGTGTTGCAGGCTGAGTGCATCCAGATGCTTCCTTCATCCATGGGTAAGTTGACTCTGCGTGGGCTGTGTTTGCATCTCTGGGGACTGAGCGAGTGCAGTGTTGGAGTGGTAGTCCGCCAGTCCACCCCCACACCTGCACCTTTGCACTCAAACTGGAATGTGGACTTATGCTGAGTCCTGCTCGGGCTTGCTCTGCTGTGAATATAATGCTAGCTTGTGGCCTGATCCCCCACACACTCACTTGAGTACCAAGAAGCAGATCTTGCAGAGGGGCAAGGCAAAGTGGAGTGGAGTGAGGTCCTGCTCGGGCTTGCTCTGTTCTGACTCTCATGCTTGCTTATGGCTTGCCCCACCACATTCCAGTGCCAGGAAGCGAAGTTTGCAGAAGAAGAAGACAAAGCTGAGTAGAATGGGGTTTGCAGGACTGTTGGCTGTAATTGCCATGCTCATTGTCTATGTTTATCAGTTTGGTTAGCCCACTTTCCAGCTCATTCTGCCTTCCCAGTGGCAAGATGCCCATCCCACCAGATTGAATATCATGTCCCAAGAAAGTACCTAAAAGTCAAAGAGGACTCTGGCCCAGCTAAATTCCACTGAAAGAAATGTAGGACTCCAGCACAAGATAGTAATGGAAGTCAAAGGAGGACTATGAGCATTTTTGACTTACATGAAAGTAAAATAGGACTCATATCCAGCTATACCTGGGAGCAGCCATCTCAGAAGTGTGTCTCTATTATTCACAGGCAAGTCGTACTCAGATCTCTCCCCACCTCCCATCCTGCGCACGGATGCACTTTTCACCATTGAGGCCAGGATTTTTCTGCGCACTATTCGTCAATATAAATTCTACAGCAGAAGTTGATGCCTGTTAATCCCTTAAATTCATAATGCCTCTTGATTACTGCACATATCATACACAGTTTTAACTCACTCTTTGGTCTCCCTTTCACCATGGTGCCAACTATCACCAGCCCTATTGAGGTCCAACTCTCACTGGTGGGTCTAAATTCCTAAGAACTACAAACACAACCTTCTCTAGAGGCACCCGGAAACACTTATATCTGATGCATACATATGCTCATCTAAAGACATCATTGTTAATGACCTAATCTTTTTCACAAACAGAAGAGCACAATGGAGAAAAGCGTTTACATCCATGCTCAGTGCCAAATAAATAAAGAGAACACCTCATGTTTTTAGATTATCCATGATTCACTCTACAATCTTCAATGCTGACCTCTCCATTTCTTTATACAACAATGGGATCACTCTTAATTAATCATCGATTCAAAACCAAGAACAATTTGACAAAATCTTTATGAGAATTAAACATTTGATGGCTATAATTTTAACTCCTCTGCCCCAAGATGAATCTCAAATAACACCTGAAAAACGTTGTCACTAAATATCACATCAAATCAATGCTTTTTAATTGCAGATTAGTGGCAAGGCAAGCAGCTGATATTGCAGACATGATCCTCTCACTTGCTCTTGACCTCCTGATCCTACCGGAAACTTGGCTCAAGGAAACCTCTGGACATTCTAGTTTCCCCAGACTAAAATATTATTAGAATGGATAGATTGGTTAAAAATGGAAGTGGAGTTACTTGCATCAATCGATCTAGTCTCTGTTTGAGACAGAGTCATTTGGCTCCGAGGTCCTCTTATGAACACCTGGAACTCAAAATCTGGAACAATGACAAAATAATATATACACTCCACACTATCTACCACCCTCCTGGAGATAATCCTGAGTTCACTGAACAAATGATGGAGACCATTTCAGTGAAAGTGGACCAATCTCACAACCATATCTTCCTTGGGGAATTCAACTTGCATTGGAACAATGAAAAGGATCCATTAGTAGCCACCTTCAAGACCTTCCTATTCAACATTAATCTTACCCAATTCTGCAACAAGCCCACGCATATCAAAGGTTCCACCCCAGATCTTATCCTAGCCAAAGAGAACCTCATTCAACTTGACAATATAGTACTTTGCGACTGGTCAGATCACCTCTTAATTTCAGCTTGCATCATGGAAAAAATACTGATCGGACAAGGTCAACCTGACAACAAACAATGGTCTAGAAATCTGAGAAAAATCAACGTAAATGATCTTACTATTATGAGCAATATTTTTCTTCAGCCGCCCACAACATGACAAATTTGGATGATCTCACTAAGCACTACACTCTGTCCATGAGGGATATTTCCAATGCACTTGCTCCTCATCATTGCAAAGGAATCCCTAGCAAGCGTTCTCAACCTTGTTTCAACAGCTCCCTTAACAAATAACAACATAGTCTAAGGCTCGCTGAAAGATCATGGAGATCTTCTCCTTCCCTAGCTAACCTCAAACTACTAAGGAAGATTCAAAATTCGTATAACAAACATCTACGCAGCTCTAAATCTGATCACTTTAGATCGCAACTTGAGAAGGAAAGAAATAGATCTAAATGTAGTTTCGAAATTATCAAACAACAATTAAACCAACCCTTTAACTGTCACGTCCTCCGTGGCGACCGCTGCACACTCCCTGCAAAGACAGCCATACAACGCTTGGTGGACGAGAGCCGCGCTCCATCTCCGCGAGATGCGTGAGATATGGAGGGGCTCTCTGGTTCACTACAATTCCCGGCATCCTTGACTGCGCGCATGCGCAGGAGACAACGCTGCGTTCATCCGCCCGGCTACGTAAGCCGAGAACGCTGAGGGATGGGCGCAGATTATTTCGCCTCGAGTTGCTGACAGAGGAGGACGTTCCGAGGACCTTGCTGCTTCCATATTGGCTTTGGTGGGGTAAGGGTGTCGGTGACACCGCCAAGAGTCATACCTTTGCATTTCGTAGTATTCCGGCATTGTGACTCGCGCCGCTAGTACTGCCTTTGATTATCAGCCATAGCGGACCTGGGTGACACCGCCAAGAGTCATAACTGTGCATTACTTAGTATTCCGGCGTTGTGACTCACGCCGCTAGTACTGCCTTTGATTCTCCGCCATAGCGGACCTGGGTGACACCGCCAAGAGTCATAACTTTGCATTTCTCAGTATTCCTGGTGTTGAGACTCACGCCGCTAGTGTAATTGTTCACCAGTGGTCATTTCAGAACAGAGTGCCAACGCCACAAGTCCTTACCTGCTCATTGTTGTCTTACGGCCCTGTGGGATCACAGCGCCGGTTAGAACCCTTGCCACCATATATCTTGGTATAAACAGACATTACTCATTACTCAAGAAACCCGTACCAGGTGGTATATCATCATTCTACGATTTCCTCCAACTTGTCTGCCAGACTTCAGTTCTCCATATTAGTGGTCTAATATCTGTGTGTATTGTTTCGTCATAGCAGGGGATGTAATAGAGGTGCTGAATGCTGAACATATTGCGTAATACCTTCTTCCCTTGTGAGGCCCACAGTTGCACTGGTTATGGTGGGTAAGGAGCTCATGTTCTGAGATTGTGTAACAACAGTATAAAGGAAGATTATTGCTAATACGTTTTATGTAATCCACAGTTCTCTGCTGTGTATCACGTATAGATGATATGAACAATCAGACAAGCATCCCATACACTTGAGAGGGTCAGATGATGAAACAATCGTCCTTCTAGTTATAGATGCTTTCCTTGAGTTCTTTGTTTTCTTTACAGGTATACCTATAGACCAATATGTATAGTGGGTACTTCCTGGTTTAAGGTAGCTAAGGATTGAGGTGCAGTGTGCAGTGTGTCTTAATCATCGTTTTTCTCCACAGATCTCCCTCCCCACTGTTCCCTTCCTTTCGTTCCCCCGATTGACCCCCTCTAATATCCGTGCTGTTACAGCATCTCGGAAATTGAGGTTGTCAATAGGTGGACCCCATTGAGCAACAAACCGATCCTGAGAGGCCTCCGAGGGACCGTGACAGAATAATCTGCCTACTTAAATATACCTCTCCCGGTCGGGTCGTTGCTGCGATGGCCACCTTGGAAGACGTTCTGGTTACCTTAGGGGCACTTCAGCAGGAGATAGCCGACTCCAGGGTGGAGATAGCGGCATCTAGGGCCGAAACTGCAGCCTTGCAAGACACAGTCACTAGATTACAACGAAACCCATTTGACGCACAATCAGGTAGAACTTGGGGTGGGAGTACATTCCAGTTTGGATCATCCTCTGTGGCTTCTCCACTTACAGTGGAAATGCCTACGCCCATTCCTTTGGCCGCTCCTGAGAGGTTTTATGGGGAGGCATCCAAGGTACAAGTCTTTATGACTCAAGTGTTATTACACTTTTCATGTAAACCCAAGGCCTTTCCCACCAATCAGGCTCGGGTGGCTTTTATGATTTCATACCTAACAGGTGATGCGGCCCAATGGGCCGTACCTTATGTGCGGCGCGACGACCCCCTTCTATACGATTGGGAGGCGTTTTGTAAAGAATTCGAGCTTGTGTTCGATCGAAGGGCAGCTTCCTTTTCAGCAGATAGAGAACTGCTGGAACTTAAACAGGGAACTAAGGACTTGGTGGTGTACATCAATACCTTCCAACGTTTGGTAGCCGAAACACAATGGCCAGAGGAAAAGAAGGCTGCTGTGTTTTATCATGGGCTGAGGGACGACATGAAAGACGTGTTAGCCCAGATAGACCCGCAACCGTCCACTTGTATAGATCTTATCAACCTCACGTTAAGGTTAGATTATCGCATAGGGGAACGCCGTGGGGACAGAAGGAAAGTAGAGCGGCAGCCTATGAGATTTGAGAAAGGTAGGGGGTCGGGAGTGGGGAGTGGGGGTGGCCCCTGTATCGGAACCTATGGACATAGGTACCATTCGAGCCCCACTTACGCCAGCAGAGAGAGACCTTCGGCGAAAGACTGGGCTCTGCATGTATTGCGGAAAAAAAGGGCATTTCGTGAAAGAATGTTTGGCCAAACCCAAAACCAACGTAGGGGTCAAAAGAGTGTCTGGCTTGTCCTTAGAGGTCGTGCCGGAAAACTGATTCACCCAGGGAAAGCAGGAGGGAAGTCCTTGGGTGGGTTGCATATTCCTTCTACCATGAATACCCTAGCATTATCGTCTCAACATTTGTTTTTAACCATCACTCTTAAAACGCCAGGAGGTTGGCAGACATGTGAAGCCATGGTTGATTCTGGAGCCACAGAATTGTTTATGGACCTAGGGACCGCCAGGCGTTTAAGGATCGAGTTGATTAAAAAAGACTCCCCCGAAGAGGTGTTGGCTGTAGATGGGAAGGTGTTAAGCACAGGCCCTATCAGGTACCATTCAGATAATATGCCCATGACTTGCGGGGAGGGGCATACTGAAATTGTGTCTTTTAATGTTATCAAAGCCCCGCAGTATGGAGTGATCCTAGACCTGCCCTGGTTGAAATTACACAACCCAACCATCGATTGGAAAAATAACAAGGTGGAGTTTAAGAGTTCCTGGTGCAGAGAGCATTGTACTAACAACGTGGGGGTAATTGCTTGTAGTCAGGAAAGTCCCAACTCAATAGCCACAGCCGCAGAAACAGATGTAAAGTTGCCTGCGTGGTATGCAGATTATCAAGATGTGTTCTGTGAGAAATCTGCTGATATCCTCCCCCCTCACAGGCATTATGACTGCCGTATAGACTTAGTCCCAGGGGCTGTTATACCTTGTGGAAGACTATATGCACTCACTGAAACAGAAAATACTCACTTAAGAGAATACCTAGACAAATACTTGGAGAACGGGTTTATACGCCCTTCACGATCCCCGGCAGCCTCTCCTATTTTTTTTATTCCCAAGGCCAACGGGGAGAAGAGAGCCTGCATTGACTTCAGGGCATTAAACAACGTAACGGTCAAAAATAGGTATCCTCTGCCTTTGATATCTGTTCTGATAGAACAGGTTAAGTCAGCCACAATCTACACTTGCCTTGATTTAAAGGGGGCCTACCACTTGGTACGCGTTCGGGAAGGGGACGAGTGGAAAACCGCCTTTAGGACCCGCTATGGTCTTTATGAGTATACCGTGATGCCATTCGGACTGTGCATTGCCCCCGCCGCATTTCAATACTTCGTTAACGAGGTGCTGCTGGAGTATTTGGACAAGTTTGTGGTGGCATATATCGATGATATTCTGATATATTCCTCCACGGAGGAGGAACATAGGGCACATGTGGGGTTGGTGTTTGATGCATTACGACAGAATAAACTATTTTGTAAACTCAGTAAATGTGAGTTCCACGTGAAAGAAGTGGAATTCTTGGGAGTGATGCTGACACCCTCAGGCCAGGTTATGTCAGAACGAAAGATCAAAGCCGTGAAAGATTGGGCCCAACCTACAAATGTTAAAGACATTCAATGCTTTCTCGGATTTGCAAATTTTTATCGCAGATTCATTAACCAATTCTCTGCGGTAGTGGCTCCCCTTACCAAGCTGTTACGAAAAAACGAACCATTTCGGTGGACACCAGAAGCAGAGGCCTCCTTTCAAGGCTTAAAGGATGCTTTTGTTACTGCCCCGGTGCTAATACATCCGGACCCAGAGAACCCATACATTGTGGAAGCAGATGCCTCCGATGTGGCAGTAGGAGCCATACTCTCACAACGCCATAAGACGACGGGCCAACTTCATCCGGTGGCCTATATGTCCAGGAAATTAAATTTGGCCGAAACACGGTATACCATCGCCGAAAAAGAGCTCCTAGCCATAAAAGAAGCATTTAGTGATTGGAGACACCTGCTATTAGGGGCCAAGCATGTGGTAACTGTATATACCGATCATCGTAACTTGCAGTTCATGAGATCGACGCGGATGTTGTCTCCCAGGCAGTTACGCTGGATGCTATTCTTTTCAGAGTTTCACTACCTTGTCACTTACTGACCTGGGGCAGACAATAAAAAGGCGGACGCTTTGTCCCGCAAAGACATCCCTGATGGAACCCAGATAGAACAGTCGCAGTCAGTTTTGGACCCTCAAAGGGTCATAGGATCACTACAAATGGACACCTTTCTACAGAAAGTAATCAAAGGGGTGAAGAATCCTTACTGGAAGAAATGGTTACGGAGCCACCCGCAGTAGAAAATGATTAAGGGTCTCCCAATGAAAGGCAAACAGTTATTAATACCCAATCCGACCTTAAGGAAAGAGGTCTTCCACTGGTGTCATCACACGCCCAGTGCGGGACATAACGGTATTAAGAAGACCTTAGATCGCATTTCTCGCCAGTTTTGGTGGCCAACTGTGGTGGAAGACACCACGGCCATGATTCACAGGTGTGAGACGTGTGTGACGGCTAAACCAGAACACGGGAAATCCAAAGGACTGTTACAACCCCTACCGTCTCCTTTGGTACCCTGGGAAACCATTTCTATTGATTTTATCGTTGGGTTGCCAATGGATCAAGGATGTACAGACATCGTGGTAGTGGTGGACAGTCTCACCAAGATGGGACATTTTATAGCCTGTGCTAAAGAACCCACGGCAGGACAATTGGCCAAATTACTATTGTTTCATGTGATCAGGCTTCATGGCCTTCCGGCAAATATAGTGTCTGACAGGGGCCCCCAATTCACTGCTCGATTTTCGACAGCATGGTGTAAGGCATTACACATGAAAACGTCCAAAAGTACCAGTTTTCACCCTCAGTCTGATGGGCAAACAGAAAGATTGAATCAAACGCTCAAGCAGTACCTACGGTGCTACATGGAAAAAAAACACCGACGCTTGGGTGGATCTCTTGTGTTTGGCTGAGGTGGCATACAACAGTGCCAAACACCAATCCACCAACTTCACGCCTTTTTACAGTAATTACGGATACCATCCACGCTTCATCTCTTTGATTCAACCTGGAAGCATCCCTGAAGTGCCGGAAGCACAAGACAGGGTGAAACACATTCAACAAACCCTACACCACACTCGAAGAAATTTGGAAAAGGCCAAAGGGATCTACAAAACTAAGGCGGATAAACACCGACAACCCACACCTATCTACAAGGTAGGAGAAGCAGTGTGGTTATCGACGAAAAACATTCGATTCCGTCGATATAGCGTGTTTAATCCCAAGTTCATTGGACCTTATAAAATCATCAAAGTGATCTCACCGTTGGCCATGAAATTGGCTCTGCCCAAGGCCATGAAAATACATCCGGTCTTTCATGTGTCCTTATTGAAGCCCTCATATACATCCATAAAGAAAAGACCGGCGCCCATTTGGATCAATCACGAGCCGGAGTATGAAGTGCAGTCAATTATGGACTCAAAAATGAGGGGATCCAAATTGTGGTATTTGGTGTCCTGGAAAGGATATGGCGCGGAAGAAAATTCGTGGGAACCAGCGGTGGGCGTACATGCTCCCCGGTGCGTAAAAGCCTTTTACGAACGGTTTCCCAACAAACCTGGTTCGTGTCAGCGGTCGTTGGGAGAGGGATGTGCTGTCACGTCCTCCGTGGCGACCGCTGCACACTCCCTGCAAAGACAGCCATACAACGCTTGGTGGACGAGAGCCGCGCTCCATCTCCGCGAGATGCGTGAGATATGGAGGGGCTCTCTGGTTCACTACAATTCCCGGCATCCTTGACTGCGCGCATGGGCAGGAGACAACGCTGCGTTCATCCGCCCGGCTACGTAAGCCGAGAACGCTGAGGCATGGGCGCAGATTATTTCACCTCGAGTTGCTGACAGAGGAGGACGTTCCGAGGACCTTGCTGCTTCCATATTGGCTTTGGTGGGGTAAGGGTGTCGGTGACACCGCCAAGAGTCATACCTTTGCATTTCTTAGTATTCCGGCGTTGTGACTCGCGCCGCTAGTACTGCCTTTGATTATCAGCCATAGCGGACCTGGGTGACACCGCCAAGAGTCATAACTTTGCATTACTTAGTATTCCGGCGTTGTGACTCACGCCGCTAGTACTGCCTTTGATTCTCCGCCATAGCGGACCTGGGTGACACCGCCAAGAGTCATAACTTTGCATTTCTCAGTATTCCTGGTGTTGAGACTCACGCCGCTAGTGTAATTGTTGACCAGTGGTCATTTCAGAACGGAGTGCCAATGCCACAAGTCCTTACCTGCTCATTGTTGTCTTACGGCCCTGTGGGATCAGAGCGCCGGTTAGAACCCTTGCCACCATATATCTTGGTATAAACAGACATTACTCATTACTCAAGAAACCCATACCAGGTGGTATATCATCATTCTACGATTTCCTGCAACTTGTCTGCCAGACTTCAGTTCTCCATATTAGTGGTCTAATATCTGTGTGTATTGTTTCGTCATAGCAGGGGATGTAAGAGAGGTGCTGAATGCTGAACATATTGCGTAATACCTTCTTCCCTTGTGAGGCCCACAGTTGCACTGGTTATGGTGGGTAAGGAGCTCATGTTCTGAGATTGTGTAACAACAGTATAAAGGAAGATTATTGCTAATACGTTTTATGTAATCCACAGTTCTCTGCTGTGTATCACGTATAGATGATATGAACAATCAGACAAGCATCCCATACACTTGAGAGGGTCAGATGATGAAACAATCGTCCTTCTAGTTATAGATGCTTTCCTTGAGTTCTTTGTTTTCTTTACAGGTATACCTATAGACCAATATGTATAGTGGGTACTTCCTGGTTTAAGGTAGCTAAGGATTGAGGTGCAGTGTGCAGTGTGTCTTAATCATCGTTTTTCTCCACAGATCTCCCTCCCCGCTGTTCCCTTCCTTTCCTTCCCCCGATTGACCCCCTCTAATATCCGTGCTGTTACAGCATCTCGGAAATTGAGGTTGTCAATAGGTGGACCCCATTGAGCAACGAACCGATCCTGAGAGGCCTCTGAGGGACCGTGACATTAACCAACTCTTGACACTTAAGACTTTATCCCTAGCACTGAGGAGTTCTCAGCCGATTTCACTGAAAAAAAAGAAAGATCAAATTAGATCTACAATTTTCCTTACTAGACTTACAGAATCAAGCTCCCAGGCCTCCAATTTACCATGGATGAGCTGTCCTATGATTGATGCGGCTGCCAAAAATGATTCCTTGTGGAATACTTTTAGACTTCTGGATGATCTTGACCTGCTTAACATATTAACAATATTAAAACCATCAAATCACTTCAACGGTTCGATGCCCACTAAATGTTTAAAATAGTTTACCTCATCCATTTTCCCGCTGTGGTTGAAGATTGTACATGAATCGATCACGCAAGGCCTAATTATAGATAGCCTCAAGATTGGTCACGTCATCTCTATCACAAAGAAACCGAAGGTAGATTTATCTGATTCCAACAACTTCAGACCTATTTCTCAATATCATGACTCTACCCAAACTTCTCAAGAAATATTTACTTACTCAGCTCTGTAATCACACTGATCATTTTCATCTCCTCGACCGATACCAGTCTGGCTTCAGATCGGGTCACAGTACAGAAACCGCCTTAACACCCATTGTAGACGATGCCCTAAGACTTCTCGACCAGAATGAACCATGCCTACTTAGACTGTTGGATCTCTCCTCAGCGTTTGATACGGTCAAACACGACAAACCAATTGACCTACTTCAAACAAGGATGGGGATTTCAGGTACAGTGTTAAATTGGTTTATCTCATTCCTTCAAGGGAGAACTCACAGACTTGAAGTAAACAATGACCTTTCCAATAGAATTCCTGCCTCAATTGGAGTCCCACATGGATCGGCACTATCAACTACTCTTTTCAACCTGTATCTGGAGTCGCTCACTAACATTCTGAAATTATCTAACATTCAATACCATATGAATGCTGATGATACCCAACTGTATATGAAGATTTCTTTTCCTGAAGACATTGCTATTCTCAACCTTGCACTCTTAAAAACCCAACAATGGATATCGCACAACTACCTTCTGCTAAATTCTCTCAAAACAGAGTTCCCCTTGCTCGCCCATCACAATCATACTGCGCCCATTGAGGACTGGCTCAAACAGCTAACAGCCCTCAACTACACGCCATATTTAGTTAACTCCACTGGATCACTAGGCCTAATTCTGGAAAAATGCCTAAATATGCAGGAACACATCAGTGCTTCAAGAGGAGCCAATTACCAACTCTGCACATTAAGGATAATCAAAAAGTTCCTGCCGCCCTCCGCCCTGCACCAAGCTGTCCAGTCCCTTGTGATCTCCCCTTTAGACTACAAAATTAGGACCTTGGTGTAAGAAGTTGGCCTGACATATGCTGGTCACTAGTTATAGTGGCCACCTTGCATCAGTCCAATTCGACTCTTATGGTAGATAGATTTAAGCCAACCTTTTAAAGAAAGCTATCCTAGTGGTAGCTGTGGAGAGCAGCCTTCAGGCTAAGTCTCAGAGGAATGTAAAGCAGCTTGTTTTACCTAATAATCTCTTGAATTACCAAATGAAAGGACACCACTAGGCCTGGGCCAAAATTCCGTTCCGTTCGCGGAAATTGCGATAATTTGGCATTTTCGCGTTTCGCGGAAAGCGAGAGAATGTCAAAATTTCCGCATTCCGCAGCTTAGCGATAGCTTGTTTCTTGCTCGCGCTGTAAAAAAATACATTCTTGCATGCGCGCGATCGCCTTACCTGAATCCCCACGTTCGCTGACAAGTTTTACCGACCCGGTCGCGTTCTCCATGAGATATTGGTTTGTTGGTAGCCATTTTGCGCTGTCTCGCAACAGTTTGCGCTCGCATTGTCGCGCGATCACGTCATTTGTCACGCGAAGACGTCATTCTTCTCGCGATCATGCACCGCGCGAGTATGAGAAGATTGAGATCTCGAACACGTCATTCTACACCGCGAGCGAGAGGGTGAGGACGCGGGCACGGCTAATCGAACGCGAAAAGGAGAAAGAGACCCGGAACACGTCATATCCAACGCGACAGGGAGAAAGAGAACGCGATCATGTCATTTTCGACACGCCGTCGACATCCGGCGGAAGTAATGTGGAGCTCGAGAACTCGAACATGTAAAATTTTCAATTTGGAGAGGAATATCAGCTCTAGCAGCATGAAACCTTCTGCAAATGCTGATTTTGGATGACTCCTCAGATTGACATTTGGTTGTCCTTTTTTGTGCAAGGAGTCCTTTTTTAAAAAGGTGGGGAGAGGGAGGAAGTGCCACAGAATCTCCAACTTCCTGTTCCTGTCCAGCAAGCTCCTCCCAGTGCTTTGTCCATCTCCTGCTCAGTCTGCCTTTGGATTTTGAGCTGGAAAGATCACTCTTTTTGTCTGCTGCATCATTGCAATTGGATTTGAGGATTTTTTTAATAGGATATTTTACAAGTAAGTGGTTGTTGTGTCTGTTTGATTGTGGGCATTGCAGTTGTTGTAACTACAATATATTTTTGATAACTATCATCATTCCTTTTTTTTTAAATGTTGTGGGTAGTAGTAGTAGGCCCGAGCTAGTCATGGGCATGGCCTCATGTGTGTGTGCATGATGAAGCAACTGTTCCTTTGGTGTTTTTTGAATGTATTTCATTTTCAAGCATCATTTAGGGCATGGATGGCATAGGATTGAGTTGGGGAAGTGTGTTTTTTTGGGGTGGCCTTTCAGATGTTGTTGTGCCTGGCCATGTGGCTGGTGGCCATTTTGAAGCCTAGGCCTGCAAACTTGCCTGGCCTTGTCTGCCAACAGGCCTGCTTTCATCCACTAGGATCAGAGCAGCTAGCCACAGCTTTATTAATCAAGTGTTTTCTGTGTGGTCTGTTGAATTTATACATCATTTAGGGCATGGATGGCATTGGATTGAGTTGGGGAAGTGTGTTTTTTGGGGTGGCCTTTCTGATGTTGTTGGGCCTGGCCATGAGGCTGGTGGCCATTTTGAAGCCTAGGCCTGCAAGCTTGCCCGGCCTTGTCTGCCAACAGGCCTGCTTTCATCCTCTAGGATCAGAGCAGGTAGCCACAGCTTTATTAATTAAGTGTTTTCTGTGTGGTCTGTTGAATTTATTTTAGACATCATTTAGGGCATGGATGGCATTGGATTGAGTTGGGAAAGTGTGATTTTTGGGGGTGGCCTTTCTGATGTTGTTGGGCCTGGCCATGTGGCTGGTGGCCATTTTGAAGCCTATGCCTGCAAGCTTGCCCGGCCTTGTCTGCCAACAGGCCTGCTTTCATCCACTAGGATCAGAGCAGGTAGCCACAGCTTTATTAATCAAGTGTTTTCTGTGTGATCTGTTGAATTTAGACATCATTTAGGGCATGGATGGCATTGGATTGAGTTGGGGAAGTGTGCTTTTTTGGGGAGGGCTTTCTGATGTTGTTGGGCCTGCCAATGTGGCTGGTGGCCATTTTGAAGCCTAGGCCTGCAAGCTTGCCTGGCCTTGTCTGCCTACAGGCCTCCTTTCATCCACTAGGATCAGATCAGGTAGACACAGCTTTATTAATCAAGTGTTATCTGTGTGGTCTGTTGAATTTAGACATCATTTAGGGCATGGATGGCATTGGATTGAGTTGGGGAAGTGTGCTTTTTTGGGGTGGGCTTTCTGATGTTGTTGGGCCTGGCCATGTGGCTGGTGGCCATTTTGAAGCCTAGGCCTGCAAGCTTGCCTGGCCTTGTCTGCCAACAGGCCTGCTTTCATCCACTAGGATCAGAGCAGGTAGCCACAGCTTTATTAATCAAGTGTTTTCTGTGTGGTCTGTTGAATTTAGACATCATTTAGGGCATGGATGGCATTGGATTGAGTTGGGGAAGTGTGCTTTTTTGGGGTGGCCTTTCTGATGTTGGTTGTCTTAAAGACATGCTTTTGTTGTATGTGTCTGGTGTGTTGGTGTGCAATGCATGCACCCTGCAGACCTTTTTGGGGCCTGTGAATGTTCGTATTTACATTTTGTTGCATTAAAAAGGCAGAGCAGTGTGCTTTAGCATGCATCCTTTACCCGGCTTTTATAGGCCTTTTGTCAGCTCCTGGTGTTTCCCAGGACCCCGGCTTGTTTGTGATTTGTGAGTGTCCATGTGGGTGGTGGCCTTTTTTTGTGTTTAGACTGGGAGTTATTAGTGTCCTGCTTTTGCCATAGGCCTGCATGGTTTTCTTATTGGCTATTTGGCTTACTGCTTCCATCCATCCACCCCCTTTGCCAGCAGCAGCTCCATGGATGCTGAGATGCTCAAATAATTTAATGGCAAATAGGGTCCACCCCACTTCCATTACATTTTTATTTTGGTGGTTATTATTAACTTTCCTATCTTTCCTGTGTGACTGTACACAGGGATGTATGACGTTACAACGCATGCTATTACAACGCATACCTTTACAACGCATTTTTTACAACGCACAATCCATTACAACGCATGACATTACAACGCAGGGCACTACAACGCATTTTTAAAAACTACCTTTACAACGCATATCCATTACAACGCATACTACATTTACAACGCATAACATTACAACGCATAATATTAAATTGCATTTAAGGTAAGTATTAGATAGTATAGGGGTAAAAATTACTATTCTAACTCCAGGGGGTGCAACAGTAGGGTAAGTGTTGGATAGTATAGGGGTAAAAATTACTATTCTAACTCCAGGGGGTGCAACAGTAGGGTAAGTGTTGGATAGTATAGGGGTAAAAATTACTATTCTAACTCCAGGGGGTGCAACAGTAGGGTAAGTGTTGGATAGTATAGGGGTAAAAATTACTATTCTAACTCCAGGGGGTGCAACAGTAGGGTAAGTGTTGGATAGTATAGGGGTAAAAATTACTATTCTAACTCCAGGGGGTGCAACAGTAGGGTAAGTGTTGGATAGTATAGGGGTAAAAATTACTATTCTAACTCCAGGGGGTGCAACAGTAGGGTAAGTGTTGGATAGTATAGGGGTAAAAATTACTATTCTAACTCCAGGGGGTGCAACAGTAGGGAAAGTGTTGGATAGTATAGGGGTAACAATTACTATTCTAACTCCAGGGGGTGCAACAGTAGGGTAAGTGTTGGATAGTTTAGGGGTAAAAATTACTATTCTAACTCCAGGGGGTGCAACAGTAGGGTAAGTGTTGGATAGTATAGGGGTAAAAATTACTATTCTAACTCCAGGGGGTGCAACAGTAGGGTAAGTGTTGGATAGTATATTACTATATTATGCGTTGTAATGGTATGCGTTGTAATGGTAGTATGCGTTGTAATGGAATGCGTTGTAAAGGTAGTTTTTAAAAATGCGTTGTAGTGTCCTGCGTTGTAATGTCATGCGTTGTAATGGATTGTGCGTTGTAAAAAATGCGTTGTAAGTGTAGTGCGTTGTAAAAGTTGCGTTGTAAAGGTTGTTCCCCGTACACAGTAGTATAACATAGCCCTAGTTAAAAAAAAGTCATAAATGGCTAGACTATCTTTTGTTTGCACTAGTACAGTACTAAGTAACTGAACCACAAAAACAAATGCAACATTTCACTAATGTTCTTCTCCTGGCTTATTTGCTTTTAGGTGCACAAAAGACAGAGTAGGAGGTGTCATCTGCATCACCCGGCTACCCGTTGTACTGCCAGCCAGACAGAAGTCCTGCTGCGCATCACGTCCACATGTGACCAGAACTTGTTGTGCATCTGCATCCTGCCTGACATCTGAAGAAGATGGCCCCAAAGAAAGGTACCGGGTCCAGTACCAAGAAAGTTGCCGGTGAGAAGAAGGAACAGAAAAAGGAAGTGCCATTAACCACGACTGGTGGTGTGCCAGCCAATGTTTTTTTTGGCACCAAAAAAGTTACGCCTGCACCAGCTCGGAGCAGCACAGCGGTCCAACCCCACCAACCTAGGCCCAAGGCCTTTGGTGTCGCAGAGGTAGCCAGTCTACTAACGAGCAGCGATGTTGAAGAAATGTCATTACCGCAAAGTAGTGCACAATCAGGTCCAACGCAGGCGCAATCTCAGCAGATCAGTGTGCAGCCGCAACAAGAACAGCAGCAGCCGCAAAAAGAAGAGCAGCAGCCGCAACAAGAACAGCAGCAGCTGCAACAAGAACAGCAGCCGCAACAAGAACAGCAGCAGCCGCCGCAACAAGAACAGCAGCAGCCGCAGCAACAAGAACAGCAGCAGCCACCGCAACAAGAACAGCAGCAGCCGCCGCAACAAGAACAGCAGCAGCTGCAGCAACAAGAACAGCAGCAGCCGCCGCAACAAGAACAGCAGCGGCCGCAACAGCCCACCTGACGTAGGGGCATATCAGGAAATCGAGCTTCCTGCAGACAAAGTGGAGCAAAGTCAAACCACTGTTTCAGAAGATCTATTGTCTTCCAGACCAACAGTAAGGAAAAGGAGGCTTAGTCCATCATCTTCTTCTTCAAGCCCCGCTTTTGATGATCGTGATGCCACTTGGCTCCCACCAGCTCAGTCTGAGAGTGATATACGCCACAAGACAATGCTTCTGAAAAGGAAGGTCCCAGAAAAACTTAGAGTTATGGAGGAAGATGTAGAAGAGGGGGGTGATGATGTTGATTGAGACGAGCCAGTCATCACGCACATTACTTCCACCCAAAAGGGATTGGAGACCAACATTCTCACCCTATCCAGAAAGGCTGCTACTGAGCGGGATGTAGCACGGATATCACCAACACAGGTTACACCACCACTACCTCCAGCTGCCATATTTTCCAAGGCCCGGCAGGGACCTCCATCCAGCTCAAACATCTCAGTAGGTAGTGGTAGTAAAAGTCACAGTCTAGGTGCACAGGGTCACATTTCAAGCACCCCCTCCAGTTCATCTGGTATTGAAAGTGGCACATCCAGCAGTGCCAGAAAGTTCTCCTCCCCAGTTTGGGACTTCATTTCTGTTAGCGCCAAGGAGGAGAACGTTGCTATATGCTCAATTTGTCGGCAAGGTGTTCGGTGTGGTAAGCTTGGTACAAACTATGGTACCGGAGGACAAGCAAGTCATCTAAGAATACACCACACTATCGTGTGGGAGGATCACCTACTTAAGTTAAAAGAAAGTAGAAAAACTCAACCCATTGAAGTTGGTCAGGATGAATCAGGGAGCGATATTATTGCAGTGGCAGGTGAAGAAGAGGGAGGCATTTCTAGCCCTGTCCCCAGTAGTGCAGTGTTGACGCCCATATCCTCCTCAGTAACATCAGAGTGGCACCGCAGTAAGAGCCATACTCAGAGTCAGGCTGAGACACCAAGGCGACCGAGTACCTCAATGAGACAATCTGTGTCGTTGAGCCTTAGTGGGTTAATGAAAACAGCACCACAAAGGAAAGTAATCCAGCCTACCATTGAGAGCATGTTTAGGTTGGAGGGGCAGTTCCAACGCAACCACCCAATGTCACGATTGTACAATGCGAAGCTGGCTAAAATGTTAGCGCTGGACCTTCTTCCTTTTTCATATGTGGAAGGGGTGGGTTTCCTTGAATTTGTGTCTGCAATCTGCCCTAAATGGAAGGTTCCCAGCCGGTCCTATTTCGCAAGAATTGCTGTTCCGGCACTACATCATGATGTGCTGGAATTGGTTGGACAAGCTTTGCAGCAGAGTGCTGTGCACAATAGCCACCTGACAACAGACATGTGGACCAGTTGCCAAGCCACAGATTACATGTGCATGACTGCACACTGGATCTCTTTTGTGGGGGTTAGAGATAAGCTATCTGCACGAGGTGTTGTTGACACAGCTGCGATTTTTGACTCGGAAACATGCAACTGTAGCCATGTTCGCCATGGAGAAATCTCATACGGCTGAAAACATTTTACACGAGTTTCGCAGCAAGGTTTTGGAATGGCTGCGGCCCAGAGGGCTTGGTATTGGTTTTGTTGCCACAGACAATGGCAGTAATGTACTTAAGGCCATGGAACTTGGTTCCTATTTCAGGGTTCCGTGTTTGGCGCACTGCATAAATATTATAGTTCAAGACTTTCTGAAAAAAGCACCCATAGTCAGCAATTTACTGGCCATCTGCCGAAGAATATGCACTCATTTCAGCCATTCTTTTAAAGCTCAGAAGCAGCTGAGGATCATCCAACGTGTACAAAGGATGCCAGTCAAGGCACTCATCCAGGAGGTGGCAACACGTTGGAACTCAACGTATTACATGCTTGATCGTCTGTATGAACAGTACAGGTCACTCCATGAATATGTCTGGAACAGAAGCGGGGATGCTAGTGTTAAAGGCATGAACCTTGAGATGGATCAATGGACCCTAATTAAATGCCTGACTGAGATGCTGTGTCCTTTTGAGGTCTTCACACGTGAAGTCAGCAAGGAGGACTGTACAATGGGCCAAGCTATCCCATTATTGCAAATGCTAGAGCATGAGCTGAATAATGTGTCTAAATCATACAAAGGTGTAGAGGACAAAAGGCAAGCCCATGACTTGGTGGAGAGCTTATCCCGGTGCTTAGCTGAAAATGTAAAGATACAAAATAAAATTTTGTCACAAGAACATTACATTTGTGCCACAATTCTGGATCCACGTGCAAAATTATGACTGAAGACATTCTTTGCTTTTTCCGAGATTGATGTTGCCCGCTACAAAAGTTGTATAGCTGAAGCAGCCAGTAAGTTGAAAAACGAACGGCTGCTAATTAAACGCCCGCAAGATCAACCCACAAGAAGTACTGAAGCAGGCCATGCAGGATCAAGTGCAACTTCGTCGGCTGAGGGCAGTGCGTTTGGATCACAATCACAACACTCACCATCACTATCGACCACAGAAACAAAAACTGGATCATTAGGCCGAGTACAATCATTATCATTGCAGGATTGGTATGTAAAGTTAGGCCTTAATAAGCACAGTGCTGATGCACAGAAAAAACAGCACAAAATCTTACCAGCAGCAACCCTGAACATTGAGTGGATGGTCCAGGCATATCTGGACGACCCAACAGAGGTGTACATTGATCAAAACCCATTGCAGTATTGGTATAGGAAAAGGTCTGAATGGCCACAGCTCAGCAGGCTGGCGATAAGCTATCTGGCTTGCCCTGTCACAAGTGTCTCTTCCGAACGTGTTTTCAGTGCTGCTGGTTCCATTGTAACATTGAGAAGGACCAGTCTATAGCCCAAAAACGTGGAGAGGTTAACAATGATCAAAATTAATCAGCACTTCATACCACCGAATTACACAATTCATGAAGCAATGGAGGAAGATGAGGACAGCGGCTCAGGTGATGGAAGTATTGTGTCACATGATTACCTACTACTGGCTGAACCCCCAGAGTTTGAGGAGGAGCTATACTTCCCTGACAATTAGGCTTGCACTTACTGTCTTCCTCCCTTTTCTCCCCCTTTGTTTGTGTGTCTGTCGTTCCGGTTACACACTTGTGAATCGCAACAAATCCATTACCACCGTCTTCTACTCTTCTAATTTAATATACAAGTTTCAGGTGTATTCAATTTGAAAGTACAGTCCTCCAAATCCAGCTCCTCCGCTCCATCATACTGAATCTCCTGCTCAATTCCATTTCCCTCATGAATGATGATTGGATGATGGTAAATAATACAACAACACATTCACACTGTCCTAGTCATTCCAAAAGAAGTGGAGCATGAATCAGATGACTACTATAGCTATCCTCCTTTCAGAGCAGAGAGAGACTGGCCATTAACTGAAAATAAGATGGAACAGGTAATGATTGATGCGATGCATTGGACGCAGAGTCGCAGACTGAATGATTTAGATTTTGTTGTGTTTGTTGTGCATGAATTTATATAATTGTGCACTGCCACACTAATCAACTTTCTACAGAACACACTAAACTTAACTCAAGGTAAATTCAATTTTCCCCTTCTTGCAAATATTAAATTTGTACTTCTCCTACAGCTAGGTGATACATTGCTTTTAATTCAATACAGGAAGGGGACTCACTCAATCTGCGCAATGAGTATGATTGACACAACAGCACCGTCCATCATGATGATGGCGAAATAGACGGCCCGTTAACTTAAGATGAGAAGGAACAGGTAATGACAATTAATGGCATGCATTGGACACCTGACTCTGAGTGATTGGTCTTTGTGTTTTCGTTGTTTGTTTGTTGTGCACAAAGTGAAGTCAAAGTGTACTAGTAATTTATCTTTCTGTACACACTAAAGAATGAATCAAGTCAGTAATATTTCTACTCTTGTTGTGTCATAAAAATTTTGCTTATACTGCAGGCCGATCTTCACAGTCAGTCAGTAAATGTATCGGAGATGATGATGAAGTCAGGAGGACGTTTCATGAGTGGCATAAAATCGAAAAGCCTAAAGGTTAACACGTCAACAACAACCACAGCTGAGCAGACCCAAATGTCTGTGTAGAAGTGGAATAGAGTGTAGCGGTGGGATGACTGCAGTGCATTGATTTTACTAACTTAAACTGTAAAATGCTATGTTTGGAATGGATAATGTGCTTTGCGTTTGTCCAACTCTTTTAAAAAAAAAAAAGGACTCTATAGTGTTAACGTAGGATGTGCTACTGCTAAGTACTGTGGGCCTGCTCTCTCCTGTTATTGTTGAAAGTCAATGCTGGAAACAGACTAGAGTAGAGATGATGTATACATGCCACCTCGGAAAGTGTTCTTGTTGCACTACACCATAACTTGTGCATTTGTTTCAACTTTGTTTCTCAAAGGCCGGAACAACAGAACAAGAACTAGAAGTGTATGTAATCCGGGTCTCTCATCATCATGCATGCATTGCCTTTTTCTCCCTTAACATATGGATATGGTAGTCTTCAATGATTGTCGTTTGTTTGTCCATGCATACTGTTTTTCTATGTCAAACCTTTCCCAAAAACCCCCTTCCCATCCATTCAACAAACCCTAACCCTCTTCCCCCGGGCTGTGTGACTTATTGTCGAGGTGTGACTAAATTAAATGTACACCAATACTTGCTGGGGCGGATGTGGCGAAAGCAACACTACTTCAATTTCAAGGCAGAGCGACGATCTTCTTCTGCTTGCTCAGTTGCCCACCCATGAGTAGGATATTTCAGAGATTATTTTATTTAACAAAGGAACATATACCTATGCATGAATTGCCGCCATTGATTGGATTTGTTTGTTGTCAATCCTCATATACAGCACTAACTGTTAGGCTGGAAGGCCTAGTCAAGTGACTCAACACAACTATAGTTTGTAACTCTGTCTAGTAGGCTATCCCAACCACCATTATGTTTTGTTGTCAAAAATGTGAGCATATTATTGTTGCTCGGTAAGTTCTGTACTGTACTTCATTCAACTACTCCTCTAACAGTCTCTGAAAGGCGATTGACTGTCTCCTTTTCTTTTTTTGCAAATGCTGCCACCCTGCCAGTTTCTACTACTACTACTATACTACCACCACCACCACCCTAATCATGGCATGTATGAAAAAGGAAACCATCTTCACCATGCAGCCATTGTTGTGCCACAGTTGGACATAAACATCAAGCACCGGTAAGAGAGAAGTTTGGGGGAGGCAGAATTAATAATGGACATGTTGTCAATGATTTCATTTTCACACACCAGTCCAGATAAAGAATGCATAGACTAGAGGACAGACTGAAAGTACTAGAAGGACAAGCCAATGAGTGAAGTGTGTCGCATCTATCTGTTTGTGTCTTATACAGTCAGCCAATTATTTAAATCAAACACAAGCTATGGGTGGCCAAGCACCAGCAAGGAAACAGTATGGTGTAAAACAGTTACCCCACCTACAAAACATTAACAACATTGCATGTAACGTAGAAAAATATATTTAATTTACCCTAACAAAAATAAACTAAACCCACAAAAGCTGACCCACCCCCCTCCCTAACCCCAACCAATGTCCATAGGAGAAAATGTCCGTAACGCCCAAACAAGTTCCCACCCACCCACCCAAACAAGAATTAAAAAAGGGGCAGAACAAGATGACAGGGACTAAGGTGTGGGGCGGGACTCAAGGAGGACACCCATCTGGCCCTCTAAACGGGCGACGCGGCGCTTTATGTTTCGCCGATTTATCATTCAAGTCGGTGGTGATATTAAAAAGGAAATGGTTATTCATAAAAAGCAATATAAAAAACATTTTATCACAACAATTGATATTCATAATAATAATTGACATTACGAGTTGGTGATTAACTTTATTAATTACTTCACATCATTTGTTTTCCATGGGCTAGGGAGTAATGCGATGGTGTTAGTTTTGTCGTAACTAGGACCTGTCCACTGCATTATGGGTAATGTAGTTGGTTGAATTTGAAAGTAGGTTTGACTTCTGCACTGATGGCGGGAAAGCGTTCGTAATGAGCCTATCAGGGAGCTTTAAGAAAAGACACACGTGGTTAAATAAGGGAGGGTTGCAGAGTAAACAATTGGTTTGGAACGGAGAGGAGACTGGATGGTTTTAAAACGCTCATGGCAGGTACGGGAGGAGAAGGGTTGTTTAGTATAACTGAAGGGTAAACGTGGGGTTAAAGACTGAGTTATGGGGGGAGAAATGGTTGAAGAATTGTAACAGTGACAAGAGGAAAAGTCAGGGAAACCTGAAATAGATCGATCTAAGGAGACAGGAGTGTTTGCACGTAGAAAACCGACAGTAGAATGAGACAAGTGTTATGATTAATAGAGTAGGGGAGAGAACTCGGTTTGGTGCATGTAGGGTGATGGAATTAGGATAAGGAGGAGGGTTTAGGTCATCGCGGGGAGTGCTGTGAGTGTGAATTGAGTGTTATTTGGAGACATCGATTGTTGAACAGGTTTTGAGTAACTACGGTGCAAATACTGGGTAATGTATCAATCATTATATAGGCTTGTAAGATGAACGATGGATGTATATTAGTACTGTCTGAGGGAGGCAGAGTGGGGAAACATAGAAGAGTGTATTGTAATTTGGCATGTGGAGAAACGCATTTGTACACGTTAGTTTAAAGTAAAATTTAGAAATGTTGTTTTTTAAATGGTAATGTTGATTATTTTCGTTTTTTAAATGACAATGTTGAATATTGTTGTTTTTATTGTTATTCACAGTGGCCCCTGATGAAGGGCACTTGATTGCCCGAAATGCATTGGGTTTAATTTAATAAAACACTGCCTTGGAGGAATCTTTGCATTGGTCATGTTCTTTCATGAGGTCTGGATGGGCACGGTTGGAACATAAGAAACTTGGGAAATGGCAAACTATTCCGTGTGTGGCTTGACAAATAAGCGCAACTTGAAAGGATGTTCAAAACGCAGGTTTACAAGGATCAGAGTGATTAATATTGATTAAAACGGATTAACTTTTGGATCGCCACGATGGCGCACACAGCTGTGCGACTGGTAGGGGCTAAAAGGACGCCCCACCCCTCACTGTTTAAGCCAATCTGGTGCCAAATGGGCAAGGCACTATTCACCAGTCTGCACGCACTTGTTGAATAATGGACAAAACTTGGACAAATGAACAGTAGAAAAAGGTGTGCATCCCTTCCCCCCACAATTGTTCATGACTACGGTGGCGGCAGGCAGCCGCCAGACGGTGGCGCCGTACCGCTGGAGGGTGGTGGCTGGGGCCCGGGGCACTGGAGGAGGCTTCAACAATTGCTGTCGCAGTCTCCCCCTCCTCCTCGGCTAAGACCACCAGCCGCTGGTATTCCCGCTGGATTGCCTCCAGCTTCCGGCGCCGTGCCTTGGCGGCCAACTCCTTACGATTTATTTTCGGAGTAGCTGTGTATCAAAAAGAAAAAAACAAGACAATTGTAAAATATACTCTTAGAAAAACAGTAAGACAAGTTAATTATTTATACACATAGTGGCATGGTAGAGTAGCACTGTCTCTGAAGCACAGTAGTACATAACATTTTAAATCTCGCCCGTCCTTCTTCCTTCCACCTGTCTTTCACTTTTTAGTTGAACAGTGAGTGCACCAGGTGCTCTTCTCCATAAAACTTTCAAAGCGGAGTTGAAATCAGATAGATGAGGCCATTGGTTACTCAATACTCCCGCTCCTATGCCAATTAAAGGGAATTCTAGTCTTCTAGTTCACTCTTCAAATGTCCCCAACAACTCATACTTACTTACGACATCGGATTGCGGGCATACTTTGTCCGCCCGCCAACCTCGCGTTTTTTTTACATTCTGGTTGGCATTGCCAAAAGCAATGCTAAAAATACATGTTGTGCTACTTTTCCAAGCACAACATGACGGGCCCCGCACGGAGCCTGTCACGTTTTGCTTTGAAAGGCAGGGGGGTACCATAGCATAGGTAGGTAGTACCCTCCATGGGGGCCCCCAAGCATACTCTGCAATGTCTGCATGCCTTTCCGTGGCGGACGGCAATGCCGCCACGCATAGGTATTCCAAAATGCAGATTATATGGCTGGCGGTGTGTTGAGAGAGACACCACCGCCATATTGAACCCTTTTCCGCCTGGTCGACATGTGGGGGGTCTGAATATTTTCTACAGGGATGGCGGGAGGTTTGCCCCTGCAGTGTCGGCAGTAAATAACGCCAGCCCGGCGGGGGCAATACGCCCGCCATCCTAATGGGGCCCTAAGTCGCAACTGTACAGTACACATATACATACAGTACACCCTTGCAGTGAGTGTACTGTCAATTTCAACAATAGTTAAGGATTATTAATCTAACTTACCACCACCCGCCACTGGTGCTGCCACTCCCCCTACCGCTCCGTTGCTATCTGCAGCAACTGCCGCATCCTCGCCCTCCGTGTCGCCTTTGCTGGCCCCGGCAATGGTGGTCGGTAGTGCACCTAGAAAACATTACACATTTATTAGGCGTAATATACACCTCCCCCTATTGATCAGTAGCAAGGGTGAAAAATGAGTTAATACTAACATACATCACTAGTACAAATCAGGTAGTAGTAGAGTAGACACTAATAGTTATATATGAGCATTGTAGCCTTTGCTTAATTAGCCCTAGCCATGCTATCATTTTACCTTTCTGTCTTTTATCTTTGCACATGTGACGTTACCTTGCAGCTTCTTGTATAAGACACCTTTGAGCCCACATGACCTGCCTCACACTGCTACTGTCTAGTCTACGCGCTGCGTACAAGCGGTCAACAAAAACATTAACAAGCCACTTTTTTAGGAAGTACTGGTGTACTCTTAGTCCATATTGCTTATCCATAAATGCTACACTTTTTGACACGGCTGAGAAATGCTTGCAAGTTGCAATATACTAACGCACACCATTTCATTTTTCGCATTACAGACGGAAGATTCCCTTCTATGAACCAGAGCTTCTGAATGATGCAACAACTACCAGTACTAAGTTCTTCTAAGGTGAGGGGTCCCTTCACTCACATCTTCATTTAAAAATGTATATAAACTAAATTGCTATGGGATGGTGGTGCTGCCTTCCACCACTGTTCAGTTATCATGTTTTAATTCCCAACTGTATAAGTGTAACAATGTAGATTGTTTTAATGTTATTGATTTTCGGGTTGGTGCTGCATTTTATAATAAAACAATGTACAGAGATTTGTTCTCAATTCAAAATAAACATTTTGAACTTACATAGACTTGGTGGTATTTGGTGCGGACTAACTTACACGAGTGAGCAAATTAAAGTAAGGGTGTGCATGTGCATTGCTTCCACGACTGAGAGGTTGGGTGTGTTATGTTCTGGATGGTCTACTTGTTGGGTATCTTGGGGGGATGGTTCGGAGACCTAATAGTTATGACAAGACAGTACTATAGTTGAGCAGTGGAATTGTGGTGGGTGCTGAATTTCTGATTGAGGTGTGTGAGGAAGGTCCAACCTACCATCACCAACATCCTATTTTCTGATGCAAATGTCTGTGTATGTGCAAGATCCCTACAACAGTAGTAGTATGTCCTACAGGCTATCATATCAAAATAGTAATAAATCTGGTTGGGCTTTTGTTGCTGTGAATTTTCAAAGCCTCAAGATTAACAAAGACTCAAGATCAATAAGAGTAGAAGTAGTACAAGATGACGACCCAAAGGATTGGACTCAATGGCTCGAGCTACTGGTGAATATGAATTTTATATTACAACCTTTCACATAAAGAGTGGCTCTGGCCAACTGGGCAAGACCAGCTACTACAGTACAGACAGACTGATAGTATTAGTAGTAGTAGTACTGAGAGTCATCATAGCGGAGGCAGGGATAACATTTTTGAAACCGTACAGATCGAAGGATAATTGTTGGTAAAAAAATAGCATTTGGAAACAAACAATAATTGGTGAAAAATATGGGGCAGTAAAAGTTATGGAATAAGAAATATTATTAAAAACAAGAAGACTTACTGGGGCCAGCAGAGGAGTCCTCATTGGTGTAAAAAAACACTTATGTAAACAACAATTGCAATAACTAAATTGACCAATCTCATCTGGTCAACAAGTAATATCGGGGGATTCGCAGATCGACTACTTAATTTACTATGTATCAACAGTAATCCAGTCTTCCATTCTGATTCCAGAATACTAAGTCACAACTAAGCCTAAGTACGACGTACCACCCGACCTAGCCCACCTATTCCAGGCATGCCAATTGTACATTAAGTATGCATTTCCACTTTATTCCTCAACAATGCATATGGTCAAATCATGGAGGACACATGACTACATTTTTTGTATACACCAAATTTTGGGTTGATTGATTGATGCTGATGTTCTGCTAGTGCTAAGCCAATTACCACCACTCATTGAAAAACTAGAAAAGGTTCTAAACTTCTAATAAAGACAGCCGTACTAGCAGTACGTCACGTAACTGAGGGGGCATCACGCATACCACTAACAAATTAGAAGCTCATACAAAGTACCTAAACCTAAGTATCACTCCGCCCCTATCTATTAGTGACAGGACAAAGTAAGGAGTGGACTAGAGTCACTGTAGCATTACGTAACTTAATTTGTCTAAAATAAACTCGTAAAGAATCACGCTAAGCAAACGCAAAGTTGCAAACAAGTAAGATTAGTAGTAGCACAGAAGAGCACCTGTGTCATAATCACAGAAGACTTTTAAACGTAATTAACCTGGAATGTAAGCAGCAACATTCTAGCTGGTTGGAAGAAAAAAAAGATATTCGCAATATATAACACAGAGCAGAAGAACAGACACAAAGTTGTAATAATTAAATAGGTACTCACCAAGCCCCGGGACCTCCACTCCTAGCAGGTCCAGCAGGTCCTGCTCACGGTCCAGGATGTCGGACCTCCGGTGCATGAGCTGCGCCTGGGTGCGCCGGACCCCAGAGAAGCGCGACCCTGCCCGGCGCACCTTCCCCCACCACTGCCGACGCTCCCGGAGGCCGTACCCAGACCCAGGCCTGCCACCTGCTGCCAGGGTTAAGGGGAGGTGGCGCTGCACAAAGAAAATTAGTGCAGCCAACTCCACCTCCCCAAATAAGGCCCGTGCCTGCACCCCTTGGGGGCGCCGCCTTCCGCAAGTAAGGCGGTCGCGTCTCTGGCTGCGTCGTCCACCAGCCCTACCCTTAGACATGGTTCTGGGCCTGGGGTAAGAAAAGGTAATAAAATTAAAGAAGTAAAGGAAATAAATATCAGCAGGCAATAGAAAGAGAAAAAGTAGCTAAAGAAACAAAAAAAGGAGACAAAAGCCAAAAATATAGAAGCTGGAAAATAGTAAGATAAATAATAAATAAAAAAGATTAAAAAAAAGTGGGTTTAAACCAAGGATTGAAAAGATTTGGAGAGGATAGAAAAACAGGCCCCAGAACCATGCAATAGAGTGAAAAACAAGATGGCCGCGCCCATTGCGACCAAGTGCGCACGTTCGCGCGATATTTTCTCCCCGAGCAAGCAAAAAGCAACGTGATCAAGTAAAAGCGGTCGCGAACTGGAAATATCGACCGCGAACGGGCGCGAACATGCATTGTGCGACCCGGAACAGGAAGTAAGCATCGCGAGAGGGCGGGACAAGTGAAAACAAGATGGCTGCGCCCGTGAGCAACCGCATGGGTAAGTTGGCGACCCGCAATCAAGCAAAAAATACCGAGAACAGGCGGGAAAAAAACTTCTGTGTCTTCGCGATATTTCCGGCGTGTTTGCGGAGATTTTTAACATTTTCGCGATAAATTGCGAAAGTTAATATCGCAAATTCCGCCCACCCCAAGACCGACACAGGTATATATATATCAAATATATATGTATTTATTTCTAGACACACTCTACTAATCTCTTTATGAGATGAGTAGTCAGGAACACATTCAAATATCAACGTTTCACAATAGGTTAAGCACAAATATGGCTGAGGCCCTAGGGTCGTACCAGACCATATACTAAAAAAGAGGTTTAGGAAAGTCGACTTGCAAGGGGACAAGGCCCAGGGCCTGTAGAATCGCTGGGGCTTCACTAATCTACCCAAGGCAGGTAAGTAAGAGACCCACGGGAGACGCGTGCAGTGTGCGAACACAGCCGCGGGTTCCCTATTGATTTCAATGGAGCAAGTTGCGGTTGGATTTTTAAAGTTTAAGGGTACTTTGAGGAAGTCTACAAGCAAGCCACTTACAAGGTAAGTAATTCGAGGGCCAACACACACTAGGGCACTGGAGTGCACGAGTTACCTCACCCTGGGAAGCCGGGTGCATAGGTGTCTTTTGGTTTTTTATGGAAGCCAAAGAAGATTAGCTGCTTGCGAAGACTGAAGAAGTGTCCGGTGGAATCCAAGGCTGTATTCAGGATGAAGATGACCTGAAAGCAGAAGGGACAGTGTTCACAGTCACTTGTCAGTGACCCGGGGCCAGGAAGGTGGATGCCCATGGAAATCGGGTGATTTCAGGTGATCAAGGGTGTTTTCACTCTTTGCTCACGAGGTCCAGGAGAGATTGACAATGACCAGCAGCTGGATTTGGAGTGTCCCGTGACTTCTGCAGCTTACTGAGGTGTTGGCAACTGAATTGGAGCCAACAAGCCTTGGCAACAGCAAGTCTTGTGGAAAGTGAATAAAGTCAGCGGTGCAGACCAGCAGGGTCTGAGGGACTCACTCAGCAAGGATGAGGGAGGGCAGGCCGGGTTCAACCAGGGGAGCCCTTTGGTTGGATAAGAAAGTCTTCGAGGGACCCACAAGCCAACGGGCAAGGGATTGCAAAGACGCCTCATGAGGAAATGCTTTACAGGAGTCCACAGTCACTCGGGATGGGGTAGGCCTCTGATTTTCACTGCAAAACCTGCTGGAGGCATGGGCCACAAATGGTCCAATGCACAAGTTCGTAGAACATCGTGAAGGGGTTGCACTTGACAATAGTGCACGTTACCCGGGTATTGCTGTTCCTCGTCACTCGTGGGATCCACTCACCACAGCTTTGCTGGGGACTCACAATGGTTGTCGAGAAGTCAGGAAATTTGGGGCTGCAGGGACTTCGGATTCTGGCAGGAGCAGGAAAGTTTGCGACCGTTGATTAGAGTTTCTGGTGCCTGCCAAACAGGGGAGTCACTCCTTGACTCCAAGGGAGATTCTTCTGTCTTCCAAAGGTAGTGGAATACTACCATATACTAGGAGCTCATAAGGTACCACAGTATCCAAAGCCTAGTGCATATAATATGCACTCCATGTCATTTAACGGAGTAAGTAGATAGGCTGGGGTCCTGGATAGCAGGATCCCAGCCATACTAGTCAAAAAAAATCCAACCACCAAGAAAAAATTGGGGGCAACCATGCAGTCAGATTCCACCTTCCTACATAACCCCCCATCCCAAACGAAAGGACATAAGGCTAATCTTGTCCAGATAAGCCTTTATTTCCTGAGTGGCAATATAAGGAAGAACCTGCACTAGCATGGTTGCTCCCTGTCTCATGGTCCACTTGGGAAATCCTACCCCAAGGGGTTCTGGAGTTTCTCCAAAGTCTAGGGAAATTACCTGTATTGTGTTTTGGTACAGAAGCAGGCTGGTGGGGTGTCTGAGTCTGGAAGTGAGGCCCTATTTGGGGTGGTCTCAACTTCCTCAGGGCACTGGTCACCATGGAAGCCTTTCTGTCCATGACTGTGTCATATCTGGCCCTAAGGGTCAATCTCTGGCTGCCTACAGCTGGGGGTTGGATCCCTCTGGTTGGAATAGTGGAGGGCATTGGAATGTTTGGGGCAACTATGTCCCAGGTCTCCCTGTGCCCAACAGAGTCCATCTGTGGGATACCTATGCCTAGGGGTAATGGAGATCCCTCAGTATGGAGAGGAATATTCACCTGGCTAGAACTACTCTGCTGGGTGTCCCTAATCTGTTGATGAGGGGGTTCCTCTGGACAGGGGCCCACTAAGGGTCCACTGACCTCCCTGACCTCTGCAGCCCTGGGCTGACTGAGGCAGCGTAGAGAGGGGCAGGATACCTGCTCCAGACTGGGTACCACCTTGGAAGGGTCCCGTGCCATCAGAGATGTGGTCAGGACAGGCCTGACCACCTCTGGGACAGTTACTTCACAAGGGGCAGGATCAGTTCCCTTAGAAATCTGACCCTTACCTTTAGTCTGGTGGGGGAGGACTGTTCCTCACCCCCTATGCTCTCTGTTTGTGTAGAGTGATCCATTGTTTCAGGCTTCACTCCCCT
This sequence comes from Triturus cristatus, assembly GCF_964204655.1. NCBI lineage: Eukaryota > Metazoa > Chordata > Amphibia > Caudata > Salamandridae > Triturus > Triturus cristatus. The sequence goes on along the minus strand of NC_140593.1, from coordinate 28,518,829 downwards.
TAATTTCTCCTGGGGTGGAGGGGAGGCCCTCAGGGTGTCACCCACTCTCTCAGGGATGTCTAACATTCTTAACTGGGCATTGTGATCCACCTCAACCCAGGCTGAGATTCCCAGATCATACCCCATTAAACAATTTACAGGTAAGGTTGGGGTCACTGCCACTCTCTTTGGGCCAGTGACCCCTCCCCAGCTGAGATTTACCACTGCTATGGGATGATCTGTCCTAATTTCATCAATATTGTTCACCTGGTACCTAAACTCGGGTAAATGCTGTTCTAGGGATACTAGTCTCTTTGTCACCATGGTGACACTAGCTCCTGTGTCCCTGTAGGCCACAGCCTTCTGACCATTGATCATGGGCTCTTGTCTGTACCTGGCCAAAGTATTGGGACTCATAGTAAAGTTGGCAAACCCTATGCCACCATCACAGACAATAGTTGCTTGTGTAGGGGACCTGGTTAGGCCAGAGTCCACCTGAGTTCCCCAAGAAAACCCAACTAAGTTTGTGGGTGCACTCCCACCACCTGGGGGATTACTACTGGTAGTAACAGGAGGTGTTGGAGCTGCAGTGGGAGGAACATTTTCTTTATTGACATTCTTTGGACAGCTGGAGTCAGTTTTCCAGTGGCCAGGTTGCTTGCACACATGGCAATATGGTTTCTTATTGGAAGAGAAAGGATTTTGGGACTCACCCACAGAACTGGATTTTTGGGGCCCTTCAAAGGACTTTTCTGTATTTGTATTATCCCCACCTTTCTCTTTGGGCTTAGTGGAATCTTCCTTCTGGTCACCACCTTGGTTCTTGGGCCTCACCCTGGTTCTGACCCATTTGACTGCCTTCTTTCCCAATTCTTGGGGAGAGGTCAGATCAGAGTCCACCAGGTACTGGTGTAAGAGCTGGTTTTGACAATTGTTAAGGATATGCTCTCTCATCATTAGATTATACAATCCCTTAAAGTCAGTTGCTCTACTGCCAATTATCCAACCCTCCAGAGCCTTGCTAGCAAAATCTACAAAGTCAGTCCAGTCCTGATTCTGTGCTTTCTGGGTGTCTCTGAACTTCAACCTGTACTGTTCAGTGGTTAAGCCAAACCCGTCTTTTAATGCACTCTTCAGGACTTCATAGTCATCAGCAGCCTCTTCTCTAACAGTGAGGAGATGGTCTCTGCCTTCATCTGAAAAGGAGAGCCACAAGATTTCTGCCCACTGTTTCTGGGGGACCTGTTGTACTCTACAGACCCTCTCCATAGCAGTTATCCATTTGTGAATATCATCCCCACTCTGGTAGGGAAGAACAACCTTGGACAGGTTCCTATGGTCTGGAATGTATTCTCTGACTCTAGGGACACAGTTCCTGCCACCAGGGGGTTCTAACCCATCTCTTTTAGAAGCTCTCTGGAGCTCAAACACTTCTTTGTGTAATGCCAACTGCTTGGCCTTGAGGGCAACTCTTGTTTCCTCATACCGCAGCAGTTTGTACATGCTTTCAGAGGTGGTCTCTCTTCTATTAAAGTATGAGTTCCTCTGTTGGACAGATACTCTGCCAGAGTGATAGGAGTGGTCAGATTCCCTTGAAGGGGACCTAGGCCTCTCTTCCACTCTGTCAGCTCTCTTAGGGAGAATTCCTCTGTCCTTTTCAGACACTTGTGGGTTTGGCCCTTCAACCACAGAGTCAAGGTCATCTTGATTTTCATCATCTGACCCAGAGACTATAGTTGACCCACCCCCTGATTCAGACACCTTAGCTCCTAGAGCTAATCTAAGATCATCTGCTGTCAGCAGATCTATCAGGTGAAGTGTGGAGGGACTCTGTCCTATTCTCAGGTGCCTTGCAGCACATATGGCTTTCAAGTCATAGAAAGTCATGTCCTTATACTGAGGCTGGGTGAACCCACTGGTTCCAACCCTTAAGGCCATTCTAGTGTTGTGCAGTGTTGTGCTACCTACACTAGTTTGTGGCCTACTGATCCTAGCCTGAGCTGTAGAAAGGGTGTGCTACCCCTTGACACACAGCTCTAAGTTCAGTAGAACTTATTGATACTAAGCTTGACTTTATATGTACCTTGAGTACCTTTAGTGGTTTTCAGTTAGTAATTCAAATAGAGATTTTCTGGTAAAACAATGGCAAGCTGTAATCCCACACGCTGCCCACCAATGTGAGAAGTTGGCCTGGCATATGCTGGTCACTAGTTAAAGTGGCCACCTTGCAACAGTACAATTCGACTCTTATGGTAGATAGGTTGAAGACAACCTTTTTAAGAAAGCTATCCTAGTGGTAGCTGTGGAGAGCAGCCTTCAGGCTAAGTCTCTGAGGAATGTAAAGCAGCTTGTTTTACCTTATAATCTCTTGAATTACCAAATAAAAGGACACCAGACAGGCATATATATATAAAATATATGTATTTATTACTAGACACACTCTACTAATCTCTTTATGAGATTAGAAGTCAGGAACATATGCACAAATCAACGTTTCACAACAATTTAAGCACTTATATGGCTGGGGCCCTAGGGTCGTACCAGACCATAAACTAAAAAAGAGGTATAAGAATATCAATTTGCGAGGAGACAAGGCCTAGGGCCTTCAGAAGCACTGGGGCCTCACTAATCCACCCACGGCAGGTAAGTAAAGGACCCACGGGAGACGCATGCAGTGTGAGAACACAGCCGCGGATCCCAAAAGACTTCAATGGAGCAAGTCGCGGTTGGAATTTTAAAGTTTCAGGATACTTCGGGAGAGTCTACAAGCAAGTCACTTACAGGGTAAGTAGTTCTAGAGCCAACACACACAGGAGCACCGTAGTGCTAGAGTTACCTCTCCCAGGGAAGCAGGGTGCATAGGTGTCTTTTGGTGACGGGTCGCAGCGTCGTTTTCAATGGGAGCCAAAGAAGACTTGCTGCTTGTGAAGACAGAAGAAGTGTCCGGTGGAATCCAAGGCTGGATTCAGAAGAGGGAAGACCTGAAAGCAGAGGAGACAGTGTTCAAAGTCACTTGCCAGTGACCCGGGGCCAGGAAGCTAGATGCCCACTGTAGTCTGGTGATTTCAGGTGATCATAGGTGTCTTGACTCTTCAGCCATGAGGTCCAGGAGATGTTAATGACAACCAGGAGCTGGGTTTGGTGTGTCCCATGAAGTCTGCAGCTTACTGAGGTGTCGGCAACCAAATTGGAGCCAACAAGCCTTGGCAACAGCAAGTCTTGTGGAAAATGAAGAAAGTCAGCGGTGCAGACCAGCAAGGTCTGAGGGACTCACCCAGCAAGGGTACGTCAGGGCAGGCTTGGAGCAACGAGGGGAGCCCTTTGGTTCTGTAGAAAAGTCTTCTGGGCACCCACAAGCCAGTCGGCAAGGGATCACTCAACAGGAGCCCACGGTCACTCGGGACGAGGTAGGCCTCTGATCTTCAGTGGAAATCCTGCTGCTTGAACCATGCGTGGTCTAATGCACAGGTTTGTTGAACATCGTGAAGGGGTTGCACTCGCCAGTAGTGCACAGTGTTGAAAATTGAAACAGCGATGTGATTAAGCATTCACTAAAGACATGAATTCCGAAGACCGAGTTTCTTCCCTTATGTTGACTAATGTTTGGACTCCATTTTGCATTGTCGTGTCTCCACGTGCTCAGCACGAGAAGAGTCCTATCTCCGTATCAGTTGCTCTTTATATCTGCCCAGTAACAGTCTATAAATAGCTCCTTTGTCCGTCTGGCGCATGCCCAGACTTGACCACATATGTTATCAGTTAGTCCTTGCTTGACCATGTTTTCGCGGGCTCAAGGAGTGTGTTAACTCCGCCCACATATTGATTCTGTATCGAAAATGTCCATAAAAGGCAACATTCCTTGCTTCATGTTGTATCCACCCACTTATGAGCCCCTCTGTTGTGTATAAAAGGGGACTGTGTACGCAAGTTCTTTGTACTACTCTATGCAATACTGAAGAGTGTTGTATAGGTTGTAGGACCACCCTTAAGGGTTAATAAACTCTGTCTTTGTACTTTGCAGTTTCCGTGCCAACTTCCTTCTAGTTTCCGTTACAGGAGAGCGAACCCTTGTACTCTGCGGGCCTAGCTGGGGCCTATATTCATCAACAGTTCCCGGGTATTGCTGTTCCTCGTCACTCATGGGGTTCACTTGCCTCAGCTTCACTGGGGACTCACGATGTCCATATAGAAGTCAGGAAATCCACTTCTGGGGCTGCAGGGACTTTGGACTCTGGCGTGAGCAAGAAAGTTTGTGACCATTGATGCAAAGTTTTGGTGCCTGCCAAGCAGGGGAGTCACTCCTTGACTCCAAGGGAGATTCTTCAGTCTTCCAAAGGTATTGGAACGTCAAAGGTCCAGGATTCTTCTTCAGAGCATCGTCCAGGGATATCTAGTTTGCAATGTCAAGGGTTCCCTAACTTATAGTACAAAGACAGGAGGGACAAGCTCTATGACCACTCTTATGGGAGGGTCAGGGGAGTGGGAGGCTACACCGACTTCCCTTTGTCCAGTTTTGTGCCAGAGCAGGGGCTGGTAGCCTCTGAACCGGTTTGAGCTGTCATATGCACAGAGGAGCCTACTGCTCCCCCAGTGCAGGACTTCAAAGCACTCTAGGAGTGCACCCACCCATCCCCAATACGCTAAATCCTGTCTGGAAGGTGGTTACACCTCCCTGTGACACGATGCCTATTGTTGGGCCTCCTCCACTGCGAGTTTTAGTCAGCAGCAGGAGGGCAGACCAGTGTCTGTGCTGGTGGCATCCATTTTGTGATGCCAGGGCTCTTCAGGATTCTACCGTGTTTCCACAGTGGGTACATGTCTATCCCTCTAGAATGATGGGATCATACTCTCACACCAGTTACTGGTATGGGGGTATGATTCCAAAGTGTTTGACACCAACACGACATGTTTTGATGCAGCCATCCCAAAGTTAGCATTTACCGCTAGGTTATAATGCACTTAAGAGTATATGGTTTAACCGCATCCACAAACAGCTACAGAGAATGGACTCTGAGAGCTGCAGAGGGGCCCTGCTCAGGCAGAGGCACCCCCTCACATGGAAACCAAGCCCCCTGCCCTCAGGATTGATAGGGCCTGCCTTAGGGGTGACTGATAGCTTTATATGTGTGTGTAAGATGAGATATAGGGAAGCTATACCTCAGTGAGGAGTGCTAACACTACCTCACCCAGGCTGCAGTACCAGGCCTGTGGTGTCAGATGTAATCTGCTTCCCAGGGGTGGCATAATACATGCTTCAGCCCCTGGTAGGCCTCTGAAGTACCTATGCCCTTGTTACTTAAGGTACCATATTCTATGAGCTCATAAGGTACCACAGTATCCAATCACTAGTGCATCTAATATGCACTCCATGTCATTTAAGGGAGTAAGCAGATAGGCTTGGGTCCTGGATAGCAGGATCCCAGCCAGACTAGTCAAAAACCATCCAAACACCAGGAAGAAAATTGGGGGCAACCATGCAGTCAGATTCCACCTTCCTACACACCTATATGCAGATGACACACAAATCTACCACAAAATCAAATCACCTAGCGACATCCGACACCTCCATGTCACACTAACCAAAATCCAATCTTGGTTCAATGCAAACCACTTAAAGCAGAATCCGGAAAAAATGGAATTAATAATGTTCTGTCCGAAAAGTAACCACCGATCAATTCAAGACTGGCTCAAAAATCTTGATGCCCTAAACTGCCCCCTCATCCTATCTGTCTCAGTTAGGTCCCTAGGCCTTACCATGGACAAGAACTTATCAATGAAGACCCACATCAAAAAACTCTGCAAAATGTGAACTTTACTCACTGAAACACCTCAAGAAAATTCAACCTTTCATTCCCCAAGATAATCTCAAGACAATAGTACAATCCCTAGTCCTCTCTAAACTGGACTATGGGAACACCATCTTAACAGGGACACCAAAAGCTCACCTAGCCCCACTAAGGTCAGTCCTTAACATGGCCGCTAAACTCATAACTGGTGTAAAAAGCTTCGAACACATCACACCAACCCTCAACTCCCTCAACTGGCTTCCTATGGAAGGGAGATGTATTTACAAACTTGCTTGCATCACACACAAAATTCTTCACTCACCTTTTCCCAACTACCTAAACAGCAAACTGGAAAAAGCAGAAAAATCCATAACTATGAGAAGCTCCATTTCACTCCTTCTCTTCCCTCCAAAATTGAAAAGGAATACCACTCAGTGCCGTTCCTTCTCGGGTAACGTACCCAGGATGTGGAACGCACTCCCAAGAGACCTCAGATGCAACCCCTCTTTCACCTGCTTCAAAAGGGAACTGAAACTCCATCTCCTCAACAAATACTTTCCAGACCAACGTCAACTTACCTAGACTTCTATATCCTAGCTGACTCCCCTCTCACTTGACCATCAAGGATAGGTGGTTACTTGAATGCGTTTTTCTTCCTCCCCTTCACTGTTTGACTAATTATTATGTTTTACTTATGTCTTTTTGTTTCCTTAGGTCCTACTATGTAATGCAATTTTTTTTCTCGCCTGTGTGTATGTAAAGCGCTCTGATACACACGGGTCAAGATAGCGCTATATAAACTTTTTTAAATAAATGTAACTGCAATTGTATTTGCCTGTATATTAGTAAAATATAACAATATTAGGTGTTTGGAGGATGTCATGACATATTTTGGGCCCAGTACCACTACACCTGCTGCACCATTCAAATCATGACTCTGTTGTCTGTAAGGTAACTGCTCTTGTCACCGCCAGTTTAGTGGTAAAATATAACAATAATCGGTGTTTAGTGGGGTGCCTGGAGCTTTTGGTTCTGATGTCACTGCACCTGCTGTACTATTAAAATCATGACCCTAGTGCTTGCTGGATAAATGCACTTGGGACTGTCTGTTTATCTGCAAAATATAGCAATATTAGGTGTTTAGAGGACTTATGACATCCTTTAGCCCTGGTGCCACTGCACCTGCTGCACCATTTAAATCAAGCCGCTTTCAACTGCAAGGTAACTGCAATTGTGACTGCCTGTATAGTAGTAAGATATAGTAATATTAGGTGTTTGGAGAAGTTCTGACAACGTTCGTGCCAGGTGTGAGAAGTTAGTCTGGCATATGCTGTCCACTATTCTAGTGGTTCCTTGCACCAGTCCAAATGGCCCTTATTGATGGTAGGTTTAAAGACAACCTATATAGAAAGCTATCCTAGTGGCAGCTGTGGAGAGCAGCCTTCAGGCTAAGTCTTGAAGGAATGTAAGGCAGCTTGTTTTACCAGTCTATAATCTCATGAATGACCAAATGAAAGGAGAACTACACCAGGTATATATATAAAATATATGTATATATTCGGAAAACATCCCTCTAGTCTCTTTATGAGGCTAGAGGCAAAAGTACATTCAGTAAACTTATTTAGCACACAGTAAATCATCAGAATATACGTTGAGCCCTAGGGGCGTAGAAAACAATATATTAAGAAATTGGTATAAGAACCACGACTGACATAGATACAAGGCCTGGAGCTTTTAGAACCGCTGGGGCCACCAGGAATCACCCAAGGTAGTGACACAGGGGACCCACGGGGGACGCGTACAGTGTCTAAACACAGCCGCGAATCACCATTAACTTCTATGGGGAAAGTCGCGTTTGGAATTTTAAAGTTAAAGGACACTTGGAAGAGGACTTGGAACTAGGCAGTTCTATAGTCAATTCCCACGGGAGCACCAGAGTACTCGAGATACCTCACCCAGGGAAGCCGGGTGCATAGGTGTCTTTTGGTGTCGAGTTTCGTCGTCGATTTCAATGGCGAACTGCTGCAAAGTGCTGCTGGCGACCAAGTCGAAAGTGTCCGGGTGGATCCAAGCCTGGATCAAGGATGAGAAGAACCTGAAAGCAGAGGGGACAGAGTCTGGGTCACTAGCCAGTGACCAGGAAGATGATGCGCGGATGCCCACCGATGTCGGGTGATTTCAGGTGAAGAAGGAGAAACTTGACTCTTCAGCCACGAGGACCAGGAGAAGTCGACAATGACCAGATGCTGTTTTCGAGCTGTCCCATGAAGGATGTCGAGTGCTGCGGTGTTGGTTTCCAGATTGGACACAACAAGTCTAGGCAACAGCAACCCACGCAGAAAGCAAAGATTGGCTTTGTTCAGACCAGCAAGGTCTGAAGGCCTCACCACACAGTAGGAAGCCAGGGCATGTCTGGAGCAACCAGGAAAGCCCAAAGGAAAGAAGAGTTACCTTCATGGGGACCCACCAGTCGACGGAGCAGGGATCGCGATGGGGCCTCGAGCGGAAATGCTAGAAGCGGGCTCACGGAACACTCGTGGAGTGTAGGCCCACTATCTTTGATGCAGATGGTGCTCAGGATTGGACTACAAGTAGACCAATGCACAACTTCGGGAAAGCTCGGGAAGTTGATACACTTGCAAATGTGCACGGTGTCCAGGAGTTCAGGTTCCACATCACTTGTGAGGGCTGCGGGTCTCAGCTTTGCTCGGATCTCGTGTTGGCCTCTAAGATGTCTGGAAGTCCATGTCCTGAGTCACAAATACTTTGGGGTCTGGCGGGAGCCTCGGAAATGCACACCGGCAAGATGCTTCTTTGGTGCCTGTTTGAACAGGGGAGTCACTCCTTGCCCCCAAGGGAGATTCTTCCATCTTCTAGTCGTGTAGAATGTTGAAGTTCCAGGATATATGTTGCAGAGTTTCGTCCTGGTGTAATCTGAAGTCCTAAGGACTGGGATCCCATACTTATACTAAGATAGAGGGTTGGACATACTCTGGGAACCCACCTATGGGAGGGTCTGGGAAGAGGGGTGGTTACAACCATTCCCTTTGACCAGTTTCACGGCAGAGCAGGGGCTGAGCACCCCTGCAACCAGTTTGAACTGGGGTATGCAAAGGGACACCAAGTGTGCCCCCCGCACTGTCTGAAAAGCATTCTCTGAATGCACCCACCCAGCCCCAATACACTAAAGCCTGTCTGGGAGATGGTTACACCTCCCTGTGACAGGAAACCTATTTTCCAGGCCTCTCCTGCCGGAGTTTCGTCCATCAGCAGGAGGTCAGACCCGTGTCTGTGGCATCCATTTTGTGATGCCAGGGCACTTTTTAACTATTACCGGTTAGTCCAGTGTGTACATGTCTTCTCCCTCTAGAAGAGTGGAATTCTACCGCCGCTGCCAGGACTGGCAGGGGGGGTAGGATTCCAAAGTGTTTGACACCAAACACGACATGTTTCCATGCAGCCATTCCAAAGTTAGCATTTACCCTGAGGTTATAATGCGCTTAAGAGTATATGGTCTGGCTGCATCACAGAACAGCCTCAGAGAATAGATTCCAAAAGCTGCAGAGGGGTCCTGTTCATACATGGGCACCCTCTCACACAAAACCAAGCACTCTGCCTTCAGGATTGATAAGGCCTGCCATAGGAGGGACTGATAGGTTTATGTGTCAGTGTTTAAAGGTAGATATAGGTAACCTATATCTTAGTAAGGGGTGCATGCACCACCTTACCCAAGCTGCAGTAGCAGTCCTGTGGTGCAATTTTGGAAGGCTTCCCAGGGGTGGCATAAGACATGCTTCAGCCCCTGGTAGACCTCTGGGGTTCCTATGCCCTTAGTACCTAGGGTACCATATACTAGGGACTCACAAGGGTAACCCAGTAACCAATATGGGGTGTACCTAAAGTACATGCAATCAATTTAGAGAGGAAGCAGCTAGGCTGGGTCCCCAGCCAGACTAAAGTCGAGAAACAGTGAAACATCAGCAAAAAGTGGGGGTAACCGTAGTAAGCAGATCCAGCTCTCCTACTCAACCCCTGCCAAAATCAGGGACATTAAACTAACCTTGACCAGTTGAGTCTTCATGTTTTAAGTGGAAAAATCTGGAGAGTCCATCTGCATTGGCATGGTTACTCCCAAGTCTATGTTCCACTGTATAGTCCATCCCCTGTAGCGAAATGGACCACCTCAAAAGTTTGGGGTTTTCACCCTTCATCTGTTTTAGCCATAAGAGGGGCTTATGGTCAGTCTGAACAGTGAAGTGCGTGCTACACAAGTATGGCCTCAGCTTCATCAGAGCCCAAACCACAGCAAAGGCTTCCCTCTCAATAGCTGACCAACGCTTCTCACTAGGGGTCAGCCTCCTGCTAATAAAAGCTACTGGCTGGTCCTGACCTTCATCATTCAATTGTGACAGCACAGCCCCTACACCCAACTCAGATACATCTGTTTGGACAATGAATTCTTTGGAGTAGTTCAGACTTTGCAGAATTGGTGCAGTGCACATGGCCTGCTTCGGGCCATCAAATGCCTTTTGACAGCTGACTGTCCACTGAATTTTCTTTGGCATTCTTTTAGAAGTTAAGTCATTCAGGGCTGTCACAATGGAACCATACCCCTTGACAAATCTTATGTAGTACCCAGTCAGGCCCAAGAAAACTCTGACCTGAGTCTGGGTAGTTGGAGCAACCCATTCCATGAAGGTCTGGATTTTGCTCTGTAATAGTTGAACCTGGCCTCCACCTACAATGTGGCCCAGGTACGCAACCTGACTCGTCCCTATCTGGCACTTAGTAGCCTTGATAGGTAGGCCTGCCTTTTGCAGGGCCTCCAAAACATTTCTCAGGTGGACCAGGTGATCCTCCCAGGTGGAGCTAAAGACAGCAATATCATCTAGATAGGCTGCACTATAGTCTTCCAGGCCTGTTAGGACTTTGTTCACCAACCTTTGAAAAGTGGCAGGTGCATTCTTCAGACCAAAGGTAATTACCACAAGTTGATAGTGCCCGCTACGGGTTGAGAATGCTGTCTTTGGCTTTGCATCATCAGCTAATCTGATCTGCCAGTAGCCAGCTGTAAGATCAAATGTGCTCAGAAATGTGACTGAGGCCAACATATCTATACCCTCATCTGCTCTTGGGATTGGATGGGCATCAGTCCTAGTGACTGCATTGAGATCCCTGTAGTCAACACAAAACCTCATCTCTCTCTTACCACCCTGGGTGTGAGGTTTAGGTACCAAGACCACTGGACTAGCCCAAGGACTATCTGAGGGTTCAATAACTCCTAAGTCCAATTTTTTCTGGACTTTAGTCCTGATACAGTCCATGACATGATCAGGTTGCCTGTAAATCTTATTTTTAACAGGCAGACTGTCTCCAGTGTCCACTTCATGAGTGCACCAGGTAGTCTGACTAGGAGTCAGGGAAAACATATGTCTGAACTGATTGAGAACCTGTCTGCAATCAGTTTGCTGCTGGTCAGTGAGGCTGGCTGCATCACCAGGGTTCTGTGAGAGCAGGTCAGGGAATGGATCACTCTCTTCCTCATGTCCCTCATCAGTAGCCATGAGCAAGCCCATGTCTGCCCTGTCAACATATGGTTTAAGTCTTTTGACATAAAGCACCCTATGGGGGCTCCTGGGAGTTCCTAGATCTACCAAATAGGTAACCTCTCCCTTCTGTTCAACAATAGTGTGGGGTCCACTCCACTTGTCTTGGAGAGCTGCTGGGGCCACAGGCTCCAACACCCACACTTTCTGTCCTGGCTGGTAAACAGTCAGTACAGCCTTTTGGTCATGCCAGGCTTTTTGCAGTTCTTGGCTAGCCTCAAGGATTTTAGTTGCCTTTTTCATGTATTCAGCCATCCTGCAGCAGAGACCAAGTACATAGTCCACTATGTCCTGTTTAGGGGGTTTTAGAGGTAACTCCCATCCCTCCTTCACCAGACACAATGGGCCTCTTACAGGATGCCCAAACAGAAGTTTAAAAGGACTGTAGCCAACCCCCTTCTGAGGGACCTCCCTGTATGCAAATAAAAGGTAGGGTAGTGGGATGTCCCATCTCTGCCTAAGCTTTTCTGGGAGACCCTTGATCATACCCTTTACAGTTTTGTTGAATCTTTCAACTAAACCATTGCATTGTGGGTGATAGGGTGTGGTAAATTTGTTGTTCACTCCACACTCCTTCCACATTGCAGTCAAGTAGCTAGACATAAAGTTTGCATCTCTGTCAGATACTACCTCCTTAGGGAAACCCACTCTTTAGAACACTCCCAAGAGGGCTCTTGCCACAACAGGTGCTGTAGTGGTCCTAAGGGGTATTTCCTTTGGGTACCTAGTGGCATGGTCCACCGCCACTAGGATAAACCTGTGCCCAGATGCTGTCTGAGGATCCATTGGTCCAACAATGTCAATCCCCACTCTTTCAAATGGAACTCCCACCACAGGTAGTGGTATCAGGGGGGCCTTTGTGGTGCCAACTGCCTTACCACTGTCTTGACAGGTGACACAGAAGCGACAAACTCCTTTGTGTCTACAGACATGTGTTGCCAGTGAAAGTAAGGTACAATTCTTTCCCAAGTCTTATTTTGGCCCAGGTGTCCTGCTAAAGGAATATCATGGGCTAGTGTCAATAGGAAGCCCCTGAATTTCACAGGTATAAACCAACCTCCTGGCTGCACCAGGTTTGGGGTCTCTACCCTCTGAGTACAGGAGTCCATCATCCCAATAAATCTTATGGGTGCCACTAGCATTCCAAGCAGCCTCAGCAGCAGCCTGCCATCTGAGGGGCTCAAGAGAAGGGCAGCTCAGCTGCTCCTGGCTCAGATATGCCCTGGAAGGGCTCCCTGTCCCCAAGAACTCAACCTGATCAGGCTCAAGCTCATCTGGTACAGTTTCTTCTTCAGGAGCACAATCATCTCCCTCAAGAGACTGATCCTCACTCTGAGTCAGGGGGAAGGCATTGACTTTACCCTACTGCTCCTTTTCTTGGAAGGCACCTGGTCCATTATTTCAGAATTCAGGGCCTGCTCAGTGTTAGACTTTATGACCTGTGACCTAGTCACAGCAAAGACATGTGCGGAGATCCCTAATATTTCTGCATGGGTCCTTAACTCCACTTCAGACCAGGCTTAAGTCTCTAAATAATTTCCAAGCAAGCAGTCTACAGGGAGGTCTGCACTTACCACAACTTTCTTGAGGCCAGTTACCCCTCCCCAGGAGAAATTAACAACTGCCAGGGAATGGTTGGTCCTGACATTGCTAGCATTGGTCACTTGGTAAAGTTCACCAAGTATGGTTTGTCCAGGGTCCACAAGGTCTTGTATCACCATTGTGACACTTGCTCCTGTTTCCCTGTAGGCTAAAGCCTCTTTTCCATGTATCAAAGGCTGTTGACTTTATTTGCCCAGGTTACTAAGACTCACACTCGATGACATATCCATGCCTCCATCACAGATCAAGACAGCCTGAGTTGGCACTCTGACTAGGCCAGAGCCCATCTAAGTACCCGGGGTTAACCCTACTACACCCTTCTGCTGAGTACCACCACTTGGAGCTGAACTAGGGGGAACAGTTGCCTTAGGGTCAATGGTGGCTGGAGTTGAATCTTTCTTAACGCAATAACTAGTCCAATGGCTGTTCTGCTTACAGATTTTACACCATGGTTTCTTTTGGCCTTTCTTTTTCGAAGATTGGGAATCCCCACCATTAGAAGATTTTTGGGGGCCTTGTGAAGGCTTCTGGTCTTTACCCTTCTCCCCACCCTTATTAGGATTTGCTTCTTCTGGTCACCACCTTGTTTCTGTACCTTCTGCCTCACCCTGGTTCTGACCCATTTGTCTGCCTTCTTTCCTAATTCTTGGGGAGAGGTCAGATCAGAGTCTATCAGGTGCTGATGCAACAGCTGATTCTGACAGTTATTAAGGATCTGCTCCCTCATTATCAAGTTGTATAATCCTGTATAATCACACACTTTACTGCCCAGTAACAGCCCTCCAGAGCCCTAGTAGCACAATCAACAAAGTCCACCCAGTCTGTGTCTTTTGGTATCTCTGAACTGTATTCTGTACTGCTCAGTGGTTAGGCCAAACCCATCTATCAGGGCACTCTTCAGGACTTTGTAATCATCAGCATCCTCTTCTCTGACAGTGAGGAGCTTGTCTCTACCTTTGTCTTCAAAGGAGAGCCCCAAGATTGCTGTCCACTGCTCCTGAGGGACCTTCCTTAGTTTGCAGGCCCTTTCCAATGCAGTTATCCATTTGTGGATGTCATCCTCACACTCTGGTAGGGAGGGACAATCTAGTTTAAATTCCTGTGGTCATGAGACCTTTCTCTACCACTAGGAATGTTGCTGCCACCATGGGACTCTAGTACCATCTTTTTTCTAGCTTTTTCAAGCTCTAAGGTCTCCCTTTCTAAGGCTACCTTCTGTCTCCTTATCCTCAGTTGAGCCTCTTGTAGTCTCATCTGATTTTCTCTCTTCTCCTTGGAGGTGTCCCTCCTATGAGAAGAAACAGAAGTCCCTACAGATGTGTCAGAATGGTTAGATTCCTGTGAAGGAGATCTTGGCCTTCTAGGCACACCTCCAACTCTTCCTGGGGGGACAAAGAAGGGACCCACTGGGCCTCCATCTCCATCTCCAGTCGGAGCTGCTCTATCAAGGTCAAGGTTATTGTCACCTTCCTGATCAGCATCAGAGTCTGATTCCTGTGGGATTGGACCACTGGGATCTTCCTTATCTGCTGCTCCCACCCCACTGCCTACCCTTTCAGGCTCTGAAGCCTTGCTCAGGTCATCTAACCTCTCTGAGGCATTGGGTGGTGGCACATTTGCCTGTTTTCCGTTTCCTCATAGTACACAGATTCCTTAACCCAGAGAAAGGGACGCTGTTGGCAATATCTTTTTTATTTTTGGCCGGGCTTTGCTCCGCCGCACCCTTGCCTCATTGACTTTCTCTGTGGTGTGCTAGCCCCACTGCCCTCTCCCAGGACTACATCCCCCAGCAGCACTGCTACCTGCGAGGTCGACGCAGGCGCGGAAACCGGGAGCCAGGAGGCCCATAAAGGTCAGTGCGGATCCTCGTCCCGCGAGACGCACGTGGGCAGCGCCGGGCTACGCCCGGGCAAAGGGCGGGCCGTCTGAGGCCGTCCGAGGCAGATTGAGGCTGGGCTGGGCCACCCCCCTTTCGCCGGAGTAAAGACACTCAGACTTGCGGTACTGTCATTCGCCCGGACACAAGTGGTCTGTGCTATTCAGGAGGTATTTGTACGGCAAAGGTAAAGGTGCACCAGGAGGAGCATAATCTTACCTGACTGCCCGTGCTAAGCCCGGGTAAAGGCGGGCCAGAAGAGGCTGGGCTGGGCCATGGACCCTGTAATCTGACCTTTTGGTCTTGTTTTACTCACTAAAGTGTGAGTTTTTATTTGTTTGTCACCAGAAGTTAGTAGCTTGTTCTTTATTCGCCGGTAACTTGTGTCGTGCTGAGGATTATTGTCAAGCCTGGCAAAATGGCTAAGGTTAAGGCTAATAAACCCGTAATTGGGGCAGGTTCCATGGAAAATTATGTTGTACAAAAGGTTCATCAAATTAATAATACCCGCAGAGCGTCTCTAGGGCGAGGTAATGATTCTGTCTTATTAGCAGAGTTGCCCCCCCCTTTGGTGGATCTAGTGGCTACAGATAGACAGGAAGGGGGTAATTGGGCTATCACAATTACTGTGGCGCAGGTACATGCAGATCAGACTGATGACCACCCAGAAACAGTACCTGACTTGTCAGAAAAAGAGACACCACCCTTATCACCCCCCCTTAGTCTAGTAAGATTGTGCAGGAAGGTACAGTTTAAACGTGGGGGGAAGAATTGTAAACCTAGAGTAGGAAAGAGCAATCTAGTCCCTAGTAGTGTGGTAGCTCGAAAGGACCCAGAGGATGGCAGTGGTATGGGTGGCACCAGTATTAATATAGATTTGGAACCATTTGCTCTTCTAATTCATTCTCTGGAAGAAGAAATAGAGGCAAACATTACTGAGCTGATGCAACCCCTGTTATTTAAATTAGATATAATGGCTCTGGAAGTGGGAAGACTAGGTGGGCTGTTAACATCCTTTAGCAACAGGAAACTCAAATGTAGAGAATAATAAATCAACTGTTGAGGGTCTGGGTACAGGCAGAGTTAATTTAAAAATTACTAGGTAGTATACATCTGCTGCTGAGCCTGCCCCATTTGATCCCAACCCACCAATTATGCAGAACATAAGGGCTACGGGAGTTCCTGATGGCATGTCAGTCCACAGTTATGTAAAGAAAACTCGCCATGTCAATCTTCCACCTGACTGTGCACCTTATGTGGTTGTACTTACAAATGTCCCTCCCATTGAGTCCCATGCATATCAGGCCCATGAGGAAACTCACGATTCTTTAAAGAATAAAACGGTCTCTTGGCTCTATAAAAATTGTGGGTTTCCTGTTAAATTTGCTGACCAAATAATAACAACAAGAAGGGTGAGTTGGATTGGACCATCTAGTTAGTTAACAAATGGTGACTGTATTATTGTTAACTTCAGGCATCCTCAACATGTTGCCACGGTTTTATTAAGAGCAGCATCAATGGTTTATACTTCTAATAGCATTTGCATACGCACTCTGGGGCATTTTTTCTCCCACCTGATTAAAAATCCACCGACCCCTGGGCCTCTTAGATCATGTATATCTTTACAGCCATTGACCCCCAATGGAGCTTATTTGTACAATGCTGGTAACCAGAGTAGGAATGGTATCAATATTGTAACACATAATAGATTTGATGCTCTCTCGGGAGTCATGTGACTGACATGAGGTATCTGCTGGGCAGGTAACTCGAAGATCAGAGGACCTGGGATGTATGGAGAGTACTTTGGCAGTAACAAATTCAAATAACATAATCTCCTGGAATATTGCGGGTTTAGGTATAAAAATTGTGGACCGCAACTGGATTGGGTACATTAAGAAGTACCAAATTATCTGTTTGCAAGAATTGACTGCAATCATTTTCTGGAAGGGTATAAGGCTTATTATGTCCCTGCAGTAGCGACCACTAGGGGCAGACACAAAGGGGGAATGGTTATTTTTATCTCTATAGCACTGTGCTGTAAGGTGCGGAGAATCACAACAAATCATACTGGTATTATTGGGCTAGTTTTAACAGGGGATAACTGTAGGGCCGGCCTGGTCAATTTTTATAATGCTATCAATTTAAGTACTGTTTCCAGTCAGATAGTAGCACTGAACACCTTCATTAGTAACTCTATGAAGGATTGCATTCACAACCTCATGGTGATGGGGGATTTTAACGTGCATCCCTGTGGAGATCCCCTTTTTAAAATGATTACAGAACTTAATTGCTCACGTTGTGAGGATTTCCATTTTGAGCATACAACTGAGGGGGAACATTTAAATGACATGCTTAATGAGTTGGACCTAACAACTACGATGGCTTTGATGGCCCCTACCAAGTGCTTTGATACCCCGACATTTAAGGGGAATGGGGGGGGAACCTTTATAGACTTTGTTCTGTTAACATCAGTAATGCAGTCTTTTTTGTGGGATCCTTCTCCATTGAAGCTAATGAATTCAGTGACCATAACCCTCTCACTGTTTTCTTGAGGGGTCCACTTATAGCTAAAGAAAGAGAAGACTCCTCTATTGGTAGGGTGAATACCACAGACGGCAGACGCCGGTTGAGATGGTCCACGGTTACCCCCGATCTGCTGTATAATGAAATTAAAGTTACATGTGCAGATGATATTACGGTTTGTACACAAGAGGGTGCACCCCCAAATACTGTCTTAAATGCTTTCCAATGTCTAGCGGATAAGGTGTCTCAGCTATTGTCAGCACCTGTAAAGAAGTCGGATTTTAAAGGACCTAGGTGGTTTAACCACAACTGCTCAAAAGCCGCCAGAAATCTAAGAGCAGCACTGGCGTCAAAACCTAGGATTAAAGCTGATGTTCAGTTGTGTCGAAAGACCTATAAAAATATTATTGCTAAACATAAGGAATCCCTTAGGGAAGAGGCGTGGTCAGAGATTCTAGATCCTGCCACCCTTCGGAGTAGTACTAGATTTTGGGCCTTGGTGAGGAAACCGTTCCTGGCCCAGGTGCCGGGAGACGGCCTAGAAAGTTATATATCCAAGGAGGATTGGGAAGCGTATTTTAAGAAGTTATATTGTTGTACAGTGGATGCGATTACGACTTCTGCCTGTATTGATACTGGTGAGCAAATTGTTTTTAATAGAGGTGAAGTATTTTAGGGTATTTTGGTGCTCACAGGTGGGAAAGCCCCTGGGCCTGATTGGATTCCCCCTGACTTATTTAAGTCTGAACCTAATTTTTGGGCACCCATCTTAGAGTCTGTCTTTAATGCTGCTGTGAAAGAAGGCTGTCCACAATCGTGGGGTGTTTCTACAATTGTCCCGGTTTTTAAGAAGGGGGACAAGGGTAGCCCACACTGTTACTGACCCATTTCACTGATAGACTCTATGGTCAAGATTGTAGGAAGAATTGTACTGCAAAGACTTACAGATTGGGTTGAGGAAAAGAATATTATGTCCCCCTCGCAGTATGGGTTTTGTAAAGGCCGCTCGACAATAACCCAATGCCTCAACCTCTTTCTGATATTAAGCAAATACACCGTAATACAAAAAGGCACCATCCATCTCGCCTTTATGGACTTGTCTTCCGCTTTAGACTGTGTAAACAGGGGAAAGCTGTGGCAGTCCATGAGGTTGAAGGGGGTAGATAGCGGTTTGGTTGATTTTCTGGTTGATTTACATTGTAATACCAGAGCCAACGTGAGATACTCCCAAGATCTGAGAGTAACAAATAATTTTAACTTTGGAAAGGGTGTCCGGCAGGGCTGTATTCTGGCCCCCTTTCTTTTTAACTTTTATATTAATGAGTTAGATGGTGTGTTACAGGATGTTTGTGCTGATTGCCCAAGAGTAGGCAGGCGTGGAATTCCAATACTTCTTTATGCAGATGATGCGGTTTTAATTTCAAGAACAGAGAAGGGGCTTCAATCCTTGTTAAATGTTTTTAATTTGTTTATGACGGACAGAGACCTTCTGGTAAATAATACAAAATCGTTTGTTTTACAAGTTGGTCAGCAACCAAAAAGGTCCTTCTCATTTAAAATTGGTGAAGAAGTAATTTCCTTATCTAAAACTTTCTCCTATCTAGGAGTTCTTTGTGACGCAAAATTAAATTGGGAACCTCATCTTGTAAAAAAGAAAGGAGAAATGGTGAGGGTTAATGCATCTATTTTCAACCTTGCTGCCAAACTGGGGAAAAAACCCATTTGCGCCATGCTGAAATTGTATAATGCAAAAGTCCGTGGCAACTGTATCTTATGGCAGCGAAATTTGGGGGTATGTTGGCGGGGAGCAATTACAGATCGTGGAAAATTCTTTTATGAAGCGCCTATTGTGTGTCCCCATTGGTAGGTCTAACCTTGTTGTACATGAGGAGTTGGGGACGCAATATTTATCTGATCTGCTTTCTCTACGTCCCTTGACCTGCTGGCTCAAATTATGGCTAAATGAGGACATACCCCTAACACATCTATTCGTGAAGGACTTTATGGGCCTGGACAAGGAAATGTGTTCCCCTTGGCTAAACTATTTAAAGTTAAACTTTGCAAAACTTGGACGATCTGAGCTTTTTGCCAATCCATGCCTAAATTCAAAGGGAGATATGGAGTTCGTTAAACAGGCCTTCCTGATGGACAGGAGAATCCTGAGAGAAGAAGTGGAGCTTCAGAAACATAGTGTGAGGAAGTTTGTTATGTTAAAGACCACTGAGGCTCTTGAACCATACCTGGCAGGTTCACTGACCACACATGAAAAATTCTTACTGACCAGATTCAGGTTTAATCTGTTCCATCATCTGCTTATTGGACCTAAGACTGATATTTTTAATAAATCAGCAGCGCCTTGCGGCTGCGACGGAAAGTCTCCGCAGGATATGCTGCATTTTATCTTTTTATGTAAATTTTATGAATTTCCACGCAAGCGATACTTAGTAACTCTTTTAAAAAAACTTGGTTTTAAACAAATCAGGCCGGCACTTTTGTATTTGCAGCTTTTGCACAGTGATAGTATCCTCCAAATCAAGGAGTTTTTAAAATTATCTGTCAGACTGAGAAATTGTCTGGACCAGTAATGTTTAAATTGTGAAACTCTGTCCTTCTTATGTGCCTATACCATCAATGTCTTTTCTCCTTTGCACTGGCACTTGGTGAAATGTACGGTTTTTTTCTTTGTGACAAAGTATTGTATATTGTATATGCACTTTTATGGTTTGTAAAAGAACCGAAATAAAGTATTTTAAAAAAAAATAAAAAAGAATGTGTCATACTTGGATGTCTGCAATGTGCTGACATCTTGCAGGGACACACTGGTTCCTGGCTCTTAAGACATTACTAGTGAGGTGTGGTGTATGCACTACCTACTCTAGTTGTTACCTACTAAACTTTCTTGAGTTGTAGAAATGATGTGCTTAGCCTTTAACACACAACTCTAAGTTCAGTAGAACTTCCTGTATGTAAGCTTGTATTATATGTACCTCTGGTACCTTTAGTGGTTTTCAAATGATCAATCACTTGAGATTATCTGGTAAAACAATGGCAAGCTGGAATCCGACCGCTGCCACCAATGTGAGAAGTTGGCCTGGCATATGCTGTCCACTATTCTAGTGGGCACCTTGCACCAGTCCAAACAACCCTTATTGATGGGAGGTTTAAAGACAACCTATATAGAAAGCTATCCTAGTGGTAGTTGTGGAGAGCAGCCTTTAGGCTAAGTCTTGAAGGAATGTAACGCAGATTGTTTTACCGGTCTATAATCTCATGAATGACCAAATGAAATAAGAACCACACCAGGTATATATATATACATATAAAGGTGGCGATTCCGATCCGTGAAAAATATTCCCCGTACGACTCGTATCCGGATTTTTTCCCGTACGAATCGTACAAGTCCCGTACAAACTGGCAAGTACGATTCGTATTTAAAAAAATCCATACGAATCGCATTGGGAAAATTCCCCGACACGTCCTCGGGTCGGAAAAAGTGTCCGACACGTCCCCGGACAGTTTCACGTACGAATCGGGAAACTGAAGTCCGAGCGCGCAAGTACGATCCGTCCTGTCCGTCCGAATGCACAACCGTATGGAAAAAACACTGTACGGACCGAACTCCCATAGCAACCATGGAGACGCCCAAACATGTGACCGCATACGCGCGAACGCCCCCTCAGCCCACCCCCCCATGTCCACACCCTACCCCCATGCCCCCCATATCCGCACCGTACCCCCACCCCTCCCGTATGTACGGTGCGTACCCCCACCCCCCCTGTATGTACGGTGCGTACCACCAGCGCGTACGGGGGTGGGGGTACGCCCCACACCTATGGGGTGGGGGTACGCACCGTACCCCCAGCACCCCGTATGTATGTGCCGTACCCCCAGCCCCCCCGGATGTACACGCCGTACCCTCGTTTCCCGTATGTACGGTATGTACCCCCAGGGCCCCTACACCCTGCCCGTGCCTGTACGCACCCTACCCCAGGCCCCTATACCAGCACCCTCACCCATGCCTTTGGGACGTGGGTACGGGCCGTACCCCTACGTCACCCCAACAATGGGGGTATGGCCCGTACCCACGTCCCAAAGGCCTGGGTACGGGCCATACCCCTACATCACCCCAACAATGGGGGTACGGCCCGTACCCACGTCCCAAAGGCCTGGGTACGGGCCGTACCCCTACGTCACCCCAACAATGGGGGTACGGCCCGTACCCACGTCCCAAAGGCCTGGGTACGGGCCGTATCGCCATTGTTGGGGTGACGTATGGGTGGGCGTGGTACGACCTGTAGCCACGCTCTTCAGGCGTTGGTACGGTGCGTACCACAATTGTTGTGTTGACGGTTCGCGTCCATGTCCACTTCCGTTGTTGTGGACGCAGGCCTTGGTGGACACGCCCCCACCCCCGAAGTGACCAGGCCCTGGGGGTCAGGTATGTACAGGGCATGTATGAGTTTGAACTTGGGTGGGCGTTATGTTTCATGCCCCTGCCCCCCCCCCCCCCTTTGCCCCTTGGTGTTGTTCTGACCTTCTGCGGCACCTGCGTCGGTTTCTGTACACCAGGTGGACTGCTATGAGGGCCAGGATGACACGTAGGTTGGGGTCCATGGCTGTCTGTCGCATACAGGTGCTCCTTCTGCGCGTCGTCCTGATTTCCCGGCAGTTTTTGGGTGCCGGGAAATCAAAATATTGTCTGTGCGGAGTGACGTGGGCACGAATCGTACTGGCTGGTTCGTGAATCGCTGCCTGACTCCATCCGGACGTCACGTCCGTGGTGTCCCAGATCAGAATTGTGGGTATTTTTTTGTGGGTAGGTGTTTTTTACGATTCGTACGGAAATGGTGTTTCTGTACGAATCGTACTAGCGGATTTGTAAGGTGGTTTTCCCGGGTACGAGTCGGACGGAGAAAACGCTCCGTCCGACGGTTCGTACCTGGGTTTTACCCGATCGGAATCGACACCAAAATGTATGTATTTATTCTAAACACATCCTTCTAGTCTCTTTATGAGGCTAGAGGCAAAAGTACATTCAGTAAACTTATTTAGCACGGATCACTGACAGAATATCGACGATGAGAATATCGACCTACAAAAATATCGAGGATAAAATATAGTATGCCAAAATATCGAATCCCTATCTCCAAACAGGTAAGTACAAAAATATCGATTCCAAAATATCGTTGTGAAAAATATAGTTGGTCAAAAATATCAAATTTTTTAAATGTCTTAAAAGTAATGTAAAATTAATGAAATAATAAATATAATAAACTAAAACATACTTAAAAAAACTTAACTTTAAAATTAATAAATAATTAATGTAAGTAAAAAAAATATTTTCTTAAATACATATATATATTGACGTAATATTAATAAAAAATATTCAATATTTTTAGCGTAGGATAGCGAGTGGGTAAAATTGACTATTACCACTCCAGAGAGTGCAACAGTAGGGAAACTGTTGGATAGCGGGAGGGTAAAAATTACTATTCCCACTCCAAAGAGTGCAACAGTAGGGAAAGCATTGAATAGCGTAGGGGTAAAAATTACTATTCCCACTCCAGAGAGTGCAACAGTAGGGAAAGCGTTGGAAGCTCACTGCACTTAGCAACTTCAACAAAGGTTATCAAAGCTCGTTGGGGCGGTCGCTCCTTCTCACACTCTGCCGCCAAACTATGGAATTGCCTTCCTTTGAGTATTAGACAGATCAACAATAGGCTGGCATTCAGGAAAGTCCTAAAAACTCATTTGTTTGCGAAAGCGTGTTAATGTACCTTGGAGCTCATCATAGTAATCTGCAGAAGCGCGACGAGGCCTCCGGCTAGTTACGCGCTATATAAATATAATTTTTCATTTCATTTCAAGCGGAAGGGTAAAATTTACTATTCCCACTCCAGTGAGTGCAACAGTAGAGAAAGCGTTGGATAGCGAGAGGGTAAAATGTACTATTCCCACTCCAATGAGTGCAATAGTAGGGAAAGCGTTGGATAGCATAGGGATAAAAATTACTATTCCCACTCCAAAAAGTGCAACAGTAGGGAAAGCGTTGGATAGCATAGGAGTAAAAATTACTATTCCCACTCCAGTGAGTACAATAGTAAGGAAAGCGTTGGATAGCGGAGGGGTAAAAATTACTATTCCCACTCCAGAGAGTGCAATAGTAGGGAAAGCGTTGGATAGCATAGGGATAAAAATTACTATTCCCACTCCAAAAAGTGCAACAGTAGGGAAAGCGTTGGATAGCATAGGAGTAAAAATTACTATTCCCACTCCTGTGAGTACAATAGTAAGGAAAGCGTTGGATAGCGGAGGGGTAAAAATTACTATTCCCACTCCAGAGAGTGCAACAGTAGGGAAAGCGTTGGATAGCGTGAGAGCAAAATGTACTATTCCCACTCCAGTGAGTGTAACAGTAGGGAAAACGTCAGATGACGTAGGGGTAAAAATTACTATTCCCACTCCAAACAGTGCAACAGTAGGGAAAGCATTGGATAGCGTAGGGGTAAAAATTACTATTCCCACTCCAGAGAGTGCAACAGTAGGGAAAGCGTTGGATAGCGGGAGGGTACAATTTACTGTTCCCACTCCAGTGAGTGCAATAGTAGGGAAAGCGTTGGATAGCATAAGGGTAAAATTTACTATTCCCACTCCAAAGAGTGCAACAGTAGCAAAAGTGTTGGATAGCGTAGGGGTAAAAATGACTATTCCCACTCCAGTGAGTGCAATAGTAGGGAAAGCGTTGGATAGCGTAGGGGTAACATTTACTATTCCCACTCCAGTGAGTGCAATACTAGGGAAAATAATAATTTAATTTTTTATTAAAAATACATTAATTATTAATACCAATAAAAAATGTATTACAATTAATTACCAATCACAGAATATTTAATAATTAATAATTATAAATACCAATAAATATTTATTTTAATTAACGACCTATTAATAATTAATTAACAACCAATTAATTTCCAATACCAAAAATGAATAAATACAAATAATACCAATTAATAATTAATTAATAAGAAATTAATTATCAATATTCAAAAATATTTTCAAAAGTTAATTATTTACAATTAAATTAATTCCCACCATATTCCCTCATAAACCCACAACCCGCTACAAATAAAAAATTAATACAATTAACATGATTATCAAATAAAAAATGAATACAATTAAAATACCAATTAATACTAATTAATTACCAATTAATAATTAATTAACAACCAATTAATTTTCAATATCAAAAATTAATAAATAATTTAAAAATACCTATTAATAATTAACAGTAAATTAAATATCAATACACAACAATATTTTCAATAATGACTTCATTATAATTTAATTATTTCCCAGCATATTACCCTATAAACCCACAACCCACACCGAATAATAAATTAATACAATTAATATAATTATCAATTAACCAATTAATACAAATTAATAAAAACATTTTTTTACCAATTATTAATATTTAATTGCCAATTAATAATTAATTACAATACATTAATTATCAACACCAATTAATAATTACTTAATAACAATTAAATTACTTCCCACCCTATTTCCCTATAAACCCACAACCCGCTACAGAAGTAAAACGCAAAATTAAATTTAAAATAATTCCGAAATTCCGAAAAATTATTATTTAATGTACTATAATTACATTACTTCACACCCTAATCCCCTATAAACCCACAACCCGCTACGGAATTAAATTACACAAAAATTAAATAACATAAAATTCATTACTTTAAAAATAATTAAACATACATTACAAAAACTAATATACACTTTTAACACATATACTAACATGCAAAACACTTTAAAAAATCGATATTAATGTAAATTCGATATTTTTAATGCCTATATTATGTACTTCGATATTACTTACCTGCAGTTCGATATTTTTAACAACTATATTATGTCCATTCGATATGATGTCCATTCTATATTTTAGACTCGATAATATGTCCATTCGATATTTTTTTTTCGATATTCTGACTATGCACCATTTAGCACACAGTAAATTAGCACAATATACATTGAGCCCTAGGGGCGTACCAAACCATATATTAAATAAGTGGTATAAGAACCACGACTGACATAGATACAAGGCCTAGAGCCTTTAGAACCGCTTGGGCCGCCAGGAGTCACCCAAGGTAGTGACACATGGGACCTAAGGGAGACGCGTGCGGTGTCTAAGCACAGCCGCGTATCACCATTAACTTCTATGGGGAAAGTCGAGGTTGAAATTTTAAAGTTAAAGAACACTTGGAAGAGGCCTTCGAGTAAATCCCTTTAGAACTAGGCAGTTCTAGAGTCAATACACACGGGAGCACCGGAGTACTTGATTTACCTCACCCAGGGAAGCCGGGTGCATAGGTGTCTTTTGGTGTCGATTTCAATGGCGATCTGCTGCAAAGTGCTGTTGGCGACCAAGTCGAAAGTGTCCGGGTGGATCCAAGCCTGGATCAAGGATGAGAAGAACCTGAAAGCAGAGGGGACAGAGTCTGGGTCACTAGCCAGTGACCAGGAAGGCAATGAGCGGATGCCCACCGATGTCGGGTGATTTCAGGTGAAGAAGGAGAAACTTGACTCTTCAGCCATGAGGACCAGGAGATGTTGACGATGACCAGATGCTGGATTTGAGCTGTACCACAAAAGATGTCGAGTGCTGCAGTGTTGGTTTTACGGATTGGACCCAACAAGCCTTGGCAACATCAACCCATGCAGAAAGCAAAGATTGGTTTTGGTGCAGACCAGCAAGGTCTGCGGGACTCACTACTCGGTGGGGAGTCAGTACACATCTGGAGCAACCAGGAAAGCCCAAAGGAAAGAAGAGTTACCTTCGTGGGGACCCACCAGTCAACGGACCAGGGATTGCAATGGGTCCTCGAGCGGAAATGCTAGAAGCGGGCTCACGGAACACTCGTGGAGTGTAGGCCCACTAAATTCGGTGCAGATGGTGCTCGGGGCTTCGATACACGTAGCCCAATGCACAACTTTGGGAAAACTCCGGAAGTGAATGCACTTGCAAATGTGCACGGTGTCCATTAGTTCCGGCTCCACGTCACTCGGGAGGGCTGCGGATCTCAGCTTTGCTGGGATCTCATGTTGGCCTCTTCGAAGTCTGAAAGTCCATGTCCTGAGTCGCAAATACTTCAGGGTCCAGTTGGAGCCTCAGAAATGCAAACCGGCAAGGGAGATTCTTCAGACTTCTAGTCGTGTAGAATGTCGAAGTTTCAGGATATATGTTGCAGAGATTCGTCCACGTGTAATCTGAAGTCCTAAGGACTGGGGTCCCATACTTATACTAAGATAGGGGGTTGGACATACTCTAGGGAGCCACCTATGGGAGGGTCTGGGAAGAGGGGTGGTTACACCCATTCCCTTTGTACAGTTTCGCACCAGAGCAGGGGCTGAGCGCCCCTGCAACTGGTTTGAACTGGGGTATGCACAGGGACACCAAGTGTGCCCCCAGCACTGTCTGAAAAGTATTCTCTGAATGCACCCACCCAGCCCCAATACACTAAAGCCTATCTGGGGGGTGGTTACACCTCCCTGTGACAGGAACCCTATTGTTCATGCCTCCCCTGCCGGAGTTTCGTCCAGCAGCAGGAGGTCAGACCCGTGTCTGCGGCTGTGGCATCCACTTTGTGATGCTAGGGCTCCTTTAAACTATTACTGGTTAGTCCAGTGTGCACATGTCTTCTCCCTCTAGAAGAGTGGAATTCAACCCCCACCACCAGGACTGGCGGGGTGGGGTAGGATTCCAAAGTGTTTGACACCGAACACAACATGTTTCCATGCAGCCATTCCAAAGTTAGCATTTACCACAAGGTTATATTGCACTTAAGATTATACGATCTGGCTGCATCACAGAACAGCCTCAGAGAATAGATTCCGAAAGCTGCAGAGGGGTTCTGCTCATGCATAGGCACCGTCGCACACAAAACGAAGCACTCTGCCTTCAGGATTGATAAGGCCTGCCATAGGAGTGACAGGTTTATATATGTCGGCGTTTAAAGGTAGATATAGGTAACCTATATCTTAGTAAGGGGTGCATACACCACCTTGCCCAGGCTGCAGTAGCAGTTCTGTGGTGCCATTTCGTAAGGCTTCCCAGGGGTGGCATAATACATGCTTCAGCCCCTGGTAGGCCTCTGGGGTACTGATGCCCTTAGTACCTAGGGTACCATATACTAGGGACTCACAAGAGTAACCCAGTAACCAATCTGGGGTGTACCTAAAGTATATGCAACCAATTTAGAGAGGATGCTGCTAGGCTGGGGTCCTGGATAACAGGGCCCCAGCCAGACTAAAGTCGAGAAACAGTGAAACACCAGCAAAAAGTGGGGATAACCATAGTAAGCAGATCCTACTCTCCTACACCCGGTGCCACTGCACCTGCTTCACCATTCAAACCCTGACCATGGTGCCTAAAAGATGCCAGCACTTTTGACTGCCTGTTTAGTTGTAAAATATAGCAATAATCAGTGTTTAGTGGGGTGCCTAGAGCCTAAGGTCCTGGTGTCACTGCACGTGCTGTTCCATTGAAATCATGACCCTTGTCTGAACGGTACCTGCACTTTAGTTTAGCCCGGTGCTACTGCACCTGCTGCACCACTCAAATCATGACCCTGTTGTCTGCCAGGGAACTGCTCTTGCGGTTGCCTGTTTAATAGGGAAATATAGCATAACTCTTGTATATTAACTTTAGTTTTTTATGTGCAATGTTTGTTATAACATTTAGGATTTGATTATAATGACCAAATGGATTAAGATGAAAAAAATAAATGTTATCATGCCTACCAAGTGCAAAGAAAGGTACTGAGGCGTGAATAGGAAATGCCACAAACATTCTAAGGCTAAAGCATCTGCTTTACACAACTAAGTAATGCAAATCAAGCATTCCAGCAGCTGTCTGTCTTTTCTGTGGGAAGAGATCTTATCTTGACAGTGAATGGCACTTACACAGTGTGAACAGTTTTAGTAGAAGTATCGTAAAAGCGTGCAGCCAGGAGAAGTTAACAGAAAAAAAGTTCCACACAAAAGCAAATGAACTCAGTAAATCGAGCCTGCATGGGTGCAAGGGGGCCTGCCTTGGTGCAAGGGAGCCTGCATTTGTGCATAGGAAGCATCATTGGTGCAGGGTAGCCTGCATTTGGTGCAGGGGAGCCTGCATATGGTGCAAGGGAGTCTGCATTGGTGCAGGGGAGCCTGCATTGGTGCAAGGGGGCCTGCATTGGTGCAGGGGAGCCTGCATTGGTGCAAGGGGGCCTGCATTGGTGCAAGGGGGCCTGCATTGGTGCAAGGGAGCCTGCATTGGTGCATAGAAAGCTTCATTCGTGCAGGGTAGCCTGCATTGGTGCAAGCGAGCCTGCATTGGTGCAAGGGGGCCTGCATTGTTGCAAGGGAGCCTGCATTGGTACAAGGGAGCCTGCATTGGTGCAAGGGGGCCTGTGTTGGTGCAGAGGAGCCTTTGGTGAAATGACCAGACTTAAGACAAATTGTAGTGAGGAAAACATATTCAATCAGACTATGTCAAAAGAGACACGTTTTCTCAACAGAGGAAATTCTTCATAGGTACTAAAAGAATCTAGAAAGAGAGTCTTACAGAAGACCGGACATTCTATATTGAAAAAGTCAAATGTCATACAAAAAGTGGAGACAAGATTAGTCTTGTCACTAATTACAATGTGCACGGTCACCAGATTTATAGAATCATGAAGAAACATTGCCACCTTCTAAATCTAGATAACGCAATGAAGAAGTTTGTTACACCTAATCCTAGTATTGTCTATAGAAGAGGTAAAACACTAAGGGATTTCTTGTGTTCAAGTTATTTACCCCCTAAACATACTGACAATACTTGGTTATTCAATAAACCAGATGGTTTTTACAATTGTGCACATTGTAATATGTGCCAATTTGCTTGTAACAAACTAAAGGAATTCAAATACAATACAAATACAATATATCAGATTTGTCAATTTGTCAATTGTGATACTAGATATGTCATCTATTGCATACGCTGCATGTGTGTCTTAATATATATAGGCAGCAAAACACGACCGTTGAAGGAGATAATCCAAGAGCATATGAGGGCCATCAGAAACAACGATTCTAGTTACCCTCTAGCTGTAAATTTTAACTCCGACCATCCAAATAGAACCCTAACACGTCTGAGTTTCCATGGCATCGTTGAAATTCAATCTGATGCCAGAGGAGGAGACAGGACTCTAAGGCCAAGAAAAGCCGAAGCACAATGGATTATCCGCCTTCGCGCAGTAGAAAGAGGCATTAACATTGATAAAGAATTATATGTTTTCCTGAAGGATTAGACAGGTGTTTTGAGAATCTATTACTTTCTGAGCAAACGTATAACAGATTAGAAAAATATCTGTTTCATAACCTGAGAATTCATGGAAATGCTTATTATATAGATGCTCATACTGTCCAATATATGTTGAGACTTTACTGTTATTTTAGTTTTCTCTTTTAAGAATATGAATATATCAAATTATATGTTAACAACTGCACCATATGATCGGCACTTCCGTTAATTAAGTATGTACTTATTTTGGTGCACATGGGTATGTCATGTAGTACTTAATACAGATGCAACTGTGATGAATGGCTGTTAGATATCTAAGGATTGAAGAATATGTGTTAGAATTGCTACATATGGTCATTTAAATACCCTTGATCAGAATGTTTTATAAGGTTTGGAGGAAAAACCTTTTCTATCTAATTTTCTTCATATACTAACATTTGAACTAGAATCTAAAAGGCACCGTATAAACATTGACCCAATAATGGTTACTTAAGCAATTACAAACAATACTCACCTATTAATGACTATTTGAATTCTTCATTTTTCTTTACTAATTTTACTAATGGATATGGTCAACCTAATAAGCTCTTGTGCAAACTTTTATTAACTTGCTTTTAATCTGAAGTAAGCATTAGATATAGGTGCTTAACTCGATATACAACACTCGAATAAACACCATCTGGTAATGGCCGCCGTCGGCTTAATAGAATACAATGAATTTTGGTTGCATTAGTCCATCTTCCATTTCAATGAAATGAATGGAAGTGGCAACCTACTCGACAATACATCGTACGTAATGGACAGGAAGGCGCTTAAAAGGAGTGTCAATGAGTTGAAGAAATGTTTGTTGACCTACTCAGAACGGCCTCGGTGCACGGCGTAATACATAAAGACAGGTTCGTGTTTACGTACCAGGGGCTCTAAACGCTGTTACTTGGAACTGCAAAACAGCCCCTTTTCTTAAACCAAAAACTTTTTGGGGGTCTCTGTTTACTAACTGAATACTATATATATATGGTTAACATTTTATGAGTCACTGGTTGTAATAGCACACTCATTTGCATTTCCCCGGACCATTATAGAAATATTAAGGACGCGATTACTACATAAAATTTTAATTAAACAATAGGTTGGGGTTCACTATATTATTCTGATTGTGAATATGGGATAACTAGCAGTATTTATGTTGCTGCACCCGATTTGAAACTTAAATAGAAGTCATGTCTAACGGGGGTATGTTCTTTTAGTACAAAAATAAGTCTCTGTATGCAAATAACATACTTCATATCCCTGTTTAATGTATATACTATTGTTTCTCTTATATTTTTAGGGACATATCATAGCCCGACATGATGAACTGATATATATGTCTTTCGGCTTTTGGCAGACATGAATATGAATATGTAATAATATTTTGGTGAAAATAGAACCACTTTACTATTTCCTAAATGATAGTTTGGAGTACACAAACTATAGGAATCCTTAAGTTGAATCCAAATAAATCTTTTACTCTGTGGCCAATTATGGCTATTTTAAGTAGATCTCAAGGGATTAGGCAGACATCAACCAAACTATTACATAGTGCATCTTTTAATCTTTGGAATTGTGAAGATTTCTTATATCATACCCATGAGGAAAACTACTTGTCTTTTTCTTTCTTTTACAGATGCTTATTACATGATTCATTTGAAATTATGGGGCACTACTTTCGTTCCGGATAAAAATAATATCTATATCCACTCTTGGACTCGGATTTCTTTACCAGACTTCTTTGCATTTTGCTCTCATTATTATTTGCTAGGGACTGAATATCACCGCTGGAAGACCAGAACAAATATTTATGGAATACTTTGAGAACTTATTTATTATCCACTGAAGGTATCATAAATGGATTTGTTTATAATAGTTCTCATCACCTGTTATGCTTATTCGCAAATCATAGGATCTATTAATCACATGCATCCTGGTGTACGAGCACTGCATGAAATATGTGATTTCACCACTGGTTACTTTGGGTCCATTCCACTAACCACTTATATCTTGGCAGACGAGCGCTGCATAAATTATGTGATTTTACCATTGGTTGTTTTTGGTCTATTCTTACAAGCCTTTATAAAAATCTACTTTTTTGCCCTTTACTAAAACACTTTGACTGTGAAATATAGCTTCTTTTTTATATATAAATGTATTCCTTCTTTCTCGTTATTTCTGAGAAAACTCATATTCTTGTTTCCCTTGTTGTTTTTTCAAATTACAATTTTCTTGTTGTAAATATTTGATTTCTTTTTATGGCATTAATTGCAGCCTTGAAAAAGTTTCTTTGAAATGAAACACGTGTCGGCTTCCGGTCCAACGTCTGACAGAAGGATCATTGTATAAAGCTTTTCATCATCTTGGTAAAATGTTATTGCTTCCAAATATATGGAATAAATCTGTATGTTCCATATGTATATTAAATTGAACAGCAAGCAAAAAACTTTTTTGTTTGCTGGTGTTTCAAATTGACCCATATTTAAAAACATTTTTGTATGAATCAATATCAAATTGATTAAAGTGCCGAGGTTTATGTATATGTTTTGACATTACCACTGGGTCCATTTGGGCCACAGTGGGCTCACACCTCAGGTAGTGGGGTGTGGATCTCTTACCTTGAGGGGCACCAATACTGTGAAATAATGCATAATGCACATAGAGAATGATTTGCTAGCAATAAGACCACCACTACCATTTGTAAATATTGTAACATATCATCAATAGTGCTGTTCATCTGGTGAAAAGCCTCCCTCTTAGATACTAATCCCTACTTCTTTGTGTACATTCATGGGAATGCATGCTCTGTTGAAGTCCTGGTATGCAGCATTGCGTGGCCGAAACATTTGAGTTCCTGTGTCTCCAGTGTACTCCTTTCAGCTTTCCTGATGCCCAATGCTGGTTATTTGGGAAAGCTGTCCAGAGCCGGTTGAGTTGCTGTGTTTTAGACCAACTTTTTCACTGATTAATAGGAAGCCAAGTGTACTAGCACAACCTTAACTTCTTGCATAATAAACTAACATCATATCATGGAACATGGGTTGCACAGCATCTTTAAATTCATATCTGGAAAAGGCAGTCCTAAATCTGGACCCCACAGTTGTCTATTAAGCCACCAATGCTGCAGTTGTATTTGATGAGAACCTGTGGGGTTTCGGTATTTTGGTGTTGACATGACCTCGTTGTCTGTCTGTCTGTGAGTATGGATGTGCTCACTTTCTAGAGTTGGTATTGTCTCCCTATAGCACTTCAATCTTTCCTCTCCAGCCTTGTCAGGATTCAGCTGGGGCAGATTTCTATTGGCAAATGGTTATGATCTACTCTGCCTGCTCTGCGACCCGTGTGAAGTGCAGTCCTTTGCCTCAATTAAAACACACCAAATCAAACAGCAAAGCTGTGTGTTCACTCCACACAAACATGTATACAGGAGAGAAAGTGAAGGTTCCATGAAACACATTAGCAAACAGAGAAAAAAGAAGCATTTGAAAAGCCAATAGGTCTCTGCTGTGAAACCTATTGTTTTTGGCAATCTTTTTCCACCCTAGAAGTCTGCTGGAATATGAACAATCCAGAGCAGTCATATTTGAATGAGGTCTCAGAAAGTTTACAAAAAACATTTAAAGATGGCTGCCACAATAACATAAAGGGGCTGATTATAAGTTTGGTGGTTGGAGGACTGCCAAACTCATGTCGCAGTAGAGGAGGTCAAGTCACCGCTGCACCGGCTGTCTGACAGCCGTATTACAACTTTAGCATTTCAATCAATCAATCAAGGTGTTTGTTAAGCGCGACTACTCACCCGTCTCAAGGTGCTGGGGGGGTTTTGCAGGTTCCAGTCTATCAAAGAGGGGGTCTGTCGAACAGCCAGGTTTTGAGGTTTCTTGCGAACATGTGGAGCAATGTTGTCTGTCTGAGGTGGATCAGAAGGTCGTTCCAGGCTCTGGCCGCGAGGAAGGAGAAGGAGCGGCCTCTCGATCTGGTCTTTCTGGTGCAGGGGACTGCGGCATAGGAGAGCTGGGCTGATCGTAGGGTCCTTTGGGGTGCATGGAATTTGAATCGGCTGTTCAGGTATGCTGGTCCGGTGTCGTGGAGGGCCTTGTGAGCGTGGGTGAGCATCTTGAAGGTGATTCTAACTTCAATGGGGAGCCAGTGGAGTGTACGCGGGTGTTGGGAGATGTGGCAGTGTCTTGGCAGGTTGAAGACCAATCTTGTGGCGGTGTTTTGGATGTTCTGTAGCTTGTGGGTGAGTTTTTTGTTTATTCTGGCATAGAGTGCGTTGCCGTAGTCGAGTCTCCTGATGACCAGGGCGTGAGTGACGATCTTTCTGTCTTTGAGGGGGATCCATTTGAATGTCTTACGTAGGAGGCGGAGGGTGTGGAAGCAGGAGGATGAGACAAAGTTGATCTGGCAGTCGATTTAGTTCTCTGAGTCCAGGATGAATCCCAGGTTGCGTATGTGGTCTATGGGGGTGGGCAGGCTTCTGAGGGCGGGGGGCCACCAGGTGTTGTTCCAAGCGTTGGGGTTTGGGCCCATTATGAGAACTTCCGTTTTGTTGGTGTTTAGTTGTAGGCAACTGTTTTTCATCCATTTGGCGACGGATTCCATGCCTTCCTGAAAGTTGTGTCTGGCAGTGATGTGTTCGTTGGATATGAAGAGGATGAGTTGAGTGTCGTCTGCGTATGAAACAATATTGAGTCCATAGGTTCTGATGATGGGGGTGAGCGGAGCCATGTAGATGTTGAAGAGCATAGGGCTGAGGGTGGATCCCTGGTGGACTCCGCAGGTGATTGGTGTGGGGTCTGAGAGGAAAGGGGGAAGTCTGACCCTCTGCGTTCTGCCAGAGAGGAAGGAACGGATCCAGTCGAGGACCTTGTCTTGGATCCCTGCGTTGTGGAGTCTGCGTATTAGGGTGCAGTGAGAGACTGTGTCTAACGCCGCTGAGAAGTTGAGGAGTATGAGGGCTGCTGTTTCTTCTTTGTCCAGTAGGGTGCGGATGTCATCTGTTGCAGCGAAGAGGGCGGTTTCCGTACTGTGGTCTCTTCTGAAGACGGATTGGGAGGAGTCGAGGATGTTGTGCTCTTCGATGAATGTGGTGAGTTGGCTGTTGATGACTTTCTTGATGACTTTCGCTGGGAACGGGAGCAGGGAGATTGGTCTGTAGTTTTTGAGGTCGGTGGGGTCTGCCAAGGGTTTCTTCAGGAGGAGGATGATCTTCATGTGTTTCCAGTCATCGGGGAACGAGGTGGCTGCCAGAGAGCGGTTGATGGTGTGTCAGAGCATGGATTGACTTCATCGTCTTCAGTGTGTCTTTGGGAGCGCCAAGAAACCGTCTGGTGTATGCTGCGCTTTATAAGTAATTTTTACATTACATTACATTACATTACATTACATTACATTTTTACATTACATTACGTTGTGAGGACTGTCCAGTTGTAGATCACTGGCTTCAGGGTGTCGGGGTGGTTGGTGAGGGTTCAGTGTGTTGGTTGTCTTCATCAAAGCTGTCGTAAATTCTCTTGATTTTGTGGTGGAAAAAGGTGCTGAGTTTGTCTCAGAGGTCTTGTGCGGGAGGGATGTCGGTGGACTCGCAGGTGGGTTGGGCAAACTCCTTGATGTTGAAGAGTTCTTTTCTGTTGAGTGGAGATTCTATCTTCAATAGCTTTTTCCTCGTTTTTCTGATGAGTTTGTGGTGAGCGTTGATGGTGGCTCTGAATTTGTTGTGGGCTTCTGTGGATTTGGTGTTCCTCCAGACCTTTTCGAGGCGGCGGCAGGTGCGTCTGGACTCACGAAGTTCGGTGGTAAACTATCTAGCTTTCTTGGTGTGGGTGTTGTTGTTTTTCTTGAGGGGGCTATGGGGTTGGCACTGTCGGAGATCCATCTGTGCAGGGTTCTGGCTGCGGTGTTGGGGTCATCGTTTTCCATGATGGTTGGAGTGGACTTGCTGAGTGATGACGTTAGCTGGTCATTGTGATTCTGGTCCAGTTTCTTCGTGGGAGCAGGTGCTGGTGTTTGTGGATGGAGGGTGTTCTGAAGGTGAAGTGGACGCATCAATGGTCAGTCCATGGGAGTTCGGTGGTGTGGCTTAAGGTTATGAAGTTTCCTGTTGTGAAGAGGGGCTCGAGGGTGTGTCCTGCTGACTGCGTGGGTTCGGTCACTATTTGGCAGAGTCCAATGTTGTGGAGTTTGTGCTGGAGGGATGTGATGCTGGGGTACAGTTGGTTGTCGAGGTGGAAGTTGAGGTCTCCCAGTAGGGTGTAGTTGGTGGACGCGATGGCATGCAGGGAGATGATGTCCATAATGGTGAAAATTCCGCAGGGTCCAGGGGGTCAGTAGATGAGGGTTCCTCAGAAGGTGGAGGTGGGGCTGGCCAGTATCTTGAAGTGAAGGTGTTCTGTCAGGTCTGTGGGCTTGTCCGGGAGTGTGCTCAGGCGGAGGGTGGACTTTTGGACAATGGCGATTCCCCCTCCTGGGCGGGTGGGGCGGTCCTTCTTGGAGATCTTGTATCCTTGGAGAATAGCAATGACGATGTCCGGTCCGGAGGTGATGTTGGTCCAGGATTCGGTGAAGAATGCTAAGTACGGGTGGTGCTGTCGAGGAGGTCTCAGATTTCGGTGGCGTGTTTGTGGATGGATCAAACGTTGAGGAGGATGCTTTGAAGGGTCTTCGGTTCGGTTGTGTTCTTGCGGGCGGGTTGCTCTGGGTCCTCGGTCTTGGTGGTGCTGCAGGTGTACCGGCAACAGTGACAGCTGAAGGATCCGTGTGTGTTGGCCGGTGATGCTAGCTTGCAGTTGTTGTTGCGGCCTGGGTTGAGTGCGTGGAGTGCTGTTGGGTCATAGCATTGGTGGTGCAGAGATCCAGGGTTCCTGGCGCTGGTCGCGGTTGGGTCACGGACGGGCGCAGAAGGGCTTGCCTTTAGCACGACTTCGGCGTGCCAGCGGCAAGGCCGCACAGTGGCCCCCATTAAGTAGGGGCCGGGGAGGGCTGGACAGCTGGGAGGCGGGAGCGGGAAGAGGAGCTGGATTGGGCCAGTCGCGCTGGTTGTGCTGAGGGGGCACGTGGGCATCAGCGGCAGGGAAAACATGGGTGGAAAAAGGCAAAGGAAAAAGTCAAATAGAGAGGGGAAAGAGCAAATAAGGCAGCAAAAGTGCAAGCAGAGTGGAGGAAAGGCACAGAGGACACAGAGGAGAGTGGAAGGGGGAGATTGAGATGAGGGTGAAAACTGAGTGAAAAATGGAGGAAAGACAGAGAAGGAGAGTGAAGGGGAGCTTGAAATGATGGAAAAATGAGTGAAAAAAGAGGAAAGTCACACAAAAGGAGAGTGAAAGGGGGAGATAGAGATGAGGGAAAAAACAGTGAAAAAGGAGAGAAAAAGCGGAGCGAGAGAAAGGAGACAGAGGTCCACTGGACCACCAGGGATGAGGAGCATGTAAAACATGCAGGTGGAGGAGGGCCTCGAACACCAACACTCAAAAGGGCAGGGGCTCAGGGGAAGGTGTCACTTAATGGTGGAGCTGCGAGGGAGGGAGAGCAATTTCACTGACAATGTGTCAGTGGTCTAGCATTTGGACCACCACTGGATTGTCGCAATTGCCAGGGAACCATGTTCCCTGGTGGTGACCCAGTGGTCTGAGCCTCACAATATGCTAGTGGTGCCATTGCCACACTGCCATACATATTACAATTTTCAGGACCGCCGGAGGAGTCATGAAGGTCCTTACTCCATGATACTGCTGGTAGTCATGAAACAAATGTGACCATAAAGGGTCCCCTTTTGCCCCATGCATGAGGGTGCATGCAGGGAGGCACATGTTGTGCCTTCGTGTGAATGCTCTCCCAGTTCCAGCACAGTATGGAATTCACAGTCCATGCCATGATTGGAAGCACTGTGGCGGTCCCATGGCACTGCCTTTTCATGGTTCATATAGGGTCATATACGTATCTGCTCCCAAGAAGTGCAGAAGCAATCCTAAGCTATGCAAAAGTATAGCTCCCACTGTCATCGGTCCACGTATGAAGAACTGGGGAGGGCTCTGCGGATAAGGATAGCAACCCCACTCCTTGTAGAGGGTATCAATGAAGTGTGAGGTCCAGATTGAGAGGGAGTAAGGACATAAGTGCAGCCGTTCCCACCCAGCCCATCCTACGTCTTTCTGCCCCTGAGGGAAAGGAGGATTTCTTGACAGAGGGCAATGTACATTTTTAGGAAAACAAGGAAGAATAGAGTCTTTTGTGTTTTGTGTAATTGGTCATCCTGTTTGCATTGGCAGAAATAGTGGTATATGGGCGAGACATCATGGTGATGGGGGACGAGAGAAAAATATGGTGATGATCTGAGGAATCAAAGCAAATGGGGAACGGTCAAATGGGCACCATCTGGATGGAAAATGGAAATGCAAAGGAGCTGAAATGCTGCTCAATGCAGGAGTCCAGGGAGGGAAGGGAGCCTGGAGTAGATTGGGGGGAGCATGGGGGAGGAGGAGAGAGGAATGAAAGGTATGACATGGGCTTTAAAGAAAAAGAAGAGGGGGATACAAGGCCCAAGCACAGCAGTCAAGATGAAACCAGGATGAGCCGAGAGATCTAAACTGTCAGCAGCGAGTCTAGCTTCCTCAAGAGTCCAGGTCGTCATATGGGATGGGAGCAGCTGACAGAAGAAGTGCCCTTGGAGGTCAAGGCATTTGAAGGAATAGGGCCTGCACTTAGTTTCCTTTTTAGATTGCAGCTTTATTCTGACATCTTTTTCTTATAGTGACTTTTTACACATTTGTTTACACATTTTTCCACTAACGCAAGAATGTGAAGCACACGCATTTATTCTTGGTAGGCATTGTCGCACTATAGTCTACACGTTTGATCCAGGGTTGGAGAAGACAATCAGAATACGATTCCTTGCTCTTTCTGTGCTTGTTTGTTAGGAGACAAGCTGTTTATGCTACTCTGCACCTCTGTGACAGTGCTATAAGGACAGTGTTTTATTATATAAAAGGCATCCATGATATGTTTGATGAGAGGGGCACTTCATGCAGGGATTATCATGGAACCCCTGTGAACTGTGAGTGAGACGCAGCCCAGCTGACTCCTACCTTTATCCTGCAATGGACGGTAGCCTGCACACTTAGACTGACTTCCTGACACATAAGACAAAGGTATGGAGGTTAGCTTATCCCCATTGATCTGGCAGTATAGTATTAGTAACAAATAGCATTGAGGTAACATTAGCAACAATTAACAAGGTTGAACTGTTTGTAGTGATCACCGTTCTAATTATGCTGATTTTAGTAACATAGCAAACACAAGCTAAGGAACGGTGATGGATTCAACCCAGATCTGTGACAGGGGGGTGAGTGTCTGAAAAGTTTCAGCACTCCATCCATCATCTCCTTGTGTTTGCTTTATTTGCCCTGAGTCTGCAGGGTATGCCCAGATATAGGCCCCATGCACACTTTGCCACTGTATTCAAGCTAGCCTGGCTGATGAGGGGTTTTACCACAAAACCTGTCCCAGGATGATTGTTTCCGGTCCAGGGAAGACCTGGCTTGGTAGTTTGGGCTAGACAGTTCCCATATAGAACAGGGTCAAGACTGATTTGCATATAGCTGTATTTGAACTGTGGTAACAAAGTGAGCTAAAGAACGATGATGGATTCCATCATGATCTGTGACTGGGGGTGAGTGTCTGAAAAGGTTCAGCGCTCCTGGTATTTTCTTTGTTCGCCTTAAGTTGGCAGGGTATGCCCAGACGTTGGTCCCTTGGTCACTTTGACACTGGATTCAAGCTAGCCTGGCTGAGGAGGGGTGTTACCCTGAAACCGGTAACAGGATGATGGTTTCCGGTCGAAGGAAGACCTGGCTTGGCAGTTCAGGCTGAACTATTCCTATGGGGAATAGGGTCAAGACTGATTTGCATATGGCTAAATCTGAACTAGGGTAGCGAAGTGAGCTAAATACTGATGATGGATTCAACCCAGATCTGTGACTGTGGGTGAGTGTCTGACAAGTTGCAGCGCTCCTTCCATCATCTTGTGTTTGCTTTGTTCGTCCTAAGTTGGCAGGGTAAGCCCAGTCATGGGTCCCTTGCTCTCTGTTCACTGGATTCAAGCTAGCCTGGCAGATGACGGGCATTTCCCTGAAACCAGTCCCAAGATGCTTGTTTCCAGTCCAGGGAAGACCTGGCTTGGCAGGTTGGGCTAGACTGTTCCCATAAGGAAGAGGGTCAAGACTGATTTGCGTATAGATGGGTCTGAATTGGGGTGGCGAAGTGAGTTAAAGAGTGATGATGGATTCAACCCAGATATGTGACTGGGGTGAGTGTCTGAAAATTTCAGAACTCCGTCCATCATCTCCTTCTGTTTTCTTTGTTCGCCATAAGGTGGCAGGGTATGCCCAGACATGGGTCCCTTGCTCACTTTGCCACTAGATTCAAGCTATCCTGGCTGATGAGGAGTGCTACCCCTAAACCGGTCCCAGGATCATTGTTTACAGTGCAGGGAAGATCTGGCTTGGCAGTTTTGGCTGGACGTTTCCCATGAGGCACATGGTCAAGACTAGTTTGCATATAGCTGGGTCTAAACTGGGGTGGTGAAGTGAGCAAAAGAACGATGATGGATTCGACCCAGATCTGTGACTGGGGGTGAGTGTCTGAAAAGTTTCAGCGCTCGGTCCATCATCTCCTTGTATTTGCTTTGTTTGCCCTAAGTTGGCAGGGTATGCCCAGACATAGGTCCATTGCTCACTTTGCTACTATATTCAAGCTAGCCTGGCTGATGAGGGGTGTCCCCCTAAAACTGGTCCCAGGATGATTGTTTACAGTACAGGGAAGACCTGGCTTGACAGTTTGGGCTAGACTGTTCCCATAAGGGAGAGGGTCAAGACTGATATGAATAAAGCTGTGTCTGAATTGGGGTGGCGAAGTGAGCTAAAGAGCGATGATGGATTCAACCCAGATCTGTGACTGGGGTGAGTGTCTGAAAAGTTTCAGACATCTGTTGATCATCTCCTTGTGCTTGATTTGTTCACCCTAAGTTGGCAGGGTATGCCCAGACGTGGGTCCCTTGCTCACTGTGCCACTGTATTCAAGCTAGCCTGGCTGATGAAGGGTGTTACCCTCAAACTGGTACTATCACAAGGAAGAGATACAAGGGAGAGCTTAAGCCTTCTCTGACTCCCCTAACAAACGTTTAGAACTCACTATACAGAGAAGAGCTACCCAAAATTTTTAGTAACAGGTAACCATGATAGTGGGAAAGACACACTGTTATCCCTTACTATCAGAACCTAGAGTGTTTGTGAAAAGGAAAAAGCATTATTCTTATAATACTGCCCTCACACACTTTGCAGTGTCATGCTTCATCATTGGGCCGCGTCATCGCCCCCGTGCAGACCAACACAGAGGGCAGAGCGCAATGTTTTTTAAGAGATGAAGAAAGTAGTGGTGAGGTCACAGAAAGATGAAAGGTGATAACAAATACGAATAATGACAACAAACAAAGTAAGGAAAAATATTCCCTCAAGAAGGGACCAAAGGTGTGCAGACATATATACTAAAACTACCTAGGGGGAGACTGTATACAATTTTATTCCTGTCACCTCCTGGCAGAATTTAAAAGTAAACTGTTGGGATTATTTAGGGGAGGTAAAGACCCCTAAATCCCAGCTGCTTGTACCAACATGTTTCTGCCAACTTAAACGCTCACAAGAGTCGTACTGGCATTCGTCAGGTTGTTGGTCCCTTAGGTTTATAGTCTAACCCCTATTTGGGGATTCGTTACCTTCAGAAGACAGGCAGCCGCTTGTCGTTTTTAGTACTGTACTCTGAACAGTTTCCAAGAGTGAACAATTTAAGGGTTTATTAGAAAGTCTCCAAACCCGGGACCGGCGAGGGACCGTGGTCCTGTAGTCACACTTACTCCAAGGACCCACGGGACTGATCGCCCTCACCTCGGTCCCAGGATGATTGTTTCTGGTCTAGGGAAGACCTGGCTTGGCAGTTCGGGCTGGACTGTTCCTATCAAGAACAGGGTCAAGACTGATTTGCATATGGCTGGTTCTGAACTGGGGTTGCAAAGTGAGCTAAAGAACGATGATGGATTCAACCCAGATCTGTGACTGGGGTGAGTGTCTGAAAACGTTTCAGCCATCTGTCCATCATCTCCTTGTGCTTTCTTTGATTTCCTACGTTGGCAGGGTATGCCCAGATGTGGGTACCTGCTCGCTTTGCCACTGGATTCAAGCTAGCCTGGCTGAGCAGGGGTGTTACCCTGAAACCGGTAACAGGATGATGGTTTCCGGTTGAAGGAAGACCTGGCTTGGCAGTTCAGGCTGAACTATTCCTATGGGGAATAGGGTCAAGACTGATTTGCATATGGCTAAATCTGAACTAGGGTAGTGAAGTTAGCTAAATAATGATGATGGATTCAACCCAGATCTGTGACTGTGGGTGAGTGTCTGAAAATTTGCAGCGCTCCTTCCATCATCTTGTGTTTGCTTTGTTCGTCCTAAGTTGGCAGGGTAACCCAGTCGTGGGTCCCTTGCTCTCTGTTCACTGGATTCAAGCTAGCCTGACTGATGAGGGGTGTTACCCCAAAACCGGTCCCAGGATGCTTGTTTGTGGTCCAGGTAAGACCTGTCTTAGTAGTTTGGGCTAGACAGTTCCCATATAGAAGGGGGTCAAGACTGATTTGCATATAGCTGGGCCTGAACTGGGATAACAAAGTGAAATGAAGAACAATGATGGATTCAACACAGATCTGTG
Organism: Triturus cristatus; assembly: GCF_964204655.1. Classification (NCBI taxonomy): domain Eukaryota; kingdom Metazoa; phylum Chordata; class Amphibia; order Caudata; family Salamandridae; genus Triturus; species Triturus cristatus. The sequence goes on along the minus strand of NC_140593.1, from coordinate 28,476,337 downwards.
ACTGGGGTTGAGTGTCTGAAAGGTTGCAGCGCCTTTCCATCATCTCCTTGTGCTTTCTTTGTTCACCAAAGTTGGCAGGGTATGCCCAGACATGGGTCACGTTGCCACTGGATTCAAGCTAGCCTGGCTGATGAGGAGTGTTACCCTGAAACAGGTCCCATGAGGCTTTTTTTTAGGTCCAGGGAAGACCTGGCTTGGCAGTTCAGGCTGGCCTGTTCCCATGAGGCACAGGGTCAAGATTGATTTTCATATAATTGGGTCTGATCTGGGGTGGTGAATTGATTTAAAGAATGTGTAGTGTGCTGTCCACGTGCGCCCCTCGCACATGGACAATATTTAGATAAATGTCTTGCGCTGCCAGTTGGCACGCGAGCTGATCAAATGTTGACAGTTTGGTAGGACACTTGGTGCGAAGTCTGCGACGAGCTTGCACGCTTGCTGTGTGATGTTTGTGGGATCTTGACTTTGATTTAGATTAAACGTACCTTCAACTTAGGATGCTTCCTGTTTTCACTACATTCTTTGTGGCAACGAGCAAGAAGAAGAAAGATCCCACACATCACCCACGCCGTGGTCAAGGACATTTCTTTATCACAGAAAAATTAATGGATGACAACTGGCAGATTCATAAACACTCCTGAAGCTGGTGTGTTGTCTATATCAAGTGTAAGGCTTACACCTTCGTCTGGCCTGAGCCACAACTACCCTGCGGTACCCTTGTGTCTCTGCGTGTCATATATGTGAGGTAGGTCAGTGAGTGGATTACTTAAAGTTCAAGTCAGCCCTGTCATCAGCTCAATGTTTCACTTCCGTGAAGAGATTTTCCCGGAAGTCCTGTTTATGAGCTCCGCCTGCCAGTTGACAGATCCTATGCCAGTGGAAGACAACACTGCACGTGACACGTCATTAGGAAATGCCTTCCATGAGTGGAACACCTTCCTCACTCAACATCGTATGCTGACATCTTCCTGGCAACCAACACCTCCTGCAAAACCAAAGGAAATGATGGACGGAGTGTTGAACATTGCAAGCACTCACCCCCAGTCAACTGATCTGGGTTTATTCCATCACCGTTCTTTAGACCACTCTGCCACCCCAGTTCAGACATGGCCATATGCAAATCAGTCTGACCCTGTGCCTCATGGGAACAGTCCAGCCCGAACTGCCAAGCCATGTCTTCCCTGGACCGGAAACAAGCTTCCTAGGACCGGTTTCTGGCATTTCAGCCGTCTTCAGGCAGGCTTGCTTGAATCCAGTGGCAAAGTGAGCAAGGGACTCACGTCTGAGCATACCCTGCCAACTTATGGCGAACAAAGCAAAACCAAAGGAAATGATGGACGGAGTGTTGAACATTGCAAGCACTCAACCCCAGTCGACTGATCTGGGTTTAATCCATCACCGTTCTTTAGCCCACTCTGCCACCCCAGTTCAGACATGGCCATATGCAAATCAGTCTGACCCTGTGCCTCATGGGAACAGTCCAGCCCGAACTGCCAAGCCATGTCTTCCCTGGACCGGAAACAAGCTTCCTAGGACCGGTTTCTGGCATTTCAGCCGTCTTCAGCCAGGCTTGCTTGAATCCAGTGGCAAAGTGAGCAAGGGACTCACGTCTGAGCATACCCTGCCAACTTATGGCGAACAAAGCAAAACCAAAGGAAATGAATGCCTCCTGTCATCGCTTAACCCTTTTGGGACGTCTCCCAGCAGCGACAGCAGAGCACATTTGTAGTCACAGTGAATTTTGTCTTGCCGTCTCTTCTGAGGTGCTGTTTGCTTACAGCCTCTCTACCTTTACACTCTTCTTTGCCCTGCACACCATCTAAACAGTTTTCTACTCTTTCAGGTAAAGATTTTCTTTTGTATAATTCCCAAGTTCGCACTCTACACTGTGCACATCTCCTCACGGTGACACGCACACCTTGTTCCACTGAAGGATTTGGTACAATTTGTGCGCATAGCTACACGGTGATATGCACACCTTTCTTGGCAAATCAAGTCAACGGCATGTGCATTCAACTGTCGGAGACCAACACACTTGTGAAAAAATACTTCAATTTAACACAGTGACTCTCACATCTTTGTTAACCTATGTAATGATATTGTGTGTGCACTTATTTACTCAGTGACACACACACCTCATCTTTCTCCTGCTAATTACCTTTATGTATACTTCCATGGGATAAATAGTATTCTACCTAGAATTTTCATATTACATTTTTATGCTGATAGTTTCTCTCACACCAGGTGTTATTTATAGTATTTTCCTGTGTTGTTTTTTTTTTCTGGCTACAAAAAGCTCCCTTCTAAAGTTTTAGCTGTCATCCTCCCTTGACCTTACCACTATGCAATCAGTTCACCCACCACCACCGTTTCTAGACTCACCCGGTTAACCGCCCATTAATTGGCGTCATTTGCTTGATGCCTTTGAAACCTATTTAGGCGCTATAGGTGCACACAGGTTTAGACCTTAAAGTAAAAAGTTCTTACTATTACATTCCTTCGGAATTGAAGGGAGGGCTACTCTCAAACACTTACCTGATGTTGTGGGTGAAGAAAATGAAGAACTCGATGAATATCAGGGCACTATTAGAAAATTAGCCAAAAGATATGATGTCCAGCCTAGTATTGTTGTATTAAGACACAAATTCTTCAAACGTGTGCAGAAGAATGACGAGGATGTAGACACATACATCACTTCCTCATAGAAAAATGATTGCTGATTGTGAATTCGAAAACTTTAATGAGCAGTTGGTACAAGACCAATTTATAAGTCAATGTTCTGACAGAACAATTAGACAGAAGCTCCGGTCACTAGAGAACCCCTCTCTTGAAGAGTCCATTCGTATTGCCAAAAGCATAGAAACTTCACAGGTCTCAGTGAAGGAACTTTAAAACAAGACACTTGAGGTTGTTACCCATTACTAACAACAAAAAAGAGAGATATCTCTCAGAACAGTTTTTTTGAGAAGAACAGACATATGCTTTAGGTGTGGTAATACTGTTCATTAAAAAAATGGCAGACCATGTCCAGCAAATAATGTGGTTTGCAGGTCTTTTGGTAAAGTTGGCCATTTTGATAAAGTGTGTCTTGGACACAAAAGAGAAAATGTCAGAAGAGGGCGTGTCAAAGACACTAGTGACAGTGACAATGAAGAGCCTTTGTCCGAAATGATAGACATGATTCTTGTAGTCACGGACAGTGAAATCAGGAACGGGGATCCCTCAGATTGTGTTGACTCCCATGCAAACATAATTGTTGGTGAAAAGAAGCTACGTCTCCTTGTGGATTCAGCTGCACGCATTACCATGATTTCTGAGTCACTTTTTACAGCCAATTGGGGCGAAAGACAGTTACTGCCCACTGATCATGCTCCTGTATCCTACGAAGGGTGTAAGATCGATATCCTAGGATATTTTAAAGACATCATGGAGTTTAAAGGTAGGCACATTCAAGGTAAATTCTATGTAGCCATATAAGGTTTGAATATCCTAGGGTAGTTCCACCAAGGGTTGTTCAACGTGATGTTGTGTCCTGGTGCAAAGGAACAGGTTTTAGCCATTCGTGATTCCACACAAGTAGAAGATCTATTGAACAAGTTTCCTAAAGTATTCCCAGGTGACTCAGGTAAAATAAAAGATTTCAAACATAGAATAAAAGTGAGAGATGGTGCGATTCCAATAAAACACAAACTGTGAAGTGTACCGTATAGCATCAGAGAAGATCTGGAGAAATAACTCTTAACATTGTGTAAAAGAGGTGTGATTGAACCTATCGAATCCTCAGATTAGTTATCTCCTTTAGTCATAGCGCGTAAAATGAACAATGATCTCAGAATATGCATTGACTTGCGCAGGCTAAATAAAGAAATATGGGTAGACTCTCACCCTCTGCCCAACATCTGGGTAGAGAGGTGTGGTGCAGCGGCCAGGGCAGCTGACTTCAGAGCACAGGGTTCACGGTTCGAGCTCCGGCGGCAGCTCAGCTCAGCACCATGTGACTCTGTGCAATGGCTCACTTAATTTCCACGATGGCCCCCAGCACCTTGAGACCCGTAAGGGTGAGTAGTTCGCGCTTTACAACTATGGATTTTAACATCTCTGAAATGCTGGACATGGTGGTTAGAGCAAGGATTTTTTCTAAACTCGACCTTGCTTCAGATAATCACCAGGTTGAACTCGACAGAAACTCACGCCATCTCACCGCGTTCAATTCACTATCAGGCATGTACCAATTCTGTTGAATGCCAATTGGTCTGGCTTCGGCAGCTTCAGTTTTTCAGCGCCTCATGGTCAATTTTCCTAAAGGGATTAAGAACGTCGCCATCTTTCAAGATGATGTCCGTATACACGTCGCTGACCAGTCAACACATGATGAAACATGGTGTCAAGTTCTGTCACATTTCAAGAACATGGGGTTATCCTCAAGCGAGACAAATGTGTGTTCTCAAAAGACTCTGTAGAATACCTTGGTCACTCAATCTCGAGTGCTAGTGTAACACCCAAACCCAGTCTTGTTCAAGCCATCTTGGATGCTTCTCCTCCCAAAGACAAAACAGGAGTGAAGTCATTACTTGGGCTGACTGAGTTCTATTCTCGCTTCATTCCCGATTATGCAACCAAAGTACGCCCCCATCTCCAACTTGTTAAACATCAAACTGTTTTTGTGTGTGATAATGAATGTAGGCATGCTTTTGAGTGGCTCAAAACTAAACTCACAATGGTCAAAGCGTTGGAACCTTTTGATCCTTCAATACATTGCATCTTAACTGTCAACGCCAGCTGTTACGGTCTTGGTGCTGTCCTGACCCAGCAACTAGGGACTCAAGAACACACAATAGGGTTTGCATCTAGGGTTTTGAGAGACTCCAAATCACACCACTTAGTAATCGAAAAAGAACTACTTGCATGTTGCTGGGCCATCGAAAAATTTAAATGTTACCTATGGGGCAGTAATGTTACCCTTCAAATGGACCACAAACCTCTAGTGGCCATCTTAGGCAACACCAGCTATCGCAACACTATGCCACATATAGCCCGTCTTGCCTCTAAACTCCTCCAATTGAACTTCGACATTGTACACATCCCGGGGGGAAGAACATACGTGTAGATGCACTTTCAAGCTTGCCTCCCATTCCTAACAGGTCAGAGTTTAGCAAGAAACCCAATGGCGATGAAGAGATTGAGGACTGCATAGTTGCAGGCATAGAACTACAACACTTTTGTTCTGTTAATGTAAATGATTGGTACTCTGCCATGGACAGTGATGAAGTATTGAAATGTGTAAAAAAATACATTACTGAAGGCTGGCCCAAAGAGAAGAGTTTAAATGTTGATGCACAACCTTATGTAAAAATCTGTGATGAATGATATGTTGAAGATGGGGTTATTTTTAGGCTAGATAAAATTGTACCTGCTTCTGACCTCAGCAAAACTCTTTAGACCAAAGCTCACCATGGTCATCTGGGTGTTTCACTCACCAAACAAAGAGTTTGTGAATACTTCTGGTGGCCCCAGATGGACAGAGACATTGACGCCTTGGTCCAAGAATGCACCATTCGTGCTGGTAGTGACAAGACGTTACATATTTCTAACCCACCACTTACTCCCATTCCCCTTCCTGACAATCCCTGGGAAATACTGGGAATCAATGTGTTGGGACCCTCGCACCCCTTACCCCCATCAGACGCAGTTTGTCATAGTCTTAGTTGACTATTACTCAAAATGGACAGAAGTCAAATTTGTAGCCAAAGTTGACTCGAAAGAAATTCTCGACTTCATGAAAGATATTTTTATGCAGGATGGATTTCCTAAGACAGTCATTTCTGACAACGGGGTACAGTTTATATCTGCTGATTTTGAAGAATTCTTCAAAGAATCTTCTATCATCTACCTCAAAAGCTCTCCCTATCATCCCCAAACCAACAGGCTTTTAGAGAGACTTAACAGAGTCATTGGGGACTGTGTATGGTGGGCCATTGATCACAACAAAGTGATACCCATGGCTGTAAGAACCATGCTGTGGTTCTACAGAACCATGCCCCACTCATTCATGGGAGTGTCTCCCTTCGAACTGCTTAAAGGCAGAAAGGCCAGCACTGATTTAAGACCCACATGGATGTCTAAGTGGTTCAAACATAGCACCCCTGCCCACGAGCTTGATGCTTTGTTTAGAAACAAAATAAGCAACGTACAATCTACACAAAATATATATTTTGACTCTAGGAAACATGTCGCCAATAGTAAGTTTGCAGTAGGTGACATAGTGAGAATAAAGAAACAAGGCTTTGTTAACCCCTTCGGTGCTCATGACGGAATCGTTCCGTCATGACCACGCCCGCGCAAGATTCCGTCAGCACAGCGGCGGAATCTGCGCAGCATGGAAGGGGTTAAGAAAGGTAACTCCAGGTTCAGCAAACCTGTTACCATTGATAAAAACTGTCGGAGTGCTGCACGTGTCAATAAGTGTAACTGGTGGAATATGAACAAGATTGTTAAAGTCAATGATATGTTTGGTGAGAGATCGGTCCCATGTTTTGATACGGTCTCAATGCATTCTTCTGTTCCAACTCACAGTGCTTTGGATGTTGTTAATAACCCTCTTGTTTCCTCCAGGAGGAGTTGCATTGATGCTAGATTACCTGTCAGGTTTAGGTAGTTTTCTTCCAGTTATCTCTCATTCACCTTCTCTCTCTCTCTCTTCCTTTCTTTTCCCTCCCTTTTCCCTTCCGTTCTCCAAGGAAAGAGATATGTGTAGTGTGCTGTCCACGTGTGCCCCTCGCACGTGGACACTCTTTAGATAACTGTCTCGCACTGCCCGTTGCTGATCGAATGTTGACAGTTTGACAATGTGATAGGACAGCTGGTGCGATGTCTGCAACACTCTCGCACGCTTGCTGTGCGATATCTGTGGGATATTGACTTTGATTTACAATAAACGTACCTTCAACTTCGAATGCTTGCTGTTTTCACTACAGAATGATAATGGATTCAACCCAGATCTGTGACTGAGTTTGAGTGTCTGAAAAGTGTCAGTGCTCCGTCCAATTACTCCTTCTGTTTACTTTGTTCACCCCAAGTTGGGAGGGTATCAAACCGGTCCCAGGATGATTGTTCCTGGTTCAGGGAAGACTGGGCTTTGTAGTTTGGGCTGGATTTTTCCCATATAGAAAAGGACATAGACACTGTAGGGGTACAGGGCTCATGCACCTGTACCCTCACCACTGGTATAGAGCACCCAGCTAAAGGGGCGACTTATCTATGCCAGGGCAGTGGGTTGTAGGCATTGCACACAGGAATATGTGCTATGCCGACTCTTCACTTTGTTCTGAACCACAACACTCAGCCTGCAAAAGCAGTGTGTGAGTGTAAAGGTACAGAACCTCTAAGGGTGGCACAATAAGTGCTGCAACCCTTAGTGGCCTTTCCTGGTCACAGTGCCCTGGGTACCTCTGGTACCATTTAACAGGGGCTGACCTGTGGCCTGAGAGTGCCAATTGGGTGTAGAAAGTGCAGTTTTGGAGCAAGAACACAGGCCCGGGGAACCTGATTGGCAGGGACCCAGGTCACATCAAGTCAAAGTGCATCAGTAGTCTGGCAATAAGTGGGGGGTTACTGCAACATAAACCCAGCTTCACACAACCACTGACTGTCGGATCTAGCATGATCAGTGGAGGCCACTGGAATGAAATATCAGCGGCCAAGGGGGAGATGGCACCCCCACGTGTGGTTGGCAGCTCCTAGGTATAGGGTTGGAGTTAACCTCTTGGGCCGGAAGGAGGGAATGCCGGCAAAAGACCCCCATAGTTCTGCAATGTCCGATTGGCCCGAACAGAGTGGTGGGGTCCGGCGACATGTCAGTGGTCGTCGTGCGGGCCCTGCATTGAGGTTGCTGGAAAGGTCCACTGAATGCTGAGGAGGAAGGCCACCCCACCAGGGGCATAGAGCATGGCAAGGCAGCCTCGGAACTCAATGGTACAGCAAGGGTGGGAGAGCAGTGCCCCCAGACCAGGTCAAGGTGTGCTCCAGGGAATGAGGATGAGGCTCATCAGTCTGAAAGGGCCGAGATATAAGGTAACAGAAGCTGTGACATATCCCCAGTGGTGGAGGAGCTCAGGGGAGATCGGCTCTCCTATGCAGTTGCGAGTCTCTACACAACTTAATACATCAACTTAAGCAATCATCCACACTCCTCTTTACTACAGGGAACCTCAGCCATTGACAGCTGTCCACCTGTGTAAAGACCTTCCTAACTCAGCATCAGCTTTCCTTTCTCAAGATGCAAGGGATTAGCTGGAATGGTGTCCCAGAGAGAATCGTGGAATGAAACATCCATTTATGGCCATATTTCAGACTTTGCATTAGACTTAGACATCAGAACTTTGCGAGGTGACATGCAATGAAGTAATAACAGAAGGAAAGAAGTCACTCAAAGAAATTCAGTGTCTCATACATTGCTTAAAACCTCTTGCGGGATACTTTGCTGTAAAATGTCTAATTCACAACAGAGCCAGTGATGTGTGCTCTTTGGCCAGGACTGTGTGTCTGCAGCACAGTGTGTTACCAAATTGTGAAAAGCCCTGTTCAAATGTTTTTTCAAGTCTATCGGGAGCTTTTGGCATTTCTATATCAAACATATTTTTGTTCAGGTAGAATACATTCTAGGATTGGCTAAATAGATAGCAAGTTGGGGTTCAAGGTTTCCTTAAGGCAGATGCAATAGGGCATTCTGCCAGGGTTTTTCAATATGATCTATGTAATTAATGGTCTAAGTGGATATTCTTGCATCATATCTGATAGGGAACCTTCCTTTGTCCTTCAGTTGGAGACCGGATCAGAAGCAGAAGCTGGCCATAGCTCCATGCATCAAGAGCATGAATCTCTCCTGTTCACAATGATTCTCAGATCTTTAGTACATCTCACGAGAGATGAACCATATAATAATAAACACATTTTTGCCCATTGAAGTGCGATATGGTCACCTGCTAGAGCAGACTCAATCCATCACAATACATAAAATTGCATAATTCTATCTCTGTTTGATGGGTGCAGTTTGTTTGGCTGATGGTGACTGGTACTGGTGAGCGCCTAACCACAGGTGGTGTACTGAGGAGCAGTTCCGCAAAGTGCTCTAATATAAACATTTGCTCCTTTCTTCCAAAAGAGACCATGCACTATGCAGGCAGGACATTAAGGCTTTATTTGGCACAATCAAGAGACTTGTTTCAGCACTTGATACATTCATCAATCTTGCTCAGTTCTTAAAATCGCCATGTCGAATGCTCTTTTTAAGCTCATCCCCTTCAATAAACATGGAAAAAATACTCATAGTTTGTAGTAACAAACCATGTTTGTCATAATACACTTAATTCATCTTAAAATATCATTGGTTCCACTGCAAGTATTTAAAAGGTTTTTTTTAAATATTACTCAGGCTGCAATCAACACGGATAGATCCAAATAAAAAATATATTGCGCTGGTGTTTTTCAAACTGTCCTTATCTGTCCTCCTTAATCCCTGCTCGGCAGATGCCTACGCAGAGCGCTGCTACGGTATTCATAGGCACGACGATCCAGAACGGGCTTTTCTAAGGAGCCTTGCAAAGCACGTTACGAGTGATGTCACTGGCAGTGCATTGCGGGGTCGTAAGTTATAGTTAGCTCTGGTAACTATAACTGCCGAATTTTACTGGTTTTGTACGAGTGAATTCTGACCCTAACTATTTGATTTTTTCAGTGAATTACTAAGATTGATCAAATCCTATTTGATAACTATAACGTCCCTGTAACCTATGTGTTTTTGGTGAATTTCTATGTTTTTTTATATAGTAGTCAAGTTTTCAGAGTAGTGGAGAAAGGGGTCTGGACCTCCGATCAGCTCTCAGGATTCTAGCTGTGTAGTACTTACAGGAGGTACCAGGAGGGCTTTTTGGCCCCCAAGGTCCCTCAGGAGTAAATGGACTTCAGGCCCCAACAAGTAGTTGACCCGAGCTGTATTTGCAGAGTGGTGGAAAAAGGTGAAATGGCCTCCAAAGATCTCTGAGCAATTCTGCTGTGTAGGACATACTGGAGATAACAGGAGGGGTATTTGGCCCCTAAGGATTTCCTTAGGGGCCAACTACTCCTCCTGTTGCCTCGAGTAAGTCCCACACAGCTGAATTGCTGAGACTTGGTAAGAGGCCACACAGCCTTTCTCCACCACTCTATAAACACACCTGTTGCACTACTAGCTGTGGGGTGAAATCCTCTTGGCCCTTGATGGTCCTTGGGGGCCAACTAGTCCTCCTGTTACCTCCAGTAAGACCCACACAGCTGGATTGCAGAGAGTTTGTCACAGGCCATACCTCCTTCCTCCACTGCTCTACAAAGGAGCCTCCTGGCACACTCCTTGTTGGGGGAAGAATTCCACTTTAGTCCGCAGGGGACAAGCGGACCTCATCTCCCCACCATCAATGCAGAGGGAGGCGCATTTGCAAAGTGGTGGAGAAAGGGGGCATGGCCTCTGACCAATCCCATTGTGTAAAACTTACTAGAGGTAACAGGAGACCTTGTTGGTCTCTACACACCCTCAGCAGAAAAGGGGGCTTCAGCCCCCAACCAGCAGTGCACCAGAAGGCTCATTTGCAGAGTAGTGGAGAAAGGGGGTGGGGTCTCCGGCGAGTTTCCAGCTTTTGTGTTTCCCGTGTCTTTTTTTAGGAAGGGGGGGCCATGTGGCTCCTCTTCTCTATGCCCTTTTGGGCCCCAGAGACCCCATTCCCCGGTGCCTGTCCCTTCCACCTATTGCGGGAGCCAGCACTGCTTCGAGATCCAGGGAGCTGCTAACATGCAGCTCCCTGAACCCCAAAGCAATGTCTGTTTCACTGCTTGCTTCACAGTGGGCAGGGATACAGACACATGCTCTACTTTCAGCAAGCAAGAGCATTTTGTTTTCTCACTTTGTTAAAAGCAGAACTGAAATTGCTACAGCTCCTGACAAGCTATATCAAACTGTAATGTCCCGAGGTCGGGCACCCCGGAACATTGCTGGTGCCAGACTGGGGTGGTGGTGGTCCCCAGGGGCAGGCAGGAGTCTGCAACAACCCCTTTCATTGTTGTGTTTTTGTGCCCCGGGTAGGTGAATGTCCCTCGGACTGTGGGGTTGGCTGTAGTGCCTCCTCCACATTTTTTTAAAGAATATTTGTGCCAGGGGGAGGTGGTGGTCCCGGGGCTTAAACTGTCCGAGGAGAGAGGCCCTGTGCATCACTCCTATATTTTCATAATGCGCCAGGACTTGGCCCACCTAGGAGCTGATTTCTAACAAAGCACCAGCCAGCGCTTAATTGTTTATTTTTTATTTCGGCAGGAGTCGTGAATCCAGCGTGACTCCTGCCAAATATATATTTTTTAAATCTTGTTTGGCCCTGGGAGGTCCCTGTGTTATCCCCCCCCCCCAAGAGGCCTAGGGGAGCAGGGTGTTTCTATCCTTCCCCTTTTCTTTTTTTAATTGTTTTTTCTTGTGACTCGGTTCTTTTGAGCCACAAGATGTCTGCCAACACTTCCTGGTTTAAACTGTTGGCTGTCAATCAGATGTCAGCACGAGATCGGGAGGGGTCGCAGATGCACAGCGTCCCTATATATACAATTGTGATTTTTTTGTTTTCTTTCTTAGGAAGTACTGAACGGATTTACACCAAATCAAAAAAAGGCACTTCCTTGAACCAACATCTACTTTCCTGCCAAATTTGGTATCATTCTGTGCAGCAGTTTGGGCTGTAGCTGTGTCTAAAGGTCCCATGGGAATTACCATGGGAAAATACACTTTTAAGCACCCCCTCATATTGGGCCCCTCCTTGACAGATCACCCCATAACTTTCAAAATAGCAGCACAAGTGAGCGTTGTTTTCATTTTGAAAAGTTTGTGAAATTTCATCAAATAGCACCAAAGTTATTGGCAAACCAAAATACGATTTGCTGGTGGAAACTAAGTCCTAACTATAACTACCTACCTATATATGCAAAAGAAAGTTTGCCCTTAGACAAAGGTGCACTTCCAAACAGATTCCAATGATTTATTCTGGAATGCAGCAAAGCCAGCAACATACAGAGAATTCTTATTTTCAGAGGCCTAACTCATTTCAGAATTCCACAGTCCGTGCTCACAGGCCAACTGCATGACAATTCAGGAGATTATTGCAAGCACATGCTCACCAAGTTCTACCCTGAAGTGGGCCTCTTGAGTATCACAACAAGTGGATGTTGGTATAAGTAGTTGCTTGTGACTTTATATTTTGTAACATTAGGAGCAACAGGTGCAGGAGATTTCCAGCAAACCTGGTAATGTTACTTTGAATTTGCCCACTGGATGGTGATGAATTGTGTTTTAATTTCATGTTTGGCTTCAGCAAACCCACTTGGGATAAAATGAAATGTGCGGGACTACTTATACTGACATGCTCTTGTTGTCTCCGCCTCCTTCAAATGACTTGCATACACAAATTATAGATAATCTGCTTTCAGGCACCATGAGCCGTTACACTAATAGCACACACTGTGCCTGTGTGCGCCTTGGTGCACCTTCATATTGGTGTGCAGGGTGTAAACAGGAACAGTGCACTCTATTACTGATATCTCACTGCTCCCAGGGCAGGTACCGTCCACCTCTTGTCCTGGGGGCAGGGATTTGTGATATACCGGGTAATAGGAGCAGCCTGTCACCTTTCACAGTGGAAGCGGCACCTGCCTGAACTTCTAAGGGTGGACAGAGATGCCCACCTTCAAAAGTACTTTTGGAATTAATGGCCTGATTTAGATCTTGAAGAACAGTTACAATGTGTACCCGATACCCCAACATGCCTAGCTCCACATGAAGGATTTTATCCCAACTCACCATATGTCAATGCTATTTGTGACAGAGAATCCATTTGCCACATGTAAATTCATTAGCTTTTCATCTTCTCATGCACAGACTAAGGGCCTGATTTTTATTTTAGCTGGCAGGTTACTCGGTCACAAAAAATATAGATATTCACCCGCCTTATTACATGTGACATAAAGAATATCAAGGAAAAAGTACCTCCTGCTGTACACTATAAGGATATTTCAGGTCACCTAGGAGTTCCATAATCATACAAAGAAACCGAGCTGAAGGCCGAGTTCCTTTAGAAAGTTTTGGAACTCTGAGGTGACTTGCAATATGCTTATCGTATACACCAGGGGGTCATTTATCCCATATAATACTTGATCATACCATCACCTTTCCCACAAACCACTTCAAATCTTGGTGCACAGCTATTTCTTATGAAAGATTGAGCATGTTGTCAAGCATGAAGAATAAAAATAAAACCTCTAGTGCAAAACTAAACACACTAAACCTGTTAGATGTTTTTTGCTTACAGACATTAAAAACACTTCAACGCAAGTCAGTTTTTAAAAAATAAATAGATGGTGCTGTAGCACAAAATATGTGCATGCAGATAGATTCTACCTTTTCTCTAACTATCCAAGGAGTACAAAAAATAAACATTCTCATTGTGAACTAGATAAACAAGGCGTAGGAAAAGCAACTTTCCCCTTCTCCTTACTTTAAACAGCTGCTCAGTGGCCTGATTTGCCTTTCACCTCAGCTGTGGCAGCAGGCAGTGTTGCATCAGAACTCGACTGTAATAATGTAATATTAGTTCTGATGTCTTTTCTTTATAATCGACGACTGAGGGTGTCACAAGTTGCTGAATATAAAGAAATTAGAGACTGGTGTTTAAACAGGGATTACAGAATCCGATGTTTTATAAACAAATGACAGACTGGCGTTTATACAGGTATTACACAGAGCCATGTATTGTAAATGAATGAGAGACTGGCATTCTACAAGGATTATAGAGTGCCATGTATTATAATGGTTTGTTTCTTTCATAATACTATTTCTTCTGGACGGAGTTCTTCCACCAGCTGTAATGAGCAGTCTCCACTAGAGGGCAGTATTGCACTGAGAGATCTGAAGCACACAGTGGCCAATTACTCTAGTTGAAATGGTTGGAAAAAATGTGTGTAATATGCTCAGGTGCTTTGTGAGTGCAGTGTTACGTATTTAGGGCCTCATTTACAAGCCCATTGCGCCACCGGTGCATCACTTTTTTTTGATGCACCGGTGGCGTAATGGACTTGCCCATATTAATATGGCCATGTGAGGTCAACCTACGTGACTATTCTTGTAAACATGGGCCCGATTCAAGCATTACTCTGTGTGAAAGGGGCGTTCCCTTGGCATTCCATGGGTGTTGCTGTGGGTGTCATTTTTAGCAGGTGGTTTTTCAGCGGGCGTTATTTTAAGCAGGTTTTTTTTTAGCGGGTGTTATTTTTAGCAGATTTTTTTAAGCGGGTGTAATTTTTCTCACAGTATTTAGTACTTTATTCAAGATATATAATATTGCATTCCAGAACTTCTTGCTACTAGCCTTCCGATGTTCAAAGGCCACATGGATTCCTTAGTGCTTGCTGCAGGGCCAAAAGTGCATGACAAAAGGAAAGGTGCCCCCTCAAACCGTTTGCCCCCCAACTCCAATTACCTGTTACACGCTTGTCCCACGTCTAAACTTTTTCCTTCTGAGCCTTAATAACAAGAAGTGAAGACTTGACTGCCTGTTGGTGAACTCAGTGTAAAACCTGTAATCACTGTGGCCATTGTGGGCTTCAGGTCGGGCACTCCTTGCATTCTGCCCATTTGTATTACAACTGTAATGAATAATACTTTGTTATTCACTATTAATGTAATAAAAAATGGAAAACAATTAACTGAAACAGGACCTTTTTTGGCATCTGAGGTAAGTAAAAAAAATGCTTTTAAATATAACTTGTGTGCGTGCCATGCTTGTGGTTGACAGTATGTTCATGTGAGAGCGAACATGTATGTGTGTGGTCGTGTGTGTCAATGTGTAAGCAGATGTGTGTGAGCAAAAGTCAGTGACAGGCAAGGGTAGGCGCATTCGCATTTTTTGTTTTTGTGTAATTACGTGACATTTCAGCAAACTTACTTTGAATTACATGTAATACAAGAGTCATTTAGTGCTGCATTTTAGAATGGAATGCGTCACATTAGATGCTAAAAAGAAGTGCAAAAAAATAATAGCACTGCAAACAAAAGCCGGTTGTGTTCTGTAGTTCCAAACCTTTGCAGTGAATTTTAAAGCAGATGGTGCATGTAATTATGCAAAGCGGTGTCAGGAAGAGTAACAAAAAGTTCAGTAATTATTCAAATTACCAGGCATATTAAATTCTGCCCAGGTCTATTAGTGAATGGGAATACGACAGAGTGAGTGTCAGTATGTGTTAGTGAGTCTGAGAGAGTGAGAATTGATGAGTTTGCGTAAGAGTGACTGCAAGTGAGGTGCCATGGGTGAGTGATGGGTGAGTGAGTGAATAAGAAGGAGTGTGGGAAAATATTAGAGTGAATAGAATGAATCAGAGAGGGAAATTGATTCATTATAACAGGGTACTCTGGAGAATCCTTAATAAAACTAAAAGCACATGGCATGGTGCAGCAGCTCATTAGAACACTGATAGCCAAAGAGAGAACAGTGCATCAAGATGGCCAGCCAAACAAGTGAGAAAGAAGGCAAAAAGAGGCTGCGCATTCTGAAAAGGAACTGGACAATATCATTAAAGAGTGCTGCAACTCCCAGCACTAAAAAACTGTGCGAGCAGCGTGACT
Source organism: Triturus cristatus (assembly GCF_964204655.1). Taxonomy (NCBI): domain Eukaryota; kingdom Metazoa; phylum Chordata; class Amphibia; order Caudata; family Salamandridae; genus Triturus; species Triturus cristatus. The sequence goes on along the minus strand of NC_140593.1, from coordinate 28,460,658 downwards.
TACCAGACTCCACTTCTGGTGGAACTCCGCGGAGTGCTGCATAGTTTATCTGGCACTTCGCAGAGTTCCATGGAGTGATACTCCGCAAACTCTGCCCAGGCTTACTCATAGTAAGCATCTTGCAACAACGGAAAAATCATCACAGGACAACACAGACAATGCAACCACAAAGAACGCACAAGCAGATTCATATTCATAGACTATAGCAATTGCAAAGCGAGGCAAACATTATATAAACACTCAAAAGATAATCATAGACAGCAAAATACAGGCTGTACTTGTCGTACTTTAAAATTTGGGACCGCCTAGGAGGCAGGGCCCTACCCCTGTCTATCCCGGTATTAGCGAACCGCGAATGGTCAATGCGGTATGTACAAGTGCTTTGTGTAACGTTTTAGCTATGAATGCACTATGTATACGTTATTATACATTGACTCCGTGGGTTCCATTTTGTAGCGGTGGCCATCTGATGGTTGCCCTCACATAGGCTATATAGCATGAAGCGAAAACGGGCCTTTTAGAGCACATGTGCATTTCTTTGACTTTTCTGTGACCTGGGCAGCTTGGCTCCGCCACCCCAGGTCAAACTGGTCTCATGAGTTCCCCGTCCTCTGGCCACCTGTGATTAGCATCAGGGCTTGACACACCATAAAGTCTTTTCATCCTACACAAGCCTCCGGCTAATCTCTTTCACACCTGACTGTTCCTGCTTTATGGCTTGTTTCCCAAAACAGGAGATGCTCATGTTTATTGGGGCCTATCGATATCTGATGTGGGATCTGAGCCTTGCTGGGTAAATAATTACGGGCTGGCTTAACTGGAATGTGGGATGGTCATCATGACTCTGCCTTTTCGTTTGCAATGTATACATGTGAATGACCAACTGCAAGAGAAGGGCGGTGTTGCCCAGAGCGTAACATTCTCCATAAAAGAGGAGACTGGTTTCTGTTCTGGGGACTGCCTCATTCAGTTGATAAGGCTTCTGTGCGACGTAGTCTCACTCATTTGAGTTTAATAAAGATGTCTTTTCATATTTCAGCTTCTGTTGCCAAGTTCTTTGTTATATTATCAAGATATGCAGAATTCTATAATACCACATCAGGAAGTACTCGAAGTCATAGGGTGATACCCCTAGCACCTCTGGGGTCTCAAAAATTGGAGTACTTCAGTTGGCGCCCCACGTGGGGCCTCACCAGAGAAGTGACTTTCTGTGGGAGTGATCTTGTCAGGAGACTGAAATCTACTGAGGAGGACAGAACGGGATTCTACCAAGAAGGTACTCTGTGCACAGGGATTCTGGAGATTCTTTGATTATGTAGCCCGGTATATTTCTGCTCTTCCTGATTTTGATCCTCCACATGATGTCACTCAAAAGGTGAGAAAAAGAACCCTTTTGGCGTGAGTATTATAGAAGACGTTTGGTCATGTAGAACTTGACAATTAGAATTTGGATAACCTTTTGATTATTAAGAATACGAATTGAGTATAAGTGGGTCGCTCCCAGTCCTTTGGTTCTTTGGGTCTTTACTTTGGTTATCGCAATTACCAAAGCCGAGGGGTTGGTTTCTTGGTTTCTGATTTGGTCATTGCAATCACCAAAACCGAGGGTCTCGCATATTTGCGAGTGTATTGGTAGAGATAACCTCTTGAAGTTTGAAGCTAGATTAGTGAGCTATAAGATGCCTGATATTAGCAAATTTGGAAATGTAGCTTTTGGTTTGTATAGGTTTGGATATGCGAATTGCAATTTGTGTAGGCAGGTAATGAGGAGATATTTCTCCATTTGGTTTTGATTATAATACTTGCGTTTTCCGCAGTATTTTTCGCATGCCTGTTTGTAAGCTCACATGGAAAAATGTGTTGCTTTTTGTTTTGAAAGGTACCATAGTGTGGGAAATATCTAAATAGGTTAAATTTAAAAACATATTTCTTCCTTGGTGATTTTGTATCCCCAGGGAATTAAAATATAACATAATACAAAACAAGGATCCTTCGTTCTGCGCAGTTTCATGAATGAAGATATGCAGAACGATTTTGTGTGGTGTTCTGCTAGGCAAAGCTAGTGAATTGAGCGCATTCACTACTTCTTGGACATGCATCTGTCTGTGGGGCTGTTCATGCAGCCTTTTGGAACACTATTGAAAAGCGTTGCTTGTAAATATGACTTACAACTAGTATTTGCAAATGGTTTGTTTCAAGTATAGTCTGTGAGCTGTTCTTTCTTTCTGTCATGCGTATTGATTTGTAAGTCAACTGTGTGTTTAAATGTCTGTGGTTTTTTTTATCATTAGTGCAACTTCTGTAAGTAAATTGCGACGGCGCTATTTATGAAAAATGGCTAAAGCGCGCTGTATTATCTGTTTAACCCCTTTCTGTTTATGTCTGAAATGAGCTCAATATGTGTTTGTGGGTCTTCTGATGTTTCCAGTCTGTTAAGTAAATTGTTGGTTAATTAATATCAAGTAGAAACTTAAAAAAGAAATCCAGAAACGAACCATGTGACCTGCTAAAATAGCTATATGGTGCTCTTTGATTTATAGAATGAGCAATTGTGCACATATACAAAACTGCCGTTAAATGCTTAAAGGATAACATTAGAAACACATTCAATAGATATAAATCAGGCCCCAAAAACGAAATTATCTATTTTTGCAAAAGTAAATAAATTTACAGCATTTTCCTTAGATGCATTGTATTAGATGTTCACAGGCAAACTTTTCAGCTGCAGTATATTTGATAGAAATGTTCATTCAGCCAGCACCTTCCAAGTTGAACACAGGTGGAATTTTGCAGAACCGTCCTTTTAAATGAAAGTGGCGCAAAAATGTGACGCGTTTCAAGTTGGGCTTATGCACTTAGGCGTGTGAGTTAATGTGTCCAAAATGATAGGCAAGGGATGCAGCTTGTTTTTTATACATGGATTTATCACAAAAACGAATAATTGGGATTTTTTTAAAAAGAAAATTATTAATCATGGAAAAATTATTTTAAAAAAATAAGTGCTTTTCAAAATCGTTTTTTGATATTTATAAAGCTTAATACTCATACCATGACCTCCTAGCATTAAAATTTGATTTAAGTTGTGTTGCATCACTAAAATGACAAGCATTCGCGTGTACAATTTTCCCTTGGCACAGGCGCAAACAAGCCCGTTTCTATAAAGTATAAGTTATTATTTCCAATGCCTGACTCATGGGTTATGTAATAAACATTCTGGTAATGCATATTATGCAAAAAAATTGTAGGATATTCATTTTTTAATGCCAAAAGAATGAAAGTCGAATTTGGGTAGAAAACACTGTTTGAACTGCATTTTCTTCCATTCAGAGTACTTTTTAAAGTGTCTCAGACTTCAGTAAATGCATACGTTTAGGTTTGATATATATTTACAGGTTGTGCCTTCTTATGATTCAATGAGTCAATGTGCCAGTACAAAGGCTTGTTTTAATATCAGGGTTGAAGGTTCTAACTTTAGCTGTGTCTGTCACGATACTACTGAACACGCTTTGAAAAACAGGACCTTTTTAAAACTTGGAGAAATTAAATAAAATATGGTGTCGCAACCCGCAACTATTTGATGTTAATAAAAAACGGCCTTACTGGAGTTAGCACCCACATAGAGAAAGAGAAATGGAGAATTCTTTTTTGATGAAGGAAAAAGAGGATGTTTGTGAGCAGGTACGTGATGAAGTCAGTAATGATAGAGGGGTGGAGGAATGTAGAATTACGGTTATAGGAACTGGGTAATACGTAGAAAGGAGAAGAACAATTGGGAAAATAGAATGCCGTGGAGGGAAGAGAGATGATGAAGGGGAGTAATAAAGACATGAAGAGTAGCGTGAGGAAGGTTGTATTGACGAAGGGAATAAAAAGGAATGTGGTATCGGTTTGAGTAAGTGGGAGGGGAAAGATGAGATTGCAAGTTCTAGCAGTAGGGGTGAAAATATTGTAATTACCTAACGGGAGGCACTGAGTTTCATATGCTAATATGAAAGCGACAAACAGAGCTTGAATAAAGGCAAGTGACTAAATGATGAAGAAAATATCAAAACTCATTGCAAATGCAATTCGCAGTGCCAGTGGACTGGGGCAGAAAGCGGTCCCAATTGCTGGAGTTCAGTCTAACTTTAGCTGGGCCTACTGACACGTTCATTCATTTAAGGTTGTTGAAATGTGTACCATTACATAGGATTGTAACAAGGATTTATTCTAAAAAGTGGTATGTGTGTTATTAAGTTTCGTGAATTATTCACAGTAAATGTAGTTTAATAATATGGGAATAGAGATAATTTTTTTTTAGCGCCTAAAATGGCGAAATTATTTTTCAAAATAGAGTGAATTATTGCAAGTTAGGAGGAATTAGGAAGGCCTTCTGGCTTTGACAAATTCAGAGTGGCAGGAGCTGGGGGTTGGAGAGCTGCATAGGCTGGCTCAAGTTACGCTGTTGAGATGCTACCTTTAGTTCAATGGAGTAGGCTGCCACGTTGACATTTATGACCTTTTAAATTAGGGCCTTGCCTCTGTGGAATGCAGAATGACCTTGCTACACGGGCCTCTGAAGGTGGGGTTTCTGGTTTCTCCATAAGAACATCAATAAAACTAAAGAACTTAATTCCAAAGGGAAAATATAGCAAAGGGGTTTCTTTGGAAGCCCAAACATCATGTTAAATGCTTTGCAGAACTGATACATTTGCGTCTCGCTCTAAAAAAAAATAAAAAAAAAAATGATGCCTGCTATTAGCTCTTATTTAACAGAAAACGGAGTGTTGCATTAAGTCTTAGACAGACAAAAAGATTCTAACATTTTTTAACACGAATTGACAAATTACGACTTATTTTTCACAGTGGAAATTGTAGGTGCCAAATTAATATGGAGTGTCAGTGTGACGATTTTTTTAGAAAGGTAAAACTAAAGTGGCTGGATGTTGCAAGGACTGACAAGGGGGTACAGTTAAGTAATGGCAATTTATTTTTGTGTATTTGGTCCTATCATGAATTGTTCTTGCTGGTCCTGTATGTTAGAAGAGAGACAGTAACGTTATATTTGACAGCAGATTTCCATTGCCTGGTGATCTACTGTCAAACAGGAGGGTAATAAGGATTTTAAACCTGACAAATTAAACAGGCCCAAATATTGAGTTTTGGGCAGCAGGTTTACAGTGCATAAAAGTACATGACATGGTGTTGTGTGTCACTGCTTATTTTACATATGCTATTGTTTTGTCTATGCTTTTTTGTGCTTGATATACAGCAAGTATATCTGATGGCTTGACGTTTTGTGCGTTTTTATTATTTTTTGCATGTTTTCGTTGTTTTTGTTGCTGCTTTTTATACTATTACAAGTTTACCTGTGTTGTGAGGGGATGGTCATGACGATGCCCATCGCTACGCAACAGTTGGTTGAACATGTTCTGGTTACTAAATTCCACAGCTAATGATATTTCATGCTGTGAACATGAGAGGCAGCACTTTACCAGTGCATGTCTAAATTGGCTATAATGGTATTACAGAAAACTAAAAGAGATCTACAGGATCAAAGTGTGTCACCTGCAGTTAGTCACGTTACTGCCCCTTTCCTTTAAAGGAACAGGCAGCCCTACGTTTATGTATCCTTGATTGGACCTATGGATGAAATTATAGATCTGTGACTCAAGGTGGCCTAATTTCTATATTACATTAGTTAATGGTGTCCTGTCTCCTAAGTAGCATATGGCCTTTGCTTCTTAAAAGAAAACTAGGTTTTCATTTTTCCCTGCAGAAGGAACTGGAACATTAGCTAAGATTACCGTATATGGTGTAGTCGCCAGCGGTAGAGTTAAAATGTATGTAACTTTGGCCTTTTGTGTACCACCCGTACTCTTGGTGTAGTGACTATCACCCAAGTAAATTCTTGTCCTTCCTATAGATTTTTATTTTTTATTGCTTTTGTTGCTTCTTATGTCGCATCATGCTTAGTTATTGGGGATTTTAGTTGTGTCCTAGTTCCAATTCCCTTTTCCGTATTCCTTTCACCAGTCAGCGCATTTATTATTGTAGGTGTATTGTTCAGGTACACACTTCCAGACTGCAGTGATGCACCAGGAACCTCCATATTATGTATAATGCCCTCTTGTATGACCAGACTGGTTTTCAAGAATTGTCCCTAGGCCTGCTTCAATGTTTTCCAGCCTGACTGTCAAGTATATTATATTATAGTAAGACAAGTTTTCCATCCCGATAGGAGATAACTTACGCTTACCTTTTTTAAACATGACGAATTTTCAATGTCTATTTTTTAATGTGGTTTTTACCATTTTTGTTCCTGCTGCTTTAATTTTCGGTGGGATCAGAAGTTTCTAATCATGCAAATATCAGGACCCTCTAGTTCTTGTCTTTTGTTTTCACATCTGACTATTAGCCTGTGTATTGCCTAGTGCACCTGATGTGAAAGGTTTCTACCTGCCTATGATAATCTGTACCATGTGATTTCTCTATTGAGATGTCCTAGATAAGGAATTTAGAAACACTTATATATAATCATTGAAAAAAAATGTGTTTGCCCTATTAGACAATGCCACCATATGTGAAGACATCCATTTAGATAGAATTCTCGTGTAGTTATCTACCCTTAGATGATGGAGGCTCTCACACGGAAACCCAATTGAAAAGCTTAGAGGCACTGTTTTGCCTACTGCCTTTTTATTTGTATTGCTTCCTGAGAAAGACAGTGTATTCTAGATGAAAATTGTCCCATGGCGTGTGGCCACTCCTTTGAAAATCACAGGCCACCTGTTTACAGTCCCCTTGTTATACAACGAACTGTTTAAAGCATCACACTTGCTTCATCAGAAGGCGTTCAACATCAGAAAAGAAGGAGGAGCTGGTTTTGCCACAGAACCAGAATTCCAGTGCAAAAGAGCGCCTGTCATGTGCTGGTAACCTCTGACAGTGTGCAGTCCCTTGAGCCCCTTGGCCTGAGTTTTTGGCCACACCCCCCCCCCCCTCTTTTCCTTTGCTTCAATGGAAGTGCAGTGCACCGGCGGATCCAAGATTGACAGAAGGCACTATATTCCAGTGCCCATGGAAGAGCAGCCTGAGCGTCCTCTGACACTGAATGACGAGTGTTGGAGTCTGAGAATGGTCCCGAATCTGCACGAGATGACCTGTGCCCTTGATCAATGGAGAGCACACTACCTGTAGTGCCCGCCGTAAAGGAAAAATACTGGCGCACTGCCTTGAGACATTGAGACTTTTTCGAGTGAGCTGTGGGTGTTTGCCAGGAGGGCACTCCAACTAAGCAGTACTTTTCTCATGAAAGGCTTGAATGAAGAGGCCCAGGCAAAAGAAAACAACAGAAGAAGATTTGATGGACAATAGAAGCCTGCCAGAGAGGCTTTTGAACGGACTCTGGGCATAGGTGGTCTCACAAGAGGTTTCCGTGTGATTGTATAGACTAGGTGTTAGAAGACTGTTTGTTTTGCTGGCATTGTCTAGTATAAGCAGAATAAAATCAATTTTCTGTGGAAGAGTACCCCCTTTTCACCTCAAAGTATTGATGAGGGTCACCACTGTTTCACCTGAACATACAAAATGTATAGGAGCCCTAAAATGTTACTAAATAATTTTAGGATTTGCTTTTTGCTCAGGGTTGTAGACAATTATTATTTCATTTGTAATAGTGGTCGCTACTTTCTCCCGTTGTCTATTAATAACGTGTTTTCTAGTGTTTTTTTAAACATGACGTTGTCATTTATGGGTGGGATTGATTTTCTCTACTCAATTGACTTCTGCACCCTCTTCCCAACCTATGTCTTTCCCTACCACTGTTTCTTTGCATTTTTTTCACCCTTTTCCTGAACATGAGCAGGTTAAAAGATCAGAATTCGTAAGCAATTCTTTTGTACAGCTTCTGCATCGACACTAGTTAGTAGTAAACATCACTAATTGTTGGGGGTGTGATCTTATGCCACCTAGATAGAGGTATTCCTTATTTTGTCCTGCCATATGTGGCCTTTGTGCTACTACGTGTGTAAGGAGACGTGTCCTGTGAGAGTCGCTAAGTAATAGGATGATGCTACAGCAACATCTCCATGACTTCATGTCTGTAGACCTGGACTCGGATTGATGAGAGTATAGTTATTGCCTATGTAAGGGCAAAAGGAGGGTCTGTCGTACATTAAAATTTGGGACCGCGTAGGAGGCAGGGCCCTACCCCTGTCTATCCCGGTATTAGCGAACCGCGAATGGTCAATGCGGTATGTACAAGTGCTTTGTGTAATGTTTTAGCTATGAATGCACTATGTATACGTTATTATACATTGACTCCGTGCGTTCCATTTTGTAGCGGTGGCCATCTCATGGTTGCCCTCACATAGGCTATATAGCATGAAGTGAAAACGGGCCTTTTAGAGCACATGTGCCTTTCTTTGACTTTTCTGTGACCTGGGCAGCTTGGCTCCGCCACCCCAGGTCAAACTGGTCTCACGAGTTCCCCGTCCTCTGGCCACCTGTGATTAGCATCAGGGCTTGACACACCATAAAGTCTTTTCATCCTACACAAGCCTCCGGCTAATCTCTTTCACACCTGACTGTTCCTGCTTTATGGCTTGTTTCCCAAAACAGGAGATGCTCATGTTTATTGGGGCCTATCGATATCTGATGTGGGATCTGAGCCTTGCTGGGTAAATAATTACGGGCTGGCTTAACTGGAATGTGGGATGGTCATCATGACTCTGCCTTTTCGTTTGCAGTGTATACATGTGAATGACCAACTGCAAGAGAAGGGCGGTGTTGCCCAGAGCGTAACATTCTCCATAAAAGAGGAGACTGGTTTCTGTTCTGGGGACTGCCTCATTCAGTTGCTAAGGCTTCTGTGCGACATAGTCTCACTCATTTGAGTTTAATAAAGATGTCTTTTCATATTTCAGCTTCTGTTGCCAAGTTCTTTGTTATATTATCAAGATATGCAGAATTCTATAATACCACATCAGGAAGGACTCGAAGTCATAGGGTGCTACCCCTAGCACCTCTGGGGTCTCAAAAATTGGAGTACTTCATACTCTCTGAAACTACATGGGCTGGAAGGACAGAGACAAGTTCTTGTTCAGTTCAGACAGGAAAGATACTCCAAAATACTGTATCGTGCATTCATGACACAGAAGGGCGTGTGGTAGTTCTTTCGCCATTAGGCCTCGTTTTGGGATATCCATTGGGGAGCAAAACAAAAATAAAACCAAAATAGCAACAAGAAACAACAACTCAATCAGAATGCCTCCAAAAGTGCTTGAAAACAAGGATTCAAGAAAGGAAGTACACACTGGAACATAGAAACTATTCTAGACACAAGCATTTGAAAAAGGTGTGCCACTCCAGCCATGTTAGAAGTATGAAAATACGGTGAACAAGCTCACCAAAATGATGTGGCAATGGAGGGCATAAAAGCAATTATACAGCATAGATGAATAATGGGCTACGTGGAGATTAAACTTTTCTCAGGAAGATAATAGTGCCATATCGTTTTGAAACAATAAGGCTTTTAGTCTGCATCATTTATCAAAGTTTACTGGAGAAACAGTGAACTTTGGCCACAAAGGAACTTCCCAGGTTGAATGTGTGGGAGGATATAGGATATTCATACAACAGGTCACAACTTTGGTCTTGTGACTACATAGGGGACACCCAATTTCATGCCACATCAACTCTGATCATTTAAAATGAAGTACCTTTTATTAGAAAACAACACAAATTCTGACTTTATCAATGGTACGGCAACACCCTTCAAATAACACGCAAGGTTAGCCATGGACGCATTATAAACTCCATGGACTGTTATCGCTTTAGAGATGAAGGAGTGACCTAAAGAGGTTCCAAACTCATGTAGACAAAAAACCCTCTTTGTTCTCATGTATACATCTGTATTCAAGTCTTGTGTAAAAAACGTGCACCTACAGCTTCATATCCGCCGACTTGAAAATGTCTGAGACATGATGTGAAAAGAAACCCTGAAATGAGAAGAGAAATTAAATGTGTTTGAACCAGATGGCAGATGGTGTTCCAGAGATAGTAAAAGTACATTTTCCTAAACCCTCAATATTAAGCATAGTGTAGGTTGTTTCTTTTCTAGCCATTATTTTTAGGAGTGGTAGAAAGATTTATTTGCGGAACTGTTGGAATTTTGCCCACTTAGCTTATGCTTTGGACCTGGAGTTCCAGCCAAAATGTCACCAACCGCTGCATGGTCAGAGTTTTTTCTCCCATGAAACTTACCAACTAAAACTTGAAGAGCAAGAATTGGCGTCCCCTATTGCAATTTTGGGTACTAGGAGGGCACCTGGTGAGATTTTCTCGCCGCGAACGGTGGCAGGCATTTGAGACCTTTAGCAGTGAAAAAGATGACACCCAAATAGAAAATCCACTAAAGCAGCAGCGAAATGAACTCAAGGAGCAGCGCTCTCTGCCATTCAGCACTCAAAATCAGCGCAAGCCACACGACTTGCCAATTTCCACACATTCAAGGCGTCCGTGGAGTTTTCCTGTAAGTTCACAAAATTCTGTGGAGTGAAACTGCACCTTTTCACCCACCTCTGATGATTTTCTGCACACTTGTCAAACTATAAGGCAAAGCAATTCAGCTTCATTCAAATAATTCCATGACCCTCAATTCGATTTTAAAATGAACAACATCCAACTCAATTGTAAAATCGACCTCAACTGACTCTGGACATGTTAAACATAGACATGTCATTTTGTGTGACATTTAACGCAGATGAAACAATGTTATTTAATGAATAATTACGAGTTGACAATATAGTCATGCCATTATCGATAACAGCTAAAGCTCTTTCCAAATTTTGCTTATGAATTTTTCTTAATTGGTTAGCAGCTTCTTGTTGAGAAACTTTCAACATTTCATTATAAAGGGCATATATAAAATGTTTAGAATGAAGAGATCTTGAACCAAACAGAAATTCTAGTAAATCCATATCATTTTATAGAAAAGAGATACGTGGTCTTTTTACTGCTGAGAAGGAGGGATGCTGTAACCATTGCTGGACATAATTTTCATACACTATAGATAGTATGTTATGAAGAACAAGGGAACACAAATGAGGTTGGTCAGGGACCTTGGATAATCAATTGCCTCTAAAGACAGTGTTCCCTAGACAAGGGTTAATGAGAGCAAGCAATAAATATAGACCCAATTAGTACTATATTTTACAGCTGTTTTTAATATTTAGTTGCTTAAATATACACAAAATTCAGCAAGAAACAAATAAAGTGGGACACAAGCCTGTATCCAACTTAGTGGGAAGGACGTAGAACATGAAACAAAAAAGCTCAGGCAGAGCAAATTGTTTGTATGAGACACATTTTGGTAGGACAAACAAATTATAGTGGAGACACCATCACACATAATAAGTATTAAATAAAGAGGTGTATATGGTAGTCCTGGGCCAAAATTCCGTTCCGCTCGAGGATATTGAGATAATTTGGCATTCTCGCGTTCCGCGGAAAGCGCGAAAATGTCAAAATTTCCGCAATCCGCATCTTAGCGGTAATTTGTTTCTTGCTCACGCTGTAAAAAAATACATTCTCGCATGCGCGCGATCGCCTTACCTGAATCCCCGCATTCGCCGGCAAGTTTTCCCAACCCGGTCGCGTTCTCCATGAGATGTTGGATTGTTGGTAGCCATTTTGCGCTGTCTCGCGACAGTTCGCGCCCGCATTAACGTCATTTGTCACGCGATCACGTCATTTGTCGTGCGATCACGTCTTTCTTCTTGCGATCATGCACCGCGAGAGTATGAGAAGATTGAGATCTCGAACACGTCATTCTCCACCGCGAGCGAGAGCGTGAGGACGCGGGGATGTCTAATCGAACGCGAGGATGTCTAATCGAACGCGAAAAGGAGAAAGAGACCCCGAACACGTCATATCCAACGCGACAGGGAGCGAGACAACGCGATCAAGTCATTTTGGACACGCCATATGAGAAGAATATCAGCTCTAGCAGCATGAAACCTTCTGCAAATGATGATTTTGGATGAAAACAACTCCTCAGATTGACATTTGGCTGTCCTTTATTGTGCAAGGAGTCCTTTTTTAAAAAGGTGGGGAGATGGAGGAAGTGCCACAGAATCTCCAACTTCCTGTTCCTGTCCAGCAGGCTCCTCCCAGTGCTTTGTCCATCTCCTGCTCATTCTGCCTTTGGATTTTGAGCTGGAAAGATCACTCTTTTTGTCTGCTGCATCATTGCAATTGGATTTGAGGATTTTTTATTTGGATATTTTACAAGTAAGTGGTTGTTGTGTCTGTTTGATTGGGGGCATTGCAGTTGTTGTAACTACAATTTATTTTTGGTAACTATCATCATTCCTTTTTTAAAAATGTTGTGTGTAGTAGTAGTGAGTAGTAGGCCCGAGCTAGTCATGGCCTCATGGGTGTGTGCATGATAAAGCAACTGTTCCTTTGGTGTTTTTTGAATGTATTTCATTTTCAAGCATCATTTAGGGCCTGGATGGCATTGGAATTAGTTGGGAAATGTGTTTTTTTGGGGTGGGCTTTCTGATGTTGTTGGGCCTGGCCATGTGGCTGGTGGCCATTTGAATCCTATGCCTGAAAGCTTGCCTGGCCTTGTCTGCCAACAGGCCTGCTTTCATCCAGTAGGATCAGAGCAGGTAGCCACATCTTTATTAATCAAGTGTTTTCTGTGTGGTCTGTTGAATTTAGACATCATTTAGGGCATGGATGGCATTGGATTGAGTTGGGGAAGTGTGTTTTTTTGGGGTGGGCTTTCTGATGTTGTTGGGCCTGGCCATGTGGCTGGTGGCCATTTGAATCCTATGCCTGCAAGCTTGCCTGGCCTTGTCTGCCAACAGGCCTGCTTTCATCCAGTAGGATCAGAGCAGGTAGCCACAGCTTTATTAATCAAGTGTTTTCTGTGTGGTCTGTTGAATTTAGACATCATTTAGGGCATGGATGGCATTGGATTGAGTTGGGGAAGTGTGTTTTTTTGGGGTGGGCTTTCTGATGTTGGTTGTCTTAAAGACATGCTTTTGTTGTGTGTGTCTGGTGTGTGTTGGTGTGCAATGCATGCACCCTACAGACCTTTTTTGGGGCCTGTGAATGTTCGTATTTGCATTTTGTTGCATTAAAAAGGCAGAGTAGTGTGCTTTAGCTGGCTTTTATAGGCCTTTTGTCAGCTCCTGGTGTTTCCCAGGCCCCCTGCTTGTTAGTGATTTGTGAGTGTCCATGTGGCTGGTGGCCTTTTTTTGTGTTGGGAGTTATTAGTGTCCTGCTTTTGCCATACAGGCCTGCATGGTTTTCCTATTGGCTTACTGCTTCCATCCATCCACCCCCTTTGCCAGCAGCAGCTCCATGGATGCTGAGATGCTCAAATAATTTAATGGCAAATATGGTCCACCCCATTCCATTACATTTTTATTTTGGTGGTTCTAATTAACTTTCCTATCCTTCCTGAGAGTGTAGTGTGTGACTGTACACAGTAGTATAACATAGCCCTTGTTAAAAAAAAGTCATAAATGGCTAGACTATATCTTTTGTTTGCACTAGTATAGTAGTAAGTAACTAAACCACAATAACAAATGCAACATTTCACTGATGTTCTTCTCCTGGCTTATTTGCTTTTAGGTGCACAAAAAAACAGAGGAGGAGGTGTCATCAGCATCACCCGGCTACCCGTTGTACTGCCAGCCAGACAGAAGTCCTGCTGCGCATCACGTTCACGTGTGACCAGAACTTGTTGTGCATCTGCATCCTGCCTGACATCTGAAGAAGATGGCCCCAAAGAAAGGTACCAGGTCCAGTACCAAGAAAGTTGCCGGTGAGAAGAAGGAACAGAAAAAGGAAGTGCCATTAACCACGACTGGTGGTGTGCCGGCCAATGTTTTTTTCGGCACCAAAAAAGTTACGCCTGCAGCAGCGTTGTCCGGGAACCAAGCTGGGAGCAGCACCTCAGCACCAGCGGTCCAACCCCACCAACCTAGGCCCAAGGGCTTTAGTGTCGCAGAGGTAGCCAGTCTACCAACGAGCAGCGATGTTGAAGAAATGTCATTATCGCAAAGTAGTACACAATCAACGCAGGCGCAAACTCAGCAGATAAGTGTGTAGCCGCAACAAGAACAGCAGCAGCCGCCACAAGAACAGCAGCAGCCGCAACAGCCCACCATAGTAGTTATTGCTCCTGACGTAGGGACATTTCATGAAATTTCCCTTCCTGCAGACAAAGTGGAGCAAAGTCAAACCACTGTTTCAGAAGATCTATTGTCTTCCAGACCACCAGCAAGGAAAAGGAGGCTTAGTCCATCATCTTCTTCTTCAAGCCCCGCTTCTGATGATCGTGATGCCACTTGGCACCCACCAGCTCAGTCTGAGTGTGATATACGCCACAAGACAATGCTTCTGAAAAGGAAGGTCCCAGAAGAACTTAGAGTTATGGAGGTAGATGTAGAAGAGGGGGGTGATGTTTTTTTTTTTTTTTTTCTTTTGGTCCTCATTTTTCGCCCTTGGTTACCAATAGAGGCGCAAGAAGAGAGATATACTGTCGCAGAGAAACTGGTGGAGGCGCAAACCTGTTTGTAGGATATTGCATCCCAGTATTGTCTCAATACTCCCATAGCACCTCCTTAAGGTAACCAATAAAAGAGAAAGAGTGGGATTGGTACAGTCAAATACCCATTGCTAATGTCGAGAACGCCCTGATGGGTATACCAACACATGGAGTTCCCAAGCAGCTTAATCATTGGACCATGGGGGAAAAAAAAAAAAAAACAATTAAAAAAAATAAAACCCAAAGCCCGATGTTCCGATTACGCCCAGTTCAACAGAAGCCAGCAACTTCTCTTGTCAGGATTACCATCTCTTGTTAAATCAACTTTAGAGGTTTGTAGAACTGAAGTGCACCAGTCCAGCAAAGTAGGTGGAGTCGGGTCCTTCCATTTTCTACAAATGTCTCTTCTAGCCAGCAATATGCAGTAGAAGAGGAGATTTTTCGCTGGGCCCCGAATCTCAGATGAAACTCCAAAAATTACCAGAGAAGAGGTTATCAAGACTTCAAAACCCAAAGCAGTTGAAAGTGATAGTCTTATTTCATTCCAATAATGGAGCAGAAAAGAACACTCAAAGAACATATGTATATCTGAGGCAGCTATTAGCCCACATTTAGGACATGCCACTGAAGAGTCTTTAGAAAATTTTGAAAGTCTCTGTGGCGAATAGTAGGCCATATGTAGGGTAAAAAGGTGGTTCCTACGGAGCCAGGCAGGTTTCACTATATCCCACATGATCTTAAAAGATGTAAACAACAAATTCTAGATGTTTTGGTCAGTAATGGAAGAAGCCGACAACAGCTCTGGCAGTTGGAATTCGCCATCCACTTCTTCTAGTAGTAGTTCATACCATAGTGAAACCTACTTTCTGGCTGGTGGCTTATCCAATAAATACGTCACTAGATTACTATCTCCTCCTAACACGCATCTGCCCATAGCAGAAAGCTGTGAGTGTGCCCAACTTGCAATCTGAAGGGACTTAAACCTGGAGAAGTCCGGCCCTATTTTAGATATTAAAGCTTCCCATGGAAGCAAACAGCCTTCCACAAATAAGTCCCCCCAGACCTCCAAACCTGCCTCTCTCAATGGTATTGCAAGGCTATCCAAGAGCCAGTCCGGGCTACCCGGTGAGTTCCACAATGGTGACCTGCTTGAAAAATAACCAATCTTTATAAAACACTTAAGTTTACCCCATGTTTTGTGATGTCTCGCAACACCTTCAATTTCACCTTTTTTTAAAAATTCGGATCACCATATTTAAACAAAAAACCCTGATGGGTCACACCCTCTCCTCTAAGTAATGCTGCAAACATACATCCAATTCCAAAATTTGTGGGCATTTTTAGCAGCATCCTAGCATGGGAAAGTTGGAATGCCCATGCATATAGTTGTATATCAGGCGCCGCTAAGCCCCCCTTCTCTCTATGTCATCTAAGTTTTTCCCAGGCAATCCTGGGTGTGTGGTCATTCCATATGAAAGAACTAATATTACTCTGAAGTTTAGTTATCAAAGAGGGTTAAAAAAATAAGGGAATGGTGTTAAACAAAAACAAAATTTTTGCAAAATAGACATTTTTATTAAGTTTACTCTGCCCAAAATTGATATAGGAAGCGAAGACCAAGATCGCATAAGTCTTCGACATTCCTTAGCAACATTAGAAAAATTGAATGGTACAATTTTATTTATATCCTTGACAATATTAAGGCCTAGATACCGCAAGCGAGAGCTCAACTGAGCCCCTTCCATGAGCCCCTGCCATGATGTCAGTTTTAGAGGCATTAATCTTGTAACCTGATACTTTAACAAAATCGAGAGCCAAGGCAATCACTGAGGGGAAAGCCGTACATAATTCTGAGGAAAAAACAAGAATATCATCCGCGTATAGGGCTACCTTCTTTCCCCACCCCCAGCCAGTGAAAGGCTTAATGTTATGCTCATCTCTCAGCCGTTGAGCGAAGGGCTCAATGTATAAATCAAATAGGAGGGGGGAAAGAGGGTAGCCCTGACGTGTACCATGCGTAATGTTAAATGACTTAGACAACTCTCCTTTTACCAACAAAGAAGCCTAAGGATTCTGATATAGGAGTCTCACAGCTCGCCGGAATCTCTCCCCGATGTTAAACCTACCCAAGACCCTCGACAGGTACACCCAGTTCACCCTTTTGAAGGCCTTGGTGGCATCCAATCTAAGTACAGCCAATGGGAGAGACTCCATAGTTGCCATATCAATGGCTGCTATAAGATCATATGTCAACTCATACAGTTGTCGACCCCTCACAAAACCCTTCTGATCTAAATGCAAAACCCCCGTTGCTACTGCTCCCAGTCTAAAAGCCAAAACTGATGCAAAAATCTTGTAGTCAGAG
The DNA here is from genome assembly GCF_964204655.1 of Triturus cristatus. Classification (NCBI taxonomy): domain Eukaryota; kingdom Metazoa; phylum Chordata; class Amphibia; order Caudata; family Salamandridae; genus Triturus; species Triturus cristatus. Next base: position 28,443,745 of record NC_140593.1, on the reverse strand, counting down.
TTTAGGATGGAAATCGGTCTATATGAGCTGCAACATGTAGCTGGCTTTCCTGGTTTCAATATTAGAGTTATGGAAGCATTATTCCATGAAATAGGAGGAGACAATCCTTCCCGAAGAATCTGGTTAAACAAAGCCGTAAGAAAAGGGAGAATTATTGTCACCAGGGCAGTATAGATTTCAGATGGCAAACCGTTTGGGCCGGTTGCCTTACCCTTCTTGCAGTTTAAGATAGCACGTCTAACCTCTTCCTGCGCAATCTCCCGATCCAGAGAAATAATCTGTTCAGGCGTCAGTTCAGGAAGGGATATTCCCTCCAGCCAGTCTTCCACTTGCACTTCCTCAATATCTTTATCTTCGTGATATATGTTGCTAAAGAAATCCCGAAACGCTCCTCTAATATCTTCATCGGAAGAGTATGTTACACCCCCAAAAATAATTGAATCTATATCATTTCTAACCTGGTTGGTTTTTGCCTTCCAAGCTAACAACTTCCCTGCCCCCTCTCCATATTGGAAGTGAGCTAATTTGCTCGCCTCCCACCTCTCGAGGACCCGTGAATTCAAGACTGAACCCAGTTCCCCTTTCAGGACAACTAACTTGTTCTGCCACTCCTGTAGAGTGTTAGCAGGGACGTCCGGGTGTGAAACTATTTCTGTTTGCACTCTAGCCATCTCAGCCTCCAAAGAGGCAACCAATTCTCTATAGATCTTTTTCTTATATGTGGCCTTGTTCGTTATCAGGCCCCTTAAAAATGCCTTAAATGCATCCCATACCCACTCAGGGGAAGCTGAACCAATGTTGTTATCCATAAAATTCTGAACTTCTATTTTAAGAAAATTAATAACCTCCGATGACAAAAGCAAAGAGCGATCAAAGGCCCAGCTTCTCGTGGGTTTTTTAGAAAAGCCCTCCAATTCTAAATAAACGGCCGCATGGTCCGAAAGATGAAATGGGAGATAAGAGATAGTTTGCACCAAATTAACCAATTTTTGACTGATCAAGATATAGTCAATTCTCGACTGATGATGGTACTTATGGTTACGGAATGAAACACCTCTTTGTTGCCCTGATTTTACCCTCCAGATGTCTACATAACCTAACTGTTTCATATTATCAAGCAAAAAAACTCCTAGTCTTAGACAAAGTTATAGCTCGACTGGTCGGCGACTTATCCAATATAGGATCTAAAACAATATTAAAGTCTCCTGCTATGATGACTGGCTCTGGGAATGAGAGCAGGTGGTAGAAAATGGTTTTCAGGACTGAAGGATCATCGCAATTAGGACCATAATGTCCTACTATAGTAATAGGGGATCCAGCTATAATTACAGATACAATAACCCATCTACCCCCTGAATCTACCATCTTAGAAACTAATCTCGCGTTAACAGATTTCTTAAAAAAGATTGCTACACCCCTAATGTGTGTTGTTTGTGAGGTCATTACGCAAAAGTCAATCCATCTATTCTTTTTAACCACAGAAAGCAACTCACATTCCGTTAGATGAGTCCCCTGGAGTATAATCACCTGCGCATCAGAGTCACGAAGATATTGCATTATCTTATTTTTTCCTAGGACTAGTGCGCAGGCCATTAATATTCCAAGAGATAATCTTCAACTTACTCATAACATAGAAATCCTCCCACCATCAACATCACCATCCCCATACCAGTTACCCAACATTTCAAAAGCAAAAACAAAACAAACCCAATAGCCATCTTCATTAGAAAATAGAAAGATGACCATACAACACTACAACAATGGCAACTCTTCAAAACATAAACAAAAACAAGGACGAAAATGAGGAATTTTTGGGGGGTTTTTACCCAATGCAACCCATCCCCGTACCCTACTCTACCCCTCACACTCCCATGGGAAACCCTTACCCTATCTATCTGGAAATTCCAGAAGGTAGTGCCCCTCACTGAGTTCCCGTCCTACAACTCCCTATACAGGATAGCCAACTACTTACTGCGTACTATGATGTATACGCCCGTACTTATATAACCATATATTACTAAGTGTCTATTCTCGTACTAGTTTCTCATACACTCATGCTACGCTTGCCCTGAAACCCCCTTATCTTTCCCCATAAACATTAGTAGCTCATCTGCTGCCAGCACCTTTCTAATATTATGCATTTTATTGTTATACATGATTTTTAGTGCAGCAGGAAAAACTAATTGGGCCACTGCACCATAGCCTCTGAAAGCTTCGAGCCTCCTTCCGAACTCCCATTGCTTATCTAGGGTGGTCCTGGAGAGATCAGACCGGATCTGAAAATTATACCCCTTCCCACTTACAGATTTCTGCTTAAGGGCCAGATTGAGAATAGCCTCCTTAAGAGAATATGTATGAAAATTCACCAAGATCTTCCTTGGCTTAGTTCTTTAGGGATTTTTCCTGAAAGGATCCCTATGAATACGCTGAATGTCTAAGGTTAACTCTTCCACTGATTGATCTAATCCCAGGGATTCTTTCAACAGTGAGATGATATATTTCTTAATATCTAAGCCTTCACTATCTTCCGGTACATTCAGAATACGGAGGTTGTTGCGTCGAGCATGATTTTCTAAAGTCTCCATCCACTCAGCCAACATCATATACTCTTTTTTAAGCTTAACAATGTCTGCCCTTGCTTCGTCTAAATATAAGGACAGTTCTGTTACAGTATTTTCCAGTACTTCTGTTCTTGTAGACAGACCGCTGATTTTGCTGTCGAGAGACTCGCAGAAGCTTCTTATTTCAGACTGGTTCGCTGCTGATGTTTCGAACCCTTTTTTAATATCTGCAGACAAAGATGTAAACATACCCTGTAGGAAATTAATTAATGATGTGCTATCATAACCCTCAGCCAGAGGGCCGGAGAGAGCAGACACGCAGTCTTGCAGAACTTCATGCTGTAGTACCTCACTACTAGATGACCCCATTAAAGAATTTGGTGGAACCACTAAGGGTGATGGTTCTAACTCTAAGGCAGGAGGACAAAGAAGATACAAAGGCTCTGGAACTTCTGGGGTGCAAGTAGGAGACACACATATTTTTAAAACTCCATCTGCCATTACGTCCACCTTTCCCACCAACTCACCTGCACATCTAAAGTACCCACATCTACAGCGACTATGCTAGTTTCCAAAACCGCTGACATGCTGCCAGATGTAGCTACAGAATTCACAGGAGTCACCTCATTAGGGTCTAACAATGCCATAGAGATCAGCGTATTTCCTGAAGACTCTTTTCCAGGGTACTGCTCCGCAAGATGTAAAACCTGTGGAACTACCTTGAAATAGGAACGTAGAGAAGGGGTTATCTTTGACCCAGCGTTGATAATGGGTTTGGGACCTCTGGAGGCCTTGACTACTTTGCTTGTATACGCTCTCTTAGCTTTAACCTGTCCAGTCAAAAAAGATGACATTTTTCTTCTGTTTGATGGACTCGTGGAATTTAACACAGAGAACGATTGCTCAGGTTCTTTACTAAAATCAGAACCAGGGTCATTCTTACCACTTGCAGCCTCTATTTTTTTGCTCTTCTTAATCCGCGCTTACCCCTTGATTGCCCTGAAACTTCCACCAGGGCTCCATTACCCATAGGTTCAAGGCAAGCCGCAGTGATGTTGTGTGCCCCCCTGGAACCTCCTACCAGCGATGTTGCCGCGTTAGAAATCTCTCCTACCGCACTCAATGCACTAACACGGGAGCTGGCGGCTGCACCACAGGAACCGCGGATGAGGCTGCGGGTCCTTCGCCCCCGTCGCAGCTCCAGGTCGGCTAGACTCCAGCGCCGCAAGCTTGTAACAGCCTGCAGAGGCTCCGGGGAGATTGAAGGCTGCGGGAGACGCCGAGAAGAAACTCGATCTGCATCTTCGGGAGAGCTGAGACACGCCCCATCCGCACACATGGGGCTCAGCGTATTAGCGTAGTGTAGCGATATGAGGTAAACCAAAAAAACGAAGGAAATATCAAAAAATATCCAAGTACGAAGACCTCCAGAAAGTGCCTAGAACATCCGAAACCGGGCTGACTTCATTTCACGCAGACGACTACATTAAAAAAGTCAAAAAGACGCTAGGACGAGAAACCATGAGCGGAGCACCGCAGCAGCTCAACTCGCCGCCGCCATGTTTCCCCACCTAGGATATCACATTTCCCGAAACACCATCTTTCTTGTTCAAGAGGGGGGTGATGTTGATGAAGACGAGCCAGTCATCACGCACATTACTCCCGCCCCAAAGGGATTGGAGACCAACATTCTCACCCTATCCAGAAAGGCTTCTACTGAGCGGGATGTAGCACGGATATCACCAACACAGGTTACACCACCACTACCTCCAGCTGCCATATTTTCCAAGGCCTGACAGGGACCTACATCCAGCTCAACCATCTCAGTAGGTAGTGGTAGTAAAAGTCACAGTCTAGGTGCACAGGGTCACAATTCAAGCACACCCTCCAGTCCATCTGGTATTGAAAGTGGCACATCCAACAGTGCCAGAAAGTTCTCCTCCCCAGTTTTGGACTACTTTTCTGTTAGTACCAAGGACGAGAACGTTGCTATATGCTCAATTTGTCGGCAAGGTGTTCAGCGGGGTAAGCTTGGTACAAACTATGGTACCGGAGGCAAAGCAAGTCATCTCAGAATACACCACACTATCGTGTGGGAGAATCACCTACTTCAGTTAAAAGAAAGTAGAAAAAATCAACCCATTGAAGTTGGTCAGGAAGAATCAGGGAGCAATATTATTGCGGTGGAAGGTGAAGAAGAGGGAGGCATTTCTAGCCCTGTCCCCAGTAGTGCAGTGGTAAGGCCCACATCCTCCTCAGTAACATCTGAGTGGCACCGCAGTAAGAGCCATACTCAGAGTCAGACTGAGACACCAAGGCGACCGAGTACCACAATGAAACAAACTGTGTCGTTGAGCCTAAGTGGGTTAATGAAAACAGCACCACAAAGGATCCAGCCTACCATTGAGAGCATTCTTAGGTTGGAGGGGCAGTTCCAATGCAAACACCCAACGGCACCGTTGTACAATGCGAAGCTGGCTAAAATGTTAGCGCTGGACCTTCTTCCTTTTTCATTTGTGGAAGGGGTGGGTTTCCTTGAATTTGTGTCAGCCATCTGCCCTAAATGGAAGGTTCCCAGCTGGTCCTATTTCGCAAGAATTGCTGTTCCGGCACTACATCATGATGTGCTGGAATTGGTTGAACAAGCCTTGCAGCAGAGTGCTGTTCACAATATCCACCTGACAACAGACATGTGGACCAGTTGCCAAGCTACAGATTACATGTGCATCACTGCACACTGGGTCTCTTGTGTGGGGGTTAGAGATAAGCTATCTGCACGAGGTGCTGTTGACACAGCTGCGATTTTTAAAGGTACTCGGAAACATGCAACTGTAGCCATGTTCGCCATGGAAAAATCTCATACGGCTGAAAACATTTTTGACGAGTTTCGCAGCAAGGTTTTGGAATGGCAGCGGCCAAGAGGGCTTAGTATTGGTTTTGTTGCCACAGACAATGGCAGTAATGTACTAAAGGCCATGGAACTTGGTTCCTATTTCAGGGTTCCGTGTTTGGCGCACTGCATAAACATTATAGTTCAAGACTTTCTGAAAAAAGAACCCATAGTCAGCAACTTACTGGCCATCTGCTGAAGAATATGCACTCATTTCAGCCATTCTTTTAAAGCTCGGAAGCAGCTGAGGATCATCCAACGTGAAAATAGGATGCCAGTCAAGGAACTCATCCAGGAGGTGGCAACATGTTGGAACTCAACGTATTACATGCTTGATCGTCTGTATGAGCAGTACAGGTCACTCCATGAATATGTCTGGAAAAGAAGAGGAGATGCTACTGTTAAAGGCATGATCCTTGAGATGGAGCAATGGAGCCTAATTAAATGCCTGACTGAGATGCTTTGCCCTTTTGAGGTCTTCACACGTGAAGTCAGCAAGGAGGACTGTACAATGGGCCAGGCTATCCCATTATTGCAAATGCTAGTGCATCAGCTGAAGAAGGTGTCTGAATCATACAAATGTGTAGAGGACAAAAGGGAAGCCTATGACTTGGTGGAGAGCTTAGCCCGTCGCTTAGCTGAAAATGCAAGGATACAAAATAAAATTTTGTCACAAGAACATTACATTTGTGCCACAATTCTGGATCCACATGCAAAATTTGGACTGAAGACATTCTTTGCTTTTTCAGAGATTGATGTTGCCCGCTACAAAACGTGTATAGCTGAAGCAGCCAGTAAGTTGGAAAACGAACGGCTGCTAATTAAAAGCCCGCAAGATCAACCCACAAGAAGTACTGCAGCAGGGCATGCAGGATCACGTGCAACTTCGTCGTCTGAGAGCAGTGCGTTTGGATCACAACACTCACCATCACTATCGACAACAGCAACAATAACTGGATCATTAGGCCCAGTACAATCGTTAGACGATTGGTATGTACAGTTAGGCATTAATAAGCACAGTGCTGATGCACAGAGAAAAGAGCCCGAAAGCTTACCAGCAGCACCCCTGAACATTGAGCAGATGTTCCAGGCCTATCTGGACGCCCCAACAGAGGTGTACATTGATCAAAACCCATTGCAGTATTGGTATAGGAAAAGGTCTGAATGGCCACTGCTCAGCAGGCTGGTGAAAAGCTATCTGGCTTGCCCTGTCGCAAGTGTCTCTTCCGAACGTGTTTTGAGTGCTGCTGGTTCCATTGTAACATTGAGAAGGACCAGTCTCTCGCCCAAAAACGTGGAGAGGTTAACCATGATCAAAATGAATCAGCACTTCATACCACCGAATTACACAATACATGAAGCAATGGAGGAAGATGAGGACAGCGGCTCAGGTGACGGAAGTAGTGTGTCACATGATTACCTACTACTGGCTGACCCCCCAGAGTTTGAGGACGTGCTATACTTCCCTGACAATTAGGCTTGCACTTACTGTCTTCCTCCCTTTTTTCCCCCTTTGTTTATGTGTCTGTCGTTCCGGTTATAAACTTGTGAATCACAACAAATCCATTACCACCGTCTTCTACTCTTCTAATTTAATATACAAGTTTCAGGTGTCTGCAATTTGACAGTACAGTCCTCCGAATCCAGCTCCTCCGCTCCATCATACTGAATCTCCAGACCAAATCCATTGCCCTCATGCCATGAATGATGATTGGATGATGGTAAATAGAAGAACAAATTTAAACTTTCCTAGTCCCGCCAAAAGAAGTGGAGCATGAATCAGATGACTACTATACCTATTCTCCTTTCAGAGCCGAGAGAGACTGCCAATTAACTGAAAATAAGATGGAACAGGTAATGATTGATGCCATGCATTGGACGCAGAGTCGCAGACTGAATGATTTTGTTGTGTTTGTTGTGCATGAAGTCATGTAATTGTGCACTAATCGTCTTTCTACAGTACACACTAAACTTAACTCAAGGTGAATTTTCCCCTTCTTGCAAATAAGAAATTTGTACTTCTCCTGCAGCTTGGTGATACATTGCTTTTAATTCAATACAGAAAGAGGACTCACTCAATCTGCGCAATGAGTATGATTGACACAACAGCACCGTCCATGATGATGGTGGCGAAATAGACGGCCCGTTAACTTAAGATGAGAAGGAACAGGTAATGACAATTAATGGGATGCATTGGACACCTGACTCTGAGCGATTGGTGCTTGTGTTTTCCTTGTTTGTTTGTTGTGCACAAAGTGAAGTCAAAGTCTACTAGTAATCTATCTTTCTGTACACACTAAAGACTGACTCAAGTCAATAATATTTCTACTCTTGTTGTGTAATAACAATTTTACTTCTACTGCAGGCCGATCTTCACAGTCAGTCAGTAAAAGTATCGGAGATGATGATGAAGTCAGAAGGACGTTTCATGAGTGGCATAAAACTTAAAAGCCTAAAGGTAAACACGTTAACAACAACCACAGCAGACCCAAATGTCTGTGTAGAAGTGGAATAGAGTGTAGCGGTGGGATGACAGTGGTGCATTGATTTACTAACTTAAACTGTAAAATGCTATGTTTGGAATGGATAATGTGCTTTTCCTTTGTCCAACTCTAAAAAAAGTACTCTAAAGTCTAAACGTAGGATGTGCTACTGCTAAGCAACGTGCCTTCAGGCCTGTCACTGTGGGCCTGCTCTCTCCTGTTATTGTTGAAGGTCAATGCTGGAAACAGACTAGAGTAGAGATGATGCATACATGCCGCCTCGGAAATTGTTCTTGTTGCACTACACCAAAACTTGTGCATTTGTTTCAACTTTGTTTCTCAATGTGCCCTTTGGTTTTCCATCTACAATTACAGGCCGGGCCTTGCCCTATACTTGGGAAAACATTACAATGCACACTTACCTTACCAATAAATCGAATTTTTTTTCCAGGCGGGCAGTGGCGAGTGGCGACACACCCAAGATTGATGGATGAGAGGACCAAGAGGAATGCCGAGATGCAAATCGAGTCCACATTTTTTACCAGGATAACACAGTAACAGTATCAGCTTTCATCTTCTTTTAAATAATTTGAATAATTTTTTTGGATACAATCTTTACAACAGTGTGTTCTTGTTGTTGTTATTATCATCATTAGGTTTGCTCTCTGTTTACGATTCTTCCCTACCAATATTTAAAATTTCTATTTGCTATCTGTAAAAGTATTAAGGCCGGAACAACAGAACAAGAAATGTATGTAATCCGGGTCTCTCATCATCATGCATGCATTTCCTTTTTCTCCCTTAACATCTGGATATGGTAGTCTTCAAAGATTGTCGTTTGTTTGTCCATGCATACTGTTTTTCAATGTCAAACCTTTCCCAAAACCCCCTTCCCATCCATTCAACAAACCCTAACCCTCTTCCCCCGGGCTGTGTGACTTATTGTCGAGGTGTGACTAAATTAAATGTACACCAATACTTAATCACACGCTTGCTAGGGCGGATGTGGCGAAAGCAACAGTACTTCAATTTCAAGGCAGAACGATGATCTTCTTCTGCTTGCCCACCCATGAGTAGGATATTTTAGAGGTTATTTTATTTAACAAAGGAACATATACCTCAGCATTAATTGCCGGCATTGATTGGATTTGTTTGTTGTCATTCCTCATACACAGCACTAACTGTTAGGCTGTAGGCCTAGTCAAGTGACTCGTCACAACTATAATTTGTAACTCTGTCTAGTAGGCTATCCCAACCACCATTATGTTTTGTTGTAAAATATTTTAGCATATTATTGTTGCTCGGTAAGTTCTGTACTGTACTTCATTCTACTACTCCTCTAACAGTCTCTAACAGTCTCTCAAAGGCGATTGACTGTCTCCTTTTCTTTTTTTGCAAATGCTGCCGCCCTGCCAGTGTCTACTACTACTACTATACTACCACCACCACCCCAATCATGGCATGTTAGAAAAAGGAAACCATCTTCACCATGCAGCCATTGCTGTGCCTAAGTTAAACATCAAGCACAGGTAAGAGAGAAGTTTGGGGAGGCAGAATTAATAATGGACATGTTTTCAATGAATTCAATTTCACACACCCCTTTGAGTCCAGATAAAGAATGCATTGCCTAGAGGAGAGACTGAAAGTACTAGTAGGACAAGTCAATCAGTGACGTGTGTCGCATCTATCTGTTTGTGTCTTACACAGTCAGGCAATTATTTAAATCAAACACTGGCTAGGGGCAGCCCTGCACCAGCAAGGAAACAGTGTGATGTAAAACAGTAACCCCACCTACGAAACATTAACAACATTGCATATATTTAATTTACCCTAACAAAAATAAACTAAAAACCCACAAAAGCTGACCCACCCCTCTCCCTAACCCCAACCAATGTCCGTAGGAAAGTCCAGGAGAAAATAGTAGTCCAAAAAGCAAAAACCCAACGCCCAAACCAGTTCCCACCCACCCAAACAAGAATTAAAAAAGAGGCAGAACTTGAAGACAGGGACTAAAGGTGTGGGGCGGGACTGAAGGAGGACACGCATCTGCTCCTCTAAACGGGCGGTGTGGCGTCTGAGGGCGCGGCAGTTGCAGCCACAGTGGGGGGGCACCAGAGATGGCATTGCGGTGGCGGCAGGCAGCCACCAGACGGTGGCGCCGTACCGCTGGAGGGTGGTGGCTGGGGCCCGGGGCACTGGAGGAGGCTTCAAGTGCTGCTGCAGTCTCCTCCTCCTCCTCTGCGAAGACCACCAGCCACCGGTATTCATGCTGGATCGCCTCCAGCTTCCGGCGCCGTTCCTTGGCGGCCAACTCATTCCGATTGAGTTTAGGAGTAGCTGTGTATCAAAAAGAAAAAAACAGAACAATTGTAAAATATACTCTTAGATAAACAGTAAGACAAGTTAATTATTTATACACATAGTGGCATGGTAGAGTAGCACTATAAAGCACAGTAGTACAAAACATTTTAAATCTCGCCCGTCCTTCTTCCTTCCACCCGTCTTTCACTTTTTAGCTGAACAGTGCACCAGGTGCTCTTTTCCATAAAACTTTCAAAGCGGAGTTGAAATCAGATAGATGAGGCCATTGGTTACTCAATACTCCTGCTCCTATGCCAATTAAAGGGATTCTAGTCTTCTAGTTCACTCTTCAAACGTTCACAACAACTCATACTTACTTAGGACATCGGATGGCCGGTGGACTTTGTCCGCCTGCCATCCTCACGCTAAAAAGGGTGGGGGTCCCGTGGGGACAATTAGGAGGATGCCCCCGGCACAGTGGCCGGCGCATCCTGTTTTTTTTACATTCTGGTTGGCGGTGCCGAAAGCAATGCTAAAAATACATGTTGTGCTGCTTTTCCAAGCACAACATGACAAGCCCCGCGCGGAGCCTGTCACGTTTTGCTTTGAAAGGCAGGGGGGGTACCATAGCATAGGTACCCTCCATGGGGGCCCTCAAGCATACTCTGCAATGTCTGCATGCCTTTCCTTGGAGGACGGCAATGCCGCCACGCAAAGGGTAGGCATTCCAAAATGCAGATTATATGGCTGGCGGTGTGTTCAGAGAGACACCACCACCATATTGAACCCTTTTCCGCCTGGTCGACATGTGGGGGGGTCTGACTCTTTTCTACAGGGATGGCGGGAGGTTTGCCCCTGCGGTGTCGGCGGTGAATACCGCTGGCCCTGCGGGGGCAATACACCCGCCATCCTAATGGGGCCCTAAGTCTCAACAACAGTACAGTATACATACAGTACACCCTTGCAGTGAGTGTACTGTCAAGTTCAACAATAGTTAAGGATTATGAATCTAACTTACCACCGCCCGCCACTGGTGTGGCCACTCCCCCTACCGCTCCATCGTCGGTATTTGCAGCAACTGCCGCATCCTCTCCCTCTGCGTCGCCTTCGCTGGCCCCCGGCAATGGTGGTCGGTAGTGCGCCTAGAAAACATTACACATTTATTAGGCATCATATACACCTCCCCCTATTGATCAGTAGCAAGGTTGAAAAATGAGTTAATACTAACATACATCACTAGTACAAATCAAGTAGTAGTAGAGTAGACACTAATAGTTATATATGGCCCCCCCTAGGGTCATTCTAGCCTTTGCTTAGTTAGCCCGAGCGATGCAACCATTTTACCTTTGTGTCTTTTATTTTTGCACATGTGACGTTACCTTGCAGCTTTTTGTATAAGACAACTTTGAGCCCACATGACCTGCCGCACACTGCTACTGTCTACGCGCTGCGTACAAGCGGTCAACAAAAACATTAACAAGCCACTTTTTTATGAAGTACTGGTGTACTGTTAGTCCATATTGCTTATCCATAAATGTTACACTTTTTGGCGTGGCTGAGAAATGCTTGCAATATACTAACGCGCACCATTTCATTTTTCGCATTACAGACGGAAGATTCCCTTCTATGAACCAGAGCTTTGCAGAGCTTATGAATGATGCAACAACTACCAGTACTAGGTTCTTCTAAGGTGAGGGGTCCCTTCACTCAGAGATCTTCATTTATAAATTTATATAAACTAAATTCCTAGGGGATGGTGGTGCTGCCTTCCACCACTGTTCAGTTTTCATGATTTAATTCCCAACTGTAAGTAAGTGTAACAATGTTTATTGTTTTAATGTTATTGATTTTCCGGTTGGTGCTGCATTAAATAATAGAACAATGTACAGAGCTTCTCAATTCAAAATAAACATTTTGAACTTACATAGACTTGGTGGTATTTGGTGCGGACTAACTTACACGAGTGAGCAAATTAAAGTAAGGGTGTGCATGTGCATTGCTTCCACGACAGAGGTTGGGTGTGTTATGTTCTGGGTTGTCTACTTGTTGGGTATCTTGGGGGGAGGGTTCGGAGACCTAATAGCTATGACAAGACAGTACTATAGTCGAGCAGGGTATTGTGGTGGGTTCTGAATTTCTGATTGAGGTGTGTGAGGAAGGTCCAACCTACCATCAGCAACATCCTATTTTCTTGTGCAAAGGTCTGTATGTGCAAGATCCCTACAACAGTAGTAGTATGTCCTATAGGCTATCATATCAACATAGTAATACATCTGGTTGGGCATTTGTTGCTGTGAATTGTCAAAGCCTCAAGATTAACAAGACTAGAAGTAGTACAAGAGGACGACCCAAAGGACTGGACTCAATGGCTAGAGCTACTGGTGAGTCTGAGTTTTATTACAACCTTTCAAATAAAGAGTGGCACTGGCCAACTGGGCAAGCTTAGCTACTACAGTACAGACAGACTGATAGTAGTAGTAGTACTGAGAGTCATCATAGCAGAGGCAGGGATAACAAGATTTTTGAAACCGTACAGATCGAAGGATAATTGTTGGTAAAAAATAGCATTGGGAAACTGAAACAATAGTTCATGAAAAATATGGTGCAGTAAAAGTTATGGAATAAGAAATATTCTTAAAAACAAGAAGACTTACTGGGGACAGCAGAGGAGCCCTCATTGGTGTCCTCCTGGTGCTGTTCGGACTGTTGTCCCGCTGACTCCCCACTTCCTGTCTGTCTGCCCCTGGGTACTGATGAACAGAAAAGATATAAGAAAGAGACAAACATTGATGAATGGTGTCAAACAAATACAATATTTTTAAAGAACGGTCAAAAAACACTTATGTAAACAACAATTGCAATAACTAAATTGACCGATCTCATCTGGTCAACAAGTAGTATCGGGGGATTGGCGGATCGACTACTTAAGTTACTATTTATCAACAGTAATCAAGTCTTCCATTCTGATTCCAGAATACTAAGTTACAACTAAGCCTAAGTACGACGTGCCACCCGAACTAGCCCACCTAATCCAGGCATGCCAATTGTACATTAAGTATGCATTTCCACTTCTTTTATTCCTCAAGAATCACGCTAAGCGAGCGCAAACGCAAAGTTGCAAACAAGTAAGATTAGTAGTAGCGCAGAGGAGCACATGTGTCATAATCACAGAAGACTTTAAACGTAATTAACCTGGAATGTAAGCAGCAACATTCTAGCTGGTTGGAAGAAAAAAAAGATATTCGCAATATATAACACAGAGCAGAAGAACAGACACAAAGTAGTAATAATTAAATAGTTACTCACCAAGCACCGGGACCTCCACTCCTAGCAGGTCCAGCAGGTCCTGCTCACGGTCCAGGATGTCGCACCACCGGTGCGGCAACTGCGTCTGGGTGGGCCGGACCCCAGAGCAGCGCAACACTGCCTGGGGCGCACCTTCCCCCACCGCTGCCGATGCTCCCGGAGGCCGTACCTGGACCCAGGCCTGCCACCTGCTGCCAGGGCTGAGGGGAGGTGGCGCTGCACAAAGAAAATTAGTGCAGCCAACTCCACCTCCTCAAATAAGGCCCGTGCCTGCACCCCTTGTGGGTGCCGCCTTCCGCAAGGAAGTCGGTCGCGGCTCTGGCTACGACGGCGAGCCCTACTACCCTTTGACATGGTTCTGGGACAGGGCGGGAAAGAAAAGGTAATAAAATTAAGGAAGTAAAGGAAATAAATAGCAGGCAATAGAAAGAGTGAAAAAGTAGCTAAAAAACAAAAAAAAGTAGACAAAAATCAAAAATATAGAAGCAGGAAAATAGTTAGAGAAATAATAAATAAGAAAGATATAAAAAAAAGTGGCTTTAAACAAAGGATTGAAAAGATGCAGGGAGGATTCAAAATCAGGCCCCAGAAACATACAATAGAGTGAAAAACAAGATGGCCGCGCCCATTGCGACCACGTGCGCAAGTTTGCGCAATATTTTCTCCCCGAGCAAGCAAAAAGCAACGCGATCAAGTAAAAGCGTTCGCGAACAGGAAATATCTACCGCGAACGGGCGCGAACATGCATTGCGCGACCTGGAACAGGAAGTAAGCATCGTGAGAGGGCGGGACAAGTGAAAACAAGATGGCCGCGCCCGTGTTCAACCGCATGGGTAAGTTGGCGAGCCGCGATCACGCAAAAAATACCGCGAACAGGCGGGAAAAAAGCTTCCGCGTCTTCGCGATATTTCCGGTGTGTTTGCGGAGATTTTCAGCATTTTCGCGATAGTTTGCGAAAGTGAATTTCAAATATTCCACCCACCCCTAGTATATGGTGTACAGCAAGCCAACGGCGTTTTAATCCTTACAAAAGATATAGGATCATCATCAGGACATTAACAATGGTATGCCTGTATATATTTTGCCTCTAATAAATAAAACCGTAGGAGGGAATAAAGGATGAAAAAAGAAAAAGAGACATATGAAAGTTAGCTTGGGTGGAAAACAATTTGAAACCAACTTGGGTGCTGGTGAGGGCAGTGTATGTCAGACCAACGTAAGAGGATTGCACATGAGTACAATGATATCGGAGAAGCGAGCAGAACGCATAAAATTGTGAAGCAAGAGTAAAAGAATTACGCAATTACAAGCAATATTTGCTAAAAGACATAGTCATACATGCGTGGTGATAAAACGCGCAATGCGGTAGAGAGCTTGGTGAGAGGTGAAAAACCCACGAAACTAGTGCCAGTAAAGTGCTGGTGTTGAAAGCAAAATGGGCATGGGATTGTGTAAGAGAAACAAGGAATAATTTAAAAAGTGGCAAACGCATCCACTGTTGAAGCGCTTGTGAAAACAGTGCCAGTGGGTAGAGTGCTTGAGGGCTGCTAGCGAAAGATAGTAATACCTAGATTTAGGTCAGAGTGACTTGGAAGAGGTTTGTTTCAGGCGAAGACTGAGGAGAAGTCCAGGCCAAGTACAAGGAGAGTAAAGGATGCAGACAGCAGAGGTCTGTGCAGTTTGATGCTGGGTCAGAGTCTACCTACATGAAAAATGACAAGTGATGTGGATCTAAGAGAAGATCATAGAGATTGGCAGGATGCTGAAGGAGGAAAGGAGCTTACCTAATAAAGTTACTAAAAGCTTAAAGGAGGCGTTTGAAATGTTTGAGCCGCGTTGCAGTCTCAAAATCAGAGTGACCTAAATGAAGGAGAGTGGGCAATTAAGAAGGGTGAGATCAAGGTGGGTGGGACTGCACCAATTGCAGGCGCAACGGGGCTTACCTATTGCAGTGGGCTGCTGTATATCAGGGACGGCAAGCCAGTAACCTGTGAGCATCCTCAAGTGCTGTGACTGAATATATCAGGGGTCTGGCCTTCTTGCTTTAAACCACTTGGAAGAGTTTAAAAAATGGAAATTACAGCCATTGGTATCAACTGGCCAGAAACTGAAGACTTGTATTTTCCATTCTTTAGAATTTCATTAAGCTAATCTTCCATGAAATTAATGTACTGTTGCCAATTAGCAAACCATGCTTTAGTGGAAATTGTAGGTGTATTTCAGGTTTTAAAAATTAGCCAAACCAAGACATATCTGTTGTACTGTTTTGTTTCAATCGATTATTTTGTGAGTTATCAGAGAACCTCTACTTAAAGCATGAGTTCCCTGAACCTTCCAGTGTTATGTACCCCAAACACATTTAGGTTCAATATTGTCCTTCCAGTACTCATAACCCTTCAGGGGTAACTGTGAAATAAATGAGCCAGAATAAATACATTTAATTTGTATGAGCATATTTTTCTTTGCTGTGGAAGTTGTTAGCTTATAATGATATGAAACTGGGTCTGTAGAAACATTTTCAGAAACAAGTGAATGTTTTTAAAATGGTTTAGAACTACTTGCATGTCGTGTTCGACATTGTTACCACTGGGTATAATTTAAAACAACATGTGCAGTACTAGCTCTGTGTAAAGAGAGATGTGCATAATGATGATAGGAAAACATTACACCATATTTTGAAGAATTTAAATACAAATCCCCATTGTCAAATACTGAGTAGAATTCTAATAAAGATAGTATATTGGAAACATTCTCAAGATCCGTTTCATCAAAAAATGGAGCTAGGATAATAATGTCATCCATAGATATTTTTCCACATAGGAAATTTGCAATGTCTCCGTAGGACCAAAAATGTCATATAGGACTTTATCCCAAAGTATACCATCATAGAAAGGACATGAACTAATGTTCATAAGGGACAAGTCTCTTTAATTCTATGTGAAGAAGAATGGGGTGAAAGCAAATCAGCTACTAGTTCTGGAGAAGATCGAACTGAGAGATTATGTCCATCCAACAGCAGGAAGAAAACTGAAATGCATTCAAAGTAAATGACAAAGTAACCAGAGCAGCCTGAGTAAAAACAGAGACCTCCTCAGGCAAAGTAGAGTAGGTAGGCACCTCTAAAGGCAGTTAATAGTGTATATCCTATATAAGCATCGGACGTCCCCAGCCAGGGAGAAGAAAGATCAGGACTACTTAGTGCATGTAGATGTATTTCATGCAGGTTAGGAAGAGGAGACAAGGAACTACCCAAATTCCCTTTGGCCTACTGTGGAGAACTGGACACATGATGCAATGTGATTGAATCAATGGAAAGTTTTCTGTTTACTACAAGCAAGCGGTGGCAAAATCACAGTTCAAGGATCTTGGACTGCAAGAACAGGCACTGATGCATGATAGAATGGGCCTAATTGTTTTTTTGTCTCCAATCTTCTCTTGGACTAGTTCCCAACTTTAGGAATCCAGTTAGAAACCACTGGTTTCTCCTTTGCTTTGTCGGAATGTTTAAAAGTCAAATTTGAGTGCTCTTCTTGGATGTCTTAGAATTTCTATAGGAGAGCAAAACATTCATTGATCTCAAAGGGCGTATCTACCGCCACTGTGCCAGAGCTATCATGATATGTTACAGACATTTGGATCCCAAATAACAGCTCATGAGTCCGACCACCCAGCGACTGTCTAGACAGACTGTTTAATGCTTTGTGGATTCCATACATGTGATGGATCCGATCCAACTACAGCTTGAGCCTAAAACTCTAGCTGATTCTTCCGTTTCACTAACAGATTTCCCTGAGAATGATAGTGAGTGGACTAATGCACACCAACACCCTAGGTGTCCATAGTATGTCGGTAAGCCTTAGAGGTGAAAGCCTGCCCCTAGTCTGAGTGGAATGCTGCCACTGCATATATACTGAGAAAGACTTGAACATCTTTAATAACAGTTCAAGCATCAGCTTATCTCTGTGGCCACACCCATAGAATTTGAGAACAAGCATCAACAGCCAAATTTAAAGTCACCATTCATATGAAGTGGTCCGCAATTACCTAAATAGACACAGTGTAATAGCTCATTTGAAACTAATAGTAGTGTCAGCGGTGTGTGTGCAATGGTGGAACTTTTAATTTGTTGACAAACATCACAGCAAAGGCCACATTTCTTAGTCTCTACATAAAGGCCCTGCCACCAGTATTGTTTCTGTAATAAAGAAACTGTAGCTGCCACACCAGTATGGACAGATACTAATTCCAGGATGAGAAGCTATTATTAAGTCTAACCGACGGTCCTAGTAGGGTTTGATCACCCTCCCTAGTAATGCAGTACAAAGAGAATATTTTGAGTACTCAATAGATAGATGTGATATGTGAATAGCCTTTAGGTAGAGGCTTGCCACTAGCCGAAGCAGTGACCGCAGCCATTATGTCAACATCTATCGTTGTATGTGGAAGAGTAGACACAGGTACTAACACACAGTCTGAACAGCTGCCTTGGCAGCTTCATGAGTCAACAAATTCCCTGTAACATCCACATCAACACGCTGAAGTCTAAATATGTGAATTACATGAACTTGTGGCGAAGCATATTTTAGTGCTGCCACCTTTCCACCAGAGAAGCTGATGATAATAGATTTCCTTTAGAATCTCTGAATTCATTCAAGCGTCAACAAGGTGAATTGTTGTTAAATGACTGGACACAGTAATAGGAAGCACACACCATAAGTGTTGGGTATTCTAGATCTGTATTCTGCCATACCAGAGCCAAAGCTTTCAATTCAGCCAGGGGAGACCTATTGAGTGGCGTTTGGGGGCAGACTACATACCCAATGTAGCAGAGCAGTCGGAGCTGCACACTATCACCTCCAACATTGAAAACATGAGCACACCTGGAAGCGCTCCACAAATTGGTCTGTGGGCTCCCACTGCGTAAGACTCGTGTTGGAAGGCATTTGAGGGCAGACTACATACCCCAGGTAGCAATGCAGCAGGAGCTGCATACCGCCACTGCTGCGGTCAGGACCGCAATCCACAAATTGAGCTGAGGGCTCCTGCTGTGTGGGATGCTCCCAGGTGCGTGTCCAGGTGAAGACCTAACCAAGAACAGGCCCGTCTCTTGGCTTGCATAGGCTGGTAGCCGGGCAGCCTCTTGCTAGTCAAAACCTGTTGAGGGGACCTAGCTTCAACATTGGTTGTCTTTCTGGCCACAGGAAATTAACAGAAGCTTCCACAGTGAGTAATCTGTTCAGTGTGTGGTTTGGTCTGCACCCTGCTTTTTTTGTTCATCGCAGGCTTCCTGCACCTGGGCATAATGGGGAAGAGGAAGACAGCAACCGTTGTTACCCCTATTGGCCCTAAGTGGGCAACTATTGATTCCTTTCTAGCAAAAGCAGTAGGGACATCTCAAATTACTTAGACAGGGCAGAGAGGAGGCTATCTATAGGATCTGGTGGCCTCTCTATGTTATTGCCTAGCAAAGCCTTATACATGGTTGACCCAAGCTCACAGGAACCCATCTTGAGGGCTGCACCGACAGTTTCAGAGGCCTCTAGCCCCATCATTTTGTCTTGCGGCCCGACAACAGCAAGGAAATCCTAGTGTCATCACAAGGTGCGGATTCAGGGATCCCCCAGCACTGAAGAGGAAACATAGAGCCAAAAAGCTGGATGAGACACTAAATACCTGGGGGCAGATCTACAAGGAAGTGCCACAGCTTGGAAACACAAGCCCTTTGTCTGTGCAACACTGCAGCACATCCAAAGCACAGGAATGCGACATATTTACGATAATATGTTGCACTCCTGTGCTCTCCCCTGCCCTGGCGCAAAAAATGCAACCCTGAGCTGGCGCAGGCTCCCTTGCACCTTGGTGCAAGGATGCCTGTGTCATGGTGAGATTGTTTTGTGCAGGAAGGGGCACCTTCCTGCATGAAAACAATCACTACAGGCATTTTCCTCTTTAATTGCATGATGTAAAATGCAGCATGCTTTGAAAGAGTAAAAAACGGGGAGAACTGAAAATATTTCTCCTCTTTGAGCCTTGCTACGCCTCCCCCGGGGAGGTGTACATTTGACATGCATTCCCAGATTTACGATTCCTTCTGAATCTGAAAATGTGTCTCGTTCCATGGGTGTTGCGTGGGAACACCCACAGCAACACCCATGGAACGGGCCATATTTACAAGGAGAGGAAAGGTCACGCAGGGTGGCTTTTCTTCTCCTTGTAAATATGGAGAAGTGAAATGCACCTCCAGTACATCACAAAAAGTGATGTACTGGTTAACCCTGGGTGAGACACTACGCTTCGCCCACATAGTGTACGTAGCGCTGCCTGCTTCGCAGTTTTCGAAGTAGGCGAAGCAGGCTAGCGCTACGCACACCCAGGGCGAAGCGTAGCTGCCTGCCACCGCCACCCGCCTCCCGCCCGCCCTCCTTTTAAATCAAACCCCCGCATTTACAATAAATGCAAAAGTAAAGAAACTTACCTGAAGCGCGGCGTCTCCGGGGCTCCCTCTTCCATTTTCAACTTCTTCTGACAAATGCGCATGCGCGGACGCCAAGGCCCTGCCTTTTCATACCTAGCAATCCTATTTGATGCAGTACTAAACTGGAAACACATGCAGGAGGGGAAGCTAACGGACATGAAAAAATCCATGGGTGCTATTGCAAACTACTCCCACAGATTAGGCACTTAGGGGCATATGCATCAACCAAAGGAATACCGATTCCTTAATAGCGAAAAATAAGGAATCGCCATTAAGGAATCGGTATATGGCATGCATCAACAGATTCGGTAAAATTTAGCGATTCCTTAAAAATCGCTAAATTTACTGATTTCTGAATAGCGGGGCATGCAAACTCCCATTAGCAAATTGCGAGTTCGGTAATACCGAATTAGCTAATAGCGAGTTCGGTAATACCGAGTTAGCTATTACCGAATCGGTAATAGCGAAATCGCTATTTGCCGCGTCGCTCCGGGAACGTGCAGATGACATCACCAACCAGGAAATACTGCTGCCCCACCCACATAGCCTCGACAGAGGAGCAGACAGGAGCTGGGAAGGAGGACTGCCTGTGCAGAGTGAGGCCACACCGACTCAGCAAATCCAAGGAAACACACATCATGGCGCAGGAAGTGCCATCCAGCGCTGAGTCAGCACGCAAGCGAAAGCGAAAGTTTTCGGACAGGGAGCTCGAGTACCTAATCGAGGGAGTCACCAGCAAACATGATCGCCTCTTTGGCAAGCTGTCCCTCAAGGTGCCTGAGCAGGAGAAGCGGCGCATATGGCTGCGCATCCGTGAGAGGGTGAATGCAGTTGGCGTCACCACCCGCAGCATCGACGACCTCAAAAAAAGGTGGTACGACCTGCGGAAGCGTGCCAAAGAGAGGATTGCGGAGAGGCTCCGGGAGTTGAGCAGGACTGGAGGCGGACCATCTACATTACCATCCAACACAGCCCTGGAGGACCTTGTGGAAGGGATGATAGAGCGGGAAGCCGTCGTGGGGGTGACCCAGATGGACACGTCCGGCGCAGTCACAAGTGCCCAAGGTAAGATGCATGCCTGTGCCCACACCCAGCGTAGCGTAAATCCATTTCCACGCCCCCAGCCCGATCTCAGTGTGTCTGCAGCGCTGGCACAGACAGCTTTACACATGACACTAGTGCATCCTGGGAGTTGTAGTCTAGTCAGCCCAGTGTGCATGTACAGGCGTAAATCCAATGATCATACACCACAGCAGTTGAACATGGATGGAGACTGTTCATTTAGTGGACCACAGAGGGACATTAATGTGTACAACACTATGTAGTTGTAATTATCCCACTAACCATGCACTGTCTCACACACAGATGCATCACCTGGGGATTCGGACGACAGCGGCCAGCTGATCATCTCGGAAACACCCGTAGAGTCAGACCAGGAGACAGCGCAGGACGCCCATGCATCGCCAACACCTGCCACACCAACAGTACCAGCTCCACCAGCACCACCAGCAACGCCACCAGCATCAGCGCCACAAGCAACGGCACCAGCACCAGCGCCACAAGCAACGGCACCAGCCAAACAGGCTGCAGCTACTACAGCCACAATAGCGCAGAGGCGCAGGTCCCAAGTTGCGCCCTTGCAGGAGATGGAAACACCCTCCTTGCAATTGGCACCCAGGCAGCGCACAAACACACCACCTGATGCACCACCTGGAGGCGCAAGACACACACGGCGGCACAGGGCTCGTCGCAGTTCCGTCTCCTCAGCCGAACAGGATGTCCCAACAACCTCTGCAATTGAGGAGAGGATGCTGCGTACACAGCGCCTGCAGGGACGACATGTGGCTAGCATTAGCTGCAATATCGTGCGCCTTGCCAGGGAGATGCGCGCCATGACTGAAGCAGTCACGGACATGAGCACGGCGGTCAGGGACATGACCACTGCGGTTGCAGAGGGCAATGCGCAGCTCAGGGAGGAGGTACATGAGCTCACCCGTGCCATGAGGGAGGGCCATGAGTGCCATAAGAGGAGGCACCGGCAGCAACTGTTGCGTTCTGCCGCCGCTACCAAGGCCATAACACGGCACAGCAACAGCACCGCAGTGTTGGCACACCGCTCAGTCTGCCTGCAGGTGGACCTTGGGCACTTCTGCGGGGATGTCGCTAAGTCACTAGGACACATCACCACTGCAATGGAACACCTACAGAGCAGCACATGCAGTGCTGCTGCATTGGGAGGGGATGACACAAGTGAGGCTGCCTCCAGTGTCAGCAGCGTGTCACTGGCACAGGCCAGCACCAGGCGCCGCAGTTCGCGTGCCTCCACGGGGACAGGCCGTGGTGAGGCATTGGAGACACCTGAGCGGAGGCTTGGGGTACGTGGGAAGCGCCACTAGACAGTTGGACATGCATGCAGGACCATGGTGGGGCAACCATGGCCATCCAAATACTGTGTATGCACATGCGTGACTTTAAGGCACCTTTAATTTACATTAATGCCAATGGAGCATGATTTACAATGCTAGTTTTGTTGCACAATCCTCTGTGCTACTGTGCATAAAACAGTTGCACCCCAAACTAACTTGTAATGTCTCATTTTCCAATGTTTCAAAAATGATTTTGCATTATGTATGTCCGCCTCCTATGGCCCTCTGCTGTGTTTGGGATGTGTGCTTGTCTTTGTTGGGCGGGTGGTTGGTCATCCCGGTGCTCCGCATCCCTGTCCACCTCTATGGGTATCCCCCTTCTGGTGCCAATGTTGTGCAGCATTGCACATACAGCAATTATCCGGCAGCATGTTTCAGGTTGGTATAGCATGGCGCCGCCAGTCTTGTGGAAGATTCTGAAGCGGTTCTTGAGAATCCCAAATGTCCTCTCTATCACATTCCTAGTGCTGATGTGTGCAGCGTTATAGCGATGTTCCTGCGGGGTTGCTGGATTTAGGTATGGGGTGAGTATGTATTCACGCAGGGCGTAAGCACTGTCACCTAGAAGATAGAAGCATAGACTTAGCATTGGTGATGTTCATACATGTGTGGTGTTGGTGTGGGGAAGCGTATTTCTACGTACCTAGCAGGAGTCCCTCTCCAAATTCTCCGTTGATTAGTCGCCTGTGCATTCCACTGTGGCGGAAGATGTAGGAGTCGTGTGTGCTCCCTGGGAATTGTGCCACTAGGTCCGTTATGATGTTATTGGCATCGCACACAACCTGCACGTTGATCGAGTGGTATGACTTGCGGTTCTGGAAAATGTACTCTATTGCTGCGGGCGGACATATGGGGATGTGCGTGCAGTCGATGCATCCAATCACATGTGGGAATTGTGCCACCTGGTAGAAAGCCTGTTTGGTGCGGTCCAACTGCTGTGGGGTTGTGGGGAAGCTGATGTGTGTGTGGAGCATTGTCAGCATGGCGTCGAGGAATTTCTTGAAGAAGCGTGACAGTGCGCTTTGAGAAACACCTCCAGCCACCGCAATTACCCCCTGGAAACTCCCTGAGGCCAGTAGGTGCAGGCTGCATAGGACCTGAACGTGCGCAGGGATTGCATTTGTCTGGTGTGTCTGGTGCTGCAGTAATGGTTCCAGGTCTGCAATCAGGCGCATGATCATGGCACGATTGAGGCGATACTTCTGGTACACCTCGTCCTCATTCTGCCCGAGCAAGGTTATGCGCAGTCTGAAAACCCGCTCCTGGACCCTTCTCCTGCGCTGTCCTGCTGCATTGATCCCCATCCTCCTTGCAAGCACGTAGAGGGAAGCCATTTTGTGGGAGCCAACAGGGTCTCCTGGGCCACATTTAAGGGTTTAGTGATTGCCTCAATCATTTGCACATGTAGAAATTTTTTTTGCATTACCTTTTTTTTTTTTTTAACTTTACCTCCAGGTTTTGATTCCCCTTATTTAGCTCTTGCAAAATAGCGATTTTTGGGATTTTCGTTATTAGCGAGTTTTGTTGCATTGGGGTGCGATTCGTTATTTGCTATTGGCACTTTCCGGGAGCTGTTAGTGTTTCGGTAACTGCAAAATCGGTATATAGCGATTCGGTAATTTAGCACTTTGGGTATTAGCGATTCGGTATGTTAGCGGATATTTATTTTGCGATTCGTTATTTGCTCACGTTTTGGGTTGATGCATTGGGATTGGGTATTTGGGACTCGCTACCGGGAGCTAATAACGAATCGGTATTTTACCGACTGGATTTTGGCTTGATGCATGAGGCTGTTAGTCACCGGGGGTGATTTTAAAATTATATCAGTGTTTCTGCATCTCTAAGGTCTTGTATGGTAGTGAGGTCTGGGGGTGTATGGCAGACAACAAACTACAGACTGCACAAAACAAACATTTGAGACAAATTTTGAAAGTCCCCCAGGGTACCCCCATTATTTTCCGTGCACAAATATTTAGGTATTAAGTATATAACTGCCCTGGTGGCAGTTAAGCCTTTGTTGTGTTGTGTGAATATCTGGTCTAGTGATGAGACAGTTTTCAATCACTCAGTTATTCTGGGCTGCCTCTCAAAAGACCATGCATTTAAAATCCCATGGTTACCCTCACGGCCTTGGGAAGAGCAGACATTTTCTTGAAATCAATACAGTGAAGCCCCGGGACATGAAAATAGTAAAAGAGTTGTTGTATAAAAATGCCATGGCCTACCGTGAGGGTAACGAGTTTAGCAAACCCATGGTAATAGGGCATGTTTTAGTTCAATCAGTTAAGGGTATGGAGAAATATCTCTCTATTTTATGTAGTACCTCTGATAGATTTTTAATAACCCATTGTAGATCAAATTTGCTCCACCATCGGTTGGCATCTGCGGCTGGTTTTGTTTTACATGCAGAGGATAGAGGTCTCTGTGGATGCGACAATAGGTTTCCACAGGTTACCTTACATTTTGTTCTTTAATGCAAATATTTTACTCATCCTAGGAGACTGTTTCCTAAACCTGCTGCTAAAAGACTTGAGATTTAGGAATGCTTGTGTTGCTTTACAGTATCTGCAGCTTCTGCCTAATGTTTGCACGCTTTTTATAGTAATGATTTTTCTAAGAGCAGCATTAAGATGCATAAACTCCAGATGTCTCTGATGGTTGCTAGGACTTTGTGATTTTGCACAAATTTTGACATGCTGCATTTGAATGAAATGTTTTTTTTTTATATTTCTGTCTTCTATCTTTTATGGCTTTTTACTACTGCCAAATAAAGACTATTCAAATCACAATCCAGCCAGCTGAGTTGTACAGTAACCCAAGGTTTCTGTAAATAATTTCTGTGCCAGAAATACACCATTCTTTCAAGACACCTTTTACAGCACAACCACGGTCTGGGCTGAATGACCAATATATACTATGTAAGCATACTGACCTAGAGGTAAAGTTTCACTAGGCATGGGTTATGATTGTTCATACTAAAGGTGTTTTAAATATTCTCAAAATAGGGTCAAAAACCTACTATATATCAGTAGCTGTTAAGGAAGTGGCCCACTGGATCCATCTTGGCTATAAGGCTTTCATGTTAGGAGTGGACCACTGTCCTTGGTTACAGCCTCTAAGACTCAATTATGTGTTTCCTCTGAGCCAATGGATGTTCCTTCAGAATAGTTGTTTGAACTGCAATCAGCACTGTTTCAACTTCATTGACTGAAACATATGTGTAACTACTGGAATCACAATTATGCGGATCACTAAATTAGTAGTGTTAATACAAGTTTTTAAGTATTTAGACTCAAACATGTCTGTTTGTGATTTTATGGGAATAGTAGAATGTCAAAATGCATTAAATTGTACAACTGTTTTACCCATTGATGCTTAATCTGGAATGTATCTTCTATTAACATTAAGAAAGCCCAAAAGTGAGTGAAGCTTTTTCAGGGTATTTGGTGGTAGCAAAAGAGATTTCTTTAGAAATGTGGTGCTAGGCTTTGGACTTCATTTGATAATTCATATCCCAAGAAAAGACACTGAGAAAAGCAATTTTAGATTTTGAAAAATGTGATTTATAGCCACGGTCAACGAATCACAGAGTTATGGGATCTGCTCTGGCCAAATGTGAGTTTACATCATTATCTGTGAGGTAAATGTCATCAGCATAAGACAATGCTTCTGACTCAATTTCTTGTAAAATGGACGTCACTTGGGTTGCAAACAAACCTGGAATGTTCTTAAACCCTTGTGGAAGCCTACACAATCTTTGCTGAGTTCCTAGTGCTGTGAACACCATCAAATTGCAACTGTCGGGTGCTATATTTTGACAGAAAAAGCCATTGGAATCGTCCAATATAGTTTTGTATTTTTTATAAACAATGTTATTTATTAAGGCTGTGCAAATTGTATACAACAAAGGTCAGAGTGTGACTGTTTATATGTTTATAGTCTAAGACAATATGATAGGAATGATCAGGTTTAATCACAGAAAATAATGGATTATTCATAGATACGACACAAGACTCAATCACACATCGATATTCTAATAGTGATATAATCTCCCTTGCAGGGTATTTGGCTTCATGTTTAAAAAGATATTATGGTTTCACCTGCTGGCTGGATCTTAAAGGTACAACATAATAAGGGGAGTCTTTATCCCAACCTGCCTAATTGTGATGTAATGCTGGGGCCTGCTCAAGAGCCTATTCTGCAGCATATGCTTATTTAACTTCCTCTGGAACAAGAATAGAAAAGGAAGGTAGTATCACATCTTCCCTCGTGGGACTTTTCTAGCAAGCTCATGCAGCCAATCTACCTCAGCAAAGAGAATGTCATATTCGTTAGCTAAATTTGGCCAGACTATGACTTTAATTGTATGTGGTATTTCACCCTCAATTTGTATGTCCGATTAATATGGAGTTCCAACCTGTGCATCGTAATTTGGCGGTCTCACGACCAGAAACCCTTGAAGAGTCTGGCTAAGTATTGCTGCTTCTGCTGCGCTATCAAGAAGAGTGTACGTCAACATCTTGTTCAGAAAAAGAATTCTGAGTATTTCTGGAATATATAGTGGAAAGTAGGCCTAGGCTGAACTCGCAGAGTTCGGCCATGCAGAATCCCCTGGAGTGACTAAAAAAACTCCACAAGAACTCCGTTTTACTCCGCGAATGGGCGGAGTTGTGTTCGGTTGCTCGTACGTGCTGATTGGTGCAAGTATCATGCTCTGTTACAAAGCGAGCACAAACGGCACCACGCGGTCACATGCATACAGAGACATTTTTTTTTACCTGTTCTGTGCATGGTACTGGGCCTAATTTTTAATCTACCCTTAATCTCTGTAATCCTCACCCCATTGCACTTATCCACCCCTGTTTTACCTTTATTATATTAATGTGTATATTTGTGTTTGTGTATTTTACATTTTTCCCTTTACTTCCCTTGATTTCCTCCTTTCTAGTCATTCTATTTCCTATTCTTTTTTCTTCCCACCCAGTGCCATGACACAGCATGGACAAGGGAGAGCCAGTTCAGGGGCTACCAGCGCCAACTTGCAGTTGTCCGTGCTGCCAAAGGGCGCAGTCCTGTGCCTTTTTTTCTGAGTTGGAAGTGGCCACACTAGTCTTTTTTGTGCAGCATCCTTCTCTCCTCAATGGTGACTGCAGGCAGCAGGTCCAAGAGTGAGTACGACCTGCAGGAGCGTCGGCTGCTAAGGGGAAGCGTGCGCTCATGTGTGTGGAGGTGAACTGGAGTTCGGCGCACCCAGCTGCTTTTGGTGTACCACTGGGCCGACATCTTTGACCGGGAGTAAAACCTGTTGTGCCTGTTGGGCATCCAGGTTGTGGTAAGTAATTTTGTATGTGTTGTGTCCTATAATGCTAATTTTCTGTTTTCAAAAAGCATGCTGCTTAGACTCAGAGGTAAGTTAATTTCATGTAACATTACAACTTATGGGTGATCCAAATTAGCGAGCCAGATGCTTGGTGCTGCCTAGTTGTACTTATAGTTGCCGGCGCTCGCTTGGGATGAATGTTTAAGAAGTCATGCAGACTCCTCTATCCTGTCAATAAGATAGTGGTACTGTGGTAGTAGTAATATCAGCAAGTTAGCGTGCTCTGTGTCTATCTTTTTTTACGTAGCTCGTAAAGTCCAGAGAAATCTCCCAATTATGTGTAGTATGCATCTGTGCGTTTTAAAGGGAACGGCCTGAGTTGACCCATCAAAGTGTGTTGTGAAGCAAAGATCATTTGTTGCAATGCATTATAGCTCCAAATATAGTAGGTCTACTGCTCCATTAAGAAAAGGTTTTGGTTGGCTTGACTACCTGGCTTTTCTAACATTGTCAACCAACAAAATGCCCAAAGTAATATTTTAGATACAGGAGAAGATACTGCGAACTGAACTGTAGTGATATATTGTGGTTGTATTTTGTTAATAAAAATAAAAAGGGGAGGTGTTTCTGACATCTAAAATGTGTAATGTTTTTTTCTAGTCGCATAGACCACCAGTATTGGAGTCAGCACCAGTGCGCCAGATGATGTAGTGGTTAAGGGGGTATTCTTGCAGCAGCAGGGATGGGCATTGGTAAGTCACATTGCTTGGTTATTGATAATTACTAGTATACCACTCTATTTATTAAGCAAGGCAGATCCCACCCAACATTATTCATGACCTCCATACCCATGGCATTTTGTGACCCATGGGCCATGACCTATCAGCAGCATGGTTCAATTTGGCACTGCAGTGTTGGCTATGACATGTCCGCTTCAGTTAATGCAACATTTGCAAACGTTTCAATGGATTACAAGCTGAAACAAAAACATGGTGTCTTTCTTTACTTACCTGCAATTATCCATATTCCGGTGTTTAGTACCCCCCACGCTGCCCCTCCCCCGCCCCGCCCCGCCCCATGGAACTCCCTCCACGGGCCGCGGCTTCATGGTGAGCAAAAAAACGATGGCTTTAGGCCCAGATCTCTGTACTGGGGTGAATGTATGACATTGTTCTGCATTCTGTCCATCAACTGTTGTTTTTGCATTTGTCACCCTGAGTGGGACGGGTATACCCAGACGTGGGTCCCGTGCTCTCCACACCACTGGAATTAGGCTATCCTGGCTGAAGAGGGGTGAAACCCCGAAACCGGTCCTAGAATGCTTGTTTCCAGTCCAGGGAGGACCTGGCTTGGCAGTTCGGGTTGGACTTTTCTCATGAGGCACAGGGTCAAGACTGATTTGCATATGGCTGGGTTCACAATGGAATGGCATGGTGAGCAATACAACTATGAATTTAGGACCAGATCTCAGTACTGGGGTGAATGTATGGCGTTGTTCTGCATTCTGCTCATCAAGTGTTGTTTTTACAAAGTACTATGGTGCAATACTCAGTCAATGAAGTAGAGTCTGTCCCCATACTCAGGTGGTTCAACCAGTATTTGGTCAGCTAACACTCTGACTAATCATCTTCCTCTTTCTGTGCTCTTTTAGGAGCGGTGCAATTGTGTGGTATGAAATATTGGTTCATTTTAATCAAAGCCAATCACTCCATGTTTTGAGGCAAGAATCTCGTCCTTCTCATTGTGACAACTGTGTCAGCTGCACTGTGTAAGCTTTACTGAGCACATGTTCAGCAGATACACTGACTACCAGACAAGCCAGATACTATATTGCGAGCATACTGAACACTGGCCATTGGTGCATCTTCACATACCAATTCACCAATGGGCTTTGATCAACATAGACCTCTTTTGGGTCATCCAGAAACTCCTGGATCATCCTCTTAGTGGTGATTAGCGCTGTAACTTGCTCAACCTCCGTTGCCTTTGCCTCTGCACTGGACGTAAGACCTGCCACTTGTTGCTGGTTTTGGCTTCTGTTAGACAAGTCTGTCCTCTCTGAAAGTTGAAGACGCCAACCCAGATGTAATGCCTAGGAATGGGACATTAGTAATTTCCAGCCATTCTTCTTCCAAGTCTCTGGCTTGCTCAACAAACCATCTCTTGTGCTGTGAAGGACATCTATCATGGGCTTCAATTGTAATTCCATAGAGCATACTATCAAGGCCATTATCGCCGTCTTAGCAGCAGTTTTCTGCCGCTAAAGCGGCGATAATTTTATCACCTGTCTTGATAATATGCCCCCTAGCTCTCAACCAAAGTAGGCGCCTATGTGTTTTCATTCACACCTGCAAGTGCAAACCTTTCAGACACCGTCTTTAATTGGTCCTGTAGCAGATGCAACAGCGGGATAGCTTGGCCCATAATGCTGTCCTTCTTGCTAACTTCCTGTGTGAAAACCTCAAAAGGGAGGAGCATCTCTGGCAGGCATTTGACTAGGCCCTATTTTTCCACATCCATGGTCATACTTTTCTAACCCTGGGAGGTGAACTCCGCTCCACTCGCGGAGTTTGCGGAGTTTCCCACACTCCGCTTTACGCAGGGCTCGTGGAGTCCTGAAAAACTCTGTTTCGCATAGCAGAGCAGAGTTGGCGAGCGCGAGCGCGGAAAATAAACCTCCCGGCAAGATTTCTTAACGCGGGGAGGGTCAGGTTTCTCATTGCGACTAGTCACGTATGCTCGCAACCTCTCGCGTTGAGAAACTAACCAATCGCATTGAGAAAGCTGGCGCTTGAGTAAAAATCTACTCGAGCGGCAGAAATGGTAGGCTTGTGCTGTGCATGGTGCTGTTCGCAATGATTGCACAGTGCGGACAATCATCTAGCACTGTGCAATCACTGCGAACAGCATTTTTCTACCGTACTCCACCACTCGCGGAGCTCCATGTAGTGCGGCGGAGATTTTTTGCACTTCGTGTAGCTTCGCATAGTGCAACTCCGTGAACTCCACCCAGGGTTATACTTTTCCCAATAGAGCCCCCTCCTCTTTGAATGACATAGTCATTGATCTGTCTGTATTGCTCAAACAGACATTGAAACATGTACTAGGTCAAATTCCAATGTGGTAGCACCTCCTGTATGAGGGCTTTAACTGGTAATTTATGAATAATGCACAACTTCTTCCAGGCTTTAAAAGAATGGAAACAATTAGTGCAGATTCTTCTGCAGGTAGTCAGTATGCTACTGCCTATGGGCGAGATTTAGATTTTGGTGCAATTGGTCCAACCATTGTTTTTTCAACAGACAATCCATCTGCCGTCTAGGCTGTCCACCCACTCAATTTAGATGCTGGTGGGTCGTTAGACAAAAAACAGCCCGAGTCCAGCCTTCCCCACCAGCACTTTACATCTGCGTCAATGGCGCCATAGGAAACAGCGGAGGCAGCAGGAACGCAGCAAGTTTTACAGCCAGGCCAATCAGGATGTGCCTTCCTGCGAAGGCAATTGTGGCTGGGTAACCTCCACACCTGAGTTGGCAGATTGGAAGGCATAGAAGGTGAAAACCTATCTTTTTCCCTTCTACTCTTTCGTTTCCTTTGTAAACCCGATCGTACAAGTCCTGCCTTTGCTGCTGCAACTTGATCACCGGAATCGAATGTGAGCAATCCGCATTACTTGTGTGCATTGAGTTGTCACTTAACATTTGCTCTGGGCCCATGCATTGACTTAAATATCATATTCATTTTTTTTAATTTACTTGTGAAATGCATATGTTTTTAATCTAGTTGTGTCAGAAATGAGATGGAACAGACCTGTGTCATCACCTAATTTTAAATAAAAACAAAAGTATTTTTATAAATTTCCGAAATTAATGTGTGCACAACATTTTCAAACCCCATTACAATTGGAAGCACTAACAATGTTTGAACTTTACAATGGGACATGTCAGAGAAATGTTGTATTTCCAGTAATGTATGTGAGTCAGAATATGCACCTCACTATTACATCAGTTCCATTCCATTAACTAACTGGATTATACAGAATGAATCAATGTTGGACACACTTTGTGGAAGTTCAACTAAAAAAATCAATCTTGTAATATATCTCTTGTGTACAATATTTTGGCAATGTAACATATATGTGACCGTGACTGATGTTTGGAAAATACATTTTTTCCTGGCCCATAACTTGTCTCCTGCATATAGTCCAGGGGTAACCTCCACCGGAAGGGGCATCTATTGGCCACATGAAGGAACCTCAAGGCTTTTTCTTGGGAGTGGTGGGATTAGGTCTGGCAGAGGTAAACACAAGGTAGTTTAAGAACTGGGAAGAAAGAGTAAGGATGGGAGGGGTGGGAGTGGATTGGCTGGTTGAGGTAGAAGGAGCTAGAGGGAGTGATGTGGTTGTGTCTGTATGTTTGGCAGTTGCATGTGGGTCGGGTATTTCTTGTGAATGTTTGGTTGTATGTTTTTGAGCTGGTATGTAATATTCATGTGAGTGTGGTTATTTGGTTCTGCTTGGTGTTGTCATGTATGTAGGTGTGCTTTTGTGTCAGTGTGTTGGTTTAGATGATTGTTTTATTGTGGTGGTTGCTGTGGTTGTGGTGTATGTGGGTATATTGTCAATAATGTATGTATGATGTGTGTTTCATTGTGTTACTATGAGTTTTTCTTGCAGGAAAATGTTGTTTTGTGGTGGTATGGCAAAAAATCATGTGATATGCAGGTGGACACATGTAGCCACAGTTCATCAGGTAGGTGCTTCTAGAATCCATTCCAACCGCGCCAGCACAGCTGTGAAATCCTAACATG
This sequence comes from Triturus cristatus, assembly GCF_964204655.1. Classification (NCBI taxonomy): domain Eukaryota; kingdom Metazoa; phylum Chordata; class Amphibia; order Caudata; family Salamandridae; genus Triturus; species Triturus cristatus. Next base: position 28,411,174 of record NC_140593.1, on the reverse strand, counting down.
CTTGGCAGTAATCTGCCAGCCTGGAGGTGACTGATTAATGTTAGCCATCATAGGAGTCCACAGCGCAGTCGGCAGTGTACCTCTTATGCAACGGAAAACACTCTGTCACTGCGGACGGAGGTTCAGCCGCAATACAACTAAATATGATGGCGGTAATCCACCAGCTTGACTCAGTACTTGAAACCTCTACCATGGAGGGATGACAGAAGTCACATCAAGATCTAAATCAGGCCCAGTCTTCAATTTGAAAACATCCCGCACAACCAGGTTGATGCAATGCGCTAGGTACAGGACCCTGAAATAGCCGCTATCTGACATGGCCTTGACTAGATTACTGCCATTGCCTGTGGCAACAAATCCAGTCCTGAGACTTCTTGCATGACATTGAATGGCCTTAAAAGATCCAGTGTGCAGTGAAATACATATAATCGGTTGCTTGACAACTGGTGCACATATCTGTCATCAGGTGGACAGTGTGAACATCACTTTGCTGAAAAGGTTGTGCAACCAATTGCAGCACATCATGATGGAGTGCTGTAACAGCAACTCTGGCAAAATAGCCCCACTTGGAACCTTCCATTTGGGGCAGATGGCTGCCAAAAATTCTTAAAATCCCACTCCTTCAACAAAAAAAGAGAGGAGATGCAGCACTATCATTTCTGCAGTTTCCCACTGTACAAATGTGTGGTTGGGTGGTTGTAGTCGTAGGGACCCTCCTGTCTAAACTATCCTATGATAGTGGCCTGGATTTTGTTCTTTTCTGGGGCCACTGATGCAGACGACTTCAGAGAAGTAGGAGGTTGTAGACTCAATGTCCGTCTTGGGGTAGTCAGTGTAAGCCATGGTGCCTCAATCTGATTCTGAGTCTTGTGCCATTTTGAGGTCACTGAGGTGGGTGATGCTTTCGCACTTCTCGGGACAAGGCTGATTTGTGTAAAATTGTCACCCTCTTCTTCCTCATGACATCCCACAAATATTTTAAGGTGCTCCTCCCAACGGATTTTGTGATGTTTATTCATATGGGTAGTTCGGTCTCCAGTACTATTGTATGTAGCAGACTTACCTTGACGAACATTCATATGGCAAATGGAGCATGTTACAATGTACTCCTACTTGCTAAGTGAACAAAAAGTCACAAACTGGGGTTGAGTACATTCTTAGTGTGCCAGTGCCAATCCCTGACGAAGAACTGGAGGTAGGGGGGCATGTCATCAATTGCCTCTCTGCTCTGCATGCTTCTACTAAGGTAGGTATTGGTGCAGGTCTCAGCAGGCGCTATAGAAATATGGGAGCTAGCAAAGGTACCTGTGCCACATCCCTTGGAGCAGGATGAATAGGAGGGGTAATGTCGAACTCCTTTGTGCCAGCTTCCATAACAATGACTGTCTTGTCATCAACCTCCTCCTCATCCCCTTCCATAATTCTAGGGCTTTTAGAAATGTTTCCCTTGCCTCTCTTGGTGTCTCTCGGATTCTGCCATGTTCATGTCCAGATCATCATCATCATCAGAAGGGGTACTTGGAGAATATGGTGGTGTACCCTTCCTTTTTCTTGCTAACAACTGGAGGCCAATGGTTCTAGAAGAGGAGGTTCTTGCTTGGCAGGATGCTCAATCTCCTGTTCTTCTCCAACTTCAGGAAGATCTACTATTGCTGGCTGCGGCTGCTGCCCACTTTGCTCTGTTTCCTGAAATGATAAGGGTGCTACTTTGCGAAAGGGATAAATCCAATTCAACGTCACTGTTCATTGGCATTTCCATAGATTTCCCGGAGGACTGTGCAGCAGACATTCATCTCCTAAAATACTTTGTGGTTGCCACACCAGTGGTTGCATGCTGTTTCTTCCCACTTTCTTGGCATTACCCTTCTGAAGGTCATCTTAAAGCTGCCAGCTGGTAGTGGCACTGAATGCACAGGTAGAAGAGGATGGAGGACTGACGTCACGTGTTGTGTGGCCACATGTTTTAGACAGGCCTTCTGTTTGGCAGTTCTGTGGGTGAAGTTTCTTCTCTTGTGCATCTAAAAGCCTACATGCAAGAATAACATTTAGTGAAGCATGGCATTGTTGTTGCAGTTTGAATTGGTATACATAAAGACAATATCATTTAGTGAGGTTGGTTACTTAGATAATAATTAACAATAATATATTCAACCATTTTAAAGTCAAACCACACAACCATAACATATCATTTCATTTTCAATCAGGTTAAAACAGAACAGACAGATATAGGTCTTTGCTTTATGTGCATCTATTGTAAAGGAGACACTCGTGGCAGTCAGGGAGGTACATGGGTAAATTAAATATTCCTTAAACAATGAAGGCTAGTGTGCGAAGAGCAAGCAATGTGGTCTGGGGAAAAGGAATAATCATTAAAAAATGAATGATGCTAGTGTCTGTGTAGTACACCTGCCCTACGGCAGGTAGAGGGTCTCGGGGGAAATAGAATAATACCTAAAAATATGAATGCTGTTGTGTGGCTATAAGCCTATGGCAGCCAACGGGTGGCTGGATCGTGAATGGAAGCAAAATGCAACTAAAAAAAAAATCAGTGAAAAAATTACAATAATTGAAATTAAATACAAAAAAATCAGAATAAGCCAAAAATAAAAAATAAGTAAAAATTAAAATACAAAGAATGAAAAATGAATTAGTAATGTTTGTTCTAAGGGAGTAGGAGAAACCTATTGGGAGGCAACAAGGTGCAGGTGAAATTTTTAAAAAAACTGCATATACTATAAAGCACTGTTCATCATAATCAAATTCGTAATATACATATACTACAATGATCCTTAAGCATACTATTAAACTTATAACACATGCATGCCTATGTCAAAAAGACACTGGCTACCTGTAAAAAATGGCTGCTGGCCACATGGTCAAACTGCAACAGTGAACACGGATGCAAGGAGAACAAAGAACACATGCAAGCTTATTGCAAAAGCACAAGTGGCTGAATATACAAAATGGCATCCGGCCACATGTTCAAACCAACAACAGCAAGTAAAGAGGCATGGAGATCAAAAAACACATTAAAGCCTATGGAAAAAGCACACTGGCTGGCTGCACAAAATGGCCACCAGCAACATGGTCAAAAAACAACAGCAAGCAAGGAGGCATGGAGAGCAAAGAATATATATGTAAGCCTATGATAAGCACACTGGCTGGCTGCACATTGTCAAACAAAAGCGACCAATGAGGCATGAAGAACAAAGAACACCTGCAAGCCTATGGAAAAAGCCCACTGGCTGATTGCTCAAATTGGCCACCAGCCACACTGTCAAACAACAACAGTGAAGAAGGAGGCATTGAGAACAAAGAATATATATGTAAGCCTATGATAAAAGCACACTGGCTGGCTGCACATTGTCAAATAAAAGCGACCAATGAGGCATGAAGAACAAAGAACACCTGCAAGCCTATGGAAAAAGCATACTGGATGGCTGTACAAAATGGCTGCCGGTCACATGGTCAAACAACAACAGTGAACAAAGGGGCATGGAGAACAAAGAATATATGTAAGCCTATGACAAAAGCACACTGACTGACTGAACAAAAAAGCCTCAGGCCACATCGTCAAACAACATCAGTGACCAATGAGTGTCACATCACCCATTGGGACATTGTAGTCTTCACTGAGTTAGCATGAGCACATTGCAGCATGCCTGCTGCTTTGCGCATGTTGCTACATGTCTTTATTTTTTGCAATATTTTATTTGGTTGCTTTCACTTGAGAACTCATCGCTGTGTTTGCTCTCTGCATGTTCCTGGGATTTTGACTGAACATTATGTGCAAGGTCGAACAACATTGCCCCTTCTTATTTTGTTCCGGCCAGACTGTAGCTTTTAGACAAAACATACTGATGCAGCTGTTGTTTGGACAACGTACTTTGGTTTTTTTCGTGGGATACACGAATAGGTAGCTCATACATGGAGAGGGACTTTCCAGAGATAAGTGTCACGGCCTTCCAATTCTCCTCAGGATCAGGGCGATGCTCAAAGGGGTCCACCTCCTGACATCCCCAAACTCTGATTCAAGATATCCAGAGTGTTGAGGCGATCAGGCGAGGGAAGGATAGGGTAGGGGCAGCGTGGGAAGGGACACCTGAAAAACAAAGTACATGCAATTAATAACCTCTCACATGCTACCTACTCTCATAGGGTCTCACTAGTTCTTCCTCCTACCTGCCAAGGCGTCTCCCTGACGATAGTTCCTCTAGCAGATACCAGTCGTCTCTCAGAGACTGCTGTGCATTAATCTATACCAAAACCAAAAAGTACAAAAGGTTAACACTGGATCGCCTAACGATTCACTCCCACAAGAATTCCACACTCCCCCGTCCACATACGTACCAAACTCCTACCCCCCCACTCTCTTTTATCCAGAAACTGATGAATGAAGGAGAGGTTCAAAGAAAGAAGACGAGAGAACCCTTTTTGTCAGGGCTCCTCTACTTGTCGGTTGAGGAATCACTTTCTGTCCCTTAAAGTAAGTTCCCAATGTCCGCCACACTCTTAGAATGTCTAGTACCCTATTAGCGTTGGGCCTGGCTCCACCTATTTGGCTGCCAGAGGGCCGATGAAATCAAAACTCCCAAAAGAAAGTAAGTGGCCGGCTCCACCCACATGGCTGCCAGATGGCCGTTAACAAGAATCCAGCTATAACAAGAAACAATACTAAAAAACGTATGAATAGACACCTGCCACTGTCTGGGCCGCCGTGCAATCCCTCACGGCTTACCTGCCACTGTTTGCTGGTGTACGCGCAATGCGGCGCGTGCAGCGGGTTTGCGGTGAATAATTACAATCACCGGCTTCTTCACCTCGCGTCCGCCGTCCCGCAGTTCGCTACGCAGACGAGACCTGCTCCGCTGCGCCCTCTTCGGAACTCCTGCCGATCACCCACGGCCGGACGGGGAACGTTGTACCTCGTCTCGAGGCTCTACTCCAACACAGGAAGAGCAGAAAGTTGAACAGCCGCTCGAAAGCCTTCAGCTGCTCCCAAGTTCCAGAATCACGAACAACGTCCCGACGCGTTGTTCGTGTTGATAAAGTCTTTCGCCCCTCCCCTCGTCTGGGGTTGCTGGGACATGTAGTTCCACTGGTTTTTTCAGCGCAACTACGTAGGCGCCCTGGCCCTCAAACCCTGACAATAAGAGCGAGACAGCACCTATGATGTAGATCTACCATCGATACGCTAAGGTATAGGGTCTGCTGACACAGCCCAGAGATCTTCTAACATATAATAATATTGCTCCGTGGCAAGGGGAGGGAGGTTAGGCTCTATTGTCTTTCCATGATGACATCTCCATTCATGATTTATGTACTAGCTGCTTTGCTGACTATATTTGTACTATGCATTTTCCTGCTTGTTGTGGCATGTATACTGCATGTTATGGCACGTTAGTTAAAATAAATATTTTAACTATTTCATGTCTCTGTCAGATTTTATTGTGGACAAGTACAAGAGTGCGAGCGAAAGGTTGGGTCTTGTTACCATGATTCCTGAAAGATCTGGCAGTGTTGTGTTCTGGGATGTGTAATCATTTGTTTCTCTGTGAGTGAGTAGGAGAGCAGAGCAAGTGAGACACCATAGCTAGTTGGTCCTGGGCACCTGGGTACTAAGGTGGTCGGAAGACCCAGTCCCTATACACCAACATCCTATAATCCTGTGCATAGTTCTGTCTATGTGAAGAATCCCTGCAATATGAGGCATAGAGAGCAATGAACACATTCAAGCCTGTGGAAAAATCACACTGGCTGGCTGCACAAAATGGCTGCCTGCTATCTTGTCAAACAACAATAGCCTACAGCAATAGCCTACAGCAAAATGGTCGAACATCAACAAGTAAAAAGGCATGGAGTACATAAAACCCATGGAAGCATATAGCAAAAGCACCACTACATAAGGGGCTCCACCCCAATAAACCAGAGACTTTTAATATACCAATAACAATAGAAATCAGGGAGGTTGACAGCAGCCAGACCTATAGAATGTCACTATTGACAGAAAGGGCCACATGGCCAACAGATGCAGGCTAAGGGCATATCAGAAGCAGTAGTTGGTGATCTGGGGTCTGTCCCAGCCGAATTTCCATCCACAAAACGAGAAAACCTGAATGCACCTTTAGCTGCAGGGAAGTCAGTCTGCTTCCTCAACACCACAACAAGGGTCAGTTAGTTAGACTAACACATGGCATCAAAAGCCACAGACAGGGACACGGTCCAACAAGGACCAGTACCACAACCGCAGGAGGGAGGGGTAACTGCTCGGGGAAGCAATGCCTTCGCACTGATGTAGAACCCAAATGTGAAGTAGTGTAACACCCCCAATGCAAGCATCCTTTTCGCATACACCTTAACATTTGCTGTACTAAAACTCAAAAGAAAGGCAAATGGGACAACATTAGAGATTCAAGCCTTTACTTGCATTCAGGAAACTCAGGGCTGCGGTATATGTGCTGTCGATCGGGTATCCTCACAAGAGTTTGCCATTTAGGGTGCCTTCTCAAGCCTAGGCCCCACTCTGCTGTGCATCACCCAGGGCAGGGTTAGTCAGCCACACTCCAAGGGGATGGCAGTCGGATCAGGGGGGCATGACGGCTCCCTGACCACTGTTTAAATGTGGGAACCAAGGGGCATATCAGGAACAACCGGCGATAATTATCGCTAAGCGCACTTAGCGCTAGGATAATTATCGCCGCCTAACGTGGATTTTTATCACTGAGATAGCGTGCTATTAGCAACGCTTATCTCAAAAGCAATAAAAATCCTAGCGGTAACTGCCTAACGTGAGATTATTGCTGGAAACCCAGCGATAATCTCACGTAGTGTGGCGTTAGCTTACTGATAGGGGCTCACAAACTTACCCATGATATCCACCTTCCATAGGATATCATGGCTAAGTCAGTCCTGAAGCAGGCGTAAGGAAAGTAGCGATAACAGGGGTTATCACTACGATAACAGGGGTTATCACTACTTTTCCTGCCGCTATGCTTCATAGCGTGGGGCTTGATGATAGGAGAAATGTCGCTTAGCGACATTTCTCCTGTCATGTCAGGTCAGGAACGCCCACTTTGAATCTCATTAGAGATGCAAAGCTGGTCGTTAATAATCCCGGCGCTAAAGCAAGGTTTCACGCGTTAGCGTGACCTTGCTAATTAGGCGATAAAATGATCACCACTTTTTGGCCAAAAACGGCCACAAAAGCGGCGATAATTTTTATCACCGCCTTGTAAATATGCCCCCTAGATCCCCACATCCACAAGTCAAATGGGATGGCTTCCAATTACCAAGTAAAAAGGTCCCCATTCTCAGAAACCCAGCCGGGACTGGAATGCCTTTGCTGTGTAGTCCCTAGAACAATACTGCCCCCAAATGTTAGTGGCCTCCAGCCAAATGGATGCCCCCTTTTATTTAAAAAACAGAGCTGTCCTCCAGTATTAGCAGTCAGGCTTCCTGTACGCTTGTTATAGTGAATACCCCATAGCCTCCACAGCACATGCTTGAGGTCCGACAGATGGCGAAGCACAACATAGCACCCAGTCAGTACAGGGGGTTCACTAGAGCCTCCAGCCGTCCCAGTTCATTCCCATAATTCGGACAAACTTTGACAAGCTTTTAGCCTTGCTCCAGGCTCTCCATGCCGTGATATTTTGCATTCTCCTTTCCCTAAAAGTTTTCCAAGTAACTGCCAAATAAGATATGGTCCAAGGGAGAGAAGGGTGCCAGGTAAAAAGGGAGTCTGACAGTTCCATCATACCTCTAAGCAGAATAGAACACAGATGTATGCTCACCCCAACATCATACCAAGCAATCAGCTAACACTCAACGCCTCACACACACCATATGAAGGGATCAGTGATCACAATTTTATAACACTGCAAAGTACCAACACCTGCTAAGGAAAAAGACAACTCTGTTGCATCAGGCTCTATAGAAAAGAGCATGCTGATTCTTTTGGCTGGGCACAGTACAAGGACATTCCAGAGGAATTCAGACTGTTCACTGGTGCCCTAGTATCAGTGGTAGGGTCCATATCCGTCTTCACCATGCACACAAAAGTGAATGACTGCTGGTTGCAAATAACCTGGTGGGAAATGCTCAAAATAATGAACAAAACTGTGCTCGGCCTTAATGCAATCAATAAAGCAAGAACTGAGAGCCATTGGACTTGATGACCACAATGGAGGGCGGAGTATGTATAAAGATCGGTGCATTTTGTGTACATTCATACATGATACAAACAAACAATGGTCCAATCATGGGAGGCAAACACCACAAAGAGGGGTGATTGTAGAATGAACATTTTCACAATGTATGAGAAAACACTTGTTGGGAAAGGCAGCAAAAAACAATTGAATTCGGAAAGGAGACATATACACATATATGCACATCAACAGTTTTTAGTTGAAATTTCGGGAAAACCTACTAATTTGTTCATAGACATTTGAATCAATCACATAAGTGGTCGGGATTATAAGGAATTAGAAATCGAATGGTGCTCTGGGAAGATGTGCATGAAAGAAGATAGGAATTTGAGGGTTCTTGATCCTTTTAAGAATTGTATTTCTGCATCTACACGCCTGTCAAATGTATAGGCATGGCATTATCTCTATCATATAGAGGGCACAGTTGAGACATTACTTTTGTAAACATGCTGATAGTAAATGTTCAAAAAATCACTTCTGTGGCCAATGGCTTTTTTGGTTACTTCTTGGTGATGCGTGTCCACCTTGTAGGTTAGAGCCATTCAAAATGGTTCCATTTGTGGTCTTTATGTGATAATTCAATTATCTTATCCAGCATCTGTGTCTCATTTCACGTTGGCCACAGAAATGATTTGTATTGGGTGATTTTGTTATCCAGGTGGATCGTTAACACCTGATGATATGGAGCCTAGTGGCCTGTTTCGACTCATGTTTTTCTGCATTCGTTGTCAAACTTGGTTGACGCCTACATCCAGGTCGCGATATTCTCATCACCCACTTCTCTAGTCCTGATGAAGGCCCGTGTTTGAGGCATTCAGTGGTCCCCTCCACTGTGTCGGGTCAAAACGTCGACGCCTCTTAAAACTCAGGCTGGATGACAATTTACTATCCGCATGTGACAAAGTAACCCATCTGCCACAATTTAAATTAGGCCCTTAGCCTGGAATATTCCAGACTAACGGCGAGCTAAAGAAGTATTGTAAGTCCAAGGGAACAGGGTGACTATGGAAGGGAAACTTCACCCTTGGCTAACCAAACAGCTAATCTCAGTAAGGAAGTCACTTAACAGAGTATACCCTAAACTAAAAAAGAATACCATGAATACAATGCAGCTGGAGAAATTAAGAACTATATACCAGAATTATAAGTGTGCTGTGTAGAGAGCCAAAAAAGATGGCCCAGGTCCAGCATCCATGCAAGTAAAAAAAAAAAAAAAAAGCCTTTTGGGAAATCATAAATGATATCAATAAATCATTATCATGCAACTTTAATGTCACTGAGGAGTTATGGGATCTGAACCTGAGGAACCGCAACCCCGATCAGTGAATTATTACAAGATAACTATAAGGTACTTGATTTAAATTCATACAGCACTACAGGAAAAGCACAGGACTCACATTTTCAGCTCACAATGAGTTTAAAGAATAAGCATGTAATCAAACAAACATGTTGCCAGCATTGGCTAATGTTGACAGCGGGCCCACAAAGCCAACTGAACAAAATTTAAGAACCGTTGAAGATATCATTAGGGGGAGCAAGGACGACAAGGCTCCGGACCCCAATGGTTTTCACACTGCACTCTTTAAATGCAACATCGAATACTGTCTAAAATCTCTTCATCTTTTATATAGCTCAGTGCTGGTGAACCAGTTGACACCAGAGTCATGGCATGGACCAATATTGCATCCAATTTATTAGGGTTGAGGGATGAGCATTCTTGATCATGAGCTTATATCTTGAAGCCATATACTTTGCAAGTCTAGTTTTTCATGACCTAGCAGCGTGGGCCAACTTCCTGGACCTTAGTCTGTGGAATCAATCTGGTTTCCACACATGGCAGGGCACTTTTTCAAATCTAACTGCCCTCAATATTCATATGAGATCCACCCTTACCACCAAAGCCACGTTTTTCAATTGTTTTGTGGACTTAAAGCGGCGTTTCATAGGTCCCATGTGACTTATCATGACAGTGATTAGAGCAATCTGGAATCCCAACCAATATTCTAAAAGCATGTCAACTTTTGTAAATTGAACCTAGTTCAGGGTGAAGTTGGGAGATGGTACAAAACCTTCACAGAAGATACAGACAACAAAGGACTTGAAGCAGGGTGTGTTCTTACCCCAGTGTTGTTCGACATATATATTTCAGACCTACCAGATGCTCTAAACACCTTAAAAGGTTACCCCCCCAAAACTTGGTGGTTCACCCTCGACGCACATCTTGCTCGCGAATGACTTGCTACTAACGAGTGTAACCCCAGTAGGCTTACAGCACCTTTTAAACATAATTTTCTCTTATACACAGCAGAAGAAATTAGAAGTGAACGTCTCAGCAGTTTGAAAAAAATGAGGAGGTTTCTTTTGGTAAGCACTCTCTGGCTATTACCTTATTGTGCCTTTTCCTGATGATTAGGAGGAACAACATGAGGTGAGCTGCCCTACGGTGTCATGGGAGCTGGTGCTGCTGAATCTTCCTGTCAGGAGGGTGGAGTGACTTCCAGGAAAGGGCACAGCTGTGGCATGGCCACTCCCACAGCTGGTTGTAGCTGCTGCACAGCCCTTATTTAGGATATTAATGAGCCTTCATTATCTACTTTACTAGAGGAATTGCAAGCTGTGCGTTCCACCACAGATATCAGCTGAAATCTACGAAAAGATATGGCTGGTCTTTCCATGAAAATTTCTGACAATGCTATTACAATTCAGGATAATACATCTAAAATTGACCATCTTCTACCTATTGCAGCTAAAATAGTACCAATTAATAAATTATTACTGGACTTAGAACACCACAATTGGCAATATAAACTGCAAATTGTTTATTTACCAGAGGATGTAGTTGGTAATGACTGCAGGTTATATTTAGAAAACTTATTACCTGGTCTTTTACTCATAAAATTTCCTGAAAAATTTTAGATTGATAAGGCACATAGAATTCCCTCTCATCGTAATTCAAGACAAGAGAAGCCTTTGCAAATGATTTTCAAAGTTTTGCATCATCACCATTTAGTTTTGATACAAAAGGCTGCCAGAGACATTCCTTCTTTTATGGTCAGTGGGAATAACATTTGTATTCATCAAGATTTTTCTAAGGAAACAGTCAACATTCACAAGGAATTCACTGATCTTCAATCCAGACTGAGAAATGCTGGTTATAAATATGGTTTATTTGATCTGTCTACTATGCAAATATGGAAAGATGGGTCTTCTAAGTCTTTTCAGCAACCAGATGATCTTTGTCGCTTTTTGGATCAACAGTCGCAGTCCTCCATGGAAACAAATGAGATGGATACCTGACCTCAATGACATTTGAATTTCTGTTTTGCTAGCCTTTTGATTAGAGTATTTTATAAGGGCATGTTAAGTATGTTTATTCTTGGCATGCATGTGTGCATTTCAAGAGGACTATTTATGTTACCATGTTGTCTAATGTTTATTTTTTGTGTCAGTCTGAGTCCTTCTTTTCTTTCCTTTATTGGATTTAGAGCTACATTTCTTTTTCATTCTATCTGACTCGTCAATCCTTTTATCTATCTTTGTTCTTTTTTCATAATGTCTAGCGTGAACAGTATTACAATTGTTTCATGTAATGTTAAAGGTTTACAGCACCCTGTTAAATGCACTTAGGTTTTAGATTATTTAGCTAGGTATAAAGCAGACAAATGTTTACTTCAAGAGACTCATGTAGATGATACAGTTTTATCTTATGTGAATAAAACAAGGGTGGGTTCTATTATTTCGTCTCCGACTCTCAATAGGAAAAATGGAGTTGCGATTCTTTTAGTAAAAAAATAACATGTTCAGATTTTGCATAAACGTTCTGATTCTGATGGTCATTTCATTATAGTCAATAATAAAATTGACAATAAGGTGTTACACCTAATTAATGTATATGGGCCAACAAATGATGATCCTGATTTTTGTTCCAGATTTACCTCAGAAGTTCTAAAATCGGGCAATGATCCTCTGATCATTGGAGGGGATTTTAATCATATTTCTGAACCTTTACTGGATAGAATCTCCCAAACCAAACTCCGTCCAACAAAAGCTTTTTTCACTCTCAAATCCTTCTTTAACCCCTTGCGTGCTGGTTTATTTCTCCCGCTGTGCGGGAGAAATAAACGGCGTTCAGGATTACAACGCTCCCAGCCGTCGTGCGCACACGCCCACCGTAATGCACGACGGCTGGGAGCCGTCGTCAGCATGCAAGGGGATAAAACTACTAAAATGGTAGATGTTTACTTTATTTTCTAATCTACATGATTCTTATTCTTGATTTGATTATTTTTTAATTTCTCATAGTACAATATCCTCAATTTCTAATCCCACTGTTCAGAATGTAAATATTTCTCACCATGTTCTGATATCATGCATTTTATCTTGCAACTTCCGTCAACATGGTCAAGGTCGTTGGTGCATGAATACCAATATTGTTCTTAATGACAAAAATAAGCCAAAATCTGAAATTGATGAGTATTTTTCATTCAACCCTGAAGGGTTTACATCCATCACTAATCAATGGGATGCATTTAACACATTTGTCAGAGGATAAACTACTTCCATTATGGCACATGAAAATACATTATTTAATACTAAAATTAAAGATTTGGATAAACTAATAGCCAAATATGAACGTCTATATATTACCTCTAATAACATCAAATATAAGGTACAAGTGCAGAAATGTTGTTATGAATTGAACTCTGTTTTAAGCAAAAGAGCAGGCATTCAAATCTCTAATCACAAAGGTCAATTTTGCTTTAGTGCCAATAGATCTTAAGACCTCTTGCTAACTATCTCCGTATAAAAAAAATGCAAATGGTTCATTTGCTTTATCTCACAGTTACATAATTAATGAATGTATGCAATATTATTCAGATTTAGATATCAAACCAATATCTGTATATAGTGCATAGTGATAATTTTTTGAAAGGCTGTGGTTTACCTACAATTTCACAAGAAGATGGAACTCAATTGGATCTTCTTATTACTTTAGATGAAATAATTTCAGCAATTACATTTCTGAAGTTAAACAAATCTGCAGGTCCAGGTGGCATTACTGCAGACTTTTATAAAGAGTTTTCACCTCAGCTTTCATTGCATCTGCTTTCTTTGTTTTCCTATCCTAGTAATACCGGGTCTACTTCGGGGTTGTTCTCTGGTGCGCTAATTATAATCCTCTCGAAACCGGATACAGATTCTTCTCTGGTTACAAATTATTGCCCCATTTCTTTAATAAATCAAGATTGTAAACTCTATGCTAAAAAGATTGTGACTAGATTAGCTATTGTTCTTCCTCATATTATACATGTGGACTAGTATGTCTTTATGAAAAATAGACATTCAACAAATAATACTAAATTAATATTTCATGCAATCGATGCTGGATCATTATTGCTGTTTCGAGCAGGGGCTCCTCTAGCATTAGATGTGGAAAAGGCTTTTGATAAAATTCATTGGCAACACCTTTTTTGCACCTTGTCTGTTTTCCATTTTGGTACATTGTTTGTTCGTATGATTTCAGCTCTCTACTCTAGTCCGTCTGCCAAACTTTTTATTAATGGTCAACTCTCCCATACATTTTTCCTCTTTAGGAAAACTAGGAAAGGTTGGCCATTATCTCCCTTACTTTTTCTTTTTGCAAATGAACCCCTATTAACTGCTATTTGAAATTGTATAGAAAAAAATGGTCCTCCTTGTGTTTATCTATGTCAGGAAGATTGGATGCAATTAAAATGATTGTGGCTCCTAAACTTTTTTATCTTTTTTCAATGATACCTGTTCAACTCCCTCTTAAATGTTATAGGACCATTGACAAATATTTCTCTAAATTAATTAATTGTCTAAAAACAATAGTGGGTTTGGTTTACCAGATTTACTTGTGTATCATAAAGCTTTTATTTTAAAACAAAGTATTTTTTAGTTACCGCATTTAGAACATAATAATTCACCTTCATGGCTTTGTATTAAACAAAATTTAGTATCACCATTTCCTTTACCAGCTTTAATTACAATTTCAAATTGTTCTGCTTTGTTAAAGAAATCAGAAATGTTGGAATCTACTAAACTGATTTTACATAATGTAGATTATATTTTCCAGTGTTCTATTTCACATACATTGAATTTAACTTTGTGGCATAATCCGTCATTAAAATTAGCTTGTCGCACAAATTTTGGGATTTCATGGAAAGAGCTGGTATTTTTTATATTAAAGATATTTACTATAATAATGCCTTTTTAGGTTTTGATGAATTTTGATGAATTACAACAAAGATTTCATTTGCAACCGTCAGATATTGTTATATATGAACTGCTCTGTAACTCTATTCTTCATTCATTCCTGAATGACTTTCCTTCAATAGTTTCTTCTGATTTAGAAGTCTATCTCCAAACAATTGCATCTTCAACCCACGTGGTGTCATTGTTATATAAAAAAAATTATAATTCTGGTGGGGGTATAATCAATTTTGTATCTGTTTTTTGGAATAAAGAATTAGATTTGTCTTTATCTTTGGGTTTATGAAGGAAGATTTGGTTGAATTTTGTCTTGGAATGGTTGCCTGTAACTTCATATCAAACTAATTCCTTTATAATTTGTAATTGTCTATGGACCCCTTTAAAATTATATGCACAATTTTAAATACATTCTACTGTTTAAAACTGTTCTTTAAAAATAGGTTTGTTAAGACGTATGTTATATGATTGTCATATTGTTAAGAAGTTCTGTGATGAAGTTTGGCAGATAATTACTCACATATTGCATGTTACAGATACGTTATCATATACAATAGTTTTTTGTAAATTCTCTTCTCTCTCCTCTAACATGTCTCTGCTGAATAACAAACTTTTTGATTTCTTAATTTCCACAGCTTTAAAGTCAATTACTACTAATTAGAAACATACCTTATTAATATCAGTTCATAGGTGGTGGGCTTGGATAATTTTTACTAGAAGAGGTGCTAATTTGACATTATCTGGTACCATTCATAATACTCTGAATTATCAAAATGTTTGGAAACCAATTGATGATTATTTGAATTTGAATCTTTAGTAAGTGTTAGTATAGTATAAAATTCTATGGTTAGGCTTAACTCTTAACTTAGTAGCTCTATAAAGCTGCAGATATAGAATTATGATGCTGTCCTTTTAATTTCGTTTACAGTGATATGATTTTTGTGTTGTAGGTACTTTTAAAAAATATTCTTGATGCTTATTTATAAATTATAATGTTTATCTACTTACATATTGTTTTATTGGATTAACGTTTGTACGTTTTCGTAGTTCTTTTTGATATGTTTTCTGTTATCAAAAACTGAATAAAAAATATTTTAAACATAGAAGGGACCCTGTCTAAAACTAAAGTAGTAAATTTCGCGAAAAAATGTCGACCTCCAGGGGCCTGGTCCATAGGCGAATCTCGCCTTGAGTGCACCTCACATTATAAATATATTGGAGAGTTTTGATTCTGTTAGGTCCTCCATCCCACACAGGGAGACCATGGAGCTAAAGTCTGCGTCTTTAACATCAGGATTTCGGCAGCTTGCAAAACCTTGCATGGTCCCATCCTTGGTCCTCCGTATAAGGTGATGGTAGCCAAACGTCTGTCCACCTTAGCCTATGGCTTCAAAATTGTGAGAGGAAAAAATGTTTTTTTTTTAGATCTACTAACAGTTAAGACCTGCTGCTCAGTTGTTATATTGCCTAACCACACCTCACAGGCCCAGTTGTGCCTTGAATTTGGCCTCACAAAGCATTGCTAGTCTGTTAAAAAAAGCCTTCTTGAAAATCTGTCACTCCTTCCACCAGGCTGATAACAACACTGTGACAACTCGGGTCTGGCAGGATATAAATTCAGTCAACTCAGAAGAGGGGCTATATGTTTATCTATACAATGTAATATAATCTCTCCAAGCAAAAATCATATGGAACTTGAACATCTAAATAATTTAAGAGAAATATCAATTCTAACACCAATGCACTTTCCTTCTAGGACAACAAAGCACTCTGGCCATGATGCGGCACACCTGACAAGTTATTAACTCCTACAAAGTTTTAAAACCTCAGTCTTACTACAGCCAAGCATACCCTTTCCATTTAAAGTTGTCATTTATGTGGCTAAATTTTGGTGACCAGTCCTCCCAGGATCAGATGCCTGTCTGGTCCAGGACAAAATAAATGGACAAATGCAGGCTGTGGGGGGGGAGTACAGAGCTGATTGTTCACCTGTTAACTATTTGCCCGGGGTTACCTGCCTAAAGAAAAAAAACTCTTAAGAGGTTATTTTAACCAAGTCGGAGTTAGAACTTGTAGAAACGCACTCATACAGGCCCTCAACCCTGAAAATACTGCTTTGAACATAAGGGTTGTGAAGTTTGCACATTCGTCTATTCTGATGGCAAAGGGCCAGTTGATGAGTGCAAAACAATTGCAGGTAAAAGCGACACAGGAAATTAAGTAGCTACCCCATTGGAAAGACTTTCCTTACTGATCTCATATGAAAAATTGCTGTTCTGAAAGCATTTATCATTTATAGCATGGAAATATCTCATTGTGATGTTTTTAAAATACATTTTGTCGTAATGGTTTTAATTCACTATGCACTTTATCGATAAATCCAAATATGAGTACATAGGGTTCCTTTGCAAAGAACAATTACACTTGTTTGTGATCCATTCAGTGCCAGAAGGAGAGGGGGAGGGATAGAGAGGGACAGAGAAAGGGAGCGAGGTGGAGAAAAAGAGACACATAGAGAGGGAGAGAGAAAGAGAGATAGAGATAGGTAGAGAAAAAAGAGAGAGAGATGGAGAGGGAAGGAAAAGAGAGATGGAGAGAGAGAATGAAAAGAGGGATGAGAGAAAAAATGAAAAGAGAGATGGAGAGAAAGAATAAAAAGAGGGATGAGAGAGAGAATGAAAAGAGGGATGAGAGAGAGAATGAAAAGAGGGATGGACCGAGAGAAAGAAAAGAGGGATGGAGAGAGAGGGGGCGAGAGAGCGCTACTCTCTTTTTTGAGTGGCTCTCGACATGAGCAGTGCCACTGTTTCAATTACCGCTGGTGGTAGCCAGGTGGGGAATCTGCTGGTCCACCCATTGTAAGTCCGTTTTCATTACAAACCCAGTGACTTCACATGTTTAGTGTGTGTAATCAATGCTGTGAGTAGGCACTGCAGTTGGGAGTCACTGCAGGATATATCGCTTACAACGCTTGGTCGAGTGTGGCATGTGAACAGCATCATGCAGCACTTGCCAGGTTGCTCTTCGGATAGACCATGGTTCATGGTTACTGAGCCGCAGTACAGTTAGCAGGTGCTGTGACACTGAAGCGCAAGAATACACAATAGCTGGACAATATTTGTCACACTCTGCAGCCGCGATGAGTTGACTTGTCACTAGATTTGATGTTCAGCCCAATGTCATCAGGAAAGAGCGGAGGAGGCAGTGATATCAATGTCCTCGTGGGTCTACAGTATCATCAAGCGGTAACTGTGCTTCACTAAGGCTGGCCAACTCAGCACCTCACTAAGGGGGTAATTACGATGGCAGAAGGACCGCTACTGCCGGACTCCAGTGACGGTCCTTCCGCCATCGCACACGATTTCCCACTGCCCAATTAGGATGATGGTGGGTAGCGCGGCAGATGCAAAGTCCGTCCGCCACTTCACCGTCAAAGGCAATCGGTCTGATTGCCTGGTGGATGGTGCAGGGTGCCTAAAATGATGTGTGTTTAAACCTGCCTTCATGGAAAGGCTGGCGGGGATTGGGGATTGACCGTTGCGGGCCCCCTCTGTTTGGGGGGAGGGTGGTTGAGCACTGACCCCCCTACAAATTACCCTGCACAAAATGGCAGGCACATGTGGTGCCTGCCACGTAGTGCAGGGAAATGCACTACGTGGCATTTTCACATTGCGAACGGTGCTGCAACTAGCAGAACCATCCGCAATGGTCAGGGCCCCGGATGCACCCCCATAATGGCGGGCACATCATAATTCACTTAGCGGGACCGCCGCCTTACCGGCAGTCAGTCCCCAGCATGCAACAATGGCATGAGCCCCTAAGACAGGCTTGGATGAAAGAGCTTCTATTGGGTTTATGAAGCACCACAGATGGTTCATCCCCTTGGACAGCTGTGTCTCATGCTTTTGTAACATGATTGAACCTCAACTTCCAGATACAACCCATGCCATCCTCCAGCAACACTATGCAGTTAAGGTAGTGTCTAATGGATCTCATGTTCAAGAAAGTGTTGATGTCATCTCATAAGATAATCTAAGATACAGCCCCTGAGCAGGATCGAAGATGGTGTTAACCTCAAAAACATATGAGGCAATGTCCCCGACAGATACCAGTGGGGCATTAAATAAATCAGTATTGTTGATTGAATAAACCTGCCACACGCCTTTGAACCCATGAAGATTTATCTAATAATAAAGTGTGATACAGAAGCCACAATTAATAGTTAGTCAAAATGCACGGTAAATCAATACAGGCAATTAGCATGAGGCTGAGTCAAATGCAGCAAAGAGAAGGACATGAAGTCAAATCTCAGAGTAAACTACTCTACGTCATAATCAGGAGACAGACTAACGTGAGTCCGCTCTCTAAAGTCACGGCAAACCAGACATAGAACACATCCAAAATCACTATTTGTGGAATACATTTCACAATGAAAATCACACTGTCAGCATAAGGTGACAAATAGAACACAAAATGGAAGGCTGTATCATTTAACACCATCCCAACACCAACCCCTAATTGAATATTCCCTAATGCAACCAGATGTCTCAGTACAAATCAAATTCCACTTACACACTTACAATCTCAAACCGTAAAGGGCACTGCAGGAGTACAGACAGTAGGAGCCTTGAAATGTAGTAAATTCTTCCTCCGGCATTCCTCAAGAATAGCATGTCCATGCATGATGCACATTTTGTCACATGCGACGAGAGAAGAAATGAAAACACAAATCATGGCTGCTTTAGAATTCAAGATGGAGTTTAGGCCTAGTTTGCACCTAGTTCTGACAACACAGGAAAATACAGTTTTGCAAAGTGCTTTTTTTTACTTTTAGTGCAAAAATATAATGTTAGACACACATTTAAAATCATCGCTCTCAACAGTAAAGCTTTGATCACTAGAACAACAAGCTGATAAAGTATTCAATAACGGTCACATTTTAGAGTCAGTAGAGTCTGTACAACACAAAGCTATTTGTGTGTAAATTATGAACTGTGACAATACACCAGTACAACATGACACCTATTTGATCATTGTACGTTGCGCTCTAGTGGATTTTCTAACACAAAACTGAGTGCAGAATATTGGCCTGCAAAAATATCAAGTCAGGACAGCGTCTGCAGCTGTATTGTCAAGGTGGGTACATTGGTAAGTCAAGATATCAGTGCTGCACTGCACTGTGCGATGGAGAAAGGGCAATAATGTGCCATACTTAACAATTCCTGTCATTTCCCTGCGCTGGCATACAATGCTCTGGCTAGCATGCGCTGGCACACAATGCTCTGGCTAACACCAATGCAGGCGCCCTTGCCCCATGGTGCAAGGGTGCCTGTGTGTTGAGCAGGTTCTTTTTGTACAGGAAGGGACTCTTCCTGCACAAAAACATTCTCCTGAGGTTTTTTCCTTCTATGTGTGCTGTAGTGTAGAGCACACATTAAAGATGAAGCAACAGGGAGATATACAGATATTTCTTCTTGTTATGCCTCACCTGGGAAGGCATAGCAGGTCTGATATATTCCCAGGTCTACTAGTATTGGTAAATCTGGAAATGCTTCAGATTCCATGGGGGGATACTTGGGAACAACCACACATCCACCCATGGAACCCCTTCCAAGGGCAGAGTAATGCAATGCATCAATTTGAGATGCATCACTTTGGATTTATCATGCCACTCCGGGCCACGAAAGGTGGCCTTGCATGGCTTGATGAATCCTCGCTATGGTTTGCGTGACCCTTGCACATTCTTGAGTGGCGCAAGGGTGATTTAAATCCCCTTAATAGTTTTACCTCCACACCGATATGCCTTGATGATATATATGTTGTCATGATACTTAGGGGCTGATTAGGATGGTGGGGACACTGCCAACGACAGGCTGTCGGTGGCAGTCTCCCCGCCATCCTATACTGCTTTGCCACCCACCATATTTTGATGGCGGGCATGGTGCAGGCAGGCAGAAAGACCAACTGCCATGCATCCGACGGGCTCCTTGAGGCCACCGGTCGGTGGAGGGCCTCCCAATCCCTAAAATGGTGGTGTTGCCTACCAGGCACCGTCATAGGGATTAGGAGGGTCCCTCCCCACCAGCCTTTCCATGACAGTTCATCCATGGCTGGAAAGGCTGGATGGGATGGACATTGGGGGCCTGTAGCGAGCCTCCCTACACCCCAGAGACTTTTCTTTGGGTGTGGGGGGTCACCTATGGTGCCCCCCTAAAGATCACTGTATCAAGTAACTGGCACTGCATGGTGCCTGTCACGTAGTACAGGGATGGGTTACCCATGAGTCCATCCGCCATCCTAATCAGGCCCATAGAGGTGAAGTTAAGAATAGTAAATCTAAATACACACATGTATGCCCACCTTGACGATATAGTGCTATCCAATATTCTGCATTTGATATTGTTGCAGAACGATAATTTGTCACTCAGTATTGTGAGATACAACTATCCCAGTCCTGTAAGTCTCAGGGGGTCCCTTGTTTCCCCATTAGATATTCCTTGGTGTTGAGCTCAGGCCTAAGGAGGATGATGTAGATTTTGGGGATGAAGATACAGCCCAGCAGTCCAGCACTGGAAGTCAGGATGGCAAAGATCTCCACGGCCACCATGTACCTGCCCTTGGTGCTCAGGTATGCTGGGATGAAGGAGACCCAGACGCTGCAGAACACCAGCATGCTGAAGGTGATAAACTGGGCCTCGTTGAAAGTAGCCGGTAACTTTCTTGCTATGGAGGCAACAACAAAACTCAGAAGAGACAAGAATCCCATATAACCAACCGCAGCGTAGAAGGCAACAACAGAACCCTCGTCACACTGTAAGATCATCTTCCCAGTTTCTGATCTGGTGTCAATGTCTGGGAATGGGGCAGAGCGGAGGAGCCACACAGTACAGATCACCACCTCCCCCAGTGAGCAGAAGAGCACCAAAAAGCTGGAAACTCGTGGGTCCACGTACTTTCTGAGCTTGCTGCCCGGCTTTGTGGCGTTGAAGGCGATGATCACTGTGATAGTTTTTGCTAAAACTGAAGAAACAGCTATAGTGAAAATGATTCCAAAGGCCGTTTGCCGGAGGAGACAGGAAGTCTTTGAAGGACGTCCAATGAACAGAAGACAGCAGAGGAAGGACAGCAGGAGGGAGATGAGGAGGATGTAGCTAAGATCCCTGTTATTGGCTTTAACCAGAGGTGTATTCCTGTATTTGATAAAGATTCCTAGCACTCCAGCAGTGAAGAGGGAAAATAAACTTGTAATGGAGGTTAAGGCTACTCCCAGTTGATCCCCATAGGCCAGGAACTCTACCACCCGTGGAATGCAGGCATCTCTCTTCTGATTGGACCACTGGTCTTCAGGGCATGCTAAGCAGTTTGCCATATCTGCAGGAAAAGAAAATTGTTCAGTATTACAGTAGATGCTTTCAAGTAGGGAGAGATGAGTGGAATGTGACACAGTAGAGTCATTCTGTGTACCTGTGTGCGGGTGTACTGTCTGTGGAACATGCACACTGGGCCTTGCAAGTCATTAGTTAAAAAAGCATATTGACCCGGCATCTCCATTGAGGTGTCAAGAAGGATACACATAAGAGCAGCTGGCAGCTTGCAGGAGTCACCCCACAGCGCGTGAGTGTCTTATAAAATCCATCACAAACCTAGGAGCAGTAGAAGAATATTTTTCAAGTGATTGGCTATAGGGTGTGGCTCACTCATCCTGTCCACATACATGTATGTATTAGTCTCTAATAGGTCATGCACATAGGCAACAGGAAGATGCTCCTGTCCACAGAGGCATGTCTGGAGCCAATAAAAGAATATCTTTAGAGAAGGGGTCATCTAGCAGCACCTTTAATGTCAGAGTCTTGCCCCTACTTGGAAAAAGACTCCCTGTTGTATGTACCCTGGTGCTGCTGGGTTGGAAATGCAGCCCCTTAGGCTACATTATGTGAATTGTTCAATGTTTTAATCCAGTCTCCTGATTTTACATAATCCTCATTCACATCAAGGCCCCTCCTCTGCAGTATGGACACGATCTTGACGTCCCAATACCTCGACGCACAGCTCTTTTGTTCTCTAATAAAGGTTTCCTCTGTCAGATTTTGAACTAGAAATAGATAAATATCATACTGTAAACAACAAAAGGCTGTGAGGAAATGTACACAGGAAATCCATAGAATTTTTGCAAGAATGTTTTCTTCTCACACACAAGTGGACTTTCTAACCCTTAGCAGGATTGTAATTTGACTGACTTGTCTTATTCTTATTTTTCTTCTGTTGCTGTCAGACCTCTTGCACTGGTCCTAAGTCGGGGGAGCGTCTTCAGCAAATGTTACAGAGAGGTGGGAATCTTGCTTAGCTGGGCTGCTTTGACCTCAGATTCGGGAGTCCACTACTCTCGTGTGGACCCTGATTGCAGGTGTGAGTCTAAATTCCGATCCTTCCGTTCTCTAGCCCACTCTGCCACCCCAGTTCAGACATGGCCATATGTAAATCAGTCTGACCCTGTGCCTCATGGGAACAGTCCAGCCCGAACTGCCAAGCCATGTCTTCCCTGGACCAGAAACAAGCTTCCTACGACTGGTTTCTGGCATTTCAGCCGTCTTCAGCCAGGCTTGCTTAAATCCAGTGGCAAAGTGAGCAAGGGACTCAACGTCTGAGCATACCCTGCCAACTTATGGTGAACAAAGCGGTACAAAAGGAGGTGGTGATGGACGGAGCATCAGAACCAATCAAACACTCACACCCAGTCAACAGATCTGGGTTTGATCCATCACCGTTCTCTAGCCCACTCTGCCACCCCAGTTCAGACATGGCCATATGCAAATCAGTCTAACACTGGGTCTCATAAGGTGGGGGGGGGGAGGGGGGTGGGCCTAAGGTCTTGTACCGGGGGGTGGGGGGGGGCTTCGGTGGTGGGGTTTGGGGTGTAAAGCAGCAAGAAAGGTTGACCTAGATGTCAGAAATGTACAAAAAAATAAATTTCATGAGCAGAAATGTACTTATAAATATTTTTTAAGAATTCAATATGGGGAGAAAGTTAAAAATTTGCTCGTTAAATATTAACGGCTTGAATTACTATAGGAAGATCGGGGTCTTACGTTATTTGATTCACCTACTGAATATTGATGTTCTTTGTCTTCAAGAGACACACATTTCTTGGGCCAAGAGGGATTTGTTAAAAAGACTAGGTCTTGAGCTCTTAGTTTGTTCTAAACAAATGGGAACTACAAGAGGAACAGCTATTTTGATAAAACAAGGGATTGGGAAGTGTAGTAAAACGCTAGGTGACAAATGGGGCAGATGGGGAATTGCACAGATTCTTATAGATAAAGTAGAAATGACAGTTTGTTCATTATATGGTCCTAACCTAGACGATAAAGAAGTCTTTAATCTTATTAATTGTGAATTAGCAAATTGGAATCAACCCTTAATTATATGTGGTGACTTTAATATCAACATTGGAGCAAACTGTAACATAAGAGATATTAGGTGTCATCAAGGACGGAAGGTTCAATCTTATAGGGCTCTTAGGAATTTAGTCTTGGGGAACGGCTTGATTGATGTTTGGAACAAACTTAGACCAACAGAACCAGGCTTTACTTATTATTCTGCACCGCATCGTAAATTTGTTCGCTTAGACTATTTCTTTATCTCTCCTAAGGTTTTTGATGACTTAAGCATAGAGGTTTTACCACAAATGATTTCTGATCATAATCCTATTGTTTTAAAGCTCTCAATTCCTTCTTCTGAACATCACAATAAGAGACAATGGTCTTTTCAGAGAAACCTATTGTTAGATCAGGATTACCTATCTCATATGGATGGGATTATCAAAGATTTTTTTGTTAATAATAATGGATCTACATCGATACAGGTAGTTTGGGATACCTTTAAATCGGTCATTAGAGGTGAGACTCTGAGCTTCTCGCAACATCGCTTAAAGAAAAAACAAGCTGAATTTATGGTTGCTTTGGATAAAATTACTTCTGCAGAAGTAAATTTAGCTTCTTGTATTAGAAACGGTATTTGCATTCAAGAAGCTCAGAAATCTGTAGCTGTGGAACGTTCGACTGTTTATTCTTTCCTGGCTGAACAAGTAGCGATAAAATACAAACTATTTAAAAAAGACTGCTATGAATTAAGTGAGCAGACGGGAAGGACCTTGGCTCAAAGGCTGAAACAAAAAGCTGCCATCACGGAAATTCTTAAAATAAAAGACC
This sequence comes from Triturus cristatus, assembly GCF_964204655.1. Classification (NCBI taxonomy): domain Eukaryota; kingdom Metazoa; phylum Chordata; class Amphibia; order Caudata; family Salamandridae; genus Triturus; species Triturus cristatus. Next base: position 28,386,525 of record NC_140593.1, on the reverse strand, counting down.
AAGATGGTGTAATTCAGGAGTCTACTGTAGGCATATTAGGGGCATTCCGGGATTTTTACCAATCCTTATATAATAAATCAAATGACGGTACCAGTATAAGGAATGATGTGTTTAATTATTTTTCAAATCTAGATAGTCCCTCCTTCCTCACTAGCGAACAAGGTAAAACATTATCTGCCCCTATAACATGGGAAGAGGTAGAGGAATCGATATTGGGTTTGGCTATCGGTAAAGCGATGGGCCCGGATCATATCCCTTTAGAATTCTATCGTACCTTTCGTAACATTTTAAAACTCGAATTATTAAAAGTCTTTCAAGAAGCTTTGGCAGGTAGACCTCCTCCTTCATGGTCACTAGCAACCATTGTTGTATTAAAAAAAAAAGGTAAAGACGCTCTGGATTTGGGGTCGTATAGACCAATTTCTCTACTAACCTGCGACAGCAAGATCTTCTCTAAGATATTAGCAAACCAACTGAAAGATTTTATGCCTAATTTAGTTGTAAAAACCCAACATGGTTTTATTAAAAATAGAGATACAACGGATCATGTAAGAAGAATTATTACCCTTCTAGACTGGGCTCAGGCCTCGAGATCCCCAGTCGGTGTGGCACTATTGGACGCTGAAAAAGCGTTCGATAGGGTCGACTGGGGATTTCTCTGGTCTGTCCTAGCCTGGAAGCGATTTCCAAGCAGATATATAACAGCTTTGAAAGCCCTATATATTGACCCTAAGGCGAGCATACGAATTGCTTCGGACATTTCAACAACATTTACAATAACGAGGGGGACAAGGCAGGGATGCCCATGTTCCCCCTTGTTATTTGCATTATATATAGAACCATATTTACAAAAAATTCTACGTGATGACAATATTTGCCCGGTGACGATCCACCAAATTGAGTATAAAATCTTGGCATATGCCGACGATGTTGCTATAGTAACCTCAGACATTAATCGAGCTTTTCCCAAGATTGTTGAAATAGCTAGTGAATTCGGATCTTACTCTGGTTATAAATTAAATATCTCAAAAACACAGATGATTCACTCTACCTCTGATGCGCCAACTGGTTTACTATTATCGAAGACGGCTTTGTATTTGGGTGTGATTTTGTCACCTAAAGTAGAAGACATTGTTGGGCTTAATCTTGATCCAGTACTTGCTGCTACGAATAGGTCCCTCGAGAGGTTAGATAATCTACATCTCTCTTTGTATGGCCGTGCTAATGTTGTTAAGATGCTTTTCCTTCCCAAATTTCTTTATTTTTTTCGGACTATACCATTACTTTTTCCATCCAGTTTCTTTATTAAATTAGATAGGATAATTTCTAGATTTCTATGGGGATATAAAAGGGCAAGGAAGTCTTTACTTAGCTGTACTTTACCCTCGCTTCGAGGTGGCTGGGGAATCCCTAATTTTCGTTTATACTATATGGCGATATCACTTAGACTAATGAGCAGTTTAATTTTCGAGGGGATAATCTTGGATGATTTCTTATATCCCTCAATCTACACAATGATTCTTGGTAGTCAAGCACAAAGATGTCTGGTCCGTTTTCTAGAGCCAAGTTACTATAAGAAAACAAGGTTCAAGGTAATGGTTACAGTCTTCCAATTATGGAAAATGTGCAAACGTAGACTTCATTTAGATAGTAACTTTAATTTTTACACACCTTTATTTGATAATCCATCGTTGCCACCAATTTTTTCTGATTGTGTTATACAGCGTTGGAAAAATTGTAATATTCGTCAAATTGGGGATTTGTTTCCTAATGAACAATTTACAACATTTTCTCATCTTCAACATTTGTATAATTTACCCAAATCAGATTTTTTCAAATACCTTCAAATACGTAGTTTTCTAAACTCAAAGAATTTAGTGAATTCTAACAAAATTAAGAAACATGAGGTATTAGAATGCTGTTTGAAACAAAAGAAAATTGGGGTGATATATAAAGCAATGATTAAAGGCTTAGAAGATAATCTTGTATCTTATAATACAAAATGGCAAAAAGAGATGGATATTGAAAATATAGACGTATTGGATACCTTGGTACTGTCCAATCAAATATTAATTAATGGATCGCTAAAGAGCCAGAGCTTTATGAGCACCTTTGACTTATATTATACTCCTGCCAAGTTACTAAAATGGAAAGGGAATACTGGAGATAAATGTAATCGCTGTGGATGTATAGGTGCAAACTCTATTCACATGTTCTTTTTATGTCCTAAACTATCCCAATTTAAATCTGAAGTTCAATTGTTTTTAAACAAAATAATGAATATTCCCCTAGTATTATCTGCTGATCTTGTAATACTTGGCATTCAATTTAATACAGCTCGGCCTTTCACACGTGCTGAAGAGGGATTCCTGTTCATATCAATGTCTATTTTTAGATACTGTGTCACTTCGCACTGGCTTGATGCAGATCCCCCTTCATTTTCACAATGGCAAATTAAATTGCTAAACATGTATCAACTGGAGAATGCTGTTTATCGTTTAAAGGGGACGAAAAAGAGGAACTTTGGCTCTAAACTCTGGGCTCCTATTTATGATTGGTTACAATGCTAAAGTATAATTTGTACGTAAATTGATTTTCCTGTTATGTTGTATTTATGTTTTCGTATAACTAAAGGGACAATAATGTGTCTGATCAACTTTTACTTGCTGCTGTGAAAATCAATAAAAAAAAAAAATTAAAAAAAAAGGCCCCTCCTCTGCAGTATGGACACGATCTTGACGTCCCAATACCTCGACGCACAGCTCTTTTGTTCTCTTATTAAGGTTTCCTCTGTCAGATTTTGAACTATAAATAGATAAATATCATACTGTAAACAGCAAAACAATATTTAGACTGTGAGGAAATGTACACAGGCAATCCATAGATTTTTTGCAAGAATGTTTTCTTCTCACACACAAGTGGACTTTCTAAACCTTAGCAGGATTGTAATTTGACTGACTTGTCTTATTCTTATTTTTCTTCTGTTGCTGTCAGACCTCTTGCACTGGTCCTAAGTCGGGGGAACGTCTTAGGCGAATGTTACAGAGAGGTGGGAATCTTGCTTAGCTGGGCAGCTTTGACCTCAGATTCGGGAGTCCACTACTCTCGTGTGGACCCTGATTGCAGGTGTGAGTCTAAATTCCGATCCTGAAATGATGAGTTGTTGGATAATTATCACACCCTCAAAGTTTTCCTCTGATACATTCTGACATAAGCAATCAATAACGCCATTTTATTCTTTCTATGTGTGCTGCAGGGTGAAAAAGCTAAGGAGAAATACAAGTATTTCTCCTCGTTGCGCCATTTTAATGCCAGCTACTGCATGGCGCCGCCTCCATGTAAATCTGGGGCAGCGTCAAAAAAAGATGGGTGTTGCGGTGGAACACCCACAGCAACACCCATTGCACACCCATTTCATGCAGATACCTGCATAAAAGGGTACCATATTTACAACGCCAACGCTTAACGCCACTTTATAAATCTGATGCAGGGCAATGCACCACCAGAACATTCGTAAATGTGACATTCCAGTGGCGCAATCCCCTTGTAAATATTCCCCATGGTTGCTTGATCAAATCTAATTTGAATCAGTCCTATTAAGTATTTTCCAGAATAAAAAGTGCTGCTTTTTTGAGAAAGCGGTACAAAAGGGGGTGGTGATGTACAGACCATCAGAACCAATCAAACACTCACACCCAGCCACCAGATCTGGGTTTGATCCATCACCGTTCTCTAGCCGACTCTGCCACCTAGTCAGACATGGCCATATGCAAATCAGTCTGACCCTGTGCCTCATGGGAACAGTCCAGCCTGAACTGCCAAGCCATGTCTTCCCTGGACCGGAAACAAGCTTCCTAGGACCGGTTTCTGGCATTTCAGCCGTCTTCAGCCAGGCTTGCTTGTACCGCTTTTTGGAGGAAGCATATGTTATCCTAGTCGAATTAGAACCAATTCTTTCCATAATGTTTGAATGCCATAGTGCAGAAGATCGTGGATTGACACATGTTGTGAGTTGACTGTCCCTTTGCCACACAGGTGGGATACTCTGTTCTGACTGGTGCACACGAAAGCTTTTCTTCAGAAGGGCGTGCTTGAGGCATTTTCTGAATTTATTCTTCTAATGGTGATATGGTTTACTGAAGTAGCATGGAACAAGTCTCGTGTAAACTAAAGAGGAAGAGGGCCAGATTCACAACCTGACCTGATGTCTAAGTTTAGACATGAAGTCTATCTTTAGACCTGACATCAAAGGTTAGACCTCAATTCTACATTCAGACCTTAAGTCTAAGTTTACATCTGAATTCTAACTTAAGACCCTAAGTCTGAGGCACATATTTACAATATTTTGGCATAGGGCAGCGCCACAAGCCTTCCAGCTGTGCTTCTCCACATCAAAAGAAAAGAGCAGGAATGCACTGTATCCGCAAGATGTAGCGCATTCCTGTCCTTTCTGTCAGCGCTGGCACACACACTGCAGCCGAGTGCCAAAGCATGCACCCTTTCACAATTGTGCAAGGATGTCTGTGTTGTTGGCATGAATATTTTTGGGCACGAAGGGACATCATAGGGGACATTTCCCTCGTTCTAGGTATACTTCAGATTTCAGCACACATAGAAAGAGGGAAAAAGAGAATGAACACATTTCTCCTCGTTACGTCTGTTTGGGAAGGCATTAGCTTTGACACTGACCCAGATTTACACTATTTTGTTAATCTGAGGCAGTGTCAAAACCCATGGGTGTTGCGTGGGAACACCCACAACAACACCCATGGAATGTCCCTTTCAGGCAGAGTAAGTCATTGCTTTAATGCATATTGACATGGCCATGAAAAGCCACACAGAGTGGCTTTGCTTGGCCTTGTAGCTATAGGCCGGCACACTGCGCCTCCGTAGTATCACAAAAGTGAAGCTCAGTAAAAGTGCCACAGGGGCATTGTAAATATGCCCCTAAGTTTAGATCTCAAGTCTATCTTTAGACCTGAAGTTTAATGCAGCCGGACCACATATGCAAAGAGGTCTCTGATTGCCATTTAATATGTTCCATACATGACTTTCCAGTTACATGTCTACACCTTTGATCTGTAAATTGAATACCTGTGCCCTGAGTGTGCACAGTAGCATACTGTGCTGCAGACACTAACATCTGTGCTCTCAATGTACAATGCACTGTACTGTTCTATGCCTGAGTGTCTACAGCAGTGTAGAGTTCTGCAGAAACTGAGATCTGTGGCCTGAGTGAGTAAGTTTTTTTACTGTACTGAAGAAACCGAGGTATGAGCCCTGAGTGTGCAAGGTACTGTACCGCACTGCAGAAAATTAGGTCCGTGCCCTGAGTGTGTGCGGTAAAAAAGGGGTACCATCCTGGATATCCTGGGGCAAAGAATTTGTGCAGGTCATACTCTTCCTCCATCTTCCTTCTTCAAGCATGATGCTCCCATTTAAATAAAGAGAAGGGCACTCAAGGGGTCTAATTCATAAACTGCACATTGTAGTACATAACATCGTACTACTGTAGTACTCCTTTTTTCCTACTTATTGCAGGTCAAAAACCTATGGTTCAAAATCTCCACCCCCAACTGTTGTATATTTTACATGCATGTGTTTCCTACTAAGGGCCCAATTATGATGCAGGCTGAAACGACTCCAACCATTGGTTGGAGCCCTTCAGATCGCATCATAATCGGCTGGTTGGATTCCTTGCTGACCGACCCATTTTGATGGGGTCGGTCGGAAGGGAATTCAAATCGGATTTCCGAATGGCCTCCGATAGACTCGGAGAGCCCGTTTGCCATTCGGAAGCCTTCGGTAATCCCTCGGCTGGCTCTTTACAGACGAGGGATTACGATGGCTGATAGCCACAGCCTTTCTGTGCCAGACTTTTGGACACAGACAGGCTTTAGGAATCTGTCTTTGGGGGCCCCCAGCAGGGCCCCCATGGGTGCAAGGCCACCGAATGGCAGCTTAGGGGGCACTTAAGGGGCCCCCATGTTGACCCCTGCACCCGGTGGCAGGCACTTTGAGGTGCCTGCCACCGGGTGCAGTTATGAACTGCACCTCTGCTCTTTGCAATGAAAGCATGAATTCCGTTCGGAATGCATGTTCCCATTGTAAAGAATAGCATTTAGACCGACCCTACTTGTGGAACCGGAACCGAAGACAGGAGGTCATTCGGTTCCAGTTCCCAACCGATGTAGGATGGACTCCAGCCTGTCCGACATCGGAATTGGGCCCTAGTAATTAATGTAATAGGGAATCTGGGAGTGGTGCAAAAATAGGGAATAGCTGCAGGTAAATGGAAGTAGTTTAGGGAGTAGCAAGGAGGGGTAAAGGATGAGGTAAGGAGTAGTTTATTAATGAACATGCTAATAACAGCAACCACCCACAAATAAATAAGACCATTGTAAGTCACAAATTACATGTCTATGGTTACTACTGCACTAAAGGTGACAAAACAGTAGCAAATGGGGGCATTGCTAAGATGGCGGTCAGGAAGGAGGCATTTTGAGGAGCTCCGTTCATGGCCTGGCCCATCATCCTGGATATACAAGCTCCCCTCCACAATGTGCCCCCAGAGTGGCTGGCATCTGTCAGCACAGTGGAGGGGGCCGCTGAAACGAGCAAAAGCAGGATCCAACATAGCCAGGAGAGATGCCAAGACAAAAGGGGGTGCCCAATGTACAAAGTGTGGGGGCCCCGCTGGATGCCTGTGCCACTTAGAGAATTCTGATTAGTCTAGCGGGACAGTGGATGCTGGGGGGACCCTGAGATTTGGGGCTTTGACTGAGCGTACAGTACAATGACATCCAGGTGGCTTGAGGGCCTGTGGGGCCCTGGATTTGATGCAGACAATAGGAGGAATAGTTGGGGCTAGCTGGATCCCAGTAGACTCTGGGAAGTCAGGGAAAGTCCCCCACTGTAGTGCGACCAGCTGAAGAATGACCCCAAGAGAGGTTGACAAGAAACGATGACCATAAAGAGGCACCTCTGAGCACTGTGACGAGGCCCGCTCAGGTGGTGTCTACATGGGGGTACTGAGGGACCTGGTGGGAGTACAGAGCAGCCCCCCTGCAACATACGTATCCCTCTTGGCTGTGAGCAGGAGGTGAGATGCAAAAGAGGGGAGACACTGGGTATCATGAGAGCTGGAGATGAGGCTGACGCAGTGACGGGCTGTGGAGCTAAGAGGTAGGTGGAGGGTGCTAGTGCCTATGGGAAGGGATGTGAGTTGACTCCTGCTGGGGCGTGCACTGTAAACATCGCAGCTATATGGTTGGCCCCAATGGGGGTCAAGAAGGGAGGCCCTGGTGGGGGCAGAAGACCCACACTTCCCTTGTGGAAGGTGGCCCTAAAGACGGAGTCTGACCAGACATCAGACCACACACTGCAACCCACCCTGAATGATGGAGGACCAAGGGGTGCCCCCCGAGACCTAGGGAGGATGTCCCCCACAGCCAAGGAATATGGGTCCCATATCAGACCCTCCAAGACTCCCATATAGCAGGAATGGATGTAGTCCACCTGAGAATGGACTAAAGAATCACACAGTCAGTATCCAGTAATTAAGGACAAAAGGCTAGCCCCAGAAAACAAGAAAAACTGCATTAGCCTTGGATCTTGGTCTCCTGAGGACAGACAACAAGAAACTGGTGGAGAGAGTGGATGGAACAAAGCAAATCCGGGGAGATCTGGGGTCCCGGGTTAGGGGCAGCAATGTGGAATTTCAGGCCCTCCTACAAACAGTAGCCCAACTTTAGGAAAATGTCGAAGACGCAGAAGAGTGTTCAAGACGGACCAATGTGAGAATAGTGGAAGTCCCAGAGTTAAAGGAGGGGCCAATCATGTCTCTGTTTCTGGAGGACTGGCTCCCCAGGGAGGTTCTCAAAGGCAAATCATCTAAAATGCTGATGATTAAACAATCACAAACCACCTCAACCGATAGTGGCATTGCCGTGCAACTTCCACGACAGGGACCATATCCTGCAGGTGTCACGGACACACAGACCCTGTATCTCAACTATGCCAATGCCATACAAAAACAAAGAAATAATTTCTGTGGGGTAAAGCAACACCTCCACACAACCTTGAATATAACTTTTCCACGCGACTGGGGATGCCTGGGAGTGGGGTTGCTACCTCCTCCTGGATTGAGGCAAACAATCCACTAATCAAAAGTGGAGGAGGCAGAAACAGAGGCAGAGAAGACTGGGGGGGCAGTGCTGGCTCCAATAAGATCCCAGGCAAAGGGCGGAACGTGTCAAGGTGGTTGCAGACATCCAGAGCTGCAGATTTGGGTGTCAAGCAACAAAAAGGAGGCCCTGATGAAGAACTCAGAAGAAAATGAAAGCTACTTAAGGGAATGCTCAGGAGAAACTGACAGGCCAGTAGTCACTCCAATGACAGTGTACACAATAATTTGAAGTTAGCGATGGCTCATACAGGCCGATGGGAGACTGTTGAGTGGCCTACGACTTATTCCAGATGCTGGGCTGGTTAGACAAGAAGGGTGACTACAGCAAGGGTGACAAGAGGGGTGACTACAGCTTGCCCGGTACCTCTATAGTTCTGGATTTAGATTCCTAAGAGCAGACTTGTAATTCAAAAATGCAATGTTGTTATATTTGTTGGGGGGCTACAGATACCTCGGGAATTGGGAGCGCGGGACATTTTGAAACCACAGCGTGAGGCGTTTGGGTGGGGGCCATTCAGGGGATGATTATAGGCACACTGAGATACCTACAAAATGGTCACATATTGCCTAACACAACAGAATCTTCCACTTAAGGTGTTATCCTGCAACATAAGTTGGCTGGGATGTGAATGGAAGTGGGGGTAATGTGGAAATACTTAACACAACTGAATCCAAATATTCCTCTCCAAGAGATGCATCTCACAGGAAACGCTAGTAGTATACTACACCATGGCAATACACCCCACTAGTACATGATAGATACTCACCAAGATCAAGATGGGTAGACATTCTAGTTCACTGATCCCTACCCCTCATGGTAACACACACATGGATAGACAAGTTGGGATGCCAAGCAACAGTGAGTGGCCAGTGTAATGGACTCGCCCTCACACTGGCCACTTGGTCCTTCCAGCAGGTTTACAAACAATGGGACTAGTCAAAATGTGAGTGTAACTAGCGGAAGTGGCGGACTCGGTCCCGCTGATTGACATTACCTAAATTTAATACATCATGGGGAAAGAGACAGAATGACAAAATCAGGCGATCTACCAAGACCAAGTCCCGACCCACTCCTAGAGATTTTCCTGAAGACCATGGGATTGGTACACCTGTGCTGAGAGAAACATCCAGAAACCCACCAAAACACCTATATCTCCAATTAGACACCTTCTACTACTCCCTTGCCATAAAACACCAAGTAGGATGATTTGGACTCCCAGAGATACATTCACAGGGCACATCTAACCATTCACCACTGACAGTACTTCTGAAGACAGGCATGAAGAGATCAAGGGGGGGTTGGAAATTGGACCCCTGGGACCTAGCAGTCTGGTAAAATAAGAAACTCATGATGGAGACTAGCCCCCAACACTTCCAGGAGAACTTGGGGACAACAGCCTAGTAGTTCACCCTGTGAGAGACATACAATACAGTTTTAAGATGAATCCTGTCTGCACACATTATGGGCAAACACCAAGGGGCCGATTCAGATCCGGGTCGGAAGGGCACCGAACGCGATCCGGCCGGAAAAACTATGAGGCGTACGCGTGTTTTCCACCCGACTCGTACAGCTGTACCAGCGAGCAAGTGCGATGCGAGCTACCTGAAATTCACCGACCGAGTCGTTTCAGGGTCCGAACCACTCCGTACGTCTCGGCTGTAAGCTAAGCGTGGCGTACAATGGATGCGATTTACGACCGAGCCAGTACGATGCACGCGTAATGATTATTAATTAACAAATAAAAAAACAATTTCTTCCCTCCCTTTACCTCTATAATCCCACAATCAGCACCTAAAAAACACAATTAACATAATTAATGATCAATTAATTGAATAATATTAATTTACAACTAATTATTAATTTAGTAAAAATAAATTACTATGCACACTTTACCCCTATATAAATGCCACAACCTGCAAACACATTTATTAATTAACAAATAAAAAAACAATTTCTTCCCTCCCTTTACCTCTATAATCCCACAATCAGCACCTAAAAAACACAATTAACATAATTAATGATCAATTAATTAAATAATATTAATTTACAACTAATTATTAATTTAGTAAAAATAAATTACTATGCACACTTTACCCCTATATAAATGCCACAACCTGCAAACACATTTACATAAAAAATAATAACACAATTAAGAAACTTAAATATCAATGAAGTAACTAACATTAGTTAAAAAAAAACATTAATATATTATCATTTAATTACTTCCCAATCTATACCCCTATAAACCCACAACCCGCTACAGAACAAAAAAATACAAAATATAATTAAATTAAATTTCATAGCTAATAAAAATGTAACTGATATAGTAAGAAAATAAAACAATGATTAACCAAATAATTATGTCACATAAATTTAAAATATCTACTCTAAAACATAACTATTTAAAAACAATAATTTTAACGACTATATTTATGGATATGATATTAATGACTTCTATATTTTAAAAATTGATATTACTTACCTTCAAATCGATATTCTTGCACTTGATATTTCCATTCCATGATATTTTTCACTCGATATTATGGTGAGTCGAAATTTGTTCCTCGATATTCTATCACATCTATTCAACATCTCAATTGCTGCAATGCTCTTGTCTCAAAACTCTTGCCCCATGTGTGTTTTTGGACTCCAGTGCTCATCTATATGACCAGACATGCTTACTGACAAACAACAATGGCATTCTCATGCAATGTCTAGGTGTTAGTGCCCGACCTGAAAGAATAACAACGGACATTGTTGTTTGCCCGTGCAAGTGGTGTTCAGACTAAGAGGCTATTAGGATGGTGGTCGGGAAAACCACCCCGACCGCCATGGAAGCAGAAAACAACCGCCCCTACGGCACCGTGGAAAAACCGGTGGTCAAATTAGGATCATCCGCCAAACAACAACGACTGTGGCAGAACAGGGCAAAGAAAAAACACCCACAGCGGGTAGTGATTGCCAAAATCCGTCCACGGCGGTCGGACGCGTGTTGGAAAAACACCAACCCGCTGCAAGCATAGCGGAGACACCGCACGGGAAATTAGGATATCCCGATGGTCCCACGGTACGTACCGCTGTTTCCGACCACCTCGGTCGCACACTGGAATGAATGGGAGAGCCAGCTGAGGAGCTGCAGCACAGCCACCGCTGTGGACGATCCGTGAAAATTATGGCGGATGAAGCAAAAAACCCACAAAAAGGCTAAAAAGTGCACACAGCAAACTAGCCATGCCCCCCAAATACACAAAATACACCCCAATGACACAATCACATGGCAAAAAGAAAAATAAATTCCCCAGGACAACCCACACACCACACCTGACAGCAATACTCCATTTGGACACACCCACATAGCTGAGTATAAAACCAGCCCCTTCCCTGACCACAATCCATTGCAATACTCCAGCAGGGAAGGGACACACACACCAGCTTAAAGGAGAGGCAAATAACACAACATCACTAGCCACTCCTCACACTGCACCACCACCACTTCCACACCTGCACCACTAACCCCTGCACATCACACACCATACACATCACAACCACACCCACCACTCATACCCCTGCACCCACAACCACTTTGCACACCACACACCATGGTAACACATAACATGCCCAAATTGACTAAGAGTGAGTTGACAGTCATGGTAAATGAGATAGTCAAAGTGGAACCACAACTGTTTAGTAGCCTGGTCCAGCAGAAACCATTAGTCACAAGGACACAAATGTGGGCAAGGATAGTCCAAAGCGTCAATGCAGTAGGGACCACCCCAAGATCCAAAAAGGAGATCATGAAGCGGTGGCGTGATCTGAAGAGGGTTGTCAAAGAGAGGAGAAGCAAGAACCGTGAGCTGGCTCAGAGGACTGGTGGTGGCCCTCCCATTCCACCAAAACCATTCACATCATGGGAGGAGAAGGTGCTTGCCATACTGCATCCAGAGAGTCTCACAGGAGTAGCCGGGGGAGTGGAGGCTGGTAAGTACAAACAAATGACTACCACCGCACTGATATGTACTGCCTTGCACAACTACAAAGCTACACCACCTAGGACAAATTCCATCCATCTGCACCATACACTCACAAAAACATGTTTCACGGATCCAACATTCACCCACTCACATTCCCCTAAACGTAGCTACCAACATTACCATGTGGGCATGTGTACAGGCAGACAGCACTACAACTCTCACCAGGCCCCCTTGTCCCACAGCATCAGCAAGATGGATCCCTCCCCTCACCCCACCCAGAAGCAAGTGTCAGCCATTACATTACCCTCATCAAACTTACAGGTAGGTAGCCAAATTCACAGTGAGGGTATTTGTGTGTGGGAGGTCTGTACCACTACTCCCACCATGAACCCTCTCCCACACCTGAGCAGGATGGAGCACTCCCCACCCAGAAGCAGTTGGAAGCCATTGCAGTACACCAGACAAACTTACAGGTAGGTAGCCATCTTCCCTGGGAGGGTGTCTGGGGTTAGGAGGCCTGCACCCCCACTCCCACCATGCCCCCTGTCCCACACCTCAGCAGGATGGAGCCCTCCCTCCGCCCAGAAGCAGTTGGAAGCCATTGCAGTACACCAAACAAACTTACAGGTAGGTAGACATATTATTCTGTCTTGTGACCCCACTGAGCAGGATGTATGCCTCCAGCATGCACACACAGATGTGTCACACAACAAAGCCAAATGTGAGCACATTACAGGTAGCCAGTATGTGCACCCACACATTCGCCACAAAAGAAATGGTGCCATATGACAAAACCAGATCTCTCATTGCACAAATATGCTCACCTACCCCATTGCCACTCACAGTGTGCACACAGGTAAGCTAAGGAAACTGTGACAGCTACCAAAGTGTGACACACCAATGGACATGTAGAAGAAGTCTGGGCACCTATTGACATGTGCATCACCATGGGGCAAGTGCAACAAGGACCATTCAAAAAATACGAAAGCATGTGTAGTGGTACAAATCAAGATATGCACATGACAGGACAAAGGTATGCAGTAGATGACAATGGCCAGTCCATGTGACGCCTGCCAGGTCAAAAAAATCAAAAAAGAGTCCTCAATGAAAAACATGTTGTGCCAGTCCCAAGATGACAACAGGTCCCTGTAATCATGAATTATGCACGGGTCACATGGTATGCCTTGACACCTCAAACCATGGACAAGTAATGCCTGTACCACTGCATCTTGTCAGGAATCACAGTAGTGCACAGAGTAAACAATGTGATGATCAGTCAATTTTGCAGTGTACAAAACGTGAATGATACACAGCTAACACAAAGCTTGTGGGGTTCACTACAATGACCATTTCCCATCTGATCCACAGGTGACCAAGAACTCACTGCAGAGGACTACACCAGCAACCTGCAAAGCCAGTCTTCCCCCGGTACATGGACTCTCGGAAGTGGACTGCCAGGATTCCCTGGATGATGAGCTCGAAGCCGGCCCATCTGGTGTGCCAGGGAGCAACAGGTCCCAGGACCCTATCATACCCCCACCACATCTGCGGTAATAATAACTTCACTGCAGACCCATGCTGTTATGGCCTGAGTGGCCACTGCCACCACCACCTCCACCACCACCACCACCAGTGCTGCCTGCAACACCCTCCCTGTCCCAGAGGATGACTACCCCACACCACCGACAGAAGTGGGCAGGGAGAGGATGTGGGTGCACACAGTGGTGAGGCAACAGGTCCGAGGCAGCAGGGTGGGTGGGAGGGGAATGGTCACCCACAGACACTAGGAGGCTGGGACCCAATCCCTGGAACACATCACCAGAGTCCTTGGCACATACAAACAGGCCCAAGGACGAACGGGCCGGTCAGACAAACTGTTGCACGAGCTCTTCCTGCTGATGAAGTCCATCAACACCAGCATGAGACAAATTGTGGACCTCTTGGGCCAGCAAGTGGCGGTACTGAGGGACAAGCCTGCACCACAACCAACACCTCCACCTCCCTCTGGTGGGCCGCAGGATGACAGTTCACCATCCTACCCTGCGCCCACAGAGAGGGGTGAGTCCTCAGACCCCACTGGACCTGAAGCAGGCCCCCCCTGCCAAACGACAAAGGGGCCGTCCTAAGAAGATCCTGGGAGTATCTAGAGGCAAAGCACCTGCCAGACACCAGTCACGGAGCCAGCCATGATGGCAACCATCTTCACCACTGCATTGACTTTTTGGACTGTCCTTCCCCACACTGCCTTGTGAATGGCATCTGTCTTTTGGACTGGGTCACCACATCAATGTGGTGAATACTTGATTATCTCATTTACCATAACTGTCAACTCACTGCTCCACCACCACCTCAATGGAAATGTACACCCCCTCACTTGTCACCATTGCAAATAATATATCCTTACACACATGTTGTCGTGACAATCAATCAACCATTTGTCTGCACCGTCTTTATTGCAGGATGTACAGTCTTCAACATGATCACAATGTACCAGGAGTATGGGCTGTATGTAGGTAAGGAGAAGTTGAAGGCACCTAGGGAAACACAACAGAACAACATTCACTGGTCTGAGTGTGGCATCACAGACATCACACAACACCTACTATCAGGATAACCCAACATGCACACATCACAATGGGCAACAAGTGTCAACATACACGTCCTGTAGATGTTCCCAAATGACCTGTCCCAGAAACATTGCCATCCACTGCTGAGTGTACAACTGGCTGCTGTTACAATTCTCACATACCCCTTCACAACAACAGCAATATCAACAGACAATGGATATGTTGTACATTGTCATCCACCTTCAAGTGAAGTAGCAGGTGATGAGCTGTTCACGCAGGTCAACACCTTCCTCCTCTCCACTGTCCTCATCACTGGACACGGGTTGGTCTGCAGGCTGGGTCTTTGGGTCCTCACCATCATCCAGGAGCAGGGGAATCTCCTTGCAAATGGCTAGTTTGTGGAGCATGCAGCATGCCACTACAATCTGACACACCTTCCTGGGCGAGTAGGCCACTGCACCTCCGGTCTTGTCCAGGCAGCGGAAACGTGACTTGAGCAGACCAAATGTACGCTCCACCACACGACGTGTCCTCCCATGTGCCTCATTGTAGCGGCCTTCAGCTGGGGTCCTGGGATTCCGCAGTGGGCTCAGCAACCAGGGACGGTTGGAATATGCAGAGTCACCTAGGTATGACAAACACAAATATACATTGCAGTGTCGCTGAGGCAGACGACAGCAGGTCACACACCCAGCACGCCATATGACTAGGCATACTCACGCACAATCCATGCACGCTCGGGAAGCAGATTAGCCATCAGCAGGGCCACAATGTTGTTCCGCAGGATGTAGGAGTCATGGGCAGAGCCTGGGAATTTGGCACACATGTGGGAGAAGATAATATCTGCCAGGCACACCACTTGCACATTTATGGAGTGGTAAAGTTTGCGATTCTTGCAAATGTGCTCACTTTCCTGTGGTGGCACAAGCCCAACATGGGTGCAATCAATGGCACCAACAACATTGGGGATGTGTCCAAGGGGATAGAAGTCTCCCTTCAAAGCTGGCAATTCAGCATCCCTGGGGAAATGGATGTATCTGTCCTTGTATATCATCATAGTGGACAGTACATCACGCAGAACAATAATGAACATCGGTTGTAACATCCCACCAGCGCTGGCCACTGTCTCGTGATATGATCCAGTGGCAAAAAAATGCAGGGCCGCCATCACCTTATAAATAGGGGTGAAAGCTGTTGGATATGTCTGGTGAGGCTGCAGGTGGGACTCCAACAGATCACAAAGGGTTTTTAGGGTGGCTCTATCCAGATGGCATTTCTGGATGATCGCCACATCCTCCATGTCCTCCAGCACCGTCAAGTGACAAATCAGATTTGGCCTCCTCCTATTTGAGATGAAAGTGGACACATGTCAATGCAATACATCATGAGATGGGCACAGCATCTCACGGTCTGGATGACACAAAGACAACAAAGACTGTTATCAATATTGAGTGACAGACAAGCTTACATGTAGGGACACCTTCAGCTACACAAAGGGCACACCTGTCAACTTACACAAAACAAAAACCTCAAACACCACCTTGGTCAATGTGAATACACATGGAGATATGGTCACATTTCACATGGGCACACCTGGGAGTATAGCATCTAGCATATGTGTAACAAATCAACACCACTGTCTCCTACCTAGATGCTGCACCTATCACACCTTCATGCGTCATTTCAACTTGGCACACATCTGCCACAAAATGACCACAGTCGGCGCAGGAATGACGAATGTGCCCATGAGCAGACATGAGAGGCCATGCACAATAGATCCTCATTCATTGAGGCGAGCATTGCTGTGATTGTCACTGCACCTCAACACATTGACATGTATACACTGTAGAGTCCAGAACAGCACTGTCCTGCCTACACGACCATCAAATTCATAAGTAACTTGTGAGTGAGTACAGGCCAATCTACGAAATCACACACACAAACATGGCATGTGTAGTCACCAGTGGAGTAAATGGAACATTGGTATCGTTTGCAAAATTATGTGCCATTGACCATGTGGGTACTGTGCACTGTTGAGGTTTGCCTGATGGCCATTGCCATTGTATGGCACTCATTGCGGTAGCTACTGCTTGGCCCCGCCTCTCCCCGGTGGTGTGTCACCAGCACCCCCATACACACAAATGCGTTAGTGATAGGCATGGAGACATGGGGAAATGGCGGTTGGCATGCTCCGCCGCCTGAATCGCAGTGCCTCATGTCAATGTATGGCACTCATTTTTTGGTAGCTCCCGCCTGGCCCCGTGGTGTGTCACCAGCACCCCCATTCACACAAGTGCGGTAGTGATAGGCATGGAGACATGGGGAAATGGCAGTTCGCATGCTCCGCCGCCTGAATAGCGGTGCCTCGTGTCAATGTATGGCACCCATATCGCGGTAGCTACCACCTGGCACATGCGGTGTGTCACCAGCACCCCCTTTTCACACAAGAGCAGTAGTGATAGTCATGGAGACATGGGGAAATGGCGGTCGACATGCTCCACCGCCAAAATTGCGGTAGCGCACACCTGGCCCCTGCGGTGTGTCACTGCCATGGAGCTTGCCATTGAGCCAATGGAAACCTTGATAGTGGTGGCATGATGCAATTTTGAAGATCACTGTAGGCATGCTCCGCCAACTGCGGATGTGGTCATTGGATGCATTTGAAAAATGCACCATTGCGCCAGCACACACCATGCCCCTGCGGTGAGTCACCGCCATGGAGCTTGTCCTAGAGCCAATGGGAACCTTGGAAGTGGTGGCATGATGCAATTTTGAAGATCGCAGTAGGCGTGCTCCACCACCGCGGAGTCGGTCATTGGATGCATTTGAAAGATGCGCCATCGTGCTAGCGCAAAACCGGGACCCTGCGGTGTGTCAGCGCCATGGAGCTTGCCCTAGAGCCAATGGGAACCTTGATAGCGGTGGCATGATTCAATTTTGAAGATCGCTGTAGGCATGCTACACCACCGCGGAGGCGGTCATTGGATGCATTTGAAAGATGCACCATTGCGCCAGCACACACCATGCACCTGCGGTGTGTCACCGCCATGGAGCTTGTCCTAGAGCCAATGGGAACCTTGGTAGTGATGGCATGATGTAATTTTGAAGATCGCGGTGGGCGTGCTCCGCCACCGCAGAGGCGGTCATTGGATGCATTTGAAAGAGGCAGACCTGGACCACCAATTGCTGCAGCTTGGCACCTTTTAAATGACCCCAGGGGGCTATATATGTGTGGGAGTGAGCCTCACATTTCAACTGCTCTCAGAGCTTGCTGCCATTCACCCCTCACCTGCTGCTGCCTCCAGGGATTGCTGCCACCCCTCACCTGCTGCTGCCTCTAGGGACTGCTGCCTGAGACCCCCTCACCTGCTGCCTGGTGCTGCATCCAGGGACTGCTGCCCGAGACCCCTCACCTGCTGCTGCCTCCAGGGACTGCTGCCTGAGACCCCTCACCTGCTGCCTGCTGCTGCCTCCAGGGACTGCTGCCTCAGACCCCTCACCTGCTGCTGCATCCAGGGACTGTTGCCTGAGACCCCTCACCACCCAATTCCTCTGCTGTTGTCTCATGTCCACAGTGATGGCAAGGCCAGAGATGATCCGTGCCAGTACCTTCATGAGCGAGGAGCTGGAGGTCCTGGTGGACGAGGTGCTCGTACAGTACCCAAGGCTATATGGTGCCCCAAAAGTCCTCAACAGTGGGGGTGTAGGTCAGGGTGGCACACATATGGTTGGACTGATGCAGTACGTGCCTGGGAGTGTGGGGTTGTGTCATGCACTGCCTGACATGCTGTCTCCAGGAACAAGGTGTGTGTACCCAATGCCACAGGTTTGCCTGCCTGCACATGTATGCATGAGTGACCTATGACGTGTTGTCAGCCATACAGTGACGCAGAAGGTTGTTCATGCAGGCGTCAGGACAGTGATTGCTTGGCTGAAAGGCTGAGTGTGGCCCTGTAGTCCAACTCAGTGTGTGCCCAGCTGTCCAGCACAGTCCCCGCCCACAAAGACAAGGACACATCACTTCACTTACAGAGTATTACATCAGTCTTTTCACATTGCAATCCAGCTATGGGCCATCTCAGCACTGTGGATTGCACATGACCGGCCCTGTGAAGAGGATTTTGGATTTGTGAGATCATGTCCCTCAATGTGACATCCATGACACAGTCATCTATTCACATGGCAGGGACATTGAGGGCTGCGCAGTCTTGGACACATTGAGTCTACCCCAAACACAGGTTGATTTGTGATGTATGTGTTGCTCAAGCCAACAATGGACTGGAGGTGTGGGCAGGCTACATAGATGTTTCAGTGTAGGCATCCTGCATGTGTGTGAGATGTGCAGGGACTGTGTTCCCCCTCACACCTGCATGCTTTTACATCAGCTTTTCCCATGCAGATGTACCATGTGAGATGTACTCTAGTCTCTGGTAGACATATCGTTGGATATGTGATGAGTTTGTATCTTGCTGCTATACTGATAGATGTCGGTACATGACACTGTGTCATTGATAATTTCCCCCTCTCGTCTCCCACGCCTGCAGCTCATGGTCCCCCAGCGTAAGGCCGTGTGGAGGGCCACTGCAGCAAAGGTGTGAGCTCTGGTGGTCTCAAACCGATGGTGCACCCACTGCCACAAGAGATGGGACGACATCAGCCGGCTGCCAAAGAACGTGGCGGAGATGACCTTGGGGCTGCTTCCTCGCACTGGGCATTTGACATGGCACAGCATGAAACCACTAATGGGGTGCATGTTTGAAGGAGCATCAGCAGCAAGCCAGGGATGAGCATTTGGGGAGGGTGACTTTGGCTGGTAGTGGCTGAATGTGTACAGAGCCTGTGCCAGTGCTGGTCTATGAGATGTTGGTAGTGTGATGCAGTGGCATGTAAGTGGCTGCTGGGCTGGGTGCCGGTGTCATGCATTTGCCCTACCTGTATTTACAAAGGTGATTTGGATGCTATGCATCACATTGCATTCTGAGTTGTGCTCTTCAGGTTTCTTCTGCATTGGGGTAGTCTTGGGAATCCCATGGGAGGGAACGGCAGTGTGCCCGATCTGACTGTGCCTTCATCAATGCGTCCATTGCATGCACCCAGATTGGGGAGGCCTAGACATCTGACAACAATGTGGACCATCTTTTGTCACCAAAGTACAACATGGTGGGTGGCATGGGCTAATGGCCATTGTGGGCTGTCATGCTGGAGTCTGTGTCTGTGTTGTCCCCTCCTGTTCCATCCAGATCTATCATTGGCAACAAGTAGTGTGCCCCCATCATGTCCCTAGGTGTGCTCAGAGCTAGTTAGGTGTGTGGTCGAATAGAGCCACAAGTAGGGTGTTGTGCTGTGTGGTCATCACATGGCTCACTCATGCCTGAGGTTACAGTTTCCATGCACTGCTTGAGTCTATATAGTGAGTTGGCACAATGTGATTGCAGAGGGTGGTGTGCAACATGTAGATTTGGTCATCAAAGCACCACATCATCTGATGCCAGCGGGGATGCATCTATGTTGGCAGATACAGGGAATGGGGACTCTGCATCGTCTTCCACCACACAGCGGCCAGTGTCCACCCTCCCAGCCACTTCCTCTGGTGCTGCCCGTGTCCACCTCAGTAAGAGGGGAAGAGTGTCCTTCACCCCTGGCACCGCTGCCCCTGCCCCTGTCCCCCCTGCTGCCATCAGTGCTGAATTTTGTGCCAGCTGTGTGTAGGCCAAACAGCTCTCCTCAATGCCTTCATTGACCACGACAAAAAATTGGCCCAGGTGGTTGCTTTCATGGAGGGCATACATTCTGATGTGGATTCACTGCACCGGACTGTCCAGGCTTTGTCCTGAACAGTGACATCTGCCCTTCAACAGGCACATAGTTACAGTCCAGCTCCGGTCCCTTTGTCCGCCCCCCTGGCAGTGACCATGTCTGACGATAGTGACCACAATCCACATACATCAAAGTCACAATATGGCACACGAAGCACACAGCAGCAGCAACCCAAGCAGTCCTGGGCGCAGACACCACCCCTACAGAAGATCAAAGCCACCCCAGAGCACAGAGAGAAAAGCCTGTCAGGCGACACCAGGGGACAAAAAACAAAGCAGCAGACCTCAGGCGCACATGCTTTAGAGGCATCCCCATCCAAGGACTCTCCTGACCCTAAAGCATCTCGCAAAGAGAAGCATACAGTGTATGTGCCCACCAAGGAGGTGGTGCATGCAAAGGGTACACCTAGGAAGGGCTCCAAGGCAGATTCACCCACCACCTTGACTTCCATTCCAAGTCCAGTGAAGTAGGGGAATGAGATCACTGTAGGGGTGACACCTAGTAAACAGGGGAAGGGGGGGCATAGGCAAAGCCAGGCAAAGCATTTGGCTGGGTCCAGCACCTCACTAGAGGGGCTGCCAGCATCTGCACCTCATGCAGCTTTGGTGGTGAGTGTTCCTGTTGTGTCCACACCACTTCCCATTGATCCAGAGTCAGTCAAGCCAATTAGGATCCCTAAGAAGTGGAAAGGCACCCCTCCACAATCTCCCAGCCACACCGTGGCTCTACCTCCACGTGCCACCACTCCACCTTTTCCAAGGAGCCCTCCGGCTTGCCAAGATACTGATAGCTCCACCTCAGCTGTTCCACTCTCTCCCCAGTCAAGTGCCCCGACAGTCCCCGAGACACAGCCAGCTTCCAGTCTGAGTGTTAGTCACCCTCACACACCTGTCTCTCGCACACATAGGCCTGTACTGCACATTGCTACCCACTGACTGTGTTGCTGACCATGGAAAGGTACAGTCGCACACATTCCCTAGGCAGCTTCTCATGGACATGCTCTCCATTTTGTGCCTTGCTCTTCTCTTCTCATGGTGCCTATCTGTGCAATATGACACTAAAGACAGTTGCTCCAGTTGTCTATTTTATCAGTGTCCCTATTGAATAAAGTTCTTTTGCTGTGTGTATATGGTTTACTGTGCCACATGGTCCTTGTGCCACTTCAACATAGTCAATGTTTGGGCTCACTTACTCTCTTTTTTCAGGGGTGACAGGGTATTCAGTTCTTCCTGACCCAGATACCTGTGGGGGCAATGGTGTCAATCTACAATGGTTAGCAGTTGTCATTTACTTAATTTGTTCATGTTGGCTATATTGTACACATGTCAGGTTGGGGGGCACTGCCAGCACAGAGTGGGTTTCTGCACACAGTATTGTAGGCAGGCTGGCCAGGGTCATCATGTATGTGTCTTATTCCTTTATGTGTGCCCAGTGGTGTATGTGTGTGGTCATTTTTAGGCTTGGGCGGTAAATTCCGTTCCGCTCGCGGAATTTGCGGAATTCGCGTAATTTCGCGTTCCGCGGAGAACGCAAAATTGCTCAAAAGTCTGCTTTCTGCGATTTCGCGAAATTTTTGCTTGTTCGCGTTCTCAAAATGCGTGTTCGCGAGATATTTCTCCCCGAGCACGCAAACAGCAAATGTGAACAGAAAAAAAGCATCGCGAACAAGCAATTCTGCGTGCTCGCGGAATTTCTGCGTGTTCGCTGAGATTTTTTACCGTTTCGCGGAGATTTGCGTAACGCAATTACGCAAATTCCGCCCACCCCTACTCATTTTGTGATGTCCAGTCATCCTAGTCCCATGGCTTACTTTCCATTTGTGCTCGTGGATGGTCAGGTAGTGTGCAGTGTGAAGGGGGTGAGTTTGTCGGGAGTGTTGATGTGTGCATGCCCCTGCATTGTCAACTACACACATGTCACCCAGGAGTTGTATGCCTGTTGTTTTGATTGTTCAGCCCTGTGGATGTGGTTGTATGCCCATGTGTGAGTTGTATGTTGTGCACTGTACAGTGTGTTGGTGTGTCCTTGCAGTTCTGTATGACTCTTACTTGTTGTTTTTGTCACTTGTGATTATGCAGAGTGTGTGACTGGCAAGTCAGTGTTGTGTTTTGTTGCACATCCATGTGTCGTGTTGCTGTTTGTGGAGACTGTGCAGACCTGCTGTTCCACACTGCCATTGTGGTTGTGTTTTCTCATGCATTGCTGTCACATGGTGCCTTCTTGCCTCCAGTGTGACATGTTGTGTGTATTGTCATACCATCACCTATCTGTGCTTCAGATGCCTACCCATTGTGGGTCTGCAATCCCTCTCTTTGTGTAATGTACTCTCCTGCCATGTGCCCTACTGACATGCAGTACACTTCTCTTTGGTATCAGCTATCCCCTTGGTTTACATGTTTGTGTGCCTCCCCATCACTTAATTTGTGACACTGTTCTTTGTGGTGCAGTCGCTTGGCCAGGGTCAATGTGTCACTCAGGGCATTTCACCAATGGGTTGTATATGATGTTCTGGTGCTGTTTGTCAGACATGGTTGCTCCTATGCAGTTCAAATGTGTGTGCTGCACAGTCCTCTGGTAAAGTTGTTTCCACTTTTGTGTCCCAGACTTGTGCATCTGTTGGTGTTGTGTTGGATGTATGTGTGTTGGCTGTGTTCTTGCTTCACTTCCTGGGTGTGCTGTTGTCTTTGTGCTGTACTGTATGGTGTTGTGTGGGTTGCTGTTCTGTGACTGATGTCTGTGTGTGGCTGGTATGCTTGGTGTGCATACACTGTTTGTTGTGCATGTAGTGCTGTGTGTGTATGTTGCCTTGTCATTGCCTGGTGTGCATCCCCTGATGTCTTGCTGTGATTGCTATGTGATTTTTGTGCATGTGCATCTGTTGTTTGTTTGATGTGGCTATCTTGGTCTGTGATGGTGCACTTCTTGTGTGTGTTGTGTTATGCTGTCTGTGCATTGTTCCTGAATGATGAGGTTGTGCACTCTTGTTGTGTCTGTGCTCCCATTGCCTTTCCACAGTTTAGCTGCAAAGGGCATGTCTGTTCTTGATGTGGTTCTGTGTGTGTTTCTGTTGGGCTATGTGTGTGTCTGTTGTTTTTGTGAAGACATTTTTGTGGCATCCCATTGTGTGTGTGATGTTTGTGGCTACCCCCAGGGTGTGTGATTGTTTGTGTGTGTATTGACTGGCAAGTATTGCCAGCCTGCAGTGTGTTTATCACTGGTGTTGTGTGGTGCTGGTGTGAGGGGTGATATGTGTGTAGATTCCTACTGGTGTTTTTCAGTCATGGTGTGTGTCAATGGGCCCTGTGAGTAGTGCTGCTTGTGCACTCCTGTGAAGTAGTTGTATACATGTGTGGCTGTTCACAGTTTGACTTCAGGGCCTTCCTTTCATCCCTGTGCCTATTCATGGTTTGCCTTGCTGTCTCCCTGTGTTTGTGTGGTTTGACCTCACTGACTGTACCAGCCATGTGTGCTTTGATGGTCTGAGGGTGTTGTTCTCTGTTCCTTGTCTTGCATGTGATGTACACATGCTTGTTGTGTGTCTCCATGGCCTTCCATTTGTGTGCAGCCCACTTTGGTTTCCCTATTTGTTGTGCTCCATTGCTGTTGGCATGTGGGGTGTGTATGTGTCTGTGTGTCAGTCTGTGGTATGTATGTGTGACTATGCAGACTGTGTGTCCATTTGGATGTTAATTCCTGGTATGTGTTCATTTGGTGCTTGTCCTTGATTTTTGTTTCCCTGAGTGTGGTGTTGTGGTGGTGTGTATGTTTCCCTGGCCCTGTGCTACTGTGCTGTGTGTTGTGTGTTCCTGTGCAGCCACTCCTGCAGTGTCTGTCTCCATGATTGTTTGTTGTGTGGTGCATGGGGTGCACAGTAGGGGCACATGGCATGTGCTTTCATGGGGTATGCTAGTGTGTGGTGGAAGGGGGTGTGGTCCTGTGGTCTTTGTGCCCTGCCCATGCCTGGCACTGGCTCTGCCTTCTGCATTGTGCACATGTATTCCCTTGTGTTCACCGCTGCGGTAACGTGAACGGAACATTGCTGCATGGTGGTGGTATCTGTGTGTCCAGGATGCAGAGGGGTGACTTGGTGGCAGGTGGGTGATGTGTGGGTGCCATTGTCGATGTGTCCCTGTCCCCACCAGGGTGTCTAATGTGGATTTGGACCTGTGTCTGCCCATGTTTTGTGTGTTGTGTTTGTGTTAATGCGTACTTGCGGTGGTGTCCGTGGCGGTCCATTAGTTCCTGGTGATGTAGCAGGTACAGCACCGGAAAGACGTGTAGAGCTGGATCCATGGCGGTCATGACCGGGTGGTGTGGACCGGGACTCTGGTTTCGTGCTCCACTGTCGAGCTTCCGCCGTCTCTGGTTGGGCAGTATCTCCGCTGTCGTGCGTCTGCTTGTTTGTGACATCCTAATTTGTGGAGCGGGGCAGATGTCATTCCGCACGAGTCTCCGTTGGCTCCCACCGCCGCTGTGGCGGGTGCACTTTGATGGCTGTGCGCGTCGCACCACGGCGGTCAGGAAATTGGGTATGTTTGGCCATACTAATATGGTGGATGTGAGGACTGCTGCTTGCGGGTGGAAAAAAGCATTTTTCTGCACCACCAGCACCGCCCAACATCATAATGGACCACTAAATCTCAAGCAAAGAAAAGAACACAAACGCAAGGGTGTTATTATATTAACATGTGCAAAAGAAAATGAGGCCCACTACGTGCAGAGTTAGGCTGACCTAAGGAAAATTATAATGGGCCATGCAGGGAACACACAAAACTCCCTGAACCCCACTTATACTACTGGGTGACCCAACTTCAGATAATCAATGACTGAGTTTATGTGTCTCAAAACGAGCCATTGGTGATGGCAGACAGGGGAGCAATAGAGCCAGAAATGTATGTTTGGTGTCTGTACGACAACAAGGAACTATCTCTGCTGCTGGTGCCTACACACGTGGTGGTAGAGACATAGAAAAAAGCCACCAGCGTCCTGGGTGGGAGGGGTAAAGTGACAATGGAGAACAACCTATGGACCTCGGATCACTTAGGGAGCTATGGGAGATGAATGGCCATGCCAAATGGGAACTGACTTGAATATCTTAGGTGAGGGACATAGTGAGGGGGTAGGAGATGATTCCATACCAGGAACGTCAAAACCAATATGAACTCTCAAGATGGGCAATACCTCAGACGCCAAGACTAAGGGTCTCTTTACGATGTTGGTCGGAAAGGTTCCGAATGGCATTCAAATTTTCTCTAACTGGAGTCGGAACCCATGTTTCCGACAGACTTGGAAACATTTCCAACTGATCGATTACGACTTGGTGCCAACCGGCATTCGCAGAAACCAAGTTGTTCCGAGTTGAATCGTATAGGTCTATGGACTGCGTTTCCGACGGACTTATTACTATGTCGGATTTGGACAGCCTTTCTGACTCAGTTTGTCTTACAATGGAACTGCTGTCCGATACTGACTTTGGGGGTCTGTAGCAGGCCCCCCTTCACCCGGAGGCCTCAGGTTGGGGCCCATGGGGGTACCCATGGGTTCCCTCTTTAGAACCATGGGGTGCCCGCCACAGGGTGCAAGGTTTTCCACACCACCCCTTTCTTCAATGGGAGCCTGTGCTGTCTGTCTGAACACAGGCTACCATTGAAGTCAATGGTAGTCAGACCAAACAGTGTTTGGAACCATCGTAATTGATCGGTCGGACTCCGCGAAACGAGTCGTTCAGAAACGATTCCGACAAGGGGTCAGTCTGAATGCTTTCTAACTGACATTGTAATGAGGCCCTAAGTTACCTCCTTCGCCCACATGTGGAGGTCCTGATAGAGGCCACAGGTGAATCTCCCTTGCGGTACAGAGTGTTAGGCCCACCCCTTACCAGCCATGCGGTGTCTCAACTATACTCCACCCAACTACAAAATAGCACCCCCACTGGATAGCCTCAGGGAGAAATGGGAGGGGTCCTCGGTAAAATGGAGGATGACGACTGAGGGAGCAACCTGCAGATACCCTCGAGAAGGGGAAACAGCGTTTACAACGCTGCCATTACATTGCAGTGCTTTTATAACGTGGTTCTTACAACAACTGTGTTATTAGTACGTGATACCTTTACATCGCAAGTGATTAGATTTACTTGGTGTAGGGGGCACTCTAAACTAAGAAATACTACAATTTACTATTCCAACACCTTTCCTACTGTTGCACATGCTGGAGTTGGAATAGTAAATTATACTATTCCTAAGTCCAGCGTGCCCCCTACCACAAGCCGATCTAAGGACTTGCAATGTAAAGGTATCGTGTTCTAACAACGCGGTCATTGTAACGACCACGTTGTAATGGAACGCGATGTAATAGCATGTGTAGTAACATGCTATATTCGACTGTTCTGAATGGTGAAGATTTAATCATACAGCTGTAATAGAGGCTGTCGACAGAGAGAGACCATAGTCCAAATCTTGTGGGACTGTCCATTCCTCTTGCAATACTGGGGGGGGGGGGGGAATTTATAGGTGGCTCGCAGAGTCTTAAACTGTACGATCACACTGACCCCCAGTTGGTAGCCCTGGGCATATGGAGCAACAAGTCTTTAGACAGATAAGCCCTGCTCTTTTGCTGTACAGCTCTTATGGTAGCCAAGCAGGATATCATTTGCATGTTGTGGAGTAGTGAGCAGGGGTGGGCGGAACTCAGAGAGTTTTTATGTAATGATGCAGAGTTCTGGGAGCATTCAGAATTTGGCATGCCATGCTGCTTATGCTGATTTGTAGCGCTCAGAGCTTGTTCCACATTGTAAATTCAGTGTGAATGGCACTACACGGTGCACCAGAGCGTGCTTCTTCTTTCTGCAGCTCAAGTTGATTTTCTACTCGAATGATGATGATGATGATGATTATGATGATGATGCTTCATTTGTAGAGCGCCTGGCTACCCCTAAAGGTGTGTCCCCGTGCTAGAAGCACATCTGCAAGAAGAAAGCTAAAGACTATTGAGCTACTGTTTGTACAGCCAGGTTTTCAACTTTCAAGGTTGGTTCAGATTTCTCAACACATAGCCAGAGAGGGAGAGTATTACATTTTTGGGCTGCCAGGTAGCCCATCCTAGCTTTCCTTATCCTGGGGATCTGAAGTAAGTGTGCTCCCCTTGAACGTAGCTGGTGACTGGGATTGTAAGGGGTGATGAAGTCATGGAGGTAGCTGGGGTCTTTCCCCTATAGGCTTT
Organism: Triturus cristatus; assembly: GCF_964204655.1. Taxonomy (NCBI): domain Eukaryota; kingdom Metazoa; phylum Chordata; class Amphibia; order Caudata; family Salamandridae; genus Triturus; species Triturus cristatus. The sequence continues at coordinate 28,358,763 of NC_140593.1, read as the reverse complement.
TGTGGCAAAAGCACAAGGCCTTAAAAGAACTCTTTTCTCGATCGGCAGCCAGTGAAGGGAGTCCCGGGCTATTGTCATTGAAGAGCGGCTAGGAAGATTGGGGACAAGGCGTGCCGCTGCCTTTTGAATGCGTTGGAGGCATGTCATGCATTCTTTTGTTGCACCCAGACATAGAACGTTTCCATAATCTAGCTGTGAGGTCACCAGAGTGTGGACTATGGTTTTCCTGGCTGACACCGGCAGGAAGTCAAGGGTTTTCTTCAACATCTTCAAGGTGCTGCAACATCTCCCTGCCACCTTTCTGGTTTAAGACTCAAAAGAGAGTTTGGGATCAAGCCACACTGCTAGGTTTTAATCCTCGGTTTTAGGCTCAGGGATAGGACCCAGTGTTTGCGGCCACCAGGTTGTATACCACATGGAGGGGGATTTTCCAACAATCATGACCTCTGTCTAACTTTATATTCAACATATAACGTCCCAAAGGCGAGACCAATTGCATTGCAAATGCTTGTTTAATGTAGGTCCCACTAGGCTACCAGGGAGTTCATTTGTGGAGAGTGACTCCTTGGGCAAGGGTCACTCTCCTTTGGGGTCAATCTTTGTGGCTGTGTCTGCCTCGCAGGGGGCCGGATGGGCATGTTTTTTTTTAATTGGGCCCACTAGACACCAGGGATTTTTTTGTGTGGCTTGGCCCCTTGGGCAAAAGTTGCTCCCATTTTGTGAGTATTAATTTGGCCATTTCTGCCACCCTGAGGGGCAGATCGGCTGATTTGTTTATTTGTAGGGCCACTCGGCCACCCGGGTTTTTTTTTTATGTTGTTGAGCGGCCCCTTGGACAAGGGTCGCTCCCTTTTATGGGAGGATGATTGTGGTCTTTTCTGCCCTCTTTGGGTGGCAGAATAGCAGTATGTTTTTAGGCCCATCTGTCCTCAAGGGGGGCAGAAGCCACTATCCACCTGTGTTTTTTATTTTTTTATCTTAGTGCTTGGGAGTGCCCTCAAGGGCAAGGGTTGCTCAACTTTTATGGGGGTGAATATTTTATTTATACTCTTAGGCTCACCTACCCATTAGCTTGGCTGGTGGATTGTGTGTGGACTGGTGCATTATTTGCATATGTGATTGCAATGTTTTTTTATCCTTTTTATTCTAGTGTAAAGCTTTTGATTCCTGTTCCCAATTTCGACAGTGGTGTTCTGCAGTTTTGCGTAGTTGCATTCTTTTGGTAAGAAAAACATTTTTGTTGTATATACTCCAAATTAGTATTTGTGTCATATATGAATGAATTTTTTTGTAAGTGGTGTCATAATGGCAGCCTATTTAGTTAGTGTTTTGTACATGGAATTCTTTGCGATGTGTTTTGCATTGTCTTATCTGCAATTTTCTTTTCTCTTTCTTTTTTAGTGGGATATTGTTGATCCATGCTGTGTCTGAGCAGAGTAGGTGGTGGTGAATTTATCTGCTTCTGGCAAGCGAATGGTATCGTTTTGGAGTATATAGGTATTTCTGATAAAGGTGCATTTTGTTTATTACTTATTTTGCAAAGTGTTTGTTGTTGTTTACTTGTTTGACAAATTACGTTTATTAGTAAGCAGTATGGCTAGCCGTAGAATGACTGCTCAGCAGGTGGTTGGTATGCTTTTTGAATCTTCTTCTGAGCAGGATTATGAGACTGACAGTGCATCTGAGGGAGAGGAGGGAGGGGAAGAGTCAGGCAGTGAGTTTTCTCTCCACATGGAATCATCGGATGATAAATGTACTCTCAGTGCAGATGAAGCTACTCTCAGTGCAGATGAAGTGCCTGTTTTAGAGGAGGATACTGCTATGCCAATGGTGCAAGAGGCATCTGGATTGCAGCCTGAAGCTGCTAGGCTTCCTACTGGAAGTGCTGGAGTCTGCGTTGATCCAAACATGGTGCAGCCGGTGTTGCCTGCCTTTAGTGGTGTTGCAGGGTGTAGAGTGGATTGCCTATACAGTTTTTTCAGTTGTTTATGGATGATGTATTTTTGGGTGAAATTGTTGAGCAGACTAATTTGTAAGCTGAACAGTTTTTGAGGGACAACAGTGACAATCTTAGGCCCCACTCTAAAGCTACCCGGTGGACTCCCACAAATTTGGAAGAAATGAAGAAGTTTTTGGGTTTGACTTTATTGATGGGTTTGATAAGGAAGCCGTCCATGGCTTCATATTGGTCTACCAGTCCCTTGATGGCAACGGCCATATTTCCTGCAGTTATGACTCGTGATCGGTATTTGCTTTTGCTACGGATGCTGCATTTTGTTGATAATTCTTTGGCGTTGCCACAAGATCACCCTGACTGTGACCGTCTTTTTAAGATTCGGCCTGTTCTTGATCACTTTGTAGATCGATTTTCAGAGATCTATACTCCAGGGAAAGAAATATCTATTGATGAGTCTTTGGTCTTGTTCAAGGGTCGTTTGTTTTTTAGGCAGTACATCCCTAGCAAGAGGGCACGCTATGGAATTAAGCTGTATATGTTGTCTGAGAGTAGGACAGGATATGTTTTTAATTTCCGTGTGTACACTGCTAGGGATTCCACTATTGACCCCCCTGGTTGTCCGTCCACTTTTAGAGTTTCTGAGAAATTTGTGTGGGATCTTGCTAGAGGACTGTTTAACAGAGGCCACCATTTGTACCTTGATAACTTCTACACTGCTGTGCAATTGTTTAAGGAATTGTTCAAAGTGGACACTTTTGCTTGTGGCACAATCCGCTCTAACCGTAAAGGTTATCCAAAGCAGCTTGTTTGCAGAAAACTTCTGAGGGGACAGTGCAGTTCCTTGCGTAGTGATGAACTACTAGCTGTGAAATTTGTGGACAGGAAGGATGTGTACATGCTGACTACCATCCATGATGAGAGTACTTCACCTGTGGCTGTTTGGGGTCAGATTTCGGAAGTGCGCAAACCTATGTGCATTTTAGACTACAATAAGCACATAGGTGGTGTTGATAGAGTAGATCAGAGGTTGGAACCTTACACTGCTATTCGTAAGGCTTACGTTTGGTATAAGAAGTTGGCCATCCATCTCTTTAATTTAGCAACTTTCAATGCTTTTGTTGTGTTCAAGGAGTGTTCTCCTGCACCAAAGTTGACCTGGTCTCCCGGTAAAAATGGTCCCTCACTTGTGTGGGAGGCCCAAGTACCTGCGAAAGGCAAGGGCTCAGAACGTAGTGAGGTGACATCAAAATTGCCTATCTCTAAACCACCTGGTTTTGCAAGGGGGTTTACTTGGGTTTTTGGCCCCGTGCTCGGTGGCCATCTAGGGAAACCTACCAAACCCACACATTTCTGAAAACTAGACACTACGTTTTGGGCCCTTGCTTGTCGTGGGTACTTGGGCCTCCCACACAAGTGAGGCACCATTTTTACCGGGAGACCCGGGGGAACGCTGGGTGGTAGGAAATTTGAGTGAGCCCGGTGATGCCACAACTTTCCCACACAAAAATGTGTGAAAAAAGGGATTTTTTCAGCTAAAATTGAGGTTTGCAAGGGTTTCTGGGTAAGGAAACATTGGGGGATCCACACAAGCCATACCCCCCAGGAAGCCCCCGGGTATCTAGCTTTCAGAAATGTATAAGTTTGCTAGGTTTCCCAAGGTGCCCGCAGAGCTAGGATTAAAAAACTAGAGCTAGGCACTTTGCTAAAAAAGGGTAATTTTTCACTGCGATATTGAGGTGTGACCACGTTGCGTTTTGTGCCATTTCCTGTCGTGGACACTAGGCTGACCCGCACAAGTGAGGTACTGTTTTTCTCGTAAGACTTTGGGGAACGCGGGCTGGGTGGAAATTTGTGGATCCACACAGATTACGGAACTTTCCACTACAGAAATGTGGGGAAAATGTGGTTTTTTTGACAATTGTTTAGGTTTGCAAAGGATTCTGGGTAACAGACCCTGGTGGGAGGCAGTCAAGTCACCCCATCCTGGATTCCCCTGGGTGTCTAGTTTTGAAAAATGTATAGGATTACTAGGTTTCCCAAGGTGCCCGCAGAGCTAGGGTTCAAAAACTAGAGCTAGGCACTTTGCCAAAAAAGGGTCATTTTTCACTGCGATATTGAGGTGTGACCATGTTGAGTTTTGCGCTGTTTCCTGTCACAGGCACTAGGCCGACCCGCACAAGTGAGGTACCATTTTTCTTGTAAGACTTTGGGGAATGCGGGGTGGGTGAAAATTTGTGGATCCACGCAGATTCCGGATCTTTCCACCACAGAAATGTGGGGAATATGTGTTTTTTTTTGACAATTTGTTTGGTTTGCAAGGGATTCTGGGTAGCAGACCCTGGTGGGAGACTGTCAAGTCACCACATCCTGGATTCCCCTGGGTGTCTAGTTTTAAAAAATGTATAGGTTTCCTAGGTTTCCCAAGGTGCCCGCAGACCTAGGGTTAAAAAACTACAGCTAGGCACTTTGCCAAAAAAGGGTCATTTTCCACTGCGAAAATGAGGTGTGACCATGTTGCGTTTTGCGCCGTTTCCTGTCACGGGCACTAGGCCGACCCACACAAGTGAGGTACCGTTTTTCTCGTAAGACTTTGGGGAACGCGGGGTGTGTGGAAATTTGTGGATCCACGCAGATTCCGGAACTTTCCACCTGAGAAATATGGGGAAAATGTGTTTGTTTTGACAATTTTTTAAGTTTGCAAGGGATTCTGGGTAACAGACCCTGGTGGGAGGTACTCAAGTCTCCCCATCCTGGATTCCCCTGGGTGTCTAGTTTTAAAAAATATATTGGTTTGCTAGGTTTCCCAAGGTGCCCGCAGAGCTAGGGTTAAAAAACTAGAGCTAGGCACTTTGCCAAAAAAGGGTCATTTTTCACTACGATATTGAGGTGTGACCACGTTGCGTTTTGCGCCGTTTACTGTCACAGGCACTAGGCCTACCCGCACAAGTGAGGTGCCATTTTTCTTGAAGGACTTTGTGGAATGCGGGGTGGGTAGAAATTTGTGGATCCACGCAGATTCCGGATCTTTCCACCACAGAAATGTGGGGAAAATTTGTTTTTTTTGACAATTTGTTTGGTTTGCAAGGGATTCTGGGTAGCAGACCCTGGTGGGAGACAGTCAAGTCACCCCATCCTAGATTCCCCTGGGTATCTAGTTTTCAAAAATGTAGAGGTTTGCTAGGTTTCCCACGGTGCCCGCAGACCTAGGGTTCAAAAACTGCAGCTAGGCACTTTTCCAAAAAAGGGTCATTTTCCACTGCGTAAATGAGGTGTGACCATGTTGCGTTTTGCGCCGTTTCCTGTCACGGGCACTAGGCTGACCCACACAAGTGAGGTACCGTTTTTCTCGTAAGACTTTGGGGAACGCGGGGTGTGTGGAAATTTGTGGATCCACGCAGATTCCGGAACTTTCCACCAGAGAATTGTGGGTAAAATGTGTTTGTTTTGACAATTTTTTAAGTTTGCAAGGGATTCTGGGTAACAGACCCTGGTGGGAGGTAGTCAAGTCTCCCCATCCTGGATTCCCCTGGGTGTCTAGTTTTAAAAAATGTATTGGTTTGCTAGGTTTCCCAAGGTGCCCGCAGAGCTAGGGTTCAAAAACTAGAGCTAGGCACTTTGCCAAAAAAGGGTCATTTTTCACTACGATAATGAGGTGTGACCACGTTGCGTTTTGCGCCGTTTACTGTCACGGGCACTAGGCCGACCTGCACAAGTGAGGTACCATTTTTCTCGTAAGACTTTGGGGAACGCGGGGTGGGTGGAAATTTGTGGATCTATGCAGATTCCAGAACTTTCCACCACAGAAATGGGGAAAAAAATGTTTTTTTGAAAATTATTTAGGTTTGCAAGGGATTCTGGGTAACAGACCCTGGTGGGAGGCAGTCAAGTCACCCCATCCTGGATTCCCCTTGGTGTGTAGTTTTAAAAAATGTATAGGTTTTCTAGGTTTTCTAAGGTGCCCGCAGAGCTAGGGTTAAAAAACTACAGCTAGACACTTTGCCAAAAAAGGGTCATTTTTCACTGCGAAATTGAGGTGTGACCACGTTGCGTTTTGTGCCGTTTCCTGTCGCGGGCACTAGTCCGACCCACACAAGTGAGGTACCATTTTTCTTGTAAGACTTTGGGGAACGCGAGGTGGGTGGAAATTTGTGGATCCGCGCAGATTCCAGAACTTTCCACCACAGAAATGTGGGTAAAATGTATTTTTTTGGACAATTTTTTAGGTTTGCAAGGGATTTTGGGTAACAGAACCTGGTGGGAGGCAGTCAACTCACCCCATCCTGGTTTCCCCTGGGTGTCTAGTTTTCAAAAATTTATAGGTTTGCAACATTTCACTAGGTGCTGGCAAAGCTAGTGTTCAAAAACTACAGCTAGACACTTCGCAAAAAAAGGCTACATTTTCATTGTGAAAATATGTTGTGTTCACGTTGGGTTTTGAGCCATTTCCTTTTGTGAGCACTATGCCTACCCACACAAGTGAGGTACCATTTTTATTGGGAGACTGTGGGTATTTCAGATTTGTAAAGCAACTGTTATTACCTATTCATTTTTGATGCATTTCTGCCACCCAAATGAAGGACTTTGTGTAAAAAGTAAGTCATTTTGAAAAATGACCGATAATTCTCATGCTAGTATGAGTATTCCCAATTTCGAAAATGTGCAAATATGTACTGTTTCTAAACTCCTTAATTTGTTCCCATTTCAGAAATACATAGGTGTCCTTCATAAAGATTTTTCCATGTATACATTTTCCCACAATAATTGCTATATACCCGGAACATAATAAAAAACCATTGCAAATTGCTGCAAAGTTTTTGACTCTGGGATCGTCGGGTTCTTGGTGAACCTACAAGTCCTATATATCCCCACAACCAGGAAGGTCAAGCGGATGTAACAGTATATTGCTTTCAAAGAGCTGTCATAATTAGAAGAAGTTACAGGTAAAAATGTTGACACAAAAGGCTGTTTTTTTCAGCTAATTTTCATTTTTTCCTATATTTAACTGTTTGTTTCTATAAAGAAATCTTGATGGAACTACACAAATGACCCCTTGCTGAATTATCTACTTTTCAAAAATGTATAGCTTTGCAGGATCCATTATTGCTTTCAGACCCATTTCTATCATTAACTAGAAGGAGGTTCAAAGCAAAAAAATAGCAAAAATGTCCAAGAAAAATGCCAAAACTGTGTAAAAAATGTTGGTTTTCTGACAAAAGTCTGTCATTCCCTAAAAGCTGTGAAAATGGTGATTTCAGCCCCATAAACCCTTTTTTGATACCATTTGCAGAGAAAAACCCAGACGCTTTCATTTGCATTCTGTTTTTCCCATTTTTATTTGAAAGGCCGTTTCCTCGAGCGCCAGTATCGGGGGGTGAAAAACTCGAGTAAGAACGGCGCGCTTGTCTCAGTAGCTTCCTCATTAGTTTCATTAAGGTCCTTGCGGGCTTCCTCAGGGAAGGTGTTATATGTAGTGAATATCTTTGGGTGGAAGTAGTCTGCAATAACGTTGCATCTCTCAACAGAGCTGTGAGGTGTTGTGAGTGTTCTCTCCAGGGATGAGAGCTCTTGAAGCGTGGCGTATAATTCCATGGAGGAATTTTTTGCCATATCAATTCTCTCTCTGTAGTACATGGAGCACCTCTTTTTGAGGAGGGAATGGTATTTGTTCTGAGCTGTTTTGTAATCTTCTTTCACTTCTTTGGAGAAGGCAATTCTCCATTTCCTTTCTATGTGCTTGCAACCCTGTTTGGTGGTTCAAAGCTCCTTGTTAAACCAGGGTGCTGATTTAGACCCTCTCTTAGGAGTCTTAGTGATCCGTAGGGCTGCATCATCGAGCGCCTCTGTTATCCATTTGTTAATTGCAGTATTTGCCAAATTGGCGTCATTATGCAATAGCGGTGGTGTTTTCTGAAGTGCTTTGGAGAAGCTCTTGTGGTTAAACTTGGAGCAGTTTCTGCGTGGGCAAGTGGGTTCAGCGTTTTCCATAGGGCGTTGTTTAGGTAACGGTATACAGAATTCAATGAGGTGATAATCGGACCATGGGAAAGGGACAGGTTGTTTTACTACAATCCCCGTGTGGTTCGAGAAAATAGGGTCAAGCAGGTGGCCTGCGTGGTGTATTGGCGCCGCAGATTTGAATTCGAGCTGTATACTGGTAAGTTCCTTGCATAAGGTTTGTGCCTCGGTTTTGAGGTGGTCATCAATGTGGAGATTGAGATCACCTAGAACTATGAGATTATTGTATTTCAGCGCCAACTGGGTTACCAGATCCATAAGATTATTTATGAAATCATTGGATGGTTCTGGTGGGCAATAGATAGGAGACCATTCGTTATGGTCCCATTGGCTCTGCTTAACCCTTTCCATTAGCCTGTCGGGCAACGGCCGTCGCGAGCACTACCTTCGTAGTGCTGCGCACATCCGTTGGCCGAGCGGCCTCGCCCGCGCAATTAAACACCCGCACCGCGGCAGATTTTACCCCGCGGTCAACGGGTTAAGCTAAAGAGGGCTGCCTCTGCGTTGCCTAGTAGAGCTTTATCGAGCGTGCACTTGATGAATGGATGGAAAATTATAGCTATTCCGCCTCCGCATTTTAGGGTGCGGTCTTGTCTCAGCATGCAATAGTTGTTAGGTAGCGCCTCAAGTATGTCAGGGGCAGAGTCTTGGTTGAGCCAGGTTTCTGTGAGAAACAGGGCCTCAGGCTGGTGGTCTGTGAGATAGTCATAGATTTCTGTCTTATGTTTAGCGAGTGATCTACAGTTAATGAGGGTGAGCTTCATGTGGGCTTGTTGAGGGATGGCACTTTTCTCAGTGTGAACCTGTTGCTACTGCCTCTGTTGACAACATTTCACTAGGGGATGCAAATTCCCTCACCCTCTTGAAAACCTAAAGTTGAGGAGCTGCGGATGAGAAAAACCTCCACCACACTGCAGTTGACAGAGTTTTGTCTGAACTCCACGTTCCATGTGGAATGTGGAATGTGCTGTGAGAAAAACTCTGCAAATTCTCCAGCCTTGCAGAATTTATCACCCACCCTAGTAGTGAGGTCCTGAAGAAGAGAAGTTGCAAGACCAATGTGGATTGGTGTATGAGCTACAAAAAAATTCTGTACAAAGCCGGGGATGTCCTAAGAAATTCAACAAAGTGTAGGGAGTTTGGAGACAAGTCATGGATGACATGCTCTGATGAGGAACGTGGTCAGGTACGCAGGTCAAGTCTGGGCTGCATCTAAATTGGATTTATAATACAATGTACTGTTACTCTCTGAATTATCTGTTTCTTTTTACCATTGGGCCCTTTACGACTAACTTGGAGATATTAGGGAGTGATACTGCATCAAGTGATGTAATAAACCCTCAAGTTCATGTTGAGTTTGTTGTGGTAGGGTGTCTGCTTTCCACCCAGTTGTATAAAAATAAAAAAAAGATACTTTCAAAAGTACAAAAAACATAAACAACAGTAGCAAACAAACTCCAGCCAAGCCTTGTAATAAGTTTAGCTCCACACAAGGCCTCTCACAGTTGTGCAAAACACTCCCATAGAAAATAATGGTAGCAGAGATGCAATAAAACACCCAGTAGAAAAAGAATTTTAAAATAATTACATTATGTTTACTTTTAAATTATGTTCATATGTGTGTATGTGTCTTAAAAAGTATACACAATTAATAATTACATTTGTAATTAGTTTAACAAATAACAGTAATTTAAAAAAAAAACATTCAACATTTTAAAAAAAACATTAATTAAACCGTATTTGTGATTAATTTGAATAAATAGTAACTGAAAATAAAATTGCTAGGTTGTTTCTTTCTTTAATGTTTGTTAAAAATTAATATTTATTAATATTACATTTGGAAATGGTGAATAACCAAATGTAGGAAATTCACAAATGAGAAAATCCACATGTTCAAGTTAACTCATTGTAGCAAATTTCTCTTTTTGGCTTTTCACCATTTCCGAGTGTATGTTTACTATATAGGGCCTTATTGCGATGTCGGTAAGTCTTCCTTCCGCCTGACTTGGTCCTGGGACCGACCAACACCCGGTCAGTGGTCCCACCCCCCTAATTAGTGTGCGACTGAACACTGTTCAGTCACATTCCTACATTTCACTATAGGTGCATGCATTATGGCTGTAAACCGTCTCTAATGCATGCTCCCAAGAGTAAATGAGGGGTGTGCTTCATCCCTGCACCATTGTTGATCCCTGTATGGGGTGCAGGGATCAACAAGGCCCTCAACCAGAGGCTGCACACCCAAGGGGGCCCTGTAGTGGGCCTCCAAAACACTTTCTGACATGGTTTCCATGTCAGAGAGGCCGGCATGGAAACCATGCTGAAAACTGTGCATCATTATCTCAAGGGTGGAAAGGCCCGCTTTTGAGATTCCTGGTGGGATTCAGACTAGCCGTCGAAAGCCAGCCAGAATGAGCAGCTGGATTACTTTCTGACCACCTAGAACCAAAACCGAGCTTTCCATTACGATGCGGCTTGTAAAGGCTCTGACCGATCGGCCCCATAGTGTAGAGTTATGTTTCCCCACTCCATGAAGCATGGAGGAAGAGCCTCATTTTTTAAAGTGGATAGTTACAACTAATAATTTTTCACATATAGGTGGAAATCTTCACCACTGGGTGGATAGTTCCCCATGGTAAAGTAGAGTGAAATTTAAAAAAAATATATTCAACTTTAAAAAACATCTAAAACATATTTCCATGGTAACTGTTAAGGAAACTTAAAATTAAATATGAATTTTCTCAGTAGAAAAAAATAAAGTAATACTGCAGCACAATTAGGATAATTTTTAACTAAATATATAATAATTGAAATATATTAAATATAACAGAGATTTATTTTCATAGGTTTAATTTTTAAAAATCCTACCTAAAGTGACATGTTTATATTTATTTATTATGTAGTAAAATATTACCCAAAATTATATACAAAATTAATATAAATATATTCATTTTTAAACACCTAAAGTTACATGCATTATTACATTTAAACAAATGTTAAACTATTTTATATTAATTCAAAATACATTTTGCACCTTTGATATAGTTTTTTCTGTAATATCTCAAACATTACTGAAGAAATTGGCACCAAGGGGCATATTAGCAACAAGGCGATATAAAATGATCTCCGCTTTTGCGTCCGTTTTCGGACGAAAAGCGGCGATAATTTTATCGCCTAATTTGCAAGGTCACGCTATCACGTGAAACCTTGCATTAGCGCCCATATTCTTAACGCCCAGCTTTGCATCTCTCATGAGATGCAAAGTGGGCTTTCCTGACCTGACATAACTGGAGAAATGTCTGTTATCGCTACTTTCCTTACGCCTGCTTCAGGACTGACTTAGCCATGATATCCTATGGAAGGTGGATATCATGGCTAAGTATGTGAGGCCCTATCATCAAGTTAACGCCAAACTTCGTGAGATTATCGCTGGGTTTCCAGCGATAATCTCATGTTTGGCATTTAGCGCTAGGATTTTTATCACTTTTGAGATAAGCATTGCTAATAGCACGCTATTTCAGTGATAAAAATCCACGTTAGCCGGCGATAATTATCCGAGCGCTGAGTGCGCTTAGAGATAATTATCGCCGGTTGTTGCTGATATGCCCCCAAATAACAAAAAGGACTTTTTCTGGAGAAAGTTTCCATGGAAAAAGTGTTTTTTGACCTGTCTCAATCTCTGGCGCAGGTTGAAAAAGCTTCACAAAATGTTCCCCCAAAAATGTTCCCCTTGGTTATATTGTACATGGAAATTTATGGGGGGATCTGTCAAGCAGCGGCTAAGAAAAAGGGTTGCAAAAAAAGTGTGTTTCCCGTGATAATTCCAATAGGGATATTGAACACGACTACAGCCCAAGCCGCTGGACGGAATTACACCAAATTTGCCAGAAAGGTAGCTCTAGGTCCAGAAAGAGCCCTTTTTGTTATCCATTCAGTGGTCTTTGAGATATTGATGTAAAAACAAATTTGTATATCTAGAGACACAAATCCTTCTGGCCTATTTTGCAATGAGTCGCAAATTCATGTACCAACAGGAATGCTGTGATTGGCTGGCCGCAACCTGTATAGAAAGTTCCGGCCACCATGTTATGTAACAGGACACGGTCTCTGGAAGCTGAAATTAAACAATGAGAGTGATAGAAGGCGTCAGGGTACAAGTACCCTGACCCAATGGGTGGAATACAGGGTGTTTGTGGGACCAGTTATGTGTACAACACATGGGAAAATGGTTTGTAGTGTGAAATTACATATATAATTATAAAAATTAAAAATACATTAATTTATTTTAACAGTATTTGCTGTATAGTGTTATTTTACGCCCCTGCCTCTATTATTTCTAGAGGAGTGTTGCAGTGCCAGTGGTTGGCTGTGCGTGGTGCTGGGTTTACTCTAGGTCTGTGAATAGCAATGGCCTTACTCATTTGAGTGTTAATGCTTGTCCCTCCCTAAACCCAGCCTTGAGCCTCCCTTAGCTCCTCTTTAACCCTCTCTAGTCCCCTCTCAGTTTGTAGTAAGTATTCCCCATTTTCCAGTAATTGCTCCCTGCCCCTAATCCACATTTACAACAAAAACATAGATGTATGTTTATGGAGATCTCCTCCAACGAGATAGAGGTCTCTGCATTTAAATAATAGGAGAGACAGAGACGTAGGCCTCTGCATGTAGGTGTGTGAATAGTGCTTTGTATTCTGTGAGCAGCACTATTGTTTGTGCTACAAAATGCAGCTTGTGAATTGGCCTAAATTTACCTGAGTATCAATATCTTTGCCTGAACTTTGATATTCTCCCAAGCCCCTCCTTGGCCCCTTCTGTCTCTCTTAGTTTATCTCTCCTGTTTGTTTGATACTATAGGTGTTTGCTTCTCCCCCTCTAATTCAAACCTCTGTATTTTTTTTACTTCACCTCTGTCTCCTGCTCACTTGTATAGATGGTCTAATGGGGAGTATAGTGGCATAGGTGGTTTGGATGAGAGACAGAAGAGATAAAACATAAATGAAGAGAAAGGCAGACAATGTAGAGAGTAGGAGAGCAAAAAATACAGAGACAGAGTGGCAGAATGTAAGAGAAACAGGGAGAATTGGGAGAAGAAAGGGAAGACAACATTGGATAGAGGAAACAAAAGAGCCAAATGGAGACAAAGCAGTGTAGGAAGAGAGAGAGTAAAAGAAATGAAAACATGGAGATGGATGGATACAGACAGAGAGAACTAGGGGAAAGAGAAAGAGAGTAGGAAGGACAGAGTATGAAGGAGTAGAGAGACAGAGAGAGAGAGATTGGCCCACAGACTGACAAAGACACACATAAAAAGATGAGTTGCAAGGAGGGGACAGAAGGAAGAAGAGAGACCACACTGCACAGAGCAAACATAAAGGTACAGAGAGTGCTCTGTGCTGACAGGGGAAGAGGGTCTAGTGAGTGGTCCATGATCCTGAAAACTGAAAGAAAGGAAGAGAAGGCCTTTCACTGAGGGGTAGAGAGAGGGCCGTCACCATCATTAGTGTCGCCCAGTGCAACAATTGTTGCTTGGCTCCATCATAACCTCCTCTTCATTCCCTCTCTGCCACCTGCCAATGGTGCCCCCATCTCTCCTTAGCCCCCACCTGACATGTATTTATTTTATAGCACTAATCATCCCAAAGAAGTCTGTCCTAGTGCTTTACATTACATACAGAGAGCCTTAAAAGTGTGTAAATCTATGAATAGGCAATGTTACTTAGAACAATAATGACTAAAAGATGTAGGAGTCACGTGTCATCCTCAATGGTAGGGTTGGAATGTAGTTTATCAGTAGGTGTAGGTGGGTCCCTACCACTAGTAATAAGGCCACAATCACAATGTAATGTCCAGTCAAGGTCTGAAAAGATGAGCCCCTTGATCAACCCTTGTAAGCTGGCTACGAGCATGGAGGCCTAACTTAGGAGACAGGAGTGTACAGTATTAAAAACACCAATATGTTAAATAAGTAAGCGACATCACACAATAAAAATCCAACACCAATTTATAAAAATAGGAAATACTTTTATGATTAAAATGACACCAAAAAAAGAAAAATACAATGTAGGAAACCAGAGACAATGATCTTTAAAGAATAAACACTTTCTAATGCCTAAAAGCTAAAAGCACCATTTTGAGTGCTCCGGTTGTGCTTAACCGGGACAAAGTCAAAGTTTCAGGCCAACCATGATCGCCTGTATACACTTAGCGGTAGTGCCCTGGCAAGTTTTTACCTTCTGACTACCTTACTTTTTTGAAGCTTTTTCTCTCGACATCGAGCAAGGAACCTTGTCAAGCCGGGTTTGACAGATGTTTGGTTCAGCGTGATCTATAGGTCATCTTCTGGAAGTCTTGTCAAGGACAAAAAGCTCCTGAGCTTCAGTGGGGCAATTGTGAATCTCAGGCCGGGTCGTAATTTGACGTCTCCGGCTTGACTACCGTCAATGGGTTGGTCACCTTTATGGAGATTTTTGCCAAAAATTCTCTAATCTTCTCCAAACTTCTGGATCTTCTTCCAGATTGACCATTTGGGTTCTGAAGGGTAAAAACACAAATCCAAGGTTACAGAAGCTCTGAGTTGCTCCTTGGGATGTTGTTCCTATGTTGCCCACAATGCACCTGGCCAAATCCTTTAAAGTCCAGCTGAAGGTAGTCAACTGGTTTCTTCTTGCTGGAGATGATGCAAGTGGATCTCTTTTAACATGTTGTGGTCTTGGGTGATAAGCCCGGGGCACCCCTGATCAATGGATGGCAGGGTGCCACCCTCAGGTATAACCCCTTCCTCCAAAGTGTGGCATATTCTTGTCCCAGAAACACTATTCCTTTAAAATCCAAAATGGAGAAATTATCCACTGGAGGTTAAAATCTGGCTAAGCCAACCCACTGGCCTGGCTAAGTTTCCTTAACACTTCCCTTCAAGTCCCTCTGCTAATTCAATTAGTGGGGCTCCTGTCTGGCTCGGGGTACAGGAAGTGGGTCTGAGCTTGTGCCCTGTCCTAAATGTCATTCCCTCTTTGAAGACCAGTTTAGCTACTCCATGCCCACCCTGCCTTTTGCTCTGCAGCGTGCAGATCTCCTCCTACCAGATGCCCTATGTGCGATTTAGGCTACTTCACCCTTCATCAGAGGAGCTTGGCTCAGCCTGTCAAAGGATGGTCAATCAGGAGAGACTGCTGGAAGGCTGGCTTTTTATTACATCGGAAAACATTGTTCTATAACCTATTTTCTGTGATAGTTATAATAAATCTAACCATAGCAAGTTGTTGGATTTATTCTAGCAATCACTTTAATATTTTGAAGTACATTTTTAACTTGCTTCTATCAATAGCAGTTGAAGCCCATGTGCTACGATGGGAAGACATGAAATTGGCAGTTTTTTCCTCACCTGGGCATATAAAAAATCCTTATATAATGTTCCTGCTTATAGTTGTCAGGCACCCTACCCCTGGGGCACCCTACCCCTGGGGCACCTATGGGTGACTTTTGGGGTAACATATGTAAAAGTAAGCCAGTTTGAGACTTTAGAAATACCTTTAATTCCAAAGTCGAATTTGAATATAATTTACTTTTAAAGGCAGCCCACAAAGCAGAGCTGCCTTGAAAATGACAGCAGACAATACAGCAACACACACTCATGTGCATCAGCTCTGCTGGGCCTCTAAACCTACATGCCCTACCATATACTAGGGGCTTTCAGGTTGTTTTTCATATTAATTGCATTTTCACCTAATTACCATGTACATTTTACACAGACTACTGGCCCTGGGTCTGGTTCGCATGGCCCAGGGCACAATCAGAGTGAGTTACCACCAGTATCAATCAAACAATGGGGGTGATCGGGATAAAAAGGATGACTTTCTCACAGGTAGGCATTACATTTTATAGTAATTTCCATGGAGAAACGAAGGGGCCCTAATATATGATGTTGTTGACCTCTCCTCCAGTGTTTGCATACCTTAGGCTGCCTTGCACCAATGCAAACACACTTGCACCAATGTGAAAGGGAGTTCAGGTGATTCCAAACTTAGGTTTTATACTGGAAGGGTTCCCTTCCAGCACAAAATTCTATATTTGACAAAGTGTGACCCTGTACCACTTTGTATGTGTGTTGCACTGTGCAGCATGTATGTAAAGTTCGAAAGGTTCGGAGAAAAGAAATAATTTTTTAAACTTCAAATCTGCCTCATGGATGCATTATTTATTTATGTCAATTCTTTCATACTGAAGTTAGTAGATAGAAATCAAAATCTATGGGTGAGTGCATGGGAAAGTTCATGTGGTACCCATGGTATGCCTCCTTTCCTAACTAATGCAGAGTGCTTCTTTGTGTTACTTAGGGTTACTGTCCAGTGCAAATTAGTATTTGTGCTGGAAAGTTAGCCCCAAAACAATAGTTTGCATCAGGTTCACAAGTTTGTGATGAAAACCAGGCACAAAGTCATTTTAAATCTGCCCATAAATGTAACGCATGATTGAGGAGTCAAGCTAATAAAATTGCATTGCTCCCCACAGGATGCCTTTTACGCAATGGTGGAATAACAAAGGATTGAGAGGAAGAAAACAATTAGGTTCTAAACCTCTGCCTTTCAATTTGCATGCAAGACGTTGAGGCCGGTTCATAGCTCAATGCATTATATCTAAAGGATTGTCACTTTTGAACTCAAAGTTTCAGCGGGATCTATGAAATAAAAACAATAATCCACTACACTATGAACATAAAATATTAATCTGTGATCTGCATGTCACATGTTGTGCTTTGCAGCAGGAACATTAACCCTCTATGCTACTATTTCATGGGTCAAAACTTTGAAATACAAATCTTAGATCACTCCGAGTGCATTAATCACCAGAGTTATCATGCTGTTGTAAATACCCCCTGAAAATGCTGCTCACACAAATATCTCTGCAGGATGCTCTTATCTCAGTTCAGCCTGCCATGCAGAGGGCTCCTCCTTGACATTGGCACCTAGTGTGACTGTACCAGTTGCAGCACCTCAAAGCAAGCACTGGCTTGGGAGAATGGAGGGGTAGAGGGAATAATAGAAAAAGAGATGTGGTTTAATTGATGACCATGGACTAATTCTAGCTTTGGCAGATCCTAAAATTTTATCATTCTGTTCTCATAACTTTATTTCCATGTGACTGACATGGTGAACATATGTAAAGTAAATATTTCAAATGAAGAGTGTTATTTGCCAAAGTAACTTACACTGATGAGCAAGTTACACATCTTCTCATTTGGGTCTTTGAAAAGGATCATTGGTTGGCACGCTGTGCTTTATCACCTACCGCTCTTGTTGGTAATCTCTCCTTCTGTGCAGAGAGCACAGTCATAGCAGCAGACAGGTTTCCCTTTTAGAGGGACCTTCCTGTATCCAGGAGGACAACTCTCACTGCATACAGAGGTAGGGACCTGGAGAGGAAGAGAGGGAGATGTGTGAGACATCAACAGGGAAGAAACAAAGGGCACATGTGGAATTATCACACATCTTGAGGACTGAGAAAGAATTTGTATTTTTGTCATGTGAGAGATCAGAAATGGAGGAAATAAGGGGTTGATGTCATAGGATCAGTGGGAGGGATTCAGGGAGTGAAAGATGTGAGAGCATGTAATTGCATCAGTGTGAGGGATCCGGGGATTAAGAGATGCAGAGAAGATGTGATGACATCAGTGTGAGGGATCCTAGGGAGAAAGAGATGTGGGCACATGTGACAGCATCAGTTTGAAGAGTCCAGGGAATGAGAGATGTAGGGCACATATGATAACTACAGTGTTAGTGAACCAGGGTGGTAGAGCTGTGGGGCACATGTGATAGCATCAGTGTGAAGAATCCATGGAGGAGGAGATGCAGGGCAGATGTGATAGCATCAGTGTGAGGGATCCAGGGAGGAGGAGATGCAGGGCAGATGTGATAGCATCAGTGTGAGGGATCCATGGAGGAGGAGATGCAGGGCAGATGTGATAGCATCAGTGTGAGGGATCCAGGGAGGAGGAGATGCAGGGCAGATGTGATAGCATCAGTGTGAAGAATCCATGGAGGAGGAGATGCAGGGCAGATGTGATAGCATCAGTGTGAGGGATCCAGGGAGGAGGAGATGCAGGGCAGATGTGATAGCATCAGTGTGAGGGAACCAGGGAGGAGGAGATGCAGGGCAGATGTGATAGCATCAGTGTGAGGGATCCAGGGAGGAGGAGATGCAGGGCAGCTGTGATTGTATCAGTGTGAGGGATCCAGGGAGGAGGAGATGCAGGGCAGATGTGATAGCATCAGTGTGAGGGATCCATGGAGGAGGAGATGCAGGGCAGATGTGATAGCATCAGTGTGAGGGATCCAGGGAGGAGGAGATGCAGGGCAGATGTGATAGCATCAGTTTGAAGAATCCATGGAGGAGGAGATGCATGGCACATGTGATATCAGTGCAAGGGATCCAGGGAGCAGGAGATGCAGGGCAGATGTGATTGTATCAGTGTGAGGGATCCATGGAGGAGGAGATGCAGGGCAGATGTGATAGCATCAGTGTGAGGGATCCAGGGAGGAGGAGATGCAGGGCAGATGTGATAGCATCAGTGTGAGGGATCCAGGGAGGAGGAGATTCAGGGCAGATGTGATAGCATCAGTGTGAGGGATCCATGGAGGAGGAGATGCAGGGCAGATGTGATAGCATCATTGTGAGGGATCCAGGGAGGAGGAGATGCAGGGCAGATGTGATAGCATCAGTGTGAGTGATCCAGGGAGGAGGAGATGCAGGGCAGATGTGATAGCATCAGTGTGAGGGATCCAGGGAGGAGGAGATGCAGGGCAGATGTGATAGCATCAGTTTGAAGAATCCATGGAGGAGGAGATGCAGGGCAGATGTGATAGCATCAGTTTGAAGAATCCAGGGAGGAAGAGATGCAGGGCAGATGTGATACTATCTGTGTTGGGGATCCAGGGAGTGAGAGATGTGTGGTACATGTCATAATAATATCAGTGTGAACAATTCAGGGAGTGAGAGATGCTGGGCAGATGTGATACTATCAGTGTGAGGGTCCAAAGAGATTGCGATGTGAGGAAGATGTGATAACTCAGTGTGAGGAATCCGATGGGAAGAGAGGCAGGGCAGATGTGATAATGTTAGTGTGGGAGATCCAGAAATAAATATAGCATACGCCAGAAATTCACTGTTGAGCTTGACTGTAAAACATAGAAGTATCCAGGCCTCGAAAGTAGTACAATTGCAGGACTATGAGGGCCACCCGCCTGTGTGGGGCAGCGTTACAACAGCATACAAAGCAGCAGAAAAGAAGATTGGGAAAATTTGATCCTGAGACAATTTGTGGAGGGCCAGGCATACTAACTGGGGAAAGTATAAATCTGCTATGTCCAACTGTGACCTGCCCTCTAGTGGGTCAGCACCCAAATATTAGTGGAGAGAATCTTCCAATTGATCGTACTGGGGCCTTTCTTTCATCCATCACTGATTATTTTAAATCATCAAAGAAGATCAAGGATAGTAAAATTGTCCCCGGGATTCAAACAAAAATGAACAGAGGTACAACACCAATAGAACTAAGCTGTGTAAAATCAGTTCTAACAACACCTATTTTCCAATAACACTTTGGGAAAGTCTCAACGAAAAAATATACAGGTGTTGGAACAAGCCCACAAAAGCCATCTGAAGTAAGCAACGCAGCCTCTACTCAGGTACCGGACTATCACCCTTTGGTCGTAAAAGCCCAGGTTTATGCTCCCTGTACCTCAGCTGTAACATTTAAGTCTAGAAATATCGACAGTAGGACCAGGAATTGGAAAATGGCAACCACTAATAATAGCAACGGATCAGTAAAAAGTTCTGCAAATGTTGATAATGAGGGTGCATTCTCAGATAGAGCGTAATTGGACTTAAGTCTGGTGATTAATATTACATCAGGCACTGAGACAACCACAGGTGATGATGTATTCCTGCCTTCCCTTATATTGTCACCAGGCAAATTAGTCTAATCCAATCATAATAGGGACCTAAACTGTCAAATGACAAGACCAGAAGCATCCTCAAGTCTGAAAAATGGAATTAAAATAGATCCCTTCAGTCCAACACCTACAACAGGAAGAACAAACCTTGACTTCAAACCTGCTTTGATCCCTGAGGTAATACACATTGAATGTGCTCATATGCCGTACAAACTAGAGAATTAAGACTCTATGAATAATCCTTTAAATTCTGCTGATTTATCATTATTAGCTTAATATGACACCCTTTTCTCTGTGAGAACAAGACAAGAAGAGGACTCTATAAACTTTCATTCAGAAATATGGAACAGTTTGCTTAAAACCATGGACGCTATAGCCACAGCCCAGATAAATTGAATATCCAGGTGGATCTATTAAATATTCTGGCCCTTTATTACTCAAATTTAACACATTTAGGTGCCGATCACGATCCGGTAAAAACCGGGTACGAACCGTCGGACGGAGCATATTCCCCGTCCGACGCGTACCCGGTCGAAAAAATATACAAACATGGAATTACGATTCGCACGGAAATACCATTTCCGTACGAATCATACAAAAACCCGACCGACGAAAATAAACATACAAATGTGATCCGGGAAAGCGCCGACGTGACGTCGGGACGCACGCAGCCTGCCATTCACGAACCAGGAATTACGATTCGCACCGACGTCATCCCGCATGGTGAATATATTCCGGCAGCCAAAAACTGCCGGGAAATCAGGACGACGCGAACAAGGAGTACCTGCACGCGACGGACAGACATGGACCCGAACCTACGTGTCATCCCGGCCCTCATAGCAGTCGACCTCCTCTACAGGTTACGACGCAGACGCCGCAGAAGGTCAGAACAACAAAGGGAGGGGGGAAGGGGGAGGGGGCAGGAACAGGGGCAGGCCACAAAACCACCACCAAAGTCACACAGCACACATGCCCTGGACATACCTGACCCCCAGGCCCTGGTCACTACGAGGGGGTGGGGGCGTGTCCAGCAAAGCCAGCGTCCACCACAACGGAAGTGCTTGACGACGCGAACCGGCAACACAACAATACAGGTATGTCCCGTACCCACGCCTTAAGAGCATGGATACGAGTCGTACCACGCCCACACCTACGTCATCCCAACAATGGCGGGACGGCTGTACCCACGTGGCAAAGGCCTGGGTACGGCCCGCACAAGCATCACATAGCGTGGGGACGGATATGTACGGACCGTACCCCCACCCCCGTATGCATGGTGCGCACCCCCAACCAAAACAGTGTAAGTACGACCCGTATCACCACCTCGTATGCATGGAGCGAACCCACACCCGTGTATGTTCTAAGCGTACATATGCTGAAATAGGAGGGGTGTGTTCAGAGTCCTCCCAGCAGTGCCCAGACACAGGAGGGGTGGGTGCCTAACGCTCACAGCAGTGCCCAGAGACAGGAGGGGTGGGTGCAGAGTCCTCCCAGCAGTGCCCAGAGACAGGAGGGGTGGGTGCAGAGTCCTCCCAGCAGTGCCCAGAGACAAGAGGGGTGGGTCCAGAGTCCTCCCAGCTGTGCCCAGACACAGGAGGGGTGGGTGCAGAGGCCCCCAGCAGTGCCCATGGAAAGAAAAAGGGTGGAGTACCCACAGATCCAATGGCCACAATTGTCAGTCAGGTGCACAAAGACCCTGCAGTACATGTAACACATGTGTGCGAGGCTGGGAGTACACACATGCATACTGCCTAAAAGGGAACATGTCCACATGAAGTCATGTCAACAGACTACATACACAAGTACAGTTATCACCAAGGATGCCACGAATGATGCAGGTGGAGACATCGCTCTGCATGCATGGCCAAAGTTGAAGGGGTCCGTCACACACCAAGCTAATGTAGACACAGCTCAGCACAACACATTGGAAACACCCTGCAGGGAAGATGTCAGGGTACACAGAGGAAGGAACACACCTTGGGACAATTTCACCATGCAGTAACAGCCTACATGAACAAAGAAACTTAGCTAACACCTTGTGATGGCACACAGATACCAGGGTCCCCCCTATGACCAGCACACTACTACATTTCCCACACACCCAACACATGATCACCACCCAAAATCATGGAGCAGCCCCACCAACAGCAATACCACAAAAGCAGTAGAGTTCTAAGAAAAAAAAGGCTTTATTCAGCATTAGCAAAAATAGTATTTGTGGAGAAAGTTCAATATTTACAAAGCCCATAGGGCAGTCCGTTAGTCACAGCTGGATGGGGGACACAGTGGGACGCGTGTCCCCTTGCTTGCCTGCACAGTCATCAGACTCCTTCGTCTTCCAGAGCGGGGAGGGCATCATGTGGGGGGGAAGGACCAGGCACTGCAGGGACATGAGGGCGAAGGGTAGGCGTCGTGGGTGCAGGGATGGAGGACTCCACCACAGGGGGTGGGGCAGGGCCAAAGGCGGAGGCCAGGATGGCGCTGCACACCTTTGCAAGGTCCTCCAGCGACTCGCCTGCACCCGAAGGAACCACAGGCCCCAAGGAGGGGGAAGGCGGAGGGATGGGTCGCAGCGCCACAGGGGGAGGGTGTGGACAGGGGGGGGGACTCAACCACCCTGACCGGGGACTCCCTTGACCGCTTGCGGGGTGGTGTCACAGTGGGGCTCAGGGACAGAGCGGCCATGAAGGAGTCTTTGCCGGATATATGGCCAGGAGAGCTGAGGAGAGGGGATTTGGAGGGAGTGGACTTGGTGGAATGCGGACTCCCACTCTGGCTGCGTGGCTTACGTTTGCCCCAGTGGGTGTGCCTACTTCACCCTGTGTGTGCGTGCCAGGAGGTGTGCGTATGACCTTCCCTGCTGGTGTGGTGCCTGTGTCTGTTGTGGTGGGTGCATGCTGACGTCTGGGTGTACGTGGGACAGGCATGGGAGTGGGAAGTGTGGATGTGTCAGGGGTAGGGGGTTGGACGTAGCGCTGCAGGAGACCCACTGCTGCAGTCAGTGTCGAGTCAATGGACCTCAGCAAGTTGCGTTGGTCAGCCTGCGATGAAAAAATGCCCTCCAAGTATGCCTCCATGTTGTTCAGCACTTGGCTGTGGCCATGGAGGACATTAAGAATCGCAGCCTGACCAACCTGCAACTGCCGCTGGATGTCCACTGACTCGGCATTGGCGGCAGCAGTGGAGACAGGGGCAGGGGGTGCGGTGCCTGGCAGGAAGGAGACATGTGGTGACCGGGCATGCTGGGAAGGGACACAAGCAAGTGGGAGGCGGCTGATGGCAATGGAGGGGGCGGGCTGAGATGTTGTGCCGCTGTCAGCAGCTGGTGCAGCCTCCGCCCACTCGGGGAGATCATCCTCGGACCCGTCAGCTTCATATTCTGTCGTGCCAGTGGACAGGTCCTCGGCCTCACTCTCCTCCGCCTCAGTTCCACTCGATGTGCCAGCCACGATGTCAACGCTGGCACTGGTGCTCGGTCCCTTCGCTCCGTCTGTGCTCATGTCTCCCTCCGTGTCCCCCGACGATGCTGTGGGCAAGGTGAAGAGACAGCAATTAATCATACACCTGCATACATATGTCACATGAGTCCAATCTACATAGGTTACAGTGCATAGCCTGAAAAGAAAGATCAGTAACATCTACAAAACAAGGTACAGATGTAGGGCATGCAACACACAGTTGGTTGACCCACCATGCCACTGAAAAACCATGGAGAGCATGACACAAAAGCAAATGACATGAAATGGAGTTTGACAGAGGAGCCAGGCCCTGGGGACAATCCAGCACTGCATCTGCACCACACAGCGTTGCTGAAAATAGGGATGAGCAGGGACCATATCCATGAACTTGAGGCACATGCTGCATAGGTAATACTGAAAACATGCCCACCATGACTAGCTCACTGCACCTTGAGAGTATGTCCAGACAAACATCACACACTGGCCACACCTAGCAAGGAGATTTCAGGTTTGGACATGTAGGCTTTGCCCGCACCAACCTCCCCCTACATGAGACAATTTGTTGAGACACAGGAAGCACTTACATCTCTTAGTCTGGGTGAAATACACAGGGGCTGCATAAATGCAAGATTGGACGCCAAATACCCAAGGTGCGCCTGTCCAAATAATCATGTACAAATGGTCATCATCAGATGATTGTAACAAGACACACAGGCACTGGCCCCCGTGAGTATGGACAAGGAAAATCAGGTCAGGCTGTACAGTGGACACTTGTACTACATTTTACGTCAATATACATGGTGCCAGGGGACAATGGCACAGAGCACAACCTATGCTGTAGACACTGAGAGTGTCCACGTTTTGTGATGACACACATGACACCTAGGAAAATATGCCCCAGGGACAGTAGTGGCCACACAACTCCATGGTCCTGAATGGGAATGACTGCAACACACGCCACCATCCCTGCACTATGCGTATCGCACACTCATGCACATCATGTCACAGGCCACAACATAGGACATGCGTGCTGTGAGGCATGACACTTGAGAGACTAACTGCCATGTCTGGAGTGACTCAGCATCAGTGCCAACTGACATGGAACCCACATGTAATGAACTGGACAGGGCACAGGCAAGGTCCCAAAACCTGTCACACACCACCCCCACACATGATGCTACAGGTATAGTTCACGTGGAGAAAGCGCCAGCCTACATTACCTTGTGAAGGAGTGACTACACACAGACCAGGGTACACATTGCAAGGAGGGGAAGGGAGGCAGGAGAGCACCGCTATACTGTGGGTAACTGGATCTGCACAGCACCTTTAAACCCTGGCAGTGTATCCATGCAACTGTGCACTTACAAATGCTGGTGACACACAACAAACACACATGTACCTACCCCCTTCCTGCTGCTGCTTCTCCTGTAAGCGCCTGTCCAAGTCTGGAAATACCACCGCCAGCACACGCTTGTGGATGTGGGTCAGACGGCGGCGCCCGCGGTTCCTATGGGTCTCAGGTGAGTCCCCCAGCAGGACCCGTGCGATCCTCTGCGTCCAGCACCGGATATCCTGCCAGCGTTTCCTCACCTGGGCCAGGCGCCGCTTGCGACCCTCCGTCCTCCTCACGGCACTGACGGCGTTCATCCATATCTGCTTCTTGGCAGAGGCGCCTACCTGTGAGGATGAACAAGTGACACTACATCAAAACACCAGGCACATGTCACAGAGACACATATTAGAACAAAATTGCTGTTCACAACAAGGCATAGTATGCATCCAACGCATTGCACCTTAGTCATAGGGACATGATCCTCTGGGGAAGGGCAAAAGCAGTACGTGCCATTGAAAGGACACAGGTGGAATGAGGGCAACAACACAATCAATGATCCAGGCTCACACTGTGCATCACAAGCTACACCAGGATAATGTGCAGCACCTCTAAGCAGTCACGTGCCACAGGCCACTGACGCTACCGCAGCAGAGTACACAGACACACAGAGGCACAGGACATTCACCTGCCATTGCCAAATGCAGCGACAAACCTCACTCTGCACATGTGCCACTAGACGGGGAGGGGCTCACAGGTGTGGGGCTGGCTCTGCACGTCAGACACACAGCACTGCTCCCTGCTCACATCACATGGGCAGGGTACATCCATCCCTCATGCAGCCCGGCTGCCACACTCCACATATGCACCCACCCACATGACAGGGGACTTACACACACACCGATGTCCAGGGTACAAACACATCATGTGGACACTCTCAGCACAGGTACACAGAACTAACACACATCTGTGGGTACAGTCACCTGTCACACTGGGCTGACCACATCATAAAATGAGGACTGTAGAGGCTACATTCCCAGGAGGACAAGACAGGCAGAATGTGGCATGCACCATGCAGTGATTGTCACAGTAAACACAATGCAAGTGAGGACGGCAGACATGCACCACAGCATGCACTGGCTGGGAGACATCAGGCATTCCCCCCCTGGGAACCCCCCTACAGTACATAGCATGTGTGTCACACCTGGACACAATGCCAGAAGTCACAGTCACAAACAAGGGACACAGTCTGTGCTAGTAGACTCTGCACTCACCTGATACCCTGGTCGCCCATACAGCAGGGGGTACTGTGGGAGGATCACATCCAGCAAAGCCAGGTTCTCCTCCAGGATGAAAGGCTGTGACCTCTCCACAGACCTTGACATGGTTCCAGGGAATCAGTAGCAGCAGCTGGGTCGTCGAATCCAAAGATGTGCAGGCAAGTGCTCCCTCATGGGACCTGGCTGCCTTATATCTGCCTTGCTGGCCTGTTTCATGCACAGTAGTACAGAGTGATTGGTCACTCACATTTGCATCCTATGTTTCCTCCAATCCCTTCAAACCTAGCACAGTCAGTGGGTTCTTATTGTGTTTTTTTCTTGAGCATGATGTCAACTCCAGAACCACATTGCAACAAAGTAGATTAATTCAAACTGACTACTGCTGTGCACCTGCTTAAAAACATTCTAACTTTAAACTTGGTCTCCATGACAACCAGCACGCATGTAGGCCTTTATACTTGTCCCTCATGTGTCCCCTATGTAATTTGGAGTTTCACACACAGGTACGGTGCGTCCCGGGGCCCTAGGGCACCACAAATGCATAGCAACGGCCCGTACAGGCGTGTGTACGGTCCTTATCACTATGGGTGTTCTCGCGTATGCGTACTCATAGTGGTACGGACCGTACACGCGTGCGTACGCTCACTATCACTATGGGTGTTCTCGCGTATGCGTACTCATAGTGGTACAGACCGTACACGCGTGCGTACGCTCACTATCACTATGGGTGCTCGCGTATGCGTACTCATAGTGGTACGGACCGTACACACGCCTGTACGCTCACTATCACTATGGGTGTTCTCGCATATGCGTACTCATAGTGGTACGGACCGTACACGCGTGCATATGCTCACTATCACTATGGGTGTTCTCGCGTATGCGTACTCATAGTGGTACGGACCGTACACGCGTGCGTACGCTCACTATCAATATGGGTGTTCTCGCGTATGCGTACTCATAGTGGTACGGACCGTGCACGCGTGCTTATGCTCACTATCACTATGGGTGTTCTCGCGTATGCGTACTCATAGTTGTACGGACCGTACACGCGTGCGTACGCTCACTATCACTATGGGTGTTCTCGCGTATGCGTACTCATAGTGGTACGACTCGTACATGCGCGATGTTGTGTGAAGATGCTGGTGTTGGGGCCTGGGGTGCGCTCCGTACTTAGAATGTTTGGGTGGGGGTACGCTCCATGCATACGCGGGTGAGGGTACGGTCCGTACATACACGGTTGGGGTGGGGGTACGCTCCATACATACACGGGTGGGGGTACGCATCGTACATACACGGTTGGGGTGGGGGTATGGGTCGTACATACACAATTGGGGTGGGGGTACGCTCCATACGTACGTGGGTGAGGGTACGGGTCGTACATTCACGGTTGGGGTGGGGGTACGCTCCATGCATACGTGGGTAAGGGTACAGGTCGTACATACACGGTCGGGGTGGGGGTACGCTCCATACGTACGCAGGTGAGGGTACGGTCCGTACATACACGGTTGGGGTGGGGGTACGCTCCATGCATACGCGTGTGAGGGTACGCGTTGTACATACACGGTTGGGATGGGGGTACGCTCCATGCATACGCGGGTGGGGTACACGTCGTACATACACGGTTGGGGTGGGGGTACGGGTTGTACATACACGGTTGGGGTGGGGGTACGCTCCATACGTACGCGGGTGAGGGTACGGGTCGTACATTCACGGTTGGGGTGGGGGTACGCTCCATACATTCACGGGTGGGGGTACGTCTCGTACATACACGGGTGTACATACACGGGTGGGGATTTGACTCGTACATAGGAGGGCTGGGGGGGTGTTGGGCGCGTATGCGGGCACATGTCTCCATGGTTGCTATGGGAGTTCGGTGCGGACGGTGTTTTTTCCATACGGTTGTAACATCGGACGCACGGGATGGATCGTGATTCCGCGGTCGGACTTCACTTTTCACATTTGTACGGTAAATCGTCCGAGGACGTGTCGGACACATTTTCCGACCCGAGGACGTGTGGGGAATAATTCCCAATGCGGTTCGTATGGACTTTTTACCATGCAAATCGTGATTGGCAGTTTGTACGGCACTTGTACGATTCGTACGGTAAAAAGACCGGATACGAGTCGTACGGGGAATTTTTTATCAGGATCGTAATCGCCATCTTAGTGGCAAGGGCTCAATCCGATAGAGATAATCAAATGATCACCTGTACCTGTGCTCACATCATAGATAAAATATCCAATGTATACTGAATTTGGTTGGTTCTTTATTAGATGAAGTCAAACGAATGTCAGTTGAGAATAAACCAGAGATAGTAAATGTAATTAATCATAGCCACAGCCGTGTCATCAAAGCATCGAATGCCCAAACATACAAACAAGCCTCTCATGAAAAGCAAGTAAGGAGATGGATGGAAATGAGGGCATTAATATCAATGAATCTCGAGAGCACATTCAGCATCCAGAAGTACAATTTATTAAAGAGGAAAAAAGAAGTAACATCCCCACAATAGGGCAAGGAAGTGATTTTTAACAGCGTCCAAGTCTCTCTGGCTGCTCCTAATGAAAGCAAAGCTAATCAACAAAATGTAATGCACATCGGTGAGGCTAATCCTGTTATAAATAATTCAGAATCATTCTCTAGCACAAAAACACTTGTTCTCACTAAAAGAGCAAGGAAAAAACTAAGAAAAGCTCTCAATAGAATCAATAAAAACACATGCCAACTAACCTAAGTACATCTTATATCCCAAAGGAAAATTATCAGCTGGTGGAATACAACACAGAGGTGTGTGGCACTCGGCGGGCACTGGTGGGTGTAACACAGCATTGGGCTCTGCCAGGAGCGCGCTGTGACTCTCAAGTGATGTTCGTCCCCTTTCCAGAGAGTAAAATAAAAAGTATTACACATCCGGCGGTGGATGTGTGTTTTATTAACCGTGAGGGGGGTCTCTTGCATAGTTTGGTCGAATTTTTGTTGAATCTCCTTTGAATGGCTTGGTGTGCGTGTGTATTAATTGTGCCCGTCAATAGCTACCCATCTTTGTATAAATAAACGACAAGGGTGTCTACTTGGAGAGTACGCACAGGCGGGGGCGCTGGGATTAGGCACGGTAGGGCGTCAGACACGTCAGAGCTTCACTAGCGGTATAAATACATTCCACGTGGATTCATTGTATGCATAGTCGCCTTTTAATGAATATCACGCAAATCGTCATGGTGATAGGTACATACGGTTTGTCCAGCATGTCCTAGGTGTTTCTATAAATATATATATTTTTTAAATAATAAAAAACAAAGGCCAGCCCCGGGGGATGGGGTCCTCGGGGCCATAAGTGGCCTGAGGAGGGGGGCAACGCAGCCCTCCTCCTAAAGAATAAAAAAAAAAAAAGGCCATGACCCGGGGGTTGGGGTCCCTGGGGCCGATTAAGGCCTTGGGAGGGCCAAATTAATTTTTTTCAACAAAAAAAATGAGGGTGCAGGCCCTGGGGGATGAGGTCCCCAGGGCCAATAAATTAGAAAAATAAGGGGGCCACACAGCCCTCCTTCTTAAAAAAATTAAATAAATAAAAGACCGGCATTGCACCGGAGGCCACTCCCCCTCCTTGCAGAACTCTGCAAACGCGCCCCTGGCCAGTGGTAAGTTGGGGAATTAATTCCCCTTCCATACTGAGGGTCCCTGAGGGCCAACTCGCCCAACAGGTATCTCCAGTATGCGCCAGGGAGCTGTGTTGCAGACAGGTGTTCTGAGGCCACGCCCCTTTTTACACCTCTATGCAATGCAGCTCTGTGGTGCTTACTGGAGGTACCTAGTGGGCTAGTTTGACCCTAGGGACCCTTAGGATTCAAGGGGACTTAATCTCTCAACGTATAACGGCCACAGGGCATGTTTACACAGTGGTGAAGGGAGGAGACGGGGCCTGAGGTGACTTGTGCAAACACGCCCTGTGACACGTTTTAAGTTGGGGAAATAATTCCCTTTCAATCCTGAGGGACCCTGGGGGCCAATTAGTCCAGCAGGTGCTTCCAGTAAGTGCCACTGCTCTGCGTTGCAGAGAGGTGGTGCAGGCCGTGCCCCTTTTCACACCTCTCTTCAATGGCGCTTATTGGACGTACCTAGTGAGCTATTTTGCCCCAAGGGACCCTCAGGATTCAAGGGGACTTAATCTCCCAACTTAAAAAATGGCAACAGGGCGTGTTTACACAGTGGGGAAGGGAGGGGATGGGGCCTGAGGTGACGTGTGCAAACACACCCTATGGCGCGTTTTAAGTTGGGGAAATAATTCCCCTTCCATCCTGAGGGCCCCTGGGGGCTAACTAGCCCACCAGGTGCTTCCAGTAAGCGCCACTGCGCTGCGTTGCAGAGAGGTGGTCTAGGCCGTCCCCCTTTTTACATCTCTCTGCAATGCAGCTCTGTGGTGCTTACTGGAGGTACCTAGTGGTCTAGTTGGGCCCTAGGGACCCTCAGGATTCAAAGGGACTTAATCTCCCAACTTAAAATGGCCACAGGGCATGTTTACACAGTGGGGAAGGGAGGGGACGGGGCTTGAGGTGAGGTGTGCAAACACGCCCTGTGGTAGTTTTAATCCCCTGCCCTATTGTATACTAGGGGCTTACAGAGGAGGTCATGCTAATCACAGGGGGACCCCAACGCATAGTGTTCCCTAGTGTATGTAGGTGTTTTCACTGTATTCTGAGTGTCTTTCAACATAGCACTGGCTCTAGGACTGGTTAGTCAGACTCAGTTACCACCAGTATCTGTCTGAATAAGTTGAGGGTCCAGGATGATTTTGCAACAAGGCTTCTTTCTGCTCTTCTGTTTGTTCTTTCTGCATGTTATCCTTCTTCCTGCACTTTTCTTCATCTTTGAGGACTTCTGTTGCTTCTTTCTGCATTTTTTTTTTCTTTCTGTCCGTTTTTTCTTCTTTCTTCAAATGTCCTATCTCTGTAGGCATAGTTAGATATTAGCATTTAAAAAACCTTTGAAATTCACTGAAAAAAACATAGGTTTTAGGCACGTTATAGTTAGGAATTCGCATTTAAAAAACCTTAGAAATGCACTGAAAAAACCATAGGTTTCAGGGGCGTTATAGTTAGCTGGACTTTTTACTCGTACAAAACCATTGAAATTTCCCTGTTATAGTTAGTTCAGCTAACTATAACTCGCGCGCCCGCAATGCACTGCTGATGACGTCACATATTACATCACCCATGACATGGTCAGTGACATCACTCATGACATCACTGATGACATCTAAAATGACATCACTGATGACATCACTGATGACATTATCCTTGTGATAGAGTGGCAGACCTCCTCTCACCCTAATATAGCCTTTGATACACACATTCAAAAATAGAAACTAAAATTTTCAAAACAATGGACATACCAATACCAGTTACAACAACCTATTCAGTAATTCTAAGATCCACATACACATCCACTCATTCACCAACAGTCCTATACAGTCACTCATACATGTACTCACTCATCATATGTACTCATACACCTATACATCCTGTTACACAATGCCACTCATCCATAGAGTTACTCACACACATAGTCACTCATGCTAATAAAGGATCAAACATCCATTTACTTGCATATACAGTTATACACACACCACCAAACTTACTTCTACAGAAACTTACACATACTTAGTATTTTAAACAATCACTTATAGAAACACATACTTATTCATACAGGAACTCTTGCAATCTCTCACTCTCACATATACTCACTTATATACACCAATAGTCACATATACTAGTTTAAAACTTATGTAGTTACTCATAAATACACTATTGAGACAGTCATTCACTCAATCACTAACACACCCATGCACACACTCATCCACCCATACAGTCCTGCGCACATGCTGTCTTCAACACATACAAACAGTGAGTCACTCATTCATGCACCTATGCACTACATAATACCCCCCACCGAACCATACAGACACTCAGACACTCATACTGATACTCAAAAAACCAACTAATAATCTATATAGACACTCATGTAGCTACTCACCAACCCATGCAGCCACTTATACACAAAGTGAGAGACTGATACAGGTATTTACATATTTAAACATTGCTCACTAAGCCATGTATTCACTAAGATATACTTAATCAGTCAGTTATACAATCAATTTTTCAAAAACAAATCATCCATTTAGACACTTTTATACCCATTTATTCTTCCATCGACCTTGAGATATACATATATAAAACATATGTAATTTTCAGAAAAACACACATTCACTGGATGATGTCATCAGTGATGTCATTTGAGATGTCATCAGTGATGTCATGAGTGATGTCACTGACCATGTCATGAGTGATGTAATATGTGACGTCATCAGCAGTGCATTGCGGGCGCGCGAGTTATATTTAGCTGAACTAACTATAACGGGGGAATTTCAATGGTTTTGTACGAGTGAAAAGTCCAGCTAACTATAACGCCCCTGAAACCTATGGTTTTTTCAGTGAATTTCTAAGGTTTTTTTAAATGCTAATTCCTAACTATAACGTACCTGAAACCTATGTTTTTTTGAGTGAATATATACACACACACACACACACACACACACATATATATATATAGAACATATATATATATATATAGAACCACCCCAAAAATTATATATATATATATATATATATATCCTCAGGAAAACACGCGCTTCCTCCAGAAGCGTCAAACGGGCCACACCAACAGTGCTTGTTCACCAGTTCTTTAATTAAGAAAAAAACAAACAGGCATTACGCGTTTCGAGTCATGCGACTCTTAATCATATGCCACTAGCTGCAATTACGGTGGGTTCATTAGCTTTTAAAAACGTAACTTATTAAACATTGAGAAGGGACAATTCTTCCAAATTAAAGGAACAGTTTCATTTTCAAGTGTTCAGAATTTCATCCATTATTTATATGTTCTTTATGCAGCGAAGGTAAGTACAGTCTTTTCATTTTTCTTTAGGTTAATCCTAAAGCCCCAAGTGGTTTATGTTCACTGTGTTCCTTCGTTGCAACATTTATTTCATATTAACTTTATTTTCGGGACTTCATCTCCCACAATGCTTCACTTCTGTCCTTTTAGCTTTACTGGTTCCCAATGTAGTTTTTGGCAAAACTTTGCTGATTTAACTGTGTCCCGAGTGCAATACATGCTATAAAAGGAAAGTTCCATACCTCGGCCACAGTTCACAACAGGGAAATCCCACTACCACCGTTTTCAGCTTCCAGTTCGCTTTTCAAGGTGATGTCAAGCACGAAGTGCATAGGAAATTCCTGTCGCAAATCCTGGCTGCAATATAGATATATATATACACACACACACATATATTACCTACTGGCGGTCGCCAGTAGGTAGTTATAGTTAGGACCCTGTTTCCATAGGAAAACCGCAACATTCTATTTTGAATAACTTTGGCGCCGGTCGACGAATCCTCGCGAAATTTTCAAAATAGGTGGGGCGCTGCGCTCCGCTCCTACCCTGAAAGTCTCGGGGGGATTCGTCAAGCGGGGGCTGAGATAAAAGGGGGGTCCCAAAACGCGTTTTTCCCATGCATTTTTCCATAGGACCTTTAGACACAGCTACAGCCCGAACGGCTGAACAGAGTTCCTTGAAATTTGGCAGAGAGGTAGTCTACAGGTCAAGGAAGTGCCTTTTGTAGGTTTGGTGTAAATCTGTTCAGTAGATTCTGAGAAAATAGCCTTTAAATCAATATATATATCTGAGCCAGCTTACGGTGCGCTTACGGTGCGCTTACCGTACGCGTACGGTGACGTGCGCGAGCGCGATTCTGATTGGCTGTTAGATCTTAGTAAACATTCGAATCGCTCGAAACCAGGAAGCGGCGGCCGCCATTTTCTCTCTCGGACTCTGAGGGGGGGATGAAAAAGGGACTGTTTAGACAGCTCCCAACCACCTAGGCTTGCTAAACGTGTCCCCAAAGAACCCCCAAGGCCAAAAATTCATTTGAATTTTTTTACGCAAATTCGCCGATTACGCTTACCGTACGCGTACGGTAAAAAAATGTATTAAAAAAAAAATATCCAAAATCTCCCCACCCCGTGTGCAAAGGGTGCCCGTAGGGCACCAGTTGGGCATGGCATATAACATCTAATTTAAACTGTATATAAATATTTATCTTTCACAACGAAGCGCATAATATGTCCACCACGTGCCCACGGTGCGCGAAGCGCATCGAGCGTACATGGCCCATCCACGGCACTAACTGCGTAAAGTGGGCGCACGGTGCGCAAAGCGCACCGCGTGCGCACTGTGCGCGCACGGTGTGCGAAGCGCAAGGTGCGCGCACGGAAAGAACTGCGTTAAGTGGGCGCGCACGCCACGAATGGCCTAAAGTAACTTAGCATTTAAAAAACCGTACAAATTCACTGAAAAAACCATAGGTTTCACACACGTTATAGTTAGGAATTAGCATTTAAAAAACCTTGCAAATTCACTGAAAAAACCATAGGTTTCACACATGTTATAGTTAGCTGGACATTTCACTCGTAAAAAAACAATGAAATTCCCCCGTTATAGTTAGTGCAGGCAACTATAACTCACGCGACCGCAATCCTCTTCTGATGACATATGTGTCTTTATGAAAAAAAAATATTTGTAATATATGTATAGGTAAAATTTAATGGAAGAAGACATGGGCAAATAAGTGTCTAAATACAGTATTAGCATCAGCAGAGGATTGCGGTCGCGTGAGTTATAGTTGCCTGCACTAACTATAACGGGGGAATTTCATTGGTTTTTTACGAGTGAAATGTCCAGCTAACTATAACATGTGTGAAACCTATGGTTTTTTCAGTGAATATATATATATATATATATATATATATTCACTGAAAAAACCATAGGTTTCACACACGTTATAGTTACGAATTAGCATTTAAAAAACCTTGCAAATTCACTTAAAAAACCATAGGTTTCACACATGTTATAGTTAGCTGGACTTTTCACTCGTAAAAACCAATGAAATTCCCCCGTTATAGTAAGTGCAGGCAACTATAACTCACGCGACCGCAATCCTCTGCTGATGACGTCAGATATTACATCACTGTATTTAGACACTTATTTACCCATGTCTTCTTCCATTAATCTTTAGCTATACATATATTACAAATATTTATTTTTCATAAAGACACATATGTCATCAGTGATGTAATATCTGAAGTCATCAGCAGAGGATTGCGGTCGCGTGAGTTATAGTTGCCTGTACTAACAATAACGGGGGAATTTCATTGGTTTTTACGAGTGAAATGTCCAGCTAACTATAACACTTGTGAAACCTATGGTTTTTTAAGTGAATATATATAGAACGTATATATATATAGAACTAAGGCCATAACAACAAAAGTCTTTTATTTCAAACCGATATGCCTGTACTACTTATAACTTTACCACCCAAAAAATGATATACATATATATATTCACTGAAAAAACCATGGGTTTCACACACGTTATAGTTAGGAATTAGCATTTAAAAAACCTTGCAAATTCAATGAAAAAACCATGGGTTTCACACACGTTATAGTTAGGAATTAGCATTTAAAAAACCTTAGAAATTCACTGAAAAAACCATAGGTTTCACACACGTTATAGTTAGGAATTAGCATTTAAAAAACCTTAGAAATTCAGTGAAAAAACCATAGGTTTCACACATGTTATAGTTAGCTGGACATTTTACTCGTAAAAAACCAATGAAATTGCCCCGTTATAGTTAGTTCAGCTAACTATAACTCGCGCGCCCGCAATGCACTGCTGATGACGTCACATATTACATCACTCATGACATGGTCAGTGACATCACTCATGACATCACTGATGACATCTCAAATGACATCACTGATGACATCACTGATGACATCATCCTTGTGATAGAGTGGCAGACCTCCTCTCACCTTAATATAAGCTTTGATACACACATTCAAAAATAGAGACTAAAAATTTCAAAACAATGGACATACCAATACCAGTTACAACAACCTCTTCAGTAATTCTAAGATCCACATACACATCCACTCATTCACCAACAGTCCTATACAGTCACTCATACATGTACTCACTCATCATATGTACTCATACATCTATACATCCTGTTACACAATGCCACTCATCCATAGAGTTACTCACACACATAGTCACTCATGCTAATAAAGAATCAAACATACATTTACTTGCATATACAGTTATACACACACCACCACACTTACTTCTACGGAAACTTACACATACTTAGTCTTTTAAACAATCACTTATAGAAACACATACTTATTCATACAGGAACTCTTTCAATCTCTCACTTTCACATATACTCACATATATACACCAATAGTCACATATACTAGTTTAAAACGTATGTAGTTACTCCTGAAGACACTATTGAGACAGTCATTCACTCACTAACACACCCATACACACACTCATCCACCCATACAGTCCTGCACACATGCTGTGTTCAACACATACAAACAGTGAGTCACTCATTCATGCACCGATGCACTACGTAATACCCCCCACCGAACCATGCAGACACTCAGACTGATACTCAAAAAAACAACTAATAACCTAAATAGGCACCCATGTAGCTACTCACCAACCCATGCAGCCACTTATACACAAAGTGAGAGACTGATACAGATATTTACATATTTAAACATTATTCACTAAGCCATGTATTCACTATGATACACTTAATCAGTCAGTTACACAATCAATTTTTCAAAAACAAATCATCCATTTAGACACTTATATACCCATTTATTCTTCCATCGACCATGAGATATACATATATAAAACATATTTAATTTTCAGAATAACACACATTCACTAGATGATGTCATCAGTGATGTCATCAGTGATGTCATTTGAGATGTCATCAGTGATGTCATGAGTGATGTCACTGACCATGTCATGAGTGATGTAATATGTGACGTCATCAGCAGTGCATTGCGGGCGCGCGAGTTATAGTTAGCTGAACTAACTATAACGGGGCAATTTCATTGGTTTTTTACGAGTAAAATGTCCAGCTAACTATAACATGTGTGAAACCTATGGTTTTTTCACTGAATTTCTAAGGTTTTTTAAATGCTAATTCCTAACTATAACGTGTGTGAAACCTATGGTTTTTTCAGTGAATTTCTAAG
The DNA here is from genome assembly GCF_964204655.1 of Triturus cristatus. NCBI lineage: Eukaryota > Metazoa > Chordata > Amphibia > Caudata > Salamandridae > Triturus > Triturus cristatus. The sequence continues at coordinate 28,321,606 of NC_140593.1, read as the reverse complement.
GTTTTTTAAATGCTAATTCCTAACTATAACGTGTGTGAAACCCATGGTTTTTTCATTGAATTTGCAAGGTTTTTTAAATGCTAATTCCTAACTATAACGTGTGTGAAACCCATGGTTTTTTCAGTGAATTTGCAAGGTTTTTTAAATGCTATTTTTTTTTTATATTCTTCATTTTTTTCAAACATATTTTTATTTTAATTTTCTTATCTTTTATAAAGACTATGCTTTAATTTTTAAAATCCTTAAATATTTTTTTTATATATATTTTTTAAAATAAACATGTAAAATTTATTTCCAGATTTTTTTTTTTTTTTTTTTATAGTACGCGTACCGTAAGCTCACGGTAAGCGTACGGTTTACGCAACGTCCGTAATCTATCTACGCTGCTTGCGTATAGTTACGCACTTTGCGTAGCCGCGCGTACTGCGCGTGGGACGCGTGCGCGCTTACGCAACACGCGCACGTTACGCGGAAGTGCCGGGAAATGACTGTTATGCGCATGTGCGCAAGCGCGTGTCTTTTTTACGCGCACGCGTACTTTTTGCCGTAAGCGCACCGTAAGCGTACCGTAAGCGTACGGTAGGTCATGTGATCTTGAAACACAACTTTTGATTGGTTGAAACTACTTTCAGTTCTAGAACTCTCCTACACCACACCCATTCCCCTCATTTCTGCTTGTGATCCCTTGGGAAAAGGAGCTGGTTTGTCTTTGGGATACGATGGCAGAACAGCAGAGCTCTTCTGAGAGTGAGGCTAGCACCAGCAGCACTGTCTTGAGGCAGAGAGCGAGGAAAGTAAAACCTTCTTATGTTTGGGATTATTTTACTTTTCCAGAAGGCCAGCAAAAGGTGAATGCACCCTTAGTTACTTGCAAGCTGTGTCAGCGTGTACTTTCTAGAGGTAATCCTGACAGGAAGTATTCCTTTGGGAATCACACCATGATGAGGCACCTCAAGGATGTACACAAAAGGACACATGCTCAACTTTTTGGAGGTAACTCTTCAGAAAGACGAGCCAGTACATCCACAGCAGCTCAGCCTGGACCATCACCTGCAGAGCTTACTCCTTCTTCTGCAGCTCAGGTGAGCCCTTCATCTGTGGGGGGAGAATCTCCTTTTGCTGGCCCTCTGGAAATGAACCCTCGATTTCGGAAGGTTGATATTCATTGCACATTTTGTAAAGCTCTAATTTGTTATAGGGAGACCAGTGTTTCCCTAGTGAATAACAAAATAGATCAGCACATTTGTAGCTTTGAATGATTTTCCCATGGTTCCTTTCCTCTGTCCCTGCATGAACACAACGGTTCTTTTAAGAGCCAACCTTATCTTTCATCTTTTTTTTACATTTTTTTTAAAAAACTTTTTTTTTTTACCGTACGCGTACGGTAAGCGTACCTTTTTTTTTATTTTTTAAAAAAAACACTAAAAATCATTTTTCACATTACAAGGTCCTTGAAAGACTACAATTATTACTATTGACTTACCATACTCACTGAAAAAAATATTTATTCATTTGTTTTTTTAAAAAATAGTTTTTAAAATGGTTGTAGTTTACGAAAATTTTCTATATCGATCTGAAAAAAAAGAAAAAAGTATTAATATTTTTAAAACATTTTATAATACAGTACACATATTTACATTTTTTCCCAAAAAATATTTTTGCCTTATTTTTGCTGTTTTCAGAATATATTGCATTTCACTATAAATTGTGAAAGCAATTGCATTCATCATTTTACAGCGGGCAAAAAAAAATAACAATCTCAAAGATTGTATTAAAAAAGCCCAGAATCTCTTCTCACTTAAACTTATCATTACAGAAATGCATATTATTCTTAAAAAATGTCATCTAAAAACAATACTTTTTTCTTTAAAATACCGTCTGATATTTTTGTTTCAGAAGTACATTCACAATAATATATCTCAAATAACTCCAAAATACATCTGATTTTATTTCCTTTAGGCCAAATAGTATTTTTTATTCTTTCCCTGGAATAAATTTCCAAGGGAAAACCATTAAAATTCTAAAGTTTAATCTGTCCAGATCTCACCGATTCTCTGTAACATTTTGGTTCACGAAAATTTTTCGAATAATTTATTTAGTCCACAATAGAATTGCTTACTTTTCCACATGGCCAAATAGTAATTTTTGAAATTATTTTTGAAAAAATTTCCAGTGGCAGTCCAATAACATTCCAAAATTTAAAATGTGCAGAAGTTACCGATAATCTCTAAATTATTGGTTTTTCAAAATTGCATTAAAAATTTAAAAAGTCCACATTACAATTGGTTATCTTTCCTTTAGGCCAAATGATAATTTTAAAAATCTTTTTTCTACAAAATTGCAATGGTAATCCTGTAAAATGGTAAAATTATTTTGTCCAGATCTTGCCAAGTCTCTCTAAAATTTAGGTTTCAGGAAGATTAGATAGGAATTTGCTAAATCAAAAGGCAAACGTTGTTTGAAAATCAATTGGGAATCATTACACAGTGTCCATCCTTTTTCACATTTTAGATAAACTGTGTAATGTCCAGAAGTAACAGTAGGTCCATCATGGAAAATTATTGCAACAGTTACAAAAGTTTTTCCTGAAATTGATAATTGCTGTCCTGTAAACTTCTTTATTAAAGTATCCAATTTTGATCCATCAGCTCTACATCGTTGCATCATTAAAATTACATACTGTCCGTATTCCCTTAAAATTAATGTTGATAACATGTCAGAATTACACTCACCACATTTCATGCTATGATTAGCATCTTTAACTAAGTTTGCAAAAGTGACTGTTTTACTCTCTGGCAATGTCAAATAAATAAACCTTTCATTATCAACAATAGAACCACTTATATTATAACAATTATCACAACTATGTTCCCATTTATAAGAGAGACCAAAAAAAATGTCAATGGGAACTCCTTCTTCTTCCACTACCTGAAGAAAATACATCAAAAATTCGTGAGCATCTTGCTGTTCATTTTGAGAAAACTGTGTTCGTCCTGAACATACATCTAAAAGTTTTCTAATATCAGTAGCACTTTCTATTTGAGTTTTATCTTTACTCAGCTTTTGAAAAAGGAGACTGAGCTCTGAACAGAATCTTTTTCCCTGATTTATTATTATCTGCTCTTGCAAACTTTCCAGATAAAAAGCAACATTCAGCACTACATTTGCGTAGCAGTTGACACCAGAGCTATTTTCAAAATGACATCCTACAACCTGTTCTTCATTTTCCTTATTCTTTTTGCTTGCAATTACATCACTCCTCTTTTTTTTCCTCTTCTCTACATCTTCATTACAGATATTCTCATTTCTCCTTTTACGAGAAACTACACGTTTCTCCAACACAGGATACTGACCTAAATGAGGAGCATAGCTTCTTCTTAATCTATTATACTCCTTTACACAGTTTGTATCAGCACTAACTTTTGAGTCATCGAAGTCTATCATGAATAAACCTGATAATGTTTTGACTCGTGACAAAGCAACATATGCCATACCTTCTTTGAACACACTAGATCCAATGTTCACAAATGCACAATCTACAGTCAATCCTTGAGACTTGTGAATAGTTACAGCATATGCTAGAGAAAACGGAAACTGCTTCCTACGTACATATAAGTCTTTCACAAGCATGAAACGAACTGAACAACGACAAATGTCTTTAACTTCCTCTATCTGATCAAATTTTATTTTTAACCATTCAATTCCATCTTTTTTCTGATAATTAATAAAACCCACAACTCTTCCCATCGCTCCATTTACTAAGCCTTTTTCAACATCCAAATTTCTCCTTAAAAACACTCTACAGTTCATGCAAACATATAGATTTTTTTCTAATCCTGCTGTTTTGGAGATGTTCTTCTCTAGTGAGTCCAATTTATTTTTCAGTTTGCCTGTTACTGTGACAGTAATTCTTCCATCCTCAATTTTGTCCACTGCTTCCAATTTCATGATCTCTTCCTTTTCCAATTTCAAAAGCTCCTCATTGAATATTGAGCATTCACGTAGAGTTGGCATTAAGCAGATGACACTTTTGTTTTCTGCAATGTTCTTGTATATCTTCTCTGCAACTATTTCTTCCTTTGGAAATAAATTATGTAGCAGCCGAGTCTGTAATGCTTTTTTGCCAGCTTCTGTGAGTAGTCCAATCCTGATATCTTTCAGAATACTTCCATATTCTTCATCGTTTGCTTGCCTCATATTAGTTGTAAGTTCCTTGTACTCAAAGAAGGACCAAATATTTGTATTACCGATGCTTCCCAATGACTTCTTCGTGTCTTCATGTGTCACAGTATTAAACACTGGTTGTCCTTTAACCGGAGTAAGTTGCAAAAGATCCCCAAAAACGATGACGTGTTTTCCACCAAATAACACGTCATAGTCTGTCTTCAAAATTTGCTGCATTCTTAAATGCACAAAGGCAAGCATTAAGTTTGATACCATGCTCACCTCATCAATAATGAGAACTTGCATCTTCTTCAATACTCTTGAAACTTCCAAGCATGCTTCTCCAGTTAGCTTGTTGAATTGTATTTTGTTCTCATGCTCCACTGGTAACATTAGCAAACGATGTAAGGTGATTCCTTTTATGTTATATGCTGCTAACCCAGTTGGAGCAGTAACCACACAAGACAAAGTAGAATCTGTTTTTTGCTTTAGGTAGCTTCTGATGACTTTAATTAGGAAACTTTTTCCAGTGCCAGCTTGTCCGCTTACATACATCCTGATTGGATGAAATGATGTGCATGAGCACTCTTTTTTTTCATGTAGAAATCCGTGTTCAATTTTGTTTTTGATCTCTTCATAAATTTGTTGCTGCTCTTGATTCAGTTGTCTTTCCAAATTTTCTAAGTCTATAAATTCTTCTTGAGCTTGATTCATAGCCGTTTCCACTTCATTCATGGCTATTGATGCTTCATTTTCAACGATTGGTTGTCCTAGGGGATCTTGACTGTATGTTCCTGAACTTTGGCTGTCCTGAGAACTGTCTCTAGCAATTTCTGCTGCAATTGTAGTTTCCTGTTCAATTTCTTCATTTAACATTTGCAGATAAGTTGAGAATGTACTGCATTGTATGCTGTCTTTGCAAGCATTAAAAGAATCTTCATAGCTCTGGAATTCTCCCAGTAGTTCATCCTCTGAACGCCATGGTTTAAACAACTGTAAAAGAGCCAAGTAGTAAAATTCTTTCTTGTCGGTAGTGTCGCAACTCAGCTTCCGGTGATTTATCAAACTTCCTTTGGTTTGCTTCACCAAACATCCTTCTTCACCAACGACTTTATATTTTCCATTATTGATGTCTTCTGCAGCTTTCCGTGAATAAATGTAGTTCTGCAGCACTTCATAGAGACACATGTTCTCCAGATGATGACTTCTCTTGGGATAATATGTGTCCAACATGTTTGTTTTCAATATATCTGTACTTTCAGGTTCGAACTGTGCCAAATATTCAATTTCTCCAACAGATTTCAGTACCCGATTTCTCATTGCTGCAAGGCCTAAACTTGCCCAAATTATTCTTCTTGACTTCGAGTAGAGACTTGCAGAAGATAATCTATCTGAACATTCGTAGGATCCAATTTCTCGATGCGATAACATCTTCAAACTGAAACTGTACAGCTTCTTACTGACAGTCTTCTCGTGAGAAATCTCTTCCCACATTTCCTTCAATTCTGTTTTTTCTGATTTCGTAATGTAAGACGTTACATATCGAGCAACAGCAATGGAATTGTCAGCAACATACTGTATATCCATGTTAGCGTTCCACATGGATAAAATGACTGGGTTGTAGTCATTTATATTTTTTGATTCTTCTTTTCTTTTAAGGTTGTAGGTATTCTTAGGTGATTTTCTTGTGATAGTATGTCTCACAGCTGACATAAAACTGTTGACTCTTCCATTTGTAAGAACAGGTCTAGGAAATCCAAATCGACATTTAGTGTAGTATTTTTCTTTGCTCTTGTATTTCCGTCGACAGTATTTTCCACACCGATGACTTTGGAAACGTAGAACTTGCTCCTTTAACTTGTACTCTTCTGTGCTTTTAGGTATAGCACATGTTGCATATTCTTCAATGTAAGATAACACTGCTTCATCAGTATCTGTTCCAAACTTTGGGGCATCCTTGATCCACAGCAGCATATGAATATGAGGAGCACCTCTTGCCTGGTACTCTTTTCTCCAAAAGAAATCCACTACTTCTCCAAGGGGTGGATTTTTTTTATTGCAGATGAAGGACATCATAGCCTCAAATCTATGATTGAAATATCTGCAAACATTAACCGGATCCAATGAGCACAGTTCTCCTGCTGTCTTGTATTCGATGTTTTCAATGTTTGAATTGGCCTCTCGTAGAAAATCCAGTAAATCATCCCAAGCGTACTCGGCGCAGCTTAGGGTAAGGAACCATGTTGGTGTTCCTAAATTGCGTAACATGCATTTTAGTTCACCATGGCGTCGGTACCAATATTCATTTGTCCCACGCTGACAAGCCATCAGATTGATCAGTTGTGTTTCCAAATGATCATCTCGGTGCTGCACTTTCTCCATAAAATCCTTAGCAGACACATTTTGTAAATGTACTCCACTTTTTAAAATGTGATTTACTGCATAAGACAGTGCAGACAAGTCGCTTTCAAATAAAAGATGGAACAAATAAGGGATACTTTGTCGAAATCTGGGATCTTCAGCATATAGTCTTGTAGTCCGATACTCAGAAGCTGGAATCTGTTCCGGACGTTCATCGTATCGTCCTCCTTTTCCTTTAGGAAACAGCTGGGGAAAACATCGAGCTTCCAAGCTCTCCTCCCATACACTCACGGGATTTCCTTTTGCTTTCTTCATCTGAAAGAGATCAATATTGTCTCCCATAACTTCTTTCGAATGGAGAGGATGTATGCTAAAATGTTCATAAATTTCTTCTTCCTTTGACTTGTCCACTTTTTCAATTTGTCCACTTGGTGTTTCTGTATCTCCTTGTAAATCTTCTTCTTCTTCTTCTTCTACTATATAAATTGATTCATACCATTTGTTATTTTTTTTCAAATACAAATTTGCTCTTTGTACTTTCCGCACATCTACCAGCTCCTGCCAAATCTTCTTATTCTTTGTAGGTACACCATTAACCAGAATAATTAATGGTTCAGTTTCCAAAGTATCCGCATCAATAGTTTCCATATTTTTTTTCAAATCCAAGGGCAAATACACCACTCTACCTTTTAAACCTCTCACTAAATCTGAAGGAGGTAATTTACCAGTTTTGGGCTCCATACGTACTATGGTCTGGAACGGATGAACACATTGAATGAGTATAGACTCATATGTATTTAATTCAGAAAGTTCAGCAGGAATAGCATCCAATTCTAAATTATTATGTACAGCTCTGGTCGGCATTCTATTTTCCTCTAACTTGTTGTAGCAGTATTTACAAATACGCTGATCTTCACCCAATTCAAAACAATTTTCAAGAAATATATATGTTGCAAAATCCATCCACTTATAGTTATCTTCATTTTCACTCTTTCTGTAGAGATCAACATTCCTAGTTTGTTTTCTATAATGAGTTCTGCGGCAACAAATACAAGTAACATTTGGTCTTTCATTAGAGACTATTGCAAATTTTGTTATGTGATCATTAAATGTCTTACTTACACAAGGTTCTACATTCTCTTCCACTTCTGCCTCATTTACTGTGTCCTTCTCTGCACTGTTTTGTTCAGGACCAAAGTAACAAAACTGAATTTCATCAACAACCTTCTCTACATCTGATACCGTTCCTCGGAACAGAGCCCTATTCAATTCATTTAACTTTATTGCTGGACTTTTGGCAAAATACAACCGTCTCACAAACTTTCTCATTTCAGTATGATGAACAGCCAGCATCCTAAAATGATGGAAAACACTATTGCACACTTTTCTAGATAGACAAGCAAGAGAATGACCCTGCAAACCAGTATTCTCTCTCACTCTGCATGGATCCAGACTTTGAAGCACCTTAATCTTTTGTTTTACACTTTTTTTACTATATTCTCTTAGAAACTCTCGAAATCTGTCAATAGATTCCTGACGCACAGTGCAAATACTACTACAATTCCAAGTGTACACTGGGGCTTTAGGACGTCTCCCCATTGCCTCATCTGCCATCACTTGTACCTCATCTCTTGGAACCATTATCTCCTTCTCCATTATGCAACCATTTTTTACTTCGTATGAACGACCTCTGGTGTCAACTGCATGCAGCAAACTATTACTTTGAAAATAGCTCTCTTCATTAAAAAAAGGTTCACTACTTGAGCTATGCATCCACTTTCCTAAAAACACTTTACAAAAATTTGTTCTGTTCACTACTCTTTTGCTTTTGCTTTGTGATTTCAGTACATTAACCATTTTATCTAATGTACGCATCCTATTCAAAATTAATATGAATAGTTTCCTTTTTAATTCTAATGCCTTTGCTGCAATGGCTTCAATTTCTTTTTTTCTCTTATAATATTTAGCCTTTTGCTTATATTTCTTTATATCCTTTATCAAATTGGACATAACTCTTCTCTGAAACATTTTTCTACGTATCTCTTTAAATGCTGTTTTTCTGTTTATGTTAAACTTTTCAATTGCAGAAGGTATATTTGCATTAACTAAATCCTCAATTTTTTGCTGTTCTGTAGGTTTTGTTACATTTTTCCGAGAACAGACATTTTGTACATTTTTGTTTGTTTTCAATATTTTGTTTAGGAATTGTCTTTTTTGCTTACCAGAAGATTTTTTCTTTTTCCCAACATCAGCATCTTCTACTAACTTTGGTCCTCCAGTTGTCCTCAAATATAGTTTTTTTTTTAGCGTTTTTTGAACTCGAGATTTTGTAGGCATCTTAAATTTTGTTCACTGTTCTTCAGCAATACCTGCAAAAAAACTAAAAAAAAAATTCTTTATTGAATTTAAATATATTACTACATTTCTTTTCACAATAGTCACAAAACGAAATTTCTTTGCCAATTTGAATGCACACAAACTCCTCTTTTTTTTTGGGCAAGTGAAAATCTGTATAACAAACTGTCACATTATGAAACCAAGCTGTTTTTTTTTCAGACCACCACCGTGTGTATTCTCTGTGACTGCCTACACTCCAGCAGGGGCAACCAGCCTTAGTGATGCTGAATGTATTTGCATTACAGACTTAAACCTGAAAACCCCACTCGCTTCTAATTACTGTGCATGACTATACATGGCAAGCACATGGGTGTGTGCTAAACCTCTGCTTCTTCCCCCAAAAATTCGCTCCTCTTTTCCATCTACTGCAACTGTGAAATCACCAGAGCAAGACGCAATACATTTCTGCCTATAATTCTTCTATGCACACAGAGTCATGTTTTCACATTAGTGCCAAAACGAAATTTCTTTGCCAATTTGAAAGCACACTTACTGCTCTTTTTTTTTCGGGCCAAGTGAAAATCTCTTTTTACACTTTGAAATCACTTTTACAGACTGACACATTCTGAAACCTTTTTTTTTAAATTTATTTAAATGCACATGTCCAAGCTGTTTTTTTTTCAGACCACCACCGTGTGTATTCTCTGTGACTGCCTACACTCCAGCAGGGGCAACCAGCCTTAGTGATGCTGAATGTATTTGCATTACAGACTTAAACCTGAAAACCCCACTCGCTTCTAATTACTGTGCATGACTATACATGGCAAGCACATGGGTGTGTGCTAAACCTCTGCTTCTTCCCCCAAAAATTCGCTCCTCTTTTCCATCTACTGCAACTGTGAAATCACCAGAGCAAGACGCAATACATTTCTGCCTATAATTCTTCTATGCACACAGAGTCATGTTTTCACATTAGTGCCAAAACGAAATTTCTTTGCCAATTTGAAAGCACACTTACTGCTCTTTTTTTTTCGGGGGCAAGTGTATATCTCTTTTTTCAATTTGAAATCACTTTTACAGACTGACACATTCTGAAACCTTTTTTTTTAATTTATTTAAATGCACATGTCCAAGCAGTTTTTTTTTCAGACCACCACCGTGTGCATTCTCTGTGACTGCCTACACTCCAGCAGGGGCAACCAGCCTTAGTGATGCTGAATGTATTTGCATTACAGACTTAAACCTGAAAACCCCACTCGCTTCTAATTACTGTGCATGACTATACATGGCAAGCACATGGGTGTGTGCTAAACCTCTGCTTCTTCCCCCAAAAATTCGCTCCTCTTTTCCATCTACTGCAACTGTGAAATCACCAGAGCAAGACGCAATACATTTCTGCCTATAATTCTTCTATGCACACAGAGTCATGTTTTCACATTAGTGCCAAAACGAAATTTCTTTGCCAATTTGAAAGCACACTTACTGCTCTTTTTTTTTCGGGGCCAAGTGAAAATCTCTTTTTACACTTTGAAATCACTTTTACAGACTGACACATTCTGAAACCTTTTTTTTTAATTTATTTAAATGCACATGTCCAAGCAGTTTTTTTTTCAGACCACCACCGTGTGCATTCTCTGTGACTGCCTACACTCCAGCAGGGGCAAACAGCCTTAGTGATGCTGAATGTATTTGCATTACAGACTTAAACCTGAAAACCCCACTCGCTTCTAATTACTGTGCATGACTATACATGGCAAGCACATGGGTGTGTGCTAAACCTCTGCTTCTTCCCCCAAAAATTCGCTCCTCTTTTCCATCTACTGCAACTGTGAAATCACCAGAGCAAGACGCAATACATTTCTGCCTATAATTCTTCTATGCACACAGAGTCATGTTTTCACATTAGTCCCAAAACGAAATTTCTTTGCCAATTTGAAAGCACACTTACTGCTCTTTTTTTTTCGGGGGCAAGTGTATATCTCTTTTTTCAATTTGAAATCACTTTTACAGACTGACACATTCTGAAACCTTTTTTTTTAAATTTATTTAAATGCACATGTCCAAGCTGTTTTTTTTTCAGACCACCACCGTGTGTATTCTCTGTGACTGCCTACACTCCAGCAGGGGCAACCAGCCTTAGTGATGCTGAATGTATTTGCATTACAGACTTAAACCTGAAAACCCCACTCGCTTCTAATTACTGTGCATGACTATACATGGCAAGCACATGGGTGTGTGCTAAACCTCTGCTTCTTCCCCCAAAAATTCGCTCCTCTTTTCCATCTACTGCAACTGTGAAATCACCAGAGCAAGACGCAATACATTTCTGCCTATAATTCTTCTATGCACACAGAGTCATGTTTTCACATTAGTGCCAAAACGAAATTTCTTTGCCAATTTGAAAGCACACTTACTGCTCTTTTTTTTTCGGGCCAAGTGAAAATCTCTTTTTACACTTTGAAATCACTTTTACAGACTGACACATTCTGAAACCTTTTTTTTAAATTTATTTAAATGCACATGTCCAAGCTGTTTTTTTTTCAGACCACCACCGTGTGTATTCTCTGTGACTGCCTACACTCCAGCAGGGGCAACCAGCCTTAGTGATGCTGAATGTATTTGCATTACAGACTTAAACCTGAAAACCCCACTCGCTTCTAATTACTGTGCATGACTATACATGGCAAGCACATGGGTGTGTGCTAAACCTCTGCTTCTTCCCCCAAAAATTCGCTCCTCTTTTCCATCTACTGCAACTGTGAAATCACCAGAGCAAGACGCAATACATTTCTGCCTATAATTCTTCTATGCACACAGAGTCATGTTTTCACATTAGTGCCAAAACGAAATTTCTTTGCCAATTTGAAAGCACACTTACTGCTCTTTTTTTTTCGGGCCAAGTGAAAATCTCTTTTTACACTTTGAAATCACTTTTACAGACTGACACATTCTGAAACCTTTTTTTTAAATTTATTTAAATGCACATGTCCAAGCTGTTTTTTTTTCAGACCACCACCGTGTGTATTCTCTGTGACTGCCTACACTCCAGCAGGGGCAACCAGCCTTAGTGATGCTGAATGTATTTGCATTACAGACTTAAACCTGAAAACCCCACTCGCTTCTAATTACTGTGCATGACTATACATGGCAAGCACATGGGTGTGTGCTAAACCTCTGCTTCTTCCCCCAAAAATTCGCTCCACTTTTCCATCTACTGCAACTGTGAAATCACCAGAGCAAGACGCAATACATTTCTGCCTATAATTCTTCTATGCACACAGAGTCATGTTTTCACATTAGTGCCAAAACGAAATTTCTTTGCCAATTTGAAAGCACACTTACTGCTCTTTTTTTTTCGGGCCAAGTGAAAATCTCTTTTTACACTTTGAAATCACTTTTACAGACTGACACATTCTGAAACCTTTTTTTTTAAATTTATTTAAATGCACATGTCCAAGCTGTTTTTTTTTCAGACCACCACCGTGTGTATTCTCTGTGACTGCCTACACTCCAGCAGGGGCAACCAGCCTTAGTGATGCTGAATGTATTTGCATTACAGACTTAAACCTGAAAACCCCACTCGCTTCTAATTACTGTGCATGACTATACATGGCAAGCACATGGGTGTGTGCTAAACCTCTGCTTCTTCCCCCAAAAATTCGCTCCTCTTTTCCATCTACTGCAACTGTGAAATCACCAGAGCAAGACGCAATACATTTCTGCCTATAATTCTTCTATGCACACAGAGTCATGTTTTCACATTAGTGCCAAAACGAAATTTCTTTGCCAATTTGAAAGCACACTTACTGCTCTTTTTTTTTCGGGCCAAGTGAAAATCTCTTTTTACACTTTGAAATCACTTTTACAGACTGACACATTCTGAAACCTTTTTTTTTAAATTTATTTAAATGCACATGTCCAAGCTGTTTTTTTTTCAGACCACCACCGTGTGCATTCTCTGTGACTGCCTACACTCCAGCAGGGGCAACCAGCCTTAGTGATGCTGAATGTATTTGCATTACAGACTTAAACCTGAAAACCCCACTCGCTTCTAATTACTGTGCATGACTATACATGGCAACCACATGGGTGTGTGCTAAACCTCTGCTTCTTCCCCCAAAAATTCGCTCCTCTTTTCCATCTACTGCAACTGTGAAATCACCAGAGCAAGACGCAATACATTTCTGCCTATAATTCTTCTATGCACACACAGTCATGTTTTCACATTAGTGCCAAAACGAAATTTCTTTGCCAATTTGAAAGCACACTTACTGCTCTTTTTTTTTCGGGCCAAGTGAAAATCTCTTTTACAGACTGACACATTATGAATCCACCATGTGTAACTACAACAAAAACAATTCCCATTTCTATTATTCATTTCTTAAGTTACCACATACATCCCCTCTCAAACTGTAAACTCACCTTTAAAATTAGTTAGTTGTGAAAGAAATGTGTCACTCAAACAGCAGATTATCAGAGCCAGGATCTCTGTTCTGTACACCTCTCTCCTCTCAGCAGAACCAGATAATGGCAAACTTTCCCTCTATTTTTCCACACATATACATGTAAGTTTCAAATCTCAGTGCTTCCCCCTTTTTTTCAAATGTAATGACACATTTCTATTGGTTGAAAACCAACCCTTTTCCAAAAGTACCCTGCCCCCAACTTGACTTCTGCCTAGTACCCTTCCCCCAACTTGACTTCTGCCTGCTACCATAGCAACAGCTCATGGAACACTGCTGTGTGCAGTTAGGTCAGAAGTTCGACACACAATGTTTCAATTCCACAGAGCAAGAGTGCTTGACTTTTCAAACCTAACTGCAAATCCATAGTACTGTTCTTTGGTTACACATTTTTTTGTACCAATACAAAACATGCTTCTATTAATTTTCACATACAGCCTAGTTTTTTTTCTAGAATGGTATGAAACAGCCAATCAGTTCTTTTTGTTTTGTAAAAAATATGTATGCCTCCATTTCCAAACTGTCTTTCTTTTCATATTGCCATTCTACTGAAAGACACCTCCTGAGTGCATCCAGTTCTCCTTTGAAGATGTTCACAGTGTGGATTGTAGGGCACAGCTATGTCTTCTGGAGTGAAAAGTTTGCAGAGAAAACAGATATGGTGAGAGACCTTGCTTTGCCAAATGTAGACATTAAATGGATTGGTCAGAGAGGGTTAAAGTGGCACCAATTGATGCCATTGGTGAAATCCTTCATGCAAATCCAACACCCTGACCTCATAATAGTGCACTGTGGTGGCAATGACCTAGGCACTTTGACTGGGGTAGGTCTGGAAATGCTTATGAAGGACACCTTTGCACAACTGTTTACACTTTTCCCTAAAACTGCCTTTGTGTTTTCCAACATATGCCAAAGGCAAAAATGGAACTGGTCCAATCATTTCTGTCCGCAGATTGACAAAGCAAGAAAGCACGTCAACAAATCTGTTTCTGCTTTCCTCCGTGACTATGGTATGGGTGCCATTTACCACAACAACTTGCGTTACGACATGCAAGACATTTATAGAGGAGATGGTGTGCACTTCAATGATGAAGGGAACAGAGTCTTCCTCTTGAACCTTAGACTCTGCATCGGTACTTACTTGTAGGTACCACTAAAAAAATGACTCCATAAACACAACAGCTCTTTTTAGAGCTCCCTAATTTCTAAACTCTTAAATCTGATTTTCATTTATTTATTTTTATTTTTTTTACCGTACGCTTACCGTGAGCTTACCGTACGCGTACCCCGTGATTTTTTTTAAAATCAATAAATGTTTTTTTTGTACTTTTCTGTCCTTCTTTGACCCCCTTACAATTGTTAGGGGGTCTGTAACTCTCCTCATTGCCCCCTTTCCTTGTTTTCACTCTTTTTTTTCAGAGTGAAATACACAAAATGGCGGCCGCCGCTTCCTGGTTTCGGCCGATTCGAATGTTTACTAAGATCTAAGAGCCAATCAGAATCGCGCTCGCGCACGCCACCGTACGCTTACCGTAAGCGTACGGTAAGCGTACCGTAAGCTGGCTCAGATATATATATTGATTTAAAGGCTATTTTCTCAAAATCAACTGAACTGATTTACACCAAACCTACAAAAGGCACTTCCTTGACCTACGGACTACCTCTCTGCCAAATTTCTAGTAATTCTGTTCAGCCGTTCGGGCTGTAGCCCTGTCTAAAGGTCCTATGGAAAAATGCATGGGAAAAACGCGTTTTGGGACCCCCCTTTTATCTCAGCCCCCGCTTGACGGATCCCCCCGAGACTTTCAGGGTAGGAGCGGAGCGTAGCGCCCCACCTATTTTGAGAAATTCGCGAGGATTCGTCGACCGGCGCTAAAGTTATTCAAAATAGAATGTTGAGGTTTTCCTATGGAAACGTGGTCCTAACTATAACTACCTACTGGCGACCGCCAGTAGGTAATATGTAAAACTACTCTGCTCCTTTTCATTTCCTACTCCATGGACTAAAAGGACACGGACCTCGATTGTTGATGGCTCTGCCCCCCTGTGGTGTGTCTGGAGCCAGGACTCACACTGACAATGGAGGTTGTTGTGCACCTGCAAAGTGCCCCCCAGAACTGGGTTCAGAGCCCTGGGCCAGAAGAGAACAAATAGATTTACTGTATAAAAAGAGGGTCCCAGACCCCAGACTTTTAGATCACTTCTGGGAATCAAGAGGAACCTTTGCCAAGAAAAAGAGCTGTAGAAGCTGAGGAGGAATACTGCCCCTGTGCGGTTTGCTGTCTGAGGTTGGCCTGCAGAGGCTAGTTGCTGCCAAGGAAAGGAGAAAGGACTTTGCTGTGTCCCCTGCTTGAGAAAGATCTCCAAGGACTTGAATCTGAGCTTGACTCCTGTTCTGAAGTCTCAGGGACACAACGACTTCACCACCAGTTCTCCTGAAGTTCCTTGCTGGGATTTCGCTCCTGCTAAGAGGTGCCTGCCGGGGAAAAGTAACACAACTTTGAGAAGCACAACGCATCCGCACCTGTTTCCCATGCATCGCCGAAGAAATCATCGCAGCGCCTTCCCGCAGATCGAGAAATCACCGCACTGTACATCAAGTGCACCGATCTCCAAAGTCCGAGATCACAACACCGATTCCGATGCAAGGCCTGCTGTGCGGCTGCAAAAACCCATGCCTCATCACAGATCATTGCATCACATTGAGGCGCCAGTCTGTCACATCATTGGGGATGCAGTAAGAAACTGACGCATCACCTCCCCACGCAGTAAAAAAAAGATGCATCACCTCCTCTCCAGTAAGAAACTGACGCTTCACCTCCCCACGCAGTAATAAACCGATGCATCACCTCCTCTTCAGTAATAAACTGACGCATCATCTCCCCTGGGCAGCAATAGGGAACCAGCGCATAACCTCCCCCAGAGCAAGAAACTGACGCATCACCTTCCCTGAGTGTAAGGAACAGACGCATCACTTTCCCTGTGACCCTTTTTGTTTGTGTGAGTGACACATTCAAGGTACTTTTCGTAAAAAGTGTTGCATCTGCAACTTGGTTTGAACTGAAATATTTCTACCATTTGAAAGTCATATTTTTAATACTGTATGTTGGATTTTTTACGTTTTGGTCTTGTTTGGTTTAGATAAAGATTACTCATTTTTCTAAACTGTTGTGGTGTCCATTTGTAGTGTTTTCACTGTATTACGGTATGTGTTCACAAATGCTTTACACACTGTCTCTGAGATAACCATGTCTGCTCATGCCAAGCTACCAAGGGGGTGTGCAGGGGTTATTTTAGAAGAGGATCCCCCTTACCCTGACTAGAAGCAAGGGTCCCTACTTGGACAAATGTACCTACCTCTGCCAACTAGAGCTGCCCATTTCTAACATTGGTGGTTAGCGGTGAATATGGTGTAATTTGGTTGTTGGAACTCTGGTTAATTGTTGCACCTGTTGGGCCTTATCAAAATGGAAGTCAACTTTTGGCACCTGCACATCTACAAGATGAGGGAACTAAAAGTATTTTGTAAGGAGAGGGGGCTTCCTGTGAAGATGCGATCCACAAGGCAGGATCTTGAGGCAGCCCTGCATAGCTCTGAGGTGCTATGCTGGGAAGCAACACTAGCAGATGACCCTGAGGAGGAATCTGAGGGGGAAAATCCCCAGCCAGACTACCAAGATGGCAGTGGCCCTGAGGAGGAAACATTTTGCGAAAAATTGGCTCGTGAAATGAGGAATCTGATTCGTGCTTGTGACAAGAGGCTGAGGCAGCTGGACCGGGAGTGCAAGGAGACAGATAAATCAATCAATCAATCAGGGATTTATAAAGCATGTTATTTACCCGTGAGGCTCTCAAGGTGCAGGGGGGAGGAGGCAGCTCTGATTCAGTCAAATATCCAGGTCTTGAGGCTCCTCCTGAAGGCATGCAGTGTGGGGGAACATCTGGCGTTGACTGGGAGCTCGTTCCAGGTTTTTGCTGTGATGTAGGAGAAGGCTCTTTCACCTGCTCCGGTTCTGCGGATGTTGTGCATCTCTGCGAGGGAGAGGTCGGCGGAGCGGATATTTCTCTCGGGTACGTGGAAGCAAACTCTCTTGTTAAGGTATTTGGGTCTGATGTTTTGGAGTGAGTTGTAGGCATGCATGAGCAGTTTGAAGGTTACTCTCTTCTCGATGTGGTGCCAGTGGAGGTCTCATAGGTATTGGGTCATGTGCTTGTGTTGTGGGTTTCCGAGGACGAGTCTGACTGTGGTGTTCTGGATGGTTTGGAGCCTGCATAGGAGAGTTCTGTTTATTCCGGCATAGAAGGTGTTGCCATAGTCCAGTCTGCTTGTTGTGAGAGCGCGGGTGATGGTTTTTCTGTATTGGGGTGTATCCATTTGAAGGTCTTGCGAAGGATCCGAAGGCAGTTGAAGCTCTGCCCAGTCTAAGGGTACAGACCCTGGGCTGGGATCCGAGTTGCAGGATAGAACCTCTGAACTGGTGGGTGAATTGTGCAGGACACCTGCCACAGGTGCCCTGACAATTCAGCAAGGGGGTTCCGCTCCAGGGGTCTGGACAAAGGTACCTACCTCTGCCAACTAGAGACCCCCATTTCTAACAGATTACAACCTATGGGCCTCAAATTGGTGGTCACAAGAAGTTGGTATTGCTCCAACCACAAAGATGATTGTTAAACATCTTAGAGTGTTCCTGGGCCAATCCCTGTCTTTGGAAGCTCAGGTCTACAAAACTGTAGGACTTTGTTTTTAAATGTTACGTTTGTGAAGAAGTGCCATCCCGCTCCTTCCTTTGTCCAAGCCTTCGTTGTGAGTCACTTGGATCATGGCAATGCTTTACTCGCTTCTCTCAATGAGTCCTAGTTGACAAAACTACAGGTGGCGCAAAACACAGCAGCCCTCTTATCTGCAAAGCTCCTGCAAGGTCCTCATCTGCTTCTCTTTTACCGTCTTTACATTGATTGCCAGTTCGTAAGAAGATTGTCTTTAACCCCTTGAGTGCCCCGCCCTGTGCCGGGCTTTTTATTAGCGGGGCGGGGTTTATGACGAGATGGTCTCGTCATGGGCGCAGCTCAACCGCGGCCCATGACGAGACCATCTCGTCATGGGCACTCAAGGGGTTAAGATCTGTTGTATGACTCGCAAAGCCCTAATAGGGAAGGGCCCACAATGCTTAACCTCGAGGCACACTCTGTAAAGTCCTAAAAAGGTTCTTTGCTCACATGGAAAAAGGCTGCTTGTAATCACTTGGATTAAAAAGTCTCGCTTAGAGGGCAGAGCTTTTTCCTCTCTAGCTCCTCTCTACTGGAATGCTCTCCCTTTTCATTTATGTTTCTGTATGGATCATCTCAAATGTAGTAGATAACTTAAAACTGAACTCTTTTAGGGATAGTTTCTGTGGTGACAGTGGTATGGTGTCAGGAGGCTCCTTTTGCCGAGATAACCCTCTGGGGGTGATTTGTGTGCAATATAAATTATTGTAACATAATATGTAGAATTTCATAAAGACACCATCAGGTCCAGGGCATTCCCTACAAGGCTGTGTTTGATAGTAGAAACAACCTTGTCTAGACTGACTTCTGTCTCTGAAATGACTTTATCAGTACATTAAATTGTTTGATTGGGGGTCCAGAGCAGTATTTGTTAAACGTGTCACCCAAGAATGTGGACACACGTGAGTGTTAAGAGAAGAGAGCCTTCTAGTTAAAAACGTAAACTGAACCGAAATGAACACATGCCAGAATTTGGATCGTTTTTCTACATCACAAGCCTGTTTTTCTCCTACCCCAAGATAAAATATATTGTTCTCTGATTTTCTGCCTTTTCTTCCTTGTCCAGATGAATTGGTCCCAGTGTCTGTACCTGAGCCAGCCAAGTCAACCTGATTATGTAACAGGAACAGCTTCCAAAGACAGACTGCCTTGCTGCAAAAGAAAGCCATCAACAAGCAATTCTCAATTCTCAAGCACCTGATCTGCAGAGTCCCTCAAGGATCGTCCCTCAGCCCTACCCAATTCAACTTCTGCATGACACCTCTCACCAACATCATCCAATCACAAGACATCACCGTCATCTCCTTTGCCGATGACACCCAACTCATCCTCTCCCTGATGGGCAATACAACTGCCACTAGAACCAACTTCACCAAATGCATGACCATGGTAGCAGAATGGATGCAAACCATCTGTCTTAAGCTTAACTCTAACAAGACCAAGGTTCTGATCTTTGGAACCAGGACCTTTTCATGGGGCTACAACTTTTGCCCATTGGAGCTAGGACCAACATCTACCAACCCTGCAAAAAACCTGGGGGTTTTCCTAGAGGACCCAGTGATGGCACAAGTCAATGCAGAGAGTGTCTCCTGCTTCCACATCCTACATATACTATGAAAGACTTCAATATGATGCCCCAGAACACCAGAAGGACAGTTATTCAAGAACACTTTGCTAGCTGGCTTTACTAGCTGTCTAGACTACGACAATGCACTATACGTCAGAATCTCCAAATAATTTATTCTCAGATTTCATATCATCCAGAACACTACTGCAAGACTCAAATGTAACCTCTCACACCGCACCCACATCGCATTTCACCTCAAAGAGCTTCACTGGCTACTCATGCACAAGCACATCTAATTCCAGCTTCTCATGCACACATACATTTTAAACAATACTTCACCAACTTACTTCAAAAGTCACATACACGTCCACCAGCCTGCCAAACAACTCTGCTTTACTTCACTCATACTTGCACTCACCCCACATAGCCGTAAGAGCAGAGCAGAAGGTCTCTCATTCTCTTACATCCCACAAAAACATAGAACAACCTCCCTCATCAGATCAGAGCCTCCTCCTCACTTCTTGAGTTCCACAAGAGGATAAGACTTGGCTCTTTGAATTCCTTCCTTGATTTCCTTAGGTAGTTGTAATCACAGTTCTCTTCACATACACTCAACCCTAAATTTACAGACCTCCACTCAGCTATACGGCTTAAACAGAAGATTTCTTCCAAGTAGCCCTCTAGTCAGGCCCGTGCGTAATTGCAGTCCTGGCCCCACGAGGAGCAAAGCCCCATGATGAATCATGATACAGGGACTACATGCCTACATTTCTCTTCAAGCGGCTCAGTCCACTCATGTGTGATTAGTGCACCATACAAATGAACATAACATAGCATAACATAGAATAACAAAACCTTATCATAACATGCATCGCTATTCCAAAGTGCAAGTATTGATTGTTCGTATTTGGTATCACCACACAGCTAGCCACCCTGTTTTATTTGGACAAAACTGCTGCCTGGCATCCAACCCAGATGCTGAGCTCAACTTTGTGTTTTAATAAGGATTTGCTGATTGGTCTTTGAGGCATGGAGCCACATTGTCTCAGTCCACTCAGATCTTGTGAGAAGTCAACCAGACTACTGCAACTCAGTATTTAGTCTGGAAGACTTCTACCCTGATGTGCCAGCGAGCAGTCCCATCAACACCTACTATTTAAGAGAATACAGTCACATAGGGCATAGGATCGTTGCTGGACCTTATCCTCATGCCCTTGGAGAGGAATCACCACTTTACATTACCTAAACGCAACCTTCTTAAGAAAGAGGAAGAGTATAATTCTTATGCACTCTCAATTTCTAACCCCCCAAATCTCAGACTGAAAGAATTTGTTGTTTCCAAAACATTTGAAGATCTGGTTCCTTGGGTGAATCTCTGCAAAAGAACTGAGCAGATCCACCCTGGTCCGGACTCTCCCTGCACCCATCAAATTGTTGGATCTTTGGTATAAAACAAAAGCTTGACAGCTAAAGATATTGCCCAGGAATTGATTCTCAAATATTAGCAAAGCATTAAAAATCATAGTTGAAGCTTAAAATTATGTAATTAAGTTAATTTGGATGCAGTTACAAATGGATCATTGAAAGAGTAATTTGCGAGGATTAGAAGTTGGCACATATACGACCATTTTTAGCTGTTGCAAAAGGAGATTCGGCCCATTTGCCACCGATAAAGTGGCTTTTGCCATGTGCCAACCCTATTTTGCAAGTCATTAACCTATTTCTGACTTGGAAAATAGGGTTTGCTAGATGCTATTAGGAAGGAGTGTGCCAAGGGTGCCCCTTCTTCACAGGGGTCACAGGGGTATGTACACTTGTTTTGCAACTGCAAAATATTTGGAGTTTACTGCCTACTTCAAGTAGGTGGTTGGCCAGTTGCAATTAGTAAGGGGACCCCTTCCCCCTCGTGAATGGTAGCAAAAGAAAATTTTAAGAGCAGGCAGTGGTCCCACCATCCCTGTGATCACAGGCCATACCCTATGGGTTACAAATTGCAACCTACCTCATGAAAATTAATGAGGTAGGTCATTTGCAATCCAATTGGGAATTGCTAGATGTATCTGATGCACAGTACTTTTCATTTAGCAACTTGCAAATTGTGATTTGAGAGTCACAAAATGAATTGGTTGTACATGTGGCACATAGGGCCAGATGTAGGTAAAATCAAATTTGCGAATCCTTAATAGCGAATTATAACAATTCGGTATTAAGGAATCGCAAAATTGAATGTAGGTAGGAATCGCTAAAATATTAGCGATTCCTTATCATTACTTAATAACAAATCGAAAATTGAGATTATCTAATTAGGAATACCTACCCATTCATTTCTATGGGCTAGGAGGCCCATAAGAATGAATGGGAAGATACTCACTATTAGCGATTCGCTATTAAAGAATGGCAAATAGCGGGGGCTATTTCAAGGGTGCCTGGGTGTCAAAAGGATACCCTGTGGCACCTCTGAAATGTGCATGCCTAAGGGCATGAATGTGTGCCACCTGCCACTTTAAAGCAAAAAAGTGCTTTTTTAAAGGAAATCGCTAATTACCACCAACTTGAAGTTGGTGGTAGTTAGTGATTCCTTAAGGCTAAAGTGCACTTACTTTTGTGCTTACATTGCATTTAAGGAATCGCAATTTCCGATTCCTTAAATGCAAGAAAAAAATAAGGAATCGCAATTTTGCGATTCCTTATTTTGCTAGTAGGTTTAAACTCACCTACATTGCTCGCAGCCAAATAGCGATAGCTAACGCTGGAATTCTGCTAATTTCAGCTTTACCGATCGCTATTTGGCCACCTACATCTGGCCCTTAGTGTATTCATTTGTTAACAGCAACCATTGTAAGTGGTTAGTAAACTTGATTATATTAGCAACGTCATCAGCATGTGGTCAATCCTGCACACATGGAAACTGGCATTCAGACTGTGGTGGAAAATGTGCTTACCCATGAGGTCAGCAAAGGCTACACTCTCTGCTCCTCTGCTAGAGTGCTGCCACTTGCATTTA
Source organism: Triturus cristatus (assembly GCF_964204655.1). Classification (NCBI taxonomy): domain Eukaryota; kingdom Metazoa; phylum Chordata; class Amphibia; order Caudata; family Salamandridae; genus Triturus; species Triturus cristatus. The sequence continues at coordinate 28,298,943 of NC_140593.1, read as the reverse complement.
GAGACCCCCGCATTCCTGGTGGGGACCTCTAAGCCTTCAGAGCATCCACTGCAGTGGTGTTTGCTTTGAAGGCATAAGAACTTGAAAGATACAAACTTTTGTGTTTTATATTATAGTTCATGAGCTACAGTTTTTTCATGAAAAACAATGAAGTAAATGGTCCTGGAATTTGAGGAATTTTTTCCTTGAGTGTGGGCATCATTTGACAATTTCCCTGCCATGGGTCGCCAAGCCTGACATGGTAGCCCAGGGCTGGGAAACATTGTGACCTTCATTCTGCCCAATACAGCACAGGTATTTGCTACTGTAAGCTGGCGGTCAAGTGGAAGACAAGCTATCAGGTTAAAGGTTTCTGCCACTTGAGAATATTTAGGCTCTACCGGAAGAAAAATCACATTGTTTGACCTCTTTCAATGAGCCTTATTTACCATAGTTTGACACACTGCAGCACATCAAGCCTTCCTGCTGCGCTGCCGTGTGTCAAAAGAAAAGGGTATGAATGCGCAATATCTACAAGATACAGTGCATTCCTGTCCTTCTCCACTGCACTGGTGCACAATGGGATCACATGCAAAAAAGATATAGCTCTCCTGAGGCGCAGCCGGGAGATAGATCGCTCGACAACGTTATTTTAATATTGTGTGTTCTGTTGTACATTTAACTGCCTTGCTCCCCTGGGCACTTTTGAATTTGCAATTGTTTTAAAATTTGGTTCCCGCCTAGCGGTGTTCTCGCTACTGGGACTCACCAACTCCGTTGTGACGACACGGACGGGGACTCCCTAGGCCACGCCCACTACGGTCGGCCATGCCCCCCACCTACGCCTTACCTTCCTATAAGACATATGCAGTCACCGGACGCGCAGCGGACGAGCGCAGCGGGCGCGCCGTTTGCGCGCCGAAGGCGCGCCTAAGGCAAGCCCTTCTGCGCCCGTCCGCGCCGGATCCGCGCCTAGTGCCAAAAACCCTGCCTGTTTTGCTGGCCTTCGATACTCTAACCTTGAGCTACGTAGCTTTGATCGCCGCTGCTGCAAACACCCGACTAAAATTGATCTTAGGGAAGCCGATGTTACCCCCACTTGTCCTTCCTGCGGCTTTCATGTGCCAATCATCCCATGTACTGTCACACCTAACTTGGCCAACTTACCTTTAGACAAAAAGGCGCAGCCTGCCTTAACTAACCAACCTCAGGCTACCGCCCCAGGCAACTGCTTTCATACAGTGCCACATAGGAATAGATCTCTCAAATGTTTACTTCTCAACGTAAGATCCATGCCGAAGCATAAACATGAGATTGAAGCTCTACTCATCGATCACAGCACCGATCTCATGTTCCTCACAGAAACCTGGGCATCTTCCGCCTCTGGCCCTGACTGGAACTTCGCTACGCCTGCAGGTTATTCTGTCGAATGCATGAACCGTACAGGCTTCCTAGGTGGAGGTATTGGGATAATTTATAGATCACATCTTAAAGTAATTGCCTGCCCTCAACCATACCTAGAGGCCGAAGCTATGACCTTTAAGATCAAAGAGAACAACCATTTGATCTTCGAGGGACTATTAGTTTATCGTCCCCCTGGCCCTAGAAGTCCCTTCACCAAGGCTTTACTCACTTTTTTAGAAACAACGTTTGACGCACCCACCTACACTATCCTAGGTGATTTTAATTATTACTTAGAATTAAACAACGATCCTGATTCAGCTACCCTTCTTGACAATCTCCTTAGCTTCGATATGAAGCAGCTGATTGACAAACCTACTCACTCAGCAGGGCATACTCTTGATGGCATCTTTTCCAACAGCAACTCCATCACAATTAGGTCTATAACCCCGGTACCTTGGTCGGACCATAATGCCATCTTTTTTAATCTGCAAATAAAAAATCCCACATCCCAGCGTAGAAGCTACCTACCCCCTGAAAAAACCCGCCCCTGGAAAAAACTCGAATCCAATCTACTTGCTGAGACACTGCATAGAAATCAGCCCGACTTTAAATGTGGTAACAGCGAGGATTGGGCCCTCAATTTTAATAAATGGATCACCGAGGCTATCAATAAATTGGCTCCAACTGAATCAAAGAAATCCAGGAAACGGCTTGCTACCGCTCAATGGTATACAGCCGAGGTGAAGGCAGCTAAGATTAAATGCCGACGCGTAGAGCGGATCTGGCGCTCTGACTATAGCCATGGAAAAAAATTGGAATATATAAAAACTCTACAGGAGTACAAAAATACAATAGTTCAAGCAAAATCTGTCTACTTTACAGAAAAAATTCTAAATTCCGCAAACTCCTCTAGGGAACTTTTCAAAACCGTTGCCCACTTAACTAAAACTCCTCGAGATACTGTCTTTAGACCTGATCAATGTTTTGTCGATGGAATGGCCACTTTCTTTCAAAAGAAAGTGCAAACAGTATACGATGATCTTCGAACTATGGTATCTACCATACCCATGAACGAAACTGAACATGTCACTATAATCCCTCCCCATTTCCCCAGCTTCTCCGCACTCGAGAAGCAAAAAGTGCACGATCTTATCATTCAGATGAAATCTGGTTCTCCGCTAGATCCCTGCCCCCCCTATGTACTGTATCTAAGCCCTGAGACCATTGCTAATATCTTGACCCCCCTGCTCAATAAAATTATTTCTGAAGGAGAATTCCCAAAAAATTGGAAAATGGCATGTATCAGACCCATTCTTAAAAAGGACACCCTCGACCCCTCTGAGCACAAACACTATCGTCCCATTTCCTGTCATGAATCAGGAAATAATGCGGCATGTGGAGGAAAAGAAGCTACTGGATTCATCACAACACGGCTTCAGACCCCTACACTCCACTGAATCAGCCCTTATCATGGATACTGAAAAAATTTGTAAAACCATGGACGAAGGCGGGAGATCGGCCCTGATACTGTTAGATCTTACAGCGGCTTTCGACACCGTAAATCACTCTGTCCTACTCACAAGACTTACCTCCCTAGGCTTCACCGGTCCTGCCCTGGCCCTTATCACCTCTTTTCTTAGTACCCGCACTAACCAAGTGATTTGGAATGGACTTCAATCTGCTGAATTCTCCCTTCCAGGTGGGGTCCCACAAGGCTCGGCACTGTCCCCGACACTTTTCAATCTATACGTCACCCCCCTGGCTGCCCTGATTAGATCCCATGGCCTACAACTGGTGTCTTACGCCGATGACACACAAGTTATTGTGTCCGTCTCACAAGCTATTGATGCTACGGTGGAGTGTTTTAGGAGCTGCCTTACTCAGATTAAGAACTGGATGAGTAGTAACTTTCTCAGACTGAACACAGATAAAACTGAAGTCATCGAGTTCGGTCATAAACCTTCCATTTGGAATGAACTATGGTGGCCCCCGGAAGCAGGAGCCTGCCCTCTCCCCGTAGACAAGGTCAGAAACCTTGGCTTCTTGTTTGACAAAGAACTCTCTTGCAAAGCCCAGGTGAATCAGGTAACCTCCGCTTGTTTCCATAACATCAAGATACTTAGGAAAATCCTACCCTACATCCCGGACATGTTAAGGAAGACGGTGATGGGAGCCCTTGTAATGTCCCGAATAGACTATTGTAACTCCCTCTATTTAGGAGCAGGAGAAAAACAACTGTCCAAACTACAGGCAATCCAGAATGCGGCGGCCAGAGCCTTATTGAACCTCCCCAGACATCACCCTATGTCCAAAGTCATCCGGGAGCTGCACTGGCTCCCGGTCAGATGCCGCATTCAGTTCAAAGCTCTTTGCCTGGTACATAGATCGGTACATGGCAAGGGACCCGACGACTTCAACAATCTACTACCGCGATATGTTCCCTCACGCACACTGAGGTCAGCCTCCCACGACCTAGTGTGCCAACCCATAATAAAAAGAGCTCGTTGGGGGGGAAAATCCTTTTCCTACCAGGCAGCTAAAATTTGGAACCTGCTACCCCCAGCACTTCGTGCACAAAAATGTAAAACCAGCTTTAGGAAAGCCCTAAAGACCTGGCTTTTTACCTAGATCGATTTGCCTCTCGCCTTCCCCTCCGCTCTATATCTTCAGCGCCAAGACGCCGCGGCATTCGAGCGCTTTATAAATATTTCAGTCAGTCAGTCAGTCATGCATCAACGCAGGCACCCTCATAGATACTGATACCTGTCATTCTCACCTGCACTGGTGCACAATGGGATGACATGCATCAACGCAGGCACCCTCATAGATACTGATTCCTCTCCTTCTCCCCTGCACTGGTGCACAATGGGATAACATGCATCAACGCAGGCACCCTCATAGATACTGATACCTGTCCTTCTCCCCTGCACTGGTGCACAATGGGATTACATGCATCAACGCAGGCACCCTCATAGATACTGATACCTGTCCTTCTCCCCTGCACTGGTGCACAATGGGATGACATGCATCAACGCAGGCACCCTCATAGATACTGATACCTGTCCTTCTCCCCTGCACTGGTGCACATTGGGATGACATGCATCAACGCAGGCACCCTCATAGATTCTGATACCTGTCCTTCTCCCCTGCGCTGGTGCACAATGGGATGACGTGCATCAACGCAGGCACCCTCATAGATACTGATACCTGTCCTTCTCCACTGCACTGGTGCACAATGGGATGACATGCATCAACGCAGGCACCCTCATCGATACTGACACCTGTCCTTCTACCCTGCACTGGTGCACAATGGGATGACGTGCATCAACGCAGGCACCCTCATAGATATTGATACCTGTCCTTCTCCCCTGCACTGGTGCACAATGGGATGACATGCATCAATGCAGGCACCCTCATAGACACTGATACCTGTCCTCCTCCCCTGCACTGGTGCACAATGGGATGACATGCATCAACGCAGGCACACTCATAGATATTGATACCTGTCCTTCTCCCCTGCAGTGGTGCAAAATGGGATGACATGCATCAACGCAGGCACCCTCATAGATACTGATACCTGTCCTTCTCCCCTGCACGGGTGCACAATGGGATGACATGCATCAATGCAGCCACCTTCATAGATATTGATACCTGTCCTTCTCCCCTGCACTGGTGCACAATGGGATGACATGCATCAAAGCAGGCACTCTCATATATACTGATACCTGTCCTTCTCCCCTGCACTGGTACACAATGGGATGACGTGCATCAATGCAGGCACCCTCATAGATATTGATACCTGTCCTTCTCCCCTGCACTGGTTCACAATGGGATGACATGCATCAACGCAGGCACCCTCATAGATATTGATACCTGTCCTTCTCCCCTGCACTGGTTCACAATGGGATGACATGCATCAAAGCAGGCACCCTCATAGATATTGATACCTGTCCTTTTCCCCTGCACTGGTGACAATGGGAAGACACGCATCAACGCAAGCACCCTCATAGATATTGATACCTGTCCTTCTCCCCTACAATGGTGCACAATGGGATGAAGTGCATCAATGCAGACACCCTCATAGATACTGATACCTGTCCTTCTCCCCTGCACTGGTGCACAATGGGATGAAATGCATCAATGCAGGCACTCTCATAGATATTGATACCTGTCCTTCTCTCCTGCACTGGTGCACAATGGGATGACATGCATCAACGCAGGCACACTCATAGATACTGATACCTGTCCTTCTCCCCTGCACTGGTGCACAATGGGATGACGTGCATCAACGCAGGCACCCTCATAGATACTGATATCTGTCCTTCTCCCCTGCACTGGTGCACAATGGGATGACGTGCATCAACGCAGGCACCCTCATAGATACTGATACCTGTCCTTCTCCCCTGCACTGGTGCACAATGGGATGACATGCATCAACGCAGGCGCTCTCATAGATATTGATACCTGTCCTTCTCTCCTGCACTGGTGCACAATGGGATGACATGCATCAACGCAGGCACCCTCATAGATACTGATACCTGTCCTTCTCCCCTGCACTGGCGCACAATGGGATGACATGCATCAACGCAGGCACCCTCATGGATACTGATACCTGTCCTTCTCCCCTGCACTGTTGCACAATCGGATGACATGCATCAACTTAGGCACACTCATATATATTGATACCTGTCCTTCTCCCCTGCACAGGTGCAAAATGGGATGACATGCATCAATGCAGGCACCCTCATGGATATTGATACCTGTCCTTCTCCCCTGCACAGGTGCACAATGGGATAACATGCATCAACGCAGGCACCCTCATAGATATTGATACCTGTCCTTCTCCCCTGCACTGGGGCACAATGGAATGACATGCAATAATGCAGGCACCCTCATAGATATTGAAACCTGTCCTTTTCCCCTGAACAGATGCACAATGGGATGACATGCATCAATGCAGGCACCCTCATAGATACTGATTCCTGTCCTTCTCCCCTGCACTGGTGCACAATGGGATGACGTGCATCTACGCAGGCACCCTCATAGATACTGATTCCTGTCCTTCTCCCCTGCACCGGTGCACAATGGGATGACGTGCATCAACGCAGGCACCCTCATAGATATTGATACCTGTCCTTCTCCCCTGCACTGTGCACAATGGGATGACGTGCCTCAACGCAGGCATCCTCATAGATACTGATTCCTGTCCTTCTCCCCTGCACTGGTGCAAAATGGGATGACATGCATCAACGCAGGCACCCTCATAGATACTGATTCCTGTCCTTCTCCCCTGCACTGGTGCACAATGGGATGACATGCATCAACGCAGGCACCCTCATAGATACTGATACCTGTCCTTCTCCCCTGCACTGGTGCACAATGGGATGACATACATCAACGCAGGCACCCTCATAGATACTGTTTCATGTCCTTCTCTCCTGCAGTGGTGCACAATGGGATGACGTGCATCAACGCAGCACCCTCATAGATACTGATACCTGTCCTTTTCTCCTGCACTGGTTCACAATGGGATGACATGCATCAACGCAGGCACCCTCCTAGATACTGATACCTGTCCTTCTCCCCTGCACTGGTGCACAATGGGATGACGTGCATCAACGCAGGCACCCTCATAGATACTGATACCTGTCCTTCTCCCCTGCACTGGTGCACAATGGGATGACATGCATCAACGCATGCACCCTCATAGATACTGATTCCTGTCATTCTCTCCTGCACAATGGGATGAAATGCATCAACGCAGGCACCCTCATAGATACAGATACCTGTCCTTCTCCCCTGCGCTGGTGCACAATGGGATGACGTGCATCAACGCAGGCACCCTCTTAGATACTGATACCTATGCTTCTCCCCTGCGTTGGTGCACAATGCGATGACATGCATCAATGCAGGCACCCTCATAGATACTGATACCTGTCCTTCTCCCCTGCGCTGGTGCACAATGGTATGACGTGCATCAATGCAGGCACCCTCATAGATACTGATACCTGTCCTTTTCACCTTCAATGGTCCACAATGGGATTACATGCATCAATGCAGGCACCCTCATAGATACGGATACCTGTCCTTCTCAACTGCACTGGTGCACAATGGGATGACATGCAACAACGCAGGCACCCTCATAGATACTGCTACCTGTCCTTCTCACCTGCACTGATGCACACTGGGATGACATGCATCAACACATGCACCCTCATAGATTCTGATACCTGTCCTTCTCCCCTGCACTGGTGCACAATGGGATGTCGTGCATCAACGCAGGCACCCTCATAGATACTGATACCTGTCCTTCTCGCCTGCACTGCTGCACAATGGGATGACGTGCATCAACGCAGGCACCCTCATAGATACTGATACCTGTCCTTCTCCCCTGCACTGGTGCACAATGGGATGACATGTATCAACGCAGGCACCCTCATAAATACTGATACCTGTCCTTCTCCCCTGCACTGGTGCACAATGGAATTACATGTATCAATGCAGACACCCTCATAGACATTGATACCTGTCCTTCTCCTCTGCACAGGTGCACAATGGGATGACGTGTATCAACGCAGGCTCCCTCATAGATACTGACACCTGTCCTTCTCCTCTGTGCTGGTGCACAATGGGATGACCTGTATCAACGCAGGCACCCTCATAGATACTGACACCTTTCCTTCTCCCCTCCGCTGGTGCACAATTGGATGACATGCATCAACGCAGGCACCCTCATAGATACTGATACCTGTCCTTCTCCCCTGCACTGGTGCACAATGGGATGACAGGCATCAACGCAGGCACTCTCATGGATACTGATACCTGTCCTTCTCCCCTGAACAGATGCACAATGGGATGACATGCATCAACGCAGGCCCCCTCATAGATATTATACCTGTCCTTCTCCCTGCACAGGTAAAAAATGGGATGACATGCATTAATGCAGGCACCCTCATGGAAACTGATACCTGTCCTTCTCCCCTGCACAGGTGCACAATTGGATAACATGCATCAATGCAGTCACCCTCATAGATATTGATACCTGTCCTTCTCCCCTGCACTGGTGCACAATGGGAAGACGTGCATCAACGCAGGCACCCTCATAGATATTGATACCTGTCCTTCTCCCCTACACTGGTGCACAATGGGATGACGTGCATCAACGCAGGCACCCTCATAGATACTGATACCTGTCCTTCTCCACTGCACTGGTGCACAATGGGATGATGTGCATCAACGCAGGCACCCTCATAGATACTGATACCTGTCCTTCTCCCCTGCACTGGTGCACAATGGGATGACATGAATCAACGCAGGCACTCTCATAGATATTGATGCCTGTCCTTCTCCCCTGCACTGGTGCATGATGGGATGACATGCATCAACGCACTCACCCTCATAGATACTGATACCTATCCTTCTCCCCTGCACTGTTGCATAATCGGATGACATGCTTCAACGCAGGCACACTCATAGATATTGATACCTGTCCTTCTCCCCTGCACAGGTGCAAACTGGGATGACATGCATCAATGCAGGCACCCTCATGAATACTAATACCTGTCCTTCTCCTCTGCACTGGTGCACAATGAGATGACATGCAATAACGCAGGCACCCTCATAGATACTGATACCTGTCCTTCTCCCCTGAACAGAAGCACAATAGGATGACATGCATCAACGCAGGCACCCTCATAGATACTGATTCCTGTCCTTCTCCGCTGCACTGTGCACAATGGGATGACATGCATCAACGCAGGCACCCTCATAGATACTGATTCCTGTCCTTCTCCCCTGCACTGGTGCACAATGGGATAACAAGCATCAACGCAGCCACCTCATAGATATTGATTCCTGTCCTTCTCCCCTGCACTGCGGCACAATGGGATGACAAGCATCAACACAGGCTCCCTCATAGATACTGTTTCCTGTCCTTCTCCCCTGCACTGGTGCACAATTGAATGACGTGCATCCACGCAGGCATCCTCATAGATACTGATACCTGTCCTTCTCCCCTGCACTGGTGCACAATGGGATGACATGCATCAACGCAGGCACCCTCATAGATACTGTTTCATGTCCTTCTCTCCTGCACTGGTGCACAATGGGATGACGTGCATCAACGCAGCACCCTCATAGATACTGATACCTGTCCTTTTCTCCTGCACTGGTTCACAATGGGATGACATGCATCAACGCAGGCACCCTCCTAGATACTAATACCTGTCCTTCTCCCCTGCACTGGTGCACAATGGGATGACGTGCATCAACGCAGGCACCCTCATAGATACTGATACCTGTCCTTCTCCCCTGCACTGGTGCACAATGGGATGACATGCATCAACGCAGGCACCCTCATAGATACTGATTCCTGTCATTCTCTCCTGCACAATGGGATGACATGCATCAACGCAGGCACCCTCATAGATACAGATACCTGTCCTTCTCCCCTGCGCTGGTGCACAATGGGATGACGTGCATCAACGCAGGCACCCTCTTAGATACTGATACCTGTGCTTCTCCCCTGCGTTGGTGCACAATGCGATGACATGCATCAATGCAGGCACCCTCATAGATACTGATACCTGTCCTTCTCCCCTGCGCTGGTGCACAATGGTATGACGTGCATCAATGCAGGCACCCTCATAGATACTGATACCTGTCCTTTTCACCTTCAATGGTCCACAATGGGATTACATGCATCAATGCAGGCACCCTCATAGATACGGATACCTGTCCTTCTCAACTGCACTGGTGCACAATGGGATGACATGCAACAACGCAGGCACCCTCATAGATACTGCTACCTGTCCTTCTCACCTGCACTGATGCACACTGGCATGACATGCATCAACACATGCACCCTCATAGATTCTGATACCTGTCCTTCTCCCCTGCACTGGTGCACAATGGGATGTCGTGCATCAACGCAGGCACCCTCATAGATACTGATACCTGTCCTTCTCGCCTGCACTGCTGCACAATGGGATGACGTGCATCAACGCAGGCACCCTCATAGATACTGATACCTGTCCTTCTCCCCTGCACTGGTGCACAATGGGATGACATGTATCAACGCAGGCACCCTCATAAATACTGATACCTGTCCTTCTCCCCTGCACTGGTGCACAATGGAATTACATGTATCAATGCAGACACCCTCATAGACATTGATACCTGTCCTTCTCCTCTGCACAGGTGCACAATGGGATGACGTGTATCAACGCAGGCTCCCTCATAGATTCTGACACCTGTCCTTCTCCTCTGTGCTGGTGCACAATGGGATGACGTGTATCAACGCAGGCACCCTCATAGATACTGACACATTTCCTTCTCCCCTCCGCTGGTGCACAATTGGATGACATGCATCAACGCAGGCACCCTCATAGATACTGATACCTGTCCTTCTCCCCTGCACTGGTGCACAATGGGATGGCAGGCATCAACGCAGGCACTCTCATGGATACTGATACCTGTCCTTCTCCCCTGAACAGATGCACAATGGGATGACATGCATCAACGCAGACCCCTCATAGATATTATACCTGTCCTTCTCCCTGCACAGGTAAAAAATGGGATGACATGCATTAATGCAGGCACCCTCATGGATACTGATACCTGTCCTTCTCCCCTGCACAGGTGCACAATTGGATAACATGCATCAATGCAGTCACCCTCATAGATATTGATACCTGTCCTTCTCCCCTGCACTGGTGCACAATGGGAAGACGTGCATCAACGCAGGCACCCTCATAGATATTGATACCTGTCCTTCTCCCCTACACTGGTGCACAATGGGATGACGTGCATCAACGCAGGCACCCTCATAGATACTGATACCTGTCCTTCTCCACTGCACTGGTGCACAATGAGATGATGTGCAACAACGCAGGCACCCTCATAGATACTGATACCTGTCCTTCTCCCCTGCACTGGTGCACAATGGGATGACATGAATCAACGCAGGCACTCTCATAGATATTGATGCCTGTCCTTCTCCCCTGCACTGGTGCATGATGGGATGACATGCATCAACGCACTCACCCTCATAGATACTGATACCTGTCCTTCTCCCCTGCACTGTTGCATAATCGGATGACATGCTTCAACGCAGGCACACTCATAGATATTGATACCTGTCCTTCTCCCCTGCACAGGTGCAAACTGGGATGACATGCATCAATGCAGGCACCCTCATGAATACTGATACCTGTCCTTCTCCTCTGCACTGGTGCACAATGAGATGACATGCAATAACGCAGGCACCCTCATAGATATTGATACCTGTCCTTCTCCCCTGAACAGAAGCACAATGGGATGACATGCATCAACGCAGGCACCCTCATAGATACTGATTCCTGTCCTTCTCCGCTGCACTGTGCACAATGGGATGACATGCATCAACGCAGGCACCCTCATAGATACTGATTCCTGTCCTTCTCCCCTGCACTGGTGCACAATGGGATAACAAGCATCAACGCAGCCACCTCATAGATATTGATTCCTGTCCTTCTCCCCTGCACTGCGGCACAATGAGATGACAAGCATCAACACAGGCTCCCTCATAGATACTGTTTCCTGTCCTTCTCCCCTGCACTGGTGCACAATTGAATGACGTGCATCAACGCAGGCACCCTCATAGATACTGATTCCTGTCCTTCTCTCCTGCACTGGTGCACAATGGGATGATGTGCATCAACGCAGCACCCTCATAGATACTGATAGCTGTCCTTTTCCCCTGCACTCGTTGACAATGGGATGACATGCATCAACGCAGGCACCCTCATAGATACTGATACCTGTCCTTCTCCCCTCCACTGGTGCACATTGGGATGACATGCATCAACGCATGCTCCCTCATAGATACTGATACCTGTCCTTCTCCCCTGCACTGGTGCACAATGGGATGACGTGCATCAACGCAGACACTCTTGTAGATACTTATACCTGTCCTTCTCCCCTGCACTGGTGCACAATGGGATGACATGCATCAATGCATGCACCCTCATAGATACTGATACCTGTCCTTCTCCCCTGCACTGGTGCACAATTGGATGACATGCATCAACGCAGGCACCCTCATAGATACTGATACATGTCCTTCTCCCCTGCACTGGTGCACAATGGGATGACATGCATCAACGCAGGCACCCTCATAGATACTGATTCCTGTCCTTCTCTCCTGCACAATGGGATGACATGCATCAATGTAGGCACACTCATAGATACTGATACCTGTCCTTCTCCCCTGCGCTGGTACACAATGGGATGACGTGCATCAACGCAGGCACCCTCATAGATACTGATACCTGTCCTTCTCCCCTGCGCTGGTGCACAATGGGATGATGTGCATCAATGCAGGCACCCTCATAGATACTGATACCTGTCCTTCTCCCCTGCACTGGTGCAAAATGGTATGACGTACATCAACGCAGACACCCTCATAGATACTGATACCTGTCTTTCTCTCCTGCACTGGTGAACAATGGGATGACGTGCATCAACGCAGGCACCCTCATAGATACTGATACCTGTCCTTCTCCCCTGCACTGGTGCACAATGGGATGACATGCATCAACGCAGGCACCCTCATATATGCTGATACCTGTCCTTCTCACCTGCACTGGTGCACAATGGGATGACATGCATCAATGCAGGCACCCTCATAGATACTGATACCTGTCCTTCTCACCTGCACTGGTGCACACTGGGATGACATGCATCAACACATGCACCCTTTATAGATTCTGATACCTGTCCGTCTCCCCTGCACTGGTGACAAAGGGATGACATGCATCAACGCAGGCACCCTGATAGATACTGATACCTGTCCTTCTCCCCTGCACTGCTGCACAATGGGATGATGTGCATCAACGCAGGTACCCTCATAGATACTGATACCTGTCTGTTGGAGTTGGCCCTTCTGGCAGGTTCACCCCTGAAACTTTTTGCTTTTTATTGTTACCTGGTGTTAGTGATTTTTGGTTTCTGCGCACTATACCACTGTGTCCCCGGGTAAAGCACGTGCGTGTAGTGAGGTTGGCCTGCCCTCCCATAGGAATGCATGGGGAATGTATGTGTCCCTGGTAGTTCCTGATGCGTGGGGAGTGCAGGTGCGAGTTTGGTATGTGCGGACTCGTGTGATGAAATGCTGCGCGATGATGTGTGCTGTGTCCATGTAGCTAGTATGGAAGTGCCACTTCTAGACGCTGGCATAAATGAGCAGTGACTGCCTGTCGCGTGATTGGCTGACTGAGGTCATTTGATGGGCTAGGGAATCCTCAGAGTCAGGAGGAGTCACCCAGTGGTGAATGGGGAGATCAGCAGCCAGATGGGTGGGAGGAGTACACCTAGGACCTGAATAGGGCTGGGCTTTCCCCACACAATGCTGGCTCCGCCCCCTGTGGTGCGACTGATGACCCTGGCCTGCTCTGTGAATAGGGAGAGGGGCTGAGCAAAAGAAAGTGCTCAGGAACCAGTTGTAACTGGTTCGCCCTTTCCCTGCACCTTGAAACAAAGGTAAACCTGTGTATAAAATGGGGCTGTGACCCCAAGTAAAATGTTCTCTTCCAGGATCCTATCTGAGGGGGGCTGCTGCTGCTGGAGGCCAGGAGGAACCGCCACTTGGGACTGCCTTCCTGCCTGGAGGGCTCAGTGAGCTGGCCCCTGGCCCAGCCTTGCCCCCTGCCTACCTGCCTGAACTTTGCCAGGACTCTGTTGCTGGACCTTGCTCAAAGCGCCTGGGGAGCGCTATACTAATTTGCTGAGAAGCGCCTGCATCGGTGGCCAGCAGCGCGGTGCGACGATAACCTGGGAGGGAACCCCGACGTAGGGATTCCCCCGCTTTGCCCTGGATTCATAGCGGGTGCCCACCCCGCATTGGTGTGCTCGTTGGCGGGTGCCCACCCCGCTTATTCGTTTGTATTTCACGGCGGGTGCCCACCCCGCCGTATATTTCTTATAACGAGGGAACCTACCCCTCTTATTGCCGTAGTCTAGAATCACCGCCGCGGCCGGGCTCTCAGGAAGTCAGGCAGCTGCGGAAGGGACGTGGGCGTGGTCTAAACAGGAAGCGGACAGGAGCCCACCCCGCGCTCCTGTGATGGAGACCAGGAAGAGAAGAGTAAGCCAGGAGTCCGGACGGAGGGCGGGAGCCTACCCCGCCTCCGTCGGTAAAGGAGAGCCCCGCAGCAAGAGGAAGCGGAGCCTGAGGTTCGGCGGGAGCCTATCTCGCCTACCGGAGGAAGAAGAGGGCCGCGTGTGCAGCCCAGCGGCCGCCGTCCCTACGAGAACGGAGGAGAAGAGAGCCGGTGAGTGGGGTGCAGTCCTCGGTGGTTGGGGGGGCGTGTCGGGCCACATTGACGGCGGCTGGCCCCCTGTGCAAAGTGTCTCCCAGCTGCCCCCTCTGATAGCGGGCAGCTGCAACGTGTGGGGCAAGTCTTCGTTCAGTCCCGGAGGGGGAATCGGGGGCATTTGTTCTTGCTGAGAGGAGCGGCCCCGGAAGGCAGCGGGCCGCTCCCACATTGTTGCGAGGGCAGTATTTTAGACCGTCCAGTAGGACTCCAAGGGGGCATATTGTTTCAGAGCCCCGAGAAGGCTCCAACGTACGCAGGGCATTTCTGCAGTGTTAAGAGCCCCGAGAAGGCTCCAGCGTACGGGAGGCATTTCTGCAGTGTTAAAGAGCCTGTGAGGCTCCGACGACGACTGAGGCTCCAATGAGAAGGGCAATCTTTATCTTAGAGCGCTACGCCGCTCCATGTTACGGGGCAGATTGTTTGTTTAGAGCCTGTGAAGCTCCAGCGAGGCACATTGGTTGAAGAGCCCTGTGAGGCTCCCACGTTGGCCCTATCATTTGTTCAAGAGCCCAGAGAGGCTCCAACGCAGGGCATATGTTTCCCATTTTCCCAGCTGCCCAGCACTTAGTTGGCAGCTGCAACGTGTAGGCTGTGCTCAGTTGCTCCTGGCTTGCGCAGCCTGTGCAGCCTTGCCCTGACTCTGCGGGACAAAGGGCGTTTGAGCCCCTGAGAGGCCAAGTTGGCCTGGGGACAGTTTTGCTGTGTTGTACCCTCACCGAGGGTACAGGGTTGTTTTTGATTGTGAACTTTTGCGCCTGCGCAATGTCTTTATGCTAAGTTTTTGCCTAACTGTGTTTATGCATAGGAGATTTTTTTCTTTCTAGTAGAAATGATGCTAGTATGTTCACAGTTCCCCTGCGCGATGTGTACCTAAAGGTTTTAGGATTGCGTAGGTGGTACTTACCTGTTACCAGTTGTTACTGGTTGTGCGCTACATTTATTATTTGTTCTACCTTTTTACATTTACATTTTGTGATTTGTGCTAATTTTGACAGTGGCCCCTGTGGCCCTGTCTTGTGTAAATAGTCCCCTGTAAATTCTGCCCATGCCAGTTGGCACAGTGTAAATTGCATGATTTTTATCTAATGTGTTGTGGTGTAATACAAAGGCTATTTTTTATATAATACCTTGTGTGGAGTTTCCTTTGTGGTGGGCCTTGGGTGTTGTTGCTGGGTGCGTGCGCAAACGCTTTACACATTGCCTCCGGGATAAGCCTGACTGCTCGTGCCAAGCTACCAAGGGGGTGAGCAGGGGTTATCTTTGGCGTGTAACTCCCCAGCCCTGACTAGAGTGGTGGTTTCTGCCTGGCTTTGGCGCAAGCCCTAGCCAACCAGAAATCCCATTTC
The DNA here is from genome assembly GCF_964204655.1 of Triturus cristatus. NCBI lineage: Eukaryota > Metazoa > Chordata > Amphibia > Caudata > Salamandridae > Triturus > Triturus cristatus. Next base: position 28,282,859 of record NC_140593.1, on the reverse strand, counting down.
TAACATTGGTGATCAGCGGTGGGATTAGGACTTGCGTTTGCGCAGTACCGCAGCGACGACTGGCTGCACTACAAAACTCTGCATTTAGATAATCACATGTTTTGGGGATTATTGTTTTTGAAGTTTCATTATTTCTTCTCCTGAAGGAATCATTGTGTAATTGTGTCCACTACATTTGTCCCCCGCCCTGCGCCCAGAGTTTGGTACCTGTGTCACGTGTGGTCAGGTTGATGAATCAGGGGTGGTAGAAACTGCCTTACCAGTCTGAGGGGGGGTTGTGTGTGGATGAATGGTGTGTGGCACTAGACAAGTGAGTGTTAGTTCTCTGGGATAGAGAGCTTGCTGAATCCTTTGTGAATTGTGTACTCCTGTGTTAAGCTCAGACCCCTAGGTTCCCTGTGTAATCTTTTCTCGAGAACGTCCGCCAAAATGGAGCTGTTGCAGGGATTCTGCTTATACCCAGAACTATGCGTAGGAAACCAGGACCTCAGTGAATTGTGGTGTACCAGAAACTCACCTCAGAACCCAGACCCCGTATCCGGCTAGCATAAGTGTCCCATTCGTTATCCGAGGTTTAGCCCGTCGGTCCCAATGAAAAGACAACCCAGAACAAGCGACTCAGTGTACTCTCAGGAATGGTGGGAATCGGAAATACCTGTTCGTATATTATTCTCATATCAGTCCACAACAAGAGTAAACAAAGACACAGTAAAAATAAAAAGAGTTTATTCTATAAACCACATGTCCTAAGATGCAGTACCTTGGCTAATACAAGCAGACACATGATTAATATCAAAACCATCAGCATTGTTACAATACCATAGAAAATAAAGGGAGAAATCATAATATAAATGACAGTGGGTTACAGCCACCTTCCCTTTGCTAATGAGCTAATATTATTAGACTAATAAAAGGTCTCTAGGCTTGAATGGGGAACCTCAAAGATCAGCTTAGTGAAATCACATCACAGGAGCAGATGAAGTCTTCTCGCAGGAAGGCTCTTCTTCGGAATGTGTGTTAAACATGCTGCCTGCAATATTAAAAGCACCCGACTTTCAGGTATTCGCAGCTGCATGTGTGTTATGGCTAAATATTGAGTCGATCAACATGAAATGGAAAACATGCATTGTCTAGCGACCCAGACTGTTTCTGTTACACTATGTACAGACCAAGGTCGCTGCTCACTGCTAGGGATGTTAACAACTGACAGTTCTCATGTGAGGAAAAAACGCAAGCAAGCAGTTTCTCAATCAATAACATGTAACTGCAGTGTTGTGCGCAAAAGCAGCAAGATGGCTTTCTAACATCTAACGTGGTTATGCTAACTTAGCAATGTATGTACGTATTAGGATACTCTTCACTACATGCCCCCTTGATCGAATCACTAGCCAGTAGGGAAGAAATCAGAGAACGCAGAGTTCAAGTTCGATTGAGCAGAACCAAGTGCACGCAAATGAAATCCACATATCGGTGCCGTGAAAGTTCGAAAGAAAAAGAAAAACACCTAAAAAAGGAGAAAAGAAAAAAACTGCTATTGCCTGAGTCCCAGGCAATGTTAAGACAGCGAAGGGGAGAGAAATTTTTTTTAAAGTTCAGGTGTCTGAGAATAGAGAAAAAAAAAAGTGGGCGACAGTTCACTTAATCCAAAAACGTGTACGCAGCATAAGTAGCAACTGCTTCCAACAGAAAATCGTTGGCACGTCCTCTAAACGTTTCTGCCATCCAGTTTAATAAGGAAAATGAACATACATGTTCTTCAACATGCGGAGCCTCTAGCACCATCAGAGGGCAGCCGACGTGTTCTTCTAGATAACTCCTTGACAAGAAGTCATAGGCAGCCGTTCCGATGTCCCAATTCCCCAGAACTCCATGCGCCGCTCCACAGGCCATAATCCTGACACCAGAACAGTCCAACTCATGAGCACTAAGGGACTTATTAGTCGATCAAAATCCGGGGCTGGAGACACCGTGTTGGTTAAGCACAAATCCAGAGCCCATTGGAAGGGACAATCTAGGCAGTGAAACACAGGTTGCACGCAGGTAAAATAGGAAAACCGGAAGGACAATCCATAAGCCAGGCTCAAAGTCGCCAATGGCAGCGTACCATAATGTTCAAGCATCCGGTTACGAAGATGGTGCAGCCGGGGCAGGCTGCCGGGGGGTACATAGAGCGCAGCCATTGCGTAGTTTGCAAAGCAATAATAGCACTCCTGCTACCAGCGCCAGACTCAACGGGAGACCGCCAAAGACGCTGGAAAAAATTGAATGAAAAAATGCCGGGATCACCCCAAAAATAGTTTGGAAGGAGGTCACAAGGCCAGAGCCCAAAACTAAAAAAAAACAAGCATTGGCATAGCCAACAGGTCTCGCCTTTGGGACCTTATAAGTATTTAAATATGCAGCACAATATCCTTAGTGCAACAACAACTGTTGAAAGCTAGACACTTATAAGGTCCCAAAGGCGAGACCTTTTGGCTATGCCAATGCTTGTTCTGATGTTGGATGCACTGGGCATAAAGCCTGTCACCCGCACATGCCTTTGCGGCATAAAGAAGGTAAATAAAGCAATGTGACTGACGCTCTTTATTTCTCTCAGCCTACTTTGTTGTGCCACTGTGCAGATTCCGTGATCACAAATCCTGCCCGTGCCTGTCAACGGGTGGCTGGGACATATGGAGTGCACGTAATGCCTTAATAAAATATTTCCCAAACCTACCTTCAGGTCGAGTTTGCGCTATATAAAATTAGTAAGAGCAATTTACATATGCATTAAGTAGATGTAACGGATAATTTCCGGTAAATACATTTATTTAAGGTATTCATTTGAAAAATGTAGTCTGCTTTTGTTTTGAACGTTGTGGCACCGGTAGCAACAAAGCCCCGGAATATCTGTGTGATCGCTGGCAGTTGCGCTAAGTTAGGCCACACACATAGGGAAGGAAAACAAATGATCACAAATCATGCCCATGCCAGTCAGCGGGATGCTGGGACACGTGGCTGCAGGCGAGGGAAAGCCACCGACAGTTGATCCTGTGAATTGTTTCGGTCTTTCATCCACTTAAATATGTAAATGTAGGTGGCGCCAGTTTGTATTAAAGGAATGGCTCTGCAGGATATCGCGACCTGTGTTTAAGATAAGGTATTTATTTATTTATTTGTATTCTTGTATAGCGCAGGAAGTCAATCCCCGGAGGGGTATCTCCGCGCTTACGTTTTACCAAGGAGCCAAGATCTTATACTGATCAGAAAAAGGAAGGGGGTGAGAGACCTAACAGGCGACAAATAAAAAGGTTTTCAGGGACTTCTTAAAAGATTGAAAATTAATAATATTTTTGAGAGCAGGAGGCAATGAGTTCCAAAGGATAGGGCCTTTGTAAGACAAGGCTCGCCCTCCCTGCCTGGCTTTTTTTATCCTTGGAACCTGGAGTTGTTGCTGGCTGCTGGAGCGCAGGGTACGACTGGGTATGTAGGATTTGAATAGTTCTTTTAAATATTTAGGTCCATTGCCAAACAGACAGCTGTGGATAGTGCAGCAGATTTTAAAATTTACACGCTGTCTAATTGGCAGCCAGTGGAGTTTTGTCAAGAGGGGGAATGATGGAGACCTTGGCTGAGCATTGAGAACTAGTCTCGCAGCCGTATTTTGGACATACTGTAGTCTCTGTAGTTGTTCCTCATTTGCCGAGACCAGCAGGCCATTACAGTAGTCCAGTCTACTTATAACCAAGGCTTGGACAAGAGCCTTCCTATAGAAGTCTGACAGAAATGGGAAGACTCGTCGTAGCAGACCAATGACCTGAAAACAGGAGCCTGCTACTTGGTTTGTGTGCTCTTTAAACAGAAGAGATTTGTCTAAGCGCACACCGAGATTTTTGACTGTCTGTTTGGGGGTAGAAGTTGGTCCTAAATCCGGGGGCCACCATTCCGGGGACCACAGAAGTGTGGCCTCTCCAAACAACATTACCTCAGTCTTGCCTACATTACACTGGAGGTGATTAATAGCCATCCAGTGTGATATTGCCCTCATACCGTCCGCAAAGGATTTTTGTATTGCGGGCGTCAGGATTTTATTGGGGAACAAAAGCTGAGTGTCGTCGGCGTACGACACAGGGGTGAATCCATGAGATCTTACAATATCCGCCAAGGGGGCTACGTATATGTTGAAAAGTGTAGGGCTTAGGCATGAGCCCTGTGGCACTCCTTTAGTGAGCTCCCTTGAGATAGAATGGTGGGAGCCCAATCTTATCTCTTGTTGGCGGTCCGAAAGAAAGCTTTCCAGCCAAGTAAGAGCCACACCATCTATTCCCCTCTCCCTAAGACGATCGAGGAGTATCTCATGAGACACAGTGTCGAAGGCAGCGGATACATCTAACAGCACTAGAATCATTGAATTTCCTCCATCCAGTGACATCTTGATGTTTTCAGTCACTGAGAGGAGGGCAGATTCTGTGCTGTGATTGGGCCTAAATCCAGATTGTGAAAAATCTAGGCCCTCCGTTGCCTCGATATATTTGGACAAGTGAGTGTTTACGTGTCTCTCCGTCATCTTGCTGAGAATGGGTAGGAGAGAGATGGGTCGGAGATCGGAGAGATCGGTCCATGGAATTGCTGCGTTCTTTCGGATTGGGTTCACCACTGCTTTTTTCCATTCTATGGGTACAGATCCTTCACTTAGAGAATGATTGATCAATGTTTGAATATGGGGCCCGAGCAGGGATTGCAAAGAGACAGTTATTTAAGCTGATAAGAAGTCATCTGGGGATCCAGATTTTATATGGCTCATGAGGAAGGTGACATCAGAGTCATTGACTGCTGGAAATATCTTGAGTGTGGTTTTATTTCGTGTGGGCAACATAGAGTTATCACTATTTAGATTTTGATTATGGTTGACGGCCAATAAAATTTTGTCGTAGATCAAATTGATTTTATTTCAAAGAAAAGGGAGATATCGTCAAATAATTGTTGGGAAAAGTCATCAGGGCTTTTGCATGCAGTAGGTTTTACGAACTCCTGAAGAATTTTAAATAATTCCTTAGATTGGTTTCCGGCTTCTGCAAGTTGTTGGGAGATGCTATTCCTACGAGCAAGTTTGATGTTTTTATAATATTTGGTCTGGGCCTCATGATGTGCTTTCTTATTTTCTTCGGTTCGTGTTTTTCTCCACTTTTTTTCCAGCCTCCTACATTTTTGTTTTTCTGTTCTAAGCTCCTCAGTATACCATGTTTCCTGTTTGGTGGCAGGGTATTGTTTGTGTAGTTTTAGAGGTGCTATTTTGTCGATTGCTTCTTTGAGGGAAGTATTACATTTAGTTAATATGGTCTCTATATTATCTGTCTCTGTAGGAATGGGCTGCTTCCATTCCTTTTGCAAATCCTCTACAGTGACTTTATGCCATTGTCGACGCCAGATTGGTGGTAGAGAGTTTTTATTGGAGGACTTCTCCACCTTGGATAGTAAAAATTCCACAATGAAGTGGTCAGACTAAATTATTTGAACCGGGGAGGAGCATTGTACTTTGGGGGAATTGGTAAATACCAGATCGAGAAGGTTACCACCTATATGGGTGGGCTCGTGGTTTTGCAAAGTCAGACCGAGGGAGGATAATTCAGAAATCAAAGAGATTGTTTCAGGGAGTACGGGATTATCAACATGGACATTAAAATCGCCAAGAAGAAGGAAATCTTCTTTTGCTTTAAAATGTGGGGCCAAAAATTCCAATAATGCTAGGGAGAAGCCTGTAGAGGGCCCTGGAGGGCGATAAACTAAGGCTCCTTTCCAAAATCTGTTGGTTGTAAATTGCATTTTGAAAATTATTATCTCAAAGAGAGGGCTGTGCTTCTGTTCTAGTGTGATGATCTTCAGGTGTTCCTTATGCATGAGGGCTAAGCCACCACCTGTTTTCTCTGGCTGATCCAAATGAACAAGTTTGTAGCCAAGAGGAACCCCTACAGCAATAGCGGTGACAGTATGGGGTTTCAGCCACGTTTCCGTTAGGAAGCAAAGGTCAGGTTGAGTAGTGTGTATTAAATCCCATACCTCAAGTTGATGTCTAGGTAGGGAACGTACATTTAGAAGAATGCACTTTGTCCCCTTAGTCCCTGTAAATGGAGTTTGTTCCCTTTGGTCTAACTTCTCAGTGCTGGGTTTTATGAAAGGGGTTTGATATTTGCAAAATATGCAAGAGAAAGGGCCCTCAGGGCACGGCCAGGAATCTCTGGAGCATTCTGAGAGAGGGAGTGGTCTAAGGTGTAGTAGCGTTTGCGCCGCATACCTGATGTGAATGGCCTTTGCAAATGTGATGGGCGTGGGTGTCTGGTCCGAGGCCCCTGGTTCCGTCCTGTCGCGGACGGGCGCAGACGGGCAGGACTCTGGCACGACTCCGGCGCAGATCCGGCGCGTCCTCAATACGCGTCCGCTGCGCGGAGTCATAGCTGTTCTTATTTAAAGCGCTGCTAGAGCACGTCACCCGCATGCCCCACACCCAATATGGCCGACAAAAACCGGGAAGCCAGCCCTCGGCGTCGATACTCGGCCGAGGGCGGTCTGGAGGCAGGGAAGGGGGGAAGGAACACACAGCGCCTAGGAGCGCGAAAAAGTGTCCAATCCACACCGCTCTGAACAAGCGATATTGATCATACAGGTGAGGTTACAGTCAAAATGCACAGAGTGCACAGAACGCTCAAAGTAAAAGAAAGACACCTCCCGGCTTCCGCCTCAGGAGGGGAAAGATTGCTGAAGTTGGTAATCAACGATGCAGGCTTGCAATTCCCTTTTTAAAGCGCTGCTAGAGCGCGTCACCCGCATGCCCCACACCCAATATGGCCGACAAAAACCGGGAAGCCAGCCCTCGGCGTCGATACTCGGCCGAGGGCAGTCCGGAGGCAGGGAAGGGGGGAAGGAACACACAGCGCCTAGGAGCGCGAAAAAGAATCCAATCCACACCGCTCTGAACAAGCGAAATAGATCATACAGGTGAGGTTACAGTCAAAATGCTAAAATGCACAGAGTGCACAGAACGCTCAAAGTAAAAGAAAGACACCTCCCGGCTTCCGCCTCAGGAGGGGAAAGATTGCTGCAGTTAGTAGTTGGTAGTTGGTGTAACAGGTAATTTCCTGCCAAAACATGTATTTGTGGTATTCATTCAAAAAATGTAGTCTGCATTTGTTGGAAACGTTATGACACCGGTACAAACAAAGTCCCGGAATATCTGTGTGATCGCTGGCAGTTGCGCTAAGTTAGGCCACACACATAGGGAAGGAAAACAAATGATCACAAATCATGCCCATGCCAGTCAGCGGGAGGCTGGGACACGTGGCTGCAGGCGAGGGAAAGCCACCGACAATTGATCCTGTGAATTGTTTTGGTCTTTCATCCAGTTAAAAATGTAAATGTAGGTGGTGCCAGTTTGTATTAAAGGAATGGCTCTGCATCATATTGCGACATGTGTTTAAGATAAGGTGTGCTGTTTGAGGGGTTGGAGGGGGGTGTTAGCAGTAAGAGTAATGCAAAATCGCTAAAGGAAGAGGCAGCTGAACATTTTTGTTTTATTTCACCGCCATTAAAGTTAACCAAGCGCGCACGCAAAGAACTGTGAAAGATGAAGACAATTTGGGTGTCATTAAAGAAAAGAAACACGCGCGCAATTTTTTTTTTAAAGCCGTTTGAGTTTGTTTCACCACCATCTAAAGCGCATTGTTATCGTAAAGTGCTTTGTGAACGTTGTTGTCTGCCTACAAGTAATAAGCAAAGAACTGTGAAAGCTGAACACAGTTCTGGTATATTTCACCGGCATTAAATAAAACCAAGTGCGCACGCAAACAACTGTGAAAGATGAAGATAATTCGGGCGCCATTAAAGAAAACAAACATGCGCATAAAACTATGTTAAAGCAGTAAGCACTTCGGGTTTGTTTCACCACCGCGCAAAAAAATGTTAAAGCAGTAAGCAATTCGGGTTTGTTTCACCGTCACGCAAAAAAATGTTAAAGCAGTCGGGAAGCAAAAAAATGTTAAAACGAAAGTAATAGCGATCGCGATCAAAGCAAAAGTGATGGCGATCGCTTGGACGGGAGCGCTGTGTGGCAAGCACGTGAGTGGTGCGCGCGCAGCAGTGATTGCCGGCTGCGCGCGCTTTAGGCCACAGGCAGCACTTTAAAAATCCCAACTACAAAATGTCTCTCCGAGCCAGCATGCGCTGGCCTCAGCGAGACCTAATGAGCCAAGCCACTTGTTGACGAGGCATTAAAGATTGTTTGGATCAAAGCTCCAAAATGGATTGGGAGGTCAGTATTCAAAAGCGCCTGCACCTCGGTGCGCGTATTTGCCACGTGAAGGACAAATGTTTCCCGGGAAGAATTCAGTGCAACCTCCTTTTGGGACAATAGAGCCCTTATTCTGCTCATCTTGTTGAACTCTGCTTTCAAGGTTGGAATGGAAGGCCAGATGGAAACATCCAGCCGCCCATGCGGGGGTGGGAATAGAACATTATTACAGCAAACTACCCTCTGTGATACAGTTACTATATACGGAATTCCCACTAGCATCCCGCAGCAAGCTTCATTATTTAAAAGCAAATAACTACTGTTTGCAAGCAGCGTGAAAGATGGTGTAATCACTGGCACTGGAATCCCTTTCAGGACGCAAGCTAAATTAGGGGCTTGTACATTGCATGCGCCATGCAATTGAATGTGTCTACATACTACCGAGTGATCAGGTGCCGAAGTGCATTCCTCACCCTTCAAGTAGACTTCCTTGCCATCTCTCATACATCTGTACGTAAAGGAGAGTGACCAAACTTTGTGTAAAAATGCAGTACCAAGTTTTTCATATCTACCTCGGGCATAATGTTTCATACATGAACTAAATTTGAACAGTGGAAAAGGTAAGGTGATCAACCCGTGAATAAGCCACACGGCCGAATTTAATTCTGCCACCGAGGAAGGTAAAGGTTCTAACTTTTCAATATGTAGTAATGAATATGCTGCATCCTTCATTGACATAAATTGCTGCTTTGCGGTCAGGTTAAAAGGAAGGAACAAAGATGAAGTATTCATGTAATCCCAGGGGACTTTCCCAGTCTTTAACGTTTGCAATGTCCATGCAAACTGCATTACAGACCGCAATTGATTTTGACCATGATATAACACAGACATGTCATCTTGCACAATATCAACAACAGAAGAAACAATATTGTCTAACGTATAAATTCTAGAAGAAAGGGTGTTAATGCTATTATCAATAACGGCTAGTACTTTTTCCATATTTGCTTGATCAATAGCTCTTAATCTAGAAGCAGCCTCAATCTGCGATAACTTCCATACTTTGTTGTAAATAGCATAAACCCATCGTTTGGACCTGCCACCCACCGGGCCTTTAACAAAATCATTCAAATATATTTTGTCATTTAATTTAGATAAATGTAGTTTAACAGATGCTAAGGTGGAGTGTTGCAGCCAAGATTGACATAACTTCCCTACTGAGTAGGTGGTTACTGTATGCGAGGACTCAAAGCGAGGATCCACGCGCACCTGAGTATATCCAGGTTGCAGACCCAGAAATCGATGTTGACAGGAATCTGAACTCTTTTGCCATATTAACCATCCTTCTGGACTTAATTTAGAAATATTGAAGGATGTATTAGAGATAGACGACTGCAACGCATCAAGGGACAGATAAGTTTGGTTATCCCAATCAGGATAAGCACCCAGATCCGGAATAGATGGAAAATTTAGTTTTTTCGTAGTAGCCAATCCAAGACAGGTGGTTTGGAAGATTGTTGAATTTAAAAACAACATGTGATTAGGTATAAGGCAGGCACGATGCAAAGCTTCTGTTCCTTGAACTTGCCACGGTTTGGAACCCCAAACCGATTTAAGATCAATAGTAGCCTTCCATAGACCATAACCTCTGATTGACAACTCATCCATAAATGATTTAGAATATAATAATTTAGTATGTGTCAGCCTCACTTTCGAGGCATACTCAGCTGCCAATTTAAAATAAAAGGAGGCAGGATTGGAAACACTGAAATCAGAAAAATATGTGTATTATCTACCAATGTGGAGGAGCTACCTAAAATTGGTGTCGGACAATGTTCCCATTGTGTATAATTTACAAAATTGCGAAACGTATTTGCTTTATGCAAAAAATGATTACCATAATGTTGAAAACAAAACTGTTCTCCATAATTTGCAGTGTCTGAATACAAATCTTCAGCATCAAATGCGGCATAGTATTTCAAATCAGAAAACAGTGCTTCAATGGCATGAACGTCCCAATCATCAGAACAAATGTTTTGTTTAACCACATCACCCATAGAAACACGAAATACATTAGGTACATTGATGACCTCTGTAGGGCCATGAATTTGGAATTTATCAGCATCCCACGCAATACCATCTAACACAGGCCAGGCAGTAATGTTCACAAAAGTCTGGTCCCTTTTCATGATGTGTGAAGAGGAGTGGGGTGCCAAAGTTCCATCAATCAGTCTAATTGTAGACCGTTTATCAGGCAAAAAAATACCACTACAAATCCAATGGACATAAACAAAAATATACTTATGAGCACTAGCCAAATATAAGTCCAAGGGGCAACCAAAAAATGTCTTTTAAACCAGACAGCAAAAATAGAAATCTTCGAGGGGGCATTGGAAGTCACTGAGTTAATGTCAAAGGAGAAACGTGACTCTGCAATCGCTGTTGACTGCAAAACTGGCAAAGTCACATCTGTAGGATAAGCATACTCAGTCTCCTCAGGCAGACCACCAACGGGTGGTTGTATCAAGGGCTCAGCAACTGTTTGCATCTCAATGGCAACATCAGACAAGGTGGTAGATGGAGGGGCTAACACAGAATTTCTCAGCATCGCAGGGCATGACACCGCTGGAGTCATGCTAAGTAGTATCGGCCACTCGCTGTAGTTTGACATTGTCAATAGAGATGTACCTGTTATCCTTGCGACCAGGAAGAGGAGGTAAAATGACTGTTCTTGTACCCTGCACGCCAAGCACTGGAACCGGTGCACGATAAGAGGGGCCGAACTCCTTCTTGTTCTCCACCTTCTGACGGACCAGGTCTCCAACTCGAGGTAGCCAGCCGACTACTGGAATCTGGAGCTCAGCATCAGATGTGGAGGGCAAATGTTCCTTCGATAGAGTGTCTCTGGCTTCTTGTAGAGTCTGCAAAACAGCACAGTGATCATCTACGTCAAAGGGTGCGGCTGACGCCGCCATGTCTAGACCATCAAGGTCCGGGACAAACATCCTGATTCCGAAGAGCATCATGTGTGGGGTTCGCCCACCCAGACACCTTCTAGGGAGATTATTAAGTGCACGTTGAACGTTATACAAATGGGCAAGCCAGTTCCAGCCTGTGCCTAAAACACGTGCTGTCAAAGATTGCTTTAAGTCACGGTTCATTCGCTCCACCACACTATTACCCTCAGGTCGGTAGGGAGACGAAAATTTGACTTGGACCCCCAAATTTCTCATTGCTTCTTTGTACGCCTTAGAGGCGAACGCAGGGCCCTGATCAGAATGAAGGGTACCACATGCAAAAGTTCCCACAAAGACACGCAAATCCCTGATGACAGTCTGTGAATCAGCACTCCTTTGCGGCCACACCCATAAAAAACGTGTGCACGAATCCACTGCAAACAAGATATACTTGTACGCAGTATCAGAGGACAAAGGACCGCAGTGATCTAAATTGACACATCCAAACGGTTTATTAGAGATGTACAACTGAGTTTGAGGTGGCCGCGCAACAGTTGAAGGTCTAATCTGTTGGCAACTATCACAATCAAGGACATAAGCGCGCGTTTGTTTACATAAACCGAACGACCAGTAACGTTGTTGTAACAAAGATACAGTAGCTGAAACGCCGGCGTGCGCAGACGCCAAGCCCTCGTGAGCTGCTAGTATAATTCTGTCACCAACGTCGTTAATCCTTACTAATGGGACGTTATCAGGACTTAAGTGATAATAATAACGAGAAGAAAAACCTTTCGGATAATCACTTCCCTTCTCTGTAGCAGCAATAGCTGCCAAGATGTCATCATCAATCTTACTTTTGGATCTTGTAACTGCTGCTACTAAGTATGTTGCCACTGCTGTTTTTGCTGCCTCGTCAGCCAATCTGTTACCGACAGCATGGACACCAAGTCGTTGGTGACCAAGAGTGTGAATAACATTCACGAGTGGCAGACGTTCTTTAAAATCTGCCACCCGAACCCAAAGTGTTTTATGCTTAATTGTGCTACCTTTGGTATCGCGATATTCATTTTGAGACCAGAAGTGTAGATTGTCGTTGTATGACTGGACACAATAAAAAGAGTCACTTACTATAAGAGTAGTGACGCGGGGGATCAGCAAACTCCAGTGCTAGCACCAGAGCCCGAAGCTCCACCAATTGTGCGGTACAATCACCTAATGACTGCGTATGCACGACATCAGACTGGAATTCACCATTTAAGAATGTACCTACGGCAATTGCACAAGCCGCTGAATAAGCATGCTTCGATCCAATTGCCGGTTGCGCCAAACCGTCAGTGTAAATGACACAATGGTAATCTTCGAGCGGGCGCAAAGACAGAGGGGCAGGATGAACAAACTCATACTGCAAATACTCCTGAGTCTGTAATGAGGCGTCAAAGATGTAAGTGACATCTGGTGATGTCAATGTCGTGGCCCATTGTATCCACCTCGGATGCAAAGCTTTAGAATTTGGTACACTTGCTTTTGTCACCGCCTCAAGAGCAGGATATGGTGTCACAACCAACATGCATTTCCCTTGTGACAGTGCACGTTCTTTAAGGATCGCCATCTGTACTGCTGTCAGAACTTTCTCGACAGTGGAAAAGCGCAGTTCAGCAGAGGTATACAAGTGAGATTTGTACGCAATGGGGACTGTATCGCCCTCATTGAACGTTAAGTACGTGAAACCCACAGCGCCCGGTACTATTCTTATTACCAGGTTAGTGTGGTTATCACGCATTAGTAAGTATTTTGAAGCAAGAAGATCAGCCTGTAATGACTGCAAAATAGCTGAATGCTCTAGCTGCCAGCTAGACTTCGAAAAAGAAGGTTGTACCAAGGCATAAAGTGGCTTGATACGCTGGGCATAATCAGGAATATAAGTTTGACCGAAATTCAGAAAGCCCAGCAAAGACTGTAATTTTTTCAATGTTGTAGGAGCACGCAAGCATGCGCACTTCTCCAGAAAGTGAGGAGCCAATCCTCTACCTTCATTGTTGAGCTCGTAGCCCAAAAACAACACTGTATATTCCGCAATATGAGACTTCGCAAAATTGAATTTGTAGCCGTAGTCTGCAAAACACGTAATAATATTGTCAACGTGACACAGATGCAGTGTCAACTCGTCGTCCGTGAGATAAATGTCGTCGACATACGAGAATGCATCCGGGTCTATTCTCTCTAAGAGAGAGACCACGCATGCGGCAAAGACGCCAGGGCTGTTTTTATAGCCCATGGCTAATCTTGTAAACTGTTTCTGTTTGCCGCCAGAGGTAAACGCTGTCCACTGACTACTTAGTGAGTACAGGTTATGGCTGTAAAAACCATTGGAAATGTCAAGTGTGGTTTTAAATCTTTTCCGCACGAGACTGTCGACGAGAGCCGAACTGTGAGTATTCTGTACCGCGCAGGTCTGGCAATGCGAATTTAAGTGCCGGTAATCCAAAACTAAACGGTACGACCCGTCAGGCTTCGTCACAGTGAATAAAGGGTTATTCATAGGTGACACACAAGTCTCAATAACACCCTGATATTCCAATTGGTCAAGGATTGCTGCGACGTGCGGTCTTGCTTCACAACGCATAGGATATTGGGGCTGTGGCTGGGGCATGGACCGCAATAGAATCTCATGGCAGGGGGACAAGCTATCCCAACCCACCTGAGTATGATACAATGCTGGTGCTAACGCCAGTGCCCACTCCTCAGCGAACTGATTAGCCTGGTCCTTTCGCACTGTGTGCGCAAAGGACGGGAGGATTACTTCCTCCCCTCTAGGAGCGTCTAAAATGAAAGCTGGGGGCCAATCTGCCTCCGCTAAGAGGATATCATAGGAGGTCGTCAGATTATCCCAAAAAATCCCTTGTATTGTTCGTTGTATGTCACCTTCTATAAGTAATACTATCTTATAGAGTCTATCAGGGGGTGCCACTCTGGTGTCAGCTGTTTCAACAACAACCAAGGTATCAGTTGCTGTCGCCGCCAGAAATGGATGCAGCGCTTGACGCACTATGGTAACTTCCGCTGCGCTGTCTAGCAGTGTCAGAGCCCATGTCCGGTTCCGAAGCCGTGTCCGCACTATCTGAGGCATACCTCGCCGTCAGTGCAGCCACTTTCTTCTTCTGAAACGGGGGTCTTTGTCTCGTGAACTCTTCTTGCTTGCCTTTACCTTCAGTCTGTCGGGGTTGATCTCGTGTTTGCGGAGCACCCCGACCTTTGCCACTGCCTCCGCCACCGGACTGTGAAGCCGATGTTTCCTGTGAAGAACGAGGAGAACGTTGTTCAGAAACCTGAAATCTATCAGGTGACTTAATAGTAGCACCATCACGCAGATCATAGGTGCGCTCACTACTTGACTGAACGGGAGATGCAGGCCGAGACCCCTGTTTCTGCTGCTGCTTTTCCTGTTGTTTTGATCGCCAATTTTGTTTTGGAAAATTTGGGCGGTCATCCTTACCAGACGAGTCTGCCTTACTTTGCTGCTTAGAATCGGGAGTTTTCACAACTGGTTTAACGCCCAAAGTGCTACGATCAACCTGTTTATAGGCATTCGAGATTATTCTTGCGAACTCCCGCTGCTTCTCTTCTTCTGCTACTTTCTTCAATTCATTAAGAACTTGGAATTGCATAGCATCACCTTTGAGGTTACCCATTATCAAAGTAGCCACCAAATCAAACTGTCCAACAAGCCGCATCCCTAATTCTACCGCAGACTCCGCACCGTGATTCTCCTGAACACGTTTAATAACGGAGGGCAGTACTGACAGACGGAGTGCCGAAGCACTTCGAGTATGTCGCTGCAAAGACCTTGCCCCAGTTTTCGCAATCAGCTATATCTGGGACCAAGCCTTTCGGCAAACTAATGGTAAGGATCCTGTGTTTCTCCACAGGAGTTGTAGTTGGATAAACCGCTTCTATATGGTCAAATTTCTCAGCAAGCCAATAAGGGAAGTCATCCCTATTCTGGGGGCGCTTGCCCATAACCGAATTAACCATAACAGGACTAATGACCACCGCATGGTGGTCAATAGGGTGTCCCGCAACAGCAGGTGCCCCCACCTGCACATTGCGTGACACGTACTGCACTAAAGCCCTATGTACTGTAATAAGAGCTGTGTGGAGTACACGCAACTCAGCCACCGTTGCTTGTAAGTAGCGGGGATGAGGCGTAAATCCGGCCAGTACCGGCCATGTGGCCCCTGCAATGGACAAAGGGCCCATTCTCGCCGGTATAACCGCATGGGGAAGGGCGCCATTAAACCAAATAAGATGCTGCCAAGCAGAAATTGGTATTTCTTGTATCCTATACGGAGTACAGTTCGCTGGCATGGCAGTGGCAGTATATGAATGAAACGTATTATCATCTTCACTCACCACCGGAATAGTCACCCATGAGTAAAACAACTCATACGGGTAAGCAGCATCGGCTCCTACCACAAATATCACAGCCAGGCCAGTGTCCGGCACCCCATACTGCGTCAAATGACGTCGCAGAGCTGCACGGCTATGAGCGGCTATTTCGACCGCCATAAAGACAAACTACACCTAGTTTAATCAGTAGCACAAGGGTTCAGAAACCTGTTTAATGATCAAGCTTGAAGGAACCTAGTACGATAGTAATAGGTAGGTCTGAATCCGTCACTCCTTTTATCCGAAAACAAGAGTGAGGGTGCCGTGGACTAATATAAGCACCACTAAGGCGTTTCAAATTTTATAAACCAAACGTTAGGTGCCCCATGTTGCAGGGATTCTGCTTATACACAGAACTATGCGTAGGAAACCAGGACCTCAGTGAATTGTGGTGTACAGAAACTCACCTCAGAACCCAGACCCCGTATCCGGCTAGCATAAGTGTCCCATTCGTTATCCGAGGTTTAGCTCGGTGGTCCCAATGAAAAGACAACCCAGAACAAGCGACTCAGTGTACTCTCAGGAATGGTGGGAATCGGAAATACCTGTTCGTATATTATTCTCATATCAGTCCACAACAAGAGTAAACAAAGACACAGTAAAAATAAAAAGAGTTTATTCTATAAACCACATGTCCTAAGATGCAGTGCCTTGGCTAATACAAGCAGACACATGATTAATATCAAAACCATCAGCATTGTTACAATACCATAGAAAATAAAGGGAGAAATCATATTATAAATGACAGTGGGTTACAGCAACCTTCCCTTTGCTAATGAGCTAATATTATTAGACTAATAAAAGGTCTCTAGGCTTGAATGGGGAACCCCCTACCTCAAAGATCAGCTTAGTGAAATCACATCACAGGAGCAGATGAAGTCTTCTCGCAGGAAGGCTCTTCTTCGGAATGTGTGTTAAACATGCTGCCAGCAATATTAAAAGCACCCGACTTTCAGGTATTCGCAGCTGCATGTGTGTTATGGCTAAATAGTGAGTCGATCAACCTGAAATGGAAAACATGCATTGTCTAGCGACCCAGACTGTTTCTGTTACACTGTGTACAGACCAAGGTTGCAGCTCACTGCTAGGGATGTTAACAACTGACAGGTCTCATGTGAGGAAAAAACGCAAGCAAGCAGTTTCTCAATCAATAACATTCAACTGCAGTGTTGTGCGCAAAAGCAGCAAGATGGCTTTCTAACATCTAACGTGGTTATGCTAACTTAGCAATGTATGTACGTATTAGGATACTCTTCACTACAGAGCCAGCTTTTAATTTCTGTGGTCTGTTTAGATGCAGTATGTTAGAGTTGGTCAGGTTCTGTGAAGAGAGAGACATAGAGGTGGGTGAGTCAGACACCCAGTCCAAACTGAGGGACAACCTGATCCTATGGCAAAAGAATGAATGGGAACGTGAGCGCCGTGAGGAAGATAGGGCCCGGGCCACACGCCAAGAGGGTGGTGGGTCTGAGGGGAGCCCTGAGGAATCTGAAGAGGAGGATAAAAGTGACCTGACAGGGACGCCAGTAGATAGTGGAGACCCCATAGATAGGGAGTCCCTTGCTGGGTCCAGTGTCAGGAGCAGCACCCCATCCCTTTTCCTGTCCCCAGAGGAGTGGGTAGATAGGAGGTAAGAAAGGGAGCATCAGCTGACGTTGGAGAAGCTCAGGTTAGAGCATGCCAAGGCGATAGCGCAGCTGAATGTGGAGGAGAAAAAGTTTGAGACCGAGAGGGTCTTAGCGCAGGAGAGGATAGAGGAGGCTGAGAGGGCCTTCACCAGGGAGAAATCAGCTCTGGAGGGTAGACTATCCCCTGCGCGCAGTCTTAGTTTTCTGGGCTCCCCAGGGAGGGTTGAGTCCAGTGGTGGCAGCGATATAGAGTCCAGTGCAGGACATCCCAGTCCCAGTTCCCCCAGTCTGGTACCTGTTTCCCAGGAGGAGGAGTACCAGTTGAAATTCAGGGGCAGTAGGAAGCTGTCTCACCAGTCTTGGGAGGGGTTTCTGGATGAATGTGATGATGCACTGGATGACTGGGTAAAGGTTAACACGGAACGAGATTATGACGGACTGTATGATCTGGTTATCAAAGAGCAGCTATTCAGTAGTTTTTATCCCGGGTTGCGCCAACACCTGTTAGAGTGTGGGTTCGCTAGTCCATGGAAACTTGCAAAGGAAGCAGACCGTTGGGAAAGTGCCCCAGGTTCTGATGAGGAATGGGAGAGTACTTCTAGCAGTAGTGGCTCAGGTATCTTCCCATCCAGTATGAGGGAAGAGGCTCAGAGTAGCCCAGCTAGGTCCCAGAGTAGTGAGAGGGGTGGAGGGGCTCACAGCCTATCTCAGTGGAGTAGGAGTGAGTGGGTGACTTCGAGTCCCCAGAGGCCCGAAACCCAGTCTCAGAGCCTGGATGGTTTCTTCAGGGAACACCAGGTTGGGGGCCTAGGCTGTCCGGTTAGTCCATTTGAGGAGGATCACCTAGTGAGTAGAGGACCTGGAGCGCCTGTAAACAGAGCTCCTGTGGTTCTAGAGTCTGGCAGTACAACTCCAGTAGGGAGGGTACAGGAGTTCAGCAGGAGGAGTGATTGGGGGATGAGTTTCCCAGTGGATGCACCAGTGGACCAGGGAATAGCCAGTTGGGCTACATCTTCTTGGGGGGACCCGGGTGGCGCCACTTCTGTTCTGGGGGATATTCACGCACTGTCAGGTGGACAGGGGACGGGAGATCTGCGCCAGACAGATAGTCACACGACACATGGGTCATCTGTCAGCCTCAGGGGGATGGCGTGTGAATCCCCAGAAGGCCTGGAGTGCCTGGCGATTATTCCACCAAAGGTTCTAGACCAGAGTTTGGGAGGCCAGGTTCAGGATCAGCCTGACCTGAAGGGTAGGACAACTGTAACCAGTGTCCTGACCGGTTCTTCTTCCAGAGGTACCGCCCCAGTTGGTAGGGAGCAGGACTCTGGAAGGGGGTGCAGAGGGTGAGAGAGCCCACCTCTGACCCCGGTGCAACCGGAGGGGTGATACCCTAGGTTGGGAGACCAGTTCTCAGGGAGGGGTCCTGAGCTGGTAGGTGAATTGCGTTACGAGGTCGCCTCTCAGAGGAAGAGAGGGCGGAACCCTAGAAGAAGAGGTAGGGGGAGGAGAGCCTCGCCCGTGACGTTTGGTCAGCTTGAGGGTAGAGACCTTGGGCTGGAGGATCAGTGGCAGTTTAGAACTGCCCTGATGAGGGGTAGAGTGGAGAATGGTTGCTATGTGCCAGGGGTTACTACCCCCCACTCTGTGGTTAGGCAAGGACCAGTGGGACCTGGGTGGCCTAGGCCCTGGTCATGGCCGTGGACAGCTGAGTAGTACCAGTGGGGTAGCCCAGTTAGTCCGCCGAGTTTTTTCAGAGGGAACCACGTGAATTCAGAGTGGCGTAAAACCGGAGAGTGTCCCTGCCGTTGCGGGCCTGCGTCCGTGTGTTATCGCCCCAAGCAAGGAAGACCATCACGGTGGTGATTGGCCTACCCTGCGTTTTGGCTGGAAGGGGGTTGTGTTGGACTTGGCCCTTCTGGCAGGATCACCCCTGAAACTTTTTGCTTTTTATTGTGACCCGGTGTTAGTGATTTTTGGTTTCTGCGTACTTTACCACTGTGTCCCAGGGTAAAGTGCGTGCGTGTAGTGCGGTTGGCCTGCCCTCCCATAGGAATGCATGGGGAATGTATGTGTCCCTGGTAGTTCCTGGTGCGTGGGGAGTGCAAGTGCGAGTTTGGTATGTGCGGACTCGTGTGATGAAATGCTGTGCGATGATGTGTGCGGTGTCCATGTAGCTAGTATGGAAGTGCCACTTTTAGACGCAGGCATAAATGAGCAGTGACTGCCTGTCGCGTGATTGGCTGGCTGAGGTCATGTGATGGGCTAGGGAATCCCCAGAGTCAGGAGGAGTCACCCAGTGGTGAATGGGGAGATCAGCAGCCAGATGGGTGGGAGGAGTACACCTAGGACCTGAATAGGGCTGGGCTTTCCCACACAATGCTGGCTCCGCCCCCTGATGACCCTGGCCTGCTCTGTGAATAGGGAGAGGTGCTGAGCAAAAGAAAGTGCTCAGGAACCAGTTGTAACTGGTTCACCCCTTCCCTGCACCTTGAAACAAAGGTAAACCTGTGTATAAAATGGGGCTGCGACCCCAAGTAAAATCCAGGATCCTATCTGAGGGGGGCTGCTGCTGCTGGAGGCCAGGAGGAACCGCCACTTGGGACTGCCTTCCCACCTGGAGGGCCCAGCGAGCTGGCCCCTGGCCCAGCCTTGCCCCCTGCCTACCTGCCTGAACTTTGCCAGGACTCTGTTGCTGGACCTTGCTCAAAGCGCCTGGGGAGCGCTATACTAATTTGCTGAGAAGCACCTGCATCTGTGGCCAGCAGCGCGGCACGACGATAACCTCGGAGGGAACCCCGACGTAGGGATTCCCCCGCTTTGCCCTGGATTCATAGCGGGTGCCCACCCCGCATTGGTGTGCTCGTTGGCGGGTGCCCACCCCGCTTATTCGTTTGTATTTTACGGCGGGTGCCCACCCCGCTGTATATTTCTTATAACGAGGTAGCCTACCCCTCTTATTGCCGTAGTCTAGAATCACCCCCACGGCCGGGCTCTCAGGAAGTCAGGCAGCTGCGGAAGGGACGTGGGCGTGGTCTAAACAAGAAGCGGACGGGAGCCCACCCCGCGCTCCTGTGACGGAGACCAGGAAGAGAAGAGTAAGCCGGGAGTCAGGACGGAGGGCGGGAGCCTACCCCACCTCCGTCGGTGAAGGAGAGCTCCGCAGCAAGAGGAAGCGGAGCCTGAGGTTCGGCGGGAGCCTACCCCGCCTACCGGAGGAAGAAGAGGGCCGCGTGTGCAGCCCAGTGGCCGCCGTCCCCACGAGACCGGAGGAGAAGAGAGCCGGTGAGTGGGGTGCGGTCCTCGGTGGTTGGGGGGGCGTGTCGGGCCATATTGACGGTGGCCGGCCCCCTGTGCAAGGTGTCTCCCAGCTCCCCCTCTGACAGCGGGCAGCTGCAACGTGTGGGGCAAGTCTTTGTTCAGTCCCGGAGGGGGACTCGGGGGCATTTGTTCTTGCTGAGAGGAGGCAGCGGGCCGCTCCCACGTTGTTGCGAGGGCAGTATTTTAGACCGTCCAGAAGGACTCCAAGGGGGCATATTGTTTCAGAGCCCCGAGAAGGCTCCAACGTACGCGGGGCATTTCTGCAGTGTTAAGAGCCCGAGAAGGCTCCAGCGTACGGGGGCATTTCTGCAGTGTTAAAGAGCCTGTGAGGCTCCGACGACGACTGGCACATTGTGTAAGAGCCTAGAGAGGCTCCAATGAGAAGGGCAATCTTTATCTTAGAGCGCTAGGCCGCTCCAAGTTACGGGGGCAGATTGTTTGTTTAGAACCTGTGAGGCTCCAGCGAGGCACATTGGTTGAAGAGCCCTGTGAGGCTCCCACGTTGGCCCTATCATTTGTTCAAGAGCCCAGAGAGGCTCCAACGCAGGGCATATGTTTCAAAAGGCACAGGGGTGCCCCAGCATTTTCTCAGCTGCCCAGCACTTAGTGGGCAGCTGCAACGTGTAGGCTGTGCTCAGTTGCTCCTAGCTTGCGCAGCCTGCGCAGCCTTGCCATGACTCTGCGGGACAAAGGGCGTTTGAGCCCCTGAGAGGCCAAGTTGGCCTGGGAACAGTTTTGCTGTGTTGTACCCTCACCTAGGGTACAGGGTTGTTTTTAATTGTGAACTTTTGCGCCTGCGCAATGTCTTTATGCTAAGTTTATGCCTAACTGTGTTCATGCATAGGAGATTGTTTTCTTTCTAGTAGAAATAATGCTAGTATGTTCACAGTTCCCCTGCATGATGTGTACCTAAAGGTTTTAGGATTGCGTAGGTAGTACTTACCTGTTACCAGTGGTTACTGGTTGTGCGCTACATTTATTATTTGTTCTACCTTTTTACATTTACATTTGGTGATTTGTGCTAATTTTGACAGTGGCCCCTGTGGCCCTGTCTTGTGTAAATAGTCCCCTGTAAATTCTGCCCATGCCAGTTGGCACAGTGTAAATTGCGTGATTTTTATCTAATGTGTTGTGGTGTAATACAAAGGCTATTTTTTATATAATACCTTGTGTGGAGTTTCCTTTGTGGTGGGCCTTGGGTGTTGTTGCTGGGTGCGTGCGCACACGCTTTACACATTGCCTGACTGCTCGTGCCAAGCTACCAAGGGGGTGAGCATGGGGTTATCTTTGGCGTGTAACTCCCCAGCCCTGACTAGAGTGGTGGTTTCTGCCTGGCTTTGGCGCAAGCCCTAGCCAACCAGAAATCCCATTTCTAACACTGTCCTTCTCCCATGCACGGGTGCACAATGGGATGACATGTATCAACGCAGGCACCCTCATAGATACTGACACCTGTCCTTCTCCCCTGCACTGGTGCACAATGGGATGACATGCATCAACGGAGGCACCCTCATAGATACTGATACCTGTCCTTCTCCCCTGCACTGGTGCACAATGGGATGACATGCATCAACGCAGGCACCCTCATAGACACTGATACCTGTCCTCCTCCCCCCCTGCGCTGGTGCACAATGGGATGACGTGCATCAACGCAGGCACCCTCATAGATATTGATGCCTGTCCTTCTCCCCTGTACTGGTGCACAATGGGATGACATGCATCATCGCAGGCCCCCTCATAGATACCGATACCTGTCCTTGTCCCCTGCACTGGTGCACAATGGGATGACGTGCATCAACGCAGGCACCCTCATAGATACTGCTCATTCCTACCCTTTTATTTTGATGCACAGCAGTGCAGCAGGAAGGCTTGCTGTGCTGCAGTGCATCAAAATATTATATAGGAAAAATTACGAGAAATAAAAGGTTCTACTCATTACACCACAGGCGCTGGGATGCCTCCGGGTAGCCATGCGCTATATAAATATTATTCCTTTCCATTCCATTCCATTAATTCCTCCTTTTGAAAGGCACATTTTTAGTGCTGCGTCAGATTTACGGATCCTTGTAGATCTGGGGCAGTGTCAAAAAGCCATGGGTGTTGCTGGGAACGCACACAGCAACACCCATTGCATGTCCCTTTGCTGCAGAAAACTGTTGCAGAGGGCCAGATTCGCAAGGCACTGGTAAGCCATGCAAAATGGCTTAGCGCAGACTTCTAAATATGGGCTTGCATAGAGCGCCACTGGAGCATATAAAAAGTGACATTCCAGTGGCGCTAATGGCTTGTAAATATGTGCCTGAGAGTTAAGTGGGGCAACTGACCCGTGATAGATTGGGGTTCACCTGCTGATACAAACTCAAAATGAGGCAACAATTACTTCTCTGTTGATTATTCTCATTCTTGCACATCCATGTGGTTCTCACCTTTTTTCCAAGTTTGTTCATAATTCAGACAGGAGCCATTACCTGTTTAAAGTCGAGGTTCCAACGAATGGCTCTGTCATCAATGATGAGCTGTTCCTCCCCAGAAGGGCTTTGATGGAAGCTTCCCACTTTGATTCTTGTAGAGTTACCGAGACCATGGTAAAACCAGTTAAAAATGTCAAAGCGCGTGGGCGGGTCCCCGAGATCATCGAAGTAGATTTCATCACCAGAGGAAGTTTTAAAGTGAAGATCCCTCATGTAATGATGTAACTGGAAGAAGACAGAGAAACAGAAAGTGGACACAGCAAATAAATAACCACACATTGCAATAATACCTACAGTAGAATGAATAGGGTCCTGACTGAGCTGCTACTTTCATTGTTGCACGGGCGGTTGTGATTAAAGCCTTTTTGGTGGGTCACAGGTCATAAAGGTTCCAAATCAATGCACCACATGGTAACTCTATGGTCCAGTTTAGTTATGTAGACAGAGCATGCAGGGAAAGAGCTGCTGCACTAGGTTTGAGGCAATGAATGTGCTATTGATACAAGATGGACATCAGTGGTAGAGACCACACCATGCCTGTTGAAGAGCGTTGGATGCTGGCACTGGGCAGACAGGTCAGATTGAAGTGATAGGTGTTGCAGGAGTTGGTCATGATGGCAGGCCATGAAGGCAATAACTGGAGCTATTCAGTGGACAGAGCCAGGATACGTGTGTCAGGGCTTGGTCATAAAGAGCCAATGGCTGTCGCCATGCTCTACTTATTGAAGAGGAAGGCATGGCAGGGCATGGTTACAAAGAGCCAAG
Organism: Triturus cristatus; assembly: GCF_964204655.1. Classification (NCBI taxonomy): domain Eukaryota; kingdom Metazoa; phylum Chordata; class Amphibia; order Caudata; family Salamandridae; genus Triturus; species Triturus cristatus. The sequence goes on along the minus strand of NC_140593.1, from coordinate 28,259,014 downwards.
GGCTGTCGCCATGCTCTACTTATTGAAGAGGAAGGCATGGCAGAGCATGGTTACAAAGAGCCAAGGGCTGTGGTCCTGCACTATGTGTTGAAGAGGAAGGCATGGCAGAGCATGGTGACAAAGATCCAAGGGCTGTGGTCATGCACTATGTGTTGAAGAGGAAGGCATGGCAGAGCATGGTGACAAAGAGCCAAGGGCTGTGGTCATGCACTATGTGTTGAAGAGGAAGGCATGGCAGAGCATGGTGACAAAGAGCCAAGGGCTGTGGTCATGCACTATGTGTTGAAGAGGAAGGCATGGCAGAGCATGGTGACAAAGAGCCAAGGGCTGTGGTCATGCACTATGTGTTGAAGAGGAAGGTGTGCCAGAGCATGGTGACAAAGAGCCAAGGGCTGTGGTCATGCACTATGTGTTGAAGAGGAAGGCATGGCAGAGCATGGTGACAAAGAGCCAAGGGCTGTGGTCATGCACTATGTGTTGAAGAGGAAGGCATGGCAGAGCATGGTGACAAAGAGCCAAGGGCTGTGGTCATGCACTATGTGTTGAAGAGGAGGGCATGGCAGAGCATGGTGACAAAGAGCCAAGGGCTGTGGTCATGCACTATGTGTTGAAGAGGAAGGTGTGCCAGAGCATGGTGACAAAGAGCCAAGGGCTGTGGTCATGCACTATGTGTTGAAGAGGAAGGCATGGCAGAGCATGGTGACAAAGATCCAAGGGCTGTGGTCATGCACTATGTGTTGAGGAGGAAGGCATGTCAGAGCATGGTGACAAGGAGCCAAGGGCTGTGGTCATGCACTATGTGTTGAGGAGGAAGGCATGGCAGAGCATGGTTACAAAGAGCCAAGGGCTGTGGTCATGCACTATGTGTTGAAGAGGAAGGTGTGGCAGGGCAACGTTGAATCTGTTCTCATCATACAGAAGTAATCACAGAGATACTGAGTGCAGCGCCTGATCACAGAGTGATGTTTGGAAAAATATCTGGGTAGATCTGCCAAGTGATATTTCAACAATGAGTTCTATTTCAGCATTTCTATGCTGAGTTTCTGATGGAAACAAGGGGTATCCGAGTTTCCTGCTGCTGAACTGGGTCCCGAGGCAGGCTCGTGTGAATTGTATTATGTTCTAACTGAACTATCTCATGAAACAATGATAACACATTATCTTAGCAGCAAATATTGTGTACAATGTGACAGGCAGGGATTCCCGACTCTCTCTGCCTCAAGCACGTTATCAGTTAACTGAAGCCAGGGCCGAAGGTGCAGAACATGCGCTTTATGATTCACGGGAAGGATGGAGACGTGCTTGATAGAACCATGTTTGAAAAGTTTGAGTTCATCCGTGATGACGGTTTAGTTGCAAGGATATTCGTACATGCGTTTTCAAAGATAAATTTTGCAGGGAAAACAAAAGGCTCATGTTCATACAATTTACCAGCACAATCATCTCCTGGTTCAAGCGAGGAACCTTCAGTCCTTCACCGAAGAAGTATATGGCGGTGACATCATTTCCTGTTACCTGCTCACCACAATAATCAGTTGACTCTCTACATTGACATGCAGGCGCACAATGCCCATTGGGCTCAAAGGGCTTCAGCCCCCGTCGTGTGTGGCAGCCCGGGCTGACACAGCTTCCCGGGCAGGCGACCGTCTTATTGCAGTGGCACCGAGTACTTCACAGGTCTTTAAAAGACCATTTGCATGTTAACGAGGCTTTGTTGTTCCCCCCCTTGTTATAGCCCCTGCATCTCCACTCTGTATATTGCTGGAAGAGTCAGCCCCCCTGAACGTTTTAGTAGCCCCCCCCGAACTTTGGCTCTAGTTGCACCTCTGTTGACAACTTGAGATCACAGGATCACCGAGCCCCAACAGCACTCTTGTGTGAGGTACTGCATGCTATAGTACCCGGCACCAGCATTCTTGTGTGTTATAGAGCATGTCATTATACTGAACATTGAGGCTCCCACAGAGCCAAATCAGCACTTGTGTGTGGTACTGCATGTTGTGTGCTGTACTCCATGTCATTTTAATGAACATTGAGGCTCCCACAGAGCCCCATCAGCACTCGTGTGTGGTACTGCATGTTGTGTGAGGTACTCCATGTCATGGTACTGAACACTGAGGCTCCCACAGAGCCCCATCAGCACTTGTGTCTGGTACTGCATGTTGTGTGCGGTACTCCCCGTCATAGTACTGAACACTGAGGCTCCCACAGAGCCCCATCAGCACTCGTGTGTGGTACTGCATGTTGTGTGAGGTACTCCAGGTCATTATACTGAACATTGAGGCTCCCACAGAGCCCCATCAGCACTCGTGTGTGGTACTGCATGTTGTGTGCGGTACTCCCCGTCATAGTACTGAACACTGAGGCTCCCACAGAGCCCCATCAGCACTCGTGTGTGGTACTGCATGTTGTGTGCTGTACTCCATGTCATTATACTGAACATTGAGGCTCCCACAGAGCCCCATCAGCACTCGTGTGTGGTACTGCATGTTGTGTGATGTACTCCAGGTCATTATACTGAACATTGAGGCTCCCACAGAGCCCCATCAGCACTCGTGTCTGGTACTGCATGTTGTGTGTGGTACTCCATGTCATAGTATTGAACATTGAGGCTCCCACAGAGCCCCATCAGCACTCGTGTGTTGTATTGCATGTTGTGTGCCGTACTCCATGTCATAGTACTGAACATTGATGCTCCCACAGAGCCCCATCAGCACTCGTATGTGGTACTGCATGTTGTGTGCCGTACTCCATGTCATAGTACTGAACATTGATGCTCCCACAGAGCCCCATCAGCACTCATGTGTGGTACTGCATGTTGTGTGCCGTACTCCATGTCATAGTACTGAACACTGAGGCTCCCACAGAGCCCCATCAGCACTCGTGTGTGGTACTGCATGTTGTGTGCCGTACTCCATGTCATAGTACTGAACACTGAGGCTCCCCTCTGGAAACGACTCTATACCTCATAGTGAACTTGACTCATAAGCACCCTTTCTCAACGAAGGCAAAGGAGTTAGCAAGAGTGCTTGAGAGTCAGAAACGTCTGCGACAGAAGTGCACTGAGGGAAGTTAACTTTCCAAGTACATTGTTCACAAATGTGCTACAGAGGCCCATGGTGAGATGGTCGCTAGCAAATACAGCAACACATTTTTGGATTTAATATAATTGTTAAAAAGGATATCATCGACCTGTCAACTAAGGGTGGGGGGGATTCAAGAGCGCCTCTCCCACAAATGCATCCATGGACAACACTTAGATACCCCACATAAAAAAAATAAAACCATTTGCCCGGTCTTCCACTTCACTCTATAAGTCAAATCCTATCTCATATATCTGGAACTAGTTGTGAGTCTAAATGGAGGCACTGATTCGTAGTCCAGGTTATGAACACCTATGTCTCTATAGGTTCATCCTGCACTGAGCTATAGTCATCACCATTGGAATCATGCTGCAGGAGAGGGCCAATTTATGTGCAAGGTATGAGAAAATTATGTAGCAAGAAAAGGCAAATTATGCAGCAGAATACTGCACTTTTTTTTATATAGTATTTAATTAATTCGTTATATTTAAACTTGATAACACTCTCTGGGCATTGGTTGCACCTCATTAGTATCAGTTTAATGCCCAAATATAGCAATAAGCAATAGAGAGGTGACCAGTGCCACTATGCTAAGAGCCTTCCATAGCATGGCAACACTGTAAAAAATGTTTTTACTTTTGAACCGTTTGAGCTAGAAACATTTAAAAAAAAAAAAAATCTGCAGATTATGCAGCAGATAATAGATTATGTGGCAAATGCTGTAAATATGTAATTATGCAAAAATCGCTGGAGCCGCACAATGGCATACTTCCAGAGGCCCTGGCTATTTTAGGACAGCCTGAAAGAAATGCAACACAGACTCTCTGGGTTAACCTTTCCCTGACTGCCCCTTTGTGTGCATATTCCCCGCAGGTCCACGCCACCTGTGAGCAGTGGGTTGCTGGTAGTTGTAAAGTGCCCAAGAGCGTCCCGTGGGGAGAAGAACACAAAGTATTTTCAAATAAATAAAGGAGTCTTTTTGCTGCATTTGAATCTGCATGTGACACATGGTACAACAATACACTTTGGGCCTCATTTATGAGACCCCTTGCGCCTCCAGAATGTCACTTTTTGTGATGTTCCGTGGCGCAGAAGCCTGTGTGATATTTATCAGACAGCACTAAGCCACTTATTTTGGCTTAATACTGCCTGATAAATATCAGTCCCTTTAATGCAGTGTTGTGCATTAAAGGGGCGTGCAATGGGTGTTGCTGGGGGCGTTCCCAGCAACATCCATGGCCTTTTGACACTGCCCCAGATTTACGAGAAATCGTACATCTGAGGCAGAGCCAAAACCTTACGCCTCCCCAGGGGAGGCATAAGGGAGGCGCAACGGGGAGAAATATCTTTATTTCTCCTCGTTTTCCTTTTTTGTATGTGTGCTGCATTCTGTAGCACCCATTCAAAGAGGAAAAGCCTCTTGTGAATATTTTTGTACAGAGAGGTTTCCCTTCCTGTACAAAAATAATCATCCCCGCCAGGCAGGCACCCTTGCACCATGGTGCAAAGGTGCCTGCGTTGGCGCTCGGCAGCCCACTGTGCGCCGGCGCAGGAGAAAAGGACAGGAATGCGCCGTATCTTATAGATATGGCGCATTTCTGCCCTTTTCTTTTGCTGTAGGGAAGGGCAGCAGGAAGGCCTGCTGCGCTTCCCTTGGGCAAAACCTCATAAATGAGGCCCTTTGTTATCATAAAGCGCTGCAATGAATCAGACTAGCATCTTTAAAATATGCGTGCATCATATTTTCTCTGGCTGGCAGTGTAGTGTCGCACTCATTGTCACAGATGGGTATTGAGAAGTACTTTAAGACTTGCCAAAACCTAGTCTCTTAAGACGCATAGCTCCCCTTGCTCGACACTGAAGACAGTATGCCAGTGGACTGCACTTGGCCACACGTTCTATGCATGGCTGTGTTGCATGTGCAACACTCGAACTGAAACCTCGGTGTTTGCTACAAGCCGCCTTTGAAATAACGCTATGTGTACTTATTTCTGCAGTTTATTATCGTGCAAAGTCGGCCTAAGGGCATTGGAGCACTTTACATGAGCACTAGTAACATTACACATGGTCAGATATACTTTTTCGCTTTGCCTAGAATCACAGGATAAGGACCTGATGCCGGGACTCGAGCCTGGTTCCCCAGTTCCAAAGTCAGCAGTTCTGGCAGTAACATCACATCCTCTCTCCAATCTTGTAATCTTTACAGGTCCATGTGAAACACTTAAAGGACATGCTTTTGCCAAGAGGCACCTTAAGAAAGGTGTAGATTCGAAATGAGGTGGGCAGTTTATCAACTTTTCATCCTCCATTTGTCTCAGCCCGTTGTCTCAGAAAAGGTACAGCACACTGAGAAAAACACGTTTGGTGCACGTTGTTAGACGTAAACTGCCTGTCGACTCTGCCTTTGAAAGCTTCCTCGGGTACATAGTTCTTTTGATAGAGCCTGCCAGCTCTGACACTTTTTTCTTTCAAAGAATTTTAACATACGCACCTCTAGAAACCACAAGAGAATTAAGAGTCAGTCAGCTTCATAACAATGTGACTGCATAACAAAACCAGAAACCTCACCCTCAAGCTACTTCATCACAAACATCTGTACACAGCGCCATCCTGTGGTTGGTGTCAGAACTGCATTACACAGTAAAGGCAGAGGTGCATACTCTCTGTCTAAAGCCCCCCCGCCCCTATTTCAACTATATGTGGCTCATCCTCAATTTTCATCCAAATTCAATCAGAAGAAAGCCACCTGGATGACACATCTATTGGTTTTTGCGTACATGCTCATGGGTGCCTTTAAATATTTTATAAAGTCTGATTACTTTAATAGTTAACACCCTACCAATGGTGTAAGTGTATGATATCACCCCCTCTCCCCTCACTATTTCACTGGTGCGTTCTAAATTGGGGAATTAAGTCCCCTTTAATACTGAGGGTTTGTGAGAAGTTGGCCTGACATATGCTGGTCACTAGTTAACGTGGCCACCTTGCACCAGTTTAATTCGACTCTTATGGTAGATAGGTTTAAGACAACCTTTTAAAGAAAGCTATCCTAGTGGTAGCTGTGGAGAGCAGCCTTCAGGCTAAGTCTCAGAGGAATGTAAAGCAGCTTGTTGTACCTTATAATCTCTAGAATTACCAAAGGAAAAGACACCACACAGGTGTATATATATAAAATATATATGTATGTATTACTAGACACACTCCACTAATCTCTTTATGAGATTAGAAGTCAGGAACATATGCACAGATCAATGTTTCACAACAACCAGACCATATACTAAAAAAGAGGGTAAGGAATATCGACTTGCAAGGGGACAAGGCCTAGGGCCTTCAGAAGCGCTGGGGCCTCACTAATCCACCCAAGGAAGGTTAGTAAAGGAGCCATGGGAGACCTGTGCAGTGTGAGAACACAGCCGCGGGTTCCCTATTGACTTCAATGGAGCAAGTCGCGGTTGGAATTTCAAAGTTCTAGGGTACTTCAGGAGAGTCTACAAGCAAGTCACTTACAGGGTAAGTAGTTCAAGAGCCAACACACACAGGAGCCCTGTAGTGAAGGAGGTACCTCACCCAGGGAAGCCGGGTGCATAGGTGTCTTTTGGTGTCGGGTCGCGGCATCGTTTTCAATAGGAGCCAAAGAAGACTTGCTGCTTGTGAAGATTGGAGAATTGTTTGCCTTGGTGGGGAATGGCATCCACGGAGAGCATATGAGCTCGCCACGGAGGAGACCCTTACGATCTAACGGTCATCCTCATGGATGTGGCAGATTACCACGTGATAACAATGACTTACAGGGCTTGATAATTTAGCTCTATCACATGATATAATTTGATGGCAATCATGCTCAGCTCGGATTGCCAGGGATAAAAGAAGACCTTTCGTTAGCATATACATCACTTACTGTGTTTCTTTTTAGACCCCCGGTCCCTTTTATGTAGTTGCATCAAGACTGGAGAAGTGTCCGGTGGAATCCAAGGCTGGATTCAGAAGAAAGAAGACCTGAAAGCAGAGGAAACAGTGTTCAAAGTCACTTGCCGCTGACCCGGTGCCAGGAAGATGGATGCCCACAGTCGTCGGTAGATTTCAGGTGATCACGGGTGTCTTGACTCTTCAGCCACGAGGTCCAGGAGGTGTTGACGATGACCAGGAGCTGGATTCGGAGTGTCCCACAAAGTCTGCAGCATACTGAGGTGTCGGTAACCGGATTGGAGCCAACAAGCCTTGACAACAGCAAGTGTTGTAGAAAGTGAAGAAAGTCTGAGGGACTCACCCAGCAAGGGTAAGTCAGGGCAGGCCTGGAGCAATCAGAGGAGCCCTTTGGTTTGGTAGAAAATTATTCAAGGGACCCACAAGCCAATGGGCAAGGGATTGTGAAATGCCTCATGAGGATTCACTTCACAGGAGCCCACGGTCACTCGGAACGAGGTAGGCCTCTGATCTTCAGTGGAAATCATGCTGGAGGCTTGGATCATACGTGGTCCAATGCACAAGTTCATAGAATGTCGTGAGGGATTGCACTTGACAATAGTGCACTGTACACGGGTATTGCTGTATCTCGTCACTCGTGGGGTCCACTTGCCTCAGCTTCATTGGGGTCTCATGATGGCCTTTGAGAAGTTAGGAAATCTACTTCCAGGGCTGCAGGGACTTTAGACTCCGGCAGGAGCGGGAAAGTTTGCGACCATTGATTCAAAGTTTTGGTGCCTGCCAAGCAGGGGAGTCACTCCTTGACTCCAAGTGAGATTCTTCAGTCTTCCAAAGGTAGTGGCACGTCGAAGATCCAGGATTCATCTTCAGAGCATCATCCAGGGATATCTAACTTGCAATGGCAAGGGTTCCCTAACTTATACTACAAGGAAGGGAGGGACTAGCTCTATAACCCCTCCTATGGGAGGGTCAGGGGAGTGGGTGGCTACACCCACTTCCCTTTGTCCAGTCTCGCACCAGAGCAGGGGCAGGTAGCCTCTGAACCGGTTTGAGCTGGCATATGCACAGAGGAGCCTACTGCTCCCCAGTGCAGGACTTCAAAGCACTCTAGGACTGCACCCACCCAGCCCCAATACACTAAATCCTGTCTGGGAGGTGGTTACACCTCCCTGTGACAGGATGCCTATTGTTGGGCCTCCTGCACTGCGAGATTCGGTCAGCAGTAGGAGGGCAGCCCAGTGTCTGTGCTGGTGGCATCCATTTTGTGATGCCAGGGCTCTTTCAGGATTCTATTGTGTTTCCAAAGTAGGTACATGTCTACCCCTCTGGAAGGATGGGATCATACTCCCACACCAGATACTGGTGTGGGGGTATGATTACAAAGCATTTGACACCAAACACGACATGTTTTGATGCAGCCATCCCAGAGTTAGCATTTACCTCAAAGTTATAATGCACTTAAGAATTTATGGTTTAACCGCATCCACAAACAGCCACAGAGAATAGACTCTGAGGGATGCAGAGGGGCCCTGCTCAGGCAGAGGCATCCCCTCACATGTAAACCAAGCACCCTGCCCTAAGGATTAATAGGGCCTGCGTTAGGGGTGACTGATAGGTTTATATGTGTGTGTATGGTGAGATATAGGGAACCTATATCTCAGTGAGGAGTGCTAACACTACCTCACCCAGGCCTGTGGTGTCAGATTTAGTTTGCTTTCCAGGGGTGGCATAATACATGCTTCAGCCCCTGGTAGGCCTGTGAAGTACCTAGGCCCTTGGTACCTAAGGCACTAGGGGCTCATAAGGTACCACAGTATCCAATTATTAGTGCACCTAATATGCACTCCAAGTTGTTTAGAGAGAACAGAGAGACTGGGGCCCTGATTAGCAGGGTCCCAGCCTGACTATAGCCAGAAACCAGCGTTAACATCAGAAAAAAAGTGGGGGCAACATAAGTGCAGATCCTACTGTCCTACAGGGTTCTTTGGGGCCAACTAGCCCACCAGGTACCTCCAGTTAGCGCAACACAGCTGGATTGCAGAATGGTGGTCCGAGGCTACGCCCCTTTCTTACACCACTCTCCAAACACGCCTCTTGGTGCACTGTGGTGGGGTGATGAGGTCCACTTGTGTCTGAGGACCTCAGGAGACAAGTGGACTTCATCCTCCGAGCAGTAGTGCACCAGAAGCCGCATTTGCAGCGTGGTTGTAATAGGGGCGTGGCCTCAGAACACCTCTCTGCAACGCAGCTCTGTGTCACTTACTGGAGGTATCTGGTGGGCTTGTTGGCCCCCAGGGACCCTCTGGATTCAAGGGGACTTAATCCTCTAACTTACAACGTGCCAGAGGACGCATTTGCACAGCGGTGCAGGGAGGAGGTGGGCCTGATATAACAAATTTGCAATCCTACTGTGTGGGACTTACTGAAGGTAATAAAAGGGGTAGTTGGCCCCCAAGGTTGACGTTGGGGGCAAACTACCTCCAGTAAATCCTACACAGTGATATTGCTAAAAGGTGTTTGGAGGCCACGCTCACCTTTCTCCACCACTCTGAAAAGGCGAGTGCTATATTATAGTTAGAAATTAGCATTTAAATAAACTTTGAAATTCACTGAAAAAACGAGAGATGCCCAGAGATGCTATCGATATCTTCGGTGAGGTTGTTGTTGAAGACCTCAAGGAATTAAATAAAACGTTAGCTCATAAGATCAAAAAGAGGAGTTATGCAGAGCAGCAGTACTCGAAATTGATGCACAAGATTGGTGATGACAACGCAATAATAGTAAATAAAGCCGATAAAGGAGGAAAGATCGTTTTGTGGCCTCGTGATGTGTATATGAAGGAACCTATGAAACATCTTAATGACCCAGCATGCTATAGAAAAGCTTCTTTTCAAGAACTGAAAGTGGTAAAAGATCTAATTTTCAAAGAATTGGCGCAATGGAAAAGAGAAAGCCTAATTAACAAGGAAGAACATGGTTTTCTTAAATCAGACTACCCTATAACGCCCACAGATTTTATTACCAAGGTTCATAAACAAACAATTCCTGTACCTGGTCGACCTATTATTTCAGCACAACGAGGGTTATTAGAACCAATGTCTAAATATGTAGATTTTTTTCTACATGAGTATGTAGAAAGTCTTCCATCATATGTCAAAGACACTGGACATTTTTTAAGCAAACTACAAGGTGTTACCTGGAATGCTGACTGTTATTTTATTGTTATGGATATATGCTCATTATACACTAGCATAAACTATAGTGATGGACTAAAAGCTATTGGCCATTTTCTTGCAAATAGAAGCATATTGTATAATCAACATAATAAGATGATGCTTAGAATGATTGAACTATGCCTAATTAATAACTTTTTCCTTTTCAACAAGGAAGTGCACCAACAACTGAGAGGTGTGGCTATGGGGGCATGTTTTTCTCCCAGCTACGCGTGTTTGCACGTGGGCTGGTGGGAGGAACATGTCCTCGGGCACACACACAAAGATACACTAGCACTTCACGTCACCAATTGGTGGCGTTATATAGATGATGTCTTTGTAATTTGGAAGGGCTCTAAAGAATCAGCTCAAATTTTTGTAAATGAAATTAATAACAACAAATTGAATCTTGAATTTACAGCTACTATTAGCAATCAAAAAGTTGAATTCTTAGATGTAGAAATCTATATCAAAGACAATTCTATACACACCAAGTTACATAGGAAATTCACTGCAGGGAATTCAATACTTCCTGCAAGCAGCACCCATCCGAGACACTCGATTAAAAGCATCCCTTATGGGGAGTTTTTACGAATCAAAAGGATATGCAGCAATGAAATTGATTTAGCCAATTGTTTAAATGAATCCAAACAAAGATTTAAGGCTCGGGGTTATAAAACCAATGATTTACAAAATGCCATCAGTAGAGTTATGAACACAGATGGCAAACCCGCTGAGTCATTTGGCACTGAATGTATAACTTTGGAAAACACTCCCAGAGTGGAAACCAAAAAACCATTGGTTAGGCTCATAACCAATTTTAGCTGCCAAGAAAAACAGATAAGAAAGATTCTAAACAAAAGCTGGTCTATTTTACAAACAGATATTACATTGGCTCCTGAGTTAGATATATCGCCTGCTATTGCCTTCAGAAGGGCACCATCCATGAGAGATGCGTTAGTTAAAACCAGTCCTGAAGTAATAGAAACTAAGCATTGGTTGTCTAACAGAACGGGGTTCTACAATTGTAGTTCCTGTAGAGCCTGTAAATTTGGGATCAATAAACAGGAATATTCTGATGCTTTTTCCCCTGTTCCATGTAAAATTAGAGGTTTATTTACAATCATGCAAAACAGACCATGCTGTCTATGTATTAGAATGTACTTTTACAAGTCTTCAACCGTATCCTGCAGCATTTGCGTGCGATTGTGAATTCGGATCCTACATATCCAGTCGCACGACATTTCAAATTGGTGCATCATAATAATTTAAAAGATCTTAATTATTGTGTAATTGATGCAGTCCCATGTTTGATAAGGGGAGGCAACAGAGAAAAGAAATTGCGCCAATTGGAGAGTCAGTATATCCTGCAGTTAGATACCATCATACCAATGGCCTTAATACGGGGGAAGACTTATATAACTTCCTTTAATGTATTGATATTGCAGCAACTTAATCTTGAGTTTCCATCTTTTGTTATATTATTGATTTATTTATATCTTAACATATTTATATACCATTTTAGCATGATTGCCATTTGTGATTTAAGACTTCACTTTTATTGAATTTTAACTGGTTTTACTGGTTCTCCGGTTTTAGTAGTTTTTTATTCAGTGTCTGTGGGGTATTGGAATCTTGATTATTGATCCATTACAGCTAGTGGTAATATTGTTATGGTGGTTCATCTTAAATATACATATCTTAAATATACATACCATTTCAGTGAGCAAATCCATAATGAATAACCCTGGGCGCGACACTACGCTTCGCCCACGTAGTGTACGTAGCGCTGCCTGCTTCGCAGTTTTCGAAGTAGGCGAAGCAGGCAGCGCCTACGCACACGCGAGGGCGAAGCGTAGCTGCCTGCCGCCCACCACCCGCCTCCCGCCCGCCCTACTTTTAAAAGCTAAAATAAATTTGTAATAAAGCAAATTAAAGGCACTTACCTGATGCGCGGCGTCTCCCGGGGCTCCCTCTTCCTGGTTTTCAATTTTCCTGACAAATGCGCATGCGCGGACGCCCGCGCATGCGCATTTCTCGCAAGAAATGCGCATGCGCAGGCGTCCGCGCATGCGCATTTGTCAGGAAAATTAAAAACCAGGAAGAGGGAGCCCGGGAGACGCCGCGCGTCAGGTAAGTGCCTTTAATTTGCTTTATTACAAATTAATTTTAGCTGTTAAAAGTAGGGTGGGTGGGTGGCGGGTGGCGCGTAGTGGGGCTACGCGAAGTGCGTAGTGTGCGTAGATTCTGGCACACTACGTGCTGCTTCACGTAGCCCCACTACGCCCAACCTTAATAATGAACGCATATAGGTTTTTTAAATGCTGAACATCTATTTTTCAGGGCTGCTTTATTTGACAGTTTTTCAACAGAATATGCCTCTGCGTACATATACAATATTTTTGTTCAAACATATGGAATTCTATGTATACATACTGACTAGGGGTGGGTGGAATTTGCGGAATTAACTTCCGCAAATTATCGCGAGAATGCAGAAAATCTCCGCAAACACGCCGGAAATATCGCGAAGACGCAGAAGTTTTTTTGCCCCCTGTTCGCGGTATTTTTTGCGTGATCGCGGGTCGCCAACTTACCCATGCGGTTGCTCACGGGCGCGGCCATCTTGTTTTCACTTGTCCCGCCCTCTGGCGATGTTTACTTCCTGTTCCGGGTCGCGCAATGCATGTTCGCGGTCGATATTTCCTGTTCGCGACCGCTTTTACTTGATCGCGTTGCTTTTTGCTTGCTCAGGGAGAAAATATCGCGTGAACTTGCGCATGTGGTCGCAATGGGCGCGGCCATCTTGTTTTCCACTCTATTGCATGGTTCTGGGGCCTGATTTTCAATCCTCCCTAAATCTTTTCAATCCTTTGTTTATAGCCACTTTTTTTGGATCTTTATTACTTATTATTTCTCTAACTATTTTCCTGCCTCTATATTTTTGTTTTTTGACTACTTTTTTTTTTGTTTTTTAGCTACTTTTTCTCTTTGTATTGCCCGCTATTTATTTCCTTTACTCCTTTATTTATTTTACCTTTTCTTTCCCGCCCCGTCCCCAGAACCATGTCCAAGGGCAGGGCTGTTCGCCGGCGCAGCCAGAGCCGCGACCGCCTTCCTTGCGGAAGGCGGCGCCCACAAGGGGTGCATGCACGGGCTTTATTTGGGGAGGCGGAGTTGGCTGCACTAATTTTCTTTGTGCAGCGCCACCTCCCCTCAACCCTGGCAGCAGGTGGCAGGCCTGGGTCCGGGTACGGCCTCCGGGAGCGTCGGCAGCGGTGGGGGAAGGTGCGCCGGGCAGTGTCGCGCATCTCTGGGGTCCGGCGCACCCAGGCACAGCTGACGCACCGGTGGTCCGACATCCTGGACCGTGAGCAGGACCTGCTGGACCTGCTAGGAGTGGAGGTCCCGGGGCTTGGTGAGTACCTATTTAATTATCACAACTTTGTGTCTGTTCTTCTGCTCTATGTTATATATTGCGAATATCTTTTTTTCCTTCCAACCAGCTAGAATGTTGCTGCTTACAATACATTCCAGGTTAATAACGTTTAAAAGTCTTCTGTGATTATGACACAGGTGCTCTTCTGCGCTACTACTAATCTTACTTGTTTGCAGCTTTGCGTTTGCGCTTGCTTAGCGTGATTCTTTACGAGTTTATTTTAGAGAAATTAAGTTACGTAATGCTACAGTGACACACGTCCACTCCTTACTTTGTCCTGTCACTAATAGATAGGGGCGGATTGATACTTAGGTTTAGGTACTTTGTATGAGCTTCTAATTGGTTAGTGGTATGCGTGATGCCCCCCCTCACTCAGTTACGTGACGTGCTGCTAGTACGGCAGTCTTTTGAACCTTTTCTAGTTTGTTCAATGAGTGGAGGTAGGCTTTGCAGTTACTTAGCAGTGGCAGATCAGCATCAATCAAACCAAAATTTGGTGTATACAAAAAATGTAGTCATGTTCATGTGTCCTCCATGATTGGATCATACACATTGTTGAGGAATACAGTGGAAATGCATACTTAATGTACAATTGGCATGCCTGGAATAGGTGGGCTAGGTTGGGTGGTACGTTGTACTAATACTTAGGCTTACTTGTAACTTAGTTTTCTGGAATCAGAATGGAAGAATGGATTACTGTTGATAAATAGTAACTTAAGTAGTCGAACTGCGAATCCCACGATATTACATGTTGACCAGATGAGATCGGTCAATGTAGTTATTGCAATTGTTGTTTACATAAGTGTTTTTTGACCGTTGTTGAAAAATATTGTATTTGTTTGACACCATCCATCAATGTTTGTCTCTTTCTTAATTCTTATATCTCTCCTGTCCATCAGCACCCAGGGGCAGACCGACAGGGACTGGACAGTCGGCGCGACAGGAACACCACCAGGAGGACACCGCTGAGGGCTCCTCTGCTGGCCCCAGTAAGTCTTCTTGTTTTTAATAATATTTCTTATTCCATAACTTTTACTGCCCCATTTCTCCCGAACTATAGTGTGTTTCCAAATGCTATTTTTTTACCACCAATTATCCTTCGATCTGTACGGTTTCAAAAAGCTTATCCCTGCCTCCGCTATGATGACTGAGTACTACTACATACTATCAGTCTGTCTGTCTGTACTGTAGTAGCTAGTCTTGCCCAGTTGGCCAGTGCCACTCTTTGTGAAAGGTTGTAATATAAAACTCATATTCACCAGTAGCTCGTACAATCCGTTGAGTCATTGTCTTGTACTACTTTTTACTCTTATTGATGTTGAGGCTTTGAAAATTCACAGCAACAACAGCCCTACCAGATTTCTTAATATTTTGATATGATACCCTATAGGACATACCACTGTTGTAGGGATCTTGCACATACATTTGCACCAGAAAATAGGATGTTGGTGATGGTAGGTTGGACCTTCCTTGCACACCTCAATCAGAAATTCCGCACCCACCACAATTCCACTGCTTGACTATAGTACTGTCTTGTCATACCTATTAGGTCTCGGAACCCTCCCCCCAAGATAACCAACAAGTAGACAACCCAGAACATAACACACCCAACCTCTGTCGTGGAAGCAATTCACATGCACACCCTTACTTTAATTTGCTCACTCGTGTAAGTTAGTCCACTCCACACCAAATACCACGAAGTCTATGTAAGTTTAAAATGTTTATTTCAATTTGAGAAGGTCTGTACACTGTTTTCTTAGCAGCACCAACCGGCAAATCAATAACATTAAAACAATATATATTGTTACACTTATACAGTTGGGAATTAAATCATGATAACTGAACAGTGGTGGAAGGCAGCACCACCATCCCATAGCAATTTAGTTTATATACATTTATAAATGAAGATGTGAGTCAAGGGACCCCTCACCTCAGAAGAACCTAGTACTGGTAGTTGGTGCATCGTTCAGAAGCTCTGGTTCGTAGAAGGGAATCTTGCGTCTGTAATGCGAAAAAAGAAATGGTGTGCGTTAGTATATTGCAACTTGCAAGCATTTCTCAGCCGTGCCAAAAAGTGTAGCATCTATGGATAAGCAATATGGACTAACAGTAACAGTAGTACACCAGTTCTTCCTAAAAAAGTGGCTTGTTAATGTTTGTTGACCGCTTGTACGCAGCGCGTAGACTAGACAGTAGCAGTGTGAGGCAGGTCATGTGGGCTCAAAGGTGTCTTAAGAAGCTGCAAGGTAAAGGTAACGTCACATGTGCATGGCTAGGGCTAATCAAGCAAATGCTACAATGATCATATAACTTAGTGTCTACTCTACTACTACCTGATTTGTACTAGTGATGTATGTTAGTACTAACTCATTTTTCAACCTTGCTACTGATCAATAGGGGGGAGGTGTATATGTCGCCTAATAAATGTGTAATGTTTTCTAGGCGCACTACCGACCACCATTGCTGGGGCCAGCGAAGGCGACGCCGAGGGCGAGGATGCGGCAGTTGCAGATAGCAACGGAGGGGGAGTGGCAGCACCAGTGGCAGGCGGTGGTAAGTTAGATTCATAATCTTTAACTATTGTTGAACTTGACAGCACACTCACTGCAAAGGTGTACTGTATGTATATGTATACTGTACAGTTGTGAATTAGGGCCCCATTAGGATGGTGGGCGTATTGCCCCCGCCGGGCCGGCTGGAATTCACTGCCGTCACCGCAGGGCCAAACCTCCCGCCATCCCTGTAGAAAATATTCAGACATGTCCAGGCGGAAAAGGGTTCAATATGGCGGTGGTGTCTCTCTCACCACACCGGCAGCCATATAATCTGCATTTTGGAATGCCTTTGCGTGGCGGCATTGCCGTCCGCCACGGAATGGCATGCACACATTGCAGAGTATGCTTGGGGGCCCCCATGGAGGGTACCTACCGATGCTATGGTACCCCCCCGACTTTCAAAGCAAAACGTGACAGGCTCCGTGCGAGGCCCGTCATGTTGTGCTTGGAAAAGCAGCACAACATTTTAGCATTGCTTTCAGCAAAGCCAACCAGAATTTAAATTTTAAAAAACAGGGTGCGCCCGCCACTGTGCCGGGCGCATCATCCTAATTAATTGTCCCCACGGGACACCCACCCTTTTTAGCAGTCGGATGGCGGGCGGACAAAGTCCGCCCGCTATCCGATGTCGTAAGTAAGTATGAGTTCTTGGGGACGTTTGAAGAGTGAATTAGAAGACTAGAATTCCCTTTAATTGGTATAGGACTAGGAGCCGGAATATTGAGTAACCAATGTCCTCATCTATCTGATTTCAACTCCGCTTTGAAAGTTTTATGGAGAAGAGCACCTGGTGCACTTTTCAACTAAAAAGTGTAAGACAGGTGGAAGGAAGAAGGACGGGCGACATTTAAAATGTTATGTACTACTGTGCTTTATTTTATAGTGCTACTCTACCATGCCACTATGTGTATAAATAATTACCTTGTCCTACTGTTTTATTAAGACTATATTTTACAATTGTCTTGTTTTTTTCTTTTTGATACACAGCAACTCCGAAACTCAACCGTAAGGAGTTGGCCGCCAAGGCACGGCGGCGGAAGCTGGAGGCAATCCAGCAGGAATACCGGCGGCTGGTGGTCCTAGCCGAGGAGGAGGAGGAGGCTTCTGCAGCTATTGAAGCCTCCTCCAGTGTCCCGGGCCCCAGCCACCGCCCTCCAGCGGTACGGCGCCACCGCCGGACAGCTGCCCGCCGCCACCGTGTCATCTCCGGTGTCCCCCCCCACTGTGGCTGCAACTGCCGCGGCCTTAGACGCCGCGTCGCCCATTTAGAGGACCAGATGCGTGTCCTCCTCCAGTCCCGCCCCACCAGTTAGTCCCTGTCACTGCCCCTTTTTTAATTCCTGTTCGTTCTTCACTCGTTTGGGCGTTCTCTACTTCTATGGACAGTCGTTGGGGTTAGGGAGGTGGGTGGGTCAGCTTTTGTGGGTTTAGTTTATTTGTTAGGGTCAATTAAATATATTTTTCTATGTTACATGCAATGTTGTTAATGTTTTGTAGGTGGGGTAACTGTTTTACATCACACTGTTTCCTTGCTGGTGCATGGCCAACCATAGCGTGTGTTTGATTTCAATAATTTGCTGACTGTATAAGACACAAACAGATAGATGCAACACACCTCACTCATTGACTGGTCCTACTATGCATTCTTTGGAGTGGTGTTTGAAACTGAAATCATTGACAACATGTCCATTATTAATTCTGCCTCCCCCAAACTTCTCTCTTACCGGTGCTTGATGTTTATGTCCAACTGTGGCACAGCACTGGCTGCATGGTGAAGATGGTTTCCTTTTTCATACATGCCATGATTGGGGTGGTGGTGGTGGTAGTATAGTAGTAGTAGTATACACTGGCAGGGTGGCAGCATTTCGAAAAAAAGAAAAGGAGATAGTCAATAGCCTTTGAGAGACTGTTAGAGGAGTAGTTGAATGAAGTACATCACAGAATTTACCGAGCCACAATTATATGCTCAAATATTTGACAAAAAAACTGAATGCTGGTTATTATGAGTATAGCCTACTAGACAGAGTTACAAACTATAGTTTTGTCGACTCGAGTCACTTGACTATGCCTACAGTCTAACAGTTAGTGCTGTATATGAGGAATGACAACAAACAAATCCAATCAATGCCGGCAATTCATGCTGAGGTATATGTTCCTTTGTTAAATAAAATAACCTCTGAAATATCCTACTCATGGGTGGGCAAGCAGAAGAAGATCATCGCTCTGCATTAAAATTGAAGTAGTGTTGCTTTCACCACATCCGCCTCAGCAAGTGTGTGATTAAGTATTGGTGTACATTTAATTTAGTTACACCTCGACAATAAGTCACACAGCCCGGGGGAAGAGGGTTAGGGTCCGTTGATTGGATGGGAAGGGGGATTTTGGGAAAGGTTTGACATAGAAAAACAGTATGCATACATAGACAAACAAACGACAATCATTGAAGACTACCATACCATATCCATTCCATATGTTAAGGGAGGAAAAGGCAATGCATGCATGATGATGAGACCCGGATTACATACACTTCTATTTCTTGTTCTGTTCCGGCCTTAATACTTTAACAGATAGCAAATAGAAATTTTAAATATTGGTAGTGAAGAATCGTAAACACAGAGCAAACGTAATGATGATTGATAATAACAACTCCAAGAACACACTGTTGTAAAGAATGTATACAAGATATTAATCAAATTATTTAAAAGAAGTGAAAAGTGGATACTGTTACTGTCTTATCCTGGTCAAAAATGTGGACTGGTTTTTTGCATCTCGGCATTCCTCTTGCTCCTCTCGTCCATCAATCTTGGGTGTGTCGCCTCGCCACTCGCAACTGCCCGGCTGGAATAAAAAGGTGATTGATTGGTAAGGTAATTAATATGCATTGTAATGTTTTACAAAGCTTTGGCCAAGGCCCGGCCTGTAATTTTAGATTGAAAACCAAAGGGGATATTCAGAAAGAAAGTGAAAACAAATGCACAAGTGATGGTGTAGTGCAACAAGAACAGTTTCTGAGGTGGCATGTATGCATATGCATCATCTCTACTGTAGTCTGTTTCCAGCATAGACCTTCAACAGTAACAGGAGAGATCAGGCCCACAGTGCTTACCATTAGCACATCCTACGATAACACTTTAGAGTCCTTTTTTTTCTCTCAAAGAGTTGGACAAACGCAAAGCACATTATCCATTCCAAACATAGCATTTTACAGTTAGTAAAATCAATGCACTGCAGTCATCCCACCGCTACACTCTATTCAACTTCTACACAGACATTTGGGTGTGCTGTGGTTGTTGTTGACGTGTTTACCTTTAGGCTTTTCCGTTTTATGCCACTCATGAAACATCCTCCTGACTTCATCATCAGCTCTGATACTTCTACTGACTAACTGGAGATCGGCCTGCAGTACAAGTGTAATTTTTATAACACAACAAGAGTAGAAATATAAATATTACTGACTTGAGTCATTCTTTATTGTGTACAGAAAGATAGATTACCACTAGTACACTTTGACATCACTTTGTGCACAACAAACAACGCAAACACAAAGACCAATAGCTCAGAGTCAGGTGTCCAATGCATGCCATTAATTGTCATCATTCATTACCTGTTCCTTCTCATCTTAAGTTAACGGGCCGTCTCTTTCACCATCATCATGACGGGCCGTCTCTTTCACCATCATCATGATGGACGGTGCTGTTAAGTCACAGTCATTTGCATTGCGCAGATTGAGTGAGTCGCCTTCCTGTATTGAATTAAAAGCAATGTATCACCAAGATGCAGGAGAAGTACACATTTCTTGTTTGCCAGAAGGGGAAAATTAGTAATTACTAGTGTGTTCTGTAGAAAGTTGATTAGTGGCAGTGCACAATTACATCAATTCATGCGCAACACACACCACAAAATCTACATCATTCAGTCTGCCATTCTGCGGCCAATGCATGGCATCAATCATTACCTGTTGCATCTCATCTCGTTAACGCTGCAGGCCGTCTCTTTCGCCATCATCATGATGGATGGTGCTGTTAAGTCACAGTCATTTGCATTGCGCAGATTGAGTGAGTCCCCTTCCTGTATTGAATTAAAAGCAATGTATCACCAAGATGCAGGAGAAGTACACATTTCTTGTTTGCCAGAAGGGGAAAATTAGTAATTACTAGTGTGTTCTGTAGAAAGTTGATTAGTGGCAGTGCACAATTACATCAATTCATGCGCAACACACACCACAAAATCTACATCATTCAGTCTGCCATTCTGCGGCCAATGTATGGCATCAATCATTACCTGTTGCATCTCATCTCGTTAACGCTGCAGGCCGTCTCTTTCGCCATCATCATGATGGACGGTGCTGTTAAGTCACAGTCATTTGCATTGCGCAGATTGAGTGAGTCCCCTTCCTGTATTGAATTAAAAGCAATGTATCACCAAGATGCAGGAGAAGTACACATTTCTTGTTTGCCAGAAGGGGAAAATTAGTAATTACTAGTGTGTTCTGTAGAAAGTTGATTAGTGGCAGTGCACAATTACATCAATTCATGCGCAACACACACCACAAAATCTACATCATTCAGTCTGCCATTCTGCGGCCAATGCATGGCATCAATCATTACCTGTTGCATCTCATCTCGTTAACGCTGCAGGCCGTCTCTTTCGCCATCATCATGATGGACGGTGCTGTTAAGTCACAGTCATTTGCATTGCGCAGATTGAGTGAGTCCCCTTCCTGTATTGAATTAAAAGCAATGTATCACCAAGATGCAGGAGAAGTACACATTTCTTTTTTGCCAGAAGGGGAAAATTAGTAATTACTAGTGTGTTCTGTAGAAAGTTGATTAGTGGCAGTGCACAATTACATCAATTCATGCGCAACACACACCACAAAATCTACATCATTCAGTCTGCCATTCTGCGGCCAATGCATGGCATCAATCATTACCTGTTGCATCTCATCTCGTTAACGCTGCAGGCCGTCTCTTTCGCCATCATCATGATGGACGGTGCTGTTAAGTCACAGTCATTTGCATTGCGCAGATTGAGTGAGTCCCCTTCCTGTATTGAATTAAAAGCAATGTATCACCAAGATGCAGAAGAAGTACACATTTCTTGTTTGCAAGAAGGGGAAAATTAGTGTGTTCTGTAGAATGTTGATTAGTGGCAGTGCACAATTACATCAATTCATTCATGCGCAACACACACAACAAAATCTACATCATTCAGTCTGCTATTCTGCGGCCAATGCATGGCATCAATCATTACCTGTTGCATCTTATTTTCAGTTAATGGCCAGTCTCTCTCGGCTCTGAAGGAGGATAGCTATAGAAGTGATCAGATTCATGGTCCACTTGTTTTGGAAGGACGAGGAAAGTTTGAATTTGTTGTTACCATCATCCAATCATCATTCATGAGGGAAATGGAATTGACCAGGAGATGCAGTATGATCGAGCGGAGGAGCTGGATTCTGAGGACTGTAGTGTCAAATGGCAGACACCTGAAACTTGTATCTTAAATTAGAAGAGTAGAAGACGGTGATAATGCATTGGTTGCGATTCACAAGTTTATAACCGGAACGACAGACACAAACAAAGGGGGAAAAAAGGGAGGAAGACAGTAAGTGCGAGCCTAATTGTCAGGGAAGTATAGCTCGTCCTCAAACTCTGGGGGATCTTCCAGTAGTAGGTAATCATCTGACACAATACTTCCGTCACCTGAGCCGCTGTCCTCATCTTCCTCTGTTGATTCATGCATTGTGTAATTCGGTGGTATGAAGTGCTGATTCATTTTGATCATTGTTAACCTCTCCACGTTTTTGGGAGATAGACTGGTCCTTCTCAAGGTTACAATGGAACCAGCAGCACTGAAAACACGTTCGGAAGAGACACTTGCGACAGGGCAAGCCAGATAGCTTATCGCCAGCCTGCTGAGCTGTGGCCATTCAGACCTTTTCCTATACCAATACTGCACTGGGTTTTGATCAACGTACACCTCTGTTGGGTCGTCCAGATAGGCCTGGACCATCCGCTCAATGTTCAGGGTTGCTGCTGGTAAGCTTTTGTGCTGTTTTTTCTGTGCATCAGCACTGTGCTTAAGGCCCATCTTTACATACCAATCTGATAATGATTGTACTCGGCCGAATGATCCAGTTATTGTTTTTGTAGTCGATGGTGATGGTGAGTGTTGCGATTGTGAGCCAACCGCACTGCCCTCAGCCGACGAAGTTGCACTTGATTCTGCATGGCCTGCTTCAGTATCAGTACTTGTTGTGGGTTGATGTGGCGGGCTTTTAATTAGCAGCCCTTCGTTTTCAAACTTGATGGCTGCTTCAGCTATACAACTTTTGTAGCGGGCAACATCAGTGTCGGAAAAAGAAAGGAATAGTCCTAATTTTGCACGTGGATCCAGAATTGTGGCACAAATGTAATGTTCTTGTGACAAAATTTTATTTTGTATCCTTACATTTTCTGATAAGCGCCTGGATAAGCTCTCCACCAAGTCATGGGCTTGCCTTCTGTCCTCTACACCTTTGTAGGATTCAGACACATTATTCAGCTCATGCTCTAGCATTTGCAACAATGGGATAGCTTGGCCCATTGTACAGTCCTCCTTGCTGACTTCACGTGTGAAGACCTCAAAAGGAGACAGCATCTCAGTCAGGCATTGAATTAGGGTCCATTGCTCCCTCTGAAGGGTCATGCCTTTAACACTAGCATCACTGCTTCTGTACCAGACATATTCATTGAGTAACCTCTGCTGTTCGTACAGACGATCAAGCATGTAATACGTTGAGTTCCAACGTGTTGCCACCTCCTGGATGAGTGCCTTGACTGGCATCCTACGCTCACGTTGGAGGATCCTCAGCTGCTTCCGAGCTTTAAAAGAATGGCTGAAATGAGTGCATATTCTTCGGCAGATGGCCAGTAAATTGCTTACTATGGGTTCTTTTTTCAAAAAGTCTTGCACTATAATGTTTATGCAGTGTGCCAAACACAGTACCCTGAAATAGGAACCAAGTTCCATGGCCTTAAGTACATTACTGCCATTGTCTGTGGCAACAAAACCAATACCAAGCCCTCTGGGCCGCAGCCATTACAAAACCTTGGTGCGAAACTCTTCTAAAATGTTTTCAGCCGTATGAGATTTCTCCATGGCGAACATGGCTACAGTTGCATGTTTCCGAGTACCTTCAAAAATCGCAGCTGTGTCAACAACACCTCGTGCAGATAGTTGATCTCTAACCCCCACAAAAGAGATCCAGTGTGCAGTGATGCACATGTAATCTGTGGCTTGGCAACTGGTCCACATGTCTGTTGTCAGGTGGATATTGTGCACAGCACTCTGCTGCAAACCGTGACCAACCAATTCCAGCACATCATGATGTAGTGCCGGAACAGCAATTCTTGCAAAATAGGACCGGCTGGGAACTTTCCATTTCGGGCAGATGGCAGACACAAATTCAAGGAAACCCACCCCTTCCACAAATGAAAAAGGAAGAAGGTCCAGCGCTAACATTTTAGCCAGCTTCGCATTGTACAATCGTGCCGTTGTGTGGTTGCGTTGGAACTGCCCCTCCAACCTAAACATGCTGTCAATGGTAGGCTGGCTTACTTTCCTTAGTGGTGCCATTAACCCACTAAGGCTCAACGACCCAGTTTGTCTCATTGAGGTACTCGCCGGTCGCCTTGGTGTCTCTCCCACACTCTGAGTATGGCTCTTACTGCGGTGCCACTCTGATGTTACTGAGGAGGATGTGGGCGTTACCACTGCAGTGACTGCACTACTGGAGACAGGGCTAGAAATGCCTCCCTGTTCTTCACCTGCCACCACAATAATATCGCTCCCTGATTCCTGACCAACTTCAAAGGGTTTAGTTTTCCTACTTTCTTTTAACTTACGTAGGTGA
Source organism: Triturus cristatus (assembly GCF_964204655.1). Taxonomy (NCBI): domain Eukaryota; kingdom Metazoa; phylum Chordata; class Amphibia; order Caudata; family Salamandridae; genus Triturus; species Triturus cristatus. The sequence continues at coordinate 28,234,910 of NC_140593.1, read as the reverse complement.
TCCTCCCACACGATAGTGTGGTGTATTCTGAGATGACTTGCTTGTCCTCCGGTACCATAGTTTGTACCAAGCTTACCACGCCGAACACCTTGCCGACAAATTGCGCATATAGCAACGTTCTCCTCCTTGGTGCTAACAGAAAAGAAGTCCCAAACTGGGGAGGAGAACTTTCTGGCACTGCTGGATGTGCCACTTTCAACACCAGATGAACTTGAGGGGGTGCTTGAAAATATGTGACCCTGTCCACCTACACTGTGACTTTTACTACCACTTCCTACTGAGATGGTTGAGCTGGATGTAGGTCCCTGCCGGGCCTTGGAAAATATGGCAGCTGGAGGTAGTGGTGGTGTAACCTGTGTTGGTGAGATCCGTGCTACATCCCGCTCAGTAGCAGCCTTTCTGGATAGGGTGAGAATGTCGGTCTCCAATCCCTTTGGGGCGGGAGTAATGTGCGTGATGACTGGCTCGTCTTCATCAACATCATCACCCCCCTCTTCTACATCTACCTCCATAACTCTAAGTTTTTCTGGGACCTTCCTTTTCAGAAGCAATGTCTTGTGGCGTACTTCACTCTCAGACCGAGCTGGTGGGACCCAAGTGTCATCACGATCATCAGAAGCGGGGCTTGAAGAAGAAGATGATGGACTAAGCCTCCTTTTCCTTGCTGGTGGTCTGGAAGACAATTGATCTTCTGAAACAGTGGTTTGACTTCGCTCCACTTTGTCTGCAGGAAGCTCAATTTCCTGAAATGCCCCTACGTCAGGAGCAACAACTACTATGGTGGGCTGTTGCGGCGGCTGCTGCTGTTCTGGTTGCGGCGGCTGCTGCTGTTCTGGTTGTGGCTGCTGCTGCTGTTGTGGTTGCGGCGGCTGCTGCTGTTCTGGTTGCGGCGGCTGCTGCTGTTCTGGTTGCGGCGGCTTGACACTGATATGCTGAGTTTGCGCCTGCGTTGAACTTGATTGTGTACTACTTTGCGGTAATGACATTTCTTCAACATCGCTGCCCGTTAGTAGACTGGCTACCTCTGCGACAGTAAAGCCCTTGGGCCTAGGTTGGTGGGGTTGCTGGACCGCTGTGCTGGTCCCAGCTTGGTTCCCGGACAACGCTTTGGTGCCAAAAAAAACCTTGGCCGGCACACCACCAGTCGTGGTTAATGGCACTTCCTTTTTCTGTTCCTTCTTCTCACCAGCAACTTTCTTGGTACTGGACCTGGTACCTTTCTTTGGGGCCATCTTCTTCCGATGTCAGGCAGGAGGCAGATGCACAACAAGTTCTGGTCACACGTGGGCGTGATGCGCAGCAGGACTTCTGTCTGGCTGGCAGTACAACGGGTAGCCAGGTGATGCCGATGACACCTCCTACTCTGTCTTTTGTGCACCTAAAAGCAAAGAAGACAGGAGAAGAACATCAGTGAAATGTTGCATTTGTTTTTGTGGTTCAGTTACTTAGTACTGTGAAAAGATCTGAGAACATACTGTACTAGTGCAAACAAAAGATAGTCTACCCATTTATGACTTTTTTTTAACTAGAGCTATGTTATACTACTAGTACTGTGTACAGCCACACACTACACTCTCAGGAAGGTGATGTCTAAAAATTCAACAGATCACATAGAAAACACTTGATCAATAAAGCTGTGGCTACCTGCTCTGATCCTAGTGGATGAAAAAGCAGGCCTGTTGGCAGACAAGGCCAGGCAAGCTTGCAGGCCTAGGCCTCAAAATGGCCACCAGCCACATGGCCAGGCTCAACAACATCAGCAAGGCCACCCCAAAAACACACTTCCCCAACTCAATCCAATGCCATCCATGCCCTAAATGATGTCTAAATTCACCAGAGCACACAGAAAACAGTAGATTACTAAAGCTGTGGCTACCTGCTCTGGTAGTAGTGGATGAAAGCAGGCCTGTTGGCAGACAAGGCCAGGCAAGCTTGCAGGCCTAGGCCTCAAAATGGCCACCAGCCACATGGCCAGGCCCAACATCATCAGCAAGGCCACCCCAAAAAACACACTTCCCCAACTCAATCCAATGCCATCCATGCCCTAAATGATGTCTAAATTCACCAGAGCAAACAGAAAACAGTAGATTACTAAAGCTGTGGCTACCTGCTCTGGTAGCAGTGGATGAAAGCAGGCCTGTTGGCAGACAAGGCCAGGCAAGCTTGCAGGCCTAGGCCTCAAAATGGCCACCAGCCACATGGCCAGGCCCAACAACATCAGCAAGGCCACCCCAAAAAACACACTTCCCCAACTCAATCCAATGCCATCCATGCCCTAAATGATGTCTAAATTCACCAGAGCACACAGAAAACAGTAGATTACTAAAGCTGTGGCTACCTGCTCTGGTAGCAGTGAATGAAAGCAGGCCTGTTGGCAGACAAGGCCAGGCAAGCTTGCAGGCCTAGGCCTCAAAATGGCCACCAGCCACATGGCCAGGCCCAACAACATCAGCAAGGCCACCCCAAAAAACACACTTCCCCAACTCAATCCAATGCCATCCATGCCCTAAATGATGTCTAAATTCAACAGAGCACACAGAAAACAGTAGATTACTAAAGCTGTGGCTACCTGCTCTGGTAGCAGTGGATGAAAGCAGGCCTGTTGGCAGACAAGGCCAGGCAAGCTTGCAGGCCTATGCCTCAAAATGGCCACCAGCCACATGGCCAGGCCCAACAACATCAGCAAGGCCACCCCAAAAAACACACTTCCCCAACTCAATCCAATGCCATCCATGCCCTAAATGATGTCTAAATTCACCAGAGCACACAGAAAACAGTAGATTACTAAAGCTGTGGCTACCTGCTCTGGTAGCAGTGGATGAAAGCAGGCCTGTTGGCAGACAAGGCCAGGCAAGCTTGCAGGCCTAGGCCTCAAAACGGCCACCAGCCACATGGCCAGGCCCAACAACATCAGCAAGGCCACCCCAAAAAACACACTTCCCCAACTCAATCCAATGCCATCCATGCCCTAAATGATGTCTAAATTCAACAGAGCACACAGAAAACAGTAGATTACTAAAGCTGTGGCTACCTGCTCTGGTAGCAGTGGATGAAAGCAGGCCTGTTGGCAGACAAGGCCAGGCAAGCTTGCAGGCCTAGGCCTCAAAATGGCCACCAGCCACATGGCCAGGCCCAACAACATCAGCAAGGCCACCCCAAAAAACACACTTCCCCAACTCAATCCAATGCCATCCATGCCCTAAATGATGTCTAAATTCACCAGAGCAAACAGAAAACAGTAGATTGCTAAAGCTGTGGCTACCTGCTCTGGTAGCAGTGGATGAAAGCAGGCCTGTTGGCAGACAAGGCCAGGCAAGCTTGCAGGCCTAGGCCTCAAAATGGCCACCAGCCACATGGCCAGGCCCAACAACATCAGCAAGGCCACCCCAAAAAACACACTTCCCCAACTCAATCCAATGCCATCCATGCCCTAAATGATGTCTAAATTCACCAGAGCAAACAGAAAACAGTAGATTACTAAAGCTGTGGCTACCTGCTCTGGTAGCAGTGGATGAAAGCAGGCCTGTTGGCAGACAAGGCCAGGCAAGCTTGCAGGCCTAGGCCTCAAAATGGCCACCAGCCACATGGCCAGGCCCAACAACATCAGCAAGGCCACCCCAAAAAACACACTTCCCCAACTAAATCCAATGCCATCCATGCCCTAAATGATGTCTAAATTCACCAGAGCACACAGAAAACAGTAGATTACTAAAGCTGTGGCTACCTGCTCTGGTAGCAGTGGATGAAAGAAGGCCTGTTGGCAGACAAGGCCAGGCAAGCTTGCAGGCCTAGGCCTCAAAATGGCCACCAGCCACATGGCCAAGCCCGACAACATCAGCAAGGCCACCCCAAAAAACACACTTCCCCAACTCAATCCAATGCCATCCATGCCCTAAATGATGTCTAAATTCAACAGAGCACACAGAAAACAGTAGATTACTAAAGCTGTGGCTACCTGCTCTGGTAGCAGTGGATGAAAGCAGGCCTGTTGGCAGACAAGGCCAGGCAAGCTTGCAGGCCTAGGCCTCAAAATGGCCACCAGCCACATGGCCAGGCCCAACAACATCAGCAAGGCCACCCCAAAAAACACACTTCCCTAACTCAATCCAATGCCATCCATGCCCTAAATGATGTCTAAATTCACCAGAGCACACAGAAAACAGTAGATTACTAAAGCTGTGGCTACCTGCTCTGGTAGCAGTGGATGAAAGCAGGCCTGTTGGCAGACAAGGCCAGTCAAGCTTGCAGGCCTAGGCCTCAAAACGGCCACCAGCCACATGGCCAGGCCCAACAACATCAGCAAGGCCACCCCAAAAAACACACTTCCCCAACTCAATCCAATGCCATCCATGCCCTAAATGATGTCTAAATTCAACAGAGCACACAGAAAACAGTAGATTACTAAAGCTGTGGCTACCTGCTCTGGTAGCAGTGGATGAAAGCAGGCCTGTTGGCAGACAAGGCCAGGCAAGCTTGCAGGCCTAGGCCTCAAAATGGCCACCAGCCACATGGCCAGGCCCAACAACATCAGCAAGGCCACCCCAAAAAACACACTTCCCCAACACAATCCAATGCCATCCATGCCCTAAATGTGCTTGAAAATGAAATATATTCAAAAAACAAAAGGAACAGTTGCTTCATCATGCACACACACACCCACGAGGCCATGCCCATGGCTAGCTCGGGCCTACTACTACAACCCACAAAATTAAAAAAAAAAAAAAAAAAAAAGAATGATGATAATTAATTAATTATCAAAAATAAATTGTAGTTACACAACAACTGCAATGCCCACAATCAAACACAACAACCACTTACTTGTAAAATATCCTATTCCAAAAATCCTGAAATCCAATTGCAATGATGCAGCAGACAAAAAGAGTGATCTTTCCAGCTCCAAATCCAAAGGCAGAATGAGCAGGAGATGGACAAAGCACTGGGAGGAGCCTGCTGGACAGGAACAGGAAGTTGGAGATTCTGTGTCACTTCCTCCCTCTCTCCACCTTGTAAAAAAATGACTCCTTGCACAAAAAAGGAAAGCCAAATGTGAATGTAAGGAGTTCTTTTCATCCAAAATCAGTATTTGCAGATGGGTTCATGCTGCTAGAGCCGATATTCCTCTCTAAATTGTAAATTTTACGTTGTTGAGTTCTCGAGCTTCACATTACTTCCGCCGGCGTGTCAAAAACGATATGATCGCGTTCTCTTCTTTGTCCCTGTCGCGTTGGATATGACGTGTTTGCGGTCTCTTTCTCCTGTTCGCGTTCGATTTCACGTGCCTGCGTTCTCATCCTCTGGCTCGCGATGTAGAATGACATGTTCGAGATCTCAATCTTCTCATACTCGCGCGGTGCATGATCGCGAGAAGAAAGACGTGATCGCGCGACAAATGACGTGATCGCGTGAAAAATGACTTTAATGCGGCCGCGAACTCTCGCGAGACAGCGCAAAATGGCTACCAAAATTCAACATCTCGTGGAGAACGCGACCGGGTCAAGAAAACTTGTCGGAGAACGCAGGGATTCAGGTAAGGCGATCGCGCGCGAGAATGTATTGTTTTACAGCGCGAGCAAGAAAAAAATTATCGCTAAGCTGCGGAATGCGGAAATTTTGACATTTTCGCGCTTTCCGCGGAACGCGAAAATGCCACAATATCGCAATTTCCGCTAACGGAACGGAATTTTGGCCCAGGCCTAATACTGACACTCTTTCTCCGATTTCCATTCAGAGATACGTTGTTTTCTCTGATATCAGCATCTGTTCTGTTTTGTATTTATTCCTTCCTGCACTAGTAAGCTATTTTTGCACATAGTATTTTTGCACAAGCACTTTATAAACATATATTTTTTATATGGACGGCAATTCTGAACTTTTAACATCTAGGTCCATCCAGTATAGTTATGATTTTTTTTAGTAATTTTTATGGTAAAACTTGCTTTATCACTTGAGGTGTATATTGCACTAATTTTATCACATAAGGTACTGTACCACATACATGAGCAATATTCACAGATTAGCATTATTCTAGTTGGTCAATACATGTGTTTCTTAGTAATCGGGCACACTAGCCATTTATTTTAACATGCATTTTGCATCTCAGAAAAAGATTACTAATATATTTTCCTGTTCAGTACTTATTTAATATAATAACTATTATTTGTTCTGAAATGAAATATTTCTGTTACACTGTTTTCGAATATATGTATATTATACTGATATTTATGTGTAAATACGTGTTTTCCAACAATTATGCATTATATAGTCTGTTGTTTAGTTTCATGCAATAAGTGGGTGGCTATACCTTTGAATGAAAGTATTTAATCACTCTATTGGTTCCGGCATGTCATGTGATCAAGACCGGGGTGACCCGGTCGAAACTCGTCATGTTGCTGTGGGAGAAATAAATTACACATAAAGAAATCTGCAGTCTCCTTGTGGTCCGTTCCTGCACGTTTGGTTCCACTAAACTCAGTGCCTGGATTGTGTCTTCATATATATATATATATATATATATATATATATATATATATATATATATATATATATATATATATATATATATATATATATATATATATATATATATATATATATATATATATATATATATATATATATATATATATATATATATATATTACCTACTGGCAGTCGCCAGTAGGTAGTTATAGATAGGACCTATTTTCCATAGGAAATCTGCAACATTCTATTTGGAATAACATTGGCGCCGATTGATGAATCTTCGCGACATTTTCCAAACTTTTGGCCAGCTCTTTTCCGCTCTTATCCTGAAAATTTCACGGTGATTCATCAAGCGGGGGCCGAGAAAAAATGCTGGTGAATTTCCAGTAGTGCCTAGATTAGATAGTTGTTGTTGGGTTGACCAATCAGCGTCATCTGAATTATTGACAAGAGCATGTATTGTTTTAAGATTGGTCACATCACTGGCGGCAAGTTGTATGCTCGGTTTGTCAGAGATTGCAATGTTGGCAGCAGTGTTAGAGGCTTTGCTAAGTTTGAAGTGTTTCAATAATTTTAGTTTTCTTATAAACTTGAAAACGTCAATTCTGGTTTGAACATATTTGAAGCGACTTTTAGGGCCGTCGCCAGATGGTAGTTATAGTTAGGACCTATTATCCATAGGAAATCCGCAACATTCTATTTGGAATAACTTTGGCGCCGGTTGACGAATCTTTGCAAAAGTTTCAAAACTGGTGGGGTGCTCTGGTCCGCTCCCTGTGTGAATCGTCAAGTGGGGGACAAGAATAAAGGGGTCCCAAAACATGTTTTCCCCATGCAATTTTCAATAGGAACCTTTAATCACAGCTACAGCCCGAACTGCTGAATGGAATTACACCAAATTTGGCAAAGAGGTAGTGCTTAAATGGTGTAAATCCGTTCAGTAGTTCCTGGGAAAATTAGAGTTAAAAAGATAGATATATCTGGGCGGAGCCTAACCACACATCTCATCGTGAGATCTGATTGGCTGTCAGCACTTCATCCAAGAAGTGTTAGCAGCCATCTTGGGACCAATATACATGATAGCACCTCATTAAAAAGCATTGCAGTTAATAGAAGGTTTTAAGACTTTAGTTACATTATAAATCATTTGTTGATGGTGTGTTCTAAGGTGATTTTACCATGTGAAAAAAGCCTTCTGCTGTGATATAATCAATCATGGTTGAGAGAAAACTATTTTCTCATGCTTTTCCCACAGAGATTTGGAAGGTGATCTATAAGCTAAACTGAGAGCATATTTTCTGTAAATTCACATTATCTTTCTCAGTCATGTGAGAATGAAGTCTGACATTCTAATTAAAACATGTACATCCAACAAGGGCAGAGACTGTCAGTTGATTCCTTTGTGTTCAACTGCAGCTTCCCAGAGTGTTCTAAAGAACAACTAGAGCGCTAACAGTCCTACTTATGACAAACGTATTGCACACCTGAAGCCATCTTGATTGGAATAAAGTGGTGACTCTTATAACATTTAGTTTAAAAAGGACCAAAATAAGGAGGTTAATTTTGAAATAGAAAGTATGATTAGTGCTGCAGAAAGAAAAATTAGGTCACATTTTGAGTGACTTCTAAAATCCTTTTCTATTTCATAAAAAAATTCTGACATGCAGACTGAAACATGCACTTTAAATACCAGCAGCAGACTTCCCTGGTGAGCAGTAGCTTTACTACGTGATCTAATAAGCAACAAGAGTGCTAACATTCTGAATTTATGGCAAATGTGTGACAGATCTGAATGCCTTCTTGATGGAATCAAAGTAAAAAACTGAAAGTATTTCCTACTGAGGAGACTGTAGTAAATGAGGAAATTGGGAAACTTCATAACAAATAAGCCTCTCAAAATGGCCACCAGAGACAAAAAAGCCCAAATGTAGCACAAATATCACCCAGATGTAGCCCGAGTATAGCCCAATGACAGAATGTCCCAGAGTGTTCTAAAGAACAACTAGAGCGTTAACAGTCTTACTTATGACAAATTATGGCACACCTGAAGCCATCTTGATTGGAATAAAGTGGTAACACTTAAAACATTTAATTTACAAAGGAACAAAATGAGGGGGTTAATTTTGCCATAGAAATTATGATTAGTGCTGCAGAAAGAAAAATTAGGGCACATTTTGACTTCTCAAATCCTCTTCTATTTCATAAAAAAAATCTGATATGCAGACTGAAACATGCACTTTTAATACCAGCAGCAGACTTCCGTGGTGAGCAGTAGCTTTACTACAGTGATCTAATGAGCAACTAGAGTGCTAACATTCAGAATTTATGGCAAATGTATGACATATCTGAATACCTTCTTGATGGAATCAGAGTAAAAAACTGAAAGCATTTCCTACTGAGGAGACTGCAGTAAATGAGGAAATTAGGAAACTTCATAACAAATAAATCTCCCAAGATGGCCACAGGAGACAAATGAGCCCAAATGCAGCACAAATATCACCCAGTTGTAGCCCAGATGTAGCCAAATGACAGACGTGTGCAAAACACTCCTTTTTTGTGTATTTTCAGTTTTATATAGTGCAGACTTGTCAGGTATTGGAGAGCTTTACATGAGCATTGGTTACATCACACAAGATCAAATTCATTTTGGTTGTAGACATGGGGAGATTAAGTGATTTGACCAGAATCACAGAATGTTGAGCTGAAGCAGAAACTCCAACCTGGTTTGCCAGTTGCAAAGTCTGCAGCTCTGGAAGTAACACCACATCCTCTCCCCTAGGTGCAACATTTAATCAAGTGGTCAACTGGATAAAAAACATAAAGATAACAAATGATTTAAAAGTGCTTTTTCGGTATTTGAAAACTCAGAAAATATGTCCTCATGTTAGTTTTTTAGAGCACTTACCATAATTTTGATGCAAATAAGACCCTCTCATATATGTAATTTCTAAAGGAAATGCTCTAGGTATTACAGTTTTGATTACATCAAGATGACGTCAGGCATTGCACACTTTTATAATGAATATAGAATGTTAGCAATCTAGTTGTTCATTGGGATACTGTTGAGAGGCAGAGGCCAGGGGCACGGACTCTGAAAATTAAAGGCAGTTAGGAGAGTGCAGAGGCAACAATTTGACCACACTGGGCAGGCAGGAAGGACAGTGACAGCACAACAACTATGGAGGGCAGTGGAAAGGGGGGCAGGGGCAACAAACCAACAATACAGGACTGGCAAGAGAGGCTGTGGCAATATAATAGACCATTGTGGGCAGAAGGAAGAGGCAGTGGAAGTACAACCATACATGCCAACAGACCCATTTCAGCCAGGAAACGTCCAATGTTTTTAAGCTCAAATGGGCTTTATTTGATCTGTCTCCTGTCTACAATCTCCTATTTTTCAATCTAACTCAAAAGGGAAAATCAATACCCCAGTTTTTTTTCAAAATCTCCCTCATACCAAGTTCAAAATGTTCGCAAGTATTGTACATTGGATCATGGTAGGCAGGAGGAATTGGGGTAGGGACATTGCCTCGGATAACAGAGGACAGGAGGGACATGGAGAGGTGCACCAAACTGACCCTACAGGGCAGGCATCAGGGTTTGCAGCAGCACAATACACCACACAGGGCATGCGGGACGGGAGTTCAGCACAACAATCCATAGAAAGCAATAGGGAGGGGACAGGACCATGCACATGGACAACAGAGAACAGAGGGGAAAGAGGCAATGGTAGCTAGCTGACCATAATGGACAGACAGGAGAGAAAGCTGCAGCATAACAGACCATAAAGGCCAGGAGGGACGGATCAGGGGTATTACAATGGAACAGACAAGCCAGGAGGGTGGGAATAGGGGTCTGCACATGGAAACAGAGGGCTGGGGGCAAGGGGGCAGGGCAGGAGCAGCAAGATGACCATGGAGGTCAGGCAGGATGGGCACTAGAAGCAAGACACACCATGGAGAGCAACAGTGAGACTATGATGGCATACACACAGACCATGGAGGGAAGGTGGGAGGGAGTCAGGGGCAGCTAGCTGACCACACAGGGAGGGTGGGAGGGACCACGGCAGCACAGAAGACCATGCATGGTAAGCGGGAGGGTTAGTGGCTGCACAATGGCTATGATGGGCAAGAAGGAGGGTGCAGGGGCATGCACAAAGGACCATGGAGGATAGAAGGGAGGGTCAGGACCTGGGCACAGGCAAGAGAGTTCAGGGGAAGGGGCCTCACAACAGACCGCATGGGGCAGGCAGGAGGAGCAGTTGCAGCATAACAGTCCAGGGAGGGCAGAAGGGTGTGGCAGCAAAATGGACCATGGAGGACAGGAGGACAGGAGGAAGGGGATAGGGGCATGGCATGTGAACAAGCAGGGTGGAGGTGGCAGGGACAGGTTACAGTCATCTGACAATGCTAGGCAGGTGGGAGGGGAGTGGTAGCTCAACAGAACACTCAGAGTAGATAGGAGTGGCAGGTCCATAGAACATGGTGGGCAAAAAGGATGGTGCAAAGGACAGGGCTCCTTTGGTATTTGGAAGAGAGAGCACATGTTGACTCAGACCCCGTCCCCTCCCTTCAACACTGTGTAAACACGCCCTGTGGCCATTTTTAGTTGGGAGATTAAGTTCATTTGAATCCTGAGGGTCCCTAGGGTCCAACTAGCTCACTAGGTACCTCCAGTAAGTGCTACAGAGCTGCGTTGCAGAGAGATGTAAAAAGTGGTACGGCCTGGACCACCTCTCTGCAACGCAGCTCAGTGGCGCTTACTGGAAGCACCTGATGGGCTAGTTAGCCTCCAGGGGCCCTCAGGATTGAAGGGGAATTATTTCCCCAACTTTAAACGCGCCATAGGGCGTGTTTGCACACGTCACCTCAGGCCCCATCTTCTCCCTTCCCCACTGTGTAAACACGCCCTGTGGCCGTTTTTTAAGTTGGGATATTAAGTCCCCTTGAATCCTAAGGGTCCCTAGGGGCAAAGTAGCCCACTAGGGATGGAGCAGGGGCATGCACAAAGACATCGGAGGGCAGGGGAAAGGAGAATAGGGGCGAAAGCTAAGCACAGAGGCTAAGCAGGAGGTCAATGATGGGCCATAGAATTGGGCAATGGAGGGCAGGAGGAGTGGACTGGTACATCGTGCTAAATGAAGGGCAGTGGCTGCACATCAGACCATGCATGGCAGGAGGGAGGAGGCTAGTCCATGGATTCAGACAACAGAGGATAGGGAGGAGGTGGATGGGGCAGCAATCTAACTGTTCAGAGAAGGTGGGTATTAGGAACTTTATCATTTTTAAAATGTGTGTCTGTGTGAACTACTTAAAATATGAACAAGTATGCAGCATAATCTCACTTTTATTCAGGAAAAGGAGGACGTTTGTGACTTTGACTCCGGGCTCACTTGGCAGAAACACCCCATGACCCTCTACCCTCCATCGCAAAATGTAATGCCCGTGAAAAGGGTACGTGGACGCAGTGTTATATAGAACATAGTCCTGAGAGCACGATTGAAAATGAAAACTAGATATAGTATATGGTTTAAACTATGAAGCAAAAAGTGTGATATAAGATGAACCGGGGCGTGAAATATAATATGCAATACATTGTGCGCAATGACAGATTCATTGGAGAGCGCAAGATAGCACAGGCACTAGCGCGTGCTATGCGATATGCGCCTTGGAGAGTAATATGCACAGGGCAGTGTTGTGTAACCTAACTAGTCTCTAAAGTTGTAATATAAAATATGTGCTGGGGAGTGTAACGTTGCATATGCACTGTGACAAAGATATGGATCCCAGATTGTAATATGTATGGCATAGCGCTGTGCGTTATAACATAGGCATCGAGGAAGACACGTTAGATGGGGCAATATAACCCGTGCGAAGGCAAGCGTGGCATGACATATTCATGGGGTGGTGTTACAGTGCACATGGGCTAGAGAGTGTCATAGCATATTCACTAGCTGGTGGAATACAACACAGAGGTGTGCGGCACTCGGCGGGCACTGGTGGGTGTAACACAGCAATGGGCTCAGCCAGGAGCACACTGTGACTCTCAAGTGAGGTTCGTCTCCTTTCCAGAGAGTAAAATAAAAAGTATTACACATCAGGCGGTGGATGTGTGTTTTATTAACCGTGAGGGGGTTTTCTTGCATAGTTTGGTCGAATTTTTGTCGAATCCCCTTTGAATGGCTTGGTGTGCGTGTGTATTAAATGTGCCCGTCAATAGCTACCCATGTTTGTATAAATAAACGACAAGGGTGTCTACTTGGAGAGTACACACCGGCAGGGGCGCCGGGATTAGGCACGGTAGGGCGTCAGACACGTCAGAGCTTCACTAGCGGTGTAAATACATTCCACCTGGATTCATTGTATGCATAGTAGCCTTTTAATAAATATCACGCAAATCGTCATGGTGATAGGTACATACGGTTTGTCCAGCATGTCCTAGGTGTTTCTATAAATATATATTTTTTAAAAATAATAAAAAACAAAGGCCGGCCCCGGGGGATGGGGTCCCTGGGGCCATAAGTGGCCTGAGGAGGGGGGCAACGCAGCCCCCTCCTAAAGATTTTTTTTTTAAAAAGGCCATGACCAGGGGGTGGGGCCCCCGGGGCCGAATGAGGCCTTGGGAGGGCCAAATTAATTTTTTTCAACAAACAAAATTAGTGTGCAGGCCCTGGGGGACACACAGCCCTCCTTCTTAAAAAAATAAAATAAATAAAAGACCGGCATCGCGCTGGAGGCCACGCCCCCTCCTTACAGCACTCTGCAAATGCGCCCCCTGGCCAGTTGTAAGTTGGGGAATTAATTCCCCTTCAGTACTGAGGGTCCCTGAGGGCCAACTCGCCCAACAGGTATCTCCAGTATGCGCCAGGGAGCTGCGTTGCAGACAGGTGTTCTGAGGCCACGCCCCTTTTTACACCTCCATGCAACGCAGCTCTGTGGCGCTTACTGGAGGTACCTAGTGGGCTAGTTTGACCCTAGGGACCCTTAGGATTCAAGGGGACTTAATCTCTTAACTTAGAACGGCCACAGGGCGCGTTTACACAGTGGGCAAGGGAGGGGACGGGGCCTGAGGTGACGTGTGCAAACATGCCCTGTGGTGTGTTTTAAGTTGGGGAAATAATTCCCTTTCAATCCTAAGGGACCCTGGGGGCCAATTAGCCCACCAGGTGCTTCCAGTAAGCGCCACTGCTCTGCTTTGCAGAGGGGTGGTGCAGGCCGTGCCCCTTTTTACACCTCTCTGCAATAAGATCGGTTGTTTGCTGCCCTCTTACGGCAGCAGTAAAGATGTACTACATGATACCGGACCTATATAACAAGTTAATAAATACATTTAGGCATTTTTCAATAAATACGTTAGTGCTTATGTACTACAAGAATTATGGACTCCTGGATCCTTGGGGGTGTCAGTCCCCAGGGCCATCATTGGCTCCGGGGGGGGCCGGGCAGCCCCCCTCCCATTACGTTAAAGCCCCGGGGGGTGGTGGTCCCTGGGGCTTGGGGGTCCGTAACGGACCCCGCCACTTTAAATAATTAGTGCCCCGGGGAGGTGGCAGTCCCCGGGGCGTGTGGGGGGGCTCGAGCCCCCCACACAGGTATTTTATTTATTTATTAAGCCCCGGGGGGTGGCAGCCCCGGGGCTGCGGGGGGCTCATGAGCCCCCCCACATACATCAAATGAAAGCCCCGGGGGGTGGCAGTCCCCTGGGCTGGGGGGCCCCTCTGGGCCCCCCATTATAATAAAGAAATTGCCCCCGGGACTTGGCCCATGAGGGGCTAAATCAAAACGAAGCGCGGAAGCCCGCGCTTTGTTTTTTTTTTTCATTAGCAGGGTCCCTGGGGGCCAACTAGCCCACCAGGTGCCTCCAGTAAGCACCATGGAGCTGTGTTGCAGAGTGTTGTTAAAAGGGGCATGGCCTCTGAACACTTCTCTGCAATGCAGCTCTCTGGCGCATTATGGAGGTACCTGGTCTGCTAGTTGGCCCCCAGGGACCCTCAGGATTGAGGAGGAATTAATTATCCAACTTAAAACGCCCCACAGGGCGTGTTTGCAGATATGTCACCTCAGGCCACGCCCCATTCCTTCACCATTGTGCAAACGCGCCCCATGGTGAGTTGTAAGTTAGGGAATTAATTCTCTTTCAATACTGAATGCCCCTGAGGCCCAACTAGCCCAAGAGGTATCTCCAGTATGCGCTAGGCAGATGTGTTACAGACAGGTGTTCAGAGGCCACACCCCTTTTTACACCTCTCTGCTTCGCAGCTCTGTGGCGCTTACTGGAGGTACCTCGTGGGCTAGTTTGACCCTATGGACCCTTAGGATTCAAGGGGACTTAATCTCACAAATTAAAACAGACACAGGGCACGTTTACACAGTGGCGAAGGGAGGGGATGGGGCCTGAGGTGACGTGTGCAAACACGCCTTTTGGTAGGTTTTAAGATGGGGAAATTGTTCCACTTCAATCCTGAGGGACCCTGGGGGCTATCTAGTCCACCAGGTTAATCTCTCAACTTAGAACGGCCACAGGGCGTGTTTACACAGTGGAGAAGGGAGGGGACGGGTCCTGAGGTCATGTGTACAAACACGCCCTATGGCGTGTTTTTAGGTGGGGAAATAATTCCCCTTCAAGCCTGAGGGAATCTGGGGGCTAACTAGCCCACCAGGTGCTTCCAGTATGTGCCACTGCACTGCGGTTGCAGTGAGGTGGTCCAGGCTGTTACACTTTTTACACCTCTCTGGAACGCAGCTCTGTGGTGCTTACTGGAGAAACCTAGTGGGCTAGTTGGACTCTAGGGACCCTCAGGATTCAAAGGGACTTAATCTCCCAACTTAAAATGGCCACAGAGCGTGTTTACACAGTGGTGAATGGAGGGGACAGGGCCTGAGGTGACGTGTGAAAACACGCCCTGTGGTGCATTTTAAGTTAGGGAAATAATTCCCCTTCAATCCTGAGGGACCGTGGGGGTCAACTAGTCCACCAGGTGCTTCCAGTAAGCGCCACTGCACAAATTAAAACAGCCACAGGGCTTGTTTGCACATGTCAGCTCAGCCCCTCCCTTCGTTCCCCAGTGTGAAAAAGCACCCTGTGGCGCGTTTTAAGGGGTAGTTTTAATCCCCCTGCCCACTTATGTACTAGGGGCTTACAGAGGAGGTCATTCTAATCACAGGGGTACCCCAACGCATAGTGTTCCCTAGTGTATGTAGGTGTTTTAACTGTATTCTAAGTGTCTTTTAGCTTAGCACTGGCTCTAGGACTCTCTCCCCTTGCGCTCCCCTAGTGACCCATTCAGCACCATGTACTAATCCATTCACGGTGCCAAAACCCAAGCACTTATAAATTCACCCAGGCATTCTCCTAGCAGTACTCTAATCATTCAGTCAGTACCCAAGTACTCATCCAGTGACCCAGGCCTTAGCACATGGACTGCTTCAAGCCCCTATCCACTATGCATGCAGTCCTCTAACCACCTACACACTTGTCTTTCATACCTTCAATTCCCAAATCAGTATCCATAAACTCCAGTAAACACCCTGTCACTCCCCTTGCACTCCTCTTGTGACCCATACAGCACCATGTACTACTCCATTCACTGCGCCAAAATCCAAACACTTATAAATTCACCCAGGCACTCTCCTTGCAGTACTCGAATCATTCAGTCAGTACTCAGGTACTCATGCAGTGAGCCAGGCCTTAGAACATGGACTACTTTAAATGCCTATCCACTATGCATGCAGTCCTCTAACCACCTACACACTTTTCTTTCACACCTTCAATTCCCCAGTCAGTATCATACACTTCCAGCAAATACCCTGTCACTCTCTTTGCACTCCTCCAGTGACCCATTCAGCACCATGTACTAATCCATTCACTGTGCCAAACCCAACCACTTATAAATGTACCCTGTCACTCCCCTTGCACTCCTCTAGTGACCCATTCAGCACCACGTAGTAATCCATTCAGTGTGCCAAAACCCAAACACTTATAAATTCACCCAGGCACTCTCCTTGCAGTACTCTAATCATTCAGTCAGTACCCAAGTACTCATCCAGTGACCCAGGCATAAGCACATGGACTGCTTCAAACCCCTATCCACTATGCATGCAGGCCTCTAACCACCTACACACTTGTCTTTCACACCTTCAATTCCCCATTCAGTACCCATACACTCCAGCAAACACACTATCACTCCACTTGCACTCCTCTAGTGACCCATTCAATACCATGTACTAATCCATTCACTGCGCCAAAACCCTACCACTTATAAATTCACCCAGGGACTCTCCTTGCAGTACATAAAACCATTCAGTCAGTACCCAAGTACTCATGCAGTGAGCCAGGCCTTAGCATTTGGACTGCTTCAAACCCCTATCCACTATGCATGCAGTCCTCTAACCACCTACACACTTGTCCTTCACAACTTCAATACCCCAGTCAGTATCCATATACTTCCAGCAAACACCCTGTCACTCTCCTTGCACTCCTCTAGTAACCAATTCATCACCATGTACTAATCCATTCATGGTGTCAAAACCCAAACACTTATAAATTCACCCAGGCACTCTCCTTGCAGTACTCTAATCATTCAGCAGTACCCAAGTACTCATGAAGGGACCAGGCCTTAGCACATGGACTGCTTCAAACGCCTATCCACTATGGATGCAGTCCTCTAACACCTACACACTTGTCTTTCACACCTTCAATTCCCCAGTCAGTATCCATACACTTCCAGCAAACACCCTGTCACTTCCCTTGCACTCCTCTACTGATCCATTCAGCACCATGTACTAATCCATTTACTGTGCCAAAACCCAAGCACTTATAAATTCACCCAGGCACTCTCCTTGCAGTACACTAATCATTCAGCAGTACCCAAGTACTCATGCAGGGACCAGGCCTTAGCACATGGACTGCTTCAAACCCCTATCCTCTATGCAGGCAGTGCTCTAACCACCTACTCACTTGTCTTTTACACCTTCAATTCCCAAGTCAGTATATATACACTTGAGCAAACACCCTGTCACTCCCCTTGCACTCCTCCAGGGACCCATTGATCACAATGCACTAATCCATTCGCTGCGCCCAAACTCTACAACTTATAAATTCACCCAGTCACTCTCCTTGCAGTACTCTAATCATTCAGTCAGTACCCAAGCACTTATGCAGTGAGCCAGGCCTTAGCACATGGACTGCTTCAAACCCCTATCAACTATGCATGCAGTCCTCTAACCACCTACACAATTGTCTTTCACACCTTCAATTCCCCAGTCAGTATACATACACTCCAGCAAACACTCTGTCACTCCCCTTGCACTCCTCTTCTGATCCATTCAGCACCATGTACTAATCCATTTACTGTTCCAAAACCCAAGCACTTTTAAATCCACCCAGGCATTCTCCTATCAGTACTCTAATCATTCAGTCAGTACCCAAATACTCATGCAGTGAGCCAGGCCTCAGCACATGGACTGCTTCAAACCCCTATCCAGTATGCATGCAGTTCTCTAACCACATACACAGTTGTCTTTCACACCTTCAATTCCCCAGTCTGTATACATACACTTCAGCAAACACCCTGTCACTCCCCTTGCACTCCTCCAGGGACCCATTCAGCACCATGTACTAATCCATTCCCTGTGCCAACACTCAACAACTTATAAATTCACCCAGGCACTCTCCTTGCAGTACTCTAATCATTCAGTCAGTAACCAAGTACTCATGCAGTCAGCCAGGCCTTACCACATGGACTGCTTCAAACCCCTATCTACTATGCATGCATTCATCTAACCACCTACATGATTGTCTTTCACACCTTCAATTCCCTAGTCAGTATCCACAAACACCAGCAAACACCCTGTCACTCCCCTTGCACTCCTCCAGTGTCCCATTCAGCACCATGTACTAATCCATTCACTGCGCCAAAACCCAAACACTTATAAATTCACCCAGTCACTCTCCTTGCAGAACTCTAATCATTCAGCAGTACCCAAGTATTTATGCAGGGACCAGGCCTTAGCACATGGACTGCTTCAAACGCCTATCCACTATGCATGCAGTCCTCTAACACCTACACACTTGTCTTTCACACCTTCAATTCCCTAGTCAGTATCTATACACTTCCAGCAAACACCGTGTCACTCCCCTTGCACTCCTCTATTGATCCATTCAGCACCATGTACTAATCCATTCCCTGCGCCAAAACTCAAAAACGTATAAAGTCACCCAAGAATTGTGTTTTTAAACTGTACGGATTTCTCCTACTTCAAAAGAACAAGGTTTAAGACAGTTATTGCCACTGTTAATATCTGGATGACCTTCCTGAAAAAATCTGGGTTGGGCAGGTATAATAGATATACCCGAATGTTTAAGAATAAATCTGTACCAGGAGAGATATTCGCAGATTTGGTCTTTGCAACATGGGAACATAATGGGATCAGGAGGATAGGGGATATTATTGGTCCAGAAGGGATTGTGCAGTTTGCTGACTTAGTAACTAAATATCAAATAGACAGTAGGAGCTTTTTCAAATATCTGCAGGTTAGAAGTTTTTTAAATAATAAGCGAGGAGGGACCATCGGGTTTAATAATAATGAAATTCTAGATAAGATTGGGAAGGGGGGAGATTGCAAGATACACAGTTTTTATGCAAGTTTAGTAGCTGGCAAAATAGATGATCTTGCTAAATATGGCGATAAATGGGCTATGAAATTGGGTATTGAGAATGCCTGTTTTCAGGAATCGTTGGATTTGGGACATATAGTGCTCTGCTCGGCACCATTACAATCACAGCATTATAAAACTCTATATTGCTTGTATCATACACCGGCTAGAATAACACAATGGGGTGGTACTCTAGGGATTCATTGCCCACGTTGTAATGAATTACAGGCGGATTTAGTCCACATTTTCGCTACCTGCCCCCACCTCTCTACGCTGATTAAGGAGGTGGAGTGATTCATGGGGATGTTCCTCGGGATTCAAATTACAATTACACCAACTGTGATTTTACTGGGAATAATTTTAGATAGTGATGCTATCAATCAAGACTTTATTTTTGTAGCCATGGCAGTATTTCGACTTGTGATAGCGAGAGCACGAATGGATAAAACACCTCCCATAAGGAATCAATGGCTGTCCAATCTTTTGGCAGCCTATAATTTAGAAAAAGGGATCTATGAGCGTAAAGGTAGAAAGGGGAGGCAGCTGGGTTTGAGAATCTGGGATCCAATACGGAGATGGAAAGAGCAAATGGTTTAAAATTTAGCCATGTTGTTTACATTACCCTATTTGAAAGAAAGATTTATGAGTTATCACACAAGCTATTTTCTATTATAATTGATAGATAGGGTTTTTGTTTTGTTTTCTTTGTTTTTCTGTATAGTTACCAATGGATGTATTCTATGCTGTGCTGTATTGCAATATATGGTATATGAAGTTTTTTAATAAAAAGAATTTAAAAAAAAACTTATAAAGTCACCCAGGCACTCTCCTTGCAGTATTCTAATCATTCAGTCAGGACCCAAGTTCATGCAGTGAGCCAGGCCTTAGCACATGGACTGCTTCAAACCCATATCCACTATGCATGCAGTCCTCTAACCACCTACGCACTTGTCATTCACACCTTTAATTCCCAAATCAGTATCCATACACTTCCACCAAACACCCTGTCACTCCCCTTGCACTCCACTAGTGACTCATTCAGCACCATGTACTAATCCATTCACTGTGTCAAAACTCAACCACTTATACATTCACCCAGGCACTCTCCTTTTAGCATTCTAATCATTCAGTCAGTATCTAGGTACTCATGCAGTGAGTCAGGCCTTAGCACCTGAACTGCTTCAAACCCCTATCCACTATGCATGCAGTCCTCTAACCACCTACACACTTGTCTTTCATACCTTCAATTCCCCAGTCAGTATACATACACTCCAGCAAACACCCTGTCACTCCCCTTGCACTCCTCCAGTGACCTATTCAGCACCATGTACTGATCCATTGACTGTGTGAAAACTAGGCCTGGGCGGTAAATTCTGTTCCGCTCGTGGAATTTGCGGAATTTGGGTAATTTCGCGCTCCGCGGAGAACGCGAAATTGCCCAAAAATCTGCATTCCGCGACTTCGCGAAATGTTTTGCTTGTTCGCGTTCTCAATATGCGCGTTCGCGAGATATTTCACCCCGAGCACACAAACAGCGATCGCGAACAGGAAAAAAGTATCGCGAACAAGCAATTCCGCATGTTCGCGGAATTTCTGCGTGTTTGCGGAGATTTTTTACCGTTTCGCAGAGATTTGCGTAACGCGATTACGCAAATTCCGCCCACCCCTAGTGAAAACCCAACCACTTATAAATTCACCCAGGCACTCTCCTTGCAGTACTCTAATCATTCAGTTGGTACCCAATTACTCATGCAGTGAGCCAGGCCTTAGCATATGGACTACTTCAAACCCCTCTTCACTATGCATGCAGTCCTCTAACCACCTACACACTTGTCTTTCATACCTTCAATTCCCCAGTCCGTATACATACACTCCAGCAAACACCCTGTCACTCCTCTTGCACTCCTCTAGTGACCCATTCAGCACCATGTACTAATCCATTCACTGCACCAAAACCCAAACAGTTATAAATTCACCCAGTAACTCTCCTTGCAGTACTCTAATCATTCAGTCAGTACCCAAGTACTCATGCACTGAGCCAGGCCTTAGCACAAGGACTGCTTCAAACTCCTATCCACTATGCATGCAGGCCTCTAACCACCTACACACTTGTCTTTCACACCTTCAATTCCCCAGTCAGTATACATACACTCCAGCAAACACCCTGTCACTCTCCTTACACTCCTCCTTTGACCCTTTCAGCACCATGTACTAATCCATTCACTGCGACAAAACCCAAACACTTATAAATTCACCCAGGCACTCTCCTTGCAGTACTCTAAGCATTCAGTCAGTACCCATATATATATATATTCACTGAAAAATCCATAGGTTTCAGGGGCGTTATAGTTAATTGGACATTTCACTCATACAAAACCATAGAAATCCCCCGTTATAGTTAGTGCAGCTAACTATAACTCTCGCCCCCGCAATGCACTGCTGAGGACATCACATATTACATAATTCATGACATGGTCAGTGACATCACTGATGACATCACTGATGACACCTCAAATGACATCACTGATGACATCACTGATGACATCACCCAGTGAATGTGTTTTTCTTTAAAGTTTAAATATGTATTATATATATAGCAAGGTGTACTGAAGAATGATTGGGTGTCTAAGTGTCTGGATGGTGGATTTAGTAAGTGTGTGACTGACTGTTTAAGTGAGTTATTTTATGTGTCTTTCTGAATGCATGGGTTAGTGACTAAACTGTGTGAATATCTGTATCAGTCTCTCTGCTTTTGTATAAGCTACTGCATGTGTTGGTCAGTAACTACATGAGTGTCTATGTGGGTTATTGATTGTTTACCAGAGTATTTGTATTGGTGCTCGAGTGTGTGTGTGGCTGTGTGGGAAATGTGTCACTCTGTACATACATGTTTGAGTGGTTGATTCGCTGGGTGTGTGGGTTCATGAGTACATGTGGAAACAGCTGTATGTGTGGGTGAGTGTGTATGGGTGTGTTGGTGAGTGAATGGATGTCTCAACTGTACATCTCCAAGAAACTCCATAAAAGGCAGTGTATGTGAAAATTGAAGTATTTAATGACTATACATAAGAGTCAGTGATTGTGAGAGTGGCTGTATGGATGAGTGTGTATTTGTATCAGTGATTGTAGAAGAGAGTAAGTATGCATTTGTTTCTGTTTGAATAAGTGATGTAGTGTGTGTTTAACTGTATAGGTCAGTAAATGGAAGTGTGATTGATTCTTTGCATGACTGACTAGGTGAGTGAGTAAATCTGGATGAGTGGTGGTGTGTGCGTGTCTGTGTATGTCTGTGAGTGCTTATGTTAGTATTGTATTGATAAGTGACTACATGCAAGAATGATTGTATGGGTGAATGAGTGGATGTGTGTGTAGACCTAGGAATCAGTGAGTGCGTATATAGTAACTGGTATTGGTGTGTCGATGGTTTTGAGAATGATAGTCTGTATTTTATAGTGGGTATATCAAAGGTTATATTAGAGTGTGAGGAAGTGCATTGTATTATCACATGGATGATGTCATCAGTGATGTCATCAGTGATGTCACTGACCATGTCATGAATGATGTAATATGTGACGTCATCAGCAGTGCATTGTGGGGGCACGAGTTATAGTTAGGGGAACTAACTATAATGGGGTATTTCCATTGTTTTGTACGAGTGAAATGTCCAACTAACTATAACGTCCCTGAAACCTATGGTTTTTTCAGTGAATTTCTAAGGTTTTTTAAATGCTAATTTCTAAATATAACGTGCCTGAAACCAATGGTTTTTTCAGTGAATTTTCCAAGGTTTTATAAATGCTAGTTTCTAACAATGCTTACAGAGGTAGGATATGTGAAGAAAGAAGAAAAAATGCACAGAAAGAAGCAAAAGAAATGCAGAAAGAAGCAACAGAATTTCACAAAGATGAAGAAAAGTGCAGGAAGACGCAAGACATGTGCAGAAAAAATCAACAGAGGAACAGAAAGAGACCTTGTTGCAAAATTATCCTATGCCCACAACTTTTTCAGACGAGTACTAGTGTTAACTGATTCGCACTAACCAGGCCTGGAGCTAGTGCTATGCTACAAGGCACTTAGAATACAGTGAAAACACCTACATACACTATGCGTTGGAGTACCCCTGTGATTAGCATGACCTCCTCTGTAGGGCCCTAGTAAATAATAGGGCAGGGGGATTTAAACTACCTCTAAGTCTGAGGTGCAGAAATATGCTACTTTAACTAGTAGTCGCATTTGCAGAGTGGTGGAGAAAGGGTGCTGGGTGTCCAACCAACTCTCAGGAATTCCGCTGAATAGGACTTACAGGAGGTACCAGGAGGGATTCTTGTCCCACAAACTCCCTCAGGACTAAATTGGACATCATCGCCCATCCCGTAGTCTGCCACGAGGCACGTTTGCAAAGTGGTAGAGAAAGGGGGCCATGGCCTCCGAAGACGTCTTAGCAATCCCACTGTGTGGGACGTACAAGAGGGGTAGTTGGCCTCCAAGGACATCCTTGGAGGCCAACTTCCCAAACTATTACCTCCAGTCAGTCCCACACAGCAGCACTGGTAAGTACTTGTACCAGGCCATGCCCACGTTGTCTACCACTCTACAAACACGCTCCCTTTCACGCTCTTGGATGGGTATTGAAGTCCCCTTCACTGCTGGGGGTCCTTTAGGGGCCAAGTAGCCTACCTTTTAACTCCAGTAAGCCCCACACAGTGGGATTGGTGAGAGGTAGGCCATGCCCCCTTTCTCCACCACTCTGCAAACGCACCACCTGGCACGTTGTAAGTTGGGGGATTAAGTCCCCTTGAATCCTGAGGGTCCCTGGGGTCCAACTAGCCCACCAGGTACCTCCAGTAAGCGCCACAGAGCTATGTTGAAGAGAGGTGTAAAAAGGGACGTGGCCTGGCCCACCTCTCTGCAACGCAGTGCAGTGGTGCTTACTGGAGGGACCTGGTGGGGTTGTTAGTCCCAGGGACTCTGAGGATTGAGGAAGAATTAATTCCACAACTTAAAATGTGCCACAGGGCGTGTTTGCACATGTGTCACCTCAGGCCCTGCCCCCTCCCTTCACCTTTGTGCAAGCGTGCCCCGTGGTGCATTTTAAGTTGGGGTATAAAGTCCCCTTGAATCCTGAGGGTCCCTGGGGTCTAACAAACCCACCAGGTACCTCCAATAAGCGCCACAGAGCTGTGTTGCAAAGAGGTGTAAAAAGGGGCGTGGCCTGGACCACCTCTCTGCAACTCAGCCCTTTGGTGCTTACTGGTGGTCTATCACAACAAAGACCTGGGTGTCAGAAGGTATTTTGTGCCATACAGGTTGGTTCGAACCTTATAGGTCTTTGGTAACGCCCCGAGTCAAAAGACCTTTTTTTTGGGGTAGTTGCCAACTAGTTGGCTACCTTCACTTTCTTAAAAACCAGAAAAACGATAGATGGTTTTACTCTCAGCAGTCTCACAAATGATCGTGAAGGTGTCTAAACTCAAATGTGGTACACCTAGGGTTTCTCAATTCAGTTAACTAATGAGTAAACCGTAAAAGGACACATAAATGTGCAAAAAATGTGAAAGAGACGTGATGGCACCTCACGTGCGCAACCCCAATTGAGCTTGCTGGCTGGTACTCGTCAGCATTGCCCACTCTTCTCATCATCGGCAGCCATCACGCTCACTCCGCCGGTGGAGAGAAGGAGCTCCGTGAGGCTTTAGGGGGTTGGCATTACGGGGGAATGCCACACAGAACCCCGAGGACTCACATAGGGAGCCTATTGGAGACCTCATTCATTGAGCTGGTACGCGAGGCCCAGGCTCCACGAGGTCTCCGAATGTGATTTTAAGAAGTGTCCTTATCGTGTGCCAAGCGACTGTTGTTGCCCTGACGAAATCGCCAGTAAGAATCCAGGCGATGAAACATGTTGGCATCTAAGGAGGTTATGCATTTTTAGCAACCTTTTTAAACATTGAAGTAGGTGCACTCCTAAGGAGGAATAAAGTTTGAAACTGGAGTGGGTGTACCTGTTTCACTTTTTAACGTTCACTATTAAGTCACACAACTTGTTTTTCTTTTGGACACCTCTTCTTTATTATTATTTTTGAGCGTGATGGCTGCCGATGATGAGAAGAGTGGGCAATGCTGACGAGTACCAGCCAGCAAGCTCAATTGGGGTTGCACACGTGAGGTGCCATCACGTCTCTTTCACATTTTTTGCACATTTATGTGTCCTTTTACGGTTTACTCATTAGTTAACTGAATTGAGAAACCCTAGGTGTACCACATTTGAGTTTAGACACCTTCACGATCATTAGGGAGACTGCTGAGAGTAAAACCATCTATCGTTTTTCTGGTTTTTAAGAAAGTGAAGGTAGCCAACTAGTTGGCAACTACCCCAAAAAAAAGGTCTTTTGACTCGGGGCGTTACCAAAGACCTATAAGGTTCGAACCAACCTGTATGGCACAAAATACCTTCTGACACCCAGGTCTTTGTTGTGATAGACTGTTTGAGTGGAGGGCGACCTGGGCTATTTTCCCTCTAGAGCTCCTTATTGTATACACTGCTTACTGGTGGTACCAGGTGGGCTAGTTGGCCCCCAGGGACCTCCAGTATTGAAGGGGAATTAATTCCCCAACTTAAAACGCGCCACAAGGCGCGTTTGCAGAGAGTTGCTGGGAGGGGGCGGGGCCGGGGCCTCCGGAACTATCACGTGTTTTGGTATTTTTTTTTTGGCAGGGGGGCTGTGTGGCCCCCCTTCTTTTGACTTTTTTTGGGCCCCATCCCCCAGGGCCTGAACCCCATTCAAAAAAAATATATATATATTAACGGGAAGGGGGCTGCGTGGGCCCCCCTCCCATGGGCCATTCCGGCCCCGGGGACCCCATTCCCTGGGGCATATCCAAATATTTTTTTTTACTATGGAGGGGGGCTGCCTGTCCCCCCTCCTGATGCCCCTTTTGGCCCCCGGGACCCAATCCCCGGGGCCTGGCCATTGCTTTTTTTTATTTTTCCTCAGGCCAATTATGACCCCAGGGACTCCATCCCCCTGGGCTAGCCTGCCTTTTTTTTTATAGGAAGGGGGGCAGAGTGGACCCCCTCCTGGGCCACTTCTGGCCCCAGGGACCCCATACCCCGGGGCCGACCCCATCCGTTGGGGACCGTGGGGGGACCCAAATTCCCCCACAGTCCCACCAGCTCCCCGCCTCCGGCGGGAGTTGGCGTTGCTTTTCCACAAGGGGTTCTGCTGACATGCAGCTTCCCTTATGGGAAAGCAATCTGCTTTGCTTCATTGAAGCGAGAGCAGGTTTCCACTACGGACCTCCGAATTTGAATATTAGTGCCCCGGGGAGGTGGCAGTCCCTAGGGTGTGTGGGGGGCTCAAGCCCCCCCACAGGTGTTATTTAAAAAATAAAAGCCCCAGGGGTTGGCAGTCCCTGGGGCAGCAGGGGGGCCATGTGCCCTACACAAAATTATTAAGGAACACCCCGGGGGTGGTGGTCACGGGGGCTTGGGGGGCCTTGGAGGCCGCTACACATAAATAAAACAAAGCCCCGGGGGTGGCGGTCCCCGGGGCTGTGGGGGCCATGAACCCTCCGTAAATATTTATGGAAAGCCCCAGGCGTGGCAGTCCCCTGGGCTGCGAGGGCCTCCCTGGGCCCCTGCTATTACATGTTCACATGCCCCTGGGACTTCGCCCACCAGGGGGCTAAATAATAACAATTGTATTGTATTGTATTGTATTGACTCTTGTATAGCGCTGCTGTGACCCTACGGGTATCCTGGCGCTCTGATATAGCACAACTATTACCGGTGCGAGAGGATTAGGCTTTCGGAAAGAGCCATGTTTTAAGGCTCTTTCTGAAATCGGTTAATGAGTCAAGTTGCGTGTGAGTCTGCGCTTTGTCTTTTTAAAAGTTTCTGCTGAAATTCGCCCTGGGTGCACGAATGTCGACGATTTAAAAACTATGCTTTTTTTGGCCCTGGGGTCCTTGTGGGACCCCCTGAGCAGTGCTAGAGGGTCATCATTGATGTCATCAGTGATGTCACTGACCGTGTCATGAGTGATGTAATATGTGACATCATCAGCAGTGCATTGCAGGCACGCGAGTTATAGTTAGCTCAACTAACTATAACAGGCAAATTTCTCTGGTTTTAGATGAGTCAAATGTCCAACTAACTATAACGTCCCTGAAACCTATGGTTTTGTTAGTGAATTTCTAAGGTTTTTTAAATGCTAATTCCTAACTATAATGTCTGTAAAACCTATGGTTTTTCAGTGAATTTCTAAGGTTTTTTAAATGCTAATTTCTAAGTACAACGTCTCTGAAACCTATGGTTTTTTCAATGAATTTCAAAGGTTTTTTAAATATCGAACTACTATTGTGTATTTGTCATTAATACTATTTTTTCTAACTTTTCAACTACATAAAATAAACTGCAAAAGTACTATGTAACGTAATACATTTCACAAATTACAATGAGTTTTTAAATAATACAAAACAATATAACATTCAGATAACAATTTCTCTCCCTTTTTTTGCTGTCACCAGCTACTACTTAACTTCACTATTCACAGTAATGCCAGTGTAGCTTCATCATAAACAGCAGGAAAAAAAAACAATAAACTACATTGTTAAAAAAAAAAAAAACTAATTCTCTCAAATATAATACAAAATCAACACAAATAACACATCCAATAGTACTTCAAATGTTCAAAGCTTACCTTTACTCCGTAGATTGTCTGCAAATGTACTCAATACGCCAGATAATGTATCAAAAATTTCACTTTGAAAGCATCCAGTATGAATACCTTCAAGATCTTACGTAGTTTCTCTGCACATTTTCCCAATACGCCAGACAATATATCAAAATTTTCGCTTTGAAAACATTCAGTATGAATTCCTTAATGATCTTACATAGTTTCTCTGCAGATTTTCCCAATACGCATATAATGTATCAAAAACTTTGCTTTGAAAGCATCCAGTATGAATTCCTCAAAGATCTACACACCTTCCCATTAAAACCGAATAGTGTATCTAAAATCTTTGTTTCAGAAAAATTAAGTATAGGTTGGATAACTCATAAGGACATCTCGTTTTCATTTCCAAGTGTGTATCATTACAGTGACTCCAACCATTATTACACTTTAAATAAACTGTAGAATGTCCACTTGTGGTAGTACTTCCAGCATGGAAAACAATAGCAACTGTTGCAAAAGTTCTTCCAGAAATAGAAACTTGATTAGCAACAACATTTTTGATTTTGGTTTCCACTTTTCTTCCATTTGTTCGACAGCGTTGCAGCATTATAATCAAATATTTTCCATATCTTTGTAGGCATAATGCAGATAGCTTTCTTGATTTACAACGAGAACAGATCATCTCGTGATCAGCTTCTTTTACTAATTTGGAAAATGGTACAGATTTGCAGTCAGGTATTGTTAAATATAAAAATCGTTCTCTGTCAACTATAGTCCTTGAAGATAATAAACATTCTTCACATTTATGTTCTCATTTGTAACTGAGTCCAAATAAACTTTCAATCTGAATTCCTTCATCTTATAGTACTCCAAGCATAACCATCAGAAATTCTTGTGCATCTTGCTGTATATTAGCACTGAACGTTAAAGATCCAGGACATGAATCCAACAGTTGGCGAATACCAGAAACAGAATGAATCTTACTTCTATCAGTTCTGAGTTCTTGAAATAAAGTGTAGAGTGCAGAGCATAAAGTTTTTTCCTGACTTTCCATAATTTCACCACAAACATCTTCAAGATAAAATATAACATTTAGAATGACATTACCATGGCACTTGACACCAGAAGCATGTTCTAATTGGTATCCAACAACATCATCACTTGTTTGTATTTTCTGCTTCTTTATATCTTTTCTTTTCTGTTGATTTTCTTTCTGCTTTTCAACCATAGTTAACTCTTCAACATATTTGCATTTTGAACACACAACATATTTCTCATAAATACGATATTCATCTAAATTTGGAGCATAATGCCTTCTCTAACAATTATATTCTCTTACACAATTAACATCAGCACTAACCTTGTTCTCATCAAAATTAAAAATAAATACAAACCAGACAACGTTCTAACTCGAGATAATGCAACATATACCATTCCCTCTTTGAACACAGTTTTTCCAACATTTACCAAAGTATTATCTACACTTAAACCTTGTGATTTGTGAATAGTTATTGCGTATGCTAAACAGAAGGGAAACTGTTTTCTACGAACATACAAATCTTTTACAAGCAAAAAACGTGCGGCAGAACGTGCAATCTGTCTTACTTCTGCAATCTGATCAAATTTTACTTTCAAATATTCAATTCCATTTCTATTTTGATATTTCACAAAATCAACAACTTTCCCCATTGCTAAATTCACTAAACCTTCTTCTACATTCAGATTACGCTTCAAAATTACCCGACAGTTTAAACATACATCTACATTTTTTTCAAAGACAGCAGTTTTTGATACAGACTTTTCCAAAGAATACAATTTAGTCTGTAGTTTTTCTGAAAGAACAATTGTTATTCCTTGATGCTCTGTTTTATCAATAGCTTCAATGTGAACTATTTCTTGATTTTCCAATTTCATAAGCTCTCTATTAACTCTATACTACTCTTCCACTGTAGGCATTAAGCAAACTATAGACTTTGTTCTCTCATTTTCTTGTACATTACTTCTGCTGGTGTGTTTTCATTTGTAAACAAGTTCTTTAGTAGACGACTTTGAAAAGTTTGTTTACCATGTTTGCTTAGAACACCAATTCTTACATCTTTTAGAATATTTGCATAATCTTCATCTCTTGCTTATAGCCTATTCTGAGTGAGTTCTTTATATTCAAAATGTAACCACAGATTCACATTTCCAATACGTCCAAAAGATTTCTTAGTGTCTTCATGTAGAAGAGTTTTAAACACTGGTTCTCCTTTTACAGGGGTTAGGTGTAGCAGATCTCCAAATACAATTAAATGTCTGCTCCCAAAGAGAACGTCGTAATCTGTTTTTAATACCTGTTGCATTCTTAAGTGTACAAAACCAAGCATTAAGTTTGAGGCCATGCTCACCTCATCAATATTTAAAAGTTTCATTTTCTTCAGCACTCTTGACACTTCATAAGAAGCTTCTCCAGACAACTTCTGATATTCTAATTCATTATCATGCTCCACAGGTAACATCAATAATCTATGCAAAGTAACTCCTTTAGCATTGTGTGCAGCTAATCCAGTTGGAGCTGTTACCACACAACGTAAATGTGAACCAGTAGTTTTTTTAAGATAACTGGTCAAAACTTTAATTAAAAAACTTTTACCTGGCCCAGCTTGACCACTGATTTACATCAGAAGAGGTTTAAAAGATGAACACAGACATTCTCTCACTTGCACATATATTTCTTTCTGTTCAACATTTACTTGTTCTTCTAACTTTTCCAATGTTACATTCTCCTTGTGTGCTTGTTGCATTTCAATTTCGACTTCATGCATAGCAATCGCTGCTTCATTTTCCAGCTTTGGTTTTCCAAGAGGATCTTGACTACATGGACCACTACTTTGACTATCTTGAGTACTTTCATGAGCTATTTCAGCTATAATAGTCTTTTCCTGTAAAACTTCATCATTCAACATGTTTAAATATGTATTGAAAATTGGACATCAAATGCTATCTTTACAAGCTTTAAAAGAATCTTCCTACCAGTCAAACTCTCCAAGTAATTCACTTTCGCCAGCCATGGTTAAAACAGCTGCAGATGTGCTAAATAGTAAAATTCTCGCTTATGTGCAGTTTCTCAACTAAGTTTCTTGTGGTTTATAAGATTACCCTTTGCATGTTTTAATAAACAACCATGACATTCAACTACTGCAAACTTTCCTTCTTTTAAATTCTCTTTAACAT
The DNA here is from genome assembly GCF_964204655.1 of Triturus cristatus. NCBI lineage: Eukaryota > Metazoa > Chordata > Amphibia > Caudata > Salamandridae > Triturus > Triturus cristatus. The sequence continues at coordinate 28,203,903 of NC_140593.1, read as the reverse complement.
TTCTTTTGAAGCTGTAATGTTGAAGTACATCGTACAGACATAGCTGTTCCAGATGTTGACTCCTTTTCGGATAGTAGGTGTCCAACATATTAGTTTTAAGAATGTCTGTACTATCTGGCTCATTTGCTGCTAGTTGTTCGATTTCTTCCAATGATTTCAACACTCTATTTTGTTTGCAGGCAAGACCTAAACTTACCCAAATGATTCCTCGTGACTTTGAAAACAAACTTGAAGAACACAAGCGGTGTGAACATTCATACGATCCAATTTCTCGGTGGGAAAGCATTTTCAAACTAAAGCTGTACAATTTTTTTCTAAGACTGTTCTCTTGTGCAATTTCGTCCCACATTTGTTTCATCTCTGTTTTTTCACATTTTGTTATGTATGATGTAACATAACGTGCAACAGCAATTGAGTTATCCGCAACATACTGGATGCCCATGTTCATATTCCACATTTATAAAATGACTGGATTGTAGTCATTGATATATTTTGACACTTCTGTTCTTTTTAAGTTGTAGGTATTCTTTGGAGATTTCTGAGTTATTGTGTGCCTCACAGAAAAAAAAACATTTACTCTTCCTTTACAAATGACTGGACGGGGAAAACCAAACCGACATTTGGTGGATAATTTTCCTTTAGACTTGTATTTTCTTCTGCAATACTTTCCACAATAGTGACTTTGGAAACGTAAAACTTGTTGTCTCAAGCTTCTATCTCCTCCTTCTCTTGGAATCTCGCATGGCACATACTGTTCGATGAAAGACAATACTGTTTCATCAGAATCATTTCCAAATTTAGGTGAATTCTTGATCCATACTTGCATATGTATATGAGGTGCACCTCTTGCTTGATACTCCTTTCTCCAAAAGAAATCTGAACTTCTCCAAGAGGTGGATTATTTTTATTACAGATAAAAAGACACCATAGCTTGAAACTTATGATTTCCATCCAAGGAACTCAACGGAATCAGCCCTTCTGGAGGTCACGGAGGCATTAAAAACTCTAGCAGACAAGGGAAGGAAAGCAGTCCTGATCCTACTTGATCTATCGGCCGCGTTCGATACTATCTCACATGACTTCCTCTTGAAGAGACTCGAACACGGCGGCATCTCAGGCACTGCTTTAGAATGGATTAAATCATTCTTAACCAATCGTAGACAAACTATATGCCTAGGCCCCTTTCTTTCAACAGAGAAAATCATAACCACAGGAGTCCCTCAGGGCTCCTCTTTAAGTCCTCTGTTGTTCAATTTTTATATGGCCCCTCTCATCTCTCTTATAAGCTCCTTCAGAATCGAAGTAACATCTTACGCTGACGATACCCAAATGATCGTCTCCCTTGACAACGATAACACAGATGCCGAAGTGAACTTCAAAATCTGCCTATCACAAGTTATACAGTGGATGAGGGATAACCATTTGCAATGTAACACTGATAAAACAGAATTTCTGCCCATTGGAAGAAATGTTACCCCTCATCCCGGATAGTTGGTGGCCAGAAGGACCCCCCCCCCCCAGATATGGCTTCTCTTTGAATTGGTACATTCTTTATATTTTCTGCATGTTTTCAATACATTCTGAATCCTCTAGATCGAAAAAGTCTCTGATGAATTTCTTGAAATTGTTTTTGTCTCCGAATACCAGATACTATTTCTTCATCATCTTTCCTTTTCCTCGTATTTGAAATTGAACTCTGCTTCACCTTACTTGAAAAATTCTTCTTTTTGCTTTGTGTGAGGTTTTTCTCATTCAGGGGCCCATTCCGATTCCGGCTGCAAAACGAACCGACCGACACGGACCCGGACCGAATACCGACCGACACGGACCGGCGTCTTACGACCCGTACAGTACGATGCAACGCGAGTGAATCACAACCGACACGTACAGAATATAAGCCGTACGACCGAGCCGTAGGGAAAATAGTGATCCGTTCGGAAAACCAACGTGAATTTCACTGACCAACACGAACCCGGAATGAACCCGACCGACACGTACCCACGATGTCTGATCCGCGCAGTATGATGCAATGCGTGTAAAACCAGACCAACTCGCACGGAGACCAAGCCGCACGACCGACACACACAGACAACCAGGCCCACAAGTAATGGAGTTCCCGCGACCGACGCGTGTGAAACACAGAAGATAGGCAACGTGAACGAGGCGGAGAAGCCCGCACGAGACTACACCAGCCTCCGTATCCGTCAAAAGAACATCTCCCTCATGCCTAGAAAACCCAAAGGAAAAAAAACAAAAAAGGGCCAAACAAGCAATGACAAAGGCAATAAATATCAAATAAAAAAATCCTGGGACAAAGACACACCCACAACTCCAACTATAGAAAGGACTACAATCACTACCATCATCCCTTGCAAACAGGAGACACAGCCAGAGCAAACACCATTACACAGCAACCACAGACACACTCACAACTCACTCATCACACAACCCACACACCATCAGCACCTCATCCAAAAGCACACACACATACAGCTAGCAAAACCAACACCAACCCACCCTCACTCTCACCCTCACACACACATCGCTCACCACCACCACCCATCAACATGCCCCCAAAGAAGAATCCAAAGTTCACAGATAGTGAGTTAGAAGTGCTGGTAGACGATATCATCAGAGTAGAGCCACATTTGTTTGGTACATTGGTCCAAAGGACCCCCATCTCACAGAAAACAAAGAAGTGGGTGAGGATTGTGGACAAGGAGAATGCTCAAGTACCAGCATGGTGCACAAAGGACTATATCCAGAACAGGTGGTATGACGTGCGCAGGAAGGTGAAGAAACTCATAGAAAAAGATCACGCCCTGAGTCAGCATACCGGCAGTGGCCCTCCTGCCAAACTAGTCTACTTCAGGACCTGGGAGGAGAAGGTGCGGGACATCCTACCCCCAGAGAGCGTCCATGGGCTAACAGACATACCAGAGCCTGGTGAGTACACAAACAACATACCCAAGATTGTGTGGCAAGGGGACAGTGAAACCATGCACCGCACCCAAAGCTACAGTAGCCAATAGATGATCATGCCAAGATGTGTATGCCAGTCAGACAAGCACAATACCTGCCATCTCATAGTGACTTGGAACTGTGTCATGACATGCACCAACCTACAAACAAATAGAGCAAGCCAGTGACACAAAGCTAAACCGACACTGCCAGACAGTTTGCCACCACAAACACACTAACTCACAGTGCAGAGGACTGACAGGAAGGAATAGTGGAGATGCAGGTGAAGTGAGTGTATCCAAAAACATGACGGGGCCTGTAGTCACAGATAATGCTCCCCCTCCCCCATCAAGACCTCTCTGAAACATGCCCACATCACAGGGAGTGGAAAATGACTAACAAGATGGCTGACACTGGCCCCTGCTCTGGGGAGCACAAGGCCTGGCTAGGGCATGTGCGCAAATCAGAAGCAGGACACTACTGACTGACATCCTGAAAGACAACTTGCACACCCTACAATGGAAGCACGTTTCATGGTGGGATGTCTGGCCGGGTGGGAAGGAGGACTGACAGCTCTGAACATACTTACCAGCGTGTGGAGACACACATACCCCTCAACACAAACTCCACACAACTCACCGTGTAGAATGCATTGACCCACACCTCTGTGAAATATTGGCAAAAGATACACCGTACTGGGTGCTGCTGTGTGAAGCACAGGGGCTCTCTTTGGACTTGTAGCCAAACAAACACTAGGATTTCACAGTCAGCCATCTTGCCATTGCTGTCACACCCCCTCACAGGGAAGCAGAGTCAAGAGGAGGGAAGTATTGGTATGCTGGGAAGGGGGGTATAGCCAGTAGCATGATGGGAGTTGCAGTCACAGACATTCCACACCCACTCACATGGCCCAGCAAGCTCACACTGAACCATGCTCACCCCACAGGGAGTGGGAAGGGACTGACAAGATGTCTGACACTGAGCTCTGTTGTGGGGAGCACAAGGCCATGCTGGGAAATGGGCAACAACAATATTAAACTCTGTCCGTGACAAGCTGGGAAAAAGCAGTGTACAGGCAGGCATCTGTTTGAAAAGTAGAAAATGTCATGTTTGTGATCCATTGATGCATGTAGAAACATAACTTACATTGTGTGTCTCTTCCAAACACAGGTGGTGCTGGGCACCCAGCACCAAATGATGAGGATTCCCAGTCCCAGACTCTGTTGGACACTGAGCTCTCTGGTTTGACTCTGTCTCTTTCCTCTTCGGATGACGACGACCAACCTGCACCATAGAGAGTAATAGAAACACACCTCATTTGGTAAATTTTCAGCATATCCATGAGCCATTTATCCCCAAGTTTAGAAGCAAACTGAAACACCCCATGGGCACTTTTCGCCATTCTACCCCTTACATAGTTAATCTCGCTGGACCAACTACCTGATTTGGAAAAGGTGATACTTAGGTAGTTGAAAGAGTCCACCGTTTGGACCTTTTGCCCTTCGATGAAAAAGGAATGTGGTTTTTTACAACTATTACCACACTCCATGACAAAGGTTTTTGATTTATTGATCTTCAACTTCCTGTCCTTGATGAACAGAGAAAATCTGTCCATTAGACGTTGAAGGCCGATAGGGGTCCTAGATAAAATAACGGCGTCGTCAGCGTAAAGTAGGACGGGAATATGAAAATCAAGGGTTTTGGGGGTATCAGCCGCTACAGTTTTTAAGACCGATTCAACCTCATTAATAAAGAGTGTAAAAAGTAGGGGGGCGAGTACACACCCCTGCCTGATACCACGTCTAATAGGGAACTTAGGAGTGCACTCTCCTCCCGGGCCATACCGAACACTAGATCTAAGATTGGCATATAGCCGGGCCAAGAAATGGACAATGCCCTCCGGAGCTCCCATTTCCAGAAGTTTCTCCCATAAAATCTTGTGGTTCACCATGTCGAAGGCACTACTCAAATCTGCAAAGCAGAGAAAAAGAGAACCTTTCTTGGCCTTCGTATATTTCCCTATTAGAAGTTCAAGGTTAAGGCACTGTTCTACTGTCCCCCGTCCCTTCCTGAAACCATATTGAGAGTTTGCCAGTATGTTATTAGAATCGGCCCATTCTTCGAGTCTGACCAGGAGCACCCTACTCATAATTTTTACGGAGGAATCTAGAAGGGAGATTGGTCGATAGTTCTTGGCATCCCTCCTCTCTTTCTTCTTGTAGATAGGTACTATAATGGATTCCTCCCATGAGGGTGGGACACCGAAGCAGACTGCTGCGTTGAACACATTTGTTAGTAGCGGGCCCCAAATCTCAGGTTCTTTTTTATAGACATCAATGGGCACCCCATCTGGCCCCTGGGCCTTACCTCCCTTACTGGCAAAAATACTATCCTGAACTTCAAAGATGGTTATATCTAAAGGAATGACAGGCCAGTCACCTCGATCTACATCCAGGGATTTATCCGACTCAAAAATCATGGAAAAGTGGGAAACCCAACTTTCTGCACTAACGTTAGCAGTCAGCTCAGGCATCTCCTCATTTTTAAGAAATGGACAGTTAACTGTTGCCCAGAAAAGAGAGGAGTCTGAGGTTTCAGCTGCCTGGTCTAACTTGTCCCAGGCGTCTTGCCTTAATTCGGCCTTCCTGTTGACAATTGCTGCCTGATAGGTGGCTCTAAGCCCCCTAACCAAATTTATGTCTCTAGGTTTAGCAGCAAGTGCCTCTTTGAGACCCTTAAGTGCAATGGTGCTAGCATGGTCAAACCATCCCTTTTGCCTGCACGATTTGCCCTTAAGGAACACTGTAAATTTTGCCTCGATAGTAGTATTAATATTAATAAACTTAGGGATAGTTACATCCGTCAGTTCTTTACTCTTTAAAATAACGGAAATATCGTTAAGACAAATATTAATAATGGAGTTGGACAAGATATCTGCTTTATCCCCTTTCCACCTAATTATAGTACCGTTGGGACGATGGGGTTCGATATTACCTATTATGTTGGGTTTGGGGCCCCTTTTCGCCGTCCATAGTACGGCCTCCATAGTTAGACAGTTATGGTCACTGATTAGGTTATCTATTATCAGAGGGGCTGTACACCACTGGTTGAGGCTAGATGAGATGCAAATATAGTCAATCACAGTATTTGCATTCCGGCCCGTGAATGTAGGGATGATTTCACCAGAGGCACCATTCAAGTTCTCCAACAATTCCAAATCATAAGTCATCAGGATTTTATTTAGTGACTCTCCGTAGGAATTGTGGGGAAAGTGGCAGACGCCCTCCCCCCAACAATTAACAAAACCACAGGCCCTATGGACAGGGGATGGACATACAACAGTGTTAAAATCCCCTAGCCAAATAAAATCAAACATAACATTGTTGCCCGTAGCTATATCTGCCAAAGCGGACTCCAAAGCAAAAACTACCTCGTGCCTAGAATTGTCAAATACGTTATTATAAAAGTTGATTAAAAGGGTATTTCTACCCAGCTGCTGAGAAAGCCATAAAATCTGGGAATGGTCCCCAATGGTTACATGTTTCTTAACAATAAGTGGCACGTCCACAGAGATCAGAGTCAGAAGCCCACCCTTAGCTCTGCCTGAAGTGGAAGCCACAGCCGGCAAATGGTAAGAAACAAAACCCAAATAGTTAATGGGTACCAGACTCCAGGTTTCCTGAAAACAAATAATGTTAAAATTGTTGATAAAATCAAACCATCCTAGACAAGTATCCTTATGTAAGAGGCCAGCAACATTCCAACATGCAATGGAGCACCGGCCTCTATTGTCTAATATGGTGGGTGTAGTTGGATCAATCCTGTCCCCAACGCCAGTGATCGGTCTTACTGGTCCGCTATCCATTGAAACATCAATATGATTAACATTGGGGTCTTTTAGACTGATGGTCTCTGCTAATTCATGAGCCCCCCTGATCATACTACAACTTCCCTTTCCCATAGAAACAGTCACAGTCCCAGGGACCACCGAAGGTAGCCCCAGTCAATCATTGCAATCAAGGCCACTCAGGGGCTGAAATCTATTGAACGTGGGAATGGTAGGGCCATCATACATATTCAAACCTCTAGACCTCCCTTGATAACGCTCAGCATCTGGTTGAATATCAAAGTCTCTATAGAAGAACCCCAAGGGACGTAGGGATATTCCTTCATCTCGTATAGGAAGAGAAGCAGCTTTAATCAGCGCCGTGGAGGTTAGTTGCGGATTTCGAAAGTTGATAACTATGCAATCCCCTCCACAGGTCTTGTGTGATTTCCCCACCCAATTGGTTCTTCTAGTGCTTAAAATATCCCCAGAGAGTGCAATTGGAAAACCGCACTGCCTGTGAAGCCAATCCACGGTTTTATTCTTTAGAGAGGAGTGTGATTCAACCAAGCCGTGGTTGCTTCCAGACATGCTTAAAGGGGGGACATTTGTTAACACTGCTACAAATGGTGCACAGGACGGTGGTAGATCCGGCTGGGGGCTACTAAGACTATTGTAATTCACATTGGGACCCATCTGCTTCCTTAGTACTGAGCTAAAGGAAGGTTTAGCTTGAGCCGGCAACTGCAGGAGGGAGTTAGGTACAGCAGGAGTTGCAACACGATCATTCCCTGAGTTAGACTTACTGCTCTCAACCGTCGTCGGGTCAGATATGTGGGGATTAGAAGACGCCACAGCAGATACAAAATCTTTTTCGACAGTAGTTACTACCTTTGCGGTATTTAGGAGGGTATCCACTAAACCGCCCAGTCTGACTACTTCGTCAGAGATTGTAGCAAGTTTGGTCAGTAGGGGTGTAACAAGTAGATCAAGCTTTGCCTCGATAGCATTAAGCAAAATATCTAGTTGCTCATTGTTCAAACTGATCGCGGGACCGTCTAGTAACTTAATTTGATCCTGCTGAGTATTGGAAAATAAGGGGTCAATTCTTTTAACAGGGCGATTCCCCCCTCGTTTGGGCAGATTAGTTTTGCTAATAATCCTGCAAGAACGTATTGATCTTTGTGGCCTTGGGGCCTGCACATTTGGGGCTATTGGGTCTGAAGAAATTTCTACATCCGATTCTACTTCATTGATGGGCATGGTAGTGACAATTGGCTCTCTTATGGTGTCATTGGTAGCAACCAATACGGGACTGGCCATTGAGTTCGTGTGGACACTAGCATCAAGAATGGAGGTTGACTGAGATGCTGGTTCGATAGGGGAAGGAGGGCCTATACTTTGTGGCCCTGATCGTCCTAAGGACTTCCTCCTTTCTTGATTAATTTTATCCACCATCTTTACCAGATAGTTATCCATAGTGGACAACGCAGCCGCTGGTTTGGCTTTAGGCATTGAGATATCAAGCTGTGCCAGTACCAATAATGCAAAAACAGCATGACACGACAATAATCACCAACCTATTACCCAAGGCAAAATAAAGCTACCCAGCACAGAGGGTCACGTCGACCAAAACCACTATGTCATTCACTGCCCCTCACTCATAGAAGTTACGACACGGCAGGTCACACAACCAATTGGGCAGAATAACAGCAAACGGTATACAGTCAAGGGTAATGGCCCCCTCCTACCCGCTCCTGTCCCGGACTGTCACAGACTGTCCGCCCTTAGTCCGGGCTTCGTCCGGTGACGTCCGCGCGCGTCCCGCGCTGCGGGAGGGCTGCTGGTAATTTATTGTCCCCGGCGCTGCTGTGACGCGATTGTCCTGCGCCACCCAGAGCCTGCTGGGATTTGTAGTCAGTAATCAGTAACAGCCGTTCCCCTCACAGCGAGACCGGATGGTCAACGGCCGGGCTGGCCGTTCCCCTCACGGCGCGAAAGTAAGGAGCTGGAGCAAAGCTTGGCCGTTTCCCTCACGGCTGAAACAGGTATTCCTAGTGCGCGTCCCGCGCTGCGGGAGGGCTGCTGGTAATTTATTGTCCCCGGCGCTGCTGTGACGCGATTGTCCTGCGCCACCCAGAGCCTGCTGGGATTTGTAGTCAGTAATCAGTAACAGCCGTTCCCCTCACGGCGAGACCGGATGGTCAACGGCCGGGCTGGCCGTTCCCCTCACGGCGCGAAAGTAAGGAGCTGGAGCAAAGCTTGGCCGTTTCCCTCACGGCTGAAACAGGTATTCCTAGTGCGCGTCCCGCGCTGCGGGAGGGCTGCTGGTAATTTATTGTCCCCGGCGCTGCTGTGACGCGATTGTCCTGCGCCACCCAGAGCCTGCTGGGATTTGTAGTCAGTAATCAGTAACAGCCGTTCCCCTCACGGCGAGACCGGATGGTCAACGGGCGGGCTGGCCGTTCCCCTCACGGTGCGAAAGTAAGGAGCTGGAGCAAAGCTTGGCCGTTTCCCTCACGGCTGAAACAGGTATTCCTAGTGCGCGTGGTTTGACTCTGTCTCTTTCCTCTTCGGATGACGACGACCAACCTGGCCCCTCCGGTGCGAGTCATCATGCAGCCCCAGCAGTACCAACATCTGCACCCCCTGTACCCACACCTCCAGCATCTGGAAACTGACAGGGCACCCCCGCCAACACGGACAGACCAAGGCCACTGAACACCCACAGCACAGGGACACAGGACCCCCCGGAAGATACAGCAAACACCACCAGAAACACCACGCAAGGGGTCCCAGTGTCACCTGTGCGTACCGCCGCTGGACCTGCCCGTGTGGATAAGGGTGCTGGGAGGGGTGGAAGGCCGAGGGCGTGCCTTGCAGAGGGGTCTGGACTGCACGATGACCCCTAACTGGCACGCATCATAGATGCATACCAGGATAGCACCGGAGGATTTCGTCATGTAGTCGGGATCCTCAAGGACATGCAACAGGATCAGGCTGCCCACCATGCCCACATGGAGGCCAAGTGGGATGCCCTTACTGTGGTGCTTCGGGACATACTTCAATGCCTCCGCTAGATCAACACAAACCTGTCTACACCTCCCTGTGTGGCCACTACATCTGTTGCAACACCATCTGCCAGCGCCGCAGGGAGGGAGGAGGACTCTGGCGGAGAGTCCCCTGCACCGCAGAGGCATGCACCTGAGGATTCCCCCCCAGGAAGAATAGGGGTCATCCAAAGAGGGACATGTGAGAGGCAGATGTCCCTGCACATCCCCCAGGGCCAATAAACCTGTTCTGGACAATGTCCTTTGTGCGCAACCCATTTACCTTGTCCAATCGCACACAACTCGCCCACATGACATGGAGGGTTCATGTTGGTCCAATGCAGCAGATGACTGTGGACTTTACTCTGGACATTTCATACACCAGCACCTCCAACTCTAATGTGAACTTTGGATTCCAAAACCAATGTACAGCACCCACCATCCTGTGCACTTTCCTCACACATGTTCGCAAATAAACTCACCAGTACACCATACTTGCCTCTGTTGTGATTCCAACTTGTCATGTGTCATGGAGATGTTGATCTGCTACACAACACAGTGCATGCCAAATACTGCTACAATGTGACCAACGTTAGGTGAGTCATGCTGATGTGACACATGTGAGGGAGACACACCACCATTGCACCGCAACACATACTCACCATGGCCATGTCACCCATCCCACACAATGATGTTGACCTGAAACACATTGGCATGCACAGACACAACACCAACTTCAGTCAGTGGTAACAAGTCCACAGGAGAGGTAAGCAGATGTCAGTCAGATGTGGGAAGACAGACAACACACATAACAAAGCGTAGCACAGGTTCATTACACATCATCAACATGTTTATTCCACAATAGTTGCAAGTTAATTTTACGTGACAGTGGACACACTATGTAGGAAGGTGGAATCTGACTATATGGTTGCCCCCACTTGTTGCCTGGTGTTTTGCTGGATTATGACTTAGTTCGGCTGGGATCCTGCTATTCAGGGCCCCAGTCTATCTGCTTTCTCTGTAAAATGGCGTTCATGTACATTAGGTACATATCTAATTGGATTCTGGAGTGCCTTATAAGCCCCTAATATATGGTATACTATGTACCTAGGGCATAGGTACCTCAGAGGCCTACCAGGGGCAGCAGCATGTATTATGCCACCCCTAGGAAGCACTCCAAAATGACACCACAGGTCTGCTACTGCAACCTGTGATATAAGCTGTCTATATCAATATTATACAGACACATATAAACCTATAACCCACTCCTATGGCAGGCCTCGACAATCTTGAAGGCAGAGTGCTTGGTTTTATGTGAGAGGGTGCCCAAGCATGAACTGATCCCCTCTGCAGCATTCGGAAATACTTCCTTATGCCTGTTCTGTGATACAGCCATACCATATACTCTTAAGTGCATTATAACCTCGCAGTAAATGCTAACTTTGGAATGGCTGCATCAAAACATATCGTGTTTGGTGTCAAACACTTTGAAATACTAACCCCCCGCCAGTTCTGGCAGCCGGGGTAGCATTCCACTCTTCTAGAGGGAGAGACATGTTCACACTGGCTAAACCCGCTTAAACTCTTTCAAAGCCCTGGCATCACAAAATGGATGCCACTGCCACAGACACGGGTCTGGCCTCCTGCTGCTGGGGAAACTCCGGCAGGGGAGGCCTGGACAATAGGTTTCCTGTCACAGGGAGGTGTAACCACCTTCCCAGACAGGCTGATGTGTATTGGGGCAGGGTGGGTGCATTCACAGAATGCTTTTGAGACACTGAGACAAGGTGACCCTGTGCATAGCCCAGTTCAAACCGGTTGCAGGGGCATTCAGCCCCTGCTCTGGCATGAAACTGGACAAAGGGGAAGGGGGTAACCACCCCCACCCCAGGCCCACCCATAGGTGGGGCCTTAGAGTTAGTCCATCCCCTAAACTTAGTATAAGTATAGGAATCCAGTCCCTAGGACTTTAGATTACCCTGGATGAACCTCTGAAACATATATCCTGGACTTTTGACTTTCTATTTCGACTAGAAGACGGAACAAATCTCCCTTGGGGTCAAGGAGTGACTCCCCTGCTTGGGAGGCACGAAAGAAGCAACTGACCGGTCTGCATTGCTGAAGCTCCTGCCAGACGCCAAAGTCTCTGCATCACCAGAGGTGGATTTCCAGACTTCCCCGAGGCTACCTTGAGTCCACAGCAAAGCTAAGGCCCGTGGCTATCGTGGGTAATGTGGAACCATGACCCCTGGATACCGTGAACTTTTGCAGCAACAACACCTTCCTGGTCATCCTCGAAGTTGTGCTTTGGTCTCCAAGTAGCCCCAGCCTTGAGCCCCTTCTGCACCGAAAAGTGTTGGTCTCCACTCCATGAGTGACCCATGGGCCACCTCCAAGTGCGACCACTCACGGTTCCTTTGCGATCACTAGCCCATTGGCTAGCAGGTTCCCACGAAGGCAACTCCACTTAACTTGTGCATTTCTGGTTGTGCCAGACTTGCTCTTACTTACCCTCACTGGGTGAGTCCATCAGACCTTGCTGGTCTGCACCGCATTCCTTTCTCTGATTTCCTGAGACTTGCAGTTGCCAAGGCTTGTTGGGTCATTTCTGGTCGCCCACACCGCAGCACTTGACAGACTTTGTGGGTCAGCTCGAATCCGACTTGTGCACTTCGTCGATACCTCCTGGACCTCGTGGCTGAAGAGTCAAGACACCCATCAACTCACCTGAAGCACCCGACACCTGTGGGCATTGGTCCATCCTGCCCTAGGTCACTGGCAAGTGACGCAGACTCTGTCCCCTCTGCTTTCAGGTTCCTTACATCCTAGATCCAGGCTTGGATCTCTCCAGACACTTCTCTTCACGGCAGCAGCAGTTCTTTGCAGGCTTCCATTGGAATCGCCGACACGACCCAACACCAAAAGACACCTATGCACCCAGCTTCCCTGGGTGAGGTAACTCTAGTACTCCGGTACTCTGGAGGGTGCTAGCCCTAGAAATGTCTAAGTCCAAAAGGGTTTGGTCCTAGTTCGATTTGAAGTGTCCCTAATCTTTAAAATTCCAACCGCAACATTCCCCATAGAAAGTAATAGGAACCCGCGGTTGTGTATCCACACTGCATACAGTTCCTGTGGGTCCCCTGTGTCACTACCTTGGGTGGTTCCTTGGGGTCCCAGCGATTCTAGAGGCAATAGGCACCCTGCCTATTTTAGTCGTGGTTCTTATACCATTTTTTTAGTATATGGTTTGGAATGCCCCTAGGGCCCAAACGTGTATTTGTGCTTTTACTGATGCTTAAACACTTGTAACTAAAGTACTTTGAACTGCAGTCTCATAAAGAGACTACAGGGGTGTGATTTATCTTAAACACATACATTTTGAATATATACCTGGTGTGGTTGTCTTTTCATTTGATCATTCAAGAGATTATAGACTGGTAAAACAAGCTGCTTTACATTGCTTCAAGACTTAGCCTGAAGGCTGCTCTCCATAGCTACCACTAGGATAGCGTTCAATAAAGGTTGTCTTTAACCTATCACCATAAGGGGTTGTTTGGACTAATACAAGGTGCCCACTAGAACTAGTGGACAGCATATATCAGGCCACCTTCTCACACAAGGTCACAAAGTGTCAGAGAATTGAAGTCCAGGGATGTGTGGTACATCAGTTGATAGGAATTGACAACTTCCACACTGGTGTTGGATTCTGAGCGTTGGGGGTCAGTGTTGACCAAACAACAGGCAAAGTACCCTGTGAAGGACAGACACAAGACACAGTCAAAAGCACAGCAGAACAGGAGAGAAATGCAATACACATGCACAAAACATGTTGCAAGAAACCTACACAAAAACAAGTTAGCAGTACTACCCTATTGTGGAGTACACACCACCTGAATGGACACATCACTGCATGCATCCGGTCAAGGGGCACACCGAAGCAACAGAGCAGCCACAACCCATTCCAGGCTAACTCCATACATTGATATAAAAACCCTGGAAACTCACATTCAGGTGAAGAAGTTGTTGATGAGCTGTGAGCAGACGTCACCCTCATCCTCATCATCACTGGCATCTTGGCCCAGGCCGGGATCCTCCACAGGTGCCGGAGGTTGGTCATCGTCATCCTGGAAGAGTGGCACCTCCTTCCACACTGCCATGTTGTGTAGCATGCAGCATACAAGGATTATTTTGCACACTTTTGCTGGATCATATGGGAGGGCCCCTCCGGTCTTGTCCAGGCAGCGAAAGCGTCTTTTCAGGAGGCCGAATGTCCGCTCAATCACCCTCCTGCTCTGACCATGTGCCTCATTGTAGCACAGCTCGGCTGGTGTCACAGGGTTCCGGAGGGGTGTCAGCAACCACGGCATGTTAGGGTATCTGGAGTCACCTACACACACAAAAATGAACGAGTAGATGAGGAGTGTGGAATACAACATTGACAAACACACACAATGAGAAACAGTCAGTACACGCCGACAAGCCAGACATTCTGAGCTGGCATCTGTGACATCAGTGTTGCAATGCGACTACTCCTCATTCTGTAGGCATCGTGAGCAGAACCAGGGAACCGTGCACAAACATGTGTGATGGACATGTCAGCAGCACATACCACCAGAGCATTGATGGAGTGGTAGTGCTTCCTGTTCCGGTATGCCTGCTCATGTGCCTGTGGTGGTATCAGTGCCATATTTGTCCCATCAATTGATCCGATGACGTTCGGCATCCTCCCCAGCGTATAAAAGGCATCCTTTATTTCAGGGAGTTCAGCTGGGCTCGGGAACTTGATGTACAGGTCTAGGAAATGCAACATCCCCTCCAAGACATCGCATAGCACCCGACTAAACATCGTTTGTGACATACCACCAGCAGTAGCCACAGTGTACTGGAAGGTACCCATAGCAAAGAAGTGCAGGGCTGCCATCACCTTCACCTCTGGGATCAGTGCTGTAGGGTATGTCCAGCCAGGTAGCAGATGTGGCGCCAACTGCTCCGCCAACTCCTCAATCACTGGCCTGGTGAAGCGGTACCGTCTGATGCAGTCGCAAGGTCTGGGAACGGTCGATGGACAACTGGTGCCCTGCAGTACAGAGATGCACAAAGGAAGATTGTCAGTTCATCCACCCATGTGGCCATGCCCAGGCTCAATATCACATGATACATCATGACATTTCACAATGTATTGAGGTGTGTGCTGTTGGGCATGGACACACATGTCACCTACATGACCATAACCTCACATCTCAGTTCTACATGTCCACATGAGTCCCATGTAGTGCAATGGACAATCATCTGGCTGTGTCACCCGACCTATGTACTGCTGTGACGTTACAAACACACACCACAGTGACAAGTGAGGCCTGATGTCTCACAGGCATCACAGATCTTTGCCATGCAGAAACCCAGGGTCCCTGTATTGCCACATCGACACTGGCATGGACATAGCAAATCACGTACACACCACAAGGAAAGCGTGAGTCCCACAGGTAGTGGTCACTGTTGTTCCCGCAGGCCCTACATGTACATCTCTTAGACACACACACCATCAAGGTCTATGCATATACCACATGTATGTGGAGACTGTCACCCATTGGGCACATTTGATCAGACACATCTGAGACACAACTTGTACACAGACTGTGGTTGCACATCAGTACTGTGGCTACAGGTCACATTGTGATGTACGTGCCATCACCCCATGGACTCAGGGTGTATGTGACATGGCCCAAACATATCCAACATGAAACTGAGTCCGTGACTCATGCCCATTACTGTACAATTGCACATCATAGTGGTAATGGGCACAACACACAAAGGATTCTGCCCCCATGTACACGTGCACAGCCTGGGAGTGGCTGCACAAAAGTGCCACCCAACAAACCAAATGTGGCCCCCTCCAACACCCAGGGAATGCAGCCTTATATGCCATGGGACACTGTGTGGCAATTGCTGTAATGTGGTAGGTGTGCACATGTGTCCCTGGCTAGTAATTGTGTGTTGAATCCGTAGAATAGTCACACCAATGAGGTCCGACACAGGTGACAATGCATATGCATTGCACGGTCAATGACCGACCGTGCGTACGCTTTGTCATTGACTGCAATGATGTCCGACAAGGGTGAAAATTTGTACGCATTGCATGGTCCATGACGGAGTTGTGCATACGCTTTGTCATTGACTGCAATGATGTCCGACGCGGGTGACAATGCGTATGCGTCGGGCAGTCATGGTCTGAGACAGGCATATGCCTTGGCCATTAAATCGTATGAAGACGGGTACATGTGTATTTTCAAAATACGTGTTGTACAGTCAGTTGACTGAGCCGGGTGTACCCATTGGCTCTGTACTGTCATGGAGACGGATGCGGATTCAAAACTTGTACGAGTTGTGCACAAGAAATTCAGTTGGATGCCTACAACAATGTTGCAATTTCCAGTGTTTCATGAAGGTGAAGATTTGAACGATGCGGAAGGCGTGTACGAGTCATTCAATTCCATGGATTAACCAGATTTATAGAATGCAACTGTGTTGCACCTATCACTTGGGACACATGGCACAGATTATGCCTCTGCAGCACAGATATAAGGCTGCCTGCAACCCAGGAAGCTCACTTGCCTGCACTACATGCTACTGGACCACATCCCTGCTACCACTGCTGCTGTCTCTGCATCCTCTGGCTCCTGCAATGGCACGTACTCTGGAGAGGGCCCCAGCCTTCACTGAGGAGGAGAACCAGGCCCTGCTGGACGGGCTCCTTCCAGAGTACAGCAAGATCTATGGGACACCAGGGGAGCAGGTGAGTGTGCTGTCCACTGTCTTCCTGATTATGCATGTTGTCTGACTAGCAGGACTAGCAGTGTGTACACCAGTGGCAAGTATTCTCACTGACTACTTTCATCACCCAAAGTGTGTAGGTACATGTAATGAACAGGTGTCTTGCTGCTAAAGTGCATTAGTGCAAGCTTAAACTACCCAGGCATTGTTCACATGTCAGACATGCAGGTGATGTGTCCTTCCCTATGGTTGTACTACCTGTGTGACTCATTTCCCTTTGTGATGATGACATGTATATCCAAATGTGTGCAGCACAAATCTGGGGCATGTGTGTTAATGTACTTTTAACTTTGTCATCCTCAAAGGTTGATGCCCACCAGAAGCAGGAGATATGGCTGACCATCACCCGGGCTGTTCGTTCGGTGGGGGTCTACAAGGGCCGGATAAACAACTGCCAGAAGAGGTGGCTCTTAGATTTAGGACTACTAAATTGAGAAAAATCCTAATTTTAAGAATTTCGGTATTCACAGAAGGCATTTAGGAGTCCTAAAGTTAGGAGTCCTAACTATACTACTAGTAAACTGAGAAAAATCCTAATTTTAAGACTTTCGGTAGTCACAGAAGGCATTTAGGAGTCCTAAAGTTAGGACTCCTAACTTCTGTGAATACCGAAATGAGTAAGTGCCTTCTGTGAATACCAAAATGAGTAAGTGCCTTCTGTGAATACCAAAATGGTAGTAAGTTTAGGATTTTGTCTTAAGTTAGTTCTGTGAATCTGGCCCTGAGTCTCTAGATCTTGCATTGGCAAAAAGGTCGTCCATGGGAAATCTAAAGAATGCAAAAACCCCCGAGGTCCAGGCCAATGGGGGGTGCGGGACGATTTCCAAGGGTAGGAGAAGCCTCCCAAATAACGTAGATCTATCGGCCTCTCAACTTTCTGACTTCCAACTAAGCCTGGACATAGAAAGGACCCCAGAATTAATTCCCGAAATAACTCCAGATGAAATAAGGAACATCAGAGGCAGGAGGGAGAGAGCAATCAGGAAACGAAAGAAAAATGTAAAAAATTCAATCTATCATGACTCTAGTATCCAACACGAAGTAAAAGCTACAACACCTTCACAAGACGAATACCCTCCTGACAACTTAGCTATCAAGCAGTCCCTACATGACAGTCCAGATTCCACCAGCGTAGTAAATTCATTTCATTTTCCCCCGAGTAACACGCAAAGTGGAAATGTAAACTCACAACTAATAAATAACATAGCAGAGCTCTTAAAAATTGCTATTGCTCCACTCGAATTAAGACTGTCCCGGATGGAGCAACAATTACAGCATCTTGCTAATATCCTAAAACCTAAACAAGTATTAGGGGATAAGACAAAGAGGGGAACTAAGCCACCTCCTCAAAAGCTGCCACACACGCATAATAAAAAAAACACGAAACTTCTCAAATAGAGTCTCCCTTTGAAGTACAACCTTCCGAGGTACGTATTACAGAGAGAGCAGCAGAACTTACTGTTAATACTAATATAAACTCTATGCAGGTTAATGTTCCGATAGCACCAACGTCAGGTCCTAAAATTCCTTCACCTAGGGGGAAAAAATCGTTGCATCAAATCAATACTTTGACCTTAAATAAGCAGGCTCCTAAAATAGCAACAACTGATACCAGCAGAGCTGATACGAGGGGATTCCCTAAAACTAGATTGGCGGTAGACTTGCCACCGGAAGCAAGTCCATACGTTGTAGTTATGACAGGAGTACCCGAGCTAGAAGATCATGTTGTGGAATCTACATGGTCGTTGAAAAACAAGGTCCAGTACTGGTTAAACAATAATCGCCCCATCACATAACCCGGGTCGTCTAGGATTCTGATGGTCCGTAGAACCCCTTGGGTGGGGAATAGTAGGAAAACGATACCGGGAGACTGCATCTTGATTTCTTTTGAACATCCCTGGGTGGCGGATTACATATGCTCCTGGGAGTTTCCAAACACTAATGGTGAAATAGAAACTAGGAGACTCTCTTTCTTCTATCCCTCTAGGTTTCTCAGGGAGTTCTCAAATAACAATGCTCCTCCCCGGGAAATAACAGCCTTAGCTCATGACAATTATTCTAACCAATGGCAAACAGTGGGTTCCCGCTTCCGCGAGCATGGTGGTTACCAGCATATACCGGGACCACGATTTTGGGGTGGAGGAAGAGATGAATGGGGTGCCCACCCACAGCGGATGTTAAACAGAGAACCAACTCAAAGGGAACCCTGCTTTGGGATCCCAATGGACAATAGATTTAGTGTCCTCGAAATGGTTGACAGACCATTAACTCCATCTAAAGCCATCAACCATAGTACATCACATTCAATATCTAATGCCACAATGAATTGTCCAATTCAAGATGTAGCGACTAACGCAGAATCGCACCCGCTATCTATTCTTTTCTGGAACATAGCGGGGCTTCGCTCCAAAATTGAAGATGACTCGGTAGTACATTTCCTAGAACAGGGGAAAATTATATGTTTACAGGAGACTTGGTCTCTAACGGAGCTTCATCTCCCTGGGTTTCAAACATATTTTACGCCAGCTTCGGGAGGTGGCATTGGTAGACCTAAGGGGGGGCTGATCACATATATTGCCAATACGGTAAATTATTTTAAAACATCGTTGGTCGCGTCGGACCCAAATTTCCAACTGTTAAAGCTTCTTCCCAAAAAAACTGAGCCCATCCTCTTGCTTAATCTGTACAACAATCTTGAGGATGAGCAATTTCTGTCTCTTATCGCCAATATTAAGGAGATATTGAGAAATAACTCTATAGTTGGTAAGGGCCCAGTCCATTTCATATGTGGTGGAGATTTAAATATACATCCATGTCCACACGTCGGAAAAAACAGATGTGGAATTGTGGATGAAAACAACGCTCCTATTATGCACTTTACCCATAGTAAAGTGGGGACTGCCATGAACAATATGTTATTGGAGTTAGAACTTGAAATAATAAATGAATTAGTTCTAGGGTCAAATCTCTTACAACCAACGTACGTGGGTAGGGGCTATAGTACGACAGTAGATTACATCTTTCTCTCGTCAGGTTTGTCCCCCAGAGTGAGATCCTGTGAGGTGTTAATAAGCACTTTCAGCGATCATTCTGCTCTTAGATTAGAACTACATCGAATGAAAGCTCAACCTGAAACGGACGCCATAGCGACAACTCTCGCACAAAACAAATTGGAGCTAGGCAGGACAAATGGGTATACATTGAAGTGGGAGGTGATCAACCCGGAAGAAATTACTGGGAAACTGGTAAAAGAGGCTTATATAAATATAATCAATTGCCTCGATCTATCGTTATCTGATGAAGAAATTTTAACTAATTTCACACAAATATTAGAGAAGATTAAGGAACTTCTTACCACAACATCAAAGAGGTCACTTCCAACCAACAAAGGTTGGTTTAATCACTCCTGCACCACGGCCCTAGCCAATCTAAAAAAGGAAATAAAAAAAACAGATAGAGTTCCAGAAACGTTCCAATTCTTGAGGCGCCAATATGTTAATGCACGAAAGCAAAGAATTATTGAACTAAAAAAGAAATTATGGGATGATTTACACTCCAGTGCTGCAGCAAAGAATAGCTCGGTCTTTTGGCGTACTGTCAAAACACCATATTTTCTGGATTTAGACAGCCCTAAGATAGAAGTGGCCATCGATGAAGATACGTGGGTGGCTCATTTCTCCAAGATTTTTAAAGATACAGTAACCGGTAGCAAAGGTTCAGCACATTCTCTCCCAAACGTTGACTATCCCATTTCCTTATATTTTGACATTACGGAAGTCTTAGCGGCCCTGAAAGCAAGTAAGAGTGGGAAGGCCCCTGGCCCTGATGGGGTTCCAGTAGACCTGTTTAAATTTAATTCGGATCTCTGGTCCCCCATCCTTACTAGAGTATGTACTGCAGCGGCAAAAGTGGGGCTGATTGATTCCTGGACAAAGTCAATTATGGTCCCAATCTTTAAAAAAGGAGATCGCCAAGACGTTAACTGTTACCGTCCCATTTCCCTCTTGGACTCGTTAGGCAAAGTGGTTGGTAGAGTTGGGCTTGAACGACTTCGGCAGTGGGCCGAGGAGGGAAATATTATTTCAGATCTTCAATTTGGATTTCGGGAGGGGTTTGGAACGGTGGAGCAGGCCCATAATCTTACTCTGATCATGGGAAAATATTGCCAAGCAAAAAAAGAAACGGTTTACATGGTCTATGTAGATTTATCCGCTGCTTTTGACTGTGTCTCACACATAAAACTTTGGAACATCCTGACATGTATGGGAGTGGACCCCCCTCTCGTGTATTTTATGAGAGAGTTATATTCAGGGGCTTCTGCAAGGGTACGTTTTGGCTTGAAGGGTGAATTGACCGCGCCTTTCGGAGTGGAGCGAGGAGTTAGGCAGGGGTGTGTCCTCGCCCCCTTCCTCTTCTCCTTGTATACAAATGGTTTGGAGGTGGAGATGTTGAGGGGGGCGTTGGACCTACCGCGGGTAAAACGGCGTTTGATACATGCCTTGCTCTATGCGGACGACGCGGTCATCTTGGCCCGCACCCCTTGCGAACTGCAGAAATCCCTAAATAGATACGTCGAGTTTATGGGTGGCCTGGACCTACAAGTCAATGTCAAAAAAACCTTTGTTATGGTAGCCGGTCGATCCAAAAAGCGAGTAAAGAACATCTATCTCAAAGATCAAAAATTGGAGGTGACTACTAAGTATTGCTACCTGGGGTTAATGATTGACGACGGGCTCAATTGGAGATCAGCAGTTGAGGCTAGATGTCACTTGTTCAAAAGAGCGATAATGTCCCTGACAAGTTTTTCACAGAGACTAGGGAAAAGGCCACCAGTGGAGCTTTTAAAAATCTACACAGCTAAATGCCAGGCGATTGCCCTCTACGGAGCTGGAGTGTGGGGATCCGTAGAGGTCAGTGCTCTTCAGGTTGCTGAAAATATTTTTTGAGATTTCTTTTAGCCTTACCAACTAGCACTTCAGTATACGCTCTCCACCTGGAGCTCGGAATACCCCACCTCGAGGACCTGATAAGAATTCAGCCCCTATTGCTCTGGCGACGTATCTGGACTTCTGATGTTAACGTCTTTTCGCAGGAAATCTTGATAGACTCAATGACCGTAGATCACCCTCTAAAGATAAAATGGCTATCCTATGTAAGAAATTTCTTCAAGGATCTTGGCTTAGAGAAATATTATCTCAACCCCCAAAAAATTATCGAAATACCAAAGAGGGCGCTGAAAAAATTGGCGTTAACGCATTTGGAGTCCTTAAGGTTGACTTCTGTGGCAATAAAACCATCGGCCCTTCACGCCAATCTGATTCAGACCACCTATTTCATTCAACCATACTTAACATTACAGATTAGCACCTATCATAGAATGTTGCTGACAAGATTCAGATTAGATTTCTTTTACAGATTAGTTTCTTTTCCCGAATGTTGGGATTTGATTCCCACTATTTGTCCTTGTGATGAAGTATCAATACAGTCAAATATACATACTATTCTGTTTTGTAAATTTTATCATCCACATAGGCAGGTTTGGTTACTACCTGTATTAAAGCAATGGGGACTAAAACAATGTCGCCCGGCGATGTTACGTCTTCAAATGTTAGACTCCGAACTGATCTGTTATCATGTCCTTAACTTTTTAAGATGCATTGTAAAACATAGGAATAACCTGTAATATGGAGCCTGATTTTAGTTTTAGTTTAGGTAAATGAAGTAAAATTATGTGAATCCTTGGTCTGAGACTATACGATACCTGAATGGTTTTAACCATCATATATTTATGTTTTGATACATGTGTTTTTTTTGTATTGTATCGTTTAAAAAGTGTTCTTTTATGGTTTTTAAAATTGTAAAAAAACGAATAAAGATTATATTATTAATATTATTAACTTTTAATATGCTGAATAAAGCTTTTTTCTTTATCCCTGTGAACTTGATTTAGCTGTAAATTATGTTGATGTTGTTTAACATGCCCTTGCACCTGTAATGCTTGGTTTCCAATGTTGAATACTGATGTGTTGATGTGAGGTACTCCATGTGGTCCATGAGATATGTATCCTATTCTGGTGGGTATGCATGTCATCCTTTGCAACTACCTGGGTGTGTCATGATCAACTGTTTGTGAACATCTCTGTGAACATTTCATTTGCATGGTCACATCTCTGGCTTGCACCCATGCACATATGATGTGCTTCCCATTGTCCAATTTGTCAATTTCACAGACTTTGTGCGCATCAACACTCGACCTACAGGTGTGGGCATCATTGGTAAAGGAGCAACTGGGTCCTCTGTGCAACTTGCTAGACATATGTTTTGAATATGTGCAGATGACTTAGGCTAGACTCAGGTACCCAGGCTGTTCTGACCAGAGTCTTCATTGTGTGGTAACTCATGGCTGACTGACCACGTGTTCTGCTGACATGAGTGAGATGTGCTGTGAATATGTTTGGCACAGCTGGTCTTCCACAGGAATTGGGTCCCCTCAAGTAAGTGTGTTGTCCTGAGACATAGCCTGGGCCCATGGTGTGTGTTGTATGAACATGTGTGTGTGTCCACTCCACATCCCTTTTCATACACAGGCAGTGTTCCCTTGATATGTTCCTGTTGTTGATGCTTGCTGAGTGATACTGGGTTCAGCCCACTACTTTGCCATGGGATACCAGATGTGTGGGTGCATGACACACTACTGTTAATTGGTGTATCATCATTGGGATTTGTCAGTTCTGAGTGGTGATGATGACACAGATGGGACACAGTCATGGTTCCCCGAGGCACTTGTTTATTTGCAATATCATGTAGTTGTCCCTAGGTGGTACCTTTCAGTGATTGAGACATGTGTATGTGTGTGTGACTGCTCCCACATGTCGGGTTCATGGCTGCCATGTTGGCAGGTATCAGTATGTGTGCCTTGTGGTTCTCCTTGGATTCTGCATTGTCCTGGGACTGTGGCAGGTATTCTGAAGGTTACATGTGCTTTGACGTCATGGCCATGTACCGCATACTGTGTAGTATGTCTGTCATTCCCCAGGGTTGCAAACTGTCCTTGTGTGATGAGTCTGTGCACCTTAGTTCCTCCCAACATTCCTGTGTTTGTCATGGGTGCATGTGCAATGTCACCTGTCCATGTGGGCTTCACAGATGCACATTGTTGCAGTTCAGGGTGTGTGGTGTTGAGGGTGGACTGATGTAAATGTTTGCATGGGTGGTCCCCTAGCTCCCGTTTGTCCATGGATGAGGGGCCATGCTGAGTGATTAGTGTTTGTGTATGTGTGATGTACATTTGTGGTAAAGGACACATGTCTGGGTTTCCCAGTTAGTGCAACATCTGCCTTTGTCATCACAGTGGAGGTGTCATGCATGCTTGTGTCACCCCATTATCCGGTCACTGGGGGTAGTGCTGTTGTGTGTCAGTCTCTTGCTGTGTTAGTTGGTGATAATTCCAGCTTGTGTCACATGTGTCTGCTGTGCTGCCCACTAAGGGTGTCCCAATGATGGTTTACTTTTGTATGGCACTGTGTCCACATCTGTGTCACTGTGGTGCGACCCCCCATCATGTGTTATGTATTTGCCTGGGGATACTGAGACACACACACACACACATGTTGTGTCAGATGTGCAGTGTGAGGGTGCCTGTTTGTGATTGTGCATCTGCATCAGTGCATTGGTATTACTTTTGTGGGGCATTGTCTGGATGCTGTTTCTGTGATTTACCCTGCTGTACCTGTGAGTCATATCACATCATTGTGCACATTCATCCTGGTTGTTAGGTGCCATTGCTGGCATGGAATGGGAGTTTGTGAGCTGCCACCTACAGTCTCCACAGGTTTGTTTGATTAGTGTGTCTATTTTTGAGATGTGTGTATGCTTTGAGATGGTCACTTCTGCTCTTGTGTCATTATACACTGTATGCATTGTCAGCCCCCATGTGTGGTGCCTGTCAGCACATGTCCGAGAGTGTGTTATGTTTTCACAGAAATGTTAGCCTCACCACATCTCTGTGGGAATGGGACACAACCACTACTTCGCCCCAGAAGTGTTTAATGTGTTGGGAGCAGGGATCATCCATGCTGTTTGTTATTTGCATCTTTGACCATGATGACACTTACCTTTTGGTCACTGTGATAAGGGGGGATTAGACCCCATCACCACAATGCTCGACATCTGCTGCAGTTTGGAAGCCCACACTTAACTTTCGTTCTACACAGTGAGGTGGTGTTATTTTTACATTGACACAGTGCTATAGTGATGCGTGCCTTGTGTAGGCCACACTCATTTTTTGGTCACACATGTGCTGTTAGTTACATATTATGTTCAAAGTCATATTCACTGTTGTGGGCATTTGTCACAGACTACATACTGTTGTCATGATGTTAGGGGGGATGTATTTTGCTGACATACCTAATGTTGGAGTATAATGATGTGAGGTGCATTACTCATCCTAGGGGTGGGGGTAGCAGGGGTGATGGGCACCAGGTCCCCTATGAGTGGGGGTGGCAGGGGTGATGGACACCAGGTCACCTATGGGTGGGGGTGGCAGTAGTGATGGACAACATATGTCCTATGGGTGGGGGTGACATGGGTGATGGGCAACATAATCCCTATGAGTGGGGGTGGCAGGGGTGATGGGCAACATAGGCCCTATGAGTGGGGGTGGCAGTAGTGATGGGCAACAGGTCCCCTATGGGTGGGGGTGGCAGTAGTGATGGGCAATAGGTCCCCTATGAGTGGAGGTGGCAGGGGTGATGGGCACCAGGTACCCTATGAGTAGGGGTGGCAGGGGTGATGGGAAACATAAGCCCTATGAGTAGGGGTGGCAGGGGTGATGGGCACTAGGTCCCCTATGGGTGGGGGTGGCAGTGGTGATGGGCAACAGGCCCCTTATGAGTGGGGGTGGCATTAGTGCTGGGCAAAAGGTCCCCTATGAGTGGGGGTAGCAGTAGTGATGGTCAACATGAGCCCTATGGGTGGGGGTGGTAGTGGTGCTGGCCATACAACCCCTATGGTGGCCTGTTGTTAGTGGCCAGGATGTGGATCCCCTGTGTGTGTGTGCCATTTTGCGGGTACGTGTCGTTTGTTTGTGTGGTAGGTGTCTGACTTACCGCCTGTGCCATCGGCGTCGGTTCCTGATCCGGTCATAGGTGTAGAGTACTGGTATGACCTGCGCGATGGGATTCATGTTGTGTTTGTGTCGTACATGCTGCTTGTTGCTCCGTCTCGTACCCGCTGCAAGCTGGTCCGTCTTGTTGCCGTGGATTGAGTTGTGGCACGAATCGTAGCTGATATGCCTGTTTTCCGGAAGCTGTGACGTGCCGTACGTGGCGACCCGTCCAGCGCATAGGAAGTACGCATCGTACTTGTCAGTCTGGAAACTGGTATGGATACTGCTTCCGGCTGACTCAGTTCGGCGTTTGGGGTTGCGGCTCGGACGGAAAATGGAGCTTGAATCACAGCCTACATGTCGGTCGTGTTTTTGGCAGTTGTGCGCATCGTACTTCCTATACAGGACAGACCGGCTACGGGTACGTTTCGGTCGCATGGTAAGGCTACGGACAGCTCTCGGATGGCTGTCCGACCTGGCATCGGAATCAGCCCCTCAATGTTCGTAATATTTTTTTCAAAAATTGTCTTTTGCTTTTACTCAAACAAACACTTTCTCTACTACTCTCATTTTTTTCTACTTCAAGATCTTTCCTTTTCGTCAAATATATATTTTTCTTCTCTTTTCTTTTTTTTCACTTCTTGTAGGCATTTCCAAATTTCAATCCAAACGAAATAATTTTCTGAAAAACAAAATATAGATTTAATTATTTTTCACATTTCTTCAGTATGTGAAAATAAAAACATACAATTGCAAAACTTCCACTAACAACTTCCAGACCCAGTGCTGAAACGTGATGGAGCACGACAGTTGAGCACTAGGATGACAAGTAGTGCCATAGAACATACAGCAAGTATTTATTTCATTATTTACATACTCCTTTACAATATATATATAACTGCTCAACCTCATACTTTTCACCTCTCCGCCACACCCCACCACCCCATACCACTTTCTCTGCAACACACGGCACACAACTTTATAAATAGTATTTTTAAAAATTGTAATCTATGTACTTAGAATGATATTATCAACCAAACAGCACACACAAAAATTTCCATTATTGCCTATCAAATGTTATCAACAACTTCTCAAACATAACACTGCACGCAGGGCTTTAACTGGAGGGGGTGTCTGTGGGGATGTGACCACCAGCACTTTATTTTTGGGAGCCTCGAAACGGGTCTTTATAGGGCTCTATTTTCTGACTTTACCAACGTAATCTGGTTTTTTTCTTTATTGCACTGCAGTGACACTGTGAGAGCATGCACATTGCTCACTACTTTCAGGTTCAGACATCATGCCAAGTGACTCGCATTGTAGGAGAAGGGAAATCCTTTAAAGAGAGCAATTTTCTCTCAGTATTTCTCTTCTCTTTTTGCAACGCACCAGCAACATCATGGTGGGGTGATTAGCAGACAGACCACCAGGCGCGCAAAGCCCATTGCCCCAGACTCTCTGACACAGCTTCCCGGGCGCACACACAGAGCCGCACCTGAGTACTTCACCGGTCTTCAAAACATCATTTTTTTGTAAAGGAGACTCTGTTCTTTTTCACCCCTTTTTACAACCCTACATGCCCACACTGCCTATTGCTGAAAGAATTAGGCTCCCCCTGAATTTCCCTCTGGTTGCGCCTCTGCAAACAACAGCACGGCAACTCCAGCACTGCTCTCACCTTACACATTGTCTTGTTTCAGTGCTATGAAAACACACACTTTGCTTGCCTCACTAAGTTCTCACACCCCCTCTTTCATATGAACACAAAAGCATTCCAATTACTTTTATATTCCTATACTGTACTTCACATGGAAATATAGAACTCAAGGTTCTCACCACCCCAAATTAGCTCTCTGGTATACTTTCTCAAATATAAGAAGTACAGGTATTCAGTATCTGTCAGTCACGGCCACTTTAAAACAGTGTATCTATAAACAACTCGACAAAACTTTATGTTTCTAAATTAACGTATTACACTTAAAAGCTCTTTTACATTTCTTTCGCTAGACGTACCTTTGTTTAAAACACTACAAGAGAACGGTGTTGAAGTATGCTCCACAAAGAGTAACTCAAAGCATTGCTATTCTTTATTAAAAAATCTGCCTGTCAATGCTTCTCGCAAGCCTTTTCAACGCATTAAGAGGGTAGCTATATGAGTATAATACATCGTATTTAAGATCGGGGCGGACGATCCACGGAAATAACAACGTATAGTTGAATAAAGGGCGAGTGGATGCATGGCCAGATGCATCAATGGATAGATACATAGATCAATGTATGGATGGATGGAAGGATGAATGAATGCAAAGACCAGTAC
The DNA here is from genome assembly GCF_964204655.1 of Triturus cristatus. Lineage (NCBI taxonomy): Eukaryota > Metazoa > Chordata > Amphibia > Caudata > Salamandridae > Triturus > Triturus cristatus. Next base: position 28,175,812 of record NC_140593.1, on the reverse strand, counting down.
TTATGATAGATGGGTGGGCTGATAAATGCTTAGGATTGATTCTGGGACAGATATATCTATGCATATATAGTCGTATCGCTGCATGAATGGCACAGTGCTTACAATAGGTGAGTGCGCTCATAGATGCTTAAGGTAAGCGGACAAACAGATTTATGTATATATATAAGTAGGAATATATCCATCAATTAAAAGATGGTTGAATGGCGCAGTGCTTAGGATGCACGGATACTGCGCTTTAATTGGGCCGGGTCTGGGGACCGGCACTTATGTTCAGGCAGCCTCCAAACGACTCTCTACCAGGCTCTATTTTCGGCCCTCTCTTTGCTCACTACTGATAACTGGAGACATCACGCTAGGTTATCCATGTTGTAGAAGAAAGGGAAAGGGAAATCCTTTAAACAATGTTTTTTTCCAAACCTACGATAATTGGAGAGGATTTTCTAAAGCACACAATGATACTTATCTTGATTTAGACCACCCCCCCAACATGCATAGCCCACACCCCTTTAAGAGCTTTGTCCCCCCTTTTAGAGCACCCCCACTTTTTTCTCCCACTTAGAACCCTAACTATACCATAGTAACAAACAAACAGTGTAACCTTCCATTAAAATCTACAATTTACATCAACGCTATCAGCCTTCTACAACAGTACAAGAGTGTATATCAGCACGAAGATGTCTTATCCACAGAAATGTTGTGTAATTTTTGTACCTGTCTGCTGGAACACTCATCACCAAAAAGTATAAAAACATGGGAATTTGCCAGAAAAACATATACCATACCATAAAGAGATTCATAAATGGGCACACTGCACCATCCTCTTCCCCATCCTTCCTAAACTTTACAAAATTACAGAAAGAGCCACACCAAACCTAGCAAACACACTATACCAATACTAAGCCTGGGCAAAGCACTACGCTATGCTTGCGTAGTGTGCGAAGTTCGCCCTACATCGCAATACGCGAATTGCACGTAGCACAGTGCAAACACACGTAGCGTAGTGTTGCGTAGCGCTGCGGTCATTTTTTGCTTGCTCGCGGTCCTCAACTTCAAGTTGGCGACCGCGAGCAAGCAAAATGATATCCCGGCGAGACTTTTTCCTTGTTCGCGATCAGCAACATCAGGTTGGCGATCGCGAGCATCGAAAATAAACCTCCCGCCGAGATTCCCAATGCGAGGAGTTCAGGTTTCTCATTGCGAGTGGTCGCGTATGCTCGTGACCGCTCGCGATGAGAAACTACCAGTTCACATTGAGAAAGCTGCCGCTCGAGTAAAAATCTACTTGAGCAGCAGAAAGCTACAGCTCGCACTGTGCAAGATGTCGTTTTCAATGATTGCACAGTGCCGGTTGCTTGTCCACACTGTGCAATCATTGAAAACAACATCTTGCACAATGCGAACAAGGTACTACGCAGTTCGCGAAGTGCTACGCGTAGCTCGCGTAGTGCGAACTGCACTTTGCGTAGCTACGCGAAGCGCTACTTCGCGAACTACGCCCAGGGTTAACCAATACAAGAGCTTAATTTCAACAACGGTCTACCGGAACGCTCATGAGCAAAGCATATTAAAACATACAAATTTGCGGGTAAAACATATACCATGCCATAGGGCACTTTATAAGTGCTCCCAGTGGTACTACATCACCTTCAGTAGCTTGACATCTGCACGTTACTAAATTCTGTGTTTTAATCAGAAACATACCCACCTCCGCCACACCCACCCCCGCCCTTCCTTGACCATACGAAATACAACAGAAACCCCCACCATTCCTAGTAGCGCCACTATACCCATACACAGGCTTAATTTTAACAGGTGTGTGCCGGAACACTTATAAAAAAAAAGTATTCAAACATGCAAATTTGCGGGAAAAACATAAACAATACCATAGCACGGTTAATAAATAGGCCCTCTCAAACTACATTACCTTTACTAACTATACATGCCCAAATTACAAATGTCCGTCTTATAATCAGCAACATACACACATCCCCCAGCCCCACCCATACCCATGCTTAACCTTACGAAATTAAACAACGAACCCCTGCACTCCCGTTACCAGTTTTACCACCACTATAGCCATAGATAGACTTAATGTAAACAGGTGTCTGCCGGAACAGCAAAAGCTATTAAATCTTACAATTTTGCAACTCAACCATACACCATACCATAAGACGATTTATAAATAGTCACAGTACCACTGCACCACCTCAACACCTGACCTTGCTTAACTTTACGCAATAAAAGAAAGAGCCCAAGCAAACGTATAAGCACCACTATAGCCATACACAGCCTTAACTTCAACAGATGTCTCCTGAAAAGCTTATCAGCAAACCGTATTAAAACATGCAAATTTGCAGGTAAAACATATACCATGCCATATGGCGCTTTATAAGTGCTCCCAGTGGTACTATATCACCTTTAGTAGCTCCACATCTCCACGTTACTATATTCTGTATTTCAAACAGCAACATAACTACCTCCCCCACACCCACTCCCGCCCTTGGTTAACAGTACGAAATCAAACAGAAACCCCCAATTCCTAGTAGCACCAATATACCCATACACAGGCTTAGTTTTAACATGTCTACCAGAAAACGTATCAACAAAAAGTATTCAAACATGCAGATTCGCAGGAAAAACATAAACAATACCATAGCATGATAAATAGGCCCACTCAAACTGCATTACCTTTTCTAACTACACATGCCCACGTTACAAATGTTCGTCTTATAATCAGCAAAATACTCACATCCCCCACCCCCACCCATACCATGCTTAACCTTACGAAATCAAACAACGAGCCCCTGCACTCCCGTCACCGCCACTATAGCCATAGATAGACTTAATGTAAACAGGTGTCTGCCGGAACTCTCATCAGCAAAAGCTATTAAAACTTACAATTTTGCAACTCAAACATACACCATACCATAAGACGGTTTATAAATAGTCACAGTACCACTACACCACCTCAACACCTGCCCTTGCTTAACTTTACGCAATAAAAGAAAGAGCCCAAGCAAACGTAGAAGCTCCACTATAGCCATACACAGCCTTAACTTCAACAGATGTCTCCCGAAACGCTCATCAGCAAAACATATTAAAACATGCAAATTTGCGACTAAAATATTTCCCATGCCATAGGGCGCTTTATAAGTGCTCCCAGTGGTACTAGATCACCTTTAGTAGCTTGACATCTGCACGTTACTATATTCTGTGCTTCAATCTGCAACATAACCACCTCCCCCACACCCACCCCCGCCCTTGCTTAACCGCACAAAATCAAACAGAAACCCCCACCATTCCCAGTAGTGCCACTATAACCATATACGACGTTAATTTTAACAGGTTTCTGCCAGAACACTTATCAGCAAAAAATATTCAAACATGCAAATTGGCGGGTGAAACATAAACCATCTCATAGCACGGTTTATAAATTGGCCCAGTCGAACTACAGCACCTTTACTAGCTAGACATCTATATGTTATGAAAGCCGTTTAAACACTCTGTAGAGTGTATAGCAGGGCATGGGGAGAGTAACCAAAGTTCTAATTCCCAAACTTTTGATATACAGTCCCTTTACTGTATCTATATTAAAGATATTAAATGGAATGAATAAATTGACGAGTGTCTCAAAAAGGATAGTGAAGCTCACCAACAGTAAAACACGAACAACTTCAACACCTACATATATCCGCCACAGCGACACAGCCTGACAAACAGTATCACTTATAATCACATGTAGTTATCTAATGTCATCAAAGTCATACGGAAAATATACCGCACATTTACATTTTTTTATCTCTCACACATTTATAAAACATCTATTCTAAAGAAGCACTCCCCAAATACTTCTATTCCATAAGAACAGACAATAATTAATATGTTTACTACCATATATTTTAGTATATCTACCTTTTTATTATTCACTAGTCAGAAACTACAAAAACTATTCACTATACCCAAATGCAAACCAGAAACCATATTCATATTTATCTCAACTTAGGATCACATGATTCAAACTATGCGTACATATAAAAAGAACGTATCACTTTTCCTAACTCCATCTCCTCTCCATGTAATCTCCAAACACTGTACACGGCCCCACTGTACAACAACCTACCCTGACTTACATTCAAACCTACCTCTCAGTGTCAAAAATAAGACCACACCCTACCCACATAACATTTCTGCATTTTGTTTTATCGCTTTTAACTTAATAACACATTTCTCCTACCACCACCCCCAACCCCACTATTTCCACAAAAAGTATCAGTTGCAAACATGCAATATTTTCTTTATATCCCCAAATATATTACAAACTCAAATTAACGCTGTACCTCATTTTCAAAACAATACAGTCCTATAAAGATGACAAACTACACTTCTTCTCTGTGAAAAATTCCTAAACATATATAAAATACTTATAACAACAGCTCAAATGTTATGCATATTTCATAACCAATATCAAACACCACACTTTACTAACACTATATCACTTTGAAATAAAAAATACTTTCAAAATTAAAAACATCACCTCAAATACTTAGTCAATACTATAAAACACATAACACACCTTGTTTATTTCTGTTATCCAGATTTCAAATGACACACGTATGATACATGCATACAATTCTTTCTTTCTCACATAGTACATGTAAAGCTCCGACTTCATCAAGAAATGAAACCAGGAATGGCACAATTTCTCTGTCGCTCCACACATAAATACATGTAAAGAACAAATCAGAATTTTTCATACCTTCAACGACATTCCAAAACATGCCTCCATTGGTAAATTTTGAATTTTCCTTCCGAAAAGCTACTTATTATTCTGTGCCACATACAGGTCACAAGTTCAACCTCTTTTATAACCACACTTTCTAGAACCTTCTAAGACACCTGCAGGTTAAAAGTTCATTTTTTTTTTTAACGTAACAGTATATTTTTGCAACATTTTAGTGAACATTCAATGGCACGTGCACGTTAAAAGTTCACAATAGGGTTCAGTAGTTCAAATCCGATTGGGCGCACTCTGCTCGTCTTACCAGCCTGTAGCCCCAAAGAACTATGGTCCATGTAGTGGCGACGGCGAGTACACCTGTGCCAAAGTAGTGAGAAGAAGTATGTGTCACATTAGCCATCCCTGGACACGTGTTTCGAGGTAGTTGCCTCTCGTCAGCAGGGAGTAGGTGAGTGTGTGGGGTTGCTGCGTAGACTGCCAAAAAAGTATTATTGGATAAAGTACCACTCATGGCGCGCAGGTGCTGGTCCAGGGCTCGTCAGCCCAATGGCTCAAGGAAGCCTTAATACAACAAATCCGATTGGCCGCACTCTGCTCATCTTACCAGCCTGTAGCCCCAAAGAACTATGGTCCATGTAGTGGCGACGGCGAGTACACCTGTGCCAAAGTAGTGAGAAGAAGTATGTTTCGCATTAGCCATCCCTGGACACGTGTTTCAAGGTAGTTGCCTCTCGTCAGCAGGGAGTAGGTGAGTGTGTGGGGTTGCCGCGTAGACTGCCAAAAAAGTATTATCGGGTAAAGTACCACTCATGGCGCGCAGGTGCTGGTATGTATGTATGTATGTATGGATATACTTATATAGCGCAATGACTGTCACCCGGCGGGCATCGTGGCGCTTAGACTGTTGATGGGACTAGCACAATAAAAAACAATCCACTGCGTAAGAAAATTACGCCACTCTTGGAAAAAGATGAGTTTTCAGGGCTTTCTTGAAAAAGGGGAGATCTCCCATGCTCCTCAAAGCCAGCGGTAGAGAGTTCCACAAGGTTGCTGCTATAAATCTAAAGGACCGGCCTCCCAGCTGAGTCCTCAGGATTTTTGGAACTACCACCAAGCAGGCTGTAGCAGAGCGGAGAGATCTAGACGGAGTATACCAAGAGAACATGTTCTGTAGAGGAATGGGGCCTTGTTCATGAAGGGCTCTAAATACCATACAAAGGGCTTTGAATTCGATCCGCTGAGAGACCGGCAGCTAGTGGAGGTCCCTGAGCGCGGCGATGGAAGAATCCACATGCCGGCGTGACAGAGCCAGTTTAGCTGCACAATTCTGCACGCGTTGCCGTTTACCCACCAGAGTCGCAGGAGCTCCCAGAAGTAGTGCGTTACAGTAGTCAAGTCTACTTAAGATGGTACTCCACACTACCTCTGGTCTTGCCTGCGCTGGGAGTAGAGGTAAAATTTTTCTTAACGTGCGAAGCAGCACCATGCACGTAAGCACTGTTTTATTAACAGAAGCATCCAATTGAAGGTTGGAGCCGAAGAAAACTCCCAGATTCCGCACACAGTCTGCTGATGAACTGGTGCCCTGAAAGGATGGTGGCCAGAAATTCAATGGAAGAGGCCTGGGAGTGCAGTCAGTTGAACAGTGTAGAACCTCAGTTTTTGAACTATTAAATTTCAAAGAGTTGTGACACAGCCAATCTGCCGTGGAAGTCATGCAGCGATGAAAGATCTCTTGTGACACCGCCTCCTTACCCTCAAACGAGAAGATAAGTTGGGTGTCATCCGCGTAGTTGGTGACTGTGATGCCAAAAGACTTTATCAACTTGATCAGGGGGCAGAAATAAAGATTAAAAAGAATAGGACTGATGGCTGACCCTTGAGGCACACCCTGACCAACCCTTCTGATAGTAGATTTAAACGGTGGCAGGGCCACTACCTGGTGTCTGTTATCCAGATAGGACGTCAGCCAATCAAGGGCCAAGCCTGTCACCCCCACTTCCTCCAGCCTCCTGAGCAAGATCACATGGCTGACCGTATCGAACGCGGCCGGCATATCGAGCAGCACTAAAAAGGCTGCCCAACCTTGGTCGGCACGCGTCCTGAGGTCATCAAGCACAGTCACTGTTGGAGCCGGCCTCGTGGCGTGGTCCTGTTCCCCCTCGCTCAGCTGCACGAGGTCCCATGCACCTCGGGGCTCCTCCATCTTGGATTACACGTCACTCCACGTGACCACCTCCGTGACCCTGCTCTACCCGACCTCGGTCCCAGCGAGGCCCGACATCGAGGCGCCCACCCCCGGCCCGGGGGATACCACGTGAGCCCTTTCCACTCCCGGCAGAGGGCAGTATCGATGGGACCCCCAACCGTCCTTCCACACCTAGGTGCGACCGCCCCACAGCTCTCTGGGGCCTGGCGCCTCTCCTGCTGTGCATTTGGCCGCGCCCTCTCCGCCCTCCTGGGCGCAAGGGTCCGGACATCAAAGGGCTCACGACCTATATCTGGGGTGACTCGACAACAAGAGGACAGTTGTATCCTGGAGTCAAGAGCCCTGCTGATCGGATCGCGGCTGACCCTACGGAGAAAGACTCTGCCTGAAACTACCTGCTGAGCCCTGCTGACGACGTCGCGGCTCCATCGTGCTTATAAGACCTTCACGAACCTTTGGGGCCCTGCTGACGCCGTCGCGGCCCGACCTTGTTGAACTTGCCATCAGAGCCCAGCTGACCTCGTCGCGGCTCGTCCGAAGTGGACCTACCACCGGAGCCCTGCTGACTGTGTCGCGGCTCGACCCAAGCGGAACTACCACCCGAGCCCTGCTGACGCCGTCGCGGCTCTCCACGTCCGAGCCGCTCTGAGACAGCATCCAAGGTCTGGCGCAGAGCCCCCTCCCCCGTACCTGGTTGGTACTGAGACTGTCCCACTACCCTATTCCTTTCGAGACATTGAGACTCTTACTGGATCTCTCGATTCCACTGTACAGATTGACCGTGCTCCTTGTTTATATAAAGATCCAAGATAAGCAACTGATACAGAGTCCTGTGTGGTGGTGTTACTGAGCCTAGAACGATTATAGGAGAAGGACCTCTCCTAGGAGGCTTCTCAGCGGCGCTCGGCTATAACTTGGCGGTAGGAAGGTGCCGGAGTAGTCCCTCCGACTCCCCGGTGGTCCTCCCTCCAACATTTGGTGGCCAGCGACGGCATCCGAGCCAGACGCAATCGTACAAGCAAGTAACGCACCCACTACCTAACCATCGACGGACAAGAAGCAACCGTGGTCGCAACCTTCCAGCTGGAAAAACTGGAGGAATACACCCACAAAGAACTAAAACAATTCTGCAAAGACAAAGGGATCCCAACCACAGGATTGGGCACCAAGGAAGAAATGCAGAAAGCCCTGAAAGCCTGGGCCGAAGCCGAGGCCACTCCACCCCGCACCGAAGGGACCTCGGCCCGGGACGAATACCTGCCGACCACAACCCCGAAAGATGGGGGGCAAGGCATCCCCGCAGCCCGACTATCCCACGAAGAAATACGAGAACGGGAGAGGGTCCGGGCACACAAAATGGACCTCGCACGACTCCGGCTGGATGACGAGCTCCAGCTAGCGGAGAAGAAAATAGCCCTGGAGCAACTACGGCTGCAAGAGGAAATCGAGCAGAAAAAACGGCATCGGGAGCTCGAAGAGAGACGGCTAACCCTCGAGCACGAGAGGAGCCTCAAAGAACTCGAACTGAAATCCAAAACGGGGGAGACCAGCACCCCCGGGGCCCGGGACGCCCTGCCACTGACCGAGCCAAAGGTTCATATCCCCAAGGATGTCGTCAAAGAGTACTACAAGAACGACGACATCCAGCAGTGGTTCCGACTCTACAAAGTAGCCATGATCTCCCATCGGGTACCCCGGAAGGATTGGGGTGCCGGCCTATGGGGAGGTTCCTCAGCGAGGGCCGTGATACCCTGCTGCAACTCCCCGACGCAGTGATGACCTCCTACGATCACATGAAGGAAGCCCTACTCACCCGCTACGGACTATCAGCCGAGATGTACCGGCAGCGCTTCCGGGACTGCAAGAAGCTCCCCGGTACCACCTGGGTCGAGTACGTGGACTTCTTCAGCCGGGCTTTTGAAGGGTGGATAAAAGGGAGCAAGGTCACCTCGTACAATGAGCTGTTCGACCTCATTATCTGGGAGCACCTCGCCAACAACTGCTTTGTAGAACTAAGGCAACACCTCCTGGACAGTAAGTTGACCGAGCCCCGGAAGCTCGCCGCCGAAGCAGACCGATGGGTCAACACCAGGGTCCCCCGGAACCCCGTGGGGGACTACCAACGGAATACCACGGGACCCCCTCGCCAGCGGGGCGGAGGAGGGGGGGGTCCCACCGCAGCCGAGACTTCCTGACCGGACCGCCCAGAAGCCCGCCATGAGGCCAAGCCGCCAACCACACATCCCCGACCCTGGGCCGAAGGGGGACCCCCATCGCCCGACCAGGACCCCGACCACCAGTGACCTGCTTCGGCTGCCAGCAGACCGGCCACTATGCGAGCGACCCGGCCTGCCCCGTGAACCGACAAAACGGGACCGCTGGGCCCCCTCCCGACAAATAGCCGCCGCTGCCCTGGGGGAAGGAGAAGAAGAGGAAGAAAACCGCGAGGACGGGTCCCCCGAGTGGGAACCAGCTACCATGTCGCTTGTCTGCCTGGGCTCCCGAGAAATGGTGCCCCGAGCGGCCATCCCGAGCAACACCCAGAAGTACCAGCAGTGGGTCACCATCGATGGACAACGGGCCGAAGCCCTCCGGGACACTGGGGCTAGCGTGACTGCTGTCCGCTGCCACCTGGTGACCCCCGAACAAATCCTGCCACATGTCCTATGCCCGGTCCGGACCGCGGACAACACCGAAAGTATGTGCCGGATGGCCAGTATCCCCTTCGAATGGGGAGGAGTGTCCGGCACCCTAAAAGTGACTGTCCGCGACGACGCCCCCGTGGACTGCCTCCTGGGGAATGACCTAGAGAGCTCCCCCTGGGCCCAGGTGGAACGCCGAGAGCATCTGGGGATGCTAGGGCTGCCTGAGTGGGCCTGCGCCACCACCCGGTCCATGACCGCCCAACCCGCCGCTGCCGCGGCCACCGACCAGCCTATGGGCCCAGAACTATCACCCCCCTCCGGCACGGAGGAACCCGACGATGAGGCCGGGCCGTCCGAACTGTCTCCCGACGAGGCCGCCTCCCTCAGCGAGATCCCCGAGCTAGCTCAGTGGCGCCACGATGGAGGCCCCACCCGCGAACAGTTCCAGCAGGAACAGAAGGCCTGCCCGTCCCTCGAGGGGGCCCGACAGCAAGCGGCCGCCCAGGCCTCGGGGGACCCCACGGGAACCCACTGGGTCTATTGGGACAATGACTTACTATACAGCGAGCAGAAAGTCGCCGAGCTGGGAGCCGGCCGGGTGTTGGTGGTTCCCCTCCGGTTCCGGGAGTTCCTCCTGAACCTGGCGCATGACGTGCCCCTCGCCGGACACCTCGGGAGGGACAAGACTTACAGCCGTCTAGTGACCCATTTCTTTTGGCCCCGAATGCGGAGAGACGTGGACCACCACTGCCGGTCCTGCCAGACCTGCCAGGCTAGCGGGAAGACTGGGGGTCGAGTTAAAGCCCCCCTCCAACCATTTCCAGCCGTCCACACCCCATTCGAACGAGTGGGGATCGACTTCGTGGGGCCCCTCGACCCCCGAACCGCCCTAGGACACCAATTCATCCTGGTACTGGTCGACCATGCCACCCGATACCCGGAGGCCATCCCACTCCGCACTGTGACAGCTCCAGTGGTGGGCCGGGCCCTGATGAGCATCTTCTCCAGGGTGGGGTTCCCCCGAGAAGTGGTGAGCGACAGGGGTACGAACTTTATTTCGAAGTACATGAAATCCCTCTGGCAACAATGTGGGGTCACCTACAGATTCACTACCCCTTACCACCCCCAGGGGAACGGACTGGTCGAGCGGTTCAACAGGACCCTAAAAAGGGATGATCCAAGGTCTGGAAGAGCCCCTGCGGAGGAGGTGGGATGTCCTGCTGCCCTGCCTCCTGTTCGCCTATCGAGAGGTACCGCAGAAATCCCTGGGCTTCAGCCCCTTCGAACTGTTGCATGGGCACCCCGTCAGAGGGCCCCTCAGCCTGGTCAAGGAGGGCTGGGAGGCGAACATCCAAGATGCCCCCCCCGACGTCTACCGGTACCTCCTGACCCTGCCGAACCAGACTCAGAAGTTCCGGGCCCTGGCAGAAGCCAACCTCGAAGCCAGCCAAGAAGACATGAAGCGCTGGTATGCCGCAAACGCCTCGACCATCGAGTTCGAGCCAGGCCAGCAAGTCTGGGTCATGTCACCCGTGGACCCCTGCGCCCTGCAGGACAAGTGGACCGGGCCCTTCAAGGTGGTTGAGAGGAAGAGCCCCGTCACCTACCTAGTCGACATGGAGTCCCCGAGGAACCCCCTCCGGGTCCTGCACGCCAACCGGCTCAAGCCCCACTTTGCCCGAACTGAACTAAGCCTGCTGCTGGCTACTGATGATGGGGGCGAAAGCGACTCCGAGCCCCTGCCCGACCTCCTGGGGTCCTCGAGCCAAGACGGTTCCTTAGAAGGAGTCCACCTCTCCGACACGCTGACCCCGGAACAGCGCCATGACTGCCGGAGGCTGCTGCAACCCTTTGCTGCCCTCTTCTCTCTCACGCCCGGGGTGACCCCCTGGTGCGTACACGACGTGGATACCGGGGACAGCCCCCCTGTGCGACATCGCACCTACAGGGTACCCGACCGAGTCCGGGCATGCATACAGACCGAGGTAGCCAAGATGCTCGCCCTCGGAGTCATTGAGCCCTCCAACAGCCCGTGGGCCAGCCCGGTGGTCTTGGTGCCGAAGGCCGCCGCCCCCGGTACTTCTCCGGAACTCCGATTTTGTGTAGACTACCGGGGCCTGAACGCAGTTACCAAGACCGACACCCACCCCCTGCCCCGGGCAGACGAGCTGATCGATCGCTTAGGGGCCGCCCGCTACCTAAGCACCTTTGATCTCACCGCTGGGTACTGGCAGATCAAGCTCACTCCCGGCGCCCAGGAACGATCCGCCTTTTCCACCCCCGATGGGCACTACCACTTTCGGGTGATGCCCTTCGGTATGAAGAACGCCCCAGCAACCTTTCAAAGGCTGGTAAACAAGGTCCTGGCCGGGCTGGAGACCTTCAGCGCGGCCTACCTCGACGACATTGCAGTCTTCAGCGACCATTTGGCCGCGCACTTGGGACACCTCGGCAAAGTCCTGGCCGCTCTCCAAAGGGCCGGGCTCACAATTAAGGCCAGCAAATGCCAGATCGGTCAAGGATCTGTGACCTATCTGGGCCACCAGGTGGGGAGTGGCCAGGTAGCGCCCCTCCAGTTGAAGGTCGATGCCATCCGGGTGTGGGAGCCCCCCGCAACACAGACCGCTGTCCGGGCCTTCTTAGGCCTCACAGGCTACTACCGGCGATTCATTAAGGATTATGGCAGCATTGTGGGCCCCCTTACGGAGCTCACTTCCAAGAAACAGCCCAAGGTGGTGCACTGGACGCCCCGCTGCCAGACCGCTTTTGAAGCCCTCAAGGCAGGCATGTGTGCTGCCCCGGTGCTACAAGCCCCTGACTACAGCAAGGAATTTGTGGTGCAGACCGACGCATCCGAGTACGGAGTCGGGGCGGTCCTCTCCCAGATGGACGCCGAGGGCCTCGACCGACCTGTGGCCTTTATCAGCCGTCGACTGCTGCCACGAGAACAGAGGTGGAGCACCATCGAGCGGGAGGCCTTCGCTGTGGTATGGGCTCTCAAGAAGCTCCGGCCCTACCTTTTCGGCACCCACTTCAGGGTCCAGACTGACCACCGGCCCTTGCGGTGGCTCATGCAAATGCGGGGCGAGAACCCCAAACTGTTGCGATGGTCCATCTCGTTGCAAGGGATGGACTTTACCGTGGAGCACCGGCCCGGCAACGACCACGCCAATGCTGACGGCCTGTCCCGATTCTTCCGCCTCGGCGAGGAGAACCCCCAAGGAGATGGGTGACTCTCCCTGCCTTCAGCTGGGGGGGACGCGTGTTGGAGCCGGCCTCGTGGCGTGGTCCTGTTCCCCCTCGCTCAGCTGCACGAGGTCCCATGCACCTCGGGGCTCCTCCATCTTGGATTACACGTCACTCCACGTGACCACCTCCGTGACCCTGCTCTACCCGACCTCAGTCCCAGCGAGGCCCGATATCGAGGCACCCACCCCTGGCCCGGGGGATACCACGTGAGCCCTTTCCACTCCCGGCGGAGGGCAGTATCGATGGGACCCCCAACCGTCCTTCCACACCTAGGTGCGACCGCCCCACAGCTCTCTGGGGCCTGGCGCCTCTCCTGCTGGGCGTCTGGCCACGCCCTACCCGGCCTCTCCGCCCTCCTGGGCGCAAGGGTCCGGACATCAAAGGGCTCACGACCTATATCTGGGGCGACTCGACAACAAGAGGACAGTTGTATCCTGGAGTCAAGAGCCCTGCTGATCGGATCGCGGCTGACCCTACGGAGAAAGACTCTGCCTGAAACTACCTGCTGAGCCCTGCTGACGACGTCGTGGCTCCATCATGCTTATAAGACCTTTACGAACCTTTGGGGCCCTGCTGACGCCGTCGCGGCCCGACCTTGTTGAACTTGCCATCGGAGCCCAGCTGACCTCGTCGCGGCTCGACCGAAGCGGACCTACCACCGGAGCCCTGCTGACTGTGTCGCGGCTCGACCCAAGCGGAACTACCACCCGAGCCCTGCTGACGCCGTCGCGGCTCTCCACGTCCGAGCCGCTCTGAGACAGCATCCAAGGTCTGGCGCAGAGCCCCCTCCCCCGTACCTGGTTGGTACTGAGACTGTCCCGCTACCCTATTCCTTTCGAGACATTGAGACTCTTACTGGATCTCTCGATCCCACTGTACAGATTGACCGTGCTCCTTGTTTATATAAAGAACCAAGATAAGCAACTGATACAGAGTCCTGTGTGGTGGTGTTACTGAGCCTAGTACGATTATAGGAGAAGGACCTCTCCTAGGAGGCTTCTCAGCGGCGCTCGGCTATAACTTGGAAGTAGGAAGGTGCCGGAGTAGTCCCTCCGACTCCCCGGTGGTCCTCCCTCCAACAGTCACCAATGCTGACTCTGTCCCATGGGCTGGTCTAAATCCAAATTGAGCCACATCCAGGCAAGCATTACTCTCCAGATAGCTGGAAAGATGTTTTGTGGCCCATTTCTCCAAGATTTTAATTGGGAAAGGAAGAAGGGAAATGGGCCTGTAGTTGGCAGGGCAAGAAGGGTCCAAAGTTTCCTTCTTAAGAAGAGGGGACACCACTGCCAACTTCCAGCAATCCGGTACTCGTGCAGACCTGAGAGATTGACAACAGGTCGCAAATAATGGCAGAAAGAGTTGTTCCCGAAATAACTTCCAACATTTTTGGGGAAGTGGATCAAGGGGAGAGCCAGAGGAGACGCTATCAGCCAGAGCACTAAATTCCTCAAAGGATGGAACCGAAAGCTATTTAGACGTTCTGGACCGACATCACCCTCCATGACAGATGTCAAAGTGGGAGTAGGCAAGGGCTGAGTGACGGAACTTGATGAAATAGCGAGATTGTTCAAGATGGTAGCAATCTTCTCCTCAAAGGCCAGTGCCAATGAGTCACACAAAGATTGAGAAACAGGGACATCATTAGCAATACAGGCAGGGCGTGAGAGATCTTTGACAATTTTGAACAGCGCCTGAGATTTATTTGCCGCCGACAATAGGGAGTCCTCTAGGAATTTAGCTTTGGCACATCTAATCTGTGCTTTATAAGTTGCCAGGGTTTGCTTATAACAAGCTCTATCAGATTGCCGATACTGTTTCCTCCAGGCACGCTCCATCCTCTTGCACTGGAGTTTAGATTGGAGCAGTTCCTCTGAAAACCATGGCATAGCAGGAGTGGGTTGGTCTCTAATTTTTGGCAACGGGGCTAATGAGTCAAGCGAAGCCACAATTCGTTGACTAAGCATTTTATAGCTCGCGTCCACACTGTCTCCTAACGAAAAACCAGTCGGAAGTAAGGCAGGCAGAGTGGACTGCTTCATGAGCTTGGACCATTGTCTACCCACCCTAGCAGTGCCTAAGCTGCCTTTCTTCATAGAGGCTACGGGAAGAGAAAGGGTGAAGTGAACCAACGCATGGTCTGTCCAGCATTGAGGTTGAGTGTTCTGAAAAGCTACATTCCCTACATCTGCAAAAATCATATTTAAATTATGACCTTTTGAATGAGTCGGCAGGGTAACTAGCTGTTTCAGCTGTACATTACTACAGGCCTGCTCCAGGTCTCTAAAAGCAGAATCCATTGGTCCATCAGGCCATAGATTGAAATCTCCCAATACCAGAAGTCTGGTGTGGGAGTTAAATAAATCATGGAACAGGTCAATGAGCCCTGTTACCTCTGATAAGGAGCCAGCCGTAGATCTATGGCACAGCAGGCCAGAGTATAGGGCTCCTCCCTGACTATTTAGGGAAAAACCCAGTAGTTCGTAGCCCAAGATGGCCTTGATATCAATCTGGGAGAGACATAAGGAGTCCTTAAAAATTATGCCAACTCCACCTCCCCTGGCTCCCACTCGGGGTTTATGTTTGATTTTATAACCTGGAGGGCAGGCTAGGCCCAGGTCCACCATACTATCTGCTCTGGTCCAGATCTCTGTCATGAAAAGTATATCGATATGTTCGGACTCGATAAGGAACACAATTTCTTCGTGATGTTTACAAAGCAATCTAACATTTAGTAGACCGCAAGACAGTGTTTCTGGACCTCTGCAAATGTTATGAGGCTTGGACAAGGGTTGAGTATTGGCGCTGGGGTTCAATCTTAAGAGTTCTTCACGGGAGTAGGTAAACTCACCCGTGAACGGAGGAACAGCATTTTCCGCATCCGTCGCGTTCCATGCGCGAACGGGCGCAAACGGGCTTACCTCTGGCGCACCTCCGGCGCGACGCTGTGCGTGTACGCTGCACGCGACCATAATGGCCTTTAAATAGGGTGTGGTAGGCGGTGCTCGTTTCAACTAGAGCGCGGCCTCGGACCCGTCTCGGGCGTCTCAGCCCTACTCTCAAGATAGCGGTCGGGATCGTGAACGAATGCAAACACCCAAATGGTGAATGGTGTTGTCGAAATTTTACGTGCAGGCAATGCGGTCAGTGGGGGGGAGCAGGTAAAAGATATTAGTGACGACACAGCAGCAAATATACAATTGTTGAAGGAAATATACAATTTTTAAAACAACAAAACTTCACACTCTATTTTTATCACCAACAATAATTTTAAAATCACAGCGTAGCGTTAGCGCAGCGGTCAGTCTGGTCCAGGGCTCGTCAGCCCAATGGCTCAAGGGAGCCTTAATACAACAAATCCGATTGGCCGCACTCTGCTCGTCTTACCAGCCTGTAGCCCCAAAGAACTATGGTCCTTGTAGTGGCGACGGCGAGTACACCTGTGCCAAAGTAGTGAGAAGAAGTATGTGTCGCATTAGCCATCCCTGGACACGTGTTTCGAGGTAGTTGCCTCTCGTCAGCAGGGAGTAGGTGAGTGTGTGTGGGGTTGCCGCGTAGACTGCCAAAAAAGCATTATCGGGTAAAGTACCACTCATGGCGCGCAGGTGCTGGTCCAGGGGTCGTCAGCCCAATGGCTCAAGGGAGCCTTAATACAACAAATCCGATTGGCCGCACTCTGCTCGTCTTACCAGCCTGTAGACCCAAAGAACTATGGTCCATGTAGTGGCGACGGCGAGTACACCTGTGCCAAAGTAGTGAGAAGAAGTATGTGTCGCATTAGCCATCCCTGGACACATGTTTTGAGGTAGTTGCCTCTCGTTAGCTGGGAGTAGGTGAGTGTGTGGGGTTGCCGCGTAGACTGCCAAAAAAGTATTATCGGGTAAAGTACCACTCATGGCGCGCAGGTGCTGGTCCAGGGCTCGTCAGCCCAATGGCTCAAGGGAGCCTTAATACAACAAATCGGATTGGCCGCACTCTGCTCGTCTTACCAGCCTGTAGCCCCAAAGAACTATGGTCCATGTAGTGGCGACGGCGAGTACACCTGTGCCAAAGTAGTGAGAAGAAGTATGTGTCGCATTAGCCATCCCTGGACACGTGTTTCGAGGTAGTTGCCTCTCGTCAGCAGGAAGTAGGTGAGTGTGTGGGGTTGCCGCGTAGACTGCCAAAAAAGTATTATCGGGTAAAGTACCACTCATGGCGCGCAGGTGCTGGTCCAGGGCTCGTCAGCCCAATGGCTCAAGGGAGCCTTAATACAACAAATCCGATTGGCCGCACTGTGCTCGTCTTACCAGCATGTAGCCCCAAAGAACTATGGTCCATGTATTGGCGACGGTGAGTACACCTGTGCCAAAGTAGTGAGAAGAAGTATGCGTCGCATTAGCCATCCCTGGACACGTGTTTCGAGGTAGTTGCCTCTCATCAGCAGGGAGTAGGTGAGTGTGTGGGGTTGCCGCGTAGACTGCCAAAAAAGTATTATCGGGTAAAGTACCACTCATGGCGCGCAGGTGCTGGTCCAGGGCTCGTCAGCCCAATGGCTCAAGGGAGCCTTAATACAACAAATCCGATTGGCCGCACTCTGCTCGTCTTACCAGCCTGTAGCCCCAAAGAACTATGGTCCATGTAGTGGCGACGGCGAGTACACCTGTGCCAAAGTAGTGAGAAGAAATATGTGTCGCATTAGCCATCCCTGGACACGTGTTTCGAGGTAGTTGCCTCTCGTCAGCAGGGAGTAGGTGAGTGTGTGGGGTTGCCGCGTAGACTGCCAAAAAAGTATTATCGGGTAAAGTACCACTCATGGCGCGCAGGTGCTGGTCCAGGGCTCGTCAGCCCAATGGCTCAAGGGAGCCTTAATACAACAAATCCGATTGGCCGCACTCTGCTCGTCTTACCAGCCTGTAGCCCCAAAGAACTATGGTCCATGTAGTGGCGACGGCGAGTACACCTGTGCCAAAGTAGTGAGAAGAAGTATGTGTCGCATTAGCCATCCCTAGACACGTGTTTCGAGGTAGTTGCCTCTCGTCAGCAGGGAGTAGGTGAGTGTGTGGGGTTGCTGCGTAGACTGCCAAAAAAGTATTATCGGGTAAAGTACCACTCATGGCGCGCAGGTGCTGGTCCAGGGCTCGTCAGCCCAATGGCTCAAGGGAGCCTTAATACAACAAATCCGATTGGCCACACTCTGCTCGTCTTACCAGCCTGTAGCCCCAAAGAGCTATGGTCCATGTAGTGGCAACGGCGAGTACACCTGTGCCAAAGTAGTGAGAAGAAGTATGTGTCGCATTAGCCATCCCTGGACACGTGTTTCGAGGTAGTTGCCTCTCGTCAGCAGGGAGTAGGTGAGTGTGTGGGGTTGCCGCGTAGACTGCCAAAAAAAGTATTATCGGGTAAAGTGCCACTCATGGCGGGCAGGTGCTGGTCCAGGGCTTGTCAGCCTAATGGCTCAAGGGAGCCTTAATACAACAAATCCGATTGGCCGCACTCTGCTCGTCTTACCAGCCTGTAGCCCCAAAGAACTATGGTCCATGTAGTGGCGACAGCGAGTACACCTGTGCAAAAGTAGGTGGACCACATTTCCTTGGGGCTACATGCTGGTAAGACGAGCAGAGTGCGGCCAATCGGATTTGTTGTATTAAGGCTCCCTTGAGCCATTTGGCTGACGAGCCCTGGACCAGCACCTGCGCGCCATGAGTGGTACTTTACCCGATAATACTTTTTTGGCAGTCTACGCGGCAACCCCACACACTCACCTACTCCCTGCTGACGAGAGGCAACTACCTCGAAACACGTGTCCAGGGATGGCTAATGCGACACTTACTTTCTTCGAACACTTTGGCACAGGCGTAATCGCCGTCGCCACTACATGGACCACATTTCCTTGGGGCTACATGCTGGTAAGACGAGCAGAGTGCGGCCAATCGGATTTGTTGTATTAAGGCTCCCTTGAGCCATTGGGCTGACAAACCCTGGACCAGCACCTGCGCGCCATGAGTGGTACTTTACCCGATAATACTTTTTTGGCAGTCTATGCGGCAAACCCACACACTCACCTACTCCCTGCTGACGAGAGGCAACTACCTCGAAACACGTGTCCAGGGATGGCTAATGCGACTCTTACTTTCTTCGAACACTTTGGCACAGGCGTTATCGCCGTTGCCACTACATGGACCACATTTCCTTGGGGCTACATGCTGGTAAGACGAGCAGAGTGCGGCCAATCGGATTTGTTGTATTAAGGCTCCCTTGAGCCATTGGGCTGACGAGCCCTGGACCAGCACCTGCACGCCATGAGTGGTACTTTACCCGATAATACTTTTTTGGCAGTCTACGCGGCAACCCCACACACTCACCTACTCCCTGCTGACGAGAGGCAACTACCTCCAAACACGTGTCCAGGGATGGCTAATGCGACACTTACTTTCTTCGAACACTTTGGCACAGGCGTAATCGCCGTCGCCACTACATGGACCACATTTCCTTGGGGCTACATGCTGGTAAGACGAGCAGAGTGCGGCCAATCGGATTTGTTGTATTAAGGCTCCCTTGAGCCATTGGGCTGACGAGCCCTGGACCAGCACCAGCGCGCCATGAGTGGTACTTTACCCGATAATGCTTTTTTGGCAGTCTATGCGGCAACCCCACACACTCACCTACTCCCTGCTGACGAGAGGCAACTACCTCGAAACACATGTCCAGGGATGGCTAATGCGACACTTTCTTTCTTCAAACACTTTGGCACAGGCGTAATCGCCGTCGCCACTACATGGACCACATTTCCTTGGGGCTACATGCTGGTAAGACGAGCAGAGTGCGGCCAATCGGATTTGTTGTATTAAGGCTCCCTTGATCCATTGGGCTGACGAGCCCTGGACCAGCACCTGCGTGCCATGAGTGGTACTTTACCCGATAATACTTTTTTGGCAGTCTACGCTGCAACCCCAGAAACTCACCTACTCCCTGCTGACGAGAGGCAACTACCTCGAAACACGTGTCCAGGGATGGTAATGCGACACTTACTTTCTTCGAACACTTTGGCACAGGCGTAATCACCGTCGCCACCACATGGACCACATTTCCTTGGGGCTACATGCTGGTAAGACGAGCAGAGTGCGGCCAATCGGATATGTTGTATTAAGGCTCCCTTGAGCCATTGGACTGACGAGCCCTGGACCAGCACCTGCGCGCCATGAGTGGTACTTTACCCGATAATACTTTTTTGGCAGTCTACGCGGCAACCCCACACACTCACCTACTCCCTGCTGACGAAATGCAACTACCTCGAAACACGTGTCCAGGGATGGCTAATGCGACACTTACTTTCTTCGAACACTTTGGCACAGGCGTAATCACCGTCGCCACTACATGGACCACATTTCCTTGGGGCTACATGCTGGTAAGACGAGCAGAGTGCGGCCAATCGGATTTGTTGTATTAAGGCTCCCTTGAGCCATTGGGCTGACGAGCCCTGGACCAGCACCTGCACGCCATGAGTGGTACTTTACCCGATAATACTTTTTTGGCAGTCTACGCGGCAACCCCACACACTCACCTACTCCCTGCTGACGAGAGGCAACTACCTCCAAACACGTGTCCAGGGATGGCTAATGCGACACTTACTTTCTTCGAACACTTTGGCACAGGCGTAATCGCCGTCGCCACTACATGGACCACATTTCCTTGGGGCTACATGCTGGTAAGACGAGCAGAGTGCGGCCAATCGGATTTGTTGTATTAAGGCTCCCTTGAGCCATTGGGCTGACGAGCCCTGGACCAGCACCAGCGCGCCATGAGTGGTACTTTACCCGATAATGCTTTTTTGGCAGTCTATGCGGCAACCCCACACACTCACCTACTCCCTGCTGACGAGAGGCAACTACCTCGAAACACATGTCCAGGGATGGCTAATGCGACACTTTCTTTCTTCAAACACTTTGGCACAGGCGTAATCGCCGTCGCCACTACATGGACCACATTTCCTTGGGGCTACATGCTGGTAAGACGAGCAGAGTGCGGCCAATCGGATTTGTTGTATTAAGGCTCCCTTGATCCATTGGGCTGACGAGCCCTGGACCAGCACCAGAGCGCCATGAGTGGTACTTTACCCGATAATACTTTTTTGGCAGTCTACACGGCAACCCCACACACTCACCTACTCCCTGCTGACGAGAGGCAACTACCTCGAAACACATGTCCAGGGATGGCTAATGCGACACTTTCTTTCTTCAAACACTTTGGCACAGGCGTAATCGCCGTCGCCACTACATGGACCACATTTTTCCTTGGGGCTACATGCTGGTAAGACGAGCAGAGTGCGGCCAATCGGATTTGTTGTATTAAGGCTCCCTTGAGCCATTGGGCTGACGAGCCCTGGACCAACACCTGCGCGCCATGAGTAGTACTTTACCCGATAATACTTTTTTGGCAGTCTACGCGGCAACTTCACACACTCACCTACTCACTGCTGACGAGAGGCAACTACCTCGAAACACATGTCCAGGGATGGCTAATGCGACACTTACTTTCTTCGAACACTTTGGCACAGGCGTAATCACCGTCGCCACTACATGGACCACATTTCCTTCGGGCTACATGCTGGTAAGACGAGCAGAGTGTGGCCAATTGGATTTGTTGTATTAAGGCTCCCTTGAGCCATTGGACTGACGAGCCCTGGACGAGCACCTGCGCGCCATGAGTGTTCCTTTACCCGATAATACTTTTTTGGCAGTCTACGCGGCAACCCCACACTCTCACCTACTCCCTGCTGACGAGAGGCAACTACCTCAAAACACGTGTCCAGGGATGGCTAATGCAACACTTACTTTCTTCGAACACTTTGGCACAGGCGTAATCGCCGTCGCCACTACATGGACCACATTCCCTTGGGGCTACATGCTGGTAAGACGAGCAGAGTGCGGCCAATCGGATTTGTTGTATTAAGGCTCCCTTGAGCCATTGGGCTGAGGAGCCCTGGACCAGCACCTGCGCGCCATGAGTGGTACTTTACCCGATAATACTTTTTTGGCAGTCTACGCGGCAACCACACACACTCACCTACTCCCTGCTGACGAGAGGCAACTACCTCGAAACACTTGTCCAGGGATGGCTAATGCGACACTTACTTTCTTCGAACACTTTGGCACAGGCGTAATCGCCGTCGCCACTACATGGACCACATTTCCTTTGGGCTACATGCTGGTAAGACGAGCAGAGTGCGGCCAATCGGATTTGTTGTATTAAGGCTCCCTTGAGCCATTGGGCTGACGAGCCCTGGACCAGCACCTGCGCGCCATGAGTGGTTCTTTACCCGATAATACTTTTTTGGCAGTCTACACAGCAACCCCACACACTCACCTACTCCCTGCTGACGAGAGGCAACTACCTTGAAACACGTGTCCAGGGATGGCTAATGCAACACTTACTTTCTTTGAACACTTTGGTACAGGCGTAATCGCCCTCGCCACTACATGGACCACATTTCCTTGGGGCTACATGCTGGTAAGACGAGCAGAGTGCGGCCAATCGGATTTGTTGTATTAAGGCTCCCTTGAGCCATTGGGCTGACGAGCCCTGGACCAGCACCTGCGCGCCATGAGTGGTACTTTACCCGATAATACTTTTTTAGCAGTCTACGCGGCAACCCCACACACTCACCTACTCCCTGCTGACGAGAGGCAACTACCTCGAAACACGTGTCCAGGTGAGGTTCTGTAGCAATGCGAACCCGTGTATTCGGTATCGTAGTACTGACACGATTTTGGTACCAATGAACCGCAAATGATCCATTATATACATGACAGTGTTTTCGCTGCGCAACTAACATGAATTCACTGAGAAATAGGGCATTCTGTTGTTAAGTCATGGCATCCATTTTAGATACGGCATCCATTTTGTTTCTTGCCCTCACATAGTCAGTGAACGGGCGATGACCCCGGCAGAATCACCTTGTTAAGGACACGTAAGCTCGAGCCCCGAGAAAGGCTGACGCTGCATGACTAGGCAGAATCAAGCCGCCTCCCTTGCCTGAGGCCAGTCCTGCTATACTGGTTCTCGTGACCATTGTCCTGACTAAGAGGCCGAAGACGGTAGCCATGCCCGTTTATGATCCATAAACACCTCTTATCCTACTTTTCAATCCTTTGCACCTGGCTCTACTCCTCTCCTTCTGGGCTTTTACAATGGGGAGGTTACGATTTTTATGATGGGGAGGATCGGGCAAAGAATGGAAAACTGAGAAGGGGACCTGATCGAATACCGTCAACCTACGACTAATTATTGTTTGATGTATAATTATTGTCTGTTTGGGATACCGGGTTGGGCATGAGAAATATTCGTGTAATGTTGCCTAAAGACATATTTCGTGTATTTAAGTCGCAACCCACTTAATGCAATTTGAACAGTCTCGTAGATTCTGCATCTGTGTGGTTCCTATGACTTCTGTGTCCCTGCAGTAAATAAACCTTGGTCTTTGACGCAACCATCGAGAAACCCGCGTCTCTGTTTATTTTGTGCCCCGAGACAGGAAGGAACTCAGGGGTCTTCGGGTGCTGTTTCCCTGAAACCTCTGGACTCTTAAAAGTCCAGAACCTCAAATTGGCGCCCAACGTGGGGCGACGTCATCCGGTACCGGTCCAAAGCCTGAAAAGTTTGAGGAGCTTCGTGTGAAGATTCCGGAGGGAGGTACCCCGCTTCATCGATCCCTGCATGTCGTAAAAGTGGCCCGACGATCTCCTCCACGAGGGTTCCCGTTCCCAGACGGCTACAGAGGACCGCTGCCCTGACTGTCGCCCTGTCTTGGACCCGAGGTGCAGACCTTAGTACGGCGAGACGTAGACGGGTTCTCCTTGGTGACGTCTTCCACATTTCAGTTAAGTATTAAGTGGGTCGCGCTCAGTTGTTGTCTAGATACGTTTGTTTTTGAATTCGTAGATTATCATTGGTTGCTCGTGTTAAGATAATCTTTGTTTTGGTATTGGTTCATTTTGGTAGGCCTAAGTTCTCTGCGCATTTTGGTTGGAATTTGGTTTCGTTTTGTCATGACTAACAGTAGTAATTGTTTCTTGACCTGGTTATGTTGCAACGGGGATTCCCGGTTGGAGGATTCGTGTATGGTTCCTCCGATTGGAACTCCTACATATGAGCTCTATTGTAAACATGGTGTAGGTCCTATTGCTTATAATGAAGTATGGGTCCGTTATACCAGAAAAGATGGTGTCCTTAGTTGGCCACCGCATGGTAGCTTCGAAAGCGAAATTCTAGACAATCTAGAAATGAAGTTGTTTAAAAGTAAAGCCCGGGAGGCAATGTTTGATTCTTTTCGCGTATGGCGTAAAGAAGCCAAACAGAGAGAAATTAGGAAGACGAAGAAAGAACAGAAAGAGAAAGGGTTGACTTTAATGGAGTCTGCTAGGCAGCTACATGTCAACGAGACCGAGAAAACAATGGAGATAGCGAATAGAAAATATAATCTGGCAATTGATAAATGTTACCCTGTATTGCCATCTTGTCCTGCTAAGCCGATAGAGGACCACGAAAAGGATCCTCTGTTGTCTTACCTGTTGAGATCACCTCCACCGTATGCACAGGGTATTACAGCACCACAGTTACTACCTGTTGTACAACCAGCTGCTGGTCAGCCTGGAATAGGTGCTCCACTTCCTATGATTCCAGCTCCTGTCCTTCCCGTGGTAATGTTCCTTCAGCACCCCCTCTTCCTGGGTCGCCTGTCCGCCTTTACCTGTCGTTTCGCAAACTGCTTTACCTGCTACACCCACCCTTACTATTTCTTCTGCTCCAGTTGCCTTGTTTCCGAACCCTGTAAACATTCTGACTCCGCTTTCTGTTTGTCGGAAAATAACCGACTCTGTAACTAATATCTTAACTCCTCTCAACAGGTCTTTAATTGGGACCCCCGTTTCTGACTCTACACAGAGACGTAGCCAGCTTCCTGGTCCCCTGAAACGAGAAATGTTAGATTCGACAGCTCTTAGGTGGATGTCGAAAGCCGCGAAGTATGATGCACGAAGAGTGTTAGATACCTTTATGCAATGGAATGAACCAACGCAACGTTATGTTTTTGACGTGATGTGTTCTCTTGTGCGTGAGGAATGGGATAATGATGACTTAGATTCAGTCCCCTCTGATCTGATAAATGTTCAGCAGAAATTTGCCGCAGGAATGGTGATAGGTTCAGAAGTAAGGGAAGCGATAGAACTGATTTTAGCTTATAGGGATGATTCCCCTCTTCGAGTGCCAAGGGACCTTGATGGTTCACCGATTACTAGGAAAAGACGAGGTCAATATCCGATGAGGGAAGTTCCGCCCATATGGCGCGAAGCAGTTGCCGCTGATGCGGTTAATGGTATTGCAGCTGCTCCGGCACATTTCCATAGAGTGTGGATACACATCCCTTGGAAGCGGGCCGAAGTATTAGCAGTAAAACAAGCGTTGCCGGACCCGCGTCAAAATCCTGCTGGTTATTATAAAGAATTAACGCAGACGGTTCAAGCGTGTGTCATGAATTTGGCAGATATTGAAATGTTATTTGGCAATGTAGTGCCACAGCCTATATGGGCCAAGATCCGGCAAGAAAACCACCCAGTCGCCCTAGGAGGTGATTGGCCAGCTATTATAGCGGCAGATGCGCAACAAGTTGGCGGTGCTAAACCTGAACCTCTGATTGCTGCCTTACCTGGCAGAATAATTAATCTGATGAAAACGCTGATGCCGGCGTTACGGGTAAATTGGGATAAACTATCAGCATGCAAACAGAAGAAGGACGAAAGCGTCTCTGACTTCTTCACTAGATTTGAAGAGACCTTCGTAGACCACAGTGGGCAAGATATGAGTACTGAGGGAGGTCAGAGGTTGTTTGTCGACAAGTTTGTGTTTAATTTACTGCCTTACTCACTTTGCCACTGGATTCAAGCAAGCCTGGCTGAAGACGGCTGAAATGCCAGAAACCGGTCCTAGGAAGCTTGTTTCCGGTCCAGGGAAGGCATGGCTTGGCAGTTCGGGCTGGACTGTTCCCATGAGGCACAGGGTCAGACTGATTTGCATATGGCCATGTCTGAACTGGGGTGGCAGAGTGGGCTAAAGAACGGTGATGGATCAAACCCAGATCTGTTGACTGGGTGTGAGTGTTTGATTGGTTCTGATGCTCTGTCCATCACCACCCCCTTTTGTACTGCTTTGTTCGCCATAAGTTGGCAGGGTATGCTCAGACGTGAGTCCCTTACTCACTTTGCCACTGGATTCAAGCAAGCCTGGCTGAAGACGGCTGAAATGCCAGAAACCGGTCCTAGGAAGCTTGTTTCCGGTCCAGGGAAGGCATGGCTTGGCAGTTCGGGCTGGACTGTTCCCATGAGGCACAGGGTCAGACTGATTTGCATATGGCCATGTCTGAACTGGGGTGGCAGAGTGGGCTAAAGAACGGTGATGGATCAAACCCAGATCTGTTGACTGGGTGTGAGTGTTTGATTGGTTCTGATGCTCTGTCCATCACCACCCCCTTTTGTACTAATTTACTGCCTGAGCTTAGTAACAAGTTAAAAGATTCTGAGAGTGCATGGGCAGTGTCGACGACAGCACAGATACTTGCAACTGCTCAGTATTACGAGAATAGAGAGAAAGAAGAGAAAGAAAAGTCAGAAAAGAAGACAAAAGATTTAAAGACTAAGGTACTATTGCAACAGGCATATCCGCCTCGCTCGAATCAGTCAGATTCACAGCAGCGACCCCAGTTTCAGCAACAGACACAATTCCAGCAAGGGACGTCCCAAAGATTTAATTATGGTTTTCCTCGACAACAGTTAGCATGGAATCAGTGTGCCTATTGTAAAAAGGAGGGCCATTATAAGAACGAGTGTCCAGTACTGCACGCACAGACCAGTGGTGTCCCAGCTCAGAGAGGTAATGGCGGGTTTATGCAAGCTCCTAGAGGTAGAGGACGTGGTACTATGACACCACAGGCCGATCGCCCCTCAAACTATTTCGATCAGCGAAATGTACAATCTGCGCAACCAGGTAGATCTTCACAGTATCATATTGAGGATTACTATGATCATAATGAAGAGATTCAGAGAAGCGAGTACTAGGACAGCCACAGGCAAATAGAGGGAGTAGTATCAATTCCAGTTGATCAGAGTGGACCTTATGTCGCAGTAGTTACATCAGGCGTGGTCGAACCGTTTCTGTTGGATACTGGTGCGGCAAAAAGTTCAATTATGCATGCGAAACTCCCTGGCGCACCTTTGTCTGGCTTAACGAACACTTCAGTAGGTTTCTCAGGTGCCCCTGTTCACAATCCTGTCTCTTTGTCAATCTCTGTTGGGCCATGCGAACTAGAAGCACCCCTTATCCTAACAACCGGTTGTAATGAGAATCTGCTTGGTTTAGATCTGTTGAAACGCCTGCATGCGACACTGTACTGTTCTCCTTCGGGAGTGCAGCTCACACTGGTCAAGAGAGTCATTTCTCCAATGTACATGTCGATGGATAAGCTCCCACCGGAGCTGCGTTCTCTCCCTGATACTCTTTGGGCAACTGGTCCTAACGATGTAGGCCTTTTGGAAATTCCCCCTTATGTGGTAAGTCTGAAAGCGAATGTTAGATTCCCACGAATCCCACAGTATCGAATTTCAAATGAAGGTGAACGTGCACTTTTACTGATCGTGAAAGATTTAATACAGAAAGATGTGATAGAGGAAACTAGAGGAAATGTCTGCAATAGTCCTGTCCTGCCGATTTTGAAACGCACTGACCCTTCCAAACCTCCAATCTACAGATTTGTGATTGACCTCAGAGAGGTTAACAAAATAGTGATTCCGCAATTTCCTGTGGTACCAGATATCACTGCATTATTGACGTTGATTCCTGCCTCAGCCTCATGGTTTACAGTGATCGATTTGAAAAATGCATTTTTTAGCATCCCGATAGCCGAGGAAAGTAGAGACATTTTTGGTTTTTCCTTAGGAGGTCGCAGTTTCAGGTTCAAGCGCGCTCCACAAGGTTATTGTGAGAGCCCTTCAATTTACAGCCAAGCATTGAAAAGTCAATTGGATGCTCTTGTACTTCCTCCTGGTGTTGCTCTGATCCAATATGTAGACGATCTTTTACTGGCCGCTGATGACAAGGAAACTTGCAAGACAGCTACAATTTCTTTATTACGTCACTTGTCAGATTTGCATCACAAGGTTTCACCTTCTAAATTACAATATTGTTGCCAAGAAGGGACCTACTTAGGTCATCTTTTGTCAAAGGAGGGAAGAAGGTTGACCCCAGAGAGAATCAAAGCAATTTCGCAGATGACGGTACCAAGCACACAGAGAGAAGTGCGTGCGTTTTTGGGTATTACGTCATACTGCAGGCAATGGATCCCAAATTTTTCTCTCATGGCAAAACCATTGGTAGCCCTGACTGGAAAAGGTGTTCCGAGCCCTTTGCCATGGTCTGATGAATGTCAACAGAGTTTCTCCAACTTACGTGATGCGCTGTGTTCAGCTCCTGTGTTGGGTACTCCTGACTACAGTAAGCCGTTTACTTTATATGTCCATGAAAGAGAAGGTTGTGCATTGAGTGTTTTAACGCAACAATTTGGTGACAAACAGCGGCCTTGTGCATATTTCTCATCCACATTAGATCCGGTAGCCAGAGCATTGCCAAGTTGTTTGAGAGCTACCGCAGCAGCTGCAGTGTCTATTCGACAGTCTGCTGGATTGGTCATGAACAACATGTTAATAGTCATGGTTCCACATGCTGTGGATACACTCATGAATCGGACGAAAACTCAGCACCTCACCAGTGCTAGACTATCAGGCTATGAGCTGACGCTTTTGGCAAGTCACATTCAGATCAAGCGATGCAACATGTTGAATCCAGCAACGCTGTTGCCGACTACTCAAGAGTCGAGTGATTCAGAGCCTCATGACTGTTGTTTTAGAACTGAGGAAGAGACAAAAGGTAGGATTGATTTAAAAGACACTCCGTTATTTGATCCAGATGGCACTTTATATGTTGATGGGTCATGTTTTAAACTACAGAATGGTGATGTGACGGCCGCGTATGCAGTTACGACTTTGAGTACAATTGTGGAGACCGCAAGAGTGAGTCAGAATTCTGCCCAGGCTGCAGAATTAATTGCACTAACAAGAGCGTGTGTTTTAGCTGAGGGAAAGAGAGTGAATGTGTTTACCGATAGCCAATACGCCTTCGACGTAGCACGTAGTTTTGGACGCCTGTGGAAAGAAAGAGGTTTTCTCACGTCCCACGGGACTAAGATCCAACATGGACAGTTAGTCAGCGATCTATTGGAATCCCTGACCCTACCGAATGAAGTTGCGATTGTGAAGTGCAGTGCACATCGAAAGATTACAGATGATGTTGGCCGTGGGAATGCGTTTGCTGATGAGGTCGCCAAAGAGACGGCCAAGAACATGACGAGCCGAATGTACGTTGCAACGTGTGCAAGATGGATTGCTGAATCAAGCATGTGTGAGAATACGACTGAAAGTGTGAAGGCAATCCAGAATGAAGCAACTGAAAATGAGAAAAATGAATGGAAGAAGAAAACGGGTAAAATGGATTCAAGTGGATGTTGGGTTGATTTGTCTGAACAGCAGCGTTGGATGTTACCTGATGCGTATGTGCTCGCAGTAGTCACGATGGCGCATGGAACGGCGCACATCAGTTCGAAAGGGATCAGTAAAATGTTAGCTCCAGTATGGAAGAATGATGGAATTACTAAGTGTGCGGAAAGAGTGGTGAAAAACTGCATGATATGCCTGATGCATAATCCTGGCAAGGGAACCCCAACCCCAACTGGTCATTTTGCTCCCCCTTCTTGTCCCTTTGAAGTGATTCAGTTGGATTTTATCCACATGGACAGGTGTAACAATCTTAAGTATGTCCTAGTGGTAGTCTGTGCCTTTTCAAGATGGATTGAGGCATATCCATTAAAGGATAACACTGCTATGTCCACTGCCAAAATCCTCCTCAAAGAATACTTCCCTAGGTATGGTATGTAACGGATTGTTTGGTCGGACAATGGAAGTGAGTTTGTAGGGAAAGTTATGAAGAGTGTGTGCACGGGTCTGGGTATCACCCAGAAGTTCCACAGTGCGAATCACCCACAGTCTGCAGGTTTAGTTGAAGGGTACAATGGTACCTTGAAGCTGAAACTTGCTAAAATTCAAGCTTCCACTGGTCTATCCTGGCCAGATGCACTGCCTTTAGCGCTACTGTCCACCAGAGCGACTGTACACTCTCGAGTAGGGCTTAGCCCATATGAAATTGTGTTCGGTCGCCCTGCTAATGTTTGGGGAGTCCCTAGGCCAAAGGAATTCAAACAGATCGAATATCCAATGTTGATTGATTATCTATATGACCTGACTGCTAAACTAAGCTTTATTCGTCAACAGGTATTCAAATCCTTGCCTAAACTGCCAGAGAGTCCAGGCCACACGTTGAAACCCGGCGACCAGGTGGTGGTCCGGAATTTCGGACGAACCCGGAACCTTCAGCCAAGATTCGTAGGCCCGTTTCAAGTACTCCTAACAACGAGAACTGCTGTACGCCTAGCTGGAAGAAAGAATTGGGTGCACGCCAGCCATACGAAGCGTGTCCCTCTCCCACTCCCCTACGACAACTGGGTTAGACAGGGATTTGGTGTATCCGAGACAGAACCTGTTCCTAGGCTCATCCCATTCAGTGATGCAGAGTACATAACGGACAAACGAACTGAAACACAGAACTTTGACACCTCAGCAGGAACCGCACTTTCGAACCCAGAACAGAGTATTGTACAAAGTGAACATTTATCACCTGTGGAGTCGAACATTTCTACACCTGTAGACCAGCTATTTCAAAATCAAACAAGACCTGGAAAGTACAGATATAATCTACGTTCTCATGCTATGAACTAATGACATTGCATAATTACCTTTTTGTTTGAAAACTGTATTTGATCTTCTCGCATTCCATTCAGTCAGGAAGTTTGCTTTAAAAATTTTTTACCTTGCCGTCTGGGTTACCGTAGGGTCGTAACGTGTGCCTTGTTTTAATTTGCAGGGAACCAGACACAAGGTCGGTTTCTTCTGTTTACTTTGGGAACCCCCAGGGTGGACAGAGGCAATTTTTTAACAGGTACAAACCATCCGTTGCGAACGGTTGTAGAAGATGGAGCTTCTTGAACTGCGACGGGCTTACGTCATAAATGTGCACAAGACAAAACTATATGACATATTGTATAGCAAATGTTTCTTAATGCAATGTGCTCTGACACTTCTGATTGTTTTAATAACTTTGGTGGGCGGAATTATTTTTGGTATTCAATTGATCTTTGCACCTGTTACGTCTACAGTATCTCCCCATGTTTCTGTTTCTCCGACTGTTGTTTCTATTCATTCTTTCCATTCTTTTCCTGCACACGAGCAAGCTCGACGCTCCGAGTTTATAAATAACACTTTCATTCAGCTCTTGCACCAACATCAACTAGTGATTAACACAACGAACTGCTGGGTGTGTGGCCTGATACCACATACCATGGATAAGGGCATCCCTTATCTGGTTCTGCCCTTTAGTTATAATGGATCATTCTGGGCATTTCAGACCATGTTCGCCTATGCCCTAGAGACCTATCCCCCACGACTTCGCGTTCCACTAGATATTATTCCGCTAACAGAGCCTTGGTAAAGGGAATTACTGACATGGTTAGAGATGTCAATAACACTCTGTTTATTCCCAAGGATGAATTGCGAGTTTACATGGGTTGGAACGTTACGGAATATGGCATTACTATGGGTGAGAACAAACGTAAAAGCTCGACTCCGATTTGGGTCGTACCCCACCAAGGTCAAGTCTGTTTGCAAGGAAATGGGAGGAATCCGAAAGCTCGACTTGGGAAGAGTGACTGTATCGAAACATACGTTTTCCCGTCACAGTCTTCCCCTGCATTCTTAGCTGCTAAGGGCACTTATTTTGTTTGTCAAGACAGAGCATATACATGGCTGCCCGCTGACTTCTCAGGCCCATGTTATATCGCTCAACTGTTACCTCCGACATACACTGCTGCACCGGACTATCACAAAACTAGAGTTGTGAGAGGTGTTTTCAGTAAAGAAGATACTGCTGGCCAAGAAGCAGGAGACTTCTTCAAAGGTTTCCTCCCATTCTGGGGGCCTATGGCCAACAGTAGAAACTTACGTCAACTAACACGGGTAGTTGAATCCACTATTACCGAAACTGCGGGTGCCCTTAGTAACCTGACAGCTGAACTTTAAGCGGATCGCCTCATGATGCTACAGAACCGTATGGTCCTTGATGTGTTACTTACAGATCGAGGTGGGGTATGTAAGATGATCCAATCAAGTTGCTGTGTTTTTATCCCAGATAATGCGCCAACAGTATACAAAGCCATCTCTAAGTTACACAAAATCTCGGACTCCATTCATGTAGAGGAAGGTGACTGGTCATTAATGGGATGGTTCTGGAGCCTGTTATCTGCGTGGGGATGGAAGGTTCTGATAGTCACTGGTGTTGCGTTGATAGTTTTATTTTCGTGCTGTCTCATTGTTCAGTGTGGTCCTGCCTTATGTAGCGTTTGTTTTTCGTCATGCGTAAGAAGACCACCTGTTTTTAGAGATACGCCACGGGATAGAGTAATGCTTCAACAACACATCAGTGACCTGATGAACATAGAAATGGACTCTGACATAGAGTAAGTTATTGCCTATGTAAGGGCAAAAGGACGGTCTGAGGTTCTGTAGCAATCCGAACCCGTGTATTCGGTATCGTAGTACTGACACGATTTTGGTACCAATGAACCGCAAATGATCCATTATATACATGACAGTGTTTTCGCTGCGCAACTAACATGAATTCACTGAGAAATAGGGTATTCTGTTGTTAAGTCATGGCATCCATTTTAGATACGGCATCCATTTTGTTTCTTGCCCTCACATAGTCAGTGAACGGGCGATGACCCCGGCAGAATCACCTTGTTAAGGACACGTAAGCTCGAGCCCCGAGAAAGGCTGACGCAGCATGACTAGGCAGAATCAAGCCGCCTCCCTTGCCTGAGGCCAGTCCTGCTATACTGGTTCTCGTGACCATTGTCCTGACTAAGAGGCCGACGACGGTAGCCATGCCCGTTTATGATCCATAAACACCTCTTATCCTACTTTTCAATCCTTTGCACCTGGCTCTACTCCTCTCCTTCTGGGCTTTTACAATGGGGAGGTTACGATTTTTATGATGGGGAGGATCGGGCAAAGAATGGAAAACTGACAAGGGGACCTGATCGAATACCGAAAACCTACGACTAATTATTGTTTGATGTATATTTATTGTCTGTTTGGGATACCGGGTTGGGCATGAGAAATATTCGTGTAATGTTGCCTAAAGACATATTTCGTGTATTTAAGTCGCAACCCACTTAATGCAATTTGAACAGTCTCGTAGATTCTGCCTCTGTGTGGTTCCTATGACTTCTGTGTCCCTGCAGTAAATAAACCTTGGTCTTTGATGCCACCATCGAGAAACCCGCGTCTCTGTTTATTTTGTGCACCGAGACAGGAAGAAACTCAGGGGTCTTCGGGTGTTGTTTACCTGACACCTCTGGACTCTTAAAAGTCCAGAACCTCACAGGGATGGCTAATGCGACACTTACTTTCTTCGAACACTTTGGCACAGGCGTAATCGCCGTCGCCACTACATGGACCACATTTCCTTGGGGCAACATGCTGGTAAGACGAGCAGAGTGCGGCCAATCGGATTTGTTGTATTAAGGCTCCCTTGAGCCATTGGGCTGACGAGCCCTGGACCAGCTCCTGCGCGCCATGAGTGGTACTTTACCCGACAATACTTTTTTGGCAGTCTACGGGGCAACCCCACACACTCACCTACTCCCTGCTAACGAGAGGCAACTACCTCGAAACACGTGTCCAGGGATGGCTAATGCGACACTTACTTTCTTCGAACACTTTGGCACAGGCGTAATCGCCGTCGCCACTACAGGGACCACATTTCCTTGGGGCTACATGCTGGTAAGTCGAGCAGAGTGTGGCCAATCGGATTTGTTGTATTAAGGCTCCCTTGAGCCATTGGGCTGACGAGCCCTGGACCAGCACCTGCGCGACATGAGTGGTACTTTACCCGATAATACTTTTTTGGCAGTCTACGCGGCAACCCCACACACTCACCTACTCCCTGCTGATGAAATGCAACTACCTCGAAACACGTGTCTAGGGATGGCTAATGCGACACTTACTTTCTTCGAAAACTTTGGCACAGGCGTAATCGCCGTCGCCACTACATGGACCACATTTCCTTGGGGCTACATGCTGGTAAGACGAGCAGAGTGCGGCCAATCGGATTTGTTGTATTAAGGCTCCCTTGAGCCATTGGGCGGACGAGCCCTGGACCAGCACCTGCGTGCCATGAGTGGTACTTTACCCGATAATACTTTTTTGGCAGTCTACGCGGCAACCCCACACACTCACCTACTCCCTGCTGACGAGAGGCAACTACCTCGAAACACGTGTCCAGGGATGGCTAATGCGACACTTACTTTCTTCGAACACTTTGGCACAGGCGTAATCGCCGTCGCCACTACATGGACCACATTTCCTTGGGGCTACATGCTGGTAAGACGAGCAGAGTGCGGCCAATCGGATTTGTTGTATTAAGGCTCCCTTGAGCCATTGGGCTGACGAGCCCTGGACCAGCACCTGCGCCCCATGAGTGGTACTTTACCTGATAATACTTTTTTGGCAGTCTATGCGGCAACCCCACACACTCACCTACTCCCTGCTGACGAGAGGCAACTACCTCGAAACACATGTCCAGGGATGGCTAATGCGACACTTACTTTCTTCGAACACTTTGGCACAGGCGTAATCGCCGTCGCCACTACATGGACCACATTTCCTTGGGACTACATGCTGGTAAGACGAGCAGAGTGCGGCCAATCGGATTTGTTGTATTAAGGCTCCCTTGAGCCATTGGGCTGACGAGCCCTGGACCAGCACCTGCGCGCCATGAGTGGTACTTTATCCGATAATACTTTTTTGGCAGTCTACGCGGCAACCCCACACACTCACCTACTCCCTGCTGACGAGAGGCAACTACCTCGAAACACGTGTCCAGGGATGGCTAATGCGACACTTACTTTCTTCGAACACTTTGGCACAGGCGTAATCGCCGTCGCCACTACATGGACCACATTTCCTTGGGGCTACATGCTGGTAAGACGAGCAGAGTGCGGCCAATCGGATTTGTTGTATTAAGGCTCCCTTGAGCCATTGGGCTGACGAGCCCTGGACCAGCACCTGCGCGCCATGAGTGGTACTTTACCCGATAATACTTTTTTGGCAGTCTACGCGGCAACCCCACACACTCACCTACTCCCTGCTGACGAGAGGCATCTACCTCGAAACACGTGTCCAGGGATGGCTAATGCGACACTTACTTTCTTCGAACACTTTGGCACAGGCGTAATCGCCGTCGCCACTACATGGACCACATTTCCTTGGGGCTACATGCTGATAAGACGAGCAGAGTGCGGCCAATCGGATTTGTTGTATTAAGGCTCCCTTGAGCCATTGGGCTCACGAGCCGTGGACCAGCACCTGCGCGCCATGAGTGGTACTTTACCCGATAATACTTTTTTGGCAGTCTACGTGGCAACCCCACACACTCACCTACTCCCTGCTGACGAGAGGCAACTACCTCGAAACACGTGTCCAGGGATGGCTAATGCGACATTTACTTTCTTCGAACACTTTGGCACAGGCGTAATCGCCGTCGCCACTACATGGACCACATTTCCTTGGGGCTACATGCTGGTAAGACGAGCAGAGTGGGGCCAATCGGATTTGTTGTATTACGGCCCCCTTGAGCCATTGGGCAGACGAGCCCTGGACCAGCACCTGCGCGGCATGAGTGGTACTTTACCCGATAATACTTTTTTGGCAGTCTACGCGGCAACCCCACACACTCACCTACTCCCTGCTGACGAGAGGCAACTTCCTCGAAACACGTGTCCAGGGATGGCTAATGCGACACTTACTTTCTTCGAACACTTTGACACAGGCGTAATCGCCGTCGCCACTACATGGACCACATTTCCTTGGGGCTACATGCTGGTAAGACGAGCAGAGTGCGGCCAATCGGATTTGTAGGGTTCAGTAGTTCATCAGCTTTATTCCCAACTCCAGCAGCACCTCACCGTACGCCCCCAGCGCCATCAGAGCCGTAGGAGTCAGTGCTTTCCACTTTCCAAATAACAAATTCATATCATACACACAAATTTACCTTTGCACTCCCTATATAACACCCCCTAAGCACCGCACACAAGTTACAATGTTCGAAACAAAAGTTCCTCCAAGTAGCTATAACTACATGCTGACACTACTTGCAAAGATGTGGCACAGCGGCCATTGCACATGACTTCACAGCATATGACACACAGTTTGGGCTCACTCTTTCATCCCCGAGTCCAGCAGCAGCTCAGCTTAGCAGCATGAGACTCTACACACTACCTCGCCATGGCCACCATCCGCACCGATCCCCTGCTCTCCTGGACCAACATAAGTGACCACGACACAACACCATCAAAATCATGAACACCATCCACTCCGGATCTCTGTCAGACCTATGCCCACACCACATCTTCAACAAAGCCAGAACCACCATCGCACCCCATCTCCGGAAAGCCATAAACATCTCTTTCAAAACAGTGACCTTCCCAGGGAGCTGGAAGCATGCTGAGATCAACGTCCTACTAAAAAAAAACAAGGCTGACCCTAAGGACCTCAAGAACTTCCGGCCCATCTCCCTGCTCCCGTTCCCGGCGAAGGTCATCGAGAAGACCGTCAACAGACAACTGACCCACCTCCTCGAGGAGAACAACATCCTGGACCCGTCCCAGTCCGGTTTCCGCAGTGACCACAGCACCGAAACTGCCCTCATCGCCGCCACGACAACATCAGGACCCTGCTGGACAATGGCGAAACCGCGGCCCTCATCCTCCTGGAACTGTCAGCTGCCTTCGACACTGTCTGCCACCACACCCTACGCACACACCTCCACGATGCTGGGATCTGAGACAAGGCTCTGGATCGGACCACCTCCTTCCTCTCCGGCAGAACCCAGAGCATCCGCCTCCCCCCCTTTCCGCTCTGAAGCCACCAATATCTGCGGCGTACCACAGGGCTCATCCCTCAGCCCGACATTGTTCAACATCTACATGGCACTGCTTGCCCACGTCGCCCGACTACATGACCTCAACATCATCTCCTACGCCAACGACACTCAGCTGATCCTAGCCCTCACCAAGGACCCCCTCACCGGCAAAACAAACCTCCACGAAGGAATGAAAGCTGTCGCCGAGTGGATGAGGAACAGCCGTCTGAAGCTAAACTCCTCATCCTCGGCTCCACCCCCTGGGCCTGGGATGACTCTTGGTGGCTGACTGCACTGTAAACAGCACCAACAACCACCGACCATGCTCGCAACCTGGTGTTCATCCTCGACTCTACTCTCTCCATGACAAAGCAGGTCAACGCCATCTCGTCCTCCTGATTCAACACCCTCCACATGCACCGCAAGATCTACAGGTGGATCCCCACCGAAAGAAGAAGAATGGTCACCCAGGCTCTCGTCAGCAGCAGGCTGGACTACGGAAATGCCCTCTACACAGGAACCTCAGCCAAGCTCCTGAGATGACTACAACGTATTCAGAACGCCTCTGCACGCCCGATCCTCAACATCCCTCGCCTCAGCCACATCACACCCCACCTGAGAGACCTGCACTTGCTCCCCCTCAACAAGAGGATCACCTTCAAGCTCCTCCCCCATGCACACAAGGCACTCCACAACACCGGACCAGCATACCTCAACAGACGACTCACCTTCTACACCCCCAACCGCCAGCTGCGCTCTGCTGACCTCACCCTCGTCACTGTCCCCCGCATCCGAAGAGTGACCCCCGGTGGTAGATCATTCTCCCACCTTGCTGGCAAGAACTGGAACACCCTCCCCATCCTCCTATGGCAGACCCAGGACCTGCTAGCTTTCAGAAGACTACTCAAGACCTGGCTATTCGAGCAGTAGCAGCATCACCCCAGCGCCTTGAGACCCTTACGGCGCTTTACAAATGTTCTGATTGATTGATTGATTGATTGATTGATTGATTGATTGAAGTGAAGAACGGCTGTCCAATTGAAAAAAGAAAAGATGGTTCCTAGAAATGTAGAAGAAGTGATAGCTGATGAAGTTCTAGGGAGACGTACTAAAGCCCAAATGTATACTGGAATTGTAGTAGTATTTGTAGCACACAACAGGAGTCTATTGATAGTTTACGAAATTTCTTATGGGAGTATAGTAAAAAAAAGTGTTAAACAAAAGATTAAGATGCTGCAAGGACTAGATCCTTGCAAAGTGAAAATACTGGTTTGCAAGGTCATTCTCTGGCTTGTCTTTCTATAAAAGTGTGTTGAAGTGTTTTTCGTCATTTTAGAATGTTAGCTGTACTTCACTCTCAAATGCAGAAGTTAGTAAGAAGATTGTACTATGCAAAAAGTCCAGCAATATTTTTAAGTGATTTTAATAGTGCTCTTTTGCATGGGTCAGTATCAGATGTAAAAAAAGTTTGTGATAAATTAGAGTTTCGTTACTTTGGTCCTGGACAAGAGTGTAGAGAATGTGAGACATTGATAGAAGTAGGTGTTGAAGAAGACGTGGAAGATAGTAGTACTGAGAAGTCTGAAGAAGAAATTACAAAGTTTAAGGTAATTTGTTGTGAAAGACCAAATTATGTTTATATTTGTTTTTGACGAACTCACTATAAAAATCAAACTAGGAATGTTGATCTGTATTTAAAAAGTGAAAAAGAAAACAATGATAAGTGGGAGGAATTTGCAACGTATTTGTTTGTAGAAGATTGCTTTGAGTTGGATAGTGATCAACGTATTTGTAGGATAATGAAATGCCAGCTAGAGCTGTACATAATAACCTAGAGTTGGTAGGTATTCCTCCAGAGGTGGTAGATTTAAATACTTATGAGTCCATTCTGATTCAATCTGTGCACCCGTTTCAGGCTATTGTTCGTATATATCCTAAAACAGGTAAGTTGCCTCCCACAGATTTACAGCGAGGATTAAAAGGAAGAGTTGTGTATTTACCTTTATATTTAAAGAAAAATATTGAATCTACTGTTGAAGAGAAAGAGGAAACTGAACCTGTAGTTATTCTAGTTAATGGTGTTCCTACGAAGAGTCGGAAAATATGGATGTGTACGCCAAAGGCAGCTGGCTGTACATGCATGACTCCTCGGCGCGGTGCAGCAGAATGCATTGGGGGCCTGTGCCGCGAAATCCAGCAACAGCTGAAGAGGTTGCTCTGGCACGTGGTGGGCTCTGTTGAAGTCAGGCTGGTGGTGGCAGGTGAGCATTGAGATCTGGGTGCGCAGGGTCGGGCAGTCATCTCTGGGCGGAGGACTGGTCTGGGGACCAGGGCTGGGATGTTTGCGAAAGATGTAGGAATCATGCACACTGCCTGAAAAGCATGCAACAACATTAGAGTACAGGCCCCAGTGGTCCAGTTTTGCCTGCACATTGTTGGAATGCGTGTGGTTTTTGTTGCAGTGATTGTGTGCAGTGTTGGTAGGGGGCACAAGTAGCACATGTGTG
This sequence comes from Triturus cristatus, assembly GCF_964204655.1. NCBI lineage: Eukaryota > Metazoa > Chordata > Amphibia > Caudata > Salamandridae > Triturus > Triturus cristatus. Next base: position 28,136,293 of record NC_140593.1, on the reverse strand, counting down.
CAGTCAGTTGCCCCCAACACGTGCAGGAAGCCTGCTATGGTGTGGTTCCCTTACTTGGTCTCCAGCTGTTCCTACGCAGTGTGGGTGAAGTGAAAATGCAGGTGTATCAAGCTGAAATGAACCTTGATGTTTACAGGTATGATAAATACTGCATAAAAAGACAGTAACAAAAGTTTGTGTGGTTGTAACGTTCCTTTTGTTTCCTACGAATGTTACGACCACAAGAACTTATGTTATGGTCATTTTGTGCAGGATTGATCATACCTGCAAGTATTCCGGTTTGTCCAAGTGCAATACATTGTACCATACTACGTTTGTGACCATACTTGACCATTGTCTTTATTTATCTAACAGGTTTCTGAATACTGTGTTTTGGAACTTCCAGGACAATCTACACTTATGTCGATCCACAAGTTGATGTTCCCCGTTGACAATGCCACTCGTTGTTTGATGTTTTTGTGCTGTTAATTTATGTTTTTCAAATAAAGTCCTCTTTTTCCACTACTGTTGATCACTAGACTTCATGACCTGGTGCACCCCTGTTTCAGTGACTACAATGTTGGATCTGGAGCACAGAGGCGTCAAGCAACGTGTCAGGTTCGGGTTGGTTCTGCAGGAATACTACGAATTGGGATGAGTGGGTGGTGCGAATACAGAGGCCCTACGTTGCTTTTGAAGACATGCATCCAAAACATGTGAGGAAGTTTAATAGGGCTGGCTGTGAGACTTCTCCGACTCTCGCAGTTGTTAGTTGGAAGGTACTAGAGACCAACAGGTGCAGCGCAGCCAGCAGCTTTGTCTGTGTAAGGATGCTGATTGTCTGTTGTGTTGGTACCGTCAGCCTGTGGGCAATGTGGCAGTGTGCACTAACTTGAGAATGGGGCGATAATTCTTTTGCCACTTTTTCTGCGCTAAAGTGCCAATAACTCTAAAATGAGCCATTGTGTTTATTAGGACTTTGTTGTAGCTACATGGGAATTACAAGAAAAAAGATAAAAAAACAAGAAAAGCGGACAGAGTACAAACACCCTGACCCTCTAGGCCTGCTCAGGGGATCCCACAAAAAGCAGGGGATCCCACAAAAAGCCCCAGGGCCCAACAATGATTACTATTCTTTTTTTAAAAAGCAACTGGGTGCAGGAATCCAGAGAATTTAAAAAAAAAAAAAACTATGGGGCGTATTCTCAAGGACGTATTGCTGAGTTATCGGCACTTTAGCGCAGCAAAAGTGGCAAAAGAATTAGCATCCCATTTTCAACCTGGTGAAAACTACCGATATCGCCAGTTTACCAGCGATAACTTCCGCAAAAAACATCGCCATGAATGCGAGCGACAACTAACGCTAATAATATGCAGAGTAGGCGTTCTCGTGCAAAAAAACATGAAAACACCACTACTGATATTTTCAATGACCAGCCAAATCTCAAAAAAACAGTTGATAATCCGTGTTATCAGTAAGAATGTAACCTCTGCCTTTTACTGGTGTAAACCAGGACGACTACTTACAGTATGAAAGGGAGCCAATCCCAGAGCCACATCTGAAGACCAACACATGTCATGGAGCTACTGATCATGCAGCTCCGATACCCAAGAAGGCCACAACACCCACAGCCACCCCCCCAGGACCTCCCCCGGACCCCCCTACTACCATCGAGGCAGCACAGAATAGGACAGCCAACCTTCCCAAAATGGCATGGTCCCTCAGCCACACAATAGCTGAATGTTGGGAGAGGTGGGAACCAAGTATGTGCGAAGGAGGCAAGTCACCCATCAATAACAATGCACACAATGCCAAGTGTAGCGGTGATGTGCTGGACAGACCTCACTATGCAGAGCACAGACCTCTCCATGTGAAATTATACTGCTGGTGCTTGTAGTTTTATGGACAGTGGATGCAACCATGTTACCTCAGGCTGTGGGGAAGACCTCGGTCATGTCTCTTTGTCGTCCCCCCCTGTAAGCGGAAGTGGAAGCAGAGTGGGCTGGTCCAACATTCACCACTCCAGCGTAGGAGTGTGAATAAATAGGCCGGGGCTCTGGGCGTGGTTCACTTCTGGGAAGGCCAATGCATCTGCCAGAGCGCCGGCCCTCAACCTGCCACGAGGCCACCGCCGTGACCGCCAGCCTCCTTGACACAGGCCCCCTGTGAACCCAGTGGTGCTGCACCGCAGAGTTATGTCTGTACAGACTACTGCCTTCGGTGTACACTGCAGACAGCAGGGCTCACAATTCAAATCGAGTCGTGATTGCAGATGACGCAGTCCAGTAAGCAACAGACATTCCTACCAGTGCAGCCCTCCCGGAACATGCATTATCGCTGGCTGTGCACACGCTCAGTGCTTCAGGTGCCACTGACTCAGTGCACCACATGTCACTGGCATGTAGCCTTATTAAGGCAGAATTAATTTTCAAAAGACATTGCTTCCAGTGCAGCCCGCCCGGACCACACATCATCGCAGGCTGCGCACACGCTGAGTGCTTCTGGTGCCATTAACTGTAAAGCTCAACTCAATGCCATGTGGCTGTGGGGCCTTGCTGACCGCTGCCTCCGGCCTACACTGCAGACAGCAGGGCTCACAATTCAGATCGAGTCACAATTGCAGATGACGCAGTCCAGTAGGCAACAGACATTGCTCCCAATGCGGCCCGCCCAGACCATGCATCATCGCTGGCTGTGCATATGCTGAGTGCTTCAGGTGCCACTAACTCAGTGTACCATAAGTCATTGCCACGTAGCCTTATTAAGGCAGAATTCATTAGCCAAAAGACATTGCTCCCAGAGCCACCTGCCCGGACCATGTATCATCGCAGGCTGCACACTCACTGAGTGCTTCAGGTGCACTAACTGTGCAGCTCAACTTAACGCAACATGGCTGTGGGCCTTGCTGACCACTGCCTCCGGCGTACACTGCAGACAGCAGGGCTCCCAATTCAGATCGAGTCACGATTGCAGATGACGCAGTCCAGTAGGCCACAGACATTGCTCATAGTGCGGCCTGCCAGGACCAAGCATCATCGCTGGCTGATAACACGCTGAGTGCCTCAGGTGCCACTAACTCTGTGCAGCTCAATGTCTGACTCCCAACTGACTTTAAAAGAGAGCATTTGATTGGTTCATAAGGTTTCCCATTCTAACAGTTGAAGGACCCCACCCATTTTAGTCATTCTCTCTGCAGCTTCACAGGAGAGACACCTGTTGTGTTTCTGCAGCTAGTCTGTACATTTTTGGGATGTTTTTTCGAAAGATTTGGAAATGGCGTCTTCCAATCCTCAGCAAGAACATACTTCTGATGACGAAAAGAGATAGAAGAACCAACTCCCAAAAACAGACCAGACTCCAGCGTGTGGACATTTTTCACCATCCCAGATGGTGAAAAGAGAGTCAATGCAAGGAAGGTCAGTTGAAGTCTCCGTCCACGCATTTTGTCTAGAGGTAGTGACAAAAAATACACTTGTGGCATGTCGAGCATGTACAAGCACCTCTAGACAATCCACCCCAAACATTTTGCATGGGAGCAGATGCGACGTGCACAACAAAATATGCAACAAGGTGTCCAGGGAGCTGGTCCCAGGACTTCAGGAGCGTCAAGTACAACATCTCGAGGGCTGGACATACGCTGTTGGCCCTTGCTGACCGCTGCCTCCCGCCTACGCTGCGGTCAGCAGGGCTGACAATTCTGATGACGTCACAATTGCAGAAGACGCAGTCCAGAAGGCAACAGACATTGCTCCCAGTGCGGCACTCCCGGACCATGCATCATCACTGGCTACGCACACGCTGAGTGCTTCAGGTGCCACTAACTCTGTGCAGCTCAAGTCAATGCCACGTGGCTGTGGGCCCTTGCTGACAGCTGCCTCTGGCCTAAACTGCGGTCAGCAGGGCTCACAATTCAGATCAAGTCGCGATTGCACATGGAGCAGTGCAGTAAGCAAAAGACAATGCTCCAAGTGCGGCCCGCTTGGACCATGCATCATTGCTGCCTGCACACACACTAAGTGCTTCAGGTTCCACTAACTCAGTGCACCACAAGTCACCACCATATGGCCTTATTGAGGCAGAATTCATTAGGCAAAAGTACACCAGTTTCAGGCTATTGTTCGTATGTCTCCATTAGGTTTACAAAGAGGCTTAAAAGGAAGAGTTGTGTATTTACCTTTAGATTTGAAAAAGAAAACTTTAAACTGTTGCTGTAGAGAAAAAAGAAACTGAACCTGTAGTTATTCTAGTTAATGGTGTTCCTACGAAGAGTCGAAAAATATGGCAAGAATTAGCAGATATCAGCAAAGTGCAAAAGGCTACGTTATGTCTAACAAAAAACGAAGTTTACTACAAAAATGTGTATGTGGAAGAAGAAGAAACTGATTGAGTTGATGATAGCAAAATTTCAAGTGGCCAAATTGAAAAAGTGGACATCTCCAAAAGTGAAGAAATTTATGAACATTATAGTGTACATCCTTTACATTCAAAGGAAGTGATTGGAAATACTATTGAATTTTTCAAAATGAAGAAAGCGAAGGAAACTCCCATGAGTATTTGGGAAAGAAGTTTGGAAGCTTGTTGTTTTCCACAGATCTTCACCACTGGAAAAGGTGGACGATATGACAAACGACCAGTACAGATTCCAGCATCTGAATATCGTACAACAAGATCGTACTCAGAAGATCGAATATTTCGACATTGTATTCCATATTTATTTCATCTTTTGTTCCATACGCCTACACTGCGGTCAGCAGGGTTCACAATTCAAATTCAGTCTTGATTCATTAATTGCAGAGTCGCTGCCTGCGCACAAGCCGAGTGCTTCAGGTGCACCTGACACTGTGCAGTTCAAGTCAACACCATGTGGCTATGTATCCTTGCTGACCGCTGCCTCCGGTCTACACTGCTGTCAGCAGGGCTCACAATTAAAATTGAGTCTTCATTTATTAATTACAGAGTCCATTAGGCAACAGACATTGCATCCAGTGTGGCCTGCCTTGACGACGCATCATCACTGGCTGCGCACACGCTGAGCTCTTCAGGTGCCAGTAACTCTGTGCATCACAACTCATGGACTCTTTATGATTGACTTTGGTGCTGTAGACACTGGACACAAGAATGTCATCTCAGGCATCAGGAATATCCAGAAGGGACATTAACAATTTCTTTACATGAGCATGCTCATCGCTGGTGCCCCTACCTTACTGCACCACAAGTCATGGACCCTTTATGATACAATCTTTTGTGTGTGATTTAAGATCTGGTGCCCCTACCTTAGTGCACCACAAGTCATGGACCCTTTATGATTGAATCTCTGTGTGTGATCCAATGATCACTGTTGTAGTTGTTGCCAGCACCAACCATTCCCTGAGGGCTGGCTTACACTCACCGCACACGCATCCAACACAGGCATCATTGGACACGTGATCCTGGTAACAAAAAGCGTCCGGGTGCACGTGCCCGCAGCCAGTTTCACTATCTAACTATGTTAGTGTATTCATTATGTATGCATGATGGCCCTGGGCCCTACCACATTACATTGTGCTGTTGACTGCGCACGCAACCTTGTCACCTCTGGCAGTGGGGAAGACCTTGGTTATGTAACTATGTCCAGATCATTCTATGAGTACATGGGTAGAGACTGGGTGATTAGAGTACTGCAAGGAGAGTGTATGGTGAATTTATAAGTGCTTAGGGATTGGATATGTACATATGTTGGCGGAGCCTAACCCCCGAACACGAGCTTGGTTCCAATTGGCTGCCAAACAGTGGCAACCCCGGCGGAGCATCAGGATTGCAAACCAAGCCTCGGGAGAGCTGACGCTACACAAGAGTGAGCAGGCACCGCGCCGGTTCCTGAGGCATGCGCCTTTATTTTATTTTATTGTATGTTACAGAGTTTTATATAGCGCGAACTTGACCCTAATCGGGTATCAGAGCCCTTTACATAGCACCAGTTGCATTACATGAGGACACATTAATGTTTTTGTTAGGCACGGGGAGATTGAGTGATTTGTCCAGGATGTTCAACGTCAGTGCTGAGACTCGAACCCAGTTCCCCAGATTCAAAATCGACCGCCCTAACTGTTAGGCCAACTCCTCTCTTCTTTGCTATGGGACCCCCACAGCCTTTGCAGTAGTACCCCGCCCACTAAAATCTGGGCCATTGGCTAGCGGGAGTACCGCAGGGATGCCTGGAAAACTGAGTCCAGGAGCTTGGAGTTCTCATTGTGGTATACTGCATTCTCATTCAGTGGATACCCTCCCAGGTCGTTGATCTCTGGATCAAGGAATTCTGACTGTTGGATCCCCGCAGTCCCTACCACTGGATCCCCTAAAGCGAGCTGCTGGGTCTGTGGAGCACTGGTAATAAAGGCCCAGAATCCTGTCTGCAAGATATTCCCAGCCCCACAGCTGGATCATTGACATATGACGGATATAATCTATGGAATTCTGTAAGCGTAAGCGGAGTCGGCAGAGCTGGCGTACGCAAGTGAGGGGTGCAGCTAGAGACAAATTTTGGGGGGCTGATAAAAATTTCGGGGGGGGGCTAATTCTTCCAGTCATAGGCAGAGTGGGGATGCAGGGGCTCTAAGAAGGGGTGAAAACAACACAAAGCCTCATTAACAGGTAAATGGTCTTTTAAAGACCTGTGAAGTACACGGGTGCCGCCCTGAGAGCCGCGTACCCAGCTCGTTCACACCAGGGGGCTGGCCTGAGAGCCGCACACCCTGCGCGTTCTCATTAGGGGGCCGCGCTGAGAGCCACGTACCCAGCACGCTCACACTAGGGGGTTGCACTGAGAGCCGCACTCCCAGCGCGTTCACACTAGGGGGCCGTGCTCAGCGCCACGTTAGGATCGCCACTCCAAACTTTTCTTTAAAAAAAGTCCACTTTCATTAAGTTATATTCGCCCCAAGGACCCCATTCCCCGGGGAATGCCCAATTCTTGAGTGTTTTTATTAATCATTAGGAAGGGGGGCCGAGTGATCCCCCTTCCCTTGTCCACTTCTGGCCCCGGGGACCCCATCCCCCAGGGCCTGACCTCTTTGTTGGGGACTGTGGGGGGAGCCCCAATACCCCCATGGTCCCACCGGCTTCCCGCCTCCTGCAGGAACCAGCATTGCTTTTGGTCAAGGGGTGCTGCTAACATGCAGCTCTCCTTGCCCAAAAGCAATCCTGCTTTGCTTCATTGAAGCGAGAGCAGGTTTTCCTCCTCTCGCTTCAACAAAGCAAACCAGGGTTTGCTATGACAGGACGGGAGACATGCTTCCACCCTTTCATAGCAAACAACAATGTCCCGGGGGTGGGCTCCCCAGGAAATTGCAGGAGCCGGCCCTGGGGTTGGCGGTCCCCAGGGCCATCAAGTTCTCCAGGAGGGGGGTTGTGCGGCCCCCCACCCTCCATTTTCAATAGGGGCTTCGGGGTGCCCTCAAGGCCCCCCCGGCATATTTAATTAAAGCCCCGGGGGTGGCGCTCCCGGAGGCTTGGGGGGCCTCAGAGGCCCCCCAATAATTTAAATCAAGCCCAGGGTATGTGGCGGTCCCCGGGGCTGCAGAAGGGCTGTGTGCCCTCCCGCACCTAATTTACATAGCCCCGGGGAGGTGGCGGTCCCCAGGGCTGTGAAGGCCCCACAGGCCCCTGCAATATAATTATAGGATTGCCCCCAGAACCTGGCCCACCCGGGGGCTTATTTAAATGAATAGGGGGAGACCCGCGTAATTTTTTTTTAATTATATCGTCAGGATTCATGCACCCAGTGTGCATTCAGAAGTTTTTTTAAAAAGGGCCTTGGGGTCCTTGTGGGAACCCTGAGCAGGACTAGGGGGTCAGTGTGTTTCTACCCTTCCCCCATTTCTTCTTTTTTAATCTTTTTTCAACTGTTTTCTTGTGACTCGGTTCTACCGAGTCACAAGATGGCTGCCAACACTTCCTGGTTTGGAGTGTTGGCAGCCAATCAAAGTGAAGCTTGTGGTCATGGCAGCCAATCACAGTGAAGCTCATGGTCGGGAGGGTGCGCAAACCCACCGCTGCGCCAGATATCGAAACTAATGTTTGAATTTCTCAGCAACTTCTGAACGGATTTACACCATTTTTTAAAAAAGTCACTTTTTGAACCCACCTCTACCTTTTTGCCAAATTTGGTGTAATTCCGTTCAGCAGTTCGGGCTGCAGCCTTACCTGCATCAGTATTTTAGAAGAAAAGGGTCTTCTTTGCAGCTGTGATGGGTGCAGATCTATGAATCAATCCTGCTCCTTAAAAACTCCAATAAAGTCGATGTATAGTTTTGTATTTCTCCTTCAATCCCTGCCATGTTCAGTGCCACAGCTAGCAACAGTGAATGGCTCACAGGTAACATTTGCCCTATTGGCAGCAATAGATAAAGTTCTTCAGTTATCTATTTTCAATATTTCTTTTTAAAGATTTTATATTTGCAAATAACACACACATGTGCATGGAATGTGAGTTCTGTGGCTCATTTCTAGCAGCAGCTACAGAAGGTCAGAGTCTGACTCAGACACAAAGAGATATGCACTTTAAAAAAAAGTTTACTTTGCCTTACTTTGTGGCCTATGCATCAGAGCCAGTTTTACTTGCAGTACCAGCTTACATTTACCATGCTTGGCATGGGATGATAACACAGACCATAATGTACATGTGATGAGGGCCTCAGCCACTGGAGATGAGGGCTTAATTTACAGTAGGCATGCCTTCTTGTGTGGGTGCATAGGCCCCAAGTTCAGAACACCTCCATTTTACATTTTCACATTTAAAGTTGACATCCTTTTTAAACAATGACTTTTAACACATATTTGCTTGCGCAGCCGTATGGGATAATGTTCTTAGAAATTCGTTTGCTTACACTAACATTTCTTTGAAAGCATATTATCAGGCCGTGAGACATTCTGTACAAGGACTAAGTTCACTACGCAAAATGTCAATACCATCCTGAGAGGGGCAGAGGCCTGCTCTATACTGTAACTGGCAACCAGATGACACAACCCACAGGTAAATGGCCGTTAGAGCATTCTACGGTATTCTGGTGGACATCACACCCTATACTTTAGAGAATAGGCAGTGCTAGGTAGGAGTACAATTACCTGTATTCATAGAATCAAAGCAATTGTACAATGGCTGAACTGTTTATTCTCTTCATCATACTTCTAATGCTGGTAACATTATTCTGCACTATCCTATTAATCATTTTAGTACATGTATTGTATGCAAGAATGCACTTGCTTCGATAAATGTTTGAAATGCCATGGTCAATTTGAATAAGATCTGTATCCAAAATTTCCTTGGGGAGTCACTGTTCTTATGTCCTTTTCTTCCAACATCATGGGAATTCTAAAGGTACCAGGGTTTGTGTATTCAACTGGAAGGGATCCAGAAATTAGCCAAAATACAGCAACATTTTTTTTTGGTGAAAAATGTGAAAAAAAGTTCTGCAAATTAAAGCATCTGTTTTTCCCCTTGCAAATGGTATCAACAAAGGGTTTGTGGGGCTCAAATCACATTTTTTCCAGATTTCAGGGACTGAGAGACTTTTGTCTGAAAACCAACATTTTTTACACGGTTTTGGCATTTTACTGGGACATAGCCTAGTTTTGCAATTTTTGTGCTTTCAACTAGGCCTGGGCGGTAAATTCCGTTCCGCTCGCGGAATTTGCGGAATTTGCGTAATTTCGCGTTCCGCGGAGAACGCGAAATTGCTCAAAAGTCTGCTTTCCGCGATTTCGCGAAATTTTTGCTTGTTCGCGTTCTCAAAATGCGTGTTCGCGAGATATTTCTCCCCGAGCACGCAAAAAAGCATCGCGAACAAGCAATTCCGCGCGTTCGCGGAATTTCTGCGTGTTCGCGGAGATTTTTTACCGTTTCGCGGAGATTTGCGTAACGCAATTTCGCAAATTCCGCCCACCCCTACTTTCAACCTTCTTTCAGTTAATGGTAGAAATGGGTATGAAAGCAATAATGGATCATGGAAAGCTGTACATTTTAGAAAATTTGTCAAGAATTCTGAATTCAGAAAGGGGTCATTTGTGAAGATCCTTCAAGGTTTCTTTATAGAAACTAAAGGTTGAAAATATTAAAAATTGAAAATGAGTTGAAAAAAACAGCCATTTGTGCCAACGTTTTCACCTGTAACTTCTTCTAATTATGACAGATGTTTGAAACAAATATACCGTTACATCCACTAGTCCTTTCTGGTTGCAGGGGTATATATGACGTGTAGGATCACCAAGAACCCAAGTAACCCAGAGCCAATAACTGAGCAGCGTCTTGCAATGGTTTATTATGTACCGGGTATATAGCAATTAATTTGGCAAAATATATACAGTGAAAAATCGGGATGAAAGACACATAACTATTTCTGAAATTGGAACAAAATATAGAGTTTACAAACAGTAGCTATTTACACATTTCCGAAATTGTAAGTAACCACAGTAGCATGATAAGTGACTTCTATTTTACACATTGTCTTACATTTGAAAGGAAGAAATGCATTAAAAGTCAATAGGTAATAACAGTTGCTTTACAATTCTGTGTTACCCTAAGTCTCCAGATAAAAATGGTACCTCACTTGTGTGGGTAGGCTTAGTGCCCGTGACAGGAATCGGCTCAAAACCCAACATGGACAAACTTCATTTTTATAGTGAAAACTGACCCTTTTTTTGCAAAGTGCCTAGCTGTAGATTTTGAACCCTAGCTCTTCTGGCACCTAGGGAAACCTAGCAAACCTATACATTTGTGAAAAGTCGACACCCAGGGGAATCCAGGATGGGGTGACTTGTCTGGCTTTCACTGGGTTCTGTTATCCAAAATTCCTTGCAAGCCTCAAACTTTGTAAAAAAAAACACATTTCCCTCACATTGTGTTGAAACGTGGGTAAATCGAAGCAACTAGCAGATTCTAAATGCACATTTATTTAATCCACTCTCCTTACATATTCATTTAATCTCTGCATTCTTCTGATAAAAAGTACTGTCAAGTTGCCTGCAATCATTATCAAAACCTAACATAAGCCTACATTACACAGATTCTATGTTTTGTTCCTATAGTGTTTAGGTGAGGTGAATGCATGAGGACATGAATGATGAGTAGTTAGATTACTAATATTTATATGTGTACAAATGAATTTATACAACAATGATAAGGAATAATATGTGTTTTTAAAACCAAGTTAATTATAATTGAAATATTTGTATGATATTCACCCTGCACTCGTGTTATTGTCAGCCCTTGATATTATAAAAAATATAGTGGAAGTATGTCTTTTTAAAAACTATTTTGAGTTGCCTTCGATTCCTTCACATTCATCCAAGGTACCCTACCATAGACAATAGAAAATGTCAGACTGGGTAACCTCAGTAATGAGGAGGTAACATGGCCAGTCCTAGTCCGCTATAGACCATATCTGCAGATGGGAGTTCTCACAACAGCAGAAATTTGTATACTTTATGCAGCTATAATTACACTATACAGACAACTAATACAATTTGTTATGAGAGTCATAACATCAACCCTAGCAAGGGCTATTCAAACTGCACAACCACAATTGGAGATGCCCATAATTAGTCCAGTGACTGTTAATGCAGTTATAGGTAAGGTTCCCCTTAGACCGGAGCAGATTCCTTTCTGGGTTGCACAAAAGAATCAGCTTGAAGCAGTGTTTCCCCATACAGGACCCCAAGATAAACATATAATTCTCACAACGTGCCTTCCTTTGGAGATGGTTCCCCCGGTAGAAAACGGTGCCACGTGGGGCACAGTAATTGCTGCTATTTATACAAAATCAATAGCTGTTTTGCTAGAGGTGATTACACATATTTCAAAATGGATACCGGGAAGCCCATGCCCTGGATCAGGGAATGAAACTTATTATCAATTATGCTACAGTCTCCTGAATTATTTCTAGTTTTATTAAAGCGGAAGCAGCAGCATTTGGCGGTATAGCAATGTCTCACCCAGATGCCATTAGTGAATCAGTAGTGAGAACTGCCAAACATTATTATTGCTCAAGCCTATACATCTAGAGGTTGGGATAATTTGGGAGCCAGGCCTAACAAACCACAAATTAAGTGTAATTCTGAAAAGGATAACTCCAAAACAGGCACCAGAGTCTTTTAAAGACTGCTGGGATAATAAGAAAAATAAAGACAAGATTAAATTACAAGGTGAATCTCCTCCACAGGAGTCTTCTGAGATGAGCTACAATTTGCATTACCATGATACAATTAAACAGCTTTAAAGGTATAAGGCCACTGATACACATCCTTCTTTTTCCTTTTAGGAGTCATCCAAAAAAATGCTCGGAGAGAGGAGGTCGATCAGTGCGCAGATTGGAGGAGTATGTGAAACAGATGAAGGAGTCACAATGCTCTTCTGACTTCATAATAAAACAGGAAGAAAAATTTCCACAGTAAAAACCTCAATTTGAAAAGAAGAAGGTGGCTGAGATAAAAGACATGACACACATATTGAGGACTCTGCTTCAGAAGAGAGTGGGCTCTGACTCTACTAGACAGCACAACAGAAGTCACAATAGTTTGCTAAAATCATCTAGAGTGTCTGGCGGCAGTAACAGCTAGTGACTAAATTCAGGTACAGACACCGGACCAGAGACTAAGGGGCTCATTACAATGGCGGAAGGACCGCCACCAACGCCATGCGGAAGCAGTCCTTCCGCCATCGCACCGTGAATTTCCCCCCACCACATTACGATGGTGGGGGATCTAGACTGCAACCATGGCGGACGGAAAGACCGTCCAACACAGAACCACAGGCAATCAGACCGAATGCCTGGCGGAGCGGTCTGCATGCATAAAATGGTGGCGGTGCCTAGCAGGCACATCCACCATATTATGATACAGACTGTGAGCCAGCCTTTCCATGACGGCGACACCGTCATGAAAAGGCTGGTGGAGATCATGTTCGATGGCCTGTTGCAGGCCCCCAATGGGGGGAGGTGTATGTGCATGGGTACCCCCCTACATTTGAGTACACTAAATGGAAGGCACCGTGCGGTACCTGCCACATAGTGCACTGTAATGCACAACATGCATTTTCAACATAGTGGTGGGTGCTGCTGTCATTGGAGAGTGACACAGTGGACGCTGAGCAGGAATAGGTTGTTGCATCTACTTTTCTCAGTGATTGCAATAGTAAGGCTAAGGTGTTCCTGGTTTTAATGGAGCAACTGTATTTAATCGACATATGGAGACATAAGCTCTCAGAAACCACTGGGTATATACATTATTTGGCTGTACACAACATTTACACCCGCATTGGGTTTTGGTAAGTGTCCAAAACCTTAGCTTCCAGAGTAATTAAATGTGATCCTCTTCCGAGGACCTACTATAACCACTCACCAATAATTTTAGATTTAGCACTTCCTCCTTGAAAATTTGAGCTATTCGTCTGGTGCTTCCCAACCTATTCCTTATTAGACCCCGTTTTAAGGCAGACCTTTATAATAACATAGGCACAGTCGACTAGTTTACGACAGTTTGAGAGACATTTAAAGTCTCTATCAGCGGGTCACCATTGCAAAGCATGTATGGGTTCTCAGGTCTTTGAGAGGCAGACTCATGAAATTGGAAGTAGAAATTGCACAGTTAGAGAGGGAACATCAAGGTTTCAGTGATCCCCAAACCCTGCATGACATCAAGACGAAGCTTAAGGAGAATTATGACATGGTGGACAGTGAAATTACACACATGGGTAATACTCAACGGCTAGGATGTATGGGGAAGGACCTGGAGCTACTCTGGCAGGGCTGATGCGTTCTAGGAGAGATGTCAAAAAAATCACAGAAATACTAGACAAAACTGGACAGTCCCTCTATGACAGCGAACAAATAGCGGACAGATTTTGCAGATCCTATGCCGCTTTGTACAATTCATGAATTACTGCCAACTATGAGGCTATACTTCATTACTTGGAGCACATACTCATGTCGTGTCTCACCCCAGAACAGAGAGAGCACCCTATGACCCTCCCGGAGCCTGCTGAGATCCTTGAGGTATTAAAGAACATGCGAGCTGCGGATGCCCCTGGTATGGATGGCCTCACTGTCTTTTTTTACAAGACATATCAGGAATTGCTCATACTCCACCTATTTACATTATACGAGGAGATGGGTGATGCTAACGGTATGCCACCTTCAATGCGGGAAGAATTGATTTTCACTCTTTTGAACCATGTAAGCAATTCAACCTATGTTCCTCTTATAAGCCCCTGTCCCTTTTAAATGTTGACACCAAGATTTTTGCTAAAATCTTGGCAAATAGACTAGCTTCAGTGGTCCCATTTATAGTCAGCCCCGAACAGGATTCATGCCAGGCCATAGCATAAAGGTTAATCTTAGAACCCTATTCTTTTTAATACAACGCGTTGAGCCTGAGGTGAAGGCAGCTACCATTTTTTTTAGATGCCAAAAAGGCGTTCGACTTCGTGGAATGGGCCTTTATGAGGACTGTCCTGCGCCGCATTGAAGTTAGGGAAATATTTCTGCAATTAGTGAATGTGCTAAATATGGCCCCTTTGGCTCAGGTTTGCATTGGTAATTTGGTTACAGACCTCTTATGAATACTATAGGCACGCGATAGGGCTGCCCATTATCACCTTTGCTATATGTGAATATTTCAGAGCTACTGGCCTGTGCTTTGAGAGAATATCATGGCCATAGGGGGCTGTATTTTCCTGGTTACCACCTCATCTTATAAGATCATGCGGAAGACACTTAGTTGTATATTCACAAATCAGAGATGAATCTTTCTTCTGTTCTCAGAGAGGTGACTCATTTTGATGTCCTTTCTGGATTGTGCATTATCTAGGAGAACTCGATATTATTTCCTCTCACTCCATCCACGAGTCCCTCGACATTTGAATTTCGCTGACTCAGTGCAGTACCTTGGCATCCAAATACATACGGACCCGGAGATAGTAATGAACCATAACTATGGCACAGCGATTCACAAACTAGAGACTGATGTTGATTGCTGGATCAGGCTGACGGTATTTTTAATGGGGCGTATAGCCCTAATGACAGTGGTTATTCTTCCTAGGTTCCTGTTTCTGTTTCACAATATTGCAATGTTACTCGCAAGGTCATTAATTGCTACCCTATGCTCACTAATGATTAGATTGGCCTGGGTTGGTAAAAAACCCAGGGTTAAGTTGGACATTCGTACTTTGCCTATAAATATGGGGTGGTTGAGTACACCAGACCAGGAGCTATACTATAGGGCAGCTCAGAGTTTGCATGCACACTACTGGCTTTATGGCCCATATAACGTGCTGCATCTGTACATTGAGAGGGAAGCAGCTGCCCCCTTTCCCTCTCTCAGGCTCTTTTCTGTGACCCTTTGAGGTGTCACAGTGCACTTAGCTCAATTAATTCAACGATACATGCCTGGCACAATTTATTGTCCAAAGTACACCCCGTATGTGCATTTTTAATTGGCAAGGTATGCCCAGACGTGGGTCTCTTGTTCACTTTGCCACTGGATTCAAGCTAGCCTGGCTGATAAGGGCTGTTACCCCAAAACTGGACCATGGTTCTTGTTTCCGGTCCAGGGAAGACCTGGCTTAGCAGTTCAGGCTGGACTCTTCCCCTGAGGACAGGGTCAAGATTAATTTGAATATGTCTGGGTCTGAACTGTAGTGGCGAAGTGAGCTAAAGAACGATGATGCATTCAACCTAGATCTGTGACTGGTGATGAGTGTCTGAAATGTTTCAGAGATCCTTCAAACATTTTCTTGTGTTTGCTTTCTTCACCCTAAGTTGGCTGGGTATGCCCAGACGTGTGTCTCTTGCTCGCTTCGCAACTGGATTCAAGCTCGCCTGGCTGATAAGGGTTGTTACCCCAAAACTGGACCATGGTTCTTGTTTCCAGTCCAGGGAAGACCTGGCTTGGCAGTTCTGGCTGGACTGTTCCCATGAAGCACAGCGTCAAGACTGATTTGCATATGGCTGGGTCCAAACTGGGGTGGCGAAGTGAGCTAAAGAATGATGATGGATTCAACCCAGATCTGTGACTGGGTGTCTGAAAATCTTCAGCACTCCATCCATCATCTCCTTGTGTTTGCTTTGTTTGCCTTAAATTGGCAGGCGATGCCCAGACATAGGTCCCTTGCTAACTTTGTCACTGGATTCAAGCTAGCCTGGCTGATGAGAGGTGTAACCCCGAAAGCTGTGCCAGGATTGTGGTTTCCGGTCCAGGGATTTCCAGGTCTGGCTGTTCGGGCTGGGCTGCTCCCATGAGGCACACGGTCAAGACTGATTTGCATATTGCTGGGTACAATCTGGGGTGGCAAAGCGAGCTAAATAATGATGATGGATTCAATCCAGGTCTGTGACTGGGGGTGAGTGTCTGAAAAGTTTCAGCGCTCCATCCATCATCTCCTTGTGTTTGCTTTGTTCACCCACAGTTGAGCATGGAAGCACAAAATCACCCAAAATATGAAGTCATGCACCACAGTCCACCATGCACCACACATTTTTTCCCATCATCCATTTGTACAGAAAGTGAGACATTACTTGTTTTTCCATTATTCATTATCAATGGATTTCCCATTATCCATCCACACTGGAGGTGGCATCACTGGTGTCTCATCAAAACCATTGATAAAAGAAGATACCAGGCAAGAGGAATTAATTTCCCATCATCCATCATCAAAGAAAGTGAAAACACTGCATTTACTAATAGAAATCTGCACAGGAAGTGACATCACTGGAGTTCCTATTATCCATCTGTACAGGAATTGATAACACTTTCTGCCTCCTCCCTTTTCAGTCGACTCTTCAAGGCATCCCAGGACTTTAATTAAGAACCTCTCTACCATTTAAACTTACACGATAACATATAATCATGTGCCTTAACCAGAACACAACACTCCCAATCTACACAAGCACACCTAGATGAAGATAACCCGGACTCTCACATGGCATATACCCACATCACATAGACCCACCATTCTACACATCCAATACATTCCACACACCCTCAAACTACACAACACATATTCCATCTCATGCTCATCAACGCTCACTCTGCAGTACTCTACACAACAGACATTGGGGATATCTGTCACAAGCATGATGCCCTATTCATCACAGAAACATTTACACACCCACAGCTTCGCATATGCTTGTTGTCCATCTTCACACAGGTTACAGCATCTATTGTGTGGACTATACACATAAGAATCTATCAATCCTGCTGGTCTTATTCCCTTGGCAAACAAGTAACACTCAACTCCATATAGCTGCCGACATGACATTTCTCACTCTCTGCAACTCATAGTGCCTTCCATTTCTTCTATAGACCTCACAGGCAGAACAAGGACTGCACTTACCAATTCTCACATCTCCTCACAACATGATCCATCTGACATGTCCACGTCACAATTTTGGGTGACTTTAACCTCCCAGACAACACAGTTGCTCCTTGTCCCAGCCTGGTCCAGTGATACCACCTCTACCTGAGTTTTCCTGCTCACTTTTCTTCCTGAAAACAGAAGCCCTGCCCACCCCAGGACTTAATGCAGACCACAATGCAATCGCTCAGCAGAAGTGTGCAGAGGGCATACAGCTGGTATGGTAAAGGTGCTCCAAAGGTAAGTCCCTCTGTATTCGTTCTCACCTGGACCATGCCCAGCATCATTTACATAGCTATCACAAACAGCACCACACTTATCATGCAGACAAGCTGTCAGGTGGACATACACCACCATATATGACGCTTGTTATTGTGATGTGCATCCCTAGACAGGCTCTGTATGATCTTGATGAATGTGCTCTCCATAAACCCACATTTATAACCCATATGCATCTGTGTCGAGTATCTGTGGGCTTTCCACTTGTGCTTCTGATTGTGTATGTACTCTCACCTCATATAGTTTGTGTGTAGTTCTTATAGTGACATCATTGCATTATGGGCTGGGCCTGATGATTATACAATCAGGAAATGAGTCACCCAGACTGGACCTGATGATTATACAATCAGGAAATGAGACACCCAGCCTGGACCTAATGATTATACAATCAGGAAAATAGTCACTGAGAACATGTTATGGTATGAGCCCTGTGATTATACAACTAGAAAATGAGTCCCCCACTCATCAGCCATTCTAATTGGACCAGGACTATAAAGGCACTCCCCGACTACATGCTAGGCAATCAGGAATCTGTGCAGCCTCCATTGCATCTTCAGAGCAGTTTCAGGATAATGGCATATAGTTGATACTGAGTCACGATTCTGCAGAGGACATCAGCAAATCATTATGCTTCTCAAGCCTGCAGTGTGCGTCGTCATCCTGTTTCACGAGTCTGCAGCGGATGTACGCATGTCATCCTTTGTAACGGACCTGTAGTGAACATCGGTGCATCTAAAACTGTACAGTAAGTCACACTGCCAGTCACACAACCCCAAGGGGGCATCTTTAATGCCTTACAATAGAATCTTGCTACAGCAGCTTTAGGGAAATGTAACAAGTCTGTATATACAGGACTGTAACTGCTAGCACATATCACACTGCCCTCAGCATCTCATGCCCAGCTTCCTACAATGTCCAGGTCTGGCCAGTTCATTATTGTGGAACACGTGTAAGAGCTGCCCCACAGCACTTTTGGATTGGAGAAGAGCTCCACTCCTTCATGCGATTATTCAGTGACTTAACTGAGTGCAACAAACTGTCATCTTCCTGAGCAAAGATCCTCTGCTACCTGTCGATGTGGTTGCATGAACACATGGTACAGATACTGGAATGAGTGGGGTGGGATGCGCAGTGGAGTGCTTGCATTGGGTGTGAAGATGTGTGGGTAATTCTGTTTATGTTTACCTTTATATTATAGTGTACTCCACATCCTCATCGCTCACCTTTTATTACATCAAGGACGATGCCTACTTGGCAACCACAGACAAGGGTGTCCATTGAACCAATGGATGTGATCTTGTTTCTTTAATATTTTGTCCCATTCCCCCATTACCTTCATTGTGACACAGGCCATCAGAAATGCAGTCCACATAACAGTGAGGGGCGTGGTAGAATAATTACAAACATCGCTCCTGCTGGGTTCAGGATAGCTCAGGTTAGCGCATCTGACACAATCTCTGGTGGATCGTAGCACACCTGGGGCCATGACACCATTAGACTACAGATTAAGAAGTGTAAGGAAGAAAAAAAGACAACAGGTGTTTTCCATCTATGCACACAGGATAGAAACAACATCCCTTTTTCCAATTTGGGAAAGAGTTGATGAATCACCTCTTTAAAGAACCCTACATCACAATGCAATAACAGTCTACAAACCTGCCACCTCTTCTATCAGTTATTGACTTCATGCTCGGTTACGACTTTGTACAGTGCTCCACTGTCTTTTAGATAGCTTTGCAATAAAGAAATACCACATACGTTCATACATACATTGATATATACATACATATATGAGTGTTTATCAAAGGAAGTGTGTTGGATAAAAAATATGACCTGTATGGCTGTTTTTGAGAAGCAGAACTAAGCTAGCTTGTCCAGAACTCTCCCATAGTGTACCATTATTGAACTTCAATCTGTGTGCTTCTCTTGGTGAAAGCAAAGTAATAGTTGCTGACAAGATTTATTAATCGCTAACTCCTTAGTATGACTCACCAGTAGCAAAATATTATGTTGCTTGATATGTTTTACTTTAATCAGAGGTTGTTGTGAAAGAATTACAACTACAATTTTTCAACTTCAATGTACTCTCTCTCTTTCTCCTGCTCTCTCTTTCTCTTTTGATTAAGCCACACTTTTTGATTTTGGTCTCACACTGGGGAGTTATGTTCTAAATGGGGTACATGTTGGACATCTGCAGTGGTCATTCTTTAACCTGTTTCTGCTCTTCTCCAGGCTAGTCTATAAAGTTACTATGGAGGCCATGTTGATCTGTTGATCTCAGTATGAAATAATTCCCCCAGCCAGAACATTGACAACTTTGGCAGCCATTAGGTCCACTTGGGCTTAGTGTGACATGGACTGATGGCATGGTAGATACTGTAAGCACTTTTCTTTATGACACACTGCCCATGCAGATTTGAAAGATCCCTTCATGGCGCTGAATAGAAGGAAACTCCTTTGAGTGTTATCACTGAACTTTACTTTTTGTGCAAAACTGAGTTTGTTTTATCCAACTGAAGGGCTAATTTCAAGACATGTTGAGGGTAAAAAATCAAGCACGAAATTGAGTCAGTGAGTGGAAAGTGAATGAGTGATCAAATGATTGAGTATATAAGAGGGTGGGTGAGTCAGTGAGGTAGGCTGGAGGGTAATAATTGAGATGTCAGGAGTTACCAAGTTGATAAGTTTGTGATGTGGGGGTCATTTAGAGTTTGGAAAAGCTAATGAACAGCCATACATTTGGTGGCTGACCCATCTGCCAAACTCGCTGATCTGAACCATTTCAAATTAATTAAGTTCTTAAATCCTTCTGGCTGAACTTCCTGAGATGGGATGAGTCACCTTCCTCATCACAATATATCCTCTCAACAAAGCCAAAGCTTTTGATGGCTCTCTGGGAGCTGTTTTCAGATCTTATTAAAGGAAGGCATGGGCAAGCCAACTGCCAGTAGGGTAATGCTAATTAACCTACTAAAGATGTAGGCAGGTTAAAGGAAACTTTTAAAAAATCACTTTTCCTAAATATTCATTAAAAAACCCACTTCACCACTGAATTGGATTTTTTTTATTACATATTAAAAATAGCTGTTTAAGCAGCTCTGTAGCTTCCCCCAATTCAAACTTATTAGCATTATGCCTTTATTTTAGCTTTGGTATTTTCTTATAGGAAAGGTACAGCCCTAATAGTGAAAATAGGTTTTGGGGCTATTCAGTGTAGGAAGATGCAAATATTAAACCCTTGCTTGTTGCACTGTTAAATACCAGATACTCTGCCTTGTGGGCTAAATGGCCTTAGAAGTGACATTTAATTTTCAAAAGTAATGTTTCCACCAGTCAAAAAGGGTTATTTTGACAAATTCACCTACATATTTAAAGGGTGCAAATTAGTGTATGGAACAAACTGTGCTGCAGCCCGCGAGCAATACTTTACCTTTCCCGTGCCATTGGTATATTGGGGAGCTAAATATGTCAATTAGAATTTAGACAATTTATCATGTTTTAAGAGCCATTGCACATACACTGGGGACTGGACATAACTGCCTTAGTGTGCAGTGTTAAAAATCAGCAACATTAGTTTAAAAGAAATGGGAGAAACTAGGCAGAAAGGGCAATGTCTTGAATTATGTAAAAGCTTTAGAAGAGGGAGGGCAGGATTGCCAACCATGAGTGCCAGCCTGGTTTCAAATAAACCTAGGCGTAGTTCGCGAAGTAGAGCTGCGCGTAGCTACGCAAAGTGCACTTTGCACTATGCGTGCTACGCATAGCACTTCGCGAACTGCGTAGTACCCTGTTCGCCCTGCCATTTTCAATGATTGCACAGTGCGGACAAGCATCCGGCAGTGCGCAATCATTGAAAACGTTTGAGGAGTTTGAGGAGTTTGAGGTGGAGGAGTATGTAGTGAGAAGGTGTGAGAAGTAAAATGTTCAAGGGGGGTGAGTTTAATTAATGGATGAGGAGAAAGCAGTATGTATATGGTGGGGTAGATAAGTGAGGGGTGAACAAGGATGTGATATAAAGCTAAATTTACATAGAGAAAGGGCGGATGTTTGTTTTGCAGAATATAGGGGGTGAAACAAAGGAAATTGGCTGAACAGAGAACTTGGTTCACCATGAGAACAGAGGGGTACTTGTGTTAATACATATTGCTCATATTGAGGACGGGGTGAAAGGGTATAAGGGGTTCAGACATTTTTTGACATTTTTTGATTGTTTTGGTGATTACCTAAGATGTTGATCTATGGTCATTGTAATGATGGATATTTGTTTTATTGCTATTCACAGTGACCCCTGACGAAGGGCGCTCTTAGCCCGAAATGTATTGGTTTTTAAATAAACGCTGCTTTGGACGAACTCCTGCTTTTGTCGTGTTTTAGCTAGAGGTCCGGAGGGGCACAGCTTTAACATAAGAAACTTGAAAATGGCATAACATCCCGCGTGTGGATTCGGAGTATCAGTCGCAAAATATGGAGATATAATAAGAATTGAATAGATGTTTAAAAATGGATTATAATGGAGAAAAAAGTAACTATTTGCCAATGCGGCGCAATGCAGCTGTGCGGTCGGTCTGGGGCAAGATAATGCTCCACTCAATCATGCTGTTAGTAACTGAGGTACCTACTGGGCATGGTACCTTACCGACGAGCACGCATTCTTGGACAATTATGGACAAGTATAGAGAAATACGAAAATAAAAGGTGTGCACCCCACCACTTCATTTGTGTGTTCAAAATCATGCCCTACATTGGGGTAGCACCCATCAGGTTGATAAGGAGAAACGTAGCAGAAGCGGATTAGATTGCCACCATCCACATGAACGGAGCAAAATCTGGGTTTGAAAAGAAGCGGTGTTTAAATGATGGACATTAAAACAACTCATATTTAATTAATGATCAGCATGATTTTATCATTTGGGTTTTTAACTAAACGTTTCCAAAGGACTAAGGAGGGAACCGGGGATTTAACTCAAGACTATGAGCACACTGCATTATGGGCAATGTAGTTGATTTCATTTGAAAGTAATTTGACTATCGTTTTCATGGCGGGGGAATGTTAATTAGTGGGCCAATTAGGAGGCACTGCTCATGGAGGCAGTGGTTAAATAAGGGTGGGATTATGGGTGGTACAAACATTTGCTGAAACGGAGACGGTGATGGATTAGTTTGAAAGTTTGAAGCAGGTATGTGGAACTTTCGGATTGTGTCATTTTGGTTAAAGGTGCATGTGGAGTGCGTGTTTTGGTTAAAAGTGTGAATGATTGAGCGGATGGAAGTTGTCAGCAGGAAGAGGTGAGCACAAAAACGGGCCTTGTTTAAAAGAGCAACATTGAGTATATTAGTAGAGATGGGAACTGATTGGATGGAGTGGGATGAATGTGAAGTGGGAATGATGAAAGGGTTCACGAGAGTGTGGGTTTAACGTATGGAGGAGTATGTAGTGAGAAGGTGTGAGAAATTGGCTGAACAGAGAACTTGGTTCACCATGAGAACAGAGGGGTACTTGTGTTAATACATATTGCTCATATTGAGGACGGGGTGAAAGGGTATAAGGGGTTCAGACATTTTTTGACATTTTTTGATTGTTTTGGTGATTACATAAGATGTTGATCTATGGTCATTGTAATGATGGAAATGTGTTTTATTGCTATTTACAGTGTCCCCTGACCAAGGGCGCTCTTAGCCCGAAATGCATTGGGTTTTAAATAAACGCTGCTTTGGACGAACTCCTGCTTTTGTCGTGTTTTAGCTAGAAGTCCGGATGGGCACAGCTTTAACATAAGAAACTTGAAAATGGCATAACATCCCGCGTGTGGATTCGGAGTATCAGTCACAAAATATGGAGATATAATAAGAATTGAATAGATGTTTAAAAATGGATTATAGGGGGCGTGGCCAAGATGGCGGCGAGGTAGGACGCAGGATTCGGAGCTCCTGCCCGCCGCCCGCCGGAAAAAGCTTCTGAGAGCTTCAGGGAGACCCATGGCCGTCTGCAGATCACGGCGAGGGGCTGCCCCGGGGACCCGACTGGAGCGGGAGGCGGCCGCAGTTGGCTCCGGCTAGAGACGGAGCTCTGGGAGGCGACCCAGCCTGCGGTGGTCGGTACCCAGCGGAGGCTTCGACAACGCGGAGGCCCCGAGAGAGGCCTGCCGAGGCCAGCTACCCCGATACCGGCCTCTGCCTGGGGACCTGAATGCGGGCCGCCCCCACCGGACGTTGGAAGCTGCGGAGGCCCGGGCAGCGAGGAGGGGCGACCCTGGACGGCGGCGTGGCTTCTGGGGCTCGCCGGGGCCTGTGCCCGGAACCTTGCTGGCGCTGGAGCGGGACCCCTCTCTGTCCCGGGCGATCGACGAGTGGACCGGTACTGAGGGCTGCCCGGCGCTGGGGTGAGCTGTGATTGGAGCTCCGGCGGCTGGACGCAGACCGGGACCCGGCTGGGGCACTCTGCTGGCAGGATCCGGACCCAGTGATCTGCTCTCGTGCGGGCTCCGCCTGCTGCAGGGGTGACTGTGGTTCCTGTGGCGGCGACGGCGGGGCCCTCGACCCCTTTCCTGGAACTGCTCGGCGAGACAGACTGAGACGCCTGGGGAGTGTGGAGGCCTGCCTGTTCGCCTTGTGCGCGTGGGCTCACGAAGGCTGCCCGGAAGGCGGTGAGTCAAAAGAGCGCCGGAGCGGGAGCGAGGTGAGGGGCTGGGGGGCCCGGTGGGTGCCCGGACCTGGAACTTTGGGAGGTGCCGACGGAGGCGAGCCCTGGGGGCTGAGGGTACCACCGGAGATCAGCCAGCCAGTGAAATAGACGGTGGGCCACGTTCGGGCGCTGGCCTGCGGGCGCACGTGGCACCCCCCCCCCCGTGGCCTTTGCTGGGCGCCGTGTCTACCCGATAGGCACCCCCTCCGAGACCTTGCCTTCAGACCCGCGGGGCGACGGCGGGAGACAGCCTGCTACTGGCTCGGGAACTTTCCTGCCGTTGCTAGACTCCACCTCCCTGCCATTCCTGATCCCCGGCGGCGACACCGACGCGCCCCTCGGCGCTGGTTACTTCGTGGGACACTACGCTATGCCAGTATCCAAGGCGAGGAAATCAAAGCCTCTAAAGGACATATTTGGGCGCCCTCAGCCTGTCCCCGGCAGTCAAGGCGCGGATTCCCAGATGGCGACCCTGCAGCGTTCTCCCAGCGTTGGGGAGGAGCCGGTCACCAAGGCGTTCATGGAATCCCTCTTCCAGACTCTGCGGGCTGACCTACAGACAGTGAAGGCTGACCTCACCGCAGAGATAAAAGACATCCGCGGGGATGTGGAGGAGGTGGGGGAGCGAGTGGCGGCGTTGGAGGAGAAGAGCGACGCCACTGTGTCCGACATGAACACGATCCAACAAGAAATCCTCTGCCTGCGGGACCAGCAGCTAGATGTTCAGACCCACCTCGAGGACCTGGAGAACAGGTCCCGCAGGCATAACATCCGGATTCGCGGAGTGAAACCCGCGGACGACAACGCGGACCTCCATGCCTTCGTCGTGGGCCTCTTCCGCCACATCCTGGCGGCGCCGGATGACGCGGAGATCGTCCTGGACAGAGCACATAGGGTCGGTCCACCCCGGGCGCCCAACAGCCCCCCTGCGGACATACTGGTGTGTGTCCAAGACTTTAAAACCAAAGAAGCTATCCTCGCGAAAGCAAGGACCCTCCACCCCGTCTCTTATATGGGGCACTTTCCGGTGCTCTACCAGGATTTAGCCCTGATCACTTTGCAACGCCGACGACAGTTCCGCCCTGTCACGGACCACCTCCGGCAGCGGAGCATTCCATACTCGTGGGGGCACCCATTCCGCATCATCTTCCGCCTCGATGGCAAACTTCACCAGCTACGTTCGCTCTCCGAGGCCTGCGGAGTGCTGGACTTGGTGCCACCGGACGGGGAGGGGGACAGTCGAGCTGCGGACCCGGAGCCGGGGCCCTCGGCGTCAGGATGGCGGCGACAGGGAGGGCGCAGATGGGGCTGGAAGCCTCACAAAGCAGACATAGCTACGAGTCAGCGGGACGCTCTGGCTTCGGCGACGAACGCGCTGGCCGGGCTGCCTTCCGGGGCTGAATGAGCACTGGCCACTTGTAGCTCCACGAACTTGACCCAGGGGTCTCCGGCGGGAGGTGGGCGGTGGAGGGAACCGATACTCACCCTCTTGGTCACACTATGGTCCCCACACCAACGCCCTCCTGGCTTTGCCAAGGTGACGAACAATCTTACCAGATCAAGACTCTGCTGTTGGGTTTTGTTAATGTTGTTATTCTTGATACATTTGTTTTGCAAGGGGTTTTGGTTTTTTTCTTTTGGTATGGGTTCCCTCGTCCGCTTTCCCCTGTTGCACCCCGACAGATGCGGCACAAGGTCTCAGAGGGTTTTAGAGGCCACCCACACTTGCTTAGGATAGTTAGCGTCCTTCAGCGATTCCGCCTTGCTCACTGGACCGTAGATGCCGCACACCCCCCTTAAAGTTCTTACGCTAAATGTGCGGGGGCTGAATAATCCCGTCAAACGAAAGGCAGTCCTTAGTTACCTGGAACATTCGAAAGCGGACATATGCCTTTTACAGGAAACACACCTACTGGCTAAGGACCACCACAGATTGAAATCCCGAGCCTTCCCAACACAGATGTTTTCCTCTGCCAACTCCAAGACAGCTGGGGTGGCCATTTTGGTTTCCCGCTCTTTCACAGGCAGGGTCTTACACAAAGGGGCGGAGATCAGGGGTCGACTCCTCACCTATCAATTCTTACTGGGGGGGTGACTCTGGATGTTGGTTCCGTCTACGCACCTAACGAAGGGCAGATTGCATTCCTCCTCAATGCTCTTGACGATGCGGCCGCCGCTTCGGGCCGCTGTCTGCTGCTGGGCGGTGATCTTAATATTGTCTTTGACAACGCACTGGACCTGTCCGGTCAGAGAACTGGTCAGGCGGGCGTCCTCTCGGCTGCCGGACGAGCTCGTCTCCGTGATCTGGGGCTGTCTGACCTGTGGCGCCACTTTCACCCGTCTAGTCGGGGCTACTCCTTCTACTCCAGGGCACACAAAACGTATGCACGCTTAGATTTCTTCCTTAGTTCCTCATCACTTCAGGCCCACGCATTGAGCACTGACATCCTACCGGCCTCCCTTTCCGATCACTCCCCAGTTCTGGCCACCTTCCAGCTCCCACCATCCCTGCAGCCTCTCCGACATTGGCGCCTGCGCGATACACTGCTACACCACCCCTCGGTTATCGAACAGCTCCAGAAAGCCATCTCGGACTTCCTCGCTCTCAACGCTAATCCGGAGACGACTCTAGCGACACAGTGGTTGGCGCTGAAGGCTGTCCTGAGGGGGGAATTTATAGCCATCTCATCTGCCCAGAACCGCGAACGCAGCCGCAAACGGGCGGAACTTTCCCAGCTCGTCTCAGAGCTTGAACAAATGCATCAGAGAACCGGCGCTTCCCGGGCCTGGTGACAGCTCTGCATAGAAAGGAAGCAGCTTGCTGCCCTGGATCAGGACAGGGCCGAGTTCGCCGCGATCAGGCTTCGACACGCATACTACACGGGAGGGGATAGGTGCGGCCGCCTGCTGGCAAACAAACTGCGGGAGACCAGACAAAAGCAGGGAGTCCGCGAGATCCGGACGTTAGGGGGGGAACCTGTAACTGACGACGCCGATATAGCAGAGGCATTCCGCGATTTATATGCGGGCCTCTATTCTGGGGAGCCCCTGGAGACTCAGGCCTGCGCTGATTACATAGCGGGGGCCCACATGCCTTCCCTGCCTTCTGTGCAGGCGGACCTCTTGGAGAGGGATATCCGGATAGAGGAGGTTGTCTCAGCGATCTCACGCCTTAAGTCGGGTAAATCGCCGGGCCCAGACGGCTACACAGCTGCCTTTTATAAGACCTTTTGTAGCCAAGTAGTCCCTCTCCTGACGAGTTTATTCAACACCTTCGACCAAGCGGGAGCTATCCCGAGTGAAATGCTAGAGGCCGCGATAGTCGTTATCCCTAAATCTGGAAAGGATCGGACGGCTTGCAGCGTGTACAGACCCATCTCCCTGTTGAACATAGACATTAAATTGTACACTAGCATCCTCGCGGCCCGATTGGCGCCGCATATGGCCTCCCTGGTTGAACCGGATCAGGCGGGCTTTATTCCACAGCGGCAGACAAGCGACAACACTAAGCGCATCTTGCATCTGATCGAAAAGGCGTCTCGTACGCAAGGAGAATACATGCTCTTGGCCATCGACGCAGAGAAGGCCTTCGACAGGGTGCACTGGCCATACCTCGAGATGGTTCTGGAGAGCGCTGGGCTTGGGGAGAAGCTACGTACCAGGATCTTAAACTGCTATCGCTCCCCCATGGCGACGGTCCGGGTGAATGGCTATACTTCCTCCCGCTTCCCCATTGGGAGGGGTACTAGACAGGGGTGCCCCTTGTCACCCCTCCTGTTCGCGCTCTATATGGAGCCTCTGGCTTTAAGGGTGCGGAGGCATCCCCTCATCACGGGGATTAAATTTGGAGGCGACATCCATACCATTAGCCTCTACGCGGATGATATCCTGCTTTCCCTCTCTAATCCAATATCAGCTCTGCGCGCTCTTTTCATCGAACTGTATGGCTTTGCGCGGGGATCAGGATTCAAAATCAATTTGGAGAAATCCATAGCACTTAACGTCTCGCTCTCCTCACACACCCTGGCCCAAATCCAGGCAGAGCACACCCTGAGCTGGGCGGCTGCCTCGATCCCCTATTTGGGCATTCACCTAGCCCCGACACTTCAGGCCACCGCGGACCTTAACTACTCTAATCTCCGCTCCCGCATCCGATCAGAACTGCGCAGATGGAAAACTTATACGCTCTCTTGGCTAGGCAGGATTGCGGCCATCAAGATGTCGGTCCTCCCGCAGATCTTGTACCTCTTCCAAACTCTTCCCCTCCGCCCACCGTCCGGCTGGATCCAACAGACTCTGACGGACCTGGCGCGCTTTATCTGGCAGGGCCATAAGCCCCGATTTCGACATGCAGTAGCGCCTCTCCCACCGGAGCGGGGGGGGGTGGGGGTGCCCGACCTTCAACTATACTACCATGCCGCTCAGCTTCGATACTTAGTGGAATGGCACCAATTGGAATCGGAGAAACACTGGCTGTTTCAAGACCAAGCGGGCATCCCCTTCCTTCGTAAGCAGCATAGACCACCCAATCTCTACGCTTCCGGTATCACGAGCACGGTGCTGGACTCATGGGACCGCACTACCTTGCCCACCGACTGACCTCCTTTCCATCACCGCTCACCCCAATCTTCGACAATCCAGAGTTTCGCCCTGGCGCGGACGCCCAGGCCTTTCGCGCCTGGCGCTCCTCCTCTTGTAGGTCCCTGGGTTATCTTTTCGATTTTGATGGCATAATCACATTTCAGCAACTCAAGGAGCACTATGGCCTCCCGGAGTCAGAGTGCATGCCATATTTACAAGTCCGACACTGGGCACTCCACCAACAGGTTAGGCCCCAGGCGCAGCGTCTCCTGACCCCTTATGAAAAATGGCTGATGACGCGCACGTCCAATAAGCAGATAATCTCTGACCTCTACAAAATGCTTCTGGACTCCACCGCACACACATATAACGCAGGCCGGGCTCGGAGGGAAAGGGACCTGGGCAGGTCCTTAAGCCACAAGGAATGGGACGGTATCTACCACAGAGCACGGCACTCTGCGTACCACATGGGTCTCACGGAGACTCTGACCAAAATTGCCACCTACTGGTATTATACGCCAGAGCGCTTGCATCGCTTTGACCCACGTCGGAGCGCGCTGTGTTGGAGGAATTGTGGAGAAGTGGGCACCCTAGTACACGTTCTGTGGAGCTGTGCCTTTATGCAACCATACTGGTCCCAGGTTCTGGACAAAATTGATCTGCACTTCGAGACAGAGCTACCGCGCTTCCCCGCGTATATTCTTCTAGGCTTGCCCAACCCGTTGACATACCCACTCAAATCCCGGAGGGGCAGGCTGATGGCCATCGCCTTAGGCGCAGCGACACAAAACATACTGATACACTGGCGCTCAGCCCAGCTCCCGACACACTCTGGATGGCTCCAGAGACTCTGGGGGGTTTTGGGTATGGAGAAACTCACACTCACTTTAGCTGGCAGAGGATCCGAATTCCCAGAGTTGTGGAGGCCCTTCCTCACCCTACTGGTGTCTGAATTCCGTGAGCTGACCTGTCCCCGCTATCTGCGGTTACTGCACCTAGCGGACACGCAGATTCCAAAAGATACTTCCCGGAATCGCCGCAAGCGGCGGCGTTGATCCTTTAGAGGCTGCCCTCACTTGACCGGTCACAGCGGACGAGGGAAGGGGAGGGGGGAGGTATCATTTGGGTATTGTATGGTTTTACTGTTTTTATAATTTTTTGTCTTCGGTTTCTGTTTCCCACCCGTAGTTTTGCTAAGCTTGGCGACCCAGTTGCCTCATTGGTATTGTGCCTTCAGACTCGAGGGTGGTTGTTGTTCACTGTCTGTTTGAAATCAATAAAGAGATTTAAACCATAAAAATGGATTATAATGGAGAAAAAATTAACTATTTGCCAATGCGGCGCAATGCAGCTGTGCGGTCGGTCTGGGGCAAGATAATGCTCCACTCAATCATACCACAATTTAGGATGCCTTGTGCCAATATACACGCTCTTGCACTAGTGATGGTGTGAGCTTAATGTTAAGCATAGTGTTTATTGGAAGGAGACTCTTCCTGTAAAAAACACTGTGCTTTTGCCAAGTTGAAGACTTTTTGAAGTTTCTATTTGTACAGTTCATCACACATGCAAAGTTGAAAGAGAGCTGAGAAAAGAAAAGTTTCCCTAAACTTTATTCCTTCTTCGAGCAGGCATACATTTTGGGGTAAACGTTTTGTTTATCTTTCTAAAAGAATTGTGATTTGCATCAAAATCCATGGATTGGTGGGCTGCCTCATTCGAACAAAGAGGCGCAAAGTAGCTCAAAGCACTTGCATTCATTAGTTTACAACTATTATAAAACACAAATGCAGGTTTGTACTGTACAGTAATCTCAAATCAAGCCTTTGGACTTGTTTGCATCAAAGGCTTGATGAATAGCTGCAAACTGTCTTTAAATTATAAACCTATCTTTAATAGTTGTGACAGGGGCTCAGAAGTGACTTCATGCTGACAAACAACACTGTACAAAATGCCTAATTTGGAAAATGTGTTTATATCTTCAGGAATGACATTACATGTGCACTATGTGTGTCATATTATATTTGATGGACATATATATATTTAGAATTAGAAAGTGACTCTCCTACCTGCCATGGTTGGAAGTCCTTCTCTAAACTTTCACTCTCTGAGGGATGTCCTGAGTGCACCTTGGATGAGATCATGTTGTGTAAGGCATGAGCAGCTGCGTAGACCGCAGTGTAAACACTGTAAGTGATGTAGAAATTATAAGCATCGTACATAAAGGGGTCCAAATCTCTCATTGTCTCGTTCCCTGTACAATGAGGGTAGTAGGATTCATAGGCAAAAGTCCTATCCAGTAAATCAGGAGAACAATGGAATGCTAGCACCCAAAGCCACACAAACATGGAATTGTCTGAGAAATTTAAAGGGTTCACACTGTACAAGAAATCTGTCAGTCCAGGAATCTGTCCCTTAGGAATGGAAAATTCCAGTGCACCACTGAAAATATTCATTCCAGAGTCATTTATAAAATCTTTCAGATGTGATGTGACTGCAGAAGTGATCCAAACTATAGTAGTCAGTCTTTGCAAGTGGTCTAGGAGGCCTGAATACATGTAAGCATATGAACAGTGAACTATCACCACATTGACAGAAGAAACACGGATTGTTTTAGAAATCTGATCCTGCTCAATGTCCCAGGACTTGTCGACTCTTTGTAGGAAGGCCACACAGCCTCCACTCCTGGTGATCTCTCTCTCCAGCTCCTCACCAGCCCTCCTGCCGCTCTCATCATC
The DNA here is from genome assembly GCF_964204655.1 of Triturus cristatus. Taxonomy (NCBI): domain Eukaryota; kingdom Metazoa; phylum Chordata; class Amphibia; order Caudata; family Salamandridae; genus Triturus; species Triturus cristatus. The sequence continues at coordinate 28,104,653 of NC_140593.1, read as the reverse complement.
TGAAATAAGGATCCCAACCCAGGTCCAGCCAAAGTGCTGGAGCAGCCGGGCGATGGCGCGTGCCTCGTGTATCTCATTGGGGACAGTGCGGTAAAAGGATGGGAAGCGATGTCTGTCACTGAACATTGGATCCATGGCACCATAGCTGACCTGAGGAAGACATAATATTAGCTATTAGACATATTGCACCAACCTCCATGAACACACATTACTGCCGATGGTGCGTGGCTTGTGGATCTGGATCTCATTGGGGACAGTGCGGTAAAAGGATGAGAACTGATTTCTGTCATTGAAGACTGGATCCATGGCACCATAGCTGACCTCACAAAGATATGGACATGAGCTATTGGACACTTTACAAAGCTATGGGTGTTTCAAGATGTTTTTCACAGAAGTGCTGTAGTTTGCTTAACTGTAACACATCCGTTCAGTTCCAAAGTGCTTTCTCATTCCAGGAAGTCTGCTACCTCTTCACAGTGAAATGGATCAAATATGTTCATACCCTTTGCTTTAATCTATATGGACTCAAACTACGAGTTTCTAACCCCCCCCTTCAGAAGCACTCCCACTAGATGGCATCTTGGTAGGAGTTCTAGTTTATTTTGCACACTGTACGTCCCACCCTATTTAATGGGAGATGGACTGTGGACGCCCTGCAGAAACTAATCCAAATTATGTTTCGTTTCCTTTTAACATTTTTGTTTGATTGTGATGTATGCTGTTTATAGTTGTTTAATGAAACAGCCTTAAAATTCCCTGCTAAGTGAATTGCTGGAATTCTTACGCTCTGCACTAAAAATCTGCACTTGGAAATTACGAGCCAGAACAAGTCCACTTTCATTTAGAAATCAATTCCTGTTTAGAGTAACCAGCTGCTGATAGACTGTTGCGCTGTTGCTTGATCGCGCTTTTGCACATTTGACTGAAGTGAGGCCTTTGCGACAGGGCATCCTATTTTACCCCCCACCAGAAGCACTCCCACTAGATACAATCTTGGAAGGTATAGTTTATTTTGTACACTGCATATCCCGCCCTATGAATTGGGAGATTATCTGGGGACACATGTAAAGGGCACCCAGTGGGCATGCCATAAAGGCAAGTCTGTCCTCACGTGTTGGCACATCAACCGCACACACCGCCTGCCCCTATGCTGGTTTTCGCTCACAGCATAGAGCTCTCCATGACCTTATCACTCAGGTAAAGTGGAGAAGGTACCCAAGAGCTTCTTGCCCTGAGGCCCCCTTTTTCTCAGTTACAATGCCGCGATCCAGGAGGGCAAACCACCAATATAGATAGCGCCAATATATATAAAGGGAAGGGAGTCTTCCATTGTGGACTCACTAAGTCTGAATCCATAAAGACACCATAGAAGTTAAATTCCTACTTAAGGACACAGGAACAGATATTCAAATTATTATGGAAACATGGGCCTCATCGGACATAAATCCAGAATTTGGGAAGGCTTGCCCGAGGAATATGGGATACAGGTACCCAGAAAGTGAAGTTTAGGAGGTGGGACAGTGGCGATCTTCAGGCATACTATAAAGGTAATTTATTTCCAGAGCCTTGTGGGTTTGCTTGATGATCTGCACATCTATTGATGAAAATCAGTCTAAATAATTCAATTCAACAGTATTTGTTTGAGGTGCTCATATGATGTTACTATACCCACCCACCAGGGTATATCTTTCCTAGGAACTCACACCTAGAACAATATTGAACCACAATACACCAGAGCACACCCGATCATTATATCTCTAATCCAACACAGAAGCCAAAGGAGACTAGAGAAAAAGAAGAAAAAAAAACCCCACACTAAACATTTCAGTCATACCAATGATCAAATGTCCTTTCAATTGAAAGCCAGGCACAATCTTGAATCAGGTCTTTCCGTTGATTTTTATTTCCACTTTCAAAATACGCAGAACAGCAGCCGATGCACGTTTCGCCCCCTGGGCTTTATTAAGCCACGAAATCAAAAGTAGTCAGGTCCGATTCTTCTCGAACCTGCTTTGTATATATTGGCCTCCGTAATAAGAAGTTTATCTGCTTGCAAACTGCTTGATCCTTTTCAGTGCGTAGCCCCACAGATACAAGGACCACTTCAATCTTTTTGTCGCTAATAAAATCAATCGGACCTTGATAAGTCCATTCTGAGTCTTCTCGCATGTGTGTAGAGTTGTGACCGGCAGCTAAGCTTAGCTTAGATAAACTTCTTATTACGGAGGCCAATATATACAAAGCAGGTTCGAGAAGAATCGGACCTGACTACTTTTGAATTAGGGCCTTGATAAAGCCCAGGGGGCGAAACGTGCGTCGGCTGCTGCTGTTCTGCGTATTCTGAAAAGTGGAAATAAAAATTAATGGAAAGACCTTATTCAAGATTGTGCCTGGCTCTCAATTGAAAGGACATTTGATCATTGGCATAACTGAAATGTTTTGTGTGGGAATTTTTTTCTTTTTTTCTATCCTCCTTTGACTTCTGTGTTGGATTAGAGATATAATGATCGGGTGTGCTCTGGTGTATTGTGGTTCAATATTATAAAGGTAACACCACTCTCTCTGGCTCCCCTGCCAAACTGTGAATTAATTGCCCTTAATTTTCAGCTGCCTGCCAATAAATATAACCTAGTGATATCATGCTAACCTGATTCTAATTTTGATCACATCTTAGTGAACTTTCTCAGCCCACTACTTATCACACACTCCAATTTGTTCGTGCTTGAAAACTTTAACTTCAGAGTTCACAACAGGGATGACAAAAAACCAGCTGAATTACTTACATCTATGGTGCACATCAACGTCTACATGGCTTCGCTCGCCCCCATCGTTAGAACCTACGGACTCAACATTGTGTCATATGCAGACGAAACCCAACTCATCCACTCCCTATCCAACAAACCCAACACCGCCAGACACAACTTTCGAGAAGGCATGGAAGCCATCGCCAAATGGATGAAAAACAGCTGCCTACAACTAAATACCAACAAAACGGAAGTACTCACCATGTGCCCAAATCCAGATGCCTGGAAAAACACCTGATGGCTCCCTGCCTTTGGAAGCCCGTCCACCCCCATGGACCACACACGCAACCTGGGAATCATCCTGGATTCAGAACTCAAAATGGACCGCCAGATCAAGTCTGTCTCGTCCTCCTGCTTCCACACCCTCCACCTCCTACGTAAGACCTTCAAATGGATCCCCCGCGAACACAGAAAAACCGTCACTCATGCCCTGGTCGACTACAGCAATGCACTCTATGCCGAAATAAACAAAAACCTCACCCGCAAGCTACAGAACATCCAAAACGCTGCCGCAAGACTGGTCCTCAACCTGCCTAGACACTGCCACATCTCCCAGCACCTGCGCCCACTCCACTGGCTCCCCATCAAAGCTAGAGTCACCTTCAAGATGCTAACCCACGCTCACAAGGCCCTCCATGAAACCTGACCAGCATACCTGAATACCCGACTCAAATTCCACACACCCCAAAGGACCCTACGATCAGCCCAGCACCAAAAAGAACAGATCGGGAGGTCGCTCATTCTCCTTCCGTGTGGCCAGAGCCTGGAACGACCTTCCACTCCACCTCAGACAGATAACATCGCTCCCCATCTTTGCAAGAAACTTCAAAACATGGCTCTTCGACAGACCCCCTCCTTGATGGACTGGAACCTGTGAACCCCCCACACCCGCCGGCACCTTGAGACCCTTACGGGTGAGTAGCCGCACTTAACAAACACCTGATTTGATTAGATTTTATGGAAACAATAGTGCTTAATAAACACATACAGGGTCCTACACATAGGACTGGTCAAACTCTGCATTTGGTGTTTGCTAATAACAATATCATATCCAAAACAGAAGTAACACCATTAGTTTTGTTGTCATTCTGTTTAAATACTTGCTTGATCTGGCAGCCTTGGCATGGGTTCCCCTTGACTTGTTTGCTTTCGGACTTCCTGTTTTGCTGACTTCATTTTTGCTGGCTTTAGGATTCTGGGCACTTTACCACTTTTGACTAGTGCTAAATTGCTTGTGCTGTTTTCCTAAAACAAGGTAACGTTAGCTTATCCACAATTGACAAATTTAATCTACTTATAAGTCCCTTGTAAAGTGCACTACATTTGCCCTGAGTCTGAAAATTAAATGCTACTGGTGAGCCTGCAGCACCGATAGTACCAATCACTTCAGTAGTCCTTTAAGCATGTGTAAGGCCTGTTGTTGCAGAGCCGGGGAGTGCAGTTTAGACTGCCATGTTGACCTGGCAAGATAATCCACATTCCAGGCCGAAACGTTCTTTTTTGATACATATAAGATATATACTTTTAAGTTTTATATATCCTGGTAGTGAAAAACGATTACATTGTTTTGTAATTTCTGAAAGGCCTATCTTTTCCTTAGGTTACCATTGCGATTAGCGATTACCTCACTACATCTTATAAGTGTAGTTTCCAATTTGGACAAGATAGATATTTTGCGTTTGGTGTCTTTGGACTGACAATTTAAAATCACAACTTATGGTAAAGTTGGAATTTAAATTGTTAGTCTGAAAGTGCTACTTTTAGAAGGTTGCCATTTTCATACTTTAACCATTCTGTGCCTCTGCCTGTCTCTAAATACATGTCTGGGTAGGTGACAACTGGGCTTTGTACATTCCGTCTAGACAATCACACACAAAGGGAGCTGAGGTGTGTCATTCACATTCGTTCGGCCCTTCACCAGGTAGATGGTTCTTTCTGATCTAGAAGGGAGGGAGAAGCTGACACTTGCATCTGAATTGTCCACACACAAATAATGGCCAGCCCCACTATAGTGAGTCTGAAGCCAGAGCAAGATGGGCAGGCACCTTGTGCACTTCAAATTCTCCTTTTCTTCTGTGCCTGCCCTCTTGCTTGCTGGCAGTTCTGTGCCTGCCCTGCTTCCTGCTGGATATTTATGCAAGTATCCATGTGCCATCTGCTATGCGCCGGTCAGAACAGAAGAATTTGCCTTTAACGCATCTCTGCTTCAAGAACTCTACACTGCTGAAAGCATAGCTTGACAACAAGGCCAGGGGTTCAACACCGAAGCATACCCAAACCGTGCAACTCAGAACTGACACATCTCCTACAATCCTTTGGATTGATACCAATACATTGCTTCTGACCACTCCTCACAGCTGCTCCTTGACATTGACGCTTTCTCCGTGAAGGTAGTGTTTGCAAGGGCTCTGATTGGCTCCTGTATCTGACCTGCGCTCCATTCCGGTCTGCTTGACTTTTCAGATTTGACCTGGATCACTGCGACCAGATAGCCCCGGATGGCGCTTTATGACTCTAAGTACTATAAATCAAGATATTCTTTAAAAATTCATAAATGTGTTTCCACTTATTGGATTTTTGTTGTTTTGGTCTTGTTTTGTTTATCAAATTAAGCTCTATGTTTCTAAAACTGTTGTGGATTTTTTTCATGGGCCTTACACTGTTTTACTGTTGGAAATGCTGCACAAATACTTTACACATTGCCTCTTAAGTTAAGCTTGAATGTTCTGTGCCAAGCTATCAGGGGGTGTACACAGGTTAATTTAGGGTGTGTATCTGGCTTACCCTGACTAGGATTGTGTTACCTGCTTGGACAGGTTGCATACTTCTACCCACCAGAAATGCAATTTATAACATTGATGTTCAGCGGTGAGGATAGGACTTCATTTTATGCAGTATCTTACAGTAATTTGCTACGCACTACCATCCATATATAAGACCAATTTCAATCAATAGTCTCTGATCCTCATTGGAATATTTTCCCTACTCTTTCTGATTTTAAATTTTTCAAATCTCACTGATTGGCATTTTTTTCCTTAAATAATGTCTCCATCTCGAGTTCCTGTATCTGCACCTACAACCATGGAGTGTGAGATGGCCCAGTTGGAGAGTTAGACTGCCCCCAGCTCAAAACCTTCTGCAAGTGGTTTAGGGTTTCCATGAGGGGCTTCACCTAGAAGGTAGAGCTATAAACGTCAATGAGGGTATGTTTAGATTGCCCAGGATTTCTCTGTGACCCCAGAAGTAGATGATGCGGTTACAGAGGATTATGACATAGAGCGGGATTCACTGGTGAAGGGAAACATCCATTACAATGCAGTCATTACAACAACCTACCTTTACAACGAAACAGTTACAACACAACTGCCTTTACATCGCATGCCATTACAATGCAAGCCATTACAACGCATGTCACTACAACGCATGCCATTACAATGCATACCATTACAACATATACCATTACAACGCATTATAAGGTAAGTAATGGAGATTTTAGTATTAGGGTGGTATTGATTTCAGGGTACATGGGCATAGTAATTTGTAACCCCACACTATCCAACACGTGCCCTACTGTTGCACTCACTGGAGTGGGAATAGTATTTTTTACCCCTACACTATCTCACACTTACCCTACTGTTGCACTCACTAGAGTGGGAATAGTAATTTCGACCCCTACACCATCCAACACGTACCCTACTGTTGCCCTAAAAGTATTATGCATTGTAATTGCATGTGTTGCAATGGTATGCATTGTAGTGGAATGAGTTGTAATGGTAGTTTTAAAAAATGTGTTGTAATGGCATGCGTTGTAAAATCATGTAATGTAATGGTAGTTGTGATGTAAAGACTGTTGCAAAAGCATGCGTTGTAATTACATGTGTTATAACATTGTATATTCACTGGCGAATCTGGATCTGCCTGTGGGGCAGGGAGTCAACAGTGAGGAGGTTCCCACAGAGCAGGCGGTAGTGTATATATAAAAGGCCTGACCCCAGAGGAGCTGGAAGACAGAGTGAGGAGAAAAATTTCAGATTGGAGTAAGCCAAGCTCAATTTAGAGGAAAAGCAAATGCAATTGGCTATGGAGGAGGAAGAGAAAATGAAAAAGTTGGCAATGGAGCAGCAAAAACTGGCCATGGAGGAGAAGCTTTTACTAGAGTGTTTGGCTCATGAGAGGAGCCTAAAGGAACTGGACTTCAAAGCTAAGCAAGTAAAGTCCAGTTGTGGCTCCAATACTGTAGTGTCTACTTAGAGAAGGGTCCACATTCCCAAGGATGTTGTTTCTGATTTTGTGGTGGGAGGCAACATAGATAGATGATTTGAGGGCTATGAGATTACTCTGCAGATGCACAAGGCCCCTGGGAATAATTGGGGAGCTGGTGTCTGGAGGCACTTTTATAGTCAGGGGAGGGTCACCCTCCTGGCCCTAGAGGGGTGAGAGGATGATGTTTCGCATCACGAAGGAGACCCTAATCAGGAAGTTTGTTCTGGCCTCACAAAAAGTACAGACAGAAATTAAGGGATAGTTAGAACCGTTCACAACAGACCTAGGAGGATTGTGTGGATTCCTTTTTCAAGGCACTGGATAGTTGGGTGAAGGACAGTGATGTGAAGGTTAAACAGGGGTTGTACAATGTGATTGCACAAGCGCATCTGTTCAGTCATTGTTTCCCAGATCTGTGCGAACACCTTGTGGATGGTAAACTCACTGACCCGACAGAGCTTGCTAAGGAGACATAGTGATGGGAGAGAAACAGGGTCCATAAGAAGGTATCTGAGGGGATCACTGCAAGGGGGGGCAGGGTCCTCACCAGAAGGAGGGGGAGGACAAACACAAAAACAAGGAGTTCACTAAAGGGCCACAAACAAGTCATGTTTGTCAGGGTTCTCACTCCCTTTCTAGAAAGAAGAAGTGCTTCCCCAATAGTAAGTCTGAGGGAAGGAACCCTTGAAGTGCTTTGAGTGTCAGCAGGAAGGGCAGTTCAAGGGAAATGTCAAGTGTCCCAAGCGGGCAAGCCGCCCAATGGTGGGCAGTCACTGGAGTTGATTAGTGTATCACTTGTGGAGGAGATGGTCCCCGATAGTCTGGGGGATAGTGCAGAGGTTACCCTAGTGTCCCTGGGTGACAGAAAGAAAGTGCAGAGAACTCACATGCCTGACAATACTAGAAAGTATAATGAATATGTCTCTTTACAATGCATGCAAATACAGTGCATGCCTTTACAATGCGGTCATTACAACGACTGCTTTGTACCACGCATACCATTAGATACAAATCGTTACAATGACTTGCTGTATGGGGTGCGCTGGGCTTAGGAATAGTATTATTTACTATTCCTACTTCAGTTTGTGCAACAGCAGGGAAGGTGTTGGGTTGTAAATCCAACACCAGCGCGCTCCCTACAGCAAGTCGTTTGAACAACTTGCGATATAATGTACACATGGTAACAACTTGGTCATTGTAACAACCGTGTTGTAAAGGTAGCACGTTGTGGAGACAGCGTTGTAAGCGCTGGTTCCTAGTATAGTCAGTTGGTCAACACTAATGGGCAGAGGGTGGAGGCTCTGTGAGACACAGAAGCCAGCATGACAACCGTTCGGTGTCATCTGGTGTCTTCAGAGCAGGTGGTTCCTAATTTGTTAAATTGATTTCAGCTGACAACCGTGAGAGCCACCATCCAGAGGCTCTAGTTCCCTTTGAATGGGGGATTCTCAGGTCTGCTTAAGATAGCTATCAGTCTGTCTAGACCTGTGGATTGTCTGCTGGGTAATGACCTGAGCAAACACAAGGAGATGATGGACAGAGAGTTGAGACATTTTAGCCACTCACCCTCAGTCACAGATCTGGGTTGAATCCATCATCGTTCTTTGGATCATTTTGCTGCCCCAGTTGAGACCCAGCCATATGCAAATCAGTATTGACACTGTTCCTCATGGGAACAGTACAGCCAAAACTGCCAAGCCAGGTCTTCCCTGGACCGGAAACAAGAATCCTGCAACCGGGTTTAAGATAACACCCCTCACCAGCCAGGCTAGCTTGAATCCAGTGGCAAAGTAAGCAAGGGACCCATGATGGGAATACCCTGCCAAATTAGGGTGAGCAAAAGAAAACACAAGGAGATGATGGATGTAGCACTGAAACTTTTTAGACACTCACCTCCAGTCATAGCTCTGGGTAGAATCCATCACCGTTCTTTGGGTCACTTTGCCACCCCAGTTTAGACTCAGCCATATGCAAATCAGTCTTGACCCTATTACTCATGGGAACAGTCCGGCCTGAACTGCCAAGCCAGGTATTCCCTGGACTAGAAACAAGCTTTGTGGGACCAATTTTGTAAGACCCCTCATCAGCCAGGCTAGCTTGAATTCAGTGGCAAAGTGAGCAAGGGACCCATGTCTGGGCATACCCTGCCAACTTAGAACAGACAAAGAAAACACAAGGAAATGATCGATAGAGCACTGAACCTTTTTAGACACTCACCCCAGTCACAGATCTAGGTTGATTCCATATTCATTCTTCACCTGAAGCATAATGCCTGGAAGGAGGTCTAGCTTAGGTTCCATGTCAAGCTGTTAGGGTTGAATGAGTGGGTGTGTCTGACCACACAGTCCCTGGCAGCCCAAGAGGGTGGTCAAAAGGACCTGAAGCCTGGAATAACTGACCTTCCTTCCCTTGTAGGTACCATGAGGGGGAAACCATGGTACCTACAAGGGAGGAAGTGGCAGAACTGGGGAACCTGCTTGCGCGTCCGCGCATGCGCATTTGTCAGAAGAAGTTGGAAACCAGGAAGAGGGAGCCCCGGAGACGCTGCGCTTCAGGTAAGTGTCTTTACTTTTATTTATTATAAATTCAGGGTATGTTTTAAAAGGAGGGCGGGAGGGAGGCAGGTGGCACGTAGTGGGGCTACGCGGAGCGCGTAGTGTGCGTAGATTTGGGCACACTACGAGCTGCTTCACATAGCCCCACTACGCCCACTACGCCCACCCTCCTTACCTTTGACAGGGTGGGAATCGATATCACTGCGCTTATGGATTCATGGACAACAAATTCATTCTGATCTTGGTGGAGCATGTCACCTGGTACCTGGAAGCTATTCCCCTGAGGATGGTGACTGCATCTGTCATGGCCGGTGCACTATTGGGGACCTTCACCCCTGTGGGTTTCCCCTAACCCCGGGCGTAGCACTACGCTTCGCCCACGTAGTGTACGTAGCGCTGCCTGCTTCGCACTTTCCGAAGTAGGCGAAGCAGGGCAGCGCTACGCTCACGCCGAGGGCGAAGCGTAGCTGCTTGCCACCCGCCACCCACCTCCCGCCTGCCCTCCTTTTAATAATATCAGCAATGAAAAATAAATTAAAGTAAAGCGACTTACCGTAAGCGCGGCGTCTCCGGGGCTCCCTCTTTCTGTTTCTAATTTCTTCTGGCAAATGCGCATGCGCGGACACCCGCGCATTCGCATTTCTTGCGAGAAATGCGCATGCGCGGGCGTCCGCGCATGCGCATTTGTCAGAAGAAATTAGAAACGAAGAAGAGGGAGCCCCGGAGACGCCGCGCTTACGGTAAGTCGCTTTACTTTAATTTATTTTACATTGCTGATATTATTTAAAAGGAGGGCGGGCGGGAGGTGGGTGGCACGTAGTGGGGCTACGCGAAGCGCGTAGTGTGCGTAGATTTGGGCACACTACGTGCTGCTTCACGTAGCCCCACTACGCCCACTACGCCCACCATTAGTTTCCCCAAGGAGGTGGTATCTGTTTGGGGGTACCAACTTCATGTTGTAGTACATGAAGGTAATGTGGAAGGAATGTTGGGTGACCTAAATGTTCCCCACTCCTTACCACCCTCAAACCAAAGGGTTGGTTGAGATGTTCAACCAAACCCTGAAAGGAATGATGATGGGTCTATCAGACACCATGAGGCATACGTGGGACATGCTCCTGCTGTGCCCTTTGTTTGCATACATGGAGGTACTGCAAAAAGGGGTTGGTTTTACTCCCTTTGCACTTCTGTATGGTCATCCTGTGAAAGAGCCTTCTAAGAGCGATGTCACCTACCTGGTGGACCTCCAAACTCCTAGGAACCCTTTGAGTGTCCTGCATGGTATTCGCCTCAAGTGCCACTCCGAGAGGTCTCAGGTTAACATGCTCTTGGTAACTGATGATGGGGCGGAAGAGGAAAGTGAGCCTTTCCCGACCTCCTATATTCCAAAGAGCCGGATGGGTCAGTGGACCATGTTAGCCTCTTCCCTACACTGGCCCTAGATAAACAGAGAGACTGCCTCCAGTTGTTGGGGCAGTTTGCCTCTCTCTTCTCACTTACCCCAATGCTCACTGCATGGTGCACCAATGATATTGACACTTGAGATAGCCCACGTGCAAAAACATAAATCTACAGGTTTTCTGATAAAGTGAGGGCTAACATTCAATCCATCATGCCATTTGTAAAGTGCACTACATACCCGCGAGGGTCTCAAGGCACTAGGGGAGGGGGGAAGCTCCTACTGTTCGAAGAGCCAGGTCTTGAAAAGTCTTCTGAAGGTCATAAGGTCTTCGGTCTACCGCAGGCGGATGGGGAGGGTGTTCCATGTCTTGGCGGCGAGGTGGGAGAATGATCTTCTGCCTGCGGTCACTCTTTGGATACGGGGGACGGTGGCGAGGGCGTGGTCTGTGGAGCTGGCGGGTGGGGTTGTAGAGGCTGAGTCGGCTGTTGAGATATGTTGGTCCGGTGTTGTGGAGTGCCTTTTGTGAGTGGGTGAGGAGTTTGAAGGTTATCCTCTTGTTGACCGCGAGCCAGTGTAGGTCTCTCAGGTGGGGTGTGATGTGGCTGCAGTGAGGGATGTCGAGGATCAGGGGTATGGAGGCGTTCTGGATGTGTTGATGCCGTTTCAGGAGTTTGCCCAGGGCTCCTGCGTAGAGTACGTTTCCGTAGTCCAGTCTACTGCTGAGGAGGGCCTGGGTGACCGTCCTTCTTTTTTCGGTGGGGATCCACTTGAAGATCCTCCGAAGCATGCATAGGGTGTTGAAGCAGGAGGAGGAGACGGCGTTGACCTGCTTCCTCATGGAGAGGATAGAGTCGAGGATGACCCCTAGGTTGCATGCGTGGTCGGTGGGTGTTGGTGTGTTCCTAGTGCAGTCGGCCTCCGGGAATCATCCCAGGCTGAGGGGGTGGGTCTGAGGATGAGGACCTTGGTCTTGTCCGAGTTCAGCTTCAGTCGGCTGTTTCTCATCCAGTCGGCGACGGCCTTCATTCCTTCGTGGAGGTTGGTTTGGGCAGTGTGGGGGTCCTTGGTGAGGGAGAGGATCAGCTGGGTGTCGTCAGCATAGGAGATGATGTTGAGGTCATGCCACCATGCGATGTGTGCGAGTGGTGCCATGTAGACATTGAACAACGTTGGGCTGAGGGATGAGCCTTGTGGTGCACCGTAGATGATCTCGGTGGCTTCGGAGCGGAAGGGGAGGAGGCTGATGCTCTGTGTTCTGCCAGTTCAGGGCCTTCTCTTGGATTCTGGCGTCGTAGAGGCGTGTTTGTAGTGTGCAGTGGTAGAACATGTTGAAGGTGGCTGACAGGTCCAGGACGATGAGGGCCGCGGTTCCTCCGTTGTCCAGCAGGGTCCTGATGTCATCGGTGGCGGCGATGAGGGCAGTTTCGGAGAGTTCCTTCTTGATGTTGAAGAGCTCTTTGCTGTCGTGTGCGTTGTTGTCTATGCGGTCTTTGAAGGAAGTCCTTTTGGCGGCTCTGATGAGGTGGTGGTGTCTGCGGGTGGCGTTCTTGTGGGCTGTGTAGCTTTCCGGTGTTCGTTCACAGATCCAAGTTTTTCGAGTTTTCGGCAGATTCGCTTGGAGGCCTGGAGGTCTTCGGTGAACCAGCTGGCTTTCTTGCTAGTGTGGGTATTAAGGAAGAGGTCTCCAAAATATCCATTAGGGGTTATTTAGCCCACAAAGTGCCCTCATCCAGGCCAGTGATGCTGGTCCCCAAGGTTTCCCCTCCAGGTGTCACATATGAACTTTGTTTCTGTGTGGAATAACAAAGGCTTAATGCAGCCTCTAGGAACCATGTGCACCCCATCACCAGAACTGATGAGCTCATACATAGGGGTGGGCAGAATTGGAGGAATTTAGTAATTCCATGTCTCTCTTGTAATGGGGAATTATAACCACTACTGAAGTTAAAATCCTAGTAATTAATTACATTTTGAAACTCCTGGCAAAACCACACTAAATACTGGACAAGTTACAGAATTTCATCTTGTGCCTGTCTGAAGCAAATTCATGGGTCAGCAAGCAGTGCACTCCTTTAATTTGTTTACTGTAGAAAGCAGAGCTTTCGGTGGGCGGAGAGAAGGAGATGAAGGTGGCAGGGGAGGGCAGGCAGTAGGGAGGTAGAAAAGAAAAGTGGGTAAAACCTAACTTTTGTTTTTTTCAGAAGACTTTCAAGGGGTGCCCTACCTCCTGCTCCCTTTACAATCTCATCTAGGACTATGGGCCAATTCAAGTACAAATGCCTGGCGTCCGGGCAAGGAGTCTGAGGGTTAGTTAGTATAGGACTACAGATCACTCAGTGTATTGGTCCACCACAATAAATAACTATTTTAGAGACAATAATGGATCCTCTGTAAAGGCAAATACCACTAGACAGTGGCAACAAGAAGAGCATGTGCATGCCAGAATGTATTGGTTCACTGACCCTGGATTCATCACTTCTGCTCCTTACAAGGATCCTCAGTAGTTAACCAGGGAAAGTCTTTTCCCATGACACCCAGCTAGAGCTCAGCCTATCCGAGCTCCAGCCGCAGCAAGCACTTCCTGGAGTTACACTGTATACCTTGGTTGCTGCCACTGATTCATGAGCCATCGCACCACAGGCACTCCTCTGCGCCAATCAGCAAGCTTCTTGTTTCGCGACTGCTTTCCTTTTCACTAGAAATAACTTGACAATAGAAGTGTGGCAGTTTGCTAACAGCACAGCAACACACTCTTTGGTCAGGGTTTAGTTATCCAATTATATGAGTAAGTCTCATAGGAAACGCAATGCATAGCCCACAGGGCTGGGACTGCAGTGATAGTATCTGTACAGACAGTGGCAGGGGGTAGTTACACTTCTGGCTGTAGCTATTGAGAGAAGTGTAAGCTCGCAGCTCTGGGGCCGTGGGTTGGATGTGCTAGTTCATCTTCTTGCTGGTGATCACCGCTGGCTTCTTCTTGGTGGAGCTAATATTTAAGGGGGCCTTGCACGACAGTGGGACAGGAAGTGTTTTCTCTGACCTCCTCCCTTGGATCTGGTTTTGTTCTCAAGGTCGGTTTTAATATTTGAGTTTAATGCTTAAGTTCATCCCCTGAAGAAACAAGGCAAACGCCACTTTTACTGAAGGTCGACATGCCCCTGTTCAGTCATCCACAGCCTCCCCTCTGAGACTTTTTTCCTTTTTGCCACAGGGTCTCATTGCATCAGTTTATTAGTTTGCAGCACGGTGCTCACTAGAGAGCACTTCCTCCTGCAGCAGGTGCCAAGAGGCTTAAGCAGAGAGGCAATCTAGCCGAATTCTGTTATACAGCTGATCAATTAGCTAGGGGTGGTCAGCACTCTGTGGTATCCTCAGAGTCTTTATGGAACTCAGTGGAATTCTGTAGAGTAAAACTTTGTGAGTTCTGGCCACTCCTGCTCCTAGATTGACTTGGAGCTGCCAAGTTCACCCGTATGATTGACCTAACATCTGGGTGCTGACAAATTGCCTTGCCCAAGGGGCAAAAGAGAAGTCTGAGTTCTCCACACCAGAAGGGCTCTTCTTGTTCTGAGTCATGCTCTTCGGGTAAAGAACACCCCTGCCTCTTTCCAGGGTTTGGTCAACCAGGTCCTGGCTGGGTTGGAGAACTTCAATACTGTCTACTTAGATACTATTGCGGTCTTCAGCTCCAGTTGGGAGGAGTACCTGTGTCACCTCAAGGAAGTGCTTCAGGCTATGCAGAGGGCAGGCCTGATTATCAAGGTGAGTATGTGCCAGACATGGCAGGTATCTGTGGTCTACTTGGGTCACCAACTGCAAGGTGGCAAGGTGCAGCCCCTCTAGGCCAAGATAGAGACAATTCTTGATAGGAAACCCCCAAGACCCAAAACAGAGGGTAGAGCCTTATTAAGCCTCAATAGTTATTACAGGAGATTCACACCATTGTTACCCCATTACCAGAGCTGCCTTTTAGGAAGCAGACCCATTAGGTGATCTGGACAGAGGCATTCTAGAAAGTCTTTGACACCCTGAAGGAGGCCATGTGCATGGCACCCATGCTCAAGGCTCCTGACGTCTTCTAGGAATTTATTATTCAGACAAATGCCTCAGAGTATGGTGGGTGTAGGGTCTGTGCTGTCACAAATAAGTGAACAGGGCCTAGATCAACCTATAGCAGAAGGCTACTTCCCATACAGCAGAGGTGGAGCTCAATAGAAAGGGAAGCCTATGTTGTGGTCTGGGCACTGACAAAGCTAAAGCCATACCTGTTTGGCACTCACTTCTAAGTTCAGACAGACCACGGGCCCCTCAGATGGTTAATACAGATGAGGAGTGAGAATCCTAAACTATTGAGGTGGTCCATCCTCCTACAGCGAATGGACTTTACAGTGGAGCATCATCCTGGAATAGATCACTAAAATGCTAATCGTCTCTCCAGGTTCTTCTGCTTTAGTAATGAGAACTCCCCAATAGTTGGGTACCTCTCCCCATTTTCAGCTGAGGGGTAGACATGTTAGCCTGGAATCCTTGGCCTAATTTCCACTGACTTTTTTGCTTTTTGACCTCCAGTTTTTCTGACTACATTTTTGCAGGCTTTAGGATCCTGGGTACTTTATCACCGCTAAACAGTGCTAAAGTGCACGCGCTCTATCTCTAAAACAACATGACATTGGCTTATCCATAATTAGTATATTTAATGTACTTATAAGTCCCAAATAAAGTGCACTACATGTGCCCAAGGCCTGTAAATTAAATGCTACACAGCAATGATTGTACCACCCACTTTAGTAGCTCTTTAAACATGTTTCAGGCCCGCCATTGCAGAGTCTGTGTGTATAGTTTAAACTGCCATGTCAACATGGCAAGATAATTTACTTGCCAGGCCTAAACCTTCCTTTCTGAGCTATAGTAGTCATACCAAATGTAGGCTGTAGACTGCCCCAAGGGCAGGGTGTATTGTATTTAAAAAGTAGGATGTGTACGTTGAACTTTTACATGTTGAATTAATTTTTCGCTACTGCAGGACCTATATTCCCCATAGGTTAACATTGGGATTGGGATTACATTTTATAAGTGTAATTTCCAATTGGGACAAGATGGATATTTCAAGTTTGGTGTCTCTTGACTCACATTTTAGAATCACAAACTTATGGTAACCTTGGTTTTTACATTCTAAGTCTGAAAGTGCCACTTTTTAGAAAGGTGTCATTTTCTTATTTTAACCATTCTGTACCTCTAACTGTCTCTGAAGATACATCTGGGGTGGGTGACAGCTGGACTGTGTGCATTCCTTCTAAACAGTCACATACAAAGAGAGCTGAGGTGTTTAACTCACATTCTGATGGCCCATTACCAGGCTGCTGGGTCATCCTGAGCAAAATTGCAGGGAGGAGATGACACTTGCACATGAATAGAGCTTTGCCTGTCTCCACTCAAAGAGCTGCAACGCCCCCTGTACTGAGTCTGG
This sequence comes from Triturus cristatus, assembly GCF_964204655.1. Classification (NCBI taxonomy): domain Eukaryota; kingdom Metazoa; phylum Chordata; class Amphibia; order Caudata; family Salamandridae; genus Triturus; species Triturus cristatus. The sequence goes on along the minus strand of NC_140593.1, from coordinate 28,088,162 downwards.
AACCAGGGCAGCAATGGAAGGGCCCTTGTGCATTTCAAAGGAGTCTTGTTGAAGTATCACCCACTTCAAATGCACAACTCAGCATATGTACTAGAACCCTACTAGTAGAACGACATGACCAGTATGACATTGCAAAATTCTTACTAACTTTGAAAGTGAATAACCATTACAATGACCCTCTTCCTGCAAAATGTGGGCCCACATTCAACCACATGGTCATCCCCTATTGGACTAAACTAATACATGAATCGCTAGCCCAAGGATCTTTTCCTGACTGTCAAAAAACTGGCCAGGTCATCCCTCTCTTAAAAAAACCTGTTGAGAACCCCTCAGACCCAAACAACTTTCGGGCGGTAACAACCATTCCCTTACTAGCCAAAGTACTAGAAAAATGTGTTCAACAACAACTGAGTCAAAACATTACCAAATTTTAGCTACTAAACAACTGCCAATCAGGGTTCAGATCAGATCACAGTATGGAAACAGCTATTCTGCACATAGTAGATGACGCTCTGCTTGCCTTCGACCGAAACAAAACCTGTTTTCTGGTCCTTCTTGACCTATCATCTGCATGTGACACCGTAAACCATCCCAAATTATTAGACCACCTGGAGAATAGGGTGGGCTTATCGGTAAAAGTCCAGAAATGGTTTAATTCCTTCCTAGAGAACAGATCACAAAGATTCCTGGTGAACAACAAGCTATCCCCACCATCTTCGATTCAATTGGGGTTCCAAAAGAATCAACTCTACCCCCTTTCACTATTAAATCTGTACATCAAACCATTAACAGAAGTATTACAACAGGCTAACATTTCCTCCCACATGTATGCAGACAACACTTAGCTGTATATGAAGATTACATCACCAGAAGAGATCAACATAACTAACGAAACACTGCAGAGAACAGTTGAATGGCTATCTGGTAATCATCTTAAGCTTAACTCACAGAAAAAAGAATGCCTTCTGATCTCCCCTCCTAAAGGTTCTGCCAGGATCAAGGAATGGACCAATATGATCACTGTACTAAACAGTATCCAGATTCTAGTGGATTCGACTAAGTCTCTAGGAATGACGCTGGATTTAAATGTAAATGCCAGCATTTGTAAAGCACACAGCTACCCCCAGAGAGATGTCCCAGCGCTGGGGGCCATCGGGAAGATTAAGCAAGCTATTGCCCAGAGTCACATTGTGCTGGGCTAACCTGCACCGGAGCCGGAGATCGAACCGTGAACCCTCTGGTCCGGAGTCAGGACCCCTGGCCGCTGTGCCACACCTCTTCTGCTCAGATCTGTTCAACAAAAAATAAGACCTACCTGTTTGCCAAATTTGGTGTAATTCCGTTCAGCAGTTCAGGCTGTAGCTTCGTCTAAAGGTTTCTATGGAAAATAACATAGGCAAAATGTGTTTTGGAACCCCCTTTTTTTGCTCGGCCCCTGCTTGATGAATCACCCGAACCCTTCAGGACAGGAGCTGACCGGAGCTGGCCACTAGTTTTGAAACTTTCACTAAGATTCGTCAACCGGCACTAAAGTTATTGGGAAAACAAAAAAACGCTTTTCCTATAGAAACTAGGTCCTAACTATGACTACTTACTGGCGAGTAGGTTATATATATATATTACCTAATAAAACATAGGTTTCAGGCACGTTATAGTTAGAAATTAGCATTTAAAAAACCAAAGCAATTCACTGAAAAGAAACATAGGTTTCAGGAACGTTATAGTTAGTTGGACAATTCACTCGTACAAAACCATAGAAATTCTGGTGTTATAGTTAGTTCAGCTAACTATAACTCACCCCCCCCGCAATGCACTGCTGATGACGTTACATATTACATCATTCATGACATGGTCAGTGACATCACTGATGACATCACTGATGACATCTCAAATGACATTACTGATGTCATCACTGATGACATCATCCAGTGACTGTGTGTTTCTGTAAAGTTTAATTTTGTTTTATATATGCCAAGCTGTATTGAAGAATGAGTGGGTGTATAAGTGTCTGTATGGAGGATTTAGTAGGTACGTGACTGACTGACTTTTAAGAAGAAGTGCATACTTTTTGTAGTGAAAAACAAACTATAACAGTAGGCTGTTATAAGTTATAATTTAATTAGCCCTAATTAACATATAAGTGTGGAAAAAGTGTGACTCAGCTGCTATGATACCTGACTTTGAACAACAGCTTTCACAGTTTGATTCCCGGCTCCGGCGGCACCTTAGCCCACCACTATGTCACTGTGGGCAATACCTTGCTTAATCTTCCCGAAGCCTTGAGCACTGGGACACCTCTCTGGAGGTAGCTGTACGCTTTACAAATGCTGGCATTTTTAAAATTTAAAACCATAGTGATGAGAAATATTAGCACGCATTTTTTTTCTTTTCTGAACTTCTATTTAGAATTACGGCAATTAATAGATGTTTTTAGTCACGAGAAAGGAAATGACACAGTTTGCCGGGTAATAGTTTTTAAGCTCTCCAACGTATGTTGGGGAGCTTATATGTGTGAGGCTTGAAATCGAAACCTTTACTGCTTCACATTTTGTAACTTTTCCCAACACGTGCACAAGTTAAACAGAGAAAACATGAGCATGTGTCAACTGTAAAACGTGACATCTAAATGGGCGGAGCCGCATGTTCCTTCCATAGAATATTCAATAACCAAAAAGTATATAAAACACACCCGTTGATCCATTAGTTTTGTTTTTGCGAGTTATTTACTCATGTCCATCCTGTGATGCAGGTTCCGTTTTCTACCGTTGAATTCTTCTTTTGTGACAAAAAAACATATTACAGAGTTGTAAGTTATTATGGCATAGTCACATTTTTTTTTTTAATTGATTTATTTAAAGTATTGTATAGTGCGAACATGACCCAAGCGGGTATCAGAGCGCTTCACATAAGGGTTGAGGACGACACAGGTCGATAAATGCGGGAGAACAATTAAGACAAATGAGGTAATATACATCGGGGCAACAATGACAAGAGGGAGGGCGACAATGGGCAGTGACAGAGGCCAGGGAGCAGTTACGACAAGATATATTCGGAAACAACAATGACACATTGGAGGGCGATTTATGTCCTTATGAGAGGCCAGTTGGTATCAAAGTCAGCTTAAAACAGGCAGGGCAACAGGAGAGTAGCTTCTAGAGAAGCATCTTGTTTCAACAGGTAGGGCATTCCATATTCTTGGGGCAATGCCGAAGAAAGTACGTTTGTAGGTTTTCAGTTTTCAGTTTTTTTAATTTCTTTTGTTTACAGAGCATCGTGCTGGTGCTCCTTGAGGTCCGGGCACTACCAGATAGTTCAAGTTTATTTTTCGAGGAAGAGAGGGGTATTGAAGTGTAGTGCTCTATGGGTCATACAGGCAATTTTTAGCTGGATCCTTGCCTCAAATAGGAGCCAGTTGAGCGATTTTAGGTCCAGCCTGATGCGGTTGGATTTCTTGGAACCAGTGACAAGTCTGGTCGCAGCATTCAGAGATGCTCTTAGTGGGGCTAAATTGATTTTTGGGAGACCACATAGAGTAGATCTGCCGTATTCGAGTTTAGGGATGACTGGTGCTTGCACAGACGATTTGAAGTCATCTTGTGGGAGGTAAGGTTTGAGTTTTCTAAGGATGCTCAGTTGGAAGTTCGCTCCTTTGGTCAATGCTCTAATGTGGTTTTGCATGTTTAGATTATTATCGAGTACAACCCCCAACGATTTAGTGGAGACAATGCTGTGTGGTGTGCAGTTGAGAGCGGTGAGGTTTGTTAGGAAATTCACCACAGTGAGGGTTTGCTTAGTGGGTGAAATGAGGAGGAATTCAGTTTTGAGGGTGTTTAGTTTGAGGTGGTGGGAGGTAAGCCAGTTTAGGGTTTTATGCAGGGTGCCATTGAGAGACTGGATATCTTCTGGTGATGATAATTTCATGTAAAATTGGGTATCATCTGCATATATGTGGTATTGGATGTTGGAGGCTTTGAGGATAGCAGTCAGTGGTTCCATGAAAAGGTTGAAGAGCGTGGTGGAGAGTGAGGATCCTTGTGGGACACCAAGTGTGCAGGGACTGGAGTTGGAGAGAGTCTGATTGGATTTGACTCTTTGTGATCTGTTGTTGAGAAAGGAGGCAAACCATTTGAGGACAGTGCCTAAGAGTCCCATCCTACATTCCAGTAGGTTAAGTAGGTTGTCATGTTGGACCGTGTCAAATGCAGATGAGAGATCGAGTAGTATTAGAAGGCAGGCTTCATTCTGGTCAAGCATAGAAAGGGCATCATCAACTATATGAGTGATGGCTGTCTCAGTGCTGTGGCCAATCAATCAATCAACCAAAACATTTGTAGAGCGCGCTACTCACCCGTGAGGGTCTCAAGGTGCTAAGGGGGCTAGGGCGAGCAGCTACTGGTCGAACAGCCAGGTCTTGAGAAGTCTCCTGAAGGTCAGCAGGTCCTGGGTCTGACGCAGGTGGGTGGGGAGGGTGTTCTATGTCTTTGCGGCGAGGTGGGAGAATGATCTGCCGCCGGTGTCGTTCGGCGGAAGCATGGGACGGTGGCAAGGGAGAGGTCGGCAGAGAAAAGCTGGCAGTTTAGGGTATAGAAGGACAGTCATTCACTGAGGTATGCTGGTCTGGCGTTATGGAGTGCTTTGTGGGCGTGAGTGAGGAGCTTGAAGGTGATCCTCTTGTTGACTGGGAGCCAGTGCAGCTCTCTCAGTTGGGTGGTGATGTGGCTATGGCGGGGCAGTCCAAGGATAAGATGTGCGGAAATCAATCAATCAATCAGAAATTTGTAGAGTGCACTACTCATCCGTGAGGGTCTCAAAGCGCTATGGGGGAGGGGTGCTGCTACTGCTCGAATAGCCAGGTCTTGAGTAGCTTCCTGAAGGTCAGTAGGTCCTGGGTCTGCTGTAGGAGGATGGGGAGGGTATTCCATGTCTTGGCGGTGAGGTGGGAGAACGGTCTGTTCCAGAGGTCGCTCTTCGGATGCGGGGGACGGTAGCGAGGGCGAGGTCGGCCGAGCGGAGCTAGCGGTTTGGGGTGTAGAAGGTGAGTCGTCTTTTGAGGTATGCTGGTCCAGTGTCATGGAGTGGCTTGTGTGCGTGGGTGAGGAGCTTGAAGGTGATCCTCTTGTTGACGGGGAGCCAGTGCAGTTCTCTCAGGTGGTGTGTGATGTGGCTGTGTCGAGGGATGTCGAGGATCAGGCGGGCAGAGACGTTCTTGATGGGGGCAAGAGTGTTGACGCAGTTGTCGATCCAATGTCTGAGGTTGCTGACGGCGGTGTCAGGGTCGGTGGGGTCGTTGGGTGGGTTTCGGGCAATGGCGGTGTTTAGCTGGTCTTCAGAGATGTTGCTCCAGCTGTGGCGGGGGGTCTGTTGGGTGCAGTGGTGCGTGGTGGTTTTCCAGAAGGTCAAGTGGATGCAGCGGTGGTCGGTCCAGTGCAGTTCGGTGGTGTGGCTGAAGAAGATGTGGGAGCTTGCGGATAAGATGGGGTTGAGCGTGTGGCCAGCAGAGTGGGTGGGCATTGTAGCGAGCTGTCTGAGTCCGAGGTTGTCGATAAGGGTGGTGGAGTTGGTGTCGCTGTTGTTCTTGAGGTGGAAGTTCAGGTCTCTGAAGAGGATGTAGTCCGTGGAGGTGAGGGCATGCGTGCTGACGAAGTCGGAGATGGAGTCACTGAACTGAGGTCAGGGTCCGGGGGTTCTGTAGATCAATGTGGATCTGGAAGTGCAGGTGTTCGGCAGTGCTGAGGGTGTCGTCGGAGTTGGTTAAGACCTTGAGGGTGTTCTTGTGGATGATGGCAATTCTACCTGCTACTCCGTTGATGCGATCTCTGCGGGTGATCTTGTAGCCATCTGTTATGGCTATGGTGATGTCGGGTGCCGAGGAGCCATTCATCCAGGTCTCTGTCAGGAAGGCGACGTCCGGGGAGGATGTGTCGAGCAGGTCCCAGAGTTCGACGGCGTGTTTACGTGCAGAGCAGGTGTTCAGTAGTATGCATCTGAGGTGGTTGCATCCTGTCACGTTGGGCAGCTTGGCGGCTCGGAGGCTGGAGAAGCTGCAGCTCCGGCAGGAGAACGGTCCTTTGGTGTGCTTCGGGGTGGCCAGGAAGCAAGTGTGTGCTCATCCAGTGTTGAGTGTGTGGAGGGTGCTGGTGTCGTAGCGGCGCCGGGCTTCGTGGCATTCGCAGGGACCAGGGGGTCTGGTGCTGGGCACGGTCCTGGCACGGACAAGCACAGACGGGCTTGCCTTAGGCGTGCCTTTGGAACGCCAGCAGCACTGCCGCGCAGCGGCCACCTTTTAAGGGAAGGTGGGAGGGAGGAGAAGTTGGGAGGCGGAACGGGGCGGTGAATGGTCAAGCAGGGGGTGGGGCCACAGGGGACGCAGCGGCAGGAACGTGTGGAGAGCAGAGGAGGTGGGAGACAATGGGGCACAGAGACAAGGGCAGCAGTGGGCACAGAAGCGAAGAGTTCACAACAATGGGGCACAGAAATAAGCAAGGCAACAAAGGGGCACAAAAACGAAAAAGTCACAACAGTGGGGCACAGAAAATAAGCAGGGCAACAACGGGGCACAGGGGGCACGGAGGTGGCAGAGAGACTCAGCTGAGTCAGGGCCTCGAACTTACAGCGGCAGCGAGCACAGGGCAGGGACTGGTGGTGCTGTGCGGCGTGGGGGAGCGACCTGCCTGAAAACAGGGTCAAGGGTTGCCTGCGTTTTGTATGCGTTGGAGTCTCTTCTGGAGGTTAGCCGTGGTTCCTGCGTAGAGGGCGTTGCTGTAGTCCAGCCTGCTGCTGACGAGGGCTTGGGTGACCGTTCTTCTGGTTTCAGTGGGGATCCATCTGTAGACTTTGCGTAGCATGCAGAGGGTGCTAAAACAGGAGGAGGAAACTGCATTGACTTGCTGGGTCATGGAGAGCGTTGGGTCCAGGATGAACCCCATGTTGCGTGTGTGCTTGGTGGGTGTCGGGGCAGCTTCCAGTGTGGTCGGCCACCAGGAGTCGTCCCACACAGAGGGATTGGAGCCGAGGATAAGGATCTCTGTCATGTCTGAGATCAGTTTCAGCTGGCTTGTCTTCATCCAATCTGCGACGGCCTTCTTTCCCTCAAGGAGGTTGGATTTGGCATTGGCCGGGTCCTTGGTGAGGGAGAGGATCAGCTGGGTGTCGTCGGCATACGAGACGAGGTTGTGGTGGTGTGCTCGGACGATGTTGGAGAGCTGTGCCATGTAGATGTTGAAAAGGATTGGACTGGGGGATGATCCTTGGGTGATCGTGGTGGCTTCGGATCAGAAAGGGGGAAGGCGGACTCTCTTGATTCTGTCGGTGAGGAAGTAGGTGATCCAGTCCAGGGCTTTGTCTCGGATCCCTGTGTCCTGGAGGCATGTGTGCAGGGTGGGGTGGCAGACGGTGTTGAAGTTGGCCGAGAGGTCCAGGAGGATCAGGGTTACGGTTTCACCGTTGTCCAGTATGGTCCTGATGTCGTCAGTGGCGGCGATGTGGGCGGTTTTGGTGCTGTGATTGCTGTGGAAGCTGGATTGGGAGGGGTCCAGGATGTAGTTCTCCTCCAGGAAGTGTGTTAGTTGTCTGTTGGCTGTGTTCTCAATGACTTTCGCCGGGAACGGGAGCAGGGAGATGGGTTGGATATTCTTGAGGTCGTTTGGGTCTGCCTTGGGTTTCTTGAGAAGGGCGTTTATCTTGTGTGTTTCCAGCTCTCCGGAAGCCCGATTGGAATTGGTCGAGGAGTAGGAATTGGTCATTGTGATTGCGCAGTTGTTCTTGTACACATTTCTCGAGGAGTTTTGCCAGGGTAGGGATGTTTGTGTTTGGTCGATATTTATTAAGGTCTTCAAGGTCAGCTGTGGTTTTTTTTAGAATAGGGAGAACTAGGCTGGCCTTCAGGCAGTCCGGGATCTCCCCTAGGAGAAGCAAAGCAAAGCGAAGCAAAGCATTGATGATCTTGGACCGGAGCGGGACTAATGTTCTTATCATTTCTTTAAAGAAGTAAGCGGGAGGGGTCATTGAAGTGATTTGAGGATTTCAGGGTCAATAGAATGCTGAGGATGGTAGTGTCATTGAAGGGCATAAATTGGCTCCAAGAAGCGTTGTTTTTGGGGGAGAGACAGCTTCGCGTAATAGGGGGCAGGTAGGGAGGAGTCAGGAGAGGGTGGGAGTTTGGAGAAAGCCGAGTTGAGGTCAGCATTGATTTTATTCGCTTTATCGAGGAAAAAGTCAGCAACGGCATCGCAGTTTGGCTGAGGGCTGTAGATGTGAGGTGATTGGCCGGAGGTGTTATTAGTTTGTGACTTAATCAGCTCAAAAAGTCTTTTCGGGAGATTTTTGGCTTTGTCAAGTTGGGTTTTCAAAAAGGTTGCTTTTGCCTTTCTAATGAGTGTATTGTATCTGCTCCTTTTTTGTCTGAGAGTTTTTTAGTAGATCAGTGGAAAGAGCTGATCTCCAAGCACGTTCTGCTAATCTAAGGCTGTGTTTGCCCATCTTTTGGCTGTCCTTAAACCAAGGATTGGAGTCTTTGATGGATTTTCTTTTTAGTTGAAGGGGGGCAGTTGCATTCAGGGCAGACAACATGGTGTTGTTATAGTGCTCAGTGAGATCGTGAACGTTGTCCATGTTGGCAGGGGGCAGAAGGGAGATATGGCAGTGAGATATGAGCTCATTAATATGGGTAGTATGGAGCGGTCTTTTCCACTGTTTTTGTTTTAGCGGCTGGGATCTTGTGGAGTTCCAACTTTCAAAGATACGGAAGGTGATATAGTTATGGTCTGACCAGTCACAGGGGAGATTAGAGTCGAGTTGAATGGAGTTGGGATTGGCAATGATAAGTTCTAGGGTCGAGCCAAGTTTGTGCTTTGGACTGTCGCAGAATTGGGTCAGGGGGAGGTCAGTTAGGACGTTTTTGAGTGTGTTAACTGCCTGATCATGTGGATCATTCCAGTGGAGGTTGAAGTCTCCAAGGAAGATCTGTGGGGAGTGTCGACCCAGGTTGGAGGAGATGGATTCCATAGTTTGTTCAATGAACTGGAGGTTGTGTCTCGGGGGGTGGTAGAAGATGTGGATGCTACATATGGGTCTGTGCTTGCTAGTTATATTCAATCAATCAATCAATCAATCAATCAATCATTTGTAAAGCGTACTACATACCCGGGAGGGTCTCAAGGCGCTGAGGGGGCCGCTACTGATTGAACAGCCAGGTCTTAAGCATCCTCCTGAAGGTCAGCAGGTCTTGCATCTGTTGTAGGCTCAGTGGGAGGGTGTTCCATGTCTTGGTGGCGAGGTGGGAGAAGGATCTCCTGCCGGTGGTTGTTCTTCGGATGCGCGGGACAGTGGCTAGTGAGGGGTTGGCGGAGCGTTACTGGCGGTTGGGGATGTAGAAGGAGAGCCGTCTGTTGAGGTAGGCTGGGCCGGTCTTGTGGAGTGCCTTGTGTGCGTGGATGAGGAGCTTGAAGGATATCCTGCTGCTGACAGGGAGCCAGTGCTGGTCCCTCAGGTGGGGGTGATGTGGCCGTGGCGTGGTATGTCGAGGATCAGTTGTGCCAGGCGTTTTGGATGCGTTGTAATCATTTGATGAGCTTGGTCGGGGCTCCCGCATATAGAGAGTGTTTCCGTAGCCGAGTCTGCTGCTAATGAGGGCCTGGGTGACTGTCTTTCTTGTGTCTGTCAGGATCCATCTGTAGATCTTGTGGAGCATGCAGAGGGTGTTGAAGCAGGAGGAGGAGGAGGCGGCATTGACCTGCTTGGTCATTGAGATCGTTGATTCGAGGATGATTCCCAGGTTGCATGCGTGGTCGGTGGGTGTCGGGCCTGCTCCCAGTGACGTCGGACACCAGGAGGCATCCCAGGTTGAAGGGTTGGTGCCGAGGATGAGGACCTCCGTCTTGTCCGAGTTCAGCTTCAGACGGTTGGTCTTCATCCAGTCAGCGAAGGCCTTCATTCCTTCGTGGAGGTTGGCTTTGGTGGTGATGGGGTCCTTGGTGAGGGAGAGAATCAGTTGAGTGTCGTCGGCATAGGAGATTATGTTGAGGTTGTGCTGTCGTGCGACGTGTGCGAGCGGGGCCATGTAAATGTTGAACAGTGTCAGGCTGAGGATGGATCCTTGGGGTACGCCACAGATGATCTCGGAGGCTTTGGACTGGAATGGGGGAGGCGGACGCTCTGGGTTCTGCTGGAGAGGAAGGAGGTGGTCCATTCCAGAGCCTTGTCTCGGATCCCTGCGACATGGAGGTGTGAGCGTAGTGTGTTGTGCAGACGTGTCGAAGGCGGCAGAGAGGTCTTGGAGGATGAGTGCTGCAGTGTCGCCTATGTCAAGCAGGGTCCTGATGTCGTAGGTGGCGGCACTGAGGGCAGACATGGTGCTGTGGTTGCTGTGGAACCCTGACTGGGAAGGGTCCAGGGTTCTGTTTTCTTCTAGGTATCAGGTTAGCTGTCTGTTGAAAGGGGGGCAGAGAGATGGGCCGGAAGTTCTTGAGGTCTCTTGGTTCTGCCTTGTTTTTTTTTAGTAGGGTGTTGATCTCGGTGTGTTTCCAGCTCTCTGGGACGGTCACGGTCTCGAGGGAGAGATTGATGATGTTGCGCAGGTGGGGTGCAATGGAGCTGTTTGCTTTGTTGAAGACGTGGTGCGGGAAGGGATCTGACGGGGAGCCAGAGTGGATTGTGCTCATGGTCTTGATGGTGTCATCGATGCTCACGCTGGCCCAGGCTAGCAGGGGGTCGTGGTCGATGGTGTGCGGAGGGTATGTTGTGTTGCTGTCTGTTGGGGCTGTCTGGGTGTTGAAGCTGTCCTGGATGTCTGATATCTTGCGGTGGAAGAAAGTAGCGAGGGAGTCGCACAGGGCTTGCGATGGCGGGATGTCGTTGGTGTTGGAGCTGGGGTTGTAGAGTTCCTTCACGAGGTTGAAGAGCTCCTTGCTATTTTGTGCATTGTTGTTGAGGCGGTCTTTGAACGAGGTTCTCTTGGTAGCCCTGATGAGGTGGTGGTGGTTGCGGATTGTGTCCTTGTGTGCTGCGCGGTTGTCCGGAGTTTGTTCGCTGTGCCATTTCTTCTCTAGTTTCCGACAGGCTTGCTTGGAGGCTAGTAGTTCTGGGGTGAACCAGCTGGCCCTCTTGATGGTGTCTCTGTGGGGGGGTTTCTTCAGTGGGGCAAGGGTGTTGGTGCAGTCCTCGATTCAGCGTTTGTGGCTGTGGGTAGCATCGTCGGTGTAAGAGGGTTCGGTGGGTGGGCTGAGAGCGAGGTTTGCATGTAGTTGGAGTTTGCTCCAGCAGCGGCGGGGGATCTATTGGGTGCGCTGTTGTTTGTGGTGGGTTTCTGGAAGGTGAAATGGATGCAGAGGTGGTCGGTCCATAGGAGTTCGGTGGTGTGGCAGACAGAGACATGCGGTCTTGAGGAAAAGACTGGGTCGAGCATGTGGCCGGCGGAGTGGGTGGGCGTTGTTACAAGTTGCTTCAGTCCGAGGTTGGCGAGGTTGGCGAAGTTGGCGAGGTTATCGATTAGGGTTTTGGAGTTGTTGTCGTTGTTGTTTTCAAGGTGGAAGTTCAGGTCCCCGAGGAGGATGTAGTCGGTGGAGGTCAGGGCGTGCGTGCTGAACTGGGGGTGGGGTCCGGGGGGTCAGTAGACGAGGGTGCCTCTGAGGGTGGAGTTGGACTCTGTGTGGATATGGAAGTGCATGTGTTCGGCGGTGCTGAGCACGTCGTCGGTGCTAGTCTTGACCCTCATGCTGTTCTTGTGGACGATGGCGATTCCTCCTCCGACTCCGTTGGTGCGGTCTCTGCGGGTGATCTTGTAGCCGTTTGGGATGGCTATGGCGATGTCGGGTGTGGAGGAGTCGTTCAACCAGGTCTCTGTCAGGAAGGCAATGTCTGGGGATGTTGTGTCGAGCAAGCCTCAGAGCTCGACGGCGTGTTTGCGTGCGGAGCGGGTGTTCAGTAGTATGCATCACAGGTGGGTGCGGTCTTTCTTAGCGGGTGGTTCGTCGGCTCTCAGGCTGGAGTTGTTGCAGTTCCGGCAGGTGAAGGGACCATGTGTGCATTTCGGGGTGGCCTTGAAGCAGGTGAGGGTCCATCCACGGTTGAGAGCATGGAGTGTGCTGGCATCGTAGCGGCAGCGGTCATCGTGGCGGGAGCAGGGGCCAAGGGTTCTGCCGTTGGGTGCGGTCCAGGCGCGGCTGCGCAGCGGGCAGTATATATGGGGAGTTGGGAGGGAGGAGTAGCTGGGAGGCGGGGGCAGTGAATGGGCAGTCAGGGGGGTGGAGCCGCAGGGGACACAGCGGCAGGGGAGGAGAGGGATGACGAAGGGAACAGAGGGAAGGGCACAAGATCGAGTGGAAAAACGGGTGTTACAGAAGGCAAAGGGCACAGGAAACAAGGGGGAAGTGAGTGGCACAGAAGGCAGAAGGGCTCAAAAAACGAGGGAGAAAACGGGTGAAAACGGGTGTTACAGAAGGCAAAGGGCACAGGAAACAAGGGGGAAGTGAGTGGCACAGAAGGCAAAAGGGCTAAAAAAAAGGGTTTTACAGAAGGCAAAATGGCACAGAAATACAGGGGGGACGAGTGGTACAGAAGGCAAAAGGGCTCAAAAAACGGGTGTTACAGAAGGCAAAAGGGCACAGAAGTACAGGGGGAACAGAGGGAAAAACGTCACAGATCAAGTACAGGCAGCGGGGAAAGACGGGGAACAGCAGGCACAGGCACAGTAATGAAGACAACGGCAATACAGGAAAAACAGTGAAAACAATCAAAACAATACACAATACACTACAATACACTACAATACAATATTTATTGGAAAAAAGCGGAGATGAACAAACCTACGGCCTACCACTGGCCACCAGGGATGAGGCCCAGGTGGTAGCCTGCGGGTGGAAGTGTGGAAATGTGGATTTTCCTGATCAGTTATGTCCCCTATCTTGGACCCCAACGGTTCTGTATGCATGTTACAAGTACATGTATGTTCCCTCCAGTTCCAGTTTCTAAGACGCAAACACATGTGTGTCTACCGTCAACATGTTCTCTGTCAGATCCGCCATCAATGGGCTGGATATTCGATTCCTAAGCATGAAAGGCCACCGACTTTATATGGCTCAGTTACTCCATTTTTACAGTTCAGGCAAGTAGGCCCGATTCTGTCCTCAAGCCTTTCCCTGCTCTCTGTCTCTGACAGCTTCAGCTTGAGCTCGCATCTGTATCCATGAACTTTGTCCTACTCCCTGTGCAGCTAACGGTGCCTGCCTCGGCCAGTTTTCGCCTGCCTGCCAAGAAGCTGTATTTCACCTTCGAATTATCTATTTTGCTCTTCAGCCGATGCATTCCTGTCTAGTGATTTAGGTAAACATTTCCTTTAGCTCACAAGCAAAGGACTCAGCCTTTCCGTCCTCCTGCAAGTGATTCATAGCCCTGCTGCCATGGAAAGTTTTCTGCCTCTCGCATCTCACATAGACATTTAGGCGTTTGTGCACGCACACAGTCAGTATAGACTAGATTATGTCCGAGAGTCCTTCCTTATGGATAACATAGTTCTTTAAACATAGGATGTTAGATATGATTTGGGATTAGGTTGACTTGACCCCCCAGACTTCTCGTCTCCACATGTAGAGTTAATGTCAAGTCCCCTTCACCCCCTAGTTACACGTCAATCACACGTCATGCTGCTGCGCGCGCATCTATGCCAAGTATTATCTTATAGATCCACCTATGTCTGATAATCCTAACCAATCATGTTTCTTTAATTCCTTATTACGCCTAGTTTTGATTACGTACCTGTCATGTCACTTTTCTTATCAAATGTTACGCCTTCTACATTCGTTTCATTGTAATATACTTATTATAAAAATGCATGTCTGTCAATAAAGTATTGTACTTCACTTCCTGAACCCTCGTGGTGACGGAACCTGAAGGCCGCGACTCGAGTCGGCCATTTTGAATGGAATAAAGCCCATTTAGAAAACCTCTTATACCACGGATTCTGCCTCTTGTTATTTTGAGCTATTTTACTTTATTTTAAGATTCCGTATGAAATTCAGTCCGGTAAAGAAGATTTTTATTTACCACATAATGGCGCCCGAACAGGGACACTTTCTCATCTCACGCGCCGGCGGTGCGTTGCAGGCCCGGTCTCCTGCCACAGCTGGACGGACCATAAACGCGTACCAGCAGGATTTCCTGTAAGCTCCCTCCGGTCAAGCGGGGGCGACTGAGGCTGCGATCAACCCAGACGAGGCGGTGAGAAGTGCGAAGTATCCCGACCAGAGCCTAGCTGAGAGAGCAAGATCCGAGGTATACCGAGGCCCACCAGGTTTTTCGAAATCCCGATGTCCAGAGGGTCCGCTGTCCGCAGTCATCGAGTCCTGTCCATTCTCTGAGGCCTTCCGTTTTAAGGAGCTACTCGGTGAGTACCATCGCCGGGGAGGCGTGTTGACGCGCACATAGGTTGTGCCGGTCAAGACGGATTTGGGTACACAAATCCGGTCTGCACTGTTTAGCAGTGTATATGTACTGTTTAGCAGTATATCAAGTATTCCGAAGTATGCAGTTATTGTCAAGAATTCAGCGTGGTGATTAGTTAGGCAGACTGTCATCATTGTCGGTCATTGTTACAATGTTTAATGTTTAATGTTTAAAGTATTCAAATATTGTGGTATGAATGATTGTTCATTGTTCACTGTTCATTATTGTGTTTTTTCGTATTAAGAAAATTCAAGAGTAAGTATCAGATCAGTTGTCAATATGCCGCTCTTCTCGAAGTTAAGACAGATTACTACCAGAAAAGGGGTGCTTGAAGAAGCAGTTCCTATTCCTCCTAGGGACACTCCAGGGCATTTTATGTACCATAAGCATGGCTTAGATGCCATATTGTTTCTTGATCTATGGGTAGATTATACCAAGGGATTGCCGGAAAGTCAAAGGTGGCCCGTAGCGGGAACCTGGGATGCAGAGTGCATCATGAAAGTGGAGGAAGAGTTATGGAAAAGAAAGGTCAGACAGTCACAGAAAGACGCTGTTGAGTTATGGCGTAAAGAATCTCATAGACGAACAGAAAAAGCACGTAGACAAGAAGAGAGGAGTAAAGAAAGTTCAAATAAAGCTCAAGAAAATCTATTAATTGAGGAAGGTATCCGAGTGAAATCAGAACAAGTAAATAGACAGAGAAATGCTCTTATGAATGGTATGTATCCCCTCCTAGCCGAAGGACTACCTAAGGCTGCTCCAGAGATACCAAAAGACTTGCCACCCCCATTATTTCCAATTAAGGTACATCCAAAAGGGCATCCCAGAACCGCAGAAGATGTCTTTCTTTCCTCATATCTAGACGACGCAGCTCCCGAGTATGCTAACGCCACACCACATAGACCGTCTGGCGGAGGGGTTCAACGTCAGGATCAGGTATCTGTCCCTGTGCAACAGCAAGTCCCGATACAAGCTTCGGCAAGCACATCTGTTTCCGCATCTGTCTCCGCAGTCGACTCTACAGAGGTATCGACACCCATAGTTGCTGTGTCACGTTCAACGAATCCATTCACACCCGACGCCCCAGATGGGGCCACGGGAGGTGCTAGCAGTACCTTTACACCACCCAGAATAAATAAACTTGTCTTTCAAGAGTCAGCACATTCACGTACACCAAAATTCGTAAGTGAACGTACGCTTAAGGAACTCCTTGTTAATTGTAGGTATGACCCGGTGGTTGGTAAAGAGGACGAAATGGTCCTGGCATCATTACGTATCAGGCGAGCCGCAGAGTATTTAGCAAGGTTACCAGGAATGACTACGCATCTAGATAACATATATCATTTTGTTCAAACAGGACGAGATCCAGGATGTATTAACAGAGCTATGGAATTCCAGAAAGTAGAAATACAGGGGGAACTGTTACGTTTCCTCATAAACTGTGTGATCAGAAATCAAGACCGTCCGGGGGTAGACCCGAATGCAATGCTTATTCTTACAAGATGGAGTCAGAATATATCAGAAGGGAGACACGATAAACAAAATTGTATAATAGCCATGTGCCGAAAAATCCGTAAAGAAATAGAGCGTATTCATGAAGAAAGATTGGGAACAGACGAGTTTGAGCAAGATGAAGTGTCCGAATCAGGGAATTCCGCAAGACAGTCAAAGACCATAGCCTATGTAGGCAGAGGAAGATCCTGTGAAAATACTCGATGTTTTTCTGATCCCATACACTCTGTATGCCCAAATAATAGCAGAACGTATCCGACGCCCGTAATAAATCTGAAGTCTCCTGAACATTCGTTTCAAGCCGCAGATAAAATACTACGAGAACGAAGGGGTTACCACCTCCTCGATTCCATGGATGAGCAAAAATTAGCCAGATCAGCCGTTCACTGGATTGACAGTCCTGAAAAATACAGTGATGAGACCGTAGCACACACGTTTTTCAATCTCAGTACAGATGAACAACGTTTAGCTGGAATATATATGATTCAGCAACTCCTCATATTATATAAGAGCCAACATGCTGACCCTGGTCCTTTACCTGATATATTAACGGAACTACTCATGAACAGATGGAGAGGTTCTAGTAACAAGCTAATTAAGGAGATATTAGTGTCACGTAAACAGTATGTCCTTTTTGTAAGTCCGGATTCTCTCTCGCTGCCCCGCAGAGAAAGAGCGCCGTACTATATGGATAGACAAAATCCCTTACGAGAAGTGCACCCAATAAAAGGCGAAGACAATGAGTTTCACCGTGTATTTGTTTACACACCCATATCAAAAATGGAATTATTGGAAATGAAAAAAGTAGTACCTAGTCATGACAAAGACCCAGCGGGTTTCCACCGAGAAATTAAAGACATGTTACTGATGGGAGAGTACACCTTTCCTGATATTATGACGATATTAAAGGTGCTTTTGCCTGCTGGCATTTATGAAAAACTGAAAGAAAAAGAGTGGGAAGTGGGAGACCAAAAGATAGACTGGACAGCATTAGCAGAGGAGGAAAGGGGCCGAACTGCAGGTTCAGGGCTCGGGGATAAAGTTAAACTGTTACCAGGTTTACTAGTACAGGTACTGCCACGTTTATTAACTACAAAAAAGGAAGATTTGGGTGCAATCACAGCCTGCAAACAAAAGCAAGATGAAGACACAAGCGATTATTATGCTCGATTTGAAAAATGTTTTGGTATAAATAGTGGTATAAAAGCAAGTAGTGACTCATATCCACATTTATTTGTGACAAAATTAGTGGAAAATGCATTGCCTCCAGTAAAGAATAGAATATTGAAATTCGAGAGTACCTGGCAAAGTAACACTCCGTCGCAAATGCTACAAATGTTACAGTATCATCACAATAGAATTAGGGATGAACAAGAACACGAGCATAGACGCATGAAGGATACAAAAATGAAAATGCTAGTTTCTCAGACAGTACCAGCAGATGGTCACAAAAAGGGTGTGACACATTCTGGTGATTCTGCAGTTCCTGTAAAAGGAACCTGCAATTACTGTAAACAACTAGGCCATTATGTACATGATTGTCCAGTCCTGAAACGTAATATAGCTACAGGTATTGCAAAAGAGAGACCACGATTAGTTAGACAAGATCAGAATGAACAAGGAGCTATGCAGCATGGACAGTCCATGCCAGTTCAGCAACAGTCCATGCCAGCCTCACAGCAACCCATACAGTTTGTGCCGGCTGCACCACCGTTGCCTGCTACTGCCACACAAACCACAACACGACAAATGTATCAGACTGCACAGTATGAATACCCTGAGTATCAGCGTTACGCATGAACCAGCCTAGAGAGGGAAGTTGACTTACCGCTTATCGAGATTCCTGTAGATCAAGAAGGACCTTATGTACATAGTGAATTATTAGGTCAAGATAGAAAATTCTTACTCGATACAGGGGCAAGTCGAACAACCATAAAAAGTAGTGAAGTTCCAGGGGCACCCCTCTCAGGCTCTCAAAATGTTTCCCTTGGTTTTTCAGGAAAACCTATTGTTAATGAAGTATCACAGCCTCTACCACTTACGATAGGACCTTTGACACGAACTACAGATTTATTGCTTACTAAATCATGCCCAGAAAATCTGTTAGGAATTAAAACTCTGAAAGCACTAGGAGCCATAATATGTTGTTCTCCGGAAGGAGTAAGGTTGTTTTTACGTGATTTTAAAGGTCACTATGTGTCTAGAGACATGGATCCCCGACTACAGACTTTACCAGTACATCTATGGGCACAAGGCCCTACGGATGTTGGCTGCATGAACATTACACCCTATCGAGTCACATTGAAAGCAGGAGTGGTACTACCACGAATGCGACAATACAAGTTACCGCATGATGCTGTAGTGGCTTTGCTGAAAATCATTGATGAGCTGATTGTCCAGGGAGTAGTTGTAGAAACAGACTCCAATATATGTAATTCACCGATAATTCCGATTCTTAAACGAACTGATCCTACAGCCCCACCAGTGTACCGATTGGTTATTGATTTGCGTGAACTAAACAAGTGCATTGTACCACAATTCCCTGTGGTCCCTGATATATCATCATTGTTGACAGCAATTGATTCCGAAGCAACATTCTTTACTGTAATTGATCTCAAGAATGCCTTTTTCAGCGTCCCAATAGATCCGGAAAGCCAATACTTGTTCGGATTCAGTTTGAATGGGCGCAGCTTTAAATTCTCACGCGCTCCCCAAGGATTCACAGAAAGCCCCAGCATCTACAGCCAAGCACTGAAACGAGAACTTGACAGTATCCACATGCCAGTCAATACTGCACTGCTTCAATATGTTGATGATCTGCTGATCACAGCGAGAAGCGAACCTGAATGTGAAAAGGCTTCTCTGACAGTTTTACATTTTCTAGCCGACAAGGGGCACAAGGTGTCTCCTTCTAAGCTGCAATTCTGTGTCCAGCGAGTTATTTATCTTGGTCACTCGCTGTCCAAGGAGGGAAGGCAGCTTACACCAGATCGCATCCAGTTAATTGCTAACATGTCAATACCCCAGACACAAAAGGAGGTGCGAGCTTTCATAGGCCTCACTTCATATTGTAGGCAGTGGATCCCTCAGTACGCATTTCTAGCAAAACCACTCATTCAGTTAACCACACAGGAGACAGCCACATCGACTGTTCTCCCTTGGACTCAGGAACATACACAAGCTTTTGAAAGCCTAAAGGAAGCTTTATGTCAAGCACCTGTTTTAGCAACACCATGTTATAGCAAACATTTTACACTCTTTGTTACAGAACGCGAAGGTACTGCCTTGTCAGTACTCACTCAGGATCAAGCAGGATCACGCAAGCCATGTGCTTATTTTTCCAGTACATTAGATCCCGTAGCCCAGGCTTTGCCTGCGTGCCTGAAATCAGTGGCAGCGACAGCTTTAGCAATCAGACAAAGCGATGCCATAGTATTAGGACACCCATTGACAGTACAAGTACCACATGCAGTAGAGGTTCTTGTGAACCGAACACAAACACAACACTTGACCATAGCAAGACTTACCGGTTATGAACTGACATTGTTTCAACCACACATAGAGATCCGACGGTGTAATACATTGAATCCTGCTACACTATTACCTATAATTGGAACAGACCCACTAGCTCATGATTGTGTTGAAATCATTGAAATAAAGACGAAACCCAGACAAGACTTGACAGACGTTCCATTGTTAGATCCAGACCTGACGTTGTATGTAGACGGATCGTGCATGAGAACAAGTACAGGAGATTTAGTGGCCGCGTATGCAGTCACAACAGACACTGAAGTTATTGAGACAAATTGTATAGATACTTTGTCAGCCCAAGCAGCAGAACTTATTGCTCTAACACAAGCCTGTATTCAAGCCACAAATAAGAAAGTTAATGTATACACTGACTCACGTTATGCATTCGGAGTTGTACACGACTTCGGCGTGCTGTGGCGAGAGAGAGGTTATTTAACTTCCCATGGTGCCCACATTCAGCACGGACCCCTCATTCATGCCTTGTTAGATGCAATACATCTACCCACTGCTATATCGATTATGAAATGTAAAGCACACACGAAGGTTACTGATATCATTTCTCAAGGCAATGATTTAGCTGACAGAACAGCTAAACAGACTGCTCAGAATCGCACATTAGACATGACAAAGCCAATAGTTCAGACACCAACACAGTGTATGACAATTAAGGATCCCGCACTTGACGTAATTGACATACAGACACACGCCACAGCAGAAGAAATAAAGAAGTGGACTGAACTAGGAGGGATCCAGACAGATCAGGGATGGATGACGAAGGAGAAATCTGTATGGTTTCTCCCTGATTCCATGGTTCAAGCCATTATAGCTACAGTTCACAGTCCAGCACATTTAGGAGAGAAGGCTATGCTAGACAGCATTCAGCACATTTGGTTTAACAAACATTTACGAGCAGCAGCTAAACAAAAGGTTCGTACCTGTATGATATGTTGTCAGTTTAATCCAGGAAAGAGTGTTCCCGTAGAGCAGGGTGGATTTCAGCCTCCTGACCATCCTTTTGAAGTCCTCCAGATGGATTATATTCAGATGGAACGTTGTCGAGGATTCAAATATGTTCTCGTAGTTGTCTGCGCTCTCTCCCGTTGGACAGAGGCGTATCCCGTATCAGATTACACTGCCCCGACTACTGCCAAGCAGCTAGTTCGAGAATTCTTCCCACGGTACGGTTTACCACGTGTTGTATATTCAGATAACGGCCAGCCTTTCTCATCCGAATTAATGAAACATGTCTCACTTTTGTTGGGATATCAGTGGAAATTCCACTGTGTCCGACACCCCGAGGCAGCAGGTCTCGTGGAACGACATAATCAACTTTTAAAAATCAGATTGTCTAAAATATGTCAGGAAAAAGGTGTGGACTGGATAGTAGCCTTACCAGTTGCGCTATTTTACATGAGGATGGTAGCACACTCTCGAACAGGGCTATCCCCTTATGAGGTGATCTTTGGTAGACCACCGAATATGTGGGGGACGCCTATACCCCGTAAAATAACTGATGTTGACTGTAATATGCTGACAGATTACCTGGCTTCTTTGATGTCTGCACTACAATCTTGTCGTTCACAGGTAGTCGCAGCTTTTCCCGACAACACCGAGGTGAAACCTCATGACGTAATTCCCGGCGATTATGTTCTCGTCAGGAATTTTGATCGGAAAACCCAACTGGAGCCAAGGTGGAGGCTTCCTAAGTTGGTCCTGCTGACGACCAGAACAGCTGTGAAGATCGAAGGGAGAAAAGGCTGGGTGCATTCCAGCCATATCAAGAAATTTCATGGACTTCCTCCTGACACAAACAGTACTCCCCGTGTGTCTTCCCCCATTGACTCAAAGCTACCTTTGGCTGAGGCCAGTAGCACCGAACTCTATAAGCAGAAACTCAGGTCCAGATCCAAACTGTCGGACGATTTGATTGTTTAAGTCCTCTCCAAGGTGAAGCGGTTGAATCTGTCCCGACATGTATCCCTTGGGTCTGAATGACGTAGAGTCCAGAATCATAATGAAACGACATGCTTATTGTAAATTACTGCGTAGCCACTGTATTGTGACTTTATTAATTTTGTTTTCCTTGAGTTTTTTAATAGTTACTGCAAGTATATTGTTGCATATGTATTATCCTGTTTCTAAACGTGCTTTCAATATAACTGATGAACATTCTTTTAGTGACCTACCCCCACATGAGTTGTCCTATAGACTTGCGCTGCGCAACAACACCTTCATTAGTATGTTACATCATTCCCATCAGACTAGTAATGCTACCAATTGTTGGGTGTGTGGCCGACTCCCTCCTTATCAGAATAACAAAGGAGTTCTGCCTTTCTTTCCACATCCGTTCACACACAATGGTTCCTGTGGAGCATGGTTTAGTTTATTAAATTCCATAGACCCAGACACAGCAGTTTATCAACAACATTGGATATGGGGAAATCTGAATCTAGTTTTATTCAAAGTCTGTCACCCTAATAAGGAGGGTCACCCCAGTAGAACAGGAACTGATTTAGAAAATGAAGTGTATAAATTAGGTAATTTTACACCTAATCTTATGATTTTGAATGTCAAAACCGAAGTTGAACTAATTCTGCCCACTATGTCAGTATTTCCAGTTAAGGGTGAATTATGTGTGAGAAAAGTTGGTTCCATACATATGGGCCATAGTAAATGCGTTACTACAGTAGAATATAGTGATCAAGGTAAATCTTCATTTAGAGCTTCTAGCCATTCTTACTTTATATGTGGTCAGACGGCATATATGCGTCTGCCTCTAGATTGGGATGGTACCTGTTACATAGCATTCCTTTTGCCACCTGTTTTCCTAGCTCACCCTGATTATTATCGAAATGTTCATTTAGTACACAATAGAGAGCGAAGAGATCTCCCAGTCATCGATTATACTGAGACGGCATGGGACAAGTATGTAGATTTCAATAAAGGTATTTTTCCCTATATAGGTACAATATCAAATAGTAAGCTGATACGCAGACTCACCAAGACTCTTGAAGCTGTAGTAAACGAGACTATAGCCGCCCTAGGCAATCTGACAGAGGAACAATCAGTGATGAGAATTGTTGTTCTCCAGAATCGTCTTGTCCTTGACGTCATCCTGGCCGATAGGGGCGGAGCTTGCAGGGTCATCGGATCCAGCTGCTGCATATTCATACCAGAAAATTCGCCATCTGTATATAAAGCTATAACACGCCTTCATAAGATTGTAAGCCAGATACACGAGAATCCAGGCACTTGGACGTGGTCCGGGTGGTTTTGGAGTGTGATATCAGCCTGGGGATGGAGAGTTCTATCCTTCCTAGGTATTGGCCTTCTTATGCTCTTCAGTTGTTGTTTATGCCTGCAATGTGGACCAGCGATTTGTGGTCTGTGTGCCACATCATGCATTCCATATCAAAGTTCTCGTTCAAAATGCCGGAAGAAGAAGGAAGAAGAAATGATGCTCCATGAGCAAATCGATGGAATGATGAAGATTGATATCTCTTGAAGGGCAAGTAGGGGACAAGGAGGGAATGTGGAAATGTGGATTTTCCTGATCAGTTATGTCCCCTATCTTGGACCCCAACGGTTCTGTATGCATGTTACAAGTACATGTATGTTCCCTCCAGTTCCAGTTTCTAAGACGCAAACACATGTGTGTCTACCGTCAACATGTTCTCTGTCAGATCCGCCATCAATGGGCTGGATATTCGATTCCTAAGCATGAAAGGCCACCGACTTTATATGGCTCAGTTACTCCATTTTTACAGTTCAGGCAAGTAGGCCCGATTCTGTCCTCAAGCCTTTCCCTGCTCTCTGTCTCTGACAGCTTCAGCTTGAGCTCGCATCTGTATCCATGAACTTTGTCCTACTCCCTGTGCAGCTAACGGTGCCTGCCTCGGCCAGTTTTCGCCTGCCTGCCAAGAAGCTGTATTTCACCTTCGAATTATCTATTTTGCTCTTCAGCCGATGCATTCCTGTCTAGTGATTTAGGTAAACATTTCCTTTAGCTCACAAGCAAAGGACTCAGCCTTTCCGTCCTCCTGCAAGTGATTCATAGCCCTGCTGCCATGGAAAGTTTTCTGCCTCTCGCATCTCACATAGACATTTAGGCGTTTGTGCACGCACACAGTCAGTATAGACTAGATTATGTCCGAGAGTCCTTCCTTATGGATAACATAGTTCTTTAAACATAGGATGTTAGATATGATTTGGGATTAGGTTGACTTGACCCCCCAGACTTCTCGTCTCCACATGTAGAGTTAATGTCAAGTCCCCTTCACCCCCTAGTTACACGTCAATCACACGTCATGCTGCTGCGCGCGCATCTATGCCAAGTATTATCTTATAGATCCACCTATGTCTGATAATCCTAACCAATCATGTTTCTTTAATTCCTTATTACGCCTAGTTTCGATTACGTACCTGTCATGTCACTTTTCTTATCAAATGTTACGCCTTCTACATTCGTTTCATTGTAATGTACTTATTATAAAAATGCATGTCTGTCAATAAAGTATTGTACTTCACTTCCTGAACCCTCGTGGTGACGGAACCTGAAGGCCGCGACTCGAGTCGGCCATTTTGAATGGAATAAAGCCCATTTAGAAAACCTCTTATACCACGGATTCTGCCTCTTGTTATTTTGAGCTATTTTACTTTATTTTAAGATTCCGTATGAAATTCAGTCCGGTAAAGAAGATTTTTATTTACCACAGAAGAGGACCTCGAACTTCCTCAGCACACAGGCGGTGCTGTGCGGAGGGGGAGCGACCTACCTGGTAGGGTCAAGGGTCGCTTAAATATTCACAGGATGAGAGATTAGCTGAGCGGGATTGTTTTGCTGAGAGAGAGCTGTGGTAGATACAGGCTATGCCACCACCCGTTTTCTTACCATGATCGAGTCTGATGATGTTGTGCCTGGGCGGGATTAAAATGTCACGGATGGGTCCCGAGGAGTCAGTGAGCCAGGTTTCGGTGAGGATGAGAAGGTCAAGTTCCTGAGCCAGGATGAGATATGCAAGGTCCGTGGCATGTTTCACCGCTGATCTGCAGTTAAGTAGCAGGCATTTCAGGTGAGCTTTGTCTCCTTCTCCCTATAGAATATATAGGAATAGTAGTGTATATTCTACTACTATCCTCTATGTTCTTAAAGGAGTATGTGATCTCTTAGCGGAGCAGTGAGCGACCTCTAAGCACTACGACAGAACTTTCCCGAGTTCTACAGAACAGAAATTGTAAAAATTTAGATTTTTTTGTTGTGGTCCTTATTCTTGTTCTCCTGTGGAATACTATAAACTCACCCTGTATATTTTAATGCTGTGACTTTATAGTAGATCAAAGAGGTTGGAGATCTATCTGTGCGAGAAGTTAACAACATATACTACAGTTAATTCCGTTGGTAACTTACTACCTCACAGCTTGTAACACTGCTAATGTTTTATAAAATAGTAGTTCCTAAAAAAAATAGTATACATAGTGCTTCATTTCATGTTTTGATGAAGCGTACATTTCTATGTAAAATGACGTTATTTTGTTTACCTGTTTTTTACTTGTTATTGTTGTTGTGACCCGAGATGATGTAGTGCGGGAGTGTTTCTTGTAGCACTTCTTTTCTACTTCCTCTAAAAGTAACTGATGCACTCTTATATTAGCAAGAATATGGGGCAACACTTTTACAAACTATAGGCGACAAAAAAAGGGACGGGGTGTCCACGCTTAAGGGATATTTTATGAATTGCGTTTTTATTTGTCACCCCTCTGATATATACAGCTACACTTTCCTAAGAAAGTATATTTGTGATTGCTTTATAAAAACTGTTTCAAACCTAGACTAAAGTTTTTGCAGCGCAACCACACCTACTATTTTGCTACAAGGAAGTAGCACACCCCGTGACAGAATTAAGCACCGCACTATAACTATACATTATAAGTAAACATTGCTCCCGAGAAGTAGCCTACTCAGAACTGTATTTAAATGAAGACCACAAAAGCGCGCTTTGATTTTTCAACCCCTCTTCCATATTATAATATTTGCTCCAAAGATGCAGCACTCCCCGTCAGAAAAGTAAACACCACATTATAAGTAAATAGGGCTCTTGGGTAGAATCCCACCCCCTGACTTAATAAAAAGAAGACCGCAACACACTCTATTATTTTCCCACCATGATTTGTAGGCCACACGCAAATTATATAAATGTCCCTTAAAATAAATAAAAAACAATTTTTACCTTCACAGTCTCTGTCCACCACCTTGTGACCACTGCACAGAGTTAATAGTGTTCCTACCCTCCCCTCTAATACTTTTTTCCCCGTACTCCTTTGAAGTGCATCACAAAATGGCTGACAACAGTGAACCGTTCCCAGCCAATAAGGGGCAAACTTGTACTTGGAACACTTTAGTCAATAAAATGTCCATGGTGTCCTGCAGAGGGGGAGGGAATGACTGCCAACACTTCTACTTTCAATGGTTTACAGGCAGTGAATATTACGCTTGGGAAGATCCTGCTTGGAACACGTCAATCAGATGTCCCTGCTACTCCGCGGAGGGGGAGGGAATGGCTGGCAACACTTCTACTTTCAATGGTTCGCAGCCAATAAACATTAAGCTCCGGAAGGTCCTGCTTAGAACATGTGAGACAATCAGATGTCCTTGCTACTCCACGGAGGGGGACGGAATGGCTGGCAACACTTCTATGTTCAATGGTTCACAGCCAATGAACAGTAAGCTCGTTGTTGGAACACCTTGTAGGAGAGTAGGATCTGCTTCACATGTTTACCCCCACGTTTTGCTGATGTTTCACTGTTTCTCAACTTTAGTCTGGCTGGGACCCTGCTATTCAGGGCCCCAGCCTAGCTGCTTCTTCTCTAAATTGATTGCATGTTTTTTAGGTACATTACAGATTAGGTCTGAAGTGCCCTTATAAGTCCCTAGTGTATGGTATACTATGTACCCAGGACATAGGTACCCCAGAACCCTACCAGGGGCTGAAGCATGTATTATGCCACCCCTGGAAAATCACCCAAAATGACACCACAGGTCTGCTACTGCAGCCTGGGTAAGGTGGTGCATGCACCCCTTAATGTGATATAGGTTACCTATATCACTGCATATATACACACATATAAAACTATAAGTCACTCCTATGGCAATCCTGAAGGCAGAGTGCTTGGTTCTTATGTGAGAGGGTGCTCCTGCATGAGCAGAGCTCCTCTGCAGCATTCAGAGACCCTTCTATGATGCTGTTTGTAGTGCAGCCTGACCATATACTCTTAAGTGCATTATAACCAAACGGTAAATGCTAACTTTGGACTGGCTGCACGGAAACATGTCGTGTTTGGTGTCAAACACCTTGGAATCATACCCCCACACCAGTAACTGGTGTGAGAGTATGATCCTACCCTTCTAGAGGGAGAGACATGACTGTACTGGTCTACCTGGTAGAAACCTAATAGAGCCCTGGCATCACAAAATGGATGCTGCAGCCACAGACATGGGTCTGGCCTCCTGCTGCTGACCAAAACTCCGGCAGGGGAGGCCTGGACAATAGATTTCCTGTCACTCTCAGAGTGCTTTGAAGTCCTGAACTGGGGGTCACACTTGGTGTCCCTGTGCATAGACAAGCCCATGCTCTGGCACAAAATTGGACAAAGGAAATGGGTGTAGCCACCCCTCTTTCCAAACCCTCCCATAGGTGGGTTCCCAGAGCTAGTCCAACCCCTTCCTTAGGTATACGTAAGGAACCTCTGTTACTAGAACTGTATATTACCCTGGACGAAACTCTGAAGCTGAATCCTGGACCTTAAATGCTCTGTTCAAGACCAGGGGACTGAAGAAATCGCCCTTGGGGTCAATGAGTGACTCCCCTGCTTGGCAGACACCAACAAAGCATTTTGCTGGTCTGCATTATCGAAGCTCCCGCTGGACTCTGAAGTATTTGTAGCCCAGGAAGAGGATTTCTAGATATCTCAGAGGCTGACCGAAGTCCCCAGCAAAGCTGAGACCCGCAGCCCTCTTGAGTAGCGTGGAACCGGATCTCCTGGTCACCATGCATTTCTGCAAGTCCATTGACTTCGCAACATCTCTTGAAGTCATGCTTGGGCTTACTTGTAGCCCCCACCTCAGGCACTGAATACACTGAAGATTGTTGGTCTAGTCACCCCGAATGACCCGTGGGCTGCCATTTTGTGTTTTGTCTTGAGGTCCCTTCACGATCTCTGGTCTGTTGACTGGTGGGTCTTTGAGGGGGTAATTTTGATTTTCCTTGGGCTTTGCTGGTTGCTCCGGATGTGCCCTGAATTCCAAACAAGTGGTGACTCCCTCTGACCTTGCTGGTCTGCATTGAAGCATTTCTTCTCTTTCTGCAAGGGGTGCTGTTGCCAAGGCTTGTTGTGTCCATTCTGAGCAACGATGCTGCAGCACTTGACATCCTTTGTGGGACAGCTTGAATCCAGCTCCTGGTCATCCTTGACACCTCCTGGTCCTCGTGACTGATGAGTTTAGCTTCAAATCCTTCACCTGAAATCTCCCAACATCGGGGGCATCTGCCTATCACCTTCCGGGTCACTGGCTAGTGACCCAGACTCTGTCCCCTCTGCTGTCAGGTTCTTCTCATCTTCGATCCAGGCTTGGATCTCTTTGGACACTTTGCATCTTCACGGCAGCAGCACGTCTTCGCAAGCTCCCATTGAAATCAACGACGCGACCCAACACCAAAAGACACCTATGCACCCGGCTTCCCCGGGTTAGGTAACACGAATACTCCGGTGCTCCCGTGGGTGCTAGCCCTAGAACTTTCTAAGTCCAAAAGTGTTGGTCCTGACTCATTTCTAAGTGTCCCTATTCTTTAAAAATCTAACCGCGACTTTCCCCATAGAAGCTAATGGGAGCTCGCGGCTGTGTTCTTACACTGCACACGGCCCCTGTGGGTCCCATGTGTCACTACCTTTGTGGTTCCTTGGGGTCTCAGCGATTCTACAGGCTCCAGGCCTTGTGTCTAGTTAAGTCGTGGTTCTTATACCACTATTTTAGTGTATGGTTTGGTTCGCCCCTAGGGCCTGACGTGTATTTGTGCTATTTTACTGTGATTATTGAAGTGTAACTTATGGGTTTTGACCTCTAGTTTCATAAAGAGACTAGGAGGCTGTGTTTAGTAATAAATACATATATTTAATATAGATACCTGGTGTGGATAACTTTCATTTAGATACTCAAGAGATTGTAGACTGGTAAAACAAGCTGCTTTACATTCCTTCAAGACTTAGCCTGAAGGCTGCTCTTCATAGCTACCACTAGGATAGCTTTCAATAAAGGTTGTCTTTAACCTATAACCAATAAGGGGTTGTTTGGACTGATACAGGGTGCCCACTATAACTAGTGGACAGCATATACCAGGCCAACTTCTCACATACCTCAGCCAATTAAACATTAATTTTGTTCCACGCACAGGGACAGAACATGCCCTCCCACATAATATTACATTTCCTCTAACAAAGTGACACTATCCGTGATAAAAGTGAACACCGCATTGTAAGTAAATATTAATGCGCATTGTATTAAAGGAAGGCCGCAATACGGCGCATTGTTGTTTTCCTGATATCATTTCCACAGCCTACTGAACATTGCCGCAATACCGCTTATCGCTGTTTTGCGGACGTGATTTCCACAGTCTACGAAACATTCACACTACCTGTGTGTGCACCATACAGACTGCTTAAACTAAGTCCACAGTGTTCATAATATACCCTCTTATGCAATTTTTTCTCTTTTTTGTCCCCTACTCCTTTCAACGGAGTCACAAAATGGCTGCCAACACTTCCTAGTTTCAACCGTTCACAGACAATGTGCCGCAAGCTTGTGATCATATTCCTCATCCAATCAGATGTCAGAATTCTCAAATATCGATATCTGTAAAATTTGATACTTCTCAAAAACTAGTGAACGAATTTACCTCATTTAAAAATAAGCGTGCTTTGTGGACCAAGACCTTTCTCCCTGCCAAATTTGGCATAATTCAATTCAGCAGTTGGACCTGTAGCCTTGATGAATCACCCCCAAACTTTCAAGATGGGAGCTGATCTGAAAAAATAATTTTGGGGGGAACATTTCATAAAGATTTGTCAAACTATGCCAAAGTTATAAGCACATCAAAAATGCTTTTCCTATGGAAACTAGGTCCTAACTATAACTACCGGGATACTGTATATAGATATGTATATAGGTATATATAGGTTTATAGATCTATATATATGTTTGTATATATGTATGCATATGTATGGATATATATTTATATTCACTGAAAAAACATAGGTATCAGGGGTGTTATAGTTAGCTGGACATTTCACTCGTACAAAACCATTGAAATTCCTCCATTATAGTTAGTTCTACGAACTATAACTCACTCGCCCGCAATCCAATGCTGAAGATGTCACATGTTACATCTACTAGATGATGTCATCAGTGATGTCATTTGAGATGTCATAAGTGATGTCATCAGTGATGTCACTGACCATGTCATGAATGATTTAATATGTGCCATCATCAGCAGTGGATTGTTGTGGGCGCGTGAGTTACAGTTAGTAGAACTAACTATAACAGAGGAATTTAAATGGTTTTGCACAAGTGAAATGTCCAGCTAACTATAATACCCCTGAAACCTATGGTTTTTTCAATGAGTTTCTAAGGTTTTTTAAATGCTAATTCCTAACTATAACATGTCTAAAATCTATGGTTTGTTCATTCAATTTCTAAGGTTTTTTAAATGCTAATTCCTAACTATAACACCCCTGAAACCTATGGTTTTTTCAGTGAGTTTCTAAGGTTTTTTAAATGCTAATTCCTAACTATAACACGTCTGAAACCTATGTTTTTTTCAGTGAATTTCAAAGGTTTTTTAAATACTAATTGCTAACTATAACATGTCTGAAATCAATGTTTTTTCCAGTGAATTTCAAAGATTTCTTAAAATACAATATTTAAATGTAATAATACTTATATTTATTTATTTGATACTGATATTCTACATTATTTTTACTATTTATTTGTACATATATTATTTTTTAAATTACTTTATATATTTTTAATATAAATGGAAAAACATTTTTTTTTCAAATATTGAAACTTTATTTTTTTTTTCTTTTATTTGTTTAAAAATATATTTATATAATTTTTTTTAATTTTTTTTCTATTTTTTGGGGGGAGTCACACACCCAAAGCGTACCTTTCTCAATCGCTGCATGGAACCTAGCCGCCATTTTAGGATTGTTGTGTAGGATTCACGTAGGATGTGCATTGGGTGAGTATTTTCCTGTGTGATTGCTATGCGACCAGTACGGGACTCCAGGTGCATACGCGACACATTTGTATTATTTTACGCAACGCTCACGCGCTTGCACGTGACGTCATATACGTGTTTGACGCGTTAGGAGTCGCGCACCCAGCGCATGCACACCAGGGGGCCGCCTGAGCCCAGTGCTGGGTGCGAGACTCCTAATTAGTCTCTAAAAAAAAAAATTGCACCATCTTGGGAGACTTATTTGTTATAAAGTTTCCAAATTTCCTCATTTACTACAGTATCCTCAGTAGGACATACTTTCAGTTTTTTACTTAGATTCCATCAAGAAGGCATTTAGATTAGGGGTGGGCAGAATTTGCGTAATCGCGTTACACAAATCTCCGCGAAACTGTAAAAAATGTCCGCTGAAATTCCGCGAACACGTGGAATTGCTTGTTCGCTATGCTTTTTTCCTGTTCACAATCGCTGTTTGCATGCTCGGTGAGAAATATCTCGTGAACACGCATTTTGAGAACGCGAACAAGCAAGAAATTTCGCGAAGTCACGGAAAGCAGCATTTTGGGCAATCCGCGTTCTCCGCAGAACGCGAAATTACCAAAATTCCGCAAATTATGCGAGCGGAACGGAATTTACTGCCCAGGCCTAATTTAGATGTGTCATACATTTGCCATAAATTCAGAATGTTAACACTCTGTTGCTTAGATCACTGTAGTTAAGCTACTGCTCACAAGGGAAGTCTGCTGCGGGTATTGAAAGTGCATGTTTCAGTCTGCATGTCTGAATTGTTTAAGGAAATTGAAGAGGATTTGAGAAGTCACTCAAAATCTGCCCTAATATTTCTTTCTGCAGTACTAATCATACTTTCTATGGCAAAATGAACCCCCTCATGTTGTTCCTTTTTAAATTAAATGTTTTAAGAGTTACCACTTTATTCCAATCAAGATGGCTTCAGGTGTGCCATACTTGTGTCATAAGTATGACAGTAAGTGCTCTAGTTGTTCTTAAGAACACTCTGGGACATTCTGTCATTGGGCTATACTTGGGCTAAATCTCGGTGGTATTTGTGCTACATTTGGGCTCTTTTGTCTCTGGTGGCATCTTGGGAAACTTATTTGTTATATAGTTTCCTAATTTCCTCACTTACTGCAGTCTCCTCAGTAGGAAATACTTTCAGTTTTTTACTTTGGTTCCATCAAGAAGGCATTCAGATGTGTCACACATTTGCCATAAGTTCTGAATGTTAGCACTGTAGTTGCTCATTAGATCACTGTAGTAAAGCTACTGCTCACCAGGGAAGTATGCTGCTGGTATTCAAAGTGCATGTTTCAGTCTGCATGTCAGAATTTTTTAAGGAAATAGAAGAGGATTTGTGAAGTCAAAATGTGTCCTAATTTTTCTTTCTGCAGCACTAATCATAATTTGTATGGCAAAATGAACCTCCTCATTTTGTTCCTTTGCAAATTACATGTTTTAAGAGTTACCACTTTATTCCAATCACGATGGCTTCAGGTGTGCTATACTTTTGTCATAAGTAAGACTGTTAGCGCTCTAGTTGTTCTTTAGAACACCCTGGGACATTCTATCATTGGGCTATACTTAGGCTACATCTGGGTGATATTTGTGCTACATTTGGGCTCTTTTGTCTCTGATGGCCATCTTGGGAGACTTATTTGTTATGAAGTTTCCTAATTTCCTCATTTACTACAGTCTCCTCAGTAGAAATACTTTCAGTTTTTTACTTAGATTCCATCAAGAAGGCATTCAGATGTGTCACACATTTGCCATAAATTCAGAATGTTAGCACTCTAGTTGCTCATTAGATCATTGTAGTAAAACAACTGCTCACTAGGGAAGTCTGCTGCTGGTATTGAAAGTGCATGTTTCAGTCTGCATGTCAGAATTGTTTAATGAAATAGAAGAGGATTTGAGAAGTCATTTAAAATGTGCCCTAATTTTTCTTTCTGCAGCACTAATCATACTTTCTATGGCAAAATGAACCCCCTCATGTTGTTCCTTTTTAAATTAAATGTTTTAAGAGTTACCACTTTAATCCAATCAAGATGGCTTCAGGTGTGCCATAGGTTTGTCATAAGTAGGACTGTTAATGCTCTAGTTGCTCTTTGAAACACTCTGGGAAGCTGAAGTAGAACACAAAGGAATCAACTGACAGTCTGTGCTCTTGTTGAATGTACATGT
Organism: Triturus cristatus; assembly: GCF_964204655.1. Lineage (NCBI taxonomy): Eukaryota > Metazoa > Chordata > Amphibia > Caudata > Salamandridae > Triturus > Triturus cristatus. Next base: position 28,055,196 of record NC_140593.1, on the reverse strand, counting down.
TTTACTGAGAATGTCAGACTTCATTCTCACATGACTGAGAACGATAATGTGAATTTACAGAAAATATGCTCTCAGTTTTGCTGATAGATCACCTTCCAAACCTCTGTGGGAAAAGCATGAGAAAATAGTTTTCTCTCAAACATGATTCACGATATCCCAGCAGAAGGCTTTTTCAGATGGTAAAATCACCTTAGAACACACGACAATTCCTAAAATTAGAATGGAACCATCAACAAATGATTTATAATGTAACTAAAGTCTTAAAACCTTCTATTAACTGCAATGCTTTTAATGAGGTGCTATCATGTATATTGGTCCCAAGATGGCTGCCAACACGTCTTGGATGAAGTGCTGACAGCCATTCAGATCTCACGATGAGGTGTGTGGTTAGGCTCCACCCAGATATATATGTGATTTTACTTTTGATTTTCTCAGGAACTACTGAGCAGATTTCCACCATTTAACAAAAAGGCATGAGTGTGAACCAAGGGCTACCTCTTTGCCAAATTTGGTGTAATTCCGTTCAGCAGTTCGGGCTGTAGCTGTGATTAAAGGTTCCTATTGAAAATTGCATGGGGAAAACATGTTTTGGGACCCCCTTTATTCTTGTCCCCCACTTGACGAATCACACAGGGAGCGGACCAGAGCACCCCACCAGTTTTGAAACTTTTGCAAAGATTCGTCAACCGGCGCCAAAGTTATTCCAAATAGAATGTTGCGGATTTCCTATGGATAATAGGTCCTAACTATAACTACCTACTGGCGACGGCCCTAAAAGTCGCTTCAAATATGTTCAAACCAGAATTGACGTTTTCAAGTTTATAAGAAAACTAAAATTATTGAAACACTTCAAACTTAGCAAAGCCTCTAACACTGCTGCCAACATTGCAATCTCTGACAAACCCAGCATACAACTTGCCGCCAGTGATGTGACCAATCTTAAAACAATACATGCTCTTGTCAATAATTCAGATGACGCTGATTGGTCAACCCAACCACAACTATCTAATCTAGGCACTACTGGAAATTCACCAGCATTTAGCCCTTTTCGCCCAAACTCCACTTTTCTTCCACTCATGCCAAAAGATGCTTTGGACATTTTTAGTGATTGCGTCATCCAAGATCTTAAAGTGCTGAATCAAAAAATATTGAAAACCAGTAAACATCGATCTTATCATGATCAACAATATTCTATCTTAATTAATACATTGAAGAATAACACTGATGTAATCATAACTAAGGCTGATAAGGGTGGCAATGTTGTGTTATGGGCAAAAAGACAGTATTTACAGGAAGCATACCGTCATTTGAACGATGAATTCTGCTATAGGAAGGCCACAATCAATGATACAAGAAAACTAAAAGACACCATTCACAAAGAACTTGGACAATGGAAAAGGGATGGTCTTTTGAATAAAAATGAACACAGTTTTTTGAAAGTTGATTTTCCGATCACTGCGGTTTTATATTTTATTCCTAAAGTGCATAAACAACAAGTGCCCAACCCAGGGAGACCAATTATTTCTGCCCAAAGCAGTCTTTGTGAAAAAATATCTAAATACATGGACTTTTTCCTCCATGAATTTATTGAGGAATTACAATCATACATCAAAGACACTGACCATTTCTTATCCACTGTACAAACGGTCCCTTGACAAGAGGGATATTTATTCATTGTCATGGACATTTGTTCCCTCTACACAAGCATACGCCATTCAGACGGATTACATGCAGTTAAATTCTACCTCGACAAAAGAAATATCATCTTCCACCAACATAGGGGCCAATTACGATCCTGTAAAAAATATCCCCGTATGACTCGTATCCGGTCTTTTTACCGTACGAATCGTACAAGTGCCTTACAAACTGCCAAGTACAATTCGCATGGGAAAGAGTCCATACGAATCGCATAGGGAATTATTCCCCACACGTCCTCGGGTCGGAAAATGTGCCCGACACGTCCCCGGACGATTTACCGTACAAATGTGAAAAGTGAAGTCCGACCGCGCAAGTACGATCCATCCCGTGCGTCCGATGTTACAACCGGATGGATAAAACACCGTCCGCACCGAACTCCCATAGCAACCATGAAGACATGTGCCCGCATACGCGCCGAACAACCCCCCCAGCCCCCGTATGTACGTGCACAACCACCCCCCCAGCCCTCATATGTACGCGCCGAACCCCCACCTGTGTATGTACACCCGTGTATGTACGACCCGTACCCCCACCCCAACCGTGTATGTACGACCCGTACCCCCACCCGTGTATGTATGGAGCGTACCCCCACCCCAACCGTGTATGTACGGACCGTACCCACACCCGCGTATGTATGGAGCGTACCCCCACCCCAACAGTGTATGTACGGACCGTACCCCCACCCGCGTATGTATGGAGCGTACCCCCACCCCAACAGTGTATGTACGGACCGTACCCCCACCCGCGTATGCATGGAGCATACCCCCACCCCAACAGTGAATGTATGACCCGTACCCTCACCCGCGTATGCATGGAGCGTACCCCCACCCCAACCGTGTATGTACGGACCGTACCCACACCCGCATATGTATGGAGCGTACCCCCACCCCAACAGTGTATGTACGGACCGTACCCCCACCCGCGTATGCATGGAGCGTACCCCCACCACAACCTTGTATGTACGGACCGTACCCCCACCCCAACCGTGTATGTATGACACGTACCCCCACCCGCGTATGTACGGACCTTACCCCCACCCCAACATTCTAAGTACGGAGCGCACCCCAGGCCCCAACACCAGCACCTTCACACAACATCGCGCATGTACGAGTCGTACCAAGCCAGACACAAGGACAGCACTGTACAACAAAATTCCCGAAGTACACACCGTACACCCGCTAAAAACGCACGTACACAACCAGGACAAAGAAAAACAACACAAGAATACACCATTCGAATGGCACAAAGCCACAAAATATGTCCAACAAGCACAAAAACAACACATTCACTGACCTGCAACTGCCAAAATCCCAAACAGAGGCCCAAAACACAACCACTCCTTATAACACACCCACCCAAAGTTCAAACACAGCCACACCCACCAATGGACCAATAAAAAGGCCCAACACACACAAACCATGAGCCTTTGCAACAGACCCACTGCTGCCAGACCGCACAGACAACCTACAGCACCATACTTGAACCTTTACTACACCTTACACTTGCACACCTTCACACACACACCTTCACAAACACCCCCTCATCACATTCACACACACACCTGCACAACCACACCCACAACCATCCACACCCCGCCCACCATCCACTCCCACACCCCTCACCATGCCCACTAACAAGAATCCAAAGTTCACTAGCCGAGAGTTGGAGGTCCTTGTCGACGAAATCCTCAGAGTCGAGCCACACCTCTTTGGAACATTGGTCAGACAGACCAGCATTTCCGAAAAAACAGCCATGTTGCAGAGGATTGTCGATGCTGTCAATGCTGTTGCGTCCACCAGAAGGACCAGGCATGAATGCCAAGCCAGGTGGTACAATCTGCGGAGGAGGGTCCGAGCCAAAATGACCGACGACCACAACCAGGCCAACGTCACTGGAGGAGGGCCGCCCCGCAGACCCGTACACTACCATCCCTGGGAGGAGAGGGTGATGGCCATACTGCCGGTGGTGTCAGTGGACAGACTAGAAGGACTCCGAGACCCGGGTGAGTACACAAACAACTCACCTCACATGGGGGGAACGTCATCCACAACCAAACTCACAATCAGGCACGCAACCACCCCAAGCTATCGCATGACTCAACCACACTCCATGAACATGCACATGCTACTGGCGCCACCATGCCCCATGCACCCAGCTGGACAATGCAAAGTCACAGGCCACAGAAAACACCAACACAAGACACGGTAAGCCGGATGGCGGGAGTGTGGGCCCCAAAAATCACATAGTGCAACTCAGAGGCAGACAACAATGCCCTCTGCCCATATGGACTAGGTCACAGCCAGACGAACAGTGTGTCCCCACACAGGAAAGACTTGCCAGCAAATGGCGGACGCCTTGCATTAACACATGGGGGTGACGGCACGTTTTTGCACATGACAGCAGCTAATTAACAGCCAACACTGTGAAAGAGTGGCAGCACACACCACCACAGCAGCAGCGCAGACACAGACACTACACCCAATGGGTGCCTGGAGATCAGAAACAAACTCACATCAACAAGCCAAGGGCCATTCAAAGATCTGCAAAAAGTGTGTGCCTAGGAAGCTGGGCTGAGGTGACAGAGGGTGACACACAGAGGGAGGGAGAGGGGGAGAGAGAGGGAGGGAGACACAGGGAGACGGACAGAGGGAGGAGGCTGACACACAGAGGGAGGGAGAGGGGGACAGAGACGGAGTGAGAAAGGGACACACAGGGAGACCAATTCAGCCTTGGGGGGTGTGGGAATGTCTGCTCGTCAGCAGGTGGACTGCCTGCATGTAGACAAGGGTGGCCAGTGCCTGAACCCCCCCTCTTCTCCATGGCAAAACACTGGGCCATGTCTCAACCTGTGCACAAGCACAACACCAGCTACCTGCATTACATAAGTGTGTGGAACAACTCCATGTGCCCATGTACAGTGCAACACGGAAGGCGCCAATGCATGGCTCGCCACACCTGCTCACTCCACTGCTGACTGCAGTCACAATTGACGCAGCAAGTAAGACTGTGCCACACATAGGTAAAGTCGCAAAAGCTGTGGCCAAGGAACATACCCATGCACAAGTGCACTGTGAGTGGAATGCAAGACAGATCCAAATTCCCAGAGGAAATGTGCAAACTTAGAAACAAATGAAACATGGATGTTGCATGGAACAAAATTAACATTGTCTCTCTCACACACAGGTCAACGTCGTGGATCACCCCCCAACACTGGGGGGGAAGACTCACAGGACCCGGCTCTGCGGGATGACGGACCCACCAGCAGCGACGACTCTCACCACTCTGTGGACGAACCCGACCCCGACCATCCTGGCCCCTCTGGTGTCCAACCACCTGCAGCACCTGCGTCAGGTACAACTGGGCCAACCACCACCCCCACTCCTGCCACATCCCAGGAGACACCCAGGATCCCTGCTCCACCACCACAATGCAGCCAGGCTGGCCAGGAGGGACACGGTGTACCGGGCACCCAGGAGGAGGCAGGCGACAACGCCAATGCCACCCCTCAGGGGTCTCGGAGAGCCGATGTGCCCACAAGGGCAGGCCATGCGCAAGTGGGCAGTGGTGGTGGGAGTGGAGGACGGGGGAGGCGCGAGCCTGACCAGTTGGCTGCGGATCCGGTATATTCCCATGTCAGAAACATCCTGGACACATACCGGCAGGACACCACGGGCATGGCCCAGGTTGTGTCCATCCTCGAGGAGATCAAGACCCAGCAGGCCCAGCAACATGCGGAGCAACATGCCTGTCTACTGCGACACCAAGGGCGGATGGAGGACAGACAGGCTGAGCTTGTGACGGTGCTCACGGGAATTAACCGTTCACTCCGTCGGATAGCCGACAACATGGGCAACCCTCCCTGTGCCACCAGGCATAGAACATCACCACCCACAGGGAGGGATGAGGAGGAGGAGGAGACATCCGACGGAGCATCCCCAACATCGTCACGGCCTGCTTTTGAGGGTCCCCACAGGAGGGCGGGTCGTCCACGGAAAAGACCGTGAGGGTCAGAGCAACAGCACCATCTTCCAGGACACCTGGCCTGGCACCTGGCCCACTGGACCAACAGCAGCACAGCAGCAAAAGACATTCTCTGCCACATGGACTTGCTGGTCACTGTCTGACCAATGTTGACAAAGACTGTGGCATGGACTCTGAGGATTTCCAATGGCAAGGACACCAACTCCCCTAGTGAACTTTGGATTCCACACACCCGGAAAGCCCCTCATGTCATACCAAAATAAAAAGTTACACGATAAAGAGATGATGCCTACATTTTGCATTATTACCTTACATGTGTCTTGTAAAGTCTATGCGTACCCATAGTGATAGTGAAAGTACAGGCGTGTGTACGCTACGTATCACAATTGGTACGCATACGCGAGCACACCCATAGTGATACGGACCTTACACACGCCTGTACGCTCACTATCACTATGGGTACGCATACGCGAGCACACCCATAGTGATACAGACCGTACACATGCCTGTACGCTCACTATCACTATGGGTACGCATACGCAAGCACACCCATAGTGATACGGACCGTACACACGCCTGTACGCTCACTATCACTATGGGTACGCATACGCGAACACACCCATAGTGATACGGACCGTACACACGCCTGTACGCTCACTATCACTATGGGTACGCATACGCAAGCACATCCATAGTGATACGGAGCGTACACACGCCTGTACGCTCACTATCACTATGGGTACGCATACGCGAGCACACCCATAGTGATACGGAGCGTACACACGCCTGTACGGGCCGTTGCTATGCATTTGGGGTGCCCTAGGGCCCCGGTATGCACCGTACCTGTGTGTGAAACTGCAAATTACATGGGGGACACATGAGGGACAAGTATAAAGGCCTACATGCATGCTGGTTGTCATGGAGACCAAGTTTAAAGTTTGATTTTTTTTCAGCAGGTGCACAGCAGTAGTCAGTTTGAATGAATCCACTTTGTTGCAATGTGGTTCTGGAGTTGACATCATGCTAAAAAAAAAACACAAAAAGAACCCACTGACTGTTCTAGGTTTGAAGGGATTGGAGGAAACATAGGATGCAAATGTGAGTGACCAATCACTCTGTACTCCTGTGCATGAAACAGGCCAGCAAGGCAGATATAAGGCAGCCAGGTCCCATGAGGGAGCACTTGCCTGCACATCTTTGGATTATACGACCCAGCTGCTGCTACTGATTCCCTGGAACCATGTCAAGGTCTGTGGAGAGGGCACAGCCTTTCACCCTGGAGGAGAACCTGGCATTGCTGGATGTGATCCTCCCACAGTACCCGCTGCTGTATGTGCGACCAGGGTATCAGGTGAGTGCCGAGTCTACTAGCACAGACTGTGTCCCTTGTTTGTGACTGTGACTTCTGGCATTGTGTCCAGGTGTGACACACATGCTATGTACTGTGTACTTTCAATGGCACGTACTGCTTTTGCCCTTCCCCAGAGGATCATGTCCCTTTGACAAAGGTGCAATGCGTTGGATGCATACTATGCCTTGTTGTAAACAGCAAATTTGTTCTAATATGTGTCTCTGTGACATGTGCCAGGTGTATTGATGTAGTGTCACTTGTTCATCCTCACAGGTAGGCGCCTCTGCCAAGAAGCAGATATGGATGAACGCCGTCAGTGCCGTGAGGAGGATGGACGGTCGCAAGCGGCGCCTGGCCCAGGTGAGGAAACGCTGGCAGGATATCCGGTGCTAGACACGGAGGATCGCACGGGTCCTGCTGGGGGACTCACCTGAGACCCATAAGAACCGCGGGTGCCGCCGTCTGACCCACATCCACAAGCGTGTGCTGGCGGTGGTATTTCCAGACTTGGACAGGCGCTTACAGGAGAAGCAGCAGCAGGAAGGGGGTAGGTACATGTGTGTTTTTTGTGTGTCACCAGCATTTGTAAGTGCACAGTTGCATGGATACACTGCCAGGGTTTAAAGGTGCTGTGCAGATCCTGTTACCCACAGTATAGCGGTGCTCTCCTGCCTCCCTTCCCCTCCTTGCAATGTGTTCCCTGGTCTGTGTGTAGTCACTCCTTCACAAGGTTATGTAGGCTGGCACTTTCTCCACGTGTACTATGCCTGTAGCATCATGTGTGGGGGTGGTGTGTAACAGGTTTTGGGACCTTGCCTGTGCCCTGTCCAGTTCAGTACTTGTGGGTTCCATGTCAGTTGGCACTGATGCTGAGTCCAGACATGGGAGTTAGTCTCTCAAGTGTAATGCCTTACAGCACGCATGTCCTATGTTGGGGCCTGTGACATGATGTGCATGAGTGTGCGATACGCATAGTGAGGGATGTTGCCGTGTGTTGCAGTCATTCCCATTCAGGACCGTGGTGTTGTGTGGCCACTACTGTCCCCTGGGGCATATTTTCCTAGGTGTCATGTGTGTCATCACAAAATGTGGACACTCTCAGTGTCTACAGCATAGGTTGTGCTCTGTGCCATTGTCCCCTGGCACCATGTATATTGACGTAAAATGTAGTACAAGTGTCCATTGTACAGCCTGACCTGATTTTCCTTGTTCATACTCACGGTGGCCAGTGCCTGTGTGTCTTGTTACTATCATCTGATGATGCCCATTTGTACTTGATTATTTGGACAGGCGCACCTTGGGTATTTTGTGTCCAATCTTGCATTTATCCAGCCCATGTGTATTTCACCCAGACTAAGAGATGTAAGTGCGTCCTGTGTCTCAACAAATTGACTCATGTAGGGGGTGGTTGGTGCGGGCAAAGCCTACATGTCAAAACCTGATATCTCCTTGCTAGGTCTGGCCAGTGTGTGATGTTTGTCTGCACATACACTCAAGGTGCAGTGAGCCAGTCATGGTGGGCATGTTTTCAGTATTACCTATGCAGCATGTGCCTCAAGTTCATGGATATGGTCCCTGCTCATCCCTATTTTCGGCAACGCTGTGTGGTGCAGATGCAGTGCTGGATTGTCCCCAGGGCCTGGCTCCTCTGTCAAACTACATTTCATGTCATTTGCTACTGTGTCATGCTCTCCATAGTTTTTCAGTGGCATGGTGGGTCAACCAACTGTGTGTTGCATGCCCTACATCTGTACCTTGCTTTGTAGATGTTACTGATCTTTCTTTTCAGGCTATGCACTGTAACCTATGTAGATTGGACTCATGTGACATATGTATACAGGTGTATGATTAATTGCTGTCTCTTCACCTTGCCCACAGCATCGTCGGGGGACACGGAGGGAGACATGAGCACAGACGCAGCGGAGGGACCGAGCACCAGTGCCAGCGGTGACATCGTGGCTGGCACATTGAGTGGAACTGAGGCGGAGGAGAGTGAGGCCGAGGACCTGTCCACTGGCACGACAGAATATGAAGCTGACGGGTCCGAGGATGATCTCTCCGAGTGGGCGGTGGCTGCACCAGCAGCTGACAGCGGCACAACATCGCTCCCCGCCCCCTCCATTGCCATCAGCCGCCTCCCACTTGCTCGTGTCCCTTCCCAGCGTGCCCAGTCACCACATGTCTCCTTCCTGCCAGGCACCGCACCCCCTGCCCCTGTCTCCACTGCTGCCGCCAATGCCGAGTCTGTGGACATCCAGCGGCAGTTGCAGGTTGGTCAGGCTGCGATGCTTAATGTCCTCCATGGCCACAGCCAAGTGCTGAACAACATGGAGGCATACTTGGAGGGCATTTCAGCCGCGCAGTCTGACCAACGCAACTTGCTGAGGTCCATTGACTCGACACTGACTGCAGCAGTGGGTCTCCTGCAGCGCTACGTCCAACCCCCTACCCCTGACCCATCCACACTTCCCACTCCCATGCCTGTCCCACGTACACCCAGACGTCAGCATGCACCCACCACAACAGACACAGGCACCACACCAGCAGGGAAGGTCAAACGCACACCTCCTGGCACGCACACACAGGCTGAAGTAGGCACACCCACTGGGTCGGGGGGCAAACGTCAGACACGCAGCCAGAGTGGGAGTCCGCATTCCACCAAATCCACTCCCTCCACATCCCTCCCCCTCAGCTCTCCTGGCCACATATCCGGCAAAGACTCCTTCATGGCCGCTCTGTCCCTGAGCCCCACAGTGACACCACCCGGCAAGCGGTCAAGGGAGTCCCCAGTCAGGGTGGTTGAGTCCCCCCCCTGGCCACACCCTCCCCCAGTGGCGCTGCAACCCATCCCTCCGCCCCTCCCCCTCCTTGGGGCCTGTGGTTCCTTCAGGTGCAGGGAAGTTGCTGGAGGACCTTGCTAAGGTGTGCAGCGCCATCCTGGCCTCCGCCTTTGGCCCTGCACCACACCCTGTGGTGGAGTCCTCCATCCCTGCATCCACGACGCCTACCCTTCGCCCTCATGTCCCTGCGGTGCCTGGTCCTTCCCCCCCACATGATGCCCTCCCCGCTCTGGAAGACGAAGGAGTCTGACTGTGCAGGTAAGCTAGGGGACATGTGTCCCACTGTGTCCCCCATCCAGCTGTGACTAACGGACTGCACTATGGGCTTTGTAAATATTGAACTTTATCCACACACACATTTTTTGCTCATGCTGAATAAAGCCTTTTTTTTTTCTTAGAAGACTACCGCTTTTGTGGTATTGCTGTTGGTGGGGCTGCTCCATGATTTTGGGTGGTGTTCATGTGTTGGGTGTGTGGGAAATGTAGTAGTGTGCTGGTCATAGGGGGGACCCTGGTATCTGTGTGCCATCACAAGGTGTTAGCTAAATTTCTTTGTTCATGTAGGCAGCTGCTGCATGTTGAAATTGTCCCAAGGTGTGTTCCTTCCTCTGTGTACCCTGACATCTTCCCTGCAGGGTGTTTCCAATATGAGCTGTGTCTACATTAGCTGGGTGTGTGACGGACCCCTTTAACTTTGGCCATGCATGCAGAGCGATGTCTCCACCTGCATCATTCGTGGCATCCTGGGTGATCACTGTACTTGTGTATGTAGTCTGTTGACATGACTTTATGCGAACAAGTTCCCTTTTAGGCAGTATGCATATGTGTACTCCCAGCCTCGCACACATGTGTTACATGTACTGCAGGGTCTTTGTGCACCTGACTGACAATTGTGACAATTTGATCTGTGGGTACTCCACCCTTTTTCTTTCCATGGGCACTGCTGGGGGCCTCTGCACACACCCCTCCTGCGTCTGGGCACTGCTGGAAATGATAGGCACACACCACTCCTGTGTCTGGGCACTGCTGGGAGGACTCTGCACCCACCCCTCCTGCGTCTGGGCACTGCTGGAGGACTCTGCACACACGCCACCTGCGTCTGGGCACTGCTGGGAGGACTCTGCACACACCCCTCCTGTGTCTGGGCACTGCTGGGAATGATAGGCACACACCCCTCCTGTGTCTGGGCACTGCTGGGAGGACTCTGCACACACCCCTCTGGCGTCTGGAAACTGCTGGGAATGATAGGCACACACCCCTCCTGTGTCTGGGCACTGCTGGGAGGACTCTGCACCCACCCCTCCTGTGTCTGGCCATGTACGCTCCATACATACACGGGTGGGGGTATGGTCCGTACATACACTTTTGGGGTGGGGGTATGCTCCATACATACACTGTTGGGGTGGGGGTACGCTCCATACATACACTGTTGGGGTGGGGGTACGGTCCATACATACACTGTTGGGGTGGGGGTACGCTCCATACATACACGGTGGGGGTACGGTCCGTACATACACAGTTGGGGTGGGGGTACGCTCCATACATACACGGGTGGGGGTACGGTCCGTACATACACTGTTGGGGTGGGGGTACGCTCCATACATACGCGGGTGGGGGTACGGTCCTTACATACACTGTTGGGGTGGGGGTACGCTCCATACATACGCGGGTGTGGGTACGGTCCGTACATACACGGTTGGGGTGGGGGTATGCTCCATACATACACGGGTGGGGGTACGGTCCGTACATACACTGTTGGGGTGGGGGTACACTCCATACATACACGGGTGTGGGTACGGTCCGTACATACACAGTTGGGGTGGGGGTACGCTCCATACATACACGGGTGGGGGTACGGTCCGTACATACACTGTTGGGGTGGGGGTACGCTCCATACATACGCGGGTGTGGGTACGGTCCGTCCATACACGGTTGGGGTAGGGGTACGCTCCATGCATACGCGGGTGAGGGTACGTGTCGTACATACACGGTTGGGGTGGAGGTATGCTCCATGCATACGCGGGTGAGGGTACGGGTCGTACATACACGGTCGGGGTGGGGGTATGGTCCGTACATACACGGTTGGGGTGGGGGTACGCTCCATACATACACGGGTGGGGGTACGGTCCGTACATACACTGTTGGGGTTGGGGTACGCTCCATACATACGCGGGTAGGGGTACGGTCCATACATACACTGTTGGGGTGGGGGTATGCTCCATACATACGCGGGTATGGGTATGGTCTATACATACACGGTTGGGGTGGGGGTACGCTCCATGCATACGCGGGTGAGGGTACGTGTCGTACATACACGGTTGGGGTGGAGGTATGCTCCAAGCATACGCAGGTGAGGGTACGGGTCGTACGTACACGGTTGGGGTGGGGGTACGGTCCGTACATACACGGTTGGGGTGGGGGTGCGCTCCATACGTACGCGGGTGAGGGTACGGGTCATACATACACGGTTGGGGTGGGGGTACGGTCCGTACATACACGGTTGGGGTGGGGGTGCGCTCCATACGTATGTGGGTGAGGGTACGGGTCATACATACACAGTTGGGGTGGGGATACGCTCCATGCATACGCGGGTGAGGGTACGGGTCATACATACATGGTTGGGGTGGGGGTACGGTCCGTACATACACGGTTGGGGTGGGGGTACGTACGCTCCATGCATATGCGGGTGAGGGTACGGGTCGTAAGTACACTGTTGGTACGGGGGTGGGGGTACGGTCCGTACATATCCGTACCCACACGATGGAATGCTTGTGCGGGCCGTACCCAGGCCTTTGTCACGTGGGTGCAGCCGTCCCGCCATTGTTGGGGTGACGTAGGTGTGGGCGTGGTACAACTCGTACCCACGCTCTTAAGGCGTGGGTACGGGACGTACCTGTATTGTTGTGTTACCGGTTCGCGTCGTCAAGCACTTCCGTTGTGGCGGACGCTGGCTTTGATGGACACACCCCCACCCCCTCGTAGTGACCAGGGCCTGGGGGTCAGGTATGTCCAGGACATGTGTGCTGTGTGACTTTGGTGGGGGTTTTGTGGCCTGCCCCTGCTCCTGCCCCCCCCTTTCCACCCTCCCTTTGTTGTTCTGACCTTCTGCGGCGTCTGCGTCGTAACCTGTAGAGGAGGTCGACTGCTATGAGGGCGGGGATGACACGTAGGTTCGGGTCCATGTCTGTCTGTCGTGTGCAGGTACTCCTTGTTCGCGTCGTCCTGATTTCCCGGCAGTTTTTGGCTGCCGGAAAATATTGTCCGTGCGGGATGACGTCGGTGCGAATCGTACTTCCTGGTTCGTGAATGGCAGGCTGCGTGCGTCCCGACGTCACGTCGCCGCTTTCCCGGATTACATTTGTATGTTTATTTTCATCTGTCGGGGTTTTGTACAATTCGTACGGAAATGGTATTTCCGTGCGAATCGTACTTCCATGTTTGTATATTGTTACGACCGGGTACGCGGCGGACGGAGAACATGCTCCGTCCGACGGTTCGTACCCGGTTTTTACAGGATCGTAATTGGCACCTTAATGTTATGCTGTTACGAATGATAGAGATCTGTCTACATGATAACTACTTTATGTTCAATATTGAGCTATTTCAGGAACTCCAGGGCGTAGCCATGGGGGCTTGCTTCTCTCCCAGCTATGCGTGTTTACACGTTGGCTGGTGGGAGGAGCATGTGCTTAGGCACACCCACAGTGAGCTGTATGTGGCTCATGTTATACGCTGGTGGAGATTCATCAATGATATCTGCATTATTTGGAATGGGTCCATTGAATCAGCGAATGAGTTTGTGAACTGTGTCAACAATAATGAATTGAATCTTGCATTTACTGCGCCTGCAATGCACTGGTGATGATGTCACATATTACATCACTCATGACATGGTCAGTGACATCACTGATGACATCACTGATGACATCTCAAATGACCTCACTGATGACATTACTGATGACATCATCCTGCGAATGTGTGTTTCTGTAAAGTGTAAATATGTTTTATATATATATATATATATATATTCACTGAAAAAACCATAGGTTTCAGGGGCGTTATAGTTAGCTGGACTTTTCACTCGTACAAAACCATTGAAATTCCCTCATTATAGTTAGTTCAGCTAACTATAACTTGCGCGCCCGCAATGCACTGCTGATGACATCACATATTACATCACTCAAGACATGGTCTGTGACATTACTCATGACATCTCTGATGACATCTCAAATGACATCACTGCTGACATCAATCATGACATCGTCCAGTGAATAAGTGAATATGTGTGTTTCTGAAAATTACATATGTTTTAGATATGTATATCTCAAGGTCGATGGAAGAATAAATGGGTATTTAAGTGTCTAAATGGGTGATTTGTTTTTGAAAATGTGATTGTATAACTGACTGATTAAGTGTATCTTAGTGAATACATGGCTTAGTGAGCAATGTTTAAATATGTAAATATCTCTATCAGTCTCACACTTTGTGTATAAGTGGCTGCATGGGTTGGCGAGTAGCTACATGAGTGTCTATATAGATTACTAGTTGGTTTTTTGAGTATCAGTATGAGTGCATGAGTGTCCATGGTTCGGTGGGGGGTATTACGTAGTGCATAGGTGCATGAATCAGCGACTCACTGTTTGTATGTGTTGAAGACAGCATGTGTGCAGGACTGTATGGGTGGATGAGTGTGTGCATGGGTGTGTTAGTGAGTGAATGACTGTCTCAATAGTGTCTTTATGAGTAACTACATATGTTTTAAACTAGTATATGTGACTATTGATGTATATAAGTGAGTATATGTGAGAGTGAGAGATTGCAAGAGTTCCTGTATGAATAAGTATGTGTTTCTATAAGTGATTGTTTAAAAGACTAAGTATGTGTAAGTTTCTGTAGAAGTAAGTGTGGTGGTGTGTGTATAACTGTATATGCAAGTAAATGGATGTTTGATTCTTAATTAGCATGAGTGACTATGTGTGTGAGTAACTCTATGGATGAGTGGCGTTGTGTAACAGGATGTATAGGTGTATGAGTACATATGATGAGTGAGTACATGTATGAGTGACTGTATTGGACTGTAGGTGAATGAGTGGATGTGTATGTGTATCTTAGAATTACTGAATAGTTTATTGTAACTGGTATTGGTATGTCCATTGTTTTAAAAATTGTAGTTTCTATTTTTGAATGTGTGTATCAAAGGTTATATTAGGGTGAGAGGAGGTCTGCCACTCTATCACAAGGATGATGTCATCAGTGATGTCATCAGTGATGTCATGAATGATGTCACTGACCATGTCATGAGTGATGTAATATGTGACGTCATCAGCAGTGCATTGCGGGCACGCGAGTTATAGTTAGCTGAACTAACTATAATGGGGGAATTTCAATGATTTTGTATGAGTGAATAGTCCAGCTAACTATAACGCCCCTGAAACCTATGGTTTTTTCAGTGAATTTCTAAGGTTTTTTAAATGCTAATTCCTAAATATAACGTGCCTGAAACCTATGTTTTTTTCAGTGAGTTTCAAAGGTTTTTTAAATGCAAATTTCTAACTATGCCTACAGAGATAGGACATGTGAAGAAAGAAGAAAAAATGCACAGAAAGAAAAAAAAGAAATGCAGAAAGAAGCAACAGAAGTCCTCAAAGAAGAATAAAAGTGCATGAAGAAGGATAATGTGCAGAAAGAACAAACAGAAGAGCAGAAAGAAGCCTTGTTGCAAAATCATCCTGTACCCTCAACTTTTTCAGACGGATACGGGTGGTAACTCAGTCTGACTAACCAGTCCTAGAGCCAGTGCTATGTTAAAAGACACTCAGAATACAGTGAAAACACCTACATACACTAGGGAACACTATGCGTTGGGGTCCCACTGTGATTAGCATGACCTCCTCTGTAAACCCCTAGTATATAATAGGGCAGGGGATTAAATTTCCTCTTAAAACGCGCCACAAACGTCTTTGCACACGTCACCTCAGGCTCCGTCCCCTCCCTTCCCCACTGTGTAAACACGCCCTGTGGCCGTTTTAAGTTGGGAGATTAAGTCCCCTTGAATCCTGAGGATCCCTAGGGGCAAAATAGCCCACTAGGGAAGTCCAGTAAGCGCCATTGAAGAGAGGTGTAAAAAGGGGCACGACCTGCACCACCTCTCTGCAACGCAGAGCAGTGGCGCTTACTGGAAGCACCTGCTGGGCTAATTGGCCCTCAGGGTCCCTCAGGATTGAAAGGGAATTATTTACCCAACTTAAAACGCGCCACAGGGCGTGTTTGCACACGTCACCTCAGGCCCCGTCCCCTCCCTTCACCACTGTGTAAACGCGCCCTGTGGCCGCTCTAAATTGAGAGATTAAGTCCCCTTGAATCCTAAGGGTCCCTAGGGTCAAACTAGCCCACTAGGTACCTCCAGTAAGCACCACAGAGCTGCATTGCAGAGAGGTGTAAAAAGGGGCGTTGCCTCAGAACACCTGTCTGCAACGCAGCTCCCTGGCGCATACTGGAGATACCTGTTGGGCGAGTTGGCCCTCAGGGACCCTCAGTATTGAAGGGAAATAATTCCCCAACTTATAACTGGCCAGGGGGTGTGTTTGCAGAGTGCTGCAAGGAGGGGGCGTGGCCTCCAGCGCGATGCCGGTCTTTTATTTCTTTCATTTTTTTAAGAAGGAGGGCTGTGTGGCCCCCCTTCTTTTTCCAATTTATTGGCCCTGGGGACCCCATCCCCCGGGGCCTGCAACCTAATTTTTTTTGTTGAAAAAAATAAATTTGCCCCTCCCAAGGCCTTAATCGGCCCCGGGGACCCCAACCCCCGGGTCATGGCCTTTTTTTTTATTCTCTAGGAGGGGGGCTGCGTTGCCCCCCTCCTTAGGCCACTTATGGCTCCGGGGACCCCATCCCCTGGGGCCGGCCTTTGTTTTTTATTATTTAAAAAATATATATATTTATAGAAACACCTAGGACATGCTGGACAAACCGTATGCACCTATCACGATGACGATTTGCGTGATATTCATTACAAGGCGACTATGCATACAATGAATCCACGTGGAATGTATTTACACCGCTAGTGAAGCTCTGACGTGTCTGACGCCCTACTGTGCCTAATCCCGGCACCCCCGCTGGTGGGTACTCTCCAAGTAGACACCCTTGTCGTTTATTTATGCAAACATGGGTAGCTATTGATGGGCAAAATTAATACACACGCACACCAAGCCATTCAAAGGGGATTTGACAAAAATTCGACCACACTATGCAAGAAACCCCCCTCATGGTTAATAAAACACACATCCACTGCCGGATGTGTAATACTTTTTATTTTACTGTCTGGAAAGGAGACGAACCTCACTTGAGAGTCACAGCGTGCTCCTGGCTGAGCCCAATGCTGTGTTACAACCACCAGTGCCCCGCCGAGTGCCACACACCTCTGTGTTGTATTCCACCAGCTAGTGCGTATGCTATGACACTCTCTAGCCCATGTGCACTGTAAAACCACCCCGTGAATATGTCATGCCACACTTGCCTTCACACGGGTTATATTGCCCCATCTAACGTGCCTTCCCCGATGCCTATGCTATAACGCACAGCGCTATGCCATAAATATTACAATCTGGGATCCAAATCTTTGTCACAGTGCATATGCAACGTAACACTCCCCAGCACATATTTTATATTACAACTTTAGAGACTAGTTAGGTTACACAACACTGCCCTGTGCATATTACACTCCAAGGCACATATCGCATAATGCGCGCTAGTGCCTATGCTATCTCGCGCTCTCCAATGAATCTGTCATTGCGCACAATGTATTGCATGTTATATTTCACGCCCTGGTTCATCTTATATCACACTTTTTGGTGCATAGTTTATACCACAGACCATATCTAGTTTTCATTTTTAATCGTGCTCTCAGGACTATATTCTATATAACACTTCGTCCACCTACCCTTTTCACAGGCATTACATTTTGTAATGGGGGGTGGAGAGTCGGGGGGTGTTTCTGCCAAGTGAGCCCGGAGTCACAGTCACAAACGCCCTCTTCTTCCTGAATAAAAGTGAGATTATGCTGCATACTTGTTCATATTTTAAGTAGTTCGCACACACACATTTTAAAAACAATAAAGTTCCTAATATCCAACTTCTATGAACAGTTAGCTTGCTGCCCCATCCACCTCCTCCCTATCCTCTGTTGTCTGAATCCATGGACTAGCCTCCTCCCTCCTGCCATGCATGGTCTGATGTGCTGCCACTGCCCTCCATTTAGAATGATGTACCAGTCCACTCCTCCTGCCCTCCATTGCCCAATTCTATAGCCCATCATTAACCTCCTGCTTAGCCTCTGTGCTTAGCTTGCTGCCCCTATTCTCCTTCCCCCTGCCCTCTGATGTCTTTGTACATGCCCCTGCTCCATCCTGTTTGCCCACCATGTTCCATGGACCTGGCACTCTTATCTACTCTGAGTGTTCTGTTGAGTTGCCACTCCCCTTCCACCTGCCTAGCATTGTCAGATGATTGTAACCTGTCCCTGCCACCTCCACCCTGCCTGTCCACATGCCATGTCCCTATCCTCTTCCTCCTGTCCTACATGGTCCATTTTACTGCCACACCCTTCTGCCCTCCCTGGTCTGTTGTGCTGCAACTGCTCCTCCTGCCTGCCCCGCGCGGTCTGTTGTGAGGCCCCTTCCCCTGAACTCTCTTGTCTGTGCCCAGGTCCTGACCCTCCCTTCTATCTTCCATGGTCCTTTGTGCATGCCCCTGCACCCTCCTTCTTGCCCATCATATCCATTGTGTTGCCACTAACCCTCCCGCTTGCCATGCATGGTCTTCTGTGCTGCCATGGCCCCTCCCACCTTCCCTGTGTGGTCAGCTAGCTGCCTCTGACCCTCTCCCACCTTCCTTCCATGGTCTGTGTGTATGCCATCATAGTCTCATTGTTGCTCTCCATGGTGTGTCTTGTTTCTAGTGCCCATCCTGCCTGACCTCCATGGTCATCTTGCTGCTCCTGCCCTGCCCCCTTGCCCCCAGCCCTCTGTTTCCATGTGCAGACCCCTATTCCCTCCCTCCTGGCTTGTCTTTTCCATTGTAATGCCCCTGAACCGTCCCTCCTGCCCTTTATGGTCTGTTATGTTGCAGCTTTCTCTCCTGTCTGTCCATTATGGTCAGCTAACTACCATTGCCTCTTTCCCCTCTGTTTTCTGTTGTCCATGTGAATGGTCCTGTCCCCTCTCTATTGCTTTCTATGGATTGCTGTGCTGCACTCCCGTCCCGCATACCCTGTGTGGTGTATTGTGCTGCTGCAAACCCTGATGCCTGCCCTGTAGGGTCAGTTTGGTGCACCTCTCCATGTCCCTCCTGTCCTCTGTTATCCGAGTCGATGTCCCTACCCCAATTCCTCCTGCCTACCATGATCCAATGTACCATAGTTGCGAACATTTTGAACTTGGTAAGAGGGAGATTTTGAAAAAAACTGGGGTATTGATTTTCCCCTTTGAGTTACAGTGAAAAAGAGGAGATTGTAGACAGGAGACAGATCAAATAAAGCCCATTTGAGCTTAAAAACATTGGACGTTTCCTGGCTGAAACAGGTCTGTTGGCATGTATGGTTGTACTACCACTGCCTCTTCCTTCTGCCCACAATGCTCTATTATATTGCCACAGCCTCTCTTGCCAGCCCTGTATTGTTGGTTTGTTGCCCCTGCCCCCCTTTCCACTGCCCTCCATAGTCTGTTGTGCTGCCACTGCCCTTCCTGCCTGCCCAGTGTGGTCAAATTGTTGCCTCTGCACTCTCCTACCTGCCTTCAATTTTCAGAGTCTGTGCCCCTGGCCTCTGCCTCTCAACAGTATCCCAATGAACAACTAGATTGCTAACATTCTATATTTATTACAAAAGTGTGGAACGCCTGACGTCATCTTGATGTAATCAAAACTGTAATACCTAGAGCATTTCCTTTAGAAATTACATATATGAGAGGGTCTTATTTGCATCAAAATTATGGTTAGTGCTCTAAAAAACTAAAATGAGGACATATTTTCTGAGTTTTCAAATAGCGACAAAGAGCTTTTAAATTATTTGTAATCTTTATTTTTTTTTATCCAGTTGACCACTTGATTAAATGTTGCACTTAGGGGAGAAGATGTGGTGTTACTTCCAGAGCTGCAGACTTTGCAACTGGGGAAACAGGTTGGAGTTTCTGCTTCAGCTCAACATTCTGTGATTCTGGTCAAATCACTTAATCTCCCCATGTCTACAACCAAAATGAATTTGATCTTGTATGATGTAACCAATGCTCATGTAAAGCACTCCAATACCTGACAAGTCTGCACTATATAAAACTGCAAATACACAAAAAATAAGTGTTTTGTACACTTCTGTCATTGGGCTACATGTGGGCTACATCTGGGTGATATTTGCGCTGCATTTGGGCTCTTTTGTCTCTGGTGGCCATCTTGGGAAATGTATTTGTTATGAAGTTTCCGAATTCTTCATTTACTGCAGTCTCCTCAGTAGGAAATGTTTCATTTTTTTACTTTGATTCCATCAAGAAGGTATTCAGATATGTCACACATTTGCCAGAAATTCTGAATGTTAGCACTCTAGTTGCTCATTACATCACTGTAGTAAACCTACTGCTCACCACGGAAGTCTGCTGCTGGTATTAAAAGTGCATGTTTCAGTCTGCATATCAGAGTTTTTTAATGAAATAGAAGAGGATTTGAGAAGTCACTCAAAATGTGACCTAATTTTTCTTTCTTCAGGACTAATCATAATTTTCTATGGCAAAATTAACCCCCTCATTGTGTTCCTTTTTAAATTAAATGTTTTAAGTGTTACCAGTTTATTCCAATCAAGATGGCTTCAGGTGTGCCATACTTTTGTCATAAGTAAGACAGTAAGCGCTCCAGTTGTTCTTAAGAACACTCTGGGACATTCTGTCATTGGGCTATACTTGGGCTACATCTGGGTGATATTTGGGCTACATTTGGGCTCTTTTGTATCTGGTGGCCATCTTGGGAGATTTATTTGTTATGACGTTTCCTAATTTCCTCATTTACTGCAGTCTCTTCAATAGGAAATACTTTCAGTGTTTTATTTTGGTTCCATCAAGAAGGCATTCAGATGTGTCACACATTTGCCATAAATTCTGAATGTTAGCACTCTAGTTGCTCATTAGATCACTCTAGTAAAGCTACTGCTCACCATGGAAGTCTGCTGCTGGTATTCAAAGCGCATGTTTCAGTCTGCATGTCAGAATTTTTTATGAAATAGAAGAGGATTTGAGAAGTCAAAATGTGCCCTAATTTTTCTTTCTTCAGCACTAATCATAATTTCTATGGCAAAATGAACCCCCTCATTTTGTTCCTTTGTAAATTAAATGTTTTAAGTGTTACCACTTTATTCCAATCAAGATGGCTTTAAGTGTGCCATACTTTTGTCATAAGTAAGACTGTTAGCGGTCTAGTTGTCCGTTAGAACACTCTGGGACATTCTGTCATTGGGCTATACTTGGGCTACATCTGGGTGATATTTGGGCTACATTTGGGCTCTTTTGTCTCTGGTGGCCATCTTGGGAGATTTATTTGTTTTGAAGTTTCCTAATTTCCTCATTTACTGCAGTCTCCTCAGTAGGAAATACTTTCAGTTTTTTACTTTGGTTCCATCAAGAAGGCATTCAGATGTGTCACACATTTGCCATAAATTCTGAATGTTAGCACTCTAGTTGCTCATTAGATCACTGTAGTAAAGCTACTGCTCACCAGGGAAGTCTGCTGCTGGTATTCAAAGTGCATGTTTCAGTCTGCATGTCAGAATTTTTTAATGAAATAGAAGAGGATTTGAGAAGTCACTCAAAATGTGCCCTAATTTTTCTTTCTGTAGCACTAATCATGCTTTCTATGGCAAAATGAACCCCCTCATTTTGTTCCTTTTTAAATTAAATGTTTTAAGAATTACCACTTTATTCCAATCAAGATGGCTTCAGGTGTGTAACACGTTTGTCATAAGTAGGACTGTTAGCGCTCTAGTTGTTCTTTAGAACACTCTGGGAAGCTGCAGTAGAACACAAAGGAATCAACTGATAGTCTCTGCCCTTGCTGGATGTACATGTTTTACTGAGAATGTCAGACTTCATTCTCACATGACTGAGAAAGATAATGTGAATTTACAGAGAATATGCTCTCAGTTTAGCTTATAGATCACCTTCCAAACCTCTGTGGGAAAAGCATGAGAAAATAGTTTTCTGTCAAACATGATTCATGATATCACAGCAGAAGGCTTTTTCACATGGTAAAATCACCTTAGAACACACCATCAACAAATGATTTATAATGTAACTAAAGTCTTAAAACCTTCTATTAACTGCAATGCTTTTTAATGAGGTGCTATCATGTATATTGGTCCCAAGATGGCTGCCAACACTTCTTGGATGAAGTACTGACAGCCAATCAGATCTCACAATGAGATGTGTGGTTAGGCTCCGCCCAGATATATATGTGAATTTGATTTTGATTTTCTCAGGAACTACTCAACGGATTTACACCATTTAAGCAAAAGGCACGAGTCTGAACTAAGGACTACCTCTTTGCCAAATTTGGTGTAATTCCGTTCAGCAGTTCGGGCTGTAGCTGCGTCTACAGGTTCTATTGGAAAATGCATGGGGAAAATGCATTTTGGGACCCCCCTTTTTTCTCGGCCCCCACTTGACAAATCACCGTGAAATTTTCAGGATAGGAGCAGACTGGAGCTGGCCAAAAGTTTAGAAAATTGCGCAAAGATTCGTCAATGGGCGCCAACGTTATTCCAAATAGAATGTTGTGGATTTACTATGGAAAATAGGTCCTAACTATAACTACCTACTGGCGACAGTATATATACAGCATATATATATATATATATATATATATATATATATATATATATATATATATATATATATATATATATATATATATGCGAAGGTGTATTGAAGAATGAGTGGATTTACAAGTGCTTGAATGGATTATTTAGTAGGTGCAAGACTGACTGTATAAGTGAGTGATTGAACGTGTCTTACTGAATGCATGGGTTAGTGACTAAACTGTGTGAAAGTCTGTATTAGTCTCCCAGTTGGTGTGTAAGTGGCTGCATGGGTTGGTGAGTAGCTACATGAGTGTCTATATGTGTTATTGATTTGTTGTCTGAGTATCTGTATGGGTGCCTGAGTGTTTGTGTGGGCGGTTGTGTGTCAATGTGATTGTGCATAGATGTCTGAGTGGGTGATTCACTGGTTGTATGGATTGAAAAGTGCATCTGGGAAGGGCTGTATGGCTGTGTTAATGTGTGTATGGGTGTGTTGGTGAGTGAATGATTGTCTCAGTGGTATATGTGTGAGTAACTACATATGTTTTAAGGCAATATATGTGAGTGTTGGAGTATATGAATGACTATACGTGAGAGTAAGTGATTTGAAGAGAGGGTGCATAAATGAGTGTCTGCTTGTATCAGTGATTGTATAAGACAGTAAGTATGTGTTAGTATCTGCATAAATAAGAGATGTGGTGTGTGTATAAATAACGGTGTTGGTGTGTATAACTATATACGTAAGTAAATGTGTATGTGATTGATTCTTTGCATGACTGACTACATGTGTGAGTAACTCTATGGATGAGTGGTGGAGTGTGACTGTATGTATAGGTGTATGAGTGCATATTATAGTACTGTATTGATAGGTAACTGCATGTATAAGTGACTGGATGTGTGTGTAGACCTAGGAATTAGTGGATGGTATGTAGTATCTGGCATTGTTGTGTGTATGGTTTCAACAAAAGTAGTCTGTATTTTAGAGTGTGTGTTTCAAAGTTTATATTAGGGCATCAGTATGTTCATCAGATTATCACGTGGATGATGTCATCAGTGATGTCACTGACCATGTCATGAGTGATGTAATATGTGACGTCATCACCAGTGCATTGCGGGCATGTGAGTTATAGTTAGCTCAACTAACTATAATGGGCGAAATTCTCTGGTTTTATATGAATCAAATGTCCAACTAACTATAACGTCCCTGAAACCTATGGTTTATTCAGTGAATTTCTTAGGTTTTTTAAATGCTAATTCCTAACTATAACGTCTGTAAAACCTACGTTTTTTTCAGTGAATTTCGAAGGTTTTTTAAATGTTAATTTCATATTTTAATATTTATAAAACCTATATTTTTTCTATTTTTTTGTAATATTTTGGAACTCTATTATCCTTTTTTTTAATTTTAAAAATTATGTAATGTTTTATACCTTCCAAAAAAGTATGTATAACTTTTTTTTTTGGTTGAGAAAACTGGAGTCCCATACCGGTAGTGTACCAAGCTCCATCAGCATGCAAATTCTATCTGCCATATTGTTAAACTTGTAAAGGATGCGCATTTCGTATCCGACTGTTTTGTGGCACCGCGTCCCGCCTAACATCATATACGTATGAGGTCGCGCCAGCTGCTAGTTTGGTATGCGATGGGTATGCGGTACCAAGCCACGCATTACGTCATATACATATGGGGTCAAGCCGGCTGCCTGCTCCGTATGCAACAAGTGCACGCTGCCAGGCCCTGTGTTATGTCATAGACATGTGGGGTCGCGCCGGGTACACCATTCCCTCATTTTTCGGTTTCGCCTAGGCAGCGAAGGTGCTGTCTGGCTGAGAGATGCTGTATACAGTATTGAGGGGGAAGCCACGCCCACTTTCTGCCCATGCTTTTGATTGGTTCAAATCTGAAATGCTGCATTCTCATTGGTTGCCGGTGTATTAGTCCCTCTCCTTACTGCAATGACATTATTTTTATCCTTCCATGGCAATCAGTCCCTTTACTTCACCAACTCTTTTGTTCCCGTGCCTCCCCCTGTTCCCTCCCAAAGTCCGTGACTTCTCTGACCACCACCACCCCCCCACCCACTGCCTTCTTCTGCGCCCTCCTTTTTGTTTACAATGCAATAGGACTAGCATAAATACGAGTCCTATCGCATTTGCAAATGCTTTTTTTTCATATGATTGGCTGCCTGCATTCACACTTTCTTTTGCCTGCCCTGCTTTACATTGTGCGCATGCGTGCCAAAAGTCTTACTCTGTTGTGCAGCGGCTGCCTCCGGCTCGGCACGCAGTGACTCGAACCACGCTTGACTGGCTGGCTGCAGGATGCAGGCGTGTTTGCCTCACTTCTCTTCAAAGCGGGTGCCGAGGACCTGTCAACGAACCCCAGGATAACCAGCCGTCCTTTGACACCAGACACTCAGCCCGACTGTGCAAACAGAGGTTTAATGTCTCTCACATGGGCGGAGGCCGCTGGTGACGGATAAGATATCTGAAAAGGAGGTAAATAGGTCCAGTGAAAGGGGTCGCCTCTTCAAACAAGTGTTAGCTGCCATCTCTTATTGGGTCTTCAGTTAAAGGACAGACCCCCACCTCTAAACAAAATAACAAAGTTAACAGCCCCCTTATATTAATTTATGTAATATATTATGTAGCATCGACTCCACCCAGCGGGGCTTCATAGTGCAGTACGATGCACTCTTAAACACGTCCGGTCAACCATTTATTGATTGGTGTAAACACGTTCCTAATGCAGTTGAAATCAGTTTTGCCTTTCTTTTTAGAAATACGTCCTAAACGCTGACAGTGTGCTAGTTTCTTTATGTCTCAAAACTATATCTAAATAGGTTTAAAATGTATATGCGAGCAAGCGATAATCTAAAATATTTTAAACATTTATATATTTCTAACTGTAATAAACTCGCGTCGGGAGCGGTCTCCTTGCACACTGGGTGAGCGATTGCCATGTGATCTTAAAAAAAAGCATTTGATTAGTTCATAACATTTCCCATTGTAGCAGTTGGAGAACGCCACCCATTGTAGTCATTCTCTCTACAGCATTTGATGAGACACACCTCTTCTGCTTAGAGAGCTTTTTTGAAAACTTTTTGCTATGTACACATATCTTACACTACACACAACATGCAACCATCATCGACATCAATATTCATGCTCTGTAAAGTAGCCGTTCACCTGTGATAGCCATATACCTAAAAGTTACATAACCAAAGTTTTCCCCACTGCGAGAGGTAACATCGTTGCATACGCTGTCCACTGAACATTGCAATGTGGTATGGCCCAGGGGCAGTATCATGCATAGATAATGAACACACGGACACAGATAGATAGTGGAAGTGGTTTCGGGCACGTGCGTGCGACTCCTTTTTATTACCAGGGTCACATATCCAGTGACGGCTGTGATGGATGCGTGTGGGGTGAGTGTAAACCAGCCCTCAAGGAATGGTTGCTGCTAGCATAAACTACAACAGTAATCATTGGATCACACACAGAGATTCAATAATAAATGGGTCAATAGTTTGTGCTGCAGTAAGGTAGGACAGTAGATGTGAAATAATACACAAAAGATTTTTTTCATTTATTTAGTCTTTATTTCAATTGAATTGATATTGTGGACCGTTAATTTCCATCATATACTAAAAAATGTTAACAACTTGATCGTACAAACATTTTAAGATTAATAAAACCAGTATAAATAATTCACATAAAACCATATGTCAATCCATCCTACTATACAATCATATTTCAATTTAAAAAGAGATAGAAAATCAATTACAAAAGATTCAATCCTAAAAGAACCATAGCTGAGATACAGGCTGTAGATCTGAAATAATACACAAAAAGATTGTATCATAAGGGGTCCATCATTTCTAGTGCACTCAGATAGCCACTTCAAAAGCATTCGGCATGAGCACAGCCAGCGATGATGCGTGCTGCGGGCGGGCAATACTAGGGGCAATGTCTGTTGCCTACAGCACTGCATCATCTGCAAAAGCGACGCAATCAGAATTGTGAACACTGCTCTCTGCAGTGTAGGCCAGAGAGAGCGATCAGCAAGGGCCCACAGCCACGTGGCGTTGACTTGAGCTGCCCAGTTTGCAGTACGCGAAGCAACAATAGGCGTGTGCAGAGCCTGCGATGATGCGTATCCGTGGTGTGGACGGAGCGCACTGGAGCAATGTCTTTTGCCTACAAGACTGTGTCATCTACAATAGCGACTCGATCTGAATTGTGAACACTGCTCTCTGCAGTGTAGGCCGGAGAGAGCGATCAGCAAGGGCCCACAGCCATGTGGCGTTGACTTGAGCTGCCCAGTTTGCAGTACGCGAAGCAACAATAGGCGTGTGCAGAGCCTGCGATGATGCGTATCCGTGGTGTGGACGGAGCGCACTGGAGCAATGTCTTTTGCCTACAAGACTGTGTCATCTACAATAGCGACTCGATCTGAATTGTGAACACTGCTCTCTGCAGTGTAGGCCAGAGAGAGCGATCAGCAAGGGCCCACAGCCACGTGGCGTTGACTTGAGCTGCCCAGTTTGCAGTACACGAAGCAACAATAAGCGTGTACGGAGCCTGCATTGATGCATATCCGTGGTGCGGACAGAGCGCACTGGAGCAATGTCTTTTGCCTACAAGACTGTGTCATCTACAATAGGGACGCAATCTGAATTATGAACACAGTTGTCTGCAGTGTAGGCCAGAGAGAGAGTTCAGCAAGGGCCCACAGCCACGTGGCGTTGACTTGGGCTCTCCTGTTTGTAGTACATGAAGCAACAAAAAACATATACGGAGACTGCGATGATGCGTATGCGTAGTGCAGACAGAGCACACTGGAGCAATGTTTTTTGCCTACAGGACTGCGTCATCTACAATAGCGACTCAATCTGAATTGTGAAAACTGCTGTCTGCAGTGTAAATTGAAGGCAGTAGTCAGCAGACATCCATGCATACTTTTTCTCAGTTCCTCTTCACAAAACACAACATAAATTACAGAAAGCTCTGCAATAAATAAATCAAATCAATTTGAATTGCGATCTCTACCGTCCACAGTGTAGACTGTTATTCAGTGTTCTTTTTAACTACCAAGAAGAATTTTGTCATTGTAGTAAACCTATAACTAATCTAAAAAAAGTTCTTCAAGCAAGTATACTAAAAGGATATTGTGTATATTTCAATAGACGTTGTAGTTAGTTGCCTACTGGATTCTGTAATTAAACAATCACCACTCGATCTGAATTGTGAGCCCTGCTGACAGCAGTGTAGGCCAGAGGCAGTTTTCATTAACGCCTCACAGCCACGTGCCGTTGGATTCGGAGCACGGAGTTGGTTGCACCTGATCGGAGGGGATACAGAGAAATCATGACAGACATTAACGTCGGACATCCTGAATCATAGAATCAAGACCCCGTTTCAGTATTCGGACCTGCTGTACCGCGGTGTAGTCCAGCAACGGCAGTCAGCCAAATCCAATAATCATGTGCAGCAGTTAGCTACGGAAGCACAGAGTCTGATGCACCTCAACAGAGGCAGTTCTGTGAAAACCAAGCAGCAGGTAATATCGACATCGTCCATTGTGGGATTAAGACACCGTTCCACTGTTGAGACCTAGAGTTGGTTGCACCTGGTCAAAGGGAATACCTTCATCTCCACTCTAAGATGCAGTTCTAACATCGTACATTGTGGGATCAAGACACTGTTCCACTGTTGGGACCTAGAGTTGGTTGCACCTGGTTGAAGGGAGTGCCTTTATCTCCACTCTCAGATGCAGTTCTAATATCGTCCATTGTGGGATTAAGACCTTGTTTCACTGTTCGAACATGCTCATCCACTATGGTATCAAAACACCGTTCCACTGTTTTTACCTGTCAGACTACTGTGTTACTATTATACAGAGCACTCCACGCTCCAGGGCCTCAGGCTGGGCTCTGTATGCCTGTGTCGTGGTAGCCAGCGTTAATCTCAGGAGCCTTCCGAGCTCACAGACCTTGGCCCAGGACCTTCTACCGGCACGTGGTCAGCCCTCTTTCACATACAGCGGTGTTGAAAGGTGAACTGTGGGGCATATATGCGTCACAGCGGGCATGACGGTTTCTGAGTACCAGCAGGCTGAGAGCATCATTCACGCACCCACCTTCGCTCACAGCATCAGCCTCGTGGCGGTGTAAGCTGCGCAGACCTGGAAGACACATTCGCCAATCAGGAAGATAACCACACTCAAAGAAACATGCCTTTTATTCATACCCCTACGCTAGCCTTGCGTCCCGCGAGCCAGCCCACTCCCCTAAACATTTTGGGGGGAAGAGGCACGTAAACGCTACCATTCTGTAATCTTCCCTACTGACTGTACTATCATGATTGCGTCCACTGTCCACTTCACTCAATAGACCATCAGTGTATGTTGACATGTACATGTCTGTGCTCTGCGTACTCAAGTCTGTCCAGCACATCCCGTCAACACTTTGCATTGTATACTTTTATAATCGAGAATTACTTGCCACCTTCGCATATACTTTGCTCCCATCTCTCCCCGCATCCTGAATTGTGTGACAGAGCTGCCATGCCATGTTTGGTTTCTGTACATGGCTAGCCACGGTTCTGACAGTACATAGTGTCTTTGTGTCTGCTAGGTGTACATGTTGTTTGTCATGTTGTATGTGATTATATAAGGTAGCACATTTATTCACGAGCAGTGGTTTCTCCCATTTACATATCGCTATCTTAAAGAGGATACAGAAGTTTTTCCCACAGGTGAAAAATGCGACCACAATGGCAGTCATTCATTACTATGCAAGAATGTCCAACTGCACGATGCTTCTAAGCTTACAGCCCCCAATCTTGCGTGCTTTCTTAAAAGCACGCCAACTCCCACAATCAGACCAACATTCACACAGCTTTCTAATGACAGTTATCTGGTTCTTAATAACATGGACTGCTACGGAATGTGAGCTGGCATAACGTTTGCCCTTACTGTTTCAAAACGAGTAACTTCCTGTGGCAATGTCTATTCCCACCCACACAAAGTAACTCCCACTGTTCAACTTGGCCTTCAATACCTACTTTGAAAACAGATTTCATTAAACTGAGCAATCTTAAAGTGCTTTTGTTTCAAACAGAATTGTCCCTCACTTCTGAAAAAGAAATGTATCTACTGCAGATAACACGAACTTCAAGTAAAATACAGCCCCTTTAAAATGCGAACCTTCCATTACACTTTGTGAATTGTTACACAATTTTCAACACATCTGACACTCAAGGTCTGGCACATTTTTTTAACACTGTCTCTTCCGGCCTTGTCACAGGCTTTCACACTGTTTTTGGTATAATACCAGACTTCATTCCTTCGATCATCTCTAGAATAACAGGAACAGTGCCCATAATTCTCGCACTGTTTGCTGCCATCCTACTACTATTTTTGCTTGTAAAAAATGGCTTCGCTCCCTGTGGTAACACTCATGTCCGACAGAATACACCGCTACGTGAACCTACATCAATACCGTGAAAAAATGGAACAACTTTTCGGCTGCCTGCCTCTATCTATTATCGGAGCCAGCTACAACATGACATTTATTTACACATATGTAATCTGCGCGCAAACATCTTTTTATTGCAAAACTTGCCCATGCGACTGGCGAATGGATCTATGCATTGCCAACATCCCACCAATCGCTCCCGATATCCAGCAGGTAATGGAGTATCTTGAAAACCATGAACTTGATTGTTCGGGCAGTGGAGCAATGGCGGATGCAACATTACTGTCCCTTCCAGGATATGAATTGGATCGCTTCGCTTTTCTCACACGATGGCAACAATCGCCTCTTGGAACATTATGCATCTCAAGCCACTGAAGAACTTCCAGACTGCAATCTCCAAAACTTGTAAGAAATTCACGTTATCCTTGGATTGATTTTTTCCAACTTTTTTGACTTTTTCCTATCAAATTTTTTAATACGCTACAATTGAACTATTTTCATATAATAACTTTCTAACTATGCTCAGGCATTTGAACTCTGTTTTCATTACTGCCCCTTACGTCTCCAGCCTAACCAGGGAAGGGTGATGTATGGCCTATGCAAAGACGCTATTTACATGCTAAATTAGCAGAAACCCGACATCCATTTTGAAACCATGTCTATTCTTTGTGCACACATCTCTCTGGCTGCCTGTTATCCACAAAGCCCTTTCACACAAATTAGCTCATCCTCAGCCTCTGCTCACAAGCTGACGATCAAGATCAAAAAACACGACATTGTTTAGGAACTGGTTGGCACAGTCTGGTAATCGTATCCTAACTTTATTTTCATTATAGAATTTACTCATTCATATAACAATACTTACACAGTTATGCCATACCGGCCAGTATCCTACAGCCGCCATAGCATATCACTTTACAGAAATCAGCTCACGGCTTAGGCTCACGGTTTGATCCCTGAGTCTTCAGACCAGTAGAAGTGAGTAGTTTGCTTCCCACTCCCGCTATAGTCTAAACACATACTAACACCACTTGCACAGCTATGCTACAGTGGCCAGTACGCTACAGCGCCTAGAGCAAATCAGTTTACAGCTATCAGCTCACGGTTTAGGTGCACGGTTTCATCCCCGACTGTACCGGCACCTCACCACAGCACCATCTCACTCTGGGCAAAACAGCACTTTCACACCGGTAGGGGTGAATACTTCGCTTCACACTCCCTGTATAGCATACCCTAACCACCCCACAGAGCTCACAGCGCTCCTACCCGCCTCTTGTTTTTTCAATGTTAATTTTCATAGGAAACTTTAGACAAGGCTACAGGTCGAATGGGTGAACGGTATTACCCCAAATTTGGAAGGGAGAAGGGTCTCGATCTAGAAAGCACACTTTTGTTTACTTGGTGTAAATCCGTTCAGTAGTTTTTGAGAAATATCAAAATTTACAGATAACGATATTTGGGAATTCGGCCATCTGATTGGCTGAGGCGTTACAAGCACAAGCTTGCTGGTGATTGGCTGCGAGCGTTGCGTGCGGTTGCAACTAGGAAGTGTTGGCCGCCATTTTGTGATTCGGTTGAAGCGAGTAAGGGTAAAGAAGGGAGAAAAAAGTGGGAAAGAGGAGGGTAGGAGCTCTGTGAGGTTTGTAGGGTTGATAGGGTGTGCTATAGAGGGAGTGTGAAACGGAAACATAGTGCGTACTTGCCTCCTCCCCACCCAAATCTTTTGCGTAGTGGGCTGGCTCGACGTACGCAAGGCTAGCATAGGGGTATAAATAAAAGCCATGTTTCGCTGGGTGTGGTTCTCTTCCGGAATGGGAATGTGTCTGCCAGGTCTACGTAGCTTACACCGCCACGAGGCTGACGCCGTGAGCAACGGTGGGTCATGGCCGCTGCGATGCACATTTGCCTCACAGTTCACCTTTTGACACTGCCGTATGTGAAAGAGGGCCCACCATGTGTCGGCGGAAGCTTCTTGGCCGAGGTCTGCAAACTGGAAAGGCTCCTGAGATCAATGCTGGCTACCGCGACACAGGCACACAGCGCCTCGCCTGAGTCCCAGCACCGTGGAGTGCTCTGTATGCTACTTACAAAGTAGTCCAACAGGTACCAACAGTAGAACGGTGTCCTAATCCCACAATGGACGATGTTAGAACTGCATCTGAGAGTGGAGATAAAGGCACTCCGTTCGACCAGGTGCAACCAACTCTAGGTATCAACAGTGGAATGGTGTCTTGATCACACAATGGACGATGTCCGATATTAC
Organism: Triturus cristatus; assembly: GCF_964204655.1. NCBI lineage: Eukaryota > Metazoa > Chordata > Amphibia > Caudata > Salamandridae > Triturus > Triturus cristatus. The sequence continues at coordinate 28,022,753 of NC_140593.1, read as the reverse complement.
CTGTTGCTGGTTTTTCACAGAACTCCGTCTGTTGAGGTGCATCAGATTTTGTGCCTCTGTAGTTAAGGGCTGCACATGGTTATTGGGCTTAGTTTACTGGTATTGCTGGAATAAACAGTGGTAGAGCAGGTCCAAACAGTGAAATTGGGTCTTCATTATGTGATTGAGGATGTTAGAAGTTACAGTTTGTGATGATTTTTGTGTACCCCCTCTGATGAGGTGAAAGCAACTCTAGGTCCCTACAGTGCAATTGTGTGTTGATCCTACAATGGATGATGTTAGAACTGTATCTGAGAGTGGAGATGGAGGTATTACCTTCTACCAGCTACAACCAACTCTAGGTTCCAAAAGTAGAACGATGTGTTGACTCCACAATGGACGATATTAGAACTGCATTTGAGAGTGGAGATGAAGGTACTCTCGTCGATCAGGTTCATCCAACTTTAGGTCCCAACTGTAGAACGGTGTCTTGATCCCACAATGGATGATGTCCAATATTACCTGCTGCTTACTTTTTACAGATGTTTGTGTGTTGAGGTGCATCACAGTCTGTGATTCCATAGCTAACTGCTACACATGATTATTGGGCTTGGTTGACAGCAGTCGGTGGAGTATACTATGGTACAGCAGGTGCAAACAATGAAATGGGGTCTTGATTCTATGATTGAGGATGTCATAAGTTAAAGTCTGTGATGATTTTTGTGTATCTGATCAGGTGCAACCAACTCCGTGCTTCTGAATCCAACGGTATGTAGCTGTGAGTTGTGAATGACCACTGGATTTGGTGTAGACTGCAGTTCGCACGGTTCACAATTTAGATTGGGCGCTGATTGTGCTGGAGCGGGAAAAATACAAAATTTTGTATACCTTCTCCATTTGCATGTTATACTAATTAGAATAATTAATTAATTATAATTTTACTAGTTGTTTGAAGTGATCTTTAATCAACCTTATTAATAAATGAATTACACATGGGATTTGCATTTGCATGGCCTAATTAATACGTAAACTAAAATATGTACGCATATTAATGATAGATAAATAGAATATTGCATGTTAAATGTTGCTTTTGTAATGTTTTAGTGATTTGTGCTTTATAAATGTGAGTATAAACCGCAATGAGTGTTGCTTTTGCTAGATAAATACACACACATATAGGTATTAGCGAGGGAATAACATTTTATTAGTTATTTCTATGTATTAATTACGTTTTTGTGTTTCTTTGCTTAAGTTGACAATTTGGGCCTGCCACAAGATGGCTGCCTTTCGTAGTTGACGAGACATGAGCGACTTCACATGGTCCTGAGTGAAGTGCGCCTGCGCAAACGACAAGCGACTATGGCCTTAGCACGACCCCAGGCAAGCTGTACCCGTCAAGGCCGCACCGGGAAAGGTGCCAACCTTACAAACAAAGAACTTTATTAAAGAACCGGAACTGACAAGTATAATGACAGCATGGACATAACTGTGCGGGAAACAGGATAACGACCCCTGTCCGATCAATCGGATGGACTGAAATCCTTATTTTCGATACATTTCTCATTGATTTTTCCTATAAAATACTAGAATAGAGAGGGCCATCGCCATCGCTTTTTGATTGCCTTCATGATTTCCTGACGTTATGCTGACGGAGAAGACGGTGACTCTGCAGGACAGCTTTCTTGAACTTCTGACGAACTGAATTGCTGCCCTATTTTCCTGATGAACTGAAATCAATTAAGGGCATAGATTGATGGGTTCGTTCCTATGGTCCCTAACCCTTTGTTGGGACTGTAGCGTACTGCAAGACAATCTGACGGATTTAGAGGACGACTTTAGCCAGAATAGGTAAATATGGTCATTCGAATTGTTTGCATAACATTTCCTTACAGGTCTTATTAATTTAGATAAAATGTTTATTATTGATCATAAATGAGTTGTGTCATTTATTGAAGAGAACTGTCTAAGTTAAGGTAATAAGGATATTAATATTCTCAAACCTCTCCAACTAGTTGATCCGTTGAATAGCATGAAAGGGATATAGGTAAACGGTAAGGTATAGTGGTATAGATCTAAGTTCCCTTTGGAGTTAGAGATATTCCTGTCATGCCAGGGCTTGGATCAATCGCCTCCTAGGGAAACAGACCATTGAAGTATGAATGTTGATGTTATGGGCCCCACCAGTGCATGTATGGATAGAATGTGGTAGTGTGATCTTTGGTCTGTGACGTAGGGAGGATTTTGGATTCCGCGCTGGAACAGTTTTTCTGGTAGCAGGATGATGGTTAACTATTGTTGAGGTTTAGCGATTATGGCTTGTACATTGCTTATGGGTTATTGATTATTGATTGATTTATGTACTAACATTCTATGTTGAGTTACGTCGTGTTTTATGTTGTTTGCACGGCTTTTGGGATGTAGGAAGTCGGAAGTTTGTAATAGTTCCGTAGTAGAGCAGAGGTAAGCGCTGCTCTCGGAAAAGACGGAATTGTTGTTGCCCGTAGGTACGCGGGAGAAACGTGTGACAAGTGAAGTTGCACGACGCATTGTCTGTGTTCGATTCGGTAGCATCGTCGTGTGTTGCCATTAGAGACATTTTCTGTATGAAAGACATGTGTATGACAGCAAAGGTTTCCTGTGAAATTTTGGTCTTAGGTACCAGGAGACCAGAAGGTACTCTGATAACGCTTATCACTGAAAAGGTAGCAGGTGTTTTCTGAGCTTGATAGAAGGACAAAACAGAGGGAAGCGCTGCTTTGTTAACTAATGTTATAATTCTGTAGCAGAACAGACTGTCCGCTGTTCTCGGGAAAGACAGAATTCTGTGTGAATGTACTACTTTTTCCTGTGTGAAAGTGTGTGAATGGAAAGGCATTCCGGTTAATTGCGAAACTCTGTTTTTATTTCTCAAGAGGATTGGGTCTCCAATTAGGTGTCTTAATTCTAGAGAAGCGGTTAACTGATGCTTGAAAGAAGGGTAAGGTAGAGGGATGTGCTACTTTATCAACGGAAGTAACGATTCCGTAGAAGGGCAGATGTAAGCGCTGCTCTCGGGAAAGACTGAATTCTTGTGAAAAAGTTTTTTTTTACAGTTCTTGGGTTAGCGAAGCGGACAATGGAGATGTTTTTATGTAGTTACTAACAGAATTGTAAATTTGGGAAGTTTAAGAAAGTTACCGAAAGGATTTTGTAAAGGAGGGGTCAGTAGAAGCAGGAGCAGGAGCAGCGGCTGCTGACGTTAGAAAGACCGCGCTGGGATTGGCTAGCAGTCTGGAGGCGTAGAAAGCTCCTGATTGGTTCACCAGTGTATGCCGCGCTAAGGATTGGAGAATTGCAGGATGACGTTCACGTTTCTGACTGGTGCATTAGTGTGAGTCGCGCTGGGATTGGAGAGTCAGCGGGGTGACGTAGACGCTCCGGATTGGTGCGTTAGTGTGAGTCGCGCTGCAATTGGACAAGACAGCGTACAGTTGTAAGAAGAGACTAGCGATACATGAAAGATAGGAAAATGTATTACAATCCGCTAGAAAAGAAGAAAACATGGTTCAGAAGAATCAAGAAGTGGTTTAAAAAGGACAAACCGATTGTGACTAGGGGAGGACAGTTACTTCCTCCACCGAAAACTCCTGCATCCTTTATGGCTGCTAAATATGGATATCATACTTGTATCTGGTTAGATAACTGGGTTAGGTATACCAGGGACGATGGAATCTTGGCTTTCCCAGAACATGGTTCATTTAGTTTGGCAGTTCTGAGAAACCTGAGAGAAATGATGATGACTTTAGAGCCAAAACCTAGACCGATGCAATTTGAGGCATTGACTGAATGGGAGGATGAAATGCATGAACGAGAAAGACAGAGAAGTGGTAGAGGTTACAGGTTTATGTTTGGTAGACCGTATGGACAGGAAACGCATGATGATCGAATGAAAAGGTGTCGGAATGCTAACATGACTGAAGGGTTATTTCCCGTAAGAACTACAGGAGAGAATGAAGGGCGAAAGTATACTGAGAAAAGACATAATGTAGGAAACAGAGATTATGGAGTGAGTGAGTCAAAAGATGATGTTCTAGATGATGTATTTTATAAAAATCCACCACCATATCGTCCAGAGCCAGAGAGGTTGACACCAAGTGCCCCAATGAAAGAAACATTATGGATTATCAAGACTGAGACTATGTCGCCAGATTTAGGGAAAAGTAACTCTGTGAGTGAGGTAGGAAAGCAGACAGAAAGTAGAGTAAATGGTGAAAAAATTCAGCAGAATTGGCCAGAACTACCCTAGAATTGACAGAGAAAATAAGCGAATTGACTAAAAATCTGGAAGCAGTAACTGTTCCGGTAACAATAGGTCCGGTAGTACCTATATTTGATAAACAAAAGGATAGTGAACATTGTCTGACAGTTCCTTATAGAAGTCATAAGCAGACTGAACAACCAAAACAGGGCCAGAAAGAAAGTTCACGGAGACAGACAATAAGCATGATTGAACCAACTGTCTCAAACAATCCGTTTATAAGCCCGAATTGTCCCGAGAAGGATAGAGCGATAGAAAAATCATTGTTAGAACCACAAAAGAATATGGAACAGGATAATACAGAGAATCAGGTAGGACTATCAGCAGATGAAGTGAGTGAATGGTTAAAAGGCCTGCAGAAGAAAGATAAAGAATCCCAATCAATAGATGTGGCCAAATTACGAATGATACTAGAAGAATTAATAGTAGGAACTATCCCTACAGACAAATTAAAGACTTACCAAGATGAGGAATTATTATTTCTGTGCAAAAGTGTAACATGGAGAGCAAAAAATCTACATGAAAGGTTAGGAGAAGTAGCAAATGAAATGGGAATAGACCTTGAAAAAGTAAAAGTATTGCAAAAAGCTTATCGAGTTGATTTTACTGAAAAGGACATTGAAAATTTGAATACCGCAGGACGAATAAGTCAGATAAAGGATGTAATTGTCTTATTTTGAAAGTGGGGAGACGTGGAGAAATGGAAAAGTAGGTGGGACCGAAAACGTGATGAGGCTTCCGACAAAATGATTACCGCATTTCCTGTGAGGGAAAAGGAAAGGGTAGCGACAGAATACCCAATGAGAGAGATTCCAGGAGGAGGATATGTACATGTTCCATGGACAAGACAGGACATTTTGTCTTTTACCAATGATTTCCTTAGACTACGCAAGAAGCCCGCCGAGTGGTATAGACAGGTGGACAGATTTGTGAAATTGTCCAAAGTATTGTGGATAGATCTGAATAGCCTATTTGACATAATAGTGCCAGCAGACTTGTGGACAGACTGCAAGCTGATGACAGATTGGCCAACTCAAGAATACCCTAGAGATCCAAAGACAGGAGCACCAGATCCTGAGGTAATGTAAAGTACCTCCTAAAGAAACATATTGGGTAAAAATAGACCGGACACATCAAGAAAGTAAGGAGTCAGTACATGCCTATTATGAAAGATTAATACTGGCCTTTAAACAATTTAGCGGAGATGAGAATCTGAGTGAGAAAGATTTGAGTCATTTTTTATACAGGTTTGTATTTGGCTTACGTCCAGAAATAGGTGAAATGATGAAACAGCATACAGTTGATTGGCAAAATAAGAAAATAGATGAAGTACTGAGACATGCTAAATATTTTAGTGATGAAATCGAAGCCAAGCAACGGAAATTAAAAGAAAAGGCTATGTGGGCTCAAGTAAAGGTAGCAGAGAGACAACCAGCTCAATTAGTAGAACAAACAAATAACCCAGGAATCAAAAAAAAATTTAGTCCAGGAAAAGGAAAAGGAAATTTTAATATAGAAGAAGCTAAAAAGAAGTTCCCATGTCATAATTGCGGTAGGTTAGGGCATTGGAAATCCGAATGTAAATACCCCCCCAGTGCTAATAACGGAAATTCCTCATTGAATCCACAGGTGCAGAGTGAGGTGAGTGGCCAACTGCAGCAACAGCAGCAGATTGTTACACCACAGAATCAGGTGCCAAAACCACCCTTTCCACAGAGCAGAAACACACAGAAGTATAGTAATGAAACGGGATTCTACAATGAAGAACACGTAAATAATCAACAACGCGCACACACTGTTTCGCAGTATTGGCTGCAACGCGATGAAAGCGATGCAGAAGAAATCTATTGACGGTGCCGAAGGGAGGAAGAAGAGTGCGTACTTGGCGCAACTCTAGAAGTAGACCAGACAGGTCCATTTGTGGATGGGAAAGTTAATGATGAAAATATTACTTTTCTAGCTGATACTGGTGCTACTTGATCAACTGTTAGATCAGCTGATGTTAAGAACCTTCCTCTCTCGGATGAAACAATCCAAGTAGTTGGAGTGTCCAACAGACAGATTAAGACTTACCTTACAGAACCAGTGAAAGTCAGTATAGGGAAATTCTCAGAAATGCACCGCTTTGTCGTCTGCGACACCAGTCCAGTAAATTTATTGGGAAGAGACTTGCTGTGTAAAATGAATTGCACTATATTTTGTACTCCCGATGGAATAGCATTTGAAACACCTTATGATGATGTATTGTATAAAATGACATTAGCCAATAGAGAAAATGATACGGTTGGAACCTATGCTGTATTCAACCCAGAAGAATTGCCTAAAGAATTGAAAAATTCTGTGAAAGCAGAAGTTTGGGATTTTACCGGAGAAGATGTAGGACTAATGAGAAATGTAGATCCAATAAAAATAACTGTGAAAGAAGGAGTAAGCTATCCCAATGTTCCTCAATATAAATTGACACCAGAAATTATTGAAGGAGTAACTCCAATAATAGAAAAAATGATTAAGCAAGGAATTCTGAGAGAAATAATGAGCAGTCCATGTAATTCACCCATAATGGGACTGAAAAAGCCTAATGGGAAGTTCAGGATAGTGCAAGACCTGCGCAAAGTGAACAAAATCTTTGTATCATGTTGTCCAATTGTACCAAATCCATCAGTGATATTTTATCAGAATCCCCATGATGAGAAATGGTATACGGTGATTGATCTATGCCATGCTTTCTTTTACATCCCATTGCACCATGACAGTCAGCAGATATTGGCATTTCGGTTTGGAGACCGTATTTTGGCATGGTGCCGAATCCCAAGGGGTATACAGAAAGCCCCTCAATATTTAACCAGTTGTTGAAAAAGTCTTTGGAAAGTCTACGAATGCCTGAAAATTCAGTATTAGTGCAGTATATAGATGATCTCCTTGTGACATCGAAGACTCGCAAAGCTTGTGAAGTTGACACTATAGCACTATTGAATCACCTAGCAGATGGAGGATTGAAAGTGTCACCATTAAAACTGCAATTTTGCAAAAAGGAAGTACAGTATTTAGGGCACAACATTGAGAAAGGATTGAGAAAAATAACGATAGACAGAATCAGAATCATAAAAGGAATGAGAGCCCCCATGACCCAAAGAGAGGTGAGAATGTTTCTGGGAATGGTTGGGTATTGCCGTCAGTGGATAAGTAATTTTTCCCTCATTGCAAAACCTTTGGTGCATTTGACAAGAAGTGATGTAAAGGATCCTATTGATTTGAATATGGAAGAATTGGCAGCATTCAAACAATTGAGAGATGGGTTGTGTGAAGCACCTGCACTAGGCATGCCTGACTATGAGAAAGAATTTGAATTGTACTGCAGTGAGAGAAACGGATGTGCACTCTCTGTGTTGATACAGAAACATGGAAAACTGAAGAGACCAGTTGCATATTATTCATCCATGCTTGACCCAGTAGCTGCAGTCTTACCTGGGTGTTTGAAAGCAGTAGCTGCTACATGTCGAAGTCTGGAACAGAGTGAGGGAATTGTGATGGGATATCCATTGAAAGTGTATGGACCTCATGATGTGGAGATCCTTTTAACAAGGAGTCGTACTCAGTATATGACACATAGTCGGCTGACTAAGTATGAAAAGGTCATATTAGGTGCAACCAATGTGAGTCTTGTGAGATGCTTAAATGTGAATCCAGCAACATTATTGCCTGATACAGAGAGAGTAGAAGTCAGAGATGAAGTGGATCATGATTGTCTGGATGTACTCGATTTTTGCACAAAACCCCGACCAGATGCAAAAGATGTGCCATTGTCGAAAAGTGATTTTGTGATGTTTGTTGATGGATCATGTTTGAGAACAGAAGAAGGAGTGCTGAGTGCAGCATATGCAGTATGCAGCGGTTCTGGAAGCATCTTATTTAAATGGCATAAAATCAGCTCAAGTGGCGGAATTAGTGGCCCTGACCAGAGCATGTAAAATTGGGAAAAGTGTGAGAGTGACTGTGATCACCGACAGCCAGTATGGCTTTGGAGTTGTCCACGACTTTGGCCAATTATGGCTACACCGAGGTTTCTTAACCTCAAGTGGAACTCCAATCAAGAATGCTGAAGTGGTTGGGAAATTAATTGAGGCGATACAGTTGCCTAGACAATTGGCCGTTGTGAAATGTGCAGCTCATGGTCATGGTAGCGATTATATCTCTACAGGGAATCACTATGCTAATGACATTGCCCAATATTGTGCCAGAAATCAGAATTCGATCAATCGGGCTAAGGAGAAAGAAACTTTTTCTTGCTCTTTGATGTTTACTAACGTTGTAGGAACATGGGAAGAAGTGAGACAATTGCAGTAGGAAGCAGGAGATGAGGAAATGAGACAGTGGATAAAAGCAGGATGTGCCCCAAGGGAAGAAGATCATGTGTGGGTTTACAGAGATGGAAGACCAGTTATGCCTGATAGCATGATGTCTACCATGGCACGGATGTATCATGGCCAGGGACACATAGGGAGAGACGCCATGATCAGGTCCTTTAAGCAGACCTGGTACAACCCCAAATTCAGACTTGTAGCAGAAAGCCTATGCCAGAGATGTCTAATATGTCAGCAATACAATCCTGGGAGAAAAACAGTAGTAAGCCTAGGAACCATAGGCCGAGAAGGAGGACCTTTTACCAGAATGCAAGTAGATTTCATTGAAATGCCTCCTTGTAACAGATTGAGGTATGTGTTAGTCATGGATTGCTTATTTTCCAGGTGGGTGGAAGCATTTCCAACAAGAAGAACTGATGGCATGACAGTGGCAAAACTGCTTTTGAGAGAATTCATTCCTAGATTTGGGTTTCCAGTAACAATTGAATCAGACCGTGGAGGACACTTCCACAATGAGATCATAAAATTGATTAGTGAAGCATTGAATGTACAACAAAAACTACACTGTGCCTATCGACCAGAAGCTTCAGGTGTGGTTGAACAAATGAATGGTACCATCAAAAACAGAATAGGGAAAATGTGTTTGGCCACAGATATGAAATGGCCCGATGTCTTGCCTCTGGTGTTGATGACCATCCAAGCTATTCCAGATAGAACTACAGGGCTGAGTCCTCATGAAATTATCATGGGATGCGCAATGAGACACGTATTTATTCCAGTCAACAAATTGATGACAATATCTGATGACATGGTGTTGGAGTACTGTAAAGGCCTAGCTGACGCAGTTCATTCTGTGTTTCATCAGGTGGGAGCGGATGCCACCACCCTTGAAAGAAAGCCAGTGCATGATCTGAGCCCAGGGGACTGGGTAAGGATAAAGGTCCACAGAAGAAGAAACTGTTTGGTCCCAAGGTGGGGAAAACCAAAACAAGCCATCTTGACAACAACCACAGCAGTGAAGTGTGCAGGACTGAAAAACTGGATTCATGCAAGTAATACTCTGAGAGTTCCAAACTGGTGGAGAGCACAGGAAAAGAGTACTTTGACGAATCAGAATCAAGTACTGAGTCGGAGAACCAAAAGCAGGAGAAAACTCTGAAAGGGGGGAAACAGAGCAAAATTCATCACTGGTCCCCAGAAGCATCTTTCTGAGGAGGAGACTGCAGATCTCTGATACTAGCTCGGATTCTGAAGACGAGCAGAGAAAGAAAGACTCTAGAAAAGAACAGAAGAAGATCAGAGAAAAAGATAAAGAAGAGTCGATAAAAGGAATAAGTGAAAAGGAAGTCCCAGATGAGAGACTGAGAGAAATTCCACCTGAAATATCTAATTTAGATGAACAAGGGACAGGTACATGGAAAGAGGGACAGATTTCTGCGAAAGACCCCCGAGGAGGTGTAGGGAACTGCAACATCCAGCTAGGTGAAGGGACAAGTAGCCAGCAGGAAGATTGCGTGCCGGAGACTCGAGGAGGGACAGAAGTAGGGAAATCAGAACAAGTGGTGTAAAAAGAGAATGTTGGAAAGAAAAGGCAAGTAGAGACAGAATCCGAAGAAAGTGAAAACAAAATTCCAGAAGGCCGAGTTGTAAGAAAAAAAGCTTGGAGAAATGAAAACAATGACAAAGGAATCAAATTGAAAAGAGTTGCCAAAGATGATGTATGGCCAAACAAAATACAGAGATTGCGATATCGACTAACTCGAGTGAATTCACCAAGAGCTGAACAGGTGAATGAAATAACGAGTCAAGAAAAGTCGAAAGAAGAAGAAACAAATATAACTAGAGAAAACAGAAGAACAAAGAAACCAAACCAAAAGTATAAGTCGCCGGAATGGACGTATGTGGCTCTGCCTGACAGAAAGCAAGAGGCAGATAGTCAAGGAAATCCAAAGGAGACTGTACTAAAAGTGGTTAAAGAAGAAGAAGAAGAATCAGAAATCCTGAGAGTTCTTTTATCCGACATTGGAGAAGAAGAAACGCAAGTTTAGGAAATTCTGTATCCCGATTATGAAGAGAAGGCAAAGGACGATGAAATGCCAAACTGATTAAATTAAGAAAAGTTGCTGATGAAGAAACAATAAAGTAAAACAAAGAAAATAGAACTGGTAGAACCTAGTAGGTTTAGAACCTTTGGTTAGAAAACTAGTTGTGGAATAGAAGAGGCTAAGTCAAAAGACACGGTCCATTTTAGCAAAATGGCTAACATAGAAAGTAGCAAAGGTAGATGTACCTTCATGAGAAGATGGTGTAAAGTGTGTTGTTGTTGTACAGGATTACTAATGCTTCTATGGAGCATACTTGCTCTTGTATTATCTTTCAAAGTTACTATAGATACATTAGAAGGACATAAAGATAGTAAAACCATAGTAGGGAAGATTCCAAAAGTAGTACCGACAGCAATAAACAGAAATTATTTACACAAAGATAGATCCATAAATGATTTTTCTAACAATGTATTTTCGAAGTTGTTGTATGAATATGTAAAAAACGATGGATGTAAGGGACTGCTACGTCTGCATGCAGTTACCAGCCTCATTTGCAGAAGGAGTGACTTATCATCACCTTCCAGTAACATATGGAATAACATGTAGTGTAATAGCTAGTTTGTTTTATCAAACAGGTAAATTAGAATATTATTTTTCAGATATAGATAACATTTTTGCACTAATACCTGCTAATAATAAATTAAATAGGGTAAAACCTGCTAAAGTATTAGGTGAATTTTTGTTAGAGACTAATGAATTAACACTAGAAGCTGTATTCAAGAATAATCTAACTTGCAGTTTGCAGAAAGAAGAAAAGACATTTCTAGATATGGTTGAGGAAAGAAGACATAAAATGCACAGAAAAACAGAAGAAGGAAGGGTAGAGAGAACAGCTTGGGACATAGAGATGGAGAAACATTTGATGAAGGGTGAATCTACGCCAACAATAGCTTTGGATAGGCCTCAGAAAGGGAAATTTTGCATAAGAAGGAATCAAACTGCATATGATAATTACTTTTTAGGTAATAGTGAGTGCCATGATACATACCGAATCATGGGTGGATGGGGATTTAAAGGTGGAAGAGATCCAGTATTTCCTGGACTATATTTTATCTGTGGGAATAAGGCATATTATCGTTTGCCAGACCATTGGTATGGCACATGTTATGTAGGCCTGGTATTTCCAAAAATCTTCCATATAGACAGAGGAGAAGATGGAGAACATGTTTTAGGCAATCATATAACACGTAGAAAGAGAGAATCTTGGCCAGAGATTGTAGGAGACATTTTTGGAGCATTGATACCAGCAGTGGGAATATCTCTGAATGCAAATAAAATTAGAAAATTATCAACTGTAGTGGATCGCTTGTCAACAAGCACCGCTGGAGGATTCTTATTGGTTAACACTGAAATGGTTGCCATGCGTGCTATGGTAATGCAAAATCGACTTGCCCTTGATATATTATTGGCAAAAGAGGGTGGAGTCTGTGGAATGCTGAAAGTTCAACATTGTTGCACTTACATTCCAGACGAAAGCAAAGATCTAAAGGTCTACATTAGAAATATCACTGAATTGCATAAAGAAATTGTACCACTGGAGGTTAAAGGTGTTTGGGAGAGAATTGGTAAAAAGATATCAGCTATTAAAGATTTCTTAGTTAAAATAGGTAGCACTTTTATAGGTAAAACATTGTTTCCACTAACATGTGTAATTTCAATAATATTAGTGATAAGATTAGGTTGTTTGTGTTGCAAAAACAAGAAAACTAAAAACAGAATAAGAAGAGAAAACTTAAAAAGAAAAGATAAAGATCCAGATAGAGATTTGGAGGAGATATCATTAGAAGAGTGGAAAGAGAGTATGTACAAAAAGGCAAAAAGAGAAGAATTTGAGGAAACCCAATTTTGAACAAGAGCAAGAACACATTTCAGATGAAAAAGGGAATTTTTTTTTATTGATTGTGGTGATAAAATCACCAAAGAGGGGATTGCTGGAGTGGGAAAAATACAACATTTTGTATACCCTCTCCATTTACATGTTATACTAATTAGAATAATTACTTAATTATAATTTTACTAGTTGTTTGAAGTGATCTTTAATCAACCTTATTAATAAATGAATTACACGTGGGATTTGCATTTGCATGGCCTAATTATTACGTAAACTAAAATATGTACGCATACTAATGATAGATAAATAGAATATTGCATGTTAAATGTTGCTTTTGTAATGTTTTAGTGATTTGTGCTTAATAAATGTGAGTATAAACCGCAATGAGTGTTGCTTTTCCTAGATAAATACACACACATATAGGTATTAGCGAGGGAATAACATTTTATAAGTTGTTTCTATGTATTAATTACGTTTTTGTGTTTCTTTGCTTAAGTTGACCATTTGGGCCTGCCACAAGATGGCTGCCTTTCGTAGTTGACGAGACATGAGCAACTTCGCATGGTCCTGAGTGAAGTGCTACACAATAATTTTACTCCAACTGACCATTCCGTGGTCATTAATATTACCTATAGATGGATTTATCAGATGAGCAGGGGAACTTATAACTTCACCACTAGGTGAGCAAGGAAGCAATTCCTTTTAATTTTAGTACCCTCACACACCCTAGTGGCGTCATGCTTCATCATCGGGTCACCCCGACGCCTAAAAGTCAGGGTGGGCTCAACCACAGTGTTGGGAGCGCTTTGAAGAAGTTGCAGACCAGGGAGGCTATAAGATAAAAAACCTCAGGCAGATCCCCAGTTTCCCTTTATTTTTGGGTCTGTCTGGGTTGATTAAAAATAATATGAGTAGGGGTGTATATAGGAATATTATGGTCCTATGACCCTAGTGCCAACATGTTTCAGTCCACCGTGGCCATAAAGGTCCAGGACTTTCTTCAGGGCAAATAAGACCACCCTGGGATACAGAAGGGGGAATTCCCTATTCTGTTTTATTTATGGACAAGGGTAGAGTAGCTACTCCTTGTGTGAAAGACGGATTTAGTAATCTGTCTTGCGTTGTGAATCCATCTGTAAGAAAAAACACAAAGAAACACATATCCAACTTATACAAATCGGTTTGCATTATGGTTTTTCCATAGTGACGTGTTTCAAACTCGTGTTGGGAATCCAGAGCCACACCTATATGTGCCAGGTGGTCAAAAGGCATAATAGTGTGCAGCTATATCCACGTGTGTGTCACTCAAGACTTGTGTCTGTGTACAGTTAATTGGCGTGTCTGATATATTGTGCGGTGGCGATTATGCTCGCATTCTATCTAGAAACAGTCAATAAACCGTGGATACTATCAATGAAAACAGACTCTCATAAAATCATCCCACATACCTCTCATTCACACCTTATCTGTGATAAAACACAGTATTAAAAACATGCGTGACTCTTAACACCTATGGGTAATTGTGCAAGTATCTTTCGCTCCTGCATACTTGCTTACCCGCACTTCGAATGGTAGTCGTTTCTCAGGGGATGGAAGGGCTAATGGAGTAGCTCTGTAGTCAAACCCTAACGTAAGCCCCAGGGAAAATATGAAGCGAAATGGTATCAAACGCTTATGAATTTTAGGGCATCCAGGATCAAAGGTAATTGATGCTGATTCTTTTTCCGATAGGGGACCCAATATTTAAGACATTCGTCCTAGCGCACCAGACTTACTTCGTCAAGAGTCCTGCTCCGCTTCGCCACCTATTAGGACCCGATCCCCGGCGTTTCGCGCCGTGTTACGGTAGTCGGGAAGTTTATACTTCCGTATTGTTTGTAGCGGGCGATGGGATTGGTCAGCGTCAGCACGTGATCGGGGAAATTCCCCGCACGGGATTGGTCAGACGTGACCTGTAACCCTAGCTATAAACCAATGGGAAAAGGGGTTGGCCCGAGGAACGCCGAAATGAACAATAATGGAACAATTGTTCCGTTTGTTCATATATGCGTCCTCATTCAGTATAACTCCTAGAATGTGCTATTTAATTCTTAGAGCGAGTATTTTTTATTTATGATTTTATTTTATACTCACATACCGATCGAGATAGGATTTCAAGATATGGATGTTTAGTACGTGTAAGTACGAAGGCGATAATAACGGTCAGTTTTTTCGTCTGCTAGGAGATCTAGATTATTGCTCCACTGCCGCAAATAGTTTGGTACCCATTAAAAATTCTAGACAGCACTTTCTCACAATTCTTGATCCAGACATTAGCAGAATGTATTAGGGAAAGCATTTATTCAATGATGGGTAAGAGTGTCTCAAAGGGTACTGTGCCAGTTTTGTATATATACTGCAGTTGTGAGATGGTTGATTTTCTCTAAAGTCTAAGGTTATTAGAGTCTCACAGTATATGGTGACAGTGGAAACCAATAGGGAGATGGTGACACATGGAGGGTTCCCATCAGATTCCAGATGGTCACTTTGAATTACACCAGTGCTCATGGAAGTTAATGTACTTCATCTATTTATTCAATTGGTTCCAGGGTATACCATCATTGAGACCCTTCTCATGGGTCTTTAGACGATAGACCCATCGTTGTTCACGTTCTAGAAGTTTTTGCTGCAAGTTGTTCCCCATAGTGGTAACCTTTTCTAGTACTGTCCACTTCAGCTCTGTGTCCTTATGTTTTTTCTCCTGGTAATGGGCAGTAAGCCTTGTTGCTGTGACCGATCTACGTATAGTGCTTCTATGTTCGCTGATGCGGACTTTGATCATACGACTCGTCATACCAATATACATCAGTCCGCAGGGGCATTTTATCATGTAGATCACGGATTCGGAGTTACAATTTGTGTGTGACCTCTGTTCCCATGGAAAGTTAAGACCCAATTTCAAAGTTTTGGTGTGTTCTGTAAAGGGGCAGGCTACACATGACCCACACGGGTAGTGTCCTATAACTGGTGACAAACCCCATAGCGTCTGTTGATTAGTCTGTTTAGGAGTGAAGGAGTTAGTGTGTACCAAGGCATTTCTCAAATTAGAATTTTTTCTAAAAGAGAACATGGGTTTTTCAAAGGATAGCCTGTTTGATGTCAATATTGACCATTTTTTATTTATTATTTTTTTCAGGTCGTTGGATGATGAGTTATATGTTGTCACACATATAAGTTGGTCTGGTTGTTCCTTAGTGTATGTCTCTAACAGTGCTTCCCTTGGTGTGTTGCTTGCTCTTTTATTAGCCCTTTGTATGATCTTGTTAGGGTACATCTTCTGTTGTAGTTTTTCACTAAGAATAGTTGCCTCTTTTTTGTATGTTTGGATGCTGGAACAGTTTCTACGAATCCTCAAGAATTGGCCTACTGGTAAATTCTCTCTTAAGGATCGTGGGTGGGCACTATCAAATCTCAATAGACTGTTCCTGTCCGTGGGCTTTGTATACAGCGAACTTTCGAGTGTGCCATCTTTAGCTGTGAAGGTAACATCCAGAAATGAGATGCTTTCTTTATTCACATTCATAGTGAAATGAAGGTGTGGGTTTAGGGAATTGATCCATATCTTGAAGTTCTCAAGACTGGTTAGATCACCTCTCCAGATCATAAGGACATCATCAATGTACCTGTACCATTTGCAGATATGCATACTGTAAGGATTTTGAGTCCATATGTGTAGGTCCTCAAAATGACTGACGTACAGGCAGGCCAGACTAGGGGCGAATGTGCTCCCCAACGATGTCCCATGTATTTGTAAGTATAATTGATCTTCAAAGGTGAAAAATGTTTCTGTCAATGCCAAATGTATGAGGGTGATCACCCAGTCAATGGGAGCTGCCCACCCCCAATCTTCCTTCCTGAGGATCTCTTGGATCACTTTAATGCTCTCCGCCTGAGGTATGTTTGTGTATAACGCTTCTACGTCTAGACATACCAAAAGATTAACGGCTGGATTGTATTCAACTTGTGTCAAAAGATTGAAGAGGTGTTTGGTATCTTGAACATACGATTTAATCTTCTTGACCAAGGGGCGTAAGAACCAGTTGGTATATTTTGACAGTGGTTCCAGAATAGAACCTATCCCTGAGACAATGGGTCTCCCCGGGGGAGGGTTCTTCCCTTTGTGTATTTTAGGGATGGTATAGAACAAAGGAATTCTGGGGTTCTCCTGGTTCAGAAATTCATGTTCTTTCTTCGTAATCCATTCTTTTGTCAGGGCATCGGTTGTTAGCGTCATGATAGTTGTTTTTATCCGTTGTGTAGGATCCCTGTTGATCTTTTTGTAGTATTTTGTAGTATTTTGTATCAGCCAGTAAATTCAGACATGCTGTTCTGTAAGCGTTGGTACTTTGTATCACGGTCGCTCCACCCTTATCCGCTGGTTTGATGATAATATCCGTTCTGGATTGTAGGGTGGTTAGAGCTACACGTTCTTTTTTGCTCAAATTGTTGAATCCGTTTCTTTTGGGTTGAAGTAGTTCAACTTCTTTGCTGACTGCTTCCTCAAAGGATAATACTTCTGGAGGCATCGTGTTGGTGGGGGGGAGAAAAGAGGATTTGGGTCTCAACCCCGTGTAAGTGTTGTCTTCAGCGGGTCTCTCTTTGTCTTGAAAAAAAGTTTTCAATCGTATTTTCCTGAGTGAAGTGCGCCTGCGCAAACGACAAGCAACTATGGCCTTAGCGCGACCCCAGGCAAGCTGTACCCGTCAAGGCCGCACCGGAAAAGTTGCCAACCTTACAAACAAAGAACTTTATTAAAGAAGACGGTGACTCTGCAGGACAGCTTTCTTGAACTTCTGACGAACTGAATTGCTGCCCTATTTTCCTGATGAACTGAAATCAATTAAGGGCATAGATTGACGGGTTTGTTCTTATGGTCCCTAACCCTTCGTTGGGACTGTAGCGTACTGCAAGACAATCTGGCGGACTTAGAGGACGACTTTAGCCAGAATAGGTAAATATGGTCATTCAAATTGTTTGCATAACATTTCCTTACAGGTCCTATTAATTTAGATAAAATGTTTATTATTGATCATAAATGAATAAATGAGTTGTGTCATTTATTGAAGAGAACTGTCTAATTTAAGGTAATAAGGATATTAATAGTCTCAAACCTCTCCAACTAGTTGATCCGTTGAATAGCATGAAAGGGATATAGGTAAACGGTAAGGTATAGTGGTATAGATCTAAGTTCCCTTTGGAGTTAGAGATATTCCTTTCATGCCAGCGCTTGGATCAATCGCCTCCTAGGGAAACAGACCATTGAAGTATGAATGTTGGTGTTATGGGCCCCACCAGTGAATGTATGGATAGAATGTGGTAGTGTGATCTTTGGTCTGTGACGTAGGGAGGATTTTGGATTCCGCGCTGGAACAATTGCTGAATTACAGAATCCAGTAGTTAAGTAATTAGAACGTCTATTGAAACATACACAATATTGTTTTTGTATACTTGCTTCAAGAAGTTTTTTTATATCAGTTATAGGTTTAGTGAAATTACCAAATTTATCTTGGAAGTCCAAAGGAACAGTGAATAGTGTAGACTGTGGAGAGATGAAATCCTAATTCGAATTGTTTTGATTTATTCATTGTAGAGTTCTCTGTAATTTATGTTGTTTTATTTTGTAAAGAGGGAGTGAGAAAATGTATTGATGGTTGTATGTGTGAGTACTGCTTTTAATTAACAATGCAGACAGTAGTGTTCACAATTCAGATCGAGTTGCTATTATAGAAGATGCAGTCCTGTAAGAGAAGAGATTGCTGTAGTGTGCCCTGTCTGCACCACTCATACTCATAATTTCAGGCTCCGCACACGTTTTCTTTGCTTCGTGTGTTGCAAACTGTAGAGCTCAAGTCAATCCTACGTGACTGTGGGCCCTTTCTGAACGCTCACTCTGGCCTATACTGCAGACTTCAGTGTTCACATTTGACATTGAGTTAGTATTGTAGATGATGCAGTCCTGTAGGAAAATACATTGCTCCAGTGTGCTCTGTCTGCACTACTCATACGCCTCATTGCGGGCTCTGCACACGTTTTTTTTTAGTTTGTGTATTGCAAACTGTAGAGCTCAAGTGAATGCCATGTGGCTGTGGGCCCTTGTGACCGCTCACTCTGGCCTACACTGCAGACAGCAGTGTTCACAATTGAGATTGAGTTGCTATTGTAGATGAGGTAGTCCTGTAGGAAAAGACATTGCTCCAGTGTGTACTGTCTGAACCATGCATATGTATCATTGCAGGCTTTGCTCACTCTTTTTTGTTGCTTCGCTGATGACAAACTGGGAAGGGGAAGTCACTTTACGTATCTGTGGGTCCTTTGTGACCGCTCTCTATGGCCTACTCTGCAGACAGCAGTGTTCATAATTCAGCTTGAGTCGGTATTGCAGATGATGCAGTGTTGATGGCAACAGATATTGCTCCTAGTACGGGCTGTCTACAGCACGCATTATCGGTGGCTGTGCACGTGCTGAATGCTTTTGATGTGGTTATGTGAGTGCACTAGAACTGATGGAGCGTTTATGATATAATCTTTTTGTGTATTATTTCAGATCTATTAATTGTGTGTCAGTATACCACAAGTTGTTGTTCTTTTACGATGGAATTATTTCTGAATTATTTCACATCTACTGTCCCTACCTCACTGCAGCATAAATTATTGATTCTTTTAATATTGAATCTCTGTGTGTGATCCAATGATTACTGTTGTAGTTTATGCTAGCAGCAACCATTGTCTGCAGGCTGCTTTAGACTTTCCGCACACACATCCAGCTCAGAAGTCACTGGATATTTCACCATGGTAATAAAAAGGAGTTGAGTGTACGTGCCCGTATCCACTTCCACTATCTATCTGTGTCCGTGTGTTCATTATCTATGCATGATACTGTCTCTGGGCCCAACTATATTACGTTGTGTTGTGGACAGCGTATGCAACCATGTTACCTGTGGTATTGGAGAAAATGTCTGTAATGTAACTTTTAGGTGTATGGGTATCATAGGTGGAAGGCTCCTTTACAGAGCATGAATATTGCTGAAAATTATGGTTGCATGTTGTGTGTAGTTTAAGATATGTGTATATTGCAAAAAGTTTTGAACAAAGCTCTCTAAGCAGAAAAGGTGTGACTCATGAAATGCAGTACAGATATTGACAAAAATGGGTTGCATTTTCGAACTGTTTCAATGGGAAATGTTATGAACAAATGAAATGCTTTGTTTTATGGTTACATGGCAATCGTGCAGCCAGTGCGCAATGAGACCACATCCGATGTGATTTTGAGAAAATATATTTATTATAATATAAGTTTATTAGAATTAGAAATATATAACGGTTTAAAATATTTTTAATTATCGCTTGCACTCATATACACTTTACGGTTTTTTAGATATAGTTTTGAGACCCAAAAAAAGGAGGGAATGGCGTATGCGGAGCAACATCGTTCGTCTATGACGTAACACAGGGTGTGGCAGCATGCACTCGTCGCATACACGACACGCAGCGGGCGTGACCCTATACGTACATGACGTAACGCATGGCTTGGTAGTGCGTACCTGTCGCATACCAAAGTAGCAGCTGGCGCGACCTCATATGTACATGTTGTTACGCGGGACACGGTACCACAAACCCGTCAAATACAAAATGCGCATCATTTAAATGTGGTGGATAGGATTCGAGGGTTTATCGAGCTTGGTAGACTACCGGTACAGGACTGTAGTTTTCTAAAAAAAAAAAAATATATATATATATATATATATATATATATATATATATATATATATATATACATATTTTGTGGGGAAGATATAAAAGATTATATAATTTGTAAAGTTTTAAAAAAGGATGATAGAGTTGCAAAATATTAAAAAACATTTTGAAAAAATATAGGTTTTATAAATATTAAAATATGAAAGAAAACCTTTGAAATTCACTGAAAAAACCATAGGTTTTACAGACTTTATAGTTAGGAATTAGCATTTTAAAAACCTTAGAAATTCACTGAAAAAACCATAGGTTTCAGAACGTTATAGTTAGTTGGACATTTGACGCATATAAAACCAGAGAAATTCGCCTGTTATAGTTAGTTGAGCTAACTATAACTTGCGCGCCTGCAATGCACTGCTGATGACGTCACATATTACATCACTCATGACATGGTCAGTGACATCACTCATGACATCACTGATGACATCTCAAATGACATCACTGATGACATCACTAATGACAACATCCACGTGATAGTCTGACACACCTCCTCACACTGTAATATAATCTTTGATAGACACACTCTAAAATACAGACTACAGTTTTAAAAAGCATAGACACACCAATACCAGATACTAGATATCCATCCACTGATTTCTATCTATATACACCAATACAGTCACTCATACATGGTGTCACTCATCATTACATCAGTATAATATCCACTCATACACGTATATATACATTTACACAGTGCTACTGATCCATAGAGTTACACAAACATCTATTCAGTCATGCCAAAAATCAATCATACACCCATGTACTCACCTATGCAGGTATATCATCATCATCAAATCTTTATTTCGGTCACTAAGGACCATAAAAGATACAGAGAAAAAAAAAATGCAATATCAATTTAACAGTAAGACTAAGACAATAGTAAAATCATAAACCGATCTTAAAACATTTTAAAAGTGTGTTATTATCTAGACATAAAACGGTTGCGAATAAACCATGGTGCAGTTAGAAATGTGGCTACTGCACATACAGTGGAGGCAGACAGATCAGATTTTAGAACTCTAAATGCAGGACGGTGTTCCCTAAAGCCTAGGTTCCTAAGAAGTGGCACGAGCCAATATTTACGTGGAGTGTTATATGCAGGGCAGAAAAAAATCATATGTAAATCATCTTCTCGCTTAAGAGGGCATACTTGGCAATTTGGAGTGGTCACCGTTTTATGCCAATGCTCCGTATGAGCCCTCAAAGGGAGTGTTCCATAGCGCCACTGCAGATACAGTTTCCGTGTTAGTGGTGGGCTAACATCATCAAGGACCAGTTCCAGATGGTAAAGATCCTTGATAGCAAGGAAATGTCTGGACAGCGAATCTTGGCAGGGGGATTCGATTGCTGCCTGTAGCTTATACTCGCGGTATGCCTCCGCCAGCGATCTACGAGAGATCCTGGGACAAGCACTCCGCGGGTCGTGCCACAGCTCCGATTTCCCCATCCTTTCAAAGGTGTTCTTGATGTACTTAAACCAGGATATTTGCAGCACCTTTGGGAGGCGCAAGATTTCTTCTAATTCTGCTCTATAGCTAGATAGCTCTACAGAACTCCATATTCTACGCCAGTAGGTCAGGGGCTTGAGTCCCAGCTCTTCAGTGATTGGTCTTAGGCCGAGGTCCAGTCTCAGCGGGAGCAGCGGGTGCTTGATGGTAAAGCGGTCAATTGCCTGATAAAGTTGTTCTTGGTTATCTGCAACTTCTGACACGCAGCATGTCCCCATATCTCACCCCCGTAGGTTACTGCACCTCTAGCCTGAGTTTTATAAATATGAAGAGGTGGGCCAAGAGGCTTGTAAGAGGACCTAGATAACATCCTAGATATGCCACCTGTAAGTTGGGCGAGTTTCAAGTTTGCTCTCGTAATGTGAGTGTCCCAGGTCAAAGATTGGTTCAGGCTGACACCTAGGTATTCAAATGTGGAAACCCGGTCTAGTCTTTCATGACCTATCGTAAGGTTTGGGCGGGTTGAAGAGGATGGGTTAAAGGTCATGAACTTGGTTTTAGTCGCGTTCACTTCCAAACCACGAAGCTCACAAAAATTCATAAATCCGTCCAGAATTCTCTGAAGGCCCATCGGGGATTTTGAAAGCAGGAGGGTATCATCCGCAAACATAATTACGGGTACCCTCCTGCCATTCAACACTGGGGCATCAATATTGCCTATCCCTGTCAGGAGGTCTATGACACCGTTCACGAAGAGGCAGAACAGGGTCGGTGCCAACACACAACCCTGTCTTACCCCTGTGTCCACAGGAAAACCCTCTGTAAGAGCACCTCCCCTGCCACACCTCACTTTGGCATAGTTACCCCGATGAAGCCTCATCAGCATGGATAGGATGTCACCCGGTACATCTAGATCTTTAAGTACTGCCCATAGTTTGGCGCGGGGCACCAAGTCGAATGCTGCTCGCAGGTCGACAAAGACTGTATACAGCGTTCCTCTGCCCATAGTCACAGTTTTCCAATATAAATTGTTGAATCGGAAAATCTGGTCTATTGTAGAGACACCCTCTCTGAACCCAGCTTGATATGGGCTCAGTATGTCCTTCTCTGCAATCCATACTTGGAGACGGTTCAGTAGCAGTCTCCCAAACAGCTTTTGTGGGACATCTATTAAGCTTATTGGTCTATAATTGGAAGGGAGCAGAGGAGATCCCTTTTTGAATATTGGGACAATCTCTGCTCCCAACCAAGTTTTTGGGACCTCCATACCACCCAAAATGGAGTTAAATAGGCACAGCAAGTATGGAGCCCAGACGGCTGGCTCATGTTTAAATAGATCACCAGGCAGGCCATCTAGGCCAGGTGCCTTGCCAGGAGCTAGACCATCTATCACCTCGTGTACTTCCTTTAGAGTGAAAGGGTGCCCTTTAATTTCGTCAATTTTTTTAAAATTGGTTAACTTCGATGAACCAGGTGTACTATATAGGGATTTAAAATGATTTTGCCATGCAGTGGCTGAGATATTTGGTTCAATAGCATCAGGATGTGTTTCCGTCCCTGTGTTTACAAGGCATCAAAATAAGCGGGAGTCTGCACGTGCTAATGTGGTTTTAAGTTTCTCCCACTTGTTGTTCTCCCATTCCTTTTGTGCATGGCCAATCATACATTTATAAGCTGAACGCCTAACCCTAATAACCTCGATCCCTAAGCCCTCTTTAATTGCCGCCAGGAGGTTCGATTTGGCCTTCCGGCAGGCACAATTGTACCAGGTGGGACTGGGTGGACGTTTGGTAGGTCCTTGCAGTGTTGTAAAGAGGATATCAGACAGAGCCAGAATTAAGTCTGTGTGGAGTGTTCCCCACTCCGTCCGGTTATCAGGGCAATCATCTTGATCAGTTAATTCCAGAGCTTTTGTCAGTATGGGAATTACCCGAGCATAAAGACGGGGAAGATTTTCTAGGTTTGAAAGTAGTCTTTCCCATCTCACTCTCCGTCTATTATTAGCTAGTATTAGACCCGTCCGAAGGGACGAGGCTTGAACCCTCATGGCCTCGCTAACGGGAAGGATATATTCTGCTTCCAGGGCGTGATGGTCACTATCCACACCTGGCAAGACCCTAAAGTCTTTGATAGAAGGCCAGGCTGCCAAGGGAACGAGAATATAGTCCAATTTTGATTCCCTCCCACCCCGGCTATATGTATATTTTGGTGGGATATCTGATTTTTTCCGGCCATTGCAGGCCCGCAAACCAAATTTTAAGGTTAGGGTTGTAATTTGGACCGCAAGAGGTGTCCATGCTCTAGGGCCGGAAGCCTCCAGAGGGGGTATAGACCAAAGCGCATCCTCTTTGTCAGCCAGTCCATCTAGTGGGCCATAGAGGGGCTCATAATGACAATTAAGATCACCCCCAATTAAATAGGGAGTATCCACAGGAATTTCGCTTAGAACTGAGGCGAGATCATCTATAGTACGTGATTCGAGCCCATTAGTTACTGGTCGGGAATAGACATTTACCAACATAAGTCTATTAAAGTTTGGCCATTCCAGTAATACCACAAGAATATCATCCGTGGAGGTTGGATGTAAAACAGCGCTGCATCCCAAGTCTGCTGCTAACCATGTTGCAAGTCCGCCCGAAGGACGTCCTTTCCCTCCCCATTTCGCCTGCATGGAAAATGACGCGTATCCTGGATACGTCACCTCGTCACAGGCCCAGGTTTCCTGGAACATACAAATGTCTTTACTCCTGACAAATGTGTTCCATTCTGGGGAATGCAGCTTGTTAACAAGGCCCGCCACATTCCATGAGAGCACTTTTAGAACAGGGCAGTTAATACTACCAGTGAATTCTTCTACAACTGGGGTACAGCACAGCTCGTGCATTGGGGATGTACTCGTAGCAGGAATAGGGGGTACGGGAGGCACCACCTCAGATGGCGGGATATCGAGATGTACCGGGTAATTAGCTATCAAGTTCTTGATCTCAACCTTCGCGGGATTAGATTCCTTTATTAGGGAAAGTGGGACGCATTCCTCTTTACTGCTAGTCCAGAGCAGTCAGTCCTCCCAAGCTAAACTCCCAAATATATTCTGCGTGGGAAAATAATCAAGGTATGATAGATCATTTTGAAAAAATATAGGTTTTATAAATATTAAAATATGAAAGAAAACCTTTGAAATTCACTGAAAAAACCATAGGTTTTACAGACTTTATAGTTAGGAATTAGCATTTTAAAAACCTTAGAAATTCACTGAAAAAACCATAGGTTTCAGAACTTTATAGTTAGTTGTGCATTTGACGCATATAAAACCAGAGAAATTCGCCTGTTATAGTTAGTTGAGCTAACTATAACTTGCGCGCCTGCAATGCACTGCTGATGATGTCACATATTACATCACTCATGACATGGTCAGTGACATCACTCATGACATCACTGATGACATCTCAAATGACATCACTGATGACATCACTAATGACAACATCCACGTGATAGTCTGACACACCTCCTCACACTGTAATATAATCTTTGATAGACACACTCTAAAATACAGACTACAGTTTTAAAAAGCATAGACACACCAATACCAGATACTAGATATCCATCCACTGATTTCTATCTATATACACCAATACAGTCACTCATACATGGTGTCACTCATCATTACATCAGTATAATATCCACTCATACACGTATATATCATTTACACAGTGCTACTGATCCATAGAGTTACACAAACATCTATTCAGTCATGCCAAAAATCAATCATACACCCATGTACTCACCTATGCAGATATATACACAACACCTGCCTTATTTATACACATATCACTTTCCTTATTTATATAGATACTATCACATACTTACTCTCTTATACAATCACTAATACATGTACACATTCATGTATGTAGACACTCTTGCAATCACTGTCTTTCACGTAATCAGTTATACACCCCAGCACTCACATATAGTGTGTAAAAACATATATAGTTACTCACGTATATACAACTGAGACATCAATTCACTAATGAACATACCTGTTCGCACAGTCAGCTGTCTATACAGCCCTTCTGAGATGCACTTTTGAATCTATAGAACCAGTGAATCGGCCATTCAGACATGTATGCACAGAGTCAGACATCACCCACACACCCACATAGACAGTCAGACCCCCATACAGATACTCATACAATCAATGAAAAACACATATTCACACTGATATAGCTACTCACCAAGCCATGCAGCTGCTTACACACCAAGTGAGAGACTAAGAGAGACATTCACACAGTCTAGTCACTAATCCATGCATTCAGTAACATACATTCAATCAGTGACTTATAGAGTCAGTCATGCATCTACTAAATAATGTATTCAGGCACTTTTGACATTGACTTATTCTTGAATAGACCTTGTCATAGATATATATGAAAAATATTTGAACTTTACAGAAACACACTGTTAGAATTGGGGACTCTGGTTGGCACAGGTAGGTACTTGTGACAAGCAGGGATCCTCTCCTCTAGTCAGGGTAATGGGGTTACACCCCTAAACAACCCCTGCTCACCCTCTAGGTAGCTTGGAGCGAGCAGACAAGGCCTATCTCAGAGCGTTATAGGTTAAGCATTTGTGACCACATACAGTAACATAGTGACAACACCACAAATGGACTCCACACTGGGATTATCAAAAATAAGTATTTTATATCAGGCTTAGCACAAGAACAAATAACGATAAAAAGGCCCACAATACTATTAGCAATCAACAGTTCTTTGTTACAGTGTATTTAAAAAGTTCTGTGTGATTTGTTCTTCGTGGTTTGGCCCGTACGGGGATGAAGTGGCCTACAGAATGAGTCTGGAAGTGCTGCGGACACTCCGGTGCGAAGTGTACACCCTACGGGGCGAAACGTACACAGTAGCTTAGTTTTTGGAGAGTTCGTCACGGATGCTGCGGTGAAAGCAATGCGTTGTACGCTGCGATGTCCTCCTTACGTGGTGTGAGCTTACGGTTCGTAGGGACCTTGAATTGCGTTACTTGAGGGGACCGGACGGTGTACGGTGCTTTGGCTGTTCATTGCGGCGTACGTGCCGAACTGTGGGAGCGGCTCTTAGTCTTTGGCTGCGGTGCAGAGCGGACGTACGGTGCGTACTCCCTCCTTCGATGCGAACGGCAGCGTTAAACTTTAGCGCAGGGTGCGAAGCGTACCAACCAGCTGATTCGAGGGAGCACAGCATTGTAGCGGCGAAGTCGGCCAGTCACGGTGCGATCTACGGATCTTGGAACGCATTGATTGAGGCGAACAAGCGGGTACGGTGCTTTGCTGGATACGATTTGGCGGTACGGAGCATACAAAGCTCCCGGCCTCGGCAGATGCTGAAAACAGTGTTTCCAGCAGCGGATGGCGAGGCGGATGAAGTCCACTGGTCCTGGGACTTCGTTCAGGGGGCAAGCTCAGTCACAAGCCCTTGGAGATCTTAAAGCACAAGTTGAAATATAGTTTCTTGGTAATCTTTCTCCTCTCCTTCAGCAGCAAGGCAACCACTGCAGGCCAGCCCCCCAGGACAGGGACAGTACTCCTCCTTACAGCTTTCCCGGTTCCTTCTCCTCAGGCAGAGGTTTTTCTTGTCAAGCAGGATCTAATTTCTTGGGAGCAGGGTCCCAATACTTATACCCCTAATTCCTTTGTTCCTCTGGGGTAGAGGGGCCTTTGCCCAGCCAGAACCAGTTCCTGAGCACTTTGTTGACATGACTCTGACTTTCAATTCAGGGCGCAGGGCAGAGACATCAGCCGCTCCACAGGAGGTGGAGTCAGCATTGTGGTGGCAGAGCACAGCCCTATTCAGAGTCCAGGTGTACTCCTCCCACCCATCTGGATGTCAATCTCTCTATTCACCACCAGGCTACCTAGCCCTGCCCTCTGGGATTCCCCAGCCCTGTCACTCACAGAAACCAGACAGGAGATACACATCATAGCAGAGGTGGGCTGAAATGGTTAGGCAAGCAAATACCAGCTTTCTAAAAGCGGTATTTGCAAACACAGAATATTAAAATAAACTTTACTAAAAGATGTATTTTATTATTCTGAGTTCAGGCATACTAAACTCGATTTTCTACCATGTTCCCTGGGTCTGTTAGAATCATAGAATGTAACAATTCTAACAGCCCATTCTGGCCTATGAGAACAGGTACCCTTGCAATAGTGAAAAACGAAAATGGCTGTAATTCACTATTAGGACATGCCATACACATCAGGGCTTGTCCTACCTTATGCTTACAATGCACCCTGCCCTTGGGCCTACCATAGGGGTGACTCACATGAAGTAAAGGGAAGGTTTAGGGACTAGCAAGTAGGTGCACTTGCCCAGTCAGCATGACAGTACCAGACTGCACGCAGGTTCTGCAACGGCAGACCTTAGACACATTTTACCAGGCTGTTTCTGTGGGTGGAACAACCAGTGCTGCAAGCCCACCAGCAGCATTCGTATTTACAAGCCCTGGGCACTCCTGGTGCACTTTACTGGGGTCTGACAGCAAACCAAATAAGCCAATTATGGAATCCAACCAACATATATATTTTACATAGGGAGCACTTGCACTGTGGCACTGGTTGGCAGTGGCACAGTGCTCTGAGCAGCCAACACCAGCAAAACACATGAGGCACAGCAACAAAAAAGTGGAAGGGAGACTCACGCCAAGGTGCCAGGTCTAACACACACATTCACTGGATGATGTCATCAGTGATGTCATGAGTGATGTCACTGACCATGTATTGAGTGATGTAATATGTGATGTCATCAGCAGTGCATTGCAGGCGCGCAAGTTATAGTTATCTCAACTAACTATAACAGGCACATTTTTCAGGTTTTATGAGTCAAATGTCCAACTAACTATAACGTCCCTGAAACCTATGTTTTTTTCAGTGAATATGTATATATATATATATATACATTTTTCAAAGCAGAAGTTGCACTCCAAAGGAAGCTAGCACAAGATCTCTCAAAGCATTCTGCACTATTAACCCTCCTCAATTTTAAACAAACTAGGTCCTAACTATAACTTCCTACTGGCGACTGCCAGTAGGTAATGTAAAATATATATATATATATGTATGTATATATATATATTGACTGAAAAAGACATAGGTTTCAGGAACGTTATAGTTAGTTGGACATTTCACTTGTACAAAACCATAGAAATTCCGGCGTTATAGTTAGTTCAGCAAACTATAACTCACGCCCCTGCAATGCACTGCTGCTGACGTCACATATTACATCATTCATGACATGGTCAGTGACATCACTCCCTGATGTCATTTGAGATGTCATCATTGATGTCACTGACCATGTCATGAATGATGTAATATGTGACATCATCAGCAGTGGATTGCGGGTGCGCGAGATGTAGTTAGTACAACTAACTATATCGGAGGAATTTCAATGGTTTTGTATGAGCGAAATGTCCCGCTAACTATAACACCCAGAAATCCTATGTTTTTTTCAGTGAATTTTCAAGGTTTTTTAAATGCTAATTCCTAACTATATCAGGCCTGAAACCTATGGTTTTTTCAGTGAATATCAAAGGTTTTTTAAATTATAATTCCAAACTATATCAAGCCTGAAACCTATGATTTTTTCAGTGAATATATAGTTTTGTGTTGCCAATAAACTCTGCCTTAAAAGCATTGGGTTCCGTGAAGCGTTGTTTTTCCTGGAGGATTGGAGTATTTACAACGTAAGATGTGAATATATATATATATATATATATATATATATATATATATATATATTCACTGAAAAAACCATGGGTTTCACACACGTTATAGTTAGGAATTAGCATTTAAAAAACCTTAGAAATTCAATGAAAAAACCAAAGGTTTCACACATGTTATAGTTAGCTGGACATTTCACTCGTAAAAAACCATTGAAATTCCCCCGTTATAGTTAGTTCAGCTAACTATAACTCGCGCGCCCGCAATGCACTACTGATGACGTCACATATTACATCACTCATGACATGGTCACTGACATCACTCATGACATCACTGATGACATCTCAAATGACATCACTGATGACATCACTGATGACATCATCCTTGTGATAGAGTGGCAGACCTCCTCTCCCCCTAATATAACCATTGAAACACACATTCAAAAATAGAAACTAAAATGTTCAAAATAATGAACATATCAATATCAGTTACAACAACCTATTCAGTAATTCTAAGAACCACATACACGTACAGTAATTCACCAACAGTCCTCTACAGTCACTCATACATGTACTCACTCATCATATGTACTCATACACCTGTACATCCCGTTACACAATGCCACTCATCCATAGAGTAACTCACACACATAGTCACTCCTGCTAATAAAGAATCAATCATCCATTTACTTGCATATACAGTTATACACACACCACCACACTTACTTCTACAGAAACTTACATATACTTACTCTTTTAAACAATCACTTATAGAAACACATACTTATTCATACAGGAACTCTTCCAATCTCTCACTCTCACATATACTCACTTATATACACCAATAGTCACATATACTAGTTTAAAACATATGTAGTTACTCATAAAGACACTATTGAGACAGTCATTCACTCACTAACACACCCATGCACACACTCATCCACCCATACAGTCCTGCACACATGCTGTATTCAACACATACAAACAGTGAGTCACTCATTCATGCACCTATGCACTAAGTAATACCCCCCACCGAACCATACAGAAACTCAGACACTCATAGTGATAAAAAACCAACTAATAACCTATATAGACACTCATGTAGCTACTCACCAACCCATGCAGCCACTTATACACAAAGTAAGAAACTGATACAGATATTTAAATATTTAAAGATTACTCAGTAAGCCATGTATTCACTATGATACACTTAAACAGTCAGTTACACAAAAAAAATTCCCAAAAAAAGTATCCATTTAGACACTTATATACCCATTTATTCTTCCTTTGACCTTGAGATATACATAAATATAAAAAATATATAATTTTCATAAAAACACACAATCACTGGATGATGTCATCAGTGATGTCATCAGTGATGTCATTTGAGATGTCATCAGTGATGTCATGAGTGATGTCAGTGACCATGTCATGAGTGATGTAATATGTGACGTCATCAGTAGTGCATTGCGGGCGCGCGAGTTATAGTTAGCTGAACTAACTATAACGGGGGAATTTCAATGGTTTTTTACGAGTGAAATGTCCAGCTAACTATAACATGTGTGAAACCTTTGGTTTTTTCATTGAATTTCTAAGGTTTTTTAAATGCTAATTCCTAACTATAACGTGTGTGAAACCCATGGTTTTTTCAGTGAATTTCAAAGGTTTTTTAAATGCTAATTTCTAACTATGCCTACAGAGATAGGACATGTGAAGAAAGAAGAAAAAATGCACAGAAAGAAACAAAAGAAGTGCAGAAAGAAGCAACAGAAGTCCTCAAATACGAAGATAAGTGCAGGAAGAAGGATAACGTGCAGAAAGAACAAAAAGAAGAGCAGAAAGAAGCCTTGTTGCAAAATCATCCTGTACCCTCAACTTTTTCAGACGGATACTGGTGGTAACTGAGTCTGACTAACCAGTCCTAGAGCCAGTGCTATGTTAAAAGACACTTAGAATACAGTGAAAACACCTACATACACTAGGGAACATTATGCGTTGGGGTCCCCCTGTGATTAGCATGACCTCCTCTGTAAGCCCCTAGTGTATAATAGGGCATGGGGATTAAAACTACCTCTTAAAACAGGCCACAGGGCGTTTTTGCACACATTAACTCAGGCCCCGTCCCCTCCCTTCACCACTGTGTAAACACGCCCTGTGTCCATTTTTAGTTGGGAGATTAAGTTCATTTGAATCCTGAGGGTCCCTAGGGTCCAACTAGCCCACTAGGTACCTCCAGTAAGTGCCACAGAGCTGCGTTGCAGAGAGGTGTAAAAAGTGGCACGGCCTGGACCACCTCTCTGCAATGCAGCTCAGTGGCGCTTACTGGAAGCACTTGGTGGGCTAGTTAGCCCCCAGGGGCCCTCAGTATTGAAGGGAAATTATATCCCCAATTTAAAACATGCCATAGTGCGTGTTTGCACACGTCACCTCAGGCCCCGTCCCCTCCCTTCACCACTGTGTAAACGCGCCCTGTGGCTGTTCTAAGTTGAGAGTCCCCCTGAATCCTAAGGGTCCCTAGGGTCAAACTAGACCACTAGGTACCTCCAGTAAGCGCCACAGAGCTGCGTTGCAGAGAGGTGTAAAAAGGGGCTTGGCCTCAGAACACCTGGCTGCAGCGCAGCTCCCTGGCGCATACTGGAGATGCCTGTTGGGGGCGCGTTTGCAGAGTGCTGCACGGAGGGGGCATGGCCTCCGGCACGATGCCAGTCTTTTATTTATTTTAGTTTTTTAAGAAGGGGGGCTGTTTGGTTCCCCTTCTTATTCTAATTTATTGGCCCTGATGACCCCATCCCCCAGGGCCAGTCTCCTAATTATATTTTTTTGACCCCAATCCCCAGGGCCGGCCACTGTTTTTTATTATTTTTAAAAAATATATATTTATAGACACACCTAGGACATGCTGGACAAACCGTACGTACCTATCACCATGACGATTTGCGTGATATTCATTAAAAGGCGACTATGCATGCAATGAATCCACGTGGAATGTATTTACACCACTAGTGAAGCTCTGACATGTCTGATGCCCTACCGTGCCTAATCCTGGTAGACACCCTTGTCGTTTATTTATACAAACATGGGTAGCTATTGACGGGCACATTTAATACACATGCACACCAAGCCATTCAAAGGGGATTCGACAAAAATTCGACCAAAACTATGCAAGAAACCCCCCTCACGGTTAATAAAACACACATCCACTGCCGGATGTGTAATACTTTTTATTTTACTCTCTGGAAAGGGGACGAACATCACTTGAGAGTCACAGCGTGCTCCTGACAGAGCCCAATGCTGTGTTACACCCACCATTGCCTGCCGAGTGCCACACACCTCTGTGTTGTATTCCACTAGCTAGTGCATATGCTATGACACTCTCTAGCCCATGTGCACTGTAACACCACCCCGTGAATATGTCATGCCACACTTGTCTTCGCACGGGTTATATTGCCCCATCTAACGTGCCTTTCTCGATGCCTATGTTATAACGCACAGTGCTATGCCATACATATTACAATCTGGGATCCATATATTTGTCACAGTGCATATGCAACGTTACACTCCCCAGCACATATTTTATATTACAACTTTAGAGACTAGTTAGGTTACACAACACTGCCCTGTGCATATTACACTCCAAGGCGCATATCGCATAGCACGCGCTAGTGCCTGTGCTATTTCGCGCTCTCCAATGAATCTGTCATTGCGCACAATGTATTGCAAATTATATTTCACGCCCGGTTCATCTTATATCACACTTTTTGGTGCATAGTTTATACCATACACTATATCTAGTTTTCATTTTCAATCGTGCTCTCAGGACTATGTTCTATATAACACTGTGTTCACCTACCCTTTTCACGGACATTACATTTTGCAATAGGGGGTGGAGGGTCAGGGGGTGTTTCTGCCAAGTGAGCCCGGAGTCACAGTCACAAACGTCCTCTTCTTCCTGAATAAAAGTGAGATTATGCTGCATACTTGTTCATATTTTAAGTAGTTCGCACAGACACAATGTTTTAAAAACAATAAAGTTCCTAATACCCGCCTTCTCTGAACAGTTAGCTTGCTGCCCCATCCCCTTCCTCCCTATCCTCTGTTGTGTGAATCCATGGACTAGGCTCCTCCCTCCTGCCATGCATGGTCTGATGTGCTGCCACTGCCCTCAATTTAGTATGATGTACCAGTCCAGTCCTCCTGCCCTCCATTGCCCAATTCTATGCCCCATCATTGACCTCCTGCTTAAACTCTGTGCTTAGCTTGCTGCCCCTATTCTCCTTCCCCCTGCCCTCCGATGTCTTTGTGCATGCCCCTGCTCCATCCTTTTTGCCCACCATGTCCCATGGACCTGCCACTCCTATCTACTCTGAGTGTTCTGTTGAGCTGCCACTCCCCTCCCACCTGCCTAGCATTGTCAGATGACTGTAACCTGTCCCTGCCACCTCCACCCTGCCTGTCCACATGCCATGCCCCTATCCTCTTCCTCCTGTCCTACATGGTCCATTGTACTGCCACACCCTTCTGCCCTCCCTGGTCTGTTGTGCTGCAACTGCTCCTCCTGCCTGCCCCGTGTGGTCTGTTGTGAGGTCCCTTCCCCTGAACTTTCTTGTCTGTGCACAGGTCCTGACCCTCCCTTCTATCCTCCATTGTCCTTTGTGCATGCCCCTCCACCCTCCTTCTTGCCCATCATAGCCATTGTGCTGCCACTAACCCTCCCACTTGCCATGCATGGTCTTCTGTGCTGCCATGGCCCCTCCCACCTTCCCTGTGTGGTCAGTTAGCTGCCCCTGACTCCCTCCCACCTTCCCTCCATGGTCTGTGTGTATGCCATCACAGTCTCACTGTTGCTCTTCATGGTGTGTCTTGCTTCTAGTGCCCATCCTGCCTGACCTCCATGGCTATCTTGCTGCTCCTGCCCTGCCCCCTTGCCCCCAGCCCTACTCCCTCCCTCCTGGCTTGTCTGTTCCATTGTAATGCCCCTGATCCGTCCCTCCTGCCCTTTATGGTCGGTTATGCTGCAGCTTTCTCTCCTGTCTGTCCATTATGGTCAGCTAGCTACCATTGCCTCTTGCCCCTCTGTTCTCTGTTGTCCATGTGCATGGTCCTGTCCCCTCCCTCTTGCTTTCTATGGATTGTTGTGCTGCACTCCCGTCCTGCATGCCCTGTGTGGTGTATTGTGCTGCTGCAAACCCTGATGCCTGCCCTGCAGGGTCAGTTTGGTGCACCTCTCCATGTCCCTCCTGTCCTCCGTTATCCAAGTCCATGTCCCTATCCCATTTCCTTCCATGATCCAATGTACCATACTTGCGAACATTTTGAACTTGGTAAGAGGGAGATTTTGAAAAAAAACTGGGGTATTGATTTTCCCCTTTGAGTTACATTGAAAAAGAGGATATTGTAGACAGGAGACAGATCAAAAAGCCCATTTGAGCTTAAAAACATTGGACGTTTCCTGGCTGAATCGGGTCTGTTGGCATGTATGGTTGTACTACCATTGCCTCTTCCTTCTGCCCACAATGGTCTATTACATTGCCACAGCCTTGAAGGAGGGTAGATTTTGTATCACAGGGGGCCCCTGGCCCGTTCTGTCCACACCTGAAGTATGAGACCCTTGTCCTTGCCCTGCCAGCTGCATTTGTAGGCAGTATTAAATTGACCAGCGGGTCCTGTATTGCTATATAATTATCCTGAGACATCCTTACCACTCAGCCAGCATAAAACCCCTGTGTAGGCCCTTCTGTTCAATATGTAGGCCTCTTTGTTAAATTGACCATAGCTCTGCAATTTTAGTGTATAGCAGTCTGAAGGCAGGTCTGCGAGGCCTTCTGATCCAAACTAGTAGCCCCCACCCTACCCGAGTGCTCCGTGCTCGGTATCAAAGTTCAACATCCCCCTGAAGCTGTCGACATACAGTAGGCTGCATCCTGGACTGGTACTTGCTTCCTGGGCAGGTTTCCCGCTTTTAAGGAAGTGGCAACCGCAGAGCGTCAAGTTAGGAGAACTGAGGAGATTTTATACATGAATATATTGAATTCCCGTACAATACCCATTATTTTCTGCTTGCTCTATGGAACTTACGATAAGCGATTGGCCTGAGAGACTGACCTTTTCACCCAGTCCATTGTCAGCATTAAGTGGGTAAATGACGAAATGTCTGGTAAAATCTGCAGTCGAAGCTTTTGGGTAGCATACGTAGGTAGATGTAGCGTGCAAAGGAGCCCACAAAATGATATAAAAAGGGAGCACCCACAGATATCGACGGACTACCTCGCCGTCTGTATGTAGGTTAACAGGCAGTGCAGGTTTTCCCCAAGAGCTGGGAGCTCTTGTCTTCCTTTGCTTAAAATGTCTTGCTCTGCTTTGCTTGAAGTATCTTATTCTATTTTACCTATATGAAATGTCATGTTATGTTTAACCATTGTTCTCTTTACTTTTGCATTTAAAAGATTTTGTATTGTAATTGCAGGAATGCTTGCTCTAAGAGTAAACGTGAGTGTTCCTAGGTAACATTTTCCTTGGTGTAACTTGTTTCTCATGATGCATTTATAGATGTGTTTTCTCTCTCTCTCTGTCAGTACATTAATTGAGATACAGAGAATATTATGACAGCTGTATGATTATCTGGATTCTGTTTTTTGTACTATGTCTCTATTCTGCGGTTTCTTTGAAGTTACATCTTCTCATTAAACTGCCATTATATTCTGCCTCCAATTCCATGTCTCATATGTCTGTTTTCTTCATTTTTGGAGCAAGCGTTCCTAGGCACCCCGGCTCAAATTAAGGTGCCCCTTTTGTCCCTGACTCACTCTCCTGCTCAGTTCTGTGGTGGCTCCCGGGGATCTGGGGACCGCCCCTAGCTTCCTTGACCCGTAATAGATCTTCCCTCCAACAGCCTCTCTTGCAAGTCCTGTATTGTTGGTTTGTTGCCCCTGCCCCCCTTTCCACTGCCCTCCATAGTCTGTTGTGCTTCCACGGCCCTTCCTGCCTGCTCAGTGTGGTTAAATTGTTGCCTTTGCACCCTCCTACCTGCCTTCAATTTTCAGAGTCCGTGCCCCTGGCCTCTGCCTCTCAACAGTATCCTAATGAACAACTAGATTGCTAACATTCTATATTTATTACAAAAGTGTGGAACGCCTGACATCATCTTGATGTAATCAAAACTGTAATACCTAGAGCATTTCCTTTAGAAATTACATATATGAGAGGGTCTTATTGGCATCAAAATTATGGTTAGTGCTCTAAAAGACTAAAATAAGGACATATTTTCTGAGTTTTCAAATAGCGACAAAGCACTTTTAAATTATTTGTTATCTTTATGTTTTTTTATCCAGTTGACCACTTGATTAAATGTTGCACTTAGGGGAGAGGATGTGGTGTTACTTCCAGAACTGCAGACTTTGCAACTGGGGAACCAGGTTGAAGTTTCTGCTTCAGCTCGACATTCTGTGATTCTGGTCAAATCACTTAGTCTCCCCATGTCTACAACCAAAATGAATTTGTTCTTGTGTGATGTAACCAATGCTCATGTAAAGCACTCCAATACCTGACAAGTCTGCACTATATAACACTGCAAAAACACAAAATAATAAGTGTTTTGCACACTTCTGTCATTGGGCTATATTTGGGCTACATCTGGTTGATTTTGGGCTACATTTGGGCTCTTTTGTCTCTGGTGGCCATCTTGGGAGACTTATTTGTTATGAAGTTTCCTAATTTCCTCATTTACTGCAGTCTCCTCAGTAGGAAATACTTCAGTTTTTTACTCTGATTCCATCAAGAAGGTATTCAGATATGTCACACATTTGCCATAAATTCTGAATGTTAGCACTCTAGTTGCTCATTAGATCACTGTAGTAAAACTACTCCACCATGGAAGTCTGCTCCTGGTATTAAAAGTGCATGTTTCAGTCTGCATGTCAGAATTTTTTAATGAAATAGAAGAGGATTTGAGAAGTCACTCAAAATGTGCCCTCATTTTCTTTCTTCAGTATTAATCATAATTTCTATGGCAAAATGAACCTCCTCATTGTGTTCCTTTTTAAATTAAATGTTTTAAGTGTTACCAGTTTATTCCAATCAAGATGGCTTCAGGTGTGCCATACTTTTGTCATAATGAAGACAGTAAGCGCTCTAGTTGTTTTTAAGAACATTCTGGGACATTCTGTCATTGGGCTATACTTGGGCTACATCTGGGTGATATTTGGGCTACATTTGGGCTCTTTTGTCTCTGGTGGCCATCTTGGGAGACTTATTTGTTATGAAGTTTCCTAATTTCCTCATTTACTGCAGTCTCCTCAGTAGGAAATACTTTCAGTTTTTTACTTTGATTCCATCAAGAAGGCATTCAGATGTGTCACACATTTGCCATAAATTCAGAATGTTAGCACTCTTTTTGCTCATTAGATCACTGTAGTAAAGCTACTGCTCACCAGGGAAAACT
The DNA here is from genome assembly GCF_964204655.1 of Triturus cristatus. Classification (NCBI taxonomy): domain Eukaryota; kingdom Metazoa; phylum Chordata; class Amphibia; order Caudata; family Salamandridae; genus Triturus; species Triturus cristatus. The sequence continues at coordinate 27,984,797 of NC_140593.1, read as the reverse complement.
GCTGCTGGTATTGAAAGTGCATGTTTCAGTCTGCATGTCAGAATTTTTTAATGAAATAGAAGAGGATTTGAGAAGTCACTCAAAATGTGCCCTAATTTTTCTTTCTGCAGCACTAATCATACTTTTTATGGAAAAATGAACCCCCTCATTTTGTTCCTTTTTAAATTAAATGTTTTAAGAGTTACCACTTTAATCCAAGCAAGATGGCTTCAGGTGTGCCATACGTTTATCATAAGTAGGACTGTTAGCGCTCTAGTAGTTCTTTGGAACACTCTGGGAAGCTGCAGTAGAACACAAAGGAATCAACTGACAGTCTCTGCCCTTGTTGGATGTACATGTTTTACTGAGAATATCAGACTTCATTCTCACATGACTGAGAAAGATAATGTGAATTTACAGAAAATAAGCTCTCAGTTTAGCCTATAGATCACCTTCCAAACCTCTGTGGTAAAAGCATGAGAAAATATTTTTCTCTCAATCATGATATCCCAGCAGAAGGCTTTTTCACATGGTGAAATCACCTTAGAACATACCACAATTCCTAAAATGAGTATGGTACCATCAACAAATGATTTATAATGTAACTAAAGTCTTAAAACCTTCTATTAACTGCAATGCTTTTTAATGAGGTGCTATCATGTATATTTGTCCCAAGATGGCTGCCAACACTTCTTGGATGAAGTGCTGACAGCCAATCAGATCTCAGGATGAGATGTGTGGTTAGGCTCCGCCCACATATATATATGCTTTTAAATGCTATTTACTCAGGAAATACTGAACAGATTTACACCAGACCTGCAAAAGGCACTTCCTTGACCTTATGGCTACCTCTCTGCCAAATTTCTAGTAATTCTGTTCAGCCGTTCGGGCTGTAGCTCGTTCTAAAGGTCCTATGGAAAAATGCATGGGAAAAACGCGTTTTGGGACCCCCCTTTTATCTCAGCCCCCGCTTGACGAATCTCCCCGAGACTTTCAGGGTAGGAGCGGAGCGTAGCGCCCCACCTATTTTGAGAAATTTGCGAGGATTCATCGACCGGCGCCAAAGTTATTCAAAATAGAATGTTGCGGATTTCCTATGGAAAAGGGGTCCTAACTATAACTACCTACTGGCGACCGCCAGTAGGTAATATATATATATATATATATATATATATATATATATATATATATATATATATATAGCAGGAGGAATCTCCCTCGGAGAGAAAGGAAGAGGCCACACGGGGAATCCAGTTTATTGGAGCAACAGGTAAGCATGATGCATTTCGGCCGGTAGGGCCTTCCTCAGATGCCGCTGTTGAGAAGGAACACAGTTTCACCCTTGCTTATATTAGTCTTCCAGTCCTCTCATTGGTAAGAACAGGCACCATCCACCAATCATGTGATCACACACCTTAAGCAGCGCTGTAGGCACTCCAACTCCCAAGATGCTTTACTATTGGGATGGTGTTGTGTGGGGAAATAGAAATGAATCCACGTGGGAAGGCGTCTTGCAAGGCAAAGCGCTGTGTGCCAAACTACAATCCTTATGGCTCCTTGGGTCCCTGCATACGCTCCAACCCCTAAGGAGCAAGTTCGCCGGGCCGTGAGATGATTATGAATTAGTCAAAACTCTATATATATATTTAAAAAATTGTGAATAATTTTAAGTAAGGAAAACTATACTCATTACTTAAAAAAAAAATGTATTATACAGAAGTCGCGCACCCTTCGCGTACCCTACACGATAGTTGTGTGCACTTCTGCATAATTTGTAAAGTATGAAATATCTTTAAATTAATTATAAATAAAAGTTTTCCTTTAAGTGTTTGTCTAAATTTATTAATAATATTTCAGCAAAAAATTATTTGATTATTATTGGATTCGGAGGTTAGGAGGGGTGTCCATTTTGCTCGGTCTGTTTTGAAAGATTTGTTGGTCTAGTCAGGTGGACACCCTCCTCCGGGTGCGGTACGGCTTGAGGATTCTATTCAAAAGGTGAGGAATCAACAGGCGGAAGTATCCATCAGAAGAACAAGTTACTTACCTTCGGTAACACATTTTCTGGTGGATACAGTATCTGTCTGTGGATTCCTCACTGTCCCATCTGCCTCCCAATTGTCCACCTGTTTCTACAAAAAAGATGCTTTTACTGTTTGGCATGAATTTTTTTAATATGTCTTAATCATGCTTATGTTTCAATAGTGAGAAATGCTTGATCTGTTGCTATTTCTTTATGCCTTTATTGGTTATGCATTTAAATATATATTTAGTATACTATGTATACATGTGAAAATATGTCGGTCCACCTGTTTACCTAGGTGGCACGGAAAAAATGGGTGGAACTGTCATCAGCACGCCGACGACGTCCTCTTATGGCTCCTGTGATGTCATACAGTGTCACGAGTGGAGCCGTGCTATTATGACATCGTCATTGACGTGGGAGAGCTAGGAAAGAATTTCTGCAGAATGCTGGTGCAGGGGATATTCACCTAAGTGTTCAGGCTAGGCCTTTGGGAGCAACTGTTTATGTTACCACTCCAGAAACTGAAACCAGTGATCTGAGGGCAGAGGCCCTGCAGATGGCACACGAGGTGGGGAGCCCAGTCGTGTGCACTGTCAGGGACAGCGAAGTGACAAGCACCACTACCCACAGAAAAGGTAACAAGGGCACTGAATAACACAGGATCTTCTCTTTGTATCTGGCAGGAACAACAAGGTTAAAATGGCCTAGCTCCAAAATATAGAATTAGTGCTACAACGGTCTTCAAGAGGACCTGTGATGGATTCCATTTCTGCCTTCCGTACACTGGAGGCAGCACATGGGTCACGCGGTACGGTCATACTGCGGTGGGACGCACACTCATTGACCTCTCATGGCACTGCTCCACACTTCGGGGACAACACTTTCCATTAGCTATGTTTTCTGATGATGTGTCACGCCGGCCCCGTCCAACAGCAGAACCCCTTTAGATCCAAACAGACTCTTCCACTCTCTCACCGGAAATGAAACCAGGCCAAGCGGACACTATCACAATACAACAGACGGGAATGCACTTTTCGGTAAAAAAAACCACATTCCTTCCTCCTAATTTATCAAAAAAAGACTCACTGAAGAACAGGGGCCAGCTTCGATCAGTAAACAGCCGTTACAACACAATTTTTACTTTGCGATACCATTACAATGCATGCATTACCACGCATGCGTAGTACATCGTAAAGTCATTCCTATGCAGTTATGTATGGTAAATGAAAATGAGTTCTAAAAAAAACTGTACACGATACACGTCGTTGTAAGGAAACAAAGGCTGTTCTGTTTCCTCACAACGATATGCACCGTCCCTCAGAGACGACATGAAGCAGGAACCATGAGGAGAGAGGGACCACAAGGAGTGAAAGGTAAGGGGGATTGGGCATGGGGTGGTGGTTACTTTTCTAGGGTTTAGGGTAGCACAGTGGTGTTTGAGTAATGTAGGGGGTCATGCTGAGGGTAGTGTTTTAGGTTTTAGGGTATTGCAGTGGAGTTTCTGTAGAGTAGAGGGTCGTGCTGGTGGTAGTGTTTTAGGGTGTAGGGTAGTGCAGTGATGTTTGGCAGTGTAGGGGGTCATGCTTGGGGTAGATTTAGGGTTTAGGGTTGTGCACTGGTATTTGTGTAGTGTAGGGGGTTGGGCTGGGGGTGTGTTTCAGGGTTTAGGGCAGTGCAGTGGTGTTTGTGTAGTGTAGGGGTCATGCAGGGGGGTGTTTCAGGGTTTAGGGTGGTGCTGTGGTATTCGGGCAGTGTAGGTGGATATGCAGGGGGTGGTGTTTCAGGGTTTAGGGTGGTGCAGTGGTGTTCGGGCAGTGTAGGGGGTCATACAGGGGGTGGTGTTTCAGGGATTAAGGCGGTGCAGTGGAGTTCGGGCAGGGGGTGGTGTTTCATTGTTTAGGGCAGTGCAGATGTGTTCGGGCAGTGTAGGGAGTCATGCAGGGTGTGGTGCTTCATGATTTAGGGCAGTGCAGTGGTGTTCGGGCAGTGTAGGGGGTCTTGCTGGGGGTGGTGTTTCAGGGTTTAAGGCAGTGCAGTGGTGTTCGGGCACTGTAGGGGGTCTTGCTGGGGTGGTGTTTCAGGGTTTAGGGCAGTGCAGTGGTGTTCGCGCAGTGTAGGGGATTGTGCTAGGGTGTGGTGTTTCAGGGTTTAGGGCAGTGCAGTGGTGTTAGGGCAGTGTAGGAGGTTGAGCTGAGGATGGTGTTTCAGGGTTTAGGGCAGTGCAGTGGTGTTTGGGCAGTGTAGGTGGTTGTGCTGGGGCTGGTGTTTTAGGGTTTAGGGCAGAGCAGTGCTATTCGGGTAGTGTAGAGAGTCTTGCAGGGGTGGTGTTTCAGGGTTTAGGGCAGTGCAGTGGTGTTTGGGCAGTGTAGGGTGTCCTGCTGGGGGTGGCGTTTCAGCATTTAGAGCAGTGAAGTGGTGTTCGGGTAGTGTAGGGGTCGTTCTGGGGATGGTGTTTTAGGGTGTAGGGCAGTGCAGTGGTGTTCAGGCAGTGTAGGGGGTCGTGCTGCGGGTGGCGTTTCAGGGTTTAGGGCAGAGCAGTGGTGTTCGGAAATGTAGGGGGTCGTGCTGGGGCTGTTGTTTTCATGGTTTAGTGCAGTGCAGTGGTGTTCGGCCAGTATAGGGGGTCGTGCTGGGGCTGGTGTTTCAGGGTTTAGGAAAGAGCAGTGATGTTCGGGCAGTGTAGGGGGATGCGTGGGGTGGTATTTCAGGGTTTAGGGCAGTGCAGTGGTGTTCGGGCAGTGTAGGGGTTGTGCTGGGTTGGTGTTTTAGGGTTTGGGGCAGTGCAGTGGTTTTCTGGCAGTGTAGGGGGTCGTGCAGGGGTGGTGTTTCAGGGTTTAGGGCAGTGCAGGGGTGTTCGGACTGTGTAGGGGGTCTTGCAGAGGGTGGTGTTTCTGGGTTTAGGGCAGTGCAGTGGTGTTCGGCAAATTTAAGGGGTCATGCAGGGGTTGGTGTTTCAGGGTTTATGGCAATGCAGTGGTATTTGGGCAGTGTAGGGGGTCTTGCTGGGGGTGGTGTTTCAGGCTTAAGGGTAGTGTAGTGGTGTTCAGGCAGTGTAGGGGGACTTGCTAGGGGTGATGTTTCAGGGTTTAGGGCAGTGCAGTGGTGTTCGGGCAGTGTAGAGAGCGGTGCAGGGGGTGTTGTTTCAGGGTTTAGGGCAGTGCAGTGGTGTTCGGGCAGTGTAGGGGGTCTTGCTGGGGGTGGTGTTTCAGGGTTTAGGGCAATGCAGTTGTGTTCAGGCAGTGTAGGGTGTCTTGCTGGGGTGGTGTTTCAGGGTTTGGGGCAGTGCAGTGGTGTTCGGGCAGTATAGCGGGTTTTGCTGGGGGGTGGTGTTTCAGGGTTTAGGGCAGTGCAAGGGTGATCGGGCAGTGTAGGGGGTCATGCAGGGGGTGGTGTTTCAGGGTTTAGGGCAGTGCAGTGGTGTTCGATCAGTGTAGGGGGTCGTCCTGGGGGGTGTTGTTTCAGGGTTTAGGGCAGGGCAGTGGTGTTCGGGCAGTGTAGGGGATCATGCAGGAGTGGTGTTTCAGGGCTAAGGGAAGTGCAGTGGTGTTTGGACAGTGTACGGGTTGTGCTGGGGCTGGTGTGTCAGGGTTTAGGACAGTGCAGTGGTGTTTAGGCAGTGTAGCGGGTTGTGCTGTGGGTGGTGTTTCAGGGATTACGGCAGTGCAGTGGTGTTCGGGCAGTGTAGGGGTCGTGCAGGGGGTGGTGTTTCAGGGTTTAGGGCAGTGCAGTGGTGTTCGGGCAGTGTATGGGGGTCATGCAGGGGTGCTGTTTCAGGGCTAAGCGAAGTGCAGTGGTGTTTGGACAGTGTACGGGTCATGCTGGGGCTGGTGTGTCAGGGTTTAGGGCAGTTCAGTGGTGTTCGGGCAGTGTAGCGGGTTGTGCTGTGGGTGGTGTTTCAGGGTTTACGGCAGTGCAGTGGTGTTCGGGCAGTGTAGGGGTCATGCAGGGGGTGGTGTTTCAGGGTTTAGGGCAGTGCAGTGGTGTTTGGGCAGTGTAGGGGGACTTGCTGGGGGTGGTGTTTCAGGGATTAGAGCAATGCAGTTGTGTTCCGGCAGTGTAGGAGGTCTTGCTGGGGGTGGTGTTTCAGGGTTTAGGGCAGTGCAGTGGTGTTCAAGCAGTGTAGGGGGACTTGCTAGGGGTGTTGTTTCAGGGTTTAGGGCAGTGCAGTGGTGTTCGGGCAGTATAGGGGGTCTTGCTGGGGTGGTGTTTCAGGGTTTAGGGTAGTATAGTGGTGTTCAGGCAGTGTAGGGGGACTTGCTAGGTGTGTTGTTTCAGGGATTAGGGCAGTGCAGTGGTGTTTGGCCAGTGTAGAGAGTTGTACAGGGGGTGGTGTTTCCGAGTTTAGGGCAGTGCAGTCGTGTTCGGGCAGTGTAGGGGGTCGTGCAGGGGGTGTTGTTTCAGGGTTTAGGGCAGAGCAGTGGTGTTCGGGCAGTATAGGGGGTTGTGCTGGGGCTAGTATTTTAGGGTTAAGGGCAGAGCAGTGCTATTTGGGCAGTGTAGAGAGTCTTGCAGGGGGTGGTGTTTCAGGGTTTAGGGCAGTGCAGTGGTGGTCGGGCAGTGTAGGGGGTCATGCAGGGAGTGGTGTTTCAGGGTTTAGGAAAGAACAGTGATGTTTGTGCAGTGTAAGGTGATGAGCGGGGGTGGTATTTCAGGGTTTAGGGCAGTGCAGTGGTGTTCGGGCAGTTTAGGGGTCGTGCTGGGGTTGGTGTTTTAGGGTTTGGGGCAGTGCAGTGGTTTTCGGGCAGTGCAGGGGGTCGTGCAGGGGTGGTGTTTCAGGGTTTAGGGCAGAGCAGTGGTGTTCGGACTGTGTAGGGGGTCTTGCAGGGGGTGGTGTTTCAGGGCTTAGGGCAGTGCAGTGGTGTTCGACAAATGTAGGGGGTCATGCAGGAGTTGGTATTTCAGGGTTTAGGGCAATGCAGTGGTGTTTGGGCAGTGTAGGGGGTCTTGCTGGGGGTGGTGTTTCAGGGTTTAGGTTAGTGTAGTGTTGTTCAGGCAGTGTAGGGGGACTTGCTAGGGGTGTTGTTTAAGGGTTTAGGGCAGTGCAGTGGTGTTCACGCAGTGTAGAGAGCCGTGCAGGGGGTGTTGTTTCAGGGTTTAGGGCAGTGCAGTGGTGTTCGGGCAGTGTAGGTTGGCTTGCTGGGGTGGTGTTTTAAGGTTTAGGGCAATGCAGTTGTGCTCGGGCAGTGTAGGGAGTCTTTTTGGGGGTGGTGTTTCAGGGTTTAAGGCAGTGCGGTAATGTTCAGGCAGTGTAGTGTATCTTGCTGGGGTGGTGTTTCAGGGTTTGGGGCAGTGCAGTGGTGTTCAGGCAGTGTAGGGGGTTTTGCTGGGGGGTGGTGTTTCAGGGTTTAGGGAAGTGCAGGGGTGATCGGGCAGTGTAGGGGGTCATGCAGGGGGTGGTGTTTCAGGGTTTAGGGCAGTGCAGTGGTGTTCGATCAGTGTAGGGGGTCATCCTGGGTGGTGTTGTTTCAGGGTTTACGGCAGTGCAGTGGTGTTCGGGCAGTTTAGGGGGTCACGCAGGGGTGGTGTTACAGGGCTAAGGGCAGTGCAGTAGTGTTTGGACAGTGTACGGGTCGGGCTGGGGCTTGTGTGTCAGGGTTTAGGGCAGTGCAGTGGTGTTCGGGCAGAGTAGAGCGTCGTGCTGTGTGTGGTGTTTCAGGGTTTACTGCAGTGCAGTGGTGTTCGGGCAGTGTAGGGGGACTTGCTAGGGGTGTTGTTTCAGGGTTTAGGGCAGTGCAGTGGTGTTCGGGCAGTGTAGCGGGTTGTGCTGTGGGTGGTGTTTCAGGGTTTACGGCAGTGCAGTGGTGTTCGGGCAGTGTAGGGGTCATGCAGGGGGTGGTGTTTCAGGGTTTAGGGCAGTGCAGTGGTGTTCGGGCATTGTAGGGGGACTTGCTGGGGGTGGTGTGTCAGGGTTTAGGGCAATGCATTTGTGTTCGGGCAGTGTAGGGGGTCTTGCTGGGGGTGGTGTTTCAGGGTTTAGGGCAGTGCAGTGGTGTTCAGGCAGTGTAGGGGGACTTGCTAGGGGTGCTGTTTCAGGGTTTAGGGCAGTGCAGTGGTGTTCGGGCAGTGTAGGGGGTCTTGCTGGGGGTGGTTTTTCAGGGTTTAGGGTAGTGTAGTGGTGTTCAGGCAGTGTAGGGGGACTTGCTAGGTGTGTTGTTTCAGGGATTAGGGCAGAGCAGTGCTATTCGGGCAGTGTAGAGAGTCTTGCAGGGGGTGGTGTTTCAGGGTTAAGGGCAGTGCAGTGGTGGCCAGGCAGTGTAGGGGGTCATGCAGGGAGTGGTGTTTCAGGGTTTAGGAAAGAACAGTGATGTTTGTGCAGTGTAAGGGGATGAGCGGGGGTGGTATTTCAGGGTTTAGGGCAGTGCAGTGGTGTTCGGGCAGTGTAGGGGTCGTGCTGGGGTTGGTGTTTTAGGGTTTGGGGCAGTGCAGTGGTTTTCGGGCAGTGCAGGGTTTCGTGCAGGGGTGGTGTTTCAGGGTTTAGGGCAGAGCAGTGGTGTTCGGACTGTGTAGGGGGTCTTGCAGGGGGTGGTGTTTCAGGGTTTAGGGCAGTGCAGTGGTTTTCGGCAAATGTAGGGGGTCATGCAGGAGTTGGTATTTCAGGGTTTAGGGCAATGCAGTGGTATTTGGGCAGTGTAGGGGGTCTTGCTGGGGGTGGTGTTTCAGGGTTTAGGGTAGTGTAGTGGTGTTCAGGCAGTGTAGGGGGACTTGCTAGGGGTGTTGTTTAAGGGTTTAGGGCAGTGCAGTGGTGTTCACGCAGTGTAGAGAGCCGTGCAGGGGTTGTTGTTTCAGGGTTTAGGGCAGTGCAGTGGTGTTCGGGCAGTGTAGGGGGGCTTGCTGGGGATGGTGTTTCAGGGTTTAGGTCAATGCAGTTGTGCTCGGGCAGTGCAGGGAGTCTTGTTGGGGGTGGTGTTTCAAGGTTTAGGGCAGTGCGGTAATGTTCAGGCAGTGTAGGGTGTCATGCTGTGGTGGTGTTTCAGGGTTTGGGGCAGTGCAGTGGTGTTCGGGCAGTGTAGGGGGTTTTGCTGGGGGGTGGTATTTCAGGGTTTAGGGAAGTGCAGGGGTGATCGGGCAGTGTAGGGGGTCATGCAGGGGGTGGTGTTTCAGGGTTTAGGGCAGTGCAGTGGTGTTCGATCAGTGTAGGGGGTCATCCAGGGTGGTGTTGTTTCAGGGTTTACGGCAGTGCAGTGGTGTTCGGGCACTTTAGGGGGTCATGCAGGGGTGGTGTTACAGGGCTAAGGGCAGTGCAGTAGTGTTTGGACAGTGTACGGGTCGTGCTGGGGCTTGTGTGTCAGGGTTTAGGGCAGTGCAGTGGTGTTCGGGCAGAGTGGAGGGTCGTGCTGTGTGTGGTGGTTCAGGGTTTACTGCAGTGCAGTGTTGTTCAGGCAGTGTAGGTGGTCTTGCTGGGGGTGGTGTTTCAGGATTTAGGGCAGTGTAGTGGTGTTTGGACTGTGTAGGGGTTCTTGCAGGGGGTGGTGTTTCAGGGTTTAAGGCAGTGCAGTGGTGTTCGGGCAGTGTAGGGGGACTTGCTGGGGGTGGTGTTTCAGGGTTTAGGGCAATGCATTTATGTTCGGGCAGTGTAGGGGGTCTTGCTGGGGGTGGTGTTTCAGGGTTTGGGCAGTGCAGTGGTGTTCAGGCAGTGTAGGGGGACTTGCTAGGGGTGCTGTTTCAGGGTTTAGGGCAGTGCAGTGGTGTTCGGGCAGTGTAGGGGGTCTTGCTGGGGGTGGTTTTCCAGGGTTTAGGGTAGTGTAGTAGTGTTCAGGCAGTGTAGGGGGACTTGCTAGGTGTGTCTTTTCAGGGATTAGGGCAGAGCAGTGCTATTCGGGCAGTGTAGAGAGTCTTGCAGGGGGTGGTGTTTCAGGGTTTAGGGCAGTGCAGTGGTGGCCAGGCGGTGTAGGGGGTCATGCAGGGAGTGGTGTTTCAGGGTTTAGGAAAGAACAGTGATGTTCGTGCAGTGTAAGGGGATGAGCGGGGGTGGTATTTCAGGGTTTAGGGCAGTGTAGTGGTGTTCGGGCAGTGTAGGGGTCGTGCTGGGGTTGGTGTTTTAGGGTTTGGGGCAGTGCAGTGGTTTTTGGGCAGTGCAGGGTTTCGTGCAGCGGTGGTGTTTCAGGGTTTAGGGCAGTGCAGTGGTGTTCGGACTGTGTAGGGGGTCTTGCAGGGGGTGGTGTTTCAGGGTTTAGGGCAGTGCAGTGGTTTTCGGCAAATGTAGGGGGTCATGCAGGAGTTGGTATTTCAGGGTTTAGGGCAATGCAGTGGTGTTTGGGCAGTGTAGGGTGTCTTGCTGGGGGTGGTGTTTCAGGGTTTAGGGTAGTGTAGTGGTGTTCAGGCAGTGTAGGGGGACTTGCTAGGGGGGTTGTTTAAGGGTTTAGGGCAGTGCAGTGGTGTTCACGCAGTGTAGAGAGCCGTGCAGGGGGTGTTGTTTCAGGGTTTAGGGCAGTGCAGTGGTGTTCGGGCAGTGTAGGGGGGCTTGCTGGGGGTGGTGTTTCAGGGTTTAGGGCAATGCAGTTGTGCTTGGGCAGTGCAGGGAGTCTTGTTGGGGGTGGTGTTTCAAGGTTTAGGGCAGTGCGGTAATGTTCAGGCACTGTAGGGTGTCTTGCTGTGGTGGTGTTTCAGTGTTTGGGGCAGTGCAGTGGTGTTCGGGCAGTGTAGGGGGTTTTGCTGGGGGTGGTGTATCAGGGTTTATGGAAGTGCAAGGGTGATCGGGCAGTGTAGGGGATCATGCATGGGGTGGTGTTTCAGGGTTTAGGGCAGTGCAGTGGTGTTCGATCAGTGTAGGGGGTCATCCTGGGTGGTGTTGTTTCAGGGTTTACGGCAGTGCAGTGGTGTTCGGGCAGTTTAGGGGGTCATGTAGGGGTGGTGTTACAGGGCTAAGGGCAGTGCAGTAGTGTTTGGACAGTGTGCGGGTCGTGCTGGGGCTTGTGTGTCAGGGTTTAGGGCAGTGCAGTGGTGTTCGGGCAGAGTAGAGGGTCGTGCTGTGTGTGGTGTTTCAGGGTTTACTGCAGTGCAGTGGTGTTCGGGCAGTGTAGGTGGTCTTGCTGGGGGTGGTGTTTCAGGGTTTAGGGCAGTGTAGTGGTGTTCGGACTGTGTAGGGGGTCTTGCAGGGGGTGGTGTTTCAGGGTTTAAGGCAGTGCAGTGGTGTTCGGGCACTGTAGGGGGTCTTGCTGGGAATGGTGTTTCAGGGTTTAGGGCAGTGCAGTGGTGTTCGTGCAGTGTAGGAGATTGTGCTAGGGTGTGGTGTTTCAGGGTTTAGGGCAGTGCAGTGGTGTTAGGGCAGTGTAGGAGGTTGAGCTGAGGATGGTGTTTCAGGGTTTAGGGCAGTGCAGTGGTGTTCGGGCAGTGTAGGTGGTTGTGCTGGGGCTTGTGTTTTAGGGTTTAGGGCAGAGCAGTGCTATTCGGGCAGTGTAGGGGGTCATGCAGGGGGTGGTGTTTCAGGGTTTAGGGCTGTGCAGTGGTGTTCGATCAGTGTAGGGGGTCATCCTGGGTGGTGTTGTTTCAGGGTTTACGGCAGTGCAGTGGTGTTCGGGCAGTTTAGGGGGTCATGCAGGGGTGGTGTTAAAGGGCTAAGGGCAGTGCAGTAGTGTTTGGACAGTGTACGGGTCGTGCTGGGGCTTGTGTGTCAGGGTTTAGGGCAGTGCAGTGGTGTTCGGGCAGAGTAGAGGGTCGTGCTGTGTGTGGTGTTTCAGGGTTTACTGCAGTTCAGTGGTGTTCGGGCAGTGTAGGTGGTCATGCTGGGGGTGGTGTTTCAGGGTTTAGGGCAGTGTAGTGGTTTTCGGACTGTGTAGGGGGTCTTGCAGGGGGTGGTGTTTCAGGGTTTAAGGCAGTGCAGTGGTGTTCGGGCACTGTAGGGGGTCTTGCTGGGGGTGGTGTTTCAGGGTTTAGGGCAGTGCAGTGGTGTTCGCGCAGTGTAGGGGATTGTGCTAGGGTGTGGTGTTTCAAGGTTTAGGGCAGTGCAGTGGTGTTAGGGCAGTGTAGGAGGTTGAGCTGAGGATGGTGTTTTAGGGTTTAGGGCAGAGCAGTGCTATTCGGGTAGTGTAGAGAGTCTTGCAGGGGTGGTGTTTCAGGGTTTAGGGCAGTGCAGTGGTGTTTGGGCAGTGTAGGGTGTCATGCTGTGGTGGTGTTTCAGGGTTTGGGGCAGTGCAGTGGTGTTCGGGCAGTGTAGGGGGTTTTGCTGGGGGGTGGTATTTCAGGGTTTAGGGAAGTGCAGGGGTGATCGGGCAGTGTAGGGGGTCATGCAGGGGGTGGTGTTTCAGGGTTTAGGGCAGTGCAGTGGTGTTCGATCAGTGTAGGGGGTCATCCAGGGTGGTGTTGTTTCAGGGTTTACGGCAGTGCAGTGGTGTTCGGGCACTTTAGGGGGTCATGCAGGGGTGGTGTTACAGGGCTAAGGGCAGTGCAGTAGTGTTTGGACAGTGTACGGGTCGTGCTGGGGCTTGTGTGTCAGGGTTTAGGGCAGTGCAGTGGTGTTCGGGCAGAGTGGAGGGTCGTGCTGTGTGTGGTGTTTCAGGGTTTACTGCAGTGCAGTGGTGTTCAGGCAGTGTAGGTGGTCTTGCTGGGGGTGGTGTTTCAGGATTCAGGGCAGTGTAGTGGTGTTTGGACTGTGTAGGGGTTCTTGCAGGGGGTGGTGTTTCAGGGTTTAAGGCAGTGCAGTGGTGTTCGGGCAGTGTAGGGGGACTTGCTGGGGGTGGTGTTTCAGGGTTTAGGGCAATGCATTTGTGTTCGGGCAGTGTAGGGGGTCTTGCTGGGGGTGGTGTTTCAGGGTTTGGGCAGTGCAGTGGTGTTCAGGCAGTGTAGGGGGACTTGCTAGGGGTGCTGTTTCAGGGTTTAGGGCAGTGCAGTGGTGTTCGGGCAGTGTAGGGGGTCTTGCTGGGGGTGGTTTTCCAGGGTTTAGGGTAGTGTAGTAGTGTTCAGGCAGTGTAGGGGGACTTGCTAGGTGTGTCTTTTCAGGGATTAGGGCAGAGCAGTGCTATTCGGGCAGTGTAGAGAGTCTTGCAGGGGGTGGTGTTTCAGGGTTTAGGGCAGTGCAGTGGTGGCCAGGCGGTGTAGGGGGTCATGCAGGGAGTGGTGTTTCAGGGTTTAGGAAAGAACAGTGATGTTCGTGCAGTGTAAGGGGATGAGCGGGTGTGGTATTTCAGGGTTTAGGGCAGTGTAGTGGTGTTCGGGCAGTGTAGGGGTCGTGCTGGGGTTGGTGTTTTAGGGTTTGGGGCAGTGCAGTGGTTTTTGGGCAGTGCAGGGTTTCGTGCAGCGGTGGTGTTTCAGGGTTTAGGGCAGTGCAGTGGTGTTCGGACTGTGTAGGGGGTCTTGCAGGGGGTGGTGTTTCAGGGTTTAGGGCAGTGCAGTGGTTTTCGGCAAATGTAGGGGGTCATGCAGGAGTTGGTATTTCAGGGTTTAGGGCAATGCAGTGGTGTTTGGGCAGTGTAGGGTGTCTTGCTGGGGGTGGTGTTTCAGGGTTTAGGGTAGTGTAGTGGTGTTCAGGCAGTGTAGGGGGACTTGCTAGGGGTGTTGTTTAAGGGTTTAGGGCAGTGCAGTGGTGTTCACGCAGTGTAGAGAGCCGTGCAGGGGGTGTTGTTTCAGGGTTTAGGGCAGTGCAGTGGTGTTCGGGCAGTGTAGGGGGGCTTGCTGGGGGTGGTGTTTCAGGGTTTAGGGCAATGCAGTTGTGCTCGGGCAGTGCAGGGAGTCTTGTTGGGGGTGGTGTTTCAAGGTTTAGGGCAGTGCGGTAATGTTCAGGCACTGTAGGGTGTCTTGCTGTGGTGGTGTTTCAGTGTTTGGGGCAGTGCAGTGGTGTTCGGGCAGTGTAGGGGGTTTTGCTGGGGGTGGTGTATCAGGGTTTATGGAAGTGCAAGGGTGATCGGGCAGTGTAGGGGATCATGCATGGGGTGGTGTTTCAGGGTTTAGGGCAGTTCAGTGGTGTTCGATCAGTGTAGGGGGTCATCCTGGGTGGTGTTGTTTCAGGGTTTACGGCAGTGCAGTGGTGTTCGGGCAGTTTAGGGGGTCATGTAGGGGTGGTGTTACAGGGCTAAGGGCAGTGCAGTAGTGTTTGGACAGTGTACGGGTCATGCTGGGGCTTGTGTGTCAGGGTTTAGGGCAGTGCAGTGGTGTTCGGGCAGAGTAGAGGGTCGTGCTGTGTGTGGTGTTTCAGGGTTTACTGCAGTGCAGTGGTGTTCGGGCAGTGTAGGTGGTCTTGCTGGGGGTGGTGTTTCAGGGTTTAGGGCAGTGTAGTGGTGTTCGGACTGTGTAGGGGGTCTTGCAGGGGGTGGTGTTTCAGGGTTTAAGGCAGTGCAGTGGTGTTCGGGCACTGTAGGGGGTCTTGCTGGGAATGGTGTTTCAGGGTTTAGGGCAGTGCAGTGGTGTTCGCGCAGTGTAGGAGATTGTGCTAGGGTGTGGTGTTTCAGGGTTTAGGGCAGTGCAGTGGTGTTAGGGCAGTGTAGGAGGTTGAGCTGAGGATGGTGTTTCAGGGTTTAGGGCAGTGCAGTGGTGTTCGGGCAGTGTAGGTGGTTGTGCGGGGGCTTGTGTTTTAGGGTTTAGGGCAGAGCAGTGCTATTCGGGCAGTGTAGGGGGTCATGCAGGGGGTGGTGTTTCAGGGTTTAGGGCTGTGCAGTGGTGTTCGATCAGTGTAGGGGGTCATCCTGGGTGGTGTTGTTTCAGGGTTTACGGCAGTGCAGTGGTGTTCGGGCAGTTTAGGGGGTCATGCAGGGGTGGTGTTAAAGGGCTAAGGGCAGTGCAGTAGTGTTTGGACAGTGTACGGGTCGTGCTGGGGCTTGTGTGTCAGGGTTTAGGGCAGTGCAGTGGTGTTCGGGCAGAGTAGAGGGTCGTGCTGTGTGTGGTGTTTCAGGGTTTACTGCAGTGCAGTGGTGTTCGGGCAGTGTAGGTGGTCATGCTGGGGGTGGTGTTTCAGGGTTTAGGGCAGTGTAGTGGTGTTCAGACTGTGTAGGGGGTCTTGCAGGGGGTGGTGTTTCAGGGTTTAAGGCAGTGCAGTGGTGAAGGACTGGGTTATTCTTAAGACCCAGCGGTGCCAGGGGACAACACCTGAAACCTTCGTGGGTTACCTGTTCTGGCGTACAAGACACAGAGACACGGGACACTTCCAGCGACGTCAGAGATCAGCGTTTATTTACTGCAGGGATACAGAGGTCACAAGAAGTACACAGCGTGTAGGTTCTCGGAGACTGCTTCAAATTCGTAGAAGTGGGTCGCTCCTTTTATACACGTTTTTGCCATAGCACAGTATGGTGAACAAAGGTTACAACTCAGTTCCCACAATAAACTTCAAAAGGGTCGCGTTCATGTTTCAGGATGCCGGAACATAATTACAACAGTATTGCCAGTTCCCAACTGTAAAAACATATTCCCTCCGCAATAAACACATTTCCTTCCAACCATAAACACATTAAGGAAGGACGGAAAACAGAATACAAGGAAAGGATGAGGATGCACAACAGGTTAGGAAAGAGTGTTAGGGGCAAAAAAGGAAACTCGATAGAGGGATCAAAGACCTCGTGTCTAATGTATGCGTGACTGAAACAATAGACCGGAGCGGCAAGATGAGCCTCGAGCGGGGCCATCTGCCTCACTCGTGTCATTCCCTTCGTCATAAAAGTCACCTCAAAGAAACACGTGTCCTTCGTACTAACTTGGAAGTCCCAGGGTCACGAAGCGGACAAAAAGCCCGTTCGCTGGCCACTTGAGGGCAAGAAACAAAATGGACGCTGTATCTAAAATGGAACCCGAGGGTTCAGATGAACGAACACAAAAATGAGACGAGCCATACGTGGCTGTATTGCGAAACTTCGTACGCCCACTGTACTCGTCATTTGCGGTTCATAGATACCACACTCGTCCATATTCGTCACCACTCAAAAAGTGCCGTCCCATCTCACACGGAACCTCAGACGCTCCTTTTGCCCTCATGTAGGCAAGCACTAGTCAAGATCGGAATCTATATCGATATTCATCAGATCGTTCAGATGCTGCTGAAACATCATTCTATTCATCAATGTCTCCTTGGTAACAGATGGCCGCCTTATACACGTCGCAGCACATAGGCCACATAAGGCAGGACCACACTGTACACAAAGACAACACGTGAACAGAAACGCTACAACAGCCCCTACAATCATCAGAATCCTCCAACCCCAAGTTGACATTAGGCCCCAAAACCATCCTAGAAGCGTCCAATTACCTTCGTCCACGTGTATGGACTCGGAAATCTTATGCAACTTCGAGATGGCTTGATAAACAGTTGGAGCATTGTCAGGAATGAAAATGCAACAACTCGAATGGATAATTTTACACACACCCCCTCTGTCTGCAAGAACAACGTCTAGAACCATACGGTTCTGCAACGTCATGAGTCTATCCGCCTGTAGTTCCGCTGTTAGATTACCAAGGGCAGTTGCAGTAATATTAGCAGTCGACTCTACCACGCGGGTCAACTGTCTTAGGTTCCTACTATTAACCATAGGTCCCCAAAACGGCAGGAAACCCTTAAAGAAGTCTCCCGCTTCTTGACCAGCGGTATCCTCTTTGCTAATGACACCTCTCACGACTCTAGTTTTGTGGTAGTCCGAAGCAACTGTGAAGGTCGGAGGTAAGAGATTCGCAATATAACAGGTACCCGAGAAATCGCGGGGTAACCATGTATATGCGCGTTCATAACACACAAAATAGGTGCCCTTGGCAGTCAGAAAAACAGGGGAGGAGAGCATCGGCAGGACATACGTTTCAGTGCAAGCACTGTTCCCAAGTTGTGCTCTCGGATTTCGACCCAAACCTTGCAAGCAGAAATTACCAAGGTGCGGTACAATCCATATCGGGGACGAGCTCTTCAACTGTCTATCTCCCACTGACGTACCATATTCAGCCTGGCTCAGATCCTTATAAGCCTGCACTTCTTCGTCTGGAATGAGTGATGCATCGAAAACATCTCTGTCCAGATCTGCTATGGCTATCGCCAAAGGCTTGTGGTATGGCCCAGGACCGGATCTGACAGATCTTGGCTCTCGACTGGGGTAGGAGTCTAGTGCGCTGCGAAACATAGTTTGGAATGCTCGAGCTGAACCCTGGGAGCTGTATGGAAGGACCAAGTACGGAATACCCCTATCCATGGTGTGTGGCATTAACCCACATACCCAACAATTGGTAGTGTTCACCACCAACTGATGCTGATGTAGGAGTTGAACAAAGGAATTATTCATGAATTCCGCACGTCTAACCTGCTCGTGTTGAGGCAAAGGATGAAAGGAATGTGGGGAGACAGTAGTGAGGGAACTTAGGTTAGGAGAAAAGGTAGGTGAAACAGAAGGCAAGAATTGCGATACCCCAAAATACACTCCACCCACCAATAACATAGATACAGTTAGAAACAATAGAAACACCTGAAACAGAAAACATTTTGTTCGTGCGACCCTCCATAACTCTGATCTCTGTGCCAACACCCTTTCTTCTCCCACCAGCTTAGAGAATGCCATCCTCTACAAACCGTCTGTGACGTACTTGACGCACTTCGTTCTGAGCAGCGATTATCAATCCCCAGGAGTTCCCAGGAATCGACAAAAGTAACCGACCTAGCGTCAGAAACCTGCTAAACAGAAAGAAGTACCCGCACGGCCCTACGGTAACCCGGATGGAGAGGTCTCCTCGAAACGTTTAAATTTATTACAAGCCTCTTAGCAGTGGAAGGCACAAAAACTCAGAAAGAAAGGATGTAATTGTCTATAATATTCGTAACGTCAAAACCACTATACTATCAATTTTTATTAGTCCTTGAAGTCCTTGAACGAAGAAAGTATCGACTTCTTCCAGGTCGAGTTTGCTCTACGAACAATTGTTCAGATGGCGCAACAGTGTTCAATGAAGCAGATGACGAGTCGGACCTTGGGTTTTCTGCTACTGATGACTCCACTTGTGGATCCGGCAATGACGAATCCTCCACAAGTTGAGCGTCGCTGAATGGCACAAAACGCGAAGGAGTCTCAGTTTCTTCGGCCGAAGTCCCAGTTCTCACCCAACCGTCAGTTGGTAAGGGGATCGGTACCTTCTTTGTGTGACTGGCATGGACCCAATTCTTCCGGCCCTCCAGTCGAACCGCTGTCCTCGTCGTCAACAAGGCTAGGTGGGGTCCAACAAATCTTGGCTCCAAGTTACGCTTCCGACCAAAATTTCGGGTGACCACCCAGTCACCTGGCCGGAGCTGATGTCCAGGACCCTCTGTCTGCGCTGGTAGAGCTTCAAAGACCTGTTGATGAATTAATCGTAGTTTAGTGGTCAAATCATACAAATAATCGATCAACATTGGATATTCAAGACTATCAAAAGCCCTAGGTCTCGGGACTCCCCAAATATTCGCAGGGCGACCGAACACAATCTCATATGGGCTGAGCCCTACTCGAGAGTGTACAGTTGCTCTGGTCGATAGGAGAGCCAGAGGCAAGGCATCAGGCCATGACAGACCAGTCGAAGCCTGGATCTTAGCGAGTTTCAGCTTCAGGGTACCATTGTACCCTTCAACCAAACCCGCTGCCTGAGGATGGTTGGCACTGTGGAATTTCTGTTTTATTCCAAGGCCCTTACACACACTCTGCATTACACTTCCCACAAACTCACTTCCATTATCCGACCACACAATCCGCGGCATTCCATACCTAGGAAAGTATTCCTTCAGTAAAATTTTCGCTGTGGACAGGGCAGTATTATCCTTAAGAGGATAGGCCTCGATCCATCTGGAGAACGCACAAACCACAACCAAAACATACTTCAGGTTATTGCATCTCTCCATATGGATGAAGTCTAGCTGGATAACCTCAAAGGGACAGGCAGGAGGAGCGAAATGACCAGGCGGAGTGGGGGTGCCTTTTCCGGGATTGTGCATCAAACACACCATACAATTCTTAACCACTCTTTCAGCACATTTAGCAATACCATCATTCCTCCACACAGGAGACAAGAACTTGCATATTCCTTTCGCACTGATATGTGACAATCCATGAGCCATCGTCACAACAGCTAATACATATGCATCTGGTAACATCCATCTCTGACATTCCGTCAGATCAACCCAACATCCATGCATATCCAATTTCCCTGTACTTTCTTTCCACTTGGTCTTTTCAGCTTCAGTAGCTCCATTCTGAATTTCTTTCACACTCTCGACAGTATTTTCACACATACCAGTCTCTGCCGGCCATCTCACTGAACTCGTAACATACATTCGAGTCGCAAGGTTCTTAGCCGTTTCTTTAGCAATCTCATCCGCAAATGCATTACCACGACCAACATCATCCGTCACTTTCCGATGCGCACTACATTTCACAATCGCCACTTGTTTAGGCAATGTAAGTGCATCCAAAAGATCATTCACTAGTTGCCCGTGTTGAATCTTCGTACAATGCGATGTCATAAATCCTCTTTCTCTCCACAATCTTCCAAAGTTGTGCGCAACGCCAAATGCATACTGGCTATCGGTAAACACATTCACACGCTTTCCTTTCGACAAAACACACGCTCTCGTCAATGCAATTAATTCTGCCGCTTGTGCTGAATTCTGGTTCAATCTCGCAGTTTCCACAATCGTGCTCAATGTCACCACAGCATACGCAGTCGTCACATCGCCATTCGGCAATTTAAAGCAAGAGCCATCCACATACAAAGTACCATCGGGATCTGACAAGGGAGTGTTTTTCAGGTCCACACGACCTTTTGTTTCTTCCTCAGTCCGTAAATAACAATCATGGGGCAGCGCATTATCTGATTCCATATTAATCGGCAACAATGTCGCCGGATTCAGTACATTACAACGCTTAATCTGTATATGACTTGCCAAAAGGGTAAGCTCATACCCAGACAACCGTGCACTCGTTAGATGTTGAGTCTTTGTCCGATTCAAGAGCGTATCAACTGCATGCGGAACCATTACTATGAGCATATTATCCATGACCAAACCTGCGGACTGCCGAATAGACGCCGCAGCCGCCGCCGTCGCCCTCAAGCAACTTGGCAACGCTCTAGCTACCGGGTCTAAGGTCGAGGAAAAATATGCACACGGACGCTGCTTGTCGCCAAATTGTTGCGTTAGAACACTCAACGCACAACCGTCCCTCTCATGGACGTATAATGTGAAAGGCTTACTGTAGTCAGGAGTACCTAACACAGGAGCCGAACACAGAGCGTCACGTAATTCAGAAAAACTTTTCTGACATTCCTCCGTCCAAGGCAAAGGAGTCGAAACGTCCTTGCACGTGAGAGCTACCAATGGTTTCGCTAACAGTGAAAAGTTCGGGATCCACTGTCTGCAGTATGACGTGATACCTAAAAAGGCACGCACATCTCTCTGAGTTGTCGGCACAGTCATTCGAGCAATTGCTGCAATTCTTTCAGGGGTCAACCTTCTTCCCGCCTTTGACAATAAGTGACCGAGGTAGGTTACTTCTTGACAACAATATTGTAGTTTGGAAGGCGACACTTTATGATGGAAGTCGCAAAGGTGCTGTAACAAAGACACTGTAGCAGATTGACAAAGCTGTTCAGTGTCAGCAGCAATTAACAGATCATCAACGTACTGAATCAAGGCTGCACCAGCCGGTAACACGAATGCATCAAGCTGACTTTTAAGAGCTTGGCTGTAGATTGATGGACTCTCACAGTAGCCCTGTGGAGCGCGTTTGAATCTGAAGCTACGACCGCCTAATGAGAAACCGAACAAGTCTCTGCTTTCCACAGCAATCGGAATGCTGAAGAACGCATTCTTCAGATCAATGACCGAGAACCATGATGCAGTAGCTGGAATCAAAGTCAGTAAAGCCGTAATGTCTGGCACCACAGGAAACTGTGGAACAACAACTTTGTTTACCTCTCGCAAATCGATAACTAAACGATACACGGGAGGCTTGGAGGGATCCGTTCGTTTCAGAATAGGCAACACAGGACTGTTGCACACATTACCCCGTGTCTCCTCAATAACATCTTTGCCGATCAGATCGTAAATGATCGCTAACAGTGCCCTTTCACCATCAAGGGAAATACGGTACTGAGGTATACGTGGCAAACGCGCACCCACTTTAAGTTGGACAACATAAGGTGGTATATCCAACAGGCCCACATCATTGGGACCTGTCGCCCACAAGGAATCTGGAAGAGATCTTAATTCCGGGGGGAGTTTGTCGATCGATAAATACATAGGAGAAATCACGCTCGTACCCAACGTAAGCTCCACACCCGTAGGGGAACAGTACAAAGTCGCATGTAACCTTTTCAACAAATCTAAACCCAAAAGATTCTCACCACAACCAGTAGTCAAAATCAAAGGAGCTTCCAACTCATGAGACCCAATTGTAAGAGGCAAAGGGCTAGAGACCGGATTGCTAACGGGGGCGCCAGAAAATCCAACGGAAACATTCGTTAAGCCAGACAAAGGCGCGCCAGGGAGTTTCGAATGCATGATGGAACTTTTTGCAGCACCAGTGTCCAACAGAAAAGGCTCAACAACGCCCAAAGTGGCTACTGCAACATAAGGCCCTCTCTGATCAACCGGAACCGATACTTCTCCCTTCCTTTGTCTATGGCTGTCCTAGTAGACACCATCCACATCAACATCACACTCAACATAATGATCATCCACATGATACTGTGCAGACCGACCGGACGATGGTTCGCGTCGATCGAAACAATTTTGTGAATCCGAAGACGTCGCAAAGCGTTCGGTCTGATTCTGGGTAACTCCGCGACCTCTACCACGAGAAGCCTGTTGAGGACCACCACGTCCTCCCCGAGCCGACACACCGTTGGCCCTATCACGGAGAACCGGACAATCGAACTTCAAATGGCCTTCCCCACGACAATATGCGCACTGATTATATCCTAGCACAAAGCGAGGCGCAGGCGAAGCATTGCGCGACTGTGGCCTAGAAAACTGTGGTTGCGATCTGTTTGGCTGCTGCGTATCACTCAAATTCGAACGCGGAGGATAAGCTTGCTGCAGCAAGACCTTAGTTTTGAGATCCTTCGTTTTCTTTTCTGCACGCTCACTTTCCTCTTTTTCTCTATTCTCATAATATTGGGCCGTAGCCAATATTTGGGCAGTGGTAGAAACAGCCCATGCACTCTCAGAATTCTTCAATTTGTTGCTCAAGTCGGGCAACAAATTCGATACAAATTTGTCAACGAACAACCGCTGACCACCCTCGGAACCCATGTCCTGACCACTATGGTCAAGGAACGCTTCTTCGAACCTAGTAAAGAAGTCGGACACACTTTCATCCTTCTTTTGCCTGCATGCTGATAATTTGTCCCAATTGACGCGCATCGCTGGCATAAGCGTTTTCATGAGGGTAATTATCCTCTGGGGCAAAGCCGCAATAACCTGTTCAGGTTTAGCCCCACCGACCTGCCGGGCATCTGCCGCTGTAAGGGCAGCCCAGTCACCGCCTAACTCGGCTATATGGTTCTCATGACGGATTTTCGTCCAAACCGGCTGAGGCACTACATTACCGAACAACATATCAATATCGGCTAGGTTCATAACAGTAGCATCCACCAATTGGGACAGCTCCTTATAATAACCCGCAGGATTCTTACGAGGATCGGGTAGGGATTGCTTCACTTGCAAAACTTCCGATCGCTTCCAAGGGAGGTGTATCCACACTCTCTGGAAATGCGGTGGGACAGGAGGGTTAGCGCCAGCATCACCTGGCATCCACACTGGGGGAACTTCCCGCATAGGATATTGACCAGGTTGTGCCATCCATTCCGCAGTCGCGTCCTTAAACAGTGCACGTGGTTGCACTGTACATCGAAAGGATAACAAGCGTTCCAGAGCCTCTCGAACTTTATCACCTACAATAACACCCGTGGCAAACCGAAGCTGTAGCTCAGAAACCTCAGGTGGGATATCATCAACTATATCATCGTCCCACTCCTCTTTCAATGACTTACACAATTCTTCGAACACAAATCGTTGCGTGGGCACATTGAACTGGGAAAACGTTTTGAACACTACACGTGGGGTGTATCTAACAGGGTTGCGAATCCATCTGCGCGCCATCTTCACCAACGACTCACGTTCCCTATCATCAGGAAGCTGACTGCGTCTTTGAGCAACATCCGAAAGAGTCGAGCCAAGTATCGGCCCAAAGAACGGAGAATAAAGAGAAGCAACAGCAGTCAAGAGACGACTACGAACAGAAGGAGAAGAGGAAGAGAACACAGGTGTAGCAGCCATAGGGGCGGAAACGGTAGAGGTAGACGCAGCAGCAGGAGTAGCGGGAACAACAGACGGAGGAGGGACTGGAAAAGGCGCAACAGGGAGAGAAGCCGGAACAAGGGGATGTACGATCTGTGGCCCAAGGGGATTCGGAAGTACAGGAGGAACGGCGGGCTGACCAGCAGCCGCCAAAACAGCAGGTTGAGGAAGAGGTGGAGGAACGGGACCCACAACGTCAGGAGCATAAGGAGGTGGCGATTTCATCAGATAAGACAAAAGCGAATCTTCCACCGATTCTTCTCCTGTCTTATCGATCGTAGAAGATAGCGTCGGATAACATTTGTCCACCGCCATATGGTGAAGCCGAGCACTGACTTCCTGCTCCTTCTCATTTCTGTCTAACTGATACTGTTCTGCATTGCGCATCACCGTAATGACACCTTCTCGTTTATTTTTCTTGTTCTGTTTGATTTCTTTCTGCTTGGCCTCTTTCCGCCATAACCGGAAGGAATCAAACATGGCCGGCCTAGCTTTCTTTTTAAATAATTTAGCTTCCAAGTTATCTAAAATGGCAGTCTCAAAACTACCATGAGGTGGCCAACTAAGGACACCATCCTTTTTAGTATAACGAACCCAATATTCATTATATACGATAGGACCCACGCCATGGCGACTATAGAGCTCGTAAAGCGGAGTTCCAACCGGAGGTATCGGGCATGAATCCTCCAGCCGGGAATCCATGCTGCAACATTTGAGAAACCCAAACAAAGTACTACGGCCAGGCATCGTGCACACTAGCCAAGTATACAAACTTCAAGGGCTATCGAATTACGATGTCCTCGCAAAAATGCAAGACCCTCGGTTTTTGGCAATTGCAATCGTCAAATAAACCCCACAACTAAGAACCACGAATGCTATGGAACCATGCAAACAACAAAGCAACACTGGGAGCGACCCACAAATACTTAACTGAGAGAACAATGGCGTCACCAGGAAGGCCCGTTGATCGTCTCGCCGTACAAAGGACTACGCCAGGTGCCAAACAGGTCGACAGTCAGGGCATCGTTCCGTCGCAGCCGTCAGGAGGCGGGGGTCTTCGCGGGAAAAGACGTCGGGCCACTTATTTCGACAACTGGATCGATGAAGCGGGGTGCACCTTCCCTCGGAGATTTCACACGAAGTTCCTCACGATCGTCGGGCTTTGGACCGGTACCGCTGATGTCGCCCCACGTTGGGCGCCAACTGAAGGACTGGGTTATTCTTAAGACCCAGCGGTGCCAGGGGACAACACCTGAAACCTTCGTGGGTTACCTGTTCTGGCGTACAAGACACAGAGACACGGGACACTTCCAGCGACGTCAGAGATCAGCGTTTATTTACTGCAGGGATACAGAGGTCACAAGAAGTACACAGCGTGTAGGTTCTCGGAGACTGCTTCAAATTCGTAGAAGTGGGTCGCTCCTTTTATACACGTTTTTGCCATAGCACAGTATGGTGAACAAAGGTTACAACTCAGTTCCCACAATAAACTTCAAAAGGGTCGCGTTCATGTTTCAGGATGCCGGAACATAATTACAACAGTATTGCCAGTTCCCAACTGTAAAAACATATTCCCTCCGCAATAAACACATTTCCTTCCAACCATAAACACATTAAGGAAGGACGGAAAACAAAATACAAGGAAAGGATGAGGATGCACAACAGGTTAGGAAAGAGTGTTAGGGGCAATAAAGGAAACTCGATAGAGGGATCAAAGACCTCTTGTCTAATGTATGCGTGACTGAAACAATAGACCGGAGCGGCAAGATGAGCCTCGAGCGGGGCCATCTGCCTCACTCGTGTCATTCCCTTCGTCATAAAAGTCACCTCAAAGAAACACGTGTCCTTCGTACTAACTTGGAAGTCCCAGGGTCACGAAGCGGACAAAAAGCCCGTTCGCTGGCCACTTGAGGGCAAGAAACAAAATGGACGCTGTATCTAAAATGGAACCCGAGGGTTCAGATGAACGAACACAAAAATGAGACGAGCCATACGTGGCTGTATTGCGAAACTTCGTACGCCCACTGTACTCGTCATTTGCGGTTCATAGATACCACACTCGTCCATATTCGTCACCACTCAAAAAGTGCCGTCCCGTCTCACACGGAACCTCAGTGGTGTTCGGGCACTGTAGGGGGTCTTGCTGGGGGTGGTGTTTCAGGGTTTAGGGCAGTGCAGTGGTGTTCGCGCAGTGTAGGGGATTGTGCTAGGGTGTGGTGTTTCAAGGTTTAGGGCAGTGCAGTGGTGTTAGGGCAGTGTAGGAGGTTGAGCTGAGGATGGTGTTTTAGGGTTTAGGGCAGAGCAGTGCTATTCGGGTAGTGTAGAGAGTCTTGCAGGGGTGGATGTTTCAGGGTTTAGGGCAGTGCAGTGGTGTTTGGGCAGTGTAGGGTGTCCTGCTGGGGGTGGCATTTCAGCATTTAGAGCAGTGGAGTAGTGTTCGGGCAGTGTAGGGGTCGTTCTGGGGATGGTGTTTTAGGGTGTAGGGCCGTGCAGTGGTGTTCGGGCAGTGTAGGGGGTCGTGCTGCGGGTGGTGTTTCAGGGTTTAGGGCAGAGCAGTGGTGTTCGGGAATGTAGGGGGTCGTGCTGGGGCTGTTGTTTTCATGGTTTAGTGCAGTGCAGTGGTTTTCGGCCAGTGTAGGGGGTCGTGCTGGGGCTGGTGTTTCAGGGTTTAGGAAAGCGCAGTGATGTTCGGGCAGTGTAGGGGGATGCGTGGGGTGGTATTTCAGGGTTTAGGGCAGTGCAGTGGTGTTCGGGCAGTGTAGGGGTTGTATTGGGGTTGGTGTTTTAGGGTTTGGGGCAGTGCAGTGGTTTTCTGGCAGTGTAGGGGGTCGTGCAGGGGTGGTGTTTCAGGGTTTAGGGCAGTGCAGTGGTGTTCGGACTGTGTAGGGGGTCTTGCAGAGGGTGGTGTTTCAGGGTTTAGGGCAGTGCAGTGGTGTTCGGCAAATGTAAGGGGTCATGCAGGGGTTGGTGTTTCAGGGTTTATGGCAATGCAGTGGTGTTTGGGCAGTGTAGGGGGTCTTGCTGGGGGTGGTGTTTCAGGGTTAAGGGTAGTGTAGTGGTGTTCAGGCTGTGTAGGGGGACTTGCTAGGGGTGATGTTTCAGGGTTTAGGGCAGTGCCGTGGTGTTCGGGCAGTGTAGGGTGTCTTGCTGGGGTGGTGTTTCAGGGTTTGGGGCAGTGCAGTGGTGTTCGGGCAGTATAGTGGGTTTTGCTGGGGGGTGGTATTTCAGGGTTTAGGGCAGTGCAAGGGTGATCGGGCAGGGTAGGGGGTCATGCAGGGGGTGGTGTTTCAGGGTTTAGGGCAGTGCAGTGGTGTTCGATCAGTGTAGGGGGTCGTCCTGGGGGGTGTTGTTTCAGGGTTTAGGGCAGGGCAGTGGTGTTCGGGCAGTGTAGGGGGTCATGCAGGGGTGGTGTTTCAGGGCTAAGGGAAGTGCAGTGGTGTTTGGACAGTGTACGGGTCGTGCTGGGGCTGGTGTGTCAGGGTTTAGGACAGTGCAGTGGTGTTTGGGCAGTGTAGCTGGTTGTGCTGTGGGTGGTGTTTCAGGGATTACGGCAGTGCAGTGGTGTTCGGGCAGTGTAGGGGTCGTGCAGGGGGTGGTGTTTCAGGGTTTAGGGCAGTGCAGTGGTGTTCGGGCAGTGTAGGGGGTCATGCAGGGGTGGTGTTTCAGGGCTAAGCGAAGTGCAGTGGTGTTTGGACAGTGTACGGGTCGTGCTGGGGCTGGTGTGTCAGGGTTTATGGCAGTGCAGTGGTGTTCGGGCAGTGTAGGGGTCATGCAGGGGGTGGTGTTTCAGGTAGGTTTAGGGCAGTGCAGTGGTGTTCGGGCAGTGTAGGGGGACTTGCTGGGGGTGGTGTTTCAGGGTTTAGGGCAATGCAGTTGTGTTCGGGCAGTGTAGGGGGTCTTGCTGGGGGTGGTGTTTCAGGGTTTAGGGCAGTGCAGTGATGTTCAGGCAGTGTAGGGGGACTTGCTAGGGGTGTTGTTTCAGGGTTTAGGGCAGTGCAGTGGTGTTCGGGCAGTGTAGGGGGTCTTGCTGGTGGTGGTGTTTCAGGGTTTAGGGTAGTGTAGTGGTGTTCAGGCAGTGTAGGGGGACTTGCTAGGTGTGTTGTTTCAGGGATTAGGGCAGTGCAGTGGTGTTTGGGCAGTGTAGAGAGTTGTACAGGGGGTGGTGTTTCCGAGTTTAGGGCAGTGCAGTCGTGTTCGGGCAGTGTAGGGGGTCATGCAGGGGGTGGTGTTTCAGGGTTTAGGGCAGAGCAGTGGTGTTCGGGCAGTGTAGGGGGTTGTGCTGGGGCTAGTGTTTTAGGGTTTAGGGCAGAGCAGTGCTATTTGGGCAGTGTAGAGAGTCTTGCAGGGGGTGGTGTTTCAGTGTTTAGGGCAGTGCAGTGGTGGTCGGGCAGTGTAGGGGGTCATGCAGGGAGTGGTGTTTCAGGGTTTTGAAAAGAACAGTGATGTTCGTGCAGTGTAAGGGGATGAGCGGGGGTGGTATTTCAGGGTTTAGGGCAGTGCAGTGGTGTTCGGGCAGTGTAGGTGTCGTGCTGGGGTTGGTGTTTTAGGGTTTGGGGCAGTGCAGTGGTTTTCGGGCAGTGCAGGGGTCGTGCAGGGGTGGTGTTTCATGGTTTAGGGCAGTGCAGTGGTGGCCAGGCAGTGTAGGGGGTCATGCAGGGAGTGGTGTTTCAGGGTTTAGGAAATAACAGTGATGTTCGTGCAGTGTAAGGGGATGAGCAGGGGTGGTATTTCAGGGTTTAGGGCATTGCAGTGGTGTTCGAGCAGTGTAGGGGTCGTGCTGGGGTTGGTGTTTTAGGGTTTGGGGCAGTGCAGTGGTTTTCGGGCAGTGCAGGGGGTCGTGCAGGGGTGGTGTTTCAGGGTTTAGGGCTGTGCAGTGGTGTTCAGACTGTGTAGGGGGTCTTGCAGGGTGTGGTGTTTCAGGGTTTAGGGCAGTGCAGTGGTGTTCGACAAATGTAGGGGGTCATGCAGGAGTTGGTATTTCAGGGTTTAGGGCAATGCAGTGGTGTTTGGGCAGTGTAGGGGGTCTTGCTGGGGTTGGTGTTTCAGGGTTTAGGGTAGTGTAGTGGTGTTCAGGCAGTGTAGGGGGACTTGCTAGGGGTGTTGTTTAAGGGTTTAGGGCAGTGCAGTGGTGTTCACGCAGTGTAGAGAGCCATGCAGGGGGTGTTGTTTCAGGGTTTAGGGCAGTGCAGTGGTGTTCGGGCCGTGTAGGGGGGCTTGCTGGGGGTGGTGTTTTAGGGTTTAGGGCAATGCAGTTGTGCTCGGGCAGTGCAGGGAGTCTTGTTGGGGGTGGTGTTTCAGGGTTTAGGGCAGTGCGGTAATGTTCAGGCAGTGTAGGGTGTCTTGCTGGCGTGGTGTTTCAGGGTTTGGGGCAGTGCAGTTGTGTTCGGGCAGTGTAGGGGGTCTTGCTGGGGGTGGTGTTTCAGGGTTTAGGGCAGTGCAGTGGTGTTCAGGCAGTGTAGGGGGTTTTCCAGGGTGTGGTGTTTCAGGGTTTAGGGAAGTGCAGTGCAGTGGTGTTCGGGCAGGGGGTGGTGTTTCAGGGTTTAAGGCAGTGCAGTGGTGTTCGGGCAGTGTAGGGGGTCTTGCTGGGGGTGGTGTTTTGGGGATTAGGGCAGGGCAGTAGTGTTTGGGCAGTGAAGGGGGTCGTGCTGAGGGGGGTGTTGTTTCAGGGTTTAGGGCAGAGCAGTGGTGTTCGGAAAGTGTAGGGGGATATCCGGGGGTGGTGTTTTATAGTTTAGTCAATGTCAAGTTGCGTCTCAGTGAAAGACGTCCTCACTATAGCACTCATTATTCGGGAGACCCGCTTTGAATGAAGGTACAGACGGTGTAACTTGATTGTAACTTGTTTAATTCATATGACTTTTCGTGCGTATGATACTACTCATACTTTCAAAATAGTTCAAACAAAAGGTTCACAAATGCGTGTTCATTCTTAAGGCCAAGATTTTTTTCAGATGTCCCCGATGCATTTCGGGACTCGACCTTCGTCAGGGGAATTCTACAAAAGAAATAAAGGAGGACAATAGGCAAAGGTCCAGGATGCCAGGCTATAATGGCTAGTGTAGGTTATGGTTAACGCGTGGTGAGTATTGTTTCTAAGAAAAATACCGATAGTGCTCATGTTAAAGACGTGCAAACAAGGAACACAAATGTTCTCGTCAAAAAATTGCGGTGTGAATATATAGTGCTGGAGTGGTAGACATGTTAACGGGAAAATAAATAAAACCGATACAATATTATTTCAAAGTTACGAGACCTTGTGGGAAAAGGTGCTCACTATTATAACGAAGAGCACACTTCGTTATAATAGTGAGCACCTAGACGTACACGCAGTGTAGAGAGTCATGCGGGGGTGGTGTTTCAGGGTTTAGGGGAGCACAGTGGTGTTCGGGCAGTGTACGGTTCGAGCTGAGGGTGGTGTTTTAGGGTTTAGGGCAGTGCAGTTATTTTCGGGCAGTGTAGGGGGTCGTGCAGGGGTGGGGTTTCAGGGTTTAAGGCAGTGCAGTGGTGTTCGTGCTGTGTAGGGGGTCGTGTAGGGCATGGTGTGTCAGGGTTTAGGGCAGTACAGTGGGGTTCGGGCAGTGTAGGGGGACTTGCTAGGGGTGGTGTTTCAGGGTTTAGGGCAGTGTAGTGGTGTTCGTGCTGTGTATGGTGTCGTGTAGGGGATGGTGTTTCAGGCTTTAGGGCAGTGCAGTGGTGTTCGGGCAGTTTAGGGAGTCATGCAGGGGGTGGTGTTTCATGGTTTAGGGCAGTGCAGTGGTGTTCGGTCAGTGTAGGGGTTCGTGCAGGGGTGGTGTTTCAGGGTTTAGGACAGAGCAGTGGTGTTCTGGCAGTGTAGGGGGTTATGCAGGGGGTGGTGATTCAGGGTTTGGGACAGAGCAGTCCTGTTTGGGCAGTGTAGAGAGTCGTGCAGGGGGTGGTGATTCAGGGTTTAGGGCAGTGCAGTGGTGTTTGGGCAGTGTAGGGGGTCATGCTGGGGCTGGTGTTTCAGGGTTTAGGGCAGTGCAGTGGTGTTCGGGCAGTGTAGGGGGCCTTGCTGCGGCTGGTGTTTCAGGGTTTAGGGTAGAGCAGTGGTGTTCGGGCAGTGTAGGGAGTCATGCTGAGGCTGTTTTTTTATGGTTTAGGGCAGAGCAGTGCTGTTCGTGCAGTGTAGAGAGTCGTGCGGTGGAGGTGTTTCAGGCTTTAGGGCAGTGCAGTGGTGTTCGGGCATTGTAGGGGTCATGCTGAGGGTGGTGTTTTAGGGTTTAGGGCAGTGCAGTGGTTTTCGGGCAGTGTAGGGGGTCATGCAGGGGTGGTGTCTCAGGGTTTAGGGCAGTGCAGTGGTGTTCGGGCAGTGTAGGGGGACTTGCTAGGGGTGGTGTTTCAGGGTTTAGGACATTTGAGTGGTGTTCTGGCAGTGTAAAGGGTCTTGCTGGGGGTGGTGTATCAGGGTTTAGAACAGTGTAGTGGTGTTCGGGCAGTGTATGGGGACTTGCTAGGGGTATTGTTTCAGGGTTTAGGGCTGTGCAGTGGTGTTCGGGCAGTGTAGGGTGTCTTGCTGTGGGTGGTGTTTCACGGTTTAGGGCAGTGCAATAGTGTTCGGGCAGCATGGCGGTCTTGCTGGGGGTGGTGTTTCAGGGTTTAGGGCAGTGCAGTGGTGTTCGGGGAGTGTAGGGGGTCTTGCTGGAGGTGGTGTTTCAGGGTTTAGGGCAGTGCAGTGGTGTTCAGGCAGTGTTTGGGGTTTTGCTGGGGCATGGTGTTTTGGGGTTTAGGGCAGTGCAGTGGTGTTCGGGCAGTGTAGTGGGTCATGCTGGGGGGTGTCGTTTCAGGTTTTAGGGCAGAGCAGTTTTTTTCACGCAGTGTAGGGGGTCATGGGGGAGTGGTGTTTCAGGGTTTAGGGCAGTGCAGTGGTGTTCGGGCAGTGTAGGGGGGTGTGATGGGGTGGTGTTTCAGAGTTTAGGGCAGAGCAGTAGTGTTCAGCCAGTTTAGGGAGTCATGAGGGGGTGGTGTTTCAGGGTATAGGGAAGTGCATTGGTGTTCGGGCAACGTAGGGGGCCGTGCAGGGGGTGGTGTTTCAGTGTTTAAGGCAGTGCAATGGTGTTCGGGCAGTGTAGGTGGTCATGCTGGGGCTGGTGTTTCAGGGTGTAGGGCAGTGGAATGGTGTTCGGGCAGTGTAGGGTGTCTTGCTGGGGCTGGTGTTTCAGGGTTTAGGGCAGAGCAGTCGTGTTCAGACAGTGTAGGGAGTCATGCTGAGGCTGGTGTTTTAGGGTTTAGGGCAGAGCAGTGGTGTTCGGGCAGTGTAGGGAGTCATGCTGAGGCTGGTGTTTTAGGGTTTATGGCAGAGTAGTGGTGTTCGGGGAGTGTAGGGGGTTGTGATGGGGTGGTGTTTCAGAGTTTAGGGCAGAGCAGTGGTGTTCAGCCAGCTTAGGGAGTCATGAGGGGATGGTGTTTCAGGGTTTAGGGAAGTGCAGTGGTGTTCCGGCAACATACGGGGCTGTGCAGGGGGTGGTCTTTCAGTGTTTAGGGCAGTGCAGTGGTGTTCGGGCAGTGTAGGGGGTCATGCTTGGGCTGGTGTTTCAGGGTTTAGGGCAGTGCAATGGTGTTCGGGCAGTGTAGGGTGCCTTGCTGGGGCTGGTGTTTCAGGGTTTATGTCAGAGCAGTGGTGTTCGGGCAGTGTAGGGAGTCATGCTGAGGCTGGTGTTTTAGGGTTTAGGGCAGAGCAGTGGTGTTCGGAGAGTGTAGGGGGATGTGCGGGCGGTGGTGTTTTATGGTTTAGGGCAGAGCAGTGCTGTTCGGGCAGTGTAGAGAGTCATGCGGGGGTGGTGTTTCAGGGTTTAGGGGAGTGCAGTGGTGTTCGGGCAGTGTACGGTTCGAGCTGAGGGTGGTGTTTTAGGGTTTAGGCCAGTGCAGTTGTTTTCGGGCAGTGTAGGGGGTCGTGCAGGAGTGGTGTTTCAGGGTTTAAGGCAGTGCAGTGGTGTTTGTGCTGTGTCGGGGGTCGAGTAGGGGATGGTGTTTCAGGATTTAGGGCAGTAAAGTGGGGTTCGGGCAGTG
The DNA here is from genome assembly GCF_964204655.1 of Triturus cristatus. NCBI lineage: Eukaryota > Metazoa > Chordata > Amphibia > Caudata > Salamandridae > Triturus > Triturus cristatus. The sequence goes on along the minus strand of NC_140593.1, from coordinate 27,952,545 downwards.
TAGGGGGACTTGCTAGGGGTGGTGTTTCAGGGTTTAGGGCAGTGTAGTGGTGTTCTTGCTGTATATGGTGTCGTGTAGGGGATGGTGTTTCAGGCTTTAGGGCAGTGCAGTGGTGTTCGGGCAGTGTAGTAGGTCGTGCTGGGGGTGGTGTTTCAGAGTTTGGGGCAGAGCGGTGTTGTTCGGGCAGTTTAGGGAGTCATGCAGGGGGTGGTGTTTCATGGTTTAGGGCAGTGCACTGGTGTTCGGTCAGTGTAGGGGTTCGTGCAGGGGTGGTGTTTCAGGGTTTAGGGCAGAGCAGTGGTGTTCTGGCAGTGTAGGGGGTTTTGTGGGGGTAGTGTTTTTGGGTTTAGGCCAGAGCAGTCCTGTTTGGGCAGTGTAGAGAGTCGTGCAGGGGGTGGTGTTTCAGGGTTTAGGGCAGTGCAGTGGTGTTTGGGCAGTGTAGGGGGTCATGCTTGGGCTGGTGTTTCAGGGTTTAGGGCAGTGCAGTGGTGTTCGGGCAGTGTAGGGGGCCTTGCTGGGGCTAATGTTTCAGGGTTTAGGGCAGATCAGTTGTGTTCGGGCAGTGTAGGGGGATGTTCGGGAGTGTTGTTTTATGGTTTAGGGCAGAGCAGTGCTGTTCGTTCAGTGTAGAGAGTCGTGCGGTGGTGGTGTTTCAGGCTTTAGGGCAGTGCAGTGGTGTTCGGGTAGTGTAGGGGTCGTGCTGAGGGTGGTGTTTTAGGGTTTAGGGCAGTGCAGTGGTTTTCGGGCAGTGTAGGGGGACTTGCTGGGGGTGGTGTTTCAGGGTTTAGGGCATTTGAGTGTTGTTCAGGCAGTGTAAAGGGTCTTGCTGGGGGTGGTGTATAAGGGTTTAGAGCAGTTTAGTGGTGTTCGGGCAGTGTATGGGGACTTGCTAGGGGTATTGTTTCAGGGTTTAGGGCTGTGCAGTGGTGTTCGGGCAGTGTAGGGTGTCTTGCTGTGGGTGGTGTTTCAGGGTTTAGGGCAGTGCAATAGTGTTCGGGCAGTGTTTGGGGTTTTACTGGGGTGTGGTGTTTTGGGGTTTAGGGCAATGCAGTGGTGTTTGGGCAGTGTAGTGGGTCGTGCTGGGGGGTGTCGTTTCAGGGTATAGGGCAGAGCTGGGTTTTTCACACAGTGTAGGGGGTCGTGCGGGGGGTGGTGTTTCAGGGTTTAGGGTAGTGCAGTGGTGTTCGTGCAGTGTAGGGGGTTGTGCTGGGGGTGGTGTTTCAGGTGTTAGGGCAGTGCAGTGGTGATCATGAAGTCTAGGGGGTCGTGTGGGGGGTGGAGTTTCAGGGATTAGGGCAGTGCAGTGGTGTTCAGGCAGTGTAGGGTGTCATGCAGAGGGGTGGTGTTTCAGGGTTTAGGGCAGTGCAGTGGTGTTCAGGCAGCGCTGGGGGTCGTGTTTCAGAGTTTAGGGCATAGCAGTTGTGTTCGGGCTGTTTAGGGAGTGGTGCAGGGGTTGGCGTTTCAGGGTTTAGGGCAGTGCAGTGGTGTTCGGGCAGTGTAGGGGGTCGTGCAGGGGTGGTGTTTCAGGGTTTAGGGCAGAGCAGTGGTGTTCGGGCAGTGTAGGGGGATGTGCAGGAGGTGGTGTGTGACGGGGAAGAGAGTTACGCCCCATCAGTCGGGTACCCGTGGGACTCATCCCCTTCTCTTCCCCTACAGCCACCAGCGGACCCCAGCACTTCAGAGTGGTATTCCTATCCTACACAGGACTGGACTCTGGAACAGGGACTGGGCTCCTTTAATGCAGCCTTCCAATCGGACGAAACCCCGCCCACCGAGGACGTTGTCGTAGAGGGGCGGATAAAAGCTGCAGAGATCCGGAAGACGACGAACGGCGTTTCCCAGGAGGAAGAAGGAGAGACCGAGCCAAGGAGTACGAGGAGACAGGAGAGAGATCGAGGAAGAGAAGGACGTGACGACCGGAGCACGGAGCCGAGCAGAGAAGACCGCTGCAAGCCAGGAGGCCACCGACCCCTCGAGTCGCCCTGCCACGTTCCCACGGGAGGAGCGTGGCTTGAGCAGGTACGGGGGAAAGTAGCGGGCTGGGTGGGACGGAAGCCGCCACCGTAACTCTAAAGAACCCATATAGTTCAGCCACAACCCCCTCCCTTCACTCGACACCCTGTCCATTTCACTCGCCGGCGGTTAAAAAGAGCACTAGAGCACTCGGTGTCCCTCACTCCCGGCCCTTGATACAAGATAAGCAGGACGTTGTCCTAATCCGTGGTTTTCCTTGTTGTTTGTTTTCGGTTGCCGATATCCCTGCTGAGAGGTCACCGGATACATCCAGGGGGTGCGGATCAAGACCAGCGAAAACCGGAGACGCGTTCCCCTACCAGAAGCCTGGAGGCGTCAGGGCAAAAAGCATCGGACTCTCCATTGTTACTAGCTAGCAGAAGGACATTGCGCCAAAAGAGAACTTTGACAAAAATAAAGCCATCTTTACACCGCCCTAACCTGGTTGTCGACTCTGTCCCTATCACCCCGCCACAACTGGTGTCAGAAGTGGGATCTCCAACAAAGTCCGTCTGTAGTACTGAGATGGACGCACTCATCCAACATCTCATCAAGGGACAAGAGAAGTTAGAATGGGCGGTTCAGAGGCAGATGACGTCGGCCCAAGCAGATCGGGAACAATTCCAAAACACCATTACGGCACAAATCGAGAGCCTGCAGAAATCCGGCACAGTCACTGCAACCCCTACTCCTTTGGAGAACAGACCACTGAACGTTCAAAACCCGTCAGGGATCGCTTTGCAGAAATACGCAGCGGGGGAAGATCCTGACGTCTTCCTCATGAACTTTGAGAGGGCTGCTAGGGCTTTGGGATGGCCCGAGGAAAAATGGCCTTTCTTTCTGGCCCCACTGTTATCAGGCGAGGCGCAATTCGCCTACCAGGTGGCCAACCCCTTGGGAATCACACCGTACCCGGCGATCAAGGAGGTTATTTTGGATCACCTGGGTCTAGATGGGGAGGCATATCGGCTACGGTTCAGGAAGGAACGGGGCATACCGGGTGAAAATCCCAAGACCCTCTTCTTTCGCTTGAAGATGGCAGCGGATAAATGGCTAAGGCCGGCCTCCAGTACAAAGGAGGAAGTCATGAACAGAATATATTTAGAACAGCTCATGGAAGCGCTACCATATGCTACACAGCGATGGCTGAAACAGCATCCCGGCCTTACCCCAGAACAAGCCATCGAAATGGCGGCCAATTATGCCCGAGCACAACCGAAAACCCTAGGGTGGGACACAGAGAAAAACATGAAGGGCCATCCGTTGGTAAAACCAGAACGAAGAGGGAAGCCTACTCCCGAACCTACCCGACCCACACCTACGAGGATGGAGGGACCACCAATACGTGGGCCCCAGTGCTTCGACTGTGGGGAATGGGGCCACATTGCAAGACTCTGTCCCCGGAAAAGACCAGCAGACGAGCCCATGGAGGTCGGGTATCTACCCAGGACTGTACTTTACTCGGCCGAAATGGGAGCGTCTTATTATGTGAGTTTAAGGATGATCGGTTTGACGGTACAGGCCCTGTTAGATTCGGGGTGCAGACAATCAGTGATACGTAGGAGACTTGTACTGCCAAAACAGTATGTGGTAGGGGCAAAGGTCCACATAAGATGTGTACACGGGGATATAAAGCCCTACCCCCTCGCCCAAGTGACCTTGACCCCCCTTGGTAAAGAACCCTGCACCGTAAGACTGGGGGTGGTGGATTCCCTGCCAGAGGATGTGATACAAGGGGTGGATAATCCGGAGTTTCTAGCTCTGTTTAAACGATCGTTGTCCCTTCCCCCTTCATGCAAGTCCGAGCCTGTAGCAGCGCTCACCTCGGCGGAACCGTGGGTGCTAGATCGCAGTTTCCGCTTTGCACAATCCAGTGATCCTACACTGTGTAACGCTTGGGAAAGTGCCCATGTCACCCAGGATCAGGAAACCCAGAGATACCCTAGGTTTAGGATCTACAACAATCTTCTATATAGGGAAGGGGTGGAGGGAGGAGACTCTCAGCTGTTAGTGCCAGTATCATTCCGGGAGCAAGTGCTCTTCTTTGCGCACACACACCTCACAGCAGGACATAGTGGGAAGGAAAAAACCATCGATAGTATTCTACGGCATTTCTACTGGCCAGGCATCTACAGAGACGTTCAAGAGTACTGCAGAAAATGTGACATATGTCAAAGACAGAACGTACACCGGCCCCCTGCGGCGCCACTACAACCTTTACCCACCATCGGACGACCTTTTGAGAGGGTCGGTATGGATCTGATTGGACCATTACCCAAGTCATCGAGAGGCCACCTCTACCCTCTGGTCATTGTGGACTACGCAACACGGTTTGTTGAGGCTTTTCCACTACGAACACCGACAACGGCACATATCGCAGAAAAATTTGTCGAGCTCTGTTCCAGAGTTGGTTTTCCGAAAGAGGTTCTAACCGACCAGGGGACACCCTTCACGTCTAAATTGATGAGGGATGTCTGCAAAACACTGAACATACATCACCTGCGTACATCAGTATACCACCCCCAAACCGATGGTTTGGTGGAGAGGTACAATCAGACGCTGAAAACCACTCTGAAAAAGATGCTCTCGACTGAAGGAGGTGATTGGGATCGGCTGTTGCCCCTGGCTCTCTACGTACTACGGTCACAGAAACAGAGCAGCTTAGGATGTTCGGCGTTCGAGCTGGTATACGGGAGACATCCAAGGTCATTATTGGAAATCACGAAAGAAGCGTGGGAGAAAGAAGAAGAGCAAGAACAACTGTCCATGCTAGACTACACCCAGCAGCTGCGATCTAAACTGGGAAAGTTGCAAAATCTGGCGTGTTCCAATCTGGAACAAACTAGAGAAAAGCAAAAGAAATACTACGATAGAGGGACAAGACTCCGTAGATTGAAAAGAGGAGACTGGGCCCTTCTACTGCTCCCGGCCATTGCCGGTAAAGGAAAAACTGAATGGAAGGGGCCGTATGAGGTGGTGGACGTCATAGGAGACACGACCTACCGCTTGAAGATGACATCCACCAAAGTACAGTCGTACCACATCAACTTATTGAAAAAATGGATTGGGCCCCCACCAAAGAGAGTGAACTTACTCATACCCACCTCAAACAAAGAAACGTCGACATTGAATAAGTTGGTTATCAACGAAGAGCTCACGCTACAACAGAAAGAGGAGCTGGAACAAACGCTAGTACCCTACGATGATATATTTTCGGATCTACCCGGAAAAACGACGCTGGTGGAACACAGCATCGAGACCCACCCAGGAAAACGGGTAAAACAAAAACCTTACCGAATACCAGCAGCCCGTAGAGAAGCCATCAAAAAGGAAGTAGACGACATGCTGCGGCTAGGAGTCATCCGGCCTTCCAAAAGCGATTGGGCATCGCCCATTGTAATGGTCCCCAAGCCGGATGGGTCGAGACGGTTCTGTATGGACTTTCGGGCCCTGAACGCTATCTCATCCTTCGACGCCTATCCTATTCCAAGAGTGGACGAGCTGATCGAGAAACTGGGGGAAGCTGTCTACATAACCACATTGGACCTAACAAAGGGGTACTGGCAGGTACCCCTCCGAGAGGAGGACAGGAAGAAAACGGCCTTCATTACGGACGAAGGCCTGTTCGAATTCACTGTGCTGCCTTTCGGACTCCATGGGGCTCCCGCAACGTTTCAACGCCTGATGAACACCATACTACAACCCTACCACCAGTTTAGTTCAGCCTATTTGGATGACATAGTCATCTATAGCAAAACGTGGTCCGATCACTTGACCCATCTGCGTACCATCCTCTCAGCGTTACATCGGGCTGGTTTACATGTTAACGCAAAGAAGTCCCGAGCAGCATATCACCGAGTGAATTACTTGGGTTTCGTATTGGGGGATGGGACCATTAGTCCACAAATCAACAAAGTGAGGGCTATTGAGGGAACCCCCTTTCCTACTTCCAAAAGAGACTTAAGGGCGTTTCTCGGTCTTATAGGGTACTACCGCAGGTTTATCCCCAGATTCGCCGATTTAGCGGCTCCCCTCACTGACCTTCTACGGAAAGGGACCAGACCCCGAGAGCTACAGACTCCCAGTCCAGAGGCACTAAGAGCATTCAAGGACCTTAAAACAGTCATAACCACCCATCCGGTGCTGGTGTCTCCTGATTTCAATAAACCATTTGTCCTGGCCACGGACGCCTCAGACATAGGTATAGAGGGAATATTGTCACAAGTCGACCAGAGGGGGCTGGAACACCCGGTGTTGTTCATAAGCCGTAAGCTGTTTCCTAGGGAATCAAAGTACCCCACGATAGAGAGGGAATGCCTAGACATCAAATGGGCCATCGAGAAGTTACATTACTATCTCGAGGGCAAACCGTTCATTCTTTTCACAGACCACGCCCCTCTTAGATGGATGCATCAGAACCGGAGCCAGAACCCTAGAATTCTCCGATGGTTCCTCTCCCTCCAGCCTTATGCCTTTTCAGTGATGCACCGGAAGGGGAAGGACAATGGGAATGCGGACTATTTGTCCAGAGTCTTTCCTCTCCCCGAACGGGAGAATCCAGGGGGGGAGGTGTGTGACGGGGAAGAGAGTTACGCCCCAACAGTCGGGTACCCGTGGGACTCATCCCCTTCTCTTCCCCTACAGCCACCAGCGGACCCCAGCACTTCAGAGTGGTATTCCTATCCTACACAGGACTGGACTCTGGAACAGGGACTGGGCTCCTTTAATGCAGCCTTCCAATCGGACGAAACCCCGCCCACCGAGGACGTTGTCGTAGAGGGGCGGATAAAAGCTGCAGAGACCCGGAAGACGACGAACGGCGTTTCCCAGGAGGAAGAAGGAGAGACCGAGCCAAGGAGTACGAGGAGACAGGAGAGAGATCGAGGAAGAGAAGGACGTGACGACCGGAGCACGTAGCCGAGCAGAGAAGACCGCTGCAAGCCAGGAGGCCACCGACCCCTCGAGTCGCCCTGCCACGTTCCCACGGGAGGAGCGTGGCTTGAGCAGGTACGGGGGAAAGTAGCGGGCTGGGTGGGACGGAAGCCGCCACCGTAACTCTAAAGAACCCGTATAGTTCAGCCACAACCCCCTCCCTTCACTCGACACCCTGTCCATTTCACTCGCCGGCGGTTAAAAAGAGCACTAGAGCACTCGGTGTCCCTCACTCCCGGCCCTTGATACAAGATAAGCAGGACGTTGTCCTAATCCGTGGTTTTCCTTGTTGTTTGTTTTCGGTTGCCGATATCCCTGCTGAGAGGTCACCGGATACATCCAGGGGGTGCGGATCAAGACCAGCGAAAACCGGAGACGCGTTCCCCTACCAGAAGCCTGGAGGCGTCAGGGCAAAAAGCATCGGACTCTCCATTGTCACTAGCTAGCAGAAGGACATTGCGCCAAAAGAGAACTTTGACAAAAATAAAGCCATCTTTACACCGCCCTAACCTGGTTGTCGACTCTGTCCCTATCACCCCGCCACATGGTGTTTTGGGGTTTAGGGCAGAACAGTGCTGTTCGGGCCGTGTAGGGGGATGTGAGAGGGTAGTGTTTTATGGTTTAGGGCAGAGCAGTGCTGTTCGGGCAGTGTAGAGAGTCATGCAGGGGGTGGTGTTTCAGGGTTTAGGGCAGTAGAGGGGTGTTTGGGCAGTGTAGGTGGTCATGCTGGGGCTGGTGTTTCAGGGTTTATGGCAGTGCAGTGGTGTTCGGGCAATGTAGGGGGCATTGCTGGGGCAGGTGTTTCAGGGTTTAGGGCAGAGCAGTGGTGTTCTGGCAGTGTAGAGAGTCATGCTGGGTCTGAAGTTTTAGGGTTTAGGGCAGAGCAGTGGTGTTCGGGCAGTGTAGGGGGATGTGCAAGGGTAGTGTTTTATGGTTTAGGGCAGAGCAGTGCTCTTCGGGCAGTGTAGAGAGTCGTGCGGGGTGGTGTTTCAGGGTTTAGGGCAGTGCAGTGGTGTTCAGGAAGTGTAGGTGTCATGCTGAGGGTGGTGTTTTTGGGTTTAAGGCAGTGCAGTGGTTTTTGGGCAGTGTAGGGGGTCGTGCAGGGGTGGTGTTTCAGGGTTAAGGGCAGTGCAGTGGTGTTCCGGCTGTGTAGGGGGTCGTGCAGGGGATGGTGTTTCAGGGTATAGGGCAGTGCAGTGGTGTTCGGGCAATGTAGGGGCTCGTGCAGGGGGTGGTGTTTCAGGGTTTAGGGCAGTGCAGTTGTGTTCGGGCAGTGTAGGGGGCCTTGCTGGGGCTCTTGTTTCAGGGTTTAGGGCAGAGCAGTGGTGTTCGGGCAGTGTAGGGAGTCGTGCTGAGGCTGGTGTTTTAGGTTTTAGGGCAGAGCAGTGGTGTTCGGGCAGTGTAGGTGGATGTGCTGGGGGTGGTGTTTTATGGTTTAGGGCAGAGCAGTGCTGCTTGGGCAGTGTAGAGAGTAGTGCGGTGGTGGTGTTTCAGGGTTTAGGGCAGTGTACTTGTGTTCGGGCAGTGTAGTGTTCGTGCTGAGGGTGGTGTTTTAGGGTTTAGGGCAGTGCAGTGGTTTTTGGGCAGTGTAGGGGGGTCGTGCAGGGGTGGTGTTTCAGGGTTTAGGACAGTGCAGTGGTGTTGGGGCTGTGTTGGGGGTCAGGCAGGGGATGGTGTTTCAGGGTTTAGGGCACTGCAGTGGTATTCAGGCAGTGTAGGGGGACTTGCCAGGGGTGGTGTTTCAGGGTTTATTGCAGTGCAGTGGTGTTCGGGCAGTGTAGGGGTTCTTGCTGGGGATGGTGTTTCAGGGTTTAGGGCAGAGCAGTGCTGTACGGGCAGTTTAAAAAGTCATATGGGGTGGTGTTTCAGGGTTTAGGGCAGTGAAGTGGTGTTCGGGCAGTGTATGGGTCATGCTAGTGGTGGTGTTTTAGAGTTTTGTGCTGTACAGTGGTTTTCGAGCAGTGTAAGGGGTCGTGCAGGGGTGATGTTTTAGGTTTTATGGCAGTTCAGTGGTGTTCGGGATGTGTAAGGGGTCATGCAGGGGATGGGATTTCAGGGTTTAGGGCAGGGCAGTGGTGTTCGAGCAATGTAGGGGGTCGTGCGGAGGGAGTTGTTTCAGGGTTTTGTGCCATGCAGTGGTGTTCGGGAAGTGTAGGGGGTCTTGCTGGGGGTGGAGTTTCAGGGTTTAGGGCAGTGTATTGGTGTTCAGGCAGTGTAGGGGGACTTGCTAGGGGTGTTGTTTCAGGGTTTAGGGAAGTGCAGTGGTGTTCGGGCAATGTAGAGGGTTGTGCTGGGTGTGGTGTTTTAGGGTTTAGGGTAGTGCAGTGGCATTAGGGTAGTGTAGGAGGTCGTGCTGGGGCTGGTGTTTTAGCGTTTAGGGCAGTGCAGTGGTGTTCGGGCAGTGAAGGGGGTCATGCAGGGGGTGCTGTTTCAGGGTTTAGGGCAGTGCAGTGGTGTTTGGGCAGTGTAGGCAGTCTAGCAGGGTGTGGTGTTTCAGGGTTTAGGGCAGGTGTAGGAGAGTAGGGTCTGCTATCCTATGGTCACCCCAAATTTTTGCTTTTTGCTTCACTGGTTTTTGACATATTGAGGTTGTGGGCCTGCCAATCAGACCCCCAGCCTGCTGTTCTCTCTACTAAATTAAAACTATGCACCCTAGGTGCATAACCAATTGGAAGTGGATCACCCTGTCAGCCCCTGTACCAGTGTACACTAGGTACCCAGGGCATTGGTGTACCCAAGGCCTGCCCGGGGCTGAAGCATGTATTATGCCACCCCAGGCTTGGCCTAACAAATCTGACACAACTGGCTGATCACTCAGCTGGGGTAAGTTGGTGTAACCGCCTCTTACTTAGGTGTAGTATACCTATACCTAACCTTAAATGGGACACCTGGTAACCTATAAGTCACTCCTATGGCAGGCCTTAACACTCCTGAAGGCAGAGTGCTTGGTTCCATGTGAGATGGTGCTCTGGCATGAGCTGAGCCTGTCTGCAGTGGTCGGAACAACTTCCTTCTACTGTTTCCATATATCGTCATACCATATACTCTTAAGTGCATTATGAACCTCGCGGTTAAATGCTATCTTTGGTTTGGCTTTATCAAAACATGTCGAGTAAGGTGTCATACGAATTGGAATACTAACCCCTCGCCAATTCTGGCGACGGGGTTAGCATTCCATCCTTCTAGAGGGACACGACATGTACAGTACCTGAAACCCGGGTAAAATCAGACATAGCCTCAGCTCCACAAAATGGATGCTGCCACCACAGACACAAGTCTGCCCTCCTGCTGCTGGGAGTCCTTCCAGCTTGGGAGGTGTGGACAAAGGGTTTCCTGCCAGGGGAGGTGCGTGCACCACCCCAGACAGGATTTTGTGTATTGGTTAGGTAGGGCTTGAAAGAAACCAGACATGCCTGTGGCTCACAAGGAGCCTCGGGGCATATGCCAGTTCAAACCGGTCCTGGGGCACACCAGTCCCGGGCCTGGGGCGAGCTGGACAAAGGATTGGGGGTGTAACCACCCCCCTTCCTGGTCCCACCCTTAGGGAGGGACCTAGCAGGTAGTCCGGCCCCTAGAATCCATTAAAGGTAGGAGCTGTGTCCTAAGACTTCCTGGAATCAACTTGAAACTAAGAAGAAGACGGGAACTTCGACGCTCTGCCGCACAGAGGACTGAAGCTAATCTCCCCTGTGGTCAGGGAGTGACCACCTTGCTAACACAAGCACCATCCAGAGAATCAACATCTGCTTTGCCGCCGCCTCCCGCCAGAGCCCGAGCCCAGAGACTGACAAGACCTGGACCTCCGGGCCTCTCACCGCCCGATCCACAGTCCCTGAAAAGAGGAGACCCGTGGAGGCACCGAGACACGTGGAGCCAGCCATCTTGGAACGACTACGACAAGCTGACAAGTGCAACAACCGAGGCTCCCTCCAAGTTGTGCTTCGGGATCTGAGAAGCCCAACCCTCGAGCAGCATCTGCACCAAAGGTGAGCCCTCCAGCATCTCCACGATCTGCGTGGGGCCCTTCTGCATTTTGCCACTCGACGCGCCTAACAGGTTGCTGGCCCGCTGGCTAGAGGCCATCTTGGCGACGAACTCTACAAAATACACTGCTGGTCTGGTTGCTCCAGACTGGCCCTTGCTCCCCTCCAAAGGAGCAGTTCCTCTGACCTTGCTGGTCAGAGCCATCAGCTTATTTCCTTTCCTACAACAATTGCTTTTGCCAAGGCTTGTTTGCTTCGATCAAGTCGCCGACACCGCCGACAGCGAGAGCCTGCGTGGGACAGCTCGTGACTCAACTCCTGGACGTCGTCGACTTTCAGGGATCACGTGGCTGCAGAGACAAGCTACACCTTCCTTCCTATTTGCACCCAACATCGCCTGGTACCCACCTGGTGCCACGCTGGTCACTGGCTAGTGACTGTGAACACTGTCCCCTCTGCTTACAGGTCTTCAACATCTCCGATCCACCCTTGGATCCACTGCATCTCCTCCGGGCCGGTCGCCTGCAGCATCTTTGTCTTCAGGCTCCACGGAACAGATAGAAGAAACCCGACGCACTTCGAGGCCTATGCACCCGCTTCCTGTGGGTGAGGTAAAGCTGGCACTCCTGTGCCCAAGTGTAGTATTACATCTCTAGTGCCTGTGTTCCAAATCTTGAGTTCCTAGCCCATCCGGAAGATCCTCTTTGCAGTAACTTTGTACTTTTTACGCACCCATTGAAACCTATGGGAGCACACGTGTGACTATTTGCTCTGCACACGCAACCCGTGGACCTCCTGGTCACTAACTGAAGTTAGCTCCTTGTAGGCCCAGCGATTCTAGAGGCCCTAGGCCTTTTCCCTTTTCTGTTCGTGGTACTTATACCACTATTTTAGTATATGGTTTGAGTGGCCACCAGGGCCTATCCATATAAAGTGCAACTTCTGTGTATTCTGTGATAATCTTGTTTGACGATTTGTGCTCCTGTGCTCATAAAGAGACTAGGGGTTACTTTGAGAAATAAATACATATATATTTTGAATATATATCTGTGTGGTGTCCTTTCATTGGTATAAAAGGGGGTTGCATTTGGTAAAACAGCTGGCTTAACACGCATCACGAGTTTAGCCTCAAAGACTGCTTAGCCTACGCTACCACTAGGGCAGCTAGTCCGAAAAGGTTGACTTACAACCACACCATAAGGGCTGCTTGGCATGGTACAAGGTGGTCACTTTAACTAGTGAACATCATATACCAGGCCAACTTCTCACATTGGTGAGCAGCGGTTGGATTTGAGCTTGCTGTGTTTTACCATTGTAATCTCTTGGTTACCAATTGAAAGATCACATAGGTACCTGTAGGTACATATAAAACAAGATTAGATATACATAAGTTCTACTGAACTTAGTTGTTGTAGAGCACAGGGAGTAGCACACCCTGACTACAACTACTAGATAGGTTTAGTAGGTAAACCCAAGTGTAGGTAGATTGCAACACATCCACCCACACTTAAGAGCAATGGCTGGGGCAGAGGGGTCCACTGTACCCATCTCTGTTGAGAGTGACCCCCCGAGGGCACCATCCATCTTTGCTACCCTTAATCAGAATGAGCTCAGACATTTGGCAACTCTTAGAGGCCTTAAACAGTCCAAGAACCCTACCTCTGCCAAGCTCAGAGAACTCTTGCAGGATGATGAGAATCAAAGAGAGCTCAAGAAAGCCTCCCAGTTAGCCCCCTTAGGGACAGGAACAGGAGGCCCCCCTTCTGAAGATGCCACTGAGGTACCCCTTTCCATTAGCCATCCCTTAGATGAACACCATACTACAGAGGAGGAAAGTGATGGGGATACAGATGTGAGTGGGGATGAAGGGAGAACTAGCCCAGTGCCAAGTGTTATACTTGGCTCAGCTAAACCAAGGCTATTGGGGACTGACAGTGGGTTTACCCCATTGGATCTCCCCAGTGGACTTAACCCAGGGCTTTGGAGGCAAAGGAATCACTCAGGTGAGTCCAATGCTTCCCATGGCTCTAGAGGCTCTCAAGGTCACTCCAGGAGAAGGATGACCACCCCTCAGAGGAGGGAACATGAGGCCAAGATGCAAGAAGCCCAGCTGAGGATCAGGAAGCAGGAGCTAGAAGTAGCCCTGATGGAAGAGAAACTGAGCAAGGCTAGGCAGCATAAAGAGAGTGGGTCTATACCCACTGGTGGCAGCATTGTCCCTAGGGACAAAGATAGGGTTTTCGATAATTGAAACCTGTCTAAGGTTGTGCCCCCCTACAAAAGTGGGGATGACATCCACAAGTGGATAACTGCTCTTGAGAGAGCCTGCAAAGTACAGCAGGTTCCTGAAGACCAGTGGGCAGCAATCCTCTGGCTCTCCTTTGAAGGAAGAGGCAGAGACAGACTCCTCACTGTTAGAGAAGAGGATGTCAGAAACTACAGAGTCCTGAAGAGTGTCCTAGTTGATGGGTTAGGCTTAACCACTGAAGAGTACAGGTTAATGTTCAGAGACACCCAAAAGACACAGACTCAGGACTGGTCTGAATACATTGAATGTGCCACTAAGGCTTTGGAGGGTTGGTTGCTGGGAAGTAAGGTATCTGATTTTACAGGATTGTATAATTTGATGATGAGAGAACAGATTTTAAATACCTGTCAAAACCAGCAACTGCATCAACACTTGGTTGACTCTGATCTGACCTCTCCCCAAGAATTGGGAAAGAAGGCAGACAAATGGGTCAGAACCAGGGTTAAGCAAAAGAACCAGAACCAGGGCCAAGGAGGTGATCAGAAGAAAACAGACCAGAAGGGTGGAGATCAGAAACCTAAAGACCAGAAGTCTTCAACAGGGCCCCAAACTACTGCTAAGGAGGGTGGGTCCCAACAGTCCAAAAAGAAGAAAGAAGGTCAAAAGAAACCCTGGTGCAATCATTGCAAGAATACAACTCACTGGACTAGTGATTGCAAAAAGGGTGGAGCCCCCAACACTGTTGCCCCTAAGGCACCTGCTCCCAGTACTACTGTTAGCAGTGTTGGTCCCCAGACAAAGGGTGTAGTGGGAATCACTCTGGGAACTGAAGGAGATTCTGACTTAGACAGAACCCTGACACAGGCAGTCCTGATCTGTGATGGGGACATTGATTTGTCCCTGACTGTGAGCCCCAGTAACCTGGGCAAGTACAGACAGACTCCTTTAATTAATGACAAAGTGGCTCAAGCCTACAGGGACACATGTGCCAGTGTCACTATGGTGACACCAGGCTTTGTGGATCCTGGACAGTACATACCAGGTGAGAATTACCTGGTGACCAATGCCAGCAATGCCACTACTTCACATAGTGTGGCAGTTGTTAACTTCTCATGGGGAGGGGTAACTGGCCTCAAAAGGGTTGTGGTTAGTGCAGACCTCCCAGTAGAATGTTTGTTGGGCAATGACCTAGAGAGTTCTCTATGGTCAGAAGTGGAGTACAGGACTCATGCAGAGATGTTAGGTATATCATCACATGTCCTTGCTGTGACCAGGTCACAGGCCAAAAAGTGCCTCACTGAACCTCAGGTCTTGGATCCTGGAACAATGGACCAAGCACCTACCAAGAAGAAGAACAGGAGGGTCAAGGCTGTGCCTTCCCCCCTGCCTCAGAGTGATGATCAGCCTTCCCAGGAAGCTGATCTAGAGGACCCTGAAGGAACTGTCCCTGAAGAGCTTGAACCTGACCAGGTTGAGTTTCTGGGGACAGGGGGACCTTCAAGGGCTGACTTGAGGCAGGCTCAGTTATCCTGTCCCTCTCTTGAACCCCTCAGACAGCTGGCTGCTGCTGAGGCTGCTGGGAATGCTCAAGGTACCCATAAAGTGTATTGGGATGAAGGGCTCCTTTATTCAGAGGCTAGAGACCCCAAGCCTGGTGCAACCAGGAGGTTGGTTATACCTCTGCAATTTAGGGGCTTCCTTCTTACCTTGGCCCATGATATTCCTTTAGCAGGACACCTAGGCCAGAATAAGACCTGGGACAGACTTGTCCCTCACTTTCACTGGCCTCATATGAATGAAGATACAAAGGAGTTTTGTCGCTCCTGTGTTACCTGCCAAGCCAGTGGCAAATCAGGTGGCACAACAAAGGCCCCCCTGATACCACTACTTGTGGTGGGGGTTCCCTTTGAAAGAGTGGGAATAGATATAGTGGGTCCCATGGATCCTCCCACTGCATCTGGGCACAGATTTATACTGGTGGTAGTGGATCATGCCACCAGGTATCCAGAGGCAATTCCCCTTAGGACCACTACAGCACCTGTTGTGGCCAGGGCCCTGCTGGGAGTATTCTCCAGAGTGGGGTTTCCTAAGGAGGTAGTATCTGACAGAGGTACCAACTTTATGTCAGGATACTTGACAGCTATGTGGAAGGAATGTGGTGTCAACTACAAGTTCACCACCCCTTATCACCCACAATGCAATGGGCTTGTTGAGAGATTCAACAAGACCCTAAAGGGTATGATCAAAGGATTACCTGAAAAGCTCAGGCGAAGATGGGACATCCTTCTACCCTGCCTTCTGTTTGCTTACAGAGAGGTCCCACAAAAGGGGGTTGGCTACAGCCCCTTTGAATTGTTGTTTGGGCACCCTGTGAGAGGCCCACTGTGTTTGGTGAAGGAAGGATGGGAGTTACCTCTCAAAAAGCCTAAGCTAGACATAGTGGACTATGTACTTGGTCTCCGCTCCAGGATGGCTGAGTATATGGAGAAGGCATCCAAAAACCTTGAGGCAAGCCAGGCCTTACAGAAAGCTTGGCATGACCAAAAGGCTGTCTTGGTTGAGTATCAGCCAGGACAGAAGGTATGGGTGTTGGAGCCAGTGGCCCCAGCAGCACTCCAAGACAAATGGTCTGGACCCCATACAATCCTGGAAAAGAAGGGAGAGGTCACCTACTTGGTGGACCTAGGAACTCCCAGGAGTCCCCACAGGGTACTCCATGTTAACAGGCTCAAAGCATATGTTGACAGGGCAGACATGGGTTTGCTCATGGCTACAGATGAGGGACAGGAGGAAGAGAGTGACCCTCTCCCAGACCTGTTGTCTCAGAACCCTGAAGATGGCTCAGTTGAAGGAGTGACCCTTGGAGGCAACCTCACTGCCCATCAGCAGACGGAATGTAGACAGGTTCTACAATCATTTTCACATATGTTTTCAAACTGACTGGTGTACCCATGTGGTGGACACTGGTGACAGTCTGCCTGTAAAGAACAAGCTTTACAGACAACCTGACCACGTCAGGGACTGTATAAAGGCTGAGGTACATAAAATGCTGGAATTAGGTGTCATTGAACCCTCAGAGAGCCCCTGGGCTAGCCCAGTGGTTCTGGTCCCCAAACCTCACACCAAAGATGGCAAGAGAGAGATGAGGTTCTGTGTGGACTACAGGGGTCTCAATGCTGTCACCAGGACAGATGCACACCCTATTCCAAGGGCAGATGAGCTCATAGATAAACTAGCTTCTGCAAAGTTTTTGAGCACATTTGACTTAACAGCTGGCTATTGGCAAATCAGATTAGCTGAGGAGTCTAAGGCCAAAACAGCATTCTCAACCCCAGGTGGGCATTATCAGTTTGTGGTGATGCCCGTTGGTCTGAAGAATGCACCTGCCACCTTCCAACGGTTGGTGAACCAAGTCCTCACTGGGTTGGATTACTTTTGTGCAGCATATCTTGATGACATTGCTGTCTTTAGCTCCACCTGGGAGGATCACCTGATCCACCTGAAGAAGGCTCTTGAGGCCCTGCAGAGGGCAGGCCTCACTATCAAGGCTACTAAGTGCCAGATAGGGCAGAGTAAGGTTGTGTATTTGGGCCACCTTGTAGGTGGAGGCCAAGTTCAACCACTGGAGAGTAAGATCCAATCCATCAAGGACTGGTCCCCTCCAACCACCCAGACTCAAGTTCGAGCTTTCTTGGGCTTGACTGGGTACTACAGGAAGTTTGTTAAGAACTATGGGTCCATAGTGACTCCTCTTAATGATCTGACATCCAAGAAGATGCCCAAAAAGGTTCAGTGGACAGTAAGCTGTCAAAAGGCATTTGATGACCTGAAGGAGGCCATGTGCTCTGCACCTATCCTGAAAAGTCCTGACTACTCCAAAGAGTTTATTGTCCAAACAGATGCTTCTGAGTTGGGTGTGGGAGCTGTGCTGTCACAACTTAATGTAGATGGTCAAGACCAACCCATTGCTTTTATTAGCAGAAGGTTGACCCCCAGAGAGAAGAATTGGTCAGATATTGAGAGGGAGGCCTTTGCTGTGGTGTGGGCCCTGAAGAAGCTGAGGCCATACTTGTTTGGCACTCACTTCAAGATTCAGACCGACCATAAGCCCCTCTTGTGGCTAAATCAGATGAAGGGTGAAAATCCCAAACTGCTTAGGTGGTCCATTTCCCTACAGGGTATGGACTTTACAGTGGAGCACCGGCCAGGTACTGACCATGGGAATGCAGATGGTCTCTCCAGGTACTTCCACTTAGGACATGAAGACGAGACTGGTCAAGGCTAGTTTAATGTCCCAGCGTTTGGGGGGGGGGGTTGTGTAGGAGAGTAGGGTCTGCTATCCTATGGTCACCCCAAATTTTTGCTTTTTGCTTCACTGGTTTTTGACATATTGAGGCTGTGGGCCTGCCAATCAGACCCCCAGCCTGCTGTTCTCTCTACTAAATTAAAACTATGCACCCTAGGTGCATAACCAATTGGAAGTGGATCACCCTGTCAGCCCCTGTACCAGTGTACACTAGGTACCCAGGGCATTGGTGTACCCAAGGCCTGCCCGGGGCTGAAGCATGTATTATGCCACCCCAGGCTTGGCCTAACAAATCTGACACAACTGGCTGATCACTCAGCTGGGGTAAGTTGGTGTAACCACCTCTTACTTAGGTGTAGTATACCTATACCTAACCTTAAATGGGACACCTGGTAACCTATAAGCCACTCCTATGGCAGGCCTTAACACTCCTGAAGGCAGAGTGCTTGGTTCCATGTGAGATGGTGCTCTGGCATGAGCTGAGCCTGTCTGCAGTGGTCGGAACAACTTCCTTCTACTGTTTCCAGATATCGTCATACCATATACTCTTAAGTGCATTATGAACCTCGCGGTTAAATGCTATCTTTGGTTTGACTTTATCAAAACATGTCGAGTAAGGTGTCATACGAATTGGAATACTAACCCCTCGCCAATTCTGGCGACGGGGTTAGCATTCCACCCTTCTAGAGGGACACGACATGTACAGTACCTGAAACCCGGGTAAAATCAGACATAGCCTCAGCTCCACAAAATGGATGCTGCCACCACAGACACAAGTCTGCCCTCCTGCTGCTGGGAGTCCTTCCAGCTTGGGAGGTGTGGACAAAGGGTTTCCTGCCAGGGGAGGTGCGTGCACCACCCCAGACAGGATTTTGTGTATTGGTCAGGTAGGGCTTGAAAGAGACCAGACATGCCTGTGGCTCACAAGGAGCCTCGGGGCATATGCCAGTTCAAACCGGTCCTGGGGCACACCAGTCCTGGGCCTGGGGCGAGCTGGACAAAGGATTGGGGGTGTAACCACCCCCCTTCCTGGTCCCACCCTTAGGGAGGGACCTAGCAGGTAGTCCGGCCCCTAGAATCCGCTTAAAGGTAGGAGCTGTGTCCTAAGACTTCAGACATCCTGGAATCAACTTGAAACTAAGAAGAAGACGGGAACTTCGACGCTCTGCCGCACAGAGGACTGAAGCCAATCTCCCCTGTGGTCAGGGAGTGACCACCTTGCTAACGCAAGCACCATCCAGTGAATCAACGTCTGCTTTGCCGCCGCCTCCCGCCGGAGCCCGAGCCCAGAGACTGACAAGACCTGGACCTCCAGACCTCTTACCGCCCGATCCACAGTCCCTGAAAAGAGGAGACCCGTGGAGGCACCGAGACACGTGGAGCCAGCCATCTTGGAACGACTACGACAAGCTGACAAGTGCAACAACCGAGGCTCCCTCCAAGTTGTGCTTTGGGATCTGAGAAGCCCAACCCTCGAGCAGCATCTGCACCAAAGGTGAGCCCTCCAGCATCTCCACGATCTGCGTGGGGCCCTTCTGCATTTTGCCACTCGACGCGCCTAACCGGTTGCTGGCCCGCTGGCTAGTGGCCATCTTGGCGATGAACTCTACAAAATACACTGCTGGTCTGGTTGCTCCAGACTGGCCCTTGCTCCCCTCCAAAGGAGCAGTTCCTCTGACCTTGCTGGTCAGAGCCATTAGCTTATTCCCTTTCCCACAACAATTGCTTTTGCCAAGGCTTGTTTGCTTCGATCAAGTCGCCGACACCGCCGACAGTGAGAGCCTGCATGGGACAACTCGTGACTCGACTCCTGGACGTCGTCGACCTTCAGGGATCACGTGGCTGCAGAGACAAGCTACACCTTCCTTCCTGTTTGCACCCGACATCGCCTGGTACCCACCTGGTGCCACGCTGGTCACTGGCTAGTGACTGTGAACACTGTCCCCTCTGCTTCCAGGTCTTCAACATCTCCGATCCACCCTTGGATCTACTGCATCTCCTCCGGGCCGGTCGCCTGCAGCATCTTTGTCTTCAGGCTCCACGGAACAGATAGAAGAAACCCGACGCACTTCGAGGCCTATGCACCCGCTTCCTGTGGGTGAGGTAAAGCTGGCACTCCTGTGCCCAAGTGTAGTATTACATCTCTAGTGCCTGTGTTCCAAATCTTGAGTTCCTAGCCCATCCGGAAGATCCTCTTTGCAGTAACTTTGTACTTTTTACGCACCCATTGAAACCTATGGGAGCACGCGTGTGACTATTTGCTCTGCACACGCAACCCGTGGACCTCCTGGTCACTAACTGAAGTTAGCTCCTTGTAGGCCCAGCGATTCTAGAGGCCCTAGGCCTTTTCCCTTTTCTGTTCGTGGTACTTATACCACTATTTTAGTATATGGTTTGAGTGGCCACCAGGGCCTATCCATATAAAGTGCAACTTCTGTGTATTCTGTGATAATCTTGTTTGACGATTTGTGCTCCTGTGCTCATAAAGAGACTAGGGGTTACTTTGAGAAATAAATACATATATATTTTGAATATATATCTGTGTGGTGTCCTTTCATTGGTATAAAAGGGGGTTGCATTTGGTAAAACAGCTGGCTTAACACGCATCACGAGTTTAGCCTCAAAGACTGCTTAGCCTACGCTACCACTAGGGCAGCTAGTCCGAAAAGGTTGACTTACAACCACACCATAAGGGTTGCTTGGCATGGTACAAGGTGGTCACTTTAACTAGTGAACATCATATACCAGGCCAACTTCTCACAGCAGGGTTTTCAGGCAGTGTAGGGGGTCTTGCTGAGGGTGGTGTTTCAGGGTTTAGGGCAGTGGTACAATGTTGCTCGTGAAGTGTAGGGGGTCTTGCAGGGGGTGGTATTTCAGGGTTTAGGGCAGTGGTGTTCGGGCAGTGTAGCACGTCTTACTGGGGTTGAAGTTTCAGGGTTTAGTGCAGGGGTGTTCAGGCAGTGTAGGGGGTCTTGCTGCGGGTGGTGTTTCAGGGTTCAGGGCAGTGCAGTGGTGTTCAGGTAGTGTAGGGGATGGTGCTGGGTCTGGTGTTTCAGTGTTTAGGGCAGTGCAGTGGTGTTCGGACAGTGTTGGTGGTCTTGCTGGGGCTTTTGTTTCAGGGTTTAGGGCAGTGCAGTGGTGTTTGGGCAGTGTAGGGGGTCATGCTAGGAGTGGTGTTTCAGTGGTTAGGCTAAAGCAGTGGTGTTCGGGCAGTGTAGGGGTTTGTGCAGGGGTGGTGTTTCAGGGTTTAGGGCAGTGCAGTGGTGTTTGGGCAGTGTAGGGGCTCTTGCTGGGGGTGTTGTTTCAGGGTTAGGGCAGTGAGGTGGTTTTAGGACAGTGTAGTGGATCTTCCTGGTGGTGGTGTTTCAGGGTTTAGGGCAGAACAGTGGTGTTTACGCAGTGTAGGAGGTTGTGTTGGGTGTGGTGTTTCAGGGTTTAGGGCAGTACAGTGGTGTTTGGGCAGTGTGAGGGTCATGCTGTGGCTTGTGTATTAGGGTTTAGGGCAGTGCAGTGGTGTTCAGTCAGTCTAGGGTGTCGTGCTGCGGCTGGTGTTTTAGGGTTTAGGGCAGTGCAGTGGTGTTCTGGCAGTGTAGGGAGTCTTGCTGGGGCTGGTGTTTTATGGTTTAGAGAAGTGCAGTTGTGTTCGGGCAGTGTAGGGTATCATGCTGGGGGTGGTGTTTTATGGTTTAGGGTAGTGCAGTGCAGTGGTGTTCATTCAGTGTAGGCAGTCATGCAGGGAGTGGTGTTTCAGGGTTTAGGGCAGTGGTGTTCTGGCATTGTAGGGGGTCTTCCTGGGGGTGTTGCTTCAGGGTTTAGGGCAGTGGTGCAGTTGTGCTTGTGCAGTGTAGGGGGTCTTGCAGGGGGTGGTGTTTCAGAGTTTAGGGCAGTGGTGTTCGGGCAGTGTAGCACGTCTTACTGGGGTTGAAGTTTCAGGGTTTAGTGCAGGGGTGTTCAGGCAGTGTAGGGGGTCTTGCTGCGGGTGGTGTTTCAGGTTTCAGGGCAGTGCAGTGGTGTTCAGGTAGTGTAGGGGATGGTGCTGGGTCTGGTGTTTCAGTGTTTAGGGCAGTGCAGTGGTGTTCGGACAGTGTTGGTGGTCTTGCTGGGGCTTTTGTTTCAGGGTTTAGGGCAGTGCAGTGGTGTTTGGGCAGTGTAGGGGGTCATGCTAGGAGTGGTGTTTCAGTGGTTAGGCTAAAGCAGTGGTGTTCGGGCAGTGTAGGGGGTTGTGCAGGGGTGGTGTTTCAGGGTTTAGGGCAGTGCAGTGGTGTTTGGGCAGTGTAGGGGCTCTTGCTGGGGGTGTTGTTTCAGGGTTAGGGCAGTGAGGTGGTTTTAGGACAGTGTAGTGGATCTTCCTGGTGGTGGTGTTTCAGGGTTTAGGGCAGAACAGTGGTGTTTACGCAGTGTAGGAGGTTGTGTTGGGTGTGGTGTTTCAGGGTTTAGGGCAGTACAGTGGTGTTTGGGCAGTGTGAGGGTCATGCTGGGGCTTGTGTATTAGGGTTTAGGGCAGTGCAGTGGTGTTCAGTCAGTCTAGGGTGTCGTGCTGCGGCTGGTGTTTTAGGGTTTAGGGCAGTGCAGTGGTGTTCTGCAAGTGTAGGGAGTCTTGCTGGGGCTGGTGTTTTATGGTTTAGAGAAGTGCAGTTGATTTCGGGCAGTGTAGGGTATCATGCTGGGGGTGGTGTTTTATGGTTTAGGGTAGTGCAGTGGTGTTCGGGTAGTGTAGGGGGTCATGCTGGGGGTGGTGTTTTAGGGTTTAGTGCAGTGCAGTGGTGTTCAGACAGTGTAGGGGATCATGCTGGGGTGGTGTTACAGGGTTGAGGGCAGTTCAGTGGTGTTCGGGCAGTGTAGGGGGTCGTGCTGGGGGTGGTGTTTCAGGGTTTAAGGCAGTGCAGTGGTGTTCGGGCAGTGTAGGGGGTCATGCTGGGGTGGTGTTTCAGGGTTTAGGGCAGTGCAGTGGTGTTCGGGCAGTGTAGGCGGTCTTGCAGGGTGTGGTGTTTCAGAGTATAGGGCAGTGGTGTTCGGGCAGTGTAGGGGCCTTTCTGGGGGTGTTGTTTCAGGGTTTATGGCAGTGGCGCAGTGGTGTTCGGGAATTGTAAGGGGTCTTGCAGAGGGCTGTGTTTCAGGGTGTAGGGCAGTGGTGTTCGGACAGTGTAGGGGGTCTTGCTGGGGGTGGTGTTTCAGGTTTTAGGGCAATGGTGTTCGGGCAGTGTAGGGGGTCGTGCTGGGGCTGGTGTTTCAGGGTTTTGGGCAGTGCACTGGTGTTCAGGCAGTGTAGGGTCTCGTGCGGGGGCTGGTGTTTCAGGGTTTAGGGCAGTGCAGTTGTGTTCGGGCAGTGTATGGGGTCATGCGGGGGGTGCTGTTTCAGGGTTTAGAGCAGTGCAGTGGTGTTCGGGCAGTATAGTGGGTCGTGCAGGGGTGGTGTTTCAGGGTTTAGGGCAGTGCAGTGGTGTTTAAGCAGTGTAGGAGGTTGTGCTGTGTGTGGTGTTGCAGGGTTTAGGGCAGTACAGTTGTGTTTGGGCAGTGTGACGATCATGCTGGGGCTTGTGTTTTAGGGTTTAGGGCACTGCAGTGGTGTTCAGGCACTGTAGGGAGTCTTGATGGGGCTGGTGTTTTATGGTTTAGGGAAGTGCAGTTGTGTTCGGGCAGTGTAGGGGGTCATGCTGGGGATGGTGTTTTAGGGTTTAGGGTAGTGCAGTGGTGTTCGGGTAGTGTAGGGGGTCATGCTGGGGGTGGTGTTTTAGGGTTTAGTGCAGTGCAGTGGTGTTCAGGCAGTGTAGGGGGTCATGCTGGCGTGGTGTTACAGGGTTTAGGTCAGTGCCGTGGTGTTCGGGCAGTGTAGGCGGGCGTGCAGGGTGTGGTGTTTCAGAGTATAGGGCAGTGGTGTTTGGGCAGTGTAGGGGTCTTTCTGGGGGTGTTGTTTCATGGTTTATGGTAGTGGTGCAGTGGTGTTTGGGCATTGTAAGGGGTCTTGCAGTGTGCTGTGTTTCAGGGTTTAGGGCAGTGGTGTTCGGACAGTGTAGGGGGTCTTGCTGGGGGTGGTGTTTCAGGGTTTAGGTCAGTGGTGTTCGGGCAGTGTAGGGGGTTGTGCTGGGGCTGATGTGTCAGGGTTTAGGGCAGTGCACTGGTGTTCGGGCAGTGTAGAGTCTTGTGCGGGGGCTGGTGTTTCAGGTTTTAGGGCAGTGCAGTTGTGTTCGGGCTGTGTAGGGGGTCGTGTGGGGGGTGGTGTTTCAGGATTTAGAGCAGTGCATGGTGTTCAGGCAGTATAGTGGGTCGTGCAGGGGGTGGTGTTTCAGGGTTTAGGGCGGTACAGTGGTGTTTGGGCCGTGTAGGCGGTCTTGCAGGGTGTGGTGTTTCAGGATTTAGGGCAGTGGTGTTCAGGCAGTATAGGGGGTCTTTCTGGGGGTGGTGTTTTGGTGTTTAGAGCAGTGCAGAGGTGTTCGGGCATTGTAGGGGGTCTTGCAGTGGGTGGTGTTTCAGGGTTTAGGGCAGTGGTGTTCGGGCAGTGTAGGGTTTCTTGCTGGGGGTGGTGTTTCAGGGTTTAGGGCAGTGAAGTGGTTTTCGGGCAGTGTAGGGGGTCGAGCTGGGGCTGGTGTTTCAGGGTTTAGGGCAGTGCACTGGTGTTCGGGCAGTGTAGGGACTCGTGCAGGGGCTGGTGTTTCAGGGTTTAGGGCAGTGCAGTGGTGTTCGGGCAGTGTAGGGGATCGTGCGGGGGCTAGTGTTTCAGTGTTTATGGCAGTACAGTGGTTTTCGGGCAGTTTGGGGGGGTCATGAGGGGCTGGTGTTTCCGGGTTTAGGTTAGTGCATTGGTGTTTGGGCAGTGTAGGGGGTCATGCGGGGGCTGGTGTTTCAGGGTTTAGGGCAGTGCAGTGGTGTTCGTGGAGTGTGCGGGGTTGTGCGGGGGCTGGTGTTTCAGGTTTTAGGGCAGTGCAGTGGTGTTCATTCAGTGTAGGCAGTCATGCAGGGAGTGGTGTTTCAGGGTTTAGGGCAGTGGTGTTCTGGCATTGTAGGGGGTCTTCCTGGGGGTGTTGCTTCAGGGTTTAGGGCAGTGGTGCAGTTGTGCTTGTGCAGTGTAGGGGGTCTTGCAGGGGGTGGTGTTTCAGAGTTTAGGGCAGTGGTGTTCAAGCAGTGTAGGGGATCTTGCTGGGGGTGGTGTTTCAGGGTTTAGGGCAGAGGTGTTCAGGCAGTGTAGGGGGTCTTGCTGGGGGTGGTGTTTCAGAGTTTAGGGCAGTTCAGTCGTGTTTGGGTAGTGTAGGGGGTCCCCCTACACTGCCCGAACACCACTGCTGTGCCCTAAACTCTGAAACACCAGCCCCAGCATGACCCCATACACTGCCTGAACACCACTGCACTGCCCTAAACCCTGAAACACCACCCCCTGCAAGACTCTCTACACTGCCCGAATAGCACTGCTCTGCCCTAATCCCTGAAACAACACACCTAGCAAGTCCCCCTACACTGCCTGAACACCACTACACTACCCTAAACCCTGAAACACCACCCCCAGCAAAACCCCCATAAACTGCCTGAACACCACCTCACTGCCCTAAAACCTGAAACACTAGCCCCAGCACGACACCATTCACTCCATGAACACCACTGCACTACCTTAAACCCTGAAACGTGAATGAGAAGGGTGTCCTTTGGACAGAGTAGATTAAATGCAAACGATAGTTCTTCCACAACAAGCCTCAATCAGTCTCTATTGTCACATTCGTTTGTCCATACCGAGGAAGGTTGAAATACATATTGTCAAAAAATAAACAAAACAAAGTTATAAAAATCTGGCTTCACAAATTAATTTATTAGTTGTTCAAAATATAATAAAGAAAAAAGGGTTATTTGATAAAATTATTATTCATCATTAATAAACCGTAAGCTTAAATAAAAACAAATTACCAATCAATAAACTACACAATCTGCTAACACGGGCGCTAGTTAACGAGTACAAAACACGAAAATACCGGGTTCTACGTCCTATGTATTGTTTTCACGGATGTGTAATTTTCCTAATGACATATTGTATCTGTATGTAATAGTGAATATATATTTCAATCTTCCTCAGTATGGACAAATGAATGTGACAATAGAGGCTGATTGAGGCTTGTTGTGGAAGAACTATTGTTTGCATTTAATCCACTCTGTCCAAAGGACATCCTTCTCATTCACGTTTCAGGGTTTAAGGCAGTGCAGTGGTGTTCGGGCAGTGTGGGGGGTTGTGCGGGGGCTGGTGTTTCAGGGTTTAGGGTAGTGCAGTGGTGTTCGTGGAGTGTAGGGTGTCGTGCTGGGGCTGGTGTTTCAGGGTTTAGGGCAGTGAGGTAGTGTTTGGACAGCTTAAGGGGGTTGTGCTGGGGCTGGCGTTTTAGGGTTTAGGGCAGTGCAGTTTTGTTTGGGCAGTGTAGGGGGTCGTGCTGGGGCTGGTGTTTCAGGGTTTAGGGCAGTAAGGTGGTGTTTGGACAGTTTATGGGGGTTGTGTGGGGGGTGGTGTTTCAGGGATTAGGGCAGTGCAGTGGTGTTCGGGCAGTGTAGGGTGTCATGCAGAAGGGTGGTGTTTCAGTGTTTAGGGCAGTGCAGTAGTGTTTGGGCAGTGTAGGGTGTTATGCTGGGGCTGGTGATTCAGGGTTTAGGGCAGTGCAGTGGTGTTCGGGCCGTGTATGGGGTCATGCTGGGGCTGGTGTTTCAGAGTTTTGGGCAGAGCAGTGGTGTTCGGGCAGTGTAGGGGTCATGCTGGGGGTGGTATTTCAGGGTTTAGGGAAGTGGTGTTTGGGCAGTGTAGGGGATCTTGCTGGAGGTGATGTTTCATGGGTTAGGGCAGTGCAGTAGTGTTCAGGCAGTGTAGGGGTCTTGCTGGGTGTAGTGTTTCAGGGTTTAGGGCAGTGCAGTGGTGTTCGGGCAGTGTAGGGGTTCATGCTGGGGGTGGTGTTTTAGGGTTTAGGGCAGTGCAGTGGTGTTCGGGCAGTGTAGGGGGTCATGGGTTGGTGTTTCAGGGTTTAGGGCAATGCAGTGGTGTTCGGGCAGTGTAGGGGCTCATGCTGGGAGTAGTGTTTCAGGTTTTAGGGAAGTGCAGTGGTGTTCGGGCAGTGTAGGGGGTCATGCTGGGGGTGGTGTTTCACGGTTTAGAGCTGTGCAGTGGCGTTCGGGCAGTGTAGGGGGTTGTGCTGGGGGTAGTGTTTCAGGGTTTAGGGTAGTGCAGTGGTGTTTGGGCATTTTAGAGAGTCGTGCTGGGGTAGTGTTTTAGGGTTTAGGGCAGTGCAGTTCTGTTTGTGTAGTGTACAGCACAAGCGCTGCGTCACTAGGTGAGACCTTAAAAGCATTGCACCAAGATGGCTGCCAACACTTCCTGGATTGAAGTGTTGGCAGCCAATTAGAGCCAAGCTCTTGCTTGTGTAGTTAGGTCCCGCCCAGATATATATAAAAAAAATTCCTTTAATATCTCAAAAACTACTGAACGGATTTACACCTTTTAAAAAAAAGGTCGCTTTATGAACCAAGCACTACTATTTTGCCAAATTTGGTTTAATTCCA
This sequence comes from Triturus cristatus, assembly GCF_964204655.1. Lineage (NCBI taxonomy): Eukaryota > Metazoa > Chordata > Amphibia > Caudata > Salamandridae > Triturus > Triturus cristatus. Next base: position 27,925,547 of record NC_140593.1, on the reverse strand, counting down.
TTCAGCAGTTTCAGCTGTAACAGTGTCTAAAGTTTCCTATCGGAAATTGATTTTTGACCTCTATTTATTGGATCTCTCAGGAACTACTGAATGGATTTACACCATTTTAAAGAAGGTCTCTTTCTGATCCAAGGGCTACATTTTGCCAAATTTGGTGTGATTCCTTTCAGCAGTTCGGGCTGTAGTCATGTCTAAAGATTCCTATGGGAAATACCATGGAGAAAACCTGTTTTAGGACCCCCCTTTTTTCTCGGCCTCTGCTTGGCGAATCACCCTCAAACTTTCAGGATATGAGCTGACTGGAGCGGGATCAACATTTTGAAAATTTCACAAAGATTCGTCAGCCGGTGCCAAAGTTATTGGAAAAAGAAAAAAACACTTTTTGAATAGAAAAAAGATCCTAACTATAACTACTTACTGGCGACCACCAGTAGGCAATATATAATGTATGTATGTATGTTTATATATATGTGCGTATATATACTACTCACACACCTAGTCAGTTATTCAAATAATTAATCACACTGCCATTTACTTACCTATACAGTTATACAAACACCAGCTCAATTACTCATACAAATACTAGCACATTCTTACGCTCTTATACAATCACTGATACAAGCACACACTCATCCATACAGCCACTCTCACAATCACACACTCTCACTTATAGCCATTTATATATTCCAACACACATATATACTGCCTTTCACATATGTAGTTACTCACACATGTACCACTGAGATACACATTCACTCACTAACACACCATACACACACTCACCCACCCATACAGTCCATCATAGACATACTAATGAAACCATGCACCTAGTAAATCAACCACTCACACATCTATGCACAGAGTCACACACACCCCACCCACACAAACACTCAGGCACCCATACAGATAATCAGACAACCTATCAATAACCCATATAGCCACTCATGTAGCTATTCGCAAACCCATGCAGCCACTTACACACGAACAGACAGATGGATACAGACATTCACACAGTTTACTCACTAACCCATGCATTCAGTAAGATACGTTTAATCACTCACTTATAGAGTCATTCACGCACCTACTAAGTCATCCATTCAGACACTTATGCACCCACTCATTCTTCAATACGCCTTTCCCTATATATATTAAACATATTTAAACTTTAAAGAAACACACAGTCACTGGATGATGTCATTAGTGATGTCATTTGAGATGTCATGAGTGATGTCACTGACCATGTCATGAGTGATGTAATATGTGACGTCATCAGCAGTGCATTGCGGGGGCGTGAGTTATAGTTAGCTGAACTAACTATAACGGGGACATTTCTATGGTTTTGTATGATTGAAATTTCAAACTAACTATAACTTTCCCTAAAACCTATGTTTTTTTCAGTGAATTTCTATGGCTTTTTAAATGCTAATTTCTGTGTCTGTGTGGGTGGGTGGGGGTGTGTGACTCTGTGCATAGATGTCTGAGTCGGTGATTCACTGGTTGTATGGATTCAAAAGTGCATCTCCGAAGGGTGGTATGGGTAAGTTAGTGTGTGTATGGGTGTGTTGGTGAGTGAATCAATGTCTCAGTGATATATGTGTGAATAATTACATATGTTTTAAGGCAGTATATGTGAGTGTTGCAATATATAAATGACTATACGTGAGAGTAAGTTACTTGAAGAGTGGGTGTATAAATGAGTGTCTGCTTGTATCAGTGATTGTATAAGACAGTAAGTATGTGTTAGTATCTGCATAAATAAGTGATGTGGTGTGTGTATAAATAACTGAGTTAATGTGTGTTTAACTGTATTCATGAGTAAATGGGTATGTGATTGATTCTTTGCATTACTGACTAGGTGTGTGAGTAACTCTATGGATGAGTGGCGGAGTGTGACTGTATGTATAGGTGTATGAGTGCATATTATAGTACTGTATTGATGAGTAACTGCATGTATAAGTGTAGGGGTGGGCAGAATTTGCAAAGTTGCCTTCTGCAAATTTCCTCAAAACTGCAAGAAATTTTGCTGCGCCCGTCAAAAGTATTATCGCCTGTAAACTGGCGCTCTGTGTTTGCGTGAGAATAAAACCAATCTGGTCACTGTGTCTTGCTTTATTTATTTATTTATTTAATTTATTTGCCGAGGGTTGTTGAACCTCGCTCTTACGGGCTATTTGAGGGAGCCCGTGCATCGATCCTGACTGTGCACTTCCAAAAGCTAGAGCAATGACATTCAGCAAGTAGATGGTTGGGGCAATCATGTGAGCTCCACACTAAAGCACCCCAACACAACTATGCACTGTCAGAAAAATAGAGCACATCCAGACACTTTTGTATTTCACATCAGCTAGTGTATTGCATAGAGCTAGCACGTGCACAACTGTCAGTGAAACTCCAGGTTGTCAGCATACTGCAGGGTGCCAGTGCTGACAGTCTCTCCTAGGCATTCGTACACAACAAACCTCCCTGCCAGACACCAATAAACTACATTTCATCAGTGCACTTCCAAGCCATTAGTGCACTCACAACCCATCAGTACACTGTTTCGGTGATGACTGTAGTTAAAGAGTATCGAATGATGTCTTTACTCCTAGGCACTAGTGAGGGTGGCACGCTCAGCCACTAATGATATTTGGACACACAGACACTGATGAGGACTGAACTCTCGGGTATCCCCAGATGTTGACACTTTCAGGCACTAGTGATGGCTGCACTTCTGGGCTTTAGTGAGATTTCACTTTCAGGCATGAATTATGATTGGAAGTCGTGATAGATTGACTCCCTGACCCAGGTAACAGCTGCACTCCTTAGTCCTAGTGATGGCTGTACACCCAGGCACTAATGGTGGCTCCACAGACTCCCAGGCAGCTGTAGCGGTTTCACTCTCGGGCACTATAAATAGCTACAGTCGAGAACTGTAGTAATTGTTTGCTTGGGAGTGCAGAAATGGCTCCACTCTCTGACAGCAAGGGTAAAACTTGTGACCTTGGGATCACTGCATTTGTCAGCGGCGAGCATCTATCACACTGAGACATTCTGTCACCTCCAAGCACAATGCAAATGTGACAAATATCACACATAAGGAAACGAAAAAAAGTAAACAATGGATTTTATCCAGAATTCAGCAGGTTTTTTTTTTTACGTGGAGAGTTTCCCACTCTCTACTTTTTACATCCAGATGCTGCACTTTGAAAGAGAAAAATTAAAGAAACAGACCTCTTTTCCAGCAACAGAGTTTCATTCAATTTTGGATCCATTTCACTGGGGAACAAATGGAGGAAGTTTGCCAGCAAGTCAGTAGGATCGAGATCGAGGAGACGGATGGAAAGAAAGAGAGAGAGGGAGGGAGGGAGAGATGGAGAGAGAGAGGGAGGGAGGGAGGGAGAGAGGCAGAGAAGTGGATACTCGGGCTCCTGCAAGTGCTTCCTGGTGCGGTTTTAAAATACCTCATGCCCCCCAAATTCCGTTCCGCCGCGTATCGCGGAAGTTTAGACATTTTTGCGTTCCGTGCGTAACGCGAAAATGCCCAAATTTCACAAGTTCCGCAAGCAAAATGGAATTTGCCGCCCACCTCTATAAGTGACTGGATCTGTGTATAGACCTAGGAAATAGTGGGTGGTAATTAGCATCTGGCATTGTTGTGTGTATGGTTTCAAAAATAGTAGTTTGTATTTTAGAGTGGGTGTATCAAAGTTTATATGAGGGCATCAGTATGTGCATCAGATTATCACGTGGATGATGTCATCAGTGATGTCATCAGTGATGCCATTTTGAGATGCCATCAGTGATGTCACTGACCATGTCATGAGCAATGTAATATGTGATGTCATCAGAAGTGCATTGCGGGTGCGCGAGTTATAGTTAGCTCAACTAACTATAATGGGCAAATTTCTCTGATTTTATGTGAGTCCCTGAAACCTATGGTTTTTTCTGTGAATTTCTATGGATTTTTTAAATGCTAATTCCTAACTATAACATCTGTAAAACCTATGTTTTTTTCAGTGAATTTAAAAGGTTTTTTAAATTCTAATTCCTAAATATAACGTCTGTAAAACCTATGGTTTTTTCAGAGAATTTCAAAGGTTTTTCAAATGCTAATTCCTAACTATAACGTCTGTAAAACCTATGGTTTTTTCTGTGCATTTCAAAAGTTTTTAAAATGTTATTTTCATATTTAATTATTTATAAAACCTTTATTTTTTCTATTTTTTTGTAATATTTTGGAACTCTATTATCCTTTTTTAACTTTAAAAATTATGTAATGTTTTATATCTTCAAAAAAAATGCGTATATCTTTTATTTTTTGGGGAGAAAACTGGAGTACCGTACCAGTAGTGTACCAAGCTCCATCAGCACGCGAATCCTATCCGCCATATTGCTAAACTCGCAAATGATGCTCATTTCATATCCAACAGGTTTGTGGCACCACGTCCCACATAACATCATATACGTATGAGGTCGCGCCAGCTGCTACTTTGGTATGCGACGGGTACGCAGTACCAAGCCGCGCATTACGTCATGTACGTATGGGGTCGCACCCGCTGCATGTTGTGTATGCGACGAGTGCACACTGCCAGCCCCTGTGTTACCTCATAGACGTATGGTGTCACACCGGGTACGCCATTCCCTCATTTATTTTTATGTCTCAAAACTATATCTAAATAAGTTTAAAATGTATATGAGAGCAAGTGATATTTTAAAATATTTTAAACATTTATATATTTCTAACTGTAGTAAACTTATATTATGGTAAATATATTTTCTCAAAATCGCGCCCTGTGCAGCCTCCATGCACGCTCGGTGCACGATTGCCATGTGACCTTATAAAAAAGCATTTGATTGGTTCATAACATTTCCCATTGTAACATTTGGAGAACACCACATATTTTAGTCATTCTCTCTACAGCGTTTGATGAGAGACACCTCTTCTGCTTAGAGAGCTTTTCTGAAATGTTTTTTGCTGTGTACACATATCTTATACTACACACAACAAGCAACGATCATCTTGATCAATATTCATTGTCTTTACAGTAGCCTTCCACGTGTGATGGCCATGCATCTGAAACGTTACATCAAAAAACAAATGTGTGTTACACGATGCCCCTGGGCTGTGTGTGTGTCTGTGTGTGCGCGTTATTGTGCTGCCTTTCGGCCTGGATAGTGGTGGCTCGAAGGGGTATCATCAGCCATGGGTAGAGTGCACATCCTAGATCACATGTGACAAACAGTAAAGAGTAATGTGTAGATTTGTGTTGCAGTATGCTCTGTTGTCAGGCTTTACCAGTATAGTAGTGTGTCATATGTGAGACTTTCAGATTCACGTTTGACATGCATTGCTTGACTGTAATGAGCATTATCCCTGTGTATGATATAGCCTAACTGCACATCCTCCCTCCATCCGAGCACATTCACATATGTGCGCTTCGTGATAGCAACACTTTCAATAGTACCGCACACCATTGACATGCATGTCTGCGCATATCCACAAGCTTGACAACGATATGTGATGTTGGCCATTCAATGTTTTTGGACAGCATCTCATTAGCGATAGTTGCCTCCCTTCCGATACATGCTACATTAATGTAAATTGCGGATTGTGCAACGTCAAAACAGCAACAGGGACACACACATAAGTACTCTTCCTGGCCAGGCAGGAACTGAACAATGCCCAGGTCCCCGGAATAATTATTATTCATACCCCTACACTGGCCTGGCGTACCAAGCCCAGCCCACTTTGCATACATATAAATAGAATAACGACAACGCCACATGTCCCAGTTCTTCCACACTGCCACAGGTGATATGGCCGCATCCACCTCGCATATCACAATGCGCAATAAAAAAAAGGGATCCATGAGGTGTACACCATCCTGGCAATCAAAACTCGATTTGAATTGTGAACCCTGCTGGCCTTCGTGTTGGACACACAATGACAGCAGGTGAGCAGTGGGGCCTGGGTGCGCAGGGGCTGCAATTGAGCACGGTGCGGTGGGAGGGTGGGTTGCATCAGCCTGGGTGCGCAGGTGCGAATAAGTGATGTTGCCTTGCGTACTGATGTGATCTATGACCTCATTCAGTCACATCTCTGTCTCATTTTAAGGACCTGCTAGACCGTAATGTAGGCCTGAGCCAGCGGGCAGCACTGCCCTACAGACACGTGGCATTGACTTTTGGGGCACTGTAGTGAGCTGATTACTAAGTGTAAATGCACACAGGCATGCTCCACTATATTACATGTGCACATTTTGCTTTTAGCATGCGCTCTGTTCCTTTGTATGTGAACGTTGACATAACATATTATTATTTAACCGTGTGTATTCTCATGCACTCCAACTCTTCTTTGAACCATGATTACCACTAACAGTTGGTAGATCGTACTTCAAGAAGGAAGGATGCACTCAACTGGTGTTCTCTATTAAGCTTGAAATAAACCTTAATTTACCTCAAGACGTTTCCAACATTATATTAATTCTCCCTTTTCAGACACTGAGTTAGTGACGCCAAAATGGGCAGAGCGGGTGCTCAGCCAGTAATGATGCCCTGGGCATGCTGACGCCTTCCATCGTGAATTCAAGACACTGTCCCCGATCGGAGACCTGCTGTGCCTGCCTGAGAGAGGCACCCTGGACTTGGAGCTTGCACCAGTACGACGTTGGACACACCGGTGGTGGCAGGTGAGCAGTGAAGCCTGGGTGTGCAGGAGCTGCAATTGAGCGCAGGGGAAGGGGCTGGGGTGTAGAAGCGTGGGTGCACAGGTGCAGGCAATAGATGTTGCTGTGCGTAAGGATGTGATCTCTGACCTCATTCAGTCACATCTCTGTCTCATTTTAAGGATCTGCTGGACCGTACTTTAGGCCTGAGCCATTAGGCAGCACTGCCCCACAGACATGTGGCGTTGGCTTTTGGGGCACTGTAGTGAGCTGATTACTAAGTGTAAATGCACACAGGCTTGCGCTACTGCATTGCACGTGCACATTATGCTTCTAGCATGCGCTCTGTTCCTTTTTATGTGAACGTTGGCATACCATATTATTATTTAACCTTGTGTATTCTCATGCACTCTAACTCTTCTTTGAACCATGATTATCACTAACAGTTGGTAGATCGTACTTCAAGAAGGAAGGATGCACTCAACTGGTGTTCTCTATTAAGCTTGAAATAAACCTTCATTTACCTCAAGACGTTTCCAACATTATATTATTTCTCTCTTTTCAGACAATGAGTTAGTGGCACCAAAATGGGCAAAGCAGGTGCTCAGCCCGTAATGATGCCCTGGGCATGCTGACGCCTTCCATCGTGATATCAAGACACCATCCCTGACCGGAGACCTGCTGTGCCACCCTGAGAGAGAGACACCCTGGACTTGGAGCTTGCACCGGCACGTCGTTGGACACACCGGTTGTGGCAGGTGAGCCTCGAAGCCTCGGTGTGCAGGAGCTGCAATTGAGCACAGTGTGGGGGAAGGGGCAGGGGTGTAGCAGCCTGGGTGCACAGGTGCAGGCAAGCGATGTTGTCGTAGATAATAATGTAATCTCTGGCCTCATTCATATCTCTGTTTCATTTTAAGGACTTGCTGGAACGCACTCTTTCTCGCGGACCCCAGCTTCCCAGACACACGGGTGACGGGAGGTGAACAGTGAGGGCTGGGTGCAGTAGCCTGATGCTCTGTCTCCTCCTCCTCTGTTTTTTGACTCTCTCTCCTCTTCTCCCTTCTACCCACTCGCTCTCTGTCCCATTCTCACTTTCTTCCTTTCATTCTGACTACCTTTCTTTTTCTCTTGGACATGGCACACATACTTATATTTCTTTTTTGTCTTGCAGGTTTTGTGCGATGCTTCCGGAGGAGTCCCACCCACGTATGTCATGTTATACTGTTGTTATTTCGAATAAAGTTGTGTTTCCATTTATTTGTTTTGTTTTAATAAAGGTTATTTTTTTTTACCAATAAATAAGTGAGTGTATGGGTCTTCTTTTTCTGACAACACTTGTCTGTAGTTTATTGTGAAAATCGGCGGTTGATAGGAGTTTATGAGGGAAAACATTTGTAATTTTGCGGTGCACCTACACAATATAAACCAACAGACTATTACATAAATAAAGCCTGGGTAATTCTACAACTGCAAGGGTTCTATGAGTGTATCACTTTATAGCACCATGAGTACTGCCCGTGTGATTACAGAATCAATAAGGCACTGCCTAGGGCCACCGAGGCTTCAGGGACTGGCAAGGCCCACCCTGCATATCTAAGTAAAGCTCCGGAGGGTTGCGATTCCCGGACTTGAGTTGTCCTCGAAGCCCCCGAACAATTAGTAAACAATACTCGGGAGGTGGCGATCCCCTAGGCTGCGAAACGTCTCTGTGCCCTCCCGCGCCTAATTTACATGTGAGATTAAGGTGCCCAGTGCTGCAGAGACCCCGCAATATAATAATAGGATTGGCCCCGGAACATTACTCACCACGGGGCTCATTTAAATGAACGGCTGAGAACCCGCTTAATTGTTTTTTTTCCATTGTTACCATCCGGATCCGCTTTATTGAAGAGATACGAGGTTTTCCTCCTCTCGCTTCAAAGAGGCAAACAAGGATTTGCTATCACAGGGTGGAAGCCATGTTCCTGCCCTGTAATAGCAAACATAAATGTCCTGCGGATGCACACCCCAAGACATTGAATGAGCTGCGCCTGGGAGGTGACGCTCCATAAGGCCATGATGCATTGGTTACTGCATAACTACAGAATTAGTATAAATGCATACCAACACTACTTGCACACGTGTAGTACAGCAACCAGAGTGTAGTGAAGAGGCAGAGGACACCCAAAATCAAAAAATATAAATCCTACCAGAGGTCGGATGACATAGTTCAATGAGCCGATGACCCTGGGATGAGTAGAAACAACTTCACGAAGAATACGGGTCTTCAGCAGAACGCAAGGACATATTATTGAGTGTTCCCTTCTTTTTACCTTCCCCTGCTCGTCGCCAAATTTATGTTGTGAAGAGGCAGAGTGCAGTGGATCCAATAAGTAGATTTATTGAAGGAAAAGAAGACAGCTTAAACAGCCACCAGCAGGAGCAGACAGCAAGGCAACCGTCTTCTCCAGTACCGTTTAAAAACTCCCCAAGATTCCCCTCACGACAGCCCTACATTCTAACATTACATACTTACATTCTAGTAGCATTACATACTAACATTCTAATATGACTTACATTGGAATACTACACAGAGCACATGACTTTACAGCAATGAGCTCATGGTTTCATCCACGAGTCTTGAGACTGGTAGGGGTGAGTAGTTCGCTTCCCACTCCCTGTATTGTATAAACACACACTCACACTACTTCCGCACGTGCCGACTGCCTGCTCTGTGTGCTGATGCCCTTGGGGATCGCTGCTTCTGTTTTCCTGGTGGGACGGGAGACCCAGGATCGTCGCTGCGGGCAAAGTGATATCGCCCAGGGCCACTCGAGTCTAGTGGACTCCAACCCCCAGAATCCCTTTTCCCGGCCCAGGTGCTGCAGGAATTGACGAGAAGGGGAGGAGCTACCTGATAGACGCGCTCATAGTACCGAAGCATCCACCGCAGCGCAGGAAGCGCCGACTGCCTGCTCCGTGTGCGGCTGCCCTTGGGGATCGCTGCTTGTGTTTTCCTGGTGGGACGGGAGTCCCAGGATCGTCGCTGCGGGCAAAGTGATATCGCCCAGGGCCACTCGAGTCTAGTGGACTCCAACCCCCAGAATCCCTTTTTCCTGCTATAGGTGCTGCAGGCATTGACGAGAAGGGGAGGAGCTACCTGATAGACGCGCTCATAGCACCGAAGCATCCACCGCGGAGCGGGACGCGCGCGGGCGGCACCCGGGCAAAGCCCAGGCCAAGGGCGGGCCCATCCTTGCCCGTCATCGCCTGGAGGAGGCTGGGCTGGGCCTACTTTCATACTTCCTCACGCCAGCAAGCCGAACATATTGTAGAGGTACTGTGAACACATGACTGTCTCGTTAAAGTACTGAGAAACATATGAACAAATGCACGTTCCCTAGAAACCATAAAAAAATAGGAACAATAATCAAAACTTTATTGTTAATATAGCTTTTATTGTACTTTTGGCCTGCTGTACATTTTTTGGTGTCAAAATGGGGAAGCAGAAAACTATGGAGGGGGCTGGGGGTGGTAGCGGCTCTAACACTTGTGTAGGGAAGATAAAAAAGGCCAGGAATATTCCCAAAAGCGCTGCTGACAACTGTGTCATGGATCGGATAGACACCCTTGTCAGAGAGTGTGAGGATCTTCTGATCGAGAAACCGCCTGCTCTCCTCCCAACAGTAGTTAATACAAAAGTCTCCTCGACAACTATCATACCACCAATGTTTAAAAAATCATCATATAAATCTGATGAGCAATCACTAAAGATCCTGGGCCACAAACAAACCGTAGCTATAGCCCCGGATTCACAGGCTGACCCTCCAAGCCTAATATCGAGCCAATCAGGTATCCCAATACCCTGTTCAAACAGGTTTGAAATTTTAGCAGACCTTTCCACTACCACACCGGTGGAAATTACGGCTCCCATTTCGCTCCCTCAAACTCACCTGAATGGAAATTGTTTCTGTAAATGCTCTGACAATAATCTGATTAAAATCGTCCAGTCTCTTAAGGCTGAGGTTGAATCTTTAAAAAATGTAATTACAGGACTCACCTCCATAGTCAGGTCTTTTCCTTCAGTCTGCCTCCCAAACCAGCATCCACCCACCCTAGAGTGTCCCTCCTTCACAATACCGAGTACTGGGAAAGGGAGAGAAGGGCCAGGAATGGTACAGGTTTCTGTGCCCCATTGTGTGTATGACCATAAATATAACGCTCACAATATACCCCAAGCTCCCCGTACTAATAATTTTTTCGAGAATCATTCCCTAGTTAAAAAATATCCTAATTCTAGGAGTACCATCTTACCATCTGATTCTCAATCCCAGACCCACTTAAAACTGTGGGTCCCAATGAACCCCCTACCTCCCTTTAATCATAGGGACCAAATGAATGCAATGCACACTGTTTTTATGGTTAATGTCCCTAAACTAAACCCCACATGTTGTTTTGAGAGTAGAGAATCGCTAGTGAATAAGTCTATTCACTGGCTACGGCATATCAGAGGCTGCCGCTCTATAATACGGGAGGACATATTAAGAGCAAGTAGGTGCCCATCTGCAAATGGGGCGTTTGACAATATTGAATTAACCTTGTCAAATGTAGATCTGGCGGATAATCTGCTTGTGCTGGAGTATCGTACATCTTCTCCTGAGTTGTCCTCAATACAGATTAGGCGCTGTCCACCTATAGTAGAGAAAAGAGCAGTTTGCCATCAGGAACCTCTAGAGTGTGGTCTTCCCTCACCATTGAGCCAAATTGACTTACCATTACCCCTGTCCAGAATCCGAGGCAGAATAAACATCTTTATCAGGGCAAATATACTTTGCCTGGCTGCCCCTATCCCTCTTTGTATGATATACCGCACATGGCTATCTTTCGAAGCCATAGCGCAGGATCTACTGTTGACCCAGGCCGAAGGGGTTGTGAAGGGCTCGCTCTTAATTACCCCTATGTTTTTAAGAACTTACCCTTAGACTCTATACCACCAGGGGGATTGACTCTCCATGCTACTCCTGCCATTTTTACTAATACAGACCAGGCAGGACAGGAAGCTCCAGGTTACGACCAATCAACAATCAATTCTTCCACATTGATGAATGACATAGCTACTGATGCGGGGGCTACTGAACCCGAGCCGTGCAATACTCCCTTAAAGATCCTTTCTTGGAACATTGCAGGGCTCAAGAATAAAGTATCATTGCCCCATTGGAGTAGCTTAGTTGATGATCACCATCTCTGTATTTTTCAGGAAACTTGGAGTTTGACATCACTCCATAAGTCAGGGTATACTACTTTCTTTACTCCAGCAGTGCATGCTGGAAAGGGGCACCCATCCGGTGGCCTGATTGTGTGGGTCAGCATTGATCTGGGGTGGACAGTAAAACAACATGTAGTTCCATCCCAAGACATCCTGTGGCTCACTATAAAAGGATTAAAGGGAGGGGAAACCCTCAAACTTTTTAATGTTTATGTAAGAGGGACAACTGGGGGTAAGACTTCGCCCATCCTCTCACTTCTTGTGGAAAAACTAAGCAGCTGCCACGCACTTGCGAAAATCATGGTAGCAGGAGACTTCAACTGTACCTTCGAACCCTTGGGTTCGGATGATCTCTTGGGTACAGCAGATGAAGATCTCCAATGGGGAATACCTTCCCTAGACTTAGTACCCATCAAGAAGTGGACTCAGGTGGCTATCCAAATTAACGCTATCACCTCAGAATTTGGTTTGAGGGCGTTGAATGGCAGAGCTCCATCTGACTGCTTAGGAGCCCACACATACAATAGAGTAGGGCTCACCTCACGCATTGATTACATTCTACTAGATATCCGCCTTTGGAATGTATCTACTGATATGGTAATTGGCTCCACAGTGGATAGCGACCATAATTTTCTGTCCTGCCGCTTGAAGAATTCTTGGACATGGCCCGAGCAAGCTTCAAGCACTGATCCTATTTTATTCACTAAAGACGTTGTCCCCTCCAATTCTGGCAGGTTCCTGAAGTGGACGAAGGTTGTTGGGCAAGACTTTAAAATCCAGTCTATTTCTGAAATCCTGTCGATCAGAACTAAGGAATTGGAGGCAGTTGACATAAACCCACTAGCAACATCTAAGGCAACTCTTATTTATGAAGCAACTATCAGTCAGATGAGTTCCTACTTTCAGATTAGGCAATTCCCTAATCACAAATATAAAAACAAAAAGGGCTCAACTCCTGGTTCACTAAGGCTTGTAGGATAAAGAGGAAAGCCTTATCTCTTGCCCTTAAAAGGAAAATTCCTTTGAAAATTAGAGAAGCTAGGAAAGAATACAATGCCGCCATCAAAAATGCTAAACGTGATTGGGAGGAATCGTATTGGACGGCACTTAAAGATGCCTGCAACCCAAGGGATTCTACAGTCTTTTGGAATTTGATTAAAGCTGCTGATTCCAAAGGTACTGTTCCAATACCCAACCATATCACTAATTTAGAATGGCATGCCCACTTCTCTAAACTATACTCACAACAGGATTCCTTGGTTAACCAGCACTATCCACACCCTGTTGATGAAGCCATATCTTTCAACACCACAGAAATTGTAGATGCAATTAATTGCATCGTTCCTGCCAAAGCAGCAGGACCGGATGGTATTCGGGGTGACTTACTCCGATTAGAACCAGTCAGATGGGCTAACTATATTTTGCTTTTGATCACCTTAATTGCAAAGGGCGCACCAGTCCCAGACTCATGGAAAGGAGCCGAAGTAGTTCCAAGATAGAAAAAGGGGGATAAGTAGGACCCTGCCAACTACAGGCCTATAAGCCTGATAGATGTCATTCAGAAGGTGGTTGGCAGGGTTCTCCTACATAGGATTCAGGATTGGATTGATGATGGCAGTATCATTTCTCAATATCAAGCGGGGTTTAGAAGGAATACTGGGACTATTGATCAGGTTTTTCGGTTGCTCCTCCTCTACTGGAAAGTGGTAGTGATTGGTAGGGGCAGCCTATATCTTGCCTTTATTGATCTTAAGACCGCGTTTGACTTGGTACCCAGGGGGAAGTTGTGGTCAGTTCTAGCAGAAATGGGCATCCCACCACAAATTCTAAACCTATTGATTGGCTTACACGAGGATAATTACGCTCGTGTAAGATGGGGCTCCCAGGGCCAAGTTACTGATAGCATCATGGTCAGCAGGGGGGTCCGCCAGGGGTGCGTCTTGGCTCCCACCCTATTCTCATTGTACGTGAATGAGGTGGTTGATTTTTTGGGGAAAGATCCTGCCGACGCACCCACTCTGGCTGGTGATAAAATCGCGACCCTCCTCTTTGCCGATGATACATTGCTCATCTCCAAAACTCCCGCTGGTCTACAGAAGCTGCTAGATAGATTCCATCTTTTCTGCACAATTCGTGGCCTTAAGATAAACACTGCAAAAACGAAGTTTATGGCCTTTAACCCTTGCAAACAGTTTAGAACTAGCCTTATCCTAGATGGAACCCAGCTAGAGAGAGTCAAAACCTTTGATTATTTGGGGGTAAGACTCTCTGACAAGATGAATTGGAGATTCCATCTGGACAAAATGTTGTTAAATCATAAGCGAGTAGCAGGAGCCATCAGGAAAGCACAAAGCAATCTTTGGGACCCCCCTTTTTTCTCAGGCCCCCTTGATGAATCACCCCCAAACGTACAACATTGGAGCTCATATGAACAAAGAATTTGTTTGGAAAATTTCATGAAGATTCATCAAACGATGCCAAAGTTATAAGCAAAACAAAAAATGTTCTTCCTATGGAAACTTGGTCCTAACTATAACTACCTACTGGCGACTGCCATATAAATATATATATATATTGAGGTGCAAGAGGTCTCTGCGCATATGTGGCAAGAATGACAAGGAGGGTGTCATGGGACTAGGCAAGTTTCAGGGACCGACTGTGCGCACGAGCAGAGTATGTACAAAAATGCAGGGGTACATAATTTGGTAGCATTTGTAGGCTTGAGGATGGTTTTCGGGGGAGATGTTTGTCGTCTTAGTGCCCAGAGGTCTTGGTGAAGAGCAAAAAGTTTGTTATCAAAAAATGGCTGTAAAGTCAATTTGTAGTCTTTGTTCTTTGAGCTGTTGAGTGGTTGGCTTGTGGAAGTCCCTTTTGGAGGCTGTGATCGAAATTTCTTTTGGAAGCTTCAGCTGAAGAGGTGGCAGCTGCTGCAATGATGGTGTACATTTGGTTATATTGCAGACTTGCAGGATAACTGCTGTGGTTTATTGGTTAGCTTGGAAAAAACACATTGTTAGGCAGTTTTTCATGTGTTTTCTTACTCCTGGCACAATCTATGATTTACTGTGCGCAACATTCTCTAGTGGGCCTTGGAATGAGGTGCTAGCATTTTTGGGAAATGATGAGTTTAAGTTAATTTTAGTGCTACTATTACTTGTTTCCTTTCTCTCCTTGATAGGGTGGGGACAGTACTTTCCCTTGTGGACTGCTCTGTTAAAAAAGGTGTGTTGTTTAATTGAGGTGGGCATCCTTTTGACTTGCATGGGGGTGCCGGCATCCTTTTGACTTGCATGGACTGCGTGCAATTGTAAGAAACAGAGTTTGTTTAAATATTAGGTGATTTTCAGAGAGGTGTTCCCTAGTTCAACAATTAGGTCGTACGTCAGAGAAGTGGAACAAGGCTTCTCTTCCTCCCATCTTGACGGTGGTTGCTGTGGAAAATATTACTCAATAGGGCCCTTCGAAGTTAGCCTGCTTTCACTTCTGTACAAAGTTTTGTTGTGTACTTCCTATAAAACCTAAACAGGATCTGCTCCTTTAGACAATTTTCACTGTGGGCTTGCTGTCCAAACTGATTCCAGAAACCCCCACCGGGTATGTTGGCCTGTGTACCAGCTAGCTCACAGTGCCACTAGAAACTCCTCTTACCAAGGAGAGAATAGTTCTTGGCAACTATTGAACATGACAGCCCTGATCTCTCAGGACCTTGGAAAAAGTGTCCTACTTTTTGCTCAGTCACTCTTGCTCATTTGGTTTCAGAGATGTACACAGAATAAACAATATGGAAGTTTTTCAATAAGCATTTATTGAGCAGTCGTTATTCTAGTGTACAATAGGTGTGCTGAAACAACCATTAGACAGTAATAGATATAAATGATTAGAAGCACTAAGAAAGTAAAAGGATGGTAGATTTCTACCATTTTGCTATAACCATGAATACAGGCATGTATATAAAATACATGATAATAAAATGTGTACACCTACGATGCTACCCTAACAAGATGTACCTAAGTGTACCTATCATGTGTGTAGCTGTTAAGCCAAGAATCCCTCTAGGAAAAAGTCAACCCCATTATCTGAAGTGAGAGACTGCGGGACCCTATCTTGGTCTCGAGTTGGTCACCCTGCAAGGGATGTTAGACCACTTCGAGCTGGAGTATCTGCATGCATGAGCCTCAGCGTCTCTTGTTAGTGTGTCGGCTTGGAAGTCCTGATCTTCTCTGTTTGTCTTTGCAAGATGTGATGTTTATATACCCAAAAGTCTCCCTGGGGGTTCTACCTTGCTGTGCCACTTGTAGGATTTAGGATGACGTCGGGAAATAACTTTATACATAGTTTTTATACAGGAGATGATAGTCCATCTGAGTTTCCAAGAATCCTCATGCATAATGTATGAGGCTTTTACCAGGGAAAATCCCACTTTTTTTGTCCAGTGTAGTATCTAGGTAAAAGCTCAGTCCCCAAGAATTGTTATGTGTGAATTGTAGCGGAGAGTGTAGGTGAAAGGTTACGATGTTACCTGAGCCTATATTGGAATACCTATCTGGAATATATCAGTTGCAGGTGTAGACTTTTGCCCTGGATGAAGTCTTTGGTGAGGTAATTTGGTGTGTTGACCTTGTGTGCTTTGGTGTTGGACTTGTTGACATGTGTGCATACCTCTAGTCTCTGCATGTAGCTGCAATGGGATCACTGACAGAATATCGTCCACCACAGTATCGGGACATAAATATCGTTGTCAAAAATATCAACCGTCCTATATTTATCATGTTAAGTACAAAAATATCAAAAAAATATTGTTGCAAAAAATATCGATGTACAAAATATTGTTTTTTATATGTATAAAAAATAATGTGAAATTAATTAAATAATAAAATTAACTTAAAAACATGTATTTAGATGTATTTGTCCATTTTAACAATTATAAGTAATACATTTAATAAAAAATAAACATACATATATACAATATAATATAAATGTATATATTTAATTAAAAACTATTTTATTTTAATTAATTTTAAAATGTTATAAACATATAAAAAATTATAAATATATATATACATGTGTAACATAAAATTTAATAAAAAAATAATATATTATAAATTAAAACATTAAGGTGCCAATTCCGATCCTGTAAAACCCGGGTACGAATGGTCGTACGGAGCTTATTTTCCGTCCGACTCGTACCCGGGAAAACCACCTTACAAACCCGCAAGTACGATTCGTACAGAAATACAATTTCTGTACGAATCGTAAAAAACTACGTGCCGTGAAAAAATACCCACAATTCCGATCCGGGACATCGCGTACGTGACGTCCGGATGGGGTCAGGCAGCGTTTTACGGACCAGCAAGTATGATTCGTGCCCACGTCACTCCGCACGGCTCATATTTTACGGCAGCCAAAAACTTCCGGGAAATTGAGGACGACGCGAATAAAGAGCACCTGTACGCGACGGACAGCCATGGACCCCATCCTACGTGTCATCCCGGCCCTCCTAGCCTATGACCTGGTGCACAGAAACCGACACAGACGCCGCAGAAGATCAGAACAACACCCAGGGGCAAAGGGGGGTGCGAGGGGCAGGAAACGTAACCCCTACCCAATTTTTAACACATATATCATGTAGATACATTACCTCCAGGGTCTGGTCACTTCGGGGGGCGTGTCCACCAATGCCTGAGTACCGCCACAACGGAAGTGGACATGGACGCGTCCCGTCACCACAACAATGTAGGTACCGACCGTACCCACGCTCTGAGGGCGTGGGTACGGGCCGTACCTACATTGTTGGGGTGACGTAGGGGTACACGTGATACAGCCCGTACCCACGCCCACAGAGCGTGGGTACCATCCGTACCCCTACGTCACCACAACAAAGGTGGTACGCCACACGTACCCCTATGTCACCACAACAATGGTGGTACGGACCGTACCCACGCCCTCAGAGCGTGGGTACGGTCCGTACCCCCACGTCACCACAACAATGGTGGTACGGACCGTACCCACACTCTGACGTCGTGGGTACGGGCCATACCGCCATTGTTGGGGTGATGTAGGGGTACGTGTGGCGTACCACCTTTGTTGTGGTGACGTAGGGATACGGACCGTACCCACGCTCTGAGAGCGTACACACGCCACGAATGTTGTCATAGGGCCTGGTGCAGCATCTAACCAGTATATTGGGGTGAGTGTATGCCCAGGAGAGCAGTGTACTGCACCAAGGGTGCGGGCAGGTGGGTGGGTGGATGCCTATCACTCCCAGCAGTGGACAGAGACATGGGGGTGGGTACCCATCACTCCCAGCAGTGGACAGAGATATGGGGGTGGGTGCTCATCACACCCAGCAGTGGACAGAGACATGGGGGTGGGTGCAGAGGACTCCCAGCAGTGGACAGAGACATGTGAGGGGTGGGTGCCTATCACTCCCAGCAGTGGACAGAGACATGGGGGTGGGTGCCTATCACTCCCAGCAGTGGACAGAGACATGGGGGTGGGTGCCCATCACTCCCAGCAGTGGACAGAGACATGGGGGTGGGTGCATATCACTCCCAGCAGTGGACAGAGACATGGGGGTGGGTGCCTATCACTCCCAGCAGTGGACAGAAACATGGGGTTGGGTGCAGAGGAATACCATCAGTGGACAGAGACATGTGAGGGGTGGGTGCCCATCACTCCCAGCAGTGGACAGAGCCATGTGAGGGGTGGGTGCCTATCACTCCCAGCAGTGGACAGAGACATGGGGGTGGGTGCAGAGGACTCCCAGGAGTGGACAGAGACATGTGAAGGGTGGGTGCCTATCACTCCCAGCAGTGGACAGAGACATGGGGGTGGGTGCCTATCACTCCCAGCAGTGGACAGATACATGAGGGTGGGTGCCCATCACTCCCAGCAGTGGACAGAGACATGGGGTGGGTGCCCATCACTCCCAGCAGTGGACAGAGACATGGGGGTGAGTGCAGAGGACTCCCAGCAGTAGACAGAGAGCTGTGAGGGGTGGGTGCCTATCACTCCCAGCAGTGGACAGAGACATGGGGGTGGGTGCCCATCACTCCCAGCAGTGGACAGAGACATGGGGGTGGGTGCCTTTCACTCCCAGCAGTGGACAGAGACATGGGGGTGGGTGCCTATCACTCCCAGCAGTGGACAGAGACATGGGGTGGGTGCCTATTACTCCCAGCAGTGGACAGATACATGGGGGTGGGTGTCTATCACTCCCAGCACTGGACAGAGACATGGGGTTGGGTGCAGAGGAATACCAGCAGTGGACAGAGACATGTGAGGGGTGGGTGCCAATCACTCCCAGCAGTGGACAGAGACATGGGGGTGGGTGCCCATCACTCCCAGCAGTGGACAGAGACATGTGAGGGGTGGGTGCCTATCACTCCCAGCAGTGGACAGAGACATGGGGGTGGGTGCCCATCACTCCCAGCAGTGGACAGAGACATGGGGGTGGGTGCAGAGGGCTCCAAGAAGTGGACAGAGACATGTGAGGGGTGGGTGCCTATCACTCCCAGCAGTGGACAGAGACATGGGGGTGGGTGCCCATCACTCCCAGCAGTGGACAGAGACATGTGAGGGGTGGGTGCCTATCACTCCCAGCAGTGTACAGAGACATGGGGGTGGGTGCCCATCACTCCCAGCAGTGGACAGAGATATGGGGGTAGGTGCAGAGGACTCCCAGCAGTAGACAGAGACATGGGGGTGGGTGCCTATCACTCCCAGCACTGGACAGAGACATGGGGCTGTGTACATCAGTATCAGATGACCACAACTCCATGGGTGTATGTACGCATCCCTAATTTTCAAATATGTTGATAGTGCCATAACAACACATCAGTGAGAGCAGTGTCCCACTCCCATGAGGATGGATGTCTTTTCCCCACTGCATGACACACCACATGTGGGTGTGAGGACACATGACACATGCATACCCACCTCTGGCAGATGCAGCACAATACACACACTGAGATCATGCCACAAGACTGTATAGTCATTTCAATGCCTACTAAACTAAGAGTGCCAAAGGGAACACACACTGTCACGCACATCCCAGGACTGATAAGAATGTACAGGTGCTGGGACAGCCACCGAGATGTTGTCTCTCATGGAAAGAATAGGGTGGAGTTACCACAGATACAATGCCCACAATTGTGAGTCAGGTGCCCAAATACCCTGCAGAACAAGTACCATATGTGTGCTAGGTTGGGATTACACACATGCATGGTGCTGAAAAGGGAGAATTTCTCCATGAAGGCATTTCAACATACTCAATACACAAGTACAGTGACTAGCAAGGATGGCACAGACGATGCAGCCGGAGACATTGCTGAGCAGGCATGGCCAGAGTTGAAGGGGTCCGTCACCAACAAAGGAAATGTAGACACAGGTCAACACAACAATTGTGCAACTCTCTGCAGGGAAGATGTCAGGTGCCACAGAGGAGGGAACACTCCTTGGTACAATGTCTCCAAACACAAAGAGCATACCCGACCAAAGATTCTTTGCATAGACCTTGTGATGGCATGCAGATACCAGGGTCCACCCCATGAGCATCACACTACAACATTTCCCAGAAACCTAACACATCACCACCACCCCAACTCATGGAGCATCAGCACCAACATCAATACCTGATATGCAATGCTGTTCAAAGGAAAAAGAAAATGCTTTATTCAGCATTAAATCAAAAGGTATTAAAGGACACTATTTACAAAGGCCATAGGCCAGTCCAAATCAGAAGTCCTTGGGGGGGATACATGGCCACGCGTCTCCCCTAGCTTGCCTGCACATGAGAACCCTCAGGTTCGTCAACTGGGGGGGATCATGTGGGGAAGGACCGGGCACCACAGGGACATGAGGGGAAGGGTAGGTGTGGTGGGTGCAGGGACGGACGACTCTACCACAGGGGGTGGGGCAGCGCCAAAGGTGGATGTCAGCACGTTGCTGCACACTTCTGCAAGGTCGCCCAGCGTCTCCCCTGCACCCGGAGAAACCACAGGCCCCAAGGAGGGGGGGGTCAGAGGGATGGGTTGCAGCATTACTGGGGGAGGGGGTGGACAGGGGTGGGGACTCAACTCCCCTACCCGAGGAGTGCCTTGCACATTTGCGGGCTGGCGAGACAGTGGGGCTGAGGCCCAGCACAGCCAAGTAGCTCTCCTTCTCAGATTGTGGGGCAGGGGAGCCGAGGGGAGTGCCATTGGAGGGACTGGTAAGTGAGGCATGCGGACTCAGACTGTGGCTGCGTGCATGCCTGTGTGCCCCAGACCAAGTGGGTGTGCCTTCCTCCCCCAGAGTGTGCGTGACAGGAGGTGTGCACTTGCCCTTCCGTGTTGGTGTGCTGCCTGTGTCTGGTGGTGTGCGTGACTGTGAATGTCTGGGTGTGCTTGGGACAGGAATGGGAGTGGGTGGTGTGGATGGTGCAGGGGTAAGGGGGGATGAAGTGCTGCAGGAGACTCACTGCTGCCATCAGTGAAGAGTCCATGGACCTCAGCAACATCCGTTGGTCAGACATCGCTGATGACATGCCCTCCATGTACGACACCATCTGTGTCAGCAGTCTGGTGTGGCCATAGAGGACAGTCAGCATCGATGTCTGGCCAACCTGCAACTGACGCTGAATGTCCACAGACTCTGCAGTGAGGGCAGCAGGGAGGACTGGGGCAGGGGGTGCGGTGCCTGGCACGAAGGAGACATGGTGTTGCCCAGCACAGACAAAAGGGACCGGAGCAACTAGGAGGGCGGTGATGGGAATGGAGGGGGCGGTGAAAGATGTAGTGCTGCTGCCAGCTGTTGGAGCAGCCTCCGCCCCCTCTGGGAGTTCAGCCTCAGACCCGTCAGCGTCGTAGTCGGTGTTGGTACTAGATAGGTCCTCCGCCTGACTCCCCTCGCCCTCCGTGCCACTTGCTTCCTCCGACTCGCCAGCAGTGGTGGCACCAGTGCTGGATTCCTCCTCCAGTTCCGTGCCGGTGTCTCCCTCTGTGTCCTCCAATGATGCTGTGGGCAAGGTGAAGATACAGAAAAGAATCAGTCACCTGTATACATCTGACACATGAGTCGAAACAAAATAGGTCACAGTGCATATCAGGAAATGCATCATGAGTAACATCTAGAATACTCCGCACTAATGTAAGCCCTGCACTCCCCAGTTGGTTGACCCACCATGCCACTTGGAAACAAGGAAAATTAGGACACAACAGCAAATAACTCGATATCCAAATATACTGAGAAGCTAGTGTCTGGGAACAGTTGAGCACAGCAAGACTATGAAGGCATGCCACCTCTTGTTCACTGTGAGCGAAACAGTATTGGTGCACCCAAGGCCAAATAACAGACACCAATGCTGAAGGTGTCCCCACACTCAGAGACCTGTGAGTACTTTGGAAACCCAAAAGAAATACATTGTGATTCCTTGGGAATCACAACACTTTACACAATCGACATGTTTAGAATGTGTGAATGTGCCACTTTGTGAACAGAACACACATGTGCCTGTATAACAGAAGTCACACAAGGAGGTGCACACAAAACTACATTTACACAGTCATTGTCTGAGCTGCCAGCCTTATTGAAATAAGCCACTGTTAGGAAGAAATGGGGTATCAGTAAGTACATATACATGGCACCACGGTGGTCTGGATGACTTGACACTCGTAAGTTGGTATCAGCAACAACCAAGGACGAACCCAAATGCAACCACACTGTGGGAACATGTATATGTATGATCTCAAAACAACTGTTTTTCAAACTGTGCCTTTCTTTGAAATGTGCCAGCGTGTCCCCGCAAAGTGTAAAGGTGGAGTCTTGTGCACTTCCTTGGGAGACATCTGTCATGCAGGCACATTATTGTCCTTCACAACAAAACATCAAGTTCAAGCATATAAAACATTGAGAAATGTTGACAAGTGTAGTGAGTGCCAAGGTACAAGACTTCTTGACTAACAACTTGCCACCTGTCACATGGCCATCCGTACCATGATGACACAGTTGCCAACACATCTGAGCCACTGCCTGTCATGTGGAGTGGCACACATGTCCAAACACAGGACAATGCATTAGCTAATGGGCCTGCAATTGTGTCGGAATAAGGAGCACCTGCACTGAGGAGACACCCTCATGGGAACCAAGATTGTCCACACAGATGTCAGCACACACAGACCAAACTACGTAGCATCTGGACCACACACTGGTGCCACTAATGGATGAGCAGGAACCATGTCTTTTAACTTTTTACACATGTTGCAAAGCACAAACATTAAACCCTGCACAACATGACTGGGTCACTGCATGTTGAGTGTCTGTCCAGACAATTATCACACACAGGTCAGACCTGGCAAGGAGACATAAAGTTTGGACATGTAGGCCTTGCCCGCACAAACCCCCCATACCTGAGACAATGTGATTCAGACAGATCAAGTAGTTACACCTCTTAATCTGGGTTCACTAAAATGTGCTTGAAGAATTCCTAAATGTTATCAACATCACCTCGTGAGGCTGCCCACACATATTTGTGACAAACAACCATCAACAGATAGTTGCACATAGACACACAGGCACTGCCCAGTGTGAGTATGCACAAGCCAAATGGGGCCACCCTGTACAGTGGACACATGTAGCACACTTTCGATAAATACAAATGAGGCCAGGGAACAATGCCACAGAGGCCAACCTATGCTGAACACACAGAAAATGGGCACAGTGTTGGATGACACACATGATTCCGGGGCAAGGGTGTCTCAGGGGACTGTAGTGGGCACACTGCTCCATGGTCCTGGAATGATCTGACTGTAACCGGAGCAACCGTCCCTGCACTATGCATATCTCCCACTCATGCACATCATGTCTGAGGCCACAACATAGGTCATGCATGCTGCAAGTCTGTTCATATGAAACCTCACACTCCTATGTTGAGACTCAGCATCAGTGCCAACAATTATGGACCCCCAAATGACTGAACAGGACAGGGCACAGGCAGACCACCCCCACACATGATGCAGAAAGCAGTGTGCACCTTGATAAACTTGCAGCCTAGATGACCATGTGCAATAGTGATTACACACAGACCAGGGAACACATGTCAAGGAGGGGAAGGGAGGAAGAACAGCACCGGTTGACTTGGGGGAACAGGATATGCACTGCACATATAAACCCTGGCAGTGTATCCAGGCGACTGAGCACTTCCAAAAGCTGGTGACACACAACAAACACACATGTACATACCCCCTCCTTGCTGCTGTCTCTCCTGTAACCGCCTATCCATCTCAGGGAAGATCACCGCCAGGACACGCTTCATTTGGTGGGTCAGGCGCCGGCGCCCGTCATGTTTGCTTGGTGGTGAGTCCCCCAGCAGGACCCGGGCGATCTTCCTGGTCCAGCACCGGATGTCCTGCCAGCGTTTCCTCACTAGGGCTAGGCGCCGACTGCGACCCTCAACCGTTATCATGGCCCTGACGGCCCGCTTCCAAATTCTCCCCTTCTTGTAGGCGGTTACCTGTGAGGATGACAAAGTGAGACATCATCACTACACCTGCTCCATGTCACAGAGACACACATTTGAACATCTTTGATATAGTATGCTGCCAACTAATAGCACCTTTGTCATAGGGACATTTGCCTCTGTGGAAGCCCCAATGCACTACATGGCATTGAAAGTACTCAGGTGGCATGAGGGGTGCGACACACTCCCTGATCATGGCACACACTGTGCATCACAAGCAACACAAGGCTGATGGACAGCACCTCAAAGCAGTCACATGCCCCAGGCCACTGATGCAACCTCAGCAGAGTACACAGACACACACAGGCACAGATCAATCACCTGCCAATGGCAACAGCGGATACAAACATGTGCCACTTGGCTGGGGGATGTCACAGGTGTGGGGCTAGCTCACCAAGTCAGACACACAGCACGGCTTCCTTCTCACATCAGATGGGTTGAGCAGTTGCCTCCTCCATGCAGCTGTGGTGCAACACTCCACATAGACACTCACCCACATGACAAGGAACATTCACACACATCAATGTCCAGGGGGCGTACACACTCTCACCACAGCTCCACTCAACTCACACACATCTGTGGGTACAGTCACCTGTCACAACGGGGGGACCACTGAATCACCTCAGGACTATAGAACAAAAATGCCAAAGAGGATTAGCCAGGCTCAATGTGCCATGCACCATGCAGTGAATGTCACAGTAAGCACAATGCAAGTGAGGAGTGCACATATGAACTACATCATGCTCTGCATGAGAGACATAAGCCATTCCCCCCCCCGGGACCCACTCTAAACAACATTGCATGTCTGTCACACCTGGACACAATGCCAGAAGTGACAGTCACAAAAAAGTTGCACAGTCAAAGCTAGTGGAGTCAGCACTCACCTGCTCCCCTGGTCTCCCATACAGGCTGGGGTACTGTGGAAGGATGACGTCCAGCAACGCCTCATTCTCCTCTTGGGTGAAAGGCTGGGCCCACTCCACAGACCTGGACATGGTGCCAGAGGAAGCAAAAACAGCAGCAGTGGTGTCGAATGAAAGGTTGTGCAGGCAAGTGCCCTCTCATGGGTTCTGGCTGACTTATATCTGCCTTGCTGGCCTATTTCATTTATAGGAGTACAGAGTGATTGGTCAGACTCATTTGCATCCTACGTTTCCTCCAATCCCTTTAAACATACACCAGTGAGTGCCGTTGCATGGTTCAAAATTTTAGCATCATGTCAAGTCAACAACCACTTTGCAACATTGTATATTGTCTCCAACCGACTTCTGCTGGCCACCTGATGGAAAAATTTGAACTGGAAACTTGGTCTCCATGACAACCAGCATGCATTTAGGCCCTAAGACTTGTCCCTTATGTGTCCCCTATGTAATTTTACAAGCCACACACAGGTACGGTGCGTTTCACCCATACCCCTACGGCACCAGTTGCACAGTACATTTGACACGTACGTGTATGACCAGTGTGTACACGTACGTGTACCACCAGTGTGTACACATACATGTACTATGGTAGTACACGTACGTGTACGACCAGTGTGTACACGTACGTGTACTACGTTAGTACACGTACGTGTACTATGGTAGTACACGTACGTGTACCACCAGTGTGTACACAGAAGTGTACTACGGTAGTACACATACGTGTACGACCAGTGTGTACACGTATGTGTACCACCAGTGTGTGTACACATACGTGTACTACAGTAGTACATGTATGTGTACGACCAGTGTGTACACGTACGTGTACGACCAGTGTGTACACGTACGTGTACCACCAGTGTGTACACGTACGTGTACTACAGTAGTACACGTACGTGTATGACCAGTGTGTACATGTACGTGTACTACGGTAGTACACATACATGTACTACGGTAGTACATGTACGTGTACCACTAGTGTGGACACGTATGTGTACTACGGTAGTACATGTACATGTACGTGTACCACCAGTGTGTGTACACGTGCGTGTTCTACGGTAGTACGTGTACGTGTACGACAAGTGTGTACACGTATGTGTACTACGGTAGTACACATACATGTATGACCAGTGTGTACACGTACATTTACTACGGTAGTACACGTACATGTACCACCAGTGTGTGCACGTATGTGTACTACGGTAGTGCACGTACGTGTACGACCAGTGTGTACACGTACGTGTACCACCAGTGTGTTTACACGTACGTGTACTACGGTAGTACTTGTACGTGTACTACGGTAGTACACGTACGTGTACCACCAGTATGTGTACACGTACGTGTACTTCGGTAGTAAACGCACGTGTACGACCAGTGTGTATGTACACGTACGTGTACTACCGTAGTACACGTACATGTACTACGGTAGTACACATACGTGTACCACCAGTGTGTACACGTACGTGCACTACGGAAGTACATGTACGTGTACGACCAGTGTGTACACGTACGTGTACCACCAGTGTGTGTACACGTACGTGTACTACCATAGTACACGTACGTGTACGACCAGTGTGTACACGTACGTACCACCAGTGTGTGTACACATACGTGTACTACGGTAGTACACGTACGTGTACCACCAGTGTGTGTACACGTACGTGTACTACAGTAGTACACGTATGTGTACTATGGTAGTACACAAATGTGTACTATGGTAGTACACGTATGTGTACCACCAATGTGTACACGTCCGTGTACTACCGTTGTACACGTACGTGTACACACTGGTCGCACACGTACATGTGTACGGTCCGTACACACACGCGTACTCCTACACCAACACCAATATAGTGATACGGACCGTACCCACGCCCTCAGAGCGTGTGTACGGTGCGTTTCACATCTTACACTGGTGATAGGAGGTGCACAGGAAAGGAATGAGGTCTCAGACTCGCACAAGGCTGTACATCAAGTCATTGTCATAGCAGTCCTTCTTGTGCAGTGACTATGTGTGTCAGGCAGTGATATGGCACATGTCTCCTCATGTTTTAGCACAATAGATGTGTGATGACCTGTGTACACATGCCATGTGTGATGGGGCACTATGTGGCACACTTCCCCTTCACACTTTGCACGTGTGCATGTAGTACAAATGTGTCAAGCACTGCTTCACTGGTATGGCACAGTCACCAACACCCGCAACTGTCCCCTGATGCCAGAGACACGGATAATTACACCTGACATCTATCTACCAGCGTGCCCCGATGTGACTATGTCATGTGTGTGTCATGTGTTCCCATGAGTTTGCTGTTGGTGTTCCGTAAACTGCATCTGCTGTTGCTGCATCCAACATGTGTCTGTGTGTATATGGGCATGGAACACTTATACGCACACCATGACACATGTGGATTCACACGTTACGTGTGTCAGGATTGTTCGAACATAAATTTCTGACATGAGGACATATCTGC
The DNA here is from genome assembly GCF_964204655.1 of Triturus cristatus. NCBI lineage: Eukaryota > Metazoa > Chordata > Amphibia > Caudata > Salamandridae > Triturus > Triturus cristatus. The sequence goes on along the minus strand of NC_140593.1, from coordinate 27,897,765 downwards.
GTTGTCTCCATGTCTGTGTTTTCGTTTTTCACGTGTACCCCTTCATCGCAATGTGTGTGATCTGTAAATTTCTCATGACATGTGACCTGTGCGTCTAGCTTGCCGCCAGCTGTCTGTATGAAATAACATCCTTCGAATGCAGATATGTGGATGTATGTCACTCCTGTGATGTGTCTGGCTGTTCACTTACACTGGCCCACAGCTAGCTTCCCGGCATGTAATGTAGACCTTGACAATCAACAGGTCTAGCTGCGTCTTCCTAGGAGTATCACCTGGCTGGCATACGTGTCCTGGATGTATTGCACAGACCAGACTCTCTATTTAGCAGATGTGTAGTAGCAGTTGAGCATGTGCTCAGTTCATTGACATTTTTTGTTGTTATGTACTCACTCTTCGTTCTTCCTTCCAATTTTCTGCAGGGCACTGCCTCTCCCCCGACCAATGCCAGACCTGGGTGCCATGAGGGAACGTGACTGCATAAGACGATACCGCTTGTCGCAAGAGTTGATTGAGCACTTGACTGCCCTGCTGGAACCACACCTCCAACCGCGACACAGGTATCCCAAGATGAAGGTGATGGCAGCCCTAAATGTTTTTGCAACCAGTACGTGGCATGTCCCAGACGATGTTCAGCCGTGTCCTGCATGATGTTTTAGAAGCCATGTTGGAGCACCTGGATGAATTCATCCATTTTCCGACTCGTGAGCAATAGACAGGTGTCAAGGGTGAGTTCTATGCCCTGGGAACGATGCCCCATGTAATTGGGGCCATTGATGGGACACATGTGGCTTTGGTACCACCACAGGCACAGGAGGTAGCTTTTCGCAACCATAAACATTATCACTCTATTAATGCCCTTGTGGTGTGTCTACCTAACATGCTGATTTCCCATGTCTGTGCCCGTTTTCCAGGGTCAGCACACGATGCCTACATCATGAGGCGTAGCAGGGTGCCAGAAATGATGCTGCGGCTGCACAACGAACGAGCATGTCTTGTTGGTGGGTATACTCTGTTTGTCCTGTGGTTAGCACTATCTTTGTATCTTACGGCATCTCCTGACACACTTCTTCACATGATGTTTCCATATAGGGGACTCTGGCTATCCCAACATGCCATGGCTGATGACGCCTCTCCGCAACCCCAGAACAGCCGCAGAACACCGTTACAACGACGCACATGGGCAGACCAGGCACGTGATTGTTGTTTGTCTGTCATCCCCAGGTTCTTGCGCCTGTCGCCTGCTCGTGTCATCGTTGGCCTCCTGCTATTCCTTATGAGTATTGCAACGTGTGCTGAATCAGCGTTCCATGCACGGACATGGTGAAAAGTCATTTTGGGTAAGGAGTGCAGCAAGGCATTTTGGGGGTGGTACGTGTTTGGAATATGTGGGGATTGCTCCTGTGCATGTTGTGTTACCATGCATACATGTCGACTCACCATGGGGCACATGACATGTAGCATGACTCCCATGAATTGATAGTCACCGTTCCTGACAGTCATCTGTAATGGTTTGTGGATTCTGATGAAGGCACCAATGTGTGTAAAACGTCCCTCAGGAACATACGGGATGCTAATGGTGGACATAGTGTGGGACATCCCCATAAGAGTCTCAATGGGGAATTGCAGCCTCTCCGTGTGCAGCAGGGGGTGTTTGGCTCACCCCCTTCACTGTGTGCCAGCTCAATAGGATTTACCACATCTGTGTGTTGAAAGGGGTGTCCAGTGTAGGTCCCACATGGTCAGCCAAATGACCTGTGAGTCTGTTCATATTGATGCATTTCCCTTAGTGTGAGCCTGACTAATAAAGGTGTTCCTCACACTCCAAGGTGCCTCATCTCTGTCAATGCAGGTCTCTTTCCACTTTGCATGCGGCATCTCTGGCATAGTTGTCAAAGATTGTGCATATGAGTCCATGTGTAGTTTAGCAACATGCATGCAGTTCTTCATGGATTATGATCTCTATTGTGTATGAAGTACATGGTTGTGTACGTATTTCGGCATGTTGGTCCCCACAACGGGCCGTCAACACCTGCTGAGGGTGTGTCTCCTGTGCGCAGCTCGGCCTTCAGTTTCCTGATCCTGTGTCAGTCATCTTTGGTGATTGTGCATGCATTGTCTCTGGGTGAGCCATGGTAAACCGGACACTCCTTCCTTTACATACGCCTGTTGCAGTTGTCCTTTCTGACATCCTTGTCTTTGTGTGCAACTTGTGGCATATTTTCCAGGACATGCCGCCTGCTGCCGCAGCCCCTGCAGCAAGGGCCCACAAAGTATCCAGATTTGGCAACACACACGCCTCAAAGATGCTCCTCCCTTCCTCCCTCGACCCATTCATTTGGCTGTGATCAGCTTGTCTGTGCCACTGTTGTGGCCACGCGGTGCTAAAGGCTGGACCGTCAGCACATGCAACGTGCACATTGCACAACCCTCATGTCCTTGCATGACACACATCACACTACAGTCTGATGTTGCAGCCACCCTCCAAGCAATGTCCATCCGCAAATCTACCGCCTGCTCTCAGGCATACCCTAAGCGCACACACAACACCTTTGCATGATGAGTGTGCAACTCCAACTGCCTACACAGTGCTGCCACGCCTACCAGGCCCTGTCACACCAACCAGGTCATGTCCCTCCTACTCCCCACCGGCTCTGCACCCCAGAAAGGCCATGGGAGTGGGACTCAAGGCTTCAGCATGTAGTATGGTGTCGTCGTCTGGCACATGGCACAGGTATCATCTCTCAGCGTGTCAATCTACAATGTGTCCAGGACCTCTCTCTCCACCATCACATGCGCAGAGCACCTCATCATCAGCTCGTATGCCATTGACAGCCAGGTGCTCCTCACCCTCACCAAAGACGCAGATATTGCCAGTTGCAATATACAAGGATACATGAGATCCATTGATAAATGGCTGAACATGAGCCACCTGAGGCTGGACTTGTACAGGACTGAGGTGATCATCTGAGGATTGTCCCCTTACAGCTGGGTCAACTGCTTGTGTCCCACCCGCAAGAGCCCTGCACAAGCACACAGTGGCCACGCACACAAGATGGTGTGCATCATGTATTGCTCGCTCACATTTGCCATGCTAATACCCAGCATCTGTACCTCATGCTGTAACACCCTCTGCATTATGCACATGATCCACAGATAGATACACTCCAAAGAAAGACAGACATTCCCCCAGGTCCACGACAACATCCGTGTCAAATACTGCCCTGCCCTCTACGGAGCAAGTACATCCAAACTCCCGGGAAACTTGTCCACATCCAGGGTGCATCTGCACACCTCAGCTTCAACATCCGGCGCCCGAGCCACATCACGGTCTACCAGAGATAGCTGCAATGGATCACTGTCTGCTGCAGGATGACCTTCAGACTCCCCACCCACACTCAGGAGGCAGTCCACAACCACGACCCAAAACCAACCTTGTACGTCTGTCATCCGAGACCCCGTTGGGCCATCTCTTTGCATCCAACCTTGCCCTGGCCACCATTCTTCACATCCACCATACTCCAGCATGTAGGACATAGTTCTCCCACCTGGCCAAACATACCTGGGACTCCCTCCCTTGGAACCTCCACATGAGCCATGACCTCTACGCCTTAATGATACTCTTCCAAATAGGTCTGTCCACACAGTATTGCAAGCCCCCCCTCAGCAGCTCGAGGCCATCACGGGTGAGTATTGTGCTCCATGTCTGCATTGAATGATACATTGTGACCCATGTGTGTCCTGTACCAGACTCAGATCCCAGGGTGTGGATGGGTGGAGTTAGTTCAACACTCAGGCATAGTTTGACATTTACACACACATATGTTGTGCACTAATGCAAAATGACTGCAACATCCCATTAAAAAAAATACATTTTTATTTGCGGTGGGGTGCGTGTTTTGGTAGATAAAATAAGGTGCTCTACCGGGTGCATAGAATCCAAAGTTCACAGGGGGAGATGGTATCCTTGGCATTTGAAGTCATCAGAGTCCAGACCACAGTGTTGGTCATCATTGGTCAGACTGTGACCAGCAAGTCCATGTGGCAGAGAATGTCATTGGATGAGGTGCTGCTGTTGCGCCAGAGGGCCAGGTGCCAGGCCAGGTGACCTGGGAGATGTGGATGGTCCGCTGACTCTCACGGTCTTTTCCGTGGATGACCCACCTTCCTCCGGGGACCCTCAGATGCAGGCCTTGACGATGTTTGGGATGCTCCGTCAGACGAATTCTCCTCCTCCTCCTCCCTCCCTGTGGCTGGTGCTGGTGTCACAGGGAGGGTTTCCCATGTTTTCGGCGATCCGACGGAGTGATTGGCTCATGTCCCTTTGCACCGCCAGGAGCTCAGCCAGTCTTGCCTCCATCCGTCCTTGGTGTTGTTGTTGACTGGCATGTTTATCGGCCTGCAGGTTCTTCATCTCGTCGAGGGTCCCCTTCATCTCAGTGAGGGTCCCCACTACCTGGCTGATGCCCCTGGTGTCACGCCAGTATGTGTCCAGAATGTGGCGTATGTGTGACATACCTGTTCCCTCAGCTGGCTGGTCAGGTTTGCGCCTCCGCCTGCCTCCACTCCCACCACCCCTGCCCACACGAGCCTGGCCTGCCGTTGTGGGCACATCGGGTCTACGGGACCCCTGAAGGATGGCATTTGCGGGGTTGTCTGCCTCCTCCTGGGTGCCGGAGAACCTTGTCCCTCCTGGTCAGACTGGCTCTGTTGTTTAGTGCGAGCAGGGCTTCTGGGTGTCTCCTGGGATGTGGCAGGAATGGGGGTGGTGGTTGGCACAGATGTACCTGAAGCAGGTGCTGCAGGGGCTCGGGCACCAGAGTGTCCAGGTTGGTCGGGGTCATCCACGGAGTGGTGAGAGTCGTCACTGCCGGTGGGATCATCTTCACGCCGAGTCTGGGACTGTGATTGTCCCCCCCCCATTGTTGGAGGGAGATCCACGACGTTGCCCTGTGTGTGAGAGAGAGACAATGTTAATGCTGTTTCATGCAACATCCATGTTTCATACATATTCAAGTCGGCACAGTTCCTCCAGGTAGTTAGATGTGCCTAGCATTCCTCTCAATGTCCACTTGTGGATGGGTATGTTGTGTGGGACAGATTGATATGTTCTCCTGAGTGTTTGACCTATAGAATTTTGGCTAGGATGCTTATTTGGCTATGGATTGATCTTGTTGTGTCACATGTCCATTGTGAGAGTGGGTTAATCCGTTGCATGCCCCAGGGGTTTGTGCTTGTGTAAGGGGGGTGTGTGACCAGGGGAGCTGTTGTGTGTAGTGTGATTTGGCATTGGGTCTCCCAGGTGATGTGTCTGTCCACTCATGGTGCATGCTGGCATGAACGTGAATGTGAGTTCCTGTGCTAGATATCTGAGCTTGTGGAGTTGGTGTTTGAGTGTACAGTGGTCACAGGAAGGCCTTGTGCTGCATACAGCAGGGCCAAGTGTCAGCTACCTTGTCAGTACTTTGCCAGTCCCTGTGCATTGGGCATGGTGCATGGGTATGTACCTGGGCCATATGGGCTGAGGGCAATGGTGTCTGCTTCTGAGTTGCACAATGTGTTTTGTGAGCCCCACCCTCCCAGCATCCCGGACATCCAGTCTTGGGTTTGTGGTTTGTGTAGCCTGGGACATGGCATGGCCTTGCTTTGTGAATGAGGCATGGACATGTTAGTGGCATGAGCGTGGTTTTTGAGTGTGGTTGTGTCCGGTGAGGGCTTGGCAGTAGTTGCGTGCATTTGGTGTAGTTGGGGTGTGGATGCCATTACCCCCATGTTACGTCAGTTGTTTGTGTACTCACCAGGCTCTGCGACTCCTTCGACTCCATGTACTCCCACCGTCGGAAGCATGGCCATCACCTTCTGTTCCCAGGGATGGTAATGTACCGTCTGCGGGGCAGCCCACCTCCAGTGATGTTACTCTGGGCGCATTCCTCGTTCATCTTCCGCTTGACTGCCCTCTGCAGATCGTACCACCTGGCTTGGCATTCATGTCTGGTCCTTCTGATGGGCGCAACAGCATTCACCCTATCGACGATCCTCTGCCACATGCGTGATTTTTCAGCTATGCTGGTCTGTCTGACCAATGTTCCAAAGAGCTGTGGCTCGACTCTCTTGACTTCGTTGACAAGGATGTCCAGCTCCTCCCTTGTGAACTTTGGATTCTTGTCTGTGGGCATGGTGTGGGGTTTGGGTGTGGATGGTTGTGGGTGTGTGGGTGTGAATGTGACGGTGTGGGTGTGAATGTGAAGAGGGGGTCTTTGTGAAGGAGGTTGTGTAAGTTAAGGTGTAGTTAACTACACCTTAACTTACACAACCTCCTTTGGCTCGTACAGGTACGGGGCTGGGGTACGGGCCTGGGGTGATGCGCGTACAGGTACGGGGCTGGGGTATGGGCCTGGGGTGCAGCGCGTACAGGTGCGGGGCTGGGGTACGGGCCTGGGGTGCAGCGCGTACAGGCACAGGGCTGGGGTACGGGCCTGGGGTGCGGCACGTACAGGCACTACGGGCCTGGGGTACGTGCGTACAGGTACGGGGCTGGGGTACGGGCCTGGGGTGCGGCGCGTACAGGTGCGGGGCTGGGGTATGGGCCTGGGGTACGGTGCGTACAGGTACGGGGCTGGGGTACGGGCCTGGGGTGCAGCACGTACAGGTGCGGGGCTGGGGTTCGGGCCTGGGGTGCGGCGCGTACAGCACAGGGCTGGGGTATGGGCCTGGGGTGTGGCGCATACAGGTGCGGGGCTGGGATACAGTGCGGACAGGGGGGTACGGTGCTGACATATGCGGGGGAGAGGGGCTAAACAACTCGTATCCGTGCACAAGTTTACCCGTGTACATGTGTGCTACTGTGTTCGCTCTGTACGGGGCCTTTTGCATGCGGTTGTGTATTCGGACGGGCGGTACGGATCGTAATTGCGCGCTCGGACTTCTGTTTTACGATTTGCATGTAAATATGTCCGGCTCCCTCTCGTACACTTTTCCCGACGCTATTCGTATGTATTTTTCACGTACGAATCGTACTTCGCCGGATGTAGGGCCCTTGTACGATTCGCACGTAAAAATATACGGATACGAGTCGTACGCAAACATTTTTTAACAGATTGGAATCGGCACCTAAATAATTGATACTTTGTAAACCTACATTTTGCACTACATTGAGTGCAACAGTAGAGAAAGTGTTGGAGTGCGGAGAGGTAAAAATTATTATTCTCGCTCCAGTGAATGCAATAGTAAGGAAAGTGTTGGATAGCGGAAGGAATAAAATTACTATTACCACTCCAGCAAGTGCAACACTAGGGAAAGTGTTGGATAGAAATGGGGAAACAATTACTATTCTCACTCCTGCTAGAGCAACAGTAGGGAAAGTGTTGGATAGCGGAGGGGTAGAAATTACTATTCCCACTCTAACGAGTGTAACAGTAGATAATATGTTGGAGAGCCGAAGAGTAAAACTTACTATTCCCACTCCAACTAGTGCAACAGTAGGGAAAGTGTTGGCTAGCATAGGGGATAAAATCACTATTCCCACTCCAGAAAGTGCAACAGTAGGGAACGAGTTAAATAGTGGAGGGTAAAAAATTACTATTCACACTCCATTGAGTGCAACAGTAGGGAAAATGTTGGATAGTGAAGGGGTATAAACTACTATTCCCACTCCAGCGAGTGCAACAGTAGGGAATGTGTTAGATAGCGAAGGGTTAAAATGTACTATTCCAACTCCAGCGAATGCAACAGTAGGGAAAGTGTTGGATAGCAGAGGGGGAATAATTTACTATTCCCACTCCAATGAGTGCAACAGTAGGGAAAGTGTTGGATAGCTGAGGGGAACAAATTACTATTCTCACTCCAGCGAGTGCATCAGTAGAGAATATGTTGGATAGCAAAGTAGTAAAAATTATTACTCCCTCTCCATCTAGTGCAACAGTAGGGAAAGTGTTGGATAGCAGAGGGGAAAAAATTACTATTCCAACTCCAGTGAATGCAACAGTAGGGAAAGTGTTGTATAGTGGAGAAGAAAAAATTAGTATTCCCATTCCAGTGAATGCAATAGTAGGAAAAGTGTTGTATAGCGGAGGGTAATAATTTACTATTCTCACTCCAATGAGTGCAACAGTCGGTAAAGTGTTGGATAGCGGAGGGGTAAAAATTACTATTCCCACTCCAACAAGTGCAACAGTAGGGAATATGTTGGATATTAAAGGAGTAAAAACATACTATTCCCACTTTAGCTGGTACAACAGAAGGGAAAGTGTTGGATAGCGGAGAGGAAAAAATTACTATTCCCACTCCAGTGAGTGCAACAGTAGGGAAAGTGTTGGATAGTGGAGTGGTATACATTTCTATTTACACTCCAGCGAATGGAACAGTAGGGAAAGTGTTGGATAGCGGAGGGGTATAAATTACTATTCCCACTGAGGACTATTCCAGTTTACAAACAAACAAAATATCAACTATATTACAAAAGATAATAAAAAACAACAAAACAAAACATATATAAAAATTAAAAAGAATACAAAACTTATAAACATATTATAATGGTAAAAAATCTAAAGATTACATACAAAGATTAATTTAAAACAATTTAAAAAAAATAACAAACAAATGAATATTTTGTAAAAAAAATATTTTTTATTAAAAACATCAATTATTACATCCATTAAATATTTTGTTTTTCCTACCCTATAACACTAAACAATTTACAACACACATCTAAATTTAAAAAAAGTGTACCTCCATAATTAACATAATTAATGATCAATTAAATAAATATTATAATAAACAACACATTAAAAAAGGTAGAACTTAATGTACTGACCAAATGTTACCCCTATAGAACCAAAATCCACAAACAAAATAAAAATAAACAATTACCAAAAATATTTATCAGGAAATAAATGAATATTAATCAACAAATAATTGTTAATTAATATAAAACTAAATTATTTTCCACCCTCTACCCCAATAAACACAACACACACCTAAAAATAATTACACAATTTCCCGAACTAAATTTACATTAAGAAATGAATATGAATTCACCACACATCATTAATTAATAAAAAAAAATACTTCCCACCATATACCACTATAACCCCCCAACTCACACATCAAATTAATTGCACAATTGTTATATTTAAATTTTAATTAATTAAGTAGCATTCATTAAAAAATAATTAATTAATTATAAATAAATGACCTCCCACCCTATTCCCCTATAAGCTCTACCCCCCATTTCTAAAAACTTAACACAATTAACATAATTATTTAACAATGAATGAATGAATGAATTAATAACAATTAAAAAGCAAATTTTAAATAATTATGAATAAATGTATTCACACAATTAACACTATAAAATAAAATTACATTAATATTATATTAAACCTATTAATACATTTATTAAAATTAAATTACTCCCCACTGTACTCCCCTATCAACCCACTACCATTCCTAAAAAAATGGCACAATTAATATCATTACCAATTAATTATGAATAATTACCAAACAATTAATAAACAATTAATAATGAAATATTTCCCTCAATTAACTGCATAAAATATTAAATAAATGCATAATAATTAATGCAAAATAATAATTCAATTATAATTAAATTACTTCCCAACCTATTCCCCAATAAACCCACAACCCGCTCCTTATAAAATGACACAATTAACATATTTACCAATTAATTATTTAATAAAAATTAACAGCCAATTATTAATTAATTAATAATACATTAATTCACACAATTAACACTATAACTTCTAAATCGAATAAATACTAATAAATAAAAATCTATATTTAATTAATTTATTATAATGAAATTACTTCCCACCCTAATCCCATATAAACCCACAACCCGCTACAGAACTAAAACACAACATTAAATTAAATTAAAATAAAATCAATAACTACTAAAAATGTAACACATATATTAAAAAACAAAAGCAATACTTAGACAAAAAAGCATAGAGTACATACATTTAAAATACATACAAAAATACATAATACTAACTAAAAAAACAATATTTTTAACAACTATGGGGGTGATTAGGATGGTGGGTGATCCTCGCGGGGCTGGGACCAGCCGCCAGATGTGCTGTGGTCCTGCACCGCTAATTGGGATGCAACCGCCACCCTGGCAGTCGCATTCTGCATGTTTGACATTGTGGCGGGTGCTGCTGTAAGCAGCACCCGTCGCAATGCCAAAGTGCTATGGTGTGCATTTCCACACACAACGTGGCAGGCACCGAGGGGTGCCTGCTACCTTGTGTATGGAAATGGAGGGGGTACTATTGGTACCCCCCAAGTTCACCCCCCACCCCCTCTGGGGTCCGCAATGGGCACCAAAAGCAAATCCCCACCCCCCTTTCCATGGCGGCATGGAGGGTCGGTTTACCACAGAGACTGGTCGTGCTTGGTCCAATGTGGGTAATGTTAATGGACTCAATGGATTCTCCTCTAAAGGCTGGGATTGGGTGATTGTGTTTTTCTGTGTTTTGCCCTATGCATGTGAGGAACACGGCTCCTGACATTGGAGCATTTGCCTGGTTTTGGAACTAAAAAAGTGCCTCCACTTGGTAGAAAACCTTGAAATTGGCAAGACACATGTAGATCACCCAAAGTTGGACTTGGATGATTGATCCTGGTTGTCGGCTTTTATGCACCAGCTTGGGGGGCACCTAGCTTCCTTGTCAGACTGTCTTCCCCTCAGGTGTGGTCAGTCAGCCCCACCATGGGAGACCAATAGTGGGGGGAGGCTGAAGTTACAAGATACAGGAGAACAGTAATAACCTTACATGAGGATACTACAGAGGCCTAGGCTCCTGTAAGCACCTGGATGGCAACTCTGGTGTGGCCTCCTGATCGAACTAGTAGTTTTCACCCTACACAGCTGTTATGGATGTAGGTAAGTACATGTATCTGTACCTCCCCAAACAGTCCCCCCTTCGTGCTGCAGCCGTGGCCTGGACCTTTCTTGGCTGGGCTCCCTGTCTGCTGTGACTGTTGACATGAATTTGGCAAACAGTCTGATCCCTGCTGTGGAGGGGCACTGGTAGCCTTATTTCCCTGGGGCTGACTGCAAGCTGTAATGGCATTGCTCTGGGCTTGATTTTGTGGATGGCTATTTTATGTGGGCTGTCCTGTCCTCTACATGGAGTAGCAGACATACCACGCAGGCAAGTGTTTCAACGTGCTGGACTGTTGATGGTAAGCGCTATCTAAGTATTATTGTACAATGCCACATATAATGCAGTCAAGACCTTCTCGATTGACTGCTGATTGAGAAGTACAATCTAACACTTTATTTTGTTTTCTAAGTACCTAAATGTGCTGTTGCTGCCATCTGAAGGCATGTGTGGCTCATTCTACCATCAGAGAAAATCTTTTTTATGATTATTTTTAGTTGATTCAATATAAGGTATTGCAGCCTGTTGAGTTCACTGTGCTCAAACACTGACGGTCGCTCACCTCTCACTGCTGCTGCCTGTCGCCTGCTGCTGCCTGTCGCCTGCTGCTGCCTGTCGCCTGTCGCCTACCTGCTGGTACCGACCCCGCTCATGCTGCTCCCTCCTCACCTGCGCTGACCTCCGCTTCACGCCGCTCTCCTCCTGCTGTTGCTGGCCACTCTCCTCGCCTCCTCGCCGCCGCCGCTGCCCCGGTAACTCGCCTTCCTGGTTTCCCGGCGCTGACCCCGCAGTCCCGCCTCTCCTCCCTGCCCATTGGCCACCCAGCCTCCCGCCTCCCAGCGGACCCTCCCTCCCGGCTCCTTACTTAAGGTGACCGCGGCGGGCTGGTCAGTGTGACCCCTGTGCCCCACACAGACGGTCGCTCACCTCTCACTGCTGCTGCCTGTCGCCTGCTGCTGCCTGCCGCCTGCTGCTGCCTGTCGCCTGTCGCCTACCTGCTGGTACAGACCCCGCTCACGCCGCTCCCTCCTCACCTGCGCTGACCTCCGCTTCACGCCGCTCTCCTCCTGCTGCTGCTGGCCACTCTCCTCGCCTCCTCGCCGCCGCCGCTGCCCCGGTCACTCGCCTTCCTGGTTTCCCGCCGCTGACCCCGCAGTCCCGCCTCTCCTCCCTGCCCATTGGCCACCCAGCCTCACGCCTCCCAGCGGACCCTCCCTCCCGGCTCCTTACTTAAGGTGACCGCGGCGGGCTGGTCAGTGTGACCCCTGTGCCCCACACAGACGGTCGCTCACCTCTCACTGCTGCTGCCTGTCGCCTGCTGCTGCCTGTCGCCTGCTGCTGCCTGTCGCCTGTCACCTACCTGCTGGTACTGACCCCGCTCACGCCGCTCCCTCCTCACCTGCGCTGACCTCCGCTTCACGCCGCTCTCCTCCTGCTGCTGCTGGCCACTCTCCTCGCCTCCTCGCCGCTGCCCCGGTCACTCGCCTTCCTGGTTTCCCGCCGCTGACCCCGCAGTCCCGCCTCTCCTCCCTGCCCATTGGCCACCCAGCCTCCCGCCCTCCCTCCCGGCTCCTTACTTAAGGTGACCGCGGCGGGCTGGTCAGTGTGACCCCTGTGCCCCACACAGACGGTCGCTCACCTCTCACTGCTGCTGCCTGTCGCCTGCTGCTGCCTGTCGCCTGCTGCTGCCTGTCGCCTGTCGCCTACCTGCTGGTACCGACCCCGCTCACGCCGCTCCCTCCTCACCTGCGCTGACCTCCGCTTCACGCCGCTCTCCTCCTGCTGCTGCTGGCCACTCTCCTCGCCTCCTCGCCGCCGCCGCTGCCCCGGTCACTCGCCTTCCTGGTTTCCCGCCGCTGACCCCGCAGTCCCGCCTCTCCTCCCTGCCCATTGGCCACCCAGCCTCCCGCCTCCCAGCGGACCCTCCCTCCCGGCTCCTTACTTATGACGCCCCCCCAGCGACCGCGCAGCGGACGCGCGCAGCGGGAGCGCCGACTGAGCGCCGAAGGTGCGCCAAAGGTAAGCCCGTCTGCGCCCGTCCGCGCCTGGACCGCGCCCAGCGCCAGACCCCCTGGCCCCCGCGCCCACCAGCCCCCCCGCAGGACCTACGACTTCGCTACGCTCATCGCACTCAAACCCGCCCGAGCCCCCGGATGCCACCGAGCGTCCCCGCGACGCACCCATGGACCCTTCGACTGCCGATCCTGCAACTTCTCCTGCCTCCGAACAAGCACCACGCCCACCAAGACGGACTACAGCAACCACCTCAAGTGCATCCTGATCAACACCCGCTCAGTCCACAGACACGCCGTGGAACTCTGGAACCTCCTTGACACCGCATCTCCAGACGTCGCCTTCCTCACGGAAACCTGGATGAACGACTCCTCAGCCCCCGACAGCGCCATAGCCATCCCGGACGGCTACAAGATCATCAGGAGGGATCGCAACAACCAGACCGGAGGGGGCATCGCCATCGTTCACAAAAGCACCATTCGCATCTCGACTGACTCCACCGACGCATTCAACACCGCCGAATACCTGCACTTCCAGATCCACACCGACCCCAAGACTACCCTCAGAGGCACCCTCATCTACAGACCCCCGGGACCACGCGCACAGTTCTGCGAAGACATCACGGACTTCATCAGCCCTCACGCCCTCCCCTCCACCGACTACATCCTCCTCGGAGACCTCAACTTCCACCTGGAGAACAACAACGACCGCAACACGACCACCCTGCTGGACAACCTCGCCAACCTCGGACTCCAGCAACTGGTCAACACCCCCACCCACTACGCCGGCCACACGCTCGACCCCCTCTTCTCATCCAGCAAGCACATCACCTTCAGCCACTGCACCGGACTCCACTGGACTGACCACAGCTGCGTCCACTTCAGCTTCAAGAAGAACACGGTCCACCACCACCCGAAGCAGGTTCCCCACAGAAACTGGAGCAAGATCACCGTCGACCAGCTAACCACCTCCCTCAGCCAGAACCCACCGGTCAGGACAACGGACCCTAACACAGCAGCCCTCGACCTCACGCAATGGCTGACCTCCTGTGCCAACGACCTCGCCCCACTGAAGAACCCACTCACCAGGCCCAGAAGCAAGAAGGCCCCCTGGTTCACCGACGAACTCAAGGACTCCAAGAAGGCCTGCCGCACACTCGAGAAGGCCTGGCTCCTCGACAAGACCACCGACAACATGACCGCCCTCAAACTCGCCACCCGCAGACATCACCAGCTCATCCGCACCACCAAGAAGAAATCTTTGAAGGAACGACTGGACAAGAACGCCCATGACAGCAAGGAGCTCTTCAACATCGTCAAGGAGTTCTCCAACCCCAGCACCAGCAACAACGACATCACTCCCTCGCAGGACCTCTGCGACTCCCTCGCCTCGTACTTCCACCGCAAGATCGCCGACATCCACAACAGTTTCGGCGCTCCACCCCTGCACCCATCGACCGAACCTACGCACCCCGCCGCTATCCTCCAGACATGGACCAAAGTGACCCTCGAAGACACGACACGCATGATGAAAACCATCCACTCCGGATCTCCGACCGACCCATGCCCCCACCATGTCTTCAACAAGGCCGCCTCTACCATCGCACCCCACCTCCGAGACATCATCAACGCCTCCTTCGACACAGCCACCTTCCCAGAGAGCTGGAAGCACGCCGAGCTCAGCGCACTACTGAAGAAACCAACTGCGGACCCGACCGACCTCAAGAACTTCCGCCCTATCTCGCTCCTTCCTTTCCCTGCCAAAGTCATCGAGAAGGTCGTCAACAAGCAGCTGGCCGCCTTCCTCGAGACGAACGGATCCCTCGACCCATCGCAATCCGGATTCAGAGCCAACCACAGCACAGAGACCGCCCTCATCGCAGCCACCGACGACATCCGAGCCCTGCTCGACAAAGGTGAAACAGCGGCACTCATCCTCCTTGACCTCTCCGCAGCATTTGACACTGTCTGCCACTGCACCCTAGTCCAACGCCTCAACGACACCGGCATCCAGGGGATTGCTCTGGAATGGATCATCTCATACCTCTCCGGCAGAACACAGAGAGTACGCCTCCCTCCGTTCCGCTCTGAGGCCACCGAAGTCATCTGCGGCGTCCCGCAAGGATCATCGCTCAGCCCCACTCTCTTCAACATCTACATAAAACCCCTCGCTGCCATCGCACGCCAACACAACCTCAACATCATCTCCTACGCCGATGACACCCAGCTGATTCTCTCCCTGACCAGAGACCCCGACACCGCCAAAGCCGACCTACACGAAGGGATGAAAGATGTCGCCGAATGGATGAACATCAGCCGCCTGAAGTTGAACACGGACAAGACAGAAGTCCTCATCCTGGGACCATCGCCCTCTGCATGGGACGACTCCTGGTGGCCCCCGGCCCTGGGCACCGCACCCAAGCCAACGGACCACGCACGCAACTTGGGCGTCATCCTGGACTCCTCCCTATCGATGACCAGACAAGTCAACGCCATCTCCTCATCTTGCTTCCACAACCTCCGCATGCTCCGCAAGATCTTCAGATGGATCCCGACTGAAACCAGGAAGACTGTCACCCAGGCCCTCGTCACCAGCAGACTAGACTACGGAAACACCCTCTACGCCGGTACAACAGCCAAGCTTCAGAAAAGACTTCAGCGTATCCAGAACGCCTCCGCCCGTCTCATCCTGGACGCCCCCCGACGCAGCCACATCTCGAGCCACCTAAGAGACCTGCACTGGCTCCCTGTCAACAAGAGGATCACGTTCAGGCTCCTCACCCACGCACACAAATCCCTCCACGACCTGGGCCCAAGGTACCTCAACGACCGCCTGACCTTCTACACGCCCACCCGACAGCTACGATCCGCGTACCTCGCCCTCGCCGTCGTCCCTCGCATCCAGAGAGCCACCGCCGGAGGAAGATCCTTCTCCTACCTGGCGGCTAAGACATGGAACTCCCTGCCCGTCCACCTGCGGCTGACCCAGGACCACCTCGCCTTCAGGAAACAGCTCAAGACCTGGCTGTTCGAGCAGTAGCAGACCCCCTCCCCCAAGCGCCTTGAGACCCTTCCGGGTGAGTAGTGCGCGATATAAATTCCTTGATTGATTGATTGATTGATAATATGTCATAACTATTACCAAATTCAACAGTAATTTGTATCGGCAACTAAAGGACAAAAGGCTGATATGAACTGTGCCAGGTGTTTGCACACAGGTCTGTGATTGCAAGTGGTCCCTTTTGCCTTTCCAAAACATGATGTGTAGATCATGTGTGTTTCAAGAATGTGTGTTGCTCAGTTTCTGCCACTGACGACTTGGTAGAAGTGTTTGGAGATGTGAAAGGGTGTATGTTGTTGTTGAATAGTATATGCAAATCAAACGGTGTTACAGTAACATTGTGTACTGAATACTCCATGTATATAGTACTATTTATTGCCTCAATAATGTTTGTTGGTCAGATGGAAGTCCTGACAACTGAAATGCATAGAACTATTTCATTAAAATATGTGCACTTTTAAGAAGTTTTCAGAAGAACTTACGGCTGCTGCTTAAAATACTATCCAAATCTGGTAATAACCCACTTGTATTGAATACACGCATAATATTTGGACGGTCACTGGTTGCTAACTCACTGTTAATTATTAAAATTACCTATATGGAAGCAGGAATCTCTTTACAAAGACATGCCGAGCTAGAAGCAAACCTAGTCAAATGAAAAATGCCTCTCCCACCATAAATCAACCATCACTTTTTTTCATGCCTTCAGAAGTCATATTTATTAACTTCGGGCTTATACTTCTTTTTTTGTATGTCTATTTTTTCTATTCATCAGCTTTTCTCCTTATCAGTGTTTTCAAAATACTCCTTATTGACATTTCCGCAAAAATTGTAGACATATGAAACATTATTTACAGAATACAGACATAACAAATCTTCTTGTTACAAAAAACGTAGTGCATAGCATAAATCAAGCTATTAAATATGACATTCCACAACATACACAATTGACAAAGTACAATACGTGACAAAAAACATATACAGAACAGAGAATCTTTGTCCTACAAGATACTAATGCATCAAAACGGACCTGATCTGATTAGGTCCTCAATTTCAAGAGACTTTCAAGGTCCTAGAGGAGTCAGAGTTCTAGTCAAGCCTCAAGTTCTAAGGTTGTTTAATCAAGTCCAGACTTTGCACTGTTCTGTGCAATCATTCGAGTGTATGGGTGCTCTTGGCCTCCGAAGCGCAATAGCCGACGCATTTCAACCTTCAACAGGAGACCATGATTAAATTTAGGGGATGGTATTTATCAGGGCAGTTTTTATTTTTGCAAGTAGGACATCACAGTTTTCCACTTTTTACTGTTGGTCTGAGCCCGAAGAGTCCCAGAGTTGGTAAATAGAAACAGTTGTCTCAGTCTTGTACTCTTCCAAGTTCTCTAATCAGGGTCACTTTCTTTTCGGCTGGTGCATATTTTCTAGCATCCTGGAGATCTCCCGGGCTCACAGAGTCTCCGCATAGTCTTCCGTTCACTGCAATAGATGGAAAAAGCCGGTCATGACCTAACCAAAGCGAACATTGCCTGTCTCTCTATATGCCAAGAGAGAGTAGAAAACCTCCTCACTCCATGCTCCCTCACGTACACACTCTGCCCTAGACGCCCCTAGTAACTGCTGCGTCTCTACTCTAGCCAATCCAGATGCTGCTGCTACTATTACAGCAGCGCCTGGAATGGCTCGGGCAAGCAGCCTCACCTCTCATTACTGAGACTGCCAGCTGTGGCTCTGAGTCACCTCTGGCTCACTAATGTGCGGTGGAGAGAGTGTGAGAGAGGACTCTAAGGCACATGTCGGGCTGGCAGGAAAAAGGCAGCCGTCCAACCTGACATGGTCACCTGGGCCAGATGCCCTGGTACTATGGTTACCCTGTGTCTGTCAGTTATATTGTTAAGTCCCACCCCCTCAGGCCCACACTGGCTTTTCCTGGACCCGCCAAACTCTCACGGGTGATACATGCTGAGACCTGGCTGCGGCTAAGAGAAGGGCTTTAAAATGTTTAGCTAGTAGTATATAATGTATTCAAACTATTGACAATTAATTGGGGGTCAAGTAGGGCAAAATATGAGTGAAGCAATGCCCCATCGCCCTAAGGGAGGCACCGCCCCAGGCTTATGGACTCCCCAGGCTTCATGCTTTCTGCAATCAATACTCCTACATCTGGGCACTCAGGGAAAATCTCTCTCAGTGCGGTCCATATCTGATGTTTAAGTGAGTTAAATGCGGCCCCATCGTATTCAGCATTGATCAACATGTCTGAGGGGATGCAGGCTCGATAAAACAGTGTGTCGTTCTCCTCCCCGATGAGGCTTCTGAGCAGGCTTTTTATGTCACCTAGCACAACATTTTTCATCTGTGACCCAGTCTAGTGCAACCAGATGTTCGCTCTTTGCGCTTTGATCTTTTAGGTACTAGTTTTCACAAAAAAAACTTTAAAAAATCATTACCCAGGTTCTACTGATTGGATTTTTGTCATTTTGGTATCAAATGATTTATTAAAATTTACTGGATTTTAGTAAACTGAATTGGGATTTTTCTTGTGTTTGTGTTCTAACTGTATTACTATTTATATGCTGTACAAATACTTTACACATTGCCTCTAAGTTAAGTCTGACTGCTTTTTTGTGCCAAGCTACCCAGTGTTAAGCACAGGTTATTTAAATAACTTTTTGAGGTTCACCCGGAAAAGGATTTTGGCTGTCACTTGACCAGGGCTCACACCCCAGTCAACCAGCAACCCAACTTCTCAAACTTGTGTTCGGTGGCGTGGATCAAGACTTTTGTTCATGGAGTACCATACAATGATGTTACACAGAAATAGTAGATAAATAATGTGACATCAGAATGACCATTTTTTCAAATTCTTCCCTAGTTTTTCAATTGGATGTTTACTCCTCCTTCTAAATTTATGAACCTCTATATTCCATTTCCACCCTGTAGATGGAGCTGTGCAACTGTGATGCCAGCATGGCTGAGCTGTTGATACTTTGCAAACAGAGGGGGCTGAGAAGCCAATAGGAGGGCTACCTAACAGGATATGGAGGAAGCCCTCAGAGCCTTGTGGGAGCACAGATTTGGCAGGCCACCGCAGGAAAGGATGGGAATGATGGCAAAGAGGAGGAGGGGGCACAAGCAGGGGACAAGGGAGGACAGGATGCAGCACAGGATCTGGAGCAGCCAGGAGAACCCAAGTCGACCCCAGCAGATGACCAAGATGCTCAAGATTGAGCAGAGAGCAGGGGCTTAGCCCACAGGAGTTGAAGGAGAGGAAAGAGGAATACAAGCGCAAGCTGGAGTTAACCAAGTTGAAACTGGAGAAGTTGAAGGCTGAGAGAGTCTTGGAGGAAACAAGACTGTCCATGGAGGAGAGGGGGATGGTAAGTTGTACTTGAAGGACACCAGATGGAGTCCAGCAATATTGGTGGCAGTGTACCAGCAGTGTACAATGGAGAGGTTAGGGTGTGCATACCAAAAGATCTGGTGGTAAGTTATGTGGTGAAAGATGATATAATGAAATGGTTCTCTGCATACAAAGTAGATCTGACAGCACACAAGGTCTCAGAGAAGTACTGAGAATGTAGCTTGTGGAGCCACATGCCCATGATGGGGAGGGACACATTCTTGACACTTGAGGTAGAGGACCAAACCAAGTATGAACCCCATGAAGGCCATTCTTCTTACCTAATTTGGGCTGACTCCTGAGAGGTAAAGACAGAGGTTCAGGGACAGCCAAATATTCTGAAAACAGACCTGATTGGACTTCTTAGAATATTCCAGCAAGTCACTGAATGGCTGGGTAAGGGTCAGCAAGGTAAATGAATTTATTGAGCTGTACAACCTAATTCTAAGGGAACACATGCTCGATACCTGTTTTACAGTGCTGCAGCAACACCTGGTAGCTAGTAAGCTGACTGGCCCCAGGAAGCTTGCTGAGGAGGCGGGCATCTGGATCAGCACCAGAATGTCCAAAAAGGTACCCAGGAAGAGTGTTTCAGGTTCCCCCCAGCAGAGTCAGGGGTAAGTCACGGGAGACACAGACAAGTCCCAGACTGAGGGAGAAGGAAAGGGTTCCTATGCGCATTCCGAGAAGAAAGATGGAGGTTCCAGTAGAAAGTGGCCCAGTGCGCCCCATTTCTAACACCACTGCTTTGATTGTTCTCGTGTAGGACACAAGGAGGGAGAGTCTGTCTATCTAAAGAAACCACCCACTGGTGGAACCTCTTGTCAGACCTCTAGATCCCCTAACTAGATTTGTGTGAGCCTTACTGATCAGGAAATGCTGCAAGAAGAGAGGAGATCAGACCAAAGACTTCATTTGGAAAACGTTGTGGCATAAAAAAAACTTAAAGATGGCTGCCGACCCTCCTACCCATATTGCAGTCTAGTGTTTTTCTCCATGAGCTGATTGCAATCTTGGTGAAGCACGTGCTCCCTAGTGACAGCCAACTTCATTGAAGTATTCCTAGAGTGAGTACCTTATCAAAGTTGCTCCGTGTCCTCATTTGAATTCCCTAGATATTCGACAGTATCTGCTCTCGGTTTTTGTTCCGTCCTGTTTCTCGTCTGGAGTAGGACCTCCTGTAGTGTTCAGTCACAGAGTCTGCGCACTTCGTTATTTCCTGAAGTGAGGACCCGTGTTGGGCATCGCTCACGAACGTTGCTCCTCCCATCTATCTCAGAGTGTCTTCGGATGAATTGAGCAAGAAGAGAAGACCCTCAGTAGCATTATCCTCTGTTCCTGCAAAGAAAAAGAAAATTAAGCTAAGTGGCCAAATATAGACTTCATGAAATTCTAAGAACACATTAAAGCACTTATATACATACATTTATAAATATAAGAAAAATAAAGTTTACCTGTAAAATGTGACAAATTTAGCAATATCTGTAAGAAAATTAAAAAGAGAGATAAAGTTCAACACATGAAAATAGTTATTCAGATTCAATCATGAATATAATAAGAAAACTTACACAGTGGTTGAAGAGAAACGCAGCTTTCAGAAAGTTTGGGTAGGTAGAATATTAGCCAACATATTGGCACTTAATGAGGAATAAGAATGGATCAGAACAGCATAAATTGTGATATATAAATAAATATACTACAGGATAACACCATTTGAATTCTTTACTGAATAAAAAGAAAGAGACTTTACTACAGTATAAAGAATTGAATACAAATAAAAGAAGAGAAGCGCAGTCTTTCAGGATGCTGAGTAGGTTGGAAGCACATAAGGAAATAATTAACGCAAGAAAGAATAGAGTGGAAAAGGGGTTGCAGTAATTGTTCATGTTTAGTTTCCTCAGGTATTCCCAGTCCAACAACAATCCAGAGCGAACCATTACTGAAGAGAGGAATTGAAAAAATCTGTGGTCCTGAATCAGCCTCTTCTGTTGTTTGTTATTTTATCCACTGCCTCTTTTGGAGACAAGTTGTAAACGGTCTCCAGAGTATCCTTGAGATGGAGTTGGGAAAAGGCAACATCTGTTCCTGTGCAAGTTCATTGTAAGAATCCTCTGCATCTTGAAAACTCTACAGGGTTGGCCAATATGGCCTTAGGGGTAGGTAGACTCCAGGGCAGGAAGTAGATCATGCCCTTATCTCCCTTAGTAGGGGTGTGAACTCAGAGGAAAATGTGATCCATAAGGGTAGGAGACTTGTGATCCATAAGGGTAGGAGTCATCAATTCCACCAGGTCAAGGTGAATGGGGTCCCTGTCAGTGCTTTGAAACATGCCAGGGCTAGTCAGACCATGGCAGTGGAAAGGCTGTATTCCACAGAGCAGCATAACTCAGGACCAGGGCTGAGCCGGAGATGCTTTGAGCGCAGGGTAGGTGGCTTTATTTAAATATTTAAATATTTAATTTACATTCCCTATCCCCTTGTTTGTCACTTTCACCCCCACCCACCACTGCCCTGCCCTTTCCGCACCACCCCAATGCGCTCACCTGCATGGGCCGCTATTGTGTACTATTACATTTTGCATGTCCTGGTAGTGAAACACACTCTAAATGTGTTTTTCGCTACTGTGAGGTCTACATCCACCACAGGATAACAGTGGGGATTGCTCATTACATTTAATAAGTGTAATTTCCAATTGGGAGCATGTAGATAAGTCATGTTCGGTATACCTATGAAACTGTGATGATAAATCCTCCTTAATGGTAAAGTTGAATTTTTCATTACAAGTTTGAAACTGCCACTTTTAGAAAGGTGGCATTTTCCTTCCCTTAGCCCTTTGTGCCTGCAACCTGTCTTTAGTCACATTACTGGGTGCAGCTGACAGTTATACTTATTGAATTACTTCCAGACAGTCACACAATAAAGGGATTAGGTGTGCCTCAATGGAGCAGCAACTGGCAGGATGGGGCGGAGCTGAGTACAGCCCCACTTACACCTGAATGGTCTGTGCTCTGCATTCAAACTGTTTCAGGGATTCTGTGGAGTCACGGAGCTATGCTTGGGACCATAGAACCTTTGCAGACAGGGACTGAGTCATCCTGCAACCTTAGTACCCGTGATCCCAGGACGGACTAGGTATAATGTCTCATTTGCCCTCCTACTCACTCATAGAGGGACAAGTGATTAGACATTTTAGAACACAACACTTCCGACCCTCTCTGGAATGATGGTGACAGGACACACTCTTTCACTCTCACACTCGTACTTTTCCACAATGAGATCTGACAGAGACTTGAGAAAAGTTTAAAATATATAGTATGCAGTATACATGCCACAATAAGTAAGAAAATGCCTAACACAAATATGGTCAGCATAGTAAGTAATTCATAATTCATAATTCATAAAAGATGTTATGATATTAGACAGGGTAGACTAAACGCCCTCCTCTTCTACAGAAGCAAAGTGACGATATATTAGAAGATCTCTGGGTATCTGCAGTGGACCTCATACCTTAGCATGCACAGATGAACATTCTACATCTCAGGTGTAGTTGCAATCTCCTCTCTAGGAGGGTCATTAAGATGGCGGGCGGACTTTGTCTGCCCGCCATCCTGTCGGGGAATGGGACCCCCTGCCATCGGTGCGGGGGTCCCTTTGTAGACATTAGGATGCGCCCGCCACACTGGCGGGTGCATCCTGCATTCCTAACATTGCGGCGGGCGGTGCTCTCAGCACAGCCCGCCACAATGCCAGGAAGTCATGTCATGCACTTCCATGTACAACGTGGCAGGCACCGTGCGGTGCCTGCCATGTTGTGCATGGAACTGCAGGGGGGTACCCCCATGTGCACCGCCACCCCCCAGAATCCCAATGGCAAAGACCGCCTGCCTTTCTGTGGCGGCAAAGGCACATGCCCGCATGTATGCTAATATGGATGGCGGTGTCTCCCTGACACCGCCACCATGTAAGCTGTTTTTCCGCCTGGTCGACCCTGCGACCGGGCAGAAAACCGGCGGACGGTCTTTTCGTCCACCGGGGTCCCCCCCACCATGTTAATGTGGCGGGGATTTTTGAAGCGGGCGGTGTTTTTTAGTGGGCAGATCGCCACCGCCATACAGGTGGTTGGCGATCTGCCCGCTATACTAATGGGCCTCTCTGTGTGTATTTGTTTGTCTGTGCATACCTATGACAGAGTTCATGTTCCCAAACAATAACTGCATTTGTGTGTTTTGTCTAGCTGCTAGAGCCTGAACAGGGGCATTGTTGCTTGCCCTTATCTATGGTGTTCAGACTAAATTGCATGAAAGAACAGAATGCAAAAACAGCAGTGGGTTCTGAGTGAAAGTACAGCTTGGAACTAAGCTAAATATGTTTGTATAGTAACGTGTGCATTGCAAAGTGTAGCAATCAATGTCCTGAGGCTAACATAGGAAAACACAACAGTGGGGCTGCATGAGACATATGACACCCTCCCCTTGGTCAGAATGGCAGCATCAAAGTGACAACAGAAATCAGGATTTAGGCCTATCCAAAGCATTTGAAAAAATAGTTCAGACATTGTTGTACAGACACGGGCCATTGCAAAAATATATATTTTTTAATCCTTGAAATAAATTACAGCATTTCGCCGGGGCCACTGGCGTGGGATGACAAGTGAAAAGCAAATTATTCCAAAAAGAAATCCAAGTTTTCCAAAGAAAAATGTTCAACCATCCAAGTGAGCCGATCTCAAGAACAAAGATGCTCTTCGATGTCAGCAGTCGACAAGATCATCTTGGGACAACCTGTGTTGATTTTGATGATACTGAGATCTAGAAGACGCTGTGCTATTGGACAGGGATCATCTCCAGCCACTGGTCATAGCACTGGGTTTTGGAAAATTTGCATGCCCAAGGAGCTGTCCTAGTAATGGGCCACTAAGGGACTCATCAACATTTTGAAATCCTGCGCAGCATATGGAGGCGTAGCCAGGCAAACTTCCAGGCCCCTTGGAAGGGGCACCGGATGCAATGAAACACAGGTTGCACAGAGGTAAAGTAAACATAGCGGAAGGTCAAACAAAACTCAGTACGCAGAATGTCCAGGGGCACCATTCCAAAGTGCTGTAGCATGTGCTCAATTACAACTGCAGTGAATAGCAGGAACAGCACTATAATGCCGCAAATCAAGATGAGCAGCAGCGGGAACCCACCAAACACACTGGAAAAAATAGAATGTATAAAAGTTGGTATTACTCTAAAAATAGTTTTAAAAGATGTCACAAGTCCGTGCCCACAAGTTTAAAAAAGGTGCCAGTTCATTGAAATGTAAAGAGAGATTTTTGTTTAACAATTAGTGTATTTCACTGGAAGGCAATTTTGAAACTGAAAAGTAGTGACCAGTAGAGTTATGTGGCCATGGACAAGCCGTTCAGCAGATTGAGCTTCCGCTACTGTAAATGGAAGTCGGTCCAGTTTTTCAATACGCAGGATTGTATATTTTGTTCCCCTTTGTGCCATTTCAACCTGTTTATCTGTTAGATTATATTCAGAAAACAGAGACGTACCATTTATAAAACGCCAAGGCACAAAGCCTGCACGCAAAGATTGCAGCATCCGGCTCAATGACATGTTAGAACGTAATTGAGATTGCCCGTGTTGTAATATGGCCAAATCTTGTTCTAGGATGTCTATCGCAGAAGACACAATGTTGCCTAAAGAAAATATCTTGGAGGACAAGGTTGTTAAACCATTGTCTACCACAGCTAATGATTTTTCTTCGTTAATATGGTCTATTTCCCATATTCTTTCTGCATAATTAAAATGTATGTTCTGCAGAAATTTAGGAATTCCAGATTGACTGCAATTTTTTTTGTGTTCGGTGGCGTGGATCAAGACTTTTGTTCATGGAGTATCATACAATGATGTTACACAGAAATAGTAGATAAATAATGTGACTCTGCTCAAGTGTCTCTCTAAGTCGTCGCCTGTAAGATAAATATCATCCACATAGGACAATGCTTCTTCATCAAAATGTTGGAGTAACTCAGTTACCCTTGCTGAAAATACCCCGGGGCTATTCTTATACCCTTGGGGGAGTTGACAAAATTGTCTTTGGGACCCCAACGCTGAGAATGCGGGCAAATACCTGCTTTCAGGTGCTGTATTTTGGCAGAAAAATCCATTTGAGATATCAAGTGTAGTTTGTATTTTTTCCGCACAATGTTATTCATCGATACTGCACTGTGTGTGTTTTCGACAGCAACTGTCTTTGTGCAAGCGTTTAAATGTCTGTAATCTAAAACTAGATGTTATGAATTATCTGGTTTTGATACGGGAAACAAAGTATTGTTAATAGGCAAGGTACAATTTTCGATCACCCCCTGGTATTCAAGTTGACCTAGGATCTCCCTGACCTGTTGTTTATCTTCTTGCTTTATAGTGCATTGCCTCTGAGCATTTGGTGAAACTTTTAACAGGATCATGTGGTGAGTTGAGTCCTCATCCCATATGGCATGATTTTTATACAATGCTGGAGCTAGGGCTACTGCCTACTCCTGTGCATATACATGTTTAAGATGTATCGGAACGAAGTCGGAAAAAGATGGAAACATTATATTTTTTCTCCTTGGGCACTCCATAACGAATGCTGGCGGCCAATCTTGTTCTGCTAATAGGATGCCATACCTGGATGACAGATTTTCCCAAAAGAGACCCTTTACTTTCCCGGGCTTGTCCCCCTCCATCTGAAATATTATCTTGTGTAACTAATGTGGGACGCTCACCCAGGTGTCTGGTGTTTCCACTGTCATGTAATCATTCAAGTCCGCTGTCACCAGAAATTCCATCAGGTTCTGGTAAGCTATTGTTACTTCTGCCACACTGTCTAGCATCACCAGCGCCCATTCCCCATTCAGAAGCTGCATCCTCAGTATTCTGGGCATGTCTGATCTTCAGACCTGCAACTTTTGTTTTCTTAAATTGAGGTTGTGATTTTGGCTTGTCTTCTTTTTTGGAAGTATAGTCTTGAGCGTGTTGCTTGTCTGTGGACTTTTTACGCTCTTCTCTGTGTTCTGACCGTTCTTCTCTCTCAGTAGTTTTCATTGAGCCCTGAAAGGAACAAGAGGAACGTGTATCAGGTTTCCTAATATTATCCCTATTCCTAAGGTTGTGCCTCTTTTCAGAGGGCTCCTGTGGACGAGATCTACCTCAGGATTGAGATCTCTTTTCTGTATAGTTTGTTTGTTTTTTATTACCCCACTTCTTTTTAGAAGAAGAAGAAGCAGGTCTCTGCTTAGAAGTGTCCTTGTCAGGACTGCCCATCAGTTGTGGTTTTAAAGCTTTCCCACCCAAACTGTCTCTGCCTAATTCTGCGTATGCAGTTTCAATTATTTTGGGTAGTTCGTGTTGTTGATCTAAAGGATCAAGCTCCCTTAGGTGTTGGAAGATTGCCACTGATGCTGCTTCCCCTTTAATATTAGCCAGTATTATGGCTGATACCTGTTCATAGTTATTTAATAACTTCATCTCTAAGTTCAGAGCAGGCTCTGCTCCGTACTCGTTCTGTAATTGTCTCAATACATCAGGTATCACCGTTAATGAAGTAATACCATGAGTTTTGGTATATATGGCAGCAAAGACTGTACCCCAAGTGGTACAATCCTCTAACTGTGGTGTTATCCCCATGTGCAAGCAGATTGTTAACATTCTGTGTTTTTCAAACATGTTAGTATTTGAAAATACAGCTTGGAGCTGAGTTATTTTCTGAACTACCCAGAATGGTATTTGTTCGTGTTTCGTGGGCATTTTGCCCATTACCCAGTGCAATGTTTGTGAAATTATTATCGTTGGTGTACCCTGGGATTGAGTACCATTAGTTCCAACTGAAAGTCCTCATGATGTATTGAGTCAAGTTTCTATAGATTCTAATTAAATCTTTGTGTTGTGTGAGTAAGTCTGGTTGTGGCATTGTATCAGTGTGTAGCCTGCTAGTATGGGCCATGTTGACTCGTCTCCTCCGAGTAGGCCTAATCTTACTCTGTTTCTTAAGTGGGGTAGGACGCCTTTAAACTAGTAAAACTGTTCCTGGTACGTGAGTGGAACCTCTATGTCCTCGCAGGGACCATTTTTCGCTGGTGCATCTCCCTCTTTGTAAGTGAAAAGTGTGTGTTCTAGCATCTGCGTCTGGGAATGTAACCCACAAATAGAATACCTCTGTTTTTGTTTCATCAGTGTGCTTCAATCACAAAGACTTCTAAGCCAGCCCTAGTTTTAAACCATGTTCGAGTAGTCTCAGGGTGATAGTACGTCTGAATTTAGGTGGAATCAGAATTCCATCCACCTCTTTTTCTGCTTCCGAGGGGTGTAGATTTATAACTGTGTTATTTTCAGCCCCAGTCTCAGTCATTTTTTAAAGAGAAAAGTTTATTCAAGGGAACTAAGGAAAGGTGTTATGCACAATTTTAGTAACACTATGTCCTTCAAGCTTGATTAACCAGCAGCCAAAAGCGAGGATATTTTGCCTACTCAGCTGTGGCGGAGTTTGTGCCCACCCACTCCAGATGTCTCTGGTGTTTGAGAGTAGGGGTCTCTGAGAATTAGCATGACTGAACTACTCAGATTCTACTGTTAAATAAGTGCCTTACCAACGTTGGTGGTGCCACGTCGTGTAGTTCCTATAGTACCCATGCAGGACCTGCGTGTTGTATAACATAAACTGTAGGATTGGTGACCGACTAACTCTGAGCACCCAATGGCGTATGTTAGCCTGTTTGCATATGTGCTAGCTCACAGTGCCACTAGTGCCTCCTCTTATTGGGGAGAGATTCGTTTCTGGCAGCCTCAAAACATGACAACCCTGATCTCTCAAGACCATGGAAAAATGTACTACTTTTCGCTCGGTCACTTGTGCACATTTAGGTTATCTCAGAGGTACACAAAATAAACAGTCTGGGTGTTGTAATAAAAGGTTTATTGAACAGTTGTTATTCTTGTGTAGAATATATGAGCTGTAACAACTAGGCCTGTGCGGTAAATTCCGTCCCGCTCGTGGAATTTGCGGAATTTGGGTAATTTTGCTTTCCGCGGAGAACGTGGAATTGCCCGAAATTTTTTGCTGGTTCATGTTCTCAAAGTGCGTGCTCGCGAGATATTTCCCCCTGAGCAAGCAAACAGCATTCGCTAACAGGAAAAAAGCATCGCGAATAAGCGATTCCACGTGTTTGCGGAATTTCTGCGTGATTTTTTACCGCGGAGCTTTGAATAGTGTAACAACGCAAATTCCGCCCACCCCTAGTAACAACCATTAGACAGTCGCAGAGATATATGATTAGCAGTACTATGAATATAAACGGATAGTACAGTTCTACGATTGTGCAATTAGCATGAATAAATAAAAATGCATAATGAAAGTGCGTGTACTCCTACATTGCCTATCTAGATGTACCTAAGTGTACCTAGCATATGAGTAGGTGTAAAAGCCAAGAATCCTTCTAGGATTTAGTCAAACCCATTACCTGAAGTATGAGAAATGTCAGAGCCCTTCTTGGTCTCGATTTGGACACCCCGCAATGGATGTTCAGACCACTGTCAGCTGGAGTGTCTGCATTCAGGAGCCTCTGGGTCTCTGGTCAGTGTGTCGGCCTGGAAGTCTCAGTTCCCTCTAACTACTGCTAGCAAGAAGTGCTGTATTTATATAGTCAAGTATATAGAGTCCCTTTGTCCCTTGTTCTTGTGTTGGCCATTGTTGGGTATGAGGATGATGTGTGTGATGAACCTTGTGCGTAGATATTAGGAAGGTGGTGTATAGGTGTCAAGGCCAGTACCTCCAATTTATGTATATCACACAGGAGCAGAATGACGCTAAGTACCAATGCCCCTCTCAGAACCTCCCCTGCTAGGCATTTAGAATTCCATCGCAGGTAAGTTTCAAAGGGGGAAAAGGGATTGGGACAGAGAAGAGACAGCTCCAAAACTCTTCTAGTACTGCTTCGTCTTACTTCTTACTCTCCGTCTAGATTAAACATTTACATTCATAAATGTCTGTGAAAACCTTAAACTTACTTTTATATTTTACAATGGATTACTTATCTTACCAGGAAGGAGTTTTGAGCTTGCCCCTCTTCTTACTTCTCCTTGTTGGCTGACTATTCGTTTGAGAAGTCTTCACTCAGTTCTCTTGCTTGTCTTTTTCAGGTTTCTTCAGCTCCTGATCTACATTATCGAGAGGTGAGAAATAACCGGTGAGTATGAACTTCTATTATCTACTAATTGTATATGTTCCTTATTGTTTCTTTCTTTTGGCCTACTCACTGTGAAGAACTGAACGTGAAGTCTTTATTTGGAGTAACAGGAATGTATTCCTGACCCTTCTTCTAATCAGCAGGTTCCAAATCTCCAGCTAGTTAGTAACTCAGAGAATCTGGAAAAAACCTTTGATTGATACTTTCGTTTTAGGGCAGCAGGTGGCGGTATATACTAAGTTTGTGCTTGCAGTTATACATTTTTTTCTTTTGCTGCATTTAAACTAGCCTCGATAAATAATGTGAAGTTTTGAATTTGGAAGGCACTTTTACATTAGCGTTCCCAACAAACGAGCTCACCACAAACTGAGCTATATTTAGCTAGTAATATAATGCCCTTTCTGATTTTGTAACGAAGCGTCTTATTTCTCTAGGCTTCGCATTTAATTTTAAGTTTCCTAGAAATGCTGCCGAAAGGCAACCCCTTGCATTCTTTTCTTTTATTTTAAAATGCATTAGGAATATCTCGAGAGCCGTCAGAGGAGGGCTCCCAACAGGTGCGTTCTAATTTTGAACTACCTTATTCCTCATAACATTGTTAATGCGGCACGAAGGCTTGAAGTGCCCGCATTCCAGTCAACAAACCTTTGGCCAACTCGGAATCTCCTGACAGACGCTGCAAGGAGAAGACAAGGAAGACTGACTAAGAAATGTCTCAGGAATACAAATACCACAAGGTCTTTTCTACCGGCTTGCATATAAACACGCCAACTGACCTATTTAATTCCTCACAGAATTTTTAGTTTTAAAATAAACAGAAATAAACCTGCTAACCTTTTCTTTAAGTATGTAAGTTGACCAGTGAATCTAACCCCGTGGAACCGCGACTACCCTGACTAACTTCCACGACGCTGTGATAACAGGTGCTCTTCCTATGAATTCCTCAGTGAAGTGCACAGAGGAATGTTGAAGAACATTCCTCAGGCAGTTGATGCTAGAAACACTAGACTGCTAAACAGCGGTGTGCTGTTGCAGTGTCAGAATGTTGGCAGCCATGTTGGAATTTCTGCGGTGCCAACAAGTACTCCAACTAAAGGGATTACTTGCTTTTTGATGGGTTTGTAGAGAGAAAATGGTAGCCACTGTGGAGGTGGAGGGAGGAAACCTCCCGTGATTCCTGACAATAGCCCCTGCCTGGTTTCCAAGTAGCCTTATGAATATTTATTCATACTTTGTTATCTAAAGATGAAGGTTTCTTGTTGTGGGGCTGGCCATGTGGCTGGCGGCCATTTTGAAGCCAGGCAGTGTGCTTTTGCCATAGGCCTGCAAACTTGTGGCCTAGCCTGCCAATAGGCCTTTCACACAATATGCTCAGAGGTAGTTATGGGTGCATGAAACAACTGTTTCTGTGTGTTCTGTTGAATTTAAATATCATTTAGGGTATGTTAAATAAATGCCTTTGTTGTGTTTGTGTGTGTGGTGTGTTTGTTGTGTAACTTGCTCTCCTTGTTTAGCCCTTTGGATTTTTGTTTTGGCAGTTTATTGTATTAAAAGCTGTGTTGTTTAGCATCCGACCTTTGCCTGGCTATTATAGGCCTGTTTCAGTTCATTGTTTTCCAGTCCTCCTGCTCGTTGCTTGTTGTGTCTGTGAGTGTCCATGTGGCTGGTGGCAAATTCTTGTGGTAGTTATAAGTGTGCTGCTTTTGCTATATAGGCCTGCATGTGTTTCCTTTGTTCCTTTTTGGCCCAGGTTTCTTGTTGTTGTGGGCCTGGCCATGTGACTAGTGGCCATTTTGAAGCCAGGCAGTGTGCTTTTGCCATAGGCCTGCATTTCCTGTCCTGCCTTTAATTTCTTGTTGTTGTGGGCCTGGCTATGTGGCTGGTGGCCATTTTGAAGCCAGGCAGTGTGTTTTTGCCATAGGCCTGCAAGCTTGTGGCCTAGCCTGCCAATATGCCGTTCATCCAGTATTCTCAGAGGTAGTTATGGGTACATGAAACAGCTGTTTCTATGTGTTCTGTTGAATTTAAACATAAATTAAGGCATGGATGGCATTGGGTTGAATTGCAAAATTTTTTTTTTGGGGGCATTTCACTTTTTTGGTGTGTGTTAAATAAATGCCTTTGTTGTGTGTGTGTGTGTTGTGTTTGTTGTGTAACTTGCACACCTTGTTTAGCCCTTTTGAATTTTGTTTTTGCATTTTATTGTATTAAACGCTGTGTTGTTTAGTATCCAACCTTTGCCTGGCTATTATAGGCCTGTTTCAGTTCATTGTTTTCCAGGCCTCCTGATTGTTGCTTGTTGTGACTGTGATTGTCCATGTGGCTGGTGGCCATTTCTGGTGGTAGTTATAAGTGTGCTGCTTTTGCCATATAGGCCTGCATGTGTTTCATTTGTTCTTTTTTGTCCTAGAATTGTTGTTGTTGTGGGCCTGGCCATGTGGCTGGTGGCCATTTTGAAGCCAGGCAGTGTGCTTTTGCCATAGGCATGCATTGTCTGTCTTCCCTTTAGTTTCTTTTTGTTGTGGGCCTGGCCATGTGGCTGGTGGCCGTTTTGAAGCCAGGCAGTGTGCTTTTGCCATAGGTCTGCAAGCTTGAGCCCTAGCCTGCCAATATGCCTTTCATCCAGTAGGCTCAGGTGTAGTGATGGGTGCATGAAACAACTGTTTCTGTATGTTCTGTTGAATTTAAACATCATTTAGGGCATGGATGGAATTGGATTGAATTGCAAAATGTCTTTTTTGGGGGGGCATTTAACTTTTTTGGTGTGTGTTAAATAAATGCCTTTGCTGTGTGTATGTGGTGTGTTTGTTGTGTAACTTGCACACCTTGTTTAGCCCTGTAGATTTTCGTTTTTGCATTTTATTGCATTAAAGCTGTGTTGTTTTGCATGCCTCCTTTGCCTGGCTATTATAGGCCCATTTCAGTTCATTGTTTTCCAGGCCTCCTGCTTGTTGCTTGTTACTGTGAATGTCCATGTGGCTGGTGGCCATTTCTGATGGTATTTTAGTTGTGTGTAGTGTGCTGCTTTTGCCATATATGCCTTTATGTCTTTCCTATGTTCCTCTTGGTTACTGCTTCCATCCCCTTTGCCAGCTGCAGCTCCCTGAATGATGTGATGAGCAAATTAATGCCAAACAGGTTCCACTTCCATTACACTTGTATTTTTGTTTTTGTTCTTCTTCTTTCCTATCCTTCCTGAGTGTACACAGTATACCATGAAAGCCCTTGTTGTCAAAATCTCACAAATAGCTACACTGTTATGTTTTTATAACTTAAACTGTGTTAATAAAATGTGATAATATAAAACTAACAAGTGTGACCACCACACACTAAGTTACATATTATATTTGTTTGTTTGTACTAGTAGTAATTGAACCACAACAACAAATGCCACATTTCATTGATGTTCTTCTCCTAGCTTGTTTGCTTTTGGGCACACAAAAAGACAGAGAAGGAGGTGTCATCATCACCCGTTGTACTGCCAGATAGACGTTCTGCTGCACACCACGTCACGTTAACGTGTGACCATACACATCTCTCCAACTTGTGCACTAGTGTTCTGCTGACATCGGAAGGAAGCAGATGGCCCCAAAGAAAGGTCCCAAGTCCTCCAGTACCAAGAAAGTTGCCAGTGAGAAGAAGGAACAGAAGAAGGAAGTGACACTTACCAAGACTAGTGTGCCGGCCAAGATGTTTTTTTGGATACAGAAAATGAGGCCTGCATCAGCGGTGTCCGGGGACCAAGCTGGGAGCCTCACCTCCACATCAGCGGGCTCACCCCACCAACCTAGGCCCTAGCCCAAGACTGTTGCAGAGGTAGCCAGTCTACTAATGAGCAGTGATGTTGAAATGTCATTATCGCAAAGTAGTACCCAATCAATGCAGGCAGAAACTCAGCAGATAAGTGGGTAACAACAGCCGCAACAACAGCCGCAACAACACCCCACAATAGTAGTTGTTCCTCCTAAGGTAAGGGCAGTTCAGGAAATCGAGCTTCCTGCAGACGAAGAGGAGCAAGCCACACTTTCAGAAGATCCATTGTCTTCCAGATCCCCAGCAAGGAAAAGGAGGGTTAGTCCGTCAACTTCTTCTTCAAGCCTCACTTCTGATGATCTAGATGCCACTTGGAAGCCACCAGCCCAGTATGAGAGTGATGCATGCCACAAGACAAGGCTAGTGAAAAGGAAGGTTCCAGAAAGCCTTAGAGTTATGGAGGTAGATGTAGAAGTGGGGTATGATGATGACTAGCCAGTCATCATGAACATCACTCCTGGCCCAGAGGAGATGGAGACCAACATTATTACCCTATCCAAAATTGCTGCAAGGGATGTAGCACGGATACCACCAAGACAGGTAACACCACCTCCAGCTTCCATATTTGTATTTGCTAAGGCCCGGCAGGGAACTGCATCCAGCTCAGCCACCACCTCAGTAGGTAGTGGTACCGTAAGTGCACAGAGTCAAATTCCACGCCCACCCTCCAGTTCATCTGGCATTGAAAGCGGCACCTCCAGCAGTGCCAGAAAGTTCACCTCCCCAGTTTTGGACTTCTTTTTGGTTAGCAGTAAGGAGGAGAACATTGGTATATGCTCAATTTATCAACACGCTGTTAGGCGGGATAAGCTTGGTACAAACTATTGTACCGGAGGCCAAAACAGTCATCTAAAAAACACCACATAATTCAGTGGGAGGCTCACCTACTGCATACAAGAAAAAAGTAAAATTGCACCCATTGCTGTTGGTGGGGATGAAGAAGTAAAAGAAAATATGAATGCGGTGGAAGGTGAACAAGAGGGAGACATTTCTAGCCCTGTCCCCAGCAGTGTAGTGGTACCGCCCACATCCTCAGCAACATCTCAGTGGCACCGCAGTAAGAAGACTAAGAGTCAGACTCAGAGTCAGACTGAGACACCAAGGTAAAAGAGTACTGCAATGAAAAAAAGTGCGTTGTTGAGCCTAACTGGGTTCAAGAAGACAGCTGCACCACAAAGGAAAGTAATTCAGCCTACCATTGACAGCATGCTTAGGTTGGAGGGGCAGTACAAACGTAACCACCCAATGGCACATTTGTACAATGCAAAGCTGGCTAAAATGTTAGCGCTAGACCTTCTCCCTTTTCCTTTTGTGGAAGAGGTGGGTTTCCTTGAATTTGTGTCAGCCATCTGCCTTAAATGGAAGGTTCCCAGCTGGTCCTATTTCGCCAGAGTTGCTGTTCCAGCTCTACATCATGATGTGCTAGAATTGCTTGGACACTTTTTGCAGCAGAGTGCTGTTCTCAATATACACCTGACAACAGACATGTGGACCAGTTGCGAAGCCACTGATTACATGTGCATCACTGCACACTGGATCTCTTTTGTGGAGGTTACAGAAAAGATATCTGAAGCAGGTGTTGTTGACACTGCCGAGATTTTTCATGCTACTCGGAAACATGCAACTGTAGCCATGTTCGGCATGGAGAAATCTCATACTGCTGCAAATATTTTAGAAGATTTTAACAGCAAGGTCTTTGAATGGATGCACCCAAAAGGGCTTAAGATTGGTTTTGTTGACACGGATAATGGCAGTACTTAAGGCCATGGAGGATGGTAGATATTTCAGGGTCCCATGTTTGGTGCACTGCATTAACATTATTGTTCAAGTCTTTCTGAAAAAAAGAAGCCATAGTAAGCAACTTACTGACCACCTGCCGATGAATATGCACACATTTCAGCCATTCTTTTAAAGCCCGGAAGTAGCTGAGGATAATTCAATGTGTCTATAGGATGCCAGTCAAAGCACTCATCCAGAAGGTGGCAACACGTTCAAACTCAACTTATTACATGCTTGACCGTCTGTTTGAGCAGTACAGACCAATCAATGAATATGTTATGCAAAGAGGGGATGCTACTGTGAAAGGTATGACCCTTCAGATGAACCAATGGTGCCTAGTTAAATGCCTAACAGAGATGCTTCTTACTTTTGAGGTCTTCACACGTGAAGTCAGCAAGGAGGACTGTACTATAGGCCAAGCTAACCCGTTGTTGCACATGCTAGAGTAACAGCTGAAGGAGGTGTTTGAAGCGTACATAGGTGTGGAGGAAAAAAATGAAGCATATGAGTTGGTGGAAAGCTTATCCCGTTGCTTAGCTGAAAATATAAGGGCGCAAACTAAGAATGTGTCAGAAAAACATTACATTTGTGCCACAATTCTGGATACACGGTACAAAGCGGCACTGAACAGTAATTCCTTTTTCAGAACTGAAGGTTGCCCGGTACAAAACTTGGATAGCTGAGGCAGCCAGTGACTTTGAAAATGAACGGCTGGCAATTAAAGGCCCGCTACTCAATTCCACAAGTACTGCAGCAGGGCATCCGGTGTCAAGATCCACTTCAGAGCCTTAGGGCAGTGCCTTTGGCTCAGAACAGTCACTAACACTATCGACAACAGCAAGAACCGGGTCATCAGCCCTAGTAAAATCGGCACAGGATTGGTATTTACAGCAAGGGCTTGCTAAGTCCAGTGCTGATGCAAAGACCAAAGAGTCCAAACAAAGTGCAGCACCCCTGAACACTGAGCGGATGGTTCAGGCCTATCTGGATGACCCAACAGAGGTCTACATTGATCAAAACCCATTGCGGTATTGGTATGGAAAAAGGTGCCAATGGCCAGTGCTCAGCAGGCTGGAGATAAACTATCTGGTTTGCCCTGTCGCAAGTGCCTCTTCTGAACGTGTTTTCAGTGCTGCTAGTGTCATTGTAACAGTGAAAAAGACCAGTCTCTCACCCAAAACCGTGGAGAGGTTAATCATGATCAAAATAAATCAGCACTTTATACCACCAAATTCCACAATACGTGAATCAATGCAGGAAGATGAGGAGAGAGACTTAGGTGACGGAAGTAGTGTGTTAGATGATTACCTACTTCTGGTTGAACCCCCAGAGTTTGAGGACGAGCTATACTTCCCTGACAATTCGGCTTGAAATTCTTACTTTCTTCCTTCCTTATTTACTTTTATTTGTGTGTGTCTGTCTTTCGGGTTCGAAACTTCGAATCACAACAAATCCATCACCACTGTCGTCTAGTCTTTTTATTGCCATAATGGAGTTGCACCTATCTACATTTAACTGAAGTCCACTTCTCCGCATCCAGCTCCTCCATCCTCCTGACTCGCCATAAATCCATTTCCCTCAAGCCAGATGATGATTGGATGTAGAATAATAGAAGAAAAAAGAAAATGTTGCCT
This sequence comes from Triturus cristatus, assembly GCF_964204655.1. Lineage (NCBI taxonomy): Eukaryota > Metazoa > Chordata > Amphibia > Caudata > Salamandridae > Triturus > Triturus cristatus. The sequence goes on along the minus strand of NC_140593.1, from coordinate 27,860,947 downwards.
TGTTGAGTCCCTCTAAAACAAGCGGAACATGATGACTACAATAGCTATCCTCCTTTCCGAGTCGTGAGAGACTGCCCCTTAACTTAAGATGAGAAGGAACAGGTAATGAATTATGGCATGCATTGGACGCTGACTGAGTGATTTGTGTTGTTGTTGTTTGTTTTGCATGAAGTGAATTCACTGTGTACTAATATTTAATCTACACACTAAAAGTAACTCAAGTCAATGTTTCCCTTCTTGTTTTTAATAACAAACTTGCACTTCTACTGCAGGCCGATCCATTGCATTTTCAATATGGCATGTGGACTCACTCTGTACACTGCACACTGAGTTGGACAACACCATGATGATGACCACAGTGACATAATATCTTCGCAGTCACTCAGTAGGATCAGAGATGATTGATGGAATAAGTCAGGGCGTTTCATGAGTGGCATAAAAGGTAAACAAGTCAACAACAACCACAGCAGACCTACATGTCTTTGTAGTGGTAGAGTCGAGTGTAGGTGTATGACTGACAGCGGTGCATTGATTAAGTCACTTAATTTGTAAAATGCTATGTGGCTGTATATGTGCTTTGTCTGCCTTTGTCAAAATGTACGCTAAATGGAGGATGGGTCACGGGTGCCGTGGGCCTGCTCTGGCCAGTTGTTGTTTTAGGTTAATGATGGAAACAGAATGGACATGATGTATCCATGCCACCTCTGAAAGTGTTCTTGTTGCACTCCACCGTAATGTATGCATTTTTTTTCTCTTTGATTTTATAACATCCCTTTTGTTTTTCCATCTACAATTACAGACCGGCCCTTACCCTGTGCTATACTGGGAAAAACAACTCACACTTACCTTACCAACCCGCATCCTCCAGGCAGGCAGTGGCGTCACCCAAGATTGATGGACGGAGCACCCATGGAAGGGAGGACCAAGAGGAATGCCAAGATGCAACTCCCCAATTTGACCAGGATAAGATACAGTAACAGTATCAACATTCATCATCTTTTTAAAATAATTTGATTCATTTGTTATCTTCAATCATTACGAATGTGCATTGTTATTATGTTTGTTTTCTGCTTGTAATTCATCCCTACAGGTCTTTTTTAATTTTCCTTGCTATCTTTTAAAGTAAGCACGGTACAGCAGAACAGAAACTGTATGTAATTTGTGTCTCTCTGAGGGCAGACAGTCAAGGCAAATTGCATAATATACTCCTGCCCTGTACTATCTAATTGTCTAGTAGTAGATAGTAAGTACTGCTTATCAATAACCATCAAGTTATCATCATCATGCATGCATTTCATTTTTCTCCCTTAACAGATTTATGGATATGGTTGTCTGCCAAGATTGTGTTTTGTTGTTTGTCCATGCGTAGTGTTTTTCTTTGTCAAACCTTTCCCCAAAACCCCCCTTCTCAACCATTCATCAAACCCTAACCCTCTTTCCCCGTGCTGTGTGATTTATTGAGGTGTGACTAAATTAAATGTACACCAATAATTGATCACACGTTTGTTGGGGCGGATGTGGTGAAAGCAACACTAATTCAATTTCAAGGCGAGGCGAGGATCTTCTTCTGCTTGCTCACCCATTATCAGTATATTTGCAAGGTCATTTTTTTTTCCAAAGGAACCTAATCCATCATCATTAATTGCTGGCGCTGATTGGATTTGTCATCCTCCTACACAGCACTAAAGGTTTTTTTTTCTCCAAATTTCTTTATTAAGTTTTGTTCTTTCGAAGGTATAGCCCATGTTCATATCACAGCACTAAAGGTTACGCTTGTGTCGAGTGTAGGCCTAGTCGAGTGACTCGACACAACTACAATTTGTAACTTGTTGGACTAGGCTATCCCTGCCACAATTATGTTTTATTTTACTTTAGCATTGCTAATCATCATTATTATTATTGTTTGGCAGTCTTCTTGTCTACTGTACTGTACTTCATTCTACTACTCCTCCCGCAGTCTCTCTCAGGTGACTGACTGTCTCATTTTCCCTTTTTGCAAATGTTACTGCCAGTGTCTACTACTACCACCGCAACCATGGCAAAACCAAACCATTCATCACCATGCAGCCATCGCTGTGCCTAAGTTAAACATCAAGCACAGGTAAGAGAAGAATATTGGGGGAGGCATAATTAATAATGGAAATTAATTCATTGATTCACACACCCCTTGAGTCCAGTTGCAGAATGCATAGACAAGGAGGAGAGAATGACAGTACTAGTAGGACAAGTCACTCAGTGAGGGGTACCACATGTATCTTGTTGTGTCTTACAAAATCAGCCAATTATTTAAATCAAACACTGGCTGTGGCCCTGCAGCAACAAGGAAACAGTGTGATGTAAAACAGTAACCCCCCACAAAACATTAACATCATTGTATGTAAAGTATAAATATAATTTAATTCCCTAACAAAAATAAACTTTGTAAAACATCCCACAACAACACCTGACCAACCCCTCTCCCAAACGCCAACCAATGTCCGAAACAAAAAAGTCCAACCAATTGTCTATGTCCATAATCCCCAATGCCCAATTTCCACCCACCAAAAAAGAAATAAAAAAGAGCAAAATGGGTCTCAACTCTCATCGGTGGGCTCACTTCTCCAGGACATTATTACGCTCCTCTAGGTGGGCCATGTGGCGCTTCAATACCTGACAATTGCATCCACACGGGGGCTGCAGTGCTAGATAAAGAAGTGCAGCAGCGTGCAGCTGTCAGACGGCTGAGCTGTAACACTGGAGGGGCCTGGGACTGGCTGAGGCCCGGGACATTGGCGGTGGCTGCAGCTGCTGCCGCCTCCTCTTCCTCCGCCAGAACCACCAGCCGCCGGTATTCAGTTTGATTGGCCTCTAGCTTCCAGCGTCGGGCCATGGCTGCCAACTTCTTCCTGTCTGGTTTCCCTTTGGAAGGAGTAGCTATATCAAGAAGAATAAACAAGACTATTGTAACAATATACTCTTAGCAAAACAGTAAGACAAATTAATTCTACAGATAGTGGAACAGTAGCACTAGCAAGCACAGTATATAACAATTGTTGTATGTATCTATCCTCCCACTTCCTTGGCGCCTAACATTTGTGGGAGTTTCAGGCTTTCAACCACCCATGCAACTGATTCCTATCAGCCACCTATGCATGCATCCCTCATATCCTTCTCTGTCAGTCATAAATATTTAATCTCGCCCGTCCTTCCTCCTTCCACCCTTCTTTCCCTTTTCGTTTAACCCATCCATCAAGGTCATCTGATCCGACATTTAATCTTCTCCATAATACTTTCACAGCTCAGCTGAACTCAGATAGAAGAGGCCATTACTAGTTACTCAACTCCTGCAGCTAATGCTATTGCTAATGCTAAGTAAAGGTCATCTTCTTCAGCTGTTGTTCACAACAACTTAGTCTCCCTCAATAGTACAGTTTACACTCTTGCAGCGAGTGTAATGTCAATAAGTAAGGAATATAACTTCCACTGCTCGCCACTGCTGATGGCTAACCCCCTACAGCTCATCCTGCAACTGCCACATCTCCTGCTCCCTCAGTGGCCGCTTCGCCATCGCAACTGGCCCCGGCACTGGTGGTTGGTAGTGCGCCTAGAAAAAACATTACATATTTTTTAGATGCCATATACACCTCCCCCTATTTATTCTTTTTCACTAGCAAGATTGAAAAAAAAGTTAATACATACATATACAACATACATCACTAGTGCAAGTCAGGTACTAGAGTAGAGTAGACACTAGTAGTGTTATATGGTCCCTAGGGTCATTCTAGTCATTACTTTTTTTTTTTTTTTTTGATTTTTCAAAAACCTTTATTGAGACACAGTAAATATACATAACAGACTGCCGTGTGCTCCTCCTGCAGTTCGTTACTTCAGAAAAAACGGCCATTGTAGTCCAGCAGCTCTCACACAGCCATTTAGCCGACATCCCGGAGGACCGGTGGCATTGCAGTTGTACATAATGCAGTTCGGGCTGAAACGCTTCCAATGCATATGGTACGTGTGCCCCACCGGACCGCGCCATAATGTGATCGACCATCTCTGCCCACCTGACGGCAGTCTGCTCAAGTACCCGTGACTTCACACTTCGAGTCTCAACACCCGCCCCTCCCCCCTCGTTCGCCATCATGCATCCATCTTCACTCGTTTCATGCATACTCACGCGCACTGTCTCCGTCCAGGGTACCGAACTCCGGGCCGACCTCACCTCCCATGTCTCCAGCCCTGGCCAATCCTGCGGTTCCGGTGCCCGCCGCGAGGGCCCGTCTCTAGGTAACCCTCGCCTCACAAAAGGGATGCCCCCTCCTTCCTCCCGCCAACCAGTCTCTCTCTCGAACATCACACAGGCCTCATGGCTTATCTCACCACTTTCGCACTCTAGTCCGGAGACATACTCTCCACTACCCCACCGCACACCGCCGGGGCTTCCTGCTGCGTGTCCCCGCTACCAGGTTCCTCAGCCTGTTCCGCGGATATGTAGGTGCTGTACAGCGCCCAGAAGTTCTTAGGGCGACTTCTAGGGGGCAGCAGTTCGCTATATGCTTCCGCCTGCGTGCTACAGTACAACATATCCCTGGCCCACCTCTTCTTAGTGGGAAGCGGCCCTCTCATCCAGCAGGCCGCCACAACTCGCCTCGCGATCAGCAGCGCCACATCCGTCAGTCGCCGCAGCGCCCGCGGAAGCGGCTTGGAGTAGCCCAGTAACGCTAGAGCCGGGTCTGGGGGGATCTCCCTTTCCAAGATCTTGCTCAACTCTCGGAATACAGCCGTCCAGAACCGGGCCACTCCTGGGCAAAGCCAGGCCATGTGTAGGAAGTCAGCCACAGGAGCATGGCACCGCTCGCATTCCGCCGAGGGGCGCAGCCCATATCTGTGTAGTCTTTCAGGGGTATAGTATACCCGCTGCAAGAACTTAAAGTGTATTAAACGGTGACGACCGTTCAAAGAGACCTTTTTGGTGCTGGAGCAGCAGTATCTCCACATCTCATCCGAGATGTCCATTTCGAGGTCCGTTTGCCAGGCTCGCCGCGCGGCAGAGCACTGAGGCTCCCTGTGCTGATCCCCAATTTTTTTGAGTGTCGAGACCAGCTTGGACGGCGCCGCCGCTTTAATGACATAGGTGAGCTCCGGGATCTCGGGCGGCTCCGCCGCAGTCGGCCCCAGAAGAGACAGCAGTGCACCCCTAACCCGGTGGAATTGAAAGCGTTGGAGTAACGTGCACCCCGGATGTGCCAATACGACGCTCTCCAGCGTCTTAACCACGCCGTCTTGGAACAGGTCTGCCATCCTCGCTATACCCAGGGCGCCCAAAGCCCGCGTCACCCCCGCTTCTCGCAGAGGAGGGAGCCAAACCGCCCACTCCACCCGCATCAGCGGCGAGTATAAGATGGCACAGTCCTGCCGTTTCATAAGCATGTGCCACGCGTGGTTAGTGGATCCGAGCGAGTCCAACAGTCCAGTCCGTCGATCCACGGGCAGACATATCGTCGCCGGGAGTGGCACCGGCTCCGCGAACAAGCGCTCCAGCAGCACATGTGGGACTTCTGGGTCAGCGTGTATCCACGAATGCAGATGGGACGCCTGCGCCACCCTGTAATAACTCTCCAGGTCCGGGGCTCCAAGCCCCCCCATCTCATATGGCAACGTTAGCACTTTCCACTGGACTCTCGGTTGTCTACCTCCCCAAGCCAGCCGGAGGAGGGTCTGAGTCAGCTGCGCAAAGAAAGACCTGGGCAACACTATAGGAATGTTGGCAAATAGGAACAGGAAGCGCGGTAGGATGATCATTTTCATAATGGCTATCCTGCCCATCAGCGAGAGGGGCAGTCTGTTCCACACTTCCACCTCATCCACGAGTTTGGAATAAGCCACCCCATAGTTTTCCCTCATCAAGACCTCCGGGTCCTTGTGCAGTCTAATGCCCAGATAGCGAATAGAGTCTGTTGTCCACTGCAGTGGGTATTCCATTGGGAACGGCAATGTTGCTGTGGTCAGCGGGAATGCCAGCGATTTGCTCCAGTTGACTTTGAGGCCCGATAGCGCCCCAAATCTAACCACCTCCCGCAGTATAGAGGCGAGATTCTCCTCCGGGTCTCTGATGTAAAGTAGCGTATCGTCAGCATAGGTAGAGATACCTATCTTGTAGGAGGGAAAATTAATGCCCTCGAGTCTGTGGTATTCCCTTATCGCGCACGCCAAGGGCTCGGCCACTAGCGCATAGAGAAGTGGGGAGAGAGGGCAGCCCTGCCTGGTCCCTCTAGAGATTGCAAACGGCTCCGTGACTCGATCTCCGAGGCGAAGCCTGGCAGTAGGTCTGAAATACAAAGCCCCTATCATCTGTAGGAAAGGCTCCCCCAACCCGAGCTTCCTGAGAACCCGCACCATGAACGGCCACTCCACGGAGTCAAAAGCTTTCTCCATATCGAGGAAGAGCGCTATGGCCTTACTCTCTGGGCGCACATGTTGCATGACGCCAAGGACCGTGCTGATGTTATACGTAAGGTTCCTGGCTGGGACAAAGCCCACCTGCTCCGGCGCCACGAGCTCCGGGACCAGGAGCGCCAAGCGCGTGGCCAGCACTTTCGCATATATTTTGGCATCGACATTAATCAGTGAGAGTGGTCTATAGGATCCGCACTGGTTAGGGGGCTTCCCGGGTTTAGGGATTGTAACGAGCAGGGCCTCTCGCATCGTCTCGGGCATACTGCCTTCGAGGCAAATGTCATCAAAAAGGGTCAGAAGATGCGGGAGGAGCTGGTCCTGAAAGGCCTTATAGAAGGCCACCGTCAGCCCGTCAGCTCCCGGGGTGGAGCCCGCCCGCATACTCCCCAATGCCTCCAAGATCTCGTCTTTTTGTATGGGCAGGGCCAAGAATTCTCGCCTCGAGTTAGACAAAAATGGCATTTTGAGGTAGCTGAGGTAGTCGTCTATCTCTGCCTCCATACGCGAGGACTGTGATTTGTATAGGCCAGCGTAATAGGCCCTGAATTCTTCTATGACCCCCTCCTCCTCGGAGATCACATCGCCCGCAGCCGTGACGAGCTCGTCAATGACCAGAGGTCGCCTAGAAGTGCGCAGTATTCCCGCCAGCACGGATCCCGGGCGCTCACCCTCCCCGTACGTGCGGGCCGTGGCATACTTCCCCATATGTTTCACCTCTCGGTCCGCTTCACTATTGAATTCAGCAACCAGGTGCTGCAGCCGCGTGGCCACCTCCGGGTCCGCCGAGTCTCCCTGTCTCATCTCCATTTGAGCTATCTGCGACTCCAGTGCCCCGAGCTGCCGCCGGATGGACTTAAGCACTCCCGAATGCTTAGTCATCGCTACACCACGGATATAGGCCTTAAACGAGTCCCACACTATTTGGAAACTCTGGACTGTGCCCGTGTTTACCTTAAAGAACGTGTCTATTTCGTCCGCCAGTTCCCCACGGAACACATCATCCAGCAGTGCGTACGGCGGTAGTCGCCACGTGAACGGCGGTGGCCGCCGACGCGGAGTGGTCAGGGCCAGTAGCAGAGGAGAGTGGTCTGACAACGTGCGTGGAAGCACCCTGCAGTCCGCGACGCTCGCGAGCAGTGCCCGGGACACCAACCAGTAATCTATTCTGGTGTGCACATCATGGAAAGCCGAGTAATGCGTAAAACCCCCTTTACCCGAGTGACGGTGTCGCCAGACATCTAGCATGTCAAGCCTGATCAGCTCCACCTGCATGTGTAAGGCGGCTGCCGCTGGGCGGCGGGCCGGCCCCGACGAGCGGTCCAGCTCTGGGCTGAATGTGAAGTTAAAGTCGCCTCCCCACACCATGCCAGAGGACACGTGCTGCCTGCACTGTGCCGCCAGAGCGTCGAAGAAGTCTGGGGAATCATAGTTAGGGCCGTACACATTGACCACTATCAGGTCATGGCCTTTACCCACGCACCGCGCTATTAAGTATCGCCCGTCCGGGTCGGCAAGCAGCGGCGTCAACCGGAGTCTCGATCGTGGGTTCACCCAGGTAATCACCCCCCTAGAATGCGATGTGAAGCCCGCGGCCGCGCTGGAACCCGCCAGGCCCCTCGCCGCCAGCAACCTACTAGTAAGTGGGAGGTGAGTCTCCTGGAGCAATGCCAGGTCGATGTGATGTCGGTGGAGGTAGTTTAAGACCTTTCTGAGTTTGCGATGGTCATTCAGCCCTCGGACATTCCACGTCAGCGCTCTCAGAACTTCCCCGTCAGAGTCATCCATTCGTTCATCCGTTCCAGTCATCCCAGTTGCTCGTTCTAATATCAGCACTGCACGTGGGGCAGCAGGAAGTCCCCTCCCGCCCCTCTAGTTCAGACAGTCCGAAACAGCCACACATCAGTAAATCAAATAACTTGCCATGCAAGAGACAGTATAAAGCACAAATGCACAACGCCGAACGTCCCCCAAACTTCCCAGCCCCCCTCCCACAGCCGACCGTCCCCAACCTGGCCAGACAGATCCCCCGTCCCTCCCCCCACCCTACCCCACAACAACAACCATACAAAATCATCCCCAAACCAGCCCCCGTGGGGGCCAAGAGAGCCATTAGCGCTGGGGCAGGGGCCTCCGCTGGGCTGCTCCTCAAGACTCTCAAGAGTCCGCCGTGCGGCCGTGCCCCCACCTCCAGACCCCCAAACGAAGCTAAACGCAGCTCTAGCGAATAAGACCTCATCTCAGTGGCAAGCGCCCCAGTCTATCCGAATCCGCACAGCACCCCCCAGCCTCCCCCGGGCAGTCAACCAGGTCGCGGTCCATTGCTCCCAGATCAATCCATGCGGCGCGCTCCAGTTGCCCTCCCCACTAAAGTCTCGCCCACCCACCATCAGAGCCGCAGCAGAAGTCCAGTCTCTCGCCCCCCATCCGGCACTAGGGCAGCGAAGCCCGGGGCTCCCCCAACACAGCATAATGGCCTCACCCAGCCGCAGCCTCAGCGTCCTCCATGGCGTTCATCGCCTCGTGCGTGCCAACATAGTCCCCGCTGTTGCCGAGCCACCTGTGGAGCGGCAGCCCCCCTCACAGGTCGGTGTCCACTCACCCGGAGACAAGTCAGATCAAGCAGCCACCGCCAGTGTTCTAGTCCTGGCCCCCCAGGTCGGAGACCTCCGTGCGGGCAGTCACGTCGTCCTGCATTCCACGCCGCTGCTCCCTCGACCACTCTTTCAGGGATCGCTGCAGCTCCCTCGGGTCTGTGAAGAAGTGCGACTGCCCCTGCCTGTTGATACGGAGCCGCGCCGGGTATAGCATCGCGTAGTCCAGGCCCAAGTCGCGGAGCTGTTTTTTGTAGGGTGCAAACTGCCTGCGTTCCTCCTGCACCTTCGCCGTGAAGTCGGGGTAGATGGAGAAATCCATCCCTTCATATTGCAGCTTCCCCTTTTCTCGCGCCAACCGCAGGGCCGTGTCTCTGTCTCTGTAATTGAGCAGTTTTGCAATTATAGGTCTGGCAGGCGCCCCAGGCTTGGGTCGAGGGCCCAGCGAGCGGTGGGCCCGCTCAACCACGAACATAGGGGAGAACACCTCCTCTCCGAGCAGGGCCCGCAGTAGTTTTTCCACAAATAGTTCCATTCGGCCCGTGTGCGTCGACTCCGCCACGCCGGTGATACGGACGTTCGATCTTCTCGAACGGGCCTCCAAATCCTCGGACTTATCCTGGATGACCTGCAGGAGTTTACTGAATTGCCGGCGGTTTGCGTCCCATGCCGTCTGCGTCTCCTCCACCTGCATTATCCTCTGCTCGGTCGCGTCCAGCCGCTCTGCGTTCTTATCCACTCGTTCCGACATGCGGTCCATGCGGTACGTGAGTGCATCAAGCTTAGCGTCTATCGCGGTCAGACTGCCCTGCAGCCCTTTTTCCATTGCAGCCAGTGTTGCTTTGATGTCGGCGCACATGGCGCTCTCCGCAGCCGCCCCGTCCGGGGGTCTCGCCGGCGAGGCCTCGACCGCTCCCTTCGGCTTGCGGGGATCAAAAGACAGTTTGGACTGTAGTTTATCACTTTTGCCCATGGCTGCGCCTGGGGACGGCCGCTGGCCTGAGATCGCCTCCACTGCCCAGAGGCCCAGTCCGGCTGACCACCGCCGTCTCCACTCGATGTCGACCTCCCCGCCACGTGGTCTTCCAGCGGCTATGTGCTACTGCAAGTGTCCGGTCACCTCCTCAGAGCGGGAGCGAGAGGGGCACGCCGTGCCTGCGCAAGTGGTTCCCCGCTACTCCAAGTGTGGCGTCTCCCAGCGCCAAGATGCCTCGGGTGAGGGCCTCCGTGCCCGCGACCCCGGGGCGCCCGAAGACCGACACGGCGCAGGCCGCAGGTCGCACTTAGCTGCCCACTCCGTCAGCAATCCAGGGGGGGCGGGGGGGCGCCACCGCAGACGACCCCCCGCACTCGGGTCCAGGGCGCTCGACCGCGCCACGCAGCCGGTCGGACCCCGTTGGTCGGGTCCGCCTCGTGCCCGGCAGCCGCACGTCGGCTGACGCACGCCGGGTCGAGCCGCAGGCCAGTCCGGGGATCGCGGCCCAGCCCGCCTCCTCGCCCCGAGCTCGCCGGGATCCGCGCACCGGGGCTCAAGCGGCTCCGCCAGACTCCCGGGGCGACACCACTCAGTGCCAGGGGGGATCCTCCGCACCAGCGCGCAGTACAATGCTGCTATTCAGGATCATTTGTACGGATAGAAAGGGGTCTCGAGCGGGAGCTCCGCGCCCACACGTCCGCCATAGCCGCCGGCTAGCTCCGCCCCCCCATTCTAGTCATTACTAAGTTAGTCTGAGCCATGCAACCATTCTAACTGTCTTTTATTTTTGCGCATCTTACCTCACAGCTTGTTGTGTAAGACGCCTTTGAGCCAACATGAGCTCATACTGCTACTGTCTGAGCGCTGCGTACAAGGAAAAAAAAACAAGTCACTTTGTTTTGGAGCTCTGGTGGTTACTCCGTATTGCTTAGCCATAAAAATGCTACACTTTTTGGCACGACTGAGAAATGCTTTCAATATACTAACGCGCACCATTTTTCTCATAACAGGTGGAAGATTCCCTTCTACGGACCAGAGCTTTGCAGAGCTTATGATGTAACCAGTACTTCTAGGTTCTTCCAAGGTGAGGGGTCCCCCAGAATTCACTTAGAGATCTTCATTTATAATTTTATATAAACTATATTCCTACCAAGGGGAGGGTGGTTACCATGATTTCCCCTTTTGTCTTCTATGGACTTGTGGTTGTAACAATGTTTATTGGTTTAATCTTATGCATTTTGCTGTTGGTGGTGGCTTGTATACTGCATTATAGAACAACGTACAGAGCTTGTTAGTTAAAAATAAATCTTTTGAACTTACATAGACTCTGTGGTATTTGGTGTGGACTTACATGAGTGAGTGAGCGAGAGGGTGTGCATTGCTTCTGCAACTCAGAGAGGTCGGGAGTGTTATGTTCTGGGTTGTCTAATCATTGGGTTTCTTCGGGGGGTTCGGGCGCTAATGGGACACTATAGCAAGCCGGTCAGGGGATTGTGGTGGGTTCTGAGGAGTGAGGAAGGTCCAACCTCCCATCACCAACAGCCTATTTACTTGTGCATAGTTCTGTATGTGCAGAATCCCTACAACAGTAGTAGTATGTACTATCCTATCAAAAAGAGTAAAATATCTGGTTGGGCATTTTGTTGGTGGGAATTGTCGAAAAGCCTCAAGATTAAGAAGACTAGAAGAGGACAACCCAAAGGACTGGACTCAGTGGGTAGAGCTATTGGTGAATCTGAGTTTTATTTCAAACCTTTTAAATAAAGATTGGCCAACTGGGCAAGCTTAGCTACAGACAGACTACTCATAGTAGTACCAAGAGTCATAGCAGAAGCAGTTAGAGGCAGGGATAACAAGAATTTAGAAACAGATAGTCTATATCGAAGAAGATTTTGTAAAAAATAGAATTAGGAAACCAAAATAATACTTCAAAAAAAATACGGTACAGTAAAAGTTAGGGAAATATAATTATTAATATTAACCACTGGAGGAGTTACTGGGGCCAGCAGCAGAGCCCGCAGTAGAGGAGCAGTCCTGGCCTTGGGCGGCATCTTGTCCTGCTCCCGCTGAGTCTGACCCCGTCTTCTTGCCCCTAGGTGCTGATCATGTAAGATATAATAAAGAAAGAGACAAACATTAATGATTGGTGTGAAACAAATAAAATGTTTTTTTTTAATTTAAAACGCTCCAAACACATTTTTGGTAACAACCACTGCAATAAGTAGTATTGCGGGATTCATGGACCACCTAGTTATTATGATCACTAATCCAGTGTTCCATTCTGATTTCAGAATACTAACTAAGCCTAAGTATCACCTGACCTAGCCCACCTATTCCAGATGGGCCAATTGTTCACTAAGTCTGCATTTCCATTTATTTTGGTCCTCAAAAATGCATTGATGAAGGACGTGCATACATTTTTGCATACACTAAAATTGTTGGTTGGTTGCTGCTTATGTTCTGCTACTGATAAGCCTATTACCACTCACTAAACAAACTACAAAAGGTTCTACTAAGGACTGGGGTAAGCAGCACTCAGCAGCACGTGATGTGACAGAGGATGCGTCATGAAGACCACTAAAAAATTACCTACTAATAAGTAACTAAACCTATCAATCCACCACTATCTCTTCTTAGGGGCAGGAGGACAAAGAAAGGACTAGAGTCTCTCTAGCATTATCTAACTTAAGTTCTCTAAAGTAAACTCTTACATAATCATGCCAAGCGAGCGTATAGTTGCAAACAATTAAGATTGTTAGCACCAAGCACCTGTGTCATAACAATCACAGAAGATTTTTAAACGTAATTTACCTGCAATGTAAGCAGCAGCATTCTTGCTGTTCAGAAAAAAAATATATTCGCAATATATACCACAGAGCAGAAGAAAACAAAGTAGTAATATTTAATATTAAATAGCTACTCACCAAGCTCCGGGACCTGCACTTCTAGCAGGTCCAGCAGGTCCTGCTCCTGGTCCAGGATATCGGACCACCAGTGTGTCAGCTGGTTATCGGTGCGCCGGACACCAGAGAAACAAAACACTGCCCGGCGCACCTTTGCCCACCGCTGGCGATGCTCCCGGAGCCCGTACCCAGACCCAGGCCTACCTCCAGGGTTAAGGGGAGGTGGCGCATGGACAAAAAAAACAAGTGCAGCAACCTCCGCCTCACTAAATAAGGCCCATGGCTGCACCCCATGTGGGAGCCGCCTTCCGCAGGGAAGGTGGTCGTGGCTGTGACTGCAAGCAGTCTTTCCCTTGGCCTTTCCATTGCCCTTTCCCTTGGCCATGGTTCTGGGACTCAGGGGAGGGGTGGAAAAGAAAAGGGCATCACTGATGACATTTCAAATGAATTCCAAAAAGGGATTTTACAAATGTAATTCCTGTAGAGCTTGCCAATTTGGCACCAACATGACCCAGTACCATTCCCCATTGCATGATAGACCTGTCAAGATTGACAAATGTCTTATGCATAAAACTGAATTAGCAGTTTATGGTCTTGATTGTTCGTGTAAGTTACGTTACATTGGGAGCACTGGGGGCATATTATCAAGGACGGTGTTAAAAATTATCGACGGTTTAGCAGGAGAAAACTGCTGCTAAAGCGGCGATTATGGGCTTGATAATATGCCCTTGAGAATTCCAATAGAAGTCCATGTTCTGGTGTGAACATGGGCTTCTATTGGAATTCTCATGGGCATATTATCAAGCCCATTATCGCTGCTTTAGCGGCAGTTTTTTGCCGCTAAACCGGCGATAATTTTAACTCCGTCCTTGATAATATGCCCCTAAATTAGTACACAAACAAATACTACAACACATAAGAGCCATAGTACATTCTGATCGTACTTATCTGATGGCCCATCACTTTAAACAACATCACAATAATAACCTTAGTCATTTTAGGTACTATGTAATTGATGTAGTACCTAAATTAAGCCGAGGTGGCAACCGAGAATTCACAACCAAGAATCTCCTCCACAGAATCCAGAATGTCCAGAATGTCATAGCAAGACAAATACTCAACATTCTCCAGTGTGGCGCTGCATCACTCAACACCTCTATGACCTCCACTGGCCTCAGTCGACAGAAGAATAACCTTCAAACTCCTCACCCACGCATACAAAGCACGTCACAGTGCCAGACCTGCATACCTGAATCACCGTCTCAAATTCCACATACCCAACAGACTCCTCATCTCTGCCCAGCTTTCCCTGGCTACCACAAATCCACAAGACCAGAACCATAGGAATATCCTTCTACTACCTCATCTCCAATACATGGAACACCCTGCCGATCCACCTCAGAAAATCACCCGGCTTGGACGGCGGTGGTAATGGCTGCCTAATCCCGTCGCTCGTCAAAACGGAGGAGCGATTCAGGCTGCAATCAGGGGTTAAAAACGAGAAACAACGAAGCGGAGACTAGACTTCTTCCCATAATGGTGTGGGGATCATTCTGTGACCGAGTACTAACGTTCTAACTGCTCGGAAGATCGGCAACTTAGAAACGAGCGGAGCCCGCCTGGATTGCACAAAATGGCGGTGATGCCCAAAACGACCAAGAAGATGCGGTTCTACCGCACACCGTGATTACACTGCTTCGCTACAGCAACCTGTGTGATCTTCTAGCCTTGAAGGTGGGTGCTATACGCTAAAATTGCAACCGCTTTGCAGCAGGAGGAAGATTAAATCTCTCAGCGCCACAAGCTAGCAGCACGCTTTGCCTGACCCTGCAATGGCCGCCCTGCGAGCAGATATTCATACCTCATTCTCAACCTCACCTCACAGCCTGTGCTAATGTTTACGACACTAACATTCGAAGAGCGACTATGATTACGCTGATTGCCCGCATTTGCCTCCCGCCATCACCCACCACCCAGTGTCAACCACAGCGCCGGCATTAGAGGAGAAAAACTTCGAGTAGCCTGTTTCCAAGATGGCGGAGCAAATGCTGAAGTTCTGAGGGGGTAGCGACAAGCGGCGGCGGTTCCTGATTACGCGGGAAGATCTGTAACGGAGACCAGCATCTGAAACGGAGACCAACATGTACATCATAACAAGGTTTCAGTCACCCACATGGTAATGACGAGGAGTGCAGCAAACGGACCTCGCCTAGGTTGTCGATGATGGCGACGCTTGTAATGCAATGAAGACCTGGAGGGTTTCCGTTGCCAAATTGGATCAATAATGCTCTGCTGCACAGCTGGTGCCTATTGAAGCTCGCTGAGGGGGGTGTTAAGACCAACAACATTAAGCAGCAGTAAACAGTATTAAGCATAAACAGTATTAGGCATAAGCAGCATTCACCAGCATTAACAATTATATAACAGTATTAAGCAGTACTGAACAGCACTATTTAGTATAAAGGCGCTACATCAAGCGAAGCAAGAAAGTGAGGCGTCAAGCGACAAGCGCCCTTTCCTGCTATCTAACACGTTACTGTGTCTAATCACATTGCACAGGGTGCACTGCCTATGCCATAGATTAACTTTGCCATAAAATTGGTCTTGACTCTACACCCTCTACACCCTGCCGCCTCTATAACTCGAAATTAATTCACTGACGCTGAATTTCTGCTGCCTATTAGGAGCAGACTTTACTCTGGATAATCTCTAACCCACCACATCTATAACTTTGGCCACTAATCATCAGACGCCATCAGAAAGAAATCAGAAGCTTCACTACTCTTAACATCTAAGTAACTGTAAAGGTACCCACCTCAACCTTCTTTGCAATGGCGGACAAAGAAAGCAGAACCTCATATAAGAAGGCAAAGCCAGAACCAGCATTCTCAGACTCGCCAATCAAAGTCAAACCAGATCTAAGCAGCACAATGGACATGATACTGAAGAAACTAGCGGATGTACATGATCTGGCAAAATCTACAAAACAAAATACAGACGCCATGCAACTGGAACTCACAGCGATCCGCGCAGATATGAATACCATGAACTCAAAAATAGGTGAAGCCGAGCAAAGAATAAGCGATGTCGAAGATGTGTCAGCCCAAGCTACTAAAGAGATTGAATATCTTCGCACTGTCACTAATGATCTAAAGAAACATAATGCAGAATTGGAGGACCGTAACCGACGAGGAAACATACGCATTTTTGGAATTCCAGAAGGGTCAGAATCTGATGCGGGATCATGTGCGACCTTCCTGGAGTCTTGGATACCCATGATTACGGGGATAAAGTTCAACCACGGCTTGGAACTAGACAGAACCCACAGAATGCCTGCTTTTGCTTCCTCTAACAAAAAAGGCATTCGGCCCATGATCTGTAAACCCCTTCGATACCAACACACAGAAGCTATCCTGAACTTCGCAAGGAAAAACCACCAAGTAACCTGGGAAGGTCAACGAATAATTTTCACACAGGATTATTCGAAAGAAACTGTAGACACAAGGAAAGGCTTCCTTCAACAGCGAGACAAGTTGAGAGAGAAAAATATTCAATTCTCATTTGCAGGCTCCTCGTAATTTAAAATAGTGGATAACGGGAAGGTTTTCATCTTTACAGACCCCCAAGACCTGGCACGACACTTAAACGGAAGTCCTGCCCAGGAGATGGACATCTCTTTGGGCTCTTCCAACAAAAGGAAGACTTAGTATCCTTTTTATGGGTGTTACATGGCTCATCTTTTTTCCATCTATGCAATGCGTAAAACCTCTGACATAGCCCTACGTAATATTTCTGCCATTAATAGCTACTAATGTGGATTCTCAAGAGGTTCCTTCAGTTTCTATAATGTTAAACTGTTAAACTGGTTTGAACTGGAGCACAGTTTTGGTCTTGTAATGTAGCAGAGTCCACCATGGTGCTCAAACCTCCTACTTGTAACCTGCACCATTACTAATTACTCTAATAAGATGCCACTTCACCCTTAGTAGGTAATACCACCGACCACATTATCGTTCTGCAAATAACAGCTACTAAGGCGATACCTAAGGCAACATCTTCCTTAGACTGTGACTGACTTTGCTAACATTTTCATAACATTATACCACTCAATGACACGTTTAGCCCTCAGTGGCTTCCTCATTATCTCTGTGTTAACCTCATGGTTGTTCTCACTAATGTTTCTCCTAACGTTGCATTGCTGAAATTGTTACTCCTGACAATATAATGATGTATTACTATCCGAGTTGTCAACAGACGGTCCTGCCGTCGCAGCTCCTGCACTCGATTATTTCGGGGAGGGGGGAGGAGGGAGGGGAGGGAGGGGAAGGGGGGAGGAGGAGGGCAAGGGGTAAATGAACTTATGGTTGTTTCCGTTTTACTTTCTTTTAGTGTAGGATCTGTCTATGTATACTTAGGTTACTTTCCAGTCTATGCAGAAACATCAGATATGCTATATGGTATAGATTATATATTTGCTCCGAACTCATTGCACCAAACAACAGCCATCACTCACACTCAGAGCTTACCAATAATTATGCAGCTTACCCGCCCACAAGAAAACAGCTATACTGCAACCATTAGCGATAACTAGATCCTAAGATGGCTCAAAGTAAAACCATAACAGAGGACCTAAACATTGTATCTCTGAATGTTAAGGGTCTAAACCACCCAGTCAAACGCAGGAAAATCTTAGAGTACTTAGCTAAAACTAAAGGAGACATCATCCTGCTCCAAGAAACGAAATTATCAGAAGATGATGCGGGATATATCAAACACAACTGGATCTCTCATACGTTTAGCTCACCAGCAATCCACAAAAAAAAGGTGTCATTACCCTCATAGCTAAAAAATCCAACATCACCCCGATTTCACACACGCATGATGAGGAGGGAAGGGTACTAGTTACACACCTGCAGAGGGGAGACGACCCTATTCATGTGATCAACATATATGGCCCTAACTCTGATGATCCTAACTTCTGGGAAAAGATCTCAAGCACAATTGAGAACATCCCACAAGACGACCTTATCATAGTAGGAGTGGACTTTAATATGCCAATGGATCCCTTAAAAGATCGCCAATCAAAATGAAAATACCATCCAACACGCGCACAGGAGATCCTTCATAGAATTTGTTCCAGATTTAACCTTAAAGACTCATGGCGTCTCCAACATCCAGACACAAGAGACTATACATTTTACTCTGCCCCGCACAACTCCTATTCTAGGATTGATTATGGGGCATATGTATCAAAATCTCGATTTTTTGAGAATCGCTATTTGGGAATCTCAAACGAGATGTAAGTAAAAATTTGCAAATTGTTAGCGATTCCTTGGCATTCCTTAATTGCGATTAGCAAATTGCAAATCGCAATTAAGGAATACCTTCCCATTCATTCCTATGGGCCAGGAGGCCCATAGGAATGAATGGGAAGACATTCTCAATTAGCGATTCGCAATTAGAAAATCGCAAATTGAGAATAATTTCAAGGGTGCAAGGGTGTCATAAGGACACCCTGATGCACCCCTGAAATGAGCATGTGTGCACATGTGGCGCACATACATGCCCTAAGGGCATGTATGTGCACCACATGGCACTTTGAAAAATGCCAAAAAGTGCATCTTTCAAAGAAATCGCAAATTACCACCAACTTGAAGTTGGTGGTAATTTGCGATTTCTTAATGAGAAATTGCATAACTTGGGTGCTTGTTACATTGCATTTAAGGAATCGCAATTTGCAATTCCTTAAATGCAATTGCAAAATAGAGAATCGCAAATTTGCGATTCTCTAATTTGCGATGCCCTTTTGGGATGATACATCCCAAAAGGCCTTTTCCCGTTCGCAAACGGGCCGATTCTGAGAATCGGCCCGTTTGCGAACGGGAAAAGGGCTTGATACATATGCCCCTATATACTAATTTCAAGCTCCTTCACGCACCTCATAGATCAGACAGAAATAGCCCCAAAACTAGTCTCAGACCACTCCTGCATCAGCACCAAAATTGCAGGTACCCACCCCATCCTGCCACCGAAAAGATGGCGCTTTAACGACAAGATAGTCTCTGACCCAGTAAACAGAACGAAAATCGTGACAGCAATTAAACAATACATTTCTGATAATGACCTCCCAGAGATAAACACTTCCAATTTTTGGGATGCTCTTAAGGCGACCATCAGAGGAGTCATTATAAACATCAAAGCACAGATCAATAAAAAACTAAACCTCGAACTGGAAACCTTGGAAAAAGAAATTAAATCATTCAAAATAAAGCACTCTGAGAAAATAGACAACAGAGACTTACTAGATCAGCTGATTAAGAGGAAGTACGAATATAATAAAATTGTGAGTAAATGGGCGGGGGTATGGATTAACAAATTCAAGGCTCTCAAGCTATGCGAAGGTAAAAAAGCAGGTAAACTACTAGCCTTCTACCTTAAGCACAAACAAAGACAGTTTACAATTACCTCGATTAAAGACTCCACTAACGCTATCCGGAACAAACAGAAAGAGATCCTAAGAGTCTTCCAATCCTTCTATGAGGATTTATACAAAAATAAACTTGAAATGGACGCAGATGAATGTACCAAATACTTAGACTCATTAAACTTGCCAAGACTATCAGAGAGCGACAGAGCGACGCTGGGGAAGCCCATCTCGGGAAACGAACTCTCAACCGCTATCAGATCACTTAAGAACAATAAAGCCCCAGGCCCGGACGGCTTCTCAGCTTCCTTCTACAAGGAAATTGAGAGCTCACTGCAATCTACCTTATTAAATTTGTTTAACTCAATTGCAAAAGAAGGATGTGTCACGACCTCAATGAGAGAAGCAAACATCATCGTAATACCGAAGGAAGGAAAAGACCCACTGTTAACAAAAAATTACAGACCAATATCACTGATCAACGTGGACTGTAAGATATATTCCAAAATCCTAGCCAATAGACCTAATGAAGTCCTTCCAAAACTAATCAGCAACTCACAAGTAGGTTTTCTAACATATCGTATGTCCAACGATAACACCAGACTACTATGCCATATTCTAGAGAAAGCTAAATCCACACCTACCCCCTCTGTCGCCATTACTCTCGATGCAGAAAAAGCGTTTGACAGAGTATCATGGTCTTTCCTGAAGCACTGCATGTCATCCTTCAACCTGGGCGACTCATTTATTAATATGGTTATGGCACTCTATTCGGCACCCACAGCTCGAATAGCAATCAACGGTCCCCTTTCAGAACCTTTCCATCTAGAACAGGGCACCAGACAGGGTTGCCCTCTATCCCCTGCTTTGTTCCTCCTGGCCCTGGAGCCTCTGATTCAGGACATCAAACGAAACAATGAAATACACGGAGTTGCATTCGGGGCAACTCAGGTGAAAATAGCCGCATATGCGGATGACATCCTCATTGTCACAGAAAACCCAAGGGATTCCATTAAGGCCCTAATGTCCACCATAGAAATTTACTCCAAACACTCTGGGCAAACTGAACCGAGACAAATCTGAGGTCAAACCCCTGAACATTTACTGCACACTTGATATAATGGGTGACTCAGGCCTTACTTGGCAAACTAAGTTTATCAAATACCTGGGGATTGAATTTGGCAGTACTTTATTAGAAACACTCCAACATTACAAAAAATATCACCATAGAGAAAATTAAATATCTTCCTGATGCTTGGTCCCCAAGATTCATAACGTGTTGGGGTAGGATTGAAACCATCAAGATGATGATCTCTCCCCTAGTGAACTATTGCATAACTATGCTTCCCCTCATCCTATCAGAAGACTTCCACCATAAACTCGACAACCTTATCTCTAAATTCCTTTGGAAGGGAAAAAAAGCAAGGATTGGTTTGAAGAAGCTTAGATTAAACAAATCCCTGGGAGGAGTCAACCTGGCTGACTTTAAATTATAAAAGACGTCAAGGATCATACTGGATTGTACCTCCAGAGGATTATACCCCAGTTTGGCTAGAAGTCGAAAATTCTATCCTTCAACAACCTTACCCCAGCGACCCTTCTAACCGCAAATCTTACTGGAATCACTTGCTCAAAACCTATATTCAAAAACACAAAATTGGCCCTACTAAAAGTGGATATGTTCTTAGACGTCAGCATTAAACGATCGAACCTTGAATCCCTCTGGAATAACCGCAGAATCCTATACAAAGGGAATACTTTGTACAATGCTGCCTGGGTCACAAATGGTATCTATGACCCCCAGCAACTCTTCAACGGAGTCTCCCCGCTAACCTTTAAGGAGGTGCAAGCCAAATATAAGTTAGATCCACTTGAATTCTATAACTTCCAGAAAATAAAATCTGCTTTAACCAAAGTGAATCTATCAAATGTATCTCCTTCTTTACCACAATAGGGGCCTCATGTAGGTAAATAAATTTCACCGGTTCTTAAATACCGAGCCGTACCGAATCGGTAAATTAGAACCGTTAAGTTATATGTAGGTAAAAATTCGGTAACAGTTACCGAGTCGGTAACATTCGGTAATCACGAATCGGAATTCACCGAATCGGTAAATACCGAGGTGGTATTTACCGAATCGGTAAATACCGAGGTGGTATTTACCGAATCGGAAAATACCGAGGTGGTATTTAGCGATTCGGAAAATACCGAGGAAACTACCACCTTCCCTTAACTAAGTAGCTAATATCATAATTATGTCATAATAGAAGGTCTCTTAGGCTTGAATAGGGGACCCCATACCTCAAAAATCAGCTCAGTGAAATCACATCACAGGAGCATCAGGAGCCGTCTCGCAGGAAGGCTCGTCTTCGGTCTGAATAATAAACATGATGTCTGTGATATGAAAAGCACCAACTTTCAGGTATTTGCAGCTGCGCGTGTGTCATGTGTAAATAGTGGGTCGAACAACCTAGAGTGGAAAACATGCATTGTGTAAAATTCCAGACTGTGTGTCACAGCATGTACAGACCAAGGTCGCTGCGCAGAGCTTGGGATGGGAACAACAGAATGCACTCGTCTGAAGGAAGTCTCGAGTCAGCAGTTTATTCAAGAAAGAACATGTAAACGCAGTGTCGTGTGCAAAGACAAAAAGATGGCTACATAACATTCAACGTGGTTATGCTAACTGAACAATGCATGTACGTATTCAGGGAGAACTCACTACACGCCCCCTTGAGCGAAGCAATATTTAATAGGCAAGAAAAGAGAGAACGCAGAGTTCAGTTTCGTCAGAGCAGAACAAGGCGTAACCAATGCAGCGCCAACGTCCTAAAGTCCAATTAATTGCAGCATAAAATTCCAAAAAACACAATGCAAGTATAGTAAAAAACTCAAGCCAACCATCAGGAAGAGAAAAAAGAGAAATAAAAGGAATAAATGTTGCGCCAGGGTGCTGTCCAGTAGCACAGGCGCAATGGACGACAATCCAGTTAATCCATGAATGTATAGGCGGCATATGTGGCCACGGCTTCCAACAAAAAATCGTTTGCAGGGCCACTAAAAGTCTCAGCCATCCAATTAAGTAAAGAAAAGGAACATACGTGTTCTCCAACCAACGGAGCCTCTAGCACAATCAGAGGGCACCCGGAATGTTCCTCCAAATAGCTCATGGACAAGAAGTCGTAGGCTGCCGCTGAGATGTCCCAATTACCCAGGATACCATGCGCCGCACCACACGCCATGATCCGGACACCAGAACAGGACAACTCGTGAGACACTAAGGGCCTCATCAGTCGATCGAAATCCGGCACCGGAGACACCATGTTGGTCAAGCACAAATCCAGAGGCCATTCAAAGGGACAATCCAGGCAGTGTAATACAGGTTGTACGCAGGTGAAGTAGGAATACCTGAAGGATAATCCATAAGCCAGGCTCAAAGTCGCCAATGGCAAAGTACCATAGAAGTCAAGCATCCTGTCACGAAGAAGATGCAGACGGGACAGGTGCTCGTGTGGCTCAGAAGGAGCAGCCATTCCGGAGTATGAAAAGGAAAAGCAGCACACCTGCCACTAGCGCAAGGAGCAGCGGGACACCTCCAAAGATGCTCGAGAACAGTGAATGAACAAATGCCGGAATTACACCAAAAATAGTTTGGAAAGAGGTCACGAGACCCGAGCCCACATGTTTAAAAAAATGAGCCAGGCCGGTCGTGGACGAGGCATTGAAAATAGTTTGGATCAAAGAGCCGAAATGCAGGGGGAGGTCAGTATTCAGAGGCGCCTGTACCTCAGTACGCGTATTAGCAACGTGAAGGACAAATGTTTCACGAGAGGAAGTCATAGGCACCTCTTTGTGGGACAATGGCGCTCTATTCTGCTCAACTTGTTGAACTCTGCTTTCAAGGTTGGAATCGAAGGCCAGATGGAAACATCCAGCCGCACATGCGGGGGTGGAAAATAGAACAGTATTGCAGCAGACAACTTCATGCGAGACAGTTATGTACGGGATTCCCACTCACATCCCGCAGCAAGCTTCATTATTCAAAATTAAATGAATACCGTTTGCAAGCAGAGTGAAAGAAGGTGTAATCACAGGCACTGGGATACCTCGTAGGACGCACGCCAAATTGTGGGCTTGTACATTGCATGCGCCGTGTACTTGCATGTGCCTATTGTCTCATGTATGAATCCTAGAAGAGAGAGTGCTAAAGCTATTATCTATAACGGCTAAAGCCTTCTCCATGTTTGCTTGGTCAATAGCTCTCAATCTGGAAGCCGCCTCACTGTGCGACAACTTGCAGACTTCGTTGTAAATAGCATACGCCCACCTTTTGGTTCAGCCACCCACAGGACCATTCACAAAATCATTCAATTCGGTATGCACATTGATGGAGTGGGTGGACTTCCTGATCCTGTAGATGTGCTCTGTGTCAGCTGGTGGACAGATTGGGATGTGTGTACCATCAATGCAGCCAATGAAATGGGGGAACTGTGCCATGTGAGAAATGTCTGTTTTTGTTTACTGCAGTGCAGCCTGTGTGTTGTGGAAGCTGATGTAGTGGTGCATTCTCTGCATCATGGCATCCAGGAAATTCCTGAAGGAACGGGACAGGCGACTCTGGGATACACCACCCACCGCAGCTGTCACCACCTGATAACTGCCGGATGCCAACAGATGTGGGCTGCAGAGCACCTGCACATGTGGGGGTATGGCGTGCGCCCTTCTTATTGGCTGGTCCAGGAGTGGGTGCAGGTCCCTGATTAAGTCCATGATGGTTTTGGGGTGTAGCCTGTACCTCTCATGTATCTCTGCATCAGTCAGCTGGAATAGTGTGATGCGCTGTCTGTAGATGCGTTCCTCCCGTCGCCAAACCCTCAGTCCTGCTGCCTGTAGACGTAGGCGCCTTGCAATGACGTACATAGCGGGCATGTTGTCCACGCTGTTGCATTTTGGGATTGCTTATCTGCACTGTTGATGGTTACCACCTGCTTTCAATCCGTGTTAATTACCGACTCTTATTTACCGATTTTCTTGGATTTCTTAATTACCGAGTGCTCCTACATGTCATTTTAATTTTTACCACTTCATATTTACCACTTCATGTTTACCGATTCGTTAATTATGTATTCGGTAACTCTGAATCGGTATTTTGGAATTCGGTATATATGAATCGGTATTTACCGCCTCATATTTACCGAAAAGTGGTTTTTGGACTCCTACATCTCACTTGTCTGCATACCGGTCGGTAACGGCATATTTACCGAATATCGGCCGTTACCGACCGGTATTTGGCTACCTACATGAGGCCCTACATATCAAAATTATACAAGTTGGGCCACCAGGTTTCCTGGATATATAAACTTATACGCCCGCAACAATCTGCCCTCAAAAAGAAACTTATATCCTTCTGGGAATCACACTCCTCTATCCCAATCTCAGCGGAAGACTGGTCCAAAACTTGGGACTCTGTTATGAGGAACAAGATCAGCCCAATACTCTCCCAGACGAAGTTCTGGATATTACATAAGGCATACTGGACACCAGCCCGAATACACTCACATAAAATACGTGAAACCCCCACCTGCTGGAACTGCAATGATAAAATAGGAGACCTGGAGCACCTACTGATTCAATGCGAATGTGTGAGACCCTTTTGGGACAAGGTTTTCAAATTCATATCTAATCTCTTCTCATACACCCCCAATAGAGACCTTTCGACACTAGTATTCGGGTTTCTCCGAACAAAATCACTAAATGAAAGAGATGAGGCACTCCTGGATCTACTCTTGACGGCTGCGGTTAAGATAATTCTCCGTAATTGGAAGGACACACGTAAAGCATCCTTTAAAGGTTGGTTGAATTGGATATCCAACCTGAGAGGGGCTGACAACATAGCTCTGCAGACCTCACCTTGGAAACCCCCTATCAGGCACTTATGGGACACCCTTGACCTCTACTTCAACACTCACAAGCCGCCATGAACCACTGTAGCCCACTTCTGCTACGCCTTCCCA
Source organism: Triturus cristatus (assembly GCF_964204655.1). Classification (NCBI taxonomy): domain Eukaryota; kingdom Metazoa; phylum Chordata; class Amphibia; order Caudata; family Salamandridae; genus Triturus; species Triturus cristatus. Next base: position 27,835,604 of record NC_140593.1, on the reverse strand, counting down.
TAGACGACCCGCACCAAGGTTAGCTGCAACCAAGTACATCTTAGCACCATATAGCAGCTATGTTCTACACTGTGGTCTGTTCCCCGAGCAAAGACAGTCTCCTACTCCTTAATTAAACATACCTTTCGACATCGTTATACTGATGTTAACCATACTCAATCTAAGGCAAACGCTATGTATATTTTGAAAAACGATATACTACCATACCCGAAATGATTTCTTATGTATAGTTATGTTACCTAACGTCCAAATATTTTATTTATTTTCATACATTTGTTTTCTTATCTCCCTTCAATTGTAGTATTGTGTGTCTTGCTTTATTTGTACTGCTTTATTTGGAAACAACTAATAAAAACCTTTTGAAATTAAAAAAAGAAAATCACCCTCACTGAAACAGTGCAAGAAAGACCTCAGGACCTGGCTCTTTGGATGAACTCAGTGCTTAGGGGCTGATAGGACGGTGAGTGACATTACATCCGCCCGCCAACCCATTGAGGATAGGGACCACCCGATATGCTGTCAGCAGTCCCACAGGGCAATATAGGATGCAACCACCACTGTGGCGGTTACATTGCCCATGTTTGACATTGCGGGGGGTGCTGTTAGCTGCAGCTCCTGCTGTAATGTAAACAAGCATTGGCATAGCCAATAGGTCTCGCCTTTGGGACCTTCTAAATGTTTAGCCAGAGATATTGGCAATGTTTTTGAGGTATGTTGTACAGCAATGTAGCTGCTGTGTTTTGTACTGTAAAGTTGGTGTGCAAGTGATGCATTGTTTAGTTACGTAAGGGCGCTGACATGGTGTGGAATGTAGTGGTGAGTTGTGATATGATGTGTTTCGGTGGGATGTATGTGTGTATATATCATAACAGACTTTGAGATTACAATGCTGAGTACCTCACATATTTCTCTATTTAATTATATACTTTTAGAAATGAAATATACTGAGAAAATAAAAATGATTGTGATTTGTCAGGCTAGACAGGAGATAGCAAGGAATAAATCTTAAAAAGCAGTAGGGCACCCTATAAGGTACTGTACATGTCAGCACCACATCTTTCCCCCCCAAATGCTTTATCATTATTTGAACACAATGGACCCACATTTGGGTACCAACTCAAGCCACACAGCCGAGTATTTGAATGAATCTAATCAATCCAATTATTAATTTATTCTTCCATTTAATCCAATCTTTTTACTCAATATTTTTTCACCGATTTTCTCTTTCTTCAGTTCATTTTATCCATTCATAATCCACAGCAGAGATGTTCACATAAACACAGGAGCGGTGATAGCTTTCACACGTCACATCTTTATTGAGAACTGCCCAATGCATTTCGGGATTTTCCTTCATCAGGGGCATCTAAAATATAAAAGATTCTTTAAGAACTTCATATACAAGACCAATATCGTGATTCTTATACATCTAATTACACCTCTCATAAAATAACAAACTACCTCAATCTGTTTTTATTAAATTTTTTATCTGTGGCTCTTACTGGGGTTTTTAATCTGCATTTAAAATGACATCAATAACAATCCCTTCTTCAAAAGCCCACAGCATTATCCACTGCATTTAAACTGAAACCTACAAAGCGTAACCATCATAACCCCCATAATTATTCGAGATGTTTATTCAAGTCCTCGAACTACTCTGAACTAAATCTACTCACGTGACTCATATTGCATTACGTCTATAATTCTGCCACTGTAGCTTGTAACATGCCGACTCTTCCCAAACAAACATGCTCAATTCCTATCAGTATGTTAACATTTCTAAAGGTGCTGCAGCACTGATCTCCTTCACCTTCATGATGGGCTCAAATGTTGCGATCAAATATGACTGCTTTATCACCCCTCCCCAACTTCAACCAGGTGATTAGTCACGTGTAATCTCTGCATTAAACCACAGGTTTTTCATCTTCCGGACGCGCCCTCAATCACTTGATTCACCAAGCTATACTACATTACCCAGAATGCATCCTTCCGAACCTTTAAGGGTTATGTTGCACTCTCCCCAACCCAAATAACAATAAGACCATCTTACTAACTAAATTTGCATGATAGATTGTCAATGGTTTGTGACCTTAAGTATAATCACCCCTAAAAAATATATACAATTTACTAATTACTGCGAATGTGTTCAAAACGACAAGTGTTCGTTAAAAAAACAACAAGTGTTCGTTAGAAAAAAGGTCCTATTTTTCATTTTCTAAATGTCTGTTCTCTTCACGATTCTCATCGTCGTTTGTGACCAGAAGCCATACTTCTGCGTTCTTTATCTTTGTGTTTATGTGCATATTATACCAATAGTTCCACGTTTCCATTAAACATTTACGTCCTTGATTGCAAACTCACTGGTAGGACGGAAAAAATCATACAGTGAGAATTCAACAATAGTGAGATGCACACCCTATATTCCAAGTTTTTTTTACTGAAGTTTATTATTGTTGGCGTGCCTGCTTGATTCGCGCTCCACCCAATAGCGCTGTAACTATAACTGAACACAATGGACCCAACTCAAGCCGCACAGCCGGGTATTTGAATGAATCCAATCAAACAAATTATTAACTTATTCTTCCATTTAATCCAATCTTTTTACTCAATATTTTTTCACCAATTTTCTCTTTCTTCAATTCATTTTATCCATTCTAATCCACAGCAGAGATGATCACATAAGCACAAGAGCAGTGATAGCTTTCACACGTCTCATCTTTATTGAGAACTGCCCAATGCATTTCAGGATTTCCCTTCATCAGGGGCATCTAAAATACAAAAGATTCTTTAAGAACTTCATATACAAGACCAATATCGTGATTCTTATACATCTAATTACACCTCTCATAAAATAACGAACTACCTCAATCTGTTTTATTAAAAATGTTATCTGTATTATTATTTGAGCATTTGTGTTGCGCACTACAAATATTTCTGTTATCCGTAGTGATTTTGTAGCATGGTAACTCATATGAATGTGTGCGCTCTGCAAGCAGGCTATAACAATATGTAACAAAAGATTGAAATTCATAAATTACGTTTTTTAAATTAAATCTCATAACTAATTTGGAAAGAACATTAACTCTCCAGAACACATAACATGATTCCATTCAATGCATTTTAGAGCCGAGATATTTTTATTGTGCTACGATTATTTATGCTCCTTAACAGATATGTTTCAATAACTTTGTGATGTTTTCCTTTAGAATATTTTGCAGTGACCATAGTCATGACTTAAAATGTCCCACAGGGCCATGCATAAGTCTGCTCCCTAGCCAGATCGTGAAGACCTAAGAGCCCACGAGAAGGCACTCGTGCACAGGAGTGATATTCACCAAAAGCAGATGCCCCACACAAAATGGAATTTTTCACAACAGGAAACAGACCAGGGGAGAAAGCCCTCTATCTTTCCTCCTAGTTGTTCACCCGGAGGCCCAGGCATATATTTGTTTAATGTAATGTCACATCACCTGGGCCCATCCTAGTTTAACATGGACTGAAGTATGTGGCACTGCCGAAAGTGGATATCCGAGAACCCATGCATTTCCTTGCAGTGCTGCTGAAAGCCCTTTACAAAGCCTGACTGATCACCTATCTGCTGCTTATCGCTATATTTAGGTGTTCCACTGGTACTAATGAAGTGGAGCCAAAGCTCAGACAGTGTTAGCATGTTTACAAAATGGCAAAATAATGCAGTAATACCGTCACAAAATGTGTGGCATTGTGCCTCGTAATTTGCCTTTTCTTGCCACATAATTTACTCAACCCTGCGGCATATTTTGCCCTCCACTTCCACATAATTCTGGTGGCCCCAATTATTACCCTCTCACACAGTAGGAACCTATTCACGTTGGTCTGTTTTTTTAAAAATCGGATTGTACTGCAGAAGTGCAATCACATGCATATTCAATAATTTCTCTGTTACTCTGCAATTAGTCTTTTCAATACTGGCCACAGAGAAAAGAAGTTCATAGCAGACTGTTATAATGCTAGCAACAGAACATAGACTAAAGTGGAATATGTATGTGGTCAAACTGTCTGACTCCGCTCCCTCCAGTAGCGTTAAGCAGCATCTTTCACTTTGACGGTGAAAGTGTAAGATGCTGTTTAAGGCTGCTGGAGAGACAGGAGAAAGTGGCTTGCGCTTCTGTTTTACATTTCCCTGCACTACGTTACAGGCACCATGCAGTGCCTGTCACATGATACAGGGATTTGTAGGTTCCCCCCAGATCCCATATCTGAGGAGGAGTTGAAGGGGGGCCCACTACGGCTGCCCAATGTCCCTCCCCGCAATCCTTTTCATGGCAGATGAACCACAGTGAACAGGTTGGCGGGAAGGGACAATTGTTATCCCTATGGCGGTGCCTGGTAGGCACTGCCACCATTTGGGGGATGTGGAGCGGTCCAACAGGCAATCGGACTGATTGCTACTGTAGGACCCATGGTGGTCAGGCTTTCTGCCTGCCAGCACACCACCTGCCATCAAAATATGGAGGGTGTGAAAGCTGCTTAAAATGATGGGGAGACTGCCACCGACAGCCTGTTGGTGGGGGTCTCACTACCATCTGTTGCGGGGATTCAGCACATACACATAACTATGCGCAGGAAAACAGGACCTCGGGGTACGGGGCTAAGCCTTCTTACCTCCTCAGTACCCAAAATCCAAGAACCGACTAGATAGTAGTTCATCATTCTTTCTCCTACATAAGTACGAAGCTACAAATGATTAGACAACCCAAAAAACAACACTACCGACTCTCTCAGGAATGGAGGTAGCAAGACGTACCCTTTCGCTCACTCACTCATGCTTGTCCCCAATAAGAATTGACAGATTCCCTGTTATGGTTCAAAATGTTTGTTTTAACTATAGTGCTCTATAATGCAGTATACAAGCCACTACCAGCAGCAAAATGCGTAAACCTAATACAGTTAGCATTGTAGCAAGCCCATACATTATGAAAGGGGATATTATCGTACATAGATAGTGGATAAAGGACTATAAGGCCTAACCACCCTCCCCTTGGAAAGAAGAAGTTTTATTATATTAAAGAAGATCTCCGGGCTTTGTTAGCAGACCCCATACCTTAGTGCCTAGATGGTATTTCTACATCATAGTAAAGGTATAGCTCTTCTCCCTAGAAAAGTCCCTCTCCAAGTGTGTCTTAACCCAACATGCATACCCACGATATCAAGGGACCGGGTTCCAGCAGCCGCAGCTGTGCTTAACATGTTTTGTCTAAATGCTAATGACTGACCAGAACAGAATAACAAGGGGCATTATTTATCGACCTTGCACTCCGTGTTCAGACTAAACTCCAGGAACAGGCAGAGAACGCAGAAAGCAGACGGTTCTCATGTGAAAGGCACAAACAGTCTTGAAAAATAAAGTCATGTAGTAACGTGCGCAAAAGCAGCATCAAGGCAGCAGAGCTCATGCTAACTTAGCAATGTCGACAATGACCCTAACGGCCATATGGTACATCCTAATCAGCCCCTCAGTCTAATCCGCTGTATCCCCCCTGCCACTGTGCCTTGAGACCCTGACAGGTGAGTAGCTGTGCTTTACAAACCCTGATACCAGTACAAAAGGGGCCTTAGTCTGATTACTTCTCCTACTCTTTTTATGTTTACATCGTAGAACATCGGTATTTAGGGAGTGCTCAATGGGAGATGGGTGTAAACAACTATTACAACAAATATTTTACCCCGCATACCTTCACCCCGCATACCATGACAACGCAAATACAATTTTCCGCAATGCCATTTCAACGCATGGCATTACATTTTATATGCTTTTACCACACATGATTTTACAACAAAATTAGTTGTAAATGAATGAATGGTAAAAGCATATGTTTTTTACATGTAAGTATAAGGTAAGTTTGGGGTTTGGTCTGTAGGGGTATATGTTATTGGGGCCCAGTGGTAATTTTAGGGTTAAGTGTATGTTTGGGGTTTGGGGTGCTGAGGTATTTTTGGGGTTCAGGGTGCGTTTAGGTTTTGGGGTACGGGGATATTTTTAGGGATCAGGGTGGGATAGGGTTTTGGGGTGTAAGGGTATTTTGAGGTTTCAGGGTGCAGTTAAGATTTTGGGATGCTGGGGTATGTTTGGGGATCAGGGTGCATTTACATTTTGGGGTGCTGGGGTAATTTCAGGGGTCAGGGTTGGTTATGGTTTTGGGGTGTAGGGGGTAATTTTAGGATTCAGGATGCGTTTAGATTTTGGGGGACTGGGGTATATTTAGGGGTCAGGGTGGGTTAGGGTTTTAGGGTACATGGGGTATTTTTAGGGCTCAGGGTGTGTTTAAGGTTTTGGGGTGCTAGGGTATTTTTGGGGTTCAGGGTGTGTTTAGGTTTTGGGGAACTGGGGTATATTTAGGGATCAGGGTGGGTTAGGGTTTTGGGGTAAATGGGGTATTTTTAGGGTTCAGGGTGTGTTTAAGGTTTTGGGGGTGCTGGGGTAATTTTGGGGTTCAGAGTGCATTTAGGTTTTGGGGTACTGGGGTATTTTTAGGGGTCAGGGTGGGTTAGGGATTTAGGGTGCAGGGTGTATTTTGAGGGTTCAGTGTGCATTTAAGGTTTTGGGGTGCTGGAGTATTTTTGGGGGTTCAGGGTGGGATAGGGTTCAGGGAGCTGGGGTAATTTTAGGTGTCACGGTGAGTTTCAATTTTTTGGGGTGTTGTGATATTTTGGGCGTTCAGGTGGTGTTTAGGTTTTGGGGTACTGGTGTATTTTTAGGGGTCAGGGTGGGTTAGGGTTTTGGAGTGTAGGGGTATTTTTAGGTTTGAGGGTGTGTTTAAGGTTTTGGGGTGCTGGGGTATTTTTGGGGTTCAGGTTGCATTTAGGTTTGTGGGTGCTGGGGTAATTTTAGGGCTCAGGGTAGGTTTAAGGTTTTTGGGTGCTGGGATATTTTTGGGGTTCAGGGTGCATTCAGGTTTTGGAGTACTGGGGTATTTTTGAGGGTCAGGATGGGTTAGGGTATAGGGGTGTAGGGGTATTTTTAAGGTTCAGGGTACGTTTAAGGTTTTGTGGTGCTGCTGTATTCAGGGTGCCTTTAGATTTTGGGGTACTGGGGTATTTTTAGGGGTCAGATTGGGTTATGGTTTTGGGGTGTAGGGGGTAATTTTAGGGTTTAGGGTGCATTTAGGTTTTGGGGTACTGGGGTATTTTTAGGGGTCCGGGTGAGTTAGGATTTTGAGGTGAAGGTGTTATTTTTAGGGTTCAGGCTGCTTTTAAGGTTTTGGTGTGCTTGGGTATTTTTGGGGTTCAGGGTGCATTTATTTTTGGGGTGCCGGGGTATCTTTAGGGGTCAGGGTAAATTAGGGTTTGGGGGTATAGGGGGTATTTTGAGGGTTCAGGGTATGTTTAAGGTTTTGGGGTGCTGGGGTATTTTTGGGGTTCAGGGTGCGTTTAGGTTTTGGGGTACTGGGATATTTTTAGGGGTCAGGGTGGGATAGGGTTTTAGGGGTAGGGGTGTTTTTAGGGTTCAGGGTGAATTTAAGGTTTTGGGGTGTTAGGGTATTGTTGGTGATCATGGTGTTTAATTTTGGGGTACTGGGGTATTTTTATGGGCCAGGGTTGGTTAGGGTTTTGAGGTGCAGGTGGTATTTTTAGGGTTCAGGGTGCATTGAAGGTTTTGGGGTGCTGGGGTATTTTTGGGGTTCAGGGTGCATTTAGGTTTTGGGTAGTGGGGTATTTTTAGGGGTCAGGGTGGGTTAGGGATTTGGGGTGCAAGGGGTATTTTGAGGGCTCAGTGTGCATTTAAGGTTTTGGGGTGCTGGGGTATTTTGTGGGGTTCAGGGTGCGTTTAGGTTTTGGGGTGCTGGGATATTTTTAGGGGTCAGGTGTGATAGGGTTTTGGGGTGTAGGGCATATAATTAGGGTTCAGGGTGCATTTAGGTTTTGGGGTAATGGGGTATTTTTAGAGGTCAGGTTGGGTTAGGGTTTTGGGGTGCATGGGGTATTTTTGGGGTTCAAGGGTACGTTTAGTTTTTGGGGTACTGGGGAATTTTTAGGGGTCAAGGTGGGTTAGGGTTTTGGGGTGCAGGGGGTATTTTGAGGGTTCAGGGTACGTTTAAGGTTATGGGGTGCTGGGGTATTTAAGGGGTATAGGGTGTGTTTAGGTTTTGGGGTGCTGGACTATTTTTAGGGGTCAGGGTGGTATAGGGTTTTGAGGTGTAGGGGGTATTTTTAGGGTTCAGAGTGCATTTAAGGTTTTGGGGTGCTGGGGTATTTTTGGGGTTCAGGGTGTGTTAGGGTTTTGGGGTGCTGGGGAAATTTTAGGGGTCAGGGTGGGTTTAAGTTTTTGGGGTGTTGAGGTATGTTTGGGGTTCAGGGTGCGTTTAGGTTTTGGGGTACTGGGGTATTTTTAGATATCAGGGTGGGTTAGGGTTTTGCGGTGTAGGGGGTATTTTTGGGGTTCAGGGCGTATTTAAGGTTTTGGGGTGCTGGGGAATTTTTAGGGGTCAGGGTGGGATAGGGCTTTGGGGAGTAGGGGATATTTTTAAGATTCAAGGTGTGTTTACGTTTTTGGGGTGCTGGGGTATTTTGGGGGTTCAAGGTGCATTTAGGTTTTGGGGAGCTGGGGTTATTTTATGTGTCACAGTGGGTTTCAATTTTTTGGGGTGTTGTGATATTTTCGGCGTTCAGGGTGTGTTTAGGTTTTGGGGTACTGGTGTATTTTTAGGGGTCAGGGTGGGTTAGGGTTTTGGGGTGTAAGGGGTATTTTTAGGTTTGAGGGTGTGTTTAAGGTTTTGGGGTGCTGGGGTATTTTTGGGGTTCAGGGTGCATTTAGGTTTTGGGGTGCTGGGGTAATTTTAGGGGTCAAGGTAGGTTTAAGGTTTTGGGGTGATGGGGTATTTTTGGGGTTCAGGGTGTATTCAGGTTTTGGAGTACAGGGGAAATTTTAGGATGGGTTAGGTTTTTGGGGAGTAGGGGGTATTTTTAACGTTCAGGGTATGTTTAAGGTTTTGGTTGTGCTGCGGTATTTTGAGGGTTCACGGTACGTTTAGGCTTTGGGGTACAGGGGAAATTTTAAGGGTCAGGGTGGGATAGGGTTTTGGGATGTGGGGGGTATTTTTAGGGTACAGGGTGGGATTAGGTTTTAGGGTACTGGGGTATTTTTAGGGGTCAAGGTGGGTTATGGTTTTGGGGTGTAGGGTGTAACTCTAGGGTTCAGGGTGGGTCTAAGGTTTTGGGGTGCTGAGGTATTTTTAGGGGTCAGGGTGGGTTAGGGTTTTGGGGTGTAGGGGCTAATTTTAGGGTTCAGGGTGAGTTTAGGTTTTGGGGTGCTGGGGTATTTTTGGGGTTCAGGGCGGGTTTAGGGTTTTAAATATATATATATAATATATATATATATTTTTAAATGAATAATACAAAACATATAATATATATATTTTGAAATAAATATATTATCTACTGGCGGTCGCCAGTAGATAGTTATAGTTAGGACCCTGTTTCCATAGGAAATCCGCAACATTCTATTTGGAATAACTTTGGCGCCGGTCGATGAATCCTCGCGAAATTTTCAAAATAGGTGGGGCGCTACGCTCCGCTCCTTCCCTGAAAGTCTCGGGGGGATTCGTCAAGCGGGGGCTGAGAAAAAAGGGGGGTCCCAAAACGCGTTTTTCCCATGCATTTTTCCATAGGACCTTTAGACACAGCTACAGCCCGAACGGCTGAACAGAGTTACTTGAAATTTGGCAGAGAGGTAGTCCTCAGGTCAAGGAAGTGCCTTTTGTAGGTCTGGTGTAAATCTGTTCAGTAGTTCCTGAGAAAATAGCATTTAAATCAATATATATATGTGGGCGGAGCCTAACCACACATCTCATTCTGAGATCTGATTGGCTGTCAGCACTTCATCCAAGAAGTGTTGGCAGCCATCTTGGGACCAATATACATGATAGCACCTCATTAAAAAGCATTGCAGTTAATAGAAGATTTTAAGACTTTAGTTACATTATAAATCATTTGTTGATGGTACCATACTCATTTTAGGAATTGTGGTATGTTCTAAGGTGATTTCACCATGTGAAAAAGCCTTCTGCTGGGATATCATGATTGAGAGAAAAATATTTTCTCATGCTTTTACCACAGAGGTTTGGAAGGTGATCTATAAGCTAAACTGAGAGCTTATTTTCTGTAAATTCACATTATCTTTCTCAGTCATGTGAGAATGAAGTCTGACATTCTCAGTAAAACATGTACATCCAACAAGGGCAGAGACTGTCAGTTGATTCCTTTGTGTTCTACTGCAGCTTTCCAGAGTGTTCCAAAGAACTACTAGAGAGCTAACCGTCCTACTTATGATAAATGTATGGCACACCTGAAGCCATCTTGCTTGGATTAAAGTGGTAACTCTTAAAACATTTAATTTAAAAAGGAACAAAATGAGGTGGTTCATTTTTCCATAAAAAGTATGATTAGTGCTGCAGAAAGAAAAATTAGGGCACATTTTGAGTGACTTCTCAAATCCTGGCATGCAGACTGAAACATGCACTTTCAATACCAGCAGCAGTTTTCCCTGGTGAGCAGTAGCTTTACTACAGTGATCTAATGAGCAAAAAGAGTGCTAACATTCTGATTTTATGGCAAATGTGTGACACATTTGAATGCCTTCTTGATGGAATCAAAGTAAAAAACTGAAAGTATTTCCTACTGAGGAGACTGCAGTAAATGAGGAAATTAGGAAACTTCATAACAAATAAGTCTCCCAAGATGGCCACCAGAGACAAAAGAGCCCAAATGTAGCCCAAATATCACCCAGATATAGCCCAAGTATAGCCCAATGACAGAATGTCCAAGAATGTTCTTAAAAACAACTAGAGCACTTACTGTCTTCATTATGACAAAAGTATGGCACACCTGAAGCCATCTTGATTGGAATAAACTGGTAACACTTAAAACATTTAATTTAAAAAGGAACACAATGAGGGGGTTCATTTTGCCATAGAAATTATGATTAATGCTGAAGAAAGAAAATGAGGGCACATTTTGAGTGACTTCTCAAATCCTCTTCTATTTCATTAAAAAATTCTGACATGCAGACTGAAACATGCACTTTTAATACCAGGAGCAGACTTCCATGGTGAACAGTAGTTTTACTACAGTGATCTAATGAGCAACTAGAGTGCTAACATTCAGAATTCATGGCAAATGTGTGACATATCTGAATACCTTCATGATGGAATCAAAGTAAAAAACTGAAAGCATTTCCGACTGAGGAGACTGCAGTACATGAGGAAATTAGGAAACTTCATAACAAATAAATCTCCCAAGATGGCCACCGGCGACAAAAGAGCCCAAATGTAGCCCAAAATCACCCAGATATAGCCCAAATATAGCCCAATGACAGAAGTGTGCAAAACACTTATTATTTTGTGTTTTTGCAGTGTTATATAGTGCAGACTTGTCAGGTATTGGAGTGCTTTACATGAGCATTGGTTACATCACACAAGAACAAATTCATTTTGGTTGTAGACATGGGGAGACTAAGTGATTTGACCAGAATCACAGAATGTCGAGCTGAAGCAGAAACTTCAACCTGGTTCCCCAGTTGCAAAGTCTGCAGTTCTGGAAGTAACACCACATCCTCTCCCCTAAGTGCAACATTTAATCAAGTTGTCAACTAGATAAAAAAACATAAAGATAACAAATAATTTAAAAGTGCTTTGTCGCTATTTGAAAACTCAGAAAATATGTCCTTATTTTAGTCTTTTAGAGCACTAACCATAATTTTGATGCCAATAAGACCCTCTCATATATGTAATTTCTAAAGGAATGCTCTAGGTATTACAGTTTTGATTACATCAAGATGATGTCAGGCGTTCCACACTTTTGTAATAAATATAGAATGTTAGCAATCTAGTTGTTCATTAGGATACTGTTGAGAGGCAGAGGCCAGGGGCACGGACTCTGAAAATTGAAGGCAGGTAGGAGGGTGCAAAGGCAACAATTTAACCACACTGAGCAGGCAGGAAGGGCCGTGGAAGCACAACAGACTATGGAGGGCAGTGGAAAGGGGGGCAGGGGCAACAAACCAACAATACAGGACTTGCAAGAGAGGCTGTTGGAGGGAAGATCTATTACGGGTCAAGGAAGCTAGGGGCGGTCCCCAGAGCCCCGGGAGCCACCACAGAACTGAGCAGGAGAGTGAGTCAGGGACAAAAGGGGCACCTTAATTTGAGCCGGGGTGCCTAGGAACGCTTGCTCCAAAAATGAAGAAAACAGACATATGAGACATGGAATTGGAGGCAGAATACAATGGCAGTTTAATGAGAAGATGCAACTTCAAAGAAACCGCAGAATAGAGACATAAAGTACAAAATACAGAATCCAGATAATCATACAGCTGTCATGATATTCTCTGTATCTCAATTAATGGACTGACAGAGAGAGAGAGAAAACACATCTATAAATGCATCATGAGAAACAAGTTACACCAAGGAAAATGTTACCTAGGGACACTCACATTTACTCTTAGAGCAAGCATTCCTGCAATTACAATACAACATCTTTTAAATGCAAAAGTAAAGAGAACAATGGTTAAACATAACATGACATTTCATATAGGTAAAATAGAATAAGATACTTCAAGCAAAGCAGAGCAAGACATTTTAAGCAAAGGAAGACAAGAGCTCCCAGTTCTTGGGGAAAACCTGCACAGCCTGTTAACCTACATACAGACGGCGAGGTTGTCCGTCGATATCTGTGGGTGCTCCCTTTTTATATCATTTTGTGGGCTCCTTTGCACGCTACATCTACCTACGTATGCTACCCAAAAGCTTCGTCTGCAGATTTTACCAGACATTTCGTCATTTACCCACTTAATGCTGACAATGGACTGGGTGAAAAGGTCAGTCTCTCAGGCCAATCGCTTATCGTAAGTTCCATAGAGCAAGCAGAAAATAATGGGTATTGTACAGGAATTCAATATATTCATGTATAAAATCTCCTCAGTTCTCCTAACTTGACGCTCTGCGGTTGCCACTTCCTTAAAAGCGGGAAACCTGCCCAGGAAGCAAGTACCAGTCCAGGATGCAGCCTACTGTATGTCGACAGCTTCAGGGGGATGTTGAACTTTGATACCGAGCACGGAGCACTCGGGTAGGGTGGGGGCTACTAGTTTGGAGCAGAAGGCCTCGCAGACCTGCCTTCAGACTGCTATACACTAAAATTGCAGAGCTATGGTCAATTTAACAAAGAGGCCTACATATTGAACAGAAGGGCCTACACAGGGGTTTTATGCTGGCTGAGTGGTAAGGATGTCTCAGGATAATTATATAGCAACACAGGACCCGCTGGTCAATTTAATACGGCCTACAAATGCGGCTGGCAGGGCAAGGACAAGGGTCTCATACTTCAGGTGTGGACAGAACGGGCCAGGGGCCCCCTGTGATACAAAATCTACCCTCCTTCAAGGCTGTGGCAATGTAATAGACCATTGTGGGCAGAAGGAAGAGGCAATGGTAGTACAACCATACATGCCAACAGACCCGATTCAGCCAGGAAACGTCCAATGTTTTTAAGCTCAAATGGGCTTTATTTGATCTGTCTCCTGTCTACAATATCCTCTTTTTCAATGTAACTCAAAGGGGAAAATCAATACCCCAGTTTTTTTTCAAAATCTCCCTCTTACCAAGTTCAAAATGTTCGCAAGTATGGTACATTGGATCATGGAAGGAAATGGGATAAGGACATGGACTTGGATAACAGAGGACAGGAGAGACATGGAGAGGTGCACCAAACTGACCCTGCAGGGCAGGCATCAGGGTTTGCAGCAGCACAATACACCACACAGGGCATGCAGGACGGGAGTGCAGCACAACAATCCATAGAAAGCAAGAGGGAGGGGACAAGACCATGCACATGGACAACAGAGAACAGAGGGGCAAGAGGCAATGGTAGCTAGCTGACCATAATGGACAGACAGGAGAGAAGGCTGCAGCATAACAGACCATAAAGGGCAGGAGGGACGGATCAGGGGCATTACAATGGAACAGACAAGCCAGGAGGGAGGGAGTAGGGGTCTGCACATGTAAACAGAGGGCTGGGGGCAAGGGGGCAGGGCAGGAGCAGCAAGATGGCCATGGAGGTCAGGCAGGATGGGCACTAGAAGCAAGACACAACATGAAGAGCAACAGTGAGACTGTGATGGCATACACACAGACCATGGAGGGAAGGTGGGAGGGGGTCAGGGGCAGCTAACTGACCACACAGGGAAGGTGGGAGGGGCCATGGCAGCACAGAAGACCATGCATGGCAAGTGGGAGGGTTAGTGGCAGCACAATGGCTATGATGGGCAAGAAGGAGGGTGCAGGGGCATGCACAAAGGACGATGGAGGATAGAAGGGAGGGTCAGGACCTGTGCACAGACAAGAAAGTTCAGGGGAAGGGGCCTCACAACAGACCACACGGGGCAGGCAGGAGGAGCAGTTGCAGCACAACAGACCAGGGAGGGCAGAAGGGTGTGGCAGTACAATGGACCATGTAGGACAGGAGGAAGAGGATAGAGGAATGGCATGTGGACAGGCAGGGTGGAGGTGGCAGGGACAGGTTACAGTCATCTGACAATGCTAGGCAGGTGGGAGGGGAGTGGCAGCTCAACAGAACACTCAGAGTAGATAGGAGTGGCAGGTCCATGGGACATGGTGGGCAAAAAGGATGGAGCAGGGGCATGCACAAAGACATCGGAGGGCAGGGGGAAGGAGAATAGGGGCAGCAAGCTAAGCACAGAGTTTAAGCAGGAGGTCAATGATGGGGCGTAGAATTGGGCAATGGAGGGCAGGAGGAGTGGACTGGTACATCATACTAAATTGAGGGCAGTGGCAGCACATCAGACCATGCATGGCAGGAGGGAGGAGGCTAGTCCATGGATTCACACAACAGAGGATAGGGAGGAGGGGGATGGGGCAGCAAGCTAACTGTTCAGAGAAGGCGGGTATTAGAAACTTTATTGTTTTTAAAACATTTTGTCTGTGCAAACTACTTAAAATATGAACAAGTATGCAGCATAATCTCACTTTTATTCAGGAAGAAGAAGACGTTAGTGACTGTGACTCCGGGCTCACTTGGCAAAAACACCCCCTGACCCTCCACCCCCTATCGCAAAATGTAATGCCCGTGAAAAGGGTAGGTGAACACAGTGTTATATAGAACATAGTCCTGAGAGCACGATTGAAAATGAAAACTAGATATAGTGTATGGTATAAACTATGCACCAAAAAGTGTGATATAAGATGAACCAGGCGTGAAATATAATATGCAATACATTGTGCGCAATGACAGATTCATTGGAGAGCGCGAGATAGCACAGGCACTAGCGCGTGCTATGCGATATGCGCCTTGGAGTGTAATATGCACAGGGCAGTGTTGTGTAACCTAACTAGTCTCTAAAGTTGTAATATAAAATATATGAGTGTAACGTTGCATATGCACTGTGACAAAGATATGGATCCCAAATTGTAATATGTATGGCATAGCACTGTGCGTTATAACATAGGCATCGAGGAAGGCACGTTAGATGGGGCAATATAACCCGTGCGAAGACAAGTGTGGCATGACATTTTCACGGGGTGGTGTTACAGTGCACATGGGCTAGAGAGTGTCATAGCATATGCACTAGCTAGTGGAATACAATACAGAGGTGTGTGGCACTCGGCAGGCAATGGTGGGTGTAACACAGCATTGGGCTCTGTCAGGAGCGCGCTGTGACTCGCAAGTGATGTTCGTCCCCTTTCCAGAGAGTAAAATAAAAAGTATTACACATTTGGCAGTGGATGTGTGTTTTATTAACTGTGAGGGGGGTTTCTTGCATAGTTTTGGTCGAATTTTTGTCGAATCCCCTTTGAATGGCTTGGTGTGCATGTGTATTAAATGTTCCCGTCAATAGCTACCCATGTTTGTATAAATAAACGACAAGGGTGTCTACCGGGATTAGGCACGGTAGAGCATCCGACATGTCAGAGCTTCACTAGTGGTGTAAATACATTCCACATGGATTAATTGCATGCATAGTCGCCTTTTAATGAATATCACGCAAATCGTCATGGTGATAGGTTTGTACGGTTTGTCCAGCATGTCCTAGGCGTGTCTATAAATATATATTTTTTAAAAATAATAAAAAACAGTGGCCGGCCCTGGGGATTGGGGTCAAAAAAATATAATTAGGAGACAGGCCCTGGGGGATGGGGTCATCAGGGCCAATAAATTAGAATAAGAAGGGGAACCACACAGCCCCCCTTCTTAAAAAAACAAAATAAATAAAAGACTGGCATCGTGCCGGAGGCCATGCCCCCTCCATGCAGCACTCTCCAAACGCGCCCCCAACAGGCATCTCCAGTATGCGCCAGGGAGCTGCGCTGCAGACAGGTGTTCTGAGGCCAAGCCCCTTTTTACACCTCTCTGCAACGCAGCTCTGTGGCGCTTACTGGAGGTACCTAGTGGTCTAGTGTGACCCTAGGGACCCTTAGGATTCAAGGGGACTTAATCTCTCAACTTAGAACAGCCACAGGGCGCGTTTACACAGTGGTGAAGGGAGGGGACGGGGCCTGAGGTGACGTGTGCAAACACGCACCATGGCACGTTTTAAATTGGGGATATAAATTCCATTCAATACTGAGGGCCCCTGGCGGCTAACTAGCCCACCAAGTGCTTCCAGTAAGCGCCACTGAGCTGCATTGCAGAGAGGTGGGCCAGGCCGTGCCACTTTTTACACCTCTCTGCAACGCAGCTCTGTGGCACTTACTGGAGGTACCTAGTGGGCTAGTTGGACCCAAGGGACCCTCAGGACTCAAATGAACTTAATCTCCCAACTAAAAACGGACACATGGCGTGTTTACACAGTGGTGAAGGGAGGGGACGGGGCCTGAGTTAACGTGTGCAAAAACGCCCTGTGGCCTGTTTTAAGAGGTAGTTTTAATCCCCATGCCCTATTATATACTAGGGGCTTATAGAGGAGGTAAGGCTAATCACAGGGGGACCCCAACGCATAATGTTCCCTAGTGTATGTAGGTGTTTTCACTGTATTCTAAGTGTCTTTTAACATAGCACTGGCTCTAGGACTGGTTAGTCAGACTCAGTTACCACCAGTATCCGTCTGAAAAAGTTGAGGGTACAGGATGATTTTGCAACAAGGCTTCTTTCTGCTCTTCTTTTTGTTCTTTCTGCACGTTATCTTTCTTCCTGCACTTATCTTCGTATTTGAGGACTTCTGTTGCTTCTTTCTGCACTTCTTTTGTTTCTTTCTGTGCATTTTTTCTTCTTTCTTCACATGTCCTATCTCTGTAGGCATAGTTAGAAATTAGCATTTAAAAAACCTTTGAAATTAACAGAAAAATCCATAGGTTTCAGGCACGTTATAGTTAGGAATTAGCATTTAAAAAACCTCAGAAATTCACTGAAAAAACCATAGGTTTCAGGGGTGTTATAGTTAGCTGGACTTTTCACTTGTACAAAACCATTGAAATTCCCCCGTTATAGTTAGTTCAGCTAACTATAACTCGCGCGCCCGCAATGCACTGCTGATGACGTCACATATTACATCACTCATGACATGGTCAGTGACATCACTCATGACATCACTGATGACATCTCAAATGACATCACTGATGACATCACTGATGACATCATCCTTGTGATAGAGTGGCAGACCTCCTCTCACCCTAATATAACCTTTGATACACACATTCAAAAATAGAGACTAACATTTTCAAAACAATGGACATACCAATACCAGTTACAACAACCTCTTCAGTAATTCTAAGATCCACATACACATCCACTCATTCACCAACAGTCCAATACAGTCACTCATACATGTACTCACTCATCATATGTACTCATACACCTATACATCCTGTTACACAATGCCACTCATCCATAGAGTTACTCACACACATAGTCACTCATGCTAATAAAGAATCAAACATACATTTACTTGCATATACAGTTATACACACACCACCACACTTACTTCTACGGAAACTTACACATACTTAGTCTTTTAAACAATCACTTATAGAAACACATACTTATTCATACAGGAACTCTTTCAATCTCTCACTCTCACATATACTCACATATATACACCAATAGTCACATATACTAGTTTAAAACATATGTAGTTACTCATAAAGACACTATTGAGACAGTCATTCACTCACTAACACACCCATACACACACTCATCCACCCATACAGTCCTGCACACATACTGCGTTCAACACATACAAACAGTGAGTCACTCATTCATGCACCTATGCACTACGTAATACCCCCACCGAACCATGCAGACACTCAGACTGATACTCAAAAAACCAACTAATAACCTATATAGACACCCATGTAGCTACTCACCAACCCATGCAGCCACTTATACACAAAGTGAGAGACTGATACAGATATTTACATATTTAAACATTACTCACTAAGCCATGTATTCACTATGATACACTTAATCAGTCAGTTACACAATCAATTTTTCAAAAACAAATCATCCATTTAGACACTTATATACCCATTTATTCTTCCATCGACCTTGAGATATACATATATAAAACATATTTAATTTTCAGAATAACACATATTCACTGGATGATGTCATCAGTGATGTTATCAGTGATGTCATTTGAGATGTCATCAGTGATGTCATCAGTGATGTCACTGACCATGTCATGAGTGATGTAATATGTGACGTCATCAGCAGTGCATTGCGGGCGCGCGAGTTATAGTTAGCTGAACTAACTATAACGGGGGAATTTCAATGGTTTTGTACAAGTGAAAAGTCCAGCTAACTATAACACCCCTGAAACCTATGGTTTTTTCAGTGAATATAAATATATATATATTTATTTCAACTCAGCCCCCCTTCTAAAAAAAAAAAAGACCGTGATCGTGCCGGAGGCCCCGCCCCCTCCCAGCAACACTCTGCAAACACGCCTTGTGGCGCGTTTTAAATTGGGGAATTAATTCTCCTTCAATACTGGGTGTCCCTGGGGGCCAACCAGCCCACCAGGAACCTCCAGTAAGCGCCACAGGGCTCGGTTGCAGAGAGGTGGTCCAGGCCACACCCCTTTTTACACCGCTCTGCAACGCAGTTCTGTGGCGCTTACTGGAAGTACCTGGTGGGCTAGTTGGACCCCAGGGACCCTCAGGACTCAATAGAACTTAATTCCCCAACTTAAAACGTACCACGGGGCGTGTTTGCACAGTGGTAAAGGGAGGGGGTGGGGCCTGAGTTGACATGTGTGCAAACACACCCTGTGGCGTGTTTTAAGTTGGGGAATTAATTCCTCTTCAATCTTGAGGGTCCCTGGGGGTCAACTAGCCCTCCAGGTGCCTCCAGTAAGCGCCACTGCGCTGGGTTTAAGAGAGGTGGTCCAGGACTCGACCCTTTTTACACCTCTCTGCAGGTTCTTAAATATCGATACTTGTTCCATGTTTTAATTTCCAAGAGAGATAGCTTGTTTAATGTTTTGTGTGATCTAACAGTCATAAATCAGGTTCTTGATATATTGATTTCGAGGTCCTTAGCTAGAGAATAAGAGTTAAAATTAGTCAAGAGCTGCTGGTTGTCCATCAGGTCTGGGGCAATGGCAAATCGGAGTGCAGTTTAGATGCATCTATATTCCCTAGGGGGAGAGCTATCACTAGGTTGTTAATATATAGAGAAAAAAGGGTAGGGGCCAGATCACATCCTTGTTTCACTCCCCTATGGTATAGGGAAAAGATCTCTAGTTCCTGAATACAATCGTTAAGTTTACTTAATAATTCTTAACAATTGTCAAGCATAGACGTTCTGCAGGGTATGAAGTAGGCTAACTGGTGCGTAGTTTGCTGAGTTTCCCCGCTCCCCCTTTTTAAAGATGAGTATGATTTCTGCCCCTTTCCAAGTGTGAGGGATAGGGGCTCCTGCTGCTACTGCATTAGTCAACCAATGGAAATAGGGAACTCGGACTGCAAAGTCATGATGGAACACATCTCCAGGGATTTTAGCTGGACCTTTGGGCCGTGCCAAGTTTAATTGAGAGAATGTCTAACCTAGTCTCCTCAGGCATAAAATATGGATCTGAACTAATGTGATCAATAAAAAGAGTGGATTGTGCCTAGGTGTCCATCAGGGGTTGCTCATATAAATGGGAGAAATAAGCCACCCAGGCCCCTGGGTTCAGGTGGCAGTCTATCTCTGGGGTTGCAGTCCTACTCCAATCATGATCATTTTCCAAAAGAGGGCATTATCCCCCATTTTGGCAGCCATCACAAGGTCCTCCCAGCATGCTTCCTCTCAGGCTGACCGGGCTTCCCTTAGTGTCTTATGAAGGCATCTTAGAACACGCACCTCTTGCAAATTAGTATTTTTAGAGCAATTATTAAAGCCTTTTTTGCTTCAGGGCACATTTTGTGTACCGTAGGTTGCTTTCTACTTTGGTGTTGTTTTCTTTAGAGGGGGCCTGGTCAGGATTGATTTCAAGGCTAGTGGCAGTTTAGTTTGTGCATCTGTGGTGGGAGCACATAGAGAGTCTAGGGCGGTGTCCTCAGGGAACACCTCTGCAAAGGCTTTATATATTTCTCTGAGGGTTCCTGTGCTATTTAGTAAAGCAGGCCATTTAGCGGATCGGCGGTTATTCGCAAGTGTTGTGGTAGTAGTTAGTGAAGCAACTATAGGATGGAATTGAGTTACATAACACCATAATTTGAGACATAAGGGGTAATGATCACTTTCCACCCTGGAGTCTACATGGAAATTATCCAGCATGTCCCACATAGGAGCCCTGATCATGATGTAATCTATTTTTTAAAGATACTGGCCTTTACTATATGTCTGAGCTCCCTGTAATCGGATGTAGACCTGCCATTGCAGACTCTCAACCAGCGTAAAGCTTACAACCTGCAATGCTGCGACTGAACTGGGAACGAGCTGCTTTGTATTAAGGGATGGAATGCCCCAACTCTCAACTTCCTATTCTAAAATCTTGTCATAGCTATATATGGGTTCGGAATGTATATTGAGTTCACCTCCTAAAACTATCTGGTCACTTGGAACTATTAAGCACACAGACTTTTGCAAGATGGCTAGAGTAGGTGATTCCATACTCTTGCTTCTAGGCCTGCAATACACATTGTATATGTATAAGCAACTCCCCTTGGGAAGAGTAATTTTTAAACCCAGAACACCTGGGGAGATTATGTCCAAGTTCAAAATATGGAGGTTGAGGTGTATTTTTATACAAATTGATAACCACTCAGATGCCCTTCCATGGGTAGAGGGAAGGGCATTAGCTTGATAGGTGATATACCCTTTTTTGTGGGGCGCGGAGTGATTAAGACAGACGCTAACTAAAGGGCAGCTGACAGAGAGCAACCGTAATAAGTACATTGTGGTATTCTGGACATGTACACATACCTTGAAAGGTGGCTGCTGGTATGCAAGGTGTAGGCAACCACCAGGTACATTATTGAAATCACAGTGTGGCGAGGATTGACCCCTAGCCCTGAAGAAATTGCCAGAAAGTTATTAAATGGCAATGAAACATGCTGGCTTCTCATAATGAACTGATGGAGTGTGACAGTAGGTCTTGGTTTTAAAGTGAGAAAACACACAGCAGTGATTCAAATTGGCAGTAGTGCTAGTGACTGTTTAGCTTGTTTTTATGTTGTAGAAGTAAGAAAAACTCTTTTTCTTTGCTTTGACAGTAGGGGGTCTGGGTTGATAGGCACACACATACTTTTCGGGGTTCGTATGTTACCTTTTTCACACTTTTAATTCATTTGTGCACATTTTTTCACATTTTCGGTTGTGGAGATTGCCAATGATGATAATCGGAGCACACTGATGAGAACCTATCAGTAGCTCCTATGGTGGTGTTTCCGTGAGGTGCCTTCACTTCCTTCACACATTTTCTTTTTTGGATATGATGGCAAAAATGTTGGCCGTGAGAAATGTTTTTAAGTAAGGGATAGTACCCAGTGTGTACAGCATTCATAAGCTGTTACCGAAGCAGTTGAACCAAGATTTTGTTGTGGAGATGCTCATGATGTTTATCCCGATGTATAGCAGGTTTGTTTATGATTATTGGGTTTTGAGTGGAGGGCGACCTGCGCTATATCCCTCTGTAGCTCCTCTTGTAAAGGGTAAGATTCTGTGGCCCAGCTTTCTTGGAACATGCAGATTTCAAAGTCTTCTATCAAAGTCTTCTAGGTATTGCATCCAGTCTGGGTCTATCCGATTGGGTGTGATGCCTGCAACATTCCAAGAGATGATACTCAATGGGCCAGCTGACAAAATCGATAAATATGTTGGCCAATGATTGGAACACACTCTTGTCAGAGACCTAATATTACAAGTTATATATAAATTATTTTAATTGGAGATATTTCCTGTGATATGGGCTGTCAGCCATGGATAATAATGTGGATATTGGAAGGCACTAACTATTAAACTTGATTGCACGACTTCAGATCATTTGCAATAACCCTGATGAAGTCAGTGGTGTACCTAACATAGATGAAACACGTGTTGGCTACATTTTCATGTTGGATGTATTGGACAACTGTGAATATTGTAAAGTGGAGAACACATCTAGATCAACCTTTTGTGGAGACTTGTGATTTGGACATAGGAGCTCTAGATAACTCTGAGAGTACAGTTGAACTTAGCTCAAGTCTGATGAAATTACTCAAATGAAATAAAAGTTGTTCTGGATGGAAGAACAGTAGCTCTATTGCACGCTAGAACAAGCGATGGCAAAGTGATGGTCATTAGGTTCCTCCTCAACAAATCTTTGCTGTAGAACAAGATTTGTTGCCCTCCTATACCTTTACTGTACCTGCAATAATAGGGAAGGAAAAACCTACCCTCTAAACCAAGCGTGATGGGTTCCCCTTGGAGAAGAGCCCAATCATGCTTCTCCATGGAAAATACATGCTGGTACAGCTGGAAATCATTCCTGGGGCAACTGGCCCACCAGTCCCTTCCTACTCCATTCCCAGAAAAGTCTTATAAACATGCAACAATCATAGTTTGCAAACTAGCATCATAGGGTGCTAGGATATGCAGCCCAGTATTGCACTTTGTGGAGCCCTTGTCAGTTTTCACACATCACTCTTTGACCCATATGCTTCATGATTGTATTGTAAGTTTTAATTTCTTGGTTGTTGTCAACAGCAAAGCACGATTGATTGGCTTTTCCAATTTATGACTGTAAATCCCTTTTCACTGAAGTAGGTCTACAACCAAGGGTGTGAGGTGAGTGGGGAGGGAGCATTACATGAAGGCAATACCCTGTATGTTTGTGCAAACACATAGAGTTGCACATTTGTGAGTGTGTAATCAGGAACTCATCTCAGACCCATTGCAACCTTGAAATGTTTTTCAAATTCAGTGGTTAACCTTTGTCAAAGGCAGAAGTAAATATATTTCCAAAGTGATGATCAATGGGAAAAAAATAATTTAAAAAATGTTGTTTCGTCCACAGATGATGGCATTTAGATATGAGTAATTGTAGAATATGTACTCTTATTAATGTGAAAAAGCCCCTGTATTGGTAGAATTGGGATTTCTTAGAAATGTTTCTGATATTCTTCTGGCATTCTGTGGCTGTCAGTAAATAGTTTTGGGTGTCCATCATGAAAAAGTATGGTGGATTTGTGAAACTCAAACATCTTCACTCTGCCTGTGCACATTTCAAACTTTCTTTTAATTGCGACACAGGTTACAGAGGTAGAATCAGTGGCAGCTACCAACAGCAGATGTGATTTTGTCCCTATACTAGTCCTCTCAGAGAGAACTGCATGTCTTTCTGCCTTAATTATTGTTATTGTGGCAGAACCAACATCTGCTCTACTCCCAGAGTATACCACCGCAGACATAGTCATTGCTGGGTCAGACAAGGGAGGTGGTTTCATTGGTCTCCATTTTGAGGCACCTGCAGTCCAACCTGTGACTCACCTGGGAGGTCCTGCTGTTGCAGGGATTTTGCTCTGGAACAGAACTATGCTTGGGACCATAGAACATCAGTATGCAAGGACTGGGACACCATATGACCTTAATACCTATGTGCCCGAGTCTGACAACCAATAGTGCCTCACTTGCGCTCCTAACATTACCAGAAAACCAGTGAATTGGCACCCCAGAGCACAACAATCTGGACCCTCTCAGGGATCACTGTAACAGGACTAGCAATGGGCAAAGAATTCCGCTCTGCCAGCAGAGTTTGTGGAGTTTTGCTCATTGTGCATTGCGTGGGGAGTTCCACAAAACTCTGCGATGTGACGTGAAGAGGAGTTTTTTCTCCTGTGTGGCTCACCAGCAGTAAGTTGGCGAGTGTTCATGAGAAACAAATCATTCTATACCTCCTTTCGGACAGATTTCTCAAAGTGGGCGTTTACAGTAGGTCGCGACCGCTCACGTTGAGAAATATGCCACTCAAGTTGAGGAAACTGCTGCTCGAGTTAGAGGCCCACTCAAGCAGCAAAAAGCATCAGCAATCTCAGGCATGATGTGAAGTGCCATTTGCGCTGATTTTACAGTGTGGGACAAACTCCTGGTTCTTAAAATCTGTGTGAGCAGCTCGACCTAACATGCTCCATCACTTGTGGAGCTCCGCGGAGTGTGGTAGACTTTTTCTGTCACTTTACGGAGTTCGACAAAGTAAAACTCTTGGAATTCCACCCAGGCCTAATCAAGACACACCCTTTCGCTGTCTCACTCATACTTGTACACAGGTAGATAATAAGGAGACACGAGGAAAGCTTAGAATATTTATTCAAAGTATTGTGCTCTGAAATGCAGTTTATGTGCCACAATTAGGAAGCAAATGAATAGTAAAAACACTGTCAGCATGGTTAATAATCCATATACGAGGAAAAGCTGTATCATTTTATAAGACAGAGTAAGCTAACCTCCCTCCACTGCTCCTAAAGCTATGTGATTATATGAAAGATCTCTGAGATTATTGACTGATCCCATAACTTAGCATACACAGATGGATGCTCTAAATCTCTGCAGATGCAGGGCACTTGACTCAGAACTCTCATTACATGTGTCTGTTTGTAGCTCATGTACTCATCTATGATAGGATATGTATACACATAAACAACAGCCACATTCTTGTGTTATGTCTAGGTGCTGGTGTGAGAGTGAATGACAAGGGACATTGTTGTTTGACATTGTAGGTGGTGCTCAGACTAAATCCCAGGAAAAGAACAGAAAGCCAAAAAATATGCAGGTTCCGTGTGAAAGTACAATGTGGCACAAAGGCAAGCGGATTTATATAGTAACATGCGCAAAGGAAATTAAAGCCTACAACTGGCAGAGTTAGGACAACATTGTGAACACTGCTGTGGGCCATGCATGAAATACATGACACTGCTGCCTCTCACTTCCTTGACATCCTTGCATTCTTCATCAGGGTTGTGATGGAATAGCTCCTTCTTGTCTGCACAGAGGCACTGAGCTGCTTGCTCTTGTGCAGTCACCCAAGTGTCACCATTAGGGAGGTTTGTAGGCAGACTTGAAGGTACAGCAATGGCCAGTATTACATCAGAATGTCCGGCTCTTGAGCCAGATCACTCCCTTCATCCAGGGATCTCCTTACATCCAGCTCAGGCATCCATAAGGTGCTGTGAGGCAACTGCCTCAAGGCACCTCCTATGGGTCAGCTGCAAGTGAAGGACTGTAACTGGAAGATGCAAACAGGTTTATCCACAAGGGGTGAGCGTGAAGGCAATAATGCATGTTAACCTGTATCATACATGCCCCTTGAACCCCCTGCTTACTTAACAATTTGTATATGTAAGGTTGACAGTGGGATATTACTGGACAGGAGGCTGCAGCTTAAAAGCCCTCCATCTCCTCATGAAAATGCAAGTTTCAGCCACACACCATAATGAGTATAATCTGAAGTGTTTTGTTTAAATTCAACTGGAATGATTGCATAAGCGAACTGTTACCAGCATGTATTGCTGTGAAGTGCTCTGATAACCTCGGGTAATGCTAGCACTATACAAAACTACAAATACATAAATAGATAATGAATTTATAAACCTCCCTACTATAGAGGCATCCTTCCCCCTTCCTCTCTTATAATCCATGCTGTTCCTACGAGAACCATCTCCTGGGCACTCATGGGATCTACTGAGAGCTGAGGAGGTGGACGGACAGAACACCCTCTGTCCGACTCACATGTGTCCAGACCCACTGAAAGTCTGTTAAACAGACTTCATTGTCAGTGAAATTGCTCTCCCTCCCTCGCAGCTCCACCATCAAGTGCGGCCTTCCCCCGAGCCCCTGCACTCTCGAGTGTTCATGTTCGAGGCCCTCCTCCACCCGCAGGTTTTATCTGCGCCTCATCCCTGGTGGTCAAGTGGACCTCTCGCTGCGCTCTTTCTCTCTGTTTTCACAAGTTTTTCACTGATTTCAATTTCTCCCTTTTACTCTCCTTCTGTGTCCTTCGTCCGTTTTCACTCATTTTTCACTAATTTCAATCTCCCGCTTTCACTCCCCCTCTGTGTCTTTCCTTCATTTTCTCTTGTTTTTCACTGAGTTCAATCTCCCCCTTTCACTCCCCCTCTCTGTCTTTCCTTCATTTTCTCTTGTTTTTCACTGATTTCAATCTCCCCCTTTCACTCCCCCTCTGTGTCTTTCCTCTGTTTTTATTAGGCTGGGCAGTAAATTCCGTTCCGCTTGCAGAATTTGCGAAATTTGGGTAATTTTGCATTCTGTGGAGAACGCGGAATTGCCAAAAGTTCCGCGATCCGTAGCTTCACGGAAGTTTTTGCTTGTTCACGTGTACAAAATGCGTGTTCGTGAGATATTTCCCCCGAGCACACAAACAGCATTTGTGAATAGCAAAAAAGCATTATGAACGGGCGCAACAAGCAACTCCGTGTGTTCGCAGAATTTCTACTTGCTTGCGGATATTTTTTACCGTTTCGAGGAGCTTTGCGTAGCGCGACTACGCAAATTCCGCCCACCCCTAGTTTTTACTCATTTTTCACTGATTTAATCTCCCCCTCTCACTCTCCTTCTGTTTCTTTCCTCCACTTTTCTTGAAATTTTCACTGCCTCATTTCTGCTCTTTCCTCTCTTTTTGCCTTTTTCTGCCCGTTTTTCTGTGCTGCTGCTGCCCCCGTGAGCCCCACAGCACGACCAACGTGACCGGCTGAATCCAGCTCCTCTCCCTGCTCTGGCCTCCCATCTGTCCAGCCCTCCCCAACACCTGCTTAATGGCGGCTGCTGCGTGGGTGTGCCGCTGGCATGCCAAATGCGCGCCAAAGGCAAGCCTGTCTGCGCCTGTCCGCGACCCGACCATGACCAGTGCCAGGAACCCTGGACCTCCGCAACACTGACACTATGACCCAGTGGCACTCCACGCTCTCAACCCAGGATGGAACAACAACTGCAAGCTAGCATCACCAGCGGACACCCACGGACCCTTCAGCTGTCACCACTGCCAGCAGACCTGCAGCATCGCCAAGACCACGGACCCGGCGCAACCCACCCGCAAGACCACAACCAAACCGAAGACCCTGCAATGCATCCTCCTCAATGTCTGATCCCTCCACAAACATGCCACCGAAGTCTGGGACCTCCTCGACAGCACCACCCCTGACTTAGTGTTCTTCACCAAAACATGGACCAACTCCACCTCAGAACTGGACATCGCTATCGCCATTCCCAAAGGATACAAGATCTCCAGGAAGGACCGCCCCACCCACCAGGGAGGAGGAATCAACATCACCCTCAGATCCACCCCCCACCTGAGAACACTCCCTGACGAGCCCACAGACCTGATGGAACACCTTCACTTCAAGATACTGGCCAGCCCTACCACCAACCTCCAAGGAACCCTCATCTACCGACCCCCTGGACCCTGCAGACCTGTCGCCAACTCCATCATGGACATCATCTCCCCACATGCCATCATGGCCACCAACTACACCCTACTCGGAGACCTCAACTTCCACCTTGAAACCAACTGAACCCCAGCACCACATCCCTCCTGGACAACCTCCACAACATTGGACTCCAACAGATCATGACCAAATCCATTCAGTCAGCAGGACACACCCTCGACCTCCTCTTCACAACAGGAAATTCCATCACCTTTAGCCATACCACCAAACTCCCATGGACTGACCATTGATGCCTCCACTTTACCTTCAGAACACCCACCATCATAGACACCAGCACATGCTCCCACAAAGAAACTGGACCAGACTCACTGACAACCAGCTAACCTCATCACTCAGCAACTCAACCCTAACCATAGCGAAAAAAGACGACCCCAACACTGCAGCCGGAGCCCTGCACAGATGGATTTCCGACAGCACCAACACCATAGCCCCCCTCAAAAAAAACAACACCCATGCCAAGAAAACCAGATGGTTTACCACCGAACTTCAACAGTCCCGACGCACTTGCCGCCGCCTCAAAATGACCTGGAGGAACACCAAATCCATAGACGCCCACAACAACTTCAGAGCCGCCACCAACGCCCACCACCAACTCATCAGAAAAATTAGGAAAATAGTAGGGGTGGGCGGAATTTGCCAAAGTGACTTTCGCAAATTATCGTGAAAATGTTAAAAATCTCCGCAAACAAGCGGAAATATCGCGAAGATGCGGAAGTTTTGTTCCTGCCTGTTCGCGGTATTTTCTACGTGGTCGCGGCTCGCCAACTTACCCATGCGGTTGCTCGCGGGCACGGTCATCTTGTTTTCACTCTTCTCGCGGTGCATGATCGCGAGAAGAAAGACGTGATCGCGCGATGAATGACATTACTGTGGGCGCGAACTGTCGTGAGACAGCGCAAATGGCTACCAACAATCCAACATCTCGTGGAGAACGCGACCGGATCGGGAAAACTTGTCGGCGAACGCGGGGGTTCAGGTAAGGCAATCGCGCGTGCACGAGAATGTATTATTTTACAGCACGAGCAAGAAACAAATTATCGCTAGGCTGCAGAATGCGGAAATTTTGACATTTTCGCGGTCTCCGCAGAACGCGAAAATGTCAAATTATCGCAATTTCCGCGAGCGGAACGGAAATTTAGCCCAGGCCTAGAAAATAGTGATTGAAGACAGAATCTCCACTCACACACACAACAGCAAAGAACTCTTCAGCATCATAAAGGAGTTTGCCCAACCCACCAGTAAGTCCACCGACATCCCTCCCTCACAAGACCTCTGCGACAAACCCAGCACCTTTTTCCACCACAAAATCAAGAGCATCTACGACAACTTCGACTAAGACAACCAACACACTGAGCCCTCACCAACCACCCCGACTCCTTGAAGCCAGTGATCGATAATTAGACAGCCCTCACCACCAAAGACATACTGAAGATGATGAAGTCAATCTACTCCGGGGCCCCAATGGACCCCTGTCCCCACCACATTTTCAACAACGCCGCCAGCACCATTGCACCCATGCTCTGCCACACCATCAGCCGCTCCCTGGCAACTGCCTCGTTCCCCGACAACTGGAAAGACGCCGAGGTCAACTCCCTCTTGAAGAAACCCTCGGTGGACCCCACCGACCTCAAAAACTACAGATTCATCTCCCTGCTCCCGTTCCCAGTGAAAGTCATCGAGAAAGCCTTCAACGGCCAACTCACCACATTCATCGAAGAGCACAACATCCTCAACTTCTCCCAATATGGCTTCAGAAAAAAACACAGTAAGGAAACCCCTCTCCTCGCTGCAACAGTTGACATCCGCACCCATCCTGGACAAAGGAGAAACAGCAGCCCTCATCCTTTTCGACCTCTCAGCGGCGCTCAACACAGTCTCTCACTGCACCCTAATACGCAGACTTCACGATGCAGGGATCCAAAACAAGGCCCTAGACTGGATCAGCTCCTTCCTCTTCGGCAGAACACAGAGGGTCAGACACCCCCCTTTCCTCTCCGACCCTACACCAACCACATGCGGAGTCCCCCAGGGGTCCTCCCTCAGCCCTACGCTCTTCAATGTCTACATGGCTCAGCTCGCTCCCATCATCAGAACCTACGGACTCAACATTGTGTCATACGCAGACGATACCCAACTCATCCTCTCCCTATCCAACAAACCTAATACCACCAGACACAACTTTTGAGAAGGCATGGAAGCATTCCCCAAGTGGATGAAAAACAGCTGCCTACAACTAATCACCAACAAAACAGAAGTACTCATCATGTGCCCAAACCCCACCACCTGGAACAACACCTGTTAGCCTCCCACTCTCAGAAGCCCGCCCACCCACACGGACCACGCAAGCAACCTGGGAATCATCCTAGACTCCAAGCTCAAAATGGACTGCCAGATCAACTCCATCTCATCCTCTTGCTTCCTCACCCTCTGCCTCCAATGTAAGACCTTCAAATGGATCCCCCTAAAACACAGAAAAACCCTCACTCATGCCCCGGTCACCAGCAGACTCGACTACAGCAACGCACTCTGTGTGGAATAAACAAAAACCTCACCCGCAAGCTACAGAACATTCAGAACGCAGCCGCAAGACTGGTTCTCGACCTGCCAAGACACTGCCACATCTCCCAGCACCTGCACAGAATCCACGGGCTCCCCATCGAAGCTGGAGTCACCTTCAAGATGCTCACCCATGCCCACAAAGCCCTCCACAACACCGGACTAGCATACCTGAACAGCTGACTCAAATTCCACGAACCCCAGAGGACGTTACGATCAGCACAGCTCTCCTACGCCGTGGTCCCCCACACCAGAAAGACCAGATCGGGAGGCCGCTCCTTCCCATTCCTCGCGGCCAGAGCCTGGAACGCCCTTCCGCTCCACCTCAGACAGACAACATCGCTCCCCATCTTTGCAAGAAACCTCAAAACCTGGCTCTCTGACAGCCCCCCCTTGATGGACTTGGACCTACTAACCCCAAGCGCCTTGAGACCCTTACGTGTGAGTAGTCACACTTAACAAATGTCTGATTCATTGATTGGAGATTGTGCCTAAAAGGAAACATAAATTCGCTTTGTATTGGTTTCAGAATGAAGAATTTCTAAGGCATGTCATATAAGTAAGCTTCTTCTTACCTGCAGGTGCCTGTAGAGCCCAGTGATGGTTGCCATAGCAGCAGATGTGGTCGATAACATGTCACCAATGACAGCAGCCAGGACCCCTCTCGACCGACATCTGTAGTTAGGGACTGGGACCGAATCTTCTAATCCTGATAATAACCCCATTGTGCTTAGGGTCACTTGGGCCATGTTGAGAAATGAATTAAAGACCTCAAAGCCCAGGGTGATGTTGGGTAAAAGATCAGGATTCTTGTTAATCTCCTCAATGGCAAAAAAAAAGGCGAAGAAATGTCGAATGTAACGAGGGGTAAGGCTGCAAGAAAAATACATTACTTTGAGTTACTTATTATGCAGGTGGCTTTTGAAGATAATATTCTCTATTTTATAGAGTTGCTATTTTTGAAATAACAATCAACCTCACTCTTCATTATCCCTTTTATTCCCTTGTGATTAGTACTCTGTAAACACCCTTGGAGGTTACACAAGGATCTACCCCCTCCATCTCTTTTAAATTCTATCTGGAACCTCTTCTTGATTTCTTTAACTCATAGAGTCTCCCTTCCCATCAACATGCAGATGATATGCAGATTTATATAAGACTTAACAAACCAACTTCTTTGACCGGATCAAAGACTACATAATGCTGAGCGTCCTGACAGTATCTGAAACTGGATTAAAATCCAACTGACCTTTTGATTTCATTAGCTGGGACCCTGAAAAAACACAACTAAAGAGCGGCAGTTTCTCATCAAGGGCATCAGAGTTCTGTTCCTTTTACTTATGCCTCCATTGATAAAAAGCAAAGTTGTTGTTACATATGTTAAAATTCCATGCAGCGCTTTTTCTTGCTTCGGTACATGCTGGTCAATTATGCATGCAAAACCATACCTATTTGGAATCTGATTCAAAACTACTAATATTACTCAAGAATATCTATAGCCTTGTGAGCTATGCACAGGAGGGGAGGGCATCTGTAGGCAGACAGTCATCATGGCTACACGCTCACCGGTGTAATACCTCTGAGGTATTACCCCGGTGAGCGCGAAGTTTACATTGATAGTCACATAATATTTATTATTAATTTATGCTTGAGTGGACTAGGGATCTTTCATGGTCCTGCCGAGAAAGCCAAGGGGATGGCTTTCGAAACATCTTGACCTACAAGGTGATATCTCATTACAATAGATCACCTCCATTCCCCTTTTTAGTGCTACCAGCTATGGAAAGCAATAAATCATTTTTTTCTACTAGCCAGATAACTTTTAACTAGCACCACTAATCCTTTTGACCCTACCTCTCTCACATCTGCACCACACATAGGGCCTCATGTAGGTAGCTAAATACCGGTCGGTAACGGCCTAAATTCGGTAAATATCCCGTTACCGACCGGTATTTAGGCATTTGAGATGTATGAGGCATGATTTAAGGATTCGGTAATTTACCGAATCGGTAATGGATCGGTAAAATACAGATTCGGTAAATTACCGAATCCTTAATTCATATGTAGGGAGCAGTCAAGTGAGTGTTTGACTGTATTCAGGATTCGGTATTTACCACCAAATATAGGTTGGTGATAAATATCGAATACCTGTCAATAATCTATTTTCCGCTGTTATGACAGTGCCATGTGGCAGACATACATGCCCTTATGGCATGTATGTGCGCCACATGTGCACACATGCACGAATCAGGGGTGCAACAGGGTGTCAATGTGACACCCTGCCACCCTGGTATATGCTCCCCCTATTACCGAATCGGTATTTACCGATTCTGTAATGGTGATTGGCTTCCCATTGATTCCTATAGGCCTCCAGGCCCATAGGAATCAATGGGAAGGTATGCCTCATTACCGATTCGGTAAATACCGAATCAGTAATACCGAAACTTTCCGAATCGGTAAAGTTTACCGATTTTTTACCTACATACTATTTACCGATTCTTAAATACCGAATCAGTAAAAATCGGTATTTATGAATCCGTAAATAGTATGTTACCTACATGAGGCCCTTTGTCTTTTCACAAAAAAGTGCTCCCGCGTTTCCGTTGGTCTCAGCATGCTCGGTCCCGCAGCAGGGCGGGAAGAACCTGATGATGAAGCATGACACCGAATGAGCATTTGGTGTGTGAGGGTTATCAAAAAAAAACATAGTGTTTCCCTGGTCAATTCGTTGGGTTACACTCATTGCAGCCATCCATCTATATATAAGAGTTTCAGATTCGGAAGGATATATTAACGTTAGTAGTAAATGGAAGAATCTTTTTGGTTGTTTTATATTTTTTGTCTGCTCATATAATCTAACTACTATGAAGATACTTGTCTAATGCACACACAATTGCCTGTTTTGTTTCAGCAGGCAGCAACCTAAGAGCAATGAAACAGTGTCTCACGGCAAGATTGGTGTGAGCCAACTCCTCCCTGGGCGTGGGTAGCCCAGGCTGAAAAAGAAATGGTACAAAAAGAACTCACCTTCTTGTAGGCAGCTCGGGCACGTAGTGCCGCAGCTCACTGCAACCTTCCATTATCGACAAACATCAGCACACAGAGAGTGAAAAAGTGGAATTGGATTATTAATTTTCTAGCTGTCCTAGCTATTTGTGCAGAAATAAGATCCAACAATACTCCAGACTTACGGGCTTATTTACAAGCCCCTTGTGCCACTTTTGTGTCACTTTTCCCATGTTAAAAATGATGCAAGAGTGGCGCATGGGCCCTGTAAATCTGCCCCTTACAGTTTAACTCGTGGTCCATGACATCGATGGTGAGGCGGCTACACTTGTGTCACACACACCTGCTCGTCATACACACGCCCAATACAGATTTCTTCAATCAAGCGTTCGTGCCCCAAAGGTTTATAAGCAGGAAATGCTTGACTTAAGAAAGTATAGCCTTATCCCTTGGAAGGCTTGAAAGTGGCTAATCAGAGCTGAAGCGGACCTCAGTCTTTGCCTATGAGTGATTGGTCTAAACCTAGCCTTCTTTGTGATTGCCTTTACTCCTGTGTCCAAAAGTGTGAGTGCTCACACGGAGGTTTAGGGGTGATCTAAGAAAGATTTTTTCTCCGGTTGCCAGGGGTGCAAGCCCCAGATGGCCCCTATAGTTCGGCCCCATACAGAGCGCATGCTACTGCTTTTGATTGATGTATGTTTAAAGCAGGTGAAACCTGCCTAGTTTAAGAAAGATGGTAACATTTTAACACCCTTGAGGCATGAAGGGTCAAATGACTCTCTAACCTGGGGGATCCAGGACATGTGGATGGAGCCTAATACCCAGATATTCACATTTGGAGACCCTTTCCAAACTGGCAACTTCTAAACTAATCAGTCCTCTGAAAGATCTGTGAGGATTAAGGGCCATACACTTTGTTTGGCTCAGGTTGATTAGAAGGACTTTATCCATACAAAAGTCAGCAAATTGATTAATCAAAGCCTGTAAACCCCTTGTGGAGCTTGATACTAACAAGGTATCTTCAGCAAATAACATATTCAGTGTTCTACACCCAACTAACAGCGGCTCATCACCCCTACATTGCCCCATAGAGGCCACAGCATCATTCAAGTATAGAGCAAAGAGGGTAGGAGCTAATCCCGAGCCCTCGTCTGACCCTAATTGGACTTGTGCGCTCTCCTTGTTTCCCCCATCGCACTTGTGCACAGGTATCCAAGTGCAGACGCATTAAGGTGTCAAGAGGTGGAGCAGGCGTCCCCTTGGCTCAGGAACCTCAGTCAAAAGCTGTTTTTACATCTATGAAGATGACATAAAGATGCTCCTTCTGGATAGCCACCATTTTCTAGTATATAGTCATAAATCTAAAAACCTGGTAAATTGCACTGACTTCTTTTCAGATCCCTGCCTGGAGCTGAGAAAGGGTGCCCACCTCTTCAATCCAGGTTTCAAGGGAGAAGAGGATTTGCCTTGCAAATAGTTTTGGGGAGGAGTCTGACAGGCTAATTGGCCTGTAGTTGAGTGGAATGTCCTTCGAGCCCTTCTTATGAATGGGGACTATTTCAGTCACTAGCCAAAATTGTGGAATTTGTGGGCCCCCAAATGTGTCGGAGTAAGTTTATTCAAATACTTCGACTATTTGTCGATAAGTGCAATGAAGAGATCCCCGGGGATTCTGTCCAGTCCGCAGCTTTCTCAGGGATAAGACTCCTTGTTGCACTCCTAGTTGTCTGAACGTTTATAGTGAGGTACAATTATGGGCCAGGCCTCTTTTGACTGCATAAATCCAGGATGTGGAAATCTGCCTCCCCTACTCTATCATAGAGTGATGTAAAATCTTTCCACCAGGTGTGGCGCAGGATATGGTTGGACAAGGCGGTTCCTGCAGGTCATCTACCTTTGGCCACTAGCTTCCAAAATATTCTGAAGTCAGTGGACTTAACTACATTGGAAATAGGATCCCATAAATAGGAATCCACAAACTACAGCGCCTCTGCTGCACTGCTTTATACTGCATCCATCTGATCACAGTTTCCACTTTTTAAAGCTGAGTGGAGTTTCCTTTTGGCAATCCTTGTTGAATCAAGAGTCATTAGCTGTGGATTAGGGGCAAACCCTCCTATAATAGGACTGGAAATGGTTGCTAACCAAGAAACATGAATCCTTATGTATGGTGTGGATGCCCTGGTTTCTTGTGACTGAGTCAAAGACATTATCTATGCTCTCCAAGTCAATCATGAAGGCCCTGTTTATACTGTTTAGGCTCTCGGGATGGATAACAACGTAGAACTAGCTGTTGTTGGCATGGCCAAAGTCCCTACTAAGGGATGAAGGAGGGGGCTAATGGTGAAGTGTGATATCAGCCATCGTCTAATGAATAGCATTGTGGCTGCTGTCTAATCTTGTTACTTCCTTTATATCAACCACATAAAGGCAGGGATACAAGCAAATAGTCAAGCTTGCTAGTGTGTCCTTGGATAATATATGTACGATGCTCATGGGAATCTGATTTGGTGTGTCCACTGGAGAGCTGCAAGTCACATGCTAGTGTAGGGGATAGCATCTTATAAGATACCTCTGTGTGTCTCTTAATGGGAGGTATGTCCAGCAATGGGATTCCCTATTCCTCATCCTCTGTCTCACCAGAGTTTCATCCGGACTAGTCAAGGGCTAAATGGTGGTATTTAAATCCACTGGGATGATCAAATGGTCATTGGATAAAGGATTTCCTATATGGGCCAAAAGATGCTTAAATACCCGTCTGACCCCTCGATTGTAGATATCATAGATGCATAAGGGTCCCCCTCATTCCTTGATACACAAATGCCTTGAAAATCAGAGAAGCCTTGTTTTTGCACCCAATGAGAGCCAAGCTCATATTAGATGGAGGGCCACTTCCTGGCAGTGGTGCAGGAATGCTAAAGTGTCAATAGCTCACCATATATACTGGTTCCATGCACCATGTCTCCTGAAAAAGACACACATTGAATTGGTCTATGAACTTTCCTCCATCTGGGTCGCCCAATTTCGTTTTTTGGCCTGCAACATTCCAAGATTAGATACTGATATGTTTCAGGTAATTGTCAACTTCAAATGCCAGGGCAGGTGGACGCTCAACTATGCATACTCCAGACAACCCCGCTCTCCTCCCTAGGGGTTCAATGAGGCTGGCACTGCTCATAATATCCCCTGCCATAGGGGCTTGAATGGAAGTCAAAATCTCCACTACCAAGAAGGCTGGGAGGTATCCGAGGAGAGTCAGTCGATCAAGGAAGCCTGGAGTGCCTCATTGCCGGGTGGGATATCAGAGGAGACCGAGGTGGCCTGCTGGTGGCTCAGGGGTGGGCTAAGCTTGTACTGGATTGATGAGCCAAAGGAAACATTTTTGCGTGGCCCCATGCCCAACAAGGCTTCCAACAATTGCACTTGTTTTACTCTGAGCTACATGTAATCCCGATTTGTTTTTGAGGGGTTGTGGAACCATATCTCTTGTACTACGTCAGAGTGGATTACAGAGAAACATTTGTGTATGTGTCTAATCAAATGTATGCATTTATTTTGAAACAAATCCTTGCCTTCACTTACCCCAGCAGATACTTTGAAACATTGGTAAAAAAACAGTTGGATGTCCAAGCAAGTTTGCTCTATTGCCTCCTCCTAAAAACAAACCATCACTTGTGGTTTGGTATTCGCTATGTGTGTGATTGTTGATCAAACATCGATGGTCTGGACTACTTCTCCCCATGCGTAGGTGTTGCTGACTGATGAGTATAGGGGGTGGTGTCAGAGTTGCGCTGTCTCTTATTTGGGCTCCCTTTAACCTGGACCCCTGTGTCTTTATGATTTTTGCACAGATTGCACTTATCATGAAGAGATATATAAGTGTGTTTAGGGCTTGTATCAGGCACGCTGTATCCTCAAGGCTATTTTGGGAGATTTCACTTTCTTTAAATTCCCTACTTCATTGGCTGGAGCCGACACTTGGGCCTTCAAATAAATAACCTTTATTTGTAGAATCTCCGTTATAGCGAGCCCTTGGTCACATTGCAAACACCCATGCAGGATACACCACCCACTCTCCTCTGTTGCTACCCTCTGTGGTATTACATTTGAGGCGCTGTGATGTCCGCAAGGGTCACAAATCTATTTGTCACAACAATTGCAAGGGCCAATGGAGCGGGAGGTCCATGGGCCATGGCAGACATATCTGGGTCCCCCTGTACTGCACTTGTCGAACCAGGGTCCACGCCAATGAGTTCACCTGAGTGACTTGGCAAAGGGCGTATTAGTTTGTTGGTAAATAAGGGAACAATTCTTCCAGCTGATTTACTTGGGACTTACATCTCAATTTGCCCATCTCCCAGTATGGATTCAATGTTCTCTATCAACCTGTTGATATCCTCTGGCTTTGGGGCCCTCTGGGTTGGAGTAGGAGTTTTGGGCCAGGAGATGTTTGAGCTTTTGGTCCTTTGCCTAGCCGGAGATTCTGCAGCCTTCCTCCTGCCCATAGAGACCCAGGGCTAGATGAGCCGTGGAGGAAATGAAATTCCCATCTAGAAGGCGAGAGGACGAGAGAGTCCAAAGCGGACATGAGGTGGGTGGCCCTGCCCTGCCTCTTCCTAGCACTGAGAGGTACAGGATGGTCTTGCCCTTGGCCTGGGCTTCACCCGGTATGGCCTGCATGTGCCTGTACAGTGGGGGCACAGATGACTCCATATAGCACAAGCAAGCAGAGTCGGGTGCAATATAAAGCAGGTCTCCTCTGCCCCGATGATGTTTGGGACCTGCAGCCCCCAGCAGAATGACCCCACATGTTTGAAAAGGCTTTTATACAGAATAAAACAGAAAAGGAATATTGGTCAGCTATTGGTAAGATAAAATGGCTAAGATCACACAATTTAAGTGGGTAAGCTGCAATGTCTCCATTTTCTCTGGTTTCATTTTGTACAGCTCAGCCAGTAAGTAATTGCATTTATTATGTAGAGACTGCAATAACTTGACCCAAAGGTATTTCTTATGTTGCTCAGAACTTACTCTATATTAATCTGCACCACCTACAGCATTAAAATGACAACTGACTTGCCTCTTACTTAGTGTACTGATGGTTTATGTTTAAAAACTATGACTTCAATAAGTACTTCACAGTGCAGTGTTATAAAGGCAAAGGTAAACATCGGGGAGATCCCAGTGATACAGCATATGCAGAAATAAGAAGACTCTGTGGGACACTAGTGAAGCATACAGAGGGATATCCTACACTGGCGTGGCATCGAGTGGAGTGACATACAGTAGAATTGTGAAGAGTGGAGTGCGAGTACAATTAAAAAGATCATAGTGTGGTAGCATGCAGTGGAGTGGTGTACAGTGGAGTGGCATAGACTGATGTGGCATACAGCAGAGTAGCATAGAGTGGAGTATTGTACAGTGAAGTAGTGTTGAGTGTAATTGCGTATAGTGTAGTAGAGTACAATGCAGTGGAGTGATATCAAATGGAGTGGTGATTTAGTGGAGTGTAATAGCATACAGCGAAGTGAGCTGCAATGGAATAGCATAGAGTGGAGTGGTGTACAAAGGAGTGTAGTACCGTGGAATGCCATACATTAGCGTTTCAAAGATTGAAGATGTGTATAGTGTAATAGCATACAGTCGAGTGGCGTACAGTAGAGTGACATACAGTGGATTAGTGTAAAGTGGATTATAGTGGAATGATATAGAGTTAAATAGCTTAGAGTGGAAAAAAGCACAGTGGCGTGGCATACAGTGTAGTGGTGTAGACTGGATTGGCATATGGTGGAGTGGGGTAAAGTGAAAAGGCATCCAATGGCACAGAATAGATGTCCATAGTGTAGCACACAATGGGCTACTGGACAGAGGAGTGTACTGTACTGAGGAGCATAGAAGATTGACGAGGCCTAGAGTGGAATAGCATAGAATGGAGTGATGTATAGTCAAGTGGGGTGACGTGGAGTAGGGTATAATGGATTAGTATTGAGTGGAGTGGCACACATTAAAGTGGCACAGTATAGAGTTGAGTAAACTATTATAAAATAAAATAGAGTCCTAGGGA
This sequence comes from Triturus cristatus, assembly GCF_964204655.1. NCBI lineage: Eukaryota > Metazoa > Chordata > Amphibia > Caudata > Salamandridae > Triturus > Triturus cristatus. Next base: position 27,796,070 of record NC_140593.1, on the reverse strand, counting down.
GTAGAGTGGAATGCTGTGTCAGACAGTGTTGGAAACTGTTGTAGAGTGGAGAAGAGAGTTGCACAATAGAGTGTACGGGCATAGAGCTGAGTATAAATATGGACAGAGAAGTAAATGGGGATAGAGTGCTGTAGAGTGGCATAGAGTATAGTAGGGTTTTAAAGAATGGAGGTATATCATTTTTGCTATTTACAATCTCATGAGAGTTCTATGAGATGTGGCCTTCTGCTGCCTTCTGCTACCTCCTTATGTAGTTTTTTACTCCATTTCCACAACACCTCAAATTGTTTAACAGAAAACAGCTAATCGCATGATTTAATTTCTAACATTCCAACAGCCAGCCAATCAGAGCTTTTGCTCTTGTGGGAATTTTGGGAGCCTCTCGCTCCCATGAGAGGGTGAAAGCTCACAGGAAAAACTGTCCTCTCAACCAATCACAGGGCTTAATGTTTGAATTTGTGCTCTTGCAGGAGGCTTGTGGGACTCTTGCGAGCCCAACTGTTCAAATATACAATTATATTTACCCTAAATTTCTCAAAAACTACTAACCAGATTTACACCAAGTCATAAAATGTACAATATGCATTCCAAGATCTAGCTTTCAGCCTAATTTTGTTTAATTCCATTCTGAAGTTTTCAATCTAGCCATGTCTAAAGAAATCCATTGAGAATGCACAAGGAGTTTAAGTTTTGGAACCCCCTTTTACCTTGGTTGCTACTTGATGGATCACTCCAAAATGTTCCAGGAAGGAGATGCAGTGGATTAAGGTTTTAACTGGAATGTTTTGTGAAGATTTGACAAACTGGGCCAAACTAGCAAACCAAAAAACTCTCTATTCATGGAAAAGCAGACCTAACTACCTACCTACTAGTGACCACCAGTTGAGAATATATTATCTACTGGCGGTCGCCAGTAGATAGTTATAGTTAGGACCTATTTTCCATAGGAAATTCACAACATTCTATTCCAAATAACTTTGGTGCCTATTGACTAAGCATCGCAAAATTTTCAAAACTCGTGGGGCACTCCGGTCCGCTCCTATCTTGAAAGTTTCAGGGCGATTCGTCAAGCGGGGTCTGAGAAAAAAGTGGGGTCCCAAAACATGTTTTCCCCATGCGATCTCCCATAGGAAACTTTAGACACAGCTACAGCCCGAACTGCTGAACGGAATTACACCAAATTTGGCAAAGAGGTAGTTCTTGGTTCAGAAAGAACCCTTTTTGTTAAATGGTGTAAATCCGTTCAGTAGTTGCTGAGAAATTCAAAAGTAAAAACACATATATATCTAGGGCCGCGGCCGAGCACGGGCTTTATGCTAATTGGCTGTCAACAGTCCAAACCAGGAAGTGTTGGCAGCCATCTTGTGCCTCATGTTGGCAGTTTTCTTGTGCCTCGGTAGAACCGAGGCATAAGAAATCAGAAAAACAAATGCGAAAAAAGAGAAAAGGGGGCAAGGTAGAAACACCCTGACACCTTAGGCCTGCTCAGAGGGTCCCACAAGGACCCCCACGGCCCAAAAAAGCATTTATCTAAAAAAGAAAATCAGCGAGATTTGCGCACCCAGCGTGAATTTTGGTCAAAATTTTTAAAAAAATGAAGCGCAGGCTCCGCGCTTCGTTACTATTTAGTCCCCGGGTGGGCCAAATCCAGAGGGTAATAATTGAATAGGGATGTGGGGCCCAAAGGGGCCCCCCAGGTCTAGGGACTTTCAAACATAATTGCGGGGGGGCTCACAGCCCCCCCAGCCCTGGGGACCGCCACCCCTGGGCTTCTTAGTTTAATGTTGGGGAGCCTCTAAGGCCCCCCAAGCCCATGGAATGCCACCCCCTGGGCCGCTACTTAATTGTTATTGCGGGGGGGCACACTGCCCCCCACAGCCCCGGGGACCGCCACCCCCGGGGCTTTTTAAAAAACAAATAACCTGTGTGGGGGCATCTTAGCAGCTCCCCATGTGGAAAAGCAATTACGGCTCCCGAGGGGAAGCCGGCGGGACCATGGGGGGATTGGGGACCCCCCACGGTCCCCAATGGAGAGGGCCAGTTCTGGGGGATGAGGTCCCTGGGGCTACAAGTGGCCCGGGAGGGGAGCCACACCCCAAAATAAAAAAATAAAAAAAAAACAAAGGCCGACCCCGGGGAATGGGGTCCCCGGGGCCATAAGTGGACTGAGGAGGGGGACAACACAGCCCCCCTCCTAAAGAATTTTTTTAAAAAAGGCCATGCCCTGGTGGATGGGGTCCCCAGGGCCGATTAAGGCCTCGGGAGGGGGGCAACGTGGCCCCCTTCCAAATAAAAAAAAAATAATAATTAGGGGGAGGCCCTGGGGGATGGGGTCCCCAGGGCCAATAAATTAGAAAAAGAAGGGGGGGCCACACAGCCCCCCTTCTTAAAATAAATAAATAAATCAAAGACCGGCATTGCGCCGGAGGCCACGCCCCCTCCTTGCAGCACTCTGCAAACTCGCCCCCTGGTGCGTTTGCAGATGGGGAACAAATTCCCCTTGAATACTGGGGGTTCCTGGGGGCCAAGTAGCCCACCACGAACCTCCAGTATGCGCCAGGGGGCTGCGTTGCAGAGAGGTGTTCTGAGGCCACGCCCCTTTTTACACCTGTCTGCAACGCAGCTCTGTGGCACTTAATGGAGGTAGCTGGTGGGCTAGTTGCACCCCAGGGACCCTCAGGATTCAAGGGGAGTTAATCCCCCAACTTACAACGCACCATGGGGCACGTTTGCACAGTGGTGAAGGGAGGGGGGGGCCTGAGGAGACATGTGTGCAAACACGCCTTGTGGCACATTTTAAGTTGAGGAATTAATTCCTCTTCCATCCTGAGGGTCCCTGGGGGCCAACTAGCCCACCAGGTACCTCCAGTAAGCGCCACGGTGCTGCGTTGCAGAGTGCTGTAAAAAGGGGCGTGGCCTCTGAACACCTCTCTGCAACGCAGCCCCCTGGCGCATACTGGAGGTTCGTGGTGGGCTGGTTGGCCCCCAAGGACCCTCAGGATTGAGGAGGAATTAATTCTCCAACTTAAAACACGCCACGAGCGTGTTTTCAGACATGTCACCTCTGGCCATGCCCCCTTTCTTCACCATTGTGCAAACGCGCCCCCTGGCGAGTTGTAAATTGGGGAATTAATTCCCCTTCAATACTGAGTGATGTCATTTGAGATGTCATGAGTGATGTCATGAGTGATGTCACTGACCATGTCATGAGTGATGTAATATGTGACGTCATCAGCAGTGCATTGCGGGCGCGTGAGTTATAGTTAGCTGACCTAACTATAACAGGGGAATTTCAATGGTTTTGCATGAGTGAAATGTCCAGCTAACTGTAACGCCCCTGAAACCTATGGTTTTTTTCAGTGAATATATATATATATATATATTAACAAACAAATGCCCTGCAGCTTTAGGAGGTCACTCGGCACTCAGCCATCCATCCGGATTTCCTTGTTAGCTCTCTTTGAATGTCCCGATAAAATTTCATAGCCTCACGCGTTTCAATGTGCCATACATCTTCATCAAAGGCTGGCTGCACAGGATGTTGCAGAGTGTGCTCTTTTTATTTGCGCATTTCCGCTCACCGTTCCATTGTGTGAGCTCTTGCTTAGTGCATCATTATTACGTGGCATGATGGGACCTGAAGTCCCTCCTTTGAGCAAAACTGTATTCCCTAAGTGGGTTTCTGCACACATACCTATTTAAAAGCATATCATTATCCTTTGTAGGAATCGGTACATTATAGAGAGTCTTTTCACTTTCGGCCGAGTGCGCCGTCTGGTTTTGAGTAGTTCCAAACCACGGCGCACTCGGCCGAAAGTGAAAAGACTCTGGAATCGAACGGTGAGAGGAGAAATAAAGGGGGTCTATGCACTTATGTCTCAAACTGTTTAAAAGAAACTAAGATTTCTTTTCTTTCTGATTCTGTTTTTTATCACATCTTACACATAACGTTGGAGGGTAAACAGCATATAAATTTGATAAACTTCTATAACAATATCCCGAAAGAACTATGGGCCTCGACTTTTAAAGAATTATATGAGACCCTAAAAAACATAGATGAAAAAGAACCCTCCGATACCTGTGTGATTTGGACTGGCGATTTTTAACTACTTCCTTTGCCCATTTAGCGACAAAGACACATGTGGACTGGGAGAAATGGACGGTGTTCCCTTGACACATTTCTCCCATACACCGCTGGGAAACCATCTAAACAATATACTTTTCTCACTGGACCTGGGTTTTGTAAATGAACTATGCTCTCCGTCAGTCCCGTTTACCCCTACATTCATCGGTCGGGGATGTAAATCAACCATTGACTTTATGTTAATTTCTAAACGTTATCTCCATTATATCCTTGCGTTTGAAACATGCGAGGTAGCAATGAGTGATCACTTACCATTAGTATGTCCCTTGCCATCTCGAGGGGGAAAAACAACACTGCTACCACGGTCCAGAACCTATACGACTTTAGACTGGAACACGCAAGGAAGAATGGCTATACCCTAAAATGGGACAAAGTGGAACCAGTGGCTTTCCTTGGAAACTTAATTCGTTCCAAGGAAGTGGAATTTAATACCTGTCTCACAGAGAACGTTGAACCTTTTAAAGTCAACGATGCATTCCTTAGAATTTCAGACGAAATTAGAAAGCAACTCACGAGACGTTTGCACTCTGGGCACAATAGAACTAAGCGATGGTTTGATAGAGAGTGTAGCAAGACCCATGCCTATTTAATGACCCAATAAAAAAGAGACCCTAGGGTAATGACTGAAGTCAGAACCGCTAGACTTGCTTACCAACAGGCAGTTAAGAAAAGAAAGAAACAAATTAAACAGGAGGCCTGGCATACTCTCCGGGAAGCTTGCCATTCTAAAAATAATATTGCTTTCTGGAAAGCGGTGAATGCTCCTTTTTTCACCAATGATGCAACAGATTCTATTGTAATAGCCATTTCGGAAGAGTCATGGCTGACTTATTTCCGGGAGCTTTACACAGATGACCTTCAGGTAGAGTCAGAGAGGGGGTTAAATCTAGGAACTCAGTATGTAGCACCCTATCCAATCAATGTGGTTTTTACTATGGAGGAAGTCTTGATAGCTATTGAAAAGAGCCCAGCGGGAAAGGCCCCGGGCCCGGATGGAATACCCGTGGATATTTTCAAGGCCAATAATAAGCTATGGGCTCCTCTTTTAACTAATGTCCTTAACAGCTTTACTAAAGTGGGTTTTCCACTGACTTGGCAGGAAGCCATCGTGGTACCCATTTTCAAGAAAGGAGATCGCAATATACCGAAATGTTATAGACCGATCTCCTTACTCGATTCTCTCATGAAGATCGCGGGGAGAGTTATACTCAATAAATTGCAAACATGGGCTGACGACACAGGTAGTCTCTCTCAGTTTCAATATGGTTTTAGGGAAGGCTTGGGAACACTAGAGCAAGGATTGAACATAGCACTCCTAGTAGCCAAATATGTCGAGGCCAAAAACGAGAACTTATTTCTCTCATTTGTCGATTTAAGCTCGGCCTTCGACTGCATTAATCACAATAAACTCTGGCTAACCATGCAGGATATGGGAGTGGACCCTAACCTCCTAATATTTATTAGAGAACTATATCGGGAGGCAGGTGCTAGGGTACGCTTTGGGGAAAAGGGGGATTGCACTTCTAAATTTTCTATAGGAAAGGGCGTGAGACAAGGCTGTATCTTAGCTCCTTTTTTGTTTAACTTATATATCAATTCGGTCGCGTCTCACCTCCGGGAAGACAAGCAGGATTATCCTAAAATCGGCAACTCCTATATCCCCATTCTTTTATATGCAGATGACGCTGTAATTATGGCCCGGACCCAAATCGGTCTTCAGAGATCGATTAGTAATTTTTCGGAGTATATGGGTAGCAGAGGCCTAAAGATTAACATAAGCAAAACTTTTAATATGTGCTGCACAAAAAAGAAGAATCTTAACTGCAATTCATTTTTATCTAACACCAAAATTGAGACTGTAAATACTTTTTCGTACTTAGGCATTAATTTTGACAAAAAGGGAACCTGGACAGTAGCTGGTGAATCACGAAAACTAGCATTCTCGTGAGCAATAGGGGCTGTCAAACACTTTTCTAATAGGGTAGGAGGGCGGCCAGTATCAGTCTTGCTTGACATTTACAGGTCTAAATGTGTATCCATAGCATTATACGGTGCGGGAATTTGGGGGATAGTAAATACCCCAAGCATTCAGACCTGTCAGAATGTCTTTCTGCGTTATTTACTGGCAGTGCCTGGGTCCACTTCTTCTTATGTCTGTCATCGAGAGCTGGGCGTACCATACATTGCGGACCTTATTAAATTGGAGCCCATTTTGTTGTGGCATAAAGTTTGGACTGGAATTGAGACAGGCTTGAACAGGGACATAATTAAGGATTGCCTAAGTCTCGATGGAGCCTTGAAAATTTCATGGTTTAAATACCTAAGAAATTTCTTTAAGGAGATGGGTCATCCGGAATTCTTTGACTCTCCAGATAGCATGGTGAGTTTATCAAGAAAGAAGCTTAAGCAAACTTGCTTGCATTTCCTAACAGAGCAACGTTGGCTGTCAGAGAAATGCAAGAGTTCTGTTATGGCCCACCATTTACTTATTAAAAATGAAGGTATCCAACCATATTTGAAATTAGTCCCCAGTTGTTATTCCCGTATGTTATTGTCTCGCTTCAGGGCTGACATCTTTTTTAGATTAGTCACCTTCCCTGAGAAGAATTGTTGGCTCAAGGAACTCATCCCTTGCCCTTGTGACCAGGTCTCTGTTCAATCTTCTCTCCATTGTATCCTTTTTTGCAAATATTACTTAGAACCAAGGAAAAGCATTCTTCGACCCGTCTTAAAAAAGCTAGGGCTCAGACAATGTAGAGTGGCGTTGGTCAGATTGCAAATGTTAGATGATGAATTTCTTATTTCTTCCGTGTCAATGTTCCTTAAAACCATTATTAGATTCAGGATCTCCATGAATTAGATTATTTTTAATTGGTGATATTCCGATTTTTTAAGTATTTTTTTTTTTTTTTTTTTTATTGTTATGAATGAAATGTAATATATGTGTGCTTTTATGGTTTTGTTTTTAAAATCGAATAAAGCTGTTTCTGACTCTGACTCTGTCTGTAACCAATAGAAATGTGTTTTAGAATTTGAAATATTCTGGTAAGCAATGTGATTTGTTATTTAGATGTATATTTGTGGAGAAAGAGAGGGAAACTTTGCAAATTACTGTTTTTCCTTTGCTAAGAGCAGTGCATTATATTGATTATGTGCATAGGAAAATCTTTTCAGTTTCTGATACTTCATAATATAGAAATCAATTTGAAAGGTGAGTTACAAATTTGTGAGTTGTATTATGTGTTGGCTTTGTTTTTAAAGGTAAAATATAAATCATAAACTTTGAAATTTGACGTATATTTTTAAATGTAGAAATGTTTACTACAGTTTGTTGTAATGTATTTAAATGTTGTTTAATATAGATTCTGTATAGTATTATCTGTATTTTGGAACATTTATTACTGATTATGGTATTTTGTTTCAGTGTGTGGATACGTACATTTGTAGTATCCGGCATGATTTTCGGTGTTGCTTTGAAGTTGGAAGTGTATATGTTCAGTTAAGGTATTAGTGATTAGACTAGTTTTTAAGTCTCTAAAGAGCTACAGTTGAAATATGCCACACACTTTTGGGTATTTGGTTCAAATTTGAAGTTTGTTCTGTGAATTTATGAGGTTTACGTAGTGTTGTGGTACAGTGATATCCATGCATGTTTTCAGAAATATGGTGAGACTTATAGCAGAGACATGTGAACGGTTCCTGCTTTCTACTTGGTTAGGTGAAACATTATAAGTAGTTGTAGAATGGTAAAGCAGCAGCCCAAAAGTGAGGTTTGTGAAATGTTTGTAGAGATATTATCAGTCAGGCAGTTTGTATGTACTCCTAAAATGTCCCAGACATTTCCCTATCACTCATGGAATCACTAGGCAATACCTATGTACTTGTGTAATCCCCCAGACATACTTTTGCAAACATAGATTCATCAATGCATTAGCTATACACTGGTTCAACGACTCAGGCACTATCCTTGCACCGCTCCAATCACACTGTCAGGATCTATGCACTCTTCTAATCACTTAGGCAGTGCTGATGCTCTTTCAAGATTACGTAGGCCCTACCTATGCAATTATGTAATCACCCAGGCACTACTCTACTACTGTTCCAATTATCCAAGCACTACCCTTGTTCTGATGCAATCACACAGGCACTACCACTGCACTCCTTCGATCACTCAGCCACTACTGCTGAAGTGCTTCGATCACACAGCCACTTCCTAAGCACTTATAAAATCACCCAGAATCTAGTTTTGCACTCCTAAAATGCCCCACATATTGCCTGTGCATTCATGGAATCAACAGGCAATAACTATGTATTCCTCTAATCCCCAGACATTACTTCTGTAATCATGTAATCATCAATGCATTAGTTATAGACTGGTAATCACCCAGACACTACTCCTACACTCCTGCAATCACCCTGTCAGGATCTATGCACTCCTTCTATCACTTAGGCAGTGCACATGCACTACATTTAGCCTTCTCCAATCACATGTACATTTATAATATACCGCATAATTTTAGGTGTCGTTTTCAAATTGGTTGTGCAGTCTGTCAAGTTTTAAGGTGTGAATGGAGTTGTGTGTGAAGTATGTCTCTGCTTGCATATGTTGAGTTAAGGTATTTGTGATTAAACTAGTTTTATAAGTCTCTAGAGAGGTACAGTTGATATATGCCACAAAAATGTTGGTGTTTGGTTCATATTTGAAGTTTCTTCTGAGAATTTATGAGGTTTACATAGTGTTGTGGTACAGTGCTATCCATGCATGTTTTCAGAAATATGGTGAGACTTATAGCAGAGACATGTGAACGGTTCCTGCTTTCCATTTGGTTCGGTGTAACATTATAAGTAGTTGTAGAATGGTAAAGCAGCAGCACAAATGTGAGGTTTGTGATATATTTGTAGAGATATTATCAGTCAAGCAGTTTGTATGTACTCCTAAAATGTCCCAGACCTTTCCTAGCAGTCATGGAATCACTAGACATTACCTATGCACTTGTGTAATTCCCAGACACATGTTTGCAAACATAGATTCATCAATGATTCATCAATGCATTAGCTATACACTGGTTCAATCCTTGCACTGCTCCAATCACACTGTCAGGATCTAAGCACTCTTCCAATCACTTAGGCAGTGCTGAAGCACTTTCAAAATCACGTAGGCCCTACCTATGCAATTATGTAATCACCCAAGCACTACTCTACTACTGTTCCAATTATCCAAGCACTACCCTTGTTCTCATGCAATCACACAGGCACTACCACTGCACTCCTTCGATCACTCAGCCACTACTGCTGAAGTGCTTTGATCACACAGCCACTACCTAAGCACTTATAAAATCACCCAGGAACTAGTTTTGCACTCCTAAAATGCCCCACATATTACCTGTGCATTCATGGAATCAACAGGCATTAACTATGTATTCCTCTAATCCCCAGACATTACTTCTGTAATCATGTAATCATCACCCAGCCACTACCCGTGCACTCCTGTTATCACCCAGTCAGGATGTGTGCACTCCTCCTATCAATTAAAGTCAATTCAATTCTTTATTCGGATACAAAGAAATATCCATGAAAGTACAGAATAAAAAATACCAGTGCAACATTAAACCGGTACATGCATTAATAAGAAGTTAAAAACAATGAGTGCGATAAACACGGCGCTATAAATACACAGAAATATATACATAGTGCAAAAGGTGAGTGCAACAAATTCATCATGGATCTATAATTTAAATTGTTAGATCACAGGTAGTAACAATATAATACTTAGAATATAACAGCATGAAATATTAAAATGCAGACACTTTGACACATAACATAATACAATCAAATGCATACAGCAAGATATTGATGCGGCCCGCATATTGATTAATTCAGATATCGGGCATACAATTGAAACTGTTTATACTGTACTCATAGAGGCAGGGGAGCGAACAGCCAGTCTCCCTCAGAAAGGTACTAACATAAAGGGCAACATTTTCCCCATTGAGCATGACAATATCCCTGTATGACACCTTAAAATCAGTAATGGCCGAAGCCTTAAAGTGAGGAATCAGCAGCTGCTTGCTATATATTTGATAAAAATCACAGAAAATAAAAAGTATAGCATGGATTGGCTGCCACGATTTCCACAGGGACAAGGCATTTGCTCAAGATTAATATTAAATCCTAAGGAGAAGCAAAGTAAATATTTTAAAGTGCCATCCCTAAGACAAAAGAGCAAGCTTCGTTCCCAGCGGTTAGTCACCTTTAAAAGATAACTGGCTGGAAGCTTTGTGGGGGGGCCATCGGCATCCACCATGGTTATATACCGGGCGACTGAGGATTTCAAAGTTTCAATGCTTACGTCTCAAGTCGTCATAGTATTCGCACAGGGCCCCCTGGATGATCTTTTTTTAATGCCTGCCATATTCCCTGGGTCTGTAAAAATGTGTGACAGATTTACAGTGGTCGGGCTAGCCTTGACAGCCACCAACCATGGTATGTCACTACCCTTATCACAATAAATGCAATCAACTATGATGTCTCTAGTTTACGTGGCTGCTGGATTTTGCCATACTTTTATCCAGAAAATGACTGGACGTGTCCTTGTGTAGTCCTCAATGAAGGGTAATTTTAACTCATGATGGCAATCAAAGGAAGAAGAACAAATCGACGCCCCCAAAACTCTCCGACAAAATCTATTTTCTTCTACCTGGATGCTGTTGCAGTTCGCATGGCCCCAAATTTCCGCTCCATTTGTTTCAGTAGGTAAACACTGAGGGACATATCAGCAACAACCGGCGATAATTATCGCTAAGCGCACTTAGCGCTAGGATAATTATCGCCGGCTAGCGTGGATTTTTATTGCTGAGATAGCGTGCTATTAGCAACGCTTATCTCAAAAGCGATAAAAATCCTGGCGCTAACTGCCTAACTTGAGATTATCGCTGGAAACCCAGCGATAATCTCATGTAGTGTGGCGTTAGCTTGCTTATAGGGACTCACAAACTTAGCCATGATATCCACCTTCCATAGGATATCATGGCTAAGTCAATCCTGAAGCAGGCGTAAGGAAAGTAGCGATAACAGGGGTTATCGCTACTTTTCCTGCCACTATGCTTCATAGCGTGGGGCTTGATGATAGGAGAAATGTCGCTTAGCGACATTTCTCCTATCATGTCAGGTCAGGAACGCCCACTTTGCTTCTCATTAGAGATGCAAAGCTGGGCGTTAGGAATCCCAGCGCTAAAGCAAGGTTTCACGCGTTAGCGTGGCCTTGCTAATTATGCGATAAAATTATCGCCGCTTTTCGGCCGAAAACAGCCGCAAAAGCGGCGATAATTTTTTATCGTCAGCTTGATGATATGCCCCCATGTTCTATATATTTTCAGTAGGGGTAACACTACCACAGTTCTACTCGGTTGGCGGAAGCACAGAATCTAGTTGGTAGCCTCTAAAAATGTACTCCTGCTATGTGCCAAATGAGCAGCCCAAGAGCCATAATCTGAAAATACCAAGCCCAGATATGGAAAAGTGCATGTGCATAATAGTTTTTCGGAACCAGAGTTGATTACATTGACAGAATATTTTTTGGGGCCGCAACTCATTAAAAAATATTTTTTTTAATTTGTACAAAGGTCCAGCTTATTCATAAAATCTACAAAACCCCCAACTAAGACGCGCAATGCATTGGGTGTGCGGCCCATTAGGACCGCATCATCCGCATACAATAAGGAGGGTAGCTTTAGACAACTCATTATTCAACTCATTAATATATAGGATAAAATGCAGAGGGGCAGTACGCATCCCTGCCTGAGCCCTCTGTCAATCACAATGTTACCTGATACTGCCCCGTCTCTACTGATCCTCACCGCAGCCCCCAGATCCCTGTGTAAGTAACCCAAAAAGTGTACTAAGGCCTCATCCAGCCCGTAATTTAAAAGACATAGCCAAAGACGTGATCTATTTACAAAATCAAATGCTGAGGTGAGGTCCATGAAGGCCAGGTAAATTGGGGACTGTTGAGCTATCGTGTATTCACCAATAATTACATTTAGATTAAGGCATTGCTCTACAGTTCCCAATTTGCTTCTGAAACCTAACTGACATTTATCTAAAATACTTTCATCCTCAGCCCAGCTCCTAATTTTATTAAATAATACCTACTCAAGTATCTTGAGTGTGTTGTCAATTACAGAGATCCGTCTGTAACAGCTAGGGTTGGACCTGTCCCCCTTTTTAAAAATTGGGACTATAATACTAGTTGACCATGTCTTGGGGATATGAGAATTTGTTAGATTGTTAAAAACATTGAGTAAAGGCGGTACCCAAAACTCCGGTTTATGCTTGATAATATCAATATAAAGCCCATTCGGGCCAGGGGCCTAGTTACCTAGACTTTGATCAATAGCATCCTCAACTTCAGTTATCGATATCTGGACTCGTGTAGCAACGTGAAGATCTATATGGGCCTCATTCTGAATAGGAGCTGTATATATTTTTGAAAAATGTGCTACTGGTTATATTACAGCTTAGAGGAGATAAATTCTAACCCATGGTTCTCATATTTTTAACATATGCCCCAAAGGCATTTCTGTTGTTTAAACTCGCTGGCCAAATTATCCCATTGTTCTCTTAGGATCTTATCTTTCCTCTGCTTTCCTCTGCTTGACACTCCTCCTATCACTTAGGCAGTGCACATGCACTACCTTTAGACTTCTCCAATCACATGTACTGCGCTTCAATATTAAAATAATGTTGGTGGGATTCACGACTCCATCGCGCTTTTCGCCAAAATCACATGTACATTTATAGTATACCTCATAATTCTAGGTGTCACTTTCAAATTGGTAGTGCAGTCTGTCAAGTTTTAAGGTGTGCATAGAGTTGTGTGTAGGGTATGTCTCTGCTTGCATATGTTGAGTTAAGGTATTTGTGATTAGACTAGCTTTTTATAAGTCTCTAGAGAGGTACTGTTGAAATATGCCATATCATTTTTAGTGTTTGATTTAAATTTGAAGTTTGTTCTGTGAATTTATGAGGTGTACGTAGTGTTTTGGTACAGAGATATCCATGCATGTTTTCAGGAATATGGTGAGACTTATAGCAGAGACATGTGAATGGTTCATGCTTTCTATTTGGCTAGGTGTAATATTAAAAGTATTTGTAGAATGGTAAAGCAGTAGCACCAACTCATGCACTGCTACAATCCCCTAAGCACTACTCTTGCAGTGCAGTAATTGCCCTGTCAGTACTTATGAGCTCCTCCAATTACCCATCCAGCACCATGGACTTATCTAATCACTCTGCCAATACCCAAGCACTTATAAATTCACTTTGCACTCTCTTTGCCACACTGTAATCATCCAGTCACTATCCATGTACTCATGCAACGACCCAGGCACTAACTCATGCACTTCTGCAATCCTTTGTGTGCTATCTATGCAGTTTAGTAATCTCCCTGTTACTACCTATGCACTCCTCCAATTACCCAGCCAGTCCCATGTCCTTATGAAATCACTCTGCCAAAACCCAAGCACTTATAAATTCACCATGCACTTTCCTTGCAGCACTCTAACTATCCAGTCACTATCCATGTACTCATTTAATGACCCAGGCACTAACACATTCAGTGCTACAATCACATGTGCACTTTCCATGCTGTCCTCTAACCACCTACATACTACTGATTCATCCGTCCAATTACCCAGATCGTACACATGCAGTTCAGCAATCACACTGTCACTCCCTGTGCACTCCTACAATCACCCAGACAGTACAATGAACTAATCCAATCACTCCGCCAATACCCAATCACTTATAAATTCACCATGCACTCCCCTTGCAGTACTCTAATCATCCAGTCACTACCCATGGTATGACCCAGTCAGTAACTCATGCACTTTTACAATCCCTTAAGCACTACGTACATAGTTTAGTAGTTTTCCTGTTACTAGTTATGCACTCCTCCAATCACCCATACAGTACCATGTCCTTATCTAATTATTCCACCAAAACGCAAGCACTTATAAATTCACCATGCACTCGTCTTGCAGTACTCTAATGTACTCATGCAATAACGCAGGCACAAACACATGCACTTCTACAATCACCTGTGCACTTCCCATACAGTTCAGTAATCTCCCTGTTACTTCCTATGCAGTCCTCGAATCACCCAGCCAGTCTTATGTCCTTATCTAATCACTGTACCAAAACCCAAGCCCTTATATAAATTCACCATCCTCTTTCCTTGCAGTACACTAATCATCCAGTCACTACCCATGTACTTATGCAATTACTCAGGTACTAATACATGCACTATTACAATCCTCATTCCACTGCCCATTCAGTCCTCTAAACACCTAAACACTATGAAATAACCAGCTACACACTACTCATTCACTCCTACAATTATCCAGTTAGTACCTGTGTACTGCAGTAAATGCATTGTGATTTCAAAACAAAGCGTTTAAATGGGTTTTATGTAGAACGTGTTTGTTTAGTAATAGAATGGTATATTTTATAGATTTATATTAAAATATAACTTTTTTTCCAGATATTCTTCATCATCATTAAAAAAAGACTTACCATGACTAAAAAAACAGTAAAGAGGAAGCAACAAAAGAAAGAGTATTATTTAAAGAAAAGATAACAGCAAGAATTAGATGAACTACAACATGTGGTAAAAAAGGAAAAGTCTTGCGGTAAGAGAATAAAAAACAAAAAAATGTATCAAAAGACTTTCAAAGACTAGAAACAGTTTTCACAATGTAGAAAGTAGGAAGAATACCTCAACAACAAAGAAGAATGAAAAGAAAAAAGGGGAAATTAATGGAAAATCACGTTTTCAAAAAACAATCTATGGTGAAAGGAGAAAGAATCAATTTGATGAAATAAGGAAAAGAATGTTTCACAATAGAATAGCACTTCATTTATTAAAAGTTGGCAAGAAATATAAAAAAAGATCAGCATTTTATAAAAAGAAGAAACAGATTGAAACTATTGTTGAGAAGGCTTTTGAATTAAAAAGGAAATTATTAATTTTAGTTTTAAACAGAATTTGATCATTAGATAAGGCAGTACATTTTATGAAGGCCAAAAGTAAAAAGAAGAGACTAAATAACAGAACTAACTTTTGTGATATTTTTTTGGGTGAATGGAAGTTCAGTTCAAGTTCAGAGCATTTTTTTAATGAAGAGAGCTATTTTCAAACCGATACATTAGTGTATGCAGTTGGTACCAGTGGTTGTGCTTATGAAGTGAAGAACGGTTGTCCAATTGAAAAAGAAAAGATGGTTCCTAGAAATGTAGAAGAAGTGATAGCTGATGAAGTTCTAGGGAGATGTAGTAAAGACCCAATGTATACTTGGGATTGTAGCAGTATTTGTAGTATACGACAGGAGTCTATTGATATTTAACTAAATTTCTTACGAGCGTATGGTAAAAAAAGTGTTAAACAAAAGATTAAGATTCTGCAAGGACTAGATCCTTGCAAAGTGAGAAGAAATACTGGTTTGCAAGGTCATTCTCTGGCTTGTCTTTCTAGAAAAGCGTGTCAAAGTGTTATTCATCATTTCAGAATGTTAGCAGTACATCACTCTCAAATGTGGAAATTAGTCAGAAGATTGTAATACGCAAAATTCCAGAAATAATTTTAAGTGACTTAAACCATGCTCTTTTGCATGGGTCAGTATCAGATGTAAAAAAAGTTTGTGAAGAAATAGAGTTTTGTTACTTTGGTCCTGAACAAGAGTGTAGAGAAAGTGAGACATTCATAGAAGTAGGTGTTGAAGAAGACATGCAAGATAGTAGTACTGAAAAGTTTCAAGAAGAAATTACAAAGTTTAAGGTAATTTGTTGTATTTGTTGTCAACGAACTCACTATAAAAATCAAACTAGGACTGTTGATTTGTATTTAAAAAGTGAAAAAGAAAACAATGATAAGTGGAAGGAATTTGCAACTTATTTGTTGGTAGAAGATTGATTTGATTTGGGGAGTGATCAACGTATTTGTAAATATTGTTATACCAAATTAGAGGATAACAAAATGCCAGCTAGAGCTGCACATATTTGTGGTGAAGGATGATCAAGATCCACGTAGTTTCATTTAGTATGTTTGTTTAAAGTAAGATGGTACAGGATAAGAGTACATTCATTAAGTGAAAGGAAAGGAAATAAAACCCCACCAGGAGCAGGATGGTGCCAGATCAGCCCTAACTCTCAACTGAAATCCTCGAGTTATGCAGCAATCTATTACATCATAAGAATGACAACATTCTACAGGGCTTGGCAGGAGACTATGGGGAAGGAAGTATGAAGTGCAGACACTACACATGTTCCCCCTTTACAAACACAATCAAAAAGTACACAATATAACCATAGCAATAACATAATGACACAGTGAAGAACATTAAGAGGAAACATTAGGAAACACACTTATATAAGAGGCACAAAACCAGAACAGCAAGTGTAAGCAAAGGAGAACAAAAACTTAGAAGAGAAAAAGGAAAACATAACACAGGATAAAGATGGAAAAATAAAGAAGGAAGACAAGATAGGCATGCCGAAGGCAGGCAGAAGTAGTTAGTTGCTGTAGAAGGCAATCATGAGGAAAAGGAGCAGGAAGGTGAGGGCTGATGTAGTAAACTGCGCTTAGAAGAAACACACTTTGAAGGTATCAGGAAGGAAATAGGTGTTCTTCTTAGGCAGGAAATTGCACCAAGGTCTGGGATGTTAGCTTCAAGAGGGCATCAATTACAGCAGAGACTGGCAGTTTCAGGAAGAGGGCAACTGGTGGATTGGTCACTGGTGGGGCTAGCCAGTATGCATGAGGAAGAAGTCGAAGTTCATTATCTTGTAGTTGCTTGAAATTGAAAGTCCTTGTAGGTAGTAGGTTGAAGATTGTTAATAGAAGGTCCATTTCAGAACGAGGCTGAAGATCGTCCAAATCGTCACCAAAATGTGTGGTGAAGCATGATCAAGATCCACGTAGTTTCATGCAGTATGTTTATTTAAAGTAAGATGGTACAGGATAAGAGTACATTCATTAAGTAAAAGTAAAGGAAATAAAACCCCACCAGGAGCAGGATGGTGCCAGCTCAGCCCTAACTCTCAACTGAAATCCTCGAGCTATGCGCATTTTAGCACATCATAAGAATGACAACATTCTACAGGGCTAGGCAGGAGACTATGGGAAAGGAAGTATGAAGTGCAGACACTACAATATTAACCTAGAGTTGGTAGCTATTCCTCTGGAGCTGGTAGATTTAAATACTTATGAGTCCATTCTGATTCAATATGTGCACCTGTTTACGGCTATTGTTCATATGGAGCCTAAAACAGGTAAGTTGCCTCCCACAGATTTACAAAGAGGATTAAAAGGAAGAGTTGTGTATTTACCGTTGGATTTAAAGAAAAACATTGAAACTATTGGTGTAGAGAAAGAGGAAACTAAACCTGTAGTTATTCTAGTTAATGGTGTTCCTATGAAGAGTTGGAAAATATGTCAAGAATTATTAGATGTGAGCAAAGTGCAAAAGGCTACGTTATATCTCATAAAAAACAATGATTACTACAAAAATGTGTAGGTGGAAGAAGAAGAAATATTTTTAGGAGATGATAGCGAAATTTCAAGTGGCCAAATTGAAAAGGTGGACATGTCCAAAACTGAAGAAATTTATGAACATTATAGTGTACATCCTTTACATTCCAAAGAAGTGATGGAAAATACTATTGAATTATTCCAAATGAAGACAGTGAAGTGGACCCCCATGAGTGTTTGGGAAAAAAGTTTGGAAGCTTGTTGTTTTCCACCGCTCTTCCCCACTGGAAAAGGTGGACGATATGACGAATGACCAGTACAGATTCCCGCATCAGAATTTCAGACAAGATTGTACTCTGAAGATCCAAGATTTCAACAATGTATCCCATATATATTTCATCTTTTATTTGAAAGTGACTTGTCTGGACTTTCATTTGCAGTGAACCACATATTAAAGACAGGAGTTCATCCTTAAAATCATTCTGCAAAGGAACTCTTCGACAAAGTACATCGGAGAGATGATCATTTAGAATCTCAATTGATTATTTTGATGGCGTGTCAACGTGGTACTAATAAGTATTGGTATCGTCATCATGGAGAACTTAAATATATGTTAAGGAACTCAGGAACCCATACGTGGTTTGTTATGCTAAGTTGTGCTGAATACACATGTGATGATTTACTTGAATTTCTTCGAGAAGAAAATTCAAATATTAAAAACATTGAAATCAAGACACCTGGAGAACTGTGTTCCTTGGATCCTGTAAGTGTGTGCATATATTTTAAACATTGGTTTCAAGCTATGATGTCTTTTATCTGCAATAAAGACAATCCTCCTCTTGGAGAAGTTATTGATTTATTTTGGAGAAAGGAGTATAAATCTAGAGGTGCTCCTCATATACGTATGCTTTTATGGATCAAGGATGCACCCACATTTGGAACTGATTCAGAGGAGACTGTTTTATATTTTATTGAAGACTATGTTACATGTGCTATACCAAAAACAAGAGAAGAAAACACCTTAAGGCAACATGTTTTATGGTTTTAAACTCATCTATGTGGTAAATAATGTCAACGGAAATACAAGTTGAAGGAAAAGTTGTATACCAAATGTCATTTTGGGTTTCCACATCCAGTAATATCCAAAGGAAGAGGCAAACGTTTCATGTCAGCAGTGAGACATACCATCACTAGAAAATCTCCCATAAATGCTTACAATTTTTAAAAAAGTGAACAATCAAAGTATATTAATGATTATAATTCAGTTATTTTGTCGGTGTGGAATGCTAATATGGATATCCAGTATGTTGAGGATAATTCCATTGCTGTTTCTCCGTATGTAACGTCATACATAGCAAAATCAGAAAAGACAGAGTTGAAAGAAATGTGGGAAGAAATTACCCACAAGAAGAGTATTAGTAAGAAATTGTACAACTTTAGTTTGAAGATGCTGGCCCATTGAGAGATTGGATCCTACAAATGTTCGGATTGGTTGTCCTCTGCAAGTTTATATTCAAAGTCAAGAGGAATAATTTGGGTTAGTTTAGGTCTTGCTGCAACACGGAATCGAGTACTTAAATCTATACAAGAAATTGAATTTTTTAGCAGTAAAGAACCGGAGGAAAGCCCAGATATTATTAAAACGAACATGTTGGATACGTACTATCCAAATAGAAGTCCTCATCTCGAAAACATATGTCTCTATGAAGTGCTGCAATATTACAGTTTTAAGAGAAATATCAAAGAGAACATAAATGAAGAAAACTATGCAGTGATTGGTTCAGAAGGATGTTTGGTGAATCATAGTAAAGGAAATCTTATTAATCATAGGAAACTGAGTTGCCATACTCCTGATAAATGGCAATTTTACTATTTAGCACTTCTGCGACTCTTGAAGCCTTGGCGTACGGCACTGGAATTACTTGGAGATTTTCAGTGCTATGAAGATTATTTTAATTTATGTAAAGATAGCATTGAATGCACAGTTTTTCCAAATTATCTCCAAATGTTGAATGAAGAAATTGAACAGAAAGCTAGCATTGCAGCTGAGCTTGCTAGAGACAGTTCTCAAGATAGTCAAGTTCTGCTCCACTGAGTCAAGATCCAGTAGGAGAGCCCTCCCGGCTCCTTACTTATGACGCCCCCAGAGCGACCGCGCAGCGGACGCGCGCAGCGGGAGCGCTGATTGAGCGCCGAAGGTGCGCCAAAGGTAAGCCCGTCTGTGCCCGTCCGCGCCTGGACCACGCCCAGCGCCAGACCCCCTGGTCCTCGCCCTCGCCAGCACACCCTGCACATCTACGACGCCAAAACCCTCCACGCACTCAACGCCGGCCGAAACACCGCCTGCTACCGAGCCACCCCGAGACGCACCCACGGACCCTTCACCTGCCTGACCTGCCGCTTCACCGGCCTCTGACCCAACACCGCACCTGCTAAACCGAGCCCCAGCAACAAACACCTGATGTGCATCCTGCTCAACACCCGCTCCGTTCACAGGCATGCCGTCGAACTCTGGAACCTCCTCGACTCGACAGCACCAGACATCGCCTTCCTGACGGAAACCTGGATGAACGCCTCCTCAGCGCCCGACGTCGCCATCGCCGTCCCGGAAGGCTACAAAATCACCAGGAAGGACCGCGTCAACCAGACAGGAGGAGGCATCGCCATCATCCACAAGAACACCATCCCCATCACGACCAACTCCGATGACAACTTCACCTCCTCCGAACACCTCCACTTCCAGATACACCCCGACCCCAAGACCACGCTCAGAGGCACCCTCGTCTACAGACCACCGGGACCACGCACACAGTTCAGCGAAGACATCACAGACTTCATCAGCCCGCACGCTATCAATTCCACCGACTACATCCTCCTGGGGGACCTCAACTTCCACCTGGAGGACAACAAGGACCGCAACACCACTGCTCTGCTGGACAACCTGGCCAACCTCGGACTCAAGCAACTGGTAACCACCCCCACCCACTACGCCGGCCACACGCTTGACCCAGTCTTCTCATCCAGCAAATACGTCACCTTCAGCAACTTCACCAATATCCAGTGGACTGACCACAGCTGCGTCCACTTCAGCTTCAGTAAAACGACGACCCACCACCACCCTCAACAAGCCCCCCGCAGGAGCTGGAACAAGATCACCGGCGACCAGCTCACCACCTTCCTCAGCCAGAACCCCCCCACCAGCTCAACGGACCCCAACGAAGCCGCCAACAACCTCACACAGTGGATCACCAACTCTGCAGACGCCCTCGCACCACTGAAGAAGAACCCCCCCCTGCAGATGCGGCAGCAAGAAAGCCTCCTGGTTCACCGATGAGCTCATCACCTCCAAGAAGAACTGCCGCTCCCTGGAGAACACCTGGCGCACCAACCAGACCACAGACAAGATGACGGCCCTCAAACACGCCACCCGCAAACACCACCAACTGGTCCGCGCCACAAAGAAGACAGCCTTCAAGGAACGACTGGACAACAACACCCACAACAGCAAGGAACTCTTCAGCATCATCAAAGAGCTCTCCAACCCCGACGCCGTAAACAATGACATCACTCCCTCGCAAGACCTCTGCGACTCCCTCGCAGCCTTCTTCCACGACAAGATCGCCAACATTCACAACAGCTTCGGCCCACCAACCACGAACCCCACCACCGAACCGATGCCCCCCACCGCCACCCTCCGCACCTGGACCCCAGTCAGCACCGAAGACACAACACGCACAATGAACACCATCCACTCCGGATCCCCTACGGACCCCTGCCCACACCACATCTTCAACACGGCCGACCACATCATCGCACCCCACCTCCGCGACATCATCAACGCCTCCTTCAACACCGCCACCTTCCCGGAGTGCTGGAAACACGCCGAGATCAGTGGCCTGCTGAAGAAACCAACTGCAGACCCCTCCGACCTCAAGAACTACCGCCCCATCTCGCTCCTCCCGTTTCCTGCCAAAGTCATCGAGAAGACCGTCAACAGACAGCTAGCTGCCTTCCTCGAGACCAACGGATCCCTCGACCACTCGCAATCCGGCTTCCGAGCCAACCACAGCACGGAGACCGCCCTCATCGCAGCCACAGACGACATCAGATCCCTAATGGACAACGGGGAAACTGCGGCCCTCATCCTCCTGGACCTCTCCGCAGCGTTCGACACTGTCTGCCACCGCACCCTGGTACAGCGCCTGAACATCAACGTCTACATGAGCCCCCTCGCAACCATCGCACGTCAACACAACCTCAAGATCATCACCTACGCCGACGACACCCAGCTAATCCTCTCCCTCACCAGCGACCCGGACGCCGCCAGAGCCAGCCTACACGAAGGGATGAAAGACGTCGCCGAATGGATGAAGAACAGCCGCCTGAAACTGAACTCAGACAAGACGGAGGTCCTCATCCTGGGATCATCACCCTCCGCCTGGGATGACTCCTGGTGGCCCCCCACCCTGGGAGCCACCCCCAAGCCAACGGACCACGCATGCAACCTAGGCTTCATCCTGGACTCCTCCCTCTCGATGACCAGACAAGTCAACGCCGTCTCGTCTTCATGCTTCAACACCCTGCGCATGCTTCGAAAGATCTTCCGGTGGATCCCCACCGAGACCAGGAAGACGGTCACCCAGGCCCTCGTCACCAGTCGGCTGGACTACGGGAACGCCCTCTACGCCGGCACCGCCGCCAAACTCCAGAAGAAACTCCAACGGATCCAGAACGCCTCAGCACGACTCATCCTGGACATCCCCCGACACAGCCACATCTCCGGACACCTGAGAGACCTGCACTGGCTCCCCGTCAACAAAAGAATCATGTTCCGACTCCTCACCCACGCACACAAGGCCCTCCACAACCTGGGCCCCAAGTTCCTCAACAGCCGCCTGACCTTCCACAAGCCCACCCGCCAGCTCCGCTCCGCCAGCCTCGCTCTCGCCACCATCCCCCGCATCCGCAGAGCCACCGCCGGAGGAAGATCCTTCTCCTACCTGGCAGCCAAGACATGGAACTCCCTCCCCATCCACCTCCGGACAACGCAAGACCATCTCGCCTTCAGGAAGCAACTCAAGACCTGGCTGTTCGAGCAGTAGCGTTCCCCCCCCCCAGCACCTTGAGACCCTCCGGGTGAGCAGTGCGCTATACAAATGCCTATGATTGATTGATTGATTGAATGCTTGAAAATGAAGCAGCAATCACCATGAGTGAAGTTGAAACAGCAATTTATCAAGCACAACACAGTATTATGAACTTAGGAAATTTGGAAGAGCAACTAAATATTGAACAGAAAGAACTATATGAACAAGTGACACAACAGATCGACCATGGTTTACTTCATGAAAAAAAAATTCAACTGCACATCTTTTAAAACTATTGAAATGTATATCAGTGGTCAAGCTGGTAAAGGAAAAAGTTTCTTAATTAAAGTTTTGACAAGTTATTGAAAGAAAACCACAGAATCACATCTGTCTTGTGTTGTAACTACTCCAACTGGGTTAGCAGCACAGAACATTAAAGGGATTACCTTACAACGTTTACTAATGTTATCTGTTGAACATGAAAACAAGTTGGAATATCACAAGATTTCTGGAGAAGCTTGTTTAGAAGTTTCAAGAGTACTAAGGAAAATGAAACGTTTGATTATAGATGAGGTTAGCATGGTCTCAAACATAATACTTGCCTTTGTGCAGAATGCAGCAAATTTTAAAAACAGAATATGATGTTTTATTTGGAGGAAAACGTGATAGTTTTTGGTGATCTACTGCAACTTACTACTGTAAAAGGGCAACCAGTTTTCAAAACACTTGTGCATAAAGACACCAGAAAATCTTTGGGAAGTATTGGAAATGTCAACATTTGGTCATATTTTGAATACAAAGAACTTATGAAAAATATGCGACAGGCAAGTGATGAAGATTATGGAAGCATTCTAGAAGATATAAGAATTGGTTTATTGCAGGAAACATGGAAAAGAAGCTCTGCAAAGCCGGCTACTTTCAAACTTGATTCCAAATGAAAATGTTGTTCCGGAAAGAATATACAAAACAATTGGAGAAAATAAATCTATAATCTGCCTAATGCCAACACTGCAAGAGTGTTCTACATTCAATGAAGAACTTTTACAGCTGAAAAAACAACAAATAATAAAAATGAAAGCCATTGATAAAATAGAGCACAAAGGAAATACTATTATTTTGTCAGAAA
Source organism: Triturus cristatus (assembly GCF_964204655.1). Lineage (NCBI taxonomy): Eukaryota > Metazoa > Chordata > Amphibia > Caudata > Salamandridae > Triturus > Triturus cristatus. The sequence continues at coordinate 27,772,188 of NC_140593.1, read as the reverse complement.
AATTAAAAACAAAATTGAATTATTTGGAAAAATCTATATCTAAAATTGATGGTTTGGAAAATAATTTATATGTATGTGAAAACTGTCGGGTCATTTAACGGCGTAATTTGGATGTGGAGAAAGGTTTAGTAAATGGAGCAATGGGAAAAGTTGTTGATTTTGTTAACTATCAAAATAGAGATGGAATTACATTTTTAAAGATTATATTTGATCAGATTGAAGAAGTAAAACAGATTAGACGTGGTTCTGTTCATTTTTTGCCTGTTAAAGATTTGTATGTTCGTAGCAAACAGTTTCCTCTTTCTTTAGAATATGCGGTCACCATTCATAAATCTCAAGTTTTAACTATAGACAGCGCTTTGGTAAACAATGGAAGTACCGTGTTTAAAGAGGGAATGGCATATGTTGCATTGTCCCGAGTCAGAAATTATCTGGATTGTATTTGATTGATTTTGTGGAGAGAAAGATTAGTGCAGATGCAAATTGTGTAAGCGAGTATAATCGGTTAAGAAGACTGTATTCTCCCAATTTATGTGAATATCCTGTATATGAAAATTGTGTAGTAGGTTGAAAATGAAGATATGAGAATCTCTGTAGTGAAGTTGGAAAAAAAAAAATCAAGACAATGTTGAGATTCCAAACAGAAAGAACAAGCATTGGCATAGCCAATAGGTCTCGCCTTTGGGACCTTATAAGTGTTTAGCTATGCAATAGTTGCATAACTAAATACTTATAAGGTCGCAAAAGCGAGACATATTAAATATGCAAAGCGGCCGTGCGGACGCGAAAGTGATCGCGATCGCGATCAAACATCAAAGCGGCCGCTAAAGTGAAAGTAATCATTTCGCGGCCGCTTTGATGATCTCAGTGGCCGCGCGGCTCACTGAGAAAATCAAAGCGGCCGCGAAATGATCACGCAGGCTGCCAAAAGGTGCGCGGGCCCGGCGCACATGCACTGTAGTTGGCGGCCTGAAAGCACTAGTTTGCACTTTCAAATCCCCCGATTACAGAAGCTCTCGCGAGCTAAAGCGCTGGCTCAGGTGAGACCTAAAAAGGACACTGTTGAAGAGATTGCAGGAAATCAATTAGGAAATAGTTCAGGTATCAACTGCTATGCTAATGTAGTGGTGAACGTTGTATTTTTTCTAGAAAATGTCCAACAGCAAATTATGGACAATCAAGAAAAAAGAAGGCCTGGGCGGTAATTTCTGTTTCGCTTGAGTAATTTGTGTAATTTGGGTAATTTAGCGATCCGCGGAAAATGCGGAATTGCCAAAAATTCCGTGATCTGTGGCTTCGCAGAATTTTTTGCTTGGTTGCGCTTTCAAAATAAGTGTTCGCAAGATATTTCTCCCTGAGCATGCAAACAGCGGTCGCGAACAGGAAAAAAGCATCTCGAACAGGCGGAACAAGCAATTCCGCGTGTTCGCTGAACTTTTGCATGCTCGCAGAGACTTTTTACCATTTAGCGGAACTTTGCCTAGCGCGACTATGCACATTCCGCTCAACCCTAGAAAAAAGGTTTTGTTCCTTGTTGTATTCTATTTTTGAAAAATTGAGTACTGATAAAACTAAAATTCAAAGAGTTGCTGGCATTCGGAATCTTCTGGATATATGTTCTTGTTCTTCACAATTTACAAAGAATGTTCAGCAAGATGCTCATACATTTCTCATGTTTATGCTTGCAGTATTGGAAGATTAAGGAGTACAAATGGAAAATCTGTTTGTACTTCGTTACAGATGAAAACATGAATGTGAAGACATTTAGTTCTACCACGGAAATAGACACTGAACGATTCATATATTTGACAATACCAGATTGTAAAACAGTGTCTTTTAAAAATTAGTAAAATCAGCAAATCAAAATATGGAATGTAGTCAGTGCAAATCTGAAATGTTATCACCATTTTTTGTAGAAAGATTTGGACAATTATGTAATATTAATGATACAACATTGCAGACCAGATGGAAGAAAATTGGAAACTAATATTAAAGATTTTTTGGCAGTCAACTGTCAATTTCAGGAAGAACTTTCAAAGCAGTAGCAATTATTTTCCATGATGGAGCATCTACAAGATCTGGACACTACACTGTGTATTTAAAATGTAATAAAGGATGGACAAATTGTAATGATGCTGTGAGAAGTTGGCCTGGTATATGCTGTCCGCTAAATATAGTGGGCACCTTGTACCAGTCCAAACAATCCCTTATTGGTTATAGGTTAAAGACAACCTTTAATGAAAGCTATTCTAGTGGTAGCTATGGAGAGCAGCCTTCAGGCTAAGTCTTGAAGGAATTTAAAGCAGCTTGTTTTACCAGTCTATAATCTCTTGAATGGCTAAATGAAAGGCAACCACACCAGGTATATATATAAAATATATGTATTTATTTCTAAACACACACTCTTAGTCTCTTTATGAGGCTAGAGGTCAAAACAAATAAGCAATACTTCACATATGACAGTAATAAGCACAAATACACGTCAGGCCCTAGGGGCGAGCCAAACCATATACTAAAATAGTAGTATATGGACCACGACTTAACTAGACACAAGGCCTAGAGCCTGTAGAATCGCTGGGACCCCAAGGAACCACCCAAGGTAGGGACACAGGGGACCCACGGGGGCCGTGTGCAGTGTGAGAACACAGCCAAGAGCTCCCGTTAGCTTCTATGGGGAAAGTTGCAGTTCGATTTTTAAAGATTAGGAGCACTTAGAAATGAGTCAGGACTAAAACCTTTGGGACTTAGGAAGTTCTAGGGTGAACACCCATGGGAGCACTGGAGTACTTGTGTTACCTCACCCAGGGAACACGGGTGCATAGGTGTCAAATGGTGTCAGGTCGCGTCGTCGATTTCAATAGGAGCTGGCGAAGAAGTGTTGCTGCCGGGAAGATGCAAAGTGTCTAAAGAGATCCAAGCCTGGATCGAAGATGAGAAGAACCTGAAAGCAGAGGGGACAGAGTTTGGGTCACTGGAAGGTGATAGGCGGATGCCCACCGATGTCAGGTGTTTCAGGTGAAGAAGGTGAAGCTTGACTCTTCAGCCATGTGGACCAGGAGGTGTCGAGGACAACCTGGAGCTGGATTCAAACTGTCCCACAAAGGATGTCAAGTGCTGCAGTGTCTGTTCCCAGATTGGCTACAACAAGCCTTGGCAACAGCAACCCATGCAGAAAGAAATGCTTTGGTGCAGACCAGCAAGGTCTGAGGGACTCACCACTTGGTTGGGAGTCAGGGCACGTCTTGAGCAACCAGGGAAGCCCAAGGAAAATCAAAGATACCCCCTCAGGGACCCACAGGGACCCACCAGTCCACAGACCAGGGATCACAAAGGGACCTCGAGAGGAAACACAAAATGCTGGCCCATGGGTCACTCGGCGTGACTAGGCCAACAATCTTCAGTGGATCTACTGCCTGAGATGGCGGCTATAAGTAACCCTGAGCATGTCTTCAAGTGACGTTGAGAAGTCAATGCACTAGTAGTTCCTCATTACTCACAAGGGCTGCAGGTCTTAGCTTTGCTGAGGACTCGGGTCAGCCTCTACAATGTCTGGAAATCCTCTTCCTTGGCTGCAATTACTTTGGGGTCCGGTGGGAGCTTCGTAGGTACACACCGGCAAAATGCTTCATTGGTGCCTGCCAAGCAGGGGAGTCACTCCTTGACCCCAAGAGAGATTTCTTCAGTCCTCTAGTCTTTAGTAGAGTGTTGAAGTTCCAGGATGCAGCTTCAGAGTTTCATCCAGGGATATCTAAAATTCTGGTTACAGAGGTTCCTTACTTATACCTAAGGCAGGGGTTGGACTATCTCTGGGGACCCACCTATGGGAGGGTTTGGAAAGAGGGGTGGCTTCACCAATTTCCTTTGTCCAGTTTCTCACCAGAGCTGGACTATGCTCATGGACACAAACTGTGCCCCTAGTGCAGGACTTCAAAGCACTCTGAGAGGGATCCCACCCAGCCCCAATACACATAATCCTGTCTGGGAGGTGGTTACACCTCCCTATGACAGGAAACCTAATGTCCAGGCCTGCCCTGCCAGAGTTTCGGTCAGGAGCAGGAGGCCAGACCCATGTCTGTGGCTGCAGCATCCATTTTGTGATGCCAGGGCTCTGTTAGATTTCGACCAGGTATACCAGTACTGCCATGTCGCTACTTCTAGCAGGGTGGGATAATATCCTCACATCAAGAACTGATGTGGGGGTATGATTCCAAGGTGTTTGACACCAATCACACCATGTTTCCGTGCAGCCAGTCCAAAGTTAGCATTAACCATTTAAGCAATAATGCACTTAAGAGTATATGGTCAGGCTGCACCACTGACAACTGTGAATAAGAGATTCTGAAGGCTACAGAGGGGCTCTGCTCATGCCTGGGCACCCTCTCACATATAACCAAGCACTGTGCCTGCAGGATTGTTAAGGCCTGCCATAAGAGTGACTGATAGGTTTGTATGTGCAGTGATAGGTGAGGTGTAGTGAACCTATACCTCAGTAAGGGGTGCATGCACCACCTTACCCAGGTTGCAGTAGCAGTCCTGTGGTATCATTTTGGGTGGCTTTCCAGGGGTGGCTTAATACATGCTTCAGCCCCTGGTAGGCCTCTGGGGTACCTATGCCCTGGGTACATAGTATACCATATACTAGGGACTCACAAGGGTACCCCAGAATCCAATCTGGAGTGTACGTAAAGTACATGGAATCAATTTCTGAGAGAAAGCAGATAGGCTGGGGTCCTGAATAGCAGGTTTCCAGCCAAACTAAGTAAAAAAACATTAAAACACCAGGAAAAAAGTGGGGGCAACCATGCCGTCAGATTCCACCTTCCTACAGATGCCCATTTGCAATTCAAATATCGGTTGCCCTATGAATTATCAAATTCATATCTAATATTTTTGATTCCAAAGTTCTGAGAATGTCATTCGGCCTATTGGGAAGATGTTAACAGGAATTAATGAGGTTATTATTGGAAATGTTCAATACAAACAAATTCAGAAACATCATTCGGCCTATCAGGAAGATGTGAATATGAATTAAGAAGTTTATTTTAAATATTCTCAATACAAATGATTTCGGAAACATCATTCAATTATGGTTTCTGTTCTTTCGTATTGTATTTACAAAATTGTTTTAGAAATAAATATTTCATATATTTGATCTTTGTATTATATGCAATGCTATTGAGGATGTTTATTTTAGGAATTGTGAAGAGATAGTTAAGTTTGTTGTAAATATATTGAACACAGATTTGTTTTTTTTTAACAATCTTATTGATTGTATTTTTTTGCCCGCTGGTACATGATGAGCAATCACTGTATATGGTGAAATTCAATATATTCTGAGAACAGCAAAAAAGGCATACTGAATATGTTATGTAATGGTAGAATTATGTTGTGTTCTTAAAGCTATAACATATTAGATTATAACTGTATTTTTTATTCTCTTTTACAGACCCAAATTCTAAAGTTTGAATGTTTTTTAAATTTAAATTATAATAAACAAGTGAAAAAATTGTTTCAAAGATTTTCATATCTACTATCGAAAAAGTAAGATTAAGTAACCCAAACACTACCCATGCACTACCACATTCACTTCTGCACTATCCATACAGTTCTCTAACCACCTTGACACTGGCCATTCACACCTTTATTTACCCATGTAGTACCCATGCAGTCCAGCAATTCCCCTGTCACTCCCCATGCACTCCTCCAATCACCCAGTCAGCACCATGTATTTATCCAATCACTCTGCCAAAACCCAAGCACTTATAAATTCACTATGCAGTCTCCTTGCAACACTCTTAGTATCCAGTCACTACCCATGTACTTATGCAATGTTCCCTGCACTAACTCATGCACTGCTACAATCAAGTGTGTACTACCCATGCAGTCCTCTAACCACCTAGACACTGCTCATGCACTCCTCAAATTACCCAGGTAATACCCATGTACTCCAGCAATCCCCCGTCACTTCCCATGCACTCCTCCAATCACCCAGCCAGTACCAAATACTAATCCAGTCACTCCGCCAAAACCCAAGCACTTATAAATTCATCATGCACTCTCCTTGCAGTACTCTAATCATCCAGTCAGTACCCATGTACTCATGCAATGACACAGGCACTAACTCATGCACTTCTACAATACATTCAGCACTACATATACAGTTCAGTAATCTCCCTGTTACTACCTATGCACTCCTCTAATCACCCAGTCAGTCTCATGTCCTTATCTAATCACTGCGCCAAAACCCAAGCAATTTTAAATTCACCATGCACTCACCTTGCAGTACTGTAATCATCCAGTCACTACCCATGTACTCATGCAATGACCCACACACTAACACATACAGTGCTACAATCACATGCATACTATCCATGCAGTCCTCTAACTATCTACACACTACTGATTCACTCCTCTAATTACCCAGGTAGTACCCATGCAGACCAGCAATCACACTGTCACTCCCCGTGCCCTTGTCCAATCACCTAACCAGTACTATGTACTAATCCAATCACTCTGCCAATAACCAAGCACTTATAAATTCACCATGCACTAACCTTGCAGTACTCTAATCATCCAGTCAGTACCCATGTACTCATACAATTAGCCAGGCACTAACTCATGAACTTCTACAATCCTTTGAGTGCTACCTATACAGTTTAGTAATCTCCCTGTTACTACCTGTGCACTCCTCCAATTACCCAGCCAGTCCCATGTCCTTAACCGATCACTCTGCCAAAAACCAAGCACTTATAAGTTCACCATGCACTCTCCTTAGTGTAATCTAATCATCCAGTCAGTACCCATGTACTTATGCAATGACCCAGGCTACAAACACATGTGCACTATCCATGCAGTACTCTAACCACCGACACACTACTGCTTCACTCCTCCAATTAACCAGGTAGTACCCATGCAGTCCAGGAATCACCCTGTCACTCCCCATGCACTCCTGCAGCCCCAGCCACTACCATGTACAAAACCAAACACTCCACCAATATCCAAGCACTTATAAATTAACCACACATTCTCTTTGCAGTACTCTAATCATCTACTCATGCAATGACCCAGTCACTAACACATGCACTGCTTCATTCCTCTATGCACTACCCATGCATACACCCAAGTATTACTCATGAGCTCGTCCAGTCACGCAGGCACTACGCATTAAGGGTGGGCGAACAACTCTGTGCCACCCATGGAATGTGCAGAGATTTGCCCTTCCGCCTTCTGCGATAATAGGTGGAGAAACAGGGCAAATCTCCGCACACTCGTGGGCATAATGGAAGTTGTCTGCCCGCCTCCCGCCTCCTGCCTCCCGCCCTCCTTAAATACATTAGAATAACAATTGTGTTGAACATTGAGGAGGCAAGATGGCGGCTGCTGCTGTGGCTGTGTGAGCTGACTCGCTTCCTCTACCGGCTGTGAAAACCCCCTCTCCACACCTTCAAGCCCATCTGTACTCCATGATTTGGCGATCTTGGCTTTGGTTCTGGGAGACGCCATTGCCATGCCAGCTGGTGCCCTGGAAAGCCCTTAGCGCTGTCTCTGTGTCTACACGCAGCATGTACGTGTTGGAAAAGATGCCGCCGAAAGCCGGGACGAAAGGATTAAAGAATCGCGGTCCTTCAGTGAACTCTGCTCCGGTTCCTGACATCAAAGCGAATACCGAAACCAAACGCTGCTCCGTGAGTACTCCCGCCGGGGGTCTCTCGGGGGCTGGGGGAATAAATAAGAACAATCCCAAAACGGTACCCCACGGAGTTAAGCATAGAGAGACACTTCCTAAATGTGACGGGAAAGGGAAAGCGAACTCCGGCAACCCGGGGATTGCATCTATCAATGTACTATTCATGGTATCTACCGCTGCAGCATAAACTGTGCCTCAGCTGACGCTGCAAAGTCCTGCAATTCTATCAGCTGACTTATCAGCATCTGAGCTGACTCTGGAGCCTTTGAAACATACTATTGATGAACTAACTGCTGTTGGGGTTTTGGAAACACCTGAATCAGTTTGCAGCACTTTCCAAGATGATAATAATGGCATGGGCACCCTAGAACATCAAACCAAATGCATTGTGGGTACTGTAGTCCCTTCAGGTAACTCCCAGTTTAATCCCATGTCTGTGCTCCCAACAAGTTTGGGTAAGGAAGTGTCTTTAACCCATAAAGATGAGGAGGCGCCTGATAAATTCTACTCCCTCTCAGACTATTCTCATTCCTCCGGCGATGAACATTCAGCAAATGACTCTGTGGCTGATGAAAGCGATTGTAATAGCCCTCACTGGGAGGAGGAGAATGACAGAACCCTGCTGGGTCAAGGTGCAACTGCCGCACCGCATGATTCTGAGGTATCAGCAAACCAACTCAAGGGGGCAACTGGTTCTATGACATGGGATTATTCCTTTTCGCCTAGATTGAACAGCAATGGGATCCCAGTAGAGATTCAACAGGCGGGTAATAACAAGGTTTTGGCTCAAGACGAAATCACGCTTCCTATGATATTTCAAACCATTATGGCCCTCAGAGAGGAAACTTAATCTGAAAGCTTAAGAGCACAGGGGGCTTACCGTAAACTACAAAACTCTATTAGACAAGTTGCCAAGTCCTGTTCGGATTTCTCTACTCGAATGGGGGAAGCTGAAACGAGGATCTCCCAATTAGAGGATGAGTTAATTGCCCAAAAATCACTCACAGAAACAATTAAGACCATCAAGGATGATACTGTGTGGAAACTGACGGATATTGAAAATCGTGCAAGACGGAACAATCTCCGCATTCTTGGAATTCCCGAGGGGAAAGAAGGGGGTGATGTCCGACAATTTGTGGTAGAACTTTTTGCCGAAGCATTTCCTGAGCTCCAACACTGGACATGGCAAACACAAATCCAAAGGGCTCATCGCTTCCCTTTTAATATCCGCAAGAAAACTGATGTATCAACTGAGCAAAGACCCCGTGCGATCCTTATTTCACTTAATAACTTTCTAGCTAGAGAAGCAGTATATGATCTAGCTAGAACTGATAAAAAGCGCAAGGCCAAAGGGTGCGATTTTTTTGTTCGACCTGACTTTTGTCAGGCTACCGTAGAGAAAAGATGGCTCTTGCGCCAATTGATACCTGCTTTTCAAGCAAAAGGGGCTCAGGTTTTTCTTCTAAACCCTGCAAGGCTAAAAATTATCTTTCATGGGCAAACTCATTTTTTTATGTCTGAGATTCAAGCTCAAGAATTTCTGTCCTCCATTTAGCTTTGCTAGGAATACTTATCGTAACAATGTTTGGTTAGCCTTAGCTTAGAGAGGGGAAGGGGTTTACGCTGGTCGGGGCTGAGTCTCGCTTGTCATCACCAGGGACTGAGTTCCCTATGCCTCGTGACTTGGGTAGAGGGGTGGGGGTGGGGATCTCAGGGAGGGCAGGGCACCGGGTCTTGGGGTGGCGGGGGAAATGAGGCAAATGACATGCTTTATATATTTTTTTTGTGTGTACATCTTTATACGAACAGAGAAATAACATTCAGCAATATTCAAAAAATCTACGGGAAATTTTGACCCTGACCAAATGCAGATTCAATTACTACATTTTGAGAATGGCTAGAGACAAATTGTCAATCTGTTCCATCAATATTTGTGGGCTTAACGACAATAAAAAAAGGAAATTATTTACTAAAGTAATTAAGCAGTTACAAATAGAAATACTTTGTGTACAAGAAACACATATTTCTTGGTGCAACCACAACCTACTTAGAGAGCTGGGCCTTGATCTCTTAGCTTGCACACATCAGGGTACCAACACTCGTGGGGTCGCAATTTTAGCAAAACATGGGACTATCATTTGTAGGCGTAAGAAAGAGGATCAGCTAGGATGCTGGGTGATCCTTGTGGCAGATATTAGTGGCTTTCTTTTTACTATTTGTTCCATATATGGTTCCAATTTAGATGACCCAGAAATTCTGAACAATATCAATATTGAACTTGCTACTTGGCCATCGCCTCTAGTTATCTGTGGCGATTTCAATATTCACTTAGAACATAATTTTGATCTAACCAGCAGCGTGCCATATTCTGGCCGCAAGAACAAAACATTTAAGGCTCTACAGGGCTTGGTCAATGAGTATGATTTAGTGGATATATGGTACCGATACAACTCCAGAGAGCCCGGATATACTTTTTTTTCAGCACCACATAAAAAATTGTACGTCTTGATTATTTTTTTTGCTCACAACAGTTAGCCGATAAAGTCAATATTAATCTACATCCGAGACTTATTTCTGACCATAACCCATTAATTATTGAGATGCCACTATACGGTCTTCCTAGGCATACAAATACATGGACATTTGACAAAAAACTTTTACTGGAAGAGGCTTATTGCCAACATATTGCCAAATGGGTCCTCGAATTTTTTAATATCAATAATGGCAACGCTTCTGAAATCATTATATGGGATGCATTCAAAGCTGCTCTACGCGGGGAAACACTTAGCTTTTCTTTACACCTCCAGAGGAAGACCAAAGAGTTGATAAAATCTTGGATAGACAAATTAACAATAGCAGAGCTAGAGCTTATCAAGAAGATTAGTGCGGGTCAACAAATTGACGAATGTTTAAATGTAATTTCTGTTATTAAAACCAAAATACACTCTTATTATGCCGAAGAACTTGCTTCTAAATATATACAATATCGATCAGACATTTTTGAATTCGGGGAGCAAACAGGGAAACTTCTGGCTAAACGTATAAAACAAAGAGCTGTGAATAATGGTATCAATAGAATAAAGGATAAGCACGATCAAATTGTGGATACCCCGCAAGGAATACTAAAGGTATTTCACAACTTTTATAGTCAACTTTAAAAGGCCGAAGAAGAAGCTGCTACTGATAGCATTCTGGGATTTTTAAATGGAATAACCACGAATAAAGTAACTATGGAACAAAACGAGATTCTTAACTCTCCAATTACTTGGGATGAAATTGAGACTGCGATCTGGTAAAGCAGTTGGGCCGGACGGAATCCCCTTAGAGTCCTTCAGGAAATTTCGGCAAATGTTAAAACCTATTTTAAAGAGTTTGACAGGGTCTCCTGGCGGTTCCTGTGGTCTGTCTTGCACTGGAAAGGATTTTCACCCGAATTTATTCAAGCCATTCAAGCTTTGTATACATCCCCAGAAGCAGTTATCCGTATATCCGGTCAAAATTCACAAACACTTAATATCACCAGAGGTACCCGGCAGGGCTGCCCATGCTCTCCACTATTATTTTCGCTCTATATTGATCCTTTTCTAGAAAAACTTGAAAGGGAAACTAATATTGAGCCTGTAATTGTGAACAACACCCTGTATAAAACTATGGCCTATGCAGACGATATAGCTATTTTTACCAGTAATTTACCACTCGCTCTCCCAACTGTGGATATCTGCGCTAAACAGTTTGGTGATTTTTCTGGTTATAAATTGAACATGGATACAACGCAATGTCTGCATTCGGATAAATCCTGCCCCCTAGATATTATAACCTCTGAGGCTACCTATCTGGGGGTCAGGATTATGCCGGATGTAGAACGTATTCCCGAATGCAATATATTACCTATCATTAATATTATTAATACTTCTCTGGAGAGACTAGATCATCTGTATTTGTCATTATATGGTCGATGCAATGTTATTAAAATGTCTATCTTTCCAAAAATCTTATATTTTTTTCAAACAATCCCATTAATTTTTCCACCCTCTCTTTACTCTAAAATTGAACAGATCTGTTGTCGATTCTTATGGAGTTACCGAAAGCCTAGAAGGGCTATAAAATGGATGACCCTTCCAAGATTAAGGGGAGGCTGGGGTATGCCGGATTTTTTATTATACCATCTGGCTGCTTTATTGCAGCATAAGGAGATACTTGTTACCACCAAAAGAATTAGATCTGAAGCTACTAACCCAACAATTTATGAGATGCTCTTAGGTGAACATGCTCGACAAAGATTAGTTAAAACTCTTGAACCCAGCTATTACAAGAAAACTAGATTTAAGATAATCAAATCTGCATATTTTGCTTGGAAGAAAATTAGGAAACGATTTAATATATTCAATATTAATTTATATACCCCCTTCTCAGCTTATGTTCTACTACCGTCAATATTTCAGGATAGGACTACATTTAGATGGGCTGATTTGGGGATTACGACTATTGGCGATCTAAGCTTAGACGGAAACTTGAAGCCATTTACACTCTTACAAAAGGAGTTCGGCCTTCCTAAAAATGATTTTTTAAAATTTCTAGAAATTCTGAGTTTTCTTTGCTCTAAACTACAAGTGGGGCAGGCGAATCTAGGTCCAATTAGCATAATTGAAATGCTGCTACGACAATCACATATCGGGGTAATATGTCAGACCCTGTTGACGGAATCCCCCGACGATTTAATATCGCAATGTGCTCGTTGGGAGAGGAAACTAGATAAAGGTGGCATAAATTTGGTTAAATCACTGGAATTGGCAAATTCAGTAGTTCTGTCTGGTAGTTTGAAATCACAACATTTTTCGTCTGTCTTCGAGTTGTATTACTCCCCTGCCAAAATCTCTAAATGGACTCACTTCCAGGGGAATTCATATAACTTCTGTAATCGGTGTGGTTTATATGGGGCTGATTCTATTCATATGTTTTTTTTATGTCCCAGCTTAAGAGCTTTCTTTCAAGACATTAATCACTTTTTAAATCTAATTCTATTAATGCCTGTTATATTGACCCCTGAGTTGGTAATTTTTGGGGTGGAGAGTGAGTCAGAAGGAATATCCAGTGAAAGTGCCGAAATTAGCTTTCTTTTTATTACTATGTCCATTACGTGACTATGTATAACCACCCACTGGATCAATGCCGATGCTCCTACTTTTTGTAATTGGAGATTAAGGATTCTCCGGTTATATAATTTAGAACTATCTGTTCACAAAAGATGTGGCCTCAAGAAACGAATACGGGGCCATAAAATCTGGTCCCCGATTACTAAATGGCTAGAAACGATTATATAGATTTGATTTCTATATATTTTTTTATATATATCTCTTTGTCTAAATGCATTCTGGATCATATAATCTTTATTTATTTATTTATTTATTTATTTTCATTTTACAACTGTATCTTGCATTGCTGAAGTATTTGACGCTTTCTCTACTCCACGCTCCTGTGTTGGATTATTAGAGATGTACTGATTGTTTGAATTTTGCTTCCAATAAAAAAAAAAGAATAACAATTGTTAAGAGTAACCTTACCTTATCGGTGGCGTCCCCGGGCTCTGATCCTTCTGCAGCGTGTCTTCTTCTGGGAACTGCGCATGGGAACTATGCAGAGAGTGCAGAGATTGGTTTCTTCTCTGTGCCTCTCCACGTAGGTCTCTTATGCACATTATGCCCACCCCTACTACACATACACTTATGCAATCACCACACATTTTTTATGTACTTATGCATCAGGCAGGTACTACCCATGCACTCATACAATCAGCCAGGTATTACCCATACACTCATCGAATTATGCAGGCACTACCCATGCACCCATTCAATCAGCTAAGCATTACCCATGCACTCGTCCAATCACCAGACACTATCCATGCACTCATGCAATCAGTCATGTATTGCCAATGCACGTGTCCAATCACAGAGGGACTACCCATGTACTCATGAAATCACCCAGGCACTACCAATGTACTCATCCAATCACACAAGCACTAGTGATGCATTCATGCAATCACTTATGCACTACCCATGCACTCTTTCAGTCACTCAAGCTCTACATATGTACCCATGCAATCATCCAGGCACTACCATACACTTATTTCTCTTTTTTAAACAGAATAGGTGGTTCTGAAGAGAACTGGGCTTTTTTCACTTTTATAATTTTGTTTGTGTTTTTTAACTATTTTGTACATTTTTGAGGTGTTTTAAAGAAAAGGAAAAACAACAGAACAAAGTGCCCGAATTTGCCAAAAAAAATAACATTTGTGGTTTCTTGTTGCAGAAACCACAGCATGAACAGACTGCTCGCCGAAACACACTATAGCGTTGCACTTGATGCAAAGTTGTTTAAGATTAGCAAACTCTAGACAAATGTCAGATCCACGGTTTACTACAGCGGTGCTTGGTCTAGCATCCTGGTCATCATGCTGCGCAGCTTTCTGGGCGCGACGATGTTGTTCGCGGGCCAGATGCTGAGGATGTAGTGTCTGGAGATGATTGAGCATGGTGGACGTGTCACAGGAAAAAAAAATCGCTTACGCATGAGAGCACCCCCGGGCATAGTGTGCAGCTTACTTTTCTAGCATTGACCTTCTATTCCCCATCAGGAATTCTGAAGAAGGCCCAAATAATAGATTCTTTCTTCTTTGTTACTTCCTCCTTAATCTCTTCTTCTTCCTCTGTCACCAAGTTGACATCAGTTGAAGCAGCCATTTTTAGATGAAAAAACACCCCCAAAAGGTGCGAGGTAGCTAGCAAACACAACAGGAGTGTCTCCTCGGATGTAGATGAAGGAATGAAAAAAGGGAGGGGGTCCTTCTAATTTTAGAAACAAAACCTTGTAAACTAATAAGATGCTTTCCTTTCAAATCGTATGGGGTTCGCGCACTGGGCGCGCAACGAGCACGCACCCAGCGCGACTTCAGGAAAATATATTCAACAATAATATAACTTTATTCCAATTAGAAATATATGATTTTTCTATTTAGTTTAGATAATCTCTTCCTTTAATACACAAATTAAAGTTATGTATATATATATATATATATTCTCTGAAAAAACCATAGGTTTCAGGGGTGTTATTGTTAGCTGGACATTTCACTCGTACAAAACCATTGAAATTCCCCAGTTATAGTTAGTTCAGCTAACTATAACTCGCGCGCCCGCAATCCACTGCTGATGACGTCACGTATTACATCACTCATGACATGGTCAGTGATATCACTGATGACATCACTGATGACATCTCAAATGACATCACTGATGACATCACTGATGACGTCATCCAGTGAGTATGTGTTTTTGTAAAGTTTTAATATGTTTAATATATATAGGGAAAGGCCTGTTGAAGAATGAGTGGGTGTACAAGTGTGTGAATGGATGATTTTCTAGGTGCGTAACTGACTCTATAACTAAGTCATTAAATGTATCTTACTGCAGACTAGTGACTAAACTGAGTGAATGTCTGTATGTGTGTGTGTGATGGTGTATAAGTGGCTACATGGTTTTGTGAATAGCTATATCTGTGTCTATATGGGTTATCGATTGCTTTTCTGAGTATCTGTATGGGTGCCTGAGTGTTTGTGTGGGTAGGGTGTGTGTGACTCTCTGCATAGATGTGTGAGTGGGTGATTCTATGGGTGCATGGTTTTAAGAGTGCAACTGTGATGGACTGTATGGTTGGGTGACTGTTTGTAAGGGTGTGTTAGTGATGGAATGTATATCTCAGTTGTACATGTGTCAGTAAGTAAATATGTGAAACGCAGTGTATGTCTGTGTAGGAGTATATAACTATCTATATGTAAAAGTGTGTGATTGTGGGAGTCCCTGTATGGATGAGTGTGTGCTTGTATCAGTAATTGTGTAAGAGCGTCAGAATCTGTTAGTATGTTTATGAGTAAGTGAACTTGAGTGTGTTTAACTGTATAGGTGAGTAAATTTGACTGTGATTAATTATTTGCATGACTGACTAGGTGTGTCAGTACCTCAATGGATGATAGGCGGTGTGTGACTGTCTATATAGTTGTATAAATGCATATGATAGCCCTGTATGGAGTGACTGTAATTATGAGTGACTGTACAGGTGAGTGAGTGGAGATATACATAGACCTAAGAGTCAATGGGTGGTTATGTAGTTATTGGTATTGCACTACCTTTGCTTTTCAAAATGTCCGTCTGAAATTTTGAGTCGGCGTTTCAAAGGTTATATTAGGGTGTGAGAAGATGCACTCATTTATCACATGGATGACGTCATCAGTGATGTCATCAGTGATGTCATTTGAGATGTCATCAGTGATGTCATCAGTGATGTCACTGACCATGTCATGAGTGATGTAATATGTGACGTCATCAGCAGTGGATTGCGGGCGCGCGAGTTATAGTTAGCTGAACTAACTATAACTGGGGAATTTCAATGGTTTTGTACGAGTGAAATGTCCAGCTAACTATAACACCCCTGAAACCTATGGTTTTTTCAGTGAATTTGCAAGGTTTTTTAAATGCTAATTCCTAACTATAACATGTGTGAAACCTATGGTTTTTTCAGTGAATTTCAAAGGTTTTTTAAATGCTAATTTATGAATTTTTTATTATATTTTTTATATATTTATTTTAGAACAAGTTACCTATGTATATATTTATAGATTATGTGTATCCTTTAATTTGGAATGGCTCTGCTTTTTTTTTAATTTGGATAAAGTTAAACAGCATAGTTAATATCTTCTATTAACTTATATACATTTTAATTCTTTTTTTTGGGGGGGGATTTTTTTTACTGTGCACGCTCGGAGCGCGCACACAGTACGCATGCGTACGTTTTTTGACCACGCATGCGTACGTTATCTACGTACGCATGCGTACGTCATAGTGCGCGCACCCAGTACGCATGCGTACGTTTTTCGCGTACGCATGCGTACGTTATCTATGTACGCATGCGTACGTCATAGTACGCGCACCCAGTACGCATGGGTACGTTTTTCGTGTACGCATGCGTACGTTATCTACGTGCATGCGTACGTCATATTTCGCGCACCCAGTTTTTTGTGTACGCATGCGTACGTTATCTACGTACGCATGCGTACGTCATAGTGTGCGCTCCGTGCGCGCACGCAGACGTATTCCGTGTGCGTGTAACATTTGCATGTAGTATGTTCGCACATGCGCGCGTAATGCGTATGCGTGCATCGTACGCGCGTAATACACATACTCGTTCGCGCACGGAGCGCGCACCCGAAGTTATGTGATTATAAAACAACACTTTTTATTGGTTTATACTAATTTCACTTTCAGATTCTTCCAACACCACACCCACTCCCCTCAAGGCAAGTCATGTGATCAAGAAACAACACTTTTCATTGGTTCAAAGTAGTTTCAGTTCCAGATTCTTCCAACACCACACCCACTCCCCTTATTATTACTTCTGATTCCCTAGGAGAAGCAGCTAATCTGTTTTTGTGATACAATGGCAGAGTAGCAGCCATCTTCTGAGAGTGATCAGGATACTCTTGTGAGACAGAGACAGAGGAAGCAGAAAGACTCCTTCACATGGCAGTTTTTGACTTTTCCTAAAGGTGAAAAGAAGGTGAATGCACCCAAAGTCACCTGCAAACTTTGTCACCGGACCTTATCACGTGGGAATCCTAATAAGAAATACTCTTTTAGTATTCACACAATGTTAAGGCACGTTGTAAAAGTGCATCCTGTGACTTATGCTCGAGCTGTAAGTGAAAACCCACCAGCAGCTCAGCTGAGCACATCCGCAACAGCTCAGCCGAGCACACCATTGGCAGCTCAGCCGAGCACTTCTTTTGCGGTGGTGCCTTCTCCTACTTCTACACCTCTGGATATACGCCCTTCTTTTCGGAGGCTGTATACATGGTGCATAGACTGTCATGCTCTCATTTCTATGGGTCAGAACAGTATTGATCTAATTGAGAGGAAATTAGAGCAGCACTCATGCACCAGGCCATAGTTTTTTTCATTTTTTTGTTTTTCTCTTCCTCTGTCCCTACATTAACACAAGGGCTCTTTTTAGAGCCACATAACAAAAAAACACAAAAACTTGTTTTTTACATCTATTTGTCCATTTTTTTTTAGGGTGCGCGCACGGAGCGCGCACCCTATGATTTTTTTTTAAAAAAAATAATCGTTTTTTTACCCTTTGTGATCCTTCAGGGACTCCCTGACAAAGACTAGGGGGTCAGGAAGTCTCTATCCTGCCCCCTTTCCATGTTCTCCACCTTTCTTTTAAATGGATACTTCTAACATGACTTCTACCTGCTAGCACAGCAACAGATCATGGAATACTGGTGTGACCAGAGAGATCAGAACTTCACAACACAATGGGGCAGATTTACAAGCCCCTTGCGCCACTGTTGCGTCACTTTTAAAATTGAAAAAGAGCCACAAAAGTGGTCAAGGGGCTTGTAAATCTGCCCCAATGATTCTAATCCAAAGAGCAAGAGTGCTTAACTTTTCAAAAGTAACAGCAAATTCAAACTAATGTTCTGTGGGAACACATTTGTCTGAATCAATACAAAACATGCTTTTAAAAATGTAAACATACAGCCTAGTTTTTAGTGTTGAGTGGTCTGAAACGGCCAATGACTTGTTTTTAATATAAAAAAAAAATGTAAGCCTCCATTTTACAACTATCTTTCATTTCATAAACTCATTCTACTGAAAGACAACTTCTGAGTGGATCCAGGTCTCCTCCTCACTCCCTGAATTAGACTACTGTTCTACAATTTAAAAGGAAAATTGATACCTTTTCAGCTCCTTTTTGAAAGAAACAAGAAGAAATTGTGAGGGGAGTGGCAAGGCATTTATAAAAGAGACGGTGTACATTTAACAGATGAAGCAAACAGAATCTTCCTCTTGAAGTTTAGATTGTGCATCAGTACTTACTTGTATCTACACTTAAACTCTCAAAAAAGATAACGGCTCGTTTTAGAGACAACCACCATCAAAACACTTAAATTTGATTTTTAATTCTCTTTTTTTTTACGGCCATGAGGATTAGAAAATGGGGTAAGGGAAAGTGAGAAATGGAGAGTGAGGGGATGGAGGGATTCATTAAACTGGAGTGAGAGAAAGGGAGTCAGGATGTCAATGAGCAAAGCAGAGTGAGGGAGATTGAAGGAAAGAATGCAAAAAGGAGAAGAGGTGTGAGATACATACAGGAGGAAGTGAAGTAGGAGAATAGTGGTGACTATGAGTAAAGGATAGTGACAGTTACGGAAGGTGAGGGAAGGAAAACGACGGAGAAGGTTAAAAAATTAACATAGATGGACAAAGAGTGATGGAGAGAGGAGGAGTGGTAGAAACAGAGGGGCATGAGGGAGTTACGAAAGAGTAGTAAAGCAAGAAGAGACAGAGAAGAGGAATGAGAAAAGCAGAGTGAGGAGAGGTGAAGAAAAAGGAGCATGAAAAGGAAGGTGTGAGAAATACAAATATTTAAAACGTACTTGATCTACAAAATAACTTAATTAGAAATAAATGTTTTTTTTTAATTGCAAGTAAAATGGATTACATTTCCTAAATATTCTTTCAAAATCTGAAAAAAAGAAAAAAAGTATTAATATCCAACAAAACATTTTCTTAAACAGTACATGTTTTTTCATATTTAACAAAGCAATTTTTTGCCCTTTTTTTGCTGTTTTCAGAAGGTATTGAATTTCACTGAAAATAGTGATATCAATTGTATTCATCATTTAACAGCGGGCAAAAAAAATAACAATCTGAAAGATTGTTTAAAAAAGCCCTGAATGTATCCTCACTAAAACAGACCTTGATAGAGATGTCACAAATATATTAAAAATATCTTCTAACAACAATAACTATTTCCAATAAATAACATCTGTTAAACTTGCTGCTTAAGCACGTACACCAAAATAATATCTGTCAAAGAAGTCCTCAATTGTTACCTTTACCTTTCCATGAGGCCAAATGGTAATTTTAAAATCCTTTTTAATTGAAATATCCAATGTAAATCCAATTAAATTGAAACAATACTTTCTTCAGATGCTGAAATTTGTATCTAAAACTTTGGTTTTAGAAAAATTAAGTAACAATTTGGTAAATCATAAGGCAAACGTTGCTTGAAAATCAATTGAGAATCATTACACAGTGTCCATCCTTTTTCACATTTAAGATAAACTGTGTAATGACCATAAGTGATAGAAGGTCCATCATGAAAAATTATTGCAACTGCAACAAAAGTTTTACCTGATATTGATAATTGATTTCCTACAAACTTCTTTAGTAAAGTTTCCAATTTAGTTCCATCTGCTCTACAACGTTGCATCATTAAAATTACATACTGTCCATATTTATTTAAAAATAACGTAGATAACATGTCTGATTTACATTGAGAACATTCCATGTTGTGATTAGCATCTTTAACTAATTTACTAAAAGTCACTGATTTACTCTCCGGTAATGTTAAATATATGAACCTTTCAGAATCAACATTACTGCTGCATGTGTTCATACAGTTTTCACAACAATGTTCCCATTTATATGAGACACCAAGTATATTTTCTATTTCTACCCCTTCATCTTCCAGTACCATAAGAACATACATTAAAAATTCCTGTGCATCTTGCTGGACATCTTGTGTAAACTGTGTACATCCAGAACATACATCTAAAAGATTTCTAACATCAGAAGCAAATTCTATTTTAGTGTTATCATTACTCAAGCCCTCATAAAGGAGACTCAGCAGAGAACAGAATCGTTTTCCATGATTTACTATTATCTGCTCTTGCAAAATTTCAAGATAAAATACAACATTCAGCACTACATTTGCGTAGCAGTTGACACCAGAGCTATTTTCAAAATGACAACCAACAACCTCTTTAATATTGTCCTTTTTCTTTTTGCTCGCACTCACATCAGTCTCCTTTTGTTTTCTCTTCTGTACATCCTCATTACAGATATTCTCAATTCTCCTATTCTGACAAACAACACGTTTTTCAAATACAGGATACTGACCTAAATGAAGAGCATAGGTTCTTCTTAATCTATTATACTCCTTTACACAGTTTGCATCAGCACTAACTTTTGAGTCATCAAAGTCTATCATGAATAAACCAGATAATGTTTTCACTCGTGACAAAGCAACATATGCCATACCTTCTTTAAACACAGTAGATCCAATGTTTACAAATGCACTATCTACAGTTAATCCTTGAGATTTGTGAATAGTTACAGCATATGCTAGAGAAAACGGAAACTGCTTCCTACGTACATATAAGTCTTTCACAAGCAAGAAACGAACTGAACAACGACAAATGTCTTTAACCTATTCAATCTGATCAAATGTTATCTTTAAAATTTCAATTCCAACTTTTTTCTGGTAATTAACAAAACCCACAAATCTACCCATAGCTCCATTCACTAAACCTTTCTCTACATCCAAATTACGTCTTAAAATTACTCGACAGTTCCTACATACATAAAGATTCTTATCTAAACCGGCTGTTTTCGAGATGTTTTTCTCTAGAGAATCCAATTTACTTGTCAATTTGCTTGTCAATATAATAGTTATACCTTCATGCTGTATTTTATCCACAGCTTCCAATTTTATAATCTGTTCATTTTCCAATTTCAAAAGTTCTTGATTGAATATAGAGCATTCCTGTAGTGTTGGCATTAAGCAGATTACAGTAGTTTTTTTCAGCAATTTTCTTGTATATTTTCTCTGGAACTATTTGTTCTGTTGGAAACACGTTACATAGCAATCGACTCTGTAAAGCTTTCCTTCCATGTTCTGTGAGTACTCCAATTCTGATATCTTTGAGAATAGTTGCATAATCCTCATCATTGGCTTGCCTCATATTGGTAGTGAGTTCTTTATACTCAAAGTATGTCCAAATATTCACATTACCTATACTACCTAACGACTTTTTCGTGTCTTCATGTGTAAGTGTATGGAATACTGGTTGTCCTTTAACTGGAGTGAGCTGCAAAAGATCCCCAAAAACTATGATGTGTTTTCCTCCAAATAAGAAGTCATAGTCTGTTTTTAGAATTTGCTGCATTCTTAAATGCACAAAGGCAAGCATTAAGTTTGATACCATGCTTACCTCATCAATAATGAGTACTTTCATTTTCTTCAATACTCTCAAAACTTCAAGACATGCTTCTCCTGTTAGCTTGTGGTATTGTATTTTGTTCTCATGCTCTACTGGTAACATTAGCAAATGATGTAAGGTAATTCCTTTTTTTTTATACGCTGCTAACCCAGTTGGAGCAGTAACAACACAAGACAAAGTTGATTCCGTTTTGTTCTGTAGGTAGCTTCTAATTACTTTAATTAAGGAACTTTTTCCAGTTCCTGCTTGTCCACTCACATACATTCTGATTGGTTCAAAAGATGTGCATGAGCACTCTTTATTTTCATGTAGTAATCCGTGATCACTTTTTTTAGTGACTTCCTCATAAATTTGTTGTTGTTCATCATTCAGTTGTTGTTCCATATTTGGTAAGTCTATTAAATCTTCCTGAGCTTGATTCATAGCTGTTTCCACTTCAGTCATGGCTATTGCAGCTTCATTTTCTACGATTGGTTGTCCTAGAGGATCTTGACTGAACGTCCCAGAACTTTGACTGTCTTGTGAACTGTCTCTAGCTACTTCAGCTGCAATTGTTGCTTCTTGTCCAATTTCTTCATTTAACATTTGAACATAAGTTCTGAAAGTACTGCATTCTATGCTATCTTTGCAAGCATTAAAGGAATCTTCATAGCTGTGAAAAACTCCAAGTAGTTCGTCCTCTGAACGCCATGGTTTAAATAGCTGTAAAAGTGCCAAGTAGTAAAATTCCTTTTTGTCAGTAGTGTTGCAACTCAGCTTCCGGTGATTAATCAAACTTCGTTTTGTTTGCTTCACCAAACATCCTTCCTCACTAGTAACTTTATATTTTCCATTGTTGATGTCTTCTGTGGCATTCCGTTTAAAAATGTAGTTCTGCAGCACTTCATAGAGACACATGTTCTCAAGATGATGACTTCTTTGTGGGTAATATGTGTCCAACATGTTTGATCTTAAAATGTCTGTACTTTCTGGTTCGTACTCAGCTAAATATTCAATTTCTCGAACAGATTTCAGGACCCGATTTCGCATTCCTGCAAGGCCTAAACTTACCCAAATTATTCTCCTGGATTTGGCGTACAGACTTGCAGATGATAACCTATCTGAGCATTCGTAGGATCAAATTTCTCGATGCGATAACATCTTTAAACTGAAACTGTATAGCTTTTTACTGACAGTCTTCTCGTGAGAAATCTCTTCCCACATTTCTTTCAATTCCGTTTTCTCAGATTTTGTGATGTAAGATGTGACATACCGAGCAACAGCAATAGAATTGTCAGCTACATATTGAATATCCATGTTAGCATTCCACATGGATAAAATGACTGGGTTGTAGTCATTTATGTATTTCGACTCTTCTTTTCTTCTTAGGTTGTAGGTATTTTTCGGCGATTTTCTTGTAATAGTATGTCGCACAGCTGACATAAAACTGTTTACTCTTTCTTTTGAAAGAACAGGTCGTGGAAATCCTTATCGACATTTTGTGTAGAATTTATCTTTACTTTTGTACTTTCGTCGACAGTATTTCCCACACCGATGACTTTGGAAACGTAAAACTTGCTCTTTTAAGTTTTTATCTTCTGTGCTTTTAGGTATAGCACATGTTGCATATTGTTCAATGAAAGATAAAACTGCTTCATCAGCATCTGTTCCAAATTTTGGTGCATCCTTGATACACAACAGCATATGAATATGTGGAGCACCTCTTGCTTGGTACACTTTTCGCCAAAAGAAATCCACAACTTCTCCAAGAGGTGGATTTTTTTTATTGCAGATGAAGGACATCATAGCCTCAAATCTATGATTGAAATATCTGCAAACATTAACCGGATCCAATGAGCACAATTCTCCTGCTGTCTTGTATTGGATGTTTTCAATATTTGAATTTGCCTCTCGAAGAAAATCCAGTAAATCATCCCAAGCGTACTCTGCACAGCTTAGGGTGAGGAACCATGTAGGAGTTCCTAAATTCCATAACATACATTTCAATTCTCCATGGCGTCGGTACCAATATTCATTAGTTCCACGCTGAGAAGCCATCAAATTAATCAATTGAGATTCCAAATGATCATCTCGCTGTTGCATTTTGTCCATAAAATCCTTTGCAGATACATTATGTAGATGTACTCCAGTTTTCAAAATGTGATTTACTGCATAAGATAGTGCAGACAAGTCATTTTCAAATAAAAGATGGAACAAATAAGGAATACTTTGACGAAATCTTGGATCTTCTGCATATAATCTTGTAGTCCGATACTCTGAAGCAGGAATCTGTACTGGACGTTCATCATATCGTCCTCCTTTTCCTGTAGGAAACAGCTGGGGAAAACAACGAGCTTCCAAGCTCTCCTCCCATACACTCATGGGAGTTCCTTGTGCTTTTTTCATCTGAAACAGATCAATAGTGTTTCCCATAACTTCTTTAGAATGAAGAGGATGTATGCTGAAATGTTCATTAATTTCTTCTTCTTTTGACTTATCCACTTTTTCAATTTGCCCAGTAGGTGTTCCTTTGTCTGCTAGTAATTCTTCTTCATCTTCATCCATATAAATTGATTCATACCATTTATTATTTCTTTTCAAATATAAATTTGCTCTTTGTACTTTTCGTACATCTACCAGCTCCTGCCAAATTTTCTTATTATTTGTAGGTACACCATTAACCAGAATAACTAATGGTTCAGTTTCAACACTATCTGCATCAATTGTTTCCATATTTTTTTTCAAATCGAATGGCAAATAGACAACTCTTCCTTTCAAACCTCTTTGTAAATCCGAAGGAGGTAATTTACCTGTTTTGGGCTCCATACGCACTATGGTCTGAAACGGATGGACACATTTAATGAGTATAGACTCATACGTATTTAAATCAGAAAGCTCTGCAGGAATATAAACCAATTCTAAATTATTATGTACAGCTCTAGCTGGCATTTTATTTTCTTCTAACTTGTTATAACAGTATTTACAAATACGCTGATCTTCACCCAAATCAAAACAATTTTCCAGAAATAAATATGTTGCAAAATCCTTCCACTTATAATTATCTTCATTTTCACTTTTTTTATAGAGATCAACATTCCTTGTTTGAATTTTATAATGGCTTCTCCGGCAACAAATACAAGTAATATTTGGTCTTTCATTAGAGATGATCGTAAATTTTGTCATTTCATCTTCAAAATTTTTAGTAACAGTGAGTTCTACATTCTCTTCCACATTTTCCTCAATAACTGTGTCATTTCCTGCACTTTCTTGCTCTGGACCAAAGTAACAAAACTGAATATCATCAGTAACCTTCACTACATCTGATACAGATCCACGAAACAGAGCATTATTCAACTCATTTAACTTTAGTGCTGGACTTTTAGCAAAATACAATGTTCTCACAAACTTTCTCATTTCAGTATGATGTACAGCCAGCATCCTAAAATGGTGAAAAACACTCTGACAAACTTTCCTAGATAGACAAGCCAGAGAATGTCCTTGCAAACCAGTATTCTCTCTCACTCTGCATGGATCTAGTCTTTGAAGCACCTTAATCTTCTGTTTAACACTCCTTTTACTATATTCTCTGAGAAAATCACGTAATTTATCAATAGATGCCTGTCGCACAGTACAAATACTACTACAATTCCAAGTGTACACTGGTGCTTTAGGACGTCCCCCCATAACCTCGTCAGCTAACACTTCTTCCTCATTTCTTGGAACCATTTTCTCCTTTTCCACTACACAACCATCTATTACTTCATAAGCTCGACCATTGGTGTCAACTGCATGCAACAAACTATTACTTTGAAGATAACTCTCTTCATTAAAAAATGGTTCAGTACTTGAACTGTGCTTCCATTCTCCTAAGAACACTTTACAAAAGTTATTTCTTTTCACTACTCTTTTCCTTTTGCTTTGTGACTTCATTGCTTTGACTAATTTTTCTAATCTACGCATCCTGTTCAAAATTAAAATGAATAGTTTTCTTTTTATTTCCAATGCCTTTGCAACAATTGTTTCAATATATTTCTTTTTTGTATACAATTTGGTTTTCTTCTTATATTTTTTCACATCCTTTAGCAAATTTAACATCACTCTTCTCTGAATCATTTTTCGACGAATGTTTTTAAAATCTATTTTTTGTGTTAAGTCACTCTTTCTTACTTCTGATTCTACATTAGCTTTTAGTATTTTCTGTCTACTCTGTAGTTGTTTTGTACTTGAAACACTATTTGCATTAGTTATATTTTTTCATTTTTTCTTTTTTCCAACATGAGGTTCTTCAACTTTTTTTTTTGTCCAGTTTTCTTCAAATATAGATGTTGTTGCTGTTCTTTTTTCTTTCTTGACTTTATAGGCATCTTTAATTAATTTTACTGCTGTTCAGCAATACCTGAAAGAAACTAAAAATATATCTTTATGTAATTTTGATACATTACGATTTTTTATTTCAACTTTTCAAATACTATCATATGAGCTGTCCCTTTCCTACAACTACAAGTCTGACATAACAATACCAACACGTATTAAATCTCTAACATCGATTCCTGTGTGCATACAGACTCATGGTGTGATTCTAGACACAAAACAATTTTTGTTTGGCAATTTTAAAGCACATTTACGACTTTTATAGAGTAAGTGAAAATTACTATGGCAGCCTGACACATTTTCCTTATATTTTAGAGAGGCAGAAAAGAGCTACTTGGGACCATCAGCATGTGTAACCTGGATGAGTGATTAGAGTACAGCAAAGAAAATGAGCCTTGCTGACATTGAATGTTTCAGAGTTACACACTACTATCTAAAATACCACACAGTGCTGAATATTAAACATGGGAGTGCACAAGAAGCACCTGCCTGTGTGCTAAGAGCATGCTTCTGCAGACTGTGTATTATCAGGTACAAGACAGATCTGCATGGACACTTTCACAACTGCATGAAGACTGCAGAGATGTATGTAAGAGTACATGTGTGGTAAAGGTTTATTGGAGTTTTGTACATCTAAAAACTACCTCACCCATTGCGGGAGTAGAAGGAAAATCTACCTTGTTGATTTCAAATGTGTTAGCATTTTCCTCTCATTTGTGAGATAGTGATTTCTGCTGAATGCTAGCCGTCACAGTTCCAGAAAACTAGCTGCCCCTTTATTGCGAGTGCAAGTCTAACAGAGCAACAGCAACACAAATTAAATCTCTGAGAAGAATTCCTGTGTGCAGACATACTCATGGTGTGATTCTAGGCACAAAACAGTATTGCTGGGTGATACCAGAACACCTTAACTTATGGTGAAGACATACTCCATAATATCTAACAAGTTCAAGGCAGTTAAATATCTTCCTTAACATAAAATGTAAAACACAACTTTAAAAGTGGACGGAAAATCTACCATGTTGATATTAAATGTGTTAGCATTTGCCACTCATTTGTGAGATTGTGATTTCTGCTGAATGCTAGCCATCACAGTTCCAGAAAACTAGCTGCCCCTTTATTGCGAGTGCAAGTCTAACAGAGCAACAGCAACACAAATTAAATCTCTGAGAAGAATTCCTGTGTGCAGACAGACTCATGGTGTGATTCTAGGCACAAAACAGTATTGCTGGGTGATACCAGAACACCTTAACTTATTGTGAAGACATACTCCATAATATCTAACAAGTTCAAGGCAGTTAAATATCTTCCTTAACATAAAGGTGCCGATCACGATCCTGTAAAAACCGGGTACGAACCGTCGGACGGAGCATATTCTCTGTCCGACGCGTACGCGGTCGTCAAAATATACAAACATGGAATTACGATTCGCACGGAAACACCATTTCCGTACGAATCGTACAAAACCCCGACCGACGAAAATAAACGTACAAATGCGATCCGGGAAAGCGCCGACGTGACGTCGGGACGCACGCAGCCTGCCATTCACGAACCAGGAATTACGATTCGCACCGACGTCATCCCGCACGGTGAATATTTTCCGGCTGCCAAAAACTGCCGGGAAATCAGGACGACGCGAACAAGGAGTACCTGTACGCGATGGACAGACAGGACGACGCGAACAAGGAGTACCCGTACGCGACGGACAGACATGGACCCGAACCTACGTGTCATCCCGGCCCTCATAGCAGTCGACCTCCTCTACAGGTTCCGCCGCAGACGCCGCAGAAGGTCAGAACAACTAAGGGAGGGGGGAAAGGGGGGGGGGTGGCAGGACCAGGGCAGGCCACAAATCCCCCACCAAAGTCACACACCACACATGCCCTGGACATAACTGACCCTCAGGCCCTGGTCACTACGAGGGGGGGGCGTGTCCAGCTAAGCCAGCGACCGCCACAACGGAAGTTCTTGATGACGCGAACCGGCAACACAACCAGACAGGTACGTCCCGTACCCATGCCTTAAGAGCGTGGGTACGAGTCGTACCACGCCCACACCTACGTCACCCCAACAATGGCGGGACGGCTCGTACCCACGTGGCAAAGGCCTGGGTACGGCCCGTACAAGCATCACATAGCGTGGGGACGGATATGTACGGACCGTACCCCCACCCCGTATGCATGGAGCGTACCCCAAACCCCAACAGTGTAAGTACGACACGTACCCCACCCGCGTATGCAAGGAGCGTACTCCCCCATGCCAACAGTG
This sequence comes from Triturus cristatus, assembly GCF_964204655.1. Classification (NCBI taxonomy): domain Eukaryota; kingdom Metazoa; phylum Chordata; class Amphibia; order Caudata; family Salamandridae; genus Triturus; species Triturus cristatus. The sequence continues at coordinate 27,743,764 of NC_140593.1, read as the reverse complement.
TAAGTACGACACGTACCCCCACCCACGTACATATGGAGCGTACCCCCCACCCCAACAGTGTAAGTACGACACGTACCCCCACCCGCGTATGCAAGGAGCGTACCCCCCACCCCAACAGTGTAAGTACGACACGTACCCCCACCCGCGTATGCAAGGAGCGTACCCCCCATGCCAACAGTGTACGTACGACACGTCCCCCCACCCGCGTATGCATGGAGCGTACCCCCCACCCCAACAGTGTAAGTACAACACGTACCCCCACCCGCGTATGCAAGGAGCGTACCCCCCACCCCAACAGTGTAAGTACGACACGTACCCCCACCCGTGTATGCAAGGAGCGTACCCCCGATGCCAACAGTGTACATACGACACGTCCCCCCACCCGCGTATGCATGGAGCGTACCCCCCACCCCAACAGTGTAAGTACAACACGCCCCCACACCCGCGTATGCATGGAGCGTACCCCCACCCCAACAGTGTAAGTACGACACGTACCCCCACCCGCGTATGCAAGGAGCGTACCCCCCATGCCAACAGTGTAAGTACGACACGTACCCCCACCCGCGTACGTATGGAGCGTACCCCCACCCCAACAGTGTAAGTATGACACGTACCCCCACCCGCGTATGCAAGGAGCGTACCCCCCATGCCAACAGTGTAGGTACGACACGTACCCCCACCCGCGTATGCAAGGAGCGTACCCCCCATGCCAAGAGTGTAAATACGACATGTACCCCCACCTCGTATGCATGGAGCGAACCCACACACGTGTATGTTCTAAGCGTACATATTGTGAAACAGGAGGGGTGTGTGCAGAGTCCTCCCAGCAATGCCCAGAGACAGGAGGGGTGGGTGACTATCACTCCCAGCAGTGCCCAGAGACAGGAGGGGTGGGTGCCTAACACTCCCAGCAGTACCCAGTCACAAGAGTGGTGGGTGCAGAGTCCTCCCAGCAGTGCCCAGAGACAGGAGGGGTGGGTGCAGAGTCCTCCCAGCAGTGCCCAGATACAGGAGGGGTGTGTGCAGAGTCCTCCCAGCAGTGCCCAGAGACAGGAGGGGTGGGTGCCTATCACTCCCAGCAGTGCCCAGACACAGGAGGGGTGTGTGCAGAGTCCTCCCAGCAGTGCCCAGAGACAGGAGGGGTGTGTGCAGAGTCCTCCCAGCAGTGCCCAGAGACAGGAGGGGTGGGTGCCTATCACTCCCACCAGTGCCCAGAGACAGGAGGGGTGTGTGCAGAGTCCCCCCAGCAGTGCCCAGACACAGGAGGAGTGGGTGCAGAGTCCTCCCAGCAGTGCCCAGAGACAGGAGGGGTGTGTGCAGAGTCCCCCCAGCAGTGCCCAGAGACAGGAGGGATGTGTGCAGAGTCCCCCCAGCAGTGCCCAGAGACAGGAGGGGTGGGTGCCTATCACTCCCAGCAGTGCCCAGAGACAGGAGGGGTGTGTGCAGAGTCCCCCCAGTAGTGCCAGAGACAGGAGGGGTGGGTGCCTATCATTTCCAGCAGTGCCCAGAGACAGGAGGGGTGGGTGCCTATCACTCCCAGCAGTGCCCAGAGACAGGAGGGGTGTGTGCAGAGTCCTCCCAGCAGTGCCCAGAGACAGGAGGGGTGGGTGCCTATCACTCCCAGCAGTGCCCAGAGACAGGAGGGGTGGGTGCCTATCACTCCCAGCAGTGCCCAGAGACAGGAGGGGTGTGTGCAGAGTCCCCCCAGCAGTGCCCAGAGACAGTAGGGGTGGGTGCCTATCACTCCCAGCAGTGCCCAGAGACAGGAGGGGTGTGTGCAGAGTCCTCCCAGCAGTGCCCAGAGACAGGAGGGGTGGGTGCCTATCACTCCCAGCAGTGCCCAGAGACAGGAGGGGTGGGTGCCTATCACTCCCAGCAGTGCCCAGAGACAGGAGGGGTGGGTGTGATGCACAGTGTGAGCCTGGATCATTGACTGTGTGTTGCCCTCATTCCACCTGTGTCCTTTCAATGGCACGTACTGCTTTTGGCCTTCCCCAGAGGTTCATGTCCCTATGACAAAGGTGCAATGCGTTGGATGCATACAATGCCTTGTTGTAAACAGCAAATGTGTTCTAATATGTGTCTCTGTGACATGTGCCAGGTGTATTGATGTAGTGTCACTTGTTCATCCTCACAGTTAGACGCCTCTGCCAAGGAGCAGATATGGCTGACCGCCGTCAGCGCCGTGAGGAGTGCGGATGGTCGGAAGCGGCGCCTGTCCCAGGTGAGGAAACGCTGGCAGGATATCCGGTGCTGGACGCGGAGGATCGCACAGGTCCTGCTGGGGGACTCACCTGAGAGCCATAAGAACCGCGGGCGCCGCCGTCTCTCCCACATCCACAAGCGTGTGCTGGCGGTGGTCTTTCCAGACTTGGACAGGCGCCTACAGGAGATGCAGCAGCAGGAACGGGGTAGGTGCATGTGTGTTTGTTGTGTTTCACCAGCATTTGTACGTGCACTGTTCCATGGATACACTGCCAGGGTTTTATGGTGCTGTGCAGATCCTGTTACCCACAGTATTGCAGTGCTCTCCTGCCTCCCTTCCCCTCCTTGCAATGTGTTCCCTGGTCTGTGTGTAGTCACTCCGTCACAAGGTTATGTAGCCTGGCACCTTCTCCAAGTGTACTATGCCTGCAGCATCATGTGTGGGGGTGGTGTGTAACAGGTTTTGGGACCTTGCCTGTGCCCTGTCCAGTTCTGGACTTGTGGGTTCCATGTCAGTTGGCACTAATGCTGAGTCCAGACATGGGAGTTAATCTCTCAAGTGCGAGGCCTTCCAGCACGCATGTCCTATGTGGTGGCCTGTGACATGATGTGCATGAGTGTGCAGTACACATAGTGCAGGGATGTTAGCGTGTGTTGCAGTCATTCCCATTCAGGAGCATGGAGTTGTGTGGCCACTACTGTCCCCAGGGGCATCTTTACCTAGGTATCATGTGTGTAATCCGAAAATGTCGACAATCTCTGTGTCTACAGCATAGGTTGTGCTCTGTGCCATTGTCCCCTGGCACCATGTATATTGACGTGAAATGTTGTACAAGTGTCCACTGTCCAGCCTGACCTGATTTTCCAAGTACATACTCACGGTGGCCATTGCCTGTGTGTCTTGTTACAATCATCTGATGATGCCCATTTGAACATGATTATTTGGACAGGCGCACCTTGGGTATTTTGTGTGCAATATTGAATTTTTGCATCCCATGTGTATTTCACCCAGACTAAGAGATGTACGTGCTTCCTGTGTCTCCGAAGAATTGTCTCATGTAGGGGGTGGGTGGTGCGGGCATGGCCTACATGTCAAGACCTGAAATCTCCTTGCTAGGACTGGCCAGTGTGTGCTGTTTGTCTGGACATACACTCAAGGTGCAGTGTCCCAGTCAGGGTGGGCATGTTATCAGTATTACCTATGCTGCATGTGCCTCTAGTTCCTGGCTATGGTCCCTGCTCATCCCTATTTCCTGCCACGCTGTGTGGTGCAGATGCAGTGCTGGATTGTCCCCAGGGCCTTGCTCCTCAGTCAAAATTCCATGTCATCTCATTTGCTATTGTGTCATGCTCTCCATAGTTTTTCCGTGGCATGGTGAGTCAAACAACTGTGTCTTGCAGGGCCTACATATGTACCTTGTTTTGTAGTTGTAACTCTTCTTTTGTTTCAGGCTATGCACTGTAACCTAAGTAGATTGGACTCATGTGACATATGTATACAGGTGTATGATTAATTTCTGTCTCTTCACCCTGCCCACAGCATCGTCGGGGGACACGGAGGGAGACATGGACACAGACGGCGCAGAGGGACCGAGCACCAGTGCCAGCGGTGACATCGTGGCTGGCACATCGGGTGGGACTGAGGCGGAGGAGAGTGAAGCCGGGGACCTGTCGACTGGCACAACAGAGTATGAAGCTGACGGGTCCGAGGACGATCTCTCCGAGTGGGCGGTGGCTGCACCACCATCTGACAGCAGCCCTACATCTTGCACTGCCCCCTCCATTGGCATCAGCTGCCTCCCACGTGCTCGTGTCCCTTCCCAGCATGCCCAGTCACCGCATGTCTCCTTCCTGCCAGGCACCGCACCCCCTGCCGCTGTCTCCACTGCTGCCGCCAATGTCGAGTCTGTGGACATCCAGCGGCAGTTGCAGGTTGGTCAGACTGCGATCCTTAATGTCCTCCATGCCCACAGCCAGGTCCTCAACAACATGGAGGCATACTTGGAGGGCATTCATTCATCGCAGGCTGACCAACGCAACTTGCTGAGGTCCATAGACTCAACACTGACTGCAGCAGTGGGTCTCCTGCAGTGCTACGTCCCACCCCCTACCCCTGCCCCTTCCACACTTCCCACTCCCATGCCTGTCCCACATACACCCAGTGTTAGAAAAGGTAGACGGACCGGGAGGGTCGGCCGGGGTCAGGAGGAGAGGTCTCCGGGGAGAGCCGTCTCCAGCGATCGTACAGACAAGTAACTTCCCCCCCACAGACAGATATCACACACGGATAAGGTTCAGTGTTCTTTATAAGCACTTATTTAAGGTACGGTTGAATGGTACAAGGAGGTCTGGACTCAGGGGTCCCCTCGATTAGAGTCTCGCAAGGTAGGGAAGGGGGTAGCGGGACAGTCTATTTACCAATCAGGTAGTTCAGATGAGATGATGATGAGCTCACAATCCTCGAGCTTGGTGGTTAGGTGGTACGGGCCGCGGCAGCGCCAGCAGGTCCCGGTGTGGATGGTCGTTACAACGGGCCGCGGCAGCGCCAGCAGGTCCCAGGAAGATGAAGGTTGCAGAAGGCCGCGGCAGCGCCAGCAGGTCCCGGTGATGTTGGTCGTTACAACGGGCCGCGGCAGCGCCAGCAGGTCCCAAGAAGATGAAGGTTGCAGAAGGCCGCGGCAGCGCCAGCAGGTCCCGGTGATGATGGTCGTTACAACGGGCCGCGGCAGCGCCAGCAGGTCCCAGGAAGATGAAGGTTGCAGAAGGCCGCGGCAGCGCCAGCAGGCAGGACGATGGTTCACAAGAGCGGGCTACGGCAGCACCAGTAGACCGTCAAGGCTGAGTTCACTCGGTGTCTCTCGACTCCAGGATACAACTGCCTTCCTGCTCCGGAGCTGCCTCAGTTATAGGGCTGGTGCCCTTTGATGTCCGGACCCTCGCACTTGGAGGTCGGAGGGTCCGGGATGAAGGTGTCCAGACACCCAGCAGGGGGTGGAGCCAGTGCCTGGGGGAGCTGGGGGCGATCGGCACCTGGCGGGGGAGAGGCCTTGACACTTCGTTCTCCCATTGATCTGCCAAGTGGTCCGCTCACCTCCTGGGTGGATGGTGGTGCCGGGATGTCGGGGCCGGCCAGGCCCGGGGTTAGGGTCGAGGGAAGGCCATGCGGCCGCGTGGTGCAGGGCCCAAGATGGCGGCTTGACCCGGCCGGGGGAGCCGGTGGGGCGGGACCCCGTGATGAGTAGAGGTCCGAGGGCAGAGGGTCCGTCGGGAGACGGAGTACAGGTGCTGGTCGCGGGGGTATGCCTGGTGGGCCGGAGCTCGGGCCCTGTCGTGCGGGGAGGGAGCAAGCCCTCTGTGTGGCCTGTCCAACATGCGTCCCCCCCAGCTGAAGGCGGGGAGAGTCACCCATCTCCTTGGGGACTCTCTTCGTCGAGGCGGAAAAAGCGGGACAGGCCATCCGCGTTGGCGTGGTCTTGGCCTGGGCGGTGCTCCACAGTGAAGTCCATTCCCTGCAGGGAAATGGACCAGCGCAAGAGTTTTGGGTTTTCCCCCCGCATCTGCATCAGCCATTGCAGGGGTCGATGGTCGGTTTGTACCCGGAAGTGGGTACCGAAGAGATAGGGTCGGAGCTTTTTGAGGGCCCATACTACTGCAAAGGCCTCCCTCTCGATGGTGCTCCAACGCTGTTCTCGGGCCAGGAGACGTCGACTGATGAAGGCCACCGGCTGGTCATGACCTTCGGGGTTCAACTGAGAGAGGACGGCTCCGATGCCGTGGTCGGAGGCGTCGGTCTGCACCACAAATTCTCGACTGTAATAGGGGGCCTGGAGTATCGGGGCGGTGCACAGGGCGGCCTTCAGCTCCTCGAAGGCCGCTTGACAATCAGGAGTCCAATTGACCCGCTTCGGTTGATTCTTGGATGTGAGACCCGTGAGGGGCCCCACGATGCTGCCGTAGTCCTTCACGAACCGCCGGTAGTAGCCGGTGAGCCCCAAGAAGGCTCGGACCTCGGTCTGGGTGACGGGGGGCTGCCAGGACTGGATGGCAGCAATCTTAAGTTGTAGTGGGGCCACCAGCCCGCTCCCCACTTGGTGCCCAAGGTAGGTCACAGACCCTTGGCCAATCTGGCACTTGCCGGCCTTAATGGTGAGGCCGGCCCGCTGGAGGGCTTGTAGGACCTCTTGGAGGTGTCGGAGGTGGTCGGCCCAGTGGCGGCTGTATACAGCGATATCGTCCAGGTAAGCAGCGCTGAATTCCTCAAGCCCCGCCAAGACCTGGTTCACAAGGCGTTGGAACGTGGCGGGGGCATTCTTCATGCCAAAGGGCATGACCTTAAACTGATAGTGGCCATCGGGGGTGGAGAAGGCTGACCGTTCCTGAGCCCTGGGTGTGAGGCCGATCTGCCAGTAGCACGCCGTTAGGTCGAAGATACTAAGGTAGCGGGCGGCCCCCAGCCGGTCGATCAGCTCGTCTGCTCGGGGAATGGGATGAGCGTCGGTCCGGGTGACAGCGTTCAAGCCCCGGTAGTCGACGCAGAATCTCAGTTCAGGGGCGGCGCCGGGGGCAGCGGCCTTGGGAACTAGTACGACCGGGCTGGCCCAGGGACTGTCTGAGGTCTCGATGACCCCGATCGTGAGCATTTTGGCCACTTCCTCCTGTATGCAGGCCCGTACCCGATCTGGTACGCGGTAGGCCCGGTGCCGGACAGGGGGACTGTCCCCGGTGTCTACGTCGTGCAAACACCAGGGGGTGACCCCGGGGGTGAGGGAGAACAGGGCAGCGAACTGCAGCAGGAGGTCCCGGCAGTCCTGGCGTTGCTCCGAAGTGAGGGCGTCAGAGAGCCGGACCCCGTCCACGGAGCCGTCCTTCTCCTGAGTCTTCAGGAGATCCGGGAGGGGCTCGGAGTCTTCTTCTGTGCCACTGTCTGTAGCCATCAAGAGGCTTAGTTCGGAACGCACAAAGTGTGGTTTGAGCCGGTTGGTGTGGAGGACCCGCAGGGGGTTCCGGGAAGACCCCATGTCGATGAGGTAAGTGACGGGGCTTTTGCGCTCGACCACCTTGAAGGGCCCTGTCCACTTGTCTTGCAGGGCACATGGTTCGGTGGGGGACATCACCCATACTTGCTGCCCAGGCTCGAATTCAACGGAGGAGGCATTGTGGTCATACCACCTCTTCATGTCCTCCTGGCTGGCCTCGAGGTTCGCCTTGGCCATCTCCCTGAAACGCCGGGTCTGGTTTCGCAAGGCCAGGATGTATTTGAAGACGTCTGGAGGGGTCGTTAGGGGGGCCATCTCCCAACCTTCCTTGACTAGGCTGAGGGGCCCTCGCACAGGGTGCCCATATAGGAGTTCGAAGGGGCTAAAACCGAGGGACTTCTGGGGAACTTCCCGGTAGGCGAAGAGGAGGCACGGGAGCAGTACATCCCACTGGCGACGGAGAGGCTCTTCCAATCCCCCAATCATCCCTTTGAGGGTGCGGTTAAAACGCTCCACTAGTCCGTTCCCTTGGGGGTGATAGGGGGTCGTGAATCTGTAGGTGACCCCGCATTGCTGCCAGAGGGACTTCATGTATTTAGATATGAAATTCGTGCCTCGGTCGCTGACGACTTCTCGGGGGAAGCCTACCCGGGAGAAGATCCCCATCAGGGCCCGGCCAACCACCGGAGCGGTCACTGTCCGTAGGGGCACCGCCTCGGGGTAGCGGGTGGCATGGTCCACTAGTACCAAGATAAACCTGTGTCCTTGTGCCGTGCGGGGGTCCAGAGGTCCCACAATGTCTATCCCCACCCTCTCGAACGGGGTGGTGACCACAGGGAAGGGCTGTAGAGGGGCCTTCAGCTTCCGGCCACTCTTCCCGCTGGCTTGGCATGTGGGGCAAGATCGGCAGTGGTTCAGGACGTCATTCCTCATTTTCGGCCAGAAAAAGTGGGTCACCAGGCGACTGTACGTTTTGTCCTGGCCCAGGTGTCCAGCCAGGGGGACATCATGGGCCAGGTTGAGCAGAAAGTCTCGGAAGCGGAGTGGTACCACCAGAACTCGACCGGCCCCCAGCTCGGCGATTCTTTGCTCGCTGTAGAGTAGGTCGTTATCCCAGTAGACCCAGTGGGTTCCGGTGGTGTCCCCGGCGTTTTGGGTGCTGGCTTGTTGGCGGAGTCCCTCGAGGGAGGGACAGGTCTTTTGTTCCTGGCGGAACTGTTCTTGTGTGGGCCCCCCTTCTTGCCGCCACTGAGCCAGCTCCGGAAGGTCCTGGTGTTGCGGGTCTCCTTCGGTAGTCGGGTCCGGGAGGTCGGACTTGCCGTTGTCCTCTACGGGGGCAACCGGGGGTGGAGGTGCTGGCCATTCGGTTTCTTCTGATCGGGGGGCGGCACGGGCGGCCATGGATCGGGTGGTTATGCAGGCCCAGTCTGGGAGGCCCAGCATCCCCAAGTGCTCTCTTCTCTCGACGGTGGCCCACGGGGAACTCTCGAGGTCATTCCCCAGGAGGCAGTCCACGGGGGCATCGTCCCGGACCGTCACCTTCAGTAGGCCGGAGACCCCTCCCCATTCAAACGGGACGCAGGCCATCTTACACATGCTCTCCGAGTTGTCTGCCGAGCGGACGGGGCAGAGAATGTTCGGTAGGATCTGCTCGGGCTTCACCAGGTGACAGCGGACGGCCGTCACGCTGGCGCCGGTGTCGCGCAAGGCCTCAGCTCTCTGTCCATTAATGGTCACCCACTGACCGTATTTTCTGGTGTTGGCGGGTAGGGGAGCCCTCGGAACCATGTCCCTTCCCCCTAAGCATGCCAGGACCATGGCGGCCGGTTCCCACCCTTGCTGGGCCGGCTCATACTCCTCGGGTCCCTCTGATGATGGCTCTTCCCCTAGGGCAGCGGCAGCTACCTGGCGGGGCTTGGTCGTTTGGTTTAGCGGGCAGTTCGGATCATTGGCGTAGTGGCCTAGCCGCTGGCACCGGTGGCACGTGACGTTGGCTCGGTACCCAGGCCGCAACGGGGGGTTGCCCCGGCCGGCCGGGGGCGGGGTGCTGGCCATGGGTGTTGCTGGTAAGGCGTCTCTCCCTCGCCCCTGGCCCCCTCCTCCTCCCCGAGGACGGTGCTGGCCTTGGTTGCTTCTGTTCTGGTCGTGTGGCCCTTTCCGGCCCACTCGGGTGCTTTCCCACCTGTCCGCTTCGGCGGCGAGCTGCCGGGGGTCAGTCAGCTTACTGTCGAGTAGGTGCTGCCTGAGCTCGATGAAACAGTTGTTTGACAGGTGCTCCCATACCATCAGGTTGAAGAGTTGTTCGTAGGTGGTGACCTGACTTCCCTTGATCCAACCCTCGAAGGCCCGGCTGAAATAGTTCACGTATTCCACCCAAGTTGTACCTGGGATCCGGGTGCAATCTCGGAACCTCTGGCGGTACATCTCGGGCGTGAGGCCGTAGCGGGTGAGGAGGGCAGCCTTCATGTGGTCGTAGGACGACATTTGGTGATCGGGGAGCTGCAGCAGGGCATCGCGACCCTCGTTGATAAATCTCCCCCAAAGCCCGGCTCCCCAATCACTCCGGTCGATCCGGTGGGAGGTCATTGCGATCTCATAGGCTTTAAACCACTGTTGTATGTCGTCTTCTCGGACATACTCGCGGACCACATCTTTGGGGATGTGAACTTTTTTCTCAATCGGCCCCGGGGTGTGTGGTCGTTCAGGCACCCCCAGTTCCTTATTCTGTTTGCGCAGTTCTATTTCCGCCAGTCGGCGCTCGTGCTCGAGCGTTATTTTCTTCTCTTCCAGCTCTCTCTGTCTCTGCTTTTCTTCTCGTTCCTCTCGAAGTCGCATATGCTCGAGGTTGAGTTTCTGTTCGGCTAACTTAAGTTCCCCATCCATCTTGAGTCGTGCCATCTCTAATTCGTGTAATCTGACTCTGTCTCTTTCTCGTATCTCCTCCTGCGAGAGGCCCGTTCCCCGCTCCTCGGGAGCCGTGGTGTTCCCCTCTGGTGTGATGCCGTTCTGGTCTGGTGTGACGCTGCTTTGGTCGGAGGGTCCTGCGACCCCAGTTTCTGTCCATGACTCAAGAGCGCGTTTTAGATCATCCTTGGTACTCAGGCCGGTGGTAGCAATGCCAAGTTCAATGCAAAATTGTCTCAGTTCGCGGTGGTTGTATTCTTCTAATTTCTCCATTTGGAACTTCTCGGTGGAGCTGCTATCTTTGGTCGACATCGTGCTTTGTCGTGGGGTGAGCTACTTTCTGTACGATTACGCGTTGATTCGGATCGCGCCGCTGGCCACCAATGTTAGAAAAGGTAGACGGACCGGGAGGGTCGGCCGGGGTCAGGAGGAGAGGTCTCCGGGGAGAGCCGTCTCCAGCGATCGTACAGACAAGTAACTTCCCCCCCACAGACAGATATCACACACGGATAAGGTTCAGTGTTCTTTATAAGCACTTATTTAAGGTACGGTTGAATGGTACAAGGAGGTCTGGACTCAGGGGTCCCCTCGATTAGAGTCTCGCAAGGTAGGGAAGGGGGTAGCGGGACAGTCTATTTACCAATCAGGTAGTTCAGATGAGATGATGATGAGCTCACAATCCTCGAGCTTGGTGGTTAGGTGGTACGGGCCGCGGCAGCGCCAGCAGGTCCCGGTGTGGATGGTCGTTACAACGGGCTGCGGCAGCGCCAGCAGGTCCCAGGAAGATGAAGGTTGCAGAAGGCCGCGGCAGCGCCAGCAGGTCCCGGTGATGTTGGTCGTTACAACGGGCCGCGGCAGCGCCAGCAGGTCCCAAGAAGATGAAGGTTGCAGAAGGCCGCGGCAGCGCCAGCAGGTCCCGGTGATGATGGTCGTTACAACGGGCCACGGCAGCACCAGCAGGTCCCAGGAAGATGAAGGTTGCAGAAGGCCGCGGCAGCGCCAGCAGGCAGGACGATGGTTCACAAGAGCGGGCTACGGCAGCGCCAGTAGACCGTCAAGGCTGAGTTCACTCGGTGTCTCTCGACTCCAGGATACAACTGCCTTCCTGCTCCGGAGCTGCCTCAGTTATAGGGCTGGTGCCCTTTGATGTCCGGACCCTCGCACTTGGAGGTCGGAGGGTCCGGGATGAAGGTGTCCAGACACCCAGCAGGGGGTGGAGCCAGTGCCTGGGGGAGCTGGGGGCGATCGGCACCTGGCGGGGGAGAGGCCTTGACACTTCGTTCTCCCATTGATCTGCCAAGTGGTCCGCTCACCTCCTGGGTGGATGGTGGTGCCGGGATGTCGGGGCCGGCCAGGCCCGGGGTTAGGGTCGAGGGAAGGCCATGCGGCCGCGTGGTGCAGGGCCCAAGATGGCGGCTTGACCCGGCCGGGGGAGCCGGTGGGGCGGGACCCCGTGATGAGTAGAGGTCCGAGGGCAGAGGGTCCGTCGGGAGACGGAGTACAGGTGCTGGTCGCGGGGGTATGCCTGGTGGGCCGGAGCTCGGGCCCTGTCGTGCGGGGAGGGAGCAAGCCCTCTGTGTGGCCTGTCCAACATGCGTCCCCCCCAGCTGAAGGCGGGGAGAGTCACCCATCTCCTTGGGGACTCTCTTCGTCGAGGCGGAAAAAGCGGGACAGGCCATCCGCGTTGGCGTGGTCTTGGCCTGGGCGGTGCTCCACAGTGAAGTCCATTCCCTGCAGGGAAATGGACCAGCGCAAGAGTTTTGGGTTTTCCCCCCGCATCTGCATCAGCCATTGCAGGGGTCGATGGTCGGTTTGTACCCGGAAGTGGGTACCGAAGAGATAGGGTCGGAGCTTTTTGAGGGCCCATACTACTGCAAAGGCCTCCCTCTCGATGGTGCTCCAACGCTGTTCTCGGGCCAGGAGACGTCGACTGATGAAGGCCACCGGCTGGTCATGACCTTCGGGGTTCAACTGAGAGAGGACGGCTCCGATGCCGTGGTCGGAGGCGTCGGTCTGCACCACAAATTCTCGACTGTAATAGGGGGCCTGGAGTATCGGGGCGGTGCACAGGGCGGCCTTCAGCTCCTCGAAGGCCGCTTGACAATCAGGAGTCCAATTGACCCGCTTCGGTTGATTCTTGGATGTGAGACCCGTGAGGGGCCCCACGATGCTGCCGTAGTCCTTCACGAACCGCCGGTAGTAGCCGGTGAGCCCCAAGAAGGCTCGGACCTCGGTCTGGGTGACGGGGGGCTGCCAGGACTGGATGGCAGCAATCTTAAGTTGTAGTGGGGCCACCAGCCCGCTCCCCACTTGGTGCCCAAGGTAGGTCACAGACCCTTGGCCAATCTGGCACTTGCCGGCCTTAATGGTGAGGCCGGCCCGCTGGAGGGCTTGTAGGACCTCTTGGAGGTGTCGGAGGTGGTCGGCCCAGTGGCGGCTGTATACAGCGATATCGTCCAGGTAAGCAGCGCTGAATTCCTCAAGCCCCGCCAAGACCTGGTTCACAAGGCGTTGGAACGTGGCGGGGGCATTCTTCATGCCAAAGGGCATGACCTTAAACTGATAGTGGCCATCGGGGGTGGAGAAGGCTGACCGTTCCTGAGCCCTGGGTGTGAGGCCGATCTGCCAGTAGCACGCCGTTAGGTCGAAGATACTAAGGTAGCGGGCGGCCCCCAGCCGGTCGATCAGCTCGTCTGCTCGGGGAATGGGATGAGCGTCGGTCCGGGTGACAGCGTTCAAGCCCCGGTAGTCGACGCAGAATCTCAGTTCAGGGGCGGCGCCGGGGGCAGCGGCCTTGGGAACTAGTACGACCGGGCTGGCCCAGGGACTGTCTGAGGGCTCGATGACCCCGATCGTGAGCATTTTGGCCACTTCCTCCTGTATGCAGGCCCGTACCCGATCTGGTACGCGGTAGGCCCGGTGCCGGACAGGGGGACTGTCCCCGGTGTCTACGTCGTGCAAACACCAGGGGGTGACCCCGGGGGTGAGGGAGAACAGGGCAGCGAACTGCAGCAGGAGGTCCCGGCAGTCCTGGCGTTGCTCCGAAGTGAGGGCGTCAGAGAGCCGGACCCCGTCCACGGAGCCGTCCTTCTCCTGAGTCTTCAGGAGATCCGGGAGGGGCTCGGAGTCTTCTTCTGTGCCACTGTCTGTAGCCATCAAGAGGCTTAGTTCGGAACGCACAAAGTGTGGTTTGAGCCGGTTGGTGTGGAGGACCCGCAGGGGGTTCCGGGAAGACCCCATGTCGATGAGGTAAGTGACGGGGCTTTTGCGCTCGACCACCTTGAAGGGCCCTGTCCACTTGTCTTGCAGGGCACATGGTTCGGTGGGGGACATCACCCATACTTGCTGCCCAGGCTCGAATTCAACGGAGGAGGCATTGTGGTCATACCACCTCTTCATGTCCTCCTGGCTGGCCTCGAGGTTCGCCTTGGCCATCTCCCTGAAACGCCGGGTCTGGTTTCGCAAGGCCAGGATGTATTTGAAGACGTCTGGAGGGGTCGTTAGGGGGGCCATCTCCCAACCTTCCTTGACTAGGCTGAGGGGCCCTCGCACAGGGTGCCCATATAGGAGTTCGAAGGGGCTAAAACCGAGGGACTTCTGGGGAACTTCCCGGTAGGCGAAGAGGAGGCACGGGAGCAGTACATCCCACTGGCGACGGAGAGGCTCTTCCAATCCCCCAATCATCCCTTTGAGGGTGCGGTTAAAACGCTCCACTAGTCCGTTCCCTTGGGGGTGATAGGGGGTCGTGAATCTGTAGGTGACCCCGCATTGCTGCCAGAGGGACTTCATGTATTTAGATATGAAATTCGTGCCTCGGTCGCTGACGACTTCTCGGGGGAAGCCTACCCGGGAGAAGATCCCCATCAGGGCCCGGCCAACCACCGGAGCGGTCACTGTCCGTAGGGGCACCGCCTCGGGGTAGCGGGTGGCATGGTCCACTAGTACCAAGATAAACCTGTGTCCTTGTGCCGTGCGGGGGTCCAGAGGTCCCACAATGTCTATCCCCACCCTCTCGAACGGGGTGGTGACCACAGGGAAGGGCTGTAGAGGGGCCTTCAGCTTCCGGCCACTCTTCCCGCTGGCTTGGCATGTGGGGCAAGATCGGCAGTGGTTCAGGACGTCATTCCTCATTTTCGGCCAGAAAAAGTGGGTCACCAGGCGACTGTACGTTTTGTCCTGGCCCAGGTGTCCAGCCAGGGGGACATCATGGGCCAGGTTGAGCAGAAAGTCTCGGAAGCGGAGTGGTACCACCAGAACTCGACCGGCCCCCAGCTCGGCGATTCTTTGCTCGCTGTAGAGTAGGTCGTTATCCCAGTAGACCCAGTGGGTTCCGGTGGTGTCCCCGGCGTTTTGGGTGCTGGCTTGTTGGCGGAGTCCCTCGAGGGAGGGACAGGTCTTTTGTTCCTGGCGGAACTGTTCTCGTGTGGGCCCCCCTTCTTGCCGCCACTGAGCCAGCTCCGGAAGGTCCTGGTGTTGCGGGTCTCCTTCGGTAGTCGGGTCCGGGAGGTCGGACTTGCCGTTGTCCTCTACGGGGGCAACCGGGGGTGGAGGTGCTGGCCATTCGGTTTCTTCTGATCGGGGGGCGGCACGGGCGGCCATGGATCGGGTGGTTATGCAGGCCCAGTCTGGGAGGCCCAGCATCCCCAAGTGCTCTCTTCTCTCGACGGTGGCCCACGGGGAACTCTCGAGGTCATTCCCCAGGAGGCAGTCCACGGGGGCATCGTCCCGGACCGTCACCTTCAGTAGGCCGGAGACCCCTCCCCATTCAAACGGGACGCAGGCCATCTTACACATGCTCTCCGAGTTGTCTGCCGAGCGGACGGGGCAGAGAATGTTCGGTAGGATCTGCTCGGGCTTCACCAGGTGACAGCGGACGGCCGTCACGCTGGCGCCGGTGTCGCGCAAGGCCTCAGCTCTCTGTCCATTAATGGTCACCCACTGACCGTATTTTCTGGTGTTGGCGGGTAGGGGAGCCCTCGGAACCATGTCCCTTCCCCCTAAGCATGCCAGGACCATGGCGGCCGGTTCCCACCCTTGCTGGGCCGGCTCATACTCCTCGGGTCCCTCTGATGATGGCTCTTCCCCTAGGGCAGCGGCAGCTACCTGGCGGGGCTTGGTCGTTTGGTTTAGCGGGCAGTTCGGATCATTGGCGTAGTGGCCTAGCCGCTGGCACCGGTGGCACGTGACGTTGGCTCGGTACCCAGGCCGCAACGGGGGGTTGCCCCGGCCGGCCGGGGGCGGGGTGCTGGCCATGGGTGTTGCTGGTAAGGCGTCTCTCCCTCGCCCCTGGCCCCCTCCTCCTCCCCGAGGACGGTGCTGGCCTTGGTTGCTTCTGTTCTGGTCGTGTGGCCCTTTCCGGCCCACTCGGGTGCTTTCCCACCTGTCCGCTTCGGCGGCGAGCTGCCGGGGGTCAGTCAGCTTACTGTCGAGTAGGTGCTGCCTGAGCTCGATGAAACAGTTGTTTGACAGGTGCTCCCATACCATCAGGTTGAAGAGTTGTTCGTAGGTGGTGACCTGACTTCCCTTGATCCAACCCTCGAAGGCCCGGCTGAAATAGTTCACGTATTCCACCCAAGTTGTACCTGGGATCCGGGTGCAATCTCGGAACCTCTGGCGGTACATCTCGGGCGTGAGGCCGTAGCGGGTGAGGAGGGCAGCCTTCATGTGGTCGTAGGACGACATTTGGTGATCGGGGAGCTGCAGCAGGGCATCGCGACCCTCGTTGATAAATCTCCCCCAAAGCCCGGCTCCCCAATCACTCCGGTCGATCCGGTGGGAGGTCATTGCGATCTCATAGGCTTTAAACCACTGTTGTATGTCGTCTTCTCGGACATACTCGCGGACCACATCTTTGGGGATGTGAACTTTTTTCTCAATCGGCCCCGGGGTGTGTGGTCGTTCAGGCACCCCCAGTTCCTTATTCTGTTTGCGCAGTTCTATTTCCGCCAGTCGGCGCTCGTGCTCGAGCGTTATTTTCTTCTCTTCCAGCTCTCTCTGTCTCTGCTTTTCTTCTCGTTCCTCTCGAAGTCGCATATGCTCGAGGTTGAGTTTCTGTTCGGCTAACTTAAGTTCCCCATCCATCTTGAGTCGTGCCATCTCTAATTCGTGTAATCTGACTCTGTCTCTTTCTCGTATCTCCTCCTGCGAGAGGCCCGTTCCCCGCTCCTCGGGAGCCGTGGTGTTCCCCTCTGGTGTGATGCCGTTCTGGTCTGGTGTGACGCTGCTTTGGTCGGAGGGTCCTGCGACCCCAGTTTCTGTCCATGACTCAAGAGCGCGTTTTAGATCATCCTTGGTACTCAGGCCGGTGGTAGCAATGCCAAGTTCAATGCAAAATTGTCTCAGTTCGCGGTGGTTGTATTCTTCTAATTTCTCCATTTGGAACTTCTCGGTGGAGCTGCTATCTTTGGTCGACATCGTGCTTTGTCGTGGGGTGAGCTACTTTCTGTACGATTACGCGTTGATTCGGATCGCGCCGCTGGCCACCAATGTTAGAAAAGGTAGACGGACCGGGAGGGTCGGCCGGGGTCAGGAGGAGAGGTCTCCGGGGAGAGCCGTCTCCAGCGATCGTACAGACAAGTAACTTCCCCCCCACAGACAGATATCACACACGGATAAGGTTCAGTGTTCTTTATAAGCACTTATTTAAGGTACGGTTGAATGGTACAAGGAGGTCTGGACTCAGGGGTCCCCTCGATTAGAGTCTCGCAAGGTAGGGAAGGGGGTAGCGGGACAGTCTATTTACCAATCAGGTAGTTCAGATGAGATGATGATGAGCTCACAATCCTCGAGCTTGGTGGTTAGGTGGTACGGGCCGCGGCAGCGCCAGCAGGTCCCGGTGTGGATGGTCGTTACAACGGGCTGCGGCAGCGCCAGCAGGTCCCAGGAAGATGAAGGTTGCAGAAGGCCGCGGCAGCGCCAGCAGGTCCCGGTGATGTTGGTCGTTACAACGGGCCGCGGCAGCGCCAGCAGGTCCCAAGAAGATGAAGGTTGCAGAAGGCCGCGGCAGCGCCAGCAGGTCCCGGTGATGATGGTCGTTACAACGGGCCACGGCAGCGCCAGCAGGTCCCAGGAAGATGAAGGTTGCAGAAGGCCGCGGCAGCGCCAGCAGGCAGGACGATGGTTCACAAGAGCGGGCTACGGCAGCGCCAGTAGACCGTCAAGGCTGAGTTCACTCGGTGTCTCTCGACTCCAGGATACAACTGCCTTCCTGCTCCGGAGCTGCCTCAGTTATAGGGCTGGTGCCCTTTGATGTCCGGACCCTCGCACTTGGAGGTCGGAGGGTCCGGGATGAAGGTGTCCAGACACCCAGCAGGGGGTGGAGCCAGTGCCTGGGGGAGCTGGGGGCGATCGGCACCTGGCGGGGGAGAGGCCTTGACACTTCGTTCTCCCATTGATCTGCCAAGTGGTCCGCTCACCTCCTGGGTGGATGGTGGTGCCGGGATGTCGGGGCCGGCCAGGCCCGGGGTTAGGGTCGAGGGAAGGCCATGCGGCCGCGTGGTGCAGGGCCCAAGATGGCGGCTTGACCCGGCCGGGGGAGCCGGTGGGGCGGGACCCCGTGATGAGTAGAGGTCCGAGGGCAGAGGGTCCGTCGGGAGACGGAGTACAGGTGCTGGTCGCGGGGGTATGCCTGGTGGGCCGGAGCTCGGGCCCTGTCGTGCGGGGAGGGAGCAAGCCCTCTGTGTGGCCTGTCCAACACCCAGACGTCAGCATGCACCCACCACAACAGACACAGGCACCACACCAGCAGGGAAGGTCCGCCGCACACCTCCTGACACGCACACACAGGGTGTAGTAGGCACACCCACTGGGTCGGGGGGCAAACGTGTGACACGCAGCCAGAGTGGGAGTCCGCATTCCACCCAATCCACTCCCTCCAAATCCCCTCCCCTCAGCTCTCCTGGCCACATCTCCCCCAAAGACTCCTTCATGGCCGCTCTGTCCCTGAGCCCCACAGTGACACCACCCCGCAAGCGGTCAAGGAAGTCCCCGGTCAGGGTGCTTGAGTCCCCCCCCCTGTCCACACCCTCCCCCAGTGGCGCTGCGACCCATTCCTCTGACCCCCCCCCCTCCTTGGGGCCTGTGGTTCCTTCGGGTGCTGGGCACTGCTGGGAGTGATAGGCACCCACCCCTCCTGTCTCTGGGCACTGCTGGGAGGACTCTGCACTCACCCCTCCTGTCTCTGGGCACTGCTGGGAGTGATAGGCACCCACCCCTCCTGTCTCTGGGCACTGCTGGGGGACTCTGCACACACCCCTCCTGTCTCTGGGCACTGCTGGGAGTGATAGGCACCCACCCCTCCTGTCTCTGGGCACTGCTGGGGGGACTCTGCACACACCCCTCCTGTCGCTGGGCAATGCTGGGGGGACTCTGCACATACCCCTCCTGTCTCTGGGCACTGCTGGGAGTGATAGGCACCCACCCCTCCTGTCTCTGGGCACTGCTGGGGGGACTCTGCACACACCCCTCCTGTCTCTGGGCACTGCTGGGAGTGATAGGCACCCACCCCTCCTGTCTCTGGGCACTACTGGGAGTGATAGGCACCCACCCCTCCTGTCTCTGGGCACTGCTGGGAGTGATAGGCACCCACCCCTCCTGTCTCTGGGCACTGCTGGGGGGGACTCTGCACACACCCCTCCTGTCTCTGGGCACTGCTGGGGGGACTCTGCACACACCCCTCCTGTCTCTGGGCACTGCTGGGAGGACTCTGCACACACCCCTCCTGTCTCTGGGCACTGCTGGGAGTGATAGGCACCCACCCCTCCTGTCTCTGGCACTACTGGGGGGACTCTGCACACACCCATCCTGTCTCTGGGCACTGCTGGGAGTGATAGGCACCCAACCCTCCTGTCTCTGGGCACTGCTGGGGGGACTCTGCACACACCCCTCCTGTCTCTGGGCACTGCTGGGGGGACTCTGCACACACCCTTCCTGTCTCTGGGCACTGCTGGGAGTGATAGGCACCCACCCCTCCTGTATCTGGGCACTGCTGGGAGGACTCTGCACTCACCCCTCCTGTCTCTGGGCACTGCTGGGAGTGATAGGCACCCACCCCTCCTGTCTCTGGGCACTGCTGGGGGGACTCTGCACACACCCCTCCTGTCTCTGTGCACTGCTGGGAGTGATAGGCACCCACCCCTTCTGTCTCTGGGCACTGCTGGGGGGACTCTGCACACACCCCTCCTGTCTCTGGGCAATGCTGGGGGGACTCTGCACATACCCCTCCTGTCTCTGGGCACTGCTGGGAGTGATAGGCACCCACCCCTCCTGTCTCTGGGCACTGCTGGGGGGACTCTGCACACACCCCTCCTGTCTCTGGGCACTGCTGGGAGTTATAGGCACCCACCCCTCCTGTCTCTGGGCACTACTGGGAGTGATAGGCACCCACCCCTCCTGTCTCTGGGCACTGCTGGGAGTGATAGGCACCCACCCCTCCTGTCTCTGGGCACTGCTGGGGGGACTCTGCACACACCCCTCCTGTCTCTGGGCACTGCTGGGGGGACTCTGCACACACCCCTCCTGTCTCTGGGCACTGCTGGGAGACATCAGGCGTTCCCCCCCTGGGACCCCCCTACAGTACATAGCATGTGTGTCCCACCTGGACACAATGGCAGAAGTCACAGTCACAAAAAAGGGACACAGTCTGTGCCAGTGCACACTGCACTCACCTGATAACCTGGTCGCCCATACAGCATGGGGTACTGTGGGAGGATCACATCCACCAAAACCATGTTCTCCTCCAGGGTGAATGGCTGTGACCTATCCACAGCCCTTGACATGGTTCCAGGGAATCAGTAGCAGCAGCTGGGTCGTGGAATACAGAGATGTGCAGGCAAGTGCTCCCTCATGGGACCTGGCTGCCTTATATCTGCCTTGCTGGCCCATTTCATGCACAGGAGTGCAGAGTGATTGGTCACTCACATTTGCATCCTATGATTCCTCCAATCCCTTTTTTTTCTTCAGCATGATGTCAACCCTACAAACACATTGCAACAAAGTAGATTAATTCCAACTGACTTCTGCTGTGCACCTTCCAGAACAAAATCAAAGTTTAAACTTGGTCTCCATGACAACCAGCATGCATGTAGGCCTTAATACTTGTCCCTCATGTGTCCCCTATGTAATTTTGAGCTTCACACACAGGTACGGTGCGTTCCGGGGCCCTAGGGCACCCCAAATGCATAGCAACGGCCCGTACACGCGTGCGTATGCTCCCTATCACTATGGGTGTCCTCGCGTATGCGTACTCGTAGTGGTAAGGCCCGTACACACGCCTGTACGCTCCCTATCACTATGGGTGTCCTCGCGTATGAGTACTCATAGTGGTACGGCCCGTACACACACCTGTACGCTCCCTATCACTATGGATGTCCTCGCGCATGCGTACTCGTAGTGGTACGGACCGTACACACGCCTGTACGCTCCCTATCACTATGGGTGTCCTCACGTATGCGTACTCGTAGTGGTACGGCCCGTACACGCGTGCGTATGCTCCCTATCACTATGGGTGTCCTCGCGTATGCGTACTCGTAGTGGTACGGACTGTACACACGCCTGTACGCTCCCTATCACTATGGGTGTCCTCGCGTATGCGTACTCGTAGTGGTACGGCCCGTACACACGCCTGAACGCTCCCTATCACTACGTGTACGCATACGCGAGGACACCCATAGTGATAGGGAGCGTACAGGCGTGTGTACGGGCCGTACCACTACGAGTACGCATACGCGAGGACACCCATAGTGATAGGGAGCGTACAGGCGGGTGTACGGGCCGTACCACTATGAGTGTTCTTGCGTATGCGTACTCGTAGTGGTACGGACCGTACACATGCCTGTACGCTCACCATCACGATGGGTACACATACGGCAGCACTCCCATAGTGATACGGGAAGGTACACAGGCCCTCTTCGCAGAAGTACGTTGTTTTTCACACATCACAGTGGTGACAGGCAGCACACAGGAAGGAATAGGGATGACATACTTGTCCATGGATGGACATCAAGGCATTGTCTGGGCAGTACTACATGTGTGGGGCACAGGTGTGAAAGGCTGTGATGTGGCACAATACTCCTGAGTGGAGAAGGCACCAGATGTATGATGAGATGTGTACATTTGTGATGTGTGACGGTGCAATGTGTGCCAGGCATGCCCTTGACTCCTTTGACATGTGTGCATGTCGTACTGCACACTTGGCATGAGCGTCACTGGCATGGCACGGACAGCAACACACGGAAGTGTCCACAGAGGCCCGGTACAGGGGTTACCACACCTGACATGTCACTACCCACGGTGCACGATGTGACTATGTCATGTATGTGTGGGGGGTTCACACATTAGGTAGATGTTTGAGCTCCCTCAAAAGCTGCAGCCGTTGCAGCAACCAACATGTGTCTGTGTGTAGATGGCCATGGCACACTGTTCCACACACCATGCCACATGTGGTATCGGATGTGAGGTGCGTATGTATGCATGGGACACGGAGTAGCGTAACAAGGACATGTCTGCATACTCTCTATGAATGTGTGGTGAGTCATGACATGTGCACCTTCATGGCAAGGTGTGTGGGCTGTCCTAGTGTAATGTCATGTGACCTGTGGCTCTAGTGTTCCGCTACCAGTCTCTGCAATCGACATCCTACTTCTGCTGATGTGTGGATGTATGTCACTCCTGTGTTGCATCTGGTTGTTCACTTACACTGGGACACAGCTAATCCCATGCCATGGCATGTGGAGGTTCTCAATCTGCGTGTGTAGCTGGGTCTTGGTAGGAGTGTCACCTGGCAGCCATACGTGTCCAGGGCATGTGGCACATACCTGACTCCGTATGTCGCATATGTGTATAGACAGATTAACATGTGCTCAGGACAAATTATTTGTTGTTGTGGTGCACTCACTCTTCCTTGTCACTTCCAAATTACTGCAGAGCGCCGCCTCTTCCCCGACCAATTCCGGACTTGGCTGACATGCGGGAGAATGATTGTATCAGGTGCTACCGCTTCCCCCAACGGTTGATTCTGGAGTTGACGGCGAGGCTGTCACCACACCTGCAACCCCTGCACAGGTATCCTACGGCACTGACACCCAAGCTGAAGGTAATGGCAGCCCTACATTTTCTAGCCACGGGTACCTTTCAAAATACCATAGCTCATGTTGGTGGCATGTCCCAGAGCATGTTCTGCCGTGTGCTGCATGATTTCTTAGAGGCCTTGTTGATTCACCTGGATGACTTCATACATTTTCCTACCCCTGAAATGTTGACTGGGGTCAAGCGTGGATTCTATGCCCTGGGAGGGATGCCCCATGTCATTGGGTCCATAGATGGGACACATGTTGCTTTGGTACCACCACACGCACAGGAGGTAGCGTACCGGAATCGCAAGCACTACCACTCCATCAATGCCCTTGTGGTGTGTCTGTCCAACATGGTGATTTCACATGTCTGTGCTCGTTTCCCAGGATCAGCACACGATGCCTACATCATGAGGCGTAGCAGGATGCCTGAAATGATGACGCAGCTGCGCAACGAACGAGCATGTGTTGTTGGTGGGTACAGTCTGTCTGTCCTGTAATTTGCGTAGACTTCCAGCACGACCGCTTCTCCTGTTCTAACGATGTCCGTGTGCTTCCCATGTAGGGGACGCTGGCTATCCCAACATGCCATGGCTGATCACACCTCTCCGCAACCCCATCACGCCGGCCCAGCTCCGCTACAACAACGCCCATGGCCGGACAAGGCGAGTGATAGAGAGGACGTTTGGCCTGCTGAAGAGCCGATTCAGGTGCCTACACAAGACCGGCGGCGCCCTCCCATATGCCCCGGAGAAGGTCTGCAAAATCTTCATGGTCTGCTGCATGCTGCACAACATGGCAGTTGATAAACCTGTGCCACTCATCCTGGATCAAGATGACCAGGACCATCCACCCGTGGAGGATGAAGGGCTTGGCAATGGGGCTAGTGATGTGGAGGATGTGGAGCCGCAAGAGGACATCCGGACTCGGCTCATACGCGACTTCTTTGCTTAGTGGTGAGTACCAGTGTCTGAGTGTGCACGCATTGGTCCCCGTGTGGCATGTGTTGTGATGTGTGTCTCCACCTGCATATATGGCACGTGAGTCAGAGGTGTGTGTGGGTGTGTCACTGGAGGGATGGTGCCAGTGATGGTTGTATTTCCCCAGTCATAATTGTGACCTAGCATGTTGTCATCCATACATGTGTCGAGTAAATGCACATGCAAGTGGCTGTGCTTTTTGTGGTTGACTTCTTGTGTGTCTCTCTTCCCCAGGTACTTGCGCATGCCGTCTGCTGGTTGCATTGTTGTGGCACTGCTATTCCTCATGGACACGTCATCGTGTGCTGACTCTGCGTTACAGGCACGGACACGTTTGGAAGTCTCCTTAGGGTAAGGGATGCATCAGGGGTGCATTGGGTGTGGCAGTTGTTGACGATGTATGCACACTGCCCCTGTCGATGTTTGGTTCCTCTGCAGCCATGTTGCATCACCATGGTACACATGACATGCAGCTGGGTACACCTGAATAGATGGTCAGACTTGTTGACAGTCATCAGTGATGGGATAGTGGATTGTGATGATGGCATCAATGTGTGTAACACTGCCCTCGGACACATACGGTTTGCATTGGCTTGACATGCTGTGGGACTTCCACATCAGCGGATCAATGGTGTATGGCAGGCTCTCCGTGAGCAGCTGTGGGTGTTTAGCTGTTAGCCGACACTTGTGTGCCAGTTCCATGGCTATTACGCATTTGTGCTGCAGAAGGGGGGTGCCAGTGTTGGACCCACATGTTACTCCACACGAAGTGTTCATGTGTACTTCAAGTTGCCTCTGCAATCCAGAAAACATGACTAATAAAGGTGTCCCTATGCCTCCAAGGTGCCTCTTCTCAGTCAATGCTGGTGTGTTGCCACGGTGCATCCAGGGGAACAACCTTTACAACGCAACTTTTACAACGCACTACACTTACAACGCATTTTTTACAACGCACAATCCATTACAATGCATGACATTACAACACATGACACTACAACGCATTTTTAAAAACTACCTTTACAACGCATTCCATTACAACGCATACTACCATTACAACGCATACCATTACAACGCATAATATAGTAATATACTATCCAACACTTACCCTACTGTTGCACCCCCTGGAGTTAGAATAGTAATTTTTACCCCTATACTATCCAACACTTACCCTACTGTTGCACCCCCTGGAGTTAGAATAGTAATTTTTACCCCTATACTATCCAACACTTACCCTACTGTTGCACCCCCTGGAGTTAGAATAGTAATTTTTACCCCTATACTATCCAACACTTTCCCTACTGTTGCACCCCCTGGAGTTAGAATAGTAATTTTTACCCCTATACTATCCAACACTTACCCTACTGTTGCACCCCCTGGAGTTAGAATAGTAATTTTTACCCCTATACTATCTAATACTTACCTTAAATGCAATTTAATATTATGCGTTGTAATGGTATGCGTTGTAAAGGTAGTATGCATTGTAATGGAAATGCGTTGTAAAGGTAGTTTTTAAAAATGCGTTGTAGTGTCCTGCGTTGTAATGTCATGCGTTGTAATGGATTGTGCGTTGTAAAAAATGCGTTGTAAGTGCATGCGTTGTAAAAGTGTGCGTTGTAACGTCATACATCCGTGCATCCAGCATGTCTGGCATGGTTTTCCCTGATAGTGGCTATGTGTCTATGTGTCGAGTAGCAAGATGCAAGCTGTGTGTGTGGGATGAGACTGTGTATTGTGCATGATGTCCATGACTGTGTGGGTATTGTGACATGTGCCATCCCCATGCATCCAACGTTGGCCAGGCCCCCATTATCTGCATCCACCGGACTCAAGCTTGCAGGACATGGTTCTGCCACCTGTCTACACATACCTGGGTGCCCCCCAGGACACTGGACATGATCCCTGACCTCTGCGCATGACTGTTGCTGTACTCAATATGTCTGTCAGCATGGTTGTGCGGCCACCCCCTCAGCTGGTTGGGCCCATCACGGGTGTGTATGGTGCTCCATGTCTGTCTTGCCTAATACACTGTGACCCGTGTGTCCTGTGCCAGACTCAGGCCCCAGGGTGTGTATGGTTGAAGTCAAAAGAGAACTCAGGCATGTTTAGATTTTACAAGACACATGTAAGGTAATAATGCAACCAGCAGGCATCTTCTCTTCATGGTGTGAATTTTTATTTTAGTGGGGGGGGGTATGACATGAGGGGCTTTCCGGGTGTTTGGAATCCAAAGTTCAGATGGGGAGTTGGTGTCCTTGCCATTAGAAATCCTCAGAGTCCATGCCACAGTCTTTGTCAACATTGGTCAGACAGTGACCAGCAAGGCCACGTGGCAGAGAATGTCTTTTGATGCTGTGCTGCTGTTGCTCCAGTGGGCCAGGTGCCAGGCCAGGTGTCCTGGGAGATGGTGCTGTAGCGCCGACCCTCACGGTCTTTTCCGTGGACGACCCGCCCTCCTGCGGGGACCCTCAGAAGCAGGCCGTGACGATGTTTGGGATGCTCCATCGGATGTTTCCTCCTCCTCCTCCTGATCCCCCCCTGTGGGTGGTGATGTTCTACGCCTTCTGGCACAGGGAGGGTTGCTCATGTTGTCGGCCATCCGACGGAGTGTATCGTGAATTCCCGTGTACACCGTCACGAGCTCAGCCTGTCCGTCCTCCATCCTCCGTTGGTGTTGCAGTAGACAGGCATGTAGCTCCGCATGTTGCTGGGCCTGCTGGGTCTTGATACCCTCGAGGACGTACACAACCTGGGCCAGGCCCGTGGTGTCCTGCCGGTATGTGTCCAGGATGTTTCGGACATGGGAATATACCGGATCCCCAGCCAACTGGTCAGGCTGGCGCCTCCGCCGTCCTCCACTCCCACCACCCCTGCCCACTTGCACCTGGCCTGCCCTTGTGGGCACATCGGGTCTCCGGGACCCCTGAGGGGTGGCATTGGCGTTGTCGCCTGCCTCCTCCTGGGTGCCCAGGACACCGTGTCCCTCCTGGCCAGCCTGGCTGCTTTGTGGTGGTGGGGCAGGGATCCTGGGTGTCTCCTGGGATGTGGCAGGAGTGGGGGTGGTGGTTGGCCCCGTTGTACCTGACGCAGGTGCTGCAGGTGGTTGGACACCAGAGGGGCCAGGTTGGTCGGGGTCGTCCACAGAGTGGTGAGAGTCGTCGCTGCCGGTGGGATCGGCCTCCCGCAGAGCAGGGTCCTGTGAGTCTTCCCCCCCAGTGTTGGGGGGTGAACCATGACATTGACCTGTGTGTGAGAGAGACAATGTTAATTTTGGTCCATGCAACATCCATGTTTCATCAGTTTCAAAGTTGGAACATTTCCTCTGGGAATTTGGATCTGTCTTGCATTCCACTCACAGTGCACTTGTGCATGGGTGTGTCCCTTGGGCACAGCTTTGGTGCCTTTAACTATGTGTGGCACAGTCTTACTTGCTGCGTCAAGTGTGACTGCAGTCAGCAGTGGAGTGGGCAGGTGTGGCGAGCCGTGCATTGGCCCCTTCTGTGTTGGACTGTACGTGGGCACATGAAGTAGTTACACACACTTATATGATGCAGGTAGCTGTCGTTGTGCTCGTGCACAGGTTGTGACATGGCCCTGTGTTTTGCCATGGAGGAGAGGGGGGTGCTGGCACTGGCCACCCTTGTCTACATGCACGCAGTCCACCTGCTGACGAGCAGACATTCCCACACACCACATGGCTGATTTGCTCTCCCTGTGTCTCCCTCCCTCTCTGTCCCCCTCTCCCTCCCTCTGTGTGTCAGCCTCCTCCCTCTGTCCGTCTCCCTGTGTCTCCCTCCCTCTCTGTCCCCCTCTCCCTCCCTCCGTGTGTCAGCCTCCTCCCTCTGTCCGTGTCCCTGTGTCTCCCTCCCTCTCTGTCCCCCTCTCCCTCCCTCTGTGTGTCAGCCTCCTCCCTCTGTCCGTCTCCCTGTGTCTCCCTCCCTCTCTGTCCCCCTCTCCCTCCCTCTCTGTCCCCCTCTCCCTCCCTCTGTGTGTCACCCTCTGTCACCTCAGCCCAGCTTCCTGGGCACACACTGTTAGCAGATCTTTGAATGGCCCTTGACTTGTTGATGTGAGTTTGTTTCTGATCTCCAGGCACCCATTGGGTGTAGTGTGTGTCTCTGCGCTGCTGCTGTGGTGGTGTGTGCTGCCACTCTTTCACAATGTTGGCTGTTCATTAGCTGCTGTCATGTGCAAAACAGTGCCTTCACCCCCATGTGTCAATGCAAGGCGTCCGCCATTTGCTGGCGAGTCTTTCCTGTGTGGGGACACACTGTTTGTCTGGCTGTGACCTAGGCCATATGGGCAGAGGGCATTGTTGTCTGCTTCTGAGTTGCACTATGTGATTTTTTGGGCCCACCCTCCCGCCATCCGGGTTACCGTGTCATGTGTTGGTGTCTTCTGTGGCCTGTGACTTGACATTGTCCAGCTGGGTGCATGGGGCATGGTGGCGGCAGTGGCATGTGCGTGTTCATGGAGTGTGGTTGAGTCATGCGATAGCTTGGGGTGGTTGCGTGCCTGTTTGTGAGTTTGGTTGTGGATGACGTTCCCCCATGTGAGGTGCGTTGTTTGTGTACTCACCCGGGTCTCGCAGTCCTCCTAATCCTGCGACTGCCTCCACCGGCAGTATGGCCATCACCCTCTCCTCCCAGGGATGGTAGTGTACGGTTCTGCGGGACGGCCCTCTTCCAGTGACGTTGGCCTGGTTGTGTTCATCCGTCATCTTGGTTTGGAACCCCCTCCGCAGATCGTACCATCTGGCTTGGCATTCCTGCTTGTTCCTTCTGGTGTCCGCAACAGCATTCACAGCATCGATGATGGTCTGCCATATGGCTGTTTTTTCTGAAATGCTGGTCTGTCTGACCAATGTTCCAAAGAGCTGTGGCTCGACTCTGAGGATTTCATCGTCAAGGACCTCCAACTCTCGGTTACTGAACTTTGGATTCTTGTTAGTGGGCATGGTGAGGGGTGTGGGTGTGGATGGTGGGGGGGGTGGGTGTGGATGGCTGTGGGTGTGTGGGTGTGGTTGTGCAGGTGTGTGTGTGAATGTGATGAGGGGGTGTTTGTGAAGGTGGTTGTGTGAATGTGTGCAAGTGTAAGGTGTGGTGAAGCTTCTAGTTTGGTGCTGTAGGTTGTCTGTGGGGTCTGGCAGCAGTGAGTCTGTTGCAAAGGCTCATGGTTTGTGTGTGTGGGCCCTTTTTATTGGTCCATTGGTGGGTGTGGCTGTGTTTGAAGTTTGGGTGGGTGTGTTATAAGGAGTGGTGGTGTTTTGGGCCTCTGTTTGTTTTTGGCAGTTGCAGGTCAGTGAATGTGTTGTTTTGGTAGTTGTTGGACATGTTTTGTGGCTTTGTGCCATTCAAATGGTGTATTCTTGTGTCGTTTTGGTTTGTCCTGGTTGTGTACGTGCATTTTTTGGCGTGTATACGGTGTGTACATGGCCCATTTTGTTGTACAGTGCTGTCCTTGTGTGTGGCTTGGTACAATTCGTACATTCGGTTGTGATGTTGGGGCCTGGGGTGTGCTCCGTCCTTAGGATGTTGTGGTGGGGGTACACTCCATGCATACGCGGGTGGGGGTGCGACTCTGACGTACAGGGGTGTAGGCACACGGTGGTACGACACGTACACGGGTTGGGGTACGACTCGAACGTACTGGGGTGTACATACATGGTGGTATGACACGTACACGGGTGGGGGTACGACTCGAACGTACTGGGGTGTACATACACGGTGGTACGACACGGGTGGGGGTAGAACTCAAAAGTACTGGGGTGTACATACATGGTGGTACGACACGTACAGGGGTGTACATACACGGTGGTACGACACGTACATGGGTGGGGGTACGACTCGAACGTACTGGGGTGTACATACACGGTGGTACGACACGTACTGGGGTGTACATACACGGTGGTACGACACGTACACGGGTGGGGGTAGGACTCGAACGTACAGGGGTGTACATACACGGTGGTACGACACGTACACGGGTGGGGGTAGGACTCGAACGTACTGGGGTGTACATACACGGTGGTACGACACGTACTGGGGTGTACATACACGGTGGTACGACACGTACACGGGTGGGGGTAGGACTCGAATGTACTGGGGTGTACATACACGGTGGTACGACACGTACACGGGTGGGGGTAGGACTCGAACGTACAGGGGTGTACATACACGGTGGTACGACACGTACAGGGGTGGGGGTACGACTCGAACGTACTGGGGTGTACATACACGGTGGTACGACACGTACACGGGTGGGGGTACGACTCGAACGTACTGGGGTGTACATACACGGTGGTACGACACGTACTGGGGTGTACATACAGGGTGGTACGACACGTACACGGGTGGGGGTACGACTCGAACGTACTGGGGTGTACATACACGGTGGTACGACACATACACGGGTGGGGGGAGGACTCGAACGTACAGGGGTGTACATACACGGTGGTACGACACGTACAGGGGTGGGGGTACGACTCGAACGTACTGGGGTGTACATACACGGTGGTACGACACGTACAGGGGTGGGGGTACAACTCGAACGTACTGGGGTGTACATACACGGTGGTACGACACGTACTGGGGTGTACATACACGGTGGTACGACACGTACACGGGTGGGGGTACAACTCGAACGTACTGGGGTGTACATACACGGTGGTACGACACGTACATGGGTGGGGGGAGGACTCGAACATACAGGGGTGAACATACACGTTGGTACGACACGTACAGGGGTGGGGGTACGACTCAAACATACTGGGGTGTACATACACGGTGGTACGACACGTACACGGGTGGGGGTACGACTCAAACGTACTGGGGTGTACATACACGGTGGTACAACACGTACAGGGGTGGGTGTAGGACTCGAACGTACACGGGTGTACATACACGGGTGGGGGTTCGACACGTACACTGGTGTACATACAGGGGGGGGTGTACATACAAGGGGAGTACGACTCGAATGTATGGGTGCTGGGGGGAGTGTTGGGCGCGTATGCGGGCACATGTCTCCATGGTTGCTATGGGAGTTCGGTGCGGACGGTGTTTTTACCATACGGTTGTAACATCGGACGCACGGGATGGATCGTGATTCCTCGGTCGGACTTCACTTTTCACATTTGTACGGTAAATCGTCCGAGGATGTGTCGGACACATTTTCCGACCCGAGGACGTGTGGGGAATAATTCCCAAGGCGGTTCGTATGGACTTTTTCCCATGCAAATCGTGATTTCCAGTTTGTACGGCACTTGTACGATTCGTACGGTAAAAAGACCGGATACGAGTCGTACGGGATATTTTTTTACCGGATCGTGATCGGCACCAGAATGTAAAACACAGCTTTAAAAGTGGAAGGAAAATCTACCATGTTGATATCAAATGTGTTAGCATTTGCCACTCATTTGTGAGATAGTGATTTCTGCTGAATGCTAGCCATCACAGTTCCAGAAAACTAGCTGCCCCTTTATTGCGAGTGCAAGTCTAACAGAGCAACAGCAACACGAATTAAATCTCTGAGAAGAATTCCTGTGTGCAGACATACTCATGGTGTGATTCTAGGCACAAAACAATTTTGCTGGGTGATACCAGAACACCTTAACTTATGATGAAGACATACTCCATAATATCTGACAAGTTCAAGGCAGTTAAATATCTTCCTTAACATAAAATGTAAAACACAGCTTTAAAAGTGGAAGGAAAATCTACCATGTTGATTTCAAATGTGTTAGCATTTTCCTCTCATTTGTGAGATAGTGATTTCTGCTGAATGCTAGCCATCACAGTTCCAGAAAACTAGCTGCCCCTTTATTGCGAGTGCTAGTCTAACCGAGCAACAGCAACACAAATTAAATCTCTGAGAAGAATTCCTGTGTGCAGACATACTCATGGTGTGATTCTAGGCACAAAACAATTTTGCTGGGTGACACCAGAACACCTTAAATTATGATGAAGACATACTCCATAATATCTGACAAGTTCAAGGCAGTTAAATATCTTCCTTAACATAAAATGTAAAACACAGCTTTAAAAGTGGAAGGAAAATCTACCATGTTGATTTCAAATGTGTTAGCATTTTCTTCTCATTTTTGAGATAGTGATTTCTGCTGAATGCTAGCCATCACAGTTCCAGAAAACTAGCTGCCCCTTTATTGTGAGTGCAAGTCTAACAGAGCAACAGCAAACACAAATTAAATCTCTGAGAAGAATTCCTGTGTGCAGACATACTCATGGAGTGATTCTAGGCACAAAACAGTATTGCTTGGTGATACCAGAACACCTTAACTTATGGTGAAGACATACTCGATAATATCTAACAAGTTCAAGGCAGTTAAATATCTTCCTTAACATAAAATGTAAAACACAGCTTTAAAAGTGGAAGGAAAATCTACCATGTTGATTTCAAATGTGTTAGCATTTTCCTCTCATTTGTGAGATAGTGTTTTCTGCTGAATGCTAGCCATCACAGTTCCAGAAAACTAGCTGCCCCTTTATTGCGAGTGCAAGTCTAACAGAGCAACAACAACACAAATTAAATCTCTGAGAACAATTCCTGTGTGCAGACATACTCATGGTGTGATTCTAGGCATAAAACAGTATTGCTGGGTGATACCAGAACACCTTAACTTATGGTGAAGACATACTCCATAATATCTAACAAGTTCAAGGCAGTTAAATATCTTCCTTAACATAAAATGTAAAACACAGCTTTAAAAGTGGAAGGAAAATCTACCATGTTGATTTCAAATGTGTTAGCATTTTCCTCTCATTTGTGAGATAGTGATTTCTGCTGAATGCTAGCCATCACAGTTCCAGAAAACTAGCTGCCCCTTTATTGCGAGTGCAAGTCTAACAGAGCAACAGCAACACAAATTAAATCTCTGAGAACAATTCCTGTGTGCAGACATACTCATGGTGTGATTCTAGGCACAAAACAGTATTGCTGGGTGATACCAGAACACCTTAACTTATGGTGAAGACATACTCCATAATATCTAACAAGTTCAAGGCAGTTACAAATCTTCCTTAACATAAAATGTAAAACACAGCTTTAAAAGTGGAAGGAAAATCTACCGTGTTGATTTCAAATGTGTTAGCATTTTCCTCTCATTTGTGAGATAGTGATTTCTGCTGAATGCTAGCCATCACAGTTCCAGAAAACTAGCTGCCCCTCTATTGCGAGGGCAAGTCTAACCGAGCAACAGCAACACAAATTAAATCTCTGAGAAGAATTCCTGTGTGCAGACATACTTATGGTGTGATTCTAGGCACAAAACAGTATTGCTGGGTGATACCAGAACACCTTAACTTATGGTGAAGACATACTCCATAATATCTGACAAGTTCAAGGCAGTTAAATATCTTCCAAAACATAAAATCTAAAACACAACTTTAAAATAAAATCACATTTCTATTATTTATATCAAAATGCACCACATACATCCCCTTTCAAATTCACAATTCACCTTTAAAATTAGTTAGTTCACACAGAAATATGGCAATCACACAGCAGATTACCAGAGCCAGAATCTCTCAGGTGTACACCTGTCAGCAGAACCAGTAAATGGCAAAGTTTCCCTCTCTTTCTTCACACATATACATGTTAACTTCAAATCACAGTGCTTCCCACAATTTTTCAAATGGAAACACACATTTCTATCGGTTGCAAATTTCAACCCTTTCCAAATGATCCCTACCCCCAACTTGACTTCTGCCTGCTACCATAGCAACAGGTCATAGAACAGTGGTGTGAGCAGAGAGGTCAGAAGTTCAGCACACAATGTTTCCAATCCAAAGAGCAAGAGTGCTTGACTTGTCAAACCTAACAGCAAATCCAAACTAATGTTCTGTTAGAACACATTTTTCACAACCAATCAAAACATCCTTTTATAAATGTAAACATACAGCCTATTTATTGTGTAGAATGATCTGAAATAGCCAATCACCTCTTTTTATTTTTAAAAAATATTGTAAGTCTCCATTTTACAACTATCTTTCTTTTCATATTGCCATTCTACTGAAAGACACCTTCTGAGTGCATCCAGATCTCTTTGGAAGATGTTCACAGTGTGGATTATAGGTCACAGCTATGTCTTCTGGAGTGAAAAGTTTGCATAAAAAAGAGGTATTGTGAAAGACCTTGCTTTGCCAAATGTAGACATTAAATGGATTGGTCAGAGAGGGTTAAAGTGGCATCAATTAATGCCTTTGGTGAAAACCTTTCTACATCTCCCACAGCCTAACCTTATTATTGTGCACTGTGGTGGAAATGACCTAGGCACTTTAACTGGGGTAGGTCTGGAAATGCTTATTAAGGACACCTTTGTGCAATTGATGTCACTTTTTCCACATACTGCCTTTGTATATTCTAATATATGCCAAAGGCAGAAGTGGAACTGGTCCAACCAATTTTGTCCGCAGATTGACAAAGCAAGAAAGCATGTCAATAAGTCTGTTTCTTCTTTCCTCAGAGACTATGGTATGGGTTCTATATACCACAACAACTTGCGTTACAACATGCAAGACATTTATAGAGGAGACGGTGTACATTTCTTTTTTTTGTGTTGAAATTTTTTATTAGCATTTCAGAATCATTAAACAAAAACAAGAAAACTCAAATACAAGTAATAAGGGTAAGGATCATATGATAGAGATTAAAAAGTAAATTCATATATAAAACAATATTTAATATTATGCTATCTAGGACAATAAATATATATAACAATATATAAAGGAAAGCGTGAAAAAGCATACACAATCAAGTTTTAAAAACGAAATGATAACAAATACAAACATGTTAAGAAAGTAAAAAAGGATTCCATATCTGTGAAAATAACTCTAGTTGATCTTGAATATTATATATAATCCTTTCGTGCGAAGCATTTTGAATCATAGCAGATAACCAGGACTCTTGAGATGGTGGAGTGGAAGATTTCCATTGTCTTAATATACAGATTTTAGCAGTTGCAAGCGCGGTATGTAGGAAACGAGATTGTGGTTTAGAAAGAGTGGGAACATGTCTGAAATCATGTAATATAATATTAGCTGTGGAGAGGGGTAAATGCAGTGAGATAGACTTATGTAAGGTCTGACCTATGTAAGACCAATAATGTTTAACCAATGGACACGTGCAAAGAATATGAACAATATCACATCCAGAAGCATTACATCTCCAACAATTGGAATGCGGTAACAAGCCTGCCTTATATAATCTAACCGGAGACCAATGCCAGTCATTTAGAATTTTAAATAAGCAAAACTTTAAACGAGCTTCTCGAGCTCCCTTATCCAAACCATCTAATATCGATTCCATATCTGAAAAAGAAATCTGTAAACGTGTTTGCCATTTATGACGGAGATCGCAGGATAATGGGTGTGAAAATAATTGAGATGTAATTGTTTTGTAGAGACCTGAAATGACACCTTTCTGTTTGCCCCAAATTTGTAAATAAAACACTATTGGTGATATAGATAATGACCAAGGTGTGGCATCTAGAGCTTTCAGAAGAGATTTTCTAAGTTGATCGTATTTGGCATGCTGCAGCGGGGGTAAGTTGAATTCATCCGTTAACTGTGATAGAGGTTTAAGATCCCCGTCATGGAGAATTTGGTCTAGTGTGAGAATGCCTGCCGAGTTCCATTGAGGCCATAGAAAGCTTCTACCTTTAATGCGTATTCTGGAGTTGTTCCATATAGGAGCCTTTACATGTAAACGAGAATTAATGCCCAAGATACGATGCGGTCTTTGCCATATCTTACGCATTGCAGACAAAAGGGGGTTACGTGGATCTATTCGGCTTGAACCAGATCCATATAAAACTGCAAGACCATTTGTTGCAGAGAGAAGATGTCGCTCAACATGGACCCAATGTGGTGTATTTAAATTATCTTGGAGCATGTATGAGAGCTGTGATAAATGCAAGGCAATGGTATAATGTTCAATGGAGGGAAGACTGAGACCACCACAGGAATGATGAGCATTTAATTTATGTATAGCCAGACGAGGTTTAATAGAACCCCATATGAAAGATTTAATTTTGGAATCTATAAGGCGCAATGTGGATAAGGGAACATGCAGAGGAAGCATACCAAGAATATAAAGAAAGCGCGGTAACGTAACCATCTTCACCGTTTGAACTCTACCCCATAAAGACAGACCCAGCGCTTTCCATTTATCAAAATCTCGTTGCATCTGAATGATTAAAGGCCCTAAATTATCTGGTACCATGGCGTCCAATCCCTTATTTACCAAGATACCTAAATATTTTAACCGAGGAGGTTGCCAATGAAATGGATATCCCTGTATCACATCCCTTGAGGTGCCATCTGAAATGGGAAGTGCTTCACTCTTATCCCAATTTATTTTATACCCAGAAAAAGAAGAAAATTCCTCTATAATTTGAAGTAACGATGGTAAAGATCTGTTTAAATCAGTAATAGTGAGCAGTATATCATCCGCATATAGATAAAGTTTAGATTCACCCACCGGTAAGGAAATACCAACCACATTGGAAGATTGCCGAATAGCGGCCGCTAAAGGTTCAATGGCTAATAAAAATAAAAGCGGGGAGAGGGGGCATCCCTGGCGGGTGCCTCGCTGTATAGTAAAAGTATCGGAAGTAAATCCTAAACAATTGACTAGTGCAGTGGGTTGTTCATATAACAATTTAATCTTTCTTTTAAATTGTTCTCCCAAACCAAATTTTTCTAAGATTAGGAATAAATAATCCCACTCCACT
Organism: Triturus cristatus; assembly: GCF_964204655.1. Taxonomy (NCBI): domain Eukaryota; kingdom Metazoa; phylum Chordata; class Amphibia; order Caudata; family Salamandridae; genus Triturus; species Triturus cristatus. Next base: position 27,707,886 of record NC_140593.1, on the reverse strand, counting down.
CTATCAAATGCCTTTTCAGCGTCTAATGATAATGCCAAAGCATCATCCTGTAAAGATTTAGCAGTATGCAGAGTGTGAGCTAGGGAGCGTAAATGATTTCTGGAAGATCGACCAGGTACAAAGCCCACCTGGGTATTATGAATGAGAGAGGGAATAACTCTGCGCAGACGAGAAGCAAGAATACTAGCTAGAATTTTAATGTCACAGTTAAGAAGTGAAATGGGACGATAACTGCTACAAAGAAGTGGATCTTTTCCTGGTTTTGGTAAAACTGCTATTACTGCTTTATTAGATATATAACCTAAGGTGGAAGTACGTTCGGCTTCTTGAAATGCCGCATGCAAACAGTCTATAATTTTATCTCCGGACCAGCGATAAAATTCTGCTGGAAAACCATCCTCTCCTGGTGCTTTGTGATAAGGAAGTTTAAGGATAGCGTGAGAAATCTCTTCGTTACTAATGTCTTCATCCAGTATGGATCTATCTTCATCAGAAAGAGATGGTAGTTCTAATCCATTTAAAAAAGACAACATTTTACCCTGATCTATATGGGCGTCTGGAGTGTATAAAGATTTATAGTATGTGGCAAATTCATTAGCAATATCCTGAGGACATGTTAACATGGAACCCTTAGAGGATTGTAAAGCCATAGCAACCTCTCTTTGCTTCAATTGTGCTGCTAGAAGTCTACCCGCTTTTTCACCCTGTTCATAATGTCTTCCTTTCATTTTTTGTAAGGCATATTCCGCCTTGGAGGTGAAAAGAGAATTTAATGCCATGCGTGATTGTTCCAGTAATTTTCGATTTTGTAAAGTAGGGCTTTTAGTATATAAACGTGTGAAATTGGAAAATGTCTTGTTCCAATTGATTTTGTTTAGCAATATTTTGTTTGGTGAACTGGGCTGCATCTCGCATAAGTCTACCACGAATATCAGCTTTAGCAGCAGCCCATATGATCCTGTGAGAATCCACTGAATTTTGATTAAATGTGAGATAATCATGAAGATGTTCTTGCAATTGTTTTTTACCAAGGGGTGTTTTATGACGTTGGATGTTCATTCTCCAGGGTTTACGACCTGGTTTGGGTGTCCCAGTCTGTAGGCACAAGAGGACCGGAGAATGATCAGAGATGGATGCCTCCAAAATACAAGAATCTTGGATTGATTGGACCGTTCTTTGAGAAATTAAAATGTAATCCAATCTTGATAAGGTGCCATGGGAGGGAGATGTGAATGTATATTCAACATCATTTGGGTGTGATAAGCGCCAATGATCTATAAGGCCGTTGTCTGCAATGATATCATTCATAAGGGCTCTGTCCGCTGCATTATTCTTATCAAGAGGTCCAGTTTTGTCCAAAACTGGATCTCTCACCAGGTTCCAATCGCCTCCGATAATGTATTGTGAGGCATCAATCTCCGACAGCAAACGATTCAAACGTAAAAAGAAATCTTTTTTAGCACCAGTAGGAGCATAAACTGAACCCACGCTTATATGAATATTACCAATGCACATTTTTGCAAAAACATATCTGCCTTGTGAGTCTTCCCATGTTTTAAGTACACGAACTGGTAATGTTTTTCTGATAAGGATTGCTACCCCACTTTTTCGAGTAGGGCCTGCTTCTGAAGAAGACCCATTGCTGATACTACTGTGGATAACTTTACCCACCCAATCTCTACGAAGTTTGTCAGACTCGAGTGTATTTAGATGAGTCTCTTGAAGAAGAGCCACATCCACCTTTTTAGATTGTAAATAGGAAAGAACCTTCTTCCGTTTGATATAGTGTGTTAATCCATTGACATTCCAGGATATAGCAAATAAATCATGAGCAAGGACCATGTTAGAAATAAAAATAAATAAATAAAATAAAATAAATAAAAAAAAAAAAAAAGAGAGGGACTTGCAAAAAGATGTGATGGAAATGGATATAGAAGAGGAAAGGAAAAAAGCCACCAATAAGAAAGATAAATAAAGATAAAGTATAGAAAGCAAATAAATAAAGATTTATAGACTACAAAAGAATAATAGAAAGAGTATAATAGAATAACAATAGACTTTTAACCGCGGGTCTGGGCGCACTATAGCACCGCTCTGGGCTGGGACTCCATTAATAAGGAAAATCCAGGGCTAGAACATTTAAAGAGAGAAAAAAGAAGGAAAAAAAAAAGCAATTTAAAGTGGCCAATAACATTGATATGAGAAGCTAGGAAAGAAAACCCTGAAAGAATAAAATAAAGTAAAAATAGAAAATATGAACTAAGCTGGTAAGGAATATAAAGGGATATAAAATCTGCCCTTTAAAGGATAGCATATTAAGAGAGCATAACATTTATATTATAACATTTTGGAAATATATTAGAAGATTTAAGTCATAGTAAACTAAATATTGATAAAGATATAGGATTTGAAATATATAAATATCTAAGAATAGGTCAAATAGTCATCATAGATAAAATAACTATATTGCATGTGATAGATAAATCATGCACTAATTACCTATAAAGGACATCATCAAGAAATATAATAGTAGTGAATAATCAAAATCCATAACCTAAATAATAGCCCTAATAAAAGATAAGCATGAAAAGTTAATACTGAGACATTTTGATGACTAATATATGTAAAATGCTACAGAGTTGTGACTATCTATTCATGAATACAGGAAACTAAATAGAACATTCCAAAAGGACAAGAGAATTTAACCAGTAAAACAGCACAGAGATCATCTATATCTGTCAATTAGAGAGACATAAGCAAAAGTATCTGCAACCTATGGCTTAATAAGTTATATAGGAGCCATGACATCAAAATTCTCATTAGAGGCAGACTTTAGAGGAGAACGGGACTTATCTCGACGTTGTTCCTGAGTTAAGGTGGAGACAGTGTTTAAGGCGAAAGATGTATCATCTTGACTGCGAATAGACCGATCAAATTCTCTGCCTCTTTGACGGGATTCATGTAGATTGCGACGCATGTCATCCACAGATGTGGTAATAGCTTGAGGATTCCGAGAAGGAGCAGGGGTAGGAGCAGACTGCGTGTCCATGTCTTGAGATGTCATGTCAACCAAAAAACGTTGTAATTCATCTGGATTGTAGAAGTCTCTGGTGTCCCCATTCTTAGAGACTCGAAAGCGTGCTGGATCAAACAAACCATACTTAATGTCTAATTTCCTCAATTGAGGTCTCATGGAGAGAAACGCTTTCCTTCTTTCATTGGTGTCACGGGAAAAATCAGCTGCCAATCGTATTTCATAACCGTCATAAGAGTAGGAACCCTGAGTACGTGCTGCTATCAGTAGTTGTCGAACTTGCTCATGCCTTAGGAAACAAGCAATAAGGGGTCTTGGACGTGTGTCTTTACCGTGCCGTGGATGACCTAATCGATGTGCTCTCTGGATCTCAAGCGGTGGATCGAACTGTATGCCAACTAATTTAGGGAGTACATCACACAAAAAGGCTCTGGTATTCTGGCCTTCAATTTTTTCGGGAAATCCAAAAAAACAAATATTGTCTCTTCTGCTGCGGTCTTCTAAATCCACTAACTTACTACGCAGAAAAAGAAGTTCTTCATTTCTAGACTGCGTTGATGCGATTTTATTTTCAACAATTGTCAAACGTTGATCAAGACCCTCTGTTTTAGCATGGAATAGTGCTATGTCAGCTCGTATTGATTTAGTTTCTGAGGTAAGAGATGAAATGTTTATATCCATGTCTGTTAGCCGACAGCTGATTGTTGAAATTTCTTGGAAAAGACGATCCATGGCAGCATTGGATACCGCCAAGGAAGTATTATGTGCCTTATTAGAAGTTGATGCAGTGGAGTTTTTTCCAGACATCTTGCGTGGTTGTTTTAATACATCAGCAAATAAAAGTTAATGAGGTGTGTTTCCACTCTTGTTATTAGACATTCACCTCTAACTTCAAATGTCGGGGAATATTTAAAACTGCAGACAAAGACCCCTTCAAGTAGAGCGATCCAAAAAGCAAGATATAATCAAGTGCTACTGGTGTGGAAATATGGATTTTTATGATCAGTTATGTCCCCTATCTTGGACCCCAACGGTTCACTGTACATGTTATAAGTACATGTATGTTCCCTCCAGTTCCAGTTATGAAGACGCAACTACATGTGCGTCCACCGTTAACATGTCCTCTTTCAGATCCGCCATGAATGGGCTGGATATTCGATTCCTAAGTACGAAAGGCCACCGACTTTATATGGCTCAGTTACTCCATTTTTGCAGTTCAGGCGAGTAGGCCCTGATTCTGCCATCAAGCCTTTCCCTGCTTTCTACCTCTGACAGCTCCAGTCTGAGCTCACATCTGTATCCATGAACTTTGTCCTGCTCCCTGTGCGGCTAACGGTGCCTGACTCGGCCGGTCTGCCTGCCTGCCAAAAACTGTATTTTACCTTCAAGTTATCTGCTTCGCTCCTCAGCCGATGCATTCCTGTCTAGTAGTTTAGGTAAACATTTCCTTCAGCTACTGAGCAAAGGGCCCGGCTTCTCTGTCTTCATGCAAGTAATTCATAGCCCTGTTACCATGGAAAGATTTCTGCCCCTTGCATCTCATGCAGACACTTAGACGCTTGTGCACGCACACACAGTCAGTATAGAATAGATTTTGTCCGAGAGTCCTTCCTTTGTGGATAACATAGTTCTTTAAACATAGGATGTTAGATATGATTTGGGATTAGGTTGACTTGACCCCCCAGACTTCTTGTCTCCACATGTAGAGCTAAATGTCAAGTCCCCTTCACCCCCTAGTTGCACGTCAATCACACGTCATGCTGCTGTGCGCGCATCTCTGCCCAGTATTTCTGCTGATATTGCGAAATTATTTCACAGATCCGCCCATATGTGACATCACAACCAATGACGTTTCTTTGTTACTCCCAATTACGCCTCTTTCAGCTACGCATGTGAGATGATATCTTTGCTATCAATTGTTACGCCTCTTACATTGGTTTCACTGTAATGTATGTTCTATAAAAGCGATTGCTTGTCAATAATGTATTGTACTTCACTTCCTGAACCCCCGTGGTGATGGAACTTGAGGTCGACAATTCGAATTGTTCATTGGAATAAAGCCCATTCCGAACCTCTTATACCACGGATTCTGCCTCTTATTTTACTGAGCTATGTTTATTAAGATTCTGTATCAAATTAAGTCCCGGTAATTAAATTATTTACCACATGATTGGCGCCCGAACAGGGACACTTTCTCATCTCACGCGCCGGTGGTGCGTTGCAGGCCCGGTCTCCTGCCACAGCTGGACGGACAATAACGCGTACCAGCAGAATTTCCTGTATCTCCCTCCGGTCAAGCGGGGGCGACTGAGGCTGCGATCAACCCAGACGAGGCGGTGAGAAGTGCGAAGTATCCCGACCAGAGCCTAGCTGAGAGAGCAAGATCCGAGGTATACAGAGGCCCACCAAGTTCCGAAGTCCCGACGTTCCGAGGTTTCCGATGTTCCGAAGTTCCGAAGTTTTCGAGTCGAGTCCAGTCCGGTCCAGTTCAGTTCAGTTCCGTTCCGAGGCCTTCCGTTCCGAGCTACCCGGTGAGTACCATTGCTGGGGAGGCATTCTGACGTGCACATAGGTTGTGCCGGTCAAAGACGGGTTTGGGTACACAAATCCGGTCTGCACTGTTTCAGCAGTGTATATGTACTGTTTAGCAGTATATCAAGTATTCAGAAGCATCTAGCTATTGCCGAGAATTATGTTTAGTGACTAGTTTCTTAGACTATCATTATTGTTGTTCATTTAAATGCTAAATGTTAAATGTGTCAATACGTCCTGCATATTGTGGTATGAATGACTGTTCATTTTTGTGCTTTTGTATTAAGTGTGTTCAAGATTAAGTATCAGATCAGTTGTCAATATGCCGCTCTTTTCGAAATTAAGACAGATCACAACTAGAAAAGGGGTACTCGAAGAAGCTGTTCCTATTCCTCCTAGGGACACTCCAGGGCACTTCATGTATCACAAACATGGCTTAGACGCCATATTATTTCTTGATTTATGGGTGGACTACACCAAGGAATTACCAGAAAGTCAGAGGTGGCCCGCAGCGGGGACCTGGGATGCAGAGTGCATCATGAAAGTAGAGGAAGAGTTATGGAAAAGGAAAGCTAGACAGTCACAGAAAGACGCCGTTGAGTTATGGCGTAAAGAATCCCATAGACGTGCAGAAAAAGCACTAAGACAGGAAGAGAAAAGTAAGGAAAGTTCAAATAAAGTCCGAGAAAATCTATTGATTGAAGAAGGTACACGGGTAAAATCAGAACAAGTAGATAGACAAAGAAATGCCCTTATGAATGGTATGTATCCCCTTCTGGCCGAAGGATTACCTAAGGCTACTCCGGAGATACCAAAAGACTTGCCACCCCCATTGTTTCCGATAAAAGCACATCCAAAGGGGCATCCCAGAACCGCAGAAGATGTTTTTCTTTCCTCATATTTAGATGACGCAGCTCCCGAGTATGCTAACCCCGCACCACATAGACCGTCTGCTGGGGGGGTTCAACGTCAAGACCATGTGTCTGTATCTGTGCAACAACAAACTCCGACACAAGTTCCGGCAAGCACATCTGTTTCTACGTCTGTTCCCATAGCCGTTTCTACAGCTGGGCCCACGCCTATAGTTGCTGTATCACGTTCAACGAATCCTTTCGCGCCCAGTACCCCAGATGGGGCTACCGGAGGTGCTATCAACGATTTTTCCACGCCACCCAGAATAAATAAGTTTTCCTTTCAAGAATCAGCACATCCACGTACGCCCAAACTTATAAATACCCGCACGCTTAAGGAACTTCTAGTAGATTGTAGATATGACCCTGTGCCCGGCAAAGAGGACGAAATGGTCCTGGCATCATTACGTATCAGACGAGCTGCGACGTATTTAGGGAAGCTACCAGGAATGACTATGCATCTAGATAATATATACCATTTTGTCCAAACAGGGCGAGATTCTGAATGTATTAACAGAGCTATGGAATACCAGAAAGTGGAGATACAGGGGGAATTGTTACGTTTCCTCATAAATTGTGTGATCAGAAATCAAGACCGACCGGGGGTAAACCCGGAAGTAATGCAAATTCTTACGAGATGGAGCCAGAATATATCAGACGGGAAACATGATAAGCAAGCATGTATAGTAGCCATGTGCCGAAAGATCCGTAAAGAAATAGAACGAATACATGAAGAGAGATTGGCGGTAGACGAGTTTGAACAAAACGAAGAGGGAGAATTAGAATTTCCCGCAAGACAGTCAGAAACTATAGCCTATGTAGGTAGAGGAAGATCTTGTAATAATACTAGATGTTTTACTGATCCGATACGTCCCATATGTCCAGATAATAACAGAACTTATCCAACACCTATAATAAATATGAGGTCTCCCGAGCATTCGTTCCAAGCCGCTGACAAATTACTCCGAGAACGAAGGGGTTATCACCTACTCGATTCTATGGATGAACAAGAATTAGCCAGGTCAGCCGTTCACTGGATTGACAGTCCCGGAAAATATGGTGATGATACAGTAGCACACACGTTTTTGAACCTCAGCCCAGATGAACAGCGTTTAGCTGGAATTTATATGATCCAACAACTTCTTATATTATATAAGAACCAACATTCTGATCCTGGTCCCTTACCTGATATATTAACTGAATTACTCACGAATAGATGGAGAGGTTCAGGTACTAAGTTAATTAGAGAAATACTAGAATCCAGAAAGCAGTACATTCTTTTTGTATGCCCAGAACATGTCTCACTGCCCATCAAGGAAAGAACGCCGTATTACATGGATAGACAGAATCCCTTGCGAGAAGTGCACCCAATAAAAGGCGATGACAATGAGTTTAAACGTGTATTTGTATATACACCCATATCTAAAATAGAATTGTTAGAAATGAAGAAAGTGGTACCCAGTCATGACAAAGACCCAGCGGGTTTTCATCGAGAAATTAAAGACATGTTACTCATGGGAGAGTATACCTATCCCGACATTATGACCATATTAAAGGTATTAATGCCTGCTGGCATTTATGAAAAACTTAAGGAAAAAGAGTGGGAAGTGGGAGACCAAAAGATAGACTGGACAGCATTAGAAGCAGAAGAAAAAGCCCGAACTGCAGGTTCAGGGCTCGGGGATAAAGTTAAAGCACTACCAGGTTTATTAGTACAGGTACTGCCACGTTTATTAACTACGAAAAAAGAAGATTGGGGTGCAATCTCAGTCTGTAAACAAAAACAAGATGAAGACACTAGTGATTTCTATGCCCGATTCGAAAAATGTTTTGGTATAAATAGTGGCATAAAAGCAAGTAGTGAGTCATATCCACATCTATTTGTGACAAAATTAGTTGAAAATTCCTTGCCCCAAGTGAAGAATAGAGTATTGAAATTCGAGAGTACCTGGCAGGGTAACACTCCGTCACAAATGTTACAAATGTTACAGTATCATCACAATAGAATTAGAGAGGAACAAGAACATGAACAAAGACGTATGAAAGACACGAAAATGAAAATGTTAGTCTCCCAGACAGTTCCAACTGATGGTCACAAAAAGGGTGTGACACATTCTGGAGATTCAGCAGTTCCTGTAAAAGGGACATGCAATTATTGTAAACAGCCAGGTCATTATGTACACGATTGTCCAGTCCTGAAACGTAATATCGCCGTAGGTCTTGCAAAGGAAAGACCACGACCACCTAGACAGGATCAGAATGAACAAGGGGCTCCGCAGCATGCACAGTCCATGCCAGCTCCGCAACAGTCTATACAGTTTGTGCCAGCTGCACCAGCGCTGCCTGTGGCTGCCACACAAACCACGACACGACAGCTGTACCAGACCGCACAGTATGACTATCCTGAGTATCAACGATACGCATGAACCAGCCTAGAGAGGGAAGTTGACTTACCCCTTATCGAGATCCCTGTAGACCAAGAAGGACCTTATGTGCACAGTGAATTATTAGGCCAAGATAGAAAATTTTTACTTGACACAGGGGCAAGTCGAACAACGATAAAACGTAGTGAAGTTCCAGGGGCACCCCTCTCAGGCTCACAGAATATTTCCCTTGGTTTTTCAGGAAAACCTATTGTGAACGAAGTATCACAGCCCCTTCCACTTACGATTGGACCCTTGACACGAACTACAGATTTATTGCTTTCTAAATCATGTCCAGAAAATCTGTTAGGTATAAAAACATTGAAAGCTCTAGGAGCGATAATATGTTGTTCTCCGGAAGGAGTAAGATTGTTTTTACGTGATTTCAAAGGTCACTATGTATCTCGAGACATGGATCACCGACTGCAGACTTTACCCACACATTTATGGGCACAAGGCCCTACTGATGTTGGTTGCATGAACATTACACCATATCGAGTCACACTAAAGGCAGGAGTGGTACTACCACGAATGCGACAATACAAGTTACCACCAGATGCTGTAGTGGCCTTACTGCAAATCATTGACGAGCTTATTGCCCAAGGAGTGGTTGTGGAAACCGACTCCAATGTATGTAATTCCCCGATAATTCCGATTCTTAAACGAACTGATCCAAAGGCCCCGCCAGTATATCGATTGGTTATTGATTTGCGCGAGTTAAACAAATGCATTGTGCCACAATTCCCTGTGGTCCCAGATATCTCGTCATTACTGACAGCCATTGATTCACAAGCAACGTTCTTTACTGTAATTGATCTCAAGAATGCCTTTTTCAGCGTCCCAATAGATCCGGAAAGCCAATACTTGTTCGGATTTAGTTTAAATGGACGAAGTTTTAAATTCACACGCGCACCTCAAGGATTTACAGAAAGCCCCAGCATCTATAGCCAAGCACTGAAACGAGAACTGGACAGTATACACATGCCAGTCAACACTGCCCTGCTTCAATATGTCGATGATCTGCTGATCACCGCTCGAAGAGAACCTGAATGTGAAAAAGCATCACTGACGGTTTTACAATTTCTAGCCGAAAAGGGGCACAAGGTGTCCCCTTCTAAGCTGCAATTCTGTGTCCAGCGTGTTGTTTATCTTGGACACTCGCTGTCCAAGGAGGGAAGGCAGCTTACACCCGACCGCATTCAGTTAATTGCTAACATGCCAATACCCAAGACACAAAAGGAGGTGCGGGCTTTTATAGGCCTCACTTCATATTGTAGGCAGTGGATCCCTCAATATGCATTTTTAGCAAAACCGCTCATTCAGTTGACAACACAGGAGGCGGCCACATCGACTGTCCTCCCTTGGACTCAGGAACACACACTAGCTTTTGAAAGCTTAAAGAAAGCTCTATGTCAAGCACCTGTTTTAGCGACACCATGAAATAGGAAACATTTTACACTCTTTGTTACAGAACGCGAAGGTACTGCCTTGTCAGTACTCACTCAGGAACAAGCAGGATCACGCAAACCATGTGCCTATTTCTCTAGTACATTAGATCCCGTAGCTCAGGCTTTGCCTGCGTGCCTGAAATCAGTGGCAGCGACAGCTTTAGCAATCAGACAAAGCGATGCCATAGTGTTAGGACATCCGTTGACAGTACAAGTACCACATGCAGTAGAGGTTCTTGTGAATCGAACGCAAACACAACACTTGACCATAGCAAGACTTACAGGTTATGAATTAACATTGTTTCAGCCACATATAGAAATCAGACGCTGTAATACATTGAATCCTGCCACACTTTTACCTGTAATTGGAACAGACCCACTAGCTCATGATTGTGTTGAAGTTATTACAATAACGACGAAACCCAGACAAGACTTGACAGACGTCCCATTGTTAGATCCAGACCTCACGTTGTATGTAGATGGTTCATTTATGAGAACAAGTACGGGAGATTTAGTGGCCGCGTATGCAGTCACAACAGATACTGAAGTCATTGAAACAAACTGTATAAATACCTTGTCAGCTCAAGCAGCAGAGCTCACTGCTCTGACACAAGCCTGTATTCAAGCCACAAATAAGAAAGTCAACATATACACTGATTCACGTTATGCATTCGGAGTTGTACATGACTTCGGCGTGCTGTGGCGAGAGAGAGGTTATTTAACTTCTCACGGTACCCACATTCAGCACGGATCCCTCATTCATGCTTTGTTGGATGCAATCCATTTACCCACTGCTATATCAATTATGAAATGCAAAGCACATACGAAAGTTATTGATATCATTTCTCAAGGCAATGATTTAGCTGACAGAACAGCTAAACAGACTGCTCAAACTCGCACATCCGACATGACAAAGACAATAGTCCAGACACCAACACATTGTATGACAATTAAGGATCCCGCTCTTGACGTAATTGACATACAGACACATGCTACATCAGACGAAATAAAGAAATGGACTGAATTAGGAGGGATCCAAACGGACCAGGGATGGATGACGAAGGAGAAATCTGTATGGTTTCTTCCTGACTCAATGGTCCAAGCTATCATAAATACAATACACAGTCCAGCGCATCTAGGAGAGAAAGCTATGCTAGACAGCATTCAACACATTTGGTTCAACAAACATTTACGAGCAGCAGCTAAGCAAAAAGTCCATACCTGTATGATATGTTGTCAGTTTAACCCAGGTAAAAGCATCCCCGTAGAACAGGGTGGATTTCAGCCCCCTGATCACCCTTTTGAGGTCCTCCAGATGGATTATATTCAGATGGAACGATGTCGAGGATTCAAATATGTTCTCGTAGTTGTTTGTGCTCTTTCCCGCTGGACCGAAGCTTACCCAGTATCAGATTACACTGCCCCGACTACTGCCAAGCAGCTAGTTCGAGAATTCTTCCCACGGTACGGTTTACCACGTGTTGTCTATTCAGATAACGGCCAGCCGTTCTCATCCGAACTGATGAAACATGTTTCACTTTTGCTAGGATATCAGTGGAAGTTTCATTGTGTCCGACATCCCGAGGCAGCAGGTCTCGTGGAACGACATAATCAAACTTTGAAAATCAGATTGTCCAAAATATGTAGAGAGAAGGGTGTCGATTGGGTAGTAGCCTTACCAGTTGCACTCTTTTACATGAGAATGGTAGCACACTCTCGAACAGGGCTATCCCCTTATGAGGTGATCTTTGGAAGACCACCGAATATGTGGGGGACGCCTATACCCCGTAAAATAACTGATGTTGACTGTAATATGCTGACAGATTACCTGGCTTCCATGATGTCTGCACTACAATCTTGTCGTTCACAGGTAGCTGCAGCCTTTCCCGACAACAATGAGGTGAAACCCCATGACGTAGTTCCGGGAGACCTAGTGCTGGTGAGGAACTTTGACCGGAAGACTCAGCTGGAGCCTAGGTGGAAGTCGCCACAACTAGTTTTGCTTACCACAAGGACAGCCGTGAAGATCGAGGGCAGAAAAGGCTGGGTACATTCAAGTCATATCAAAAAATTTCATGGACTACCATCGGATGTAAATACCACACCTCGTGTGTCTTCACCCATTGACTCAAAGCTCCCTTTGGTTGAACCCAGTAACCAGGAACAATATAAATTAAAACTGAGGTCTAACAAGTCAGACAATTTGATTGTTTAAGTCCTCTCCAAGGTGAAGCGGTTGAATTTGTCTCTGACATGTATCCCTTAGACCTGAATAGAGAAAAAACCCGAAAAATGTTGAAACGACATGCGTACTGTAAATCACTGCGTAGTCATTGTATAGTGACGTTATTTATTTATTTTTTTTTTTTTTCGAAAACCTTTATTGACATTTCCATAAAGACAAGTATGGGCCTACAACCCCCCAGGGCCGGCCGCTAAGCAATCAGAGTGATAACGACAAGTATAAACACAGGCAGCACTTCGGGGAGCAAAATCATACTGCTAATACTATGAACAGCGTAAGTAGGGCACCAGGAGAAAGAGGTTTTCATTTTATGATGAAACAAGGCAGAAGGATCAGGTGACAAGCAATTTTAAAACAACGATCACGGATATGCAGAGTACTGAACGGTAGCGATTCATAGCAATCTATTAGGTCAACGGCGCAAACACAAGAACATCAGGATGGGAAAGAACATAATATACAGTTGCGCCCGCAATCCCCCGCCAGAACTCCCCAAGAACACCCCGGAAGTTGTAAACACATGGAACAGCAACAAGGCATAGCAGAAGGAGGTGTATCACGCTGATCCCAGAAAAAGAAAAACAAAAAGAATCAGAGAAGAAAAAGGAGGCCATGGAAAAAGAGATGAAAGAACACAGAATCCCCTCCCCCAACCCCCCACCCTGCACCTCTGCAGATGAGTACGGCCCCCCCCCAGCAGTGTGCCTGTCGCCCTGGAACCAGACCCGAAATATAGAAGAATAGGGAAAAGGAAGTAGGAAAAGACCCCCACCAGACGGGGGGGTAGAGAAAGTATTTATAAACTGGAGGAGGGCCTTCATAACAGACCCCCGGCTTCTCCCTCCCGCACGGTAAGGTTCCCCTAAAGTGAACAAGGAACAGCACAAAAACAATCTTCTCAAACCACAATGGGGAGCGTTATGCACCTATTGTGCCAGTAGCCATGTCCGGAGAGCACGCCACTCCTAAGCCCGCCCGTCCACTAGGCGACCACCCCCGAGGGGTCAGCCTCATCCCTGACCACTCTGTGGAATTCTGCCCATGCCAGCCCCTCGACCCAGCACCATACCCAATGTTCCTGGGCAGAGGAGTGTCCAACAACGACCGAGAAGCGACGCACACAGGTGGGGTGGAAGTCTCTGAGCATCAACACAGTCCGCCGCGTGAAGAAACAGGCTTCCCAGTGCTGCCCTAGGATCTGCACTGCACGCAAGGTTCAGGAAGGCAGAAGCAGCCAAAGCAGACATTAGTTGCTGGAGTTGTCCCTGGGTCGCAGGAGGGCATGTACGGGACGAGGCCACCACATCCCACTCAGGGCCAACGCTTCCGGGACAGATCAGGCCCTCAGATGATCGAACACACTGTAGCATACTGGCCGGAGCGTCCAGTCGTGTACTAACCTCAGGGGCGGCCGCCACAGCGTCCTCCTGCGCGCAGTGTAGGTAGTCTCTGTGTTCGTGCGGACAGGCGGGCCGCCACTGCCCCAACTCCGACGCCACACCATCGAGCTTACTCCCCAAGATCACGAAACCATGAACCAAGGAGGAGTGAAGAGTACCAAGAGCCTCGAGGAGGTCGCCGTACCCCAGCTCAGCTCGCTGTGCTCTCGCCGCCACACTCCCAAAAGTCGTACGCTCACAGGCCCGCTGCGGCCCAGCGGTCAGGATGGTAGGCTTCATGGCCCCAAGATGGCCGCCAAGTATGCCCGACCCTCACCGGGGCCGGGACCCCGGGACAAGCGCCGCGATGTCCACGTCGCGGGTGTCCGGGGTCCGGGGGCAGGCAAGAAAAACTATCCGTGGTCACGGGCAACAGTCGTCCCCACCACGGACCAGCTCCCGTAAAAATCCGGGGGCGGCCCGCAATGATCGGGGTAGGATACGGACGGCGGCCGGGCAGCTCACCAACAAGGCAGGGGCAGCCACCGGAGGATCTAAGATGTGCACCCCCGGTCATGCACTCGGGCCGCTAAGCTGGGCAGTAGCAGTGACCACGCCGAAATGTAGGCCGAGTTTGGCACCGCTCCGGTGGACCGACTCCACCCAGTCACCACCGGCCGCTGTTGTCGCACTGCCACCCGGCCACGGCGTCCACTCGATGTCCCGGATCCAGGGCCGCACAGGCCGCAAAGTTCCGATGTCGTTTTCTCCGGCAATATCGCAGCTAGAAACCTCGGAGTCACACCGTCGGGAGCCCCTCTCCTTCATAAACACGACCACGTAGCACCGGGTAAGGATCTCATGCAGGATATCCGTGCGGGATGCGGAGGTTCACGGAGCCGGGAGTCTACGCTGCCGTCCCGGTCGCCATCTTGGCTCCTCCCTGTATAGTGACGTTATTAATTTCGTTTTTCTTGAGTCTTATAATAATTACTGCAAGTATATTGTTGCACATATATTATCCTATTTCTAAACATGTCTATAATGTTACTGCTGAACATTCTTTTAGTGACCTACCCCCGCATGAAGTGTCCTATAGATTTGCGCTGCGAAATAACACTTTCATTAGTATGTTACATCATTCCCATCAGACTAGTAATGCCATCAATTGTTGGGTATGTGGCCGACTCCCTCCCTATCAGAATTATAAGGGAGTTCTGCCCCTCTTTCCATATCCGTTTACACATAATGGCTCCTGTGGAGCATGGTTTAGTTTAATCAATTCTTTAGATTCAAAAGCAGCAGTTTATCAAGACAATTGGGTATGGGGAAATCTGAACTTAGTTTTACTCAAAGTCTGCTACCCTGACAAGGAGGGTCGTCCCAAGAGAACAGGAACTGATCTAGAAAATGAAGTATATGGATTAGGTAATTTTACACTTAATCTCATGATTCTGAATGTCGAATCCGAAGTTGCACCAATTTTGCCTGCCATGTCAGTGTTCCCAGCTAAGGGTGAATTGTGTGTAAGAAAGAATGGTTCCATACATATGGGCCATAGTAGATGCACCACTGTAATACAATTCAGTGATCAAGGCAAGTCTTCATTTAGAGCTTCTCGCCATTCCTACTTCATATGTGGTCAGACTGCATATATGCGTCTGCCCCTAGATTGGGATGGTACCTGTTACATTTCATTCCTTTTGCCACCTGTTTTCCTAGCTCCTCCTGATTACCACAGAAATATTCATTTAGTACACAATAGAGAACGGAGAGATCTCCCAATTGTCGATTACACTGAGACGGCATGGGAAAAGTATGTAGATTTTAATAAAGGCCTCTTTCCTTATATAGGTACAGTTACCAATAGTAAGCTAATACGTAGATTAACTAGGACTCTTGAAGCCGTAGTGAATGAAACTATTGACGCCCTAGGCAACCTGACAGAGGAGCAGTCTGCGATGAGGATTGTTGTTCTTCAAAATCGTCTTGTCCTTGACGTCATCCTGGCCGATAGGGGCGGAGCTTGTAGGGTCATCGGATCAAGCTGCTGCGTATTCATACCAGAAAATTCACCATCTGTATATAAAGCTATAACCCGCCTTCATAAGATTGTGAGCCAGATACACCAGAATCCAGGCACTTGGACTTGGTCCGGGTGGTTTTGGAGCGTGTTATCAGCCTGGGGATGGAGAGTTCTATCCTTCCTAGGTATTGGCCTTCTTATACTATTCAGTTGCTGCTTATGCCTGCAATGTGGACCAGCGATTTGTGGTCTGTGTGCCACATCGTGTATTCCACATCAAGGTTTTCATTCAAGATCCCGAAAGAAGAAAGAAGAACAAATGATGCTAGATGAACAGATCAATGGATTAATGAAGATTGATATCTCTTGAAGGGCAAGTAGGGGACAAGGAGGGAATGTGGAAATATGGATTTTTATGATCAGTTATGTCCCCTATCTTGGACCCCAACGGTTCCCTGTACATGTTATAAGTACATGTATGTTCCCTCCAGTTCCAGTTATGAAGACGCAAATACATGTGCGTCCACCGTTAACATGTCCTCTTTCAGATCCGCCATGAATGGGCTGGATATTCGATTCCTAAGTACGAAAGGCCACCGACTTTATATGGCTCAGTTACTCCATTTTTGCGGTTCAGGCGAGTAGGCCCTGATTCTGCCATCAAGCCTTTCCCTGCTTTCTACCTCTGACAGCTCCAGTCTGAGCTCACATCTGTATCCATGAACTTTGTCCTGCTCCCTGTGCGGCTAACGGTGCCTGACTCGGCCGGTCTGCCTGCCTGCCAAAAACTGTATTTTACCTTCAAGTTATCTGCTTCGCTCCTCAGCCGATGCATTCCTGTCTAGTAGTTTAGGTAAACATTTCCTTCAGCTACTGAGCAAAGGGCCCGGCTTCTCTGTCTTCATGCAAGTAATTCATAGCCCTGTTACCATGGAAAGATTTCTGCCCCTTGCATCTCATGCAGACACTTAGACGCTTGTGCACGCACACACAGTCAGTATAGAATAGATTTTGTCCGAGAGTCCTTCCTTTGTGGATAACATAGTTCTTTAAACATAGGATGTTAGATATGATTTGGGATTAGGTTGACTTGACCCCCCAGACTTCTTGTCTCCACATGTAGAGCTAAATGTCAAGTCCCCTTCACCCCTTAGTTGCACGTCAATCACACGTCATGCTGCTGTGCGCGCATCTCTGCCCAGTATTTCTGCTGATATTGCGAAATTATTTCACAGATCCGCCCATATGTGACATCACAACCAATGACGTTTCTTTGTTACTCCCAATTACGCCTCTTTCAGCTACGCATGTGAGATGATATCTTTGCTATCAATTGTTACGCCTCTTAAATTGGTTTCACTGTAATGTATGTTCTATAAAAGCGATTGCTTGTCAATAATGTATTGTACTTCACTTCCTGAACCCCCGTGGTGATGGAACTTGAGGTCGACAATTCGAATTGTTCATTGGAATAAAGCCCATTCCGAACCTCTTATACCACGGATTCTGCCTCTTATTTTACTGAGCTATGTTTATTAAGATTCTGTATCAAATTAAGTCCCGGTAATTAAATTATTTACCACACTGGAGTCAAAAAGCATGGAGGAAAATATCGCAGCAGTTTTATGTAGATTAGAAAAGTAAGCAACCAGTAAACCTGCAGCTGAAAAATCTCCTTATTTTAATGAAAATTATCATGAGAGAAATACTTAAGTTGTGAGGAGAAAAATAAATGAGGAGTTTGCGCTATATGAATAGCATTGATGCATATTGATGTACATGCAGACAGCATTAAACCTTTCAGGGAATGCTGGAAAAATCACTGCAACAATGCTTTCCCTCACTTTCTTTCAGTAATAATCCTCATGTTAAAGAGAAAAAAAAAATGCAGATTGCGCAGTTCTGCACTTTGATTATGTTAAGCCTCAAGTGGAGTTGTCATTCATCATATATAAAATATGTGACAGGGAATATTACATCCAGACTGAGGCCTGCAACACTTGTAGCCCAATTAGCAGGTAAGCAGTGAATATAATGTGCTATCAACTCACTTCCTTTTTTAACACATGTCTGTACACTGATTACTTTTAGCCAAAAGTAAAGCTGCCTTTTTTCATAAATACATTTTCCATTGTTAGTCCATTTAGCAGAGGAGTCAGCAGGAATACAAGTCACACATGCTCCAGGAAACATAAATTATTACTGGGCCGGCAGCCATGTGTTGAAGCAATGTTTCTTATTTCACTGAAGCAGTTGAAAAAAGCTTAACATTAACCCAGAGAACATAAATTACTGCTGGGCCTGGCAGAAGTGTATTGAAACAATGTTTCTTGCTTGAAAAGGAACTGTGGAAAAATGCTTAAAAAGGCAACTTAATAATATGAGACAGCAGAATTTCTTTAAATTGTTGTATTAGCAGTGAATTGTGAGTGGTTTTTTCCTCAGAATACAACACTTTAGTTATAGATGATTATAAAAAGGGCCAATTTACCTCATGAAGAAAAAATATTTTTGACCGGGAATGTTTCCTCCAGCCGGTGTCTCTGGAGTCACAGCCCAATTAGCAGTGAGGTCATCGGGAGTTCAGGTTACGCAAGCACCGGGGATCCTAGGATTCTGCAAGGCCTGGCAAGCCACAATGTATCCACACTTCAGAAAAGCCAGTTAGAGATGGTCTAGCAGGACAGAATTTTCACAGCTGACAGCTTCAATGTTCCGATTGCTCAGAAATGCCAAAAGAACATCCTTAGACACCTGCAAATAGATGTTCAGTCCATTTGAGTGCGGCCCAGAGCAGAGCCTCACAGTTAGGCGGCCATCTTCCTACGTGGCCAGACCACGCCCCCCGACCGTGTACATTTCAATGATGAAGGGAACAGAGTCTTCCTCTTAAACTTTAGACTCTGCATCGGTACTTACTTGTAGGTACCAAAAAACACTTCATAAACACAACGGCTCTTTTTAGAGCCAACCAATATCTAAACACTTAACTTTTTTTTTAAATCGTTTTTGTACATTTTTTTTGGCGTGCGCGCAGGGAGCGCGCACCTGGCAAATTTAAAAAAAATTAAAATCTTTTTTTTTGCCCTTTGGTGTCCCACTGTGACCCCCTGACAAAGGCTAGGGGGTCAGGAACTCCCTACCCTGCCCCCTCTTCACGTTCTCCAACTTTCCTTTTCAGTGTGACAGACAAAATGGCGGCCGACACTTCCTGATTTCGACTGATTTGAATGTTTACAGACATGTAACAACCAATCACAATTTCGCTCGTGCACGTTAGGGTGCGCGTACCGTGCGCTTAGGGTGCGCGCACGGTACGCGCGTATAGATATTTATATGCTTTTAAATGCTACTTTCTCAGGAACTACTGAGCAGATTGACACCAAACCTACAAAAGGCACTTCCCTGACCTGAGGACTACCTCTCTGCCAAATTTCAAGTAATTCTGTTCAGCCGTTCGGGCTGTACCTTCGACTAAAGGTCCTATGGAAAATTGCATGGGGAAAACACGTTTTGGGACCCTCCTTTTTTCTCAGGCCCCGCTTGACGAATCCCCCCGAGACTTTCAGGGTAGGAGCTGAGCGGAGCGCCCCACCTATTTTGAAACTTTTGCGAGGATTCGTCAACCGGTGCCAAAGTTATTCAAATTAGAATTTTGAGATTTCCTATGGAAACTCGGTCCTAACTATAACTATCTACTGGCGACCGCCAGTAGATAATATATATATATATATATATATATATATATATATATATATATATATATATATATATATATATATATATATATATATATATATATATACTTTTAGAAGATAAACATTTGACGGGAGTCCAGCACCCAGCGTGTTTGTGACGTAATGTAGGGCCGGAAACGGCTGTCCAATCGCAAACCAAATCGGTCGTGACTCTCAAAAAATATATTTATCAATAATATACCTTTATTGCAATTACAAATAGGTGATTTTAATATTTAGTTTATATAATATCTTCCTTTAATACACATATTAAAGCTATATACATATACTTTTCAAATATAAACATTTTATGGGAGTCGCGCACCCAGCACGACTGCATACGTAAGTGACGTTATGCAGGGCCTGACACCGTGCACCCGTCACATACCAAACAAGCAACCACCATGACTTTAGCAATATGGTGGCTTGAATCGGCGCAACCACCGAAATAGCTACACGATCTGTACGGGACTACACTTTTAAAAAACAAATGTATATATTTTCAAAAACAAATGTATTATATTATTTTTACATCAAATAAAAAGCTATGTAAAAATATTTTTTACATATAACACTTACAAAAAATCACTTTAAAAAAACTTTGAAAATCACTGGAAAAAACGTTGGTTACAGGCACGTTATAGTTAGAAATTAACATTTAAAAAACCTTTGAAATTCACTGAAAAAACCATAGGTTTCAGGGACGTCATAGTCAGAAATTAGCATTTAAAAAACCTTTGAAATTCACTGAAAATACCATAGGTTTCAGGCACGTTATAGTTAGAAATTTGCTTTTAAAAAACCTTAGCAATTCACTGAAATAAACACAGGTTTTCAAAGACATTATAGTTAGTTGGACATTTCACTTGTACAAAACCAGAGGCATTTGTCTGTTATGGTTAGTAGAGCTAACTATAACTCGCGCCCATGGGATAATCTGAAGCACCTCCTCGCACCATAATATAACCTTTGATACACCCACTCTAAAATAGAGACTACCATGTTCAAAATCATAGACACAACAATACCACTTACAACATACTCGCACACTCATTCCTAGGTCTACACACACATCCACTCATTTTCCTACACAGTAACTCATATATGCAGTCACTGATCAATACAGCAGTATCATATGCACACATACACCTATATATACACTCACACACCACCACTCATCCATAGACTTATTCACACACCTACTCAGTCATGCAAAGAATCAATCACACCCATTTACTCACCTATACAATTATACACAGACCACCTCACTTATTTATAGAAATACTAACACATACTTACTCTCTTATACAATCACTGATACAACCATACACTCAACTGTAAAGCCACTCTCACAATCACTCACTCTCACATATAGTCATTTATATACTCCAACACTCACATATTCTGTCTTTCACATATGTAGTTTCTCACATATACACCACTGAGACAGCCATTCACTCACCAATACACCCATACACACACTCACCCACCCAACCAGCCCTTCACAGATACACTGATACACTCTTGAACATATACACCCATCAAATCACCCACTCACACATCTATGCACAGTCATACTCCCCGTTCACTCACACAGACACTCAGACACCCATACAGATACTCAGACAACCAATCAATAACCCATATACAAACTTATATAGCTACTCACTAACCCAGGCAGCTACTTATACACCAACTGACAGACTGATACAGACATTTATACAGTTTACTCACTAACCCATGCATTCAGTAAGACATGCTAAATTACTCACTTACACAGTCAGTCACGCATCTGCTAAATCATCCATTCAGACACTCATACAGCCACTCATTTTTTAATACACCTATACATATACATATATATATATATATATATATATATATATATATATATATATATATATATATATATATATATATATATATAATATATATATATATATATATATCTCAAAAACACGCGTAGCTCCTTCTGGAGTGCAGGGACCCGAGAAGAGTGGTGTACACGGCGGCAGAGCGTACCGGCAATATTATCTCCAATGCAAAAAGTCCAAATAAAGTACGCTCTCAGGATCATGGGCAGGACACCAGTTTAGTATATCCAAGTTTATTCCACAACGCGTTTCGAATGTAAACAGCCTTGATCACGTGAAAAGAGCACATAGGATGCGGTAGTTAATAAAGTTTTAGCACGAGTACAAACACTAGAAATCAAAAGAGGACATGTCAATAAACAGAAACTTGGCAGCCATGATGTAACGGTAAGAATATAATCTCCTTTACATATCGATGGTTAAAGTCTCAGAATGTGCACAAAAATAAAATGTACAAATAGTAATGCAATGTCATAATACATGCGTAAACGTACGCTGGCTCAAACACATAGTCTCGCTTCACGAGAAGAAATCCAAGCCACGTCAGAGTAAGACGGGCGGGGCTAAGCCGCCCAGCAGTTGTCCTCAATTTACCTACACAATCACCGTGTATAACCATCTAGCAATACTTGTTTCAGAATAATACAAATGCCTGCTAAAGGTGCGTTCCACCACTAATAGACATGTGGAACATTGAATCAATGCCACAACAAAAAAAAAATGAATGTTGTAAAGTTCGTCCAGGGCCTGCAAAAGTAATTGAAATATTTGGTAGTTAAACATTGTTTGTGAAACGACCTCACCGAGGAGGAAGAATTCAGACTACCTTTCCCGGCATACCGCTTGCTGAAAAGCGAGTGCCATAGGGGTATTAAAATGAGGCAGTCCGTTTTTGTTTCACCTACAAGCCAACCCTATGATTATGGTGCTGGAAGCACTGAAACACATCAGGGAAATAATTGAACTGGGTTTCATAATGCCGCTTCATGAAATAAACAGGTTTTGTCAAACTTACCTTGTGGACTGCATCTTCAAAAGCGAATACCACGAGGCCGACTGTGGGAGACACAGGGGAAAATCGGTCTTTAAAACAAGACCTCACCAAGCTTGAAAAATTGTGCAAAAAGGAGATTAACCGCAGTTGGGAAGTTATCTCCCTCGACAACTATATTGAAGTGGGACGTGTCCCGAGGGGGCTCAGAATCTTGGTCACACCCACGTACCAAAATCCCAACCCTAAACTTTTAGAGGAATGGTCTGCCCTAATGGCAGGTACGTGCAAACAGATGCTTGGTCTCCTTTCCAAATATGCGGCTATGGAGCTACAACTCATCGGGGAGGAACTGAAAGAGCTCCGTGAAGCACTCAATAAATTGCCCAATCAGGAGGAAATCATGAATTTTATAAAGGAAATGGAGATCAGATTAACAAAATACGAGGACAGAATTAAGGCCAGGAAACGGTGGAAATTCATCAGAGACAGAAATGATTATGCGCAAGGACGCATTCTTACCTTCAGCAAAAAATATGATGCAATTAGGAAGGATTACAAGAGAATGGAAACAATCCAAGTTCTAGAATCAGAAACATCGGGTTCAAGTTCCGCCGCTCCGTCTGATGACGAGGACAGGAATACCACTTCAATATTACAAAGATGACCATTTACATCTTTGGAGGAGTACCGTTTTATGCAACTAAGCCTCAGTGCCGCCAAAAAACCGACACGGGGAAGAGGAAAATGAGGAGGCAGAGGACGAGACAAAGGAGAAGAATCAGGAGAGGGGGCGAAGGCCAGCGACAAGTTAACGCCACATGGGAGAGGCATCAGGCGATCGAAGAGAAACAAGTGATGGGTGAGCAACCAAATTCTATTTTTACTATCATTAATCTTTCTCAACATACCCTGACCCCCCAGGAAAGATCGGTCTTGGAGTTAGGCCTTTCTTTCTGTCCAACTGCAAACTTTGACTTTGCTAAAACACATATTGACTTGTTTTTATTCTTACGTAAATTAAAACTACTGAAGTTATATACTTCCAAACAAAATTTACTTTTTTCCAATACAAGGCGTCCAATGTCTCAGACCCCCGCTGATACCACCTTAGCCATACGGGATATTGACACTATGGCTGATATGAGGGAAATACAAATTGGTACCAGAGATTGGGATACAGATCGAGACCTCCTGATTAGTTTGGACATGGAAGTCAGTAAAAGATCTAGAAATTACTTTAAACCCATTTCCAAATTTAACCCTGTTACATGATGGATTAGACACATTTCATGAGGCTGTTTTACTTGATCTGTTGTTCCTTTGGAAAAATGAGGGCAACAATTTTGCCAGGAATCTGACCGTTGCACAAAAGACTGGTATGCAGTCCTTAAAAGCAGCGACTGACTTTGTTATCAAACCCTCTGATAAAGGGGGTAACGTGGTCCTATGGGACATTAACAAGTAACGAACAGAGGCTAAGAGGCAACTTGAGTTCTCAGGTTGCTACCTTAGATCCAGCCAGGCAAGATACAACAAGACTATGTTAGAATACCATAAACTTCTGAATGGCTGGCGCGAGGATGACATGCTTAGCCAAAACGAGTATTCATTTTTGCTGGTCAAGAAACCTGTAACTCCGGTATTCTACATGCAGCCAAAGGTGCACAAGCACCCAACAGATCCCGCCGGGAGACCCATTATATCGGCCAAACAGAGTCTCCTCGAAAACACTTCTATTTATCTTGATTATTTTCTTTGTCCTTATGTCCTGAATTTACCATCATATTGTAGGGACACCATGGATTTTCTAACTAAAGTACAGGAAATTCCATGGAAGGAAACGTATATCTTAGCGACAATTGATGTGGTTGGACTATACACCTGTATCGAACATGATTTGGGCATACAAGCATGTAAATACTATTTTAGGAACAGACCCACCACTATGTACGATTATACCGAAATACTATTGCATATGCTACAATTTTGTCTGTACAATAACTGTTTCCTCTTTGAAGATGACTGGTATGAACAGTATACAGGTACCGCGATGGGAAGTTGCTTTGCTCCATCGTATGCATGTCTTTGTATGGGGTGGTGGGCGGCGGAACATTTGTGGCATGATAATAACATACAATACATGGACAAAGTTATGATGTGGACCCGCTATATAGATGATATTTTTCTAATATGGGACGGACCACAAAGCTCTCTAGATATTTTTATCCAAGGCCTGTTGGTAAACAAATTAAACCTACAGTTTACCAGAAAACCGACTAAACAAGAATTGAATTTCTTGATATTCTAGTGGAGGTCGAACATGAAACATTAAATACGAGCCTCTTCAGAAAGCCCACATCCAGTAACAGCATTTTACATGCACGCAGTCATCATCCTACGGGACTTAAGAACAGTATCCCCTATGGGGAATTGTTAAGAGCTAAACGTAATTGTAGCACTATGAATGCCTTCGAGCGAAAAGCACAACAAATGAGGGCTCGCTTTAAAAACAGAGGGTATTCGGGTGGGACTATCAGAATAGCAGCTGATAAAGCAGAGAAAATAAGCAGAAACAGCCTACTGTTACCTAAAGAAAATAACAGTGATAAACATGAGATAAGACTCATTACCACCTTTAATCATGCCTCACAGGAGATTCACAAAATAGTAAAAAAGCACTGGCATATAGTCAGAAATGACGTTGTTATTGGGAAAAAGGTCAGTCCTACACCACATATAACATACAAGAAGTGCCAGTCGCTAAGAGACATCTTGGTGCATAGCCACCTCACAATCAAGTCAAGGCCACGTGGAACCTGGTTAAAAGAACTTCCAGGTTTCCACAAATGTGGGAGATGCAAAGCATGCAACAGCAGTATAAATGTTAAGACATTCATCTTAGCTAATGGTAAAACAGGGAAAATCAGCTGTTTTATAAACTGCAATACAGACTTTGTTGTTTATGTTTTGGTATGTATTTGTGGCCTACGTTATGTGGGAAGCACAATCTTCCCGGTGAAGAAGCGTGTTCTAGAACATTTGCGCGCGATCAAAAATGGCGATTTGTCTTATGCCATAGCCAAACATTGTGATCAGGCACATCCTAATGTCAAAGATATTACCACTAAAATTTCATTTTTTGGCATTGACAGGGTTGTGTCATCCACGAGAGGAGGAGACCGGGAACGTCAATTGCGACGCCTGGAATCAGAGTACATAGTGAAGTTACAAAGCAAGACTCCAGGAGGCCTCAACCATGAGGAAGATCCCCATGTCCACCTAGGCTGAATTTCTCTCTCCTCTCTATAATTTTGTGTAGTTGTGCTATTTGTCATTTACATACGACATTAGGACGCCACTGCGTTAGATCCTCACGGCTGTGAGATCCTTAATTGTCTGTACTATGCACATGCAGCTAAGACACCAGGGTCTGATTATGCCTAATCTAGGCTTATATCCCCCTTCCCAGTTGTATTTTCTCTATTGCCCCGGTGTTTGCTTCTAAGCCATTCCAATACTGTTTTATTATGTTTCTAACTTAAAACTGATCATGGGCAGACTTGACTTTAGGTCTTTGATTTATTTGCATTCCCTTTGAAACTTTATATCCTGAACTCTTATACAATATGCCACGGGCACTGGCCCGAGTGTTTGTTTTCAGATATATGCCACTTGGCATTTCTTCAATTTCCTTGAATTCATGTATTTTCTTACATACGAGCCATTTATTGTTGATTGAGCAATTATAATTAATTCACTCATGAATTCTTAATTTGTCTTATTTAGAAAATAATTTGTGACTATGTTGCTAATTACTAACGATAAAGTTTTGTTGTTTGAATTATATTGTCTTTCTTCCAACAAGTGTTCAGGATATACCTACATAGATGTAAATATTTCTTCTATGTTTATGATGATAACCCGGAAATGCTTCTTTAAAAAGACATGGCTGCCCGTTATCCAATGTATGACTTTTTGACAAAGACAGTGTGTCGAAACGCGTCAAGTCAATAAATAATTTATCTGCTTAAATTTATCCTGAGTGTGACTGTTTCTAGCGTTGTTCGCAGCGCGAGATATTGACAGATATATATATATATATATATATATATATATATATTTACATATTTATATATATATACATAGGTTTTAGGGAAAGTTATAGTTTTGTACAAAAACAGACAAATTCCCCCGTTATAATTAGTTCCGCTGACTATAACTCGCGCCCCCGCAATGCACTGCTGATGACGTCACATATTACATCACTCATGACATGGTCAGTGACATCACTGATGACATCACTGATGACATCATCCAGTACCTGTGCGTTTCTGTAAAGTTTAAATATGTTTAATATATATATAGGGAAAGGCGTATTGAAGAATGAGTAAGTGTCTGAATGTATGATTTAGAAGGTGCATGACTGACTCTATAAGTGAGTGATTAAACGTATCTTACTGAATGCATGGGTTAATGACTAAACTGTGTGAATGTCTGTATCCGTCTGTCTGTTGATGTGTAAGCGGCTGCACTGGTTTGCGTATAGCTACATGAGTGTCTATATGGGTTATTGATTGGCTGTCTGAGTATCTGTATGGGTGCCTGAGTGTTTGTATGGCTGGGGTGTGTGTGACTCTGTGCATAGATGTGTGAGTGGGTGATTCACTGGGTGCATGGTTTCAAGAGTGCATCTGTGATGGACTGTATGGGTTGGTGAGTGTGTGTATAGGTGTGTTGGTGAAGAATGTATATCTTAGTGGTACATGTGTGAGTAACTACATATGTGAAAGGCAGTATATATGTGTGTTGCAGTATATACATGCTATAAGTGAGAGTGTGTGATTGTGAGAGTGGCTGTATGGATGAGTGTGTGCTTGTATCAGTGATTATATAAGAGCTGGTGTGTGTATAACTGTATAGCTGAGAAAATGGCAGTGTAATTAATTATTTGCATTACTGACTAGGTGTTTGAGTACCTCTATGGATGAGTGACAGTGTGTGTGTGTCTATATAGGTGTATGAGTGCATATGATAGTCCTTTACTGAGTGACCATAAGTATGAGTGACTGTACGAGTGAGTGAGTGGATGTGTGTGTAAACCTAAGAATCAGTGAGTGGGTATGTGGTTATTGGTGTTGGAGTGTCTTTGGTTTTGAGAATAGCAGTCTGTAATTTAGAGTGGTTATATCAAAGGTTATATTAGGGTGTGAGAAGATGTATCAAATTATCACATGGATGATGTCATCAGTGATGTCATCAGTTATGTCATTTGAGATGTCATCAGTGACGTCATCAGTGATGTCACTGACCATGTCATGAGTGATGTAATATGTGACATCGTCAGCAGTGCATTGCGGGGGCGCGAGTTGTAGTTAGCTGAACTAACTATAAAGGGGGAATTTCTCTGGTTTTGTACGAGTGAAATGTCCAACTAACTATGACTTTCCCTAAAACCTATGGTTTTTTCGGTGAATTTCTAAGGTTTTTTTAAATGCTAATTTCTAACTATAACGTCCCTTAAACCGTTATTTTTTCAGTGAATTTCAAAGGTTTTGTAAATGCTAATTTATAACTATTATGTCCCTGAAACCTATGTTTTTTTCAGTGCAAGAAACGTCTGTGTGCAGGCGAGCAATCTGTTGGAGCTATTGTTTTTGCTGCAAACAATCATCGTTGTTAAAAAAATTATTATTTGCAGCGAGTTTTTAATTGCAAAATGTTTTGAAAATATATTTTAGTTCATTCCCTTGTTTTTTTCAATTGTTTGTTTAAAAAACCACCAACAAAATTACTAAAAGAGTTAAAAAACACAAAAAGATTTAAAATGAGTGAAAGGGTAATGTCTGAGTCATGCTTTTAGTGAATAAGTAGGGTCTCAGTGAATGTATGAGTGCAGCAGTATTAAATGACTCATTGGATGAGTGCACGGATAGTGTTTGAGGGAATGAATGAATGCAAGAGTAGTGCCTTAGTGATTGCATGACTGCATGGGTATTGCCTGGCTTGTTGCATGAGTGCAGGGATAATGCCTAGGTGATTTCATGAATGTAACAGTAATGTCTGGATGAATGGATGAGTATATGGGAACTGCCTGAGTGATTGTAGGAGTTTATGGGTAATGCCTGGGTGATTGCATGAGTGCATAGGTAGTCCCTGGATGATTGGAGTAGTGCAAAGGTAGGGCATGGTGATTTTGTAACTGCATGGGTTAAGCCAGGGTGATTGCATGAGTGCAGAGGTAATGGGTGGGTGATTGGAGGAGTGTATCAGTAATGCCTGAGTGATTGCATGAGTACAAGAGTAGTGCTTGGATGATTGGAGTAGTTGAAAAGTAGTGCGTTGTGATTTGGTAAGTGCATGGGCAATGCCATGCAGACTGTGTGAGTGACGAGGTAATGTGTGGGTGATTGGATGAATGCATGGGTAATGCATGAGTGATTGCATGAGTGTATGTATAAAGTCTGGGTGATTGTATGAATACATGGGTAGTGCCTGGCTGATTAGATGAGTGCATGGGTTCTGCCTTAGTGATTGAAGAAACGCATGGATTATGACTGAGTGATTGCATGAGTACATGGGTAGTGCCTGGGTGATTGCATGAATGCAGCGATAATGTCTGGGTGACTGGAGGAGTGCATGGGTACTGCCTAAGTGAATGAAGGAGTGCATAAGTAATGTCTGGGTGATTGCATGAGTGCATAGTAAGTGCCTGGGTGATTGCAGAACTGTATGGCTAATACCTGGATGATTCCATAAGTGTAGGAGTAATGTGTGGATGATTGAAGGAGCACATGGGTAATGTCTGGGTGATTGCAAGAATATAGGAGTAATGTCTGGGTGTTTGCAAGAGTACATGGGACCTGCCTGAGTGATTAAATGTGTGGATTGGAAATGCCTCGGTGATTTTGTAACTGCATAGGTAATGCTTGAGTCATTCAAGGAGTGCATGACTAATGCCTGGGTGATTGAAGCAGTGCATGGGTAGTACATGTATGGTTGTAGAAGTGCATAAGTACTGCCTGAGTGATTGGAAGAGTGCATTGCTAATGGCTGGGTGATTTTATGAGTGTAGAGGTAATGTATGGATGATTGAAGGACTGCATGGTTAATATTTGGGTAATTGGACGAGTGCATGGGTACTGCCTGGGTGATTGAAGGAGTGCATAAGTAATGCTTCAGTGATTGATTGAATGAATGCAAGGTTAATGTTTAGTTGATTGGAGGAGTGCATTGGTAATGCCTGGGTGCATGTAAGTGTGCATGAGTAGTGCATTGGTGCAAGGAGGAGTGCATCGGTAATTTCTGGGTAAATGGAGGAGTGTATAAGAAGTACTTGGGTGATTGCATGAGTGTACAGGTAGTGTCGGTATGATTGAAAGACTTCATGAGCACTGCCTCAGTGATTGTAGGAGTGCATGCGTAATGCGTGGGTGATTGCATGAATGCAGGTGTAATATCTGGGTGATTGGAGGAGTGCATGGATAATGGCTGGGTGCATGGAAGAGTACATGGGTAGTTTCTGTGTGATTGGAAGAGTTCATAACAAGTACCTGGTTGATTGCATGAGTGTACAGGTAGTGTCTGGATGATTGGAAGATTATATGGGTAGTGTTTGAGTGAATGTGTAAGTGCAGCAGAAATGTGTAAGGGCATGTATGAGTGCATGGCTAGTACCTAAGTGATTGTATTAGTGCATTAGTAGTGTCTGAGTGATTGTAGGAGTGCATGGGTATTGCCTGAGTGATTGAAAAAGTGCATGGGTGATATCTGGGTGATTGCATAACTGCATGGTTAATGACTGGGTGATTTGAGTAGTGTGTAGATAGTGCCTGGGTGATTGCATGACTGCAGGGGCAACACTTTGCGGGGGGCACACATTTTGCTACACCACTGATTGGGAGCTGCTTTGAAGACAAGGGGGTGACAGGGTGGCAATAATAGTTGGTATAGACTTGCTTTACTGGTTCTCCCAAGGGCATAATCCCCTTAGCAGGTGAAATGTTCTGTAGTCCTTTTGGCTAGAGAGACAATGGATGTTAAAAGCCCTCTTGGGTGGTATAGGCCCCCACCTGCAGTTTGGGCCTCTCACACAGGTAGAGAGCTTTTCATGGCCAGGGTAGCCCTCTGCAACCGGCTATGAGGCTGGGTTGATGCAATTACCAGAAATCTCCCTAAAACACGTAATTACATTTACCTTTCTGTGAAATGAGACTCGAAGGAATTAGTCGGAACTGCCACCTGTAAAAATACATTCTGGAGTTGGCAAATTATGTACCTGGCACAGCGCCCAACTGTATCAGAGGCGCTCTCTGAAGGTGTATTAATTCTACAGCTCCAAATACGGGCCAATTAGGTTAACGTCATCAAAAGCGGGTGAAAAGTTCATCAAATGTGATCATTATATGTTTTACCAGTTTTCAGGATAAAAGTCCTGTGTGAACAATTTTTGATGGTCTCTGCAGTTATTCCGACATGTGTGAGGGGCCTAAATTCCTGTCAGGCCAGATGTAAACAGACAGCTCCTGGCTGGTGCCTCGTGTGCCAGGGCCGGTGGGTGGGACAAGACAGAGGCAAAGGAGGGGATTGTGGGTCCCCACAGGAGCTGGGGAGGAAGGGTCCCCAAAGGAGCCAGGCTGCATTCCTTCACGCACAGGGCATTCTGCTGCACGCTGCTGGCGCAAGGCAGTGTGGAGGGCAAGCTCATGGTGTCAGAGGCGCTGCGCATCACCCCATTTGGTCCGTGTTTGTTACACCTCGTTGAGGGCACCAGCTCTCCGTATGGCTGTGAGGTTATGGACTGCGGGGCCCTATTGTGCTTCGGGGTGCTGCCAGTTGCCTCTTCCCAGTGCAGGGACTGTGAAGAAGGGGCTGGGGCAAAGTTGGCACAGGAGGTCTTCAGAGCCATGTACATGACCCGCTGCCTGGCACTGCATATGGCACACCTCTACGGGGCCTTCAGGAACTTCCAGGTAATGTGTGGTATTTTTTAAAGTGCACACCCATCGCCATTGAACGGCTCATCGGCATTTTGGTGACACTCACTTGTCTGACTTCCTTATTGAGATAGCGTCCAGCAAACATCATTGCATCTTCTGTGCACTGTAAATAAAATTGTACACATGTGGCGTTGCGATTTTGCTCTGCTTTCAAACAATAACGTATTTTATGGGGACAGTGCAACGCTTTCTCTCCGCGTGTGTGTGCACTGTGTTAGCGTGCGCTTGAGTGCACGTGTCTGTCAGCACACGTGTATGTGTTTATGAGTGAGCATGATGTTTCTCTCTGCCTTCTTAGTAATATGATAATTCTTTCTTTGTACTGACACTGTGCATACTGCATACCTGCAGCACAATTGTGCGTGTGCGTGTTTCTGTGGGAATGTGGTGTGTGTGCGTAAATGTGTGTGCATGTGTATTGTGTGTGCAACCTCGTGTTTGTTGTGTGTGCGTGTTGTGTCTGTGTGCTGCGTGTGTTTTGTGTGTGCCTTTGTGTGTGTGCATATGTTGTGTGGTGTATGTGCCTGCGTGTGTGTTGTGTGTGTGCATTTGTGTGTGTGTGTGCGCTTGCGTGTTGTGTTGTGTTTTTGTGTGTGGGCTGTGTGCGTTTATGAGCACGTACTCTAGACCGCTCACCCTCAAGTTTGACCATGGCCACTCCTTCCATGATATCTTCTGTTTGTGCTCTGGTTATTTCACACCAACCTCACAAGGATGAACGTGCGGCCAGCAGGGTCTCTGGCCGGGGATCAGTGGCGTTCCCTAATCACCCCTCCCTTCTTGCTGGATATTACGCAGCAGCACATGCTTAATTGTAAATGACCTATGGGCGCCGCTGATAAGAGTTTGTTTTCGGTGACTGTGTATGAAGGGATGTCCGTCAGACCCCCTCCGCCCCCTGTCATCCTTTCCTTAGTTGGAGTTGGTCTATGTTAACACTGCAGAATGGCTGTGGGTTTGAGCTTTGCTCGGAAGCACTCTGATGCCTGGCCTCCCTCATCTTGAATTTACAGTGGCACTAATACTTACATTGCTGCATAGTTAGACGCGCCCATTCATTCATCCCTTCCCCAGGTTGGTTGATTAAGCCTCCACTCTGTTGCGTCTTCCGGTTTAGAGATAAGATGGCCTCCTTCACTCTCTCGTATTCCACAGGTGTCTGAGTAAGGAGTGCTCCCGGCAGCACTTCATATACATAAAAAATATTGCCCCGGGACCTGTGCTGCGTGTGTTTTGTTTGTGTGTTCTGTGTGTGTGCATTTGTTGTGTGTGTGTTTTGTGTGTGCGCGCCAGCATGTGTGTGTGTGTGCGCCTGTGCTATGTGTGGTGTATGTACCTGCATGTGTGTTGTGTGTGTGCGTTTGTTGTGTGTCATTCATGCAAGGTTTAATGTGTGCTACATGAATCAAATGGCTGATGCACGCATTTCATTAGAAGTTGCATTTCTCCCAGAACCTTTTTAATGTCATTTTTTGTTCTTATGGCATTGTTTATAGTAACACAATAGTACCACACACTCAAGATTGTAATGCTTTCCAGATATTTACCTACAGCTTTATGAAAGGTCAACTTGTTTTCAAAAAATATTTCCCACATACTACCCACAGTCCCTTAAATGTAGAAGCTTAGTGGGTCACTTTCTTCATCATAACCATTTTTCAGGTCTCCCAGACAGCCTTTGCTGTTTGCCAAAGCTTTTGTTATTCCTTTCTTAAAATAAATATAGATGGTTTGTCAGAGTAACGCTCGCTGTATTTAAAGCTATCGTGGGCACGTTCCTCCAAAATTGATACATAAAATTACTGTGCCATACCTTAACTAACAACAATTAAATGACATGAAATGTTTCACTGCTGACACTAAATGGCTTGAACCGCTGAATTAATGCATAATAAACTTGGAGCTTGTAACCTGCCTGTGGAATAGTTAGAGCTTCTGGCGCCCGGGGCTATCCCCCAGATTGCCGCTAATGGCAGGTAGGGGGGGGGAGGTGTGGGGGAAAAGGACAGCGACATAATAAAAATATACATTGAAAAATGGAACGACGCATCGGTCAGTGCACACACACCCACACCCCTCTGTGGCATGAATCGTAACCTAGACAAGCTCCTACTGTATAGGGAGCCTGAAGGGAGAGATACAAATTAATTGTCACTTACTTATATTAGGGAAGGATACAGTCAGTCAACCGAACCATCCTGGTCCACTCGTGGCGTCGTCCTGAAGTTGAAGAAGGCAGCTACTAACTCAAGGAGTTACAGGATTGAAGGCTGGGGCCGGGGCCGCAAAGCGACTTGTAGCAGCAGACAGTGCAGTAAGTGCACACAGAGTGACACAGGCCAGCCAGCCCAGGCCAGGCAGCCCAGTGCACGTGTGCGTGAGAAGATTAACCAACCAGTGCCAGATAGTAGCAGAGGCGCTCAGACGAAGGCTCTTTCAGACAAAAGAGGTTATTTCTTGAACCTGTGTGTGTCGCTTCAATACATTATTTTGCATCACCGGATTGGCATCTGCTTAAAGTGACAGAATTTAAATATTAATCCCTCCACCGCGCCACCCACCCAATGCCCTGGCAGCACTGTCATGAATGACCCAAGAGGGCTCAGACACTTTGTAAAGTGAACTCTATAGATGCCCCTATGAATGAAGCATGCGCGCCACCATAATTGTCTGGTAAACCACAGTAAGAAGGGATGTTGAATAGCACACACCCAGAACTCAGCCCTTCAAAGTGCTCTCAGATTTGATACTCACAAATGAGCGACAGCGTAGTAAAGTGATTTGTGTAGGATTAGTTTGGTCCGGTGGTAAAGTTGTGATATGAATTACACATTGTGCATTTAAGCCACTTGATGAATATCTACACCTCCCTCCCTTTTCCGTCAAAGGGCAATGATTGGTTTTCAAATATTTTAGGACCTTAATCAGTCGTAATAAATATACGAGCCTATAATGAACTCTCAAGTCGAATCACGTCACCGTGTGAGTGAGAGTGACTGGAGTGTGAGACTGGGAGTGACACTCACTGATAACACCAAGCTTTTCTACTCTACATCGTCGTTAGGCAGGCAGCCGCAGGCAGCGGCGCTGAGCGCGCAAGCAACCCAGCATGCCTTATCCTGCCCAGCAGCACAGGGACCAGCGAGAGGCAGGGGCCACGCCCGGCGTCGAGGTGCACAGAACAACTATGCTGAGCTGCCTGACCTCACTAGTCTGAGACGGTCGGTGCTGCAGTACTGTACAGTGTACTGACTGGAGGACGGCTCCAGATCAACCCCAGATAGTGATTGCTAGCAGCAGGCTTAGCAGCCAATGAACTGCAACTGACCCTAGCTCTGCACATGCCGCGGGCGGCAGGACGTGATGATTGGCGGTCAAATTGTCACTAGCAGCTAGAGCTGCCTGTGAGCAGTTTTACCCAACCGCCAAGCCTGCTGGAAGCAGCGTGCCTCGACTCTCCAGGAGACTCCATGCCGGCCTGGAAACGTGTGTGCAGCAGTATTCGCAAGCATTTGTGCTTGCACTTCAAGCACGTGTGCGGCGCAGCCACCTCCACTGCCGCCCCGCCCCAAAAGAGTGCCGCCTGGGGCGGACCGCCCCCACTGCCCCCCCAGCTACGCCAATGTAACCTGCCATTCTTTTCACCAAAGAACTGGAACGAGTGTGGTTATAAGCTCAGGTGGGCACAAGATTCAGAATACACTGTATGGAAAGTTTAGTACAAGGAGAATTCAGCTGATTTCCGTGTTGGTTGACATTTCTCCTTTGTACTTTATTGAGTCGAACAGCTGCATTCTGGATGATGTCATTGTAGAGTCGTAATTAGCCTCCCCCTTGAAGGATGACACAACTCAGGGATGTAGGAACACGGTGTGTATTTATTAAACACTTTACACTAATAGGAGCGCCAGGCAAGCACCTTGCTCTGTGCCGCGGCTCCACTTCTCCCATTCGCGCTCTCGCGCATGCGCACTGGCTCTCGCGCGTTCTGCCCTCGCGCGCTGCGTAGTCACACAGCGTGCGAGAACTAGAACGCACACTACAGTCATCGATCAATGTTTCCATTAGGATTGGGAAGAGGAAGTGAAGTTTGCTTATGTCTACCTCCAAGGCAGACCTCCGATCCGAGTCCACAGCCTTAGAGCAAGCAGCGGTCACGAAAGGGTCTGGCGTCCTGCCTTCATCCCTTATGAATATTCATGAGAGCAAAGGAATGCGACCCAGGATCCGCCATGTGAGGCATGTGAGAGCTGTATGGGATGGAATGGATGGGAACGCAGTATTGACTCACTCAGGAACTACAGTGCTGGCCTGTCAGCTTTGAGCGTGCATTGTGTCATTGCAAACGAGGAGCTACCGATAGTGAATGTATCATAATCTAAACACCTTTCATCCTGACACCTTGCAAAATGTTCGAAATTTGGTTGTAAATAAAGAATATCGCATTTCTTCCTCCTTCAGCTATCAAGAGGATAGACTTGGCGTGCTAACGATCCCCATGTCAGCATTTTCTGCTTCTTTGATGTCTAACTAAATGTTTTCGCCTCGGCAATAAAACTAGATAGCAAACATGATTTCCAGTATGTATTCCTAAAGGGGCCCGAGTCAAGTAGCGAAGCGAGCCACATGTAACGAGATTGCGCAAAATGACAAGGGCCAGTACCGGCAGTGGTGATCAAACCCCCCCTGATGAACACATCCCCGGGGCAGGAGTCAAATACACGGCTCCTTGCTGGCTCTAATTGTCCCTTTCAATTGTGCGCCCACGGCTGTCAGGCCGGCGGTGCAAAACTGACCGGAGCACACTTCTGGGAAATGGGGGTTTTATTCACCTCATCTAACGTGGTACAAACTGCTGACACTGCTCGGCCTCCCAGCGCCCACACAAACAATGGAATCATGCCAACGCTTTCCTGCCTCCCAGCGCCCACAAAAAAATGAAATCATGCCAGCGCTTCCGGCCTCCCAGCACCCACACAAACAATGGAATCATGCCAGCGCTTCTTGCGTCCCAGCGCCCACAAAAAAATGGAATCATGCCAGCGCTTCCGGCCTCCCAGCGCCCACACAAACAATGGAATCATGCTAGCGCTTCCGGCCTCCCAGCGCCCACAAAAACAAGCATTGGCATAGCCAATAGGTCTCGCCTTTGGGACCTTATAAGTGTTTAGCTATGCAATAGTTGCATTACTAAATACGTATAAGGTCCAAAAAGTGAGACCTATTGGCTATGCAAAGTGGCCGTGCGGCCGCGAAAGTGATCGCGATCGCGATCAAACATCAAAGCGGCTGTGCGGCCGGTAAAGTGAGAGTAATCATTTCGCGGCCGCTTTGATGTTCTGGGTGGACGCGCGGCTCAATGATCACGCAGGCTGCCAAATGGTGCGTGCTCCTGGTGCACATGCACTGTAGTTGGTGGCCTGAAAGCACTAGTTTGCACTTTCAAATCCCCCATTTACAAAAGCTCTCACGAGAGCAGCGCTAAAGCGCTGGCTCAGGCGAGACCTAAAAATTGAATCATGCCAGCGCTTCCGGCCTCCCAGCGCCCACACAAACAATGGAATCATGTCAGCGCTTCCGGCCTCCCAGCGCCCACACAAACAATGGAATCATGCCAGCGCTTCCAGCCTCCCAGCGCCCACACAAACAGTGGAATCATGCCAGCGCTTCCGCTCAGGGTTTGGACGGAAAACTTCTGTTGCTATTTCGTTGCTTTTACAAGGGAGTTTTGACAGTTCTGTGCTACTGTGGGAGGGACACTCAACACCTCATGTTATGTACTATTTTCCCTCCTTCTTTTTAGCGTTATTGCTTCACAGACTAGGCTGAAGGTAAAAGCAAGAAATATATGTTGTTTTGAACAGGTACTGACGGTCGTGTTACATTTTATAGCTTTATATCCTGCTTGTGAGCACTACACTGCCTGTTACATTCCCTAAACCTGCAGCTTGGGCCTATAACAATGTGGGAGAGGATGGATACATAATAAATATTGCCCCCGGGACTTAGCCCACCTGGATAACAAAGCGTGGGAGCCCGCACTCAATTATTATTTTTTTTCGGCCAATGTTCGCGCTGGGTGCGAGAATCTCGCCGATTCTTTTGAAAAAAATGCTTTATTTTACCCGGGGGGTCCTTGTGGGACCCCCCTGAGCAGGCCTAGGGTCAGGGTGTTTCTACCCTGCCCCCTTTTCTTTTTTTCACCTTTGTTTCCCTGTTTTCTTGTGACTCGGTAGATTGCCAACACTTCCCGGTTTTTAGTGTTTACAGGCAATTAGAATAATGCTTGTGATCGGGAGGGTGCGCGCATCCTCTGTGCCTCTAAATATCAAAACTTTTATTGTTTGATTTTCTCAGCAACTACTGAATGGATTTACACCATTTAAAAAAAGGACGCTTTCTGAAGCAAGCACTACCTTTTTGCCAAATTTGATGTTATTCCGTTCAGCAGTTCCAGCTGTAGCTGTGTCTAAAGTTTCCTATGGGAAATGCATTTTTCGACCTCTTTTTTTAATGTCTCAGGAACTACTGAACGGATTTACACCATTTAACAAAAGAGTTCTTTCTGAAACAAGGGCTAACTTTGTGCTTAATTTGGTGTAAATCCGTTCAGCAGGTCGGGCTGTAGCTGTGTCAAAAGTTTCCTATGGGAATTAACATGGAGAAAACACGTTTTGGGACCCCCTTTTTTTGCTCAGCCCCCACTTGCCGAATCCCCCCGAAACTTTGAAGATAGGAGCTGACCGGAGCGCCCCACGAGTTTTGAAAATTTTGCGAAGATTCGTCAACTGGCGCCAAAGTTACCGGGAAAAGAAAAAACACTTTTCCTATGGAAACTAGGTCCTGACTATAGCTATCTACTGGCGACCGGTTATATTAGGGGGAGAGGAGGTCTGCCACTCTATCACAAGGATGATGTCATCAGTGATGTCATCAGTGATGTCATTTGAGATGTCATCAGTGATGTCATGAGTGATGTCACTGACCATGTCATGAGTGATGTAATATGTGACGTCATCAGCAGTGCATTGCGGGCGCGCGAGTTATAGTTAGACCGCCAGTAGGTAATATATATATATATATATTCACTGAAAAAACCATAGGTTTCAGGCACGTTATAGCTAGGAATTAGCATTTTAAAAACCTTAGAAATTCCCTGAAAAAAACATAGGTTTCAGGGGCGATATAGTTAGCTGGACATTTCACTCGTAAAAAACCAATGAAATTCCCCCGTTATAGTTAGTTAAGCTAACTATAACTCGCGCGACCGCAATCCACTGCTGATGACGTCACATATTACATCACTCATGACATGGTCACTGACATCACTCATGACATCACTGATGACATCTCAAATGACATCACTGATGACATCACTGATGACATCATCCTTGTGATAGAGTGGCAGTACTCCTCTCACCCTAATATAACAATTGATACACACATTCAAAAATAGAGACTAAAAATTAACAAAATATTTGAAATACCAATACCAGTTACAACAATCTCTTCTGTAATTCTAAGATCCACATACACATCCACTCATTCACCAACAGTCCTATACAGTCACTCATACATGTACTCACTCATATGTACTCATACACCTATACATCCTGTTACACAATGCCACTCATCCATAGAGTTACTCACACACATAGTCACTCATGCTAATAAATAATCAAACATACATTTACTTGCATATACACTTATACACCACCACACTTACTTCTACGGAAACTTACACATACTTAGTCTTTTAAACAATCACTTATAGAAACACATACTTATTCATACAGGAACTCTTTCAATCTCTCACTCTCACATATACTCACTTATATACACCAATAGTCACATATACTAGTTTAAAACATAAGTAGTTACTCATAAAGACACTATTGAGAAAGTCATTCACTCACTAACACACCTTTACACATACTCATCCACCCATACAGTCCTGCACACATGCTGTCTTCAACACATACAGTGAGTCACTCATTCATGCACCTATGCACTACGTAATACCCCCCACCGAACCATGCAGACACTCAGACTGATACTCAAAAAACCAACTAATAATCTATATAGACACCCATGTACCTACTCACCAACCCATGCAGCCACTTATACACAAAGTGAGATACTGATACAGATATTTACATATTTAAACATTACTCACTAAGCCATGTATTCACTATGATACACGCTATCAGTCAGTTACACAATACATTTTTCAAAAAAAAATCATCCATTTAGACACTTATATACCCATTTATTCTTCCATCGACCTTGAGATATACATATATAAAACCTATTTAATTTTCAGAAAAACACACATTCACTGGATGATGTCATCAGTGATGTCATCAGTGATGTCATTTGAGATGTCATCAGTGATGTCATGAGTGATGTCAGTGACCATGTCATGAGTGATGTAATATGTGACGTCATCAGCAGTGGATTGCGGTCGCGCGAGTTATAGTTAGCTTAACTAACTATAACGGGGGAATTTCATTGGTTTTTTACGAGTGAAATGTCCAGCTAACTATAACGTCTGTGAAACCTATGTTTTTTTCACTGAATTTGCGAAGTTTTTTAAATGCTAATTCCTAACTATAACGTGTGTGAAACCCATGGTTTTTTCAGTGAATTTGTATGGTTTTTTAAATGCTAATTCTTATATTTAACGTGTGTGAAACATTTCATTTTTTTTTATCTTTGCAAGGTTTTTTACATCTTTTTTTTTTACTTTTTTTTCCCTTTAAACACTATGGTAAAATTTAATGCATTCTGCAATATATAAATTTTCACCTTTTTTTAAAAAAAAGGTAAGATATAGTTGTATAACATAGTGAATCTTTTTTACAATTTTTTTTTTTTTTATAAATTTTTTTTTACTGTGCGCGTACGGTAAGCTTACCGTAAGCGCATGTTTCGCTTTATGTACGTAATATTTCTACTCTGTTTGCGTATGGTTACGCAATTTGCGTAGACGTCCGTACTTCCTACGCGACGCGTAAGCGCATACTTTACACGTGTACACGCGCGCGCACGTTACGCGGAAGTGTTGGTGCGTGCCTGTTATGCGCATGCGCGCGTGCGCGTGTGTTTCGTACACGCATGCGTACTTTTACCGTAAGCGCTCCGTAAGCGCTCCGTAAGCGTAATGTACGCGCACGGTTGGTCATGTGATCAAGAAACAACACTTTTGATTGGTTTAAACTACTTTCAGTTCTAGAACCTTCCTACACCACACCCATTCCCCTCATTACTGCTTGTGACCCCTTAGGAGAAGGAGCTGAGTTGTCTTTGTGATACGATGGCAGAACAGCAGTCCTCTTCTTAGAGTGAGCCTGGTAGCAGCATCATCAGAGAGAGAAGGAGGAAACAAAAGACTTCTTTTGTATGGGAATATTTTACCTATCCAGAGGGGCAGAAAAAGGTAAACGCTCCTTTAGTCACCTGCTCACTTTGTGAGCGTGTCTTATCTAGAGGGAATCCAAGGAAGAAGTATTCCTTTGGAAATCACTCTATGGTTAGACACATTAAGGATAAACATCCCAGGACTTATGCTCGACATACTGGAGAAACATCTCCAGTAAGTCACCCGAGCACACCCGCAGAAGCTCAGCCGAGTACATCTTCGGCAGCTCAGCTGAGCCCTCCTCTGTGGTGGGAGCATCACCCTTTTCTGCTCCTCTGGATATAAACCCTCGTTTTGGGAGGGTTACAATGAGGTGCACAAGATGTCATGGCCTTATTGTTCATGCGGAGACCAGTGTTTCCCTAATAAACAATAGGATAGACCAGCACATCTGTGGTCCTTGTTAGTATTCCCATTCTTTCTTTCCTCTTTCCCTTTATGAAAACAACGGTTCTTTTAAGAGCCAACCTTACCTCTTAACTTTTTTTTAATTTTTTTAATCACTTTTTTAAATTTTTTTTTTTTTACCGTACGCGTACGGTGCGCGCATTTTTTTTTTTTTTTAAAAAAACAAAACATTTTTAATCACCCTACAAGGTCCTTGAGGGACTACTACAGAAATGAGAAAAGCATAGAGAAGAGTAGTGAAAAAAAGTGAGCATTAAAGTAAATGTGTGATAATTCCAGAAATTTCACACTTACCTGACAATCAAAATAACTGAATTAAAAATAAGTGATTTATTTAACTTTCTATAAAGAAGTTTATTTTTTATATTTTTCCTTTCTCAATCTGTAAAAAAAGAAAAAGGTATTAATATTTAACAATACATTTTAGAATACAGTGCACATATTTTCATATTTCAACAAACATTTTTTTGCCCTTTTTTTGCTGTTTTCAGAATATATTGCATTTCACTGTAAATCGTAAAAGCAATTGCATTCATCACTTAACAGCGGGCAAAAAAAAAAAAACAATCTGAAAGATTGTTTAAAAAAAGCCCAGAATCTCTTCTCACTAAAACATACGGTAATAGAAATGTAACATTTGCAATAAAAATCTCACCTAAGAACAATAACTAATTCCAATAAATATCGTCTGAAAATTCTGTTGCATAAGCATAATCACCAAAATATTTTGTGTCAAAGAAGTCCACAATGCAAATTATTACCTTTCCTTTAGGCCAAATGGTAATTTTTAAAATATTTTTTGATGACATTTCCAATGGTAATCCAATTAAATTGCAATAATGTTTTGTACAGATGTTGCAATTTCTGTCTAAAATTTTGGTTTCAGAAAAATTAAATAGGAATTTGCTAAATCAAAAGGCAAACGTTGCTTGAAAACCAATTGAGAATCATTACACAGTGTCCAGCCTTTTTTACATTTAAGAAAAACTGTGTAATGACCAGAAGTTACAATAGGCCCATCATGGAAAATTATTGCAACTGTGACAAAAGTTTTTCCAGAAATTGATAATTGCTGTCCTGTAAATTTCTTTATTAAAGTGTCCAATTTTGTTCCATCAGCTCTACAACGTTGCATCATTAAAATTACATACTGTCCATATTTCTTTAAAAATAACGTTGAAAACATGTCTGATTTACATTTAGAACATTCCATGTTGTGATTGGCATCTTTAAGTAATTTACTAAAAGTCACTGATTTAGTCTCTGGCAATGTTAAATAGATAAACCTTTCTGAATCAACATTAGAGCTGCATGTGTAGAAACAGTTTTCACAACTATGTTCCCATTTATAACAGAGACCAAACAAATTTTCAATTTCTATCCTTTCATCTTCGAGTACCAAAAGGATGTACATCAAGAATTCCTGTGCATCTTGCTGGACATTTTGAGAAAACTTTGTTTGTCCTGAACATACATCTAATAGATTTCTAATTTCAGTCGCACTTTCTATTTTAGCTTTATCAACACTCAGCTTCTCATAAAGAAGACTTAGCACAGAACAGAATCTTTTTTCATGATTTTCTATTATCTGCTATTTTCAAAATGGCAACCAACAACCTCTTCAACATTGTCCTTTTTCTTTTTGCTTGCAATCACATGACTCTCTTTTTGTTTTCTCTTCTGTACATCCTCATTACAGATATTCTCAATTCTCCTTTTCCGTCAAACAACACGTTTCTCCAACACAGGATACTGACCTAAATGAGGAGCATAGGTTCTTCTTAATCTATTATACTCCTTTACACAATTTGCATCAGCACTAACTTTTGAGTCATCAAAGTCTATCATGAATAAACCAGATAATGTTTTCACTCGTGACAAAGCAACATATGCCATACCTTCTTTGAACACAGTAGATCCAATATATACAAATGCACTATCAACAGTTAATCCTTGACACTTGTGAATAGTTACAGCATATGCTAGAGAAAATGGAAACTGCTTCCTACGTACATATAAGTCTTTCACAAGCAAAAAACGGTCTGAACAACGACTAATGTCTTTTACCTCTTCAATCTGATCAAATTTTATTTTTAAAAACTCAATTCCTTCTTTTTTCTGGTAGTTAACAAAACCCACAACTTTACCCATAGCTCCATTTACTAAACCTTTTTCAACATCCAAATTTCTCCTTAAAAATACTCGACAGTTCATGCAAAGATATAGATTTTTTTCTAATCCAGCTGTTTTCGAAATGTTCTTCTCTAGAGAATCCAATTTATTTTTCAGTTCGCCTGTTAATGTAATAGTAATTCTTTCATGTTGGATTTTGTCCACTGCTTCCATTTTCCTAATCTCTTCCTTTTCCAATTTCAAAAGTTCCTCATTGAATATTGAGCATTCACGTAGTGTTGGCATTAAGCAGATTACAGTATTTTTTTCTGCAATGTTCTTGTATATTTTCTCTGCAACTATTTCTTCACTTGGAAATAAATTATGTAGCAACCGACTCTGTAATGCTTTTCTGCCAACTTCTGTGAGTAGTCCAATTCTGATATCTTTCAGAATACTTCCATATTCTTCATCATTTGCTTGCCTCATATTGGTAGTGAGTTCTTTGTACTCAAAGAATGACCAAATATTCGCATTACCAATGCTTCCTAATGACTTCTTTGTGTCCTCATGTGTCACAGTATTAAACACTGGTTGTCCTTTAACTGGAGTGAGCTGGAGTAGATCCCCAAAAACTATAACATATTTTCCTCCAAATAACACGTCATAGTCTCTCTTTAGAATTTGCTGCATTCTTAAATGCACAAAGGCAAGCATTAAGTTTGATACCATGCTTACCTCATCAATAATGAGAACTTGCATCTTCTTCAACACTCTTGAAACTTCGAAACATGCTTCGCCAGTTAGCTTGTGATATTCTATTTTGTTCTCATGCTCCACTGGTAACATTAGCAAGCGATGGAGAGTATTTCCTTTAATATTATATGCTGCTAACCCAGTTGGAGCAGTAACAACACAAGATAAAATTGAATCAGTTTTTTGCTGTAGGTAGCTTCTGATGAATTTAATTAAGAAACTTTTCCCAGTTCCAGCTTGTCCACTCACATACAACCTAATTGATTCAAATGATGTGCATGTGCACTCTTTATTTTCATGTAGTAATCCGTGATCAATTTTTTTTCTGACTTCTTCATAAATGTGTTGTTGTTCTTCATTCAGTTGTTGTTCCAAATCTGGTAAGTCTATTAAATCTTCCTGAGCTTGATTCATAGCCGTTTCCACTTCAGTCATGGCTATTGCAGCTTCATTTTCTAAGATTGGCTGTCCTAGTGGATCTTGACTGAGCGTTCCAGAACTTTGGCTGTCTTGAGAACTGTCTCTAGCTACTTCAGCTGCAATTGTAGCTTCCTGTTCAATTTCTTTGTTTAACATTTGGACATAATTCCTGAAAATACTGCATTCAATGGTATCTTTACATGCATTA
Organism: Triturus cristatus; assembly: GCF_964204655.1. Taxonomy (NCBI): domain Eukaryota; kingdom Metazoa; phylum Chordata; class Amphibia; order Caudata; family Salamandridae; genus Triturus; species Triturus cristatus. The sequence goes on along the minus strand of NC_140593.1, from coordinate 27,662,962 downwards.
AATGAATCCTCATAGCTTTGAAATTCTCCAAGTAGTTCGTCCTCTGAACGCCATGGTTTAAACAGCTGTAAAAGTGCCAAGTAGTAAAATTCCTTTTTGTCAGTAGTGTCACAACTCAGCTTCCTATGATTAATCAAACTTCCTTTTGTTTGCTTCACCAAACATCCTTCCTCACCAATGACTTTATATTTTCCATTGTTGATGTCTTCTGTGGCTTTCCGTGAAAAAATGTAGTTCTGCAGCACTTCATAGAGACACATGTTCTCAAGATGATGACTTCTTTTTTGGTAATATGTGTCCAACCTGTTTGTTTTCAAAATATCTGTACTTTCTGGGTCGTTCTCGGCCAAATATTAAATTTCTCCAACAGATTTCAGTACCCGATTTCGCATTCCTGCAAGGCCTAAACTGACCCAAATTATTCTTCTTGATTTCGAGTACAGACTTGCAGATGATAACCTACCTGAACATTCGTAGGATCCAATTTCTCGATGTGATAACATCTTTAAACTGAAACTGTACAGCTTCTTACTGACAGTCTTCTCATGAGAAATCTCTTCCCACATTTCCTTCAATTCTGTTTTCTCAGATTTAGTGATGTAAGATGTGACATACCGAGCAACAGCAATAGAATTGTCTGCCACATACTGAATATCCATGTTAGCATTCCACATGGATAAAATGACTGGGTTGTAGTCATTTATATATTTTGACTCTTCTTTTCTTCTTAGGTTGTACGTATTTTTGGGAGATTTTCTTGTAATAGTATGTCGCACAGCTGACATAAAACTGTTGACTCTTCCTTTTGAAAGAACAGGTCTAGGAAATCCAAATCGACATTTTGTGTAGAATTTATCTTTGCTCTTGTACTTTCCACACCGATGACTTTGGAAACGTAAAACTTGCTCTTTTAACTTTTTCTCTTCTGTGCTTTTAGGTATAGCACATGTTGCATATTCTTCAATGAAAGATAACACTGCTTCATCAGCATCTGTTCCAAATTTTGGAGCATCCTTGATCCACAACAGCATATGAATGTGAGGAGCACCTCTTGCTTGGTACTCTTTTCTCCAAAACAAATCCACAACTTCTCCAAGTGGTGGATTTTTTTTATTGCAGATGAAGGACATCATAGCCTCAAATCTATGATTGAAATATCTGCAAACATTAACCGGATCCAATGAGCACAGTTCTCCTGCTGTCTTGTATTTGATGTTTTTAATGTTTGAATTTGCCTCTCGTAGAAAATCCAGTAAATCATCCCAAGCGTACTCGGCACAGCTTAGGGTTAGGAACCATGTTGGAGTTCCTAAATTCCGTAACATACATTTCAATTCTCCATGGCGTCGGTACCAATATTCATTCGTCCCACGCTGACAAGCCATCAGATTGATCAATTGTGATTCCAAATGATCATCTCGCTGCTGCACTTTGTTCATAAAATCCTTAGCAGACACATTATGTAGATGTGTTCCACTTTTTAAAATGTGGTTTACTGCATAAGATAGTGCAGACAAGTCACTTTCAAATAACAGATGGAACAAATAAGGAATACTTTGATGAAATCTGGGATCTTTTGCATATAATCTTGTAGTCCGATACTCAGAAGCAGGAATCTGGACTGGAGGTTCATCGTATCGTCCACCTTCTCCTGTAGGAAACAGCTGGGGAAAACAACGAGCTTCCAAGCTCTCCTCCTATACACTCACGGGAGTTCCTTGTGATTTTTTCATTTGAAACAGATCAATGGTGTTTGCCATAACTTCTTTAGAATGAAGAGGATGTATGCTGAAATGTTCATAAATTTCTTCTTCTTTTGACTTGTCAACTTTTTCAATTTGCCCAGTTGGTGTTCCTGTGTCTCCTAGTACATCTTCTTCATCTTCATCTATATAAATTGATTCATACCATTTATTATTTTTTTTCAAATACAAATTAGCTCTTTGTACTTTTCGTACATCTACCAGCTCCTGCCAAATGTTCTTACTCTTTGTAGGTACACCATTAACCAGAATAACTAATGGTTCAGTTTCCAAAGTATCTGTATCAATAGTTTCCATATTTTTTTTCAAATCCAACGGCAAATAGACAACTCTTCCTTTCAAACCTCTCTGTAAATCTGAAGGAGGTAATTTGCCTGTTTTTGGCTCCATACGTACTATGGTCTGGAACGGATGAACACATTGAATGAGTATAGACTCATACGTATTTAAATCAGAAAGTTCTGCAGGAACTTCAACCAATTCTAAATTATTATGTACAGCTCTAGCTGGCATTTTATTTTCTTCTAACTTGTTGTAACAGTATTTACAAATACGATGATCTTCACCCAAATCAAAACAATTTTCAAGAAATATATATGTTGCAAAATCATTCCACTTATAATTATCTTCTTCTTCACTTTTTTTGTAGAGATCAACATTCCTTGTTTGGATTTTATAATGGCTTCTCCGGAAACAAATACAAGTAATATTTGGTCTTTCATTAGAGATGATAGCAAATTTTGTTATTTGATCTTCAAATTTCTTATTTACGGAGGGTTCTACATTCTCTTCCACATTTTCCTCAATAACTGTGTCATTCCCTGCACTTTCTTGTTCTGGACCAAAGTAACAAAACTGAATCTCATCAGTAACATTCTCAACATCTGATACAGATCCACGAAACAGAGCATTATTCAACTCATTTAACTTTAGTGCTGGACTTTTAGCAAAATACAATCTTCGCACAAATTTTCTAATTTCAGTATGATGAACTGCCAGCATCCTAAAATGTTGAAAAACACTTTGACAAACTTTCCTAGATAGACAAGCCAGAGAGTGTCCTTGCAAACCAGTATTCTCTCTCACTCTGCATGGATCTAGTCCTTGAAGCACCTTAATCTTCTGTTTAACACTCTTTTTACTATATTCTCTTAAAAACTCACGTAATTTATCAATAGATTCCTGTCGCAAAGTACAAATACTACTACAATTCCAAGTATACACTGGGGCTTTAGGACGTCTCCCCATAACCTCATCCGCAATCACTTCTTCCTCATTTCTTGGAACCATTTTCTCCTTTTCCATTATACAACCATCTTTTACTTCATATGCTCGTCCACTGGTGTCAACTGCATGCAGCAAACTATTACTTTGAAGATAACTCTCTTCATTAAAAAATGGTTCAGTACTTGAACTATGCATCCATTCTCCTAAAAACACTTTACAAAAGTTATTTCTTTTCACTACTCTTTTCGTTTTGCTTTGTGACTTCATTACATTGACTTTTTTTTCTAGTGTGCGCATCCTGTTCAAAATTAAAATGAATAGTTTTCTTTTTAATTCTAAAGCCTTAGCTACAATGGCTTCAATATCTTTTTTTCTCTTGTAAAATTTAGCTCTTTTCTTATATTTTTTCACATCCTTTAGCAAATTGGACATCACTCTTCTCTGAAACATTTTCCTACGGATCTCTTTAAATGCTGATTTTCTTTTCAAGTCAATTTTTATAGCTTCTGCTTGTCCATTAGCATTTAGTAAATTCTCACTATTCTCCTGTTGTTTTGTACTTGAAACAGTTTTTCCAATGGGGACATTTTTTAAATTTTTCCTTTTTTTGAATATATTTTTAAAGAATTCCTTTGTCTGCTTACCAGAAGACTTTTTCTTTTTCCCAACATGAGCATCTTCAACTAACTTGGGTCCTCCAGTTGTCTTCAAATATACATGTTTTTTCTGTTTTTTTCGCTGTCTTGATTTTATAGGCATCTTATATTTCCTTCACTGCTCTGCAGCAATACCTGAAAGAAACTAAAAAAAAATACCTTTTTGTAATTTTAATATATTACTATATTTGTTATGATCTTTTCTTTTCTTATAACACTATCTACCCCTTTCCTACAAGTGAAAAACACAAGAAAACCAACACAAATTTAATCTCTAAGAACATTTCCTGTGTGCACACATACTCTTTGTGTGATTCTAGGCAGAACACGATATTTCATTTGCAAATCAAAAGCACACTTATTTTTTTTTTTTGCAACTGTTAATTACTCTAACAGTCTGACACATTTTCTTTATACTTTAGAGAGGCAGAAAAGAGCACATGTCCAATCAGCTTTTTTAGAGCATGTACATGTGTAACCTGGCTGACTGACTACACTCCAGCAAAGATAATGATCCTTGGTGATGTTCAATGCATTAGCGTTCACTCCTACCTAAATCACCACACAGTGCTGATTAGTAAGCGTGAGTGTACAGGAAAAACAGCTAGCTCTCTGCTAAGAGTGTGGTTCTGAAGACTGTCTACTGTCAGGCGCAAGAGAGACTTGAATGGACCCTTACATAACTGCATAAACACTGTAAACATGTATGTAAACCTACATGTGTGGTAAGGGTTAATATGAGTTTTTAGCATGTAGCAACTACATGACCCATTGCAAGAGTCGAAGAAAAATCTACTATATGGATTTCAAATATGTTAGCATTTGCCTCTTATTTGAGAAACTGTTTTGGGCTGAATGTTAACCACCACATTTCCAGAAAACAAGCTTCCCCTTTCATACGAATACAATTCTAAATGAAGCAGAGTATCACAAAATACATCTCTGACAGCAATTCCTCTGTGCTCACAGACTCATGCTGTGATTTTACGCAGAAAATGAAATTTGCTTGCCAATTTCAAAGCACACTTACTACTGTTTTCTGTGATTTTAGGCAGAAAATGAAATTTGCTTGCCAATTTCAAAGCACACTTACTACTGTTTTTTCCTCCAAGTGTTAAGTACTCTAACAGTCGCATACATTTTCATTACAGTTTTCAGATACAGAAAACAGCACATGTGCAAACAGCTTTTTGAGACCATGAACATGTGTGACCTTGGTGACTGACTACACTCTAGCAAAAGAAATCAGCCTTAGTGATGTTGAATGTATTAGCGTTACTCACTGCTACCTGAAACACCACTCACTTGTGAATACTAAGCATGATTCTACAGGATAAACTGCTGTGTGTGTGCTAAGAGTCTGCTTATGCAGACTGTGTATTTTCAGTTACAAGAGTTATATGCATGGATACATCCAAAAAGACCCAGAGTGACACAAAATACATCTCTGACAACAATTCATGTGTGCTCACAGACTCATGCTGTGATTCTAGGCAGAAAATGAAATTTGCTTGCCAATTTCAAACACACTTACTATTGTTTTTTCCTCCAAGTGTTAAGTACTCTAACAGTCGCATACATTTTCATTACAGTTTTCAGATACAGAAAACAGCACATGTGCAAACAGCTTTTTGAGACCATGAACATGTGTGACCTTGGTGACTGACTACACTCCAGCAAAAGTAATCAGCCTTAGTGATGTTTAATGTATTAGCATTACACACTGCTACCTGAAACACCACTCACTTGTGAATACTAAGCATGAGTCTACAGGATAAACTGCTGGGTGTGTGCTAAGAGTCTGCTTATGCAGACTGTGTTTTTTCAGTTGCAAGAGACATATGCATGGATACTTCCAAAAAGAACCAGAGAGACACGAAATACATATCTGACAGCAATTCCTCTGTGCTCACAGACTCATGCTGTGATTTTACGCAGAAAATGAAATTTGCTTGCCAATTTCAAAGCACACTTACTACTGTTTTCTGTGATTATAGGCAGAAAATGAAATTTGCTTGCCAATTTCAAAGCACACTTACAACTGTTTTTTCCTCCAAGTGTTAAGTACTCTAACAGTCGCATACGTTTTCATTACAGTTTTCAGATACAGACAACAGCACATGTGCAAACAGCTTTTTGAGACCATGAACATGTGTGACCTTGGTAACGGACTACACTCCAGCAAAAGAAATCAGCCTTAGTGATGTTGAATGTATTAGCGTTACTCACTGCTACCTGAAACACCACTCACTTGTGAATACTCAGCATGATTGTACAGGATAAACTGCTGGGTGTGTGCTAAGAGTCTGCTTATGCAGACTGTGTATTTTCAGTTGCAAGAGACATATGCATGGATACTTCCAAAAAGAACCAGAGAGACACGAAATACATCTCTGACAGCAATTCCTCTGTGCTCACAGACTCATGCAAAAATCACCACATACATCCCCTCTCAAACTCATAACTCACCTTTAAAATTAGTTATTTGAGAAAGAAATGTGGCACTCAAACAGCAGACTATCAGAGTCAGAATATCAGAGCTGTACACCTCTCTGCTCTGAGCAGAACCAATAAATGGCAATGTTTCCCTCTCTTTTTTCACACATATACATGTTAATTACAAATCTCAGTGCTTCCAACTTTTTTTCAAATGAAATCATACATTTCTATAGGTTGAAAACTTCAACCCTTTTCCAAATGTACTCTTCCCCCAAATTGACTTCTGCCTGCTACCATAGCAACAGCTCATGGAACACTGCTGTGAGGAGAGAGGTCAGAAGTTCACCACACAATGTTTCAAATTGAAAGACCAAGAGTGCTTCACCTGTCCAACCTAACAGCAAATCCAAACTATTCTTCTGTGTGAACACAATTTTCTGAACCAATACAAAACATGCTTCTAAAAATGTACACATACAGCCTACTTTTTACTGTAAAAAGATTTGAATCAGCCAATGAGTTCTTTTTATTTTAAAAAAATATGTATGCCTCCATTTTCCAACTGTCTTTCATTTCATATTGCCATTCTACTGAAATACACCTTCTGAATGCATCCAGATCTCCTTGAAAGATGTTCACAGTGTGAATTGTAGGTCACAGCTATGTCTTCTGGAGTGAAAAATTTGCAGAAAAAAAGAGAGGGAAACTGTGCCATTAACTGGTTCTGCTGAGAGGAGAGAGGTGTTCAGCTCAGAGATTCTGGTCTGATAAACTGCTGTGTGACTACCACATTTCTTTCCCAAATAACTAATTTTAAAGGTGAGTTATGAGTTTGAGAGGGGGTGTTTGTGGTTAATTTAGATATAAAAAAAAGAATTGTGATTATTTGTTGAAAGTTGTGATTTACATTTTCTGTTTTGGGAGATATTTAACTGTCTTGAATATGTAAAATATTATGGAGTATGTTTTCACCATAAGTTAATGTGTACTGGTAACAATGAGGAATACTGTTTTGTGCCTACCATCAAACCACGAGTCTGTGTGCAGAGAAGAATTGTTGACAGAGATTTAATTTGTGTTGCTGTTGAAAAGTAAGAATTGCAGTTGAAAGAAAAGGACAGCTTCTTTTTAATTGTGATGGTTAGGATTTAGCAGAAATCACTTTGAAAGAAAAGAGAGGAAAATGGCAGCACATTTGAAAAAAGCATTAGTTCTGTAAGAGTTGATGACCCAGGAAAGGGGCAGCCTGTGTTTTGTGCCTACCAACACAGCATGAGTCTGTGTGCATATAGGAATTGTTGTCTGAGATTTAATTTGTGAAGTTGTTGTTCAGTAAGAAATGCAGTCCCAGGAAAGGGGCAGCCTGTGTTATGTGCTTAAAATGATGGTATGAGTCTGTGTGCACACAGGAATTGTGGGCAGAGATTTAATTTGTGAAGATGTTGTTCAGTAAGAAATGCAGTCCCAGGAAAGGGGCAGCCTGTGTTATGTGCCTAAAATGATGGCATGACTCTGTGTGCACACAGGAATTGTGGGCAGAGATTTAATTTATGAAGTTGTTGTTCAGTAAGAAATGCAGTCCCAGGAAAGGGGCAGCCTGTGATATGTGCGTAAAATGATGGCATGAGTCTGTGTGCGCACTGGAATTGTGGGCAGAGATTTAATTTGTGAAGATGTTGTTCAGTAAGAAATGCAGTCCCAGGAAAGAGGCAGCCTGCTGTGTTTACACAAATTATCCCTTAGCACACATGCACTGTTACATACATCCCTGCAGTCTTCATGCAGTTCTGGAAGTCTCTTTGGTCATCTGTCTTGCACCAGACAATACACAGTCTTCAGAAACACACTCTTGGCACACATGCAGCAGCTTCTCCAACACTCTCATGTGTAGTACTCAGCTCTGTGTGCTGTTTCAGATAGCAATGTGTAATGCAAACACATTCAACGTCACCAAGGCCTCATTTAAATTGATCTAGTCTAATCACTCACCCTGTAACACATGGTCATGGTATTAAGGAGCTGTTAGGACATGTGCTGTTTTCTGCTTCTGTAAATGATATGGGAAATGTGTCAGGCAGTAACAGTATTTTGGTACTATTCAGGGACACTGTTTTGTTCCAAAAAACATAGCATGAGTCTGTGTGCGCACAGGAATTGTGGGCAGAGATTTAATTTGTGAAGATGTTGTTCAGTAAGAAATGCAGTCCCAGGTAAGGGGCAGCCTGTGTTATGTGCCTAAAATGATGGCATGGCTCTGTGTGCACACAGGAATTGTGGGCAGAGATTTAATTTGTGAAGATGTTGTTCAGTAAGAAATGCAGTCCCAGGAAAGGGGCAGCCTGTGTTATGTGCCTAAAATGATGGCATGACTCTGTGAGCACACAGGAATTGTGGGCAGAGATTTAATTTATGAATTTTTTGTTCAGTAAGAAATGCAGTCCCAGGAAAGGGGCAGCCTGTGTTATGTGCGTAAAATGATGGCATGAGTCTGTATGCGCACAGGAATTGTGGGTAGAGATTTAATTTGTGAAGATGTTGTTCAGTAAGAAATGCAGTCCCAGGAAAGGGGCAGCCTGTTGTGTTTACACAAATTATCCCTTAGCACACATGCACTGTTACATATATCCCTGCAGTCTTCATGCAGTTCTGGAAGTCTCTTTGCTCATCTGTCTTGCACCAGACAATACACAGTCTTCAGAAACACACTCTTGGCACACACGCAGCAGCTTCTCCAACACTCTCATGTGTAGTACTCAGCTCTGTGTGCTGTTTCAGATAGCACTGTGTAATGCAAACACATTCAACGTCACCAAGGCCTCATTTAAATTGATCTAGTCTAATCACTCACCCTGTAACACATGGTCATGGTCTTAAGGAGCTGTTAGGACATGTGCTGTTTTCTGCTTCTGTAAATGATAAGGGAAATGTGTCAGGCAGTAAGAGAAATTTGGTACTATTCAGGGACACTGTTTTGTTCCAAAAAACATAGCATGAGTCTGTGTGCGCACAGGAATTGTGGGCAGAGATTTAGTTTGTGAAGTTGTTGTTCAGTAAGAATTGCAGTCCCAGGAAAGGGGCAGCCTGTTGTGTTTACACAAATTATCCCTTAGCACACATGCACTGTTACGTACATCCCTGCAGTCTTCATGCAGTTCTGGAAATCTCCTTGCTCATGTCTCTTGCAGCTGACAATACATAGTCTGCAGAAACACACTCTTGGGACACACGCAGCAACTTCTCCAACACTCCCATGCGTACTACTCAGGACTGTGTGTAATGCAAACACATTCAACGTCACCAAGGCCTCATTTTCTTTGCTCTACTCTAAACACTCACCCAGGATGCAGATACTTATGGTATGAAGTAGCTGTTAGGAAATGTGCTCTTTTCTGCCTCTGTGATCTACAAGGAAAATGTGTAAGGCTGTAACAGCAATTATCACTTGATCTACCAGAGTAGTAAATGTGCTTTGAATTTGCAAATCAAATTCTGTTTTCTGCTTAGAAGCACACCATGAGGCTGTGTGCGCACAGGAATTGTGGCCACAGATATAATTTGTGTTGCAGTTGTTCTGTAAAACATGCACTTGCAGGAAAGGGGCAGCTTGTTTTTTTTCAACTGTGGTGGTTAGCACTGTGCACAAATTAGTAAATCACAAATGAGAGACAAATGGAAAAACATTTGAAAATAATGAAAATTTAAAAAAAATATTTTAATGAATTATAATTACAAAAAGGATTTTTTTTTAAGTTCCTTGCAGTAATTGCTGAGCAACAGTGAAAAAAAAATGCCTTTATGGACAAGAAAGAGGAAAGAAAAGCAACAACAAGTATATCTGGACAAAACTGGGAAAAAAAAATAGGAGGAGAAGCTGGTGATGGCAAAAAGAAAAAGTCTACTGGTAAGCAGAGCAGAGATTTCTTAAAAAAGATTTTCAAAAAACAAAAAAATTGCAAAAATAACTGTAAAACAAACAGTGTTTTATGAACAAAGCAACAACACAGTCAACAGCAAAAAAAAAAGCTAATGTACAATCAGAAGTATGTCAAACTGATTTAACACGAAAATTAGATTTTAAAAACATTAGTCGAAAAATGTTTCATAGAAGAGTGATGTTAAATTTGCTAAAGGATGTGAAAAAATATAAGAAAAAAACAAAATTTATTAAGAAAAAAAATTTATAGAAAATATTGTAAGTAAGGCTTTGGAAATAAAAACTTTTTATTCTAATTTTGAATAGGATGCGTAGATTAGATAAATTAGTGAATGCAATGAAGTCACAAAGCAAAAGGAAAAGAGAAGTGAAAAAAAGTAACTTTTGTAAAGTGTTCTTGGGAGAATGGAAACACAGTTCAAGTACTGAACCATTTTTTAATGAAGAGAGTTATCTTCAAAGTAATAGTTTGTTGCATGCAGTTGACACCAATGGTAGAGCATATGAAGTTAAGGATGGTTGTGTGATGGAAAAAGAGAAAATGGTCCCAAGAAATGAGGAAGAAGTAATGGCTGCTAAGGCTATGGGGAGACGTCCAAAAGCCCCAGTGTACACTTGGAACTGTAGTAGTATTTGTACTGTGCGTCAGGAATCTATTGATAAATTACGTGAGTTTCTAAGAGAATATAGTAAAAAGAGTGTAAAACAGAAGATGAAGGTGCTTCAAACACTAGATCCATGCAGAGTGAGAGAAAATACTGGTTTGCAGGGACATTCTCTGGCTTGTCTATCTAGAAAAGTGTGTAAAAGTGTTTTTCATCATTTTAGGATGCTGGCTGTTCATCATACTGAAATGAGAAAGTTTGTGAGAACATTGTATTTTGCTAAAAGTCCAGCAGTAAAGTTGAATGAGTTGAATAATGCTCTGTTCCGTGGATCTGTATCAGATGTAGTGAAGGTTACTGATGAGATTCAGTTTTGTTACTTTGGTCCAGAACAAGAAAGTGCAGAAAAGGACACAGTAAATGAGGAAAATGAGGAACAGAATGTAGAACTCATTATTACTAAAAATGTTGAGGATGAAATGACAAAATTTACTATCACCTCTAATGAAAGACCAAATATTACTTGTATTTGTTGCTGCAGAAGTCATTATAAAATTCAAACAAGGAATGTTGATCTGTATAAAAAAAGTGAAAATAAAGATAATTATAAGTGGAAGGATTTTGCAACATATATATTTCTTGAAAATTGTTTTGAATTGGGTGAAGATCAGCGTATTTGTAAATACTGTTATAATAAGTTAGAAGAAAATAGAATGCCGACCAGAGCTGTACATAATAATTTAGAATTGGATGCTATTCCTGCCGAAATTTCTGAATTAAATACATATGAGTCTATACTCATTCAATGTGTTCATCCGTTCCAGACCCTAGTACGTATGGAGCCCAAAACTGGTAAATTACCTCCTTCTGATTTACTGAGAGGTTTAAAAGGAAGAGTGGTGTATTTGCCCTTGGATTTGAAAAAAAATATGGAAACTATTGATGCAGATACTTTGGAAACTGAACCATTAGTAATTCTGGTTAATGGTGTACCTACAAAGAATAAGAAGATTTGGCAGGAGCTGGTGGATGTACGAAAAGTACAAAGAGCAAATTTGTATTTGAAAAAAAATAATAAATGGTATGAATCAATTTATATAGATGAAGAAGAAGAAGATTTACAAGAAGACACAGAAACACCAACTGGTCAAATTGAAAAAGTGGACAAGTCAAAGGAAGAAGAAATTTATGAACATTTTAGCATACATCCTCTTCATTCAAAAGAAGTTATGGGAGATACTATTGATCTGTTTCAGATGAAGAAAGCAAAAGGAACTCCTGTGAGTGTATGGGAGAAGAGCTTGGAAGCTCGATGTTTTCCTCAGCTGTTTCCTACAGGAAAAGGTGGACGATACGATGAACGCCCAGAACAGATTCCTGCTTCTGAGTATCGGACTACAAGATTATATGCAGAAGATCCAAGATTTCGTCAAAGTATTCCTTATTTGTTCCATCTTTTATTTGAAAGCGACTTGTCTGCATTATCTTATGCAGTAAATCACATTTTAAAAAGTGGAGTACATTTACAAAATGTGTCTGCTAAGGATTTTATGGAGAAAGTGCAGCACCGAGATGATCATTTGGAAACACAACTGATCAATCTGATGGCTTGTCAGCGTGGGACAAATGAATATTGGTACCGACGCCATGGTGAATTAAAATGCATGTTACAGAATTTAGGAACTCCTACATGGTTTCTAACCCTAAGCTGTGCCGAGTACGCTTGGGATGATTTACTGGATTTTCTACGAGAGGCAAATTCAAACATTAAAAACATTGAATACAAGACAGCAGGAGAACTGTGCTCATTGGATCCAGTTAATGTTTGCAGATATTTCAATCATAGATTTGAGGCTATGATGTCCTTCATCTGCAATAAAAGAAATCCACCACTTGGAGAAGTTGTGGATTTGTTTTGGAGAAAAGAGTACCAGGCAAGAGGTGCTCCTCATATTCATATGCTGTTGTGGATCAAGGATGCCCCAAAATTTGGAACAGATACTGATGAAGCAGTGTTATCTTTCATCGAAGAATATGCAACATGTGCTATACCTAAAAGCACAGAAGAGAAAAAGTTAAAAGAACAAGTTTTACGTTTCCAAAGTCATCGGTGTGGAAAATACTGTCGACGGAAGTACAAGACCAAAGATAAATTCTACACAAAGTGTCGATTTGGATTTCCTAGACCTGTTCTTTCAAAGGGAAGAGTCAACAGTTTTATGTCAGCTGTGCGACATACTATAACCAGAAAATCTCCCAAAAATACCTACAACCTAAAAAGAAAAGAAGAGTCAAAATTTATAAATGACTTCAACCCAGTCATTTTATCCATGTGGAATGCTAACATGGATATTCAGTATGTGGCAGACAATTCTATTGCTGTTGCTCGGTATGTGACATCTTACATCACTAAATCTGAGAAAACAGAATTGAAGGAAATGTGGGAAGAGATTTCTCACGAGAAGACTGTCAGTAAGAAGCTGTACAGTTTCAGTTTAAAGATGTTATCGCATCGAGAAATTGGATCCTACGAATGCTCAGATAGGTTATCATCTGCAAGTCTTTACTCGAAATCCAGAAGAATAATTTGGGTAAGCTTAGGCCTTGCAGGAAGGAGAAATCGGGTACTGAAATCTGTTGGAGAAATTGAATATTTGGCCGAGAATGACCCAGAAAGTACAGATATTTTGAAATGAAACATGTTGGACACATATTACCCAAAGAGAAGTCATCATCTTGAGAACATGTGTCTCTATGAAGTGCTGCAGAACTACATTTTTTCACGGAAAGCCACAGAAGACATCAACAATGGAAAATATAAAGTCATTGGTGAGGAAGGATGTTTGGTGAAGCAAACAAAAGGAAGTTTGATAAATCACAGGCAGCTCAGTTGCGAAACTACTGACAAAAAGGAATTTTACTACTTGGCTCTTTTACAGCTGTTTAAACCATGGTGTTCAGAGGACGAACTACTGGGAGAATTTCAAAGCTATGAAGATTCTTTTAATGCTAGCAAAGACAGCATAGAATGCAGTACTTTCACAACTTATGTCCAAATGTTAAATGAAGAAAATGAACAGGAAGCAAAAATTGCAGCTGAAGTAGCTAGAGACAGTTCTTAAGACAGCCAACGTTCAGGAACACTTAGTCAAGATCCCCTAGGACAACCAATCATAGAAAATGAAGCTGCAGTAGCCATGATTGAAGTAGAAACGGCTATGAATCAAGCACAGGAAGATTCAATCGACTTACTAAATCTGGAACAACAACTGAATGAAGAACAAAAAGAAATTTATGAAGAAGTCATCAAAAAAATTGATCATGGATTACTACATGAAAAGAAAGAGTGCTCATGCACATCATTTGAACCAATCAGGATGTATGTGAGTGGACAAGCTGGAACTGGTAAAAGTTTCTTAATAAAAGTCATCAGAAGCTACCTACAGCAAAAAACAGCTTCAAATTTGTCTTGTGTGGTAACTGCTCCAACTGGGTTAGCAGCCTATAACATAAAAGGAATTACCTTACATTGCTTGCTAATGTTACCAGTGGAGCATGAGAACAAAATAGAATACCACAAGCTAACTGGAGAAGCATGCCTCGAAGTTTCAAGAGTGTTGAAGAAGATGCAAGTTCTCATTATTGATGAGGTGAGCATGGTTTCAAATTTAATGCTTGCCTTTGTGCATTTAAGAATGCAACAAATTCTTAAGAGAGACTATGACGTGTTATTTGGAGGTAAACACGTCATAGTTTTTGGAGATCTTTTACAGCTCACTCCAGTTAAAGGACAACCAGTGTTTAATACTGTGACACATGAAGACACGAAGAAGTCATTAGGAAGCATTGGTAATGCGGATATTTGGTCATTCTTTGAGTACAAAGAACTCACTACCAATATGAGACAAGCAAACGACGAAGATTATGCAAATATTCTGAAAGATATCAGAATTGGACTACTCACAGAAGTTGGCAAAAAAGCATTACAGAGTCGCTTGCTACATAACTTATTTCTAAATGAAGAAATAGTTGCAGAGAATATATACCAGAACATTGCAGAAAAAAATACTGTAATCTGCTTAATGCCAACACTACGTGAGTGCTCAATATTCAATGAGGAACTTTTGAAATTGGAAAAGGAAGAGATTAACAAAATGGAAGCAGAGGACAAAATTCAGCATGAAAGAATTACTTTTACATTAACAGGCAAACTGAAAAATAAATTGGATTCACTAGAGAAGAACATTTCCAAAACAGCTGGATTAGAAAAAAATCTATATGTTTGCATGAATTGTCGAGTGATTTTAAGGAGAAATTTGGATGTAGAAGAAGGTTTAGTGAATGGAGCTATGGGAAGAGTTGTGGGTTTTATTAATTATCAGAAAAAAGAAGGAATTGAATGTTTAAAAATAAAATTTGATCAGATAGAAGAAGTTAAAGACATTTGTCGTTGTTCAGTTCGTTTCATGCTTGTGAAAGACTTATATGTACGTAGGAAGCAGTTTCCGTTTTCTCTAGCATATGCTGTAAATATTCACAAGTCTCAAGGATTGACTGTAGATAGTGCTTTTGTAAACATTGGTTCTACTGTGTTCAAAGAAGGTATGGCATATGTTGCTTTGTCACGAGTGAAAACTTTATCTGGTTTATTTATGATAGACTTTGATGACTCAAAAGTTAGTGCTGATACGAACTGTGTAAAGGAGTATAATAGATTGAGAAGAACCTATGCTCCTCATTTAGGTCAGTATCCTGTGATTGAAAAACATGTTGTTTGTCGGAAAAGGATATTTGAGAATATCTGTAATGTGGATGAACAGAACAAAAAAAAAAAGGGTCTTTATTTTGATCTTTGTGCCCAGGACGCTACGCTGCTCGTGGGGCCCTTGAACTGCCTAACTCACCGGGACTGCGAGGACCTGGGAGCATTGCGCTCCGTTCATCCAGCTCACCTGTTCCTCTTCCCGCTGATCAGTCCGACGCCACGCCTCGCGGCCCCCGCTGCGCGGGAGCCGCTCGCAGGCTTCATCACCACCACTACTTAAAGGCTCGGCTGGCGCGCTGAAGGTTGGGTCTTTATTTTGATCTTTGTGCCCAGGACGCTACGCTGCTCGTGGGGCCCTTGAACTGCCTAACTCACCGGGACTGCGAGGACCTGGGAGCATTGCGCTCCGTTCATCCAGCTCACCTGTTCCTCTTCCCGCTGATCAGTCCGACGCCACGCCTCGCGGCCCCCGCTGCGCGGGAGCCGCTCGCAGGCTTCATCACCACCACTACTTAAAGGCTCGGCTGGCGCGCTGAAGGTTGGGTCTTTATTTTGATCTTTGTGCCCAGGACGCTACGCTGCTCGTGGGGCCCTTGAACTGCCTAACTCACCGGGACTGCGAGGACCTGGGTGCATTGCGCTCCGTTCATCCAGCTCACCTGTTCCTCTTCCGGCAGCCCCGCCCCCCTCACTACTTAGTTCAGTCCACGCGAATTCGCAGCGCGGATCGCAGCGCGGGCGAAGACCGGGCAAAGAGCGGGCCGTTTTAGGCCGTTAGAGGCCGGCAGAGACCGGACCGGGCCCCCTCTCTAACTTTGTCATCATCCCAAGGCTCATTTTTATACTCCATTAGCCTGTGGCTTTGACTGTCCCGCCCGCCATGGCCACTAGAGTATCCAGGAGTAAGGCTGCCCAACAGTGCTCCAGCACATTGGACAAATTCTTTCCTAAGACTAGTGCTGCGGCTAGTAAAGGCCGCATACCACCAGTCACTCTCCCTGAGGCAAGTGTGGAAAATGTGTCAGTCTCAATGGTCCCCTCGGACTCTTCATCCATTGATATTAGTACTCCAACACCATTTGATGCCACTCATCTATCTCTCATGGATAGTATTGACCAGACAATCGAGACAGTCCTCCAACAACTTAGGACTCCTTCCAATCTATTGAGGGATAGTGATTCTCTGTGTCCCTCGGGGGTGGTGGAGTCCACTCCGTATATTAATTGTGCGGAAATGTCTAAAGTGCAGGATGAAGGGCAGGTTGCAGCGCCAACTGATCCCGCAGGCAGGAGAGTCTACCACCCCTCGAAAAGGAAAAGGTTAAGGAAACTAGGAGGGGCAAAAAGGGCCAAAGTAGATAAAATCAACCCAATATTAGATGCTAGCTCTGCCATTCCGGCTTCTCCCGTGGTTATCTCCCCAGGAATTGGCTGTGATCATTCAGATCCGCCATTAGCCAAAGTGGTTCCTGGGTGTTCTGGCCCGTTCGTATTCGGAGGAAATCCTCCAAATGCAACAGAGGCTATCCTTAGGAGCATGTTGGAGCCTCTGTCTGCAAAATTGGATTCCATAGTTGATAGACTTAAGGCTTTAGAAGATGCACATAATAGGATCAGTCCTAGCAGGGGGTTGGGTCCAGGTGCACAGACGGCTCCCCTGGATTCTGCAGGGTTTGGACCGTCTACTGCTGGAATAAGCATACAGGTCCCGGTTGGGGCACAAGATAGTGTTACAAGTAACTATGCTCCCCCATTGCTCCCCTTACAACTGTCTAGGCCCCCTGTTCTGGCACCTAGAAGATCTAAACAACCAACACCATCCCTCCCAACGAGTGGGGGGCGAGCCAATAATGATTTTACTGATCGCCCCATGAGTCCTAATAGTAGACGTAGGGCGGTTAATTTGCCCCCCGAGGCTGTGCCTTACACAGCGATTATGGTGGGAGTTCCTGAGCTCACTGGTGATATCAGAGAGCCACAGGACTCACTTCGTAATAAAGTAATTAGCTGGCTGAATATTAACAGGCCTCTCCCTTCTAATATCAAAGGTGATGTGCTGATGGTCAGAAGGATCCCATGGATTGGAACTACCCCCAAAAATAGGGCAGAGGACTGTATCATAATTAGCTTTAAAAGCCCACTAGTTGCTCCTTACATTTGCAACTGGCTGGTAAGGCCGGATAAATCCAACATAGACGTAGTGTCTCTCTCGCATTTCTATCCAAATGTTTCCAATTTAGGAGTGGGGAGGGAACAGAGTTGGACTAGAGTGGGCTTTGCCGTAGACGGTTCACGGTACAGACCGAAGTATAATTCATTGCCTGTCCATGGTAATCTTGTCCTTCAGAATAGATTCTCCTGTCTGGACCTAGTAGATTGACCAATAAGGGGGGTCATTCCGCAACACCCGATAATTTCTGCCTATGGGTCTTCATTCAGGGGGGAAGGTACATCCGTTCCCGTAAATAAAAAAAGGTCCCTGGCCCCTGCAAAAGACGGAGGGACCATATTGGGAAGCACTCAAGTGTTAGATGAGGATCCACCAAATACATTATCTGCTGCTGCAATGCAATTGGTGGAGCTTGTTGAATTACCCATTCGGCCGCCCATTACCATTGGCTTGGGTGACTTGGGTGATTCTGCATTCGACATCCCGTCTGCACTTAGTGAAGTCGGTCCCCAATCCCAAGGCCCAGGTTTGACCATCTTGTCCTGGAATGTAGCTGGCATCTCTAGTAAGGTGAATACCCCAGAGTGGGAAACTTTGGTTAGTAAAGGTGACATACTCCTCTTTCAAGAGACATGGGCTAGGGCGCCTCAGGGTAGGAGGGGATATGACATTTATGAAATCCCGGCAAGATCGAATGGGAGAGGGAGACCCTCGGGAGGTTTGGCAATCTGGGTGGCGAGCCACATTGGGTGTCAGGTGGTTGGTATGGATACACTTTCACCGGACATTCAGTGTGTGCTCCTCAGTTGGCCTGACAAAAGCACGTGGGCTATTGTTAATGTCTACTCTCGACCTGTCGCTGTGGGCAAAGAATCTCCCACTCTGGCTGATCTCTCATCTTTTCTAGGGCAATTGACAGGCAACCTGAAAATAGTGATTGGAGGAGACTTCAATTGCCACTTTGAACCCCTGGAGGGCTTAATGGAGGGTGTTTTTACTGCCGAGGATGACCATTGGGGAGTCCCTCCTTCTTCATCACCTCACCCCAAAGTTTGGTCCCCGTTGGCAGTACAACTTACTTCTCTCACCCTGAATTTTGCACTAAGGGCGTGTAATGGGCGCACCCCTTCTGACACTCCTTCGGTGTGCACCTTCAACAAAAAGGGCCATGAGTCAAGGCTGGACTACATTTTTATAGATATTTCCCTGTGGCCTAAAGTTTTAGATTTTAGAGTGATCCCAAGGATAGACAGTGACCATAATGCCCTTTCCTTGGAGATCCAGCACCCAGCCCCTGCCTTAGGGACGCCAACTACCGATCTTGTAACTGATCAGGGAGACATATTACTCACCACAAGCAGGCGTCGAGTGAAATGGGGGAAGCTAGTTGAGAAAGAAGAAGCTTTAACAAACCTCTATGGTATAGCACTCCCTAGGTTCCAGGAGGTGGACGCCCTCATCAACCAACCTAGACCCGCAGATTATAATGAGAGACTATCTGGCATTCACCAGGCCCTAGTAAGGGACCTCGCAGATGTCTTCAACCCGGCCCTGCCTATTAGAAGGAAAAAGACTTGTGCTCCGTCTTGGTACACCTCCATCTGTAGGAAAACTAAGTCTGAGCTTCTTTCTGCAATTAAAGATGGTAGTGATAAGGTGAAGATCGCTGCCCTTAGGAGGGAGTACAAGGTAGCACTGGCCAACGCAAGGGCAGAGTGGGATTGGAATCACTGGCATGACCTGTCTGGAGCCCTCAAATCTTAAAGATTTTAGAAAATTTTGGGCTCTTGTAAACAATGGAACAGGGGATTTGTTGTCTGCAGTAGAACCCAATATTGCCCCCTCTGTTTGGGAGGCTCATTTTGGGTCTCTATATCAAGAATCCACTTTCTGGCCGGAAGGGATGATGGTAGAGTCCCCCTGCTTGCCATATGTGGCCTTGGAATTTTCTTTGGGGGAGGTGAAGCTGGCACTGGAGGGCTTAGCGCTGGGGAAGGCACCAGGGCTGGACAAGTTACCCGGTGATTTGTTCAGATATCACCCTGACATTTGGGCTCCGTACTTTCTAGTCCTTTTCAATGCCATTTTGGGAGGTATGGCGATCCCTTTCTCTTGGTTAGGGGCTGAAATAGTTCCGATTTATAAGAAAGGGTCCCCCTTGAGTCCTGCAAATTACAGGCCTATCAGCCTGATAGATGTGCCCCAAAAGCTTTTTGCGCGCCTCATTCTGAACCACCTTTTAGACTGGGTCGAGGAAAATGACATCTTGAGTCCCTTGCAGGCTGGCTTCAGGAGAAACACATCGACCATGGACCAGATCTTCCGCCTAGTTCTCCTCTACTGGAAGACGGTGAGGATCGAGGGCGGGAGATTGTACATGGTCTTCGTGGATCTGAGGTCAGCCTTTGACCTAGTCCCGCGCAGGAAACTCTGGGAGGTGTTGGAAAAGTTAGGCATTCCCCCCCAGCTACTTAACATCTTGGTCAGGCTGCATGAGAACAACTATGCGCAAGTTAGGTGTGGGAAGGATGGTAGTCTCTCATCCAGGTTTCCTGTGTGCCGAGGTGTGAGGCAGGGTTGTGTCTTGGCACCGACCCTGTTTTGTTTATTCATCAATAATGTCATCTCACATCTGGAAAACGTCAAGGACAACGACGCCCCCTGTTTGGCAGGTAGGAGGGTACCGGCAATCATGTTTGCCGATGATACCCTCCTCCTTTCAAAATCGCCAATGGGGATCCAGAGGATCCTGGATGGTTTTGGTCTCTTCTGCCATCAGCATGGGTTGGAGGTGAATACAGAAAAGACCAAGTTTATGATCTTTAACCCACCAACTAAAACTAGGCCTAATCCTACCCTGGGGACCGCTAGCCTTGAGAGGGTCTCCACCTTCATATATCTGGGGGTTACATTGCAGGAAAACTTGGCATGGGACCGACAGATAGTATGATCCAAGGCTAAACTATCCCAACTCTCGGGTGCAATCTTGAAAGTGGCTAACACTTCTTCCTTCAAGCCCATAAGCCCGGCCCTTGAAACCTATAAGACCCAGGCCAAGGCAGCGGCCATGTATGGCAGTGAGCTATGGGGACATAAAACGGTGAAGGGCCTATCAATAGTGGAAAATAGCTTTCTAAGGCGCCTTCTAGCCCTTCCAAGTGCCACGCCACTCCAGCCTTTGAGAATGGACATGGGTCTCCCCCCTATCGCAGAGGAGCTTGTGTCAAAGCCAGTGAAGTTCTGGCACAGGCTCTGGTCTACGGACGAACTCCATCATTATAGGGAGGATCTTACCCATGTCATGAGCTTAAACTCTAGCGGTAAAATCCCCTGGCTCACCTTTGTGGAAAACGAGCTGTCTGCCATTAACCTCCGTGTCCTGTGGGAGGACCCTGCACGAGGCTGCCGTGCAATCTCGCGCAAGGTTCTGGCACAAATCTATAAAGCCAGGTCCCTTGCACATTTGACGGCTGCTCAAAATAGTGGCACCTTAACTTTGCAATTTTTAGAATCCAAAAATTCTTACGTTTTCGAACCTTTTATGGATTTTATCTTTCCCATCCTGGCAAGGAAATTGTATGTTCAGTGGAGGTATAGCACACTACCTATTAATTCATACACTTCGAAGTGGTCAAATGGGGGCGACAAAATATGTCCCTGCTGTAATAACCATGTGGAAGATGACCCCCATATTTTGTTTGTGTGCCCTGCATACCAAAGGCCCAGAAAATACTGGATAGCGCCAATCTGTAAGAACCTGGAATTCAGAGAGTATGCACAAGCATACAGGATTTTGAAAACTAGTACCCTGGGCCACATTGTGTTTGCTGTTTCCAAATTTCTTATGGCCATTTGGTTGATTAGAAGGAAAAAAATTGTCTGAAGCTCCTTGAATTTTTTTTTTTTAAAGATTCTTCTAAATGTAATTTTAACTCATTCCTCGCTGGGAGAGTCGTTTTTATTCAAATGTATTTTAATAATGTTTTATTGTCTGTAATGTTTTTATTGTGTCTTTTATGGTCTATATGACCGAAATAAAGAATTTTTGGAATTGGAAAAAAAAAAAGGACAGTGATGTGATAGCAAGGAAAAAGAAAAAGGACAGTGTTGAAGAGGTTGTTGGTTGCCATTTTGAAAATAGCCCTGGTGTCAACTGCTATGCAAATGTAGTGCTGAATGTTGTATTTTATCTTGAAAAGTTGCTAGAACAGATAATAGTAAATCATGGACAAAGATTGTGTTCTCTGCTGAGCCTCCTTTTTGAGAAGCTGAGTACTGATAAAACTGAAATAGAAAGTGCTTCTGATGTTAGAAATCTTTTAGATGTATGTTGTGGTTCTACACAGTTTAAAGAAAATGTCCAGCAAGATGCACAGGAATTCTTAATATATATTTTGAGTGTACTAGAAGATGAAGGAGTAGAAGTAGAAAACTTATTTGGTGTCTCTTACAAATGGGAACATTGCTGTGAAAACTGTATGAACACATGTAGTAGTTAAAGATGCCAATCACAACATGGAATGTTCTGAATGTAAATCAGACATGTTTTCCACATTATTTTTACAGAAATATGGTCAGTACGTAATTTTAATGATGCAACGTTGTAGAGCTGATGGTTCAAAATTGGAAACTTTAATAAAGAAGTTTACAGGACAGCAATTATCAATTTCTGGAAAAACTTTTGTTACAGTTGCAATAATTTTTCATGAAGGATCTACTGTAACTTCTGGGCATTACACAGTTTATCTTAAATGTGAAAAAGGCTGGACACTGTGTTATGATTCCCAATTGATTTTCAAGCAAAGTTTGCCTTATGATTTACCCAATTCTTATTTAATTTTTCTGAAATCTAAATTTTGAAAACTAAAAACTGCATCTGAACAAAGCATTTTTTGTATTTTTAAAGGATTATAATTGAAGATATCACTTAAAAAGGATTTTAAAATTACTATTTGGCCTAAAGGAAAAGTAATAAAAACAATTGTGGACTCCTTTGACAGAAATTATTTTGGCATGTGTGCTTTTGCGACAAGGTTTAAAGACGGTTTGTCTAGAAATTTTTTATTCATCTAGAGAAGTACTTGTAATATATATGTAAAATTTCTAACAAGGTATATTTTAGTGAGGAAAGTTTTAGGGCTTTTTTTAAGCAATCTTTCAGATTGTTTTTTTTTTGCCCGCTGTTAAATGATGAATACAATTGTTTTCACTATTTTAAGTGAAAAATAAAAAATTCTGAAAACAGCAAAAAAAGGGCAAAAAATTGCTTTGTAAAATATGTAAAAACATGTAATGCTTTTTGTAATGTATGATTGAATATTAATACTTTTTTTCTTTTTTTGCAGAACTGGAAAGAAAAAATAAAAAAAAAAATCTGTTCCCTTGCAAAATACTTTAAAAAAAAAAAGTTTCTAAAAAATTTATTTTTGTAAAAAAATAAGTTAAAAATATTAGTATTACTCAATCCTCCCTTTTCATGCTTCCATTTCTTCACCTCTTTTTGTACATTAAATTAAAAAAAACAAACAAAAAAATTTTTTTTAAAAACCCTTGGGTGCGCGCAGGGTGCGCGCACCCCAAAATTTTTTTTTTTTAAAAATCCCCCCCAAAAAATGTTGGGGGTTTAGTTTATAAGTGGCTCTTAAAAGAGCCCTTGAGTTAATGGAGGGAAACAGGAAGAGAAAAACGAAAAAAAAGAAAAAACATCTATGGCCTACTGCACTCATGGGCATCAAATTTTCTCTGAATGAGATCAAGACTGGTCTCACACACAGAAATAAGTTTACCGCAATCAGTGCAGCGTGTGGACAACCTAGCAAAACAAGGTGGTCCAAAACGAGGTGTGGAAGAAGGCAAAGGCACCACTGCAGAAGAAGTGCTCGGCTGAGCTGCCGAAGATGTGCTCGGCTGAGCTGCTGCAGATGTCGTCGGTTGAGCAGGTGGAGGGTTTGCTCCAGAAGCTCGACAAAAAGTCACTGGATGCATTTTGTCAACATGCCTCAACATAGTGTGAATGCTAAAAGAATATTTCTTGTTAGGATTCCCACGTGACAAGATTTTTTGACAAAGTACACATGTAACTTTAGGTGCATTTACCTTTTTTTGTCCCTCTGGAAAAGTGAAAAACTGCCATATAAAGCTGTCTTTTTGCTTCCTGCTCCTCTGCCTCTCAAGAGTGTCCTGGTCACTGTCTGAAGATGGTTGCTGTTCAGCATCTCAACAACAGAATAGCTCCTTCTCCAAACGAATCAGAACTAATAATGAGGGGAGTAGGTGTGGTTGGGAAGAATCTGGAACTGAAAGTACTTCAAACCAATCAAAAGTGATGATTCTTGATCACATGACTTGCCATGAGGGGATTGGGTGTGGTGTTGAAACAATCAGAAACTGAAAGTAATGATAACCAATAAGAAGTGCTGTTTTATTATGCATATACCCGAGGTGCGCGCACTGCGCAAGCTCCGAGCGCGTACCTCGTGATTACGTATGCGCGAGCGCGTAGGAGCGCTTGTGCATACGTCATATGCGCGTACGTAGCGCATACGTTGAACACGCGTATACGCGACCGTTATTGCGCGTAATTTTAGCGTTTGCAGAAGTAAACCGCGCGGAGCGCGTAGGACGCACGCACGCACGCATGCGTACGTACGTACGCATACGTACTGGGTGCGCGCTCCCAGCGCGCACTATGACGTATATATGCGTACGTAAATAACGTACGACGGTATTCATAAAAAACTTACGAAATTGCACTAGGAGCGCGCTCAGAGCGCGCACCCCAAGAATTTATATAAAAAAAAAAAAGTGGAGAAAAATTAATTGCAAAAATTAAAAAAACTGTTCAACTTTATCTTAATTGAAATTTTTTTAAAAAAGCAAAAACAAATAAAAAGATACAGATAATATATAAATGAATACATAGGAATTTTATTTTTAATATAACATTTTTTTTTTTAATTCAATAATTCAAAAATTAGCATTTAAAAAACCGTACAAATTCACTGAAAAAACCAAAGGTTTCACACACGTTATAGTTAGGAATTAGCATTTAAAAAACCTTGCAAATTCACTGAAAAAACCATAGGTTTCACACATGTTATAGTTAGCTGGACATTTCACTCGTGAAAAACCAATGAAATTCCCCCGTTATAGTTAGTTCAGCTAACTATAACTCGCGCCCCCGCAATGCACTGCTGATGACGTCACATATTACATCACTCATGACATGGTCAGTGACATCACTCATGACATCACTGATGACATCTCAAATGACATCACTGATGACATCATCCTTGTGACAGAGTGTCAGACCTCCTCTCACCCTAATATAACCTTTGATACAAACATTCAAAAATAGAGACTAAAGTTTTCAAAAAAATGGACACACCAATACCAGTTACAACAACCTCTTCAGTAATTCTAAGATCCACATACACATCCACTCATTCACCAACAGTCCTGTACAGTCACTCATACATGTACTCACTCATCATATGTACTCATACACCTATACATCCTGTTACACAATGCCTCACATCCACAGAGTTACTGACACACATAGTCACTCATGAAAATAAAGAAACAAACATACATTTACTTGCATATACATTTATACACACACCACCACACTTACTTCTACGGGAACTTACACATACTTAGTCTTTTAAACAATCACTTATTTAAACACATATTTATTCATACAGGAACTCTTTCAATCTCTCACTCTCACATATACTCAGTTATATACACCAATAGTCACATATACTAGTTTAAAAAATATGTAGTTACTCATAGAGACACTATTGAGACAGTCATTCACTCACTAACACACCCATGCACACACTCATCCACCCATACAGTCCTGCAGACATGCTGTCTTCAACACATACAAACAGTGAGTCACTCATTCATGTACCTATGCAGTACATAATACCCCCACCGAACCATACACACACTCACACTGATACTAAAAAAACCAACTAATAACCTATATAAACACCCATGTAGCTACTCTCCAACCCATGCAGCCACTTATACACAAAGTGAGAGACTGATAAAGATATTTACATATTTAAACATTACTCACTAAGCCATGTATTCACTAAGATACACTTAATCAGTCAGTTATACAATCAATTTTTCAAAAACAAATCATCCATTTAGACACTTATATACCCATTTATTCTTCCATCGTCCTTGAGATATACATATATAAAACATATTTAATTTTCAGAAAAATACACATTCACTGGATGATGTCATCAGTGATGTCATTTGAGATGTCATCAGTGATGTCATGAGTGATGTCACTGACCATGTCATGAGTGATGTCATATGTGACGTCATCAGCAGTGCATTGCGGGGGCGCGAGTTATAGTTAGCTGAACTAACTATAACGGGGGAATTTCATTGGTTTTTCACAAGTGAAATGTCCAGCTAACTATAACATGTGTGAAACCTATGGTTTTTTCAGTGAATTTGCAAGGTTTTTTAAATGCTAATTCCTAACTATAACGTGTGTGAAACCTTTGGTTTTTTCAGTGAATATATATATATATATATATATTACCTACTGGCGGTCGCCAGTAGGTAGTTATAGTTAGGACCACGTTTCCATAGGAAAACCTCAACATTCTATTTTGAATAACTTTGGCGCCGGTCGACGAATCCTCGCGAATTTCTCAAAATAGGTGGGGCGCTACGCTCCGCTCCTACCCTGAAAGTCTCGGGGGGATTCGTCAAGCGGGGGCTGAGATAAAAGGGGGGTCCCAAAACGCGTTTTTCCCATGCATTTTTCCATAGGACCTTTAGAACGAGCTACAGCCCGAACGGCTGAACAGAATTACTAGAAATTTGGCAGAGAGGTAGTCCCTAGGTCAAGGAAGTGCCTTTTGTAGGTTTGGTGTAAATCTGTTCAGTAGATTCTGAGAAAATAGCCTTTAAATCAATATATATATCTGAGCCCGCTTACGGTACGCTTACCGTACGCTTACCGTACGCTTACCGTAAGCTTACGGTGGCGTGCGCGAGCGCGATTCTGATTGGCTCTTACATCTTAGTAAACATTCGAATCGGCCGAAACCAGGAAGCGGCGTCCGCCATTTTGTCTCTCGCACTGAGTGTTGTTTATCAAACATGATGGCCAAAAACATGTTACGGGGCTGTTTTGACAACTCCCTCCCACATAGTCATGTTGAGGGAGTCCCCAAACATCCCCCAAGAGCAAAAACGTTTTTTTTTTTTTTTCGGCAATTTCGCGGGGTACGCTTACCGTACGCTTACCGTACGCTTACCGTAAGCTTACCGTAAGCTTACGGTAAAAAAATAAAAATAAAAAAAACACTATCCACACTTACCCCACCCCCTGTGCTTTTGGTGGACGCAGGCCACCAAATGTGCAGGGCTTATTAATAGAGAAAAAAAACGTAATTTTGGCAACATGAAATTATAAAATCGAAATAAAAAAAACACTATCCACATTGACCTCACCCCCTGTGCTTTTGGTGGCCGAAGGCCACCAAATGTACAGGGCTTATTAAAGTTGATAAAAACCGTGCACGGAACGAACTGCGTTAAGTGGGCGCGCACGCCACAAATGGCGTAAAGTAACTTAGCATTTAAAAAACCGTACAAATTCACTGAAAAAACCATAGGTTTCACACACGTTATAGTTAGGAAATAGCATTTAAAAAACCTTGCTAATTCACTGAAAAAACCATAGGTTTCACACATGTTATAGTTAGCTGGACATTTTACTGATAAAAAACCAATGAAATTCCCCCGTTATAGTTACTGTAGGCAACTATAACTCACGCGACCGTAATCCTCTGCTGATGACATATGTGTCTTTATGAAAAAAAAATATTTGTAATATATGTATAGCTAAAATTTAATGGAAGAAGATATGGGCAAATAAGTGTCTAAATACAGTATTAGCATCAGCAGAGGATTGCGGTCGCGTGAGTTATAGTTGCCTACAGTAACTATAACGGGGGAATTTCATTGGTTTTTTATCAGTAAAATGTCCAGCTAACTATAACATGTGTGAAACCTATGGTTTTTTCAGTGAATTAGCAAGGTTTTTTAAATGCTATTTCCTAACTATAACGTGTGTGAAACCTATGGTTTTTTCAGTGAATATATATATATATATATATATGGTGAAAATATCCGGTTCATACCACTCGTATCCCCTTAATCAGGTAGTACAGTTACTCCTCCTCTCTCCCCTTGTAAAACGATACTGCTCCATGGCAATTACCAGCTTGGGGGGGCTCTGCGTTGCAATGTCATTGCGCCATACCAAAGTTTGTCAACTCTCGCAGAGCGCCTGAACGAGAGGGCGTGTCTTTTGCCGGTGTTGACAATACCGGCTAACCATCACCACCAAGTGCTCACTTACGGGTACGAAGTAGGCAGGACACCGCTCCGGGGTTCAAAGTGGCTTTATTGAATCAATTGATGCGTGCAAAGAAGTCCGTGAAACGCTAAGGCAGACGCGTTTCTAGCCGGGACGGCTTTCATCAGTGCCGGAATCACAGGTATGGTCTTTTTCACAAGGAGATCTTTAAAGCGTTCCGAAACCACTCCCAATGTAACAGTTTCTTAGCTCCTCCTCATTTACCAGGTGTGTACCTCATCACGCAGCGTTTCCTGGCAGGCTGCATGCTGGATCATGTAGTTTATCGTGGAAACATTATCAGGTGATAACGAGAATCCAAACGACACAGTGGTGTCCCCAAACTCGGCGATATTCACATATTCCGCCGCAGCTAGCCATGGTGAAAATATCCGGTTCATACCACTCGTATCCCCTTAATCAGGTAGTACAGTTACTCCTCCTCTCTCCCCTTGTAAAACGATATTGCTCCATGGCAATTACCAGCTTGGGGGGGCTCTGCGTTGCAATATCATTGGGCCATACCAAAGTTTGTCAACTCTCGCAGAGCGCCTGAACGAGAGGGCGTGTCTTTTGCCGGTGTTGACAATACCGGCTAACCATCACCACCAAGTGCTCACTTACGGGTATGAAGTAGGCAGGACACCGCTCCGGGGTTCAAAGTGGCTTTATTGAATCAATTGATGTGTGCAAAGAAGTCCGTGAAACGCTAAGGCAGACGCGTTTCTAGCCGGGATGGCTTTCATCAGTGCCGGAATCACAGGTATGGTCTATTTCACAAGGAGATCTTTAAAGCGTTCCGAAACTACTCCCAATGTAACAGTTTCTTAGCTCCTCCTCATTTACCAGGTGTGTACACACCTGGTAAATGAGGAGGAGCTAAGAAACTGTTAGCGTTTCACGGACTTCTTTGCAAGCATCAATTGATTCAATAAAGCCACTTTGAACCCCGGAGCGGTGTCCTGCCTACTTCGTACCCGTAAGTATGCAGCCTGCCAGGAAATGCTGCGTGATGAGGTACACACCTGGTAAATGAGGAGGAGCTAAGAAACTGTTACATTGGGAGTGGTTTCGGAACGCTTTAAAGATCTCCTTGTGAAATAGACCATACCTGTGATTCCGGCACTGATGAAAGCCATCCCGGCTAGAAACGCGTCTGCCTTAGCGTTTCACGGACTTCTTTGCACGCATCAATTGATTCAATAAAGCCACTTTGAACCCCGGAGCGGTGTCCTGCCTACTTCGTACCCGTAAGTGAGCACTTGGTGGTGATGGTTAGCCGGTATTGTCAACACCGGCAAAAGACACGCCCTCTCGTTCAGGCGCTCTGCGAGAGTTGACAAACTTTGGTATGGCGCAATGACATTGCAACGCAGAGCCCCCCCAAGCTGGTAATTGCCATGGAGCAGTATCGTTTTACAAGGGGAGAGAGGAGGAGTAACTGTACTACCTGATTAAGGGGATACGAGTGGTATGAACCGGATATTTTTACCATGGCTAGCTGCGGCGGAATATGTGAATATCGCCGAGTTTGGGGACACCACTGTGTGTTTTGGATTCTCCTTATCACCTGATAATGTTTCCACGATAAACTACATGATCCAGCATGCAGCCTGCCAGGAAACGCTGCGTGATGAGATACACACCTGGTAAATGAGGAGGAGCTAAGAAACTGTTACATTGGGAGTGGTTTCGGAACGCTTTAAAGATCTCCTTGTGAAATAGACCATACCTGTGATTCCGGCACTGATGAAAGCCGTCCCGGCTAGAAACGCGTCTGCCTTAGCGTTTCACGGACTTCTTTGCACGCATCAATTGATTCAATAAAGCCACTTTGAACCCCGGAGCGGTGTCCTGCCTACTTCGTACCCGTAAGTGAGCACTTGTTGGTGATATATATATATATATATATATATATATATATATATATATATATATATATATATACATATATATATATATATATTATCTACTGGCGGTCGCCAGTAGATAGTTATAGTTAGGACCGAGTTTCCATAGGAAATCTCAAAATTCTATTTTGAATAACTTTGGCGCCGGTTGACGATTCCTCGCGAAATTTTCAAAACTAATGGGGCGCTTCGCTCAGCTCCTACCCTGGAAGTCTTGGGGTAATTCGTATATCGGGGGCCGAGAAAAAGGGGGTCCCAAAACATGTTTTCCCCATGGATTTTTCCATAGGGACTTTAGTCGCAGCTACAGCCTGAACGGCTTAACATAATTATGTGAAATTTGGCAGAGAGGTAGCTAAAAGGTCCATGAAGTGCCTTTTGCAGGTTTTGTGTAAATCTGTTCAGTATTTCCAGAGAAAAAAGCATTTAAAACAATATATATATCTGTAAGCGCGCAGCGTACGCGCTGGGTGCGCGCACTCGGCAGTGCGCAAGCGCACTTCTGATTGGTTGTTAGAAGTAAGTAAACATTCGAATCAGTGGAAATCAGGAAGCGGCGGCCGCCATTTTGTCTCTCGCATAAAGAGGGGGTGAGAAACAAAGGGGGAGAACATGTAAAGGGGGCAGAGTGGGGAGATATTGACCCACTAGGCATTGTAAGGGGGTCACAGTAGGACCTTGTAGGGCAAAAAAATAGATTAATATTTTTTTTAAAAATTTCGCCGAGTGCGCGCACCCAGCGCGCACCCGAAAAAATCCTAATATAAAAAATCGCATTTAAGTGTTTAGATATAAGGTGGCTCTAAAAAGAGCCCCTGTGTTCATTGTGTGTTTTTTTGGTACCTACAAGTAAGTACCGATGCAGAGTCTAAAGTTCAAGAGGAAGACTCTGTTGCCTTCATCAGTGAAGTGTACACCATCTCCTCTATAAATGTCTTGCATGTTGTAACGCAAGTTGTTGTGGTATATAGAACCCATACCATAGTCTCTGAGGAAAGTAGAAATAGATTTGTTGACGTGCTTCCTTGCTTTGTCAATCTGTGGACAAAATTGGTTGGACCAGTTCCACTTTTGCCTTTGGCATATATTAGAATATACAAAGGCAGTTTGTGGAAAAAGCTACATCAATTGCACAAAGGTGTCCTTAATAAGCATTTCCAGGCCGACCCCAGTTAGAGTGCCTAGGTCATTACCACCACAGTGCACAATAATAAGGTTAGGCTGAGGGAGATGTAGAAAGGTTTTCACCAAAGGCATTAATTGGTGCCACTTTAACCCTCTCTGACCAATCCATTTAATGTCTACATTTGGCAAAGCAAGGTCTCTCACCATACCTCTTTTTTCTGCAAACTTTTCACTCCAGAAGACATAGCTGTGACCTACAATCCACACTGTGAACATCTTCCAAGGAGATCTGGATGCACTCAGGAGGTGCCTTTCAGTAGAAAGGCAATATGAAATGAAAGACAGTTGTAAAATGGAGGCATACATATTTTTTTAACATAAAAAGAACACATTGGCTGATTCAAATCTTTTAACAGAAAAAAGTAGGCTGTATGTGTATATTTTTAGGAGCATGTTTTGTATTGGTTCAGAAAATCCTGTTCCCACAGAAGATTAGATTGGATTTGCTGTTAGGTTTGAAAAGTCAAGCACTCTTGCTCTTTGGATTTGAAACATTGTGTGCTAAACTTCTGACCTCTCTCCTCACAGCAGTGTTCCATGAGCTGTTGCTATGGTAGCAGGCAGAAGTCAAGTTGGGGGAAGGGTACATTTGGAAAGGGGTTGAAGTTTTCAACCAATAGAAATGTGTGATTTCATTTGAAAAAAGTGGGAAGCACTGAGATTTGAAATTAACATGTATATGTGTGAAAAAAGAGAGGGAAACATTGCCATTTACTGGTTCTGGAGAGAGGAGAGAGGTGTAGAGCTCTGATATTCTGACTCTGATAGTCTGCTGTTTGAGTGGCACATTTCTTTCACAACTAACTAATTTTAAAGGTGAGTTATGAGTTTCAGAGGGGAAGTATGTGGTGATTTTCGAGATAAATATTAGAATTGTGAATCTTCTTCAAAAGTTATGTTTTACATTTTGAGGATTGGGAGATATTTAACTGTCTTTAACTAGTTAAATATTATGGAGTATGTTTTCACCATAAGTTAATGTGTAGTGGTAACAATGAGGAATACTGCTTTGTGCCTACCATCAAACCATGAGTCTGTGTGCAGAGAAGAATTGTTGACAGAGATTTAATTTGTGTTGCTGTTGAAAAGTAAGACTTGCAGTTGAAAGAAAAGGACAGCTTCTTTTTAATTGTGATGGTTAGGATTTAGCAGAAATCACTTTGAAAGAAAAGAGAGGAAAATGGCAACACATTTGAAATTAGCATTAGTTCTGTAAGAATTGCAGCCCCAGGAAAGGGGAAGCCTGTGTTTTGTGCCTACAAACACAGCATGAGTCTGTGTGCATATAGGAATTGTTGTCTGAGATTTAATTTGTGAAGTTGTTGTTCTGTATGAATTGCAGACCCAGGAAAGGGGCAGTCTGTTTTCAAAACACAAATTAACTCTTACCACACATGCACTGTTACATACATCCCAGCAGTCTTCATGCAGTTTTGGAAGTCTCTTTGCTCATCTGTTTTGCACCAGACAATACACAGTCTCCATAAACACACTCTTGGCACACACGCAGCAGCTTCTCTAACACTCCCATGCGTAGTACTCAGCTCTGTGTACTGTTTCAGATAGCACTGTGTAACGCAAACACATTCAACGTCACCAAGGCTCATTTCCTTTGCTCTAGTGTAGTCACTCACCCAGGTTGCACATGCTCATGGTATGAAGTAGCTGTTAGGACATGTGCTCTTTTCTGCCTCTGTAATCTACAAGGAAAATGTGTCAGGCTGTAACAGTAATTATCACTTGCTCTACCACAGTAGTAAATGTGCTTTGAAATTGCCAATCAAATTCTATTTTCTGCTTAGAATCACACCATGAGGCTGTGTGCGCACAGGAATTGTTGTCAGAGATGTAATTTGTGTTGCAGTTGTTCTGTAAAACATGCACTTGCAGGAAAGGGACAGCTTGTTTTCTTCAAATGTGGTGGTTAGCACTCAGCAGAAATCACTAAATCGCAAATGAGAGGCAAAAGCTAAAACATTTGAAACCAACAGGGTAGATTTTCCTTTCAAAATAACAAAGGCACAGGTAGTTGCCATATGTTCAAAACTGAAAATAACCCTTAGCACACATGCACTGTTACATACATCCCAGCAGTCTTCATGCAGTTTTGGAAGTCTCTTTGCTCATCTGTCTTGCACCAGACAATACACAGTCTCCAGAAACACACTCTTGGCACACACGCAGCAGCTTCTCCAACACTCCCATGCATAGTACTCAGCTCTGTGTGCTGTTTCAGATAGCACTGTGTAACGCAAACACATTCAACGTCACCAAGGCTCATTTCCTTTGCTCTAGTGTAGTCACTCACCCAGGTTGCACATGCTCATGGTATGAAGTAGCTGTTAGGACATGTGCTCTTTTCTGCCTCTGTAATCTACAAGGAAAATGTGTCAGGCTGTAACAGTAATTATCACTTGCTCTACCACAGTAGTAAATGTGCTTTGAAATTGCCAATCAAATTCTGTTTTCTGCTTAGAATCACACCATGAGGCTGTGTGCGCACAGGAATTGTGGCCAGAGATGTAATTTGTGCTGCAGTTGTTCTGTAAAACATGCACTTGCAGGAAAGGGACAGCTTGTTTTCTTCAAATGTGGTGGTTAGCACTCAGCAGAAATCACTAAATCGCAAATGAGAGGCAAAAGCTAAAACATTTGAAACCAACAGGGTAGATTTTCCTTTCAAAATAGCAAAGGCACAGGTAGTTGCCATATGTTCAAAACTGAAATTAACCCTTAGCACACATGCACTGTTACATACATCCCAGCAGTCTTCATGCAGTTTTGGAAGTCTCTTTGCTCATTTCTCTTGCACCAGACAATACACAGTCTCCAGAAACACACTCTTGGCACACACGCAGCAGCTTCTCCAACACTCCCATGCATAGTACTCAGCTCTGTGTGCTGTTTCAGATAGCACTGTGTAACGCAAACACATTCAACGTCACCAAGGCTCATTTCCTTTGCTCTAGTGTAGTCACTCACCCAGGTTGCACATGCTCATGGTATGAAGTAGCTGTTAGGACATGTGCTCTTTTCTGCCTCTGTAATCTACAAGGACAATGTGTCAGGCTGTAACAGTAATTATCACTTGCTCTACCACAGTAGTAAATGTGCTTTGAAATTGCCAATCAAATTCTGTTTTCTGCTTAGAATCACACCATGAGGCTGTGTGCGCACAGGAATTGTGGCCAGAGATGTAATTTGTGTTGCAGTTGTTCCGTAAAACATGCACTTGCAGGAAAGGGACAGCTTGTTTTCTTCAAATGTGGTGGTTAGCACTCAGCAGAAATCACTAAATCGCAAATGAGAGGCAAAAGCTAAAACATTTTAAATTATTGAAAAGCTAAAAAAAATTTTTAATGAATTATAATTACAAAAAGGTGTTTTTTTTACAGTTTCTTGCAGGTATTGCTGAGCAACAGTGAAAAAATAAAAAAATGCCTTTAAGGACAAGAAAGAGGAAAGAAAAGCAACAACAACTATATCTGGACAAAACTGGAAAAAAAAATAGGAGGAAAAGCTGGTGATGGCAAAAAGAAAAAGTCTACTGGTAAGCAGAGTAGAGATTTCTTAAAAAAGATCTTCAAAAAACAAAAAAATGGAGAAAAAAAATGTAAAACAAACAGTGTTTTAGGTACAAAGCAACAACAGAGTCAACAGCAAAAAACAAAAGCTAATGTACAATCAGAAGTAAGTAAAAGTGATTTAACACGAAAATTAGATTTTAAAAATATTCGTCGAAAAATGTTTCAGAGAAGAGTGATGTTAAATTTGCTAGAGGATGTGAAAAAATATAAGAAAAAAACTAAATTTATTAAGAAAATAAAATTTATAGACAATATTGTAAGTAAGGCTTTGGAAATAAAAAGAAAACTTTTTATTTTAATTTTGAATAGGATGCGTAGATTACATAAATTAGTAAATGCAATGAAGTCACAAAGCAAAAGGAAAAGAGAAGTGAAAAAAAGTAACTTTTGTAAAGTGTTCTTGGGAGAATGGAAGCACAGATCAAGTACTGAACCATTTTTTAATGAAGAGAGTTATCTTCAAAGTAATAGCTTGTTGCATGCAGTTGACACCAATGGTAGAGCATATGAAGTTAGAGATGGTTGTGTGATGGAAAAGGAGAAAATGGTTCCAAGAAATGAGGAAGAAGTGATGGCTGCTGAGGCTATGGGGAGACGTCCAAAAGCCCCAGTGTACAATTGGAATTGTAGTAGTATTTGTACTGTGCGTCAGGAATCTATTGATAAATTACTTGAGTTTCTAAGAGAATATAGTAAAAAGAGTGTAAAACAGAAGATTAAGGTGCTTCAAAGACTAGATCCATGCAGAGTGAGAGAGAATACTGGTTTGCAAGGACATTCTCTGGCTTGTCTATCTAGGAAAGTGTGTCAAAGTGTTTTTCACCATTTTAGGATGCTGGCTGTTCATCATACTGAAATGAGAAAGTTTGTGAGAACATTGTATTTTGCTAAAAGTCCAGCAGTAAAGTTAAATGAGTTAAATAATGCTCTGTTCCGTGGATCTGTATCAGATGTAGTGAAGGTTACTGACGAGATTCAGTTTTGTTACTTCGGTCCAGAACAAGAAAGTGCAGAAAAGGACACAGTTAATGAGGAAAATGTGGAAGAGAATGCAGAACTCACTGTTACTAAAAATTTTGAAGATGAAATGACAAAATTTACTATCATCTCCAATGAAAGACCAAATATTACTTGTATTTGTTGCCGGAGAAGCCATTACAAAATTCAAACAAGGAATGTTGATCTGTATAAAATAAGTGAAAATGAAGATAATTATAAGTGGAAGGATTTTGCAACATATATATTTCTGGAAAATTGTTTTGAATTGGGTGAAGATCAGCGTATTTGTAAATACTGTTATAATAAGTTAGAAGAAAATAGAATGCCAACCAGAGCTGTACATAATAATTTAGAATTGGATGCTATTCCTGCCGAACTTTCTGATTTAAATACATATGAGTCTATACTCATTCAGTGTGTTCATCCGTTCCAGACCATAGTACGTATGGAGCCCAAAACTGGTAAATTACCTCCTTCAGATTTACTGAGAGGTTTAAAAGGAAGAGTGGTGTATTTGCCATTGGATTTGAAAAAAAATATGGAAACTATTGATGTAGATAGTTTGGAAACTGAACCATTAGTTATTCTGGTTAATGGTGTACGTACAAAGAATAAGAAGATTTGGCAGGAGCTGGTAGATGTACGGAAAGTACAAAGAGCAAATTTATATTTGAAAAGGAATAATAAATGGTATGAATCAATTTATATAGATGAAGATGAAGAAGATTTACAAGAAGACACAGAAACACAAACTGGGCAAATTGAAAAAGTGGACAAGTCAAAAGAAGAAGAAATTTATGAACATTTTAGCATACATCCTCTTCATTCTAAAGAAGTTATGGGAGACACTATTGATCTGTTTCAGATGAAGAAAGCAAAAGGAACTCCCGTTAGTGTATGGGAGAAGAGCTTGGAAGCTCGATGTTTTCCCCAGCTGTTTCCTACAGGAAAAGGTGGACGATACGATGATCGCCCAGAACAGATTCCAGCTTCTGAGTATCGGACTACAAGATTATATGCAGAAGATTCAAGATTTCGTCAAAGTATTCCTTATTTGTTTCATCTTTTATTTGAAAGCGACTTGTCTGCACTATCTTATGCAGTAAATCACATTTTAAAAAGTGGAGTACATCTACATAATGTGTCTGCTAAGGATTTTATGGAGAAAGTACAGCACCAAGATGATCATTTGGAAACACAATTGATCAATCTGATGGCTTGTCAGCGTGGGACAAATGAATATTGGTACCGACGCCATGGAGAATTGAAATGTATGTTACGGAATTTAGGAACTCCTACATGGTTCCTAACCCTAAGCTGTGCCGAGTACGCTTGGGATGATTTACTGGATTTTCTTCGAGAGGCAAATTCTAACATTAAAAACATCCAATACAAGACAGCAGGAGAATTGTGCTCATTGGATCCGGTTAATGTTTGCAGATATTTCAATCATAGATTTGAGGCTATGATGTCCTTCATCTGCAATAAAAAAATCCACCTCTTGGAGAAGTTATGGATCTCTTTTGGAGAAAAGAGTACCAAGCAAGAGGTGCTCATCATATTCATATGCTGTTGTGGATCAAGGATGCCCCAAAATTTGGAACAGATGCAGATGAAGCAGTTTTAAGTTTTATTGAAGAATATGCAACATGTGCTATACCTAAAAGCACACAAGAGAAAAAGTTAAAAGAGCAAGTTCTACGTTTTCAAAATCATCGGTGTGGAAAATACTGTCGAAGAAAGTACAAGAGCAAAGAAAAATTCTACACAAAATGTCGATTTGGATTTCCAAGACCTGTCCTTTCAAAAGGAAGGGTAAACAGTTTTATGTCAGCTGTGCAACATACTATTACAAGAAAATCGCCAAAAAATACCTATAACCTAAGAAGAAAAGAAGAGTCGAAATACATAAATGACTACAACCCAGTCATTTTATCCATGTGGAATGCTAACATGGATATTCAGTATGTGGCAGACAATTCTATTGCTGTTGCTCGGTATGTCACATCATACATCACTAAATCTGAGAAAACAGAATTGAAGGAAATGTGGGAAGAGATTTCTCATGAGAAGACTGTCAGTAAAAAGCTATACAGTTTCAGTTTAAAGATGTTATCGCATCGAGAAATTGGATCCTACGAATGTTCAGATAGGTTATCATCTGCAAGTCTTTACTCGAAATCCATTAGAATAATTTGGGCAAGTTTAGGTCTTGCAGGAATGCGAAATCGGGTACTGAAATCTATTCGAGAAATTGAATATTTAGCAGAGTTCGAACCAGAAAGTACAGACATTTTAAGAACAAACATGTTGGACACATATTACCCACAAAGAAGTCATCACCTTGAGAACATGTGTCTCTATGAAGTGCTGCAGAACTTTATGTTTAAACGGAATGTCACAGAAGATATCAACAATGGAAAATATAAAGTCATTGGTGAGGAAGGATGTTTGGTGAAGCAAACAAAAGGAAGTTTGATAAATCACCGGAAGCTGAGTTGCGACACTCCTGATAAAAAGGAATTTTACTACTTGGCACTTTTGCAGCTGTTTAAACCATGGCGTTCAGAGGACGAACTTCTTGGAGAATTTCAGAGCTATGAAGATTCCTTCAATGCTAGGAAAGACAGCATCGAATGTAGTACTTTCACAACTTATGTTCAAATGTTAAATGAAGAAATTGAACAAGAAGCAACAATTGCAGCTGAAGTAGCTAGAGACAGTTCTCAAGACAGTCAAAGTTCTGGGACATTCAGTCAAGATCCTCGAGGACAACCGATCATCGAAAATGAAGCAGCAATAGCTATGAACGAAGTGGAAACAGCTATGAATCAAGCTCAAGAAGATTTAATAGACTTAACATATTTGGAGGAGCAACTGAATGAAGAACAAAAACAAATTTATGAAGAAGTCAGACAAAAAATTGATCACGGATTACTACATGAAAATAAAGAGTGCTCATGTACATCTTTTGAACCAATGAGAATGTATGTAAGTGGACAAGCAGGAACTGGAAAAAGTTTCTTAATTAATGTAATTAGAAGCTACCTACAGAAGAAAATGGAATCCATTTTGTCTTGTGTTGTTACTGCTCCAACTGGGTTAGCAGCGTATAACATCAAAGGAGTTACCTTACATCGTTTGCTAATGTTACCAGTAGAGCATGAGAACAAAATACAGTACCACAAACTAGCAGGAGAAGCATGCTTGGAAGTTTCAAGAGTATTGAAGAAAATGAAAGTACTCATTATTGATGAGGTAAGCATGGTATCAAACTTAATGCTTGCCTTTGTGCATTTAAGAATGCAGCAAATTCTGAAGACAGACTTTGACGTCCTATTTGGAGGAAAACACGTCATAGTTTTTGGAGATCTTTTGCAACTTACTCCAGTTAAAGGACAACCGGTATTCCATACTCTTACATATGAAGACACAAAAAAGTAATTAGGAAGTATAGGCAATGTAAATATTTGGACATATTTTGAGTATAAGGAACTCATTACCAATATGAGGCAAGCCAATGATGAGGACTATGCAAGTATTCTGAAAGATATAAGAATTGGACTACTCACAGAACATGGCAGAAAAGCATTACAGAGTCGATTGCTGAGTAATTTGTTTCCAACAGAACAAATAGTTCCAGAGAAAATATACAAGGAAATTGCGGAAAAAAATACTGTAATCTGCTTAATGCCAACACTACATGAATGCTCTGTATTCAATGAAGAACTTTTGAAATTGGAAAATGAAGAGATCATAAAACTGGAAGCTGTGGATAAAATAGAACATGAACGAATAACTGTTATATTGACAGGCAAATTGGGTACTAAATTGGATTCTCTGGAGAATAACATTTCAAAAACAGCTGGTTTGGAAAAGAATCTTTATGTGTGTATGAACTGTAGAGTAATTTTAAGACGTAATTTGGATGTAGAGAAAGGTTTAGTGAATGGAGCTATGGGAAGAGTTGTGGGTTTTATTAATTACCAGAAAAAAGTTGGAATTGAATGTTTAAAAATAAAATTTGATCAGATACAAGAGGTTAAAGACATTTGTCGTTGTTCAGTTCGTTTCTTGCTTGTGAAAGACTTATATGTGCGTAGGAAGCAGTTTCCGTTTTCTCTAGCATATGCTGTAACTATTCACAAATCTCAAGGATTAACTGTTGACAGTGCTTTTGTAAACATTGGATCTACTGTGTTTAAAGAAGGTATGGCATATGTTGCTTTGTCACGCGTGAAAAAATTATCTGGGTTATTCATGATAGACTTTGATGATTCAAAAGTAAGTGCTGATGCAAACTGTGTAAAGGAGTATAATAGATTAAGAAGGAGCTATGCTCCTCATTTAGGTCAGTATCCTGTGTTTGAAAAACGTGTTGTTTGTCGGAAAAGGAGATTTGAGAATATCTGTAATGAGGATGTACAGAAGAGAAAACAAAAAGAGAGTGATGAGACTGCAAGCAAAAAGAAAAAGGACAGTGTGGAAGAGGTTGTTGGTTGTCATTTTGAAAATAGCTCTGGTGTCAACTGCTACGCAAATGTAGTGCTGAATGTTGTATTTTATCTTGATTTTTTGCAAGAGCAGATAATACTAAATCATGAAAAAAGATTCTGTTCTTTGCTGAGTCTCCTCTATGAGAAGCTGAGTAATGATAAAACTAAAATAGAAAGTGCTTCTGATGTTAGAAATCTTTTAGATGTATGTTCAGGAAGTACACAGTTTAGTCAAAATGTCCAGCAAGATGCACAGGAATTCTTAATATATATGCTGATGGTACTTGAAGATGAAGGAGTAGAAGTAGAAAACTTATTTGGTGTCTCTTATAAATGGGAACATTGCTGTGAAAACTGTATGAACACATGCAGTAGTAATGTTGATTCTGAAAGGTTCATATATTTACCATTACCACAAAGTAAATCAGTGACTTTTAGTAAATTAGTTAAAGATGCCAATCATAACATGGAATGTTCTGAATGTAAATCTGACATGTTTTCCACGTTATTTTTACAGAAATACGGTCAGTATGTTATTTTAATGATGCAACGTTGTAGAGCTGATGGTTC
The DNA here is from genome assembly GCF_964204655.1 of Triturus cristatus. Taxonomy (NCBI): domain Eukaryota; kingdom Metazoa; phylum Chordata; class Amphibia; order Caudata; family Salamandridae; genus Triturus; species Triturus cristatus. The sequence continues at coordinate 27,622,257 of NC_140593.1, read as the reverse complement.
TAAATTGGATACTTTAATAAAGAAGTTTATAGGACAACAATTATCAATTTCTGGAAAAACTTTTGTTACAGTTGCAATAATTTTTCATGAAGGACCTACTGTAACTTCGGGACATTACACAGTTTATCTTAAATGTGAAAAAGGCTGGACATTGTGTAATGATTCCCAATTGATTTTCAAGCAACGTTTGCCTTATGATTTACCCAATTCTTACTTAATTTTTCTGAAACCTAAATTTAAAAAAATAAAAACTGCATCTGAAGAAAGCATTTTTTGTAATTTTAAAGGATTATAATTGAAGATATCACTTAAAAAGGATTTTGAAATTACTATTTGGACTAAATGAAAAGTAATAAAAGGATTTTGAAATTACTATTTGGCCTAAAGGAAAAGTAATAAAAACAAATGTGGACTTCTTTGATAGATATTATTTTGGCATATGTGCTTTTGCAACAAGGTTTAAAGACGGAATATCTAAAAAATGATTATTCATCTAGAAAGGTATTTGTAATATATATGTAATATTTGTAACAAGGTATATTTTAGTGTGGATAGTTTTGGGGCTTTTTTAAACAATCTTTCTGATTGTTTTTTTTTTTTGCCTGCTGTTAAATGATGAATAAAATTGTTTTCACTATTTTAAGTGAAAATTAAAAAATTCTGAAAACAGCAAAAAAAGGGCAAAAAATTGCTTTGTAAAATATGTAAAAACATGTACTGCTTTATAAAATTTATGATTGAATATTAATATTTTTTTTCTTTTTTTTCAGAACTTGAAAGAAAAATTAAAAAATGAAATTCTGATTCCTTGCAAATTATTAAAAATGTTTTTTATCAAAATAATTTTTTTTAAAAATAAGAGAAGTAAAAAATATTTGTATTTCTTAATCCTTCCTTTTCATGATTCCTTTTCTTCACCTCTCTTAGTTCATTAAAATTAAAAAAAAAAAAAAAAATTGAAAAACCTCCTTGGGTGCACGCAGCGTGCGCGCACCCCCCAAAAAAATTGTTAATAAAAATCCCCCAAAAATATTTTTGGGCTTAGTTTTTAGGTGGCTCTGAAAAGAGCTCTTGAGTTAATGTACGGAAACAGGAAGAGAAAAACGAAAAAAAGAAAAAACATCTTTGGCCTAGAGCACTGATGCGCATCAAATTTTTGTTGAAGGAGATCAAGACTGGTCTCCCCCACAGAAATAAGACTACCGCAATCAGTGCACCGTGTAGACAACCTCGTCAAACAAGGTGGACCAACAAGAGGAGTAGAAAAAGGTGAAGGCACCATCGCAGTAGAAGTGCTTGCCTGAGCTGCCGAAGATGTGCTCGGCTGAGCTGCTGCAGATGTCGTCGGCTGAGCAGTTGGAGTGTTTGCTCCAGAAGCTCGACGAAAAGATACTGGATGCATTGCCTCAACATGCCTCGTCACTGTGTGTATGCTAAAAGAATACTTCTTGTTAGCATTCCCACGTGATAAGACTTTTTGACACAATACACAAGTAACTTTCGGTGCATTCACATTTTTTTGTCCCTCAGGGAAAGTAAAAAACTGCCATATAAAGCTGTCTTTCTGCTTCCTGTTCCTCTGTCTCTCAAGAGTGTCCTGTTCACTCTCTGAAGATGGTTGCTGCTCAGCCATTGTCTCTCAACAACAGATTAGCTCCTTCTCCAAGGGAATCAGAACTAATAATGAAGAAAGTGGGAGTGGTGTTGGAAGAATCTGGAACTGAAAGTACTTCAAACCAATCAAAAGTCATTATTGTGGATCACATGACTTGCAATGAGGGGATTGGGTGTGGTGTTGAAACTAGGGGTGGGCGGAATTTGCGTAATCGCGTTACGCAAATCTCCGCGAAACGGTAAAAAATCTCCGCGAACATGCAGAAATTCCGCGAACACGCGGAATTGCTTGTTCGCGATACTTTTTTCCTGTTCGCGATCGCTGTTTGCGTGCTCGGGGTGAAATATCTCGCGAACACGCATATTGAGAACGCGAACAAGCAAAAAATTTCGCGAAGTTGCGGAACGTAGATTTTTTTGCAATTTCGCGTTCTCCGCGGAACGCGAAATTACCCAAATTTCGCAAATTCCGCGAACGGAACGGAATTTATCGCCCAGGCCTAGTTGAAACAATCAGAAACTGAAAGTAATGAAAACCAATTAGAAGTGTTGTTTTATTATGAACATAACCCGAGGTGCGCCCACGGAGCAAGCTCGGAGCGCGCACCCGGCAATTACGCATGCGCGAACGCGTAGGAGCGCATGTGCATACGCGGTTTGCGCGTACGTAATGCGCATACGTAGCACACGCGAATACGCGAACAACAGCGCGCGTACTCTACGTGTATACGGAAGTGTACCGCGTGGAGCACGTACGACGCACACACGCATGCGTACGTACGCATACGTACGCACGCATTCGTACGCACGCATGCGTACGGTCGCATGAGTACGTACGCGTACGTACGCATGCGTACTGGGTGCGCGGTCCGAGCGCGAAAGAAAATGTATGTATGCGTATGTAACTAACGTAAAACAGAATTCTTAATAAACTTACGCAAACGTACTAGCTGCGCGCTCTGAGCGCGCACCCTAAGAATTAATATATAAAAAAAAAAGGACATAACCTAATAGAAAATATTAACTATGCTGTTCAACTTTATCCTAATTGCAAATTTTTAAAAAAAATGAGCCAAACAAAATTAAAGGATAAAGATAATATATAAATGAATACATAGGAAATTTTTTAAAAAACAAATATTTTAAAAATATAAATAAAAAATACATAACTTAGCATTTAAAAAACCTTGCAAATTCACTGAAAAAACCATAGGTTTCACACACGTTATAGTTAGGAATTAGCATTTAAAAAACCTTGCAAATTCACTGAAAAAACCATAGGTTTCACACATGTTATAGTTAGCTGGACATTTCACTCGGACAAAACCAATGAAATTACCCCGTTATAGTTAGTTCAGCTAACTATAACTCGCGCGCCCGCAATGCACTGCTGATGACGTCACATATTACATCACTCATGACATGGTCAGTGACATCACTCATGACATCACTGATGACATCTCAAATGACATCACTGATGACATCACTGATGACATCATCCTTGTGATAGAGTGGCAGACCTCCTCTCCCCCTAATATAACCTTTGATACACACATTCAAAAATAGAAACTAAAATTTTCAAAACAATGAACATACTAATATCAGTTACAACAACCTATTCATTATTCTAAGATCCACATCCACTCATTCACCAACAGTCCTATAGAGTCACTCATACATGTACTCAGTCATCATATGTACTCATACACCTATACATCCTGTTACACAATGCCACTCATCCATTGAGTTACTCACACACATAGTCACTCATGCTAATAAAGAATCAAACATCCATTTACTTGCATATACAGTTATACACACACCACCACACTTACTTTTACAGAAACTTACACATACTTAGGTGCTGATTCCGATCCTGGAAAAACCGGGTACGAACCGTCGGTCGGAGGGTTTTCTCTGTCCGACTCGTACCCGGTAAAAAAACATTACAAACATGGAAGTACGATTCGCACGGAAACACCATTTCCGTACGAATCGTAAAAAACACCGACCGACGAAAATATACATACAAATGTGATCCGGGAAAGCGCCGACGTGACGTCGGGACGCAGTCAGGCTCCGTTTCACGAACAGGGAAGTACGATTCAAACCGACACCAGTCCGGACGGCAATATTTTTACGGCACCCAAAAAGTGCCGTAAAAGTGAAGTACGGCGCGATGCGAGCGGAATTGGGGGCCCGGTACGCCCCGAACCCCCCCCAGACCCCACAGATGTACGTGCCGTACCCCCACCCGTGTATATACAGCCATGTATGTACGAGTCGAACCCCCACCTGTGTATGTACGAGTCGAACCCCCACCCGTGTATGTACACCCATGTATGTACGAGTCGAACCCCCACCGTGTATGTACGAGTCGAACCCCCACCCGTGTATGTACTCCTGTGTATGTACGAGTCGAACCCCCACCTGTGTATGTACACCCGTGTATGTACGAGTCGAACCCCCACCTGTGTATGTACAGAACCCCCACCTGTGTATGTACACCCGTGTATGTACGAGTCGTACCCCCACCCGTGTATGTACACCCGTGTATGTACGAGTCGAACCCCCACCCGTGTATGTACACCCGTGTATGTACGAGTCGAACCCCCACCTGTGTATGTACACCCGTGTATGTACGAGTCGTACCCCCACCCGTGTATGTACGAGTTGAACCCCCACCCATGTATGTACACCCGTGTGTGTACGAGTCGAACCCCCACCTGTGTATGTACACCCATGTATGTACGAGTCGAACCCCCACCTGTGTATGTACGAGTCGAACCCCCACCCGTGTATGTACGAGTCGAACCCCCACCCGTGTATGAACACCCGTGTATGTACGAGTCGAACCCCCACCTGTGTATGTACGAGTCGAACCCCCACCCGTGTATGTACGAGTCGAACCCCCACCCGTGTATGTACACCCGTGTATGTACGAGTTGAACCCCACCTGTGTATGTACACCCGTGTATGTACGAGTCGTACCCCACCCGTGTATGTATGGTGCGTACCCCCAGCGCATACATACACGAGTGGGGGTACGACTCATACATACACGGGTGGGGGTACGACTCGTACATACACGGGTGTACATACACGGGTGGGGGTTCGACTCATACATACACGGGTGGGGGTTCGACTCGTACATACACGGGTGTACATACACGGGTGGGGGTTCGACTCGTACATACATGGGTGGGGGTTCGACTCGTACATACACAGGTGGGGGTTCGACTCATACATACACGGGTGTACATACAAGGGTGGGGGTTCGACTCGTACATACACGGGCGGGGGTTCGACTCGTACATACACGGGTGGGGGTACGACTCATACATACACGGGTGTACATACACGGGTGGGGGTTCGACTCGTACATACACGGGTGGGGGTACGACTCGTACATACACAGGTGTACATAAACGGGTGGGGGTTCGACTCGTACATACACGGGTGTACATACACGGGTGGGGGTACGGCACGTACAGCCGCGGGGTCTGGGGGGGGTTCAGTGCGTATGCGGGCACATGTCTCCATGGTTGGTATTGCAGTTCGGTCTGTACGGTGTATTTTCCATACGGTTGTAAAATTGGAAGGACGGGACGGATCGTACTTGCGCGGTCGGACTTAATTTTTCCGATTCGTAGGGTAAATCGTCCGCGGATGTGTCGGACACATTTTCCGACCCGAGGACGTGTGGGGATATTTTCCCAATGCGATTCGTATGGACTTTTTCCCATACGAATCGTACTTGGCAGTTTGTACGCTACTTGTACGATTCGTATGGTAAAAATCCCGGATACGATTCGTATGGGGAAATTTTTTCCAGGGTCCGAATCGGCACCTTAGTCTTTTAAACAATCACTTATAGAAACACATACTTATTCATACAGGAACTCTTTCAATCTCTCACTCTCACATATACTCACTTATATACACCAATAGTCACATATACTAGTTTAAAACATATGTAGTTACTCATAAAGACACTATTGATACAGTCATTCACTCACTAACACACCCATGCACACACTCATCCACCCATACAGTCCTGCACACATGCTGTCTTCAACACATACAAACAGTGAGTCACTCATTCATGCACCTATGCACTACGTAATACCCCCCACCGAACCATACAGACACTCAGACACTCGTACTGATACTCTAAAAAACAACTCATAACCTATATAGACCCTCATGTAGCTACTCACCAACCCATGCAGCCACTTATACACAAAGTGAGAGACTGATACAGATATTTACATATTTAAACATTACTCACTAAGCCATGTATTCACTAACATACACTTAATCAGTCAGATATACAATACATTTTTCAAAAACAAATCATCCATTTAGACACTTATATAGCCATTTATTCTTTCATCGACCGTTAGATAAACATATATAAAACATATGTAATTTTCAGAAAAACACACATTCACTGGATGATGTCATCAGTGATGTCATTTGAGATGTCATCAGTGATGTCATGAGTGATGTCACTGACCATGTCATGAGTGATGTAATATGTGACGTCATCAGCAGTGCATTGCGGGCACGCGAGTTATAGTTAGCTGAACTAACTATAACGGGGGAATTTCATTGGTTTTGTACGAGTGAAATGTCCAGCTAACTATAACATGTGTGAAACCTATGTTTTTTTCAGTGAATTTGCAAGGTTTTTTAAATGCTAATTCCTAACTATAACGTGTGTGAAACCTACGTTTTTTTCAGTGAATATATATATAGTTAAGACCTATTTTCCATAGGAAATTTACAACATTCAATTTGCAATAACTTTGGCATCGGTTGACGAATCTTCGCGAAATTTTCAAAAACTCGTGGACCACCAGGTAACTCCAGTAAGCCCCACGGAGATAAATTGCCGAGTTTTGTAAAAAGGGGTGTGGTCTCTGAACACCTCTCTGCAACCCAGCTCTAAGGCGCATACTGGAGGTACCTGGTGGGCTAGTTGGCCCCCAGAGACCCTCAGGATTGAGGAGGAATTAATTCTACAACTTAAAACGTGCCATAGGGCGTGTTTGCAGATGTGTCACCTCAGGCCACACCCCCTTCCTTCACCTTTGTGCAAACGCGCCCCGGGGAGAGCTGTAAATTGGGAAATTAATTCTCTTTCAATACTGAGGGTCCCTGAGGGCCAACTAGCCCAACAGGTATCTCCAGTATGCGCCAGGGAGCTGCGTTGCAGACAGGTGTTCAGAGGCCACAACCCTTTTTACACGTCTCTGCAACGTGTGGCTCTTACTGGAGGTACCTAGTGGGCTAGTTTGAGCCTAGGGACCCTTAGGATTTAAGGGGACTTAATCTCTCAACTTAGAACGGCCACAGGGCGCATTTACACAGTGGTGAAGAGAGGGGACGGGGCCTGAGGTGACGTGAGCAAACACGCCCTATGGCACGTTTTAAGTTGGGGAAATAATTCCCCTTCAATCCTGAGTGCCCTTGGGGGCTAACTAGCCCACCAGGTGCTTCCAGTAAGCGCCACTGTGCTGCGTTGCAGAGAGGTGGTCCAGGCCATGCCCATTTTTACACCTCTCTGCTACACTAACTGGAGATACCTGGTGGGCTAGTTGTACCCAAAGGACAGTCAGGATTAAAGGGGACTTTATCTACCAAATTAAAACGGCCACAGAGCGTGTTTGCACATATCAGCTCAGCCCCCCTCCCTTCACCAGTGTGCAAACGCACCCTGTGGTGTGTTTTAAGAGGTAGTTTTAATCCCCCTAGACTAATATATACTAGAGGCTTACAGAGGAGGTAATGCTAATAACAGGGGTACCGCAACGCATAGTGTTCCCTAGTGTATGTAGGTGTTTTACCTGTATTCTAAGTGTCTTTTAGCATAGCACTGGCTCTAGGACTGGTTAGTAGGGGTGGGCGAGAATTTCCGTTCCGCTCGCGGAAATTGCGACATTTTGACATTTTCGCGTTCCGCGCGGAACGCAAAATGTCGAAACTTCCGCGATCACAAAACATTCGGGAGCTAGGGCAGGTGTGCTTTTCTCCCCATTTCTACCGTCAAAAGTTAGCTGTGGTCCTTGATGGAGCTCTGTGCATCCATGACTTTCTCGAGCGCAATCCCCGTGTAGTTCCTGACACCAGGAGGTTCTGTCTCCTCATCTGCTGCTCTGATCGGTCTCTGGCCCTTTATAAACAAGAGGCATGTGAACTGCATGGAAGCCCCGCCCGTATGGCCCTGCCCCACACACCAGCGGTGGGTAGCGTCTTCCCGCCCTTTCCCCCATTATGATGGACAGCTGACTCGAGGGGGCCCGTCGGCGCCGTGGCAACGTTTACAGACACACACGGTCACTGTAGACAACTCTTCTGGCCCTTTACACAGCTGCAGTGCAGGAAAAGCACTATACATTTACCCAACAAGGTAGCACTTACTGATTAGCCAGTAGAAAGTACTCCAGTTGAGTAGAGGTATTGCACAAAACGGTGGCATCTTCTTGGGTAGATATGCAGAGCAGGTTTCATTCTGGCACGATGCTCCCGTCACAAAAATTAAACCTCAACAGGAAGCACTTACAGATATAAATAAAGCAGGGGCCCGAGTTGATGCTCAAATTCAGTAACGCATTAATCATCACAAAACATTCGGGAGCTAGGTCGAGGCTGGGCAGGTGTGCTTTTCTCCCCACATCTACCGTCAAAAATTACCTGGCTGTGATCCTCGATGTACCTGCTCTGTGCATCCACGACTTTCTCGAGCTCAACCCCCGTGTAGCTCCTGACACCAGGAGGTTCTGTCTCCTCATCTGCTGCTCTGATCGGTCTCTGGCCCTTTATAAACAAGCGGCATGTGGACTGCATGGAAGCCCCGCCACACACACCAGCGGTGGGCATCGTCTTCCCGCCCTTTCCCCCACTATGACGGACAGCTGACTCGAGGGCACCCAACCGGAAGCACTAATCTCCGCGATCTCGCGAAATATCGCGAGATCGCGGAGATTTTGTGCCGTTTCGCGATATTTGGCGAAAGGCACTTCCGGTAATTCCGCCCACCCCTACTGGTTAGTTAGAGTCAGTTATCACCAGTACCCATCTGAAAAAGTTGAGGGCACAGGATGATTTTGCAACAAGGCCTCTTCTGCTCCTCTGTTTGTTCTTTCTGCATGTCTTCCTTCTTCCTGCACTTTACTTCATCTTTGAGGACTTCTGTTGCTTCTTTTTGCATTTCTTTTTCTTCTTTCTTCACATGTCTTACCTCTGTAAGCATAGTTAGAAACTAGCATTTAAAACACCTTAGAAATTAACTGAAAAAATCATAGGTTTCAGGCACGTTATAGTTACAAATTAGCATTTAAAAAACCATTGAAATTCACTGAAAAACCATAGGTTTCAGGCACGTTTTAGTTAGAAATTAGCATTTAAAAAACTTTGGAAATTCACTGAAAAAAACAGGTTTCAGGGGCGTTATAGTTAGCTGGACATTTCACTCGTATAAAACCATTGAAATTCCCCAGGTATAGTTAGTTCTGCTAACCATAACTCACGTGCCGCAACGCACTGCTGATAACGTCACATATTACATCACTCACGACATGGTCAGTGACATCAATCATGACATCACTGATGACATCTCAGTGCCCCGGGGAGGTGGCGGTCCCCGGGGCATGTGGGGGGGCTCGAGCCCCCCACAGAGGTCATTATTTTTTTTTAAAACAAGTCCCAGGGGTGACGGGCCTGTGACCCCCCTGCAAATATTTTAGTAAAGCCCCAGGGGGTGGTGGTCCCTGGGGCTGCGGGGGGGACTGTGTGCCCCCTGTCAATATTTATAGAATGCTCCAGGGGGTGGCAGTCCTGCGGTCCCCCTGGGCCCCCACAAATATATTTTTCATATGCCCTCGGGACTTGGCCAACCCAGGGGCTAATTGATAACGAAGCGCGGGAGCCCGCGCTTCATGTTTTTTATTTTCACGGGCGGATCCTCCACGTATACCGCGATTTATTTTTTAAAAAGAAATGCTTTTTTTGGCCCTGGGGGTCCTTGTGGGACCCCCTAAGCAGGCCTAGGGGGTTAGGGGGTTTCTACCCTGCCCCTTTTCCTGTTTTTCGCATTTGTTTTACTGATTTCTTGTGCCTAGGTTCTACCGAGGCACAAGATATCTGCCAACACTTCCTGGTTTAAAGTGTTGACAGCCAATTAGAATGCTGCTCGTGATCGGGAGGGTGCGCGGATCCTCCGTGCCTCTAAATATTGAAACTTTTATATTTGATCTTCTCACCAACTACTGAACAGATTTACACCATTTTTAAAAAGGTCACTTTCTGAGTCAAGCAGTACCTTGTTGCTAAATTTGGGGTAAATCCGTTCAGTAGTTTCGGCTGAATCCTTGCATAAAGTTTCCTATAGGAAATGGATTTTTTGACTCTTATTTTTTTAATATCTCAGCAACTACTGCATGGATTCACACCCTTTAAAAAAAAGGTCTCTTTCTGAACCAAAGGCTACCTTTTTTCAAATTTGTTGTAATTCCGTTCAGCAGTTTGGGCTGTAGTCGTGTCTAAAGTTTCCTATGGGAAATAACATAGAGAAAACGCGTTTTGGGACCCCACTTCTTTCTTGGCCCCTGCTTGTCGAATCACCCTGAAACTTTCAGGATAGGAGCTGACCGGAGCAGGACCAAAGTTTTGAAACTTTTGCGAAGATTTATCAACCGTGCCAAAGTTATTGGGAAAAGAAAAAATGCTTTTTGAATAGAAACAAGTTCCTAACAATAACTTTACCCCAATCGCTTTATTTGGTCTGGACAAAAGCATTAACTGGTGATTACAAGCACCTGACAACCTGACGCGTTTCGATATCCATCTTCCTCATAGGTTAAAAGTCAGGAAGGAGCGTGAAAGTTCTCCAATGGCCTAGTTCGGCTCTATCGTGAGCCCCAATGGGCTGTACTAATCCTTCACGTTGCCTTGTGGGAATCGGAGTCCTTTTAATTCCAACATGGACGCTCCCTCAATACGTGCCGATTAAAAGCTCTCACAAAAGCAGGGGGGCCACGGAACCGCTGATATCAACGATTCCTGATGTGGGGTGTAAGGCTGGATTGCGGACAAAGGAGACTTCTGGGGCTCATGTGAGAGCTTTTAATCGGCACGTATTGAGGGAGCGTCCATGTTGGAATTAAAAGGACTCCGATTCCCACAAGGCAACGTGAAGGATTAGTACATATATATATATATATAACATTTTTTTTTCAATGAAAAAACCATAGGTTTCAGGAGTGTTATAGTTAGCTGGACATTTCACTCGTACAAAACCATTGAAATTCCCCAGTTATAGGTAGTTCAGCTAACTATAACTCGCGCGCCCGCAATCCACTGCTGATGATGTCACATATTACATCACTCATGACATGGTCAATGACATCACTCATGACATCACTGATGACATCTCAAATGACATCACTGACGACATCACTGATGATGTCATTCATGTGATCATTTGATGCTTCTTGTCACACCCTAATATAACCTTTGATATGCCCACTCTAAATTACATACTGCCACTCTCAAAACCATAGACAATCCAACACCAATAAGTAGATTCTCCATCACTGACTCTTACGTCTAAACACTCATTCACTCACTCACCCGTACAGTCACTCAAACTTATGGTCACTCAGTACAGGACTATCATATGCACTCATACACCTATATAGACACTCCCACACTGCTACTCATCCATAGAGTTACTCACACATATACTCAGTCATGCAAGTAATTAATCACACTGCCATTTACTCACCTATACAATTATACACAAATAAACACAACTACTCATACAAATACTATCAAATTCTTATGGTCTTATACAATCATCCATACAGCCAATCACACTGTCACACACTCTCAGTTATAGTTATTTCTGTACTCCAACATACATATAAACTGCTGTTCACATATGTAGTAAATTACACATGTACTAATGAAATATGTATTCACTCACTAACACAACCATACATACACTCACCCACCCATACAGTCCATCACAGATGCACTCTTAAAACCATGCACCCACTGAAACACCCACTCACACATCTATGCACAGAGTCACACACACACCCCACCCACAAAAACACTCAGCTACCCATACAGATACTTAGACAACCAATCAATAACCCATATAGACACTCATGTAGCCGTTCACAAACCCATGCAGCTGCTTACACACCAACAGACAGATAGATACAGACATTCACACAGTTTAGTCACTAGTCCGCACTTACAAAGATTTAATCACTCACTTGTAGAGTCAGTCACGCATCTACAAAATCATTCATTCACACACTTATTCACCCTCTCATTCTTCCATAGGCCTTTCCCTATAAATATATAAAACATATTTAAACTTTACAGAAACACACATGTAATTGTATATATATTGATATTTCTTAATAAGTTAATTACATTTTATGTATGTTTTTTCATTAGCCCTGAAGAAGTCTATTTTTAGAGACGAAAGGCGTCGGCTAAGATTCTTCATGTCTATGTGACCATGACTCTTCATGCTTATGTGATTATGCAATTAGGCCTGGGTGGTAAATTCCGTTCCGTTCGCGGAATTTGCGGAATTTGGGCAATTTCGCGTTCTGCGGAGAACGCGAAATTGCCCAAAATTCCGCTTTCCGCGACTTCGCGAAATTTTTGCTTGTTTGCGTTCTCAAAATGCGTGTTCACGAGATATTTCTCCCCGAGCACGCAAACAGCGATTGTGAACAGGAAAAAAGCATCGCGAACAAGCAATTTCGCGTGTTTGCGGAATTTCTGCGTGTTCGCGGAGATTTTTTACAGTTTCGCGGAGATTTGCATAACGCGATTGCGCAAATTCCGCCCACCCCTATATGCAATAAAGAAAAGGATTTTTTCAAGAAAAACATATTGACGCTTTGGATATTCTTTTATACCTATTGATTTCTTTGAACAGTACTGAACCCCTTTGTATGCAATTTTGTGACAGGACTTGTTCCTGGTGAGGAACATAGAGGGGAGTGTTCCTTGGTTCTCTGCACTGTAAGAATCCTATATAGAAAACACTATTCATTTGTAAAGTGCGGTATCTATAGCCTCTACCATCATATTGTGTGTACTAGTGATGTCATCAGTGATGTCATTTGAGATGTCATCAGTGATGTCATCAGTGATGTCACTGACCATGTCATGAGTGATGTAATATGTGACGTTATCAGCAGTGCATTGCGGGCACGTCAGTTGAATTTCAATGGTTTTGTACGAGTGAAATGTCCAGCTAACTATAACACCCCTGAAACCTATAGTTTTTTCAGTGAATTTCTAAGGTCTTTTAAATGCCAATTCCTAACTATAACGTGCATGAAACCTATGTTTTTTTCAGTGAATTTCAAAGGTTTTTTAAATGCTAATTCTTATCTATAACTTATCTCTAAAGCTATTATGTTTAATGATTTTCATTGGATTTCTACATTTTTCTATTTCAGTGTGTCAATTCCTTTAATTATGTTTTTTTTAAATATTTTTTTTCACAATTTTTTAACTTATTTTTTCAATTAATTCTTTTAAAAATTAAAACACATTATTTGTTTTTAGTGTTTTTTAAAAAAAATTACATTTTTAAAAAATATTTTTTTATATTGTTTAAAATATTTTTTATACTATATTTTCGATACTTTATTTATTTATTTTTTTCTTTTGTTTTGGGATTCGCGCACCCTATGCGCACCTTTCTCGATCCCTGCACGAAAGCATCTGCGTACGGTATGCATTGGGTACGTATTTTGGTGCGCGATTGCAATGCGACCGGTACGCGACTCCAAGCCTATACGCGACACGTACGATGCACGTTACGAGACGCTGCCGCGCTTCCGTGATACGTCATGTGCGAGTATGATGTTGTGGGTGCGCGAATCCCGCAAAATATTTTACATTTAAAAAAACATATATATATGTATTTCATGTGAATATTAATTGAAGACAAACTCTAAACTACTCATAAAAGTAATATATTTTTACTTCTAATCCTATATTCCTTTTAAATTCAATTTCACGGATGCGCGCTCGGTGTGTGCTGCCTATGCGCACGGTGCGCGGATCCCATGTGACCTGAAAAAAAGAGATTTGATTGGTTCATTACACTTCCTATTCTAACTATTGAAAGAGCCCACACATTTCAATCATTCTTCTTTGACCTTCTTTGGAGGAGCATCTCTTTGCAGAGAAGAACCTTTTTTGGACTAAGTTTACACTTAGCTCTATCTTATTTTGTTAAAACAATGGCTTCAGGGCATCAGGCATCTCCAGGATCTCCTTATTCATCTGAGGATGTTTTTTTGGAAGAACCACCACGCTCACCAAGATATTCATCTGTGGTGTGGAAATTTTTCACTTTTCCGGAGGGGCAAACCAAAACCAATGCCACCTTAGTAACCTGCAAGATCTGCCAGAGAGTGCTCTCCCGTGGGGACCTGAACAAAAAATATTCCTGCGGAACAGCAAGTATGATGAAGCATCTGAGGACCCTCTATCTGGTGAACCTTGCTCGAGAGGAATGCCGCAGAATGAGAGTTCTTCCTGCTCCATCAGATCCATCGCAGCCAAGCACTTCAAGGGTGGATCCATCTGTGCAAAATTTGGACATCCGTCCACAGTTTCAAACCCTAAAAGTGCTCTGCATAAAATGCAATGCTGTATTATGCTATGGAGAGCAGTCAATTGATCTTATCTGTCGAAAGCAAGAGAGTCATCATTGCTAGTTTTATTTTTTTTCCTGCAGTTCATTGTTTTGTTCCTCCAGATCTGGTTTTCCTTTTTTTTCGAGAAAAACACCCCAAATTTAAAAGTTGTTAAAAAAAAAACCAAAAATATAAAAGAAAATAGAAGAAAAAAAAAAGTTCTTCTAAGAACTAACTTTCCTGGTGTTAAAAAAGAGCTATATTTGTTTGTTAGTGTGTGAAAGTTTAGATGAATGTATGTGTAGTACGTAATTGACTGAACGAATGCATTAGTAGCGTATGGTGAATGTATAAGTGCAGAACTATGAGGAAGTGCTGCAGCATCACACAGTAACCTCTTTAACTGCAGTGAGCTGTAGTACTTCCGAAGCACAGGGATGCAACATATGTACATAAATATGTTGCAAATCTATGCTTCTGTCTGCACGGCTGCTTAAACTGCAGCCATGTCTTGACAAAGGCACCCTTGCACCATGGTGCAAGGATATCTGTGTCATGTGGTGTTTGTTTTTGTGCAGGAAGACACACCTTCCTGCACAAAAACAATCAGAAAACGCATTTTTTTCCTTCAATGTATGCTGAACATTTTAGCATGCATTGTGGATTAAAAAATGAGGAAAAACGAAAACAATTCTCCTTGTTGTGCTTTCTTACACCAATCGCCGAATGGTGCAGCATTCACACACATATCGAGATTCATGATTTCTGATAAATCTGGAGATGTGTCTTGTTCTATGAGTTTTCAGTGCAATCACGCACAACAACACTTATAGAACACCCTTTCAATGCAAAGTGGTGTGTATGATGAGGTTGTATTTACATGGAGTAGAAAAAGTACACAGAGTGCCTTTTCCTCTCTTTGTAAATATGAAAGAGTGTCTTGCGCAATAACTATGTTACAAAAAGTGACATATTTCTGTTTTGAAAATTGCTTGCGAATGATAGAAGGTAAGCACAGAGTTTTGTCTGCAAAGATGCTCAAAGAAGAATGGTTGAAATGATTGTGGTCCTTCAATAGGTACAATGGGAAATATTATGAACCACTCAAATCTGATTTTTTGGAAGTCACATGATATCCGATGACAGAGAGATTTCAAAACTACATAGGTATAAACAGAGTGTTTTTAAAAAGGTGTTTAAACTTTGTAGCTTCTTGCAGATCTGCCCATTCTACACATTAATACTTAATTAAACTTACCTTCACAGTAACAGAAATTAAAAAGGGTACACATTTTTTTCAGATTTTTTTTGTAATGTAAATTGGGGTAAATTGCTTATTTTAGAATTAGGATCTGTGAAAGAAAAGAAAAAATAGTTATAACATGTAATAATACATTTTTTTACAACACAGCATCATTTATACAAAGTAATTTGTTTGCCTTTTTTGATGTTCTCAGAATATTTTGAATTTCACTAGAAATAGTGATTTCAATCATACTCATAACTTAACAGCGGGCAAAAAAAAACAATCAAAAAGATTGTTTTAAACAAACCAACATGCTATTCTCAGTAAAATACCAGAAAATACAAATCACACATATATGAAATGCTTATGGCTGACAAAATGTTATAACTTTAACTTATAAAAACTGTAAATGTTGCCACTTTAAAATATTCACCGAGTCAATGAGCACGAAAAAGGACATAATTCAAACATACACCTTTCCTTGAGTCCAAATGGTATTTTTGCACTCCTTTTTATGTAAATTGTCCAATGGTAAGCCTACTTAATTATAATAATAAATTCCTCAGAGAGTGAATTATCTTCCTAAAACTTTGACTTTAAAAATATTAGGTAGGAATTTGGTAATTCCCTAGGCAAACATTGTTTGAAAACCAACTGGGAATCATTACAAAGTGTCCAACATTTGTCACATTTTAGATAGGCAGTGTAATGTCCAGATGTGGTGGAAGGACCATCATGGAAAATTATTGCAATTGCTACAAAAGTCCTTCCTGATATTGATAGTTGTGTTGCTACAAATTGCTTTATTAAAGTATCCAATTTTCTTCCATCAGCTGTACAACGTTGCCTCATTAAAATTATGTATTGTCCATATTTTGTTAAAAATAATGTGGATAACATTTCTGATTTACATTGGCTACACTCCATGTTTTGATTTGCACCTTTAACTAATTTATTGAAAGACAGTGATTTACAGTCTGGTAATGTTAAATACAGAAATCTTTCAGTGTCTACATTAGTGGTACATGTATACATGCAATTTTCACAATGATGTTCCCATTTGTAAGAAAGGCCAAACATATTTTCTATTTCTACACCTTCATTTTCAAAAATGGTAAGCATATACATTAACAATTCCTGAGCATCTTGTTGCATATTTTGTGTAAATTGTGTAGAACCAGAACACACATCCAAAAGATTATGAACATCTGAAACAGATTGTATTTTACTTGTATCTGTTGTCAATTTTTCATAAACAGAATGCAACAAAGAACAAAATCTTTTTTGCTGATTCAGCATAATTTGTTCTTGCAAACCTTCAAGATAAAAAACAACATTGACCACTACATTAGCATAGCGGTTGCCACCTGAACTATTTTCAAACTGATAACCAACAATCTCTTCAATAGTGTCCTTTTTCTTTTTACTTGCAATCACAACATTATCTTTTCTTTTCCCTTCTCTACACCTTCGTGCAGATATTCTCAAACCTTCTTTTTTGACCAACCACACGCTTTTCAAATACAGGATATTGACCTAAATTTGGAGCATACGCCCTTCTTAACCTATTATACTCTTTTACACAGTTTGCATCTGCAGTAACCTTTGTCTCATCAAAATCAATCAAAAACAAAACAGATAATGTTCTGACTCGCAACAAAGCAACATATACCATATCCTCTTTAAATACGGTACATCCAATGTTCACCAATGCACTGTCTACACTTAATCCTTGAGATTTATGAATAGTCACTGCATATGCCAGAGAAAATGGAAATTGTTTCCTACGGACATATAAATCTTTAACAAGCAAAAAACAAACTGAACAACGACCAATTTCTTTAACTTCTTCAATCTGATCAAATTTAATTTTTAAAAATTCAATTCCTTCTTTTTTATGATAATTAACAAAATCCACCATTGCTCCATTAACTAAACCTTTTTCTACATCCAGATTACGCCTTAAAATGACCCGACAGTTTACACATGCATATAGTGTCTTTTCTAAACCAGCTGTTTTAGATATTTTTTTTCCTAAACAATCCAGTTTTGTTTTCAACTTTCCCATCAAAATAATAGTGATTCCTTCATGCTCTATTTTATCCATGGCTTCCATTTTTATAATTTCTTCATTTTCCAGTTTCAATAGTTCTTCGTTGAATATGGAACACTCGCGCAGTGTTGGCATTAAGCAGATCACTGATTTGTTTTCTGCAATTTTCATGTATACTTTCTCAGGAACTACATTTTCATTTGGAAACAAATTGCAAAGTAATCGACTCTCCAAAGCTTGTTTGCCATGTTCTGTCAGAATTCCAATTCTTATATCTTGAAGATTACTTCTATATTCAGCATCATTTGCCTGTCGCATATTTGTTGTCAGTTCTTTGTAGTCAAATTAAGTCCAAATGTTCACGTTACTAACACTACCAAGAGACTTTCTGGTATCTTCATGTGCAAATGTTTTAAATACCGGTTGTCCTTTTACTGGAGTCAGTTGCACTAGATCTCCAAAAACTATGACGTGTTTTCCTCCAAATAACACGACATACTCTGTTTTAAGAATTTGCTGCTTTCTTAAATGCACAAAGGCAAGCATCAAGTTTGAGACTATGCTCACCTCATCAATAATGAGAAGTTTCATCTTCTTCAAGACTCTTGAAACTTCACAACAAGCTTCTCCACATAGCTTGTGGTATTCCAATTTGTTCCCATGCTCTACTGGTAGCATTAGTAAACAATGTAAAGTAATTCCTTTAATGTTATGTGCTGCCAACCCAGATGGAGCAGTGACAACAGAAGACAAATGTGACTCAGTTGTTGTCTGCAGATAACTTGTAATTACTTTAATTAAGAAACTTTTTCCTGTTCCAGCTTGACCACTCACATACATTCGGATAGGTTGAAATGATGTACATGAGCACCCTTTCTTTTCATGAAGTAATCCATGGTCAATCTGCTCTTTCACTTGTTGATATATTTGTTTCTGTTCAACATTTAGTTGTTCTTCCAAGTTACCTAACTGTATTACATCTTCTTGAGCTTGATACATTGCTGTTTCCATCTCATTCATGGCAATCGCTGCTTCATTTTCAACAGTTAATTGTCCTAGTGGATCTTGACTCAGTGCAGCAGAACTTTGACTGTCTTGAGAACTGTCTCTAGCAATCTAAGCTGCAATTGTAGCTTCTTGATCAATTTCATCATTCAACATTTTCACATAATTTGCAAAAGCACTGCATTGTATGCTATCTTTACAAGCATTAAATGAATCTTCATAGCTCTGAAAATCTCCAAGTAATTCAAGTTCTGAACGCCACGGTTTGAACATTTGCAAAAGGGCTAAATAGTAAAATCCCTTTTGTCAGCAGTGTCGCAACTCAGTTTCCTGTGAATAATTACATTTCCTTTCCTTTGTTTCACCAGACATCCTTCGGAACCAATCACTGCATATTTTCCATCATTGATGTTCTCTGTAGTATTCCGATTAAAAGTGTAGTGTTGCAGCACTTCATAGAGACACATGTTCTCAAGATGATGACTTCTGTTTGGGAAATATGTGTCCAACATTTTCGTTTTCAAAATATCTGTACTTTCTGGTTCTTTTTCTGCTAAATATTCAATTTCTTGAACAGATTTCAGTACCCGATTTCGCATTGCTGCAAGACCTAGACTCACCCAAATGATTCTTCTACTTTTGGAATATAGACTTGCAGATGATAACCGATCTGAGCATTCATATGCTCCAATTTCACGATGCAATAACATCTTCAAACTGAAACTGTATAATTTCTTACTTAGAGTCTTCTCGTGAGAAATCTCTTCCCACATTTCTTTCAATTCCATCTTTTCTGATTTAGTAATGTAGGACGTTACATATCGAGCAACAACAATGGAATTGTTCGCAACATACTGAATATCCATGTTAGCGTTCCACATGGATAAAATAACTGGATTGTAGTCATTTATGTATTTTGATTCTTCGCTTCTTCTTAAGTTGTAGGTATTTTTTGGAGACTTTCTTGTGATGGTATGTCGCATAGCTGACATAAAACTGTTCACTCTTCCTTTGGATAATACAGGATGTGGAAATCAAAAACGACATTTGGTATAGAACTTATCCTTCGACTTGTACTTTCGTCGACATTATTTTCCACACCTGTGGCTTTGAAATCGCAAGACTTGTTGTTTTAAGTTTTTCTCTTCTCTGCTATTTGGTACGGCACATGTGGCATAATCTTCAATGAAAGACAAAACTGTTTCATCTGAATCTGTTCCAAATTTGGGGGCGTCCTTGATCCATAACAACATATGTATATGAGGAGCACCTCTTGCTTGATACTCCTTTCTCCAAAAGAAATCCACAACTTCTCCAAGAGGAGGATTCTTTTTATTGCAGATGAAAGACATCATAGCTTCCAATCTATGCTTGAAATGTCTGCATACATTAACAGGATCCAAAGAGCACAATTCTCCAGGTGTCTTGTATTCAATATCTTTTATATTGGAATTTGCCTCTCGAAGAAATTCAAGTAAATCATCCCAAGCATACTCAGCACAGCTTAGTGTAACAAACCATGTAGGAGTTCCCAAGTTCCGTAGCATACATTTCAGTTCTCCATGATGACGGTACCAATATTCATTAATCCCACGCTGACATGCCATCAGATTAATCAACTGAGATTCTAAATGATCATCTCTCTGATGCACTTCATCCATAAAATCCTTTGCAGTTACATTTTGCAGATGCATTCCAGTTTTTAAAAACTCGATTTATTGCATATGAAAGTCCAGACAAGTCACTTTCAAACAGAAGATGAAACATATAAGGTATCCATTGTCGAAATCTTGGATCTTCTGCATAAAATCTTGTTGTCCGATATTCAGATGCAGGAATCTGCACGGGACGTTCATCATATCGTCCACCTTTTCCTGTTGGAAACAAGTGCGGGAAACAACGAGCTTCCAAGCTCTCTTCCCATACACTCATGGGACTTCCTCTTGCTTTTTTCATTTGGAACAACTCAATCGTATTCCCCATCACCTCTTTGGAATGAAGTGGATGTACACTGTAATGTTCATAGATTTCTTGACATCTGGACATGTCCACTTTTTCAATTTGTCCACTTATTGTTTCAGTATCTTCTGCTAAATTTATTTCTTCTTCTCCTACAAACACATTTCTATAGTACTCATTATTTTTTATCAGATACAATGATGCCTTTTGCACTTTTCTAACATCCACTAACTCTTGCCAGATTTTTTTATTCTTAGTAGGAGCACCATTAACTAGAATGACTAGTGACTCATTTTCGGCATGGTCTACACCAATAGTTTCAATATTTTTCTTTAAATCTAACGGTAAATACACAACTCTTCCTTTCAATCCTCTTTGTAACTCTGATGGAGGTAATTTACCTGTTTTAGGATCCATACGAATAATAGCCTGAAACGGGTGCCCACACTGAATGAGAATAGACTCAAACGTATTTAAATATATCAGCTCTGGAGGAATAGCAACCAACTCTAGATTATTATGAACAGCTCTAGCAGGCATTTTATTCTCATCTAATTTGTTATAACAATATTTGCAAATACGCTGCTCAGATCCCAAATCAAAACAATCCTCTACCAACAAATAAGTTGCAAATTATTCCACTTATCATTATCTTCTATTTCACTTTTTAAATACAGATTGACACCCCTAGTCTGATTTTTATAGTGACTTCGCCAAAAACAAATGCAAGAAACATTTGGTCTTTCACCTGAAATTACCTTAAACTTTGTGATTTCATCCTCAAAAATTTTTGTAATCAGAGGTTCTACATTGTCTTCAACATTTTGTTCTACTAATGTGTCAGTTTCGGCACTCTCTGGCTGAGGACCAAAGTAACAAAACTCAATATCATCACAAACCTTCTTGACATCTGATACTGACCCACGCAAAAGAGCACTGTTCAACTCATTCAACTTTAGTGCTGGACTTTTTGCATAATAGATTCTTCTCACTAACTTCAGCATTGGAGTATGATGTACTGCCAACATCCTGAAATGGTGAAAAACACTTTGACAAACTTTCCTAGAAAGACAAGCCAGAGAATGACCTTGCAAACCAGTATTTTTTCTCACTCTGCAAGGGTCTAGTCCTTACAACACCTTAATCTTTTGTTTAACACTTTTTTTACTATATGCTTGTAAAAAAACTACATAATTTATCAATAGATACTTGTTGTACTCTACAAATACTACTGCAATCCCAAGTGTACACAGGGTGTGTAGGACGTCTCCCTAGAACTTCATCGGCTATCACTTCTTCTGCATTTCTTTCAACCATTTTCTCTTTGTCAATTGGACAACCATCTCTAACCTCATAACCTCTACCACTGGTGTCAACTGCATACAATGATTTATTGCTCTGTAAATAACTCTCTTCATTAAAGAAAGGCTCTGAACTGGAACTGTGTTTCCATTACTCCCCAAAAAATCTAATTTTTAAAAAATGTTAATTACTCTTTTCCTCCTACTTTTGGCCTTCATTAAATGGATTGGTTTATCTAGTGATCGAATTCTGTTTAATAACAAAATGAATAGTTTCCTTTTTACTTCAAATGCCTTTTCAACCATGGTTTCAATATGCCTCTTCTTTTTATAAAATAGAGCTCTCTTTTTATATTTCTTCACATCTTTCAGCAAATTATGTACTACTCTCTTGTAAAATATTTTTTTGCTTATTTCCTTATACTGATTTTGCCTTCTTTTACCATACTTTGTCTCCTTTGACTGTCCATTTGCTTTTTTGCTTTTCGTCTTATTTTGATTTTTTTTTCTAGTTGAAGCATTCTCACAGGTTTCAGTATTCTGTATATTCTGTTTGGTCCTACAAACATTTTTAATCAATTGCTTTGTGATCTTACCAGAAGATTTTTTCTTTTTAGCCACATTATGTTTTTCATTCAATACTTGTGGTTGATGTTTCTTCAAGTTATTCTCCTGTCTCTATTCTTTTCTTTTTTTTTTCTGGCATGATTTCTCTATTTTAATGGTGAAAAACAGTATCTGTAAAAAATAATCACAAATAAATGTATTACTGTACAAACACATTTTATATAAATACTGACTAAGAAACTATAGCCCTGAAGCACAAGTGTGATGATGGTTAAAACACTACATGCATAGTGCATACTACTTTGAAGCAGTCCATGCCCTAAAGCCTGCCTCACTAAAAGACTACATGCTAACTGACTGAATGATTACAGTACTATAAGGAGAGACACTGGGTGAGTGACAGGGTGTTTGCTAGAAGTGTATGGATACTGACTGGGATATTGATGGTGTGAAAGACAAGTGTGTAGGTGATTAGAGACCTACATGCATAGTGGATACGTCTTTGAATCCATCCATATATTAAGGACTGTCTCAGTTCAATAGTACTTGGATACTGACTGAATGTTTTGAGTATTGCAAGGAGAGTGCCAGGATGAATTTATAAGTATTTGTATTTTGGTGCAGTAAATACATTAGTACATGGTGCTGAATAAGTCACCGGAGAAGTATAAAGGGAGTGACAGGGTGTTTGCAGGAACTGTATGAATACTCTCTGGGATATTGAAGGTGTGAAAGAGAAGTGTGTAGTTGGCTAGACCTGCATGCATAGTGGATAGACGTTTGAAACAGTCCATAGAGTAACACTTGGATCACTGCAAAACTACCTGGAACTGTATGAATACTGTCTGGGATATTGAAGGTGTGAAAGACAAGTGTGTAGGTAGCTACAGACCTACATGAATAGTGGATAGACTTTGAAACAGTCCATAAAGTGACACTTGGATCACTGCAAAACTACCTGAGTACTGACTGAATCATTAGAGTACTACAAACAGAGTGACTGGGTGAATCTTTTTAAGTTTTTGGTGCAGTGAATAGATTAGTACTTAGTGCCAAATGAGTCAGTGGAGGTGTGCAATTGAAGTGACAACCTGGGCTTCATCCTGGACTCCTCCCTCTCGATGTCCAGACAAGTCAACGCCGTCTCCTCATCATGCTTTCACACCCTTCGCATGCTTCCCATGATCTTCCGATGGATCCCGACCGAAACCAGGAAGACGGTCACCCAGGCCCTCGTCACCAGCCGACTGGACTACGGAAACACCCTCTACGCCGGAACCACAGCCAGGCTACAGAAAAGACTCCAACGCATCCAGAACGCCTCCGCCCGACTCATCCTGGACATCCACCGACGCAGCCACATCTCCGGCCACCTGAGGGACCTGCACTGGCTCCCCGTCAACAAGAGGATCACGTTCAGGCTCCTCACCCACGCACACAAGTCTCTCCACGACCTGGGCCCCAAGTACCTCAACGACCGACTGACCTTCTACCTGCCAGCTACGGTCTACTAGCCTCGCCCTCGCCGCCGTACCACGCATCCGAAGAACCACCGCCGGAGGCAGATCCTTCATCTACCTGGCGGCCAAGACATGGAACTCCCTCCCCATCCACCTTCGGCTGACCCAGGACCACCTCGCCTTCAGGAGACACCTCAAGACCTGGCTGTTCGAGCAGTAGCGGACCCCTTCCCCAAGCACCTTGAGACCCTTCCGGGTGAGTAGCGCGCTATACAAGTGCTAGGATTGATTGATTGATTGATTGATTGATTGACCCCCTAATCAACACTAGAGAGTCAAAGTATTTCTACCCTGCCCCCTTTACATCTTTCACACACTTATTTCCCTTACTTAATCAGCCTCGTTTCTACCGAGGCACAAAATGGCTGCCAACAGTTCCTGGTTTCGAATGTAGACAGACACTTGACAGCCAATTAGCATTCAGTGCGTGGTCGGGGGGTGCGTGCTCGGTTCGCAGAGGGTGCGTTCAGGGTGCGCATAGGGTGCGCAGATCCTCCGAGGCCATAGATATATCTATCTTTTTAACTCTAATTTTCTCAGGAACTACTGAACAGATTTACACCATTTATGCAAAAGGCACGAGTTTAAACTGAGGACTACCTCTTTGCCAAATTTGGTGTAATTCGATTCAGCAGTTCGGGCTGTAGCTGCGTCAACAGGTCCTATGGGAAAATGCATGGGGAAAACGCGTTTTGGGACCCCCCTTCTTTGTCAGCCCCCGCTTGACGAATCACCACGAAACTTTCAGGATAGGAGCAGACCGGAGGGTGGCCAAAAGTCTGAAAAATTTCGCGAAGATTCGTCAACCGGCACCAGACTTATTGGGAATAAAATGTTGACTGAAGGAAAGAATGCGAAAAGGTGAAGGGGTGTGAGATACAGACGGGAGAAAGTGAAGTAGGAGAATAGGAGTGACTATGAGTAAAGGATAGTGACAGTTAGGGAAGGTGAGGGAAGGAGAATGACGGAGAAGGTTAAAAAATTAACAAAGATGGAAAATGAGTGATAGAGAGAGGAGGAGTGGTAGAAACAGAGGGGCAGATTTATAACAAACTAACGCAGCATGGTGCAGCAAGTAATTTTGCTGCGCCATGCTGCGTTAGTTTTGAAGCACAAAGATGCAGCATATTTACAAGAATATGTCGCATCTCTATGCTTCCCCTGCGCTGGCGCATAAACTGCAGCCATGCGCCGGCGCAGGCTCCCTTGCACCATGCTGCAAACATGTCTGCATGGTGGGGAAATTGTTCTTCTGCAGGAAGGGACACGTTCCTGCACAAAAAAAGGCTTTTTCCTCTTTCAATGTGTGCTGTAGCATGCAGCACGCACTGAAAGAGGAAAAAACGAGGAGAAATTAAAACTTTTCTCCTCGTTGTGCCTCGCTACGCCACCTCTTGGGTGGCGTAGCATTCACATGCATCTCCAGAGTTACGATTTCTTGTAAATCTGGTGTAGTTCTATGGGTGTTGCGTGGGAACACCCACAACAACACCCACTGAACGCCCCTTCAACGCACATTGCTGCATGTGAAGTGGCTGTATTTACGAGGAGAGGAAAGGAAAAGTCACGCAGGGTGGCTTTTCCTCTCCTTGTAAGTATGGAGGAGGCCCCTGCGCCACCAGTACGTCATGATTAGTGACATAGTGGTGGCGCAGGGGGCTTGTAAATCTGCCCCAGAGATGTTAAGGAAATTAAGGGTAAGACAGACAAAGGGAGAGAGACAGAAACAGAGACAGATAGCAAGGAGAAGGAGTAAGGCAGTTAGAATAACTCAGACATATGGAGACAGGGAGAGAAACATGGTTGAAAAAATAGTGATGGAGGCAGTAAACCTAGGGGAGTAGTAGAGAAGGAGTGAGGGAGTTACGAAAGAGCAGTAAAGGAAGAAGAGAGAGGGAAGGGGAATGAGAAAAGCAGAGTGAGGAGAAGTGAAGAAAAGGGAGCATGAAAGTGAAGGTGTGACAAATACAGATATTTTAAACTTACCTGACCAACAAAATATCTAAATTAGAAATAAATGTTTTTTTTAACAAGAAAAATTGATTCAATTTCCTAAATTTTCTTTCTCGATCTGAAAAAAAAGAAAAAAAGTATTAATATTTATCAATACATTTTAGAATACAGTACACATATTTTCATATTTAAAAAATTAATTTTTTGCACTTTTTTTGCTGTTTTCAGAATATATTGATTTTCACTGAAAATAGTAATATCAATTGCATTCATCACTTAACAGCGGGCAAAAAAATAAACAATCAGAAAGATTGTTTAAAAAAGCCCTGAATCTATCAACAGTAAAAAAATACCTTGATAGAAATGTAATATATATATTAAAAATATCTTCTAAGAACAATAACTATTTACAATAAATAACGTCTGTAAATCTTGCTGCTTAAGCACATACACCAAATTAATGTCAAACAAGTCCAAAATAGAAACAGTTACCCTTCCATGAGGCCAAATGGTAATTTTTAAATTCTTTTTTGGTGAAATATCCAATGGTCATCCAATAAAATCAAAATAATGGTTTGTTCAGATTCTGCAATTTGTATCTAAAATTTTGGTTTTAGAAAAATTAAGTAGGAGTTTGGTAATTCTGCAGGCAAACGTTGCTTGGAAGTCAATTGAGAATCATTACACAGTGTCCAGCCTTTTTCACATTTTAGATAAACTGTGTAATGACCAGAAGTTATAGAAAGTCCATCATGGAAAATTATTGCAACTGCAACAAAAGTCTTTCCTGATAATTGATTTCCTGTAAACTTCTTTATTAAAGTGTCCAATTTTGTTCCATCAGCTCAACAACGTTGCATCATTAAAATTATATACTTTCCATATTTCTTTAAAAATAACGTTGATAACATTTCTGAATTACATTGAGAACATTCCATGTTGTGATTTTCATCTTTAACTAATTTACTAAAAGTCACTGATTTACTCTCTGGTAATGTAAAATATATGAACCTTTCAGAATCAACATTAGTGCTGCATGTGTTCAAACAGTTTTCACAACAATGTTCCTATTTATAAGAGAGACCAAACAAATGTTCTATTTCTAACCCTTCATCTTCCAGTACCATCAGCATATACATTAAGAATTCCTGTGCATCTTGCTGGACATTTTGTGTAAACTGTGTACATCCAGAACACACATCTAAAAGAATTCTAACATCAGAAGCACTTTCTATTTTAGTTTTATCATTACTCAGCTTCTCATAAAGGAAACTCACCAGAGAACAAAATCTTTTTTCATGATTTAGTATTATCTGCTCTTGCAAACTTTCAAGATAAAATACAACATTCAGCACTACATTAGCGTAGCAGTTGACACCAGAGCTATTTTCAAAATGACAACCAACAACCTCTTCAACATCGTCCTTTTTCTTTTTGCTTTCAATCACATCACTCTCCTTTTGTTTTCTCTTCTGTATATCCTCATTACAGATATTCTCAAATCTCCTTTTCCGACAAACAACACGTTTTTCAAACACTGGATACTGACCTAAATGAGGAGCATAGCTTCTTCTTAATCTATTATACTCCTTTACACATATGTATATGGAGTACAAATGACCTAGCTTGTTACACACGGGAGTGCTGCCTAAGCCAAATCTTTTTGGATAATTTTCTGGCATTTGTGAATTCACTTTGCCTACAGCACTTCTAGGTAGTAAGTGCTTTTGGCTTAAGCACCCCTTGACATTTTGAATCTATATTTATGCTCGTCTTTACTCTGTTTTTGTGATACTTAATTGATGTGCGGTCCATTCCCAGTTTGGGTACACTACTACATTCCTGTTTAATTTTTTTATACTCCTTTACACAATTTGCATCAGCACTAACTTTTGAGTCATCAAAGTCTATCATGAATAAACCAGATAATGTTTTCACTCGTGACAAAGCAACATATGCCATACCTTCTTTAAACACACTAGATCCAATGTTTACAAATGCACTATCTACAGTTAATCCTTGAGATTTGTGAATAGTTACAGCATATGCTAGAGAAAACGGAAACTGCTTCCTACCTACATATAAGTCTTTCACAAGCAAAAAACGAACTGAACAACGACTAATGTCTTTAACCTCTTCAATCTGATCAAATTTTATTTTTAAAAATTCAATTCCGGGGAGGAGCCAAGCGTCGGACCAAGATGGCCGCTTGAGCGCGAGCTCCGTGGTCGCCGGCCCGGGGACCCACCATCCTGACACATATCCTGTTCCCCCGGTCCGTGAATTGACGCCGTGGCAGAAGTGGTGCCCGGTCCCGCAACTGCGGTCCTTCTAGCCCCCGGAGCGGCCGAGCTACCTGCGCCGTTCATGTGGGCCTACACGAGCCCTCAAGGCGGGGGCTTACTTGTGGAGGAGGCGGAGTGGAGAGGCGAGGAAGGTGGGGGCGCTGCCCGGAGGGCCCGGCCGGAAAGCGAAACCAATTTTTCTGCCCGTTCTTGGCTGGGGGAGCGGCTGGAGGTCCCGCGCCTCTCGCCTGCAGCGGGTGCTGGCCTCGCCCCCCTCCCCCTGGCGGCAGTGGAGAGGTGGGCCGGTGGACTTCAGGCGCCGCGGCGGAACTCGCGAGGTTCCCGTGACGGAGGCGCCTCGAGGAAGAGTTCTCGGGCCACGCTGGATGGAGGCGCCCTGCTGCCGGTAGAAAATATAGCGGACCACTCCTGTTGCTGGCGGTGGCCTGGTGAGAAGACCTGCGGAGCTGCCCGGGGGGCGTAAGGTACCTGAAGGAGCGTGCCACGTGGGCATGCCGGCATAAGCATTGCTGCGGTGAGGGGCCGAGTTGGAGGTGAACCCCTGGTGGCGCCGGCGGCGTACCCCTGACAAGGTGGTCTGGTGGGGGGTGCCGGAGGGGTGGCCCGGCTGGCTGGTCTCCCGCCCCCCGGTCCTGGTATATACTGAGACGTGGCGCGGCGGAGCTGCGGGGGTGCTGGACGTGGTCATCCTTGGTGGATCTTCAAGTGGCATCGTAGCCCGGAGTGGTGCAGCGCCGGGCTCGGCGGGAAGTGAGGGCAGACGGGTTTTGTGGCGGTGTCGGAGCCGCGAGCCAGAGTAAGACGCTCCCCGGCACAGGAGAGGAGTCGTAGTGACCAGCCGGTGTCATGGGGAGCAGAGTGGAGCCCGACAAGTCCCAGCCCAGAAGTAGCAAAGGTAATAAACAGGTCCAGACAAACAAGTTGGATCGCTACACGCAGCCCAGGGACCCGCCGGTGGACCAGGGCCAGCCTTTGAGGGCCGGGGGTGTCGGGGGGTCCCCCCCCGGAGCTGACCCTACAGGACGTGATGATCGCCATAGGTGGGGTCAAATCCTCCCTTGAATGTAAGATGGAGACCCTGGAACATAAACTGGATACGGTCTCCATTGAAGTCAACCTGATCAGGGCGGATCTCACCAAAGTCAATGAGAAGGTTAAGACCTTGGACGTTAAAATGGCCGGCCTGACAGGAGATGTGGCGGATCTCCAGTGGGAGGTCCGCGACCTCAAGGTGTTCTGTATATTGGGGGAGCGCAAGTTGGACGAGTATGAAGGGAGTTCTAGACGAAATAACATTCGAATTTTGGGGGTTCCAGAGAAATCGGAGGGGCCAGCGCCGGATCTCTTCATAGAAGACTTGATTCTTAACCACCTCAAGCCGGGGGGCCTTGGGAAGTTTTTCACCATCGAGCGAGTGCATAGGGTCCCGGGTGGACGCCCCAGGCCGGGGGCGCCCCCCCGCCCTCTTATTGCACGTGTGCTTAACTTTAGAGACAGGGACGCTATCCTGCAGCCAGCCCGGAAGTCGCCCCCTCTCCGTTATGAGAAAGCCACCTTCTCCTTCTTCCCGGATTTCACCCAAATGGTGCAGAAGCAGCGGAAGACTTTCATGGGGGTCAAGAAACAGCTCCGGAATAAAGGGATTAAGTATGCCATGATGTTCCCGGCCCGATTGCGAGTGGAGAGTGAGGGGAGGATATGGTTTTTCGACACCCCTGAGGGGGCAGCGGATTGGATCGAGGGGCGGCGTGATCGGGGACCCGGTGGCAGGCGCGGAGGTGAGGAAGAGGGAGTATCGGGGCAGGCTTGAAGCTGCCGGACAGCCCTCTGGACGCTACCCTGGTGATCAGGTATGGGGGTCGCGGACCCCAGGAGGGACTCGAACAGTGGGAGCTTGGCAGCGCAGCAATGGACTCCTGATGGACGCAGAGGGCAGACCTCCTTTCAACGATGGGGACCTGGGGGTGGTGAGTGGGCTACCTCCTCCTTTCTACGTTTAGTTGTGTGAGGGATAGGGTTTAGGGCGACAGTTTGTTTGTTGTTGTTTTATGTTTTTCGGCAATGTCAGAATGGTGGGCGGAACTTGAGGGACATCGGACACACCGGAGAAATGGGGACTGAGCGAGACCTGGGGATCAACGTCCTCAGTTGGAATGTGAACGGGTTGGGGGATAAACTGAAAAGAGGGATGGTAAGCCAGTTTGTTAAGAGACACGCTCCGGATGTGGTCCTTCTTCAGGAGACTCATTTAATTGGGAATAACTGCCGCACCCTGCATAGGGTTGGGTACAGAATGGTGGCGCACTCGGGGTTCACGTCTGGGTCTCGAGGGGTGGGAATCCTTGTGAGGAACTCCTTCCCATTCGCGATAACGGCAACATGGACGGATGTCCGTGGTAGATATGTTGGGATCTCGGGTCAGTGGGAAGGGAGAACGGTGACGTTTCTTTCCGTATATGTCCCACCCGGTTTGCAGGCAGATGCCTTTAAGGATCTGGGCTCTGTTTTTCTGACACTCCCATTGGGGATCCTAGTCCTAGGTGGGGATTTTAACACAGTGGTGGCCGGGGAGATGGACAGGCACCCGCCGAGAGGTTTGCAGCCCGCCCAGAAGTGGCTGTCCGGATTTCTGGAAACAATGGGAATGGTAGATGGGTGGCGTACCTTCAACCCCAATGGGACGCAGTACTCACATGTTTCGAGCGTACACCGTAGTATGTCTCGTATTTACTATATCCTGGTTCCGGCGTCACAGGCTAATACCGTCCAGGATATCCGTCACTTGGGGTGTGGTATCTCTGATCACTCCCCCGTGTGGCTCCAAATGCGAATGGGAACCTTCGCAGTCGGTAAGATAGCCCCGGTAAACCCTTGGCACCTGACTGATCCCATTGTCCGCAAGATTGCCATTAAAGCCACGGACGCCTACTTCCGAGAGAATGGAGGCACGGTGGACTCTGCGCAGACTCTGTGGGAGGCATATAAAACGGTCATAAGGGGGGAGATGGTTTCTGCCGTAGCCGGGAAGAAGAGAGACAGGCTGATGAGAGCGGAGGAAGAGGTGCTGAGGGCAGAGGAGCACATGGCCTGGGGAGTGACCCCTGAAGGCCTCCACCGGTTGAGACTGCGGCAGGAAGAGTTAAGTGCTGTTGCTAAAAATAGGGCGCAGGCTCAGAGCAGAAGGATCCAGAGCAGGGTGTACGAACTAGGGGACAAAGCTGGGAAGCTGATAGCGTGGCTAGACAAGAGGGAGTGGGCCTCACGTCTGGTGCCTGAACTGCAGGGTGATGATGAGCAGCCTATCACCGAGCCACAGGCCATAGCCGACGCATTCTCTGACTACTACCGCACGATCTATAGTGCCTCCGGGGCGTACACAGAAGAAGAAAATAGTGAGATGTTGAGGGATGTAAAGCTCCCCATAGTCTCGGACGAAAACGGGGCCTATATGAAGTCCCCGTTGACGGATGAGGAGGTGGCGCAGGCGATTCGTGAGGTGCGCTCCGGGAAGGCCACGGGTCCTAACGGCATCCCTGTTGAACTGTACAAGCTGGCGGCGACTAAACTCGCCCCACACATCCGTGAAATGTTTGAGTGCAGCAGAGAGGCGGGACAGCTTCCATATGATCAGCGGGTCTCCAATATAGTCGTCATACACAAAGAGGGTAAACCGGCGACACACCGCGGATCCTATAGGCCTATATCGCTCCTTAACGCGGAACCTAGAATATTGGCGACATTGTTGGCCACGAGGCTAAGGAAGGTAATCACTACGCTCGTGCACCCGGATCAATCGGGGTTTATGCCACATCATAGTACGGCCCTTAACCTGTGCCACCTGCATGGGGTGTTGAGTAGGGTGCCGATGATACGGGAAGCGGTGGCCCTGGTCTCGTTGGATGCGACCATGGCTTTCGACATGGTAGAGTGGCCCTATCTATTTGCGGTGCTGCGCAGATTCGGTTTTGGGCTGGTGTTCCTGGGCTGGATCCGTCTCTTGTACTCTGAACCGATGGCCCGGGTAGTGGTGAACAATCGGAAGTCCGCAGACTTCAAGCTAGGCAGAGGCACGCGTCAGGGTTGCCCCCTGTCGCCGCTGCTTTTTGCATTGGCACTCGAACCGCTGGCAGCCTGGGTTCGGCAAGACCAATCTATTCGGGGACTGCGGTGGACCGCGGACTGGGAAGACAAGATCTCCCTATACGCGGATGACGTCCTGCTCTACCTTGCCTCCCCAGGGGCGTCGCTGATTTGCTTGTTGGACGTCTTAGCCATTTTTGGCAGATATTCCGGATACACGGTTAATTGGTCTAAGTCGGTCATTTATGTGCTGGCAGGTGATCCACCAGCGATACCGCCGGGTTGTCCAATTACGATTGCTGTGGATGGCTTCCGTTACCTCGGGATTTATGTGTCCCTGGAGCCGGGGCGGCGGTTTGCTTCCAATCTGGACCCGCCCTTGCGGCGACTCAGGACGTATGTCGCACGTTGGAGGTCCCTTCCTCTCTCTATGTTGGGGAGGGCCGTCCTCTTCAAGATGATGGCGCTCCCGCGTTTCTTGTACGTGCTCCACAACACGATGGATACGGTCCCAGGGTCCTACTTTAAGGAGGTTGAGGGCCTCCAGAGGCAGCTTCTTTGGGATGGTAGACCACGGATTGCATTCACCAAACTGACCCTGAACTGGTATGATGGGGGGATTAGTCTCCCAGACATTCGGAAGAACTATTGGGCGGCCCAGCTGGCTGCGATTAATCATGGGATACATGGCGGCCGTGGTGATCCTGGGTATGCCATGGATAGGTGGCAGATGCCGGGGGAAGACTATACTAGGGCGCTGTACGCTAGGCCCGGTCGATTCCCGTTGACAGGCCCTACTGCCCATGCAGTCCAGGTGTGGCATGCTGTCAACAAGCATTTGGGATGGAACGGTAAGCTAACACAGGCCACACCTCTGTGGAGTTCCGAAAAACTGGGTTGTCTTTGGAAATCCAAGGGCTTTGACAAGTGGGATCTTATAGGGATCGCGCACATCAAGGACATGTGGGGTCAGGGTATGGTTCTATCATTCCCAGCCCTCAAGGAGCAGTATGGCATGGCGGACACCGAGCACTTCCAGTATCTGCAGATCAGGCATGCGTTGTTGGCAAGGATCCCAGAGGGTGGGTCGCTGCCAGAGGCGTCTCCATTGGAGGCTAGGGTCCTAGACGGACATATCCCAGAGAACACCATCTCCCTTATTTATAAGAAGCTAATCAATAACATGGAAGATCCGCTGGTGCACCTTAGGGAAAGATGGAATGCCGAAGGCCTGGAATTAGACGATGAAGATTGGCAAGAGGCGGTCTCCTCCCCCAGGGTGGTAGCAACACAGGCCCGACTTAGGCTGGTCCAGCTCAATATTTTGCACAGGACATACATAACGGGTCCAGGACTGGTTGGTATGGGAAGGGCGGAAAGCGGGGAGTGTAGACGGGGGTGCGGGGAACTAGGGACCTTTTTCCATACCCTTTGGGAGTGCCGGCAGATAACGAAGTATTGGAGAGGTGTGCACCGCATTATGCGGGCCATGCTAGGGACTGACATCCACCCAGAGGCACGTAGGTGCCTGCTCAATGTCTGGGAGCCTACAGACCTCAACGTGTGCACTACACAGTGGGCTATGCTGGCGTTTATGATTGCGAAGCAGAACATTGCGCAATTGTGGGGGGTGGTACAGCCACCCGGTCTGGGGAAATGGAAGGAGGATTTAGACTGGTGCATGTGGAGGGAGAAGGCGGTGTATGTGGCTAGGAGTTGTCCCGGAAAGTGGAGTAAAGTGCGGGGAGCTTGGAACCACTACAGAGGAGATGTGTGTCCCCCACCAAGCAGACTAGCTGCGGACGAGGCTCATGTAACCCCCTAATCAACAGGATACTCCATTGGATACATGTATTGAGATGTATAATTTGTGTGCCGATTGTAACTGACTACGCCTGCCAATGTCTATATGCTGTTTGACTGCCGAATTGGTTTAAATAAAAAGATCTCTTAAAAAATAAAAATAAAAAAAATTCTATTCCATCTTTTTTCTGGTAATTAACAGAACCCACAACTTTACCCATAGCTCCATACACTAAACCTTTTTCTACATTCAAATTACGTCTTAAAATTACTCTACAGTTCATACATACATAAAGATTTTTTTCTAAACCAGCTGTTTTCGATATGTTTTTCTCTATAGAATCCAATTTAGTTTTCAATTTGCCTGTCAATGTAATAGTTATTCCTTCATGCTGTATTTTGTCCACTGCTTCCATTTTCATTATCTCTTCATTTTCCAATTTCAAAAGTTCTTCATTGAATATAGAGCATTCATGTAGTGTTGGCATTAAGCAGATTACAGTATTTTTTTCTGCAATTTTCTTGTATATTTTCTCTGGAACGATTTGTTCTGTTGGAAACAAATTACATAGCAATCAACTCTGTAAAGGTTTTCTGCCATGTTCTGTGAGTAGTCCAATTCTGATATCTTTGAGAATAGTTGCATAATCATCATCATTTGCTTGCCGCATATTGGTAATGAGTTCTTTGTACTCAAAGAATGAGCAAACATTCACATTACCTATACTTCCTAATGACTTTTTCGTGTCTTCATGTGTAACAGTATTAAATACTGGTTGTCCTTTAACTGGAGTGAGCTGGAGTAGATCCCCAAAAACTATAACATGTTTTCCACCAAATAACACGTCATAGTCTCTCTAGAATTTGCTGCATTGTTAAATGCACAAAGGCAAGCATTAAGTTTGATACCATGCTTACCTCATCAATAATGAGATCTTGATTTTCTTCAACACTCTTGAAACTTCAAAACATGCTTTTCCTGTTAGCGTGTGATATTCTATTTTGTCCTCATGCTCTACTGGTAACATTAGCAAACAATGTAAGGTAATTTCTTTTATGTTATATGCTGCTAATCCAGTTGGAGCAGTAACAACACGACAAAGGTGAAATCGTTTTTTTTCTGTAGGTAGCTTCTAATTACTTTCATTAAGAAAAGTTTTCCAGTTCCAGCTTGTCCACTCACATACATTCTGATTGGTTCAAATGATGTGCAGGAGCACTCTTTATTTTCATGTAGTAATCCATGATTAATTTGTTTTGTGACTTCTTCATAAATTTATTGTTGTTCATCATTCAGTTGTTGTACCAAATTTGGTAAGTCTATAAAATCCTCCTGAGCTTGATTCATAGCTGTTTCCACTTCAGTCATGGCTGTTGCAGCTTCATTTTCTCCGATTGGTTGTCCTAGGGGATCTTGACTGAGCGTTCCAGAACTTTGACTGTCTTGCGAACTGTCTCTAGCTACTTCAGCTGCAATTGTAGCTTCTTGTTCAATTTCTTCATTTAACATTGGTACATAATTTGTGAAAGTACTGCATTCTATGCTATCTTTACATGCATTAAAGGAATCTTCATAGCTGTGAAAATCTCCAAGTAATTCATCCTCTGAACGCAATGGTTTAAACAGCTGTAAAAGTGCTAAGTAGTAAAATTCCTTTTTGTCAGGAGTGTCCTGTGATTAATCAAACTTCCTTTTGTTTGTTTCACCAAATATCCTTACTCACCAATGACTTTATATTTTCCATTGTTGATGTCTTCTGTGGCATTCCGTGTAAAAATTTAGTTCTGCAGCACTTCATAGAGACACATGTTCTCAAGATGATGACTTCTTTTTGGGTAATATGTGTCCAACATATTTGTTTTCAAAATGTCTGTACTTTCCGGTTCGTTCTCTGCTAAATATTCAATTTCTCGAACAGATTTCAGTATCCGATTTCGCATTCCTGCAAGGCCTAAACTTACCCAAATTATTCTTCTGGATTTGGAGTACAGATTTGCAGATCATAATCTATCTGAGCATTCGTATGACCCAATTTCTCGATGCGATAGCATCTTTAAACTGAAACTGTATAGCTTTTTACTGACAGTCTTCTCATGAGAAATCTCTTCCCACAT
This sequence comes from Triturus cristatus, assembly GCF_964204655.1. Classification (NCBI taxonomy): domain Eukaryota; kingdom Metazoa; phylum Chordata; class Amphibia; order Caudata; family Salamandridae; genus Triturus; species Triturus cristatus. The sequence continues at coordinate 27,586,046 of NC_140593.1, read as the reverse complement.
TTCTTTCAATTCCGTTTTCTCAGATTTAGTGATGTAAGATGTGACATACCGAGCAACAGCAATAGAATTGTCAGCTATATACTGAATATCCATGTTAGCATTCCACATGGATAAAATGACTGGGTTGTAGTCATTTATAAATTTTGACTCTTCTTTTCTTCTTAGGTTGTAAGTATTTTTCGGAGATTTTCTTGTAATGGTATGTCGCACAGCTGACATAAAACTGTTTACTCTTCCTTTTGAAAGAACAGATCGAGGAAATCCAAATCGACATTTTGTGTAGAATTTATCTTTACTCTTGTACTTTCGTTGACAGTATTTTCCACACCGATGACTTTGGAAACGTAAAACTTGCTCTTTTAAGTTTTTTTCTTCTGTGCTTTTAGGTATAGCACATGTTGCATATTCTTCAATGAAAGTTAAAACTGCATCATCGGAATCTGTTCCAAATTTTGGGGCATCCTTGATCCACAACAGCATATGAATATGAGGAGCACCTCTTGCTTGGTACTCTTTTCTCCAAAAGAAATCCACAACTTCTCCAAGAGGTGGATTTTTTTTATTTCAGATGAAGGACATCATAGCCTCAAATCTATGATTGAAATATCTGCAAACATTAACCGGATCCAATGAGCACAATTCTCCTGCTGTCTTGTATTGGATGTTTTCAATATTTAAATTTGCCTCTCGAAGAAAATCCAGTAAATCATCCCAAGCGTACTCAGCACAGCTTAGGGTAAGGAACCATGTAGGAGTTCCTAAATTCCGTAACATACATTTCAATTCTCCATGGCGTCGGTACCAATATTCATTAGTTCCACGCTGACAAGCCATCAGATTAATCAATTGAGATTCCAAATGATCATCTTGCTGTTGCACTTTGTTCATAAAATCCTTTGCAGACACATTATGTAGATGTACTCCACTTTTTAAAATGTGTTTTACTGCATAAGATAGTGCAGACAAGTCACTTTAAAAAAAAAGATGGAACAAATAAGGAATACTTTGACGAAATCTTAGATCTTCTGCATATAATCTTGTAGTCCGATACTCAGAAGCAGGAATCTGTACTGGACGTTCTTCATATCGTCCACCTTTTCCTGTAGGAAACAGCTCGGGAAAACATTGAGCTTCCAAGCTCTCCTCCCATACACTCAGAGGAGTTCCTTTTGCTTTTTTCATCTGAAAAAGATCAATAGTGTTTGCCATAACTTTTTTAGAATGAAGAGGATGTATGCTGAAATGTTCATAAATTTCTTCTTCTTTTGACTTATCCACTTTTTCAATTTGCCCAGTTGGTATTCCTGTGTCTCCAAGTGAAACTTCTTCATCTTCATCCATATAAATTGATTCATAGTACTTATTATTTCTTTTCAAATATAAATTTGCTCTTTGTACTTTTCGTACATCTACTAGCTCCTGCCATATTTTCTTATTCTTTGTAGGTACACAATTAACCAGAATAACTAATGGTTCAGTTTGCAAACTATCTGCATCAATTGTTTCAATATTTTTCAAATCTAACGGCAAATAGACAACTCTTCCTTTTAAACCTCTTTGTAAATCTGAAGGAGGTACTTTACCTGTTTTGGGCTCCATACGAACTATAGTATGAAAAGGATGGACACATTGAATGAGTATAGACTCATACGTATTTAAATCACTAAGTTCAGCAGGAATATCAACCAATTATAAATTATTATGTACAGCTCTAGCTGGCAATTTATTTTCTTCTAACTTGTTATAGCAGTATTTACAAATACGCTGATCTTCACCCAAATCAAAACAATTTTCCAGAAACAAATATGTAGCAAAATCCTTCCACTCATAATTATTTTCTTTTTTATAGAGATCAACATTCCTTGTTTGAGTTTTATAATGGCTTCTCTGGCAACAAATACAAGTAATATTTGGTCTTTCATTAGAGATGATAGTAAATTTTGTCATTTGATCTTCAAAATTTTTACTAACAGTGGGTTCTACATTCTCTTCCACATTTTCTTCAATAACTGTGTCATTTCCTGCACTTTCTTGTTCTGGACCAAAGTAACAAAACTGAATTTCATCAGTAACCTTCTCTACATCTGATACAGATCCACGGAACAGAGCCCTATTCAACTCATTTAACTTTAGTGCTGGACTTTTAGCAAAATACAATCTTCTCACAAACTTTCTCATTTCAGTATGATGGACTGGCAGCATCCTAAAATGGTGAAAAACACTTTGACAAACATTCCTAGAAAGACAAGCTAGAGAATGTCCTTGCAAACCAGTATTCTCTCTCACTCTGCATGGATCTAGTCTTTGAAGCCACTTAATCTTCTGTTTAACACTTTTGTTTACTATATTCTCTTAGAAAGTCACGTAATTTATCAATAGATTCTTGTCGTACAGTACAAATACTACTACAATTCCAAGTGTACACTGGGGCTTTAGGATATCTCCCCATAACCTCATCAGCTAACACTTCTTCCTCATTTCTTGGAACCATTTTCTCCTTTTCCATTACACAACCATCTTTAACTTCATAAGCACGACCTCTGGTGTCAACTGCATGCAGCAAACTATTACATTGAAGATAACTCTCTTCAATAAAAAATGGTTCAGTACTTGAACTATGCTTCCATTCTCCTAATAACACTTTACAAAAGTTATTTTTTTCACTACTCTTTTCCTTTTGCTTTTTGTCTTCATTACATTGACCATTTTATCTAATGTACGGATCCTGTTCAAAATTAAAATGAATAGTTTTCTTTTTAATTCCAAAGCCTTTGCAACAATTGATTCTATATGTTTCTTTCTCTTATAAAATGTTGCTTGCTTCTTATATTTTTCACATCCTTCAGCAAATTGAACATCACTCTTCTCTGATACATTTTTCTACGAATGTTTTGAAATTCTGTTTTTCTTTTTAAGTCATTCTTTATTGCTTCTGATTGTACATTAGCATTTAGTATTTTCTTACTATTGTCTTGTTGTTTTCTACTTGAAACACTATTTGCAGTGGATACATTTTTAACATTTTTTCTTTGTTTGATGATATTTTTAAAAAAATCCTTAGCCTGCTTACCAGAAGACTTTTTCTTTTTTCCAACATGAGGTTCTTCAACTAATTTGGGTTGTCCAGTTGTCTTCAAATATAGATGTTTTTGCTGTTCTTTTCTCTTTCTTGATTTTATAGGCATGTTTAATTTACTTCAGTGTTGTTCAGAAATACCTAAAAGAAACAAAAAAAAATACCTTTATGTAATTTAAATATATTACTATATTTTTTTGAGCTTTTCAAATCCTATCATATTAACTGCCCCTTTCCTATGAATGCAAGTCTTACAGAACCAGACCAACACAAATTAAATCTCTGACAACAATTCCTATGTGCACACAGACTCATGGTGTGATTCTAGGCAAAAAACGATATTTGAGTGGCAATTTCAAAGCACATTTACTACTGTGATTTTGCAAGTGATAATTATTGTAACAGCCTGACACATTTTCCTTATAGTTTTGAGAAGCAGAAAAGAGCACATGTCTTAACAGCTACTTGAGACAATGAGCATGTGTAACCTGGGTGAGTGATTAGACTACAGCAAAGGAAATGAGCCTCGGTGATGTTGAATGTGTTAGCGTTACTCACTGCTATCTGAAATATCACACAGTGCTTAATAGTAAGCATGACAGTGCAGGAGAAGCAGCTGGCTGTGTGCTAAGAGTGTGCTTCTGGACACTGTGTATTGTCAGGTGAGGATGTGGAACCTGGGTGAGTGATTAGACTACAGCAAAGGAAATGAGCCTTGGTGATGTTGAATGTGTTAGCGTTACACACTGCTATCTGAAATACCACACAGTGCTGAATAGTAAGCATGAGAGTGCAGGAGAAGCAGCTGGCTGTGTGCTAAGAGTGTGTTTCTTGACACTGTGTATTGTCAGGTGCAAGAGAGATCTGTATGGATGCTTGCAAAACTGCATGAAGACTGCATAGATGTATGTAAGATCACCTGTGGTAAGGGTTAATTGCAGTTTTGAACATGTAGGAACTACCTCACCCATTGCAGGAGTGGAAGCAAAATCTACCATGTCGATTTCAAATGTGTTAGCATTGGCCTCTCATTTGTGAGATACTGATTGGGGCTGAATGCTAACCATCACAGTTCAAGAAAACAAGCTGCCCCTTTCCTACGAATGCAAGTCTTACAGAACCAGAACAACACAAATTAAATCTCTGACAACAATTCCTGTGTGCACTCAACTCATGGTGTGATTCTAGGCAGAAAACGATATTTGATTAGCAATTTCAAAGCACATTTACTACTGTGATTTTGCAAGTGATAATTACTGTTACAGCCTGACACATTTTCCTTATAGTTTTGAGAAGCAGAAAAGAGCGCATGTCCTAACAGCTACTTGAGACCATGAGCATGTGTAACCTGGGTGAGTGATTAGACTACAGCAAAGGAAATGAGCCTTGGTGATGTTGAATGTGTTAGCGTTACTCACTGCTATCTGAAATACCACACAGTTCTGAATAGTAAGTATGAGAGTGCAGGAGAAGCAGCTGGCTGTGTGCTAAGAGTTTGCTTCTGGAGACTGTGTATTGTCAGGTGCAAGAGAGATCTGCATGGACGCTTGCACAACTGCATGAAGACTGGAGAGATGTATGTAAGAGTACATGTGTGGTAAAGGTTAATTGGAGTTTTTAACATGTAGGAACTACCTCACCCATTGCAGGAGTGGAAGGAAAATCTACCATGTCAATTTCAAATGTGTTAGCATTGGCCTCCAATTTGGGAGATACTGATTTGGGCTGAATGCTAACCATCACAGTTCAAGAAAACAAGCTGCCCCTTTCCTACGAATGCAAGTCTTACAGAACCAGACCAACACAAATTAAATCTCTGACAACAATTCCTGTGTGCACCCAGACTCATGGTGTGATTCTAGGCAGAAAACGATATTTGGTTGGCAATTTGAAAGCACATTTACTACTGTGGTTTTGCAAGTGATAATTACTGTTACAGCCTGACACATTTCCTTATAGTTTTGAGAAGCAGAAAAGAGCACATGTCCTAACAGCTACTTGAGACCATGAGCATGTGTAACCTGGGTGAGTGATTAGGCAACAGCAAAGGAAATGAGCCTTGGTGATGTTGAATGTGTTAGCGTTACTCACTGCTATCTGAAATACCACACACTGCTGAATAGTAAGCATAAGAGTGCAGGAGAAGCAGCTGGCTGTGTACTAAGAGTGTGCTTCTGGAGACTGTGTATTGTCAGGTGCAAGAGAGATCTGCATGGACGCTTGCACAACTGCATGAAGTCTGGAGAAATGTATGTAAGAGTACATGTGTGATAAGGGTTAATTGGAGTTTTGAACATGTAGGAACAACCTCACCCATTGCAGAAGTGGAAGGAAAATCTACCATGTCGATTTCAAATGTGTTAGCATTGGCCTCCCATTTGTGAGATACTGATTTGGGATGAATGCTAACCATCACAGTTCAAGAAAACAAGCTACCCCTTTCCTACAAATGCAAGTCTTACAGAACCAGACCAACACAAATTAAACCTCTGACAACAATTTCTGTGTGCACTCAGACTCATGGTGTGATTCTAGGCAGAAAACGATATTTGATTGGCAATTTGAAATCACATTTACTACTGTGGTTTTGCAAGTGATAATTACTGTTACAGCCTGACACATTTTCCTTATAGTTTTGAGAAGCAGAAAAGACAACATGTCCTAACAGCTACTTGAGACCATGAGCATGTGTAACCTGGGTTAGTGATTAGACAACAGCAAAGGAAATGAGCCTTGGTGATGTTGAATGTGTTAGCGTTACTCACTGCTATCTGAAATACCACACACTGCTGAATAGTAAGCATAAGAGTGCAGGAGAAGCAGCTGGCTGTGTGCTAAAAGTGTGCTTCTGGAGACTGTGTATTGTCAGGTGCAAAAGAGATCTGCATGGACATTTGCACAACTGCATGAAGGATGGAGAGATGCATGTAAGAGTACATGTGTGGTAAGGGTTAATTGGAGTTTTGAACATGTAGGAACAACCTCACCCATTGCAGGAGTGGAAGGAAAATCTACCATGTCGATTTCAAATGTGTTAGCATTGGCCTCTCATTTGTGAGATACTGATTTGGGCTGAATGCTAACCATCACAGTTCAAGAAAACAAGCTGCCCCTTTCCTACGAATGCAAGTCTTATATAGGCCTGGGCGGTAAATTCCGTTCCGTTCGCGGAATTTGCGGAATTTGGGTAATTTCGCGTTCAGCGGAGAACGCGAAATTGCCCAAAATTCCGATTTCCGCGACTTCGCGAAATTTTTGCTTGTTCGCGTTCTCAAAATGCGTGTTCGCGAGATATTTCTCCCCGAGCACGCAAACAGCGATCGCGAACAGGAAAAAAGCATCGCAAACAAGCAATTCCGCGCGTTCGCGGAATTTCTGCGTGTTCGCGGAGATTTTTTACCGTTTCGCGGAGATTTGCGTAACGCGATTACGCAAATTCCGCCCACCCCTAGTCTTATATAACCAGACCAACACAAATTAAATCTCTGACAACAATTCCTGTGTGCACACAGACTCATGATGTGATTCTAGGCACAAAAAAAAATTCCTGAGTGATACCAGTACACCTTATCTTATGGTGAAGACATACTCCATAATATCTTACAAGCTCAAGGCAGCTAAATATCTCCCAAAACATAAAATGTAAAACACAACTTTAAAAGAAGAATCACATTTCTATTATTTATATCAAAATTCACCACATACATCCCCTCTCAAACTCATAACTCACCTTTAAAAGTAGTTAGTTGAGAAAGAAATGTGGCACTCACACAGCAGATTATCAGAGCCAGAATCTCTGAACTGTACACCTCTCACCAGAACCAGTAAATGGCAAACTTTCCCTCTCTTTTTCACACATATACATGTTAATTTCAATCACAGTGCTTCCCACATTTTTTCAAATGGAAACACACATTTCTATTGGTTGCAAATGTCAACCCTTTCCAATTGATCCCTACCCCCAACATGACTTCTGCCTGCTAGCATAGCAACAGGTCATGGAACACTGGTGTGAGCAGAGAGGTCAGAAGTTCAGCACACAAAGTTTCTAATCCAAAGAGCAAGAGTGCTTGACTTTTCAAACCTAACAGCAAATCCAAAGTAATGTTCTGTGGAAACACATTTTTCTGAACCAATACAAAACATGCTTGTAAAAATGTAAACATACAGCCTAGTTTTTAGTATAGAATGGTGTGAAACAGCCAATGAGTTCTTTTAAAAAAAAAAAGTATGTAAGCCTCCATTTTACAACTAACTTTCTTTTCATATTGCCATTCTACTGAAAGACACCTTCTGAGTGCATCCAGATCTCCTTGAAAGATGTTCACAGTGTGGATTGTAGGTCATAGCTATGTCTCTGGAGTGAAAAGTATGCAGAAAAAGAGGTATTGTGAAAGACCTTGCTTTGCCAAATGTAGACATTAAATGGATTGGTCAGAGAGAGTTAAAGTGGCACCAATTAATGCCTTTGGTGAAATCCTTTCTACATCTCCCACAGCCTGACCTCATAATTGTGCACTGTGGTGGAAATGACCTAGGCACTTTAACTGGGGTAGGTCTGGAAATGCTTGTTAAGGACTCATTTGTGCAATTGATGTCGCTTTTTCCACAAACTACCTTTGTATATTCTAATATATGCCAAAGGCAAAAGTGGAACTGGTCCAACCAATATTGTCCGCAGATTGACAAAGCAAGAAAGCATGTCAATAAGTCTGTTTCTGCTTTCCTCAGAGACTATGGTATGGGTTCTATATACCACAACACCTTGCGTTACAACATGCAAGGCATTTATAGAGGAGACGGTGTACATTTTACAGATGAAGGGAACAGAGTCTTCCTCTTGAACTTTAGACTGTGCATCGGTACTTACTTGTAGGTACCAAAAAACACTCAATGAACACAACAGCTCTTTTTAGAGCCAACCATCATCTAAACACTTAAAATTTATTTTTAATTCTATTTTTTTTATGAATTTATTGCTGTTGTGCGCGCACCGCTCGCACACCATTCGCGTACCCTTCACACACCGTTCGCGCACCGTTCGCACACCGTGCGCGCACGCCGCGATTTAAAAAAAAAAATGTTTTTTTTTTCACCCTTGGCGATCCTTCAGGGACCCCCTGACAAACGCTAGGGGGTCAGGAACTCTCAACCCTGCCCCCTTTTCACGTTCTCCACCTTTCTTTTTGCCTGTCACACACACAACACACAAAATGGCATCCGACACTTCCTGATTTCGACCGATTCGAATGTTGACTGACATGTAACCACCAATCAGAATTACGCTCGCGCACGGCACGGTGCGCGCACGGTGCGCGCACAGTGCGCGCCTATAGATATTTATGTACTTTTAACTGCAATTTTCTTAGGAACTGCTAAACAGATTGACACCATATATGCAAAAGGCACATGCCTAACCTGAGGACTACCTCTTTGCCAAATTTCAAGTAATTCTATTCAGCCGTTCGGGTTGTACCTTCGACTAAGAATCCTATGGGAAAATGCATGGGGAAAACGCGTTTTGGGACCCCCCTTTTTTCTCAGCCCCGGCTTGACGAATCACCCCCGAGACTTTCAGGGTAGAAGATGAGCGGAGCGCCCCATTAGTTTTGAAAATTTCGCGAAGATTCGTCAACCGGCGCCAAAGTTATTCAAAATAGAATTTTCAGATTTCCTATGGAAACTCGGTCCTAACTATAGCTATCTACTGGCGACGGCTAGTAGATAATATCTATATATATATATATATATATGCAAACCAATAGCTCACTTAACATATAAAGTAAGCAGGACACAGCTCCGGTTTTCGAGTGGATTTATTGGAATTGAAAGCGCAGTAGGACTCACAGGTTCGTGAAACGCTAGGGCAGACGCGTTTCTGGCCGGGTCGGCCTTCATCAGTGCCAGTCTCACAGGTAGGTAGATTCACCTGGTGTCCCAATAAGCAGTCTCTCAGCCCCTCCTCCTGAACAAGGTGTGTGCCTCATTGCGTTGCATCGCCAGACAAACTGCATCATGGGTCGTGTAGTTCATAGAGGTAATCCGTGCAGTGACAAATCCGTTCCAAAACACCCAGTGGTGTCCCACATTGTGGCAATGACTCACGCACCTTCGCAGATGTCCAGAGATGCGATGTTCTGGTACATACCACTACTGATCACCTTCTCAGGCGGTACGATACCGCCTCCTCTCTCCCCATGGTGAAGCTGACTGCCCTGTGGCAATTACTCAGCTCGAGGGGGCTCCGTGTTGCATTTTCGTGCTCCTCCAGAAGTTTCGCAGACCAATACACGGTGCTCCAGAACGAGAGGGCGTGCTCCTCACCGGTGTCAGCGATACCGGCAAAATATGCAAACCAATAGCTCACTTAACATATAAAGTAAGCAGGACACAGCTCGGGTTTTCGACTGGATTTATTGGAATTGAAAGCGCAGTAGGACTCACATGTTCGTGAAACGCTAGGGCAGACGCGTTTCTGGCCGGGTTGGCCTTCATCAGTGCCAGTCTCACAGGTAGGTAGATTCACCTGGTGTCCCAATAAGTAGTCTCTCAGCTCCTCCTCCTGAACAAGGTGTGTGCCTCATTGCGCTGCATCGCCAGACAAACTGCATCATGGGTGGTGTAGTTCATAGAGGTAATCCGTGCAGTGACGAATCCGTTCCAAAACACCCAGTGGTGTCCCACATTGTGGCAATGACTCACGCACCTTCGCAGATGTCCAGAGATGCGATGTTCCGGTACATACCACTACTGATCACCTTCTCAGGCGGTACAATACCGCCTCCTCTCTCCCCATGCTGAAGCTGACTGCACTGTGGCAATTACTCAGCTCGGGGGGGCTCCGTGTTGCATTTTCGTGCTCCTACAGAAGTTTCGCAGACCAACAAACGGTGCTCCAGAACGAGAGGGCGTGCACCTCGCCGGTGTCAGCAATACCGGCAAAATATGCAAACCAATAGCTCACTTAACATATAAAGTAAGCAGGACACAGCTCCGGTTTTCGAGTGGATTTATTGGAATTGAAAGCGCAGTAGGACTCACATGTTCGTGAAACGCTAGGGCAGACGCATTTCTGGCCGGGTCGGCCTTCATCAGTGCCAGTCTCACAGGTAGGTAGATTCACCTGGTGTCCCAATAAGTAGTCTCTCAGCCCCTCCTCCTGAACAAGGTGTGTGCCTCATTGCGCTGCATCGCCAGACAAACTGCATCATGGGTCGTGGAGTTCATAGAGGTAATCCGTGCAGTGACGAATCCGTTCCAAAACACCCAGTGGTGTCCCACATTGTGGCAATGACTCACGCACCTTTGCAGATGTCCAGAGATGCGATGTTCCGGTACATACCACTACTGATCACCTTCTCAGGCGGTACAATACCGCCTCCTCTCTCCCCATGCTGAAGCTGACTGCACTGTGGCAATTACTCAGCTCGGGGGGGCTCCGTGTTGCATTTTTGTGCTCCTCCAGAAGTTTTGCAGACCAATACACGGTGCTCCAGAACGAGAGGGCGTGCTCCTCGCTGGTGTCAGCGATACCGGCAAAATATGCAAACCAATAGCTCACTTAACATATAAAGTAAGCAGGACACAGCTCCGGTTTTCGAGTGGATTTATTGGAATTGAAAGCGCAGTAGGACTCACAGGTTCGTGAAACGCTAGGGCAGACGCGTTTCTGGCCGGGTCGGCCTTCATCAGTGCCAGTCTCACAGGTAGGTAGATTTACCTGGTGTCCCAATAAGTAGTCTCTCAGCCCCTCCTCCTGAACAAGGTGTGTGCCAGACAAACTGCATCATGGGTCGTGTAGTTCATAGAGGTAACCCGTGCAGTGACGAAGCAAAAAGGAGAGGGGAACAAGGGCACCCTTGTCTGGTGCCGCGTGTAATAGGAAAATAACTTGATTCCTCTCCTGAAATACGGATTTTAGCGATTGGGGAAATGTACAATGTTTGCAAGGCTAGAATAAATTCAGGCGGTATCCCTTTCCAGTGATGAACGGCCCAGAGATAGCCCCAGGAGACCCTGTCGAACGCCTTCTCGGCGTCCAACAGGATCACACCCAGGGGAGATTTTGTAATCTGAGCCCAATCTAAAAGAGCGATAACACGCTTAATATGATCGGTAGTATCTCTACCCTGAATAAAACCATGCTGGCGAATGGAAACTAACGGGGAGATAATTTGAACAAGACGGAATGCTAAAACCCTGGAATAAATTTTACTGTCGGTGTTAATTAATGCTATGGGCCGGTATGATGCTGGATTTAGTTCGTCTTTTCCTTTCTTTTTGAATAATACAATGGTCGATTGTCGCCAGGTTTCAGGAATGACCCCCCTCTGAGCGAGTTGAAAAATTCAAGCATCTGTTGTTTAAATAAATGTGAAAAAGTTTTATAAAATTCGAGATGTATGAGATCAGGTCCTGCCGCTTTGCCAGAAGACAGAGATTTTATGGCAGCTTCAATTTCTTCCCAACTTATAGGTTCAGCCAAGGTGGAATTCTGGTCGGGAGAGGACTTCCGAGTTTCAAGGGATTTTAAAAAATGATCCAGTTGTTTTTGTTGCTGCTGAAATATGTTTGGTTCCTCAGTATATAAAGTTGAATAGAAATCCACAAAGGTGTTTAACACACCATTAGGTGAATCTTGTAGAATACCAGATCGATCTTTGACCTTTATTATATGGCTAGCTATTGCCCTTTGTTGTACTCTTTTTGCCAAGACCTTGCCTGACGCTTCACCAAACTCATACATTGATGTACGAAATTGAAAGTACTTAGTAGCTATATCAGCATATAAAGGATCAAGGAGATTAGCCTTGGCAAGAGCAACCGCTTTCTGACAAGAAGTTAGATCTTCACCGATATGGATACTGGTGCTTAGGTCTAGCTCAGCTTGTTGAAGTGCTAGAACTCTATTTTTGAGATTTTGCTGTTCAGTTTGCCATCGATAGGACGCAATTCTCTTAGTTTCACCGCGTAAGGCAGCTTTAAAGGTATCCCAGACTAAACCTACAGATGCTGAATGGCTATTGATTGAAAAGAAGTCTGGAATCCAAGCTAACATCCGTTCCTGATATAGTTTATCCAACAGTAGCTTCCTGTCAAAAGTCCAAGGTCTGATATGATGCGGAGGTCGATTCCAAGGAAAACTAAAAATTATGGAATTATGATCGGATATAGTCTGTGGGTCAAGCCAAACCTTAATAGATTTCAAAACTTCGAAAGAGGCGAAGGCATAATCTATACGAACCAATTTTTGATGGGGTATTGAATAAAAAGTAAACCCGTTAAGGGCTGGATTGCTAACATGCCATATATCTACCAAACCATGTTCGAGTAATAATATACGAAGTGCTTTATAGACCTGGGGTTTCCTACCAATATAATCGGTTGATTTAGTGATGTCTAGCCCGCTAGGAATATTAATATTGAAATCACCACAGAAGATTAACGGGTGCGGCCAATTAGCTAGTTCTACGTTTAAATCCCTCAGGATCTGTGGATCATCCTAGTTGGATGCATATATTGAACAAATCGAAAGTACAGATTTATTGATGAGCAATTCAGCAATTAGCCATCTACCTGTGTTGTCTTGTTTAGTTCTCTTAACTTGGGCAACCCCTAATTTTGAAATGATAGCAACACCCCTAATAGTAGAAGTTTGTCTGGTAGTAGCCACTAAATCATAGCCCAAAAACTTAAGATAGTGCCGATTAGCCCAAGAAATATAAGTTTCTTGCAGGCAGATCAAATCCACTTGCATAGCCTGCATCAGCTTATAAAAGATCCTACGCTTCTTAAGATCATTTAACCCACATATGTTCCAGGTTGCACAAGTCAATTTACGATTTGCCATTTAAAGATAATAAAGAAGGAGAACATCATATATATATATATATGTATACCTTGGAAAAAATTATATGGAGTATGCCACCAACATGTCAAAGAAAAACACATAATTAACATCTTAGGCGAAATTGAGATCACACTGCCATGTATCTTACTTATATCGCCAGTCACCTCGAGTATCCACCACAGTTCCACCCAGTGACCCCCCCAACCCATCTTCCAACCCCCCCTCCCCCCCCGTTGCCCCCCCCTACCCCTTAACCAAAATCGGGAGCTCAGGACCGGGGTCCTTGTGATGGTTGAGTGAGCGTCACACCACACTCCGCTGGGCCTAGAACAATATACTTAATGTTATAGGAGAGTCGGTCCTATCAGAATCACATTGATGTAGTAAAGAAAAAAAGATCAATCAGTTGATGCTATTACATACTATTAGCACCCTTTTAACACATTAACTTGATGAAAAAAAAACAAATGCAGCAACATTTTTTTATATTATATAAGTCAATCCCCAAAAGTGAATGATAATCCCCATTCTAAACAGTGATTGCAGTCATTGTTTTTTTTTTTGTTTTTGTTTTTTTTCCGCTTTTTCCGCCCCTTTTTTCCCCTACATTGTGTCCAAATAGTCCCTTGCAGTTATTTCAGAGAGAAAATGTTTTGTTTCTGACTTGTATATTATTTTCAGTTTTGCTGGGAAAAGCAAAAAAGCTTGGGCACCTTTCACCTGAAAAAGACGGATCTGCTGACGGAGATGCCAGCGGCGATCCACTGTCTCTGCTGCAAGATCGGGTCGAGCAAAAAATTGGCAGCCCTTGGCAGATCTTTTTTTATTAGGTCGAGCTAGATCAAATATACATTCACGGGCGAGAAAGGTGTTAAAGCAAACCAGGATAGCACGTGGATAAGAACTGTTAGTATTGGTAGAGGGTGTTTTCTTTCTTTTTGAGAACGGGAAGCGATGTGCTCTCTGAATTTCTAGGTTCCAATTCCATTGGGTAACCTCTGGAAATGCTTCGGTGAAAAGGTCAACTATGAATTTCCGGACATCACCTCCTTCAATATCCTCCTCAACTCCCAAAATGCGCAGGTTATTCCTTCTTGAGCGGTTCTCAAGGTCCGATAATTTCCATATTATGTCTTTTCGCTGTTCCTTAACCTCAGTGACCAAGTCTTTTTGGGCAGCTGCGGCATCTTCAAGAGCTGAGATCCGCTCTTCAGCTTCAGTAACTCTTGTGTTAATCTCAGCTGTTGATTTTATTACACGTCGGAGGAAATTTTGCAATTTACGACACACTGACTGGGTGCGTAAGTTCTCTTGCTTAGTTGCTTCTCTGTGTTGGATAATTGTATGGTATATTGTTGACAGAGAAACCTCCTCCGGCACGTCAGGAAAGCCCCCCCATTAGATTTTAGTGACATCTGAAGATCAATTTGGGATTGATCTTCTAGAGGTTTGATGCCAGGGGCCTTACGGACTGTATCAGTAGCTAGAGCTTCTGTGGTCACACTAGGTCGCCAGTCAGCAGCTTCGCTATCGTAGTCTGACCACTCTAGATCGGGATCGCCCTCCTCATCAGACAGCGAGTGGTCTGATACAGAATAGAATTTTTCAGTTGAATCACTGATCGCACCTGTGACATGAAACTCCGCCGAGGCTCCCGAGCCAATAGCATCTGGGGATCGATGACCTGTAGAAACCACATCATCCATAATGCACTGGGGTGAAGCAGAGCCAGATGCGGACACCAGGTGAGCCGAGAGAAGCGGATCCGTCAGAGAGGAGGGGTACACTGTAAGCTGAGATATGTTGGGTATATCAGGAATAGCCACTAAGGAAACCAAATGGGGAGAATCAATCGCAGCATGAGGAGGAGGAGCATGGATACCCGTCGAGGAAGGATTTTACGCTGCGAGAGACAGAGTAGCGGAAGTAGAAGCTACTGTTGCAGAAACCAATGTAGCGGATGAAGCAGTGGAAACAGATACAGCAGTTTTTTCCCTAGCTCCCAGTTTGGCAAAAATGTCAGATAAAGTCTGGACCTTACCCGGTATTGAAGATGAGGCTGCAGTTGTGACAGCTGATGACCCCTGAGCAGGGATTTTATCCGACATTGGAGCTCTGCCCCTCCGAGTGGTCCGTGCAATGTTAGCTTCAGCGTCTGGCGGGTGATTACGGGTAGGATTACGAGACTTCGCCGGCTTGGGAGCTAACTTCGAGGCTTTTGGTGGCATCACCGATAGAGCAGGAAAGTCCGAAAAAGACCTGGAAGGGAGCCGTGAATCCACAAAGAAGGTAGGCTTTCTGTTAGACGCCGTATAGAGTACGTTAGAATTCAAGCACCGAGCAGCCCGCCAACGCCAGCACAGTCTTGATGAGAGGGCGGGTCTTAGGATGTCCAGGCAGAATACTAGTGCCATATGTTCAACTCCAGCGCCTTATTTTAGATTTTTTCTAATTACGTTTTGTTGTGTTTTCGCCATGCTTCTGGTAAAAACGAACCCCAACCTCCTCAGCATCTCCCCAGCGACTCCCCGACACAGCCAGCTGCCTAGAAGGGGTAGGACCGTTGGGATGTCAGCACGGTCCAGCAGAGTGAAAAACGCTGCCTCACTCGGCCAGTGTCACGGCCGCCATCTTGCCTCAAGATTTCAAAGGTTTTTTAAATGCTAATTTCTAACTATGCCTACAGAGATAGGGCATGTGAAGAAAGAAGAAAAAACGCACAGAAAGAAAAAAAGAAATGCAGAAAGAAGCAACAGAAGTCCTCAAAGATGAAGAAAAGTGCAGGAAGAAGGATAACGTGCAGAAAGAACAAAAAGAAGAGCAGAAAGAAGCCTTGTTGCAAAATCATCCTGGACCCTCAACTTTTTCAGACGGATACTGGTGGTAACTGAGTCTGAATAACCAGTCCTAGAGCCAGTGCTATGTTAAAAGACACTCAGAATACAGTGAAAACACATACATACACTAGGGAACACTATGTGTTGGGGTCCCCCTGTGATTAGCATGACCTCCTCTGTAAGCCCTTAGTATATAATAGGTAGGCCTGGGCGGTAAATTCCGTTCCGCTCGCGGAATTTGCGGAATTTGCGTAATTTCGCGTTCCGCGGAGAACGCAAAATTGCTCAAAAGTCTGCTTTCCGTGATTTCGCGAAATTTTTGCTTGTTCGCGTTCTCAAAATGCGTGTTCGCGAGATATTTCTCCCCGAGCACGCAAACAGCAATTGTGAACAGGAAAAAAGCATCGCGAGCAAGCAATTCCGCGTGTTCGCGGAATTTCTGCGTGTTCGCGGAGATTTTTTACCGTTTCGCGGAGATTTGCGTAACGCAATTACGCAAATTCCGCCCACCCCTAATAATAGGGCAGGGGATTAAAACTACCTCTTAAAACGCGCCACAGGGCGTGTTTGCACACGTCACCTCAGGCCCCATCCCCTCACTTCCCCACTGTGTAAACACGCCCTGTGGCCGTTTTAAGTTCGGAGATTAAGTCCCCTTGAATCCTGAGGGTCCCTAGGGTCCAACTAGACCACTAGGTACCACCAGTAAGCGCCACAGAGCTGCATTGCAGAGAAATGTAAAAAGGGGCACGGCCTAGACCACCTCTCTGCAACGCAGCGCAGTGGCGCTTACTGGAAGCACCTGGTGGGCTAGTTGGCCCCCAGGGTCCCTCAGGATTGAAGGGGAATTATTTCCCCAACCTAAAAAGTGCCACAGGGCTTGTTTGCACACGTTAACTCAGGCCCCGTCCCCTCCCTTCACCACTGTGTAAACACGCCCTGTGGCCGTTTTTAGTTGGGAGATTAAGTTCATTTGAATCCTGAGGGTCCATAGGGTCCAACTAGCCCACTAGGTACCTCCAGTAAGTGCCACAGAGCTGCGTTGCAGAGAGGTGTAAAAAGTAGCACGGGCTGGACCACCTCTCTGCAACGCAGCTCAGTTGAGCTTACTGAAAGCACCTGGTGGGCTAGTTAGCCCCCAGGGGCCCTCAGGATTGAAGGGGAATTATTTCCCCAACTTAAAACACGCCATAGGACGTGTTTGCACACGTCACCTCAGGCCCCATCCCCTCCCTTCCCCACTGTGTAAACACGCCCTGTGGCCATTTGTTAAGTTGGGAGATTAAGTCCCCTTGAATCCTGAGGGTCCATAGGGTCCAACTAGCCCACTAGGTACCTCCAGTAAGTGCCACAGAGCTGCGTTGCAGAGAGGTGTAAAAAGTAGCATGGCCTGCACCACCTCTCTGCAACGCAGAGCAGTGGCGCTCACTGGAAGCACCTGCTGGGCTAATTGGCCCCCAGGGTCCCTCAGGATTGAAAGAGAATTATTTCCCCAACTTAAAACGCACCACAGGGCGTGTTTGCACACGTCACCTCAGGCCCCGTCACCTCCCTTCACCACTGTGTAAACGCGCCCTGTGGCCGTTCTCAGTTGAGTGATTAAGTCCCCTTGAATCCTAAGGGTCCCTAGGGTCAAACTAACCCACTAGGTACCTCCAGTAAGCACCACAGAGCTGCGTTGCATAGAGGTGTAAAAAGGGGAGTGGCCTCAGAACACCTGTCTGCAACACAGCTCCCTGGCGCATACTGGAGATACCTGTTGGGCGAGTTGGCCCTCAGGGACCCTCAGTATTGAAGGGGAATTAATTCCCCAACTTACAACTGGCCAGGGGGCGTATTTGCAAAGTGTTGCAAGGAGGGGGCGTGGCCTCCGGCACGATGCCGGTCTTTTATTTATTTTATTTTTTTAAGAAGGAGGGCTGTGTGGCCCCCCTTATTTTTCTAATGTATTGGCCCTGGGCACCCCATCCTCCAATTAATTTGGCCCTCCCAAGGCCTTAATCGGCCCCAGGGACCCCAACCCCCGGGTCATGGCCTTCTTTTTTTATTATTCTTTAGGAGGGGGCTGCGTTGCCCCCCTCCTCAGGCCACTTATGGCCCCGGGGACCCCATCCCCCGGGGCCGGCCTTTGTTTTTTATTATTTAAAATATATATATATTTATAGAAACACCTAGGACATGCTGGACAAACCGTATGTATCTATCACCATGACGATTTGTGTGATATTAATTAAAAGGCGACTATGCATACAATGAATCCAAGTGGAATGTATTTACACCGCTAGTGAAGCTCTGACGTGTCTGCCGCCCTACCGTGCCTAATCCCGGCGCATCCAACGGTGGGTACTCTCCAAGTAGACACCCTTGTCGTTTATTTATACAAACATGGGTAGCTATTGACGGGCACAATTTATTCACACGCACACCAAGCCATTCAAAGGGGATTCGACAAAAATTTGACCAAACTATGCAAGAAACCCCCCTCAAGGTTAATAAAACACACATCCACCGCCAGATGTGTAATACTTTTTATTTTACTCTCTGGAAAGGAGACAAACCTCAATTGAGAGTCACAGCGTGCTCCTGGCTGAGCCCAATGCTGTGTTACACCCACCAGTGCCCGCGGAGTGCCACACACCTCTGTGTTGTATTCCACCAGCTAGTGCATAAGCTATGACACTCTCCAGCCCATGTGTACTGTAACACCACCCTGTGAATATGTCATGCCACACTTGCCTTCGCACGGGTTATTTTGCACCATCTAACGTGCCTTCCTCAATGCCTATGTTATAACGCACAGTGCTATGCCATACATAATACAATCTGTGATCCATATCTTTGTCACAGTGCATATGCAACGTTACGCTCCCCAGCACATATTGTATATTACAGCTTTAGAGACTAGTTAGGTTACACAACACTGCCCTGTGCATATTACACTCCAAGGCACATATCGCATAGCGCGCGCTAGTGCCTATGCTATCTCGCGACCTCCAATTAATCTGTCATTGCGCACAATGTATTGCATATTACATTTCATGCCTGGTTCATCTTATAATACACTTTTTGGTGCATAGTTTATACTATAGACTATATCTAGTTTTCATTTTCAATCGTGCTCTCAGGACTATGTTCTATATAACACTGCGTCCACTTACCCTTTTCACGGGCATTACATTTTGCGATGGGGGTGGAGGGTCAGGGGGTGTTTCTGCCAAGTGAGCCCGGAGTCACAGTCACAAACGTCCTCTTCTTCCAGAATAAAAGTGAGATTATGCTGCATACTTGTTCATATTTTAAGTAGTTCGCACAGACACACATTTTAAAAACAATAAAGCTCCTAATACCCACCTTCTCTAAACAGTTAGCTTGCTGCCCCATCCACCTCCTCCCTATCCTCTGTTGTCTGAATCCATGGACTAGCCTCCTCTCTCCTGCCATGCATGGTCTGATGTGCTGCCACTGCCCTCCATTTAGCATGAGGTACCAGTCCACTCCTCCTTCCCTCCATTGCCCAATTCTATGGCCCATGATTGACCTCCTGCTTAGCCTTTGTGCTTAGATTGCTGCCCCTATTCTCCTTCCCCCTGCCCTCCGATGTCTTTGTGCATGGCCCTGCTCCATCCTTTTTGCCCACCATGTTCCATGGACCTGCCACTCCTATCTACTCTGAGTGTTCTGTTGAGCTGCCACTCCCCTCCCACCTGCCTAGCATTGTCAGATGACTGTAACCTGTCCCTGCCACCTCCACCCTGCCTGTCCACATGCCATGCCCCTATCCTCTTCCTCCTGTCCTACATGGTCCATTGTACTGCCACACCCTTCTGCCCTCCCTGATCTGTTGTGCTGCAACTGCTTCTCCTGCCTGACCCGCGCGGTCTGTTGTGAGGCCCCTTCCTCTGAACTCTCTTGTCTGTGCCCAGGTCCTGACCCTCCTTTCTATCCTCCATCGTCCTTTGTGCATGCCCCTGCACCCTCCTTCTTGCCCATCATAGCCACTGTGCTGCCACTAACCCTCCCGCTTGCCATGCATGGTCTTCTGTGCTGCCATGGCCCCTCCCACCTTCCCTGTGTGGTAAGCTAGCTGCCCCTGACCCCCTCCCACCTTCCTTCCATGGTCTGTGTGTATGCCATCATAGTCTCATTGTTGCTCTCCATAGTGTGACTTGTTTCTAGTGCCCATCCTGGCTGACCTCCATGGTCATCTTGCTGCTCATGCCCTGCCCCCTTGCCCCAGCACTCTGTTTCCATGTGCAGACCCCTATTCCCTCCCTCCTGGCTTGTCTGTTCCATTGCAATGCCCCTGATCCGTCCCTCCTGCCCTTTATGGTCTGTTATGCTGCAGCTTTCTCTCCTGTCTGTCCATAATGGTCAGCTAGCTACCATTGCCTCTTTCCCCTCTGTTCTCTGCTGTCCATGTGCATGGTCCTGTCGTCCTCCCTATTACTTTCTATGGATTGTGCTACTGCAAACCCTGATGCCTGCCCTGTAGGGTCAGTTTGGTGCACCTCTCCATGTCCCTCCTGTCCTCATTTATCCGAGTCCATGTCCCTACCCCAATTCCTCCTGCCTACCATGATCCAATGTACCATACTTGCAAACTTTTTCAACTTGATAAGAGGGAGATTTTGAAAAACAAATGGGGTATTGATTTGCCCCTTTGAGTTACATTGAAAAAGAGGAGATTGTAGACAGGAGACAGATCAAATAAAGCCCATTTGAGCTTAAAAACATTGGACTTTTCCTGGCTGAAACGGGTCTGTTGGCATGTATGGTTGTACTACCACTGCCTCTTCCTTCTGCCCACAATGCTCTATTATATTGCCACAGCCTCTCTTGCCAGTCCTGTATTGTTGGTGTGTTGCACCTGCCCCCCTTTCCACTGCCCTCCATAGTCTGTTGTGCTGCCACTGCCCTTCCTGCCTACCCAGTGTGGTCAAATTGTTGCCTCTGCACTCTCCTACCTGCCTTCAATTTTCAGAGTCTGTGCCCCTGGCCTCTGATTCTCAACAGTATCCCAAACAACAACTAGATTGCTAACAATCTATATTTATTACAAAAGTGTGGAACGCCTGACGTCATCTTGATGTAATCAAAACTGTAATACCTAGAGCATTTCCTTTAGAAATTACATATACGAGAGGGTCTTATTTGCATCAAAATGATGGTTTGTGCTCTAAAAAACTAAAATGAGGACATATTTTCTGAGTTTTCAAATAGCGACAAAGAACTTTTAAATTATTTGTAATCTTTAATTTTTTTATCCAGTTGACCACTTGATTAAATGTTGCACTTAAGGGAGAGGATGTGGTGTTACTTCCAGAGCTGCAGACTTTGCAACTGAGGAACCAGGTTGGAGTTTCTGCTTCAGCTCAACATTCTGTGATTCTGGTCAAATCACTTAATCTCCCCATGTCTACAACTAAAATGAATTTGATCTTGTGTGATGTAACCAATGCTCATGTAAAGCACTCCAATACCTGACAAGTCTTCACTGTATAAAATGGCAAATGCACAAAAAATAAGTGTTTTGCACAATTCTGTCATTGGGCTACATGTGGGCTACATCTGGGTGATATTTGGGCTACATTTGGGCTCTTTTGTCTCTGGTGGCCATTTTGGGAGATTTATTTGTTATGAAGTTTCCTAATTTCCTCTTTTACTGCAGTCTCCTCAGTAGGAAATACTTTCAGTTTTTTTCCTTTGATTCCATCAAGAAGGCATTCAGATGTGTCACACATTTGCCATAAATTCAGAATGTTAGCACTCTAGTTGCTTATTAGATCACTGTAGTAAAGCTACTGCTCACCTGGGAAGTCTGCTGCTGGTATTCAAAGTGCATGTTTCAGTCTGCATGTCAGATTTTTTTTATGAAGTAGAAGAGGATTTGAGAAGTCAAAATGTGCCCTAATTTTTCTTTCTGCAGCACTAATCATAAGTTCCATGGCAAAATGACCCCCCTCATTTAGTTCCTTTGTAAATTAAATGTTTTAGGTGTTACCACTTTATTCCAATCAAGATGGCTACAGGTGTGCCATACATTTGTCATAAGTAAGACTGTTAGCGCTCTAGTTGTTCATTAGAACAGTCTGGGACATTCTGTCATTGGGCTATACTTGGGCTACATCTGGGTGATATTTGGGCTACATTTGGGCTCTTTTGTCTCTAGTGGCTATTTTGGAAGACTTATTTGTTATGAAGTTTCCTAATTTCCTCATTTACTACAGTCTCCTCAGTAGGAAATACTTATTAGATCACTGTAGTAAAGCTACTGCTCACCAGGCAAGTCTGCTGCTGATATTGAAAGTGCATGATTCAGTCTGCATGTCAGAATTTTTTAATGAAATAGAAGAGGATTTGAGAAGTCACTCAAAATGTGCCCTAATTTTTCTTTCTGCAGCACTAATCATGCTTTCTATGTCAAAATGAACCCCCTCATTTTGTTCCTTTTTAAATTAAATGTTTTAAGAGTTGCCACTTTATTACAATCAAGATGGCTTCAGGTGTGCAATACGTTTGTCATAAGTAGGACTTTTAGTGCTCTAGTTGTTCTTTAGAACACTCTGGGAAGATGCAGTAGAACACAAAGGAATCAACTGACAGTCTCTGCCCTTGTTGGATGTATATGTTTCACTGAGAATGTCAGACTTCATTCTCACATGACTGAGAAAGATAATGTGAATTTACAGAAAATATGCTCTCAGTTTAGCTTATAGATCACCTTCCAAACCTCTGTGGGAAAAGCATGAGAAAATAGTTTTCTGTCAAACATGATTCATGATATCACAGCAGAAGGCTTTTTCACATGGTAAAATCACCTTAGAACACACCACAATTCCTAAAATGAGTATGGTACCATCAACAAATTATTTATAATGTAACTAAAGTCTTAAAACCTTCTATTAACTGCAATGATTTTTAATGAGGTGCTATCATGTATATTGGTCCCAAGATGGCTGCCAACACTTCTTGGATGAAGTACTGACAGCCAATCAGATCTCACGATGAGATGTGTGGTTAGGCTCCGCCCAGATATATATGTGATTTTGATTTTGGATTTCTCAGGAACTACTGAACGGATTTACACCATTTAAGCAAAAGGCATGAGTCTGAACTGAGGACCACCTCTTTGCCAAATTTGGTGTAATTCCGTGAAAGCAGTTCGGGCTGTAGCTGCGTCAACAGGTCCTATGGGAAAATGCATAGGGAAAACGCGTTTTGGGACCCCCCTTTTTTCTCGGCCCGCGCTTTACGAATCACCGTGAAATTTTCAGGATAGGAGCGGACCAGAGATGGCCAAAGTTTGGTAAATTGCGCGAAGATTCGTCAATCGGCGCCAACATTATTGCATATAGAATGTTGCGGATTTCCTATGGAAAATAGGTCCTAACTATAACTACCTACTGGCGACTGCCAGTAGGTGATATATATATATATATATATATATATATATATATATATATGTATATATATATATATATATATATATATATATATATATATATATATTACCTACTGGCGGTCGCCAGTAGGTAGTTATAGTTAGGACCCTGTTTCCATAGGAAAACCGCAACATTCTATTTTGAATAACTTTGGCGCCGGTCGACGAATCCTCGCCAAATTTTCAAAATAGGTGGGGCGCTGTGCTCCGCTCCTACCCTGAAAGTCTCGGGGGGATTCGTCAAGCGGGGGCTTAGATGAAAGGGGGGTCCCAAAACGCGTTTTTCCCATGCATTTTTCCATAGGACCTTTAGACACAGCTACAGCCCGAACGGCTGAACAGAGTTAAATGAAATTTGGCAGAGAGGTAGTCTACAGGTCAAGGAAGTGCCTTTTGTAGGTTTGGTGTAAATCTGTTCAGTAGATTCTGAGAAAATAGCCTTTAAATCAATATATATATCTGAGCCAGCTTACGGTGCGCTTACGGTGCGCTTACCGTACGCGTACGGTGACGTGCGCGAGCGCGATTCTGATTGGCTGTTAGATCTTAGTAAACATTCGAATGGCTCAAAACCAGGAAGCGGCTGCCGCCATTTTCTCTCTCGGACTCTGAGGGGGGGATGAAAAACAAAGAGAATAAACATGTAAAGGGACTGGTTAGACAGCTCCCAACCACCTAGGCTTTCTAAATGTGTCCCCAAAGAACCCCCAAGGCCAAAAATTCATTTACATTTTTTTACGCAAATTCGCCGATTACGCTTACCGTACGCGTACGCTATAAAAATGTATTAAAAAAAAAAATATCCACAATCTCCCCACCCCGTGTGCAAATGGTGCCCGTAGGGCACCATTTGTGCCTGGCATTTAACCTATAATTTAAACTGTATATAAATATTTATCTTTCACAACGAAGCGCATAATATGTCCACCACGTGCGCACGGTGCGCGAACCGCATCGAGCGTACATGGCCCATCCACGGCACTAACTGCGTAAAGTGGGCACGCGGTGCGCGAAGCGCACCGCGTGCTCACTGTGCGCGCACGGTGCGCGAAGCGCACGGTGCGTGCACGGAAAGAACTGCGTTAAGTGGGCGCGCACACCACGAATGCCGTAAAGTAACTTAGCATTTAAAAAAACGTACAAATTCACTGAAAAAACCATAGGTTTCACACACGTTATAGTTAGGAATTAGCATTTAAAAAACCTTGCAAATTCACTGAAAAAACCATAGGTTTCACACATGTTATAGTTAGCTGGACATTTCACTCGTAAAAAAACAATGAAATTCCCCCGTTATAGTTAGTGCAGGCAACTATAACTCACGCGACCGCAATCCTCTGCTGATGACATATGTGTCTTTATGAAAAAAAAATATTTGTAATATATGTATAGCTAAAATTTAATGGAAGAAGTCATGGGCAAATAAGTGTCTAAATACAGTATTAGCATCAGCAGAGGATTGCGGTCGCGTGAGTTATAGTTGCCTGCACTAACTATAACGGGGGAATTTCATTGGTTTTTTACGAGTGAAATGTCCAGCTAACTATAACATGTGTGAAACCTATGGTTTTTTCAGTGAATATATATATATATACACACTGAAAAAACCATGGGTTTCAGGGGTGTTATAGTTAGCTGGACATTTCACTCGTACAAAACCACTGAAATTCCTCTGTTCTATTTAGTTCTGCTAACTATCATTTGCGCACCCGCAATCCACTGCTGATGATGTCGCATTACATCATTCATGACATGGTCAGTGACATCACTGATGACATCACTGATGACATCACTGATGACATCATCCAGTGAATGTGGTTTGGTTTGTTATTTAAATATGTATTATATATATAGCAATCTGCATTGATGAATGAGTGGATATATAAATATCTGGATGGAGGTTTTAGTAGCAATGTGATTGACTGTTTTCTTGACTAATTTATAGTGTCTCACTAAATATATTGGATAGTGATGAAACTGTGTGAATATATCTCTCAATGGTACATGTCCAACAAACTAGAAAAATATAAGGCAGTGTAAGTGATAGTTGTTGTATATAAATAACTATACATAAAACTCAGTGATTGCATGAGTGACTGTATGGCTAACTGTATACTTGTAACAGTGATTTTATAACACACTAAGTATGAGTTACTATCTATATGAATAGATGAAGTGGTGATTGTAGAAGTGTGTAGCTGACTAAATGTAAGTATGATCCATTGTTTGGATAAGTGAGTAGGATGACTGCATAAGTGAATAGGATGTGGGCTGGTGTGTAATGTCGATATAGGTGTATAAGTATATTTGATAGTGTTCCATTGATCATTGACAGCATGTATGAGTGAATCTATAGGTAAGCGATTAGATCTGTGTGTAGATCTAGGAATCACAGAGTGGGTTTTTAGAAACTTGTATTGGTGAGTCAATGGATTCAAATATGGTACTCTGTATTTTACTGTAAGCGATGAAAGGTTATACTAGTGTATGATGAGGTGTATCTGATTGTCACATGGATGATGTCATCAGTGATGTCATCAGTGATGTCATCAGTGATGTCATCAGTGATGTCATCAGTGATGTCATAAGTGATGTCACTGACCATGTCATGAATGATGTAATATGTGACATCATCAGCAGAGGATTGCAGGCGCGCAAGTTATAGTTAGCAGAACTAACTATAACGGAGGAATTTCAATGGTTTTGTACGAGTGAAATGTCCAGCTAACTATAACACCCCTGAAACCTATGTTTTTTTCAGTGAATTTCTAAGGTTTTTCAAATGCTAATTCCTAACTATAACGTTCATGAAACCTATGTTTTTTTCAGTGAATTTCAAAGGTTTTTTAAATGCTATTTTGTAACTATAACGTGCCTGAAACCTATGTTTTTTTCAGTTAATTTCTAAGGTGTTTTAAATGCTAGTTTCTAACTACGCCTACAGAGGTAGGACATGTGAAGAAAGAAGAAAAAACATGAAGAAAGAAGAAAAAGAAATGCAGAAAGAAGCAAAAGAAGTCCACAAAGACGAAGAAAAGTGCAGGAAGAAGGAAGACATGCAGAAAGAACACACAGAGGAGCAGAAAGAGGCCTTGTTGCAAAATCATCCTGTACCCTCAACTTTTTCAGATGGGTACTGGTGGCCACTTCTGGCCCCGGGGACCCGATCCCCCGGGGCCTGGCCACCTCCTTTGGGGACCGTGGGGGGGTCCCCAATCCCCCCACGGTCCCAGCTGGCTCCCCGCCTCCTGCGGGAGCCGGCATTGCTTTTCCACATGGGGAGCAGCTAACATGCTGCTCCCCATGTGGAAAAGCAATCTGCTTTGCTTCATTGAAGCGAGAGCAGGTTTCCCTGCAGGAAGCTACAGTGTCCCAGGGGTGGGCACACTGGGACACTGCAGGAGCCGGCCCTGGAGGGTGGCGGTCCCCAGGGCCACAACAAGGCTCTAGGAGGGGGGCCGCGTGGCCCCCCTCCCACTTAATTTAAAGCCCTGGGGGGTGGTGGTCCCCGGGGCGTGGGGGTCCGTAACGGGGAGGTAGCGGTCCCTGGGGCGTGTGGGGGGCTCAAGCCCCCGAACACACGCTTTATTTTGAAGCCACGGGGGTGGTGGTCCCCGGGGCTGCAGGGGGGCAGTGAGCCCCCCGCATATATTATCACAAAGCCCTGGGGGTGGTGGTCCCCATGGCTTGGGGGGGCCTTTGAGCCCCCCACCTATGAATATTAAAGCCTCGGGGGTGGCAGTCCCTGGGGCTGGGGGAGAGGTGAGAGCCCCCCCATAATTCACTAAAGCCCCGGGGGTGGAGGTCCTCAGGGCTGAGGGGCCTGTCTGGGCCCCCCATTCAAATATGCATATTGCCCCCGGGACTTGGCCCCCTTGGGGGCTAATTAAAAACAAAGCGCAGAAGCCCGCGCTTCATTTTTTTTTTCACTGCAGGATGCGGGCATCCTAAGCGCATCCCACAATTTTTTTAAATTGGTCTTGGGGGTCCTTGTGGGACCCCCTGAGCAGGCCAAGGGGTTCAGGGTATTTCTACCCTGCCCCCTTTTTGTGTTTTTTGCATTTTTTTCACTGCTTTCTTGTGCCTCGGTTACCGAGGCACGAGATGGCTGCCAACACTTCCTGGTTTGAAGTGTTGACAGCCAATTAGCATAAAGCTCGTGCTCGGGAGGATCCGCGGCCCAAGATATATCTATCTTTTTACTTTTTAATATCTCAGGAACTGCTGAAGGATTTACACCATTGAACCAAAAGGCATGAGTGTGAACCAAAGGCTACCTCTATGCCAAATGTGGTGTAATTCCATTAAGCAGTTCAGGCTGTAGCTGCGACTAACTGTCCCTATGGAAAATTACATGGGGAAAACACGTTTTGGGACCCCCCTTTTTTCTCAGCCCCCGCTTGACGAATCACCCCGTGTCTCTCAGGATAGTAGCGGACCGGACCAGACCACGAATTTTGAAAAAATTGAGAAGATTCGTCAACCAGCGCCAAAGTTATTCCAAATAGAATGTTGCGGATTTCCTATGGATAATAGGTCCTAACTATAACTACCTACTGGCGACTGCCAGTAGGTAATATATATATATATATATGTATGGTGGGCGGGTGCTTCGGTAAACATAGATGAAGGTTGTTAGCGAAACGCGTCTGTTTGTCTACGTGACAGTTTCCATTTAATAAACTTTGGAAACGGCCCCCGTGAGTGCTGTCTTTCTCTTTGGATGGTGGATGTGAGAAGGAGAGTCGCATCAATAATATATGTATATATATATATGTATACACCAACCAGGCACTCCTATGAAAAGAGTGTGACACTGCTCCGGGGGTCAGAAAAGAACAGCTTTATATTCTTGCAAGCGCTGTCATTAAAGTGTCTCTGGAAACGCAGGGCAGATGCGTTTCCGCCTCAATGGCTTCATCAGTGCCCATTCTTTGCTGTTCAGGGGGTTCTTTTAGAAGTTGTTCCACCTGTGACCACTCCCAGACACATGGTTACTGGCCCTCCTATGCCTCACAGGTGCAAGGCACTTGGCGCTCCTCATCCGCACTGCTGCATTCTGGTTAGCGTAGTCCTTCGTAAGAGCCCATACAATGACCGGGTCTCTTATAACTCCAAGTGATGTCCCAAACTGTGTTGGCCTGTATCCACATGCCGCCGCAGCCCTGGGGGGGGGCAAAGCCATCCTGTGTCCCCCTTGTCAGGCAAACAATTTTGCCTCCTCTCTCCCCATACTGGTGATAAACTCCACGTGGAAATCAAACGCCGGGCGGGCGACGCGTTACAGTCTCATGTGAACACCAAAAGTGTAGGTAAGCCGCGTAGCACCATACCAGGAGGGCGTGTCACTTAGCTAGCACCTTCAGCTGGCACAAATATATTTAACAATAGAAATATAGGATTTTTCGATTTAGTTTAGATAATCTCTTCCTTTAATACACATATTAAAGTTATACTTGAAGATGAAGGATCACAAGAAAACAACAGCCAGCCAGGGCAAAAATCTGGATCCCAAAGGATACAATGATAACAAAATATCCAAGCAAGAAGTGACTCAAACAGATAGATTCACCAAAGAACAAAAATATATATATATACTTTTAGAAGATAAACATTTTAGGGAAGTCGCGCACCCGGCACGACTGCATACGTTTGTGGCGTAATGCGGGGCCAGAAACCGCAGTCCCATCGCAAACCAAACGTGCATCGGTCGCGACTCTCGGAAAATATATTTATCAATAATATACCTTTATTGCAATTACAAATATGTGATTTTAATATTTAGTTTAGATAATCTCTTCCTTTCATACACATATGAAAACTATATACATAAACTTTTCAAATATAAAAATTTTACGGGAGTCACGCACCCAGCACGACTGCATACGTAAGTGACATTATGCAGGGCCTGACACATCGCACCCATCACATACCAAACACGCAACCACCACGACTTTAGCAATATGGCGGCTTGAATCCACGTAACCACCGAGATAGGTACAAAAATATTTTTTAAATATAACACTTACAAAATATCACTTAAAAAGCTTTGAAAATCACTGAAAAAACCGTAGGTTTTGGGAACGTTATAGTTAGAAATTAGCATTTAAAAAACCTTTGAAATTCACTGAAAAACCACAGGTTTCAGAGACGTTTTAGTTAGAAATTAGCATTTAAAAAACTTTGAAATTCACTGAAAAAAACATAGGTTTCAGGCATGTTATAGTTAGAAATTAGTATTTAAAAAACCTTAGAAATTCATTGAAAAACCCATAGGTTTCAATGACATTATAGTTAGTTGGACATTACACTTGTACGTAACCAGAGAAATTTGTCTGTTATAGTTAGTAGAGCTAACTATAACTCATGCCCATGTGATAATCTGAAGCACCTCCTCACACCTTAATATAACCTTTGATACACCCACTCTAAAATAGAGACTACCATGTTCAAAATCATAGACACAACAATACCACTCACTACATACTCACTTACTCATTCCTAGGTCTATACACACATCCACTCATTTACCTATACAGTAACTCATACAAGCAATCACTGATCAATACAGCAGTATCATATGCACACATACACCTATATATACACCCAAGCACTGCCACTCATCCGTAGACTTACTCACACACCTACTCAGTCATGCAAAGAATTAATCATACCCATTTACTCACCTATACAGTTAAACACAGACCACCTCACTTATTTATACAAATACTAACACATAATTACTCTCTTTTACAATCACTGATACAACCACACACTCAACCATACAGCCACTCTCACAATCTCTCACTTTCACATATAGTCATTTATATATATACTTGCAGTGGAAGGGAAGTTAAAATACAGATCATATAGGAAATCAACAGCAATTAATACAGAAATCCATGCAAATTCAGGCCACTTAAAAAAGCAAACAGATAATGTACCTTTCTGGGAATTCTTGCTTTCAAACCAAAATTGCAGTGATTCCAAAGATTATGTTAAAATAGCAAGAGATATCTACGAGAGATTTCGAAAATGGGGCTATGATGTGGGAGCAATCAAGAAAGCAAAAACGCGAGAACAAAATATCCTATGAAAGGTACTTCTCAAAGATAATTAAAAAAAACAACCCAGAATAAAAACAACGTATAATTTATAACCCGTTATAGTGAAGGAAACAAAAGGATTTATAAGACTCTGAAAAAACACTGGTATAACCTTGACATGGATCTTACAACTTTTTGCCTCCTAATCCGGTAGTGGTTTATAGAAAAGAGCCCACTTTGAGAACATTTCTAAGACAAAAGAGAAAGAAGGAGAATAGTGAAGACTGGAAATGCCTCCTAAAGGCTCATACAGATGCAGTAAATGTATCTGCTGTAAACATGTAGCATATTGAAAAAAAATACCTTTTCAGACAGTAAGGGAATAATGACTCATAAATATTGTTTCTTTTATCAACTGCAACATGTGTATCTGTGTGCATGCTATGACTTGCATTTGTAGCAAAATATACATAGATTCCACAATGAGGAGACTCAAAACTAAATGGAAGGAACATATAAGGGCAAACAAAAATTGTGACACAAAATATACCATAGCCATAAGCTTTAGAGACAATCATAAATAGACACAATTAGATGGTATCCTTTTCATGGGTATAGAACACATAACTTTAGACAGGAGTGAAGGTGACCTAGACTAGAAACTAAGAGCACAGGAACCATTTGGATAAACAAGCTACAGGGTGTACAATATGGTCTGAATGTAGACGGTGAACTGTACATGCTGATTTAATGGAATACAAAAGAAGTCTACATTAGGACAGGCACATGTGTATTAGTATCCACTTGGCAGTTTCCACTGAGAGTATCTGGATGAAAACTTCTGAGAGAACAGATTTTACAAAAAATACTACATTCAGTCATTTTTTTCATGAAATATGACATTTAGCGTAATGAGGAGTTGAACCAAGTTAATCATTCCTTTTGTGAAAAGAGTAAGGGGACTCCAGAGGACTAAGACTGACTCATAGGAACTGAAGGATAAAAGGTCACATCACTAGTGACTATCAAAGCACAAAGTAGTTTCTTGAAGCTGTGATTTAATAGTCATGCATTTTGGAAGAATTATAATATTTACAAACTACTGTGTAGTTCAATTGGTTAGCCAAACGTATATGTACACAATGAAACCATTCCTAATGGAAGACTAACATGAAGACAACCTTTGAGACAATGAGGAATTTGCTGAGTGTGAGAAGTTGGGTTGATATATGCTGTCCACTAGTTATAGTGAGCACCTTGTATTAGTCCAAACAACCCCTTATTGGTTATAGGTTAAAGACAACCTTTTTTTAAAGCTATCCTAGTGGTAGCTATGGAGAGCAGCCTTCAGGCAAAGTCTTGAAAGAATGTAAAGCAGCTTGTTTTACCAGTCTATAATCTCTTGAGTCACTAAATGAAAGATATCCACACCAGGTATATATATAAAATATATATATTTATTACTAAACACACCCTCCTAGTCTCTTTATGAGACTAGAGGTCAAAACACATAAGTTACACTTCAATAATTACAGTAAAATAGCACAAATACACGTCAGGCCCTAGGGGCGAGCCAAACCATATACTAAAATAGTGGTATAAGAAAAACCACGACTTAACCCTCCATGTCTTGGGCCGCGGGGGACACCTGATCAGGTGGTGTGCTGCGGCACTGCGCGCGCATGCTGTGCCGAGTCTGGGTGCACTACGCGAGAAATGGGAGGGAGACCTCGCCCGCCCCATGACAGACAAAGAATGGGACAGGGTGTTGCAGGGGCCGAGGAGGGTACCTCGAAATATGAGATTTCGTCAAATACAGTTCTTCGTCTTGCATAGGGCCTACCTAACGCCTGCCGCCATTAATAGGTATTTCCACCGTGCAGATGCCAGCTGCCCCCGTTGTGCGGAAGCTGATGCTGATCTGCTTCACATGCTGTGGGGCTGCCCGGAACTGAGTACATACTGGCGGGCGATACACGGGATGCTCCGTCGGTGTACGGGACGGGAGATCCCTCCTGAGTGGCCTACTTACCTGTTGCACCTCTTTCATAGGTCGCCCCCGGTCAAGGTAGCATCTCGTTTTATAGACCTGGGGATCATAGTGGCAAAGCGACTCATCACTAAACGCTGGAAAGCAGACGCTGCGCCACACGTGTGGGCGTGGCGCGGCTCTTTTCTAGTCTGGGCCAAGGCGGAGGAGGTGGCACTTCGGAGAGAGGAGACGCTGGGTCTCCGGATGACACCGATCGCATCCCAATGGGGAGAGATGCTGCAGGTCCTGCTACAATCTGATGGGGTGACTCTGGCTGGGGTCGAGGGTGAGCTGCAGGACCCGGGTTAGCTGCGGGGAGGTGGTCCGATCTGACGGGGTGCCGCAGCGCTGGGGCTGATTTGCTTGGATTCTGGCATTCCTGCGCGTCGCAGCCCGGATGTTCCTACACATGACGTTCCTGGGGTGGGAGCCGGGGGGGGGACTCGACGGGAGGGGGGGTTTGAGGGAGAAGGACGCCTAGAATTGAGACAGCAGAGCTGCTGTTAGATGTTGTTTTCGTTGTTCTGTGGCAAGCAGGCCAGTTCCCCAGTTGCAGTATGGGTGCGCAAGGCTGTTTGATTATTGATCTGGGGGTACACTGGGCAGCATGCGTCTATGGTGAATAAGGCGGTGACTTGCTACTCTCAACTGACACAGTGACTGCAACAACACGCGTGATGGTAGTTGTCATTACAGACTCACGGGTCACAACTTTAGTCCATACTGAATGCTCCTCAATTGGTGTAAAGTGTTATGCTTATATGTGGCATACTCCGAGTCCTTACTGTGTATCAGCTGTAATTATGCTCTTTGCCATTCTGCACTGCATTGTATAATCTTCTTGCTGCAAAATTTAAAATTCAATAAACAGATTTCTAAATAAAGAAAAACCACGACTTAACTATACACAAGGCCTAGAACCTGTCGAATCGCTGGGACTCCAAGGAACCACCCAAGGTAGTGACACAGGGGACCCAGGGGGGCCGTGTGCAGTGTGTGAACACAGCCGCAAGCTCCCGTTAGCTTCTATGGGGAAAGTCGCAGTTAGATTTTTAAAGATTAGGGACACTTAGAAATGAGTCAGGACCAAACCCTTTTGAATTTAGGAAGTTCTAGAGCTAACACCACTGGTAGCACCCGAGTTCTCATGTTACCTCACCCAGGAAAGCCAGGTGCATAGGTGTCTTTTGGTGTTGGGTCGCGTCGTCGATTTCAATGGGAGCTGGCAAAGAAGTGCTGCAGCCGTGAAGATGCAAAGCGTCCGAAGAGATCCAAGCCTGGATCGAAGAGGAGAAGAAACTGAAAACAGAGGGGACAAAGTCTGGGTTACTAGCCAGTGACCAGGAAGGTGATGGACAGATGCCCACCGATGTTGGGTGATTTCAGGCGAAGAAGGTAAAGCTTGACTCTTCAGCCACGTGTACCAGGAGGTGTCGAGGACAAACAGGAGCTGGATTCGAGCTGTTGCATGAAGGATGTCGAGTGCTGCAGTATTGGTGCCCGGATTGGACACAACAAGCCTTGGCAACAGCAACCCACGCAGAAAGGGAAGAAATGCTTCGGTGCAGACCAGCAAGGTCTGAGGGACTCACCACTTTGTGGGGAGTTGGGGCACATCTGGAGCAACCAGGGAAGCCCAAGGAAATTCAAAGTTACCCCCTTCAGCCACGAGGACCAGGAGGTGTCAAGGATGACCAGGAGCTGGATTTGAGCTGTCCCACAAAGGATGTCGAGTGCTGCAGCATCGGTGACATGATAGGACACAACAAGCCTTGGCAACAGCAACCCACGCAGAAAGAAACGAAATGCTTCAGTGCAGACCAACAAGGTCTGAGGGACTTACCACTTGGTGGAAAGTCGCAGCATATCTGGGGCAAACAGAATAGTCCAAGGAAATTCAAAGTTACCCCCTCAGGGACCCACCAGTAAACAGACCATGGATCACGAAAGGACCTTGAGGCAAAACACAAAATGGCGGCCCACTGGTCACTCGGAATAACCAGGCCGACACTCTTCAGTGGATTCAGTGCTCGAGGTGGGAGCTATAAGGCAGCCCAAGCATGACTTCAAGAGATGATAAGAAGTCAATGCATTTGCAGAAACGCATGGTGAACAGGAGTTCTGGTCCCACGCTACTCGTCAGGGTTGCAGGTCTCTGCTTTGCTGGGGACTCGAGTCGGCCTCTGAGACATCTGGAAATCCTCTTCCTGGGCTGCAATTACTTTGGAGTCCGGCGGGAGCTTCCATGATGCAGACCGGCAAATGGCTTTGTTGGTGCCTGCCAAGCAGGGGAGTCACTCCTTGACCCCAAGGGAGATTTCTTCAGTCCTCTGGTCTTGAGCAGAGCGTCGAAGGTCCAGGATTCAGCTTCAGAATTTCATCCAGGGTAATCCAGTGCAGTCATGTCTCTCCCTCTAGAAGGGTGGGATCATTGTCCCACACCAGTTACTGGTGTGGGGGTATGATTCCAAGGTGTTTGACACCAAACACAACATGTTTCCGTCCAGCCAGTCCACAGATAGCATTTACCGTTTGGAGTCTGGCGGGAGCTTTGATTATGCAGACTGGCAAAATGCTTGATTGGTGCCTGCCAAGGAGGGGAGTCACTCCTTGACACCAAGGAAGATTCAACAGTCCTCTGGTCTTTAGCAGAGCATCAAAGGTCCAGTATTTGGCTTTAGAGTTTCATCCCGGGTAATATAAAGTTCTGGTTACAGAGGTTCCTTACGTATATCTAAGGAAGGGGTTGGACTAGCTCTGGGGACCCACCTATGGGAGGGTTTGGAAAGAGGGGTGGGTACACCCATTTCCTTTGTCCAGTTTAGTGCCAGAGCAGGGGCTGGAAGCCTCTGAACTGGTTTGAGCTGGACTATGCACAGGGGCACCAAATGTGCCCCCAGTGCAGGACTTCAAAGTACTCAGAGAGTGCTCCCACCCAGCCACAAACACATAAGCCTGTCTGGGAGGTGGTTACACCTCCCTGTGACAGGAAACCTATTGTCCAGGCCTCTCCTGCCAGAGTTTCAGTCAGCAGAAGGAGGCCAGACCCGTGTCTGTGGCTGCAGCATCCATTTTGTGATGCCAGGGCTCTATTAGGTTTCTACCAGGTAGACCAGTACAGTCATGTCTCTCCCTCTAGAAGGGTGGGATCATACTCCCACACCAGTTACTGGAGTGGGGGTATGATTCCAAGTTGTTTGACACCAAACATGACATGTTTCTGTACAGCCAGTCCAAAGTTAGCATTTACCATTTGTTATAATGCACTTAAGAGTATATGGTCAGGCTGCACCACAAACTTCATCAGAGAAGGGTCTCCTTATGCTGCAGAGGGGCTCTGCTCATGCATGGGTACCCTCTCACATACGAACCAAGCACTCTGCCTTTCAGGATTATTAAGGCCTGCCATAGGAGTGACTTATAGGTTTATGTGTGTGTATATATGTAGTGATATAGGTAACCTATATCACAGTAAGGAGTGCATGCACCACCTTATCCAGGCTGCAGTAGCAGATCTGTGGAGGCATTTTGGCTGGCTTTCGAGGGGTGGCATATTACATGCTTCAGCCCCTGGCAGGCCTCTGGAGTACCTATGCCATGGGTACATAGTATACCATATGCTAGGGACTTATAAGGACACCCCAGATCCAATCTGTAATGTACCTAAGTACATGGAATCATTTTAGAGAGGAAGCAGCTAGGCTTGGGTCCTGAATAGCAGGGTCCCAGCCAGACTAAAGTCGAAAAACAGTGAAACACCAGCAAATAGTGGGGGTATACATGTGAAGCAGATCCTACTCTCCTACACTGAGTGTTACAGAACATTAGGTGAATAGTACCTTTGGAGCTTTTGAACATTAATAAATTGTTGCAGAGGGAGGTAATTCTAAAGTATGTATATATATTTTTCTCAACTTCTGATATGAAGGCAGGTAGCTAAGTGGTAGGTAGCTAACTGAGCAACAGGCTTGTAGATGATGATTGGAGTCTTTCAGTTTGATCTACCTATGGAGCAGGTAACCCAGTTTGAACAAATATATATATTTGTTCCTTTTTCTTTTTTGGTAAGCATGTACATATATTCTTTCTAAACTTCGGATACGAGGGCAAGTACCCCAGTAGTACAGAGATCATGATTATAAAGTTAGGGTTTGATCATTCAATAGCAGAGAAAACTCTGAGTAAAAATATGTTTCCTTCTGTTTATATAGGTTGTTGCGTATTTTAATCTGGATTCGACAACTCATAAGACTTTTTGATGAAACAATTTTAACAGAAAGGTAGTGTGTAGCTATCTGTTATAAGCTACTAGTTAGTCGCAATAGCAGTGAGGATATCCCTTAGTTATTATGGCAAGGATTGCAACTGATAGGGACTAACTGTTTTTGAATAAGAAAACATTTTCCACCAGTTGGATGTAGTTTTGCTGTTAGCGCACTCTTTAAGAGAAACGGAAATCTGCCTTAGAGAAGAGGATGGTCTCAAATGAGATAGAGTTGTGTAAGGGTAGACTTAGGGTTGCATTGCTTTCATTTTGCAACAGGCTGTCGCTTTGATTTTCAGAAGTTTAATGGGTAGAGAGAAGTGTCACACTAGTAAACAATGGAGTAGATTTATAGTATGGTAGTATTCAAATATGAGGACTCTCCCATGAGAAGGAGAGTCCATGAAATACACTAATGGTAAACAAGATTATTAGGAGTTCAGTATGCGCTATAATCTATGAGTGTTTTGAGACCATGGCGGCAAGATCCATTGGTTTGGAGTAATGTGAAAGTAGAGGATTGTGTATTCTAATACTTTTTTCTGCCAAATTACATTTGGTGCCCTCGAATATATGGAGAGGGGGTCAGGTAATTGAGCTTGGATATCAGAATTAGCAATTTTATTAGTAGGAGTCATATATAGAACTACGTTTGGATTGAGATGGGCTTGTTGGACTTAGTGGATAGATACTTAACTGTACCACTAGAAGGGTATCACAAAATTTCTCGGCTGCTGGATTGCGCGAAGTTTGTCAATATTGTAGGATTGGTGGTCCTCTATTAAAAAGGAATCAAGGGCCTGATTTAGATTTCGATGGAGGGGTTACTCTGTAATCAGAGTGACGGATATCCCTTCCCCCGAAATATAAATCACATAGGATATAATGGAATTAATATTTCAGCGGATGGGATATCCGTCACCATTGTGACGAAGTAACCCATCCACATTGATTTTTAGAACATAAGTCTACAATCCACTATGGTATTAATTTCAGAGCCCAGTATCATAGGGTAATGAAAAAAGAATAATCGAGAGATACATTATTCCCAAAGCACTAAACAACATCTGAACAAAAATACCACTGATAAAGTGAGGGGAGCTTTGCAAATATAAGTGAATAATAACTGAGATAAAACACAGTGCACATGTCATGTATTTTAGACAAATACTCTGTACATGGAATTATTACAGATGATGTCTTCATAAATTGACAGAATATAATTGCATATAAAGGGAACAATCAGATGATGAGCATTACAGATTTAAGTAAGTGTGCATTGTAATGCTTTCATTCAAAAACATGAGATTTCTAGAAAGAGGCAAGAGAAGTGCAGAAATACCCAACAGAGGTGCAGAAAGAGGCATTTGGCTTGCTGAAACAAGCAAGATAGGTGCAGAAAGAGGCAAGAGAAGTGCAGAAAGAGACAATAGAGGTGCATAAATAGGCAAGAGAGGTGCAAAAAGAGGAAAGAGAGGTGTAGAAGGAGGGAACAGGGGTGCCGAAAGAGGCAAGGGAGGAGTAGAAGGAAGCAACAGGGGTGCAGAAAGAGGCAAGGGAGGTGTAGAAAGAGGGAAGAGGGGTGCAGAAAAAGGCAAGAGAGTTGCAGAAAGAGGCAAGAGATTTTCAGAAAGAGACAAAAAAAGGCAGCAAGAACCATTAGAGGTGCATAAATAGACAAGCAGGTTGCTGAAATAAGCAGGAGAGGTGCAGAAAGAGGCACGAGAAGTGCAGAAAGAGACAAGAGAGGTGCAGAAAGAGGCAAGGGTGGTACAGAAAGAGGGGTGAGGGGTGCAGAAAGATGCTAAAGGGGTGCATAAAGAAGCAATAGAGGTACAGACAGAAGCAAGAAACATGCAGAAAGAATCAAAAGGGGTGCAGAATATGGCATGAGGGATGCAGAAAGGAGCATAAGAGGTATATAAAGATGCAAGAAAAGTGCAAAAACACAAAATAGCAAGAGGAGTGCAGAAAGAGGCAAGAGAGGTACAGAAAGGGAAGAGAGGTACAGAAAGAAATAAGAGATTTACAGAAGGAAGCAAAAGAAGTACAGATATAGGCAAGAGAAATACAGAAAGAGGAAAGATAGGTGCAGAAAGAGGTAAGAGAGGTGCAGAAAGAGGCAAGAGAAGTGCTAAAAGAAGCAACAGTGGTGCAGAAGGAAAGAAGAGAAGTAAGGAAATAGGCATGGGCGGTGCAGAAAGAGGCAACAGAGGGATGAAGAAAAAGGCTAAAGAGCTGCAGAAAGAGGCAAGAGAGGTGCATAAACATGTAAGAAAAGTTCAGAAAGAGGCAAATGAAGTGCTGAAAGAAGCAAAAGAGGTGTCGGAAGAACAAAGAGAATTGATGAAAGATACAAGAGAGTGTCAGAAAGAAACAAGAGTTGAAGAAAAAGCAAGAGATGTGCAGAAAGAGGTAAGTTATATGCAGACAAAGGCAAGAGAGATGCCGAAAGAGGCCAGTGAGGTGCAGAAACAGGCAAGAGGGGTACAGAAAGAAGCAAGAGATTTGCAGAAATAGGGAGGAGAGGTGCAGAAAGAGGCAGGAGAGGTGAAAAAAGAGGAAAGAGGGGTGCAGAAAGAGGCAAGTGAGGTGCAGAAAGGGGGAAGAGGGGTGCAGAAATAGGCAAGTGAGGTTCACAAAGAGGCAAGAGGGATACAGAAAGAGGCAATAGAAGTACAGAAAGAAGCAACAGAGGTGCAGAAGGAGGGCAGAGAACTGCAGAAAGAGGCAAGAGAGTACTAGAAACAGGCGAGATAGGTGCAGATAGAAGGAACCAGGTTGCAGAAAGAGGCAAGAACGGTGCAGAAAGAGGGATACAGAAAGAGGCAAGAAGGTTTCAGAAAGAAGCAAGAGAGGTACAGCAAGAGACAAGAGTAGTACAGGAAGAGGCAAAAGAGGCCCCGAAAGAGGGAAGAGTGGTGCAGAAAGATGCTAGAGGGAGGAAGAACGAAGCAAGAGAGGTACAGACAGAAGCAAGAAATGTCCAAAAGAAGCAAAAGGGCTGCAGAAAGTGGCAAGAGGGATGCAGAAAGAAGCAAGAAAGGTACAGCAATAGGCAAGAGAAGTGCAGAAAAAGGCAAGAGAGGTGCAGAAAGAAGCAAGAGAGGTACAAGCAGGGAAGAGAGGAATAGAAAGAGGCAAAAGAGGTAAAGAAGGAAGAAAGAGAAGTGGAGAAAGAGGCAAGAGAAATGCAGAAAGAGTCAAGAGAGGTACAGAAAGAGGCAAGAGGCATGCAGAAGGAAGAAAGAGAAGTGCTGAAAGAAGCAACAGAGGTGCAGAAAGAAGGAAGAGAAGTGATGAAAGAGGGAAGAGCGGTGCAGAAAGAGGCAAGAGGGTTGCAGAAAGATGCAAGAGCGGTGCAGAAAGAGGCATTAGAGGTTCCGAAAGATGCAAGTGAGGTGCAGAAACATGCAAGAGGGGTACAGAAACAGGTAAGAGAAGTAATGAAAGAAGCAGACGAGGTGCTGAAAGAACCAAGGGAAATGATGAAGGAGACAAGAGAGTTGCAGAAAGAAACAAAACAGGTGCAGAAAAAAGCAAGAGAAGTACAGAAAGAGGTATTTTAGGTGCAGAAAGAGGCAAGAGAGGTACAGAAAGAGGCAAGTGAGATGCGTAAACAGGTAGGAGAGGTACAGAAAGAGGTAAGAGAAGTACAGAAATAAGCAACAGAGGCGCATAAATAGGCAATAGAACTGCAGAAAGAGGCAAGAAAGTTACAGACACAGGTATGATATGGGGAAAAGGGGTACAGAAAGAGACAGTAGAGGTGCAGAAAGTGGCAAGTGAGGTGCAAAAACAAGAAAGAGGGGTACAGAAAGAGGAAATAGAAGTACTGAAAGAAGCAACAGAGGTGCATAAGGAGGCAAGAGAACTGCAGAAAAAGGCAAGAGAGTTGCAGAAACAGGCAAGATAGGTGCAGAAAGAAGGAACCGGGGTGCAGAAAGAGGCAAGAGCAGTTCATAAAGAGGGAAGACCAGTGCAGAAAGAGGAAAAAGGATTGCAGAAAGAAACAATGGAGGAACAGAAAGAAGTAAGAGAAGTGCAAAAAGAACCAACATAAGTGCAGACAGAGTCAAGAGTGGTTCAGAAAGAGGCAAGAGAATTGCTGAAAGAAGCAACAGAGGTGCAGAAAGTGCAATAGAAGGGATGAAAGAGACAAGAGAGTGGCATAAAGAAAGAAGAGAGGTGCGTAAAAAAGCAAGAGAAGTGCGGAAAGAGGCAAGAGAGGTTCAGAAAGAGGCAAGTGAGGTGCAGAAACGGGGAAGAGGGGTGCAGAAAGGTACAAGTAAGTGCTGAATGAAGCAACAGAGGTACAGAAGGAGGCAAAAGAACTGCAGAAAAAGGGCAAGAGAGTTGCAGAAAGAGGCAAGAGAGGTGCAGAAAGATGGAACAGGGTGCAGAAAGAAGCATGAGAGGTACAGAAAGAGTGATACAGAAAGAGGCAAAAAGGGTGCAGAAAGGAGCAAGAGAGGGGCAGAAAGAGGCAAGAGAGATACAGAAAGAGGGGTGAGGGGTGCAGAAAGATGCAAGAGGGGTAATGAAAGAAGCAAGAGAGTTACAGACAAGCAAGAAATGTGCAGAAAGAAGAAAAAAGTGGTGCAGAAAATGTCAAAAGGGATGCAGAAAAAAGCATGAGAGGTACATAAAGAGGCAAGAAAAGTGAAGAAAAATGCAAGAGAAGTGATGAAAGAAGCAACAGAGGTACAGATGGTAGGAAGAGAAGTAAGGAGAGAGGCAAGAGCGGTGCATAAAGTGACTAAAGAGGAGTAGAAAGAGAAAAGAGAAGTGCTGAAAGAAGCAAAAGAGGTGCCAAAAGAACCAAGAGAAGTGATGAAAGTTACAAGAGAGTGTCAGAAAGATACAAGAGAGGTGAAGATAAAAGCAAGAGAAGTGCAGAAAGTGGTAAGCTATGTGTAGAAAAAGGAAAGAGAGGTGCAGAAAGAGGCAGGTGAGGTGCATAAACAGACGAGCGGGGTACAGAAAGAGGCAAGAGAGTTGCAGACACAGGCACAATAGGTGCAGATAAAGGGAAGAGGGGTGAAGAAAGAGGCAGGAGAGGTGCAGAAAGAGGGGAGAGGGGTGCAGAAAGAAGCAAGTGAGGTGCAGCAAGAGGGAAGAGGGGTGCAGAAAGAGACAAATGAGGTTCAGAAAGAGGCA
This sequence comes from Triturus cristatus, assembly GCF_964204655.1. Taxonomy (NCBI): domain Eukaryota; kingdom Metazoa; phylum Chordata; class Amphibia; order Caudata; family Salamandridae; genus Triturus; species Triturus cristatus. The sequence continues at coordinate 27,544,340 of NC_140593.1, read as the reverse complement.
AGAGGGGTACAGAAAAAGGCAATAGAATTACAGAAAGAAGCATCAGAGGTAAAGAGGGAGTCCAGAGAACTGCATAAAGAGGCAAACGAGTAGTAGAAACAGGCAAGATGAGTGCAGAAAGAAGGAACCGGGGTGCAGAAAGAGGCAAGAGCGGTACAGAAATACGGATACAGAAAGAGGCAAGAAGGTTGCAGAAAGAAGCAAGAGAGGTGCAGCAAGAGACAAGAGAAGTGCAGAAAGAGGCAAGAGATGTACAGAAAGAGGGAAGAGTGGTGCAGAAAGATGCTATAGCGATGCAGAAAGAAGCAAGAGAGGTACAGACAGAACAAGAACTGTCCAAAAGAGGCAAAAGGGCTGCAGAAAGGGGGAAGAAGGATGAATAAAGAAGTAAGAGAGGTACAGAAAGAAGCACAAGAAGTGCATAAAAAGGCAAGATAGGTGCAGAAAGAAACAAGAGAGGTACAGACAGGGAAGAGAGGTACAGAAGGAGGTAAAAGAGGTGAAGAAGGAAGCAAGAGAAGTGCAGAGAGAGGCAAGAGAAATGCAGAAAGAGTCAAGAGAGGTGCAGAAGGAGACAGGAGACATGCAGAAGTATGAAAGACAAGTGCTGAAAGAAGCAACAGAGGTGCAGAAAGAAGGAAGAGAAGTGATGAAAGAGGGAAGAGTAGTGCACAAAGGGACAAGAGGGGTGCAGATAGAGGCAAGAGAGGTGAAGAAAGAGGCATGAGAGGCTGAGAACAATGCAAGTGAGGCTCAGAAACATGCAAGATGGGTACAGAAAGAGGCAAGAAAAGTGATGAAAGAAGCAGACAAGGTGCCGAAAGAACCAAGAGAAGTGATGAAAGAGACAAGAGAGTGTCAGAAAGAAACAAGAGAGGTGAAGAAAAAAGCAAGAGAAGTGCAGAAAGAGGTAAGTTATTTGCAGAATAAGGCAAGAGAGGTGCAGAAAGAGGAAAGTGAGTTGCAGACACAGACACGATAGGTACAGATAAAGGGACCAGAGGTGCAGAAAGAGGTAGGAGAGGAGCAGAAAGAGGGAAGAGGGGTGAAGAAAGAGTCAAGTGAGGTGCAGAAAGAGGGAAGAGGGGTGCAGAAAGAGGCAACTGAGGTTCAGAAAGAGGCAAGAGGGGTGAAACAGGCAATATCATTACAGAAAAAAGCAACAGAGGTGCAGAAGGAGGCCAGCGAACTGCAGAAAGAGGCAAGAGAGTTATAGAAACAGCCAAGATAAGTGCAGATAAAAGGAACAGAGGTACAGAAAGAGACAGGAGAGGGGCAGAAAGAAGGGAGTGAGGTACAGAAAGAAGCAAACAAGATGCAGAAAGAGGGAAGAGGGGTGCAGAAAGAGGCAAGTGAGGTTCAGAAAGAGGCAAGAGGGATACAGAAAGAGGCAATAGAATTACAGAAAGAAGCATTAGAGTTGCAGAAGCAGGCCAGAGAACTGCAGAAATAGGCAAAAGAGTTGTAGAAACAGGCAAAATAGGTACAGAAAGAAGGAACCGGGGTGCAGAAAGAGGCAGGAGTGATGCAGAAAGAGGGATACAAAAAGAGGCAAGAAGGTTGCAGAAAGAAGCAAGAGAGGTACAGCAAGAGACAACAGAAGTGCAGAAAGAGGCAAGAGAGGTACAGAAAGAGGGAAGAGGGGTGCAAAAGATGCTAGAGGAAAGCAGAAAGAAGTAAGTTACAGACAGAAGCAAGGAAAGTGCAAAAGAAGCAAAAGAAGCAAATGGGCTGCAGAAAGTGGCAAGAGGGATGCAGAAAGAAGCAAGAGAGGTTTAGAAAGAAGCAAGAAAAATGCAGAAAAAGGCAAGAGAGGTACAGACAGGGAAGAGAGGTACAGAAAGAGGCAAGAAAGGTACATAAGGAAGCAAGAGAAGTGCAGTAGTGGGCAAGAGAAGTGCTGAAAGAAGCAACTGAGGTGCAGAAAGAAGGAAGAGAAGTGCTGAAAGAGGCAAGAGCAGTGCAGAAAGAGACAAGAGGGGTTCAGAAAGAGGCAAGATAGGAGCAGAAAGAGGCATGAGAGGTTCAGATAGAGGCAAGTGAGGTACAGAAACAGGCAAGGGGGTACAGAAAGAGGCAAGAGAAGTGATGAAAGAAGCAGATGAGGTGAAAAATGAATCAAGAGAAGCGATGAAAGAGACTATAGAGTTGCAGAAAGAAACAATAAAAGTGCAAAAAAAAACAAGAGAAATACAGAAAGATGTAAGTCAAGTGCAGAAAGAGGCAAGAGAGGCTCAGAAAGAGGCAAGTGAGGTACAGAAACAGGCAAGAGGGGTACAGAAGGAGGCAAGAGAAGTGCAGAAAGAAACAGCAGAGGTGCAGAAAGAGGCAATAGAACTGCAGAAATAGGCAAGAGAGTTGCAGACACAGGCATGATCAGGGGAAAAGGGGTGCAGAAAGAGGCAGGAGTGGTGCAGAAAGAGAGAAGAGGGATGCAGAAAGAGGCAAGTGAGGTACAGAAAGAGATACAAAGTATGCAGAAAGAGGCAAGAGATCTGCAGAAAAGGGCACAAGAGTTGCATAAACAGGCAAGATAGGTGCAGAAAGAAGGAACCGTGTTGCAGAAAGAGGGAAGAGCAGTGCATAAAGAGGGAAGAGGGGTGCAAAAAGAGGAAAGTGGATTGCAGAAAGAAACATTGGAGGAGCAGAAAGAAGCAGGAGAAGTGCAGAAAGAACCAACATAAGTGCAGAAGAGGTAAGAGTGGTTCAGAAAGAGGCAAGAGAAGTGCAAAAAGAAGCAATAGAGTTACAGAAAGAGGCAATATAACTGCAGAAAGAGGCACAAGCGTTGCAGACACAGGCATGATCTGGGAAACAGGGGTGCAGAAAGAGGCAGGAGAGGTGCAGAGAGAGGGAAGAGTGGTGCAGAAAGAGGCAAGTGAGGTGCAGAAAGAGGGAAAAATGGTGCAGAAAGAGGCAGGTGAGTTGCAGAAACAAGAAAGAGGGGTACAGAAAGAGGCAATAGAAGTACTGAAAGAAGCAACAGAGGTGCACAAGGAGGCAAGAGAACTGCAGAAAAAGGCAAGAGAGTTGCAGAAACAGGCAAGATAGGTACAGAAATAAAGAACCGGGGTTCAGAAAGAGGCAAGTGCAGTGCATAAAGAGGGAAGAGGGATACAGGAAGAAGAAAGAGTGGTGCAGAAAGAAACAACAGAGGAGTAGAAAGAAGCAAGAGAAGTGCAGAAAGAACCAAAATAAGTGCATAAAGAGGCAAGAGTAGTGCAGAAAGAGGCAACAGAAATGCTGAAAGAAGCAATAGAGGTGCAGAAAGAGCCAAGAGAAGGACATGGAGAGGCAAGAGAGGTGTATAACAAGTAGGGGTGGGTGGCAAATTCTGTTGCACTTGCGGAAATTGCAAAATTTCTGCATTTTTGCACTCTGCGCAGAATGCGAAAATGTCAAAACTTCCACGATCTGCGGCGGAATGGAATTCGGGGGGCATGAGGTTTTTTTAAACCTCACCAGGAAGCACTTGCAGGAGCCCGAGTGTCCACTTCTCTGCTTACATCTCTCCCTCCCTCCCTTTCTCTCTTTCTTTCCGTCCATCTCTACCTCGATGATCTCGATCCTACTGACTTGCTGGCTAACTTCCTCCATTTGTTCCCCAGTGAAATGAATCCAACATCGAATGAAACTCTGTTGCTGGAAAAGCAGTCTGTTTCTTTCATTTTTCTCTTTCAAATTGCAGCATCTGCATGGAGAAACTTGCAGGAGCCCGAGTGTCCACTTCTCTGCCTCCCTCCCTCCTTCCCTCCCTCCCTCCATCCCTCCCTCTCTCTCTTCCTCTGTTTTCCTGCTGCCCTACAAACACTCACTTCCCCCTCTCTGCTCCATGTGTTCTCCTTCAGGAAAAGATCTCTTGTGCAGCCCAGCAGAGAGCCCTTTGGGGCTGAAAGAGAGACTCTTGTGCTCTGTGCTCTTTGGGTGAAAAAGAATGAGATTTACAGTCAGATTCCACTGTCAGGCTCAGTGCACCTGGCGCGAGAAGAGGCTACAGACGGCTGGCCTCAGAAGGGCGACATTTTGTTTGATAAATCATCTCACTATTGATTTGTTATTTTTCATTCCCTTTTTTTATGTAAGGGGATTGAATAAACACCTATTTTTAATCAGCCATCGTCCTTCTCCCACCTGCTGAGAACATCTCTCTACAGCCCATGAAATGCATTAAATTCCTGCTGCAAGAAAATTTCCATGCTAATAATTGCTGGACACAATTCCTTGCCAATACATTAGTTTTGCACAGAAGTAAATCCATTACTCATTTGTGTAATGGGCACCCTCGATCAGTTAGTATTGTTTAAGTGTCAGCTCCATAAGCCAGGATTGTCCAGAATTCATCCTCATCAGTCAGTTGGTCTTGTGAAGAGCCACTTGCCCGCATTAGACAGTATTGTAAAGTAGACGCAGCCAGCAGCCATTATAGTGTGCGACCCCTCTCAGCTATACAGAATTGTGCAAGAGACATCCATATCAGGCAGTGGTATACAAGAGTCACTCAACAGGAGTCAATTTACCCCCATGTCTGGATGGAGAAGGGCGGAAAAAAAAAGTTCAAGAAAACGTGAAAAATAAATAAATAAATAAAGCAAGACACGGTGACCAGGTCGGTTTTATTCTCACACAAACACAGTAGCACCACTTTATATGCGATACTTGACGGGCGCATCAAAATGTCCAAAAGCATGCAAAATTTTGCGTGCGTGCAGAGATTTCCTGCCATTTCGCGGAATTTTGCAAAAGGCAACTTTGCAAATTCCGCCGACAAGTGCATAAAGAAGCAACAGAAGTGATGAAAGTAGCAACAGAGGTGCAAAAAGAAGCAAAAGAAGTGATGAAAGAGACAAGAGTATTGCGAAGGAAACAAGTGATGTGCAGAAAAAATGCTAGAGAAGTGAGGTTCCGTAGCGATCTGAACCCGAGTATTCGGTATCATAGCACCGACACGATTTTGGTACCAATGAACCGCAAATGATCCATTATATACATGACCGTATTTTCGCTACGCAACGAGCTTGAATTCGCTAGAGAATAGGGCATTTCTGTTGTTAAGTCATGGCATCCATTTTAGATGCAGCGTCCATTTTGTTTCTTGCCCTCACATAGTCAATGAACGGACGATGACCCCGGCAGGATCACCTTGTTAAGGACACGTAAGCTCGAGTCCCGAGAAAGGCTGACGCTACATGACTAGGCAGAATCAAGCTGCCTCCCTTGCCTGAGGCCTATCCTGCTATACTGGTTCTCGTGTCCATTGTCCTGACCGAGAGGCCGAAGACGATAGCCCTGCCCGTTTATGATCCATAAACACCCCTTACCCTATTTTTCAATCCTTGCACCTGGCTCTGCTCCTCTCCTTCTGGGCTTTTACAATGGGGAGGTTACGATTTTTATGATGGGGAGGATCAGGTAGAGAATGAAGAACTGACAAGAGAATTTGATTGAATACCGAAAACCTACAACTAATCATTGTTTGATGTATATTTATTGTCTGTTTGGGATACCGGGTTGGGCATGAGAAATATTCGTGTAATGTTGCCCCAAGACATTTTTCGTGTATTTAAGAAGCGACCCACTTAATGCAATTTGAACAGTCTCCTAGATTCTGCCTCTGTGTGGTTCCTATGACTTTTGTGTCCCTGCAGTAAATAAACCGTGGTCTTTGACGCCGCCATCGAGAAACCCGCGTCTCTGTTTATTTTGTGCACCGAGACAGGTGGAACTCAGGGGTCTTCGGGTGTTGTTTCCCTGACACCTCTGGACTCTTAAAAGTCCAGAACCTCAAATTGGCGCCCAACGTTGGGCGACGTCATCCGGTACCGGTCCAAAGCCTGAAAAGTTCGAGGAGCTTCGTGTGAAGATTCCGGAGGGAGGTACCCCGCTTCATCGATCCCTGCATGTCGTAAAAGTGGCCCGACGATCTCTTCCACGAGGGTTCCCGTTTCCAGACGGCTACAGAGGACCGCTGCCTTGACTGTCGCCCTGTCTTGGACCCGAGGTGCAGACCTTAGTACGGCGAGACGTAGACGGGTTCTCCTTGGTGACGTCTTCCACATTTCAGTTAAGTATTAAGTGGGTCGTGCTCAGTTTGGTTATTCGGATACGTTAGTTTTGGATTGGTAGATTATCATTGGTTGCTCTTGTTAAGATAATCTTTGTTTTTGGTATTGGTTCATTTTGGTAGGCCTAAGTTCTCTGCGCATTTTGGTTGGAATTTGTCTTCGTTAGTCATGACTAAAGGTAACAATTGTTTCTTGTCCTTGTTACGTTGCAACTGGGATTCCCGGTTGGAGGATTCGTGTTCGGTTCCTCCGATTGGAACTCCTACATATGAGCTCTACTGTAAACATGGTGTGGGTCCTATTACGTATAATGAAGTATGGGTTCGTTATACCAGAAAAGATGGTGTCCTTAGTTGGCCACCGCATGGTAGTTTCGAAAGTGAAATCCTAGACAATCTAGAAATGAAGTTGTTTAAGAGAAAAGCCCGGCCGGCAATGTTTGATTCTTTTCGCGTATGGCGTAAAGAAGACAAACAGAGAGAAATTAGGAAATCAAAGAAGGAACAGAAAGAGAAAGGATTGACCTTAATGGAGTCTGCTAGGCAGCTGCATGTCAATGAGACTGAGAAAGCAATGGAGATGGCGAATAGAAAGTATAATTTGGCGATTGATAAATGCTACCCTGTCTTGCCATCTTGTCCTGCTAAGCCGATAGAGGACCTTGATAAGGATCCTCTGTTGTCTTACCTGTTGAGCTCACCTCCACCGTATGCACAGGGTATTACAGCGCCACAGTTACTACCTGTTGTACAGCCAGCTGCTGGTCAGCCTGGAATAGGTGCTCCACTTCCTTTGAATCCAGCTCCTGTCTTTCCCGTGATTAATGATCCCACGGCACCCCCTCTTCCTGGGTCGCCTATTCCGCCTTTGCCTGTCGTTTCGCATACTGCTTTACCTACTACTCCCACCCTCACTATATCATCTGCTTCAGCTGCCCTGTCCCCAAGCCCTGTCATTTTGACTCCACTTTCCGTTCGTCGGAAGATAGCCGACTCTGTAACTAACATCTTAACTCCTCTCTACAGGTCTTTTATTGGGACCCCCGTTTCTGACTCTATACAGAGACGTAGCCAGCTTCCTGGTCCCCAGGAACAAGAAATGTTAGACTCGACAGCTCTTAGGTGGATGTCGAAGACTGCGAAGTATGATGTACAAAGGGTGTTAGACACCTTTATGCAATGGAACGAACCAACTCAATGTTACGTTTTCGACGTGATGTGTTGTCTTGTACGTGAAAAATGGGATGATGATGACTTAGATAATGTCCCCTCTGATTTGATAAATATTCAGCAGAAATTCGCCGCAGGAATGGTGATAGGTTCAGAAGTAGGAAAAGCGATAGAATTGATTTTAGCATATAGGGATGATTCTCCTCTTCGAATGCCAAGGGACCATGATGGTTCACCGATAACTAGAAAAAGACGAGGTCAGTATCCGATGAGGGAAGTACCGCCCATATGGCGCGAAGCAGTTGCCGCTGATGGGGCTAATGGTATTGCAGCTGCTCCAGCACAATTCCAGAGAGTGTGGATACACATCCCTTGGAAGCGAGCTGAAGTACTAGCGGTAAAACAAGCGTTGCCAGACCTGCGTAAAAATCCTGCTGGTTATTATAAAGAGTTGACGCAAACAGTCCAAGCGTGTATCATGAATTTGGCAGACATTGAAATGCTATTTGGCAATGTAGTGCCACAGCCTATATGGGCCAAGATTCGGCAAGAGAACCACCCAGTCGCTCTAGGAGGTGATTGGCCAGCTATCGTAGCGGCAGACGCACAGCAAATTGGCGGAGCTAAGCCTGAACCCCTGATTGCTGACTTACCTGGCAGTATAATTAATCTGATAAAAACGCTGATGCCAGCGTTACGAGTAAATTGGGATAAACTATCAGCATGCAAACAAAAGAAGGACGAAAGTATCTCTGACTTCTTCACTAGATTTGAAGAGACTTTCGTAGACCACAGTGGGCAAGATATGAGTACCGAGGGAGGTCAGAGGTTGTTTGTCGATAAGTTCGTGTTTAATTTATTACCTGAGCTTAGTAATAAGTTAAAGGATTCGGAAAGTGCATGGGCAGTATCGACGACAGCACAGATACTTGCAACTGCCCAGTATTACGAGAATAGAGAGAAAGAAGAGAAGGAAAAATCAGAAAAGAAAACAAAAGATTTAAAGACTAAAGTACTATTGCAGCAGGCATATCCGCCTCGCTCGAATCAGTCAGATTTACAACAGCGACCACAGTTTTAGCAGCAGTCACAATTCCAGCAAGGGATGTCCCAAAGATTTAATTATGGATTTCCCCGACAACAGTTAGCATGGAACCAGTGTGCCTATTTTAAAAAGGAGGGTCATTATAAGAACGAGAGTCCAGTACTGCACGCACAGACCAGTGGTGTCCCAGCTCAGAGAGGTAGTGTTGGGTTTATGCAAACTCCTAGAGGTAGAGGACGTGGTACTATGACACCACAGGCCGATCGCCCATCAAATTATTTCGATCAGCGAAATGTACAACCTGCAAAGCCAAGTAGATCTTCACAGTATCATGTTGAGGATTACCACGATCATAATGAACAGATTCAGAGAAGCGAGTACTAGGACAGCCACAGGCAAAGAGAGGGAGTAGTATCAGTTCCAGTTGATCAGAGTGGACCTTATGTCTCAGTAGTTACATCAAGCGTGGTCGAACCGTTTCTGTTGGATACTGGTGCGGCAAAAAGTTCAATCATGCGTGCGAAACTCCCTGGCGCACCTTTGTCTGGCATAACGAACACTTCAGTAGGTTTCTCAGGCGCCCCTGTTCACAATCCTGTGTCTAGTCCTTTATCTATCTCTGTTGGGCCATGCGAGCTAGAAGCACCCCTCATCCTAACAACCGGTTGTAATGAGAATCTGCTTGGTTTAGACCTGTTAAAACGCCTGCATGCGACGTTGTACTGTTCTCCTTCGGGAGTACAGCTCACATTAGGCAAAGGAGTCATCTCTCCGATGTACATGTCGATGGATAAGCTCCCACCGGAGCTGCGTTCTCTCCCTGATACTCTTTGGGCAACTGGTCCTAATGATGTAGGCCTCTTGGAAATTCCCCCGTATGTGGTAAGTCTAAAAGCGAATGTTAAATTCCCACGAATCCCAGAGTATCGGATTTTGAATGAAGGTGAACAAGCACTCTTACTGATCGTAAAAGACTTAATACAGAAAGATGTGATAGAGGAAACGAGAGGAAATGTCTGCAATAGTCCTGTACTGCCGATTTTGAAACGCACTGACCCTTCCAAACCTCCAATCTACAGATTTGTGATCGACCTCAGAGAGGTAAATAAAATTGTGATTCCGCAGTTTCCAGTGGTACCAGATATCACTGCATTATTGACGTTGATTCCTGCATCGGCCTCATGGTTTACGGTGATCGATTTGAAAAATGCATTTTTCAGCATTCCGATAGCAGAAGAAAGTAGAGACATTTTTGGTTTCTCCCTAGGAGGTCGCAGATTCAGATTCAAACGCGCTCCACAAGGTTATTGTGAAAGCCCTTCAATTTATAGCCAAGCGTTAAAAAGTCAATTAGATGCTCTTGTACTTCCTCCTGGTGTTGCTCTGATCCAATACGTAGACGATCTTTTTCTGGCTGCTGATGACAAGGAAACTTGCAAAACAGCTACAATTTCTTTATTACGACATTTGTCAGACTTACATCACAAGGTGTCACCTTCTAAACTGCAATATTGTTGCCAAGAAGTGACCTACTTAGGTCATCTTTTGTCAAAGGAGGGAAGAAGGTTGACCCCAGAGAGAATCAGAGCAATTTCGCAAATGACTGTACCAAGCACACAGAGAGAAGTGCGTGCGTTTTTGGGTATTACGTCATACTGTAGGCAATGGATCCCAAATTTTTCTCTCATGGCAAAACCATTGGTAGCCCTGACTGGAAAAGGTGTTCCGAGTCCTTTGCCATGGTCCGATGAATGTCAACAGAGCTTCTCCGACTTACGTGATGCACTGTGTTCAGCTCCTGTGCTGGGTACTCCTGACTACAGTAAACCGTTTACACTATATGTCCATGAAAGAGAAGGTTGTGCATTAAGTGTATTAACGCAACAATTTGGAGACAAACAGCGGCCTTGTGCGTATTTCTCATCCACATTAGATCCGGTAGCCAGAGCATTGCCAAGTTGTTTGAGAGCCACGGCAGCAGCCGCAGTGTCTATTCGACAGTCTGCTGGACTAGTCATGAACAACATGTTAGTAGTCATGGTTCCACATGCTGTGGATACACTCATGAATCGAACGAAAACTCAGCACCTCACCAGTGCTAGATTATCGGGCTACGAGCTGACACTTTTGGCAAGTCACATTCAGATCAAACGATGCAACATATTGAACCCAGCAACGCTGTTGCCGACTACTGAGGAGTCGAGTAATTCAGAGCCCAATGATTGTTGTTTCAGAACTGAGGAAGAGACAAAAGGTCGGGTTGATTTAAAAGACACTCCATTACTAGATCCAGACGGCATTTTATATGTCGATGGGTCCTGTTTTAAATTACAGAATGGTGATGTGACGGCCGCGTATGCAGTTACGACTTTGAGTACGATTGTGGAGACCGCAAGAGTGAGTCAGAATTCTGCCCAGGCTGCAGAATTAATTGCATTGACAAGAGCGTGTGTTTTAGCTGAGGGAAAGAGAGTGAATGTGTTTACTGATAGCCAATACGCCTTCGGCGTTGCACATAGCTTTGGACGTCTCTGGAAAGAAAGAGGTTTTCTCACGTCCCATGGAACTAAGATCCAACATGGACAGTTAGTCAGTGATCTATTGGAATCCCTGACCCTACCGAATGAAGTTGCGATTGTGAAGTGCAGTGCACATCGAAAGATTACGGATGATGTTGGCCGTGGGAATGCGTTTGCTGATGAGGTCGCTAAAGAAACGGCCAAGAACATGACGAGCCGGATGTACGTTGCAACATCTGCAAGATGGATTGCTGATTCAGGAATGTGTGAGAATACGATTGACAGTGTGAAGGCAATCCAGAATGAAGCAACTGAAAATGAGAAGAATACATGGAGGGAGAAAACGGGTAAATTGGATTCGAGTGGATGTTGGATTGATCTGTCTGAACAGCAGCGTTGGATGTTACCTGATGCGTATGTGCTTGCGGTAGTCACGATGGCGCATGGAGCGGCGCACATCAGTTCGAAAGGGATCTGTAAAATGTTAGCTCCAGTATGGAAGAACGATGGAATTACTAAGTGTGCGGAAAGAGTGGTGAAAAATTGCATGGTATGCCTGATGCATAATCCTGGCAAGGGAACCCCAACCCCAACTGGTCATTTTGCTCCCCCTTCTTGTCCCTTTGAAGTGATTCAGTTGGATTATATCCATATGGATAGGTGTAACAATCTTAAATATGTCCTGGTGGTAGTCTGTGCCTTTTCAAGATGGATAGAGGCATACCCATTAAAGGATAACACTGCTATGTCCACTGCCAAAATCCTCCTCAAAGAGTACTTCCCCAGATATGGTATGCCACGGATTGTTTGGTCGGACAATGGAAGTGAATTCGTAGGGAAAGTTATGAAGAGTGTGTGTGCGGGCCTGCGGATCGTCCAAAAATGTCACAGTGCGAATCACCCACAGTCAGCAGGTTTGGTTGAAGGGTACAATGGCACCCTGAAATTGAAACTTGCTAAAATTCAAGCTTCCACTGGTCTATCTTGGCCAGATGCACTGCCTTTAGCGCTACTGTCCACCAGAGCGACTGTCCACTCTCGAGTAGGGCTTAGCCCATATGAGATTGTGTTCGGTCGTCCTGCTAATGTTTGGGGAGTCCCTAGGCCAAAGGAATTCAAACAGATTGAATACCCAATGTTGATTGATTATCTTTATGATCTGACTACTAAATTAAGCCTTATTCGTCAATAGGTATTTGAATCCTTGCCTAAACTACCAGAGAGTCCAGGCCACACGCTGAAACCAGGAGACCAAGTGGTGGTCCGAAATTTCGAACGGACTTGAAACCTGCAGCCAAGATTCGTGGGCCCGTACCAGGTGCTCCTGGCAACGAGAACTGCTGTACGACTAGCTGGCAAAAAGAATTGGGTACACGCTAGCCATACGAAACGTGTCCCTCTCCCACTCCCCTACGACAACTGGGTTAGACAGGGATTTGGTGTATCCGAGACAGAACCTGTTCCTAGGCCCATCCCTTTCAGTGATGCAGAGTATATAACGGACAAACAAACTGAAACGCAAAACTCTGACATTTCAGCAGGAACTGCTCTTTCAAACCCTGAACAGAGTGGTGTACAAAGTGAACATTTATCACCTATGGAATCGAACATTTCTGCACCTGAAGACCAGCTATTTCAAGACCAAACAAGACCTGGAAAGTACAGATATAATCTACGTTCTCATGTTTTGAACTAATGACATTACATAATTACCTTTCCGTTTGAAAACTGTGTTGATCTTGTTGCATCCCGTTCAGTCAGGAAGTTTGCTTTTTATCTTTTGTTTTTTGCTATCCTCTTACCTTGCCGTCTGGGTTACCGTAGGGTCGTAACTAGGCCTGGGTGGTAAATTCCGTTCCGCTCGCGGAATTTGCGGAATTTGCGTAATTTCGCGTTCCGCGGAGAACGCGAAATTGCTCAAAAGTCTGCTTTCCGCGATTTCGCGAAATTTTTGCTTGTTCGCGTTCTCAAAATGCGTGTTCGCGAGATATTTCTCCCCGAGCACGCAAACAGCAATTGTGAACAGGAAAAAAGCATCGCGAACAAGCAATTCCGCGTGTTCGCGGAATTTCTGCGTGTTCGCGGAGATTTTTTACCGTTTCGCGAAGATTTGCGTAACGCAATTCCGCAAATTCCGCCCACCCCTAGTCGTAACGTGTGCCTTGTTTTAATTTGCAGGGAACCAGACACAAGGTCGGTTTTTTCTGTCTACTTTGGGAACTCCCAAGGTAAACAGAGGCAATTTTTAACAGGTACAAACCATCCGTTGCGAACGGTTGTAGAAGATGGAGCTTCCTGAACTACGACGGGTTAACGTCATGAATGTGCACAAGACCAAACTGTATGATATACTTTATAGCAAATGTTTCCTAATGCAATGTGCCCTGACACTTCTGATTGTTTTTATAACTCTGGTAGGCGGAATTATTTTTGGTATTCAATTGATCTTTGCACCTGTTACGTCTACAGTATCTCCCCATATTTCTGTTTCCCCGACTATTGGTTCTATTCATTCTTTCCATCCTTTTCCTGCACACGAGCAAGCCCGACGCTCTGAGTTTATAAATAACACTTTCATTCAGCTCTTGCACCAACATCAACTAGTGGTGAACACAACGAACTGTTGGGTATGTGGCTTAATACCACACACCATGGATAAAGGCATTCCCTACCTAGTTTTGCCCTTTAGTTATAATGGATCATTCTGGGCATTTCAGACCATGTTCGCCTATGCTCTAGAGACCTATCCTCCACGTCCTCCGCGTTCCACTAGGTACAACTCCGCTAACAGAGCCTTGGTAAAGGGAATTACTGAAATGGTTAGAGACGTCAATGACACCCCGTTTATTCCCAAGGATGAGTTGCGAGTTTACATGGGGTGGAACGTTACAGAATATGGCATTACTCTGGGTGAGAACAAACGCAAAAGCTCGACTCCGATCTGGGTCGTACCTCACCAAGGTCAAGTCTGCTTGCAAGGGAATGGGAGGAATCCGAAAGCTCGACTAGGGAAGAGTGACTGTATTGAAACATACGTGTTCCCGTCACAATCTTCCCCTGCATTTTTAGCCGCTAAGGGTACCTATTTTGTTTGTCAAGACAGAGCATATACATGGCTGCCCGCTGACTTCTCAGGCTCATGTTATATCGCTCAACTGTTACCTCCGACATACACTGCTAGACCGGACTATCACAAAACGAGAGTTGTGAGAGGTGTTTTCAGTAAAGAAGATACTGCCGGCCAAGAAGCAGGAGACTTTTTCAAGGGTTACCTCCCGTTCTGGGGGCCTATGGCCAACAGTAGAAACCTACGCCAACTAACACGAGTAGTTGAATCCACCATTACCGAAACTGCGGGTGCCCTTAGTAACCTAACGGCTGAGCTTCAAGCGGATCGTCTCATGACGTTACAGAACCGTATGGTCCTTGACGTGTTACTTGCAGATCGAGGTGGGGTATGCAAGATGATCCAATCAAGTTGCTGCGTTTTTATCCCAGATAATGCGCCAACAGTATACAAGGCCATCTCTAAGTTGCACAAAATCTCTGACTCCATTCACGTAGAGGAAGGTGACTGGTCACTAATGGGATGGTTCTGGAATCTGTTATCTGCGTGGGGATGGAAGGTTCTAATGGTCATTGGTGTTGCGTTGGTATTTTTATTTTCGTGCTGTCTCATCATTCAGTGTGGCCCTGCCTTATGTAGCGTTTGTGTTTCATCATGCGTAAGAAGACCACCTGTTTTTAGAGATGCGCCACGGGATAGAGTAATGCTACAACAACATATCAGTGACCTAATGAACATAGAAATGGACTCTGACATAGAGTAAGCTATTGCCTATGTAAGGGCAAAAGGACGGTCTGAGGTTCCGTAGCGATCTGAACCCGAGTATTCGGTATCATAGCACCGACACGATTTTGGTACCAATGAACCGCAAATGATCCATTATATGGATGACAGTATTTTCGCTACGCAACGAGCTTGAATTCTCTAGAGAATAGGGCATTTCTGTTGTTAAGTCATGGCATCCATTTTAGATGCAGCGTCCATTTTGTTTCTTGCCCTCACATAGTCAATGAACGGACGATGACCCCGGCAGGATCACCTTGTTAAGGACACGTAAGCTCGAGTCCCGAGAAAGGCTGACGCTACATGACTAGGCAGAATCAAGCTGCCTCCCTTGCCTGAGGCCTATCCTGCTATACTGGTTCTCGTGTTCATTGTCCTGACCGAGAGGCCGAAGACAATAGCCCTGCCCGTTTATGATCCATAAACACCCCTTACCCTATTTTTCAATCCTTGCACCTGGCTCTGCTCCTCTCCTTCTGGGCTTTTACAATGGGGAGGTTACGATTTTTATGATGGGGAGGATCAGGTAGAGAATGAAGAACTGACAAGAGAATTTGATCGAATACCGAAAACCTACAACTAATCATTGTTCGATGTATATTTATTGTCTGTTTGGGATACCGGGTTGGGCATGAGAAATATTCGTGTAATGTTGCCCCAAGACATTTTTCGTGTATTTAAGAAGCGACCCACTTAATGCAATTTGAACAGTCTCCTAGATTCTGCCTCTGTGTGGTTCCTATGACTTTTGTGTCCCTGCAGTAAATAAACCGTGGTCTTTGACGCCGCCATCGAGAAACCCGCGTCTCTGTTTATTTTGTGCACCGAGACAGGTGGAACTCAGGGGTCTTCGGGTGTTGTTTCCCTGACACCTCTGGACTCTTAAAAGTCCAGAACCTCAGAAGTGCCGAAGGAGGCAAGTGAGGTGCAGAAAGAGGCAATAGGGTAGGGAAAGAGGCAAGAAAAGTGCATAAAGAAGCAATTGAAATGCAGAAAGAGGCAAGAGAAGTGCAGAAAAAAATTACAGAGGTGCTGAAAGAGGAAAGTGAACTATAGAAAGAAGAGGCAAGAGATTTGCAGAAAGCGAGGGGTGATGAAAGAGGCAAGAGAGGTGCAGAAAGAGGGAAGAAGGGTGCAGGTAAGGTGCAGAGAGAGGCAACAGAAATCCAGAAAGAAGCAACAAATGTGCAAAAAGAAGAAAGAGACGTGATGAAAGAGACAAGAGAGTTGCAGAAAAGACAACAGATGTGCAGAAAAAAGTAAAAGAAAGTGCAGAAAGAGGCAAGTGAGGGACAAAAAGAGGCAAGAGAGGTGGAGAAAGAGGTAAATGAGGTGCAGAGACAGGCAAGAGAAGTGCAGAAGGGAGCAAAAGAGTTGCAGAAACAGGCAAGAGAGGTGCAGAAAAAGGGAAGAGGCAGAAGTAGTACAGGAAAAAAGCAAAAGAGGTGGGGTAAAAGCAAGAGAAGTACAGAAAGAACCAACAGAGGTGCACAAAGAGGTAAGAGGAGTGCAAGAAGAGGGAAGAGGGGTACAGAAATAGGCTAGAGGGGTACAGAAGAAGGCAAAAGAATTGCAGAAAAAGGCAAGTGTAGTGTAAGAAGTTGGCCTGATCTATGCTGATAGTGGGCACCCTGATTCAGTTCAAACAACCCCTTATTGATGATAGGTTCATGACAACCTTTATTAAAAGCTATCCTAGTGGTAGCTATGGAGAGCAGCCTTTAGGCCAAGTCTTGAAGGAATGCACAGCAGCTTGTTTTACCAGTCTATAATCTCTTGAATGACCAAATGGAAGGACAACCACACCAGGTATATATTTAAAATATATGTATTTAAGATAAAACACACCCCTCCAGTCTCTTTATGAGACTGGAGTTCAAAGTACTTTAGTTACAAGTTTGCAATCAATAGTTATAGCACAAATACATGTTTGGGCCCTAGGGGCGTACCAAATCATATACCAATAAAGTGGTATAAGAACCACAACTGAACTAGACACAAGACCTAGAGCCTGTAGAATCGCTAGGACCCCAAGGAACCACCCAAGGTAGTGACACAGGGGACCCAAGGGGGCCGTGTGCAGTGAGTGAACACAGCCATGGGTTCCCGTTAGCTTCTATGGGTAATGTCGCGGTTGGAAATTTAAAGATTAGGGACACTTAGAAATGACTCAGGACCAAAACCTTTTGGACTTAGGAATTTCTAGGGCTAGCACCCACGGGAGCACCGCAGTACTTGTGTTACCTCACCTAGGGAAGCCGGGTGCATAGGTGTCTTTTGGTATCGGGTTGCGTCGTCGATTTTCAATGGAAGCTGGCGAAGAAGTGCTGCTGCCGTGAAGAGAAGAAGTCTCCGAAGTGAGCCAAGCCTGGATCTAGGATGGAAGGAACCTGAAAGCAGAGGGAACAGAGTCTGGGTCACTTACCAGTGACCAAGGGCACGATAGACCAATGCCCACAGATGTCGGGTGCTTCAGGTGAGTTGATGGGTGGCTTGACTTTCAGGTACGAGGTCCAGGAGGCACCAACGATAACTAGGAGCTGGATTTGAGCTGCCCCACAAAGTATGTCAAGTGCTGCAGTGTCGGAGACCAGATTGGACACAACAAGCCTTGGCAACAGCAAGTCACTTGGAATCAGAGAAAGGATGGCGGTGCAGACCAGCAAGGTCTAGGGAACTCACCCAGCAAGGGTAAGTCAGGGCACATATGGGGCAATGAGGAAAGCCCAATAAGAAGAGGAGTTGCCTTCATGCGGACCTACTAGCCAATGGCTAGCAATCGCGAAGGAGCCTCAAGCGTTCTCACTGGAAACTGGCCTACGGGTCACTTGTAGAGTGGAGGCCAGAAATCTTTGGTGCAGGAGATGCTAAAGACTGGGGCTACTAGAATCCTAAATCACAACTTCAAGGAAAACTAGGATGATGATGGATCAGCAATATATCAAGGTGTCCAGGGGTCACGGTTCCACATCACCCACGATCGACACGGGCCTCAGCTTTGCTGTGGACTCAGAGGAGCCTCGGGAAAGTCTGGAAATCCACCTTTGGTGATGAAAAGACTTCGGTGTCCGGCGGGAGCTTCAGCGATGCAGACCTGTCAGTTGCTTCTTTGGTGCCTGTCAAGCAGATGAGTCACTCCTTGACCTCAAGGGAGATTTCTTTAGTCTTCTAAGCACAGTAGAACATCGAAGGTCCAGTGTGAGAAGGTGGCCTGATATATGCTGTCCACTAGTTCTAGTGGGCACCTTGTATCAGTCCAACCAACCCCTTATGGTGAATAGGTGAAAGACAACCTTTATTGAAAACTATCCTAGTGGTAGCTATGGAGAGCAGCCTTCAGGCTAAGTCTTGAAGGAATGTAAAGCAGCTTGTTTTACCAGTCTATAATCTCTTGAATGATCAAATGAAAGGACAACCACATCAGGTATATATTTAAAATATATGCATTTAAGATAAAACACACCCCTCTAGTCTCTTTATGAGACTGGAGTTCGAAGTACTTAATTAACAAATTAGCAATCAACATTAATGGCACAAATTCACATTTGGGCCCTAGGGGCGTACAAAACAATATATCAATAAAGTGGTATAAGAACCACAACTGAACTAGACACAAGGTCTAAAGCCTGTAGAATTGCTGGGACCCCAAGGAACCACCCAAGGTAGTGACACAGGGGATCCACGGGGACTATGTGCAGTGTGTAAATACAACCATGGGTTCCCATTAGCTTCCATGGGCAATGTCGCGGGGGGAAATTAAAGATTACAGACCCTTAGAATCAAGTCAGGACCAAACCTTTTTGGACTTAAGAAGTTCTAGGGCTAGCACCCACGGGAGCACCGGAGTACTTGTGTTACCTCACCCAGGGAAGCCGGGTGCATAGGTGTCTTTTAGTGTCGGATCGCGTAGTCGATTACAATGGGAGCTGGTGAAGAACTGCTGCTGCCATGAAGAGGAAGAGTGTCCGAAGGGATCCAAGCCTGGATCTAGGATGGAAGGAACCTGAAAGCAGAGAGGACAGAGTCTGGGTCACTTGCCAGTGACCAAGGGCAGGATGGACCAATGCCCACAGATGAGATGTCGGGTGCTTCAGGTGAGTTGATGGGTGTCTTGACTCTTCAGCCACGAGGTCCAGGAGGTATCGACAAAGTGCACGAGCCAGATTCGAGCTGTCCCACAATGTTTGTCAAGTGCTGCAGTGTTGGTGACCAGATTGGACCCAACAAGCCTTGGCAACGGTAAGTCTTGTGGAAAGAGAAGAAGGACGATGGTGCAGACCAGCAAGGTCTAAGGGACTCATCAGGGCATGTCTGGAGCAAGCAGGGAAGCCCAAGCAGAACAGGAGTTGCCTTCGTGGGGACCAACTAACCAATGGGCTAGCGATCGCGAAGGAACCTCAAACGGTCGCACTGGAACCCATCCCACGGGTCACTCGTGGAGTGGAGCACAGAGATCTTCAGAGCCGTCAGTGCTCTAGGCTGGGGCTACTCAGAGCACAAAGCAGAACTTCAAGGATAAACAGGAAGTTGATGTACCAGCAATAGTATGTGGTGCCCATGGGTCATGGTTCCTCATAACCCGCAATAGCCACGGGCCTCAGCTTTGCTGTGGACTCAGGGTAGCTTTGGGGAAGTCAGGAAATCCACCTCTGGTGATGCAGAGACTTCGGCGTCTAGCGGGAGCTTCGGAATTGCAGACAGGACAGTTGCTTCTATGGTGCCTGCTAAGCAGAGGAGTCACTCCTTGACTCCAAGGGAGTTTTCTTCAGTCTTCTAGTCAGGATAGAATGTCAAAGGTCCAGGATATATATTGCAGAGTTTCATCCATGGAAATCTAAAGTTGCAAGGACTGGGTTCCCATACTTATACAAAATTTGGGGGTTGGACATACTCTAGGGACCCACCTATGGGAGGGTTTGGAAAGAGGGGTGGTTACACCCATTTCCTTTGTCCAGTTTCACACCAGAGCAAGGGCAGGTAGCCCCTGCACCTGGTTTGAACTGGACTATGCACAGGGACAGCAAGTGTGCCCCCAGTGCAGGACTTCAAACCACCCGAGAGTGCTCCCACCCAGCCCCAATACACATCTGCATGTCTGGGGAAGTGGTTACACCTCCCTGGGGCAGGAAACCTATTGTCCAGACCTCCCCTGCCTGGGTTTTGGTTAGCAGCAGGAGGACAGACCTGTGTCTGTGGCAGAGGCATCCATTTTGTGATGCCAGGGCTCTAGAATGTACTACCAGGTTAGACCAGTGTGAACATGACTCTCCCTCTAGAAGGGTGGAATGCTACCTCTGCCACCAGAACTGGTGGAGGGGTAGTATTCCAAAGCATATGACACCAAACACAACATGTTTCCGTGTAGCCATCCAACGTTAGCATTTACCGCAAAATTATAATGCACTGAAGAGTATATGGTCAGGCTGCACCACAAACAGCATCAGTGGAGATACTCTGAACGCTGCAGAGGGGCTCTGCTCATGCAGGGGCACCCTCTCACATAAAAACCAAGCATTCTGCCTTCAGGATTGTTAAGGCCTGCCGTAGGAGTTACTTATAGGTTTTATATGTGTGTGCAATGGTAGTGATATAGGTAGCCTATACCACTGTAAGTGGTGCAAGCACACCCTTAACCAGCCTGCAGTAGCAGAACTGTGGTGCCATTTTGGAGTGCTTCCCAGGGGTGGCATAATACATGCTTCAGCCCCTGGTAGGCATCTGAGGTACCTATGCCCTAGGTACATAGTATACCATATACTTGGGGCTTATAAGGCACTCCAGAATCCAATTAGATATGTACCTAATGTACATGCAAACCATTTTAGAGAGAAAGCAGCTAGGCTGTGGTCCTGATTAGCAGGGCCACAGCCAGACTAAGGTTGAGAGACAGTGAAACACCAGCAAAAAGTGGGGGTACCCATGTGAAGCAGATCCTACTCTCCTACATGAAGTGCAGAAATTGACAAGAGAGATGCAGAAGCAGGAAACAGAGGTACAGAAAGAGGAGTGCAGAAAGAAGAAAGTGGGCTGTAGAAAGAAGCAAGGGAAGTGCTGAACGAAGCAAGATAAGTTCAGAAAGAAGCAACAGAGGTGCAGAAAGAGGCACAAGGGGTGCAGAAAGATCGAAGAGATGTACAGAAAAAAGCAAGGGAAGTGCAGAAATAAGCAGGTGAGGTGCAGAAAGAGGCAAGAGAGGTGCAGGAAGAGAGAAGAGGGTACAGAAATATGAATGGGAAGTACAGAAAGAAACAACAAAGGTGCAGAAAGAGGCAAGAGAGGTGCAGAAATTAGAAGTAAGAGAGCTGCAGAGAGAAGGGAGGTGCAGAAAGCTGAAGAGATGAGCAGAAAGAGGAAGAAAGGTGCAGAAAGAAGCAAGAAAAATACAGAAAGAAGAATCATAAATGCACAAGGAGGCAAGAGAACTGCAGTAAGAGGCAAGAGTAGTGCAGAAGGAACCAACTGAGGTGCAGAAAGAGGAAATAGGTGTGCAAAAAGAAGCAAGAGAAGTGCAGAAAGAAGGAGAGAGGTGCAGAAAGAGGCAAGAGAAGTGCAGAAAGAGGCAAAATAAGGTACAGAACGAAGGAAAAGCAGTGTGGAAAAAAGGAGGAGGGGTGAGGAGTAAGGCATGAGGGATACACAAAGTAGCAAGAGAGGTGCCAAAAGAAGCAAGAGAAGTGCAGAAAGAAACAACAGGGTGATGATACCGGCAAGAGGGGTGCAAAAAGATGCAAGAGAAGTTCGGAAAGAATCAACCAAAATGCAAAAAGAGGCAAGAGAAGTGTATAAAGAAGCAACAGTAATGCATAAAGAGGCAAGAGAAGTATAGACAGAAGCAACAGGGGTGCAGAAAGAGGAAAGTGAAGTGCAGCAAGAGGCAGGAGAGGTGCAGAAACAGGCAAAAGATGTGCAGAAAGAGGGAATGGGGTGCAGAAAAATGCAAGAGGGATGCAGAAAGAGGGAAGGGAGGTGCAGAAAGAGGCAAGAGGGGTACAGAAAGAAGCAAGTGAGGTGCAGAAAGAGGCAACAGAAATACAGAAAGAAGCAACAAAGGTGCAGAAAGAAGCAGGAGATATTGCAGAAAAAGCAAGAGAAGAGCAGAAAGAGGCAAGTGAGGTGCACTAAGAGGCAGGAGAGGTGAAGAAACAGGCAAGTAAGGTGCAGAAACAGGCAAGAGGGGTGCAGAAACAGTGAAGAGAAGTGTAGAAGGAAGCTACAGAGGTGCAGAAGGAGGCAAGAGAACTGCAGAAAGGGGCAAGAGAGTTGCAGACACAGGCAGGGGAGGTAGAGAAAGAGGAAAGAGGGGTACAGAAACAGGCAAGAGGAGTGCAGAAAAAAACAAGAGAAATGCAGAAAGAAGCGACAGTGGTGCTGAAGGAGGCAATAGAACTGCAGAAAGGAGCAAGAGAGTTGTAGATATATGCAAGAGAGGTGCAGGAAAGGGGAAGAGGGATACAGAAAGAGGCAGCAGTAGTACAGAAAAAAAGCAAAAGAGGTGGGGAAAAAGCAAGAGAAGTGCAGAAAGAAACAACAGAGGTGCAGAAAGAGGCAAGAGGAGTGCAGAAAGAGGGTTACAGAAAGATGCAAAAGGGGAGTTGAAGGAGGCAAAAGAAGTGCAGAAACAGGCAAGAGAGATGCAGAATCAGGCAACAGAGGTGCAGAAAGACGAGTGCAGAAAGAAGAAAGTGGGGTGCAGAAATAAGCAAGAGAGGTGCAGAAAGAAGCAAGATAAGTTCAGAAAGAAGCAACAGAGGTGCAGAAAGAGGCACAAGGGGTGCAGAAAGATCAAAGAGATGTACAGAAACAAGCAAGGGAAGTGCAGAAATAAGCAGGTGAGGTGCAGAAAGAGGCAAGAGAGGTGCAGGAAGAGAGAAGAGGGTACAGAAATATGAATGGGAAGTACAGAAAGAAACAACAAAGGTGCAGAAAGAGGCAAGAGAGGTGCAGCAATTAGAAGTAAGAGAGCTGCAGAGAGAAGGGAGGTGCAGAAAGCTGAAGAGATGAGCAGAAATAGGAAGAAAGGTGCAGAAAGAAGCAAGAAAAATACAGAAAGAAGAATCATAAATGCACAAGGAGGCAAGAGAACTGCAGAAAGAGGCAAGAGTATTGCAGAAGGAACCAACTGAGGTGCAGAAAGAGGAAATAGGTGTGCAAAAAGAAGCAAGAGAAGTGCAGAAAGAAGGAAAGAGATGCAGAAAGAGGCAAGAGAAGTGCAGAAAGAGGCAAAAGAAGGTACAGAACGAGGGAAAAGCAGTGTGGAAAAAAAGGAGGAGGGGTGAGGAGTAAGGCATGAGGGATGCACAAAGACGCAAGAGAGGTGCGAAAAGAAGCAAGAGAAGTCCAGAAAGAAACAACAGGGTGATGATACCGGCAAGAGGGGTGCAGAAAGATGCAAGAGAAGTTCAGAAAGAAGCAAACAAAATGCAAAAAGAGGCAAGAGAAGTGTATAAAGAAGCAACAGTAATGCATAAAGAGGCAAGAGATGTATAGACGGAAGCAACAGGGGTGCAGAAAGAGGAAAGTGAAGTGCAGCAAGAGGCAGGAGAGGTGCAGAAACAGGCAAAAGATGTGCAGAAAGAGGGAATGGGGAGCAGAAAAATGCAAGAGGGATGCAGAAGGAGGGAAGAGAGGTGCAGAAAGTGGCAAGAGGGGTACAGAAAGAAGCAAGTGAGGTGCAGAAAGAGGCAGCAGAAATACAGAAAGAAGCAACAAAGGTGCAGAAAGAAGCAAGAGATATTGCAGAAAAAGCAAGAGAAGAGCAGAAAGAGGCAAGTGAGGTGCACTAAGAGGCAGGAGAGGTGAAGAAACAGGCAAGTGAGGTGCAGAAACAGGCAAGAGGGGTGCAGAAACAGTGAAGAGAAGTGCAGAAGGAAGTGGCAGAGGTGCAGAAGGAGGCAAGTGAACTGCAGAAAGGGGCAAGAGAGTTGCAGAAACAGGCAGGGGAGGTAGAGAAAGAGGAAAGAGGGGTACAGAAACAGGCAAGAGGAGTGCAGAAAAAAACAAGAGAAATGCAGAAAGAAGCGACAGTAGTGCAGAAGGAGGCAATAGAACTGCAGAAAGGAGCAAGAGAGGTGCAGGAAAGGGGAAGAGGGATACAGAAAGAGGCAGCAGTAGTACAGAAAAAAGCAAAAGAGGTGGGGAAAAAGCAAGAGAAGTGCAGAAAGAAACAACAGAGGTGCAGAAAGAGGCAAGAGGAGTGCAGAAAGAGGGTTACAGAAAGAGGCAACAGTGGTGTTGAAGGAGGCAAAAGAAGTGCAGAAAAAGGCAAGAGAGATGCCGAAGCAGGCAACAGAGGTGCAGAAAGACGAGTGCAGAAAGAAGAAAATGGGGTGCAGAAATAAGCAAGAGAGGTGCAGAAAGAAGCAAGAAAAGTTCAGAAAGAAGCAACAGAGGTGCAGAAAGAGGCACAAGGGGTGCAGAAAGATCAAAGAGATGTACAGAAACAAGCAAGGGAAGTGCAGAAATAAGCAGGTGAGGTGCAGAAAGAGGCAAGAGAGGTGCAGGAAGAGAGAAGAGGGTACAGAAATATGAATGGGAAGTACAGAAAGAAACAACAAAGGTGCAGAAAGAGGCAAGAGAGGTGCAGCAATTAGAAGTAAGAGAGCTGCAGAGAGAAGGGAGGTGCAGAAAGCTGAAGAGATGAGCAGAAATAGGAAGAAAGGTGCAGAAAGAAGCAAGAAAAATACAGAAAGAAGAATCATAAATGCACAAGGAGGCAAGAGAACTGCAGAAAGAGGCAAGAGTATTGCAGAAGGAACCAACTGAGGTGCAGAAAGAGGAAATAGGTGTGCAAAAAGAAGCAAGAGAAGTGCAGAAAGAAGGAAAGAGATGCAGAAAGAGGCAAGAGAAGTGCAGAAAGAGGCAAAAGAAGGTACAGAACGAGGGAAAAGCAGTGTGGAAAAAAAGGAGGAGGGGTGAGGAGTAAGGCATGAGGGATGCACAAAGACGCAAGAGAGGTGCGAAAAGAAGCAAGAGAAGTCCATAAAGAAACAACAGGGTGATGATACCGGCAAGAGGGGTGCAGAAAGATGCAAGAGAAGTTCAGAAAGAAGCAAACAAAATGCAAAAAGAGGCAAGAGAAGTGTATAAAGAAGCAACAGTAATGCATAAAGAGGCAAGAGAAGTATAGACAGAAGCAACAGGGGTGCAGAAAGAGGAAAGTGAAGTGCAGCAAGAGACAGGAGAGGTGCAGAAACAGGCAAAAGATGTGCAGAAAGAGGGAATGGGGAGCAGAAAAATGCAAGAGGGATGCAGAAGGAGGGAAGAGAGGTGCAGAAAGTGGCAAGAGGGGTACAGAAAGAAGCAAGTGAGGTGCAGAAAGAGGCAGCAGAAATACAGAAAGAAGCAACAAAGGTGCAGAAAGAAGCAAGAGATATTGCAGAAAAAGCAAGAGAAGAGCAGAAAGAGGCAAGTGAGGTGCACTAAGAGGCAGGAGAGGTGAAGAAACAGGCAAGTGAGGTGCAGAAACAGGCAAGAGGGGTGCAGAAACAGTGAAGAGAAGTGCAGAAGGAAGCGGCAGAGGTGCAGAAGGAGGCAAGTGAACTGCAGAAAGGGGCAAGAGAGTTGCAGAAACAGGCAGGGGAGGTAGAGAAAGAGGAAAGAGGGGTACAGAAACAGGCAAGAGGAGTGCAGAAAAAAACAAGAGAAATGCAGAAAGAAGCGACAGTAGTGCAGAAGGAGGCAATAGAACTGCAGAAAGGAGCAAGAGAGGTGCAGGAAAGGGGAAGAGGGATACAGAAAGAGGCAGCAGTAGTACAGAAAAAAAGCAAAAGAGGTGGGGAAAAAGCAAGAGAAGTGCAGAAAGAAACAACAGAGGTGCAGAAAGAGGCAAGAGGAGTGCAGAAAGAGGGTTACAGAAAGAGGCAACAGTGGTGTTGAAGGAGGCAAAAGAAGTGCAGAAAAAGGCAAGAGAGATGCCGAAGCAGGCAACAGAGGTGCAGAAAGACGAGTGCAGAAAGAAGAAAATGGGGTGCAGAAATAAGCAAGAGAGGTGCAGAAAGAAGCTGGAAAAGTTCAGAAAGAAGCAACAGAGGTGCAGAAAGAGGCACAAGGGGTGCAGAAAGATCAAAGAGATGTACAGAAACAAGCAAGGGAAGTGCAGAAATAAGCAGGTGAGGTGCAGAAAGAGGCAAGAGAGGTGCAGGAAGAGAGAAGAGGGTACAGAAATATGAATGGGAAGTACAGAAAGAAACAACAAAGGTGCAGAAAGAGGCAAGAGAGGTGCAGCAATTAGAAGTAATAGAGCTGCAGAGAGAAGGGAGGTGCAGAAAGCTGAAGAGATGAGCAGAAAGAGGAAGAAAGGTGCAGAAAGAAGCAAGAAAAATACAGAAAGAAGAATCATAAATGCACAAGGAGGCAAGAGAACTGCAGAAAGAGGCAAGAGTAGTGCAGAAGGAACCAACTGAGGTGCAGAAAGAGGAAATAGGTGTGCAAAAAGAAGCAAGAGAAGTGCAGAAAGAAGGAGAGAGGTGCAGAAAGAGGCAAGAGAAGTGCAGAAAGAGGCAAAATAAGGTACAGAACGAGGGAAAAGCAGTGTGGAAAAAAGGTGGAGGGGTGAGGAGTAAGGCATGAGGGATACGCAAAGAAGCAAGAGAGGTGCCAAAAGAAGCAAGAGAAGTGCAGAAAGAAACAACAGGGTGATGATACCGGCAAGAGGGGTGCAGAAAGATGCAAGAGAAGTTCAGAAAGAAGCAAACAAAATGCAAAAAGAGGCAAGAGAAGTGTATAAAGAAGCAACAGTAATGCATAAAGAGGCAAGAGAAGTATAGACAGAAGCAACAGGGGTGCAGAAAGAGGAAAGTGAAGTGCAGCAAGAGGCAGGAGAGGTGCAGAAACAGGCAAAATAAGTGCAAAAAGAGGGAATGGGGTGCAGAAAAATGCAAGAGGGATGCAGAAAGAGGGAAGAGAGGTGCAGAAAGAGGCAAGAGGGGTACAGAAAGAAGCAAGTGAGGTGCAGAAAGAGGCAACAGAAATACAGAAAGAAGCAACAAAGGTGCAGAAAGAAGCAAGAGATATTGCAGAAAAAGCAAGAGAAGAGCAGAAAGAGGCAAGTGAGGTGCACTAAGAGGCAGGAGAGGTGAAGAAACAGGCAAGTGAGGTGCAGAAACAGGCAAGAGGGGTGCAGAAACAGTGAAGAGAAGTGCAGAAGGAAGCAACAGAGCTGCAGAAAGGGGCAAGAGAGCTGCAGAAAGGGGCAAGAGAGTTGCAGAAACAGGCAGGGGAGGTAGAGAAAGAGGAAAGAGGGGTACAGAAACAGGCAAGAGGAGTGCAGAAAAAAAACAAGAGAATTGCAGAAAGAAGCGACAGTGGTGCAGAAGGAGGCAATAGAACTTCAGAAAGGAGCAAGAGAGTTGTAGATATATGCAAGAGAGGTGCAGGAAAGGGGAAGAGGGATACAGAAAGAGGCAGCAGTAGTACAGAAAAAAAGCAAAAGAGGTGGGGAAAAAGCAAGAGAAGTGCAGAAAGAGGGTTACAGAAAGAGGCAAAAGGGGTGTTGAAGGAGGCAAAAGAAGTGCAGAAAAAAGCAAGAGAGATGCAGAAGCAGGCAACAGAGGTGCAGAAAGACGAGTGCAGAAAGAAGAAAGTGGGGTGCAGAAATAAGCAAGAGAGGTGCAGAAAGAAGCAAAATAAGTTCAGAAAGAAGTAACAGAGGTGCAGTAAGAGGCAAAAGGGGTGTAGAAAGAAGCAAGAGAGGTACAGAAAGAGGCAAGAGAATTACAGAAAGAAGCAACAAAGGTGCAGAAAGAAGCAAGAGATATATATCAGAAAAAGTAAGAGAAGAGCAGAAAGAGGCAAGTGAGGTGCACTAAGAGGCAGGAGAGGTGAAGAAACAGCCAAGTGAGGTGCAGAAACAGTCAAGAGAAGTGCAGAAGGAAGCGACAGAGGTGCAGAAACAGGCAAGAGGAGTGCAGAAAAAAACAAGAGACATGCAGAAAGAAGCGACAGTGGTGCAGAAGGAGGCAATAGAACTGCAGAAAGGAGCAAGAGAGTTGTAGATATATGCAAGAGAGGTGCAGGAAAGGGGAAGAGGGATACAGAAAGAGGCAGCAGTAGTACAGAAAAAAAGCAAAAGAGGTGGGGAAAAAGCAAGAGAAGTGCAGAAAGAAACAACAGAGGTGCAGAAAGAGGCAAGAGGAGTGCAGAAAGAGGGTTACAGAAAGAGGCAAAAGGGGTGTTGAAGGAGGCAAAAGAAGTGCAGAAAAAGGCAAGAGAGATGCAGAAACTGGCAACAGAGGTGCAGAAAGACGAGTGCAGAAAGAAGAAAGTGGGGTGCAGAAACAAGCAAGAGAGGTGCAGAAAGAAGCAAGATAAGTTCAGAAAGAAGTAACAGAGGTGCAGTAAGAGGCAAAAGGGGTGTAGAAAGAAGCAAGAGAGGTACAGAAAGAGGCAAGAGAAGTACAGAAACAAGCATGGGAGGTGCATAAAGAGGCAAGAGAGGTGCATGAAAAGAGAAAAGGGTGCATAAAGAGGCATGGGAAGTGCAGAAAGAAACAACAAAGGTACAGGAAGGGGCAAGCGAGTTGCAGACAATAGAAGCAAGAGAGGTGCAGAGAGAAGGGAGGTGCAGAAAGCAGAAGAGATGTGCAGAAAGAAGAAGAAAGGTTCAGAAAGAAGCAAGACAAATGCAGAAAGAAGAATCATAAGTGCACAAGGAGGCAAGAGAACTGTAGAAAGAGGCAAGAGTAGTGCAGAAGTAACCAACTGAGGTGCAGAAAGAGGAAAGAGGTGTGCAGCAAGAGAAGCGCAAAAAGAAAGACGGAAGAGGGGTGCAGAGTAAGGCAGGAGGTGTGCAGAAAGAAGCAAGAGAGGTGCCAAAAGAAGCAAGAGAAGTTCAGAAAGAAGCAACAAGGTGCAACACAGGCAAGAAGGGTGCAGAAAGATGCAAGAGAAGTTCAGAAAGAAGCAACAGAATTGCAAAAAGAGGCAAGCAAAGTTCAGAAAGAAGAAACACAACTGCATAAAGAGGCAAGAGAAGTGTGGACAGAAGCAACAGAGGTATAGAAACAGGAAAGTGAAATGCAGAAAGAGGCAGGAGAGATGCAGAAACAGGCAAACTATGTGCAGAAAGAGGGAACATTGGTGCAGAAAGAGGCAAGACAGATCCAGAAAGAGGGAAGAGAGGTGCAGAAAGAGGCAAGAGGGGTACAGAAAGAAGCAAGTAGGAAACAGAAAGAAGCAACAGAAATACAAAAAGAAGCAACAAAGGTGCAGAAGAAAGTAAGAGAAGAGATGAAAGAGACAAGAGTGTTGCAGAAAGAATCAAGCGATGTGGAGAAAAAGCAAGAGAAGTGCAGAAAGAGGCAAGTGACGTGCAAAAACAGGCAGAAAGGTGCAGAAACAGGTAAGAGAAGTGCAGAAAGAAGCAACAGATGTGCCAAAGGAGGCAATAGAACTGCAGAAAGGGGCAGGATAGTTGTAGAAACAGGCAGGAGAGGTGGAGATAGAGGGAAGAGGGTTTCAGAAAGAACAAGAGATATGGAGACAAAAGCAAGAGAAGTGCAGAAATAACAAACAGAGGTGCAGAAAGAGGCAATAGGCAGGTAGAAAGAGGCAACAGAAGTGCAGAATAAATCAACAGGTGTGCAGAAAGTGGCAAGATAACTGCAGAAAGAGGTAAAAGAGGTGCAGAAATAGGCAAGGGAGATGCAGACATTAGAAAGAGGTGTGCAGAAAGAGGCAAGAAGGTTGGAGAAAGAAGCAATAGTGTTGCAGAAAGAAGTTACAGAGGTGAAAAGAAAGGCCGAGGGGTGCAGAAAGAGGCAAGAGAAGTGCCAAAAGAGAAGTGCAGAAACAGGTAAGAGAGATGCAGAAACAGGCAATAGAGGTTCAGAAAGAGGAGAGCAGAAAGAGGGGAGTGTGGTGCAGAAAGAAGCAAGAGAGGTGCAGAAATAAGCAAGAGAAGTTTAGAAAGAAGCAAGAGAGGTGCAGAAAAAAGCAAGAGAAGTGCAGAAAGATGCAACAGAGGTGCAGAAAGAGGCAAAAGGGGTGCAGAAAGATGTAGGAGAGGTGCAGAAAGAAGCAAGAGATGTGCAGAAAGAGGCAATAGAGGTTTTGAAAGAGGCAAATGAGGTGTAGAAAGATCGAAGAAGGTACAGAAAGAGGCATGAGAAGTGCAGAAAAAGCAACAGAGGTGTAGAAATAGGCAAGAGAGGTGCAGAAAATAGAAGCAATAGAGATACAGAAAGAAGGGAGGTGTAGACAGCAGAAGAGATGTGCAGAAAGTAGAAGAAAGGTACAGAAAGAATTAAGACAAATGCAGAAAGAGGCAAGAGAGGCACAGATAGAAGCAAGAGTGGGTTATGCACCATTAGTACCAACTTAACACCCACATTGAGCAATAAGTTTCACATGAAAATGCCAGCTTTGCAAAGGGCCTTCGACCATGCTGTAACACTTGTCACTGTATTTTTGGTAACATTTTAGCCATTTGAGCTAGAAACAAGGATTTTTTGTTCATATCTGCTGATTATGCTACATATGATGGATTTTGTGGAAAATGCAGAAAATGTATAATTATGGGAAAATCGCTGCGGCCGAACAGTCTCATAATACAAGTGGCCCTGCTCATACCTCTGACTAGCTCCAGAATTGCTCCTCAATAGTTCCTTCTTGTTTGAGTCTCATCGAGTTTATATTTTAGCTTCAATGGAAATGAGGAAGACTAATTCTGAGGTTACCACTCCATAACACAGACTACCATACCACATATTTACTCTCCATAACACATAATCCCACTCTACATAATTAATATACACTAAATACCACATACTTTCTATCCACATTGTTAGAAAAGGTAGACGGACCGGGAGGGTCGGCCGGGGTCAGGAGGAGAGGTCTCCGGGGAGAACCGTCTCCAGCGATCGTACAGACAAGTAACTTCCCCCCCCACAGACAGATACCACACACGGATAAGGTTCAGTGTTCTTTATAAGCACTTCTTAAGGTACGGTTGAATGGTACAAGGAGGTCTGGACTCAGGGGTCCCCTCGATTAGAGTCTTGCAAGGTAGGAAAGGGGGTAGCGGGACAGTCTGTTTACCAGTCAGGTAGTTCGGATGAGATGATGAGCTCACAATCCTCGAGCTTGGTGGTTAGGTGGTACGGGCCGCGGCAGCGCCAGCAGGTCCCAGAAAGATGGACGATGTACGGTCCGCGGCAGCGCCAGCAGGTCCCGGTGAAGATGGTGATTGCAGAAGGCCACGGCAGCGCCAGCAGGCAGGACGATGGGTCACAAGAGCGGGCTACGGCAGCGCCAGTAGACCGTCAAGGCTGAGTTCACTCGGTGTCTCTCGACTCCAGGATACAACTGCCTTCCTGCTCCGGAGCTGCCCCAGTTATAGGGCTGGTGCCCTTTGATGTCCGGAGCCTCGCACTTGGAGGTCGGAGGGTCCGGGATGAAGGTGTCCAGACACCCAGCAGGGGGTGGAGCCAGTGCCTGGGGGAGCTGGGGCGATCGGCACCTGGCGGGGGGAGAGCCTTTGACACCTCGTTCTCCCATTGACAAGCCAAGTGGTCCGCTCACCTCCTGGGTGGATGGTGGTGCCGGGATGTCGGGGCCGGCCAGGCCCGGGGTTGGGGTCGGGGTGAGGCCACGCGGCCGCGTGGTGCAGGGCCCAAGATGGAGGCTTGGCTCGGTCGGGGAAGCCGGTGGGGCTGGACCCCGTGATGAGTAGTGGTCCGAGGGCAGACGATCCGTCGGGGGACGGGGTACAGGTGCTTGTCGCGGGGGTATGCCTGGTGGGCCGGAGCTCGGGCCCGGTCGTGCGGGGAGGGAGCAAGTCCTCTGTGTGGCCTGTCCAACATGCGTCCCCCCCAGCTGAAGGCGGGGAGAGTCACCCATCTCCTTGGGGACTCTCTTCGTCGAGGCGGAAAAAGCGGGACAGGCCATCCGCGTTGGCATGGTCTTGGCCTGGTCGGTGCTCCACGGTGAAGTCCATTCCCTGCAGGGAAATGGACCAGCGCAAGAGTTTTGGGTTCTCCCCCCGCATCTGCATCAGCCATTGCAGGGGTCGATGGTCTGTTTGTACCCGGAAGTGGGTACCGAAGAGATAGGGTCGGAGCTTTTTGAGGGCCCACACTACTGCAAATGCCTCCCTCTCGATGGTGCTCCAACGCTGTTCTCGGGCCAGGAGACGTCGACTGATGAAGGCCACCGGCTGGTCATGACCTTCGGGGTTCAACTGAGAGAGGACGGCCCCGATGCCGTGGTCAGAGGCGTCGGTCTGCACCACAAATTCCCGACTGTAATCGGGGGCCTGGAGCACCGGGGCGGTGCACAGGGCGGCCTTCAGCTTCTCGAAGGCCGCTTGACAATCAGGAGTCCAGGTAATCCGTTTCGGTTGGTTCTTGGACGTGAGACCCGTGAGGGGCCCCACGATGCTGCCGTAGTCCTTCACGAACCGCCGGTAGTAGCCGGTGAGCCCCAAGAAGGCTCGGACCTCGGTCTGGGTGACGGGGGGTTGCCAGGACTGGATGGCCGCAATCTTAAGTTGTAGGGGGGCCACCAGCCCGCTCCCCACTTGGTGCCCAAGGTAGGTCACAGACCCTTGGCCGATTTGGCACTTGCCGGCCTTAATGGTGAGGCCGGCCCGCTGGAGGGCTTGTAGAACCTCTTGGAGGTGACGGAGGTGGTCGGACCAGTGGCGGCTGTATACAGCTATATCGTCCAGGTAGGCAGCGCTGAACTCTTCGAGCCCCGCCAAGACCTGGTTCACAAGGCGTTGAAACGTGGCGGGGGCATTCTTCATGCCAAAGGGCATGACCTTGAATTGATAGTGGCCATCGGGGGTAGAGAAGGCTGACCGTTCCTGAGCCCTGGGTGTGAGGCCGATCTGCCAGTAGCCCGCTGTTAGGTCGAAGATACTAAGGTAGCGGGCGGCCCCCAGCCGGTCGATCAGCTCGTCTGCTCGGGGGATGGGATGAGCGTCGGTCCGGGTGACAGCGTTCAAGCCCCGGTAGTCGACGCAGAATCTCAGTTCAGGTGCGGTGCCGGGGGCAGCGGCTTTGGGAACCAATACAACTGGACTGGCCCAGGGGCTGTCCGAGGGCTCGATGACCCCGATTGTGAGCATCTTGGCCACTTCTTCTTGTATGCAGGCCCGTACCCGATCTGGTACGCCGTAGGCCCGGTGTCGGACAGGGGGACTGTCCCCGGTGTCTACGTCGTGTAAACACCAAGGGGTGACCCCGGGGGTGAGGGAGAACAGGGCAGCGAACTGCAGCAGGAGGTTCCGGCAGTCCTGGCGTTGCTCCGAAGTGAGGGCGTCAGAGAGCCGGACCCCGTCCACGGAGCCGTCATTCTCCTGAGTTTTCAGGAGATCCGGGAGGGGTTCGGAGTCTTCCTCTGCCCCACTATCCGTAGCCATCAAGAGGCTGAGTTCTGAGCGCACAAAGTGTGGTTTGAGTCTGTTGGTGTGGAGGACCCGAAGGTGGTTCCGGGAGGTCCCCATGTCGACGAGGTAAGTGACGGGGCTTTTGCGCTCGACCACTTTGAAGGGCCCCGTCCACTTATCTTGCAAGGCACATGGTTCGGTGGGGGACATCACCCATACTTGCTGACCCGGCTCGAATTCAACGGAGGAGGCATTGTGATCATACCACCTCTTCATGTCCTCCTGGCTGGCCTCGAGGTTCGCCTTGGCCATCTCCCTGAAGCGCCGTGTCTGGTTTCGTAGGGCCAGGATGTATTTGAAGACGTCTGGAGGGGTCGTTAGGGGGGCCATCTCCCAACCTTCCTTGACTAGGCTGAGGGGCCCTCGCACAGGGTGCCCGTACAGGAGTTCAAAAGGGCTAAAGCCGAGGGACTTCTGGGGAACTTCCCGGTAGGCGAAGAGGAGGCACGGGAGTAGTACATCCCACTGGCGACGGAGGGGCTCTTCCAATCCCCCAATCATCCCCTTGAGAGTGCGGTTAAAACGCTCCACTAGTCCGTTTCCTTGGGGGTGATAGGGGGTCGTGAATCTGTAGGTGACCCCGCATTGTTGCCAGAGGGACTTCATGTATTTGGATATGAAATTCGTGCCTCGGTCGCTGACGACTTCTCGGGGGAAGCCTACTCGGGAGAAGATCCCCATCAGGGCCCGGCCAACCACCGGAGCTGTCACGGTCCGTAGGGGCACCGCCTCGGGGTAGCGGGTGGCATGGTCCACTAGCACTAAGATGAACCTGTGTCCTTGTGCCGTGCGGGGGTCCAGAGGCCCCACAATGTCTATCCCCACCCTCTCGAACGGGGTGGTGACCACAGGGAAGGGTTGCAGGGGGGCTTTCAGCTTCCGACCACTCTTCCCGCTGGCTTGGCATGTGGGGCAAGATCGGCAGTGGTTCAGGACGTCATTCCTCATTTTTGGCCAGAAAAAGTGGGTCACTAGGCGACAGTACGTTTTGTCCTGGCCCAGGTGTCCAGCCAGGGGGACATCGTGGGCTAAGTTGAGCAGAAAGTCTCTGAAGCGGAGAGGTACCACCAGAACTCGACCGGCCCCCAGCTCGGCGATTCTTTGCTCGCTGTAGAGCAGGTCGTTATCCCAGTAGACCCAGTGAGTTCCGGTGGCGTCCCCTGCGTTTTGGGCGCTGGCTTGTTGGCGGAGTCCCTCGAGGGAGGGACAGGTCTTTTGTTCCTGGCGGAACTGTTCTTGGGTGGGCCCCCCTTCTTGACGCCACTGAGCCAGATCCGGAAGGTCCTGGGGTTGCGCGTCCTCTTCGGTCGTCGGGTCTGGGAGGCCGGTTTCGCCATTGTCCTCTACTGGGGCGACCGGGGGTGGAGGTGCTGGCCATTCGGGTTCTTCTGATCGGGGGACGGCACGGGCGGCCATGGACCGGGTGGTTATGCAGGCCCAGTCCGGGAGGCCCAGCATCCCCAGGTGCTCTCTTCTCTCGACGGTGGCCCACGGGGAACTCTCGAGATCATTCCCCAGGGGGCAGTCCACGGGGGCATCGTCCCGGACCGTCACCTTCAGCAGGCCGGAGACCCCTCCCCATTCGAATGGGACGCAGGCCATTTTACACATACTTTCAGAGTTATCTGCCGAGCGGACGGGGCAGAGAATGTTCGGCAGGATCTGCTCGGGCTTCACCAGGTGACAGCGGACGGCCGTCACACTGGTGCCGGTGTCACGCAGGGCCTCGGCCCTCTGTCCATTAATGGTCACCCATTGACCGTATTTCCTGGTGTTGGCGGGTAGGGGAGCCCGCGGGACCATGTCTCTTCCCCCTAAGCACGCCAGGACCATGGCGGCCGGTTCCCACCCTTGCTGGGCCGGCTCATACTCTTCGGGTTCCTCCGATAATCGCTCTTCCCCCAGGGCGGCGGCCGCTACCTGGCGGGGCTTGGCGTTTGGTTTAGCGGACAGCTCGGGTCATTGGCGTAGTGGCCTAGTCGCTGGCACCGGTGGCACGTGACGTTTGTTTGGAACCCAGGCCGCAACGGGGGGTTGCCCCGGCCGGGCGGAGGCGGGGTGCTGGCCACGGGGGTTGCTGGCAAGGTGTCTCTCCCTCGACCCTGGCCCCCTCCTCCTCCCCAAGGACGGTGCTGGCCTTGGCTGCTTCTGTTCTGGTCGTGTGGCCCCTTCCGGCCCACTCGGGTGCTTTCCCATCGGTCAGCTTCGGCGGCGAGCTGCCGGGGGTCAGTCAGCTTACTGTCGAGGAGGTGCTGCCTGAGCTCGACGAAACAGTTGTTTGACAGGTGCTCCCATACCATAAGGTTGAAGAGTTGTTCGTAGGTGGTGACCTGACTCCCCCTGATCCAACCCTCGAAGGCACGGCTGAAATAGTTCACGTATTCTACCCAAGTTGTACCTGGGATCCGGGTGCAATCTCTGAACCTCTGGCGGTACATCTCGGGTGTGAGGCCGTAGCGGGTGAGGAGGGCAGCCTTCATGTGGTCGTAGGACGTCATTTGGTGATCTGGGAGCTGCAGTAGGGCATCACGACCCTCGTTGATAAACCTCCCCCAAAGTCCGGCTCCCCAATCACTCCGGTCGATCCGGTGGGAGGTCATGGCGATCTCATAAGCTTTAAACCACTGCTGTATGTCGTCTTCTCGGACATACTCGCGGACAACATCCTTGGGGATATGGACTTTTTTTTCAATTGGCCCCGGGGTGTGTGGTCGCTCCAGCACCCCCAGTTCCTTATTCTGTTTTCGCAGTTCTATCTCCGCTAGTTGGCGTTCGTGCTCGAGCGTTATTTTTCTCTCTTCCAGCTCTCTCTGTCTCTGTTTTTCCTCTCGTTCCTCTCGAAGCCGCATATGCTCGAGGTTGAGTTTCTGTTCCGCTAACTTGAGTTCCCCATCCATCTTGAGTCGTGCCATCTCCAACTCGTGTAATCTGACCCTGTCTCTTTCTCGGATCTCCTCCTGTGAGAGGCCCGTTCCTCGCTCCTCGGGAGCCGTGGCGTTCCCCTCTGGTGTGATGCTGTTTTGGTCTGGTGTGACGCTGCTTTGGTCGGAGGGTCCTGCGACCCCAGTTTCCGTCCATGACTCAAGGGCGCGCTTTAGATCATCCTTGGTACTTAGGCCGGTGGTAGCAATGCCAAGTTCTATGCAAAATTGTCTCAGTTCGCGGTGGTTGTATTCTTCTAATTTCTCCATTTGGAACTTCTCGGTGGGGCTGCTATCTTTGGTCGACATCGTGCTTTGTCGTGGGGTGAGCTACTCTCTGTACGATTACGCGTTGATTCGGATCGCGCCGCTGGCCACCAATGTTAGAAAAGGTAGACGGACCGGGAGGGTCGGCCGGGGTCAGGAGGAGAGGTCTCCGGGGAGAACCGTCTCCAGCGATCGTACAGACAAGTAACTTCCCCCCCCACAGACAGATACCACACACGGATAAGGTTCAGTGTTCTTTATAAGCACTTCTTAAGGTACGGTTGAATGGTACAAGGAGGTCTGGACTCAGGGGTCCCCTCGATTAGAGTCTTGCAAGGTAGGAAAGGGGGTAGCGGGACAGTCTGTTTACCAGTCAGGTAGTTCGGATGAGATGATGAGCTCACAATCCTCGAGCTTGGTGGTTAGGTGGTACGGGCCGCGGCAGCGCCAGCAGGTCCCAGAAAGATGGACGATGTACGGTCCGCGGCAGCGCCAGCAGGTCCCGGTGAAGATGGTGATTGCAGAAGGCCGCGGCAGCGCCAGCAGGCAGGACGATGGGTCACAAGAGCGGGCTACGGCAGCGCCAGTAGACCGTCAAGGCTGAGTTCACTCGGTGTCTCTCGACTCCAGGATACAACTGCCTTCCTGCTCCGGAGCTGCCCCAGTTATAGGGCTGGTGCCCTTTGATGTCCGGACCCTCGCACTTGGAGGTCGGAGGGTCCGGGATGAAGGTGTCCAGACACCCAGCAGGGGGTGGAGCCAGTGCCTGGGGGAGCTGGGGCGATCGGCACCTGGCGGGGGAGAGCCTTTGACACCTCGTTCTCCCATTGACCTGCCAAGTGGTCCGCTCACCTCCTGGGTGGATGGTGGTGCCGGGATGTCGGGGCCGGCCAGGCCCGGGGTTGGGGTCGGGGTGAGGCCACGCGGCCGCGTGGTGCAGGGCCCAAGATGGAGGCTTGGCTCGGTCGGGGAAGCCGGTGGGGCTGGACCCCGTGATGAGTAGTGGTCCGAGGGCAGACGATCCGTCGGGGGACGGGGTACAGGTGCTTGTCGCGGGGGTATGCCTGGTGGGCCGGAGCTCGGGCCCGGTCGTGCGGGGAGGGAGCAAGTCCTCTGTGTGGCCTGTCCAACACACATTATTTCATTTCACAACACACCACATAATTCCATTACAAACAACGTAAATCCACTCCACTCCAAAAACACTAGTAAAAAACTTTTACATTTACGAAGCCAATAGCTGCACTCTCACGAATGCGAGACCGATTGCATTGCATATGCTTCTTTAGCTAGTAGTCACATTTGCAGAGTGGTGGAGAAAGGGGGCTGGGCTTCAAAACTACGCTCAAGATTTCCTCTGTATAGGACTTACAGGAGGTACCAGGACAGCTTCTTGCCCCCAAAGTCCCTCAGGAGTAAAGTGTACTTCATCCTCCAACCAGTAGTGTTCCAGGAGGCACGTTTGCAGAGTGGTGGACAAATGGGTGCATGGCCTCCGAAGACCTCTTAGCAATTCCACTGTGTGGAACTTACTGTGGGTAACAGAAGGGGTAGTTGGTCCCCAAGGAGTTCCTGGGGGCCAACTATCCCTCCTTTTACCTCCACTATGTCTCACACAGCAGGATTGCCCAGTTTTGATAGCAGGCTACGCCCCCTTTGCCCACAACTCCTCCATCGTGCTTCCTGGCACACTCTGGGTTGGGGGATGAAGTCCCTTGCCTCTTGAGTGTCCCTGGGGGTCAACTAACTCTCCTGTTACCTCTAATAAGCCCCACACAGTGGGATTGCTGAGAGGTGGTTGCAGGCCATGCCCCCTTTCTCCCCTGTCTGCAAACGCACCTCCTGGCATGCTCTGGGTTGGGAGATGAAGTCCCCTTGCCTTTTGAGGGTTGCAGGGTGCCAACTAGCCCTCCTTTTACCTCCTGTGCACCCCATACAGCTGGATTGCTGAGAGGTAGTCAGAGGTCAGGCCCCCTTTTTACACCACTCTGCAAGTGCTCCTTCTGGCACACTTCTGCTTGGGTAATAAAGTCCACTTTAGTCCTGCAGCCCTCAGGAAGCAAGGGGACCTCATCACTCCACTAGCAGTGCACCAAGAGGCACATTTGCAGACTGGTGGGAAAAGGGGTGTGACCTCCAACAACCTCTCAGCAATCCCACTGTGTGGGGCTTACTGGAGGTAAGAGGTGGGCTTGTTGGCCCCCGAGGACCCTCAGTAGGGAAGGGGACTTCATTCCCCAACCTAGAGTGTGCCAGGGTGAGTGTGCAGAAAAGTGGTGACAGGGAGCAGGGCTTCTGTTGAGTTGCAGGGCTTATTTTTTTACTTTTTATTTTAGGAAGGGGGCTGTGTGGCCCTCCTTCCCCTGACCCTTTTGGGCCCCGGGGACCCCGTCCCCCAGGGCTAAACTCACTTTTCATTTTTTTAAAAATACAAATTGAGAGGGGTGAGGGCCCCCTTCCCGAGGCCGCTTCTGGTCTCGAGGACCCCAACCTCCGGGGCTAGGCCTTTGCTTACGTAATTTTTTTTAAAGGGGAGGGGCCCTCCCAACAAGCATATTTTGGCTCCGATTGCAGCCCTGGGGATCCCCATATCCTAGGGCTTTGCTTTTTTTTAAATTCAATTTTATTTTCAGGGAGGAGGACCCCATCGCCCGGGGCATGGCCATGTTTAAAGGGACCGAGGTGGGAGCCTGAAAGCCCGTGGGGTGCCAGCCAGCTCCCACCTCCTGTGGGGGCCAGCATTGTTTTTTACCCCAGGGAGCTGCTAACATGCAGCTCCCTGGGGGTAGAAAGTGAAGTGTATTTGCTTTGAACAAGCCAAAGAAAAGTGCTATTGCTTTTTCAAAGTGAGTACACTGTTTGCTATAGGATGGTGGGAGTTTGAAGTCCCTGGAGCTGCACGGGAAAGGAGCTCTCCCCTCACATTTTAATACAAATAAAGCCAAGGGGAATTGGCAGTCCCCGGGTCTGTGAGGAGAATATGCCCCTCACATGTCATCAGTAAGCTCCCGGGGAGGTGTCAGTTCCCAGGGCTACGTGGGCACCATTTTTTTAAATTTTGGAAGAGTGTTTTGCCACAGTTGGCGCAGATAGTGCTGATCTCTAGACATTTGTTTCTGGTTCTTTAACAGTCATCAGTAGAGATTACAGTCTTTCAAATGCGCGGTTTGCTGAGTAGGCTGACAACATCTTTCTCAGGTCATGTACGCATCACAGGCATGTGGGTGCTTCATCCATGAGCTCGTCAGCTGAATGACTCACTGGAGAGCTATTAAATAGGAACAGGGGTGGGAGCACACCGCTTCAGCTCCCAGCAAGGTTCGCCCCTGGCATTGTGGTAATTGCAGTTTCAGTTACTTGCTTGCTTCAAGAGTGTTCGAGTGTTTTGTCACAGTTGGCGCAAATAGTGCTGATCTCTAGACACGTGGTTCTGGTTCTTTAACCGTCATCAGTAGAGATTACAGTCTTTCAAATGTGGAGTTTGCTGAGTATGCTGTCAACATCTTTTTCAGGTCAGGTACCTCTCACAGGCAAGCGTGTGCTTCATCCACAAGCTCGTCAGCTCAATGACTCACGGGAGAACTATTAAACAGGAACAGGGTTGGGAGCACACCGCTACGCCTCCCAGCAAGGTTCGCCCCTGGCATTGTGGTAAATGTAGTTTCAGTTACTTGCTTGCTTCAAGAGTGTTTGAGTATTTCTCCACAGTTGGCGCAGATACTGCTGTTCTCTAGACACGTGTTTCTGGTTCTTTAACCGTCATCAGTAGAGATTACAGTCTTTCAAATTTGGGGTTTGCTGGGTAGGCTGCCAACATCTTTCTCAGGTCAGGTACCTCTCACAGGCAAGCGTGTGCTTCATCCACAAGCTCGTCAGCTCAATGACTCAAGAGAGTACTATTAAACAGGAACAGGGGTGGGAGCACACCGCTACGCCTCCCAGCAAGGTTCGCCCCTGGCATTGTGGTAAATGTAGTTTCAGTTACTTGCTTGCTTCAAGAGTGTTTGAGTATTTCTCCACAGTTGGCGCAGATAGTGCTGCTCTCTAGACACGTGTTTCTGGTTCTTTAACCGTCATCAGTAGAAATTAAAATCTTTCAAATGTGGGGTTTGCTTAACAGGCTGCCGAAATCTTTCTCAGGTCAGGTACCTCTCACAGGCATGCGGGCGCTTCATCCATGAGCTTGTCAGCTCAATGACTCATGGGAGAACTATTAAACAGGAACAGGAGTGGGAGCATACCGCTTCACCTCCCAGCAAGTTTTGCCCCTGGCATTGTGGTAAATGCAGTTTCAGTTACTTGCTTCCTTCAAGAGTGTTTGAGTGTTTCGCCATAGTTGGCGCAGATAGTTCTGATCTCTAGACACGTGGTTCTGGTTCTTTAACTGTCATAGGTAGAGATTACAGTCTTTCAAATGTGGGGTTTGCTGAGGAGGCTGCCAACATCTTTCTCAGGTCAGGTACCTCTCACAGGCATGCGGGTGCTTCATCCACAAGCTTGTCAGCCTAATAACTCACGGGAGTACAATTAAACAGGAACAGGGGGGGAGCACACCGCTTCACCTCCCAGCAAGGTTCGCTTCTGGCATTGTGGTAATAAAGTTTCAGTTACTTGCATCCTTCAAGAGTGTGCGAGTGTTTCGCCACAGTTGGCTCAGATAGTGCTGATCTCTAGACACGTGGTTCGGGTTCTTTAACCGGCATAGGTAGAGATTACAGTCTTTCAAATGTGGGGTTTGCTGAGTAGGCTGTCAACATCTTTCTCAGGTCAGGTACCTCTCACAGGCATGCGGGTGCTTCATCCACGAGCTCGCCAGCCTAATGACTCATGGGAGTATTATTATACAGGAACAGGGGTGGGAGCACACCGCTTCACCTCCCAGCAAGGTTCGCCCCTGGCATTGTGGCAAATGCAGTTTCAGTTTCTTGCTCGCTTCAAGAGTGTTTGATTGTTTTGCCACAGTTGGCGCAGATAGTGCTGATCTCTAGACACGTGTTTTTGGTTCTTTAACCATCATCAGTAGAGATTACAGTCTTTGAAATCTTGGGATTGCTGAGTAGGCTGCCAACATCTTTCTCATGTCAGGTACCTCTCACAGGCATGCGGGTGCTTCATCCACCAGCTTGTCAGCTCAATGACTCATGGGAGAACTATTAAACAGGAACAGGGGTGGGAGCACACCGCTTCACCTCCCAGCCAGGTTCGCCCCTGGCATTGTGGTAAATGCAGTTTTGGTTACTTGCTTGTTTCAAGAGTGTTCGAGTGTTTCGCCACAGTTGGCGCATATAGTGCTGATCTCTAGACACGTGTTTCTGGTTCTTTAACCGTCATCAGTAGAGATTACAGTCTTTCAAATGTGGGGTTTGCTGAGTAGGCTGCCAACATCTTTCTCAGGTCAGGTACCTCTCACAGGCATGCGGGTGCTTCATCCATGAGCTCGTCAGCTCAATGACTCATGGGAGTACTATTAAACAGGAACAGGGGTGGGAGCACACCGCTTAACCTCCCAGCAAGGTTCGCACCCTAGCATTGTGGTAAATGCAGTTTCAGTTACTTGCTTGCTTTAAGAGTGTTTGTTTGTTTCGCCACAGTTGGCGTAGATAGTGCTGATCTCTAGACACGTTTTTCTGGTTCTTCAACTGTCATCAGTAGATATTACATTTTTTCAAATGTGTGGTTTGCTGAGTAGGCTGCCAACATCTTTCTGAGATCAGGAACCTCTCACAGGCAAGCGGGTGCTTCATCCACGAGCTTGTCAGCTCAATGACTCACGGGAGTACAATTAAACAGGAACAGGGGTGGGACCACACCGCTTCACCTCCCAGCACGGTTTGCCCCTGACATTGTGGTAATTGCAGTTTCAGTTACTTGCTTGCCTCAAGGGTGTTTGAGTGTTTCGCCACAGTGGCGCAGATAGTGCTGATCTCTCGATACGTGTTTCTGGTTCTTTAACCGTTATCAGTCGAGATTACAGTCTTTCAAATGTGCAGTTTGCTGAGTAGGCTGCGTACATCTTTCTCAGATCAGGTACCTCTCACAGGCATGTGGGTGGTTCATCCACGAGCTCGTCAGCTCAATGACTCACGGGAGTACTATTAAACAGGAACAGGGACGGGAGCACACCGCTTCGTCTCCCAGCAAGGTTCGCACCCTGGCATTGTGGTAAATGCAGTTTCAGTTACTTGCTTGCTTTAAGAGTGTTTCTATTTTTCTATTTTCTATTTCTAGGTTTGGTGAAGCGCAACAGCTACCCCAGCAATGGGGCGTCCCGGCGCTGAGAGACATGCTCACACCTACTAGACGGGGGAAGTAGATAAGGGCCCTAGAGAGCAGGAAAGAGGAGGGTCTTGATTGCTTTGCGAAAGACTGGGAGACAGTCTATGGAACATATGCTGAGCGGGAGATCGTTCCATAGTTTGGGACCGAGAGCGCTAAAGGAGCGACCTCCAGTGCGACAGAGCTTAGTTCTGGGTACTTCCAGAAGAAGTTGGTTAGAGGAGCGTAGTTCACGGCCAGGAACATAGGGTCGGGCCAGGTTTCGCAGCAGAGGGGGATTTCCCTGTTTGACAATTTTAAAGATCGTGATGAGAGCTTTAAATTTAACTCTGTGTTCCACGGGCAGCCAGTGGAGTTTGAGGATGATGGCTCTGGCTGAGCATCTACGTGGGAGACCGACCAGCGTTCTAGCCGCCGCGTTCTGGATTCGTTGGAACCTAGCCGTTTCTGCTTTGTTTGCTCCCAGGAGGAGGACAATCGCATAGTCCAGGCGTGACAAGATGGTTGCCTGGACAATTAGCTGGCGAGCCTTTGAGTCAAAGAGTCCGAGTATAGGCCTGAGGTTCCTTAGGAGACCTATGCAGGTGGCTGCCACCTTTTTAGTGTGTGACTGGAAGCTAAGGTTAGCATCCATCCAGACTCCCAGATTTTTTACAAAGTTTTTAGGGAGTGGAGTGGTGCCAAGGGATGACGGCCACCAGTGCTCGTTCCATAGGCTGGTGTTCCGGCCAAGGAGGAGCACCTCGGTTTTCCCAGCATTAAGTTGGAGGTAATTATCCGTCATCCAATGTGCCACCGCTGCCATGCCCTCTCTGAACTTGGATGCCGCGATGGACGGGCTTTCCGAGAGGGTGACGACCAGCTGGGTGTCGTCGGCGTACGAAACCAGCGTGAGCCCCCACTCTTTGGCCACATCCGCAAGCGGCTGGACATATAAGTTAAAGAGGGAGGGGCTCAGCGCTGAGCCCTGGGGGACTCCTTGAGCTATGGGATGGGATTTAGAGAGAAATGGGGGGACTGACACCTTGAAGGATCTGTCCTTAAGAAAGGATTGGAACCATGCAAGAGCGAGGCCAGTCACACCGGCCATCTCCAGACGTTTCAGAAGAATGTCGTGGGAGACCGTGTCAAAGGCTGCGCTGAGATCTAGAAGCATCAGCGCAGCACTTTGACCGGAGTCTAAAATCATCCGGAGATGTTCGGTGGTGGCCAGTAGGGCAGATTCAGTACTATGGCCCGCTCGAAAGCCATTTTGGGATGGCTCCAGGATCCCGTGGTGGTCCACATGTTTCGAGAGGATGCCATTGACATGGGCTTCTGCTATTTTAGATATCCAGGGGAGGAGGGATATTGGCCGGAAGTTTTCCGGCTTGGAAGGGTCCAGGGTGGGTTTTTTGATTATCGGTGATACCCACGCTTGCTTCCAAGCTATGGGTACAGAAGCAGAGGTGAAGGAAAGATTGAGGATTTCCAGCATGGGGGGTAGGAAAAAGTCAATCGAGTCCTGGAAGTGAGAGGGGCTCATAGGGTCAGCTGGGGAGCCAGACTTCACTTTCTTGCAGAGTTTGGTCAGGTCGGCAGCCGTGATGGCAGGGATTTGGGTAAGAGGGGTGATGGTGGAAGCTGGTGTCTTAAGTTCTCCAGAGTGAGGAGGGTTCTGCAGGAAGGTCGCATAGATTTTTTGGACCTTTTCAACGAAGTATGTGGCCAGCTGCTCGCATTGTTCGTTGGATGAGATTTTGCGAGAGGGCGACCTAGGGTTTTGGAGTTCTTTGACTAGTTTAAAG
Source organism: Triturus cristatus (assembly GCF_964204655.1). Classification (NCBI taxonomy): domain Eukaryota; kingdom Metazoa; phylum Chordata; class Amphibia; order Caudata; family Salamandridae; genus Triturus; species Triturus cristatus. Next base: position 27,500,056 of record NC_140593.1, on the reverse strand, counting down.
ATCACTTTAGATGGGTTCGGGTTGGAGCTAATTTTGTCAGCATAGAAAGTAGCGCGGGTAGTGCTGATGGCTTTGTGATAGATTTTAAGCTTGGATAAATAGTTAGCCTTATCCTGATTGTCAAAGTTTTTCCTCCATTGACGCTCGGCTTTTTTACAGTCCTTACGCATCGCTTTAAGGGTATCATCGTACCACGGATTAGAGGGTGTGTTACGTCCTTTAGTCAGCTTGGCTGGGATGAGAGTGTCAAGCCCATTAGTAATCCAGGTAGTGAAAGAGGTATAGGTCGCATCTATCTCCTGATTGGCTTCGCAGTGGAAATCTCCTAGGGTTTCATGAAGAGCGGGGGTGGAGAGTTTGTGCCAAGGTCTTTTTAAGCGGCGGTTGGATTCAGATTTGTACTGACTTTTTGGTGCTGGGACCATTAGTTTGATGAGGTGGTGGTCCGTCCATCCCATGGGGGTGGGGATCTCTGTAACTGCCTCTTGGATGTTGGTGAAAATCGGGTCTAGGGTATGGCCGGCTGTATGGGTAGGAGCATGGATAAGGGAGTTAAGTTGCAGTGCCAAGAGATCTGCAAGAAGATTAGCGATTGTATGGTCATTAGTTAAATCAAAATGCAGGTTAAGGTCACCTAGAATCGTGAAATTGGCGGATTTGGTGATGAGCGCCGTGGACGTTTCGAGGAGGGCATCAATGAACCTCGAGGACGGGCCTGGTGGGCGATATATGTATAGACCAGATATCGTAGACTGAGGGCTAATGCTGATTTTAAATTGGGCGCATTCACAGTCTGGGAGAGATTCTTTGGTAAAAGAGCAGGTGAGGTGCTTTTTATAGATGACTGCGATGCCGCCGCCTCGAGTTTCACGGTTTATGGTGGCTAGGTGAAACTCATCTGGGAGCGTCAGGTTAGGGATGGTAGTTACGCCGTCTCGTAGCCATGTTTCGCAGAGAAAGAGGATGTCAGGATTTTCATCCAGTAAGAGTGAATTTACCTCTAGATGGTGTTTAGAGAGGGATCTGACATTGAGCTGTAGTATCGTCAGAGGCGGGGTTGTGGTTCTGGCACGGCCTCCCCACACGCGAGTAGGCATGCTGGTGGAAAAATGGCATCGATTGCAGTAGAGTTGCGAGTGGCCCAGGATGCCAGTAGCATCAGAGCATCTTTGGCTAGGATACATGCCAAGGAGTTCCTCACGGTCATATCGTATGAGCAAGTGGGGCCTGGTTAGACCAGGGGGACTGGCGACTGGCGATGTCGTGGCGATGACGGGCGCAGACGGGCTTGCCTTAGGGGCGCCTTCGGCGCGCAAACGGCGCTCCTGCTGCACTCGTCCACTGCGCTTCCGGTGACAGCACATGATGTAGGGGGGTATGGGGCGTGGCCTTCAAGGGGCGTGGCCTCAGTCCTCGCCGAGATTGGCGTTTTGTCCGAGATTGGTTCGGTTACGAGTCAGCGCTAGTTCCGCTGCTCGCTGTGCTTTAGAGAAGGTGAGTGCCCTGGTGCTTTGCTAGCGTGTGGTGAGTTTTAAAATCAGCAAGTTATTTCCGTGACACAAAAAGAAGTTTTTAACAGTTCTAAAAGCTCCCGGCTTCCGCCTCAGGAGTGCGCGATAGTCTGACTTAGGCGCTAATAGTCAGCGCTTTAAGTACTGTGACAGGGGGGCGTGGCCTTCAGGGGGCGTGGCCTCAGTCCTCGCCAAGATTGGCGTTTTGTCCGAGATTGGTTCGGTTACGAGTCAGCGCTAGTTCCGCTGCTCGCTGTGCTTTAGAGAAGGTGAGTGCCCTGGCGCTTTGCTAGCGTGTGGTGAGTTTTAAAATCAGCAAGTTATTTCCGTGACACAAAAAGAAGTTTTTAACAGTTCTAAAAGCTCCCGGCTTCCGCCTCAGGAGTGCGCGATAGTCTGACTTAGGCGCTAGTAGTCAGCGCTTTAAGTACTGCGACAGGGGGGCGTGGCCTTCAGGGGGCGTGGCCTCAGTCCTCGCCGAGATTGGCGTTTTGTCCGAGATTGGTTTGTCGTACTTTAATCTTTGGGACCGCGTAGGGGACGGGGCCCTACCCCTGTCTATCCCGGTATTAGCAAACCGCAAATGGTAAATGCGGTATGTACGAGTGCTTTATATAACGTTCTAGCTATGAATGCACTGTGTACACGTTATTCTGCTTCACTACGCGGGTTCCATTTTGGAAGCAGTGGCCATCTTGGCATTGCCCTCACATAGGCTATAATGGAGCAAATACGGGCCTCACAGTACATAGGCTTCTCCTCTGACTTCTCTGTGACCTGGGCAGCTGGCTCTGCTGCCCCGGGTCAAACTGGTCTCACGAGCTCCCCTTCCTCCGTCCACCTGTGATTAGCATCAGGGCTTGACCCGTCATAAAACCCTTTCATTCTACACAAGCCTCCGGCTAATCTCTTTCACACCTGCTTGTTCCTGCTTTATGACTTGTTTCCCAAAACAGGAGATGCTCACGTTTTATTGGGGGGTCAGTTGGTATCAAATGTGGGATCTGAACCTTACTGTGTAAATCATTGTGAGCTGGCCGAACTGGAATGTGGGATGGTCATCATGACTCTGCCTTTTCTCTGTAATGTATACATGTAATGGCCGTATCATAAAACCTAGGAATGTATGCTTGAGGCAAGAAAAAGGGTATTTAAGATGAAGTCCGTTCCTATGATTTTCAGCAGTCTCCTGAGAACATACACGCTGTTGTACTTCTAGGATACCTGTAATTGGTCTGCAGCCAATAAACGATCTTTGACTTCACCCAGAAGACTCTGTGTTTCTGTAGGTCTGGAACAGGGTGAACCCAGAAGTCATAGGGTGTGTGCCCCTGCACCGCTGGGTCTAAAATACCCAGTACTTCAGTTTCGGTTACGAGTCAGCGCTAGTTCCGCTGCTCGCTGTGCTTTAGAGAAGGTGAGTGCCCTGGCGCTTTGCTAGCGTGTGGTGAGTTTTAAAATCAGCAAGTTATTTCCGTGACACAAAAAGAAGTTTTTAACAGTTCTAAAAGCTCCCGGCTTCCGCCTCAGGAGTGCGCGATAGTCTGACTTAGGCGCTAGTAGTCAGCGCTTTAAGTACTGCGACAGGGGGGCGTGGCCTTCAGGGGGCGTGGCCTCAGTCCTCGCCGAGATTGGCGTTTTGTCCGAGATTGGTTCGGTTACGAGTCAGCGCTAGTTCCGCTGCTCGCTGTGCTTTAGAGAAGGTGAGTGCCCTGGCGCTTTGCTAGCGTGTGGTGAGTTTTAAAATCAGCAAGTTATTTCCGTGACACAAAAAGAAGTTTTTAACAGTTCTAAAAGCTCCCGGCTTCCGCCTCAGGAGTGCGCGATAGTGTTCAAGTGTTTCGCCACAGTTGGCGCAGATAGTGCTGATCTCTAGACATGTGTTTCTGGTTCTTTAACCGTCATCAGTAGAGATTACAGTTTTTCAAATGTGGGGTTTGCTGAGGAGGCTGCCAACATCTTTCTCAGGTCAGGTACCTCTCACAGGCATGCGGGTGCTTCATCCACGAGCTCGTCAGCTCAATGACTCACGGGAGTACTTTTAAAGAGGAACAGGGGTGGGAGCACACCGCTTCACCTCCCAGCAATGTTCGCCCCTGGTATTGTGGTAAATGCAGTTTCAGTTACATGCTTGCTTCAAGAGTGTTTGAGTGTTTCGCCACAGTTGGCGCAGATAGTGCTGATCTCTAGACACTTGTTTCTGATTCTTTAACCGTCATCAGTAGAGATTACAGTCTTTGAAATTTGGGGTTTGCTGAGTAGGCTGCCAACATCTTTCTCAGGTCAGGTAACTCTCACAGGCATGCAGGTGCTTCATCCACGTGCTCGTCAGCTCAATGACTCACTGGAGAACTATTAAACAGGAACAAGGGGTGGAAGCACACCGCTTCACCTCCCAGCAAGGTTCACCCCTTGCACTGTGGTAAATGCAGTTTCGGTTACTTGCTTGCTTCAAGAGTGTTCGAGTGTATCGCCACAGTTGGCGCAGATAGTGCAGATCTCTAGACACATGTTTCTGTTTTTTTAACCGTCATCAGTAGAGATTACAGTCTTTGAAATTTAGGGTTTGCTGAGTAGGCTGCCAACATCTTTCTCAGGTCAGATACCTCGCACAGGCATGCGGGTGCTTCATCCACGAGCTGGTCAGCTCAATGACTCATGGAAGTACTGTTAAACAGGAACAGGGGTGGGAGGCAATGATATCCTATGGAAGAAAATTCAAGTTCCTGGTAAGTGCGGTTAGAATTACTTTTCAAGATCAGTACAGGGCTCAAAAATGCAGCACTGAGGTCTGTCCTGATAACATGTGAGTAAATCCGAATTTGTAGTTCGGCTGATTTTAGAGGAATATTTGTAAGTTCCAAAACTCCACACTTAGAAGAATTTCCAAGTGAAACCAGTCAATGTTAGCCTATTTAAGGAAATTCAAGTTACTGGTAAGTACAGTTAGAATTACTTTTTAGGATCAGTTCTGGGCTTAAACATGCAGCACTGAGGTCTCTCCTGATAACAGGTGAGTAAATCGGAATTCGTAGTTCGGCTGATTTTAGAGGAATATTTGTACGTTCCAAAAATCGACACTTAGAAACTTTTCTGCTGAAAACCACACAATGGATTTCTATGGAAGGAAATACAAGTTACTGGTAAGTACGCTTAGAATTGCTTTTCAGGATCAGTACTGGGCTTAAACATGCAGCACTGAGGTCTCTCCTGATAACAGGTGGGTACATCGGAATTCATAGTTCGGCTGATTTTAGAGGAATATTTGTAAGTTCCTAAACTCCACACTTAGAACTTCCAAGTGAAACCAATCAATGTTAGCCTATGGAATGAAATTCAAGTTACTGGTAAGTACGGTTAGAATTACTTTTCAGGATCAGTATTGGGCTTTAAGATGCAGCATTGAGGTCTCTCCTGATAACAGGAGAGTAAATCTGAATTCGTAGTTCGGCTGATTTTAGAGGAATTTTTGTACGTTCCAAAAATCGACACTTAGAAACTTTTCTGCTGAAAACCACACAATGGATTCCTATGGAAGGAAATACAAGTTACTGGTAAGTACGCTTAGAACTACTTATCATGGTCAGTGCTGGGCTAAAAGATACAGCACTGGGTTCCCTCTTCATAACAGGTGACTAAATCGGAATTCATAGTTTGGCTGATTTTAGAGGAATATATGTAAGTTCCAAAACTCCACACTTAGAAATTTTTCTACTGAAAACCACACAATGGATTCCTATTGAAGGAAATTCAATTTATTGGTAACTACGCTTAGAATTACTTTTCAGAGTCAGTGCTGGGCTACAAGATGCAGCACTGGGTTCTCTCCTGATAACAGGTGAGTAAATTGGAATTTGTAGTTCGGCTGATTTTAGAGGAATAATTGTAAGTTCCAAAACTCCACACTTACAAACTTTTCTGCTGAAAACCACACAATGGATTCCTATGGAAGGAAATACAAGTTACTGGTAAGTACGCTTAGAATTACTTTTCAGGGTCAGTGCTGGGCTAAAAGATGCAGCACTGAGTTCTCTCCTGATAACAGGTGAGTAAATCAGAATTCGTAGTTCGGCTGATTTTAGAGGAATATTTGTAAGTTTCAAAAATTGACACTTTGAAACTTTTTGAGCAAAAAGCAGGCAATGATGTCCTATGGAAGGAAATTGAAGTTACTGGTAAGTACGATTATAATTACTTTTCAGGATCAGTACTGGGCTCAAACATGCAGCACTGAGGTCTCTCCTGATAACAGGTGAGTAAATCGGAATTCGTAGTTTGGCTGATTTTACTTCAGTCCAGACTATATAGAGCCACTTTCCTACACCATCCCCTCCCTTCACCACTGTGCAAACACACCCTGTGGCGCATTTTAAGTTGGGGAAATAATTCCCCTTCAATCTTGAGGGTCCGTAGAAACCAACTAGCCCACTAGCTACATCCAGTAAGCGCCACAGAGCTGCGCACGGCCTGCACCATCTCTCTGCAACGCAGCACAGTGGCATTTCCTGGAAGCACCTGGTGGGCTACTTAGCACCCAGGGTCCCTCAGGATTGGAGAGGAAGTTTTTCCCCAACTTAAAACGCACCACAGGGCGTGTTTGTACACGTTACCTCAAGCCCCATCCCCTCCCTTCACCAGTGTGTAATCGCGCCCCATGGCGCATTTTAAGTTGGGAGATTAAGTCCCCTTGAATTCTGAGGGTCCCTAGGGTCAAACTAGCCCACTAGGTACCTCCAGTAAGTGCCACAGATCTGCATTGCAGAGAGGTGTAAAAAGGGGCGTGGCCTCTGAACACCTTTCTGCAACGCAGCTCCCTGGCGCATACTGGAGGTACCTGGTGGACTCGTTGGCCCCCAGGGACCCTCAAAATTGAAGGGGAATTAATTCCTGAACTTAAAACGCACCACAGGGCGCGTTTGCACAATGGTTAAGGAAGGGGGTGGGGCCTGAGGTGACATGTCTGCAAACACGACCTGTGGAGCGTTTTAAGTTGGGGAATTAATTCCTCTTCAATACTGAGGTCCCCTGGGGGCCAATTAGCCCATCAGGTACCTCCAGTATGCACCAGGGGGCTGCGTTGCAGAGAGGTGTTCCGAGGCCATGCCCCTTTTTACACCTCTCTGCAACTCAGCTCCCTGACGCATACTGGAGGTACCTGGTGGGCTAGTTGGCCCCCAGGGGACCTCAAGATTGAAGAGGAATTAATTCCCCAACTTAAAACGCACCACCGGGCATGTTTGCACACATATCACCTCAGGCCTCGCCCCCTTCCTTTACCATTGTACAAATATTCCTCTTAAATCAGCTGAACTACGAATTCCGATTTACTCACCTGTTATCAGGAGAGAACCCAGTGCTGCATCTTTTATACCAGCACTGACCCTGAAAAGTAATTCTAAGCGTGCTTATCAGTAACTTATATTTCTTTCCATAGGAATCCATTGTGTGGTTTTCAGCAGAAAAGTTTCAGTGTCCATTTTTGAAACATACAAATATTCCTCTAAATTCAGCCTAACTACGAATTGCGATTTACTCACCTGTTATCAGGAGAGAACCCAGGGCTGCATCTTTTAGACCAGCACTGACCCTGAAAAGTAATTCTAAGCATACTTACCAGTAACTTGTATTTCCTTCCATAGGAATCCAGTGTGTGGTTTTCACCAGAAAAGTTTTTAAGTGTCCATTTTTGAAACATACAAATATTCCTCTAAAATCAGCCGTACTGCGCATTCCAATTTACTCACCTGTTATCAGGAGAGAGCCCAGGGCTGCATCTTTTAGCCCAGCACTAACCCTGAAAAGTAATTCTAAGAAAAAACCATAGGTTTCAGGCCTGATATAGTTAGGAATTAGCATTTAAAAAACCTTTGAAATTCACTGAAAAAAAACATAGGTTTCAGGCCTAATATAGTTAGGAATTAGCATTTAAAAAACCTTAGAAATTCACTGAAAAAACTATAGGTTACAGGCCTGATATAGTTCGGAATTAGCATTTAAAAAACCTTAGACATTCACTAGCAAAACAATAGGTTTTCGGGGTGTTATAATTAGCTGGACATTTCACTCGAACACAACCATTTAAATTCCTCTGATATAGTTAGTTGTACTAACTACATCTCGCGCGCCCACACTCCACTGCTGATGATGTCGCATATTACATCATTCATGACATGGTCAGTGACATCACTGATGACATCTCAAATGACATCACTGATGACATCACTGATGACATCATCCACGTGACAATCAAAAACACCTCATCATACACTAGTATAACCTTTCATCACTCACTGTGAAATAGAGGGTGCCACATTTAAAACCATCGACTCGCCAATACAAGTTTCTAAACACCCACTCAGTGATTCCTAGATCCATACACACATCTAATCACTTACCTATAGATTCACTCATACATGCTGTCAATGATCAATAGAACACTATCAAACATACTTATACACCTATATCGACATTACACACCAGCACACATCCTAATCACTTATGAAGTCCTAATTCCTAACTATATCAGACCTGAAACCTATGTTTTTTCAGTGAATATATGTATATATATGTATATATATATATATATATATATGTATATATATATATATTTCCATTGCTCCGTCGACAAACAATTCGAAAAGACGAAGATAGACCCAAGTTAGTGTGCTCTTTCAAAGATTTATTATTTCAAGCCCATACACCATCGCCATTACGCGTTTCAGCCTCGCGGAGGCCTTGATCACATGGTATACTGAGATTAAGTTTCTATCAGTTTTTAAAGTGCTAGTGCATCAAAAACGTGTGTGAAGACACTCCCACCTCGTTTCATGGACATAGAGGACAGATAACGCCCACAACTGCAGGGTGTTCCCATGTTTGTGCAACGTATATATATATTTATATATATATATATATATATATATATATATATATATATATATATATATATATATATATATCCCATGTTTGCAGTCTCCAAAAAATTCGTGTCCACGGAAAACAGAAACCAAGCAGATCCAAAGTCAGGCACAATAGTTGTTATTTTATTTTAAAGCCGAGTCTTCACAAATATCTGACGCGTTTCGGGCATCCGCCCTTGCTCACAGACAATCAGTTCAATAAAATGAGCCCATTTTATACAACATGACTTTCAATTGGCTGCATTTTTTTCACCGTTTTTTTGCACCATGTGACATTTAGAAAGTGAAGACACACTACTCCAACCTCGAAAGTCTGTTTTCCAAACAATACATTCAAGACCACATTGAATATGCTGTGCAATTCAGTAACAGGTTAAAATCTAAACAAACTCAGGATCGTTATTTAGTATGAAATACATAAAACTCCATATTCATTGATTCAATAATATCCAAACTTGATTGACTGTGCAAACTACGCAATAAAGTGCAAATATTTTCGATTAAAATTCAATATATATACAAATAATGTGCAAATTACGCAATGATGTAAACACAAAAATTGTGCAAATAATGCAAAAATTGTCAATAATTAAATTTGATTTTTGGATACAAGTATAGAACCATGGAGATAAAAATACAAAAAATATCTAAGCGCATATAATGCAAATAGCATAATCAAAAATGATGATCATATTGTATTGTTAAGCACCTGAGAGTTGAGATATGATTGTAAAGCATTGCAAGTGAATTCACCATTATTAATCATATGGTCCAAACAGACATATCTAAGAGTCTATGTCTAATTAATGAAGTGAAAAAAACACATTTATCTATTCCTAAATCATGTAATTAAACACATTAGGAAAAATAGAATTGTAAGTGTAAAAAGAAAGAAAATGGGATCAAAAACTGGAAATTCTTAATCTATATACGTGGAAGCAGGCAGGGCAATACACTCCATAGAAATTTAACCTAATACAATACAAGATGCAAAGTTAAAGAAATACGTGTAGATCCTCAGTTGCATTAAGCCCATTCGGGAATCTGCTGTCTAGTTTTAAAATATATTCAAATTCTAATCTTCTAAGCATTTTATCACGGTCACCCCCTCTCTTGATTTTAGGAACTGAGGCAATAACAAAGTAATTAAGGCATTGTAGATTGTTATTATGACAAGCCTTAAAATGCCTCGCCACCGGATATGCTGCATCATTGTTTACAATGGCACGTAAATGCTGAAGAATCCTAACGTTTACTGGTTGCCGGGTGCTCCCGACATATCTTAGATCACAGGTACACGTTAGTACATAGACGGCAAATTCAGTTTTGCATGTGAAAGATCCACGTATATTAAATGGATCTGGGCTGAAAGGTGTGCAATATTGGTTGGTGTTTTTACCAAATTTGCACGCTCTACATGTAGAGCAGCGCTTAAATCCCGGCCGGGATTTCAACCACTCTTCTTGTTTTCTGAGCTCGGGAAACTCATGGCAAACTTGGGTCCTTAAAGAGGGTCCCCTCCTATATGTTATTGTAGGGCCATCAGATAACCTTGGTTTTAAGACCAAATCAGTTTTTAATATCGGCCATCGTTCTTGAACAATGGACCTGATTTGTCTCGCCTGTTTGCTATAGGCTATGATGAGTCTGGGGGTCTGGCTATTGTTGGTATATATTACCTACTGGCGGTCGCCAGTAGGTAGTTATAGTTAGGACCACGTTTCCATAGGAAATCCGCAACATTCTATTTTGAATAACTTTGGCGCCGGTCAACGAATCCTCGCGAATTTTTCAAAATAGGTGGGGCGCTACGCTCCGCTCCTACCCTGAAAGTCTCGGGGGTATTTGTAAAGCAGGGGCTGAGATAAAAGGGGGGTCCCAAAACGCATTTTTCCCATGCATTTTTCCATAGGACCTTTAGACACAGCTACAGCCCGAACGGCTGAACAGAATTACTAGAAATTTGGCAGAGAGGTAGTCCTCAGGTCAAGGAAGTGCCTTTTGTAGGTTTGGTGTAAATCTGTTCAGTATATTCTGAGAAAATAGCCTTTAAATCAATATATATATCTGAGCCAGCTTACGGTGCGCTTACGGTACGCTTACCGTATGCGTACGGTGGCGTGCGCGAGCGCGATTCTGATTGGCTCTTAGATCTTAGTAAACATTCGAATCGGCCGAAACCAGGAAGCGGCGGCCGCCATTTTCTCTCTCGCACTGAGAGTGTGGATTAAAATACAAAGCACAAAAACATGTAAAGGGGCTGTTTGGACAGCTCCAAAACACCTAGCCATGGTGAGGGAGTCCCCAAAGATCCCCCAATGCCAGAAACGGAATTTTTATTTTTTCGCTAATTCCGCCGATTACGCTTACCGTACGCGTACGTTAAAAAATATTTAAAAAAAAAAAATTATCCACACTCTCCCCACCATAATTTATATGTAAAAAATTAAAATATTACCTTTCAAAACGAAGTGCATCATATGTCCTCCATGTGCGCACGGTGCGCGAAGCGCATCGTGCGTACATGGCCAATCTAGCGTAACGTGGGCACGCGGTGCGCGTAGCGCACCGCGTGCCCACCGTGCGTGCACGGCACTAACTGCGTAAAGTGGGCACACGGTGCGCGAAGCGCACCGCGTGCTCACTGTGCGCGCACGGTGCGCGAAGCGCACGGTGCGCGCACGGGACGAACTGCGTTAAGTGGGCGCGCACGCCATGAATGGCGTAAAGTAACTTAGCATTTAAAAAACCGTACAAATTCACTGAAAAAACCATAGGTTTCACACACGTTATAGTTAGGAATTAGCATTTAAAAAACCTTGCAAATTCACTGAAAAAACCATAGGTTTCACACATGTTATAGTTAGCGGAAATTTTACTGATAAAAAACCAATGAAATTCCCCCGTTATTGTTAGTGCAGGCAACTATAACTCACGCGACCGCAATCTTCTGCTGATGACATATATGTCTTTATGAAAAAAAAATATTTGTAATATATGTATAGCTAAAAATTTATGGAAGAAGACATGGGCAAATAAGTGTCTAAATACAGTATTAGCATCAGCAGATGATTGCGGTCGCGTGAGTTATAGTTGCCTGCACTAACTATAACGGGGGAATTTCATTGTTTTTTATCAGTAAAATTTCCGCTAACTATAACATGTGTGAAACCTATGGTTTTTTCAGTGAATATATATATATATATATATATTTTACCTACTGGCGGTCACCAGTAGGTAGTTATAGTTAGGACCTAGTTTCCATAGGAAGAGAATTTTTTGTTTTGCTTATAACTTTGGCGTTGTTTGATGAATCTTCATGAACTTTTCCAAACTAATTCTTTGTTCATATCAGCTCCTATGTTAAAAGTTTGGGGGTGATTCGTCAAGGGGGGGCTGATAACAAAGGGGGGGCCAAACATGTTTTCTCCATGTTAATTTCCATCGGAAACTTTAGACCAGGCTACAGGTCGATCATGTGAAAGGAATTACCCCAAATTTGGCAGGGAGAAGGGTCTTGGTCTAGAAAGCACGCATTTCTTTATTTGGTGTAAATCCGTCCTGTAGTTTCGGAGAAATATCGAAATTTGCAGATATCTATATTTGGGAATTCTGCCATCTTATTGGTGAGGCATTACGAGCACTAGCTTGATGCTTATTGGCTGCGAGCTGTTGCAACTAGAAAGTGTTGGCAGCCATTTTGTCCTTCCATTGAAATGAATAAAGGGGAAAAAGGGTGAAAAGAGTAGGAAACAGGAGGATAGGAGCACTGTAACTTCTGTGGGGGAGTGCGAAGCGAAGTAGTTACTCCTACTGGACTGAAAGTGCGGTGTTGCTCAGAGTGACATGGTGCTGAGATGAGATGCTGTTACAATCAGGAATGAAACCGAGAGTCTAAACCGTGAGGTCATTGCTGTAAAGTGATGTGTTCTGGTCTTTGTAGCATACCTGTGGAAGTAGTTTTAGTAGGCGTTTATACCATACAGGGCGTGGGAAATGAACTACTGACCTCTACTGTGTGTTTATACTATACCGGAAGTAGGAAGCTAAGTACTCACGCCTACCGGTGTGAAGACTCAGGGATTAAACTGAGCTGATTGCTGTAAAGTGATGGGCTCTGGGCGTTGTTGCATAGCGGCTGCTGTAGTATAACTGTGGAAGTAGTGTTAGTTTGAATTTATACAATACAGGGAGTGGGAAGCAAACTACTCACCCCTACCGGTCTCAAGACTCGTGGATGAAACCATGAGCTCATTGCTGTAAAGTTATGTGCTCTGTGTAGTATTCCAATGTAAGTCATAGTAGAATGTTAGTATGTAATGCTACTATAATGTAAGTATGTAATGTTAGAATGTAGGGCTGTCATGAGGGGAATCTTGAGGAGTTTGTACATGGTGCTGGAGAAGACAGTTGCCTTGCTGCCTGCTCCTGTTGGTGGCTGTTTAAGCTGTCTTCTTTTCCTGCAATAAATCTACTTATCGGATCCACTGCTGTCTTGCTCTTCACTACATAAATTTAGCGATGAGCGGGAGAAGGTAAAAAGAAGGGAGCACTCACCAATATTTCTAGCTTCCTTGCATTCTGCTCAAGACCCGTTTTTTTCGTGAAGCTGTTTCTACTCATCCCAGGGTCATCGGCTCATCAAACTATGTCATCTGACCTCTGTTAGGATTTATATTTTTTGATTTTGGGCTTCCTCTGCATCTTTACTACACTCTGGTTGCTGTACTACGCGTGTGCAAGTGGTGTTGGTATGCGTTTACACTAACTCTGTAGTTATGCAGTAACCAATGCATCATGGCCTTATGGAGCGCCACCTCCCAGGCACAGCTCATACAATGTCCTGGGGTGTGCATCTGCGGGACATTTATGTTTGCTATTAGAGGGCGGGAGCATGGCTTCTACCCTGTGATAGTAAATTCTTGTTTGCCTCGTTGAAGCGAGAGGAGGAAAACCTAGTATCTCTTCAATAAAGCGGATACAGATGGTAACAATGGAGAAAAAAAATGAAGCGGGGTCTCACCCGTTCATTTAAATGAGCCCCCTGGTGGGTAATGTTCTGGGGCCAATCCTATTATTATATTCCAGGGTCTCTGCAGCACTGGGGACCTTAATCTCACATACAAATTAGGCGCGGGAGGGCACTGAGACATTTTGCAGCTTAGGGGAGCGACACCTCCACGGGTATTGTTTACGAATTGTTCGGGGGCTTCGAGGCCAACTCAAGACACGTGATCGGCAACCTCCGGTGATTTACTTAAATATGCAGGGTGGGCCTCTCCAGTCCTTGAAGCCTCGGTGGCCCTAGGCAGTGCCTTTTTGGTTCTGTAATCACACAGGCAGTACTCATGGTGTTATAAAGTGACACACTTATAGAACCGTTGCCGTTGTAAAATTACCCAGGCTTCATTCACGTAATAATCTGTTGGTTTATAATTGGTAGGTGCGCCACAAAATTACAAATGTTTTCCCTCATAACCTCCTATCAACCGTCTTTTTTTTCAATAAACTACAGACAAGTGCTGGCAGAAAAAGAAGACCCATACACTCACTTATTTATTGGTAAAAAAAAATTACTTTTATTAAAGGAACACAAATAAATGGAAACGTAACTTTATTTGAACAAACAACAGTAAAACATGAAAGAAGTGGGTGGGACTCCTTCGGAAGCAGCGTACAAAACCTGCAAGAGAAAAAAGAATCATAAGTATGTGTGCCATGTCCAAGAGAAAAAGAAAGGTAGTCAGAATGAAAGGAAGAAAGTGAGAATGGGACAGAGAGCGAGTGGGTGGAAGGGAGAAGGGGAGGGAGAGTAAAAAGAACAGAGGGAGGAGGAGACAGAGCGTCAGCCTACTGCACCCAGCCCTCACTTTTCTCCTCCTGTCACCCGTGTGTCTGGGATGCTGGGGTCCGCGAGAAACAGTGTGGTCCAGCAAGTCTTTAAAATGAAACAGAGATATGAATGAGGCCAGAGATTATATTGTGCTCAAATGCAGCTACTGTGCATCGAGGCTTCACTGCTCACCTGCCACAACTGGAGTGTCCAACGACGTGGCAGTACGAGCTCCGACTCCGGGGTGCCTCTCAGGGTGGCACAGCAGGTCTTGGGTCTGGGATGGTGTCTTGATACCACGATGGAAGGCATCAGAAAGACCAGAGCTTCAGCACCGGTTGAGCACCTGCTGTGTGCTTTTTCATGCAACTAACGCAGTGTCTGAAAAGGGAGAAATAATATAATGGTCGAAACGTCTTAAATTAAATGAAGGGTTATTTCAAGCTTAAGAGAGAACACCAGTTCAGTGCATCCTTCCTTCTTGAAGTACGATCTACCAACTGTTACTTATAATCGTGGTTCAAAGAGGAGTTGAAGTGCACGAGAATACACAAGGGTAAATAGTAATATGTTATGCCAACGTTCACATACAAAGGAACAGAGCGCATGCTAGAAGCATAATGTGCACGTGCAATGCAGTGGCGCAAGCCTGTGTGCATGTACACTTAGTAGTCAGCTCACTACAGTACCCCAAAAGCCAACGCCACGTGTCTGTAGGGCAGCGCTGCCCGCTGGCTCAGGCCTACAGTACGTTCCAGCAGCTCCTTAAAATGAGACAGAGATGTGACTGAATGAGGTCAGAGATCACATCATTACGCACGGCCAAGTAGCCCTCCTGGTACCTCCTGTAAGTCCAACATAGCAGAATTCCTAAGTGCTGGTTGGAGACCCAGCCCCCTTTCTCCACCACTCCTCAAATGCAACTACCAGTTAAAGAAGCTTTTGTAATGTAATAGTTCTCGCATTTGCAAGAGTTAGAGCTATTAGTGTTGTAAATCTAAAAGTGTTTTAGTAATGTTTCTTGGAGTGGATGTAGGTTGCATGTAGTGGAATTATGTGGTATGTTGTGCAGTGAAATTATGTGGATAGAAAGTATGTGGTATTTAGTGTAAAGAGGGCGGGATTATGTGTTATGGAGAGCAATTATGTTGTATGTTTAGTCTGTTTTGTGGAGTGGTATCCTCAGGTTTAGTCTTCCTCTTTTCCATAGAAGCTGAACTGTGAACTCAATGAGACAAAAAAGAAGGAATCCCTGAGGAGCACTTCTTGATCTAGTCAGAGGTATGAGCAGGGCTACTGGAATTACGCGACTGTTTGGGTTCACCAACTTTTGCACAATTATACATTTTCTGCATTATCCACATAATTCATCATCTGCTGCCTAATCTGCAGATTTGAACAAACAAAGCCTTGTTTCTTGCTCAAATGGCTCAAACGTTACAAAAATGAAGCAACAAGTGTTACAGCATGGTGGAAGCTCCTTTGTAAACCTAGAAGGATTACCTGTTACTTATTGTTAAATGTGGATGTTAAATTGGTACCAATGGTGTGCAAACCACTTTTGCTTCTTTCTGCGCCTCTCTTGTCTCTTTCTGCATATATGTTCCTTCTTTCTGCACCTTTCTTTCTTTTTCTGCACTTCTCTTGCCTCTTTCTGCACATCTCTTCTAATGTTTGCACCTCTCTGCCTCTTTCTGCCCCTCTGTTGCCTCTTTCTGTACCTCACTTGCTTCTTTGTGATCCCCTCATGACTCTTTCTGCATCTCTGCTTCTTTCTGCACTTCATTTGTTTCTTTCTGTACCTCTCTTCCTTCTGTCTGGTTCCCTCATGCCTCTTTCTGCACCTCTATTCCTTCTTTATGTACTCCTTTTGTTGCTTTCCTCACTTTCCTTGCCTCTTTTTGTACCCCTCTTGCCTTTTTCTTCACCTCTGTTGGTTCTTTCTGAATTGCTCTTGCTTCTTTTTGCACCTCTGTTGCGAATTTATGCATGCCTCTTTCTGTACCCGTCTTCCCTCTTTCGGTACCTCTTTTTCCTGTTTCTGCATCTCTCTTGCCTTTTTCTGCAGTTCTCTTGCCTCCTTCTGC
This sequence comes from Triturus cristatus, assembly GCF_964204655.1. Classification (NCBI taxonomy): domain Eukaryota; kingdom Metazoa; phylum Chordata; class Amphibia; order Caudata; family Salamandridae; genus Triturus; species Triturus cristatus. The sequence goes on along the minus strand of NC_140593.1, from coordinate 27,483,705 downwards.
ACCTCACTTCCTTCTTTCTGCACGTCTCTTGCTTCTTTCTGCACCCTTCTTCTCTTTTTCTACACATCTCTTACCTGTTTCTGTACCTGTCTTGCCTTATTCTCTAAATTTCTTTGTTCTTTCTGCACTGCTCTTGCCATTTTTTGTACCCCTCTTGCCTCTTTGAGCACCTCTTTTGCTTCTTTCTGCACTTCTATCTCTTCTTTCTGCACCCCTATTGCCTCATTCTGCACCTCTGTTGCTTCTTTCTGCACTTCTATTGCCAATCTCTGCACCTCTCTTGCTTCTTTCTGTACTTCCCTTGCTTCTTTCTGCACCTCTCTTGCTTCTTTCTGCACCCTTATTTCCTTTCTTGCATCACTTTTGCCTCTTTCTGCTGTTTTCTTGACAATTTCTGTACCTCTCTTGCCTTTTCTGCACTTCTCTTGCTTCTTTCCAAACCTCTGTTACTTCTTTCAGCAATTCTCTTGCATCCTTCTGCACTTCCTTTGCATGTTTCTGAACCTCTCTTGCATATTTCTGCACCTCTGTTGCCTCTTTCCATACCTCACTTGCTTCTTTCTTCACCCCTCTTTCCTCTTTCTGTACCCCTATTTTCTCTGTCTGCTCCGCTTGCTCCGCTTTCTGTACCTCTGTTCCCTCTTTCTGCATATTTCCTGCCTGTTTCTGTACCTCTATTGATGAATACAAGCCCCAGCTAGGCCCGCAAGAGACAAGGGTTCGCTCTTCTGTAACGAAATCTATAAGGAAGTTGGCACGGAAACTGCAAAGTACAAAAACAACGTTTATTAACCCTTAAGGGTGGTCCTACAATCCACACAACACTCTTCAGTATTGCAAGGAGTAGCACACCGAGCTTGCGTACATTGTCCCCTTTTATACACAACAGAGGGGCTCATGAGTGGGTGGATACCACATGAAGTCGAAGAACATTACCATTTAGGGTCATTCTCGATACAGAATCAATACATGGGCGGAGCTAACTCACTCCTCGAGCCCGCGAAAACACATGGTCAAGCAAAGCTAATTATAACAGATGTGGTCAAGTCTGGGCATGCGCCAGATGGACAGGAGGGCTATTTATGAACTGTTGCTAGGCAGATTACAAGAGCAACTAACACAGAGGTCGGACTCTCCTCATGGCGAACACGTGGCAGCATGTCAATACAAAATGGAGTCCGGACTTCGGTCAACATACTGAAGAGAACACGATAAAAGAGAAGCATTAATGTTTTCAGTAAATGCTTAATCACATTCTGCCTTAATTTACAACAGACGACCCTTTCAGCATTTACTGAAGACATCCGGCTTCCAAGAATAATCATCGTATATGTCAATTATCATCATCCCTTTAACCTCTTTAGCTAGACCCTTCTGGCGAGCAACATCGGCAATAGCTTTCTTATCTGGAATGCAGAATGAAATGCATACAGAACAGCATAATGGTCCACATTGAATACACATACAGAGAAAGAACAGAATTGCTAAGATAATACAAAGACCAGTTAGAACCTTCCAACCCCAAGCAGTAACCAACGCCCAAAACCATCCAGAAAAGGACCAAGTGCCGTTCTCTGTGTGTATTTCAGCTGCTATTTTGTGCAGCTTATTAATAGCGCTATAAACAGATGGCGTATGATCAGGGATAAACACGCAGCAGCTACTTCCAATAATTTTACAAGCTCCTCCTCGATCAGCTAGCATCACATCCAGTACCATACGATTCTGCAGTGCAACAATTCTGGTTATCTGTAATTCTTCCGTAAGATTCCCAAGAGCAGCAGCAGTCTGATTAGTCACAGCTTCTACCACTCTCGTTAATCTCCGGATCTTCCTACTATTCAAAGCAGCTCCAACAAAGAAAAACAGTCCTAAGTTGAAATCAATATACTGCTGCAAGCTAGTATCCGATTGATCCACATCATCAATTGATAAAGTACGTTTATATCTATTTACAGTCACGTTATTCAGCAATTTCAAGTCCTTATGATACGACGCGGGTGCTAGAAATACAGGGGGTAATAGGAATGATACATAGCATACCCCGGACCACCCAGCCGGCAAACGGTAATAACCTTTATTTCCACATACAAAATAGGTATTATGGGATGCTAGGAAGGTGCTGTTGTTCAGTCCGTCAATATTTAATACTGTTATACAATCACTGACACCAACAGGGATAAAACCCACACTCTGGACACACAGGTCCGCTTGGGCTTGGGCCACTTGGATCACGAATTTTTCCTTCCCCACAGTGTCTCTGGTATTCGTGAAGATATAGGGAATGGATTCATTGTCCGGTCGGTACTCTTCCCATTCCCAAATTGTTCCATTTGCCTGTGGATATCCATTTCTGTCCTGATGACATTCTTTATTAAGTCTGAACAGCAGTCGCCCCACTGTCGGTTTCCGAGTAGCAAATAACAAAGTGTACCATGCTCTACAAGAGCCATTATGAGAGAAAGGAAGTGGTATGAATGGCGTACCTCCTTTCTTCTGATGGGCTGGCATCATCCCACATATCCAACAGTTCGTAGCGTTCGTAGCAACGTGGGTATGATGCAGCATCTGAATGAAAGTGTTATTCAAGTAGGACTGTCGATGCTTTAATTCTTGATACGGCAATGTATAAAAGTAGTGCTCCGCAGGCACCGGAGTCGTCAACACAAGTGTTTTCCGAGCAGGTGTGACCTCCTCCACAAACCATGTTGTTATGCCAACAATAGCTATTGTTAGCATGAACCCCAACGCACAAAAGACTTTCTTCGTCTCCATGTCAAAAAGAAACAGTACCCTGATATCTTCCTGTAACTAAAAGTCTGTCAGAACTCTTCCCCTTGGGCAGCGGTTGATTTCTTCACCAGCGGGCCAAGACGGGTGTCACTACACTAATGCAGGGCTGATCCCCCCCCCTTGCCTCAGCGGCTCTCCGTTTCACTAACCCAAGGGCCGTTCTGACAGTATGTCCCGGTACTGAAGATCTCACTTCCTTGGTCGCAGATGATATCGCCTTCCTCCAGAAGTCGTGTGGTCCGAAAAGAGCTCCTCAGTGTCGTTTGGCCTCGCAACACGGCCTGTCTCTGCTGCCAGGACTTCTCGTTGATCGGTCAGCACGGCAGACTCCACCAATCCGGGCGGTACCTTCCGACAGTGTAAGGAATGGATCCAATTCTTCCTGTTCGAGACTCGCACTGCCGTCCTCGTTGCAAGAAGAACTTGCTCAGGTCCGACCCATCTCGGCTCCAAACTGTTCGATCTGTCAAAGACCTTTATCATCACATGATCTCCGGGCCGGAGACCATGTCCTTCGCCCGTAGACCGATCAGGGAGCGCCTCTCGGACCTGTTGATGAATAGAAACCAAGTTATCCGTTAACTGTGCCAGATAATCACTCATCATCACACAAGGTACATCATACACAGCCTTAGGCCTTGGTGGACCCCAAATATTCATTGGGCGTCCAAATACGATCTCATAAGGTGTAAGGCCGGTTCGAGAGTGTGGCACCGACCTAATGGATAATAACGCCAGTGGCAAGGCGTCCGGCCAAGTCAAAGATGTCGAAGCTTGGATTTTGGCGATCTTAAGCTTCAGTGTACCATTATACTTCTCGACTAGTCCTGCAGACTGGGGGTGGAACACGGCGTGGAACTTCTGAGTGATGCCTAGGCCCTTCAAGACATACTTTATAACATCCGCTACAAAGTGAGGCCCATTATCACTCCACAGAAGTCTACAGACGCCGTATCGAGGGAAAAATTCTTTTAGCAGTACCTTCGCCGTGGTCATTGCAGTATTATCTTTCGTAGGGTACGCCTCAACCCATTTACTGAAGGCGCAGACCACTACTAGAACATACTTCAAATTGTTACAGCGCTCAAGCTGGATATAATCCATCTGCAAAACCTCAAAGGGTGCAGTGGGCGTCGCAAATCCTCCTGCTGGAGTTCGCGTGCCCTTCCCTGGGTTATACTTCAGACAGATCATACAAGTCTGCACCACCCTCTTTGCCGTGCTAGCAATCTCTGGATGCTCCCAGACTTGGGTAAGCAATTTTACAATTGCGGAAGCTCCAACATGTGCTAGCCCATGTGCCATTTGAACCATGGGTTGTACGAAAGCCGTGGGTAACTTCCATCTATCCATCTGCTTATTTCTCCAACAACCCTCGTCATCCAACTCTCCCTCACTAGCCCATTGCTCCCGCTCCTTATCAGAAGCGGTTCTTTGTATTTCTCGCACTTCTTCCTTTGCATCACGCCATCTCTCCACCTGTGATTTCACTACATACATGGCAGTAGTACCGGGCTGCATCGCAGTCTCCCGTGCCACTCGGTCTGCTAACGCATTCCCTTCTCCAACTTTATCAACTACTTTCCTATGGGCACTACACTTAACAATGGCAATTTTCTTCGGGTACGTCAATGCAGTTAGAAGATTGTGGACTAACTCCCCATGCATTATCTGTACCCCATGTGACGTTAGAAACCCTCTCTCCTTCCAGAGTAGCCCGAAATCGTGTGCTACTCCGAAGGCATAGCGGCTGTCTGTGTACACATTCACACACAATCCTGTACTGAGCTCACACGCTCGTGTTAACGCTATCAGTTCCGCTGCTTGAGCTGATTTCTGTGGTATGCGTGCTGTCTCCACTATCGTTTGTAATGTGGTAATTGCGTACGCCGCTGAAGCCGTACCATCTGGTAGCTTCAGGCAGGATCCGTCCACCCACAGTTCTCCATCTACCTCTGAAAAGGGCGTATCCTGGAGATCAATACGATCCTTTGTTTGTTCCTCAGTCACAAGAATACAATCATGCGCTTTCCGCGCCTCAGGCTGGGCCTCAGGGTATGGCAACAATGTGGCCGGGTTTAATGTTACGCACCTTTTCAACGTAATATGAGGAGCCAAGAGCGTCAACTCATATCCCGTTAAACGGGCACTGGTCAAATGCTGCGTCTTTGTTTGATTAAGCAGGGCATCAACAGCATGGGGAACTAACACCAACAGTTTATGGGACAACACAATTCCTTCACTTTGGCGTATTGACACAGCTGTCGCCGCAACCGAGCGAAAACACCCCGGCAATGCGCGGGCGACAGGATCAAGTACGGCCGAAAAGTATGCACAAGGGCGTTGCTTATCACCATGCATCTGTACTAGAACTGACAATGCACATCCATCTTTCTCATGCACATACAACGAAAAGGGTTTCGCATAATCAGGGGTCCCTAACACTGGTGCTGAACAAAGGGCCTGTCGCAATTGCTGAAAAGCAGCATCACACTCATCTGACCAAGGGATTGGGATGGGCGTATCTTTTGTCAAGAGAGCTAGTAATGGCTTAGCCGTGTGTGAAAACCCCAGTATCCACTGTCTACAAAAAGAAACAAGGCCCAAAAATGCACGCACATCCTTCTGCGTGGATGGTCTCGGTGTGTCCAAGATTACTTGGATACGATCTGGTGTGAGTGCACGCCCCTCCTTAGACAAAAGGTGACCCAAATAAGTCACCTTTGGTCTACAGAATTGCAATTTCTTCCTAGAGACCTTGTGATTGTGGGAGGCTAAAAAGGAAAGTAAGGATAGCGTGCTTTTCTCGCACAACTCCAGGGTGTCAGCCGCCAACAAGATGTCATCGACATATTGAATGAGGGCGACCCCCTCGAGTAAAGCAAAGGAATCCAACTGTCGTTTCAAAGCCTGACTGTAAATACTAGGGCTTTCTGTGTAGCCCTGGGGAATTCTACAAAAGCGATAAGATCTATTGTTTAATGTGAACCCAAAAAGAAATCGGCTATCAGGGTGAATGGGAATAGAAAAGAAGGCATTTTTCAAATCAATCACTGAGAACACGGTCGCCGTAGGCGGGACCAAGGTAAGCAACGTCGTGATATCGGAAACCACCGGGTACTGAGGTATCACGATCTTGTTTACCTCCCTCAAATCAATTATAAACCGATAGACCTTTGCATCCGTGTCCTTTTTCAAAATAGGGAGAATCGGACTGTTACAGATATTATAAGGAACTTCTTCCACTACTCCTACTGCGATCAAATCTTGCACAATCTGTATGAGAGCTTCCTCGCCCTCCTGTGAAATACGATACTGTGGGAGGCGTGGTAGCACCGCCCCCTCCTGGACACTAATGTGGACCGGAGGAATCACCATTTGTCCCACATCCGTGTCCGAAGTCGCCCATAAAGCGCGGGGGAGGGTAGCCAACAACGCATCCTCTGAGATCGTACACATCCGCCCAGATCGGGGGTAGTTGTCATTTAAAATCACCCTCACACCCTCAGGGGAACAGCGAATCGTAGCCCTAAAGTGTTTTAACATGTCAAGGCCCATAATGTTATCCGGTGTGTACGGGGCAAGCAGGAACGGACAGGGCGCAGAAAAACAATCAACCTTAAATGTAAGGGGCTGCGAAAGAGGGCTGCGGGAGAGCGTACCGTCAAACCCTACCGATGTAACCATTGAGCCGGATGGGGGAGCCCCCGGAACCAAGTACCTAGACAATGCACTACGTGTCGCTCCTGTATCCACTAGGAACTGATCAGTAGAACCTAAAACCTCAGCCGATACATAAGGACCCGTCTGATCGACCGGCACCTCAACTGATTCAGACCCCCATCCAACGCATTCCTATGCATGCTGAGAATCGTGATATCCCGAGTGATCGATATCCGATACATGATACTGGTGCTGGCGATCGAAAACATTCGAGCTATCTCGGTGCTGTCCTGCAGTATCAAAACGGATATTGTCGTTAGAGTTCCCTCTAAAGTTCGAGAAGCCCCCTCTACCTCTCTGGCCACCCGGAGTGTGCCCCTGCCGCGAAGCACGCAACGCTGGGCATTCCCTGGCCCAATGGCCCAACTGCTTACAGTACGCACATTGGTTCCTATTCAAATCAGGTCGGCCCGAAGGGGGACCATAAGATCCGCCCCTTCCCCTATTGTTATTACCCCGGCAGGGCGGGCCATATACTTGTGCTAACATGACTTTTGTTTTGAGATCTTTCGATTTCTTCTCCTCCTGGCCCTTCGCCTCGTGCTCCTGACGCTCATAATACTGGGCGATGGTCAGAAGGGCCGTCGGTGTCGCGGAGGACCAAGAACTCTCACTCGCTTTTAACCGGGCCGCAACTGCCGGTAGCAGATTAGCCACATATTTGTCCGCGAAAAGGTGGCGGCCTGTGTCGTCGGTAAGCGACTGGCCACTAAAATCATGGAACGTTTCTTCAAAGCGCGTGAAGAAATCTGCCACTGACTCATCAACTTTCTGCTTACATGCCGCCAACATATTCCAGTCAATCTTTTTGGGGGGGATTATTGTTTTTAATTTAGCCACAATAGCAGCAGGGAGATCTAGAATATTCCGGGGTGGTTTCTGTGCGGGCTTCCGCTCCCTATCCTCATCCTCAAGTTCAGACCACCGAGCCTTAAAGGCAACTACGTCATCTACCTTTCGGACAGACCGCCACGTGTCCGGTGGTAGAATAAGACCAAAGAACAGATCTATATCCGCTAGGGTCATAATGCAAGAATTCAAGGCCCCCTCAACTTCTTCATAGAAGGCCGCTGGATTCTTGCGGGGGTCAGGCAATGCATTCTTTAACGCCATAACATCGGCCCTATGCCAAGGGGTATAAACCCAATTGTACACAAAATATCCCTTAGCATCGGCGGAGTTAATGTCCGAGCTAGTCCCCGCTCCTTTAGGAGGAACATACAAAGGCGCCGCCTCTCGCATTGGTTTAACATGCACTACGACATCCTTATCTGACTGGGAGGTGGATGGGTGGCCCCCTGCCGCAACCGAATCCAACTGCTGCTCCTCCTCCGCTTGTTGACGTGCTTTCTCTCTAAGGGCCAGCACCTCGTCCCGTAAGGCGAACAGCCGTCGAGCCGCCTCTGGAGCCTTAGGGGGAGAAAAAACACCATCATGTAATGCTTTAGCCTCCGATGTCACCTCTGCAGGCTCAAAAACACTGGAATATTTTCGGAAAGCGGCAATTACTTCCTCAGAAAAATGAGACAAAAAATACACCCTCTCTCTATCTTGCCACGACCCCCAAGTTTGAAATAAGTCCTCTATGGACACCTTGCCCTTAAGTGCACGAAGGGAAAGTTTCCGAAGCTCAGCCATGTGCTCGGCCGATAACATGGACCGCGTGTCTACCTTACCCGAAGCTGGGCCAGAATCTTGCGGCCGTGGAGCAGACGCGCCAACATAAGGGGGCGGAGAGCGATCTAGTAAATAAAAATCATCATCAGGATTATTAAGGACAGGATAAAGCGGCTGGCGAACAACATATTGACCCGAAACTTGTAGCCTACGCTCTTTCTCTTGTCTATCCGTCTGCTCTTTGTCCTCCCGACGCTTTGCTTCTTGCGCTCGCACATGATCATTCTTTCGTTGCTCTTTATCAAACAGCGCTTTCTCACGTTTCTCTCGCTCACGCACTTCCTTCACCCATAACCGCACACACTCAAACATATCCTGACGAGCACGTCGCTTACACATACACTGTTCCACATACTCAATCTTACGCATATCAAACGATCCATACAAAGGCCATCGCAACTCAGGATCCTTTTTGGTATATTTCCTCCACAACGTGCTGTACATTATGGAAGAAAGACCATGCTTCACGTACATATCCCTATTAGGAGTCCCCTCTGGGGGAGCTGGAGCAGATTCCTCGAGGTTCAACCGGTTCCCTAAACAGCAGCACCACTTACGGAGTGCGCTAAAAGCAGGCATGCTAGGAATAATGCAAAATATGCAGTATTATCAAGAAAAATGGCACTTAATCGTTGCGCCGTTCCAAGTTTACACAGCTCCGGAGAAATTTCTCCACATTACCTGCCTATATGTGTTGCAACGCATATATTTTCACAAAGACAAATTCAAAATATGACTAGTCACCATCAATCAAACTCAAAATAGCCAGACCAGGCTTCAAAACTCGGAGCAAGTACCGTACAACGGTTCTTACCAATCAAGAGTCCAGGTTCCAACTGCCAAGCTCCACAATCGCCCAAACGGCTCTCACGGCAGGACCGACAGAAGAGGTCTCAGTCGATGACCGGCGCCACCCAGACGGTCAGCTCGGAAGGGAAGGAAGAAAAACCTCGGGATGCCAGGGCTAAGACGCCGCTGGCAGTGATCACGTCCCCGGCCAAACTCCTCACCTTCGTCGCGACCAGTCCTTCGAGCATCCGAGTCGCCGATGAGCCCCACGTGACGGGCGCCAATTGATGAATACAAGCCCCAGCTAGGCCCGCAAGAGACAAGGGTTCGCTCTTCTGTAACGAAATCTATAAGGAAGTTGGCACGGAAACTGCAAAGTACAAAAACAACGTTTATTAACCCTTAAGGGTGGTCCTACAATCCACACAACACTCTTCAGTATTGCAAGGAGTAGCACACCGAGCTTGCGTACATTGTCCCCTTTTATACACAACAGAGGGGCTCATGAGTGGGTGGATACCACATGAAGTCGAAGAACATTACCATTTAGGGTCATTCTCGATACAGAATCAATACATGGGCGGAGCTAACTCACTCCTCGAGCCCGCGAAAACACATGGTCAAGCAAAGCTAATTATAACAGATGTGGTCAAGTCTGGGCATGCGCCAGATGGACAGGAGGGCTATTTATGAACTGTTGCTAGGCAGATTACAAGAGCAACTAACACAGAGGTCGGACTCTCCTCATGGCGAACACGTGGCAGCATGTCAATACAAAATGGAGTCCGGACTTCGGTCAACATACTGAAGAGAACACGATAAAAGAGAAGCATTAATGTTTTCAGTAAATGCTTAATCACATTCTGCCTTAATTTACAACACTCTTGCCTCTTTCAGTACCTCTGTTGCTCCTTTATGCATTTCTCGTGCTCTTTTTGTACCCCTTGTGTCTCTTTCAGCACCTTTGCTGCTTCTTTCTGCACTTCTCTTCCTTCTTTTTACACCCTTACTGCTTCTGTACCACTCTTGCCTCCTTGTGCACCTCTTCTACCTTTTTCTGCACTGCTCTTTCTTCTTTTTGCACCTCTGTTTGTTCTTTCTGCACTACTCTCGCTTCTGGCTGCACCTCACTTGCCTCTTTCCGCACTTCTCTTGCTTCTTTCTACACCTCTGTTGCTTCTTTCAACAATACTTTTGCGTCTTTCTGTACTTCTTTTCCTTCTTCCTGCACCCTTCCTCCCTCTTCCTGTACCTCTCTTGCCTTTTTGTGTACCTCTCCTACTTCTTTCTGCACTCCTCTTGCCTCTTTTTGCACCTCTGTTGGTTCATTCGGCACTGCTCTTGCTTCTTTCTGCACCCCTCTTGCCTCTTTCTGCACCCCTATTTTCTCTTTCTGTACCTCTCTTGCCTCTTTCTGAACCGCTGTCCCCTCTTTCTTCACCTTTCCTGCCTGTTTCTGTACCAATGCCTCTTTCTGTACCTGTGTTGGTACTTTCAAACTTCTCTTGCTCTTTCAGCACCTCTGTTGCTTCTTTCTGAACTCCACTTCCTTCTTTCTGTATACCGCCTGCCTCTTTCCTTACCTCTCTTGTCTCTTTGTGCACCTCTCCTACCTACTCTTGCTTCTGGCTGCACCTCACTTGCCTCTTTCCGCACTTTTCTTGCTTCTTTCTACACCTCTGTTGCTTCTTTCAACAATGCTTTTGCCTCTTTCTGTACTTCTTTTCCTTCTTTCTGCACCCCTCCTCCCTCTTACTGTACCTCTCTTGCCTTTTTGTGTACCTCTCCTACTTCTTTCTGCACTCCTCTTGCCTCTTTTTGCACCTCTGTTGGTTCATTCTGCACTGCTCTTGCTTCTTTCTGCACCCCTCTTGCCTCTTTCTGCACCCCTATTTTCTCTTTCTGTACCTCTCTTGCCTCTTTCTGAACCGATGTCCCCTCTTTCTACACCTTTCCTGCCTGTTTCTGTACCTCTCTAATGCCTCTTTCTGTACCTGTGTTGGTACTTTCAAACTTCTCTTGCTCTTTCAGCACCTCTGTTGCTTCTTTCTGAACTCCACTTCCTTCTTTCTGTATACCGCCTGCCTCTTTCTGTACCTCTCTTGCCTCTTTGTGCACAATCTCCTACCTTTTTATGCACCCATCATACCTCTTTTTGCACCTCTGTTGGTTCTTTCTGAACTGCTCTTGCTTCTTTCTGCACCTCATGTGCCTCTTTTTTCACTTCTCTTGCTTCTTTCTACACATATGTTGTTTCTTTGAGCAATTCTCTTGCCTCTTTCTGCTCTTCTCTTCCTTCTTTGTGCACCCCTTCTAACACTTTCTGCACCTCTGTTGCCTCTTTCTGCACCTCTGTTGCTTCTTTCTGCACTTTTCTTGCCTCTTTCTGCACCACTGACTTAGAGGTAGTTTTAATCCCCTGCCATATTATGAACTAGGGCCTTACAGGGGAGGTCATGCCAATCACAGGGGTACCCCAACCCACAGTATACCCTATTGTATGTAGTTATTTTCACTGTATTCTAAGTGTCTTTCAGCATAGCACTGGTTCCGGGCCTGGTTAGTCAGAGTCAGTTACCACTAGTACCAGTCAGCAAAAAGTTGGGGCATAGGATGACTTTGCAACAAGACCTCTTTCTGCACCTCTGTTGGTTCTTTCTGCATATCTCTTGCTTCTTTCTGCACCTTTCTTCGTCTTTCTGGACTTCTGTTGCCTCTTTCTGCATTTCTCTTGCTTCTTTCTGCCATTTCCTTCCTCTGTCTGCACATGTCCTACCTCTGTAGGCATAGTTAGAAATTAGCATTTAAAAAACCTTTGAAATTCACTGAAAAAAACAGGTTTCAGGGATGTTATAGTTATGAATTAGCATTTAAAAAAGCGTAGAAATTCACTGAAAAAACATAGGTTTGAAGGACTTTATAGTTAGAAATTAGTATTAAAATTTTTTGAAATTCAGTGAAAAAACAATAGGTTTCAGGGACGTTATCTTTAGAAATTAGCATTTTAAAAACCTTTGAAATTCAATTAAAAAGCAATAGGTTTCAGGGATGTGATAGTTAGAAATTAGCATTTAAAACACCTTAGAAATTTACTAAAAAATCCACAGGTCTCAAGGGGGTATAGTCAGTTGGACATTTCATTTATACAAAACAAAAGAAATTCAGCCGTTATAGTTAGGGGTGGGCGGAATTTGCGTAATTGCGTTACGCAAATCTCCGCGAAACGGTAAAAAATCTCCGCAAACACGCAGAAATTCCGCGAACACGCGGAATTGCTTGTTCGCGATGCTTTTTTCCTGTTCACAATTGCTGTTTGCGTGCTCGGGGAGAAATATCTCGCGAACACGCATTTTGAGAACGCGAACAAGCAAAAATTTCGCGAAATCGCGGAAAGCAGACTTTTGAGCAATTTCGCGTTCTCCGCGGAACGCGAAATTACGCAAATTCCGCAAATTCTGCGAGCGGAACGGAATTTACCGCCCAGGCCTAGTTATAGTTAGATGATCTAAATATAACTCATGCTCCTGCAATGCACTGCTGATGATGTCACATATTACATCATTCATTACATGGTCAGTGACATCATTGATAACATCATCCACGTGATAATCTGATGCGCCTCCTCATACCCCAATAGAACCTTTGATACACCCATTCTAAAATTCAGACTACCATTTTCGAAACCACATACACACCAATATCAGTTATTACATACCCACTCACTGATTCCTAGGTCTATACACAAATCCACCCATTTACCAATTCAGTCACTCATACATGCAGTCACTCATCAATACAGCACTATCATATGCACTCATATACCTATACAGACACTCACGCACCACCACTCATCCATAGAGTTACTCACACACCTAGTCAGTCATGCATCACACTCCCATTTACACCTACACACCTCACTTATTCATTCAGATATTAACACATACTTACACTCTTATACAATCACTGATACAAGCACACACTCATCAGCACACGCTCATCCATAAAGCCACTCTCACAATCACTCCCTCTCACATATAGTTATTTATATACTCCAAGATTCACATATAATGCCTTTTATGTATATAATTACTCGCACATGTACCACTGAGACATCCATTCACTAACCAACACACCCATACATACACTCACCCACTCATGCAACCCTTCGAGATACACCCAGTGAATTACCCACTCACACATCTATGCACACCCAGGCACAAATACAGCTATTCAGAAAACCAAACAATAACCCATATAGACACTCATGTAGCTACTTACCAACCCATGCAGCCGCTTACACAGCAACAAACAGACTGATACAGACATTCACACAGATTAGTCACTAACCCATGCATTCAGTACGACATGTTTAATCACTCATTTATACAGTCAGTCACACACCTACTAAATCATCCATTCTAACACTTATACACCCACTCATTATTCAATACACCTTGGCATATATATATATATAAAATATTTTTAAAGTTCACAGAAAAACAGTCACTGGATGATATCATCAGTGATGTCATCAGTGATGTCATTTGAGATGTCATCAGTGATGTCACCGACCATGTCATGAATTATGTAATATGTGACATCATCAGCAGTGCATAAGTTATAGTTAGCTCAACTAACTATAATGGCAGAATTTTTCTGGGTTTTTTTTACGTGTGAAATACCCAACTAACTATAATGTCCATGAAACCTGTGTTTTTCAGTGAATTTCTCAGTTTTTTAAAATGCTAATTTCTAACTATAACGTCTGTGAAAACAATGTTTTTTTATCAGTGAATAATATATATATATATATATATACCTGACAGGATTCCGCCTGGAGCACACCTGCACGCCAACAATCCAAGAGGAGAGCGGGAACAAACAGAGACCGACCCTGAAAGCGAGTGAGTTGATTTTCTTTATTAAATTCACAGCACCGCCTGCATGACGCGTTTCAGCCTCCCCAGAGGCCTTGATCACATGACGCCATGGGAGTTGTGATCCCGCATTTTAAAGTGCACAATGCTAATTGGTAAGATGATACAATTGGCTAATTCAAACGCTGCATCAATAGACATAGAAGGGTTAAATACACATTGGAGCATGGACAAGAGCGGGGCAATAGCAACAAAAGCGACTGCGTTTAACAATTTAAAAGTGCTAAAGTGCAAATTTCATTAGATAAAAACATAATTGTGTGATAAAATCATTTCATCAGGACTGGCAAGTAATTGATATTAAAAACAACAATGTTTTAAATCAACATATTTTTGTGTGAACATGTCTGTTGTTTTTGATTACGTGCACAAAAAACTGGAAGCAATAAAGTTGTTTGTAACTAACTCTAATAACAGTGCTTTCCTATAAATACACAACATGCATCTGATGTAGACTGTTAGATATAAAACCCCAGTGGGTGTACTCCAACAATTTCCAATAAGATGCCCCTGGCAATTCAAACACTGATTTATCTGCCAGGAAATCTTGCACAATTACTTATGCCTGTCTTAAGAACGCAGTGCCACCTGCGAATCATAATCTAATGTGTAAGGTTACTGTGTGTTACATATACAGGAGCCTTAATTCCCTTCTTAATCCATGTTTTAACCCACATTTCTGACAAGTGTCAAAGTGTGTCTAGATGCAGAAAAAAACATATAAAATTCTGAGTATATCTAAAGATATGTCATCTATACTGTGTTTAAAACCTGCAGTGGGTAGAGGAGGTGTGACCTACACGCAAAGCAACCTAACAAATAGGGGAAGAAGATTGATCTAACCCAATTTACAGACAAGTGAAGAAATCTTCACTGGCATTAAGACCCTGCGGTGACTTGGTGTCTAGCTCGAGGATATATCTTGTTTCTAGGGCACGGAGCAATGCTTCTCTGTTTCCACCACGTCTTAATGGGAGCACTGCATCTATAACAAAGAACTTTAATAATTCACTTTTGTTATTGTGTAGTTCCTTGAAATGGCGTGCCACCGGGTAAGACGCATCATTGCCACTGATTGCACGCATATGCTGGAGTATCCGTTTATGGACCTGCAACTTGGTGCTACCCACATATTGCAGGCCACACGGACACTCCAGCACATAAACCGCGTACTCGGTTTTGCATGTGAGTGGTTTTGTGATGGAACGAGGAATATCGCAGAACGGAATTGTGTACTGCGTCTTGTTGACTTGTGGTAAATATTTAAATTACCTGTACTATTTTTATGCGGTAAAGTCTAGTAAGAATAACTCAGTAAAAATAAGAGGCAGAATCCGTGGTATTAGAGGTTCTAAAAAGGACTTTCACCCTTATGCATCAAGCCAAAATCCAGTCGGTAAAATACCGATTCCTTATTAGCTCCCGGTATTGTGTTAAAAATACCCAATCCCAATGCATCAACCCAAAACCCGAGCAAATAACGAATCGCTAAATAAATAACCTCGGACATACCGAATCGCTAATACCCAAAATGCTAATTTACCGAATCGCTAAATACCGAATTCGCAATTACCGAAATCACTATTAGCTCCCGGAATTTGCCAATAGCAAACAACGAATCGCACCCCAATGCAACAAAACTCGCAAATAACGAAAATCCCAAAAATCGCTATTTTGCCTGAGCTAAATAAGGGGAATCAAAACCTGGAGGTAAAGTCACAAAAAAAAAAAATAAAAAAAATAAAAAAAAAGCTACATGTGCAAATGATTGAGGCAATCACTAAACCCTTAAATTTGGCCCAGGAGACCCTGTTGGCTCCCACAAAATGGCTGCCCTCTACGTGCTAGCAAGGAGGATGCGGATCAATGCAGCAGGACAGCGCAGGAGAAGGGTCCAGGAGCGAGTGTTCAGACTGCGCATAACCCTGCTCGGCCAGAATGAGGACGAGGTGTACCAGAAATATCGCCTCAATCGCGCTATGATCATGCGCCTGATTGCAGACCTGGAACCATTACTGCAGCACCAGACCCACCGGACAAATGCAATCCCTGCGCACGTTCAGGTACTATGCAGCCTGCACCTACTGGCCTCAGGGAGTTTCCAGGGGGTAATTGCGGTTGCCGGAGGTGTTTCGCAAAGCGCACTGTCACGCTTCTTCCAAAAATTCCTAGATGCCATGCTGACAATGCTCCACAGACACATCAGCTTCCCCACAACCCCACAGCAGTTGGACCGCACCAAACAGGCATTCTACCAGGTGGCACAATTTCCACATGTGATTGGATGCATCGACTGCACGCATATCCCCATATGCCCTCCGTCAGCAAATGAGTACCTTTTCAGGAACCGCAAGTCATACCACTCGATCAACGTGCAGGTTGTGTGCGATGCCAACAACATCATAACGGACCTAGTGGCACAATTCCCAGGGAGCACACACGACTCATACATCTTCCGCAACAGTGGAATGCACAGGCGACTACTCAATGGCGAATTTGGAGAGGGACTCCTGTTAGGTAAGTAGAACTACGCTTCCCCACACCAACACCACACATGTATGTACATCACCAATGCTAAGTCTATGCTTCTATCTTCTAGGTGACAGTGCTTACGCCCTGCGGGAATACATACTAACCCCATACCTAAATCCAGCAACCCCGCAGGAACATCGCTACAACGCTGCACACATCAGCACGAGGAATGTGATAGAGCGGACTTTTGGGATTCTCAAGAGCCGCTTCCGTATCCTCCACAAGACTGGCGGCGCAATGCTATACCAACCAGACACATGCTGTCGAATAATAGCTGTATGTGCAATGCTGCACAACATTGCCACCAGAAGGGGGATACCCATGGAGGTGGACAGGGATGACGACCCCCAGGCTGACCAACCACCCGCCCAACGACGACCAGCACACATCCCAAACACAGCAGAGGGCCATAGGAGGCGGACAGACATAACGCAAAATCATTTTTGACCCTGGGTAAAATGAGACATTACAAGTTGGTGTTGGGTGCAACTGTTTAATGCACAGTAGCACTGAGGATTGTGCAACAGAACTAGCATTGTGAATCATGCTCCGATTGTATAAATGTAAATAAAAGTTTCCTTAAAGTCAGGCCTGTGCAAACAGAATAATTGGATGGCCATGGTTGCTCCACCATGGACCTGCAGCATGTCCAAATTTCTAGTGCCGCTTGCCACGTACACCAAGCCTCCGCTCAGGTGCATCCAAACCCTCACCACGGCCTGTCCCCGTGGAGGCACGCGAACTGCGGCGCCTGGTGCTGGCCTCTGCCAGTGACACGCTGCTGACACTGGAGGCAGCCTCACTGGTGTCATCCCCTCCCAATGCTGCAGCACTGCATGTGCTGCTCTGAAGTTGTTCCACAGCAGTGGTGATGTGTCCCAGTGACTTGGCAACATCACCGCAGAAGTGCCCAAGGTCCACCTGCAGGGAGACTGTGCGGCGTGCCAACACAGCGGTGCAGTTGCTGTGCCGTTGTATGGCCTTGGTAGCGGCGGCAGAACGCAACATTAGCTGCCGGTTACTCCTCCTCTGGGACTCATGGCCCTCCCTGATGGCACGGGTGAGCTCACGTACCTCCTCCCTGAGCTGAGCATTGCCATCAGCAACCGCAGTGGTCTGGTCCCTGACCGCCGTGCCCATGTCCCTGACCGCGGAGCCCATGTCGGTGACTGCTGCAGTCATGGCGCGCATCTCCCTCGCTAGGCGCACGATGTTGCAGCTGATGCTAGCCACATGTCTTCCCTGCAGGTTCTGTGTGCGCAGCATCCTCACCTCAATTGCAGAGGTTGTTGGGACATCCTGGTCAGCTGAGGAGACGGAACTGCGACGGGCCCTGTGACGCCGTGCGTGTCTTGAGCCTCCATGTGGTGCAGCAGGTGGTGTGGATGTGCGCTGCGTGGGTGCCAATTGCGGGGGGGGGGTTGCCATCTCCTGCAAGGGCGCAACTTGGTGCCTGTGCCTCTGCGGTATTGTGGCAGCACTGGCTGCAGGCTGGCTTGCTGGTGCCGTTGCTTGTGGCGCAGGTGGTGGTGCCTTGGCTTGTGGCACTGGTGCTGGTGCCGATGATTGTGGCGCTGGTGGAGGTGGTGCTGGTGGGGTGGCAGGTGTTGGCGGTGCGTGCGCATCCTGCACAGTCTCCTGGTCTGACTCCACGGGTGTCTCAGATATGATCAGCTGGTCGCTGTCGTCAGAGTCCCCAGGTGATGCATCTGTGTGTGAAACAGTGCATGATTAGTGGGATGATTACACCTACATAGTGTTGTACCCATCAATGTCCCTCTGTGGTCCAACAAATGAACAGTCTACAGCCATGTACAAAATATGTGTTGTGTGAGGATTTACGCCTGTGCCTGCACTCTGGGCTGACTAGACTACAACTCCCAAGATGCAGTAGTGTCATGTGTGGAACTGTCTGTGCCAGAGCTGCAGACACAGTGAGATTGGGCTGGGGGCATGGGTATGGATTTACGCTATGCTGGGTGTGGCACAGGCATGCATCTTACCTTGGGCACTTGTGGCTGCGCCGGACGTGTCCATCTGGATCACCCCCACGACGGCTTCCCGCTCTATCGTCCCTTCCACAAGGTCCTCCAGGGCTGTGTTGGATGGTGCAGTGCTTGTTCCGCCTCCAGTCCTCCTTGCCTCCCGGAGCCTCTCAGCAATCCTCTCTTTTGCGCGCTTCCGGAGGTCATACCAACGTTTTTTGAGATCGTCGATGCTGCGGCTAGTGACGCCAACCGCATTGACCCTCTCACGGATGCGCTGCCAGATGCGCCGCTTCTCGGTCTCAGGCACCTTGAGGGACAGCTTGTCAAAGAGGCGGTCGTGTTTGCTGGACACTCCCTCGATGAGGTACTCCAGCTCCCTGTCTGAAAACTTCTTCTTGCGCTTGCGTGCAGATTCAGCGCTGGATGGCACTTCCTGCGACATGATGGATGTGTGCTGTGACTGGCAGAATCTGTGTGGCCTCACTCTGCACAGCCTGTCCTTCTTTCCAGCTCCTGTCTGCTCCTCTGTCGAGGCTATGTGGGTGGGGCAGCAGTATTTCCTGGTTGGTGATGTCATCAGCCTGTTCCCTGTGCGACGCGGCAATTTGCGATTTCGCTATTACCGATTCGGTAATTGCTAATTCGGTATTACCGAACTCGCTATTAGCCAAATCGGTATTACCGAACTCGCTATTTGCTAGTGGGGCCGTTTGCGTGCCCCGCTATTAAGGAATCGGTAAATTTAGCGATTTTTAAGGAATCGGTAAATTTTACCGAATCTGTTGATGCATGCCAATTACCGATTCCTTAATGGCGATTCCTTATTTTTCGCTATTAAGGAATCGGTATTAGTTTGGTTGATGCATATGCCCCTAAATTCCTTACAAAGGAATTATGGTTCGAACCAGGCAATCGTATTCCATCACCACGAAGGTTCAGGAAGGGATAGGCAATACATTATTGACAAGTAATAGTATATATATGAAATGTATTACATTAAGACAGATGCAGGAGGCGTAACAGCTGATAATACAGATAAGAGTACACATACGTAATGAAAAAGGAGTTATAATAGGCGTGCATAAAGGCGTATACTAGAAACGTCATTTAAAATGATGTCACAGGTGGGTGGATCCATAAAAGAATCCTGCAATGTCAGCAGAAATACTTGGCAGGGATGCGCGCGCAGCCGCATGACGTGTGATTGACGTGTAACTAGGGGGTGAAGGGAACGTGACATTAGCCCTACGTGAGGAGACAGAAGTCTGGGGGGTCAGGTCAACCTAATCCCGAATCATATCTAATATCTTATGTTTGAGGAACTGTATTATCCAAAAGGAAAGGTCTCTCGGACGGAATCTATTCTATACTGACTGTTAGTGCGTGTACAAGCGTCTAAGTGTCTACATGAGATGCGAGGTGCCATGGGCTTTCCATGGAAACGGAGGCTATGAATTACTTGCATAAAGACAGTGAGGCCGGGCCCTTTGCTCGGTAGCTGGAAGGATGTTTACCTAAACTACTGGACAGGAATGCATTGGATGAGGAGCGGAGCAGATAACTTGAAGGTGAAATACAGTTTTTTTGGCAGGCAACAGGCCGCGTCAGGCACCGTTAGCCGCGCAGGGAGTAGGACAAAGTTCATGGATACAGATGCAAACTCAGACTGGAATTTTCAGAGGCAGAAAGCTGAAAAAGACTTGAGGACAGGATTCAGGGCCTACTCGCCTGAACTGTAAAACGTGAAAAGTGTACCATATAAAGTCGGTGGCCAATCATACTTAGGAATGGAATATCCGACCCATTCATGGCGGATCTGAAAGAGGACATGTTAACGTTGGACGCACATGTATTTGCGTCTTCATAGCTGGAACTGGAGGGAACATACATGTACTTGTAGCATGTACATGGAGCCGTTGGGGTCTAAGATAGGGGACATAACTGATCATAAAATTCATATTTCCCCATTCCCTCCTTGTCCCCTACGGACCCTTCATGAAATATCGATCTTCATCAATCCATCAATCTGTTCATATAGCATCATCTGTTCTTCTTTCTTCTTACGAGGTCTTGAATGAAAACTTGAATGCGGTAAACATGATGTGGCACACAGGCCGCAGATTGCTGGCCCACACTGTAGACACAAGCAGCAACTGAATAGTATGAGAAAGCCAATACCTAGGAAGGATAGGATCCTCCATCCCCAGGCTGACAACACGCTCCAGAACCAACCGGACCACGTCCAGGTGCCTGGACTCTGGTGTATCTGGCTTACAATCTTATGAAGGCGAGTTATGGCTTTATATACTGACGGCGCGTTTTCTGGAATGAAAACACAGCAACTTGATCCGATGACCCTACAAGCTCCGCCCCTATCGGCCAGGATGACGTCAAGGACAAGACGATTTTGAAGAACAACAATCCGCATCGCAGACTGTTCCTCTGTTAAGTTGCCTAGGGCGGAAGTAGATCATTCACTACTGCTTCAAGGGTTCTAGTTAATCTACGTATCAGCTTACTATTAGTGACTGTACCTATGTAGGGAAAGAAACCTTTATTGAAATCGGTGTATTGCTCCCATGCCGTTTCAGTGTAGTCGACAATCGGGAGATCTCTCTGCTGTCTGTTGTGTACTAAATGGGTATTCCTATGGTAATCAGGCGGGGCTAGGAAAACAGGTGGCAGAAGGAATGCAATGTAACAGGTACCATCCCAATCTAGAGGTAAACGTATGTATGCGGTCTGACCACATATGAAGTAGGAATGACGAGAAGCTCTAAATGTAGACTTGCCTTGATCACTAAATTCGATTACAGTGGTACATTTACTATGGCCCATGTGTATTGAACCATTCTTTCTTACACATAATTCACCTTTAACTGGAAATACTGACATAGCGGGCAAGATTGGTACAGCTTCGGATTCAACATTCAGAATCATGAGGTTAAGTGTAAAGTTACCTAATCCATATACTTCATTTTCTAGATCAGTTCCTGTTCTTTTGGGAAGTCCCTCCTTGTTAGGGTAGCAGACTTTAAGTAAAACTAGGTTCAAGTTTCCCCATACCCAGTTGTCTTGGTAAACTACAGAATTTGAATCTAGGGAATTAATCAAACTAAACCATGCTCCACAGGAGGCATTGTGTGTGAATGGATACGGAAAGAGGGGCAGAACTCCCTTGTATTTCTGATAAGGAGGGAGTCGGCCACATATCCAACAATTTGTAGCATTGCTGGTCTGATGGGAATGATGTAACATACTAATGAATGTGTTGTTACGCAGCGCAAATCTATAGGACAACTCATGCGGAGGTAATTCGCTAAAAGAGTGTTCGGCAGTAGCATTGAAAGCACGCTTGGAAATAGGATAATACATATGTAACAGTATTCTTGCGACAATAATCAGAAGACTTAGAAAAAACATAATTAATAATGTCACTATACAGTGACTACGAAGTGATTTACAGTACGCATGTTTCTTGAGCTGTTTCTGTCTATTTCTCTCTCTATTTCGGTCTAGAGGATACATGTCAGAGACAAATTCAACCGATTCACCTTGGAGAGGACTTAAACAATCAAATTGTCTGACTTGCTAGACCTTAGTTTCAGTTTATAGTTCTGTTGGTTAGTATTTTCAACCAAGGGGAGTTTTGAATCAGTCTGTGAGGGAAGGCAGGGCTGAGAGTTCAGTTCAGGTAGTGGTCCATGAATTTTTTTGATATGACTCGAGTGCAGCCACCCTTTGCGACCCTCAATCTTCACGGCTGTCCTTGTGGTGAGAAGAACGAGCTTCGGTGACTGCCAACGAGGCTCCAGCGGGCTCCTCCTGTCGAAGTTTCTCACAAGCACCAGATCACCTGGAACCACTTCATGGGGCTTCACCTCAGTGTTATCGGGAAAAGCTGCAGCTACCTGTGAACGACAAGATTGTAGTGCAGACATCAAGGAAGCCAGGTAATCTGTCAGCATATTACAATCAACATCAGTGATTTTACGAGGTATAGGCGTCCCCCACATATTTGGTGGCCTACCGAAGACCACCTCATACGGGGATAGCCCTGTTCGAGAATGTGCTACCATTCTCATGTAAAAGAGCGCAACTGGTAAGGCTACTATCCAGTCGACACCTTTTTCTCTACAGATTTTGGACAGTCTAATTTTCAGAGTTTGATTATGGCGTTCCACGAGACCTGCTGCCTCGGGATGTCGAACACAGTGGAATTTCCATTGATAGCCTAACAGAAGTGACACGAGTTTCATTAGCTCGGATGAGAACGGCTGGCCGTTATCTGAGTACACGACACGGGGCATACCATACCGTGGGAAGAATTCTCGAACTAACTGTTTGGCAGTAGTCGGGGCAGTGTAATCTGAAACCGGGTAGGCTTCTGTCCAACGGGACAGAGCACATACAACTACGAGGACATATTTGAATCCTCGACATCGTTCCATCTGGATATAATCCATCTGGAGGACTTTAAAAGGGTGATCGGGAGGTTGAAATCCACCTTGCTCTACAGGAATACTTTTACCGGGATTGAACTGACAACAAATCATGCAGGTACGTACTTTCTGTTTGGCTGCTGCTCGCAAGTGTTTGTTGAACCAAATGTGTTGGATACTATCTAGCATAGCTTTTTCTCCTAGGTGCGCTGGGCTATGTATTGTATTAATGATAACTTGAACCATGGTGTCGGGGAGAAACCATATAGATTTTCCCTTCGTCATCCATCCTTGATCCGTTTGGATCCCTCCTAGTTCAGTCCATTTCTTTATCTCCTCTGGTGTAGCCTGTGTCTGTATGTCAATTACATCAAGGGCGGGATCCTTAACTATCATGCAGTGTGTTGGTGTCGGAACTATTGTCTTGGTCAAGTCAGGTGTATGGGTCTGATTCTGAGCAGTCTGTTTAGCTGTTCGGTCAGCTAGGTCGTTACCCTGGGAAATAATATCGGTAACTTTTGTATGGGCTTTGCATTTCATAATAGATATTGCAGTAGGCAAATGTATTGCATCTAGTAGAGCTTGAATGAGGGGTCCGTGTTGGATGTGGGCACCGTGAGAAGTTAAATAACCTCTTTCGCGCCAAAGAACGCCGAAGTCATGGACGACTCCGAATGCATAACGTGAATCTGTGTATATGTTGACTTTCTTATTTTTGGCTTGAATACAGGCTTGTGTCAGAGCGATGAGCTCTGCTGCTTGAGCTGACAAGGTGTAAATACAATTTGTTTCAATAACCTCAGTGTCTGTTGTGACTGCATAAGCGGCCACTAACTCTCCTGTACTTGTTCTCATACATGAACCATCTACATACAATGTCAGGTCTGGATCTGGTAATGGAATATCTGTCAAGTCTTGTCTGGGTTTCGTCGTAATAGTAATGACTTCAATACAATCATGTGCCAATGGGTCTGTTCCACTTAATGGCAAAAGTGTGGCAGGATTTAATGTACTACAACGTCTGATTTCTATGTGTGGCTGGAACAATGTCAGATCATAACCCGTCAGTCTTGCTATAGTCAAGTGTTGTGTTTGTGTCCGGTTCAAGAGAACCTCTACTGCGTGTGGTACTTGTACTGTCAATTGATGCCCTAATACTATGGCATCGCTTTGTCTGATCGCTAAAGCTGTTGCTGCGACTGATTTCAGGCACGCAGGAAGAGCCTGGGCTACAGGATCTAACGTACTAGAAAAATAAGCACATGGTTTGTGTGATCCTGCTTGTTCCTGAGTGAGTACTGACAAGGCAGTACCTTCACGTTCTGTAACAAAAAGTGTAAAAGGTTTACTGTAACATGGTGTTGCTAAAACAGGTGCTTGACATAAAGCTTTCTTTAAGCTTTCAAAAGCTTGTGTATGTTCCTCAGTCCAAGGGAAGACAGTCGATGTCGCTGCCTCCTGTGTTGTCAACTGAATGAGTGGTTTTGCTAGAAATGCATATTGAGGTATCCACTGTCTACAGTACGAAGTGAGGCCTATAAAGGCCCGTACCTCCTTTTGTGTCTTGGGTGGTGGCATGTTTATAATTAACTGGATACGGTCAGGTGTAAGCTGTCTTCCCCCCTTGGACAGCAAGTGCCCAAGGTACACAACTTGCTGGACACAGAATTGTAGCTTTGAAGGGGACACCTTGTGCCCCTTGTCGGCTAGGAAATGTAAAACCGTCAGTGATGCTTTTTCACATTCAGGTTCGCTTCGGGCGGTGATCAACAGATCATCGACATACTGAAGCAGGGCAGTGTTAACTGGCATGTGGATACTGTCAAGTTGTCTTTTCAGTGCTTGGCTATAGATGCTGGGGCTTTCTGTAAATCCTTGAGGTGCGCGTGCGAATTTAAAACTTCGTCCATTTAAACTGAATCCGAACAAATATTGACTTTCCGGATCAATTGGGACGCTAAAGAAGGCGTTCTTGAGATCAATTACAGTAAAGAACGTTGCTTCTGAATCAATAGCTGTTAGTAATGAAGAGATATCTGGGACCACGGGGTATTGTGGTACAATGCATTTATTCAATTTGCGCAGATCAATAACTAATCGATATACTGGCGGTGCTTTTGGATCAGTTCGTTTAAGAATCGGAATTATCGGGGAATTACATACATTAGAGTCGGTTTCCACAACCACTCCTTGTGCAATGAGCTCGTCAATGATTTGCAGCAAAGCCACTACAGCATCTGGTGGTAACTTGTATTGTCGCATTCGTGGTAATACCACTCCTGCTTTGAGTGTGACTCGATATGGTGTAATGTGCATGCAACCAACATCAGTGGGGCCTTGTGCCCATAAATGTGCAGGTAAATTCTGTAACCGGTGATCCATGTCTCTGGACACGTAGTGACCTTTAAAGTCACGCAAAAATAATCGTACTCCTTCCGGAGAACAACATATTATAGCTCCTAGAGCTTTCAGTGTCTTTATACCTAACAAGTTTTCTGGACATGATTTAGTAAGCAATACATCTGTAGTTCGTGTCAATGGACCAACCGTAAGTGGAAGAGGTAGCGATACTTCATTAATAATAGGCTTTCCTGAGAATCCAAGGGAAATATTCTGTGAGCCTGAGAGGGGTGCCCCTGGAACTTCGTTGTGACTTATAGTTGTACTGCTTGCCCCTGTATCAACTAGAAATTTTCTGTCTTTCCCTAATACTTGACTATGTACATAAGGTCCCTCTTGGTCTACAGGAACCTCAATAAGGGGTAAGCCAACTTCCTTCTCTAGGCTATTTCATGTGTATCGCTGATAATCGGGATAGTCAGCTTGTGCATACTGGTACATCTGTTGTGTCGTTGTTTGTGTTGCAGCAATAGGCTGCGGCTGTGATGTTGCTACGGTCTGTTGTGGAACTGGCATAGGTTGCACATGCTGAGGTACTTGTTGTTGGATCTGATCCTGTCTAGGTGGACGTGGTCTCTCCTTGGTTTTACCCGTGGAGATATTATGTTTCAGAACTGCACAATCGTTTATATAATGACCTTACTGTTTACAATAGTTGCATGTCCCTTTTACAGGAACCGCTGAATCACTGGACTGTGTCGTGCCCTTTTTATGACCGTCAGCTGGAACTGACTGAGCAACAAGCATTTTCATTTTCGTGTCTTTCATACGTCTTTGTTCATGTTCTTGTTCTTCTCTAATTCTATTGTGGTGATATTGTAACATTTGTAACATCTGTGACGGGGTGTTACCTTGCCAAGTACTCTCGAATTTCAATACTCTATTCTTAACTTGGGGCAGGGAATTTTCGACTAGTTTTGTCACAAACAGGTGTGGATACGACTCGCTACTTGCTTTTATGCCACTATTAATACCAAAACATTTTTCAAATCGGGAATAAAAATCACTAGTGTCTTCGTCTTGTTTTTGTTTACAGGCTGAAATTGCACCCCAGTCTTCCTTTTTCGTAGTTAATAAACGTGGCAGTACTTGCACTAATAATCCTGGTAATGCTGTAGTCTTTTCCCCAAGCCCTGAACCTGCAGCTCGGGCCTTTTCTTCGTTTTCTAATGCTGTCCAATCTATCTTTTGGTCTCCCACCTCCCATTCCTTTTCTTTGAGCTTCTCGTAAATACCGGCAGGCAATAATACTTTTAATATTTTCATAATGTCAGGGTAGGTATAATCTCCCATGAGTAACATATCTTTTATCTCACGGTGGAAACCTGCTGGATCTTTGTCATGGCTAGGTACTACTTTTTTCATTTCTAATAATTCAATTTTAGTTATGGGCGTGTACACAAACACACGTTTAAAAAGATTGTCTTCACCTTTGACTGGGTGCACTTCGCGTAAGGGATTCTGTCTGTCTATGTGATACGTTTTTCTTTCCATGGTGGGGACTGAAACATGTTCTGGGCATACGAAGACAATGTACTGGTGTCGATATTCTAGAATTTCTTTAATTAGATCAGTACCTGAAACTCTCCATTTATTCGTGAGTAATTCTATCAGTATATCAGGTAGGGGACCAGGATCGGAGTGTTGGCTTTTATACAATATAAGGAGGTGTTGTATCATGTATATACCAGCTAAACGCTGTTCGTCTGGGGTAAGATTTAAAAACATGTGTGCTAGCGCATCATCACTGTATTTTTCAGAACTGTCAGCCCATTGTACTGCTGACCTGGCTAATTCTTGTTCATCCATAGAATTGAGCATATGATACCCCCTTCGGTCTCGGAGTAATTTATCAGCAGCTTGGAATAGGTGTTCAGGGGACCTCGTATTTAACATAGAGGCTTGAAAATTTCTGTTATATTCTGGACGTATCGGACGTATTGGATCATTAAAATGTCTGGTATTATTAAAGGATCTTCCTTTACCTACATAAGCTATCGTTTCTCTGTTTTGTAGTTCTAATTGTCCTGTGGTCATATCTAATTCTTCCTCCTCCTCTCCCTCTGATTCAGTTTTGTCTGCTTCTAATCTGGTTTTATGTATTCGTTCTACTTCTTTTCGGATCTTTCGGCACATAGCTACTATACACTTCTGTTTATCATGTTTTCCCTCTGATATATTCTGACCCCATCTGGTAAGTACTTGCATTTCATCCTGATCTACCTCAGGCCTATCTCTGTTTCTGATCAAGCAGTTTATGAAGAAGCGTAACAAGAATCTCTGTATATCCACTTTCTGGTATTCCATGGCCTCGTCAATACTTTCAGGGCCTTGCCCTGTTTGGACAAAGCGATATATATTGTCTAGATGAGCAACCATTCCTGGTAGCATCGTTAAATAGTTCGAAGCTCGTCGCATACGTAGTGATGATAGCAACATTCTGTCCTTTTTACCGGGCACTGGATCATATCTACAATCTGCAAGAGATTCCTTAAATATATCGGAAGTTGCTGTTTGGGGTGTACGTTGGTATGCTAACTCTCTAAAAGTCAATTTATTTCCTGGCGGTGGCGTGGAAAAAATTGGTGTCGCACCTCCTGTCGCACCTTCTGAGGTGCTAGGCACGAAAGGATTTGTTGAATGTAAGGTAGAGACTGTAGATGCAGGAAAAGCGGTGGAAACAGATGAAACGGTTGGAATGTGAGGGGGAGTTTGTTGTTGCGGAGTTGGGGGCGGATGATCTTGGAGTTGAGCACCATCGACAGGTGGTGTGTGTGGTGGAACATTAACATATTCGGGAGCTACATCGTCTAAATAGGAAGAAAGGAAAATATCTTTAGCGGTCTTGGGATGTGCTTTAATCGGGAGTAATGGAGGTGGCAGATCTTTTGGTATTTCCGGGGTGGCCTTAGGTAAACCTTCGGCCAGAAGAGGATACATACCATTCATAAGAGTGTTTCGTTGTCTGTCTACTTGTTCTGTTTTTACTCGGATACCTTCCTCAATTAATATATTTTCTCGGGCTTTATTTGAATTCTCCCTACTTTTCTCTTCTTTTCTGAGCGCTTTCTCTGTGCGTCTATGCGATTCTTTATGCCATAGCTCAATGGCATCTTTCTGTGACTGTCTGGCTTTCTTTTTCCATAATTCTTCTTCTACTCTCATGATGCAATCTGCATCCCAAGTCCCAGCTGCGGGCCATCTTTGACTTTCTGCTAAATCCTTGGTGTAGTCCACCCATAAATCAAGATATAATACCGCATCTAGGCCATGCTTATGGTACATAAAGTACCCTGGAGTGTCCCTAGGTGGAATGGGAACTGCTTCTTCGAGTACCCCTTTTCTAGTTTTGATCTGTCTTAATTTTGAAAAGAACGGCATCTTTAAACCTTGCTACTTGATTCTTACTCAAACTCTTAATACCTGGATTTGAACACAATTAATACAATAAACACAATAATGAACACTCATTCATACCACAATTTTTAAAACATATTAAAACATTTAACATTTAACGAACAATGATAATTAGAAGAAAACTAGTTACTGACATAATACTAATACTAGATAGTACTGGATTATACACAAGATATACTAGATATACTGCTAAACAGTACAGATACACTGCTGAAACAGTGCAGACCGGATCTGTGTTCCCAAACCCGTCTTGACCGGCACAAACTAATGTGCACGTCTAAATGCCTTCCCAGCAACGGTACTCACCGGGAAGCACGGAACGGAAGGCCTCGGAACTGAACTGGACTGGAACGGACTGGACTCGACTCGACACGGAACTTCGGAACCTGGTGGGCCTCTGTATACCTCGGATCTTGCTCTCTCAGCTAGGCTCTGGTCGGGATACTTCGCACCTCTCACCGCCTCGTCTGGGTGTTGATCGCAGCCTCAGTCACCCCCGCTTGGCCGGAGGGAGATACAGGAAATCCTGCGGGTACGCGTAGTTGTCCGTCCAGCTGTGGCAGGAGACCGGGCCTGCAACGCACCTCCGGCGCGTGAGATGGGGAAAGTGTCCCTATTCGGGCGCCAATTTATGTGGTAAATATTTAAATTACCTGTACTATTTTTATGCGGTAAAGTCTAGTAAGAATAACTCAGTAAAAATAAGAGGCAGAATCCGTGGTATTAGAGGTTCTAAAAAGGACTTTATTCCTTACAAAGGAATTATGGTTCGAACCAGGCAATCGTATTCCATTACCACGAGTGTTCAGGAAGGGATAGGCAATACATAATTGACAAGTAATAGTATATATATGAAATGTATTACATTAAGACAGATGCAGGAGGCGTAACAGCTGATAATACAGATAAGAGTACACATACGTAATGAAAAAGGCGTTATAATAGGCGTGCATAAAGGCGTATACTAGAAACGTCATTTAAAATGATGTCACAGGTGGGTGGATCCATAAAAGGATCCTGCAATGTCAGCAGAAATACTTGGCAGGGATGCGCGCGCAGCCGCATGACGTGTGATTGACGTGTAACTAGGGGGTGAAGGGAACGTAACATTAGCCCTACGTGAGGAGACAGAAGTCTGGGGGGTCAGGTCAACCTAATCCCGAATCATATCTAATATCTTATGTTTGAGGAACTGTATTATCCAAAAGGAAAGGTCTCTCGGACGGAATCTATTCTATACTGACTGTTAGTGCGTGTACAAGCGTCTAAGTGTCTACATGAGATGCGAGGGGCCATGGGCTTTCCATGGAAACGGAGGCTATGAATTACTTGCATAAAGACAGTGAGGCCGGGCCCTTTGCTCGGTAGCTGGAATGATGTTTACCTAAACTACTAGACAGGAATGCATTGGATGAGGAGCGGAGCAGATAACTTGAAGGTGAAATACAGTTTTTTTGGCAGGCAACAGGCCGCGTCAGGCACCGTTAGCCGCGCAGGGAGGAGGACAAAGTTCATGGATACAGATGCAAACTCAGACTGGAACTTTCAGAGGCAGAAAGCAGAAAAAGACTTGAGGACAGGATTCAGGGCCTACTCGCCTGAACTGTAAAACGTGAAAAGTGTACCATATAAAGTCGGTGGCCAATCATACTTAGGAATGGAATATCCGACCCATTCATGGCGGATCTGAAAGAGGACATGTTAACGTTGGACGCACATGTATTTGCGTCTTCATAGCTGGAACTGGAGGGAACATACATGTACTTGTAGCATGTACATGGAGCCGTTGGGGTCTAAGATAGGGGACATAACTGATCATAAAATTCATATTTCCTCAGACTCCCTGTCTACACGCTTTGCAATTCGGGCATCTTTGGAAGCCTTTGCAAAACTGCATCCAGGATATGTTGGAACCTAATTCAGGGCTAGATTTAACTAAAGCATCGCTCATAGAGCGAGCTTTCCTGAAGGTGATATTCGGACTGGCTGCCATTAGATCCCCAATGACAGGGTCATTACAAACCAAGCTCCAATTCTTCCTCAGAATTTTTCTGAGTGCTTGGTGTTGACGATTGTATGTCCAAATCAATCTAACTGGTTCCCTGGTGCGAACTAGTGTAGCAGTTGATCCCTTGTTGATTAGAGTCTCCTCTCTAGTCAAACAATTAGCCTTTCGAATGGCATTGTCAATCGTTGGAGCAGAGTAACCCCTAGCTAGGAAACATGCTTTACTTAAGTTTTGTGCCGCCAGGCAATCAGACTCCGTGCTGCAGATGCGCCTAATACGCAGCATCTCCCCATAGGGAATGCTGCGAATGAGATGCACAGGATGGTGACTTGCAGCATGGAGAACCGTATTGCCCGCGGTCGGTTTCCTAAAGAGGCGAGTGTAGAGTTTACCAAAGTCAATAAAGATCTCAACATCCAAAAAGAACACCCTATCTTGACTGATGTCTGAGGTGAAGCTGAGATTGAGGGAGTTGGAATTGATAGCCTCGATAAAATCAATGATCTGCTGTTTAGTGCCTCGCCAAACCATGAAAATATCATCTATAAAACGATACCAATGGATTACATGTTCAGATAAAGTGTCAAGATGTTGACCATAGAGGACCAGCTCCTCCCAGTAGCCCATGTGAAGACAGGCATAGCTGGGAGAGAAGCTGGCCCCCATGGCAACACCTCTGACTTGCTGAAAGAATTGATTGCCAAACATAAAGAAATTATTGTGCAGGCAATAGGAAAGCATAGCTAGCAACATTTTGTTGTGATTGACCATGTAGAGAGGTCGGGTTCCCAAGTAGTGCTGGACTGCTTTTACACCGTCAGAGTGATAAATGCTGGTGTAAAGGGAGGTTACATCTAATGTAACCAACCAGAAAGATGGATCCCAATCAATCCCTGCTATTTTCCTTAAGAAATCACTGGTATCCTGCACATAGGATGGCAAAGACTTAACATGTTCCTGCAAAAAGGCATCTATATATACAGAGGTATTCTCACAAAGTCCACCTTGCGCCGAGATGATTGGCCTGCCTGGAGGCTTCTCAGAGTTCTTATGTATCTTCGGAATAAAATACATAACAGGAGTTACTGGAAAGTCATTTTTCAGATATTTCAACTCATCTTGAGTAATCCTGTGCTCCGCCAGGCAACAAGGTGGGAATAAAATTCAGTTCTAGCTGCCTTCACTGAAGTTGCATCACAGCGTTTATAACAAAGGGGGTCATTGAGTTGACTGTGGGCTTCCTCCAGATATAGATCTCTAGGCCAGAGCACCACATTGCCCCCCTTGTCAGATTGACGAACAATAATGTTGTTGTCGGCTTGTAATTTGCTAACCAGTTGGAAGTAGCAGTTGTTACGTGCTGTGTATTTAAATTTTTCACGAAGGGTAGATGAATAAAGTTTTTTAATCCCTGTAATTGATAATTCATGAAATATATCGATGTTATCATGCAGCATCAAAGGCGTGTAGGTGGATTTGGGTTTGAATTTGGTGTGACCCGGCACATTCAGGGTTAAATGTTCTTCCGTGGAATCCACAATGGAACCCTCATATCTCAACTCCTGAAGGTCTTGCATAAGAGCCAGGTCGTTGGCAACCAATCCTTGTTGCGAGTCTGACAAAGGTGTAAGACTCGGTCTCCGTGTGTTAGGATTGAGAAGGAAATGCTTTTGCAACTTTAGCTTGCGGATAAATTTATATAAATCGATCCTGGTCTTAGAATAGTTGAAATTACTGCCTGGGCTGAAAGAGAGACCAAGATGTAAAGTGTTGATCTCAGCCGGACTTAATTGCATGCTGGTAAGGTTAACAACAGATGGAGGTTCTGTGGACTCAGTAATTTGATGTGGTGCTAACATTACTTGTTCCACCTCTTGTTGTATTTCCTTTTTGGCTTGGTGTTTGCGATGTGCTTGTCGTCGCCATCTGCGCTTTTGGTTGCGCCTTTGGCAGTCGCCAGTAGGTAGTTATTGTTAGGACCTATTTTCCATAGGAAATCTGCAACATTCTATTTGGAATAACGTTGGCGCCGATTGACGAATCTTCGCAAAATTTTCCAAACTTTTGGCTAGCTCCGGTCCGCTCCTATCCTGAAAATTATACGGTGATTCGTCAAGCGGGGGCCGAGAAAAAAGGGGGGTCCCAAAACACATTTTCCCCATGCATTTTCCCATAGGACCTGTTGACGCAGCTACAGCCTGAACTGCTGAACAGAATTACACCAAATTTGGCAAAGATGTAGTCCTCAGTACAGACTCGTGCCTTTTGCTTAAATGGTGTAAATCCGTTCAGTAGTTCCTGAGAAAATTTGAGTTAAACATATAGATATCTGGCCGGAGGCTAACCACACATCTCATCGTGAGATCTGATAGGCTGTTAGTACTTCATCCAAGAAGTGTTGGCAGCCATCTTGGGACCATTATACATGATAGAAGCTCATTAAAAAGCAATGCAGTTAATAGAATGTTTTAAGACTTTAGTTACATCATAAATCATTTGTTGATGGTACAATACTCATTTTAGGAATTGTGGTGTGTTCTAAGGTGATTTTACCATGTGAAAAAGCCTTCTGATGTGATATCATGAATCATGTTTGAGAGAAAACTATTTTCTCATACTTTTCCCACTGAGGTTTGGAAGGTGATCTATAAGCTAAACTGAGAGCATATTTTCTGTAAATTCACATTATCTTTCTCAGTCATGTGAAAATGAAGTCTGACATTCTCAGTAAAACATGTACATCCAACAAGGGCAGGGACTGTCAGTTGATTCCTTTGTGTTCCACTGCAGCTTCCCAGAGTGTTCCAAAGAACAACTAGAGCGCTAACAGTCCTACTTATGACAAACGTATTATACACCTGAAGCCATCTTGATTGGAATAAAGTGGTAACTCTTAAAACTTTTAATTTAAAAAGGAACAAAATGAGGGGGTTCATTTTGCCATAGAGAGCATGATTAGTGCTGCAGAAAGAAAAATTAGGGCACATTTTGAGTGTCTTCTCAAATCCTCTTCTATTTCATTAAAAAATTCTGACATGCAGACTGAAACATGCACTTCCCTGGTGAGCAGTTGCTTTACTACAGTGATCTAATAAGCATCTAGAGTGCTAACATTCTGAATTTATGGCAAATGTGTGACACATCTGAATGCCTTCTTGATGGAATCAAAGTAAAAAACGGAAAGTATTTCCTACTGAGTAGACTGTAGTAAATGAGGAAATTAGGACACATCATAACTAATAAGTCTCCCAAAATGGCCACCAGAGACAAAAGAGCTCAAATGTAGCACAAATATCACCCAGATGTAGCCCAAGTATAGCCCAATGACAGAATGTCCCAGAGTGTTCTAACAAACAACTGGAGCGCTAACAGTCTTACTTATGGCAAAAGTATGGCACATCTGAAGTCATCTTGATTGGAATAAAGTGGTAACACTTAAAACATTTAATTTACAAAGGAACAAAATGTGGGGGTTCATTTTGCCATATAAATTATGATTAGTGCTGCAGAAAGAAAAATTAGGGCACATTTTGACTTCTCAAATCCTCTTCTATTTCATAAAAAAATTCTGACATGTGGACTGAAACATGCACTTTGAATACCAGCAGCAGACTTCCCTGGTGAACAGTAGCTTTACTACAGTGATCTAATAAGAAACTAGAGTGCTAACATTCAGAATTTATGGCAAATGTGTGACACATCTGATTGTCTTCTTGATGGAACCAAAGTAAAAAACTGAAAGCATTTCCTACTGAGGAGACTGCAGTAAATGATGGAATTAGTAGTCCTGGGCAAAATTTTCGTTCCGTTCGCGGAATTTGTGATAATTTGGCATTTCCGCGTTCCGCGGAGAGCGCGGAAATGTCAAAATTTCCGCATTCCGCAGCTTTGCGATAATTTGGTTCTTGCTCGCGCTGTAAAATAATACATTCTCGCGCGCGCGCGATCGCCTTACCTGAATCCCCGCGTTCGCCGACAAGTTTTCCCGATCCGGTCGCGTTCTCCATGAGATGTTGTATTGTTTTAGCCATTTGCGCTGTCTCACGACAGTTCGCGTCCGCAGTGACGTCATGCGTCGCGCGATCACGTCTTTCTTCTCGCGATCATGCACCGCAAGACAACTGAAAACAAGATGGCCGCGCCCGCGAGCAACCTCAGGGGTAAGTTAGCGACCCGCAACCATGCAGAAAGTATCGTGAACGGGCGGGAAAAAAACTTCCGCATCTTCGCGATATTTCCGCTTGTTTGCGGAGATTTTTAACATTTTCGCGATAATTTGCGAAAGTCGCTTTCGCAAATTCCGCCCACCCCTAGAAATTAGGAAACTTCATAACAAATA
The DNA here is from genome assembly GCF_964204655.1 of Triturus cristatus. NCBI lineage: Eukaryota > Metazoa > Chordata > Amphibia > Caudata > Salamandridae > Triturus > Triturus cristatus. Next base: position 27,448,660 of record NC_140593.1, on the reverse strand, counting down.
AATCTACCAAGATGGCCACCAGAGACAAAAGAGCCCAAATGTATTCCAAATATCACCCAGATGTAGCCCAAGTATAGCCCAATGACAGAATGTCCCAGAGTGTTCTTAAGAACAACTATAGTGCTTACTGTCTTACTCATGATAAAAGTATGGCACACCTGAAGCCATCTTGATTGGAATAAACTGGTAACACTTAAAACATTTAATTTAAAAAGGAACACAATGAGGGGGTTCATTTTGCCATAGAAATTATGATTAGTGCTGAAGAAAGAAAAATTAGGGCACATTTTGAGTGACTTCTCAAATCCTCTTCTATTTCATAAAATAATTCTGATATGCAGACTGAAACATGCACTTTTAATACCAGCAGCAGACTTCTGTGGTGTAGCTTTACTACAGTGATCTAATGAGCAACTAGATTGCTAACATTCAGGATTCATGGCAAATGTGTGACATATCTGAATACCTTCTTGATGGAATCAAAGTAAAAAACTGAAAGCATTTCCTACTGAGGAGACTGCAGTAAATGAGGAAATTAGGAAACTTCATAACAAATAAATCTCCCAAGATGGCCCTCAGAGACAAAAGAGCCCAAATGCAGCACAAATATCACCCAGATGTAGCCCACATGTAGCCCAATGACAGAAGTGTGCAACACACTTATGTTTTTGTGTATTTGCAGTTTTATATAGTGCAGACTTGTCAGGTATTGGAGTGCTTTACATGAGCTTTGGTTACATCACACAAGATCAAATTCATTTTGGTTGTAGACATGGGGAGATTAAGTGATTTGACCAGAATCACAGAATGTTGATCTGAAGCAGAAACTCCAACCAGGTTCCCCAGTTGCAAAGTCTGCAGCTCTTGAAGTAACACCACATCCTCTCCCCTAGGTGCAACATTTAATCAAGTATTCAACTAGAAAAAAGTCGCTATTTGAAAACTCAGAAAATATGTCCTCATTTTAGTTTTTTAGAGAACTAACCATAATTTTGATGCACATAAGACCCTCTCATATATGTAATTTCTAAAGGAAATGCTTTAGGTATTACAGTTTTGATTACATCAAGATGACGTCAGGCGTTATACACTTTTGTAATAAATATAGAATGTTAGCAATCTAGTTGTTCATTGGGATACTGTTGAGAGGCAGAGGCCAGGGGCACGGACTCTGAAAATTGATGGCAGGTAGGAGAGTGCAGAGGCAACAATTTTACCACACTGGGCAGGCAGGAAGGGTAATGGCAGCACAACAGTCTATGGTGGGCAGTGGAAAGGGGGGCAGGGGCAACAAACCAACAATACAGGACTGGCAAGAGACGCTGTGGCAATATAATAGACCATTGTGTGCAGAAGGAAGAGGCAGTGGTAGTACAACCATACATGCCAACAGACCCGTTTCAGCCAGGAAACGTCCAATGTTTTTAAGCTCAAATGGGCTTTATTTGATCTGTCTTCTGTCTACAATCTCCTCTTTTTCATTGTAACACAAAGGGGAAAATCAATACCCCAGTTTTTTTTCAAAATCTCCCTCTTACCAAGTTCAAAATGTTCGCAAGTATGGTACATTGGATCATTGTAGGCAGGAGGAATTTGGGTAGGGACATGGACTCGGATAACAGAGGACAGGAGGTACATGGAGAGGTGCACCAAACTGACCCTACAGGGCAGGCATCAGGGTTTGCAGCAGCACAATACACCACACATAGCATGCGGGACGGGAGTGCAGCACAAAAATCCATAGAAAGCAATAGGGAGGGGACAGGACCATGCACATGGACAACAGAGAACAGAGGGGAAAAAGGCAATGATAGCTAGCTGACCATAATGGACAGACAGGAGAGAAATCTGCAGCATAACAGACCATAAAGGGCAGGAGGTACGGATCAGGGGCATTACAATGGAACAGACAAGCCAGGAGGGAGGGACATGGAAACACAGGGCTGGGGGCAAGTGGGCAGAGCAGGAGCAGCACAATGACCATGGAGGTCAGACAGGATGGGCACTAGAAACAAGATACACCATGGAGAGCAACAGTGAGACTATGATGGCATACACACAGACCATGGAGGGAAGGTGGGAGGGGGTCAGGGGCAGCTAGCTGACCACACAGGGAAGGTGGGGGGGCCATGGCAGCACAGAAGACCATGCATGGCAAGTGGGAGGGTTAGTGGCAGCACATTGGCTATGATAGGCAAGAAGGAGGGTGCAGGGGCATGCACAAAGGACCATGGAGGATAGAAGGGAGGGTCAGGACCTGGGCACATACAAGAGAGTTCATGGGAAGGGGCCTCACATCAGACTGCGCGGGGCAGGCAGGAGGAGTAGTTGCAGCACAACAGACCAGGGAGGGCAGAAGGATGTGGCAGTAAAATGGACCATGGAGGACAGGAGGAAGGGAATAGGGGCATGGCATGTGGACAGGCAGGGTGGAGGTGGCAGGGACAGGTTACAGTCATCTGACCATGCTAGGCAGGTGGGAGGGGAGTGGCAGCTCAACAGAACACTCAGAGTAGATAGGAGTGACAGGTCCATGGAACATGGTGGGCAAAAAGGATGGAGCAGGGGCATGCAAAAAGACATCGCAGGGCAGGGGGAAGGAGAATAGGGGCAGCAATCTAAGCACAGAGGCTGAGCAGGAGGTCAATGATGGGCCATAAAATTGGGCAATGGAGGGCAGGAGGAGTGGACTGGTACTTCATGCTAAATGGAGGGCAGTGGCAGCACATCAGACCATGCATGGCAGGAGGGAGGAGGCTAGTCCATGGATTCAGACAACAGAGGATAGGGAAGAGGTGGATGGGGCAGCAAGCTAACTGTTCAGAGAAGGTGGGTATTAGGAACTTTATTGTTTTTAAAATTAGTGTCTGTGTGAACTACTTAAAATATGAACAAGTAGGCAGCATAATCGCACTTTTATTCAGGAAGAAGAGGACATTTGTGACTGTGACTCCGGTCTCACTTGGCAGAAACATCCCCTGACCCTCCACCCCATTGCAAAATGTAATGCCCGTGAAAAGGGTAGGTGGACGCAGTGGTATATAGAACATAGTCCTGAGAGCACGATTGAAAATGAAAACTAGATATAGTATATGGTAGAAACTGTGCACCAAAAAGTGTGATATAAGATGAACCGGGTCGTGAAACATAATATGCAATACATTGTGCGCAATGACAGATTCATTGGAGAGCGCGAGATAGTACAGGCACTAGCGCGTGTTATGCGATATGCGCCTTGGAGTGTAATATGCACAGGGCAGTGTTGTGTAACCTAACTAGTCTCTAAAGTAGTAGTATAAAATATGTGCTGGGGAGTGTAACGTTGCATATGCACTGTGACAAAGATATGGATCCCAGATTGTAATATGTATGGCATAGCGTTGTGCGTTATAACATAGGCATCGAGGAAGGCATGTTAGATGAGGCAATGTAACCCGTGCAAAGGCAAGTGTGGCATGACATATTCACGGAGTGGTGTTACAGTGCACATGGGCTAGAGAGACAAAGTAGGTCGCACACTGCTCGTCATACCCGCAAATAGCCCCATAGAACTCTGGATAATGTAGTAGCAACGGTGAGTACGCCTATGCCATGAGTATGTCACTATAATGCCATCCCTGGACACGTGTTTCAATGTAATTGCCTCTCGTCAGCAGGGAGCAGGTAGGTATGTGGGGTGCCAAGTAGACTGCCAAAATATTAAAGGTAAAATACCTCTACCGGCGCGCAGGTGCGGAACCAAGGCTCGTCAGCCCAAATCGCTCGAGAGAGCTTAAATACATTAACAAAGTAGGTCGCACACTGCTCGTCATACCCGCAAATAGCCCCATAGAACTCTGGATAATGTAGTAGCAACGGTGAGTACGCCTATGCCACGAGTATGTCACTATAATGCCATCCCTGGACACGTGTTTCGAGGTAATTGCCTCTCATCAGCAGGGAGCAGGTAGGTATGTGGGGTGCCAAGTAGACTGCCAAAATATTCAAGGTAAAATACCTCTACCGGCGCGCAGGTGCGGAACCAAGGCTTGTCAGCCCAAATCGCTCGAGAGAGCTTAAATACATTAACAAAGTAGGTCGCACACTGCTCGTCATACCCGCAAATAGCCCCATAGAACTCTGGATAATGTAGTAGCAACGGTGAGTACGCCTATGCCACAAGTATGTCACTATAATGCCATCCCTGGACACGTGTTTCGAGGTAATTGCCTCTCGTCAGCAGGGAGCAGGTAGGTATGTGGGGTGCCAAATAGACTGCCAAAATATTAAAGGTAAAATACCTCTACCGGCGCGCAGGTGCGGAACCAAGGCTCGTCAGCCCAAATCGCTTGAGAGAGCTTAAATACATTAACAAAGTAGGTCGCACACTGCTCGTCATACCCGCAAATAGCCCCATAGAACTCTGGATAATGTAGTAGCAACGGTGAGTATGCCTATGCCACGAGTACGGGCATAGGCGTACTCGCCGACGCTGACCTCAGGGACCATTTCTCATTGGGGTAACACGCTTGGTAGGTGGAGCAGTGTGCGACCAATTAGACTTAACTTTATTTTCAGGCTCCCTTGAGCCGGTGGAGCCGACGGGCTCATGGTTACGCACCTGCGCGCTACGAGAGGTACTTTACATGATAACGATTTTAGCAGCTTACACAGCAACCCTACACACTTTCCTACACCCTGCTGACGAGAGGCAACTACCTCGAAAAACGTGTCCAGGGATGGCTAACGCTACTCATACTTGCATGCATTACACGGGCATAGGCGTACTCGCCGACGCTGACCTCAGGGACCATTTCTCATTGGGGCAACACGCTTGGTAGGTGGAGCAGTGTGCGACCAATTAGACTTAACTTTATTTTCAGGCTCCCTTGAGCCGGTGGAGCCGACGGGCTCATGATTACGCGCCTGCGCGCTACGAGAGGTACTTTACCTGATAACGATTTTAGCAGCTTACACAGCAACCCTACACTCTTTCCTACTCCCTGCTGACGAGAGGCAACTACCTCGAAACACGTGTCCAGGGATGGCTAACGCTACTCATACTTGCATGCATTACACGGGCATAGGCGTACTCGCCGACGCTGACCTCAGGGACCATTTCTCATTGGGGTAACACGCTTGGAAGGTGGAGCAGTGTGCGACCAATTAAACTTAACTTTATCTTCAGGCTCCCTTGAGCCGGTGGAGCCGACGGGCTCATGGTTACTCACCTGCGCGCTACGAGAGATACTTTACCTGATAACGATTTTAGCAGCTTACACAGCAACCCTACCCACTTTCCTACTCCCTGCTGACGAGAGGCAACTACCTCGAAACACGTGTCCAGGGATGGCTAACGCTACTCATACTTGCATGCATTACACGGGCATAGGCGTACTCGCCGTCGCTGACCTCAGGAACCATTTCTCATTGGGGTAAAACGCTTGGTAGGTGGAGCAGTGTGCGACCAATTAGACTTAACTTTATTTTCAGGCTCCCTTGAGCCGGTGGAGCCGACGGGCTCATGGTTACACACCTGCGCGCTACGAGAGGTACTTTACCTGATAACGATTTTAGCAGCTTACACAGCAACCCTACACACTTTCCTACTCCCTGCTGACGAGAGGCAACTACCTCGAAACACGTGTCCAGGGATGGCTAACGCTACTCATACTTGCATGCATTACACGGGCATAGGCGTACTCGCCGACGCTGACCTCAGGGACCATTTCTCATTGCGGTAACACGCTTGGTAGGTGGAGCAGTGTGCGACCAATTAGTCTTAACTTTATTTTCAGGCTCCCTTGAGCCGACGGGCTCATGGTTACGCACCTGCGCGCTACGAGAGGTACTTTACCTGATAACAATTTTAGCAGCTTACACAGCAACCCTACACACTTTCCTACTCCCTGCTGACGAGAGGCAACTACCTCGAAACACGTGTCCAGGGATGGCTAACGCTACTCATATTGCATGCATTACACGGGCATAGGCGTACTCGCCGACGCTGACCTCAGGGACCATTTCTCATTGGGGTAACACGCTTGGTAGGTGGAGCAGTGTGCGACCAATTAGACTTAACTTTATTTTCAGGCTCCCCTGAGCCGGTGGAGCCGACGGGCTCATGGTTACGCACCTGCGCGCTATGAGAGGTACTTTACCTGATAACAATTTTAGCAGCTTACACAGCAACCCTACACACTTTCCTACTCCCTGCTGACGAGAGGCAACTACCTCGAAACACGTGTCCAGGGATGGCTAACGCTACTCATATTGCATGCATTACACGGGCATAGGCGTACTCGCCGACGCTGACCTCAGGGACCATTTCTCATTGGGGTAACACGCTTGGTAGGTGGAGCAGTGTGCGACCAATTAGACTTAACTTTATTTTCAGGCTCCCCTGAGCCGGTGGAGCCGACGGGCTCATGGTTACGCACCTGCGCGCTATGAGAGGTACTTTACCTGATAACGATTTTAGCAGCTTACACAGCAACCCTACACACTTTCCTACTCCCTGCTGACGAGAGGCAACTACCTCGAAACACATGTCCAGGGATGGCTAACGCTACTCATACTTGCATGCATTACACGGGCATAGGCGTACTCGCCGACGCTGACCTCAGGGACCATTTCTCATTGGGGTAACATGCTTGGTAGGTGGAGCAGTGTGCGACCAATTAGACTTAACTTTACTTTCAGGCTCCCTTGAGCCGGTGGAGCCGACGGGCTCATGGTTACGCACCTGCGCGCTACGAGAGGTACTTTACCTGATAACGATTTTAGCAGCTTACACAGCAACCCTACACACTTTCCTACTCCCTGCTGACGAGAGGCAACTACCTCGAAACACGTGTCCAGGGATGGCTAACGCTACTCATACTTGCATGCATTACACGGGCATAGGCGTACTCGCCGACGCTGACCTCAGGGACCATTTCTCATTGGGGTAACACGCTTGGTAGGTGGAGCAGTGTGCGACCAATTAGACTTAACTTTATTTTCAGGCTCCCTTGAGCCGGTGGAGCCGACGGGCTCATGGTTACGCACCTGCGCGCTACGAGAGGTACTTTACATGATAACGATTTTAGCAGCTTACACAGCAACCCTACACACTTTCCTACTCCCTGCTGACGAGAGGCAACTACCTCGAAACACGTGTCCAGGGATGGCTAACGCTACTCATACTTGCATGCATTACACGGGCATAGGCGTACTCGCCGACGCTGACCTCAGGGACCATTTCTCATTGGGGTAACACGCTTGGTAGGTGGAGCAGTGTGCGACCAATTAGACTTAACTTTATTTTCAGGCTAACTTGAGCCGGTGGAGCCGACGGGCTCATGGTTACGCACCTGCGCGCTATGAGAGGTACTTTACCTGATAATGATTTTAGCAGCTTACACAGCAACCCTACACACTTTCCTTCTCCCTGCTGACGAGAGGCAACTACCTCGAAACACGTGTCCAGGGATGGCTAACGCTACTCATACTTGCATGCATTACACCGGCATAGGCGTACTCGCCGACGCTGACCTCAGGGACCATTTCTCATTGGGGTAACACGCTTGGAAGGTGGAGCAGTGTGCGACCAATTAAACTTAACTTTATCTTCAGGCTCCCTTGAGCCGGTGGAGCCGACGGGCTCATGGTTACGCACCTGCGCGCTACGAGAGATACTTTACCTGATAACGATTTTAGCAGCTTACACAGCAACCCTACCCACTTTCCTACTCCCTGCTGACGAGAGGCAACTACCTCGAAACACGTGTCCAGGGATGGCTAACGCTACTCATACTTGCATGCATTACACGGGCATAGGCGTACTCGCCGACGCTGACCTCAGGGACCATTTCTCATTGGGGTAACACGCTTGGTAGGTGGAGCAGTGTGCGACCAATTAGACTTAACTTTATTTTCAGGCTCCCTTGAGCCGGTGGAGCCGACGGGCTCATGGTTACGCACCTGCGCGCTACGAGAGGTACTTTACCTGATAACGATTTTAGCAGCTTACACAGCAACCCTACACACTTTCCTACTCCCTGCTGACGAGAGGCAACTACCTCGAAATACGTGTCCAGGGATGGCTAACGCTACTCATACTTGCATGCATTACACGGGCATAGGCGTACTCGCCGACGCTGACCTCAGGGACCATTTCTCATTGGGGTAACACGCTTGGTAGGTGGAGCAGTGTGCGACCAATTAGTCTTAACTTTATTTTCAGGCTCCATTGAGCCGGTGGAGCCGACGGGCTCATGGTTACGCACCTGCGCGCTACGAGAGGTACTTTACCTGATAACGATTTTAGCAGCTTACACAGCAACCCTACACACTTTCCTACTCCCTGCTGACGAGAGGCAACTACCTCGAAACACGTGTCCAGGGATGGCTAACGCTACTCATATTGCATGCATTACACGGGCATAGGCGTACTCGCCGACGCTGACCTCAGGGACCATTTCTCATTGGGGTAACACGCTTGGTAGGTGGAGCAGTGTGCGACCAATTAGACTTAACTTTATTTTCAGGCTCCCCTCAGCCGGTGGAGCCGACGGGCTCATGGTTATGCACCTGCGCGCTATGAGAGGTACTTTACCTGATAACGATTTTAGCAGCTTACACAGCAACCCTACACACTTTCCTACTCCATGCTGATGAGAGGCAAATACCTCGAAACACATGTCCAGGGATGGCTAACTGTTACATTTTCACTATGTTATTATTTATATGTATGTTCACTTTAAGGCATGCGACATGTATTTGTATAAATGTAGGTTCCAGAGTTCCATGTGGAGCTTCTGGGGCAGGAGATTCCAGGACAATCAGTTTGTCATCTGCTGTTGATTGCTTTGGATGTTATGCCGTGCTGAAGGAATAAACATCTTTATTTTACAAGGTTTGGTGCAATATTTAACAAATTTGGCGACGAGCGGAACTACTCCTGCCATATTCAGCACGGGAGCGGAGTATTTTTACCCACGTTATTCTGCGTGTTATGCACTTAAAGGCTGGTGGTGTGGATTCATTCCTGTTTAATTGAACTCAACAAATCGTTCGGATATTGGCGGAAATTGGCGTATGGAGAGACTTTTCAAGACATATAACAAAGAAATAAGTGAGCGTATCCAATAACGTCTCTGCGCGCTTTGGTGGTGGAGAACATAACTGCTGTGCGACGAGAGGAGTAAGTCGTGTTATGCGGAAGAGTGTTCTTTGAGCGACAAGGCGAAAGCAACAAGTCCTGTACAAGTGCTGTTTTAGTGTTTAAAATAACCAAGACTATTCAGTGGACACAGGACTTACAGTTGAGTCGGGCATTTTTCAAGCTGAGAGCGCGCCTTCATCACGCGTCGTTTCTCGCACCGGCGCAGCGTCACACAGCGCGTCATTGCCTGCATCTAGAGGGATCTTTGTTTACATTCGCGTCATACCGTGCGCATCATCACGCACGTACTACGGATACTTCAAACGTCCAATTGGTTGCCTAGCAACGGAAAAAAAGACACGAAGAGTACATTTAAGCTGTTTCTGTTACGAAGACGCCGGGAAGACGACACTGTGGAAATTTAGAAGCTGTTTCAAGTCTAATACGCCTATTTCAGTACTTTAGCCAATACTTGTTGGTCAAAATATTTTAAAGAGTAGATATATGTCAAATGTTTAATTCAGTGTAAGCAGTAGTAGTATGCATGTTTGAACTATATTCATAAGGTAAAAATTTACATATTTCATTCAGGTCAAGAACAAACATGCAATTTGAAGCCCCTGCTAAATTTCTCCAAAGTAAAGGTGACCCACCATTACCCTGGCCTAGATGGAAAGAGGAATTTTTCAATTATATGAAGGCTATAGATGGGGAACGAATGGGGGCTGAAAGAAAGAAAAGTATTTTGCTTCACTGTCTAGGTTCTGAGGGCCAAGAGGTTTTCAGGTCTCTTCCCCAGGTTATTCCTCAAGGGGGTCAAGGGGACAATATCAATGTCTATATGGAAGCTTTATCCAGATTAGAGAAAAGGTTTAAACCAACGTCCAACATTGCGTTAAACAGGTTTAAATTTTATACAAGAGCACAAAAAGGTGACGAATCATTTGATGACTTCCTAACTGCACTAAGGTCTTTAAGTTTACATTGTAGTTTTGGTAATATCACGGATGAGATGATTCGTGATCAGATTATAGTGCATGTCAAGAATAAGAAAACACAAGAGAAACTATGGGTTATGGGTGACCCTAAGCTTGAGGAAGCCATAGCTATAGCGAAGTCAACAGAGTTGTCAGAGAAATGGATGGATGTAGTTAGTCAGAAGTCTAGTAAATCGTCCACTGAAGACGAGATTTGTGCACTTAATGCAAAAAGTGATCCCAAAAATACAAACAATATACAAGGAAAGCCTAAACCTAACTACAACAATTACTCAAGTAGGAAACAAGATCAGGCAGGGGGTCCATTTGTTTGTTATAGATGTGGGAGTAGAACACACATTGCCTCATTTCAGGGTTGTCCTGCATTGAATAGAGAGTGTAGAGTATGTGGTAGAACAGGACATTTCAGCAATGTTTGCAGAGACAGACGTGTCAACTACCAGACACGTAATACCACAAAAGTTAATACTGATACCAACAAGATTACTTCGGTTAAAGAAATTCAAGACTTAGAAAAGGGTTTTGTAGTTTCCATCATGCATTCTAGCGGTGAAGGGAAGGAGTGTATGAAGTCCCCTAAATGTGTATTTGGTATTTCAGGTTCAGAGTTGGAGTTAATGGTAGATTCAGGCTCTCCTTGGACAATTATTAGCAAGGAGTACTTTAGAGAGAAATTGCAAAATTACTATAATTTCAATGATATATTGCCATCAGATATACAAGCTGAAAGTTTTGATGGATCAAAGATTGACATGGAAGGGTATTTTAAAGTAATTTTAAGTTTTAGAGGTAGGTCTGCTGATATCAAGTTGTACATAGCCACCAAAGGTGTAAATGTTTTAGGGTGGCGAGATCAGTGGGAATTTGGCATCATTCTTAATCCACGTTCTAAGGATCCTGTATCTTTATGCGATGAACTAGACATGTACATGACCACCACGGTAAACCAAGTAGCAGAATCCACAAAGGGTAGGTTACATATTACACACAAGTTTGATAAAGTTTTTTGCGAGAAGTTGGGGAAGTTAAAACAGTTTGCACACAAAATAGTTCTGAAAGAAAATGCTACCCCAGTCAAACAAAGATTACGAGGGGTACCAATCAATGTCAGGGGTGAACTTAAAGACATGTTACATGAACTGCTGGAAGAGAAGATTATTGAACCGATTGAATCGGCTGAATGGGTTTCTCCAATTGTATTGGTACGCAAACCTGACCAAAAATTACGCGTGTGTGTGGATTTGAGGGCATTAAACGCAAATATTATTATAGACTGCCATCCTCTTCCAAATATAAATGAATTGGTCTCATTGTTTGATGGTGCTAAAATATTTTCAACCCTCGACTTAAGGTCTGCATACCATCAAATTGAACTTACCGAAGAGTCCAAAAAATATACTGCTTTCATAACACCTTTTGGTTTATTTCAATATACTAGAATGCCATTTGGGCTCGCTTCAGCAGCCTCTGTATTCCAGAGAGTCATGTTTCAGATTTTTAGAGATATTGAAAATTACGTCAAATGTTTCCAAGATGACATCTTGGTATTTTCAAAAGATGAGGCTGAACATGAATTACATCTCACAGAAGTGTGTAAAAGGCTAGAAACATCTGGACTTACACTCAAGGCACACAAGTGTAAGTTATTTAAGAGTTCAGTAGAATACTTAGGCCACACTTTGTCTGGTAATGGTTTGGTTCCTAAAAAGTCGAATGTTGATGCTATTTTAAATGCACCGGCTCCGTTGAATAAAGAACAGCTGTTGTCATTTTCGGGCATGTGCGAATATTATAGCAAATTTGTTCAAAATTTTGCTACTAAAATGGAGCCATTAAGGAAACTATTAAGGCAAAAAACTGTGTTTGAGTGGGGTGATGAACAAAACAAGGCTTTTCAAATTATCAAAAATGATGTTGTAAATGCTCCGACACTCAAACCATTTAAGATGAGGAAAACTTGTATAATTACTGTAGATGCTAGTTTATATGGTTTGGGCAGTGTTCTGTCACAAAAGGATGAAGGAAAGGAGTGGAATGTAGCATTTTCCTCCAGAACTCTTAATGAAACGGAACGCAGGTATGCTGTTATCGAAAGGGAATTGTTGGCATGCGTTTGGGCTGTGGAACATTACAGGATGTTTGTGTGGGGGAGCAGATTTGTGCTCAGGACGGATCACAAACCATTGGTCCATATTTTGTCAGCAGGTGGTGGTTGGAATTCAACAGCTAGAATAGCCCGGTTAACATCTAGGTTACAGGAGTATAATTTCACGGTTGAATATTTGCCAGGTAAGAAAAATGTCACAGCAGATTGTTTATCACGACTTCCATGTGAGAATACGAATGTTAGGGTCAACAGGATCAATGAGTTGGATTTTGTGTTAAGTGTTAGTGACGTTTTCCCTTCAGATTACAAAGAAATTACGGAAGAAACTTGGAAGGAAGGTCAAGTTAAAGATGACAAATGGGTGTCTCTCAAGAAATATGTGATGGAAGGATGGCCCAGGAAGGAGTATGTAGCTTCAGAACTTTTACCATTTTTTATGGTAGCTGATGAATTGTTTTGCGATGGAGATTTCATCTTCAGAGCAGGGAAATGTGTTCCTCCACAAGGAATTCAAGAAATGATACTCAATTTGGCACATAAAACACACCCGGGCATCTCTTCTATGAAGCGGTTGTTAAGATCATATTTTTGGTGGCCAGGAATGGACAGGTTAATTGATCGTACAGTGAGGGAGTGTAATGACTGTGCTTCTAATGACAAAATGTTGAAGGTTAATGTTCCTCCTTTAAAAACTGTGGAATGGCCTAAAGAACCGTGGAGGAAGGTGGCTTTTGATATTTCGGGTCCTTTTTACATGTTGCCGGAGAATTCACGTTTTGCTTTGGTTATAATTGACTACCATTCTAAATGGCCTGAAGTCAAGTTTGTGGCAAAGGCAACCACAAGTGCAGTGATTAATTTCTTCAAGGAGGTTTTCTCACGGGAAGGGTGTCCTTCTACTCTGGTATCAGACAATGGTGTGCAGTTAGTCTCTAGTGAGATGGAGAAGTTTCTTAAAAGTTGTTCCATTCAACACATCTGCACCTCCCTATATGAACCCCATGAGAATGGTCAAGTTGAACGATTTAATCGTGTGTTAAAAAACTTCGTGATGGAATCGTTAAAATTGAAGGGAGAATGGTTGAGTGCACTTAGAGAAAGACTTTGGGTATATCGGATTACTCCACACTCGACTACTGAGATCAGTCCTTTCAGATTGTTAAAGGGTAGAGATCCAGCTTCGGAGGTGTGTCCTTGGTGGTTTAAAGTAAAGTGTAATGAGGTATTGGAACATAAGGATAATGTACATGAAGTTGCCAACAGAGTTGAACGGAAACAAATAAGGACCAAAATGTGGTATGATAACAAATGGAAAACTAAAGCACATAACTGGAGAGTGGGTGATTGGGTTAGGATTTTAAGACCCACTATAATCAATAAAGGTACAAGTAAATTTGGCAGACCCATACAAATTAAAAAAGTGTTTAAAAACAGTGTCATCACTCAAGATGGTAAAGTGTGGAACTCAAGGAGAGTAGCGAGGTGTCCAATGCAAAATGGTAGTAATGGGTGCACCAATGGAGTTGATGGGAATAGTAAACTACTTAGAGGAGGAGTGAACGAGTCGGTTGCTTCTAGAGTTAAAAGTGATGGACGCATTAGAATGGCACCCAGATTGTTTAGAGACTATGTTTAATGTAGTTATTTATTGTTGTCTTTTTAATAAGGGGGATGTGTTACATTTTCACTATGTTATTATTTATATGTATGTTCACTTTAAGGCATGCGACATGTATTTGTATAAATGTAGGTTCCAGAGTTCCATGTGGAGCTTCTGGGGCAGGAGATTCCAGGACAATCAGTTTGTCATCTGCTGTTGATTGCTTTGGATGTTATGCCGTGCTGAAGGAATAAACATCTTTATTTTACAAGGTTTGGTGCAATATTTAACAATAACGCTACTCATACTTGCATGCATTACACGGGCATAGGCGTACTCGCCGACGCTGACCTCAGGGACCATTTCTCATTGGGGTAACACGCTTGGTAGGTGGAGCAGTGTGCGACCAATTAGACTTAACTTTACTTTCAGGCTCCCTTGAGCCGGTGGAGCCGACGGGCTCATGGTTACGCACCTGCGCGCTACGAGAGGTACTTTACCTGATAACGATTTTAGCAGCTTACACAGCAACCCTACACACTTTCCTACTCCCTGCTGACGAGAGGCAACTACCTCGAAACACGTGTCCAGGGACGGCTAAAGCTACTCATACTTGCATGCATTACACGGGCATAGGCGTACTCGCCGACGCTGACCTCAGGGACCATTTCTCATTGGGGTAACACGCTTGGTAGGTGGAGCAGTGTGCGACCAATTAGACTTAACTTTATTTTCAGGCTCCCTTGAGCCGGTGGAGCCGACGGGCTCATGGTTACGCACCTGCGCGCTACGAGAGGTACTTTACATGATAACGATTTTAGCAGCTTACACAGCAACCCTACACACTTTCCTACTCCCTGCTGACGAGAGGCAACTACCTCGAAACACGTGTCCAGGGATGGCTAACGCTACTCATACTTGCATGCATTACACGGGCATAGGCGTACTCGCCGACGCTGACCTCAGGGACCATTTCTCATTGAGGTAACACGCTTGGTAGGTGGAGCAGTGTGCGACCAATTAGACTTAACTTTATTTTCAGGCTCCCTTGAGCCGGTGGAGCCGACGGGCTCATGGTTACGCACCTGCGCGCTACGAGAGGTACTTTACCTGATAACGATTTTAGCAGCTTACACAGCAACCCTACACACTTTCCTACTCCCTGCTGACGAGAGGCAACTACCTCGAAACACGTGTCCAGGGATGGCTAACGCTACTCATACTTGCATGCATTACACGGGCATAGGCGTACTCGCCGACGCTGACCTCAGGGACCATTTCTCATTGGGGTAACACGCTTGGTAGGTGGAGCAGTGTGCGACCAATTAGTCTTAACTTTATTTTCAGGCTCCATTGAGCCGGTGGAGCCGACGGGCTCATGGTTACGCACTTGCGCGCTACGAGAGGTACTTTACCTGATAACGATTTTAGCAGCTTACACAGCAACCCTACACACTTTCCTACTCCCTGCTGACGAGAGGCAACTACCTCGAAACACGTGTCCAGGGATGGCTAACGCTACTCATATTGCATGCATTACACGGGCATAGGCGTACTCGCCGACGCTGACCTCAGGGACCATTTCTCATTGGGGTAACACGCTTGGTAGGTGGAGCAGTGTGCGACCAATTAGACTTAACTTTATTTTCAGGCTCCCCTCAGCCGGTGGAGCCGACGGGCTCATGGTTATGCACCTGCGCGCTATGAGAGGTACTTTACCTGATAACGATTTTAGCAGCTTACACAGCAACCCTACACACTTTCCTACTCCCTGCTGACGAGAGGCAAATACCTCGAAACACATGTCCAGGGATGGCTAACGCTACTCATACTTGCATGCATTACACGGGCATAGGCGTACTCGCCGACGCTGACCTCAGGGACCATTTCTCATTGGGGTAACACGCTTGGTAGGTGGAGCAGTGTTCGACCAATTAGACTTAACTTTACTTTCAGGCTCCCTTGAGCCGGTGGAGCCGACGGGCTCATGGTTACGCACCTGCGCGCTACGAGAGGTACTTTACCTGATAACGATTTTAGCAGCTTACACAGCAACCCTACACACTTTCCTACTCCCTGCTGACGAGAGGCAACTACCTCGAAACACGTGTCCAGGGACGGCTAACGCTACTCATACTTGCATGCATTACACGGGCATAGGCGTACTCGCCGACGCTGACCTCAGGGACCATTTCTCATTGGGGTAACACGCTTGGTAGGTGGAGCAGTGTGCGACCAATTAGACTTAACTTTATTTTCAGGCTCCCTTGAGCCGGTGGAGCCGACGGGCTCATGGTTACGCACCTGCGCGCTACGAGAGGTACTTTACATGATAACGATTTTAGCAGCTTACACAGCAACCCTACACACTTTCCTACTCCCTGCTGACGAGAGGCAACTACCTCGAAACACGTGTCCAGGGATGGCTAACGCTACTCATACTTGCATGCATTACACGGGCATAGGCGTACTCGCCGACGCTGACCTCAGGGACCATTTCTCATTGGGGTAACACGCTTGGTAGGTGGAGCAGTGTGCGACCAATTAGACTTAACTTTATTTTCAGGCTCCCTTGAGCCGGTGGAGCCGACGGGCTCATGGTTACGCACCTGCGCGCTACGAGAGGTACTTTACCTGATAATGATTTTAGCAGCTTACACAGCAACCCTACACACTTTCCTTCTCCCTGCTGACGAGAGGCAACTACCTCGAAACACGTGTCCAGGGATGGCTAACGCTACTCATACTTGCATGCATTACACGGGCATAGGCGTACTCGCCGACGCTGACCTCAGGGACCATTTCTCATTGCGGTAACACGCTTGGTAGGTGGAGCAGTGTGCGACCAATAAGACTTAACTTTATTTTCAGGCTCCCTTGAGCCGGTGGAGCCGATGGGCTCATGGTTACGCACCTGCGCGCTACGAGAGGTACTTTACCTGATAACGATTTTAGCAGCTTACACAGCAACCCTACACACTTTCCTACTCCCTGCTGACGAGAGGCAACTACCTCGAAACACGTGTCCAGGGATGGCTAACGCTACTCATACTTGCATGCATTACACGGGCATAGGCGTACTCGCCGACGCTGACCTCAGGAACCATTTCTCATCGGGGTAACACGCTTGGTAGGTGGAGCAGTGTGCGACCAATTAGACTTAACTTTATTTTCAGGCTCCCTTGAGCCGGTGGAGCCGACGGGCTCATGGTTACGCACCTGCGCGCTATGAGAGGTACTTTACCTGATAACGATTTTAGCAGCTTACACAGCAACCCTACACACTTTCCTACTCCCTGCTGACGAGAGACAACTACCTCGAAACACGTGTCCAGGGATGGCTAACGCTACTCATACTTGCATGCATTACACGGGCATAGGCGTACTCGCCGACGCTGACCTCAGGGACCATTTCTCATTGGGGTAACACGCTTGGTAGGTGGAGCAGTGTGCGACCAATTAGACTTAACTTTATTTTCATGCTCCCTTGAGCCGGTGGAGCCGACGGGCTCATGGTTACGCACCTGCGCGCTACGAGAGGTACTTTACCTGATAACGATTTTAGCAGCTTACACAGCAACCCTACACACTTTCCTACTCCCTGCTGACGAGAGGCAACTACCTCGAAACACGTGTCCAGGGATGGCTAACGCTACTCATAATTGCATGCATTACACGGGCATAGGCGTACTCGCCGACGCTGACCTCAGGGACCATTTCTCATTGGGGTAACACGCTTGGTAGGTGGAGCAGTCGGCGACCAATTAGACTTAACTTTATTTTCAAGCTCCCTTGAGCCGGTGGAGCCGACGGGCTCATGGTTACGCACCTGCGCGCTACGAGAGGTACTTTACCTGATAACGATTTTAGCAGCTTACACAGCATCCCTACACACTTTCCTACTCCCTGCTGACGAGAGGCAACTACCTCGAAACACGTGTCCAGGGATGGCTAACGCTACTCATACTTGCATGCATTACACGGGCATAGGCGTACTCGCCGACGCTGACCTCAGGGACCATTTCTCATTGGGGTAACACGCTTGGTAGGTGGAGCAGTGTGCGACCAATTACACTTCACATGGGCTAGAGAGTGTCATAGCATACGCACTAGCTGGTGGAATACAACACAGAGGTGTGTGGCACTCGGCGGGCACTGGTGGGTGTAACACAGCATTGGGCTCAGCCAGGAGCACGCTGTGACTCTCAAGTGAGATTTGTCTCCTTTCCAGAGAGTAAAATAAAAAGTATTACACATCCGGCGGTGGATGTGTGTTTTATTAACCATGAGAGGGGTTTCTTGCATAGTTTGGTCAAATTTTTGTCAAATCCCTTTTGAATGGGTTGGTGTGCGTGTGTATTAAATGTGCCCGTCAATAGCTACCCATGTTTGTATAAATAAACGACAAGGGTGTCTACTTGGAGAGTACCCACCGACAGCGGCGCCGGGATTAGGCACGGTAGGGCGTCAGACACGTCAGAGCTTCACTAGCGGTGTAAATACATTCCACGTGGATTCATTGTATGCATAGTCGCCTTTTAATGAATATAACGCAAATCGTCATGGTGATAGGTACATACGGTTTGTCCAGTATGTCCTAGGTGTTTCTATAAATATATATTTTTTTAAATAATAAAAAACAAAGGCCGGCCCAAGGGGATGGGGTCCCCAGGGCCATAAGTGGCCTGAGGAGGGGGGTAACGCAACCCCCTCCTAAAGATTTTTTTTTAAAAAGGCCATGACCCGGGGGTTGTGATCCCCAAGGCCGATTAAGGCGTTGGGAGGGCCAAATACATTTTTTTCAACAAAAAAAATATGGTGCAGGCCCTGGGGGATGGGGTTCCCAGGGCCAATAAATTAGAAAAAGAAGGGGGGCCACACAGCCCTCCTTCTTAAAAAAATAAAATAAATAAAAGACCGGCATCGCACCGGAGGCCACGCCCCCTCCTTGCAGCACTCTGTAAACGCGCCCCCTGGCCAGATGTAAGTTAGGGAATTAATTCCCCTTAAATCCTGAGGGTACCTGAGGGCCAACTAGCCCAACAGGTATCTCCAGTATGTGCCAGGGAGCTGCGTTGCAGATAGGTGTTCTGACGCCACACCCCTTTTTACACCTCTATGCAACGCAGCTCTGTGGCGCTTACTGGAGGTACCTAGTGGGCTAGTTTAACCCTAGGGACTCTTAGGATTCAAGGGTACTTAATCTCTCAACTTAGAATGGCCACAGGGCGCGTTTACACAGTGGAGAAGGGATGGGACGGGGCCTGAGATGACGTGTGCAAACACGCCCAGTGGCGCGTTTTAAGTTGGGGAAATAATTACCTTTCAATCCTGAGGGACCCTGGGGGCCAACAAGCCCACCAGGTGCTTCCAGTAAGCGCCACGGCTCTGCGTTGCAGAGAGGTGGTGCAGGCCATGCCACTTTTTACACCTCTCTGCAATGGCGCTTACTGGGCGTACCTAGTGGGCTATTTTGCCCCTAGGGACCCTCAGGATTCAAGGGGACTTAATCTCCCAACTTAAAAAATGGCCACAGGGCGTGTTTACTAGGGGTGGGTGGAATTTGCGTAATCGCGTTACGCAAATCTCCGCGAAACGGTAAAAAATCTCCGCGAACATGCAGAAATTCCGTGAACACGCGGAATTGCTTGTTCGCGATACTTTTTTCCTGTTCGCGATCGCTGTTTGCGTGCTCGGGGTGAAATATCTCGCGAACACGCATATTGAGAACGCGAACAAGCAAAAAATTTCGCGAAGTTGCGGAACGTAGATTTTTTTGCAATTTCGCGTTCTCCGCGGAACGCGAAATTACCCAAATTTCGCAAATTCCGCGAACGGAACGGAATTTACCACCCAGGCCTAGTGTTTACACAGTGGGGAAGGGAGGGGACGGGGCCTGAGGTGACGTGTGCAAACACGCCCTATGGCGCGTTTTCAGTTGGGGAAATAATTCCCCTTCATTCCTGAGGGCCCCTGGGAGCAAACTAGCCCACCAGGTGCTTCTAGTAAGCGCCACTGAGCTGCGTTGCAGAGAGCTGGTCCAGGCCGTGCCACTTTTTACATCTCTCTGCAACGCAGCTCTGTGGCGCTTACTGGAGGTTACTAGTGGGCTAGTTGGACCCTAGGGACCCTCAGGATTCAAGGGGACTTAATCTCCCAACTTAAAATGGTCACAGGGCGTGTTTACACAGTGGGGAAGGGAGGGGACGGGGCCTGAGGTGACGTGTGCAAACACGCCCTGTGGCGCGTTTTAAGAGGTAGTTTTAATCCCCTGCCCTATTATATACTAGAGGCTTACAGAGGAGGTCATGCTAATCACAGGGGGACCCCAACGCATAGTGTTTCCTAGTGTATGTAGGTGTTTTCACTGTATTCTGAGTGTCTTTTAACATAGCACTGGCTCTAGGACTGGTTAGTCAGACTCAGTTACCACCAGTATCCATCTGAAAAAGTTGAGGGTACTGGATGATTTTGCAACAAGGCTTCTTTCTGATCTTCTGTTTGTTCTTTCTGCACATTATCCTTCTTCCTGCACTTTTCTTCGTCTTTGAGGACTTCTGTTGCTTCTTTCTGCATTTCTTTTTTTTCTTTCTGTGCGTTTTTTCTTCTTTCTTCACATGTCCTATCTCTGTAGGCATAGTTAGAAATTAGCATTTAAAAAACCTATGAAATTCACTGAAAAAAACATAGGTTTCAGGCACGTTATAGTTAGGAATAAGCATTTAAAAAACCTTAGAAATTCACTGAAAAAACCATAGGTTTGAGGGGCGTTATAGTTAGCTGGACTTTTCACGCGTACAAAACCACTGAAATTCCCCCGTTATAGTTAGTTCAGCTAACTATAACTCGCGCGCCCGCAATGCACTGCTGATGACGTCACATATTACATCACTCATGACATGGTCAGTGACATCACTCATGATATCACTGATGACATCTCAAAGATAGCAATAAAGTATAGTGTGCCTCTTCAACCCCTTATCATTAATGAAGGCCCTATTTCATTCTACAATAAATAGTCATAAAGTGCAAGGTGCTTAACTATCCTAGTTCTAACCCCAGGGGACAGCTATTTTAGGATGTTGATTCTTCAATAAAGTTCCTATGCTGTATCCTATATATGACGGGTTCACATAAGATTATTTTCCCTGCATTTAATCAGATGGAATCGATAATAAAGTGCTAGTTGGTCAAAAGAGCATGATGCTTTTTCTGATTTCCTTTCCTCTGGTTCAATTAATATACAGTATTTTTTTAATAAAAAACAGGGTTTTTGTATGGATGTACACCCATTCCTTTTATCATTCTCCATTTTAAAAAAACTGCTTATAAATTACATTCTGAAGAACCCAATATTTCAATATATGCACATAGAAAAGATGATCCTGCGCGTTATAATTCATGGCAGTGCTGACAAACCACAGTCCTTGTCCAGTTCATATGTAGACAACGTCATAAGTGTGCAAAGAGCTCTGCAGCTCTATTACGGCCCCGTGGTGTTTCTGTTCGCATCAGTAAAATCAACCAGGATTCTTGTTTCCGTAACTCACTCTCTCGATTCCCCCTCTAGGGGAAATGTAAATGTCCAGTATTTGTAAAGTGCGAACAATTACTCGAAGGTGTCAAGGCGCTGAGGGCCGTCGGGAAGATTAAGCAAGGTGTTGCCCAGAGTCACATGGTGTTGGGCTGATCTGCCGCCGGCACCGGGGATCGAACTGCGAGTTCCCGGGTTCCTGAGTCAATCACCCTGGCTGCTGCACCGCGCATCTTCCCTAAAGGGTGGGCCTTGATGTGTTTAATACCCCGATAGGAGAAGCTTGACAAGGATTTATTATGCAGTTGATCAAAGTTGCAGGCTACTGGGTATGCCTTCTCCATTTCTAATTGCTCTTACGTGCTGTAAAATTCTTAATTTCAATTTGTTTTTTGTACTGCCAATATACAGCTTTTTGCAGCCACATTTTAGTGCATAAATGACAAATTCCGTATTGCACGTTATCTTTTCTCTGATCGGTATTGTGCAACCGTCCATCATGCAATCGTTCTTACTGTTAATCCCGTATTCACAGGCCTTACATGTGATGCATTTTACAAAACCTTCCTGGTTCTTCAGCAACCATGATCCCATTCCTTGTTGGTTCTTTCTGGGGGTAAAGTGACTGGAGGTTAGAATGTCCCCTAGGGATCGCACCATTTTTTATGTGATAAATGCACTCAGCCTTCTGTTATTTGGTGTAACTCTGTTCTGTAGTTTAGTATATATTAAAGTAAATACAAATCTGTATATCTGAGGGGAGCCTAAGCACAGATCTCATGGTGAGATCTGATTGGTTGTGCAAACTTCCACCAAAAAAGTGATGGCAGCCATCTTGGGACCAATATACATGATAGTACCCCATTAAAATGCATTGTAGAGAATGGCAGATTTTGAGAGTCACAAAAAGATGATTGTATAAAAAGTGATAACAGATTTTTGTTACTATTTAAATCATGTGTTGCTAAGAAGATTGTATCCTGTGAGAAAACTATCTGCTGGGATTTTATGAATCATGTTAGAGATAACAGTTTTCTCATGATGTTCCCATAGAGGTTGAATAAGGTGCACCAAAAATGAGTGTATATTTTCTGTAAATTAACACTATTTTTCTCAGCCATATGAGAATTAGGTCTGACATTCTTGGTAAAACACACACTTCCAACAGAAGCAGCCTGTAAGCTGATTTCTTTGTGCTCCACTAAAGCCTTCCAACGTGTTCAAAAGAACAACTAGAGTGCTCAGAGTCTTACTTATGACACAATTGGGGCACACCTGAAGCCATCTTGATTGAATCAAATTGGTAAAACTTAAAACATTTCATTTTGAATGAAACAAAATGAATATGTTCATTTTCTCATGGAAATTGTGGTTAGTGCCGTAGAAAGAAAAAATAGGACACGTGTTAAGTGAGTTCTCAAATAACTTCCTATTCTATTTTTTATAACATTGTGACATGTAGACTAAAACAAGCACTACAACACCAGCACCAGACTGCCAGTTAACTCCCTGGTGATCAGCAGTGTACTACAGTGTTCTAATGTGCAACTAGCATGCTAACATTCTGAATTCATGCCAAACGGGTGGCACATCTGAACGTCATCTTGATGGAATTGAAGTGGAAAACTGAAAGCATTTTCCACAGAGAACACTGCAGTAAATACAGAGATTAGGTAGCTTCATAACAAATGTGTCTCACAAGATGGACACCAGAGAGAAAAGAGCCCAAATGTAGTATACATATCACCCAAGTGTGCCAAACATTATATATTTTTGTTTTACAGTTTTATATAGTGCAGACTTGACCAAAAGTTAGTGGAGTTCTTTACATGAGCATCAGTTACATTACACAAGGACACATTCATTTTGGTTTTAGGCCTGGGGAGACTAAGTGATTTGACCAGAATCACAGGATGTTAAACTGAGGCTAAAACCTGAATCTTAATCCTGAGTTGCAAAGTATGCAGCTCTTGCCATAACACCACATACTTTTCCTTAAGTGTAGCATATGATAAAGTCATGAACGAAATAAAAAAATAAAAGATGGAAAATTATTTAAAAGTGATTTCTCGATATTTGAGAGCTCAGAAATGAAGTCCTCATTTTAGTTGTTTACAGCACTAACAATACTTTTTATGGGAATAAGACCCTCTCATGGAGAAGGGTGCAAAGGCAACAGGCAAAGGCAACAAATTGTCCATGGACCAGCAGACCAGCAGACCATGTAGGGTAGGGGAATGGGGGCTGGGGCAACAAACCAAAAATGTAGGACAGGCAAGAGAAAATGTGGTGATTTAAAAGACCATTGAGGCCAGAAGGATGAGGTAGTGGCAGTGCAACAATAAATGTCAACAGTCCTGTTTGGGCATGATCTCCTGATGTTTTTAATAACAAAATGGCTTTATTGTATCTGGCACCTGAGCTTTTTTCTCAAAATCTCTCTCTTACTAAGGTCACAATGTTGACAAGTGTGGTACATTGGGTCATTGATGGCAGGGGGAATGGTATGGGGACATGGACATGGACTCGGATAACAGAGGGCAGAAGGGAGATGGGCAGGGGCACCAAAATGACCTTAGAGGGCACCAGGCAGGCATCAGGCGTTACAGCAGCACAATACACAACACAGTGCAAGAGGTATAGCAGTGCAGCACAACCGATGGGGGAAAGTAATAGGGAGGTCACAGGGCTGTGCACATGGACAACAGAGGGTAGAGGGGGAAGAGGCAAGGGCAGCAAGCTGACCATACCAGACAGAGTGGATGAAAATTTGCAGAGAATGAACCATGAAGGACAAGTGGGAGGGAGCAGGGGCACAACAATGGACCAGACAAGGCAGTAGGGAGGGGATAGGGGTCTGCACTTGGAAAAGAGAAGGGGGCATGGCAGGAGCAGCAAGCTAACCATGGATGGTAAGCAGGGTAGACACTGGAAGCACAATACACCACAGAGGACAACAGTGAGACTATAATGTCATACACACACGTAACAGAGAGAAGATGGGAGGGGTTTAGGGGCACCAAGCTGACACACAAGGCAGATGGGAGGAGCTGATCCAGCACAGAAGTCCATGCATGCAATACTGAAGGGTCAGTGGAGGTACAACAGTCATGGTGGGAAATAAGGAGGGGGCAGGTACATGGAAAAAGGACCATGGAGGACAGAAAGGAGGGGTAGGTGCTAGACACAGACAACAAAGGGCAGGGGGAAGGGACTTCACAACATACCATGCAGGTCAGGCAGGAAGAACAGTTGCAGTACAACATAGCATGAAGGGATTGGCTGCAAAATGAAACATGGAGCACAGGAGGGACGGGATAGGGGCATGGAACTTGGACAGGCAAGGTGGAGGTGGCAGGGACAGGCAACAGTCACCTCACCATGCCACACTGGTGGGAAGTGCACTATCAGATCAACAGAACATTCAAGAGTAGATGGGGGGCAGTGAGAAGTCCATGGTACATGGTGGGCAAAAAGGAGGTAGCAGGTACATGCTCATGAACATCAGAGTGAAAGGGGAAGGAGAGTAGGGGCAGCAAGCTAAGCAGGAGGACAATGCTGATGCAAAGAGTTGGACAATAGAGGGCAGGAGGAGTGGACAGGGACATTAAGCTAAATGGAGGGCAATGGCAGCACATCGGACCATGCAGGGCAGGATGGAGGGGGATGGTGCAAGGACTCAGACAGCAGAGGGTTGGGAGAAGGTGGATGCAGCTGCAAGATAACTCTTCAGGGCAGACAGGAAGGGCAGTGGCAGAACAGCGGCCACACAGCTGTAATGAGGGAGCAGTGGCATGGGCTTGCACAATGGAAGGCAGGGAGGGGATAGAAGCAGTAAGCTTGGGTAAGGGCAGCACAATTCCAGGCCAGGCCCTGCATTCAACCCCCCCTGCATTGCGATATGCATCTTACTTGATGTTAAAAAAAACCTAGACAATTACTAAAAAAAAACAAGGGTTACAGGGACGTTATAATTATGCTCATATCTCATGTTGAGGTTCTTTTTGCACAATCCACACTCTGCTTGAAGGTGCAGTTCAGCAAAAACTCTGGCACCTGCTGCAAAGCATAATTTGCTGCTCTCACACCTCTCCTCCTAAACCTGTGTCTGTGTAGCAAGTGCTACTTTACTAAACTAGTCTCTAACATTAAGCAGTTTCTCACCCAATGATAACAATAGATATAGATACATAGCTGTTTGCTGTCAGCAGTTTCTTTTAGATTTGTATTTTTCTCTGACAGTGAGTGAAGAGGTTGAGCTGCGAGTTGTGAGTGGTGTCCAACCTGAGTGTTTGTGGCTGTCCTCCAAATGACAGCAAGGGTGGGAGCCTGGTTTGGCAAACACAAACAGTTTTATGATCCACATTCACTTATGTGTAACGCAACTTTACTTAAGGTGTAATCAGATGTCTCAATGGCGGAGATCCCTCAGTCTAGCCTTGATTTATTGGATCTCTTAGATACACAGTGGTGAACACTCTATTCCTCACAATGTGCAACCAAGTCCCTCTAGAACACACCCCCAGCAACAGCCTGCAACAGAAGGGGGATGAGAAAAGGGGCCGCATGAGGAAGACCATGTAAGTGTTGTCTCCGGCTGCTGAACTGCTCTGTCACTGCATGCACCATTGACTAGATGATCCCCAAGCCAGGGACCGAAAATGCAGGTGCCCCCTTTGCAAAACCAGGTCTTTTTGTGATAGATTATTTTGATATATCTACAATATATGTTGGCCCCTTCCCAGCTGCAGGTACTTGGCCCTCCCACACAAATGAGGTACCATATTATTTATCAGGAGACCTGGGGGAACACTGTGTGGTAGGAAATGTGTGTCCAACCAGTGATCCCACAACTTTCCCACACAGAAATGTGAGAAAAACTGTTTTTCCCAGCTAAATTTGAAGTTGACAGGGGATTCTTGGTAAGAAAACATTGGGGTTCCACACAAGTAACACCTTCCTAGACTCTCCTGGGTGTCTAGGTTTCAGAAATGTGTGGGTTTGGTATGTTTCTCCAGAGGTCCGCTGAGCCTGGGACCAAAAACCCAGATGCCTACTTGCAAAACTAGGTTGTTTTATGATAGAGATAATTTTGATGTCTCCACTATACATTTTGGGCCCTTCCTTGCCACAGATACTTGGCCCACCCACACAAGTTAGGTACCATGTTTATCAGGAGACCTGGGGGAACGCTGGGTGGTAGGACATTTGTTTTCAACAAGTGATCCCACAACTTTGCCACATGAGAAAAATATTGATTTCTTATAGCTTTGGTCTCGGGGGCAGAGAGACTGTTTGCAATACATTTATATGTACTCTGCCATACTCATTCCTTTTTTTCCTTCTAGTAACAGAGTGATAGCTAATGATGTGCTGCTGTTCATTGCCCAGATAAATGTTGTCCTTGTGTTGTAGTATTTATGTTTGTTAAACCTTTCTCCAAGTCCCCTTTCCCATCCATTCATCAACCCCCTACCCTCTTCCCCTGGGCTTTGTGAATTATTGAGGTGTAACTTAATTTACATGTGCATAACGGAACTATGCGGAGAGTGCGGAGATTGGTTCCATCTCCGCGTAGGTCCCTTACACACATTACGCCCACCCTTAGTTAGAATTGCATTAAGCCTTGTGTTGTGTAACAATAAATGCCTAAACTAAGCTTGTCTGCTCCAGACTGTGAGTGCATTTTTATAACTTGAGGATTTCCCAAATAATACTACTAGCTCCACATTAGCCAAAATGTACTAGTATTGCTATTTCTTTTTATATCTTAGCAATATCAAGCATTCTCATTGCGTCATCATGTAGTACTCAAGTGGTGTCAATTGTTTGTAAATCTGTGATAACTACTTAACCCACTAAGGTGCACATGCATCAACATTCTGAAAAGCGATTCCTTATTAGCGATAAATAAGGAATCGTTATTAAGGAATCGCTTTTCAGAATGCATCAACAGATTCGGTAAAAAAGAGCGATTCCTTAAAAATCGCTATTATTTACCGAAAACACATTTGCGAGTAGATAAAACACTGATTAGCAATTACCTTCATCGGTAATAGCGAATTCGGTAATAGCGATTTCGCATAAAACGGGTCGCTCGTGAACGTTCTGATGACATTACCAACAGGAAGTACAGCTGCCCCACCCTCATTCACTCGCCAGAGGAGCACACAGGAGGAGCAACAGGAGCCAGCCTGATCCCACAGAGTTACCACTGACAATACTTCCACCCCACCCTCACCATAATAGACAAAGATGCACCACCCAGCGCTGAATCTGCAAAGAAGAGGAAGCGCAAGTTCTCCGACCGGGAACTGCAGCACCTGATCGAGGGGGTGAGCAGCAAACATGATCGGCTGTTCGGGAAGCTGTCCCTCAAGGTGCCAGAGGGTGAAAAGCGGCGCATTTGGCTGCGCATCAGAGAGAGGGTCAATGCGGTGGGAGTGACGCCCCGCAGCATAGACGATTTAAAAAAGAGGTGGTACGACCTCAGGAAGCGGGCCAAGGAGAGGATTGCTGAGAGGCTCCGGGAGGCATCTGGCACAGGAGGGGGACCATCGACAATGCCTGCTAACACTGCCCTGGAGGAGCTAGTAGAAGGGACCATCGAGCCTGAGGCAGTCGTGGGAGTGACGACGATGGACACCTCCGGCGCAGCCACAGGTGCCCAAGGTAAGATGCATGCCTGTGCCCATACTCCGCATTGCGTTAAACCAATCCCATCCCCCATCTCGATCACAGTGTGCAGGCAGAAGTGCCCAACACATCTTCACCCATTACAGTAGTGTATCATGGGAGGTGAGCAGTCTAAATATCGATAATTTAATTTCGACCTACCATAATATCGAGTCTAGAATATCGTAGGGACAGAATATCGATGTCAAGAATATCGATGGACAGAATATCGACCCTAAGGTAAGTAATATCGATTTTTGTTATATCGATGATAGTAATATCGAAGTTAGTAATATCGATAGGAAATATATCGATGTTACTAATATCCATGTCACTAATATCGATATTTATAATATTGTTATGTATTTTATTATGTATTTCATATGTATGTGTTAATTATTTTGTGTTAAGTGTTCTACTGTTTTTAAAATATATGTATACAATTTATATATGTTAATAATGGGTTTTGTTAAGTTAATTTTGTGTTTTAGTACCGTAGCGGGTTGTGGGTTTATAGGGGAATAGGGTGGGAAGTAATTTAATTATATGAATTTAATTATAAATTTTTGGGAATTATAAATTAATTTTAAATATTTGTTGTGTTTAAATTCTGTAGCGGGTTGTGGGTTTATAGGGGAACAGGGTGGGAAGTAGTTTAATTATATGAAATTAATTATAAATGTTTAGGAATTATAAATTAATTTGAAATAATTTTTGCATTTAAATTCTGTAGCGGGTTGTGGGTTTATAGGGGATTAGGGTGGGAAGTAATTTAATAATATGAAATTAATTATACATGTTTAGGAATTATAAATTTTTGTAAAATAATTTTTGCATTTAAATTCTGTAGTGGGTTGTGGGTTTATAGGGGAAGAGGGTGGGAAGTAATTTAATTGTAATTAAGTAATATTTATATTTATTTATTGGTATTGATAATTATATTATTGTTAATTAAGTATTAATTGGTAATTAATTTTTATTAATTGGTAATTAGTTTTGAATAATTGATTAATTGTTAATTATATTATTGTTAATTAAGTATTAATTGGTAATTAAGTTTTTATTAATTGGTAATTAGTTTTGAATAATTGATTAATTGATAATTATGTGAACTGTATTATTTTATTATTTGAGTGTTTCGTCCGTTTATAGGGGAATAGTGTAGGAAGTAATTGAAATCTAATTAAGTAATTATTAAATTTGTAGTTGGGTATTGATGATTAATTAATTGTAGATTAATTATTAATTGGTAAATATTTAAAATTATACTTTTTTGGTTATGAAAAATAATTTATTGTTGATTAATAATCAGTTGGTAATTAAATATGTTTAAATATTATTTAGTGATTTTTCTAATTAATATATTAATAAGAAATTATTAATTGGTAATTAATGTATAATAATCATTATTTTGTGTTAAATAAATATGTAATTGTTTAAGATTCTTTAATTGGTAATTAATGTTTGATAATTAATTTTTGGTATACAAAATTTAATTGTTCAATATTTTTAAATTGGTAATTAATATTCCTTAATTATTATTTATTGGTATTTATTAATAATTTATTGCTAATTAATTATTTATTGGTAGTTATGTTTTTAATAAATATGTATTGGTATTTGTAAGTAATTTTGAGTTATTTAATAATTAAATTATTAATTATTTTAAATAATTATTTTATTTAAAAGTATGTTATTTTTAACTTCTAAGCTATCCAACACTTTCTCTACTGTTGCACTCTCTGGAGTTAGAATAGTAATTTTTACCCCTACGCAATCCAACACTTTCCCTACTGTTGCACTCTCTGGAGTTGGAGTAGTAATTTGTACCCCTACGCTATCCAACACTTTCCCTACAGTTGCACTCTCTGGAGTTGGAATAGTAATTGTTACCCCTACGCTATCCAACACTTTCCCTACTGTTGCACTCTCTGGAGTTGGAATAGTAATTGTTAATCCTACGCTATCCAACACTTTCCCTACTGTTGCAGTCTCTGGAGTTGGAATAGTAATTTTTACCCCTACGCTATCCAACACTTTCCCTACTGTTGCACTGTCTGGAGTGGGAATCTCAATTTTTACCCCTACGCTATCCAACGCTTTCCCTACTGTTGCACTCTCTGGAGTTGGAGTATTAATTTTTAACCCTACGCTATCCAACACTGTCCCTACTGTAGCACTCTCTGGAGCTGGCATAGTAATTTTTACACCTACGCTATCCAACACTTTCCCTACTGTTGCACTCTCTGGAGTTGGAATAGTAATTGTTACCCCTACGCTATCCAACACTTTCCCTACTGTTGCACTCTCTGGAGTTGGAATAGTGATTTTTACCCCTACGCTATCCAACACTTTCCATACTGTTGCACTCTCTGGAGTTGGAATAGTAATTGTTACCCCTACGCTATCCAACACTTTCCCTACTGTTGCACTCTCTGGAGTTGGAATAGTAATTTTTACCCTTACGCTATCCAACACTTTCCCTACTGTTGCACTGTCTGGAGTGGGAATCTTAATTTTTACCCCTACACTATCCAACACTTTCCCTACTGTTGCACTCTCTGGAGTTGGAGTACTAATTTTTACCCCTACACTATCCAACACTTTCCCTACTGTTGCACTCTATGGAGTTGGAATAGTAATTTTTACCCCTACGCTATCCAACACTTTTCCTACTGTTGCACTCTCTGGAGTTGGAATAGTAATTTTTAACCCTACGCTATCCAACACTTTCCCTACTGTTGCACTCTGTGGAGTTGGAATAGTAATTGTTACCCCTACGCTATCCAACACTTTCCCTACTGTTGCAGTCTCTGGAGTTGGAATATTAATTTTTACCCCTACGCTATCTGTGGTAAATATTTAAATTACCTGTACTATTTTTATGCGGTAAAGTCTAGTAAGAATAACTCAGTAAAAATAAGAGGCAGAATCCGTGGTATTAGAGGTTCTAAAAAGGACTTTATTCCTTACAAAGATAAGAATACACATACGTAATGAAAAAGGCGTTATAATAGGCGTGCATAAAGGCGTATACTAGAAACGTCATTTAAAATGATGTCACAGGTGGGTGGATCCATAAAAGAACCCTGCAATGTCAGCAGACATACTTGGCAGAGATGCGCGCGCAGCCGCATGACGTGTGATTGACGTGTAACTAGGGGGTGAAGGGAACGTGACATTAGCCCTACGTGAGGAGACAGAAGTCTGGGGGGTCAGGTCAACCTAATCCCAAATCATATCTAATATCTTATGTTTAAGGAACTGTATTATCCAAAAGGAAAGGTCTCTCGGACGGAATCTATTCTATACTGACTGTTAGTGCGTGTACAAGCGTCTAAGTGTCTACATGAGATGCGAGGGGGCATGGATCTTCCATGGCAACAGGCGCTATGAATTACTTGCATGAAGACAGTGAGGCCGGGCCCTTTGCTCGGTAGCTGGAAGGATGTTTACCTAAACTACTAGACAGAAATGCATTGGATGAGGAGCGGAGCAGATAACTTGAAGGTGAAATACAGTTTTTTTTGGCAGGCAACAGGCCGCGTCAGGCACCGTTAGCCGTGCAGGGAGTAGGACAAAGTTCATGGATACAGATGCAAGCTCAGGCTGGAGCTTTCAGAGGCAGAAGGCAGGAAAAGGCTTGATGGCAGAATTCAGGGCCTACTCGCCTGAACTGTAAAACGTGAAAAGTGTACCATATAAAGTCGGTGGCCAATCATACTTAGGAACGGAATATCCGACCCATTCATGGCGGATCTGAAAGAGGACATGTTGACGTTGGACGCACATGTATTTGCGTCTTCATAGCTGGAACTGGAGGGAACATACATGTACTTGTAGCATGTACATGGAGCCGTTGGGGTCTAAGATAGGGGACATAACTGATCTTAAAATTCATATTTCCTCATTCCCTCCTTGTCCCCTACGGACCCTTCATGAAATATCGATCTTCATCAATCCATCAATCTGTTCATATAGCATCATCTGTTCTTCTTTCTTCTTACGAGGTCTTGAATGAAAACTTGAATGCGGGATACATGATGTGGCACACAGGCCGCAGATTGCTGGCCCACACTGTAGACACAAGCAGCAACAGAATAGTATGAGAAAGCCAATACCTAGGAAGGATAGGATCCTCCATCCCCAGGCTGACAACACGCTCCAGAACCAACCGAACCAAGTCCAGGTGCCTGGACTCTGGTGTATCTGGCTTACAATCTTATGAAGGCGAGTTATGGCTTTATATACTGACGGCGCGTTTTCTGGAATGAAAATACAGCAACTTGATCCGATGACCCTACAAGCTCCGCCCCTATCGGCCAGGATGACGTCAAGGACAAGACGATTTTGAAGAACAACAATCCGCATCGCAGACTGCTCCTCTGTTAAGTTGCCTAGGGCGGAAGTAGTTTCATTCACTACTGCTTCAAGGGTTCTAGTTAATCTACGTATCAGCTTACTATTAGTGACTGTACCTATGTAGGGAAAGAAACCTTTATTGAAATCGGTGTATTGCTCCCATGCCGTTTCAGTGTAGTCGACAATCGGGAGATCTCTCTGCTGTCTGTTGTGTACTAAATGGGTATTCCTATGGTAATCAGGCGGGGCTAGGAAAACAGGTGGCAGAAGGAATGCAATGTAACAGGTACCATCCCAATCTAGGGGTAAACGTATGTATGCGGTCTGACCACATATGAAGTAGGAATGACGAGAAGCTCTAAATGTAGACTTGCCTTGATCACTAAATTCGATTACAGTGGTACATTTACTATGGCCCATGTGTATTGAACCATTCTTTCTTACACATAATTCACCTTTAACTGGAAATACTGTCATAGCGGGCAAGATTGGTACAGCTTCGGATTCAACATTCAGAATCATGAGGTTAAGTGTAAAGTTACTTAATCCATATACTTCATTTTCTAGATCAGTTCCTGTTCTTTTGGGAAGTCCCTCCTTGTTAGGGTAGCAGACTTTAAGTAAGACTAGGTTCAGGTTTCCCCATACCCAGTTGTCCTGGTAAACTACTGAATTTGAATCTAAGGAATTAATCAAACTAAACCATGCTCCACAGGAGCCATTGTGTGTGAATGGATACGGAAAGAGGGGCAGAACTCCCTTGTATTTCTGATAGGGAGGGAGTCGGCCACATATCCAACAATTTGTAGCATTGCTGGTCTGATGGGAATGATGTAACATACTAATGAATGTGTTGTTGCGCAGCGCAAATCTATAGGACAACTCATGCGGAGGTAATTCGCTAAAAGAATGTTCGGCAGTAACATTGAAAGCACGCTTGGAAATAGGGTAATACATGTGTAACAGTATACTAGCAACAATAATCAGAAGACTTAGAAAAAACATAATTAATAATGTCACTATGCAGTGACTACGAAGTGATTTACAGTACGCATGTTTCTTGAGCTGTTTCTGTCTATTTCTCTCTCTATTTCGGTCTAGAGGATACATGTCAGAGACAAATTCAACCGATTCACCTTGGAGAGGACTTAAACAATCAAATTGTCTGACTTGCTAGACCTTAGTTTCAGTTTATAGTTCTCTTTTTCAGATTTTTCAACCAGGGGCAGTTTTGAGTCAATCGGTGAGGGAATGCAGGGCTGAAAGTTCAGTTCAGATAGTGGTCCATGAAATTTTTTGATATGGCTCGAATGTAGCCACCCTTTGCGACCCTCAATCTTCACGGCTGTCCTTGTGGTGAGAAGAACGAGCTTCGGTGACTGGCAACGAGGCTCCAGCGGGCTCCTCCTGTCGAAGTTTCTCACAAGCACCAGATCACCTGGAACCACTTCATGGGGCTTCACCTCAGTGTTATCGGGAAAAGCTGCAGCTACCTGTGAACGACAAGATTGTAGTGCAGACATCAAGGAAGCCAGGTAATCTGTCAGCATATTACAATCAACATCAGTGATTTTACGAGGTATAGGCGTCCCCCACATATTTGGTGGCCTACCGAAGACCACCTCATACGGGGATAGCCCTGTTCGAGAATGTGCTACCATTCTCATGTAAAAGAGCGCAACTGGTAAGGCTACTATGCAGTCGACACCTTTTTCTCTACAGATTTTGGACAGTCTAATTTTCAGAGTTTGATTATGACGCTCCACGAGACCTGCTGCCTCGGGATGCCGGACACAGTGGAATTTCCATTGATAGCCTAACAGAAGTGAAACGTGTTTCATTAGCTCGGATGAGAATGGCTGGCCGTTATCTGAGTACACGACACGGGGCAAACCATACCGTGGGAAGAATTCTCGAACTAACTGTTTGGCAGTAGTCGGGGCAGTGTAATCTGAAACCGGGTAGGCTTCTGTCCAACGGGAAAGAGCACATACAACTACGAGGACATATTTGAATCCTCGACATCGTTCCATCTGGATATAATCCATCTGGAGGACTTCAAAAGGGTGATCGGGAGGTTGAAATCCACCTTGCTCTACAGGAATACTTTTACCGGGATTGAACTGACAACAAATCATGCAGGTACGTACTTTCTGTTTGGCTGCTGCTCGCAAGTGTTTGTTGAACCAAATGTGTTGGATACTATCTAGCATTGCCTTTTCTCCTAGGTGCGCTGGGCTATGTATTGTATTAATGATAACTTGAACCATGGAGTCGGGGAGAATCCATATAGATTTTCCCTTCGTCATCCATCCTTGATCCGTTTGGATCCCTCCTAGTTCAGTCCATTTCTTTATCTCCTCTGGTGTAGCCTGTGTCTGTATGTCAATTACATCAAGGGCGGGATCCTTAACTGTCATGCAGTGTGTTGGTGTCGGAACTATTGTCTTTGTCAAGTCAGGTGTATGGGTCTGATTCTGAGCAGTCTGTTTAGCTGTTCGGTCAGCTAGGTCGTTACCCTGGGAAATAATATCGGTAACTTTTGTATGGGCTTTGCATTTCATAATAGATATTGCAGTAGGCAAATGTATTGCATCTAGTAGAGCTTGAATGAGGGGTCCGTGTTGGATGTGGGCACCGTGAGAAGTTAAATAACCTCTTTCGCGCCAAAGAACGCCGAAGTCATGGACGACTCCGAATGCATAACGTGAATCTGTGTATATGTTGACTTTCTTATTTTTGGCTTGAATACAGGCTTGTGTCAGAGCGATGAGCTCTGCTGCTTGAGCTGACAAGGTGTAAATACAATTTGTTTCAATAAACTCAGCGTCTGTTGTGACTGCATAAGCGGCCACTAACTCTCCTGTACTTGTTCTCATACATGAACCATCTACATACAATGTCAGGTCTGGATCTGGCAATGGAATATCTGTCAAGTCTTGTCTGGGTTTCGTCGTAATAGTAATGACTTCAATACAATCATGTGCCAATGGG
Source organism: Triturus cristatus (assembly GCF_964204655.1). NCBI lineage: Eukaryota > Metazoa > Chordata > Amphibia > Caudata > Salamandridae > Triturus > Triturus cristatus. Next base: position 27,413,263 of record NC_140593.1, on the reverse strand, counting down.
TCTGTTCCACTTAATGGCAAAAGTGTGGCAGGATTTAATGTACTACAACGTCTGATTTCTATGTGTGGCTGGAACAATGTCAGTTCATAACCCGTCAGTCTTGCTATAGTCAAGTGTTGTGTTTGTGTCCGGTTCAAGAGAACCTCTACTGCGTGTGGTACTTGTACTGTCAATTGATGCCCTAATACTATGGCATCGCTTTGTCTGATCGCTAAAGCTGTTGCTGCGACTGATTTCAGGCACGCAGGAAGAGCCTGGGCTACAGGATCTAACGTACTAGAAAAATAAGCACATGGTTTGTGTGATCCTGCTTGTTCCTGAGTGAGTACTGACAAGGCAGTACCTTCACGTTCTGTAACAAAAAGTGTAAAAGGTTTACTGTAACATGGTGTTGCTAAAACAGGTGCTTGACATAAAGCTTTCTTTAAGCTTTCAAAAGCTTGTGTATGTTCCTGAGTCCAAGGGAGGACAGTCGATGTCACTGCCTCCTGTGTTGTCAACTGAATGAGTGGTTTTGCTAGAAATGCATATTGAGGTATCCACTGCCTACAGTACGAAGTGAGGCCTATAAAGGCCCGTACCTCCTTTTGTGTCTTGGGTGGTGGCATGTTTATAATTAACTGGATACGGTCAGGTGTAAGCTGTCTTCCCCCCTTGGACAGCAAGTGCCCAAGGTACACAACTTGCTGGACACAGAATTGTAGCTTTGAAGGGGACACCTTGTGCCCCTTGTCGGCTAGGAAATGTAAAACCGTCAGTGATGCTTTTTCACATTCAGGTTCGCTTCGGGCGGTGATCAACAGATCATCGACATACTGAAGCAGGGCAGTGTTAACTGGCATGTGGATACTGTCAAGTTGTCTTTTCAGTGCTTGGCTATAGATGCTGGGGCTTTCTGTGAATTTTTGAGGTGCGCGTGTGAATTTAAAACTTCGTCCATTTAAACTGAATCCGAACAAATATTGACTTTCCGGATCGATTGGGACGCTAAAAAAGGCGTTCTTGAGGTCAATTACAGTAAAGAACGTTGCTTCGGAATCAATAGCTGTTAGTAATGAAGAGATATCTGGGACCTCGGGGTATTGTGGTACAATGCATTTATTCAATTCGCGCAGATCAATAACTAATCGATATACTGGCGGTGCTTTTGGATCAGTTCGTTTAAGAATCGGAATTATCGGGGAATTACATACATTAGAGTCGGTTTCCACAACCACTCCTTGTGCAATGAGCTCGTCAATGATTTGCAGCAAAGCCACTACAGCATCTGGTGGTAACTTGTATTGTCGCATTCGTGGTAATACCACTCCTGCTTTGAGTGTGACTCGATATGGTGTAATGTGCATGCAACCAACATCAGTGGGGCCTTGTGCCCATAAATGTGCAGGTAGATTCTGTAACCGGTGATCCATGTCTCTGGACACGTAGTGACCTTTAAAGTCACGCAAAAATAATCGTACTCCTTCCGGAGAACAACATATTATAGCTCCTAGAGCTTTCAGTGTCTTTATACCTAACAAGTTTTCTGGACATGATTTAGTAAGCAATAAATCTGTAGTTCATGTCAATGGACCAACCGTAAGTGGAAGAGGTAGCAATACTTCATTAATAATAGGCTTTCCTGAGAATCCAAGGGAAATATTCTGTGAGCCTGAGAGGGGTGCCCCTGGAACTTCGTTGTGACTTATAGTTGTTCTGCTTGCCCCTGTATCAACTAGAAATGTTCTGTCTTTCCCTAATACTTGACTATGTACATAAGGTCCCTCTTGGTCTACAGGAACCTCAATAAGGGGTAAGCCAACTTCCTTCTCTAGGCTATTTCATGTGTATCGCTGATAATCGGGATAGTCAGCTTGTGCATACTGGTACATCTGTTGTGTCGTTGTTTGTTTTGCAGCAATAGGCTGCGGCTGTGATATTGCTACGGTCTGTTGTGGAACTGGCATAGGTTGCACATGCTGAGGTACTTGTTGTTGGATCTGATCCTGTCTAGGTGGACGTGGTCTCTCCTTGGTTTTACCCCTGGAGATATTATGTTTCAGAACTGCACAGTCGTGTATATAATGACCTGGCTGTTTACAATAGTTGCATGTCCTTTTTACAGGAACCGCTGAATCACTGGACTGTGTCGTACCCTTTTTATGACCGTCAGCTGGAACTGACTGAGCAACAAGCATTTTCATTTTCGTGTCTTTCATACGTCTTTGTTCATGTTCTTGTTCTTCTCTAATTCTATTGTGATGATATTGTAACATTTGTAACATCTGTGAAGGGGTGTTACCTTGCCAAGTACTCTCGAATTTCAATACTCTATTTTTAACTTGGGGCAGGGAATTTTCAACTAGTTTTGTCACAAACAGATGTGGATACGACTCACTATTTGCTTTTATGCCACTATTAATACCAAAACATTTTTCAAATCGGGAATAAAAATCACTAGTGTCTTCGTCTTGTTTTTGTTTACAGGCTGAAATTGCACCCCAGTCTTCCTTTTTCGTAGTTAATAAACGTGACAATACTTGCACTAATAATCCTGGTAATGCTGTAGTCTTTTCCCCAAGCCCTGAACCTGCAGCTCGGGCCTTTTCTTCGTTTTCTAATGCTGTCCAATCTATCTTTTGGTCTCCCACCTCCCATTCCTTATCTTTGAGTTTCTCGTAAATACCGGCAGGCAATAATACTTTTAATATTTTCATAATGTCAGGGTAGGTATAATCTCCCATGAGTAACATGTCTTTTATCTCACGGTGGAAACCTGCTGGGTCTTTGTCATGGCTAGGTACTACTTTCTTCATTTCCAATAATTCTATTTTAGTTATGGGCGTGTACACAAACACGCGTTTAAAAGTATTGTCTTCACCTTTGACTGGGTGCACTTCGCGTAAGGGATTCTGTCTGTCTATGGGATACGTTTTTCTTTCAATGGTGGGGACTGAAACATGTTCTGGGCATACGAAGACAATGTACTGGTGTCGATATTCTAGAACTTCTTTAATTAGATCAGTACCTGAACCTCTCCATTTATTCGTGAGTAATTCTATCAGTATATCAGGTAGGGGACCAGGATCGGAGTGTTGGCTTTTATACAATATAAGGAGGTGTTGTATCATGTATATACCAGCTAAACGTTGTTCGTCTGGGGTAAGATTTAAAAACGTGTGTGCTAGCGCATCATCACTGTATTTTTCAGAACTGTCAGCCCATTGTACTGCTGACCTGGCTAATTCTTGTTCATCCATAGAATCGAGCATATGATACCCCCTTCGGTCTCGGAGTAATTTATCAGCAGCTTGGAATAGGTGTTCAGGGGACTTCGTATTTAACATAGAGGCTTGAAAATTTCTGTTATATTCTGGACGTATCGGACGTATTGGATCATTAAAATGTCTGGTATTATTAAAGGATCTTCCTTTACCTACATAAGCTATCGTTTCTCTGTTTTGTAGTTCTAATTGTCCTGTGGTCATATCTAATTCTTCCTCCTCCTCTCCCTCTGATTCAGTTTTGTCTGCTTCTAATCTGGTTTTATGTATTCGTTCTACTTCTTTTCGGATCTTTCGGCACATAACTGCTATACACTTCTGTTTATCATGTTTTCCCTCTGATATATTCTGACCCCATCTGGTAAGTACTTGCATTTCATCGTAGTCCACCCATAAACCAAGATATAATACGGCATCTAGGCCATGCTTATGGTACATAAAGTACCCTGGAGTGTCCCTAGGTGGAATGGGAACTGCTTCTTCGAGTACCCCTTTTCTAGTTTTGATCTGTCTTAATTTTGAAAAGAACGGCATCTTTAAACCTTGCTACTTGATTCTTACTCAAACTCTTAATACCTGGATTTGAACACAATTAATACAATAAACACAATAATGAACACTCATTCATACCACAATTTTTAAAACATATTAAAACATTTAACATTTATCGAACAATGATAATTAGAAGAAAACTAGTTACTGACATAATACTAATACTAGATAATACTGGATTATACACAAGATATACTAGATATACTGCTAAACAGTACAGATACACTGCTGAAACAGTGCAGACCGGATCTGTGTACCCAAACCCGTCTTGACCGGCACAAACTAATGTGCACGTCTAAATGCCTTCCCAGCAACGGTACTCACCGGGAAGCACGGAACGGAAGGCCTCGGAACTGAACTGGACTGGACCGGACTGGACTCGACTCGACACGGAACTTCGGAACCTGGTGGGCCTCTTGTGGTAAATAATTTAATTACCGGGACTGAATTTAATACGGAATCTAAATAAAATAGCTCAGGAAAATAAGAGGCAGAATCAGTGGTATAAGAGGTTTCTGAATGGGCTTTATTCCAAAATGGCCGACTCGAGTCGCGGCCTTCATGTTCCGTCACCACGGGGGTTCAGGAAGTGAAGTACAATACTTTATTGACAGACACGCATTTTTATAGAAAGTACATTACAATGAAGCAAATGCAGAAGGCGTAACAATTGATAAGGAAAATGACAATGCATATGCGTAACCGAAAATGGGCGTAATGAGGAGTAAAAAGAAACATGATTGGTTATGATGTCATATATAGGTGGATCTATAAGATAATACTTGGCAGAGATGCGTGCGCAGCAGCATGACGTGTGATTGACGTGCAACTAGGGGGTGAAGGGGACTTGACATTTAGCTCTACATGTGGAGACAAGAAGTCGGGGGGGTCAAGTCAACCTAATCCCAAATCATATCTAACATCCTATGTTTAAAGAACTATGTTATCCACAAAGGAAGGACTCTCGGACAGAATCTATTCTATACTGACTGTGTGTGCGTGCACAAGCGTCTAAGTGTCTATATGAGATGCAAGGGGCAGAAAACTTTCCATGGTAACAGGGCTATGAATTACTTGCATGAGGACAGAGAGGCCGGGCCCTTTGCTCGGTAGCTGAAGGAAATGTTTACCTAAACTACTAGACAGGAATGCATCGGCTGAGGAGCAAAGTAGATAATTCGAAGGTGAAATACGGTTTCTTGGCAGGCAGGCAAAACTGGCCGAGGCAGGCACCGTTAGCCGCACAGGGAGTAGGACAAAGTTCATGGATACAGATGCGAGCTCAAGCTGAAGCTGTCAGAGGCAGAGAGCAGGGAAAGGCTTGATGGCAGAATCGGGCCTACTCGCCTGAACTGTAAAAATGGAGTAACTGAGCCATATAAAGTCGGTGGCCTTTCATACTTAGGAATCGAATATCCAGCCCATTCATGGCGGATCTGACAGAGGACATGTTGACGGTGGACGCACATGTGTTTGCGTCTTCGAAACTGGAACTGGAGGGAACATACATGTGTTTGTAACATGCACATAGAACCGTTGGGGTCCAAGATAGGGGACATAACTGATCAGGAAAATCCATATTTCCACATTCCCTCCTTGTCCCCTACTTGCCCATCAAGAAACATCAATCTTCATTAATCCATCGATTTGTTCATGGAGCATCATTTCTTCTTCTTTCTTCTTCCGGGATCTTGAGTGAAAACCTTGATGTGGAATACACGATGTGGCACACAGACCACAAATCGCTGGTCCACATTGCAGGCATAAGCAGCAACTGAATAGTATAAGAAGGCCAATACCTAGGAAGGATAGAACTCTCCATCCCCAGGCTGATATCACACTCCAAAACCACCCGGACCAAGTCCAAGTGCCTGGATTCTGGTGTATCTGGCTCACAATCTTATGAAGGCGAGTTATAGCTTTATATACAGATGGCGAATTTTCTGGTATGAATACGCAGCAGCTTGATCCGATGACCCTACAAGCTCCGCCCCTATCGGCCAGGATGACGTCAAGGACAAGACGATTTTGAAGAACAACAATCCTCATCGCAGATTGCTCCTCTGTCAGGTTGCCTAGGGCGGCAATAGTTTCATTCACTACAGCTTCAAGAGTCTTGGTTAATCTACGTATCAGTTTACTATTTGAAATTGTACCTATATAGGGAAAGATACCTTTATTAAAATCTACATACTTGTCCCATGCCGTCTCAGTGTAATCGACAATTGGGAGATCTCTCCGCTCTCTATTGTGTACTAAATGAACATTTCTGTAATAATCAGGAGGGGCTAGGAAAACAGGTGGCAAAAGGAAGGCAATGTAGCAGGTACCATCCCAATCTAGAGGTAGACGCATATATGCAGTCTGACCACATATGAAGTAGGAGTGGCGAGAAGCTCTAAATGAGGATTTGCCTTGATCACTGAATTCTACTATAGTAGTGCATTTACTATGGCCCATATGTATGGAACCAATTTTCCTTACACACAATTCACCCTTCGCTGGGAATACTGACATGGTTGGCAAAACTAGTTCAACTTCGGATTCGACATTCAGAATCATGAGATTAGGTGTAAAATTACCTAATCCATATACTTCATTTTCTAGATCAGTTCCTGTTCTTTTGGGGCGACCCTCCTTGTCAGGGTAGCAGACCTTGAGTAAAACTAGGTTCAGATTTCCCCATACCCAATGGTCTTGATAAACTGCTGTGTCTGAATCTATGGAATTGATTAAACTAAACCATGCTCCACAGGAGCCATTATGTGTAAACGGATGTGGAAAGAAAGGCAAAACTCCTTTATTATTCTGATAGGGAGGGAGTCGGCCACACACCCAACAATTAGTAGCATTACTAGTCTGATGGGAATGATGCAACATACTAATGAAAGTGTTATTGCGCAGCGCAAGTCTATAGGACAATTCATGCGGAGGTAGGTCACTAAAAGAATGTTCATCAGTCATATTGAAAGCATGTTTAGAAATAGGATAATATATATGCAACAATATACTTGCAGTAATTATTATAAAACTCAAGAAAAACAAAATTAATAAAGTGACAATACAGTGGCTACGCAGTGATTTACAGTACGCATGTCGTTTCAACATTTTTCGTGATGTCTCATGATTCAGGCCTAAGGGATACATGTCGAGGACAGATTCAACCGCTTCACCTTGGAGAGGACTTAAACAATCAAATCGTCCGACGGCTTAGGCCTCAGTTTTAATTTGTAAAGTTCCTTACTGGTAGCCTCAGTCAAAGGTAGTTTTGAGTCAATGGGTGAAGACACACGGGGTGGGCTATTTACATCTGAAGGAAGTCCATAAAATTTCTTGATATGACTTGAATGCACCCATCCTTTTCTTCCTTCGATCTTCACGGCTGTCCTTGTGGTGAGCAGGACCAATTTGGGTGTTTTCCACCTGGGCTCCAGCTGAGTCTTTCGGTCAAAATTCCTCACGAGGACGAGATCCCCCGGAACTACGTCATGGGGTTTCACCTCAGTGTTGTCAGGAAAGGCTGCAGCTACCTGTGAACGACAAGATTGTAGTGCAGACATCAAGGAAGCCAGGTAATCTGTCAGCATATTACAGTCAACATCAGTTATTTTACGGGGTATAGGCGTCCCCCACATATTCGGTGGTCTTCCAAAGATCACCTCATAAGGGGATAGCCCTGTTCGAGAGTGTGCTACCATTCTCATGTAAAAGAGTGCGACTGGTAAGGCTACTACCCAATCAACACCCTTCTCCCTGCATATTTTTGACAATCTGATTTTCAGAGTTTGATTATGTCGTTCCACAAGACCTGCTGCCTCGGGGTGTTGGACACAATGAAACTTCCACTGATACCCTAGCAAGAGTGAAACATGTTTCATCAGTTCGGATGAGAACGGCTGACCGTTATCTGAATAAACAACACGTGGTAAACCGTACCGTGGGAAGAATTCTCGAACCAGCTGCGGGGCAGTGTAATCTGATACTGGGTATGCTTCAGTCCAACGGGAAAGAGCGCAGACAACTACGAGAACATATTTGAATCCTCGACATCGTTCCATCTGGATATAATCCATCTGGAGGACTTCAAAAGGGTGATCTGGAGGCTGAAATCCACCCTGCTCTACGGGAATGCTTTTACCTGGGTTAAACTGACAACATATCATACAGGTACGGACTTTTTGCTTAGCTGCTGCTCGTAAATGTTTGTTGAACCAAATGTGTTGAATGCTGTCTAGCATAGCTTTCTCTCCTAGATGCGCCGGACTGTGAATCGTAGTTATGATAGCTTGGACCATAGAATCAGGAAGAAACCATACAGATTTCTCCTTCGTCATCCATCCCTGATCTGTTTGGATCCCTCCTAGTTCAGTCCATTTCTTTATTTCCTCTGCTGTAGCATGTGTCTGTATGTCAATTATGTCAAGTGCGGGATCCTTAATCGTCATACAATGTGTTGGTGTCGGAACTATTGGCTTTGTCATGTCGGATGTGCTATTCTGAGCAGTCTGTTTAGCTGTTCTGTCGGCTAAATCATTGCCTTGAGAAATGATATCAGTAACCTTCGTATGTGCTTTACATTTCATAATCGATATAGCAGTGGGCAGATGAATTGCGTCTAACAGAGCATGAATGAGGGACCCGTGCTGTATGTGGGTGCCATGAGAAGTTAAATAACCTCTCTCTCGCCAAAGCACCCCGAAGTCATGTACAACTCCGAATGCATAACGTGAATCAGTGTATATGTTAACTTTTTTATTTGTGGCTTGAATACAGGCTTGTGTCAAAGCAATAAGCTCTGCTGCTTGGGCTGACAAAGTATTTATACAGTTTGTTTCAATAACTTCAGTGTCTGTTGTGACTGCATACGCGGCCACTAAATCTCCTGTACTTGTCCTCATACATGATCCATCTACATACAACGTCAGGTCTGGATCTAACAGTGGAACGTCTGTTAAGTCTTGTCTGGGTTTCGTCTTTATTGCAATAACTTCAACACAATCATGAGCTAGTGGGTCTGTTCCGATTACAGGTAAAAGTGTAGCAGGATTCAATGTATTACAACGTCTGATTTCTATGTGTGGCTGAAACAATGTTAGTTCATATCCTGTAAGTCTAGCTACGGTCAAGTGTTGTGTTTGCGTTCGGTTCACAAGAACCTCTACTGCGTGTGGTACTTGTACTGTCAATGGATGTCCTAACACTATGGCATCGCTTTGTCTGATTGCTAAAGCTGTTGCTGCCACTGATTTCAGGCACGCAGGCAAAGCCTGAGCTACGGGATCTAATGTACTAGAAAAATAAGCACATGGCTTACGTGATCCTGCTTGTTCCTGAGTGAGTACTGACAAAGCAGTACCTTCGCGTTCTGTAACAAAGAGTGTAAAATGTTTATAGTAACATGGTGTCGCTAAAACAGGTGCTTGACATAGAGCTTTCTTTAAGCTTTCAAAAGCTAGTGTGTGTTCCTGAGTCCAAGGGAGGACAGTCGATGTGGCTGCCTCCTGCGTTGTCAACTGAATGAGTGGTTTTGCTAGAAATGCATATTGGGGGATCCACTGCCTACAGTATGAAGTGAGGCCTATAAAAGCCCGCACCTCCTTTTGTGTCTTGGGTATTGGCATGTTAGCAATTAACTGGATGCGATCGGGTGTAAGCTGCCTTCCCTCCTTGGACAGCGAGTGGCCAAGATAAACAACTCGCTGTGCACAGAATTGCAGCTTAGAAGGGGATACCTTATGCCCCTTTTCGGCTAAAAATCGTAAAACTGTCAGTGATGCCTTTTCACATTCAGGCTCGCTTCGAGCGGTGATCAGCAGATCATCGACATATTGAAGCAGTGCGGTACAAACTGGCATATGGATACTGTCAAGTTCTCGTTTCAGTGCTTGGCTATAGATGCTGGGACTTTCTGTAAATCCTTGAGGAGCGCGTGTGAATTTAAAGCTTCGTCCATTCAAACTAAATCCGAACAAGTATTGGCTTTCCGGATCTATGGGGACGCTGAAAAAGGCATTCTTGAGATCAATTACTGTAAAGAATGTAGCTTGTGAATCAATAGCTGTCAGTAATGATGAGATATCGGGGACCACAGGAAATTGTGGCACAATGCATTTGTTTAATTCGCGCAGATCAATAACCAATCGATATACTGGCGGGGCCATTGGATCAGTTCGTTTTAGAATCGGAATTATCGGTGAATTACATACATTGGAGTCGGTTTCCACAACCACTCCTTGGGCAATAAGCTCGTCAATGATTTTCAGTAAAGCCACTACAGCATCTGGTGGTAACTTGTATTGTCGCATTCGTGGTAATTCTACTCCTGCCTTTAGTGTGACTCGATATGGTGTAATGTTCATGCAACCGACATCAGTAGGGCCTTGTGCCCATAGATGTGCGGGTAAAGTCTGTAGTCGGGGATCCATGTCTCTGGACACATAGTGACCTTTAAAATCACTTAAAAACAATCTTACTCCTTCCGGAGAACCACATATAATAGCCCCTAAAGCTTTCAGTGTCTTTATACCTAACAAGTTTTCTGGACAAGATTTGGTAAGCAATAAATCTGTAGTTCGTGTCAAGGGACCAATCGTAAGTGGAAGTGGCTGTGATACTTCATTAACAATAGGCTTTCCTGAAAAACCAAGGGAAATATTTTGAGAGCCTGAGAGGGGTGCCCCTGGAACTTCACTACGTTTTATTGTTGTTCGACTTGCCCCTGTATCAAGTAAAAATTTTCTGTCTTGACCTAATAATTCACTATGCACATAAGGTCCTTCTTGATCCACTGGGATCTCAATAAGGGGTAAGTCAACTTCCCTCTCTAGGCTGGTTCATGCGTAACGTTGGTACTCAGGATATTCATACTGTGCGGTCTGATACATTTGTCGTGTTGTCGTTTGTGTAGCAGCAACAGGCAGCGCTGGTGCAGCTGGCACAAACTGTATAGGCTGTTGTGAGGCTGGCATAGACTGTTGCTGAGCTGGCATGGACTGTACATGCTGTGGAGCTCCTTGTTCATTCTGATCCTGTCTGACTGGTCGTGGTCTTTCTTTTGCAATACCTACAGCTATATTACGCTTCAGAACTGGACAATCGTGTACATAATGACCTAGTTGTTTACAGTAATTGCATGTTCCCTTTATAGGAACTGTCGAATCTCCGGAATGTGTCACACCCTTTTTGTGACCATCCGCTGGTACTGTCTGGGAAACGAGCATTTTCATTTTAGTGTCCTTCATACGTCTCTGTTCGTGTTCTTGTTCATCTCTAATTCTATTATGATGGTACTGTAACATTTGTAACATTTGTGACGGAGTGTTACTTTGCCATGTACTCTCGAATTTCAATACTCTATTCTTCACCTGAGGCAAGGAATTTTCCACTAATTTTGTCACAAACAAATGTGGATATGACTCACTATTTGCTTTTATACCACTATTTATACCAAAACATTTTTCAAAACGGGCATAGAAATCACTTGTGTCTTCATCTTGTTTTTGTTTACAGGCTGAGATTGCACCCCAATCTTCCTTTTTCGTACTTAATAAACGTGGCAGTACCTGTACTAGTAAACCTGGTAGTGCTTTAACTTTATCCCCAAGTCCTGAACCTGCAGCTCGACCTCTTTCTTCGGTTTCTAAGGCTGTCCAGTCTATCTTTTGGTCTCCCACTTCCCACTCCTTTTCCTTAAGTTTTTCGTAAATGCCAGCAGGCAAGAGCACCTTTAATATCGTCATAATGTCAGGATAGGTATACTCTCCCATTAGTAACATGTCTTTGATTTCTCGGTGGAAACCTGCTGGGTCCTTGTCATGACTGGGTACCACTTTCTTCATTTCTAACAATTCCATTTTAGATATGGGTGTATATACAAATACACGGTGAAAATGATTGTCTTCGCCTTTTATTGGGTGCACTTCTCGTAAGGGATTCTGTCTATCCATGTAGTACGGCGTTCTTTCCTTGTTGGGCAGTGAGAAAGGATCTGGGCTTACAAAAAGAATGTACTGCTTACGTGATACTAGTATTTCTTTAATTAACTTGTTACCAGAACCTCTCCATCTATTCGTGAGTAATTCAGTTAATATATCAGGTAAGGGACCAGGATCAGCATGTTGATTCTTATATAATATAAGAAGTTGCTGAATCATATAGATTCCAGCTAAACGTTGTTCATCTGGACTGAGGTTCAAAAACGTGTGTGCTACTGTGTCATCCCCATATTTTCCGGGACTATCAATCCAATGAACAGCTGACCTAGCTAATTCTTGCTCATCCATAGAATCGAGGAGGTGGTAACCCCTTCGTTCTCGGAGTATTTTGTCAGCGGCTTGAAACGAATGTTCGGGAGACTTCAGATTTATTATAGGCGTCGGATAAGTTCTGTTATTATCTGGACATGTCGAATGTATTGGATCAGTAAAACATCTAGTATTATTACAGGACCTTCCTCTTCCTACATAGGCTATGGTGTCTGACTGTCTTACGGTATCCCCTGATTCGGACACCTCGTCTTGCTCGAACTCGTCTGTCTCCAATCTCTCTTCATGTATACGTTCTATTTCTTTCCTAATTTTTCGACACATGGCTACTATACTTCCTTGTTTATCATGTCTTCCGTCTGATATATTCTGACTCCATCTCGTAAGAGTTTGCATTATTCCCGGGTCCACCCCCGGTCGGTCTTGATTTCTGATCACACAATTTACAAGAAAGCGTAACAATTCCCCCTGTATCTCCACTTTCTGATATTCCATAGCTCTGTTAATGCATTCAGGGTCTTTCCCTGTTTGGACAAAATGATATATGCTATCTAAATGCATAGTCATTCCTGGTAGCTTCCCTAAAAACGATGCAGCTCGTCTAACACGTAACGATGCTAGGACCATTTCGTCCTCCTTGCCGGGCACCGGGTCATATCTACAATCTATCATAAGGTCCTTAAGCATGCGGGGGTTTACAAGTTTGGGCGTACGTGCATGCACTGGTTCTTGAAAAGTAAGTTTACTCATTCGGGGTGGCGTAGAATAAATGCTAGTAGCACCTCCAGTAGCCCCCTCTGGGGTACCGGACGTGAAAGGATTCGTTGAACGTGCTACAGCAACTACAGGTGTGGACACCACTGTAGAATCGGTTGCGGGGACAGATGCGGAAACAGATGTGCTTGCCGAAGCTTGTGTCGGAACTTGCTGTTGCACAGAGACAGATACCTGATCTTGACGTTGAACCCCCCCAGCAGACGGTCTATGTGGTGCGGGGTTAGCATACTCGGGAGCTGCGTCATCTAGATATGAGGAAAGAAAAACATCTTCTGCGGTTCTGGGATGTCCTTTAGGATGTACCTTTATTGGAAACAATGGGGGTGGTAAGTCTTTTGGTATCTCCGTAGTAGCCTTAGGTAATCCTTCGGCCAGAAGGGGATACATACCTTTCATAAGGGCATTTCTTTGCCTGTCGGTTTGTTCTGCTTTGACTCGTGTACCCTCTTCAATCAACAAACCTTCTCGGACCTTATTTGCACTTTCTTTACTTCTCTCTTCCTGTCTTAGCGCCTTTTCGGTACGTCTATGCGATTCTTTACGCCATAACTCAACAGCGTCTTTCTGTGACTGTCTAGCTTTCCTCTTCCACAACTCTTCTTCTACTTTCATAATGCATTCTGCATCCCAGGTCCCAGCTACGGGCCACCTCTGACTTTCTGGTAATTCTTTGGTGTAGTCCACCCATAGATCAAGGAATAATATGGCGTCTAAGCCATGCTTGTGATACATGAAGTGCCCTGGAGTGTCCCTAGGAGGAATAGGAACTGCTTCTTCAATACCCCTTTTCTGGTAGTGATCTGTCTTAATTTCGAAAAGAGCGGCATATTGACAACTGAACCGATACTTAATCTCGAACACACTTAGTACAAAAAGCACAAATAAACAATCATTCATACCACAATATGCAAGACGTTTAACACTTTAACATTAAACATTAAACCTTGAACTGAAACAACCATGATGATCGTCTGCGTGACTAATCACCAAGCATAATTCTTGACAATGACTAGATACTTCGGAATACTTGATATACTGCTAAACAGTACAGATACACTGCTGAAACAGTGCAGACCGGATTTGTGTACCCAAATCCGTCTTGACCGGCACAAACTATGTGCACGTCAGAACGCCTCCCCAGCAATGGTACTCACCGGGTAGCTCGAAACGGAAGGCCTCGGAAGGGGAATAGACTGGACTCGACAACTGCGGACATCGGACCCTCTGGACGTCGGGACTTCGAAATCTGGTGGGCCTCTGTATACCTCGGATCTTGCTCTCTCTCTGCTAGGCTCTGGTCGGGATACTTCGCACTTCTCACCGCCTCGTCTGGGTTGATCGCAGCCTCAGTCGCCCCCGCTTGACCGGAGGGAGCTACAGGAAATCCTGCTGGTACGCGTTTTTGGTCCGTCCAGCTGTGGCAGGAGACAGGGCCTGCAACGCACCACCGGCGCGTGAGATGAGAAAGTGTCCCTATTCGGGCGCCAATTATGTGGTAAATAATTTAATTACCGGGACTGAATTTAATACGGAATCTAAATAAAATAGCTCAGGAAAATAAGAGGCAGAATCCGTGGTATAAGAGGTTTCTGAATGGGCTTTATTCCAAAATGGCCGACTCGAGTCGCGGCCTTCATGTTCCGTCACCACGGGGGTTCAGGAAGTGAAGTACAATACTTAATTGACAGACACGCATTTTTATAGAAAGTACATTACAATGAAGCAAATGCAGAAGGCGTAACAATTGATAAGGAAAATGACAATGCATATGCGTAACCGAAAATGGGCGTAATGAGGAGTAAAAAGAAACATGATTGGTTATGATGTCATATATAGGTGGATCTATAAGATAATACTTGGCAGAGATGCGTGCGCAGCAGCATGACGTGTGATTGACGTGCAACTAGGGGGTGAAGGGGACTTGACATTTAGCTCTACATGTGGAGACAAGAAGTCGGGGGGGTCAAGTCAACCTAATCCCAAATCATATCTAACATCCTATGTTTAAAGAACTATGTTATCCACAAAGGAAGGACTCTCGGACAGAATCTATTCTATACTGACTGTGTGTGCGTGCACAAGCGTCTAAGTGTCTATATGAGATGCAAGGGGCAGAAAACTTTCCATGGTAACAGGGCTATGAATTACTTGCATGAGGACAGAGAGGCCGGGCCCTTTGCTCGGTAGCTGAAGGAAATGTTTACCTAAACTACTAGACAGGAATGCATCGGCTGAGGAGCAAAGTAGATAATTCGAAGGTGAAATACGGTTTCTTGGCAGGCAGGCAAAACTGGCCGAGGCAGGCACCGTTAGCCGCACAGGGAGTAGGACAAAGTTCATGGATACAGATGCGAGCTCAAGCTGAAGCTGTCAGAGGCAGAGAGCAGGGAAAGGCTTGATGGCAGAATCGGGCCTACTCGCCTGAACTGTAAAAATGGAGTAACTGAGCCATATAAAGTCGGTGGCCTTTCATACTTAGGAATCGAATATCCAGCCCATTCATGGCGGATCTGACAGAGGACATGTTGACGGTGGACGCACATGTGTTTGCGTCTTCGAAACTGGAACTGGAGGGAACATACATGTGTTTGTAACATGCACATAGAACCGTTGGGGTCCAAGATAGGGGACATAACTGATCAGGAAAATCCATATTTCCACACTCTGTATACCTCGGATCTTGCTCTCTCAGCTAGGCTCTGGTCGGGATACTTCGCACCTCTCACCGCCTCGTCTGGGTGTTGATCGCAGCCTCAGTCACCCCCGCTTGGCCGGAGGGAGATACAGGAAATCCTGCGGGTACGCGTAGTTGTCCGTCCAGCTGTGGCAGGAGACCGGGCCTGCAACGCACCTCCGGCGCGTGATATGGGGAAAGTGTCCCTATTCGGGCGCCAATTTATGTGGTAAATATTTAAATTACCTGTACTATTTTTATGCGGTAAAGTCTAGTAAGAATAACTCAGTAAAAATAAGAGGCAGAATCCGTGGTATTAGAGGTTCTAAAAAGGACTTTATTCCTTACAAAGGAATTATGGTTCGAACCAGGCAATCGTATTCCATCACCACGAAGGTTCAGGAAGGGATAGGCAATACATTATTGACAGGTAATAGTATATATATGAAATGCATTACATTAAGACAGATGCAGGAGGCGTAACAGCTGATAATACAGATAAGAATACACATACGTAATGAAAAAGGCGTTATAATAGGCGTGCATAAAGGCGTATACTAGAAACGTAATTTAAAATGATGTCACAGGTGGGTGGATCCATAAAAGAATCCTGCAATGTCAGCAGAAATACTTGGCAGAGATGCGCGCGCAGCCGCATGACGTGTGATTGACGTGTAACTAGGGGGTGAAGGGAACGTGACATTAGCCCTACGTGAGGAGACAGAAGTCTGGGGGGTCAGGTCAACCTAATCCCAAATCATATCTAATATCTTATGTTTAAGGAACTGTATTATCCAAAAGGAAAGGTCTCTCGGACGGAATCTATTCTATACTGACTGTTAGTGCGTGTACAAGCGTCTAAGTGTCTACATGAGATGCGAGGGGGCATGGATCTTCCATGGCAACAGGGGCTATGAATTACTTGCATGAAGACAGTGAGGCCGGGCCCTTTGCTCGGTAGCTGGAAGGATGTTTACCTAAACTACTAGACAGAAATGCATTGGATGAGGAGCGGAGCAGATAACTTGAAGGTGAAATACAGTTTTTTTTGGCAGGCAACAGGCCGCGTCAGGCACCGTTAGCCGTGCAGGGAGTAGGACAAAGTTCATGGATACAGATGCAAGCTCAGGCTGGAGCTTTCAGAGGCAGAAGGCAGGAAAAGGCTTGATGGCAGAATTCAGGGCCTACTCGCCTGAACTGTAAAACGTGAAAAGTGTACCATATAAAGTCGGTGGCCAATCATACTTAGGAACGGAATATCCGACCCATTCATGGCGGATCTGAAAGAGGACATGTTGACGTTGGATGCACATGTATTTGCGTCTTCATAGCTGGAACTGGAGGGAACATACATGTACTTGTAGCATGTACATGGAGCCGTTGGGGTCTAAGATAGGGGACATAACTGATCATAAAATTCATATTTCCTCATATCCAACACTTTCCCTACTGTTGCACTGTCTGGAGTGGGAATTTTAATTTTTACCCCTACGCTATCCAACACTTTCCCTAATGTTGCACTCTCTGGAGTTGGAATAGTAATTTTTACACCTACGCTATCCAACACTTTCCCTACTGTTGCACTCTCTGGAGTTGGAGTACTAATTTTTACCCCTACACTATCCAACACTTTCCCTACTGTTGCACTCTATGGAGTTGGAATAGTAATTTTTACCCCTACGCTATCCAACACTTTTCCTACTGTTGCACTCTCTGGAGTTGGAATAGTAATTTTTAACCCTACGCTATCCAACACTTTCCCTACTGTTGCACTCTGTGGAGTTGGAATAGTAATTGTTACCCCTACGCTATCCAACACTTTCCCTACTGTTGCAGTCTCTGGAGTTGGAATATTAATTTTTACCCCTACGCTATCCAACACTTTCCCTACTGTTGCACTGTCTGGAGTGGGAATTTTAATTTTTACCCCTACGCTATCCAACACTTTCCCTAATGTTGCACTCTCTGGAGTTGGAATAGTAATTTTTACACCTACGCTATCCAACACTTTCCCTACTGTTGCACTCTCTGGAGTTGGAATAGTAATTTTTACCCCTACGCTATCCAACACTTTCCCTACTGTTGCACTCTCTGGAGTTGGAATAGTGATTTTTACCCCTACGCTATCCAACACTTTCCCTACTGTTGCACTCTCTGGAGTTGGAATAGTAATTGTTACCCCTACGCTATCCAGCACTTTCCCTACTGTTGCACTCTCTGGAGTTGGAATAGTGATTTTTACCCCTACGCTATCCAACACTTTCCCTACTGTTGCACTCTCTGGAGTTGGAATAGTAATTGTTACCCCTACGCTATCCAGCACTTTCCCTACTGTTGCACTCTCTGGATTTGGAATAGTAATTTTTACCCCTACGCTATCCAGCACTTTCCCTACTGTTGCACTGTCTGGAGTGGGAATCTTAATTTTTACCCCTACGCTATCCAACACTTTCCCTACTGTTGCACTCTCTGGAGTTGGAGTACTAATTTTTACCCCTACGCTATCCAACACTTGCCCTACTGTTGCACTCTCTGGATTTGGAATAGTAATTTTTACCCCTACGCTATCCAACACTTTCCCTACTGTTGCACTCTCTGGAGTTGGAATAGTAATTGTTACCCCTACGCTATCCAACAATTTCCCTACTGTTGCACTCTCTGGATTTGGAATAGTAATTTTTACCCCTACGCTATCCAGCACTTTCCCTACTGTTGCACTGTCTGGAGTGGGAATCTTAATTTTTACCCCTACGCTATCCAACACTTTCCCTACTGTTGCACTCTCTGGAGTTGGAGTACTAATTTTTACCCCTACGCTATCCAACACTTTCCCTACTGTTGCACTCTCTGGATTTGGAATAGTAATTTTTACCCCTATGCTATCCAACACTTTTCCTACTGTTGCACTCTCTGGAGTTGGAATAGTAATTTTTAACCCTACGCTATCCAACACTTTCCCTACTGTTGCACTCTCTGGAGTTGGAATAGTAATTTTTACCCCTACGCTATCCAACACTTTCTCTACTGTTGCACTGTCTGGAGTGGGAATCTTAATTTTTATCCCTACGCTATCCAACACTTTCTCTACTGTTGCTCTCTTTGGAGTTGGAGTACTAATTTTTACCCCTACGCTATCCAACACTTTCCCTACTGTTGCACTCTCTGGAGTTGGAATAGTAATTTTTAACCCTACGCTATCCAACACTTTCCCTACTGTTGCATTCTCTGGAGTTGGAATAGTAATTTTTATCCCTACGCTATCCAACACTTTTTCTACTGTTGCACTCTATGTATTTGGAATAGTTATTTTTACCCCTTTGCTATCCAACACTTTCCTTACTGTTGCACTCCCTGGAGTCGGAATAGTAATTTATACCTCTACATTATCCAACACTTTCCCTACTGTTACACTATCTGGAGTGGATATAGTAATTTTTAGCCCTGCGCTATCCAAAATTTTCCTTTATGTTGTTTTTTTGGGAGCTGGAGTAGTAGTTTTATTGTCTCTGCTATTTAATATGTATTTTTATTATTTTAGCTAATGTAGTATATAATTAATTTTAACAATCTTTAAATTAAATGTAATTTTGTAAATTTGTTATACATTATTTATGTTATTGTTTTATGTGTGTAATGTGTTTGCAATTTTTAATATTTTTAAATAATTTATAATTTATTACAATAATTATAAAAAAAATGATTAAGTATAAATATTATATATTATATGTATATGTTTAATTCATTTTTTATTAAATTATATTGATTAATTATTAATTTTTAACATTATTAAATATAATATTTAATTATGTTTCTTTTATTTATAAGTATTATTATGTTTATTTAACATATTTTTTGTAACAAAAAAAACCCGATATTTTTAAAAACGATATTTTTGACATCTATATTTTTTTTTCAATATTTTTGCACTTACCATGTTGTAGATAGGATGTCGATATTCTTGACATCGATATTTGTGTTGCGATATTTTTGTAGGTCGATTTTCTGACCTTCGAAATTTTGTCAGAGATCCATCATGGGAGTTGTAGTCATGTTAGCCTGGTGTGCATGTACAGTGAGAATAGCAACAATATTTCCATCCAGCAGTAGAAGATAGACATAGACTCAAACTTTTGTGATTTATAGAAGGACATGTATGAAAATTACAAACTGTAGTAGTAACAATCCCACTAACCATGCACTGTTTCACACACAGATGCATCTCCTGGCGATTCGGATGATAGCAGCCGGCTAATCATCTCAGAGATACCAGCAGATTCTGAGGGCGACACACCGGCGGAGGGTCAATCCCCACCCTCACTAGCATCCATACCACCACCACCACCACCACATGCTGCTCCGCGCACCGCAACAAAACACCAGAGATGCCGGGCACAAGTACCCCCCATGCAGGTGATGGATGCATGTCCGAGTCCTGCAACACCATCGCACAGAAGTCCAACACCCGTCCCCCCGCCAGCAGCACCACCAGAACGTGTCCGAGTCCCACAGCGGCGCAGGTCCCTGCGCAGTACATCGGATGCAGGCGACCATGCAAGCTCCCCATATGTTGGCATCGAGGCACAGATGCTGCGTGTCCAGCACCTGCAGGGGAGACACATGGGTACCATCAGCATCCACATGGTGCGCCTAGCAAAGGAAATGTGTACCCTGACTGCGGCAGTGCGGGACATGACCACTGTGGTGGCAGAGGGTAACAGCAGACTCAGCGAGGACATCCAGGACCTCACCCGTGCCATCAGAGCAGGGCATCACTGCGAGAGACGGAGGCACAGGCAGAACTTGCTCCGTTCCGCTGCTACTACCGAGGCCATCACTAGGCTGTGCAACAGCACTGCTGTTCTGTCCCGCCGCTCTGTTTCACTGCAAGTGTACCTGGGCCATTATTGTGGTGATGTTGCGAAGGCCCTAGGTCAGGTTACCACTGCAGTGGAACATTTGCAGACCGGTTCTTTCAGTGGCAGTGCCTTGGGAGGGGAGGACGGCAGTGAGGCTGCCTCAAGTGTCAGCAGTGTTTCCGTGGTGGAGGCCAGCACCAGGAGGCGCAGTTCGCGCTGCTCCACAGCCACAGGGACTGGCCATGGTGAGGTGGAGGAAACAAATGCGAGGAGGCTGGGCGTTCATGGCAAGCACCACTAGACAGACTGTAAGCCATCCATGACCATGGTGGGGTAACCAGGGTCCTCTCCTATTTGACACTTGCACCCCCGTGACTACAACGGGCAAGTTTAGTGACTCTTGTTTTTGTGTGCTGTTATTTTCGTTCATGAGTGCCGGCACATACATCAGTGCTCCTGTGCATTAAACAGTAGCACCAAAAATGAAATTGTCATGGGTCATTCTTACCTGGGTCGGAAATGATGTTGCGTGATGTATGTCCGCCTCCTTTGGCCCTCATCTGTGTTAGGGACGTGTGCCTGTCGGTGTTGTGCGGGTGGTTGGTCATCCCGGTAGTCGTCATTCCTGTCCACCTCTAGGGGTATCCCCCTTCTGGTGTGCAGCATGGCACATACAGCTATTATCTTGCAGCCGGTGTCTGGTTTGTATTGCCAGGCACCACCAGTCTTGTGTAAGATTCTAAATCGACTCTTCAGTATCCCAAAGGTCCTCTCAATTACATTTCTTGTGCTTATGTGCCCCGCGTTGTATCGTTGCTCCTGTGGTGTTGCAGGATTGATGTAGGGGGTGACTATATATTCCCGCAGGTCGTATGCACTGTCACCTACAAGATGGAAGCAAAGGTTTAGCTACGGTGATGCATATACATGTGTGGTGCACATTTTGGGAAGAGGAATGTGTGCGTACCAAGCAGGAGTCCCTCTCCAAATTCTCCGTTGTGTAGGCGCCTGTGAATGCCACTGTGTCTGAAGATGTAGGAGTCGTGTGTGCTCCCCGGAAACTATGCCACTAGGTCCGTGATGATGTGCTTGGCCTGGCACATGACCTGCACGTTGATAGAGTGGTAGGACTTCCGGTTGCGGAATATTTACTCATTGGCTGAGGGTGGACAGATGGGGACATGCATGCAGTCGATGCATCCAATGACATGGGGGAATTGGGCCACCTGGTAGAAAGCCTGTTTGGTGCGGTCCAACTGCAGTGGGGTTGTGGGTAAGCTGATGTGGGTGTGTATCATTGTCAGCATGGCATCAATGAGTTTGTGGAAGAAGCATGAGAGTGCGCTTTGCGATACGCCTCCCGCAACGGTGATGACCCCCTGGAAACTTCCAGAGGCCAGGAGGTGCAGGCTGCATAGGACCTGGACGTGCGCAGGAATTGCAATGGTCCGATGTGTCTGGTGCTGCAGTAGTGGTTCCAGGTATGCAATTAGGCGCAGGATCATGGCACGATTCAGTCGATACTTGTCGTACACCTCATCCTCATTCTGTCCTAGCAATGTGATGCGCACTCTGAACACTCTCTCCTGGACCCTTCTCCTGCACTGTCCTGCTGCATTGATTTGCATCCTCCTTGCAAGCACGTAGAGGGCTGCCATTTTGTGCAAGCCAACAGGGTCTCCTGGGCCAATTTTAATGGCTTACTGATTGGTTCCATCTGTGGCACATGTGGGTTTGTTTTTTTTTATTTATTTTTTTAAATGTCACTTTACCTCCAGGTTCTGATTCCCCTTAATCTACTCATGCTAAATAGCGATTTTTATGATTTTCGGTATTTGCGAATTTTTATGCATTCTGTAGCGATTCGTAATTTGCGATTGGCACTTGCCGGGAGCTATTAGTGATTTCGGGGATTGCGATTTCGCTTTTTTATCGTTTCTTTATTTTCGCGGGTGGGTTTTTAGCGATTCTTTATTTTTGCGAGTTAGCATTTAGCGATTCTGTATTTTATCCCGGTTTGTGTTGATGCATTGGGATTCGGTTTTTGCCACTCGCTAACGGCTGATTTTTGCGATTCGGTATTTTACCGACTGGATTTTTGCTTGATGCATGTGCCAGTAAGTCTGTCTTTCTTTTTCCATTTAATTGCCTATGAAGGATAATCAATAAATCATTCAGATCAATTCTACAGTTAGAGCTCACCTGGATGGAACTGGAAGTGGGACTTCACTTGTAAAGTTGCGATGCCTTCTCTGTTATTGCTTCATCTTATTCAGGTAAGACAATTAGTATGGATATAATTTATCTTAGTAATTAACTAACTGCTACTGGTGTTTACCTAGACTGGTGTACACAATATGGGTCATGCCCCTAATGGTCAAGATAGTTAGAGAAGTATAACTCTATAAACAAGCCCTATGTTCTTTCTTAAGTTACAAGCACATAAGCAGGCTGCATAAAACTACCTGAAAGCAACAGTGCAAAGTTAAAGTAAAAAAAAATACTTCAGGCATGAATTTAAATTGAATAAAAAAGTTTTCCACTTTATTTATTTGCAAAGAAACCCACCTTCTCCACCCAAACAACATGCCCACTCCTCTCCCCAAACAAAACTGACCCAAGCCCCAAAACGCAAAATGTCCAAAAAAAGTCACCTAGTCCCACCTTCCTTAGGTCCCAACAAAGAACAAGTCCTTCCCACCAAAACAAAAAAAAATAAAAAAGGGCTAGAAGAGGGCGATATGGCTATCGGTCCAAAGTTGGTCCAGGCTCTGCTCAATTATAGTGAACCAGCCCCCAATGGTGTTCAGGCTACAGGATGTGGTGCAGCAATGGCCTGTTGTCAGTGTGGTAGGAGGTGGCAGCAGTTGGCTGGCAGTGACGCTGGCGATGGAATGGCCGGGAGGCTGAGGGGGACTGGCTGCTGTGGGGCCCGGCTGCTGTGCATCAATTTCTTCCTCCTCCTCTTCCAGGGCCCCCAGCCAATGGTATTCCAGATGGATATGCTCCAGTCTCTGCTGCTTCAAAGGAGCTGATATCTCTTGCCTGTTGGATGGTCCAGTTGGACCAGCAGGAGCAGCTATATTGAGAAAAACGAAAAAGAATAATTGTAAATAATGCTCTGTGCAATCAATAGATTTAAATTATTGGGTGGCACAGCAGCAGTACCTTGCCTGTCACCTAGAGCAATTGGAATGTACTTGATGAGATTATGATTAGGAGAATCACAAGGCCAATTTTATGTTATACCCTCACATGCCAAACATAAAAAAACTGTGAATGTGTGGCAAGAAAGTATTAACAGTCAGAATAACATCATTGGATTACAAAAACAGTGATTTGATTATTTTACTTTCTAAAGGCTTTTGAAGTAACTATAAACAAAGTCAGATACTTTGAGTCGAAACATAAATTACCTCTCATTAATGAGTATGGCATTATACACTATATGGAGTACAAGTTGTGTATTGAGCTTAAATAATGAAGCCATGCTTATTGCTAGGCAGCGCGTCAACTAGTCTGCTACTGTCTACTGCTATAGTTGACAAATATCTATATTTATTTCCAATGGCCCTGCTCTTTGCCAAATTCTTTATTCTTGCAATCCTGTCTCCAAAGAGGCAGATGAATAAAAAATAAGATACTATGTCACTCACCTCATGTATGAAATGTGATATTAATATATTTTCCTGTCTGCCATAAGTAGAGGCTGCGGAATATAAATCTCATGGACTGCACTACAGGGAACGGAACAGGTTATATATATTTCACTAGGCACATTTGTGACTGTGTAACCCATGCACCAAACTTGACATTAAATCATGCACATACTCGCACTTTACTCGTTGGCCTCACCCACCACCACATATTTCCAACAAATTCATTCTCTGGTCAGTAAGCAAGGAAAGGAAACTTGATTTACTCTACTGCAGGGGGTAGGGTAGAGGGATTCGACAGGCAGGGAAGAGTTTTATTATGTAGATTAGTGGGGCGACTACACTGATCATTGATTTGTCATCTTTGGCATATTCAGTCACTGTATAATTCAAAAGGTAATAATCTGAACAAGTGTAAAATTAATGTGTTATGGCAAACCTTAAAATATATTTTGGAATCACTTTATTTCATATGGCTATAGAATTAAATGTGGCACATGCCAAGAATGGTTTTCAAATGGAATGGAAGAACTTAGGAAAAAATAAAGGAGTGGAGTACTTAGAGGTGACTGAGTGGACAAAGGCAAACAACACACCTTGTGTGTTTGGTTTGAAATGAAATAAAAACATTGTAAATGCTTCATTAACTGAAGCAGAGACACATTACACAGCTAAAACTGCAGTCAAGGAATGACCCATACTGCGCTTCAGTCACAGTTGGAAAAAATCAATGAGCGAGGAAGGGGATAATTAATGATTGGTGGGATACATCTAGCTCACTTAACAAATACAGAGAGTCAAGGGAGTGGAACAAAGAAATAAAATACATCCCACTTACAACCATAGCTTTGAATGATAACACTACATAAACCAAGTAAGTGGGGGCATGGCCTGGACGGGCACCAGGGTGGTGGCTTGACAGTGAAGCTCCCAAACAGCCACACCAATACAGCTGCATGCAGGTGCACTAGTGGGACGTGCGCAGCTCTAATCTGTGGCATCGGCGAGCAGAGACCAACGAGAATGCAGGGAGAGCTGCAGGGACAGTGAGAGGGTCCCGAGGCACCCATAGCGGCTTCCCTACGACTGCAGACTGACACGGCCTGCGGAGGCCCCTCAATGTTAGGGGTCAAGGGTGAACCTGAGGGTGGGGCCGTGGTCGTTGGGAGTGGCCGCAAGAAGCAATTTAGCCTGGGGAGCTACGGCCTACAGCAACATGGACGAGTGAGATCTGTGTAAACTGATCTGGCAATGGAGGTCCTGGTGAGCTCTGCATTGAGGTACGGGGCCCCTTCCTCCCCCCATAGATTAAATATATGCATCAATTTAGAGCGATGCACCGAGTGACTCACTGCTGGGGCCGGCTGCCTACCTCAAATTGGGAAAAGTAATTTGGGGCAGATTTATGACGACTGGCGCATCCCTGCATATCAGCAGGGATGCGCCAGTTATTATGCGCCACAGCTGCGCCACCATGGATGCGCCGCATTTAGAATGCGGCGCACCATGGGGCAAAAACGGCACAGATGCGTGACGCATCTGTGCCGAAAAGTGGCGCATTGCTGGAGTTGCGTCGCAAGCGCGACGCAGCTCCAGCAATGATCTGGGGGGCCCTATCTGTACAATGCTGCGTCAATCCTTACGCCTGCTTCAAGCAGGCGCAGGGTTTTGATGCAGCATGGGCCTAAAAGTGACTGAGTGAAATCTTGTAGATTTCACTCAGCCACTTTTAGGAGGCGTTCCTGCGCCGGAACGCCCCCACCTGCCCTGGAACGCCTACATGTGGCGCAGGGCTTTACAACGTGATGCATCTGGGAGATGCGTCACGTTTGTAAATGCCCCGCACCATGGCGCAGGATTTGCGCCGCTGCTGCGTCACAAAAGTGACGCAACGGCGTCGCAAAAGTGCCGCAAGTGCAACATAATTCTGCCCCTTTATATTTATGGAGGCCAGCCGTTGAGCGGTGTAATGAAGTGAACTCCCATGTTTCCTTTCATCGATAAACCCAGCGCAGTGAGCAGAGATATATGTCTGAAGAGCTGGAATATCTGTGTTTAAGGAGGCCAATGCGGAGTGGTGGCAGAGATATTTGTGGCCTATATCCTGAATTTTGGTCTGGGGGATGAAGGGATTGCTGTAACCCTCCACCACCTGTGCTCTGTGCCTCACAATATTGCCTGGTTTGGAGGATTGATGTCCTACCCTGCCACTGCCTATAATCGTTCATTATGGGTCGGAGTGATCCTAAACATCGGCAGCTCACCTTCGAAGCCTCCAAGACCCCAAGGAAGGATGGCGAAAAAGTGCCGTGTGAGGATCATTCTAAGCGTGCAGACCCCTCTGTAGCTGGTGATGCCATGGCAGAGGGAACCACCGCCATTTTGGCTGAATAGCATGCACAGCCGACTGGAGCAACATGAAGCCTGGATAGATTCTGTTGAGAAGCGCATCTCTAATACTGAGGACATGCATGCCGCAATGAACAAATGCCTAGATTGTGTAGTACGCCATTTGAAAATGACAGAGGATCTTGAAGCGCGATCGCGCTGAAATAATTTAAGAATTGCAGGGATTGCAGACTCAACGAATACTGGTCCCATGGAAGCATGTGTGAGAGTGTTCTGACTGATCCCTTCAGCAGAGATAGTTTCTCAACCACATTTACTGTGGAGCGTGCCCACCATTACCTGGCTCCCAGGTCTGCTTCTGGTGCGCCTCCCCATCTTCTCATTGCACGACTGTTGAATTACCATGACAGAGATGTAGAGCTGAGAAAGGCCTGAGAGATGGAAAATCTGCAGTTTCAGGGAATGACTCTCTCGTTAATCCCAGACTTCACGCCTATGGTGCAGGAGGCAAGGTGCAAGTTTCAAGTTATCAAGCGATCTTTGAGGAGCGAGAATATCCGCTATGCTATGTTTTATCCGGCACGCCTACGTGTGCAGCTCGGTGGTAAAACCTTCATTTTTGACACACCAGCGGAGGCAACAGAACACTGGAAATGCCATAAATCAGGTAGAACTGCCTCCCCTGGAAAATAGATGCGTGCATGGACTGGAGGTATTGGATGAGTGGTTGGGTGCTCTCCGCCCCCTTGAGGTAACATCGACTTTGGTACAAACTCAGAAATATTCAACCAATTGGCCGATGTGATGCCTTTTCTCCTGTTTTTTTCCATTCCGCTACTGACACGATTGTTATATTATCTTTACATGAATACAGCTGCATATAACTGATGCTGTATTGTTATCATAATTCGTGGTTTGCTCGGGCACTGCTGTCCCCCTAGGAGACCTCCTACAACTCTCACTTGGTGTGGGGTTATTTCTTTGATTTGTCTGTTCTATTGGATCAAAATGTATTGGGATTTACCAGATATAGGTTGGGTGGATATCCGATGTGGGTGGGGGCGGGTGGTAGGGAGTTCCAGTTGGCTGTTTTTGTTTTGCTTTTTTGTGCTCAGGTCATGGACAATACCAACAACTGGCTATCCAAACATACCCATATTGTTATATTGATCCGCATAGTAATTTGCCTGTAGTGATGGAGACAGGGAGACGACCTAGAGGGTTTGAATTGTGTTGCATGGCATGGAAGGTCAGAGGGCTGTCAAACCCATGTAAGGGTCAACAGGTGCTTGCATACCTAGCTAGGATTAAAATCCATGTTGCATTGTTGCAGGAGACCCATTATGCCCCAAAAACAGATTTGCAGCTGCCTGGGGAGACAATTGATTTTTTCGCTGGGTATAGTACCTATTCCCTGAGAGTCTGTATACTGATTCATAAAACACTCCCGTTCACTGCTCAGACTGTGATAAAAGACCCAGAGGGCCGCTATCTACTAGTGGCATGCTCAATAGGTAAGCAGCATCTGCTTTTTATAAATGTCTATGACCCTAATGTGGATGCTCAGGACTTTTTTGCCAGCATTTCGACAGTTATCACTGTCATACCAATCCTATAATATTTGGTGGGGACTTTAACTTTATGTTACAGCCAGGGGCAGACACCACAGGCACTAGACACAACACTAAACCCTGCTCCACAAGGGAGCTTCAGACATTAATACACTCACACCTCCTGGCGGATGCCTGGCGGCACCGGTTCCTGACTGCTCAGGGGTATTCATTTTTTGGGGCGCCGCACAGTAGTTGGTCTCATATGGATCGATGGTATATTATCCCTGACTTGCTCATTAAAATACATGAGGTGGACCACCTGCCACGTACTCTCTCAGACCACTCTCCAATTCTACTGTCACTTGTCTTGCCCACTGTTGTGCATCCATCCGTGGCTTGCCGCTACCCTGCTGAAGCACTTCTCGATACCGTTTTGAGGAGTGAAGTAGAAGATGCAATAGTAGAATACTTTCAGATAAATACTAGTTCAGTGCCTCATTACACCACCCTGTGGGAGGCCTTTAAGGTGTACATCAGGGGTATGTGCATTGCCAAACAGTCCAGGGTGCTTCACAAAATTCACCAGGAACTCAATGTCACTGAGCGGGATCTACGGGAATTGGATACCAGGTAACTGACCGGCACAGGCCCTGCTCAGTTACATCAGCACGCCAAGCTACTGGGAGAATTCCAGGAGCTGGCACAGCGGGAGATGACTTACTTGGGGAAATGTGCTCGTGCCTGGGTATATGGGGAGTGGGAGAGGCCAGGGCACACTCTGGCACACTTACTTGCTCCCAGGCACCAAGCTACATATCTTACATAGATTCAAGATACAAATGGCACCCATGTTACGGATGGCGCTGATATTTAATCATGCTTCTTGTCCTACTACACTCGCCTCTACACCATGTGTTCACCACCGACTGGCAAACCGCTGACAGTATATCTCAATGAAATAGCAATGGTATGACTTGAGAGGGGACAGCAGGAGTTCCTCACCTCACCCATTGGTACAGACAAAATTATTGAGGTCATAGATAGCCTGGAGGGCTTACAGGCCCCTGGTATGGCTTATAATCAGACAGATTATATCACCCTTTCAGTCGGATTTTATGCCAAAAAGGTCCACATCAGTAAATCTACGTACGTTATTCGCAGTCATTTACCAAATCAATCCTGAGTTCCCTGCTGCAGCAATTTTGTTAGATGCTGAAAAAGCATTTGATTCCCTAGAGTGGGATTTCTTGCATTCTGCTTTAAGCAAACTTGGCTTCCCCCAAATTTTTGATCATTGGTCTGCCTTCTGTACACTAACCCAGTGGCACAACTATGTATAGCTATGTATAAATGGGGTATTGTCTAACAGATTCAAACTATTAAGGGGCACCCAGAAGGGATGTCCACCATCACCCTTGCTTTTTATTATCGCAATGGATCCGCTTGTGCAGCGTTTGCAGGAACGGCACCTACAGCGGGGAATAGGGTTTCATCAGGGTCCCTCACTTGCGTCGCTATATGCGGATGACATTTTTTTGTTAGTCCGTGAACCGGCCTTAAATATTCCTCCTATCATGAGAGAGGTGGTGCAGTTTGGCATCTTCTCCGGGCTGGTCATCAATTGGAAAAAATCCAAAATATTTCCTCACCACACATTTCACGCTTGAGTTCCTGTTGCGATGGTGTGATGACCCTACCAAATTCCTTGAGGTAACTAAACATCACATGGCCTCAGAGTTAGTGCAGCTAAATTATGGTCCGGCTAACGATCGACTTTCTGTACAGATAGACCGATGGATTGCATTGCCTTTATCGATAATGGGTCATATTGCAATAATTAAGATGGTTGTGTTGCCCATGTTTTTGTATCTCTTTTTGAATATTCCTATCCCACTCATGGTTACCTTTTTTAAAACCCTTAGAGGGATGCTGACCTATTTGATTTGGGTGGGAAGACAGGTGCAAGTGGGCTGGAAGACTCTCATCTAACCCTTCGAAAGAGGGGGGTTTGAGGTACCTGATTTTTAACTGTACTATCTAGTGGCACAGGCTCACTACACCTACTTTTGGTACCACCCGGAGGCACCCCTTCAGTTCCTGAAGCCTGAAAACATGCAAGCAATTTCTTATACACTTTCCACTATCCTTCAACGTGGACTTAGGAAAACTCTGGCTGAAATGTAAACCCTACAAACTACGAGTTGGGCCTGGGAGTACCTGTACAGGTACCTGGGGTCTGAGCACCTTTATTCTCCACACTTACTAATTTTAAACAATCCCTGGATAGCACCCATGACTGTAACATTGACACAGCAGGTACTTAGCCGCTGTCAAGTGCATAACATGGGCGGCATGTTCAAGGATGATCACTTACGTATGGTGGCAGATCTGACGGCAGATCAAGATGTAAATATTGTTGACCACTTTCTGGTGCATAGAACACGGACTGCGCTAGCTACTGCACTTCTCCCTGAAACAGGGGAACCTATAGACCTCCCCCATTAACTACAGTTATCGCAGCAGCAGATGGTGCGCATTTAGTTTCCGGACTATACCGACAGGCACAGGCACTTCGACCGATGATGGGTGGTGGAGCCCGCGCAGCCTGGGAGAGGGACCTAGCCACCCTGTGAATGACAAGATGTGGGTGTACTGTTATGAACAGACACGCCTAGTGTCCAATAATTATAAACACAAACTTCTGCACGTTAAATACTTACACAGAATTTATGTTACCCCTGCGTTATTCACATAGATGGACCGTTAAAACCTGACCACTGACAGAAATGTGGGATGCGCAGGATGATTCATCCATTTAGCATGGAACTGCCTTGCGGTGCTGGTCTACTGGAAGGGTGTGTTTGCAAATCTTGAGCAGATGGTTGAGACTGAGCTTTCACCCACAACCTTGCTTGCACTACTGGGGTATGTGCTTCTGTTGAGTCAAGCGATAAGGCACTTTCCTGTCATTGCGCTAGTGCTGGCTAGGAGACAGGTTTTCCTGAATTGGGGAGGAACTGTGCCACCTTTGGTGTGGGCATGGCTCAGAGATATGATGTATTGTGATACGACGGGTGATGTATATTCGTGCCTGCTTCCACTTGCCTCCGTACCCAAAAACATCTGGCAGCCGCTCCTCTCCTATCTGTTATTACATCTGGAACTTACTGATTGAAATATTCCACAGGATGAATTGACTATTGGATTAGCCAACCTGTCCTGTGGAACCGGATTGTCAAAATGTCTTTGCTACATGACCCTGTATTGTCGTTTTATACTTAGGATTATGGACTTTTTAACGCTCTGTGTGAACAATGCTTTATCAATACCTGTCAATTTGTGCTTCATGTACTCCACATTATGAAAACAAAGTATTTTCTTTTCCTCTTTCTGTAAAATTTGTTGACAAACGCAATAAAATCAAATAAAAAAAAAAGTAAGCGAAGTTGGTTGATAAGTGGCATGCTCCTCATGAGAAGATCTAGCTTGTTTATTTGTCCATACAATCCAAATAGTCATTCATCCTTTCATTCTAATTCACCCATAGCCACCATAATCCATCCTTCATCCATCCTTTTGCCCATTCATCCCTTAAATCCCTCACGCACCCTTTCACCCATCGACCCTTTCGCTCAAATACCATTTCCTTTCTTTTCACCTTCTCTTCTTTCATATCTTCCTTGAGCTATCAATGCTCATTATGTGAGATTTTGCTGAGTTGCAGATAGAAGAGGCCATGATAATTACTCAACCACCGCTTTGGCTGGTAAAGCCGAGGGAGGTTCACTTCACGATCATATGTTGATGACAATGCCATGGCAAGAGCTAGTATGCATAGTAATTGCAAGAAATTATGTGACCTAAGAGTACATGTCCCTGCTGCTGCTTCGCCCACTCCAGCTGACCCATCTCCTCCTGCAGTGGCACTGGAGCCAACATCATCCATGTTTTGTGTGGCTTGAATAAAAAAAATTACACATAATTTAGATGCCAGATACGCAACCCCAAATGCAACAGAAATTCACCACCACAGTTAACATAACAGCATCTTCCAAATATCACTCTGGGCATTGGATTGGTTGCTTCACAAAGTTAGGCAAGCCAGGGGTGGAATAATGGCCAATGAAAGACATATTGTGTTGGCTGGCAAATGCAATGGGAGAGGGACCTCAACCTCATACTTTTTTCAACCATGCATGAAACTATAAATGAATCTGAGAGCAGCAAGCTACATTGGAGGTTGGGGTCGTCCATGATGACCATGGCCACTGTCTTGTTAACTCAACTGCATTAGAGCATGAGCAAGAAAAGGAAAGCCTTTGCAACAACAAACAGGGTAATTTTGTTTATAAAACTAGCTTCCATGGGCCTGCTTTCGGAATCTTCATGATAGACAGCACCAACATTCCAATACCCTTAGATTCTGCCCTAAAAAGTCAACAACAATCATAAAAGGACCTACTGAGATCAGCAGAGTGCTCCATAGTAGTGCTGGTCGTCGGTTCCGACTAACCAGCTTCACCCTTCGGGAACTTCCATCTTTTTAACCTTGTGTGCGGATGAAAGAAATTAAGAAGATGAAATAATAGATTAGTGATTTAGTTAATATTCTCCACAAAATATTTTATCGCACGCAAACACAGTTACATTTTAATTCTTAAAATAGATCGCCTTTAGTACTACTAGTTTTGAATCGAGTCTATTGACTAGCATTAAGTTGCTCATAAATTCCTATTCCAAATTTCCCTAACAAAAACTACATTTGGAACTAATTAATTGCAGTGAATGATCTTTGATTCTATTACCAATTCTCAACCCCCTTGATGGACCAACTCAGTCTCCCTTTTTTGCAATGTATAGATGCATCCTACACATCATTGTGAAATAAATGGATTGGAACTGTACAAGCTACATAAACAAAGTCACAGAGAGAATGCACTACTCACTGATTCCCTTTAGTGACAGGAGAACGGTCTACAATGGCTCCTTAATTATTCAGCCAAAGCGAGAGCCAATGAAGAGGTCAATTAGGAAGCGCTGAGCACCTACCTAGCAGAAACTGGATTAAGCAATAATATTCTAGCGTAAACTAAATATAACGGGCCCGATTCACAGAACTAACTTAAGACAAAATCCTAAACTTACTGCCATTTTGGTATTCACAGAAGGCACTTACTCATTTTGGTATTCACAGAAGGCACTTACTAATTTCGGTATTCACAGAAGTTAGGAGTTCTAACTTTAGGACTCCTAAATGCCTTCTGTGAATACCGAAAGTCTTAAAATTTGGATTTTTCTCAGTTTAGTAGTAGTATAGTTAGGACTCCTAACTTTAGGACTCTTAAATGCCTTCTGTGAATACCAAAAGTCTTAAAATTAGGATTTTTCTCAATTTAGTAGTAGTGAAATTAGGACTCCTAACTTTAGGACTCCTAAATGCCTTCTGTGAATACCGAAAGCCTTAAAATTAGGATGTTTCTCAGTTTAGTAGTAGTATAGTTAGGACTCCTAACTTTAGGACTCCTAAATGCCTTCTGTGAATACCGAAAGTCTTAAAATTAGGATTTTTCTCAATTTAGTAGTAGTAAAGTTAGGACTCCTAACTTTAGGACTCCTAAATGCCTTCTGTGAATATCAAAAGCCTTAGAATTAGGATTTTTCTCAGTTTAGTAGTAGTAAAGTTAGGAGTCCTAACTTTAGGACTCGTAAACTGAGAAAAATCCTAATTTGAAGACTTTCGGTATTCACAGAAGGCATTTAGGAGTCCTAAAGTTAGGACTCCTAACTTCTGTGAATACCGAAGTGAGTAAGTGTCTTCTGTGAATACCAAAATGAGTAAGTGCCTTCTGTGAATACGAAAATGGGAGTAAGTTTAGGATTTTGTACAACACAAACACAACAAATAATTAATATACTCACGAGACCCAGAATCTCAATGCCTAGCAGGTCGAGCAGGTCCTGTTCACAGTCCAGAATGTCCGCCAAGCGGTGTGTCAGCTGCTCGGCAGTGCAGCGAACCTGGCTGCGGTGCTGCATGCACTGGCACACCATCTTCTAGCCCCACCTATGCTCTAACAGGGGACATCCTCTACTGGACCTCCCCCCTGCTGCCGCATAGAGGGGAGGTGTCGCTTCACATAAAAAAACAGTGCTCTTACCTCCTCCCCTCAAAGATCGCCCACAGATGCACACCTGGGAGGCGGCACCTCCCGCATAAAAGTAGTCCCTGTGCCATTGCGCTGGGTGGGGCAGAAAAAAGAAGGAAATGGAAGAGACATAAATGTAGAAAGAAATTAGCAAGTAAGGGGAAATAAGGTCAGAAGTCACAAAAAACTATTTTTTCCCCAAAAACGTAAAATACACAAACACAAAGACACACACTATTATAAAAAATAAAAAAAACTTAGGGGTATATAAGTAATACAGTGGGAGGATTAGAGAGAATAAAGAGAGATTAAGATTCAGGGCCAGCACCATAACAGAGAGCAGAAAAAGAAGATGGACAAGCACACGTGGACCACATGGTCCAGTTCACACGTGATTTAGAACATGAGAACACAATTGAGAACCACATTGTGAAGCTCATGTGTGATTTGGAGTGCAAGTAATAGTATGCACTCCGTGTTTCTATCATGACACAAACTGGCATGCTGGCAAACTCCACCCACTTGAGGAACTCTATGTGGTGCAGCTGAGTTGTGTTCCTCTCTGCAGAGTTACGCATAGCAAACTTCTCCCAGGCCTTTACTAGGTATATGTTACATCTTCTATTTGAAAATGATTTGTTTGCATTGTCTTAATCACATTTTGAAAACAGGAGTAAATCTGCAAAATCTATCTGCAAGAGAATTTGTCGAGAAAATTCATAGAAAAGATAAATAGTTGGAATACAATTTGATTACTCTCATTGCATGTCAAAGTGGGACTAACAAATATTGGTATTATCAGCACGGTGAGCTAAAATGCTTGTTGAAAAATGTAGGAGCACCTACGTGGTTTCCAACACTCAGTTGTGCTGAGTATGCATTGGAGGACCTGCTTCACTTCTTGAGAGAGGCAAAGTCAAATATAAAGGACATCAATCAAAAGACACCAGGATAACTCTGCTCATTGGATCCTGCAAATGTTTGCAGATATTTTAACTGCAGATTTCAAGCCCTGATGGCTTTTATCTGCAACAAGAGTAATCCTCCTCTCAGTGAAGAGACTGATTGCATTTGGAGCAAAGAGTACCATAGTACAGTTGCTCCACATATTCACATGCTGCTATGGGTAAACAATGCCCAATGTTTGGAAAAGACAGTGATGAGTCTGTGTTGTCTTTCATAGAGCAGTTTGCAACTTGTGCAATCCCAAAGGACACAAGCAACAAGATCTAAAGACAACAAGTTCTACGATTCCAAAATCATAGGTGTAGAAAAAACTGTCATTGAAAATACAGATCCAAGGGAAAAATATACACAGAATTTTTTTGTTGTATTCCTACGACCAGTCATCTCACAAAGAAGAGTTAACAGCTTCCTCGTAGCAGTCACATACACCCTTACACAGAATTCACCAAACAATACATACAACTTAAGAAGAACAGAGGCCTACAAGTAGATTAATGACTACAACCCTGTCATTCTGAAGATATGGAATGCAAAGATGGATCTACAGTTTGCTGCAGACAACTCTGTTGCTGTTGCTTGTTATGTCACTTCATATATATCAAAGTCAGAGAAGTCATAAATGAAAGAGATGTGGATAGAGATTTCAGCTGAAAGATGTCTTCCAAAGTAATAGTACAATTTTATTTTGACAATGCTTTCCCACGAGAAATAGGTTCTTATGAATGCTCAGGCAGGTTAAGCTCCACTAGCTTATTTTCTAGGCCAAAAGGAATTGTATGGATAAGCATAGGCCTTGCAAACACATGTAACAGAGTATTGAATTATTTCCAAAAAATCCAGTATTTTGCTGAATTTAAACCTGAGAGTAGAGACATTCTGAATTCTAACATGCTAAATATATTCTGCCCAAGAAGAAGAACATATCTTGAAAACATGTGTCAATGTGAAATACTGCAGCACTATAAATATAGAAGCAATGCTACTCAAAACATAGAAGATATGCACTATTTGAATGTGAAGATTGTTTGATAAGATATAAAAAAGGAAATCTAATCAACCACAAAAAGCTGAGTTTGCACACCAGAGAGTTTTTTCTACTCAGCACTTTTGCAGTTGTTTAATTTATGACATGCAGATTCAGAATTACTTGGACAGTATGACCGTTATGAAGAATTGTTCAATGCTTTCAAAGATACCATAGAGTGATCAGTATTTCAAAATGAACTTAATATATTGAGAGTTAAGGTAGAGCAGGAGGAAACAATTGCTGCTGACAAAGCCATGGACAGTTCAGCACCAGGAAGTCAAGATCTTCTTGGAGATGCAATTATTAAAAATCAAGCAGCTATAGGTATGAATAAAGTGGAAAATGTAATGCAACGTGCAACTGCTGAAACTGAGGAATTAGAGCAGTTACTATAGCAAATGAATAAAGAGCAGACATTTTTTTTTTGCAAAGTTAAAGATAAATTAGAGCATGGATACCTGCATGGTAAGAACTAGTTTCAGTGTTCTTTGTTTCAACCAGTTCTCCTAAATATAAGTGGTCAAGTTGGTACTGGACATTTTTTTTAATTAAAGTACTCACTTGTTACCTACTGAAGACTACAGATTCAAATTTGTCATAATTAGTAACTGCACCTACAGAATTAGGCGCACATAAAATTAAAAGAATAGCTCTCCATTGACTTTTATTACTACCTGTTGAACATGAAAAAAGAAACTGGAATATAAAAAATTATCAGGTGACGCTTGTCATGAGGTAGCAAGAGTACTAAAATAACTGAAGCTTCCTAATATTGATGAAGTAATCATGTTGTCGAATCTAATGCTTACCTTCATACATTTAAGAATGCAGCAGGCATTAGAAACAAACTATCATGTACTGTTTGGTGAAAAATGTGATTGTATTTGGAAACCTTCTACAACTAATAATGCAAAAGGACAACCTGTTTTCAAGACACTAATACATGATGACACAATAAATATTCTTGGAAGTATTGGGAATGTGAATAATTGGGAATATTTTTCAATATATAGAATTAGACAAAAACTTGCAAAAAAGCAACAGACATGCGGTGAGGAGATATACTAAAGGAGAAATACTAAAGTACATTAGAGTAGGAGTTGTAACGAAAGAAGGATAACAAGCTTTAAAAAGTTGTCTTATCAGCAAATTATTTCCATCAAATATACAACTAATGCATAGTTTTAGTTAAGAAAACAAGTCTATAGTTTGTTTAATGCCAACCCTACAGGAGTTCTCAAACTTCAATGAACAATTACTCCAACTGGAGAGAGAAGATATTGTACAGATTACAGCTGCTGATAAAATTGACCATCAGAGTGTAATAGGACTTCTGACAGATAGACTGCAAGCAAAATTGGATTCGATATCCAAAAACTGCAGGATCAGAGAAGCGGTTACGTCTGTGTGAAAACTATCATGTAATTTTACATCAGAATCTAAATGTTGAAAAAGGCTTAGTAAATGGTGCAATGGGTGAAGGTATACATTTTGTTAATTATCAGAGATGATGTTGAATATTTAATCATAAAATGTGATGAGGTTAATGGTGTCAAGCCAGTTTGTTGATGTGTTGTTTGCGTCTTGTTAGTCAAAGACATTTATGTTCAGCGAAAACAGAAAATTGTCTAGTTTGTTTTGATTGACTTTGATGAGAAAATAATTAGTGCAGATGCTAGCTGCTTAAGAGAATACAATCTGTTAAGGAGTGTATTTGCTTCTCATTTAAGCCAGTACTCAGTTTATGAGAAATTAGCTATTTGTTCAAAGCTGGAGATAACAAAACAGAACATAGATGATGAACAAAATGAAGTATAGGAGAAGAGACCCCAACAATCAAAGAAAAGGAAACTAGTAAATGATGATGAAATGCTAGGTTACTAATTTGACAACACTACAGTAGTCAACTACTATGCAAATGTTATTGTTAATATATTATTCAATTTGCTGGATGTTATTACTGAACTTGAATAAAGAAGAGATAAGAGAATTTGTTCTGCACACTATGGTTTGCTTGAACTTTCACACAGTGACAGAACTACAATACTTTATGTTTCAGGATTACTACATCTCATAGATATGTCTACTGGAACAGTAGTATTTACTCTCAATATTCAAAAATATGCACAATAATTTGATTTGCCATGGTAATGCTAGGAGTATTGGAGGAAGAATGAATAAATATTAATAACTTATTTGGATTCTCACAAATGGGAGGATAAGTGTGAAGATTGTCAGTTCACCGCCAGTACTGTAATCAATTTAGAATGCTTCCTGCACTTGATATCACCAGACTGTAAAACAATACCTTTTTAGCAATTGACAAAACATACCAACCAAAATATGACCTGCTCAAACTGTAAATCAGAGCTTTTATCTACATTATTCCTACAAAGAACATGAAAATACATTAGTATAGTGTTACAACGATGTAGACCAGATGGGTTAAAATTAAATACTGAACCAACAAACTTTGTAGCTGGACAAATATCAAATCCAGGAAGAACATTTCCTACTTTGACAATCATCTTTCATGAAGGGGTAAATACAATGTCTTGGCACTGTACTGTGTATTTAAGATGCCAATCAGGATGGGCAGAATGCATTGAAACAAATCTCAAATTAAAACAAAGACTACCTAGGAGATTACCACACACATTTCTCCTATTTCTTTAACCAAGGTTCTGAGGATTATTTGTAAAGACTGGTACAGAATATTATTTATTAAGGAATTTGTTGTTTATTTGATATTATTTGCCCTATTGGGGTAATGTCTTCAGAATATTAGAAATGAAATATTCCTTTTAAATTCAACAAAGGAGTTTATGTAGCATCGAAATCCTACATTATCTTATTACAGATAAATACTTAGTGGACATACTACAATAACAGCAGTCTTTTAAGTTACCACCTAAAACTGTCTTAACAAACAAAAATGAAAACTTTTATTTCTCCAACAAGATCTTCTACAAACTGCTGTGTGATATTTCATGTACATGGATCATCACTATTTTCCACTGAATTTAATGTAGAGGAAATTATGTTTTGAACACCATCTGCTTCATAATTATATGTCATATTGTATTCGATATGTAAATATAAGAAACAGCTAAAAACAAAGTTTCTTGAGATTGAGATTTTTTCCCACTGTTCATAGATGATGTTTCATGCAGAGCACTGATTATAGTGTACAAGTATGAAAGCTGAGAACAGTAAAAGACGCAATCAACATTTTTGCAATGTTTTATTAAAATCTAACAGTATAAGTAATGCATATTGGTATAATTTTCTAATCTTCAACAGGAAAATGTAACATATTTTTTATTTGTTTTTTTTTCCATAGTGGATGGAGTTCTGCAAGATTGCATGTGTCAAAACACTTTCATTATTCATAAGTAAGCAATGCACCCAGTCACTTACACATACAACCCTCACACACCATTTACACCCGTATGTACAAATTCAACCACCCATTAACTTACTTATAGAGCTAATCGCACAGCCAACTTTTGACTGGTTCATACACTCATTGACTATTTCACTCATTCTTATACAAAGTAAACCATTCATTCACTCTCCCAAATAGATACTGATACACCCATTTACTCACCCATATGCACACTATACACCCATTCCCTCATTCATACATGTACTGTTATACCCATGCATCCACTCATAAATGAATTCACTTAGATATACTAGCACTAATACCTCTATTTACTTCCTAAATCAATCATCCATACAGCAGTCATGTACTCTTTCAATCATCCATGAACCTCTCATGCACTCATTCTAATATCCTCTCATGCACTCATTCTAATATCCGTGCACCACTCATGCACTCATGCTAACATCCTTGCACTAATCATGTACTTATTCTAATATCCATGCACTCATTCTAACATCCATGTATCACTCATGCAATTCAATTCAATTTTTTGATTTGTTACGGAACTCCTATAGAGGTCCACAAAAATACACCAATACAATAAAAAGACATACTTTAAATACATACAGAATATATATATATATATATATATATATATATATATATATATATATATATATATATATATTCACTGAAAAAACCATAGGTTTCACACACGTTATAGTTAGGAATTAGCATTTAAAAAACCTTGCAAATTCAGTGAAAAAACCATAGGTTTCACACATGCTATAGTTAGCTGGAGATTTTACTCATAAAAAAACCAATGAAATTCCCCCGTTATAGTTAGTGCAGGCAACTATAACTCACGCGACCGCAATCCTCTGCTGATGACATATGTGTCTTTATGAAAAAAAAATATTTGTAATATATGTATAGCTAAAATTTAATGGAAGAAGACATGGGCAAATAAGTGTCTAAATACAGTATTAGCATCAGCAGAGGATTGCGGTCGCGTGAGTTATAGTTGCCTGCACTAACTATAACGGGGGAATTTCATTGGTTTTTTATGAGTAAAATCTCCAGCTAACTATAGCATGTGTGAAACCTATGGTTTTTTCACTGAATTTGCAAGGTTTTTTAAATGCTAATTCCTAACTATAACGTGTGTGAAACCTATGGTTTTTTCAGTGAATATATATGTATGTATATATATATATATATATATTCACTGAAAAAACCATAGGTTTCACACATGTTATAGTTAGTGGAAATTTTACTGATAAAAAACCAATGAAATTGCCCCGTTATAGTTAGCGCAGGCAACTATAACTCACGCGACCACAATCCTCTGCTGATGCTAATACTGTATTTAGACACTTATTTGCCCATGTCTTCTTCCATACATTTTTAGCTATACATATATTACAAATATTTTTTTTTCATAAAGACACATATGTCATCAGCAGAGGATTGCGGTCGCGTGAGTTATAGTTGCCTGCGCTAACTATAACGGGGCAATTTCATTGGTTTTTTATCAGTAAAATTTCCACTAACTATAACATGTGTGAAACCTATGGTTTTTTCAGTGAATTTGCAAGGTTTTTTAAATGCTAATTCCTAACTATAACGTGTGTGAAACCTATGGTTTTTTCAGTGAATCAGTACGGTTTTTTAAATGCTAAGTTTTTTTCCCTTATAATAAGCCCTGTACATTTGGTGGCCTACGGCCACCAAAAGCACAGGGGGTGGGGTAAGTGTGGATAGTGTTTTTTTCCATTGTAATAAGCCCAGCACATTTGGTGGCCTTCGGCCACCAAAAGCACAGGGGGTGGGGTAAGTGTGGATAGTGTTTTTTTTATTTTTATTTTTTTACCGTACGCTTACCGTAAGCGTACGGTAAGCGTACCCCGCGAAATTGCCGAAAAAAAAATAAAACCGTTTTTGCACTTGGGGGATGTTTGGGGACTCCCTCAACATGACTATGTGGGAGGGAGTTGTCAAAACAGCCCCTTTACATGTTTTTGGGCTTCCGATTTTAAAAATCTCTCTCAGTGCGAGAGACAAAATGGCGGCCGCCGCTTCCTGGTTTCGGCCGATTCGAATGTTTACTAAGATCTAAGAGCCAATCAGAATCGCGCTCGCGCACGCCACCGTACGCTTACCGTAAGCGTACGGTAAGCGTACCGTAAGCTGGCTCAGATATATATATTGATTTAAAGGCTATTTTCTCAGAATCTACTGAACAGATTTACACCAAACCTACAAAAGGCACTTCCTTGACCTAGGGACTACCTCTCTGCCAAATTTTGAGTAATTCTGTTCAGCCATTCGGGCTGTAGCTCGTTCTAAAGGTCCTATGGAAAAATGCATGGGAAAAACGCGTTTTGGGACCCCCCTTTTATCTCAGCCCCCGCTTGACGAATCCCCCCGAGACTTTCAGGGTAGGAGCGGAGCGTAGCGCCCCACCTATTTTGAGAAATTCGCGAGGATTCGTCGACCGGCGCCAAAGTTATTCAAAATAGAATGTTGAGGTTTTCCTATGGAAACGTGGTCCTAACTATAACTACCTACTGGCTATCGCCAGTAGGTAATATATATATATATATATATTCCAAACGCAAAGGTTGCCCTCTAGGAGATGCCACACGCATCGGGGTATATACACAAATCACCACAGGCAGAAGACAGGTAGCAGGCTGCAAGCGTTCCAATGCCATACGCGTTTCGAGCTCTTACAGCTCTTGATCACTGGCGGCAATGAGGGATACAGCGGGATTGTGTGAACAACTCATTTATTTAAGTAAGAGTCCCGCCCCAGTGGGCGTCACCAAAATGGCATGCTGGTAATAGTAGTTCAACTTTAGCCAATGAGGACTCAATGTTCTTTCACCAAGTGGACTCCGCTGTTACCTCATGTTAAAATAATGTTCCCTGTAGGGTGGAAAACGTTGACAGCATCCGCCATCCCTCTACCAATATATTCCTGTGGTTAAGGCCCCCTCTGCCCATGAAGCACTCGTGTTGTCAAGTGCTTCGGAACCGCTGCGACAGCGTCGGGGCATCTCCGCGGCCGGACCAGCCGCTCAAAATTCCAAACGCAAAGGTTGCCCTCTAGGAGATGCCACACGCATCGGGGTATATACACAAATCACCACAGGCAGAAGACAGGTAGCAGGCTGCAAGCGTTCCAATGCCATACGCGTTTCGAGCTCTTACAGCTCTTGATCACTGGCGGCAATGAGGGATACAGCGGGATTGTGTGAACAACTCATTTATTTAAGTAAGAGTCCCGCCCCAGTGGGCGTCACCAAAATGGCATGCTGGTAATAGTAGTTCAACTTTAGCCAATGAGGACTCAATGTTCTTTCACCAAGTGGACTCCGCTGTTACCTCATGTTAAAATAATGTTCCCTGTAGGGTGGAAAACGTTGACAGCATCCGCCATCCCTCTACCAATATATTCCTGTGGTTAAGGCCCCCTCTGCCCATGAAGCACTCGTGTTGTCAAGTGCTTCGGAACCGCTGCGACAGCGTCGGGGCATCTCCGCCGCCGGACCAGCCGCTCAAAATTCCAAACGCAAAGGTTGCCCTCTAGGAGATGCCACACGCATCGGGGTATATACACAAATCACCACAGGCAGAAGACAGGTAGCAGGCTGCAAGCGTTCCAATGCCATACGCGTTTCGAGCTCTTACAGCTCTTGATCACTGGCGGCAATGAGGGATACAGCGGGATTGTGTGAACAACTCATTTATTTGAATAAGAGTCCCGCCCCAGTGGGCGTCACCAAAATGGCATGCTGGTAATAGTAGTTCAACTTTAGCCAATGAGGACTCAATGTTCTTTCACCAAGTGGACTCCGCTGTTACCTCATGTTAAAATAATGTTCCCTGTAGGGTGGAAAACGTTGACAGCATCCGCCATCCCTCTACCAATATATTCCTGTGGTTAAGGCCCCCTCTGCCCATGAAGCACTCGTGTTGTCAAGTGCTTCGGAACCGCTGCGACAGCGTCGGGGCATCTCCGCGGCCGGACCAGCCGCTCAAAATTCCAAACGCAAAGGTTGCCCTCTAGGAGATGCCACACGCATCGGGGTATATACACAAATCACCACAGGCAGAAGACAGGTAGCAGGCTGCAAGCGTTCCAATGCCATACGCGTTTCGAGCTCTTACAGCTCTTGATCACTGGCGGCAATGAGGGATACAGCGGGATTGTGTGAACAACTCATTTATTTAAGTAAGAGTCCCGCCCCAGTGGGCGTCACCAAAATGGCATGCTGGTAATAGTAGTTCAACTTTAGCCAATGAGGACTCAATGTTCTTTCACCAAGTGGACTCCGCTGTTACCTCATGTTAAAATAATGTTCCCTGTAGGGTGGAAAACGTTGACAGCATCCGCCATCCCTCTACCAATATATTCCTGTGGTTAAGGCCCCCTCTGCCCATGAAGCACTCGTGTTGTCAAGTGCTTCGGAACCGCTGCGACAGCGTCGGGGCATCTCCGCGGCCGGACCAGCCGCTCAAAATTCCAAACGCAAAGGTTGCCCTCTAGGAGATGCCACACGCATCGGGGTATATACACAAATCACCACAGGCAGAAGACAGGTAGCAGGCTGCAAGCGTTCCAATGCCATACGCGTTTCGAGGTCTTACAGCTCTTGATCACTGGCGGCAATGAGGGATACAGCGGGATTGTGTGAACAACTCATTTATTTAAGTAAGAGTCCCGCCCCAGTGGGCGTCACCAAAATGGCATGCTGGTAATAGTAGTTCAACTTTAGCCAATGAGGACTCAATGTTCTTTCACCAAGTGGACTCCGCTGTTACCTCATGTTAAAATAATGTTCCCTGTAGGGTGGAAAACGTTGACAGCATCCGCCATCCCTCTACCAATATATTCCTGTGGTTAAGGCCCCCTCTGCCCATGAAGCACTCGTGTTGTCAAGTGCTTCGGAACCGCTGCGACAGCGTCGGGGCATCTCCGCGGCCGGACCAGCCGCTCAAAATTCCAAACGCAAAGGTTGCCCTCTAGGAGATGCCACACGCATCGGGGTATATACACAAATCACCACAGGCAGAAGACAGGTAGCAGGCTGCAAGCGTTCCAATGCCATACACGTTTCGAGCTCTTACAGCTCTTGATCACTGGCGGCAATGAGGGATACAGCGGGATTGTGTGAACAACTCATTTATTTAAGTAAGAGTCCCGCCCCAGTGGGCGTCACCAAAATGGCATGCTGGTAATAGTAGTTCAACTTTAGCCAATGAGGACTCAATGTTCTTTCACCAAGTGGACTCCGCTGTTACCTCATGTTAAAATAATGTTCCCTGTAGGGTGGAAAACGTTGACAGCATCCGCCATCCCTCTACCAATATATTCCTGTGGTTAAGGCCCCCTCTGCCCATGAAGCACTCGTGTTGTCAAGTGCTTCGGAACCGCTGCGACAGCGTCGGGGCATCTCCGCGGCCGGACCAGCCGCTCAAAATTCC
Organism: Triturus cristatus; assembly: GCF_964204655.1. NCBI lineage: Eukaryota > Metazoa > Chordata > Amphibia > Caudata > Salamandridae > Triturus > Triturus cristatus. The sequence continues at coordinate 27,368,299 of NC_140593.1, read as the reverse complement.
AAACGCAAAGGTTGCCCTCTAGGAGATGCCACACGCATCGGGGTATATACACAAATCACCACAGGCAGAAGACAGGTAGCAGGCTGCAAGCGTTCCAATGCCATACGCGTTTCGAGCTCTTACAGCTCTTGATCACTGGCGGCAATGAGGGATACAGCGGGATTGTGTGAACAACTCATTTATTTAAGTAAGAGTCCCGCCCCAGTGGGCGTCACCAAAATGGCATGCTGGTAATAGTAGTTCAACTTTAGCCAATGAGGACTCAATGTTCTTTCACCAAGTGGACTCCGCTGTTACCTCATGTTAAAATAATGTTCCCTGTAGGGTGGAAAACGTTGACAGCATCCGCCATCCCTCTACCAATATATTCCTGTGGTTAAGGCCCCCTCTGCCCATGAAGCACTCGTGTTGTCAAGTGCTTCGGAACCGCTGCGACAGCGTCGGGGCATCTCCGCGGCCGGACCAGCCGCTCAAAATTCCAAACGCAAAGGTTGCCCTCTAGGAGATGCCACACGCATCGGGGTATATACACAAATCACCACAGGCAGAAGACAGGTAGCAGGCTGCAAGCGTTCCAATGCCATACGCGTTTCGAGCTCTTACAGCTCTTGATCACTGGCGGCAATGAGGGATACAGCGGGATTGTGTGAACAACTCATTTATTTAAGTAAGAGTCCCGCCCCAGTGGGCGTCACCAAAATGGCATGCTGGTAATAGTAGTTCAACTTTAGCCAATGAGGACTCAATGTTCTTTCACCAAGTGGACTCCGCTGTTACCTCATGTTAAAATAATGTTCCCTGTAGGGTGGAAAACGTTGACAGCATCCGCCATCCCTCTACCAATATATTCCTGTGGTTAAGGCCCCCTCTGCCCATGAAGCACTCGTGTTGTCAAGTGCTTCGGAACCGCTGCGACAGCGTCGGGGCATCTCCGCGGCCGGACCAGCCGCTCAAAATTCCAAACGCAAAGGTTGCCCTCTAGGAGATGCCACACGCATCGGGGTATATACACAAATCACCACAGGCAGAAGACAGGTAGCAGGCTGCAAGCGTTCCAATGCCATACGCGTTTCGAGCTCTTACAGCTCTTGATCACTGGCGGCAATGAGGGATACAGCGGGATTGTGTGAACAACTCATTTATTTAAGTAAGAGTCCCGCCCCAGTGGGCGTCACCAAAATGGCATGCTGGTAATAGTAGTTCAACTTTAGCCAATGAGGACTCAATGTTCTTTCACCAAGTGGACTCCGCTGTTACCTCATGTTAAAATAATGTTCCCTGTAGGGTGGAAAACGTTGACAGCATCCGCCATCCCTCTACCAATATATTCCTGTGGTTAAGGCCCCCTCTGCCCATGAAGCACTCGTGTTGTCAAGTGCTTCGGAACCGCTGCGACAGCGTCGGGGCATCTCCGCGGCCGGACCAGCCGCTCAAAATTCCAAACGCAAAGGTTGCCCTCTAGGAGATGCCACACGCATCGGGGTATATACACAAATCACCACAGGCAGAAGACAGGTAGCAGGCTGCAAGCGTTCCAATGCCATACGCGTTTCGAGGTCTTACAGCTCTTGATCACTGGCGGCAATGAGGGATACAGCGGGATTGTGTGAACAACTCATTTATTTAAGTAAGAGTCCCGCCCCAGTGGGCGTCACCAAAATGGCATGCTGGTAATAGTAGTTCAACTTTAGCCAATGAGGACTCAATGTTCTTTCACCAAGTGGACTCCGCTGTTACCTCATGTTAAAATAATGTTCCCTGTAGGGTGGAAAACGTTGACAGCATCCGCCATCCCTCTACCAATATATTCCTGTGGTTAAGGCCCCCTCTGCCCATGAAGCACTCGTGTTGTCAAGTGCTTCGGAACCGCTGCGACAGCGTCGGGGCATCTCCGCGGCCGGACCAGCCGCTCAAAATTCCAAACGCAAAGGTTGCCCTCTAGGAGATGCCACACGCATCGGGGTATATACACAAATCACCACAGGCAGAAGACAGGTAGCAGGCTGCAAGCGTTCCAATGCCATACGCGTTTCGAGCTCTTACAGCTCTTGATCACTGGCGGCAATGAGGGATACAGCGGGATTGTGTGAACAACTCATTTATTTAAGTAAGAGTCCCGCCCCAGTGGGCGTCACCAAAATGGCATGCTGGTAATAGTAGTTCAACTTTAGCCAATGAGGACTCAATGTTCTTTCACCAAGTGGACTCCGCTGTTACCTCATGTTAAAATAATGTTCCCTGTAGGGTGGAAAACGTTGACAGCATCCGCCATCCCTCTACCAATATATTCCTGTGGTTAAGGCCCCCTCTGCCCATGAAGCACTCGTGTTGTCAAGTGCTTCGGAACCGCTGCGACAGCGTCGGGGCATCTCCGCGGCCGGACCTGCCGCTCAAAATTCCAAACGCAAAGGTTGCCCTCTAGGAGATGCCACACGCATCGGGGTATATACACAAATCACCACAGGCAGAAGACAGGTAGCAGGCTGCAAGCGTTCCAATGCCATACGCGTTTCGAGCTCTTACAGCTCTTGATCACTGGCGGCAATGAGGGATACAGCGGGATTGTGTGAACAACTCATTTATTTAAGTAAGAGTCCCGCCCCAGTGGGCGTCACCAAAATGGCATGCTGGTAATAGTAGTTCAACTTTAGCCAATGAGGACTCAATGTTCTTTCACCAAGTGGACTCCGCTGTTACCTCATGTTAAAATAATGTTCCCTGTAGGGTGGAAAACGTTGACAGCATCCGCCATCCCTCTACCAATATATTCCTGTGGTTAAGGCCCCCTCTGCCCATGAAGCACTCGTGTTGTCAAGTGCTTCGGAACCGCTGCGACAGCGTCGGGGCATCTCCGCGGCCGGACCAGCCGCTCAAAATTCCAAACGCAAAGGTTGCCCTCTAGGAGATGCCACACGCATCGGGGTATATACACAAATCACCACAGGCAGAAGACAGGTAGCAGGCTGCAAGCGTTCCAATGCCATACGCGTTTCGAGCTCTTACAGCTCTTGATCACTGGCGGCAATGAGGGATACAGCGGGATTGTGTGAACAACTCATTTATTTAAGTAAGAGTCCCGCCCCAGTGGGCGTCACCAAAATGGCATGCTGGTAATAGTAGTTCAACTTTAGCCAATGAGGACTCAATGTTCTTTCACCAAGTGGACTCCGCTGTTACCTCATGTTAAAATAATGTTCCCTGTAGGGTGGAAAACGTTGACAGCATCCGCCATCCCTCTACCAATATATTACTCTTACTTAAATAAATGAGTTGTTCACACAATCCCGCTGTATCCCTCATTGCCGCCAGTGATCAAGAGCTGTAAGAGCTCGAAACGCGTATGGCATTGGAACGCTTGCAGCCTGCTACCTGTCTTCTGCCTGTGGTGATTTGTGTATACACCCCGATGCGTGTGGCATCTCCTAGAGGGCAACCTTTGCGTTTGGAATTTTGAGCGGCTGGTCCGGCCGCGGAGATGCCCCGACGCTGTCGCAGCGGTTCCGAAGCACTTGACAACACGAGTGCTTCATGGGCAGAGGGGGCCTTAACCACAGGAATATATTGGTAGAGGGATGGCGGATGCTGTCAACGTTTTCCACCCTACAGGGAACATTATTTTAACATGAGGTAACAGCGGAGTCCACTTGGTGAAAGAACATTGAGTCCTCATTGGCTAAAGTTGAACTACTATTACCAGCATGCCATTTTGGTGACGCCCACTGGGGCGGGACTCTTACTTAAATAAATGAGTTGTTCACACAATCCCGCTGTATCCCTCATTGCCGCCAGTGATCAAGAGCTGTAAGAGCTCGAAACGCGTATGGCATTGGAACGCTTGCAGCCTGCTACCTGTCTTCTGCCTGTGGTGATTTGTGTATACACCCCGATGCGTGTGGCATCTCCTAGAGGGCAACCTTTGCGTTTGGAATTTTGAGCGGCTGGTCCGGCCGCGGAGATGCCCCGACGCTGTCGCAGCGGTTCCGAAGCACTTGACAACACGAGTGCTTCATGGGCAGAGGGGGCCTTAACCACAGGAATATATTGGTAGAGGGATGGCGGATGCTGTCAACGTTTTCCACCCTACAGGGAACATTATTTTAACATGAGGTAACAGCGGAGTCCACTTGGTGAAAGAACATTGAGTCCTCATTGGCTAAAGTTGAACTACTATTACCAGCATGCCATTTTGGTGACGCCCACTGGGGCGGGACTCTTACTTAAATAAATGAGTTGTTCACACAATCCCGCTGTATCCCTCATTGCCGCCAGTGATCAAGAGCTGTAAGAGCTCGAAACGCGTATGGCATTGGAACGCTTGCAGCCTGCTACCTGTCTTCTGCCTGTGGTGATTTGTGTATACACCCCGATGCGTGTGGCATCTCCTAGAGGGCAACCTTTGCGTTTGGAATTTTGAGCGGCTGGTCCGGCCGCGGAGATGCCCCGACGCTGTCGCAGCGGTTCCGAAGCACTTGACAACACGAGTGCTTCATGGGCAGAGGGGGCCTTAACCACAGGAATATATTGGTAGAGGGATGGCGGATGCTGTCAACGTTTTCCACCCTACAGGGAACATTATTTTAACATGAGGTAACAGCGGAGTCCACTTGGTGAAAGAACATTGAGTCCTCATTGGCTAAAGTTGAACTACTATTACCAGCATGCCATTTTGGTGACGCCCACTGGGGCGGGACTCTTACTTAAATAAATGAGTTGTTCACACAATCCCGCTGTATCCCTCATTGCCGCCAGTGATCAAGAGCTGTAAGAGCTCGAAACGCGTATGGCATTGGAACGCTTGCAGCCTGCTACCTGTCTTCTGCCTGTGGTGATTTGTGTATACACCCCGATGCGTGTGGCATCTCCTAGAGGGCAACCTTTGCGTTTGGAATTTTGAGCGGCTGGTCCGGCCGCGGAGATGCCCCGACGCTGTCGCAGCGGTTCCGAAGCACTTGACAACACGAGTGCTTCATGGGCAGAGGGGGCCTTAACCACAGGAATATATTGGTAGAGGGATGGCGGATGCTGTCAACGTTTTCCACCCTACAGGGAACATTATTTTAACATGAGGTAACAGCGGAGTCCACTTGGTGAAAGAACATTGAGTCCTCATTGGCTAAAGTTGAACTACTATTACCAGCATGCCATTTTGGTGACGCCCACTGGGGCGGGACTCTTACTTAAATAAATGAGTTGTTCACACAATCCCGCTGTATCCCTCATTGCCGCCAGTGATCAAGAGCTGTAAGAGCTCGAAACGCGTATGGCATTGGAACGCTTGCAGCCTGCTACCTGTCTTCTGCCTGTGGTGATTTGTGTATACACCCCGATGCGTGTGGCATCTCCTAGAGGGCAACCTTTGCGTTTGGAATTTTGAGCGGCTGGTCCGGCCGCGGAGATGCCCCGACGCTGTCGCAGCGGTTCCGAAGCACTTGACAACACGAGTGCTTCATGGGCAGAGGGGGCCTTAACCACAGGAATATATTGGTAGAGGGATGGCGGATGCTGTCAACGTTTTCCACCCTACAGGGAACATTATTTTAACATGAGGTAACAGCGGAGTCCACTTGGTGAAAGAACATTGAGTCCTCATTGGCTAAAGTTGAACTACTATTACCAGCATGCCATTTTGGTGACGCCCACTGGGGCGGGACTCTTACTTAAATAAATGAGTTGTTCACACAATCCCGCTGTATCCCTCATTGCCGCCAGTGATCAAGAGCTGTAAGAGCTCGAAACGCGTATGGCATTGGAACGCTTGCAGCCTGCTACCTGTCTTCTGCCTGTGGTGATTTGTGTATACACCCCGATGCGTGTGGCATCTCCTAGAGGGCAACCTTTGCGTTTGGAATTTTGAGCGGCTGGTCCGGCCGCGGAGATGCCCCGACGCTGTCGCAGCGGTTCCGAAGCACTTGACAACACGAGTGCTTCATGGGCAGAGGGGGACTTAACCACAGGAATATATTGGTAGAGGGATGGCGGATGCTGTCAACGTTTTCCACCCTACAGGGAACATTATTTTAACATGAGGTAACAGCGGAGTCCACTTGGTGAAAGAACATTGAGTCCTCATTGGCTAAAGTTGAACTACTATTACCAGCATGCCATTTTGGTGACGCCCACTGGGGCGGGACTCTTACTTAAATAAATGAGTTGTTCACACAATCCCGCTGTATCCCTCATTGCCGCCAGTGATCAAGAGCTGTAAGAGCTCGAAACGCGTATGGCATTGGAACGCTTGCAGCCTGCTACCTGTCTTCTGCCTGTGGTGATTTGTGTATACACCCCGATGCGTGTGGCATCTCCTAGAGGGCAACCTTTGCGTTTGGAATTTTGAGCGGCTGGTCCGGCCGCGGAGATGCCCCGACGCTGTCGCAGCGGTTCCGAAGCACTTGACAACACGAGTGCTTCATGGGCAGAGGGGGCCTTAACCACAGGAATATATTGGTAGAGGGATGGCGGATGCTGTCAACGTTTTCCACCCTACAGGGAACATTATTTTAACATGAGGTAACAGCGGAGTCCACTTGGTGAAAGAACATTGAGTCCTCATTGGCTAAAGTTGAACTACTATTACCAGCATGCCATTTTGGTGACGCCCACTGGGGCGGGACTCTTACTTAAATAAATGAGTTGTTCACACAATCCCGCTGTATCCCTCATTGCCGCCAGTGATCAAGAGCTGTAAGAGCTCGAAACGCATATGGCATTGGAACGCTTGCAGCCTGCTACCTGTCTTCTGCCTGTGGTGATTTGTGTATACACCCCGATGCGTGTGGCATCTCCTAGAGGGCAACCTTTGCGTTTGGAATTTTGAGCGGCTGGTCCGGCCGCGGAGATGCCCCGACGCTGTCGCAGCGGTTCCGAAGCACTTGACAACACGAGTGCTTCATGGGCAGAGGGGGCCTTAACCACAGGAATATATTGGTAGAGGGATGGCGGATGCTGTCAACGTTTTCCACCCTACAGGGAACATTATTTTAACATGAGGTAACAGCGGAGCACACTTGGTGAAAGAACATTGAGTCCTCATTGGCTAAAGTTGAACTACTATTACCAGCATGCCATTTTGGTGACGCCCACTGGGGCGGGACTCTTACTTAAATAAATGAGTTGTTCACACAATCCCGCTGTATCCCTCATTGCCGCCAGTGATCAAGAGCTGTAAGAGCTCGAAACGCGTATGGCATTGGAACGCTTGCAGCCTGCTACCTGTCTTCTGCCTGTGGTGATTTGTGTATACACCCCGATGCGTGTGGCATCTCCTAGAGGGCAACCTTTGCGTTTGGAATATATATATATATATATATATATATATATATATATATATATATATATATATATATACAGCTGTTCTCCATGATCCTAGATAAATAAAACCATTAAGGGTATTATTTTATCATGACGTGTTTTTAAACTTATTACTCTTTTAGCATTCTATTTATTTTTTTTTTTTTATAAATAGCTGCTGTGCACTTAACACTTAGCACTCCAATTTGGGTGATCAGCATTACTGTGACAAGTTTACGTCCATCCATAATCAATCACTAGATAGACGATCAATTCAGACCAAAATCCCGTAGAACAACTGCACACAACAAAAATTGTCTATGCGTTATAATACAGTTCTTTTAACAAATACTTTAAAAAAATCTGTATGTTTAATTTGCATTTTTTACAATTTTTAATATCCTTCTCAGATTCCAAACACTACACCAAATTTTGGGTTTTTAACTAGCTACTTTACACGGCATTTATGCTATGATTTTAAGTAAAGTAATTATTTGTGGGCAACTTGTTTTTTAATTTGCAATGTTTGCACAGTGTGATTTCATGTAATTTGCACTAAGGATTTATCCTGACTGTACTGTATTGCGAATTTTGCACTTAATTAATATTTCTTGCCCCTGAGAAGTTATTCACATTTTGGATATCGTATTTTGTGAGTGCTTTCAATATTTTGGGATAATGTCAGTAAGCTAATGCTTTGTTGTCACTTTATTTATGTGGTATAAAGCACTGTCACTTTGAAGCACACTTGCACTTTAAATTATAAAAAATAGCAATGAAAAAAATGGTTTAAAAAGCATGTGACCAATGACCAGCGTGTCATGTGATCAAGGCCCTCCGGGGCTGAAATGCGTAATGGCTGCTACATCGCTGTAAGAAGGAACAATAAACGCACTTTACCGCCAATTTTCTGTGGTCTACGCTCCTTTTTCTGCTCAAAGAGACGAGGAGACTTACGAGGAGTTTGCTGATATATATATATATATATATATATATATATATATATATATATATATATATATATAAATATATATATATATATGTCTTTGTGTGGATATAATCCGAGAATTCTCAGCAAATAATCCAGCGGCACACCCAGGACAAAACAATAAGTTTATTTATTGTTTCAAACAAACAGAACTACGCGTTTCGGCGAAGCCTTTGTCAAGTTAGTGACCCGTGCCCCAATTCCCCTAGAAATACAGGTCAAGGTTGATAGACAGTGAAGAAATACTATCGCGGTCAAACATTTCATTTGTGTACGTTTTTGTGATTTGAAACAATCCATGATAATGTTCAAAGCATACCAATAATTATAATAATGTTGATACAATTATTTACAAGTCCACCAGAAATTTTCTAGAAGAAGGAAAATATATTACTGTCTATTGACATGCTAATGCGATGTCTCAATAATAGCACAAATTCATGTATGAATCCGATAAAGGTACCCGGAGTACATGGAATAACGTACTCACATTGTGACATAGAATGATTCACTACATAGACATTCCCTATAAATCATAAACATTTAGATTTAGCTTTGGTCACATCATAAATATTGCTAATGGTCAACCAATATTGTTAATAATCATCTGAATATACAATAATTACAATAGAAAAGGACAGGAATAATACAAGTCACAGTACAAGTTATCCATACTAAAGTGCAATATCTCCTGGATGTGACACAACTTATTAATTGTTATCCTTAAAATTAACCAAACAAAAAACGGGAAGTCCTAGGGTGCTTGGGTAATGTACCCACATAGTACCATTGTGCTAAATTAAGTTAAATAATCACTGGGTAATGTACCCAAACTCTATTCAAGTAACAGTTTCATATAATTGATCATTGCCTCAACATCATGTCGGCATTATTTCATAATAGAAAAGGATATATTTGAATAACCAATTAAATGAATGGATAATTTATTTCAGCGATAAATTCTTCTACCGCTTACAAAAAAGGAGGAAGAGGGGATATTCCGGGGCTGGGGCCATCAGCTGTTCGTGGTGAGAATCGTGAGAAATATGATCTATTTCAAAGCATACACCCAGTGAAAATAGAAAGTGAAATTAAGTGCGATAAAACTAAATGTCACCGGAGGGTTGGGGCAACATATCATTCTGCTAAACCTAGCTAGAGATAGACAATAATATATCAACCTAATACCATCACTGGTCATTATTATACTGTGCCCTTGACTCCGGTATTAAAAGAAAAGGTGTAAAAATATCATATGAATATGAGGAGAACACATTAGAGGAAAAGTCTAAATCCCTTTATGGGTGGCCAATTCTTCACCATAATTCATCCCATTAGGGATCTTAGTGTTGAGTTCAATGATGTACTTTGACTCAGTAATTCTTAGAAGTTTCTCGCGATCTCCCCCTCTTTGGAGGGGTAAGATCCTGTCAATGCCATAGAATTTGATCCATTTAGCATTACTCTGATGTTTCTCTTGATAATGCCTCGCTACGGGGTAATTGAGGTCAATATTGGTCACAGCTCTCATGTGTTGTAAAATGCGGGTCTTAAGCTGTAGTTTCGTGCTGCCCACATAGTTCAAACCGCAGGGGCATTCCAGGACATAGATGGTATAGTCACTGGTGCAGGTTATAAATTTATTGATCATTTTTCTCTTTTTTCCTACGATATAACTGTCACAATTTTTGCTGTGCTCACATGCTTTGCACGAGCCGCATTTCTTGAAACCCCTGGCAGTTCCTAGCCATGTGATGTTCTCTGGAGTGTTCTGATAGCTATGCACAAGTTGGTCTTTAAGCGACTTGGATTTTTTATATGTTATTAATGGAGAAGGACCTTTCTCAGTACCAATAATGGGGTCATATTCAAGTAATCCCCAGTGTTTCTTCATGAGATATCTTAGAGTGTTCGACCTGCTATTGTAAGTGGTAATCAGCCTGGGTATAACTGTCCCTTTCTCTTTCTCCCCTTTCTTTTGTGAAGAGAACAGTGCCTCATTGCGTGAAATATTCTCAACTTTTTTAACAGCTGTTGAGATCACTTTGGGCAGATAGCCTCTTTGTTCGAATCTCACTTCCATAGTGTGTTTTTCTTTAGCAAAACCACTTTTGGTGTTACAGTTCCTTCGAGCCCGAAGGAACTCTCCAAAGGGAATGCTGTTACGGAGTGGTGTGGGGTGGTTGCTGTTTGCATGAAGTAGGGTGTTCCCTGAGGTTTCTTTACGGAAAAGAGTGGTTACTATTCGAATGATTTCTATGTTGATGGCTACATCCAGAAATTCACAGTGTGAGGTACTGATGGAATGTGTAAAAGACAAATTGAGATTATTGTCCCCCAATTTATTTATGAATTCCTTAGCCAAATCTAGGGGACCATCCCAAATCAGGAACAGGTCATCAATATACCTGATCCAGATTGGGATGTGTTGTACATACTGCTCATTCTCGTCTACCCATACAATACATTCCTCCCACCACCCTAGGAAAAGATTCGCTAGACTGGGCGCGAAAGATGTTCCCATCGCTGTACCCGACTTTTGGCGAAACAATGTTTTACCAAAAATAAACATATTTTTCTCCAAACAGAAAAGCATCATTTTTTCCAACATTTGGGTGTGTTCCCATAGTGATATGTGTCTTGGTTTCAAAAAATACATGCAAGCCTCCACACCCTTCTGTTGATCTATAGATGTGTAGAGGGAACACACATCAAGTGCCATCATATGATAGTTACTTTCCCATGTAATGTCATGTATTCTGCGTAGAAAATCCGTACTGTCCCTGCAGTATGATCGTAATTTGATGACATGCGGTGCAAGAAAGAGATCTAGGTAAATTGCGGTGTTCTCCAATAGTCCTCCATTTGATGAAACGATCGGTCTTCCCGGTGGTCTAGTGGGATGCTTGTGGACCTTAGGTAATAGATAAAAGCAAGGAATACGTGGGTTTTCAGTTTTCAAAAATGCAAATTCATCCGTAGATAGGAGCCCATCCCTCCGCCAGCCCTCTAATAGTCGATGGTAATCCGTAATTGATGCCTTATAGATCCCCCGGTTTATCTCCTCATAGCATGAGGTATCGTTTATTTTGTCTAAACGCTTCCTGGTTATACTGGGTGATGTCCATTACGACTACGTTGCCACCCTTATCCGAGGGTTTGATTATTATACTGGTGTCATTCGAGGGAGCTCTTAGGGCCTTCCTTTGAGTTATTGTTAAATTGTCTCCTTTTCTTTTTTTCCCCTGTTCCTTCAGTTTGTTGATTTCCCAAATCATAGTTTGGTTAAAAGTTTCAATGTTATCGTGTGGGACATTAGGATTGAATTTAGACTTTGGTCTTAGGTCTGTACAGTACGTGGCATCTGGCCTACAACCTGCATTAATAAGTATCTTGCTTTTTTCTTTTACTGATAGGTCCGTAACATCTTCCTCCATTTGATGTGTATTCAGAATAAGATTGGCATCTTCAACATTAAGATTGAAATCTTCTTCACCTAAAGTACAGCCCATTTTCAGTGTTTTTGATTTGGTATTTGTTTTGTAGATTTTCATTAGCTTTAGCTTACGGATGTATAGGAACAGGTCAATCCGTGTATTGACAAAATTTATATCCGTTGTGGGGCAGAAAGACAGCCCTAATTGTAATAATGCCACTTCTTCCGCTGTGATATTTCTTGAAGACAGATTCATTACTGATTTATTGGTCTGCTCATCCACGTTCGAGGGTAAAAATATTGATTTATTTCTGCCTCCACGTCCGTTCTTTACTCGTAGTCTTTTCTTGTTCTTGTTCCTGCTCCTCTCCCTCTTTTTGCGCCTCTTCCTCTTCCCCTTCCTCTCTTGGTTTGTGGTCTTTCTTCCTGGTCCTTCCTCTGTTTCAGAATTTGAAACTCGTGCAAGAAGGTTAGGGGACGTGCTCCTAAAGGGATGTTTTGAGCTTCTGTATCCGAACTTAATTCTGAGCTGGAGCCCGTTGATACCAGTTCTTGTTGCCTTTGCCGTTGAATAGTATGTAAGTTCCTTTGTGCCCAATCAAAACGTTTCGCATATGTTAGGATACGACCTTCAGCATAATCTTTTTTGTCACGTAGGAATTTTCTCTGTTTCTTGGCTTTTATAGTGTCTTCGTAGGTCTTTAATTTATCAACCAGTTGTTTTTGAAAATCAATAACAGCTTTATCAGTATTCGATTTCTCAAGATCTTTTCTGAGTTCTAATAGCTAGGTTTAGCAGAATGATATGTTGCCCCAACCCTCCGGTGACATTTAGTTTTATCGCACTTAATTTCACTTTCTATTTTCACTGGGTGTATGCATTGAAATAGATCATATTTCTCACGATTCTCACCACGAACAGCTGATGGCCCCAGCCCCGGAATATCCCCTCTTCCTCCTTTTTTGTAAGCGGTAGAAGAATTTATCACTGAAATAAATTATCCATTCATTTAATTGGTTATTCAAATATATCCTTTTCTATTATGAAATAATGCCGACATGATGTTGAGGCAATGGTCAATTATATGAAACTGTTACTTGAATAGAGTTTGGGTACATTACCCGGTGATTATTTAACTTAATTTAGCACAATGGTACTATGTGGGTACATTACCCAAGCACCCTAGGACTTCCCGTTTTTTGTTTGGTTAATTATAAGGATAACAATTAATAAGTTGTGTCACATCCAGGAGATATTGCACTTTAGTATGGATAACTTGTACTGTGACTTGTATTATTCCTGTCCTTTTATATTGTAATTATTGTATATTCAGATGATTATTAACAATATTGGTTGACCATTAGCAATATTTATGATGTGACCAAAGCTAAATCTAAATGTTTATGATTTATAGGGAATGTCTATGTAGTGAATCATTCTATGTCACAATGTGAGTACGTTATTCCATGTACTCCGGGTTCCTTTATCGGATTCATACATGAATTTGTGCTATTATTGAGACATCGCATTAGCATGCCAATAGACAGTAATATAATTTTCCTTCTTCTAGAAAGTTTCTGGTGGACTTGTAAATAATTGTATCAACATTATTATAATTATTGGTATGCTTTGAACATTATCATGGATTGTTTCAAATCACAAAAACGTACACAAATGAAATGTTTGACCGCGATAGTATTTCTTCACTGTCTATCAACCTTGACCTGTATTTCTAGGGGAATTGGGGCACGGGTCACTAACTTGACAAAGGCTTCGCCGAAACGCGTAGTTCTGTTCGTTTGAAACAATAAATAAACTTATTGTTTTGTCCTGGGTGTGCCGCTGGATTATTTGCTGAGAATTCTCGGATTATATCCACACAAAGACATAAAAAACGGAGTTGCGACTGTGGCTGGCACCGGCGTCGATAGGAAGGAGAGCGGAGATTTCGCAACAATTTTTTGAAAACGATATATATATATATATATATATATATATCTATGTGATCAAGACCTTTAAAACTACATGCACGTACGCACTTTACATATTGCTTCTTTCCCGTGACCAAGGCAGAAGCGCCGAAACATGTAGGGGCTATTGGAAGCAAGAGTGCTGTTTTTTCCTTGATTAAAGGATTCCTGACCCCGGTAATGGGCCTCTGTTTGTTTGTTCACATGCAGTGATTTGGCGGACCTCTCCATGTCCGCTGTTTGAGAGGCTTCCCTGAAGGGTTGGGGACTCCCTGAACGGAGGTTTGTTGTACGGATTCAAATCAGGAGTATGACCCACGCACTGCTGTTTCTCCCACCGGGGTTATGCTAATGGAGCGAAAATGAAGCAGCAGCGATGGAAGGAATTTGGTGAGGATAAGCTCCTACACCGATTGTTCCGGGACCAGGACTTTTGAACAGGGAGGTCATGTCATTTCAGCATTTCGCTGGTAACTTTAATTTTCCGTGACTGTGTTCCATCTGGATTTGATTCACAAATATGCATTGGAAAGAGAAGCATTCATTATGTTATTTGTGCTATGGAAAAGAGAACTTTCGAAAAATACCAAAACTTACCTGATATTTCCGATGCATTGTGGGAGATATATGCTGAACAGTCATGTGATCAAGACCTTTAAAACTACATGCACGTACGCACTTTACATATTGCTTCTTTCCCGTGACCAAGGCAGAAGCGCCGAAACATGTAGGGGCTATTGGAAGCAAGAGTGCTGTTTTTTCCTTGATTAAAGGATTCCTGACCCCGGTAATGGGCCTCTGTTTGTTTGTTCACATGCAGTGATTTGGCGGACCTCTCCGTGTCCGCTGTTTGAGAGGCTTCCCTGAAGGGTTGGGGACTCCCTGAACGGAGGTTTGTTGTACGGATATATATATATATATATATATATATATATATATATATATATATATATATATATATTTATTTTTAAATACTCCAGAAAATTAAAAATGAAGGAAAGAGGGAAAGACTTACTTTGTAAATAGTGCAAAATTCTACATTGTCCAACCATCAAACGTCACAACATACAAATGTCACAACATACAAACTAAACTCTTATAGCCAGAAATGTTTTAAAAAATTGAAATAGCCTATGGCAAAGCATTTCATTTGGTGGGGATATGACAAAAGATCGAGCCTCCTGAGCAGAATGAATATTACATTTGTTAAATGATGGTCTTAAAAACATGTGCCTGGCCCTTTGACATTTCCGGGCACACAAATAGCATGTGATTAAGATCCTGAATTTGTAAAAAACACAATTCACATATTCTCTCCCCTCTTGGAAACTTTTCCCAAATGCCAGTCACTACTCTCAGGGGCAACAGGTTGGTTCTCAAAAGTAGTATCAACCTTCTAATTCCATGTAGAAGATTCCATGAAAGGTAGGGCTGAGGTCTACTCCCCACGGCACTCCCACAGACTACCTCATTACAGGCTTTAGATTGACTTAAAACTGTGTCTCTTGCCATGCTAATTGAGCTTACGGACTTCCTTAAGAATGACTTTAATACAGGCTTTGGCATAGGTGAATCACAATTTAAACTGAGCCCAAATAGATCATGTGCATAAGCAAATGATCTGAGGAAAGCTGATTTATCCTTTAGTTTAACAAAGATTTCCATTCTCAACGTAGACCTAATGGTGCCCTCATACCCCCAAAAGAGGGAGTTCCCTCACCTCAGGAGCGCTGCCATGGATGAAGTATATGAAGAGACTAGATGGAATTCCAAGAGTAGAACATGTGGGGCAGCTAAGGAGTTTAAATTACAAATTTGGTGGAAAAACCGGCCATCAGCCTTATCAAATGCGAGCTAATAGTTCCTGTCCAGTACTTCTGCAGCATATGTTAATGGAGGAGGAATTGTAACCTTAAATACTGTCAGAACATGGTTAAAATGGCATCTCCCACAGGTTTATTAAAATCTGTTTAAAGTTCCAGCCTGGGTGGCAGCCTTACCAACGCACCGTTTAATCTGCTCTGAGTAACCCTGGGCGTAGGAATACGCTACGCTCGCATAGTTTGTACAACTACGGGCTACGCAAATTACACGTAGCACAGTGCAAAAACACATAGCGTAGCGGGCATTTTTTACTTGCTCGCGGTCCTCAACATCACCGCGAGCGGGCAAAATGACATCCCGGTGTGACTTTTTCCTCGTTTGCGATCAGCAAAATCAAGTTGCCGATCGCGAGCGAGAAAAATAAACCTCCCGGCGAGATTCTCAATGTGGGAAGGTCAGGTTTCTCATTGCGGGTGGTCGCGTATGCTTGCGACCGCTCGCGATGAGAAACTACCAGTCCGCGTTGAGAAAATTGCCGCTCGGGTACAAATCTACACTGTGCAAGATGCCGTTTGCATTTTCCCTACCGCACTATGCAGCTCGTGTAGCTACGCGTAGCTTGCGTAGTGCGAAGTGCACTTCGCGTAGCTTAGCATAGTGCTACTACGCAAACTACGCCCAGGGCTAGCTCTGAGTCTCAGCCTTTTTTTGAAAAAACCTTCCCCAGATACAGATATGAGTCGAACAATTCAAGTTCTTCATACACCAACAACCACGTATACCCTTTCTTTATTCTGAAACCTTTCTTGTAGAAGACTAAAATGTTGCTTTTAGCAATATTGTTTTCCAGAAAATGGTCCTCTGCATATTTGGTCAGGGCATCCAGATGATGTTGCAAGTCAATAGGAATTAAATCAAAAATTACAACGTCATCTGCACATAGTAGGGAACCAATGGACATTGCACCCATTCTAGGAGCATCCCCCCACACTGAGTTTAACTTGCTGGGGAGATCATATATAAAAAGGAAAAACAAAAGAAGGGCCAACAAGCAACTGGTATAGGTCTTAATCCTACAAGATAACCTCTGTAAGCCTCCCATCATCACTTGGCACCAAGTGTCTGTATGTAATTCTATTATAAGGCCCAGGAGATGGTGTGCCATACCAAGATGGGAGAGCTTTCTCCACAGCCTCTGACAATCCACTTTATCAAACGCCGCGGGGAAATCAATGAATGCCGTATAAACTGACATGCTTCGTGAGAAAACATATTTCTCTACAATGGTCTGGACAACCGCAATGTTGTCCAGGGTTCCATGGTTCTTTCTGAAACCTGCCTGTTCAGGTGGTAAGATGTTCTGAACATGGGCCCATTGCTGCAGATGATGAAGTATACTTTTTGCAAATATTTTGCCAGATGCGTCCAACAACGCAATCTGTCTGAAACTAGTAGGTAAACGTTTTGGGCCCTTTTTTTGAACAACGGAACTATAATACTCCCCTTCCAAGAGAAGGGAATACTAATCGTTTGAAAACAAAAATTAAACAATGGCACCAAAAAGGCTCCCCCATGCAGCTGACTCCTTTTTGATTAACATAATCGGAATACCATCTGGTTCTTGTGCGCTGGAGGTTCTGGCATTCTTTATGTGACCTACTACTACCTCCCTTGATGGGGGACCACATTCAACAAAGGAAGACTCCTCTGTTACAGGCATCTGAAAAAGCACTGAACTGTTGTATTTATATAATAGTGAGATATAGTCCACCCACTCCCTTACTGGGATGGGAATGGGGAGAGCCCTCTGTCTTGAGTCATAATATTCTCCAATCAAGTGCCAATACATTTTGAATCTTTGGCTCTCGCGGCTTCTTCTTTTCTCTAAGTTTATAATGACTTATTACTCGCTTAAGGCGATTTATTTCCTGATGGAAAATTGTAGATTTTTTTTTCAGACTAAATGGTTAATTTCTTAATTTGTTGATTTAGTGCTTTCAGCGAAGGAGTACCCTGGTTTGCCCGACGGGTACTAGTGGATTCAGAGCTTACATTTTTTATCTCCCTCTTTTGGGCCTCAAATAACTGTTTAATATTAGCATAAGCATGGTCCTGCTGTTCTACAAAGGTTTTCTTCACTATCACACCTACCTCTGTGGTATTTTCTTGCGACCAAAAAGCACGTGCATTTGTTTTGTTAAAGACCACCGAGCCCTGGCCCAAGTTCCATTGATACAGTGCAGGTAGATTAAAGGCCAATGTCAAACCTATTACACTTTGATCACTCCTTAGTGTCAGAGAGACATCTAGATTTTCACAGGCCCCAAACATTTGATAGGAAACAACTATGTAGTCCAGTAGGCTTTGTGTATGATCCACGTTTATCCGTTTTTATTTTATCCAGTAGAAAGGAATCAGGAATATGCCATATTTCCTATT
Source organism: Triturus cristatus (assembly GCF_964204655.1). Classification (NCBI taxonomy): domain Eukaryota; kingdom Metazoa; phylum Chordata; class Amphibia; order Caudata; family Salamandridae; genus Triturus; species Triturus cristatus. The sequence continues at coordinate 27,350,354 of NC_140593.1, read as the reverse complement.
TATCTGGATTAGCATAAATCTCCAGTGGCATTATTCCATGGTAGCTATCTCATTAATATATAAAAAGAGTATACTGAACAAATGGTCTAAATGTCTCCCAGGGGGGATATAAAGATTTGCCAACAGGAAAAGGTAGGCCTACAGGACTCTCCCAAACATGCCAGCTTGAGGCAGATACAGAGATTTGATGGATGGTAAAAGACTTTCTGATTCCAATTAATCAAATTCTTGAGCAGAATAGAAACCCCCCGCTAGCGTGTCCCCTCTTAGCATGACAGGAGAAAATAATAAAGCCATCACAATCAAAATCTTTGCACTAACAGGCTTCTTGTAAGCATATGATCAGAGGATTTAAGGATTTTAAGAAATTCAATTTTTCCTCTTTATGACCCAAGCCAGCCGTATTCCAAGACAGAAGTACCCCCACCTGGCTACCTCAAAGGATCACTTCGTTCTACCTCTGAACAGTTGGTATTCAGGGCTTGTGCTACCCATCTCCACTGGGACAAATCATCTTCTATGTCAGGGGCCTGACGGGCAACTACGGAATCAGACACCAAATTTATTAGGCAACCCCTTTTGTTTAATGAGACTGTAATATTTTTGGCATTACCTAAAGGGTACTTAAAGTCGGGGCCCATAGCGTCTAACACCACAGAATTACCGGCCCTCAGAGGTTTTGGACACTAAATTGTAGGACACATGGTAGAATATTCCTCAAAATCTGATACAGGCATTATATCTAGCCCTCATTTTAAAAAGTGCTCGCAATGCTGCAGAGCAAAATTGGCCACTATCAAGGAGCGAAAGATAACTCTAGAGTGGGAGAAATTCTCATGCAGGATAAAATTCACATTTAAAATATGCCAGCTTTCTATCAACTTCAGTGCCCCTATTTAAAAAAAAAGATTGAGGATGAATCCTCAGTTTATCAGAGAGGATTCATTCTCAAATAGCCAAATGAGATCCACAATGGTTGGTGAAGCATTCTGCGCCACATTTCTTTCTTTACAGCCTCTTTTGGGGGGATCCATAGAGGCACCCTATTACCACGATTAAGAGCCTGTACGTCCTCATTGGACTTAATATTCAGGTGCGACATACTGGAGGTGGTTGGGACTTCTGACTTTCTGTTATCCAATGCTTTTGACCCTATAAGTGTTGTATTCGACCCCATCTGTAAATTGCCCAGCAATTGAGGCCCCACCTCTAGGTTGCCATCTGCTCTGGTCCCCGAAACTCTTGACCATGTCTCGTGTATTGGAGCCCCACCTCCTATTAGCGTTCCCCTTCCCAATGGATCGCCCACCTCACTATGCTTGCGAGAATGAGATACTTGAGGAGTCTGCAGTAGCAGATTAATAAAGTTTCTGCTGTTCCAATCGCCCCCACTCTCCCGACAGGAGTCAGATGGGCTGTAATGGGGTTCCTGGGAGCACCCTCCTCAACTAGCGGTTTGGGACCACCCTCCTCTATTATAGTCTGAACATCGCTCTGGCTGTCTGGGATCTGTGGAAAATACAATTTTGATACTTTTCGTTTAGGGAGTCGTCTTGTCTTTTTATGTTTCTTTTCATATTTTCCCCTTTGAGGTTTGTTGCAGGACCTCCACTCTTCCCTGCTTTTGATCCTCTTTTCATTGATGAGTTAGGGAGTTGGGCCTGTAAGGCAGATGGGGTTGGGACCTCCCCCTCCCTCTCTCCCCTGCCTTTTCACCCAACATGACCCCTAACTTTCTCGTCTTTCTCAATGGCTCTACTGGCCCCCTTTTTTACCTTAATGAACAAAGGATAAGGTTTTAGTATAACATTTCCCAAAGGGGGACCCTCTAAACAAAACTCTTAATTTTCAAGATTACACAAAGGTTTAATGGGGGCAATGGGAAAAGAGGTGTTCCTGTTTGCACAGATGCATCTCTGCTCTGCCCGAGAAATGAGTAAAAAAGGCCTAACATCTGTCTGTTCTTCCAACTGCGTAGGTATATCAAGCGAGCGTTTAATGTTGTGAAATGTTGTTGCCTTTTGCACTTCAAACAACATTTGGGAGATCATTTCCAGCATATGATCTGAGCTTAATACAGATGTCTCCAGTAAAGACAAAATGGAACTTAATAATCTTTCGATACAGGCAAAATATTCCAAAGGCACACGTTCCATCGCATTACCCAGCTTCGGTTGTGAACAAGTCAGGAATACATCATGAACATCATGAGCATCAGAAACAGACTTTAAAGAATTACCAATCAAGTGACTTGTACTATAATATAAAAGAGGCGAAGAGAGACGCCTAGGGGAGGAGCTTACAATTGGAGTGTTCTTCTCCCTAAATCTACTCATTGGATAATCGTCCTAATCAGCATGGTTGCAAGGGGCTCCCCAGCCCCTTGCTTGAGCTTCAATATCAATTTCTGGGAGTGTTAAGTCTTCCCTCGGATTACATTTTCCACAAACTGGTACCTTCTCCACCATCGCAGAGCCATCCCTGCTGGCATCCTCCCGGAATCCTCTGGCACACCCTAGCGCCCCATCTTCACTGGTTCCCTTGTCGGCGCCTAGCTCCTCCGTAGGGGCAACAGATACAGACACAGTCTTAAAGTTTGTTTTTTCCCTATTCAAGGAAATAATTAGCTGACTCTGCTGGTTAAGGAGATGTTCTGGACCCAACTTTGCATGCAGGGCAACACCCGATGCGGTGGGTGTACCAAAAGATGGGCGCTCTATTTTTAATTGGTTCAAGGGGATATGTTGTAAACTCTGCTGGTTCTGTTGGAACTGTTGGATCGGATGGTTAACACATAAGCCAGGACACAGATTTGCACATAAGGAGGTGTCAGGTGAGTGTCCACTTAGGCCATCCTCCGCACCTAATTTTGTCTGGGCCCTGGCCCCTTCACAGGACATTATCTGGCTCCCCACAGGACCACAAGAGTTTCCCTGTGGTTCCCCCTTATACATGGGGGAGGCGTTACTAAGATGGGCTTGGAAAACAAACCTTCTTGACCCAATATTGCCTCCACGGGAGCAGTCTGGGGAGTTTTCCTGAAAGAAGCCAGTGATGGTTGGGTGGGATTTATCACAAAGATGCTGTAGACGTCTGGTTCCACTATATGATCTCCTCGATTTACTTGTACAGCTTGGTGACGAGGTAAGTACACGCCCAGAGCGTAATTTTTTAGAGGACATCTCATGCCAAAGGGTAGAAACTCTCACCTCCACCACCACCAATTGATTGTTCAATGATTGTGTGCTTCAGTTGATAACCTGACCCCCGCCGGCAGGACTCACTGCTAGCTTGTTACTTCAGCTACCTCTGTTTCTATAACAGAAAGCAGCGGCGGGAAGGCAGTAAGGCGAGGAACAGCAAGGATCAGCACAGTGCTCTGCCCCACTGAAGCACTAAAGCATTGCCTCAGCTTCTGCATATTGTTCTTCTATACGTTCCAGAGGGGTTGCTGATGTTATCATTGATGGCCGGGCTCCCTATATCTCCCTCAAGTTCTCTTCAAATGCACCCCCCTGCTGCACCAATCACCTGACACTGATACTACTGTAGCTGTTGTCCAGCAGTTGACCAGAAAGGGTGCCGCCTGGAGAAAGTCAAAAAGCAGCTGGGTCTAATGCTGGTGCTAATACAGATCTTTGTTTTCTTTTTTCCTGCAGCAGCAGACCCCCATAGGGGATACAAGTAGTGTCACTAAAGCGCCACTTACACAGCAGCTTCTCTCTGTTTTTCTCTTGCTCTGTCCCACACTGAAAATCCCAGCCAGTACAACAACTAAGAAACGGGTGCACTCGCCTGCTGTGGCCATGCCGAGCTGTGTTCACCTTTGCTCCTTTGCAATGGTAATGCTCCCACGCTGCAGAGATGAAGCTCGCTGTGTCGGTGGAGCCGCACTCTTTCCCTCCCATGTGTAAGGGCCCCCACTGTGTGAGGGACGGGTGGGTGAGGTGGCTGGTTAGGAGCCTGGGAGGTGTCGGTAACGTGGGAGCCTGCGGTGTCGGTGGCGTCCTTCCCGCTCACTCATCTGTAAAGCGCAGCAGCAGTGGGCAGGCAGTCGGTCAGCATCAAACAACGAACTGGAGCACCACAGATCTCACACAGCTCAGCTCGCTCATCATTTATGCACTTATTCATTCATTCATACACCACTAATGAACTCATGTAATCATCTGTGCATCAATCATGCACAAATTCAATAATCCATACACAACTCATTTACTCAATTGATCATCCATTCACCACTCATGCACTCATACTAACATCCATGCAGCACTCCTTTAATCATTCCATCATATATGGATCACTCATGCACGCATTCAATCATCCATAAACCACTCATGAACTCAATAAATCATGCATGTATCACTCATGCACTCATTTAATCATGTATATAGCACTCATGCACTTATTCAATCACCAATGCTGTACTCAGAGCTCATTCTTGCATACATACACCACTTATGCACTCATGCAATCACCCATGTACCACTCACACACAAAATTGTAATATGCATATACCACTCATATAGTCATTCAATCATCTACACACCACTGCTACAGTCATTCAATCATGCATGCACAGCTCATGCACTCATTCCATCATGCACGCTTGCTCAAACACTCACCCAGTATTCTCCACGGTCCAGCATGGATGGTTCCGATTGTCTGGAGGGAGGCGCCTTAAACCAGAAGTGAATTCTGACAACTTCCCTGCTACCTCCTTAGAAGGTTAGCAGTCTAGCTCTCACTCTATAAAAACGTATGCATAGTCAGACGTGCAGGGGACGCGCTTAAGTTGACTAAGGTAATCGATCTTGCACTGACCGGAGCACCTGGTAAAGGGCTCCCTATTACTTCATTTGCGGCTCTATTTTAAAGTGTATTTACTCGGCATTAATTTTTAGACACCACCTGGTAAAGGGTTCTGATGTTTTAGAAGCATTTTAAATTGCTTTTTGCACATTGTGTTCCACCCACGCTTGATCAAACACTCACCCGGTATGCTCCCCGGGCCAGCACGGACGGTTCCGATTGTCTGGAGGGAGGCGCCTTAAACCGGAAGTGAATTTTGACCACTTCCCTTCTACCTCCTTGGAAGTTTAGCAGTCTAGATCTCACTCTATAAAAACGTATGCCTAGTCAGACGCCCAGCGGACGTGCGCGGTGGGCTTGCCTTTGGCGCGCCGAAGGCACGTCAAAGGCAAGCCCGTCTGCGCCTGTCCACGCATGGTCGTCGCCAGGAGCATGAACCCCTACTGGTTCTGCCCATTCTCAGCCTAAACAGGGGAGGGGATCTCTTACTTACACTAGTAAAGAGCTGAGGACGATCAGAAACATCAATACTAACCGAGAGATACCCACAAATACCTGCCCCATCCCTAAGGAAGTAATGGGTCCATTCTCCTGCAGGAAATGTAAACACCAAACTTACCCAGCTCTCCCCATGAGAGCTAATACTAAGCCTAAACAAAACTCAGATGCTGCTTCATATCCCACAATAAATGAGCATTCTGCCCGGACAAATTCCAGCAAGGACTGGAACTGTTTCCTGGCCAATGTAAGGTCTCTCCTCAAACATGCGGCTAATATATGGGACCTGCTGTCCTCTCACAATCCCCAGGTAGTGTTCCTAACAGAGACTTGGACTAAACATCACTCCAATCCAGACATATCAGTAGCTCTCCCTGAGGACTACCATATTCTAAAATTAGACAGACCACACAGGATGGGGGGAGGAATAGCCATAGTCTATAAAAACTCTACTACTATTTCCATCTTAGACCAAATAAGTAACGATCAGTTGGAGATAATGATCTTTAGTATGAATATACACCACAATATCAGCTGGAAAGGAGCCTTAGTATATCGCCCACCTGGACCACTACCCAACACCACCTCACAGCTTATTAAACTTATCTCCCCACATGTTATTTCCTCCAGAAATGTCCTTCTCCTCGGAGACTTCAATGTACATAGTGAAATTCTAGACAACCCGTAAGCTTCATCTCTTTTGTCCGAACTGGCCGCACTCAACCTGACTGTAATAAATAAGGATCCTACCCATCAGGCGGGGCACACATTAGACATCATCCTAACTAATTCTGCCTACACATCCTACGTTGCTTCAACTCCCCTGACCTGGTCTGACTATTCCATGGTCGGATTTCAGATCAACACCCACAAAGCTAAACCCGCTCTCAAATGCTACCCCAATAAAATCTATAGAAAGTGGAACTCGACCACTCCAACTCACTTTGAAGGTACCTTTTGCCCACCTCATCACGCAGAAACAGACAAGGTTGAGAAACGCCTAGCCTCTTTTAATGCTAGCCTACTTGCTACTTTAGATAGTTTAGCACCTCTGAAACAATGTCGCTCCTTCATCAAACGGTACCAGGCCCCATGGTACTCGAGTCCCCTGTGGCTAGAAAAGGGCTCTTGCAGGAGACTCGAACGCCACTGGAGCCGCTCTCAAAATCCCTCAGATAGAGCAAAATTCAAAGTGGCTTTGAACCACTACCACCGCAATCTAAAAAATGTGAGGAAAACCCATATCGCAGCCTCTCTCGAACAAGCAGGGAGCTCTCAAAAATGCCTTTATCAGATTCTAAAAACCTTCACCAACCCTTTGGCCTGTGACTCTGCACCTGTCCCATTTGAAACTGAAAACAGTAAAAAATAGTTAAACATTTATCTATGTTGAATTCAAGTTTTGGTGAAAAAATATTGTATGTTGTTTGGTTGATTAATGTTCAAAATGAAATTCTAACACATTTTTGTCTGTTACGTGTGTGAAATCACTAATCTAGTGATGGATTCATCGAGTCACTACTCATATACTCATTTCCTCTCCCAGGCACAACAGTTGCAATCGTCCAAACCCCAGCCACTACCTAGGTAGTCATCTAATCACTCAGGTAATACACTTCAATTCATATAATCTCCCAGCCACTACTCAGGCACTCACCCAATCACCTAGGCCTACCCATGAAGTCATGCTTTTACTCCACATGTAGTTGTCCATTTACCCAGGCACTACACTTGCAGTCATCCAATCACCTAGGCAGTATCCATAAACTCATGGTTTCACTCAAGCAGTACCTGTGCAGTCATAAGATCACCCAGCACTAAACTTGTACTTACCATTCAGCCAGGCACTACCCATACATACTTCTAATCACCCAGGCACTGCCCTTGCACTCATCCATTCACAGAGGCACTACCCATGAACTAACCAATCAAAGTCAAAGTCAAAGAAGTTTTATACGGTTTGTACAATACAACCATAAAAGCAGTCTAAAAAAGTATATACATTGTTCCAGTAAGCATATCATATACACAAGCAATCTAGTTTATTCTGGTTCATAAAGTGCATTAACGTTAAAAATAGGCAGTTAAAATGTTTCATTCCAATATTTTAAAAAAATGAATATAAGCTTGAACAAGTTCTTTTTAAGAGGACGGTTTGCATTGTTACCCCCGGACTACCATGTACTCAGTCAATCCAATATATTCTATTACATAAAGTGCATAATCAAAGGATGATTAAAAAACAAACTAGGATATATTACATATTTAACTAAATAGATTAAAATATTAGTCCAGGATCTGAAAGGACCAATAGCTGCACAGTGAATGATTACAATTATTTTGTATCTCAAGATCCAATTTCCTCGTATGTTAGGGTCGCCAAATAAGATTTATCTATTGTTCGTCTGATCGCCAATTGTATAAAAACAATTACAGCATTACTGATCATTTCATTTTCTAAACTGTAAATATAGATAAAAGCATGTTTATAAAAAAGGTTTGTTATCAATAAACAATAAACAAAATGCATATTTCCTAATATCTCAGTAGAAAGAACAAAAAAGCATAAAATGCAATGTAGACTTTGGCGATTTTCCATCACAGGGGCAGTGTGGAAGAGAACAATGCTACTTGCCCCTCTTCGGGAATTCAAACAAGGGATGGACGGTACCCAGACACAATCCATCCAAGTAAAATCTATGTTGTATATTTCTTGTACTCAATATGTATGGTTGGGTACTCAATGATACTGGCCCCTCACAATATGATCTTAACTTCTGCTTAAGTGCAGGATACCCTTTCTCTGAGAATGTCTCTTGATGTTAAAAGTCTCTGTTTAAGGTCCCTTCCACTATAATGCAGAATATTCATTTGGTCTATAGAGTCAACTGCAACCATACATTCTATTAAAAGATTGTGAATATATTGGACCCAGGGAATTTTTTTATAGAGATTTTTGGCTTAAAAATCCATTATTATCATCTGAGTAAATTGTGTTTCCTCTTTGATCCAAATCCCATGCCAAAACATGAGGGCTGCCATACTAATGTAGTCACTAATGCAAGGAATGTAAGGACCAGAACTCACCAATCAACCAGGCACTACCGTTGCATTTATCTAATCACTCAGGCAGTTCTCATGCACTCATTAATTTCTTTCCGCAGGCACTAACTTTGCCCTCATACATACACTCAGGCACTATTCAAGTACTCATCCTTTTCTTTGGCACTATTCATGCACTCATTGAATCATCCAGCCACTACCCATAGAGTTACCCATTCACTCAAGCAGTTATCCATTTACTCAGGCACTGCCCAGGCACTTAACCAATGGCCCAGGCAGAACCCTTGCACTCATGCCCTCACTGATATATTACCCATGCGTTCATCCAATTACCCAGGCACTACTCTTGCACTAATACATTCACTCAGACACTGCCATATACACATCCATTAACTCAGACACTACTCATGTATTCATGGACTCGCCTAGCCACTACCGATACATTCATCCATTCACTCAGGCACTACTCATGCAGTTATTCTTCCACTCAGGTACTACCCATGCACTCATGCAATCACCCAGGCAGAACCCATGTACTCATACAATCACCCAGGCATTACCCATGCACTCATCACATCACCCAGGTACTACCGATGTACTCATGTAATTAACCAGGCATTACTGATACATACATCCAATCACCAGGCACTACCCTTGCACTTATCCATTTACTTAGGCACTACTCATGCACTCATATAATCACCGAAACACTATGCATGTACGCATCCAATTACCCAAGCACTACCCATGCACACATGCAATCACCCTTGCACTACTCTTGCACTCAGAAAATCACCTAGGTGCTACTCATACAGTCACCCAAGCACTACCATGCCCTCATCAATCACCCAGGGACTACCCATGCATTCATCCAATCACCAGGCACTACCCATGCACTCATGCAATTAACCAGGCACTAAACATACACACATCCAATCACCCAGGCACTACCATTCCACTCATCCATTTACTCAGGCACTACTCATGCATTCACCCAGATGCTATACATGCACTCATCCACTCACCAATTACTACCCATGCACACATGCAATTACCCAAGCTCTACTTCTACCTCCACAAAAAATGTTTTTTCTTTTGCCAATATCTTTGGTGTCTTTTGATGAATCTTTGTGAAATTTTCGAAACTAACAGCCCACTCTGTAAACAGCCTTTACAATGCAGTCGTTATATCACACTACCTTTACATAGCAGTCATTACATCGCAACATCCTTTACATCGCATGTCACTACAACACATGCCATTACAATGCATGTCATTACAACTCAGGTATTACATCGCATGTCATTACAATGCATACCATTATAATACATAGTACCCTTACACTATCCAAGACTTACCTTACTGTTGCACTCACTGGAGTTAGAATAGCAATTTTTACCCCTACACTATCCAACACTTACCCTACTATTTCACTCAATGGAGTTAGAAAAGTAATTACTACCCCTGTACTATCCAACACTTACCTTAAATACGATGTAATGGTATGCATTGTAATGGTATGTGTTGTAAAGGTATAATGCGATGTATTGGAATGTGTTGTAAAGGTAGTTTCTGAAAATGCGATGTAATGGCATGCGATGTAAAAGAATGCATTGTAAAGGATGTTGCGATGTAAAAACTGTGTTATAAAGGCATGCATTGAAAATGTATGCATTATAACATCATACATTCAGCCCACTCACTTCAGCTTCTGTGTTGAAAGTTTTGGGTGATTCGTCAAGCTGGGCCGAGAAATAGCGATGGGTCCCCAACATTTTTTTCTCCACGTTAATTTCCATAGGAAACTGTTGATGCAGCTACAGCCTGAAATGCTAAATGGAATTACACCACATTTTGGAGAAAGGTAGCTCTTGGTCAAGAGTCCACTCTTTTTCTTAAATGGTTTTAATTTGTTCAATAGTTCCTAATAAATGTAAACATTTCTCAGATGTACAAGTAGGGACACAGAGGATCCGCAAACCCTCCTGATCTCGAGGCTGTGATCTGATTGGCTGCCAACACTTCAAACCAGGAAGAGTTTGCAGACATCGTGTGACTCGGTTGAACTGATCCACAAAAAAAAATGTTGACAATTTTTAAAAATCAATAAACAGATTTTTGTTTCTTTTTTCAGTGGGATTAGTGTTGTACCAGCGAGTCTGTCGGAAAACTTTAAAGAAAAAAAAGCTCGGTCTCCTGTGCTTTGTTTTCTTTAAGTCACTGGTGGCCCAAATAATGATTCAGGGGCCCTCACGGTAGGGGTGGGTGGAATGTATGTAGTCGCACTACGCAAACCTCCGCGAAATGGTAAAAAGTTTCTGCGAGTACGCAAAAGTTCCGTGAACATGTGGAATTGCTTGTTCCGCCTGTTTGCGATGCTTTTTTCCTGTTTGCGAATGCTGTTTGCATGCTCAGGGAGAAATATCTTGTGAACATGCATTTTGAAAGCACGAACAAGCAAAAAATTCTGCGAAGCTGCGGATGTCGGAATTTTTGGCAAATCCGCGTTCTTTGCGGAACGCGAAATTACCCAAATTCTGCAAATTCTGCGAGCGGAACGGAAATTACTGCACAGGCCTAACTCACGGGTGCCCACATGACCCGGGGATCGCCACCTCTTTGGAGCTTATACATAGAAGGCAGGGCTTCATGGCTCACCACAGACCTGGGGACTGCCACCTCCCTGAGATGAATTATCTTTAATGTCAGGGGGACACAGCCCTACTGCAGCCCCGGGGACCACCACCTCCCCCTGGCTATTTGTTTGAAATGTGGGGGGGTCACGTCCCCCCCCCCCCGCAGCTCCAGAGACCACCAACGCCCGGGGGTTCTGCAGAGTACTACTCCTACCATGCCATAGCAAACTCTGCTTCGCTTCATGGAAGTGAGACCATTGAAAAAGCTTTCGCCTCCATGAAGCGGAGCAGATTTGCTTTTGGGCAGAGAGAGCTACATGTTTGCAGCTCCCTCTGCCCAAAAGCAATGCCGGCTCCCACAGGAGGCTGGGAGCCTGCAGGGACTGGGTGGGCCTTGAGGCTCCACCCATGGTCCCCAATGTTGTGGTCGTTCCCCGGGGTATGGGGTCCCTGGGTTTATATCGGCCTGGGTAGGGGGAACTCGCAGGCCCCCTACCCATTGTTTCTTTTTGAAAAGCATAGTGCCCTGCCACGGAGATGGGGTCCCCAGGGCCGAAATTGACCTCAGGAAGGGGGCCACGCAGCTCCCCTGCAACAATTTAAAAATAAAGTACTGGGCAGCCCCAGGGAAATGGTTCCCCTGGGGAAAAACTGGCCCATAAAAAGGGAGCCACGCTGCCCCCCCCCTTCCTTAAAAAACAAAAGAAAGAAAAAAAATGGCAGGGCGCTGGGGAAAGGGGTCCCCGGTGCCAACATTTGTGCTGAGAAGTCAGGGTGTTAAATAATTCATTTTTTTCTCACTTGGTGCGAGTCACGACCCTATTGTGTTGCTCACCACGGCCCCTCCCCACTGTAACATTGCATTGGATTCATGGATCCACCTTAAATAAATAATTAAATACTATACTATTCCAGAGGTAGTGTTACAGTTGTAAATTTTTATAGAGCTAGTGAGATTGAACTTCATAATCACATTAAAATTGACAGAGTTAGAAAGTTAATGTTGAAAAGTGAAATGTGTTGTGATACATTGAATTTGTGCTTTTGTATTGCAGATTCGCGATGGGTTCACGAATTCGGAAAATATTTATAAAGAGTGTATATGTTAAAAAACATATAACTTTCACTGTTAAGTTATAGGTTGGCTCTAAGAAGAGCCTCTGTGTTCATTATGATCTTGTTGCAGCTACATATACGTCCGGATACACAGCTTAAGGTTGTTGAGAAACCCACTGTTCCCTTAGTCCGTGAAGTGAACTCCATCCCTTCTGCAGATGTTATGCATGTCAAAACATAGATTGTTGTAATAGATAGAGTCCATGTTATAGTCTCTGAGGTAAGAAGAAACAGCTTCATAAACATGCTTCCTAGCTTTGTCAATCTGTGGACAGAATTGATTTTGACCACTTTTATTTCTGTTTTTGGCGTATATATTAAAGTACACAAAGACGGTGTGAGGGAAAAGCAACATTGGTTGTGCAAAGGTATCCTTCATTAGGATTTCCAATCCTACCCCAGTCAATGTGCCTAGGTCATTGCCACCACAGTGCACAATCAGGAGGTCAGGGGGTTGGAAACGCACAAGGTTTTAACCAAAGGCATCAGTTGGTGTCACTTAAATCCTCTCTGTACAATCCATTTAATATCTGCATTTTGCAAATCTAGGTCTTAGTCAATACCTCTGTGTTCAGCATAACTTTTGCCCCAGAAAACATAGCTTTGTTCTGCAATCCATACTGTTAACATTTTTAAGGGATGTGTGAACGGCATCAAAAGACGTCTGTAGCTGAGTAAGTCAGTTGGTATAATGAGATGCAGCTAAAATGGTAGAGAAGATTCTGTTTTAGAAAAAACAGAGAACTGATTGGCTTTTCATAAACGTTGTGTACTCAAAAATAGGATGCATGTTACTTTGCAGAACAAGCATATTTCTGATTGGTTATACATAACAATTTCAATGGTACAGTAGGCAGGATAAGCTATTATTTTGCAAAAGTCAGCCACACCTGCTATTTGCATTTGTAAGCTAATGTGCTGAATTTGGAAAATATGGTGAACTTGTGACCTACTGGTACAGTTAAATGTTGTAGAAACTGTTATTATGCAAACTAGGATTAAGCAGAATTGGGGAAGGTTTGAAAGTTAACTGTGGTTTTAAAATATGAAATGGTAATCTATCTATCTATCTATCTATCTATCTATCTATCTATCTATCTATCTATCTATCTATCTATCTATCTATCTATCTATCTATCTATCTATCTATCTATCTATCTATCTATCTATCTATCTATCTATCTATCTATCTATCTATCTATGCGCATTTGTCAGGAAAATTGAAAACCAGGAAGAGGGAGCCCCGGGAGACGCCGCGCGTCAGGTAAGTGCCTTTAATTTGCTTTATTACAAATTAATTTTAGCTTTTAAAAGTAGGGCGGGCGGGAGGCGGGTGGTGGGCGGCAGGCAGCTACGCTTCGCCCTCGCGTGTGCGTAGGCGCTGCCTGCTTCGCCTACTTCGAAAACTGCGAAGCAGGCAGCGCTACGTACACTACGTGGGCGAAGCGTAGTGTCGCGCCCAGGGTTAGTTTTGAGCTCTCAGTGAATAATGAAGCTGCAAGAGAGAAGAGAGGTTTAAAAGATGTTGGCAGATGGATTAGTGTTTATGATAGTTCATATGAGTCTCTGGAAAGGTACACTTGAAGAAGGAAGCATTTAGGTGTCTGCTTTAAATTGAAAGTACACTCTGTCTAGTTTGAATATCTGCATGCTATCATGACTGAGGTATGTGTCTATTTCTACATGTATTCTGACCCTAAGTTAAAAACTATGTAGCTTATCTTACAGGTGCACAAATCTTATTGGTCTTACTAGAGCATGCAGTCAGTGAAGCAGACATCTGTTAAATATTTAGTTGTCACAGAAGCCCTCATATACAGAGTTCAATACCCACCTGCCCTTTATAAGGAGGTGAAAGTAATGCATTTACCTTCTTCAACACAAATTTAGAGAGCATGTGGTGTGAAACAGACGTATACTGGTATTTGTAGGATTCTTTTGATTCTTTGATGTAACATGTCACCACAAAGAGTCACAGACACACACATTGTAAGGTTTAAAACATGTTTGCATATGGATTAGTGTTTATGCTAGTGCATATGAGTCTCTGGAAAGTTTGAATATGAACATGCTATCATGACTGAGTTATGTGTCTACTTCTATCTGTATTCTGATATGTGTTTTGCAGTTGAGGACACTAACTTAAAAACTATTTATGTTAACAGACAGCTGGACAAATGTTCTTAATCGTACTACAGCATTTAGTCGCTGAAGTGTAGATCATTTACCTAGGTAGCGATCATAGAACAACTGGAATATAGTTAAAAATATGTTTTTTTTATGGAGAGAATGAAAATATAATTGTAAGCAACTGCTGATTGATTATTATAAATATTAATATATCATTAATTTAAAAATATGAATTGATGTAACAAAGTATTGAAACTGTTCTTTGCTTTGTTAATATTTATTTTACTTGAAACACAAATTGAAAATTGCAAGAAAACATGAAAAGAGAAGAGAACAAAGAAAACAGTACTATTTGAAGAAGAGGGAAAAGAAGAAATTAGATGATGCGCGGAAGTTTATACAGGAACAAGAACTCTTCTGGTAAGAGAGCTAAACAGTTTCTTAAAACTGTTTTACAGAAATTGAAAAATGTGGAAAATGTTGAAAAGAAAAAGAAACGTTTATCAACAAATCATAAGCAAAACAAAAACTGTCATGGTAAAACAGCATCACATTATGGAAAAACAAGGCATATCACATAAAGGCAGAATGAGCATAAGGATATAAGAAGAAGAATGTTTAGAAGTAGAGTAATTCAAAATGTAGTATTTTTTTAATAATGATAGAACAGAAGATCAGCAGCTTATAAGAAAAAACAACAGATTGAAAGTGTAGTAGGTAGAGCTTTTGAACTGAAATAAAATATATGTTATATTCATTTTGAAGAGAATGAGAACATTGGATAAAACAATGGTGTTCATGAAGGAGAAAAGCAAAATAACTACTGAGCCTTTCTTTAATGAAGAAAGTTATTTTTAAGAGAACACATTAGTTCATGCAGTTGATACTAGTGGTCAATGTTATGAGGTGAAAGATAGCTCTCCCATTGCAGAGGAAAACATGGTTCCTAGATATGTAGAAGAAGTAATAGCTAAAGAAGTTCAAGGAAAGGGTACACAAGCTCTTGTATATAAGTGGGATTGTAGTAGTATTTGCAGTATTCAACAGGAGTCTATTGACATATTAATTTTTTTTTACAACAATATGCAAAAAAAAGTGTTAAACAGAAGACTAAGATGTTACAAGGACTAGATCCATGTAAAATAGGAACACACACTAAGTTGCAGTGTCATTGTCTGGTTTGTCTTTCAAGAAAATTTGACAAATTACTTTTCATCATTTAAGAATGTTAGCTGTACATCACATTGAAAAGCGGAGGTTAGTGAGGAGACTTTACTATGTAAAAACCTCTGCATTATGTTTACGTGAAATAAATGCAGCCCTTTTGCATGGTTCTGTATCAGATGTACAGAAAGTTTGTGATGAAATACAGTTTCATTTATTTGGTTCAGAAGAGGAATGTAGAGAAACTGAGAGTTTGATAAGTGTAGGTGTTGAAGAACAGGGGAAAGAGATTAGTACTGATGATTTTGCAGATTAAATTACAAAGTTTAACACAGTTTCATCTGTTTTCGACGTACTCAATATAGAAGTCAAACTAGGAATGTTGATTTATGTTTAAAAAGTTAAAAAGCAAACATTGAAAAGTGGCAGTAATTTGGTCTTTGTTTTTAGAAGGACAGCTTGAGTTAGCCAGTGATCAAGTTATTTATAAGTACTGTTACAACAAATTAGAAGAAAACAAAATGCCAGCTAGAGCAGTATATAAAACACACTTAGAGCTGGTACCTATTCCTCAGGAACTGGCAGATTTAAATGTATATGAGTCTATTCTTATTCAATCTATACACCCATTTCAGGCCATAGATTGTATGGAGTCTAAGACAGGTAAGCTGCCACCAACAGATTTGCAAAGGAAGAGTTGTATACTTAGATTTTAAGAAACACATATTCATTAAATAACATTATATATTTTTCTGAAAATTGCAAAAAAACATTTTAAAAAAAATCAATCTGAAATATTGATAAATGTTTTTGTTTTTATTTTTTATTTTAATGTATTTATCTAATTTTCTTTAAAAAAATGTTTTTTCCCAAAAAATTTAGGAGTTGCGCACTCAAGGCATACACATCAAGGTGGGTGCCCGGATTCTAGCCGCTATTTTAGAAAAGTTGTGAAGGATCTGCGTAAGGTGTGCGACGGCGGCGTGTTTTTCAGTTACATCATATACATTTAATATTACGTGATGTGCGCGATTGGTATGCGACCAGTTCGCGACTCCTGCTACCACGCATTCGTGACACATGCGCATTACGGTACGAGATGCTTGCGCGATGGCGGATCCAACGTGATGTCATATACGTGCTGGGGCGCGCTGGGTGCGCAACTCCCGCACAAAAATAAAGAGTTCCAAAATGATATGTAGGTGTCTTTAATATACATATTAGGGCAAGAGATTATCTAAGATAGTTATAAAAATAAAATATTTGTACGTATAATAAACTTATATTGTTTTTAAATATATTTTAGTGAAGTCGGGTGCATGCATCGTGAGTGCAGAGAACCAGGTCAGCACAGGTGCTGTAGACCCAGAGAAACCAGGTCAGCAAAGCCGTTGTAGAGCCAGAGACCAGGTCAGCAGAACTGCTCTAGAGACTAAGAGGCAGGTCAACAGAGCTGCTCTAGAACCAGAGACCCAGGTCAGCAAAGCTGCTCTAGAGGCCAAGAACCAGGTCAGCAGAACTGCTTTAGAGCCATAGAACCAGGCCAGCAGAGCTGCTCTAGAAGCAGAGAACCAGGCCAGCAGAACTGCTTTAGAGCCAGAGAACCATGTCAGCAGAGCTCTTTAGATGGAAAGAAGCAGGTCAGCAGAGCTGTTTAGAGCCAGAGAACCAGGAAGCAGAGCTGCTTTAGAGCCATAGAACCAGGTCAGCAGAGCTGCTCTACAGGCAGAGAACAAGGTCAGCAGAGCTGCTCTAGAGGCAGAGAACCAGGTCAGCAGAGCTGCTCTAGAGGCAGAGAACCAGGTCAGCAGAGCTGCTCTAGAGCCAGAGAACCAGGTCAGCAGAGCTGCTCTAGAGCCATAGAACCAGGTCAGCAGAGCTGCTTTAGAGCCAGAGAACCAGGTCAGCAGAGCTGCTCTAGAGGCAGAGAACCAGGTCAGCAGAGCTGCTCTAGAGGCAGAGAACCAGGTCAGCAGAGCTGCTCTAGAGACAGAGAACCGGGTCAGCAGAGCTGCTTTAGAGCCAGAGAAACCAGGTCAGTAGAGCTGCTGTAGAGCCAGAGAAACCAGGTCAGCAGAGCTGCTATAGAGCCAGAGAAACCAGGTCAGCAGAGCTTCTGTAGAGCCAGAGAACCAGGTCAGCAGAGCTGCTTTTGAGCCAGAGAAACCAGGTCAGCAGAGCTGCTGTAGAGCCAGGGAAACCAGGTCAGCAGAGCTGCTTTAGAGCCAGAGAACCGGGTCAGCAAAGCTGCTCTAGAGCAAGAGAACCAAGTTAGCAGAGCAGATTTAGAGCCATAGAACCAGGTCAGCAGAGCTGCTTTAGAGCCAGAGAACCATGTCAGAAGAGCTCTTTAGATGGACAGAACCAGGAAGCAGAGATGCTTTAGAGCCATAGAACCAGATCAGCAGAGCTGCTTTAGAGCCAGAGAACCAGGTCAGCAGAGCTGCTCTAGAGGCAGAGAACTAGGTCAGCAGAGCTGCTCTAGAGCCAGAGAACCAGGTCAGCAGAGCTGATTTAGAGCCAGAGAAACCAGGTCAGCAGAGCTGCTGTAGAGCCAGAGAACCAGTTCAGCAGAGCTGCTTTAGAGGCAGAGAAACCAGGTCAGCAGAGCTGCTGTAGAGCCAGAGAAACCAGGTCAGCAGACCTGCTCTAGAACCAGAGAACCAGGTCAGCAGAGCTGCTATAGAGCTACAGAAACCAGGTCAGTAGAGCTGCTTTAGAGGGAGAGAACCAGGTCAGCAGAGCTGCTCTACAGCCAGAGAACCAAGTTAGCAGAGCAGCTTTAGCGCCATAGAACCATGTCAGCAGAGCTGATTAGAGCCAGAGAACCAGGTCAGCAGAGCTGTTCTAGAGCTTAAGAACCAGGTCAGCAGAGCTGCTTTAGAGCCAGAGAACCAGGTCAGCAGAGCTGTTGTAGAGCCAGAGAATCAGGTCAGCAGAGCTGCTCTAGAGCCTAAGAACTAGGTCAGCAGAGCTGCTCTAGAGCCAGAGAACCAGGTCAGCAGAGCTGCTGTAGAGCCAGAGAAACCAGGTCAGCAGAGCTGCTTTAGAGGGAGAGAACCAGGTCAGCAGAGCTGCTCTAGAGCCAGAGAACCAAGTTAGCAGAGCAGCTTTAGCGCCATAGAACCAGGTCAGCAGAGCTGATTAGAGCCAGAGAACCAGGTCAGCAGAGCTGTTCTAGAGCTTAAGAACCAGGTCAGCAGAGCTGCTTTAGAGCCAGAGAACCAGGTCAGCAGAGCTGTTGTAGTGCCAGAGAATCAGGTCAGCAGAGCTGCTCTAGAGCCTAAGAACTAGGTCAGCAGAGCTGCTCTAGAGCCAGAGAACCAGGTCAGCAGAGCTGCTGTAGAGCCAGAGAAACCAGGTCAGCAGAGCTGCTTTAGAGGGAGAGAACCAGGTCAGCAGAGCTGCTCTAGAGCCAGAGAACCAAGTTAGCAGAGCAGCTTTAGCGCCATAGAACCAGGTGAGCAGAGCTGATAAGAGCCAGAGAACCAGGTCAGAAGAGCTGCTCTAGAGCCTAAGAACTAGGTCAGCAGAGCTGCTCTAGAGCCAGAGAACCAGGTCAACAGAGCCGCTGTGGAGCCAGAGAAACCAGGTCAGTAGAGCTACTTTAGAGGGAGAGAACCAGGTCAGCAGAGCTGCTCCAGATGGAGAGAACCAGGTCAGCAGAGATGCTCCAGAGCCAGAGAACCATGTCAGCAGATCTACTTTAGAGCCATAGAACCAGGTCAGCAGAGCTGATTTAGAGCCAGAGATCCAGATCAGCAGAGCTGCTTTAGAGCCAGAGAAACCAGGTCAGTAGAGCTGCTGTAGAGCCAGAGAAACCAGGTCAGCATAGCTGCTCTAGAGCCAGAGAAACCAGGTCAGCAGACCTTCTGTAGAGCCAGAGAACCAGGTCAGCAGAGCTGCTTTAGAGCCAGAGAAACCAGGTCAGCAGAGCTGCTGTAGAGCCAGAGAAACCAGGTCAGCAGAGCTGCTCTAGAGCCAGAGAACCAGGTCAGCAGAGCTGCTATAGAGCCAGAGAAACCAGGCCAGTAGAGCTGATTTCGAGCGAGAGAACCAGGTCAGCAGAGCTGCTTTAGAGGGAGAGAACCAGATCAGCAGAGCTGCTTTAGAGGGAGAGAACCAGATCAGCAGGTCTGCTTTATAGCCAAATGACCTGGTCAGCATAGCTGCTCTAGAGCCAGAGAACCAGGTCAGCATAACTGCTTAAGAGCCATTGAACTGGGTCAGCAGAGCTGCTTTAGAGCCAGAGAACCAGGTCAGCAGAGCTGTTGTAGAGCCAGAGAATCAGGTCAGCAGAGCTGCTCTAGAGCCTAAGAACTAGGTCAGCAGAGCTGCTCTAGAGCCAGAGAGCCAGGTCAGCAGAGCTGCTGTAGAGCCAGGGAAACCAGGTCAGCAGAGCTGTTTTAGAGGGAGAGAATCAGGTCATCAGAGCTGCTTTAGAGCCGGGGAAATAGGCCATCAGAGCTGCTTAAGAGCCAGAGAACCAGGTCAGCAGAGCTGCTTTAGAGCCAGAGAACCAGGTCAGCAGAGCTGCTCTAGAGCCAGAGAACCAAGTTAGCAGAGCAGCTTTAGAGCCATAGAACCAGGTCAGCAGAACTGCTTTAGAGCCAGAGAACCATGTCAGCAGAGCTCTTTGGATGGAAAGAACCAGGAAGCAGAGCTGCTTTAGAGCCATAGAACCAGGTCAGCAGAGCTTCTGTAGAGCCAGAGAACCAGGTCAGCAGAGCTGCTTTAGAGCCAGAAAAACCAGGTCAGCAGAGCTGCTGTAGAGCCAGAGAAATCAGGTCTTCAGAGCTGCTCTAGAGCCAGAGAACCAGGTCAGCAGAGCTTCTGTAGAGCCAGAGAACCAGGTCAGCAGAGCTGCTTTAGAGCCAGAAAAACCAGGTCAGCAGAGCTGCTGTAGAGCCAGAGAAATCAGGTCTTCAGAGCTGCTCTAGAGCCAGAGAACCAGGTCAGCAGAGCTGCTTTAGAGCCAGAGAACCAGGTCAGCAGAGCTGCTCTAGAGGCAGAGAAGCAGGTCAGCAGAGCTGCTCTAGAGGCAGAGAACCAGGTCAGCAGAGCTGCTCTAGAGCCAGAGAACCAGGTCAGCAGAGCTGATTTAGAGCCTGAGTGTTAGAAATGGGATTTCTGGTTGGCTGAGGCTTGCGCCAAAGCCAGGCAGAAACCACCACTCTAGTCAGGGCAAGGAAGTTACACGCCAAAGATAACCCCTGCTCACCCCCTTGGTAGCTTGGCACGAGCAGTCAGGCTTATCTCTGAGGCGATGTGTAAAGCGTTTGCGCGCGCACCCAGCAACAACACCCAAGGCCCACAACAAAGGAAACTCCACACAAGGTATTCTATAAAAATAGCCTTTGTATTATACACAACACATTAGATAAAAACACACACTCTACAATGTGCCAACAGGCACGGGCAGAATTTACAAGGGATTATGTACAAGACAGGGCCACCTGGACCACTGTCAGGAATTAGCACTTGGAACATAGCACAAATCACCAATAGTAAATGTAGAACATAACACAAAGTAACTGTAGAACACAACCAGTCTCTACTGGCGCAATAATGACCTCAGCGTCATCACACTAGCATCAGGTATAAAACCTATCCTGCATCTATCACAGGGGCATAAATCACATTATGCAATTCTCGCAAGTCTAACGCCTTAGACCTAGCCACCTAAGTATACTTACAATAGGGGCGTACATAACACAGGGAAGTACATTCTCCCTACCATCAACCTAAACAAGGTAAAACAACCTCCTAGGCAGAACTAACCACATTTAGAGGTACACAACACAGGGTGCGCAAAACATACTATACACCGTACATTTCCTAGCACCCAAAAGCATATTAGAGTCCAGGTTGCGCCAGAACCTAAACGTAGCAGCTGCCCACTACTTGCTGGGCAGCTGGGGACAAGCACAGGGCCTAAACGCTGCAGCTGGCACTAAGTGCTGCGCAGCTGGGGGAGGCAAATAAAGCAGGGGCTCTCAATCGCCCCTGAACCAATATCCACAACGTTGGAGCCACCTAGGCTCGACACACACCATGTCCCCAAGTTGGAGCCTCTCTGGGCTCTAGCATAATCATGTTCCCACACGAGGAACTGGCACCCGTCGTTGGAGCGCAGGAGCGCTCTAAAACAAATCAGTCCCCCACGTTGGAGCCTCTCTGGGCTCTAAAAACAATTATGGCCCCATCGTTGCAGTTGCCCACTGTCCAGCGGGGCAACTGTGGAGATAGGAACTGGCCTGGGCACCCCTGGACCCGTCATGGGGACCCTAACACAAGCCACGTGGGAGCGGCCCTCTAGCAAGCGGGGCCGCTCAAGAGACCAAAGCACCGGCACATACTCAGGGGGCGGGCACCGACAATGTGCCCCGCACCACCCCCCCAAACCACCGTCAGACTCAGCCCTCACTTACCGGGCTGCTTCGAGGACTCTGGACCAAAGACTCCGGCTTCCTTCCCACCCGGTTGGCGCAGGGAATCCGCGGGGCACTCGGCGGTCCAGGCTGCATGCGTGCAGCACCGCCACGGTCCCCTCGATGTAGAGGACCGACACCTCTGCTCTACTCGCGGCACCGGGGCTCCCCCTTCACCACGGGAGCCCCGGAGGAGAGGATGGACAGGCGCTGCCTGCACCGGCCGCATTTCTTAACCCGGGCCCCCTCCTGGGACCCGGGACTCTACTATTCCTCCCGGAGCCTGCGAGGCTCCAGACGGCATCCCTTCTGTGCGGCGCGTGGGCTTCCCTTTCCGCATGGAAGCCCCGCCCACAGGGACGCAGTCTCTCCTGCCTTCCGGGTCGCGTTGGGCAGCGGCCCGGAAGTGATTTCATTGCGGCTCGGGCCGCGGCGGCGATCCTTCACCTGGCAAAGTGCGGGGTGGGCACCCGCTCCTAAACACAGCAGTCGGCGGCATTTTCAGCGGGGTGGGCACCCGCCAAGACATAAACTAAGGCCGCAATGCGGGGGGGGGCACCCGCGCATAATTACAACAAGCCGCAGGGCGGCGGGGTAGGCTCCCACACGGTGCAGCCTTTACGGGGGAATCCTCACGCTGGGGGTCCCCTCTGGGGTCAAGGAAGGCCGCTGAGCGCTGCAGAGCATGCACGCTCTTCTTCCTGGCAAAAATAGAGATAAAGCGCTCCCAGGCGCTAGAAGGCTGTCGCAAAGGTCCTGGGGCAAGGAAGCTGGAGCACAGCAGCTCCCAGCAAAGGAAAAGTCCTCCAGTATCCAGGGCATCCAGGGGCTGGGCAGGGCCCAGGGAGGCAAGCCTTCCCCTGGGCCCCAGCAGCAGCACGCCCCTGGTAGATTCAAGTGCAGAACAAGAACATTTTGTAAGGGGACACAGCCCCTTTTTATACACCAAATCCCTTTGTTCTGGGTTCAGGGTGAGGGGGAAAACCAGTCGCAGCTGGTTGGGGAGCACCCTTGATGTGCTCAGCCCCTCACTCTATTCACTGGCAGGGCTAGGGTCATTAGACGCACCACAGGGGCCGGTGCCAGCATTGTGTGGGGGAGCCCTGTCCTATTCAGGACCCAGGTACACTCCTCCCCAGCCATCTACATGCTAACTCCCCATTCACCACTGGGTGACTCCTCCTGACTCTGGGGAATTCCCTAGTCCGTCACCTGACCTCACCAGCCACGCCACACATTTCAGACTGCACACTGAAGTGCCCACTTCTAGAAGTGGCACTTCCACACCAGGTACACGCACGCCGCACACATCAACGCGCAGCATCCACTCCCACGAGTCCGCACATACCAAACACGGGCCTGCCCACCCCACGCATCAGGAACTACCGGGACATCTACATTCCCCCATGCATTCCTATGGGAGGGCAGGCCAACCTCACAACACGCACGCACTTTACCCTGGGACACAGCGGTAAAGTGCGCAGAAACCCAAAATCACTACACCAAGTTACCAATTACAAGCAAAAAGTTTCGGGGGGAACCTGCCAGAAGGGCCAAGTCCAACACAACCCCCTTCCAGCCAAAACGCAGGGCAGACCAATCACCACCGTGATGGTCTTCCCTGCTTGGGGCGATAGAACACGGACGCAGGCCCGCACTGCAGGGACACTCTCCGGTTCTACGCCCTTCTCCATCAACATGGTTCCATCTGAAAAAAAAACAACCGAAAAGAACTCAGGCCCAACTAGGCTACCCCACTGGTACTACCTAGTTGTCCACGGCCAGGACCAGGCCCTAGGCCACCCAGATACCACTGGTCCTTGCCAAACCCAGAGTGGGGGGTAGTAACCCCTGGCATACAAGCCCTTCTCCACTCTCCCTCTCAGTGTAGTTCCCAACTACCACTGATCCTTCAACCTAGGGTCCGCACCCTCAGGCTGACCAGAGGTCACGGGCAAGAATGCCCCACCCTACCTCTACTTCTGGGGTTCCGCACCCTCCCAGGGAAGCACCCACCAGAACACAACTCTCCCACCAGTTCAGGACCTCTCTCCACCAACTGGTCTACCACCTGGGATCCAAGGGGTCAGAGGCGAGGACTCCCTCCCTCTGCACCCCCTTCCACTGTAGAGCAGGGTCTCTTCACTTAAGATGAGCCCCACCTGCCCTCAGGACTACAGCTGCCCTTACGTCCAGATCCGGAAACACCGACTACTGGCTCCCCAACCGAGGGACGTACCCTTTGGTCAGATGCCTGGCGAACCAGGACTTAACGAGGGTGACACATAACTAATGGGTCGTGTGACAGTCTGCCTGGCGCTGATCTCACTACCTCCTGTCCATCTGACAGTGCGTGCAGACCCCCCAGGACAGAAGTGGCGACACCACGGTCACTCAGTGGCGACACAGCCCTCCCGGCTGGTCCCTGACCTACTGGTTCCCACTGGGGAATCCCTCCCCCTCTCACCCCTCCCTCTGGACTTCTGCACCCTCCCAACTGGAGCGGTACCGCCAGACACCAGGACTACTGGAGCTCTGATTACAGACGCTCCACGTCCTCTAGACACTGGGAGATCCTCCTCAAGTGACCTATTGGTACAGCCTAGGCCCCCGACCTGATGTTCCCTAAAGAAACCATCCAGGCCCTGACACTGGGTTTCGGGCACCTGGAGACACGCAGTCCCACCCACTCCTTCTCCGCAGAGACAGGCCGTGAGCCCCTACACCGAGACCTAGCTGGGCTACTCTGAACCTCTTCCACCACGCT
This sequence comes from Triturus cristatus, assembly GCF_964204655.1. Lineage (NCBI taxonomy): Eukaryota > Metazoa > Chordata > Amphibia > Caudata > Salamandridae > Triturus > Triturus cristatus. The sequence continues at coordinate 27,325,736 of NC_140593.1, read as the reverse complement.
GGGCTGGAAGACACCTCAGCCACTACTTTTGGAATCACTCCCCAATGCAAGCTCCCTATCCCAGAGAACTCACACCCAATCAACCAGCAAGCTCCTTATTTCAGAGAACTCACACCAAAGAATTCAGCAAGCTCCTTATTTCAGAGAACTCACACCATTCATCCCCACACACACCCCCCAGACTAGTAAGACAGTTTCTACCGCCCCTGATTTTCTCAACCTGACCACCACGTGACACAGGTACTATTACTCTGGGAACTGGGAATGGGAATACATGCACTGGACACATCTGCTGCCACCACTCGATCCCACCCTCTGGTGAATCCAGAAAACACAATGCACTAAGGGGGATGATCTACCCTCCCGAGCTAGGGACACCTAACTCACAGTGCACAAGAACACATTTCCAAAGAAATGACATTTAAAAGCAAACTTTAAAACAATAATCCCTATACCATGTGATTTATCTAAATGCAGAGTTTTGTAGTGCGGCCAGTTGCTGCTGCGGTACAGCGCAAACGCAAGTCCAAATCCCACCGCTGATCACCAATGTTAGAAATGGGATTTCTGGTTGGCTGAGGCTTGCGCCAAAGCCAGGCAGAAACCACCACTCTAGTCAGGGCAAGGAAGTTACACGCCAAAGATAACCCCTGCTCACCCCCTTGGTAGCTTGGCACGAGCAGTCAGGCTTATCTCTGAGGCGATGTGTAAAGCGTTTGCGCGCGCACCCAGCAACAACACCCAAGGCCCACAACAAAGGAAACTCCACACAAGGTATTCTATAAAAATAGCCTTTGTATTATACACAACACATTAGATAAAAACACACACTCTACAATGTGCCAACAGGCACGGGCAGAATTTACAAGGGATTATGTACAAGACAGGGCCACCTGGACCACTGTCAGGAATTAGCACTTGGAACATAGCACAAATCACCAATAGTAAATGTAGAACATAACACAAAGTAACTGTAGAACACAACCAGTCTCTACTGGCGCAATAATGACCTCAGCGTCATCACACTAGCATCAGGTATAAAACCTATCCTGCATCTATCACAGGGGCATAAATCACATTATGCAATTCTCGCAAGTCTAACGCCTTAGACCTAGCCACCTAAGTATACTTACAATAGGGGCGTACATAACACAGGGAAGTACATTCTCCCTACCATCAACCTAAACAAGGTAAAACAACCTCCTAGGCAGAACTAACCACATTTAGAGGTACACAACACAGGGTGCGCAAAACATACTATACACCGTACATTTCCTAGCACCCAAAAGCATATTAGAGTCCAGGTTGCGCCAGAACCTAAACGTAGCAGCTGCCCACTACTTGCTGGGCAGCTGGGGACAAGCACAGGGCCTAAACGCTGCAGCTGGCACTAAGTGCTGCGCAGCTGGGGGAGGCAAATAAAGCAGGGGCTCTCAATCGCCCCTGAACCAATATCCACAACGTTGGAGCCACCTAGGCTCGACACACACCATGTCCCCAAGTTGGAGCCTCTCTGGGCTCTAGCATAATCATGTTCCCACACGAGGAACTGGCACCCGTCGTTGGAGCGCAGGAGCGCTCTAAAACAAATCAGTCCCCCACGTTGGAGCCTCTCTGGGCTCTAAAAACAATTATGGCCCCATCGTTGCAGTTGCCCACTGTCCAGCGGGGCAACTGTGGAGATAGGAACTGGCCTGGGCACCCCTGGACCCGTCATGGGGACCCTAACACAAGCCACGTGGGAGCGGCCCTCTAGCAAGCGGGGCCGCTCAAGAGACCAAAGCACCGGCACATACTCAGGGGGCGGGCACCGACAATGTGCCCCGCACCACCCCCCCAAACCACCGTCAGACTCAGCCCTCACTTACCGGGCTGCTTCGAGGACTCTGGACCAAAGACTCCGGCTTCCTTCCCACCCGGTTGGCGCAGGGAATCCGCGGGGCACTCGGCGGTCCAGGCTGCATGCGTGCAGCACCGCCACGGTCCCCTCGATGTAGAGGACCGACACCTCTGCTCCACTCGCGGCACCGGGGCTCCCCCTTCACCACGGGAGCCCCGGAGGAGAGGATGGACAGGCGCTGCCTGCACCGGCCGCATTTCTTAACCCGGGCCCCCTCCTGGGACCCGGGACTCTACTATTCCTCCCGGAGCCTGCGAGGCTCCAGACGGCATCCCTTCTGTGCGGCGCGTGGGCTTCCCTTTCCGCATGGAAGCCCCGCCCACAGGGACGCAGTCTCTCCTGCCTTCCGGGTCGCGTTGGGCAGCGGCCCGGAAGTGATTTCATTGCGGCTCGGGCCGCGGCGGCGATCCTTCACCTGGCAAAGTGCGGGGTGGGCACCCGCTCCTAAACACAGCAGTCGGCGGCATTTTCAGCGGGGTGGGCACCCGCCAAGACATAAACTAAGGCCGCAATGCGGGGGGGGGCACCCGCGCATAATTACAACAAGCCGCAGGGCGGCGGGGTAGGCTCCCACACGGTGCAGCCTTTACGGGGGAATCCTCACGCTGGGGGTCCCCTCTGGGGTCAAGGAAGGCCGCTGAGCGCTGCAGAGCATGCACGCTCTTCTTCCTGGCAAAAATAGAGATAAAGCGCTCCCAGGCGCTAGAAGGCTGTCGCAAAGGTCCTGGGGCAAGGAAGCTGGAGCACAGCAGCTCCCAGCAAAGGAAAAGTCCTCCAGTATCCAGGGCATCCAGGGGCTGGGCAGGGCCCAGGGAGGCAAGCCTTCCCCTGGGCCCCAGCAGCAGCACGCCCCTGGTAGATTCAAGTGCAGAACAAGAACATTTTGTAAGGGGACACAGCCCCTTTTTATACACCAAATCCCTTTGTTCTGGGTTCAGGGTGAGGGGGAAAACCAGTCGCAGCTGGTTGGGGAGCACCCTTGATGTGCTCAGCCCCTCACTCTATTCACTGGCAGGGCTAGGGTCATTAGACGCACCACAGGGGCCGGTGCCAGCATTGTGTGGGGGAGCCCTGTCCTATTCAGGACCCAGGTACACTCCTCCCCAGCCATCTACATGCTAACTCCCCATTCACCACTGGGTGACTCCTCCTGACTCTGGGGAATTCCCTAGTCCGTCACCTGACCTCACCAGCCACGCCACACATTTCAGACTGCACACTGAAGTGCCCACTTCTAGAAGTGGCACTTCCACACCAGGTACACGCACGCCGCACACATCAACGCGCAGCATCCACTCCCACGAGTCCGCACATACCAAACACGGGCCTGCCCACCCCACGCATCAGGAACTACCGGGACATCTACATTCCCCCATGCATTCCTATGGGAGGGCAGGCCAACCTCACAACACGCACGCACTTTACCCTGGGACACAGCGGTAAAGTGCGCAGAAACCCAAAATCACTACACCAAGTTACCAATTACAAGCAAAAAGTTTCGGGGGGAACCTGCCAGAAGGGCCAAGTCCAACACTGAGAAACCAGGTCAGCAGAGCTGCTGTAGAGCCAGAGAACCAGTTCAGCAGATCTGCTTTAGAGGCAGAGAAACCAGGTCAGCAGAGCTGCTGTAGAGCCAGAGAAACCAGGTCAGCAGACCTGCTCTAGAACCAGAGAACCAGGTCAGCAGAGCTGCTATAGAGCTAGAGAAACCAGGTCAGTAGAGCTGATTTAGAGCGAGAGAACCAGGTCGGCAGAGCTGCTTTAGAGGGAGAGAACCAGGTCAGCAGGTCTGCTTTAGAGCCAAAGGACCTGGTCAGCAGAGCTGCTCTAGAGCCAGAGAACCGGGTCAGTAGAACTGCTTTAGAGCCATAGAACTGGGTCAGCAGAGCTGCTTCAGAGCCAGAGAACCGGGTCAGCAGAGCTGCTTTAGAGCCAGAGAACCAGGTCAGCAGAGCTGCTCTAGAGCCTAAGAACTAGGTCAGCAGAGCTGCTCTAGAGCCAGAGAACCAAGTTAGCAGAGCAGCTTTAGAGCCATAGAACCAGGTCAGCAGAACTGCTTTAGAGCCAGAGAACCATGTCAGCAGAGCTCTTTGGATGGAAAGAACCAGGAAGCAGAGCTGCTTTAGAGCTATAGAACCAGGTCAGCAGAGCTTCTGTAGAGCCAGAGAACCAGGTCAGCAGAGCTGCTTTAGAGCCAGAAAAACCAGGTCAGCAGAGCTGCTGTAGAGCCAGAGAATCCAGGTCTTCAGAGCTGCTCTAGAGCCAGAGAACCAGGTCAGCAGAGCTGCTGTAGAGCCAGAGATACCAGGTCAGCAGAGCTGCTCTAGAGCCTTAGAACCAGATCAGCAGAGCTGCTTTAGAGCCAGAGAACCAGGTCAGCAGAGCTGTTTTAGAGGGAGAGAATCAGGTCAGCAGAGCTGCTTTAGAGCCGTCCCATCTTTACAGTATAAGATACCACATATTGCCAATGCAATTCAGATTACACCTGGACGACGCTCTACGAAGAAGAATCCGGTCCCTTCAACGTTCTACTACCTTTAGAAGACCGAAGGATCTCCCTTGGAGCCAAGGAGTGGCTCCCCTGCTTTGCAGGTACCTTAAGGACTGAACAACGGTTGCAAACTTTACCGCTCCCGCCGGAGCCCGAAGTCCCTGCGTCCCCTGAAGTCGATTTCCTGACCTCTCTACGGCCATTTTGAGTCCCCAGCGAAGCTGTGGCGTCTGGACCCTACGAGTGATGAGGAACAACAATACCAGGGAACCGTGCACTGATTTCGAGTGCAAGCCCTGAACGACGATCTACAAACCTGTGCTTTGGACCACTTAATGTCCCAGTCCGGAGCAGGTACTGAACTAAAGATCAGCAGCCTACCCCGTCCCGAGTGACCGTGGGCTGTTGCTGAAGTTTTCCTGCCAAGGCGTCTTTTTGGTTGCTTGCCCGTTGGCTAGTAGCCCTCCTGAAGACATCCTCGACTATTCCAAGGGCTGGCCTGGTTGCTCTGGGCCTACCCTCACTTACCCTTGCTGGGTAAGTCCCTCGGACCTTGCTGGTCTGAGCCACCCACCATCTTCACTCTCCCTAAGACTTGCAGTTGCCAAGGTTTGTTGACTGCAATCTGAGTGCCGACACTGCCAACAGCTGCAGACATCGTGGGACCCTCTAACTCCAGCTGCTGGTTGTCATCGATCCCTCCTGGACGGCGTGGGCGAAGAGACAAAACACCATCAGCGACGAAAGCGACGCGACAGCTGTGGTCATCTATCCTGAAGGCCACCGGTCACTGGCAAGTGACTCTGAACTCTGTCCCCTCAATTTCCAGGTCGCCTGCAACTCCAATCCATCGTTGGAACCAAACGGACACCTCTCTCGACGACACAAGCAGCAAGAACACCTCGATTCCCATTGAAATCAGCATCGCGACCCGACACCAAAGGACACCTGTGCACCCGGACTCCCTGGGTGAGGTAACTCTGGCATTACGGTGCCCAAGTGTGCATTGGCTATCGAAATACTTACCCTGTAAGTTGTGTGCTTGTTGTCCACTCAGAAGTGCCCTAGAACTTTAAAATACAAATCGCGACATTTTTGCATTGAAGTCTATGAGAAACTCGCGTGCGTGTTTAGACACTGCACGCGTCCCCTGTGGGCTAGTTACTTACCTGAAAACACTACAGCAGTGAAGCCCCAGCGATTCCCAAGGCCCTAGGCCTCTTCATTTTGCTAGTCAAATTTGTTATACCATTTACTTAGTATATGGTCTGGTACGCGCCTAGGGCTACAGTGATTTATGTGCTTAATTTGTTGAGAAATGTTGATCTTTTAAATGCTTACCTGGGACTAATCTCATAAAGAGATTAGTAGAGTATATTTAGTAATAAATACATATATATTTCATATATATACCTGTGTGGTGTCTTTTCATTTGGTAATTCAAGAGATTATAAGGTAAAACAAGCTGCTTTACATTCCTCAGAGACTTAGCCTGAAGGCTGCTCTCCACAGCTACCACTAGGATAGCTTTCTTTTAAAAGGTTGTCTTTAAACCTATCTACCAAGAGTCGAATTGGACTGGTGCAAGGTGGCCACTAGAACTAGTGACCAGCATATGCCAGGCCAACTTCTCACATTGGTGGGCAGCGTGTGGGATTACAGCTTGCCATTGTTTTACCAGAAAATCTCAATTTGAATTACTAACTGAAAACCACTTAAGGTACTCAAGGTACATATAAAGTCAAGCTAGTATCAATAAGTTCTACTGAACTTAGAGCTGTGTGTAAAGGGATAAGCACACCCTTGCCACAGCTCAAGCTAGGTTTAGTAGGGCACAACACTAGTATGCCTCACCAGGATGGAGCCAGTGGGTCCATCCCAGCTCAGTACAAAGACCTGGCCTACACTGACCTGAAGGACTTATGCTTTGAAAGAGGACTGAGGGTGGGCAGGAGTCCCTCATCACAGCACCTGAAAGATCTGCTAGTAGCAGATGACCTGAAACAAGCTCTAGGAGCAAGTGGGTCTGGATCAGGGGGTGGGTCAAACATAGTCTCTGGGTCTGATGATGAAAATCAAGATGACCTGGAGTCTGTGATTGAAGGGCCAGACTTAGAAGAGTCTGAAAGGAACAGAGGAATTCTCCCTAAGAGAACTGACAGAGTGGGAGAGAGGCCTAGGTCCCTCTCAAGGGAATCTGACCATTCATACCACTCTGGAAGAGAATCTGTCCCACAGAAGAACTCCAACTTTCCCAGGGAGACCTCTTCTGAGAGAAGGTACAAGTTGCTACAGTATGAGGAAGCTAGGCTTGCTCTCAGAGCCAAGCAACTGGCCTTAGATAGGGAAGCCTTCGAGCTCCAAAGAGCTTCAAAGAAGGAGGGGTTAGATACCCCTGGTGGCAGCAACAGTGTCCCTAGAAACAGAGATTATACTCCTGACCATAGGAACCTGTCCAAGGTTGTTCCTCCCTACCAGAGTGGGGATGATATCCACAAATGGATAACTGCTATGGAGAGGGCCTGTAAAGTTCAACAGGTCCCCCAGAAACAGTGGGCAGCAATCGTGTGGCTCTCCTTTTCAGATAAAGGTAGAGACAAGCTCCTCACTGTTAGAGAAGAGGATGCTAATGACTATGAAGCCCTGAAGAGTGTTTTGATAGATGGGTTTGGCTTAACCACTGAACAGTACAGGTTGAAGTTCAGGGATACCCAGAAAACACAGACTCAGGATTGGACTGACTTTGTTGATTGTGCAACCAAGGCTCTAGAAGGTTGGCTGGTTGGTAGTTGAGTAACTGACTTTAAGGGATTGTATAATCTTATAATGAGAGAACAGATCCTTAATAATTGCCAGAACCAGTTGTTGCATCAGTACCTGGTGGACTCTGATCTGACCTCTCCCCAAGAATTGGGAAAGAAGGCAGACAAATGGGTCAGAACCAGGGTGAAGCAGAAAAACCAGAACCAGGGCGGTGACACTAAGAAGCAAGATCCTAAAGGCTCAGAGAAGGGTGGGGATAAGTCTAAAGACCAGAAGTCTTCACAAGGGCCCCAAAAATCTGCATCTGGTGGGGAGTCACAATCTAACAAGAAAAAAGGCCAAAGGAAGCCCTGGTGCAACTACTGTAAACAGAAGGGGCACTGGAATTCTGATTGTACCAAGTCCAAAGACCAATCCACCACCACTTCAGCCCAAAAGGCACCTGTTCCCCCTAGTACAGCCAGTGGTGGAGGTAATGCACAGAATAAGGGTGTAGTAGGGTTGACCCTGGGTTCTGATGTGGACTCTGGCCTAGTCAGAGTACCAACACAGGCATTGCTTGTTTGTGAGGGAGACCTTGATATGTCATTCCTAGTGAGCCCCAGTAACCTGGGCAAATACAAACAGCAGCCTATTATAAATGGCAAACAGGCTTTGGCATTTAGGGACACAGGTGCTAGTGTCACCATGGTGGCAGAGGACCTAGTGGATCCTACACAGATCATCCTGGGGGAAATGTACCAGGTAACCAATGCTAGCAACACCAGGACCAACCATAGCCTGGCAGTTGTTAATTTCTCCTGGGGAGGGGTAACTGGCCTTAAAAAGGTTGTAGTCAGTGCAGACCTCCCTGTCGAATGTCTGTTGGGCAATGATCTGGAGACTTCAGCCTGGTCTGAAGTAGAATTATGGACTCATGCTGAGATGTTGGGCATACCTGCAGAGGTATTTGCTGTGACCAGGTCACAAGCCAAAATGCATCAAGCTGAACCAGCTCTGGATCCTGAAACTATGGACCAGGTGCTACCCAAGAGGAGGAGCAGTAGGGTTAAGGCTGGGCCTTCCCCTCTGTCTCAGATCACAGATTCCCCTCCAGAGGGAGGAGAAGCAGAGCCTGAAGAAGGAACTGCCCCAGAGGGACTTGAGCCTGGACAGGTTGAGTTCTTGGGGGCAGGGGGCCATTCCAGGGAAGATCTGAGCAAAGATCAACAGTGCTGCCCCACTCTTGAACCCCTCAGACAGCAAGCTGCTGCTGAGGCCGCTGGGAGTGCTAGTGGGTCCCACAAGATTTATTGGGATGGGGGGCTCCTTTATTCTGAGGCTAGGGAACCAACTCCTGGCGCCACCAGGAGGCTGGTGATTCCTCAGAAGTTTAGGGGGTTCCTCTTGACCCTAGCACATGATATCCCATTGGCAGGTCACTTGGGCCAAAACAAGACCTGGGACAGGCTTGTTCCACATTTTCATTGGCCACACATGTCTGAAGTCACAAAGGAGTTTTGTCGCTCCTGTGTCACTTGTCAAGCCAGTGGCAAGACAGGTGGTACTACAAAGGCCCCCCTGATACCACTACCTGTGGTGGGGGTCCCCTTTGAGAGGGTAGGGATTGATATAGTCGGTCCCCTTGACCCTCCAACAGCATCTGGGCACAGATTCATACTGGTGATAGTGGACCATGCCACCAGGTATCCAGAAGCTATTCCCCTCAGGACTACTACAGCCCCTGTGGTAGCCAGAGCCCTCATTGGAGTATTCTCCAGATTGGGCTTTCCTAAGGAGGTTATCTCTGACTGAGGGTCCAACTTTATGTCAGGATACTTGACTGCAATGTGGAAGGAGTGTGGTGTAAACTACAAATTCACCACTCCCTATCACCCACAATGCAATGGGTTAGTTGAGAGATTCAACAAAACCCTAAAAGGAATGATTAAGGGCCTCCCAGAAAAGCGTAGGCGAAAATGGGACCTTTTACTTCCTTGCCTTCTATTTGCATACAGGGAGGTTCCTCAGAAGGGGGTTGGCTACAGCCCCTTTGAACTTCTGTTTGGGCACCCTGTGAGAGGACCATTATGTCTAGTGAAGGAGGGATGGGAGTTACCTCTCAAACCTCCCAAACAGGATGTAGTGGACTATGTACTTGGTCTCCGCTCCAGGATGGCTGAGTACATGAAGAAGGCCACGAAAAACCTTGAGGCAAGCCAAGAACTGCAAAAAGCTTGGCATGACCAAAAGGCTGTACTGACTGTTTACCAGCCAGGCCAGAAAGTGTGGGTGTTGGAGCCAGTGGCCCCAGCAGCTCTCCAGGACAAATGGAGTGGCCCCCATACAATTGTTGAAAAGAAGGGAGAGGTCACCTACCTGGTAGACCTTGGTACTCCCAGGAGCCCTCTTAGAGTGCTCCATGTCAACAGACTTAAAGCATATGTGGACAGGGCTGACATGAGCTTGCTCATGGCAACTGATGAGGACCAGGAGGAGGAGAGTGACCCTCTCCCTGACCTCCTCTCTCAGAACCCTGATGATGGATCAGTGGATGGCGTTGCTTTGGCAGGCAGCCTCACTGAACATCAACAAACTGAATGTAGACAAGTGCTACAGCAGTTTAGACATATGTTCAGTCTGACCCCATTTCAGACTTCCTGGTGCACCCATGAGGTGGACACTGGAGACAGTCTGCCTGTAAAGAGTAAAATCTACAGGCAACCTGACCATGTCAGAGACTGTATCAGGACTGAAGTCCATAAAATGTTGGAGCTAGGTGTTATTGAGCCCTCAGATAGCCCTTGGGCTAGCCCAGTAGTCCTTGTCCCAAAACCTCACACCCAGGGCGGTAAGAAAGAGATGAGGTTTTGTGTTGACTACAGAGGCCTCAATGCAGTCACAAGGACTGATGCCTACCCAATACCAAGGGCAGATGAACTGATAGATACTTTGGCCTCAGCCAAGTATCTAAGTACATTTGACCTTACAGCAGGCTATTGGCAAATCAAGTTAGCTGAGGAAGCCAAGGCCAAAACTGCATTTTCGACCCCTGGTGGGCACTATCACTTTGTGGTAATGCCCTTTGGTTTGAAGAATGCACCTGTCACATTCCAGAGGTTGGTGAATAAAGTTCTGACTGGTATGGAAACTTACTGCTCAGCATATCTAGATGATATTGCTGTCTTTAGTTCTACCTGGCAGGATCACCTGGTCCACCTCAAGAATGTACTGGAGGCCCTGCAGAAAGCAGGCCTCACTATCAAGGCCACTAAGTGCCAGATAGGGCAGAGTCTGGTTGTGTACCTGGGCCACCTTGTAGGTGGGGGCCAGGTTCAACCATTGCAGAGCAAGATCCAAACCATAAAGGATTGGGTAGCTCCAACCACCCAGACACAGGTGAGAGCCTTCTTGGGCCTGACTGGGTACTATAGGAGGTTTGTTAAGGGATATGGATCTATAGTGACCCCCTTAAATGACCTAACCTCCAAGAAAATGCCAAAAAAGGTTCAGTGGACAGCTAGCTGTCAAAAGGCATTTGATGACCTCAAGCAGGCAATGTGCACTGCCCCCATCTTACAGAGTCCAGATTACAAAAAGAAGTTCATTGTTCAAACAGATGCTTCAGAGCTGGGTGTGGGAGCTGTACTGTCTCAACTAAATGATGAAGGTCAAGACCAGCCAGTAGCTTTCATAAGCAGAAGGCTGACCCCTAGAGAGAAACGTTGGTCAGCTATTGAGAGGGAGGCCTTTGCTGTGGTTTGGGCCCTGAAGAAGCTGAGGCCATACTTGTTTGGCACTCACTTCATTGTTCAGACTGACCATAAGCCCCTCCTATGGCTCAAACAGATGAAAGGTGAAAATCCTAAACTGCTCAGGTGGTCCATTTCCCTACAGGGGATGGACTACACAGTGGAACATAGACCTGGGACCCAACATGCCAATGCAGATGGACTCTCGAGGTATTTCCACTTAGAACATGAAGACTCAACTGGTCAAGGTTAGTTTAATGTCCCTGCGTTTGGGGGGGGGGGTTGTGTAGGAGAGTAGGATCTGCACTTGTGTTGCCCCCACTTTTTTTCCTATGTATACACTGGTTTCTGGCTATAGTCTGGCTGGGTCCCTGCTAACCAGGGCCCCAGTCTACCTGATCTCTCTAAACAACTTGATGTGCATACTAGATGCACTAGTGATTGGATACTCTGGTACCTTGTGGGCCCCTAGTATATGGTACCTTAGGTACCTAGGGCATTGGTACTTCACAGGCCTACCAGGGGCTGCAGCATGTATTATGCCACCCCTGGGAAGCATTCTCAATCTGACACCACAGGCCTGCTACTGCAGCCTGTGTGAGGTAGTGTTAGCACTCCTCACAGAGGTATAGGTTTCTATATCTCACCATACACACACATATGAACCTATCAGTCACCCCTATGGTAGGCCATATCAATCCCCAGGGCAGGGTGCACGGTTTACTATGTGAGGGGGTGCTTCTGCCTGAGCAGGACCCCCCTGCAGCTGGCAGAGTCTATTCTCTGCTGCTGTTTGTGGATGCGGTTAAACCATATACTCTTAAGTGCATTATAACCTCCCGGTTAATGCTAACTTTGGAATGACTGCATCAAAACATGTCGTGTTTGGTGTCAAACGTTTTGGAATCATACCCCCACACCAGTAACTGGTGTGGGAGTATGATCCCACCCTACTAGAGGGGACGACATGTACCCACTGTACCAAACGGTAGAAATCTTCTAAAGCCCTGGCATCACAAAATGGATGCCACCAGCACAGACACCGGGCTGCCCTCCTGCTGCTGACCGAAACTCGCAGTGGAGGGAGCTCAACAAAGGGTTTCCTGTCACAGGGAGGTGTCACCACCTTCCAGACAGGATTTAGTGTATTGGAGCTGGGTGGGTGCACTCTTAGAGTGCCTTTGAAGTCCTGCACTGGGGGAGCAGTAGGCTCCTCTGTGCATATGCCAGCTCAAACCGGTTCAGGGGCCTCTGCCCCTGTCCTGGCATGAAACTGGACAAAGGGAAGTGGGTGTAACCACCCCTACCCTGACCCTCCTAGAGGAGTGGCCATAGAGCTAGTCCCTCCCATCTTTACAGTATAAGATACCACTTATTGCCAATGCAATTCAGATTACACCTGGACGACGCTCTACGAAGAAGAATCCGGTCCCTTCAACGTTCTACTACCTTTAGAAGACCGAAGGATCTCCCTTGGAGCCAAGGAGTGGCTCCCCTGCTTTGCAGGTACCTTAAGGACTGAACAACGGTTGCAAACTTTACTGCTCGCGCCGGAGCCCGAAGTCCCTGCGTCCCCTGAAGTCGATTTCCTGACCTCACTACGGCCATTTTGAGTCCCCAGTGAAGCTGTGGCGTCTGGACCCCACGAGTGACGAGGAACGACAATACCAGGGAACCGTGCACTGATTTCGAGTGCAAGCCCTGAACGACAATCTACAAACCTGTGCTTTGGACCACTTAATGTCCAAGTCCTGAGCAGGTACTGAACCAAAGATCAGCGGCTTACCCCATCCCGAGTGACCGTGGGCTGTTGCTGAAGTTTTCCTGCCAAGGCGTCTTCGCGGTTGCTTGCCCGTTGGCTAGTAGCCCTCCTGAAGACATCCTCGACTATTCCAAGGGCTGGCCTGGTTGCTCTAGGCCTACCCTCACTTACCCTTGCTGGGTAAGTCCCTCGGACCTTGCTGGTCTGAGCCATCCACCATCTTCACTCTCCCCGAGACTTGCAGTTGCCAAGGTTTGTTGACTCCAATCTGAGTGCCGACACCGCCAACAGCTGCAGACATCGTGGGACCCTCTAACTCCAGCTGCTGGTTGTCATCGATCCCTCCTGGACGGCGTGGGCGAAGAGACAAAACACCATCAGCGACAAAAGCGACGCGACAGCTGTGGTCATCTATCCTGAAGGCCACCGGTCACTGGCAAGTGACTCTGAACTCTTTCCCCTCAATTTCCAGGTCGCCTGCAACTCCAATCCATCGTTGGAACCGAACGGACACCTCTCTCGACGACACAAGCAGCAAGAACACCTCGATTCCCATTGAAATCAGCATCGCGACCCGACACCAAAGGACACCTGTGCACCCGGACTCCCTGGGTGAGGTAACTCTGGCATTATGGTGCCCAAGTGTGCATTGGCTATCGAAATACTTACCCTGTAAGTTGTGTGCTTGTTGTCCACTCAGAAGTGCCCTAGAACTTTAAAATACAAATCGCAACATTTTTGCATTGAAGTCTATGAGAAACTCGCGTGCGTGTTTAGACACTGCACGCGTCCCCTGTGGGCTAGTTACTTACCTGAAAACACTACAGCAGTGAAGCCCCAGCGATTCCCAAGGCCCTAGGCCTCTTCATTTTGCTTGTCGAATTTGTTATACCATTTACTTAGTATATGGTCTGGTACGCCCCTAGGGCTACAGTGATTTATGTGCTTAATTTGTTGAGAAATGTTGATCTTTTAAATGCTTACCTGGGACTAATCTCATAAAGAGATTAGTAGAGTATATTTAGTAATAAATACATATATATTTCATATATATACCTGTGTGGTGTCTTTTCATTTGGTAATTCAAGAGATTATAAGGTAAAACAAGCTGCTTTACATTCCTCAGAGACTTAGCCTGAAGGCTGCTCTCCACAGCTACCACTAGGATAGCTTTCTTTTAAAAGGTTGTCTTTAAACCTATCTACCAAGAGTCGAATTGGACTGGTGCAAGGTGGCCACTAGAACTAGTGACCAGCATATGCCAGGCCAACTTCTCACACAGGTCAGCAGAGCTGCTCTAGAGGCAGAGAACCAGGTCAGCAGAGTTGCTCTAGAGCCAGAGAACCAGGTCAGCAGAGCCGCTGTGGAGCCAGAGAAACCAGGTCAGTAGAGCTACTTTAGAGGGAGAGAACCAGGTCAGCAGAGCTGCTCCAGATGGAGAGAACCAGGTCAGCAGAGATGCTCCAGAGCCAGAGAACCATGTCAGCAGATCTCAATTAGAGCCATAGAACCGGGTCAGCAGAGCTGCTCTAGAGCCAGAGAACCAGGTCAGCAGAGCTGATTTAGAGCCAGAGATCCAGATCAGCAGAGCTGCTTTAGAGCCAGAGAAACCAGGTCAGTAGAGCTGTTGTAGAGCCATAGAAACCAGGTCAGCAAAGCTGCTTTAGAGCCAAAGAAACCAGGTCAGCAGAGCTGCTGTAGAGCCATAGAAACCAGGTCAGCAGAGCTGCTTTAGAGCCAGAGAAACCAGGTCAGTAGAGCTGCTGTAGAGCCAGAGAAACCAGGTCAGCAGAGCTGCTCTAGAGCCAGAGAACCAGGTCAGCAGAGCTGGTATAGAGCCAGAGAAACCAGGCCAGTAGAGCTGTTTTTGAGTGAGAGAACCAGGTCAGCAGAGCTGCTTTAGAGGCAGAGAAACCAGGTCAGCAGAGCTGCTGTAGAGCCAGAGAAACCAGGTCAGCAGAGCTGCTCTAGTACCAGAGAACCAGGTCAGCAGAGCTGCTATAGAGCCAGAGAAACCAGGTCAGCAGAGCTGCTTTAGAGGTAGAGAACCAGGTCAGCAGGTCTGCTTTAGAGCCAAAAGACCTGGTCAGCAGAACTGCTCTAGAGCCAGAGAACTGGGTCAGCAGAACTGCTTTAGAGACATAGAACTGGGTCAGCAGAGATGCTTTATAGCCAGAGAACCAGGTCAGCAGAGCTGCTTTAGAGCCAGAGAACCAGGTCAGCAGAGCTGTTGTAGAGCCAGAGAATCAGCTCAGCAGAGCTGCTTTAGAGCCTAAGAACTAGGTCAGCAGAGCTGCTGTAGAGCCAGGGAAACCACGTCAGCAGAGCTGCTTTAGAGGGAGGCAATCAGGTCAGCAGAGCTGCTTTAGAGCCGGAGAAATAGGCCATCAGAGCTGCTTAATAGCCAGAGAACCAGGTCAGCAGAGCTGCTTTAGATCCAGAGAACCAGGTCAGCAGAGCTGCTCTAGAACCAGAGAACCAAGTTAGCAGAGCAGCTTTAGAGCCATAAAACCAGGTCAGCAGAGCTGCTATAGAGCCAGAGAACCATGTCAGCAGAGCTCTTTAGATGGAAAGAACCAGGAAGCAGAGCTGCTCTAGAGCCATAGAACCAAGTCAGCAGAGCTGCTTTAGAGCCAGAGAACCAGGTCAGCAGAGCTGCTCTAGAGGCAGAGAACCAGGTCAGCAGAGTTGCTCTAGAGCCAGAGAACCATGTCAGCAGATCTGCATTAGAGCCATAGAACCGGGTCAGCAGAGCCGCTGTGGAGCCAGAGAAACCAGGTCAGTAGAGCTACTTTAGAGGGAGAGAACCAGGTCAGCAGAGCTGCTCCAGATGGAGAGAACCAGGTCAGCAGAGATGCTCCAGAGCCAAAGAACCATGTCAGCAGATCTGCATTAGAGCCATAGAACCGGGTCAGCAGAGCTGCTCTAGAGCCAGAGAACCAGGTCAGCAGAGCTGATTTAGAGCCAGAGATCCAAATCAGCAGAGCTGCTTTAGAGCCAGAGAAACCAGGTCAGTAGAGGTGCTGTAGAGCCATAGAAACCAGGTCAGCAGAGCTGCTTTAGAGCCAGAGAAACCAGGTCAGCAGAGCTGCTGTAGAGCCAGAGAAACCAGGTCAGCAGAGCTGCTCTAGAGCCAGAGAACCAGGTCAGCAGAGCTGGTATAGAGCCAGAGAAACCAGGCCAGTAGAGCTGATTTCGAGCGAGAGAACCAGGTCAGCAGAGCTGCTTTAGAGGGAGAGAACCAGATCAGCAGGTCTGCTTTAGAGCCAAATGACCTGGTCAGCATAGCTGCTCTAGAGCCAGAGAACCAGGTCAACAGAACTGCTTAAGAACCATAGAACTGGGTCAGCAGAGCTGCTTTAGAGCCAGAGAACCAGGTCAGCAGAGCTGTTGTAGAGCCAGCGAATCAGGTCAGCAGAGCTGCTCTAATGCCTAAGAACTAGGTCAGCAGAGCTGCTCTAGAGCCAGAGAGCCAGGTCAGCAAAGCTGCTGTAGAGCCTGGGAAACCAGGTCAGCAGGGCTGTTTTAGAGGGAGAGAATCAGGTCAGCAGAGCTGCTTTAGAGCCTGAGAAATAGGCTGTTAGACCTGGCACCTTGGCGTGAGTCTCCCTTCCTCTTTTTGTCGCTGTGCCTCCTGTGATTTTATGGTGTTGGCCGCTCAGCGCGCTGTGCCACTGCCAACCAGTGTCACGGTGCGAGTGCTCCCTTTATAAATTGTATGTGTTGGTTGGATTCCATGATTGGATTGTTTGATTTACTATCAGACCCCAGTAAAGTGCGCCAGGAGCGCCAGGGCATGTAAAGGCAAACGCCGCTGGTGGGCTTGCAGCACGGGTTGTGCCACCCACGGAAGCGGCCGGTAAAATACGTCTAAGGTCTGCCGTCGCAGAGCCTGCGTGCAGTCTGGTACTGACGCGCCGACCGACAAGTGCCCACACTTGCCGGTCCCCGAAACCTTCCCTTAGCTGCATGTTAGTCACCCCTCTGGTAGGCCCACGGGCAGGGTGCATTGTGAGCCTGAGGTAGGACAAGCCTAGATGCGTGGCATGTCCTGGTAGTGAATGACCGCCATTTTGTTGTTCACTACTGTAAGGCTACCCTGTTCTCATAGGCCAGTATGGGCGGCCTGGATTATTACACCCTATGATCCTAACCGACCCAGGGAACATGGTAGGAGATCGAGTTTAGTATGCCTGAACTCGGAATGATAAGGTACATCTTTTCGCAAGGTTTATTTTAATATTCCGGGTTTGCAAATGTCACTTTTAGAAAGTTGGCCTTTGCTTGCCTAAACTATTTCAGCCGCCTCTGCGTGATGTGTATCTGATGTCTGGCTGGTGTGAGTGACAGGGCTGGGGGAACCCAGATGGGCAGGGCTAGGTAGCCTGGTATGAATAGGACGATCGACAGGTAGATGGGTGGGAGGAGTGCTCCTAGGCTCTGAATAGGACAGTGCTCCGCTACCTCGATGCCGGCTCCACCCCCTGTGGAGCGTCTGATGACTCTGCCCTGCACTCTGAAAGAAGAAGCCTGCATCACGTAAACAAAGTGCTCAGAAACCGGACTGAACTAGGCAAGGGCCCCCCTGGCCTGGGAGAACAAAAGATTTGTGGTATAAATGGAGGAGCCCTGCTCCTAAGAAACTAGATCCGCTTTTGACCAAGAAGAATCTCTGCCTGAGGAGGAGGCACCGGGAAAGCTGTAGGAGGAAGACTGTCCCTATCCTGGGGGATTGGCCTGCAGTGGTGACCTTGCTGCCAAAGGAGAGAAGAGAAACTGTTGCTGAATACTTTTACTTTACTTTTACTTTCAAAACTTGTGCTTTTCCAAAACGATCTCCAAGGGCTTGGAACTGAGCTTGCCCCCTGAACTGAGCCCCAGGAACATTGGGCTCTACCTGATCTTCACTCGCCTGCTGCTGGACTGTGGTGTCCTTTCCCTCGCCGGAGCTGTGACCCTCGTGCCCAGTCCCTCCCTGAGCCGTGACCAGGACTGCTTAGCCGCCCCCGCCTTGGGAAGAGCCTCGCTCGATCGGAGCCGCTCCCCCTACGCTGTGCTGGGCTGCCCCGTCACCTCGCTCGTGGAGGCTCGCTGTGCCCCTTCACCCTCCCGCCGGAATCGGCGTTTGTGAGCATCTCCAAGCCTCGGACGGCCCGGACGCATCGGCGTGCCCGGCTGCCCCGCTTTGTTCACCCGCCACCTGCAACACCCCGCTCCTGTCGTGAGCCTGAAGATCAGACCCCCATCGTGAAGTGTGGGAGCCCCGGACGCCGCCTCGCTCTTCTGTCGAAGAGCCGCTGAAATCCCGCACCCGCCTTTGCGTCAAGAAACAAGGTACTGTACTTACGAACTCGACCGCGAGCTCGCATCGGATCCAGGGTCCGCAACGTTCTTATTTCCCTGTCATCTGCTGTGTGCTCCCCGGGCGCTGCTTCAGCACGAAGTGCGCTGAGGCCTACAGTTACCTTGTGCCCGCCTAAAGAACTTTCCGTAAAACCAAGAGAACTTGACCGTATTTCCAAGAATTGTGGCCCCATCAGTTCAACGTTACTGGGCCTTGTATTTAACTCTGCTGAAACTACATAAAAGCTTATTTTTATATACTCCCGGATTGGTGTCCGTTTGTGGTGCATGCAAGGGGTTTACTGTATGCGTAATTGCATTTGCTTAACCGTGTACGCCTGAGACTTAGCCTAGACTGCTCGCGCCACGCACCTAGAGGGTGAGCAGGGGTTATTCTGGGGAGTCATCCTTCGCCCTGACAAGAAGTAAAGGGTCCCTGCTTGTTGTGGGTTCACACCTGCGTCAACCAGAGCCCCCTCATTTCTAACATTGGTGGCAGCGGTGGGATTTACGGATTTGCATTTGTGGTTTGCGTGTAGTGAATCACTGATCACCACGTAGTGAGAGCAGACCAGTAACACAGCCACAAGGCTAGCATTGTTTTTGTTTTGCCAAGAATCTCCGTTGTTAGAGCCATGCCTGGTTCACTTTCCGCCGGAAGGGCGGCTTCCGTAATCTCTGGATTTGAAGACATAGATTGGGAGGAAGGCGCACTTCATGATCGTACCAATGAAGACTTGAAAGGTCTTTGCTCCAAGTTCAGGATTGCCCAAACTGGATTGAAAAAGAAGGAGCAACTCGTAAAGGCGCTGAGGGCCTGGTATGAGTCAAAGGCACCAGAGAATCAGGTGGAAGTGGTTCCACCAGAAAGTGTCCATGAGTTCGGCAGATGCCTGTCGCCAGAGGAGTTGGCGGACAGGGCAGCAACCCGGGCACACGAGGTGGAAATGGCGAAACTTCATGGGCAGATGGATATGGAAAAACAAAGATTAGCCATGGAAGAAAAGAAACTACAATTAGAGCATGACATGAAGCTGAGGGAGCTGGAGCTGAAAGCCAAAAGTTTGGAGCTTAATCCCTCTGGTGGCAGCACACCGCCAGGATCGGCGGAACCAAGAGTTTATATTCCTAAGGATGTAGTGAAGGAGTTCTTCAGGAATGACGACATCGGGCAGTGGTTCAGAGCCTACGAGGTAGCCATGTCTTCCCACCGGGTCCCTGAGAAAGATTGGGGAGCGGGGTTGTGGGGAAGGTTCCTGAGTGAAGGGCGGGACACACTGTTAGATTTACCTGTTGATGTTCGTAATTCTTACCCCCATATGAAGGAAGCATTGATGACTAGGTATGGGTTGACCCCTGAGTTATATAGACAGAGGTTCAGGGGTTGCACTAAGATTCCCAATAGTACGTATGTGGAGTATGTGACTTTCTTTTGCAGAGCGCTGGATGGTTGGGTGAAGGGTAGTAAGGTGACTGATTATCAAGGGCTTCTTGATCTAATGGCATGGGAGCACTTGTCCAGTAATTGTTTTCCTGAGCTGCGCCAGCACCTGATCGATAGTAAGCTGACTAACCCGAGGAAGCTTGCTGAGGAGGCGGACCGCTGGGTCAGTACCAGGGTCCACAAGGGTACCGTGGGAGATTCCGCCAAAGGTGGGCAGGGTCCCCAGCAGAAGAGTGGGGGGGACAGGGGTAAACAGAAGCAGTTCCAAAAAGGGCCACAAAATAATCCCCACGGGAACCAAGGGAAGGGTTCTCAGCCTCCCCCACCCCAGAAACCGACCGGGGCCCCGACAGGTCCTCCTGTTCAGAAGGGGCCCGTAAGATGTTACAGGTGTAACAATTTGGGGCATTTTGCCTCTGATGTGAAGTGTCCGATGTTTGGTAAACCAGCACCCACTGGTGCTCCACCCCGGCAGGTGACTAGTGTAGCCTTGGGGGAGGAGAGGGATGTCCAAGGTGGGTGGGGTCCCGCAGAGATGTCCCTGGTCTCGCTAGGAGACCGTGAAGTGGTCCCTCCAACCCAGCTGCCTGAGAACACTAAGAAGTACAGGCAGTGGGTGACCATAAATGGCCATAGGGTGGAAGCTCTTAGAGATACAGGAGCCAGTGTGACCGCTGTCAGGTGTCACCTGGTGTCTCAGGAGCAGGTGGTCCCCAATGCATTCTATCCCGTTGTTGCCGCTGACAACACAGAGAGGCACTGCAAGGTGGCTCAGGTTCCCTTCGAGTGGGGGGGGGTCTCTGGTACTCTTCAGGTAGCTGTGAGGCCCGCCATGCCTGTAGACTGTTTGTTAGGGAACGATTTGGAGAGCTCACCTTGGGCTCAGGTGGAGCGGAGTGCTCACCTGGAGATGTTGGGTATGCCGGATTGGGCGTGTGTGACCACACGGTCCATGGCAGCCAGTAAAGGTACTCGAGAGGTCCTGGAGCCTGAGAGGGAGGCCCAGGAACCGGCCTCAGAGAGAAGGGGCAAGGGGCGTGGGAAGCCGGCCCCTGAAGTTCCCACGGTCCAGGAGGAAGCAGACCTTGAGGGGGATGCCCTGGAGCCTACAGGGGAGCAGATAGCTGAACTGGGAGACCTGCCGGAGCTGACCCATTGGCAGCAGGAAGGGGGTCCCACCAGGGAGGACTTTTGCAAGGCACAGAAGGAGTGCCCTTCTCTCGTGGGTATGCGGCAGCAGGCTGCAGACCAGGCCGCAGGTGATCAGTCAGGATCACATTTCATTTACTGGGAGAACGACCTCCTATATACAGAGCCTAAGGTTGCTGAGCCTGGGTCAGCCCGTGCGCTGGTGGTACCCCAGGACTTCAGAGCCTTCCTACTGGGGCTGGCTCACGATGTGCCATTGGCAGGGCATTTGGGGCAGGACAAGACCTTTGAAAGGCTTGTCACCCACTTCTATTGGCCCCAAATGCGCAGGAGTTCGGATACTCACTGCAGGACATGCCAGACTTGCCAGGCAAGTGGAAAGAGTGGAAGGAAGCAGAAGGCTCCACTCCAGCCATTCCCTGTGGTCGGTACTCCATTCCAGCGAGTGGGGATCGACATTGTAGGGCCACTGGACCCCAAGACAGCGATGGGCAATAGGTTCATCCTGGTCCTGGTGGACCATGCCACCCGGTACCCGGAAGCCATTCCTCTGAGGACAGTGACGGCCCCCGTGGTGGGACGTGCACTGATGGGAATTTTCTCCCGAGTGGGATTCCCTCTAGAGGTGGTGTCTGACCGAGGTACCAATTTCATGTCCAAGTACATGAAATCTCTTTGGCAAGAGTGTGGTGTAACCTACAAGTTCACCACACCTTACCACCCCCAAGGAAACGGGTTGGTTGAGAGATTCAACCGAACCCTCAAAGGCATGATAATGGGCCTAGAAGGACCCATGAGGCGCAAGTGGGACGTCCTCTTACCATGCCTTCTCTTCGCTTACCGTGAGGTGCCACAGAAGTCTCTGGGGTTCAGTCCCTTTGAGCTTCTGTATGGTCACCCCGTCAGAGGACCTCTAAGTCTGGTCAAGGAAGGCTGGGAGCAATCTCCCAGGAAACCTCCCCAGAATGTATATAGCTACATGCTGGCCTTCAGGAATCAGACTAGGCGTTTCAGGCAACTTGCTGAGGCAAATCTGGAAGCCAGCCAGGAGGAGATGAAGCGGTGGTACGACCAGAATGCCACTCTGGTAGAGCTTCAGCCTGGGCAGAAAGTATGGGTCTTGGCCCCCGTGGAGCCGTGTGCGCTCCAGGATAAGTGGACCGGTCCCTTTGAGGTGGTGGAGCGAAAGAGTCCTGTTACCTACGTGGTGGACCTGAAGACTCCCAGGAACCCCTTACGGGTCCTACATGTCAACCGCCTCAAGCCCCACTTGGAGAGGTCCCAAGTGGGCATGCTCTTGGCAACAGATGCGGGGATGGAAGAGGAGACCGAACCTCTTCCGGACCTCCTGTCAGCCAAGGAGCAAGATGGGTCAGTGGATGGTGTCATCCTCTCTTCCACCCTGACCCCTGAGCAACAGGATGATTGTCGCCAGTTGCTGGGACAATTTTCTGATCTGTTTTCCCTGGTCCCTGGTGTCACTGATTGGTGCGTCCATGATGTGGACACTGGGGATAGCCCTCCTGTACGGCACAAGGCCTACAGGGTGACTGACAGGGTGAGGACATGCATCAAGGAGGAGGTCTCCAAGATGTTTGCACTCGGGGTCATTGAGTCTTCTAGCAGTCCTTGGGCCAGCCCCGTGGTCTTGGTCCCAAAGGCTGCAGCGCCGGGAGCCACACCCGAACTCCGGTTCTGTGTGGACTACAGGGGACTCAATTCAGTCACTAGGACTGACGCACACCCCATCCCCAGAGCTGATGAGCTCATCGATCGGCTAGGGGCTGCCAACTACCTCAGCACGTTTGATCTAACGGCTGGGTATTGGCAGATCGCCTTGACCGAGGGGGCCAAAGAGAGGTCAGCATTTTCCACCCCAGATGGGCACTACCAGTTCCGGGTTATGCCATTTGGGATGAAGAATGCCCCTGCCACCTTCCAGAGATTGGTCAACCAGGTGTTGGCTGGGCTGGATTCGTTCAGTGCAGCCTACCTGGATGACATCGCCGTGTTCAGCTCCACGTGGGAGGAACACTTGCGACACCTCTGGGAAGCGTTGATGGCGCTGCGGAAGGCAGGCCTCACGATCAAGGCGAGTAAGTGCCAGATCGGGCAGGGTTCCGTGGTGTACTTGGGACACCAAGTTGGGAGTGGCCAGGTGGCACCCCTTCAGCCCAAGATAGAAACCATCCTGAATTGGGAGGCGCCCAAAACCCAGACGGAGGTGAGAGCGTTCCTAGGTCTCACCGGGTACTACAGGAGGTTTGTCAAGGGGTATGGCAACCTGGTTGCCCCCTTGACAGCGCTGACTTCGAAGAAGCAGCCCAGGAAGGTGATCTGGACTGACACCTGTCAGAGAGCTTTTGAGGCCTTGAAAACTGCTATGTGCACGGCGCCCGTGCTCTTGGCTCCCAACTTCTCCAAAGAGTTTATCGTTCAGACAGACGCTTCAGAGCATGGTGTGGGGGCTGTTCTTTCACAGATTAATGAGGAGGGCCTAGATCAACCCGTAGCCTTTATTAGCAGGAGGTTACTTCCACGGGAACAGAGATGGAGTGCTATTGAGCGTGAGGCATTTGCTGTGGTCTGGGCGCTGAAGAAGCTAAGACCCTACTTGTTTGGGTCTCACTTCCGGGTTCAGACGGACCACAGGCCCCTCAGATGGTTGATGCATATGAGGGGTGAGAATCCCAAGCTGTTGAGGTGGTCCATTTCCCTACAGGGGATGGATTTCACGGTGGAACATCGCCCTGGTACAGATCACGCCAATGCTGACGGTCTGTCCAGATTTTTCCGCCTTAGTGGTGAGGAACTCCCTGGGGTAGGGTAGTTCTCCCCACCTTTCAGCTGGAGGGGACACGTGTTAGACCTGGCACCTTGGCGTGAGTCTCCCTTCCTCTTTTTGTCGCTGTGCCTCCTGTGATTTTATGGTGTTGGCCGCTCAGCGCGCTGTGCCACTGCCAACCAGTGTCACGGTGCGAGTGCTCCCTTTATAAATTGTATGTGTTGGTTGGATTCCATGATTGGATTGTTTGATTTACTATCAGACCCCAGTAAAGTGCGCCAGGAGCGCCAGGGCATGTAAAGGCAAACGCCGCTGGTGGGCTTGCAGCACGGGTTGTGCCACCCACGGAAGCGGCCGGTAAAATACGTCTAAGGTCTGCCGTCGCAGAGCCTGCGTGCAGTCTGGTACTGACGCGCCGACCGACAAGTGCCCACACTTGCCGGTCCCCGAAACCTTCCCTTAGCTGCATGTTAGTCACCCCTCTGGTAGGCCCACGGGCAGGGTGCATTGTGAGCCTGAGGTAGGACAAGCCTAGATGCGTGGCATGTCCTGGTAGTGAATGACCGCCATTTTGTTGTTCACTACTGTAAGGCTACCCTGTTCTCATAGGCCAGTATGGGCGGCCTGGATTATTACACCCTATGATCCTAACCGACCCAGGGAACATGGTAGGAGATCGAGTTTAGTATGCCTGAACTCGGAATGATAAGGTACATCTTTTCGCAAGGTTTATTTTAATATTCCGGGTTTGCAAATGTCACTTTTAGAAAGTTGGCCTTTGCTTGCCTAAACTATTTCAGCCGCCTCTGCGTGATGTGTATCTGATGTCTGGCTGGTGTGAGTGACAGGGCTGGGGGAACCCAGATGGGCAGGGCTAGGTAGCCTGGTATGAATAGGACGATCGACAGGTAGATGGGTGGGAGGAGTGCTCCTAGGCTCTGAATAGGACAGTGCTCCGCTACCTCGATGCCGGCTCCACCCCCTGTGGAGCGTCTGATGACTCTGCCCTGCACTCTGAAAGAAGAAGCCTGCATCACGTAAACAAAGTGCTCAGAAACCGGACTGAACTAGGCAAGGGCCCCCCTGGCCTGGGAGAACAAAAGATTTGTGGTATAAATGGAGGAGCCCTGCTCCTAAGAAACTAGATCCGCTTTTGACCAAGAAGAATCTCTGCCTGAGGAGGAGGCACCGGGAAAGCTGTAGGAGGAAGACTGTCCCTATCCTGGGGGATTGGCCTGCAGTGGTGACCTTGCTGCCAAAGGAGAGAAGAGAAACTGTTGCTGAATACTTTTACTTTACTTTTACTTTCAAAACTTGTGCTTTTCCAAAACGATCTCCAAGGGCTTGGAACTGAGCTTGCCCCCTGAACTGAGCCCCAGGAACATTGGGCTCTACCTGATCTTCACTCGCCTGCTGCTGGACTGTGGTGTCCTTTCCCTCGCCGGAGCTGTGACCCTCGTGCCC
This sequence comes from Triturus cristatus, assembly GCF_964204655.1. Classification (NCBI taxonomy): domain Eukaryota; kingdom Metazoa; phylum Chordata; class Amphibia; order Caudata; family Salamandridae; genus Triturus; species Triturus cristatus. Next base: position 27,300,904 of record NC_140593.1, on the reverse strand, counting down.
AGTCCCTCCCTGAGCCGTGACCAGGACTGCTTAGCCGCCCCCGCCTTGGGAAGAGCCTCGCTCGATCGGAGCCGCTCCCCCTACGCTGTGCTGGGCTGCCCCGTCACCTCGCTCGTGGAGGCTCGCTGTGCCCCTTCACCCTCCCGCCGGAATCGGCGTTTGTGAGCATCTCCAAGCCTCGGACGGCCCGGACGCATCGGCGTGCCCGGCTGCCCCGCTTTGTTCACCCGCCACCTGCAACACCCCGCTCCTGTCGTGAGCCTGAAGATCAGACCCCCATCGTGAAGTGTGGGAGCCCCGGACGCCGCCTCGCTCTTCTGTCGAAGAGCCGCTGAAATCCCGCACCCGCCTTTGCGTCAAGAAACAAGGTACTGTACTTACGAACTCGACCGCGAGCTCGCATCGGATCCAGGGTCCGCAACGTTCTTATTTCCCTGTCATCTGCTGTGTGCTCCCCGGGCGCTGCTTCAGCACGAAGTGCGCTGAGGCCTACAGTTACCTTGTGCCCGCCTAAAGAACTTTCCGTAAAACCAAGAGAACTTGACCGTATTTCCAAGAATTGTGGCCCCATCAGTTCAACGTTACTGGGCCTTGTATTTAACTCTGCTGAAACTACATAAAAGCTTATTTTTATATACTCCCGGATTGGTGTCCGTTTGTGGTGCATGCAAGGGGTTTACTGTATGCGTAATTGCATTTGCTTAACCGTGTACGCCTGAGACTTAGCCTAGACTGCTCGCGCCACGCACCTAGAGGGTGAGCAGGGGTTATTCTGGGGAGTCATCCTTCGCCCTGACAAGAAGTAAAGGGTCCCTGCTTGTTGTGGGTTCACACCTGCGTCAACCAGAGCCCCCTCATTTCTAACATAGGCCATCAGAGCTGCTTAAGCGCCAGAGAACCATGACAGCAGAGCTGCTTTAGAGCCAGAGAACCAGGTCAGCAGAGCTGCTCTACAGCCAGAGAACCAAGTTAGCAGAGCAGCTTTAGAGCCATAGAACCAGGTCAGCAGAGCTGCTTTAGAGCCAGAGAACCATGTCAGCAGAGCTCTTTAGATGGAAAGAACCAGGAAGCAGAGCTGCTTTAGAGTCATAGAACCAGGTCAGCAGAGCTTCTGTAGAGCCAGAGAAACAGGTCAGCAGAGCTGCTTTAGAGCCAGAGAAACCAGGTCAGCAGAGCTGCTGTAGAGCCATAGAAACCAGGTCATTAGAGCTGCTCTAGAGCCAGAGAACCAGGTCAGCAGAGCTGCTGTAGAGCCAGAGAAACCAGGTCAGCAGAGCTGCTCTAGAGCCATAGAACCAGGTCAGCAGAGCTGCTTTAGAGCCAGAGAACCATGTCAGCAGAGCTCTTTAGATGGAAAGAACCAGGAAGCAGAGCTGCTTTAGAGCAATAGAACCAGGTCAGGAGAGCTGCTTTAGAGCCAGAGAACCAGGTCAGCAGAGCTGCTCTAGAGGCAGATAACCAGGTCAGCAGAGCTGCTCTAGAGGCAGAAAACCAGGTCAGCAGAGCTGCTCTAGAGCCAGAGAACCAGGTCAGCAGAGCTGATTTAGAGCCAGAAAAACCAGGTCAGCAGAGCTGCTGTAGAGCCAGAGAAACCAGGTCAGCAGAGCTGCTCTAGAACCAGAGAACCAGATCAGCAGAGCTGCTATAGATCCATAGAAACCAGGTCAGCAGAGCTGCTTTAGAGGTAGAGAACCAGGTCAGCAGGTCTGCTTTAGAGCCAAAGGACCTGGTCAGCAGAACTGCTCTGGAGCCAGAAAACCGGGTCAGCAGAACTGCTTTAGAGCCAGAGAACCATGTCAGCAGAGCTCTTTAGATGGAAAGAACCAGGAAGCAGAGCTGCTTTAGAGCCATAGAACCAGGTCAGCAGAACTGCTTTAGAGCCAGAGAACCAGGTCAGCAGAGCTGCTCTAGAGGCAGAGAACCAGGTCAGCAGAGCTGCTCTAGAGGCAGATAACCAGGTCAGCAGAGCTGCTCTAGAGCCAGAGAACCAGGTCAGCAGAGCTGATTTAGAGCCAGAAAAACCAGGTCAGCAGAGCTGCTGTAAAGTCAGAGAAACCAGGTCAGCAGAGCTGCTCTAGAACCAGAGAACCAGGTCAGCAGAGCTGCTATAGAGCCAGAGAAACCAGGTCAGCAGAACTGCTTCAGAGGGAGAGAACCAGGTCAGCAGGTCTGCTTTAGAGCCAAAGGACCTGGTCAGCAAAACTGCTCTAGAGTCAGAGAACCGGGTCAGCAAAACTGCTTTAGTGCCATAGAACTGGGTCAGCAGAGCTGCTTCATAGCCAGAGAACCAGGTCAGCAGAGCTGCTTTAGAGCCAGAGAACCAGGTCAGCAGAGCTGTTGTAGAGCCAGAGAATCAGATCAGCAGAGCTGCTTTAGAGCCTAAGAACTAGGTCAGCAGAGCTGCTGTAGAGCCAGGGAACCAGGTCAGCAGAGATGCTTTAGAGGGAGGGAATCAGGTCAGCAGAGCTGCTTTAGAGCCGGAGAAATAGGCCATCAGAGCTGTTTAAGAGCCAGAGAACCAGGTCAGCAGAGCTGCCTTAGAGCCAGAGAACCAGGTCAAAAGAGCTGCTCTAGAACCAGAGAACCAAGTTAGCAGAGCAGCTTTAGAGCCATAAAACCAGGTCAGCAGAGCTGCTTTAGAGCCAGAGAACCATATCAGGAGAGCTCTTTAGATGGAAAGAACCAGGAAGCAGAGCTGCTTTAGAGCCATAGAACCAGGTCAGCTGAGCTGCTTTAGAGCCAGAGAACCAGGTCAGCAGAGCTGCTCTAGAGGCAGAGAACCAGGTCAGCAGAGCTGCTTTAGAGCCAGAGAACCAGGTCAGCAGAGCTGCTCTAGAGCCAGAGAACCAAGTTAGCAGAGCAGCTTTAGAGCCATAGAACCAGGTCAGCAGAGCTACTTTAGAGCCAGAGAACCATGTCAGCAGAGCTCTTTAGATGGAAAGAACCAGGAAGCAGAGCTGCTTTAGAGCCATAGAACCAGGTCAGCAGAGCTTCTGTAGAGCCAGAGAACCAGGTCAGCAGAGCTGCTTTAGAGCCAGAGAAACCAGGTCAGCAGAGCTGCTGTAGAGCCAGAGAAACCAGGTCATCAGAGCTGCTCTAGAGCCAGAGAACCAGGTCAGCAGAGCTGCTGTAGAGCCAGAGAAACCAGGTCAGCAGAGCTGCTCTAGAGCCATAGAACCAGGTCAGCAGAGCTGCTTTAGAGCCAGAGAACCATGTCAGCAGACCTCTTTAGATGGAAAGAACCAGGAAGCAGAGCTGCTTTAGAGCCATAGAACCAGGTCAGCAGAGCTGCTTTAGAGCCAGAGAACCAGGTCAGCAGAGCTGCTCTAGAGACAGAAAACCAGGTCAGCAGAGCTGCTCAAGAGGCAGAAAACCAGGTCAGCAGAGCTGCTCTAGAGCCAGAGAACCAGGTCAGCAGAGCTGATTTAGAGCCAGAAAAACCAGGTCAGCAGAGCTGCTGTAGAGCCAGAGAAACCAGGTCAGCAGAGCTGCTCTAGAACCAGAGAACCAGATCAGCAGAGCTGCTATAGATCCATAGAAACCAAGTCAGCAGAGCTGCTTTAGAGGTAGAGAACCAGGTCAGCAGGTCTGCTTTTGAGCCAAAGGACCTGGTCAGCAGAACTGCTCTGGAGCCAGAGAACCGGGTCAGCAGAACTGCTTTAGAGCCAGAGAACCATGTCAGCAGAGCTCTTTAGATGGAAAGAACCAGGAAGCAGAGCTGCTTTAGAGCCATAGAACCAGGTCAGCAGACCTGCTTTAGAGCCAGAGAACCAGGTCAGCAGAGCTGCTCTAGAGGCAGAGAACCAGGTCAGCAGAGCTGCTCTAGAGGCAGAAATCCAGGTCAGCAGAGCTGCTCTAGAGCCAGAGAACCAGGTCAGCAGAGCTGATTTAGAGCCAGAAAAACCAGGTCAGCAGAGCTGCTGTAGAGTCAGAGAAACCTGGTCAGCAGAGCTGCTCTAGAACCAGAGAACCAGGTCAGCAGAGCTGCTATAAAGCCAGAGAAACCAGGTCAGCAGGTCTGCTTTAGAGCCAAAGGACCTGGTCAGCAGAACTGCTCTAGAGCCAGAGAACCGGGTCAGCAGAACTGCTTTAGAGCCAGAGAACCAGGTCAGCAGAGCTGCTGTAGAGCCAGAGAAACCAGGTCAGCAGAGCTGCTCTAGAGCCATAGAACCAGGTCAGCAGAGCTGCTTTAGAGCCAGAGAACCATGTCAGCAGACCTCTTTAGATGGAAAGAACCAGGAAGCAGAGCTGCTTTAGAGCCATAGAACCAGGTCAGCAGAGCTGCTTTAGAGCCAGAGAACCAGGTCAGCAGAGCTGCTCTAGAGACAGAAAACCAGGTCAGCAGAGCTGCTCAAGAGGCAGAAAACCAGGTCAGCAGAGCTGCTCTAGAGCCAGAGAACCAGGTCAGCAGAGCTGATTTAGAGCCAGAAAAACCAGGTCAGCAGAGCTGCTGTAGAGCCAGAGAAACCAGGTCAGCAGAGCTGCTCTAGAACCAGAGAACCAGATCAGCAGAGCTGCTATAGATCCATAGAAACCAAGTCAGCAGAGCTGCTTTAGAGGTAGAGAACCAGGTCAGCAGGTCTGCTTTTGAGCCAAAGGACCTGGTCAGCAGAACTGCTCTGGAGCCAGAGAACCGGGTCAGCAGAACTGCTTTAGAGCCAGAGAACCATGTCAGCAGAGCTCTTTAGATGGAAAGAACCAGAAAGCAGAGCTGCTTTAGAGCCATAGAACCAGGTCAGCAGACCTGCTTTAGAGCCAGAGAACCAGGTCAGCAGAGCTGCTCTAGAGGCAGAGAACCAGGTCAGCAGAGCTGCTCTAGAGGCAGAAATCCAGGTCAGCAGAGCTGCTCTAGAGCCAGAGAACCAGGTCAGCAGAGCTGATTTAGAGCCAGAAAAACCAGGTCAGCAGAGCTGCTGTAGAGTCAGAGAAACCTGGTCAGCAGAGCTGCTCTAGAACCAGAGAACCAGGTCAGCAGAGCTGCTATAGAGCCAGAGAAACCAGGTCAGCAGGTCTGCTTTAGAGCCAAAGGACCTGGTCAGCAGAACTGCTCTAGAGCCAGAGAACCGGGTCAGCAGAACTGCTTTAGAGCCATAGAACTGGGTCAGCAGAGCTGCTTCATAACCAGATAACCAGGTCAGCAGAGCTGCTTTAGAGCCAGAGAACCAGGTCAGCAGAGCTGTTGTAGAGCCAGAGAATCAGCTCAGCAGAGCTGCTTTAGAGCCTAAGAACTAGGTCAGCAGAGCTGCTGTAGAGCCAGGGAATCAGGCCAGCAGAGATGCTTTAGAGGGAGGGAATCAGGTCAGCAGAGCTGCTTTAGAGCCGGAGAAATAGGCCATCAGAGCTGCTTAAGAGCCAGAGAACCAGGTCAGCAGAGCTGCTTTAGAGCCAGAGAACCAGGTCAACAGAGCTGCTCTAGAACCAGAGAACCAAGTTAGCAGAGCAGCTTCAGAGCCATAAAACCAGGTCAGCAGAGCTGCTTTAGAGCCAGAGAACCATGTCAGGAGAGCTCTTTAGATGGAAAGAACCAGGAAGCAGAGCTGCTTTAGAGCCATAGAACCAGGTCAGCTGAGCTGCTTTAGAGCCAGAGAACCAGGTCAGCAGAGCTGCTCTAGAGGCAGAGAACCAGGTCAGCAGAGTTGCTCTAGAGCCAGAGAACCAGGTCAGCAGAGCTGATTTAGAGCCAGAGAAACCAGGACAGCAGAGCTGCTGTAGAGCCAGAGAACCAGTTCAGCAGAGCTGCTTTAGAGGCAGAGAAACCAGGTCAGCAGAGCTGCTGTAGAGCCAGAGAAACCAGGTCATTATGTGGTAAATATTTAAATTACCTGTACTATTTTTTATGCGGTAAAGTCTAATAAGAATAACTCAGAAAAATAAGAGGCAGAATCCGTGGTATTCGAGGTTTTAAAAGGGGTTTTATTCCTTACAAAGGAATTGGTTCGAACCAGGCAATCGGATTCCGTCACCACGAAGGTTCGGGAATGGATAGAGCAATACTTTATTGACAGGACATCATATTTATAGTAAATGCATTACAGTAAAAGTAGATGTAGAAGGCGTAACAGCTGAGTGGAGAGATGACAATACATATACGTAATGAAAAAGGCGTTACAATAGGCGTACATAAAGGCATGTACTAGAAACGTCATTATGAAGATGTCACAAGTGGGTGGATCCATAAGAGAATCCTGCAATGTCAGCAGAAAAGATATGGCGGAGGTGCTCGCGCAGTAGCATGACGTGTGATTGACGTGTAACTGGAGGGTGAAGGGGACTTGACATTTAGCCCTACATGAGGAGACAGAAGTCTGGGATGTCAGAACAACCTAATCCCAAATCGTATCTAATATCTTGTGTTTAAGGAACTGTATTATCTGGAAGGAAAGGTCCCTCAAGCAGAGGCTATTCTATACTGGCTGCTAGTGCGTGTATAGGCGTCTACGTGTCTACATGAGATGCGAGGGGGCATGGGCCTACCATGGTAACAGGAGCTATGAATTACTTGCACGGAGACAGTGAGGCCGGGCCCTTTGCTCTGTAGCTGGAAGGATGTTTACCTAAACTACTAGACAGGAATGTATTGGTCGAGGAGCGGAACAGATAACTTGAAGGCTGAATACAGTTTTGGCAGGCAACAGGCCGAGCCAGGCACCGTTAGCCGCGCAGGGAGTAAGACAAAGGTCATGGATACGGATACAAATCCGGGCTGGAGCATTCAGAGGCATAAGGCAGGAAAAGGCTCAATGGCAGAATTCAGGGCCTACTTGCCAGAGCTGGAAAACGTGAAAGGTGCACCATATAAAGTCGGTGGCCAAGCATACTTAGGAACGGAATATCCGACCCATTCATGGTGGATCTGAAAGAGGACATGTTGACGTTGGACGCATATATATTTGCGTCTTCATAGCTGGAAGTGGAGGGAACATACATGTACTTGTAGCACGTACATGGAGCCGTTGGGGTCTAAGATAGGGGACACAATTGATCATAAAAATTCATATTTCCTCAAGCAGACCTTCTCTAGAACCAGAGAACCAGGTCAGCAGAGCTGCTATAGAGACAGAGAAACCAGGTCAGCAGAGCTGCTTTAGAGGGAGAGAACCAAGTCAGCAGGTCTGCTTTAGAGCCAAAGGACCTGGTCAGCAGAGCTGCTTTAGAGCCAGAGAACTGGGTCAGCAGAACTGCTTTAGAGCCATAGAACTGGGTCAGCAGAGCTGCTTCAGATCCAGAGAACCAGGTCAGCAGAGCTGCTCTAGAGCCAGAGAACCAGGTCAGCATAGCTGCCGTAGAGCCAGAGAAACCAGGTCAGCAGAGCTGCTTTAGAGGGAGAGAACCAGGTCAGCAGAGCTGCTCTAGAGCCAGAGAACCAAGTTAGCAGAGCAGCTTTAGCGCCATAGAACCAGGTCAGCAGAGCTGATTAGAGCCAGAGAACCAGGTCAGCAGAGCTGCTCTAGAGCTTAAGAACCAGGTCAGCAGAGTCGCTCTAGAGACAGAGAACCAGGTCAGCAGAGCCGCTGAGGAGCCAGAGAAACCAGGTCAGTAGAGCTACTTTAGAGGGAGAGGACCAGGTCAGCAGAGCTGCTCCAGAGGGAGAGAACCAGGTCAGCAGAGATGCTCCAGAGCCAGAGAACCATGTCAGCAGATCTGCTTTAGAGCCATAGAACCGGGTCAGCAGAGCTGCTCTAGAGCCAGAGAACCAGGTCAGCAGAGCTCATTTAGAGCCAGAGAACCAGATCAGCAGAGCTGCTTTAGAGCCAGAGAAACCAGGTCAGTAGAGCTGCTGTAGAGCCAGATAAACCAGGTCAGAAGAGCTGCTCTAGAGCCAGAGAAACCAGGTCAGTAGAGCTTCTGTAGTGCTAGAGAACCAGGTCAGCAGAGCTGCTTTAGAGCCAGAGAAACCAGGTCAGCAGAGCTGCTGAAGAGCCAAAAAAAACAGGTGAGCAGAGCTGCTCTAGAGCCAGAGAACCAGGTCAGCAGAGCTGCTATAGAGCAAGAGAAACCAGGCCAGTAGAGCTGATTTTGAGCGAGAGAAACAGGTCAGCAGAGCTGGTTTAGAGGGAGAGAACCAGGTCAGCAGGTCTGCTTTAGAGCCAAATGAGCTGGTCAGCAGAGCTGCTCTAGAGCCAGAGAACCAGGTCAGCAGAACTGCTTAAGAGCCATAGAACTGGGTCAGCAGAGCTGCTTTTGAGCCAGAGAACCAGGTCAGCAGAGCTGTTGTAGAGCCAGAGAATGAGGTCAGCAGAGCTGCTCTAGAGCCTAAGAACTAGGTCAGCAGAACTGCTCTAGAGCCAGAGAGCCAGGTCAGCAGAGCTGCTGTAGAGCCAGGGAAACCATGTCAGCAGATATGCTTTAGAGGGAGAGAATCAGGTCAGCAGAGCTGCTTTAGAGCCGGAGAAATAGGCCATCAGAGCAGCTTAAGAGCCAGAGAACCAGGTCAGCAGAGCTGCTTTAGAGCCAGAGAACCAGGTCAGCAGAGGTGCTCTAGAGCCAGAGAACCAAGTTAGCAGAGCAGCTTTAGAGCCATAGAACCAGGTCAGCAGAGCTGCTTTAGAGCCAGAGAACCAGGTCAGCAGAGCTGATCTAGAGGCAGAGAACCAGGTCAGCAGAGCTGCTCTAGAGCCAGAGAACCAGGTCAGCAGAGCTGATTTAGAGCCAGAGAAACCAGGTCAGCAGAGCTGCTGTAGAGCCAGAGAACCAGTTCAGCAGAGCTGCTTTAGAGGCAGAGAAACCAGGTCAGCAGAGCTGCTGTAGAGCCAGAGAAACCAGGTCAGCAGAGCTGCTCTAGAACCAGAGAACCAGGTCAGCAGAGCTGCTATAGAGCCAGAGAAACCAGGTCAGTATAGCTGATTTAGAGCGAGAGAACCAGGTCAGCAGAGCTGCTTTAGAGGGAGAGAACCAGGTCAGCAGGTCTGCTTTAGAGCCAAAGGACCTGGTCAGCAGAGCTGCTTTAGAGCCAGAGAACCATGTCAGCAGAGCTCTTTAGATGGAAAGAACCAGGTCAGCAGAGCTGCTTTAGAGCCAGAGAACCAGGTCAGCAGATCTGCTATAGAGCCAGAGAAACCTGGTCAGTAGAGCTTCTGTAGTGCTAGAGAACCAGGTCAGCAGAGCTGCTTTAGAGCCAGAGAAACCAGGTCAGCAGAGCTGCTGAAGAGCCAAAAAAAACAGGTCAGCAGAGCTGCTCTAGAGCCAGAGAACCAGGTCAGCAGAGCTGCTATAGAGCAAGAGAAAACACGGCCAGTAGAGCTGATTTCGAGCGAGAGAAACAGGTCAGCAGAGCTGGTTTAGAGGGAGAGAACCAGGTCAGCAGGTCTGCTTTGGAGCCAAATGAGCTGGTCAGCAGAGCTGCTCTAGAGCCAGAGAACCAGGTCAGCAGAACTGATAAAGAGCCATAGAACTGGGTCAGCAGAGCTGCTTTAGAGCCAGAGAACCAGGTCAGCAGAGCTGTTGTAGAGCCACAGAATCAGGTCAGCAGAGCTGCTCTAGAGCCTAAGAACTAGGTCAGCAGAGCTGCTCTAGAGCCAGAGAGCCAGGTCAACAGAGCTGCTGTAGAGACAGGGAAACCATGTCAGCAGATATGCTTTAGAGAGAGAGAATCAGGTCAGCAGAGCTGCTTTAGAGCCAGAGAAATAGGCCATCAGAGCAGCTTAAGAGCCAGAGAACCAGGTCAGCAGAGCTGCTTTAGAGCCAGAGAACCAGGTCAGCAGATGTGCTCTAGAGCCAGAGAATCAAGTTAGCAGAGCAGCTTTAGAGCCATAGAACCAGGTCAGCAGAGCTGCTTTAGAGCCAGAGAACCATGTCAGCAGAGCTCTTTAGATGGAAAGAACCAGGAAGCAGAGCTGCTTTAGAGCCAGAGAACCAGGTCAGCAGAGCTGATCTAGAGGCAGAGAACCAGGTCAGCAGAGCTGCTCTAGAGGCAGAGAACCAGGTCAGCAGAGCTGCTCTAGAGCCAGAGAACCAGGTCAGCAGAGCTGATTTAGAGCCAGAGAAACCAGGTCAGCAGAGCTGCTGTAGAGCCAGAGAACCAGTTCAGCAGAACTGCTTTAGAGGCAGAGAAACCAGGTCAGCAGAGCTGCTGTAGAGCCAGAGAAACCAGGTCAGCAGAGCTGCTCTAGAACCAGAGAACCAGGTCAGCAGAGCTGCTATAGAGCCAGAGAAACCAGGTCAGTATAGCTGATTTAGAGCGAGAGAACCAGGTCAGCAGAGCTGCTTTAGAGGGAGAGAACCAGGTCAGCAGGTCTGCTTTAGAGCCAAAGGACCTGGTCAGCAGAGCTGCTTTAGAGCCAGAGAACCATGTCAGCAGAGCTCTTTAGATGGAAAGAACCAGGTCAGCAGAGCTGCTTTAGAGCCATTGAAATGGGTCAGCAGAGTTGCTTCAGAGCCAGAGAACCAGGTCAGCAGAGCTGCTTTAGAGCCAAAGAACCAGGTCAGCAGAGCTGTTGTAGAGCCAGAGAATCAGGTCAGCAGAGCTGCTCTAGAGCCTAAGAACTAGGTCAGCAGAGCTGCTCTAGAGCCAGAGAACCAGGTCAGCAGAGCTGTTGTAGAGCCAGAGAAACCAGGTCAGCAGAGCTGCTTTAGAGAGAGAGAACCAGGTCAGCAGAGCTGATCTATAGCCAGAGAACCAAGTTAGCAGAGCAGCTTTAGCACCATAGAACCAGGTCAGCAGAGCTGATTAGAGCCAGAGAACCAGGTCAGCAGAGCTGCTCTAGAGCTGAAGAACCAGGTCAGCAGAGTCGCTCTAGAGACAGAGAACCAGGTCAGCAGAGCCGCTGTGGAGCCAGAGAAACCAGGTCAGTAGAGCTACTTTAGAGGGAGAGAACCAGGTCAGCAGAGCTGCTCCAGAGGGAGAGAACCAAGTCAGCAGAGATGCTCCAGAGCCAGAGAACCATGTCAGCAGATCTGCTTTAGAGCCAGAGAACCGGGTCAGCAGAGCTGCTCTAAAGCCAGAGAACCAGGTCAGCAGAGCTGCTTTAGAGCCAGAGAAACCAGGTCAGTAGAGCTGCTGTAGAGCTAGAGAAACCAGGTCAGCAAAGCTGCTCTAGAGCCAGAGAAACCAGGTCAGTAGAGCTTCTGTAGTGCCAGAGAACCAGGTCAGCAGAGCTGTTTTAGAGCCAGAGAAACCAGGTCAGCAGAGCTGCTGTAGAGCCAAAAAAAACAGGTCAGCAGAGCTGCTCTAGAGCCAGAGAACCAGGTCAGCAGATCTGCTATAGAGCAAGAGAAACCAGGCCAATAGAGCTGATTTTGAGCGTGAGAAACAGGTCAGCAGTGCTGCTTTAGAGGGAGAGAACCAGGTCAGCAGGTCTGCTTTAGAGCCAAATGAGCTGGTCAGCAGAGCTGCTCTAGAGCCAGAGACCCAGGTCAGCAGAACTACTTAAGAGCCATAGAACTGGGTCAGCAGAGCTGCTTTAGAGCCAGAGAACCAGGTTAGCAGAGCTGTTGTAGAGCCAGAGAATCAGGTAAGCAGAGCTGCTCTAGAGCCTAAGAACTAGGTCAGCAGAGCTGCTCTAGAGCCAGAGAGCCAGGTCAGCAGAGCTGCTGTAGAGCCAGGGAAAGCAGGTCGGCAGATATGCTTTAGAGGGAGAGAATCAGGTCAGCAGAGCTGCTTTAGAGCCAGAGAAATAGGCCATCAGAGCTGCTTAAGAGCCAGAGAACCAGGTCAGCAGAGCTGCTTTAGAGCCAGAGAACCAGGTCAGCAGAGCTGCTCTAGAGCTAGAGAACCAAGTTAGCAGAGCAGCTTTAGAGCCATAGAACCAGGTCAGCAGAGCTGCTTTAGAGCCAGAAAACCATGTCAGCAGAGATCTTTAGATGGAAAGAACCAGGAAGCAGAGCTGCTTTAGTGCCATATAACCAGGTCAGCAGAGCTGCTTTAGAGCCAGAGAACCAGGTCAGCAGAGCTGCTCTAGAGGCAGAGAACCAGGTTAGCAGAGCTGCTCTAGAGCCAGAGAACCAGGTCAGCAGAGCTGCTGTAGAGCCAGAGAACCAGTTCAGCAGAGCTGCTTTAGAGGCAGAGAAACCAGTTCAGCAGAGCTGCTGTAGAGCCAAAGAAACCAGGTCAGCAGAGCTGATTTAGAGCGAGAGAACCAGGTCAGCAGAGCTGCTTTAGAGGGAGAGAACCAGGTCAGCAGGTCTGCTTTAGAGCCAAAGGACCTGGTCAGCAGAGCTGCTCTAGAGCCAGAGAACCGGGTCAGCAGAACTGCTTTAGAGCCATAGAACTGGGTAAGCAGAGCTGCTTCAGAGCCAGAGAACCAGGTCAGCAGAGCTGCTTTAGAGCCAGAGAACCAGGTCAGCAGAGCTGTTGTAGAGCCAGAGAATCAGGTCAGCAGAGCTGCTCTAGAGCCTAAGAACTAGGTCAGCAGAGCTCCTCTAGAGCCAGAGAACTAGGTCAGCAGAGCTGCTGTAGAGCCAGAGAAACCAGGTCAGCATAGCTGCTTTAGAGGGAGAGAACCAGGTCAGCAGAGCTGCTCTAGAGCCAGAGAACCAAGTTAGCAGAGCAGCTTTAGCGCCATAGAACCAGGTCAGCAGAGCTGATTAGATCCAGAGAACCAGGTCAGCAGAGCTGCTCTAGATCTTAAGAACCAGGTCAGCAGAGTCGCTCTAGAGACAGAGAACCAGGTCAGCAGAGCCGATGTGGAGCCAGAGAAACCAGGTCAGTAGAGCTACTTTAGAGGGAGAGAACCAGGTCAGCAGAGCTGCTCCAGAGGGAGAGAACCAGGTCAGCAGAGATGCTCCAGAGCCAGAGAACCATGTCAGCAGATCTGCTTTAGAGCCATGGAACCGGATCAGCAGAGCTGCTTTAGCTCCAAAGAACCAGGTCAGCAGAGCTGTTGTGGAGCCAGAGTACCAGGTCAGCAGAGCTGCTCTAGAGGCAGAGAACCAGGTCAGCAGAGCTGCTCTAGAGGCAGAGAACCAGGTCAGCAGAGCTGCTCTAGAGCCAGAGAACCATGTCAGCAGAGCTGATTTAGAGCCAGAGAAACCAGGTCAGCAGAGCTGCTTTATAGCCAGAGAACCAGGTCACCAGAGCTGGTCTAGAGCCAGAGAACCAGGTCAGCAGATCTGCTCTGGAGCCAGAGAACCAGGTCAGCAGAGCTGCTTTAGAGCCAGAGAAACCAGGTCTGCAGAGCTGCTGTAGAGCCAGAAAAATAAGGTCAGCAGAGCTGCTCTAGAGCCAGAGAAACCAGGTCAGCAGAGCTGCTGTAGAGCCGGAGAACCAGGTCAGCAGAGCTGCTGTAGAGCCAGAGAAACCAGGTCAGCAGAGCTGCTCTAGAGCCAGAGAACCAGGTCAGCAGAGCAGCTCTAGAGCCATAGAAACCGTGTCAGTAGAGCTGCTTTAGAGGGAGAGAACCAGGTCAGTAGAGCTGCTTTAGAGCCGGAGATATAGGCCATCAGAGCTGCTTAAGAGCCAGAGAACCAGGTCAGCAGAGCTGCTTTAGAGCCAGAGAACCAGGTCAGCAGAGCTGCTCTAGAGCCAGAGAACCAAGTTAGCAGAGCAGCTTTAGAGCCATAGAACCAGGTCAGCAGAGCTGCTTTAGAGCCAGAGAACCATGTCAGAAGAGCTCTTTAGATGGAAAGAACCAGGTCAGCAGAGCTGCTGTAGAGCCAGAGAACCAGGTCAGCAGAGCTGCTCTAGAGCCAGAGAACCAGGAAGCAGAGCTGCTTTAGAGCCATAGAACCAGGTCAGCAGAGCTGCTCTAGAGGCAGAGAACCAGGTCAGCAGAGCTGCTCTAGAGGCAGAGAACCAGGTCAGCAGAGCTGCTCTAGAGGCAGAGAACCAGGTCAGCAGAGCTGCTCTAGAGCCAGAGAACCAGGACAGTGTATGGAGTGCCAGGATATTTCTGCAGGAGCGTCAGGAACTCGGAGAGAATGCCTCAGCCTTCCCCTACGGCCTTCTAACTCTATCAGACTCTAGAGTATCAGATGGCACGCCAGGGGAAAACAGGGAAACAAAACAAGGAAAGGCGGGGGTAAACTCCTGTAACGTGGCTGGCGGCAGCTCAGGAATAGGTGAGGCAATACCCAGCTGTAAAACAAAGACTGTGTTATCTCCTGTCTTCACATTACAACTAACCCCGGGCGTAGCACTACGCTTCGCCCACGTAGTGTACGTAGCGCTGCCTGCTTCGCACTTTCCGCAGTAGGCGAAGCAGGGCAGCGCTACGCACAAGCCGAGGGCGAAGCGTAGCTGCCTGCCACCCGCCACCCACCTCCCGCCTGCCCTCCTTTTAAATAATATCAGCAATGAAAAATAAATTAAAGTAAAGCGACTTACCTTGAGCGCGGCATCTCCGGGGCTCCCTCTTTCTCGTTTCTAATTTCTTCTGGCAAATGCGCATGCGCGGACACCCGCGCATGCGCATTTCTTGCGAGAAATGCGCATGCGCGGGCGTCCGCGCATGCGCATTTGTCAGAAGAAATTAGAAACGAAGAAGAGGGAGCCCCGGAGACGCCGCGCTTAAGGTAAGTCTCTTTACTTTAATTTATTTTACATTGCTGATATTATTTAAAAGGAGGGCGGGCGGGAGGTGGGTGGCACGTAGTGGGGCTACGCGAAGCGCGTAGTGTGCGTAGATTTGGGCACACTACGTGCTGCTTCACGTAGCCCCACTACGCCCACTACGCCCACCCTTAATTACAACCCAATTGTATGACTTGACCCTTGACAACACCTACCACGGTTATGTTACATCTAGGCGTATAGGGGGAAGGTGTAAGTGGTTCAATATTTAGTATCCTATACAACAGAAAACACAGGGTTAGAGGGGAGTCTCCACTATATACTAAAACATATGCAATAAATGTGTGCAACTCACCCCACCATTCTACTGGAGTACTATAGGTACACAGGATTGTACTCCACCTTGGGTCCACTAAGAATGAGAGTTGAGCTTATTCTGCTAAGGTGTATGGTATAATCTGCCAAAAGAGTAAAGCAAAACTAAGTACCCCCCTTACGGTTACCATAAGCCAATGTATAGAAAAAAAAGGCAGTGCACTGCGCTGTTACCGTGATTCTGGCGCAATGAGACTTAATTGCACAGTTGTCCACGCAAGTGTCCCAAGAGAACAACAGGACAATCTCTTCTCTGGACAGTCAAGGGAACACCCCACGTAAATATGCAGAGCCCACAGGAAGTCTCCAAGGCTGAACACGTAAGCAGTGCCCGGCCCGGCGGCGAGGACAGAGCCGGCCGCGTGGCGGTGCACCAGGTTAGGGTAAGTGGTAATAATGGACAGAAGGAGTAGCTGAACCACTCTAGGGACCGTAACTCGGCCTCAACTTCTCCCTAAGGTTTGTGGAGCTTACAGGCAGTGCCCGGCGGCGGGGATTGAGCCGACCGCGGGGCGGAGCACCAGGAGTAGGGAAGCTTGGGAAGAAAGATCAGCGTGCCCGTCCCGGCGGCGGGGATTGAGCTGACCACGGGGCGGAGCACCAAGAGCAGGGAAGCTCGGGAAGAAAGATCAGCGTGCCCGGCCCGGCGGCAGGGATTGAGCCGACCGCGGGGCGGAGCACCAAGAGTAGAGAGACTCGGGAAGAAAGGATCAGCGTTGCAAATCTCTCCCGACACAACAGGGAGATCAGAGGCAGTGTCCGGCCCGGCAGCGAAGGAGGAGCTGGCTGCGGGGCGGAACACCGAGTCCAGGGGAGTCAGATAGAAATACGCGGCAAGAAATCCAACCAACTAGGGGACGATAGCGGAAACAGGAAACACGACAACGGAAGTCAGGCACCAAGAACAAGGACGGAAATGGAGCTCGAAGCAAGAACGCTAAGCGCGTTTGTGTGCGTCGAGGTTCCTTAAATACTGGAACGTCTTGGGGCCTGGACTGCTGAGCATGACAGCCAGCAGAGCTGATTTAGAGCCAGAGAACCAGGTCAGCAGAGGTGCTTTACAGCCAGAGAACCAGGTCGGCAGAGCTGCTCTAGAGCCAGAGAACCAGGTCAGCAGAGCTGCTCTAGATCCAGAGAAACCAGGTCAGCAGAGCTGCTGTAGAGCCAGAGAAACCAGGTCAGCAGAGCTGCTCTAGAGCCAGAGAAACCAGGTCAGCAGAGCTGCTGTAGAGCTAGAGAACCAGTTCAACAGAGCTACTTTAGAGCCAGAGAAAACAGGTCAGCAGAGCTGCTGTAGATCCAGAGAAACCAGGTCAGCAGAGCTGCTCTAGAACCAGAGAACCAGGACAGCAGAGCTGCTATAGAGCCAGAGAAACCAGGTCAGTAGAGCTGATTTAGAGCGAGAGAACCAGGTCAGCAGAGCTGCTTCAGAGGGAGAGAACCAGGTCAGCAGGTCTGCTTCAGAGCCAAAGGACCTGGTCAGCAGAGCTGCTCTAGAGCCAGAGAACTAGGTCAGCAGAACTGCTTTAGAGCCATAGAACTGGGTCAGCAGAGCTGCTTTAGAGCCAGAGAACCAGGTCAGCAGAGCTGTTGTAGAGCCAGAGAATCGGGTCAGCAGAGCTGCTCTAGAGCCTAAGAACTAGGTCAGCAGAGCTGCTCTAGAGCCAAAGAGCCAGGTCAGCAGAGCTGCTGTAGAGCCAGGGAAACCAGGTCAGCAGAGCTGCTTTAGAGGGAGAGAATCAGGTCAGCAGAGCTGCTTTAGAGCCGGCGAAATAGGCCATCAGAGCTGCTTAAGAGCCAGAGAACCAGGTCAGCAGAGCTGCTTTAGAGCCAGAGAAACCAGGTCAGCAGAGCTGCTGTAGAGCCAGAGAACAAGGTCAGCAGAGCTGCTTTAGAGCCAGAGAAACCAGGTCAGCAGAGCTTCTCTAGAGCCAGAGAACCAGGTCAGCAGAGATGATATAGAGCCAGAGAAACCAGGTCAGTAGAGCTGCTTTAGATGGAGAGAACCAGGTCAGCAGAGCTGCTTTAGAGCCAGAGAAATAGGCCATCAGAGCTGCTTAAGAGCCAGAGAACCAGGTCAGCAGAGCTGCTTTAGAGCCAGAGAACCTGGTCAGCAGAGCTGCTCTAGAGCCAGAGAACCAAGTTAGCAGAGCAGCTTTAGAGCCATAGAACCAGGTCAGAAGAGCTGCTATAGAGCCAGAGAACCATGTCAGCAGAGCTCTTTAGATGGAAAGAACCAGGTCAGCAGAGCTGCTTTAGAGCCAGAGAACCAGGTCAGCAGAGCTGATTTAGAGCCAGAGAACCAGGAAGCAGAGCTGCTTTAGAGCCATAGAACCAGGTCAGCAGAGCTACTTTAGAGCCAGAGGACCAGGTCAGCAGAGCTACTCTAGAGGCAAAGAACCAGGTCAGCGGAGCTGCTCTAGAGGCAGAGAACCAGGTCAGCAGAGCTGCTCTAGAGGCAGAGAACCAGGTCAGCAGAGCTGCTCTAGAGCCAGAGAACCAGGACAGCAGAGCTGATTTAGAGCCAGAGAACCAGGTCAGGAGAGCTGATTTAGAGCGAGAGAACCAGCTCAGCAGAGCTGCTTCAGAGGGAGAGAACCAGGTCAGCAGGTCTGCTTTAGAGCCAAAGGACCTGGTCAGCAGAGCTGCTCTAGAGCCAGAGAACTAGGTCAGCAGAACTGCTTTAGAGCCATAGAACTGGGTCAGCAGAGCTGCTTTAGAGCCAGAGAACCAGGTCAGCAGAGCTGTTGTAGAGCCAGAGAATCGGGTCAGCAGAGCTGCTCTAGAGCCTAAGAACTAGGTCAGCAGAGCTGCTCTAGAGCCAGAGAGCCAGGTCAGCAGAGCTGCTGTAGAGCCAGGGAAACCAGGTCAGCAGAGCTGCTTTAGAGGGAGAGAATCAGATCAGCAGAGCTGCTTTAGAGCCGGAGAAATAGGCCATCAGAGCTGCTTAAAAGCAAGAGAACCAGGTCAGCAGAGCTGCTTTAGAGCCAGAGAAACCAGGTCAGCAGTGCTGCTGTAGAGCCAGAGAACAAGGTCAGAAGAGCTGCTTTAGAGCCAGAGAAACCAGGTCAGCAGAGCTTCTCTAGAGCCAGAGAACCAGGTCAGCAGAGCTGCTATAGAGCCAGAGAAACCAGGTCAGTAAAGCTGCTTTAGATGGAGAAACCAGGTCAGCAGATCTGCTTTAGAGCCGGAGAAATAGGCCATCAGAGCTGTTTGAGAGCCAGAGAGCGAGGTCAGCAGAGCTGCTTTAGAGCCAGAGAACCAGGTCAGCAGAGCTGCTCTAGAGCCAGAGAACCAAGTTAGCAGAGCAGCTTTAGAGCCATAGAACCAGGTCAGCAGAGCTGCTTTAGAGCCAGAGAACCATGTCAGCAGAGCTCTTTAGATAGAAAGAACCAGGTCAGCAGAGCTGCTTTAGAGCCAGAGAACCAGGTCAGCAGAGATGCTCTAGAGCCAGAGAACCAGGAAGCAGAGCTGCGTTAGAGCCATAGAACCAGGTCAGCAGAGCTGCTTTAGAGCCAGAGGACCAGGTCAGCAGAGCTGCTCTAGAGGCAAAGAATGAAGTCAGCAGAGCTGCTCTAGAGGCAGAGAACCATGTCAGCAGAGCTGCTCTAGAGGCAGAGAACCAGGTCAGCAGAGCTGCTCCAGAGGCAGAGAACCAGGTCAGCAGAGCTGCTCTAGACTAGAGCCAGAGAACAAGGTCAGAAGAGCTGCTTTAGAGCCAGAGAAACCAGGTCAGCAGAGCTTCTCTAGAGCCAGAGAACCAGGTCAGCAGAGCTGCTATAGAGCCAGAGAAACCAGGTCAGTAGAGCTGCTTTAGATGGAGAAACCAGGTCAGCAGATCTGCTTTAGAGCCGGAGAAATAAGCCATCAGAGCTGCTTGAAAGCCAGAGAACGAGGTCAGCAGAGCTGCTTTAGAGCCAGAGAACCAGGTCAGCAGAGCTGCTCTAGAGCCAGAGAAACCAGGTCAGCAGAGCTGCTGTAGAGCCAGAGAAACCAGGTCAGCAGAGCTGCCCTAGAGCCAGAGAAACCAGGTCAGCAGAGCCGCTGTAGAGCTAGAGAACCAGTTCAGCAGAGCTGCTTTAGAGCCAGAGAAACCAGGTCAGCAGTGCTGCTGTGGAGCCAGAGAAACCAGGTCAGCAGAGCTGCTCTAGAGCCAGAGAACCAGGTCAGCAGAGCTGCTATAGAGCTAGAGAAACCAGGTCAGTAGAGCTGATTTAGAGCGAGAGAACCAGGTCAGCAGAGCTGCTTCAGATGGAGATAACCAGGTCAGCAGGTCTGCTTTAGAGCCAAAGGACCCGGTCAGCAGAGCTGCTCTAGAGCCAGAGAACCAGGTCAGCAGAACTGCTTTAGAGCCATAGAACTGGGTCAGCAGAGCTGCTTTAGAGCCAGAGAACAAGGTCAGCAGAGCTGTTGTAGAGCCAGAGAATCAGGTCAGCAGAGCTGCTCTAGAGCCTAAGAACTAGGTCAGCAGAGCTGCTCTAGAGCCAGAGAGCCAGGTCAGCAGAGCTGCTGTAGAGCCAGGGAAACCAGGTCAGCAGAGCTGCTTTAGAGGGAGAGAATCAGGTCAGCAGAGCTGCTTTAGAGCCAGAGAAACCAGGTCAGCAGAGCTGCTGTAGAGCCAGAGAAACCAGGTCAGCAGAGCTGCTCTAGAGCCAGAGAACCAGGTCAGCAGAGCTGCTATAGAGCTAGAGAAACCAGGTCAGTAGAGCTGATTTAGAGCGAGAGAACCAGGTCAGCAGAGCTGCTTCAGAGGGAGATAACCAGGTCAGCAGGTCTGCTTTAGAGCCAAAGGACCCGGTCAGCAGAGCTGCTCTAGAGCCAGAGAACCAGGTCAGCAGAACTGCTTTAGAGCCATAGAACTGGGTCAGCAGAGCTGCTTTAGAGCCAGAGAACAAGGTCAGCAGAGCTGTTGTAGAGCCAGAGAATCAGGTCAGCAGAGCTGCTCTAGAGCCTAAGAACTAGGTCAGCAGAGCTGCTCCAGAGCCAGAGAGCCAGGTCAGCAGAGCTGCTGTAGAGCCAGGGAAACCAGGTCAGCAGAGCTGCTTTAGAGGGAGAGAATCAGGTCAGCAGAGCTGCTTTAGAGCCAGAGAAATAGGCCATCAGAGCTGCTTAAGAGCCAGAGAACCAGGTCAGCAGAGCTGCTTTAGAGCCAGAGAAGCAGGTCAGCAGAGCTGCTCTAGAGCCAGAGAACCAAGTTAGCAGAGCAGCTTTAGAGCCATAGAACCAGGTCAGCAGAGCTGCTTTAGAGCCAGAGAACCATGTCAGCAGAGCTCTTTAGATGGAAAGAACAAGGAAGCAGAGCTGCTTTAGTGCAATAGAACCAGGTCAGCAGAGCTGATTTAGAGCCAGGGAACCAGGTCAGCAGAGCTGCTCTAGAGGCAGAGAACCAGGACAGCAGAGCTGCTCTAGAGGCAGAGAACCAGGTTAACAGAGCTGCTCTGGAGCCAGAGAACCAGGTCAGCAGAGCTTATTTAGAGCCAGAGAAACCAGGTCAGCAGAGCATGCTGTAGAGCCAGAGAACCAGTTCAGCAGGGCTGCTTTAGAGGCAGAGAAACCAGGTCAGCAGAGCTGCTGTAGAGCCAGAGAAACCAGATCAGCAGAGCTGCTTTAGAACCAGAGAACCGGGTCAGCAGAGCTGCTATAGAGCCAGAAAAACCAGGTCAGTAGAGCTGATTTAGAGCGAGAGAACCAGGTCAGCAGAGCTGCTTTAGAGGGAGAGAACCAGGTCAGCAGGTCTGCTTTAGAGCCAAAGGACCTGGTCAGCAGAGCTGCTCTAGAGCCAGAGAACCGGGTCAGCAGAAGTGCTTTAGAGCCATAGAACTGGGTCAGCAGAGCTGCTTCAGAGCCAGAGAACCAGGTCAGCAGAGCTGCTTTAGAGCCAGAGAACCAGGTCAGCAGAGCTGTTGTAGAGCCAGAGAATCAGGTCAGCAGAGCTGCTCTAGAGCCTAAGAACTAGGTCAGCAGAGCTGCTCTAGAGCCAGAGAAACCAGGTCAGCAGAGCTGCTGTAGAGCCAGAGAAACCAGGTCAGCAGAGCTGCCCTAGTGGCAGATAACCAGGTCGGCAGAGCTGCTCTAGAGCCAGAGAACCAAGAAAGCAGAGCTGATTTAGAGCCAGAGACCCAGGTCAGCAGAGCTGCTTTATAGCCAGAGAACCAGGTCAGCAGAGCTGCTCTAGAGGCAGAACACCAAGTCAGCAGACCTGCTCTAGAGGCAGAGAACCAGGTCAGCAGAGCTGCTCTAGAGCCAGAGAACCAGGACAGCAGAGCTGATTTAGAGCCAGAGAACCAGGTCAGCAGAACGGCTTTATAGCCAGAGAACCAGGTCAGCAGAGCTGCTCTAGAGCCAGAGAAACCAGGTCAGCAGAGCTGCCCTAGAGCCAGAGAAACCAGGTCAGCAGAGCTGCTGTAGAGCTAGAGAACCAGTTCAGCAGAGCTGCTTTAGAGCCAGAGAAACCAGGTCAGCAGAGCTGCTTCAGAGGGAGAGAATCAGGTCAGCAGGTCTGCTTTAGAGCCAAAGGACCCGGTCAGCAGAGCTGCTCTAGAGCCAGAGAACCAGGTCAGCAGAACTTCTTTAGAGCCATGGAACTGGGTCAGCAGAGCTGCTTTAGAGCCAGAGAACCAGGTCAGCAGAGCTGTTGTAGAGCCAGAGAATCAGGTCAGCAGCGCTGCGCTAGAGCCTAAGAACTAGGTCAGCAGAGCTGCTCTAGAGCCAGAGAGCCAGGTCAGCAGAGCTGCTGTAGAGCCAGGGAAACCAGGTCAGCAGAGCTGCTTTAGAGGAAGAGAATCAGGTCAGCAGAGCTGCTTTAGAGCCGGAGAAATAGGCCATCAGAGCAGCTTAAGAGCCAGAGAACCAGGCCAGCAGAGCTGCTTTAGAGCCAGAGAACCAGGTCAGCAGAGGTGCTCTAGAGCCAGAGAACCAAGTTAGCAGAGCAGCTTTAGAGCCATAGAACCAGGTCAGCAGAGCTGCTTTAGAGCCAGAGAACCATGTCAGCAGAGCTCTTTAGATGGAAAGAACCAGGAAGCAGAGCTGCTTTAGAGCCATAGAACCAGGTCAGCAGAGCTGCTTTAGAGCCAGAGAACCAGGTCAGCAGAGCTGCTCTAGAGGCAGAGAACCAGGTCAGCAGAGCTTCTCTAGAGGCAGAGAACCAGGTCAGCAGAGCTGCTCTAGTGCCAGAGAACCAGGTCAGCAGAGCTGATTTAGAGCCAGAGAAACCAGGTCAGCAGAGCTGCTGTATAGCCAGAGAACCAGTTCAGCAGAGCTGCTTTAGAGGCAGAGAAACCAGGTTAGCAGAGCTGCTGTAGAGCCAGAGAAACTAGGTCAGCAGAGCTACTCTAGAACCAGAGAACCAGGTCAGCAGAGCTACTATAGAGCCAGAGAAACCAGGCCAGTAGAGCTGATTTAGAGCGAGAGAACCAGGTCAGCAGAGCTGCTTTAGAGGGAGAGAACCAGGTCAGCAGGTCTGCTTTATAGCCAAAGGACCTGGTCAGCAGAGCTGCTCTAGAGCCAGAGAACCGGGTCAGCAGAAGTGCTTTAGAGCCATAGAACTGTGTCAGCAGAGCTGCTTCAGAGCCAGACAACCAGGTCATCAGAGCTGCTTTAGAGCCAGAGAACCAGCTCAGTAGAGCTGTTGTAGAGCTAGAGAACCAGGTCAGCAGAGCTGCTCTAGAGCCTAAGAACTAGGTCAGCAGAGCTGCTCTAGAGCCAGAGAACCAGGTCAGCAGAGCTGCTGTAGAGCCAGAGAAACCAGGTCAGAAGATCTGCTTTAGAGGGAGAGAACCAGGTCAGCAGAGCTGCTCTAGAGCAAGAGAACCAAGTTAGCAGAGCAGCTTTAGCACCATAGAACCAGGTCAGCAGAGCTGATTAGAGCCAGAGAACCAGGTCAGCAGAGCTGCTCTAGAGCTTAAGAACCAGGTCAGCAGAGTCGCTCTAGAGACAGAGAACCAGGTTAGCAGAGCCGCTGTGGAGCTAGAGAAACCAGGTCAGTAGAGCTACTTTAGAGGGAGACAACCAGGTCAGCAGAGCTTCTCCAGAGGGAGAGAACCAGGTCAGCAGAGATGCTCCAGAGCCAGAGAACCATGTCAGCAGATCTGCTTTAGAGCCATAGAACCGGGTCAGCAGAGCTGCTCTAGAGCCAGCGAACCAGGTCAGCAGAGCTGATTTAGAGCCAGAGAACCAGATCAGCAGACCTGCTTCAGAGTCAGAGAAACCAGGTCAGTAGAGCTGCTGTAGAGCCAGAGAAACCAGGTCAGCAGAGCTGCTCTAGAGCCAGAGAAATCAGGTCAGCAGAGCTTCTGTAGAGCCAGAGAACCAGGTCAGCAGAGCTGCTTTAGAGCCAGAGAAACCAGGTCAGCAGAGCTGCTGTAGAGCCATAGAAACCAGGTCAGCAGAGCTGCTCTAGAGCCAGAGAACCAGGTCAGTAGAGCTGCTATAGAGCCAGAGAAACGAGGCCAGTAGAGCTGATTTCGAGCGAGAGAACCAGGTCAGCAGAGCTGCTTTAGAGGGAGAGAACCAGGTCAGCAGGTCTGCTTTAGAGCCAAAGGACCAAGTCAGCAGAGCTGCTCTAGAGCCAGAGAACTAGGTCAGCAGAACTGCTTTATAGCCATAGAACTGGGTCAGCAGAGCTGCTTTAGAGCCAGAGAACCAGGTCAGCAGAGCTGTTGTAGAGCCAGAGAATCGGATCAGCAGAGCTGCTCTAGAGCCTAAGAACTAGGTCAGCAGAGCTGCTCTAGAGCCAGAGAGCCAGGTCAGCAGAGCTGCTGTAGAGCCAGGGAAACCAGGTCAGCAGAGCTGCTTTAGAGGGAGAGAATCAGGTCAGCAGAGCTGCTTTAGAGCCGGAGAAATAGGCCATCAGAGCTGCTTAAGAGCCAGAGAACCAGGTCAGCAGAGCTGATTTAGAGCCAGAGAAGCAGGTCAGCAGAGCTGCTCTAGAGCCAGAGAACCAAGTTAGCAGAGCGGCTTTAGAGCCATAGAACCAGGTCAGCAGAGCTGCTTTAGAACCAGAGAACCATGTCAGCGGAGCTCTTTAGATGGAAAGAACAAGGAAGCAGAGCTGCTTTAGTGCCATAGAACCAGGTCAGCAGAGCTGCTTTAGAGCCAGAGAACCAGGTCAGCAGAGCTGCTCTAGAGGCAGAGAACCAGGTCAGCAGAGCTGCTCTAGAGGCAGAGAACCAGGTTAGCAGAGCTGCTCTAGAGCCAGAGAACCAGGTCAGCAGAGCTGATTTAGAGCCAGAGAAACCAGGTCAGTAGAGCTGCTGTAGAGCCAGAGAACCAGTTCAGCAGAGCTGCTTTAGAGGCAGAGAAACCAGGTTAGCAGAGCTGCTGTAGAGCCAGAGAAACCAGATCAGCAGAGCTGCTCTAGAACCAGAGAACCGGGTCAGCAGAGCTGCTATAGAGCCAGAGAAACCAGGTCAGTAGAGCTGATTTAGAGCGAGAGAACCAGGTCAGCAGAGCTGCTTTAGAGGGAGAGAACCAGGTCAGCAGGTCTGCTTTAGAGCCAAAGGACCTGGTCAGCAGAGCTGCTCTAGAGCCAGAGGTCCGGGTCAGCAGAAGTGCTTTAGAGCCATAGACCTGGGTCAGCGGAGCTGCTTCAGAGCCAGAGAACCAGGTCAGCAGAGCTGCTTTAGAGCCAGAGAACCAGGTCAGCAGAGCTGTTGTAGAGCCAGAGAATCAGGTCAGCAGAGCTGCTCTAGAGCCTAAGAACTAGGTCAGCAGAGCTGCTCTAGAGCCAGAGAACCAGGTCAGCAGAGCTGCAGTAGAGCCAGAGAAACCAGGTCAGCAAAGCTGCTTTAGAGGGAGAGAACCAGGTCAGCAGAGCTGCTCTAGAGCCAGAGAAACCAGGTCAGCAGAGCTGCTGTAGAGCCATAGAAACCAGGTCAGCAGAGCTGCTCTAGAGCCAGAGAACCAGGTCAGCAGAGCTGCTATAGAGCCAGAGAAACGAGGCCAGTAGAGCTGATTTCGAGCGAGAGAACCAGGTCAGCAGAGCTGCTTTAGAGGGAGAGAACCAGGTCAGCAGGTCTGCTTTAGAGCCAAAGGACCAAGTCAGCAGAGCTGCTCTAGAGCCAGAGAACTAGGTCAGCAGAACTGCTTTATAGCCATAGAACTGGGTCAGCAGAGCTGCTTTAGAGCCAGAGAACCAGGTCAGCAGAGCTGTTGTAGAGCCAGAGAATCGGATCAGCAGAGCTGCTCTAGAGCCTAAGAACTAGGTCAGCAGAGCTGCTCTAGAGCCAGAGAGCCAGGTCAGCAGAGCTGCTGTAGAGCCAGGGAAACCAGGTCAGCATAGCTGCTTTAGAGGGAGAGAATCAGGTCAGCAGAGCTGCTTTAGAGCCGGAGAAATAGGCCATCAGAGCTGCTTAAGAGCCAGAGAACCAGGTCAGCAGAGCTGCTTTAGAGCCAGAGAAGCAGGTCAGCAGAGCTGCTCTAGAGCCAGAGAACCAAGTTAGCAGAGCGGCTTTAGAGCCATAGAACCAGGTCAGCAGAGCTGCTTTAGAGCCAGAGAACCATGTCAGCGGAGCTCTTTAGATGGAAAGAACAAGGAAGCAGAGCTGCTTTAGTGCCATAGAACCAGGTCAGCAGAGCTGCTTTAGAGCCAGAGAACCAGGTCAGCAGAGCTGCTCTAGAGGCAGAGAACCAGGTCAGCAGAGCTGCTCCGCTTTCCGCAAACAACTAAAAACCTTCCTATTTCATCCAGTTTAATTTCCCCCTCCCTTTGTTGTGTTTTTTTTTGCTTTTTTTTTCTCTCTGGTCGGTTTTGGTGTTTTCAGCGCTTGGACGCCCTCGGGCAACAATTCGCGCTCTACAAATCGACATCCAATCCAATCCAATCCTCTAGAGGCAGAGAACCAGGTTAGCAGAGCTGCTCTAGAGCCAGAGAACCAGGTCAGCAGAGCTGATTTAGAGCCAGAGAAACCAGGTCAGTAGAGCTGCTGTAGAGCCAGAGAACCAGTTCAGCAGAGCTGCTTTAGAGGAAGAGAAACCAGGTTAGCAGAGCTGCTGTAGAGCCAGAGAAACCAGATCAGCAGAGCTGCTCTAGAACCAGAGAACTGGGTCAGCAGAGCTGCTCTAGAGCCAGAGAACCAGGTCAGCAGAGCTGCAGTAGAGCCAGAGAAACCAGGTCAGCAAAGCTGCTTTAGAGGGAGAGAACCAGGTCAGCAGAGCTGCTCTAGAGCCAGAGAACCAAGTTAGCAGAGCAGCTTTAGCGCCATAGAACCAGGTCAGCAGAGCTGATTAGAGCCAGAGAACCAGGTCAGCAGAGCTGCTCTAGAGCTTAAGAACCAGGTCAGCAGATTCGCTCTAGAGACAGAGAACCAGGTCAGCAGAGCTACTTTAGAGGGAGAGAACCAGGTCAGCAGAGCTGCTCCAGAGGGAGAGAACCAGGTCAGCAGAGATGCTCCAGAGCCAGAGAACCATGTCAGCAGATCTGCTTTAGAGACATAGAACCGGGTCAGCAGAGCTGCTTTAGAGCCAAAGAACCAGGTCAGCAGAGCTGTTGTAGAGCCAGAGTACCAGGTCAGAAGAGCTGCTCTAGAGGCAGAGAACCAGGTCAGCAGATCTGCTCTAGAGGCAGAGAACCAGGTCAGCAAAGCTGCTCTAGAGCCAGAGAACCAGGTCAGCAGAGCTGATTTAGAGCCAGAGAAACCAGGGCAGCAGAGATGCTTTAAAGCTAGAGAACCAGGTCAGCAGAGCTGCTCTAGAGCCAGAGAACCAGGTCAGCAGAGCTGCTTTAGAGCCAGAGAACCAGGTCAGCAGAGCTGCTATAGAGCCAGAGAAACCAGGTCAGCAGAGCTGCTTTAGAGGGAGAGAACCAGGTTAGCAGAGCTGCTTTAGAGCCGGAGAAATAGGACATCAGAGCTGCTTAAGAGCCAGAGAACCAGGTCAGCAGAGCTGCTTTAGAGCCAGAGAACCAGGTCAGCAGAGCTGCTCTAGAGCCAGAGAACCAATTTAGCAGAGCAGCTTTAGAGCCATAGAACCAGGTCAGCAGAGCTGCTTTAGAGCCAGAGAACCATGTCAGCAGAGCTCTTTAGATGGAAAGAACCAGGTCAGCAGAGCTGCTTTAGAGCCAGAGAACCAGGTCAGCAGAGCTGTTGTAGAGCCAGAGAATCAGGTCAGCAGAGCTGCTCTAGAGCCTAAGAACTAGGTCAGCAGAGCTGCTCTAGAGCCAGAGAACCAGGTCAGTAGAGCTGCTGTAGAGCCAGAGAAACCAGGTCAGCAGAGCTGCTTTAGAGGGAGAGAACCAGGTCAGCAGAGCTGCTCTAGAGCTTAAGAACCAGGTCAGCAAAGTCGCTCTAGAGACAGAGAACCAGGTCAGCAGAGCCACTGTGGAGCCAGAGAAACCAGGTCAGTAGAGCTACTTTAGAGGGAGAGAACCAGTTCAGCAGAGCTGCTCCAGAGGGAGATAACCAGGTCAGCAGAGATGCTCCAGAGCCAGAGAACCATGTCAGCAGATCTGCTTTGGAGCCATAGAACCGGGTCAGCAGAGCTGCTCTAGAGCCAGAGAACCAGGTCAGCAGAGCTGCTCTAGAGCCAGAGAAACCAGGTCAGCAGAGCTGCTGTAGAGCCAGAGAAACCAGGTCAGCAGAGCTGCTCTAGAGCCAGAGAAACCAGGTCAGCAGAGATGCTGTAGAGCTAGAGAACCAGTTCAGCAGAGCTGCTTTAGAGCCAGAGAAACCAGTTCAGCAGAGCTGCTGTAGAGCCAGAGAAACCAGGTCAGCGGAGCTGCTCTAGAGCCAGAGAACCAGGTCAGCAGAGCTGCTATAGAGCCAGAGAAACCAGGTCAGTAGAGCTGATTTAGAGCGAGAGAACCAGGTCAGCAGAGCTGCTTTAGAGGGAGAGAACCAGGTCAGCAGTTCTGCTTTAGAGCCAAAGGACCTGGTCGGCAGAGCTGCTCTAGAGCCAGAGAACCAGGTTAGCAGAGCTGCTTTAGAGCCGGAGAAATAGGACATCAGAGCTGCTTAAGAGCCAGAGAACCAGGTCAGCAGAGCTGCTTTAGAGCCAGAGAACCAGGTCAGCAGAGCTGCTCTAGAGCCAGAGAACCAATTTAGCAGAGCAGCTTTAGAGCCATAGAACCAGGTCATCAGAGCTGCTTTAGAGCCAGAGAACCATGTCAGCAGAGCTCTTTAGATGGAAAGAACCAGGTCAGCAGAGCTGCTTTAGAGCCAGAGAACCAGGTCAGCAGAGCTGTTGTAGAGCCAGAGAATCAGGTCAGCAGAGCTGCTCTAGAGCCTAAGAACCAGGTCAGCAGAGCTGCAGTAGAGCCAGAGAAACGAGGTCAGCAGAGCTGCTTTAGAGGGAGAGAACCAGGTCAGCAGAGCTGCTCTAGAGCCAGAGAACCAAGTTAGCAGAGCAGCTTTAGCGCCATCGAACCAGGTCAGCATAGCTGATTAGAGCCAGAGAACCAGGTGAGCAGAGCTGCTCTAGAGCTTAAGTACCAGGTCAGCAGATTCGGTCTAGAGACAGAGAACCAGGTCAGCAGAGCCGCTGTGGAGCCAGAGAAACCAGGTCAGTAGAGCTACTTTAGAGGGAGAGAACCAGGTCAGCAGAGCTGCTCCAGAGGGAGAGAACCAGGTCAGCAGAGATGCTCCAGAGCCAGAGAACCATGTCAGCAGATCTGCTTTAGAGCCATAGAACCGGGTCAGCAGAGCTGCTTTAGAGCCAAAGAACCAGGTCAGCAGAGCTGTTGTAGAGCCAGAGTACCAGGACAGCAGAGCTGCTCTAGAGGCAGAGAACCAGGTCAGCAGATCTGCTCTAGAGGCAGAGAACCAGGTCATCAGAGCTGCTCTAGAGCCAGAGAACCAGGTCAGCAGAGCTGATTTAGAGCCAGAGAAACCAGGTCAGCAGTGATGGTTTATAGCCAGAGAACCAGGTCAGCAGAGCTGCTCTAGAGCCAGAGAACCAGGTCAGCAGAGCTGCTTTATAGGCAGAGAACCAGGTCAGCAGAGCTGCTTTAGAGGGAGAGAACCAGGTTAGCAGAGCTGCTTTAGAGCCGGAGAAATAGGACATCAGAGCTGCTTAAGAGCCAGAGAACCAGGTCAGCAGAGCTGCTTTAGAGCCAGAGAACCAGGTCAGCAGAGCTGATTTAGAGCCAGAGAAACCAGGTCAGCAGAGATGCTTTATAGCCAGAGAACCAGGTCAGCAGAGCTGCTCTAGAGCCAGAGAACCAGGAAGCAGAGCTGCTTTAGAGCCATAGAATCAGGCCAGCAGAGCTGCTTTAGAGCCAGAGGACCAGGTCAGCAGAGCTGCTCTAGAGGCAGAGAACCAGGACAGAAGAGCTGATTTAGAGCCAGAGAACCAGGTCAGCAGAGCTGATTATAGTCAGAGAACCAGGTCAGCAGAGTTGCTCTAGAGCCAGAGAACCAGGTCAGCAGAGCTGCTCTAGAGCCAGAGAAACCAGGTCAGCAGAGCTACTGTAGAGCAAGAGAAACCAGGTCAGCAGAGCTGACTAGAGCCAGAGAAACCAGGTCAGCAGAGCTGCTGTAGAGCTAGAGAACCAGTTCAGCAGAGCTGCTTTAGAGCCAGAGAAACCAGTTCAGCAGAGCTGCTGTAGAGCCAGAGAAACCAGGTCAGCAGAGCTGCTCTAGAGCCAGAGAACCAGGTCAGCAGAGCTGCTATAGAGCCAGAGAAACCAGGTCAATAGAGCTGATTTAGAGCGAGAGAACCAGGTCAGCAGAGCTGCTTTAGAGGGAGAGAACCAGGTCAGCAGGTCTGCTTTAGAGCCAAAGGACCTGGTCAGCAGAGCTGCTCTAGAGCCAGAGAACCAGGTCAGCAGAACTGCTTTAGAGCCATAGAACAGGGTCAGCAGAGCTTCTTTAGAGCCAGAGAACCAGGTCAGCAGAGCTGTTGTAGAGCCAGAGAATTGGGTCAGCAGAGCTGCTCTAGAGCCTAAGAACTAGGTCAGCAGAGCTGCTTAAGAGCCAGAAAACCAGGTCAGCAGAGCTGCTTTAGAGCCAGAGAACCTTGGTCAGCAGAGCTACTCTAGAGGCAGAGAATCAAGTCAGCAGAGCTGCTCTAGAGGCAGAGAACCAGGTCAGCAGAGCTGCTCTAGAGCCACAGAACCAGGTCAGCAGAGTTGATTTAGAGTAGGGGTGGGCGGAATTTGCGTAATCGCGTTACGCAAATCTCCGCGAAACGGTAAAAAAATCTCCGCGAACACGCAGAAATTCCGCGAACACGCGGAATTGCTTGTTCGCGATACTTTTTTCCTGTTTGCGATCGCTGTTTGCGTGCTCGGGGTGAAATACCTCGCGAACACGCATATTGAGAACGCGAACAAGCAAAAAATTTCGCGAAGTCGCGGAACGCAGATTTTTGGGCAATTTCGCATTCTCCGCGGAACGCAAAATAACCCAAATTCCGCAAATTCCGCGAACGGAACGGAATTTACCGCCCAGGCCTAATTTAGAGCAAGAGAAAGCAGGTCAGCAGAGCTGCTGTAGAGCCAGAGAACCAGTTCAGCAGAGCTGCTTTAGAGGCAGAGAAACCAGGTCAGCAGAGCTGCTGTAGAGCCAGAGAAACCAGGTCAGCAGACCTGCTCTAGAACCAGAGAACCAGGTCAGCAGAGCTGCTATAGAGCCAGAGAAACCAGGTCAGTAGAGCTGAGTTAGAGCTAGAGAACCAGGTCAGCAGAGCTGCTTTGGAGGGAGAGAACCAGGTCAGCAGGTCTGCTTGAGAGCCAAAGGACCTGGTCAGCAGAGCTGCTCTAGAGCCAGTGAACCGGGTCAGCAGAACTGCTTTAGAGCCATAGAACTGGGTCAGCAGAGCTGCTTCAGAGCCAGAGAATCAGGTCAGCAGAGCTGCTTTAGAGCCAGAGAACCAGGTCAGCAGAGCTGTTGTAGAGCCAGAGAATCAGGTCAGCAGAGCTGCTCTAGAGCCTAAGAACTAGGTCAGCAGAGCTGCTCTAGAGCCAGAGAACCAGGTCAGTAGAGCTGCTGTAGAGCCAGAGAAACCAGGTCAGCAGAGCTGCTTTAGAGGGAGAGAACCAGGTCAGCAGAGCTGCTCTAGAGCTTAAGAACCAGGTCAGCAAAGTCGCTCTAGAGACAGAGAACCAGGTCAGCAGAGCCACTGTGGAGCCAGAGAAACCAGGTCAGTAGAGCTACTTTAGAGGGAGAGAACCAGTTCAGCAGAGCTGCTCCAGAGGGAGATAACCAGGTCAGCAGAGATGCTCCAGAGCCAGAGAACCATGTCAGCAGATCTGCTTTAGAGCCATAGAACCGGGTCAGCAGAGCTGCTCTAGAGCCAGAGAACCAGGTCAGCAGAGCTGCTCTAGAGCCAGAGAAACCAGGTCAGCAGAGCTGCTGTAGAGCCAGAGAAACCAGGTCAGCAGAGCTGCTCTAGAGCCAGAGAAACCAGGTCAGCAGAGATGCTGTAGAGCTAGAGAACCAGTTCAGCAGAGCTGCTTTAGAGCCAGAGAAACCAGTTCAGCAGAGCTGCTGTAGAGCCAGAGAAACCAGGTCAGCGGAGCTGCTCTAGAGCCAGAGAACCAGGTCAGCAGAGCTGCTATAGAGCCAGAGAAACCAGGTCAGTAGAGCTGATTTAGAGCGAGAGAACCAGGTCAGCAGAGCTGCTTTAGAGGGAGAAAACCAGGTCAGCAGTTCTGCTTTAGAGCCAAAGGACCTGGTCGGCAGAGCTGCTCTAGAGCCAGAGAACCAGGTCAGCAGAGCTGTTGTAGAGCCAGAGAATCGGGTCAGCAGAGCTGCTCTAGAGCCTAAGAACTAGGTCAGCAGAGCTGCTCTAGAGCCAGAGAACTAGGTCAGCAGAACTGCTTTAGAGCCATAGAACAGTGTCAGCAGAGCTGCTTTAGAGCCAGAGAACCAGGTCAGCAGAGCTGTTGTAGAGCCAGAGAATCGGGTCAGCAGAGCTGCTCTAGAGCCTAAGAACTAGGTCAGCAGAGCTGCTTAAGAGCCAGAAAACCAGGTCAGCAGAGCTGCTTTAGAGCCAGAGAACCTTGGTCAGCAGAGCTGCTCTAGAGCCAGTGAACCAAGTTAGCAGAGCAGCTTTAGAGCCATAGAACCAGGTCAGCAGAGCTGCTTTAGAGCCAAAGAACCATGTCAGCAGAGCTCTATAGATTGAAAGAACCAGGAAGCAGAGCTTCTTTAGAGCCATAGAACCAGGTCAGCAGAGCTGCTTTAGAGCCAGAGAACCAGGTCAGCAGAGCTGCTCTAGAGGCAGAGAACCAGGTCAGCAAAGCTGCTCTAGAGGCAGAGAACCAGGTCAGCAGAGCTGCTCTAGAGTCAGAGAACTAGGTCAGCAGAGCTGATTTAGAGCCAGAGAAACCAGGTCAGCAGAGCTGCTGTAGAGCCAGAGAACCAGTTCAGCAGAGCTGCTTTAGAGGCAGAGAAACCAGGTCAGCAGAGCTGCTGTAGAGCCAGAGAAACCAGGTCAGAAGAACTGCTCTAGAACCAGAGAACCAGGTCAGCAGAGCTGCTATAGAGCCAGAGAAACCAGGTCAGTAGAGCTGAGTTAGAGCTAGAGAACCAGGTCAGCAGAGCTGCTTTAGAGGGAGAGAACCAGGTCAGCAGGTCTGCTTGAGAGCCAAAGGACCTGGTCAGCAGAGCTGCTCTAGAGCCAGTGAACCGGGTCAGCAGAGCTGCTTTAGAGCCAGAGAACAAGGTCAGCAGACCTGTTGTAGAGCCAGAGAATCAGGTCAGCAGAGCTGCTCTAGAGCCTAAGAACTAGGTCAGCAGAGCTGCTCTAGAGACAGAGAACCAGGTCAGCAGAGCTGCTGTAGAGCCAGATAAACCAGGTCAGCAGAGCTGCTTTAGAGGGAGAGAACCAGGTCAGCAGAGCTGCTCTAGAGCCAGAGAACCAATTTAGCAGAGCAGCTTTAGAACCATAGAACCAGGTCAGCAGAGCTGATTAGAGCCAGAGAACCAGGTCAGCAGAGCTGCTCTAGAGCTTAAGAACCAGGTCAGCAGAGCCGCTGTGGAGCCAGAGAAATCAGGTCAGTAGAGCTACTTTAGAGGGAGAGAACCAGGTCAGCAGAGCTGCTCCAGAGGGAGATAACCCGGTCAGCAGAGATGCTCCAGAGCCAGAGAACCATGTCAGCAGATCTGCTTTAGAGCCATAGAACCGGGTCAGCAGAGCTGCTCTAGAGCCAGAGAACCAGGTCAGCAGAGCTGCTCTAGAGCCAGAGAAACCAGGTCAGCAGAGCTGCTGTAGAGCCAGAGAAACCAGGTGAGCAGAGCTGCTCTAGAGCCATATGGAAGAGATAAGAAGGTCAGGGCACTCGAAAAGACTGCACCAATCAAGAAAATGTGATACAGTATTGTAAATGAAAAGAGATGTGGTGCAAGAAGCCAGGGACGTGACCTTCATGCGCCCCTAATATTTGGTATCACCCAAAAAATGCACAAGACAGAAGTGGCTCAGCACACAACTTAAGTACAGATATAACGGACAAGATTATTCGTCACAGTCAATAAACAAACAGATGAGTAATGTATCCCCAAAGATTCACGATAAACTTCGAAGTCTTGAAGATGAGTTTCTCTTTATTTGGTAATTCAGATTTTTCATTTAAAATTACAGCATACAATTCATAGCCAGTTCATAGCCGACGCGTTTCATCCCAACGGGACTTCTTCAAGGCTTGCTAACAGTAATTTTAATAAAATCCATACAAATTAGAGTTTTCCATTTTCTCTTATTCTGTAATTATGCAGTCAGATGTCTAAGATCTCAATATTGGCCTGGACCCAGTGTCGGTATGGAGTAAAGTGTAGTCTCGACCCCTTGGCATATACGGAGCACGGACCCGGTGATTCTGAACATATCGCACGATCAAGGCCATCGTACCTTTCCTTTCTACACTTTACTCCATACCGACACTGGGTCCAGGCCAATATTGAGATCTTAGACATCTGACTGCATAATTACAGAATAAGAGAAAATGGAAAACTCTAATTTGTGTCGATTTTATTAAAATTACTGTTCGCAAGCCTTGAAGAAGTCCCGTTGGGACGAAACGCGTCGGCTATGAACTGGCTATGAATTGTATGCTGTAATTTTAAATGAAAAATCTGAATTACCAAATAAAGAGAAACTCATCTTCAAGACTTCAAAGTTTATCGTGAATCTTTGGGGATACATTACTCATCTGTTTGTTTATTGACTGTGACGAATAATCTTGTCCGTTATATCTGTACTTAAGTTGTGTGCTGAGCCACTTCTGTCTTCTGCTCTAGAGCCAGAGAAACCAGGTCAGCAGAGCTGCTGTAGAGCTAGAGAACCAGTTCAGCCGAGCTGCTTTAGAGCCAGAGAAACCAGTTCAGCAGAGCTGCTGTAGAGCCAGAGAAACCAGGTCAGCAGAGCTGCTCTAGAGCCAGAGAACCAGGTCAGCAGAGCTGCTATAGAGCCAGAGAAACCAGGTCAGTAGAGCTGAGTTAGAGCGAGAGAACCAGGTCAGCAGAGCTGCTTTAGAGGGAGAGAACGAGGTCAGCAGGTCTGCTTGAGAGCCAAAGGACCTGGTCAGCAGAGCTGCTCTAGAGCCTAAGAACTAGTTCAGCAGAGCTGCTTAAGAGCCAGAAAACCAGGTCAGCAGAGCTGCTTTAGAGCCAGAGAACCTTGGTCGGCAGAGCTGCTCTAGAGCCAGCGAACCAAGTTAGCAGAGCAGCTTTAGAGCCATAGAACCAGGTCAGCAGAGCTGCTTTAGAGCCAAAGAACCATGTCAGCAGAGCTCTATAGATTGAAAGAACCAGGAAGCAGAGCTGCTTTAGAGCCATAGAACCAGGTCAGCAGAGCTGCTTTAGAGCCAGAGAACCAGGTCAGCAGAGCTGCTCTAGAGGCAGAGAACCAGGTCAGCAAAGCTGCTCTAGACACAGAGAACCAGGTCAGCAGACTGCTCTACAGCCAGAGAACCAGGTCAGCAGAGCTGATTTAGAGCCAGAGAAACCAGGTCAGCAGAGCTGCTGTAGAGCCAGAGAACCAGTTCAGCAGAGCTGCTTTAGAGGCAGAGAAACCAGGTCAGCAGAGCTGCTGTAGAGCCAGAGAAACCAGGTCAGCAGACCTGCTCTAGAACCAGAGAACCAGGTCAGCAGAGCTGCTATAGAGCCAGAGAAACCAGGTCAGTAGAGCTGAGTTAGAGCGAGAGAACCAGGTCAGCAGAGCTGCTTTAGAGGGAGAGAACCAGGTCAGCAGAGATGCTGTAGAGCTAGAGAACCAGTTCAGCAGAGCTGCTTTAGAGCCAGAGAAACCATTTCAGCAGAGCAGCTGTAGAGCCAGAGAAACCAGGTCAGCAGAGCTGCTCTAGAGCCAGAGAACCAGGTCAGCAGAGCTGCTATAGAGCCAGAGAAACCAGGTCAGTAGAGCTGATTTAGAGCGAGAGAACCAGGTCAGCAGAGCTGCTTTAGAGGGAGAGAACCAGGTCAGCAGGTCTGCTTTAGAGCCAAAGGACCTGGTCGGCAGAGCTGCTCTAGAGCCAGAGAACCAGGTGAGCAGAGCTGTTGTAGAGCCAGAGAATCGGGCCAGCAGAGCTGCTCTAGAGCCTAAGAACTAGGTCAGCAGAGCTGCTTAAGAGCCAGAAAACCAGGTCAGCAGAGCTGCTTTAGAGCCAGAGAACCTTGGTCAGCAGAGCTGCTCTAGAGCCAGCGAACCAAGTTAGCAGATCAGCAGGTCAGCAGAGCTGCTTTAGAGCCAAAGATCCATGTCAGCAGAGCTCTATAGATTGAAAGAACCAGGAAGCAGAGCTGCTTTAGAGCCATGGAACCAGGTCAGCAGAGCTGCTTTAGAGCCAGAGAACCAGGTCAGCAGAGCTGCTCTAGAGGCAGAGAACCAGGTCAGCAAAGCTGCTCTAGAGGCAGAGAACCAGGTCAGCAGAGCTGCTCTAGAGCCAGAGAACCAGGTCAGCAGAGCTGATTTAGAGCCAGAGAAACCAACGTCAGCAGAGCTGCTGTAGAGCCAGAGAACCAGTTCAGCAGAGCTTCTTTAGAGGCAGAGAAACCAGGTCAGCAGAGCTGCTGTAGAGACAGAGAAACCAGGTCAGCAGAGCTGCTCTAGAGCCAGAGAACCAGGTCAGCAGAGCTGCTATAGAGCCAGAGAAACCAGGTCAGTAGAGCTGATTTAGAGCGAGAGAACCAGGTCAGCAGAGCTGCTTTAGAGGGAGAGAACCAGGTCAGCAGGTCTGCTTTAGAGCCAAAGGACCTGGTCGGCAGAGCTGCTCTAGAGCCAGAGAACCAGGTCAGCAGAACTGCTTTAGAGCCATAGAACAGGGTCAGCAGAGCTGCTTTAGAGCCAGAGAACCAGGTCAGCAGAGCTGTTGTAGAGCCAGAGAATTGGGTCAGCAGAGCTGCTCTAGAGCCTAAGAACTAGGTCAGCAGAGCTGCTTAAGAGCCAGAAAACTAGGTCAGCAGAGCTGCTTTAGAGCCAGAGAACCTTGGTCAGCAGAGCTGCTCTAGAGCCAGCGAACCAAGTTAGCAGATCAGCTTTAGAGCCATAGAACCAGGTCAGCAGAGCTGCTTTAGAGCCAAAGAACCATGTCAGCAGAGCTCTATAGATTGAAAGAACCAGGAAGCAGAGCTGCTTTAGAGCCATAGAACCAGGTCAGCAGAGCTGCTTTAGAGCCAGAGAACCAGGTCAGCAGAGCTGCTCTAGAGGCAGAGAACCAGGTCAGCAAAGCTGCTCTAGAGGCAGAGAACCAGGTCAGCAGAGCTGCTCTAGATCCAGAGAACCAGGTCAGCAGAGCTGATTTAGAGCCAGAGAAACCAACGTCAGCAGAGCTGCTGTAGAGCCAGAGAACCAGTTCAGCAGAGCTGCTTTAGAGGCAGAGAAACCAGGTCAGCAGAGCTGCTGTAGAGCCAGAGAAACCAGGTCAGCAGACGTGCTCTAGAACCAGAGAACCAGGTCAGCAGAGCTGCTATAGAGCCAGAGAAACCAGGTCAGTAGAGCTGAGTTAGAGCGAGAGAACCAGGTCAGCAGAGCTGCTTGAGAGCCAAACGACCTGGTCAGCAGAGCTGCTCTAGAGCCTGTGAACCGGGTCAGCAGAGCTGCTTCAGAGCCAGAGAACAAGGTCAGCAGAGCTGATTTAGAGCCAGAAAACCAGGTCAGCAGAGCTGTTGTAGAGCCAGAGAATCAGGTCAGCAGAGCTGCTCTAGAGCCTAAGAACTAGGTCAGCAGAGCTGCTTTAGAGCCAGAGAACCATGTCAGCAGAGCTGCTGGAGAGCCAGAGAAACCAGGTCAGCAGAGCTGCTTTAGAGGGAGAGAACCAGGTCAGCAGAGCTGCTCTAGAGCCAGAGAACCAAGTTAGCAGAGCAGCTTTAGCACCATAGAACCAGGTCAGCAGAGCTGATTAGAGCCAGAGAACCAGGTCAGCAGAGCTGCTCTAGAGCTTAAGAACCAGGTCAGCAGAGTCGCTCTAGAGACAGAGAACCAGGTCAGCAGAGCCGCTGTGGAGCCAGAGAAACCAGGTCAGTAGAGCTACTTTAGAGGGAGAGAACCAGGTCAGCAGAGCTGCTCCAGAGGGAGATAACCAGGTCAGCAGAGATGCTCCAGAGCCAGAGAACCATGTCAGCAGATCTGCTTTAGAGCCATAGAACCGGGTCAGCAGAGCTGCTCTAGAGCCAGAGAACCAGGTCAGCAGAGCTGCTCTAGAGCCAGAGAAACCAGGTCAGCAGAGCTGCTGTAGAGCCAGATAAACCAGGTCAGCAGAGCTGCTCTAGAGCCAGAGAAACCAGGTCAGCAGAGCTGCTGAAGAGCTAGAGAACCAGTTCAGCAGAGCTGCTTTAGAGCCAGAGAAACCAGTTCAGCAGAGCTGCTGTAGAGCCAGAGAAACCAGGTCAGCAGAGCTGCTCTAGAGCCAGAGAACCAGGTCAGCAGAGCTGCTATAGAGCCAGAGAAACCAGGTCAGTAGAGCTGATTTAGAGCGAGAGAACCAGGTCAGCAGAGCTGCTTTAGAGGGAGAGAACCAGGTCAGCAGGTCTGCTTTAGAGCCAAAGGACCTGGTCAGCAGAGCTGCTCTAGAGCCAGAGAACCAGGTCAGCAGAACTGCTTTAGAGCCATAGAACAGGGTCAGCAGAGCTGCTTTAGAGCCAGAGAACCAGGTCAGCAGAGCTGCTTTAGAGCCAAAGAACCATGTCAGCAGAGCTCTATAGATGGAAAGAACCAGGAAGCAGAGCTGCTTTAGAGCCATAGAACCAGGTCAGCAGAGCTGCTTTAGAGCCAGAGAACCAGGTCAGCAGAGCTGCTCTAGAGGCAGAGAACCAGGTCAGCAAAGCTGCTCTAGAGGCAGAGAACCAGGTCAGCAGAGCTGCTCTAGAGCCAGAGAACCAGGTCAGCAGAGCTGATTTAGAGCCAGAGAAACCAACGTCAGCAGAGCTGCTGTAGAGACAGAGAACCAGTTCAGCAGAGCTGCTTTAGAGGCAGAGAAACCAGGTCAGCAGAGCTGCTGTATAGCCAGCGAAACCAGGTCAGCAGACCTGCTCTAGAACCAGAGAACCAGGTCAGCAGAGCTGCTATAGAGCCAGAGAAACCAGGTCAGTAGAGCTGAGTTAGAGCGAGAGAACCAGGTCAGCAGAGCTGCTTGAGAGCCAAAGGACCTGGTCAGCAGAGCTGCTCTAGAGCCAGTGAACCGGGTCAGCAGAGCTGCTTCAGAGCCAGAGAACAAGGTCAGCAGAGCTGCTTTAGAGCCAGAGAACCAGGTCAGCAGAGCTGTTGTAGAGCCAGAAAATCAGGTCTTCAGAGCTGCTCTAGAGCCTAAGAACTAGGTCAGCAGAGCTGCTTTAGAGCCAGAGAACCAGGTCAGCAGAGCTGCTGTAGAGCCAGAGAAACCAGGTCAGCAGAGCTGCTTTAGAGGGAGAGAACCAGGTCAGCAGAGCTGCTCTAGAGCCAGAGAACCAAGTTAGCAGAGCAGCTTTAGCACCATAGAACCAGGTCAGCAGAGCTGATTAGAGCCAGAGAACCAGGTCAGCAGAGCTGCTCTAGAGCTTAATAACCAGGTCAGCAGACTCACTCTAGAGACAGAGAACCAGGTCAGCAGAGCCGCTGTGGAGCCAGAGAAACCAGGTCAGTAGAGCTACTTTAGAGGGAGAGAACCAGGTCAGCAGAGCTGCTTCAGAGGGAGATAACCAGGTCAGCAGAGATGCTCCAGAGCCAGAGAACCATGTCAGCAGATCTGCTTTAGAGCCATAGAACCGGGTCAGCAGAGCTGCTTGAGAGCCAAAGGACCTGGTCAGCAGAGCTGCTCTAGAGCCAGTGAACCGGGTCAGCAGAGCTGCTTCAGAGCCAGAGAACAAGGTCAGCAGAGCTGCTTTAGAGCCAGAGAACCAGGTCAGCAGAGCTGTTGTAGAGCCAGAAAATCAGGTCTTCAGAGCTGCTCTAGAGCCTAAGAACTAGGTCAGCAGAGCTGCTTTAGAGCCAGAGAACCAGGTCAGCAGAGCTGCTGTAGAGCCAGAGAAACCAGGTCAGCAGAGCTGCTTTAGAGGGAGAGAACCAGGTCAGCAGAGCTGCTCTAGAGCCAGAGAACCAAGTTAGCAGAGCAGCTTTAGCACCATAGAACCAGGTCAGCAGAGCTGATTAGAGCCAGAGAACCAGGTCAGCAGAGCTGCTCTATAGCTTAATAACCAGGTCAGCAGAGTCACTCTAGAGACAGAGAACCAGGTCAGCAGAGCCGCTGTGGAGCCAGAGAAACCAGGTCAGTAGAGCTACTTTAGAGGGAGAGAACCAGGTCAGCAGAGCTGCTTCAGAGGGAGATAACCAGGTCAGCAGAGATGCTCCAGAGCCAGAGAACCATGTCAGCAGATCTGCTTTAGAGCCATAGAACCGGGTCAGCAGAGCTGCTCTAGAGCCAGAGAACCAGGTCAGCAGAGCTGCTCTAGAGCCAGAGAAACCAGGTCAGCAGAGCTGCTGTAGAGCCAGATAAACCAGGTCAGCAGAGCTGCTCTAGAGCCAGAGAAACCAGGTCAGCAGAGCTGCTGTAGAGCTAGAGAACCAGTTCAGCAGAGCTGCTTTAGAGCCAGAGAAACCAGTTCAGCAGAGCTGCTGTAGAGCCAGAGAAACCAGGTCACCAGAGCTGCTCTAGAGCCAGAGAACCAGGTCAGCAGAGCTGCTATAGAGCCAGAGAAACCAGGTCAGTAGAGCTGATTTAGAGCGAGAGAACCAGGTCAGCAGGTCTGCTTTAGAGCCAAAGGACCTGGTCAGCAGAGCTGCTCTAGAGCCAGAGAACCAGGTCAGCAGAACTGCATTAGAGCCATAGAACAGGGTCAGCAGAGCTGCTTTAGAGCCAGAGAACCAGGTCAGCAGAGCTGTTGTAGAGCCAGAGAATCGGGTCAGCAGAGCTGCTCTAGAGCCTAAGAACTAGGTCAGCAGAGCTTCTTAAGAGCCAGAAAACCAGGTCAGCAGAGCTGCTTTAGAGCCAGAGAACCTTGTTCAGCAGAGCTGCTCTAGAGCCAGCGAACCAAGTTCGCAGAGCAGCTTTAGAGCCATAGAACCAGGTCAGCAGAGCTGCTTTAGAGCCGAAGAACCATGTCAGCAGAGCTCTATAGATTGAAAGAACCAGGAAGCAGAGCTGCTTTAGAGCCATAGAACCAGGTCAGCAGAGCTGCTTTAGAGCCAGAGAACCAGGTCAGCAGAGCTGCTCTAGAGGCAAAGAGCCAGGTCAGCAAAGCTGCTCTAGAGGCAGAGAACCAGGTCAGCAGACTGCTCTACTGCCAGAGAACCAGGTCAGCAGAGCTGATTTAGAGCCAGAGAAACCAGGTCAGCAGAGCTGCTGTAGAGCCAGAGAACCAGTTCAGCAGAGCTGCTTTAGAGGCAGAGAAACCAGGTCAGCAGAGCTGCTGTAGAGCCAGAGAAACCAGGTCAGCAGACCTGCTCTAGAACCAGAGAACCAGGTCAGCAGAGCTGCTATAGAGCCAGAGAAACCAGGTCAGTAGAGCTGAGTTCGAGCGAGAGAACCAGGTCAGCAGAGCTGCTTTCGAGGGAGAGAACCAGGTCAGCAGGTCTGCTTGAGAGACAAAGGACCTCGTCAGCAGAGCTGCTCTAGAGCCAGTGAACCGGGTCAGCAGAACTGCTTTAGAGCCATAGAACTGGGTCAGCAGAGCTGCTTCAGAGCCAGAGAACCAGGACAGCAGAGCTGCTTTAGAGCCAGAGAACCAGGTCAGCAGAGCTGTTGTAGAGCCAGAGAATCAGGTCAGCAGAGCTGCTCTAGAGCCTAAGAACTAGGTCAGCAGAGCTGCTCTAGAGCCAGAGAACCAGGTCAGCAGAGCTGCTGTAGAGCCAGAGAAACCAGTTCAGCAGAGCTGCTTTAGAGGGAGAGAACCAGGTCAGCAGAGCTGCTCTAGAGCCAGAGAACCAAGTTAGCAGAGCAGCTTTAGCACCATAGAACCAGGTCAGCAGAGCTGATTAGAACCAGAGAACCAGGTCAGCAGAGCTGCTCTAGAGCTTAAGAACCAGGTCAGCAGAGTCGCTCTAGAGACAGAGAACCAGGTCAGCAGAGCCGCTGTGGATCCAGAGAAACCAGGTCAGTAGAGCTACTTTCGAGGGAGAGAACCAGGTCAGCAGAGCTGCTCCAGAGGGAGATAACCAGGTCAGCAGAGCTGTTGTAGAGCCAGAGAATCAGGTCAGCAGAGCTGCTCTAGAGCCTAAGAACTAGGTCAGCAGAGCTGCTCTAGAGCCAGAGAACCAGGTCAGCAGAGCTGCAGTAGAGCCAGAGAAACCAGGTCAGCAGAGCTGCTTTAGAGGGAGAGAACCAGGTCAGCAGAGCTGCTCTAGAGCCAGAGAACCAAGTTAGCAGAGCAGCTTTAGCGCCATAGAACCAGGTCAGCAGAGCTGATTAGAGCCAGAGAACCAGGTCAGCAGAGCTGCTCTAGAGCCAGCGAACCAAGTTAGCAGAGCAGCTTTAGAGCCATAGAACCAGGTCAGCAGAGCTGCTTTAGAGCCAATGACCATGTCAGCAGAGCTCTATAGATTGAAAGTACCAGGAAGCAGAGCTGCTTTAGAGCCATAGAACCAGGTCAGCAGAGCTGCTTTAGAGCCAAAGAACCATGTCAGCAGAGCTCTATAGATTGAAAGTACCAGGAAGCAGAGCTGCTTTAAAGCCATAGAACCAGGTCAGCAGAGCTGCTTTAGAGCCAGAGAACCAGGTCAGCAGAGCTGCTCTAGAGGCAGAGAACCAGGTCAGCAAAGCTGCTCTAGAGGCAGAGAACCAGGTCAGCAGAGCTGCTCTAGAGCCAGAGAACCAGGTCAGCAGAGCTGATTTAGAGCCAGAGAAACCAGGTCAGCAGAGCTGCTGTAGAGCCAGAGAACCAGTTCAGCAGAGCTGCTTTAGAGGCAGAGAAACCAGGTCAGCAGAGCTGCTGAAGAGCCAGAGAAACCAGGTCAGCAGACCTGCTCTATAACCAGAGAACCAGGTCAGCAGAGCTGCTATAGAGCCAGAGAAACCAGGTCAGTAGAGCTGAGTTAGAGCGAGAGAACCAGGTCAGCAGAGCTGCTTTAGAGGGAGAGAACCAGGTCAGCAGGTCTGCTTGAGAGCCAAAGGACCTGGTCAGCAGAGCTGCTATAGAGCCAGTGAACCGGGTCAGCAGAACTGCTTTAGAGCCATAGAACTGGGTCAGCAGAGCTGCTTCAGAGCCAGAGAACCAGGTCAGCAGAGCTGCTTTAGAGCCAGAGAACCAGGTCAGCAGAGCTGTTGTAGAGCCAGAGAATCGGGTCAGCAGAGCTGCTCTAGAGCCTAAGAACTAGGTCAGCAGAGCTGCTCTAGAGCCAGAGAACCAGGTCAGCAGAGCTGCTGTAGAGCCAGA
Source organism: Triturus cristatus (assembly GCF_964204655.1). NCBI lineage: Eukaryota > Metazoa > Chordata > Amphibia > Caudata > Salamandridae > Triturus > Triturus cristatus. Next base: position 27,258,367 of record NC_140593.1, on the reverse strand, counting down.
GAAACCAGGTCAGCAGGGTTGCTTTAGAGGGAGAGAACCAGGTCAGCAGAGCTGCTCTAGAGCCAGAGAACCAAGTTAGCAGAGCAGCTTTAGCACCATAGAACCAGGTCAGCAGAGCTGATTAGAGCCAGAGAACCAGGTCAGCAGAGCTGCTCTAGAGCTTAAGAACCAGGTCAGCAGAGTCGCTCTAGAGACAGAGAACCAGGTCAGCAGAGCCGCTGTGGAGCCAGAGAAACCAGGTCAGTAGAGCTACTTTAGAGGGAGAGAACCAGGTCAGCAGAGCTGCTCCAGAGGGAGATAACCAGGTCAGCAGAGCTGTTGTAGAGCCAGAGAATCAGGTCAGTAGAGCTGCTCTAGAGCCTAATAACTAGGTCAGCAGAGCTGCTCTATAGCCATAGAACCAGGTCAGCAGAGCTGCAGTAGAGCCAGAGAAACCAGGTCAGCAGAGCTGCTTTAGAGGGAGAGAACCAGGTCAGCAGAGCTGCTCTAGAGCCAGAGAACCAAGTTAGCAGAGCAGCTTTAGCGCCATAGAACCAGGTCAGCAGAGCTGATTAGAGCCAGACAACCAGGTCAGCAGAGCTGCTCTAGAGCTTAAGAACCAGGTCAGCAGATTCGCTCTAGAGACAGAGAACCAGGTCAGCAGAGCCGCTGTGGAGCCAGAGAAACCAGGTCAGTAGAGCTAATTTAGAGGGAGAGAACCAGGCCAGCAGAGCTGCTCCAGAGGGAGAGAACCAGGTCAGCAGGGATGCTCCAGAGCCAGAGAACCATGTCAGAAGATCTGCTTTAGAGCCATAGAACCGGGTCAGCAGAGCTGCTTTAGAGCCAAAGAACCAGATCAGCAGAGCTGTTGTAGAGCCAGAGTACCAGGTCAGCAGAGCTGCTCTAGAGGCAGAGAACCAGGTCAGGAGATCTGCTCTAGAGGCAGAGAACCAGGTCAGCAGAGCTGCTCTAGAGCCAGAGAACCAGGTCAGCAGAGCTGATTTAGAGCCAGAGAAACCAGGTGAGCAGAGATGCTTTATAGCCAGAGAACCAGGTCAGCAGAGCTGCTCTAGAGCCAGAGAACCAGGTCAGCAGAGCTGCTTTAGAGCCAGAGAACCAGGTCAGCAGAGCTGCTCTAGAGGCAGAGAACCAGGTCAGCAGGTCTGCTTGAGAGCCAAAGGACCTCGTCAGCAGAGCTGCTCTAGAGCCAGTGAACCGGGTCAGCAGAACTGCTTTAGAGCCATAGAACTGGGTCAGCAGAGCTGCTTCAGAGCCAGAGAACCAGGACAGCAGAGCTGCTTTAGAGCCAGAGAACCAGGTCAGCAGAGCTGTTGTAGAGCCAGAGAATCAGGTCAGCAGAGCTGCTCTAGAGCCTAAGAACTAGGTCAGCAGAGCTGCTCTAGAGCCAGAGAACCAGGTCAGCAGAGCTGCTGTAGAGCCAGAGAAACCAGTTCAGCAGAGCTGCTTTAGAGGGAGAGAACCAGGTCAGCAGAGCTGCTCTAGAGCCAGAGAACCAAGTTAGCAGAGCAGCTTTAGCACCATAGAACCAGGTCAGCAGAGCTGATTAGAACCAGAGAACCAGGTCAGCAGAGCTGCTCTAGAGCTTAAGAACCAGGTCAGCAGAGTCGCTCTAGAGACAGAGAACCAGGTCAGCAGAGCCGCTGTGGAGCCAGAGAAACCAGGTCAGTAGAGCTACTTTCGAGGGAGAGAACCAGGTCAGCAGAGCTGCTCCAGAGGGAGATAACCAGGTCAGCAGAGCTGTTGTAGAGCCAGAGAATCAGGTCAGCAGAGCTGCTCTAGAGCCTAAGAACTAGGTCAGCAGAGCTGCTCTAGAGCCAGAGAACCAGGTCAGCAGAGCTGCAGTAGAGCCAGAGAAACCAGGTCAGCAGAGCTGCTTTAGAGGGAGAGAACCAGGTCAGCAGAGCTGCTCTAGAGCCAGAGAACCAAGTTAGCAGAGCAGCTTTAGCGCCATAGAACCAGGTCAGCAGAGCTGATTAGAGCCAGAGAACCAGGTCAGCAGAGCTGCTCTAGAGCCAGCGAACCAAGTTAGCAGAGCAGCTTTAGAGCCATAGAACCAGGTCAGCAGAGCTGCTTTAGAGCCAATGACCATGTCAGCAGAGCTCTATAGATTGAAAGTACCAGGAAGCAGAGCGCTTTAGAGCCATAGAACCAGGTCAGCAGAGCTGCTTTAGAGCCAAAGAACCATGTCAGCAGAGCTCTATAGATTGAAAGTACCAGGAAGCAGAGCTGCTTTAGAGCCATAGAACCAGGTCAGCAGAGCTGCTTTAGAGCCAGAGAACCAGGTCAGCAGAGCTGCTCTAGAGGCAGAGAACCAGGTCAGCAAAGCTGCTCTAGAGGCAAAGAACCAGGTCAGCAGAGCTGCTCTAGAGCCAGAGAACCAGGTCAGCAGAGCTGATTTAGAGCCAGAGAAACCAGGTCAGCAGAGCTGCTGTAGAGCCAGAGAACCAGTTCAGCAGAGCTGCTTTAGAGGCAGAGAAACCAGGTCAGCAGAGCTGCTGTAGAGCCAGAGAAACCAGGTCAGCAGACCTGCTCTATAACCAGAGAACCAGGTCAGCAGAGCTGCTATAGAGCCAGAGAAACCAGGTCAGTAGAGCTGAGTTAGAGCGAGAGAACCAGGTCAGCAGAGCTGCTTTAGAGGGAGAGAACCAGGTCAGCAGGTCTGCTTGAGAGCCAAAGGACCTGGTCAGCAGAGCTGCTATAGAGCCAGTGAACCGGGTCAGCAGAACTGCTTTAGAGCCATAGAACTGGGTCAGCAGAGCTGCTTCAGAGCCAGAGAACCAGGTCAGCAGAGCTGCTTTAGAGCCAGAGAACCAGGTCAGCAGAGCTGTTGTAGAGCCAGAGAATCGGGTCAGCAGAGCTGCTCTAGAGCCTAAGAACTAGGTCAGCAGAGCTGCTCTAGAGCCAGAGAACCAGGTCAGCAGAGCTGCTGTAGAGCCAGAGAAACCAGGTCAGCAGAGTTGCTTTAGAGGGAGAGAACCAGGTCAGCAGAGCTGCTCTAGAGCCAGAGAACCAAGTTAGCAGAGCAGCTTTAGCACCATAGAACCAGGTCAGCAGAGCTGATTAGAGCCAGAGAACCAGGTCAGCAGAGCTGCTCTAGAGCTTAAGAACCAGGTCAGCAGAGTCGCTCTAGAGACAGAGAACCAGGTCAGCAGAGCCGCTGTGGAGCCAGAGAAACCAGGTCAGTAGAGCTACTTTAGAGGGAGAGAACCAGGTCAGCAGAGCTGCTCCAGAGGGAGATAACCAGGTCAGCAGAGCTGTTGTAGAGCCAGAGAATCAGGTCAGTAGAGCTGCTCTAGAGCCTAAGAACTAGGTCAGCAGAGCTGCTCTAGAGCCATAGAACCAGGTCAGCAGAGCTGCAGTAGAGCCAGAGAAACCAGGTCAGCAGAGCTGCTTTAGAGGGAGAGAACCAGGTCAGCAGAGCTGCTCTAGAGCCAGAGAACCAAGTTAGCAGAGCAGCTTTAGCGCCATAGAACCAGGTCAGCAGAGCTGATTAGAGCCAGACAACCAGGTCAGCAGAGCTGCTCTAGAGCTTAAGAACCAGGTCAGCAGATTCGCTCTAGAGACAGAGAACCAGGTCAGCAGAGCCGCTGTGGAGCCAGAGAAACCAGGTCAGTAGAGCTAATTTAGAGGGAGAGAACCAGGCCAGCAGAGCTGCTCCAGAGGGAGAGAACCAGGTCAGCAGGGATGCTCCAGAGCCAGAGAACCATGTTGATGAATACAAGCCCCAGCTAGGCCCGCAAGAGACAAGGGTTCGCTCTTCTGTAACGAAATCTATAAGGAAGTTGGCACGGAAACTGCAAAGTACAAAAACAACGTTTATTAACCCTTAAGGGTGGTCCTACAATCCACACAACACTCTTCAGTATTGCAAGGAGTAGCACACCGAACTTGCGTACATTGTCCCCTTTTATACACAACAGAGGGGTTCATGAGTGGGTGGATACCACATGAAGTCGAAGAACATTACCATTTAGGGTCATTCTCGATACAGAATCAATACATGGGCGGAGCTAACTCACTCCCCGAGCCCGCAAAAACACATGGTCAAGCAAAGCTAATTATAACAGATGTGGTCAAGTCTGGGCATGCGCCAGATGGACAGGAGGGCTATTTATAAACTGTTGCTAGGCAGATTACAAGAGCAACTAACACAGAGGTCGGACTCTCCTCATGGCGAACACGTGGCAGCATATCAATACAAAATGGAGTCCGGACTTCGGCCAACATACTGAAGAGAACACGATAAAGAGAAGCATTAATGTTTTCAGTAAATGCTTAATCACATTCTGCTTTAATTTACAACAGACGACCCTTTCAGCATTTACTGAAGACATCCGGCTTCCAAGAATAATCATCGTATATGTCAATTATCATCATCCCTTTAACCTCTTTAGCTAGACCCTTCTGGCGAGCAACATCGGCAATAGCTTTCTTATCTGGAATGCAAAATGAAATGCATACAGAACAGCATAATGGTCCACATTGAATACACATACAGAGAAAGAACAGAATTGCTATGATAATACAAAGACCAGTTAGAACCTTCCAACCCCAGGCAGTAACCAACGCCCAAAACCATCCAGAAAAGGACCAAGTGCCGTTCTCTGTGTGTATTTCAGCTGCGATTTTGTGCAGCTTATTAATAGCGCTATAAACAGATGGCGTATGATCAGGGATAAACACACAGCAGCTACTTCCAATAACTTTACAAGCTCCTCCTCGATCAGCTAGCATCACATCTAATACCATACGATTCTGCAATGCAACAATTCGGGTTATCTGTAATTCTTCCGTAAGATTCCCAAGAGCAGCAGCAGTCTGATTAGTCACAGCTTCTACCACTCTCGTTAATCTCCGGATCTTCCTACTATTCAGAGCAGCTCCAACAAAGAAAAACAGTCCTAAGTTGAAATCAATATACTGCTGCAAGCTAGTATCGGTTTGATCCACATCATCAGTTGATAAAGTACGTTTATATCTATTTACAGTCACGTTATTCAGCAATTTCAAGTCTTTATGATATGACGCGGGTGCTAGAAATACAGGGGGTAATAGGAATGATACATAACATACCCCGGACCACCCAGCCGGCAAACGGTAATAACCTTTATTTCCACATACAAAATAGGTATTATGGGATGCTAGGAAGGTGCTGTTATTCAGTCCATCGATATTCAGAACAGTTAAACAATCGCTGACACCAACAGGGATAAAACCCACACTCTGGACACACAGGTCCGCCTGGGCTTGTGCCACTTGGATCACGAACTTGTCCTTCCCCACAGTGTCTCTAGTGTTCGTGAAGATATAGGGAATGGATTCATTGTCCGGTCGGTACTCTTCCCATTCCCAAATTGTTCCATTTGCTTGTGGATATCCATTTCTGTCCTGATGACATTCTTTATTAAGTCTGAACAGCAATCGCCCCACTGTCGGTTTCCGAGTAGCAAATAACAAAGTGTACCATGCCCTACAAGAGCCATTATGAGAGAAAGGAAGTGGTATGAATGGCGTACCTCCTGTCTTCTGATGGGCTGGCATCATCCCACATATCCAACAGTTCGTAGCGTTCGTAGCAACGTGGGTATGATGCAGCATCTGAATGAAAGTGTTATTCAAGTAGGACTGTCGATGTTTTAATTCTTGATACGGCAATGTATAAAAGTAGTGCTCCGCAGGCACCGGAGTTGTCAACACAAGTGTTTTCCGAGCAGGTGTGACCTCCTCCACAAACCATGTTGTTATGCCAACAATAGCTATTGTTAGCATGAACCCCAACGCACAAAGGACTTTCTTCGTCTCCATGTCAAAGAGAAACAGTACCCTGATATCTTCCTGTAACTAAAAGTCTGTCAGAACTCTTCCCCTTGGGCAGCGGTTGATTTCTTCACCAGCGGGCCAAGACGGGTGTCACTACACTAATGCAGGGCTGATCCCCCCCCCTTGCCTCATCGGCTCTCCGTTTCACTAACCCAAGGGCCGTTCTGACAGTATGTCCCGGTACTGAAGATCTCACTTCCTTGGTCGCAGATGATATTGCCTTCCTCCAGAAGTCGTGTGGTCCGAAAAGAGCTCCTCAGTGTCGTTTGGTCTCGCAACACGGCCTGTCTCTGCTGCCAGGACTTCTCGTTGATCGGTCAGCACGGCAGACTCCACCAATCCGGGCGGTACCTTCCGACAGTGTAAGGAATGGATCCAATTCTTCCTGTTCGAGACTCGCACTGCCGTCCTCGTTGCAAGAAGAACTTGCTCAGGTCCGACCCATCTCGGCTCCAAACTGTTCGATCTGTCGAAGACCTTTATCATCACATGATCTCCGGGCCGGAGACCATGTCCTTCGCCAGTAGACCGATCAGGGAGCGCCTCTCGGACCTGTTGATGAATAGAAACCAAGTTATCCGTTAACTGTGCCAGATAATCACTCATCATCACACAAGGTACATCATACACAGCCTTAGGCCTTGGTGGACCCCAAACATTCATTGGGCGTCCAAATACGATCTCATAAGGTGTAAGGCCGGTTCGAGAGTGTGGCACCGACCTAATGGACAATAACGCCATTGGCAAGGCGTCCGGCCAAGTCAAAGATGTCGAAGCTTGTATTTTGGCGATCTTAAGCTTCAGTGTACCATTATACTTCTCGACTAGTCCTGCAGACTGGGGGTGGAACACGGCGTGGAACTTCTGAGTGATGCCTAGGCCCTTCAAGACATACTTTATAACATCCGCTACAAAGTGAGGGCCATTATCACTCCATAGAAGTCTACAGACGCCGTATCGAGGGAAAAATTCTTTTAGCAGTACCTTCGCCGTGGTCATTGCAGTATTATCTTTCGTAGGGTACGCCTCAACCCATTTACTGAAGGCGCAGACCACTACTAGAACGTACTTCAAATTGTTACAGCGCTCAAGCTGGATATAATCCATCTGCAAAACCTCAAAGGGTGCAGTGGGCGTCGCAAATCCTCCTGCTGGAGTTCGCGTGCCTTTCCCTGGGTTATACTTCAGGCAGATCATACAGGTCTGCACCACCCTCTTTGCCGTGCTAGCAATCTCTGGATGCTCCCAGACTTGGGTAAGCAATTTTACAATTGCGGAAGCTCCAACATGTGCTAGCCCATGTGCCATTTGAACCATGGGTTGTACGAAAGCCGTGGGTAACTTCCATCTATCCATCTGTTTATTTCTCCAACAACCCTCGTCATCCAACTCTCCCTCGCTAGCCCATTGCTCCCGCTCCTTATCAGAAGCGGTTCTTTGTATTTCTCGCACTTCTTCCTTTGCATCACGCCATCTCTCCACCTGTGATTTCACTACATACATGGCAGTAGTACCGGGCTGCATCGCAGTCTCCCGTGCCACTCGGTCTGCTAACGCATTCCCTTCTCCAACTTTATCAACTACTTTCCTATGGGCACTACACTTAACAATAGCAATTTTCTTCGGGTACGTCAATGCAGTTAGAAGATTGTGGACTAACTCCCCATGCATTATCTGTACCCCATGTGACGTTAGAAACCCTCTCTCCTTCCAGAGTAGACCGAAATCGTGTGCTACTCCGAAGGCATAGCGGCTGTCTGTGTACACATTCACACACAATCCTGCACTGAGCTCACACGCTCGTGTTAACGCTATCAGTTCCGCTGCTTGAGCTGATTTCTGTGGTATGCGTGCTGTCTCCACTATCGTTTGTAATGTGGTAATTGCGTACGCCGCTGAAGCCGTACCATCTGGTAGCTTCAGGCAGGATCCGTCCACCCACAGTTCTCCATCTACCTCTGAAAAGGGCGTATCCTGGAGATCAATACGACCCTTTGTTTGTTCCTCAGTCACAAGAATACAATCATGCGCTTTCCGCGCCTCAGGCTGGGCCTCAGGGTATGGCAACAATGTGGCCGGGTTTAATGTTACGCACCTTTTCAACGTAATATGAGGAGCCAAGAGCGTCAACTCATATCCCGTTAAACGGGCACTGGTCAAATGCTGCGTCTTTGTTTGATTAAGCAGGGCATCAACAGCATGGGGAACTAACACCAACAATTTATGGGACAACACAATTCCTTCACTTTGGCGTATTGACACAGCTGTCGCCGCAACCGAGCGAAAACACCCTGGCAATGCGCGGGCGACAGGATCAAGTACAGCCGAAAAGTATGCACAAGGGCGTTGCTTATCACCATGCATCTGTACTAGAACTGACAATGCACATCCATCTTTCTCATGCACATACAACGAAAAGGGTTTCGCATAATCAGGGGTCCCTAACACTGGTGCTGAACAAAGGGCCTGTCGTAATTGCTGAAAAGCAGCATCACACTCATCTGACCAAGGGATTGGGATAGGCATATCTTTTGTCAAAAGAGCTAGTAATGGCTTAGCTATGTGTGAAAACCCCAATATCCACTGCCTACAAAAAGAAACGAGACCCAAAAATGCACGCACATCCTTCTGCGTGGATGGTCTCGGTGTGTCCAAGATTGCTTGGATACGATCTGGTGTGAGTGCACGCCCCTCCTTAGACAAAAGGTGACCCAAATAAGTCACCTTTGGTCTACAGAATTGCAATTTCTTCCTAGAGACCTTGTGATTGTGGGAGGCTAAAAAGGAAAGTAAGGATAGCGTGCTTTTCTCGCACAACTCCAGGGTGTCAGCCGCCAACAAGATGTCATCGACATATTGAATGAGGGCGACCCCCTCGAGTAAAGCAAAGGAATCCAACTGTCGTTTCAAAGCCTGACTGTAAATACTAGGGCTTTCTGTGTAGCCCTGGGGAATTCTACAAAAGCGGTAAGATCTATTGTTTAACGTGAACCCAAAAAGAAATCGGCTATCAGGGTGAATGGGAATAGAAAAGAAGGCATTTTTCAAATCAATCACTGAGAACACGGTCGCCGTAGGCGGGACCAAGGTAAGCAACGTCGTGATATCGGAAACCACCGGGTACTGAGGTATCACGATCTTGTTTACCTCCCTCAAATCAATTATAAACCGATAGACCTTTGCATCCGTGTCCTTTTTCAAAATAGGGAGAATCGGACTGTTACAGATATTATAGGGAACTTCTTCCACTACTCCTACTGCGATCAAATCTTGCACAATCTGTATGAGAGCTTCCTCGCCCTCCTGTGAAATACGATACTGCGGGAGGCGTGGTAGCACCGCCCCCTCCTGGACACTAATGTGGACCGGAGGAATCACCATTTGTCCCACATCCGTGTCCGACGTCGCCCATAAAGCGCGGGGGAGGGTAGCCAACAACGCATCCTCTGAGATCGTACACATCCGCCCAGATCGGGGGTAGTTGTCATTTAAAATCACCCTCACACCCTCAGGGGAAAAGCGAATCGTAGCCCTAAAGTGTTTTAACATGTCAAGGCCCATAATGTTATCCGGTGTGTACGGGGCAAGCAGGAACGGGCAGGGCGCAGAAAAACAATCAACCTTAAATGTAAGGGGCTGCGAAAGAGGGCTTCGGGAGAGTGTACCGTCAAACCCTACTGATGTAACCATTGAGCCGGATGGGGGAGCCCCCGGAACCAAGTACCTAGACAATGCACTACGTGTCGCTCCTGTATCCACGAGGAACTGATCAGTAGAACCTAAAACCTCAGCCGATACATAAGGACCCGTCTGATCGACCGGCACCTCAACTGATTCAGACCCCCATCCAACGCATTCCTATGCGTGCTGAGAATCGTGATATCCCGAGTGATCGATATCCGATACATGATACTGATGCTGGCGATCGAAAACATTCGAGCTATCTCGGTGCTGTCCTGCAGTATCAAAACGGACATTGTCATTAGAGTTCCCTCTAAAGTTCGAGAAGCCCCCTCTACCTCCCTGGCCACCCGGAGTGTGCCCCTGCCGCGAAGCACGCAACGCTGGGCACTCCCTGGCCCAATGGCCCAACTGCTTACAGTACGCACATTGGTTCCTATTCAAATCAGGTCGGCCCGAAGGGGGACCATAAGATCCGCCCCTTCCCCTATTGTTATTACCCCGGCGGGGCGGGCCATATACTTGCGCTAACATGACTTTTGTTTTGAGATCTTTCGATTTCTTCTCCTCCTGGCCCTTCGCCTCGTGCTCCTGACGCTCATAATACTGGGCGATGGTCAGAAGGGCCGTCGGTGTCGCGGAGGACCAAGAACTCTCACTCGCTTTTAACCGGGCCGCAACTGCCGGCAGCAGATTAGCCACATATTTGTCCGCGAAAAGGTGGCGGCCTGTGTCGTCGGTAAGCGACTGGCCACTAAAATCATGGAACGTTTCTTCAAAGCGCGTGAAGAAATCTGCCACTGACTCATCAACTTTCTGCTTACATGCCGCCAACATATTCCAGTCAATCTTTTTGGGGGGGATTATTGTTTTTAATTTAGCCACAATAGCCGCAGGGAGATCTAGAATATTCCGGGGTGGTTTCTGTGCGGGCTTCCGCTCCCTATCCTCATCCTCAAGGTCAGACCACCGAGCCTTAAAGGCAACTACGTCATCTACCTTTCGGACAGACCGCCACGTGTCCGGGGGTAAAATAAGACCAAAGAACAGATCTATATCCGCTAGGGTCATAATGCAAGAATTCAAGGCCCCCTCAACTTCTTCATAGAAGGCCGCTGGATTCTTGCGGGGGTCAGGCAATGCATTCTTTAATGCCATAACATCGGCCCTATGCCAAGGGGTATAAACCCAATTGTACACAAAATATCCCTTAGCATCGGCGGAGTTAATGTCCGAGCTAGTCCCCGCTCCTTTAGGAGGAACATACAAAGGCGCCGCCTCTCGCATTGGTTTAACATGCACTACGACATCCTTATCTGACTGGGAAGTGGATGGGTGGCCCCCTGCCGCAACCGAATCCAACTGCTGCTCCTCCTCCGCTCGTTGACGTGCTTTCTCTCTAAGCGCCAGCACCTCGTCCCGTAAGGCGAACAGTCGTCGAGCCGCCTCTGGAGCCTTAGGGGGAGAAAAAACACCATCATGTAATGCTCTAGCCTCCGATGTCACCTCGTCAGGCTCAAAAACACTGGAATATTTTCGGAAAGCAGCAATTACTTCCTCAGAAAAATGAGACAAAAAATACACCCTCTCCCTATCTTGCCACGACCCCCAAGCTTGAAATAAGTCCTCTAGGGACACCTTGCCCTTAAGTGCACGAAGGGAAAGTTTCCGAAGCTCAGCCATGTGCTCGGCCGATAACATGGACCGCGTGTCTACCTTACCCGAAGCTGGGCCAGAATCTTGCGGCCGTGGAGCAGACGCGCCAACATAAGGGGGCGGAGAGCGATCTAGTAAATAAAAATCATCATCAGGATTATTAAGGACAGGATAAAGCGGCTGGCGAACAACATATTGACCCGAAACTTGTAGCCTACGCTCTTTCTCTTGTCTATCCGTCTGCTCTTTGTCCTCCCGACGCTTTGCTTCTTGTGCTCGCACATGATCATTCTTCCGTTGCTCTTTATCAAACAGCGCTTTCTCACGTTTCTCTCGCTCACGCACTTCCTTCACCCATAACCGCACACACTCAAACATATCCTGACGAGCACGTCGCTTACACAGACACTGTTCCACATACTCAATCTTACGCATATCAAACGATCCATACAAAGGCCATCGCAACTCAGGATCCTTTTTGGTATATTTCCTCCACAACGTGCTGTACATTATGGAAGAAAGACCATGCTTCACGTACATATCCCTATTAGGAGTCCCCTCTGGGGGAGCTGGAGCAGATTCCTCGAGGTTCAACCGGTTACCCAAACAGCAGCACCACTTACGGAGTGCGCTAAAAGCAGGCATGCTAGGAATAATGCAAAATATGCAGTATTATCAAGAAAAATGGCACTTAATCGTTGCGCTGTTCCAAGTTTACACAGCTCCGGAGAAATTTCTCCACATTACCTGCCTATATGTGTTGCAACGCATATATTTTCACAAAGAAAAATTCAAAATATGACTAGTCACCATCAATCAAACTCAAAATAGCCAGACCAGGCTTCAAAACTCGGAGCAAGTACCGTACAACGGTTCTTACCAATCAAGAGTCCAGGTTCCAACTGCCAAGCTCCACAATCGCCCAAACGGCTCTCACGGCAGGACCGACAGAAGAGGTCTCAGTCGATGACCGGCGCCACCCAGACGGTCAGCTCGGAAGGGAAGGAAGAAAAACCTCGGGATGCCAGGGCTAAGACGCCACTGGCAGTGATCACGTCCCCGGCCAAACTCCTCACCTTCGTCGCGACCAGTCCTTCGAGCATCCGAGTCGCCGATGAGCCCCACGTGACGGGCGCCAATTGATGAATACAAGCCCCAGCTAGGCCCGCAAGAGACAAGGGTTCGCTCTTCTGTAACGAAATCTATAAGGAAGTTGGCACGGAAACTGCAAAGTACAAAAACAACGTTTATTAACCCTTAAGGGTGGTCCTACAATCCACACAACACTCTTCAGTATTGCAAGGAGTAGCACACCGAACTTGCGTACATTGTCCCCTTTTATACACAACAGAGGGGTTCATGAGTGGGTGGATACCACATGAAGTCGAAGAACATTACCATTTAGGGTCATTCTCGATACAGAATCAATACATGGGCGGAGCTAACTCACTCCCCGAGCCCGCAAAAACACATGGTCAAGCAAAGCTAATTATAACAGATGTGGTCAAGTCTGGGCATGCGCCAGATGGACAGGAGGGCTATTTATAAACTGTTGCTAGGCAGATTACAAGAGCAACTAACACAGAGGTCGGACTCTCCTCATGGCGAACACGTGGCAGCATATCAATACAAAATGGAGTCCGGACTTCGGCCAACATACTGAAGAGAACACGATAAAGAGAAGCATTAATGTTTTCAGTAAATGCTTAATCACATTCTGCTTTAATTTACAACAATGTCAGAAGATCTGCTTTAGAGCCATAGAACCGGGTCAGCAGAGCTGCTTTAGAGCCAAAGAACAAGATCAGCAGAGCTGTTGTAGAGCCAGAGTACCAGGTCAGCAGAGCTGCTCTAGAGGCAGAGAACCAGGTCAGGAGATCTGCTCTAGAGGCAGAGAACCAGGTCAGCAGAGCTGCTCTAGAGCCAGAGAACCAGGTCAGCAGAGCTGATTTAGAGCCAGAGAAACCAGGTGAGCAGAGATGCTTTATAGCCAGAGAACCAGGTCAGCAGAGCTGCTCTAGAGCCAGAGAACCAGGTCAGCATAGCTGCTATAGAGCCAGAGAAACCAGGTCAGCAGAGCTGCTTTAGAGGGAGAGAACCAGGTTAGCAGAGCTGCTTTCGAGCCGGAGAAATAGGACATCAGAGCTGATTAAGAGCTAAAGAACCAGGTCAGCAGAGCTGCTTTAGAGCCAGAGAACCAGGTCAGCAGAGCTGCTGTAGAGACAGAGGACCAAGTTAGCAGAGCAGCTTTAGAGCCATAGAACCAGGTCAGCAGAGCTGCTTTAGAGCCAGAGAACCATGTCAGCAGAGCTCTTTAGATGGAAAGAACCAGGTCAGCAGAGCTGCTTTAGAGCCAGAGAACCAGGTCAGCAGAGCTGCTCTAGAGCCAGAGAACCAGGAAGCAGAGCTGCTTTAGAGCCATAGAACCAGGTCAGCAGAGCTGCTTTAGAGCCAGAGGACCAGGTCAGCAGAGCTGCTCTAGAGGCAGAGAACCAGGTCAGCAGAGCTGCTTTAGAGCCAGAGAACCAGGTCAGCAGAGCTGCTCTAGAGCCAGAGAACCAGGAAGCAGAGCTGCTTTAGAGCCATAGAACCAGGTCAGCAGAGCTGCTTTAGAGCCAGAGGACCAGGTCAGCAGAGCTGCTCTAGAGGCAGAGAACCAGGTCAGCAGAGCTGCTTTAGAGCCAGAGAACCAGGTCAGCAGAGCTGCTATAGAGCCAGAGTACCAGGTCAGCAGAGCTGCTCTAGAGGCAGAGAACCAGGTCAGCAGAGCTGCTTTAGAGCCAGAGAACCAGGTCAGCAGAGCTGCTCTAGAGGCAGAGAACCAGGTCAGCAGAGCTGCTGTAGAGCCAGAGAAACCAGGTCAGCAGAGCTGCTCTAGAGCCAGAGAACCAGGTCAGCAGAGCTGATTTAGAGCCAGAGAAACCAGGTCAGCAGAGATGCTTTATAGCCAGAGAACCAGGCCAGCAGAGCTGCTCTAGAGCCAGATAACCAGGTCAGCAGAGCTGCTATAGAGCCAGAGAAACCAGGTCAGCAGAGCTGCTTTAGAGGGAGAAAACCAGGTTAGCAGAGCTGCTTTAGAGCCGGAGAAATAGGACATCAGAGCTTCTTAAGAGCCAGAGAACCAGGTCAGCAGAGCTGCTTTAGAGCCAGAGAACCAGGTCAGCAGAGCTGCTCTAGAGCCAGAGGACCAAGTTAGCAGAGCAGCTTTAGAGCCATAGAACCAGGTCAGCAGAGCTGCTTTAGAGCCAGAGAACCATGTCAGCAGAGCTCTTTAGATGGAAAGAACCAGGTCAGCAGAGCTGCTTTAGAGCCAGAGAACCAGGTCAGCAGAGCTGCTCTAGAGCCAGAGAACCAGGAAGCAGAGCTGCTTTAGAGCCATAGAACCAGGTCAGCAGAGCTGCTTTAGAGCCAGAGGACCAGGTCAGCAGAGCTGCTCTAGAGGCAGAGAACCAGGTCAGCAGAGCTGCTTTAGAGCCAGAGAACCAGGTCAGCAGAGCTGCTATAGAGCCAGACAAACCAGGTCAGCAGAGCTGCTTTAGAGGGAGAGAACCAGGTTAGCAGAGCTGCTTTAGAGCCGGAGAAATAGGACATCAGAGCTGCTTAAGAGCCAGAGAACCAGGTCAGCAGAGCTGCTTTAGAGCCCGAGAACCAGGTCAGCAGAGCTGCTCTAGAGCCAGAGAACCAATTTAGCAGAGCAGCTTTAGAGCCATAGAACCAGGTCAGCAGGGCTGCTTTAGAGCCAGAGAACCATGTCAGCAGAGCTCTTTAGATGGAAAGAACCAGGTCAGCAGAGCTGCTTTAGAGCCAGAGAACCAGGTCATCAGAGCTGTTCTAGAGCCAGAGAACCAGGAAGCAGAGCTGCTTTAGAGCCATAGAACCAGGTCAGCAGAGATGCTTTAGAGCCAGAGGACCAGGTCAGCAGAGCTGCTCTAGAGGCAGAGAACCAGGTCAGCAGAGCTGCTCTAGAGGCAGAGAATCAAGTCAGCAGAGCTGCTCTAGAGGCAGAGAACCAGGTCAGCAGAGCTGCTCTAGAGCCAGAGAACCAGGACAGCAGAGCTGATTTAGAGCCAGAGAACCAGGTCAGCAGAGCTGATTATAGTCAGAGAACCAGGTCAGCAGAGTTGCTCTAGAGCCAGAGAACCAGGTCAGCAGAGCTGCTCTAGAGCCAGAGAAACCAGGTCAGCAGAGCTGCTGTAGAGCCAGAGAAACCAGGTCAGCAGAGCTGCTCCAGAGCCAGAGAAACCAGGTCAGCAGAGCTGCTGTAGAGCCAGAGAACCAGTTCAGCAGAGCTGCTTTAGAGCCAGAGAAACCAGTTCAGCAGAGCTGCTGTAGAGCCAGAGAAACCAGGTCAGCAGAGCTGCTCTAGAACCAGAGAACCAGGTCAGCAGAGCTGCTATAGAGCCAGAGAAACCAGGTCAGTAGAGCTGAGTTAGAGCGAGAGAACCAGGTCAGCAGAGCTGAGTTAGAGCGAGAGAACCAGGTCAGCAGAGCTGCTTTAGAGGGAGAGAACCAGGTCAGCAGGTCTGCTTGAGAGCCAAAGGACCTGGTCAGCAGAGCTGCTCTAGAGCCAGTGAACCGGGTCAGCGGAACTGCTTTAGAGCCATAGAACTGGGTCAGGAGAGCTGCTTCAGAGCCAGAGAACCAGGTCAGCAGAGCTGCTTTAGAGCCAGAGAACCAGGTCAGCAGCGCTGTTGTAGAGCCAGAGAATCAGGTCAGCAGAGCTGCTCTAGAGCCTAAGAACTAGGTCAGCAGAGCTGCTCTAGAGCCAGAGAACCAGGTCAGCAGAGCTGCTGTAGAGCCAGAGATACCAGGTCAGCAGAGCTGCTTTAGAGGGAGAGAACCAGGTCAGCAGAGCTGCTCTAGAGCCAGAGAACCAAGTTAGCAGAGCAGCTTTAGCACCATAGAACCAGGTCAGCAGAGCTGATTAGAGCCAGAGAACCAGGTCAGCAGAGCTGCTCTAGAGCTTAAGAACCAAGTCAGCAGAGTCGCTCTAGAGACAGAGAACCAGGTCAGCAGAGCCGCTGTGGAGCCAGAGAAACCAGGTCAGTAGAGCTACTTTAGAGGGAGAGAACAAGGTCAGCAGAGCTGCTCCAGAGGGAGATAACCAGGTCAGCAGAGATGCTCCAGAGCCAGAGAACCATGTCAGCAGATCTGCTTTAGAGCCATAGAACCGGGTCAGCAGAGCTGCTCTAGAGCCAGAGAACCAGGTCAGCAGAGCTGCTGTAGAGCTAGAGAACCAGTTCAGCAGAGCTGCTTTAGAGCCAGAGAAACCAGGTCAGCAGAGCTACTGTAGAGCCAGAGAAACCAGGTCAGCAAAGCTGCTCTAGAGCCAGAGAACCAGGTCAGCAGAGCTTCTGTAGAGCCAGAGAAACCAGGTCAGTAGAGCTGATTTAGAGCGAGAGAACCAGGTCAGCAGAGCTGCTTTAGAGGGAGAGAACCAGGTCAGCAGGTCTGCTTTAGAGCCAAAGGACCTGGTCAGCAGAGCTGCTCTAGAGCCAGAGAACCAGGTCAGCAGAACTGCTTTAGAGCCATAGAAGTGGGTCAGCAGAGCTGCTTTAGAGCCAGAGAACCAGGTCAGCAGAGCTGTTGTAGAGCCAGAGAATCGGGTCAGCAGAGCTGCTCTAGAGCCTAAGAACTAGGTCAGCAGAGCTGCTCTAGAGCCAGAGAACCAGGTCAGCAGAGCTGCTGTAGAGCCAGAGAAACCAGGTCAGCAGAGCTGCTTTAGAGGGAGAGAACCAGGTCAGCAGAGCTGCTTTAGAACGGGAGAAATAGGCCATCAGAGCTGCTTTAGAGCCAGAGAACCAGGTCAGCAGAGCTGCTCTAGAGCCAGAGAACCAAGTTAGCGAGCAGCTTTAGTGCCATAGAACCAGGTCAGCAGAGCTGCTTTAGAGCCAGAGAACCAGGTCAGCAGAGCTGCTCTAGAGCTTAAGAACCAGGTCAGCAGAGTCGCTCTAGAGACAGAGAACCAGGTCAGCAGAGCCGCTGTGGAGCCAGAGAAACCAGGTCAGTAGAGCTGCTTTAGAGGGAGAGAGCCAGGTCAGCAGAGCTGCTCCAGAGGGAGAGAACCAGGTCAGCAGAGATGCTTCAGAGCCAGAGAACCATGTCAGCAGATCTGCTTTAGAGCCATAGAACCGGCTCAACAGAGCTCCTTTAGAGCCAAAGAACCAGGTCAACAGAGCTGTTGTAGAGCCAGAGAACCAGATCATCAGAGCTGCTCTGTAGCCGAAGAACAAGGTCAGCGGAGCTGCTCTAGAGCCAGAGAAACAGGTCAGCAGAGATGCTCTAGCTGACACTGACTGACTGACTGACTGACACTGACAGATTGACACTGACTGACACTGATTGACTGACACTGACTGAATGACAATGACTGACACTGATTGACTGACACTGACTGACTGACACTGACAGACACTGATTGAATGACACTGACTGACTGACACTGACACTGATTGACTGACACTGACTTACACTGACTGACACTGACACTGAGTGACTGACACTGACTGACACTGACTGACTGACTGATTGACACTGACTGACACTGACTGACTACTCTCTACTACTCTACTACTCACTCTCTACTACTCGCTCTCTACTACTCTCTACTACTCTCTCTCTACTACTCACACTCTACTACTGTCTACTACTCACTCTCTACTACTCACTCTCTACTATTCACTCTCTACTACTCGCTCTCTACTATTCTACTAATCACTCTCTACTATTTGCTCTCTACTACTCTCTACTACTCACTCTCTACTAGTCTCTACTACTCACTCTCTACTACTCACTCTCTACTACTCTACTACTCTCTACTACTCTCTCTACTACTCACTCTCTACTATTCTCTACTACTCACTCTACTACTCTATATTACTCTTTACCACTCACTCTCTACTACTCTACTACTCACTCTCTACTACTCTCTCTACTACTCACTCTCTACTACTCACTCTACTACTCTCTACTACTCACTCTCTACTACTCACTCTTTACTACTCACTCTACTACTCTCTACTACTCACTCTCCACTACTCTCTCTCTACTACTCACTCTCTACTCTTCTCTACTACTCACTCTCTACTACCCACTCTCTACTATTCGCTCTCTACTACTCTCTACTTCTCATTCGTCACTACTCACTCTCTACTACTCACTCTGAACTACTCTCTACAACTCACTCTATTACTCACTCTCTACTACTCTACAACTCTCTACTACTTTCTCTACTTCTCACTCTCTACTATTCTCTAATACTCACTATCTACTGTACACTTTCTACTACTCACTCTCTACTATTCACTCTCTACTCCTCGCTCTCTACTACTCTCTCCTACTCACTCCCTACTAGTCTCTACTACTCACTCTCTGCTACTCACTCTCTACTACTCTACTACTCTCTACTACTCTGTCTACTACTCACTCTCTACTATTTTCTACTACTCACTCTACTACTCTCTATTACTCTTTACCACTCACTCTCTGCTACTCTACTACTCACTCTCTACTACTCTCTCTCTACTAATCACTCTCTACTACTCACTCTACTACTCTCTACTACTCACTCTCTACTACTCACTCTCTACTACTCTCTCTCTACTACTCACTCTCTACTACTCACTCTCTACTACTCTCTACTACTCACTCTCTACTGCTCTCTCTACTACTACTCTCTACTAATCTCTGCTACTCCCTCTCTACTACTCACTATACTACTCACTCTCTACTACTCCCTCTTTACTACTCTCTACTACTCACTCTACTACTCACTCTCTACTACTCTCTACTGCTCTCTCTCTGCTACTCACTCTCTACTTCTCACTCTCTCCTACTCTCTACTACTCACTCTCTATTACTCACTCTCTACTACTCTCTACTACTCACTCTCTACTACTCTCTATTACTCTCTACTACTCACTCTACTACTCACTCTCTACTATTCTCTACTAACTCTCTACTGCTCACTCTCTATTACTCACTCTACTACTCTCTACTACTCACGCTCTGAAACTCTCTCTACTACTCTCTACTTCTCTCTACTACTCACTCTCTACTCTCTACTCTACCTCAACCTCTACCTCTACCTCTCTACCTCTACCTCTCTACCTCTACATCTCTACCTCTACACCTCTACCTCTACACCTCTACCTCTATACCTCTAACTCTCTACCTCTCTCTACCTCTCTCTACACGCACACATATGCACATATATATGCATATGCATTTATATATATGTATGTGTATATATACATATATATACATACATATATAAACATATATATAATCTGTATATCTATATAAATACAAATATAAATGCATGCATACAAATACATATACATATACATATATGCATTCATATGCATGTTATGTACATGAAAGTTTGAAAAACACTAATACAAGCAAAGCTAAAAAGCCACCTAATTACAGACAGAATTGCTTTAACTTAAACGAGGGCGAGGCCTATTGCATTTTCAATGCTTGTTTACTTGGTTCCATCAAGAAGGCATTCAGATGTATCACACATTTGCCATAAATTCTGAATGGTAGCTCTCTAGTTGCTCATTAGATCACTGTAGGAAAGCTACTGCTCACCAGGGAAGTATGTTGTTGGTATTCAAAGTGCATGTTTCAGTCTGCATGTCAGAATGTTTTAATGAAATAGAAGAGAGTTTGAGAAGTCGAAATGTGCACTAATTTTTCTTTCTGCAGCATTATTCATAATTTGTATGGCAAAATGAACCCCCTCATTGTGTTCCTTTGCAAATTAAATGTTTTAAGTGTTACCACTTTATTCCAATCAAGATGGCTTCAGGTGTGCCATACTTTTGTCATAAGTAAGACTGTTAGCGCTCTAGTTGTTATTTAGAACACTCTGGGACATTTTGTCATTGGGCTATACTTGGGCTACATCTGGGTAATAGTTGTGCTACATTTGGGCTCTTTTGTCTCTGGTAGCCATCTTGGGAGACTTGTTTGTTATGAAGTTTCCTAATTTCCTCATTTACTACAGTCTCCTCAGTAGGAATACCTTCAGTTTTTTGCTTTGATTCCATCAAGAAGGCATTCAAATGTGTCACACATTTGCCATAAATTCTGTATGTGAGCACTCTAGTTGCTCATTAGATCACTGTAGTAAAGCTACTGCTCACCAGGGAAGTCTGCTGCTGGTATTCAAAGTGCATGTTTCAGTCTGCATGTCAGAATATTTTAATGAAATACAAGAGGATTTGAGAAGTCACTCAAAATGTTCCCTAATTTTTCTTTCTGCAGCACTAATCATACTTTCTATGGCAAAATGAACCCCCTCGTTGTGTTCCTTTTTAAATTAAATGTTTTAAGTGTTACCACTTTATTGCAATCAAGATGGCTTCAGTTGTGCAATACGTTTGTCATAAGTAGGACTGTTAGCACATGGGTTGTTCTTTAGAACACTCTGGGAAGCTGCAGTAGAACACAAAGGAATCAACTGACAGTCTCTGCCCTTGTTGGATGTACATGTTTTACTGAGAATGTCAGACTTCATTCTCACATGACTGAGAAAGATAATGGGAATTTACAGAAAATATACTCTTTGGTTAGATTATAGATCACCTTCCAAACCTCTGTGGGAAAAGCATGAGAAAATATTTTTCTCTCAAACATGATTCATGATATCCCAGCAGAAGGCTTTTTCACATGGTAAAATCACCTTAGAACACACCAGAATTCCTAAAACGAGTATGATTCCATCAACAAATGATTTATAATGTAACTAAAGTCTTAAAACCTTCTATTAACTGCAATGCTTTTTAACCCCTTCAGCGCTGCGCGGATTCCCCCTCGGTGCTGAAGGGTTCGAGCGCGGGCGGGGCCATGAGGGAACGGTTCCGTCATGAGCACAGCTCAACCGATGCTCATGACGGAATCGTTCCGTCATGAGCATGGAAGGGGTTAATAAGGTGCTATCATGTATATTGGTCCCAAGATGGCTGTCAACACTTCTTGGATGAAGTGCTGACAGCCAATCCGATCTCACAATGAGAAGTGTGGTTAGGCTCCGCCCAGATATATATGTGATTTTGATCTTCTCAGGAACAACTGAACAGATTGACACCATTTAAGCAAAAGCACCTCTTTGCCAAATTTGGTGTAATTCCGTTCAGCACTTCGGGCTGTAGCTGTGGCTAAAGGTCCTATGGGAAATTGCATGGGGAAAACACAGTTTGGGAACCCCCTTTTTTTCTCGGCCCCCACTACACAAATCATCCTGAGACTTTCAGGATAGGAGCGGACCAGAGCTGGCCAAAAGTTTTGAAAATTTCGTGAAGATTCATCAATCTGCGCCAAAGTTATTGGGAATAGAATGTTGCGGACTTACTATGCAAAATAGCTCATAACTATAACTACCTACTGGCGACCGCCAGTAGGTAATATATATATATATATACTGAGCACTGATGTGGAAACAGCAACAAGGATTTAGGATGGATCCCGACAACTGAGGCCAATGTGTGGCTTTCAAAATATCCGGCAGTGACATTTTTGCATCCATTCAGGAAGAAAGAAAGCCGGTACTACAATTCCCACAGTACCTTGCACTGTCTCAATCGAGCATCCCATCTGGGGGTGTGATATTTGGATTATTTAAATGAGGGGACCAAAAGCACAGGGGGTGGGGTCAATGTGGATAGTGTTTTTTTTATTTCAATTTTATAATTTCATGTTGCCAAAATTTAGTTTTTTTTACCTATTAATAAGCCCTGTACATTTGGTGGCCTTCGGCCACCAAAAGCACAGGAGGTGGGGTAAGTGTGGATAGTGTTTTTTTTATTTTTATTTTTTTACCGTACGCTTACGGTAAGCGTACGGTAAGCGTACCCCGCGAAATTGCCGAAAAAAAAATAAAACCGTTTTTGCTCTTGGGGGATGTTTGTGGACTCCCTCAACATGACTATGTGGGAGGGAGTTGTCAAAACAGCCCCGTAACATGTTTTTGGCCATCATGTTTGATAAACAACACTCAGTGCGAGAGACAAAATGGCGGCCGCCGCTTCCTGGTTTCGGCCGATTCGAATGTTTACTAAGATCTAAGAGCCAATCAGAATCGCGCTCGCGCACGCCACCGTACGCTTACGGTAAGCGTACGGTAAGCGTACCGTAAGCGGGCTCAGATATATATATTGATTTAAAGGCTATTTTCTCAGAATCTACTGAACAGATTTACACCAAACCTACAAAAGGCACTTCCTTGACCTAGGGACTACCTCTCTGCCAAATTTTGAGTAATTCTGTTCAGCCGTTCGGGCTGTAGCTCGTTCTAAAGGTCCTATGGAAAAATGCATGGGAAAAACGCGTTTTGGGACCCCCCTTTTATCTCAGCCCCCGCTTGACGGATCCCCCCGAGACTTTCAGGGTAGGAGCGGAGCGTAGCGCCCCACCTATTTTGAGAAATTCGCGAGGATTCGTCGACCGGCGCCAAAGTTATTCAAAATAGAATGTTGAGGTTTTCCTATGGAAACGTGGTCCTAACTATAACTACCTACTGGCGACCGCCAGTAGGTAATATATATATATATATATATATATATATATATATATATATTCACTGAAAAAACCATAGGTTTCAGGGGTGTTATAGTTAGCTGGACATTTCACTCGTACAAAACCATTAAAATTCCCCAGTTATAGTTAGTTCAGCTAACTATAACTCACGCGCCCGCAATCCACTGCTGATGACGTCACATATTACATCACTCATGACATGGTAAGTGACATCACTGATGACATCACTGATGACATTTCAAATGACATCACTGATGACATCACTGATGACGTCATCCAGTGAGTATGTGTTTTTTTAAAGATTTAATATGTTTAATATACATAGGGAAAGGCCTGTTGAAGAATGAGTGGGTGTACAAGTGTGTGAATGGATGATTTTCTAGGTGCGTAACTGACTCTATAACTAAGTCATTAAATGTATCTTACTGCAGACTAGTGACTAAACTGAGTGAATGTCTGTATGTGTCTGTGTGATGGTGTATAAGTGGCTGCATGGTTTTGTGAATAGCTATATCTGTGTCTATATGGGTTATTGATTGCTTGTCTGAGTATCTGTATGGGTGCCTGAGTGTTTGTGTGGGTAGGGTGTGTGTGACTCTCTGCATAGATGTGTGAGTGGGTGATTCTATGGGTGCATGGTTTTAAGAGTGCAACTGTGATGGACTGTATGGTTGGGTGACTGTTTGTAAGGGTGTGTTAGTGATGGAATGTATATTTCAGTTGTACATGTGTCAGTAAGTAAATATGTGAAACGCAGTGTATGTCTGTGTAAGAGTATATAACTATCTATATGTGAAAGTGTGTGATTGTGGGAGTCCCTGTATGGATGAGTGTGTGCTTGTATCAGTAATTGTGTAAGAGCGTCAGAATCTGTTAGTATTGTTATGAGTAAGTGAACTTGAGTGTGTTTAACTGTATAGGTGAGTAAATTTGACTGTGATTAATTATTTGCATGACTGACTAGGTGTGTCAGTACCTCAATGGATGATAGGCGGTGTGTGACTGTCTATATAGGTGTATAAATGCATATGATAGCCCTGTATGAAGTGACTGTAATTATGAGTGACTGTACAGGTGAGTGAGTGGAGATATACATAGACCTAAGAGTCAATGAGTGGTTATGTAGTTATTGGTATTGCACTACCTTTGCTTTTCAAAATGTCCGTCTGAAATTTTGAGTCGGCGTTTCAAAGGTTATATTAGGGTGTGAGAAGATGCACTCATTTATCACATGGATGATGTCATCAGTGATGTCATCAGTGATGTCATTTGAGATGTCATCAGTGATGTCATCAGTGATGTCACTGACCATGTCATGAGTGATGTAATATGTGACGTCATCAGCAGTGGATTGCGGGCGCGCGAGTTATAGTTAGCTGAACTAACTATAACTGGGGAATTTCAATGGTTTTGTACGAGTGAAATGTGCAGCTAACTATAACACCCCTGAAACCTATGGTTTTTTCAGTGAATTTGCAATGTTTTTTAAATGCTAATTCCTAACTATAACGTGTGTGAAACCTATGGTTTTTTCAGTGAATTTCAAATGTTTTTTAAATGCTAATTTATGAATTTTTTATTATATTTTTTATATATTTATTTTAGAACAAGTTACCTATGTATATATTTATAGATTATGTGTATCCTTTAATTTGGAATGGCTCTGCTTTTTTTTTTTTATTTGGATAAAGTTAAACAGCATACTTAATATCTTCTATTAACTTATATACATTTTAAATCTTTTTTTTTGGGGGGGGGGTTTTACCGTGCGCGCTCGGAGCACGCACCCAGGGCGCATGCGTACGTTTTTCGTGTACGCATGCATACGTTATCTACGTACGCATGCGTACGTCATACTGCGCGCACACAGTACGCATGTGTATGTTTTTCGTGTACGCATGCGTACATTATCTATGTACGCATGCGTACGTCATAGTGCGCGCACCCAGTACGCATGCGTACGTTTTTCGTGTACGCATGCATACGTTATCTACGTACGCATGCGTACGTCATAGTGCGCGCACCCAGTACGCATGCGTACATTTTTCGTGTACGCATGCGTACGTTATCTACGTACGCATGCGTACGTCATAGTGTGCGCTCCGTGCGCGCACTCAGACGTACTCCGCGTGCGTGTAACATTCGCGCGTAATGCGTATGCGCGCAACGTACGCGCATAATACACGTACTCGTTCGCGCATATGTGTTTGCTCCGCCGTGCGCGCACGGAGCGCGCACCCGAAGTTATGTGATTATAAAACAACACTTTTTATTGGTTTATACTAATTTCACTTTCAGATTCTTCCAACACCACACCCACTCCCCTCATGGCAAGTCATGTGATCAAGAAACAACACTTTTCATTGCTTCAAAGTAGTTTCAGTTCCAGATTCTTCCAACACCACACCCACTCCCCTTATTATTACTTCTGATTCCCTAGGAGAAGCAGCTAATCTGTTTTTGTGATACAATGGCAGAGCAGCAGCCATCTTCTGAGAGTGATCAGGATACTCTTGTGAGACAGAGACAGAGGAAGCAGAAAGACTCCTTCATGTGCCAGTTTTTCACTTTTCCTGAAGGCGAAAAGAAGGTGAATGCACCCAAAGTCACCTGCAAACTTTGTCACCGGACCTTATCACGTGGGAATCCTAATAAGAAATATTCTTTTAGTATTCTCACAATGTTAAGGCACGTTGAAAAAGTGCATCCTGTGACTTATGCTCGAGCTGTAAGTGAAAACCCACCAGCAGCTCAGCCGAGCACATCCGCAACAGCTCAGCCGAGCACACCATTGGCAGCTCAGCCGAGCACTTCTTTTGCGGTGGTGCCTTCTCCTACTTCTACACCTCTGGATATACGCCCTTCTTCTCGGAGGCTGTATACACGGTGCATAGACTGTCATGCTCTCATTTCTATGGGTGAGACCAGTATTGATCTCATTGAGAGGAAATTAGAGCAACACTCATGCACCAGGCCATAGTTTTTTTCATTTTTTCGTTTTTCTCTTCCTCTGTCCCTACATTAACACAAGGGCTCGTTTTAGAGCCACATAACAAGTAAACACAAAAACTTGTTTTTTACATCTATTTGTCCATTTTTTTTTGGGTGCGCGCACGGAGCACGCACCCGAAGTTATGTGATTATAAAACAACACTTTTCATTGGTTTATACTAATTTCACTTTCAGATTCTTCCAACACCACACCCACTCCCCTCATGGCAAGTCATGTGATCAAGAAACAAACACTTTTCATTGGTTCAAAGTAGTTTCAGTTCCAGATTCTTCCAACACCACACCCACTCCCCTTATTATTACTTCTGATTCCCTAGGAGAAGCAGCTAATCTGTTTTTGTGATACAATGGCAGAGTAGCAGCCATCTTCTGAGAGTGATCAGGATACTCTTGTGAGACAGAGACAGAGGAAGCAGAAAGACTCCTTCATGTGCCAGTTTTTCACTTTTCCTGAAGGCGAAAAGAAGGTGAATGCACCCAAAGTCACCTGCAAACTTTGTCACCGGACCTTATCACGTGGGAATCCTAATAAGAAATATTCTTTTAGTATTCACACAATGTTAAGGCACGTTGAAAAAGTGCATCCTGTGACTTATGCTCGAGCTGTAAGTGAAAACCCACCAGCAGCTCAGCCGAGCACATCCGCAACAGCTCAGCCGAGCACACCATTGGCAGCTCAGCCGAGCACTTCTTTAGCGGTGGTGCCTTCTCCTACTTCTACACCTCTGGATATACGCCCTTCTTCTCGGAGGCTGTATACACGGTGCATAGACTGTCATGCTCTCATTTCTATGGGTGAGACCAGTATTGATCTCATTGAGAGGAAATTAGAGCAGCACTCATGCACCAGGCCATAGTTTTTTTCATTTTTTCGTTTTTCTCTTCCTCTGTCCCTACATTAACACAAGGGCTCTTTTTAGAGCCACATAACAAGTAAACACAAAAACTTGTTTTTTACATCTATTTGTCCATTTTGTTTTTGGGTGCGCGCACGGAGCACGCACCCGAAGTTATGTGATTATAAAACAACACTTTTCATTGGTTTATACTAATTTCACTTTCAGATTCTTCCAACACCACACCCACTCCCCTCATGGCAAGTCATGTGATCAAGAAACAACACTTTTCATTGGTTCAAAGTAGTTTCAGTTCCAGATTCTTCCAACACCACACCAACTCCCCTTATTATTACTTCTGATTCCCTAGGAGAAGCAGCTAATCTGTTTTTGTGATACAATGGCAGAGCAGCTGCCATCTTCTGAGAGTGATCAGGATACTCTTGTGAGACAGAGACAGAGGAAGCAGAAAGACTCCTTCATGTGCCAGTTTTTCACTTTTCCTGAAGGCGAAAAGAAGGTGAATGCACCCAAAGTCACCTGCAAACTTTGTCACCGGACCTTATCACGTGGGAATCCTAATAAGAAATATTCTTTTAGTATTCACAAAATGTTAAGGCACGTTGAAAAAGTGCATCCTGTGACTTATGCTCGAGCTGTAAGTGAAAACCCACCAGCAATTCAGCCGAGCACACCCGCAACAGCTCAGCCAAGCACACCATTGGCAGCTCAGCCGAGCACTTCTTTTGCGGTGGTGCCTTCTCCTACTTCTACACCTCTGGATATACGCCCTTCTTTTCGGAGGCTGTATACACGGTGCATAGACTGTCATGCTCTCATTTCTATGGATGAGGCCAGTATTAATCTAATTGAGAGGAAATTAGAGCAGCACTCATGCACCAGGCCATAGTTTTTTTCATTTTTTCGTTTTTCTCTTCCTCTGTCCCTACATTAACACAAGGGCTCTTTTTAGAGCCACATAACAAGTAAACACAAAAACTTGTTTTTTACATCTATTTGTCCATTTTTTTTAGGGTGCGCGCATGGAGCGCGCACCCTATGATTTTTTTAAAAAAATAATCGGTTTTTTTACCCTTTGTGATCCTTCAGGGACTCCCTGACAAAGACTAGGGGGTCAGGAAGTCTCTATCCTGCCCCCTTTCCATGTTCTCCACCTTTCTTTTAAATGGATACTTCTAACATGACTTCTAGCAACAGATCATGGAATACTGGTGTGACCAGAGAGATCAGAACTTCAGCACACAATGGGGCAGATTTACAAGCCCCTTGCGCCACTTTAGCGTCACTTTTAACATGGAAAAAGAGACGCAAAAGTGGCTCAAGGTGGCTTGTAAATCTGCCCCAATGTTTCTAATCCAAAGAGCAAGAGTGCTTAACTTTTCAAACCTAACAGCAAATCCAAAGTAATGTTCTGTGGGAACACATTTGTCTGAATCAATATAAAACATGCTTTCAAAAATGTAAACATACAGCCTAGTTTTTAGTGTTGAGTGGTCTGAAACAGCCAATGACTTGTTTTTAATATAAAAAAAAAATGTAAGCCTCCATTTTACAACTATATTTCATTTCATAAACACATTTTACAGAAAGACACCTTCTGAGTGGATCCAGGTCTCCTCCTCACTCCCTGAATTAGACTGCTGTTCTACAATTTAAAAGGAAAATTGATACCTTTTCAGCTCCTTTTTGAAAGAAACAAGAAGAAATTGTGAGGGGAGTGGCAAGGCATTTATAAAAGAGACGGTGTACATTTAACAGATGAAGCAAACAGAATCTTCCTCTTGAAGTTTAGATTGTGCATCAGTACTTACTTGTAGCTACACTTAAACTCTCAAAAAAGATAACGGCTCGTTTTAGAGACAACCACCATCAAAACACCTAAATTTGATTTTTAATTCTCTTTTTTTTACGGCCATGAGGATTAGAAAATGGGGTAAGGGAAACTGAGAAATGGAGAGTGACGGGATGGAGGGATTCATTAAACTGGAGTGAGAGAAAGGGAGTCAGGATGTCAATGAGCAAAGCAGAGTGAGGGAGATTGAAGCAAAGAATGCAAAAAGGAGAAGAGGTGTGAGATACATACAGGAGGAAGTGAAGTAGGAGAATACTGGTGACTATGAGTAAAGGATAGTGACAGTTACGGAAGGTGAGGGAAGGAAAACAACGGAGAAGGTTAAAAAATTAACATAGATGGACAAAGAGTGATGGAGAGAGGAGGAGTGGTAGAAACAGAGGGGCATGAGGGAGTTACAAAAGAGTAGTAAAGCAAGAAGAGACAGAGAAGAGGAATGAGAAAAGCAGAGTGAGGAAAGGTGAAGAAAAAGGAGGATGAAAAGGAATGTGTGAGAAATACAAATATTTAAAACTTACCTGATCTACAAAGTAACTTAATTAGAAATAAATGTTTTTTTTAATTTCAAGTAAAATGGATTAGATTTCCTAAATATTCTTTCAAAATATGAAAAAAAGAAAAAAAGTATTTCTATCCAACAAAACATTTTCTTAAACAGTACATGTTTTTTCATATTTAACAAAGCAATTTTTTGCCCTTTTTTTTCTGTTTTCAGAAGGTATTGAATTTCACTGAAAATAGTGATATCAATTGTATTCATCATTTAACAGCGGGCAAAAAAAAAACAATCTGAAAGATTGTTTAAAAAAGCCCTGAATGTATCCTCACTAAAACAGACCTTGATAGAGATGTCACAAATATATTAAAAATACCTTCTAAGAGCAATAACTATTTGCAATAAATAACGTCTGTAAATCTTGCTGCTTAAGCACGTACACCAAAATATTATCTGTCAAACAAGTCCACAATTGTTACCTTTACCTTTCCATGAGGCCAAATGGTAATTTTAAAATCCTTTTTAATTGAAATATCCAATGTTAATCCGATAAAATTGAGCTAATGGTTTCTTCAGATGCTGGAATTTGTATCTAACATTTTGGTTTTAGAAAAATTAAGTAACAATTTGGTAAATCATAAAGCAAACGTTGCTTGAAAATCAATTGAGAATCATTACACAGTGTCCATCCTTTTTCACATTTAAGATAAACTGTGTAATGACCAGAAGTGATAGAAGGTCCATCATGAAAAATATTGCAACTGCAACAAAAGTTTTACCTGATATTGATAATTGATTTCCTACAAACTTCTTTAGTAAAGTTTCCAATTTAGTTCCATCTGCTCTACAACGTTGCATCATTAAAATGACATACTGTCCATATTTATTTAAAAATAACGTAGATAACATGTCTGATTTACATTGAGAACATTCCATGTTGTGATTAGCATCTTTAACTAATTTACTAAAAGTCACTGATTTACTCTCTGGTAATGTTAAATATATGAACCTTTCAGAATCAACATTAGTGCTGCATGTGTTCATACAGTTTTCACAACAATGTTCCCATTTATATGAGACACCAAGTATATTTTCTATTTCTACCCCTTCATCTTCCAGTACCATAAGAACATACATTAAAAATTCCTGTGCATCTTGCTGGACATCTTGTGTAAACTGTGTACATCCAGAACATACATCTAAAAGATTTCTAATATCAGAAGCACTTTCTATTTTTGTTTTATCATTACTCAAGCTCTCATAAAGGAGACTCAGCAGAGAACAGAATCGTTTTCCATGATTTAGTTTTATCTGCTCTTGCGAAATTTCAAGATAAAATACAACATTCAGCACTACATTTGCGTAGCAGTTGACACCAGAGCTATTTTCAAAATGACAACCAACAACCTCTTCAAGATTGTCCTTTTTCTTTTTGCTCGCACTCACATCAGTCTCCTTTTGTTTTCTCTTCTGTACATCCTCATTACAGATATTCTCAATTCTCCTTTTCCGACAAACAACACGTTTTTCAAATACAGGATACTGACCTAAATGAGGAGCATAGGTTCTTCTTAATCTATTATACTCCTTTACACATTTTGCATCAGCACTAACTTTTGAGTCATCAAAGTCTATCATGAATAAACCAGATAATGTTTTCACTCGTGACAAAGCAACATATGCCATACCTTCTTTAAACACAGTAGATCCAATGTTTACAAATGCACTATCAACAGTTAATCCTTGAGATTTGTGAATAGTTACAGCATATGCTAGAGAAAACGGAAACTGCTTCCTACGTACATATAAGTCTTTCACAAGCAAGAAACAAACTGAACAATGACAAATGTCTTTAACCTCTTCAATCTGATCAAATTTTATCTTTAACATTTCAATTCCACATTTTTTCTGGTTGTTAACAAAACCCACAACTCTACCCATAGCTCCATTCACTAAACCTTTCTCTACATCCAAATTACGTCTTAAAATTACTCGAGAGTTCCTACATACAGAATGATTATTTTCTAAACCGGCTGTTTTCGAGATGTTTTTCTCTAGAGAATTCAATGTACTTGTCAATTTGCTTGTCAATATAATAGTTATACCTTCATGCTGTATTTTATCCACAGCTTCCAGTTTTATAATCTCTTCATTTTCCAATTTCAAAAGTTCTTGATTGAATATACAGCATTCCTGTAGTGTTGGCATTAAGCAGATTACAGTATTTTTTCAGCAATTTTCTTGTATATTTTCTCTGGAACTATTTGTTCTGTTGGAAACACGTTACATAGCAATCAACTCTGTAAAGCTTTCCTTCCATGTTCTGTGAGTACTCCAATTCTGATATATTTGAGAATACTTGCATAATCCTCATCATTGGCTTGCCTCATATTGGTAGTGAGTTCTTTATACTCAAAGTATGTTCAAATATTCACATTACCTATACTACCTAACGACTTTTTTGTTTCTTCATGTGTAAGTGTATAGAATACTGGTTGTCCTTTAACTGGAGTGTGGTAAATATTTTAATTACCTGTACTATTTTTGATGCGGTAAAATACAATAAGAATAACTCAGTAAAATAAGAGGCAGAATCCGTGGTATTAGAGGTTCTGAAAGGCTTTATTCCTTACAAAGGAATTATGGTTCGAACCATGGCATCAAATTCCATCACCACGAAGGTTC
The DNA here is from genome assembly GCF_964204655.1 of Triturus cristatus. Taxonomy (NCBI): domain Eukaryota; kingdom Metazoa; phylum Chordata; class Amphibia; order Caudata; family Salamandridae; genus Triturus; species Triturus cristatus. Next base: position 27,226,764 of record NC_140593.1, on the reverse strand, counting down.
AGGAAGGGATAGGCAATACATTATTGACAAGTAAAGATATTTATATGAAAAGCATTACATTAAGACAGATGCAAGAGGCGTAACAGCTGATAATACAGATAAGAATACACATACGTAATGAAAAGAGGCGTAATAGTAGGTGTAGACTAGAAACGTCATTAAACATGATGTCACAAGTGGGTGGATCCATAAGAGAATCCTGCAATGTCAGCAGAAATACTTGGCAGAGATGCGCACGCAGCCGCATGACGTGTGATTGACGTGCAACTAGAGGGTGAAGGGGACTTGACATTTAGCTCTACATGTGGAGACAGAAGTCTGGGGGGTCAGGTCAACCTAATCCCAAATCATATCTAATATCTTATGTTTAAAGAACTGTATTATCCAAAAGGAAAGGTCTCTCGGACGGAATCTATTTCTATACTGACTGTTAATGCGTGTACAAGCGTCTAAGTGTCTACATGAGATGCGAGGGGGCAGGAATCTTCCATGGTAACAGGGGCTATGAATTACTTGCATGAAGACTGTGAGGCCGGGCCCTTTGCTCGGTAGCTGGAAGAATGTTTACCTAAACTACTAGACAGGAATGCATTGGATGAGGAGCGGAGCAGATAACTTGAAGGTGAAATACAGTTTTTGGCAGGCAACAGGCCGGATCAGGCACCGTTAGCCGCGCAGGGAGAAGGACAAAGTTCATGGATACAGATGCGAGCTCAGACTGGAGCTTTCAGAGGCAGAAGGCAGGAAAAGGCTTGATGGCAGAATTCAGGGCCTACTCGCCTGAACTGTAAAACGTGGAAAGTGAACGACATAAAGTCGGTGGCCTTTCATACTTAGGAACGGAATATCCGACCCATTCATGGCGGATCTGAAAGAGGACATGTTGACGGTGGACGCACATGTATTTGCGTCTTCATAACTGGAACTGGAGAGAACATACATGTACTTGTAGCATGTACATGGAGCCGTTGGGGTCTAAGATAGGGGACATAACTGATCATAAAAATTCATATTTCCTCAGGAGTGAGCTGCAAAAGATCCCCAAAAACTATGACGTGTTTTCCTCCAAATAAGACGTCATAGTCTGTTTTTAGAATTTGCTGCATTCTTAAATGCACAAAGGCAAGCATTAAGTTTGATGCCATGCTTACCTCATCAATAATGAGTAGTTTCATTTTCTTCAATACTCTCGAAACTTCAAGACATGCTTCTCCTGTTAGCTTGTGGTATTGTATTTTGTTCTCATGCTCTACTGGTAACATTAGCAAACAATGTAAGGTAACTCCTTTTATGTTATACGCTGCTAACCCAGTTGGAGCAGTAACAACACAAGACAAAGTTGATTCCGTTTTGTTCTGTAGGTAGCTTCTAATTACTTTAATTAAGAAACTTTTTCCAGTTCCTGCTTGTCCACTCACATACATTCTGATTGGTTCAAAAGATGTGCATGAGCACACTTTATTTTCATGTAGTAATCCGTGGTCAATTTTTTTAGTGACTTCCTCATAAATTTGTTGTTGTTCATCATTCAGTTGTTGTTCCATATTTGGTAAGTTTATTAAATCTTCCTGAGCTTGATTCATAGCTGTTTCCACTTCAGTCATGGCTATTGGTTGTCCTAGAGGATCTTGACTGAACGTCCCAGAACTTTTTGACTGTCTTGTGAACTGTCTCTAGCTACTTCAGCTGCAATTGTTGCTTTTTGTTCAATTTCTTCATTTAACATTTGAACATAAGCTCTGAAAGTACTGCATTCTATGCTATCTTTGCAAGCATTAAAGGAATCTTCATAGCTGTGAAAAACTCCAAGTAGTTCATCCTCTGAACGCCATGGTTTAAACAGCTGTAAAAGTGCCAAGTAGTAAAATTCCTTTTTTTCAGTAGTGTCGCAACTCAGCTTCCGGTGTTTAATCAAACTTCGTTTTGTTTGCTTCACCAAACATCCTTCCTCACCAGTAACTTTATATTTTCCATCGTTGATGTCTTCTGTGGCATTCCGTTTAAAAATGTAGTTCTGCAGCACTTCATAGAGACACATGTTCTCAAGATGATGACTTCTTTGTGGGTAATATGTGTCCAACATGTTTGATCTTAAAATGTCTGTACTTTCTGGTTCGTACTCAGCTAAATATTCAATTTCTCGAACAGATTTCAGGACCCGATTTCGCATTCCTGCAAGGCCTAAACTTACCCAAATTATTCTCCTGGATTTGGAGTATAGACTTGCAGATGATAACCTATCTGAGCATTCGTAGGATCCAATTTCTCAATGCGATAACATCTTTAAACTGAAACTGTATAGCTTTTTACTGACAGTCTTCTCGTGAGAAATCACATTTCTTTCAATTCCGTTTTCTCAGATTTTGTGATGTAAGATGTGACATACCGAGCAACAGCAATAGAATTGTCAGCTACATATTGAATATCCATGTTAGCATTCCACATGGATAAAATGACTGGGTTGTAGTCATTTATGTATTTCGACTCTTCTTTTCTTCTTAGGTTGTAGGTATTTTTCGGCGATTTTCTTGTAATAGTATGTCACACAGCTGACATAAAACTGTTTACTCTTCCTTTTGAAAGAACAGGTTGTGGAAATCCAAATCAACATTTTGTGTAGAATTTATCTTTACTTTTGTACTTCGTCGACAGTATTTCCCACACCGATGACTTTGGAAATGTAAAACTTGCTCTTTTAAGTTTTTCTCTTCTGTGCTTTTAGGTATAGCACATGTTGCATATTGTTCAATGAAAGATAAAACTGCTTCATCAGCATCTGTTCCAAATTTTGGTGCATCCTTGATCCACAACAGCATATGAATATGTGGAGCACCTCTTGCTTGGTACTCTTTTCGCCAAAAGAAAACCACAACTTCTCCAAGAGGTGGATTTTTTTTATTGCAGATGAAGGACATCATAGCCTCAAATCTATGATTGAAATATCTGCAAACATTAACCGGATCCAATGAGCACAATTCTCCTGCTGTCTTGTATTAGATGTTTTCAATATTTGAATTTGCCTCTCGAAGAAAATCCAGTAAATCATCCCAAACGTACTCTGCACAGCTTAGGGTAAGGAACCATGTAGGAGTTCCTAAATTCCGTAACATACATTTCAATTCTCCATGGCGTCGGTACCAATATTCATTAGTTCCACGCTGAGAAGCCATCAAATTAATCAATTGAGATTCCAAATGATCATCTCGCTGTTGTACTTTGTCCATAAAATCCTTTGCAGAGACATTATGTAGATGTACTCCAGTTTTCAAAATGTGATTTACTGCATAAGATAGTGCAGACAAGTCATTTTAAATAAAAGATGGAACAAATACGGAATACTTTGACGAAATCTTGGATCTTCTGCATATAATCTTGTAGTCCGATACTCTGAAGCAGGAATCTGTACTGGACGTTCATCATATCGTCCACCTTTTCCTGTAGGAAACAGCTGGGGAAAACAACGAGCTTCCAAGCTCTCCTCCCATACACTCATGGGAGTTCCTTGTGCTTTTTTCATCTGAAACAGATCAATAGTGTTTCCCATAACTTCTTTAGAATGAAGAGTATAATTGCTGAAATGTTCATAAATTTCTTCTTCTTTTGACTTATCCACTTTTTCAATTTGCCCAGTAGGTATTCCTGTGTCTGCTAGTAATTCTTCTTCATCTTCATCCATATAAATTGTTTCATACCATTTATTATTTCTTTTCAAATATAAATTTGCTCTTTGTACTTTTCGTACATCTACCAGCTCCTGCCAAATTTTCTTATTCTTTGTAGGTACACCATTAACCAGAATAACTAATGGTTCAGTTTCAACACTATCTGCATCAATTGTTTCCATATTTTTTTCAAATCCAATGGCAAATAGACAACTCTTCCTTTTAAACCTCTTTGTAAATCTGAAGGAGGTAATTTACCTGTTTTGGGCTCCATACGCACTATGGTCTGAAACGGATGAACACATTGAATGAGTATAGACTCATACGTATTTAAATCAGAAAGCTCTGCAGGAATATCAACCAATTCTAAATTATTATGTACAGCTCTATCTGGCATTTTATTTTCTTCTAACTTGTTATAAGAGTATTTACAAATACGCTGACCTTCACCCAAATCAAAACAATTTTCCAGAAATATATATGTTGCAAATTCCTTCCACTTATAATTATCTTTATTTTCACTTTTTTTATAGAGATCAACATTCCTTGTTTGAATTTTATAATAGCTTCTCCGGCAACAAATACAAGTAATATTTGGTCTTTCATTAGAGATGATCGTAAATTTTGTAATTTCATCTTCAAAATGTTTAGTAACAGTGAGTTCTACATTCTCTTCCACATTTTCCTCAATAACTGTGTCATTTCCCGCACTTTCTTGCTCTGGACCAAAGTAACAAAACTGAATATCATCAGTAACCTTCTGTCAAGACTTTGGCCACTACTACAACCATAGCGAGAGGCAACTCATGGACAAAACAAATTAAGTATCCGTGCAGGAAACGAATGTGTATGGCGCCCAAAATCCTGTTGAAACAATGCTTAACAATGATAAGAAACTCAGGTGAGGAAAATGGCCGCGCAGATGGGCACAAATCCGAAGCAGGTCGGCGGTCTAGTGTTTCCCCTCACGCGACAATTAGGGAGCTCAAGGTGCGCGTTCAACAGGGGAACTGCGCACTTCAACTGTAGTCTTCTGGAAGAGTGTAGCGTCACAGTGAGGCGCAGAACTTGTTTTGTTTTTACCTCAGGAAATAACGTTATCTCAATTTTTGGTTCTATTACGCATGCGCAACGTGGGATTCAACTTTTCTGACAAGAAATTATCGAAGGAAGAGAATTTCAAGCCGTGCTTTGGTCTTCTTGTCCCAGTTGCGGTATTTATTCCAACCTTCCTAGCATACCTAAGGTAACACCTTTGTAACGCTTCATGTTTCCGATGACAGTGTGGTGAAACTTCAACCCAAATGAACAACAGTGCTTATGTGATATTATAACAGCGTTTTGCCAGAAGCATCTGATACAGAGACTTAAAATTGACTTGGGGCATCCAGATATTTGTGCATTTGGGAGCATTTCAGAATAAAATACAGACAGTTGGATAAATAAGCTACCACTCGTAGTTAAGGTAAATAGGAGAGCGCTAACTAAAAGTACATATCCAGAGTGACAGGTTCTTAGGAAATGTATTTACAAGTGCTGTCTTCTTTCCTTTATATTCAGATGCAGAATTAACCCAATTATAAAACATCACAGAGAGAAGCAATAGCCTGGGGTCGACAGGGTAAATTTAGTGTTGTGTTGATACATCAAGCATTAAACATGTTTAGGCAGTTTTTACATGTATGTCTTTAAAATCCAGGTGCAGTAAGAAGACCCACCCACACGACCGTGTGAAGTACCATCAACTTACCAGGCAGTCTCTCTTGTTTCTCATCCACTTCCCCTTTCCCCCCTGCTTTAGTCGCTACCTCGAGTTGTTCTCGGGTGGTGCCTGAGGTGGCGGGGCGTTGGGACCATCATCGGCTCCTGTGGAGAATTGGTACCTTGACACCTTCACTACATCTGATACAGATGCACGAAACAGAGCATTATTCAACTCATTTAACTTTAGTGCTGGACTTTTAGCAAAATACAATGTTCTCACAAACTTTCTCATTTCAGTATGATGTACAGCCAGCATCCTAAAATGGTGAAAAACACTCTGACAAACTTTCCTAGATAGACAAGACAGAGAATGTCCTTGCAAACCAGTATTCTCTCTCACTCTGCATGGATCTAGTCTTTGAAGCACCTTAATCTTCTGTTTAACACTCTTTTTACTATATTCTCTGAGAAAATCACGTAATTTATCAATAGATTCCTGTCGTACAGTACAAATACTACTACAATTCCAAGTGTACACTGGGGCTTTAGGACGTCTCCCCATAACCTCGTCAGCTAACACTTCTTCCTCATTTCTTGGAACCATTTTCTCCTTTTCCACTACACAACCATCTATTACTTCATAAGCTCGACCATTGGTGTCAACTGCATGCAACAAACTATTACTTTGAAGATAACTCTCTTCATTAAAAAAATGGTTCAGTACTTGAACTGTGCTTCCATTCTCCTAAGAACACTTTACAAAAGTTACTTCTTTTCACTACTCTTTTCCTTTTGCTTTGTGACTTCATTGCTTTGACTAATTTTTCTAATCTACGCATCCTGTTCAAAATTAAAATGAATAGTTTTCTTTTTATTTCCAATGCCTTTGCAAACATTTTTTCAATATATTTCTTTTTTTTATACAATTTGGTTTTCTTCTTATATTTTTTCACATCCTTTAGCAAATTTAACATCACTCTTCTCTGAATCATTTTTCGACGAATGATTTTAAAATCTATTTTTCGTGTTAAGTCACTCTTTCTTACTTCTGATTCTACATTAGCTTTTAGTATTTTCTGTCGACTCTGTAGTTGTTTTGTACTTGAAACACTATTTGCATTAGTTATATTTTTTTCATTTTTTCTTTTTTTGAAGATATTTTTTAAAAAAATCCTTAGTCTGCTTACCAGAAGACTTTTTCTTTTTTCCAACATGAGGTTCTTCAACTTTTTTTTTGTCCAATTGTCTTCAAATATAGATGTTGTTGCTGTTCTTTTCTCTTTCTTGACTTTATAGGCATCTTTAATTAATTTTACTGCTGTTCAGCAATACCTGAAAGAAACTAAAGAAAATATATCTTTATGTAATTTTAATACATTACGATTTTTTATTTCAACTTTTCAAATACTATCATATGAGCTGTCCCTTTCCTACAACTACAAGTCTGACAGAACAATACCAACACATATTAAATCTCTAACATCAATTCCTGTGTGCATACAGACTCATGGTGTGATTCTAGACACAAAACAATTTTTGTTTGGCAATTTTAAAGCACATTTACGACTTTGGTAGAGTAAGTGAAAATTACGATGGCAGCCTGACACATTTTCCTTATATTTTAGAGAGGCAGAAAAGAGCACATGTCCTAAGAGCTACTTGGGACCATCAGCATGTGTAACCTGGGTGAGTGATTAGAGTACAGCAAAGGAAATGAGCCTTGCTGACATTGAATGTTTCAGCGTTACACACTACTATCTAAAATACCACACAGTGCTGAATATTAAACATGGGAGTGCACAAGAAGCACCTGCGTGTGTGCTTAGAGCGTGCTTCTGCAGACTGTGTATTATCAGGTACAAGACAGATCTGCATGGACACTTGCACAACTGCACGAAGTCTGCAGAGATGTATGTAAGAGTACATTTCTGGTAAAGGTTTATTGGAGTTTTGTACATGTAAAAACTACCTCACCCATTGTGGGAGTAGAAGGAAAATCTACCTTGTTGATTTCAAATGTGTTAGCATTTTCCTCTCATTTGTGAGATAGTGATTTCTGCTGAATGCTAGCCATCACAGTTCCAGAAAACTAGCTGCCCATTTATTGCGAGTGCAAGTCTAACAGAGCAACAGCAACACAAATTAAATCTCTGAGAAGAATTCCTGTGTACAGACATACTCATGGTGTGATTCTAGGCACAAAACAGTATTGCTGGGTGATACCAGAACACCTTACCTTATGGTGAAGACATAATCCATAATATCTAACAAGTTCAAGGCAGTTAAACATCTTCCTTAACATAAAATGTAAAACACAACTTTAAAAGTGGAAGGAAAATCTACCATGTTGATATCAAATGTGTTAGCATTTGCCACTCATTTGTGAGATTGTGATTTCTGCTGAATGCTAGCCATCACAGTTCCAGAAAACTAGCTGCCCCTTTATTGCGAGTGCAAGTCTAACAGAGCAACAGCAACACAAATTAAATCTCTGAGAAGAATTCCTGTGTGCAGACATACTCATGGTGTGATTCTAGGCACAAAACAATTTTGCTGGGTGACACCAGAACACCTTAAATTATGATGAAGACATACTCCATAATATCTAACAAGTTCAAGGCAGTTAAATATCTTCCTTAACATAAAATGTAAAACACAGCTTTAAAAGTGGAAGGAAAATCTACCATGTTGATATCAAATGTGTTAACATTTGCCACTCATTTGTGAGATAGTGATTTCTGCTGAATGCTAGCCATCACAGTTCCAGAAAACAATCTGCCCCTTTTTTGCGAGTGCAAGTCTAACAGAGCAACAGCAACACAAATTAAATCTCTGAGAAGAATTCCTGTGTGCAGACATACTCATGGTGTGATTCTAGGCACAAAACATTTTTGCTGGGTGATACCAGAACACCTTAACTTATGATGAAGACATACTCCATAATATCTGACAAGTTCAAGGCAGTTAAATATCTTCCTTAACATAAAATGTAAAACACAGCTTTAAAAGTGGAAGGAAAATCTACCATGTTGATTTCAAATGTGCTAGCATTTTCCTCTCATTTGTGAGATAGTGATTTCTGCTGAATGCTAGCCATCACAGTTCCAGAAAACTAGCTGCCCCTTTATTGCGATTGCAAGTCTAACAGAGCAACAGCAACACAAATTAAATCTCTGAGAAGAATTCCTGTGTGCAGACATACTCATGGTGTGATTCTAGGCACAAAACAGTATTGCTGGGTGATACCAGAACACCTTAACTTATGGTGAAGACATACTACATAATATCTGACAAGTTCAAGGCAGTTAAATATCTTCCAAAACATAAAATGTGAAACACAACTTTAAAATAAAATCACATTTCTATTATTTATATCAAAATGCACCACATACATCCCCTTTCAAATTCATAACTCACCTTTAAAATTAGTTAGTTCACACAGAAATATGGCACTCACACAGCAGATTATCAGAGCCAGAATCTCTCAGGTGTACACCTGTCAGCAGAACCAGTAAATGGCAAAGATTCCCTCTCTTTCTTCACACATATACATGTTAACTTCAAATCACAGTGCTTCCCACAATTTTTCAAATGGAAACACACATTTCTATTGGTTGCAAATTTCAACCATTTCCAAATGATCCCTACCCCCAACTTGACTTCTGCCTGCTACCATAGCAACAGGTCATAGAACAGTGGTGTGAGCAGAGAGGTCAGAAGTTCAGCAGGGGCGTAACAAACACCCCCGCAGCCCCCGCGGTGCGGGGGGGCCCCCACTCTTCAGTAAATGAAGGGGGCCCCCTAAGCTCTTCGGTAGAGAGCTGTGAGAGAGAGGCTTGCTCTAAATCAAGCCTCTCTCTCTAACTAAAGCAGCCTGCACGGAGCTCCTGCGCTGACCCAGGACTGAAGAGAAAATATGTAACAAGTTACATTGTTTCTCTTCAGTCAGAGCCACCAGCCAGTCCCGGAACAAGGATGGGGGTGGGGGCCCCAGATAGAGCAGGAGGCAGAACAGCATTCCCCACAGGGCACTGCCTCTGAGAAGGGAGAGGACAAGGATGGGGGCGGGGGCCCCAGAGACAGCAGGTAGGAGGCAGCACAGAGGAGAGCTGACAGGGGAATGGATGGGGGTGGGGCCCCAGAGACAGCATTCACCACAGGGCACTGCTCCTCTGAGGCAGCACAGAGCTGACTTCAGCCAGCAAGTTTGCAGCTCCAGAAACAGGATCTGCTGGGACACATCAGAAGGTGAGAGTTAGAGCTATTGATGTTGTAATGGACAATGTATTTTACCTGTGCGTTTTCTGTTTGGAGTGGAGGGAATGTGTGTGGTGTCAATTGGACATATATGGTTTGGATTGGAATTGTTGGTTGTGGAATTGTGTTGCGTGGATTGGATCTGTGTAGTGAAATAATGTGGCATGGTGTGCAGTGCAATTATGTGGTATTGAGTGGAGTGGGATTGTGTGTCTTGGAGTGGGATTATCTGGAATGGTATTTTGTGTTGTGGAGTGGTATGTAGTGGAGTTTCCTTATGTGGTGTGCTGTTAAATATTATAGCATGATGTGGAATTTGTGGTGTAGATTGGATGTAAGTGGTGTGTTGTGCATTTGTGGTGTTAGTCTGAATTATGTAGTTTGTTGTGAATTATGTGGTGTGGAATGGAAATGTGTAGAGTTGAATTGTGTGATGTGGAAGTTGCGGTGTTGAGTAAAATTATGTTGAGTGGTATTATGTGGCATGGTTTGAAGTGTAGCTATGTGGAGTGTTGCTACGTGGCATAGACTGGATTTATGTGGAGTGTATGTATGCAGTATGGAGTAGAGCATAATTATGTGGAGGTTAATTATGTGGAGCTGAGTGGTATTATGTGGAGTGTTATGCTGTGTGATAAATAGTGTGGGGATGAATTGTGGAATTGTGTGACGTGTGGAATTATGTGGCATGGTGTGGTGTATAATTATGCGCAGTGGAATTATGCAACATGTTGCAGAGTTGTATTTTGTGGAGGGTAATTATGTGTTTTAGAGTTGAGTGTAAATATGTTGTATGGAGTGTAATTATGTGGTTGGGAGTGGTATTAAGTTGTGTGGAATGTGATTCGGTGATGTGGAATTATGTGGTATGGAGTGAAGAGGAAATATGTGTATTTTTTGGATTGTAATTATGTGGTATGGAATGTTGTAGGGTTAAATTATTTATAGTTGATTTGTGCAGTGTGGATTTATAAGCAGGGGCGTAACACAGGCCCCAGGGGCGTAACACAGGCCCCCACAGCTCCCGTGTTGCGGGGGGGCCCCAGCGCTCCAGAGGCCCCCTCAGCGGTGCCAGCAAGCACCACAAATCCGTGACTGTCTGGGATAGGTAATTAATTAATATAGGTAGGTTATGTAACTTACGCTTGCTCTAGACTTTTCTTTATAAATTAAATGGTAACATTTAAAAAATGGTAATGGTGCACACTGCGCAGCGTGCAGATGTCTCCGTCGCCGCGTCTGCGTGGTCTTAGGGTGGGGCTGGTGACCAACTGTCATGCGCATTGCTGTCTGGTGAAGCGAGGAGGCATCCCAGAGGCCAGAGTGGAGACAATTGAGAGGTAACGTGCGGCGGCGACTACCTGCCATAATTTAATTATTTCTCTGGCTAGCCTTGTTTGCCCTGTCTTCTGCGGCTCGCGCAGGTGAGTCTGTCTGTTCGCCCAGTCTATGCCACCCCCCCCGCAGACAAGTGCACCCCACCCAAAATGAATTGCGATGACCACTTGTGTGTGTAAGGTCTCCAGTTTAGTGTGAAGGCATTTAGTAAAAGATATGGGGGGGGGTTATGTTACACATTAAAGATTAAAAGTGCGTGTCATCACTTTCACCTGTGATTTATATTGATTTGCGGATTTGACAGAAAACACAAAAATCGTCATTGAAGTTTGTGGGCGCAAGAAAATATGCCCTTCACCTATGAATTTACACCTTAGTCTGTGACTTTGGGAGAAGTTTCCCGGTTTCGCCCGACTTTGTCAAGGCACAGTGATACCCACTTCCCCCCAAAACTGAACCAATTTCTTGTTGTCAAGTGATGTCGGTTCTGAAGGGGCAGGTCCAGCTGAACTGGACATCAGGGTGTGAGTGGGGCAGAGAGGGGGAGGATTGGGGCTGTGGTGGCAGTGGTGCTACATAAATTGCAGCTTGCAGATAAAATGGTTTCTAGCTGAAACAGTTAAAAGTTACTAAAATACAGCAACATGCATTGCTGCACAGTCGAATGCTCTTCGCTAAAATTGACAGGCCATCTTTCAGTTACTCTTTGTTGTTTGGTTGTTAAACTGAGACTGAGGTGAAACATTTGCCAGAACAGTCTTAAAAGGTGCAAAAATTACAAAAAATTAAGTATAAGTATCACAAAATGTGCGGCATTAGACCGCATAATTTGCCTTTTCCTGCTGCATAATTGAGTACCTGCAGCATAATTCTCATGGCACTGCATACCATGTACTTCCCCTCTGTGTACTGCTGTCGCAAACAGCCACCAATCCTACCCCATTGATATGAAAGGAAAAAAATAACATGTATAGCCTTTCTATGTTATGAAGCTTGTTCCACCAGAGGTTGCACGTGACTTTCGTGGAAACAGGCACCAGCGTGTGTAACTCTCTTCTCTTTCTGGACTTTTTTTTTAACACCAGCACAACCTACCTCACTTGTGACCTTTGAACTGTGGGGCACTCCATGCACTTTCCCACCCTGAAGCCGTCGTACTCCACTCAGTAGCAGTAAAAGGATCAATGTTTCTGGTCCATAAATCTCTCCAAATCCCTGACTCTGTGGGTGTGACAAGATCACCCAGCATCCTGCCCCAAACACCTGCCAGCCCCACAGACCTGTCCAGGCAGAGAAACCTGCCAGCCCCACAGACCTCTCCAGCCACAGAAACCTGCCAGCCCCACAGACCTCTCCGGGCACAGAAACCTACCAGCCCCACAGACCTCTCTGGGCACAGAAACCTGCCAGACTCACAGACCTCCCCAAGCAGAGCAACCATCCAGCCCCATAGACCTCCCCAGGCACAGAGACCTGCCAGTCCCACAGACCTCTCCGGGCACAGAAACCTGCCAGCCCCACTGACCTCTCCAGGCACAGAATCTCTCATCCCCACAGACCACTCCAGGCAGAGAAACCTGCCAGCCCCACAGACCTCCCCAAACACAGAAGCCTGCCAACTTCACAGACCTCCCCAAGCACAGAAACCTGCCAGTCCCACAGAACTCAAGCAGAGAAACATGCCAGTCCCACAGACCTCCCCAGGCAGAGAATCCTGCCAGTCCCACATACCTCTACAGGCATAGAATCCTGCCAGACTCACAAACCTCCCCGGGCAGAGAAACCTGCCAGCCCCACTGACCTCTCCAGGCACAGAATCTGCCATCCCCACAGACCACTCCAGGCAGAGCAACCTGCCAGCACCACAGACCTCCCCAGAGACAGAATCCAGCCAGTCCCACAGATCTACCCAGGCACAGAAACTTGCTAGCCCCACACACCTCCCCGGGCACAGAAACCTGCCAGTCTCACAGACCTCCCCGGGCATAGAAACCTGCCAGCCCCACAGACCTCCCCAAGCACAGAAACCAGCCAGTCCCACAGACCTAAACAGGCACAGAAACCTGCCATCCCCACAGACCTCCCCAGATAGAGAAACCTGCCAGCCCCACAGTCCTCTCCAGGCAGAGAATCCTGCTAGTCCCACAGACCTCCCCAGGTAGAGAAACCTGCCAGCCCCACAGACCTCTCTGGGCACAGAAACCTGCCAGTCCAACAGACCTCCTCGGGCACAGAAACCAGCCCGTCCCACTGACCTCCCAAAGCACAGAATCCTGCCAGTCCCACTGACCTCTCCAGGCAGAGAAACCTGTTAGCCCCACAGATCTCCCAGGGCACAAAAACCTGCCAGTCCAACTGACTTCCCCAGGCACAGAAACCTGTTAGCCCCACATACCTCCCGGGCCACAGAAACCTACCAGTCCCACAGACCTCCCCGGGCACAGAAACCTACCAGCCCCACAGACCTCACCAAGCAGAAAAACCTGCCAGCCCCACAGACATCCCCAAGCACAGACACCTGGCAGTCCCAGAGACCTCCACAGGCACAGAATCTGCCAGCCCCACAGACCTCACCAAGCATAGAAACCTGCAAGCCCCACAGACCTCCCCAGGCACAGAAACCTGCAGCCCCACAGACCTCACCTAGAACAGAAACCTGCCAGCACCACAGACCTCCCCAAGCACAGAATCCTGCCAGCCCCACAGACCTCCCCAGGCAGAGAAACCTGCCAGTCCCACAGACCTCCCCAGGTAGAGAAACCTGCCAGTGCCATAGACCTCCCCAGGCACAAAAACCAGCCAGTCCCACAGACCTCCCCAGGCACAGAAACCTGTTAGCCCCACAGACCTTCCAAGGTACAGAAACCTGCCAGTCCCACAGACCTCCCCGGGCACAGAAACCTGCCAGCCCCAGAGACCTCCCCGAGCACAGCAACCTGTCAGTCCCACAGACCTCAATGGGCACAGAATCTGCCATCTCCACAGACCACTCCAGGCAGAGAAACCTGCCAGCCTCACAGACCTCCGCAAGCACAGAATCTTGCCAGCCCCACAGACCTCCCCAGGCAGAGAAACCTGCCAGTCCCACAGACCTCCACAGGCAGAGAAACCTGCCAGCCACACAGACCTCCCCAGGCACAGAATCCTGCCAGTCCCACAGACCTCCCCAAGCACAGAAACCTGCCAGTTCCATTGACCTCCCCGGGCACAGAAACCTGCCAGCCCCACAGACCTCCCCGGGCACAGAAACCTGCCAGCCCCACAGACCTCCCCAAGCACAGAAACCTGCCAGTCCCACAGACCTCTCCGGGCACAGAAACCTGCCAGTCCCACAGACCTCTCTGGGCACAGATACCTGCCAGTCCCACAAACCTCCCCGGGCACAGAAACATGCCAGTCTCACAGACCTCTCTGGGCACAGAAACCTGCCAGTCCCAAAGACCTCCCCAGGCAGAGAAACCTGCCAGTCCCCACAGATCTCCCCGGGCACAGAAACCAGCCAGTCCCACTGATCTCCCCAAGCACAGAATCTTGCCAGTCCCACTGACCTCTCCAGGCAGAGAAACCTGTTAGCCCCACAGACCTCTCAGGGCACAGAAACCTGCCAGTCTGAGGTTCCGTAGCGATCCGAACCCGAGTATTCGGTATCATAGTACTGACACGATTTTGGTACCAATGAACCGCAAATGATCCATTATATACATGACAGTATTTTCGCTACGCAACGAGCTTGAATTCACTGAAGAATAGGGCATTCTGTCGTCAATTCATGGCATCCATTTTAGATACAGCGTCCATTTTGTTTCCTGCCCTCACATAGTTAATGAACGGACGATGACCCCGGCAGGATCACCTTCTTAAGGACACGTAAGCTCGAGTCCCGAGAAGGGCTGACGCTTCATGACTAAGCAAAATCAAGCTGCCTCCCTTGCCTGAGGCCTGTCCTGCTATACTGGTTTTCGTATCCATTGTCCTGACCGAGAGGCCGAAGACGATAGCCCTGCCGTTTATGATCCATAAACACCTCTTATCCTGTTTCTCAATCCTTGCACCTGGCTCTGCTCCTCTCCTTCTGGGCTTTTACAATGGGGAGGTTAGGATTTTTATGATGGGGAGGATCAGGTAGAGAATGAAGAACTGACAAGAGAATTTGATCGAATACCGAAAACCTACAACTAATCATTGTTTGATGTATATTTATTGTCTGTTTGGGATACCGGGTTGGGCATGAGAAATATTTGTGTAATGTTGCCTCAAGACATTTTTCGTGTATTTAAGAAACGACCCACTTAATGCCATTTGAACAGTCTCCTAGATTCTGCCTCTGTGTGGTTCCTATGACTTCTGTGTCCCTGCAGTAAATAAACCTTGGTCTTTGACGCCGCCATCGAGAAACCCGCGTCTCTGTTTAATTTGTGCACCGAGACAGGTGGAACTCAGGGGTCTTCGGGTGTTGTTTCCCTGACACCTCTGGACTCTTAAAAGTCCAGAACCTCAAATTGGCGCCCAATGTGGGGCGACGTCATCCGGTACCGGTCCAAAGCCTGAAAAGTTCGAGGAGCTTCGTGTGAAGATTCCGGAGGGAGGTACCCCGCTTCATCGATCCCTGCATGTCGTAAAAGTGGCCCGACGATCTCTTCCACGAGGGTTCCCGTTCCCAGACGGCTACAGAGGACCGCTGCCTTGACTGTCGCCCTGTCTTGGACCCGAGGTGCAGACCTTAGTACGGCGAGACATAGACGGGTTCTCCTTGGTGACGTCTTCCACATTTCAGTTAAGTATTAAGTGGGTCGTGCTCAGTTTGGTTATTTGGATACGTTTGTTTTGGATTCATAGATTATCATTGGTTGCTCTTGTTAGGATAATCTTTGTCTTTGGTATTGGTTCATTTTTGGTAGGCCTAAGTTCTCTGCGCATTTTTGGTTGGAATTTGTCTTCGTTAGTCATGACTAAAGGTAGCAATTGTTTCTTGTCCTTGTTACGTTGCAACGGGGATTCCCGGTTGGAGGATTCGTGTTCGGTTCCTCCGATTGGAACTCCTACATATGAGCTCTACTGTAAACATGGTGTGGGTCCTATTACGTATAATGAAGTATGGGTTCGTTATACCAGAAAAGATGGTGTCCTTAGTTGGCCACCGCATGGTAGTTTCGAAAGTGATATCCTAGACAATTTAGAAATGAAGTTGTTTAAGAGAAAAGCCCGGCCGGCAATGTTTGATTCTTTTCGCGTATGGCGTAAAGAAGCCAAACAGAGAGAAATTAGGAAAACAAAGAAAGAACAGAAAGAAAAAGGGTTGACCTTAATGGAGTCTGCTAGGCAGCTGCATGTCAACGAGACTGAGAAAGCAATGGAGATGGCGAATAGAAAATATAATTTGGCAATTGATAAATGTTACCCTGTACTGCCATCTTGTCCTGCTAAGCCGATAGAGGACCTTGAAAAGGATCCTCTGTTGTCTTACCTGTTGAGCTCACCTCCACCGTATGCATAGGGTATTACAACGCCACAGTTACTACCTGTTGTACAGCCAGCTGCTGGTCAGCCTGGAATAGGTGCTCCACTTCCTTTGATTCCAGCTCCTGTCCTTCCCGTGATTAATGATCCCACGGCACCCCCTCTTCCTGGGTCGCCTATTCCGCCTTTGCCTGTCATTTCGCAAACTGCTTTACCTACTACTCCCACCCTCACTATATCATCTGCTTCAGCTGCCCTGTCCCCAAGCCCTGTCATTCTGACCCCACTTTCCGTTCGTCGGAAGATAGCCGACTCTGTAACTAACATCTTAACTCCTCTCTACAGGTCTTTTATTGGGACCCCCGTTTCTGACTCTATACAGAGACGTAGCCAGCTTCCTGGTCCCCAGGAACAAGAAATGTTAGACTCGACAGCTCTTAGGTGGATGTCGAAAGCTGCGAAGTATGATGTACAAAGGGTGTTAGACACCTTTATGCAATGGAACGAACCAACTCAACGTTACGTTTTTGACGTGATGTGTTCTCTTGTACGTGAAAAATGGGATGATGATGACTTAGATACTGTCCCCTCTGATTTGATAAATATTCAGCAGAAATTCGCCGCAGGAATGGTGATAGGTTCAGAAGTAGGAAAAGCGATAGAACTGATTTTAGCATATAGAGATGATTCCCATCTTCGAATGCCAAGGGACCATGATGGTTCACCGATAACTAGGAAAAGACGAGGTCAGTATCCGATGAGGGAAGTTCCGCCCATATGGCGCGAAGCAGTTGCCGCTGATGGGGCTAATGGTATTGCAGCTGCTCCAGCACAATTCCAGAGAGTGTGGATACACATCCCTTGGAAGCGAGCTGAAGTACTAGCAGTAAAACAAGCATTGCCAGACCCGCGTAAAATTCCTGCTGGTTATTATAAAGAGTTGACACAAACAGTCCAAGCTTGTATCATGAATTTGGCAGACATTGAAATGCTATTTGGCAATGTAGTGCCACAGCCTATATGGGCCAAAATCCGGCAAGAGAACCACCCAGTCGCCCTAGGAGGTGACTGGCCAGCTATCGTAGCGGCAGACGCACAACAAGTTGGCGGAGCTAAGCCTGAACCCCTGATTGCTGACTTACCTGGCAGAATAATTAATCTGATGAAAACGCTGATGCCAGCGTTACGAGTAAATTGGGATAAACTATCAGCATGCAAACAGAAGAAGGACGAAAGCGTCTCTGACTTCTTCACTAGATTTGAAGAGACCTTCGTAGACCACAGTGGGCAAGATATGAGTAGCGAGGGAGGTCAAAGGTTGATTGTCGATAAGTTCGTGTTTAATTTACTACCAGAGCTTAGTGATAAGTTAAAGGATTCGGAAAGTGCATGGGCAGTATCGACGACAGCACAGATACTTGCAACTGCCCAGTATTACGAGAATAGAGAGAAAGAAGAGAAGGAAAAGTCAGAAAAGAAAACAAAAGATTTAAAGACTAAAGTACTATTGCAGCAGGCTTATCCGCCTCGCTCGAATCAGTCAGATTCACAACAGCGACCCCAGTTTCAGCAACAGTCGCAATTCCAGCAAGGGATGTCCCAAAGATTTAATTATGGATTTCCTCGACAACAGTTAGCATGGAATCAGTGTGCCTATTGTAAAAAGGAGGGTCATTATAAGAACGAGTGTCCAGTACTGCACGCACAGACCAGTGGTGTCCCAGCTCAGAGAGGTAGTGTTGGGTCTATGCAAGCTCCTAGAGGTAGAGGACGTGGTATTATGATACCACAGGCCGATCGCCCATCAAATTATTTCGATCAGCGAAATGTACAACCTGCACAACCAGGTAGATCTTCACAGTATCATGTTGAGGATTACTACGACCATAATGAACAGATTCAGAGAAGCGAGTACTAGGACAGCCACAGGCAAAGAGAGGGAGTAGTATCAGTTCCAGTTGATCAGAGTGGACCTTATGTCGCAGTAGTTACATCAGGCGTGGTCGAACCGTTTCTGTTGGATACTGGTGCGGCAAAAAGTTCAATCATACGTGCGAAACTCCCTGGCTCACCTTTGTCTGGCTTAACGAACACTTCAGTAGGTTTCTCAGGCGCCCCTGTTCACAATCCTGTATCTAGTCCTTTATCTATCTCTGCTGGGCCATGCGAGCTAGAAGCACCCCTCATCCTAACAACAGGTTGTAATGAGAATTTGCTTGGTTTAGACCTGTTGAAACGCCTGCATGCGACATTGTACTGTTCTCCTTCGGGAGTACAGCTCACATTAGGCAAGAGAGTCATCTCTCCAATGTACATGTCGATGGATGAGCTCCCACCGGAGCTGCGTTCTCTCCCTGATACTCTTTGGGCGACTGGTCCTAATGATGTAGGCCTTTTGGAAATTCCCCCGTATGTGGTAAGTCTAAAAGCGAATGTTAAATTCCCACGAATCCCACAGTATCGGATTTCGAATGAAGGTGAACAAGCACTCTTACTGATCGTGAAAGACTTAATACAGAACGATGTGATAGAGGAAACGAGAGGAAATGTCTGCAATAGTCCTGTACTGCCGATTTTAAAACGCACTGACCCTTCCAAACCTCCAATCTACAGATTTGTGATCGACCTCAGAGAGGTTAATAAAATTGTGATTCCACAGTTTCCAGTGGTACCAGATATCACTGCATTATTGACGTTGATTCCGGCATCGGCCTCATGGTTTACGGTGATCGATTTGAAAAATGCATTTTTCAGCATTCCGATAGCAGAGGAAAGTAGAGACATTTTTGGTTTCTCCCTAGGAGGTCGCAGTTTCAGATTCAAGCGCGCTCCACAAGGCTATTGTGAGAGCCCTTCAATTTACAGCCAAGCATTGAAAAGTCAATTAGATACACTTGTACTTCCTCCTGGTGTTGCTCTGATCCAATATGTAGATGATCTCTTACTAGCTGCCGATGACAAGGAAACTTGCAAAACAGCCACAATTTCTTTATTACGTCATTTGTCAGACTTACATCACAAGGTGTCACCTTCTAAACTGCAATATTGTTGCCAAGAAGTGACCTACTTAGGTCATATTTTGTCAAAGGAGGGAAGAAGGTTGACCCCAGAGAGAATCAAAGCAATTTCGCAGATGACTGTACCAAGCACACAGAGAGAAGTGCGTGCGTTTTTGGGTATTACGTCATACTGCAGGCAATGGATCCCACATTTTTCTCTCATGGCAAAACCATTGGTAGCCCTGACTGGAAAAGGTGTTCCAAGCCCTTTGCCATGGTCTGATGAATGTCAACAGAGTTTCTCCAACTTACGTGATGCGCTGTGTTCAGCTCCTGTGTTGGGTACTCCTGACTACAGTAAGCCGTTTACACTATATGTCCATGAAAGAGAAGGTTGTGCTTTGAGTGTATTAACGCAACAATTTGGTGACGAACAGCGGCCTTGTGCGTATTTCTCATCCACATTAGATCCGGTAGCCAGAGCATTGCCAAGTTGTTTAAAAGCCACGGCAGCAGCTGCAGTGTCTATCCGACAGTCTGCTGGCCTAGTCATGAACAACATGTTAGTAGTCATGGTTCCACATGCTGTGGATACACTCATGAATCGAACGAAAACTCAGCACCTCACCAGTGCTAGATTATCGGGCTATGAGCTGACACTATTGGCAAGTCATATTCAGATCAGGCGATGCAACACACTAAATCCAGCAACGCTGTTGCCGACTACTCATGAGTCGAGCGATTTAGAGCCCCATGACTGTTGTTTCAGAACTGAAGAAGAGACAAAAGGTCGGATTGATTTAAAAGATACTCCATCACTAGATCCAGACTGCATTTTATATGTCGATGGGTCTTGTTTTAAATTACAGAATGGTGATGTGACGGCCGCGTATGCAGTTACGACTTTGAGTACAGTTGTGGAGACCGCAAGAGTGAGTCAGAATTCTGCCCAGGCTGCAGAATTAATTGCATTGACAAGAGCGTGTGTTTTAGCAGAGGGAAAGAGAGTGAATGTGTTTACTGATAGCCAATACGCCTTCGGCGTTGCACATAGCTTTGGACGTCTCTGGAAAGAAAGAGGTTTTCTCACGTCCCATGGAACTAAGATCCAACATGGACAGTTAGTCAGCGATCTCTTGGAATCCCTGACCCTACCGAATGAAGTGGCGATTGTGAAGTGCAGTGCACATCGAAAGATGACGGATGATGTTGGCCGTGGGAATGCATATGCTGATGAGGTCGCCAAAGAGACTGCCAAGAACATGACGAGCCGGATGTACGTTGCAACATCTGCGAGATGGATTGCTGAATCAGGAATGTGTGAGAATACGATTGACAGTGTAAAGGCAATCCAGTTTGAAGCAACTGAAAATGAGAAGAATGCATGGAGGGAGAAAACGGGTAAATTGGATTCGAGTGGATGTTGGATTGATCTGTCTGAACAGCAGCGTTGGATGTTACCTGATGCGTATGTGCTTGCGGTAGTTACGATGGTGCATGGAGCGGCGCACATCAGTTCGAAAGGGATCTGTAAAATGTTAGCTCCAGTATGGAAGAACGATGGAATCACTAAGTGTGCGGAAAGAGTGGTGAAAAATTGCATGGTATGCCTGATGCATAATCCTGGCAAGGGAACCCCAACCCCAAGTGGTCATTTGCTCCCCCTTCTTGTCCCTTTGAAGTGATTCAGTTGGATTATATCCATATGGACAGGTGTAATAATCTTAAGTATGTCCTGGTGGTAGTCTGTGCCTTTTCAAGATGGATAGAGGCATACCCATTAAAGGATAACACTGCTATGTCCACTGCCAAAATCCTCCTCAAAGAGTACTTCCCCAGGTATGGTATGCCACGGATTGTTTGGTCGGACAATGGAAGTGAGTTCGTAGGGAAAGTTATGAAGAGTGTGTGTGCGGGCCTGGGGATCGTCCAAAAATTTCACAGTGCGAATCACCCACAGTCAGCAGGTTTGGTTGAAGGGTACAATGGCACCCTGAAACTGAAACTTGCTAAAATTCAAGCTTCCACTGGTCTATCTTGTCCAGATGCACTGCCTTTAGCTCTATTGTCCACCAGAGCGACTGTACACTCTCGAGTAGGGCTTAGCCCATATGAGATTGTGTTCGGTCGTCCTGCTAATGTTTGGGGAGTCCCTAGGCCAAAGGAATTCAAACAGATTGAATACCCAATGTTGATTGATTATCTTTATGATCTGACTACTAAATTAAGCCTTATTCGTCAACAGGTATTTGAATCCTTGCCTAAACTACCAGAGAGTCCAGGCCACACGCTGAAACCAGGAGACCAGGTGGTGGTCCGAAATTTCGAACGGACTCGAAACCTGCAGCCAAGATTTGTGGGCCCGTACCAGGTGCTCCTGGCAACGAGAACTGCTGTACAACTAGCTGGAAAAAAGAACTGGGTACACGCTAGCCATACGAAACGTGTCCCTCTCCCACTCCCCTACGACAACTGGGTTAGTCAGGGATTTGGTGTATCCGAGACAGAACCTGTTCCTAGGCCCATCCCTTTCAGTGATGCAGAATACATAACGGACAAACAGACTGAAACGCAAAACTCTGACACTTCAGCAGGAACTGCTCTTTCAAACCCTGAACAGAGTGTTGTACAAAGTGAACATTTATCACCTATGGAATCGAACATTTCTGCACCGGAAGACCAGCTATTTCAAGACCAGACAAGACCTGGAAAGTACAGATATAATCTACGTTCTCATGTTTTGAACTAATGACATTACATAATTACCTTTCCGTTTGAAAACTGTGTTGATCTTGTTGCATTCCGTTCAGTCAGGAAGTTTGCTTTTTTTTTATCTTTTGTTTTTTACTATTCTCTTACCTTGCCGTCTGGGTTACCGTAGGGTCGTAACGTGTGCCTTGTTTTAATTTGCAGGGAACCAGACACAAGGTCGGTTTCTTCTGTCTATTTTGGGAACTCCCAAGGTAAACAGAGGCAATTTTTAAACAGGTACAACCCATCCGTTGCGAACGGTTGTAGAAGATGGAGCTTCCTGAACTACGACGGGTTAACGTCATAAATGTGCACAAGACCAAACTATATAATATACTTTATAGCAAATGTTTTCTAATGCAATGTGCCCTGACACTTCTGATTGTTTTTATAACTCTGGTAGGCGGAATTATTTTTGGTATTCAATTAATCTTTGCACCTGTTATGTCTACAATATCTCCCCATGTTTCTGTTTCTCCGACTGTTGGTTCTATTCATTCTTTCCATCCTTTTCCTGCGCACGAGCAAGCTCGACGCTCCGAGTTTATAAATAACACTTTCATTCAGCTCTTGCACCAACATCAACTAGTGGTAAACACAATGAACTGTTGGGTATGTGGCTTGATACCACATACCATGGATAAGGGCATTCCCTATCTAGTTTTGCCTTTTAGTTATAATGGATCATTCTGGGCATTTCAGACTATGTTCGCCTATGCTCTAGAGACCTATCCCCCACGTCCTCCGCGTTCCACTAGATATAACTCCGCTAACAGAGCCTTGGTAAAGGGAATTACTGACATGGTTAGAGACGTCAATGACACTCCGTTTATTCCCAAGGATGAGTTGCGAGTTTACATGGGGTGGAACGTTACAGAATATGGCATTACTCTGGGTGAGAACAAACGTAAAAGCTCAACTCCGATCTGGGTCGTACCTCACCAAGGTCAAGTCTGCTTGCAAGGAAATGGGAGGAATCCGAAAGCTCGACTAGGGAAGAGTGACTGTATTGAAACATACGTTTTCCCGTCACAATCTTACCCTGCATTTTT
Source organism: Triturus cristatus (assembly GCF_964204655.1). Classification (NCBI taxonomy): domain Eukaryota; kingdom Metazoa; phylum Chordata; class Amphibia; order Caudata; family Salamandridae; genus Triturus; species Triturus cristatus. Next base: position 27,203,544 of record NC_140593.1, on the reverse strand, counting down.
AGCCGCTAAGGGTACCTATTTTGTTTGTCAAGACAGAGCATATACATGGCTGCCCGCTGACTTCTCAGGCTCATGTTATATCGCTCAACTGTTACCTCCGACATACACTGCTGCACCGGACTATCACAACACGAGAGTTGTGAGAGGTGTTTTCAGTAAAGAAGATACTGCTGGCCAAGAAGCAGGAGACTTTTTCAAAGGTTACCTCCCGTTATGGGGGCCTATGGCCAACAGTAGAAACCTACGTCAACTAACACGGGTAGTTGAATCCACCATTACCGAAACTGCGGGTGCCCTTAGTAACCTAACGGCTGAGCTTCAAGCGGATCGCCTCATGACGTTACAGAACCGTATGGTCCTTGACGTGTTACTTGCAGATCGAGGTGGGGTATGTAAGATGATCCAATCAAGTTGTTGCCTTTTTATCCCAGATAATGCACCAACGGTATACAAGGCCATCTCTAAGTTGCACAAAATCTCTGACTCCATTCATGTAGAGGAAGGTGACTGGTCACTAATGGGATGGTTCTGGAATCTGTTATCTGCGTGGGGATGGAAGGTTCTGATGGTCATTGGTGTTGCGTTGGTATTTTTATTTTCGTGCTGTCTCATCATTCAGTGTGGTCCTGCCTTATGTAGCGTTTGTGTTTCATCATGCGTAAGAGGACCACCTGCTTTTAGAGATGCGCCACGGGATAGAGTAATGCTACAACAACATATCAGTTACCTAATGAACATAGAAATGGACTCTGACATAGAGTAAGCTATTGCCTATGTAAGGGCAAAAGGACGGTCTGAGGTTCCGTAGCGAACCGAACCCGAGTATTCGGTATCATAGTACTGACACGATTTTGGTACCAATGAACCGCAAATGATCCATTATATACATGACAGTATTTTCGCTACGCAACGAGCTTGAATTCACTGAAGAATAGGGCATTCTGTCGTCAATTCATGGCGTCCATTTTAGATACAGCGTCCATTTTGTTTCTTGCCCTTACATAGTCAATGAACGGACGATGACCCCGGCAGGATCACCTTGTTAAGGACACGTAAGCTCGAGTCCCGAGAAGGGCTGACGCTACATGACTAAGCAAAATCAAGCTGCCTCCCTTGCCTGAGGCCTGTCTTGCTATACTGGTTTTCGTATCCATTGTCCTGACCGAGAGGCCGAAGACGATAGCCCTGCCCGTTTATGATCCATAAACACCTCTTATCCTGTTTCTCAATCCTTGCACCTGGCTCTGCTCCTCTCCTTCTGGGCTTTTACAATGGGGAGGTTACGATTTTTATGATGGGGAGGATCAGGTAGAGAATGAAGAACTGACAAGAGAATTTGATCGAATACCGAAAACCTACAACTAATCATTGTTTGATGTATATTTATTGTCTGTTTGGGATACCGGGTTGGGCATGAGAAATATTCGTGTAATGTTGCCTCAAGACATTTTTCGTGTATTTAAGAAACGACCCACTTAATGCAATTTGAACAGTCTCCTAGATTCTGCCTCTGTGTGGTTCCTATGACTTCTGTGTCCCTGCAGTAAATAAACCTTGGTCTTTGACGCCGCCATCGAGAAACCCGCGTCTCTGTTTAATTTGTGCACCGAGACAGGTGGAACTCAGGGGTCTTCGGGTGTTGTTTCCCTGACACCTCTGGACTCTTAAAAGTCCAGAACCTCAAGTCCCACTGACCTCAGCAGGCACAGAAACCTGTTAGCCCCACAGACCTCCCAGGGCACAGAAACCTGCCAGTCCCACAGACCTCCCACGGCACAGAAACCTACCAGCCCCACAGACCACACCAAGCAGAAAAACCTGCCAGCCCCACAGACATCCCTAAGAATAGACACCTTCCACTCCCACAGACCTCCACAGGCACATAATCTACCAGCCCCACAGACCTCCCCCAGCACAGAAACCTGGCAGTCCCACAGACCTCCACAGGCACAGAATTTGCCAGCCCCATAGACCTTACCAAGCATAGAAACCTGCCAGCCCCACAGACCTCACCAGGCACAGAAACCTGCAGCCCCACAGACCTCACCTAGCACAAAAACCTGCCAGCCCCACAGACCTCTCCAGGCAGAGAAACCTGCCAGCCCCACAGACCTCCCCAAGCACAGAATCCTGCCAGCCCCACAGACCTCCCCAGGCAGTGAAACCTACCAGTCCCACAGACCTCCCCAGGCAGAGAAACCTGCCAGTGCCATAGACCTCCCCAGGCACAAAAACCAGCCAGTCCCACAGACCTCCCCAGGCACAGAAACCTGTTAGCCCCACAGATCTCCCAGGGTACAGAAACCTGCCAGTCCCACAGACCTCCCCGGGCACAGAAACCTGCCAGTCCCAGAGACCTCCCCGAGCACAGAAACCTGCCAGTCCCACAGACCTCCACAGGCACAGAATCTGCCATCTCCACAGACCACTCCAGGCAGAGAAACCTGCCAGGCCCACAGACCTCCCCAAGCACAGAATCTTGCCAGCCCCACAGACCTCCCCAGGCAGAGAAACCTGCCAGTCCCACAGACCTCCACAGGCAGAGAAACCTGCCAGCCACACAGACCTCCCCAGGCACAGAATCCTGCCAGTCCCACAGACCTCCCCAAGCACAGAATCCTGCCAGTCCCACAGACCTCCCCAAGCACAGAAACCTGCCAGTCCCACAGACCTCCCCAGGCAGAGAAACCTGCCAGCCCCACAGACCTCCCCAGGCAGAGAAACCTGCTAGACCCACAGACCTCCCCAGGCAGAGAAACCTGCCAGTCCCACAGACCTCTCCGGGCACAGAAACCTGCCAGTCCCACAGACCTCTCTGGGCACAGATACCTGCCTGTCCCACAAACCTCCCCGGGCACAGAAACATGCCAGGCTCACAGACCTCTGGGCACAGAAACCTGCCAGTCCCAAAGACCTCCCCAGGCAGAGAAACCTGCCAGTCCCCACAGACCTCACTGCCGAGGCCTATGAGAACGTTTTTCTATTTTCGGGCTGTGGCCAAAATAGAATAATCTTACTATAGGCTAATTATTGTTGCTATGTCAGTGGAAAATGAATTTGTTCTGTTTTTTACCTGGTGTTAAAGTGGTTTTCTTATGGCCCGAAGTTGTAGGTCTGTTGTTTTTCTAATGAGATATGTCCATAACTGAAATAAGAGGCATGTCTGGCATCTTCACAGTGGCGTAAGATAAGCCCCTGCAGCCCCCTTGGTGCAGGGTGGGTCCTCAAGCTCCAGGGGACCTCCTCTGCAAAAGTGGTAGGTGGTGGCCCGGGGAGGCGGCCTCCTCAGTGTACTTTGCAGGGGGGCCCCCTCAACTTTCGTTACGCCACTGAAGTTCAGCGCACAATGTTTCCATTCCAAACAGCAAGAGTGCTTGACTTGTCAAACCTAACAGCAAATCCAAACCAATGCTCTGTTAGAACACAATTTTCACAACCAATACAAAACATCCTTTTATAAATGTAAATATACAGCCTATATTGATGATCTGAAATAGCCAATCACCTCTTTTTATTTTAAAAAAATGTTTTAAGCCTCCATTTTACAACTATCTTTCATTTCATATTGCCATTCTACTGAAAGACATCTTCTGAGTGCATCCAGATCTCTTTGGAAGATGTTCACAGTGTGGATTATAGGTCACAGCTATGTCTTCTGGAGTGAAAAGTTTGCAGAAAAAAGAGGTATTGTGAAAGACCTTGCTTTGCCAAATGTAGACATTAAATGGATTGGTCAGAGAGGGTTAAAGTGGCATCAATTAATGCCTTTGGTGAAATCCTTTCTACATCTCCCTCAGCCTAACCTTATTATTGTGCACTGTGGTGGAAATGACCTAGGCACTTTAACTGGGGTAGGTCTGGAAATGCTTGTTAAGGACACCTTTGTGCAATTGATGTCACTTTTTCCACAAACTACCTTTGTATATATATACCAATTTTGTCCGCAGATTGACAAAGCAATTAAGCACGTCAATAAGTCTGTTTCTGCTTTCCTCAGAGACTATGGTATGGGTTCCATTTACCACAACAACTTGCGTTACGACATGCAAGACATTTATAGAGGAGATGGTGTGCACTTCACTGATGAAGGGAACAGAGTCTTCCTCTTGAACTTTAGACTCTGCATCGGTACTTACTTGTAGGTACCAAAAAAACAGTTGAAAAAAGCTTAACCTTAACCCAGAGAACATAAATTACTGCTGGGCCTGGCAGAAGTGTATTGAAACAATGTTTCTTGCTTGAAAAGGAACTGTGGAAAAATGCTTAAAAAGGCAACTTAATAATATGAGACAGCAGAATTTCTTTAAATTGTTGTATTAGCAGTGAATTGTGAGTGGTTTTTTCCTCAGAATACAACACTTCAGTTATAGATGATTATAAAAAGGGCCGATTTACCTCATGAAGAAAAAATATTTTTGACCGGGAATGTTTCCTCCAGCCGGTGTCTCTGGAGTCACAGCCCAATTAGCAGTGAGGTCATCGGGAGTTCAGGTTACGCAAGCACCGGGGATCCTAGGATTCTGCAAGGCCCGGCAAGCCACAATGTATCCACACTTCAGAAAAGCCAGTTAGAGATGGTCTAGCAGGACAGAATTTTCACAGCTGACAGCTTCAATGTTTCGATTGCTCAGAAATGCCAAAAGAACATCCTTAGACACCTGCAAATAGATGTTCAGTCCATTTGAGTGCCGGCCCAGAGCAGAGCCTCACAGTTAGGCGGCCATCTTCCTACGTGGCCAGACCACGCCCCCTGACGGTGTACATTTCAATGATGAAGGGAACAGAGTCTTCCTCTTGAACTTTAGACTCTGCATCGGTACTTATTGGTAGGTACCAAAAAACACTTCATAAACACAACGGCTCTTTTTAGAGCCAACCAACATCTAAACACTTAATTTTTTTTTTTTTAAATCGTTTTTTTAAATTTTTTTGGGTGTGCGCGCAGGGTGCGCGCACCCCGCGAATTTTTAAAAAATCAAAATCTTTTTTTTTGCCCTTCGGGGTCCCACTGTGACCCCCTGACAAAGGCTAGGGGGTCAGGAACTCCCTACCCTGCCCCCTCTTCACGTTCTCCACCTTTCCTTTTCAGTGTGACAGACAAAATGGCGGCCAACACTTCCTGATTTCGACCAATTCGAATGTTTACAGACATGTAACAACCAATCACAATTTTGCTCGCGCACGTTAGGGTGCGCGTACCGTGCGCTTAGGGTGCGCGCACGGTACGCGCGTATAGATATTAATATGCTTTTAAATGCTATTTTCTCAGGAACTACTGAGCAGATTGACACCAAATCTGCAAAAGGAACTTCCCTGACCTGAGGACTACCTCTCTGCCAAATTTCATGTAATTCTGTTCTGCCGTTCGGGCTGTACCTTCGACTAAATGTCCTATGGAAAATTGCATGGGGAAAACGCGTTTTGGGACCCCCCTTTTTTCTCAGCCTCCGCTTGACGAATCCCCCCGAGACTTTCAGGGTAGGAGCTGAGCGGGGCGCCCCACCTATTTTAAAAATTTCACGAGGATTCGTCAACCGGCGCCAAAGTTATTCAACTTATAATTTTAAGATTTCCTATGGAAACTCGGTCCTAACTATAACTATCTACTGGCGACCACCAGTAGATAATATATCTGTAGGGATGCGAATAGGCGGGACTTATGAATACTATTTAACTTATCATTCAGGCTGCCCCTCCCACATGCCATTTCCCAGATGAAGGGCGCGGTGACACCTGAAACGCGTTGGAACTTTGATGGCCATTCCTGCTCGAGGTTTTTAAGATGTTAGCTGTGCTACCGAAGGAAAATAAAGATTGAACACGAAATGCGTGTGGGCCTCCAACGTGGGTGCTTCTTTCGTATGGATGTATTGCGGCCTGCACCAGGTCGCGGAGGCCCCCCCCACGGAAGAGCGGGTCCGGTGTCCTTACTCTTAATGATGCCTACGGAGCAATGTGTTGTTTTCCTCCGGGTGAAAATTGGCACAGCAATCACCTGAAACGGCTTGAGCAACCCACTGTGGTAATTTATTCAAACAGGAGCAAAGAGCAGCCCGATCTACTAGAGGATTAATTACGCCAAAAACTGCAAGATCCAGACTGCATCTGTAGGGATGCGAATAGGCAGGACTTATGAATACTATTTAACTTATCATTCAGGCTGCCCCTCCCACATGCCATTTTCCAGATGAAGGGCGCGGTGACGCCTGAAACGCGTTGGAACTTTGATGGCCATTCCTGCTCGAGGTTTTTAAGCTGTTAGCTGTGCTACCGAAGGAAAATAAAGATTGAACACGAAATGCGTGTGGGCCTCCAACGCGGGTGCTTCTTTCGTATGGATATATATATATATATATATATATATATACACATACATATATTACCTACTGGCGGTCGCCAGTAGGTAGTTATAGTTAGGACCACGTTTCCATAGGAAAACCTCAACATTCTATTTTGAATAACTTTGGCGCCGGTCGACGAATCCTCACGAATTTCTCAAAATAGGTGGGGCGCTACGCTCCGCTCCTACCCTGAAAGTCTCGGGGGGATTCGTCAAGCGGGGGCTGAGATAAAAGGGGGGTCCCAAAACGCGTTTTTCCCATGCATTTTTCCATAGGACCTTTAGAACGAGCTACAGCCCGAACGGCTGAACAGAATTACTCAAAATTTGGCAGAGAGGTAGTCCCTAGGTCAAGGAAGTGCCTTTTGTAGGTTTGGTGTAAATCTGTTCAGTAGATTCTGAGAAAATAGCCTTTAAATCAATATATATATCTGAGCCCGCTTACGGTACGCTTACGGTAAGCGTACGGTGGCGTGCGCGAGCGCGATTCTGATTGGCTCTTAGATCTTAGTAAACATTTGAATCGGCCGAAACCAGGAAGCGGCGGCCGCCATTTTGTCTCTCGCACTGAGTGTTGTTTATCAAACATGATGGCCAAAAACATGTTACGGGGCTGTTTTGACAACTCCCTCCCACATAGTCATGTTGAGGGAGTCCACAAACATCCCCCAAGAGCAAAAACGGTTTTATTTTTTTTTCGGCAATTTCGCGGGGTACGCTTACCGTACGCTTACCGTAAGCGTACGGTAAAAAAATAAAAATAAAAAAAACACTATCCACACTTACCCCACCCCCTGTGCTTTTGGTGGCCGAAGGCCACCAAATGTACAGGGCTTATTAATAGGTAAAAAAAACTAAATTTTGGCAACATGAAATTATAAAATTGAAATAAAAAAAACACTATCCACATTGACCCCACCCCCTGTGCTTTTGGTGGCCGAAGGCCACCAAATGTACAGGGCTTATTAAAGTTGATAAAAACCGTGCACGGAACGAACTGCGTTAAGTGGGCGCGCACGCCTCGAATGGCGTAAAGTAACTTAGCATTTAAAAAACCGTACAAATTCACTGAAAAAACCATAGGTTTCACACACGTTATAGTTAGGAATTAGCATTTAAAAAACCTTGCAAATTCACTGAAAAAACCATAGGTTTCACACATGTTATAGTTAGCGGAAATTTTACTGATAAAAAACCAGTGAAATTCCCCCGTTATAGTTAGTGCAGGCAACTATAACTCACGCGACCGCAATCTTCTGCTGATGACATATGTGTCTTTATGAAAAAAAAATATTTGTAATATATGTATAGCTAAAAATGTATGGAAGAAGACATGGGCATATAAGTGTCTAAATACAGTATTAGCATCAGCAGAGGATTGCGGTCGCGTGAGTTATAGTTGCCTGCACTAACTATAACGGGGGAATTTCACTGGTTTTTTATCAGTAAAATTTCCGCTAACTATAACATGTGTGAAATCTATGGTTTTTTCAGTGAATATATATATATATATATATATATTACCTACTGGCGGTCGCCAGTAGGTAGTTATAGTTAGGACCCCTTTTCCATAGGAAATCCGCAACATTCTATTTTGAATAACTTTGGCGCCGGTCGATGAATCCTCGCGAATTTCTCAAAATAGGTGGGGCGCTACGCTCCGCTCCTACCCTGAAAGTCTCGGGGGGATTCGTCAAGCGGGGGCTGAGATAAAAGGGGGGTCCCAAAACGCGTTTTTCCCATGCATTTTTCCATAGGACCTTTAGAACGAGCTACAGCCCGAACGGCTGAACAGAATTACTAGAAATTTGGCAGAGAGGTAGCCATAAGGTCAAGGAAGTGCCTTTTGCAGGTCTGGTGTAAATCTGTTCAGTATTTCCTGAGTAAATAGCATTTACAAGCATATATATATGTGGGCGGAGCCTAACCACACATCTCATCCTGAGATCTGATTGGCTGTCAGCACTTCATCCAAGAAGTGTTGGCAGCCATCTTGGGACAAATATACATGATAGCACCTCATTAAAAAGCATTGCAGTTAATAGAAGGTTTTAAGACTTTAGTTACATTATAAATCATTTGTTGATGGTACCATACTCATTTTAGGAATTGTGGTATGTTCTAAGGTGATTTCACCATGTGAAAAAGCCTTCTGCTGGGATATCATGATTGAGAGAAAAATATTTTCTCATGCTTTTACCACAGAGGTTTGGAAGGTGATCTATAGGCTAAACTGAGAGCTTATTTTCTGTAAATTCACATTATCTTTCTCAGTCATGTGAGAATGAAGTCTGATATTCTCAGTAAAACATGTACATCCAACAAGGGCAGAGACTGTCAGTTGATTCCTTTGTGTTCTACTGCAGCTTCCCAGAGTGTTCCAAAGAACTACTAGAGCGCTAATAGTCCTACTTATGATAAACGTAAGGCACACCTGAAGCCATCTTGCTTGGATTAAAGTGGTAACTCTTAAAACATTTAATTTAAAAAGGAACAAAATGAGGGGGTTCATTTTTCCATAAAAAGTATGATTAGTGCTGCAGAAAGAAAAATTAGGGCACATTTTGAGTGACTTCTCAAATCCTCTTCTATTTCATTAAAAAATTCTGACATGCAGACTGAAACATGCCCTTTCAATACCAGCAGCAGTTTTCCCTGGTGAGCAGTAGCTTTACTACAGTGATCTAATGAGCAAAAAGAGTGCTAACATTCTGAATTTATGGCAAATGTGTGACACATCTGAATGCCTTCTTGATGGAATCAAAGTAAAAAACTGAAAGTATTTCCTACTGAGGAGACTGCAGTAAATGAGGAAATTAGGAAACTTCATAACAAATAAGTCTCCCAAGATGGCCACCAGAGACAAAAGAGCCCAAATGTAGCCCAAATATCACCCAGATGTAGCCCAAGTATAGCCCAATGACAGAATGTCCCAGAATGTTCTTAAAAACAACTAGAGCGCTTACTGTCTTCATTATGACAAAAGTATGGCACACCTGAAGCCATCTTGATTGGAATAAACTGGTAACACTTAAAACATTTAATTTAAAAAGGAACACAATGAGGAGGTTCATTTTGCCATAGAAATTATGATTAATACTGAAGAAAGAAAATGAGGGCACATTTTGAGTGACTTCTCAAATCCTCTTCTATTTCATTAAAAAATTCTGACATGCAGACTGAAACATGCACTTTTAATACCAGGAGGAGACTTCCATGGTGGAGTAGTTTTACTACAGTGATCTAATGAGCAACTAGAGTGCTAACATTCAGAATTTATGGCAAATGTGTGACATATCTGAATACCTTCATGATGGAATCAAAGTAAAAAACTGAAAGCATTTCCTACTGAGGAGACTGCAGTACATGAGGAAATTAGGAAACTTCATAACAAATAAATCTCCCAAGATGGCCACCGGAGACAAAAGAGCCCAAATGTAGCCCAAAATCAACCAGATGTAGCCCAAATATAGCCCAATGACAGAAGTGTGCAAAACACTTATTATTTTGTGTTTTTGCAGTGTTATATAGTGCAGACTTGTCAGGTATTGGAGTGCTTTACATGAGCATTGGTTACATCACACAAGAACAAATTCATTTTGGTTGTAGACATGGGGAGACTAAGTGATTTGACCAGAATCACAGAATGTCGAGCTGAAGCAGAAACTTCAACCTGGTTCCCCAGTTGCAAAGTCTGCAGTTCTGGAAGTAACACCACATCCTCTCCCCTAAGTGCAACATTTAATCAAGTGGTCAACTGGATAAAAAAACATAAAGATAACAAATAATTTAAAAGTGCTTTGTCGCTATTTGAAAACTCAGAAAATATGTCCTTATTTTAGTCTTTTAGAGCACTAACCATAATTTTGATGCCAATAAGACCCTCTCATATATGTAATTTCTAAAGGAAATGCTCTAGGTATTACAGTTTTGATTACATCAAGATGATGTCAGGCGTTCCACACTTTTGTAATAAATATAGAATGTTAGCAATCTAGTTGTTCATTAGGATACTGTTGAGAGGCAGAGGCCAGGGGCACGGACTCTGAAAATTGAAGGCAGGTAGGAGGGTGCAAAGGCAACAATTTAACCACACTGAGCAGGCAGGAAGGGCCGTGGAAGCACAACAGACTATGGAGGGCAGTGGAAAGGGGGGCAGGGGCAACAAACCAACAATACAGGACTTGCAAGAGAGGCTGTTGGAGGGAAGATCTATTACGGGTCAAGGAAGCTAGGGGCGGTCCCCAGATCCCCGGGAGCCACCACAGAACTGAGCAGGAGAGTGAGTCAGGGACAAAAGGGGCACCTTAATTTGAGCCGGGGTGCCTAGGAACGCTTGCTCCAAAAATGAAGAAAACAGACATATGAGACATGGAATTGGAGGCAGAATACAATGGCAGTTTAATGAGAAGATGCAACTTCAAAGAAACCGCAGAATAGAGACATAAAGTACAAAAAACAGAATCCAGATAATCATACAGCTGTCATAATATTCTCTGTATCTCAATTAATGTACTGACAGAGAGAGAGAGAAAACACATCTATAAATGCATCATGAGAAACAAGTTACACCAAGGAAAATGTTACCTAGGAACACTCACGTTTACTCTTAGAGCAAGCATTCCTGCAATTACAATACAAAATCTTTTAAATGCAAAAGTAAAGAGAACAATGGTTAAACATAACATGACCTTTCATATAGGTAAAATAGAATAAGATACTTCAAGCAAAGCAGAGCAAGACATTTTAAGCAAAGGAAGACAAGAGCTCCCAGCTCTTGGGGAAAACCTGCACTGCCTGTTAACCTACATACAGACGGCGAGGTAGTCCGTCGATATCTGTGGGTGCTCCCTTTTTATATCATTTTGTGGGCTCCTTTGCACGCTACATCTACCTACGTATGCTACCCAAAAGCTTCGACTGCAGATTTTACCAGACATTTCGTCATTTACCCACTTAATGCTGACAATGGACTGGGTGAAAAGGTCAGTCTCTCAGGCCAATCGCTTATCGTAAGTTCCATAGAGCAAGCAGAAAATAATGGGTATTGTACGGGAATTCAATATATTCATGTATAAAATCTCCTCAGTTCTCCTAACTTGACGCTCTGCGGTTGCCACTTCCTTAAAAGCGGGAAACCTGCCCAGGAAGCAAGTACCAGTCCAGGATGCAGCCTACTGTATGTCGACAGCTTCAGGGGGATGTTGAACTTTGATACCGAGCACGGAGCACTCGGGTAGGGTGGGGGCTACTAGTTTGGATCAGAAGGCCTCGCAGACCTGCCTTCAGACTGCTATACACTAAAATTGCAGAGCTATGGTCAATTTAACAAAGAGGCCTACATATTGAACAGAAGGGCCTACACAGGGGTTTTATGCTGGCTGAGTGGTAAGGATGTCTCAGGATAATTATATAGCAATACAGGACCCGCTGGTCAATTTAATACGGCCTACAAATGCAGCTGGCAGGGCAAGGACAAGGGTCTCATACTTCAGGTGTGGACAGAACGGGCCAGGGGCCCCCTGTGATACAAAATCTACCCTCCTTCAAGGCTGTGGCAATGTAATAGACCATTGTGGGCAGAAGGAAGAGGCAATGGTAGTACAACCATACATGCCAACAGACCCGATTCAGCCAGGAAACGTCCAATGTTTTTAAGCTCAAATGGGCTTTATTTGATCTGTCTCCTGTCTACAATATCCTCTTTTTCAATGTAACTCAAAGGGGAAAATCAATACCCCAGTTTTTTTTCAAAATCTCCCTCTTACCAAGTTCAAAATGTTCGCAAGTATGGTACATTGGATCATGGAAGGAAATGGGATAGGGACATGGACTTGGATAACAGAGGACAGGAGGGACATGGAGAGGTGCACCAAACTGACCCTGCAGGGCAGGCATCAGGGTTTGCAGCAGCACAATACACCACACAGGGCATGCAGGACGGGAGTGCAGCACAACAATCCATAGAAAGCAAGAGGGAGGGGACAGGACCATGCACATGGACAACAGAGAACAGAGGGGCAAGAGGCAATGGTAGCTAGCTGACCATAATGGACAGACAGGAGAGAAAGCTGCAGCATAACAGACCATAAAGGGCAGGAGGGACGGATCAGGGGCATTACAATGGAACAGACAAGCCAGGAGGGAGGGAGTAGGGCTGGGGGCAAGGGGGCATGGCAGGAGCAGCAAGATAGCCATGGAGGTCAGGCAGGATGGGCACTAGAAGCAAGACACACCATGAAGAGCAACAGTGAGACTGTGATGGCATACACACAGACCATGGAGGGAAGGTGGGAGGGGGTCAGGGGCAGCTAACTGACCACACAGGGAAGGTGGGAGGGGCCATGGCAGCACAGAAGACCATGCATGGCAAGTGGGAGGGTTAGTTGCAGCACAATGGCTATGATGGGCAAGAAGGAGGGTGGAGGGGCATGCACAAAGGACAATGGAGGATAGAAGGGAGGGTCAGGACCTGTGCACAGACAAGAAAGTTCAGGGGAAGGGACCTCACAACAGACCACACGGGGCAGGCAGGAGGAGCAGTTGCAGCACAACAGACCAGGGAGGGCAGAAGGGTGTGGCAGTACAATGGACCATGTAGGACAGGAGGAAGAGGATAGGGGCATGGCATGTGGACAGGCAGGGTGGAGGTGGCAGGGACAGGTTACAGTCATCTGACAATGCTAGGCAGGTGGGAGGGGAGTGGCAGCTCAACAGAACACTCAGAGTAGATAGGAGTGGCAGGTCCATGGGACATGGTGGGCAAAAAGGATGGAGCAGGGGCATGCACAAAGACATCGGAGGGCAGGGGGAAGGAGAATAGGGGCAGCAAGCTAAGCACAGAGTTTAAGCAGGAGGTCAATGATGGGGCATAGAATTGGGCAATGGAGGGCAGGAGGACTGGACTGGTACATCATACTAAATTGAGGGCAGTGGCAGCACATCAGACCATGCATGGCAGGAGGGAGGAGGCTAGTCCATGGATTCACACAACAGAGGATAGGGAGGAAGGGGATGGGGCAGCAAGCTAACTGTTCAGAGAAGGCGGGTATTAGGAACTTTATTGTTTTTAAAACATTGTGTCTGTGCGAACTACTTAAAATATGAACAAGTATGCAGCATAATCTCACTTTTATTCAGGAAGAAGAGGACGTTTGTGACTGTGACTCCGGGCTCACTTGGCAGAAACACCCCCTGACCCTCCACCCCCTATCGCAAAATGTAATGCCCGTGAAAAGGGTAGGTGAACACAGTGTTATATAGAACATAGTCCTGAGAGCACGATTGAAAATGAAAACTAGATATAGTGTATGGTATAAACTATGCACCAAAAAGTGTGATATAAGATGAACCGGGCGTGAAATATAATTTGCAATACATTGTGCGCAATGACAGATTCATTGGAGAGCGCGAGATAGCACAGGCACTAGCGCGTGCTATGCGATATGCGCCTTGGAGTGTAATATGCACAGGGCAGTGTTGTGTAACCTAACTAGTCTCCAAAGTTGTAATATAAAATATGTGCTGGGGAGTGTAACGTTGCATATGCACTGTGACAAATATATGGATCCCAGATTGTAATATGTATGGCATAGCACTGTGCGTTATAACATAGGCATCGAGAAAGGCACGTTAGATGGGGCAATATAACCCGTGCGAAGACAAGTGTGGCATGACATATTCACGGGGTGGTGTTACAGTGCACATGGGCTAGAGAGTGTCATAGCATATGCACTAGCTAGTGGAATACAACACAGAGGTGTGTGGCACTCGGCAGGCAATGGTGGGTGTAACACAGCATTGGGCTCTGTCAGGAGCACGCTGTGACTCTCAAGTGATGTTCGTCCCCTTTCCAGAGAGTAAAATAAAAAGTATTACACATCCGGCAGTGGATGTGTGTTTTATTAACCGTGAGGGGGGTTTCTTGCATAGTTTTGGTCGAATTTTTGTCGAATCCCCTTTGAATGGCTTGGTGTGCATGTGTATTAAATGTGCCCGTCAATAGCTACCCATGTTTGTATAAATAAACGACAAGGGTGTCTACCAGGATTAGGCACGGTAGGGCATCAGACATGTCAGAGCTTCACTAGTGGTGTAAATACATTCCACGTGGATTCATTGCATGCATAGTCGCCTTTTAATGAATATCACGCAAATCGTCATGGTGATAGGTACGTACGGTTTGTCCAGCATGTCCTAGGTGTGTCTATAAATATATTTTTTTTTAAAATAATAAAAAACAGTGGCCGGCCCTGGGGATTGGGGTCAAAAAAATATAATTAGGAGACTGGCCCTGGGGGATGGGGTCATCAGGGCCAATAAATTAGAATAAGAAGGGGAACCAAACAGCCCCCCTTCTTAAAAAACTAAAATAAATAAAAGACTGGCATCGTGCCGGAGGCCATGCCCCCTCCGTGCAGCACTCTGCAAACGCGCCCCCAACAGGCATCTCCAGTATGCGCCAGGGAGCTGCGCTGCAGCCAGGTGTTCTGAGGCCAAGCCCCTTTTTACACCTCTCTGCAACGCAGCTCTGTGGCGCTTACTGGAGGTACCTAGTGGTCTAGTTTGACCCTAGGGACCCTTAGGATTCAGGGGGACTCTCAACTTAGAACAGCCACAGGGCGCGTTTACACAGTGGTGAAGGGAGGGGACGGGGCCTGAGGTGACGTGTGCAAACACGCACTATGGCATGTTTTAAATTGGGGATATAATTTCCCTTCAATACTGAGGGCCCCTGGGGGCTAACTAGCCCACCAAGTGCTTCCAGTAAGCGCCACTGAGCTGCATTGCAGAGAGGTGGTCCAGGCCGTGCCACTTTTTACACCTCTCTGCAACGCAGCTCTGTGGCACTTACTGGAGGTACCTAGTGGGCTAGTTGGACCCTAGGGACCCTCAGGATTCAAATGAACTTAATCTCCCAACTAAAAATGGACACAGGGCGTGTTTACACAGTGGTGAAGGGAGGGGACGGGGCCTGAGTTAATGTGTGCAAAAACGCCCTGTGGCCTGTTTTAAGAGGTAGTTTTAATCCCCATGCCCTATTATACACTAGGGGCTTACAGAGGAGGTCATGCTAATCACAGGGGGACCCCAACGCATAATGTTCCCTAGTGTATGTAGGTGTTTTCACTGTATTCTAAGTGTCTTTTAACATAGCAGTGGCTCTAGGACTGGTTAGTCAGACTCAGTTACCACCAGTATCCATCTGAAAAAGTTGAGGGTACAGGATGATTTTGCAACAAGGCTTCTTTCTGCTCTTCTTTTTGTTCTTTCTGCACGTTATCCTTCTTCCTGCACTTATCTTCGTATTCGAGGACTTCTGTTGCTTCTTTCTGCACTTCTTTTGTTTCTTTCTGTGCATTTTTTCTTCTTTCTTCACATGTCCTATCTCTGTAGGCATAGTTAGAAATTAGCATTTAAAAAACCTTTGAAATTCACTGAAAAAACCATGGGTTTCACACACGTTATAGTTAGGAATTAGCATTTAAAAAACCTTAGAAATTCAATGAAAAAACCAAAGGTTTCACACATGTTATAGTTAGCTGGACATTTCACTCGTAAAAAACCATTGAAATTCCCCCGTTATAGTTAGTTCAGCTAACTATAACTCGCGCGCCCGCAATGCACTACTGATGACGTCACATATTACATCACTCATGACATGGTCACTGACATCACTCATGACATCACTGATGACATCTCAAATGACATCACTGATGACATCACTGATGACATCATCCAGTGATTGTGTGTTTTTATGAAAATTATATATTTTTTATATTTATGTATATCTCAAGGTCAAAGGAAGAATAAATGGGTATATAAGTGTCTAAATGGATACTTTTTTTTGGAATTTTTTTTGTGTAACTGACTGTTTAAGTGTATCATAGTGAATACATGGCTTACTGAGTAATCTTTAAATATTTAAATATCTGTATCAGTTTCTTACTTTGTGTATAAGTGGCTGCATGGGTTGGTGAGTAGCTACATGAGTGTCTATATAGGTTATTAGTTGGTTTTTTATCACTATGAGTGTCTGAGTTTCTGTATGGTTCGGTGGGGGGTATTACTTAGTGCATAGGTGCATGAATGAGTGACTCACTGTTTGTATGTGTTGAATACAGCATGTGTGCAGGACTGTATGGGTGGATGAGTGTGTGCATGGGTGTGTTAGTGAGTGAATGACTGTCTCAATAGTGTCTTTATGAGTAACTACATATGTTTTAAACTAGTATATGTGACTATTGGTGTATATAAGTGAGTATATGTGAGAGTGAGAGATTGGAAGAGTTCCTGTATGAATAAGTATGTGTTTCTATAAGTGATTGTTTAAAAGAGTAAGTATATGTAAGTTTCTGTAGAAGTAAGTGTGGTGGTGTGTGTATAACTGTATATGCAAGTAAATGGATGATTGATTCTTTATTAGCATGAGTGACTATGTGTGTGAGTTACTCTATGGATGAGTGGCATTGTGTAACGGGATGTACAGGTGTATGAGTACATATGATGAGTGAGTACATGTATGAGTGACTGTAGAGGACTGTTGGTGAATTACTGTATGTGTATGTGGTTCTTAGAATTACTGAATAGGTTGTTGTAACTGATATTGATATGTTCATTATTTTGAACATTTTAGTTTCTATTTTTGAATGTGTGTTTCAATGGTTATATTAGGGGGAGAGGAGGTCTGCCACTCTATCACAAGGATGATGTCATCAGTGATGTCATCAGTGATGTCATTTGAGATGTCATCAGTGATGTCATGAGTGATGTCAGTGACCATGTCATGAGTGATGTCATATGTGACGTCATCAGTAGTGCATTGCGGGCGCGCGAGTTATAGTTAGCTGAACTAACTATAACGGGGGAATTTCAATGGTTTTTTACGAGTGAAATGTCCAGCTAACTATAACATGTGTGAAACCTTTGGTTTTTTCATTGAATTTCTAAGGTTTTTTAAATGCTAATTCCTAACTATAACGTGTGTGAAACCCATGGTTTTTTCAGTGAATATATATATATATATATATATATATATATATATATATATATATATATATGTATACATATTCCAACATTGTGCCCATGTGCACAGAAGCACATTCAACAATTCAACATCCCTCCAACCATGTGGCTATCACATTGCAGCCCGTCTCCCTGCACCGAAATTTATTAATCATGCAAACACGTTTCAGCGTAGCAAGACTCCCTCTTCCTGGGCTCAAAAGGAACATTCAAAAACTCGCCGTTTTGCATATCCGCTATTTATTCATTTCTGGAATTTACCATTGATTATTACTGCCCCCAGTGGGCGTTTTCATAGTGCATAGGTTAACAAGATGCATGATGGGACCCAGAATCCTATAGCGAGAGCCATTATCCTTTGGTAAGTTTAAATATCCCAATTGTTCATTAAAAATTAATTACAACCTTAGTAGGCAATGGCGCAGACCGGCAGGCTCAATCTGCAACAGTGATGTGCTGTTCCCTTTCCGTGAACCGACTCTTGGGAAGCGAACATATGATATCAGGTATAACCAAGTGCAAACAAAGGGCAGCCAGGAGATGGAGCAAAGAAGCCCCCCAAAAGAAGATGCACCAAAGGAAAAATTCACAATCAAAATCAATACGCAAACATGCAGTAGACCTGGAATCAATCAAAGAGAGGTTTCACAACATTCAGCCCCTATAGTAATAACATTGGACAATAATCAAGAAAACACCTTGAATAAGCAGATCATATTGACCCACCACTACATCTCCCAGGGGCAACAAGAGTTCCTCAATAGAGGAAACATATCGAGACTTGTAGTTGAAATCCCAACCTTAAAGCATCTGACCACCACAGTCCTATTGTCAATTGAATTTATTCCTCAAGAAAAAAACAGTAGCACGGAAAAAACACTATCGACCTGGAAAAACAATGGAACAGTGGCTCTAATAATGAATGCCTGACAAGAGATTGAAGGTTGGGGCATTACAATGGCAAGACCAACGAAACCACGATATCCTTCACCTCTACTGAATGTGCCAAAGAAATCAAAAAAAGAGGAACACAACATCCCAGTGTACTCAGTACTACAAAATGCAAAAGGAAAAACAACCCTTTCTGAAGATATTACGGGCAGTCGAACTCCACAACAAGACACTAATAAATGGAACTGGATGTCCTCAGCCCTAAACGTGGGGAAAATAGAATGACTCGCCACAAAGGGAAAAAGCACCAATAACAATACTGTAAATTTTTTGTCCTGGAACATCGCAGGTGCAAAAAGAGAACCACAGGACAACACTGTTCCGACATACTGGGAGTACTATGACATCGTCGCACTCCAAGAAACTTGGCCGATGGAGTGCAAGGAGGTGCCCAATTACACACTTCACCACGTAACGGCAACCAGAACACATAAACACGGAAGGCCAAAGGGTGGCTTAGCAATATATATATCTACGTCTCTAAACATCAAAACTAAACAGCTGCCTAGTACGACATCAGACCTACAAGTAATTAAAATGGTCCAAGGGCCTAAAAATCAGATGACAACAGTAATATTAATTAACCTCTATTTTCACCCGAACACCAGGAAAAAAGGCGCAGTCTGAAAAACTGATGTCAATAATCACTTCAATCAGATTTGACACCCAGTCTGTGAGATAATAATAACTGGCGATTTCAATTCATATTTATTTATACACCAGATGATGATGAGCAACTAACAGCGGATAACGAGCTATGGTCTGTTCTCCCACAATCATCCGCTACAATAAAGAGACACGATTTGAATGGGCAAAAGCTGGTTCTGGCACTAGAACATCTTGGCTTGCAAGTCTTAAATGGTAGAACAAAAGATGACACTTCTCCGCGATGGACCTATCAGGGTTCCCACTCCCAGTCAATTTTAGACTATACAATTGTAACGCTTGCTCTACTGACCCGTGTGGTGAAATATACGATCAAGTACTCAACCCGAAGTGACCATTCATGTCAGGTACTCCAATTGCAAACAGGCTATCTAAAACATCGCCCCGCTCCCATTGAGATGGGCCAACTGACTACAACTAACCTGAAACATATTCGATGGTCAGTAGAAACTCTGCCAGAACTAATAATGTTAGATTAAGAAATAATTGAAACAAAGATTACATTCGGCAACAACTCAGTAGAGAACAGGTTCACCTTCACAAACAAATTATTAACTCAAGCACCCACAATTAATTACACACAGAACAGAAGGTTTAATCCCAGTGCAAATATTTCAAGCAAGGCCTACTCTCTAAGAAATGAACTGAGAAAGGCGGTGAGGAAAAATAACATACAGAAAGTCCCAAATCACGCCTGGGAGAAAATAAAGATCATCAAGAAGCAGAAATCAAATCTGGAAGGACCAGAAAGCACAACAGGAGACATTCTGGACAAAGTTACTTTCTTCTGCTAAACACACAAACAACAGGCTCTTCTGGGAACTAGTAAATGGCACAACAAGATCAATAGAAGTAATAAATAACGCCTCTGTAACAGAGATTGGTTGGGTAGTTCATTTAAGTAAAATATTTGAAGATTTCACAACATTCCGGAAAAGCGTAACAAACAGTAACTGCAAATCTCTGGACCCTAAACCTTCATGGAAGAAACACCCAGGACCACAAGACCTCGGTACAACCCTAGCCCCACCACAAGCCCTTGAAAGTCAACATTACACCGTAGAAGATATCTCCAGAATCATAAAACAGGGTCTCAACGACGGGGACCCAGGCCCAAATGGCATCCAGCAGGCCATCTTCAGGGGTGATCCTGACTATTGGGCAAAATCGTTAACAGGTATCTACAACGATATTGGTCTAACAAATACCCTCCCCCCAAGTTGGAAAGGCGTCAGTCATTAACCCGATCTTCAAGGGAGTTGACAGGGCAGACCCAGCAAATTACAGGCTAATCGCACTAATTGATGTGGAAGCAAAATATTTTGCCTCATTAGTCCTGGAGGACTTGGTAGAATGGTTCAACATAAAAGGGCTGGTTCCATTCAACCAAACAGGGTTCCCCAAAGGATGTGGCACAACAACAAATATTTTAGCTCTCGCCACAATAGCTGATAAGTGCAAACGCCTGCATAGACCACTACATCTGTGTTTTATAGACTTCAAAGCTGTGTTCGACCGTGTGAACCGCGGTCTGTTATGGAGTAAACTACAGAACCTGGGTCTCCCGGAAACAATGTTATGCCCCATTATACAACTGTATACATGTACTTGGGTCAGAGTGAAAATTACAGATTGCACAAAATTGTCCAGGAAGATACAAACAGAGATCGGACTGAAACAAGGATGTCTCCTAGCCCCCCACTTATTTAACCCCTTTATTGCAGATCTGTTACCCCATTTGGATCAGGCAAATACACATCCTCCACACCTGGCAACATTGCCCATAACGCACCACTCATATGCAGACGATATAGTCGTGCTTAGTCTAACCAGAATAGGCCTACAGAGAGCACTTAATGAGCTACTAATGTTTGCTAACACCAAAGCCTTGGAAATTAACAACACCAAAACAAAAACTATGTCACTCACGAACTGTACGCGACATCAGTATAAATTCAAACTGGGAGAGACGAGACCTGGAATTGTCAGTACCTATAAGTACCTGGCGGTATATATTGACAATAGATTACATTTTCAATTTCAGCGACAATATCTGGAAAAAAAGGAATCGGCATTATTTATGCTTTCTGTGTCCTTGCAAAAAATCTATATGGTCCCTCCTTTATGCCACTAATAGCAGTGATGGCCGCTAAACTACTCCCTGCAGTAACCTATGCAAGCATAGTGTTAAATGGCAAAGACGGAAATCTTCTAGACTCTCTGCAAACAAAGGCCTATAAAAAAGTCTTTAGTCTACCCCAGACAGCTTCCCCGACTCAGGTCCAACTGAAATTCGGCCTCATCAAACAGGAGATTAGGAGAAAATATGCCGATATTAAAATTTGGAACAAACTCTGTCATGGCGCCTTGTGGCGAGCCCAGGAAAACGATCCAAGCTCAAATTGCGGCACATTCCTGAAAATGGCACAGGACCCTTCCTTCCAAGTATTCCGCAGCATAACAAACAAAGCGGCTAAGCTACAATCATCACTAGAAGACAAATGTACCTTAGCCAAAAGATCCCATGCCAGGAGGGTTCTTCAATCTTATACATCACTTCGACCGGCGGAATACCTTGGTACAACTTATTCGCCCCACTTGAAACGAAAGTTAATGGCAATTAGATTTGGGGTTACCAAGCCTGGCCGATCAACCTGCATGGAAGTATAAAGGCATCAAAGCATGCAGCTTATGCGGTGCAGCATGGCAAGATTTTATCCATCTGATGTGTGTCTGCCCCAGCTTAAAATCGAAACGCATACCGCTCCTAAAAAAGGCTTTTAATGACAGAGGGATCCGAACTTGTAGATCGGCCATCATTAGAGGACTTGGTACAACAGACCCTCAGCTGACCTGTAAAATTATGAAATTTGTGTTATTTTATGAAAAAAACGATATGGCTGATGGAAGCAGGCACAGCCAACCCAGGCATGTTTAGTATCTCTATTGCAATTTTAAAAAGTTAAAAAGTTTTTAATGTTAATATCTGATGAAACCGTAATCCTGACAACAATTTTACGATACAGAATCACAAACTAATTTTAACAGGTCTCATGATAGGGACACTATTTCCAGCTTTTAGGATAAAAATTAGTAACATGCTCTTTTTTACTTACTTTTTTTTATTTGCATTGTGACATTGTTATGGTTTTAATTAACTTAAACAATAAAGAATTGATATATATTTACACTCATCCATGCAGCCAGTAACATACCCCCTCACCCAACCACACAGACACTCATATACCGATATAGGTACTCAAACAACCAAACAATCACCTATACAGCCACTCACATATCCACTCACCAACCCTTACAGCCACTTAGACACCAACTGACAGACTAATACAGAAATTCACACAACCTAGTCACTCATCCATACATTCACTGAAACACCTAATCACTCACTTTTACAGTCAGGCATGCACCCACTGAATCATCCATACAAACACTCATACACCAACTGATTCATCAATAGAACTTTTTATATATATTTAACACTCATAAACATTTTAAAAACACTCCCAGTCACTGGATGATGCCATCAGTGATGCCATGGGTGATGTAATTTGAGATTGTCATCAGTGATGTCACTGAAAATGTCATGAGTGATGTAATATGTGAGGTCATAAGCAGTACATTACGGGGAGCAAGTAATAGTTAGCACAGCTAAATATAACTGCTGAATTGCTCCGGTTTTCTGGTTGTGTAATCTGAGCCTAACTATAATGTCCCTGTAACCTTTCGTTATATATATTGACTGAAAAAACAATGTTTACAGGGATGTTATAGTTTGGCTCAGATTTCCCTCGTACAAAACAATAGAAATTCAGCAGTTATGGTTACCCGAGCTAACCTTAACTTACCCCCTACAATGCACTGCTTATGACCTCACATATTACAATACTCATAGCATAGAAATATCTAGAAATATAAATAGATTTTACTACCTAGTACCCCTTTAATTAAATGATAATAGGTAGAGAACAGCAATAAAACCTTTAGTTACCTATGCCTAAGTCCCTTGACAAAAACACATCAAAGGTTTGCAGAAAATTACCTCAGTACATTTTAGATTTTGAAAAGATGGACATTAGCCAATTATGTACTGCCTATTCATTTGCATTTACCTTTGTATATCGCAAAATTAACGCTTCATACCTCAGCATATCATGGTCCAATATATACCTAAGTATTTTGACATTTATAGCTTTAACACTACTTAAACTATTTAAACCTTCTTCCAAAAATGAACATTTGCACACCATAACATTTATTCCTGCCACATTACATGTACATCCTTCACACACTTTCACGCTACATCTTTTTAAACAGCCATACTTCACTCTATGCTACTCCACTCAATACCATTCCATTCAACGTCACTCTCCTATACGCCACTCCACTCTATGTTAATCTATTGCACGCCACTCCACTCTAATCCAATCCACTCTATGCCACTCCATGTCACTGTATGCTGCTCCACTGTATAATACTCCACTCTACGCTATTTCACTGTATGCCACTTTACTGTACACCATTTCACTCTATGCCACTCCACTGTACATTATTCTACTATATGCCATCCACTCTACATCACTCCACTGAATGCCAGTCAACTCCACAGCACTCTATTTCATGAAATGTCAGTGTATGCCACTGTACGCCACTCCACTCTATGCTAATCTATTGTATGTCACTCCAGTTTATGCCTCTCTACTGTAAGCACCTTTCTTCTGTATGCAACTTTACTCTATGCAGCTTACCTTTAAGCCACTACAGTCTTCTCTATTCTACATGACTCAATTGTACACCACTCTATGCCATTTCACTGTATCCTATTCCACTCTATGCTACTTGCCTGAACACCACTGCACATCCCATCACTGTGTGCTATTCCACTCTACACCACTTGACTGTAAGCCACTCTACTTTACTCCAATCTGGCCTGTTTCACTGTATGCCACTTCTTTCTAGTCCACTTTATTCTACGCTATTCTACTCTACGTCACTACCCTCTAGTCCACTCCACTCTATGCCACTCAACTCTACACCACTCCACTCTGCCCAACCACACTCTATACCAATCCGCTAATCCACTCTATGCTATTATTCTCTTTGTAGCTCCACTCTATGCCATTTCACTCTAAACCACTCCGGCCTAAAGCATTCCTCTCTACACCACTTCACTCTAAGCTACTCCACGTTAAACCAGTCTATTCTATCCCACTCCACTGTATGGCACTCCACTCTATGCTATTCCACTGTAATCCACTCAATCTTTGCCACTCTACAGTACACTTTTCTTCTGTATGCCACTCCAATTCACACCACTCTTCTGTATGCCACTTAACTCTATGAGACTCCGCTCAATGCTATTTCACTGAACATCACTCCACTCTTTTCTATTCCACTCTATGTCACTTGAATCTATGCCACTCTGCTCTACTGTATTCTACTCTACGTTACTCCAATGTATGTCTTTCCACTCAAATCTTTATAACTCGACTCTACTCCACTCAAGTTTATGCCACTCAACTGTATGTTACTCCACTCTAGACTATTGCACACTACATGACTCCAATGTAAGTCACTCCACTGTACACCATTTCAGTCTACATCACTCCATTCTAAGCTACTCCACTCTACATCACTCAAATGTTTGCCACTCCACTTATGCTACTCTGCTCTCTACTAATATACTCTATGCCACTTCACTCAAAAACACTCCACTCTAATATACCCACTGTAAGCAACTCCACTCTATGCTGCACTATGCTATTCCATTCTAGGACACTTCTTTATACAACACTCTATGACACTCCATTCTAACTAATTCTTCTCTACACCACTCCATTTTATACCACTCTAAAGTACATCACTTCTCTTTACACAACCCGATTCTATGACACTAAATTGTACGATATCCCAACCTATGCCATTTTACTCTATGTCACTCTACTGTATTTCACTCTACAATATTTCACTTGATGCCAATGCACTCTATGCCACTCTATTCTATGACATTCCACTGAATGCCCTTCATTCTATGGTCCTCAAAATTATGTCACTCCACTTTACTCCAGCCCACTCTTCGCTATTCCACTCAATGCCACTTTGCTTTACGGCACTCCAATCTAATTCACTCCAGTCTATGCCATTCCACTCTATGCCACACCACACTACACCACTCGCTATTCCACTGAATGATTGTAAATGTAAAAACCCTTAGAATTAAATGAAAATAGCACAGGTGAACACCTAATTATAGTTAGGAAAATGTTAGGTATTATTCTATTAAAATCAAACTCAAACTACAAAAATGTGTGCCCTAAAGTAACTCACATTATTTTCATCAATGATGCCATTTCAGATAGTTCAGTGATTTTATGAGTGATATAAAAGATCATGTCATGACTGATGTAATATGTGGCGTAATTACCAGTGCATGACAAGGGCATGAGTTATAGTAACTTTAAGACACAAGTTATAGTTGCTTGAGATTAGGCCTGGGTGGTAAATTCCGTTCCGTTCGCAGAATTTGCGAAATTTGGGTAATTTCGCGTTCCGCGGAGAACGCAAAATTGCAAAAAAATCTACGTTCCGCAACTTTGCGAAATTTTTTGCTTGTCCGCGTTCTCAATATGCGTGTTCGCGAGATATTTCACCCCGAGCACGCAAACAGCGATCGCGAACAGGAAAAAAGTATCGCGAACAAGCAATTCCGCGCGTTTGCGGAATTTCCGCATGTTCGCGGAGATTTTTACCGTTTCGCGGAGATTTGCGTAACGCGATTACGCAAATTCCGCCCACCCCTACTTGAGATAACAATAACTGGTGAATTTCAGTGTTTTTTTTCCGAGTAAAACATTGAGTTGTTGCTGAGACTTTTACCTAGCTATAGCTCTACGTTAACCTTTATTGACTGTGTGTTTATATATTATATAATATGGAGATATATATATATAGGCTCTGCGGAGAGCGGAATCCAAGTTCATCCTACAAGCAGGAAGTGTAGCCCCCTTTGGGATGAATAACGATGAAGAGATGCATGTTCATCTATAGATTTATCTTTGGTTTTTAGATGTAGCTCCAGCTTCCCAGCACTAGAAACTCCAGTTCCTTGTCACATTAGTCCAGTCTTTTTTCAAATTTTTGCATTTTTGCTGCGTGTTGTGATTTAAATGATCTGCTCTCTTTAACATGTTAATTACCCAAGGGAGATATATATTTATTTCATATGCTTTTCATTTGAGATGCTCTTTTGAGGCCTCCTTCGATGTTATCTATTTATGATATCCATTTGGTCACTTTTTTGACATGAGTCCCGTCCTGTTTTTATACTTATTAGAATTATAAGATATAGCCCCACTTTTTGCCACACAAATTAACACTTGTTTCCTTTTTGTTTCTGCATCTAGATGGGACCTGGAAGCTCACAAGCACTATCGTTACCGTTAACTGATACGAGCACGGAGTCACTGGTGGTTTGTGTTCATCCACCATCTCCTTTGTTGTTGCCTTACTAGGCTATGTGGGTCATTTCCATCTTTATGATATTTTTTCGTTTATTTCACTTTCTTGCTGTGTGGGAATTAGAGTGGGGAAATTAGATAAATACATGACTATCACAATTTAAATTCCTTTTCTTCTTAATGATAGGGTACTATACCTTGATTGCTGTGTGGGACTTATGAATTGTCAAACCTATCCTTCTCTGATTTATTTGAAGGTTTATCTCTTTAGTGGGAAGCCCTTGTGATTGTACTTGCTATAAGTCGATTATTTTTTATGTATAAAATGGTACAATGCAGATTGTCAAATGTATGTAATTGAAATCCAGCATAATATTAATTAGAGCAGACTTTTGTACAGACTATATTTGACTCAATATTCTGTCCATATTTTCAATCTTATTTTCACTATTTACGCAGCGATTGCAATGAATTCTACTTACATATTTTTTAATTGTCTCGTTTAGACAGCAGAATGTATGCATTTACGAGTCCTTTGTTTATGTTTTGTATTTCCTTTAAAATTACTGGAACCGGAACCTATGGTCATGTGACCAAGAGCCTGTGTGCTCGAAACGCGTCTGTTTTTGCCCGTGAAAGAATAAACAACTTAACTCTACTGGATTTGTGTGGCTCGTGTTTGCAGAAGGAGAGAAGGCTGCAAGCTGATAGTGGATATATATATATATATATATATTTATTTTATTTATTTTTTTCCACTTAAAAACCATACGTTTCATGCATGTTATAGTTAGGAATTAGCATTTAAAAAACCTTAGAAATTCAGAGAAAAAAACATAGGTTTCAGGGGTGTTAAAGTTAGGTGGACATTTCACTCGTACAAAACCATAGAAATTCCCCCGTTATAGTTAGTTCAGCTAACTATAACTCACACCCCCGCAATGCACTGCTGATGACATCACATATTACATCACTCATGACATGGTCAGTGACATCACTGATGACATCACAACTAGACCCGACTTTTGGGGGGGACCCCTCAGTGGGGCAGGACAAGCATTTTAAAGCAATGTAAGAAGAGATATCTTTGCAGCCAATATGAGGGAAAGAAATGCCAAACTGCATTTTAAATGTATTAGACAAATAATCCTTATTTGTAGATTCCTCACTTAAGTTGAGTTGTTGGTTACAGGCCTACTTGCTGAGGCCATATTGTTGATGAGTGATGTTTGATCAATTTACTGCATATGACTATTTCTATTTGGGATGTGTTTATTTTGGTGTGATTAGATATTATCCATTATTTGACCTTGAGATATTGTCTGATGACTCAAAGTCAGATGAGTTTTCATACTTAAGTATGATTTGTTTATTATCTGCTTAACAATAACACTTGAAAATGAAGGAGCAGACTTGGCGCAATACGGAGCAAAGGTAAATGTGAATGAGGGGATATGAGGGGATACAAATGTTTGCTACATCTTCTAAATTGAATTGCTGACATGAAGGGAGCCATGTGATGATGATCTGTCTGATAGAAAAGATGCATTCTGCCTCAGTTATCAATAAATCAATCAATCAATCAATCATTACAATTTATAAAGCGCACTACATACCCGTGAGGGTCTCAAGGCGCTGGGGGGGGCGCTACTGATTAAAGAGACAGGTCTTGAGGAGTCCTCTGAAGGCCAGCAGGTCCTGAGTCTGTCGTACGTTGGTTGGGAGAATGTTCCAGGTCTTAGCGGCGAGGTAGGAGAAGGATCCTCTGCCGGCTGTGGTTTTCTGGATCCGAGGGACTGTGGCGAGGGTGAGGTTGGCTGAGCAGAGGTTTCGGGAGGGGGTGTGGAAGCTGAGTTGGTAGTTGAGGTAGGTGGGTCCGGTGTTGTGTAGTGCTTTGTGCGCGTGGATGAGGAGTTTGAAGATTATCCTCTTGTTGACAGGGAGCCAGTGCAGGTCTCTGAGATGGGGGTGATGTGGCTGCGGCGGGGGACGTCGAGGATCAGTCGAGCCGAGGCATTCTGGATTTGTTGTAGTCGACTCAGGAGCTTGTTTGTGGTTCCTGAGTAGAGGGCGTTCCCGTAGTCTAGTCTGCTGGTGATGAGGGTCTGGGTGACGGTTTTTCTAGTGTTGGTAGGGATCCATTTTAAGATTCTGCGGAGCATTCGGAGGGTGTGGAAGCAGGACGCGGAGACGGTGTTGACTTGCCTGGTCATGGAGAGGGTAGAGTCGAGGATGACCCCCAGGTTGCGTGCGTGGTCTGTGGGTTCCGGGGCTGCGCCTAGCGATGTGGGCCACCAGGATTTGTCCCAGGCTGATGGGGTGGGTCCGAGAATGAGGACCTCCATCTTGTCTGAGTTCAGCTTCACTCTGCTGTCCTTCATCCAGTCGGCTACGGCCTTCATTCCTCTGTGGAGGTTGGCTTTGGCGGTGTGGGGGTCTTCGGTGAGGGATATGATCAGCTGGGTGTCGTCGGCGTAGGAGATGATGTTTAGGTTATGTTGTCGTGCGACGTGGGCGAGCGGTGCCATGTAGATATTGAACAGTGTCGGACTGCGGAAGGATCCCTGTGGGACGCCGCAGATGATCTCGGTGGATTTCGAGCAGAAGGGTGGGAGGCGGATGCTCTGGGTTCTGCCGGAGAGGAAGGA
Organism: Triturus cristatus; assembly: GCF_964204655.1. Lineage (NCBI taxonomy): Eukaryota > Metazoa > Chordata > Amphibia > Caudata > Salamandridae > Triturus > Triturus cristatus. The sequence goes on along the minus strand of NC_140593.1, from coordinate 27,174,439 downwards.
TGTGGTCCAGGTCAGGGCCTTCTCTTGAATTCCGGCGTCGTGGAGGCGTGCTGATAGGGTGCGGTGGCAGACTGTGTCAAAGGCTGCTGATAGGTCCAGGAGGTTAAGGGCGGCTGTTTCTCCTTTGTCCATCAGGATCCTGATGTCGTCAGTGGCAGCGATAAGGGCAATCGCGGTGCTGTGGTTGCTGCGAAAGCCGGATTGGGAGGGGTCCAGGATGTTGTTGTCTTCGAGGTAGCGGGTTAGCTGTTTGTTGATGATCTTCTCTGTCACTTTTGCCGGGAACGGAAGCAGGGAGATGGGCCGGAAGTTCTTGAGGTCCTTGGGGTCTGCCTTGGGCTTCTTCAGAAGGGCGTTGATCTCGGCATGCTTCCAGATTTCCGGGAAGGTTGCTGTCTCGAAGGAACTGTTGATTGTTTTTCGGAGGTGGGGCGCTGGGGGTGGCTGGCTTTGTTGAAGACGTGGTGTGGGCAGGGGTCAGATGGGGATCCAGAGTGGATGGAGTTTATGGTTTTGATGGTGTCTTCGTCGCTGACATTGGACCAGGCGGTCAGGCGGCTGGTGCGGGTGGTTGCAAGGGTGGTGGACTCGGTGGTGGGTGCGGAGCTGTCGGAGTTGAAGCTGTCGTGGATGTCGGTGATCTTGCGGTGAAAGAAGGCAGCCAGGGAGTCGCACAGGTCTTGTGATGTTGGGATGTCGTTGGTGTTGGAGCCAGGATTTGGAAAGTTCTTTCACGATGCTGAAGAGCTCTTTGGTATTGTGCGCGTTGTTGTCTAGGTGGTCCTTGAAGGTGGTCCTCTTGGTGGTCCTGATGAGTTGGTGGTGCCTGCGGGTGGCGCTTTTGAGGGCTGTGTGGCTGTCTGGTGTTCGGTCGTGGAGCCATTTCTTCTCCAGCTTCCGACAGGTGTGCTTGGAGATCCAGAGTTCTTCGGTGAACCAGGTTGCTTTCTTGTTGGTGTGGTTGGTTGTGGCGGTCTTGAGAGGGGCGAGGGTGTCGGCGCAGTCGTTGATCCACTGTGTGAGGTTGGTTGCGGCGGTGTCTGGGTCGGTGGGGTCGGTGGGTGGTCTCCGGGCAAGGTTGGTCGTCAGTTGGTCTTCGGTGACCTTGCCCCAGCAGCAGCGCAGCAGCTGTTGGGTGCGGTGGTGTGTGATGGGTTTCCTGAAGGTGAAGTGGACAAATCTGTGGTCGGTCCAATGGGGTTCGGAGGTGTGGTTGAAGGAGACGTGGGGACTTGCGGAGAAGATGGGGTTGAGTGTGTGTCCCGCGGCATGGGTGGGTGTCGTCACGAGATGTTTGAGTCCGAGGTTGGCGAGGTTGGCGATCAGGGTGGTGAAGTTGGCATCATTGTTGTTCTCGAGGTGGAAGTTCAGGTCTCTGAGGAGGATGTAGTCCGTGGAGGCGAGGGCGTGGGTGCTGATGAGGTCGGTGATGGTGTCGCTGAACTGTGGTCGGGGTCCGGGGGGTCTGTAGATGAGTGTCCCTCTGAGGGTCGTGTTGGGGTCGGTGTGAATCTGGAAGTGCATGTGCTCGGCGGTGGTGATGGTGTCATCGGTGTTAGTTGAGATTCTGATGGAGTCTTTGTGGACGATGGCGATTCCGCCTCCCACTCTGTTGGTGTGGTCTCTGCGGGAGATCTTGTAGCCCTGTGGGATGGCTATGGCGATGTCTGGGGCTGAGGTGGTGTTCAGCCAGGTCTCCGTCAGGAAGGCGACGTCGGGGTCGGTGGAGTCTAGGAGGTCCCAGAGTTCGATGGTGTGTTTGCGAACGGAGCGAGTGTTGAGGAGGATACATCGGAGGTGGTTGGGTTCTTTGGCTGGTTATTTGGTGGGCTGGATGCTGGTGTAGCTGCAGTTGTGGCAGGTGAAGGGTCCTTCGGTGTGCTTCGGGGTGGCCCGGTAGCAGGGGTGGGATCGTCCGTAGTTGAGTGCGCGGAGGGTGCTGGAGTCGTAGTGCAGTCTGGCACTGCGGGGGGCGCGGGCTCCAGGGGTTCTGGCGCTGGGCGCAGTCCAGGCACGGATGGGCACAGATGGGCTTGCCTTTGGCGTGCCTTCTGGGCGCCAGTGGCGTGCCCGCTGCGCTCGTCCGCTGCGCTTCTGTGCGTCGTCCTCCATAAATGGCAAAGTGGGAGGGAGGAGCAGCTGGGAGGCGGGAGCGGGGTGGCCAATGGGCATCAGAGGGAGCGGGTACAGAAGGGAAAAGGGATGGGCTGCAGGGGAGCAGCGGTGGGAAGTTGGGGGGCACAGAAGCGGGACACAGTCACGGAGGGACAAATAAACAAATACACAGAAAGCAAAGTAACTGGCAACTGGCAACAGGCACTAACAGGGCAAAAGGCAGCAGAGGAAACACTGGGGCAAAACAATACTACTTCACGAGTGTGGGTGCAGCGGCGGGCTTGCAGCAGCAGCGGTGAGGGCAGGTGTCCTGGTCACCCACGGGTGGGAGCCGAGCGGTGTGTGGAGCGACCGGCCCAGCGAGCAGGGTCAAGGGTCACAACTCACCACCGCGCGGCGTCCTCCATAAATGGCCAAGTGGGAGGGAGGAGCAGCTGGGAGGCGGGAGCAGGGTGGCCAATGGGCGTCAGAGGGAGCAGGCACAGAAGGGAAAAGGGGCAAGGCCGCAGGGAAGCAGCAGCGGGAAGCGGGGGGCACAGAAGCGGGACACAGTCATGGAGGGACAAATAAACAGAAAGCAAAGTAACTGGCAACTGGCAACAGGCACTAACAGGGCACAAGGCAGCAGAGGAAACACTGGGGCAAAACAATACTACTTCACGAGTGCGGGTGCGGCAGCGGGCTTTCGGCAGCAGCAGTGAGGGCAGGAGTCCTGGTCACCCACGGGGGGAGCCGTGCGGTGTGTGGAGCGACCGGCCCTGCGAGCAGGGTCAAGGGTCACAGCTCACCACCACGCGGCGTCCTGAGCAAGTTATGAGCCCTGCACTCTGATGTTGTCAAATCTCTATAGAAGCTAGTGATGATGAACAATTTTAAATGCAAGAGAGAGTTCTAGTAAAAGATATGCCTCCAGCTTTAATCCACAGTTGTTTTATAATCATCTCCTGTGGAAATCACTGCTGCTTCTGTGCCTCAGCCATACTCTAATCTCTTTTGGATTTCTTAAAGCAGGTCATTTTCTTTGAATGTAGGTATATTTTTGAGGCAGTTTGGTTTAGAAAAGATTTTATGTCAGGCACTTAGAGTAACCCTGGGCAGAGTTCGTAGAGTTTTGCTATGTGGAATTCCGCGAAGTGCAGAAAAAACTCTGCCACACTATGTGGAGCTCCGCAAGCGGTGGAGAGCATTAGATATATGCCGTTCATGGTGATTTTCAGTGCCAGGTGCTTGTCCGCACTGTGCAATTATCGCAAACGCCACCATGCAGAGCGCAAGCGGGCACTGCTTCATTTCTGCCGCTCAAGTAGATTTTTACGTGAGCAGCAGCTTTCTCAAAGCAAACGGACAGTTTCTCAATGTGAGCGGTTGCGAGCATACGCAACCACTTTCATGAGGAAATTTAAACAATCGCTGGAGGTTAATTTTCCATGCTCAAGCTCGCCAACTTGATGTTGACGATCGCGAACGAGGAGAAAGTTCGCCAGGAGGTGGATTTTCCTCACGAACTTGACGTTGATGAATGCGAGGGAAAAAACTCTGCTCTACTACGCAGAGCAGAGTTTTTCAGAACTCCACGAGCTCTGTGTAACGCGGAGTGCGAAAAACTCCACAAACTCTGCAATTGTAGCAGAGTTCACCACCCTGACTCAACTTACAGTTCCTTTGCGAAAATACCTATACTCAATGAGTCGATTGTTCTGACTGGATTGGCTGCAGAGCTAGTCATTGATATGGGCCCACAGGCATTTGCAATATTGATGAAGGATTGTTAAAGGCTTGATGAAATTACAGGTAAGAGACTGTAGATGCTTTTCTGTTTTGTTATCTGAGCCTCTGGAATTATGGTTAAGCAGGGGGTAGGGATGCAAGGAGAGTGAAATTTATGGGTGAGACGCAATGCAGGTTTGTCGTCCAAAGAGCATGGGGTAATGGTGCTGAGGCCTTCAGTTGTACTGCCAAAGAATCAGGATGTTATAAGGTACTACTAATTCAGATGTTATGGCTGGCAGACCCTTTTACATCTGAAACCCTCTAGAGGACCTTTCATTTATGACCTTGAGGCCTCTCATTGGGTCTGAATGCCCCTAACCTTCTCTCTCTATTCAAATTGTCTGTCTCATGTTAAGGGTTTGTGGCTACTCTCAGCACTGCAGCCTGTAGGTAAGCTCTTCAGGACATACGGCAGGTACCCCTTTGGGAAGGTAGGTACCAGGTTACAAGGAGCGCTAACTTTACTGGCTACAGTCAGCTTTCCTTGCTACCAACTCATTGTTTTTGTGAAGAAAAGAAAACAAGACATACAAGCTGCTCAATATTTTGAGGTGGCAGAACAGCTATTCTTGCATGTGTGCACAATGTAGAGATGGATAATGATTGGTAATAATGTATATTTACATCAATGATTATACACAAATATACACCTGTTTACTACCCACAATATATGATATTTATAGTAGTCAAGTAAACATATTTGTAGGGAAAAGATGTTAAGGTAGCCATATTGATTTAGAAAAAACATCATATTGCCTGAGAATGCTCTAGGACTGAGAATGTTCCCTGTGGGGTGTGCAGTCACGTTGCCATGTGTTGAGTGCTTGACTGTGACTCACTTATATCCCAATTTATTATATTGGCCTCTAGGCTCACGCTAATATAACATGTGCAGAGGCCTTCTGCCATCCCTGACACAAGTGAAGTCTTGAAACTGTCCTGTGACCTGGAAGGGTGCACCAATTGTGCTCTTATTATGCTGACAGTGTATTACTGCCACAGTGATGGGATTAGCATGTATAGCGGTGGTGGCTGCATACCATGTTTTGTGAATCCACAATTGTGATCAGACCAACTATCTGTGTAGACTCTCCCAGTTGTATAAAGTTCTGCATCAATCTGTAATGTACATCCTAGTATTAACATTCAAGCAGATTGTGTGCGTGTGTGACTAGTGTAGCACATGCAGTATGTGCATGAGTGAGCCAGAGTAATGGAGGCCTTCAGATCCCATGTTGAAGCCCCTAGCCTGCTCCTGTGAGCATGATGTAGGTGATATGGTTTTCACAGACAGTGGAATAGTAATGTGTCATTACTGAAAATGGAGGTAGGTGATGTGGCTAATTTAAAAATCACTTAAGCTGCTCCTGCTGAGTGGAGCTGCTGATTATTTTTCCTGCGGTACTGACATTGGATAGGTATTCTGGGTGGGACTCTCATCTTTGTTGTTCAGGGTGAGAGAGATTTTTTAGGTTTAACCAGGTTTTTGCCTTCAATCTGATCACTGTTTAGTGTGGCTCGTGAAAAGCCAGTTGCAGAAACAGGCTGATTCTTTGGGCTTCTGTTGTGAGTAATCCAGGCTGGAGACTACCCTGCTCTGAAGAGCATCACTCTCCGTGAAGGCTCTGTCTGGCAAATAGCCTATAGAGGACACTTGACAGAAGAACCGCCCCAAACCTGTCTTGAGATTGCAGACTTAGAATCCGCGTTCATTGTCTGCTTTGAGTGTGTACAAGTGAGAGCAACCTACATCGTTGTTACTCCACGTCCAAGTCCTTTCAGCAAGGGAGCATTCTGCAGCATATTTTGAGGATAGCTGTAAAACAGCCAGAACTGATGTCTGTGGGACAGCCAACTTCCCAGAGGAGAGGGTACATCAACTGCAGTATTTACTTGGTGGAGGAGCTATACTCCTGACCTGAGGCACCTGGTAGCCAGCTTGCCTGCTAAGAGACTGAATGAGCCTGTCAAGCAGCAGGAGGTGTGACTGTCCAGGTAGTGCCAGAAACTGCCAGACATGTGTGGAAGGTGCACCAGGAGAAAGAAGACTGCAGAAATGTATCTACAAGTCCGAACAGTGTGGTTGCAGTCTCTCTAGAAGTGCAGTTCCAAGAGGGAATCACAAGCAGGCAGACAACATTGCAATAGGAACAATCATGGTTGACCTTGTTGCTTAAATTAAGAGCTGCTCCCATGGTGAAAGTATCCACTGACAGCCAGACCTACTCCTGTGCTGTTGTTACCACAGAAGTGAAAACCCATGTCCATGGTGGACATCTCTATTGTAGCCAACACTTGTGCACATGACGGTCTCTACTACATTATTTACAACTTGCATTCCATGGCTGCTGACGTGCTGTTGTGACACTTGCATAAATGATGGCCAGTCTGCTACACAGTGATGCAGAAGCCTTCCTTGAGTCCTCACTGACTTCCATTTCCTGCATTCAACGGAGAACTCACAGCTGCAGCCTTGGTTGCCTCATCCTCCAGCAGCCTATGCAAACCAAGGGATACTCCTGCAACCATGCCGTCCATTCCTGGAAGTGGGCGAAATCGGAGACGCAAGATGGTGAAATGCATAGAGATCTGCATTGTGGTGTGGCTGTATCTAGGAGACTGTTCTGAACTGAGCACAGCCATAATTATAATTGGGTACCTGCACCTGCGCCTTGAATAATGTCTCACAAAACTAACCAAAAGGGGACCCGCCTAGACTCACAAGAGGAGCAACTCATGTGAAAGACAGTAGAAGAAGACAGTAAAGACAGTGTCCCAACATGCAGGCGCCTAAGTGGCGGTGCATATCATTGTACCTGCGGCAGTATACCGTATAAAACATGTCTATCAAAGTACATTCCTTATCAAAATAGAGCACTGGATTGGACAAACAGATATTGCTCTTCTGGGTAATCTGAGTTCTGAGTTTCCATACCCCTACACTAACTCCCTGAGAACCGTGTGACTGCTCTATTGTGCTACCACTGAGAGACAAGTGCTGAGAGTTTGTATGTAGCCAAGTTTGTGAAACTACAATACTAGGAAAGACTCTGTGTCAGGCGAACCAGCCCTGTCCCGATGGCTGAGGCCTAGTAGCCCCTACTAGCTCAAGGTCCCCTGAACTGGATCTGACACATGCCTTCTGCCAGAAAAGGATATGTATTCAAAGTGACCAACTATACACTGTATGGCACCTAAGTCTAGTGTCCTTCACTTAATGCTAAGTTTCCAATGGGAGTCAAGGGCAGAAGGGCCTCAGTTGGAAATGAAGCAAGAGTCACTAAAAGCATTGAAGGAAAAGAATGATTACAAAGATTATTTTTAATTGAACAAAAACTGTTTTAAAAAACACCTTTGGATAATCACCAGTACTCCACAACACATGACATAACTCCTTATCTTATTCTTGAAGTGTTAATGTACATAAGTTAATGTATAGTGTTATAATTAGGCATTGGCGGAAAACTACGCTACTCTCACGGAGTGTGCGTAGTTTGCACAACTACGCACTACGTGAATCGCACTTAGCACAGTGAAAAAACACGTAGCGGGCATTTTTATGCTCGCTCGCGGTCCTGAACGTCAAGATGGCGACCGCGAGCGAGCAAAATCAACATCCCGGCGAGACTTTTTCCTCGTTCGCGATCGGCAACATCAATTTGCCGATCGTGAGCATGAAAAATAAACCCCCCGGCAATATTCTCAACGCGGAGAGGTTAGCTTTCTCATTGCGAGTGGTTGCGTTGAGAAAGCTGCCGCTCGAGTACAAATCTAATCGAGCCGCAGAAAACAAGCGCTTTCACTATGCATGATGCCATTCACAATTATTCCACAGTGCGGACAAGCATCCGGCACTGTGCACTCATTACAAACAGCATTTCCCTACCGCACTATGCAGTTCGCGTAGCTACGCGTAGTGCAGAGTGCAGTTTGTGTAGCTACGCATAACGCAAACTATGCCCAGGGTTAGTTATAATGTGAGTATTTAAGCACCATATTTAATGTGTTTCATGACTTCTTAAATGTACATTTTAGGTACAGCCATCTCTTACCTTATGTGGGCAAAAGAATAAAGCTTTAAGAAATGCAGCTGTCAGAGAGACTTTGGGTTCTCCCACATATTTACCTTATTACAGCATTGGATTGGGCAGAACATGTTTGGTGCTGCTGAGAAAGAGTGCAGTGCTTCTTCTACTTCTATTGACACCTGAGTGAAGTTCCCTCGCCTAACATGGCTGCCCCATTCAATACAATAACATGGCAGTGTGCAGGAAGAAGACCTCTCCACAATGATGTGATAGCTTTGGCTCAGAATATTACTCTGGGAGCCGACAGCAGTATAACTGGTACAAGTATTGGTGAACAGAGCTTCCCAACAAGGGATTTCTCTCATCCATAATGGTTGCTATGTCCAGCTTGATGACGCAGTAGCATCTGAGCCTGGTTGCTTTTTCTTCTCCATTTACATAAGTGACATTCAAAACCAAAAAGGTTGTTTTGCCCAACCTGCCTTGCACTGCAGAAGTTCTTCTCACTGCAACCTTAGCCTGCAGTCATGTGTCGCAAAAGAATCATCCCAGTCCTTCGTCCTACACCAACCTACAACCTCACTTCACTCTCCTCAACTTCACTGCCCCCTCCACAGACTCTCCCTTTTCACACACCAGCTGTAACCCCAGCACACTCTCCCCTCCAATAGCAGCCCCTGCAGAGCGCTATTTTTATGCAGACCAACAGGGCCCAGATGGTGGTCTACATAATTTCTTCAGTAGCAGCAAAAACAGCACATCTGGTCCCTCCACCTTTCTTCACAGTGGATTTTATGAAGGCGGATGGGGCTCGGAGCAGGGCCAATGAGTACCTCTTGAGCTGTAAATTCTTCCACAACCTGCACCACAGACCACACCCTTAGCCTGCAGGACCAGTCACACTGCCACACTACATCACAACAGTTGCAGTGCTTCATCCTTAGCCTGTTGTGCTGCTCCCCGCCCTGCTTCCTTTGCCTGCTTTCACCACTCTCTCTTGTCTGATGCCTACAGCCTAAGACTGATCCCGGCTCCCACACCAGCCCCCACAGCCCAATCTCCTTTCCTGTACCATCCACAGTCTTAGTGCCCTCTCCCCTCTCGCATTGCACCTGTAGTTAAGGATGGAACTGACTAAGCATCTAGCACTGTGGGAAGGATAGATATATTTATTTGTAGAAATATACATGTTCACAAGTGTTCAGTAGTTTAGTGTGTGCTGTGAGCAATAGCAGCAGCCATCAGTGCAGGACACATGGGACAGCAAGAGAGGACAACGTCCTCTCATCACCTGCAGCTACTGGTCCAGCTCTGTCCCTGCATCCCGTGCACAGGAGGAGGTCTTATTAGAACTGTTCCAGTGAAGACTTGGACCTGACAGACCAAGCTCAGCCTGCCTCCCTTCCATACTCCTCACACTCATCCTCCAACAGATGTCTGGCTGTGCAGATCCCTTCTGCAATGAATCCACCTCTATGCTCTAAGTTCCACTGTTTTTTTCCAAGCAGATTATCCATTTCCCTCTCTTTGTTTATTAGGTGCCTCTTTGTGGGTAAAGATGCTAGGGGTCACCCAGATTTGCCAAGCATAGTTTCCCACACAGAACTAAAATCCAGCTTATTGCAGCATCCCAAGGAAAAAAACAATGGCCTACCTGGATAGCATCAAATGGCAAATTTCAGGCAAACTATTTCCAGAATAAGAAGAATGCATTTTAAGTTGTATTAGTTTTTTATCACATCTTCTGGAGACGCACAGGAAAAGGCCTCAAGAGAGCAATGTGGCTCTGGGGATAGAGAAGCACATGAGAGTGAGTGTATTACTGAACAGGGAAGATCGTTTATCCCCTGACTAAGGGCTATACCAGTCCCAAATGCATTGGGGTGGGATAAAAAACAAAAAATGCATGCGTCTTATTCTGGAAATTTGTCATTACAAATTTGATGGTCTGAAGAATACCTAAAACCACCACTGGAAAATAAATTCAGATTGAACTCATCTATGATTTACAGTCATGAACTTGATACAAGTCATTCTATAGGGACACAAGGCAGTGCAAGAGGAGACATTCCACAGTTGGGGCACACTATGTCACTATCATTTTGGACCCAAGAGGGTTCCCTCCAGGACTGCCACAGAAGGCCTATGGGGCTCAGAGATTAAGTGGTGTAGAAGAGTATTGAGAAAAGTAGAAGTGTAGCAAGATCAGTGAGGGGGACCAAGGGAGCACAGAGGAGGAGAGAAAGCAAGGAATGTAGATGACCAGGAATCTAACTGGTGGTGATGTGGTGAGGAGTGACATGTGGATGTTATGTTGAGGGAGGATGGAGAGGGAGTGAAGGGATCAGAGGACAGTAGCGGGTGATATGTGTGGAGAAAACAGTGAAGGACAGAGGTCAAACGAGAATAATGGGGTCAGCAGCGCTGCACGGCAGCCATGTGGCTGGTACTGAGGGTCACACACAGTGCGAAAATGAAAGAGAACACTGAGGGAGTAAGAGGATCAAAGAATTGCAGGAGTTGTGAGTACACAGAAGGCCATGAGAAACAGAGGAGAAAAGGAGACAGATAGTGAGAGAGGGTGAGGGGGAAAGAGAGGGCATCGAGAGAACAGTGTAAATCAGAAATGGAGTGGAAGGTAAGAGGGGGAGAGGAGGGTTCATAGTGCAGTGAGGGAGAGTTGGGGATCAGAAGAGCCAAGGTAGTGACTGAACCTTAGTTCACTTGGGAGAAAGTACCGACAGGACAATGAGCAGGGAATGGGAGCCACAAATAAGAGAAGGCAATTGCTTCTAACGGAATATGTCTACATGATGGTTGACAAAGTCTTCTCAGCAGCAGTAAGACTAACACATTTGGTTGGCAAGTAATGTTTTAACTGTGTTTTATCTATCTTACTTGCTTTTAGTCTTTCTGATGAGTTTTAGATAGTGAGTAGTGAAAAAGGGTCTGGACAATTTTTCTGTAATTTTAATATTCTGACTTACTTTTACTCTTAGTCACTTTCTGAGTACAGTTTTTAATAGCGGAATAGTAGTTTATTGCTTTGAACTTTCTTTTTCACCTCACATCCCTTCATGAATTATCTCATGCAATTTTCCAATTTACAATTGTTATGACGCAATGTTTGTATATTATTGTTATTTTTTTTATGTTACCACTATTTTATGGTTTTATGAGCCGATTAAAGATTAAATTGAATTGAAGAGATGAGTGTAAGGAAGGCAATAATCGGAAATACAATATTAAAGGATAGCTGGAGATGAGGGAGCAGATTTATTTTCATTGTGAAGTTTGTGCCAAAAAACAACCAAGTGAAAATGTTTTGCACTGAAAGAAGAAGCATTTGATTAACCTCAGGTGCTTAATATATGTTGTTAACCAGGGGATCACTTCTTCAATAATCAATAAAGGTTCTTGTTCCAGCTCAGCTAAACACCTTTACAATTGCACTTTTCCTCACCCAGCCTGGCTTGGGAAACAGAAACGTGGCTGGTGTACCTCAGATCGTCCCCCTAGCTTCAATATATAACTTCTTGGTCTCTGTCTAATAAATACAACAACCTATTACCAGTTCTCGTAGAAATCCACTGTTTTCCCTCCAAGTAAAGATTACATTTAAAATCAGAAACATAACCAACTACTCTGTTATCCTAACATGTCTAACTTTTTAACATATGTGGCTGTTAAAGAGCTCTCTATTCTTTGACACTGCTAATTTTAAGATCTCACAGGAGCTAAACTGTGTGGGAGCTGCTGAATCCTTCTGGGTACTCCCTCACTGCAAACTAGGAACCGCAGCAAGTCTGCAAACACTAAGAAACAACAGTGACTGAATTCCACCTGGTCTGGTTGCACCTGAACCGTTCCACCCACTAAACCTGGTAGACATTCCAGAACACAATTGTTCTAACTTGGCTTCAGTGCTCTGTTTTTCTTTGTCATTAATGTTTGCTACGGTTGTATTTTCTCACAAGTTGCAAAGTGCACCAAATTATTATGGTACAGGAGCACCACATAAAACTTTAAAATGCATAAAAAAGAAATACATGCATGTCTTTAGAAATAGGTGAGGTAAGGAGGTAAGAGGACAGTGAGAGACGGAGGTGAGAGAATGACAGACTTTGCATGAGTGATAAAGGGAGCAAGAGGAAAGTATTAGCTAAATGGTGTAGTGAAGAGAGAAGAGAGGATAACCTGCTAAAAGAAGTGGAGAGTGAGTGATAGAGGGAGCAGAGGGTAACATGAGCTAGAAATGTAGAGAGGAGACTGAGTGATGCAAGATGAGGAAGCCAACAAGAGTTAAAAGATTGTGGAGGAGAATGAGTGATAGGGAGAGCAGAGGATAACATAAACTAAAATGTGTGAAGAGGAGTGTAGGTGATAGAGGGAGGATGTGATAAAATAAGCTAACATTTTTGCAGTGGAGAGTGAGTGAGAGGGAGTAGAGGTAACATGAGCAAAAAGGCAGAGAGAGGAGAGTGAGTGAGGGGGTGGAAGGATAACATCAACTAGAATATGTAGAAAGGGGAGTGAGTGAAAGAGATGGTGAGAGCATAATATGAACAAAGGAGTAGGGAGAGAGTGACTGATAGAGGGGATGAGAGGATAACATGAGGCAATATGTGTGGAGAGGAGAGCGAGTGATAGGGGAAGGAGCGAATGACAGGAACTAAACGTTGTAGAGAGAAGAGTGAGCTATAGAGGGAAGGGAACATAATCCAAACTAAAAGGCTTAGAGAGGACAATTTGAAATAGAGAGAGGGGAAGATAAAACACGCTAAAAGGTTTAGAGAGGAAAATGAGGGACAGAGGGGGTGAATGGATAACAGGACCTAAAAGATGGGAAGAGGAGAGTGAGTGACAAAGGGAGGATGAGGACAACATGAGCTAACAGTTAGAAAGGAGAGTGACCAACAGAAGGGGTGAGAATAAAATAAACTAAAAGTTGTAGATAGGGGAGTGAGTGATAAAGGAGGTGAGAGGATAGCATGAATTAAACGGTATAGAGAGAAGAGTGAGTAAAACAGTGAGCAAGAAGATGACATGAAATTAAAGTTTTAGCAAGGAGAGTGACTGATATAGGTGTGTGAGGATAACATGAAATAAAAGCTGTGCAGAGGAAAGTGAGTGATTGAGAAAAGGTTAACATGAGCTGTAGGGTGTACAGGAGAGTGAGAGATAGAGGGAGAAGAGTAAAAGATTCAAGAGTGAGTGAGTGGTGGAGGAGAGGGTAATATGAGCTAAAATCTATAGAAGAGAGTGAGTGATAGAAGGAGGAGAGGATAACACAAACTAAAGGGTATAGAAAGGAGAGTGAGTAATAGAGGTGAATGATAGAGGGGGAGGTGATACAATTAGATAAAATATGTGGAGTGTAGAGTGAAGTGATAGAGGGAGCAGAGAGTAACATGAGCTAAAAGGTGTGGAAAGAAGAGTAAGTGACAGAGATAGTGATAGGATAACATAAACTAAAATAATGTAGGGGTGAGAGTGAGTGAAAAGGTGAGCAAAAAGATAGCATGAGCTAAAAGATAAAGAGAGAGTGAGTGATAGAGGAAGTGAGTGGATAACTGAGCACAGTAAAAAGGTCAGTTTAGAGGGCAGGTGCCAAGCGAAACAGTTTTCAACTGTATCATACAGGAAGAGTAAACATATTTTGGAAAAAAATGTAAATTTGGAAATGCAATATTGGCATATGGTTTTCAACTATAGCAGGAAGGAGGATGTATTTGTTTGTCTGTCTGATAGCACATATCACCATATTTTAGTTTATTTCCAGTGTACAACATTTTGTAGCACTTTCTGGATTGTTCATGGAAACTTTTAATGTTTTCCCCGACTTCACTAATCCTTCAGAAGAAGATTCCTTTTGTCATTAAAATGTTTCCCATTAATCATCTAGTATTCAAACACATAAAAAAAATTCAAAGTGATGCTCTAGTAACAGACACCCATATGAACAACAAGCAGACATCAGTCTGAGATACAATACATACATGTACTCGTCAATGAAGACAGGTTTCGTTTCAAAGTTGGGTATTGGACCTTCAGCATGATATCCAAACTGCATCACTGCACCCAGGATCAGGGTCCCATTTCTTCTTGTTGCTGGATTATCAGTTGTTTGTAAGACACAGTTGTGGCTTACTGTTTCACGAGCTTCACCTGCGTCAATAAACGTGATCAGCAGCACTGGGGTGAGGTATATCAAATATAAGTCACTGAGCACCAACAAGGACCAAATGTACATTGTTCTTAGACAGGTCTTTGTGAAAATAAACTGTAATCAGGATTAAAAGCAATTTATCATTCACTGAGGATTCAAGCAACCTGGTGAGGGCAGGAAACAACAACACATAGTGACAAAGGTATATTAAAAGTTTGAAGACTTTAAATTAATGTTTCACTTTGATTTGTTCCTTCTTTTTCCTCATAGATTTTGTGTTGTGATCTTTTTCTAAAATTAATTTTTATTAGAATCTGCAGACTGTAGCTCTGGTGCCTCCTTATAAAGTGATTTAGTGCTGTCCAGTCCTCCTCCTAATGAAGACACTCTGTATGCACATAAACCCCTCTGGACTTTCATGTGCTGATTTAATGGCTACTTGTTTGTTACAGAGATGATCACTTCTAAATGTGAATGTCTCAGGAGGATCCAGGACAAGAACACAGATTCACAACACCTGCATGGGTTATCTGTTGTTTGCAAGGCAGAAATTCTGAACTAAGTTAGACTGTGTAAGATGACTAAATACATGTGTGATCTCCATGTGGCAGCACAGTAGTGTTGGGGTCCATGGGATATGGATCACCCCAGGGTCAGATTCATAGTTACACTCACCATTCAACAGGCCAGACAATGCCAATTAAGGAAGGGGTCAGCAAGCACAGAGACTGACATCTTCACAAAAATGTTCTGTTCAATGCTGTAGTCAATTAAGCACTTAGGGTTTAATTTATGGGTCAAGGATAATGGCCAGACACAAAGCAGAATCAAGTACAAAATGTTCATCACACATGTCTTAATTAACAACTCCAGTGGAAAGCACTACAAGGAAGTTCCTCTGAGGGACCTGTACTGGTTATATGTGATCTCACAGGATAAATGGAAGTCATCCATAATGGTTCAACTTGATTTTCTGGAAAACAAGTCACAATATTTGTTTTAGTATGTTATCAGGCAGAGGCAACATTAGTAACGTCCACAATGGGATCCACTAATAATATTAGGGTTAGACCACACTACAATATCATCCCAACTAACAACTTTAAGGACTCCCTAATCATGGCAACTGAACCCATTTGAAAAACTAACTGTGGTTGTTGCTGTGTCAAGGTACTCCCTGCACTACGGTTCCTAACAACTGGTTCCTTCACAGGACAAGTGTTATTACTTCAGACATGTTGCAACCCATCCTGCTCAGATGCCTGAGTCTATGTTCTGCAAAGTCTATACAACTGTGTGCAGAAATATGTCATTGTGCTGCACAAACTGTATGTCAGACAACACATGGCACAGCAATGTCTTTCATTAGGACCTTTTACCAGGTGCACTTTGAGCTGTTGGCTGTGCACAAGTGGCATCACATCTCTTTGCCAGACTCTACATCCATATCACAAGAACCGCCACTGGCACTCCACAAATGTACCAGCTGTATGACCTGGCAGAGGGTATTCCAAAAATGTGTAAGTCTGGGCATAAAAGCTTCATCTTTCTTTCCTCTGCAATTCCAGTACAACCGCATGCTTGTAAAATTGAGCCGTGGTGCTGGAGCAATTTTCAGAGTGGGGAGTTCTGCCATCAATATCACATCACTGAAGTCATAGGGATTGCAATACATGAAAGTGGCACACAAAAGTGAAGCGAATGAGCCATGCCCATTCAGCAGGAGAAAATGACAACAAAATTTGCACTGATATGCAGTTTTACATAGACAACTGTATAGCACACCAATATCAGTGACATTCAGTGACGTCATGGTTAAAAATGTTTTAGATAAATGTGGAAGAGGTGGAAACAATTGGGAAGGCCTTTTTTCAAAGATTGATCATGTCCTTTGAAGAAATGGAAGAGAGTTGATATCAGTTCTGAGTCCTCATGAGAACCTCGAAATAATAAAGGTTTGAAATCCATTGAAACATCTTCGGCGAATAAGTGCACAACAATATTAAGTGGTGAGACCTATGGCAGATGGTATTCAATATCAACAGAGTCATGCCTTTGTTCCCAAACAGCTCAGTACTGTGAGGCTAACAGGCCTAGTAGGGAGGAATTTACATACATGTGGTAGATGCTTACAAAGAGTATTTCCTCTCGGGCATCCAAATTCAGAACTGTTTTATAATGTATATGATGTTTTGTAATGTACATGATTGGAATTGAATTTGTGTTTTGTGGGGTGGGAGATAAGTTTTTTAATGTATAATTGTGATATGTTCATATTTTTTTCTGTGAAACATTGGAATAATATTTCATTGACTGATGTATGAAGTAATAAATGGTGATCACTGCTATTAAGTACATTGGACATGAATAAAAACAAAGGTATACAGTAATAGAGTCAGTACTGGCAATTGACGTGGTGTTTTAAGCTGTATAAAAGTGGCATCTCCCAAATTGTAATTTAAAATCTGACTTGACTTTATGTTAGGATTTTAAAGTAGGAATCCGGAGATACCAGAATTCCTGGTTTATTTCTTCCCAATTGAATTTTAAAAGTATAAAATGTAAAAAGGTAATCCCAATTATATCCTATAGGAGCGCTAGTTGTTGCAGCAGTGAAAAATGACTTTGTTTTTGTTTTCACTACCATGACATGTACAACTTAAATGTACAGGTCCAGCCTCCTAAATACATTGTACCCTGATATCTGGATTGTCCAGGGCCTACTTTAGGTATAGCGTATATGTATAAAAACGGAACGTTTGGGCCTGCCAAAAGGGTTACTTTGCCAGGGTGACATGGCAGTGTGAACTGCACACACAAGGTCTGCAGTGGCAGGCCTGAGATATGGCTAAAGGGCTACTTTAGTTGGTGACACAATGAATGCTGCAGACCCGCTAGTGGCATTTAATTTACGGGCCCAGGGTAGAGGGGTTACCGCTTTACTAGGGACTTACAAGTTAATTAAATATGCCAGTTGGTGTGAACCAATAGTACCACAAGCAGTTTAGTCTTGGTTAGAAGTCGTGAAGTGCAGAGTGTCCTAGTACCAGTAAATACCAAGTCAGAAAAATGGAGAAAGGCAGGAAAAAAGTTGGGGACAAAACCAACCTAAGGCTGTCAGGTCTGACATATTTCTTATGTTAGTTCTGCACGTTTCTGTTCCAGAAGAGTTCAGGAAAACGTTGCTCTATTTTAGCTCTAGAGGACAATCAAAATTCCTGAAGAACGCGTACCTCTCCATTCTGATATTTTACCCTCACCAGAAATTCTCCAGTTAGTGTGCGTCGATCAATGGTACAGATTCAAGGTGCTCCCCTTCGACCTGTCTTCCGCACCTTGGTGTTTTACTAAGGTCATTCACCCAGTAGGTCAGAGTCTTCACTACAGAGGTGTTCGTCTGATTATCTATCTAGACCTCATTCTGTTAAGGGCCCAAGACGAGCACTTGTTGCTACATCATTTGAACTGGTCATTCCAGGGACTTCAAGACCTAGGCTTCATCATCAATTAAAATAAACATATTCGTATTTCCTCTCATTGCATGGAACTCCTGGAATTTCAAATTGACTCCATATCTTCTTAGCTATCCCTTCCACAATAGAAGTTACACACAGTCTGAAAGGAGATATGTTCCATCCTTCACAAAGATAGAGTGTCCTTGAGGGTACTAGCCAGGATAGTAGGGCTTCCTCCATCCTCTTTCCAAGCCATATTTCGGGCCCCTCTTCAGCAGAGAGTGCTCGAGTGATTAAAGATCCACCTTTTTCAGAAGGGAGTAACTTTGTATTGATTGCTTTAACCATGAAGACAAGAACCGAGCTTCAATGGTGGTTTGATTACAGGATTTCCTGGAAAGGCAGAGCCATATTCATCTTCCAGCTGCACGTTATTCTAGAATCAGATGCTAGTCATATGGATAAGGAGTAGGCCTGGGGGTAAAACTCAGCTCATGGAGTTTGCAGAATTTAGGCACTCTGTGGAGAAAAATTGAATTCCTGAATTCAGCCTTTTATGCTTGAAGCAGAGTTGTATTCCTGTTTGCGACCTCGAGTTTTGTTTTGCACTCACTCACAAGTGCAATGATACCCTTGTGCTGCTTGAGGTTGCATGCAAGACTTCTTGCACTACTAGTGCGCTCCCGCAGGACTTCATGCTCACTTGCATAGCTACATGCTGCTACAGCGCCAACCTAGTGCCGATCGTGATTGCAAACAGAACGCTTTAACAGCTTTTATGCTTGAGATGCGGCTGAGAGGCTTTTGGAGTGGATTTTCTTCTCAAAAAGGCCGTTGGAGTTGTTTATTTTGTGTGAGAAGCATTTTCTTTTTCCTTTTTTTCAAACAGGAAGGAAGTGCCCAAAAGACTTCAACTTCCTGTTCCTGCTCAGCATGCTCCTCCAAGTTGTGTAAAAAGAACTATTGATGGACAGAATGCAGAACAATGTCGTATATTCACCCCAGTACAGAGATCTGGGCCTAAATCCATTGTTTTTTTGCTCACCATGCCATTCCAGTTTGGACCCAGCCATATGCAAATAAGTCTTGACCCTGTGCCCTATGGGAACAGTCCAGCCCCAACTTCCAAGCCAGGTCCTCCCTGGACTGGAAACAAGCATCCTGGGACCGGTTTCGGGGTTTCAACCCTCTTCAGCCAGGATAGCTTGATTTCAGTGGCATGGAGAGCACGGGACTCACGTCTGAGCATACCCGTCCCACTCGGGGTGACAAATGCAAAAAGAACTATTGATGGACAGAATGTAGAACAATGTCGTACATTCACCCCAGTACAGAGATCTGGGCATAAGTCCATTGTTTTTTTGCTCACCATGCCATTCCAGTTTGGACCCAGCCATATGCAAATCAGTCTTGACCCTGTGCCCTATGGGAACAGTCCAGCCCGAACTGCCAGGCCAGGTCCTCCCTGGACTGGAAACAAGCATCCTAGGACTGGTTTCGGGGTTTCACCCCTCTTCAGCCAGGATAGCTTGATTCAAGTGGCATATGCTGGGTTCTAACTGGAATGGCATGGTGAGCAAAAAAAGAATGGATTTAGGCCCAGAACTCTGTACTGGGGTGAATGTATGACATTGTTCTGCATTCTGTCCATCAACTGTTGTTTTTGCATTTGTCACCCCGAGTGGGACGGGTATGCTCAGACGTCTTTCCCTTACTCTCTATGCCACTGGAATTAAGCTATCCTGGTTGAAGAGGGGTGAAACCCGGAAACCGGCCCTAGGATGCTTGTTTCCAGTCCAGGGAGGACCTTGCTTGGTGGTTCGGGCTGGACTGTTCTCATGAGACACAGGGTCAAGATTGATTAGCATATGGCTGGGTTCAAACTGGAATGGCATGGTAAGCAAAAAAACAAGGGATTTAGACCCAGATTTCTGTACTGGGGTGAATGTATGACATTGTTTTGCATTTTGTTCATCAACTGTTGTTTTTTGCATTCCTCCAAGTTGTGTGTCTCTCTCCTAGTCAATTTATTTGGAATTTGGTGCTGAAAGGATCACTCTCCTTGTCTGCTGCATTAATACCATTGGATTTAAGGGCTTTTTGGGGGGGATATCACAAGTAAGTTGAAAAACTGGTGTGTAAGGGCGTTGTTTGCTAGACTGGGGGCATGCACCTGGATCTATTTGTACTTTTATTCAATTTTTAAAATGTATTGTGGTGGGTGACCTGCAGTTTTAGTAGGGGCCTAGTTTATTTGTGCATGAAATTATCTTGTTTTGTAAAGGAAAAATGTTGCACAGTTCAGTACATTTTATTCCTCATGTTTTTAATAAGTTTCCAATATTGATTTAATTCACAATACGGCCTAATCTGCCAATAGGCCTTCTAACCCGTAGGCCCAGTACTAGTCATTGGTGCTTGAAACAACTGTTGCTGTGGTGTCTGTTGAAATGAAACATTATTTATGCCATGGATGGCATTGAATGACATTCCAAAATGTGTTTTTTGGGGTATTTCATGTTTTTTTCATGCAAACAGGAGATAGGTGGTGTATTTACATTTTATGCCTTTGAAGTATATGTGTTTTTGTAAAGTTTGACAGCCCAGTTATTTTCCGTTTTTGGCATTGCTGAACTAATGCTCCTTTTTTTGCATTACCAGTCCATACCTTCTTTGTCTAGCCAGTAAATGGGTGTTTTTGACATAGGCCACCATTTGTCTTTGCTCCCCATGTCAGCCACCATTTGTCTTTGCTCCCCATGTCATGTGGCCAGGGGACATTTTTTATAGTCAGTGTCTATAAGTTTACTTGTGTTATTTGATTTCTAGGCATCCTGCATGTTATTTTGACCATGTGTCTGGCGGCCATTTTTTTAGCCAGCCTGTGTGATTTTGCCATATGCCTGCATGTCTTCTTTGTTGTGACCATGCCTTCTTGTTGGTTGTTGTGACCATATGGCTGATGGCCATTTTGTGTAGATAGCCAGTGTGTTTTTGCCGTAGGCCTGCATGTGTTCTTTGTTTTCCAAGCCTACTTCTTGTTGTTTTCTACATGTGGCTGGTGGCCATTTTGTGTAAGCTGACAGTTTGCTTTTGCAATAGGCTTCAATGTTTTCTTTGATTCTGCCCATGCCTCCTCTCTGGTTTGCTGGATGTTGATAACCATGTGGCACTAGCTGGCAGCCATTTTATTTTTGCATGTATTTTTTCTTTTTTTGTACAGGACAAATGTTGTACAATCAAGTACATTTTCTCTATTTTTTTAAAACATGTGCAATTTTGATTTAATTCAATATGTGGCCTAGTCTGCCAATGGGCTTTCCAGGCAGTAGCACCTGTTCTAGTTATTGGTTCATGAAACAACTGTTTCTGTGGTGTCTGTTGAATTTAAACATCATTTAATCCATGGATGGTAGTGGATTAAAATGCAAAATGTGTTTTTAGTGGTATTTCACCTTTGTTTCCAGCAATAGTGCATTTGGTGGGGTAATACCTATGGAGTGTTGTTATAAACATTTCTAGCCCTGTTATTTTTCATTTTTGTCATTGCTGAATTAACACTGTGTTCTCTGTATTACCATGTCTCCTTTGTCTTGCCAGTTTGTGAGTGTGTTTGTCATAGACCACCATTTGTCTTTGATCTTCATGCCATGTGGCCAGAGGCCATTTTGTATTGTCAGCGTAAGTAGGCCGCCATATGTTTTTTTGTTTTCCAGGCATCTTGCTTGTTGTTGTGACTATGTGGCTGGCGGCCATGTTGTATAACCAGCCAGTGTGCTTTAGCCATAGGCCTGTATGTTTTCTTTGTAACCCATTCCTTCTTGCTTGTTGCTGTTACCATGTGACTGGCAGCCATTTTCTGTAGGCAGCCAGTGTGCACTGGCATAGGCCTGCATGTGTTCTTTATTATGGCCCTGCCTCCTTGCTTGCTGTTTCGTCATGTGGTCGGTGGCCATTTAGTGTAGGCAGGCTTTGTACTTTTGTCATTGGCCTGCATGTCTTCTTCGTACCCCATCCCTTCTTGCTTGCTGCTGTTACCATGTGGCTGGCAGCCATATTCAGTAGGCAGCCAGTGTGAACTGCCATAGGCCTGCATATGTTCTTTATTTTGGCCATGGCTCTTTGCTTACTGTTTCACAATGTGATCGGTTGCCATTTTGTGTAGGCAGCCAGTGTGCTTTTGCCATAGGCCTCCATGTCTTCTTGGTCCCCAAGGCCTTCTTGCTTAGCGTTGTTATTGTTGATTATGTGGCACTGGCTGGCAGCCATTTTGTGTGTCTAGCCAATGTGACATTTTGCCATAGGCTTGCATGGTTGGTTGAGAAAGTAGTTTAATAAATGACATGCTTGAGGATAATTTAACATACATATATATATTTAAAATTTAAATTTCTTTAATTTTAATTGTTTACGTTTTTTTATTGAAACGTTTTTAGTTGTAGGTTTTTAAAAATTTAA
Source organism: Triturus cristatus (assembly GCF_964204655.1). NCBI lineage: Eukaryota > Metazoa > Chordata > Amphibia > Caudata > Salamandridae > Triturus > Triturus cristatus. The sequence goes on along the minus strand of NC_140593.1, from coordinate 27,152,444 downwards.
TTTTATTATTTTTTGTTTCAATTTTTTTAATGTCTTTTTTTACATTTTCCTAACATCCGGCATCGTTCCCGTGTCTGCTATATGTGCCCAACAGCATTCATTGTCTAAGGATTAATCCATTGTCTGCTGCACCTCCCTGAGTGCCACATCGCACCGTGATGCATATAAAGCAAACAGTTACAACTGTATGTTGTTGTTGTTGCTCTTTCTTATCCTTCCTTTCACGGTGCATGAGTGTTCACCATGAACATTTATGTTGGTGTGGCTTTATGAATGGATAGTTAGACTGTATTGCTAATTATTTGTAATAACTTAAGTAACCACAGTTAATTATCTTGTTTGTTTGTATTACTAATTGAACTGCAACAATGCCATGTTTCACTGAGGTTCTTCTTGCTTGTTTGCTTTTAGGTGCACAAGAGAAATATAGCATCACCCACAGTACTGCCAGACAGATGGCCTGCGCATGAAGTGATGCGTGACCACACAACACGGACATCTGTTCAAGTTGTTGAGCTAAGTGCCACTGTGAACTGACAGCTTCAAGATGGCCCCCAATAAATGTGTTGCCAATTAAATGGCCAGTGGGAAGGAGAAGAAGCTGATTTTTTCCACTGGCATGTTGACCAGCACCTTTTTCTGCAAACTTTTGCCTGCCTCACTGGCCGTTGGTGGGAAAGCTGAGAGCAGCACTCCTGAATCACCAGCACCACCCATCCAACCAAAATCCAAGACCATGTCTATCAGTAATTCAGCCACTGCAATCATGCCGATGAGTAGTGATGTTGAATCAAATGTGCCCCTTTCGCAAAGTAGTACACAATTGTTTCGGGAAACAGAGCAAAGTGGACAGCAGTTACAGCCAGCAATGCCATGAGACCTGCACCAACCCTTACATCCTGAGAAACAGAGAGGCAATCAACGCCCACCTACCTCTAGTTCTTTTTCAGGCATTGGTAGTGGCACAGTAAACAAGTATTCCTCCCCAGTTTGTGACTTTTTTACAGTTAGCAAAGAGGAGGAGCACATTGCAGTATGCAGCATTTGCAGCAGAAGTGTTTGTTGACGTAAGCCTGGTACACATTATGGTACTGGGGACCAAATGATCCAAGTGAATAAAACATCACACGATCCAGTGGGAGGAGCACTGTAAAAGATTTGCTGAACATGGTTGTATTGCTGAGGAGAGCCGCGAAACATCAGCTACAAGTCCAATGAAGATGATGATGAGGAACAAGAAAGCAGCCCTGTCCCCAGCAGTTTGGCAGCAGAATCACCCACCTTAGCAACTTTACAATGGCACATGAAGACTCTGAGTGACGTGGAGACACCACAGCATACTGTGACTGCACCACCACAATGAACATGTAGTCTTCCACCACCATCTACATCTTGAAAGATGCCTGTGTCAGTGGCCCTAGAATAAAACAAAATTGAGGCTACAATTAGGGGCATGTTTAGGTAGGAGGGACCCTATGTGCAGAACAACCCAACCGCACATTTGTACAATGAAAAGCTGGCACAAATGTTAGCACTGGAACTCCTTTTGTTTCTTTTGTGGAAGGAGTGAGATTCATAAAATATGTGGCAGTCACCTGCCCAAAACAGAAGGTACCAAGTCAGACCTATTTTGCGAGAGTTGCTGTTCCAATCCCGCATCATGATGTGCTGCAGTTGGCTGGACAAGCTTTTCAGCAAAGTGTTGTTCACTCTATCCACCTGACAACAGACATGTGGCATGGTTGTCAGGTGACTGATTACATTTGCATTACTGCAGACTAGATCTTTTTGTGTGGGTAAAACAAAAAATATCTGCAGGTCTTGGCCCTGAAGAAAGTTTTAAGAGTGTTCGGCGGCATGCAATAGTGACCATTTGTGCCATGGAGAAATCACATCTGGCTGTAAACAGCTTGGAATAATTTGACAGCAAGGTGCATGAATAACTGCATTCCAGAGGTCTCAGGATTGGATTTGTTGCCACGGACAATGGCAGTAACATAATCAAGCATCACACAAAAAGAATTGGCGACCGGGAGCTATTTGGAAAGGGAGAAGGTCCAGTACCTGTGCTCCCAAAGAACAACGTTTATAGCACTTGGGGGTAACTGTTCCTATGGTCTTGGGAGAGTCGCATCCAAACTTTGGTTGGTAAGAGTGAATAGTAACAAGTAGTGTGTCTCAAAAAAGGTTGAGTCTATAAATATTGGTAGGGGGAATCCCTCTTTTTGGATATAGTGCCCTCACACACCCTTGCGAGTGTCATGCTTCATAATTGGGCGTTGCTCCTTGTGGGGGTGGCGCTGCAGTCCTTCACGGGCCCTCCGAGAGGGCTCTTTAGTGGAGATCTTTTAAGGTGACACTGCAGTTGTGTGTGTGGGCCTGGGAAGGTAAGTGAGTGTGTGAATTAAAATTACCAAACGGTACCTAGAACCTGTATTTATTCGGGGGCCCGAGTGGTAAGTTTAAAATAGATGTGAATCTTGGAGCTCCTCTTAAAAACAAATATAGAGGGCGGATGTAAGACTAATCACAGCTCTCAGAATAGGTGCCAGAGTGAATAAATCACATATAAAAAAGGGTCAACATGTTTTGCGCTCTTTATTGGTCCTTAAGGGATCCATAGGTGCTTTGTCAGGACCAGAAAGCTGGTGAAGTAAACAAGGCGAAGACAGGTCCCAGGAAGGAGAACATCCTGTGAACCTGTAATACCTTATTCTTAAGGTATGTAAGCGTCCTTGCGCAGATAGGAACTCTCAATGCAGGTACCTATTCCCAACCTGGTGAAACATAAATAGAGAGAGACACACAATTATGTATAAGGATATAAAAAAGCATTTTATACGTAGGGCAATCATCATTTCCATGCGCTGCGCTGTGCCGCTATTGCTTGCACACGAGGTATGCATATTATAGTATTATGCCCGGATGTATTAATAATAGTGACAGACAGGACACGTATCACAGGGTGCAGCTGACAATTGTGCAAAAGGGTGGAGCTTATAGGCTGAATCTGTAATTGGATACCCTATAGTTCCCTCGTGCACATTGCTGGTTGAGAATGGTACCGGCGTGATGAAACCGGGTGAGGTTTAGTGCATATCTTTAAAACATCGATAATAAATGTAGATGGTGGTATGGATTTTGGATCACAAGACCAAGGTCAAGTGGGCATGTGATGCACTGCAATCGAGTGATCATTATAGTGGCTAAGGTCCGGAATATATGAGGACCGATGAGGCGTAGTGGAAAATTCTGCACACAAACAAACACAGTTCCTGCGCTTCCCATTTTTTTAAAAAAGGTTCGCACTCACTTCAAACACACAAATGCGCTTCTGTACTCCTACCCCTCATTAAGGAAACCGGGCTTCGTCGGCATGCTCTCGGTGAGTGGCTGAGTTTCTGTTAAGCGATAGAAAAATGCGTGGTTAAAATGGTGCAGGAGTAAGAGCGCGATTGAGTCAGTAGACTCGGTCATTAATGCCTCCCTGATCCAAGCACGTGCAGGAATGGTTACTCACAGTTGCTCGCCTCTGCCAGGTTAATGACCTACCCCTCCGTAGCAGTCTGCCGGAATCAGAGGGGAAAGGTTTTAGATCGCCCGCTTTTATTCTCCATGATTGCGAACCGGGCCTTATTGAGTGGGTGGGTACAGGTGCGGTGACGTGCTGCGTGGAGGGTTTGTTGAAGATTGCATTAATCTCTTAGCATGAGCTGAAAGCCATTTTGTACTTGGCAGCCATTTTAGTTAGCTATGTGCTGGCCATTTGCTGTTTCCATCTCCCAGAGTCTTGCACATGCTCAGATGTGCTTAGCTAGTAGAGTGTACCTGTTCCTAGTATAGAACTGCAAAAACAACAATTGATGGACAGAATGCAGAACAATGTCATACATTCACCCCAGTACAGAGATCTGGGCCTAAATCCATCGTTTTTTTGCTCACCATGCCATTCCAGTTTGAACCCAGCTATATGCAAATCAGTCTTGACCCTGTGCCCCATGGGAACAGTCCAGCCCGAACTGCCAAGCCAGGTCCTCCCTGGACTGGAAACAAGCATCCTAGGACCGGTTTCGGGCTTTCAGCCCTCGTCAGCCAGGATACCTTGATTCCAGTGGCATGGAGAGCAAGGGACTCACGTCTGAGCATACCCTTCCCACTCGGGGTGACAATTGCAAAAACAACAATTGATGGACAGAATGCAGAACAATGTCATACATTCACCCCAGTACAGAGATCTGGGCCTAAATCCATCGTTTTTTTGCTCACCATGCCATTCCAGTTTGAACCCAGCCATATGCAAATCAGTCTTGACCCTGTGCCCCATGGGAACAGTCCAGCCCGAACTGCCAAGCCAGGTCCTCCCTGGACTGGAAACAAGCATCCTAGGACCGGTTTCGGGCTTTCAGCCCTCGTCAGCCAGGATAGCTTGATTCCAGTGGCATGGAGAGCAAGGGACTCACGTCTGAGCATACCCTTCCCACTCGGGGTGACAATTGCAAAAACAACAATTGATGGACAGAATGCAGAACAATGTCATACATTCACCCCAGTACAGAGATCTGGGCCTAAATCCATCGTTTTTTTGCTCACCATGCCATTCCAGTTTGAACCCAGCCATATGCAAATCAGTCTTGACCCTGTGCCCCATGGGAACAGTCCAGCCCGAACTGCCAAGCCAGGTCCTCCCTGGACTGGAAACAAGCATCCTAGGACCGGTTTCGGGCTTTCAGCCCTCGTCAGCCAGGATAGCTTGATTCCAGTGGCATGGAGAGCAAGGGACTCACGTCTGAGCATACCCTTCCCACTCGGGGTGACAATTGCAAAAACAACAATTGATGGACAGAATGCAGAACAATGTCATACATTCACCCCAGTACAGAGATCTGGGCCTAAATCCATCGTTTTTTTGCTCACCATGCCATTCCAGTTTGAACCCAGCCATATGCAAATCAGTCTTGACCCTGTGCCCCATGGGAACAGTCCAGCCCGAACTGCCAAGCCAGGTCCTCCCTGGACTGGAAACAAGCATCCTAGGACCGGTTTCGGGCTATCAGCCCTCGTCAGCCAGGATAGCTTGATTCCAGTGGCATGGAGAGCAAGGGACTCACGTCTGAGCATACCCTTCCCACTCGGGGTGACAAATGCAAAAACAACAATTGATGGACAGAATGCAGAACAATGTCATAAATTCACCCCAGTACAGGGATCTGGGCCTAAATCCATCGTTTTTTTGCTCACCATGCCATTCCAGTTTGAACCCAGCCATATGCAAATCAGTCTTGACCCTGTGCCCCATGGGAACAGTCCAGCCCGAACTGCCAAGCCAGGTCCTCCCTGGACTGGAAACAAGCATCCTAGGACCGGTTTCGGGCTTTCAGCCCTCGTCAGCCAGGATAGCTTGACTGTGCAGTTTCTGTATGACCATCTATGTGCATAACTCTTCTCATGTGTACTTGTACCGCCTTTTTTCAGCCCCTGTGTGGGTATATAATGCCCCTGTTCTCTGTACTCCTTAGAAAATGTCTCATACAGTGATTTGAGAATGTTGTGTGACACATTTTTTCCCTCTTCAGGGGTTAAATAAAAAGATGTCTTTTATATTACAGCTTCTGTGCCAATCTCTTCTTTGTTGCTTTAAAAAGACCAGGTGTATCAGTGAAGTCCCTGAGAAGGTTTTGATTTCTACAGGTGTGGCCACGGTGAGTTGTGTGTCTCCATCTTTAGTGTGTAAACGTGGTGGCCATCTTGACATGGGGAAATCAGAAGGGTTAAGAAATCTGATCACAGCACGTTTTCTCTAACGTGATCGGGTTCGGAGTGGGAAACAATATTTGTCATGATCGAGGTTAAAAAATTGTTCTTAAGGAGGACAAGTGCTGTAAAATGAACTTGTCAGGCTAAACCTCAGAACGGTTGAATGTTGGTGTGTGACTGAAGTGTATCATAAATGGGTTGTGCAGAATTAATAATCTCTCTACTGAAAGCATAAATGGGGGTGGAAAACATTTATTATGAAAAAAGCGACCGTAGTCACTGTGTGGTGGAAGTGCACCACTCACATGTACGGTCTCGTACTTGTAATGGAAAGATACCATGGTCATGCATAAGGCAGATGGACCATGCCTAGTTAATTAGTGGACCAAATTCATTGCGTTCGGTATGTGAAGATATCCCCAGGTCCTTAAGAACCATGCCCAAGTCATATGTACCTCATGGGTGTGGGGGACAATCCGGTTCAGTGAGCTCATATTCTTCCTCCAAAGCCAGTAATTATAGTACATTAGAACATTCATTCTGCCCACGGGATCTCATCGTTAAGTCTTTCAGTGTCAAAACTTAGTCTATGGACCAAGCGCTGTTCTTGTCTAAAGAGGGTTCTGTTGGTCCACTTGGGATTAGATTCAATAAATGCCCACCTTATACTATCTGAGGTATGCTTTTGTTCCATGAAGTGGGCGAGCAACTTGGTGTTGGTCTTACCACGTCGTATAGTGCTTTTGTGCTGGCCAATTCTTATCTTGACCTGCCTGGTGGTCATGCCGATGTATCTTTAGCCACAGGTGCATAAAATATTATAGACCCAATTCTTGTTGTTGCAATTGGTGTGTCTTGTTTGTCGCCATGGTGTGGCTAGACTGAGGTCGATCTGTTTTGAAGCTGTGGTCTCGGTGCAGGCAGTGCAGGAACCACAGGGAAAATGACCCACCACTGGTGGTAAGGCCCAGAGAGTGGGTTGCCTTGTGAGTGGTGGCTCAGGACGGGTATGGACTAGGTGGTCCCTCAGATTCTGCGTGCGTTTAAATGAAAAAAGTGTGGGGGGGGCTGGTGTAAATGTGACTGTCCTTGGAATGTCCCAGTGTTTCCTTACAACTTTCTGAATTTTATTGGAATTGGGCGTACATTTGGTGACACATGTAATGGCTTCCGATTTAGGCCTGTCCCTCACTTCTAGGAGGGCAGCTCTCGGGTTATTTCTCGCTTTTTTGTGTGCCTGGTGTATGATGCTGTTAGGGTAGTTATGCCTTCTCAGATTGTCTGTTAGAATCTCTGATGGCTTTTTGAACTTAGTGACGGTGTCATAGTTCCTACGTAGGTGTAGGAATTGTCCGACAGGTAAATTGTTCCTCAGTGCTTTTGGATGGTGCCTGTCCTAAATGAGGAGACTGTTTCTGTCTGCGGGCTTCCTGTAGTTGGTTGTATATAAGGAACCATTATCCAGAGTTATGAGCAAATCTAGGAATGGGATATCGTCCCGTGATCTTGTACTCATGAATATTAAGAAGGAGTCTAGAGTGTTGATCCATCCGCAGAATGTAATACAAAGTTCCTCATCCCCTTTCAAGAAGAGGATGATGTTGTCGCTATATCGACGCCACATCAAAATGTTCTGTTGGTAGGGGTCCGACTCCCCTAAGATGTGTTTCTCCTTGAAATCTGCCATGTAAAGTCAGGCCATGCTGGGAGCGAAGGTGCTTCCCATGCTGGTGCCCTGTACTTGATGGTATAGTTGTGACTTGAAGGCAAATAAATTTCCTTTAAGCGCTATGGAAGCGCATTTACAAATGAAGTATATCGGTGTCTCATAAGGCCATGGTTCGATGGTCCGCAGGGTTGACTCTAGCATATCCAGGTTTGCATCCTGGGGAATGTTCGTATATAGAGCCTCCACATCTAAAGTGACCCCGAGTGGGACGGGTATGCTCAGACGTGAGTCCCATGCTCTCCATGCCACTGGAATCAAGCTATCCCCTGTCAAGATGGCCACCACGTTTACACACTAAAGATGGAGACACACAACTCACCGTGGCCACACCTGTAGAAATCAAAACCTTCTCAGGGACTTCACTGATACACCTGGTCTTTTTAAAGCAACAAAGAAGAGATTGGCACAGAAGCTGTAATATAAAAGACATCTTTTTATTTAACCCCTGAAGAGGGAAAAAATGTGTCACACAACATTCTCAAATCACTGTATGAGACATTTTCTAAGGAGTACAGAGAACAGGGGCATTATATACCCACACAGGGGCTGAAAAAAGGCGGTACAAGTACACATGAGAAGAGTTATGCACATAGATGGTCATACAGAAACTGCACAGTCAAGCTATCCTGGCTGACGAGGGCTGAAAGCCCGAAACCGGTCCTAGGATGTTTGTTTCCGGTCCAGGGAGGACCTGGCTTGGCAGTTCGGGCTGGACTGTTCCCATGGGGCACAGGGTCAAGACTGATTTGCATATGGCTGGGTTCAAACTGGAATGGCATGGTGAGCAAAAAAAACGATGGATTTAGGCCCAGATCTCTGTACTGGGGTGAGTGCATGACATTGTTCTGCATTCTGTCCATCAACTGTTGTTTTTGCATTTGTCACCCCGAGTGGGACGGGTATGCTCAGACATGAGTCCCATGCTCTCCATGCCACTGGAATCAAGCTATCCTGGCTGAAGAGGGGTGATACCCCGAAACCGGTTCTAGGATGCTTGTTTCCAGTCCAGGGAGGACCTGGCTTGGCAGTTCGGGCTGAACTGATTTGCATATGGCCAGGTCTAAACTGGGGTGACATGGTGAGCAAAAGAATGATGGATTTAACCCAGATCTCTTGCCTGGGGGTGAATGTTTTGATTTGTTCTGCATTCTGTCCATCAATTGTGTGTCCTTTGCTTTCTCCCCCTAAGGTATGCTCAGACGTGAGTCCTGGGCTCACTGTGCCACTGGAATCAACCTATCCTGGCTGAAGAGGGGCGAAACCCGCAAACCAGTCCTAGGAAGCTTGTTTCCGGTCCAGGGAGGACCTGGCTTGGCAGGTCGGGCTGGACTGTTCCCATGAGGCACAGGGTCAAGACTGATTTGCATATGGCCAGGTCTAAACTGGGGTGGCATGGTGAGCAAAAGATTGATGGATTTAACCCAGATCTCTTGACTGGCGGTGAATGTTTTGATTTGTTCTGCATTCCGTCCATCAATTGTGTGAATTTTGCTTTCTTGCCCTAAGTGCGCCAGGTATGCTCAGACGTGAGTCCTGGGCTCACTGTGCCACTGGAATCAAGCTATCCTGGCTGAAGAGGGGTGAAACCCCGAAACCGGTCCTAGGATGCTTGTTTCCGGTCCAGGGAGGACCTGGCTTGGCAGTTCGGGCTGGACTGTTCCCATGAGGCACAGGGTCAAGACTGATTTGCATACGGCCAGGTCTAAACTGGGGTGGCATGGTGAGCAAAAGAATGATGGATTTAACCCAGATCTCTTGACTGGGGGTGAATGTTTTGATTTGTTCTATATTCCGTCTATCAAGTGTGTGTCTTTTGCTTTCTCGCCCTAAGTGCGCCAGGAATGCTCAGACGTGAGTCCTGGGCTCACTGTGCCACTGGAATCAAGCTATCCTGGCTGAAGAGGGGTGAAACCCCGAAACCAGTCCTAGGATGCTTGTTTCCAGTCCAGGGAGGACCTGGCTTGGCAGTTCGGGCTGGACTGATTTGCATATGGCCAGGTCTAAACTGGGGTGGCATGTTAAGCAAAAGAATGATGGATTTAACCCAGATCTCTTGACTGGGGGTGAATGTTTTGATTTGTGCTGCATTCCGTCCATCAATTTTGTGTCTTTGCTTTCTCGCCCTAAGTGCACCAGGTATGCTCAGACGTGGGTCCTGGGCTCACTGTGCCACTGGAATCAAGCTATCCTGGCTGAAGAGGGGTGAAACCCCGAAACTGGTCCTAGGATGCTTCTTTCCGGTCCAGGGAGGACCTGGCTTGGCAGTTCGGGCTGGACTGTTCCCATGAGGCACAGGGTCAAGACTGATTTGCATATGGCTAGGTCTAAACTGGGGTGACATGGTGAGCAAAATAATGATGGATTTAACCCAGATCTCTTGACTGATTTGTTCTGCATTCCATCCATCAATTGTGTGTCTTTTGCGCTTGGATCAGGGCGGCATTAATGACTGAGTCTACTGACTCGATCGCGCTCTTACTCATGGCAGCATGGCAGCATTTTAACCACGCATTTTTCTATCACTTAACAGAAACTCAGCCACTCACCAAGAGCGGGCCGATGAAGCCCGATTTCCTTAATGAGGGATAGGAGTACTGGAGCGCAGGTGCGTGTTTGAGTTTGTGCAACCCTTTTTTTAAAAACACTGCAAGTACAGGAAGTGTGTGTGTTTGTGTGCAGAAATTTCGACTATGCCTCATTGGCCCTCATGTTATATGGACCTTAGCCACTATAATGATCACTTGATTGCAGTGCACTGCACGCCCACTTGACCTTGGGCTTGTGTTCCGAAATCCATACCACCATCTACATTTATTATCGATGTTTTAAAGATATGCACTAAACCTCACCTGGTTTCATTCCGCTGGTACCATTCTCAGCCGGCAATGTGCGTGAGGGAACTATAGGGTATCCAGTTACAGATTCAGACTATAAGCTCCACCCTTTTGCACAATTGTCAGCTTCACCCTGTGATACTTGTCCTGTCTGTCACTATTATTAATACACCCGGGCATAATACTATAATATGCATACCTTGTGTGCATGCAATAGCGGCACAGCACACCGCATGGAAATGATGATTGGCCTACATGTGAAATGCATTTTTATATCCTTATACATATTTGTGTGTCTCTCTCTCTTTTTGTTTCACCAGGATGGCGATAGGTACCTACACTGAGAGTTCCTATCTGCGCAAGGACGCTTACACACCTTACGAATAAGGTATCACAGGTTCACAGGATTCTCTCCTTCCTGGGACCTGTCTTCCGCTTCTTGTTCACTTCACCAGCTTTCCGGTCCTGACAAAGCACCTATGGATCCCTTAAGGACCAATTAAGAGCGAAAAACATATTGACCCTTTTTTATGTGTGATTTATTCACACTGGCACCTATTCTGAGAGCCGCGGTTAGTCATACATCCGCCCTCTATATTTGTTTTAAGAAGAGCTCCAAGATTCACACCTATTTTAAACTTACCACTCGGACCCCTGAATAAATACCGGTTCTAGGTACCGTTTGGTAATTTTAATTCACCCACTCACTTACCTTCCCAGAACCACACACCCATATGCACAACTGTGGCATCTTCTTAAAAGATCTCAACTAAAGAGCCCTCTCGTGGGGTCCTTTGTGGACTGCAGCGCCGCCCCCTCTAGGAGCAATGCCCAATGATGAGGCATGACACTCGTAAGGGTGTGTGAGGGTACTACATCCAAAAGGAGGGATTCCCCCACCACTATTTATAAACCCAACCTTCTTTGAGACTGACCACTTGTTACTATTCCCTCTTATCAACCAAAGTTTGGTTGTGACTCTCCAGTAACATAATCAAGACCATGTCAGATAGAGGCTATTTCAGGGTCCTGTGTTTGGCCCATTGCATCAACTTGTTCTTAAAAGATTTTCCTCAAAAAAGAAGACACAGTCAGCAACATATTAACCACCTGCAGAAGAATCTACACTCATTTCAGCACTTCTTTTAAAGCCCGGAACCAGCTGTGGATTATTCAGGTCAATAATAGAGCACCAGTCAAAGTCCTGCAGCAGGAAGTGCCAACACGTTCAATACTCAACCTTTCACATGTTACAACATCTGTTTGAGCAGAACAAAAAGATCAATGACCATGTCATTCAAAGAGGAGGGGATGCAGTTGGGAAAGCTATGACCATGGATGCAGACAAATGGGGCCTAGTCAAACGCCTGACACAGATGCAACTCCCTTTTGCAGTTTTCACACAGGAAGTTAGCAAGGAGGACAGTACGATGGGCCAAGCTATCCCATTGTTGCATCTCCTTGCAGTTCTGGGGTGCAGCCTTCATCTTTGACAGAGGGCAGTCTTGTCTCACAGTACTCAACAACACCATCAACCAGAACACCAGCAACAACAACAATAGAATTGCCTGGACCCAACCTCTGCATTTTATTTGTTTCAATTGGCAGGTCTCAAATCCAGTTGTGATAGCAAAACAGGTTGAGCAAGTGGCAGTACCAATGACCATTCACAGGATGTTGCAGGAGTTTGTGGATGATTCAAAAGAGGTCTATGTAGATCGAAACTTACTGATGTATAGGTATGTGAAGCTGTGCCAATAGCCAGAGCTCAATTAAATATCTGGCTTTTCCTGTCACCGGTGTGTATTCTGAGTGTGTTTACAGTGTAGCTGGTGTGGTTGTTACAGTAGGAAGGGCCAGTCTCTTGCCTCAAAATGTGGGGAGATTGACTATGATCAAACTAAACCAAAATGTTATATCACACAATTATACCATTCCTGAAAGAGCAGCACAGGAGGAGGCGGTTGGTTGGTCTAAAATGTATTCAAATGTTTTAGCTAATCAACCTCTGGGTGAACCACCTGAGTCTGAGGACAAACTCTACTATCCCAAAAATGAATGTCAGTACCCCATGGAATTTTTGAATTATTTCTCTTTAAACTTCTAACTTCGTTAAAAAAAAGATAGTGGAACATTATTATTTTTTTTAACAGATTTATGCTGCACCACCATTTTGTTAGTCACATATATTGCCGGAGTGCAGCTGGGCCAGTGTGCATTAAAGAAGCCTCCCCAATTCCTTCATGAGAGTGGGGACAATGTCATGAATTAGGCATGCCCCTCGCATGCCTATTGCCTATTCCTTTTTCCATCACTTAGCACTAGATGTTCTGCCCCAGAAAATATTGATTATTTACAAGATTACCCATCAATACCAAATTCCAATGTGTTGCCAGCATTAGACATTAATACCTAATACCTAAAGAACCCATGATTGGATTGGAAGAGGTAGCTGCAACTATTGCAATGGTGAGTAAGTGATTGTGTGAGTGATACTGATGATTGATGATTCATGTGATGGTAGCAGACTGTGAGGTAGGGTGTTGCACTGTAACATGGGAACTTGCGGAGGTGCCCCCTCGGCCCTAGCACCCTGAAACCCTCCGGGGTGAGTAACTATGCTATACAAAATCCCCTGATTGATTGATTGTTTTGCAATGTTTGCGGCCTGAGTGATTTCTGATCATTTTTCCATGGAGGAGATTTGTCTTCACAAACTTAGCACAAATTAATTAACCTGTATTGCCCACCTTTATGATCCCTTTGGCTTTTTCACTGTCTAGGATGGCTGTCCCAGACAACCATTTGATTGACAAGACTGCCAAAATCCAATCTGTTTCTTACATTAAAGGGGAGATAGTGCACCTTCCACCATGCTTGGATTCGAACAGGCAACCATTGCACCAGTAAGTAATCTGAATATCCAGTTACTGTGAGTGATGATTGATGTGGAGGCTAACAGTGAGGGTTGGTGTGTTGAACTGTAATTCAGGAAATTTCTTTAGGTGATTATTGATTTGCAATGCTTGGGGCCTGAGCTATGGATGAACATTTTTTTCCAGATTTATTTGCAGGGTCCTCTGCCTTTTTCTGGTTCTTCAAAGACCAGAACAGTCACTTAAGGTAACAAACAAAACCTATGCAAAATACTGCACCTCTGTTTCTCAACTCATTCTTCAACAGCAGTGCACTACACATCTATCTTGCATGGGTCATGATGATGACTGGTCTGAAACTGAGTTACTCTGATTGAGGACTTAGTAGGATGAGGGAATAATTTAGGGACTACCTCATCAATAGCATTAAGCAAGACGTCATTGCTTCAGCTCTAAGATAAACCAAGATTTCAAAGCCTATTACTCAGCTATGTTCGATAGAGAGAGGTGTTTTACATAATGCTGCTGTGTGTGTGGTGTGTGTGTGTGTGTGTGTGTATTGACCTTGTGGGAAAAGTAAAACTCTGAGTCCCCGTCTTGTTTTTTTTGCTCTGCCTCTCAGTTCTCTTGAAACACTGCTTATGAAACTTACCCTTCTTCTTTCCTTCTCCTTGATTCTAAAATACACTTTCTCTTTTACAATCCACAGGCCTTCTTCTAGTCTCTTGCATAAATTAAAGGCAAAAGCTGAGCTCAACAACACTCCTGCGGGACAGTCCAGACAAGCGCCAAAGAGAGGACATTCCCAAGGAGAATGCAGATGCACCTCCTAATTTTGCCATACAGTATAACTTTTCCTTTGACAATCATATTTGGAGAACTGGGTGGGTGGGTTCACTCCCTAACCTAGAAGACACAACATTTAGATATCTGATAACTTAGCTCTCGGGGGAAGAAGGACTGTGTGAACTACATTTATCTATACTCTGTCATACTCATTCCTTTGTTTCCTTCCACAACAGATTGATATCGAATGATGTGCTGCTCATTGTCCAAATGAATATTGTCCTTGTGTAGTGTTTGTTTTTAGCAAAACGTTGCCCAACTCCCCCTTCCCATCCATTCATCAAATCCCTAACCCTCTTCCCCCGGGGTGTGATTTATTGAGGTGTTGCTCAATTTACACCATAAATTGATGCCACACTTGGTGGGGCAAACGTGTTGAAAGCAACATCAACTTACTTCAAGATCTTCTAAGCAATAGCCCACACTGGCCCCATGAACCCACCCACACACAGCCAATGTGTGTACAAAAGTCTTTTGTTACAAATTGGGAATATGTTCTGAGATTTTTCAGTATTGAATCCTTCTGTGTAGTATGATAATTTGAGTTTGTGGGCTCAATTTGCAAGAAATGTCTCTGGCATATTCATGGGTCAACATATTGGATCCCTAAAGAAGTCCATGTAGGACGAAACTCGTTGGCTACTATAACCACTGTGCAATGATGTTTTTTAAATGAAGAAAATGTATAAAGAATATTTGAACTGAGATACTTTAGTCAGATGCAGTGATGTATGTTGTGAATCATACTTTCAGATGTACCATCAGCATAAATCATTGGTGAACATATGCCAAACTCTCACTGACTGGACATATTGTTTATAATATTGTGAGTGCTGGACCACTATTGATAAATGTTGTTTTGAAAGTTGCTTTTAAAATATAGTAGAGATGGTTTGTACTCCTGGTTCGGTGCACAACATATAGACTAATAACTTGACCAACTTATTTGCTTGCTAGTGCGGTATTGTATTTAGGCCTGGGCGAAGCACTACGCTACGCTCGCGTAGTTTGCGAAGTTCGCGCTACTTCGCACTACGCGAACTGCACGTAGCACAGTGCGAACACGCGTAGCGTAGTGTTGCGTAGTGCTGCGGTCATTTTTTGCTTGCTCGCGGTCCTCAACGTCAAGTTGGCGACCGCGAGCAAGCAAAATGACATCCTGGCGAGACTTTTTCCTTGTTCGCGATCGCGAGCATGGAAAATAAACCTCCCGGCGAGATTCCCAACGCGAGGAGGTCAGGTTTCTCATTGCGAGGGGTCGCGTATGCTCGCGACCGCTCGCGATGAGAAACTACCAGTTCGCGTTGAGAAAGCTGCAGCTCGAGTAAAAATCTACTCGAGCAGCGGAAAACTACAGCTCGCACTGTGCAAGATGCCATTTTCAATGATTGCACAGTGCCGGTTGCTTGTCCGCACTGTGCAATCATTGAAAACAACATCTTGCACAGTGCGAACATGTTACTACGCAGTTCGCGAAGTGCTACGCGTAGCTCGCGTAGTGCGAACTTCACTTTGCGTAGCTTCGCGAAGCGCTACTTCGCGAACTACGCCCAGGCCTAATTGTATTGCCTCGATCCCTCTGTATATAGCTGTTTCATACCGGGTGAATATTATTTGTAATACTAGCTTACTTGTGCCTGCAATTTCATGATAGACAGCAAGAACGAATAGCCCAATATTCTACCCTGAGCCCACAACAATCCAAAAACCCAACAGTAGGGAAATAATAATAATACAAAATAGGACTTACTGGTAGTGCGTGCCAGCTGACCACCTGACCAGCTACTCCCTGCTTTTTCTCCTCCTGAATATCCCTCTTCTTGCCCTTGGGTGCTGATGTAAGAAATGAGGACGATTAAAAAAATAGATCAGTGAATCAGTTAATCTTCACACACTTTTTATGACAAGCAAACGCAGTCACATTGCACTTCTCTAGAACAGATCGCCCACAGCACTACTTTCAAGCCTAGTGAATATCCTTGAGTTGCACATACTGATCCTTAAATACCTTGTCAAAGTTTCCTTAACAAAAGCATTTGAAACTAATGCATTGCAGTGAATGTCCTTTAATTCTATTCCCATTCCTCAAATCCCTTGATGGACCAACTCAGTCTCCTTTTTTGCAATGCAAAGTTGCATACTATGCAACGCTGCGAAATAAATAACTTGGAACCGTACGAGCTACATAAACTAAGGCACAGAGCATATGCACTACTCACTGATTGACTACAGTGACAGTAGAACAGCCGACAATATCTGCTTAATTAATCAGCGAATGCCAATGACAAGTATGATTAGGTAGCGCTGAGCACCTGCCTAGCAAAAACTAGAAACGGGATTACACAATAACATACCTGTGTAAACTAAACGTAACATACCTCTGAGTGTGAGAAGCTTGCTATTTGGAAATAAAATATCAACATTGTAGAACACAAACAAAACAAATAATTAATACTCATCAAGCCTCATAATCTCGTTGCCTAGCAAGTCGAGCAGGTGGCAGGAACCAATCTTGGAAGAGAAACATTGGAATGTGTTCTTCTCTCGCTGGGCACGCAGAGGCAGCTGGAACCCAGCAATCTCCAGAAATCATCTGATGAACCCTGAACCAGAGACACCAGTGCTCATCCAATAATCTCCAGGGAAGGGGGTTTGAGAACAAACAATAAAGTAAAAAAATTGTTTGTTAAAACAAAAAGCTAAAATAAATAAAGAAACAACTGGTGCACATTCATGCCAGTGGAGAAGCAAATGCTGGGTCTCAGACCAATCTGGGACATCTGTCCTAGAGCTAGGAATGAGTATGGAGACCAGCTCCTGCAGCAGTAGTAAAAGACATCATTAAAAACACAAATAATCAATGACATATATATTGCATAAACTTATGCATTGGGTTACTATGAAAGAGGTCTTTTAGAATGATTAGAACTGCACTCACACCATATGGAACCAAAGATAATTACACACTCACAAAATATTGCGGCCCAATCCAAACACAGTCTCGGTGTCTCTTACGAGGGAAAGGGGTAGCGGGACAGTCTTTAGCAGGAGCTTGGTACGAGGGTACCTGGGGCCCAGTTCTTATCCTCAAGCTGGAGGGCTTCCAGACCTCGGAGGGGTCGAGCCGCGACGGCGTCAGCAGGACTCGGGCGTTTCAGTTCGTGGAGAGCCGCGACTAGGTCAGCAGGGCTCTCAAGATGGTTTCGGCTCAGCTCGAGCCGCGACGTCGTCAGCAGGGCTCCGAGGGAGGTTTCAGCGAGGTTGGGCCGCAGGCAGACCTCGATGCAGATCTCTGGCCAGGGACCAGGGTTCGATTCCCGCCTCGGCAGGTCTCGGGCTCATAAATTCCTCTGACCGGATATTCTCGCCTCAGTGCCTATTCTAATCATGGGTCCCACGCTGCAACTCTGGGCAATAGCTTGCTTAGTCTCCACAACGGCCCCCACAGCGTGAGGGATGCCTGGTTTCACCACGGGGGTGCCCAGGAGTGGACACTTCACAAGGAAAACCAGGAAGGGTTCCCTTGCGGTATTCGTACAAGCGCCGGGAGACCCCCTGTGGGTAGCTGTGCGCTATACAAGTACAAAACATTTACATTTATTTTACAATATTGTGCCCATGAAGATTACACATAAGTACACCATACATTCTTATTTCAAAGAGATAAGACATAATCTGTATCCTTCAGCTGAAGTATGTCCAAGGCTTGAGAGAGTTACCAAGACCTTCTTTCAGAGTGAAAAAACAGAGACGTAATAGGATAACAATAAACACTGCAATAATAATCTACACTTCTATCAGCAAGAACTATGGATGAATTAGATAAATGATATGAGGAGGAAATGACAAATTCCAGGCAAGTAGCGTAAAGTCAGGAAGTCTCTGAATGCGAAGAGTTTTGTGCGCAGTTACCCAAGATTCTCACCAATAACCAGAAATGAGCCGGGAGTCAAAACAATAGAATTCCACTGAGCAGAAGAGTTAAATGTAGCCCAAAAAGGATCTAGACTTATCTGCGAGTAGCAGCAGCAAGGATAGAACAGGACTCGTCCGACCAGCACCTGCAGAGAAGAGCCAACAAAATGCAGGATCTTCAACAGGAAAATCAATGCGAAGCACTGAAGATGAGCCTGGGTGAGAGTTAAATACCTTTTGCCAGGCTGATGAATCATGGAGGTTGCTAAGTCGTAGAGGCTTGTTGAGTCACGGAGGCTGCTGCGTCATGGAGGTTGCTGAGTCACGGAGGCTGCTGAGTCATGAAGGCTTGTTGAGTCACAGAGGCTGGTGAGTCATGGAGGTTGCTGAGTCATGGAGGCTGCTGAGTCATGGGTTTGCTGAGTCACAGAGGCTGCTGAGTCATGGAGGTTGCTTAGTCATGGAGGCTGTTGAGTCATGGGGGCTGAAGAGTCACAGAGGCTTGTTGAGGCACGGAGGCTGCTGAGTCATGGAGGTTGCTGAGTCGAGCTCTGACGTGGCCTGGAAACAAAAATAATGAAAACACTACCACATACTGGAGCAGAGAATTAAAGAAATATAATTGAGCTTTTCTTCCTCAGGGAACATTGGGAGTAAGAGAGGAGACGAGCCAAGGGTGAGAGGCATGTGTTGAGAACCTGCTAGGAGCCCCCACCCGACAGGTAGTCTTCCTAGGTAGGATGTGAGTGAAATGCACCTAGCACCCTGGGGTTTAGCCTGAATAGTACCCCCACTACTGCTGGAGTGCGGAAGGTGGTAGGCACTCCGATGAATTGTGACAGTAGGTCCTGCTCCTTGTCCTGGATGTCAGTTCTGCGGTGCGTCAGCTGCTGAAAAGTTTGTCAAGTCTGGCTAGCGTGACACACGTACTGGCTTACCCACCCCCTGAACCGCCTATGTTCTCGCAGAGGGGATCTGCTACTGGGCCTGCTGCCAGCATGGAGCAGAGTTGGTGCCGCACAAAAAACCAGTGCTGCCATCTCCTCCTCATGGAAGATTGCCCGGGGCTGCACACTGGATCAGCTGTTCCGCCCGCTATGTAGCCATCCTACTTCTGCCATGGAACTGGGTGGATTCAGGAAAAAAAGGAAAAGGAAAGGAAAGAAGAAAGATAAGGAGGTAAGGGGAAATAAACAAAAAATCATATAAAACAAAAAATTCCCCAAAACGTAAAATACACAAACATAAAGACACATGCAAACATAAAAAACTAAAAATGATGGGTAGATTAGTTTCGGAGGGAAAGGGTTACACAATTAAAATAGAGATCAAATTTTAGGGCCAGCACCATACACAGAGAAGAAAAACAGGACTTCTGCTCCCGTGCGAACCACATGGTGCCATTTGCACAAGATTTAGAATGCAAATGATTTAGAATGATTTGTAATGCAGGGACACACTGCGCTTTCCAATTGCAATTTGAACGGGTGCGTAGGCAAACTCTGCCTGCTAGCGGAACTCCGTGTAGCACAGCAGATTTGTTTTGCAACTATACAAAATCTGTACAGGCCCAGAGGGGATCCAGATGCTGAAACATCGCTTTTGGAGATCGGTGGTCCAGGGAAGAACCCAACCTCCACATAAATTGCTTAGAACTCTGATCAGGGTCCTTTGCCATATAAACCCTAGCTTCTCACTCTAGCTGTTGCCTACTGCTGAGAATGGGCAATATCTTTGCAGTTTACTACATAACAAGCTGGGAGGGACGAGATACTGAGTTTGTGTGGAAATTGTAAAGACATTGTGGCATTATTGCCATAAGCATTGCATCTCAGTGACAGCAGAATATCTTCTGGGCTAGTGCTACATGGTGGCCAACTGGAATTCAATATATCTCTGGGATTCCAGTGAGTGATAGATAGATAGATAATTAACTTTATTCGATATGTAAAAACAATATCATAAAAGTACATACAAATAAAATGTGTTAATAGAATAACATTTCAATTATTTTACAACAATCTCAAATTCAATTAAAATTACGGATACACGATAGAACTTTTAGGACAGGTATCAACTAAGTCTGCATTGTAGCCCTCAGCTTCATGGTCATTTTCAAGTAGGATGACATGGCTGCCAAGGCTAAAGGGGTATCCAGGGTCTTTAATTTATAATAAGCCACTCTATGTGAGCGTAAACCCCATGATTTGAGCAAAGGTTTCAAAAAGATAGTCCTTGGCAGTTGGTAAAATCTACAGAATAGGATACAGTGTATATTGGATTGCATAGATAGGCCGTCACACGGGCATTTCTCCATGACAGTAGACCAACAGTTTGGGTTAGGAAAAGTTAAAAATCTGAAAAAAGAGTCAGTACGAAAACGGGTCAGGAGCATGCGAGTAAAAGGCGATGGTTCTAGGAGTAGATATTGCTGGATCCCATTTGTAATGGTCGAGTGTTGATATTCCACGATTGAACTGTGGAAATATGGATTTTTATGATCAGTTATGTCCCCTATCTTGGACCCCAACGGTTCTATGTGCATGTTACAAGTACATGTATGTTCCCTCCAGTTCCAGTTCTGAAGACGCAAACACATGTGCGTCCACCGTCAACATGTCCTCTGTCAGATCCGCCATGAATGGGCTGGATATTCGATTCCTAAGTACGAAAGGCCACCGACTTTATATGGCTCAGTTACTCCATTTTGCAGTTCAGGCGAGTAGGCCCGATTCTGCCATCAAGCTTTTCTCTGCTCTCTGCCTCTGACAGCTTCAGCTTGAGCTTGCATCTGTATCCATGAACTTTGTCCTACTCCCTGTGCGGCTAACGGTGCCTGCCTCGGCCGGTTTGCCTGCCTGCCAAAAACTGTATTTCACCTTCGAGTTATCTGCTTCGCTCCTCAGCCGATGCATTCCTGTCTAGTAGTTTAGGTAAACATTTCCTTCAGCTACTGAGCAAAGGGCCTAGCCTCTCTGTCCTCATGCAAGTAATTCATTGCCCTGTTACCATGGAAGGTTTCTGCCCCTTGCATCTCATATAGACACTTAGACGCTTGTGCACGCACACACAGTCAGTATAGAATAAATTTTGTCCAAGAGTCCTTCCTTTGTGGATAACATAGTTCTTTAAACATAGGATGTTAGATATGATTTGGGATTAGGTTGACTTGACCCCCCAGACTTCTTGTCTCCACATGTAGAGCTAAATGTCAAGTCCCCTTCACCCCCTAGTTGCACGTCAATCACACGTCATGCTGCTGCGCGCGCATCTCTGCCAAGTATTATCTTATAGATCCACCTATATGTGACATCATAACCAATTACGTTTCTTTTTACTCCTCATTACGCCCATTTTCGGCTACGCATGTGAATTGTTATCTTCCTTATCAATTGTTACGCCTCCCGCATTTGTTTCATTGTAATGTATGTTCTATAAAAGTAATTTCTTGTCAATAAAGTATTGTACTTCACTTCCTGAACCCCCGTGGTGACGAAACATGGAGTCCACGACTCGAGTCGTCCATTTGGAATAAAGCCCATTCAGAAACCTCTTATACCACGGATTCTGCCTCTTATTTTACTGAGCTATGTTTCCTAGATTCCGTATCAAATTCAGTCCCGGTAATTAAATTATTTACCACATGATTGGCGCCCGAACAGGGACACTTTCTCATCTCACGCGCCGGTGGTGCGTTGCAGGCCCGGTCTCCTGCCACAGCTGGACGGACAATAACGCGTACCAGCAGGATTTCCTGTATCTCCCTCCGGTCAAGCGGGGGCGACTGAGGCTGCGATCAACCCAGACGAGGCGGTGAGAAGTGCGAAGTATCCCGACCAGAGCCTAGCTGAGAGAGCAAGATCCGAGGTATACAGAGGCCCACCAGATCTCGAAGTCCCGACGTCCAGAGGGTCCGATGTCCGCAGTTTCCGAAGTTGTCGAGTCGAGTCCAGTTCAGTCCCGTTCCGAGGCCTTCCGTTCCGAGCTACCCGGTGAGTACCATTGCTGGGGAGGCGTTCTGACGTGCACATAGGTTGTGCCGGTCAAGACGGATTTGGGTACACAAATCCGGTCTGCACTGTTTCAGCAGTGTATATGTACTGTTTAGCAGTATATCAAGTATTCCGAAGTATCTAGTTGTTGTCGAGAATTATGCTTGGTGATTAGTTGTGCAGACGATCATCATTGTTGTTCATTTAAAGGTTAAATGTTTAATGTGTTAAAACGTAATGTGTTAAAAAAAAACGTCCTGCATATTGTGGTATGAATGATTGTTCATTATTGTGCTTTTTGTATTAAGTGTGTCCAAGATTAAGTATCAGATCAGTTGTCAATATGCCGCTCTTTTCGAAACTAAGACAGATCACAACTAGAAAAGGGGTACTCGAAGAAGCCGTTCCTATTCCTCCTAGGGACACTCCAGGGCACTTCATGTATCACAAACATGGCTTAGACGCCATATTATTTCTTGATTTATGGGTGGACTACACCAAAGAATTACCAGAAAGTCAGAGGTGGCCCGCAGCTGGGACCTGGGATGCAGAGTGTATTATGAAAGTAGAAGAAGAGTTGTGGAAAAGGAAAGCTAGACAGTCACAGAAAGACGCTGTTGAGTTATGGCGTAAAGAATCGCATAGACGTACCGAAAAAGCACTAAGACAGGAAGAGAGAAGTAAAGAAAGTGCAAATAAAGTCCGAGAAAATCTGTTGATTGAAGAGGGTACACGAGTAAAAGCAGAACAAGCCGATAGACAAAGAAATGCCCTTATGAAAGGTATGTATCCCCTTCTGGCCGAAGGATTACCTAAGGCTACTACGGAGATACCAAAAGACTTGCCACCCCCATTGTTTCCAATAAAAGTACATCCTAAAGGGCATCCCAGAACCGCAGAAGATGTTTTTCTTTCCTCATATTTAGATGACGCAGCTCCCGAGTATGCTAACCCCGCACCACATAGACCGTCTGCTGGGGGGGTTCAACGTCAAGATCAGGTGTCTGTATCTGTGCAACAACAAACTCCGACACAAGCTTCGGCAAGCACATCTGTTCCCGCATCTGTTTCCACAGTCGATTCTACAGCTGTGTCCACACCTGTAGTTGCTGTAGCACGTTCAACGAATCCTTTCGCGCCCAGTACCCCAGATGGGGCTACCGGAGGTGCTACCAGCGTTTATTCTACACCACCCCGAATAAGTAAACTTACTTTTCAAGAACAAGCACATTCACGTACGCCCAAACTTATAAATCCCCGCACGCTTAAGGACCTTCTAGTAGATTGTAGATATGACCCGGTGCCCGGCAAAGAGGACGAAATGGTCCTAGCATCATTACGTATCAGAAGAGCTGCAGGGTTTTTAGGGAAGCTACCAGGAATGACTATGCATCTGGATAACATATATCATTTTGTCCAAACAGGGAGAGATCCTGAATGCATTAACAGAGCTATGGAATATCAGAAAGTGGAAATACAGGGGGAATTGTTACGTTTTCTCGTAAATTGTGTGATCAGAAATCAAGATCGACCGGGGGTAAACTCGGAAGTAATGCAAACCCTTACGAGATGGAGCCAGAATATATCAGACGGGAGACATGATAAGCAAGGATGTATAGTAGCCATGTGCCGAAAAATAAGGAAAGAAATAGAACGAATACATGAAGAGAGATTGGAGGTAGACGAGTTTGAGCAAAACGAGGGAGGAGAATCAGAAGTTCCCGCAAGACAGTCGGACACCATAGCCTATGTAGGTAGAGGAAGGTCCTGTAATAATACTAGATGTTTTACTGATCCAATACACTCGATGTGTCCAGATAATAACAGAACTTATCCGACACCTATAATAAATATGAGGTCTCCCGAACATTCGTTCCAAGCTGCTGACAAAGTACTCCGAGAACGAAGGGGTTATCACCTCCTCGATTCTATGGATGAACAAGAATTAGCCAGGTCAGCCGTTCACTGGATTGACAGTCCCGGAAAATATGGTGATGACACAGTAGCACACACGTTTTTGAACCTCAGCCCAGATGAACAGCGTTTAGCTGGAATTTATATGATTCAGCAACTTCTTATATTGTATAAGAACCAACATTCCGATCCTGGTCCCTTACCTGATATATTAACTGAATTACTCACGAATAGATGGAGAGGTTCAGGTAATAAGTTGATTAAAGAAATACTAGTATCCAGAAAGCAGTACATTCTTTTTGTAAGCCCAGATCCTTTCTCACTGCCCAACAAGGAAAGAACGCCGTATTACATGGATAGACAGAATCCCTTGCGAGAAGTGCACCCAATAAAAGGCGAGGACAATCAGTTTAAACGTGTATTTGTATACACGCCCATATCTAAAATGGAATTGTTAGAGATGAAAAAAGTGGTACCCAGTCATGACAAGGACCCAGCGGGTTTCCACCGAGAAATTAAAGACATGTTACTGATGGGAGAGTATACCTATCCTGACATTATGACGATATTAAAGGTGCTAATGCCTGCTGGCATTTATGAAAAACTTAAGGAAAAAGAGTGGGAAGTGGGAGACCAAAAGATAGACTGGACAGCATTAGAAACCGAAGAAAGGGGCCGAACTGCAGGAGCAGGGCTCGGGGATAAAGTTAAAGCACTACCAGGTTTACTAGTGCAGGTACTGCCACGTTTATTAACTACGAAAAAGGAAGACTGGGGTGCAATCTCAGCCTGTAAACAAAAACAAGATGAAGACACCAGTGATTTCTATGCCCGATTTGAAAAATGTTTTGGTATAAATAGTGGTATAAAAGCAAATAGTGAGTCATATCCACATTTATTTGTGACAAAATTAGTGGAAAATTCCTTGCCTCAAGTGAAGAATAGGGTATTGAAATTCGAGAGTACATGGCAAGGTAACACCCCGTCACAAATGTTACAAATGTTACAGTATCATCACAATAGAATTAGAGATGAACAAGAACACGAACAAAGACGTATGAAGGACACTAAAATGAAAATGCTAGTTTCCCAGACAGTTCCAGCGGATGGTCACAAAAAGGGTGTGACACATTCCGGAGATTCAGCAGTTCCTGTAAAAGGAACATGCAATTACTGTAAACAACTAGGTCATTATGTACACGATTGTCCAGTTCTGAAACGTAATATAGCTGTAGGTATTGCAAAGGAAAGACCACGACCACTCAGACAGGATCAGAATGAACAAGGAGCTCCGCAGCATGCACAGTCCATGCCAGCTCCGCAGCAGTCCATGCCAGCCTCACAACAGTCCATACAGTTTGTGCCAGCTGCACCAGCGCTGCCTGTTGCTGCCACACAAACAACAACACGACAAATGTATCAGACCGCACAGTATGAATATCCTGAATATCAACGTTACGCATGAACAAGCCTAGAGAGGGAAGTTGACTTACCCCTTATTGAGATCCCAGTAGATCAAGAAGGACCTTATGTGCACAGTGAATTATTAGGTCAAGACAGAAAATTTTTACTTGATACAGGGGCAAGTCCAACAACAATAAAACGTAGTGAAGTTCCAGGGGCACCCCTCTCAGGCTCTCAAAATGTTTCCCTTGGTTTTTCAGGAAAACCCATTGTTAATGAAGTATCACAGCCCCTTCCACTTACGATTGGTCCCTTGACACGAACTACAGATTTACTGCTTACCAAATCATGTCCAGAAAACTTGTTAGGTATAAAGACATTGAAAGCTCTAGGGGCTATTATATGTTGTTCTCCGGAAGGAGTAAGATTGTTTTTACGTGATTTCAAAGGTCACTATGTGTCCAGAGACATGGATCACCGATTGCAGACTTTACCCGCACATTTATGGGCACAAGGCCCTACTGATGTTGGTTGCATGAACATTACACCATACCGAGTCACATTAAAGGCAGGAGTGGTACTACCACGAATGCGACAATACAAGTTACCACCAGATGCTGTAGTGGCTTTACTGAAAATCATTGACGAGCTTATTGCCCAAGGAGTGGTTGTGGAAACCGACTCCAATATATGTAATTCCCCGATAATTCCGATTCTTAAACGAACTGATCCAATGGCCCCGCCAGTATATCGATTGGTTATTGATTTGCGCGAACTAAACAAATGCATTGTGCCACAATTTCCTGTGGTCCCCGATATCTCATCATTACTGACAGCCATTGATTCACAAGCTACATTCTTTACAGTAATTGATCTCAAGAATGCCTTTTTCAGCGTCCCAATAGATCCGGAAAGCCAATACTTGTTCGGATTTAGTTTAAATGGACGAAGTTTTAAATTCACACGCGCACCTCAAGGATTTACAGAAAGCCCCAGCATCTATAGCCAAGCACTGAAACGAGAACTTGACAGTATACACATGCCAGTTTGCACTGCACTGCTTCAATACGTCGATGATCTGCTGATCACCGCCCGAAGCGAGCCTGAATGTGAAAAAGCATCACTGACGGTTTTACAATTTCTAGCCGAAAAGGGGCACAAGGTGTCCCCTTCTAAGCTGCAATTCTGTGTACAGCGAGTTGTTTATCTTGGTCACTCGCTGTCCAAGAAGGGAAGGCAGCTTACACCCGACCGCATTCAGTTAATTGCTAACATGCCAATACCCAAGACACAAAAGGAGGTGCGGGCTTTTATAGGCCTCACTTCATACTGTAGGCAGTGGATCCCTCAATATGCATTTTTAGCAAAACCACTCATTCAGTTGACAACACAGGAGGCGGCCACATCGACTGTCCTCCCTTGGACTCAGGAACACACACTAGCTTTTGAAAGCTTAAAGAAAGCTCTATGTCAAGCACCTGTTTTAGCGACACCATGTTACTATAAACATTTTACACTCTTTGTTACAGAACGTGAAGGTACTGCCTTGTCAGTGCTCACTCAGGAACAAGCAGGATCACGCAAGCCATGTGCTTATTTTTCTAGTACATTAGATCCCGTAGCTCAGGCTTTGCCTGCGTGCCTGAAATCAGTGGCAGCAACAGCTTTAGCAATCAGACAAAGCGATGCCATAGTGTTAGGACATCCGTTGACAGTACAAGTACCGCATGCAGTAGAGGTTCTTGTGAACCGAACGCAAACACAACACTTAACCATAGAAAGGCTTACAGGGTACGAATTAACATTGTTTCAGCCACATATAGAAATCAGACGCTGTAATACATTGAATCCTGCTACACTTTTACCTGTAATCGGAACAGACCCACTAGCTCATGATTGTGTTGAAGTTATTACAATAACGACAAAACCCAGACAAGATTTGACAGACGTTCCATTATTAGATCCAGACCTGACGTTGTATGTAGATGGATCATGTATGAGAACAAGTACAGGAGATTTAGTGGCCGCGTATGCAGTCACAACAGATACGGAAGTCATTGAAACAAACTGTATAAATACCTTGTCAGCCCAAGCAGCAGAGCTTACTGCTCTGACACAAGCCTGTATCCAAGCCACAAATAAGAAAGTTAACATATACACTGATTCACGTTATGCATTCGGAGTTGTACATGACTTCGGTGTGCTGTGGCGAGAGAGAGGTTATTTAACTTCTCATGGCACCCACATTCAGCACGGGTCCCTCATTCATGCTCTGTTAGACGCAATCCATCTGCCCACTGCTATATCGATTATGAAATGCAAAGCACATACGAAAGTCACTGATATCATTTCTCAAGGCAATGATTTAGCTGACAGAACAGCTAAACAGACTGCTCAGACTCGCACATCCGACATGACAAAGACAATAGTTCCGACATCAACACATTGTATGACGATTAAGGATCCCGCACTTGACATAATTGACATACAGACACATGCTACAGCAGACGAAATAAAGAAATGGACTGAATTAGGAGGGATCCAAACAGACCAGGGATGGATGACGAAGGAGAAATCTGTGTGGTTTCTTCCTGACTCTATGGTCCAAGCTATCATAACTACAATACACAGTCCGGCACATCTAGGAGAGAAAGCTATGCTAGACAGCATTCAACACATTTGGTTCAACAAACATTTACGAGCAGCAGCTAAGCAAAAGGTCCGTACCTGTATGATATGTTGTCAGTTTAACCCAGGTAAAAGCATCCCCGTAGAGCAGGGTGGATTTCAGCCTCCTGATCACCCTTTTGAAGTCCTCCAGATGGATTATATCCAGATGGAACGATGTCGAGGATTCAAATATGTTCTCGTAGTTGTTTGTGCTCTTTCCCGTTGGACCGAAGCATACCCAGTGTCAGATTACACTGCCCCCACTACTGCCAAGCAGCTAGTTCGAGAATTCTTCCCACGGTACGGTTTACCACGTGTTGTCTATTCAGATAACGGCCAGCCGTTCTCATCCGAACTGATGAAACATGTTTCACTCTTGCTAGGATATCAGTTGAAGTTTCATTGTGTCCGACACCCCGAGGCAGCAGGTCTCGTGGAACGACATAATCAAACTTTGAAAATCAGATTGTCCAAAATATGTAGGGAGAAAGGTGTTGATTGGGTAGTAGCCTTACCAGTTGCACTGTTTTACATGAGAATGGTAGCACACTCTCGAACAGGGCTATCCCCTTATGAAGTGATCTTTGGAAGACCACCGAATATGTGGGGGATGCCTATACCCCGTAAAATAACTGATGTTGACTGTAATATGCTGACAGATTACCTGGCTTCCTTGATGTCTGCACTACAATCTTGTCGTTCACAGGTAGCTGCAGCCTTTCCTGATAACACCGAGGTGAAACCCCATGACGTAGTTCCGGGGGATCTTGTCCTAGTGAGGAATTTTGACCGAAAGACTCAGCTGGAGCCCAGGTGGAAGTTGCCCCAATTGGTTCTGCTCACTACAAGGACAGCCGTGAAGATCGAGGGCAGAAAAGGATGGGTGCATTCAAGTCATATCAAGAAATTTCATGGACTTCCTTCGGATGTAAATAGCACACCTCGTGTGTCTTCGCCCATTGACTCAAAGCTACCTTTGGCTGAGGCCAGTAGCCAGGACCTTTACAAATCAAAACTTAGGTCTAAACCGTCGGACAATTTGATTGTTTAAGTCCTCTCCAAGGTGAAGCGGTTGAATTTGTCTCCGACATGTATCCCTTAGACCTGAATCGAGGAAAAACGCGAAAAATGTTGAAACGACATGCATATTGTAAATCACTGCGTAGCCATTGTATAGTGACGTTATTAATTTTGTTTTTCTTGAGTTTTATAATAATCACTGCAAGTATATTGTTGCATATATATTATCCTATTTCTAAACATGTTTTCAATATAACTGATGAACATTCTTTTAGTGACCTACCCCCGCATGAATTGTCCTATAGACTTGCGCTGCGCAATAACACTTTCATTAGTATGTTACATCATTCCCATCAGACTAGTAATGCTACTAATTGTTGGGTGTGTGGCCGACTCCCTCCCTATCAGAATTATAAGGGAGTTCTGCCTTTCTTCCCATATCCATTTACACATAATGGCTCCTGTGGAGCATGGTTTAGTTTAATCAATTCCATAGACTCAGACACAGCAGTTTATCAAGACCATTGGGTATGGGGAAATCTGAACCTAGTTTTACTCAAAGGCTGCTACCCTGACAAGGAGGGTCGCCCCAAAAGAACAGGAACTGATCTAGAAAATGAAGTATATGGATTAGGTAATTTTACACTTAATCTCATGATTCTGAATGTCGAATCCGAAGTTGAACTAATTTTGCCCGCCATGTCAGTATTCCCAGCTAAGGGTGAATTGTGTGTAAGAAAGAATGGTTCCATACATATGGGCCATAGTAAATGCACTACTGTAGTAGAATTCAGTGATCAAGGCAAATCTTCATTTAGAGCTTCTCGCCACTCCTACTTCATATGTGGTCAGACTGCATATATGCGTCTGCCTCTGGATTGGGATGGTACCTGTTACATTGCATTCCTTTTGCCACCTGTTTTTCTAGCACCTCCAGATTATCACAGAAATATTCATTTAGTACACAATAGAGGAAGGAGAGATCTCCCAATTGTCGATTACACTGAGACGGCATGGGAAAAGTATGTAGATTTTAATAAAGGCCTCTTTCCCTATATAGGTACAGTTACAAATAGTAAGCTAATACGTAGATTAACTAGGACTCTTGAAGCTGTAGTGAATGAAACTATTGCCGCCCTAGGCAACTTGACAGAGGAGCAGTCTGCGATGAGGATTGTTGTTCTTCAAAATCGTCTTGTCCTTGACGTCATCCTGGCCGATAGGGGCGGAGCTTGTAGGGTCATCGGATCAAGCTGCTGCGTATTCATACCAGAAAATTCGCCATCTGTATATAAAGCTATAACTCGCCTTCATAAGATTGTGAGCCAGATACACCAGAATCCAGGCACTTGGACTTGGTCCTGGTGGTTTTGGAGCGTGATATCAGCCTGGGGTTGGAGAGTTCTATCCTTCCTAGGTATTGGCCTTCTTAAACTATTCAGTTGCTGCTTATGCCTGCAATGTGGACCAGCGATTTGCGGCCTGTGTGCCACATCGTGTATTCCACATCAAGGTTTTCACTCAAGATCCCGGAAGAAGAAAGAAGAACAAATGATGCTCAATGAACAGATCGATGGATTTATGAAGATTGATGTCTCTTGATGGGCAAGTAGGGGACAAGGAGGGAATGTGGAAATATGGATTTTTATGATCAGTTATGTCCCCTATCTTGGACCCCAACGGTTCTAGGTGCATGTTACAAGTACATGTATGTTCCCTCCAGTTCCAGTTCTGAAGACGCAAACACATGTGCGTCCACCGTCAACATGTCCTCTGTCAGATCCGCCATGAATGGGCTGGATATTCGATTCCTATGTACGAAAGGCCACCGACTTTATATGGCTCAGTTACTCCATTTTGCAGTTCAGGCGAGTAGGCCCGATTCTGCCATCAAGCTTTTCTCTGCTCTCTGCCTCTGACAGCTTCAGCTTGAGCTTGCATCTGTATCCATGAACTTTGTCCTACTCCCTGTGCGGCTAACGGTGCCTGCCTCGGCCGGTTTGCCTGCCTGCCAAAAACTGTATTTCACCTTCGAGTTATCTGCTTCGCTCCTCAGCCGATGCATTCCTGTCTAGTAGTTTAGGTAAACATTTCCTTCAGCTACTGAGCAAAGGGCCTAGCCTCTCTGTCCTCATGCAAGTAATTCATTGCCCTGTTACCATGGAAGGTTTCTGCCCCTTGCATCTCATATAGACACTTAGACGCTTGTGCACGCACACACAGTCAGTATAGAATAGATTTTGTCCAAGAGTCCTTCCTTTGTGGATAACATAGTTCTTTAAACATAGGATGTTAGATATGATTTGGGATTAGGTTGACTTGACCCCCCAGACTTCTTGTCTCCACATGTAGAGCTAAATGTCAAGTCCCCTTCACCCCCTAGTTGCACGTCAATCACACGTCATGCTGCTGCGCGCGCATCTCTGCCAAGTATTATCTTATAGATCCACCTATATGTGACATCATAACCAATTACGTTTCTTTTTACTCCTCATTACGCCCATTTTCGGCTACGCATGTGAATTGTTATCTTCCTTATCAATTGTTACGCCTCCCGCATTTGTTTCATTGTAATGTATGTTCTATAAAAGTAATTTCTTGTCAATAAAGTATTGTACTTCACTTCCTGAACCCCCGTGGTGACGGAACATGGAGTCCACGACTCAAGTCGTCCATTTGGAATAAAGCCCATTCAGAAACCTCTTATACCACGGATTCTGCCTCTTATTTTACTGAGCTATGTTTCCTAGATTCCGTATCAAATTCAGTCCCGGTAATTAAATTATTTACCACAGAACTCTTTTGTTTTTCAGAGGCTTATCCCTGGCTGCTCAAGTGGTTTAGGACAAGACGTTTTAGCGTAACTCTTGCTATTTTGCTTAAGGCTAAGGGGTCAGAAAAGAATTCAGGGTGTCCTAAGTCCGAAGACAAATTCTTTACATAATTCAACCATTTAATATTCCTGACCTTGTTCAGTTTAAGACAGTCTTTGATGATTTCTCTGTTAAAAGGAGTCTCTTGGTTGGTCCCGACTTTGTGCCATAGGATGAGTGGGGAGGAATTAATCGTATCCGCAATAGGTGTTAGACCTAATTCAGTGTGTACCAAGTAGGTAGATGTACAAGAGGGGACGGCCAAGAGATAACGCAAAAAGGCGTTCTCGAGGCGTTGAATTTGGTCGACGGAGTCAATCCCCCAGATCCCAGCTCCATAAGTTCCAACTGAGATGCACTTTGCCTGATAAATCTGAAGTAAGGAGTTAATCGGGCGGCCCCCAAATTTTTTTGAAAAGTTGGTCAATGCGCCTATGGCTTTGGACAAAGCTAACCCCCTAGCTTGAGCTGCGGCACGCCAGGTACCCCTTTTATTGAAAGTGATGCCCAAATAAGGGAAACTATCAATACTGTCCAGTTTTTGACCGTTTAAAAAAATAGAGCATGGTTATTTCCCAGTCCCTAGGCCACATGACATTGTAAAGGTTTTAGAGGTGTTAACATTTAGGCCTCTCTTTGACATATAGTCAGTGAATTCATTTACTGCCCTTTGTAGCCCCCTTCGGGTCTGGGACATAATTGCTGCATCGTCCGCGTAGAGCAGGATAGGTATGGGTTTACCATTTATTGTAGGATAATCATGAAAAGTTCTATTTAAATGATGACCAACAGAATTGATGTAAAGGGTGAAAAGCAGGGGAGCTAATATGCAACCCTGCCTAACGCCACGCCTGATGAAAAAACTGTCAGTACATTCTCCCGTTCTGACATACCTAACGCGGGCTGATGCGTCCCTATACAGTTCTTTAATAAATGAAAGGATGAGGGGGTCTAAACCTATCTCTGCAAGGGAAACCCATAAAAGCTCATGATCAACACAATCGAATGCCGAGCTGAGATCTACAAAGGTAATAAAGAGATTGCCTTTTTTGGCCTGAGTATATTTAGCTATTATGAGAGACAAGTTCAGGCCTTGCTCAATAGTACCTTTGCCGTCTCTGAAGCCATATTGCAGGTTAGAAATGATATCTTGGCCATTTATCCAATCGTGTATTCTAGTTAAAATAATTCGCCCAGCTACCTTCATGAGAGAGTCTAATAGTGAGATTGGGCGATAGTTGGCGGGATTATCTCTCTCGCCTTTTTTAAAAATTGGGACAACGACTGCCTCAGGCCAGGTGAGTATGAAACCTGTTATGTTCAGTGAGTTCAGAACGTTTGTAAGCAAAGGTGCCCAAAGGTCTGGCTGTGATTTAAAAACATCTATCGGTACGCAGTCAGGACCTGGCGCCTTCCCGGAAGGACTTTCTTTTAATGCCATCAATACTTCGACATATTCAAAGGAAATGTTCAGAGGAAAAAAAGTAGGAGTATTTGAATCTAGGAAGGGGTTAGGATTACTTCCCCTCTCATTCAGTTGGTCACCCGGATCAAGGGGATTATATAGGGCACTGAAGTGTTTAACCCAGGTTTCAGCAGTTATGGCTGAGTCCAAAATTGGAGGCTGTGAAGATCGAAAAAAAGGGGCAGACTGCCCTCCAAAAAGCGGTGTTATCCCTCTTAGTGGAAGCTTCCATAAGAGCTTGCCAGGCCTCTGACTTCAGCTGATTTTTCCTGGCCTGGCGTATAGTGCGGTAATTTTTTCTAGCTTGTTGGACTTCCAAGCGATTTCTGGGATTAGATTTTAAAGCAGCTTTCAGGAGTCGCAGAGCTTTAGAACAGTTCCTATCGAACCAACAGTTACTAGAGGAGGAGGATTTCCTTGGGGCACATTCGAGCTGTCTTTTTATTTCCAATAAGATTTTAGAAAAGGAGTGACTTATTGCGTGCGGATTGTCTGAGAGTGATAGACATGTTTGGATATGATCGTATGTGTTCTTCACCAGGGAATTTAAAAAGGTGGAAGGGACTACTTTGTCCCATTTAAGGTAAAGCCCCATGGTGGTTCCTGGCTGAAGAGGTTGGGTGTAGGGAGTATTCTGCCTAACCTTGTGCTTAGCGTGTGAGGTGAGATTTAAGATCAACCCAATTGGGTAATGGTCACTGATTACAGAATCAAGAGTCTCCCAGTTACGTATAAGCCCTGAATACCTGGAAGATATGAGTATGTAATCGATTATTGTGTGACTACCTCTCCCGTTATAAGTGGGTTTAAAACACTTAGGTGGGATGCATAGTTCGTTGGCATAGGATAGGTTAAAGTAGGATGTTAAGCCATTTAAAAAGTCTCCTAGTTTAGAGTGTCGGAAGTGGCTAGAAGAAGAATCATCGATATCAGATACCATTCCACAGGTGCCTTTAATGCTCTGTGAACACAGAGGGCAGTTGAAATCACCCAGCCAAATGATTAATGAGTCAGATTTATTTTGATTCTCTATTTTTAATAAATCGGTTTTAAGCCCATTAAGTATCTGTTCAAGATGAGGGCTTGGGATGTCATTATAAAAGTTAACCAAAACAGTGTACTTAAGTGAACCACCGGTTAAACAAATGATCTGATAATTTGAAGTCCCTGTGATGTAGGCTACTTTTAGTTGACTTTCTACAGAAATGTAAGTCACGAGGCCCCCTTTGCTTCTGCCATGAAGGCTTGGGGAGGCTGGGGTATGAAAGGTCTGATACCCTAAAAGATGAAGGTCGGTAATAGTCCATGTTTCCTGTAAGCAAATAATGCTATGACGGGAGACGATCTGAACCCATGCAGGGTTGGTCAATTTGTCAGAAAGACCTGTGACATTCCAGGACAAAAGACTATCACCCAGTGGACTTTCATCCGTACGGGGATTACCGATCATAGGATCTATTAAGGTCTCGGTTGTTTCTTGCAAATTCTGGGGGATTTGTGGAGAGGAGATATCCCTCATAGAATGAGTAATCAAAGAAGAATTGGGTAATAAGTAACCAGTAATGCTCATTTGCTCAGAGGGAGTAAAAAAAGGAGCGATGCCTTCGAGCTGCTTGCTCCCGAGGTTGTCAATGAGCGGGGTATTCTTTTTGACATTAAGAATATCAGGTTTTGAAGTGGCCGGCGGGATATTTGTGTTAAGGAAGTTATCCTCCAAGGGTGCAAAATTAGAAAGTCAATCTTGTTCATCCAAACCGGAGAGAATGGCGAATCTATTGGAAGTAGGGAGAGTGGGACGGTGGGCCTCGGAGTTAGTCCTCAGCGATGGATGTGGGATTTGGGAATTAGGCAGGAGGGAGCGGGGGTAAAAGTAACTCAGATCGTACGTTGAGATACCGCGCCCCTACTCGGAGTATACCAATCCACTATATGGGGTAATACCCTGCGATCCCTAAAGTTGATTATAATTATATCGCCCTGTATGTCCTTGGGTCTAGAACCCAACCATCTCAGTCTTCTCACGTGCAATATTTCGCCATTTATTTCAGGGGGAAGTGGTCTATTTTGGGTTAACCAGTGTAATACTTTGTTTTTAAGTCCTTGATAACTCTCCGTTTGACCCTGGGTAAGCTCTGGGACGCCAGTAAGTGTTACTACGTAGGGGGCTGCTTCAGGGGGCAGGTCGATGTGGAAAGTCTTTTCCACTCTATTTTTTGAAGGGGACTGCCACTTGGCATTTTTACCCAAGGGGACTACAGGGTGGGAGAGATGATCTCCTATTGGAGCCCCTTCGGCAATAGGTTTTTTCCCTACTGTAGGCATGGGAACAGGAGTGGTGTCCATAGGATTCAGAGTGCTAGACTGAGTGACTATTTGAGTGGATGGAGAAGGCATAGTAACTGGAGTAAAGTTTTTAGATAGAAAAGTGTTTATATCGCTATTTAATGCGGTGAATGATGTATGTAAAGTTTCCAGTGAGGTTAACTGGTTTGCTATGTTTTTAACTCTCTCCATCAGTGGTAAAAGTAGAGATTTTACCAAAAGCTCTATGTCAGCCAGTAAGTTAGAATAAGGTGATATCGGAGGCTGTGTCAAGTCTTTTAAGTCTTTTAAGGGCCCGGCTCTCATTGAGTTTGGTGTAAGTTGAGGCGTGAGGATAAGAGGCTCAGAAGGATGGTCTTTTCGTCTTTTTTTGTTTTTTGGCGCAGATGATTTTTTTACAGCGAGCTTAAAAGGGGTGGGTCTAATTTTTGCGTGTTTTATCTTAGCCGTTTTGGTGGGCTGAATTGGGGTTGGGTCCTCAAGAGAAATATCCATTGATGATTGTAGGTTGGGGGAACGTGTATTAGAAGGCTTTGGAGTAGCCATTGTATCCATTTTATCAGGTGACTGCAAAGGGGGGGCAACATTATCCATGGGTACGGGGCCCATATTCCTGTTTGGGGGTGACAGGACCTGTTGAATATGACCCAGAGACGAGTGCTTCTGATAAATAGGGTCCAAAGATAAACGGCGCTCTGTAATAGCGATCTCTTGCTCTAGAACAGTAGCGGCCCTAGTGATAAAGTTGTCTAATGTCCCCCTAACCGAGCCCCCCACCAAAGAGTGTCTAGATTTTGAAGAGCGTGTTGCCATTATACTTAGTTGCGTACGATAAGGTGCTAACAATGTGTTCCCAAACAGTAAGAGCCTATACACAGCAATTAACGTGGAATGGCTGAAATATAACAGGTATAACTAGTGAGAAAAAATGAAAAATAAATAAGAAGCTGTATGCTATTTCAATCACCTTAGTCCAGAGCGGCTAATGAGAGCTGTACGGCCAACAACAGGAGGGGTGGCCCAGCCCAGCCTTGGTCGGCCTTGGACGGCCGTAGACGGCCCTCCCTTTGCCCGGGCTTAGCCCGGTGTGTCCCACTGCGCGTCCCGTGAAGCGGGAGGCGCGAGGCGCTTTTAAGTCCGCCGCCGGGAGAAGGGAGGGGCCACAGGTGGTGATACTGCCCCCAAGGTGTTCTGGGCTTGGTAGTTCCTTCAAATTCCAAACAGCAAGGTCCACACTCCTAGCGCTGCGCGTCCCGCGAAGCGGGAGGTGCGAGGCGCTTTTAAGTCCGCCGCCGGGAGAAGGGAGGGGCAACAGGTGGTGATACTGCCCCCAAGGTGTTCTGGGCTTGGTAGTTCCTTCAAATTCCAAACAGCAAGGTCCACACTCCTAGCGCTGCGCGTCCCGCGAAGCGGGAGGCGCGAGGCGCGAGGCGCTTTTAAGTCCGCCGCCGGGAGAAGGGAGGGGCAACAGGTGGTGATACTGCCCCCAAGGTGTTCTGGGCTTGGTAGTTCCTTCAAATTCCAAACAGCAAGGTCCACACTCCTACCGCTGCGCGTCCCGCGAAGCGGGAGGCGCGAGGCGCTTTTAAGTCCGCCGCCGGAAGAAGGGAGGGGCAACAGGTGGTGATACTGCCCCCAAGGTGTTCTGGGCTTGGTAGTTCTTTCAAATTCCAAACAGCAAGGTCCACACTCTTAGCGCTGCGCGGCCCGCGAAGCGGGAGGCGCGAGGCGCTTTTAAGTCCGCCGCCGGGAGAAGGGAGGGGCAACAGGTGGTGATACTGCCCCCAAGGTGTTCTGGGCTTGGTAGTTCCTTCAAATTCCAAACAGCAAGGTCCACACTCTTAGCGCTGTGCGTCCCGCAAAGCGGGAGGCGCGAGGCGCTTTTAAGTCCGCCGCCGGGAGAAGGGAGGGGCAACAGGTGGTGATACTGCCCCTAAGGTGTTCTGGGCTTGGTAGTTCCTTCAAATTCCAAACAGCAAGGTCCACACTCCTAGCGCTGCGCGTCCTGCGAAGCGGGAGGCGCGAGGCGCTTTTAAGTCCGCCGCCAGGAGAAGGGAGGGGCAACAGGTGGTGATACTGCCCCCAAGGTGTTCTGGGCTTGGTAGTTCCTTCAAATTCCAAACAGCAAGGTCCACACTCCTAGCGCTGCGCGTCCGGCGAAGCGGGAGGCGCGAGGCGCTTTTAAGTCCGTCGCCGGGAGAAGGGAGGGGCAACAGGTGGTGATACTGCCCCCAAGGTGTTCTGGGCTTGGTAGTTCCTTCAAATTCCAAACAGCAAGGTCCACACTCCTAGCGCAGTGAATGGAAACTGCATCCCACAGTTTTTCAAGCACTAAATGTCTGTTACAGCTTGCCAATCCAGATATAGTTTTTCTGACCGAGACCTGGACTGATGAGTTCTCTGACCCGGACTTGGATATGGCCCTCCCCCCAGGCTATGTACTGACCAGACAGGACAGGACTGGAAATAAAGAAGGTGGAGTTGCCTTAATTCACCGAAAGCACCTAAAGGTGCGAGCCGAAGCAATCTAACTGCTTCCAGCAGAGGTGATGTGTCGTCGGAATAAGAGACCATGGTCAGCCCTCTGCTCCTGGCTACACCCGCCAGAGGTTGAACATAAATATTAAAGAGCAGAGGGCTCAGGGACGAGCCTTGTGGGACCCCTTGGCCTATAGGAAAAGTACCAGAAGCAAAAGGGGGGCAACCACCTGAAACATCCTATCAGTGAGGAAGGAGGACAGCCACTTAAGAGCTGAACCAGTAACTCCAGCCTCAGACAGGCGATTCAGCAAAATGTCATGAGACACCGTGTCAAACTCGGCACTGAGATCCAAAAGGATCAGTGCCGACGTCTGCCCCGCGTCTAATGCCATCCACAGATGCATCAATAATTTTCAATTCTATTAAGGACACTGAGGTGAGGATTATTCCATCCTCATTTCCTACCATATGTTGTTTTGATATCCCGCCCTCATGTAATGGTGTATGAATAAATGACAATTGTATCCTATTTCATTGTAATGGTGTATGCATTTGATGCCTTTCACCTACCTGTCATGGGTATTATTTATTTTTTCTCTTTCCAGATTCTGATCAGAAGCACAACAAGATGAGATTAAATAGAACTTCCAGGTTCTCATGTTCTTTAAGACCCTGGTCTCATGGTTGACTCCAGTTCCTGAGTCTGCATATGCAAAGTTCCATTCCAGTTCCAGTGTTACAGTGGTATCCAGTTGATGGACGGCGGATCTCCAAGTTATGTTCAGCCAATGAGGTAAAGATAGAGGACTTTAAAATGGAGCTGACACACTTAATACGATCAGATAAATTGATTGCTGCAGGAGATAAGATGTAATGATTAAGGTTTATGGGAAATGTGGTTTACTAAAAAAGCCTATGTTGATTGGCTGATGTTCAGTTTGCAATAATAAACAGCAAAGAAGGAGAAGCATAATCCTCACCTCTGTGTCCTTAACAGAATTGAACATTCTGACGTGTTAGCAAGAAATAATTTAGTGCAGTGTCACCCCGGAGGGTATCCGGGCACCGAGCAGGTAA
Organism: Triturus cristatus; assembly: GCF_964204655.1. NCBI lineage: Eukaryota > Metazoa > Chordata > Amphibia > Caudata > Salamandridae > Triturus > Triturus cristatus. The sequence goes on along the minus strand of NC_140593.1, from coordinate 27,113,272 downwards.
GGGTATAGCCAAAGTTAGGTTTTAGTCTGATTACTAGAAAAGACATGTCTTTAGTTTCTTGTGGAATTCAAGAAGTGAGAAGGAGGTGCTTATGTGCAGCAGCAGGTCGTTCTGTACTTTAAGAGCAATGTAGGAGAAGGATTGGCTGCCAGATCTGGCTTTCTGTATGTGTGCAAGTAGGAGTCTGGCTGAGCCGAGGAGTCTGGAAGGTTTGTCAAAGCAGATGGGAGTTATGCTGGCCCAATGTTATGTAGTGCCTTGAATTTGTGACTGAAGAATTTGAATTGTGTTCATTTGTATATGGGAAGCTAGTGGAGTTCCTTCAGGTGTGGTGTGGTATGATGTGAGTTCAGCATGGGAGGATGAGAATGATTCTGGCCACCGAGTTTTGAATGGTTTGCAGCAGCTGGTGAGTTTTTTGTTGATGCCAGATTAGAGGTTGTTCCATAGTTTGTGACAAGGGTTCTGATTGGGAGCCATTTGAAAATCTTCCTTAATATCTTGAGGGTATAGAAGCATGAGACAGTGACTTTTTTGACTTTGGTGGTCTTGTCGAGCTTGATGTTGAAAACAATCCTTAGATTCTTGGCATGGGTGGTGTGGGTGGGTGTTGGTCCTAACTCTGTTGGCCACCAGGTGGATTCCAAACGATGAAGTGCTTTTTCCAATGATCATGGTTTTAGTCTTGTCTATGTTCATTTTCAAACAACTAGTCTTCAATCAGGCATTGTACTTGATCTTGGTACTGTATGTCTTGTCTGTAAGGAGGAGAATGTGTTGCACATTGTCAGCATAGGAGAGGATGTTTCTCATGAGAGCAATTGATGCTGGTTAGAGGGATCATTTATGTGTTGAAAAATGTCAGGCTCAGGGAGGATCCTTGCAGAACTCCACAGATAAGGGCATCTGAGGTTTATGGTGCCAGGCTGACTGACAGGGACTTTCCAGTTAGGAAGGAGCAGATACATCAAGTTTGTGTTCATGGACTCCAAAGTGTAATGGGCGTTGGATAAGGATGGGGTAAAATAAAGCACCAAACACTGTGCAGAGGTTCAGGAGGATGAGGGCTGCCCTGTCTCCTTTATTCACAATTATGCTGATGTCATCCGTGCTGAGGATCTGGGCAGTTTCTATGCTGTGGGTGGGTCTGAAACCAGTGGGGTTGAGGAGTTGGTGGTCATTGTGATATTTGGTGAGAGGTCTGGTAATGATTTTCTCTAAGATTTTAGCAAGGAATGTTAGCAAGGACATTGGTCTGTAGTTTGCGAGCATTGACGGGTCCTCCAAAGCATTCTTAAGCAATGGGAGGACAGTTGCATTTTTCCAAGTATCTGGGATGATTGCGGAAGAGGTGGAGGCATTGATAATGGATGTGAGCATTACGCTGATGGAATGCAGTCCTCTGGAGTGGGTGTGGTGAGGCAGAGGTGAGATGATGCCTCTGAGTGAATAGACTTCATGGTGGCAGTGGTTTATTCTGGGGTGATTTTATATTATATATTTAACATTGTTTTTTGGATAAGATTGGGAGACATTTAGCTAGGTCTGTTGGGTCCAGTGATGGATTGAAGTTGCTGTAAATTGTGGTAATTTGATTGCTGAAGAAGTGACAGAGTGTGTTTCAGTGGTCCTGGAGGGAGCTGCTGGTGAGGAAATCCTTCATGATGGCAAAGGTTTCATTACTACTGTTGGTGCTGACCTTAATGCAGTCTGCCATGTCTGCTGGTCTGGATCATTTGGTGGTAGCGTCTCAGGGAAATTTTGAACGTGCTTTTATCTGCATTGTCCTGGCTCATTCTCCATTTGTTCTCCACTTATTTGCAGTGGTGACTCATCAGTCTACGTTACTCCATGTACTAACTGGCCTGTGGTCTAGATCTTGTGTATTGCTTGGTTTGAGGAGGGACAGGATGTCGGCATAGAAGATGAACCAACTGTTGTAATTCTTGATGACTTTGGGGAGTTGAGAGCTGTGTTCCAGTTCTTGTCAGTAATGCTGTTCCAGTTTTTGAGGCTGGTCTGATGGTGATGTTTGTGTGTTGGACCGCAACAGGAATGCTGAACTTGACAAGGGTGTGGGCTGTCCAGGAGCCTGGTGTGGGCTTGTCAACTCAAATGTTGTCAAAAGTGGTGAAAATAGGGTCCAGGCAGTGTCCATCAACGCAGATACTTCCCTTTACTTGCTGGGTGAGACTGAGCATTCTCAAAGTCTTTGATGAGTGGTTTTGAGTTGGCAACTGTGTGGTCTCTCGGGTGGAAGTTCAGGTTTCTGAGTAGGAAATAATTGCTAGCCTAAAGGGGGTGAGAGGTGCAACAATAATAATATAATAATCCACATTTGTAAAGCGCGAGCAATCACCTGTAAGGGTCTCCAGGCGCTGGGGGCAGTCGGAAAGATTAAGCAAGCTATTGCCCAGAGTCACATGGTGCTGGGCTAATCTGCCGCTGGCGCCGGGGATCGAACCGTGATCCTCAGATTCCAGCATCAGTCGCCCTGGCCGCAGCGCCACACCTCTCCCCTAAAGGTTATGATGGTTGGTACACAGTCCTATTGGTATGTAGATGAAAGTGCCATTTATGTTGAAGCTGAATTTAATTTGGCGCATGAACAATGGTGTTTCATGTTGGAGAATGAAGTTTCTGTAGAGGTAGTACAGCTGACAGAGTTCTTGAGGGTGATAATCCCACAGATGGAATTGTGGAATCTGATATGTCAGGTACTGATGTGGGATTCAGTCAGTTTTCAATGAGAAAAAGTAGGTTCAGTGGATTGTTGTGCAGCAGGTATGAGAACTCTATGTAGTAGTTGGTTGGGCATAAGAGTTTGAAGCGGTGTGTGGGTAGATGCAGGACTGTATGAGTGTGAGAATGGGTTGTTGGGTACTGTTGGTGAATTTGGGCACTCCACACCACGTGGAGCAATGCACAGTTTCTAAATTCTGCCTTTCCAGCCAGGAAGAGTAGTTTTTAAAAATATGTGCATGTTCAAGATTTGTTTTAGCATTTGCTCACAATTGCCAGGATAAACTCGGGATGCTAGCAAGCTTGCGCGATATTTCATGCTTGCTTGCACGACTTCCAGCCATGATGGCGCCAATGTAGTGCTGATTGCAAACTGCTCAAGCAGATTGTTTGCTTGAAAAGCAGCTGAGTGTCTTTTTGAGTGGATTTTCTTCTCCAATGTCCTGTTGAAGTTATTATTTTTGTGAGAGAAGCCTTTTTTTAAGCTTTTTTTTTCCAGCAGGAAGGAAGTGCCCCAGAAAGTCCAACTTCCTGTTCCTGTCCACAGGCTCCTCCCAGTGCTTTGTTTATATCCTGGTCACTTTTTAATTGGATATGGAGCTGAAAGGATCACTCTCCTTGTCTGCTGAGAATATACCATTGGATTTAAGAACTTTGTATTTGAGATTTCACAAATAAGTTCAAAAACTGTTGCATAAGGGTGTTATTTGTTTTATTGGGGCATGCTCCAAGAATTATTTGTACATTCCTTTTGATTTTTAAAATGGATTGTGGTGGGTGGCCTGCAGTTTCAGTAGGGGCCTAGTATGTTTTTTTTTTTTAAAAAAACCTTCTTTTGTAAAGGAAAAATGTTACACAGTTTGGTACATGTTTTCAAAGTTTTTTTAATGAATCTGTAAAATTCAATTAATTTACTATGTGGCCTAGTCTGCCAATGGGCCTTTCCACCAGCAGGCCCACTACTAGTTATGGGTGCATGAAATAACTGTTGCTGTGGTGTCTGTTGAATTGAAACATCATTTAGGCCATGGAAGGCATTGGAATAAATTACAAAATGTGTAGTTTGGGGAATTTTATGTTTAGATTTCTGCAAAAACTGTATAGTTGCACTAATACATTTGATGTCTTTCGAGGATGTGTTTTGTAAAATAAAAAAATATATTTTGCATTGCTGAATGCATGCTGTTGTTGCCCATGGTGCCAATTACCATGCCTTTTCTTTTTGTCTTACCAGTGTGTGAGTGTGTTTGCCATACTCCACCATTTGTCTTTGTTCCGCATGCCATGTCACCAGGGTAAATTTTTATATAGTCAGTGTCCATGGGTTTGTATGTGTTCTTTGTTTTCCATGCCTCCTGCTTGTTGCTTTTTGACCATGTGGCCGGAGGCCATTTTGTGTACCCAGCTAGTTTGCTTTTGCTGTATGCCTGCAGGTGTTCTTTGTTTTCCATTCCTCCTTGCTGGTTGCTGTTGCGACCATGTGTCTGGTGGACATTTTGTGTAGCATTTCAATGTGCTTTTCCCATAGGCCTGCTTGTCTTCTTTGTTGTGGCTATGCCTTCTTGTTGGTTGTTGTGACCGTGAGGCTGATGGGCATTTTGTGTATTCAGCCAGTGTGTCTTTGTCATAGGCCTGCATGTCTTTTTTTTTGTGTCCATGCCTCTTTGCTGGTTGTGGTTCACCATGAGGCTGGTGGCAATTTTATGTAGTCAGCCAGTGTGCTTTTGAGATAGGCCTGCATGTTTCCTTTGCTGTGGCTATGCCTTCTTGTTGGTTGTTGTGACCATGAGGCTGATGGGCATTTTGTGTAGTCAGCCAGTGTGTCTTTGTCATTCGCCTGCATGTTTTTTCTTTTTGTGACCATGCCTTGTTTCTGGTTGTTGTTCAACATGTGGCAATTTTGTGTAGCCAGCCAATGTGCTTTTGCCATAGGCCTGCATGTCTTCTTTGTCCTCCAAGCCTTCTTGCTCAGCATTGTTCTTGACCATGTGGCACTGGCTGGAAGCTGTACCATAGACTTGCATGGAGGGATGATATATACGATTCATAATATGCTTGGGGATTGTTGCAGTATGTATATAAGAATATAAATGATTTAAATGAACAGCGCTTATATTACATGCATTTTTTGCTTTTATTTATTTTGCACCTCCAGTAGGTTTTCTTCTCATTCTCCCATATAAACATTGGCAATTATAGATTATTTTACATTATCATTCATATATTATCTTTGTTAATATTTTAATTTTCCTTCTTATTCCTTATTTAACTTTTTTATTTCACTTATTTTTAATGTTAGTAATTTTTTTTTTACATTTTTAAATGTTATTATTTTACATTTTTTCATTTTAATTTTTAAAAGAAAATGTAATTACTCTTTTTCTTTTTTTTTTTTTGTTTTGCCTCGGTTGATCCATCATCCATCCATCCTTCATAGGCGCACAGCTGTGCAGCAGGATTCAGTTTTTTAAGTATATAATTCAAGTTCCACATGGGCACCGGGCTGCAGTGCTCTTTTGAGTATACATATTAGCCTCGTTCATCTGTGTAATGACAATGATTATTCCACTCCCCTCGGGGCCACACTGCCGGCCATTGGTGCACACTAACCTCCTTTTTTAAAGATTGCTGTTCCGTTTACCCATTCTGCTCACTGAGTGCTACAGATATCACCTTTATAAAATATGGACATAAAGGAAAGAGCTCTATCATTCTGTATATTGCGTGTTATTCTGATGGGGGATTTTGGTATTGCGGTGTGTTTTGACTTTAAAATAGTTATTATTGCCTAAGTAACACAGCAACCACACTAATATTGCCTTTGTCTAGCCTAATTCAAACTACAAACAATGCCAACTTTCACACTAAGGGCCTCATTACAATGTCGGTTGGAAAAGCTCCGAACGGAGTTCGGATTTTCATAACCCGTGTCAGAACCCATATTTCTGACCGATTGGGAAATATTTATGACTCACCGATTACAATAGAAGTTAATGGTTCGGTCTTTCTGATTCGTTTCCAACTGGTATTTGGAGACTCCGAGTGTGTTGGAGCCGAATCGTACAGGTCTATGAACCACGTTTCCGACCGACGCATTATAATGTCAGATTCGGACAGCCTTTCCAAATTGGGCTGTCCGACATGAAGCGGCTGTCAGAAACTGACTTTGGGGGCCCATAGCAGCACCCCCAATCACCCGGAGGCCTCCGGTTGGGGCCCTTGGGAGTACTCATGGACCCCATTTACAACCATGCACAGTGTGGCAGGTTCTATGGAGTGCCTGTGACAGGGTGCAAGGTTTTCTGCAACCACCCCATTTTTCAATGGGAGCCTGTGATGTCTGTGTAAACACAGGGTCCCATTGAAGTCAACGGGGGTCCGACCAAACCATGTTTAGAAAGATCGTGAGCAGTCGTTCAGACTCTTCGATCTGAGTCAGTCAGAACCGATTCTGACAAAGAGTTGGTCGGAATGTTTTCTGACCGACATCGTAATGAGGCCCGAAATGTTTTTCTTCCTTGTTTGCTTACAGGTGCACATGAGAAGATGAGAAGTGACATCAGCCTGCATTACTGCCATAGAGAAGGCTGATGCAGTCACAAGTCAGTTCTCCAATCTCTTCCATTTGTGCAGCGTAGGGCAACTGCCAACTGAGAGCTTTAAGATGACCCCTAAGAAAGATGCTTCCAAGAAAGTGGTCAATGAGAAGAAGGAGCTTCCCACCAGAGCCATGATGTTCCAAGCACGATAAGACCACCCCAGTACCTTTACTACATTTCATTATGGCGCTGGATTTGATCGATCAGGTTTGAGCCGTTCACAGAGACAAAAGCTCTTGTGATAATAACGTAACCACGCAACGGCACAGTGAATAATTTAAATGGCAGCTGATGCATATTTTCCCGCTCTGCACCCGCCAAGAAGGGGGATCCCATGTCGGTCCATATTTTACCACAAGGTGAGTTACCACACGATATATGGATTTGCAGGTAGCAGCGGCTCGTTATACTAGAAAAATCTGGGTAGCCGTAGTTCATTTTCAGAGATTAATTTGGGTGTGACATGCCCTGTTGCACACCGAAGGGTATCTCGTCATGTAATCTGAGCAACTACGAGGGTGGGGACTTATGCTATGATGTCTGTATGAGATTTGTAATACTTTGTAGGAACACACTAGTGTCCCTATTATCTAATATGACCATAATACAATAACATGCTTCTAAATGTGGGGCATCTTAGACATTCTGTAGTAGCACAAATAATTTCTATATATGGCAGAGCTGTTTTAATATGGTCTTCGCATATGAGAGTATAATCGATCACACTCCATATTTGGATGTGTTTTTATCTATTGCCCTTCCAGAATAGCCTTCTACATTACTTGCTTCGAACGGGGAGCACATGTACTGGGAAGAGTGGACCGTTCCATTTTAAACACACCTCTTGAAATTTAGTATTGAGGAAGTGGGACTCTAAACAGGTAAGTAACTGTTACCCTCGTAACAGTAGAAATAGCCACGGTTTAATTGTCCCCTCTGGGCTTTCAACTCACCAACTACCAATATATTATGATGATTTTGCCACCTATAGCACACCCATATATGTAGCTAAAGACCATGCAATGATACAGGCCCCCTAATAACCAGATGGTGACCACGCAGTTATGAGTCCAACAATTGTGATAGGCTCACTTGTCTTCATCTTCTGGTATGTCATACACTTTTTATTCATGAACCTACCAAATATAGCGGCATATGACACACAGCAATATCTTTCCATTTCTCATTTGTCCAGTACAGACCGCATACATATGAGTTGTCTATCTTTTTGTGATCCAATAGGTGCCATCAATGCACTAACAGTTAGCCCAGTGGCTTCTAAAGACTTTTTCAAATACTGCTGATCCACATGCGGACAGACACTTATGGACAAATTTAGTATTGGATACAAACACCCGCATATTGTGATTGTACAGAGACTTTTAAGCACCCCTAAGCCTTTTTTTTAGAACTATGTAAATGTGGCTCTTTGAATGCTTTTCTTTATAATCAACAGCACAGCGTGGACACGCGTGTTCTGTCTTACTATATAAAATAGTTTGAGATTTGCTGAAAATTTCCACTACGGACAGTCAATTATCTGCTCTTGAAAAGTACCACTTCCTCATTTAGAAGTTTTGAGTCAGATAGTTTTTATCTTTTCTAACTCCCTTTCCTTGCCTGTGAGTATGCTCTAATATCTTTCAGGAAACTATGTCACAAGACAGGGGCTTTTTCTACTGGAATCCTTGACATCACTCTTTTTATTCAGATTGCACGGCAATGTGTAATGTCTATCTGCACGAACTTATCATCTTAGAAGTTCTTCCTTTCACATCTTAGTGGTGGTGTTGGTCGCAGTTTAATCGACTATGGTTGAGTTGATTGATCTTTAGCAAAATAATGGAGCCCAATCTGATCATGTAACTTAGCAAAAAATACAATGTTGTGTATGGGGCAGGTCTTAGTTCAGTTCCCACTTTGAAATTTCAGATACCCCAACCACTCGCCTTTACCTTGTTGTATTGGTGGTCGTTAAGACGGTGATTTAAAAGTGTCAATATCCACTGAAAATGCATTGACCTGTATGTGATATACGCGTCCCACAACACTGTCATTAAAACTATAATACATCTGTCTTTTCAGTGACCATGATAGTGTATGTGACCTTGAGAGGGGGGGTATGATTTGTTGAACAAATGATTATACATGTGGATGTGAGATGCTAGTATGAAAGTGTGGTCAATTATAGGGGGCATTTAAGATCTTATGAATGACATAGACAGCATTGTTTAAGTTTGAAATAAACGATTTATATGCTGATTCCTTTAAAAAAATGAAATTGCGTAACATCCGTGCAAAAGAAATGTGGAAGAAAATTACTGATACAAATAATTTTTTTAATCTTTTTTGATAGAAATGATAAAATAATGAACTTTGAATAAAATAAACTTTATATATAAATACAAATTGCTTGTCTACTATGTACTTATTGTGGTTAGCACCATAGAGCTGTTAGTCACCCTTCATAAACGTGATATAGGTCTAGTGGGAGGCTTTGATATTGATTTCCAAACCTTTTTTTTACCACCATGTTGTGTGCCAGCCTCTGGGGCACAAGCTCACAGCAGCATCCCCACATCTACAGCAACACACCAACCTAAGTCCAACACCATGTGTGTTATTGAGGCAGCCACTGCATTCCTGAACATGTCGACAAGCAGCATCACTGAATTAGATTTGTCAATTTTGCAAAATAGTACCCAATCATTTCAGGAAACAGAACGAAGTGGACAGCAGCTAAAACCACCAATAGCACATTTTCATGATGTCGGAGCAGAACAGGAGGTTGAGTTTCCTTCCAAGCAAGAATCTCCTCTTTTAGAATCATTGGCTCCCAGACAACCAGAAAGGAAAAGAAAGGGTGTTGTTCTACTATCTTTTCCAAGATTCCTTTCTGATGATGATGACAGGGACATGGAGTGGACACCAGCAGGGTCCCAGAGACATGTGCAAAGGCAATGGAAAAGAAAAGTTTCTGAAAGACTTTAACTTAGGGATGAGGATGATGGGGAGGATGACGACCGTGAGGCATTCATGGTGGAAGGTGACGCAGAGGAGCATAACACTCCTATTCAACCTGGGATGTGGCATTGGTAGCACCGCCAGATCCTATATTTGCCAAGTCCAAGCCTCAGTAGAAGTATTCATTGCAGTGAGGAAATCAAAATCACAGACACATCCACCTATCTTCAGTTCTTCTTCAGGCATTGGCATTGACACAGTAAAAAAGTACTTCTCCTCAGTTTGGGTCTTTTTTACGGTTAGCAAAGAGGGGGTGGTACATTGCAATATGCACCATTTGCCACACAAATGTTTGTTGGGGTAAGCCAGGTTCACATTATGGTACTGGCAGCAATGACCCATATGAAACAACACCACAAAATCAAGTGGGAGAAGCACCTTAAAAAATTACTGAACTTGGTCATGGTTGTGGTGGCGAGGAGAGCAGGAGAACATCAGCTACAAGTCCAATCTTGGTGGGAGGTGCTGATGAGAAAAAAGAGGGTAATATACTTACACAAAGCAGCCCAGCCCCTACACTGAGTCAGCAGAATTGCCCAACTCAGCAACTTCACAATGCACAAGACTCAGAGTGAGATAGTTAAACCACAGCATACTGTCAGGATCCATCGACCTGCCCACTGCCTTCAGCACTCCAGCAGTAGTGGAGGAAACCAATCAGGGTGAACACCAGGGTGCTAGGAGCATCTCACTCACTTACATCCTACCTAGGAAAACTGCCTGTTAGGTGGGGGCTCCTAGCAGGTTCTCAACACATGCCTACATGCCCACATGACCTCAGCTCATCTCCTTTTTCACTCCCTGTGTTCCCTGAGGAAGAAAAGCTAACTTATATTTCTTTAAATTTTATGCTCTGGTATGTGGTGTTTTCCTTATCTTTGTTTCCAAGGCCACGCCAGAACTTGACTCAGCAACCTCCATGACTCAGCAGTCGCTGTGACTCAACAAGACCTTAGTGTCTCAGCAACCTCCATGACTCAGCAGCCTCCATGACTCAACAAACCTCCATGACTCAGCAGCCTCCGTGACTCTGCAACTTCCTTGACTCAGCAACCTCTGTGACTCAACAAAACCTCCGTGACTCAGCAACCTCCATGACTCAGCACCTCCATGACTCAGCAGCCTACATGACTCATCAGCCTGGCGAAAGGTATTTAACGCTCACCCAGGCTCGTTTTCAGTGCTTCGCATTGAGTTTCCTGTTGAAGATCCTGCAGCGTGACAGCTCTTATCTGCAGGTGCTGGTCGGTCGAGCCCTATTCCATCCTTGCTGCTGCAACTCGCAGATAACTCTAAATTCTTTTTGGGTTACATTTCACTCTTTTGCTCAGTGGAACTCTATTGTTTTGACTTCCAGCTCATTTCTGGTTATCAGGGAGATCTTGGATAACTGCGCATGAAACTCTTCCCTGTCAGAGACTTCCTGACTGTGTTTACTATATCACAGTTCCCTCTCGTTCCCACTCAGCTTATTTTACGCACTTTGCCTGGATTTTAGTCTTTTGTTACTTATATCATTTATGTACTTACATGCATAGATCTTGCTGATAGAAATATATATTATTATTGCAGTGTTTATAGTTACCCTGTTACGTCTGTTTTTTCTCGCTGAAAGAAGGTCTTGGTAATGCTCCCAAGCCTTGGACATATTTCAGCTGAACGATACAGATTATGTCTTATCTCATTGAAATAAGAATGTATGGTGTGCTTATGTATAATCTTCATTGACACAATATTGTGTGAGTGTATATTTATATTTGGCACAATATTGTGTGTGTATTTATTTTTGGCACCATGTGATGTGAGCGCAGTTCTGATTCATTCTAAGCATTCTAAAAGACTTCTTTTATTGTGACCCAACACAGAGGTTTATGCATGATTTATGTCATTGATTATTTGTGTTCTTTTTGATGTCTTTTACTACTGCTGCAGGAGCTGGTCTCCATACTCATTCCTAGCTTTAGAACAGATGTCCCAGATTGTTCTGTGACCCAAAGTTTGCTTCTCCACCGTCATGAACGTGCACTAGTTGTTTCTTTTCTTATTTTAGCTTTTAATTTGAACTATTTATTTTAGTTTATTCTTTGTTCCCAGACCCCCTTCCCTTGAGATTATTGGATGAGCACTGATGTCTCTGGTTCAGTGTTCATCAGATGGTTTCTGGGGATCGTTGGGGTCCAGCTGCCTCTGTGTGTCCAGCAGATAGAAGAACACATTCCAATGTCTCTCAGTGGCCCCAGAAAAGAAGAAAATACAGGCAAGTATTATGGTCATGTTTAGGCAGGAGGGGCCCTATGAGTGCAACCACCCAATAGCACGTTTGCATATTGGGAAGCTAGAAAAACTGTTAGCGCTGGACCTTTTCCCTTTTTCTTTTGTGGAAAGAGTGCAATTCTTAGAGTTTGTGGCAGCCATCTTCCCAAAAGGAAAAGTACCAAGATGGACCTATTTTTCCAGAGTTGGTGCTCCAGTGCTGCATCACAATGTGCTGCAGTTGGTTTGACAAGCTTTGCAGCAAAGTTTTGTTCACACTATCTACCAGATGATAGTTATGTGGACCAGTTGTCAGGTGACTGATTACATGTGTATAACTGCACACTGGATCTCTTTTGTGGGGGTAGAGCAAAAGATATCTACAGGTCTTGGACCTTAAGAATGTTTTAATTGAGTTTGGCATCATGCAAAATTGGCCTTGTTCGCCAAGGAGAAATCACCTATAACCATAAACATCTTGAATGAATATAACAGCAAGGTGTATGAATGGCTGTGACCCAGAGGTCTTAGAATTGAACTTGCTATCACAGACAATGGCAGTAACATAGTCAAGGCCATGGCATATGGGCTCTATTTCAGGGTCCTGTGTTTGGCCCATTGCATCAACCTGATGGTGCAAGACTTTCTAAAAAAAAAAAAATAGTCAGCAACATACTAACCAAATGCAGACAAATCTACACACATTTCAGCCATTTTTTTTAAAGTCCTGAAGAAGTTGCTGATTATTCAGCATCATAATAGTGCAACAGTGAAAGACCTGATATGGGAGGTGCCAGCATGTTGAAAATCAACCTATTACATGTTGCAATTTTTGAGCAGTACGAACAGATAAATGACTATGTCACTGAAAGAGGAGGGGATGCAGTTGGGAAAGCTATGGCCATGGATGTGGAAAAATGGGGCCTAGTCAAATGCCTGACACAGATGCTACTAACTTTTGAGGTTTTTAAGTGTGAAGTTACCAAGGGGGAAAGGCAATGGGCCAAGCTTTCCCTTTGATACATCAGCTGAAAGACTAGGTAAATAAGGTGTCTGAAAGGTTTGCCCCGGAGGTGTAAACGAAAACAAAGCAGCACATGCCTTGGTTGAGAGACTAATTATTTGCTTTGCTTGAAATACAATCCTGCAATAGGACATCTTCTATTCCCAACAGTACATCTGTGCCACACTACTTGATCCATGGTACTGAAAAAGTCTGCCCACTTTCATGCCTTTTTCTGAAGGGGATTGTCACCCGGTAGGTAGGACAAGAAGGGAAGGAGTCAACACAGCGGCTGAATTTTACGTGAGTGATTTATTAAAGCAGGAGTAATCCAGTGTAACGGTTCAATTAGCTCAGATCCGGGTCTGTTCCGTCTCTTGCCCCTTCTTCTGTGTTCCCCGACTTCAGCTTCACTCTCCCTCACTCTGGTAGTTCTCACGGGAGGCAGTAGATGCGTAAAAAAAAAAAAGAGTACAGGGCTTTAGGTGGACGTTCTACGTCTCTTATGTGATTGGGAAAAGGGAGTGCGGGAAGTATCGAAATCACCGTGGACCGCCACCAAGTGTGAGAGCCTAAGCGTTATCCCCAAGGTGAAATACCCCTAAGAGATCAGGCTCCTCAATCCCCCTCCTTCTGGACAGCCCGTCGGCACTTCACCCGCTTCCCCCTTTGAATGAGAACAGCCCCCGGATACTCTTGCGTACCTCGGGTAGCCACACTTCTCCTGAAGTGTGGCTGGGCGATGCGCGGTGTATTCGGCCTCCTGGCCTTTCCTCTGTGGCTTCCGCTCTGCTCCCGGACTCGGTCCCGTAGTCCTGGTTCGGTTCCCTTCGTCTCTGCTCCTCCGGCGTCTGCTTCCACTCACCCTCGCTGGGTCCGGCTTTCGCGCTGGCGTCTTCCGGATCGTCTTTTTCACTGACGCAGAGGACACTGATAGGTCGACAAAGGCTGATGTCACAGGGGCGAACTCCGCCTCCCCCGAGTCCGTGTCTTCATTAAAGGGCCAGTCCCTAGGCTGCAATAGAGATAGAGAGTCAATGTCCCTGTTATCTTCCTGAGCCCCGTCGAACCTGTCACAGGGATGTTTCTAAATACAAGTGGTGGATTGTTGAGCATGCCAGAGACCTGGAAGAAGAACTTAGAGTCCCATCCCACAGTTTTTGGGTGCCACCTTCAACTTCCAGATAGGGCATTCTTGTGTCCCAGCAGCTAACAATACCATCAACCAGAATACCGGCGACAATAGCAACCGAAGGACTGGACCTAGCCTATGTAATGTATTGGTTTAAATCAGCAGGGCATAAATCTAGTGCAGAGGCAATGACAAAAAAATTTGAATAAGTCAGAGCACCAATGACCATCCACAGTATGTTCCAGGATATATTGATATGGAAAGATGCGCCAATGGTCACATCTCAGCAGGTTGGCACTAAAGTATCTGGCTTGTCCTGTAGCCAGTTTGAATGTTCAGTGCAGCTGATCTGGTTGTTACAGTGAGAAAAAACAGTTGACTATGATCAAAATGTATCAACATGTCATATCACACAATTACACCATTCCTGAAACAGCATAGTTTGAGGAGGAAATCTACTTTCTGGAATGAGTATGGGAGTGCCTCCATAGAACTTTTTTAAAAAATCTGGTCAAACCTCTATTGTAATGTGCCACAAACTAGGCCTAAGTAGAGAATAACCTTTGTCCTACCTTGCTCAGCATAACGGTTCTACCGCTGACCTTTTACCCAGTCTTGTGCCATTTAAATGTCATGTGGTTTTCTTAAAAAAATAGCCTCATTTATTATGATTGAGGATTCTTAGTATCATATCTTAATCCCCTGCCCATGATGTACACGGCAGGGTCAACATATTCTGTATAATAACTCTGTACAAAAGTCATCGCTATCATCATCCTTGGACAACAAGCCCACTGTACATAATTGCAACCATATCTAGGTAGAAACTCTGAGGGTTTTTTGGGTATAAAAGCACCACATCTTCACTGGGTAACCGGAGGAGAAGCTTCCACACTGACACAAGATGCTGAGGTTCCAGCACGCATAAGCTCCAGCACGCAGTGGCCTGACATCCCTTGCAGAATGTCCAACTCAAGACCAAGACGGGGTCCTTCAATCGCTCCCATCAGGTTTTGGGGTCACCTGTTTCCTAGGGGATTATTGGCTTTACACCCACATACTTGCTAGGTACACATAGGTATACTAAGATATGGTCCACATAGTAGGAGTATGTTGGATTATTGTCATGTTTATATATGCCTGAATATATTCACTATTTTAGCACCATGGTAGGATTCTACCTTCTATTCACTTTGTTGGTGCTTGTAATCCCATACATTAGCTTCTGTCTATTGATTGTTGCAACACATATGTTTTATAATAACATGACGCCGGTTCAATTAATGCTTATTGAAAAAGTCTCGGGCGTTTATTCTGTGTATCTCTATGAGACCAAGTGAGCACGAGTGACTCAGTGAAAAGTACTGTACTGTTTCCATGATCCCTGAAGGATCAGGGTTTGTCATGTTCGATAGTTGCCAGAAACTATTCGCTCCTTGGTAAAGTAGGGGGCTTATAGTGGCTCTGTGGGCTAGCTGGTCTAAAGGCTAAAATACCCTTTGGTTATGTCTGGAATCAGTTTGGACACCGATCCTTTAGTAAACGCACAGATCCTATGTATTTTTAGGAACTACACGACATGGCACAGCCAACTTTGGTTTGGTTCTTATTTAAAGATCAAATCTGAGTAGATCTCTCTTGCTTTCTCAGAGACTCCTACTCACATTAAAACTAGAGACGTTCGGAGTTGAAATGGAAAATCCGCTGCAGCTGAGTAGGTAGACCCTGTGTATTGGCTGTAGGTTTATTCAAACTTGAAAGATTATAGTTCCCCACATTGTGCAAAACCTTATCTCTGTTTATTAAATACTTCCTTTCATAATGTCTAACAATGGGGATGCTGGTATGAGTGGTGCTAGCACAGAGAAAGCAGAGCAGAAAGGCACCCATAACATTTCAGAAAATTGCAGACATGCATTTATTATGATATTAGTAGATGATGGCATCCCATCAATGGGTGGGACTGTTACCTTTGTGATTGAGGCACTTGAGGCACTCAGGAGAGAGGTATTATATTCTTGGAACGATTTCCCACCTGCGTATGCACACACACATTTGTTTCATTCTTACATTCCAGATGAGACACCTGAAGAATACACTCCACATGAGGACTCAGAAGTCTTGTTAATTTAGCAAGAGCATAATAACTAGCTTAAAGGTGCCCTCCTGCACACCATAGAAAATGTGAAATTTGGTCCACTCAGCAGAGACAAACCATATTGGCTGATACTAGCTGTTTACACTAGGGGTGGGCGGAATTTGCGAAAGTCACTTTCGCAAATTATCGCAAAAATGTTAAAAATCTCCGCAAACACGCGGAAATATCGCGAAGATGCGGAAGTTTTTTTCCCGCCCGTTCGCGGTATTTTCTGCGTGCTCGCGGCTCGCCAACTTACCCATGCGGTAGCTCGCGGGCGCGGCCATCTTGTTTTCACTTGTCACACGGTGCATGATCGTGAGAAGAAAGACGTGATCGCGCGACGAATGACATTACTGCGGGCGCGAACTGTCGCGAGACAGCGCAAATAGCTACCAACAATCCAACATCTCGTGGAGAACGCGACCGGATCGGGAAAACTTGTCGGCGAACGCGGGGATTCAGGTAAGGCGATCGCGCGCGTGCGAGAATGTATTATTTTACAGCGCGAGCAAGCAAAAAATTTCCGGTAAAATGCGGATTGCGGAAATTTTGACATTTTCGCGCTCTCCGCGGAATGCGAAAATGCGGAATGCGAAAATGTCAAATTATCGCAAGTTCTGCGAGCGGAACGGAATTTTAGCCCAGGCCTATTTTACACACTACATCCAGCAAATTGGTACATTGCCAGCAGCAGACGTAAGTACACTTTAGAGAGAGATAGTAAAACTGTACAGAAATCTTACACAGTTCGTAATGTGAACACTCACAATTCAACATTCAAAGGTCACTCATGCTGCTCAACCGCAAGGGACTTCGACAAAAATCGCCCCACAAATGCTGAACCCAGTTATGGTAAGAATGCCCACTAGACGTGAGCAAGTGCCATTCTGGATAGTACAGAAACTAGCACAGCCTGAGGCAGCATTTCCTTAAATAGTCCTGCATGAAGAACACAGAAAAATAATGATCTGCTTGTCAATGGGGATACCTCCCCTGAGGTTTATATCCATTGGGGTAAAGGTTTTGCTACTGTTTATACCAGAACTCATGGTACCCCCTAGAAGTTATACTGTAGGTATTGAATCAAATACAGAATGACTACGGGGCAGAACCTGCCCTGGACTTAGTGATGATATTTACAGGCAATTTTGCCTAGGTATCCACAATTATGTTAGCTAACATAAAAGGAGAGGCAACAGCAGTGGCTACATGCCAACACCTGAGGGAAGTCACTTCTGCACAAAAGGACATGAACATCCGTATTTGTAAAACGCAAACTACTCATCCTTATGGGTCTCACGACGCTGGGGGCCGTTGTGGAAATTAACTGAGCTATTGCCCAGGTGCTGAGCTGCCGCCGGAGCCAGGGATTGTACTGTATGCCCTGTGATCCGAAGTCAGCTGCCCTGGCCGCTACACCACACCTCTCCATATAGGATAACTAACAAAGATTATCAAAGAAACAGATGCTTCACTGCGTAGCGATAACTTGGGAGCTAGACCTGGAAAACCATACACTGCGAGCCATTCTGAAAAGGATAACTCAAAGCAAGCACCTGATTCTTCAGACACACAATGGGATAACAAACAATGAAAAATAATAAGCAGAATGTATCACATGCATGGGGTGAGTCTCCTCAACAGGAGCCCTCTAATGGAAAATACAATAAAAGGAACTGTGATAATATTAAAAAACCTGACAGGTATCAGGATACTATTACAAGTTCTTCTCATTGATTTCAGTGTTCATCAAAAAAGTGGGAGAGGGGAGGACGGTCAGAACACAGATCAGAAGAGTGAGTCGAGCCAAGAGAGACATATCACACTTCAGACTACATTATTAAACAAGAAGAAAAACCCAAAACTAAACCTCAATTTAAAAATAAAAAAGGAGCTGGACTTAAAATTAGAAATGCCCAGGCTACTGAGGACTCAACTATTGAACATGGAATGGGCTCTGACGATGCTAGATAGTGAGGCAGAAGTAACAATAGCTCACCAGAACCTGATGGAATTTCTAATGACAGCAACGTTGAATGAACACATCACTGTGGAAACAACTGATAGAAGATGTACTATTACCAGACTTCACCGTTCTCGTTCCAGAGTCACTTAAACATACATAGGCACAGGAGTGGGCCGCATTATGCCGCAATCATGTTATTGAAAATTGCACCTCTTCCATGAATAATCCTTTGTTTCCAGTAATGAAACCCAGTAATTCATATTGTCTAGTTTTAGACTCCAGTCATTTGAACACATGCACAAAAACATTTGCGGTACAAAATGCACACAGCTCCGCATTAATGAATAAAATTGTGCAGAAGAAATACAAAACAACAGTTTATATCTCAAATGGATTCTTTTGCCAAAATATAGCACCTGAAAGCAGATATTTGACAGCATTTACAGCCCTCGTCTCTAAACGCCAATTCTGTAGACTGCCCCAAGTGTATAAGAATAGCCTGGGGTTGTTCTCAGCAAGAGTATCACAGTATCTTCAAAATAATGATGAGGTGGCATTGTCCAACGTAGATGATATTTATCTGACAGATGAGTTCTTGGATCATTTGAACAGGGTGAATGCCACTGTGGGCTACAAATCTAACTTAAAAAAATACAAAATTGCTTAACTCAATGTCCTATTTTTGGGATATTAGCTATCAGGTGATGGGAAATGCCTGGCAGCTATTTTTTTTTTAAAACTGTGTGCTGCTCCAACCTCAAAATACTCTGAAAGGATTATAATCCATTTTAGGATTCCAACATTTTGGCAGAACATACATTTTGGATTACGCAGAAAGGGTTAAACCATTTGATGACCTAATCAGACATGATTTTTCAGTTTAACATTGGACACAGGACACACAAACATTCTCTGCTCCGTACAAGCTGACATGATAGTTTCTGAACACTTACATACATGTGTAAACACCACAAATGTGGTGATCAGTGTAGTCACGGATTAGTCGGGGTTCAGTTACCTAACCTTCAATAAAGGCAAAATGGTGCCCACAGCATAGAAATCTCATTTGTACACAAACGCTGAAAAGCGTTTTGCATCCACAGAAGAAATACTGACAGCAGTACAGACACATATGTAAGCACTACAAATTTGGTGATGCGCATAATCACGGTGTGGAAATATAGATTTTTATGGTCAGTTATGTCCCCTATCTTGGACCCCAACGGTTTCATGTACATGCTACAAGTACATGTATGTTACCTCCAGTTCCAGTTATGAAGACGCAAATACATGTGCGTCCACCGTCAACATGTCCTCTTTCAGATCCGCCATGAATGGGCTGGATATTCGATTCCTAAGTACAAAAGGCCACCGACTTTATATGGCTCAGTTACTCCATTTTGCAGTTCAGGCGAGTAGGCCCTGATTCTGCCATCAAGCCTTTCCCTGCTTTCTGCCTCTGACAGCTCCAGTCTGAGCTCGCATCTGTATCCATGAACTTTGTCCTACTCCCTGTGCGGCTAACGGTGCCTGACTCGGCCGGTCTGCCTGCCTGCCAAAAACTGTATTTCACCTTCAAGTTATCTGCTTCGTTCCTCAGCCGATGCATTCCTGTCTAGTGGTTTAGGTAAACATTTCCTTCAGCTACTGAGCAAAGGGCCCGGCTTCTCTGTCTTCATGCAAGTAATTCATAGCCCTGTTGCCATGGAAAGATTTCTGCCCCCTTGCATCTCATGTAGACACTTAGACACTTGTGCACGCACACACAGTCAGTATAGAATAGATTTTGTCCAAGAGACCTTCCTTTGTGGATAACATAAGTTCTCTAAACATAGGATGTTAGATATGATTTGGGATTAGGTTGACTTGACCCCCCAGACTTCTTGTCTCCACATGTAGAGCTAAATGTCAAGTCCCCTTCACCCCCTAGTTGCACGTCAATCACACGTCATGCTGCTGCGCGCGCATCTCTGCCAAGTATTTCTGCTGACATTGCGAAATTATTTCATAGATCCACCCATATGTGACATCACAACCAATAACGTTTCTTTGTTACTCCCAATTACGCCTCTTCCAGTTACGCATGTGAGATGTTATCTTTGCTATCAATTGTTACGCCTCTTACATTGGTTTCATTGTAATGTATGTTCTATAAAAATGATTACTTGTCAACAAAGTATTGTACTTCACTTCCTGAACCCCCGTGGTGATGGAACTTGAGGTCGACAATTCGAATTGTTCGTTGGAATAAAGCCCATTCCGAAACCTCTTATACCACGGATTCTGCCTCTTATTTTTCTGAGCTATTTTTATTAAGATTCCGTATCAAATTCAGTTTCCGGTAATTAAATTATTTACCACATGATTGGCACCCGAACAGGGACACTTTCTCATCTCACGCGCCGGTGGTGCGTTGCAGGCCCGGTCTCCTGCCACAGCTGGACGGACAATAACGCGTACCAGCAGGATTTCCTGTATCTCCCTCCGGTCAAGCGGGGGCGACTGAGGCTGCGATCAACCCAGACGAGGCGGTGAGAGGTGCGAAGTATCCCGACCAGAGCCTAGCTGAGAGAGCAAGATCCGAGGTATACAGAGGCCCACCAAGTACCGAAGTCCCGACGTTCCGAGGGTCCGATGTTCCGCAGTTCCGAAGTTTTCGAGTCGAGTCCAGTCCGGTCCAGTTCAGTTCCGTTCCGAGGCCTTCCGTTCCGAGCTACCCGGTGAGTACCATTGCTGGGGAGGCGTTCTGACGTGCACATAGGTTGTGCCGGTCAAGACGGGTTTGGGTACACAAATCCGGTCTGCACTGTTTCAGCAGTGTATATGTACTGTTTAGCAGTATATCAAGTATTCAGAAGCATCTAGTTATTGCCGAGAGTTATGCTTAGTGTCTAGTTTCTCAGACTATCATCATTGTTGTTCATTTAAATGTTAAATGTTAAATGTGTCAATACGTCCTGCATATTGTGGTATGAATGATTGTTCATTATTGTGCTTTTTGTATTAAGTGTGTTCAAGATTAAGTATCAGATCAGTTGTCAATATGCCGCTCTTTTAGAAATTAAGACAGATCACAACTAGAAAAGGGGTACTCGAAGAAGCTGTTCCTATTCCTCCTAGGGACACTCCAGGGCACTTCATGTATCACAAACATGGCTTAGACGCCATATTATTTCTTGATTTATGGGTGGACTACACCAAGGAATTACCAGAAAGTCAGAGGTGGCCCGCTGCTGGGACCTGGGATGCAGAGTGCATCATGAAAGTAGAAGAAGAGTTATGGAAAAGGAAAGCTAGACAGTCACAGAAGGACGCCGTTGAATTATGGCGTAAAGAATCCCATAGACGTACAGAAAAAGCACTAAGACAGGAAGAGAAAAGTAAGGAAAGTTCAAATAAAGTCCGAGAAAATCTATTGATTGAAGAAGGTACACGAGTAAAAGCAGAACAAGTAGATAGACAAAGAAATGCCCTTATGAAAGGTATGTATCCCCTTCTGGCCGAAGGATTACCTAAGGCTACTCCGGAGATACCAAAAGACTTGCCACCCCCATTGTTTCCGATAAAAGCACATCCAAAGGGGCATCCCAGAACCGCAGAAGATGTTTTTCTTTCCTCATATTTAGATGATGCAGCTCCCGAGTATGCTAACCCCGCACCACATAGACCGTCTGCTGGGGGGGTTCAACGTCAAGACCATGTGTCTGTATCTGTGCAACAACAAACTCCGACACAAGCTTCGGCAAGCACATCTGTTTCTACATCTGTTCCCGCAGCCGTTTCTACAGCTGCGCCCACACCTATAGTTGCTGTATCACGATCAACGAATCCTTTCGCGCCCAGTACCCCAGATGGGGCTACCGGAGGTGCTACCAGCGTTTATTATACGCCACCCAGAATAAGTAAACTTACTTTTCAAGAATCAGCACATCCACGTACGCCCAAACTTATAAATACTCGCACGCTTAAGGAACTTCTAGTAGATTGTAGATATGACCCTGTGCCCGGCAAAGAGGACGAAATGGTCCTGGCATCATTACGTATCAGACGAGCTGCGACGTATTTAGGGAAGCTACCAGGAATGACTATGCATCTAGATAATATATATCATTTTGTCCAAACAGGGCGAGATTCTGAATGTATTAACCGAGCTATGGAATACCAGAAAGTGGAGATACAGGGGGAATTGTTACGTTTCCTCATAAATTGTGTGATCAGAAATCAAGACCGACCGGGGGTAAACCCGGAAGTAATGCAAATCCTTACGAGATGGAGCCAGAATATATCAGACGGGAAACATGATAAGCAAGGATGTATAGTGGCCATGTGCCGAAAGATCCGTAAAGAAATAGAACGAATACATGAAGAAAGATTAGCGGTAGACGAGTTTGAACAAAACGAAGAGGGAGAATTAGGATTTTCCGCAAGACAGTCAGAAACTATAGCCTATGTAGGTAGAGGAAGATCTTGTAATAATACTAGATGTTTCACTGATCCAATACGTCCGATATGTCCAGATAATAACAGAACTTATACAACACCTATAATAAATATGAGGTCTCCCGAACATTCGTTCCAAGCCGCTGACAAAGTACTCCGAGAACGAAGGGGTTATCACCTCCTCGATTCTATGGATGAACAAGAATTAGCCAGGTCAGCTGTTCACTGGATTGACAGTCCCGGAAAATATGGTGATGATACAGTAGCACACACATTTTTGAACCTCAGCCCAGATGAACAGCGTTTAGCTGGAATTTATATGATTCAACAACTTCTCATATTATATAAGAACCAACATTCCGATCCTGGTCCCTTACCTGATATATTGACTGAATTACTCACGAATAGATGGAGAGGTTCAGGTACTAAGTTAATTAGAGAAATACTAGAATCCAGAAAGCAGTACATTCTTTTTGTATGCCCAGAACATTTCCCACTGCCCATCAAGGAAAGAACGCCGTATTACATGGATAGACAGAATCCCTTGCGAGAAGTGCACCCAATAAAAGGCGATGACAATGAGTTTAAACGTGTATTTGTATATACGCCCATATCTAAAATAGAATTGTTAGAAATGAAGAAAGTGGTACCCAGTCATGACAAAGACCCAGCGGGTTTTCACCGAGAAATTAAAGACATGTTACTCATGGGAGAGTATACCTATCCCGACATTATGACAATATTGAAGGTATTAATGCCTGCTGGCATTTATGAAAAACTTAAGGAAAAAGAGTGGGAAGTGGGAGGCCAAAAGATAGACTGGACAGCATTAGAAGCAGAAGAAAAGGCCCGAACTGCAGGTTCAGGGCTCGGGGATAAAGTTAAAGCACTACCAGGTTTACTAGTACAGGTACTGCCACGTTTATTAACTACGAAAAAAGAAGATTGGGGTGCAATCTCAGCCTGTAAACAAAAACAAGATGAAGACACTAGTGATTTCTATGCCCGATTCGAAAAATGTTTTGGTATAAATAGTGGCATAAAAGCAAGTAGTGAGTCATATCCACATCTATTTGTGACAAAATTAGTTGAAAATTCCTTGCCCCAGGTGAAGAATAGAGTATTGAAATTCGAGAGTACCTGGCAAGGTAACACCCCATCACAAATGTTACAAATGTTACAGTACCATCACAATAGAATCAGAGAGGAACAAGAACATGAACAAAGACGTATGAAAGACACAAAAATGAAAATGTTAGTCTCCCAGACAGTTCCAACTGACGGTCACAAAAAGGGTGTGACACATTCCGGAGATTCAGCAGTTCCTGTAAAAGGGACATGCAATTATTGTAAACAGCCAGGTCATTATGTACACGATTGTCCAGTCCTGAAACGTAATATCGCTGTAGGTCTTGCAAAGGAAAGACCACGGCCACCTAGACAGGATCAGAATGAACAAGGAGCTCCGCAACATGCACAGTCCATGCCAGCTCCGCAACAGTCCATGCCAGCTCCGCAACAGTCTATACAGTTTGTGCCGGCTGCACCAGCGCTGCCTGTTGCTGCCGCACAAACCACGACACGACAAATGTATCAGACCGCACAGTATGAATATCCTGAGTATCAACGATACGCATGAACCAGCCTAGAGAGGGAAGTTGACTTACCCCTTATCGAGGTCCCTGTAGATCAAGAAGGACCTTATGTGCACAGTGAATTATTGGGTCAAGATAGAAAATTTTTATTTGATACAGGGGCAAGTCGAACAACAATAAAACGTAGTGAAGTTCCAGGGGCACCCCTCTCAGGCTCACAGAATATTTCCCTTGGTTTTTCAGGAAAACCTATTGTTAATGAAGTATCACAGCCTCTTCCACTTACGATTGGACCCTTGACACGAACTACTGATTTATTGCTTACTAAATCATGTCCAGAAAACTTGTTAGGTATAAAGACATTGAAAGCTCTAGGAGCGATAATATGTTGTTCTCCGGAAGGAGTAAGATTGTTTTTACGTGATTTCAAAGGTCACTATGTATCCCGAGACATGGATCACCGACTGCAGACTTTACCCACACATTTATGGGCACAAGGCCCTACTGATGTTGGTTGCATGAACATTACACCATATCGAGTCACACTAAAGGCAGGAGTGGTACTACCACGAATGCGACAATACAAGTTACCACCAGATGCTGTAGTGGCCTTACTGCAAATCATTGACGAGCTTATTGCCCAAGGAGTGGTTGTGGAAACCGACTCCAATGTATGTAATTCCCCGATAATTCCGATTCTTCAACGAACTGATCCGAAGGCCCCGCCAGTATATCGATTGGTTATTGATCTGCGCGAATTAAACAAATGCATTGTGCCACAATTTCCTGTGGTCCCCGATATCTCGTCATTACTGACAGCCATTGATTCACAAGCAACGTTCTTTACTGTAATTGATCTCAAGAATGCCTTTTTCAGCGTCCCAATAGATCCGGAAAGCCAATACTTGTTCGGATTTAGTTTAAATGGACGAAGTTTTAAATTCACACGCGCACCTCAAGGATTTACAGAAAGCCCCAGCATCTATAGCCAAGCACTGAAACGAGAACTTGACAGTATACACATGCCAGTCAACACTGCACTGCTTCAATACGTCGATGATCTGCTGATCACCGCCCGAAGCGAACCAGAATGTGAAAAAGCATCACTGACGGTTTTACAATTTCTAGCCGAAAAGGGGCACAAAGTGTCCCCTTCTAAACTGCAATTCTGTGTCCAGCGAGTTGTTTATCTTGGACACTCGCTGTCCAAGGAGGGAAGGCAGCTTACACCCGACCGTATTCAGTTAATTGCTAACATGCCAATACCCAAGACACAAAAGGAGGTGCGGGCTTTTATAGGCCTCACTTCATACTGTAGACAGTGGATCCCTCAATATGCATTTTTAGCAAAACCACTCATTCAGTTGACAACACAGGAGGCGGCCACATCGACTGTGCTCCCTTGGACTCAGGAACACACACTAGCTTTTGAAAGCTTAAAGAAAGCTCTATGTCAAGCACCTGTTTTAGCGACACCATGTTACAGGAAACATTTTACACTTTTTGTTACGGAACGAGAAGGTACTGCCTTGTCAGTACTCACTCAGGAACAAGTAGGATCACACAAACCATGTGCCTATTTCTCTAGTACATTAGATCCCGTAGCTCAGGCTTTGCCTGCGTGCCTGAAATCAGTGGCAGCAACAGCTCTAGCAATCAGACAAAGCGATGCCATAGTGTTAGGACATCCATTGACAGTACAAGTACCACATGCAGTAGAGGTTCTTGTGAACCGAACGCAAACACAACACTTGACCATAGCAAGACTTACAGGGTACGAATTAACATTGTTTCAGCCACATATAGAAATCAGACGCTGTAATACATTGAATCCTGCCACACTTTTACCTGTAATCGGAACAGACCCACTAGCTCATGATTGTATTGAAGTTATTACAATAACGACGAAACCCAGACAAGATTTGACAGATGTCCCATTGATAGATCCAGACCTGACGTTGTATGTAGATGGTTCATGTATGAGAACAAGTACAGGAGATTTAGTGGCCGCGTATGCAGTCACAACAGATACTGAAGTCATTGAAACAAACTGTATAAATACCTTGTCAGCCCAAGCAGCAGAGCTTACTGCTCTGACACAAGCCTGTATTCAAGCCACAAATAAGAAAGTCAACATATACACTGATTCACGTTATGCATTCGGAGTTGTACATGACTTCGGCGTGCTGTGGCGAGAGAGAGGTTATTTAACTTCTCACGGTACCCACATTCAGCACGGATCCCTCATTCATGCTCTGTTAGACGCAATCCATTTACCCACTGCAATATCGATTATGAAATGTAAAGCTCATACGAAAGTTACTGATATCATTTCTCAAGGCAATGATTTAGCTGACAGAACAGCTAAACAGACTGCTCAAACTCGCACATCCGACATGACAAAGACAATAGTCCAGACACCAACACATTGTATGACAATTAAGGATCCCGCTCTTGACGTAATTGACATACAGACACATGCTACACCAGACGAGATAAAGAAATGGACTGAATTAGGAGGGATCCAAACAGATCAGGGATGGATGACGAAGGAGAAATCTGAATGGTTTCTTCCTGACTCTATGGTCCAAGCTATCATTACTACAATACACAGTCCAGCGCATCTAGGAGAGAAAGCTATGCTAGACAGCATTCAACACATTTGGTTCAACAAACATTTACGAGCAGCAGCTAAGCAAAAGGTCCGTACCTGTATGATATGTTGTCAGTTTAACCCAGGTAAAAGCATTCCCGTAGAACAGGGTGGATTTCAGCCTCCTGATCACCCTTTTGAAGTCCTCCAGATGGATTATATCCAGATGGAACGATGTCGAGGATTCAAATATGTTCTCGTAGTTGTCTGTGCTCTTTCCCGCTGGACCGAAGCTTACCCAGTATCAGATTACACTGCCCCGACCACTGCCAAGCAGCTAGTTCGAGAATTCTACCCACGGTACGGTTTACCACGTGTTGTCTATTCAGATAACGGCCAGCCGTTCTCATCCGAACTGATGAAACATGTTTCACTTTTGCTAGGATATCAGTGGAAGTTTCATTGTGTCCGACACCCCAAGGCAGCAGGTCTCGTGGAACGACATAATCAAACTTTGAAAATCAGATTGTCCAAAATATGTAGAGAGAAAGGTGTTGATTGGGTAGTAGCTTTACCAGTTGCACTCTTTTACATGAGAATGGTAGCACACTCTCGAACAGGGCTATCCCCTTATGAGGTGATCTTTGGCAGACCACCGAATATGTGGGGGACGCCTATACCCCGTAAAATAACTGATGTTGACTGTAATATGCTGACAGATTACCTGGCTTCCTTGATGTCTGCACTACAATCTTGTCGTTCACAGGTAGCTGCAGCCTTTCCTGACAACACTGAGGTGAAACCCCATGACGTAGTTCCGGGAGACCTAGTGCTGGTGAGGAACTTTGACCGAAAGACTCAGCTGGAGCCTAGGTGGAAGTCGCCACAACTAGTTTTGCTTACCACAAGGACAGCCGTGAAGATCGAGGGCAGAAAAGGCTGGGTACATTCAAGTCATATCAAGAAATTTCATGGACTACCATCGGATGTAAATACCACACCTCGTGTGTCTTCACCCATTGACTCAAAGCTCCCTTTGGTTGAACCCAGTAGCCAAGAACAATATAAATTAAAACTCAGGTCTAATAAGTCAGACAATTTGATTGTTTAAGTCCTCTCCAAGGTGAAGCGGTTGAATTTGTCTCTGACATGTATCCCTTAGACCTGAATAGAGGAAAAACCCGAAAAATGTTGAAACGACATGCGTACTGTAAATCACTGTGTAGTCATTGTATAGTGACGTTATTAATTTTGTTTTTCTTGAGTCTCATAATAATCACTGCAAGTATATTGTTGCATATATACTATCCTATTTCTAAACATGTTTACAATGTTACTGCTGAACATTCTTTTAGTGAACTACCCCCGCATGAATTGTCCTATAGATTTGCGCTGCGCAATAACACTTTCATTAGTATGTTACATCATTCCCATCAGACTAGTAATGCTACCAATTGTTGGGTATGTGGCCGACTCCCTCCCTATCAGAATTATAAGGGAGTTCTGCCCCTCTTTCCATATCCGTTTACACACAATGGCTCCTGTGGAGCATGGTTTAGTTTAATCAATTCCTTAGATTCAAACACAGCAGTTTATCAAGACAATTGGGTATGGGGAAATCTGAACTTAGTTTTACTCAAAGTCTGCTACCCTGACAAGGAGGGTCGTCCCAAAAGAACAGGAACTGATCTAGAAAATGAAGTATATGGATTAGGTAATTTTACACTTAATCTCATGATTCTGAATGTCGAATCCGAAGTTGCACCAATTTTGCCTGCCATGTCAGTGTTCCCAGCTAAGGGTGAATTGTGTGTAAGAAAGAATGGTTCCATACATATGGGCCATAGTAAATGCACTACTGTAATAGAATTCAGTGATCAAGGCAAGTCTTCATTTAGAGCTTCTCGCCATTCCTACTTCATATGTGGTCAGACTGCATATATGCGTCTGCCTCTAGATTGGGAGGGTACCTGTTACATTGCATTCCTTTTGCCACCTGTTTTCCTAGCTCCTCCAGACTACCACAGAAATATTCATTTAGTACACAATAGAGAACGGAGAGATCTCCCAATTGTCGATTACACTGAGACGGCATGGGAAAAGTATGTAGATTTTAATAAAGGCCTCTTTCCCTATATAGGTACAGTTACCAATAGTAAGCTAATACGTAGATTAACTAGGACTCTTGAAGCTGTAGTGAATGAAACTATTGCCGCCCTAGGCAACTTGACAGAGGAACAGTCTGCGATGAGGATTGTTGTTCTTCAAAATCGTCTTGTCCTTGACGTCATATTGGCCGATAGGGGCGGAGCTTGTAGGGTCATCGGATCAAGCTGCTGCGTATTCATACCAGAAAATTCGCCATCTGTATATAAAGCTATAACTCGCCTTCATAAGATTGTGAGCCAGATACACCAGAATCCAGGCACTTGGACTTGGTCCGGGTGGTTTTGGAGCGTGTTATCAGCCTGGGGATGGAGAGTTCTATCCTTCCTAGGTATTGGCCTTCTTATACTATTCAGTTGCTGCTTGTGCCTGCAATGTGGACCAGCGATTTGTGGTCTGTGTGCCACATCGTGTATTCCACATCAAGGTTTTCATTCAAGATCCCGAAAGAAGAAAGAAGAACAAATGATGCTACATGAACAGATCAATGGATTAATGAAGATTGATATCTCTTGAAGGGCAAGTAGGGGACAAGGAGGGAATGTGGAAATATAGATTTTTATGGTCAGTTATGTCCCCTATCTTGGACCCCAACGGTTTCATGTACATGCTACAAGTACATGTATGTTACCTCCAGTTCCAGTTATGAAGACGCAAATACATGTGCGTCCACCGTCAACATGTCCTCTTTCAGATCCGCCATGAATGGGCTGGATATTCGATTCCTAAGTACAAAAGGCCACCGACTTTATATGGCTCAGTTACTCCATTTTGCAGTTCAGGCGAGAAGGCCCTGATTCTGCCATCAAGCCTTTCCCTGCTTTCTGCCTCTGACAGCTCCAGTCTGAGCTCGCATCTGTATCCATGAACTTTGTCCTACTCCCTGTGCGGCTAACGGTGCCTGACTCGGCCGGTCTGCCTGCCTGCCAAAAACTGTATTTCACCTTCAAGTTATCTGCTTCGTTCCTCAGCCGATGCATTCCTGTCTAGTGGTTTAGGTAAACATTTCCTTCAGCTACTGAGCAAAGGGCCCGGCTTCTCTGTCTTCATGCAAGTAATTCATAGCCCTGTTGCCATGGAAAGATTTCTGCCCCCTTGCATCTCATGTAGACACTTAGACACTTGTGCACGCACACACAGTCAGTATAGAATCGATTTTGTCCAAGAGACCTTCCTTTGTGGATAACATAAGTTCTCTAAACATAGGATGTTAGATATGATTTGGGATTAGGTTGACTTGACCCCCCAGACTTCTTGTCTCCACATGTAGAGCTAAATGTCAAGTCCCCTTCACCCCCTAGTTGCACGTCAATCACACGTCATGCTGCTGCGCGCGCATCTCTGCCAAGTATTTCTGCTGACATTGCGAAATTATTTCATAGATCCACCCATATGTGACATCACAACCAATAACGTTTCTTTGTTACTCCCAATTACGCCTCTTCCAGTTACGCATGTGAGATGTTATCTTTGCTATCAATTGTTACGCCTCTTACATTGGTTTCATTGTAATGTATGTTCTATAAAAATGATTACTTGTCAACAAAGTATTGTACTTCACTTCCTGAACCCCCGTGGTGATGGAACTTGAGGTCGACAATTCGAATTGTTCGTTGGAATAAAGCCCATTCCGAAACCTCTTATACCACGGATTCTGCCTCTTATTTTTCTGAGCTATTTTTATTAAGATTCCGTATCAAATTCAGTTTCCGGTAATTAAATTATTTACCACAACGGGTCAATCTAGGTACACTCACCTCACCTTCAATGAAGGCAAAATTGTACCCATTACATACAAATCACATTTGTACACAAATTCTGAGATGTATATTTTCCATTCACAGACAGAAAAAATACCAACAGCAGTACAAACTACTGTAGCGAGAGAAAGAGCACTAGCTCATGGGAAACAAATAATTGTTGTGACTCCAGTACCAATCTTAGAGGCTGTTACCGAAGCAAGCATTCCAAACGTGAAAGCACTGCATCCGCGATGGATACAATGGTCTAATTTTCTCACTGCAACAGATGTAGACTACAAATTTGATTCAACACCAAAAACACAAGCATTCCTGCAGTACGAACAAGAACATCCTCTCCAAAATGAAATAATGTCTCTAGAACAGTATGAATACATCATTTACACTGACAGATCTGCCCATCCTGCCTAAGGGAGTAAATAGAAATA
This sequence comes from Triturus cristatus, assembly GCF_964204655.1. Taxonomy (NCBI): domain Eukaryota; kingdom Metazoa; phylum Chordata; class Amphibia; order Caudata; family Salamandridae; genus Triturus; species Triturus cristatus. Next base: position 27,082,431 of record NC_140593.1, on the reverse strand, counting down.
CAGTGCAGAATGTGTGATTATGAGGGGATGTATGCAAGATGGCAAGTTCCAGCCTAGCAGAACAAAGGCACAGTCTTTAGGAGATTGCATGGCACAGCTGTCAGAACTAAAATCCCTGATACTGGCACTAAAAACTATGGATTGTTAATTCCCCACACTCGTTGTGTGGGATTTATTTAACTGTTGCCAGTCTTACAGTGAATATCTTCACTATCGGGGCCTGAATTGGTTTAGAGATTCCAAAGGTTGCATAATAAGGTACAAGATGCTTTGGGAACAGGTGACGGACCTGAACAAATGCTTGCCATGAGCTAATGTAATTCACACATTGAGTCATCGGAGTTTTTGTGTGCAGTTGAAGGAAATTCACTGGCTGATAAAGACGCCAAGGAGACAGTGTGAACTGCTGCCGTTGCTGCAATCACTCATTCTTGAACGAGAATAGACAGAAAGATAGTGATAGCTGTAAACGCTACACACAACAACAGCTCAGCCCTACCAAAAGGTTTTCCACTCAAGTACTCCTTAAAGGTAGATGCGCAAAACATTCTGTATGCTCAAATTTGAGGAGTGGGGAATGGAGTGATACCAAACATGGATCGCAGGTTAGGATGAATTGTAGATGCACACGAGGTTCTGGGTTTGGCACACGCAGGTATCACTGCGACTATTTTGCTACTCAAGCAGCGTTACTGATGGTCAGGTCTTACTAAACAGACCAAGGGCTTTGTACTTCCTCAAGTGTGATATCTGTCAGCAGATGATGGGTTCCACCAAAGCACGTCCACCACAAACACCATAACTGATTTGAGACAGACCACTCACTTGAGTCTATTTGGACCACTGCGGCCCCTTACAAACTGTCAGTGCTTACAATTATATCTTTGAGGCAGTCGATTCATGCTCTAAATTCCTGTGGGTTTAGCCCCAGCGCTGGGCTGATGTCCAAACTGTTATAAAGGATTTGCGAGTCTTCATAGGGACACATGCAATTGGCACATTACACTCCAACAGTGGCCCTGTGATTAGCTCACAACCTTACTAAGAAACCATGGGAAGTTTGGGTGTTGCGTTGCGGTATTCCTCTCTGTATCATCCCGAGGATAAATTTGATTGTGGAGAGGAAAAAACAGGACATAAATCAATTCTTAACAGCAAGGTTATTAGGCATGTGTGGCAGTTGGGTCAATCACTTATATGGGGTCCAGAAGGCACAAAATAACATGCCAAGAAGTCCTGTTCAGGATTAGAATGTGGGTACAGGATCTCAATTATGGCAGCACAGTGGCGGATGAAAAACAATTTGAAATCAATGATCATTTGGCTGTTATTCAGGAGCACAATGAATTCCAGGCATTACAAAGCAAAGTCTAAGAAAAACGCACTGCCACTGGGAAAGTGAAAGCTGTTCCTACAAGACCTGCCTGGGTCCCGACGATTGGGGGCCTGGTCAGGGAAAAAATAGTGGACAAAAAATAATTTGGGCCAACTTATTCAGTGCCTGTACCTGTCCTGGCTATTGGAAAAACAAGAACAGTGCTTCTTCCACTTCTTGCCAGCAAGAAAGAAAAGAGATTTGTGTTGATTGATCTGATCAAACCACATTATGTGGCCGACATCCAATAGTAGGCCACGTGGGCTCCTGGGTAGCACAGAACTCCTCTTGCTAGCATGCTGGAAGTTCAGACACAAATATTAATAACCTTTGAAGTATCTACTGTATAAAGTGAAGTAGTTTCCAACAAAGCAATGGAGCTTGGACCTCTTTAAACTGAACTGCAACAATCTACAAATGAAACACTGATGTCAATTCGGCCCAATACTGACATCTATGTGAACATGACTCAAAATGAGTCATCCACCAGTTCCACAAAACCTGCTGGGCTACCAAAGATCAATTGGACTGCGCCTGGCTACTTCATCTATTTTGGTACTTTCTCATTGGATCCAAGTAAACCCGAGTTATCACCACCGCCAGTTTCCCACAAAGAACAAATTTGTGATTTCTACCTTTGGCTGAAAAAGACTTACTTTGTTTTTCCCTAGATAAAGCTCAGGATTGTAATTGGTCCAATGTTCCTAGTCCTCTGAATAGGTGTAGTGACCTTCTTTTCTCTCTTTTTTTGCTCCTAAATGGATATTTCCTGCCAGAATGTTCTGTAGTCCAACATGTGAACTTGGTCCTGAAACCGCATGCATCATCACACCGTGAACAGAGACCAGTCCTTTGTGAACATTACAGCAGTTCCAGTTCCTGAAGTAATAGTTTGAGACAGAGTTTACTGTGATGTATATGGTCCAACTGAACTTTTAAAATACCAAATTTATTTAAAATTTCCCTCAGTGATATCAGCAGTTCTAGTGCTCTCTCTAATGATTGGGACTTTGAAACTGTAAATACTATGCTGTCTGATTTAGAACAATCTGCTGCATTTTCAAATGATGAATTGTATGATGATATATCTAATTTTAACACCATGTTTTGTTACCAGCACTATGGTCACAATTTTCTGCAGAAAGCAAGTATCCCACATACTGTTTTCATTTACCAACAATGGGAACATTACTAACCCTAGGCGTAGTATGCGTAGTCACACTATGCATAGGTACGCGAAGTTGCACATGCGCTTTGCGAGCTACGTGATCGAGCGTAGTTGCTTGTCATGTCCGTTCGCGAGGCATTTTTCGTGCTCGCGAATGCGTATTGTGTGTTCGGGAGTCTGTTTGTGTGCTAGGGGGATAGTATCTCACGAACTTACCCATGCGGTTGCATATGGGCGCGGCCATCTTGTTTTTCAATTGTCCCACTCATTTGCAATGCCTTATTTTCTGTTCCGGGTCGCGTATAGCGTGTTCGCGATGCGCATGTCATGTTTGGGAACGCGTTTACATGTTCGCGATGCTGCTTGCGTGCTTGCAGGGAAATATTGCACGACTTACCCATGCGGTCACGATGGGCGTGGCCATCTTGTTTTTTTACTCCATGGGGCCTGCTTTTCTATCCTCCCTCTATCTTTGCCATCCTTAGGTTTTTACACTGTTTTTCTTACCTTTTTTATTTTTTATCTATCCGTCTCTGTCCCTAAGTCTATATTTTGCATTGTATTTCTACGTTTACTGAGTTTTTTTCACTTTTCTACTGTTTTATATTACTTCCTTCTTTAAGCTCCTACTCCTACTCCTTCCCCTATCTTTATTTTTCCCTTCAAACCATGCCTAAGGGTAACGGCCGCACCGAGGGCAAGCCTCCTGCGCCCAAGAGCTGCCTGCCTTGCGGCAGACTGCGCCAACTAGGGGTGCAGGCCTGGGAGCTTTTTGGAGCGATGGAGGTGTTTTGTTTGTGCAGGGCCACCTCCCATTGACCTTGAAAGCAGGTGGCAGGCCTGTCTCCGGGTACCCGACCCAGGAGCATCACCACCGGTGGGCGAAGGTGCGCCGGGCTGAGTTTCACCAGTCTGGGGTCGAGCGCACCCATCACCAGCTGTCCCACCGATGGTCTGACATATTGGACCGGGAGCAGGACCTGCTGCACCTGCTAGGTGTCGAAGTCGTGGGGCTTGGTGAGTAGCTAATATACTATTAGTATAAGTATTGTGTATAATGTTTTTCCGAATAGTAAGAATACTGCTGCTTACATTGCAGGTAAATTACTTTTTAAAATCTTCTGTGATTGTAGGACACAGGTGCTCGGCGCTGCTGTTACTTGTTTGCAACTTTGCGCTCGCTTGGGCTGAATATGTAAGAGTTTACTTAGAGAACTTAAGTTAGGTAATGCTATAGCTGGAGAGACTCTAGTCCTTCCTTTGTCCTCCTGTCACTAAGAAGAGATAGTGGTGGATGGATTGATATAGGTTTAGTTAGTATTAGTTGGTAATTTTTTAGAGGTCTGCGTGACGCATCCTCTCTGTCACTGAGTGCTGCTTACCCCAGTCCTTAGTAGAACCTTTTGTAGTTTGTTTAGTGAGTGATAAGGCTTAGCAGTGTCACTAGCAGAACATCAGACACAACCAACAATTTGGTGTATGCACAAATTTATGCATATGTCCTACACCTATGCATTTTTGACGGCTAAAATTTAAATGCAGACTTATTGAACAATTGGCCAGTCTGGAATATGTGGGCTAGGTCAGGTGGTACATAGGCTTAGTTAGTATTCTGGGATCAGAATGGAACACTGGATTAGTGTTCATAAATAATAAGTAGACGGTCTGTGAATCTCACAATAATACTACTAGTCGATCTGATGAGATAGGTCAATTTTATTGCAATTGCTGTTTTCTAAAATGTTTTTTTTGTGCTTTTTTAAATATTGTATTTGTTTCACAGTACACCAATCGTTAATGTGTGTCTCTTTCGTTGTTATATCTTACATGATCAGCACCCAGGGGAAGAAGACGTGGACACGGGCGGCAGGATACGATGAAGATAACTCTCATGGCCAGGAGCGATCCTCTACCTAGGGTTCTGCTGCTGGCCCCAGTAAGTCCTCCAGTGGTTATATTAATAATTATATTTCCCTAACTTTTACTGCACCTTATTTTTTCAGAACTGTTATTTCTGTTTCCTAATTCTATTTTTTTCCAAATCTTCTTCGATCTCGACTGTTTCTAAATTCTTGTTGTTATCCCTGCCTCCAACTGCCTCTGCTATGAGCCTATGCTATGACTCTCTGTACTACTACTATTACTCTGTCTGTAGCTAAGCTTGCCCATTTGGCCACTCTTTATTTAAAAGGTTTTAAATAAAACTCAGATTCACCGATAGCTCTAGCCACGGAGTCCAGTCCTTTGTGTTGTCATCTTCTGGTCTTAATCTTTCTTGAGACTTTTCGACAATTCCCACCAACAAAATGCCCAAGCAGATATTTGACTATTTTTGATAGGATATACTAATACTGTTGTGGGGATTCTGCACAGCCACATACATAACTATGCACAAGAAAATAGGATGTTGGTGATGGGAGGTTGGACCTTCCTCACACCTCAGTCAGAACACCCAATCCCCTGACCGACTAGCTATACTCTCTCATTAGGTCCCCGACCCCCCCAAGATACCCAATGATTAGAGAACCCAGAAAATAATAACACCCTTTCACTCACTCACTCGTGTAAGTCCACCACACCAAATACCACAGAGTCTTTGTGTAAGTTGCAGCTCAAAAGGTATATTTTAAAATAACAAGCTCTGTACTTTGTTCTGCAATTCAAATCATTATACTATACGAGCCAGCTAAAAAAGCAAACTGCATAAGATTAAAACAATAAACATTGTTACAAGTCCACCGAAGAGTCAAACGATCTCTGTGCGAATTCTGGGGGACCCCTCACCTTAGAACGTAGAAGTACTGGTTACCTCATAAGCTCCTGAAAAGATCTTGTTCGTTCGTAGAAGGGAATCTTTCGCCTGTTATGATAAAAATGGTGCGCGTTAGATAGTATAATGCAAGCATTTCTCAGTCATGCCAAAAAGTGTAGCATGTTATGGTATTGGCTAAGCAATATGGACTGACCAGAAAGTGGCTTTTTTTCAACCTCTTGTACGCAGCGCTCAGACAGTAGCTGTATGAGCTCATGTGGGCTCAAAGGCGTCTCACACAACAAGCTGCGAGGTAACGTGCGCGAAAGACATGAAGCTAAAATGGTGCATGGCTCTGGATAACTTTGCAAAGAGTAGAGTAGACTAGAATGACCCCAGGGACCATAATAACACTACTAGTGTCTACTCTACTCCAGTACCCGATTTGGACTAGTGAAGTATGTTGTATATGTATGTATTAACTTTTTTTCCAATCTTGCTAGTGAAAAAGAATGAATAGGGGGAGGTGTATATGGCATCTAAAATGTGTAATCTTTATTCTAGGCGTACTACCAACCACAACCAGTGCTGGGGCCAGCGGCGATGCAGCCATTCCAGAGGGAGCAGGAGATGAGGCAGCGGAACCTGCAGGTGCTAGTACAGGGGGTAGGCCAGCAGCAGCGGCGGGCGGTGGTAAGATATGTTCCTTACTTTTTGTGATCACACTAGCGGGAAGGGGGTACTGTACACTCAGGGTACTGTTGGGACTTAGTAAGTATGAAGTTGCAGTGAACGTTAGACAACGGTTGAAGAAGACACCCTTTCACTAGCAATGGCATTAGCAGCAATAGCATTAGCAGCGTGAGTTGAGTAACCAATGGCCTCTTCTATCTGACTCCAACTCAGCTGTGAAAGTAAAATGGAGAAGACTAAAAGTCAGATCAGATCAGATGACCTTGATGGATGTGTTGAACAAAAAGGGAAAGAAGGAAGGAAGGAGGAAGGACGGGCGAGATGTAATATGACTGGCAGAGAAGGATACTTTGGAAGCATGCATAGGTGGCTGATAGGAATCACATGCATGGGTTGTTGAAGGATGGGTGCAAGGTCAAAGAAAAGATGCCTGCATGGGTGCCCACACCGTATGGGTGGATAGGATAGCTAGAATCGTCAGCGGTGTTTGAGTCAAACTCAAAGCCAAGGCAAGCAAGGACGCATGGGTGGTTGTTGGTGAAACAAACTAAGGTTTGTTGAGAGATTAAGAAGAATGTTAGACGTTTACTTTGAATGGATGGATGCCTGGATGTATTCATCATAGATAGCATAGGTGGTGACTGTCACTGTATGCAGACCAGAGTCTTTGAAGAGAATGTAAGAGAAACAGTGCCAAAGTAGCAAAGCAGAGGGGAATATAAGTTTTATTTTCAGAATACTCCCTTGAGTAACAGTAGTTTGGAAGCACATCATATATATATATATATATATATATATATATATATATATATATATATATATATATATATATATATATATATATATATATATATATATATATATATATATATATATATATATATATATATATAGTGTATTATGTAGTTATCAGCACCTTCCTCCGACTCAGAGGACCACTCCCTACCTATGTTAATTTTACTGTGAGCCAGCCTGCTATAGGGGGGGTTGCCTATCTGTTGGTTACCCAATCAATCAAAATAAAGTACCTTATGTCGTCCCATATATAAGCAATGGTCATTGGATCAGATAAATAATCTGCCTTTGAGTAGTAGTCTGGGCAGGGTTCAAGTGAAATTGAGCAATTGCCCTTGATGTAACAGACAGAATATGTCCAGTGCCACCCGTAATAGAAAATTACGAGCTTCCCCACCTGCAGACAGTAGTAAATAGAACTAACGTGAGTCTGCGTCATGAGTCAGATTCGAGTATGTTTGTCTTGGGCCCAAGCTGACTGAGCTGGCATGCCGGCTACCACAAGGTTATGTAATTTCGCTAAATTAAAGTGGAAATGAAGACTGTGGTACTGAGCCACAGTGCTAGTATAATGCCTGAAACTCCCACAAATGTTAGAGGCTGAGGAAGTGGGAGGACAGATACATGCCACAAATGTTATGTACCGTGCTTGCTAGTGCTACAGCTACTATGCCACTATGTGTTGAATTAATTTCGTGTTACTGTTTTGCTAAGAGTTTTGGTAAAATATAATTTTTTTCTTTCTTGATATAGCTGCTCAAAAGCCAACGAGAAAGGAGTTGGCTGTCATGGCCCGGCGCCAGAAGCTGGAGGCCATCTGCGCAGAATACTGTTGGCCGGTGGCTCTGGCGGAGGAGGAGGAGGAGGTGGCAGCAGCTGCAGCCTCCTCCAATGCCCCGGGCCCCAGCCAGGCCCCTCCAGTTGTTTGGCGCCGCGGTCAGGCAGCCACCCATCGCTGCCCACCTACAACATCCAGCACTACTGCTGCCCCCTGTGGATGTAACTGCAGTGCATATGCGCGCTGCATGCTCCTCCGGAACGCGCAGCTGGAGGAGGAGGTAGAGGAGTTGAAGAAAAAGTTCAAGGCCATGGAGAAGGACATTAGAAGACTATCCCGCCGCTAAAGACCCTGTTAAAATGCCCCTTTTTATAGTTTCTTTTGGTGGGTAGGAATCGGGTGTTGGGGTTTTTCACAATTGGACATTGGATTTTTGGGACTTTTAAGTTTTAGACATTGGTTGGGGTTAGGGAGAGGGGTGGGTTAGGTGTTGTGGGATTTTTTAACATAGTTTATTTTTGTTAGGGGATAAAATTATATATATTTATACTTTATATACAATGTGGTCAATGTTTTGTGGGTGGGGTTACTGTTTTATGTCACACTGTGTCCTTGCTGCTGCAGGGCCACAGCCAGTGTTTGATTTAAATAATTGGCTGCATTTGTAAGACACAAGCAGATAGATGCGGTACCCCTCACTAAGTGACTTGTCCTACTAGTACGGTCAGTCTCTCCTCCTAGTCCATTATTATACCTCCCCCAAACATCTTCTCTTTTCTTACCTGTGATTGATGTATAAGTTAGGCACAGCGATAGCTGCATGATGATGCAGGTTGGGTTTCCGAAGAGAATGCAGAATCAGATGCCATGGTTGTGGTGGTAGTAGTAGTAGACACTGGAAGTAGCATTTACAAAAAAAGAAAAAGAGTCAGTCAGTTGCCTGAGAGAGACTCTGGGAGGAGTTGTAGAGCGAAGTAAATAAAACATAATGGGTGAGGGGATAGCCTAGTACAACAAGTTACAAAATCGTTGTTTTCTAGTCACTCATCTAGGACTACACTAGACACAAGCGTAACCTTTAGTGCTGTGTGTAATAGCAGGAAGGATGACAATCGATGCCAGCAATTAATGATGATTGATTAGGTTCCTTTGTTAAAAAAGTTAACTCACAAAATTATCATAAATGGGCAAGCAGAAGACGATCCTTCCCCTGCCTTGAAATTGAATTAGTGTTGCTTTCGCCAAGTCCGCCCCAGCAAGCGTGCAATCAATTATTGGTGCACATTTAATGTAGTCACACCTCAATAAATCACACAGCCCGGGGGAAGAAAGTTAGGGTTTGATGAATGGTTGGGAAGGGGAGTTTTGGGAAAGGTTTGACAAAGAAAAACAGTACGCATAGACAAACAACAAAAGAAAGCACAATCTTTGCAGACTACCATATCCATAAATGTGTTAAGGGTGAAAAAGGAAATGCATGCATGATGATGATAACTTGATGGTTAATGATAAGTAAAACTTACTACCTACTACTACTAGACAATTAGACAGTGCAGGTCATCAGAATATTAATATTAGGCACTTTGACTTGCCTGTCTGCCCTAATAGAGAGAGACAGAGATTACATACAGTTTGTGTTCTGTTCTGTTGTACCGGGCTTACTTTTAAAGATAGCAAAGAAAATTTAAAAATAGCTGTAGGAATGAATTATTACTTATAAGCAGAGAGCAAAAATAATTAATAATAACAACAAAACACGGTATTAATGATTGAAGACAAAAAATGAATCAAATTGTTTGAAAGATGAAGAAAGTTGATCCTGTTAATGTGTTATCCTGGTCAAATGGGGAGTTGCATCTCGGCATTCCTCTTGGTCCTCACTTCCATGGATGCTCCGTCCATCAATTTTGGGTGACGCCACTGCCTGCCTGGCATATGTAGATTCATTGGGAAGGTAAGTGCGCATTGTTTTTTCAAGTATAACACAGGGTTAAATCCGGCCTGTAAGTGTAAATGGAAAAACAAATGGGATATTGAAAAATCATTGAATAAAATAAATGCATCAAGTACGGTGGAGTGCAACAAGACAGAGAAGAGAACACTTTTAGACTGAGGCGGCATGGATAGATACATCATGTCTGTCTTCTCTGTTTACAGCATTTTTTAAGCTACACTAACAGGACAGAGCATGCCCACGGCACCGGGTCGTAACCAAACCTCCATTTAGCTGTAATTTAGACAAAGCACATATAGAGCAACCTAGCATTTCCAAAATTAAGTGAATAAATCAATGCACCGCTGTCAGTCATTCCACTGCACTCAACTCCACCACTATACAGACAAGTAGGTCTGCTGTGGTTCTTGTTGACTTGTGTTTACCTTCTATGGCACTTCATGAAACGCAGTTATTCCATCAATCATCTCCGATCCTAAGTACTGAATGACTGCGAAGAGTATATGTGGTCATCATGATCATGGTGTCCAACTCAGTCTGTAGTGTACCGAGTGAGTCCAGAGTCCATGTTCAAATATCCAATGGAAAGCCCTGCAGTAGAAGCACAATTTGTATTAAACAACAAGTCTTTTTATAGCCCCATTAACCAGAAACAGTTACAGGAGAACACATTATATACAGCAAAGCATTTTCCAAAGTAAGTAACTAAATCAACACACGGCTGTCAGTCATACCTCCACTAGTACACTCGCGACTACTCAACTCCACCACTACACAAACACATAGGTCTGCTGTGGTTGTTGGCTTATTTACCTTTTATACCATTTGAATTGAAATGCCCAGAGTTATTCCACCAATCATTTCCGATCCAACTGATTGACTGCGAAGATAGTATGGTCATCATCATGGCGTTGTACGTGTTGGCCAACTCCAACTCAGTCTATAGTGTTCCATATTATAAATTGCAACGGATATTAGTAGTAGGAGTACAATTTGGTAATTAAACAACAAGAAGGGAAACGTTGACTGTCACTTGAGTCACTTTTGGTTGGTAGATTAATTACTAGTACAGTTTGACTTCATGCACAACGTCATCAACATCAACAAAAAAAACAGCAATCACTCCGAGTCTGCATAGAACGCATGCATTGCCAACATTAGCACATTACCTGTCTTGCTCTTCTCTTTTGCTGTCAGATGCCTAGTTCTTTCTGACAGGTGTGTGTTTTTTTACCGAGCCTGTGGCCTCATTATTACTCCACATTCATTGAGTGTTAGTCGCTGTTTCTGTTTTCTTACTCATCTGTGGCACTTCTTTTTTGCAGTTGAAGTTGGTTCACATCATCATGGTCAGTGCTGTGAGATGGGCCGCGGCCTGGGTAGTGGTCATTGTTCAATTGAATTGAGTTTGCAGAAATGTGACATGTCAGCAAGTTTCTTCTAAGAGTCTATTGTCTTTCTCTGCCAAGTACCTTCTGTTCTGACATTGATGAGCTTTTATGCCTGCCGAGGCGGTAGCCTATTTCTGACAGGGACGAGTTTCGGCTCGGAAACAAAAGGAGGATACCTATAGTCACGTTTCACTTTTCTGGAGGGACTGTTAGAGGCAAAAGAAATTCCTGTACTATTCTCCGTCCAATGTCTGGCTTGAGGGAAATGTATTTAGGGCAAGTCAGGCAGATGGAGCAGGACACATAGGTCTGCTGTGGTTGTTGGCTTATTTACCTTTTATGCCACTTGAATTGAAATGCCCAGAGTTATTCCACCAATCATTTCCGATCCAACTGATTGACTGCGAAGATAGTATGGTCATGATCATGGCGTTGTACGTGTTGGCCAACTCCAACTCAGTCTGTAGTGTTCCATATTATAAATTGCAACGGATATTAGTAGTAGGAGTACAATTTGGTAATTAAACAACAAGAAGGGAAACGTTGACTGTCACTTGAGTCACTTTTGGTTGGTAGATTAATTACTAGTACAGTTTGACTTCATGCACAACGTCATCAACATCAACAAAAAAAACAGCAATCACTCCGAGTCTGCATAGAACGCATGCATTGCCAACATCAGCACATTACCTTTCTTGCTCTTCTCTTTTGCTGTCAGATGCCTAGTTCTTTCTGACAGGTGTGTGTTTTTTTACCGAGCCTGTGGCCTCATTATTACTCCACATTCATTGAGTGTTAGTCGCTGTTTCTGTTTTCTTACTCATCTGTGGCACTTCTTTTTTGCAGTTGAAGTTGGTTCACATCATCATGGTCAGTGCTGTGAGATGGGCCGCGGCCTGGGTAGTGGTCATTGTCCAACTGAATTGAGTTTGCAGAAATGTGACATGTCAGCAAGTTTCTTCTAAGAGTCTCTTGTCTTTCTCTGCCAAGTACCTTCTGTTCTGACATTGATGAGCTTTTATGCCTGCCGAGGCGGTAGCCTATTTCTGACAGGGACGAGTTTCGGCTCGGAAACAAAAGGAGGATACCTATAGTCACGTTTCACTTTTCTGGAGGGACTGTTAGAGGCAAAAGAAATTCCTGTACTATTCTCCGTCCAATGTCTGGCTTGAGGGAAATGTATTTAGGGCAAGTCAGGCAGATGGAGCAGGACTCTGAGGAGTGGGCAGTAAAATGCACAGAGGTGCAACTCCAGTAGGGAAATAAAAAGAGAAGACGGTGGTGATGGATTCATTTGTTGTGATTTGATTTGAGGCAGAACAAGACAGATACACACACAAATAAAGGAAGGTAGAAAGTAACAATTTGAAAGCCTAGTTGTCAGGGAAGAGGAGCTCGTCCTCAAACTCTGGTGGTTCGGACAGAAGTAGGTCATGTAACCCACTACTTGTGTCATCAAAGTCACTCTCCTCTTCCTGCTGTGATTCATCTATTTTGTAGTCCGGTGGTATAAAGTGCTGATTCATTTTGATCATGGTTAACCTCTCCATGCTTTTGGGAGAGAGACTGGTCCTTTTCACCATTACAATGGCACCAGCAGTACTGAAATCACGCTCAGAAGATACACTTGCGACAGGGAAAGCCAGATACGTTATCGCCAGCCTGCTGAGCAGTGTCCATTGGCTTCTTTTCCCATACCAATACACCAATAGATTTCCATCCATGAAGACCTCTGTTGGGTCATTCAGATACGCCTGGACCATCCGCTTAATGCTCAGGGGTGTTCCGATGTGCTCGGCCTCTTTTACCTTTGCATCAGCTCTGGGCTTACCATACCCCTGTCGTTGAAACCAATCAGTTGCCGATTGCAGTGTGGATGATCCTGTTCTTGCTGTTGATGTTATTGGTAGTGTTGGTGTCGGTGACTGCTGGGAGACAAACGCACTGCCCTCAGGCTCTGAAGTAGAACTTGACTCTGGAATCTGCCCTGGAGTACTTATTCTGGGCTGGGGCGGGGGGCCTCTAATTACCAGCCGTTCATTTTTAAAGTCAATGGCTTGCTCAGCTATCAAAGTTTTGTACTTGGCAACATCCACTTCTGAAAAAGGAATTACTGCCTTGCTGTTCAGAAATGCTTTGTACCGTGGATCCAAAATTGTGGCAGTAATGTAATGTTGATGTGACACATTGTTATTTTGAATACTTGTATTTTTAGATAAGTGAACGGCTGAGGAGACCGCCAAATAATATGCCACTTGTTTGTCATCCACACCTGCGTACGTTTCAGACATCTCCTTGAGCTGTTGCTCTAGCATGTGCAAGAATGGGATAGCTTGACCCATAGTACAGTCCTCCCTGCTGACTTCACGTGTGAAGACCTCAAAAGAAAGTAGCATCTCTGTCAGGCATTTAACGAGGTCCCATTTATCCATCTCAACGGTCATGCCTCTCACAGTAGGATCCCCTAATTTTCGCATGACAGAATAATTGAGTGGTATGTACTGCTCAAACAGATGATCAAGCATGTAATAAGTTGAATTCCAACGTGTTGGCACTTCCTGGATGAGTGCTTTGACTGGCATTTTATGCTCACGTTGAATGACCCTCAGCTGCTTCCGGGCTTTAAAAGAATGGTTGAAATGTGTGCATATTCTTCTGCAGGTGACCAGTAAGTTGCTGACTTTGTTTTCATTTTTCAGAAAGTCTTGAACAACAATGTTAATGCAGTGCGCCAAACACAGGACCCTGAAATAGCCACCATCTTTCATTGCCGTAACTACATTACTGCAATTGTCCGTGGCAACAAAACCAATGTTAAGCCCTCTTGGGCGCAGCCACTCAAAGACCTTGCTGTTAAGCTCATCCAAAATGTTTGCTGCAGTATGAGATTTGTCCATGGCAAACATGGCTACAGTTGAATGTTTGCGAGTGGCATCAAAAATCTCAGCAGCGTCAACACCAGCAGATATCTGTTCTTTAACCCCCATGAAAGAGATCCAGTGTACAGTTATTCTTCAAGGCATTTCCAAGCAATTCCAGCACGTCGTGATGTAGTACTGGAACAGCAACTCTGGCAAAATAGTAGCGGCTGGGAACCTGCCATTTTGGGCAGATGGCTGTCACAAATTCCAGAAAACCCATCCCTTCAACAAAAGAAAAAGGGAAAAGGTCCAGTGTTAACATTTTAGCCAGCTGCACATTGTACAAACGTGCTATTGGGTGGTTGCGTTCGTACTGCCCCTCCACCGGCCTAAACATGCTGATAATGGTGGGCTGCATGGTTTTCCTTCCTCTTAGGCTCAACGACGCACTTTTTTTCATTGCGGTACTCATTGCTGTCTCAGGCTGACCCTTACTGTTGTTCCACTGAAATGTTGCTGAAGATGTGGTCAACGATAACACTGCACTGCTGGGGACAGAGCTACTTTGTGTAGTACTACCAGAGAGAATGTCTCCCTGTCCTTCCTCTCCCACCATGATCGGATCTTCTTCTTCTACTCGTTTAGCACCACCAACACCAATGGTTGCAGTTTTTATGCCGCGAAGGTGGTCCTCCCAGTTGATCAAGTGGTGTTTTTTCAGATGGGTTACCATAGTTTGTACCAAGCTTACCCCGACTAACAGAGGTATTACAAATGGAGCATATAGCAATGTTCTCCTCCTTTTCACTAACCGTAAAGAAGTCCCAAACTGGGGAGCTTATTTTTAGCTCTTGCTGGAGGTGCCACTTCCAATGCCGGATGAACTGGAGGGTGTGCGTTGAATTTGACTCTGTGCTGTACCACTACATACTTCTACTGAGGTGGTGGTTGTGCTGGATGTAGGTCGCTGACGGGCCTTTGCTAATGCAAATATGGAAGCTGTAGGTCGTGTTGGTGTTACCTGTGTTGGAGGTATGCGTACTACATCCCTCACAGCAATTTTGGATAGGGTAATAATGTTGGTCTCCATCTCCTCGGAGCCGGGAGTGATGTTCGTGATGACTGGCTCATCATCATCATCATCCTGCTGTTCTACATCAACCTCCGTAAGTGTAGGGCTTTCTAGAACCTTCCTTTTCCCTAGCCTGGTCTTGGGACGTGTCTCCCTCTCAAACGCAGTTTGTTGCTTCCAAGTGGCATCTAGATCATCAGAAGGGGGGCTAGGAGAAGACCTTGGACTAACCCTCCTTTTCCTTGGTGGGGATTTGGAAGACAATGGAACCTCTGAATGAGTGGCTTCCTCTTCTTCCTCTGCATGAGGCTCAATTTCCTGAGCTGCCCCTACTTCGGGAGGAACAACAACTACTATTGCAGGCAGTGGTTGAGGCTGTTGTTGTTGAGCACTTATCTTCTGTGTTTCCTCCTGCGTTGATTGGGTACTACTTTGAAATAGCGATAAGTTTAGCTCAGGCTCAGCATCACTGCTTTCCACCATTAGTCAGGCTACCTCTTCCACAAACATGTGCTTGGGCCTGGGTTGGTGGGTTGGTGCCACTGATGCGGAGGTGTTGGCAACAAGGCCAGGGCTTTCCTGGTGTGCTGTACTGTGCACACTCAGGAAGAATAGGAATAGCAAAGAACAAAAACTAAAATGTAGTGGAGCCTGTGTTTGGCCTACATTTGTGCCTCACGTGGGATGGATGCAGCATCAGGGAGCTGCAGCCGGCAATGGGGATGGATTTGGAAGCAGACACGAGGAACAATGGAAAGACACGCAGGCCTATGTGGCAAAAACAGCACACTGCTAACAACCACCACAAAATGGCCCCCAGCCAAATGGTCAGGCCAGCCACAATAACAAGAAAGTGAAGACAAAGGACAGGACCAGGAAGTTAGAAACTCTGGGGAACTTCCTTCCTCTTCTAAAAAAAAATGTAAAAAAAAAGAAAAATGACTCTAAAAACTACAGCCAAATGACAACCTGAGGAGTTTTTTTTAGCAAAATGAACAAAATCATCGTTTTTTCGAGAAGGTTTCATGCCGCTCGCGAGATATTCTTTGCCAGATTGCAAATTATGCGGGTTTCAACATCGCGATCTTTACAAAAAGTTGTTATAGTGTTCGCGAACACGCATATTAAGCGCACAAAGAAGACAAAAAGTTTAGGTCTGCGTTGTCTTGCAGTGCGGAGTTGCCAAAACTGCGCGAGCTGAACACCTAGGGTTACCTACTGGCTGGAAAGGCCTATTTATTTAACACACACCAAAAAACTGAAATTCCACCCCAAAAAACACGTTTTGCAATTCAATCCAATGCCATAAATGGTGTTAAAATTCAACTGAGAACACAGAAACAGTTTTTAGGCACCCATGATGAGATGATTACCTCAAGGCCTACTGGCAGACTAGGCCACAAGCTTGGGACTGAAGCCTATGGCAAAAGCAAGCACACTGCCTAACTCCACAAAATGGCCGCCACCCACATGGCCAGGCCACCCACAGAAAGTAAAGACACTAGACAATGAATGCAGGCCTATGACATAAGCAGTGCACACAGCCTGGATGGCTCCACAAAATGGCCTCTAGCCACCCACAACAAAAAGAAATGGAAGACAGACAATGCAATCCTATGGCAAAAGCACACTGCCTGCGTTCACAAAATGGCCGCCACCCACATGGCCAGGCCACAACAACAACAAGCATAAGTCAAGGGGAAAAAAGAAAAGACATGCAGTTCTATTTGGAAAAAGCAGCACACTACTAAACTACCAACACAAAATGGCCCCAAGCCGCATGGATGGTCAGTCACAACAGGCTATGTTAAACAATGAACTCAAGCAGGCCTATATGACCAGACAAAGAAGGCCTGCTAAACAACACAGCTTTATTACAAAAATGCAAAAACGAAAACCAACAGGGCTACGAAAGTTTGGAAAGTTACACAGCAAGCACAAACATACATCCAACAAAGATATTTATTTATTAACAACACACACACACACAAAGTGAAATACACCCCAACCACATTTAGCAATTCAATCAAATGCCATCCATGCCCTACATGATGTTTAAAATAACATTCAACAGACACCAAAGAAACATGCACCCATGGGTACCTCTGGGCCTACTGGCTGAAACATCAAAGAAAAACAACTAGGCTCCTACTAAAACTACATGCCACCCACAACAACAAGAAATTTTATGAAAATTACAAAAATATATAGGTACAAGCCCCAACCAAACAAACACGTACACCAATTCCCAACTACACTTTTAA
The DNA here is from genome assembly GCF_964204655.1 of Triturus cristatus. Classification (NCBI taxonomy): domain Eukaryota; kingdom Metazoa; phylum Chordata; class Amphibia; order Caudata; family Salamandridae; genus Triturus; species Triturus cristatus. Next base: position 27,065,328 of record NC_140593.1, on the reverse strand, counting down.
ATCTCAATTCCAAAAGTCCTCAAATCCAATGATATATGATGCAGCAAACAGACACAAAAAGTGATCCTTCCAGCTCCAAAATCTAAATGAAAGTGAACAGCACATGGACAAAACACTGGGAGGAGCCTGCTGGACAGAAACAGGAAGTTGGAGACTCAGGGGCACTTCCTTCCTCTTGAAAAAAAAAAGTAAAAAAGGAAAAAGGACTCCTTGCACAAAAAACTACAGCCAAATCACAATCTGAGGAGTTTTTTTAGCAAAATGATCATTTTCAAGAAGGTTTTATGATGCTCGAGAGATATTCTTCGCCAGATTGTAGTTTCTGCATGTTCAGGATTCTAAGACTGCCGCCGGAAGTCAGCTCGGGCGTCCGAATGACGTGTTCGCGTTCGCACACTCTCGCGGGATCATGCGGCCATATTACAAATCTGGTGGCGAACGGATAGAAAATCGAGTCGGCGAACGCAGAATCACGGTAAGTCGTTACCGCGCACGGAAGAACCCATATTGACCGCGCAAAGAAGAAAAACAGCTAAGCTACGTTGCAGATTGCATAGTATTCGGTAGTTCACAAACATTAGCACAAAAGTTTGCTTATTTTTCTGGGTTTAACACTTCAGACCCGGCCTCATATTACTAGAGGCTTGCACCTACACCTGCAAAGAAAAATATGCTCACCAACACCAAGCTTATATACTTGCTTCCTTTATTTCCCAACAATCTTTACAGGATGTCAACTTTTGGAGGGACACTATATATACAAAATCTGTCAGGGATTAAAGATTGGCAAATTCAGGGAACAGAGGCCTTATTTAGAACATGTCTCATACCACTTCAGATTATCTTCCTGAACGACACATTGGAACAAATGTCTTTTCTTGGGTGAGCCAAGATCAAGGACTTGAACACACCTCGGATTCCCTCACTTACACACTTTGAAGGCTGGCAGACTTATACATCACACACTAAGGCTAAATTGGATGCCATACCAGATAATGTTTCTTTCAATTTATCAGACCCCCAATTGGAAGGGATGGTTGGTTTGGCCTATCAACACATATAGGTGTCAGTCATGATTCATGGGTACCACCAAAGGGTTTAGAATCCATAGGCCTGACCACTGCTATGTACAAAGAAAATGCACAGGGGTGGTGCCATCTTACATTATTGGGAAGTTATGCCTGTGGCTACAGACCTCAACACTGTCCCAGGTGAAACATCACCTGTCCTTACTCTCAGATGATATGGATGTCAGGGATTTTTTGTAGGTCCCCAGAAGCCATGTCAAAAACGCTTCTTGTATGCTATTTACAACAAGGTATGGAAAATCTCCCAGCAGGAGGCTCCTGAGAGATTGCTTGAGATTGATAGGGTTTTCATGTGTTAAATTAAATGCCTTTGTTGGATGTGTGTAGTTGTAACTTGCAAACATTTTTAGCCATGTGGATTTTCTATTTTGGCATTGTTGCATTAAAGATGTGTTGTTTAGTATGCCTCCTTTGTCTGGCCAGTGTGTGAGTGTGTTTCCATTGCAATAGTAGGCCAGCCATGCATGTGCCTTGGTTCCCCATGTGGCGGGGGCCATTTTGTACACTTCAACCTGCTTGTGTTTATTGTTTACCAGGACTCCTGCTTGTTGTTGTTGTGACCATGTAGCTGGTGGCCAGTTTGTGAAGGCAGTCAGTATGCTTTTGCCATAGGCCTGCATGTCTTCCAGTTGTTCCACTTGGTTTAATGCTTCTTGTTGTGGCCTGGCCATGTGGCTGGTGGGCATTTTGTGAAGGCATCTAAAGAAAAGGGGCGACCTGGTGTCCCTAAGAACCTTGGTTTAAAGTGTATCAAAAAAAGGGAGTTCTGTAGGGTATTCAAAGAGTTATTTCATATATATACAAAGTATCTTGAAACATGTATAACGCCCACGCCTCTGTATATGCATCTGAAGATTGTAATTAATCACGTAAAGGCCTTGAATGTATATCCACTTTGTATTTATATTAGAATTCATTCATTCAGATATGCTTATTTGATAAGGTTTAGAGACAATAACTGTGAACAATAGGTGAAAATTGTGACATATGTGCTCAAGAAGGTGAACAGTTTATGCAATATGTACAGAGTGATTCAAGCTTTATATACGGGGATAGAACAAGATAATGTATACAGTGGCCAGCCTAATAACCATAGGCACTGGAAGCTAATAATGCTTTTTCGTGTAGGGCCGTGGTTGGTCTGAGCCTAGGTGTAGCGTCGACGTTTCAACCCTTGAGGTGCTCCTTTCGGCAATCACTACGGGTCTTCATCAGGACTGTGTGTGGGTGGGGGAAAGACTTGTAACAGCCTAGTGTGGATCGAAGTTCTGGCCGTAAGTGTCCCTAAGTGACACTTGTCTGAAGATTATGTCAGCAAGCGAATGGCTCAAGTAGAGTACGGCAAACGGGGTGAATCAACAATGGCTGAGTAGGCATCAGTCCTGCTGGAGCTCAGGCGGATTACCGGATCTTCTAGTGCCCTACCTACATGTTAATTGTTCTGTGTGTGCCTACTGCTATGACTAGCAGGTGAGCAGCAGTGCATGGGAAGGTGGAGCGGGTGGCCTTTTTACTAGATGGATGAGAAGCCTTTTGCAAAACATGATAGTAAGTTCAGCACTGATGCTCACAGATATACTTTACGGCTAGAGAGAGCGTAAGATATTGAGATTGAATTGAAGCACGAGGGTGTGAAAACACATAAGCCCCTGCCTTAAGTTGATACAGGCCCGGCAGCTACACGTGTGAGGGAAAGCATTTTGTTTTAATTTTCAGTGCAGCTTGTATGACGTAACTGACTCCTCTTATTGCAGTTCCGGTAATCCGTCTGGTCTGTTGCAGCTAATAGAAGGCATCATTCAAATGGCAAAGGGTGATTGGCATTAAAAGTGTGATACTCCATCTGCTCCTGGAACTCAGCAGAATCTTGCATAGTTTTTCAATGTTTCTGCGGAATTCCGCGGAGTGATACTCCGCGAGTTCCGCTCAGGGCTTCTTATCTGCGAATTCAGGGATGCAAAGAGACATTTTGTCATCAAACCATTACATTTGTTACATAATTCTTGATTCTTGGTACAAAGCATTGCTGACCACGATCATTCCTTTTTCAGACGGGGATGTTGCCACTACAAAACTTGGATAGCTGGGCAAGCCAGTCAGCTAGAAAAATAATGGCCGTGAAGTAGAAGCCCACTCTTACAGGGCACAAGTACTGCAGGGTAGCATTCGAACTCAGAGCCTGAGGGCAGTGCGGTTGGATCGCAGCAGCCAAAACCACCAACAGCAAGAATAACAGCAAGAACAGGAACACCAGCCCCATAAATGGCAAATGAATGGTTCTTCTGGCAGGGATTAAGTCCAGTGCTCAGGCAAAGGCAATAGAGGCCGAGCATGGTGGAGCACCCATGACCATTGAGCGTATGGTCCAGACCTATCTAGATGACCCAACAGAGGTCTACTTTGATCAAAACCCATCGCTGTATTGGTATGGGAAAAAGTGCCAATACCCAGTGCTCAGTAGGATGGAAATACAATTTTTGGCTTGCTATGTAGTCAGTGTCTCCACTGAGCATGTTTTCTGTGCTGCTGGTTCTGTTCTGACAGTGAGAAGGACCAGTAATTTGACCCAAACTGTGGAGAGATTAACCACTATCAAAATGAATCAGCACTTTATACCACCGGATTATACCATACCTGCAGTACCATAGCAAAAAGATGACGGAGACTCAGGTCAAGGAAGCAGTGTGTTAGTTGACCTACTTCTGGTCGAACCACCAGAGTTTGAGGATGAGCTCTACTTCCCTGACTACTGGGCTTTCTAGATTCTTTCTTTCTTTGACGACAAATAAAAAAAAAGATATAGCTAAGGAACATTATTCATTTTAATATTTGTGTGTGTCTGGTTGACAAATCCATCCTCACTGTCTTACTCTTAGACACATTTTATTGCCGGATTGGAGTTGTAACTGTGTGACTCACCCTAAAGCCATTTCCCTCAAGCCAGACATTGGATGGAGAATATAAACCAATATGTGCCTGCTTTCAACCCTAGGCCCTGACTATATATCTTTTCCTAGCCTAGAGGAACTGCCCTATATGTGACATTATTATAATTCAATTTACAGCGAACAAATGGAGGTTCTGCATTCTGCAATTAGCCATCAAATCATGGTGAGCACACCGGAAGAACTGGTAAATGATGGCATACATTGCATGCTGGCTGATAGTTGTTTGTTGTGAATGTTGTGACCTTGATGTGAATGATATGTCGTCATTGTGTGCGTTGAGACTTGAGAAGAGATGATACATGTGGTGGCAGGAACTGTGAGACTGGGTGTTTGTTTGTTAAGCTTAATGTGTTAGTGATGATGATTGGGATTCACAATGTTTGTGACCTACCGACGGCTGATCAATAATTTTCCCCTGAAGGCTATTTTTTTCCTTCCCCTTTGAGAGATTGGTCATCAAGATTCCTTCACTGGGTCCAATCCACACTGTCCAGCCTGCTTTGTTTTATTGTTTATACTCCTCAAAGACTCATACCCAACCAGTCACTTAGATAATGCAAAGCTTGCAAACACAAATCTAGTCTACTCTAGTCTACACACAAAAAGTCAATGTTTCAATAATCAAAATTGTATTACTAAAGCCGATCCATTGTATTTTGAGCTGGGACGAGTCAGGACTTACTCAGGACACTATTGGTACGGAGTTGGACACCATAATCGGAGTCAGACTCAGGAGGATTAGACATGAAAGAATGACTTAGGGTCTGGACGTGAGTGTGCCTACTTCGAGAGCTGCCACCAGAAGAAGATGAACGTTTTCAAATTCATTGAAACCAATTGATTTGGATGATGATGACTTTGAAGTACCCTAAAGGTGAACCACAACATCAGACCTACACATGTCTGTCTAGTGGTGGTGGTGAGTGTGGTGTGACTGACAGCAGTGCATTGACTTTTTACTTCATTTGGAGAACGCTAGGTTGCTGTGTGTGTGTGTGTTCAGTGCTGTCTAGCTCAAATTTGAAGATAAGTGAAGGTTGGGAGGGGGGCCTGTTGTTGGAGGTAACTGCCAGAAACAGACATTTAACCATACTGCCTCTGAAAGTCGACTTGTTGCACTCCTCCTTATGCAGTTTAACTTTTCTCCTTGATTCTTTAATATCCTTTTGGTTTTCCATCTTCTAAAGGCCCTTTACTCTGTGCCATACTGGAAAAATAAGTCACACTTACCTTACCAAACCGCATCCACCAGGCACCCAAGATTGACTGACAGTCCCAGAGGAATGCAGAGATGCAACTCCCAATTTGGAAAAACATTATCATTTTTTTCTCTTTAATCGTTACAACTGTTTATGTTTGTTTAATTGACTCCTAAAAATATTGGGTCTCTCTGAGAGCAGACAGACAATTTCATTTACCTATACGAGTCTAGTGCTCATCATCATATATGCATTTCCTTTTCTTCCCCTAACAGATTTATGATGGTCAGCCACCAAGATGAATGTGTTGTCCTTTTGCAGTGCTTGTCTTTCTCAAACCTTTCCTTCAAATCCCCTTTTCCATCCATTCATTGAACCCCTAAACCTCTTACCTGGGCTGTGTGATTTATTGAGGTGTGACTAAATTAAATTTACACCATTAATTGAACACACACTAGGTCTTGAGCAACACCAACTCATGGCAAGGCGAGTATCTTCTTCTGCTCCAAGTACTGGCAATATATATATTAGATGGCCCACCCATGCGCAGTATTCAATAATAATTTTCTTTTCAGAGGAACATAATCCATCATAATTGCCAGCATCATCATCCTTCCAACACTAAAGGTTATGCTTGTCCACTCCATAGCTCGAGTCAACTTCAGTTTGCAACTTGTACTTGCCCATCATTCTGAATATTTATTTCACTTTTGCATTTCTTATCATGGTTTCTCGTTTGTCAGTTTTCTTCTTGTGTACTTTTAGTCGTACTCAAGTCTCCCTCAGTTGACTGTCACTTTTTTTGCAAAGCTTGCATATAAAATGGCATTAAATCAGTTTTTAATATGTCAATTAAATTAGTTCCCTGTGATGAATATTCCTCATCCTAACGGTTTGGCTAGAAGGGAGTTGAACCTCACTGAAGAATGCGGTGCTTTCACTCGTATTCGACTAGTCAGCTAGCTTAGAGCTACTGTATACTACTACCACGACCATGGCACCTTGGGAAACCATCACCCTGCAGCCATCCCGTCCCCTAATCACAGTTAAGAGAAGAACGGTGGGGGATTCATTCAAGACGCAATAATCTATATACTATGGAAATTAATTTACACACCAACACCCCTTCGAGTCCATAGGGATTAATGTAGTTGCAGACTGCATAGACTATGAGGAGAGAGTAGTAGGACAAGTGAGGGTGCCACATCTATCTGCCGGTGTGTCACACTATCAGCAGATTTCAAAAACTGGCTGCAGCCCTACGGCAAAGGAAACAGTACAAAGTAACCCTCAAAAAAGATTTACATCACATGTAAAACTGTACATTTGTTCCCCTAACAAATATAAACTAGAAGAAAACCCACACCTGATCAACCGCTCCCTAACCCCAACCAATTTCCAACAAAAGTCCAATTCTCCAAACAAATGTCCGTAAAAATAAATTGTGAAAAACCCAAAAATCTGATTTCCCCAACTTCCACATTCCTATCCTCTCCTCAACAAATACCACCCACTAAACAAAAGATTAAAAAAGGGACAAGAGAGGCCTAGCAGCGGGCTAGGACTCTGATCTTCCTCCTAAGCTGTTCAAAACACTCCTCCAGCCTGGCTTCCAGATGCACCATCCTCAGGAGCATGCAGCATTGAAGGCTCTAAAAGTTACGGGGCGGAGCAGCAGTGGTTCAATGGTGGCGTGCGGCTCTCATGGTGTCGTACCACCAGAGAAACTGGGGCCTGGCTGGGCCCGGGCGCATTGGAGACTGCAGCTGCTGCTACTTCCTCCTCCTCCTTCTCCAAGGCTGTCAGCCGCAGATAGTCTGCCCTGATGGCCTCCAGCTTTCTTTGCTGGGTCTTGGCTGCCTGATGGGTTGGGAAGGAGGAGCTATTTCAAGAAAGAAAAAAGACAACTTTTAACCAATACTCTTAGCAAAACAGTAACACATTAATGTATATATTGGCACAGAAGCACTAGCAGTACATAATATGACATTTGTGGTAGATATCCTGGATTCCTTTTTGTGAGAAGTTGGCCTGGCATATGCTGGTCACTAGTTAACGTGGCCAACTTGCACCAGTACAATTCGACTATTCTGGTAGATAGGTTTAAGACAACCTTTTAAAGAAAGCTATCCTAGTGGTAGCTGTGGAGAGCAGCCTTCAGGCTAAGTCTCAGAGGAATGTAAAGCTGCTTGGTTTACCTTATAATCTCTTGAATTACCAAATGAAAAGACACCACACAGGTATATATATAAAATATATATGTATTTATTACTAGACTCACTCTACTAATCTCTTTATGAGATTAGAAGTCAGGAACATATGCAAAAATCAATGTTTCACAACAAGTTAAGCACAAATATGGCTGGGGCCCTAAGGGTGTACCAGACCATATACTAAAAAAGAGGTTTAGGAATATCGACTTGCAAGGGGACAAGGCCTAGGACCTTCAGAATAGCTGGGGCCTCACTAATCCACCCAAGGCAGGTAAGTAAAGGACCCACGGGAGATGCGTTCAGTGTGAGAACACAGCCGCGGGTTCCCTATTGACTTCAATGGAGCAAGTCGCGGTTGGAATTTTAAAGTTCTAGGGTACTGTGGTAAATAAAATATTACCGGGACTGAATTTCATACGACATATTAAATAAAATAGCTCAGAATAATAAGAGGCAGAATCCGTGGTATAAGAGGTTTCTGAATGGGCTTTATTCCAAAATGGCCGACTCGAGTGGCGGCCTTCAGGTTCCGTCACCATGAAGGTTCAGGAAGTGAAGTACGATATTTTATTGACAGGAAATTGCTTTTATAGAACATACATTACAATGAAACAAATGTAGAAGGCGTAACAATTGATAAGAGAAACGACACTGTGAATACGTAACCGAAACTAGGCGTAATTAGGAGTAAAAAGAAACATGATTGGTTATGATTTCATGCATAGGTGGATCTTTAAGATAATACTTGGCAGAGATGCGCACGCAGCAGCATGACGTGTAATTGACGTGCAACTAGGGGGTGAAGGGGACTTGACATTTAGCTCTACATGTGGAGACGAAAAGTCTGGGGGGTCAAGTCAACCTAATCCCAAATCATATCTAACATCCTATGTTTAAAGAACTATGTTATCCACAAGGAAGGACTCTCGGACAAAATCTATTCTATACTGACTGTGTGTGCGTGCACAAGCGTCTAAGTGCCTATATGAGATGCAAGAGGCAGAAAACTTTCCATGGCAACTGAGCTACGAATTACTTGCATGAGGACAGAGAAGCCAAACCCTTTGCTCGGGAGCTAAAGGAAATGTTTACCTAAACTACTAGACAGGAATGCATCGGCTGAAGAGCAAAGTAGATAATTCGAAGGTGAAATACAGCTTCTTGGCAGCCAGGCGAAACTGGCCGAGGCAGGCACCGTTAGCTGCACAGGAAATAGGACAAAGTTCATGGATACAGATGCGAGCTCAAGCTGACGCTTGTCAGAGGCAGAGAGCAGGGAAAGAATTCAATGGCAGAATCGGGCCTACTTCGCCTGAACTGTAGAAATGGAGTAACTTAGCCATATAAAGTCGGTGGCCTTTCATACTTAGGAATCGAATATCCAGCCCATTAATGGCGGATCTGACAGAGGACATGTTGATGGTGGACGCACATGTATTTGCGTCTTCGAAACTGGAACTGGAGGGAACATACATGTGCTTGTAACATGCATATAGAACCGTTGGGGTCCAAGATAGGGGACATAACTGATCAGGAAAATCCACATTTCCACATTCCCTCCTTGTCCCCTACTTGCCCGTCAAGAAACATCAATCTTCATTAATCCATCGATTTGCTCATGGAGCATCATTTCTTCTTCTTTCTTCTTCCGGGATTTTGAACGAAAACCTTGATGTGGAATACACGATGTGGCACACAAACCACAAATCGCTGGTCCACATTGCAGGCATAAGCAGCAACTGAATAGCATAAGAAGGCCAATACCTAGGAAGGATAGAACTCTCCATCCCCAGGCTGATATCACACTCCAAAACCACCCGGACCACGTCCAAGTGCCTGGATTCTCGTGTATCTGGCTCACAATCTTATGAAGGCGTGTTATAGCTTTATATACAGATGGCGAATTTTCTGGTATGAATACGCAGCAGCTGGATCCGATGACCCTACAAGCTCCGCCCCTATCGGCCAGGATGACGTCAAGGACAAGACGATTTTGAAGAACAACAATTCTCATCACAGATTGTTCCTCTGTCAGATTGCCTAGGGCGGCTATAGTTTCATTCACTACAGCTTCAAGAGTCTTGGTTAGTCTACGTATCAGCTTACTATTTGAAATTGTACCTATATAGGGAAAAATACCTTTATTGAAATCTACATACTTGTCCCATGCTGTCTCAGTATAATCGACAACTGGGAGATCTCTTCGCTCTCTATTGTGTACTAAATGAACATTTCGATAATAATCAGGAGGAGCTAAGAAAACAGGTGGCAAAAGGAATGCTATGTAACAGGTACCATCCCAGTCTGGTGGTAGACCCATGTATGCAGTCTGACCACATATGAAGTAGGAGTGGCGTGAAGCTCTAAATGAAGATTTGCCTTCGTCGCTAAATTCTACTGTAGTAGTGCATTTGCTATGGCCCATATGTATGGAACCAACTTTTCTTATACATAATTCACCCTTAACTGGAAATACTGACATGGTGGGCAAAATTAGCTCAACTTCGGATTCGACATTCAGAATCATGAGATTAGGTGTAAAATTACCTAATCTATATACTTCATTTTCTAGATCAGTTCCTGTTCTACTGGGGTGACCCTCCTTGTCAGGGTAACAGACTTTGTATAACACTATATTCAGATTTCCCCATATCCAATGGTGTTGATAAACTGCTGTATCTGAATCTATAGAATTGATTAAACTGAACCATGCTCCACAAGAGCCATTATGTGTGAACGGATGTGGAAAGAAAGGCAGAACTCCTTTGTTATTCTGATATGGAGGGAGTCGGCCACACACCCAACAATTCGTAGCATTACTAGTCTGATGGGAATGATGTAACATACTAATGAAAGTGTTATTACGCAGCGCAAGTCTATAGGACAACTCATGTGGGGGTAGGTCACTAAAAGAATGTTCATCAGTTACATTGAAAACATGTTTAGGAACGGGATAATATATATGCAACAATATACTTGCAGTAATTATTATAAAACTCAAGAAAAACAAAATTAATAAAGTCACAATACAATGGCTACGCAATAATTTACAGTAAGCGTGTCGTTTCAATATTGTTCTGGATTGTTCATGATTCAGACCTAAGGGATACATGTCGGGGACAGATTCAACCGCTTCACCTTGGAGAGGACTTAAACAATCAAATCGTCCGACAGCTTGGGTCTGGATCTGAGTTTCAGTTTATAGAGTTCGGTGCTACTGGCCTCAGCCAAAGGTAGCTTTGAGTCAATGGGTGAAGACACACGGGGAGGACTGTTTATATCTGAAGGAAGTCCATGAAATTTCTTGATGTGGCTGGAATGGACCCAGCCCTTCCTGCCCTCGATCTTCACAGCTGTCCTTGTCGTCAGCAGGACTAACTTAGGAGTCTTCCACCTGGGCTCCAGCTGAGTCTTTCGGTCGAAATTCCTTACAAGGACGAAATCGCCTGGGATTACGTCATGGGGTTTCACCTCAGTGTTGTCAGGAAAAGCTGCAGCTACCTGTGAACGACAAGATTGTAGTGCAGACATCAAGGAAGCCAGGTAATCTGTCAGCATATTACAGTCAACATCAGTTATTTTACGAGGTATAGGCGTCCCCCACATATTCGGTGGTCTGCCAAAGATCACGTCATAAGGGGATAGCCCTGTTCGAGAGTGTGCTACCATTCTCATGTAAAATAGTGCAACTGGTAAGGCTACTATCCAGTCAACACCTTTTTCCTGACATACTTTAGACAATCTGATTTTCAAAATTTGATTATGTCGTTCCACGAGACCTGCTGCCTCGGGGTGTCGGACACAATGAAATTTCCACTGATATCCTAACAGAAGTGAAACATGTTTCATCAATTCGGATGAGAAAGGCTGGCCGTTATCTGAATATACAACACGTGGTAAACCATACCGTGGGAAGAATTCTCGAACTAGCTGCTTGGCAGTAGTCGGGGCAGTGTAATCTGATACTGGGTATGCTTCAGTCCACCGGGAAAGAGCACAGACAACTACGAGAACATATTTGAATCCTCGACATCGTTCCATCTGGATGTAATCCATCTGGAGGACTTCGAAAGGATGATCAGGAGGCTGAAATCCACCCTGCTCTACGGGAACACTTTTTCCTGGGTTAAACTGACAACATATCATACAGGTACGGACTTTTTGTTTAGCTGCTGCTCGTAAATGTTTGTTGAACCAAATGTGCTGAATGCTGTCTAGCATAGCTTTCTCTCCTAGATGCGCCGGACTGTGAATCATAGCTATAATGGCTTGGACCATTGAATCAGGAAGGAACCATACAGATTTCTCCTTCGTCATCCATCCCTGATCTGTTTGGATCCCTCCTAGTTCAGTCCATTTCTTTATCTCTTCTGCTGTGGCATGTGTCTGTATGTCAATTATGTCAAGTGCGGGATCCTTAATCGTCATACACTGTGTTGGTGTCGGAACTATTGGCTTTGTCATGTCGGATGTGCGAGCCTGAGCAGTCTGTTTAGCTGTTCTGTCAGCTAAATCATTGCCTTGAGAAATGATATCAGTAACCTTCGTGTGTGCTTTGCATTTCATAATCGATATTGCAGTCGGTAAATGAATTGCATCTAACAAAGCATGAATGAGGGACCCGTGCTGAATATGGGTTCCATGAGAAGTTAAATAACCCCTCTCTCGCCAAAGCACCCCGAAGTCATGTACGACTCCAAATGCATAACGTGAATCAGTGTATATATTAACTTTCTTGTTTGTGGCTTGAATACAGGCTTGTGTTAGAGCAATAAGCTCTGCTGCTTGGGCTGACAAAGTATCTATACAGTTTGTTTCAATAACTTCAGTGTCTGTTGTGACTGCGTACGCGGCCACTAAATCTCCTGTACTTGTTCTCATGCACGAACCATCTACATACAACGTCAGGTCTGGATCTAACAATGGAACGTCTGTTAAGTCTTGTCTGGGTTTTGTCTTTATCTCAATAACTTCAACACAATCATGAGCTAGTGGGTCTGTACCCATTACGGGCAAGAGTGTAGCAGGATTCAATGTATTACAACGTCTGATTTCTATGTGTGGCTGAAACAATGTCAACTCATACCCTGTAAGTCTAGCTACGGTCAAGTGTTGTGTTTGCGTTCGGTTCACAAGAACCTCTACTGCGTGTGGTACTTGTACTGTCAATGGATGCCCTAACACTATGGCATCGCTTTGTCTGATTGCTAAGGCTGTTGCTGCCACTGATTTCAGGCACGCAGGCAAAGCCTGAGCTACGGGATCTAATGTACTGGAAAAATAAGCACATGGCTTGCGTGATCCTGCTTGTTCCTGAGTGAGTACTGACAAAGCAGTACCTTCACGTTCTGTAACAAAGAGTGTAAAATGCTTATAGTAACATGGCGTTGCTAAAACAGGTGCTTGACATAGAGCTTTCTTTAAGCTTTCAAAAGCTTGTGTGTGTTCCTGCGTCCAAGGGAGGATAGTCGATGTGGCTGCCTCCTGTGATGTCAACTGAATGAGTGGTTTCGCTAGAAATGCATATTGAGGGATCCACTGCCTACAGTATGAAGTGAGGCCTATGAAAGCCCGCACCTCCTTTTGTGTCTTGGGTATTGGCATGTTAGCAATTAACTGGATGCGATCAGGTGTAAGCTGCCTTCCCTCCTTGGACAGCGAGTGACCAAGATAAATAACTCGCTGGACACAGAATTGCAGCTTAGAAGGAGACACCTTGTGCCCCTTGTCGGCCAGAAAACGTAAAACTGTCAAAGATGCTTTTTCACATTCGGGTTCACTTCGGGCGGCGATCAGCAGATCATCGACGTATTGAAGCAGTGCAGTGTTAACTGGCATGTGTATACTGTCAAGTTCTCGTTTCAGTGCTTGGCTATAGATGCTGGGACTTTCTGTAAATCCTTGAGGAGCGCGTGTGAATTTAAAGCTTCGTCCATTCAAACTAAATCCGAACAGATATTGGCTTTCCGGATCTATTGGGACGCTGAAAAAGGCATTCTTGAGATCAATTACTGTAAAGAATGTGGCTTGTGAATCAATAGCTGTCAATAATGATGAGATGTCGGGGACCACAGGAAATTGTGGCACAATGCACTTGTTTAATTCGCGCAAATCAATAACTAATCGATATACTGGCGGAGCCATTGGATCAGTTCGTTTAAGAATCGGAATTATCGGTGAATTACATACATTGGAGTCGGTTTCCACAACCACTCCTTGGGCAACAAGCTCGTCAATGATTTTCAGTAAAGCCGCTACAGCATCTTGCGGTAACTTGTATTGTCGCATTCGTGGTAGTACCACTCCTGCCTTTAATGTGACTCGATATGGTGTAATGTTCATGCAACCAACATCAGTAGGGCCTTGTGCCCATAGATGTGCGGGTAAGGTCTGTAGTCGGGGATCCATGTCTCTGGATACATAGTGACCTTTAAAATCACGTAAAAACAATCTTACTCCTTCCGGAGAACAACAGATAATAGCCCCTAGGGCTTTCAATGTCTTTATACCTAACAAGTTTTCCGGACATGATTTAGTAAGCAATAAATCAGTAGTTCGTGTCAAGGGACCAATCGTAAGTGGAAGTGGCTGTGATACTTCATTAACAATAGGCTTTCCTGAAAAACCAAGGGAAACATTTTGAGAGCCTGAGAGGGGTGCCCCTGGAACTTCACTACGTTTTATGGTTGTTCGACTTGCCCCTGTATCAAGTAAAAATTTTCTGTCTTGACCTAATAATTCACTATGTACATAAGGTCCTTCTTGATCTACTGGGATCTCAATAAGGGGTAAGTCAACTTCCCTCTCTAGGCTGTTTCATGTGTAACGCTGATATTCAGGATATTCATACTGTGCGGTCTGGTACAGTTGTCGTGTAGTTGTTTGTGTGGCAGCAGCAGGCAACGGTGGTGCAGCTGGCACAAACTGTATGGGCTGTTGTGAGGCTGGCATAGACTGTTGCTGAGCTGGCATGGCCTGTCCATGCTGTGTAGCTCCTTGTTCATTCTGATCCTGTCTGACTAGTCGTGGTCTTTCTTTTGCAATACCTATGGCTATATTACGCTTCAGGACTTGACAATCGTGTACGTAATGGCCTAGTTGTTTACAGTAATTGCAGGTTCCTTTTACAGTAACTGCTGAATCTCCGGAATGTGTCACACCCTTTTTGTGACCATCCGCTGGTACTGTCTGGGAAACTAGCATTTTCATTTTAGTATCCTTCATACGTCTTTGCTCGTGTTCTTGTTCATCTCTAATTCTATTGTGATGATACTGTAACATTTGTAGCATTTGTGACGGAGTGTTACTTTGCCAGGTACTCTCGAATTTCAATATTCTATTCTTCACTGGAGGCAATGCGTTTTCCACTAATTTTGTCACAAATAAATGTGGATATGAGTCACTACTTGCTCTTATACCACTATTTATACCAAAACATTTTTCAAATCGGGCATAATAATCACTCGTGTCTTCATCATGCTTTTGTTTACAGGCTGTGATTGCACCCCAATCTTCCTTTTTCGTAGTTAATAAACGTGGCAGTACCTGCACTAGTAAACCTGGTAATGCTTTAACTTTATCCCCGAGTCCTGAACCTGCAGTTCGGGCCTTTTCTTCTGCTTCTAATGCTGTCCAATCTATCTTTTGGTCTCCCACTTCCCACTCTTTTTCTTTCAGTTTTTCATAAATGCCAGCAGGCATTAGCACCTTTAATATCGTCATAATATCAGGATAGGTATACTCTCCCATCAGTAACATGTCTTTAATTTCTCGGTGAAAACCCGCTGGGTCTTTGTCATGACTGGGTACTACTTTCTTCATTTCTAACAATTCGATTTTTGTTATGGGTGTGTATACAAATACACGGTGAAACTGACTGTCTTCGCCCTTTATTGGGTGCACTTCTCGTAAGGGATTCTGTCTATCCATGTAGTACGGTGTTCCTTCTTTGTTGGGGATCGAGAAAGGATCTGGGCTTACAAAAAGAACATACTGCTTACGTGACATTAGTATTTCTTTGATTAACTTGTTACTAGAACCTCTCCACCTATCCGCAAGTAGTTCAGTTAATATATCAGGTAAGGGACCAGGATCAGCATGTTGGCTCTTATATAATATAAGAAGTTGCTGAATCATATAGATTCCAGCTAAACGTTGTTCATCTGGGCTGAGGTTTAAAAACGTGTGTGCGACTGTCACATCACCATATTTTCCAGGACTGTCCATCCAATGAACAGCTGACCTAGCTAATTCTTGCTCGTCCATAGAATCGAGGAGGTGGTAACCCCTTCGTTCTCGGAGTATTTTATCTGCGGCTTGAAACAAACGTTCGGGAGACTTCATATTTATTATAGGCGTCGGATAAGTTCTGCTATTGTTTGGACATACAGAGTGTATTGGATCAGAAAAACATCTAGTGTTATTACAGGGCCTTCCTCTACCTACATATGCTATGGTGTCTGACTGTCTTACGGAATCCCCTGATTCCGACGCTTCATCTTGCTCAAACGCGTCTGTCTCCAATCTTTCTTCATGTATACGTTCTACTTCTTTCCTAATTTTTCGGCACATGGCTACTATACTTCCTTGTTTATCATGTTTTCCGTCTGATATATTCTGACTCCACTTAGTCAGAGTTTGCATTATTTCCGGGTCTACCCCCGGTCGGTCTTGATTTCTGATCACACAATTTACAAGAAAACGCAACAATTCTCCCTGTATCTCTACTTTCTGGTATTCCATAGCTCTGTTAATGCATTCAGGATCTTTCCCTGTTTGAACAAAATGATATATGCTATCTAAATGCATAGCCATTCCTGGCAGCTTTCCTAAAAACGATGCAGCTCGTCTAACACGTAACGATGCTAGGACCATTTCGTCCTCTTTACCGGGCACCGGATCATATCTACAATCTATCATAAGATCCTTAAGCATACGGGTATTTATAAGTTTGGGCGTACGTGCATGTACTGATTCTTGGA
Source organism: Triturus cristatus (assembly GCF_964204655.1). Taxonomy (NCBI): domain Eukaryota; kingdom Metazoa; phylum Chordata; class Amphibia; order Caudata; family Salamandridae; genus Triturus; species Triturus cristatus. The sequence goes on along the minus strand of NC_140593.1, from coordinate 27,048,899 downwards.
AAGAAAATTTGCTCACTCGGGGTGGCGTGGAATGAATGCTAGTAGCACCCCCCGTAGCCCCCTCTAGGGTACCGGACGTGAAAGGATTCGTTGAACGTGCTACAGCCACTACAGGTGTGGCCCCAGCTGTAGAATCGGTTGCGGGGACAGATGCGGAAGCAGATGTGCTTGCCGAAGCTTGTGTCGTGACTTGTGTCGGAGCTTGCTGTGACGCAGGGACAGATACCTGGTCTTGACGTTGAACCCCCCCAGCAGACGGTCTATGTGGTGCGGGGTTAGCATACTCGGGAGCTGCGTCATCTAGATATGAGGAAAGAAAAATATCTTCCGCGGTTCTGGGATGTCCTTTAGGATGTACTTTTATCGGAAACAATGGGGGTGGCAAGTCTTTTGGTATGGCCGCAGTAGCTTTTGGCAATCCTTCGGCCAGAAGGGGATACATTCCTTTTATAAGGGCATTTCTTTGTCTCTCTGTTTGTTCTGCTTGTACTCGTGTACCTTCTTCAATCAACAGATTTTCTCGAACCTTATTTGCACTTGCTTTACTTCTCTCTTCCTGTCTTAACGCTTTTTCGGTGCGTCTATGCGATTCTTTACGCCATAACTCAACAGCGTCTTTCTGTGACTGTCTAGCTTTCCTCTTCCACAACTCTTCTTCTACTTTCATGATACATTCCACATCCCAGGTCCCAGCGACGGGCCATCTCTGACTTTCTGGTAACTCTTTGGTGTAGTCCACCCATAGATCTAGGAATAATATGGCGTCTAAGCCATGCTTGTGATACATAAAGTGCCCTGGAGTGTCCCTAGGAGGAATAGGAACTGCCTCTTCAAGCACCCCTTTTCTAGTAGTGATCTGTCTTAATTTCGAAAAGAGCGGCATATTGACAACTGATTCTGATACTTAATCTTGAACACACTTAATACGGAAAAATACAATAATAAACAGTGAACAATGAACAATCATTCATACCACAATATGCAGGACTTTTTAACACATTAAACATTAAACATTAAACATTTTAAAAATGACCAACAATGATGACAGTCTGCATAACTAATCACCAAGCTGAATTCTTGACAATAACTAGATACTTCGGAATACTTGATTTACTGCTAAACAGTACATATACACTGCTAAACAGTGCAGACCGGATTTGTGTACCCAAATCCGTCTTGACCGGCACAACCTATGTGCGCGTCAGCACGCCTCCCCCGTGATGGTACTCACCGGGTAGCTCAAAACGAAAGGCCTCGGAGAATGGACTGGACTCGACTGTGGACATCGGACCATCTGGACATCGGGACTTCGAAAACCTGGTGGGCCTCTGTATACCTCGGATCTTGCTCTCTCAGCTAGGCTCTGGTCGGGATACTTCGCACTTCTCACCGCCTCGTCTGGGTTGGTCGCAGCCTCAGTCGCCCCCGCTTGACCGGAGGGAGCTACAGGAAATCCTGCTGGTACGCGTTATGGTCCGTCCAGCTGTGGCAGGAGACCGGGCCTGCAACGCACCTCCGGCGCGTGAGATGAGAAAGTGTCCCTATTCGGGCGCCAATTATGTGGTAAATAAAATATTACCGGGACTGAATTTCATACGACATATTAAATAAAATAGCTCAGAATAATAAGAGGCAGAATCCGTGGTATAAGAGGTTTCTGAATGGGCTTTATTCCAAAATGGCCGACTCGAGTGGCGGCCTTCAGGTTCCGTCACCATGAAGGTTCAGGAAGTGAAGTACGATATTTTATTGACAGGAAATTGCTTTTATAGAACATACATTACAATGAAACAAATGTAGAAGGCGTAACAATTGATAAGAGAAACGACACTGTGAATACGTAACCGAAACTAGGCGTAATTAGGAGTAAAAAGAAACATGATTGGTTATGATTTCATGCATAGGTGGATCTATAAGATAATACTTGGCAGAGATGCGCACGCAGCAGCATGACGTGTAATTGACGTGCAACTAGGGGGTGAAGGGGACTTGACATTTAGCTCTACATGTGGAGACGAAAAGTCTGGGGGGTCAAGTCAACCTAATACCAAATCATATCTAACATCCTATGTTTAAAGAACTATGTTATCCACAAGGAAGGACTCTCGGACAAAATCTATTCTATACTGACTGTGTGTGCGTGCACAAGCGTCTAAGTGCCTATATGAGATGCAAGAGGCAGAAAACTTTCCATGGCAACTGAGCTACGAATTACTTGCATGAGGACAGAGAAGCCAAACCCTTTGCTCGGGAGCTAAAGGAAATGTTTACCTAAACTACTAGACAGGAATGCATCGGCTGAAGAGCAAAGTAGATAATTCGAAGGTGAAATACAGCTTCTTGGCAGGCAGGCGAAACTGGCCGAGGCAGGCACCGTTAGCTGCACAGGAAATAGGACAAAGTTCATGGATACAGATGCGAGCTCAAGCTGACGCTTGTCAGAGGCAGAGAGCAGGGAAAGAATTCAATGGCAGAATCGGGCCTACTTCGCCTGAACTGTAGAAATGGAGTAACTTAGCCATATAAAGTCGGTGGCCTTTCATACTTAGGAATCGAATATCCAGCCCATTAATGGCGGATCTGACAGAGGACATGTTGATGGTGGACGCACATGTATTTGCGTCTTCGAAACTGGAACTGGAGGGAACATACATGTGCTTGTAACATGCATATAGAACCGTTGGGGTCCAAGATAGGGGACATAACTGATCAGGAAAATCCACATTTCCACAGTACTTCGGGAGAGTCTACAAGCAAGTCAATTACAGGGTAAGTAGTTCGAGAGCCAACACACACAGGAGCACCGTAGTGCAGGAGTTACCTCACCCAGGGAAGCCGGGTGCATACGTGTCTTTTGGTGTCGGGTTGCGGTGTCGTTTTCAATGGGAGCCAAAGAAGACTTGCTGCTTGTGAAGACAGAAAAAGTGTCCGGTGGAATCCAAGTCTGGATTCAGAAGAAAGAGGACCTGAAAGCAGAGGAGACAGTGTTCACAGTCACTTGCCAGTGACCCGGGGCCAGGAAGCTGGATGCCCACAGATGTCGGTAGATTTCAGGTGATCACGGGTGTCTTGACTCTTCAGCCACGAGGTTCAGGAGGTGTCGACATTAACCAGGAGCTAGATTCAGAGTGTCCCACAAAGTCTTCAGCTTATTGAGGTGTCGGCAACCAGATTGGAACCAACAAGCCTTGGCAACAGGAAGTCTTGTGGAAAGTGAAGAAAGTCAGCGGTGCAGACCAGCAAGGTTTGAGGGACTCACCCAGCAAGGGTCAGTCAGGGCAGGCCTGGAGCAACCAGGGGAGCTCTTTGGTTTGGTAGCAAAGTCTTCAGGGGACCCATATGCCAACAGGCAAGGGATTGCGAAGACGCCTTATGAGGATTCACTTCACAGGAGCCCACAGTCACTCTGGATGAGGTAGGCCTCTGATCTTCAGTGGATATCCTGCTGGAGGCTTGGACCACAAATGGTCCAAATCACAAGTTTGTAGAATGTCGTGAAGGGATTGCACTTGACAACAGTGCATGGTACCCGTGTATTGCTGTTCCTCGTCACTCGTGGGATCCACTTGCCTCAGCTTCACTGGGGACTCACGATGGCCTTTGAGAAGTCAGGAAATCCACTTCTGGGGCTGCAGGAACTTCAGACTCTGGCAGGAGCGGGAAAGTTTGCGACTGCTGATTCAAATTTGTGGTGCCTGCCAAGCAGGGGAGTCACTCCTTGACTCCAAGGGAGATTCTTCAGTCTTCCAAAGGTAGTGGAACGTCGAAGGTCCAGGATTCTTCTTCAGAGCGTCATCCAGGGATATCTAGTTTGCAATGGCAAGGGTTGCCTAACTTATACTAGAAGGAAGGGAGGGACTAGCTCTCTGACGCCTCCTATGGGAGGGTCAGGGGAGTGAGTGGCTACACCCACTTCCCTTTGTCCAGTTTTGCACCAGAGCAGGGGCAGGTAGCCCCTGAACCGGTTTGAGCTGGCATATGCACAGAGGAGCCTACTGCTCCCCCAGTGCCGGACTTCAAAGCACTCGAGTAGTGCACCCACCCAGCCCCAATACACGAAATCCTGTTTGGGAGGTGGTTACACCTCCTTGTGACAGGATGCCTATTGTTGGGCCTCCTCCACTGCGAGTTTCGGTCAGCAGCAGGAGGGCAGCCCAGTGTCTGTGCTGGTGGCATCCATTATGTGATGCCAGGGCTCTTTAGGATTCTACCGTGTTTCCACAGTAGGTACATGTCTACCCCTCTAGAAGGGTGGGATCATACTCCCACACCAGATACTGGTGCGGGGGTATGATTTCAAAGTGTTTTACACCAAACACAACATGTTTTGATGCAGCCATTCCAAAGTTGGCATTAACCGCAAGGTTATAATGCACTTAAGAGTATATGGTTTAACCGCATCCACAAACAGCCACAGAGAATAGACTCTGAGGGCTGCAGAGGGGCTCTGCTCAGGCAGAGGCACCCCCTCACATGGAAACCAAGCACCCTGCCCTCAGGATTGATAGGGCCTGCCTTAGGGGTGACTGATAGGTTTATATGTGTGTGTAAGGTGAGATATAGGGAACCAATATCTCAGTGAGGAGTGCTAACACTACCTCACCCAGGCTGCAGTAGCAGGCCTGTGGTGTCAGATTTAGTCAGCTTCCTGGGGGTGGCATAATACATGTTTCAACCCCTGGTAGGCCTGTGAAGTACCTATGCCCTTGGTACCTAAGGTACCATATACTAGGGGCTCATAAGGTAGAGCAGTATCCCATCACTAGTGCATGTAATATGCACTCCAAGTTGTTTAGAGAGAACAGAGAGGCTGGGGCCCTAATTAGCAGGGTCCCAGCCAGTCTATAGCCAGAAACCAGTGTTAACATCAGAAAACAACCATTGGCAATGCCAATCGGTCTCGCCATTGGGATCTTATATGTATTTAGATTTGCAGCACATTAGCCTGGGTGCTGAAGCATATACTGTTCTTTAACATGGAGGGAAAGTAAGCACCAAACTGCGTGACACGCCAGGTATGGGAACAGATGGTCATACCGGACGTGGGCGGCGGCGCTTAACTCAATGAACCGTAAGTATGCCAGTATCCTGCCTCACTGCTGCTAATGTTAACGCCTAAAAAAAGGTGGCCAGGAAGTTGATACACTGTATTTTTGTTTGAAGCCTAGGTGTTCCTGAACTGTTTGAACTTGGGCGCTAAACATTGAGGACCATAACGACCTAATAACTCTAAATGGATGCACCAGAGAGAGCTTCTGGACCTTCTCGTGGGTGACGAACTTGCCATATCAAATTGGGCTTTATGTAATACACTTTCCAAACTGGAGTGCCATTAAATAAACTGGTTTATTTTTCCGTGTGTCTTTCCGCTCAACTCACTTTTAATTTACCAGTAGGACTCTGCTTAAAACAGGTATTTACATTTTGAACAGTTACATTCACTTTGACATAATTTGGGGTAAATATGAGAAAGCATGGGCAGGCACCAGCACTTAGACACTGCACAAGAATGCAGCTGCTGTTTGTGAGCAAACATGTCTTGTTATATAAATGAGGACAGGATTTTTCAAAAATACTCTGAGCGCATGTCCTATAGCAAGATGATATACTGCCACGCCCCTCTCTGAAGGAACCTGGCACGTTTAAAAGCACCACATTACAAATGTAAATGCAAATGGTAAGTTGGTCTGTAGATTTCGAATGCATCAGACGGATATATGTCTTGCCCTGCGTTGCTAATTAACATTATGCATTCAACAGCAGCAGCAAGAACACATCTTTCAAAAGCAGAAAATACCTTTCAGAATCCACGTGCGCCAGAGGGAGAGGAGGCGGTATTGAGATTAAGGAAATTATAAGTGTTAATGGAGAAATTTTTTTACAAACATGTGGTCTTGCCTCGCTGCAAACCTTCTGGGAGTTCTTATATGCTGACTCTCGTATTTTAACATACAACCCAATCTCTAATTATTGTCAAATTTACCAGCGATGTCAGAATCTTATTGTATTAACCTCGTGCACTGGTTCAAGGGAAATGCAATCAATCCACTCCCACAGTATTTAGCCATCTTAAATTTATCATTAGAATGCGGTTTAAAATATTTTTATCCTAAAAAATCGATATACTTGTAGTGGATGGAATTCCACTGAAATTAATCAAATGTACACGTTTCCTATTACAAATGTAAATTATAGAAATAAGAATATTTTACACAATGTAAGAATTCTTGTCAAGCGGCCAGTTCTGTTGACAGGGCCTGCGGGTGGCAGACCATGCTCCAGGTGTAATTCCAAGCTGAAAAAAGCGAAGACTCTATTCCACTCTCATCTTTGAGCAAATGAATGGATGCCACGGCGGATTGCGTCAAGAAGTTAAATGAGCAGGTGAAACCTTTGCCTTGATAGCCGAATGCTGGCGCTATCATTCCTCCAGAACACTGGGGTATATTGTTGCAACCCAGCAACTGACTTTGCATATCAGCAACCATCGCAGAGCCTAATTTCAGATGCAGTTTGGAGGTTAAGAGGGGCATTTGTATAATTCTGAAATGTAAATATCTTGTTTAATATGCAGACAGGCAAGCTGTCACTCTCTGGCTGTTATGCCACGTCATACCATAAATGAATGGTTGCCGGGACAGACTTAGGTGAGTGGTCTGCCAGGCACACATTGAAACCATCTCCCTACTTTGGGTCAGCACCCTGCAGCCTTCTGCTGCAATGACGTGCTAGGCACTAACGAGCGCTCTTTAAGCAAGCACGCGGCTGACTTTTCTTAAATCTTCCCTCTGCATAGACAAGAAATGTATAAATACAACGCCTAAGTAATCTCACTGCTTGTGAGCCTTGGCGTTTGGAAGCGACACTAATTGCTGCAACTCTCTAAAAACATACCAGCTGCAACACGCACATGCACAAAGATTAAAAGAACTTCATACACCGAGACAATCACAAAAATACAACCTCGCTTGGCTCGCCTGGACCAGGGGTTGGAAAACCCCTGATCCAGCAGCATAAAGGGTGGAGTGCGGCGCTGTGGGAAGGTGACAGCGAGACAGCTGATCATCTAATGCTATAAGAGGCACACTGACCAACGATAATATAACTCTGTTGGCATTGTATAGTTTATTGAAAATGAATTTTGATTGGATAAGGAGATTTCACTGCATAAGAACTTTGAATAGTTCTATATCTCATGGCACAGTATGTTAAACTTAGATTCTTTTGGTTTGCCAAGGACTTATTTCTTGTGTTTATTTTCTGGTATTTTGTCCTGCTCGGGTACCGTGCATGCTTCGTTTGGTTTACAAACTTTCATCAGCTGTGCACACAAACGTTTCTGATAGACGCATACACTTACTAGCAGCTGCAGAGAACAAGTTCGGTGAAAGAAACAGGGCGGGCTACTTATGACCTTAAAGATGACACGACGTGCGTCCCTCATTTAAATTGGGGTAATATCTATTAAAAGTCGTAACTGTAGCGTTCTTTCATCTTGCACCGGATTTATTTCCGGTGTTTATTTTCAAGTATTTTGTCCTGCTGGGGCACGTTGCATGCTTGGTCTGGATCACAAACATTCGTCGGCTGTGCACACAAACTTTTTTGATGGGCAAATACACTTATATGGACACATACACCTATAAGCAGCTGCACAGAACAAGCAACTGCCAAAGAAACAAGTCAGGGACTCAGTGTGCATCCCTGCTCGTACTCCAGGCGAGGAAACTTTTGTTTCAAATAAGTAGTTACCACAAAGGGGTTGGGTTGATTTATATCAAGCAGTTCCACTGGTTATCTCACGTGTGTCGTTTGATCTGAAAATATGGGGCCCTGGAAGCAAAGAGTCGGTCCTAACCTCTTCGGACTATGACGATGCAGCCTAGAACGGAGGCAGCACATGCGCACTAACTTCCCGAGAATCATTCTGTGATGCATGGAGGGGCCCTGGAAGAGAGCTCTGAGGCTGTTTTCATTTAAAGTGATAGCGCTTGCACACTTCCCGTGCAATTACGGGGGAGCTCAGGGAAAGCGAGAGGGAGGAAGGGGTTAAGGGTGGGTGCATTGTGGGAGGGTGACTCGGGAAACAAAGATAAACCCTCATAAGGAGCTTGTCATGAAGCGCATAGGTGGCTTAACACGTAAAGCTGCCGACTTTGGAGCTGAAGATCAGGGTTCGAACCTCAGCGTGGGCTATATCACCTAACCCTAAATAAATAAACAGCGATCTCGGAGGAGGGTCGGGAGAGATAAAAAACAAAATACAACACATATGGAGACAGATAACATTTAAGAAAAAAAAACACTGTCAAATGTAGCAACTGCAGGAAATCAAAGGGAGGAGGAGGCTCAACATATAACGCTGCCGACTTGAGCCTCAGGGTGGGCTGTAATAATTAAATGGAGATCTCAGATGGGGGTAGGGAGAGACAAACAAAACAAGCATTGGCAATGCAATAGTACAAGGGCGTGAGAAGGCGACGGAGGCACAGGAAGAAAGTAGTCTGTGCAGTAAAGGGGCCAATAGCCGTGGAAGGACACAACTGAAGACATGTCAATCATAAGGAGGGACTAACAAGCCTACAACCAATCGGATGGCAGCATTTAAGAAATAAGCTAATGAAAATAATGGGTGGAGAGTGGGTGGAGCTTCCACAAAGCTTCCATGCTATAGTGTATACTGCATGTCTCAACGAGACAGCGCAAGCGCTGCCTAGGTGAGACCTAAAAAGTGGGGGCAACATAAGTGCAGATCCTACTCTCTTACACTTGGCCCCTAAGATTTGGATGTGGTTAGAGGTTCAGACATAAGGCACTATGGAGTAGACAAATATTCTTCTTCTCTCTCTTGTTTAGCTAAATTATTCTTGTAGTCATGCCAGCTCAGCTTGCGCCCTAGACAGACACATTTGTGTCTCAGACTAGTGTTACTGTACCACTGTTTGCAGGTAGGTCAGCTATACTACACAATTATCTCTTTTTCTATTATGGCCATGATCTGTTAAATGGCAAATGCTGTATTTTACTTTCACCCTCACTACAACAAAGCAAATGAATAATACATGAATAGCTACTAATATGAATGATGATAAATTGCACAAAATCACATGAGGTACTACTACTGTAACCATGCAGCCGATAGGCCACCCATGGCTGATACTGTCGAAATGCCATGGGTAGGGAGTGGGCCTAGGAGGGAGGCAATTGCTGATGGATGGGTACGTAATATATATGTTGTACTTGAAAACTACTGTGAGTCAAGGGAGTTGTCTGAAATACATACAACCTCAAACCTTTGAATCAAAAGCTTGATGAAAAAAAACTCCTTGTTTATTCTTCTTCCAGGGACTTTATCATTGCATTGTTCTTCTAGCATTATTTTTTCATACTTGGCTTTGCTACTCAGGCACAATTTAAGGTTTACATTTTCTTCATCCAGTCTTTCACCTATAATTGAATACCATCCATCCATCCATCCATCCACCCACCCAAACATGGCTACCATGCTCAACAAAACTTTCACCAACATACATTCGTCATTTAACCACCCATGCATCCTTGCTTTGGCCCATCAACCCCTCCAGAGGATTTCTTTCACCCATACACTTTCACCCACCCAGGCAGGCTTCCTTTCTTTTACCTTTCACCCATCCTTGAACCACACATGTGTCCGATCAGCCACCTATATGCATCTCTTCACCCATCCCTCCTCCTTCGATCCTTCTTTCCCTTTTCCGTCAACGCATCAAGGTCTGACTCTTCTTCATAAAACTCTCTCTACTGAGTTGAAGACAGAAGAGCTCATTAGCTACTCACCTCCTGAGGTTCCGTGTGGGACGGAACGGCACTTTTGAGTGGTGTCGAATATGGATGAGTTTGGTGTCTACGAACCGCAAATGACGAGTATAGTGGATGTACGCAGTTTCGCTATGCAATCACGTATGGTTCGTCTTATTTTTGGGTTTGTTCATCCGAACCCTCGGGTTCCATTTTAGATACAGCATCCATTTTGTTTCTTGCCCTCAAGTAGCCAGCGAACGGACCTTGTCCGCTTCGTGACCCTGGGGCTCCCAAGCTTACGAGGGACACGTGTTTCTTTGAGTGTGACCTTTACGACGAGGGAAATGACACGGCGAAGGCAGATGGCCCCGCTCGAGGCTCATCTTGCCGTGCCGGTCTATTGTTTCAGTCATGCATACATTGGACACGAGGTCTTTGATCCTGTTATCAAGATTCCTTTATTACTCCTAACCTTCTTTTCTAACCTGTTGTGCATCCTTGTCTTTTCTTTGCATCTGTTTTCGTCCCTTCTCCTAATGTGTTTACGGTCAGGATGGAATGTGTTTTATTGCAGAGAAGATATGTTTTTACAGTTGGGAACCGGCAATACTGTTGTAATTATGTTCCGGCCTCCTGAAACATGAACACGACTCTTTTTAAGTTTATTGTGGGAACTGGGTTGTAACCTTTGTTTGCCATACTGTGCTATGGCAAAAACGTGTAAAAAGAGCGATCCACTTTTGCAATTCGAAGCAGTCTCCGAGAACCTACATGTTGTGTACTTCTTGTGACCTCTGTATCCCTGCAGTAAATAAACGCTGATCTCTGACGTCGCTGGAAGTGTCCCGTGTCTCTGTGTTTCGTACGCCAGAACAGGTAACCCACGAAGGTTTCAGGTGTTGTTCCCTGGCACCGCTGGGTCTTAGAATAACCCAGTCCTTCAGTTGGCGCCCAATGTGGGGCGACATCAACGGTCCAAAGCCCGACGATCGTGAGGAACTTCGTGTGAAATCTCCGAGGGAAGGTGCACCCCGCTTCATCGATCCAGTTGTCGAAATAAGTGGCCCAACGTCTTTTCCGCGAAGATCCCCGCCTCCTGACGGCTGCGACGGACTGATGCCCTGACTGTCGACCTGTTTTGGCGCCTGGCGTAGTCCTTTGTACGGCGAGACGATAGACGGGCCTTACTGGTGACGCCATTGTTCTCTCAGTTAAGTATTTGTGGGTCGCTCCCAGTGTTCCTTTGTTGTTTGCATGGTTCCATAGCATTCGTGGCTCTTAGTTGTTGGGTTTTATTTGACGATTGCAATTGCCAAAAACCGAGGGTCTTGCATTTTTTGTGCGAGGATATCATAATTCGATAGCCCTTGAAGTTTGTAAACTCGGTTAGTGTGCACGATGCCTGGCCGTAGTACTTTGTTTGGTTTTTTTAAATGTTGCAGAATGGATTCCCGGCTGGAGGATTCGTGTCCGATACCTCCGGTTGGAACTCCAATTTATGAGCTCTATAGTCGCCATGGCGTGGGTCCTATTGTGTATAATGACTATTGGGTCCGCTACACTAAAAATGATGGCGTCCTTAGTTGGCCATCACATGGTAGTTTCGAAACTACTGTCTTAGATAATTTGGAAGCTAAATTGTTTAAAAAGAAGGTTCGGCCGGCCATGTTTGATTCCTTCCGGTTATGGCGGAAAGAGGCCAAGCAGAAAGAAATCAAACAGAGTAAGAAAAATAAAAGAGAAGGTGTCCTTACGGTGATGCGAAATGCAGAACAGTATCAGCGAGACAAAGATGAGAAAGAGCAGGAAGTTAGTGCTCGACTTCATCATATGGCGGTGGATAAATGTTGTCCGGTGTTACCGTCTAATGTCGATAAGACGGGAGAAGAGGCGATGGAGAATTCGCTATTGTCTTATCTGTTGAAATCACCACCTCCCTATGCTCCCGATGCTGTGGGTCCTGTGTTTCTACCTCTTCCTCAACCTGCTGTTTTGGCGGCTGCTGGTCAGCCCGCCGTTCCTCCCGCTCTCCCGAATCCCCTTGTGCCGCAGATCGTTCATCCTCTTTTACCGGTTTCTCCTCCTACTGCGCCTTTCCAAGTCCCTCCTCAGTCTGCCGTTCCCGCTACTCCTGGTACCGCGTCTACTTCTACTGCCTCCACTCCTACTGTTGCTGCGCCTGCATCTTCTTCCTCTTCTCCTTCTGTTCGTAGCCGTCTTCTGACTGCTGTTGCTACTCTTTATTCTCCACTTTTTGGGCCAATACTCGGCTCGACTCTTTCAGATGTTGCTCAGAGGCGCAGCCAGCTCCCTGATGGAAGGGAACGTGAATCGCTGGTAAAAATGGCACGTAGATGGATTCGTAATCCTGTTCGATACACTTCGCGTGCAGTGTTCGAAACGTTTTCTCAGTTTAATGCGCCCACTCAACGATTCGTGTTTGAAGAACTGTGTAAATCGTTGAAGGAGGAGTGGGATCATGATGTGGTCGATAATGTACCGTCCGAGGTTTCTGAGCTCCAGCATCAGTTCACAACTGGTGTGATTGTAGGTGATAAGGTTCGAGATGCTCTAGAACGCCTGTTATCCTTTCGATGTACAGTGCAACCTCGAGTATTGTTTAAAGAAGAGACTGCAGAGTGGATGGCAAAACCTGGTCAATATCCTATGCGGGAAGTTCCCCCAGTGTGGATGCCAGGTAATCCTAACGCTAACCCTGCTGTCCCAGGCCGTTTTCAGAGAGTGTGGATACACCTCCCTTGGAAACGATCGGAAGTTTTACAGGTGAAGCAAACTTTGCCTGACCCCCGTAAAAATCCTGCAGGTTATTACAAGGAACTGTCCCAATTGGTGGATGCTACTGTTATGAACCTTGCTGATATTGACATGTTGTTTGGCAATGTAGTGCCTCAGCCGATTTGGGCGAAAATTCGTCACGAGAATCACGCGGCCGAGTTAGGCGGTGACTGGGCTGCCCTTACGGTGGCAGACGCTCAGCAAGTTGGTGGGGCTAAGCCTGAACAGCTTATTGTGGATTTGCCCCAGAGGATAATTACTCTTATGAAAACGCTTATGCCAGCGATGCGCGTCAATTGGGACAAGTTGTCCGCGTGCAAGCAAAAGAGGGATGAAAGCGTTTCCGATTTCTTTACGAGATTCGAGGAAGCATTTGTTGATCATAGTGGCCAGGACATGAGTTCGGAGGGTGGTCAGCGGCTGTTTGTTGATAAGTTTGTATCGAACTTGTTGCCCGAACTTAGCAACAAGTTGAAAAATTCTGAGAGTTCGTGGGCTGTTTCTACCACTGCTCAAATATTGGCTACGGCCCAATATTACGAAAATAGAGAAAAGGAAGAAAGTGAGCGTGCAGATAAGAAAACGAAGGATCTTAAAACTAAGGTCTTATTGCAGCAAGCATATCCTCCGCGCTCGAATTTCAGTGACTCGCAACAGCCAAATCAATCGCAATCACAGTTTTCCAGATCGCAGACGCGAAATGACTCTCCCGCACCTCGTTTTGTGTTGGGATATAATCAATGTGCATATTGTCGAGGGGAGGGCCATTTGAAGTTTAATTGTCCGGTTCTCCGTGATAGGAACAATGGTGTGTCAGCTCGAGGAGGACGTAGTGGTCCTCCACAAGCTTCACGTGGTAGAGGTCGTGGAGTTACTCAGAATCAGGCCGAGCGTCTTGCCACTTCCTCAGACTCGCAGAATTGTTTCGATCGACGCAAACCATCGTCCGGTAGATCTGCACAGTATCATGTGGATGACTATTACGTCGAGCGTGATGTTGATACGGAAGGTATCTACTAGGACAGCCATAGACCAAGGAAGGGAGAAGTATCAGTTCCGGTTGATCAGAGAGGGCCTTATGTTGCAGTAGCCACATTGGGCGTCGTTGAGCCTTTTCTGTTGGACACTGGTGCAGCAAAAAGTTCCATTATGCATTCGAAACTCCCTGGCGCGCCTTTGTCTGGCTTAACTAATGTTTCTGTTGGATTCTCTGGCGCCCCCGTTAGCAATCCAGTTTCTAGCCCCTTGCCCCTTACGATTGGGTCTCATGAGTTAGAAGCTCCTTTGATTTTGACTACTGGTTGTGGTGAGAATCTTTTGGGCTTGGATTTGTTGAAGAGGTTACATGCGACTTTGTACTGCTCTCCTACAGGTGTGGAGATTACATTGGGTGAGAGTGTGATTTCCCCTATGTATCTATCGATTGATAAGCTCCCACCGGAATTGAGTTCTCTTCCGGTTTCTTTGTGGGCGACAGGTCCCAATGATGTGGGCCTGCTGGATATACCACCTTATGTTGTTCAATTGAAAGTTGATGCGCGCTTACCACGCATACCCCAGTATCGTATCTCCGTTGATGGTGAACGGGCCTTATTAGCGATCATTTATGATCTGATCGATAAAGATGTTATCGAGGAGACGCGAGGTAACGTGTGTAATAGTCCCGTGTTGCCTATCCTGAAGCGAACTGATCCCTCCAAGCCTCCCGTGTACCGTCTAGTTATCGACTTACGGGAAGTAAATAAAATTGTTGTCCCGTAGTTTCCTGTGGTGCCCGACATTACAGCTTTATTGACTCTGATTCCAGCCTCTGCATCATGGTTCTCGGTAATCGATCTGAAGAATGCTTTCTTTAGCATCCCGATTGCTGAGGAAAGTCGTGATTTGTTTGGGTTTTCATTAGGCGGTCGCAGTTTCCGGTTCAAACGCGCACCTCAAGGCTACTGTGAGAGCCCATTGATTTACAGCCAAGCTCTTAAGAGTCAACTGGATGCGTTTGTGCTGCCGACTGGTGCGGCTTTAATTCAGTATGTCGACGATCTGTTGGTGGCTGCAGACACTGAACAAGTTTGCAAGACCGCTACTGTGTTACTGTTACAGCATCTCTGTGACTTACACCACAAGGTGTCACCTTCTAAACTACAATATTGTTGTCAAGAAGTTACCTACTTAGGTCACTTATTGTCAAAGGCGGGAAGAAGGTTGACCCCTGAAAGAATCGCAGCAATTGCTCGAATGACTGTGCCGACGACTTAGAGAGATGTGCGTGCCTTTTTAGGTATCACGTCATACTGTAGACAGTGGATCCCACATTTTTCACTGTTGGCAAAGCCATTGATAGCTCTCACGTGCAAGGATATTTCGACTCCTTTGCCATGGACGGAGGAATGTCAGAAAAGTTTTTCTGAACTACGTGATGCGTTGTGTTCGGCTCCTGTGTTAGGTACTCCTGATTACAGCAAGCCATTCACATTATACGTCCACGAGAGGGAAGGTTGTGCGTTGAGTGTTTTAACGCAACAATTTGGTGGCAAGCAGCGCCCGTGTGCATATTTTTCCTCGACCTTAGACCCAGTAGCTAGAGCGTTGACAAGTTGCTTGAGGGCGACAGCGGCAGCAGCGGCGTCTATTCGGCAGTCCGCAGGTCTGGTTATGGATAATATGTTCATGGTGATGGTTCCGCATGCAGTCGATACTCTCTTGAATCGGACAAAAACTCAACATCTGACGAGTGCAAGGTTGTCTTGTGGAAATATTGATTTTTATGATCAGTTATGTCCCCTATCTTGGACCCCAACGGTTCTATGTGCATGTTACAAGTACATGTATGTTCCCTCCAGTTCCAGTTCTGAAGACGCAAACACATGTGCGTCCACCGTCAACATGTCCTCTGTCAGATCCGCCATGAATGGGCTGGATATTCGATTTCTAAGTAAGAAAGGCCACCGACTTTATATGGCTCAGTTACTCCATTTTTGCAGTTCAGGCGAGTAGGCCCTGATTCTGCCATCAAGCTTTTCTCTGCTCTCTGCCTCTGACAGCTTCAGCTTGAGCTCGCATCTGTATCCATGAACTTTGTCCTACTCCCTGTGCGGCTAACGGTGCCTGCCTCGGCCGGTTTGCCTGCCTGCCAAAAACTGTATTTCACCTTCGAGTTATCTGCTTCGCTCCTCAGCCGATGCATTCCTGTCTAGTAGTTTAGATAAACATTTCCTTCAGCTACTGAGCAAAGGGCCTAGCCTCTCTGTCTTCATGCAAGTAATTCATAGCCCTGTTACCATGGAAGGTTTCTGCCCCTTGCATCTCACTCAGACACTTAGACGCTTGTGCACGCACACACAGTCAGTATAGAATAGATTTTGTCCAAGAGTCCTTCCTTTGTGGATAACATAGTTCTTTAAACATAGGATGTTAGATATGATTTGGGATTAGGTTGACTTGACCCCCCAGACTTCTTGTCTCCACATGTAGAGCTAAATGTCAAGTCCCCCTCACCCCCTAGTTGCACGTCAATCACACGTCATGCTGCTGCGCGCGCATCTCTGCCAAGTATTATCTTATAGATCCACCTATATGTGACATCATAACCAATAACGTTTCTTTTTACTCCTCATTACGCCCATTTTCGGCTACGCATGTGAATTGTTATCTTCCTTATCAATTGTTACGCCTCCCGCATTTGTTTCATTGTAATGTATGTTCTATAAAAGCAATTTCTTGTAAATAAAGTATTGTACTTCACTTCCTGAACCCCCGTGGTGACGGAACATGGAGGCCACGACTCGAGTCGTCCATTTGGAATAAGCCCATTCAGAAACCTCTTATACCACGGATTCTGCCTCTTATTTTACTGAGCTATGTTTCCTAGATTCCGTATTAAATTCAGTTCCGGTAATTAAATTATTTACCACATGATTGGCGCCCGAATAGGGACACTTTCTCATCTCACGCGCCGGTGGTGCGTTGCAGGCCCGGTCTCCTGCCACAGCTGGACGGACAAAAACGCGTACCAGCAGGATTTCCTGTATCTCCCTCCGGTCAAGCGGGGGCGACTGAGGCTGCGATCAACCCAGACGAGGCGGTGATAAGTGCGAAGTATCCCGACCAGAGCCTAGCTGAGAGAGCAAGATCCGAGGTATACAGAGGCCCACCAGATTTCGAAGTCCCGATGTCCAGAGGGTCCGATGTCCGCAGTTTCCGAAGTTGTCGAGTCGAGTCCAGTTCAGTCCCGTTCCGAGGCCTTCCGTTCCGAGCTACCCGGTGAGTACCATTGCTGGGGAGGCGTTCTGACGTGCACATAGGTTGTGCCGGTCAAGACGGATTTGGGTACACAAATCCGGTCTGCACTGTTTCAGCAGTGTATATGTACTGTTTAGCAGTATATCAAGTATTCCGAAGTATCTAGTTATTGTCGAGAATTATGCTTGGTGATTAGTTGTGCAGACGATCATCATTGTTGTTCATTTAACGGTTAAATGTTTAATGTGTTAAAACGTAATGTGTTAAAAACGTCCTGCATATTGTGGTATGAATGATTGTTCATTATTGTGCTTTTTGTATTAAGTGTGTTCAAGATTAAGTACCAGATCAGTTGTCAATATGCCGCTCTTTTCGAAACTAAGACAGATCACAACTAGGAAAGGGGTACTCGAAGAAGCTGTTCCTATTCCTCCTAGGGACACTCCAGGGCACTTCATGTATCACAAACATGGTTTAGACGCCATATTATTTCTTGATTTATGGGTGGACTACACCAAAGAATTACCAGAAAGTCAGAGGTGGCCCGCAGCTGGGACCTGGGATGCAGAGTGCATTATGAAAGTAGAAGAAGAGTTATGGAAAAGGAAAGCTAGACAGTCACAGAAAGACGCTGTTGAGTTATGGCGTAAAGAATCGCATAGACGTACCGAAAAAGCACTAAGACAGGAAGAGAGAAGTAAAGAAAGTGCAAATAAAGTCCGAGAAAATCTGTTGATTGAAGAGGGTACACGAGTAAAAGCGGAACAAGCCGATAGACAAAGAAATGCCCTTATGAAAGGTATGTATCCCCTTCTGGCCGAAGGATTACCTAAGGCTACTACGGAGATACCAAAAGACTTGCCACCCCCATTGTTTCCAATAAAAGTACATCCTAAAGGGCATCCCAGAACCGCAGAAGATGTTTTTCTTTCTTCATATTTAGATGATGCAGCTCCCGAGTATGCTAACCCCGCACCACATAGACCGTCTGCTGGGGGGGATCAACGTCAAGATCAGGTGTCTGTATCTGTGCAACAACAAACTCCGACACAAGCTTCGGCAAGCACATCTGTTTCCGCATCTGTTCTCACAGCCGATTCTACAGCTGTGTCCACACCTGTAGTTGCTGTAGCACGTTCAACGAATCCTTTCGCGCCCAGTACCCCAGATGGGGCTACCGGAGGTGCTACCAGCGTTTATTCTACACCACCCCGAATAAGTAAACTTACTTTTCAAGAACAAGCACATTCACGTACGCCCAAACTTATAAATCCCCGCACGCTTAAGGACCTTCTAGTAGACTGTAGATATGACCCGGTGCCCGGCAAAGAGGACGAAATGGTCCTAGCATCATTACGTATCAGAAGAGCTGCAGGGTTTTTAGGGAAGCTACCAGGAATGACTATGCATCTGGATAACATATATCATTTTGTCCAAACAGAGAGTGATCCTGAATGCATTAACAGAGCTATGGAATATCAGAAAGTGGAGATACAGGGGGAATTGTTACGATTTCTCGTAAATTGTGTGATCAGAAATCAAGACCGACCGGGGGTAAACCCGGAAGTAATGCAAACCCTTACGAGATGGAGCCAGAATATATCAGACGGGAGACATGATAAGCAAGGATGTATAGTAGCCATGTGCCGAAAAATCAGGAAAGAAATAGAACGAATACATGAAGAGAGATTGGAGGTAGACGAGTTTGAGCAAAACGAGGGGGGAGAATCAGAAGTTCCCGCAAGACAGTCGGACACCATAGCCTATGTAGGTAGAGGAAGATCTTGTAATAATGCGAGATGTTTTACTGATCCGATACATCCGATATGTCCAGATAATAACAGAACTTATCCGACACCTATAATAAATATGAGGTCCCCCGAACATTCGTTCCAAGCTGCTGACAAAGTACTCCGAGAACGAAGGGGTTATCACCTACTTGATTCTATGGATGAACAAGAATTAGCTAGGTCAGCCGTTCACTGGATTGACAGTCCCGGAAAATA
This sequence comes from Triturus cristatus, assembly GCF_964204655.1. Lineage (NCBI taxonomy): Eukaryota > Metazoa > Chordata > Amphibia > Caudata > Salamandridae > Triturus > Triturus cristatus. The sequence goes on along the minus strand of NC_140593.1, from coordinate 27,030,078 downwards.
TGGTGATGACACAGTAGCACACACGTTTTTGAACCTCAGTCCAGATGAACAGCGTTTAGCTGGAATTTATATGATTCAGCAACTTCTTATATTATATAAGAACCAACATTCCGATCCTGGTCCCTTACCTGATATATTAACTGAATTACTCACGAATAGATGGAGAGGTTCAGGTAATAAGTTAATTAAAGAAATACTAGTATCCAGAAAGCAGTACATTCTTTTTGTGAGCCCAGATCCTTTCTCACTGCCCAACAAGGAAAGAACGCCGTATTACATGGATAGACAGAATCCCTTGCGAGAAGTGCACCCAATAAAAGGCGAGGACAATCAGTTTAAACGTGTATTTGTATACACACCCATATCTAAAATGGAATTGTTAGAAATAAAAAAAGTGGTACCCAGTCATGACAAGGACCCAGCGGGTTTCCACCGAGAAATTAAAGACATGTTACTGATGGGAGAGTATACCTATCCTGACATTATGACGATATTAAAGGTGCTAATGCCTGCTGGCATTTATGAAAAACTTAAGGAAAAAGAGTGGGAAGTGGGAGACCAAAAGATAGACTGGACAGCATTAGAAGCCGAAGAAAGGGGCCGAACTGCAGGAGCAGGGCTTGGGGATAAAGTTAAAGCATTACCAGGTTTACTAGTACAGGTACTGCCACGTTTATTAACTACGAAAAAGGAAGATTGGGGTGCAATCTCAGCCTGTAAACAAAAACAAGATGAAGACACCAGTGATTTCTATGCCCGATTTTAAAAATGTTTTGGTATAAATAGTGGCATAAAAGCAAATAGTGAGTCATATCCCCATCTGTTTGTGACAAAATTAGTGGAAAATTCCTTGCCTCAAGTGAAGAATAGAGTATTGAAATTCGAGAGTACATGGCAAGGTAACACTCCGTCACAAATGTTACAAATGTTACAGTATCATCACAATAGAATTAGAGATGAACAAGAACACGAACAAAGACGTATGAAGGACACTAAAATGAAAATGCTAGTTTCCCAGACAGTTCCAGCGGATGGTCACAAAAAGGGTGTGACACATTCCGGAGATTCAGCAGTTCCTGTAAAAGGGACATGCAATTACTGTAAACAACTAGGTCATTATGTACACGATTGTCCAGTCCTGAAGCGTAATATCGCTGTAGGTATTGCAAAGGAAAGACCACGACCACTCAGACAGGATCAGAATGAACAAGGAGCCCCGCAGCATGCACAGTCCATGCCAGCTCCGCAGCAGTCCATGCCAGCCTCACAACAGTCTATACAGTTTGTGCCAGCTGCACCAGCGCTGCCTGTTGCTGCCACACAAACAACAACACGACAAATGTATCAGACCGCACAGTATGAATATCCTGAGTATCAACGTTACGCATGAACAAGCCTAGAGAGGGAAGTTGACTTACCCCTTATTGAGATCCCAGTAGATCAAGAAGGACCTTATGTGCACAGTGAATTATTAGGTCAAGACAGAAAATTTTTACTTGATACAGGGGCAAGTCGAACAACAATAAAACGTAGTGAAGTTCCAGGGGCACCCCTCTCAGGCTCACAAAATGTTTCCCTTGGTTTTTCAGGAAAACCTATTGTTAATGAAGTATCACAGCCCCTTCCACTTACGATTGGTCCCTTGACACGAACTACAGATTTATTGCTTACCAAATCATGTCCAGAAAACTTGCTAGGTGTAAAGACATTGAAAGCTCTAGGGGCTATTGTATGTTGTTCTCCGGAAGGAGTAAGATTGTTTTTACGTGATTTCAAAGGTCACTATGTGTCCAGAGACATGGATCACCGATTGCAGACTTTACCAGCACATTTATGGGCACAAGGCCCTACTGATGTTGGTTGCATGAACATTACACCATATCGAGTCACACTAAAGGCAGGAGTGGTACTACCACGAATGCGCCAATACAAGTTACCACCAGATGCTGTAGTGGCTTTACTGAAAATCATTGACGAGCTTATTGCCCAAGGAGTGGTTGTAGAAACTGACTCCAATGTATGTAATTCCCCGATAATTCCGATTCTTAAACAAACTGATCCAAAGGCCCCGCCAGTATATCGATTGGTTATTGATCTGCGCGAATTAAACAAATGCATTGTGCCACAATTTCCTGTGGTCCCCGATATCTCATCATTACTGACAGCCATTGATTCACAAGCAACATTCTTTACAGTAATTGATCTCAAGAATGCCTTTTTCAGCGTCCCAATAGATCCGGAAAGCCAATACTTGTTCGGATTTAGTTTAAATGGACGAAGTTTTAAATTCACACGCGCACCTCAAGGATATACAGAAAGCCCCAGCATCTATAGCCAAGCACTGAAACGAGAACTTGACAGTATACACATGCCAGTTGGCACTGCACTGCTTCAATACGTCGATGATCTGCTGATCACCGCCCGAAGCGAACCTGCAATGTGAAAAAGCATCACTGACGGTTTTACAATTTCTAGCCGAAAAGGGGCACAAGGTGTCCCCTTCTAAGCTGCAATTCTGTGTCCAGCGAGTTGTTTATCTTGGTCACTCGCTGTCCAAGGAGGGAAGGCAGCTTACACCCGACCGCATTCAGTTAATTGCTAACATGCCAATACCCAAGACACAAAAGGAGGTGCGGGCTTTTATAGGCCTCACTTCATACTGTAGGCAGTGGATCCCTCAATATGCATTTTTAGCAAAACCACTCATTCAGTTGACAACACAGGAGGCGGCCACATCGACTGTCCTCCCTTGGACTCAGGAACACACACTAGCTTTTGAAAGCTTAAAGAAAGCTCTATGTCAAGCACCTGTTTTAGCGACACCATGTTACCATAAACATTTTACACTCTTTGTTACAGAACGTGAAGGTACTGCCTTGTCAGTGCTCACTCAGGAACAAGCAGGATCACGCAAGCCATGTGCTTATTTCTCTAGTACATTAGATCCCGTAGCCCAGGCTTTGCCTGCATGCCTGAAATCAGTGGCAGCAACAGCTTTAGCAATCAGACAAAGCGATGCCATAGTGTTAGGACATCCGTTGACAGTACAAGTACCGCATGCAGTAGAGGTTCTTGTGAACCGAACGCAAACACAACACTTGACCATAGCAAGACTTACAGGGTACGAATTAACATTGTTTCAGCCGCATATAGAAATCAGACGCTGTAATACATTGAATCCTGCTACACTTTTACCTGTAATCGGAACAGACCCACTAGCTCATGATTGTGTTGAAATTATTACAATAACGACGAAACCCAGACAAGATTTGACAGACGTTCCATTGTTAGATCCAGACTTGACGTTGTATGTAGATGGATCATGTATGAGAACAAGTACAGGAGATTTAGTGGCCGCGTATGCAGTCACAACAGATACGGAAGTCATTGAAACAAACTGTATAAATACCTTATCAGCCCAAGCAGCAGAGCTTATTGCTCTGACACAAGCCTGTATTCAAGCCACAAATAAGAAAGTTAACATATACACTGATTCACGTTATGCATTCGGAGTTGTACATGACTTCGGTGTGCTGTGGCGAGAGAGAGGTTATTTAACTTCTCACGGTACCCACATTCAGCACGGGTCCCTCATTCATGCTCTGTTAGACGCAATTCATCTGCCCACTGCTATATCGATTATGAAATGCAAAGCGCATACGAAAGTCACTGATATCATTTCTCAAGGCAATGATTTAGCTGACAGAACAGCTAAACAGACTGCTCAAACTCGCACATCCGACATGACAAAGACAATAGTTCTGACACCAACACATTGTATGACGATTAAGGATCCCGCACTTGACATAATTGACATACAGACACATGCTACAGCAGACGAAATAAAGAAATGGACTGAATTAGGAGGGATCCAAACAGACCAGGGATGGATGACGAAGGAGAAATCTGTATGGTTTCTTCCTGACTCTATGGTCCAAGCTATCATAACTAAAATTCACAGTCCGGCGCATCTCGGAGAGAAAGCTATGCTAGACAGCATTCAACACATTTGGTTCAACAAACATTTACGAGCAGCCGCTAAGCAAAAAGTCCGTACCTGTATGATATGTTGTCAGTTTAACCCAGGTAAAAGCATCCCCGTAGAGCAGGGTGGATTTCAGCCTCCTGATCACCCTTTTGAAGTCCTCCAGATGGATTATATCCAGATGGAACGATGTCGAGGATTCAAATATGTTCTCGTAGTTGTTTGTGCTCTTTCCCGTTGGACCGAAGCATACCCAGTATCAGATTACACTGCCCCGACTACTGCCAAGCAGCTAGTTCGAGAATTCTTCCCACGGTACGGTTTACCACGTGTTGTCTATTCAGATAACGGCCAGCCGTTCTCATCCGAACTGATGAAACATGTTTCACTCTTGCTAGGATATCAGTTGAAGTTTCATTGTGTCCGACACCCCGAGGCAGCAGGTCTCGTGGAACGACATAATCAAACTTTGAAAATCAGATTGTCCAAAATATGTAGGGAGAAAGGTGTTGATTGGGTAGTAGCCTTACCAGTTGCACTCTTTTACATGAGAATGGTAGCACACTCTCGAACAGGGCTATCCCCTTATGAGGTGATCTTTGGAAGACCACCGAATATGTGGGGGACGCCTATACCCCGTAAAATAACTGATGTTGATTGTAATATGCTGACAGATTACCTGGCTTCCTTGATGTCTGCACTACAATCTTGTCGTTCACAGGTAGCTGCAGCCTTTCCTGACAACACTGAGGTGAAACCCCATGACGTAGTTCCGGGGGATCTTGTTCTAGTGAGGAACTTTGACCGAAAGACTCAGCTGGAGCCTAGGTGGAAGACGCCTCAACTCGTTCTGCTCACTACAAGGACAGCCGTGAAGATCGAGGGCAGAAAAGGATGGGTGCATTCAAGTCATATCAAGAAATTTCATGGACTTCCTTCGGATGTAAATAGTACACCTCGTGTGTCTTCACCCATTGACTCAAAGCTACCTTTGGTTGAGGCCAGTAGCCAGGAACTTTACAAGTCGAAACTTAGATCTAAGGAGTCGGACAATTTGATTGTTTAAGTCCTCTCCAAGGTGAAGCGGTTGAATTTGTCTCCGACATGTATCCCTTAGACCTGAATAGAGGAAAAACACGAAAAATGTTGAAACGACATGCGTACTGTAAATCACTGCGTAGCCACTGTATAGTGACGTTATTAATTTTGTTTTTCTTGAGTCTTATAATAATCACTGCAAGTATATTGTTGCATATATATTATCCTATTTCTAAACATGTTTTCAATGTAACTGATGAACATTCTTTTAGTGACCTAACCCCGCATGAATTGTCCTATAGACTTGCGCTGCGCAATAACACTTTCATTAGTATGTTACATCATTCCCATCAGACTAGTAATGCTACTAATTGTTGGGTGTGTGGCCGACTCCCTCCCTATCAGAATTATAAGGGAGTTCTGCCTTTCTTTCCATATCCGTTTACACATAATGGCTCCTGTGGAGCATGGTTTAGTTTAATCAATTCCATAGATTCAAACACAGCAGTTTATCAAGACCATTGGGTATGGGGAAACCTGAACCTAGTTTTACTGAAAGTCTGCTACCCTGACAAGGAGGGTCGCCCCAAAAGAACAGGAACTGATCTAGAAAATGAAGTATATGGATTAGGTAATTTTACACTTAATCTCATGATTCTGAATGTCGAATCCGAAGTTGAACTAGTTTTGCCCGCCATGTCAGTATTCCCAGCTAAGGGTGAATTGTGTGTAAGAAAGAATGGTTCCATACATATGGGCCATAGTAAATGCACTACTGTAGTAGAATTCAGTGATCAAGGCAAATCTTCATTTAGAGCTTCTCGCCATTCCTACTTCATATGTGGTCAGACTGCATATATGCGTCTGCCTCTAGATTGGGATGGTACCTGTTACATTGCATTCCTTTTGCCACCTGTTTTTCTAGCACCTCCTGATTATCACAGAAATATTCATTTAGTACACAATAGAGAAAGGAGAGATCTCCCAATTGTCAATTATACTGAGACGGCATGGGAAAAGTATGTAGATTTTAATAAAGGCCTCTTTCCCTATATAGGTACAGTTACAAATAGTAAGCTAATACGTAGATTAACTAGGACTCTTGAAGCTGTAGTGAATGAAACTATTGCCGCCCTAGGCAACTTGACAGAGGAGCAGTCTGCGATGAGGATTGTTGTTCTTCAAAATCGTCTTGTCCTTGACGTCATCCTGGCCGATAGGGGCGGAGCTTGTAGGGTCATCGGATCAAGCTGCTGCGTATTCATACCAGAAAATTCGCCATCTGTATATAAAGCTAAAACTCGCCTTCATAAGATTGTGAGCCAGATACACCAGAATCCAGGCACTTGGACTTGGTCCGGGTGGTTTTGGAGCGTGATATCAGCCTGGGGATGGAGAGTTCTATCCTTCCTAGGTATTGGCCTTCTTATACTATTCAGATGCTGCTTATGCCTGCAATGTGGACCAGCGATTTGCGGCCTGTGTGCCACATCGTGTATTCCACATCAAGGTTTTCACTCAAGATCCCGGAAGAAGAAAGAAGAACAAATGATGCTCAATGAACAAATCGATGGATTAATGAAGATTGATGTCTCTTGATGGGCAAGTAGGGGACAAGGAGGGAATGTGGAAATATGGATTTTTATGATCAGTTATGTCCCCTATCTTGGACCCCAACGGTTCTATGTGCATGTTACAAGTACATGTATGTTCCCTCCAGTTCCAGTTCTGAAGACGCAAACACATGTGCGTCCACCGTCAACATGTCCTCTGTCAGATCCGCCATGAATGGGCTGGATATTCGATTCCTAAGTTCGAAAGGCCACCGACTTTATATGGCTCAGTTACTCCATTTTTGCAGTTCAGGCGAGTAGGCCCTGATTCTGCCATCAAGCTTTTCTCTGCTCTCTGCCTCTGACAGCTTCAGCTTGAGCTCGCATCTGTATCCATGAACTTTGTCCTACTCCCTGTGCGGCTAACGGTGCCTGCCTCGGCCGGTTTGCCTGCCTGCCAAAAACTGTATTTCACCTTCGAGTTATCTGCTTCGCTCCTCAGCCGATGCATTCCTGTCTAGTAGTTTAGATAAACATTTCCTTCAGCTACTGAGCAAAGGGCCTAGCCTCTCTGTCTTCATGCAAGTAATTCATAGCCCTGTTACCATGGAAGGTTTCTGCCCCTTGCATCTCACTCAGACACTTAGACGCTTGTGCACGCACACACAGTCAGTATAGAATAGATTTTGTCCAAGAGTCCTTCCTTTGTGGATAACATAGTTCTTTAAACATAGGATGTTAGATATGATTTGGGATTAGGTTGACTTGACCCCCCAGACTTCTTGTCTCCACATGTAGAGCTAAATGTCAAGTCCCCCTCACCCCCTAGTTGCACGTCAATCACACGTCATGCTGCTGCGCGCGCATCTCTGCCAAGTATTATCTTATAGATCCACCTATATGTGACATCATAACCAATAACGTTTCTTTTTACTCCTCATTACGCCCATTTTCGGCTACGCATGTGAATTGTTATCTTCCTTATCAATTGTTACGCCTCCCGCATTTGTTTCATTGTAATGTATGTTCTATAAAAGCAATTTCTTGTCAATAAAGTATTGTACTTCACTTCCTGAACCCCCGTGGTGACGGAACATGGAGGCCACGACTCGAGTCGTCCATTTGGAATAAAGCCCATTCAGAAACCTCTTATACCACGGATTCTGCCTCTTATTTTACTGAGCTATGTTTCCTAGATTCCGTATTAAATTCAGTTCCGGTAATTAAATTATTTACCACAGTCTGGGTACGAGCTGACCCTTTTGGCAAGTCATATACAGATCAAACGTTGTAATGTACTGAATCCGGCGACATTGTTGCCGATTAATATGGAATCAGATGAGGTGCCGCCACATGATTGTTATTTACGAACTGAGGAAGAAACAAAAGGTCGTGTGGACCTGAAAAACACTCCCTTGACAGATCCCGATGGTACTTTGTATGTGGATGGCTCTTGCTTTAAATTGCCGAATGGCGATGTGACGACTGCGTATGCTGTAGTGACGTTGAGCACGGTTGTGGAAACTGCGAGATTGAATCAGAATTCAGCACAAGCGGCAGAATTGATTGCATTGACAAGAGCGTGTGTTTTGTCTAAAGGAAAGCGAGTGAATGTGTTTACCGACAGCCAGTACGCATTCGGTGTTGCACACAACTTTGGAAGACTGTGGAGAGAAAGAGGATTTATGACATCGCATGGTACGAAGATCCAGCACGGGCAGCTTGTGAATGACCTTTTGGATGCACTTACATTGCCTAAACAAGTGGCGATCGTTAAATGTAGTGCACATCGGAAAGTGACGGATGATGTTGGTCGTGGTAATGCGTTTGCGGATGAGATTGCTAAGGAAACGGCTAAGGATTTTGCGACCCGAATGTATGTCACGAGTTCAGTGAGGTGGCCGACGGAGACTAGTATGTGTGAAAATACTGTTGAGAGTGTGAAAGCAATTCAGAACGAAGCTACTAAAGCTGAAAAGGCCAAGTGGAAAGAAAGTACGGGAAAGTTGGATATGCATGGATGTTGGGTTGACCTGACGGAATGTCAGAGGTGGATGTTACCAGATGCGTACGTATTAGCTGTTGTGACGATGGCTCATGGGTTGTCACATATTAGTGCGAAAGGAATATGTAAGTTCTTGTCCCCTGTATGGAGGAATGAGGGTATTGCTAAGTGTGCCGAGAGAGTGGTTAAGAATTGTATGGTGTGTTTGATGCACAATCCTGGCAAGGGCACCCCCACTCCACCTGGTCATTTTGCTCCTCCTGTTTGTCCCTTTGAGGTTATCCAACTGGACTTTATCCATATGGAGAGATGCAATAACCTGAAGTATGTTTTGGTTGTGGTTTGTGCGTTCTCCAGATGGATTGAGGCCTATCCTCTTAAGGATAATACTGCCCTGTCCACAGCAAAAATCCTGCTGAAGGAATACTTTCCTCGGTATGGAATGCCACGGATCGTATGGTCGGATAATGGAAGTGAGTTTGTGGGAAGTGTAATGCAGAGTGTGTGTAAGGGCCTGGGAATTCGTCAAAAATTCCATAGTGCTAATCATCCTCAGGCAGCGGGTTTGGTTGAAGGGTACAATGGTACCCTGAAGCTAAAACTCGCGAAGATACAGGCTACGACTGGTCTAGCATGGCCTGATGCCTTGCCTCTGGCTCTCCTATCAACCAGAGCGACTGTACACTCTCGAGTAGGGCTTAGCCCAGATGAGATTGTGTTCGGCCGCCCTGCGAATATTTGGGGAGTCCCGAGGCCAAGGGCTTTTGATAGTCTTGAGTATCCAATGTTAATTGATTACCTGCATGATTTGACCACTAAACTACGGTTAATCCATCAACAGGTCTTTGAAGCTCTACCGGCGCAGACAGAGGGTCCTGGACACCAGCTCCGGCCAGGCGACTGGGTCGTTACCCGAAATTTCGGTCGGAAACGTAACTTGGAGCCAAGATTCATAGGACCCTTTCAAGTCTTGTTGACAACGAGGACTGCGGTTCGACTGGAGGGCCGGAAAAACTGGGTCCACGCCAGCCACACGAAGAAGGTACCGATCCCCTTACCAACAGACGGTTGGGTGAGAACTGGGATTTCGGCAACAGAAACTGAGACTCCTTTGCACTTTGTGCCGTTTAGTGACGCTCAACCCGCAGGGAATGATTTGTCACTGCCAAACCCACATGTGGAGTCATTGGTAGCAGAGAACCCAAGGTCTGACTCGTTGTCCACTTCATCGAACACTGTTGCGCCAGCTGAACAATTGTTTGTAGAGCAAACTCGACCTGGAAGAAGTCGATACTTTCTTCGTTCAAGGACTAATAAAAATTAGTAGTATATTTGCTTTTTGATTTTATGAACATTATGTACAATTATATCCTTTCTTTTTGAGTTCCTATGTGCTTTTCCACTGCTAAGAGATTTGTAATAAAACTGAACGTTTTGAGGAAACCCTTCCATCCGGGTTACCGTAGGGCCGTGCGGGTACTCCTTTCTGTTTAGCATGTTTCTGACGCTAGGTCGGTTACTTTTGTCAATTCCTGGGAACTCCCGGGGATCGATAATCGCTACTCAGAACGAAGTGCGTCAAGTACGTCACGGACGGTTTGTAGAGGATGGCATTCTCTAAGCTGTTGGAAGTAGAAAGGATGTTGGCGCAGAGATTAGAGTTACGGAGGGTTGTACGAACAAAATGTTTTTTGTTTCAGGTGTTCCTACTGTTTCTGACCGTATCTATGTTATTGGTGGGTGGAGTGTATTTTGGAGTACAGTTGTTATTACCTTCTGTTCCACCCACTTTTTCTCCTAAACTAAGCTCCCTCACCACTGTTTCCCCACATTCTTTTCATCCTTTGCCTCAACATGAACAGGTTAGACGTGCGGAATCTATGAATAACTCCTTCGTTCAACTTCTACATCAGCATCAGTTGGTGATGAATACTACCAATTGTTGGGTGTGTGGGTTAATGCCACATACCATGGATAGGGGTATTCCATATTTGGTCCTTCCTTACAGCTCCCAGGGTTCAGCTCGAGCATTCCAAACTATGTTCCGTAGTGCACTAGATTCCTACCCCAGTCCAGAGCCACGTTCTGTCAATTTCGGTCCTGGGCCGTATCACAAGCCTTTGGCGATAGCGATAGCGGATTTAGATAGAGATGTTTTTGATGCATCGCTTATCCCAGATGAAGAAGTGCGGGCCTATAAGGATCTGAGCGAGGCTGAGTATAGTACGTCAGTGGGTGATAGACAGCTTAAGAGCTCGTCCCCAATATGGATTGTACCACACCTCGGTAATTTCTGCTTGAAAGGCTTGGGTCGAAATCCGAGAGCACAACTTGGGAACAGTGCTTGCACTGACACGTATGTTCTACCGATGCTCTCTTCCCCTGTTTTTCTGACCGCTAAGGGCACTTATTTTGTATGTTATGAACGCGCATATACATGGTTACCCCGTGATTTTTCGGTTACCTGTTATATTGCGAACCTTTTGCCACCGACTTTCACAGTTGGCTCAGACTATCACAAAACTAGAGTTGTGAGAGGCGTTGTTAGCAAAGAGGATACTGCCGGTCAAGAAGCAGGAGACTTTTTTAAGGGTTTCTTGCCGTTTTGGGGACCTATGGTTAATAGTAGGAACCTAAGACAGTTGACCCGTGTAGTTGAGTCGACTGCTAATATTACTGCAAGTGCCCTTGGTAATTTAACAGCTGAACTTCAGGCGGATAGACTCATGACGTTGCAGAACCGTATGGTTCTAGATGTTGTTCTTGCGGATAGAGGTGGTGTGTGTAAAGTTGTCCATTCGAGTTGTTGCATTTTCATTCCTGACAATGCTCCAACTGTCTACCAAGCCATCTCGAAGTTGCACAAGATTTCCGAGTCCATACACGTGGACGAAGGTAATTGGACGCTTCTAGGATGGTTTTGGGGCCTGATGTTAACTTGGGGTTGGAAGATTCTGATGATCGTAGGAGTTGTTGTAACGTTTCTGTTCACGTGTTGTCTTTGTGTACAGTGTGGTCCTGCCTTATGTGGCCTTTGTGCTACAACGTGTATAAGACGGCCATCTGTTACCAAGGAGACGTTGATGAATAGAATGATGTTCCAGCAGCAGCTAAACGATCTGATGAATATTGAAATAGATTCCGATTTTGACTAGTGCTTGCCTACATGAGGGCAAAAGGAGCGTCTGAGGTTCCGTGTGGGACGGAACGGCACTTTTGATTGGTGTCGAATATGGATGAGTTTGGTGTCTACGAACCGCAAATGACGAGTATAGTGGATGTACGCAGTTTCGCTATGCAATCACGTATGGTTCGTCTTATTTTTGGGTTTGTTCATCCGAACCCTCGGGTTCCATTTTAGATACAGCATCCATTTTGTTTCTTGCCCTCAAGTAGCCAGCGAACGGACCTTGTCCGCTTCGTGACCCTGGGGCTCCCAAGCTTACGAGGGACACGTGTTTCTTTGAGTGTGACCTTTACGACGAGGGACATGACACGGCGAAGGCAGATGGCCCCGCTCGAGGCTCATCTAGCTGTGCCGGTCTATTGTTTCAGTCATGCATACATTGGACACGAGGTCTTTGATCCCGTTATCAAGTTTCCTTTATTACTCCTAACCTTCTTTTTTAACCTGTTGTGCATCCTTGTCTTTTCTTTGCATCTGTTTTCGTCCCTTCTCCTAATGTGTTTACGGTCAGGATGGAATGTGTTTTATTGCAGAGAAGATATGTTTTTACAGTTGGGAACCGGCAATACTGTTGTAATTATGTTCCGGCCTCCTGAAACATGAACACGACTCTTTTTAAGTTTATTGTGGGAACTGGGTTGTAACCTTTGTTTGCCATACTGTGCTATGGCAAAAACGTGTATAAAAAGAGCGATCCACTTTTGCAATTCGAAGCAGTCTCCGAGAACCTACACGTTGTGTACTTCTTGTGACCTCTGTATCCCTGCAGTAAATAAACGCTGATCTCTGACGTCGCTGGAAGTGTCCTGTGTCTCTGTGTTTCGTACGCCAGAACAGGTAACCCACGAAGGTTTCAGGTGTTGTTCCCTGGCACCGCTGGGTCTTAGAATAACCCAGTCCTTCACTCCCGCTGTATATGTTAATGCTAAGTAAAGGTGTCTTCAACTGTTCACAACTTAGTCTCACAGTACACTGCACACCATTTCAGCAATTGCATAAATTGTTAATAAGTTAATAAGCAAGCAATAAGACTTACCACCACCTGTCACTGCTGCTGGCTCACCTCTTGCAGCTGTCGCACCTGCTCCCTGAAGGCTGGCGTTGCTGTCACCACTCGCTAGAAAAACAATTACACATTTTTTTGATGCCATATATGCCTCCCCCTATTTATTTTTTCTGAAGCAAGATTGAAAATACATACACCACACACATCACCACAATTCAGGTACAGACAGTATGTCCTATAAAAAATAATAAAATATCTGGTTGGGCAATTTTTGACAAGCCTCTCAAGAAGACATCCTGTAAAGGACTGGACTGAGTGGCTAGAGCTTTTGGTGAATCTGAGTTTTTAAACAGTCAGCATTAGACGCTACCTTAACCTGCACATCTTCAGGGAGGACCTCAAGAGCCTGCTCTTTGACTGAGCCAGAGCTGCCTCTCTCCCCCAGGGTCTTGAGACCCTCACGGGTGAGTAGTGCGCTTTATAGACCCCTGATTGATTGATTGATTGATTGATTGATTATCAGTTCACCATCCACTGCTGCTAATAATACTAGGTCTAGATGAGAAGAAGGCACAACCTTGGGGTGTCCAACATGACCGCGGCCACTATCTCGTTTTATGGATTGAGTATGAAAAAGTAAAAGAAAGCCTTCTCATCTCAACAAATGTGTAGAATACCTTACTTGGGAATGTAATCTGCACGGCAGAGTAGTAGTAAGAACCAATGGGTTCTCTGAGTTTTACAGTACCACCACTAGGCTGTCCACAATATATATAAGGGGAGAGGGTAAGCTGACAAAAAAATCAGAAGAAAGCAATCTATAGACAGAGTGGTACAGACAGAGTCAGTTTGAGGTAAAATACAGACACTAGAAATATAAATTAGCTAAATTAGTAAATAGGATAATGCAGGGATAACAAGAATTTAGAAACAGATAGATGAAAGAGGATTTTGGAAAAAATTAAATTAGGAAACGGTGATAATAGTTCAAAATAAGGAAAGGTAAAGTTTAGGGATATATGTATCGGACAGCCTCGTCTTGCCCCTGGATGCTGACGATCATGTAAGACATAATTAAAGAGACAATAAATGATTGGTGTTAAATAAATATAAATTAAACGCTCCAAAAAGATTTTTTGACAGGAAACGGTAATTGCAATAACATTGACCTTTCCTAAATCAGATCGACTCGTATTAGACTAGTATTGTGGTCGCGGACCATCCTATGTTTATTATTCCATTGTTCCTATCCGATTTCTGAATCCTAAACCTACCTAGCCCGCCTATTTCAAACCCTTTGGAACAAATTGCAAAAAAATGATATTTGCTTCGAAGTTCCGATCTTATTCTCTTTCATCTCTCCCCTTTGACGGGTCAATTCATTAAGTCTGCATTTAGTCTTTAAAAGCATGGATGGACGTATGCATATTGCATACGCCAAATTGGTTGGTTGCTAGTCACTATACGAACTACAAACAAGGTTCTACTATGGACTGAAGTGAGAGGATGCGGGCCACTAAATTACAGAGTCTCTATAGTCTGCTAAATTAAGTTCTTACATAATCAGCCCAAGCGAGCAGAACGTTGCAAACAAGTATGATTCGGTAGAGCCAACTACCTGTGTAGAGTAACGATAACATAATATAAGATTTGTAAACGTAACTTGCCTGCATGAGAGCAGCATGCTCGGTATTTGGGAGAAAAATATTAGCAACAACATAGAACACACAAGAAATAATAATATTAATAATTAGATATTCACCAAGCACCCTGACCTCAACCTCTAGCAGGTCCTGCTCTTGGTCCAGGATGTCAGACCACTGGTGCGTCAGCTGATTGTGGGTACATCAGACTCCATAACAGCAATACACTGCCCAGTGAACCCTCGCCCACCATTGCTGGCACTCCCAGAGGCCATAACAGGGCCCAGGCTTGCCGCCTTATGCCATGGTGGAGAGGAGGTGGCACTGCACAAAAACAAACTGTGCTGCCCCCACTACCTCAGAAAATAAGGCCCAGGGCTGCACCCCTTCCGGGCACCGCCGACCGCAGCTCTTCTTCACCATCTTGGCCGAGCTCTCTTTCTCTGCCATGATTTTGGGGGGGCAGACAGAAGTATAAAACATAACTGGGAGAAGAAGAAAGGAAGGAAAACCAGTTTCGAAGGAAGTATAGAGAAAAATAGTATAAAAGGACAGAACTTACATAACCCCTTTGCAGCGGCGCGAATTCCGCTGTGGTGTGGGGGGGCTAGGGCGTGGGCATGGTGCTGGGATGCTCATAGTGGGGTCCCAGCTTCCGAACCCTAGCTAGGCCAGGGATAGCCTCCCCAGGCACTGGTGGACCCCCGTCCCCAGCGCCCAGACCCTCCAATGGCTTGCAGGATGGGGACTCCCACTCCCCTGGGCTCACCAGTCGGAGCTCAAGCCCCGGGGCCTGTCACAGCTTCTGAGCCCTAGCCAGGCTGGTGAGAGATTGCCCTGGCCCCCGGTGGACCCCCGTCCCCAGTGCCCGGACCATCCGATGGCTTGCAGGATGGGGGGGTCACGCACCCCAGGGCCTTCCAGATGGAGCTCAAGTCCTGGGCCTGGTCCCAGCTTCCGAACCCTAGCCAGGCTGGGAGAGCCTCCCTGGGCCCCAATGGACCCCCGTCCCCAGCGCCTTGACCCTCCAATGGCTTACAGGATGGGGGGCGCACGAATCCCGGGGACGGCCAAACAGAGCTCAAGCCCCGTCCCAGTCCCAGCTTCCAAACCCTAGCCAGGCTGGGGAGAGCCTCCCCAGGCCCCGGTGGTCCCCCGTCCCCAGCGCCCGGACCCTCGGCTGGCTTGCAGGACGGGGGCTCATGCACCCCAGGGCCCGCCGGACCGAGCTCAAGCCCCGGGCCCAGACCCAGCTTCCAAACCCTGGCCAGGCTGGGGAGAGCCTCCCCGGGCCTTAGTGAACCCCCGTCCCCAGCGCCCGGACCCTCCGATGGCTTGCAGGATGGGGGGCTCAAGCACCCCGGTACCCGCCAAACAGAGCTCAAGCCCCGGGCCCGGTCCCAGCTTCCGATCCCTAGCCTGCCGGGAAGTGCCTCCCCGGGCCCCGGAGGACCCCCGTCCCCAACCTCGGGAACCTCGGTTGGCTTGCAGGACGGGGGACTGCCACACCCCATGGCCCGCCGTACGGAGCTCGAAACCCAGGCCCTGTCCCAGCTTCTGGACCCTAGACCGGCTTGAGAGAGCCTCCCCGGGCCCTGATGGATCCCGATAACCAGCGCCTGGACCCTCTGATTGCTTGCAGGATAGGGGGCTAACGCACCTCAGTTCCCAATGAACGAAGTTCTAGCCCCGGGCCCGGTCTCAGCTTCCAAGCCCTAGCCAGGCCTGGGAGAGCCTTCCCAGGCCCTTGTGGACCCCCATCCCCAGTACCCAGACCCTCGGCTGGCTGGCAGGATGGGGGGCTCCCACACCCCTGGGCCCGCCAGGTGGAGCTCAAGCCCCCGGGCCTGTCCCAGCTTCTGAGCCCTAGCCAGGCTGGCGAGAGCCTGCCCGGGCCCCGGTGGACCCCCGTTCCCAGTGCCCGAACCCTCCGATGGCTTGCAGGATGGAGGGCTCATGCACCCCAGGGCACGCCAGACAGAGCTCAAGCCCCAGGCCTGGTCCCAGCTTCCGAATCCTAAACCAAAGGAAATGACGGATGGAGTGTTGAACATTGCAAGCACTCACCCCCAGTTAACTGATCTGGGTTTAATCCATCACCGTTCTTTAGCCCACTCTGCCACCCCAGTTCAGACATGGCCATATGCAAACCAGTCTGACCCTGTGCCTCATGGGAACAGTCCAGCCCGAACTGCCAAGCCATGTCTTTCCTGGACCAGAAACAAGCTTCCTAGGAACGGTTTCTGGCATTTCAGCCGTCTTCAGCCAGGCTTGCTTGAATCCAGTGGCAAAGTGAGCAAGGGACTCCGAATCCTAGCCAGGCTGGGGAGAACCTCCCCTGGCCCCGGTGGCCCCCTGTCCCCAGTACCCGGACCCTTGGCTGGCTTGCAGGATGGAGGCTCACGCACCCTGGGGCCTGTCGGACAGAGCTCAAGCCCCAGGCCCAGTCCCAGCTTCCAAACCCTGGCCAGGCTGGGGAGAGCCGCCCCGGGCCCCGATGAACCCTTGTCCCCAGCGCCTGTAACCTCCGATGGCTTGCAGGATGGGGGCTCATGCACCCCGGGGCCTGCCGGACAGAGCTCAAGCCCCGGGCCTGGTCCCAGCTTCCTAACCATAGGCAGGCTGGGGAGAGCCTCCCCGGGCCCCGGTGAACCCCCGTCCCCATCGCCTGGACCCGCGGCTGGCTTGCAGGATGGGGGCTCCCACACCCCGGGGCCCACCAGACAGAGCTTGAAACCCAGGCCCTGTCCCGGGTTCCAAACCCTAGCCAGGCTGGGGAGAGCCTCCCCTGCCCTGATGGACCCCCGTAACCAGTGCCCAGACCCTCCTATGGCTTGCAGGATGGGGGGCTCATGCACCCCGGTTCCCGCTGGATGGAGTTCAAGCCCTGGGCTCGGTCTCAGCTTCTGAACCCTAGCCAGGCCGGGGAGAGACTCCCCGGGCCCCGGTGAACCCCAGTCCCCAGCGCCCAGACCCTCAGCAGGCTTGCAGGATGGGGGGCTCACGCACCCCAGGACCCACCAGACGGAGATCAAGCCCTGGGCCCGGTGCCAGCTTCAGGACCCTAGCCAGGCTGAGGAGAGCCTCCCCAGACCCCGGTGAACCCCCGTCCCCAGCGCCTGAACCATCAGCTGGAACCAGGGAGGGTTAAGCCCAGACCATGTCCTCTCCCTGACGGCCTGCCGGGGAGCCCATTCTCAACTATTAAGCCCCACGTAGTGGGGGCTTACAGAACTTTGGGGAAGGATGAAAGTTGGAGTTATTCCGGCCGGCCCGGGATGACCCAGTGCCCAGATGGCCTGGGAGGGTGCCGTACCCGGTTGCCCTTGCAGTCCGGCGAGGGGTGGCCAGGTGCACTGAGGCAGCCACTCGGGAGGCTCCTTCCCCGGGGCTGCTGCTCGCCTCCTTGGGCAGGAGCAGTGGGAAGGAGAGTCCCGGCCAGCACAGGCCATCTGGTCACCCTGCCGACCCGCAAGGGATGGTGGCCCCCGACCCCTCACCCTGGTGGGGAAGGGCAGGAGGGGGAGGCCCACGTGCCGGAGGGCAGGTGGTGGAGGCAGCCTCCCACAAACCCACGTTACCCCCTCCATGTCCCTCCCGCCGGCCCGGCGGCAGAGGAACTCACCCCTGGGTGTGGTGGAGGAGGGCGTCCGCGGGCACCCACGCACGTAGAGACAAAAGCTTGGCTCAGAGGATGACTTTCAATAGATCGCAGCGAGGTTGCTGCTCTGCTACTTACGAAACCCTGACCCAGAATCAGGTCGTCTAGGAATGATTTATCACCGGGTGTCCCACGAACATGCGGTGCACTAAGGGCGATGGAGGTGGCCCCCTTCCATCCGCGCTCCGGTCCCCAAGCGAGCGGCTCTACGCACCAGCCCCCCAAGAAAGGCCGCCTATCCCAGGCCAACCGAGGCTCCACGGCACTGCGGTATCGTTAAGGTTTAGGGAGGATTCTGACTTAGAGGCGTTCAGTCATAATCCCACAGATGGTAGCTCCGCCCCATTGGCTCCTCAGCCAAGCACATACACCAAATGTCTGAACCTCTGGTTCCTCTCGTACTGAGCAGGATTCCTATTGCAACAACACATCATCAGTAGGGTTAAACTAACCTGTCTCACGACAGTGTAAACCCAGCTCACTTTCCGTATTTGTTGTTGAACAATCCAACACTTGGTGAATTCTGCTTCACAATGATAGGAAGAGCCGACATCGAAGGATCAAAAAGTAACGTCGCTATGAACGCTTGGCTGCCACAAGCCAGTTATCCCTGTGGTAACGTTTCTGACACTTCCTGCTTGAAACCCAAAAAGTCAGAAGGATTGTGAGGCCCCGCTTTCACGGTGTGTATTCATACTGAAAATCGAGATCAAGCGAGCTTTTGCCCTTCTGCACCGCAGGAGGTTTCTGTCCTCCCTGAGCTCACCTTAGGACACCTGTAATATCGTTTGACAGGTTTACCGCCCCAGTCAAACTCCCTATCTGCCACTGTCCCCAGAGAGGGTCACGCCCGGCGGGTGCCAGACATTTGGAGCCAGAAGCGAGAGCCCCACGGGGCTCACCCTCTCGCCTCACCGGGTAAGTGAAAAAACGATAAGAGTAGTGGTATTTCACCGGTGGCCCGAGGGCCTCCCACATATCCTACACCTCTCATGTCTCTTCACAGTGCCAGACTAGAGTCAAGCTCAACAGAGCTTCTTTCCCCGCTGATTCTGCCAAGCACGTTCCCTTGGCTGTGGTTTCGCTAGATAGGGACAGTGGGAATCTCGTTCATCCATTCATGTGCGTCACTAATTAGATGACGAGGCATTTGGCTATCTGTACCACCTCGCGGTGGCTCATTCTGGGTTATTATGCTGCCCATCAGCTTTAAATCGGTTTTGCTTCCAACAATACAACATTTATTCACTCCGGAGTACAGCCACATTTTAAGCTGTCCTCACTGGAACTGGGGTCACATATAGGCCAGAGATAGTACACCCTGCAGTACTATTCCAACAATATAAAATTGTCTATAAACAGTCCTGTTAGCAGGACATCAAGAATCAATGCAATATGTAGTGACTATGTGTATGTAATTATTTGAAACCTATTTTTCATTCAAGACATTTCAATAGTCATGATGTACACATTTATATCTAAATTATTATAATATAAGCACACATCTATAAAAATCCACATCTATAAATTGCACATCTAGTTAGAAAACACATCTCTATAAAAATTCACATCATTAAAATCCACATCTATACTAATTCTTGTGTCAACTATAAACTGTTATGTAACTGTTTAACCACATGTAAATCTTAGTGAATCAACATTTTAGGCTAATACGTTTTTATAAGAGTGACATGTGTGCTGGACGATAGTGTACATCTCAGTGTTTGGCTTGAAATTTAATTGTCCATGAATACTTGGCACATTTGGAGAGTGTCCATTAAAGTAGTCAGGCAAACATTCTTCTTGAATGGGAACGACATTTGCAGACCAAGATCAGCCAGAGTAACATCATTACATTGAGGGCAAATTCCCCGACATCCGACAATTAAGCCATGCAACTTTACAGTTTTACAGTTGGTAAGATCGTTGGTTTGCTGTGATAGATCCTGATAATATTTAACTTTACTCTCATACCGTAATTCAAGGGAATTTTGTAAGTTTTCCTAACGAATTGAAACATCAACCACTACAGCAGTACTATTTTTGGTGAACACTACATTTGGTTTTCTTAGTTCACCTTGACTATTTTTGACATGAGGTTCCCTGTATGTCATCCACCCACATCTTTTTGCTCTATCAATTAGCAATTCCAACACTTTGTTATGCATTTTTATCCTTATGTCCTTGGTTTTAGGACATGCACCTGAAATATGTGAAATTGTTTCGCACACATCTTTGCAGTATCTACAGGTAGCAAATGTACGATTTCTTCCCCTAGTAATGGTTTCTCTAGTATACAGGACATTTGCTCTCAACATCAGCGCAGCTGTGTATTGATTTTCTTTTATTTTATTATGTTTGCTGATCCAAAAATTTGAGGTTGGATTACTTGCTAAGTATTTAATACCATCACCTTGGACAGGGAGATTTGCCCATTTCTCAAATTCCTCTTTCCTCCAATCATATGTTGCTACCAAACTCAATTCATGACTCAGAAATCTACTGTCTAAAATCTTGAGTTTGTGTGTTTTGATGATGCTATCCATTTTTTCATTGATTACTTCTCCTGCATACCTGAATGATTGAGCTATGTACAGATCTGGAGCTTCCCTGAGATACAATAAGTTATTGACTTTGTTCAGACCAATTGTCGTACATAACTTTGGTATACTGAGGCCCCCAAAGGATCTTTTCGAATACAGGAGACCATCACAGAAAATGTTTGACATACTTTTTAATTGTTTGATCCAGAATGTTTAAAGTTTTAGCTTCTGTTCCTGTCATTTCCAGTTTAAATGACAGTTTAGGGATCAAATATTGACACAATATTTCTATTTTCTGTGTGGGCTTAAGTGGTAGATTGTCGAGTTTTTGAGCACAGTCAACAAGAACCTCATTAATTTTGTTGTTGCTTGAATGGCCGGTGTGTGGATCAAAGTTCAGTCCGAGGTATCTCTCGCTTTCTCCTGGATGAATGTTTTCAATATTTTGTTTTTCAAATTGCCATGGTTTACAGTTGTTAACCAGGATCTGGTCTTTATGGTGACTTATATAAAATCCATGTGTTTTTTTCACATTAAGTTTTAAGCCTGTTGTTTTACTGAATTTTACAAAGATTTTCAGATTTGTACTCTTTCCTTCCCAGGTGTTGCTGAGTACTGCGATGTCATCGGCAAAGGCCAGAGCGGTGATTTGCTTAATGAGATCATTGGAGCCGAATGTGAAGCCCTTGCCGTCTTTCTGAAGATCACAGATCAGAGGATCCATGGCGATATTAAACAGCAGTGGGGATAAAGAGTCACCTTGATTAACTCCTCACTACATTGTTATTTCTGGAGTTGCTTCATTGTTTTTTCCCCCGAAAAATGTTGTTGAGTCAGTGTATAAGTCTTTTATTATGTCTCTGATGCATGATGGAACTCTGTGTCTTTCAAGACTCTGTAGAATATGACCATGACTGAGAGTCAAAAAGATTTTAGATATCTATGAACACCACTGCCAACGAGCTTCTGTTCTTTCGTGCCCCTTTTATAATGTTTTGCAGAAGAGTCAGATTTTCGAGACAACCTCTCACCTTCATGACGCCTTTTTGTCTTGTATTTATTTCAGCAAAAAATGTGAGTCTTTTAGTTAATAATTTCGTGAACAACTTCATGAATGCCGTACTGATGGTAATTGGACGCCAATTACTGATTTTTTTTTTAGTTCACTAATCGGTACATTCTTAGGTATTAGTGTTGACCGGTTCTTTTTAATACTGTCTGGTACTCTTCTCATCGATAACCAAAACGATAAGATTCTGGGCAGCAGTCTTGGTTGCCTGCTATGTACTTTATATAAGTCATTCAGCCCAACCTTATCAGGCCCCACTGCTTTCTTTAAATCTGATTCATCGAAGGCTTTAGATATTTCGAGCAGTGTAATTTCTTCACACAGACTTCCAATTTCCCATTAATCTGGTATCTGATAAATTGGGATGAATTTGGGATTTTTCTTATTTTCTTTTTCAATTATGTCTTTATAGTATTGGAAGATTTCATCAGCACTGATTTGGCAGGTGACATCTTCTGCCCCATCAGTGATTATCCTGGCAATTTTCTTTCTGTCTTTTTAAAACATTGCCTGGTATTCTTTGTAGTTGACCTTTGCTTTTGCATAGTTTTTCTTGTGTGTCTGATTGAGCCTTCCATTGTTCTTATCTTTCTTTGATATCTTGTTTTGTACTGAGGCAGTCTGTTGCTCATCTTGAGCAGAGTTCATAGGTTTATTATTGGGTTCGCTCGTTGGTTCGGTATGATTCGCTGGTATAGGATTTATAACATTGGTGTTTTCTGATATATAAGTCACTATCTCATCCATCAGATCCATAGCAGCATCGTGATGCTGGATGTTTTTGGTGTACTTCTCGATTTCTGTGATTCTATCATTCAGTTCATCAAAGTTTTTTATTTTTGGCGCTCGTTTCTGATTGATAAAGTTTCTGCACCTTTCTGTTTTTACTTCTACTGCAATCTCTGGTTCATCGCAGAAGTCATTCTCAGAGATATTTGATGCTTGCAGTACATTCTTTGTCAATTTTTTGTTCTTATCTCTTCTATCTCTTCTTTTTTCTGCAATTTTTTTAGTATTTTTATTGTCAAAATGCGGAACCATCAGCACATTAATGTTTCTCTTGTTCTCATACACTTTTTCCAATTCTGCTAATAGCAGTATTTTTGTTCCTGTGACATAGTTTTGATGGTTTGCTGCTTGCTAGAGCTGCTAGTCTAGCCTCATTTTGCGCTCTTGGATGCGCATGCCAACCATGTTGTGAAACTCCAATCTTTGTTCCAAATCTGAGGTCACAGAAGCTGCACAGGAATAGCAACTCTCCTTTTTGAGGTCTTCCTTTACATTTTGCATAATGGCATGCAATATTGTGGTATTCGGCTTCTTTGTCACATTTTTAACAATACATTTTGAGATAGAAGCCTTTATGCTTGTTGGAGACATGTTTTCTCAATTCTTTAAAAGTTCCCAATATGTCTCCACACAAGTCACATTTATTGTCCAGCTGCGGCGTGCACCCAGCCCCGCTTTGCGCCCCAGCCCGACCGACCCAGCCCTTAGAGCCAATCCTTATCCCGAAGTTACGGATCTGACTTGCCAACTTCCCTTACCTACATTGTTCCAACATGCCAGAGGCTGTTCACCTTGGAGATCTGCTGCGGATATGGGTACGGCCCGGTGCGAGATTTTCACCATCTCCCCCGGATTTTTAAGGACCAGCGAGAGCTCACCGGATGCCGCTGGAACTGCAATGCTTTCCAAGTCTCGGGCCCCTCTCTCAGGGCGAACCCATTCCAGGGCACCCTGCCCTTCATAAAGAAAAGAGAACTC
The DNA here is from genome assembly GCF_964204655.1 of Triturus cristatus. Taxonomy (NCBI): domain Eukaryota; kingdom Metazoa; phylum Chordata; class Amphibia; order Caudata; family Salamandridae; genus Triturus; species Triturus cristatus. Next base: position 27,006,621 of record NC_140593.1, on the reverse strand, counting down.
TCCCCAGGGCTCCCACAGGCTTCTCCAGGATCATTTGCATTACCGCACTGGATGCCGAAGGGGGCGCCCGTCTTCGCCAATCTGTGTTCGGAGATCTGAACCTGACTGCCTTTCGATCGAGCGAGGGCAACGGAGTCCATCGCCCGTCCTTTCCGAACGGCACTCGCCCTTCTCTTAGAACAGACTGACCCATGTTCAACTGCTGTTCACATGGAACCCTTCTCCAGTTCGGCCTTCAAAGTTCTTATTTGAATATTTGCTTCTACCACCAAGATCTGCACCTTTGGCGGCTCCACCCAGGCTCTCGCCCGGGCTTCTGTGCGCACCGCAGCGGCCCTCCTACTCGTCGTGGCTTAGCCCCCGCAGCTCTCAGCGCCAGCGATGGCTGGGTTTGGGCCCGACGCTCCAGCGCCATCCATTTTCAGGGATAGTTGATTCGGCAGGTGAGTTGTTACATATCCCTTAGCGGATTCCGACTTCCATGGCCACCGTCCTGCAGCCTATATCAACCAACACCTTTTCTGGGGTCTGATGAGCGTCGGCATCGGGCACCTTAACACGGCATTTGGTTCATCCAGCAGCGTCAGTTCTGCTTATCAAAAGTGGCCCACCAGGCACTCGCATTCCATGCCCGGCTCCACGTCAGCAAGCAGGGCTTCTTACCTATTTAAAGTTTGAGAATAGGTTGAGATCGTTTCGGCCCCAAGACCTCTAATCATTCGCTTTACTAGATAAAACTGGGGACTCCGAGCGCCAGCAAACCTGAGGGAAACTTCGGAGGGAACCAGCTACTAGATGGTTTGATCAGTTTTTTGCCCCTATACCCAGGTCGAACGACCGATTTGCACATCAGGACCGCTACGGATCACCACCAGAGTTTCCTCTGGCTTCGCCCTGCCCAGGCATTATTCACCATCTTTCGGGTCCTACCACGCATGCTCATGCTCTACCTCCCACACAGAGCGGGCGAGACGGGCCGGTGGTGCGCCCGCTGCTGGAAGCGTGACGGGATCCCACCTCAGCCGGCGTGCGCCGGCCCTCACCTTCATTGCGTCACAGGGTTTCGATCGGCCCTCCAACTTGCTCACGTGTTAGACTCCTTGGTCTGTGTTTCAAGATGGGTCGGGTGGGTAACCGATATCGTTGCAGACCCCTGGAGCCCGGTGTGGGCCTCCCCGCCTGGTGGCACGACACGTTCAGGGTGCACTGAGAGCAGTCCGCCCCAGTCAACAGTCACGCTGGTAGCAGGGGGCCCGCCCCCCCTTCAACCGCCCCAGCGCACCCCGAGGGGCAGCCGGGGACGGGTGCCCGCAGGAGGGCATGGAGGAGATCGAATCTCCCTTGGCCCCGCGGACGCAGCAAAGCTGCTGCCAGGAGGGCTGTAACACCCTCCGCCGGAGCGGAGGGCCACCTGCCACCACGAAGCCTTCCCAGCCAACCCAGAGCCGGTCGCGGCACACCGCTGCAGAGGAAATGAACCCTGCAGGGGCCGGGTAGGGCTTGGGCGCCAGTCCCGTGGAGGGGATCCGGAATTCCAGGTCCACTGACCTTCCCGCCGTGTTGAATCCTCCGGGCGGACTGCACGGACCTCACCCGTTTACCTCTCACCGTTTTCACACCCTCTTGAACTCTCTCTTCAAAGTTCTTTACAACTTTCCCTTACAGTACTTGTTGGCTATCAGTCTCGTGCCTGTGTTTAGCCTGAGATGGAGTTTACCACCCGCTTTGGGCTGCATTCCCAAGCAACCCGACTCAGAGAAAACCCGATACTGGTGTGCCGGGGGCCACTACCGGCCTAACACCGTCCACAGGGTGAGCCTCGATCAGAAAGACTTGGGCCACCTGAGCGATGCCAGGGAGTCGGTCTTCTGTACGCCACATTTCCCGCACCCGCCGCCGGGGGGGGGATTCGGGGCTGGGCTCTTCCCTCTTCACTCGCTGTTACTGGGGGAATCCTGGTTAGTTTCGTTTCCTCCGCTTAGCAATATGCTTAAATTCAGCGGGTCGCCACGTCTGATCTGAGGTCAGAAGAATAACACCGGCGCATCAAGGGGGTTGCTGGGGAAGGCCAGGCCCCAGTCAGAGCAGGGGCCTGGCATCCCAGCAGCGCGCGCTCTGCTTCCCCGGATTGGATCTGGAGGGGTTTTGCACTCCCCAGGATGCCGGCCACAGAGGTGGGCACCTGAGGCACATGCGTGCAGGCAGCCGGTGGGACACCACAGACAGCCACATGTGGCATGCAGCCAGGCACCACGTTGACCTGGACCGGTCACCAGATCCTTTCTCGGGAGCCAGGCGCGCCGTCGGCATACCTCCGTGGCAGGACCCGGCGAGGGATCCTGCCACGGGCGATTGGGGGGGTCTGACCATGTGAGGGACGAAGGGAAGCAGAGCTAACCCTGCTACGGTCCCAGCCGCATCCCTGGGGAAACCCCAGGGTGATTGACGATCGAGCGACCCTCAGACAGGCGTAGCCCCGGGAAGAACCCAGGGCCGCAAGGTGCGTTCGAAGTGTCGATGATCAATGTGTCCTGCAATTCACACTAATTTTCGCAACTAGCTGCATTCTTCATCGATGAGCGAGCCGAGTGATCCACCGCCAAGAGTCACAGACAACTTTTTGAAAACGTTCAACCACCTGCGGGCGTAGGAGAGGTGGGAGGAAGGCGACGCCATCCGTCCACCGCCTGCGCTTTGAGACGGCTCGGGCGCCCCGTTCAAGGCTTCCCCTCTGGGAGTCAGACTGCACCGTTGGAAGAAAAAAACATTGCCAGGCGCTCGGCACAGGAGTCCCCCCACCCACGCGCAGGCAAGGAAGGGGGCTCCCGGTGCATCAGGAACAGGTAGCTCTGCAGCCACCAGTCCCTCCCGGACCCGGAGGGACCGCACGAGTCTTCAAAACCCCTCAGCCCGGCCGCACGGGACCGGGTCAAAACAGGTACCTGGCAACGAGGGAGGGTCGCCCCACCTGCACCTCAACCGTCCGTCGCTGTTGCAGCCCGAGCCGTGCACCAAGCTGGCTTGTACAGCCCACCCCACCCTTGCCCATGCCAGAGGTGCTGGAAGGGAAGAGCCAGGCAGCTCCCCATCCCACACGCCTCCCACCGAGAGGAGCCGGGGGTCCCCTTGCAGGCCCTCAGCTCCTTCTCTTCCAGGCTGCCCTGCCACACAAGAAGGGCCCAACCTCAGTCGCCCGGATCTCGGTCAGGCCAGGATGTTGGGTGCAGGAGGTTCCAGCCAGCAGCAGGTCCTTCTAGGGGGTGTGGTACCAGCCCACTGCCATTTGGTTTCCCCCCACCGCAGGGGTGGTGCCGGGTGAGCTTGGGTTCCATCTCAGAAGGGCCTACCACTGTGCCTCTCCCAGAGAGGGACAGGAGATGGGGGCTGCCCCCGTCCCCAGTCCCTCACACATCGGTCTGGTCCTCCCCGGCGGTAGAGGCCCACCGAAGGCCTGGTCCTCACCCGAGCACCCCATGCGGCCGCGGACCGCTCAACCAGCCGGGGTGCGCCACGACAGGGCTGGGCCCTGTGCCTACCGTGTGTGCTTGCAGGAGGCAGCTGAGGGCTCCGGGCTGGCGCCTTCGGTCGCTTGGGCTGCTCCGCCGTTAATGATCCTTCTGCAGGTTCACCTTCGGAAACCTTGTTACAACTTTTACATCCTCTAGATAGTCAAGTTTGATCATCTTCTCGGTGCTCCGCAAGGGCCGTTGCCGACCCCTGCGGGGCCGATTTGAGGACCTCACTAAACCATCCAATCGGTAGTAGCGACGGGCAGTGTGTACAAAGAGCAGGGACTTAATCAACGCAATCTTAGGACCTACACTTACTGGGAATTCCTCGTTCATGGCAAATAATTGCAATCCCTATTACGAACGGGGTTCAGCGGGTTACCCGTACCTATCGGCGAAGGGTAGACACACGTTGATCCGTTCAGTGTAGCGCATGCAGCCCCGGACATCTAAGCGCATCACAGACCTATTATTGCTCGATCTCGTGTGGGTGAACGCCACTTGTCCCTCTAAGAAGTTGGCCGCTGAACTCTGGGGGTCGCGTAACTAGTTAGCATGGAGGAGTCTCGTTTGTTATCGGAATTAACCAGATAAATCACTCCACCAACTAAGAATGGCCATGCACCACTACCCACAGAATCAAGAAAGAGCTATTAATCTGTCAATCCTTTCCGTGTCCTGGCCGGGTGAGTTTTCCCGTGTTGAGTCAAATTAAGCGGCAGGCTACACTCCTGGTGGTGCCCTTCCCTCAATTCCTTTAAGTTTCAGATTTGCAACCATACTCGCCCCGGAACCGAAAGACTTTGGTTTCCCGGAAGCTGCTCGGCGGGTCATGGGAATAACGCCGCAGGATCGCTAGTCAGCATCGTTTATGGTCGGAACTACGACGGTATCTGATCATCTTCGAACCTCCGACTTTCATTCTTGATTAATGAAAACATTCTTGGCAAATGCTTTTGCTTTGGTTCGTCTTGCGCCGGTCAAAGAATTTCACCTCTAGCGGCACAATACGAATGCCCCCGGCCATCCCTCTTAATCATGGCCCCAGCTCGGAAAACCAACAAATTAGAACCAGAGTCCTATTCCATTATTCCTAGCTGAAGTATTCAGGCGACCGGCCTGCTTTGAACACTCTAAGTTTTTCAAAGTAAACGCTTCGGAACCCCAGGACACTCAGTCAAGAGCATCAAGGGGCGCAGAGAGGCAAGAGCTGGGACAGGCAGTAGCTCGCCTCACGGCAGACCACCAGCTCGATCCCAAGATCCAACTATGAGCTTTTTAACTGCAGCAACTTTAGTAAACGCTATTGGAGCTGGAATTACCACGGCTGCTGGCAACAGACTTGCTCTCCAATGGATCCTCGTTAAAGGATTTAAAGTGTACTCATTCCAATTACAGGGCCTCTAAAGAGTCTTGTATTGTTATTTTTCATCACTGCCTCCCCGAGTCAGGAGTGGGTAATTTGCGCTCCTGCTGCCTTCCTTGGATGTGGTAGCACTTTCTCAGGCTCCCTCTCCGGAATCGAACCGTGATTCCCCGTTACCCGTGGTCACCTTGGTAGGCACAGAAAGTACCATCGAAAGTTGATAGGGTAGACATCCGAATGTATCATGGCCGTCACAGGGACGTGCGATCGGCCTGAGATTATCTAGAGTCAACAAAGTGGCCGGGTGAGCCCAGATTGGTAATGGTCTGATAAATGCAAGCATCCCGGTAGATCAGTGCTCGTCGGCATGTATTAGCTCTGTAATTACCACAGTTATCCAAGTAACAGATGGAGCAATCAAAGGAACGATAACTGATTTAATGAGCCATTCGCAGTTTCACTGTACCGGTCATGTGTACTTACACGTGCATGGCTTAATCTTTGAGACAAGCATATCCTACTGGCAGGATCAACCAGGTAGCCGCATTTGCTGATGTGGTGGGTTTGGGGGCCCGCGTGCCCATCTCCTCGACCTGACAACCTTCGCGCACCCCTCCCTCTCGGGAGCCTGCTGGGGAAAGGAGCCCACCCGCCTGGGTGGGAGGGCTCACTGGAGGGGTGGAGAGGTGAGGTCGCAAGGGCACCGGCAGGCCCAGCCATCTCCCCCGGAAGGGAGAGGTGGGCCAAGGCGCAGCCTGAGCGAGACACAGGGGGTGCCGGAGCCTGGCGGCGGTGACACCCCTCGGTACAATTGTTCCAAGCTGCTGTGGAAATGTGCTGGGCGGAGGGTTGACGGCATGGTGCATGGGGCCTGCGAACCTGCTGGGCAGTAGCATCCGAGGGCTTGGCACCACCTGACCCCTTCTGCTTGGGTCAGAACACTGGGGGACACGAGCTGCCGGGGCAGCTCAGCCTTCGCTCTGCTGGGTAGGGTGAAGAGCCACCTGCCAGGCGGCAAGCCCTCGAGTCAGACAGTCCATGTGGGGAGGAAGCTCCTTGCTTGAAACAACTGCCGAGGCTGGCCAAGCAGTCCATCTCTAAATGGACCGAGAGTGCCCAATCGATCAGAGTATGGCCAAGGCATCCCCTGGCAGGCCGCCCTGCTCGGGAGTTGCCGGCTTCACATCCCTGCCTGCTCCCGGGGTGAGCAGGCTAAAAGGAAAGGCCCATTGGGAAGGGGCTGAGAGGCAGGCGCAGACCCGGGCCCATGGGGACCCTGGTGGGCAGGCCCGGGTGCTGCATTCCCCGTCTCAGAATCACCGGACCTCATGGAGGCCTGACCGAGCAACCTTGGAGAAAAAGGACCATCGGGAAAGGGCTGAGAAGCAGGTATGTACCCGGGACCCTAGGGGCCCCGGCGGGCGAGCCCAGGTGCTGCCTTCCCCATCGCCGGACCTCGTGGAGGTCTGACCCAGCAAATTCGATGAGAAAGGACCATCAGGAAGGGGTTGAGAGACAGGTGCATACCCAGGCCCCTGGGGGCCCCGGCGGGCAGGCCCGGGTGCTGCCTTTCCCTGTCTCAGAATCGCCGGACCCCACGGAGATCTGACCGAGCAAACTCAGAGAAAAAGGACCATCGGAAAGAGGCTGAAAGGCAGGTGAAGACCCGGGCCCCTGGGGGCCCAGCGGGCAGGCCCGGCTGCTGCCTTCCCCATCTCAGTATTGCCGGACCTCACGGAGGTCTGTCTGACCAAGCAAACTCGGAGAAAAAGGACCATCGGGAAGGGGGTGAGAGGCAGGTGCATACCTGGGCGCCTGAGGGCCTTGGCGGGCGGGCCCGGGTGCTGCCTTGCCCTGTCTCAGGTTCTCCGGACCTCGCAGAGGTCTTTCGCAACAAAGTCAGAAAAAAAGGACCATCGAGAAGCGGCTGAGAGGCAGGTGCTGACCCGGGGCCTGGCAGGCCCCGGCGGGTGGTCCCAGGTGCTGCCTTCTCCCGTCTCTGTATCGCCGGACCTCACGGAGGTCTGACTGAGTAAACTCGGAGAAAAAGGGCCATCGGGAAGGGGCTGAGAGCCAGGCGCGTACCCGGGCTCATGGCGGCCCCGGCTGGTGGGCCTGGGTGCTGCCTTCCCCTGTTTCAGGATCGCCGGACCTCACGTAGGTCTGACCCAGCAAACTCGGCGAAAAAGGACCATCGGGAAGAGGCTGAGAGGCAGGTGCGTACCCGGGCACCTGGGGGCCCCGGCAGGCGGGCCCGGGTGCTGCCTTCCCCTTTTTCCGAATCGCTGGACCTCACGGATGTCTGACTGACCATCTCCCTATTAATCCAGAGGAAAATGACCCCCCTTTTTCTGTAATCAGTGCACACACGGTGACAGAGGGGACCCAAGGCAGGAATGTATATGACCTCCTGGAGCCCTTGCTGGGATCTCGGAGGCATATGAGCCCTCATCGGGACTTCCAGGCAAGCCCGGCCATCTGGTCGCCCCATTGGAAAGCATTGCGGGTGACCAGATGGCCGAGGGGATAGGGGCGACCAGATGGCCGAGGGGATAGGTGCGACCAGATGGTTGAGGGGAAAGGTGCGACCAGATGGTCAGGCTCGAAAGGGAAGCTATCTGGTTGCTCTGTGCTCCAAAGAAAGAGTGAGCGGGTGCCGCGGCATGGGAGACCAGAGACGCAGGGCCCCAGCTGGGCCCCAGCCATGGAGGCTGCGAGGGGGACCTGATGGGCCCTCCGACCCGGGTACCGCGGACACCTTGCCAAGCAGGGGAGGCCTGCACGGGGCCGACAGACCCCAGTGCTGGGCCCTTGGTGGGGCAGTATGCCGGGGGATGGGGCCCAGGGCCGGAGGACCCAACCCAGGGCCTGATTGGGGCCCCTGTATGCAGATGTGGCTCCCATGCCCAGAGGCGCAGGGGATTCTTCCCCAGGCCCTCTGGATCCTGTTCCGGGCACCTCATCGGGACTTCCAGGCTGGCCCGGCCATCTCGTCGCCCTTACTGGAAAGCATTGCGTGCGAGCAGATGGCTGAGGGGAAAGGTGCGACCAGATGGCCGGGACTGAAAGGACTCCCATCTGCCCGCCCCGAGCATTCGTGGTAGGGCTCCATTGCGTGCGACTAGATGGCCTCTTGGAGCCTTGGCTGGGATCGGGGGAAGTGAATGAGCCCCCATCGGGACTTTCAGGGCAGCCCAGCCATCTGGTCGCCCCATTGGAAAGCATTGCGTGCGACCAGATGCCTGAGGGGAAAGGTGCGACCAGATGGCCAGGACCAAAAGGACTCCCATCTGCCTGCCCCGAGTCGAGCCTTCCCGGTAGGGCTTCCGCCTGCCCTTGCAGGGCTTGGGGGCTGCACGTCCAGGGGGGCTCGGGGACCCCGGCTGGGCCTCAGGCACGGGGAGGCTGGGCCTCAGGCACGAGGAGGCCTGTGGATGCTCCCGGGGCCCTCACGCCCGGGGGAGGACTGCCCGTGACCCATGGAGCCTGTTCCAGGCACTTTGCCATGGCGTGGGCCGGAGGAGGGAGCCTGGATGCCTGAGAGGTGTTGCCCCGGCATAGCTCATCTGGTCCCCGGCAGAGAACGGCCCGGGGGTGTCCCGGCGTACTCTGACCTTAGTAATCCGGAGGAAGGCTACCCCTCTTTTCTGGTAACCCGTGCGCACCCTGAGACTGAGGGGACCCAATGCGCAGATGAGCCCGACCTCCTGGAGCCCTGGCTGGGATTGGGAGGCAAATGAGCCCTCATCTGGCTTTCAGGGAAGCCCGGCTATCTGGTCGCCCCTTTCGAAAGCATTGCGCACTACTATTCCAACACATTCCCTACTGGACTTGTTCTAGATGTTGCTCCAACATAAGAAATATGCCAACACCTTCCCTACTGGACTCATGTTGGCCGGGAGCCGTGAGAAGCACCGAAGGAGTTAAAAACAAAAAAGTAAAATAGACTTCAAATTATACACTTAAGAAAAGAGAGGGATAGATAATAAATAAAAAAGATCAAAAAAAAGTTTTAGGAATTAAGGATTGGAAAGATTTATGGAGGATTTAAAACAGGCCCCAAACAATAACATAGAAGAAAAACAATATGGGCAAGCCCCTGCGTGACCGCGTGGTGCAGTTTGAGTGATATTTCCCCTCGAACACGCAGTCCGTGTTGCTGTACAGCAGGAAACGCCATGTGAACGGGTGGGACAAGCAACTCCGCCCACTCACAGAACTCCACGTAGCACAGCTGAGTTTTTTTGCTGCTTCGCAGAGTTCTGCATAGTGACACTACATGAACTCTGCCCTGGCATACTTGTTTCCGGTCCAGGGAATGTTTCAATGAGGAGCTGATTTTCATGTGGCTGCATTCAAACTGGCGTGGTGTGGTGGTCAATATAATGATGGATTAAACCCAGATCTATTGAGTGGGGGTGAATGTTTGCATTGTTCAGCATTCCATCCATCAACTGTTCTGTTTGTTTCTTTCACTCTAAGTGGGATGTGAATGCACAGGGGTGGTCCCATGCTCAGTGGGCCACTGGATTCAGCTAGACTGACTGATAAGGGGTAATATCCCAAAACCCGGTCCTAGGATGCTTGTTTCCCATCCAGGGAGGAGCTGGCTTGGCATTTCTGGCTATACTTTTCCCATGTGGAGCATGGTCAACATTGATTTGCATATGGTTCGGTCCAAACTGGTGTGATGTGGTGGTCAAAAAAAAACAATGGATTAAACCCAGATCTGTTGAATTTTGGTTGAATGTTTGCATTGTTCAGCATGCCATCTGTCATCTATTCTTTTTGCATTTGTCACCCTAAGTGGAAAGGGTATGCCCAGATGTGGGTCCCATACTCACTGTGCCACTGAATTCTGCTAGCCTGGCTATTGAGGGGTGATACCCTAAAACCGGTCCCAAGATGCTTGCTTAAGATGCTTGCTTCCGGTCCATGTAGGACCTGGCTTTGCAGTTTCAGCTGGACTGTTTCCAAGAGGAGCAGGGTCAAGACAGATTTTCATTTGTCTGGTTCCAAACAGGGCTGACTTGTTGGGCAAAAAAATTATTTTTTCATTTCAAAAGAATTTTATTATTTTAAAAGCGCAATATGAAACATAAGATACAGGCCAAAGTGATACAATTGATATCGGACAATAAGGTAATAAATACATTATGATAAAACTAATTAATAGGGAAACAAATCAATGTCATTCATTAATCTGCAGATATCAGATAAATAAGTTACTTAAGGAGGGAAGACCCAAAATGATATCTGGCAAAGAAATATATCAAAAGTATCACCCACAGATGGCAAATTGGGGAAAGAGGGAAGAGAAGAAAGGAAGAAAGAAAAGGCGGAAAGAGTAGGAAAGAGAAGAAGAAAGAGAAAGAGAGACAGAGAGGAGAAACGGAAGAGGAGAGGATTTCCAAAGGAATCACCCAACACAAGACAACACTAACCAGACAAATCAAAGGGAAATTGCGCCACCAACCCTTCAGAGGCCAACTCCATGTATGAATCTAAGGCTTTCCAAACACCAGAGGAAATAGAAGGAGAAAGATGAGCATGGTCCACTGACATATGAGCACTACGTAGAAAGGAAACCCAAGCCCACCAAGTATGATAAGAGACGGACGAAAAGGATTTCCACTCCATGAGAATTACTTTGACTGCAATAGTTAACAAGAGGTCCAACAACTGTAACTCCATGGGATCTAAAGGCAGAGGGACTGGGGACGCCAACGGACCCAAAAGAATTAATGGAAAAGACAGCTGGAATTTGATGTTAAAGATGAGCATGAGGTGCTTGTGAACTAAATCCCAAAAGGAATGGAGAAGGGAACAGTCAAGGAACATATGTTGAAAATCACCTGGTAAAAGCCCGCAGCTCCAGCACAAATTATCTTCTTTAAGATTAAGTGAATGCAGACGAATGGGAGTCCAGTGAAGAAGATTAATAGAGAAAAACTTAGACTGCGTTAGGGAAGGGGCAATTTTGTTACGAAGAGAAAATTTACCAATATTTTGCCAGGTATCAGGAGAGATATGAGCAGTAACACTCTGATCAAAATGATGTACCCATTTTTGCTGTGTGACAGTTTGGGAGGGGAGTGTAGAGGACGATAAAAAATTGTAAATCCGAGACGCAACATGACCAGTCCTGATCCAAAGCTGAAAAAGCGTAATCGTAGGGGAAGAAGGATGAAGGTGTAATTTAGCAAGCGCAACCTTAATCTTAAGAAAAGTATAAAAATCTAAATTAGATAAAGAGAATTGTTGAGCAAGGGATGAGAAAGGGGAAGGATCGTTATTAGAATCATAGAGATGTTTAACAAGTGAAACACCCTTCCCAGCCCAATAAGACATCAACTCCGGGTCAATATTAATTTTGATTTTAGAATTGCGCCAAATAGACGACCATCTAGTTTTATGTAATGGAATTGCTACTCTCCTATCAACCTTACGAACCGCAGCAATAGTGTCTAAAATAATAGAGCGAGAGAATGGAATAGAAAGGGTGTTTGTGGTTAAAAAGGATGCAGTCGGCAGTGGGGAGGCCAATTCCTGTTCTATTGTCAACCATGCTGGAGCATGAATAGATGTAGAAGAAAACCAAAGGGCACCCTGGGACGCCAGAAAAGCAGTTTGATACTTCCCCCAATCAGGAAAATTACAGCCGCCCATATCATAAGATTTCCGTAAAAATTTATAAGCAATCCTAGCCCTTCTATCATTCCATAAAAATTTAGAAGTAAGCAAATCAAGTTCATGAAAGAAGGAATCAGAAAGCCTTACTGGAAGCATAGAGGAAACAAAATTAATAATAGGAGTGATCATCATTTTAAGGGTCTGCATACGGCCCCACCAAGAAATATGCTTCGGAGACCAATTCTCTAAGAGACGTCTCACCTTAAGAATAGTTTGGGATTCATTGTAAATAGCCGTAGCATATAGGGTGGAACAGAAATGGATACCCAGATATTTTAGCTGTTTAGATTGCCATTTAAAGCCCGCCGAACCCATATGAGAGGAGAAGCAATAAGCATTTAAAGGAAACATCTCTGTCTTATCTTTGTTCAGAGTGTATCCTGAGACTTTTGAAAAAAGAGCAATCGTATCCGAAATAGCAGGAATGGCCAGTGCGATATCATCAGAAAAAATGAGAACATCATCTGCGTATGCAGCTGTTTTTATTTGATGAGACCCAAAAGAGAACCCCTTAATATCTGGATGCGAATCAATCATTCTGAGGAGAGGATCAATGGATAACAAAAATAAGAGAGGGGACAAAGGACACCCTTGTCTAGTGCCTTGACACAGGTTAAAAAAGGAAGACGTAGCACCATTCACCCGTATATTAGCCCTAGGTCGGGAGTAAAGAGACATAACCATACGAATAAAGGACTCACCAAGATTATGTGCACATAGAACAGCTCTTAAAAAAGGCCAAGAGACCTTATCAAAGGCCTTTTCAGCGTCAAGGGCCAAGGCTGCCGCCGGAAGATTAGATCGCTTAGCGGCACCAAGAATATGACAAAAAGTACGAATATTATCCCGTGCAAGACGCCCCTTTACAAAACCTGTTTGTGAAGGATGAACCAATTGGGGAATAAAGGACTCTAAACGTTTAGCTAGAATTTTAGCAAAAATCTTGGCTTCCATGTTAAGAAGGGAAATGGGACGAAAATTTTTGGGATCTGCGTGGTCCTTCCCTTCTTTGGGGATAACTACAATAGTAGCATCAGCCGCGGAACCAGACACAGAACCATCCTTAATAAAAGCATCAAAAACGGATTGGAGTTTCGGGACAAGCACGGGAATAAAGGTTTTATAAAACGCAATAGGATAACCATCAGGACCAGGAGCTTTACCAGACCGAGTAGCTTTGATCGCGGAAATGATTTCATCAGAAGTAATCGGGCAATTTAATGATTGATTATCTTCCTCCGAAACAACTTTCAAAGGAACCGACTTCAAGAACTCCTGACATTGTTCAAAAGAAGCTTGAGCCGACGGGGTATATAAGTTATTATAAAAATCGCGGAAAACATCAAGGATTTCTGCAGTTTGAAATTTTTTCTTACCAAGCTGGTCAGTAATAGAAGGAATTTGGAAAGTATTACAAGAAGATTCCTGAAACTTTAAAGTGGCTGCAAGAATCTTGCCCGCACGATTTTTTAACAACAGTCTCTTAGATTTCTGAGCCTGCAGGCCAATATGAGCTCTCTTAGTGACTATAGTATTGTACGAATACTTTAAATTCTTAATAGATTGGAGGCAGGTCTTGTCCTGGGAATGTCGAAAAAGGGATTCCTGACGTTTGATCTCATCTGCTAAGTCCGTGAGTTCCTTTTTAATGGCTGCGTTTCTCCTTGACATACATTTAATGACCTGACCACGGAAAGTACATTTGAAAGAGTCCCAAAGAACAACAGGGGAACTGACCGACCCAACATTCTCAATAAAAAAAGTCTCAATGTCATTAGAAAACTCTCGCACCAAGGACTCATCATGTAAGATTTCTGTGTTGAGTCTCCACGAACGAGCACGTGTCCTAGGGACAAAGGACGTAAGAGTAAGTGTCACTGCGGCGTGATCAGAAACTAAAATAGGGTGGATAAGCGGAGAAGAAGAAGATTGAACCAAAGAAGAGTGAACCAAAAGATAGTCAATGCGTGAAAAGGACGAATGAGGGGAAGAAAAAAAGGAGAAGTCACTACCAGTGGGATTATGAAGACGCCAAACATCCTGAAGATGGATAAGAGAACACATATTAGTCATTTGTTTGTGTGCTTTAGGGGGACGAAAGTTAAAGGCAGAATTCCTATCCAAGATAGGGTCCATTGGCAAGTTAAAGTCACCACCTACAATAGGATTGCCAGAGTGAGGGGTATCCTCTAGCTTTTTGGTGATAGCATTCCAAAAGGACGGGTCATCCTTGTTGGGGGCATAAATATTCATGACAAATAAGTCAGCATTACCATTGGACACCTTAGATAATAACCAACGTCCCTCTGTATCCTGTTCAGAGGAAACGATAGATAACCCAGAGTGTTTAGAAACTAAGGTAATTACCCCATTCCTTTTACCACAAGCATCCGAACAAGCAACATCAGAGACCCACTCTTTCTTCAGAAACAACGCCTCCTTGGCAGAGAGCTTTGTCTCCTGAAAAAGGACGAGATCCGAAGAAAGAGACTTACAGTAGTCCAAAATCTTTGACCTTTTTACTGGATGATTTAACCCTTTAACATTAAGGGAAAGTATATTTAGTCCAGACATAGAACCAATATTAGGAAAAAAAGATATTCCATATGTGACATATGAAGCGCAACAACCAGGAGAGCTAACCAGCAGACATCAACAGCCAACACACAACAGGGTGAGACCAAAGAGGAAATCCGAAGAGAAAAAAGGAAAGAAGAGGAAAAGGACAGCAAGAGAATACACAGAAAGAGAGAGAGAAGGGCCCATCCGGCAGGTCTGGAAGAGACCAAATTCATACAAGGGGGGACATGGGAAAAAGAGCGAGGGCCAACAGGAGGAGTAACAACAATGGCATAAAAAGCCCCAGAACAGTGCATAACTGATTATACATTAAAAGGGAAGACTATCTAAAAGCTAAGAACTGGCATTAATGATAGCTATTTAGAAAACAAAGCGAAATGAGAGACTATAAAGGCAACACGTTTGACCAAATAATGTATAAATAACAACTAAAATGAGTCATAAAGAACGGTAAGAGCAGGAAAGATAGAGAAAGAAAGCACTTTCAGGCAATAAGCGCAGATGGAAAGTGAACTAAAAAATAACATTATTATAGGTAGAACCATACCAAAGCAGACTCTATCAAGAGAAAAAGGAACATAATGAAGAAAAGAGAAGAAATACAATCTAAAGCAGACTATATGATACAATATGAGAAAAATAAGTGAAACATAGTAAAAAACGGTATATAACCTTCTATCAATATTACAGTCAATGAATCCCTATGGCAGTTAAATAAGAGACCTAATACTATATATAAATGTGTGAAATCTATATGCAATCTTATATGTAACTGATCATGAATAAATAAAGCCATATACACACAAATTAGCAGAATAAATATGCTTGCCTAAGTGAGAGAACATATAGATAAGAGATGCATAAATCTATCGAGTACAAGGCATCTATAAAAAACTAATCTACTCGAAAGAGACAATTAATAACACAATGTAATCAAAACACTCAATGAAAAAATCAATAAAGTAGGTATAACTAGCAACTATATGAACATCACATATTGACTCTAAATATAGCCATAAATAAACACCTAGTAAACATATATGCTTAAAACACCTAGACACACCATACAACAACACGTTGATAACGCAACGGAAAACACAATGACCTATTCCGTAAAATACGGAACAACAGAAAACAAACATGAAGCAAAAAGACCGACCACAAAGAGATAAAATAAACCAACTTTACCACAAAAATCGACGCACCTAACGAAGACATGCAACGGGAGAGGAAAAGGACCATGACCTAATACGTCGAGAGACAAACCGGGGAGGCAAGGAGTAACAAGACGACACGCGAACAGGAGTGAAGTCAAGCCAACAAGAAAAGCTACCACAAAAAATTAAAAGGTTTATACAGTAAAACTAACAACACTAAAGACCAACACATCATACCGATAATAGGGAAACACCAAGAGACGACAAAAATACGTCAAACCCAATGAGCATAAAGACCACCGCGCAGATCTAAAAGCAGCTAGACTTAATAGATCTGACAAGGACAAAAAACAACGCAATATATATAGCCACATCAGGTGCCAGAAGAACCAGGAACATGTGAAGCCCCTGTTTGAAGATCCATCTGCAACTCCATCTGATTATCCAAAAACAAGGCCAAATCCGCAGGTTCGTCAAAAATCCTGACACGACCTTTGAAAGTAATGCGGAATTTTGAGGGACCAGCAAAAGAGAAGGGGATATTCAACTCAGACAAACGCTTCCGGAGATTAAGAAAACCCTTTCTCCTTATCACCGTGTCCCTGGCAAAGTCTTGAGAAATTGAGATACGATGGCCATTCCAAGAGACAGCTCTAACCTTCCGCATATGAGCCAAAATCTGCTCTGTATGTTGATGACGCAGCGGTTTAAAAATTATCGCCCTTGGTTGCGTAGCAGACTTGGGGCGAAAGGAGGGGACACGGTGTGCCCGTTCCAGTTCAAAGTCTTTATGGAAAGAAATTTGTAGTGTAGATGGAATCCATTGATAAAGAAACTCAATCATGGAAGATGAATCTTTCTCAACCTCCTCTGGAAGACCAAAAATACGCAGGTTGGATCTACGATTACGATCCTCTTGTTCCGTGAGGTCTTTCCTCAATGCTGCCATGGAACGCTCTATCTGCGTGAGAGATCTAGAGTGCTTTTGCATGGTATCCTCTGCGCCACTAATCCGTGCTTCTGTACCTGAGACACGAAGGGAAAGGGCCTTGAAATCATTCCTGATGGCTAACACCTCCACCTGCAGTAAATCTGTATTTGTCTTAGTAGACTGCGCAATTTCATAGACCTCATTAAGGCGCGTCAGGATGGACTCAAGAGTCGAATTAGTGTCTTTAGGAGCAGACTCAGGAGTTGGGGATACCTGTTTGGACCTCTTAAGAGATGCTTTAGAGTCCTTAACGTCTTTAGCATTCAGTGAAGGGGCCATATTCTCAGCCATAGGGCAAACCACCTCCACAGGAACAAAATACACCTCCTCAGATAGAGCGAAAGCGAGAAATGTCAGGGGCTGCAAAACACTCAATGTGCGAGAGGAAAAATGAACAGGAAGGAATAATGTACTTGCATCAAAAGAGCCGAGCAGAGATTGTGGCAGGCGATCCCCGTCAGAAAAAAAAACACCACACAAAAAAAAAAAAAAAAACTCACGTGCTGCAGGCGCCAGTAGGCACACACCGACACCTGAAAACAACCAAAATCAGGCCACGAGCAAGGAAGTCTCACATAGGGAAGTGGCAGTGCGTCTGATGAAAAATAAAGTAGCAGAACCCACACAAAAAAGAAGAAAAAAAACACGCAGTGGGCACCACTTCAATAGGCGGCAGAGAAAAAACAAAATAAACTCAAGAAAAGTGAAAAAACGTCACCAGCTCCTGTATGCCTCCATTCCTGACAAGACAGACCAGTAGCGTCGTCGTGAAGAGGTGATAGTACAAACTCCCTCACAGAAGAAACAAAATGGCGGCCGCTCGTGCAGACATGAAGCGCCACCTCAAAATGCCGAAATATGGAGTCTGGCCACTCTTCATCACCAGAAAAGACCCTTGTGGCGTACACGGCAGTTTCCCAGGCAGGATGTCATCCTCTGCG
Source organism: Triturus cristatus (assembly GCF_964204655.1). NCBI lineage: Eukaryota > Metazoa > Chordata > Amphibia > Caudata > Salamandridae > Triturus > Triturus cristatus. The sequence goes on along the minus strand of NC_140593.1, from coordinate 26,989,384 downwards.
CTGAACAGGGCATTCCTCAGCGGCAGAAATGTCTCCGTCGGCCCCTGCTCTTTACGGAGCTCAAGCGCGATCCGCCATCACGCAGCGGCGCGCAAGCCACGCCCCCCGTTGGGCAAAAAAATTATGATGTATTATAGCAAGATCAGTTGACTGGGGGTGAATGTTTGCATTGCTCAGCATTCCGTCCATCATCTGTTCTTTGGTCAAGTTGGTGGCATAACGGTCCTCTAAATTTTGCCAAATTCTAATTAGTAACCATAACCGCCTCATGAAATGTGTCAATACTGTATTATGGTGTTGTGGAATTCCAGTGTTACTTTGGTTCGAAATTACTTCTACAGTCTTTCTCAGGGCCCATTGATCTCCACTAGTGCCCTTCTGTGGCCCAAGCAGCACTCCAAACCTTTAACTCCATTAATGAAGCTGGACCTTCAATAACACATATAAAGAGATTATCATATGTGTGGTCATATGCTGGTAATTTAGTGGTGCCCTCTTCAAGGACTATTTGTTTTCTTGAAGGGGGAAAACCTTCAATAATTTCAATTTTCCTATAAATAAAAACAAATCAATGTGAGGTAGGCACTAATCAAAATTGACTATTTCCTATAAATAAAAACAAATCAATGTGAGGTAGGCACTAATCAAAATTTACTATTGGTCAAAATGAAAGTCCTAATTCTAATTTTGGCTGTTTATCTTTAGTCAGTTCAGGTGACAAGTTAATCACTGTTGGATTTATCTCACCCATTATATTTGCTTTCTTACTGCCCTTGTTCTCTTTCGATGTGGCAAACTGTCCTTTGTTACCTTCACCTCCTCTTTGGGTTTAGGCCTTTTTTGTTGTTTCCACCTTTTCTTTGTACTGTTTTTGAGGTTTTTCTTGTACTCTGCTCATTTGTAGTAGTCTGTATTCAGCTAAAAAAATAAAAGGCTGGCCCAACTTATTTGAGGGACTGCTGCACTTCAATGTCTGAATATGTGTCTGCTCCTGATTCTGTGCTTATCAGTGCTTGTTTCCTAGGTTTGTAATCTATTCTCAAAGTGTCAATCTTCCTGGTAAAGTCATAATTCTCCCACTTGCAGAAACTTGTTTATCTCTCTAAAAGTTGCTTCTCTTTTTCTGCTTAATTTCTTCCTCATATTTAACTAATCTCTTTTTCCGTGACAAAAAAAAAGGATTATACTTTCTCTTGTGCTGGATTTTTATCCAAAAGCTCCTTCATTTTTTTAAATATCTTCTTAAATATTATCAAATTCCAAATGGGCATACTAGGACAAAACCTCACTATTTCCTTACATGAATACACCATTAATTGTGACCATTCTTCCAGTAGATTTTGGGGTGGTTTCTCATATGTTAAATCCATGGAGACCATAAAGGATTCAGCTCACCTCGATGTCATTCTTCAGAGATGTAACTTCTCACCATCTATTGATTTTCTTTTTGCACAATTTCTCCTAATGATACAAATACTGCTTATCAGTCTTAGGTGAATCATATGGTTCATCTGTATACAAATCAATTTCCAAAAGTGTGTACATTGTGCTTTCATCAAACATGCTATGCACTGCTTCAGTTTTCTTGCGTAATATCTAACTTATATTGTTGATAAAGTAGCAGTCTTGTTCCCACACAATCAAAAAAAGTAACTGAAAACTCTTGCATAGCCTCACAGCTCAAGTTCCTGTCATGGAATGCCTGCTGATACCTCAAAGAGGTCTTCAATATCCATGCCCGTACTGTCCGAGGCAGGGAAATCCACTTTGCTTCAACTTGGTTGACACAGTAGAAAAATGCTGGTCCCAGTCGGGCTGGAGCGTAGAAAAAGTGGTGCTATCTGGAGAGCCAGCTGGGGGGATGGGTCCTTGCTATTTCCCCCGCATCCCCAAATGCAGTTATTTGTGTGTATCCAGGATGGACACAGGGGCCTCTACCTAAAGATGTGGAATCCCTGAGGTTTAAACGCTCAGTGAGGGGGTAGACTGTCACTCCCCTTAATTTAAAAAAGGCCATTGGGGATAGAGTCCCCTGGGCCCTTAGTGGCTTGGAGAGGGGGACCGTGTGTGCCTTCCCCTAATTTAAAAAAAAGGCCCAGTGAGATGAGGTCCCCAGGGCCCTCTGTGGCTCAATGAGGGTGTCCAAGTGCCCTCTCCCCTCATTAAAATAAATACATACCTGGGCAGAGGGATCCCCTGAGCCTTCAAAAGCTTGAGAGAGGGACTGGCTGCCCCAATATCCTTATAAAAAAATAATATATGAGGGTTGAGTTGGGCAACAGGACACCCAATGCAAATTTTGTAAAATATGTGAATAATAAATGAGCGTCAGGAGCCGCTCAATAATTCTGCTGTACGCCATATAGGAGCTTCCCATCATGCCCTGTTTTATTTTTTATACTTTTTTGTTTTACTTTGAGGTGCCACTAGAATAGGAAGGAGTACCACAAAGCCAGTTTGTAATTTTGTGGAGGCTGCAGGAAGTTCAGCAGCCCCCCAGCAACATTAAAAACAAAACAGTATGGCTTCTGGGTTGTATAAGCCATGACTCCAGGATAATTTACCTGTTTTGTTTTAAAGCACTCCAAGCTGCAGCTCTATGGTCTTCAGTTGGAGTGCAAGGCCCTCTTCTGGTTGTTTCTATGATTGCATTTTCTGGGATGAAATTTTTTTTTAAGAAGACTCGGAGCGATGTTAGTTTTATTTGAAAAAAAACAAAAAACAAACATCTCTGACTATTTATATATTAAGATTTAACCCACAAAAAGAAAGCATCACAGAAATGTTTTTTTTTTAAATATTTGTTTTTAATAATAATCATTAGTAATAAACATTGCATTGTCTGAATTATTTAAATATCAGTTTTATCCAAAATATCGGTGATGTTTGGAGAAAGATGATAGATCCGCTTTATTTATCATAATATGCTTACCACTTATTAAAGCCAGTAGGCACTTTTTATATTTTTTGTGTTGTGACTCTTTAAAAAAGTGTGTTGAGACTGACTGCCCCCTGTGCATGCCAAGAAGGTTGTGCGTGGCAGAGGGTTGGCTGCTTGCAGGCCAGGTCCTGTAACCAACACTACACCATTCACGGGGGGGCAGACTGCCTGCAGGAGGTTAGACACTGATTGTCCCACATATTACATCACTCATGACATGTTCTATAACTTCATTGAAAACATCACAGCAACATTTCAATTAACTTGATTGATAAGAAGTCTGTGCGTGGCCGGGATGCGAGTCAGAGTTACATAGAGTTACACGTTAAAGATACTAGAGATAATAATAACTGGTAAATTTCTGTGTTTTTTCAGTTATAGTGACATTTTAACCTTCATTTTATTAATTGAAAACAATGTATATATATGTATATATATATATGTATATATATTAACTGAAAAAAACATAGGTTTCAGGAGCATTATAATTAGTTGGACATTTGACTCATACAAAACCATAGAAATTCCGGTGTTATAGTTAGTTCAGGTAACTATAACTTGCGCCCCCGCAATGCACTGCTGATGACGTCACATATTACATCATTCATGACATGGTCAGTGACATCACTGATGACATCTCAAATGACATCACTGATGACATCACTAATGACATCACTCATGACATCATCCAGTGACTGTGTGTCTCTGTGAAGTTCTATGGTTTTTTACGAGTGAAATGTTCAACTAACTATAACGTTCCTGAAACCTAAGTTTTTTTTAGTTAATTTCTATAATTTTTTAAATGCTAATTTCTAACTGTAACGTGCCTGAAACCTATGTTTTTTTCAGTGAATATATATATGTATAAAACATATTTAAACTTTACAGAAATACAAGACACTGAATGATGTCATCTGTGATGTCATGTGAGATGTCATCAGTGATGTCATCAGTGATGTCACTGACCATGTCATGAATGATATAATATGTGATGTTATCAGCTGTTTATTGCGGGGGGAGAGTTATAGTTAGCCCAACTAACTATAACGGTGGAATTTCTATGGTTTTGTATGTTTTTTTCAGTGAATATATATATATACATTACCTACTGGCGGTCGCCAGTAGGTAGTTATAGTTAGGACCACGTTTCCATAGGAAAACCTCAACATTCTATTTTGAATAACTTTGGCGCCGGTCGACGAATCCTCGCGAATTTCTCAAAATAGGTGGGGCGCTACGCTCCGCTCCTACCCTGAAAGTCTCGGGGGGATCCGTCAAGCGGGGGCTGAGATAAAAGGGGGGTCCCAAAACGCGTTTTTCCCATGCATTTTTCCATAGGACCTTTAGAACGAGCTACAGCCCGAACGGCTGAACAGAATTACTCAAAATTTGGCAGAGAGGTAGTCATAAGGTCAAGGAAGTGCCTTTTGCAGGTCTGGTGTAAATCTGTTCAGTATTTCCGGAGAAAATAGCATTTAAAAGCATATATATATATATATGCGCGCAGGGTGCGCGCACCGTGCGAGCACCGTGCGAGCACCCTAACGTGCGCGAGCGTAATTCTGATTGGTGGTTACATGTTAGTCAACGTTCGAATCGGTCGAAATCAGGAAGTGTCGGCCGCCATTTTGTTTGTTTTCAGTGCGAGAGTGAAAAAGGAAGGTGGCGAACGTGAAAAGGGGGCAGGGTAGAGAGTTCCTGACCCCCTAGCCTTTGTCAGGGGGTCCCTGAAGGACCCCGAAGGCAAAAAAAATTTTTTTTTTTTTTTTTAAATCGCGGGGGTGCGCGCACAGTGCGCGCACCCTGAAAAACACAAAAAAAAAAAAATTTTTTTACAAAAAAAAAATAATAATTCGCAGGGTGAAAACCAAAAAAAAAAATAATAATAATTTTTAATACGTAGTTTATTGTAAAATAAATATACAAAAAATAATACATAAATAAATTAGCATTTAAAAAACCGTACAAATTCACTGAAAAAACCATAGGTTTCACACACGTTATAGTTAGGAATTAGCATTTAAAAAACCTTGCTAATTCACTGAAAAAACCATAGGTTTCACACATGTTATAGTTAGCTGGACATTTTACTGATAAAAAACCAATGAAATTCCCCCGTTATAGTTACTGTAGGCAACTATAACTCACGCGACCGTAATCCTCTGCTGATGACATATGTGTCTTTATGAAAAAAAAATATTTGTAATATATGTATAGCTAAAATGTAATGGAAGAAGACATGGGCAAATAAGTGTCTAAATACAGTATTAGCATCAGCAGAGGATTGCGGTCGCGTGAGTTATAGTTGCCTACAGTAACTATAACGGGGGAATTTCATTGGTTTTTTATCAGTAAAATGTCCAGCTAACTATAACATGTGTGAAACCTATGGTTTTTTCAGTGAATATATATATATATATATATATATATATATATATATATATATATATATATATATATATATATATATATATATATATATATTTAGTCTATCATACCACAGTTCGCTTCAGGAAGTTGAAGGCGCACTCGGAAAGCAGAAGAAAATATCTTTATTCACCCTCAGACATGGAAGCAGACTCGCAATAACAGGTAAGTCCGCCTGACGTGTTTCGGAGAGTTCCTTTATCAAAGGCGAGGCTCAAATTCATCGCATTGCTGTTTGACATCCATATTAAAATATTTGCCCTCCAATGGGCTCTCAGATGAGACCCCAGTTTCTTCTGGGGATTGTAGTGAGTCCCACAGCCTGCATTCAAAAGCCATATCAGATTGAGCCCAAACAAACCAACTAACGGTCCCAATGGGCCGCCTAGTGTGCCACAATGTCTGTAATCCAAAGGCTGCTTTACCAAAAGAGCACCGGAAAATTCCGAGCCACACAGCCCCTATCATATCCTTAGGGGGGTGCGCCCTCCGCGGCCTGAAACCGCCGGGAATACATCATACCACAGTTCGCTTCAGCAAGTTGAAGGCGCACTCGGAAAGCAGAAGAAAATATCTTTATTCACCCTCAGACATGGAAGCAGACTCGCAATAACAGGTAAGTCCGCCTGACGCGTTTCGGAGAGTTCCTTTATCAAAGGCGAGGCTCAAATTCATCGCGTTGCTGTTTGACATCCATATTACAATATTTGCCCTTGCCCTCAACTTGCTGAAGCGAACTGTGGTATGATATATTTAGTCTACTATGACACCTTCAAGAAATCTCCACACTTCCGCAACACGTGTGGCGAACAGAGACAACAGAATTAGGCACTGTTGTTGCTTTATTAGAGCTTCAAATCTGACACGTTTTGGACTGGAACGTTCTTGCTCACAGATCGCCATTTTTTAAAATATGCATTGTGATACCCACATGATCAATCAACATAAAAGAAATACTACAAAATGAAATGTGTTAAATTCGGTAAGTCTGTTCTTATAAATGAATGCATGTTTATACAATTTACTTTGTTAATGTCCTGGAAAAAAAATTACCAGAATTAAATAACACAATTAATACTTCTTGTTGGCATTAGAATTAGTCCATCAATATACACACAGTGTAAACAATTGGTGAGATGGTTGTTGTAAACAAATGTTGGTCTACGGCACATTTAATTGATTCTACATATTATTTTGCATATATTTCAATCATCTGACCAATCTTGTTAAGGTTATTATTATTTCATTTCGTTTGTTGGAAAACTAAAATGTATTAAAATAAACCTTAAACCTTTAAAAACCATAACTAACTAGTTGTATGGTCAGTCAAATGAAATATATGTGCAAATTACGCCTCCAAGTCAAAGTAAACATCTGACTACTATACATAAATATGCAACGCTGAACATCTATCATCACATATTACTGCCAGAATGCTTGTAATGGTTATGTGCAAATGTCGCAAAATTGTATGTAAACATAGACTGCAGTGCAAAGGTAAAATATCTCTATACACTTCCCTCTCACGGAGGGAACTAGCACCAAACATTGCTGCATAAATGCTTATAATGAATAAGTGCAAATACTGCAACACTCATGTAAACAATGGCTCTTGTGCAAAAATGCATTTTGACTCAAAAGATTAAAAATGGGTCAATGAATAAATAGATAAAATAAAACAATAAATGAATGTGCCTCATGAAGATGCATTGGCACATTCGGGAGAGGCAGTTGTGAGGACGAAGGCGGGGTTAGCAGAATTGCAGGATAGGCTAAGGGGCTTCAGCCCGTTACAATCAGAGGAGGTTAAGGGTTTACTGATGGCGGCCCGCTCTGGAGCCCCCAGTGATCCATGCCCGGTGGCGGTTCTTCAGAGCTGTCCAGAGGTTATTGCCGCCACACTCACTCCACTGTTTAACTCTATCATAGAGTCAGGTAGCTATCCTAGGAGGTGGAAGGCGGCTTCCATTTTACCATTAATTAAAAAACCCACTCTGGATAAGAGTGATCCGAACAGTTATAGGCCTATTTCACGGCTTCCATTGCCAGCAAAATTATTAGAGAAGGCCATAAACAAGCAACTTACCTCTTTTTTGGAAAGATCTAAGGCCCTCAACCCCACACAGTTTGGGTTTCGTGCTGGGCACAGCACGGAACTTGCCCTGATTAAGGCGACGGAGGAGATCAGAGTGGCGGTGGATCAAGGGGGTGAGGCGGTCCTGATTCTGCTAGATTTGTTGGCGGCCTTTGATACGGTCAATCATGGAGTTATGATGGACCGACTGGCTATGGCTGGGGTGGAAGGCACTGCCTGGAACCTCCTTAAGTCTTTTATGGCCGACAGATCCCAGACTGTAGAATTGGGAGCCGAGGGATCTAAACCTTTCGTCCTTCCATGTGGGGTTCCGCAAGGTTCATCCCTGAGCCCCACTCTTTTTAACGTTTATGTGAGTCCTTTGGGAGCCTTGATTAGATCGTATGGACTCCAACTCACCTCGTACACAGATGATACGCAGATTGTGTTATCAGTACAAAGAGGGTCCCAAGTGGATCTGCCAGCAAGGTGTCATGACTGTCTTCAAGATATTGCGAGCTGGATGGCTGCTAATTGCCTCAAACTAAATGCTGGAAAGACCGAGGTAATGATATTCGGAAATAATCCCAACACCTGGACCCCAGCTATGTGGCCCGATGAGTTGGGGAAGCCACCAGTGCCCACACCCAAAGCTAGGAATCTGGGGGTGATTATGGACCAGAAATTGGACTTTGGAAGCCAGGTCAGTGGAGTGGTTTCGTCCTGCTTTCATATTCTCAGGATACTGAGGAAAGTTAAAGCACTGCTTCCCACGGATGGCTTCCGGCTAGCAGTATCAGCTCTCATCCTGTCGCGTCTTGACTACTGTAACAGTCTGTACCTCAACTTGCAAAAGAAACATCTGTACAGACTGCAGTTGGTGCAGAACGCGTCAGCGAGACTGTTGACAGGCACACCTAAGCATGTCTCAATCCGAGAAGGAATGAGGAAACTTCATTGGCTTCCAATACACAGACGCTCCCAATTCAAGGCTTTATGTACGGTTTTCAAGGCATTGAAAGGCACTGGCCCAGAGTTTTTGAAGGCTTGTTTCAAGCAGTATGTGCCGGGGAAGGCACTGCGCTCTATGGAGGGAAATCTAGTGGTGGTGCCTAGGATAAAAAAGGCCAGCTGGGGAGGAAAGCTGTTTTCCTATGGTGCATCCACCGCATGGAACTGTCTGCCAGCACATATGAGGAAAATGGAGGAACTTCTCTCTTTCAGAAAGGACTTGAAGACTTGGTTGTTCAGGGATTAGACACTCGTTCTCCAGGGATGCTCAGTTTCGTAGCGCCAGGACACCCTTGGGTATAAGTGCGCTTTATAAGCTCCTAATAATAATAATAATAATAATAATTATCAACAACTAAAACATTGACATCTCATTAGACCTGCTATATCTCTGCCATATGATATTACATTTTTACCAAGCCACCACTCGTGAAGTATTGTATACTAGACTTAACCAAAATCAAGTGTCACACCTAAAGAGTATAACTGTATAAAGTGCAAGTGATAAGCTTTGTAATAAATAACCATCGTGGAAAAGTAAAAAATAAACTGTTTAAAACATTAGATGCTACAGGGAGGCCTGACTGACCCTGGGTAGAATGCCAATAGCACCCCAATTTATAACTTGTTCCAGAATGATTAAATCAATGTGGTACTCAACTTGATTATCATAGGAAGTAATATAGATCTTCAGTATTATTAAGACCATTTGGAAATTTACTGTCTAATTCGAGTATCATTTTAGACTCCATCCTTCTCAACATCTTATCTCTGTCACCACCTCTACGAGGTTTGTGAACCGCTGTCACTACAAAATATCTTTAGCATTGTAGATCATTATTATGTATTTGCTTAAAATGTCTTGCTAGTGGATACGAGCTATCGTTATTAACAATAGCTCGTAGATGTATGGGGTTTCTGATGTGTAGCTTAGTGCAGCCAACGTAACGCAAGCCACAGGTGCATGTCAGAACGTACACTGCATATTCAGTCCTGCAGTTGTAACTTCCTTTGATGGTAGTCATATCTGGACTAAAGGTGGTAGAATACTGGGTAGTATTAATTCCAAACCTGCATGCCCTGCAGGAGGAACATTTTACAAACCCCAGCCGGGGCTGTAACCACATTTTGACTTTGTCCAGTTCTGGGCTACTATTGACAATATGGGTTTTCATTGAAGGTCCCCTTCTATAAGTGATAGTAGGGTAAGTAGGGAGTCGGGGGGCTAACACCCCATCAGTTAGAAGTATCGGCCAACTGCCTGTAATTATGGACCTGATTTTTCTTTCTTGTTTATTATACGTAGTCACAAATCTGGGAACAGAGTTTTGGTCATTTTCATCATTGGATATGCTTACACCATCATTAACTGGAAATAGAGATTCTCTAGATCTAGCATTCATGGAGTCATTATAGCCTCTTTGTTTGAATCTACCAATTGCTTGTTCAGTGCAATTGACCAGATCTTCTTCTGTACTGCAAATTATTTTCAATCACAATAATTCGCCATACGGGATGTTGTTAATCAAATGTCTAGGGTGAGCGCTGCTGGCATGTAGCATGGAATAGCCAGCAGTGTTTTTTCTATGTAGGGTCGTTGCTATGTTTCCCTCACGTACAAATACCTTAACATCCAAAAATTCTACACTGTCCTTACTTATATGGGATGTGAATTTGAGATTAGCATGATTGATGTTGATTTGGGTAAGAAAATCAATCACACTTTGCTCATCCCCTCTCCATATAATAAAAACATCATCGATATACCTTATCCATTTTAAAACATGATTAAAGTATACAGTGCTGTGTGTGCGCTTGAGGACCTGTTCCTCCCACCAGCCTACGTGCAAACACGCATAGCTGGGGGAGAAGCAGGCTCCCATCGCCACGCCTCTCTTCTGCAAGAAAATGTCATTTCCGAATAAAAAATAATTATTGTGTAGACACCAAGATACCAGCTCTAAAATCATCTTATTGTGGTAGTAGCACTCCAAAGGTCTTTTACCTAAAAAAAATTCCAGTGAAGTTAACCCAGTGGTGTGCTCAATACTGGTATGAAGGGATTCGATATCCAAGGTTATAAATACAGAATCAGTTGACCATGGAACGTTGTTGATTTTCTTAAGGAAGTCCCCTGTGTCCTCGATGTATGTCGGAAGCTGCTTCACTAAATCTTGCAGAAAAAAGTTAATATATTGTGTGATGTTCTCTCCCATGCTCTGGATGGCTGATATTATGGGCCTCCCTGGGACAAGCAATGTATTTTTGTGAACTTTAGGTATGAGCTATAGTGTGGGTAAAACAGGATGCTCAACATACAGAAGGAAATCATACCTTCTCTTTTTCATTTAAAAAGTACCCTTTTCAAGTCATCTTTTGCTGCAGTGTTCTGTCTGGACGTAGATTTCTCATAACATAATTGATGGTTTAAATGTCTATGTGCCTCCGTACTGTGGTCTTTCTGTGGCCAGATCACAATATTGCCACCTTTATCAGATTTTGTTACCACTACTTCGTGTCAGTTGCTGAGTTTTTGGATTAATTCTGCATATTGAGTTTAGTTATTACTCTTGTACCTCTTTCGATGTTTGATCTGATGGTGCAATTTTTTGAGATCCTCTACTATGACCTCCTGAAAGATATCAATAGCGTCCTTAGGCATATTGGGTATGAACTTAGATTTCGGCTTGAAAGGACTAAAATTGGCCCCTCGTTGTGTGACAGCTGCTTCTGATAATCTTTGTTGTGTTGAATGTTCTTCCAGTGCTGTTTGCTCGTCTGATGAATTAGTATTGCTGAGCTCGTGTAGCATTAGTAACATGGAAGCATCCGATGTTTGGAGATCAATGTTAGGTTGATTTTCTGTTGCAGAGCTTTGCTCATGATTTTTATGTCCTTCCTTTATACTGAAGTACTTCTTTAATTTAAGTTTTCGAATATAACAGAAAACATGTATACATGTGAAACTGTGTCGGTCCACCTGTTTACCTGGGTGGCTTGGAAAAAATGGGTGGAACTGATGTCAGCACACCGACGAGGTCCTCTAATGGCTCCTATGACGTCATACAGTGTCGCGAGCGGAGCCGTGCTATTATTACATCGTCGTCGACTTGGGAGAGCTTGGAAAGAATTTCCGCGGAATGCTGGCGCAGGGAATATTCACCTAAGTGTTCAGGCTAGTCCTTTGCGAGCAACTGTTTATGTTGCCACTCCAGAATCCCAAACCAGTGATCTGAGGGCAGAGGCCCTGCAGATGGCACACGAGGTGGGGAGCCCAGTCGTGTGCACCGGCGGGGCAGCGAAGTGACAAGCACCACTACCCACACAAAAGATAACGACGGCACTGAATAACACAGGATCTTCTCTTTGTATCTGGCAGGAACAACAAGGTTAAAATGCCCTAGTTCCAAAATGTAGAATTAGTGCTACAACGGTCTTCAAGAGGACCTGGGATGGATGCCGCTTCTGCCTTCCGTACACTGGAGGCGGCACATGGGTCATGCGGTACGGTCATACTACGGTGGGACGCACACTCGTTGACCTCTCATGGCACTGCTCCACACTTCGCGGACAACGCTTTCCATTAGCTGTGTTTTCTGATGACGTGTTGCACCGGCCCCGTCCAACAGCAGAACCCCTTTAGATTAAACAGACTCTTCCACTCTCTCACCGGAAGTGAAACCAGGCCACGTGGACACGTTCACAATACAACAGCCAGGAATGCACTTTTTGGTAAAAAAAAACACATTCCTTCCTCCTAATTTATCAAATAAACGACTCACTGAAGAACAGGGGCCAGCTTTGATCGGTAAACAGCCGTTACAACGACTTTTTTACTTCGCGATACCATTACAACGCAGGCATACCACGCATGCGTTGTACATCGCAAAGTCATTACTACGCATTTTTTTAGAACGCATGGTCATTTACAACGCATCCCTTTACAAAAAACTTTTGTTGTAAAGGTGTGTATAGTAAATGACCATGAGTTCTAAAAAAATGTAGAAGATCCACGTCATTGTAAGGAAACAGAGGCTGTTCCGTTTCCACACAATGAAGTGCACAGCCCCTTAGACACGACATGAAGCAGGAACCACGAGGAGAGAGGAACCACGAGGAGTGAGAAGTAAGGGGGATTGGGCATGGGGTGGTGATTACTTTTCTATGGTTTAGGGTAGTGCAGTGGTGTTCGTGTAGTGTAGGGGTTCATGCAGGGGGTAGTGTTTTAGAGTTTAGGGTAGTGCAGTGGTGCTTGTGTAGTGTAGGGGGTCGTGCTGGTGTTAGTGTTTTAGGGTTTAGGGTAGTGCAGTGAGGTTTATGTAGTGTATGGGGTCATGCTGGGGGTAGTGTTTTAGGGTTTAGGGTAGTGCAGTGGTGTTTGGGTAGTGTAGGGGGTCATGCTGGGATAGTGTTTTAGGGTAGTGCAGTGGTGTTGTTGTAGTATAGGGGTCCTGCTGGGGTAGTGTTTTAGGGTTTAGGGTAGTGCATTGGTGTTTGGGTAGTGTAGGGGTTTGTGCTGAGGGTAGATTTAGGGTTTAGGATAGTGCAGTGGTGTTTGGGTAGTGTAGGGTGTATTGCTGGGGGTAGTGTTTTAGGGTTTAGGGTAGTGCAGTGGTGTTTGGGTAGTGTAGGGGGTATGCTGGGGGTAGTACTTTAGGGTTTATGGTAGTGCAGTGGTGTTTGGGTAGTGTAGGGGGTCGTGTTTTAGGTTTTAGGGTAGTTCAGTTGTCTTTGGGTAGTGTAGGGAGTTGTGCGGGGATAGTGTTTTAGGGTTTAGGGTAGTGCAGTGGTCTTTGGGTAGTGTAGGGGGTCATGCAGGGGTAGTGATTTAGGGTTAAGGGTAGTGCAGTGGTGTTTGGGTAGTGTAGGGGGTCGTGCTGGGGTAGTGTTTTAGGGTTAAGGATAGTGCAGTGGTGTTCGGTAGTGTAGGGGGTTGTGTGGGGGTAGTGTTTTAGGGTTTAGGGCAGTGCAGTAGTGTTCATGTAGTATAAGGGGTCGTGCTGGGGGTAGTGTTTTAGGGTTTAGGGCAGTGCAGTGGTGTTTGTGTAGTGTAGGGGGTCGTGCTTGTGGTAGATTTAAGGTTTAGGGTAGTGCAGTGGTGTTTGTGTAGTGTAGGGGTCGTGCTGGGGTAGGGTTTTAGGGTTTAGTGCAGAGGTGTTTGTTTAGTGTAGGGTGTTGTGCTTGTGGTAGATTTAGCATTTAGGGTAGTGCAGTGGTGTTTGTGTAGTGTAAGGGGTTGTGCTGGGGGTAGTGTTTTACTGTTTAGGGTAGTGCTGTGTGGTGTGGGTAGTATAGGGGCTCATGCGGGGGTAGTGTTTTAGGGTTTAAGGTAGTGCAGTGGTGTTGGTGTAGTATAGGGGGTCGTGCTGGGGGTAGATCTAGGGTTTAGGGTAGTGCAGTCATGTTTGGGAAGTGTAAGGGTCATGCTGGGGGTAGATTTAGGGTTTAGGGTAGTGCAGTGGTGTTTGGGTATAGTAGGGAGTCGTGATTGGGAGTGTTTTAGGGTTTAGGGCAGTGCAGTGGTGTTTGGGTAGTTTAGGGGGCCGTGCTGAGGGTAGATTTAGAATTTAGGGTAGTGCAGTGCTGTTTGGGTAGTGTAGGGAGTCGTGCTGGGGGAGTGTTTTAGGGTTTAGGGCAGTGCAGTGGTGTTTGGGAAGTGTAGGGAGTTGTGCTGGGGGAATGTTTTAGGGTTGAGGGTAGTTCAGTGGTGTTTGGGTAGTGTAGGGGGTCATGCTGGGGGTAGTGTTTTAGGGTTTAGGGTAGTGCAATGGTGTTTGGGTAGTATAGGGGGTACTGCTGGGGATAGTGTTTTAGGGTTTAGGGTAGTGCAGTGGTGTCTGGGTAGTGTAGGAGGTACTGCTGGGGGTAGTGTTTTAGGGTTTAGGGTAGTGCAGTGGTGTTTGGGTAGTTTAGGGGTTGTGCTGGGGGTAGTGTTTTGGGGTTTAAGGTAGTTCAGTGGTGTATGTGTAGTCATACATACATAAACTGGACAGGGGACTAACCCTTGACTAGCAATAGGCACCAAACTCAGAATGTCTACCAACCAAGTTACAAAAAACCAAAATGATCTTGTGTGCAAAACCACTAAGGTGCCTTCTGTCCAAAGGCACCACCCCGTATCCCAGGGTCTAAAGTACAAATTGTGTTGAGGTTGCACCACTTTAAACATATATACAATCTGATAGTCCACATTAGATCCAACGAATAATTGAATTTCCTTTTATGCAAAATCTTCTCTTTATTTAGAAAGAACCACAGCCAACGCGTTTCATTCTCAAGGAGAACTTCTTCAGGGCGTAAGTAGTTTCCACAGACTGTAGAGTATAAAGTATGGAACAATATAATCCTGGTCCAATATAAAAGAATCGTCCAATACTCCCAAGTCAACTGTGAATACAGAGTAGTTATTCCTCTCAAACTGTCGCCATAGTCGAACACACTCGTATTTCAAACGTGGCTCGACAAAAAATAGAACGTGATAATTCCTCTCAAACTTTGGTAATTGTGTAGTGTAGGGGGTCGTGCTGGGGGTAGATTTAGGGTTTAGGGTAGTTCAGTGGTCTTTGGGTAGTGTAGGGGGTCGTGCGGGGGTAGTGTTTTAGGGTAAAGGGTCACGCAGTGGTATTTGGGTCATGTAGGGGGTTATGCTGGGGTGTTGTTATTAGGGTTTAGGGCAGTGTAGTGGTGTTTAGGTAGTGTACAGGGTTGTGCTGGGGGTGGTGTTTTAGGGTTTAGGGCAGTGCATTGGTGTTCAGGTAGTATAGGGGTCGTGCTGGGGGTAGTGTTTTAGGGTTTAGGGCAGTGCAGTGGTGTACGGGCAGTGTAGGGGGAGGTGCTGGGGGTGGTGTTTCAGGGTTTAGGGCAGTGCAGTGGTGTTCGAGCACTGTAGGGGATGGTGCAGGGGGTGGTGTTTCAGGGTTTAGGGCAGTGCAGTTGGGTTTGGGCAGTGTAGGGGGTGGTGCAGGTTGTGGTGTTTCAGGGTTTAGGGCAGTGCAGTGACGTTCGGGCAGTGTAGGGGTGGTGTTGTGGGTGGTGTTTCAGGGTTTAGGGCAGTGCAGTTGTGTTCGAGCAGTGTAGGGGGTGGTGCTGGGGGTGGTGTTTCAGGGTTTAGGGCAGTACAGTGGTGTTCGGGCAGTATAGGGGGTGGTGCAGTGAGTGGTGTTTCAGGGTTTAGGGCACTGCACAGGTGTTCGAGCAGTGTAGTGGTCATGCTGGAGGTGGTGTTTCAGGGTGTAGGGCAGTGCAGTGGTGTATGGGTAGCATAGGGGGTAGTGCTAGGGGTGGTCTTTCAGAGTTTAGGGCAGTGCAGTTGTGTTCCGGCAGTGTAGGTTGTGGGGCTGGGGCTGGTGTTTCAGGGTAAAGGGCAATGCAGTGGTGTTTCGGGCAGTGTAGGGGGTGGGGCTGGGGGTGGTGTTTCAGGGTTTAGGGCAGTGCAGTGGTGTTCGGGCAGTGTAGGGGGTGGGACTGGGGGTGGTGTTTCAGGGTTTAGGGCAGAGCAGTGATGTTCAGGCAGTATAGGGGTCATGCTGGGGGTGGTGTTTCAGGGTTTAGGGCAGAGCAGTGATGTTGGGGCAGTGTAGGGGGTCATGCTGGAGGTGGAGTTTCAGGGTTTAGGGCAGTGCAGTAGTGATCGGGCAGTGAAGTGGCTGGTGCTGGGGCTGGTGTTTCAGGGTTTAGGGCAGTGCAGTGGTGTACGTTCAGTGTAGGGGTGGTGCAGGGGGTGGTGGTTCAGGGTTTAGGGCAGTGTAGTGGTGTTCGGGCAGTGTAGTGGTGGTGCTGGAGGTGGTGTTTCAGGGTCTAGGGCAGTGCAGTGGTATTCGGGCAGTGTAGGGGTGGTGCAGGGGGTGGTGTTTCAGGGTCTAGGGCAGTGCAGTAGTTTTCGGGCAGTGTAGAGGGTGGTGCTGGGGGTGGTGTTTCAGAGTCCAGGGCAGTATAATGGTGTTCAAGCAGTGAAGGGGGTGTTGCGGGGGTTGTGTTTCAGGGTTTAGGGTAGTGCAGTAGTATTCGGGCAGTGTAGGGGGTGGGGCGGGGGTTGGTGTTTCAGGGTTTAGGGCAGTGCAGTGGTGTATGGACAGTGAAGTGGGTGGTGCTGGGGCCGGTGTTTCAGGGTTTAGGGCAGTGCAGTGGTGTACCGGTAGTGTTGGGGTGGTGCTGGGTGTGGTGTTTCAGGGTTTAGGGCAGTGCTGTGGTGTTAGGGCAGTATAGGGGGTGGTGCAGGTGGTGGTGTTTCAGGGTTTAGGGCATTGCAGTGATGTTCGGGCAGTGTAGGGGGTGGTGTTGTGGGTGTTGTTTCAGGGTTAAGGGCAGTGCAGTGGTGTTCGAGCAGTGTAGGGGGTGGTGCTGGGGGTGGTGTTTCAGGGTTTAGGGCACTGCACTGGTGTTCGGGCAGTGTAGTGGTGGTGCTGGAGGTGGTGTTTCAGGGTGTAGGGCAGTGCAGTGGTGTATGCGCAACATAGGGGGTAGTGCTAGGGGTGGTGTTTCAGGGTCTAGGGCAGTGCAGTGGTATTCAGGCAGTGTAGGGGGTGTTGTTTCAGAGTTTAGGGCAGTGCAATTGTGTTCGAGCAGTGTAGGGGGTGTTGCAGGGGTGGTGTTTCAGGGTTTAGGGCAGCGCAGTGGTATTCGGGCAGTGTAGGGTGTGGGGCGGGGCTGGTGTTTCAGGGTTTAGGGCAGTGCAGTGGTGTTCGGGCATTGTAGGGGGGTGATGTGGGGGCAGGTGTTTCAGGGTTTAGGGCAGTGCAGTTGTGTTCGGGCAGTGTAGGGTTGGGGCTGGTGTTTCAGGGTTTAGGGCAGTGCAGTGGTGTTCGGGCAGTGTACAGAGTGGGGCTGTGGCTTCAGGATTTAGGGCAGTGCAGTGGTGTTCGGGCAGTGTAGGGGGTGGGGCTGGTGTTTCAGAGTTTTGGGCAGTGCAGTTGTGTTCTAGCAGTGTAGGGGTTCGGACTGGTGCTGGTGTTTCAGGGTTTAGGACAGAGCAGTGGTGTTCAGACAGTGTAGGGGTTCGTGCTGGGGTTGGTGTTTCAGGGTTTAGGGCAGTGCAGTGGTGTTCAAGCAGTGTAGGGGTGGTGCTGGGGATGGTGTTTTAGGGTTTAGCGTAGTGCAGTGGTGTTCAGGCAGTGTAGGGGGTGTTGAGGGGGATGGTGTTTCAGGGTTTAGGGCAGTGCATTGGTGTTCGGGCAGTGTGGGGGGTCATGCTGGGGGTGGTGTTTCAGGGTTTAGGGCAGTCAGTGGTTTTCGGACAGTGTAGGGGGTGGTGCTGGGGGTGGTGTTTCAGGGTTTAGGACAGTGCAGTGGTGTTCAGGCAGTTTAGGGGTTAGTGCTGGGGGTGGTGTATTAGGATTTAGGGCAGTGCAGTGGTGTTCGGGCAGTGTAGGGGGTGGTGCTGGGGGTGGTGTTTCAGGGTGCAGGGCAGTGCAGTGGTGTTCGGGCAGTGTAGGTGGTGGTGCTGGGGGTGGTGTTTCAGGGTTTAGGGCAGTGCAGTGGTGTTCGGGCAGTGTATGGGAGGTGCTGGGCATGGTGTTTCAGGGTTTAGGGCAGTGCAGTGGTGTCCAGGCAGTGTAGGGGGTGGGGCTGGGGGTGGTGTTTCAGGGTTTATGGCAGTTCAGTGGTGTTCGGGCATTGTAGGGTGTGGTGCTGGGGGTGGTGTTTCAGGGTTTAGGGCAGTGCAGTGGTGTCCGGGCTGTGTAGGGGGTGGTGCAGGGGGTGGTGTTTTAGGGTTTAGGGCAGTGCAGTGGTGTTCAGGCAGTGTAGGGGGTGGTGCTGGGGGTGGTGTTTTAGGGTTTAGCGTAGTGCAGTGGTGTTCAGGCAGTGTAGGGGGTGTTGCGGGGGATGGTATTTCAGGGTTTAGGGCAGTGCATTGGTGTTCGGGCAGTGTGGGGGTCATGTTGGGGGTGGTGTTTCAGGGTTTAGGGCAGGCAGTGGTGTTCAGACAGTGTAGGGGGTGGTGCTGGGGGTGGTGTTTCAGGGTTTAGGACAGTGCAGTGGTGTTCAGGCAGTTTAGGGGGTAGTGCTGGGGGTGGTGTATTAGGGTTTACGGCAGTGCAGTGGTGTTCGGGCAGTGTAGGGGATGGTGCTGGGGGTGGTGTTTCAGGGTGCAGGGCAGTGCAGTGGTGTTCGGGCAGTGTAGGTGGTGGTGCTGGGGGTGGTGTTTCAGGGTTTAGGGCAGTGCAGTGGTGTCCGGGCAGTCTCTGGGGTGGTGCTTGCTGTGGTGTTTCAGGGTTTAGGGCAGTGCAGTGGTGTTCGGGCAGTGTATGGGATGTGCTGGGCATGGTGTTTCAAGGTTTAGGGCAGTGCAGTGGTGTCCAGGCAGTGTAGCGGGTGGGGCTGGGGGTGGTGTTTCAGGGTTTATGGAAGTTCAGTGGTGTTCGGGCATTGTAGGGTGTGGTGCTGGGGGTTGTGTTTCAGGGTTTAGGGCAGTGCAGTGGTGTCCGGGCTGTGTAGGGGGTGGTGTTTTAGGGTTTAGGGCAGTGCAGTGGTGTTCGGGCAGTGTAGGGGTGATGCTGGGGATGGTGTTTCAGAGTTTAGGGCAGTGCAGTGGTATTCGGGAAATGTTGGGGGTGCTGCGGGGACTGGTGTTTCACGGTTTATGGCAGTGCAGTGGTGTTCGGGCAGTGTAGGGGGTCCTGATGGGGTAGTGTTTCAGGGTTTAGGGCAGTGCAGTGGTGTTTGGGCAGTGTAGAGGGTCGTGCTGGGGTGGTGTTTAGGGTTTAGGGCAGAGCAGTGGTGTCCGGGCAGTGTAGTGGGTCGTGTTGGTGTTGGTGTTTAGGGTTTTTGGCAGTGCATTGGTGTCCGGGAAGTGTATGGGATCGTGCTGGTGTGGTGTTTCAGGGTTTAGGGCAGTGCAGTGGTGTTTGGGCAATGTAGGGGGTCGTGCAGGGGCTGGTGTTTCAGGGTTTAGGGCAGTGCAGTGGTGTTCGGGCAGTGTGGGGTGTCGTGCAGGGGCTGGTGTTTCAGGGTTTAGGGCAGTGCAGTTTTGTTCAGGCAGTGTAGGGGATGGTGCTGGCAGTGGTGTTTTAGGGTTTAGGGCAGTGCAGTAGTGTTCGCGAAGTGTACGGGGTTGTGCTGGGGTAGTGTTTTAGGGGTTAGGACAGTGCAGTGGTGTTCGGGCAGTGTAGGGGGTTTTGCTGGGGTAGTGTTTTAGGGTTTAGAGCAGTGAAGTGGTGTTCATGCTGTGTAGGGGTTGCGCTGGGGTAGTGTTTTAGGGTTTAGGGCAGTGCAGTGGTGTTTGTGTAGTGTGTAACACATGCGCTGCATCGCTAGGCGTGACCTAAAAAGCATTGCACCAAGATGGCTGCCAACACTTCCTGGATTGAAGTGTTGGCAGCCAATTAGAGCCAAGCTTGTACTTGTGTAGTTAGGTCCCGCCCAGATATATAAAGATTTTTTTCCTTTAATATCTCGAAAACTACTGAACGGATTTACACCACTCGACGCGTTTCGGAGGGAGACCTCCTTGCTCACGAGTACGAGTGTACGTATTCTCACATTGTTTATAAATATCATGTGACACACTTCTTCGTGATAAAAATAGAAAACAGACTCAGTGTTATTGCATACAATTAGGTCTCCCTCCGAAACGCGTTGTGTGACTGGGTGTAAAATAAAGACACGCTGACAAGAACTAAGTGGCCTGGACATCGTTTCTTGGATATTTGTAATGATCGTTTGGATATTGGGAGTCGCGATCCCGTCTGGGCCCGCCACTGTGAGTGGCCGGGGTCTCTGTGCGAACTTGGAAAATGTCCAAATTTCCGCATTCGCAGCTTAGCGATAATTTGTTTCTTGCTCGCGCTGTAAAATAATACATTCTCGCGCGCTATCGCCTTACCTGAATCCCCGCGTTCGCTGACAAGTTTTCCCGATCCGGTCGCGTTCTCCACGAGATGTTGGATTGTTGGTAGCCATTTGCGCTGTTTCGCGACAGTTCGCGCCCGCAGTAATGTCATTGGTCACGCGATCACGTCTTTCTTCTCACGATCATGCACCGCGAGAAGAGTGAAAACAAGATGGCCGCACCCGCGAGCAACCGCATGGGTAAGTTGGCAAGCCGCGACCACGCAGAAAATTCCGCGAATGGGTAAGAAAAAAACTTCTGCATCTTCGCGATATTTCCGCGTGTTTGCGGAGATTTTTAGCATTTTCGCGATAATTTGTGAAAGTCACTTTTGCAAATACCGCCCACCCTTACTTTGAAGCCCGTGTCGGAGGACTCGAGCGGCGAGAGTGACTCTTCGTAGGTAAGGGCCTGCCAAGTGGCTGGTGAAGGAGTGTGAGTGAGCTGGGCACGGGCACTGTCCTTGGTGCCTGCACCGAGTTTTGAATTTTGCCCACACAAGCACAGTATGTCCGCCGATGCACTAAGGAGTCGGGAGGCGGCAGTGGATGAACTGTTTGATAATTCTCCCAGCGGGTAAACAATTACGAGTGTGCAGAATCATGCAGCACTATCGGTTAAGCACAGTGTTAAAGACCTATTTAAAAAACTGGTAAAGTTGAAGCAAACTGACCAGGCTAAATGGTGGGAGTCCTTAAGTCGTTACCTGGAAGTGGGAAGAATCCCCAGAGGGCTTCGCATATTATTGGCTCCAAGCTATGAAAACCCAGACCTCTGCATGTTGGCTGAGTGGGCGAACTGTAATTTAGAATCATCTCGCAAACTGGTGGTGTTACTTGTAACAGAGTGACAGAGCAGCCCTCCAGGTGAAAATTGATGAAATGAATGTAGAGATGGAAAAGCTTGGAATCACGCCTGTGACTCAAAAACATAGAGATGATATGATCTTTCGCTTACAGAAGGACGAGGAAGAAATAAAAAAACACAAACCTTTTAAATTCCAAAGAGACAAGGTGGACTACGAGCAGGGACGTGTGTTCATCTTTGCGAAAAAATATGATGCGGTGAAAGCAGCAAATGTACCAGGTGCTCCTAAACCTGCACAACTGAGCACCAGTGGTAATGCACCAGCATCTACTTCTGCTTCTGATATAAGTTCTGCTATAGATGGTGATTCCGATAATGAAATACTGGCAGTGGCAAGAAGATTGGGGTTTCCAAAGCCAAGTCTTGTCCAGGAAGTGGATTATGTAAGGCAGGACAGAATAAGAACATTACGACTTCAAGTCCAAAATGCAAACACCAGCAAGGACATAATCAAAAAGGCGCAAATAGCGGAGCGGTGCCAACGGCAAAAACAACAGAAAACAAACAAACACAAAATAGAATCGCAAGCAATGACAAACGTCAAAGGGTCAGTCCCACAGTCAGTAATAAACCTAACTGAATGCGTGCTCAGCGAGGATGACAGAAAGGTGCTGGCTTTGGAACTCTCTTTTAGCCCACCTAGCGATTTTAAGTACGCCCCAAAGCCCAAACATGGATTGATATTTTCAAATGTATTTGCTAGTTAAAACTGTGAAAATATCATCTGATTGAGGGCACACAAATTCAAGGAAGACCAGTGAATGTCCTGAATGAGCAGGAAAATGAAGATGCACTTACTGCAGGGGATGTAGATCTCCTAATTGTAATGAAACAACTTCAGGTTGAAAACTATGAATCTGCCACTGCTACAGGCATGGAACCTTTACATCCAGGAGGTGGAATTCAGACTAAATTCAAATCCAAATCTGCTTTCTGTCCCATCATGCTACGTGACAATGTGGAATTATTTCATGACAACGTAACATCGGAACTTATTGTTCCACTACACGTGTCCCAAGAAAGTACACAAAACAAGATAATTTGTATTTTACAATTGATATTTTTAGGCCACGCAAGCTCTACATGGAAGAGGCCCTCATCCATTTAAAGGACAGAGACTGCTACAGGCGTAGAGACATGCAAGCAGTAAAAGTGTCCTGGAATGACTTTTATACAAAGTTGATGGCATGGAAATCAGCAGGAATGCTGATCATAGAAGAATTTAATTTTTTTAAAATAGAATATCCCATCATTACTGTAATTCACTTAATTCCCAAAATTCATAAGGACGCATGCAAACCCCCGGGCAGGCCCATTATCTCTGCCCGAGGCAGCATCATGGAAAATGCATCCAAATTTGTTGACTTTTTTCTTCAAGAACATGTTAAGAAATTGACCTCATATATACAGGATACTGGGGACTTTTTACGTAAAATGAAACATGTGAAATGGGAACCTGGTTGTCTGCTCATCTCTCTGGATGTAGCTTCAGTACACATGAGTATCCATCCCAAGGATGGCTTAAAGGCTGCTGAATACTTTTTAAACACACGCCCCATGAACAGGTATTTGCATAACAAAATGCTTTTGACAATGATTTCAACTTGCCTAGAGAATAACTTATTTGTCTTCCAAAATCAGGTCTTTCAACAGATCAGGGGTGTTGCCATGGGGGCCTGCTTCTCTCCGAGTTACGCTTGTCTACACATGGGACTCTGGGAGGAGCAGGTCCTAATGGTAAGCCATGATGACACCTTGAACACACATGTCTTATGCTGGTATAGGTACATAGATGACCTGTTTTTAATCTGGAAGGGCACAGAGCAGTCTGCACAGCACTTTATTGAACAATTTAAGATTAACAATCTTAACCTTAAGTTTACTGCTCAAATGAGTAAGGAGAGTATTTTCTACCTGGGAGTGGAAGTCTTTGTAAGTAACAACAGACTGGAAACAAGACTCCACAGGAAACCCACGGCAGGCAGCACAGTCCTGCATGCACATAGCCATCATCCGCCACATTTAATCAAAAGCATCCCCTTTGGGGAGATGCCGCGGATTCGCAGGATAATGCAGCTCTGACAGGGAATGCATACAAGCACAATTTGAGTGTTGAGAGAGATTCCTGGAGAGGGGTTATCCTGAAGATATACTCAACACTGCTATGACAAAAGCAAACAAAATACAGAGGTCTGCTGCACTCACCAATAGAGTAGCTATGAAAGATAGTCAAGATTAACCCACGTGCCTCATACTGACGTTTAGTAAGCAGCATAAAATCTTGTTCAGGATCATTAATAAAAGCTGGCCCTTAGTATGCAACGATCCTGTTCTGGGGAGCCAACTGGCCAAATCACCCCGTATTACCTTCAGAAAGGCCCGCTCTATGAGCAACTTTCTTGTCAGAAGCAGCCCTGAAATCAGACCAACTAAAACATGGCTTAACAGTAGGACGGGTTTCTTGAAATGTGCAACATGCAAGGCATGCAAGTACGGTAAAAGTATGTCTACATACCATACGCCTTTTCAGCCCAAACCAGTTAAAATCATGAAATCTCTCGATTGCAAGACTGAATATGCGTTGTAAGTGCTGGAGTGCTCATGTGGCCTGCAGTACGTAAGGAGCACGAAACTGCAGGTGCACAAGCGAGTGCTCCAGCACATCAGAGCCATCACTAACCATAACGCCGCATATCCGGAGGCAAGGCACTTCAGGGAGAAACATGACAACAATTTGTCACATCTGAAGTACTTTGTCATCGATACGGTCTTGCCGTTGAGAAGTGGTGGCAATCGTGAACAACTGCTAAGACAAATGGAAACTAGGTGCATCTTAGAGTTGGACTGTAAGACAGCCCAGGGGTTGAATTCGAGCGAGGATTTTTTCGCCTGCCTATAAAACACTTAATTCCGCTCGCACCACATATTCTACAACAGTTAAAACAGTATTCTTTAAGATTTCCTTTTTTAGTACTGCACATCCAATCACGGCTGTGATTTGGACCAGTGTAAGAATTGGTAGTTTATGCACTAGCACTATGCACTTTTTACCACAGGCAAATCTCATGGCCCACGTGGGCAAGACGTTTATGTATATTTTTGCAATGCAATAAATTTGTCATGACTATTTTGCTGTAACCAATATGAATCAGTATTCAAGCTTGACTTTAGTTCCGTGCAATAGAGCTTCATATAGTGACCAGTTTTTTATCTTTGACTGTAAAGTTTAGAAGTGCACCTTTGCTGCTAAATCTTTGGGTCATTTACATTAGTTTTTAATATATGAATTTATAGCTCTGTTTTTTAGCATTTATATTGGATTTTATTTATGCTACAGTTGTGCTCTAGATGTTTATTTATTTATTTATTTATAAATATTTATTGAGTTTGCATTATTTGCACCATGATATTAATCATTGTACTGTAATGCACATCGACATATATTGCATCGAAACAGCCTGTACTAATGACATAGGTCGTCTATGTCTATGATTACCTGTTGATGTGTTATCACGTGTGTTGAGCACTAGCACTTTAAATAGTAGAAAGAACTCTCCATTGGTGTATCATATGATCATGGCCTCTGCGAGGCTGAAACGCGTAATGGTGGTGGTGCAGGGCTTTTGATAATAAAATCCTAAATTCACAGATACCTGGGTCCGCCTTCGTCCTTCCAGGGGATTGTGGTGGTGAAGTATTGTGGAGATATATGAGTCTGTGTGCATTTGGGTAAGGATTGTGAGAGAAGCGTTTGGTAACATCGTGTATTTGCTGACAGATAACTATTTTAAATCCTGTCATGTTGTCAAGTTTTAGTAGCATTAGAAGCCAGTCATTGCTTATGCGTTGATTAAATGAGTCAGGCATTGACACTAAAGTGCAGTCGTGAAATATGTAGATTGTGTGCAGTTCCCTTACCACTTCCACTGTAGTGAATGAGTTTTGTTAAACTCCTAGGGATAGTGGTGCTTGTCTAGAATCACACTGTGAGTCTGTGTGCGTTTGGGAACCACTGTGAGAGAAGCGTTTGGTAACATTGTGTATTTGCTGACAGATAACTATTTTAAAACCTGTCATGTTGTCAAGTTTTAGTAGCATTAGAAGCCAGTCTATGCTTCTGCGTTGATTAAATGAGTCAGGCATTGACACTAAAGTGCAGTCGTGAAATATGTAGATTGTGTGCAGTTCCCTTACCACTTCCACTGTAGTGAATGAGTTTTGTTAAACTCCTAGGGATAGTGGTGCTTGTCTAGAATCACACTGTGAGTCTGTGTACATTTGGGAACCACTGTGTGAGAAGCGTTTGATAACATCGGTATTTGCTGACAGATAACTGTTTTAAAACATGTCATGTTGTGAAGTTTTAGTAGCATTAGAAGACAGTTATGGCTCATGCTTTCATTAAATGAGTTAGATATTGACAGTAAAGTGTAGTCGTGAAATATGTAGATTGTGTGCTGTTCCCTTACCACTTCCACTGTAGTGAATGAGTTTTGGTAAACTCCAAGGGATAGTGGTGCTTGTGTAGAATCACACTGTGAGTCTGTGTGCATTTGGGAACCACTGTGAGAGAAGCATTTGGTAACATCGTGTATTTGCTGACAGATAACTATTTTAAAACCTGTCATGTTGTCAAGTTATACTAGCCTTAGAAGCCAGTCATTGCTTATGCGTTGATTAAATGAGTCAGGCATTGACACTAAAGTTCAGTCGTGAAATATGTAGATTGTGTGCAGTTCCCTTACCACTTCCACTGTAGTGAATGAGTTTTGGTAAACTCTTAGGGATAGTGGTGTTTGTCTAGAATCACACTGTGAGTCTGTGTGCATTTGGGAACCACTGTGAGAGAAGTGTTTGGTAACATCGTGTATTTGCTTACAGATAACTTTTTTAAACCTGTCATGTTGTCAAGTTTTAGTAGTATAAGAACCCAGTCATTGCTTATGCTTTGATTAAATGAGTCAGGCATTGACACTTAAGTGCAGTCGTGAAATATGTAGATTGTGTGCACTTCCATTACCACTTCCACTGTAGTGAATGAGTTTTGGTAAACTCCTAGGGATAGTGGTGCTTGTCTAGAATCACACTGTGAGTCTGTGTGCATTTGGGAACCACTGTGAGAGAAGCGTTTGGTGACATTGTGTATTTGCTGACAGATAACTGTTTTAAAAAATGTCATGTTGTCAAGTTTTAGTAGCATTAGAAGATAGTTATGGCTTATGCTTTCATTAAATGAGTCAGGTATTGACACTAAAGTGTAGTCGTGAAATATGTAAATTGTGTGCAGTTCCCTTACCACTTCCACTGTAGTGAATGAGTTTTGGTAAACTCCTAGGGATAGTGATGTTTGTGTAGAATCACACTGTGAGTGTTTGTGCATTTGGGAACCACTGTGAGAGAAGCATTTGGTAACATTGTGTATTTGCTGACAGATAACTATTTTAAAACCAGTCATGTTGTCAAGTTTTAGAAATATTAGAAGCCAGTCATTGCTTATGCTTTGATTAAATGAGTCAGGCATTGACACTAAAGTGCAGTCGTGAAATATGTAGATTGTGTGCACTTCCCTTACCACTTCCACTGTAGTGAATGAGTTTTGGTAAACTCCTAGGGATAGTGGTGCTTGTCTAGAATATCACTGTGAGTCTGTGTGCATTTGGGAACCACTGTGAGAGAAGCGTTTGGTAACATTGTGTATTTGCTGACAGATAACTGTTTTAAAAAATGTCATGTTGTCAAGTTTTAGTAGCATTAGAAGATAGTTATGGCTTATGCTTTCATTAAATGAGTCAGGTATTGACACTAAATTGTAGTCGTGAAATATGTAGATTGTGTGCAGTTCCCTTACCATTTCCACTGTAGTGAATGAGTTTTGGTAAACTCCTAAGGATAGTGGTGCTTGTGTAGAATCACTCTGTGAGTGTGCGTGCATTTGGTAACCACTGTGAGAGAAGCATTTGGTAACATTGTGTATTTGCTGACAGATAACTATTTTAAAACCAGTCATGTTGTCAAGTTTTAGTAGCATTAGAAGCCAGTCTATGCTTCTGCGTTGATTAAATGAGTCAGGCATTGACACTAAAGTGCAGTCGTGAAATATGTAGATTGTGTGCAGTTCCCTTACCACTTCCACTGTAGTGAATGAGTTTTATTAAACTCCTAGGGATAGTGGTGCTTGTCTAAAATCACACTGAGAGTCTGTGTACATTTGGGAACCACTGTGAGAGAAGCGTTTGGTAACATCGGTATTTGCTGACAGATAACTGTTTTAAAACATGTCATGTTGTGAAGTTTGAGTAGCATTAGAAGACAGTTATGGCTCATGCTTTCATTAAATGAGTTAGATATTGACAGTAAAGTGTGGTCGTGAAATATGTAGATTGTGTGCTGTTCCCTTACCACTTCCACTGTAGTGAATGAGTTTTGGTAAACTCCTAGGGATAGTGGTGCTTGTGTAGAATCACACTGTGAGTCTGTGTGCATTTGGGAACCACTGTGAGAGAAGCATTTGGTAACATCGTGCATTTGCTGACAGATAACTATTTTAAAACCTGTCATGTTGTCAAGTTATACTAGCATTAGAAGCCAGTCATTGCTTATGCGTTGATTAAATGAGTCAGGCATTGACACTAAAGTTCAGTCGTGAAATATGTAGATTGTGTGCAGTTCCCTTACCACTTCCACTGTAGTGAATGAGTTTTGGTAAACTCTTAGGGATAGTGGTGCTTGTCTAGAATCACACTGTGAGTCTGTGTGCATTTGGGAACCACTGTGAGAGAAGCGTTTGGTAACATTGTGTATTTGCTGACAGATAACTGTTTTAAAAAATGTCATGTTGTCAAGTTTTAGTAGCATTAGAAGATAGTTATGGCTTATGCTTTCATTAAATGAGTCAGGTATTGACACTAAATTGTAGTCGTGAAATATGTATATTGTGTGCAGTTCCCTTACCATTTCCACTGTAGTGAATGAGTTTTGGTAAACTCCTAGGGATAGTGGTGCTTGTGTAGAATCACTCTGTGAGTGTGCGTGCATTTGGGAACCACTGTGAGAGAAGCATTTGGTAACATCGTGTATTTGCTGACAGATAACTATTTTAAAACCTGTCATGTTGTCAAGTTTTAGTTGCATTAGAAGACAGTTATGGCCTATGTTTTCATTAAATGGGTCAGGTGTTGTGGTAAACTCCTAAGGATAGTGGTTGTTGTCTAGAATCACACTGTGAGTTTGTGTGCATTTGGGAACCACTGTGAGAGAAGCATTTGGTAACATTGTGTATTTGGTGGCAGATACGTGTTTTAAAACCTGTCATGTTGTCAAGTTTTAGTAGAATTAGAAGCCAGTGTTTGCTTATGCATTGATAAAATGAGTCATGCTTTGACAGTAAAGTGCAGTACCATGTAGTATTGTCTTCACTGCACCAGAACTGAAAATTTAAAATTTTTACCCAGGCACTGTCCTAGAAGTAGTCTGATGATTTAGTCAGTTTCTAAGTACTTATGTTGTGAACCATTCATTACCAAGTAGACTGCTTCAAATGTCAATGCAGTATGCATGTAGTTCTCTAACCACCTACACAGTTGTTTTTCACACCTTCAATTCCCTAGTCAGTATCTATACACTTCCAGGAAACACCTTGTCACTCCCTTTGCAGTCTTCCAGTGACCCATACAGCACCATGTAGTAATCCATTCACTGTGCCAAAACCCAAACCCTTATAAATTCACCAAGACACTCTCTTTCCAGTACTCTAATGATTCAGTCACTGCCTAAGTATTCATGCACTGAGCCAGGCCTTAGCACATGGACTGCTTCAAACCCCTATGCACTATGCATGCAGTCTTCTAATCACCTAGACACTTGTCTTTTACACTTTCAATTCCCTAGTCAGTATCCATATAGTCCAGCAAACATCCTGTCACTCCCTTTGCAATCTTCTAGTGACCCATTCAGTACCAAGTACTAATCCATTCCGTGTGCGAAAAACCTACCACTTATAAATTCATCCAGGCAGTCTCCTTGCTGTAGTCTAATCATTCAGTCAGTACCCAAGTACTCATGCGGTGAGCCAGGCCTTAGCACATGGACTGCTTTAAATGCCTATTCAGTATGCATTCAGTCCTCTAATCAGCTACACAGTTGTCTTTCACACATTCAATTCCTCAGTTAGTATTCATAAACTTCTAGCAAACACCCTGTTACTCACCCAGTGTGTCTCCTTTTAGTACTGTAATCATTCAGTCGGTTAGCATGTAGTCTTTTAGTGAGGTAGGATTTAGGGCATGAACTGCTTCAAAGTAGTATGCACTATGTATGTAGTGTTTTAATCATCGTCACACTTGTGGTTCAGGGCTATAGTTTCTTAGTTAGTTTTTATATAAAATGTGTTTGTACAGTAATGGAATACTGTAAATTTGAAAGTTATTAATATACATTTATTTGTGATTCTTTTTTGCAGATACTGTTTTTCAACGTTAAAATAGAGAAATTATGCCAGAAAAAAAAAAGAAAAGAACAGAGACAGGAGGATTATTTGAAGAAACATCAACCACAAGTATTGAATGAACAAGATAATGTGGCTAAAAGGAAAAAATCTTCTGGTAAGATCACAA
This sequence comes from Triturus cristatus, assembly GCF_964204655.1. Lineage (NCBI taxonomy): Eukaryota > Metazoa > Chordata > Amphibia > Caudata > Salamandridae > Triturus > Triturus cristatus. The sequence continues at coordinate 26,959,625 of NC_140593.1, read as the reverse complement.
AGCAATTTATTAAAAATGTTTGAAGGAGCAAACAGAATGTAGATAATACTGCAACTTCAGAGAATTTTTTAAGTAAGAAAAAAAATCAAAATAAGAGGAAAAGCAAAAAAGCAAATGTTCAGTCAAAGGAGATAAATTATGGTAAAAGAAGACAAAATCAGTATAAGGAATTACGCAAAAAAATATTTTACAAGAGAGTAGTGCATAATTTGCTGAAAGATGTGAAGAATTATAAAAAGAGAGTTTTATTTTATAAAAAGAAGAAGCATATTGAAAGCATTGTGAAAAAGGCTTTTGAAGTAAAAAGGAAATTGTTTATTTTAGTGTTAAACAGAATTCGATCACTAGATAAACCAATATATGTAATGAAGGCCAAAAGTAGGAGGAAAAGAGTTATTAATAAAAAAAAATGTTGTGATGTTTTTTTGGGAGAATGGAAACACAGTTCTAGTTCAGAGCCTTTTTTTAATGAAGAGAGTTATTCACTAAGTGAAAAATTATTGTATGCAGTTGACACCAGTGGTAGAGGTTATGAGGTTAGTGATGGTTGTCCAATGGAGAAAGAGAAAATGGTTGAAAGAAATGCAGAAGAAGTGATAGCTGATGAAGTTTTAGGGAGAAGTGCTAAAAACCCTGTGTACACTTGGGATTGCAGTAGTGTTTGTAGTGTACGACAGGAATCTATTGAAAAATTATGTAGTTTTTTTACGAGTCTATACTAAAAAAAGTGTTAATCAAAAGATTAAGCTGTTGCAAGGACTAGACCCTTGCAGAGTGAGAAAACATACTGGTTTTCAAGGTCATTCTCTGGCTTGTCTTTCTAGGAAAGTTTGTGAAAGTGTTTTTCACCATTTCAGAATACTGGCACTACATCATACTCAAATGCGGAAGTTAGTGAGAAGGTTGTATTATGGAAAAAGTCCAGCACTAAAGTAAAGTGAGTTGAACAGTGCTCTTTTACGGGGGTCAGTTTCAGATGTGACGCAGGTCTGTGAGGATATTGAGTTTTGTTACTTTGGGCCTCAGCAAGAGAGTGAAGAAACTGACACATTAGTAGACAAAAATGTTGAAGACAATGTAGAACCTGTAATTATAGAAAAATTTGAGGATGAAATCACAAAGTTTAAGGTAATTTCAGGTGAAAGACCAAATGTTTCTTGTATTTGTTGTCGGCGAAGTCACTATAAAAATCAGACTAGGGGTGTCCATCAGTATTTAAAAAGTGAAATAGAAGATAATGATAAGTGGATGGAATTTGCGACTTATTTGTTGGTAGAGGATTTTTTTGATTTGGGATGTGAGCAGCGTATTTGCAAATATTGTTATAATAAATTAGATGAGAATAAAAAGCCTGCTAGAGCTGTTCATAATAATCTAGAGTTGGTTGCTATTCCTCCAGAGCTGATAGATTTAAATACGTATGAGTCTATTCTGATACAATGTGTTCACCCATTTCAGGCTATTGTTCGTATGGAGCCCAAAACAAGTAAATTACCTCCATCAGAGTTGCAAAGAGGATTGAAAGGAAGAGTTGTGTATTTACCATTAGATTTCAGGAAAAATGTTGAAACTATTGGTGTAGATCATGCAGAAAATAAGCCACTAGTCATTCTATTTAATGGTGTTCCTACTAAGAATAAGAAAATCTGGCAAGAGTTAGTGGATGTTAGAAAAGTGCAAAAGGCATCATTGTATCTTAAAAAATAATGAGTACTATAGAAATGTGTTTGTTGGAGAAGAAAAATTGATTTAGCAGAAGATAGTGAAACATTAAGTGGACAAACTGAAAAAGTGGACATGTCCAGATGTGAAGAGATCTATGAACAATACAGTGTACATCCACTTCATTCCAAAGAGGTGATGGGGAATACAATTGAGTTGTTTCAAATGAAAAAAGCAACAGGAAGTCCCATGAGTGTATGGGAAGAGAGCTTGGAAGCTCGTTGTTTCCCGCAGTTGTTTCCAATAGGAAAAGGTGGACGATATCATGAACGTCCCGTGCAGATTCCTGCATCTGAATATCAGACAACAAGATTATATGCAGAAGATCCAAGATTTCGACAATGTATCCCTTATATGTTTCAGCTTCTGTTTGAAAGTGACTTGTCTGGACTTTCATATGCAGTAAATCACATTTTAAAAACTGGAATGCATCTTCAAAATGTAACTGCAAAGGATTTTATGGATAAAGTGCATCAGAGAGATGATCATTTAGAATCTCCGTTGATTAATCTGATGGCATGTCAGCGTGGGATTAATGAATATTGGTACCGTCGACATGGAGAACTGAAATGTATGCTACGAAACTTGGGAACTCCTACATGGTTTGTTACACTAAGCTGTGCTGAGTATGCTTGGGATGATTTACTTGAATTTCTTCGAGAGGCAAATTCCAATATAAAAAATATTGAATACAAGACACCTGTGCTCTTTGGATCCTGTCAATGTATGCAGATATTTCAATCATAGATTTGAAGCTATGATGTCTTTCATCTGCAATAAAAAGAATCCTCCTCTTGGAGAATTTGTGGATTTCTTTTGGAGAAAGGACTATAAATCAAGAGGTGCTCCTCACATCCATATGTTGTTATGGGTCAAGGACGCCCCCAAATTTGGAACAGATTCAGATGAATCTGTTTTGTCTTTCATTGAAAATTATGCTACATGTGCTCTTCCAAATAGCAGAGAAGAGAAAAACTTAAAACAACAAGTCTTACGATTTCAAAGCAACAGGTGTGGAAAATACTGTCGACGAAAGTACAAGTCAAAGGATAAGTTCTATACCAAATGTCGTTTTGGATTTCCACGTCCTGTATGATCCAAAGGAAGAGTGAACAGTTTTATGTCAGCTGTATGACATACCATCACAAGAAAGTCTCCGAAAAAAACCTACAACTTAAGAAGAAGCGAAGAATCAAAATACATAAATGACTACAATTCAGTTATTTTGTCCATGTGGAACGCTAACATGGATATTCAGTATGTTGCGGACAATTCCATTGCTGTTGCTCGATATGTAACGTCTTATATTACTAAATCAGAAAAGACTGAATTGAAAGAAATGTGGGAAGAGATTTCTCACGAGAAGACTCTAAGTAAGAAATTATACAGTTTCAGTTTGAAGATGTTATCGCATCGTGAAATTGGAGCATATGAATGTTCAGATCGGTTATCATCTGCAAGTCTATATTCCAAAAGTACAAGAATCATTTGGGTGAGTGTAGGTCTTGCAGGAATGCGAAATCGGGTACTGAAATCTGTTCAACAAATTGAATATTTAGCAGAAAATGCCCCTGAAAGTACAGATATTTTGAAAACCAATATGTTGGACATATACTATCCAAAGAGAAGTCATCATCTTGAGAACATGTGTCTCTATGAAGTGCTGCAAAACTACACTTTTAAACGGAATATTACAGAGAACATCAACAATGGAAAATATGGAGTGATTGGTTCTGAAGGATGTCTGGTGAAACAAAGGAAAGGAAATTTAATTAATCACAGACAAAGGTGACAAAAGGGAATTTTACTATTTAGCCCTTTTGCAAATGTTCAAACCATGGCCTTCTGAACTTGAATTACTTGGAGATTTTCCCAGCTATGAAGATTCATTTAATGCTTGTAAAGATAGCATACAATGCAGTGCTTTCGCAAATTATGTCAAAATGTTGAATGATGAAATTGATCAAGAAGCTACAATTGCAGCTGAGATTGCTAGAGACAGTTCTCAAGACAGTCAAAGTTCTGCTGCACTGAGTCAAGATCCACTAGGACAACCAATTGTTGAAAATGAAGCAGCAATTGCTGTTGAAGAGATTGTTGGTTATCAGTTTGAAAATAGTTCTGGTGTCAACTGCTATGCTAATGTAGTGGTCAATGTTGTTTTTTATCTGGAAGGTTTGCAAGAACAAATTATGCAGAATCGGGAAAAAAGATTTTGTTCTTTGTTGCATTCTGTTTATAAAAAATTGACAACAGATAGAAGTAAAATACAATCTGTTTCAGATGTTCGTAATCTTTTGGATGTGTGTTCTGGTTCTACACAATTTACATACAATATCCAACAAGATGCTCAGGAATTTTTAATGTATATGCTTACCATTTTTGAAAATGAAGGTGTAGAAATAGAATTTTTTTTTGGCCTTTCTTACCAATGGGAACATTATTGTGAAAATTGCATGTATACATGTTGCACCAATGTAGACACTGAGAGATTTCTGTATTTAACATTACCAGACTGTAAATCAGTGTCTTTCAAAAAATTAGTGAAAGGTGCAATTCAAAACATGGAGTGTAGTTAATGTAAATCAGAAATGTTATCCACATTATTCTTAACAAAATATGAAAAATACATAATTTTAATGATACAACGTTGTACAGCTGATGGAAGAAAATTGGATACTTTAATAAAACAATTTGTAGCAGCACAACTATCAATATCAGGAAGGACTTTTGTAGCAATTGCAATAATTTTCCATGATGGTCCTTCCACCACATCTGGACATTACGCTGCCTATCTAAAATGGGACAAAGGCTGGACACTTTGTAATGATGCCCAGTTGGTTTTCAAACAATGTTTGCCTAGTGAATTACCAAATTCCTACCTAATATTTTTAAAGCCAAAGTTTTAGGAAGATAATTCACTCTCTGAGGAATTTATTATTATAATTTAATAGGACTACCATTGGACAATTTAGATAAAGAAGAAGTGCAAAAATACCATTTGGCCTCAAGGAAAGGTATATTTTTGAATTATGGACTTTTTGGTGGTCATTTATTTGGTGATTATTTTAATGCAGCAACATTTACAGTTTTTATAACTTAAAGTTATAAAATGTTGTAATCTGTAAGCATCTCATATATGTATGATTTGTATTTTCTGGTATTTTACTGAGAATAGTATGTTGGTTTTTTTTTAACAATCTTTCTGATTGTTTTTTATTTTTGCCTGCTGTTAAGTGATGAGTACCATTGAAATCACTATTTCAAGTGAAATTCAATATATTCTGAGAACAGCGAAAAAGGCAAACAAATTACTTTCTGGAAATTATGTTGTAAACAATGTATACATTTTTTTTTCTTTTCTTTCACAGATCCAAATTTTAAAATAAGCAATTTTTAAGAATTGATATTTGAATGAAAAACAGAAAAAAATGTATACCATTTTTTATTCTTATTACTGTGAAGGTAAGTTTAACTAAGTCTCAATATGCAGAATGAAGAGGCCTGCAAGAAGCTACAAAGGTGAAACACGTTTCTAAAAACACTCTAGTAGTTTTGAAATCTGACCATAATCAGATATCATGAGACCTGCAAAAAAAGAGATTTGAGGGGTTCATAATATTTCACCTTTTTAGCTGTTGAAGGACCGCAATAATTTCAATCATTCTTCTTTGAACATCTTTGCAGACAAAACTCTGTGCTTACTTTTATCATTCGCAAGGAATTTTAAAAACGGAAATATGTCACTTTTTGTAACATAGTTATTGTGTAAAATACTGTTTCATATTTAGAAAGAGAGGAAAAGGCACTCTGTGCACTTTTTATACTCCATGTAAATACAACCTCATCATGCAGACCACTTTGCGTTGATAGGGTGTTCTATATGTGTTGGTGTGCATGACACATGTCTAGATTTATCAAAAATCATGAATCTCGATATGTGTGTGAATGCTGCACCATTCTAAAATTGGTGTAGGAAAGCAAAACAAGGAGAATTGTTTTCATTTCTCCACATTTTTATATCTTCAATCCATGCTGAAATGTTCAGCATACATTGAAGGAGAAAAATGCATTTCCTCATTGTTTTTGTGCAGGAAGGTGTGTCTTCCTGCAGAAAAACAAACAGCACATGACACAGATATCCTTGCACTATGGTGCAAGGGTGCCTGTGTCATCACATGGCTGCAGTTTAAGCAGCCGTGCAGAGAGAAGCATAGATTTGCAACATACTTATGTACATATGTTGCATCCCTGTGCTTCGGAAGTACTACAGCACACTGCAGTTAAAGAGGTTACTGTGTGATGCTGTAGCACTTCCTCATAGTTCTGCACTTATAAATTCACCATACGCTACTAATGCATTCATTCAGTCAATTACGTACTATACATACATTCATCTAAACTTTCACACACTAACAAAGAAATTTAGCTCTTTTTTTTAAACCAGGAAAGTTAGTTCTTACAAGAATTTTTTTTTTTCTTCTTTCTTCTTTTATTATTTTTTGGGGGTTTTCTGAACAATTTTTACATTTTTTGGGTTTTTCTGCAAAAACAAAACAAAAAACAAAACAGGAGGAATCAAACAATGAACTTCAGGGAACAATAAAAAAAAAAAAAAAAAAATAGCAAATGTGACTTTCTTGGCGGCGGCAGATCAGATCGATCGACTGCTCACCATAGCACAAAGTCTCATTGCACTTAGTGCAGAGCACTTTTAAAAATTGAAATTGAGGACGGAAGTCCAAGGTTTGGTCTGATGGATGCACTCTTGACGTGCTCGGCTGCGATGAGGTGGATGGCGCAGGAGCAAGAGTGTTTCTCATCCGTCGGCACTCTTCTTGTGCAAGATTGTTTGGATGAAGGGTCCTCATGTGCTTCATCATACTTAAGAGTATTTCTTGTTAGGATGCCCTCTCGATAGGAACCAAGGGATACTCCTGCAACCATGCCGTCCATTCCTGGAAGTGGGCGAAATCGGAGATGCAAGATGGTGAAATGCATAGAGATCTGCATTGTGGTGTGGCTGTATCTAGGAGATTGTACTGAACTGAGCACTACCATAATTATAATTAGGTATCTGAACCTGCACCTTGAATAATGTCTCACAAAACTAACCAAACGGGGACCTGCCTCGATTCACAAGAGGAGCAACTCATGTGAAAGAGAGTAGAGGAAGCCAGTAAAGACAGTATCCCAACATGCAGTCGCCTAAGTGGCGGTGTATATTATTGTACCAGCTGCAGTATACCGTTTAAAATGTGCCAATTAAAGTACATTCCGTATCAAAATAGAGCACTGGATTGGACCAACAGATATTGCTCATCTGGGTAATCTGAGTTCTGAGTTTCCATACCCCTACACTAACTCCCTGAGAACCGTGTGACTGCTCTATTGTGGTACCACTGAGAGACAAGTGCTGAGAGTTTGTATGTGGCCGAGTTTGTGAAACTACCATAATAGGAAAGACTCTGTGTCATCTGAAGCGAACCACCCCTCTTCCGATATCACCTAAGTCTAGTGTCCTTCACTTAATGCTAAGTTTCCAATGGGAGTCAAGGGCAGAAAGGGCTCAGTTAGAAATGGAGCAAAAGTCACTAAAAGCATTGAAGGAAAAAACACCAGTGGATAATCACCAATACTCCACAACACATGACATAACTCCTTGTCTTATTCTTGAAGTGTTAATGTACATAAGATAATGTATAGTGTTATAATTAGTCCTGGGCAGAAAACTACGCTACGCTCACAGAGTGTGCGTAGTTTGCGCAACTACGCACTACGTGAATCGCATCATGTAGCACAGTGAAAAAACACGTAGCGGGCATTAGAATCTTGCACGTGACCAAGGTGGCATTGGTCTTATTCTGCCCCTCGGGGAAAAGTAAAACATTTCCACACCACTGAAGAAAAATGTTTTTTGAGTGGTGCCTCCGGCAAAAATTCATTCTCAGAAGTATGAGGTGATGCAGGTGATGCCTGCTGCCCTGAAGCCATTTTTGGTTGAAAAAAGTTAGAGCTAAGTGTAAACTTAGTCTAAAAAATCTTCTTCACTCCAAAGAGATGGTGCTCTAAAGAAGGTCAAAGAAGAATGATTGAAATGGGTGGGGTCTTTCAATAGTTAGAAGAGGAAGTGTAATGAACCAATCTAATCTCTTTTTTTGCAGGTCACATGGGATCCGCGCACCCTGCGCTTACGCAATACGCACCCAGCGCGCATCCGTGAAATTGAATTAAAAAAGATTATATGATTAGATGTAAAAATATATTAGTTTTAAGACTAGTTTACAGTTTGTCTTAGATTAATATTCACATGAAATATATATGTTTTTTTAAATGTTAAATATTTCGCGGGATCCGCGCACCTACCGCATCATAAACACAGATGCCGCATCGCGGCAGCGCGTAAACATCGCGTTGCGTACATCGAACGTGTCACGTATAGTCTGGGAGTCGCGTACCGGTCGCATTGCGATTGCGCACTAAACACGTACCCAACTCGTACCATGCGCGGATGCTGTCGCGTAGGGATAGAGAACGGTGCGCATAGGGTGCGCGGGTCCAAAAACATTGAAAAAATATATATATAAAATAAAGTTTTGCACATATAGTTAAAAAAATATTTTGAAAAATATAAAAAAATATGTTTGAAAAACCCATTAAGTTCAAATAATATTTTTTTAATTTTTAAAATAATTAATTGAAAAAATAAGTTTAAAAAATGGTGATAAAAAAGTAATTTAAAAAAAACATAATTAATGAAATTGACACACTGAATTTGAAAAACTATAGAAATCCAATTAAAATCATTAAACATGATATCTTTAGAGATAAGTTATAGATAGGAATTAGCATTTAAAAAACCTTTGAAATTCACTGACAAAACCATAGGTTTCATGCACGTTATAGTTAGGAATTGGCATTTAAAAAATCTTTGAAATTAACTGAAAAAACCAAAGGTTTCAGGGGCGTTAAAGTTAGGAATTGGCATTTAAAAAACCTTAGAAATTCACTGAAAAAACCATAGGTTTCAGGGGTGTTATAGTTAGCTGGACATTTCCGTCGTACAAAACCCTAGAAATTCCCCTGTTATAGTTAGTTCAGCTAACTATAACTCGCGCTCCCACAATGCACTGCTGATGACGTCACATATTACATCACTCATGACATGGTCAGTGACATCACTCATGACATCACTGATGACATCTCAAATGACATCACTGATGACATCACTGATGACGTCATCCATGTGATAAATTAGTACATCTTCTCACACCCTAATATAACCTTTGATACACTGACTCTAAATTTCAGACGGCCATTTTGAAAACCATAGCTACTCCAATATGAATAACTACATACCCACTCATTAAAAACTTATGTCTACATACACCTCCACTCACTCACCTGTACAGTCACTCATTCTTACAGTCACTCCGTACAAGACTATCATATGCATTTATACACCTACATAGACACTCACACACCACCAATCATCCATAGAGGTACTCTCACACCTAGTCAGTCATGCAAATAATTAATCACACTCCCATTTACTCACCTACGCATTTATACACACTCAAGTTCACTTACTCATAAAAATAGTACCACATTTTTACGCTCTTATACAATCATTGATACAAGCACACACTCATCCATACAGCCACTCTCACAATCACACACTCTCACATATACCCTCTTATATACTCTGACACGCATATATACTGCCTTAAACATATGTAGTTAGTCACACATGTACCACTGAGATATACATTCAATCCCTAACACACCCATACATACACTCACTCAACCATACAGTTCATCACAGATGCACTCTTAAAACCATGCACCCATAGAATCACCCACTCACACATCTATGCATAGAGTCACACACACCCTACCCACACAAACACTCAGGCACCCATACAGATACTCAGACAACCAATCAATAACCCATATAGACACTCATATAGCTATTTACAAAACCATGCAGCCACTTATACACCTACACACAGACACATACATACATTCACACAGTTTAGTCACTAGTCTGCAGTAAGATACATTTAATGACTCACTTATAGAGTCAGTTACGCACCTAGAAAATCATCCATTCCCACACTTGTACACCCACTCATTCTTCCACAGGCCTTTCACTATAAATATATAAAACATATTTAAACTTTACAGAAACACACAGTCACTGGATGACGTCATCAGTGATGTCATCAGTGATGTCATTTGAGATGTCACCAGTGATATGTGTGTAAGAAGATTTCCCGATTTCGTCAGCTCCTCTCCTCCCAGGGTCGGTGCGAGTTCCCGGGTTTCGAGTCCCGGTATTATATTGTAGAAGACTCCACAGTATTTGTACAAAGGAATACCTCGCACTCCAAGGCTCGTTTCAAAGAAATATTTAATGGCAAAGCGTTTCGAGCAAGCGCTCTTCTTCACAAGCCAACAGTCACAACTTACTCGTCCACCATTTTTAGTATATGTAAACAAAAATAGCGGACCAAAATTGCTCGTAACCCGAGCATAGAAGTGAACAAAAGACTTCCATTCAAAAATAAAGATAAGACGCATTTCAAACTGCATAATAACAGAGCGTCAGTTTCAATATTCCAAAAAATATATCTATGCAAATACAATTTGATTATTCATTGCAGATACCTCATCTTCATTGAAACCAAAAGGGTTCTTGGACTCTAAGAGGATGATATACTGCGATTCCAGGACTCTCAATTGTTTCTCCCGATCTCCCCCTCTGGGGTTTGCCGGCACCCTGTCAATGCCAAAGAATGAAAAACAATTAACATCTTTCTCATGATATTTCAGCCAGTGCCTCGCAGGGTTTTCTTTTAGTAAAGGCGGCTTTGTCACTTATTATCGATAAGTGATCTGTAGTATTATTAATAACTTTCTTAAATGATTCCTGGGTAATGGTTGAGTCCCATATCGGCCTAACCTCAAATTCTTCTAACGCCGCTTTCAAATATTTCCTGATGGATGATTTGCTATTTCCATTAGTTTCTTTCCACAGTATCTGGAACACTAAATTTTCTTGGTCATTTTTTATTCTGTTTCCAGACCTTAATTGCATGACCTTTTCGTGCATACAGCTGGTTATTGAGACCAAATTCCAGCCTTACTTGTGCTTGCGATGCATTTTTCAGCAAATGAAAGAGAATTTTAAATGTTTTTGAAATAGCATTGTTGATAATAACTGCGTCTTTTCCATTTAAGGCCTCACTGCCGTATGTTAAAGAAGGTAGCAGTTTGGCTGATATTACCTTTAGGAAGGGACGGTAAGTTAGGTCGCTAATTGATTTTTGAATAGACCTAAATGCAGCAATAAAAGCATTTGCTTTCCTGTAAATTTCGAGCTTCGGCGGAAGAAAATTTCCATTATCGTTGAATATAACACCCAAATATCTATAGGTATCGACTTGTTCTAATTGCTGCTTTCCCAAAAACCATTTAGATTTATATTTTCGTCTTGCATTTTTTGAGATCAGCAACACTTTAGATTTTGTTTCATTTATTACCATCCTATTTTCTTTTGAATATTCAAATATTCGTGTTATTAAACGTTGCAAGCCCACTTTTGTATTGCTTAAAAGAACGACATGGTCTGCGTATAATACATTTGATATATGATTATCTGCTAGTTTGGGTGGATGAGCGTTTATATTATTCAATGCCTCCGTCAAATCTACTAAAAATAGGTTAAATAATAATAGGGCTAGTACGCACCCCTGCTTTAAACCACCTGTTGTCGGTATTTTGTTGGTAAGTGACCGACCATCTCCGATGCGCACTCTGACCCAAGTATCGGTATATAAAAGACGAATCAGCTGTAATAATAGAGGTGGGATTCCTTGCATTGGTAACTTTTCCCGCAATCGTTCTCTATCTACACAATCAAAAGCTGATTTACAATTAACAAAACATAAGTACAGAGGTTGTTTTCTTAAGTTTGCTTTGTCCATTAGTACCGATAAAGCTAGGATGCTAGTAGTTGTTCCTAGACCTTTAATAAAACCTGTTTGGTTTGGGGGGAGAATGTAATTATCCTTTGCCCAGTCAGATAAGCTTGACAGCAGAATCCCTGCGAACAGTTTTGCATATGTATCCGGTAGTGTTATTAGACGGTAATTCTCTAGCAGGGCCCAATTTCCCTTTTTAACGATTGGAGATATTAGTGACCCTCTCCAAGATTCGGGTATTACCCCTGTCTGAAATATTTCATTTAAAACCTTGGTTAGATGTTCTGCCCATATGACTGGATCCTCCTTATACAGTGCAAAAGAGATACCATTTGGGCCTGGTGCCCCGTCTTTTTGTTTTCTTATTAGCTTAGACACTTGTTCTTGTGTTATTTCAAATTCATTATCCTGTTCTGGGTTTGATGTTTCCTTCCTTTTACAATTGTTTGCACTTTTAGTTATGCTGCAATCCGGGTTTAAATGGCGTACCAAAAACTTCACCCATTCAGTCTCAGTTAAAACTGATGCTACTATGATTTTATCTGGTCTTGTTAGACTATTTATCATTTTCCAGAACTCGCTTGAATTGGTTTGGTTACTAGCATAAACATTTTTTGTCCAAAGATCATTTTTAGCTATGGTTTTCTCATTCCAGATTAAGTTCCTCAGATTTTGATTTAAAGTTTTTATATTGTCTATTATTTCTTTTTTATTAGGAAACTGGATCAGCTCTATCATGAGTTTATTTTGCGACCGTTTCATCTTGCGTACCGTATATGTTAAATTGATTTTTGTTTCCTTTTTTCCTGTTAGCATGAGATATTCATTTTTGGCATTAATAGGGGGGTGATGTTGGTTAACTAATTTGTGTGTAAAGCATACCCACTGATCCGTTACAGATATAGAGGTTTTTCCCAAAAAGCATTCAGTAACCAGTTTTTGTGCTAGTGCACTGATATATTCTTTATTATTTGGTTTCCAAATTAATTTCCTATAATTGATTGTTCCAACCTGTCCTTGCATTGACAAATATGGTTGATGTTTTGGTTTTGTAAATGTTGTTGTAATTATTTGCTTGCTATGATCGCTCTCCGGTAGCTTCCTTAGATAATACGAGGTAATGTTGTTAAAAATGTTCAATGATTCCTTCATATAATCAATTCGTGATTTCGCATTATGGGTGTAGAATGACCATGCTGCAGGTGAGTCCGTCAAAAGTCTCCCATTAAGTATTCGTAAACCCAAGGCTTCAATATCCTTTACAAGATTTAGGCCTGTTTTAGTTTGTCTGGACTTAGTTGTTGTTTCCGTTACCTGGGCGGGAATAAGCCATTGTTAATCTTGTGACTGAGTGATATCATCTCTTGTGAATGGTACTAACAAATTTAAATTATAGTCTCCTGAAACTATAAAGTCCACAAAGGGATCATCAACGATCTCTTCCAGTAGGTAACTGGTAAGAGTAGCACACATAGTCTTCCTTGAATTAGCTGTGGGAGGAATGTATATTTTAACCAGCTTTAGAGATTTTACATGATCATCAATTTTATATCTTAACGCTACTGTTTGAACATTACAATTGTTCGCAACTATTTGCTAATGTTCTATTTTTAGATCAATTGAAATAAATATTGCTAGGCAGCCACATGGGTGACCGTATTTGTGTTGTTTAATCGCAGGTTCAAAGTATCCTTTATATCCATTCATAAAAAGGGTTCGATTACTCATGTCTCTTGCAAAAGTATGATCTGATAAGGCTTAATTATTTGAGTTATGTTTTCTAGCTTATTAACTAATCCGTTTATATTCCATGAACAGATTGTTATAGTTTCACTGTCAGTACATCGTTTTTTCAATGTATTTTGTTGACTATTTTGTCACTGGTTGTTATTCCCGTGCAAAGACATTGTTATCCATTTCTCATTTATCCCTCTACCCTTCTCTATTTCTTTATCAATCGATAGGTTTTCTGCATCTATGTTTAATTTTCCTAATGGATTCTTTGGTATGGAGAAGGCTGGGGCACCCTTTTTTTCCTTTTCATATTCTAGCATTTTTTCCGCTTTTATCAGTGGCGTTGGGTATTCCTTTGGAGCAACTTTACTAATTACTATTCCCCATCTTCGAAAAATGTCTTGTTCTTTCATAATTTGTTCCATAACAGATGGAGATGTTACAGTTATTATTGTTCGTGGCAGTGAACATTCGATGTCATTGGTTGACAAATTAGCTAATGATGGAACTGATTTAAAGAGGCAGAGAAGGTTGCCCCCGTTCAACATATCTTGCTGCCCTCGGGACTCATATAGTGGTTTAAAAATTAGCTGTTCTATTCTTTGAACTAGCAACTCCTTCTCAATATAATTTGATGGTTCTTGCTGAACTTCATGTATAATTCGTTTGTTCTTACCGCATTTTACTATAACTAAATGGGCCCGTTTAGTATACGGCTATTGTCCTCCATTTGATCTATTACTTCTATTTGTACCTCAGGGTATTGATTAACTTTATTGTTTGGTTGTACCCAACTTGAAAAGGCTTGATCGCATGGTAGTTGTATTAAATTCAAATCTGGATTCGCAGCTGTATTATAGACCCCTTGAGACGATTTTTGTGCTCTAATGCCACTATTTAATTGTTTTACATCCGTTTTCACTGCAGGAACTTTACTTTTTTCAGAGTTTTGCAAACTCATTATTTGTTCTCCCTTTATTTATGATCTTCTTTCGGTGTTCTCCCTAACCCCTTTTCCCACACAACCATTTCCCTGTTTATCATGAATTATCTCCTCTAATGGGATATTTTTCCTCGCCTCAGCTGGTTCATCAATGAAAGATTCGACAGTATCACTTGCGGTTACTTCACCTATTTGAATGTTCCTTTTTTGAGCTTTCTGACAATTCAAGTGTTTGCCTGATTTTGCAAAAATATCAAAATACTGAGTATTTGTTGTTTTGATTGAATTCGACTGATCCCTACCCGTGTGGACTTTTTGTTTTCTAATTGATTCCTCCGAATGGATTATTTTCTTATAAGACGTATTAAATACCAGTCGCTCTTGGGAAAGTAACTGTATTAAATACTCCGACTTAGCTTTATTTCTTGCTTTTCTTAATTTTTTTCTATGTCTTTTTGTCATTATAAATGATGTCGAGTCCACTTCTTTATCCTGTTGTTCATCATGTAACTCTACCGCAGACTGATCGGATGGTACGCCTTCTATTTGCTTATTATTCTCCCATTGGTTATTTGGGATTATTGGGGGGCATGCTTGGCCCTTAGCATCTAAATCAGTTTGAGCAGTTATATTCTCCATTTTTTAAGACTTATTTTCCGCTATTAGGCCCATACCTTCCTTTTTTTTAACTTTCTTATCTCCATTCAATTGAAGACTTACCTTAACATCTTCCAATATAGTGTTAATAACTTCGGGTATTTATGTTAATTTATTGATTATTGGTGCACAAGAACATTCCAGATAGGTAGTTGATTTATCGGTTTGAGCTCTCGTTATCAGACAATTTAGTTCAGCTAGTTTGTGATCTATTCCCGCCACCACATTTGCCATTGTTCCCAGTATTTCAATTTGAACATCCAATTTATTCGATTGAAGTGACAGTGCTTCAATAGTAAGTGATGAGGTTTGGTAAAAAATATCCCAAATAAATCCCAAATCCTGATTTTCTATGGTTTTAATATTTTTGTCCCTCTGAGGTTCCGGCTTAGTGTTGGCTGCATTTTTTTGATAATTCCTATTGTCCCGATCAGGTTGTATTGATTCCGATTCTTTTCCTATATTAGTTCTTATATTAGTTCCTGGGACTTGTATTATTTCTTCATTTGTTTTTAGTGTTTTTTGTTGCCTAGCTTGTTGGCTGGATAATGATTTAGGTTTTTTTTTTTTGTGTGTTCTGATCTAAACAGTATGTTTCCAAATTTGTAATTTCATCATTATCTGAGAAGATTATTGCTTCTAACGGGAAAGAGACACAACCTTTTTTTCTAAGTTGACATTCCTGGATAGATTCATCTAGATATTCACTTTTATCGCCTACTATCTTCTGATTATCAGATGTCATGGCCCTACTTTGGACCATATTTTTTCTTATTTCAACTTTGACCTCTATTGGTAGCCTAGGTGATATTATTGTATTTCCAGGTTTCGTGATCTTTTCTTCCAGTGACAACGCAGTTTTTGATGCATCACCTGTATTCCCTAAGTTTAGATCCTTTTTGCATGGTGATATTATGCATAATAGTTCAAGGTCGCTAATTTGAGTAGATGTTTAATCTGTTGGTTGCATTGATTGCACTGGCATATTATCCTCTACATCCACATTGTATGTTTTTTTGTCAAATTCTTGCTTTCGCTTTTCCCCACAAGGTTGGGTAATTACTCTTTAAATTGCTAAAGGGCTTGATTGGTGTCTGTAGTTTTTTTATTTCAGGTCCAATTTGACTTGACATCATAGCCCTCATTGGATCATTCAAAAAATCAAATTTATGAGGGATTTTTAAGGACTTTTCAAACATCCGCGCTATTGGCGATATTAGCGTCTGGTTCATATCTTTTGTTTGCGCTTTGACTTTTTTTAATGCTCCTGATACTTGAGTTTTCCGTGACCGTCGTATTGTAGGGCCAGATGCCCTCTTCCTTACTGAGTGCATTCTTGGTATCGTTTATAAATTCTCAAAAATAATATCAACCTCTTTATGGGTTCTTGTTGGGTGCCTGCTTGGACACACCCCACTCCGCACAGCCCAACCCGACACAACTCAATATGATCCACCCGAAATAATTCGACCCCTAAATTACTCCACCAATTTGTCGGCTCCTTTAGTGGCCAGGGGGATGAGCATGCGTTTGATAGGTTTCAAAGTTATTCCTAGTTATTCCTAGTTAGTTCTTGTTCCAATCAAAAGTATAGCTGCGCTACTGAATTCCCCTTATTAGTTCCTTACAACTCCGCAGCTCCTTTTTCAGCTCTATAGCCTCTATATACAACCCCTAAATAACTCTATGTAAGCCTGGGCAGCAGACCAGCTATAGTTCGCTTACCACATCACTAATGAAGACCAACACCAACGCCAACTCCTCCTCCTCCTCATATAATCCTTCTCTATGGTGCTGCAATGCTGCTGATGCTGATACTGTAATACCAGATGTGGTTTGCAGTTTGTCGCCCTCTTCCACCTCCTTAGATTGCGCAATAATGCTGTTAGCGCCAATGCTGCTTTCGTCTCATGAGTTTACTCCACAAAAAACCCGGACTGGAACTTAAACTCCGTAGCAGTAGAAAATCTGGCCACAAATGTTCCAGTGCACCAGATAGTCCAAAGTATAAATTGTTTGTCACCCAATCCTGCTCCCGATCGCTATCGGTTGGCACTCAACTCTCAATTGGGGGGAGGGGCCAGGCTCTTTGTCTCTATGCTTTTGTGCCTTTGTACCCTTATGCCTTTGTGCCTAGTCTCCACCACGCGACCAGCTCCCTCCGTACCCTCCGCCGCTCCACCAGCAGCTCACCACTGCCGCCTCCTCAAGTCTATCCGGTGCGTGGGTTGGGTGTGGGTGGGATGCCGTGAGAGCCGCGACCCACGCACAGCAACCGCACAGCCGCTGCACACCGAGACCGAGACCGAGCTCGAGGATATATAGGAGCGGCTCCCGTCTCGCTTGCAGAAGCCGGAGAGGGCCACAAACAGCGCGGCAAGTCGGTGCGGCTCGGTGGTGTTCGCTCTGGGCTGCGCCAGTGATACGCCGCTGTGGGGGAGCAAACTTTGAGGGCAAGGTAGAGGCCGACAGCAATAGGAAAGCTCCCAGCTCCCTGCTTGCGGTTCAGCGGACCTTGCTGACTCCAGCAACGGCAACTTCCGGTGAGTCGCGTAACTTCCTCCCGCAATCTGATGAAAATGCGTAGTCCTCTTGGCACTCTTCCGCATTCTAGTATTTTTCAAGAGTTATGATTTCCCAGCTCTTGGATGTCTCTTTGCATAGTAGTCTCTCTAATTGAAACTGAGTATGGTTGCGGGCAACGGCGATGCTGTGACCGCACTCCCCTGCTGTGTTCCCTTTGTGTTTGTTTCAATAATAAATCTGGCTGAGTGTGCACAAGCTACTCTGGCACCTGCCATCGTTGCGTGCCAGCTGCGATGTAGTTGATGAACGAACCCAAAATTTGGAGTGGTGCACCACTCGATATTGAAGATGGTTTGTCAGTAAGTCATATAGTCTTGTTAAAGTTGTCTTAATCAATCCTTTATTTTCATAAGTATCCAAATACAAAAACTGTCAGCCAACGCGTTTCGTTCACATACAATGAACTTCTTCAGGGCGTAGAATGAAGTACGGTCCTGGGAGAGAAATTGTATGTGTACAGTGTGGCTGCGTAGGCCTCCTTGAAAAGGGCCAGCATGCGATGAGTCTGATAGCGAACTGGTAGTAGCTGAGGGCTACTACCAGTTCGCTATCAGTATTTGAATACTTATGGAAATAAAGGATTGATTAAGACAACTTTAACAAGACTAAATGACTTAGTCTCTCTAATTGGATGAATATTTGCTTCAGTGTCCGTAAGCACATGTTTCCAGTTCTAGCCTCATCTGTTTTAATTGTAGTCATTGTATTGCCTTTTTGGAACATCGTTTCTGCTTTCTGCAGAAGCTTTGCAGCTCTTTCCTCCATTTAGTTTGAATCAAATATTAATGAGCAGTCTCACTGCTTTCTGTGTTTTAAATCAATTCTGAGACATTCCTGATCAGAATAGTATTGTGGGACTCGCTTACATATACCGGAGATTGAGAGTCTATTTCTGATGGAAGCAAATATTATTCATCAGTCCCCAAGGTAGTGATTGACTTTCTGTGTCACACTCCGCTTCAGGCAGTAAATCAACGTGAAGCGATTACACTCAAAAGAAGGAAAATATTTTTTAACGATATTTGGGACCAGATTCATGAAAACTCTAAGTGTGTTATTTTGAATATGTAATGTTTCAGCAATCATTTTCATCCAGGCTTTCTTTTTTTCAGAAGAACATTAAAAAAGGTAATTAAATTTGAAAGGTGATAGATATTCATGAAACAATCAATGATATAATTATTTTTCCACAGGCTAACAACTAACCAGATTTCTAAACAAAGAAGAAACATTAACTCTTGACCCCACCAGGTAGGCCGTAGGTTTGTTCATCTTCCGCTCTATCGTTTGCTTTATTGTATTGCCTGTATTTCATTGTTGTTTCTGTGACTGCTGTTGGTCTGTCTTCCCCCGCTGCCTGTTCGTGGTCCATGCCCGTTTTCCTCCCTCTGTTCCCCTCGCTGTCCCCGTGTCTCTGCCCGGTTTTTCCTTCTGTACCCCTCTCTGCCCCCGTGTCTCTGCCTGTTTTTTCCTTCTGTACCCCTCGCTGCCCCTGTGTCTCTGGCTGTTTTTTCCTTCTGTACCCCTCGCTGCCCCCGTGCCTCTCCACACATCTTTGCCTTCTGTTTCTCAGCTGCCCCTGTATTTCTGTGCTCTCTTGCCTTCTGTGACACTCGTTTTTCCTGTATTTCTCTGCCCTTTTTGCCTCTGTGCCACTAATTTTTCCTGTGTTTCTGTGCCCTCTTGCCTTCTGTGACATTAATTTGTCCTGTTTTTCTCTGCCCTTTCTGCCTTCTGTGACACTCGTTTTTCCTGTATTTTTTTGCCCTTTTTGCATTCTGTGCCACTCGTTTTTCCTGTGTTTCTCTGACCTTTTTGCCTTCTGTGACACTAGTTTTTCCTGTGTTTCTCTGCCCTTTTTGCCTTCTGTGCCACTCGTTTTTCCTGTATTTCTCTGCCCTCTTGCCTTCTGTGACACTCGTTTTTCCTGTATTTCTCTGCCCTTTTTGCCTTCTGTGCCATGTGTTTCTCCTGTATTTCTGTGCCCTCTTCCCCTCTGTGACACTCGTTTTCCCTAGTTTTTTGTGCCCTTTTGCCTTCTGTTCTCTTCATCGTCCCTCACCGCCCCCGCCGCTGTGTCCCTTGCGGCCCCGCCCCACTGACTGCCCACTGCCCATTTGCTGCCCCCGCCTCCCATATCCCGGGTGCTCCTCCCTCCCACCTCCCCATATATGCCGGCCGCTGTGTGGCTGCGCTGCTGGCGCGCCGAAGGTGCACCTAAGGCAAGCCCGTCTGCGCCCGTCTGCACCTGGACCGCGCCCAGTGCCAGAACCCCTGGCCCCCGCACCCACCAAAATGACCACCACCACTACGACACCAGCACTCTGCACGCTCTCAACTCTGGACAGACCCACACCTGCTTCAAGGCCACCCAAAATGCACACACGACCCCTTCACCTGCCGGAACTGCAGCTACACCAGCCTCAGAGCCGACGAACCACCCGCCAAGAAAGACCCCAACCTCCTCTGATGCCTACTACTTAACACCCGCTCCGCACGCAAACTCGCCGTCGAGCTCTGGGACCTGCTCCACACAACATCCTCGGACGTCGCCTTCCTGACAGAGACCTGGCTGAATGACTCCACCACACCCGACATCACCATAGCCATCACAGACGGCTACAAGATCACCCGCAGAGACCGCACCAACGGAGTCCGAGGAAGAATCGCCATCATCCACAAGAACAACATCAGGGTCTCGACTAGCACCGACGAAGCACTCAGCACTGCCGAACACATGCACTTCCAGATCCACACAGACCCTAACTCCACCCTCAGAGGCACCCTCATCTACCGACCACCTGGACCCCGTCCCCAGATCAGCGTTTCCATCGCAGACTTCATCAGCACGCACGCCCTGACCTCCACCGACTACATCCTCCTCGGAGACCTGAACTTTCACCTTGAGAACAACAACGACAACAACTCCACAACCCTGATCGATAACCTCGCCAACCTCGGACTGAAGCATCTCGTCACAACGCCCACCCACTCCGTTAGCCACACGCTCGACCCCCTCTTCTCCTCAAGCCCGCATGTCTCCGTCAGCCACACCACCGAATTCCTCTGGACCGACCACCGCTGCATCCACTTCGCCTTCCAGAAACCCACCACACACCACCGCACCCAACCGATCCCCCGCCGCTGCTGGAGCAAAATCACCGAAGACCAACTACATGCAAACCTCGCTCTCAGCCCACCCACCGAACCCTCCAACGCAGATGACGCTGCCCACAGCCTCAGATGCTGGATCGAGGACTGTGCCAACACCCTTGCCCCGCTGAAGAAACCCCCACAGAGACACCAGCAAGAGGGCCAGCTGATTCACCCCAGAACTCCTTGCCTCCAAGCAAGCCTACTGGAAACTAGAGTAGGAATGGCACAGTGAACAAACTCCGGATAGCCATGTAGCACACAAGGACGTCATCCGCAATCACCACCACCTCATCACGGCGGCCAACAGGACCTCCTTCAAAGACCGCCTCGACAACAATGCACACAATAGCAAGGAGCTCTTCAACATCGTGAAGGAACTCTCCAACCCCAGCTCCAACACCAACGACATCTCGCCATCGCAAGCCCTGTGAGACTCCCTCGCCACCTTCTTCCACCGTAAGATAGCAGACATCCATGACAGCTTCAACACCCAGACATCCCCAACAGACAGCAACACAACAGACCCTCTGCACACCATTGAACACAACCCCCTGCTATCCTGGGCTAGTGTGAGCGTTGATGACACCATCAAGACCATGAGCACAATCCACTCTCCGTCAGACCCATTCCCGCACCACGTCTTCAATAATGCAAGCAGCTCCATCTCACCCCACCTGTGCAACATCATAAACCTCTCCCTCGAGACGCGACCTTCCCAGAGAGCTGGAAACACGTCGAGCTAAACGCCCTACTCAAAAAACCTAAGGTAGACCCAAGAGACCTCAAGATCCTCTGGCCCATCTTTTTGCTCACCTACCCGGCCAAGGTCATTGAGAAAATCGTCAACAGACAGCTAACCCGATATCTCAAAGAAAACAGAATCCTGGACCCTTCCCAGTCAGGGTTCCGCAGCATCCACAGCCCTGAGACTGCCCTCATCGCCGCCACCGACGACATCAGGACCCTGCTGGACAACGGTGAGACTGCAGCACTCATCCTCCTGGACCTCTCCGCTGCCTTCGACACCGTCTGCCACCGCACACTACTCGCATGCCTCCACACCACAGGTATTCGAGACAAGGCTCTGAAATGGACCACCTCCTTCATCTCCAGCAGAATCCAGAGCATCCGCCTCCTCCCATTCCGTTCCAAAGCCTCTGAGATCATCTTCGATGTACCCCAGGGATCCTCCCTCAGCCCGACACTGTTCAACATTTACATAGCCCCGCTCACACACGTCGCCCGACAGCACGACCTCAACATAATCTCCTACGCAGACGACACTCAACTGATCCTCTCCTTCACCAAGGACCCCATCACCGCCAAAGCCAACCTCCATGAAGGAATGAAGGCCGTCGCCGACTGGATGAAGATCAGCCACCTGAAGCTCAACTCGGACAAGACCGAGGTCCTCATCCGTGGCTCCAACCCCTCAGCCTGGGACGAATCCTGGTGGCCGACATCACTGGAGGCAGCCCCGACACCCACCGACCATGCACGCAACCTGGGAATCATCCTTGACTCAACGCTCTCAATGATCAAGCAAGTCAACGCAGTCTCTTCCTCCTGCTTCAACACCCTCCGCATGCTCCGCAAGATCTACAGATGAATCCCGAAAAATACAAGAAAGACAGTCACCCAGGCCCTCGTCAGCAGCAGACTCGACTGCGGAAACGCCCTCCGCGCAGGAGCCCTGACCAAGCTCATCAAACGACTACAACTCATCCAAAACGCCTCGGTGCGACTGACCCCCGACGTACCACAACACAGCCACATCACCCCCCACTTGAGAAACCTGCACTGGCTCCTCGTCAACAAGAGGATATACTTCAAGCTCCTCATCCACACACACAAAGCACTCCACAAGACCGGCCCAGCCTACCTCAACAGACGGCTCTCCTTCTACATCCCCAACCGCCAGCTACGCTCCATTGACCTCTCACTCGCCACTGTCCCGCGCATCCGAAGAACAACCACCGATGGGAGATCCTTCTCCCACCTCGCCGCCAAGACATGGAACACCCTCCGACTGAGCCTACGACAGACCCAAGACCTTCTGACCTTCAGGAGGATGCTCAAGACCTGGCTGTTCGATCATTAGTGACCCCCAGAGCCTTGAGACCCTCGCGGGTATGTATTGTGCTTTACAATTGATTGATTGATTGATTAATTAATTTTTCTCCAAACAGGAAATAACCTAAACAGCAAATGATTAAATAATTAAATTGTTTTCATTTCTCCCCAGAAATACAAAAAACATGCTGTCTCAATTGAAAAGCCGAATATCACGACAGGAAAATAAAACAACAAATAGTGACCCTAAAGAACCCTCCTATTCTAGAGGTAAATAAATAAATAATTAACATATAACATTGTAAAGATTTAAAATATTTCACAGATAGAAAAATAAAAAAAGCAGTTTTCTTCTCCTTTCAATAGATAATAAACGGACTAAGTTACTTTCCCCAAAAAATGTGAATGATTAATAATTAACATTTAATAATATGATTTTACAAAGATAAGCAATAGAAAAAATGCACCACAAATGCATGAAGAAAACCACATTTTAAAATGAAAATAATACTTATCATTTTTCAACAAAACACACAAAAATGGAGAACATAAATAAGATAGAATATATACTCTCCAAAGGAGGGAAAAGATGACTACAATATCCAGTCTGTATATTTACTGTAAAAAGAGAACTACCGATCCCATGAATCACTGGCGGTGCATAGAGTACATCTCAACCCAATTCAAAGGCAAAGGGCCTCATTACGATGTCCGTCGGACGAGCGTTTGAACGGCATAGTGTCGGAAATGGACTGACCCACAAGGAGTCGGTGGTCTCCCTTCCCAAATTAAGAAGGGACCACCTTCACGGCGGTCGGAAAGTATATATTTCCTGTTGCGGCTTGTGCTGCAGGCTGCAGCACAACCCGCAATAGGAAACACACTTTTTAAACATCCATGCACAGTGTGTGGTGCTTGCCACACGATACATGGATGTTTTGGGTGGCACTGTAGGTACACCCCCAGTGTCCATAGCAGAGGTCCACGGGTGACAGGGGCCATGCTGGGGCCCCAAAAGACCATTTCCACCAGCCTTTTCATGGTGGAAGAACCAACATGAAAAGGCTGTGGGAAAGGTGAATTGTAATCCCATTTTGGGGATTACAATCCACCCACTGTCCACAGGCATCGGTCAGACACCCTGTATCATAATATGGAAGAAGGACCAATGCCTCAGATGTTGAATGGCCGATGCCTGATGAGCTGTCAGATGATCTTCAGCCCGACATCATAATGTGGCAAAAAGTTGTTACTTTTGATGATTTTGTTGAAAGGACACCAAGCATAACCATCTTTGCAGCATAGTTGAAAGCAAAAGAAAATGTACAGCACATTAAGCCCTGCAGCACAGTAAAAAGTGAGGTATTCAAAGGTGCCGATCACGATCCGGCAAAAAATATCCCCGTGCGACTCGTATCAGGTCTTTTTACCGTACGAATCGTACAAGTGCCGTACGAACTGGCAATCACGATTCGCATGGTAAAAAGTCCATACGAACCGCACTGGGAATCATTCCCCACACGTCCTCGGGTCGGAAAATGTGTCCGACACGTCCTCGGACGATTTACCTTACAAACGTGAAAAGCCAAGTCCGACCGAGGAATCACGATCCATCCCGTGCGTCCGAGCGTACAACCGTATGGAAAAAAACACCGTCCGCACCGAACATCCATAGCAACCATGGAGACATGTGCCCGCATACGCGCCCAACACTCCCCCCAGCCCCCGTACGTCCGACACGTACCCCCGTGTATGTATACCCCCACCCGTCTAGGTACACCCCAGTACGTTCCAGTCGAACCCCCACCCCAGTACGTGTCATACCCCCGTGTACCTACACCCCTGTACGTACCAGTCGTACCCCCACCCCAGTACGTGTCGTACCACCGTCAATGTACACCCCCCCACCCCTGTACGTGTCGTACCCCCGTGTACCCCCACCCCAGTACGTTCCAGTCGTACCCCCACCCCAGTACGTGTCGTACCACCGTCAATGTACACCCCCCCACCCCAGTACGTGTCGTACCACCGTCAATGTACACCCCCCCACCCCTGTACGTGTCGTACCCCCGTGTACCCCCACCCCAGTACGTTCCAGTCGTACCCCCACCCCAGTACGTGTCATACCCCCGTGTACCAACACCTCTGTATGTACCAGTCGTACACCCACCCCAGTACGTGTCGTACCCCCCGTGTACCCCCACCCCAATACGTTCCAGTCGTACCCCCACCCCAGTACGTGTCATATCCCCCGTCTACCGATACCCCAGTACGTTCGAGTCGTACCCCCACCCCAGTACGTGTCATATCCCCCGTCCACCGACACCCCAGTACGTTCCAGTCGTACCCCCACCCCAGTACGTGTCGTACCACCGTGAACCTACACCCCAGTACGTTCCAGTCGTACCCCCACCCCAGTACATGTTGTACCCCCCGTGTACCCCCACCCCAGTACGTTCCAGTCGTACCCCCACCCCAGTACGTGTCACAGCCCCGTCTACCTACACCCCAGTACATTCCAGTCGTACCCCCACCCCAGTACGTGTCGTACCACCGTGGACCTACACCCCAGTACGTTCGAGCACCACCCCCACCCCAGTACGTGTCATATCCCCCGTCTACCGACACCCCAGTACGTTCCAGTCGTACACCCACCCCAGTACGTGTCGTACCACCGTCAATGTACACCCCCCCACCCCTGTACGTGTCATACCACCGTCAATGTACACCCCCCCACCCCTGTACGTGTCGTACCACCGTCAATGTACACCCCCCCACCCCTGTACGTGTCGTACCACCGTGGACCTACACCCCAGTACGTTCGAGCACCACCCCCACCCCAGTACGTGTCACATCCCCCGTCTACCGATAACCCAGTAAGTTCGAGTCGTACCCCCACCCCATTACGTGTCATATCCCCCGTCTACCGACACCCCAGTACATTCCAGTCGTACCCCCACCCCAGTACGTGTCGTACCACCGTCAATGTACACCCCCCCACCCCAGTACGTGTCGTACCACCGTCAATGTACACCCCCCCACCCCTGTACGTGTCGTACCACCGTCAATGTACACCCCCCACCCCAGTACGTGTCGTACCACCGTGGACCTACACCCCAGTACGTTCGAGCACCACCCCCACCCCAGTACGTGTCATATCCCCCGTCTACCGATACCCCAGTACGTTCGAGTCGTACCCCCACCCCAGTACGTGTCATATCCCCCGTCTACCGACACCCCTGTACGTACCAGTCATACCCCCACCCCAGTACGTGTCGTACCACCGTCAATGTACACCCCCCCACCCCTGTACATGTCGTACCCCCGTGTACCCCCACCCCAGTACGTTCCAGTCGTACCCCCACCCCAGTACGTGTCATACCCCCGTGTACCAACACCCCTGTACGTACCAGTCGTACACCCACCCCAGTACGTGTCGTACCCCCCGTGTACCCCCACCCCAGTACGTTCCAGTCGTACCCCCACCCCAGGACGTGTCATACCCCCGTGTACCAACACCCCTGTACGTACCAGTCGTACACCCACCCCAGTACGTGTCGTACCCCCCGTGTACCCCCACCCCAGTACGTTCCAGTCGTACCCCCACCCCAGTACGTGTCATATCCCCCGTCTACCGATACCCCAGTACGTTCGAGTCGTACCCCCACCCCAGTACGTGTCATATCCCCCGTCCACCGACACCCCAGTACGTTCCAGTCGTACCCCCACCCCAGTACGTGTCATACCACCGTGAACCTACACCCCAGTACGTTCCAGTCGTACCCCCACCCCAGTACGTGTCGTACCCCCCATGTACCCCCACCCCAGTACGTTCCAGTCATACCCCCACCCCAGTACGTGTCACAGCCCCGTCTACCTACACCCCAGTACATTCCAGTCGTACCCCCACCCCAGTACGTGTCGTACCACCGTGGACCTACACCCCAGTACGTTCGAGCACCACCCCCACCCCAGTACGTGTCATATCCCCCGTCTACCGACACCCCAGTACGTTCCAGTCGTACACCCACCCCAGTACGTGTCGTACCACCGTCAATGTACACCCCCCCACCCCTGTACGTGTCGTACCACCGTCAATGTACACCCCCCCACCCCTGTACGTGTCGTACCACCGTCAATGTACACCCCCCCACCCCAGTACGTGTCGTACCACCGTGGACCTACACCCCAGTACGTTCGAGCACCACCCCCACCCCAGTACGTGTCATATCCCCCGTCTACCGATACCCCAGTACGTTCGAGTCGTACCCCCACCCCAGTACGTGTCATATCCCTCGTCTACTGACACCCCAGTACGTTCCAGTCGTACACCCACCCCAGTACGTGTCGTACCCCCCGTGTACCCCCACCCCAGTACGTTCCAGTCGTACCCCCACCCCTGTACGTGTCGTACCACCGTCAATGTACACCCCCCCACCCCAGTACGTGTCGTACCACCGTCAATGTACACCCCCCCACCCCTGTACGTGTCGTACCACCGTCAATGTACACCCCCCCACCCCAGTACGTGTCGTACCACCGTGGACCTACACCCCAGTAGTTCCTGGCACACCCCCAACACAACCACCTAAGTACGGAGCGCACCCCATGCCCCAACATCACAACCGCATGTACGAGTCGTACAAAGCCACACACAAGGACATCATCGTACAACCAAATGGCCCATGTACACACCGTACACACGCTCAAAACGCACGGACACAACCAGGACAAAACAAAACAACACAAGAATACACCATTCGAAAGGCACAAAGCCACTAAACATGGCCAACAACCACTAAAATAACACAATCACTGACCTGCAACTGCCAAAAACAAACAGAGGCCCAATACACCACCACTCCTTATAACACACCCACCCAAACTTCAAACACTGCCACACCCACCCATGGACCAATAAAAAGGGCCCACACACACAAACCATGAGCCTTTGCAACAGACTCACTGCTGCCAGACACCACAGAACCAGACTACAAGCTACACCACACCTTACACTTGCACACCTTTACACAACCACCCTCACAAACACCCTCTCATCACATTCACACACACACACAACCATCCACACACACCCCCAACATCCACACACCCCCCACACCCACACCATCCCCACCCACACCCCTCACCATGCCCACTACCAAGAATCCAAAGTTCAGTCACCGAGAGTTGGAGGTCCTTGTTGATCAAATCCTCAGAGTCGAGCCACAGATCTTTGGAACATTGGTCAGAAACACCAGCCAGGCAGCAAAAACAGCCATGTGGCAGACCATCGTCGATGCTGTGAATGCCGTTGCGGACACCAGGAGGACCAAGCAGGATTGCCAGAACAGGTGGTACGATCTGCGGAGGAGGGTCAGAGCCAAGAGGCAGGAGGAACACGACCAGGCCAACGCCACCGGAGGAGGGCCCTCCCGCAGACCCGTACAGTACCATCCCTGGGAGGAGAGGGTGATGGCCATACTGCCGGTGGAGGCAGTAGAAGGATTAGAAGGACTCCGAGACCCGGGTGAGTACACAAACAACGCACCTCACATGGTGGGAACTGCAACCACAACCAAAATTACTAACAGGCACGCAACTACCACAAGCCATCGCATGACTCAACCACACTCCATGAGCAGGCACATGCCACTGCTGCCACCATGCCCCATGCACCCAGCTGGACAATGTCAAGTCACAGGCCACAGAAGACAACAACACATGACACGGTAACCCGGATGGCGGGAGGCTGGGCACCAAAAATCACATAGTGCGACTCCAAAGCAGACAACAATGCCCTCTGCCCATATGGCCTAGGTCACAGCCAGACAAACAGTGTGTCCCAACACAGGAATGACTTGCCAGCAAATGGCGGACGCCTTGCATCAACACATGGGGGTGAAGGCACTGGTTTGCACATGACGTCAGCTAATGAACAGCCAACATTGTGAAAGAGTGGCAGCACACACCACCACAGCAGCAGCGCACAGACACACATCACACCAAATGGGTGCCTGGAGATCAGAAACAAACTCACATCAACAAGCCAAGGGCCACTCAAAGATCTGCTAACAGTCTGTGCCCAGGAAGCTGGGCCGAGGTGACAGAGGGGGACACACAGAGGGAGGGAAAGGGGGACACAGAGGGAGGGAGACGGGGACAGAGAGGGAGGGAGAGGGGGACAGAGAAGGAGGGAGACACAGGGAGAGCAAATTAGTCCTTTGGTGTGTGGGAATGTCTGCTCGTAAGCAGGTGGACCGCGTGCATGTAGACAAGGGTGGCCAGTGCAAGAACCCCCCCTCTTCATCAGGGCCAAACGCAGGGCCATGTCACAACCTGTACACGAGCACAAGGATAGCTACCTGCATCGTATAAGTGTGTGGATCCACTCCATGTGCACATGTACAGTGCTACAAGGAAGGCGCAAATGCATGGCTCGCCACACCTGCCCACTCCACTGCTGACTGCAGTCACACTTGACGCAGCAAGTAAGACTGTGCCACACATAGTTAAAGGGGCCAAAGTGGTGCCCAAGGGACACACCCATGCACAAGTGCACTGTGAGTGGAATGCAAGACAAATCCTAATTCCAAGAGGAAATGTGCCAACTTTGAAACGGATGAAACATGGATGTTGCATGGACCAAATTTAACATTGTCTCTCTCACACACAGGTCAACGTCGTGCTGCACCCCCCAACACTGGGGGGAACACTCACAGGACCCGGATCTGCAGGAGACCGATCCCACCGGCAGCGACCACTCTCACCACTCTGCGGACTACCTCGACCGACCTGGCCCCTCTGGTGTCCAACCACCTGCAGCACCTGCGTCAGGTACAACCGTGCCAACCACCACCCCCACTCCTGCCACATCCCAGGAGACACCCAGGATCCCTGCCCCAACACCACAATGCAGCCAGGCTCGCCAGGAGGGACACGGTGTCCCGGGCACCCAGGAGGAGGCAGGCGACAACGCAAATGCCACCCCTCAGGGGTCCCGGAGACCCGATGTGCCCACAAGTGCATGCCAGGCGCAAGTGGGCAGGGGTGGTGGGAGTGGAGGACGGTGGAGGCGCGAGCCTGACCAGTTGGCTGGGGATCCGGTATTTTCCCATGTCCGTAACATCCTGGACTCATACCGGCAGGACACCACGGGCATGGCCCAGGTAGTGTCCGTCCTCGAGGGGATCAAGACCCAGCAGGCCCAGCAACATGCGGACCTAATAGCCTGTCTACTGGTACACCAACGGAGGATGGAGGACAGACAGGCTGAGCAAGTGACGTCGTTCCAGGGGATTCACGCTACACTCCGTCGGATGGCCGACACCATGGCCGACCCTCCCTGTGCCAGAAGGCGGAGAACATCACCACCCACAGGGAGGGATCAGGAGGAGGAGGAGGAAACATCCGACGGAGCATCCCAGACGTCGTCACGGCCTGCTGGTGATGTTCCCCGCAGGGGGCCGGGTCGTCCACGGAAAGGACCGTGAGGGTGGCTGCTACATCACCATCTCCCAGGACACCTGGCCTGGCACCTGGCCCACTGGAGCAACAGCATCACAGCATCAAGAGACATTCTCTGCCACATGGCCCTGCTGGTCACTGGCTGACCAATGTTGACAAAGACTGTGGCATGGACTCTGATGATTTCCAATGGCAAGGACACCAACTCCCCTACTGAACTTTGGATTCCCTAATCCCGGAAAGCACCTCACTTTGTCCCCCCCCCCCCAATAATAAATCACACTACTAAGAGTAGATGCCTGCTGGTAGCATTATTACCTAACATGTGTCTTGTAAAGTCTAAACATGCCTGAGTTATCTGTTCTCTTCAACCATCCACACCCTGGGGCCTGAGTCTGGCACAGGACACATGGCTCCCAGTTTATTAGGCAAGACAGACATGGAGCACCATACACACCCGTGATGGGCACAACCAGCTGAGGGGGTGGCCGAACAACCGTGCTGACAGACACATTCAGTACAGCAACAGTCATGCGCAGAGGTCAGGGATCCTGTCCAGTGTCCTGGGGGGCACCCAGGTATGTGTAGACAGGTGGCAGAACCATGTCCTGCAAGCTTGAGTCCGGTGGATGCAGAGAATGGGGGCCTGTCCAACGTTGGATGCATGGGGATGGCACATGTCACAATACCCACGCAGTCATGGACATCATGCCCAATACACAGTGTCAGCCCACACACACAGCTTGCATCTCGCCACTCGACACATTGACACATAGCCACAATCAGGGAATACCATGCCAGACATGCAGGATGCACCGTGCCAACACACCAGCATTGACTGAGAAGAGGCACCTTGGAGGCATAGGGACACCTTTATTAGTCATGTTTTTGGGATTGCAGAGGCAACTTGAAGTACACATGAACACTTCATGTGGAGTAACATGTGGGTCCAACACTGGCACCCCCCTTCTGCAGCACAAATGCGTGATAGCCATGGTACTGGCACACAAGCGTCGGCTAACAGCTAAATACCCACAGCTGCGCACGGAGAGCCTGCCATACACCATAGATCCGCTGATGTGGAAGTCCCACGCCATGTCAAGCCAATGTTAACCATATGTGTCCGAGGGCAGTGTCACACACATTGATGCCATCATCACAATCCACTAT
The DNA here is from genome assembly GCF_964204655.1 of Triturus cristatus. Taxonomy (NCBI): domain Eukaryota; kingdom Metazoa; phylum Chordata; class Amphibia; order Caudata; family Salamandridae; genus Triturus; species Triturus cristatus. The sequence continues at coordinate 26,928,134 of NC_140593.1, read as the reverse complement.
CCCATCACTGATAACTGACAACCAGGCAGCCCATCTATTCTGGTGTACCCAGCTGCATGTCGTGTCCCATGGGGATGCCACATGTCTGCAGAGGAACCAAACCCCGACCGGGGCAGTGTGCACACATCGTGAACAACTGCCACACCCAATACACCCCTGATGCATCCCTTACCCCATGGAGACTTCCAAACGTGTCCGTGCCTGTAACGCTGAGTCAGCCCACGATGCCATGTCCATGAGGAATAGCAGTGCCACAACAATGCAACCAGCAGATGGCATGCGCAGGTACCTGGGGAAGAGAGACACACAAGAAGTCAGCCACAAAAAGCACGGCCACTTGCATGTGCATGTACTCGACACATGTTAGGATGACAACATGCTAGGTCACAATTATGAGTGGGAAAATACTACCATCACTGCCACCATCACTCCAGTGACACACCCACACACACCTCTGACTCACGTGCCATACATGCAGGTGGAGACACACATCACAACACATGCCACACGGGGACCAAGGCGTGCACACTCAAGACACTGGTACTCACCACTAAGCAAAGAAGTCGCGTATGAGCCGAGTCCGGATGTACTCTTGCGGCTCCACATCCTCCACATCACTAGCCCCATTGCCAAGGCCTTCGTCCTCCACAGGTGGATGGTCCTCGTCATGTTGATTCAGGATGAGTGGCACAGCTCTTTCAACTGCCATGTTGTGCAGCATGCAGCAGACCATGAAGATCTTGCAAACCTTCGCCGGGGCATATGGGAGTGCGCCGCCGGTCTTGTGGAGGCACCGGAATCGGCTCTTCAGCATGCCAAACGTCCTCTCTATCACACGCCTTGTCCGGCCATGGGCGGTGTTGTAGCGGAGCTGGGCCGGCGTGATGGGGTTGCGGAGAGGTGTCAGCAGCCAAGGCATGTTGGGATAGCCAGCGTCCCCTACATGGAAAGCACATGGATATCGTTAGAACTGGCGAAGCGGTCGTGCTGCTCGGCTATACAGAATACAGGACAGACAGACTGTACCCACCAACAACACATGCCCGTTCGTTGCGCAGCTGCATCATCATATCAGGCATCCCGCTACGCCTCATGATGTAGGCATCATGTGCTGATCCTGGAAAACGAGCACAGACATGTGAAATCACCATGTTGGACAGACACACCACAAGGGCATTGATGGAGTGGTAGTGCTTCCGATTTCGGTACGCCACCTCCCGTGCGTGTGGTGGTACCAAAGCTACATGTGTCCCATCTATGGACCCAATGACATGGGGCATCCCTCCCAGGGCATAGAATCCACGCTTGACCTCTGTCATCTGTTCAGGGGTTGGGAACTTGATGAAGTCATCCAGGTGAATCAACATGGCCTCCAAGAAATCATGCAGCACACCGCTGAACATGCTCTGGGACATGCCACCAACATGAGCTATGGTATTTTGGAAGGTACCCGTGGCAAGAAAATGTAGGGCAGCCATTACCTTCAGCTGGGGTGTCAGTGCCGTAGGATACCTGTGCTGCGGTTGCAGGTGTGGTGCCAGTCTCGCCGTCAGCTCCAGAATCAACGGTTGGGTGAAGCGGTAGAGCCGGATCCTGTCATTCTCCTGCATGGCAGCCAAGTCTGGAATTATTCGGGCAACAGGCGGCGCTCTGCAGTAATTTGGAAGTGACAAGGAAGAGTGAGTGCACTACGACAACAACTCATGTCTACTGAGCACATGTAAATCTGGCAATACACACATAATACATAGGGAGTCAGATATGTGCTACATGCCCAGGACACGTATGGATGCAAGGTGACACTCCTTCCAAGACCCAGCTACACACGGAGATTGAGAACCTCCCCATGCCACGCCATGGGAATAGCTGTGTCCCAGTGCAAGTGAACAGCCAGACGCAAGACAGGAGTCACATACACCCACACATCAGCAGAAGTAGGATGCCGATTGCAGAGACTGGTAGCGGAACACCGGAGCCACAGGTCACATGACATTACACTAGGCCTGCCCACACACCTTGCCATGAAGGTGCACATGTCATGACTCACCACACATTCCTTGTGAGGATGCTGACATGGCCTTGTCACGCTACTCCGTGTCCCATGCATACATGTGCACCTCACATCCGATAACACATGTGGCATGGTGTGCGGAACAGTGTGCAATGACAATCTACACACAGACACATGTTGGTTGCTGCAACGGCTGCAGCTTTTGAGGGTGCTACAACATCAACCTGATGTAAATCCCGGACACATAAATGACATAGTCACATTATGCACTGTGGGTAGTGACAAGTCATGTGTCATGACCCCTGTACCGGGCATCATGGGACACTTCCGTGTGTTGGTGTCCGTGCCATGCCAGTGACGCTCACCCCAAGTGCGCAGTACGACATGCACACATGTCAAAGGAGTCAAGGGCATGCCTGGCACACATTGCACCCTCACACAGTACACCTGTACACATCTCATCATACATCTGGTGCCTTCTTCCCACTCAGGAGGCATGTTCCACATCACAGCCTGTCACACCTGTGCCCCACACATGTAGTAATGCACAGACCATGCCTTGATGTCCATTCCTGGACAAGTATGTCCATCCATGGACAAGTATGTCTGCCCTATTCCTTCCTGTGTGCTGCCTGTCACCACTGTGATGTGTAAAAACCGCCGTACTGCTGCTAAGAGGGCCTGTGTATGTTCCCAAATCACTGTGGGAGTGCTGCCGTATGTGTACCCATCGTGATGGCGAGCGTACAGGCATTTGTACGGTCCGTACCACAACGAGTACGCATACGCGTGCAGAACCATAGTGAGAGGGCCGTACACTCGCATGTACGCTCACTATCACTATGGGTCTGCACGCGTATGCGTACACGTAGTGGTACGGACCGTACACACGCATGTATGCTCACTATCACTACGGGTACGCATACGCGTGCAGACCCATAGTGATAGTGAGCGTACATGCGTGTGTACGGTCCGTACCACTACGTGTACGCATACGCGTGCAGACCCATAGTGATAGTGAGCGTACATGCGTGTGTACGGTCCGTACCACTACGTGTACGCATACGCGTGCAGACCCATAGTGATAGTGAGCGTACATGCGTGTGTACGGTCCGTACCACTACGTGTACGCATACGCGTGCAGACCCATAGTGATAGTGAGCGTACATGCGAGTGTACGGTCCGTACCACTACGTGTACGCATACGCGTGCAGACCCATAGTGATAGTGAGCGTACATGCGTGTGTACGGTCCGTACCACTACGTGTACGCATACGCGTGCAGACCCATAGTGATAGTGAGCGTACATGCGAGTGTACGGTCCGTACCACTACGTGTACGCATACGCGTGCAGACCCATAGTGATAGTGAACGTAGGCATGCATGTACGGGCCGTTGCCATGCATATGGGGTGCCCTAGGGCCCCGAAACGCACCGTACCTGTGTGTGATTCTCCAAATTACACAGGGGACAAGTATTAAGGCCTACATGCATGCTGGTTGTCATGGAGACCAAGTTCAAATTTCGAATTTGTTCTGGAAGGTGCACAGCAGAAGTCAGTTGGAATTGTTCTACTTTGTTGCAATGTGTTTGTGGGGCTGACATCATGCAGGAGAATGAAACCGATAGAGAACCCACAGACTGCTAGGTTTGAAGGGATTGGTGGAAACATAGGATGCAAATGTGAGTGACCAATCACTCTGTACTCCTGTGCATGAGACTGGGCAGAAGGGCACATATAAGGCAGCCAGGTCCCATGAGGGAGTACTTGCCTGCACATCTTTGCATTTGTCGACCAAGCTGCTGCTACTGATTCCCTGGAACCATGTCAAGGGCTGTGGAGAGGTCACAGCCATTCACCCTGGAGGAGAACATGGCTCTGCTGGATGTGATCCTCCCACAGTACCCCATGCTGTATGGGCGACCAGGGTATCAGGTGAGTGCATAGGCCACTGCCACAGACTGTCCCTATGTTGTGACTGTGACTTCCGGCATTGTGTCCTGGTGTGACACACATGCCATGTACTGTCGGGGGGGTACCGGGGGGGGGGGGTGCCTGATGTCTCCCAGCAGTGCCCTGAGACAGGAGGGGTGTGTGCAGATTCCTCCCAGCAGTGCCCTGAGACAGGAGGGGTGTGTGCAGATTCCTCCCAGCAGTGCCCTGAGACAGGAGGGGTGGGTGCAGATTCCTCCCAGCAGTGCCCTGAGACAGGAGGGGTGGGTGCAGATTCCTCCCAGCAGTGCCCTGAGACAGGAGGGGTGGGTGCAGATTCCTCCCATCAGTGCCCTGAGACAGGAGGGGTGTGTGCAGATTCCTCCCAGCAGTGCCCTGAGACAGGAGGGGTGGGTGCAGATTCCTCCCAGCAGTGCCCTGAGACAGGAGGGGTGTGTGCAGATTCCTCCCAGCAGTGCCCTGAGACAGGAGGGGTGGGTGTGATGCACAGTGTGAGCCTTGATCATTGATTGTGACATAGCCATAATTCCACCTGTGTACCCACTATGGCACGTACTGCCTTTTCCCTCACCAGAGGATGATGTCCCTATGACAGAGGTGCAATGCGTTGGCTGCATGACATGCCTTGTTGTAACCAGCTAATTTGTTCTCATATGTCTCTCTGTGACATGTGGCTGGTGTATTGATGTGGTGTCACTTGTTCTTCCTCACAGGTAGGCGCCACTGCCAAGGAGCAGATCTGGCTGACCGCCGTCAGTGCCGTGAGGCATGTGGATGGTCGGAGGCGGAGCCTGTCCCAGGTGAGGAAACGCTGGCAGGATATCTGGTGCTGGACGCAGAGGATTGCACGGCTCCTGCTGGGGGACTCACCTGACAGCCACAAGAACCGCGGCCGCCGCCGTCTGAGCCACCTCCACAGGCGTGTGCTGCCGGTGGTCTTTCCAGACCTGGAGAGGCGCTTACAGGCGATGCAGCAGCCGGAAGGGGGTAGGTACATGTGCGTTTGTTGTGTGTCACCGGCATTTGTAAGGGCACAGTGGCATGAATTCACTGGCAGGGTTTAAAGGTGCTGTGCAGATCCAGTTTGCCCCAGTATAGCGCTGCGCCCCTGCCACCTTTCCCCTCCTTGCAATGTGTTCCCTGGTCTGTGTGTAGTCACTCCTTCACAAGGTAATGTAGGCTGGCGCTTTGTCCACGAGAACAATGACTGTAGCATCATGTGTGGTGGTGGTGTGTAACAGGTTGTGGGACCTTGCCTGTGAACTGTCAAGTTCACTGCATGTGGGTTCCATGTCAGTTGGCACTGATGCTGACTCCAGACATGGGAGTTGGTCTCTCATGTGTCATGCCTCATAGCGCATGTCCTATGTAGTGGCCTGTGACATGATGTGCATGAGTGTGCGATACGCATAGTGCAGGGATGGTGACGTGTGTAGCAGTCATGACCATTCTGTAGCATGTAGTTGCGTGCCCACTACTGTCCCCTGGGGCACCTTATCCTCAGTATTGTATGTGTCATCATCAACGTGGACACTCTCACTGTCTACAGCGTAGGTTGTGCTCTGTGCCATTGTCCCCTGTCACCATGTATATAGACGTGCTATTATGTACAGGTGTCCACTGTGAAGCCTGACCTGATTGTCCTTCTTCATACTCACAGTTGCCAGTGCCTGTGTGTCTTGTTATACTCATCTGAGGATGGGCACTGGTACCTCATTATTTGTACAGGCGCACCTTGGCTGTTTGGCGTCCAATCTTGCTTTTTGCCTGCCCCTGTGTTTATCACCCAGACTATGAGATGTCGGTGCCACCTGTGTCTCAACAATTTGCATCGTGTGGGGGTTTTTCGGGGCGGGCAATGCCTATGTGTCAAATCCTGATTTCTACTTGCTGGGTCTGGCCAGTGTGTGATGTTACTGGACACACACGCAAGGTGCAGTGACCGAGTAATGTTGGGCATGTTTGCAGCATTACCTATGCAGCATGTGTCTCAAGTTCATGGATATTGTCCCTGGTCATCGGTATTTTCACCAACGCTGTGTGGTGCAGATGCAGTGCTGGATTGTCCCCAGGGCCTGGGTGCTATGTCAGACTCCGTTTCCTGTCTTTAGCTATTGTCTCATGCTCTCCATGGTGTTTCAGTGGCATGGTGGCTCAACCAACTGTGTGTTTCATGCCCTACATCGGTACCTTGTTTTGCAGATGTTAGGGATCTTCCTTTTCAGGCTATGCAATGTTACCTATGTCGATTGGACTCATGTGACTGATGTGTACAGCTGTCTGATAAATTTCTGTCTCTCCACCCTGCCCACAGCATCGTCGGGGGACACAGAGGGAGACATGGACACAGGCAAGGCGGAGGGACCGAGCACCAGTGCCAGCCGTGACATCGGGGCTGGTACATCGAGTGGGACAGAGGTGGAGGATAGTGTTGGCGAGGACCTGTCGACTGGCACGTCAGAATACGAAGCTGACAGGTCCGAGGAGGAGTCCTCCGAGTGGGCGGTGGCTGCACCAGCAGCTGACAGCGGAACAACACCTTGCACCGCCCCCTCAGTTCCCATCAGCCGCCTCCCACTTTCTCGTGTCCCTTCCCAGCGTGCCCGGTCACCGCATGTCTCCTTCCTGCCAGGCACCGCACCCCCTGCCCCTGTCTCCACTGCTGCCGCCAATGCTGAGTCTGTGGACATCCAACGGCAACTGCAGGTTGGTCAGGCTGCGATCCTTAATGTCCTCCATGCCCACGGGCAAACCCTCACCAACATCGAGGCATTCTTGGAGGGCATTCATTCTTCGCAGGCTGACCAACGCAACTTGCTGAGGTCCATAGACTCCACACTGACTGCAGCAGTGGGTCTCCTGCAGCGCGACCTCCCCCCATCTACCCCTGCCCCATCCACACTTCCCACTTCCATGCCTGTCCCACGTACACCCAGACGTCGGCATGCACCCACCACAACAGACACAGGCACCACACCAGCAGGGAAGGTCCACCGCACTTCTCCTGACACGCACACACAGGGTGAGGTAGGCACACCCACTGGGTCGGGGGGCAAACGTGTGACACGCAGCCAGAGTGGGAGTCTGCATTCCACACAATCCACTCCCTCCAAATCCCCTCCCCTCAGCTCTCCAGGCCACATCTCCCCCAAGGACTCCTTCATGGCCGCTCTGTCCCTGAGCCCCACAGTTCCACCACCACGCAAGCGGTCAAGGAAGTCCTCGGTCAGGGTGGTTGAGTCTCCCCCCCTGTCTCCACCCTCCCCCGGTGGCGCTGCAACCTATCCCTCTGACCCCCCCCCCCCTCCTTGGGGCCTGAGGTCACTTCGGGTGCAGGGGACTCCCTGGAGGACCTTGCTAAGGTGTGTAGTGCCATCCTGGCCTTTGGCCATGACACACCCCCTGTGGTTGAGTCCTCCATCCCTGCACCCACAATGCCGCCCCTTTGCCCTGATGTCCCTGCGGTGCCTGTTGCTTCCCCCCCCCCGATGCCCTCACCAGTATGGAAGACAATGCCATTTGACTGTGCAGGCAAGGTAGGGGACACACATCCCACTGTGTCCCCCGTCCAGCTGGGAATCATTGACTGCCCTATGGCCTTTGTTGAAATTGAACTGCCTGCGATCCACGGACATTGTGCTCATGCTGAATAAAGCTTATTTTTGTTTTCATTATCACACTCCTGCTATGGTGGTATTGTTGTTGGTGGGGCTGCTACATTGTTTTGGGTGGTGTTTAAGGCTTTGGGTGTGTGGGATTTGTAGTAGTGTTCTGCTCATTGGGGCGACCCTGTGATCTGTGTGCCATCACAAGGTGTTGGCTAACTTCCTTAGGTCATGTCAGCAGTTACTGCATGGTTCAATTGTCCCAGGGTGTATTCCTTCCTCTGTGTACCCAGTTTCTTCCCTGCAGGGTGTTCCCAATGTTTAGCGCAGAGCTGTGTCTACATGAGCTGTGTGTGTGACGGAGCCCTTCTACTTTGGCCATGCATGCATGGCCATGTCTCCACCTGCAACAATCGTGGCATCCTTGGTGATCACTGTACTTGTGTGTGGAGTCTGTTGACATGAGTTCATGGGGACATGTTCCCTTGTAGGCAGTATGGATGTGGGTAATTCCGGCATCACACACATGTGTTACACCCCTCCTGTGTCTGGGCACTGCTGGGGGGACTCTGCACCCACCCCTCCTGTCTCTGGACACTGCTGGGAGGACTCCACACCCACCCCTCCTGTCTCAGGGCACTGCTGTGAGGACTCTGCACCCACCCCTCCTGTGTCTGGGCACTGCTGGGGGGACTCTGCACCCACCCCTCCTGTCTCTGGGCACTGCTGGGAGGACTCTGCACACACCCCTCCTGTCTCAGGGCACTGCTGGGAGGACTCCACACCCACCCCTCCTGTCTCAGGGCACTGCTGTGAGGACTCTGCACCCACCCCTCCTGGGTCTGGGCACTGCTGGGGGGACTCTGCACCCACCCCTCCTGTCTCTGGGCACTGCTGTGAGGACTCTGCACACACCCCTCCTGTCTCAGAGCACTGCTGGGAGGACTCCACACCCACCCCTCCTGTCTCAGGGCACTGCTGGGTGGACTCTGCACACACACCTCCAATTTCTGGATATGTACGCTTGGGACATACACGGTGTGGGTGCGCTCCATGCATTCGAGGTGAGGGTACGGGTCGTACTTACACTGTTGGCATGGGGGGTACGCTCCATGCATACGCGGGTGGGGGTACGGGTCGTACTTACACTGGTGGGGGTGGGGGTACGGTCCGTACGTCCGCGGGTGAGGGTTCGAGTCGTACTGACACTGTTGGCATGGGGGGTACGCTCCATGCATACGCGGGTGAGGGTACGGGTCGTACTTACACTGTTGGGGTGGGGGGTACGCTCCTTGCATACGCGGGTGAGGGTACGGGTCGTACTTACACTGTTGGGGTGGGGGGTACGCTCCTTGCATACGCGGGTGAGGGTTCGTGTCGTACTTACACTGTTGGGGTGGGGGTACGGTCCGTACGTCCGCGGGTGAGGGTTCGTGTCGTACTTACACTGTTGGCATGGGGGGTACGCTCCATGCATACGCGGGTGAGGGTACGGGTCGTACTTACACTGTTGGGGTGGGGGGTACGCTCCTTGCATACGCGGGTGAGGGTACGGGTCGTACTTACACTGTTGGGGTGGGGGGTACGCTCCTTGCATACGCGGGTGAGGGTACGGGTCGTACTTACACTGTTGGGGTGGGGGGTACGCTCCTTGCATACGCGGGTGAGGGTTCGTGTCGTACTTACACTGTTGGGGTGGGGGTACGGTCCGTACGTCCGCGGGTGAGGGTTCGTGTCGTACTTACACTGTTGGCATGGGGGGTACGCTCCATGCATACGCGGGTGAGGGTACGGGTCGTACTTACACTGTTGGGGTGGGGGGTACGCTCCTTGCATACGCGGGTGAGGGTACGGGTCGTACTTACACTGTTGGGGTGGGGGGTACGCTCCTTGCATACGCGGGTGAGGGTACGGGTCGTACTTACACTGTTGGCATGGGGGTACGCTCCATGCATACGCGGGTGGGGGTACGGGTCGTACTTACACTGGTGGGGGTGGGGGTACGGTCCGTACGTCCGCGGGTGAGGGTTCGAGTCGTACTTACACTGTTGGCATGGGGGGTACGCTCCATGCATACGCGGGTGAGGGTACGGGTCGTACTTACACTGTTGGGGTGGGGGGTACGCTCCTTGCATACGCGGGTGAGGGTACGGGTCGTACTTACACTGTTGGGGTGGGGGGTACGCTCCTTGCATACGCGGGTGAGGGTTCGTGTCGTACTTACACTGTTGGGGTGGGGGTACGGTCCGTACGTCCGCGGGTGAGGGTTCGTGTCGTACTTACACTGTTGGCATGGGGGGTACGCTCCATGCATATGCGGGTGGGGGTAGGGTCCGTACATATCCATCCCCACGCTATGTGATGCTTGTGCGGGCCGTACCCAGGCCTTTGCCACGTGGGTACGATCCGTCCCGCCATTGTTGGGGTGACGTGTGTGTGGGCGTGGTACGACTCGTACCCACGCTCTTCAGGCGTGGGTACGGGACGTACCTGTCTGGTTGTGTTGCCGGTTCGCGTGGTGACGGACTTCCGTTGTGGCGGTCGCTGGCTTATCAGGACATGCCCCCACCCCCTCGTGGTGACCAGGGCATGGGAGTCAGGTATGTCCAGGCCATGTGTGACTTATGTGGTTGTTTTGTGGCCTGCCCTGGTCGTGCCACCCCCACCCCACCCCACTTTCCCCCCTCCCTTAGTTATTCTGACCTTCTGCGGCGTCTGCGTTGGTGCCTGTAGAGCAGGTGGACTGCTATGAGGGCAGGGATGACTCGTAGGTTCGGGTCCATGTCTGTCCGTCGCGTACTGGTACTCCTTGATCGCGTCGTCCTGTCGCGTACGGGTCCTCCTTGATCGCGTCGTCCTGTCGCGTACGGGTCCTCCTTGGTCGCGTCGTCCTGTGTGTCCGTCGCGTACTGGTCCTCCTTGTTCGCGTCGTCGTCTGTCCGTCGCGTACTGGTGGTCCTTGTTCGCGTCGTCCTGATTTCCCGGCAGTTTTTGGCTGCTGCAAAATATTCACCGTGCGGGGTGACGTCGGTGCGAATCGTGATTCCTGGTTCGTGAATGGCTGGCTGCGAGCGTCCCGACGTCAGGTCGGCGCTTTCCCGGATCGCATTGGTAGGTGTTTTTTTGTTCGGTCGGGCTTTTTTACGATTCGTACGGTAATGGTGTACCCGTGCGAATCGTAATTCCTTGTTTGTAAAAATTGACGACCGGGTACGCGTCGGACGGAGAATATGCTCCGTCCGACGGTTCGTACCCGGTTTTTACAGGATCGTAATCGGCACCTAAGATGTTATATTCACATGTATGTGCTACCAGTATGCCCACAATGCAAAAATGAAGAAGAAATAAACAGGAAAGTAATGATGAATAACCCCATAAAACATTAAGGGGCTTATTTACAAACCCCTTACGCCTAACTTTACTACTACTAAATGCCTTTTGTGAATACCGAAAGTTGTGAAAGTTAGGATTTTATCTCAGATTACTTTTGTGAATCGGGCCCAAAGTGTTTAAATATATACTTGTGTGTGTTTATATAGATATTGAATTATTTATGAAAAATTTTAAATGTATTTGTGATTTATTAATGTTTTTAAAATATAGTTCAACTAAGAGATATTTTCTTAATTTTTTGATAACCAACTTTTATTGATTCTGCATACACTGACAACCAAATACAACCAAGATCACAGAAGACCCTTGCACAATACAGTACAGTTCAAAGTGTAATTGAGTCCTAGACAATCCCTGCATCTAGGCCGTGATAGTCTCATCATATGCCACAAATCCTCCTTTGTTTACGGGGAGAACCCTGGGCTTCATAGATAGTCTGTTCTTGTTGAGCACACCAATCCACCCTTCTTTGCCCTTCCGCCCTAGAGAATGGTTTAGGAGACCTCCATTTGCGGGCAATATTCCCACTTGGCAATCACTGTTGAAACCCTAGCAAACATATGCTATATTTATTGCCCTCCAGCAGCTCAGCAAAGCAATTCTGGGGGTAACGTCCAAGGGCCGGTCCAAGACTGATGAAAGCTTCCTCACTATCTGTAGGAAAGTGCCCTTCTGTATTGTCACCCCACACTTTTGTTTCTGCAATGCTGATGGTTATGCCTCTGGCAGTACACTTGAGCCTGCTGTTCAGGTCCCAGTGCGAGTGATCTCTACCTAAAACATGATGTAGCAAATTGGTACTCCACCCTTATAAGTCCAGTGTAGAGTTGTACCAAGGGTACCTAGGGCATGGGTGCTAAAGGGGTCCACAGGGCCTGAAGCACTGTTTGTGCCACCCTTAGTGACCCAAGTAAACATATAGCAATAGTCCTACCATTGCAGACTGCAGGAAAAGCGCAAACTGCTCCATCTCAACTTTGCCCTAACCATTTGTGGCAAGGCCAATGCACTACCTTTTATTATATGTCATTCATCCCTAAAGTAGACCTCCTAAGCCCCGGAAGCAGGGTCCAGTATATTAAAGGTGTGGACATATAAATGCAAGTTTATTTGTACCTATAGCAGCCCCTTCCATTAAGGACAATCATAAGTGTTCAGCGGCCTATAGGATAACATAGGCTGCACTCTGGCACATTTGTGGTTGCCATCTCCATTATGCTTCTCTTTGGTATCAAACATGTGCCTGCCTCCTCATCCCTGACATGATTCCAGTGTCAAGGTTGATATGGCATGCACCCAGGTTGCTACCTTAGGGGTTGGCCACCTGGTTGCTGTACCCTTTCCCGTACTCTGGCTGGCAGCCCGCTTGCTGCCACCAAGACATGAATCTGGACTCCTGCCAGGCAGTGTGAACACTCCTTGGAGTCAGAAAAAAAGACCTGGTCAGGAAGGAGGGAACACCTCCTTCCTGAACAAGATGGCTAGTGACATGAAATGTCAAGATGTGGAAAAAGCATTCACCACCTCTGATATGAATGCAGGCTGACTCTCAAAGGAGGAAGCCATTGTTACCCGGAAAATTAGATAGTCAGAGGGTGTAAATCCCAAAAGCCTAGTCACACCCCAAGGGTGGGCACTCCGGTCTGTACAGCCAAGGAAGGTTTCTGTCATTTTTAGTAGTGACAGAATAGAGCATTCTGAGTACTAAAGGTAACACACATCCCTGGATTTGATCACCTCAGGGGACGATTAGCTACTGGGACAAGTTGCCAGTTGGCCATTGCTACCCACAGCCCTAATGCCCCTAAAGCTAGGATTTAAGGGACACCTCTGACACCAGAACCTCATATCTATGAAGACTGCAACAAAGAAGAGACCCTTAACTGTGACAACATGAGCTGCACAAACTAAAGGTAAGATACTCTGCACCGTTGGCAAAATTGCTGGAACAGCTCTCACTAACAGAGAGTCCACTATGAAAGCCCAAGGCAACTCCATACTCCCTTGGACTAGTGGCACTAGTCCCCTACACACTGCATGTAAAAATAACGTCCCAGAACCAAAGTATCATTGGCCATCGGGCCCTGCAAAGGATCGGCCAAAAGTAGACGGTTCACTGTATTGTGGGAAATGTAGCCCTGCCCTCTAGTGTCATATGTCCCATGCAGGCCATTGTCATTTTCCCTATGTTAACATGAGCACGTTGCAGACTGCTCTCTGCTTTGCGCATGTTACTACACAAACTTATTGTGCTTTGGTCCACACTGCACTTTCACACAGACCCAGCTTATGTTTTTGTCTTCTGTTCTTTAATGAGATTTAGTCAAAACAATTCCCTTTGTTATTGTATTCTGGTCAGGCCTTAGCACGTAGACAAATTATGCAAATGCAGCTGTTGTTGGGGAACTCATACTTTTGTCATATAGGTATGCACAGATAGGTAACAACACACACTTGGAAAGGGATCTTTCCAGGGAAGAGATCATGACAGCACCTGAGATGTAGAACTTTCATCTGTGTATGCTAAGGTCCAGGGTCTGCTGCCAATACCCAGAGGTCTTCTGATATATAATCACTATGTTTCTGTAGAAGATGAGGGGGGGTAGGCTACAGTGACTTTTATAATAACAGCTCCTTTTATCACTTATGAATTACTTACTATGCTGACCGTATTTGTGTTAGGCATTTTCTTACTTATTGTGGCCGTGTACTGCATACTAGAACATGATAGTTAAAATAAACATTTTAAACTTTTCTCGTGTCTCTGTCAAATCTTATTGTGGACTAGTTTGAGTGTGAAAGTGAAAGGGTGTGTCCTGGAACTGTGATTCCTGAAAGGTTCGAGTGTGTTGTGTTCTTGGGTGTCTAATCACTTGTTCTTCTGTGGGAGGGCAAGTGAGACACTATAGTTAGTCGGTCCTGGGCTTATGGGTACTCAGGTGGTAGGATGACTCATTCCCTGCCTACTAAGGGTCTATGATCCAAAGCATAGTTCTGTGACTCTGCAGAATCCCTGCAACACCAGCAAGTTTCATGCAGCTACCATTTTCCTCCATACCTCTGGACGTCAAACTACAACATCGCTGGCCTTCATTCTTCCAAGGCTTGTTGGTGACCCCCTTGGCTCAACAGTGCATCACAAGGGAACCCTGCAACACATTCAGCTGACCACAGCTGTGGTCCCATTGTTGAGCTTTTGCAACTGTTTCCCCCCAGGATCAAATAGGCAGTAAATTCAGCTCCCCTGAGGCTCTCGTTGCGGCACCAAGGACAGCCGGGACAACTCTGCACCCAGGCCTTTCAGGCCAGATAAAATGAAACTGACTGCTGTGGTTTGGTCTTGGGTCCCGCAGAACCTTACCTCTCCGTGGGTTCCACTTAACTCGACCTATATGTGACTGATTGTCACTGGCAACTTTTCTCCCGCTGACCGCAATGGTATAGTTACATCATTGAATTGCATTGTTTTATGATTTGTTCTAAAATCCATAACTCTGTTTATATGCATCCAATCTTGTCTGTTTTGGTTTATAAATGTATATAAAATTCTGCTTTATTTTTCCAATTAATGATGGTTTTACTTCGAGTCATATCAATTACTTATCTTCCATGTTGGTACTCTGAAATGCGCATCACATGTTCTTCCATTGAAACCTGACTGCTCTTTTACACACTATCAGGACTGAGCTAAGCATTTATTGTTGTGAATCCAATGACCATCTTTGGGGTATTGTGCTAGTACTGCATGGTGAGGCCTAACGTGTATCACCACATAATAATCCACCTTTGTGCACTATCCCATCCCAATAAGACACCAGACCTGGGCAGGACCAGACCGCATTAAGAAAATGTGCATCTGTCCAAGAGCACCAAAGCAGTTCTTCTGAGGATCTTACAAGTTCAGTGAAGCTGTAAGCAGGGTCATATAAGTAATGTGTAGGTTATTAACTTGAACAAGGCTAAGGCACGTGAAGATAGCCAATTCCCAGGGGCCATTCTAGCCACGTGCCACTTGATATCATCAAGCTCTCCCACCTCCTCCTTGGCCTAGAGAAATGGTTCAGGGTATTAAAAACTAGGGAACGCTATATCAGTGAGGTGGCACCCCTTTGTAGTTTTCCCATCAACAATTTAGTCAAAGAGGACTGAATCCCTGGACCTGGATGCTTGGGGGAATATTTGCAAACAGTGCATGGTGTATCTGCAGGTACTTATGGAACTGCGTGTGAGAAAGTTTGTACTGTTCTTACAGGTCCCCAGATGTCAGTATGTGAGTATTCACCCACTTGTCTCCAAGGTAAGTAATGCTTGTCCTATCCCACTTCACAAAGCCTTCCAGCCTTGCCATGATGTGCAACCATGTCCCTTGCCAGACAGGGGTCATCTCTGTAAGACTATGAACCCAGTCCATAAAGACTCCAGAAGAAAGCGATGAATTGATGCCCCATAGAGCAGGCCCAGGAGCCCATCAAGGCTATGAAAAATCATTGCCACATGGTAGGTAGGGTCATCCCACCACCATGAAAGCCATCATTAATCACCACTAACTGTGAGGCTAGGTAGTAACAATACAAATCAGCCATTCCCATGTCACCATCATAGGGGGATTATAAGTTCCTAACCAAAGCTACATGGGGGCAACAATCTGCTCAAAGGAAAGTACAGACCATAGAAGTGAGAGAGTGGAACCACCACCTGTGAATTGGAGATGCAAAGTTTGAAACAAAATAAAGAAAGCAGGGCAAAATCATACTTTTTAAAAGAGCCACCCTCCCCAAGACTTAAACCTGGAGACGCCTTCACTTCTGCCGGTCCATCCTATTCACACAACCATTGGGGTCAAATTAAGGCTCCACGCCTGATCCGGTACGAGATATAAATGGGAAGGTATTTAAATGACAAGTTGTGCAAAAGAATCGAAGAGCACCAGGCACCGACACTCAAATGTGAAATAGGGACAAATTGGGATTTGGATTTGCCCACTTGGAGATAGGAGGCCTCCTCATATATTGCAAGAATTTCCAAACATTGAAGGCCTGAGGTCTGCGGGCTCCCTATGAAGAGCAAAATATCATGGACAAATAGCGCAACATGCTCCTCAGGGCTGTTGTCCTATGGCCATCCCTATACAGAAGTGTCACATTGAATCAGGAGTGCCAGGGGTTCTATGGCCAACAGCAAATTAGACGAGGGAAGGGGGCAGTCCTGCCAAGTACCTCTACACATAGGGAAAGGAGAGGAGAGAATTTCATTGACCTGAACATGAGCGGTCAGGAGGGCATATAGGAGGCCAACAAGGGTATAAACGTTTATCCTAAACCCAAGCTTCTCTAAGACAGCATTTAAGGAAGACCAATCAGCTTTGTCAAAGACTTTCTAAAAACCCAATAGGAATATGGCAGAGGGGCATCAAAGATGGTGTGCCTGGGAGAGGACCACCTTGACCCTTCATATGCAATGTCAAGTACTGCAGATCGGCATATAGCCACACTGATTTGGATTGAGAAAATGGGGCAGGCCATGGTACACACGATTAACCAACATCTTGGAAAACACTTAAATCTCTGAATTAATAAGAAAATAGGTATATATTTGAGGAACAGTTCTCCATTGATTTTCCTTTTATGGGGATCCCCACAATCATGACCTATTACAACTCCTAGGCGAAGGCCTCCAACTCCACCACTTGGCTGTATATCGCCAACAGGTGGAAAAGCAAGAGACTCCAGAATTTCCAAAAGTATTCGGAAGGGGACCCGTTGGGTCAGAAGTCTTGGCTGGTGCCTCCTTATTTCTTAGACTGTAAGGGGCTGCACAAGCTCAGTGGTCAATGACAGGGGAACAAAGGGGAGCGGAAATTACCCCCAACACAGGGTGTCCAACTTCATGGGGGAACCTAGACCAACAGACATACAATGTACGATTATATTCTGCAAAGACTTGCACAATGTCAAGGGTCCACTCATAGAAGCACCATCCCTGGCATTCCTGATCTGAGCTACCACCCTGGAGGCGACCTCCCTGACGGCCAACCAAAAAATAAATTTCCCAATTTGTCCTTATGCTCATGGACCCTCTGGGTTGAGACCACTGGGTTTCCTCTAGCAAGATTTGCCACAGGCGAGATTGCCCCTTTGTCAGTCGACGGTCAAGCTTGGTGGAGGGTCGTTGCTGCATGAGCCATTCCAGATGTAGGACCTGGGTCTCCAGGGTTGGAATGTGATCTAGCTTCAGTTTTTTCATACTGCTATTGTGGACCTTAACCATACCTCAAAGCACAGGCTTGCTGGACACCCAAAAGATACCAGCAGACTTCACAGTGCCCCTATTGATCTCAAAATAGGGTTGTATCTCGGACTCGTTAAAATCAGAACAAATTTGATAAGGGAAGTACCAAGCATTTATATGCCATATAGGATGTGGGGCAGCGACTGGACAACCCAATGTGAAATTGTAGGGTAGCATGGTCCGAAATCCCTCAGGGAAAAAACACAGGGGCAGATTTATAAGAAACTAATGCAGCGCGGTGCTACAAGTCATTTTGCTGCGCCATTCTGCATTTGTTTCGAGGCACAGGAATGCAACATATTTACAACAATATGTTGCATCTCTGTGCTTCCTCCTGCGCTGGGGAACAGATTGCTGCCATGACCCGGCGCAGGCACCCTTGCACGAAGGTGTAAGGATGCCAGTGTTGTGGGGAGATTGTTTTTGTGCAGGAAAGGTTACCTTCCTACACAAAAACAATCATTTGAGGTGATTTCCTCTTCCAATGTGTGCTGTAGAATGCAGCGCACATTGAAAGAAGAATAAATGAAGAGAAATGAATACATTTCTCCTCGTTGCACCTCGCTATGCAACCCCTAGGGTGTCGAAGCATTCTGACGCATTTCCAGATTTACGATTCCTCGTAAATCTGGAAATGCATCAGTGGACATGGGTATCACATGGGTGCTACATGGGAACACCCACAGAAACATCCATGTCACACCCCTAATATGCAAAGTGTTGCGTGAAAAGGGAGGATATTTGAAAGCACAAGTAAAGTCATGCAGGGTGGCTTTACCTGTGCCTGTAAATATCACTCCAAAAAATATATAAACCTTGAGGATTTACTTCATTAATATTTCTTAGTCATACAGTCACCTTAGTGAGCTTAATTTCAAAAAGAACCTAGAGGTAAACAGTAATTATCACAGTTCATTATTTATTCATTTTTTTTAATTCTTTTTTTAAATTTCAATGTAGCAAAAATTCGTATATACAAAAAGGAAAAGATAAATTTTCATTTATACACTGGCAACAAAAGACTAGTGTCAATTCAATACACATAGAAAACAGTAGTTATTGACACTTTTTACAATGATGAACCATCCACAGTTTGGTCATGTATCAAGAAAACTCTTGTTTCAATATTTGTAGTATCAAAGCACATCAGATGGGTACTTGTTTACACCAAAGAAGTGTCACAGCGTCGACGTTTCGGTCTCCTATTAGAAAATGTTAATCAACGAGACCATCTTCAGGACCAAAGTTGCGCCATGTATCTATTATAAACAAATGTATTACATTACTTAACTCATTAATACAAATATACATCTAAGTTCTACATATTGGTATTGCCTATACAATGAAGGAAAACAGGTGTATCCAAGGGTAAAAACCGATCTAGTAAACAAGATCCCAAACACCATAAAGTATATGACTTACATTTAAAATCTCCAAGACACAACTCCATTAGTCAAGCCAGTACGTGAAATGTAACCACTAATTAATATTTCTCACGCAGCGTGACCCTCACCACTTTGTGAACCTATTTATCATGTTAATGTGGTGGAAACGTGCCACTTACTATATAGAGACCATAGGTTAATCAAGGTCTATTGAATCAATTCTTCCGCAGTCTTCAAAAGAAGAGCTTGGTTTCTAAAAATGTATACAAAACGCCGCAAATCAAAAGACTATCAAAGACATATTAAAAACTTTCCATAAGTACACTGTTTCGAACAAACAAAGTATAACATAACAAGAAAGCCTCTCAGCCACTACTTAGAGGAAACGCCCCCTATCGTCGGCGGTGTATGAGTCCTTATTCTGTGAACAAACAGACATCCGCCTAATCAGTAAACGTCAATGCCATGTCTATAGTATCTTTCTCAGTCAAATCAGCAATCCATCATACTTTCATGACTTACTATTTAGCAGAAGTCTACAGCTATTCTCCTTCCATTACGCGTCTCGCCAAATAGTCCGAGCATGAATGCTGGGGCGACGCGAACCTAAATAATGGCGTGGTCTCAGACGTCATTAGTACGCGGTAGACAGGTCGGCCATCTTTGAGTGTAGTACACGCGACGGACTACCCTAATATCCAGCTGGCTTCCAGATACGTCACAACCAGTGACAACCAATTCATACCAAAATAAACCGCCTAATTACAGGCGTCCATCTGTCTTATGAAAATTTATTATATTTAGTGACACCACAACTGTTATGAAGTCGCTTATGCGGAACCATGTCCAAATCGTCTTATTACAGGTGAAAAACTGTCGGCCATTTTAAGGTGGGCATATTTGCACTACAGATAAGCAGATAAAGTTCCGACCTACTGCCACCATACTTGTATCTCCCTGGAGCTAGAGTAGTAGGAGAGCAAATCAGAAAGCCACAAGTCTAACCACACAACCTAGCTAATACTATCCATGTAAGCTAGGAAGCCACTTAAACCCATAAGTGTAGATGACTATATCAGCAGTATGAATCAGATGCTATCATTATAGAACTCATAGGTGGTATATAGTCCTACAACATCAAAGACCAATTGTGGCTGGTTGCCAATCCATCTTACAACCATTAGCTGAATATGTTGATTTCTTCATAAAACCTTTTGTAATGTTAACACAATCTTACACTAGAGACAGCACACATGTGATCACAGCAGTAGAAGGTCAACCTTTTAACAAGCAGCATAACATTCTAGTCACGATGGATATAGAAAGCTTGTATACAAGTATTCCGCAAAGAGAGGCCCTAGAAGTAATTCATATGACATTAGAAAGAAGGCCACGTCCCCATCAGGTACCATCTGACGTCATTATCGAATGTACAAAGATTGCCTTGGAACAAAATTATTTTTTGTTCAATGGCGACTTCTATGGCCAAGTAAAGGGAGTCGCTATGGGAGCAATTTTTGCTCCGGATATAGCGAACTTGTATGTGGCTGCCTTTGAAGAAGAGGTAATCTACAACAACAACCCCTTCAAAAATGAAATTAAAAAATATCTTCGATACATCGATGATGTATTTATGATCTGGGAGGGGCCTACTTCGAGACTACATAAGTTCCATGTATGGCTTAATGAACAAAGTGATCATCTAAAATTTACCTTAGACTCTGATGACCAGTCTATTAATTTTCTGGATCTAAAAATTTGGAATGATGAAGGAGTATTAGCCACTAGTCTATTTACAAAACCGACAGCAAGAAACACATTGCTCGAATACACTAGTCACCACCCACGGAACCTACGGGATAACCTCCCGTTTGGCCAGTTCCTTCGTATAAAACGAAACTGTACCAGACGGGAGGATTATTTCAGAGTGGCCAAAATCTTACAGACAAAACTGGGGATGAGAGGCTACCCATACAGGCTTGTGAAACGCTCACTCAAAAGGGCTTGGTATTATGATCGGGAGGCACTCCTACAGAGTAAGGACCAACGTGCTCCCACATCTGAAATCATTACCTGTGTCATGACATTTGGCACTGAGTCTAATTCCATCAAAAAGAGTGTGTCAAAAAACTGGCATTTGGTACAGAAAGTTGAACCACAGCTTTCGAGACCGCGGTTTGCGTTCAAAAGAGCAAAGAATCTAAGGGACTCGCTTGTAAAAGCGTATAAAGAACCTGCTCCGACTACACTAACAAACCTGTGGGGGCTAGCACCCATAACTGGTCACTACCCATGTGGGCATTGCATAGCCTGCCCAACGACATCAGTAGTAAAATCCTGTGTCTTGAATGGAATTAAGTGGACAATACGCCAACATACAAACTGTCTGACAAGAAATGTCATTTATTGTATAGAATGCCCCTGTGGCCTATACTATATAGGGAAAACAACACAAGAAGTCAAAAAGCGTATAATACAACACCAATCGCGTATTAGATGTGGAATCATTACTGCACCTATGGTAGAGCATTACGTGGAAAAAGAACATAACCCTACTGAAATGAAATGGTTTGTAGTAGAGACTATTAAGAACACAAAAAGGCTACAGAATGTTGAACGCCTATTGACTCTGAAGGAAAACAGGTGGATTTGGCTAGTTAAAACGGTGGAGAGGGGATTAAATTCCTTTATTGAATGGCAAACTTTGGCGACACTGTAAACTATATGATCACCATTTTGTTGTCTTTGATGTTGTAGGACTATATACCACCTATGAGTTCTATAATGATAGCATCTGATTCATACTGCTGATATAGTCATCTACACTTATGGGTTTAAGTGGCTTCCTAGCTTACATGGATAGTATTAGCTAGGTTGTGTGGTTAGACTTGTGGCTTTCTGATTTGCTCTCCTACTACTCTAGCTCCAGGGAGATACAAGTATGGTGGCAGTAGGTCGGAACTTTATCTGCTTATCTGTAGTGCAAATATGCCCACCTTAAAATGGCCGACAGTTTTTCACCTGTAATAAGACGATTTGGACATGGTTCCGCATAAGCGACTTCATAACAGTTGTGGTGTCACTAAATATAATAAATTTTCGTAAGACAGATGGACGCCTGTAATTAGGCGGTTTATTTTGGTATGAATTGGTTGTCACTGGTTGTGACGTATCTGGAAGCCAGCTGGATATTAGGGTAGTCCGTCGCGTGTACTACACTCAAAGATGGCCGACCTGTCTACCGCGTACTAATGACGTCTGAGACCACGCCATTATTTAGGTTCGTGTCGCCCCAGCATTCATGCTCGGACTATTTGGCGATACGCGTAATGGAAGGAGAATAGCTGTAGACTTCTGCTAAATAGTAAGTCATGAAAGTATGATGGATTGCTGATTTGACTGAGAAAGATACTATAGACATGGCATTGACATTTACTGATTAGGCGGGTGTCTGTTTGTTCACAGAATAAGGACTCATACACCGCCGACGATAGGGGGCGTTTCCTGTAAGTAGTGGCTGAGAGGCTTTCTTGTTATGTTATACTTTGTTTGTTCGAAACAGTGTACTTATGGAAAGTTTTTAATATGTCTTTGATAGTCTTTTGATTTGCAGCGTTTTGTATACATTTTTAGAAACCAAGCTCTTCTTTTGAAGACTGCGGAAGAATTGATTCAATAGACCTTGATTAACCTATGGTCTCTATATAGTAAGTGGCACGTTTCCACCACATTAACATGATAAATAGGTTCACAAAGTGGTGAGGGTCACACTGCGTGAGAAATATTAATTAGTGGTTACATTTCACGTACTGGCTTGACTAATGGAGTTGTGTCTTGGAGATTTTAAATGTAAGTCATATACTTTATGGTGTTTGGGATCTTGTTTACTAGATCGGTTTTTACCCTTGGATACACCTGTTTTCCTTCATTGTATAGGCAATACCAATATGTAGAACTTAGATGTATATTTGTATTAATGAGTTAAGTAATGTAATACATTTGTTTATAATAGATACATGGCGCAACTTTGGTCCTGAAGATGGTCTCGTTGATTAACATTTTCTAATAGGAGACCGAGACGTCGACGCTGTGACACTTCTTTGGTGTAAACAAGTACCCATCTGATGTGCTTTGATACTACAAATATTGAAACAAGAGTTTTCTTGATACATGACCAAACTGTGGATGGTTCATCATTGTAAAAAGTGTCAATAACTACTGTTTTCTATGTGTATTGAATTGACACTAGTCTTTTGTTGCCAGTGTATAAATGAAAATTTATCTTTTCCTTTTTGTATATACGAATTTTTGCTACATTGAAATTTAAAAAAAGAATTAAAAAAAATGAATAAATAATGAACTGTGATAATTACTGTTTGCCTCTAGGTTCTTTTTGAAATTAAGCTCACTAAGGTGACTGTATGACTAAGAAATATTAATGAAGTAAATCCTCAAGGTTTATATAATTTTTTGGAATTACATTATACCCAAATCCTTGGGGTTTATTGGGTTGCCCTATTGTTTTGTATATGTAAATATCACTCAGCAGGTTGCACCGCCGGTGCGTCAAGTAACATGACACACCAGCGGTGCAGGTGGCTTGTAAATCTGCCCCACAATACATGACACTAGTTGGACATCCACAGCTGGGAGCCAAAGCAGACCAATATGCCACATTCCTTTTTGGACAGCCAAACTTTGAATATAAGCAATGGCATGGGGATACCATATTCTCCATGCATCACACAGTCAAATGGAATAAGTCCAGTTCAATAGGCGATGGGAGCGTGTCTGGTGGATCTGCCACTGCGTGCAAAAGGCATTCATCTCTGGTTTAGGAACAACATTGAAATCCCCTCTCACCACAGTGACGTCCAGCAGAAGATCCAACAGGAGGCACCCAAGAGAGTACAGCATTGCAGGTAGCTGGTTTTGCAGGACATAAACCAAAAAACAATTGAAGTGCCTACCCTTCAGCTAGACCAGCTGGACCTCTCACCAATTCACCTCCATGAAGGGTCAACATGGGTGGCAGTCACCATCAACAGAAACGCATTATGAAATAAAATAGCTACTTTCAAGAACACCCGGGTATACCCTGCATGATAGACTCTGTTGTATCTATAGCGGCAGAGGAAAAGGCAGTGAACACCAATAAAAGTGCCCATAAAATGCATTTCCTGAAACATCAGAACCACCAGTTGCAATCACCTGGCAAAGCAAAGCACAGTTTACCTGTTAAAGGGATCCAGCAAGCCATTCACATTCCAGGACATTACCTGTTCTGCTTCCAAGAGGGGAGAGCACCAGGCAGACCAAAGTCAGGCATTGGGACGTGGGTAGACTGACCCGAACACTACTTGAGTGGCATGGGCAGTGAAGGCTCAGAAGGAGTGCATCTTGGAATAGTTAAGAGTATCAGTGAGCTGCATGGTCAAACAACCTCAAACAAACTTAACAACTCAATCCCCCAACATATCTCCCCATACTTCTACCCCATAAGCATATGTTGCCTTAACTTTAAACAAACCGTTATATATACAAGACCGAGGCTGAAAACTCCAGGTGTAACCTCTCCATAGGATCCTAGTATCTGACAGCTGTGTAAGTTTCAAACATGCTAAATAAATGGAATGGGAGCAATAGGAAGAACGATCCCAGAACAACCAAAATTACAAACAAAGCAGCGTCATGTGGTCGTTAGGGTCATTGTCGACATTGCTAAGTTAGAATAAGCTTCGCTGCCATGATACTGCTTTTGTGCACATTACTACATGTTCTTTATTTGGCAAGACTCCGTTTATGCCTTTCACATGAAATCTGTCAGCTTATCACGTTCTCCGCTAAATTCTTGGAGTTTATTCTGAACACGATGTGCAAGGTCGATAAACAATGCCCCTTTTTATTCTGTTCTGGTCAGTCCCTAGCACCTAAACAAAACATGCTAAACACAGCTGCACTTCTGGAGATTCGTGCTTTGATATTACGTTGATGCATGTTGTTTTAACACAAACTTGGAGTGAGCCCTTTTCATGGAGAGGGGAGATATCCTGTCCTATGATGTAAACCTTCAATCTAGGCTTTAAGGTATGGGTTCTGCTGACAAAGCCCAGAGATCTTTTTTTATATAATAAACTTCTTCCAGTCAAGGGGAGGGTAGTTAGGCCTTATAGTCCTTTTTCCACCGTCTTTATATAATGACTTCCCCCTTTATACTCTATGGAATTGTAACATTTCTAATTGATCTGAGTTTATGCATTTTGCTGCTGGTAGTGGCTCGTATACTGCATTATAGAGCATGATAGTTAAAATAAATCATTTAAACTTTTACAGTGACTCTGTCAATTCTTATTGTGGGCAAGTACGAGTGAATGAGCAAAAGGGTGTGTCTTGCTACCGCGATTCCTGAGAGAGTCAGGAGTGTTGTGATCTGGGTTGTCTAATCATCTGTAGCTTCGTGATTTTGAAGGAGAACAAATGAGACACTATAGCTAGTCGGTTTTGGTATTTTGGGTACTAAAGTATTAGGTTGGTACACCGCTATACACCGAGGTCCTGTTTTCCTGCCCATAGTTCTGTGTAGGTGCAGAATCCCCGCAACAGCAGAGACATAATTCTTCTCCTTGAATCAGTCAGCCAATCCCCAAAGGGTCTCGAAAAGGTATAAATGTTGACTGCTGTAAGTATAAATGGGTCCTTTTCTATTTAAATGTATACTGCCATAAGTATAAAGGTATACTGATGTAAGTATAAATGTATATTCTCTAAGTAAATGTATACTGCTATAGGTATAAGTGTATACTTCTCTCAGTCAATGTATAATGTTATAAGTATAAAGGTATACTGATGTAAGTATAAATGTATATTCTCTAAGAAAATGTATACTGCTATAAGTATAAGTGTATACTTCTTTAAGTCAATGTATACCATTATAAGTATAAATGTATACTGCTGTAAGTATAGATGTATACTGCTAGAAGAAGAAAGGTATACTGCTAGAAGTATAAGTGTATACTTCTCTAAGTCAATGTATACTGTTATAAGTATAAAGGTATTCTGCCGTATGTATAGATGTATACTGCTAGAAGAATAAAGGTATACTGCTGTAAGTATAAGTGTATACTTCTTTAAGTCAATGTATACCAGTATAATTATAAATGTATACATCTAGAAGTATAAAGGTATACTGCTGTAAGTATAAGTGTATACTTCTCTAAGGCAATGTATACTGCTATAATTATAAAGGTATATGGCTGTAGCTATAAGTATACTGCCATAAATACATATCTATGTTGTTATAAGTAGAAGTAGGTGGTAAAATCCGCTCTACCAGCGGAGTTCACAGAGTTTTGACACTCCGCCCTCTGCTAGGAAAGCAGAGTTTGGCAAAAACTCTTCTATTCACCATGTACTACCCACCTATACTTTAGGAAAACAGACACACAAATGATGGAGGAAATGTGGAGAAAATCAAACATTCACCCCCAGTCAAGAGATCTGGGTTAGATCCATTGGATTTTTGCTCACCATGCCACCCCAGTTTAAATTGGACTGGAACCAACCTTCCTGGGACAGGTTTTGGGGTATCACCCCTCATCAGGCAGTCTAGCTTGAATCCAGTGGTGCAGAGAGCACGGGAACAACGTCTGGGAATACCATTCCCACATAGGGCGACAAAACAAATGATGGACGGAATGCTGTACAATGCAAACATACACCTCCAAAACCCTGCACCATGAACTTCAACGTACAAGCAGGGGCGATGCATGGAAGTGGTACCCTAAGAGAAGTGCTCAAACCCTACGAGCTAGGGGAGCTTAAACTGGTACATAACCAAATCTAAGATTTAGAAAGTCAAACAAAATGTATAACAGATTGGAGAGTTTGATTTTTCAGGCACTAGAAACGCAGTGTTTAAAGCTTCTTTTGTACTTAAGGTAATTGCATTGCTGTGCTGGCTGAACAGCTTCCCTGTAATGTAAACAGGTGTATTTATTCCACCGACAACCAGATAATTAGACAGTTCTTTAATGGTTCCTGCCTTGTTTCGGTCATCATAACCTTACACATGTTGTCATTGTCTGTAAGGCTGGGCAGGGATTGGGGGGCCCCTACATTACACCCAGCAGAACCCTCATTTCTAGTTTGAGAGGCCCAGATCCGCGCACACAAGGAGGCGAAGGAAGGCTGCCACCCTGTCAGACCGTAGACAGAGAACCACTAACCTGTCAAGCCGGGTACAGCGGGAGCGATGACGGATGTGAGATAACCCTGTCCCCACTGCGGAGCAACCCGGGAGAGTATATAAAGATCTCTCTCCGGAATACTCCCCAACAGGGGAAAGGGAAAAAAGGGACAACAGAAACAAAAAGGTGCGGCTGCGAAATCACTCTCTGCGAATAGGGTCCAATTCTGGGTCTCCAGCTGTCTAGCCCCGTGTTCCCTGTAGTAGTGAGAAACAAACACAACACATCAAGTGTACCAGAGGCAGCCAGCAGTGAGGTGAAAGACGTGTACTGACAACAGACATTCACTTACAACTACTGGTTCAGGGAACTGGTCAAACGGACTTGACTCTTTACACCAACCCGCCAGAAGACGAGCCGACTCCCCCTCAATACTCAATGGACAAGTACTTAGCTGAGCAGAAGGTGACTCCGGGCCCTGTGGGTAGTTGGGTTGCTGGAATAGGCGGAACTCCCGCCGCGGCAGAGTAGCGGAGGATGCAGCCTTGTTCTTGCCCTCCACGGAGCAATTCCACTTGAGAAGCCTTGCCCTAGGCCACTGCAAGAATTGCACACATCCACAAAATAAGGTAAGCCTACAAAACGGCTTGGATTCCCCTCCTCGGGGATAAGGAAAGAATAACAAAGGAACGGGATCCGAGCCTTTCAAACGGCTCGCCGAGGAACGCCTTCTCCGGCGTGAACGATAATCGGTAAGGTACAATGAATGAACCGACGATGCGCAGTAATGGAAAACTGAGCACCGCACTCGTCTGCTCGCTTGGAGTATTGAAGTCTCAGCAATTACTACGGCGCGAGCCGCTTCGAGCGCGGTTACGGTCTCGAGTTCGAGATCCCCGTAACGGCTTTCAGACGCGCGGACAGCGCGCGTGGAGATGATCTCGGCTTCCAACTTCAGGAAGGCGGACCCGGTGAGTAGAAGGTCGGCTCTGGGATGCCGTGGGAACGTAGGTTCAGGAAACAACGAAGGCAGGTCAAGCCGGATGGCATGAAGGTCGGGATTGACAAGCCCCGAGCAGCCTCAGGGCGGGGCTTATAAATGCAGTTCTGATCGGAGGCAGGTGATTCCACATACAGGATTCTGGGAGGTGTAGTCCCCACATACAGGATTCAAGTACACACACGCCCGCACTCCTCTCTCTAATGTGATTCCCACCGCTAACTCCGCCGGATCGTGACAGGACCCCCTCTCAACGACCGGCGTCCCGACGGTCCGCCTGTGAAAGTGTGTGAGCAGGTCTGGACAGTGAAGGTTACTCTTGGGTTCCCAGGAACGGTCCTCCGGGCCGTATCCTTTCCAATCAATCAAGTAATGAACCCTCCCCCGGCTTACTTTGGAGTCCAGAATACGATTTACTTCGTATTCTTCCTCTCCTTCAATGTTTAGTGGTTGGGGTTTACGGGGTAGTCTGGTTTGGGAAAGACAGGGACGTAACAATGACACGTGGAAGACTGGATGGATATGCCAGGAAGAAGGGAGTCGGAGCCTAACAGCCACAGGGTTGATTAGTTTATCGACTACATATGGGCCTACGAATTTTGGTTTTAGTCTCGTATTCCCTTTTATTCTCAGGTGTCTGGTATTGAGCCATACTCTGTCCCCCACCCCATAAGCAGGTTCTGGTGTTCGCTTTCTATCGGCATATTTCTTGTCACGGAGTTGGGCCTGGTGGAGCTGTGTTTTTGCCTCTTGTAGCACTCCCCGGAGATGTGCATGATGCTCATGTATGGTAGGGTGTTTGGACCTTGCGGGTTCCTCAAAGGGTAACATATTAGGGTGGTAACCATTGAGGCAAAAGAAAGGTGAACACCCTAAAGAGGAATGTTCGGCGTTATTATATGCGAATTCTGCCATCCACAAAAGTCGGGTCCATTCCTCCTCATGTTGTATGGTAAAACATCTCAGATATTGTTCTAGCGTTTGGTTCTGCCTCTCTGTTTTGCCGTCTGTCTGCGGATGGTAGCTAGACGAGAGGCGAGCGTCTACCTTCATGATGTCACATAACGCCTTCCAGAACCGTGAAGTGAACTGGGTTCCTCTGTCCGTGATGATTACCGCTGGGTTTCCATGAGAACGCACGATGTGTTGCAAAAACACTTGGGCTAGTTCCGCTGATGAAGGCAGTTTTGTGAGTGCTATAAAATGTCCCATTTTGGTCAAATGATCGACTACGACCAGTATAGTGTTGTGGCCCATACTGGTAGGCATGTCCACTATGAAGTCCATGGACAGCGTATGCCAGGGTGTCGGAGGAATAGGGATGAGTTGCAGCAAACCGCTCGGTTTTTTGTGTTGCGCTTTCCCTTGGGTACATATAGCGCACTCGGAGACATAGGTAGCGGTATCTGCTGGCAAGGCTGCCCACCAGAAGTAACGTCTCATGGCTTGTACAGTTTTGTGTATACCCAGGTGTCCCCCTAATGTTGAGTCATGGATCCATCGCAGGGCTTGGATTTGCAAAGGTCCGTTTGGAATATACAACTTATCACCATGATATAGTAAGTCGTTACTGATCTTTCGGTTCTCAGGGTCTTCGTTGATCCACGCCTGGGTGTTGACATCTTCGAGTTGTCTCTTCACTTTGTCCAAAAACTCGTGGGTAGTAGCGGAGACCAAGAGAGATTCGGGGAAGGAGGCTCCCTGCAGAATTATAGGAGGGTCCTGCCCTAGTACCGGATTAGTTTCGGGTATGGAGGCTGGTCTTGATAAGGCATCCGCTTTGCCATTTTGTGGTCCTGGCCGGTATTTGATGACGAAGTCGAAATCTGAAAAGAACAATGACCAGCGGAGCTGCCTAGGTGTCAACGCTCGTGCAGTTTTCAGAAACAGTAAATTACGGTGGTCTGTGAATATTTCCACGGTATGCCTGGCCCCTAGAAGATAGTGTCGCCACTCTTCACATGCTCTTTTAATCGCCAGTAGTTCTTTGTCCATGATACTGTAGTTTACTTCACATGCGGTTAGCTTTTTTGAGAAATAGGCCACTGGATGTAGTTGTCCCGTACTGGGGTGACGTTGGGAGAGAATTCCTCCAATGGCATAATGGGATGCATCCGTCTCCACCACAAAAGGAAGAGAGGTGTCCGGGTGTCTCAGTACTGGAGCCTGGGTAAAGCGTTGTTTGAGGGTTTTGAAAGCCTGTTCTGCAGCATCAGTCCAAAGGAACTTGACTCCCTTCTTCAGTAAGTGGGTTAAGGGCTGGATGATACGGGAAAATTCCTTTATGAACCTCCTATAAAAATTAGCAAACCCTAGGAAGCTCTGGAGAGCTTTTACGTTGGGAGGAGATTCCCACTGGATGATGGCTTGGATCTTTTTGCTGTCCATACACAACCCG
The DNA here is from genome assembly GCF_964204655.1 of Triturus cristatus. Taxonomy (NCBI): domain Eukaryota; kingdom Metazoa; phylum Chordata; class Amphibia; order Caudata; family Salamandridae; genus Triturus; species Triturus cristatus. The sequence goes on along the minus strand of NC_140593.1, from coordinate 26,897,914 downwards.
TTGGGGCCGATAATGTATCCCAAAAACTCTACTTCAGTGGCATGAAAGAGACATTTCTCCAACTTGGCGTAAAGGGCAAAGCGTTGCAGCCTTTCCAGTACCTCCGAGACATGGCGCACATGTTCTTCCATAGAGGACGAGTAGATGAGAATGTCATCTATGTAGACAATACATGATACATCCAATAGTCCACGCAGCACTTCGTCCATGAAGTACTGGAAGGCGGCGGGTGCGTTGCAGAGTCTGAAGGGCATGACCTGGTACTCGTATAGCCCAAACTTTGTCCGAAAGGCCGTCTTCCATTCGTCCCCGCCCCGCACCCGCACTAGATGGTATGCCCCCCTCAGGTCTAGCTTGGTGTAGAATTTGGCTCCTTTTAGTTGATCCAATAAAACAGGAATCAGGGGTAAGGGGTACCTGTTCTTTATGGTTACTCTATTGATGGCTCTATAGTCTATACAGGCTCTTAAACCGCCTTCCTTCTTCGGTATAAAAAAGAGCGGTGATGAGGCAGGAGAGGCAGACGGGCGTATGAAGCCATTGGCCAACAATTTGTCAAGGTATTGTCGCAAATACGTGGTCTCTGCTTCGGTCAGCGCGTACACTCGGCTGCATGGGATTAGGGCTCCTGGTTCCAGGTCTATCACGCAGTCGTAGCTTCGATGCGGGGGTAGCTTCCCTGCTTCTTGCTGGCTGAAGATGGAACGAAACTGTCGGTAGGCTTCCGGTAACGTAGAGGCACAGCATAATGTCTTACTGCTCACTCCCAGAGTGAGCAATCCGGGCAGGGTTTCGGACCTTATCCGGTGGGTTAACCATGTCTTTGGTACAATGCTGTTTGCAGAAAACAGAATTCATTGATACCGTACGAGCAGCCCATTGCACTAAGGGATCATGGTACGTTAACCATGGCATCCCTAGAATGAGCTTGAAGTGAGGGGCATCAATCAAGTCGAATTGGATGTACTCAAAGTGGTGATCCCCTACTTGCATCAGGACTTTCTGAGTATGGAAACGTATCAACCCTGATGTCAAGGCAGAGCCATCCACTGCCTTAACGGGTTCTGGAGTCCTTTTCTTTTCGCACGGGATACCGATGCTCTGGGCATATTGTTGGTCGATGAAGTTTCCTGTAGCCCCGCAATCCAGCAAGGCATGGACCATAATATGTTCTCCAGAAGGCAGTTCCAGTGATACACACAGATTTATGTGAGCCACGACCGTTAGGGCGGTATTAGACACAGTGGAAGAGACCGCTTCCTCCCAGGGTCTCAAACAAGGGGTCTCGTTCTTGCTTGAGAGCTTTAGTTTCCCGAGTCCCCTGCAGTGTAGTCCACCACTGGTAAATTCTGGCCCCCCGAAATGCCCTTATTCGAAAGCCTGGCCCGTGTCTTACACTCTTTGATAAAATGACCAGGTTTACCACAGTACAGGCACAGCCTCTGTTTTCTTCTTTTGTCTCGTTCTTCTAGGCTAAGGGGGCCCCTTATCCCACCCACTTGCATGGGTTCTGTTCCATCTGGGGCGGAGGAGCCTCCGTCTATCACCGGCTTGGGGCGGGGTACATAAGCCCGTGTCTCGGTTCGGTATCGATCTCCCTTCCGTTCTTGGAGTCGATGGTCTAATTGAACGGCGAGGTCGATTAGTTCCTCGCAGGTGTCTGGCATGTGCACTACCTGTGCTAACACGTCTTTCAGTTCTCCTTTGAGGCCTTGGTAAAACATGGAGGTCCTTTTCTCCACCGGCCAATTAGTTTCAACAAGGAGTCTGTTGAAGCTAGTGATATAGGTGAGGACGTCTTGTGTACCTTGTTTCAGAGTGATGAACTCTCGATCAAGAGATAAGTGGTGTGCCTTCCTGTCGAAGAGCTTACTCATCTCCCTGCAAAAGTCCGTGAAGTTGTACAGAACCGGGTCGTCTCTCTCTATTAACGGAAGGGACCAGCTAGCCGCGTTACCTCCCAGGTAGGACATGATAAAGGCCGTCTTGGCCTGATCAGAGGGGAACACAGCAGGTTTGCACATAAAGTGCAGCTTACATTGACCCAGGAATATTCCAAATTTCTTAGGGTCTCCAGAGAACCGCTCTGGCGGTGCAAGGGGTAGGTGAATCGGTTGGATTACATGCACCGAAGGGGATTCCCCCCCTGTACTCCCCTGGTTTGGACTTGGGTGATAGGTCTTGTATAAGGAGCTTGAGTGGTGGTGGGTGGTGGCAGGGTCCAGTCTCTAATATAGGAACCTCCCCCCCTTCCACCCGTAGGGTTGGCTCGCGAAAGCCCCGTCACCTCCTGCCTCAAGGAACCCAACTCATTCCGCAATAAAAGGTTCTCCCCCTAAAGGCGTCTACTTCTAGACGTAAGGCGGTCATGGTCTCTAACACTGAAGTAAGGATGGTAGAGGTATCCATCGCTCGGGCTGTAGGTAACCGTGGGCTTGTCAATCTGTCAGACCGTAGACAGAGAACCACTAACCTGTCAAGCCGGGTACAGCGGGAGCGATGACGGATGTGAGATAACCCTGTCCCCACTGCGGAGCAACCCGGGAGAGTATATAAAGATCTCTCTCCGGAATACTCCCCAACAGGGGAAAGGGAAAAAAGGGACAACAGAAACAAAAAGGTGCGGCTGCGAAATCACTCTCTGCGAATAGGGTCCAATTCTGGGTCTCCAGCTGTCTAGCCCCGTGTTCCCTGTAGTAGTGAGAAACAAACACAACACATCAAGTGTACCAGAGGCAGCCAGCAGTGAGGTGAAAGACGTGTACTGACAACAGACATTCACTTACAACTACTGGTTCAGGGAACTGGTCAAACGGACTTGACTCTTTACACCAACCCGCCAGAAGACGAGCCGACTCCCCCTCAATACTCAATGGACAAGTACTTAGCTGAGCAGAAGGTGACTCCGGGCCCTGTGGGTAGTTGGGTTGCTGGAATAGGCGGAACTCCCGCCGCGGCAGAGTAGCGGAGGATGCAGCCTTGTTCTTGCCCTCCACGGAGCAATTCCACTTGAGAAGCCTTGCCCTAGGCCACTGCAAGAATTGCACACATCCACAAAATAAGGTAAGCCTACAAAACGGCTTGGATTCCCCTCCTCGGGGATAAGGAAAGAATAACAAAGGAACGGGATCCGAGCCTTTCAAACGGCTCGCCGAGGAACGCCTTCTCCGGCGTGAACGATAATCGGTAAGGTACAATGAATGAACCGACGATGCGCAGTAATGGAAAACTGAGCACCGCACTCGTCTGCTCGCTTGGAGTATTGAAGTCTCAGCAATTACTACGGCGCGAGCCGCTTCGAGCGCGGTTACGGTCTCGAGTTCGAGATCCCCGTAACGGCTTTCAGACGCACGGACAGCGTGCGTGGAGATGATCTCGGCTTCCGACTTCAGGAAGGCGGACCCGGTGAGTAGAAGGTCGGCTCTGGGATGCCGCGGGAACGTAGGTTCAGGAAACAACGAAGGCAGGTCAAGCCGGATGGCATGAAGGTCGGGATTGACAAGCCCCGAGCAGCCTCAGGGCGGGGCTTATAAATGCAGTTCTGATCGGAGGCAGGTGATTCCACATACAGGATTCTGGGAGGTGTAGTCCCCACATACAGGATTCAAGTACACACACGCCCGCACTCCTCTCTCTAATGTGATTCCCACCGCTAACTCCGCCGGATCGTGACACACCCTAACTTGGATGAGGACATGTATTTCTTTACTCTCTGGGGCATATCTCCAACAGAATGGAGAAGCCTGGCTTTGAGGAAACATTGCTACCAAAACACAAAACTTCTCCATGCTGAAAACACAGGGATGCACCATATTCACAAGAATGCAGTGCACCCCTGTGTTTTCCGTAGTGCCAACGCTGAGTTCATCTGCCTAGCGCCAACGTAGGCACCCTTGCACTAACCATAGTGCAAGGGTGTCTGGGTTGGGAGAAATGATTGTTAATGTGCAGGAAGGTCTCCCTTCATGCAGATAAACAATCATTCATGGCGTTTTGTCACTTCTGTTTGTGCTGCTTAATGCACCACACTTATAAGTTGCAAAACATAATTTCAATTTTTTTTATTGTTTGTGTGTAGGAAGGACTTTGCAGCACATATACAATCAATGACCTTTTGCTGTTTCTATGTGTGTTGCCCCACACATCACACATAGAAACAGCTAAAACGAGGAGAAATAAATCATTTCTCTTCGTTTCGTCTCTTTAAGACCAGGTTTTCCATGGTCTTAATTTTGCCATTGCCTCCTATTAATGCCACCCTTGTAAATATGACGCAGCGTCAAAATCAATGGGTGTTGCAGTGGAATGCACAAAACAACACCCTTTGCCTCCCATTTCATGCTAAGTATAGTGTGAAATGGTGCCTTATTTACAAGGCAGCATTAACCCCTTCCATGCGCAGGACAGCCGTGAGCCGTCCTACGCCATGGTGCTTGTGGGCACAGGACAGCTCCGAGCTGTCCTCGGACATGCCATTGGAAATCCCTCTGCTGTGGGCACCAGAGGGATTTCCTTTTCCCCCAACAGCCTCAGGAGCTGGGGAAGAGCTTCACCAGGTCCCGAGGTTGTAGCTTTGGTTTTTGTGAAATGATCATCAGCACGCATGTCGCGCTGACTCCATTTCATAGAAACCGAAACTGAAATGAGCCGAAAGGCTAATTTAAGTTTCATTCTACGTGCTCAGGGGGCTGTCTCATCCCCGTGAGCACGTAGAAAGTCAGGAGAGGCATTGTTGTGAAGGGGAGAGTGATCCCCAAGCTTTGATCAACCCACTAAACACTCAGATATGGGGCATCAGCCCCTTGGGCAAGAGCCTTTGCTCCCCCCTATTATTTTTGGGTCAAATCAGTCTTTCTGCCCCCCAGGGGGCAGATGGGGGCAGCAGTCCACTAGAAACCAGGTTTTTTTGTATTTGACTTAGGGGTGGGGGATGCCACAGATGGGCATGCCAATGCCCCCAGCCACCCTGCAAACTTCCACAATCTTTCAGCCCCCCCTGGGATGCAGATGGGGCAATAGCCCTCTATCTGCCCTGGGGGGGCAGAAAGCACACTAGGCAATATTTTTTTTAATATATATAGGTGTGGGGGCTGCCCAAAACCGACATGCCAAAGCCCCCAACCCCCAAATAAAATGTCAGTCTTTCTGCCCCACCTGATGGGGGCAGCAGCCCACTAGAAACCAGGTTTTTTTTTGTATTTGATTTAGGGGTGGGGGCTGCCCATCATGGGCATGCTAATGCCCCCAACCCCAGCAAAATTCCAGTCTTTCTGGCCCCCCTGGGGGGCAAAACACCCACTAGATGCCAGGGACATTTTTTTGATTGGATTTAGGCGTGGAGGATGCCACAGATGGGCATGCCAATGCCCCAGCGACCCTGCAAAATTCCACATTCTTTCTGCCCCCCCTAGGATGCAGATGGGGGCAATAGCCCTCGATCTGCCCCAGGGGGCCAGAAAGCACACTAAGCAACCATTTTTTTTTAATGTATATAGGCGTGGGGGCTGCCCAAAATGGACATGCTAAAACCCCCAACCCCAAAATAAAATTCCAGTCTTTCTGCTCCCCCCAGATGCAGATGGGGCAATAGCCCTTGATCTGCCCCCGGGGGCAGAAAGCCCACAAGGCACCAGGGATTTTGTTGTTTTTTTATATGTGGTGGTGGGGGCAGACGAGAATGGGCCTGCTAATGCCCCCACAGTCAAAAAAGGCTTTCTGCCTCCCCGGAAGGCAGATTGGGGCAATAGTCCCTTATCTGCCCCCTGAAAGAGGGGGGCAGAAAGCCCACTAGGCACCAGGGATATCTCTATGGGTATGTCAGTGAGAAGCCCCATAGACAATGGTTTCTCCCTTTTTTTTAGGTACACATTTTGGCTGTTTAAGTGATATTTTTATTCTCATCTGCACCCAAGGGGGGCAGAAAACCACTAGAAACCATGGAGAGTTGTATGTGTGTAAACTGGAGTTTGGCTGATGGTCTTTGTTTACTGATCTTTGGCTGGCATTTTGATGGCAGTGTGTGGACCTGTACTTGGCTATGGGTGTGGGTGGACTCGCGCTTGATGATGGTGTGTGTAGATTGGCGCTTGCCTGGTGGTGTGTGTGGAGTGGAGCTTGGCTGGCGGTGTATGTGGACTGAGGCTTGGCTGGCTGTGTGCATGGATGGTGCTTGTCTGCAGGGCCAGACTTGCCATAGCAGGCACCAGGTTTTTACCCAGTGGGCCAGAATGGTGGGGGATGGTTTTCTGGCCATGGGGGGTGGTTTTGTCATGGGGGCCGGTTTTGCAGCAGTGCTGCTATATCGGACCCCAGTAACAAAAGCGGAAGCAGTGCTTTTTACTAGCATGCCTCCCCTCCCAGGGCCGGTAAAGCAGCAATCTGCCAGGGTTGGTTGCTGTTCCCAGTCCAGACCTGCTTGGCTGGTAGTGTGCAGAGATGGCACTTGGCTGGTGGAGTGCCTGGGTGGCGCTCAGCTGGTGGTGTGCATCGATATTGCTAGGCTGACTGTCCGCATTGATAGCATTTGGCTGGCAGTGTACGTGGCTGGTTCTTAACTGGCGGTGTGCACGGATAGTGCATGGCTGGTGGTGTGTGTGGATGGTAGTGTGAGTGTACTGACTCTTCGCTGGCAGAGTGGCTTGCATGGATCCCCCAGCATTTTCTTACCCAGAATCCCCCACAAACCTCAGATTTGCTTACAAAGTCACCTTTTCCCCACATTTCTGTGTGGGTAAGTTATGGGATCACTGTGCATGAACAAATGTCCTATGACCCAGCATTCCCCTTGGTCTCACAAGAAAAATGATACCTCACTTGCGTGGGTGCCCAAAGTTGTGTCAGCCTAAAAGAGTATAAAGAAACTGCCCTTTAGGACCCGCTTTGGGCCCCCCTCAATCTCTACACGTTTTTGTCTCTTCCATGTCATAGGTACTTGGCCCATCCCAACAAGTAAGGTATCATTTTTATCAGGGGTCTGAGGGGAATGCTGAGTGGTAGATTATTTGTGCGGTGTGGTGATCCCACGAAATTCGCACACATATATTAGAGGAAAATTTGACTTTTTACCTAAATTTGAGATTTGCAGCAAATTCTTGGAAGGAAAATGTTGGTGGATCAAGGCAAGCCACACCTCCCTGGACTTCCACAGATTTCTAGTTTTCAGAAATGGCTGGGTTTTTTAGGTTTCTCTAAAAGTCTGCAAACCCAGGACCAAAAACACAGGTTCCCACCTATTTATCAAAAAATGACCTGGTTTTTCAAAGGGTCACCTGCATTTTTGGTCCCGAGATCAGCAGCCCTCTAAGGAAACCTACCAAACCCAGACATTTCTGAAACCTAGGCACCCAGGGGAGTCCAGGGAGGTGTGGCTTGCCTGGATCTCCCAACATTTTCCTGCCTAGAATCCCCTGAAAACCTTAAACTTAGCTAAAAAAATCACATTTTCCTCACCCTTCTGTGTGGGAAAATTGTGGGATCACCGAGTCGCCACAAATTCCCTTCCACACGGCATTCCCTTAGTTCTGCCAATAAAAATGGTATTTCACTTGTGTGGGTAGGCATAGCAGCCACAACAGAAAATGGCCCAAATCGTACTGTGGAGACTGCAAAATTACCTATCAAAAAACATCCTGGTTTTGCTAGGGGGTCACCTGGGTATTTGGCCCCGGGCTTGGCGGCCATCTGGGGAAACCTATCAAACCCACAAATTTCTAAAAACTAGACACCCTGGGGAGTCTGGTGAGGTATGGGTTGCATGGACCCCCTGTTAGATTTGGGGGTCTCTAGTTGGCATAAGTAGGTACCTGTGACAAATAGGGACCCTTGTGTCTAGTCAGGGTAAAGGGGTACACTCCTAAAGTAAACCCTGCTCATCCCCTTAGTAGCTTGGCATGAGCAGACAGGCTTATCTCAGATGCATTGTGTAAAGCATTTGTGAACAGTAATCAAGGGACAACACTACAGATGGACACCACACAAGTTTTATATAAAAAATAAGTATTCTTTATATAGGTTTAAAACAAGACCATAAACGACAAAAATCCACAATACTGTTACTTTAAAATGGTAGAATTCAGCTTAGTTCTCTTAAGATGGTAAATGCGACACTCAAAGTTCAATGTACCTTAAGATGCGACACGCAGGGCAACAAAAGTGTTTCAACGATGGTGATGCGTTGAAGATCCTGTGCAAATAAAAAAAGATGGCGCTTTCTTCCTGATGCAACACAATTCCCGGTGATGCGGTGGTGCCTGATGCGACGTCAATCCCCTTCTCCGGTGACGCGAGATGTTTCCTCATGATGCGAGCCGCGACAGACCCTGCGACACGCTTCCCAGTGATGCGGCGGCGTCTGCATCGATCCTCTCCCCTGGTGATGCGAGTTGCTTCCACAGCGATGCGAGCTGCGAGAGGCCCTGCTACACTCTTCCCAGTGATGCAGTGGAGTCTGCGGTGACATCAATCCTCTTCTCCGGCAATGAGCCTCGACAGGCCTGCGACATGCTTCTCGGAGATGTGGCGGCGTCTGATGAGTCATCAATCCTCATCTCCTGCGATGAGCCGTGACAGCCCCTGGCACACGCTACCCAGTGATGCGTCTGCGGCGACGTCAATCCTCTTCTCCTAGCGATGCAAGGCGCTTCGGTGGACCTGCGTTGACTCATCGATTCTTCTGCCACCCGCTTCCCAGAGATGCGGTGGCATCTGCGACGACATCGATCCTCTTCTCTGGCGATGCGAGGCGCTTCGTGTTGTGAAGCAGCAGCGGCAGTGCGGCTACACGCTTCTTGTTCTTGAGTCGTGCTTCCAGCCCCTTGCGACACGTAAGTCCTCAGAAAGTCCCGCACAACTGCAGGCACTTCAAGAGAACTCTTGGGGAGCTGGTGGGTGAAGTCTGTTGTCCCTGAGACTTCAGCAGGAGGCAAGCTCTTTTCCAAGCCCTTGGAGATCCTTCACAAGTTGAATGAAAATGCACACAAAGTCCTTTCTCCTTTCTTTGGCAGACAGGCAACCACTGCAGGCCAATCCCCAAAGCAGCCCTTCAGCTTAGGGATAGTCTCTCCTCAGTTTCTTCTGGTCCCACTCCTCAGCAAAGGTTTCTTCTTGTTTCCCAAAGTGATCTAAAGTTCTTGGGTTTGGGTCCCAATATTTATACCCAGTTTCTCTTTGTTCTCTGAAGGCAGAGAGGCCTTTGCCTAGTCCAAACCAGTTCTGGTCAGTCCTGGAGCACTTTGTTGACAAGACTCTTTCCTTTCAGAGTGCAGGGCAGAGACATCAGACGCACCACAGGAGGTGGAGCCAGCATTGTGGAGGGAAGGCACAGCTCTATTCAGGTCCCAGGTGCAACTCCTCCCACCCATCTAGATGCAGATTTCTCTATTCAGCCCTGTGCTGACTCACCCTGTCTCCTGGAATCCCCCAGCCCCTGTCACTCAAACTCCAGACAAGGAATACACAGACTAGCAGAGGCAGGTTTGGATGATTAGACAAGAAAATACCTACTTTCTAAAAGTGGTATTCTCAAACACAGAATGTTAAAACCAACTTCACTAAAAGATGTATTTTATCATTCTGAGTCCAGGCATACTAAATTTGAATTTCTACCATGTTCCCTGAGTCAGTTTGGATTATAGGATGTAATAATCAAACTTCCCATTCTGGACTATGGGGAACAGGTAGCCTTGCAATAGTGAAAAACGAAAATGGCTGTTATTCACTATTATGACATGCCACATACATCAGGGCTTGACCTACCTTCTACTTACAATGCACCCTGCCCTTGGGCCTACCATAGGGGTGTCTGATATGAAAAAAGGGAAGGTTTAGGGATTGGCAAGTGGGTGCACTTGCCCAGTCAGCATGGCAGCACCAGACTGCCCACAGGCTCTGCAAAGGCAAGCCTTAGACACACTTTAACAGGCTGCTTGTGTGGGTGGCACAACCAGTGCTGCAAGCCCACCAGCAACATTCGGATTACCAGCCCTGGGCACTCCTGGTGCACTGTACTAGGGTCTGACAGGTAAACCAAACCAGTCAATCATGGAACCACTAATCCATACATCAATTTACCATAGGGAGCGCATATGCACTTTAGCACTGATCAGCAGTGGTAAAGTGCCCAGAGTCATAAAACAGCCAACAACAGGTCAGAAAAAATATAGGAGGAAGGCAAAAAGTTCAGGGATGACCTTGCAAAAAGGGCGAAGTCCAACATCCCCCAAATGTTTTCCTATCCAGAATTTTCCTGCAAACTTCTTATCTAGCTGAAAAAATCTAATTTTCCTCAAATTTCTTTGTGGGAAAGTTGTGGGTTTACTGAGCAGACACAAATTTCCTACTATGCATCATTCTTCCAGGTCTCCCGATAAAAATGGTACCTCATTTATGTGGGTGCAAAAAGTATCCACAAAACAAAACGTACCTATCACAAAATGACCTGGATCTAGGGAAACCTGCCATGCCCACACAATTCTGAAAAATAGACATCCTGGGGAATCCCGGGAGCAAGCACGTATATGTTTTTTTTGGCTACCATCAGGTCTTCATTGAACCAAGGTGCAGAGTTCCTGCACCTCTGGGTATTGTTGGTGGTCCACAGGGCTATTTCATCTATAGCGCCCAGAATACATTTTTCAACTTCCTAATTGGCTATGTTGATATCATCTCCAAGTTGGAGATGGGTCTGCAGTAGAGTCTGAGTGAAGCTTTCAGAGTTGAATCGAGACCATTTCCTGCAGGTGATTTTCTGGCTGGTCATGGTGGGAGTTGTGGGTCTGTCGAGAGGGGTGGAGAAGTCCACCAAATGGTGGTAAGACCACAGGACTATAGTTGGGGTGTCAACTTTGATCTCGGGAAAGTTAGAAAATATAGGGTCTAATATATGACCTAGTTGGTGCGTGGGGATCAATTTTAAGATTTAGGTTCATAGTGTTGAATTCCTGACATGAGGACTGTGCTTCCCTGTTCGAATAGATAACAAAATGTAAGTTGAGATCACCTAAATTTATCAGGTTTCTGTGGCACAAGGCTGGTTGGACAGTATTCTCCACAAGGCTTGCTATGAATTTGGATACAGGTCCTGGCGTGCAGTATAACAGGAAATCCTCTACAGTGGCTAGGGTAAAAAAATGGCCTCACAGTCTTCAATATTTGCTGCCTTAATAGTGCATTTAAGGGAGAGCTTGTAGATAATGGCGATCCCTATGCCTCTCTTTACGGGGTGAACATGCCTTAAGATTCCGTATTCTTGAGGTAAGGCATCTGGTATATCAGGGGATGAGGACTCATTCAGCCAGGCAACAAGGCGTCAGGCTGTTTTTCTTCGCGACATTAAAATATTTCATATTTATTTTAAGTTAGTGACCTGCAATTGAGGAGTAAGAACTTAAGTTTGTACAGACTAGTGCATATTTGCTCACTGTGAGTCCGATTAAACTTGCAGTGTGAGCATATAAGTGGGTCAGTGTCAATGATTAGCGTATGGCGACATGCTTCCAGAGTAATCCGCACAAAACTCCTTAGTTGTTCAGCCGAGTATCTAAAAGGCTGACCACTAGAGAAACTGGCAGGGCTTCTGGCCCCGGCCGGATGCAGACAGGCACAGAGGGGGTTGCCTTTGGTGCACCTTTGGCACACCTGCGGTGCATCTGAGCCGCAGCAATTAAGATCTCTTAACAGCTGTGAGTTTGTCTTAACGGCTGTGGGTTTATTTCAAGTATAAATTAACTCCTCAGTTCTATCTAATGGGCCCTCTGTCAGTAAATGGGGTATCTGAATATGCACTGTGCTCAATTTATTGGTCGGTAGCTCTAATAACATAATCTTTGGACAATGGGGAATGCTTAAATGCGATCTTATATTCACAAGAGATTTTTTATATATTTATCTTGCAGATCTATCTCCCCCAGATTTTACTGTATGATACGTTTTTTAATGTATGTACTTTTATGATCTATATTTTTAAACAGATGTAATAAAGATAGTTGAATTAGAATTTGAGATGTAGTCCGCCTCCGGGGGTGTGACCTCAAACAAGCCAATCCTGAGGCAGCAGAGCATGGAGTGAGACAACTCACTACCCTGCTTTCGGTGTAAGGTGAGATTGCAAGCATGGGCAGAGTGCAAAATGCAGCTAAGCAACCTAAGGAAAGTCAAGGCAGGCAACTACTGCACTGAGGTACTCAAAGAAAACAAATACTACGGGAGCCAGGCACCTCCCAGCAATATGTGCTACAAGGAAATAAAAGTTCCTTAGAAACACAGCATACAAGAATTCAAAACACTCCTGCCCGAGTGATTACACACTCATGGGGGAGTGGATGCACATTAAAAGGAAGCACTCGTACCAGAGGAGTGGAATACGGCACGTCAGCAGCGTGGCCATTGAAATGTAGACCGCCTCCGGAGCATGGCCAGAAACAAGCCAATCCCGAGGCAGCGGGGCATGGAGCGAGATGACTCACCACCCCCTGCTTTACATGTCAGGTAAGATTGCAAGGAGGGGCAGAGTGGAAAATGCTGCTAAGGTGAGGTAAGGAAAGTGAGCCAGGCAACGCCTGCACCGAGGTATAAAGATATACTGTTGTAAGTAAAAATCTATTGTGCTAAAAGTATAAATGTATACTGCTATAAATTAAAACATAGATTGCTGTATATGAAAATATATACTTCTATAACTATAAATGTATACTGTCGTAAGTATAAATGTATACCGCTAAAAGTATAAATGTATACTGCTATAAATATAAAAGTATATGGCAATAAGTATGAATGTATAATGCTGTATGGATTCCATTTGGGCAGCATTAAACTGCCAGCTGTGTTGTCCACTATGTATGAGTATGGCGCAATGGAGTGTATGGATCATGACACAACTAAATGCACGTATGTAACAATATGTACAAGAATACATATACTAATATGTGCCAGAATACTAGTGTCATTACCAGAATGTACCAGTCATCAGTCTGCATGATACTGAGCCTATAGACCACTTAGTCATGCGGGGTTATGGCTGCAACATTATAGTGGTATATTCTGTGCCTACAGATGCCTATGAAAATGTACTAAGGCTGCCTGTAACCCATCACTCCTCCACCCTCGCTATGGCAGCATCTGTCCTGTGCCCACCTAAGGGTGATCTCTTGTCACTACTGGATGGTCCCTGTAGACCATCCAACATGGCTGCCTTTAAAACTCCCACACCTGCGGGTTGATGGCCTTCTATACCTGGGGCCACATTAACCCATACCAAGAATGTTTGTATTCAGTACATACCGGGGTCCTCTCTTTCACATGTGTGGACCCACAAAGGCAGATATAGGCAATAATACTTTAAACATTACCCGACTGTCTGTATCCAGTACATACCGGGGACCTCTCATCCCACATGTGAGGACCCACAGAGGCAGATAGAGTCAATAACACATTGACACATACCCAGACTCTCTGTATCCAGTACATATCGGGGACCTCCCTTATCACATGAGTGGACCCACAGAGGCAGATAGAGTCAATAATACATTAACCCATACCCATACTGTCTGTATCAATTACATACCGGGGACCTCTCTTTCACATGTGTGGACCCATGAAGGCAGATAGAGTCAATAATACATTAACCAGTACCCGAACGTCTGTATCCAGTACATACTGTGGACCTCTCTTCTCACATGTGCGGAACCACAGAGGCAGAAAGAGCCATTAATACATTGACCAATAACGCACTGTCTCTATCCAGTTCATATTGGGGATATCTCTTCTCACATGTCGACCCACCGAGGCAGATAGTGTCAATAATACATTAACCCATACCCTGACTGTCTCTATCCAGTACATACAGGGGACCTCTCGTCACACATGTGTGGACCCACAGAGGCAGATAGAGTCAATAATACATTAACCCATACCTGACCATCTGTATCCAGTACATACCGGGGACCTCTCTTCTCACATGTGCGGACACACAGAGGCAGATAGAGTCAATAACACATTGATCCATACCCTGTTTGTATCCAGTACATATTGGGAACCTCTCTTCTAGGCCTGGGCGGTAAATTCCGTTCCGCTCGTGGAATTTGGGTAATTTTGCGTTCCAAAATTCCATGATCTGCGGCTTCACGGAATTTTTTGCTTGTTTGCTCTTGAAAAATGCGTGTTCGTGAAATATTTCTCCCCGAGCGCTCAAACAGCGTTCGCGAACAGGTAAAAAGCATCGTGAACGGGCGGAACAAGCAATTCTGTGTGTTCGCTGACTTTTTGTGTGCTAGGGGAGAGTTTTTTACTGTTTTGCAGAGTTTTGCATATCGCGACTACGTAAATTCCGCCCACCCCTACTCTCTTCTCACATGAATGGACAAAAAGAGGTAGATTGAGTCAATAATACATTAACCCATACCCATACTGTCTGTATCAATTACATACCGGGGACCTCTATTTCAAATGTGTTGACCCACAGAGATAGATAGTGTCAATAATACATTAACCCATACCCCAACCATCTGTATGTAGTACATACCGGGGACCTCTCTTCTCAAATGTAGACAAATAGAGGCAGATAGAGTCAATAATACATTAACCCATACACCAACCGACTGTAACCAGTAACTACCTGGGGACCTCTCTTCTCACATGTGTGCACCCACAGAGGCAGATAAAGTAAAAAACACAAGACTCTCTATATCCAATACATACAGGGGACATCTCTTCTCACATGTGTTGAGCCACAGAGGGTCAATCATACATTAACCCATACCCATACTGTTTGTAATGGATACTGTTTGTATCCATTACATACTGGGGACCACTGATTCACATGTGTGGACCCACAGAGGTAGAGAGAGTTAATAACATATTTCCAATAACCAGACTGTCTATCCAATGCATATCGGGGACCTCACTTCTCACATGTGTGGGACCACAGAGAAAGATATTGTCAATATCGCATTAACTCTTACCCAGACTGTCTGTATCTAGACCATACCCGGGACCTCTCTTTCACATGTGTGGCCCCACAGAGGCAGATAGAGTCAATAACACATTGACCCATACCTGGACTGTCTGCATCCAGTACATATCGGGGACATCTCTTCTCAAAAGTAGACCCACAGAGGCAAATGTAGTAAATAAAATAATAACCCATACCCAGGCAATTAGTATCCAGTATAAAACTGGGACCTCTTTTTCACATGTGTGGACCCAGAGATGCAGATACTGTCAATAATACATTAACCCATACCCTGACAGTCTGTATCCAGTACAGTCCTGGGGCCTCTCTTCTCACATGTGTGGACCCAGAGAGGCAGATAGAGTCAATAATACGATAACCCATTCCTGGACTGTCTGTATCCAATACATACCGGGGTCCTGTCTTCTCAAATGTGTCAAACCACAGAGGCAATAACACATTGACCCATACCCTGAACTTCTGTATATAGTACATACCGGGGACCTCTTTTCTCACATGTTGACCCACAGAGGCAGATAGAGTCAATAACATTTTCACCCATACCCTGAACTTTTGTATCAAGTAAATACCAGGGACCTCTCTTCTCACATGTGGACACACAGAGGCAGATAGAGTCAATAATACATTAACCCATACCCTGACCTTATGTATTCAGTACATACCGGGGTCCTGTCTTCTCATATCTGTGGACCCACAGAGGCAAATAGAGTCAATAATAAATGGACCCATACCCCGAATGTCTCTATCCAATACATACTGGGCACTTCTCTTCTCACATGTGGACACACAGAGGCAGATAGAGTCAATAACACATTGACTCATACTCGGACTTTCTGTATCCAGTATATATTGGGACCTCTCTTCTCACATGTGCAGACCAACAGAAGCAGATAGAGTCAAGAAGACATTGACCCATACCCATACTCTGTGTATCAAGTACATATCGGGGACCTCTCTTCTCATATGTCAGGACCCACATAGGCAGAGAAAGTCAATAACACATTCACCAATACCCAGACTTTCTGTATCCAGTACATACCGGGGACTTCTCTTCTGACATGTGTGGACCCACAGAGGCAGAGAGCGTCAATAATATATTTACCCATACCCCGACCTTCTGTATCCAGTACATACCGGGGTCCTGTCTTCTCAAATGCGTGGACCCACAGAGGCAAATATAGACAATAAAATAATAACCCATACCCGGACCGTCAGTATCCAGTTCGTACCGGGGACCTCTCTTTCACATGTGTTGACCCACAGAGGCAGATAGAGTTAATAACACATTTACCCACACCTGGGCTGTCTGTATCCAGTACATATTGGGGACCTCTCTTCTCAGATATCTGGACCCACAGAGGCAGATAGAGTCAATAATACATTAACCCATACCGCGACCATCTTTATTCGGTACATATCGGGGACCTCTCTTCACACATGTGGAACCACAGAGGCAGATAGAGTCAATAATATATTAACTTCTACCCCTAATGACTGTATCCAGTACGTACCGGAGACCTCTCTTCTCACATGTGCGGACCCAAAGAGGCAGATACAGTCAATAATACATTGACCAATACCCTGACCTTCTGTATCCAGTACATACCGGGGACCTCTCTTCTTAAATGTGTGAACCCACAGCAGCAGATAGAGTCAATGATACATTAACCCATACCCTGACCTTCTGTATTCAGTCTTCTGTCTTCTCAAATCTGTGGACCCACAGAGGCAAATAGAGTCAATAATGGATTGACCCATACCCCAAAGGTCTCTATCCAATATATACTGGGACCCTCTCTTTTCACATGTGGACACACAGAGGCAGATAGAGTCAATAACACATTGACTCATACCCGGATTTTCTGTATCCAGTATATATTGGGACCTCTCTTCTCACATGTGCAGACCAACAGAGGCAGATAGAGTCAATAAGACATTGACCCATACCCGGACTCTCTGTATCAAGTACATATCGGGGACCTCTCTTCTCACACGTCTGGACCCACAGAGGCAGAGAAAGTCAATAACACATTCACCAATACTCCGACCTTCTGTATCCAGTGCATACCGGGGACTTCTCTTCTGACATATGTGGACCCACAGAGGCAGATAGAGTCAATAATACATTAACCCATATCCCGACCTTCTGTATCCAGTAAATACCGGGGTCCTGTCTTCTCAAATGTGTGGACCCACAAAGGCAAATAGAGTTAATAACACATTTACCCATACCTGGACTGTCTGTATCCAGTACATATTGGGGACCTCTCTTCTCAGATATCTGGACCCACAGAGGCAGATAGAGTCAATAATACATTAACCCATACCCAAACCTTCTGTATACAGTACATACAGAGGCAGATAGAGTCAATAACACATTGACCCATACCCTGACTGTCTGTATCCAGTAAATATTGAGGACCTCTCTTCTCACATGAGGGGACACAAAGAGGCAGATAGATTCAATAATACATTAACACATACCCATACTGTCTATATTGATTACATACAGGGGACCTCTCTTTCACATGTGTGGACCCACAGAGATTAGTAGAGTCAATAACAAATTTTCCCATACCCGGACTCTCTGTATCCAGTACATATCGGGGACCTCTCTTCTCACATGTGTGGGCCCACAAAGGCAGATAGAGTCAATAATACATTAACCCATACCCAAACCGTCTACATTTGGTACATACCGGGGACCTCTCTTCTCTCATGTAGACCAACAGAGGAAGATAGATACAAAAACACATTGACCCACACCCGGAATGCCTTTATCCAGTACATATCGGGGAACTCTTTTCTCACAAGTGTTGACCCACAGAGGCAGATAGAGTCAATAATACACTAACCCATACCCTGACTGTCTGTATCCAGTACAGTCCTGGGACCTCTCTTCTCAAATGTGTGGAACCACAGAGGCAGATAAAGTCACTAAGAAAATTGACCCCTACCCTGAACTTCTGTATCTAGTACATACCATGGACCTCTCTTCTCACAAGTGTACCCACAGATGCAGATAGAGCCAATAACACATTGACCCACACCCATACTGTCTGCATCCAGTACATACCAGGGACCTCTATTTCACATGTGTGGACCCACAGAGGCAGATATAGTAAATAACACATTGACCCATATCTTGACTCTCTGCATTCAGTATTTATCGGGACATCTCTTCTCACATGTAGACCGGCAGAGGCAAATATAGTCAATAATATGATAATCCATACCCGGGCCCTTAGTATCCACTAAATACCGGGGACCTCTCTTCTCACATATGTGGAACCACAGAAGCAGATAGAGTCAATAATATATTAACCCCTACCCCGACTTACTGTTTCCAGTACGTACCAGAGACCTCGCGTCTCACATGTGTGGACCCACATAGAGGTAGATAAAGTCAATAACACATTGGCTCATACCTCGACCGTCTGTATCCAGTACATACCGAGGACCTCTCTTCTCACAAGTGTGGACCCACAGAGGCAGATAGAGTCAATAATACATTAACCCATGCCCAGGCAGTCTCTATCTTGTACGTTCCAAGGATATCTCTTCTCACATTTGTTGAGCCACAAAGGAAGATAGATTCAAGAAATACATTAACCCATACACTGACTCTCTGTATCCAGTACATACCAGGGACCTCTCTTCTATCAAGTGGACCCACAGAGGCAGATAGAGTCAATAATACATTAACCCATACCCCGACCATAAGTATCCAGTCCATACCTGGGACCTCTCTTCTAAACCTGGGTGGAGTTCGCGTAGTCCTGCTACAGGGTATTCAAAGAAGCCTAAAAAAAACTCTGTGAGCTATGCGAATTTGCGCTTGTAGTTGCTTGTTCCGCCCATTTGAAATGCCTTTTTCCTGTTTGGGAACGCGTATTGCATGTTCGGGGATTCTTTTTGTGTGCTCGGGGGATAATATTTTTGCTATTGTTCTAGGCCTGTTTTTCTATCCTCCCTATATCTTTTCAATCCTTTGTTTCTTGAAATTTTTTTTGGATAGTTTTTTTATTATCTATCCCTCTCTATTACAGATTGTATATTTTGTGCTTTTTCCTACTTTTTGTGTGTTTTTCACTGCATTTTTCACTCTTTTTCTATTACTTGCTTTTTTAAATTTCTTTTACTTACTTTCTTAGTTCCTACCTTTACTTTTCCTTCCCCGCCTACCCACAACCATGGCAAAGGGCCACTCGAGGACTAAGATGAGGACTCGGAGTGTGAGCGCCCACAAGGGGTGCAAGCACGGACCTTATTCAGGGAGGCGGAGGTGGCCGCACTGGTTTTTTTATCCAGTGCCAACTCCCCTTAACCCTGGCAGCGGTTCTGGGTATGAGCTTCGGGAGCATCACCGGCGGTGGGCAAGGGTGCGCTGGGCATTGTGTCGCTGCTCTGGGGTCCGGCGCACCCATGACAAATTGACGCACTAGTGGTCCAATATCCTGGAAAGGGAGCATGACCTGCTGTACCTGCTAGGTGTTGAGGTCTGGGGGGTTGGTGAGTAGCTATTTATATTATTATTTTGTGTTCTTCTATTCTGTGTTATTGCGAATATTATTTTTTTGCAAATAGCTAACATGCTGTTGCTTACATGCAGGTAACCTATGTTTAAAAATCTTATATTATGTGATTGTTACTTCCAGACAGGTGCTCGGTGCTACTAACTAATCATACTTTTTTTCAACTTTGCGCTCACTTGGGCTGGTTATGTAAGAGAGGTTAGAGAATTTAAGTTAAGTAGGTAATCCACATATGAAAGACTCCAGTCCTTTCCTTTGTCCTGTCAGGCTGTCCTTTCTCCTGTCACTAAGATAGTGATAGTAGTTATAAGTATTATTTGGTAATTTAGCGGCATGCATCGTGACTCATGACACATCCTATTACATGACATCAGTCCTAGTAGAACCTTGTGTAGTTCTTATAGTGAGTGGAATAGCACCCAACCAATTTGGTGTATGCAATATTCATATGTCCATCTATTCATTAAGAAGAATAAATGCAAACTTATTTATTGGGCCGTCAAAGGGGGTTGTTGGAGTTGATGATTAGGAATGAGATCTGAACTTAGAAGCAAATATAATTTTTTGCAATTCATTCCAAAGTCAGGAATAGGCGGGCTAGGTATGTTTAGGATTCAGGAATTAGAATTGAACTGTGGAATAATAATGATCGACTACTACTATTCGAATAAATCAATCTGATTGATTTAGCATAGGTCACTGTTATTGCAATTGCCGTTTCCTGTCTAAAAATGTATAATTATATATTTAACACAAATCATTTTTTGTCTCTTTACATGATCAGCATTGAGGGGCAAGACGAAGACTGGCGCAGCTGGCTGTGCGGCGGGTGCTAGAGCTGAAGGGGCCTCCCAGGAGCAGCAGGACGTGACCTCAGGGACAGATGGGTCTGCTGCTGGCCCTAGTAAGTCCTCTGTTGTTGTAATATATTAATATTTCCCTAACTTTTACCGCTCTATTATTTCCATTTCCTAATTTGAATTTTTCCTAAATCCTTTTCAATCTACCTGTTTCTAAATTCTTATTTTTGCTCCTTTACCTACCACTAAGTACTACTACTAAACGTGTTTCTTCTAGTGTCTGTTTTTGTTTTTACATCAAATCAAACTGCATCTGACTAACCTCTGCTGTGACTCTGTATTAGACTGTCTGTAGCTTGCTTTCTTTTAGGTTTCACTGACCTATGACTCTCCCCTTATGTGGACTGCCTAGTAGGGCTAATGTAAGACTTAGAGAACCCATTGGTCCTAGGCTACAACTACTGCTAGTAAGGACTCCTTACTACGACTAGTAGCACTAATGTACTGTGCAGACTGCAGATTGCATTCCCAATAAAAGTAAGGTATAGCCTCAAGTTGGTGAATTGTGAGATGAGAAGGCTTTAGTTTCTTTTACTGTCTCATCATGCTCAATCAGTAATGGTGGTCACTCATGTTGGACAGGAGCAGGACCCCCCAAAGTAGTGTATTTTACTTTTTGCAATCCAGACCCAGTACCTTTTTTAGTAGTAGCAATTGATGGTGAACACTGAACAACTGTTACCGTGCACCATGGCAGGAAGGAAGTATGAGGACTGGAGTAGAAGGATGGCACCATTATTTTCCAACTAAGAAAGACCTTATGCCCGCCCGGTTGGCCACTCTTTCTTCTTTTAAAAAAATGAGATGCACCAATAGCTCTATTCACTGAATCCAGTCCTATGGGTTGCCATCTTCTTGAGAGGCTTTTCAAAAATTGCCACCAATAAAATGCCCAACTAGATTATATTTAGTTATTTTTGATAGGACATACAGTCTCCTGTACTCTAGGATCCGCATTGTAGATAGTGATGTGTTTGGTGTGTATGTATTATTAATTATATATTTTAATCTTGCTAATGAAATAAATAAATTGGGGAGGCGTATATGGCATCTAAAAAATTGGATTTTCTTTTTCAGGCGTACCGACCACTAGGGCCGGGGCCAGCGGTGAGGACCATGCCACTCCGGAGGGAGCGGATGTGGCAGCCACAGGGGGTGAACCAGCAGCAGTGCTGGGCAGTGGTAAGTCATATTCCTTGCTTATTGAGAATGATGACTACACTTGCTGCAAGCGTGTACCCTCAGTACTAGTACACTGTACTTCTGCTGAGGCTAAGTTGTTGTGAACAATGAACAGTTGAAGAAGACACCCTGGCCTTTACTTAAACATTAGCATTATCTGGCGGGGGTTGAGTAACTAATGGCATATTCTATATTCAACTCAGCAAAGTGAGTTTTATGATGAAGACAAACAGTCAGACAACATGTATGACTGACAGAGAAAGATGCGTGGGTGAAGGAAGGGGCCCCGGGATGCATAGGTGGGGGATGAAGATGATAGGAATAGGATGCATGGGTAGTTGAAGGATGGGAGGAAGGTGAAAGAGAAAGTAGAAAGTATGCCTGTCTGGGTGAGTTAAACTGTAAACTGTATGGGTAAAAGGAATTGTCCGGGGGGTTTGAGGGATCAAACTCTAAGGCAAGCAAGGGCGCATGGCATGGGTGGTGGTTGGTTATATCTAAATGTATGTTGTTGTCGGTGAAAGCCGGTTTATGACAGCCATGTTTGGATTGATGGATGGATGCCTGGATGGTATCATATAGTAGGTGAAAAAAGAGTCAGACTGGATTAAGAGAATGCAAAAGAAAATTAAACCGGGCCAGAGTACCAACGCCAAGGGTGAAGAAGATTAAGAATAAAATAATAATAATGCTAGAAGAGCAATGCACTGAATGTAAATGAAAAAACAAGCCCTGGGAAGAACATGAACTTTTTTGTTGCAAGGTTTTTGATTCAAACGTTTGAGGTTGTACTTGTATTTCAGAAGGGAATACTCCCTTGACCCACAGTAGTTTGCAAGCACAACATATGTATTGTGCACGACTATTATTATTTACCCTGCCCATAATCGCCTCCCTACGACTCCGAGGACCACTTCCGCTCCAGTCCCCTCCCTGTGTCAGCCATGGGTGGCCTATCAGCTGCATTGGTAACTAGTACTTACAAATCACTCAGTATGTCTTCGACACGTGAGTGACATGATGTTGTGCCGCCGTTTCCCATGACATCCATTATATGTCATCATTAACCATCATCATGTGCCTTATTGCAGTAGTGTAGTCAGGGTGAAAGTGCTTGAGCATTTGTTATTGATTTTACAGAGTATGGCCATAATGGAAATATATAATTGTGTAGTACAGCTGCCCCACTTGCAGACAGTAGTAAAGTACATGTGTCAGGACTGGTCAATACTGCCCCCGTTCTGGCTTAAGCAAATTGAAAACTTCAAATTTCCTTTGGAATCGGCTCCGTCGTTTTATCCCGCTAAGGTCAGTTCAGACGAAATGCAGGTCCTGTAATTTTCCCATTTAAGATGGCCGCCGGGAGTTCTTCCATTTTTAGTGTTTGGTTCTAGTGTTTCTTGGAATTGGAGAGTGTACTGGTTTTCGTGCGTGCGTGCGCGCCTTGCGCACACTGCACTTCAACAGTCAAATTTTGAGGAGAAGGCTGTGTTCTAGTGCAGTGCATTCTCCGTGGGTATTATCCAGTCACGAGATTATTGTCTTAGTCCTCTCAGCTTCACATTCTTGGCAGCCTGTCAGGATGCTTTCCGAGCTGTTCGAGTTCCGCCTTCCTGTGAGAAGATTTTGGCGGAAAGGTTTGTTTTTTCAGTCAGCGGTTCGGTGTTCGCTGACTGGATTATTTGTGAAAGAAGGGCGACGAAACTGTAAGTTCATCATTCCTAATTTTGCAGTATTCCGCGTTTCAGCAAGTCATTCCTGGCAAGTTACTCGACTCAAGCATTTTGGCTTTTGAACAGAATAGCGCTAGTCTGAAGTGCAGAGAAGAGAGAAGCTTAAGGCAGCACGTTCCTGGAGTAAATATTCTTTGCTATAATAGCTGCTAGTCTTGGCAGTTTGCAAAGACTTTTAAGGAAATTACCTGCGCAATTAGAATAACATTAAGACACTTGCCTTTAGAGAGAGGCTATAGAAAGGCAACTATTGAGAAAAGGAAGCAGTGAATTTCTATTAAATTAAGACGTTTCGAGATAATTGCCTGCACAATTAAAACTACAAAAAGACTTTGCCTACAGAAAAAACAGACTATAGAAAGACAACGACTAGTATAAGGAAGCAGTGAATGTCTTTTCAGTGAGAACATCCACAATTCACCTATCTGAGTTAAATAGTCTTCTAAAAGCGTATGTAGGAATATATGTATCTAGGCCCAGGCAATCAAGGCCCAGAAAACATCCTTGGTATGACCACGCCTGTAAATGCGCAAAGAGGAATATGCTTGTAGCAATTAAATCTAAAGATGGACCTACTATTAAGGCATCTAGATTTCTGTACAAGAAGGAGCTGACCAGGGCTAAGAGTGAGTGGGAGGAATCTAAGTGGAACGATCTAAGAGACGCACTCCTCTCTAAGGATTCTAGGACCTTTTGGGCTATTGCCACCTCAGCGTCGAGTGTCGAACGAGAGCTAGAGGTTCCAAACATTGCTCCTCTAGTTTGGGAGGCGCACTTTAAAGAACTATATGCAGGTCCGGAGCCAAGGGCATTTCTGTGCCACGATCGGGACAATAGACCACCTCCTGGGACCTTTGCAGCCTCAGACTTACACCCGAATATAGCCAGTCTGGACCTTTGGCCTTTCGGACAGGGACTAGTTTACCAGATCCTCAGGATAGGACTGAGGGTAACTATCCAGATTCAATTACTTTCAAGGAGGTAGAATCTGTCATTGAGGGTTTGCCCCCAAACAAAGCCCCAGGACTTGATAAGCTCCCGGGGGACCTCTTTCGCTCTCAACCCAAAATTTGGGCCCCATATTTGACTGTTCTGTTTAATGAGGTTCTGATGGGTTCTGTATTGCCAGACACATGGCTAGGGGCCGAGATTGTACCAATCTTTAAGAAGGGCTGCCCACTAGCCCCATCTAATTATAGACCCATCAGTCTATTGGATTCCACTCAAAAATTGCTGGGCCGAATTCTATTGAACAGACTGCTAGATTGGATGGAGGCAAATAAATTACTGACTCCTCTACAAGCTGCCTTTAGAGCAGGCATATCTACCTTGGACCAGATCTTTCGGCTCCAGGTCCTCTATTGGAAAACAGCAAGAGTGGAGGGTGGCAGCCTCTACCTTGTTTTTGTGGACCTGCGGGCCGCATTTGATCTGGTCCCTAGGGAGAAACTTTGGATGGTATTGAAGGACCTCGGTCTCCCATCTTACCTACTTGATGTGTTGATTCGCCTCCACACAGGGAACTTTGCACAGGTGAGGTGCGGGAAGAATGGGGAACTATCTGCACGCTTCCCTGTAACTCGGGAGGTACGACAGGGCTGCGTATTGGCCCCTACATTATTCAGCCTGTATGTCAATGGATTGATTGACGAACTAAATGGTATTAAGGATACTGATGCCCCACGACTGGCTTCTGGTCGGGTGCCCGCTTTGATGTTCGCGGACGATACATTGTTGTTATCCCGGACATCATCGGGCATCCAGCGAGTACTGGACGGGATCGCGACCTTTTGTGCTTTGCGGGGATTGGAGATCAACTTGGGGAAAACCAGGTTTATGATCTTCAATCCCCCGAGGCACACACGCCCGAATCCTCTACTGGGGGGTATCCCCTTGGAAAGAGTCAAGACCTTCACATACCTGGGGGTCACGCTTACTGAGAACTTTGCCTGGGATGCTCAAGTGGTAAAATCTTCTTTGAGGCTATCTCAGATATCGGGGGGTATTGGTAGACTCCACAGAACTTCTACTTTCAAACCTATTACCCCTGTATTAGAGATCTATAAAACCCAGGTTAGGTCCGCAGCATTGTACGCTGCAGAACTGTGGGGTCATACAAATACATCCAATCTTCGGAAGGTTGAACAAGCCTTCATGCGTGGTCTGGTTGGCCTCCCCCAGAGTACGCCTTTAATACCATTGCGATTGGATATGGATTTGGTTCCCGTTAATGACTTGGCTGCCACACGATCCTTACTTTTTTGGAGAAGGCTCTGGTCTGTCCCTGAGCTTGAATTTTTTAGAGCAGAATTTAGTGCAATCTGGGGGATGCTAAAATGTAAGAATATTCCTTGGCTACTCCATATAAAGTCTTCCTTTTACCAAATTGGCCTTCCCCAACTTTGGGATACTCCGGATATCAGCTGTACGAGGACTCAAAGGTCTGAGATACTGGCAGCTGTTAGACTTTTTAACTGCAATATATTAAGCTGCTCAACTTGTCTGGGCAGGCTGACCTCCGAGTTCCTATTGATGAAAACTGAATCTAAATTGGAGGTATTTCTGGACGTAGAACAGCCTCCACTGGCGAGAAAACTTTATACCCAGTTGAGATATGGTTGCCTCCCAATCAGGGTGTTCATATCAAGCTGGGGAAAATCAATCGAGGCCAACTGCCCAATATGTAAAACATGTAAAGAAGATGTTGTGCACATTTTGTTCTTTTGTCCAGCATATAGCATGACCCGAAAATGCTGGCTTTTCCCTTTGTGCAAAAAATTGAGCCTCAGAAAATGTGTACAAGCATGCAGAGTTCTAACCTATGATACCAACCCACTTCTTGTTTACGCAGTTTCCCGTTTCCTATTTGGCATGTGGCGGAGAAGGATGAGTTTTATTAACACCTAGTAATGGCTTATCAGTTTTTACCTTTTTATCAACTGATCATGATAACTCATTGTTTCATAATTGTTTTTTATTTAACATTTTCTATTTATGATCTTATTCTTGTACTTGTATATATTCTATTGTACTTTTATGGTCTTCCGACCAAAATAAAGTTATCATGAAATATATATATATACTATTGTTACCGACCTTGCACCTGCTGTCTGCTTATATTGAAGAATACAAGGAGAGATAAATCAACAATATCTACAAACTACTTCATAGATTTACTAAGAGAGAGGCACGCCACTGTCGAAGGACAGGTGAAGAACAGGGAAAGGTTATTCACCACAATTTCAAGGAATTTGGGTCGGGCTTATTAGGTACTAAAGATTATTGTGTTTTTTAGATGCCCAGCAGTTTCAAGATAGAATTCCAGTGAGGAAGAGGCATTGCAGTGGAGTCTCTCTTTTCATTCCCATTCCCCTTTCCCCTTCTTTACTGACAGTGAATTACATTCGCTTTCAGTGAAGGTTGGAATTTGGCGAAAGGTTTTTCAGAGTCAGTGAAAACCCAAGTAAGAGAAGTCCTTCTGCTCCTGTGGAAACTCAAGTATTCAGGTGTGTGATACTCTCGTTCTGATTTGACAACATGAGTCTGCGACACAAGTATGTCTGTCTAGGCCAGGGCACAAGCTGACTGAGCTGGCATGCCTACAAGATTAATTGTGCTAAACAAGAGAGAGAAAATGAATACTTCTATTATACTCCATACTTAGTGCCTAAAAGTATAATCACCACATCCAAATCTTAGGGGCAGAGGAAGGGAAGTGAGGAGGAGAGAAGGATACGCCAGCTGCTAGTGCTAATGCTACTACTGTGCCACTTTAATTTTTATGTGTGTAATTTAATTTAGTGTTACTGTTTTTCTAAGAGTATTGGTTACAATTCTCTTCTTTTCCTTTCTTGATATGGCTACTCCTTCCCAAACCAGTAGGCAGGAGTTGGCGGTCAGGGCCCGGCAAAGGAATCTGGAGGCCAGCTGGGATGAATATCGGCAGCTGGTTGTCCTGGGGGAGGAGGAGTCAGCGGCAGCTTCATCCTCCAATGCCCCGGGGCCCAGCCAGCTCCCCCGTGCCTCCGGTGGTACGCCACCGTGTTCTGGCAGCCACCCGCGGACCATCACCAACATCTACTGCTGCTTACCCCTGTTGTTCCTGCAGCAACTTTTGGTGCCGCATGCTTCTCAGTGTAGCGTGCCTGGAGGCCAAGCTGGAGGAGGTCCTGAGAACTAGCCGGCACCTCCGCCACTAAACATCATCATCACCGACCTCAGACCTTGACTCTTCCTCTTAACCCCTTTTTGATCTGTTTTTGGTGGGTGGGATGGTGGGACTAGTTGGGGAACCTTGGGGTTTACTTTTTCTTGAACTTGGACATGGACATTTCTTTAATTTACTGGACATTGGTTGGGGTTAGGGAGAGAGGTGGGTCAGGTGTTGTGGGTTTTTCTTCTAGTTTATATTTGTTATGGTAATAGATTTATAGTTTTCCAATACATATGATACAAATGTTTTCTGGGGGGAGGTTGCTCTTTTACATCACTCTGTTTGTTTTGTTTCTTCCTTTTGCTGTAGGGCCGTAGCCAGTTTTCGAAATCTGCCAATAGTGTAACACACCGACAGATAGATGCAGAGCCTCACTTGTCCTACTACTGTCAGTCTCTCCTCCTAGTCTGTGCATTCTGAAACTAAAACCCCTTTCTAGTATGTACTTGGAAGGATGTGAGTGTGCAAATTAATTAATTTCCTATTACATTACTGACTCCCCCATACTTCTTCTCTTATCTGTGATTGATGTTTAGGCGGAGCAATGTCTGCATGGTGATTGTTTGGTTTCCAAAGGTGCCATGGTGGGTGGTGGTAGCAGTAGTAGACAGTTGCATTTGCAAAAAAAGAAAATGAGACAGTCAGTCTCCTGAGGGAGACTAGGGAACGAGTGCTAGAAGTAGAGTAAGTAGTAAGTACACAAGAATAAGACTGCCAACCAAGAAGAAAGTGATGATGAATAATATTGATATTAAGCAATGGTAAAGTAAATTAAACCTAACGGTGGCAGGGATAGCCTAGTACAAGTTACAATAAATTGAGGTAGAGGAGAACATGCCGGCCGGGTGGAGCTCCACCAAGTGTTCATATGGATGTGTTATGCAGGAGGAACACTTTGGAAAATGTTAGAGGGCAAAATTGAAAGTAACGGAGAGTACATCGGCAAGATCGTCGTCTGCGGCCATACCTTGACATAAATGTGAGCTTTGAGGTGGAGCGGTGTCTCTTTCCAGTAAGGAAGAGGAGCTGGCTGTGTTGGTCGAGAGGCTCTGTGCTCAAACGCCGCAGCTGCAGTGTTGATTTGAGGAAGGCGCTGTGACCCAGATGTTTCTCTATTGGTTTGTTTCTTTCATCTTTGAGATTTTTGTATGATTTTTTTTAGGTTAATTGGGGTTCGGCCCCTGCAGGAGCGGTATGGGACTCTTATGAAGCCTATTTAAGGGGGATCTTGATAAGTTGTGCAGCAGCTAAGAGGAGGGTCTTTCGAGAGGAAATTAGAGAGGTTGAGGAGAAGATAAAAGCAGCTGAAGAAGACATGGTTAGCAATAATCAGATAGAATCCAGACAACTCAATTGTTGGACTTGAAACTTAAACTAGCTTCTAGCCTCAAACAAAGGGTAAGGGAGAGATGGCAAACAAGTAAACTAAAATATTTTAAGTATGGGTAAAATTGTGGGAAGGTATTAGCCTGGGAGATTAAGAAGGATCAGGTAAAGAATCTAATACAGGAAATAATGTGTCAGAGTACAGGGAGGAGTCTAACAAATAGAAAAGAGGCGTAGGGGGCTTTTTATAGTTACTTAAAAAAAATTGTATGAAGAGAATCTAGTGACATAAGAAGAAGAGAGGGATAGGTGCTTGAGTCAGGGCTTGGGGAACGTTTTGGAGGAGGAAAAAAACTTGACTCTGAATGCGGAAATTCAGGAAGGGGAACTGGAATGAGCTATGAAAAAGGGTAAACGAGAGAAAGCTTCTGGCCCAGATTATCTACCATTGGAACTGTATAGTGATCTAGCAGATACACTGTCCCTGATTTTAACTAAGTTGTATAATGAGATCTTTATGGCAGGGGCGGGAAGAGGTGTGGCGCCGCGGCCAGGGCGACTGACTCCGGAATCTGGGGATCACGGTTTGGGCGCCGGCGGCAGATTAGACCAGCACCATGTGACTCTGGGCAATAGCTTGCTTAATCTTCCCGACGGCCCCCAGCGCCTAGAGACCCTTACAGGTGATTGTTTGCGCTTTACAAATGTGGATTATTATGGGATTATTATGGGGCACCTCAATCAGAATCATGGGCACAAGCCACAATTTCTCTATTCCTGAAATCTGGCAAGAGCAAGAACAGCTGCGACTCATACAGGACAGTGTCACTTTTGAATAGTCACTATAAAATGTTCTAAAAAATTCTAGCGGAATGGCTAAATGGAGTTATGGGGGATTTGGTGCATGATGACCAGAAGGGGTTTATGCAAGGAAGGTCACTACATGAGCTTACTTATTCCCTTATAGGGGCAATAGATTTGGCTACCGCAAATAAAGCTTCTTTAGCAGTGATTGCAATAGACGCAACCAAAGCGTTTGATGAGGTCAAATGGGAATTTTTACTATCAGGTCTGAAACCTGCTAAGTTAGGGGACAGATTCTGTAGAGCAATATCAGGATTCTATAAGACCCTAAAGGCAAAAATCTTAGTAAATGGGATATTAACACCAGCTTTTAACATCATGAGAGGGACGAGACAAGGATGCCCTTTATCCCCTTTATTGTTCATCTTTATATGGAGCCATTCACAAGAAAGCTGAAGGCAGATCAGAGGATTGTTCCGTTTCAATGAGGAGGTTGGGAAAATAAATTGGCATTGTTTGCTGATGACGTGCTGTATATACGGCAGACTTGCAAAATACAATGGTGCAGGTAGTAAGAATAGCTGAGGACTTTGGAAGAGTTTCTGGGTACAAGATAAATAGGGGAAAGACGGAGATAATGATTTTGAATTTGGATAGTGGGGAAGAAAGACCCACAACTGAGATGAGATATTTGGGAGTTAGAGTGACCCAGGACATTAATAAAATGGTGGAAACACATTTTAACAGAGTAAAGAAAGAAGTATGTGATTTGATGGCAGGTTGGGCACACCTACCCCTTACAATATTTTAGAGAGTGAACTTAGTAAAAATGATTATTCTCCTGAAGCTCACTTTTCTATTTAATACTTTACCTTTGCCCTTTAAAGAAGCATGGCTTATGAAATTACAGGGAAAGATTGGTTCATTCATATGAGCTGCTAAAGGCTCACGTATCTCGTGGAAGAAACTGCAGAAGAGAGAAAATGGGGGTCTGGCTCTCCCGAATCTGCAATTATACGCGTGGGCCTTCCAATTAAAAAATTGCAGGATGCTTTTGGATAAACCTTGGGGATCAGAAATTGGAAGGCTATTCTCTGGATTGCTAAAAGGAGTAGAGGGAGTTGATTCAGGCTTCATGATGAAGTTCTCAGGTCCAAAATACTTCAAAAAGGTTCAGTTAAAAATTCTTCCAGGTTTGGAGGAAACCTGGTATAAGATAAGAAGGAAACTAAAAATGCCATACTACAGTAATATGGCCCCTATTTGAGATTCACCAGGGTCACCCGACTGGATGAAGAATAAATTGGCAGGAGCTTTAAGGAATTCCGGTACAGAGAAATGGGAAGAGGGAGAGCAACTGATTTCCTGGGAAAGTTTTCAATGCACAACAAACTATAAAGTCTTAAGATTTAAATATTTACAAATTCAGAGTTGGTTTCAGTCTTTGGACAATAGGGAAGGAGCTTCAAGTGATTTTGAAGAAGCTCTGATTTTTGATGGACCTAAGAAAAAGAAACATCACAGTGGTACTGACAGCTGATGGAGGAAGTTGAGGTGGAGTTTACGATGCCTCAAGAATTGTGGGGGAGAAGCTTGCCGGAACCAACTCTGGAGAAGTTATGGCAACTGTCTTTTTCTATGCTATATCAAGCAATCAAAACTGCCTATTTAAGGAGGAAGCATCTTTTCTCTATCTACAGGGTATATTGGACACCACATAAGTTGTCAGGAATCAGAAACAGAGGAGAAGTGGCATGTCTTAAATGTGGTCAGAGTATGGCAGATGATTTACACATGTTCTTGAGATGTTCAAAGATTCATGTGTTTTGGGTTGAGGAGAATAAGGCATTGATCAATATTTTGAAGATAACATTTCAGGTAAGCCCTATACTTGTTTTCTTTGGTGTAACCCAGGAAGTTAGCAGATATGATAAAGATAAGAAAACATTAATATTTTATGCAGTGCTGTTGGCACGTAGAGAAATATGCAAAAAATGGACTAACTCGAATCCTCCCATGTATATAGAGTGGAGAGCATCTTTAGAATAAATGTTTAGGTTGGATGCAGTCTCTTTCGAAAAGAAGGCATATGCTTTTTGGCTCCCGATGGTGGAATGGCTGGAACAGTATAGATAATGATTAGGATGAGGATAAGAAGGGACGGTCCAATGATGAAGCCTAAACCAGACCTCAGCAAAGCACATATCACTCCCATTCCTTTATGAAAGTCGACTATAAGGGAAAATGCGGTGAAGTGCAACTGGCAGGGTTTTTGGTCAAGTGTCGCAGTATCAGATGCTCCTGTCCAAGGGAATGCTTTTTCGGATGGAAGTGCTGTGGATAGTGAATCTGAAGCTAATGAGGACAAAAAACAATGAAGTAGTGGAATCGACCTGTGAAGTGGACAAGCGTACCCTTTAGTGCTGGAAGGATGATAAATCCATGACGGCAATTAATAATTAATAATGGGTTAATATAATTATGTTCCTCTTGGAAAAAAAAGAATTGAGAATACTACTGAGCATGGGTGGGCTCTGGGCAATCTAATCTGTTGCCAGTGTGGCTGATAATATATATATATAAATATATACTTAGAGCCGAAGAAGATCCTTGCCCTGCCTTGAATTAGTGTTGCTTGCTTGCTTTCACCACATCCGCCCCAGCAAGTGTGTGATCAATTATTGGTGTAAATTTAATTTAGTCACACCTCAATTAATCATACATCCAGGTGGAAGAGGGTTAGGGTTTGTTGAATGGTTGGGAAGGGGTATTTGAGGGAAAGGTTTGACAAAGACAAAGACTGCACATGGACACCACACAATCTTGGCAGACGACCATCATATTCATAAATCTGTTACGGGAGGAAAAGGAAATGCATGCATGATGTGGTTAGTGATAAGTTGTACTAAGCAGACTAGCAGACAGCACAGGGCAGAGGTATATTATTAATTATTATTATTATTGTGTGATTGCCTTGACTGTCTGCCCTCAGAGAGACCCAACTTACATACATTTCATTTATGTTCTGTTGTACCGGGCTGCCTTTTAAAGCTAGCAAAGGAAATTAACAAGCATTTGAAATGCAATCGGTCTTGCGTTCATGCGAGTTTGAGCTATTGGCATTGTAAATGACAATGTCTTTTATTTATGTTTCGTATTTTAAAACAGTAAATAAAAGGCTTTGTTGTTTACAATAGTAAAAGCTTAAACTCTCACAAATGCTAGACCTATTGCATTGCAAATGCTTGTTAGTTAATTTGCCATGTAGAAACGCAGCCTTTGAACGACATGAATACATATGTTTAAAAAGCGCACAAACGCTCCTTTAAATAAGAATTTTTGTTTGTGAAAGTTTCCCAACACTCCTTTATGAAGAAATCACCACAAAACAGTTAGCAACCCCAGCGCCTGAGACCCTCATGGGTGATTTATCACGCTTTATAAATCCGGATTGATTGATTGATTACTGAGTGTATAGACAGCTGAGGAGCGTGTGCGGGCCAAGTATTAAATGTATGTTCTATGTGCTACCAAGATCATAAAATTAGACTATTCTATGCTGCTGTATTTTAAACAAATATTTGCAACGGTGTCTCATCAGACAAATGGCTACATTACAGTTATTGTGCCCAGGATGTTTTCCCCGAAGGAGTCACTGGAAAACCTTATGGTAAACAGCATGTTTTAAAGCACGTTCGGCCAGCAACTCTTGTCAGAGTTAGGCAAAATGTAAATATGACTTTGCCAGGTGATTTTATTTACAGACCAAAATATGTGGTGCTGCTTCTTCAGTGTGTAAATGACATTCAGCATTTTTTTTATGCTGTGGCCCTAGAAGATTGTGCGATATGCCCAGAATCACAGGATGCTAAGCCGACGCTGAGACTCGTACCTGGACACATCCTCTACTCACCTGCTTTGTAACCCCCGCCTTCCCCCGCTTGAACTTTAAATTTAACTTTCTGCCACTTTTTAAAAGCACCAGTGGCTACTGTTCTGGTGGGCATGTGTAGGCCCATTATTGGAATAAGAGCGGATATGGCAGGATGGTGCTTATTAGTGACAATCTGTGACTTTACCAGTCCTTGCTGGTCTACTGGTTCGCTTGTGAGCTGTCAGTTTGAAGCTCACATGACCAAAGTACTTTATGTGCTCTTGGTTCTAATATCTGGTGAAATGAAAGCGGTTAGAAGTGGTCTAAAACGTTTAATAAGCACTATCCACAACAACACTTCCGTCTGTCTAGCTGGCACTTCATCTACTCACTTCTCTGGTACAAAACTACCTTTTGGCCTCAATGTTTATTTCTCACCTTGCGTGAAGTGATTTTGCCGTTTTATAAATTATCCAACGGGGCAAAGTGCTCTATAACTACATACATTTAAATAAAGAACTGGATAGTTACATATAATGAATTGTTCCCCTGTCAGGTCTTGGATGTTTGCTGAAGGCAGTAGTGCCTCGTCCAGATAAGGCATATTCCAGCATCACGTTCCCACCAGAATGCCTCATTTAAGTGACCGTGTGGAGGTGTCTCAGGGGAGCCAGGAAGGGCGGCCAGGCAACTAAGCTCTGAAAAGAGGCTTGAACGTCAGAAAGGACGTCTAGGTCCTTCATCCAAGCAGTGCTTAATTTGAGCCCGTGGTTGCAGGTCACACCCACCAGGAAGTCATTTGTTTGGACTGAGACTTATTTTACATCATCAGATTTTGACCACAAAAAAACCTCCAAAAAAGATGAAGGGGGGCAGGGTGATAGAGGCATGAAGTGAAATCAAGATAGGACATGGTATTCAGCAAGCCCGACATTCGGCGGTGACAGGCTTGGGACGAAAGGGTTGGGTAATGGCATGTATTCTTTTAGACATTAAGCAGTGGCTTTGCATTGCCTTCTAGTTCCCACCCCTCTCCATGAGCATTGAACATGGGAGCAACTGTCATCAGTGTCCGGCCAAAAATGTCAACTTTGAAACAGTCTGACTTGAATAAACTGTGGGGGATATTCACAAGAACGTGTGATAATCATCGCCGCAATTGGTCAACACCATCTTTCATATCGCCGTCCATCGCGTGAAAAGAACTCTGTGTCAACGTCCTAGTCACAACACAGCAGTAACATTCAATAGTCAAATGTCCGTGATAAGATTACTGGGATGGAGATAAAAATCTGAAACCGAACAGGAAAAAACCTGCGAAGGGTCCATCTGCGATAAAAAATGCAGTGATAAGCCGCTCCAGGCCTGCAAGTCCCACAAGTCAGGCGGGAAAAATCACTATAAAAGTGGCAA
Organism: Triturus cristatus; assembly: GCF_964204655.1. Taxonomy (NCBI): domain Eukaryota; kingdom Metazoa; phylum Chordata; class Amphibia; order Caudata; family Salamandridae; genus Triturus; species Triturus cristatus. Next base: position 26,863,009 of record NC_140593.1, on the reverse strand, counting down.
CAAAAAACAGAAACAAAACACATACAACTGCGAAGCACCATGGAGGTAGCCGGACCAAGTACAGAGGACAACCAGAACCCCACAACCCCCATTGAGTACAAGCCTGGGACCATCACTGGGGAGACGGTGGCAGAAGTTGGGGGACCGGAAACTGCACAACATGACCTGAGCCAACAGCAACAGGGTGAGTAACGACCATGGACTGGGGGGATGGGGAGAGATGGGCACAACGGCACACATGCACAAGTAAGTATAGCACATCTGCGGACAAACCATGCCCAAGAGTCACTACTCCGACCAAGAGCCCAATTTACCCAAGTCTGCAACATCTCAGCATTGCATAAGCACAGAAGTGAAAGGCACACCGCCTGAATGGGATAAGGGCCAGCAAAATCAGAGCTGAAGGGGCAACTCACCCACAATGCAGCACACACACATAAGATGCAGAGCACCCCAACATTCACAAAAATGTGGTACAAACTGCAATACTTTCATAACAGAACAGAGGACACAACTGCTCCTGCTTGTGTTTAGAACATGGCCATTCACATGTGGCATAGCAGGAAACTGTGAGATGACAATGTAGACCTACAACCTCACATCCCCAATGGCGTAGAGATGCCAAGTGTCCCCTTCAAATAGGCGTCTCCTCATGAACAGTCACAATGTACATTGCCATGCAGTCTGACAGTAAACTTGTACAATGCGTGATAAGACATGTGAACACAATGCCAATCTGCATTTCCCCTTCACATTGCAGAGGGAGAATCAACACCTCCTGCAGAACAGACCCATATACTCAGCACTGATGATGAAAAGGACCTCCCCAACAGCTACACCGATGAACTGCAACAGCTCAGGGACAGCTCCGGCACCCCACCTCCAGGAGCATGGCAGCCCAGCTACATCCACGAGACCCCACCTCATGCACAGACCACACAGCAGGAAGCACCCACCAACATGGCTGCCTCCCAGGACCCTCACGACCTACACATGGCATTCCAACTAACCCTGGGTGTATTTTTTGTAGTAGCGCTACGCGTAGCTATGCGAAGTGCACTTCGCAATACGCGTAGCTACCCAAACTGCATAGTGTGGTAGGAAAAATGCTGTTCGCACTGATTGCACAGTGCCGGATGCTTGTCCGCACTGTGCAATCATTGCAAACGGCATCTTGCACAGTGCAAGCGGTTGTTTTCTGCTGCTCGAGTACATTTGTACTCAAGCTGCTGCTTTCTCAACGCGGACTAGTAGTTTCTAATCGCGAGCGTTCGCAAGCATACGTGACCACTCGCAATGAGAAACCTGACCTCCCCGCGTTGAGAATCTCGCCGGGAGAAATATTTTGATTTTGCTCGCGGTCGCCAACTTGACTTTGAGGACCGCGATCAAGCAAAAAATGCTGGCTACGCTACGTGTTTTTGCCCAGTACTACGTGTAATTCAAGGAGCGCGTAGTAGCGCAAACTACGCACGCTCCACGAGCGTAGCGTAGTCTTACGCCCAGGGTTAAATCCAACGCCATGAGTTAGGGTGCCAGGAGGAGATTTCTGACCAGCTGCAGGTGGGGTTCAACAGCATGGGAGCCAAACTAGATGCCACATGAAAGTATGGATGAATTCGGGGATGTGATTCCACAAGAAGGTACTCCCTGGGTACTGCTATCAATGCACATGTAAGGCCATGACCCAGATAGGCATTGAGACACACATTGTCATTCAAATCAACACTCATCACAGTTGAATACAAGTGAAGGTGCATAGACGTATTAGCATATGCGTTTCAGTGCAGTCAAGATAAGTGCCCCAACATGCAGACCATAGCAGCAGTATGTCAGAATGAGGAACGTTGCCAAGCGCTGATGTCCACTCCAGGGGAGTGCGTCACCTTTCACAGGTGTGTGTTAAGCCGCTTTGTTGTCCGCTCATGTATTCGTAGTCCAGGTGAATGCAGCCATGTCCACTGTTGTCGTGGGATATGTGACCAGATCATCAAGATGCAACAAGGTGTCAGGACATGTGCAATGTGTGGCTGCAGGTATGTAGTTACTCGTCCATGAAAGCGATTGCCGCTTCGTAGGCTAACATTTCCAACATGAGGTTGTTGTCGACTTCATCAAACAGGACAGCGAGTCCATCCATTAGCAGGTCCGGACAGATGTGCTGCGTCCACCCCCTTTCACCAACTTGCACTACAGCCCAATAGGGGAGCGGTTCAATGTGGTCACTGCACCTGAGGATTTGTGCAAGCTCCCAGGTCCAGCTGCCAGCATGTAAGCCAAGTATCAAGGCATTCCATAAACGGGTATCACAGTGACACTCCTGGTCATGGGCAAACAGGGGGTGCACACACATGTCAAAATCCAGTTAAGCTACCTTCCTGTTGGATAGGCAGACATGCACCACTCCAATGTGCATGATCGACAATGCAACACAGGCTGAACGCAGATGACGTTGGCAAGGTGGAAGCTTAGCCAGTAACTGATACACATCACTGCCAACGGCAGTGCCCCCAGTAAATGCAGCATACGAGCACGGTACAGATCCATGTGACAGGGGTTGTGCATGTGTCCGGGATGTTTGGCCATTGCGTCAGTGGTTCTGGGTAAAGTAGGCACAGATCTAACCAGTGCCAGCTCTGTGGATGAAATACCACATCTCGGATCAATGAGTTGTTTTAGCGTGCAACTGTTGTAAGCCTGGGATGTTGTAAAAGTTTGAAGGCCATTCCATGCAAGATAACTTCGAGCAAAGACTTCTGTCGGTGGGGTGTGTATACGTTGTTCCTTCTTTGGGCTGTGCGTAGTGTGGGAGTCGTCATCAGCTGCTATGGTTTCTGTCAGGGGGTGCCGGGCACATGCAATTCCGGTGTCAGAGGTGCAGATGTGCTCCCGCCCGATAGTTCAAACAAAGGAACTTTCATCCCAATGTTAATTTGTCATCTGCTTGCATTCAGGAAATGTAATGTGGCTTGTAGGGGGTGGTGTTTGGGATGTGTGCGACTTTGGGATTCATGTTTGACATGTTTTGCATGTGGTATATGAGCAGCATCACTGGGTGTTATGTTGCTTCACAGCTGCTCCTCACTCCCCCAGCCTATTTACTTGTGTGCGCTGCGCAGTTGCATCACTTGCACTCCTAAGACACACCATTGTCATGCCTGTCTGCACATGTCCACAAGTCTGACAACGACACTGTGATGTTGGCCGTTGTAGGTGGTGGGCCACGTGAGTGTAGGCCAATGGTAAGGATAGGGCAGACACAGATGTAGAGTACATGCCTGGCTGAACTGGCGCAGCTTATGTGTCTAGGCATTTGGCCCATGCTGCGTCAATACAGATTGACACAACACTTGGCATGTATTATCCTGGACCCCCAGCGGCCTTGCGCTCCTTCATTACTCCGTTTGTGCCAGCCCACCCTCCGGTTGCATGCTACATTGCAACATTTTTGTTTACAGGGGGGGACGGGACTTAGCTACATGTCCAAGCTCTTCTCCAATGCCTGAGGTAACATAGTTGTGGCCGCTGTTCCCACCTCTCCACACATTCTGCCATTGTGTGCCTGGGGCCATGCCGATTTTGGAACGTCCGCTGTCCTGTTCTGCGCTGCCTAGGTGGTAGTCCGGGGGGCAGTCCAGGTGGGTCTGGGGGGCGGTCCTGGGGGTGGTGGTGGTAGGTGTTGTGGCGCTCTTGGGTCTCCAAGCTGCATGGTCATTGTCTCCAAGGCATGTGTTGATCTTCAGATGTGGCTCTAGGCTGGGCTCCCTTGCATACTGCAGGTAGTCGTCCTGCTTAACACCAGTAAAAGGCAGGTGTTAAATCCCTGCTGCTATTGCTCCTTATCTTCTGTTTTTGGGTTGCATTGCATATTTGACTGGGTGTTGATAATGTCACGAAGTGGTGTTTTCGTGTTTTTTTTGCACGGGAACGCCTACTTTGCATATCCTTAGGGTTAGTTGCCGCTCTCATCTGTGGCGATGTTTTGTGCGGGAGCTATCACTGGTAAACTGGCGATATGGGCAGTTTGAGCCAGCTTGTGAATGGGGTGACGATTCTTATGCCACTTTTGCTGTGCTAAAGTGCCGATAACTCGGAGATTAGTCCTTGAGATTATGCCCTTGTGTCTTCCCAGTTCGCCACAATTGGTGATCTTTGACAAATCACGGTATTAAGGGCCTTAAAAACAAAGCTTTTTGCACTTTTTAATAATTTGTGTTTTACAACTGCGGGTAACATGATTTGTACAAGATCCATATGGACTTAAAACAACTTAAGAAATTCTTTAATTGTAGTACTTGGCTATAAAGAACATACAAACTATTTTTTTTCATATGATGCTTTCAACGCAGTGTTTAAGAGCTGTTCTATTTATGGCCAAGTGGAGAGCTTCCTATTGTCCTTGTCCTACTGTGAGATACATTTTAGGAGCATTGTTTGGGAGATGCTAATAGAGCCACTAGGGCCAGGTAAATAAGAAAACAGAATGGGAGGGATTGAAATAATGACATGGGGAAAGGGGCCTGTGACAGAGATTAGATGGGATAAAGGGAGGGAGAGAAATGGAGACAGGAATATAGGAAGGGAGGGAGAGACATAGAGACAGGAATATAGAGTGAAAGGAAAGTCATTCCTAAAGGAACTGTTTTTGATTTAAGAATTTAAACATACGCAACCTAGCTGATATGGGTTTTTTGTTTTGTTTAGAGTGCCCTTTAAGATAAATGATTTTCATCTGTTTGAACTAAACAGTGTATTATTCCATTTCAGACTTGAAAAATATTATAAATGTCACATTAAAATGTTGAAATAATGGCAAAATAATTAAGCCAGGACCAAGGATTATATATATTGGCCCTCAGTCTGTTTAAATAAAAAGCAGCGTGCTAAAAATGGCAGCCAGATTCTCTTCTTTATAAAACTTTATTTACGCCCCATTTGGCCACCAATATATGACGTAACCCCTTCATTAGGATTACTTTAAGATAAATTAGTCATGCAATTTATTTTAATACGATTCACCTATACAAGCAGTATTTTATTAGAACATATCTGCTGGCGAGTGTTGGTAATACGGTAGCGAATGATTTTTAAAACACTGACACTGCTTCATTTCCCATTTGGTTTTATATGTGACTTTTATTTGAGGGACACGGTTTAGCGAGGTACGTTGATTCTAAATGAATAAACTAGAGATGCAAACCACTGAACAAAAACAATGGCCTGAGCGTCGAGGCAGAGAGTAAGTTATAGTTCATTTGGCTACCTAGGTCTTTGTTTTTGTTTTTTTTGCAGTTTTATATAGCGCCAACTCAACCCAAAGGTACCTGAGCGCTTTACATGAGCACTAGTTGCATTACAGATGGACACATTCATTTTTCGGCAGGGTCACATTAAGTGGTTTGCCCAGAATCGCAGGATGTTTGAGCCTCCCACCAGACTTGAGCCTGGTTCCCCCGCTTAAAAGTCGTCTGCTCTAGCTGTTAAGCCACAGAAACGATGGGGGACATTATTAGTGCGTCAGCATAGTCATAGGGAAGACACCTTGGCATTATTTCCCAAAAACCCCGGGGAGCTATGGCATTGAAAATAATAGGCAAAAAAACAGATGGAAATGAAAACATTATGGAATGGCCCACCCCACAGATTTACTTCTCTCCGTGCATAATCTTGCTTCTCAGCTGACAAAAAACGGCAAGATGTGCCTGTGTCCATAAATACTGTGCATGCAGCAAGCGTGAAGCTGGTGCCGTGATTAGCGTGATGAATAACACGGGCTGCAATTAAAATTTGTTGTCCGCAAAGGTACACTTAAACATTTTCATTGTAGGGAAACTGAAGTTGGCCAGGACTCCCAAGTGAAACAAGAGGAACAAGCCCAATCCTTCTTAAAACAAAGCCCCAAACCAACTAACATCCTACTAAAAAGCGCCCAAATGATGGTCGACAGCGAAAATTGCTAAAAGGCTAAAAAATATAACCAAGGAAGACGGAGGCATGGCAAAAGACGTACACCAATACAACTGTGGAATTAGGAAGTTGTGGGAGGGAGGAAAAGTGCATTTAAATGTAATCAGCTATAGTGCCGAAACTACAAACAGAAACAGCGCAGAAAACCAAGACAAAAATTAGTCCCCCAGAGAACAGACAAAGAACTGTAGTGTGATGAGACAATACTTAGTCCCTGCTGCATGGGAGGAATGGAAGAGAAAAAGGAGGGACAAAAAGGCAGGACTGACAACTGGCATGCAATGATTTTTGAAGGACACTGCAACAATCAAATCAAAAGCTGAGGGATGGCTTTCAGCTAACATAGGAAATTACAATAGGTCTTTAATGCTAGACCTAAAAAATAGCTGTAGGGATATAAGCAAAGACTAAGAGCAAACATAATAAACAACAACACACAGTCGTAATGATTGAAGAGAAAAAGATTAATCAAATTAATTAAAAGATGATGAATGATACTATGTTACTGTATGTTATTACCCTAGTCAAATTGGGAAGGTGTATCTCGGTATTCCTCTTCTTCCTCCCTTCCATGGACGCTCCGTCCATCAATCTTGTGTGCTACTGCCTGCCCGGCGGATGCAAATTGGTAAGGTAAGTGTGAGTTGTTATTCCCAGTATAGCACAGGGTAAAGGCCGGCCTGTAAGTGTAGATGAAAAACACAGAAGTTAAAATTCATAAATTAAGGAGGAGTGCAAAAAGAACACTTTCTGAGGCGGTATGGCTAAATCATGTTTACTCTGTTTCCAGCATTAACCACGCTACTACAACAACAGGACAGGGCAGGCCAACGGCACCCACCCAACCTCCACTAAGCTTAGATTTTGACTGAGCCAAAGAGCACACATATACAGCAACATAGCATTTTCCAAATTAAGTAACTAAATCAATGCACTGCTGTCTGTCATACAACTACACTTGACTCTGAGGTTCTGTAGCGATCCGAACCCGTGAATTCGGTATCGTAGTACTGACACGATTTCGGTACCAATGAACCGCAAATGATCCATTATATACATGACAGTGTTTTCGCTGCGCAACTAGCATGAATTCACTGGAAAATAGGGCATTCTGTCATAAAAGTCATGGCATCCATTTTAGTTACGGCATCCATCTTGTTTCTTGCCCTCACATAGTCAATGAACGGACGATGACCCCGGCAGAGTCACCTTGTTAAGGACACGTAAGCTCGAGCCCGAGAAAGGCTGACGCTGCATGACTAGGCAGAATCAAGCTGCCTCCCTTGCGTGAGGCCAGTCCTGCTATACTGTTTCTCGTGTCCGTTGTCCTGACTGAAAGGCCGAAGACGGTAGCCATGCCCATTTATGATCCATAAACACCTCTTATCCTACATTTCAATCCTTTGCACCTGGCTCTGCTCCTTTCCTTCTGGGCTTTTACAATGGGGAGGTTACGATTTTTATGATGGGGAGGATCGGGCGAAGAATGGAAAACTGTCGAGAGAATCTGATTGAATACTGAAAACCTACAACTAATTATTGTTTGATGTCAAATTTACTGTTTGTTTGGGATGCCGGGTTGGGCATGAGAAATATTCGTGTAATTTTGCCTAAAGACATTTTGCGTGTATTTAAAGAGTAACCCACTTAATGCAATTCGAACAGTCTCGTAGATTCTGCCTGTGTGTGGTTCCTATGATTTCTGTGTCCCTGCAGTAAATAAACCTTGGTCTTTGACGCCGCCATCGAGAAGCCCGTGTCTCTGTTTATTTGTGCACCGAGACAGGAGGAACTCAGGGGTCTTCGGGTGTTGGTTCCCTGACACCTCTGGACTCTTAAAAGTCCAGAACCTCAAATTGGCGCCCAAGTGGGGCGACGTCATCCGGTACCGGTCCATAGCCTGAAAAGTTCGAGAAGTTTTGTGTTAAGATTCTGGAGGGAGGTACCCCGCTTCATCGATCCCTGCATGTCGTAAAAGTGGCCCGACGATCTCTTCCACGAGGGTTCCCGTTCCCAGACGGCTACAGAGGACCGCTGCCCTGACTGTCGCCCTGTCTTGGACCCGAGGTGCAGACCTTAGTACGGCGAGACATAGACGGGTTCTCCTTGGTGACGTCTTCCATATTTCAGTTAAGTATTTAGTTACGCTCGATTTGGTTGTTCCTTGTTGCTCTGGTTTGATTCGTAGATTATCATTGGTTGCTCTTGTTTAGATAATCTTTGTTTTGGTATTGGTTCATTTTGGTAGGCCTAAGTTCTCTGCGCATTTTGGTTGGAATTTGTTTTTGTTGTCATGACTACCAGTAGTAATTGTTTCTTGTCCTGGTTACGTTGCAACGGGGATTCCCGGTTGGAGGATTCGTGTTCGGTTCCTCCGATTGGAACTCCTACGTATGAGCTCTATTGTAAACATGGTGTGGGTCCTATTACGTATAATGAAGTATGGGTCCGTTATACCAAAAAAGATGGTGTCCTTAGTTGGCCACCGCATGGTAGCTTCGAAACGGAAATACTAGATAATCTAGAAATGAAGTTGTTCAAGAAAAAAGCCCGGCCGGCAATGTTTGATTCTTTTCGCGTATGGCGCAAAGAAGCCAAACAGAGAGAAATTAGGAAAACGAAGAAAGAACAGAAAGAGAAAGGGTTGACTTTAATGGAGTCTGCTAAGCAGTTGCATGTCAACGAGACTGAGAAAGCAATGGAGATGGCGAATAGAAAATATAATTTGGCAATTGATAAATGTTACCCTGTATTGCCATCTTGTCCTACTAAGCCGATAGAGGACCATGAAAAGGATCCTCTGTTGTCTTACCTGTTGAATTCACCTCCACCGTATGCACAGGGTATTACAGTACCACAATTGCTACCTGTTGTACAGCCAGCTGCTGGTCAGCCTGGAATAGTTGCTCCACTTCCTTTGATTACAGCTCCTATCCTTCCCGTGGTTAATGTTCCTTCGGCACCCCCTCTTCCTGGGTTGCCCGTTCCGCCTTTGCCTGTCGTTTCGCAAACTGCTTTACCTGCTACTCCCACCCTTACTATTTCATCTGCTCCAGCTGCCCTGCTCCCGAACCCTGTGAACATTCTGACTCCGCTTTCCGTTCGTCGGAAAATAACCGACTCTGTAACTAATATCTTAACTCCTCTCTACAGGTCTTTAATTGGGACCCCCGTTTCTGACTCTATACAGAGACGTAGCCAGCTTCCTGGTTCCCAAGAACGAGACAATTTAGATTCGACAGCTCTTAGGTGGATGTCGAAAGCTGTGAAGTATGATGCACAAAGAGTATTAGATACATTTATGCAATGGAATGAACCGACTCAACGTTATGTTTTTGACGTGATGTGTTCTTTTGTGCGTGAAGAATGGGAAGATGATGATTTAGACTCCGTCCCCTCTGACCTGATAAATATTCAACAGAAATTTGCCGCAGGAATGGTGATAGGTCCAGAAGTAAGGGGAGCGATAGAACTGATTTTAGCTTATAGGGATGAGTCCCCTCTTCGAGCGACAAGAGACCCTGATGGTTCACCGATTACTACTAGGAAACGACGAGGACAATATCCAATGAGGGAAGTTCCACCGATGTGGCGTGATGCAGTTCAAGCTGATGGGAACTTGGGTATTGCAGCTGCCCCGGCACATTTCCAGAGAGTGTGGATACACATCCCTTGGAAACGGGCTGAAGTATTAGCAGTAAAACAGGCATTACCAGACCCACGTAAAAATCCTGCTGGTTATTACAAAGAGTTAACGCAGACAGTTCAAGCGTGTGTCATGAATTTGGCAGACATTAAAATGTTGTTTGGTAATGTGGTGCCACAGCCTATATGGGCCAAAATTCGGCAAGAGAACCACCCAGTCGCCTTAGGAGGTGATTGGGCAGTTATTATAGCGGCAGATGCGCAACAAGTTGGCGGTGCTAAACCAGAACCTCTGATTGCTGCCTTACCTGGCAGAATAAATACTCTGATGAAAACGCTGATGCCAGCGTTACGAGTCAATTGGGATAAATTATCGGCATGCAAGCAAAACAAGGACGAAAGCGTCTCTGACTTCTTCACTAGATTTGAAGAGACCTTCGTAGATCACAGTGGGCAAGATATGAGCACTGAGGGAGGCCAGAGATTGTTTGTCGACAAGTTTGTGTTTAATTTACTACCTGAGCTTAGTAACAAGTTAAAGGATTCTGAAAGTGCATGGGCAGTATCGACGACAGCACAGATACTTGCAACTGCTCAGTATTACGAGAATAGAGAGAAAGAAGAGAAGGAAAAATCAGAAAAGAAAACGAAAGATTTAAAGACCAAAGTATTTCTGCAACAGGCGTATCCGCCTCGTTCGAATCAGTCAGATTCACAGCAACGACCTCAGTTTCAGCAGCAGCCACAATTCCAGCAGCCACAATTCCAGCAAGGGATGGCCCAAATATTTAATTATAGTTTTCCCCGACAACAGTTAGCATGGAATCAGTGTGCTTATTGTAAAAAGGAGGGTCATTATAAGAATGAGTGTCCAGTTCTGCACCCACAAACTAGTGGTGTCCCAGCTCAGAGAGGTAATGTTGGGTTTATGCAAGCTCCTAGAGGTAGAGGGCGTGGTACGATGACACCACAGACTGATCGCCAATTGAATTATTTCGATCAGCGAAATATACAACCTACGCAACCAGGTAGATCTCCACAGTATCATGTTGAAGATTACTATGATCATAATGAAGAGATTCAAAGAAGCGAGCAATAGGACAGCCGCAGGCAGAGAGAGGGAGTAGTATCAGTTCCAGTTGATCAGAGTGGACCTTATGTCACAGTAGTTACCGCAGGCGTGGTCGAACCGTTTCTGTTGGATACTGGTGCGGCAAAAAGTTCAATTATGCATGCGAAACTCCCTGGCGCACCTTTGTCTGGCTTAACAAACACTTCGGTAGGATTCTCAGGCGCCCCTGTTCACAATCCTGTTTCTAGTCCTTTGTCAATTTCTGTTGGGCCATGCGAACTAGAAGCACCCCTTATCCTAACAACCGGTTGTAATGAGAATCTGCTTGGTTTAGATCTGTTGAAACGCCTGCACGCGACACTGTACTGTTCTCCTTCGGGAGTACAGCTCACATTAGGCAAACGAGTCATCTCTCCAATGTATGTGTCGATGGACAAGCTCCCACCGGAGCTGCGTTCTCTCCCTGATACTCTTTGGGCGACTGGTCCTAACGATGTAGGCCTCTTGGAAATTCCCCCTTATGTGGTAAGTCTGAAAGCGAATGTTAAATTTCCACGAATCCCACAGTATCGGATTTCGAATGAAGGTGAACGAGCACTTTTACTGATCGTGAAAGACTTAATACAGAAAGATGTGATTGAGGAAACTAGAGGAAACGTCTGCAATAGTCCTGTTCTGCCGATTTTGAAACGTACTGACCCTTCCAAACCTCCAATTTACAGATTTGTGATTGACCTCAGAGAGGTTAACAAAATAGTGATTCCACAGTTTCCTGTGGTACCAGATATCACTGCATTACTGACGTAGATTCCTGCCTCAGCTTCATGGTTTACAGTGATCGACTTGAAAAATGCCTTTTTCAGCATTCCCATAGCCGAAGAAAGTAGAGACATTTTTCGGTTTCTCCTTAGGAGGTCGCAGTTTCAGATTCAAACGCGCTCCACAAGGTTATTGTGAGAGCCCTTCAATTTACAGCCAAGCATTAAAGAGTCAATTAGATGCACTTGTACTTCCTCATGGTGTTGCTCTGATCCAATACGTAGATGATCTTTTACTAGCCGCTGATGACAAGGAAACTTGCAAAGCAGCTACAATTTCTTTATTGCGTCATTTGTCAGACTTACATCACAAGGTGTCACCTTCTAAACTGCAATATTGTTGCCAAGAAGTGACCTACTTAGGTCATCTTTTGTCAAAGGAGGGAAGAAGGTTGACCCCAGAGAGAATCAAAGCAATTTCACAGATGACTGTACCAAGCACACAGAGAGAAGTGCGTGCATTTTTGGGTATTACGTCATACTGTAGGCAATGGATCCCACATTTTTCTCTCATGGCGAAACCATTGGTAGCCCTGACTGGAAAAGGTGTTCCGAGCCCTTTGCCATGGTCTGATGAATGCCAACAGAGCTTCTCTGACTTACGTGATGCGCTGTGTTCAGCTCCTGTGTTGGGTACTCCTGACTACAGTAAGCCATTTACTCTATATGTCCATGAAAGAGAAGGTTGTGCATTGAGTGTATTAACGCAACAATTTGGTGACAAACAGCGGCCTTGTGCATATTTCTCATCCACATTAGATCCGGTAGCCAGAGCATTGCCAAGTTGTTTGAGAGCTACAGCAGCAGCTGCAGTGTCGATCCGACAGTCTGCTGGACTAGTCATGAACAACATGTTAGTAGTCATGGTTCCACATGCTGTGGATACACTCATGAATCGAACGAAAACTCAGCACCTCACCAGTGCTAGACTATCAGGCTATGAGCTGACGCTTTTGGCAAGTCACATTCAGATTCAGCGATGCAACATCTTGAATCCAGCAACGCTGTTGCCGACTACTTAGGAGTCGAGTGATTCAGAGCCCCATGATTGTTGTTTTAGAACTGAGGAAGAGACAAAAGGTAGGATTGATTTAAAAGATACTCCGTTATTAGACCCAGACGGCACGTTATATGTCGATGGGTCTTGCTTTAAACTACAGAATGGTGATGTGACGGCCGCGTATGCAGTTACGACTTTGAGTACGATTGTTGAGACTGCAAGAGTGAGTCAGAATTCTGCCCAAGCTGCAGAATTAATTGCATTAACAAGAGCGTGTGTTTTAGCTGAGGGAAAGAGAGTGAATGTGTTTACCGATAGCCAATACGCCTTTGGCGTTGCACACAATTTTGGGCGTCTCTGGAGAGAAAGAGGTTTTCTCACGTCCCATGGGACTAAGATCCAACATGGACAGTTAGTCAGCGATCTATTGGAATCCCTGACCCTACCGAATGAAGTTGCAATTGTGAAGTGCAGTGCACATCGAAAGATTACGGATGACGTTGGCCGTGGGAATGCGTTTGCTGATGAGGTCGCTAAAGAAACGGCCAAGAACATGACAAGCCGAATGTACGTTGCAACGTCTGCAAGATGGATTGCGGAATCAGGAATGTGTGAGAATACGATTGAAAGTGTGAAAGCAATCCAGAATGAAGCAACTGAAAATGAGAAGAATGAATGGAAGGAGAAAACGGGTAAAATGGATTCAAGTTGATGTTGGGTCGATTTGTCTGAGCAGCAACGTTGGATGTTACCTGATGCGTATGTACTTGCAGTAGTCACGATGGCGCATGGAGTGGCGCACATCAGTTCGAAAGGGATCTGTAAAATGTTAGCTCCAGTATGGAAGAACGATGGAATTACTAAGTGTGCAGAAAGAGTAGTGAAAAATTGCATGATATGCCTGATGCATAATCCTGGCAAGGGAACCCCAACCCCAACTGGCCATTTTGCTCCCCCTTCTTGTCCCTTTGAAGTGATTCAGTTGGATTTTATCCACATGGACAGGTGTAACAATCTCAAATACGTTCTAGTGGTAGTCTGTGCCTTCTCAAGATGGATTGAGGCATATCCGTTAAAGGATAACACTGCTATGTCCACTGCCAAAATCCTCCTCAAAGAATACTTCCCTAGGTATGGTATGCCACGGATTGTTTGGTCGGACAATGGAACTGAGTTTGTAGGGAAAGTTATGAAGAGTGTGTGTGCGGGTCTGGGTATTTCCGAGAAATTTCACAGTGCGAATCACCCACAGTCAGCGGGTTTGGTTGAAGGGTACAATGGCACCCTGAAGCTGAAACTTGCGAAAATTCAAGCTTCCACTGGTCTCTCTTGGCCAGACGCACTGCCTTTAGCTTTACTGTCCACCAGAGCGACTGTACACTCTCGAGTAGGGCTTAGCCCATATGAGATTGTGTTCGGCCGCCCTGCTAATGTTTGGGGAGTCCCTAGGCCAAAGGAATTCAAACAGATTGAATACCCAATGTTGATTGATTACTTTCATGATCTGACTGCTAAATTGAGCCTTATTCATCAACAGGTATTTGAATCCTTGCCTAAACTGCCGGAGAGTCCAGGCCACACGTTGAAACCCGGCGACCAAGTGGTAGTTCGGAACTTTGAACGTACTCGGAACCTTCAGCCAAGATTCGTGGGCCCGTTTCAGGTCCTCCTCGCAACCAGAACTGCAGTACGCCTAGCTGGCAGGAAAAATTGGGTGCACGCCAGCCATACGAAGCGTGTCCCTCTTCCACTCCCCTATGACAACTGGGTTAGACAGGGAATTGGTGTATCCGAGACAGAACCTGTTCCTAGGCACATCCCTTTCAGTGATGCAGAGTACCTAACGGACCACCCACGAACGAAAACACAGAACTTTGACACCTCAGCAGGAACCGCTCCTTTGAATCCTGAACCGAGTATTGTACAAAGTGAACACTTGTCACCTGTGGAGTCGAACATTTCCGCACCTGTAGACCAGCTATTCCAAGACCAGACAAGACCCGGGAAGTACAGATGTAATCTACGTTCTCATGTGATGAACTAATGACATTGCATTATCACCTCTCTGTTTGAAAACTGTAAAACTGTTTTGATCGTATTGCATTCCATTCAGTCAGGAAGTTTGCTAAAATTTTTATCTTTTTTATTTTTCTGTTTCTCTCACCTTACCATCTGGGTTACCGTAGGGTCGTAACGTGTGCCTTGTTTTAATTTGCAGGGAATCAGACACTAGGTCGGTTTCTTCTGTTTGTCTTGGGAACTCCCGGGATAAACAGAGGCAAGTTTTAACAGGTACAAACCATCCGTTGCGAACGGTTGTAGAAGATGGAGCTTCCTGAATTACGACGGGTTAATGTCATAAATGTGCACAAGACAAAATTATATGACATATTGTACAGTAAATGTTTCCTAATGCAATGTACTCTGACACTTCTGATTGTCTTAATAACTTTGGTAGGCGGAATTATTTTTGGTATTCAGTTGATCTTTACACCTGTTACATCTACAGTATCTCCCCATGCTCCTGTTTCTCCGACTGTTGTTTCTCTTCATTCTTTCCATCCATTTCCTGCCCACGAGCAAGCTCGACGCTCTGAGTTTATAAATAACACTTTCATTCAGCTCTTGCACCAACATCAACTAGTGGTTAACACAACAAACTGCTGGGTGTGTGGCTTGATACCACATACTATGGACAAGGGCATCCCTTATTTGGTTCTGCCCTTTAGTTATAATGGATCATTCTGGGCATTTCAGACCATGTTCGCTTATGCCCTAGAGACCTATCCCCCACGACCTCCGCGTTCCACCCGGTATAACTCTGCTAATAGAGCCTTGGTAAAAGGAATCACTGACATGGTGAGAGATGTCAATAATACTCCGTACATTCCCAAGGATGAATTGCGAGTTTACATGGGATGGAATGTTACGGAATACGGCATTACTCTGGGTGAGAACAAACGTAAGAGCTCAACTCCGATCTGGGTCGTACCCCACCAAGGTCAAGTCTGTTTGCAAGGAAATGGGAGGAATCCGAAAGCTCGACTAGGGAAGAGTAACTGTATCGAAACATATGTTTTCCCGTCACAGTCTTCCCCTGCATTCTTAGCTGCTAAGGGTACCTATTTTGTTTGCCAAGACAGAGCATACACATGGCTGCCTGCTGACTTCTCAGGCTCATGTTACATCGCTCAACTGTTACCTCCGACATACACTGCTGCACCGGACTATCACAAAACTAGAGTTGTGTTAGACGGACCGGGAGGGTCGGCCGAGGACAAGGGGAGAGGTCTCCGGAGAGAGCCGTCTCCAGCGATCGTACAGACGAGTAACTTCCCCCCCACAGATGTACACCACACAAGGATAAGGTTTAACGTTCTTTATAAGCGATTTCTTAGGTACGATAGAATGGTACAAGGAGGTCTGGACTCAGGGGTCCCCTCGATTCTAGTCTCTTGGTTGGAAAAGGGGGTAGCGGGACAGTCTGGTTACCAATCTGGTAGATGCGATGATGGATAGCTCACAATCCTCGAGCTCGGTGTTCTAGCTGGATGGGCCGCGGCAGCGCCAGCAGGTCCCGGTGAAGGTGGTCGTAACACGGTCCGCGGCAGCGCCAGCAGGTCCCGATGAAGGTGGGTGTTACACGGTCCGCGGCAGCGCCAGCAGGTCCCGATGCAGGTGGTTGTTACACGGTCCGCGGCAGCGCCAGCAGGTCCCGATGAAGGTGGTGGTTACAAAGGTCCGCGGCAGCGCCAGCAGGTCCCGACAAAGGTGGTAGTTTTAACGGTCCGCGGCAGCGCCAGCAGGTCCCGACGAGGATGGAGGATGTAGAAGGCCGTGGCAGCGCCAGCAGGCAGGACGATAGTTCACAAGGCAGGGCTACGGCAGCGCCGGTAGTCCGTCAAGGATGAGTTCTTCTTGGTGTCTCTCGACTCCAGGATACAACTGCCTTCCTGCTCTGGAGCTGCCCTAGTTATAGGTCTGGCGCCCTTTGATGTCCGGACCCTCGCACTTGGAGGTCGGGAGGTCCAGGATGAGGGAGTCCAGACACCCAGCAGGGGGGTGGAGCCAGCGCCCGGGGGAGCTGGAGGGCGATCGGCACCTGGCGGGGGAGAGCCATCGGCACTTCTTTCTCCCATCGACCTGCCAAGTGGTCCGTTCACCTCCTGGGTGGATGGTGGTGCCGGGATGTCGGGGCCTGGCCAGGCCCAGGGTTAGGGTCGAGCTGAGGCCACGCGGCCTCGTGGTGCAGTGTCCAAGATGGCAGCCGGTCCGGCCGAGGGAGCCCGTAGTGGTTCGGCCCCATGATACAGGGATGTCCGGGGCAGGAGTCCCGTATGAGACGGGGTGCGGGTTGCTTCTGTGGGTAACACCTGGAGGGCCGGGGCTCGGGCCCTGTCATGCGGGGAGGGAGCAAGCCGTTCATGTGGCCTGTCCAACATGCGTCCCCCCCAGCTGAAGGCGGGGAGAGTCACCCATCCTCTTGGGGACTCTCCTCGCCGAGGCGGAAAAAGCGTGACAGGCCATCTGCGTTGGCGTAGTCTTGGCCCGGTCGATGTTCCACAGTGAAGTCCATTCCCTGCAGGGAGATGGACCAGCGCAATAGTTTGGGGTTTTCCCCCCCGCATCTGCATTAGCCACTGCAGGGGTCGATGATCTGTTTGCACCCGGAAGTGGGTATCGAAGAGATAGGGCCGGAGCTTTTTGAGGGCCCACACCACTGCGAAGGCCTCCCTCTCGATGGTGCTCCAGCGCTGTTCTCGGGCCAGGAGGCGTCTGCTGATGAAGGCCACCGGTTGGTCAAGTCCCTCGGAGTTCAGCTGGGAGAGGACCGCCCCGATGCCATGGTCGGAGGCATCTGTTTGCACAATGAATTCCCGACTGTAGTCGGGGGCCTGGAGCACAGGGGCAGTGCACATGGCGGCTTTCAGCTTCTCGAAGGCCGCTTGACAGTCTGGGGTCCAGTTGATCTTCTTCGGGTGGTTTTTGGATGTGAGTCCCGTGAGGGGCCCCACAATGCTGCCATAGTCCCTCACGAACCGCCGGTAGTAGCCGGTGAGCCCCAAGAAGGCTCGGACCTCGGTCTGCGTGACTGGGGGCAGCCAGGACTGGATGGCAGCGATTTTGAGTTGCAGAGGGGCCACCAGACCGCTTCCCACCTGGTGTCCGAGAAAGGTCACGGATCCCTGACCAATTTGGCACTTGCCGGCCTTGATTGTGAGGCCGGCCCGCTGAAGGGCCTGCAGGACCTCTCGGAGGTGGTGGAGGTGGTCGGACCAGTGGCGGCTGTATACAGCGATATCGTCCAGGTAGGCGGCGCTGAACTCCTCGAGCCCCGCCAAGACCTGGTTCACTAGTCGCTGAAAAGTAGCTGGGGCATTCTTCATGCCGAAGGGCATGACTTTGAAGTGGTAGTGGCCATCGGGGGTAGCAGCTTAGGGGACCAGCAGGACCGGGCTGGCCCAGGGGCTGTCCGAGGGTTCGATGACCCCGAGCGTGAGCATCTTGGATACTTCCTCTTGGATGCAGGCCCGCACCCGATCTGGTATGCGGTATGCCCGGTGTCTGATAGGGGGACTGTCCCCAGTGTCCATGTCGTGCAAGCACCAGGGGGTGACCCCCGGGGTGAGGGAAAACAAGGTAGCAAACTGCAGCAGGAGGTCCCGGCAGCCTTGGCGCTGTTCCGGGGTGAGGGCATCGGAGAGCCGGACCCCGTCCACGGAACCATCTTTCTCCCGAGTCTTCAGGAGATCAGGGAGAGGCTCGGAGTCTTCTTCCGCTCCACTGTCTGCAGCCATCAGGAGGCTGAGCTCCGAGCTCACAAAGTGGGGTTTGAGTCTGTTGGTGTGGAGGACCCGGAGGGGGTTCCGGGGAGATTCCATATCGATGAGATAGGTGACGGGGCTCTTGCGTTCGACCACTTTGAAGGGCCCCGTCCACTTGTCCTGCAAGGCACATGGTTTGGTGGGGGACATCACCCACACTTGTTGGCCAGGTTCTAATTCGATGGAGGAGGCATTTTGATCGTACCATTTTTTCATGTCCTCCTGACTGGATTCTAGATTCGCTTTCGCCATTTCTCTGAATCGCCTGGTCTGATTGCGTAGGGTCAGGAGGTACTTGAAGACGTCTGGAGGGGTCTTTAGGGGGGCCATCTCCCAACCTTCTTTGACTAGGCTGAGGGGCCCTCGCCCAGGGTGCCCGTACAAGAGTTCGAAAGGGCTAAAGCAGAGGGACTTCTGGGGAACTTCTCGATAGGCGAAGAGGAGGCACGGAAGTAGTACATCCCACTGGCGACGGAGGGGCTCTTCCAATCCCCCAATCATTCCCTTGAGCGTGCGGTTGAATCGCTCGACTAGTCCGTTTCCTTGAGGGTGATAGGGGGTCGTGAATCGGTAGGTGACCCCGCACTGTTGCCAGAGGGACTTCATATACTTCGAAATAAAGTTTGTGCCTCTGTCGCTGACGACTTCTCGGGGGAAGCCCACCCGGGAGAAGATCCCCATTAAGGCCCGGCCGACCACCGGGGCTGTTACAGTTTGCAGGGGCACAGCCTCGGGGTAGCGGGTGGCGTGGTCCACCAGCACCAGGATGAACCGATGTCCTTGTGCTGTACGGGGGTCCAGGGGCCCCACAATGTCTATTCCCACCCTCTCGAACGGGGTGGTGACAACTGGGAAGGGTTGCAGAGGTGCTTTGAGTTTGCGGCCACTCTTCCCGCTGGCCTGGCACGTGGGGCAGGACCGGCAGTGGTTGAGGACGTCGTTTCTCATCTTCGGCCAGAAAAAGTGGGTCACCAGGCGACTGTAGGTTTTGTCCTGGCCCAGGTGTCCAGCCAGCGGAACATCGTGGGCCAAATTTAACAGGAAGTCTCTAAAACGGAGGGGCACCACCAGCACTCGACTGGCCCCTAACTCCGCGATTCTCTGTTCGCTGTACAATAGGTCGTTGTCCCAATAGATCCAATGGGCTCCGGTGGTGTCCCCCGCGCTTTGGGCGAGGGCTTGCTGGCGGAGTCCCTCGAGGGAGGGACAGGTCTTCTGTTCTTGACGGAACTGTTCCTGGGTGGGCCCCCCTTCTTGACGCCACTGAGCCAGGTCGGGAAGGTCCTGGGGCTGAGCGACCCCTTCGGGGCTTTGCTCTGGGGGGTCGGTATAGTCGGTGTCCTCTACTGGAGCGATCGGGGGAGGAGGTGCAGGCCATTCTGGTTCTTCTGGTCGGGGGATGGCACGGGCGGCCATGGACCGGGTGGTTACGCACGCCCAGTCCGGGAGGCCCAACATCCCCAGGTGTTCTCTTCTTTCTATGTCGGCCCACGGGGAACTCTCAAGATCATTCCCCAGGAGACAGTCCACGGGGGCATCATCCCGGACCGTCACCTTCAACATGCCGGAGACTCCTCCCCATTCGAAGGGGACGCAGGCCATCCGGCATAGACTCTCTGAATTGTCGGCTGAACGGACGGGGCAGAGAATGTTCGGCAGGATCTGCTCTGGTTTTACCAGGTGACAGCGGACGGCCGTCACACTGGCCCCCGTGTCACGTAGTGCTTCGGCCCGGCGCCCATTAATGTTCACCCACTGGCTATTTTTTCTGGTGTTGGCGGGTAGGGGAGCCCATGGGACCATGTCTCTTCCCCCTAGGCACGCTAGAACCATGGCGGCCGGTTCCCACTCTTGTTGTGCCTGCTCGTATTCTTCCTGTTCCTCGGAGATTTGTTCTCCCCCCAGGGCGGCGGCAGCTATCTGGCGGGGTCTCGGAGTTTGGTTCTGTGGACAGTTCGGGTCATTGGCGTAGTGGCCGACTCGCTGGCATCGGTGACACGTGACATTGGCTCGGAACCCCGGGTGCATCGGGGGGTTGCCCCGGCTGGCCGGGGGCGGGTTGCTGGCAGCGGGAGCGGCCGGGACGGTGTCTCTTCCTCGTCCCTGGCCTCCTCCTCCTCCTCGGGGACGGTGCTGACCTTGGTTGTTCCGGTTCTGTTCGTGCAGCCCTCTCCGGCCCACTCGGGTGCTTTCCCACCGGTCAGCTTCGGCGGCGAGTTGCCGTGGGTCAGTCAATTTACTGTCGAGGAGGTGCTGCCTGAGCTCGACGAAGCAGTTGTTAGAGAGGTGCTTCCACACCATGAGATTAAAAAGCTGCTCGTAGGTCGTTACGTGGCTTCCCTTGATCCAACCCTCGAAGGCTCGGCTGAAATAGTTTACATATTCCACCCAAGTTGTACCCGGGATCCGGGTGCAGTCTCGAAACCTCTGGCGGTACATTTCGGGTGTGAGCCCATATCGGGTGAGGAGGGCAGCCTTCATGTGGTCATAGGATGACATCTGATGGTCTGGGAGCTGTAGCAGGGCATCGCGGCCTTCGTTGACGAACCTCCCCCATAGACCGGCTCCCCAGTCACTTCGATCGATCCGGTGGGAGGTCATGGCGATCTCGTAGGCCTTGAACCACTGTTGTATGTCGTCCTCTCGGACATACTCTCGAACGACATCCTTGGGGATGTGGACTTTCTTTTCTGTCGCTCCCGGGGTGCGCGGTCGCTCGGGCACCTCCGGTTCTTTGTTCTGCTTCCGTAGGTCTATTTCTGCCAGTTTGCGCTCGTGTTCGTATGCTAATCTCTTTTCTTCGAGCTCTCTCTGCCTCTGTTTTTCTTCCCGTTCTTCTCGGAGCCGCAGATGTTCTAGGTTCAGTTTTTGCTCGGCTAATTTTAGTTCACCGTCCATTTTGAGCCGTGCCATTTCTAACTCATGTAGTCTGTTTTTTTCTCTCTCTTGGATCTCTTCCTGCGAGAGGCCCGTTCCTCGCTCCTCGGGAGCCATGGCGTTCCTCTCTGATGCTGCAATGTTTTGGTCCGGGGATCTGGCGGCCCCGGTTTCTGCCCACGACTCAATGGCGTGCTTGAAATCGTCTTTGGTACTCAGGCCGGTGGTAGCAATGCCTAGTTCCATGCAGAATTGTTTCAATTCACGATGGCTGTACTCTTCCAATTTCTCCATCTGGAATTTCTCGGTGGATCCGCTCTCTTTGGTTGACATTGTGGTTTTGTCGTGGGGTGAGCTACTCTCTGTACGATTACGCGTTGATTCGGATCGCGCCGCTGGCCACCAATGTTAGACGGACCGGGAGGGTCGGCCGAGGACAAGGGGAGAGGTCTCCGGGGAGAGCCGTCTCCAGCGATCGTACAGACGAGTAACTTCCCCCCCACAGATGTACACCACACAAGGATAAGGTTTAACGTTTTTTATAAGCGATTTCTTAGGTACGATAGAATGGTACAAGGAGGTCTGGACTCAGGGGTCCCCTCGATTCTAGTCTCTTGGTTGGAAAAGGGGGTAGCGGGACAGTCTGGTTACCAATCTGGTAGATGCGATGATGGATAGCTCACAATCCTCGAGCTCGGTGTTCTAGCTGGACGGGCCGCGGCAGCGCCAGCAGGTCCCGGTGAAGGTGGTCGTAACACGGTCCGCGGCAGCGCCAGCAGGTCCCGATGAAGGTGGGTGTTACACGGTCCGCGGCAGCGCCAGCAGGTCCCGATGCAGGTGGTTGTTACACGGTCCGCGGCAGCGCCAGCAGGTCCCGATGAAGGTGGTGATTACAACGGTCCGCGGCAGCGCCAGCAGGTCCCGACAAAGGTGGTAGTTTTAACGGTCCGCGGCAGCGCCAGCAGGTCCCGACGAGGATGGAGGATGTAGAAGGCCGCGGCAGCGCCAGCAGGCAGGACGATAGTTCACAAGGCAGGGCTACGGCAGCGCCGGTAGTCCGTCAAGGATGAGTTCTTCTCGGTGTCTCTCGACTCCAGGATACAACTGCCTTCCTGCTCTGGAGCTGCCCTAGTTATAGGTCTGGTGCCCTTTGATGTCCGGACCCTCGCACTTGGAGGTCGGGAGGTCCGGGATGAGGGAGTCCAGACACCCAGCAGGGGGGTGGAGCCAGCGCCCGGGGGAGCTGGAGGGCGATCGGCACCTGGCGGGGGAGAGCCATCGGCACTTCTTTCTCCCATCGACATGCCAAGTGGTCCGTTCACCTCCTGGGTGGATGGTGGTGCCGGGATGTCGGGGCCTGGCCAGGCCCAGGGTTAGGGTCGAGCTGAGGCCACGCGGCCTCGTGGTGCAGTGTCCAAGATGGCGGCCGGTCCGGCCGAGGGAGCCGGTAGTGGTTCGGCCCCATGATACAGGGATGTCCGGGGGCAGGAGTCCCGTATGAGACGGGGTGCGGGTTGCTTCTGTGGGTAACACCTGGAGGGCCGGGGCTCGGGCCCTGTCATGCGGGGAGGGAGCAAGCCCTTCATGTGGCCTGTCCAACAAGTTGTGAGAGGTGTTTTCAGTAAAGAAGATACTGCTGGCCAAGAGGCAGGAGACTTTTTCAAGGGTTTCCTTCCATTCTGGGGGCCTATGGCCAACAGTAGAAACTTTCGTCAACTAACATGGGTAGTTGAATCCACTATCACCGAAACTGCGGGTGCCCTTAGTAACCTGACAGCTGAGCTTCAAGCGGATCGCCTCATCACGTTACAGAACCGTATGGTTCTTGATGTGTTACTTGCAGATCGAGGTGGAGTATGTAAGATGATCCAATCGAGTTGCTGCGTTTTTATTCCAGATAATGCGCCAACAGTATACAAGGCCATCTCTAAGTTACATAAGATTTCTGACTCTATTCATGTAGAGGAAGGTGACTGGTCATTAATGGGATGGTTCTGGAGCCTGTTGTCCGCGTGGGGATGGAAGGTTCTAATAGTCACTGGTGTTGCATTAGTATTTTTATTTTCGTGCTGTCTCATTGTTCAGTGTGGTCCTGCCTTATGTAATCTCTGCATTTCTACATGCGTAAGAAGACCACCTGTTTTTAGAGATACGCCACGAGATAGAGTAATGCTGCAACAACACATCAGTGGCCTGATGAACATAGAAATGGACTCTGACTTAGAGTGAGTTATTGCCTATGTAAGGGCAAAAGGACGGTCTGAGGTTCTGTAGCGATCCGAACCCGTGAATTCGGTATCGTAGTACTGACACGATTTCGGTACCAATGAACCGCAAATGATCCATTATATACATGACAGTGTTTTCGCTGCACAACTAGCATGAATTCACTGGAAAATAGGGCATTCTGTCATAAAAGTCATGGCATCCATTTTAGTTACGGCATCCATCTTGTTTCTTGCCCTCACATAGTCAATGAACGGACGATGACCCCGGCAGAGTCACCTTGTTAAGGACACGTAAGCTCGAGCCCGAGAAAGGCTGACGCTGCATGACTAGGCAGAATCAAGCTGCCTCCCTTGCCTGAGGCCAGTCCTGCTATACTGGTTCTCGTGTCCGTTGTCCTGACTGAAAGGCCGAAGACGGTAGCCATGCCCGTTTATGATCCATAAACACCTCTTATCCTACATTTCAATCCTTTGCACCTGGCTCTGCTCCTTTCCTTCTGGGCTTTTACAATGGGGAGGTTACGATTTTTATGATGGGGAGGATCGGGCGAAGAATGGAAAACTGTCGAGAGAATCTGATTGAATACTGAAAACCTACAACTAATTATTGTTTGATGTCAAATTTACTGTTTGTTTGGGATGCCGGGTTGGGCATGAGAAATATTCGTGTAATGTTGCCTAAAGACATTTTGCGTGTATTTAAAGAGTAACCCACTTAATGCAATTCGAACAGTCTCGTAGATTCTGCCTCTGTGTGGTTCCTATGATTTCTGTGTCCCTGCAGTAAATAAACCTTGGTCTTTGACGCCGCCATCGAGAAGCCCGTGTCTCTGTTTATTTGTGCACCGAGACAGGAGGAACTCAGGGGTCTTCGGGTGTTGGTTCCCTGACACCTCTGGACTCTTAAAAGTCCAGAACCTCAACTCCACCACTGCACAGACATAGAGGTCTTTTGTGGCTGTTATTGACTTGTTTACCTTTTATGCCACTTCATGAAACACCCCAAGTTATTCCATCAATCATCGCCAATCCTACTGACTAACCGCTAAGAGTATAGTATGTGGTCATCATCATCATGGTGTCCAACTCAGTCTGTAGTGTTCCGAGTGAGTCCAGATTCCATATTCAAAAATGCAATTAATCGGCCTGCAGTAAAAGTACAATTTTGTTATTAAACAACAAGAAGCGAAACATTGACTTGAGTCACTTTTAGTGTGTAGATTAAATACTAGTACACTTCATGTACAACAACAACACAAACACCAATCACTCAGAGTCAGCGTCCAATGCATGCCATCTCTACCTGTTTTCATCTTAAGGGGCAGTCCCTCTTGGCTTAGAAAGGAGGATTGCTACAGTCATGTTCTTGGGACTTGACGAAGCAGGCACACATTTCTTGTACTATTCTCTCCATCCAATGTCTGGCTTGAGGGAAATGGATTTATGGCAAGTCAGGATGGATGGAGCAGGACTCAGAGGAGTGGACTTCTTTAATAAATACACACAGTTGCAACTCCAATACACACAAATAATCAAAGTAAATAAGGAAGAAATAAAGTAACAATTTGAAAGCCTAGTTCTAAGGGAAGTAGAGCTCGTCCTCAAACTCTGGTGGTTCACCAGAAGCAGGTCTTCTACCACACTACTTCCGTCACCTAAATCACTTTTCTCCTCTTCCTGCTGTGCTTCAGGAATGGTGTAATCCGGTGGTATAAAGTACTGATTCATTTTAATCATGGTTAACCTCTCCACGTGTTGGGGCAAGAGACTGTTTAATTTTCACTGTTACAATGGCACCAGCAGCACTGAAATCATGCTCAGAAGAGATACTTGTGACAGGGCAAGCCAGATAGTTCATAACCAGCCTGCTGATCACTGGCCAATGGCGACTTTTCCCATACCAATACAGCAATGCGTTTTGATCAATGTAGTCCTCTGTTGGGTCATCCAGATAGGCCTGGACCATCCGCTCAATACTCAAGGGTGCTGCACTTTGCCCGGCCTCTTTTGCCTTTGCATTTGCATCAGCACTGGACCTAACAAGCCCTTGCTGTAGAAACCATTCCTGTGCCGGTTTTACTGGGACTGATGACCCTGTTCTTTCTGTTGTTGATGTTGGTGGTTTTGACTGCTGTGAGCCAAACGCACTGCCCTCAGGCTCTGAAGTTGAACTTGATGCCGGCTGCCCTGCAGTACTTGTTGTGGGCTGGAGTAGCGTGCCTAATTTCCAGCAGGTCTTTTTCAAAGCAACTGGCTACCGCAGCTATCTAAGTTTTGTACTTATCAACATCCACTTGTGAAAAAGGAATTAATGTGTTAGTGTTCAGTACTGCTTTGTACCGTGGATCCAGAATTGTGGCAGAAATGTAATGGTTGGATATCACAATCTCAGTTTGTACCCTTGTATTTTCAGCTAAGCGAAAGGTCATGCCTTTCACAGTAGCATCCCCTAGTCTGCGCATGACAAATTCATTGATTGGTCTGTACTGCTCAATCAGATGTCAAGCATGTATTAAGTTGAGTTCCAACGAGTTGGCACCTCCTGGTTGAGTGTTTTAACTGGCACTCTGCACTCATGTTGAATGATCCTCAGCTGCTATCAGGCTTTAAAAGAATGACTGAAATGTGTGCCTATTCTTCGGCAGGTGGTCAGTAAGTTGATGACTTGGTATTCTTTTTTCAGAAAGTCTTGAACAATGATGTTAATGCAGTGAGCCAAACACAAGCCCCTGAAATAGCCACCATCGCCCATGGCCTTAACTATATTACTGTCATTGTCCGTGGCATCAAAACCAATGTAAGCCCTCTTGCATGCAGCCATTCAAAGACCTTGCTGTTAAACTCTTCCAACATGTTTGCAGCAGTATGAGAGTTCCCCATGGCAAACATGGCTACATTTGCATGATTCCGAGTGGCATTAAAAATCTCAGCAGTGTCAACACCTGCAGATAACTTTTCTATAACCCCCACAAAAGAGATCCAGTGTGCAGTGATGCACATGTAATCAGTGACTTGGCAACTGGTCCACATGTCTGTTGTCATGTGGATACTGTGAACAACACTCCGCAGCAAAGCTTGTCCAAGCAATTCAAGCACATCATGATGTAGTGCTGGAACAGCAACTCTGGCAAAATAAGACCGACTGGGAACCTTCCATGTTGTGCTGATGGCTGTCACAAGTTCAAGAAAACCCACCCCTTCCACAAAAGAAAAAGGGAGAAGGTCCAGCGCTAACACTTTAGCCAGCTTCGCATTGTACAAACATGTTTTTGGGTGGTTGCGTTCGTACTGCCCCTCCGACCTAAACATGCTGAGAATGGTAGGCTGGATGTATTTTTTTTCTGGTGCCACTGATGCAGGTGACTTCTTGATGCCAGATGTTTTTAGGCTCAACCCGCACTTTTTTTTGTTTAGGTACTCTGTTACCTTGGTGTCTCACTCTCAGCCTGACCCTTACTCTTGTACCACTAAGATGTTGCTGAGGCTGATGAGGATGTGGGTGGTACCACTGCACTGCTGGGAACAGGGCTACTGTGTGTTCCAGAGAAAAGGTCTCCCTCTTGTTCACTTTCAACTGCAATGTTATCTCCACCAACAGCAATGGGTGCCATTTTTCTTGTTTGACCTTTAATGTGTTCCTCCCACTGGATCAAGTGTGTGTTTTCAGATGGGTTGTTTGGCCTCCGGTACCAAAGTTTGTACCAAGCTTACCCCGGATAACACCTTGTTTACAAATGGAACAAAAAGCAACGTTCTCCTCCTTACTGCTATCTGAAAAGAAGTCCCAAACTGGGGAGGTGAACTTTCTGGAGCAGCTGTAGGTGCCACTTGCAATGCCAGATGAACTGAAGGGTGGGCGTGGAATCTGACTCTGTGCATTACCACTACCTACTTCTACTGAGGCGGTTGTGGTCGATGTAGGTCGCTGCCGGGCCTTTGTAAATGCAAATATGGAAGCTGGAGGTGGTGTTGGTGTTACCTGTGTTGGTAGTATCCGTGTCACATCCCTCACAGCAATTTGGGATGAGGTAATGTCGGTCTACACTGGGGCGGGACTGATGTCCATGATGACTGGCTCGTCATCATCCTCCTCTTCTACATCTAATTCCATTACACTAAGGCTTTCTGGAACCTTATTTTTCCCTACCCTTGTCTTGTTGCATCTCTCACTCTAAGACTGAGGTGGTGGCTTCCAAGGGGCATCTAGATCATCAGAAGGGGGGCTGGCAGAAGAACTTGATGGACTAACCCTCCTTTTCCTTGCTGGGGCACTGGAAGACAATGGATCTCTAGAAGAGTGGCTTGCTCTTCTTCCTCTGCAGGAAGCTTGATTTACTGAACTGCCCCTACTTCAGGAGGAAACACTGCTAATGTGGGCGGTGGTTGCAGCTGTTGTTGTCCACTTATCTGAGTTTCCTGCGTTGATTGGGTACTACTTTGCGATAACGATAAGTCAATTTCAGCATAGCTACTCGTTGGCGTTGTCGTGATGAGACTGGCTGCCTCTGTGATAGACATGGGCTTGGGCCTAGATTTGTGGGGTGGGTCTACTAATGCAGGGGTGCTGCTCCCAGCTTGATCCCCAGACACCGCTACTGCAGGCGCAATTTTTGTTTTCCCAAAAAAGATCTTGGTGGGCACACCAGAAGTGGTAAGTGGCACTTCCTTCTTCTCACTGGCAACTTTCTTTGGGGCCATCTTCTTCAGATGTCAGCAGCATGCAGTGGCACAAGTTGAAGAGATGTCTGTGGTCACATGTCATGTGATGTCGTGCGCAGCAGGACTTCTGTCTGGCAGTACAATGGCTGATGACTCCTCCTCCTCTTTTGTGCACCTAAATGCAAAGAAGCAAGAAGAACATCAGTGAAACATGGCATTTATTGTTGTGGTTCAATTTTCTACTGTACAAATAAACAAATCTAATATATAACTTAGTGTGTGGTCACACTTGTTAGTGTTATTATTAATATTATTAAAATGTTTTAACTCAGTTATTAAATTTGTTTAACAACAGTGTAGCCATTCGTACTGTGTACACTGAGGAAGGATAGGAAAGACAAAGAACAAAAACACAAATGTAATGGAACCTGGTTGGCATTGTGAATGTGATTGTGTATCACGTGGGAGGCAGCATCATTCAGAAAGCTGCAGCTGGCATTGGGGATGGAAGCAATAAGCCAAGAGGAACAAAGGAAAGCCATGCAGGCATATGGCAAAAGCAGCACACTAACTACCACCACAAAATGGCCACCAGCCACATGGTCACTCACACAACAACAAGGAGGCCTGTAAAACAATGAACTCAAGCAGGCATATATGGCCAGACAAAGGAGGCATGCTAAACAACACAACTTTAATGCAACAATGCAAAAATGAAAATCCACAGGGCTGAAGAAAAGGTTTGCAAGTCACACAACAACCACACTCACCCAACAAAGGCATTTATTTAACACACATGACAAACATGAAATTTACCCCCAAAATAAAATTTTGCAATTTAATCCAATGCCATCCATGTCATAAATCATGTTTAAGTTCAACAGACACAACAGAAACAGTTGTTTCATGCACACATGAGTAGCTTTGGGCCTACTGGCTGAAATGACTATTGGCAGACTACTGGGCTAGTGAATTAAATAAATGTTGCAAATTGATTGCAAATGTTGGAGAAAATGTATGAACTTTGCAACATGTTTCCTTCATAAAAGAAAACTAGTAGAAAAATTACATACAAAGTAAAACAAATAGGCCCCTACTGAACCTACAGGCCACCCACGACAATAAATTTGAAAAAAACAATGAAGAGTACCAAAAAATGCAGGTGCAGGTTTTACTCTGCATTCTACGCATAACGCAGAGTTGCCAAAAATCTGCAAACTCCGCAAGCAGAGCAGAGTTTTCTGCCCAGGGTTACTCTCTTCTCACAAATGGACCCACAGAGGCAGATAGAGTCAATAATATGTTAACCCATACCTCGACCATTTGTATCCAGTACATACCGGGAACCTCTCTTCTCGTATGTGTGGACACAAAGAGGCAGCTACAGTCAATAATAAATTAACCCATACCCTGACCGTCAGTATCCAGTACATACTGGGGACCTCTCTTCTCATATGTGTGGACCCACAGAGGCAGCTACAGTCAATAATAAATTAACCCATACCCTGATCATCAGTATCCAGTACATACCGGGGACCTCTCTTCTCATATGTGTGGACCAGCAGAGGCAGCTACAGTCAATAATAAATTATACCCATACCCTGACCGTCAGTATCCATTGCATACCGGGGACCTCTCTTCTCACATATGTGGACCCACAGAGGATGATAGAGTCAATAATACATTAAAGCTAAGCACAGAGCTGAACCCCTCACACCTCTTCTTTAAATGCTGCAAACAGTGACTTAAATCGTGTGAACTAACTCAAGATAAGGGCTCCCTACAGTCACTCATACAGGACAGCAAAATGCTTGTGACAGAGACCATCCTGAGGCTCCAACACTTTCTCAACCCAGTGACAGTCCTCTCTTCTACTCGTCTGTGTTAGCCCCTTGTCAGGGGTATGAAGCACTACACAAATATACCAGCACTGCAACAAAGCACCTGTGTCATTTTTCTTGGTATACAATTACATATGTATACTATATCATGGTGGTTCCAACTGTTCATCAGGCACACACTGGTACATGCATGTTCCCGTACATTGCAACATGTGCGCAGGTGTATACAAGCAATTACCAGCACACATGCACATCTTGACACAAACTCCTAGTAAGGGGTTTGTGTATTGCATGAGAGATATCACATAACAATAACTGAGTACCTGCAACATTGATCTTCCACTACATTCTAGGCAAGAATATAGTCACCATTCTCAATGTAAGTTATTCTTGGGATTTGCAACCATACTGGTGCATACAGGTGAATAATGTCCCTTGTGTGTGCGTATTGCTTTCTGTATGTATCCTGGTGTACACTGATCAAAAACAGCCCTTGTATGTACATACTGCTTCCTGTATATATGCTGGTGCACAGTGATTAATAATGGCCCTTACGTTTGCCTACTGCTTCCTGTATATATTCTGGTGCATACTGATCAATAATGGCCCTTACATGTGCATACTGCTTCCTGCATGTATCCTGGCGCTCACTGATCAACAATGCCCCTGGCATTTGCATACTGCATCCGGTATATATAGTCTGGTGTGCATTTATTAATAATGTCCCCTGTGTGTGCATGCTGCTTCCTGTATATATTCTGGTGCGCCCTGATCAATAATGGCCCTTACATATGCATACTGCGTCTGCTATATATTTTGATACACACTGATCAATAATGGCCCTTGCATTTGTCTACTGCTTCTGATATGTATATTCTAGTGAACACTGATGAATAATGGCCCTTGCATCTGCATACTGCTTCTAATATATATTCTGGTGTATACTGATCAATAATGACCCTTGCCTGTGCATACAGTTTCCAGTATTTACATCCAGTGCATAATGATCAATACTGGCCCTTGCATGTGTATACATCTTTCGGTATGTATTCCGGTGCATACTAATCAATAGTGGCCCTTGCATTTAAATACTGCTTCCAGTATATATTCTGGTGCATACTGATCAATAACAACCCTCAAGTGTGATTACTGCTTCCAGGATATATGCCGGTCTCACTGTTCAATAATGGCCCTTGTGTGTGCATACTGCTTCAAGTGAATATTCCGGTGCACATTGATCAATAATGGCCCTTGCATGTGCATACTGCTTCCAGTATATATTCCGGTCCACACTGATCAACAGTGGCCCTGGCACTTATGTGTTTTGTAAATACTACTTTCAGTATATATTCTGGTGTACAGTGATCAATACAGGCCATTGTGGTGGCATACTGCTTCTGATATGTACAAAATGATCCTGCAAGAAAGACGGACCAATGCCATGCAAGGCCTTAAAAACAATACACAAGGCTTTGAAATCGATGCGCTGGGGTACAGGAATGATGTAGTAAATACACTTGTAAAATATTGTTGATTCTAGGTGCATTTACACATTATTGTATTTGCTGTTGGAGATCTACAACTGCACTGTTGGTGTATCCTAGCTGAATCCATGAATGTACTCACTCACCTATTCATCCATTCATGTACATACCAGTCCAAACAGATTTCAGTCCACGCATTCATGTATTTTACAACTGATTCATGCAAGTTTTCTATTGTTTTATTCACGTAATCACTTATTCAACACTTCATACTTGAAGTTTCCGATCCATCCGTGCAGTCACAGCCATTATTACCCAAGCACTCTGTCATTTACTCATCCATTCAACTGTTGATTCATTTCTCACAGTCTCCAGGTCACAGGTCCATACATACACACACTCGTAAATACACAGAGAAGAATATTCTCCTATAAAGAAGGCAGACCTAATATCTTTGCCAATGCTTGTTTTTATTACTGACACTCCACATCTCACTGCATCTGTTCTATTACCCAATGCACAGATTCCCCATTATTGAACACACACATTTCCCTTTAGTCCATACATAAACGTTCCGCTGCCATGTGCACGTCACAGTCCTCAGCAGTTACAAGTGCTATCATTTATCACATATCTTGCTGAAGCTTTAAGTCCACATATTTCCTACGATGTATGATAGACCTGTCAGCCTTAGCGTGGTCTTCCCCCAAACTCTTTCCCTTCTTACCCCGTCTTCTGTCTGATTCTTTTTGTTGACCTTAGAACTCTGAGGACTTTACCACTGCTGACCCATGTTATAGTACCTGTGCTTCTCGCCAAAACATGGTTAAAACTGGTATATATCCTCAAATGGGATATTTAATTTATCTGTCAGTCCTTAGTAGAGTATACTACCTGTGCCCTGGGTCTGTAAATTAAATGCTTCTTGTGGGCCTGCAGCACTGATTGTACCACCTACACAAGAAGTCCATTAACCATATGTCAGGCCTGCCACAGCAGATCCTGTGTGGCAGTTTACTACCACTTCAACTTGGTATTTAAAAACCCTTGCCAAGCATTAAGGTAGGCCATAAGTAGCTCATAGAGCAGCATACTGTGTACATAAAAGGTAGAACACATACTTTTAAATTTTGCAGGTACTGGTAGTGAAAAACACCAATATTTGTATTTCTCTACTGTGAGACCTTCTCCTCTCATAGGTTAACATTGGGAATTCCTTATAACACTTTTAAGCTGTAATGTCTGATTAGAAAGGAGCATCTCTGTCATGGAATGGTAATGGCATACTTATGGGGTTGGTGACAGCTTGACTTAGTGCATTCCCTATAGACATACACACATTCAGGAAGGTTATGTGTGTCTTAGTGCCCCTCTGTACCCTTATGGCTCATCCTGGGCAGGATGGGACGGAGGAGCTGGCACTTACAGTCGAATAGGCAATGTCCTGTCCCTACACAAAGAGATGATTACCCCCACAGATAGTATTGAGCCATTGCTGGGAAGAAAGGACTTTTGTGATTTTCAAAGACCCTTTTTTGAAGTCAGCTCTACTTCAAAGGCACAACTGGGTATAAGTACTGGGTAATTTATCCAACCAAGTCAGACACATCTGGACCTGTAAAGAACCTCTGTGAGAAGAACTGCTCTGCTGCTACAAATGACTGACACTCTGATGGACTGCTGACCTGGAAGACCTGCTTTTCTGCTGTGCTGCTTTGCTGCCGGCTACTCTCTGACCCTGCTGAGGGAGAGCTGGGCTCTGTCTTGCAACCAAAGTGACCTCCTGGCTTGCCTCTTGTTGCTTGAGACTCGGAGATATCAAAGTCTCTACTCCTACTTCTGTGCTTGGTCCATTGGAAGTGGACCCAGATACTTCTTCCAGAGAAATCGATCCCTCTTTAGCCTGCGTGTAGAAGAAGCGGCCCATTGACCATGTTGCAGGAGAATAATTGGTGCATCGCACTCAGAACTAGAGCATCACATTCAGCGCATGACGCATGGGAACCGTTCATTGCTGCCACACCAGTGGGGAGAGATCGATGCATCCCCTCAACTGCATTGGAGAAACCCAGCTCATCTCACTCGGAACCAACCAACTCGGATTCAGCGCTTCGCCTTCAGAACAGACGCATAACCTCGATTGTGGGGTTGACACCAATGCATCACTCATTTGCACCCTGCATCTTTCTGGTGCAAAGAGGATCAGCTTACTTTGTTCATTGGGCCTGCGTGGCTCCTGTAATTGGCCTGTGCTCCATCATGGTTGGCCCGAACTCTTGACTTTGCCCCAGTATAGCGTGACCAGATAACCCCCATCTTTAAAAATGTATCTCTCGACTTTTACTTATTGGATTTTTGCCATTTTGGTCTTCATTTATTTACAAAATGATTCTTTATTTTTCTAACCTGGTGTGAAGTTTTTTTTGTGGTGCTTTCACTGTACTACTGTGTGTTGTGTTGCACAACTATTTTAAACATTGCCTCTTTAGATAACTGACTGCTCTGTGCCAAGCTACCTGCACAGGTTATCTGTAAATATGTATCTGACTTACCCTGAGTAAGGTTTTGAGTCTTGCTTGGATAGGGTGCATACCTCTGCAAACCATAAATACAATTTCTAACAATGTAGCATATATGTTTATCTCTAGAACAGAATACTGCTGTGCTTCAGAGACAGACAGGGCCAGGTCATTGATCAAGATTCCTTGATTAGAAAAATCGCCTGTTCAATAAACTGATCACTCGTCAGATGAAAAGTATTTTCAAATATGCATGTTGTCCAGGTGTGAGCAGGGCCCACCAGGGAGCTCCCACCAGGAGCCGTCCTGCATGCTGTAATTAATGTTATTGAAGACACCTGTCGGCCTCCAGACAGAGGCTATTTCTGATGGCGGCAGCTGGTAAGGAGGAGGGCTTGTTAGAGACACCAATGGGAGGGAGTGTCGTGGGAGGGGTCATTTTTGTGAACAAGAATCACAATAACATGCTAGAGATGCCAGGAGGCGGTAACGTATGGGGAGAGCTCACCTGTGTGAACAAGAATCACAAAAAACAAAGAGAAGACATTCCAAAAACACATCTTTTCTTGTGCCTTCCATCTCCCAGAGCTCCCTGGGCCTTCGGGAAACATTCTTCCACCACAGAGAAGCTTTCAGTACAGCATCTATCACACTGCCACAATGAAGCATTCATCTATCAGTTGTACATCATGTACCACACCACCATAATAAAGCTTTCACCTGCATTGTACAGTGGCTAGCATACTGCCACAGAGAAGCATTCACCTGTGAGCAGTACATCATGTATCACACCCCCACAGTGAGAAATTCACTTGTGATGTGTGCAGCATATATCACAGCACCACAGTGAAACATTCGCTTGTGATTTGTACAGCATCTATCACACCCCCACAGTGAAACATTCATCTATCAGTTGTACATCATGTATCACACCACCATAATAAAGCTTCACCTGCATTGTACAGTGGCTAGCATACTGCCACAGAGAAGCATTCACCTGTGAGCAGTACATCATGTATCACACCCCCACAGTGAGAAATTCACTTGTGATGTGTGCAGCATATATCACACCCCCACAGTGAAACATTCATCTATCAGTTGTACATCATGTATCACACCAACATAATAAAGCTTCACCTGCATTGAACAGTGGCTAGCATACTGCCACACAGAAGCATTCACCTATGAGTTCTACAGCATCTGTCACAATGCCACAGTGAAACACCCATCTATCAGTTGTACATCATGTATCACACCAACACATTAAAGCTTTCACCTGCGATGTACAGTGACTAGCATACTGCCACAGAGAAGCATTCACCTATGAGTTGTACATCATGTACCACACGCCCACAGTGAAACATTCATATGTGATTTGTAAAGCATCTGTCACACCACCACAATGAAGTCTTCACTTGTGGATTATGCGGCACCTGTTTCACCACTCCAGTGAAACATGAATCAGTAAGTTGGCCAGCTTCTATGACTGTAAAGCATCCCCTTATAGGTTGTACAGAATCTCTCACACCACCAGAGTGGAGCAAACACCTGTGTGTTGTACAGTAGACCGTCCCCCCAGTTCAATATGCATTGGTACAGTGCACTGTTAGCCCGTCACACTGCACCAGTGATGCATCCTCTCTGCACCACCCCGTCTGCAGAACATCCTGCATACCAGTACTGTGGATTACCCTTGCAGCGTGCAGCATGTGTCGGTACTGTGCACTGTTAGTCTGTCACACTGCACCATTGAGGCACTGTTGATTGTCCACTCAGTCCAGTGTGCATCGGTACAATACACTTTTATTCAGTTACTCTTACCAGTGCCACATCCTCTCTTCTACACCCTGTCTGTAGAACATCCTCCAAACAGTACTGTGGATTACCCTCCCAGAGTGCAGAATGTATCGGTATAGTGCACTGTTAGTCTGTCATACTGTACCTGTGATGCACCCTCTCTGCACCACCCTGTCTCTGAAACACCCTCCATACAAGTACCATGAATTACCCAACCCAGAGTGCAGCGTGCATCGGTACAGTGCACTATTAGTCTGTCATACTGCACCTGTGATGCACCCTCCCTGCACCACCCTGTGTGTAGAACACCCTCCATACAAGTACCGTGAATTACCCAACCCAGAGGGCAGCGTGCATTGGTACAGTGCACTGTTAGTCTGTCACACTGCACCTGTGATGCACCCTCCCTGCACCACCCTGTGTGTAGAACACCCTCCATACAAGTACCATGAAATACCCAACTCAGAGAGCAGCGTGCATCGGTACAGTGCACTGTTAGTCTGTCATACCATACCAGTGATGCACCCTCTCTGCACCACCCTGTGTGTAGAACACCCTCCATACAAGTACCATGAATTACCCAACCCAGAGGGCATCGTGCATTGGTACAGTGCACTGTTAGTCTGTCACACTGCACCTGTGATGCACCCTCTCTGCACCACCCTGTGTGTAGAACACCCACGATACATGTACCATGAAATACCCAACCCAGAGAGCAGCGTGCATCGGTACAGTGCACTGTTAGTCTGTCATACCGTACCAGTGATGCACACTCTCTGCACCACCCTGTATGTAGAACACCCTCCATACAAGTACCATGAATTACCCAACCCAGAGTGCAGCGTGCATCGGTACAGTGCACTGTTAGTCTGTCATACTGCACCTGTGATGCACCCTCTCTGCACCATCCTGTCTGCAGAACATCCTCCAAAACAGTACTGTGGATTACCCTCCCAGAGTGCAGCTTGCATCGGTACAGTGCACTGTTAGTCTGTCATACTGTACCAGTGATGCACCCTCTCTTCTCCACCCTGTCTGCAGAACATCCTCCGAAACAGTACTGTGGATTACCCTCCCAGAGTGCAGCTTGCATCGGTATAGTGCACTGTCAGTCTGTCATACTGCACCTGTGATGCACCCTCTCTGCACCACCCTGTCTGTGAAACTCCCTCCATACAAGTACCATGAATTACCCTCCCAGAGTGCAGCATGCATCGGTATAGTGCACTGTCAGTCTGTCATACTGCACCTGTGATGCACCCTTTCTGCACCACCCTGTCTGTGAAACACCCTCCATACAAGTACCATGAATTACCCAACCCAGAGACCAGCGTGCATCGGTACAGTGCACTGTTAGTCTGTCATACTGCACCTGTGATGCACCCTCTCTGCACCACCCTGTCTGTGAAACACCCTCCATACAAGTACCATGAATTACCCAACCCAGAGAGCAGCGTGCATCGGTACAGTGCACTGTTAGTCTGTCACACTGCACCTGTGTTGCACCCTCTCTGCAACACCCTGTCTGTGGAACACCCTCCATACAAGTACCATGAATTACCCAACCCAGAGTGCAGCGTGCCTCGGTAAAGTGCACTGTTAGTCTGTCATACTGCACCTGTGATGCACCCTCCCTGCACCACCCTGTGTGTAGAACACCCTCCATACAAGTACCATGAATTACCCAACCCAGAGAGCAGCGTGCATCGGTACAGTGCACTGTTAGTCTGTCATACTGTACCAGTGATGCACCCTCTCTGCACCACCCTGTCTGTGGAACACCCTCCATACAAGTACCATGAATTACCCAACCCAGAGTGCAGCGTGCATCGGTACAGTGCACTGTAAGTCTGTCATACCGTACCAGTGATGCACCCTCTCTGCACCACCCTGTGTGTAGAACACCCTCCATACAAGTACCGTGAATTACCCAACCCAGAGAGCAGCGTGCATCGGTACAGTGCACTGTTAGTCTGTCATACTGCACCTGTGATGCACCCTCCCTGCACCACCCTGTGTGTAGAACACCCTCCATACAAGTACTGTGAATTACCCTACCCAGAGAGCAGCGTGCATCGGTACAGTGCACTGTTAGTCTGTCATATTGCACCTGTGATGCACCCTCTCTGCACCACCCTGTCTGTGAAACACCCTCCATACAAGTACCATGAATTACCCAACCCAGAGAGCAGCGTGCATCGGTACAGTGCACTGTTAGTCTGTCATATTGCACCTGTGATGCACCCTCTCTGCACCACCCTGTCTGTGGAACACCCTCCATACAAGTACCATGAATTACCCAACCCAGAGAGCAGCGTGCATCTGTACAGTGCACTGTTAGTCTGTCATACCGTACCAGTGATGCACCCTCTCTGTACCACCCTGTGTTTAGAACACCCTCCATACAAGTACAATGAATTACCCAACCCAGAGTGCAGCGTGCATCGGTATAGTGCACTGTCAGTCTATCACACTGCACCTGTGATGTATCCTCTCTGCACCACCCTATCTGTGGAACACCCTCCATACAAGTACCATGAATTACCCAACCCAGAGGGCAGCGTGCATTGGTACAGTGCACTGTTAGTCTGTCACACTGCACCTGTGATGCACCCTCTCTGCACCACCCTGTGAGTAGAACACTCTCCATACAAGTACCATGAATTACCCAACCCAGAGAGCAGCGTGCATCGTTACAGTGCACTGTTAGTCTGTCATATCGTACCAGTGATGCACCCTCTCTGCACCACCCTGTGTGTAGAACACCCTCCATACAAGTACCATGAATTACCCAACCCAGAGGGCAGCGTGCATCGGTACAGTGCACTGTTGGTCTGTCATACCGTACCAGTGATGCACCCTCTCTGCACCACCCTGTGTGTAGAACACCCTCCATACAAGTAGCATGAATTACCCAACCCAGAGTGCAGCATGCATCGGTATAGTGCACTGTCAGTCTGTCACACTGCACCTGTGATGCACCCTCTCTGCACCACCCTATCTGTGGAACACTGTTGGAAAGGCGTTCGCCGGAGGGGGGTTCGATACACGTCTTGCCCACCCCTTTGACCCACCTCTCCCAAGTAAGCCGAACCAGGCGCGCACACCCTGAACGGCACTGCGAACAGAGGGACACCACACGTATGCTTTGTAGGACGATAGGCTCTTTATCGATGATTTCAAGGGATCTTTATGACCCAAAAGGCAAATGATACAGCAGTGGCACAACGTACCACAAGTTAGTCGTGGGGAATGGGGGTAGCGGGACAGTCCTTCAAGATAGTGTCTCTGCGAAATACCCTGCGGAAGCTCACAATCCTCGAGCTGGAGGGTGTCGTGTCTCTGGGCGATCTCTTCCTGAGTCGTCCTCAAGGGGAGCGCCGCGAGTCTCTCAGCAGGCACAGGTGGTCGGAGTTCAGGAGCCGCGATTCCGTCAGCAGGGCTCAGATGGTTCAGTAGCTGGGGGCCGCGAGTCGCTCAGCAGGCCTAGGTGGTTCAGTGCTCGAGAGCCGCGACCTCGTCCGCAGGGCTCAGATGGTTCAATAGCGAGAGGCCGCGAGTCACTCAGCAGGCCCAGGTGATTTCAGCGTTCAGGAGCCGCGACAGCGTCAGCAGGCTCAGATGGTTCCAGATCTTTCCTGCCTTCGTTCCTCCGGCACCCCTTGTTATACTCCGCTGGCTCTTTGAAGTCCGGAGTCCTCGCAGAGGGGGGGACTGGGGTGACGGAGGGGGTTCGGCGGGACTTCCTGCCGCTCAGTCCTTTAGTCTTTTCAGGTGGGTCTGGGAGGGACCCCAGACGCTCGGCAGGGGAGGCGCCTGCTCCCCAGGGGCCTGGTGGCCGATCGAGTCCTCCCTGGGAAGGCGACCCGAGGTGTGACTGGGCTGGCGCCTCTGGGTCTGGCTCGAGGGTTCCCGCTCCCTCGGGTGGACATGCGTGGTAGGGTGTTTGAGTCTGTCAGGCCTCTGGCCGGCCCGCGGATCGGGGGTGGCTGGGGCGTCCGGAGCCGGAGATGTCGTGTCTTGAGGGTGGTTGCAGGTTGGCTGGATGATGGAGAGGGCAACGCCGTGAGGCCGGTCTCACACGCGTCCCCCCCAGCTGAAAGGCGTGGAGAACTACCCATCCACTGGGGGGTTCTCCTCGCCGAAGCGGAAGAACCTGGACAGGCCGTCGGCGTTGGCATGATTCGCCCCGGGGCGATGTTCGACCGTGAAATCCATTCCTTGGAGGGAGATGGACCATCGTAGTAGTTTGGGGTTCTCCCCCCTCATCCGCATTAACCATTGCAAGGGCCGGTGGTCCGTCTGTACTCGAAAATGGGTTCAGAACAAGTAGGGCCGCAGTTTCTTGAGGGCCCAGACTACGGCAAAGGCCTCTCGCTCAATAGTACTCCAACGCTGCTCCCTCGGCAGCAGCCTTCGGCTGATGAAGGCTATGGGCCGATCAATGCCCTTGTCGTCGAACTGTGAGAGTACGGCCCCGATGCCGTGTTCGGATGCGTCGGTCTGGACCACGAACTCTTGGGAGTAGTCAGGGGCCTTGAGTACGGGAGCGGTGCAGATGGCGGTTTTCAAGGCGTCGAACGCCTGCTGGCACTGGGTGGTCCACTGCACCTTCTGCGGAAGCTTTTTGGAGGTCAACTCTGTGAGGGGCCCTGCGATACTACCATAGTTTTTAATGAACCTCCGGTAGTATCCCGTAAGGCCCAGGAAGGCTCGAACCTCTGTCTGCGTGGTGGGGGGCTCCCAGAACTTGATGGCATCGATCTTCGGCTGGAGAGGAGCGACCTGGCCGCTGCCCACCTGATGCCCCAGGTAGACCACGGAGCCTTGCCCGAGCTGGCATTTGCTGGCTTTCACTGTTAGGCCTGCTTGGCGCAGGGCCATTAGTACTTGTCGGAGGTGCTGGAGATGCTCGTGCCATTGAGAGCTGAATACGGCGATGTCGTCAAGGTACGCTGCGCTGAACTCCTCGAGTCCGGCCAGGACCTTGTTCACCAACCGCTGGAACGTGGCGGGGGCGTTTTTCATTCCGAACGGCATGACCCTGAAGCGGTAGTGGCCATCTGGCGTGGAGAAGGCAGAGCGCTCTTTCGCTCTTTCCGTGAGAGCGATCTGCCAGTATCCGCAGGTCAGGTCGAAAGTGCTGAGGAACTGGGCGGCCCCCAGGCGGTCGATGAGCTCGTCGGCTCGGGGAATAGGGTGAGCGTCTGCGCGGGTGACCGCGTTGAGCCCCCGATAGTCTACACAGAATCTTAGTTCGGGGGCGGCCCCTGGGGAGGCCGCCTTCGGGACCAGAACCACCGGGCTGGCCCAGGGGCTGTCGGAGGGCTCGATGACTCCTAGGGTGAGCATTTTCTGTACTTCGGTCTTGATGCAGGTGCGGACTCGGTCAGGCACCCGGTAGGCTCGGTGTCTCACAGGCGGGCAGTCGCCAGTGTCCACGTCGTGGACACACCAGTCGGTCACCCTTGGAATGAGGGAGAAGAGGTCTGCGAATTGTCCGAGCAGCTGGCGGCAGTCGTCGGCCTGTCGGGGAGTGAGGGTGGCCGACAGTTTCACTCCCTCCACGGACCCGTCCAGTTCTTTCATGCACAGGAGGTCGGGCAGGGGTTTGGTGTCTTCTTCTGCCCCCTCATCGGTGGCCAGTAGCAAACTCAATTCTGTCCGTACAAAGTGGGGCTTGAGACGGTTTACGTGGAGGACCCGGAGGGGGTTCCGTGGGGACTGTACATCGACCAGATACGTGACCTGGCTCTTCCGTTCGACCACCTTGAAGGGACCAGTCCATTTGTCTTGTAGGGCGCAGGGTTTCACCGGAGCCATGACCCAAACCTGCTGGCCCGGCTGGAACTCGACCAGGGTTGAGTTTTGGTCATACCAGCGCTTCATTTCTTCTTGGCTGGCCTCGAGGTTGGCCTCTGCAAGTTCTCTAAACTTCCTCGTCTGGTTGCGGAGTGCCAGGATGTAGCGGAACACATCAGGGGGTGTCCCCCGGGGGCTTGTCTCCCAGCCCTCTTTGACCAGGCTCAGGGGCCCTCGGACGGGATGCCCGTACAGCAGTTCGAAGGGGCTGAACCCCAGAGACTTTTGGGGGACCTCCCGGTACGCGAACAGGAGGCAAGGGAGGAGGATGTCCCACTTCCGGCGCAGGGGCTCTTCGAGGCCCAGGATCATTCCCTTTAGAGTTCTGTTGAAGCGTTCCACCAGGCCGTTGCCCTGGGGGTGGTAGGGGGTCGTGAACTTATACGTGACTCCGCACTGCTGCCACAGGGACTTCATGTAGCGGGATATAAAGTTCGTGCCGCGATCACTCACAACCTCGCGGGGAAATCCGACACGGGAGAAGATCCCCATGAGAGCCCGGCCCACCACGGGGGCCGTCACGGTGCGGAGGGGGATGGCTTCGGGGTAGCGGGTGGCATGGTCCACCAGGACAAGGATGAATCTGTGGCCCTGGGCGGTCTTCGGGTCCAGGGGTCCCACTATGTCGATGCCGACCCGCTCGAACGGGGTACTCACAACGGGGAATGGTTGTAAGGGGGCTTTGCGCTTTCCGCCACTCTTCCCACTGCCCTGGCACGTGAGGCAGGACTTGCAGTGTGTTTCTACATTCGCCCGCATCTTGGGCCAATAGAAGTGGGTCACCAATCGCTGGTATGTCTTGTCTTGGCCTAAGTGTCCTGCCAAGGGTACATCGTGGGCCAGGCCCAGGAGGAGGCTCCGGAACCGCAGGGGTACCACCAGTACTCATGCTGCGCCTAGCTCTGCGGACTTCTGCTCGCTGTAGAGGAGGCCATTGTCCCAATAGACCCAATGGGTTCCGGTTTGGTCACCGGCGACCTGGGCTTCGGCTTGTTGTCTGAGTCCCTCGAGGGAGGGGCAAGTGGTCTGTTCCTGGCAGAACTCTTCGCGGGAGGGCCCCCCTTCGCAGCGCCACTGGGCCAACTCTGGCAGTTCTTCGAGTTCCATCGGGGCCTCTGGGGCGGAAGGTTCCGGTCCTTCCCCTGGGTTAGTGTCTCCTTCCCCCTCGGAAGGAGGGTGGTCTGCTTCTGGTAGGGGGTCCCTGCTCTCGGGGACAGTGTTTGGTAAGAGGGCTTCCCCGCCCTTGGAGAGAGGCAATCGTGCGGTCATGGAGCGCGTGGTGGCGCAGACCCATTCTGGTAGGCCCATCATCTCCAGGTGGGCTCTTCGTTCTACCTGCCCCCACGGGGAACTCTCCAGGTCGTTGCCCAGGAGGCAGTCTACGGGCTGCGAGGTCCGGACCGCTACCTTCAGTTCTTCGGAGACCCCTCCCCACTCGAAGGGCACCAGGGCCATCTGGCAGAGGCTCTCAGAATTGTCGGAGGATATGACCGGACAGAGGGCCCCGGCCAGGATCTGGTCTTCTGAAATTAGGCTGCGGTGGACCGCGGTGACACTCGCCCCGGTGTCGCGGAGGCCCTCGACTCGGTGGCCGTTGATGGTCACCCGCTGTCGGTACTTTTCTGT
Source organism: Triturus cristatus (assembly GCF_964204655.1). Lineage (NCBI taxonomy): Eukaryota > Metazoa > Chordata > Amphibia > Caudata > Salamandridae > Triturus > Triturus cristatus. Next base: position 26,819,789 of record NC_140593.1, on the reverse strand, counting down.
GTTGGCGGGCAAGGGTGTCCCGGGGACCATTTCACGATCACCAAGGGAGACCAGGGCCATGGCCGCCGGTTCCCATTCCTCGGAGTCTTCCATTTCTTCCCCCAGAGCCACGGAGGCCATCTGCCGGGCCGTGGGGTTGGTCGTCGTGGTTCGCTGATACTGGGGACACTGGGGGTCATTGGCGTAGTGCCCGGGCTGCTGGCAGCGGAAGCAGGTGATCCTAGCTCGTGGACCTGGTCGTCCTGGGGCTCCGGTGCTGGCGGGAGACTGGGCCAAACCCGCCGCTGGTGGGCTGCTGGGGGGGCTGGTGGAGGACCCCCCGGCAAAGTCTCTTGGTCGGCCGTGGTTCCCTCCGCCCCTCCGGCGGGGGGGGCCCTGACTGTTGCGGCCGTAGTCCCCCACGGGGCCCCGGGTGGCCCGGGTGTTCACTCAACGATCAGCCTCAGCGGCCAGCTTCCGAGGGTCGGTAAGTTTACTGTCTAGGAGATGCTGGCGCAGTTCTATAAAGCAATTGGCCGCTAAATGCTCCCAGGCGATCAGATCGAACAGTTCTTCGAAGGTGGAGACCTTGCTGCCCTTGATCCAACTGTCCAAGGCGCGGCTGTAAAAGTTCACGTATTCGACCCACGTGGTGCCCGGTATCTTTTTGCAATCTCGGAACCGTTGTCGGTACATTTCGGGGGTGAGTCCATACCGGCCCACGAGGGCTTCCTTCATGTGGCTGTAGGAGTTCATGACCGTGGAGGGCAGATCGAGCAGGGTGTCCCTTCCTTCGCTTAAGAACCGGCCCCATAGGCCAGCCCCCCAATCCTTTTGCGGGATTCGATGAGAGGTCATGGCGACTTCATAGGCCTTAAACCACTGCTGAATATCATCGTTCTTATAATACTCCTTTACCACATCCTTGGGGATGTGAACTTTGGTTTCCCCGGTGGGAGCGGGCGGTGGATTCCCGGGTGGCTGTGACTTTTCGTGTCTAGCCCGCCACTCAATCTCCTTCAGGCCGCGCTCATGTTCTAGCTGGAGTTTCTTTTCGTCGTGCTCCCTTTGGAGTCTCTTCTCTTCGAGTTCCCCTTGTAGCCGTAACTGCTCGACGGCTAACTTCTTCTCTGCCAGTTTTATCTCTCCCTCGATTTTTTGTTTTGCCAGTTCCAGTTCGTGGTTGCGGCTTCTCTCCCGGTCCGCTAGTTCCTCGGGGGACAGGTTCCCCTCTGGCCCGTTGTTTCTCGCCGGGGTGCTTGGTGGTTCATGGGTAGAGTCTCTTTCCGTTTGGGTCGGGGGCGCCCCCGTCTCGACCCAGGCTTTCAGTACTTTCTGGAAGTCTTCCTTTGTGCTTAGTCCGGTGGTAGCGATGCCAAGGTCTTTGCAAAACTGTTTTAGTTCCCTATGCGTGTAATAGTCCAATTGTTCCTCTCGGAACGGTGAGCTTATTTCGGTACCTGCGGCACCCAGGGAGGTTTCTCCTTCTATCTCTGTTTGGTAGTGCGTCAGTCGTTCACTGCACGCTCTCTTTCGGTGTCGGCTCGGATCCCGTCGTCTGCCACCAAATGTTGGAAAGGCGTTCGCCGGAGGGGGGTTCGATACACGTCTTGCCCACCCCTTTGACCCACCTCTCCCAAATAAGCCGAACCAGGCGCGCACACACTGAACGGCACTGCGAACAGAGGGACACCACACGTATGCTTTGTAGGACGATAGGCTCTTTATCGATGATTTCAAGGGATCTTTATGACCCAAAAGGCAAATGATACAGCAGTGGCACAACGTACCACAAGTTAGTCGTGGGGAATGGGGGTAGCGGGACAGTCCTTCAAGATAGTGTCTCTGCGAAATACCCTGCGGAAGCTCACAATCCTCGAGCTGGAGGGTGTTGTGTCTCTGGGCGATCTCTTCCTGAGTCGTCCTCAAGGGGAGCGCCGCGAGTCTCTCAGCAGGCACAGGTGGTCGGAGTTCAGGAGCCGCGATTCCGTCAGCAGGGCTCAGGTGGTTCAGTAGCAGGGGGCCGCGAGTCGCTCAGCAGGCCTAGGTGGTTCAGTGCTCGAGAGCCGCGACCTCGTCCGCAGGGCTCAGATGGTTCAATAGCGAGAGGCCGCGAGTCTCTCAGCAGGCCCAGGTGATTTCAGCGTTCAGGAGCCGCGACAGCGTCAGCAGGCTCAGATGGTTCCAGATCTTTCCTGCCTTCGTTCCTCCGGCACCCCTTGTTATACTCCGCTGGCTCTTTGAAGTCCGGAGTCCTCGCAGAGGGGGGGACTGGGGTGACGGAGGGGGTTCGGCGGGACTTCCTGCCGCTCAGTCCTTTAGTCTTTTCAGGTGGGTCTAGGAGGGACCCCAGACGCTCGGCAGGGGAGGCGCCTGCTCCCCAGGGGCCTGGTGGCCGATCGAGTCCTCCCTGGGAAGGCGACCCGAGGTGTGACTGGGCTGGCGCCTCTGGGTCTGGCTCGAGGGTTCCCGCTCCCTCGGGTGGACATGCGTGGTAGGGTGTTTGAGTCTGTCAGGCCTCTGGCCGGCCCACGGATCGGGGGTGGCTGGGGCGTCCGGAGCCGGAGATGTCGTGTCTTGAGGGTGGTTGCAGGTTGGCTGGATGATGGAGAGGGCAACGCCGTGAGGCCGGTCTCACAAACACCCTCCATACAAGTACCATGAATTACCCAACCCAGAGGGCAGCGTGCATTGGTACAGTGCACTGTTAGTCTGTCACACTGCACCTGTGATGCACCCTCTCTGCACCACCCTGTGAGTAGAACACTCTCCATACAAGTACCATGAATTACCCAACCCAGAGAGCAGCGTGCATCGGTACAGTGCACTGTTAGTCTGTCATACCGTACCAGTGATGCACCCTCTCTGCACCACCCTGTGTGTAGAACACCCTCCATACAAGTACCATGAATTACCCAACCCAGAGTGCAGCATGCATCGGTATAGTGCACTGTCAGTCTGTCACATTGCACCTGTGATGCACCCTCTCTGCACCACCCTGTCTGTGGAACACCCTCCATACAAGTACCATGAATTACCCAACCCAGAGTGCAGCGTGCATCGGTACAGTGCACTGTTAGTCTGTCATACCGTACCAGTGATGCACCCTCTCTGCACCACCCTGTGTGTAGAACACCCTCCATACAAGTACCGTGAATTACCCAACCCAGAGAGCAGCGTGCATCGGTACAGTGCACTGTTAGTCTGTCATACTGCACCTGTGATGCACCCTCCCTGCACCACCCTCTGTGTAGAACACCCTCCATACAAGTACCGTGAATTACCCAACCCAGAGAGCAGCGTGCATCGGTACAGTGCACTGTTAGTCTGTCATACCGTACCAGTGATGCACCCTCTCTGTACCACCCTGTGTGTAGAACACCCTCCATACAAGTACAATGAATTACCCAACCCAGAGTGCAGCGTGCATCGGTATAGTGACCTGTCAGTCTGTCACACTGCACCTGTGATGCACCCTCTCTGCACCACCCTATCTGTGGAACACCCTCCATACAAGTACCATGAATTACCCAACCCAGAGGGCAGCGTGCATTGGTACAGTGCACTGTTAGTCTGTCACACTGCACCTGTGATGCACCCTCTCTGCACCACCCTGTGAGTAGAACACACTCCATACAAGTACCATGAATTACCCAACCCAGAGTGCAGCGTGCATCGGTACAGTGCACTGTTGGTCTGTCATACCGTACCAGTGATGCACCCTCTCTGCACCACCCTGTGTGTAGAACACCCTCCATACAAGTACCATGAATTACCCAACCCAGAGTGCAGCATGCATCGGTATAGTGCACTGTCAGTCTGTCACACTGCACCTGTGATGCACCCTCTCTGCACCACCCTATCTGTGGAACACGCTCCATACAAGTACCATGAATTACCCAACCCAGAGGAAAGCGTGCATTGGTACAGTGCACTGTTAGTCTATCACACTGCACCTGTGATGCACCCTCTCTGCACCACCCTGTCTATAGAACATTCTACATACGAGTATCATGCATTACCCCTACAGAGTGCACCATGCATCAGTACAGTGCACTGCTAATCTGTCAAACTGCACCATTGACCCACCCTCTCTGCACCACCCTGTCTGTAGAACACCCTCCATACAAGTACCATGAATTACCCCACCCAGAGAGCAGCGTGCATCGGTACAGTGCACTGTTAGTCTCTCATACTGTACCAGTGATGCACCCTCTCTGCACCACCCTGTCTGTAGAACACCCTCCATACAAGTACCATGAATTACCCAACCCAGAGAGCAGCGTGCATTGGTACAGTGCACTGTTAGGCTGTCATACTGTACCAGTGATGCACCCTCTCTGCACCACCCTGTCTGTAGAACACTCTCCATACAAGTACGATTGGTTACCTCCATACAATGCAGTGTGCATCACTCCTAAGAGCCTACACTTTCTCTAACCCAGCTGTCTAAGACAGCTAGGTTAGAGCTCATTAAAATGCACATATCTGAACGGCTTTTAAAGCACACAGCTTCCTGCAGCCGCCACTCGGCACTAGTGGCCCCACCCAGTCCTGAAAGTTAGGGGCATCTTTACAAGCCCCTAACACCACAGCAGCATCTGTGATGTTCCTGTGGCAATAGGAGCTTGTAAATAAGGCTCCCTTTCACACTAGACTTAGCGTGAAAGGGGTAGGCAACGTGTGTTGCGGTGGACACCTTCCTGCACATAAACAATCATTCCCACAATGCAGGCATCCTTGCACTATGGTGTAAGGGTGCCTACGTTGGCGCTAGGCAGCTACATTTAGTGCCAGACAGGGAGAAACGTGGGGCTGCACTGTATTGTTGTAATTTAGTTGTAAATATACCCCTCAGTTCAGGACGGGTACCTGAAAAATAAAGCAGTAATAAATGTTTTATTTTTCAGCTCTGAGACTTGTGGGGCGGCGCCCCTGATTGACTCTGGGTAGAAGATTAAAATGATGCTTTTCTGAAGACAATAAAGTGTGTGTGGGCTTATAATAGCTGCTAGAGGGCCCCCCCTCCTCATTACGGCGCATGGCACCTCTTTGACTGTAAGGTGCCCCGCCCTCTAGTCTTCCCGTGGCCGGTGAGTGCTCAGGCAGGAGATAGTGATGGGGGATCTTAGTGACTGTTCTCAAGATTTTAAATCCGAACTAACGTCCATGCAAGGAAGCAGACATGCCTTACAAGCTCCTTTGTTTTGCATCACTCCGATGAACCACGCTTCTCATTTTTAAGCACTTCCCTGAAGTCCCAAGATAACTCAGTGAGTTAAACTCTCACTGTTGAGATGCACTGTACACCCTACATCAGGAGGACAAATACCAGCATGACCGAGCTAGCATTTCCCCATTTGAGGTTGGTATACTGAGTAAATTAAATTGATTAATAGTAAACCTTATTGTTGATAGTGCTTAGAAACGCAAAATTAGATATGTAGCACTACAAAAAAGCACATTATTATAGAAATACACTGGAGGCAACCTCTTGTCTCAGAGATACTCAGACACCCAGGCTGGGTCAGCCTGTCTCACCTGCATTATTAACCCCTTCAGCGCTGTGCGGATTCCCCCGCGGTGCTGAAGGGTTCGAGCGCGGGCGGGGCCATGACGGAACGGTTCCGTCATGAGCACAGCTCAACCGATGCTCATGACGGAACCGTTCCGTCATGAGCATCGAAGGGGTTAACCACTGCCGGTCCTGCCCCACGTGCCAGGCCAGTGGGAAGAGCGGCCGTAAGCTCAAAGCCCCTCTGCAACCCTTCCCGGTGGTCACCACCCCGTTCGAGAGGGTAGGAATAGACATTGTGGGGCCCCTGGACCCCCGCACGGCACAAGGACATCGGTTCATCCTGGTACTGGTGGACCACGCCACCCGCTACCCCGAGGCTGTGCCCCTGCGAACAGTAACAGCTCCGGTGGTCGGCTGGGCCCTAATGGGGATCTTCTCCCAGGTGGGCTTCCCCCGAGAAGTCGTCAGCGACTGAGGCACAAACTTTATCTCGAAATATATGAAGTCCCTCTGGCAACAGTGCGGGGTCACCTACCGATTCACGACCCCCTATCACCCTCAAGGGAACGGACTAGTGGAGCGATTCAACCGCACACTCAAGGGGATGATTGGGGGATTGGAAGAGCCCCCCGTCGCCAGTGGGATGTACTACTCCCGTGCCTCCTCTTCGCCTGTCGAGAAGTTCCCCAGAAGTCCCTCGGCTTTAGCCCTTTCGAACTCCTGTACGGACACCCTGTGCGAGGGCCCCTCAGCCTAGTCAAAGAAGGTTGGGAGATGGCCCCCCTAAAGACCCCTCCAGACGTCTTCAAGTACCTCCTGGCACTACGCAATCAGACCCGGAGCTTCAGGGAGATGGCAAGAGCGAACCTCGAGGCCAGTCAGGAGGACATGAAAAAATGGTACGATCAGAATGCCTCCTCCGTCGAATTCGAACCTGGTAAACAAGTGTGGGTGATGTCCCCCACCGAACCATGTGCCTTGCAAGATAAGTGGACGGGGCCCTTCAAAGTGGTCGAACGCAAGAGCCCCGTCACCTACCTCATCGACATGGAGTCCCCCCGGAACCCCCTCCGGGTCCTCCACACCAACAGACTCAAACCCCACTTTGTGCGCTCGGAACTCAGCCTCCTGATGGCTACAGACAGTGGGGAGGAAGAAGACTCCGAGCCCCTCCCTGATCTCCTGAAGACCCAGGAGAACGACGGTTCCGTGGACGGGGTCCGGCTCTCCGATGCCCTCACCCCAGAGCATCGCCAGGGCTGCCGGGACCTCCTGCTGCGGTTCGCTACCCTGTTTTCCCTCACCCCAGGGATCACCCCTTGGTGCTTGCACGACGTGGACACCGGGGACAGTCCCCCTATCCGACACCGGGCCTACCGCGTGCCAGATCGGGTGCGGGCCTGCATCCAAGAGGAAGTATCCAAGATGCCCACGCTCGGGGTCATCGAGCCCTCGGACAGCCCCTGGGCCAGCCCGGTCGTACTGGTCCCCAAAGCCGCTGCCCCCGGCACCACTCCTGAACTCCGATTCTGCATCGACTATCGGGGCTTGAACGCTGTCACCCGGACCGACGCTCATCCTATCCCCCGAGCGGATGAGTTGATCGACCGTGTTAGAAAAGGTAGACGGACCGGGAGGGTCGGCCGGGGTCAGGAGGAGAGGTCTCCGGGGAGAGCCGTCTCCAGCGATCGTACAGACAAGTAAATTCCCCCCCACAGACAGATATCACACACGGATAAGGTTCAGTGTTCTTTATAAGCACTTATTTAAGGTACGGTTGAATGGTACAAGGAGGTCTGGACTCAGGGGTCCCCTCGATTAGAGTCTCGCAAGGTAGGGAAGGGGGTAGCGGGACAGTCTATTTACCAATCAGGTAGTTCGGATGAGGTGATGATGAGCTCACAATCCTCGAGCTTGGTGTTTAGGTGGTACGGTCCGCGGCAGCGCCAGCAGGTCCCGGTGAGGATGGTCGATACAACGGGCCGCGGCAGCGCCAGCAGGTCCCCGGAAGATGTACGGTCCGCGGCAGCGCCAGCAGGTCCCGGTGAGGATGGTCGATACAACGGGCCGCGGCAGCGCCAGCAGGTCCCCGGAAGATGTACGGTCCGCGGCAGCGCCAGCAGGTCCCGGTGAGGATGGTCGTTACAACGGGCCGCGGCAGCGCCAGCAGGTCCCAGGAAGATGGTCGTTACAACGGGCCGCGGCAGCGCCAGCAGGTCCCAGGAAGATGGTCGTTACAACGGGCCGCGGCAGCGCCAGCAGGTCCCAGGAGGATGGTCGTTACAACGGGCCGCGGCAGCGCCAGCAGGTCCCAGGAAGATGAAGGTTGCAGAAGGCCGCGGCAGCGCCAGCAGGCAGGACGATGGTTCACAAGAGCGGGCTACGGCAGCGCCAGTAGACCGTCAAGGTTGAGTTCACTCGGTGTCTCTCGACTCCAGGATACAACTGCCTTCCTGCTCCGGAGCTGCCTCAGTTATAGGGCTGGTGCCCTTTGATGTCCGGACCCTCGCACTTGGAGGTCGGAGGGTCCGGGATGAGGGTGTCCAGACACCCAGCAGGGGGTGGAGCCAGTGCCTGGGGGAGCTGGGGGCGATCGGCACCTGGCAGCGGAGAGCCCTTGACACTTCGTTCTCCCATTGACCTGCCAAGTGGTCCGCTCACCTCCTGGGTGGATGGTGGTGCCGGGATGTCGGGGCCGGCCAGGCCCGGGGTTAGGGTCGAGGTGAGGCCACGCGGCCGCGTGGTGCAGGGCCCAAGATGGCGGCTTGACCCGGCCGGGGAAGCCGGTGGGGCTGGACCCCGTGATGAGGAGGGGTCCGTGGGCAGAAGATCCGTCGGGAGACGGGGTACAGGTGCTTTTCGCGGGGATATGCCAGGTGGGCCGGAGCTCGGGCCCTGTCGTGCGGGGAGGGAGCAAGCCGTCTGTGAGGCCTGTCCAACATGCGTCCCCCCCAGCTGAAGGCGGGGAGAGTCACCCATCTCCTTGGGGACTCTCTTCGTCGAGGCGGAAAAAGCGGGACAGGCCATCCGCGTTGGCGTGGTCTTGGCCTGGTCGGTGCTCCACGGTGAAGTCCATTCCCTGCAGGGAAATGGACCAGCGCAAGAGTTTTGGGTTCTCCCCCCGCATCTGCATCAGCCATTGCAGGGGTCGATGGTCGGTTTGTACCCGGAAGTGGGTACCGAAGAGATAGGGTCGGAGCTTTTTGAGGGCCCACACTACTGCAAATGCCTCCCTCTCGATGGTGCTCCAACGCTGTTCTCGGGCCAGGAGACGTCGACTGATGAAGGCCACCGGCTGGTCATGACCTTCGGGGTTCAACTGAGAGAGGACGGCTCCGATGCCGTGGTCGGAGGCGTCGGTCTGCACCACAAATTCCCGACTGTAATCGGGGGCCTGGAGCACAGGGGCGGTGCACAGGGCGGCCTTCAGCTTCTCGAAGGCCGCTTGACAATCAGGAGTCCAGTTGACCCGCTTCGGTTGGTTCTTGGATGTGAGACCCGTGAGGGGCCCCACGATGCTGCCGTAGTCCTTCACGAACCGCCGGAAGTAGCCGGTGAGCCCCAAGAAGGCTCGGACCTCGGTCTGGGTGACGGGGGGCTGCCAGGACTGGATGGCAGCAATCTTAAGTTGTAGTGGGGCCACCAGCCCGCTTCCCACTTGGTGTCCAAGGTAGGTCACAGACCCTTGGCCAATTTGACACTTGCCGGCCTTAATGGTGAGGCCGGCCCGCTGGAGGGCTTGTAGGACCTCTTGGAGGTGACGGAGGTGGTCGGACCAGTGGCGGCTGTACACAGCGATATCGTCCAGGTAGGCAGCGCTGAACTCTTCGAGCCCCGCCAAGACCTGGTTCACAAGGCGTTGGAACGTGGCGGGGGCATTCTTCATGCCAAAGGGCATGACCTTGAATTGATAGTGGCCATCGGGGGTAGAGAAGGCTGACCGCTCCTGAGCCCTGGGTGTGAGGCCGATCTGCCAGTAGCCCGCCGTTAGGTCGAAGATACTAAGGTAGCGGGCGGCCCCCAGCCGGTCGATCAGTTCGTCTGCTCGGGGGATGGGATGAGCGTCGGTCCGGGTGACAGCGTTCAAGCCCCGGTAGTCGACGCAGAATCTCAGTTCAGGTGCGGTGCCGGGGGCAGCGGCCTTGGGAACTAATACAACCCGACTGGCCCAGGGACTGTCCGAGGGCTCGATGACTCCGATCGTGAGCATCTTGGCCACTTCCTCCTGTATGCAGGCCCGTACCCGATCTGGTACGCGGTAGGCCCGGTGCCGGACAGGGGGACTGTCCCCGGTGTCTACGTCGTGCAAACACCACGGGGTGACCCCGGGGGTGAGGGAGAACAGGGCAGCGAACTGCAGCAGGAGGTCCCGGCAGTCCTGGCGTTGCTCCGAAGTGAGGGCGTCAGAGAGCCGGACCCCGTCCACGGAGCCGTCCTTCTCCTGAGTCTTCAGGAGATCCGGGAGGGGCTCGGAGTCTTCTTCTGCACCACTGTCTGTAGCCATCAAGAGGCTTAGTTCTGAGCGCACAAAGTGTGGTTTGAGCCGGTTGGTGTGGAGGACCCGAAGGGGATTCCGGGAGGACCCCATGTCGATGAGGTAAGTGACGGGGCTTTTGCGCTCGACCACCTTGAAGGGCCCCGTCCACTTATCCTGCAGGGCACATGGTTCGGTGGGGGACATCACCCATACTTGCTGCCCAGGCTCGAATTCAACGGAGGAGGCATTGTGATCATACCACCTCTTCATGTCCTCCTGGCTGGCCTCGAGGTTCGCCTTGGCCATCTCCCTGAAGCGCCGGGTCTGGTTTCGTAAGGCCAGGATGTATTTGAAGACGTCTGGAGGGGTCGTTAGGGGGGCCATCTCCCAACCTTCCTTGACTAGGCTGAGGGGCCCTCGCACAGGGTGCCCGTACAGGAGTTCGAAGGGGCTAAAACCGAGGGACTTTTGGGGAACTTCCCGGTAGGCGAAGAGGAGGCACGGGAGCAGTACATCCCACTGGCGACGGAGGGGCTCTTCCAATCCCCCAATCATCCCCTTGAGAGTGCGGTTAAACCGCTCCACTAGTCCGTTCCCTTGGGGGTGATAGGGGGTCGTGAATCTGTAGGTGACCCCGCATTGTTGCCAGAGGGACTTCATGTATTTGGATATGAAATTCGTACCTCGGTCGCTGACGACTTCTCGGGGGAAGCCTACCCGGGAGAAGATCCCCATCAGGGCCCGGCCAACCACCGGAGCTGTCACTGTCCGTAGGGGCACCGCCTCGGGGTAGCGGGTGGCATGGTCCACTAGTACCAAGATGAACCTGTGTCCTTGTGCCGTGCGGGGGTCCAGAGGCCCCACAATGTCTATCCCCACCCTCTCGAACGGGGTGGTGACCACAGGGAAGGGTTGCAGAGGGGCCTTCAGCTTCCGACCACTCTTCCCGCTGGCTTGGCATGTGGGGCAAGATCGGCAGTGGTTCTGGACGTCATTCCTCATTTTCGGCCAGAAAAAGTGGGTCACCAGGCGACTGTACGTTTTGTCCTGGCCCAGGTGTCCAGCCAGGGGGACATCGTGGGCCAGGTTGAGCAGAAAGTCTCGGAAGCGGAGCGGTACCACCAGAACTCGACCGGCCCCCAGCTCGGCGATTCTTTGCTCGCTGTAGAGCAGGTCGTTATCCCAGTAGACCCAGTGAGTCCGGTGGTGTCCCCGGCGTTTTGGGTGCTGGCTTGTTGGCGGAGTCCCTCGAGGGAGGGACAGGTCTTTTGTTCCTGGCGGAACTGTTCTTGGGTGGGCCCCCCTTCTTGACGCCACTGAGCCAGATCCGGAAGGTCCTGGTGTTGCGCGTCTTCTTCGGTAGTCGGGTCCGGGAGGTCGGACTCGCCGTTGTCCTCTACGGGGGCAACTGGGGGCGGAGGTGCTGGCCATTCGGTTTCTTCTGATCGGGGGGCGGCACGGGCGGCCATGGATCGGGTGGTTATGCAGGCCCAGTCCGGGAGGCCCAGCATCCCCAGGTGCTCTCTCCTCTCGACGGTGGCCCACGGGGAACTCTCGAGGTCATTCCCCAGGAGGCAGTCCACGGGGGCATCGTCCCGGACCGTCACCTTCAGTAGGCCGGAGACCCCTCCCCATTCAAACGGGACGCAGGCCATCTTACACATACTCTCAGAGTTATCTGCCGAGCGGACGGGGCAGAGAATGTTCGGCAGGATCTGCTCGGGCTTCACCAGGTGACAGCGGACGGCCGTCACGCTGGCGCCGGTGTCACGCAAGGCCTCGGCTCTCTGTCCATTAATGGTCACCCACTGACCGTATTTTCTGGTGTTGGCGGGTAGGGGAGCCCGCGGGATCATGTCTCTTCCCCCTAAGCATGCCAGGACCATGGCGGCCGGTTCCCACCCTTGCTGGGCCGGCTCATACTCTTCGGGTCCCTCCGATGATTGCTCTTCCCCTAGGGCAGCGGCAGCTACCTGGCGGGGCTTGGGTGTTTGGTTTAGCGGGCAGCTCGGGTCATTGGCGTAGTGGCCTAGTCGCTGGCACCGGTGGCACGTGACGTTGGCTCGGTACCCAGGCCGCAACGGGGGGTTGCCCCGGCCGGCCGGAGGCGGGGTGCTGGCCACGGGTGTTGCTGGCAAGGCGTCTCTCCCTCGCCCCTGGCCCCCTCCTCCTCCCCGAGGACGGTGCTGGCCTTGGTTGCTTCTGTTCTGGTCGTGTGGCCCTTTCCGGCCCACTCGGGTGCTTTCCCACCGGTCAGCTTCGGCGGCGAGCTGCCGGGGGTCAGTCAGCTTACTGTCGAGTAGGTGCTGCCTGAGCTCGACGAAACAGTTGTTTGACAGGTGCTCCCATACCATAAGGTTGAAGAGTTGTTCGTAGGTGGTGACCTGACTTCCCTTGATCCAACCCTCGAAGGCCCGGCTGAAATAGTTCACGTATTCTACCCAAGTTGTACCTGGGATCCGGGTGCAATCTCTGAACCTCTGGCGGTACATCTCGGGCGTGAGGCCGTAGCGGGTGAGGAGGGCAGCCTTCATGTGGTTGTAGGACGACATTTGGTGATCGGGGAGCTGCAGCAGGGCATCGCGACCCTCGTTGATAAATCTCCCCCAAAGTCCGGCTCCCCAATCACTCCGGTCGATCCGGTGGGAGGTCATTGCGATCTCATAGGCTTTAAACCACTGTTGTATGTTGTCTTCTCGGACATACTCGCGGACAACATCCTTGGGGATATGAACTTTTTTCTCAATTGGCCCCGGGGTGTGTGGTCGCTCAGGCACCCCCAGTTCCTTATTCTGTTTGCGCAGTTCTATTTCCGCTAGTCGGCGCTCGTGCTCGAGCGTTATTTTTTTCTCTTCCAGCTCTCTCTGTCTCTGCTTCTCTTCTCGTTCCTCTCGAAGCCGCATGTGCTCGAGGTTGAGTTTCTGTTCAGCTAACTTGAGTCGTGCCATCTCCAACTCGTGTAATCTGACTCTGTCTCTTTCTCGGATCTCCTCCTGCGAGAGGCCCGTTCCCCGCTCCTCGGGAGCCGTGGCGTTCCCCTCTGGTGTGATGCTGTTTTGGTCTGGTGTGACGGTGCTTTGGTCGGAGGGTCCTGCGACCCCAGTTTCTGTCCATGACTCAAGAGCGCGCTTTAGGTCATCCTTGGTACTCAGGCCGGTGGTAGCAATGCCAAGTTCTATGCAAAATTGTCTCAGTTCGCGGTGGTTGTATTCTTCTAATTTCTCCATTTGGAACTTCTCGGTGGAGCTGCTATCTTTGGTCGACATCGTGCTTATGTCGTGGGGTGAGCTACTCTCTGTACGATTACGCGTTGATTCGGATCGCGCCGCTGGCCACCAATGTTAGAAAAGGTAGACGGACCGGGAGGGTCGGCCGGGGTCAGGAGGAGAGGTCTCCGGGGAGAGCCGTCTCCAGCGATCGTACAGACAAGTAACTTCCCCCCCACAGACAGATATCACACACGGATAAGGTTCAGTGTTCTTTATAAGCACTTATTTAAGGTACGGTTGAATGGTACAAGGAGGTCTGGACTCAGGGGTCCCCTCGATTAGAGTCTCGCAAGGTAGGGAAGGGGGTAGCGGGACAGTCTATTTACCAATCAGGTAGTTCGGATGAGGTGATGATGAGCTCACAATCCTCGAGCTTGGTGTTTAGGTGGTACGGTCCGCGGCAGCGCCAGCAGGTCCCGGTGAGGATGGTCGATGCAACGGGCCGCGGCAGCGCCAGCAGGTCCCCGGAAGATGTACGGTCCGCGGCAGCGCCAGCAGGTCCCGGTGAGGATGGTCGATACAACGGGCCGCGGCAGCGCCAGCAGGTCCCCGGAAGATGTACGGTCCGCGGCAGCACCAGCAGGTCCCGGTGAGGATGGTCGTTACAACGGGCCGCGGCAGCGCCAGCAGGTCCCAGGAAGATGGTCGTTACAACGGGCCGCGGCAGCGCCAGCAGGTCCCAGGAAGATGGTCGTTACAACGGGCCGCGGCAGCGCCAGCAGGTCCCAGGAGGATGGTCGTTACAACGGGCCGCGGCAGCGCCAGCAGGTCCCAGGAAGATGAAGGTTGCAGAAGGCCGCGGCAGCGCCAGCAGGCAGGACGATGGTTCACAAGAGCGGGCTACGGCAGCGCCAGTAGACCGTCAAGGTTGAGTTCACTCGGTGTCTCTCGACTCCAGGATACAACTGCCTTCCTGCTCCGGAGCTGCCTCAGTTATAGGGCTGGTGCCCTTTGATGTCCGGACCCTCGCACTTGGAGGTCGGAGGGTCCGGGATGAGGGTGTCCAGACACCCTGCAGGGGGTGGAGCCAGTGCCTGGGGGAGCTGGGGGCGATCGGCACCTGGCGGGGGAGAGCCCTTGACACTTCGTTCTCCCATTGACCTGCCAAGTGGTCCGCTCACCTCCTGGGTGGATGGTGGTGCCGGGATGTCGGGGCCGGCCAGGCCCGGGGTTAGGGTCGAGGTGAGGCCATGCGGCCGCGTGGTGCAGGGCCCAAGATGGCGGCTTGACCCGGCCGGGGAAGCCGGTGGGGCTGGACCCCGTGATGAGGAGGGGTCCGTGGGCAGAAGATCCGTCGGGAGACGGGGTACAGGTGCTTTTCGCGGGGATATGCCAGGTGGGCCGGAGCTCGGGCCCTGTCGTGCGGGGAGGGAGCAAGCCGTCTGTGAGGCCTGTCCAACAGACCGCCTGGGGGCCGCCCGCTACCTCAGCATCTTCGACCTAACAGTGGGCTACTGGCAGATCGGTCTCACACCCCGGGCCCAGGAACGGTCCGCCTTTTCCACCCCCGATGGCCACTACCACTTCAAGGTCATGCCCTTCGGCATGAAGAATGCCCCCGCTACTTTTCAACGTCTAGTGAACCAGGTCTTGGCGGGGCTCGAAGAATTCAGCGCCGCCTACCTGGACGATATCGCTGTATACAGCCGCCACTGGTCCGACCACCTTCACCACCTCCAAGAGGTCCTGCAGGCCCTCCAGCGGGCCGGCCTCACGATTAAGGCCGGCAAGTGCCAAATTGGGCAAGGGTCCGTGACCTACCTCGGACACCAGGTGGGAAGCGGGCTGGTGGCCCCGCTGCAACTTAAAATTGCTGCCATCCAGTCCTGGCAGCCCCACGTCACGCAGACCGAGGTCCGAGCCTTCTTGGGACTCACCGGCTACTACCGACGGTTCGTGAAGGACTATGGCAGCATTGTGGGGCCCCTCACGGGTCTCACGTCCAAAAACCACCCGAAGCGGATTAACTGGACCCCCGACTGTCAAGCGGCCTTTGAGAAGCTGAAGGCCGCCCTGTGCACCGCCCCTGTGCTCCAGGCCCCCAATTACAGTCGGGAATTCATTGTACAGACAGACGCCTCCGACCACGGCATCGGGGCGGTTCTTTCCCAGCTGAACCCCGAGGGTCGTGACCAGCCGGTGGCCTTCATCAGCAGACGCCTCCTGGACCGAGAACGGCGCTGGAGCACAATCGAGAGGGAGGCCTTCGCAGTAGTGTGGGCTCTCAAAAAGCTCCGGCCCTATCTCTTCGGTACCCACTTCCGGGTGCAAACCGACCATCGACCCCTGCAGTGGCTGATGCAGATGCGGGGGGAGAACCCAAAACTATTGCGCTGGTCCATCTCCCTGCAGGGAATGGACTTCACTGTGGAACATCGACCGGGCCAAGACCACGCCAACGCAGATGGCCTGTCACGCTTTTTCCGCCTCGACGAGGAGAGTCCCCAAGAGGATGGGTGACTCTCCCCGCCTTCAGCTGGGGGGGACGCATGTTGGACAGGCCACATGAAGGGCTTACTCCCTCCCCGCATGACAGGGCCCAAGCCCCGGCCCGCCAGGTGTTACCCACAAGAATCACCCGCACCCCGTCTCCCAACGGAACTCCTGCCCCCGGACATCCATGTATCACGGGACCGAACCACTACCGGCTCCCCCGGCCGGATCAGCCGCCATCTTGGGCCCTGCGCCACGAGGCCGCGTGGCCTCCAACCGACCCTAACCCTGGGCCTGGCCGGCCCCGACATCCAGGCACCACCATCCACCCAGGAGGTGAACGGACCACTTGGCAGGTCAATGAGAGAAAGAAGCGTCAAGGGCTCTCCCCCGCCAGGTGCCGATCACCATCCAGCTCCCCCAGGCGCTGGCTCCACCCCCTGCTGGGTGTCTGGACACCCTCATCCCGGACCCCCCGACCTCCAAGCGCGAGGGTCCGGACATCAAAGGGCGCCAGCCCTATAACTAGAGCAGCTCCAGAGCAGGAAGGCAGTTGTATCCTGGAGTCGAGAGACACCGAGAGAACTCAGCCTTGACGGACTACTGGCGCTGCCGTAGCCCTGCCTTGTGAACTATCTTCCTGCCTGCTGGCGCTGCCGCGGCCTTCTGCAACATCCATCCTCGTCGGGACCTGCTGGCGCTGCCGCGGACCGTTGTACGACCACCTTCATCGGGACCTGCTGGCGCTGCCGCGGACCGTGTATCGACCATCTTCACCGGGACCTGCTGGCGCTGCCGCGGCCCGTCTAAGCTAGAACACCGAGCTCGAGGATTGTGAGCTATCCACCATACCATCTCAGCTACCAGACTGGTAACCAGACTGTCCCGCTACCCCCTTTCCCCAACCTGAGAGACTTGAATCGAGGGGACCCCTGAGTCCAGACCTCCTTGTACCATTTCATCGTACCTTAAGAAATTGCCTATAAAGAACGCTAAATCTTCTCCTTGTGTGGTGTCTGTCTGTGGGGGGGGGAGTTATTTATCTGTACGATCGCTGGAGACGGCTCTCCCCGGAGACCTCTCCCCTTGTCCTCGGCCGACCCTCCCGGTCCGTCTAACAACTAACATAAAAGAAGAGAGGCATAGGTCACAGGAAAACTGGGTAGGTACATATAGAGTTGTTTATTAAAGATCAATTGATTAGAGTAAGATAAGTTGTTTATGATATTTTTATTGGGAGACCTGGGGATACGCTGGGTGTTAGGAAATTTGTGTCAGCCCAGTGATCTGACAACCAACCCTGGGCGAAGTACTATGCTACGCTTGTGTAGTTTGCGTAGCGGTAATTTTTGCTTGCTCGTGGTCCTCAACGTCAAGTTGGCGACCGCGAGCGAGCAAAATGCATCCCGCCGAGACTTTTTCCTCGTTCGCGATCACCAACATCAAGTTGCCAATCGCGAGCATGGAAAATAAACCTCCCGGCGAGATTCTCAACGCGGGGAGGTCAGGTTTCTCATTGCGAGTGGTCACGTATGCTCGCGACCGCTCGCGATGAGAAACTACCAGTTCGCATTGAGAAAGCTGCCACTCGAGTAGAAATCTATTCGAGCGGCAGGAAACGACCGCTTGTACTGTGCAAGATGCGGTTTGCACTGATTGCACAGTGCAGAAAAGCATCTGGCACTGTGCAATCAGCGCCAACAGCATTTTCCACAGTACACTGCGCTTAGCTACGTGTAGTGTTACTACGCGAACTACATCCAGGGTTACTAACAACTTTCCCACACAGAAATGTAAGAAAAATTGGATTTTTTCATCGAAATGGATTCTGGGTATGGAAACGTTGGGGGATCCATGCAAGCCATACCTCCCTCGACTACCCTGGGTCTCTAGTTTTCAGAAATGTGTGGGTTTGGTATGTGGAGTCCAGGGATGTATGGCTTGCGTGGATCCTGATTAGAGGCACACAAGTCACCCCATCCTGGATTCCCCCTGGTGTCTAGTTTTAAAAAATGTACAGGTTAACTAGGTTTCCCTATGTGCCAGATGTGCTAGGGCCCAACATCCATAGGTAGGCACATTGCTAAAAACAAGTTGGTGCCTAGTGGGCTTTCTGCCGCCCTGGGGGAGGAATCAGGGGGTGGTTCCCCCGATATGCCCCCAAGGGGAGCAGAAAGATTGTCAATATTTGTTTGTGGGTGGGGGCATTGGTGTGCCCGTTCTGGGCAGCCCCACCTCATCCATAAAAAAGCCAGCATAATCGCTGGTGCCTAGTGGGCTCTCTGATGCCCCCTGGGGGGCAGATCAGGGGCTGCTGTCCCATCTATCTCCTGGGAGCAGAAAGGCTGTGGCATTTTTTAGGGGGCGGTGGGGCATTGGCATGCCCATTCTGGGCAGCCCACACCCCTAAATAAATACAAAAAATCCCTGAAGCCTATTGGGCTTTCTGTCTCCCGAGAGGCAGATAAGGGGTTTTGCCCCTATCTGTTTGCTGGAAGGGGCAGAAAGACTGTGGCCATTTTTTTTGGGGTGTGCAGCCCCCACTACATCTATAAAAAATAAATCCCTGGTGCCTTGTGGGTTTTCTACCCTCCCCGGTGGGCAGATCAGGGTCTACTGCCCCATCCGCTTCTTGGGGGGGCAGAAAGACTACGGCATTTTTTTTTGTGGGGTGGGGCATTGGGATGCCTATTCTGTGCAGCCCCCATCCTGAACTTTGGGGGAATTAAATCACTGGTTCCTAGGGGGCTCTCTGCCCCCTGGGGAGGGGAAATATAAGGGGCTATTGCCCTGTATGTCTCAGGGGGCAGAAATACTGTAGCATTTTCTGGGGTTGATGGGGGCATTGGCATGCCAATTCTGGGCAGCCCCCACCGCTAAGTATATAAAAAAAATCCCTGGTACCCTGTAGGCTTTCTGCCCCACGAGGGCAGATCAGGGGCTACTGCCCCATCTTCCTCCTGGGGGGCAGAAAGACTGTGGCATTTTTTAGGAGGGTGGGTGCATTGGCATGCCCATTCTGGGCAGCCCCCGCTTCGAACTATGTGGAAAAAAATTCATGGTGCCTAGTGGGCTTTCTGATCCCTGGGAGCAGATAAGGGGCTACTTCCCCATCAGCCTCCCTGGGGGGCTGAAAGACGGTAGCATTTATTTTTTGGGTGGGGGCATTGGCATGCCCATTCTGAGCAGCACCCTCCCCGAACTATGGATATGGAAAAAAATCCCTGGGGCCTAGTGGGCTTTCTGCCCTCCCTGGGGTTAGATCAGGTGCTATTGCCTTCATCTGCCTCCTGGGGGGCAGAAAGTCTTATGCCTTCTTTGGGGGGGGGTAAGGTGGGGGCATTGGTATGCCCATTCTGGGCAGCCCCTATCCCTGGCACAAAAAAACAAATCCCTGGCACCTAGGGTGCTTTGTGCCCCCCAGGGACAGATTGGGGGATACTCTCCCAGCTGCCCCCCGTGGGGGGCAGAAAGGCTGCCTTGCATAATCTTATAGAGGGAAGCTAAGGCCCTTGCCCAAGGGGTTGCTACCCCCTCCCTGGTGGTTAGTGGCTGGATCCCTGCTTGAAGATCGCCCTTCTAGGACAATCCCCAAGCAGGGATACACTAGGTAAGGGTTCCATTGGAAAGCGGAGATTCTCCCCTTTCAAACAATGCCCCTCCCATGCTTTTCAGTGCTCGGGGGCTGAGATAGCCTCACAAGCACCAAAACTGTGAAACTGAAACTAATTTTCAGTTTTGTTTTCATTGTAATGACGACAGAGCACCATGCACGCGATTGTCATTACAATGAAAACTCTAACCATGCTGTGGGAGGTTGGGGAAGCTCTTCCACACCTCCCAATGCAAAAAAAAGGGAAATTCCTCCGCTGTTTACAGTAGAGGGATTTTTTTTAAGGTTGCTCATGATGGAACATAACGGAGGCACACTTGCACTTATGCTCATGACAGAACCATTCCAACATGAGCATTGGAAGGAGTTAATGATGCTCGGTGTGGTCAGGTGAGCTTTCTCTTCAGGACCCTGATTGGGCGTCAGGCCACTCATTCAGACATTCACCCAGTCATTTGCCAGTAGTAAGCAGTCTGGCCTCATCCAGGGGCTGCGTGCTTTTCAGCGTTCCCTGCCCTCCCTCGTTTCTGGGAGGTTTTTCTTCTTTTACATGTCTCCAAAAAGGCATCATTGAAATAAACAAGCATTTACAATGCAATAGGTCTTGCAATTGCACTATTTCGAGCTCTTGGCATTGTAAATGACAATGTCTTTTATTTATCTGTTTAAAAAAACTGCAATAATAAAAGGCAATGTTATTTACAACACCAATAGGTTAAGGTTTCTAAAATGTGAGTTCTTTTCCATTGCAGATGCTTGTTTTTGGTAGGCACAGGGAGATTAAGTGATTTTCCCAGAATCACAGGATGCTGAGCCGACACCGAGCCTCGAACCTGGATCCCCAACACCAAAGTCGGCATCCTTCTTTTAAAATATCCCTAGTACTGATGGTTCAGTGTACCATGAAAAAAGGGCTCTTGAGAAATAAATACGTGAAGCAACGAGCTACGAGCAGAGACGCCAATCTCCGAACTGATGCCCCCCCACTGTGAAATGTTTTACCCACAATCTATATATGAATGGTGAACAAAGAGGAAACATTTAAATTCCAGTCAACACACACCCTTATTTCAAATTCTATTTTTAAATGTAGTCACTTTTGAAATGTTCTTCTCATGAGGTAGTGGTACCAAAATAACAAACAAAATACAAAGTGAGAACTGCAAGGTGCAATTTTGGACAAAAAGCATATTCACTTCAGAAATGTCACACTATTATCAGATGGGAGGTGCTGTAAAGTGCCTGGTGTGTCAGGGGTGGGGTGTATTATAGAAGATGGGTGTGATTTATAAGGTGATCATTCAACCACACCCTACATGCTTGTATCACACCCCTACGGCACTGCAGGCCAGTCCTGTGATTTTTTAGGTCTCGCCTAGGCAGAGCTTGTGCTGTCCCTTCAAAACATGATTTATTTAGGATATGGGCATAAAAGTCAGCCCACTTTCCAGCCATCTTTTTAATCCTGTCCCTGTCATTTGTATATGGTGGCTTTTCATTGGTTACTAGGCTTAGTAGTCTCTCCTTAGTACCGCCTTGTCTCTTCTTGTAACCTCCCATGAGAACACCCCCTGTTATATGTGTTGTTGCTCCCTAGGTTTTAAATACAGCCTCAATGTATTATTTTCTTAAAAGGCTTCAGGCAGGACACACATTTGGTCCTAAGCTAGGCTGGCAGTGGTCAATTCACTTGCTAGAACATCTCACATTTATATGAGACCATCTATAAATTTCCCTTCATCAGCTCCACACAGAGTACAACCTAAACCAAAATTAATGTAATCATTCTTTAGTCATATTTAAAAGCTACAAATTGTATATATGGACATAGCTATTTGAATGTACTCATAGAACTGTCTTGCATGCAATGTATTATGGGTAGGGTGGATTTACCATATCTTCTGCAGGGTGCAGTACCATATGTGACCGAAAGAGGTCCCCTTTTGGCCACATATTTTACTGAACCATGCAACATTGCTTGGTAAAAAACATTGCCATTTATAGTGCCAGTAAGTCCAACTTTGTAGCCCTGCAGTGCTGGTGCCTTGCTCAATAGGGCCTTCTAGGAGAAACTTGTGGTACTGCACATTAGACATGCAGTACTGGTGCCTTGCTCACTAGGAACTTCTAGGAGCTGTTTGCGGTTTTGCATCTAGGCATGCAGTGCTGGTGCCTTGCGCACTAGGGACCCCTAGGAGCAGCTTGTAGTACTGCACCGAGACATGCAGTGCTGGTGCCTTGCTCACTAGAGACCTCTAGGATCAGCTTATAGTACTGCACCGAGACATGCAGTGCTGGTGCCTTGCTCACTAGAGACCTCTAGGATCAGCTTATGGTACTACACCTAGACATGCAGTGCTGGTGCCTTGCTCACTAGGGACCTCTAGGAACAGCTTGCTGTACTGCACTGAGACATACCATGCTGGTTCCTGGCTCACTACGCAAGCATGTGCAATGCACTGGGTCTTGCATTACTGAAAGTATGAGCTATTGGCGTTGCAAATACCTCAAACTATCAGTAATGTGAGACCTATTGCATTGCAAATGCTTGTTTTTGTTTTAGCCAATCCTTATTTGCTGTTCTGTGAGACAAGCAGGGGGTCAACAGCGCTACATACAAACATAATAGCGCTAAATTACTGAAGACCCAGACTGGAAAGGCCATCCCTATGACACAGAGTGAGGACCCAGCAGTTTTGGGTAACCGAAGCATGAATTCCCAATGTTGTAACATCTTAAAGCAGAATCTAAAATGGATTAGAAGGCTTAGAAACTGCCTCCAGTAAAAAACAAAAAAATGCCATCCGCTATTTATTCTTCTTAAAATGCCTATGGTGCCCTGTGCAGGTTTAACGCTTGTAACAGGCAGTAGTTTAAAAGGAAAGATTACTGCAAGGAGGCACTCTGAAAAAAATTAAAACAAGAGCTCAAACTCTCGCAAATGCAAGAGCACTAGAATGTTGCCCCTGCCCCTTTTTTTCGATGCTGCTCACACATTCAGGTTACAGTGAGCAGCGTCTTAAAAAAAGGGGTGTGGCCAACATTAAAGTGAAAGCAGGTATGGTGCTTTCACCCAATGTGATAAACAAAATAATTAACTTCCAAAGATTCTGTAGCGTGGCATCTAAAGTGAAAGCAGCCGCACTGGTAATTGAATAATTAAATAGAAGTGGCCGCTAAAATGAAAGCGGACCATGCCATTTATCAAATAATTAAGTAAGCACGGCTGCTAAAGTAAAAGCGGACCGCGCCGTATATTAAATAGTTAAATAAGCACGGCTGCCAAAGTGAAAGCAAACAGTGCTGTAATTTGAACAAAAACATTACTATTAAAATAAATGCAGGTGGGTGCTGCGTAGCAGTGGATGGACTAGGGGAAGAGCATTAAAGAAAATAGTGCCACCAACTTACATAGCAGAGCCTGTAACAACACCAGTAAAAGGTCCAGGCATAATGGAGGGTAACAAAAGCAGACAAGGCGGAACCAAGGAGGGAGTAACAAGCCTAATAACGACTGGGAAGCCAGCGTTTACGAAGGACAATGACACGAGCCAATTAAAAATATGGGCGGTGAGTGGGCGGGGCTTCAAAACCATAATCCACTACTGCATTCCTCGCAGCATGCGTTGCCGAGGCTCGACCTATAAAAGCATCTGGGGCCTTCAGCATTGAAAACAGATACACATGATGCACATTAGCAGCTGCTTTGGTGCCAGAGTGAAAGCGGCTCACTGCTGTGTGCAATTTACAAATAAAGGGTTTATCAGAGTTCAGTTGTACCAGAGAAGCCAGCGGTGAGAGGTTGGTTAATGAATTAGACCCTTTAGAGTGCGCACAGTCACATTCTCTGCCTTACTAACTACTGATGAACTGAGGCTTGTCATATCTGAGATGACACACTTCGATCTACTTATTCAAATAATAATATTTTTTTTTTGCTGTAATTGAACTTCGTGACTCTGGGAACTGAACGCGCCAGATGACGAACTATCCTAAAATGTATGTATTTAATTTTAATAGCGCTGGATAATTAATCAAACTTTAGGGTGGGGGCAAACTCCACCACGCAGTAGTCGAAGGAGTTTTTGCAGAATTCTGCTCTCCAAGCATAAGGCGGAGTGGCAAGACCCAATGAACGCCACCATCTGAGTGGAGTTTACCATCCACCCCTAGTAATAAGAAGAAAACTCTGCTTCAAGTCAAGCAGGGTCATCTGAGATATTGTGCACATGAGATATTAGGACAGGTGTAAAAAGCCTTTTCGCATTCACAAACAGCCAGATTCTCAAAATCAGGCAATTTGCGAATGCAAAAAAGCATTTTTGGATGTACCAAGACCTAGTTGCGATTTGATAACCTGTTACCAAATTGCAATTTGGGTTTACGACTCGGTATTATGAATAGGCGTGTTTAGAGAGTCCGTTCCTATACCGAATCACAGTGGTATGTATGAATGTTTTATGACCAGTCGCAAACTTGAAGTTGGTGTAACCCATTGTGAATGATTGTAAATATATTTCCCCACAGATCACTGACTAATCATAAACAAGCATTGGAAAATGCATTAGGTTTCACCTATGCGAATAATGATACGCTGTTTTTTGTTTTAAGTTGTAGCTTCCTGAGTAGTTGTACAATATAAGTTACAGAAAGTCTGCTAAAGTCTTATGACTTGCTTATCTACGAAAAGGAAATATATTGTGTTGTTACTAGTGGTATAATGCGAGTAAGTAATTGCAAAATTTTGAAAAATGAAATGAAAGAGGAGAATAATATAATTAATTGTTTTCCTGATGCCAAGGATGCGAGCTGAACGCGTGAGCATGAGCAGCATGTAGCCGAAGCAGTAAGTAGGGGAGCGGCCAGGAGCAGAGCGGGAGATCAAGGGGCCGGAACCCCAGTAGCCAGGCAGCTTGCACCATTACAGGACCACAGTATCTGATCTGGGAGTAAAAGGTGCTGTGAGCCAGGCGGTTGCCTCTGTTGCTGTTACGGATGCTGTTGGCCTGTCTGGTTTGCTGGCAATCGGCAGTAATTAACTTCAGGCTGCAGGTATACCTACAGCAGTGCGTTTTAAAATAGTGTTCTCCCCAAAAGTCTGCAACCAGCCATCTGGATCAAGGCTGACATACTTCACTATGATCCACCTTCACCTGTACCTGCACTTTCCTCATACTGCTGTATCTGGCCAAGCTGCCATAGCAGTTCAGCAGTCTTTGTGGCTCTGTGGCTCCCTGTCCACCAAGAGGGTGGTCAGTGAGCCTGACCAGGGGGCATATCAACAACAACCGGCGATAATTATCGCTGAGCGCACTTAGCGCTCGGATAATTATCGCCGGCTAACGCCGATTTTTATCGCTGAGATAGCGTGCTATTAGCAACGCTTATCTCATCAGCGATAAAAATCCTAGCGCTAACTGGCTAACGTGAGATTATCGCTGGAACCTAGCGATATTCTCACGTTGGCTAGTTGATAGGGACTCACAAACTTAGCCATGATATCCACCTTCCATAGGATATTAGGGCTAAGTCAGTCCTGAAGCAGGCGTAAGGAAAGTAGCGATAACAGGGGTTATCGCTACTTTTCCTGACGCTATGCTTCATAGCGTTAGGCTTGCTTAAAAGAGAAATGTCGCTTAGCGACATTTCTCCTGTGATGCCAGGTCAGGAACGCCCACTTTGAATCTCATTAGAGATGCAAAGCTGGGCGTTAGGAATCCTGATGCTAAAGCAAGGTTTCACGCGTTAGCGTGACCTTGCTGATTAGGCGATAAAATTATCGCCGCTTTTCGGCAGAAAACTGCCGCAAAAGCGGCGATCATTTTTTATCGCCTGCTTGTTGATATGCCCCTATATAAGTTTGCCTTCATCCCTTCCTTCCTTCGTACTGCTGTATCTGGTCAAGCTGCCACGCCAGTTTAGTAGTCTTGGTGGTCCGTCCAACAACAGGGAGGTCAGTGAGCCCGATTATACAACAGTTTGTCTGAAGGATTATCCACCTGAGCTGAGCAAGAGAAAGGGGAGGTAAGGTTAGAGTGTGGCTGTCGTAGCTACAACCTGCAGAGAGTGAGCCCGGCCTTCGCGGAAGCGGTCCAGCTAGGTCTGGGTGTGGCTTGCGGTAGTCCCGGTGAGCTCCAGCTCGGAGGCTGCCTCCCCCCTATTTTCCTCATTGTATCTCAGTTATCTTGATGGTATTGTCTCTTCTGCTCCAAGGTCTCTCCTGGGGCATTGTTGGATCAACCCCATTGCTGGCTAGAACAGACCCTCTGGTCTTAGAGTTGTATAAAGAAAAAGTGTACCTACAGCGACCCACTGTTTTCTGCGACAAGTAATTTATTCTAGTCACTAGCAAAAATCAGTGCCTTTTTGGGGCAGAAGCAGTGAATCCAGGAGAGAGAGTAAGAAAAGCAATTCTCGATCAAATGCTAGTGAAAGGGGTGCCCAAGACGGAGGACCATGACTACTAAAAAACTGTGGGGCAGATTTATGTTTCCTGGCGCATCTCTGCAAATCAGCAGGGGTGCGCCAGTAAAGATGCGTTACGCAAGTTTACCCTTGCGCCACCACAGATGTGCCGCATTTACAATGCAGAGCATCGTGGCACAAGGATAAACAGATGCGTGACGCATCTGATGGCGTAAGGGCGGCGCATTGCTGGAGTTGTGTCGCAAGCACGACGCAACTCCAGCAATGTTTAGGGGCTGCCCATACCTAACATGCTGCGTCATGCCTTACGCCTGCTTCAAGCAGGTGCAAGGTTTTGACGCAGCAGCGTCGGAAAAGTGACTGAATGAAATCTTGTAGATTTCACTGCGTCACTTTTCCGAGGCTTTTTCCGATGGAACGCCCACCCTGCATACATTAAACCTGACGCAGGTTTAATGTGGCGCAGGGCTTTACACCGTGACGCATCTCCATAGATGCGTCACGATGTAAATAGTGCGCAATGTGGTGCAGGGTTTACACCGCTGCTGTGTCACAAAAGTGACACAACGGTGGCGTAACAGTGGCGCAAGTCTAACATAAATCTGCCCCTTTGTTCAGGGAGATTGGTTTTCCTAAGAGCCTGCAAGAAGAATAAATCTAAAACCTCGCGAAATAAGTCGATGCAGCCAAACATCATGAAAGGTCTCAACCGCATTTCCACCTTCTTCTCCAAAAGAGAGTCAGGGCTCAGTAAAGTTGCAGCACTTGTGAACAAGTCTGATTCGCTTCGAGGGAATATGGAGGAACGTGTTGTTATCTCTATCCGACTCTAGGGCGTCAGTTACCTGTGATCTATTCCTGAGTCTGCATTCGCCAAATAGCCAACCTGAGATTAAAGTTCTTCTTTTCGATTCCTTGCATTGCTTGGAGAGAGTTGTCCTGTATACTGGCCCTTGTGGAGAGATCTGTTGCAGACTCTGACTGCATTTTGGAGTCTCCCCTTTCCCTGACCTAACTTGTCATCTCTAACAGACAAAGACACCATACCTCCATCTAAAAAGAAGCCTGCCTCCTCCAAAGCAGAGCGCCTGCTGCAGTCAAATCTTCAAATATAATTAACTGATGTAATAGCAATATTATGTGTTTAGAGAACCTCAGACAATTTTTGGGCCGGGTGCCAATGTACCTGCTGCACCATTCAAATCATGGCCTTAGTGCCTGCAAGATAATTGCATTTCTGATTTGCTGTTTAGTGTTTAAATACAGCAATATTTGATGTTTGGAGGAATTATGACAAGTTTTTGTTGTGGTTCCACTGCACCTGCTGCACCATTCAAATCATGATCCTATTACCTGTAACGTAATTGCACTTGTGACTGCCTGTTTAGTTGTAAAATATTGCAACATTTGGTGTTTGGAGGGGTTCCTAGAGCATTAGGACCCGGTGTCACCACGCCTGCTGCACCATTAAAATCATGACCCTATTGCCTGCAAGGTAACTTCACTGTTTAGTGGTAAAGTTTAGCAATATATTGCATTTAGTGGGGTCCCTAGAGATTTTGGCACCTTTTGCACCATTCAAATCAAGCTCATATTAACTATAAGATCATTGCAAGTGTGCCTGCCTGTACAGTAGTAAAATAGAGCAATATTAGGTGTTTCGAGGAGGTCATGACAAATGTTGGTCCTGATGACACAGCACCTTCTGCACTATTCAAATCATGACCCTGTTGTCTGCAAGGTAATTGCACTGTTGACTGCCTGTTTAGTAGTAAAATATACCAAAATTAGGTGTTTTAGAGGAGTGCCTGGAGCTTTCGGTCCTGGTGCTACTGCACCTGCTGCACCATTTAAATCATGACCCTATTGCCTGCTAGATAAATGCACATGTGACTGTCTTGTTTAGTAGTAAAGTGTTGCCATATTATATATTTAGTGGGGTCCCTAGAGCTTTTGGCACAGGTGCCACTGCACCTACTGCACCATTCAAATCAAGCCTCTTTTAACTGCAAGGTAACTGCAATTATGACTGCCTGGTTAGTAGTCAAATATAGCATGATTATGTGCTTAGAGGAGTTCTGACAAATTGTGGGTCTGGTGCTACTGCACCTGCTGCACCATTCAAATCATGACCCTGTTATCTGCAAGGTAACTGTGTGGTTGTGTGTTTAGAAATAAAATATAGCAATATTAGGTGTTTAGTGGGGTGCCCGGAGCTTTTGGTCCCGGTGCCACAGCACCTGCTGCACTATTTAAATCATGACCCTAGTGTTTGCTAGATAATTGCACTTTCGACTGCTCGTTTAGTTGCAAAATATAGCAATATTAGCTGTTTAAAGGATTTCTGATAACTTTTGGCCCCGGTGCCTCTGCACCAGCCACACCATTTAAATAACAACCCTGTTGAGTGAAAGATAACTGCACTTGTGACTGCCTGTTTAGTAGGAAAATATAGTAATATTTAGTGTTTAGTGGAGTTATGACAACTTTGGCCTGTTACCACTGCACCATTTAAATCAAGTCCCTTTGAATTGCAAGATAACTGTAATTGTGACTGCCTGTTTAGTAGTAAAATATTGCGTTGGGACCCGGTGTCACTACACCTGCTGCACTATTAAAATCATGACCCTATTGCCTGTAAGGTAACTGCACTTGTGACTGCTTACTTAGTGGCTAAATATGGCAATATTTGGTGTTTAGAGGAGGTCTGACATCTTTTGGTCCCAGTTCCATGGCACCTGCAGCACCATTGAAATCATGGCCCTAGTGCCTGCTAGATAACTGCACTTGTGACTGCCTGTTTAGAGGTAAAGATTAGCAATATTCTGCGCTTAGTGGTGTTCCTAGAGTTTTTTGGCTTGTGCCACTGCACCCGCTGCACCATTAAAATCAAGCCCCTTTAACTGCAAGGCATGGAGTGAGGTGAGACCCCCGTCCCGTACTCTGCCGTGTCACGGACCTGACTCGACCCAAGATCGGGCGCACGCAATCAACACTGCAGACACAGTCTTTCCTATGTGCAGGTTGGCTCTTTGTGTTTCCGTCAATCGCTACCCCTGCTTAAACCTCTTTTTGGGGTTTGCTTCTGTTCACTGCAGGTCCTGACTGGCGTGGCCTTGTGCATCTGTGTAGACACTGGTCCCAGTGACGATCAGGTTGATCCACCACACAAAGCTGGAAATGAATCGGACCCACTAGTGGTCCTTCTTCTATGTTTATGCCGATCTCTGACCACCGATGAGCTCCCAACATCGACGCGTTCTACACCATCACTTCCTGATTGTCAACGCTAGCAGTTTGATGCTCGTTAAGATGACGCTGACTCACCAGCTCCTCATGATGTCTGTTCTACAGTGAGGCCAGGGTGAGTGATTCCTCTCCCCCTCCCCTCAACCTCACTTCCAAACAAGCCTGATCTTCCCTCCAAGCACAACACTTTGAGGGGAATGAAGCGGACACCCTCAAGGGGCCACTGCTTAGGATTAGCCCCCAGAGTTCCAGTAATTGTTGATGAAAACCAGAGCCTCAGTTTTGGACCACAGTCATACGTTACTACTGACCGTAGCTGTGTCCTCTTTCTGACAATCCATCCACATTTCAGTCTCTGTTGTTTCCCCTCTTGATCGACAGCTGATGTCCTAAGACCAATACTGTACCCTGCCGCCGCTCAGCCCTCAACCCTATTGACCATGGCACTTGGTTTCCTACCTCTTCACCCACGTCCCATTGAACCCACAATCAGCCACGAACTTCACTGTGCTTTGGGACCTTTCCTGAACAGCCCCAGGAGATCTAGGGCCCAAATCTCTCCCTGCCACAGAGCTGAGGCCTTCCTTGCTCTACCACGCCCTAGAAGAACAAGAAAGGAATTGTTGGGTTTTGTGCTCCTCCCCATCTGAGGAACTATGGTGGCCAGGAGAGGCCCAGAGTCTAATAATCAATAGACTGACACAGCCGCAACATTGAGAAGCACAAGGAGACACATACACAGATCACGAGCTCCACAGGCCCAGTAAAGCAAGCATTTTACTCTGTACCTAACCTAGTTGAAGGAGAAATCGAGGACCCAAATGCGCAATTAACTTCCCCTCCCACCGACTCATATAGATCCAGATCTCTCAGTCGTTAACTATGTGCCCGCTAAACCCCACCCGGAACACTAAACTCGTGCGTTACGGACCCAACTCATGGTCCATTAACTACATAGATAATCTGACCAGTGATGCCAAAAAGAACTTCAAGCATTTAACTTTAAATCAGCACCCGGAAACACTTATAGTAGACAACTACCAGACCACGACTAATGGCAACACGAAAACTAACTTCATCTTTTACACTAATTGCCCGACAAAGTGGAAAAACACCTTCCTTATTCACTTTCAAATCTCCAAGTCAGTAAATATTCCTTATGACGACAAAATCTCCACAACCGTCTCCCCTACCTTTAAAGGGGAACTCACAATTTCCATCTACAGAACAGGAAACATTCTCATTCAGGCCACCGACCATCACCTCACCACTTTTGATCGTCACTTCCCAATATTACTCTCCTCATTAAATCAACAGAACCATCTAACACTAGCCACCTCCACCCTGACAAAAAACACGGAGCTGATCCAATCCCCCTGCCCTTGCGACCCACTCTATAACTCATGGACATCCACCATCACTCATTTCAATTAGCACTACCCCATCATCACACTCTGCCATCAAACACCCACTATAATGGCTTCAACTGATCCCACCAGGACCAGCAAACTCACAGTTAACAAACACCGCAAGGCTGATCTCGAACTAGGCAGCCCGGACACAAACTAAAGTTTTTCCACGACTGAACTCACTACGGGCACTCCCTTCTTGACCCCAGGTAATCCAACGCTACCCTCTCAAACTATCCCTAACTCCAATACTGGTCATATGCCTCCTGACCTAACCATTTCCATGTCCAACATCAACGATAATCCCATGGACACTTACCTCCCTCAAACCACTACACACACTCCTTGCTCGGACCCACAACCACATTCACAAACCGTCCCCACTTCTAATCTCACGGCCAATCCCCTGGACACTGACTTCCTCCCTACCATTGCTCACTCTCCTCCCTTGGACATTAGACCCTACAGCACCTCCGCCTAACACCATGACTGGAAGCATTAATGACCCTGCTCCTCACATTCAACCTACCTCCACTCCTAATCCCAATGATACCGACCAATCCCATAACCCAGTACCCTCTCCTTCCACAGACCCTAGTCATACGCGGCACCCACCAAAAGCAAGAAACTCTTTTAGCTCAATTACCCAGCAACTGACCCGAAAGGAGCAGAAAATAAACTCCCCAGTGACCGATATCCTACAACTACAACAAGACCTTCACAACCGGAATAAGCCACACCTTCCCTCCACACACCCTCTCCCATGGCCCCACTTGGCTCCCCACGGCCCTCCATTCCTTTGGGGAGTCAGGCACATCGACCTAGCTGAGATCACCACCCAAGTTCAGTACTGGAAGCAGATGAGATCAACAACTCTGACTTCGCCGTGAGCAAGAATAGGGCTCCTTTTGCTATCCCAGTTATAGTTGGCACAAACAGAGTCCCTAGAACTGTACTCTCACCCAGACTTCCTGCTCAATACACTTCCATCCACACAGCACACACCAACATTGAGGCTCCCCGTCCTCTATCCTGCATGCTCCTCAACTGTAGATCAGCAGTGAAACACGCCACAGACATTGCTGAAGTTTTACTCGCTGAAGAAATAGACATCACATACCTCACAGAATCCTGGCTCAATGACTACTCTACCCCCATTCTAGACTTACTCATCTCTCCAGGTTACAACGTGATCAGACATGACAGACCGATCAAAATGGGTGGCAGACTAGCCATCACTCACAAAGTAGGAATACAGCTTACCAAACTTAAACCTGCAGAATACTGGACTCTTGAATACCTGGGTGTTGAACTCACAGTCAAAGGCATCACGCCCATCAAATTTCACACCATCTACCATCCTCCTGGGGAGCATGTCATCTTTGCGGAAGAACTAACAGACCTAATAACATGTTTCTCCCTAACAGACCCAAAAGACGTGTTCCTGGGAGACCATAATATCCACTGAAACAACCCAGAAGACAACACAGTCCAGACCCTCTCCATCCTGCTTGAAATAACCGACCTCAAACAACTCTGCAATGAACCAACACACATCAGAGGAGCAACTCTGGATGCGATCATCACCAAAAATGAACTAGTCTCTCTGAGAACGATTTGTACCACTGACTGGTCTGACCACCACCTTATTCTATTTAATATTAACTCACATATCAGATACTAACCTATATGATCTGACAAACCTAAGCACTGGACCAGGAACAGTGAAGAGCCCCTATAACCGAACTTGAATCCAGGATTCAGGCCCATTTACAGCTCCAGCCTTCCACTTTGTCAGATGATGACCCCAGAGTTCACTTTAATTCTACAATGACGGAGGTGTTAGATCAAGTAGTGCCATTCAAACTCAAACAACTGGGACCAATCAAATCTAAATCTTAGTTCAACATGGATCTTAACAACGAAAGACGACAACTCAGACAGTCAGAAAGGACTTGGAGACTAACCCCATCGTCATTGCACCTGACGCTACTTAGATCTGCTCGGTTGGCATATAAAAAACACATTTTTAGAGAAAAGGCCTCTTTCTTCTGCAGCCAACTAAACCAGGCAAAGAACAGACCTAGAGAACTCTTCAACATTGTTAAAAGTCAAACAAACGGCACATCCCCACACGAAATCAAAGCCACCAAGGATCGATGCGAAGAAATTGCCAGCTTCTTCACAGATAAAGTTACAAAAACCGAATAATCCTTCATCCAAACCTCAAATCCTCCTTCTCTCTCAACCTGCTCCCCTTTAACCACCCTTGACCAAACCGAAAGAGATCCTACCATGGACAACCAGATCTGCCACCAACTAAAAAATAATGCTCATTGGTCAGACTTTGAACTCATGTCAGAAATCGAGGTCTTCAATATAATTGCAAGCATAAAGCCAACTTCCCACACAAAGGACCCCATCCCATACACAATAGTAAAAAAACTCAACCACATCATTGCCCCTTTCTGGACAAACATCATTAACTCCTCTCTCACATCAGGCTGTGTCCCAGACTCCCTTCAACTAGGACAAATCACACCCATACTCAAGAAACCAGGGGATAACGATCTCAACAACCTCAGACCTATCTCTAACCTCCCATTCCTAGATAAAACATTGGAGAAGTGCGTTCTCCAAAAACACAACAAACACATTGATGAGTTTAGCCTCCTTGATACCTTTCAATAGGGATTCAGGAAAGGTTGTAGCATCGAAACAGCCATGCTCAATATTTCTGACGATATCCAGAGAGCCTTAGATGAAGGTGAAGCTTGTCTCCTCATCCTTATTGACCTATCAACGGCATTCGACACAATAAATCATCAACTTTACTTGAGACCTTGAAGAGGCGCGCTGGCATTAACAGCATAGTACTAAAATGGTTCACTTCCTTCCTCCAGCACTGTTTGCAACAAATTAAAATCAACTCCTGTCTCTCTAGACCAACATGAGTCACACTTGGGGTCTAGAAAAAGTCTCGATCCTCTCACCATCCCTCTTTAATCTCTTCATGGGACCCCATCCAATCATTCTGAAACAAGCAGGAGATAACTACCATCTTGTGAGAAGATGGCCTGGTGTATGCTGGTCACTAGTTAAAGTGGCCACCTTGCACCAGTACAATTCGACTCTTATGGTAGATAGGTTTAAGACAACCTTTTTAAGAAAGCTATCCTGGTGGTAGCTGTGGAGAGCAAGCTTCAGGCTAAGTCTTTAGAGGAATGTAAAGCAGCTTGTTTTACCTTATAATCTCTTGAATCACTAAATGAAAGGACACCTCACAGGTATATATATAAAATATATATGTATTTATTACTAGAAACACTCTACTAATCTCTTTATGAGATTAGAAGTCAGGAACATATGCAAATATCAACGTTTCACAATAAGTTAAGCACAAATATGGCTGGTGCCCTAGGGCGTACCCAACCATATACTAAAAAAGAGGTATAAGAATATCGACTTGCGAAGAGACAAGGCCTAGGGCCTTCAGAAGCGCTGGGGCCTCACTAATCCACCCAAGGCAGGTAAGTAAAGGACCCACGGGAGACGCATGCAGTGTGAGAACACAGCTGCGGATCCCAATAGACTTCAAAGGAGCAAGTCGCGATTGGAATTTTAAAGTTTTAGGATACTTCGGGAGAGTCTACAAGCAAGTCACTTACAGGGTAGGTAAATCTAAAGCCAACACACACAGGAGCACCGTAGTGTTGGAGTTACCTCACCCAGGGAAGCCGGGTGGATAGGTGTCTTTTGGTGTCGGGTCGCGGCGTCGTTTTCAATGGGAGCCAAAGAAGACTTGCTGCTTGTGAAGACAGAAGAAGTGTCTGGTGGAATACAAGGCTGGATTCAGAAGAAGGAAGACCTGAAAGCAGAGGAGACAGCGTTCAAAGTCACTTGCCAGTGACCCGGGGCCAGGAATCTGGATGCCCACAGTAGTCGGGTGATTTCAGGTGATCACGGGTGTCTTGACTCTTCAGCCATGAGGTCCAGGAGGTGTTGACGACAAACAGGAGCTGGATTTGGCGTGCCCACAAAGTCTGCAGCTTTCTGAGGTGTCGGCAACCAGATTGGAGCCAACAAGCCTTGGCAACAGCAAGTCTTGTGGAAAGTGAAAAAAGTCAGCGGTGGAGACCAGCAAGGTCTGAGGGACTCACCCAGCGAGGGTAAGTCAGGGCAGTCCTGGAGCAACAAGGGGAGTCCTTTGGGTCTGTAGAAAAGTCTTCTGGGGACCCACAAGCCAGCCGGCAAGGGATCGCAAAGATGCTTCATGAGGATTCACTCAACAGGAGCCCACGGTCACTCGGGATGAGGTAGGCCTCTGATCTTCAGTGGAAATCCTGCTGGAGGCTTGGACCACACGTGGTCTAATGCACAAGTTCATAGAACATCATGAAGGGTGTCAGGACTCCAAAGTTACAGATAGGTTTAATAGCGCATCGAAAGGTCAAAGCTTACACTCCCCATGCTATGGAAGATACATGGGTGGAGCTGACTCGGAAATGGCACCTAAAAAGGCCACCAGAACCGAGTAGCTGTTAGCGTTCTAGTGCCCAGCAGAGAACGCACTGGAATTCCAGCTGAGGCTCGCGCTGCTTGTGAACTGGGCACTTCACCAAGAATTCCAGGGAGTCAGGAGCGTACTTCAGAGTGCGATAGCGAAATAGTTATAGTGTTTGTTTTTGAGGGTTTATCGTTATCAGGGCAGAGAAAGGCATCTGGGAGTCTGCTGATAATGAGTCAGTGAACCCGAGTTCAAAGAAGTTAAGCGGCTTGTGAGGAGAGCGGCAGGTCTCCGTGTTTGTGAGGCATTTCTACCGCGTTGAGAGAGACGAAGCAGCGTCGCACCGGAGCATCTGGAAAAAGAACATGGATGTCGCATGTAACACAATTAACATTGTCTCTCTCTCACACACATGGCAACGTCGTCGATCTCCCCCCAACACTGGGGGGGAAGAATCACAGGACCAGGCTCCGCGTGAAGAGGATCCCACCGGCAGCGACAACTCTCACCACTCCGTGGATGACCCCGACCAACCTGGCCCCTCTGGTGCCCAACCACCTGCAGCACCTGCGTCAGGTACAACTGGGCCAACCACCACCCCCATTCCTGCCACATCCCAGGATACACCCAGGAGCCCTGCTCGCACACAACAACACAGCCAGTCTGACCAGGAGGGACAAGGTAGTCCGGGCACCCAGGAGGAGGCAGGCGACACCACAAATGTCATCCCTCAGGGGTCCCGGAGACCCGATGTGCCCACAACGGCAGGCCAGGCGCAAGTGGGCAGGGGTGGTGGGAGTGGAGGACGGCGGAGGCGCGAACCTGACCAGATAGCTCAGGAACCGGTAATGTCACACGTCAGCAACATCCTTGACACATACCGGCGTGACACCAGGGGCATCAGCCAGGTAGTGGAGGCCCTCAATGAGATGAAGAACATGCAGGCCGAGCAATATGCCAGTCAACAGCAACACCAAGGACGGATGGAGGCAAGACTGGCTGAGCTCCTGGCGGTGCACACGGACATGAACCGTTCACTCCGTCAGATTGGCGAAAACGTGGGCAACCCTCCCTGTGCCACCAGGCGAAGATCACCACCAGCCACAAGGAGGGATCAGGAGGAGGAGGATTCATCCCACGGAGCATCACAAGCATCGTCACGGCCTGCTTCTGAGGGTCCCCGGAGGAAGGTGGGTCGTCCACGCAAAAGACCGTGAGAGTCAGCGGAACATCACCATCTCCCAGGTCACCTGGCCTGGCACCTGGCCCTCTGGCCCAACAGCAGCACATCATCAAATGACATTCTCTGCCACATGGACTTGCTGGTCACTGTCTGACCAATGTTGACAAAGACTGTGGCATGGACTCTGATGACTTACAATGGCAAGGATACCAACTCCTCCAGTGAACTTTGGATTCTACACACCTGGCAAGCACCGCTTGTCATCCCCCCAAACACGTACCCCACAACAAATAAAAATCATCACAATCACGAGATGATGCAGTCATTTAGCATTATTCCATTACATGTGTGTGTTGTAAAGTCAAACCATGCCTGAGTTTTGAAGTAACTCCAACCATCCATACCCTGGGGTCTGAGTCTGGCACAGGACACACATGGGTCACAATGTATCATCTAATACCGACATGGAGCACCATACTCACCCGTGATGGGCCCAACCAGCTGAGGGAGTGCCCGCACAACTGTGCGTACAGACCTATTTCGAACAGCAACAGTCATGCGCAGAGGTCAGGGATCATGTGGAGTGTCCTGGTGTGGGACTCCCAGGTATGTGTAGACAGGTGGCAGAACTATGTCCTGCATGCTTGAGTCAGGTGGATGTGGAGAATGGTGGCCAGGCCAAGGTTGGATGCATGGAGATGGCACAATGGGGTCTTGGATGACAGTGCCACAAGGTTGTGTTGTGGTCGTGGGCTGCATCCTGAGTGTGGATGTGGATTGTGAAGGTCATCCTGCAGCTGGCAGTGATCCATTCCCACTATCTCTGTTGGACGTTGATGTGGCTTGGTCTCAGGATGTAGAAGCAGAGCTGTGCATATGCACCCTGGATGTGGACAAGTATCATGGGAGTTGTAACCTACATGTCCGTAGAGTGCAGGGTAGGATTAGACACGGATGTTGTCGTTGACCTGGGGGATGGTCTGTCTTGCCTTGAGGTGGATGGGACTGGGGATCTTGTGCATAATGCAGAGTGTGCTGCAGCATGAGGCACAGATGCTGCTGATCAGCATAGCACATGTGAGCAAGCAATACATGATGAACACCAGCTCGTGTGTGTGGACACTGTGTGCCTGTGCAGGGCCCTTGCGGGTGGGACACAAGCAGTTGACCCAGCTGTAAGGGGACAATCCGCAGATGATACCTCAGTCCTGTACAAGACCAGCATCAGGTGGCTGATGTTCAGCCATCTGCCAATGGATAACATGCATCATTGAAGATGAGAACTGGCAAGGACTGCGTCTTTGGGGAGTGTGAGGAGCACCTGGCTTTCAATGGGACAGCAGATGATGATGAGATACAGTGCGCATGTCATGGTGTAGAGGGGGATCCTGGACACATTGTACACTGACACGCTGAGACATGATACCTCTGCCATGTGTCCCACAACGACACCATACTACATGCAGAGGCATGGAGTACCACTCCCATGGCCTTGTTGGGGTACTTTGCCGGTGGGGAGTAGGAGGAACATGACCTGGTTGTTGTGACAGGGCCTGGATTGCGTGCCAGTGCCGTGTAGGCAGTGTGAGTTGCACACTCATAATGCAAAGGTGTTGTGTGGCCGATTAGTGCATGCCTGAGTGCATGCAACAGATGTATTGGATGCACATTGCTTGGTGGGTGGCCTCAACATCATGGTGTAGCGTGAAGTGGCACATGCAAGGATATGAGGCACGTGCAATGTGCACGTAGCATGTGCAGACGGTCCAGCCTTTGGCACCACAACTGTGTCACATACAAGCAGATTACACCCAAATCAATGGGTGGAGGGAGAAAGGGGGGTGTGACTTAGAGGCGTGTGTGTGAGGCTAAATATAGAAACTCTGTGTGCCCTTGCTGCAGGGCCTGCAGCAGCATGCGCCATGTCAAGAAAACAATGCCACAAGTTGCACACAAAGACAAGGATGTCAGGAAGGAACTATGCAAAAGGTGTATGTTAAGGAAGGAATGTCTGGTTCAACATGGCACACACACAGACAATGGATGCACATGCAGCAAAGTGGCTGTTGTGGGGCCTGACATGGCAAAATACCTACACAGCCATGGACATCATGCACAATACATATTATAATCCCTGACAAACAGCTTGCATCTTGCTACTCTACACATAGACTCATATGCACAATCTCTGATAACTATGCCAGACATGCCGCATGCACAGTGGCAACAGACCAGCATTGACAGAGATGAGGCACCTTGGAGGCAGAGGGACACCTTCATTAGTCATGTGTGCCGGAACGCAAATGCATCTATGTTAACAGATACACAGGTCATGTGGATGAACATGTGGGACCGACACTGGCACCCCCCTTTGCACCACAGATGCTGGAAATCCATAGAACTGGTACACAAGTGACGGGTTACAGCTAAACACCCCCTGCTGATCACGGAGAGGCTGCTATACACCATTGAGCCTCTAATAGGGAAGTCCCACACTATGTCAACCCGGTGCAACCTGTATGTTTCCGAGGGCAGTGTTACACACATTGATGCCTTCATCACAATCCACTATCCCATTACAGATGACTGTAACCAAGTGTGACTATCAA
This sequence comes from Triturus cristatus, assembly GCF_964204655.1. Taxonomy (NCBI): domain Eukaryota; kingdom Metazoa; phylum Chordata; class Amphibia; order Caudata; family Salamandridae; genus Triturus; species Triturus cristatus. The sequence continues at coordinate 26,781,117 of NC_140593.1, read as the reverse complement.
TTCAGGTGAATCCAGCTCCATGTCATGTGCCCCATGGTGATTCTACATGTATGCAAAGTAACCAAACATGAACAGGAGAAGTGCACACACATTCAAAACAAATACCACACCCAAAAAGCAGTGCTGCATCCCTTACCCTAAGGAGATTTTCAAACTTGTCCATGCATGTAACGCTGATTCAGCACACGTTGCTGTGTTCATGAGGAATAGCAGGAGCACAACAATGCCACCAGCAGACAGCATACGCAAATACCTGGGGATGAGAGACACACAAGAAGTCATCAAAAAGAAGCACATCCGCATGCATGGGCATGTACTCGACACGTATAAGGTTGTCAACATGCTAGGTCAAAATAGTGTCTCAGGAAAAACATTTTTTTATTACACCATCACTCGAGTGACACATCCAAACACACCTCTGACTCACTTGGCATACATGCAGATGGACACACACATTGCAACACATGCCACACAAGGCCCAATGCGTGCACACTCAGACACTGGAACTCACCACTAAGCAAAGAAGGTGCGTATGAGCCGACTCCGGATGTCCATTTCCACCTCCTCCTCCTTCACATCACTTGCCTCATCACCAAGCCCTTCATCCTCCACGGGTGGATGTTCCTGCTCATCCGGATCCAGGATGAGTGGCACAGCTTTCTCCACTGCCATGTTGTGCAGCATGCAGCAGACAATGAAGATTTTGCAGACCTTCACCGGTGCATATGGGAGTGCGCCACCGATCTTGTGGAGGCACCGGAATCGGCTCTTCAGGAGGCCAAAACTCCTCCCTATCACTCGCCTGGTCTGCCCATGGGCGTTGTTGTAGCGGTGATCGGCAGCCGTTCTGGGGTTGCGGAGAGGCGTGATCAGCCATGGCATGTTGGGATAGCCAGAGTCCCCTACATGGAAACATCATGGACAAAAGTGGGTCAGGAGAAGCAATAAGACAGGAAGATGATGCTAAATACAGGACTGACAGAGTATACCCACCAACAATACATGCTCGTTCGTTGCGCAGCTGCAGCATCATTTCAGGCACCCTGCTACGCCTCATGATGTAGGCATTGTGTGCTGATCCTGGAAAACGAGCACAGACATGGGATATCACCATGTTGGGAAGACACACCACAAGGGCATTAATGCAGTGGTAATGCTTGCGGTTCCTATACGCTACCTCCTGTGGTGGTACCAAAGCCACATGTGTCCCATCAATTGACCCAATGACATGGGTCATCCCTCCCAGGGCATAGAACTCACCCTTGACACCTCTCAACTGCTCAGGAGTTGGAAACTTGATGAACTCATCCAGGTGATCCAACATGGCCTCTAAAAAATCATGCAGAACACGGCTGAACATGGTCTGGGACATGCCACCAACATGAGCTATGGTATACTGAAACGTACCCGTGGCAAAGAAATGTAGGGCTGCCATCACCTTCATCTTGGGTGTCAGTGCAGTAGGATACCTGTGTAGTGGTTGGAGGTGTGGTGCCAGCCTTGCCGTCAAGTTCTCAATCAACCGTCGGGGGAAGCAGAAGCGGCGTATACAGTCACGTTCCCTCAGGTCTGCCAAGTCTGGAATTGGTCGGGGGAGAGGCGGAGCCCTGCAGTAATTTGGAAGGGACAACGAAGAGTGAGTACAGTACACCAACAATGTCAATGTACTGAGCACATGTTCAACAGGCAATACACATATGCTACATACAGAGTCAGGTCTGTGCAATATGTCCTGGACACGTATGCCAGACAGGTGACACTCCTACCAAGAGCCAGCTACAAACGTGGATTCTGAACCTCCACATGACATGGCATGAAATTAGCTGTGGGACAGTGTAAGTGAACAGGCAGACGCATTAAAGGAGTGACAGACATCCACATATGTGCAGAAGAAGGATGTTTATCATACAGACAGGTTGCGGAACACTAGAGGCACAGGTCACATGTCCTTTAAAAAAGGACAGACCACACACCTTGCCATGAAGGGGTACATGTCAGGACTGATCACACATACATTGAGACTACGCAGATATGTCCTTGTCTCGCAAGTCCATGTTCGATGCATACATACACACGTTGCGTCTGATTCCACATGTGGCCTGGTGTGCGTTATGGTGTGCCATGCCCATCTACACACAGACACATGTTGGTTGCAGCAACTACAGATGCATTTGACGGAACACCAACAGCAAGCTTATGGGAACACATGACACACACATGACATAGTCACATTGTGCAACGCGGATAGTCACATGTCAGGTGTAATTATCCGTGTAGCTGGCATCAGGGGACAGTTGAGGGTGTTGGTGACTGTGCCATGCCAGTGACGCATCGCTCAACAAGTCTGTACTACATGCACACATGTCAAAGGAGTGAAGGGGATGTGTGGCACATAGTGCACCATCACACATGACATGTGTACACAGCTCATCACACATCTATTGGGTTCACACCTCAGGAGATATGTGCCACATCACAGCCTGACACACCTATGCCCGACACATGTAGTACTGCACAGACAATGCCTTGATGTCCAGCCTTGGCCAAGTATGACAGCTCAATTCCTTTCTGTGTGCCGCCTGTCACCACTGTAAGGTGTGAAACGCACCGTGCATATGCTCTGAGGGCGTGTGTAGGGTCCGTATCACTATGGGAGTGATGCCGTAGGCTTACGCCATGGTGATACGGACCGTACACGCGTGTGTAGGGTCCCTATCACTATGGGAGTGCTGCCGTAGGTGTATGCCATGGTGATACGGACCATACGCGCGTGTGTAGATACGGACCGTACATGCGTGTGTAGGGTCCCTATAACTATGGGAGTGCTGCCATAGGCGTACGCCATGGTGATACGGACCGTACACGCATGTGTAGGGTCCCTATCACTGTGGGAGTGCTGCCGTAGGCGTACGCCATGGTGATAAGGACCGTACACGCGTGTGTAGGGTCCCTATCACTATGGGAGTGCTGCCGTAGGTGTACGCCATGGTGATACGGACCGCACACGCGTGTGTAGGTATCACAATGGGAGTGCTGCCGTAGGCGTACGCCATGGTGATACGGACCGTACACGCGTGTGTAGGGTCCCTATCACTATGGGAGCGCTGCCGTAAGCGTACGCCATGGTGATACGGTCCCTACACACGCGTGTACGGTCCGTATCACCATGGCATACGCCTACGGCAGCACTCCCATAGTGATAGGGACCCTACACACGCGTGTACGGTCCGTATCACCATGGCGTACGCCTATGGCAGCACTCCCATTGTGATAAGGACCCTACACACGCGTGTACGGTCCGTATCACCATGGCGTACGCCTACGGCAGCACTCCCATAGTAATAGAGACCCTACACACGGGTGTACGGTCTGTATCACTGGAGTAGTGGTGCCCTAGTGCCGTGGAACGCACCGTACCTGTGTGTGAATATTGAAATTACATAGGGGACACATGAGGGACAAGTATAAGGGCCCAAATGCATGCTGGTTGTCATGGAGACCGAGTTTCAAGTTTAACATTTTGCATCAGGTGGCCAGCAAAAGTCGGTTGGAGACAATATACTATGTTGCAAAGTGGTTGTTGACTTGACATCATGCTCAATTTTTAAACCATGCAAAGGCACTCACTGGGGTATGTTTAAAGGGATTGGAGGAAACGTAGGATGCTAATGTGACTGACCAATCACTCTGTACTCCTGTAAATGAAACAGGCCAGCAAGGCAGATATAAGGCAGCCAGGTCCCATGAGAGAGCACTTGCCTGCACATCCTTTCATTCCACAACACTGCTGCTGCTCGTGATTCCTCTGGCACCATGTCCAGGTCTGTGGAGAGGGCCCAGCCATTCACCACGGAGGAGAATATGGCATTGGTGGATGTGATCCTCCCACAGTACACCATGCTGTATGGTCGACCAGGGGAGCAGGTGAGTGCTGGCTCCACTAGCTTAGACTGTGCCCCTTTTTAGTGACTGTGACTTCTGGCATTGTGTCCAGCTGTGACAGACATGCAATGTTCTTCAGAGTGGGTCCCAGGGGGGGGATGCCTCATGTCTCCCATGCAGAGCATGCTGTAGTGCATGTCTGCAGTCCTCACTTGCATAGTGTTTACTGTGACAATCACTGCATGGTGCATGCCACATTCAGCCTGGCTAATCCTCTTGGGAATGTTGTTTCTACAGTCCTGATGTGATTCTGTGGTCCCCCCAGTTTGACAGGTGACTGTACCCACAGATGTGTGTGAGTTTAGTGTACCTGTGGTGAGAGTGTCCAAATGATGTGGTCGTCCCCTGGACATTGGTGTGTGTGTAAGTCCCCTGTCATGTGGCTGAGTGTATATGTGGAGTGTTGCACACCAGCTGCATGAGGGATGGATATACCCTACCCATCTGATGTTATCAGGGAGCAGTGCTGTGTGTCTGCCGTGCTGAGCCAGCCCCACACCTGTGACACCCCCACAGTCTAGTGGCACATGTGCAGAGTGAGGTTTGTACCCGCAGTTGGCAATGGCAGGTGATTGTCCTGTGCCTGTGTGTGTCTGTGTACTCTGCTGAGGTTGCGTCAGTGGCCTGGGGCATGTGACTGCTTTGAGGCGCTGTACATAATCATGGTGTCGCTTGTGATGCACAGTGTGAGCCTGGATCATTGATTGTGTCGCACCCCTCATGCCACCTGTGTACTTTCAATGCCACGTAGTGTATTTGCCCTTCCCCAGAGGATAATGTCCCTATGACAAAGGTGCAATGAGTTGGCTGCATACTATGCCCTGTTCAAACCAGCAAAATTGTTATTATGTGTGTCTCTGTGACATTTATCAGGTGGATTTAAGTATTCTCACTTTTGCATCCTCATAGGTAGGCGTCTATGCCAAGGGGGAGATATGGAAGCAAGCTGTCAGTGCCGTGAGGAAGGTGGAGGGTCGGAAGCGGCGCCTGGCCCAGGTGAGGAAACGCTGGCAGGATATCCGGTGCTGGACGAGGAGGATCGCACGGGTCCTGCTGGGGGACTCACCAGAGAGCCACAAGAACCGTGGGCGCCGGCGCCTGACCCACATCCAGAAGCGTGTGCTGGCGGTGGTTTTCCCTGGCTTGGATAGGCGCTTACAGGAGAAGCAGCAGCAGGAAGGGGGTAGGTACATGTGTTTTTATTGTGTGTCACCAGCTTTTGGAAGTGCGCAGTTGCATGGATACACTGCCAGGGTTTAAATGTGCAGTGCAGATCCTGTTCCCTAAAGTAAACCGGTGCTGTTCTTCCTCCCTTCCCCTCCTTGACATGTGTTCCCTGGTCTGTGTATAGTCACTCTTGCACAAGGTTATCTAGGCTGCCAGTTTATCCAAGTGCCCAATGCTTGCAGCATCATGTGTGGGGGTGGTGTGTAACAGGTTTTGGGACCTTGCCTGTGCCCTGGCCAGTTCAGTCATTGTGGGGTCCATGTTAGTTGACACTGATGGTGAGTCCCGACATAGGAGTGTGTCTTAAAAGTGTACTGCCTTACAGCATGCATGTCCAATGTTGTGCCCTCTGACATGATGTGCATTAATGGGAGATATGCATAGTGCAGGGACGGTTGTTTCAGTTGCAGTCATATACATCCAGGACGATGGAGGAGTGTGGCCACTACCGTCCCCTGGGGCACCTTTTCCTAGGTATCATGTGTGTCATCCAACAATGTGGACATTCTCTGTGTCCTCACCATAGGTTGGCCTCTGTGGCATTGTACCCTGGACTAATTTGTGTTTACGTTAAGTGTGCTACATGTGTCCACTGTACAGGGTGACCTAATTTTGCTTGTGCATACTCACAGTGGCCAGTACCTGTGTGTCTAGGTACAACTATCTGATGATGGTTGTTTGTCAATGATATATGTGGACAGGTGCACGAGGGGTAGTTTGTGTACAATCAGGATTTATTGCAGGGCATGTTTTTTATCCCAGAGTAAGAGGTGTAAGTACTTCCTCTGTCTCAATCACATTGTCTCAGATAGGAGGGGTTTGTGCGGGCAAGGCCTACATGTCAAATCTTATGTCTCCTTGCAAGGTCTGGCCTGTGTGTGATGTTTGTCTGGACATACACTCAACATGCAGTGACCCAGTCATGTTGGGCATGGTTTAATGTATTTGCTAAGCAGCATGTGCCAAAAGTTAAAAGACATGGTTCCTGCTCATCCCTTTTTTGGCAACGGTGTGTGGTGCAGATGCTGTGCTCGAGTGTCCCCAGAGCCTGGCTCCTCTGTCTAATTTGATATCAAGTTATTTGCTGTTGTGTCATGCTCTCCATTGTTTCTCAGTGGCATGGTGGGTCAACCAACTGTGTGTTGCAGGGCCTACATATGTGCCTTGTATTGTAGATGTTACTCGTGTTGCTTTTCATGCTATGCACTGTGACCTATGTAGATTTGAATCATGTGACATATGTATACAGGTGTCTGATTATTTCCTGTCTCTTCACCTTGCCCACAGCATCGTCGGGGGACACAGAGGAAGACACTGGCACAGACCTTGAGGAGGGATTGAGCACCAGTGCCAGCAGTGCTGTCGAGTCTGGCGCAGCAAGTGGCACGGAGGCCGAGGGGAGTGAGGCGGAGGACCTGTCCAGTCCCACCACCGACTATGACGCTGACGAGTCCGAGGCTGAGCTCTCAGAGGGGGCAGAGGCTGCTCCCACAGCTGAAAGCAGCACTCCATCTATCGCCGCCCCCTCCATTCCCATCACCGGCCTCCCACTTGCTCGGGTCCCTTCCGGCTGTGCTAGGCGACCATATGTCTCCTTCTTGCCAGGCACTGCACCCCCTGCCCCTGTCTCCACTGCTGCCGTGAATGCCGAGTCTGTGGACATTCTGCGGCAGTTGCAGGTTGGTCAGACATCGCTGTTTAATGTCCTCCATGGCCACACCCGAGTGCTCACACAGATGGTGTCGTACACGGAGGGCATGTCAGCTGCGATGTCTGACCAACGGATGTTGCTGTGGTCCATAGACTTGACACTGACTGCAGCAGTGGGTCTCCTGCAGTGCTGCGTCCCCCCCCTACCCCTGCACCATCCACACTTCCCACTCCCATGCCTGTCCAAAGCACACCCAGACGTCCCCATGCACGCACCCCACCAGACACAGGCAGCACACCACCAGGGAAGCCCAAGCGCACACCTCCCATCACGCATGCACAGGGGGAAGTAGGCACACCCACTGGGTCGGGGGGCAAACGGCAGACAAGCAGCCACAGTGGGAGTCCGCAGTCCTCACGACCCACTTCCTCAAAAACCACCCCCCTCAGCTCTGCTGCCCAAGAGTCCAACAAAGATTCCTTCATGGCCGGTCTGTCCCTGAGCCCCAGTGTGACACCACCCCGCAAGCGGTCAAAGAAGTCGCTGGGCAGGGTAGTTGAGTCCCGCCCCTGTCCACACGCTCCCTCAGTAGCGCTGCAACCCATCCCTCCGACCCTCCCCCCTCCTTGGGGCCTGTGGTTCCTTCGGGTGCAGGGGAGACGCTGGGGTACCTTGCAACCGTGTGCAGCACCATTGTTAGACGGACCGGGAGGGTCGGCCGAGGACAAGGGGAGAGGTCTCCGGGGAGAGCCGTCTCCAGCGATCGTACAGACGAGTATCTTCCCCCCCACAGATGTACACCACACAAGGATAAGGTTTAACGTTCTTTATAAGTGATCTCTTAGGTACGATAGAATGGTACAAGGAGGTCTGGACTCAGGGGTCCCCTCGATTCTAGTCTCTTGGTTGGGAAAGGGGGTAGCGGGACAGTCTGGTTACCAATCTGGTAGATGCGATGATATGATGGATAGCTCACAATCCTCGAGCTCGGTGTTCTAGATGAACGGGCCGCGGCAGCGCCAGCAGGTCCCGGTGAAGGTGGTCGTTACAACGGTCCGCGGCAGTGCCAGCAGGACCCGGTGAAGGTGGTCGTTACAACGGTGCGCGGCAGCGCCAGCAGGTCCCGACGAAGGTGGTAGTCACAACGGTCCGCGGCAGCGCCAGCAGGTCCCGACGAGGATGGAGGATGCAGAAGGCCGCGGCAGCGCCAGCAGGCAGGACGAAAGTTCACAAGGCATGGCTACGGCAGCGCCGGTAGTCCGTCAAGGATGAGTTCTTCACGGTGTCTCTCGACTCGAGGATACAACTGCCTTCCTGCTCTGGAGCTGCCCCAGTTATAGGTCTGGCGCCCTTTGATGTCCGGACCCTCGCACTTGGAGGTCGGGAGGTCCGGGATGAGGGAGTCCAGACACCCAGCAGGGGGGTGGAGCCAGCGCCCGGGGGAGCTGGGGGGCGATCGGCACCTGGCGGGGGAGAGCCATTGACACTTCTTCCTCCCATCGACCTGCCAAGTGGTCCGTTCACCTCCTGGGTGGATGGTGGTGCCGGGATGTCAGGGCCTGGCCAGGCCCAGGGTTAGGGTCGAGCTGAGGCCACGCGGCCTCGTGGTGCAGTGTCCAAGATGGCGGCCGGGTCGGGCGAGGGAGCCGGTAGTAGTTCGGCCCCATGATACAGAGATGTCCGGGGGCAGGAGTCCCGTCTGGAGACGGGGTGCGGGTTGTTTCTGTGGGTAACACCTGGAGGGCCGGGGCTCGGGCCCTGTCATGCGGGGAGGGAGCAAGCCCTTCATGTGGCCTGTCCAACATGCGTCCCCCCCAGCTGAAGGCGGGGAGAGTCACCAATCCTCTTGGGGACTCTCCTCGTCGAGGCGGAAAAAGCGTGACAGGCCATCTGCGTTGGCGTGGTCTTGGCCCGGTCGATGTTCCACAGTGAAGTCCATCCCCTGCAGGGAGATGGACCAACGCAATAGTTTGGGGTTTTCCCCCCGCATCTGCATTAGCCACTGCAGGGGTCGATGATCTGTTTGCACCCGGAAGTGGGTACCGAAGAGATAGGGCCGGAGCTTTTTGAGGGCCCACACCACTGCGAAGGCCTCCCTCTCGATGGTGCTCCAGCACTGTTCTCGGGCCAGGAGGCGTCTGCTGATGAAGGCCACCGGTTGGTCCAGTCCCTCGGAGTTCAGCTGGGAGAGGACCGCCCCGATGCCATGGTCGGAGGCATCTGTTTGTACGATGAATTCCCGACTGTAGTCGGGGGCCTGGAGCACAGGGGCAGTGCAAATGGCGGCCTTCAGCTTCTCGAAGGCCGCTTGACAGTCTGGTGCCCAGTTGATCTTCTTCGGGTGGTTTTTGGATGTGAGTCCCGTGAGGGGCCCCACAATGCGGCCATAGTCCCTCACGAACCGCCGGTAGTAGCCGGTGAGCCCCAAGAAGGCTCGGACCTCGGTCTGCGTGACTGGGGGCTGCCAGGACTGGATGGCAGCGATTTTGAGTTGCAGAGGGGCCACCAGACCGCTTCCCACCTGGTGTCCGAGATAGGTCACGAACCCCTGACCAATTTGGCACTTGCTGGCCTTGATTGTGAGGCCGGCCCATTGGAGGGCCTGCAGGACCTCTCGGAGGTGGTGGAGGTGGTTGGACCAGTGGCGGCTGTACACAGCGATATCGTCCAGGTAGGCGGCGCTGAACTCCTCGAGTCCCGCCAAGACCTGGTTCACCAGTCGCTGAAAAGTAGCTGGGGCATTCTTCATGCCGAAGGGCATGACTTTGAAGTGGTAGTGGCCATTGGGGGTAGAAAAGGCGGATCGTTCTTGGGCCCGGGGTGTGAGACCGATCTGCCAGTAGCCCGCTGTCAGGTCGAAGATGATGAGGTAGCGGGCAGCCCCCATGCGGTTGATCAGTTCATCCGCTCGGGGGATGGGATGAGCGTCGGTTCTGGTAACAGCATTCAAGCCCCGATAGTCGACGCAGAATCGGAGCTCAGGTGTGGTGCCGGGGGCAGCAGCTTTGGGGACCAGCACGACCGGGCTGGCCCAGGGGCTGTCCAAGGGCTCGATGACCCCGAGCGTGAGCATCTTTGATACCTCCTCTTGGATGCAGGCCCGTACCCGATCTGGTACGCGGTACGCCCAGTGTCTGATAGGGGGACTGTCCCCAGTGTCCATGTCGTGCAAGCACCAGGGGGTGACCCCTGGGGTGAGGGAAAACAACAAATCTTATGTCTCCTTGCCAGGTCTGGCCTGTGTGTGATGTTTGTCTGGACATACACTCAACATGCAGTGACCCAGTCATGTTGGGCATGGTTTAATGTATTTGCTAAGCAGCATGTGTCAAAAGTTAAAAGACATGGTTCCTGCTCATCTCTTTTTTGGCAACGGTGTGTGGTGCAGATGCTGTGCTCGAGTATCCCCAGAGCCTGGCTCCTCTGTCTAATTTGATATCAAGTTATTTCCTGTTGTGTCATGCTCTCCATTGTTTCTCAGTGGCATGGTGGGTCAACCAACTGTGTGTTGCAGGGCCTACATATGTGCCTTGTATTGTAGATGTTACTCATGTTGCTTTTCATGCTATGCACTGTGACCTATGTAGATTTGAATCATGTGACATATGTATACAGGTGTCTGATTATTTCCTGTCTCTTCACCTTGCCCACAGCATCGTCGGGGGACACAGAGGGAGACACTGGCACGGACCTTGAGGAGGGATTGAGCACCAGTGCCAGCAGTGCTGTCAAGTCTGGCGCAGCAAGTGGCACGGAGGCCGAGGGGAGTGAGGCGGAGGACCTGTCCAGTCCCACCACCGACTATGACGCTGACGGGTCCGAGGCTGAGCTCTCAGAGGGGGCGGAGGCTGCTCCCACAGCTGAAAGCAGCACTCCATCTATCGCCGCCCCCTCCATTCCCATCACCGGCCTCCCACTTGCTCGGGTCCCTTCCGGCCGTGCTAGGCGACCATATGTCTCCTTCTTGCCAGGCACTGCACCCCCTGCCCCTGTCTCCACTGCTGCCGTGAATGCCGAGTCTGTGGACATTCTGCGGCAGTTGCAGGTTGGTCAGACATCGCTGTTTAATGTCCTCCATGGCCACACCCGAGTGCTCACACAGATGGAGTCGTACACGGAGGGCATGTCAGCTGCGATGTCTGACCAACGCATGTTGCTGTGGTCCATAGACTTGTCACTGACTGCAGCAGTGGGTCTCCTGCAGTGCTGCGTCCCCCCCCTACCCCTGCACCATCCACACTTCCCACTCCCATGCCTGTCCAAAGCACACCCAGACGTCCCCATGCACGCACCCCACCAGACACAGGCAGCACACCACCAGGGAAGCCCAAGCGCACACCTCCCATCACGCATGCACAGGGGGAAGTAGGCACACCCACTGGGTCGGGGGGCAAACGGCAGACAAGCAGCCACAGTGGGAGTCCGCAGTCCTCACGACCCACTTCCTCAAAAACCACCCCCCTCAGCTCTCCTGCCCAAGAGTCCAACAAAGATTCCTTCATGGCCGGTCTGTCCCTGAGCCCCAGTGTAACACCACCCCGCAAGCGGTCAAAGAAGTCGCTGGGCAGGGTAGTTGAGTCCCCCCCCTGTCTACACGCTCCCCCAGTAGCGCTGCAACCCATCCCTCCGACCCTCCCCCCTCCTTGGGGCCTGTGGTTCCTTCGGGTGCAGGGGAGACGCTGGGGTACCTTGCAACCGTGTGCAGCACCATTGTTAGACGGACCGGGAGGGTCGGCCGAGGACAAGGGGAGAGGTCTCCGGGGAGAGCCGTCTCCAGCGATCGTACAGACGAGTAACTTCCCCCCCACAGATGTACACCACACAAGGATAAGGTTTAACGTTCTTTATAAGCGATCTCTTAGGTACGATAGAATGGTACAAGGAGGTCTGGACTCAGGGGTCCCCTCGATTCTAGTCTCTTGGTTGGGAAAGGGGGTAGCGGGACAGTCTGGTTACCAATCTGGTAGATGCGATGATATGATGGATAGCTCACAATCCTCAAGCTCGGTGTTCTAGATGAACGGGCCGCGGCAGCGCCAGCAGGTCCCGGTGAAGGTGGTCGTTACAACGGTCCGCGGCAGCGCCAGCAGGACCCGGTGAAGGTGGTCGTTACAACGGTCCGCGGCAGCGCCAGCAGGTCCCGACGAAGGTGGTAGTCACAACGGTCCGCGGCAGCGCCAGCAGGTCCCGACGAGGATGGAGGATGCAGAAGGCCGCGGCAGCGCCAGCAGGCAGGACGAAAGTTCACAAGGCAGGGCTACGGCAGCGCCGGTAGTCCGTCAAGGATGAGTTCTTCACGGTGTCTCTCGACTCCAGGATACAACTGCCTTCCTGCTCTGGAGCTGCCCCAGTTATAGGTCTGGCGCCCTTTGATGTCCGGACCCTCGCACTTGGAGGTCGGGAGGTCCGGGATGAGGGAGTCCAGACACCCAGCAGGGGGGTGAAGCCAGCGCCCGGGGGAGCTGGGGGGCGATCGGCACCTGGTGGGGGAGAGCCATTGACACTTCTTCCTCCCATCGACCTGCCAAGTGGTCCGTTCACCTCCTGGGTGGATGGTGGTGCCGGGATGTCGGGGCCTGGCCAGGCCCAGGGTTAGGGTCGAGCTGAGGCCACGCGGCCTTGTGGTGCAGTGTCCAAGATGGCGGCCGGGCCGGGCGAGGGAGCCGGTAGTAGTTCGGCCCCATGATACAGAGATGTCCGGGGGCAGGAGTCCCGTCTGGAGACGGGGTGCAGGTTGTTTCTGTGGGTAACACCTGGAGGGCCGGGGCTCGGGCCCTGTCATGCGGGGAGGGAGCAAGCCCTTCATGTGGCCTGTCCAACATGCGTCCCCCCCAGCTGAAGGCGGGGAGAGTCACCAATCCTCTTGGGGACTCTCCTCGTCGAGGCGGAAAAAGCGTGACAGGCCATCTGCGTTGGCGTGGTCTTGGCCCGGTCGATGTTCCACAGTGAAGTCCATCCCCTGCAGGGAGATGGACCAACGCAATAGTTTGGGGTTTTCCCCCCGCATCTGCATTAGCCACTGCAGGGGTCGATGATCTGTTTGCACCCGGAAGTGGGTACCGAAGAGATAGGGCCGGAGCTTTTTGAGGGCCCACACCACTGCGAAGGCCTCCCTCTCGATGGTGCTCCAGCGCTGTTCTCGGGCCAGGAGGCGTCTGCTGATGAAGGCCACCGGTTGGTCCAGTCCCTCGGAGTTCAGCTGGGAGAGGACCGCCCCGATGCCATGGTTGGAGGCATCTGTTTGTACGATGAATTCCCGACTGTAGTCGGGGGCCTGGAGCACAGGGGCAGTGCACATGGCGGCCTTCAGCTTCTCGAAGGCCGCTTGACAGTCTGGTGCCCAGTTGATCTTCTTCGGGTGGTTTTTGGATGTGAGTCCCGTGAGGGGCCCCACAATGCGGCCATAGTCCCTCACGAACTGCCGGTAGTAGCCGGTGAGCCCCAAGAAGGCTCGGACCTCGGTCTGCGTGACTGGGGGCTGCCAGGACTGGATGGCAGCGATTTTGAGTTGCAGAGGGGCCACCAGACCGCTTCCCACCTGGTGTCCGAGATAGGTCACGGACCCCTGACCAATTTGGCACTTGCTGGCCTTGATTGTGAGGCCGGCCCGTTGGAGGGCCTGCAGGACCTCTCGGAGGTGGTGGAGGTGGTTGGACCAGTGGCGGCTGTACACAGCGATATCGTCCAGGTAGGCGGCGCTGAACTCCTCGAGTCCCGCCAAGACCTGGTTCACCAGTCGCTGAAAAGTAGCTGGGGCATTCTTCATGCCGAAGGGCATGACTTTGAAGTGGTAGTGGCCATTGGGGGTAGAAAAGGCGGATCGTTCTTGGGCCCGGGGTGTGAGACCGATCTGCCAGTAGCCCGCTCGGGGGATGGGATGAGCGTCGGTTCTGGTAACAGCATTCAAGCCCCGATAGTCGACGCAGAATCGGAGCTCAGGAGTGGTGCCGGGGGCAGCAGCTTTGGGGACCAGCACGACCGGGCTGGCCCAGGGGCTGTCCGAGGGCTCGATGACCCCGAGCGTGAGCATCTTTGATACCTCCTCTTGGATGCAGGCCCGTACCCGATCTGGTACGCGGTACGCCCGGTGTCTGATAGGGGGACTGTCCCCAGTGTCCACGTCGTGCAAGCACCAGGGGGTGACCCCTGGGGTGAGGGAAAACAAGGTAGCAAACTGCAGCAGGAGGTCCCGGCAGCCTTGGCGCTGTTCCGGGGTGAGGGCATCGGAGAGCCGGACCCCGTCCACGGAACCATCTTTCTCACGAGTCTTCAGGAGATCAGGGAGAGGCTCGGAGTCTTCTTCCGCTCCACTGTCTGTAGCCATCAGGAGGCTGAGCTAAGAGCGCACAAAGTGGGGTTTGAGTCTGTTGGTGTGGAGGACCCGGAGGGGGTTCCGTGGAGATTCCATATCGATGAGATAGGTGACGGGGCTCTTGCGTTCGACCACTTTGAAGGGCCCCGTCCACTTGTCCTGCAAGGCACATGGTTCGGTCGGGGACATCACCCACACTTGTTGGCCAGGTTCGAATTCGATGGAGGAGGCATTTTGATCGTACCATTTTTTCATGTCCTCCTGACTGGCCTCAAGGTTCGCTTTCGCCATTTCTCTGAATCGCCTGGTCTGATTGCGTAGGGTCAGGAGGTACTTGAAGACGTCTGGAGGGGTCTTTAGGGGGGCCATCTCCCAACCTTCTTTGACTAGGCTGAGGGGCCCTCGCACAGGGTGCCCGTACAAGAGTTTGAAAGAGCTAAAGCCGAGGGACTTCTGGGGAACTTCTCGATAGGCGAAGAGGAGGCACGGAAGGAGTACATCCCACTGGCGACGGAGGGGCTCTTCCAACCCCCCAATCATTCCCTTGAGCGTGCGGTTGAACCGCTCGACGAGTCCGTTTCCTTGAGGGTGATAGGGGGTCGTGAATCGGTAGGTGACCCCGCACTGTTGCCAGAGGGACTTCATATACTTCGAGATAAAGTTTGTGCCTCTGTCGCTGACGACTTCTCGGGGGAAGCCCACCCGGGAGAAGATCCCCTTTAAGGCCCGGCCGACCACCGGGGCTGTTACAGTTCGCAGGGGCACATCCTCGGGGTAGCGGGTGGCATGGTCCACCAGTGCCAGGATGAACCAATGTCCTTGTGCTGTACGGGGGTCCAGGGGCCCCACAATGTCTATTCCCACCCTCTCGAACGGGGTGGTGACAACTGGGAAGGGTTGCAGAGGTGCTTTGAGTTTGCGGCCGCTCTTCCCGCTGGCCTGGCACGTGGGGCAGGACCGGCAGTGGTTGAGGACGTCGTTTCTCATCTTTGGCCAGAAAAAGTGGGTCACCAGGCGACTGTAGGTTTTGTCCTGGCCCAGGTGTCCAGCCAGAGGGACATCGTGGGCCAAATTTAACAGGAAGTCTCTAAAACGGAGGGGCACCACCAGCACTCGACTGGCCCCTAACTCCGCGATTCTCTGTTCGCTGTACAATAGGTCGTTGTCCCAATAGATCCAATGGGCTCCGGTGGTGTCCCCTGCGCTCTGGGCAAGGGCTTGCTGGCGGAGTCCCTCGAGGGAGGGACAGGTCTTCTGTTCTTGACGGAACTGTTCCTGGGTGAGCCCCCCTTCTTGACGCCACTGAGCCAGGTTGGGAAGGTCCGGGGGCTGAGCGAGCCCTTCGGGGGTTTGCTCTGGGGGGTCGTTATGGTCGGTGTCCTCTACTGGAGCGATCGGGGGAGGAGGTGCTGGCCATTCTGGTTCTTCTGGTCGGGGGATGGCACGGGCGGCCATGGACCGGGTGGTTACGCACGCCCAGTCCGGGAGGCCCAACATCCCCAGGTGCTCTCTTCTTTCTACGGCGGCCCACGGGGAACACTCAAGATCATTCCCCAGGAGACAGCCCACAGGGGCATCATCTCGGACTGTCACCTTCAACATGCCGGAGACTCCTCCCCATTCGAAGGGGACGCAGGCCATCCGACATAGACTCTCCGAATTGTCGGCTGAACGGACGGGGCAGAGAATGTTCAGCCGGATCTGCTCTGGTTTTACCAGGTGACAGCGGACGGCCGTCACACTGGCCCCGTGTCACGTAGTGCTTCGGCCCGGCGTCCATTAATGTTCACCCACTGACTATATTTCCTGGTGTTGGCGGGTAGGGGAGCCCGCGGGACCATGTCTCTTCCCCCTAGGCACGCTAGAACCATGGCGGCCGGTTCCCACTCTTGTTGTTCCTGCTCGTATTCTTCCTTTTCCTCGGAGATTTGTTTTCCCCCCAGGGCGGCGGCAGCTACCTGGCGGGGTCTCGGAGTTTGGTTCTGGGGACAGTTCGGGTCATTGGCGTAGTGGCCGACTCGCTGGCATCGGTGACACGTGACATTGGTTCGGAACCCCAGGCGCATCGGGGGGTTGCCCCGGCTGGCGGGGGGCGGGGTGTTGGCAGCGGGAGCAGCCGGGACGGTGTCTCTTCCTCGTCCCTGGCCTCCTCCTCCTCCTCGGGGACGGTGCTGACCTTGGTTGTTCCGGTTCTGTTCGTGCGGCCCTCTCCGGCCCACTCGGGTGCTTTCCCACCGTTCAGCTTCGGCGGTGAGTTGCCGTGGGTCAGTCAATTTACTGTCGAGGAGGTGCTGCCTGAGATCGACGAAGCAGTTTTTTAGAGAGGTGCTCCCACACCATGAGATTAAAAAGTTGCTCGTAGGTCGTTACGTGGCTTCCCTTGATCCAACCCTCGAAGGCTCGGCTGAAATAGTTGACATATTCCACCCAAGTTGTACCCGGGATCCGGGTGCAGTCTCGGAACCTCTGGCGGTACATTTCGGGTGTGAGCCCATATCGGGTGAGGAGGGCAGCCTTCATGTGGTCATAGGATGACATCAGATGGTCTGGGAGCTGTAACAGGGCATCGCGGCCTTCATTGACGAACCTCCCCCATAGACCGGCTCCCCAGTCACTTCGATCGATCCGGTGGGAGGTGATGGTGATCTCGTAGGCCTTGAACCACTGTTGTATGTCGTCCTCTCGGACATACTCTCGAACGACATCCTTGGGGATGTGGACTTTCTTGTCTGTCGCTCCCGGGGTGCGCGGTCGCTCGGGCACCTCCAGTTCTTTGTTCTGCTTCCGTAGGTCTATTTCTGCCAGTTTGCGCTCGTGTTCGTATGCTAATCTCTTTTCTTCGAGCTCTCTCTGCCTCTGTTTTTCTTCCCGTTCTTCTCGGAGCCGCAGATGCTCTAGGTTCAGTTTTTGTTCAGCTAATTTTAGTTCACCGTCCATTTTGAGCCGTGCCATTTCTAACTCATGTAGTCTGTTTTTTTCTCTCTCTTGGATCTCTTCCTGCGAGAGGCCCGTTCTTCGCTCTTCGGGAGCCGTGGTGTTCCTCTCTGATGCTGCAATGTTTTGGTCCGGGGATCTGGCGGCCCCGGTTTCTGCCCACGACTCAATGGCGTGCTTGAAATCGTCTTTGGTACTCAGGCCGGTGGTAGCAATGCCTAGTTCAATGCAGAATTGTTTCAATTCACGATGGCTGTACTCTTCCAATTTCTCCATCTGGAATTTCTCGGTGGATCCGCTCTCTTTGGTTGACATTGTGGTTTCGTCGTGGGGTGAGCTACTCTCTGTACGATTACGCGTTGATTCGGATCGCGCCGCTGGCCACCAATGTTAGACGGACCGGGAGGGTCGGCCGAGGACAAAGGGAGAGGTCTCCGGGGAGAGCCGTCTCCAGCGATCGTACAGACGAGTAACTTCCCCCCCACAGATGTACACCACACAAGGATAAGGTTTAACGTTCTTTATAAGCGATCTCTTAGGTACGATAGAATGGTACAAGGAGGTCTGGACTCAGGGGTCCCCTCGATTCTAGTCTCTTGGTTGGGAAAGGGGGTAGCGGGACAGTCTGGTTACCAATCTGGTAGATGCGATGATATGATGGATAGCTCACAATCCTCGAGCTCGGTGTTCTAGATGAACGGGCCGCGGAAGCGCCAGCAGGTCCCGGTGAAGGTGGTCGTTACAACGGTCCGCGGCAGCGCCAGCAGGACCCGGTGAAGGTGGTCGTTACAACGGTCTGCGGCAGCGCCAGCAGGTCCCGACGAAGGTGGTAGTCACAACGGTCCGCGGCAGTGCCAGCAGGTCCCGATGAGGATGGAGGATGTAGAAGGCCGCGGCAGCGCCAGCAGGCAGGACGAAAGTTCACAAGGCAGGGCTACTGCAGCGCCGGTAGTCCGTCAAGGATGAGTTCTTCACGGTGTCTCTCGACTCCAGGATACAACTGCCTTCCTGCTCTGGAGCTGCCCCAGTTATAGGTCTGGCGCCCTTTGATGTCCGGACCCTCGCATTTGGAGGTCGGGAGGTCCGGGATGAGGGAGTCCAGACACCCAGCAGGGTGGTGGAGCCAGCGCCCGGGGGAGCTGGGGGGCGATCGGCACCTGGCGGGGGAGAGCCATTGACACTTCTTCCTCCCATCGACCTGCCAAGTGGTCCGTTCACCTCCTGGGTGGATGGTGGTGCCGGGATGTCGGGGCCTGGCCAGGCCCAGGGTTAGGGTCGAGCTGAGGCCACGCGGCCTCGTGGTGCAGTGTCCAAGATTGCGGCCGGGCCGGGCGAGGGAGCCGGTAGTAGTTCGGCCCCATGATACAGAGATGTCCGGGGGCAGGAGTCCCGTCTGGAGACGGGGTGCGGGTTGTTTCTGTGGGTAACACCTGGAGGGCCGGGGCTCGGGCCCTGTCATGCGGGGAGGGAGCAAGCCCTTCATGTGGCCTGTCCAACAACCATTCTAACCACCACCTTTGGTGCTGCCCCACCCCCTGTGGTGGAGTCCTCCGTCCCTGCAACCACAACGCCTACCCTTGCCCCTCCTGTCCCTGCGGTGCCTGATCCTTCCCCCCCACATGATGCCCCCCCCCTGTGGAAGAAAAGTAACTATGAACTGTGCAGGCAAGCTAGGGGACACGCGTCCCAATGTGTCCCCCACCAGGAATTGAAATATGGACTGCCCTCTGGGCCTTGTAAATAGTGTACATTTAAAAACAATTTTTTTTATGCTGAATAAAGCATTTTTTTTTCATTTGACCAATAATGCTTTTCTGGTATTGCTGTTGGTGGTGCTGCTCCTTGATTTGAGGTGGTGATAATGTGTTATGTGTCTGGGAAATGTAGTAGTGTGCTGCTCATGGGGTGGACCCTGGTATCTGTGTGCCATCACAAGGTATTTGCAAATAATCTTTGGTCATGTAAGCTCTTACTGCATGGTGACATTGTCCCAAGGTGTGTTCCTTCCTCTGTGGACCCTGACATCTTCCCTGCAGGGTGTTTCCAAAATGTTGTGCTGAGCTGTGTCTACATTTCCTTGGTGTGTGACGGATCTGTTCAACTTTGCCCATGCATGCTGGGCAATGTCTCCACCTGCATCATTTGTGGCATCCTTGGTGGTCACTGTACTTGTGTATGGAGTATATTGACATGACTTCATGTGGACATGTTCCCTTTTCCGCACTATGCATGTGTGTACTCCCAGCCTCGCACACATGTGTTACGTGTTCTGCAGGGTCTTTGAGCACCTGACTGACAATTGTGGCCATTGTATCTGTGGGTTCTCCACCCTTTTCTTTCCATGGGCACTGCTGGGAGTGAAGGGCACCCACCCCTCCTATGTCTGGGCACTGCTGGGAGTGATAGGCACCCACCCCTCCTATGTCTGGGCACTGCTGGGAGGACTCTGCACCCACCACTCCTATGTTTGGGCACTGCTGGGGGGACTCTGCACCCACCCCTCCTATGTCTGGGCACTGCTGGGAGTGATGGGCACCCACCCCTCCTATGTCTGGGCACTGCTGGGAGTGATAGGCACCCACCCCTCCTATGTCTGGGCACTGCTGGGAGGGATGGGCACCCACCCCTCCTATGTCTGGGCACTGCTGGGAGTGATAGGCACCCAGGGGCACTGCTGGGAGGACTCTGCACCCACCCCTCCTATGTCTGGGCACTGCTGGGGGGACTCTGCACCCACCCCTCCTATGTCTGGGCACTGCTGGGAGTGATAGGCACCCACCCCTCCTATGTCTGGGCACTGCTGGGAGTGATAGGCACCCACCCCTCCTATGTCTGGGCACTAGTGGGAGTGATGCACACCCACCCCTCCTATATCTGGGCACTGCTGGGAGTGATAGGCACCCACCCCTCCTATGTCTGGGCACTGCTGGGAGTGATAGGCACCCACCCCTCCTATGTGTGGGCACTGATGGGAGTGATAGGCACCCACCCCTCCTATGTCTGGGCACTGCTGGGAGGACTCTGCACCCACCCCTCCTATGTCTGGGCACTGCTGGGACTGATGGCCACACACCCCTATGTGTGTGTCCACTGGCGTGGTACGACCCGTACCCACGTCCTAAAGGGCTGGGTATGGGCCGTACCCCTACGTCACCCCAACAATGGGGTTACGGACCGTACCCATGCCTTTGGGACGTGGGTACGGCCCGTACCGCCATTGTTGGGGTGACGTAGGGGTACGGCCCGTACCCATGCCTCTAGGACGTGGGTACGGGTCATACCACGCCCACACCTACGTCACCCCAACAATGGCAGTACGGGCCGTACCCACGTCCCAAAGGCATGGGTAACGGCCGTACCCCTACGGCACCCCAACATTGGGGGTACGGCCCATACCCACGCCTTAAGAGCGTGGGTACGGGTCGTACCACGCCTACCCCTACGTCACCACTACAATGGCAGTACGGCCCGTACCCATGTCCCAAAGGCATGGGTACGGGCCGTAGCCCTACGGCACCCCAACATTGGGGGTACGGCCCGTACCCACGCCTTAAGAGCGTGGGTACGGGTCGTACCACACCTACCCCTACGTCACCCCTAAAATGGCGGTACGGCCCGTAACCACGTCCCAAAGGCATGGGTACGGGCCGTACCCGTACGGCACCCCAACATTGGGGGTACGGCCCGTACCCACGCCTTAAGAGCGTGGGTACAGGTCATACCACGCCTACCCCTACGTCACCCCTACAATGGCAGTACGGCCCGTACCCATGTCCCAAAGGCATGGGTACGGGCCGTAGCCCTACGGCACCCCAACATTGGGGGTACGGCCCATACCCACGCCTTAAGAGCGTGGGTACGGGTCGTACCACGCCTACCCCTACGTCACCCCTACAATGGTGGTACGGCCCGTACCCACGTCCCAAAGGCATGGGTACGGGCCGTACCCCTACGGCACCCCAACATTGAGGATACGGCCCGTACCCATGCCCCAAAGGCATGGGTATGGGCCGTACCCCTGCGGCACCCCAACATTGGGGGTACGGCCTGTACCCACGCCTTAAGAGCGTGGGTACGGGTCGTACAACGCCTACCCCTACATCACCCCTACAATGGTGGTATGGCCCGTACCCATGCTTTGGGACGTGGGTACGGGCCGTACCGCCATTGTTGGGGTGACGTAGGGGTGGGCGTGGTACGACCCGTACCCACGCTCTTAAGGCGTGGGTACAGTACGTACCACAATTGTTGTGTTCCCGGCAGTTTTTGGCTGCCAGAAAAAATAATCCGTGCGGAGTGACGTCGGTACGTCCCAAAGGCATGGGTACGGGCCGTACCCCTACGGCACCCCAACATTGGGGGTACGGCCCGTACCCACGCCTTAAGAGCGTGGGTGCGGGTCGTACCATGCCTACCCCTACGTCACCCCTACAATGGCTGTACGGCCCGTACCCACGTCCCAAAGGCATGGGTATGGGCCGTACCCCTACGGCACCCCAACATTGGGGGTACGGCCCGTACCCATGCCCCAAAGGCATGGGTATGGGCCGTACCCCTGCGGCACCCCAACATTGGGGGTACGGCCCGTACCCACGCCTTAAGAGCGTGGGTACGGGTCGTACCACGCCTACCCCTACATCACCCCTACAATGGTGGTATGGCCCATGCCTTTGGGACATGGGTACGGGCCGTACCGCCATTGTTGGGGTGACGTAGGGGTGGGCGTGGTACGACCCGTACCCACGCTCTTAAGGCGTGGGTACAGTACGTACCACAATTGTTGTGTTGCCGGTTCACGTCCATGCCGACTTCCGTTGTTGCGGGACGCCGGCCTTAGTGGACGTGCCCCCACCCCTCCCCGAAGTCACCAGGCCCTGGAGGTCAGGTATGTAGAGGGCATGTATGATTTGTTACTTGGGTGGGGGTTATGTTTCCTGCCCCTGCTCCCCCCTTGGCCCCTGGGTGTTGTTCTGACCTTCTGCGGCGTCTGCGTCTGTTCATGTACACTAGGTGGACTGCTATGAGGGCCGGGATGACACGTAGGTTGGGGTCCATGGCTGTCCGTTGCGTACAGGTGCTCCTTCTGCGCGTCGTCCTGATTTCCTGGCAGTTTTTGGCTGCCGGAAAATATAATCCGTGCGGAGTGACGTTGGTACGAATCATACTTCCTGGTTCGTGAAACGCAGCCTGAATGCGTCCGGACGTCACGTCGGCGCTGTCCCGGATCACATTGGTATGTATTTTTTCGTCGGTCGGTGTTTTTTACGATTCGTACGGAAATGGTGTTTCCGTACGAATCGTACTTGCATGTTTGGAATGTTTTTTTACCGGGTACGAGTCGGACGGAGAAAATGCTCCGTCCGACGGTTCGTACCTGGTTTCTCCAGGATCGGAATCTACACCTAGGTGTTTGTAGGGTGTCATGTAGGGGTGGGCGGAATTTGCGTAATCGCGTTACGCAAATCTCCGCGAAACGGTAAAAAATCTCCGCGAACATGCAGAAATTCCGCGAACACGCGGAAATGCTTGTTCGCGATGCTTTTTTCCTGTTCACAGTTGCTGTTTGCGTGTTCGGGGAGAAATATCTCGCGAACACGCATTTTGAGAACGCGAACAAGAAAAAATTTCGTGAAGTCGCGGAAAGCAGAATTTTGGGCAATTTCGCGTTCTCCGCGGAACGCGAAATTACCGAAATTCCGCAAATTCCGCGAACGGAACGGAATTTACCGCCCAGGCCTAGTGTCATGACATATTTTGGGCCCAGTACCACTACACCTGCTGCACCATTCAAATCATGACTCTGTTGTCGGTAAGGTAACTGCTCTTGTCACCGCCTGTTTAGTGGTAAAATATAACAATAATCGGTGTTTAGTGGGGTGCCTGGAGCTTTTGGTTCTGATGTCACTGCACCTGCTGTACTATTGAAATCATGACCCTAGTGCTCGTTGGATAAATGCACTTGGGACTGTCTGTTTATCTGCAAAATATAGCAATATTAGGTGTTTAAAGGACTTATGACATCTTTTAGCCCCGGTGCCACTGCACCTGCTGCACCATTTAAATCAAGCTGCTTTCGACTGCAAGGTAACTGCAATTTTGACTGCCTGTATAGTAGTAAGAGATAGCAATATTATGTGTTTGGAAAGTTCTGACAAAGTTCGGGCCAGGTGTGAGAAGTTAGTCTGGCATATGCTGTCCACTATTCTATTGGGCACCTTGCACCAGTCCAAATGGCCCTTATGGATGGTAGGTTTAAAGACAACCTATATAGAAAGCTATCCTAGTGGCAGCTGTGGAGAGCAGCCTTCAGGCTAAATCTTGAAGGAAAGTAAGGCAGCTTGTTTTACCAGTCTATAATCTCATGAATGACCAAATGAAAGGAGAACCACACCAGGTATATATATAAAATATATGTATTTATTCGAAAGACATCCCTCTAGTCTCTTTATGAGGCTAGAGGCAAAAGTACATTCAGTAAACTTATTTAGTACACAGTTAATCATCACAATATACGTTGAGCCCTAGGGGCGTACAAAACTATATATTAAGAAATTTGTATAAGAACCACGACCAACATAGATACAAGGCCTGGAGACTTTAGAACCGCTGGGCCCACCAGGAATCACCCAAGGTAGTGACACAAGGGACCCAAGGGGGACGCGTGCAGTGTCTAAACACAGCCGCGAATCACCATTACCTTCTATGGGGAAAGTCGCGGTTGGAATTTTAAAGTTAAAGGACACTTGGAAGATGACTTGGAACTAGGCAGTTCTATAGTCAATACCCACGGGAGCACCAGAGTACTCGAAATACCTCACCCAGGGAAGCTGGGTGCATAGGGGTCTTTTGGTGTCGGGTTTCGTCGTCGATTTCAATGGCGAACTGCGGCAAAGTGCTGCTGGCGACCAAGTCGAAAGTGTCCAGGTGGATCCAAGCCGGGATCAAGGATGAGAAGAACCTGAAAGCAGAGGGGACAGAGTCTGGGTCACTAGCCAGTGACCAGGAAGGCGATGAGCGGATGCCCACCGATGTCAGGTGATTTCAGGTGAAGAAGGAGAAACTTGACTCTTCAGCCACGAGGACCAGGAGGCATCGACAATGACCAGATGCTGGATTTGAGCTGTCCCATGAAGGATGTCGAGTGCTGCGGTGTAGGTTTCCAGATTGACCCAACAAGTCTTGGCAACAGCAACCCACTCAGAAAGCAAAGATTGGCTTCGTTCAGACCAGCAAGGTCTGAGGGTCTCACCACTGAGTGGGGAGCCAGGGCATGTCTGGAGCAACCAGGAAAGCCCAAAGGAAAGAAGAGTTACCTTCATGGTGACTCACCAGTCGACCGACCAGGGATCGCGAAGGGGCCTCGAGCGGAAATGCTAGAAGCGGGCTCACGGAACACTCGTGGAGTGTAGGCCCACTATCTTTGATGCAGATGGTGCTCTGGATTGGACTACAAGTACACCAATGCACAACTTCGGGAAAGCTCGGGAAGTTGATACACTTGCAAACGTGCACGGTGTCCAGGAGTTCAGGTTCCACATCACTTGTGAGGGCTGCGGGTCGCAGCTTTGCTGGGAACTCGTGTTGGCCTCTAAGACGTCTGGAAGTCCATGTCCTGAGTCACAAATACTTTGGGGTCTGGCGAGAGCCTCGGAAATGCAGACCGGGAAGATGCTTCTTTGGTGCCTGTTTGAACAGGGGAGTCACTCCTTGCCCCCAAGAGAGATTCTTCCATCTTCTAGTCGTGTAGAATGTCGAAGTTCCAGGATATATGTTGCAGAGTTTCGTCCAGGTGTAATCTGAATTCCTAAGGACTGGGATCCCATACTTATACTAAGATAGAGGGTCGGACATACTCTGGCAACCTATCTATGGGAGGGTCTGGGAAGAGGGGTGGTTACAACCATTCCCTTTGTCCAGTTTCACGCCAGAGCAGCGGCTGAGCGCCCCTGCAACCGGTTTGAACAGGGGTATGCACAGGGACACCAAGTGTGCCCCCCGCACTGTCTGAAAAGCATTCTCTGAATGCACCCACCCAGCCCCAATACACTAAAGCCTGTCTGGGAGGTGGTTACACCTCCCTGTGACAGGAAACCTATTTTCGAGGCCTCCCCTGCCGGGATTTGTCCATCAGCAGGAGGTCAGACCCGTGTCTGTGGCATCCATTTTGTGATGCCAGGGCTCTTTTTAACTATTACTGGTTAGTCCAGTGTGTACATGTCTTCTCCCTCTAGAAGAGTGGAATTCTACCCCCGCTGCCAGGACTGGCGGGGGGTAGGATTCCAAAGTGTTTGACACCAAACACGACATGTTTCCATGCAGCCATTCCAAAGTTAGCATTTACCGTGAGGTTATAATGCACTTAAGAGTATATGGTCTGGCTGCATCACAGAACAGCCTCAGAGAATAGATTCCGAAAGCTGCAGAGGGGTCCTGTTCATGCATGGGCACCCTCTCACACAAAATCAAGCACTCTTCCTACAGGATTGATAAGGCCTGCCATAGGAGGGACTGATAGCTTTATATGTGTCAGTGTTTAAAGGTAGATATAGGTAACCTATATCTTAGTAAGGGGTGCATGCACCACCTTACCCAAGCTGCAGTAGCAGTCCTGTGGTGACATTTTGGAAGGCTTCCCAGGGGTGGCATAATACATGCTTCAGCCCCCGGTAGACCTCTGGGGTTCCTATGCCCTTAGTACCTAGGGTACCATATACTAGGGACTCACAAGGGTAATCCAGTAACCAATCTGGGGTGTACCTAAAGTACATGCAATCAATTTAGAGAGGAAGCAGCTAGGCTGTGGCCCCAGCAAGACTAAATTCGTGAAACAGTGAAACATCAGCAAAAAGTGGGGGTAACCGTAGTAAGCAGATCCAACTCTCCTACTCAACCCCCGCCAAACGCAGAGACATTAAACTAACCTTGACCAGTTGAGTCTTCATGTTTTAAGTGGAAATATCTGGAGAGTCCATCTGCATTGGCATGGTTACTCCCAGGTCTAAGTTCCACTGTTCTTTGTTCTGCTTCCGTAGGTCTATTTCTGCCAGTTTGCGCTCGTGTTCGTATGCTAATCTCTTTTCTTCGAGCTCTCTCTGCCTCTGTTTTTCTTCCCGTTCTTCTCGGAGCCGCAGATGCTCTAGGTTCAGTTTTTGTTCAGCTAATTTTAGTTCACCGTCCATTTTGAGCCGTGCCATTTCTAACTCATGTAGTCTGTTTTTTTCTCTCTCTTGGATCTCTTCCTGCGAGAGGCCCGTTCTTCGCTCTTCGGGAGCCGTGGTGTTCCTCTCTGATGCTGCAATGTTTTGGTCCGGGGATCTGGCGGCCCCGGTTTCTGCCCACGACTCAATGGCGTGCTTGAAATCGTCTTTGGTACTCAGGCCGGTGGTAGCAATGCCTAGTTCAATGCAGAATTGTTTCAATTCACGATGGCTGTACTCTTCCAATTTCTCCATCTGGAATTTCTCGGTGGATCCGCTCTCTTTGGTTGACATTGTGGTTTCGTCGTGGGGTGAGCTACTCTCTGTACGATTACGCGTTGATTCGGATCGCGCCGCTGGCCACCAATGTTAGACGGACCGGGAGGGTCGGCCGAGGACAAAGGGAGAGGTCTCCGGGGAGAGCCGTCTCCAGCGATCGTACAGACGAGTAACTTCCCCCCCACAGATGTACACCACACAAGGATAAGGTTTAACGTTCTTTATAAGCGATCTCTTAGGTACGATAAAATGGTACAAGGAGGTCTGGACTCAGGGGTCCCCTCGATTCTAGTCTCTTGGTTGGGAAAGGGGGTAGCGGGACAGTCTGGTTACCAATCTGGTAGATGCGATGATATGATGGATAGCTCACAATCCTCGAGCTCGGTGTTCTAGATGAACGGGCCGCGGAAGCGCCAGCAGGTCCCGGTGAAGGTGGTCGTTACAACGGTCCGCGGCAGCGCCAGCAGGACCCGGTGAAGGTGGTCGTTACAACGGTCTGCGGCAGCGCCAGCAGGTCCCAACGAAGGTGGTAGTCACAACGGTCCGCGGCAGTGCCAGCAGGTCCCGATGAGGATGGAGGATGTAGAAGGCCGCGGCAGCGCCAGCAGGCAGGACGAAAGTTCACAAGGCAGGGCTACGGCAGCGCCGGTAGTCCGTCAAGGATGAGTTCTTCACGGTGTCTCTCGACTCCAGGATACAACTGCCTTCCTGCTCTGGAGCTGCCCCAGTTATAGGTCTGGCGCCCTTTGATGTCCGGACCCTCGCACTTGGAGGTCGGGAGGTCCGGGATGAGGGAGTCCAGACACCCAGCAGGGTGGTGGAGCCAGCGCCCGGGGGAGCTGGGGGGCGATCGGCACCTGGCGGGGGAGAGCCATTGACACTTCTTCCTCCCATCGACCTGCCAAGTGGTCCGTTCACCTCCTGGGTGGATGGTGGTGCCGGGATGTCGGGGCCTGGCCAGGCCCAGGGTTAGGGTCGAGCTGAGGCCACGCGGCCTCGTGGTGCAGTGTCCAAGATGGCGGCCGGGCCGGGCGAGGGAGCCGGTAGTAGTTCGGCCCCATGATACAGAGATGTCCGGGGGCAGGAGTCCCGTCTGGAGACGGGGTGCGGGTTGTTTCTGTGGGTAACACCTGGAGGGCCGGGGCTCGGGCCCTGTCATGCGGGGAGGGAGCAAGCCCTTCATGTGGCCTGTCCAACAACCATTCTAACCACCACCTTTGGTGCTGCCCCACCCCCTGTGGTGGAGTCCTCCGTCCCTGCAACCACAACGCCTACCCTTGCCCCTCCTGTCCCTGCGGTGCCTGATCCTTCCCCCCCACATGATGCCCCCCCCCTGTGGAAGAAAAGTAACTATGAACTGTGCAGGCAAGCTAGGGGACACGCGTCCCAATGTGTCCCCCACCAGGAATTGAAATATGGACTGCCCTCTGGGCCTTGTAAATAGTGTACATTTAAAAACAATTTTTTTTTATGCTGAATAAAGCATTTTTTTTTCATTTGAACAATAATGCTTTTCTGGTATTGCTGTTGGTGGTGCTGCTCCTTGATTTGAGGTGGTGATAATGTGTTATGTGTCTGGGAAATGTAGTAGTGTGCTGCTCATGGGGTGGACCCTGGTATCTGTGTGCCATCACAAGGTATTTGCAAATAATCTTTGGTCATGTAAGCTCTTACTGCATGGTGACATTGTCCCAAGGTGTGTTCCTTCCTCTGTGGACCCTGACATCTTCCCTGCAGGGTGTTTCCAAAATGTTGTGCTGAGCTGTGTCTACATTTCCTTGGTGTGTGACGGATCTGTTCAACTTTGCCCATGCATGCTGGGCAATGTCTCCACCTGCATCATTTGTGGCATCCTTGGTGGTCACTGTACTTGTGTATGGAGTATATTGACATGACTTCATGTGGACATGTTCCCTTTTCCGCACTATGCATGTGTGTACTCCCAGCCTCGCACACATGTGTTACGTGTTCTGCAGGGTCTTTGAGCACCTGACTGACAATTGTGGCCATTGTATCCGTGGGTTCTCCACCCTTTTCTTTCCATGGGCACTGCTGGGAGTGAAGGGCACCCACCCCTCCTATGTCTGGGCACTGCTGGGAGTGATAGGCACCCACCCCTCCTATGTCTGGGCACTGCTGGGAGGACTCTGCACCCACCACTCCTATGTTTGGGCACTGCTGGGGGGACTCTGCACCCACCCCTCCTATGTCTGGGCACTGCTGGGAGTGATGGGCACCCACCCCTCCTATGTCTGGGCACTGCTGGGAGTGATAGGCACCCACCCCTCCTATGTCTGGGCACTGCTGGGAGGGATGGGCACCCATCCCTCCTATGTCTGGGCACTGCTGGGAGTGATAGGCACCCACGCCTCCTATGTCTGGGCACTGCTGGGAGTGATAGGCACCCAGGGGCACTGCTGGGAGGACTCTGCACCCACCCCTCCTATGTCTGGGCACTGCTGGGGGGACTCTGCACCCACCCCTCCTATGTCTGGGCACTGCTGGGAGTGATAGGCACCCACCCCTCCTATGTCTGGGCACTGCTGGGAGTGATAGGCACCCACCCCTCCTATGTCTGGGCACTAGTGGGAGTGATGCACACCCACCCCTCCTATATCTGGGCACTGCTGGGAGTGATAGGCACCCACCCCTCCTATGTCTGGGCACTGCTGGGAGTGATAGGCACCCACCCCTCCTATGTGTGGGCACTGATGGGAGTGATAGGCACCCACCCCTCCTATGTCTGGGCACTGCTGGGATTGATAGGCACCCGCCCCTCCTGTGTCTGGGCACTGCTGGGAGGACTCTGCACCCACCCCTCCTATGTCTGGGCACTGCTGGGACTGATGGCCACACACCCCTATGTGTGTGTCCACTGGCGTGGTACGACCCGTACCCACGTCCTAAAGCGCTGGGTATGGGCCGTACCCCTACGTCACCCCAACAATGGGGTTACGGACCATACCCATGCCTTTGGGACGTGGGTACGGCCCGTACCGCCATTGTTGGGGTGACGTAGGGGTACGGCCCGTACCCATGCCTCTAGGACGTGGGTACGGGTCATACCACGCCCACACCTACGTCACCCCAACAATGGCAGTACGGGCCGTACCCACGTCCCAAAGGCATGGGTAACGGCCGTACCCCTACGGCACCCCAACATTGGGGGTACGGCCCGTACCCACGCCTTAAGAGCGTGGGTACGGGTCGTACCACGCCTACCCCTACGTCACCACTACAATGGCAGTACGGCCCGTACCCATGTCCCAAAGGCATGGGTACGGGCCGTAGCCCTACGGCACCCCAACATTGGGGGTACGGCCCGTACCCACGCCTTAAGAGCGTGGGTACGGGTCGTACCACACCTACCCCTACGTCACCCCTAAAATGGCGGTACGGCCCGTAACCACGTCCCAAAGGCATGGGTACGGGCCGTACCCGTACGGCACCCCAACATTGGGGGTACGGCCCGTACCCACGCTTTAAGAGCGTGGGTACAGGTCATACCACGCCTACCCCTACGTCACCCCTACAATGGCAGTACGGCCCGTACCCATGTCCCAAAGGCATGGGTACGGGCCGTAGCCCTACGGCACCCCAACATTGGGGGTACGGCCCGTACCCACGCCTTAAGAGCGTGGGTACGGGTCGTACCACGCCTACCCCTACGTCACCCCTACAATGGCGGTACGGCCCGTACCCACGTCCCAAAGGCATGGGTACGGGCCGTACCCCTACGGCACCCCAACATTGAGGGTACGGCCCGTACCCATGCCCCAAAGGCATGGGTATGGGCCGTACCCCTGCGGCACCCCAACATTGGGGGTACGGCCTGTACCCACGCCTTAAGAGCGTGGGTACGGGTCGTACAACGCCTACCCCTACATCACCCCTACAATGGTGGTATGGCCCGTACCCATGCTTTGGGACGTGGGTACGGGCCGTACCGCCATTGTTGGGGTGACGTAGGGGTGGGCGTGGTACGACCCGTACCCACGCTCTTAAGGCGTGGGTACAGTACGTACCACAATTGTTGTGTTCCCGGCAGTTTTTGGCTGCCGGAAAAAATAATCCGTGCGGAGTGACGTCGGTACGTCCCAAAGGCATGGGTACGGGCCGTACCCCTACGGCACCCCAACATTGGGGGTACGGCCCGTACCCACGCCTTAAGAGCGTGGGTGCGGGTCGTACCACGCCTACCCCTACGTCACCCCTACAATGGCTGTACGGCCCGTACCCACGTCCCAAAGGCATGGGTATGGGCCGTACCCCTACGGCACCCCAACATTGGGGGTACGGCCCGTACCCATGCCCCAAAGGCATGGGTATGGGCCGTACCCCTGCGGCACCCCAACATTGGGGGTACGGCCCGTACCCACGCCTTAAGAGCGTGGGTACGGGTCGTACCACGCCTACCCCTACATCACCCCTACAATGGTGGTATGGCCCATGCCTTTGGGACATGGGTACGGGCCGTACCGCCATTGTTGGGGTGACGTAGGGGTGGGCGTGGTACGACCCGTACCCACGCTCTTAAGGCGTGGGTACAGTACATACCACAATTGTTGTGTTGCCGGTTCACGTCCATGCCGACTTCCGTTGTTGCGGGACGCCGGCCTTAGTGGACGTGCCCCCACCCCTCCCCGAAGTCACCAGGCCCTGGAGGTCAGGTATGTAGAGGGCATGTATGATTTGTTACTTGGGTGGGGGTTATGTTTCCTGCCCCTGCTCCCCCCTTGGCCCCTGGGTGTTGTTCTGACCTTCTGCGGCGTCTGCGTCTGTTCATGTACACTAGGTGGACTGCTATGAGGGCCGGGATGACACGTAGGTTGGGGTCCATGGCTGTCCGTTGCGTACAGGTGCTCCTTCTGCGCGTCGTCCTGATTTCCCGGCAGTTTTTGTCTGCCGGAAAATATAATCCGTGCGGAGTGACGTTGGTACGAATCATACTTCCTGGTTCGTGAAACGCAGCCTGAATGCGTCCGGACGTCACGTCGGCGCTGTCCCGGATCACATTGGTATGTATTTTTTCGTCGGTCGGTGTTTTTTACGATTCGTACGGAAATGGTGTTTCCGTACGAATCGTACTTGCATGTTTGGAATGTTTTTTTACCGGGTACGAGTCGGACGGAGAAAATGCTCCGTCCGACGGTTCGTACCTGGTTTCTCCAGGATCGGAATCTACACCTAGGTGTTTGTAGGGTGTCATG
Source organism: Triturus cristatus (assembly GCF_964204655.1). Classification (NCBI taxonomy): domain Eukaryota; kingdom Metazoa; phylum Chordata; class Amphibia; order Caudata; family Salamandridae; genus Triturus; species Triturus cristatus. Next base: position 26,749,365 of record NC_140593.1, on the reverse strand, counting down.
TAGGGGTGGGCGGAATTTGCGTAATCGCGTTACGCAAATCTCCGCGAAACGGTAAAAAATCTCCGCGAACATGCAGAAATTCCGCGAACACGCGGAAATGCTTGTTCGCGATGCTTTTTTCCTGTTCACAGTTGCTGTTTGCGTGTTCGGGGAGAAATATCTCGCGAAACACGCATTTTGAGAACGCGAACAAGAAAAAATTTCGTGAAGTCGCGGAAAGCAGAATTTTGGGCAATTTCGCGTTCTCCGCGGAACGCGAAATTACCGAAATTCCGCAAATTCCGCGAACGGAACGGAATTTACCGCCCAGGCCTAGTGTCATGACATATTTTGGGCCCAGTACCACTACACCTGCTGCACCATTCAAATCATGACTCTGTTGTTGGTAAGGTAACTGCTCTTGTCACCGCCTGTTTAGTGGTAAAATATAACAATAATCGGTGTTTAGTGGGGTGCCTGGAGCTTTTGGTTCTGATGTCACTGCACCTGCTGTACTATTGAAATCATGACCCTAGTGCTCGTTGGATAAATGCACTTGGGACTGTCTGTTTATCTGCAAAATATAGCAATATTAGGTGTTTAAAGGACTTATGACATCTTTTAGCCCCGGTGCCACTGCACCTGCTGCACCATTTAAATCAAGCTGCTTTCGACTGCAAGGTAACTGCAATTTTGACTGCCTGTATAGTAGTAAGAGATAGCAATATTATGTGTTTGGAGAAGTTCTGACAAAGTTCGGGCCAGGTGTGAGAAGTTAGTCTGGCATATGCTGTCCACTATTCTATTGGGCACCTTGCACCAGTCCAAATGGCCCTTATGGATGGTAGGTTTAAAGACAACCTATATAGAAAGCTATCCTAGTGGCAGCTGTGGAGAGCAGCCTTCAGGCTAAATCTTGAAGGAAAGTAAGGCAGCTTGTTTTACCAGTCTATAATCTCATGAATGACCAAATGAAAGGAGAACCACACCAGGTATATATATAAAATATATGTATTTATTCGAAAGACATCCCTCTAGTCTCTTTATGAGGCTAGAGGCAAAAGTACATTCAGTAAACTTATTTAGTACACAGTTAATCATCACAATATACGTTGAGCCCTAGGGGCGTACAAAACTATATATTAAGAAATTTGTATAAGAACCACGACCAACATAGATACAAGGCCTGGAGACTTTAGAACCGCTGGGCCCACCAGGAATCACCCAAGGTAGTGACACAAGGGACCCAAGGGGGACGCAGGCAGTGTCTAAACACAGCCGCGAATCACCATTACCTTCTATGGGGAAAGTCGCGGTTGGAATTTTAAAGTTAAAGGACACTTGGAAGATGACTTGGAACTAGGCAGTTCTATAGTCAATACCCACGGGAGCACCAGAGTACTCGAAATACCTCACCCAGGGAAGCTGGGTGCATAGGGGTCTTTTGGTGTCGGGTTTCGTCGTCGATTTCAATGGCGAACTGCGGCAAAGTGCTGCTGGCGACCAAGTCGAAAGTGTCCAGGTGGATCCAAGCCGGGATCAAGGATGAGAAGAACCTGAAAGCAGAGGGGACAGAGTCTGGGTCACTAGCTAGTGACCAGGAAGGCGATGAGCGGATGCCCACCGATGTCAGGTGATTTCAGGTGAAGAAGGAGAAACTTGACTCTTCAGCCACGAGGACCAGGAGGCGTCGACAATGACCAGATGCTGGATTTGAGCTGTCCCATGAAGGATGTCGAGTGCTGCGGTGTAGGTTTCCAGATTGGACCCAACAAGTCTTGGCAACAGCAACCCACGCAGAAAGCAAAGATTGGCTTCGTTCAGACCAGCAAGGTCTGAGGGTCTCACCACTGAGTGGGGAGCCAGGGCATGTCTGGAGCAACCAGGAAAGCCCAAAGGAAAGAAGAGTTACCTTCATGGTGACTCACCAGTCGACCGACCAGGGATCGCGAAGGGGCCTCGAGCGGAAATGCTAGAAGCGGGCTCACGGAACACTCGTGGAGTGTAGGCCCACTATCTTTGATGCAGATGGTGCTCTGGATTGGACTACAAGTACACCAATGCACAACTTCGGGAAAGCTCGGGAAGTTGATACACTTGCAAACGTGCACGGTGTCCAGGAGTTCAGGTTCCACATCACTTGTGAGGGCTGCGGGTCGCAGCTTTGCTGGGAACTCGTGTTGGCCTCTAAGACGTCTGGAAGTCCATGTCCTGAGTCACAAATACTTTGGGGTCTGGCGAGAGCCTCGGAAATGCAGACCGGGAAGATGCTTCTTTGGTGCCTGTTTGAACAGGGGAGTCACTCCTTGCCCCCAAGAGAGATTCTTCCATCTTCTAGTCGTGTAGAATGTCGAAGTTCCAGGATATATGTTGCAGAGTTTCGTCCAGGTGTAATCTGAATTCCTAAGGACTGGGATCCCATACTTATACTAAGATAGAGGGTCGGACATACTCTGGCAACCTATTTATGGGAGGGTCTGGGAAGAGGGGTGGTTACAACCATTCCCTTTGTCCAGTTTCACGCCAGAGCAGCGGCTGAGCGCCCCTGCAACCGGTTTGAACAGGGGTATGCACAGGGACACCAAGTGTGCCCCCCGCACTGTCTGAAAAGCATTCTCTGAATGCACCCACCCAGCCCCAATACACTAAAGCCTGTCTGGGAGGTGGTTACACCTCCCTGTGACAGGAAACCTATTTTCCAGGCCTCCCCTGCCGGGGTTTCGTCCATCAGCAGGAGGTCAAACCCGTGTCTGTGGCATGCATTTTGTGATGCCAGGGCTCTTTTTAACTATTACTGGTTAGTCCAGTGTGTACATGTCTTCTCCCTCTAGAAGAGTGGAATTCTACCCCCGCTGCCAGGACTGACGGGGGGTAGGATTCCAAAGTGTTTGACACCAAACACGACATGTTTCCATGCAGCCATTCCAAAGTTAGCATTTACCGTGAGGTTATAATGCACTTAAGAGTATATGGTCTGGCTGCATCACAGAACAGCCTCAGAGAATAGATTCCGAAAGCTGCAGAGGGGTCCTGTTCATGCATGGGCACCCTCTCACACAAAATCAAGCACTCTTCCTACAGGATTGATAAGGCCTGCCATAGGAGGGACTGATAGCTTTATATGTGTCAGTGTTTAAAGGTAGATATAGGTAACCTATATCTTAGTAAGGGGTGCATGCACCACCTTACCCAAGCTGCAGTAGCAGTCCTGTGGTGACATTTTGGAAGGCTTCCCAGGGGTGGCATAATACATGCTTCAGCCCCCGGTAGACCTCTGGGGTTCCTATGCCCTTAGTACCTAGGGTACCATATACTAGGGACTCACAAGGGTAATCCAGTAACCAATCTGGGGTGTACCTAAAGTACATGCAATCAATTTAGAGAGGAAGCAGCTAGGCTGTGGCCCCAGCAAGACTAAATTCGTGAAACAGTGAAACATCAGCAAAAAGTGGGGGTAACCGTAGTAAGCAGATCCAACTCTCCTACTCAACCCCCGCCAAACGCAGAGACATTAAACTAACCTTGACCAGTTGAGTCTTCATGTTTTAAGTGGAAATATCTGGAGAGTCCATCTGCATTGGCATGGTTACTCCCAGGTCTAAGTTCCACTGTATAGTCCATCCCCTGTAGCGAAATGGACCACCTCAAAAGTTTGGGGTTTTCACCCTTCATCTGTTTTAGCCATAAGAGGGGCTTATGGTCAGTCTGAACAGTGAAGTGCGTGCTAAACAAGTATGGCCTCAGCTTCTTCAGAGCCCAAACCAAAGCAAAGGATTCCCTCTCAATAGCTGACCAACATTTCTCACTAGGGGTCAGCCTTCTGCTAATAAAAGCTACATGGCGGGTCCTGACCTTCATCATTCAGTTGTGACAGCACAGCCCCTACACCCAACTCAGATACATCTGTTTGGACAATGAATTATTTGGAGTAGTTCAGACTTTTCAGAATTGGTGCAGTGCACATGGCCTGCTTCAGGCCATCAAATGCCTTTTGACAGCTGACTGTCCACTGAATTTTCTTTGGCATTCTTTTAGAAGTTAAGTCATTCAGGGGTGTCACAATGGAACCATACCCCTTGACAAATCTTATGTAGTACCCAGTCAGGCCCAAGAAAGCTCTGACCTGAGTCTGGGTAAGTGGAGCAACCCATTCCATGATGGTCTGGATTTTGCTCTGTAATGGTTGAACCTGGCCTCCACCTACAAGGTGGCCCAGGTACGCAACCTGACTCTGCCCTATCTGGCACTTAGTAGCCTTGATAGTTAGGCCTGCCTTTTGCAGGGCCTCCAAAACATTTCTCAGGTGGACCAGGTGATCCTCCCAGGTGGAACTAAAGACAGCAATATCATCTAGATAGGCTGTACTATAGTCTTCCAGGTCTGTTAGTACTTTGTTCACCAACCTTTGAAAAGTGGTAGGTGCATTCTTCAGACCAAAGTGCATTACCACAAATTGATAGTGCCCACTAGGGGTTGAGAATGCTGTCTTTGGCTTTGCATTATCAGCTAATCTGATCTGCCAGTAGCCAGCTGTAAGATCAAATGTGCTCAGAAATTTGGCTGAGGCCAACATATCTATATGCTCATCTGCTCTAGGGATTGGATTGGCATCAGTCCTAGTGACTGCATTGAGACCCCTGTAGTCAACACAAAACCTCATCTCTCTCTTACCACCCTGGACGTGAGGTTAGATACCAAGACCACTGGACTAGCCCGAGGACTATCTGAGTGTTCAATAACTCCTAAGTCCAACATTTTCTGGACTGTAGTCCTGATACAGTCCCTGACATGATCAGGTTGCCTGTAAATCTTATTTTGAACAGGCAGACTGTCTCCAGTGTCCACTTCATGAGTACACCAGGTAGTCTGACTAGGAGTCAGGTAAAACATATCTCTGAACTGATTGAGAACCTGTCTGCAATCAGTTTGCTGCTGGTCAGTGAGGCTGGCTGCCAAGGCTACACCATCTACTGACCCATCATCAGGGTTTTGTCAGAGCAGGTCAGGGAATGAATCACTCTCTTCCTCCTGTCCCTCATCAGTAGCCATGAGCAAGCCCATGTCTGCCCTGTCAACATATGGTTTAAGTCTTTTGACATAAAGCACCCTATGGGGCTCCTGGGAGTTCCTAGATCTACCAAATAGGTAACCTCTCCCTTCTGTTCAACAATAGTGTGGGGTCCACTCCACTTGTCTTGGAGAGCTGCTGGGGCCACAGGCTCCAACACCCACACTTTGTGTCCTGGCTGGTTAACAGTCAGTACAGCATTTTAGTCATGCCAGGCTTTTTGCAGATCCTGGCTAGACTCAAGGCTTTTAGTTGCCTTTTTCATGTATTCAGCCATCCTGCATTGGAGACCAAGTACATAGTCCACTATGTCCTGTTTAGGGGGTTTGAGAGGTAACTCCCATCCCTCCTTCACCAGACACAATGGGCCTCTTACAGGATGTCCAAACAGAAGTTTAAAAGGGCTGTAGCCAACCCCCTTCTGAGGAACCTCCCTGTATGCAAATAAAAGGCAGGGTAGTGGGATGTCCCTTCTCCGCCTAAGATTTTCTGGGAGACTCTGGATCATACCCTTTACGGTTTTGTTGAATCTTTCAACTAAACCATTGCATTGTGGGTGATAGGGTGTGATAAATTTGTTGTTCACTCCGCACTCCTTCCACATTCCAGTCAAGTAGCTAGACATAACGTTTGCATCTCTGTCAGATACTACCTCCTTAGGGAAACCCACTCTTTAGAACACTCCCAAGAGGGCTCTTGCCACAACAGGTGCTGTAGTGGTCCTAAGGGGTATTGTCTCTGGGTACCTAGTGGCATGGTCCACCACCACTAGGATAAACCTGTGCCCAGATGCTGTCTGAGGATCCATTGCTCCAACAATGTCAATCCCCACTCTTTCAAAGGGAACTCCGACCACAGGTAGTGGTATCAGGGGGGCCTTTGTGGTGCCACCTGCCTTACCACTGGCTTGACAGGTGACACAGAAGCGACAAACTCCTTTGTGTCTTCAGACATGTGGTGCCAGTGAAAGTAAGGTACAATTCTGTCCCAAGTCTTATTTTGTCCCAGGTGTCCTGCTAAAGGAATATCATGGGCTAGTGTCAATAGGAAACCCTTGAATTTCACAGGTATAACCAACCTCCTGGCTGCCCCAGGCTTGGGGTCTCTACCCTCTGAGTACAGGAGTCCATCATCCCAATAAATCTTATGGGTGCCACTAGCATTCCCAGCAGCCTCAGCAGCAGCCTGCTGTCTGAGGGGTTCAAGAGAAGGGCAGTTGAGCTGCTCCTGGATCAGATCTGCCCTGGAAGGGCCCCCTGTCCCCAAGAACTCAACCTGATCAGGCTCAAGCTCATCTGGGACAGTTCCTTCTTCAGGAGCACAATCTTCTCCCTCAAGAGACTGATCCTCACTCTGAGTCAGGGGGAAGGCATTGACTTTACCCTACTGCTCCTTTTCTTGGAAGGCACCTGGTCCATTATTCCAGAATCCAGGGCCTGTTCAGTGTTAGACTTTATGACCTGTGACCTAGTCACAGCAGAGACATGTGCGGAGATTCCTACCATTTCTGCATGGGTCCTTAACTCCACTTCAGACCAGGCTGAAGTCTCTAAATCATTTCCAAGCAAGCAGTCTACAGGGAGGTCTGCACTTACCACAACTTTCTTGAGGCCAGTTACCCCTTCCCAGGAGAAATTAACAACTGCCAGGGCATGGTTGGTCCTGACATTGCTAGCATTGGTCACTTGCTAAAGTTCACCAAGTATGATTTGTCCAGGGTCCACAAGGTCTTGTATCACCATTGTGACACTTGCTCCTGTGTCCCTGTAGGCTAAAGCCTCTTTTCCATTTATCAAAGGCTGTTGTCTGTATTTGCCCACGTTACTGAGACTCACACTGGAGGGCATATCCATGCCTCCATCACAGATCAAGACAGCCTGAGTTGGCACTCTGACTAGGCCAGAGCCCATCTCTGTACCCAGGGTTAACCCTACTACACGCTTCTGCTGAGTACCACCACTTGGAGCTGAACTAGGGGGAACGGTTGCCTTAGGGTCAATGGTAGCTGGAGTTGAATCTTTCGTAACGCAATCACTAGTCCAATGGCTGTTCTGCTTACAGATTTTACACCATGGTTTCTTTTGGCCTTTCTTTTTGGAAGATTGGGAATCCCCACCATTAGAAGATTTTTGGGGGCCTTGTAAAGACTTCTGGTCTTTACCCTTCTCCCCACCCTTATAAGGATCTTGCTTCTTCTGGTCACCACCTTGGTTCTGTACCTTCTGCTTCACCCTGATTCTGACCCATTTGTCTGCCTTCTTTCCTAATTCTTGGGGAGAGGTCAAATTAGAGTCTATCAGGTGCTGATTCAACAGCTGATTCTGACAGTTATTAAGGATCTGCTCCCTCATAATCAAGTTGTATAATCCTGTATAATCACACACTTTACTGCCCAGTAACAGCCCTCCAGAGCCCTAGTAGCACAATCAACAAAGTCCACCCAGTCCTGAGTCTGTGTCTTTTGGGTATCTCTGAACTTTATTATGTACTGCTCAGTGGTTAGGCCAAATGCATCTATTAGAGCACTCTTCAGGACTTTGTATTCATCAGCATCCTCTTCTCTGACATTGAGGAGCTTGTCTCTACCGTTGTCTGCAAAGGAGAGCCACAAGATTGCTGTCCACTGCTCCTGAGGGACCTTCTGTACTTTGCAGGCCCTTTCCAATGCAGTTATCCATTTGTGGATGTCATCCTCACTCTGGTAGAGAGGGACAATCTAGTTTAAATTCCTGTGATCATGAGACCTTTCTCTACCACTAGGAACGTTGCTGCCACCATGGGACTCTAGTCCCATCTTTTTTCTAGCTTTTTCAAGCTCTAGGGTCTCCCTTTCTAAGGCTACTTTCTGTCTCCTTATCCTCAGTTGAGCCTCTTGTAGTCTCATCTGATTCTCTCTCTTCTCCTGGGAGCTGTCCCTCCTATGATAAGAAACAGAAGTCCCTACAGATGTGTCAGAATGGTTAGATTCCTGTGAAGGAGATATTGGCCTTCTAGGCACACCTCCAACTCTTCCTGGGGGGACAAAGAAGGGACCCACTGGGCTTCCATCTCCATCTCCAGTCGGAGCTGCTCTATCAAGGTCAAGGTTATTGTCACCTTCCTGGTCAGCATCAGAGTCTGATTCCTGTGGGATTGGACCACTGGGATCTTCCTCATCTGCTGCTCCCACCCCACTGCCTACCCTTTCAGGCTCTGAAGCCTTCCTCAGGTCGTCTAACCTCTCTGAGGCATTGGGTGGTGGCACCTTTGCCTGTTTTCGGTTTCCTCATAGTACACACAGTCCTTAACCCAGAGAAAGGGAATGTGTCATACTTGGATGTCTGCAATGTGCTGACATCTGGCAGGGACACACTGGTTCCTGGCCCTGAAGACATTACTAGTGAGGTGTGGTGTATGCACTACCTACTCTAGTTGTTACCTACTAAACTTTCTTGAGTTGTAGAAATGGTGTGCTAAGCCTTTAACACACAACTCTAAGTTCAGTAGAACTTCCTGTATTTAAGCTTGTATTATATGTACCTCTGGTACCTTTAGTGGTTTTCAAATGATCAATCACTTGAGATTATCTGGTAAAACAATGGCAAGCTGGAATCCGACCGCTGCCACCAATGTGAGAAGTTGGCCTGGCATATGCTGTCCACTATTCTAGTGGGCACCTTGCACCAGTCCAAACAACCCTTATTGATGGTGGGGTCCGCTCCACTTGTCTTGGAGAGCTGCTGGGGCCACAGGCTCCAACACCCACACTTTGTGTCCTGGCTGGTTAACAGTCAGTACAGCATTTTAGTCATGCCAGGCTTTTTGCAGTTCCTGGCTAGACTCAAGGCTTTTAGTTGCCTTTTTCATGTATTCAGCCATCCTGCATTGGAGACCAAGTACATAGTCCACTATGTCCCGTTTAGGGGGTTTGAGAGGTAACTCCCATCCCTCCTTCACCAGACACAATGGGCCTCTTACAGGATGTCCAAACAGAAGTTTAAAAGGGCTGTAGCCAACCCCCTTCTGAGGAACCTCCCTGTATGCAAATAAAAGGCAGGGTAGTGGGATGTCCCTTCTCCGCCTAAGATTTTCTGGGAGACCCTGGATCATACCCTTTACGGTTTTGTTGAATCTTTCAACTAAACCATTGCATTGTGGGTGATAGGGTGTGATAAATTTGTTGTTCACTCCGCACTCCTTCCACATTGCAGTCAAGTAGCTAGACATAACGTTTGCATCTCTGTCAGATACTACCTCCTTAGGGAAACCCACTCTTTAGAACACTCCCAAGAGGGCTCTTGCCACAACAGGTGCTGTAGTGGTCCTAAGGGGTATTGTCTCTGGGTACCTAGTGGCATGGTCCACCACCACTAGGATAAACCTGTGCCCAGATGCTGTCTGAGGATCCATTGCTCCAACAATGTCAATCCCCACTCTTTCAAAGGGAACTCCGACCACAGGTAGTGGTATCAGTGGGGCCTTTGTGGTGCCACCTGCCTTACCACTGGCTTGACAGGTGACACAGAAGCGACAAACTCCTTTGTGTCTTCAGACATGTGGTGCCAGTGAAAGTAAGGTACAATTCTGTCCCAAGTCTTATTTTGGCCCAGGTGTCCTGCTAAAGGAATATCATGGGCTAGTGTCAATAGGAAACCCTTGAATTTCACAGGTATAACCAACCTCCTGGCTGCACCAGGCTTGGGGTCTCTACCCTCTGAGTACAGGAGTCCATCATCCCAATAAATCTTATGGGTGCCACTAGCATTCCCAGCAGCCTCAGCAGCAGCCTGCTGTCTGAGGGGTTCAAGAGAAGGGCAGTTGAGCTGCTCCTGGATCAGATCTGCCCTGGAAGGGCCCCCTGTCCCCAAGAACTCAACCTGATCAGGCTCAAGCTCATCTGGGACAGTTCCTTCTTCAGGAGCACAATCTTCTCCCTCAAGAGACTGATCCTCACTCTGAGTCAGGGGGAAGGCATTGACTTTACCCTACTGCTCCTTTTCTTGGAAGGCACCTGGTCCATTATTCCAGAATCCAGGGCCTGTTCAGTGTTAGACTTTATGACCTGTGACCAAGTCACAGCAGAGACATGTGCGGAGATTCCTACCATTTCTGCATGGGTCCTTAACTCCACTTCAGACCAGGCTGAAGTCTCTAAATCATTTCCAAGCAAGCAGTCTACAGGGAGGTCTGCACTTACCACAACTTTCTTGAGGCCAGTTACCCCTCCCCAGGAGAAATTAACAACTGCCAGGGCATGGTTGGTCCTGACATTGCTAGCATTAGTCACTTGCTAAAGTTCACCAAGTATGATTTGTCCAGGGTCCACAAGGTCTTGTATCACCATTGTGACACTTGCTCCTGTGTCCCTGTAGGCTAAAGCCTCTTTTCCATTTATCAAAGGCTGTTGTCTGTATTTGCCCACGTTACTGAGACTCACACTGGAGGGCATATCCATGCCTCCATCACAGATCAAGACAGCCTGAGTTGGCACTCTGACTAGGCCAGAGCCCATCTCTGTACCCAGGGTTAACCCTACTACACGCTTCTGCTGAGTACCACCACTTGGAGCTGAACTAGGGGGAACAGTTGCCTTAGGGTCAATGGTAGCTGGAGTTGAATCTTTCGTAACGCAATCACTAGTCCAATGGCTGTTCTGCTTACAGATTTTACACCATGGTTTCTTTTGGCCTTTCTTTTTGGAAGATTGGGAATCCCCACCATTAGAAGATTTTTGGGGGCCTTGTAAAGACTTCTGGTCTTTACCCTTCTCCCCACCCTTATAAGGATCTTGCTTCTTCTGGTCACCACCTTGGTTCTGTACCTTCTGCTTCACCCTGGTTCTGACCCATTTTTCTGCCTTCTTTCCTAATTCTTGGGGAGAGGTCAAATTAGAGTCTATCAGGTGCTGATTCAACAGCTGATTCTGACAGTTATTAAGGATCTGCTCCCTCATAATCAAGTTGTATAATCCTGTATAATCACACACTTTACTGCCCAGTAACAGCCCTCCAGAGCCCTAGTAGCACAATCAACAAAGTCCACCCAGTCCTGAGTCTGTGTCTTTTGGGTATCTCTGAACTTTATTATGTACTGCTCAGTGGTTAGGCCAAATGCATCTATTAGAGCACTCTTCAGGACTTTGTATTCATCAGCATCCTCTTCTCTGACATTGAGGAGCTTGTCTCTACCGTTGTCTGCAAAGGAGAGCCACAAGATTGCTGTCCACTGCTCCTGAGGGACCTTCTGTACTTTGCAGGCCCTTTCCAATGCAGTTATCCATTTGTGGATGTCATCCTCACTCTGGTAGAGAGGGACAATCTAGTTTAAATTCCTGTGATCATGAGACCTTTCTCTACCACTAGGAACGTTGCTGCCACCATGGGACTCTAGTCCCATCTTTTTTCTAGCTTTTTCAAGCTCTAGGGTCTCCCTTTCTAAGGCTACTTTCTGTCTCCTTATCCTCAGTTGAGCCTCTTGTAGTCTCATCTGATTCTCTCTCTTCTCCTGGGAGCTGTCCCTCCTATGATAAGAAACAGAAGTCCCTACAGATGTGTCAGAATGGTTAGATTCCTGTGAAGGAGATATTGGCCTTCTAGGCACACCTCCAACTCTTCCTGGGGGGACAAAGAAGGGACCCACTGGGCCTCCATCTCCATCTCCAGTCGGAGCTGCTCTATCAAGGTCAAGGTTATTGTCACCTTCCTGGTCAGCATCAGAGTCTGATTCCTGTGGGATTGGACCACTGGGATCTTCCTCATCTGCTGCTCCCACCCCACTGCCTACCCTTTCAGGCTCTGAAGCCTTCCTCAGGTCGTCTAACCTCTCTGAGGCATTGGGTGGTGGCACCTTTGCCTGTTTTCGGTTTCCTCATAGTACACACAGTCCTTAACCCAGAGAAAGGGAATGTGTCATACTTGGATGTCTGCAATGTGCTGACATCTGGCAGGGACACACTGGTTCCTGGCCCTGAAGACATTACTAGTGAGGTGTGGTGTATGCACTACCTACTCTAGTTGTTACCTACTAAACTTTCTTGAGTTGTAGAAATGGTGTGCTAAGCCTTTAACACACAACTCTAAGTTCAGTAGAACTTCCTGTATTTAAGCTTGTATTATATGTACCTCTGGTACCTTTAGTGGTTTTCAAATGATCAATCACTTGAGATTATCTGGTAAAACAATGGCAAGCTGGAATCCGACCGCTGCCACCAATGTGAGAAGTTGGCCTGGCATATGCTGTCCACTATTCTAGTGGGCACCTTGCACCAGTCCAAACAACCCTTATTGATGGGAGGTTTAAAGACAACCTGTAAAGAAAGCTAGCCTAGTGGTAGCTGTGGAAAGCAGTCTATAATCTCATGAATGACCAAATGAAATGAGAACCACACCAGGAATATATATATATATATATATATATATATATATATATATATATATATATATATATATATATATATATATATATATATATATATATATATATATATATATATATATATATATATATATATAAAAAAAATATATATATTCACTTAAAAAACCATAGGTTTCACACATGTTATAGTTAGCTGGATATTTCACTCGTACAAAACAATGAAATTCCCCCGTTATGGTTAGTTCAGGAAACTATAACTCACGTGACCGCAATCCACTGCTGATGACGTCAGATATTACATCACTGTATTTAGACACTTATTTACCCATTTATTCTTCCATTAACCTTTAGCTATACATATATTACAATTATTTATTTAACAGAAAGACACATATGTCATCAGTGATGTAATATCTGACGTCATCAGCAGTGGATTGCGGTCGCGTGAGTTATAGTTTCCTGAACTAACTATAACGGGGGAATTTCATTGGTTTTTTACGAGTGAAATATCCAGCTAACTATAACATGTGTGAAACCTATGGTTTTTTAAGTGAATTTGCAAGGTTTTTTAAATGCTAATTCCTAACTATAACGTTTGTGAAACCTATGGTTTTTTCAGTAAATTTCAAAGGTTTTTTAAATGCTAATTTATGTATGTGTTTTTCTTTTTTATGGGATTTTACCGTGCGCGCACAGTGCGCGCACGTCGCGATTTTTTGGTAAAAAATGTAAATGTTTTTTCTCACCCTTCGGGGTCCTTCGGGGTCCTTCAGGGACCCCCTGACAAAGGCTAGGGGGTCAGAAACTCTCTACCCTGCCCCCTTTTCGCGTTCTTATATGTTTTTTTTTTTTTCAATTAGTTTTGCCGTGCGCGCACGGTGCGCACACCCCGCGATTTAAAAAAAATAAATCTCTTTTTGGCCCTTCGGGGTCCTACTGTGACCCCCTGACAAAGGCTAGGGGGTCAGGAATTCCCTACCCTGCCCCCTGTTCACGTTCTCCACCTTTCCTTTTCAGTGCGACAGACAAAATGGCGGCCGACACTTCCTGATTTCGACCGATTCGAATGTTTACCGACATCTAGCAACCAATCAGAATTTCGCTCGCGCACGGCACCGTGCACGCACGGTGCGCGCACCGTGCGCGCGTATAGATATTTATATGCTGTTGGACTTGGCCCTTCTGGCAGGTTCACCCCTGAACTTTTTGCTTTTACTGGTGACCTGGTGGTAGTGATTTTTGGTTTCTGCGCACCTTCCCTGTGTCCCAGAGTAAAGTGCGGGCGCACTCTGAGTGCATGTGGTGAGATAGGCCTGCCCTCCCAAAGGAATGCATGGGGAATGTATGTGTCCCTGGTAGTTCCTGATGCGTGGGGTGTGCAGGCTCGAGTTTGGTATGTGCGGACTCGTGTGATCGAATGCTTCGCAATGATGTATAATGCGTGATTATGTCATGTGTGGAAGTGCCACTTCTAGGAGTTGGCATATTGTTGTAAAATGTGCAGTGACTGCCTGTCGCGTGATTGGCTGAGGGAGGTCATGTGACGGGCTAGGGAAATCCCCAGAGTCAGGAGGAGTCACCCAGTGGTGAATAGGGAGATTAGCATGCTGATGGCTGGGGAGAGTACACCTAGGACCTGAATAGGGCTGGGCTTTCCCCACACAATGCTGGCTCCGCCCCCTGTGGTGCGACTGATGACCCTGGCCTGCTGTCAAATCGAGGTTGCGATCTCCCCAGGAACAGATGACCAAGCCCCCTATTCCCTCTTTCCAAACCCAGTGACAGATGGAGAACAGCTGCCTCTGAATTTAGCCAGGGGGGAAAGGGGAAGTGGATGACAAACACAAGAGAGACTGCCTCAGGACACTGGTTCTTCTTGGTAGACTTTTAGTGGAAGATACCTGAAATAAAACACATTTATTAAATTCTTCTTGCCTCAAAAACTATGTGGCTACCTTTATTATTGAATTCACCTGCTGAGTATCTTACCCTTTTTTACCAGAGACTTAGCCTCTCTCTATCTGTGTTTGCCTTTATTATTTGATCAGTCTTCAGAGCTTTAATGTCCTAAAGTAAGTACTCTAGCCAGAGTCTTTTCATGTGATGGAAACGCCAAAACGTCAGGTTGTAAGACGTTGAGCCCAATTCTATTCTCAGACGCTACTTGTCTCTTCAGTAATGTCTGGCTGTTCGTATGGGCAACCAAGTTACTCAAATCTCAAAGTTGCTTTCAATGTCTATAGAAGATTGTCTTTAATATACCAGGATTCAAACTTGAAGTATCTCAGCTGACTTTCAAAAGAATAATTGAACCTGAACACGCTTACTTAAGAGGGGAGAAGGCTTCTCTTCACAGAAACTCTTCTCCAACTCGAACGTCTTCTCTCTTCGGGAACTTTAACCCCTTCGCTGCTGCGGACATTCCGCTGCAGCGCTGGGGGGGGCAGGGGGGCAGCGCGGCGGGCCTGTGCTCATGACGGAGCCGCTCCGTCATGAGCCACAGTTGAGCTGTGCTCATGACGGAACGGTTCCGTCATGACTCCGCCCATTTGCGTTGTCGCCCCGCACAGGCGGGGAAACAGCGCCGCGCAGGCGGAGCGGCCGCCGACAGGATTGTCATGAC
Source organism: Triturus cristatus (assembly GCF_964204655.1). Classification (NCBI taxonomy): domain Eukaryota; kingdom Metazoa; phylum Chordata; class Amphibia; order Caudata; family Salamandridae; genus Triturus; species Triturus cristatus. The sequence goes on along the minus strand of NC_140593.1, from coordinate 26,734,342 downwards.
GGAACCGTTCCGTCATGAGCACACGGCAACTGTGGCTCATGACGGAACGGTTCCGTCATGAGCAGGGAAGGGGTTAAGGCTGACTGGATATCCGTTGACTGAAAACATGCACTGCAAGAACATCGAGAAAATGCACATAAAAATTCACTCTGAGCATACTAAGGAATAGTCACTGAATACTTCCCTAATAGGAAGATTTCTCGGGCCTCATATCGTCAATTGAAAACTCTCCTCATGAAAAAGTCGGGCGCCTTCAAGACAAGCGACCGTTACGGAGTTTGAAATCAGTTGAAGTGCACCGCGCGATTCCTGCGCAGGCGCATTGTAAACAGTGAAGTGTCTCGCGACTGAAACAACTAGACCGAGAACACTTCCAGGAAGTCGAGAGGCTGATCTACTAAAAGGTGGAAGAAACGCTTAATCCATATAAAATGGATTTTAGAGAAGTCTTCCAAGTAGGGGCCAATCTCAGCCATCGTGGATACTTTACAGGACTCTGTCGAACTAAGCATGATTTTACATCCTTGGTAGAAATAGTAGAGCAAAACCATGGCGTCTTGACAGTACCCCCCACCAAAAGACGTCCCTTCAATCTTGGCTTGGTAGGGTTTTTCCTGTGAAAGTCTCGAATTAGTCTGGGAGCATGAACGTTGGTATATGGCTCCCAAGATCTCTCTTCTGGACCAAAATTCTTCCAACTGATCAAATAATATAGTTTACCTTTTCTGAAGGTTGAATCTAGAATCTCATGTACCTCAAATTCCTCCCTAGAATCTACCACTACTGGTTTTGGGAGAGGGTGGACTCTCAAATTGGGCGGGTTCTTTTTTAGCAAAGAGACGTGAAACACTGGATGTATTTTGAAATGGGATGGCAAATGGATCTTAACTGACACTGGATTTACCATTTTGCTTACTTTAAATGGGCCAATAAATCTGGGTTGGAATTTTCGATTTTCTTTTAGTTTTAGATGTTTTGTGGACAACCAAACCTTGTCTCCAGGTTTAAAAACTGAACTCTCTCTTCTCTTCTTATCAGCCTGAGTTTTATAAGAGTTTTTTGCCTTTTCAATATTCTCTCTAGCTAGAATTACAGATCTTTGAATTCTATTTACAAATTCTTCTACTGCAGGAACAGGGCCTTCTTCTTTCTCAAGGATTAAACTGGGGTGTCTACCAAAATTTAAATAGAAGGGTGAATAACCAGTAGTGGAATGCTTGGCATTATTATAAGCGAACTCTGCTGACCACACTAATTCTGACCACCCAACTTTCTGATCCATCAAATTAAGTCTGAGGTACTGCTCCAATTCTTGATTGACTCTCTCCGTCTGGCCATCAGTTTCTGGATGAAAACTGGTGGAAAAACGAGCGTCAATCCCTAACTTTTTTGTGAAGGACTTCCAAAAATGGGAAACAAATTGCGACCCTCTATCGGAGACCAACACTTTGGGAATTCCATGCAACCTTACTATATGTTGGGTAAACAATTGAGCCAGTTCGGGAGCCCTAGGGATATTCTTCAATGGAACAAAATGTGCCATTTTAGAAAACATGTCTACCATCACCAGAATAGTGTTAAACCCTTGACTAGGAGGGAGGTCAACAATTAAGTCCATTGAAACAGTATGCCAAGGATGTGGTGGAGTTGGCATAGGCATCAAAAGCCCTTGGGGAGCCCTACGATCAGACTTTCCCTGCAAACATCTCTCGCAGGTGGCAACATACTGTCGTATTTGGGGTTTCATGCCTGGCCACCAAAAATTTCTTTCCACCAATTCCAAGGTTTTTTGTACTCCTTTATGCCCAGCCAGAATTTCATTGTGACATAACTTCAAGGCCTTCTCTTGTAGCTCCTTAGTTGGAAGATACAGACGATCTTTTACGTACGGAAGACCATTCTTGATTTCTCTCTCTGATTCTTCGTTCACCCAGTGAATCATCTCTTCATTTGACATTGTTTCTTGGATTTCTTTTGAAAAGTCAACTTTTAGAGTGGCCACAATAAACTTCTCTTCTGGAATTATTGCCTGCTCTTTTTGATTGGATTCTGGGTAGTCCGAGTTGATTCTTGAAAGAGCATCAGCTTTGACATTACTTGTACCCGGTCTGAATGTAATTACAAAATTAAAATCAGCAAAGAACAAAGACCAACGTAATTGTCTGGCCGTTAATGTCCGAGCAGACTTGAGAAATTGGAGGTTGCGATGATCGGTGTACACAGTGACCTTGTGCATTGCTCCAAGCAAATAATGCCGCCATTAAAGAAAGGCACTTTTCACAGCCAACAATTCTTTGTCTGCAATCGAATAATTGCATTCAGGAGGAGTTAACTTTCTGGAATAATAAGCCACAGGGTGCAGCTGGCCAGTATCCTTGTGACGTTGAGATAAAATACCACCGATTGCTACATCGGAGGCATCTGCTTCTACATAAAATGGTTCATCTGCTCTTGGATGTAACAGAATTGGAGCTTGCGTAAATGATCTTTTCAAAAACTGAAAGGCTTCTTCAGCTTCTCCATCCCAAATGAACTTAACTCCTTTTCTCAACAAACGTGTGATAGGACTTACTTTGTGAGAAAAATTCGAAATGAACCTTCGATAAAAATTTGAAAATCCAATGAAGCTCTGAATCTCTTTCACACTTTTTGGGGAGGGCCATTCTTGCACTGCCTTCACCTTGGAATTATCCATGCTCACTCCTTCTGGAGATAACACAAACCCCAGAAATTCCACCTTTTCGACATGGAACGCACACTTCTCCAGTTTCACGAAAAGATGGTTCTCAAGTAATCTGGTTAAAATCAATCTGACATGGGTAACATGCTCTTTTATGCTGTCAGAGAAGATCAAAATATCGTCAATATAAACGACAGCAATTCTGTCCAGAAATTCTCTGAGGACGTCGTTTACAAAATGTTGGAATGCCGCTGGAGCATTGCATAACCCGTATGGCATCACTCGATACTCAAACAAACCATAACGGGTTCGAAAGGCTGTCTTCCATTCGTCGCCTGAGGCTATACGAATCAAATGGTATGCCCCACGTAGATCCAATTTGGTGTAGATTTTCGCATTCTTCACTTGATCTAGCAAAACTGAAATTAATGGGAGAGGATATTGATTCTTTATAGTCACTTGATTCAAGGCTCTATAATCAATGCAGGTCCGAAGCTCTCCATTTTTCTTTGGGATGAAAAATAAAGGGGACGAGACTGGAGACTTTGAGGGGCGAATAAATCCATTCGCCAAAAATTTATCCAAATAGCTTTTGAGATATTGATTTTCCGTTTCCGTCAATGCATAAATTCTACTGCAAGGCAAAACAGCCCCAGGATCTATGTCGATCTTACAGTCATAGGGACGGTGAGGGGGAAGTTTTTCCGCCTCTCTTTCATCAAACACTGGCGACAAATCCTTATATTCCACAGGGATCTCAGTTGTTTCTAAAGAGCAAATCAAGGCTGGACGACTAGCTAATTTCCTTGCTGGTGACTCTTCTAATGACTTGTGCTGTTCGCAAAAACAATTCTCTTTACAAAAGGTTGAATCCATAGTAATTGTTCTCTTCTCCCAGTCGATGCGAGGGTTATGTTCTGTTAGCCAAGGAAGACCCAGAATCAGCTGAAATTGAGGAGCATCAATCAGATTTAACGTTAATATTTCAGAATGGCCATTTAGTCCTGTTAATTGAATCAATTCAGTTTCATGAGTTATTGGTCCAGAAGACAAGTTTGTACCATCTACGGCTCTGACAGCTTCCATAACCAATTTCTCCACAAATTTGATTCCAATTTGCCGGGCATATTTAATATCACAAAAGTTTCCGGTTGCCCCAGAGTCGATCATCACAGAGACCTCTCTCACTTCTTGATCACGAAATCTTGCTGTTAAAGAAACCACTAAATGAGGAGTTGAAGATTGTAAGGTATTTACCACTTGCTGTACTTTTGGAGCTGACTTTAAATTCGCTTCCACCTGTGCAACTCCTTTTACAGGTGAAGCCGGTCTTTTCCCTGCTGTGTTGATTTTGGTTTCTTCGAGCAATCCTTGACGAAATGACCAGAGAGGCCGCAATAAAGACACAGGTTTCCAGATCTTCGTCTTTCCTTTTCTTCTTTAGATAAAGGGCCTCTTATTGATCCTATCTGCATTGGTTCTTCTGAAGATGAATTTTCTGAGGGCTTATTTACTTCTGTCCTCATTCGATCAAAACGAGGTGGAAGCGGGCGAAAGTCTCTTCTTCTTTCATGTCGGCGCTCACTCAATCGATGATCAATTTGCAGCACCAAGTCAATCAGTTCAGAGATTTCGGTTGGTCTTCTGGGAATCTGTGCCAAGGCGTCCTTCAGCTCATCTTTTAAACCCCTATAAAATATCGCTGCTCTCTTAGCGTCCGGCCACTTTGACTCCACAACCAATTTATTAAATTGGGCCAGATATGCTACCAAATCCCGATTGCCCTGCTTTAACTCCAGTAACTCATTATCTGTAGCATGTGAGGCTGAACGCCGATCAAAAATTCGTAAAAATTCTCCTTTAAAGTCATTGAAATTGTATAGTATAGGGTCGTTTTGCGTGACTAAAGACATTGACCAGGCTGCTGCATCCCCATTCAAATACGACAGAATGAAAGCCACCTTTGATTGATCCTCCACAAAAATGACTGGCCGACACAAAAAATGTAGAGAGCATTGTGTCAAAAATATTTGCGCCTTCTGTGGGTCCCCACCAAATCTCTCGGGAGGCGCCAATGGAATAATTGGTGAGACTGCATGTATAACCTGGGTGGATATGTCTGTAGGGGATAAATTACTTGGCAAACTTTGTTGACTCTTAAGACCCGAACCAGAGGCCACCAATGCATCTAATCTTTGTCTCATTTGCAGCGATTCCTGACTAGATCTCCTAACTTCCTCTTTTAATGACTTATTCTCTTCTAACGCACCATCTAGTTGTTTCTGCATTCCTTCCAAAATGGAAGCTAGGGTCGTCAAATCTACCCCATCCGCCATTCTGCTCAGGGGGAGATCTAATCTCCTCAATTAAGAGGAAGGCACTTCAATCTGTCAAATCGAGGTTGCGATCTCCCCAGGAACAGATGACCAAGCCCCCTATTCCCTCTTTCCAAACCCAGTGACAGATGGAGAACAGCTGCCTCTGAATTTAGCCAGGGGGGAAAGGGGAAGTGGATGACAAACACAAGAGAGACTGCCTCAGGACACTGGTTCTTCTTGGTAGACTTTTAGTGGAAGATACCTGAAATAAAACACATTTATTAAATTCTTCTTGCCTCAAAAACTATGTGGCTACCTTTATTATTGAATTCACCTGCTGAGTATCTTACCCTTTTTTACCAGAGACTTAGCCTCTCTCTATCTGTGTTTGCCTTTATTATTTGATCAGTCTTCAGAGCTTTAATGTCCTAAAGTAAGTACTCTAGCCAGAGTCTTTTCATGTGATGGAAACGCCAAAACGTCAGGTTGTAAGACGTTGTGCCCAATTCTATTCTCAGACGCTACTTGTCTCTTCAGTAATGTCTGGCTGTTCGTATGGGCAACCAAGTTACTCAAATCTCAAAGTTGCTTTCAATGTCTATAGAAGATTGTCTTTAATATACCAGGATTCAAACTTGAAGTATCTCAGCTGACTTTCAAAAGAATAATTGAACCTGAACACGCTTACTTAAGAGGGGAGAAGGCTTCTCTTCACAGAAACTCTTCTCCAACTCGAACGTCTTCTCTCTTCGGGAACTTTAAGGCTGACTGGATATCCGTTGACTGAAAACATGCACTGCAAGAACATCGAGAAAATGCACATAAAAATTCACTCTGAGCATACTAAGGAATAGTCACTGAATACTTCCCTAATAGGAAGATTTCTCGGGCCTCATATCGTCAATTGAAAACTCTCCTCATGAAAAAGTCGGGCGCCTTCAAGACAAGCGACCGTTACGGAGTTTGAAATCAGTTGAAGTGCACCGCGCGATTCCTGCGCAGGCACATTGTAAACAGTGAAGTGTCTCGCGACTGAAACAACTAGACCGAGAACACTTCCAGGAAGTCGAGAGGCTGATCTACTAAAAGGTGGAAGAAACGCTTAATCCATATAAAATGGATTTTAGAGAAGTCTTCCAAGTAGGGGCCAATCTCAGCCATCGTGGATACTTTACAGGACTCTGTCGAACTAAGCATGATTTTACATCCTTGGTAGAAATAGTAGAGCAAAACCATGGCGTCTTGACACCTGCTCTCTGAATAGGGAGAGGGGCTGAGCAAAACAAAGTGCTCAGGAACCAGTTGTATCTGGTTCGCCCCTTCCCTGCACCTTTGAGACAAAGGGATTTGGTGTATAAAAGAGGGGCTGTGACCCTATGAAAAGGTTCTTGCGTTCTGTCTTGAATCTACCAGGGGCGTGCTGCTGCTGGGGCCCAGGGGAAGGCTTGCCTCCCTGGGCCCTGCCCAGCCCCTGGATGCCCTGGATACTGGAGGACTTTGCTTCTGGCGCTTGGGGAGCGCTGTTCTTCTTTGGCATCCTAACGGGAGGGGGCTTGCTGCTGGTGGGCCCAGGAGGGACCGCCATGGGGGCTGCCTCCTTGTTAGAGGGCCCTGTGTGCTGGCCCCTGGGCCCTGCATTGCCCCCTTGATGCCTCCGTGACCTTTTGGGACCGTTTGCTTTGTTCTCCGTGCCCCAGGACCTTGGCTTCATGTAACGCCTGGAAGCGCTGTCCTTTGATTGCCCAGCTGAGGAGGAGTGTGGGCTGCGCGGCGTGATTCTGGTCGCCTCGTTGGAGGGAATCCCCACTGGAGGGATTCCCCCGTGATGCTGGTCTTGCGGGTGCCCACCCCACGTTTGTCGTTGTTTCGTGGGTGCCCACCCCACATGGTCGCTTCTTGCTTGTTTTGAGCGGCGGGAGCCCACCCCGCTCATTGACCATGGTCGCGGGTGCCCACCCCGCATGGTGTTGTGAATTTAGCGGGTGCCCACCCCGCTGTACCTGGTCGTGAAGGAGGGAGCCTACCCCTCGTTGCTGCCGAGGATCACCGCTGCCTCCCGTGGCCTGCCTGGTTGTGGGCGGGGCAGCAGGACGGAAGCGGAAGTGCCGCCATTTCCGGGAGAAGAGCAGGCGACCGAGGCGGACGATGGCAGCGGGGCTCCCAGGAGTTCAGGGAAGCCCCGCGCCACGAGGAGAGTGCAACTGCTCCCGCCTGCAGAGTCCCGGGTCCCAGGAGGGGGCCCGGGTGAAGGAGATGACGCCGTAGAGTGGAGACGCCGCCTCCCAGGCAAACGGTGAGTGCGGGCGTCCCCCTCCTCTGCTACATGCAGAGTTTTCTTTATTCAGAGCCCCGTGAGGCCCCATCACAGAGCCCCGTGAGGCTCCAACATACGGGGGCATATTTGTTTTCAGAGCCCACGAGGCTCCACACAGGCGCATGCTTTAGGAGCCTAAAAGGCTCCCAGGGGGCATTTCTTTTGGGCGATTTCGAGTCCCCCAAGCGGGACTGCAACGACGACACCTGGCTCAGAGTCCAGAGGGACTCCAACTTTACGGGGGCATTATTGTTTTAGAGCCCAGAGAGGCTCCAAGTGCGACAGATTTGTGTTGAAGGGCACAGTGGTGCCCGCGCCCCTTTCTACAGCTGCCCAGCACTTAGTGGGCAGCTGCACCGTTTAGGTTGTGGCCCTCTGCGTTTTGGCTTGCGCAGCCTGCGCAGCCTTGCCCTGACATTGAGACATAGGGCGTCTTGCCCCTTCAAGGCCAGTTGGCCTAGGGACTGCCACAGGTGGTGGCGACTGTGAGTTTTGCGCTATTGTTCCAAACCTGCACCTCTGAATGTGTGTTTATGGGTCATGTGCCTTGTTTTACACCGCTGAATGTACTTTATGCATCATGTGTTTTCCTTCCCTACACCTCTGAATGTGTTGCGATGCATCATGTGTAATGTGCGTTTACCCCTACAGGTATTGTGATACTTAGGTGGTTGTTTTCTCCTAGTACAGGTGGTGCTAGTGAGGTCCTGGTTCCCTGCGCGATATTTTCCTAAGGTGGTTAGGGTTGCGTAGGTGGTACTTACCTGTTACCAGTAGTTACTGGTTGTGTGCTACATTTTCTATTTAGTGCTACAGTGATTGTATGTGCTATGTTCTAAAGTATTATATCCTATGTTCTAAGTGCTACGTTCTAAAAGTGCTAATTCCTGACAGTGGTCCATGTGGCCCTGTCCCCTGTACATATAATCCCTTGTAAATTCTGCCCGTGCCTGTTGGCACATTGTAAAGAGTGTGTTTTTATCTAATGTGTTTTGGTATAGTACAAAGGCTATTTTTATAGAATACCTTGTGTGGAGTTTCCTTTGTGGTGGGCCTTGGGTGTTGTTGCTGGGTGCGCCCGCAAACGCTTTACACATCGCCTCAGAGATCAGCCTTACTGCTCGTGCCAAGCTACCAAGGGGGTGAGCAGGGGTTATCTTTGACGTGTAACTTCCTTGCCCTGACTAGAGTGGTGGTTTCTGCCTGACTTTGGCGCAAGCCTTAGCCAACCAGAAATCCCATTTCTAACATATGCTTTTAAATGCTGTTTTCTCAGGAAATACTGAACAGATTTACACCAGACCTGCAAAAGGCACTTCCTTGACCTGAGGACTACCTCTCTGCCAAATTTCAAGTAATTCGACTAAAGGTCGTATGGAAAAATGCATTGTGGAAAACGCATTTTGGGACCCCCCTTTTTTCTCGGCCCCCGCTTGACGAATCACCCCGAGACTTTCAGGGTAGGAGCTGAACGGAGCGCCCCATTTGTTTTGAAAATTTTGCGAGGATTCGTCAACTGGCGCCAAAGTTATTCAAAATAGAATTTTCAGATTTCCTATGGAAACACTGTCCTAACTATAACTATCTACTGGCGACCGCCAGTAGATAATTTATATATATATATATATATATATATATATATATATATATATATATATATATATATATATATATATATATATATATAGAGAGGCAAAAGTACATTCAGTAAACTTATTTAGCACACAATAAATTAGCACAATATACATTGAGCCCTTGGGGCGTACCAAACCATATATTAAATAAGTGGTAAAAGAACCACGACTGACATAGATACGAGGCCTAGAGCCTTTAGAACAGCTTGGGCCACCAGGAGCCACCCAAGGTAGTGACACATGGGACCCAAGGGAGACGCGTGCAGTGTCTAAACACAGCCGCGAATCACCATTAACTTCTATGGGGAAATTTTAAATTTAACCCCTTCCATGCTCATGACGGAACGGTTCCGTCATGAGCCACGGTTGAGCTGTGCTCATGACGGAACCGTTCCGTCATGGCCCCGCCCGCGCTCGAACCCTTCAGCACCGCGGCGGAATTCGCCCAGCGCTGAAGGGGTTAAATGAAACTTGGAAGAGGCCTTCGAGCAAATCCCTTTAGAACTAGGCAGTTCTAGAGTCAATACCCACAGGAGCACCGGAGTACTTGATTTACCTCACCCGGGGAAGCCGGGTGCATAGGTGTCTTTTGGTGTAGGGTTTCGTCGTTGATTTCAGTGGCGATCTGCTGCAAAGTGATGCTGGCGACCAAGTCAAAAGTGTCCGGGTGGATCCAAGCCTGGATCAAGGATGAGAAGAACCTGAAAGCAGAGGGGACAGAGTCTGGGTCACTAGCTAGTGACCAGGAAGGCGATGAGCGGATGCCTACCGATGTCGGGTGATTTCAGGTGAATAAGGAGAAACTTGACTCTTTAGCCACGAGGACCAGGAGACGTTGACCAGATGCTGGATTCGAACTGTACCACAAAGGATGTCGAGTGCTGCAGTGTCATTTTCCGGATTGGACCCAACAAGCCTTGGCAACATCAACTCATGCAGAAAGCAAAGACTGGTTTCGGTGCAGACCAGCAAGGTCTGAGGGACTCACTACTCGGTGGGGAGTCAGGGCACATCTGGAGCAACCAGGAAAGCCCAAAGGAAAGAAGAGTTACCTTCGTGGGGACCCACCAGTCAACGGACCAGGGACTGCAATGGGTCCTCGAGCGGAAATGCTTGAAGCGGGATCACGGAACACTCATGGAGTGTAGGCCCAATATCTTCGGTGCAGATGGTGCTCGGGGTTTGGACTACAAGTAACCCAATGCACAACTTTGGGAAAACTCGGGAAGTTGATGCACTTGCAAATGTGCACGGTGTTCATTAGTTACGGCTCCATGTCACTCGTGAGGGCTGCGGGTCTCAGCTTTGCTGGGATCTCATGTTGGCCTCTGAGAAGTCTGAAAGTCCATGTCCTGAGTCGCAAATACTTCAGGGTCCAGTATTCAAACCTAAATCCGTATTTACACCGATGATGCCCAAGGATGGTTTGGATATTTTTGCGGAAAACGTGATAAAAGATCTTAAAACATTGGCGCTTAAAAGTGATAAAGAATTCGCCAAGACAAACAATACTAACAGAACGAACTACAACAAAGTTATGAGTAAAATCAAGGAACATCAAGATATAGTAGTCAGATGGTCAGACAAAGGGGGTAATGTCGTCCTGTGGCCCCTAGAGGACTATAACCAAGAGGCAATGAAAAAGCTTAATGACAAGGATTGCTATTGTAGGATAGCGCCGACGGTTATAGTAGGCATAAAGGAAAAATATCATAAAACCCTATACGAATGGAAGAGTGTGAATTTAATCACTAAATCGGAATTCGACTATCTGAAAATAGACTATCCAGTAACACCGCAACTGTATCTAATTCCTAAGATTCATAAAAACGCAATCAATCCACCTGGCAGGCCAATCATTGCAGCTATTGGGAGCCTATTTGAAAACACTTCTCGTTTTATCGACTTCTTTTTACAACCACTGGTCTGTGAATTACCATCCCACATCAAAGACACTGGTGATTTCCTAAGCAAGATATTCGATGTAAACTGGAAGGAGGACTATGTTTTAATGACCCTTGACGTCAACTCGTTATATACGAGCATTAGACATAAGGATGGCCTTAATGCTTTGAAGCATTATCTAAACACAAGACCAACACACATGCAAGAACATTCCCTTATGTTACTCTGTATGGCAGAATGGTGCCTGGACAATAATGTGTTTATTTTTGATAAACTGTTTTACAAACAACTACAGGGCACGACCATGGGTACTTGCTTCGCCCCCAGCTATGCTAATTTGCATATGGGCTGGTGGGAGGAGCAAGTACTCATAAAGGGACACAAAACTGCCATGACTGAAAATGTGAACATCTATGTACGTTACATCGATGATATATTCATACTGTGGCAGGGAACTGAGGAAAGTGCAAAAGTCTTTGCTAACGAATTGAATAACAACAGTCTGAATTTATCATTCACTAGTCACACCAGTAAAACCTGCATCCAATTTCTTGACATTGAGGTATACATTGAAAACAACTGTCTACAGACCAGAACATATAGGAAAGACACCGCAGGGAATGCCATCCTTCACGCAAATAGTTTCCATCATAACAGCGTTAAGGAGGGCATTCCTTATGAGGAATGTCTCAGGATGAGACGTAACTGCAGTACAACAGAAGGTCTTATGAAATCTACTAACGAATTGTTTAGTAGACTACAGAGCAGAGGGTACAAAACAGAAACCCTAGAGAAAGCCAGAAACAGAAGTGAGTTAAAGACACGGGAAGATCTTCTGTTCAAGAAACAAGAACAGAGTGCAAGCAAAGAGGCAGGCATCCCGAGATTGATCACAGGATTTAATGCATACCACACTACACTGAGAAAAATCCTGCACAAACATTGGCAGAGAGTCCGTAGTGATCCGGTTTTGGGACCAAAATGCCCCAAAACCCCGGCCATTAGTTACAGAAGAGCTAAATCCATGCGGCAGGAATTGGTACGCAGCGCACCTTCTGTAGCGAAAACTCAAACTTGGCTACAATCACCTAGAGGCTTTGTTAGGTGTAGTAGATGCAAAGCCTGCAAACACGGCAAGAACACCAAGTCTGTTACAATGCCTTTCAGACATTCACCATACGTCATCCGTGGCAGCTTCAACTGCAAAACGGACTTTGCCATGTACGTGCTACAATGCACATGCCCAAAACTGTATGTTGGCAGTACGATCCACCAAGTCCACGTTCGCATTTTGCAACACCTGAGAGCAATTGCGAATGATGACCAATCATACCCAGTGGCACGCCATATCAATCTGTGCCACGGTGGCAAGACCCAGGACCTCTCCTATTTTGTGATTGATAGTGTCCCTAAAAATCCTAGGGGAGGTAACAGGCAACCGGCATTGAGGAGATTGGAATCAAAATATATCATTCTCCTCAATTCCAAAATCCCACATGGGATGAATGCCGATGAAGAGCTTAATGTCCATCTCTGAGTCGTTATTTGAGAAGATTGGCCTCTTCGTTTGAACTAGGGCTGGGCGTAGTTCGCGAAGTAGCACTTCGCGAAGCTACGCAAAGTGAAGTTCGCACTACGCGAGCTACGCGTAGCACTTCGCGAACTGCGTAGTAACATGTTCGCACTGTGCAAGATGTTGTTTTCAATTATTGCACAGTGCGGACAAGCAACCGGCACTGTGCAATCATTGAAAATGGCATCTTGCACAGTGCGAGCTGTAGTTTTCTGCTGCTCAAGTAGATTTTTACTCGAGCGGCAGCTTTCTCAACGCGAACTGGTAGTTTCTCATCGCGAGCTGTCGCGAGCATACGCGACCCCTCGCAATGAGAAACCTGACCTCCTCGCGTTGGGAATCTCGCCGGGAGGTTTATTTTCCATGCTCGCGATCGCGAACAAGGAAAAAGTCTCGCCGGGATGTCATTTTGCTTGCTCGCGGTCGCCAACTTGACGTTGAGGACCGCGAGCAAGCAAAAAATGACCGCAGCACTACGCAACACTACGCTACGCGTGTTCGCACTGTGCTACGTGCAGTTCGCGTAGTGCGAAGTAGCGCGAACTTCGCAAACTACGCGAGCGTAGCGTAGTGCTTCGCCCAGGCCTAGTTTGAACCCTTTTCTCGGAGCATGACTGTTCTAAACCTTAATAATCTTTTCCATTTTTTATGACATTTCACATTTACCTGTAAATACCACCCCACTATATATGTGCTTCTATTCCTGTATATAATTTTTGTTCAGGTACAGTAGGAGGGAAATAGGTAATTCATTTCCATTTCTGGCCTGCCAATACAGATCGTATTTATTCTTTTTGCCCACTTGGGCGGAAGAATCCCTTAGCTTTGCTTGTACTCGTTATCCCCTGGATTAGCACTAAGGGCTCTTTATGGTGATATTTAAACCACCCCTTTTCCTTTTAATCTTTAACAGGTAGTGGCACTTGTCATCTACGATGTTCCCTTCATGTGGATGTAAGGAAATTCTGCAAGTGGCAGTCCCCACTTTCTTTACTTTGCATTACGATGCATTTGTGGTCTCGTATTCTGAGACTGCACATACTAATGTAGACTGTGCAGGCCGTTTAAGTTCGCCATTATGGTTGTAGGATAATCATATGTCACATTCCCTCCTCTGCACGCCAATACCGCCACATTGGTTTAGAGCACATTACATGGGACACACTGAGACTGGATGTTCCGCCTCTCTTCGAGCGGCACTCCTAATCACTTTTGTGTTTTTCTATTTTTAGAGTGACTTTTGAACTCGATCTTTATTTAGGAAATAATTTGCCTAAAGATGCGAATATATATTGTTTTAATTACCAATGTATGTTATTACATATATTCACGCACAAATGTATTTTGCAAAGTCACGGTGTAAAAACTTCTATGTCTATGACATGTACTGGTTGTCTAGGCAACCACAGGTAAATGGTGGAGGTATTTGTTTGGCTGACACTGACAGAACATTTCATGCAGTGAGCAAGGCGGTTTCACCGCCGAAACGCGTCTGACCTGAATTTGAAATAAATCGCCGTCTGTGCCATAATTCTTTACGGTGTTGGTGCCTGTTTGTGGAAAGACGATCAGGGTGTTAATATATATATATATATATATATATATATATATATATATATATATATATATATATATATATATATATATATATATATATATATATATATATATATAATGTATGTATTTATTCTAAACACATCCTTCTAGTCTCTTTATGAGGCTAGAGGCAAAAGTACATTCAGTAAACTTATTTAGCACACAGTAAATTAGCACAATATACATTGAGCCCTTGGGGCGTACCAAACCATATATTAAATAAGTGGTAAAAGAACCACGACTGACATAGATACGAGGCCTAGAGCCTTTAGAACCGCTTGGGCCACCAGGAGCCACCCAAGGTAGTGACACATGGGACCCAAGGGAGACGCGTGCAGTGTCTAAACACAGCCGCGAATCACCATTAACTTCTATGGGGAAATTTTAAATTTAAAGGACACTTGGAAGAGGTCTTCGAGCAAATCCCTTTAGAACTAGGCAGTTCTAGAGTCAATACCCACAGGAGCACCGGAGTACTTGATTTACCTCACCCAGGGAAGCCGGGTGCATAGGTGTCCTTTGGTGTCGGGTTTCGTCGTTGATTTCAGTGGCGATCTGCTGCAAAGTGATGCTGGCGACCAAGTCAAAAATGTCCGGGTGGATCCAAGCCTGGATCAAGGATGAGAAGAACCTGAAAGCAGAGGGGACAGAGTCTGGGTCACTAGCTAGTGGCCAGGAAGGCGATGAGCGGATGCCTACCGATGTCGGGTGATTTCAGGTGAATAAGGAGAAACTTGACTCTTTAGTCACGAGGACCAGGAGACGTTGACCAGATGCTGGATTCGAACTGTACCACAAAGGATGTCGAGTGCTGCAGTGTCGTTTTTCGGATTGGACCCAACAAGCCTTGGCAACATCAACTCATGCAGAAAGCAAAGACTGGTTTCGGTGCAGACCAGCAAGGTCTGAGGGACTCACTACTCGGTGGGGAGTCAGGGCACATCTGGAGCAACCAGGAAAGCCCAAAGGAAAGAAGAGTTACCTTCGTGGGGACCCACCAGTCAACGGACCAGGGACTGCAATGGGTCCTCGAGCGGAAATGCTTGAAGCGGGATCACGGAACACTCGTGGAGTGTAGGGAAAACTCGGGAAGTTGATGAACTTGCAAATGTGCACGGTGTTCATTAGTTACGGCTCCATGTCACTCGTGAGGGCTGCGGGTCTCAGCTTTGCTGGGATCTCATGTTGGCCTCTGAGAAGTCTGAAAGTCCATGTCCTGAGTCGCAAATACTTCAGGGTCCAGTGGGAGCCTCAGAAATGCAAACCGGCAAGGTGCTTCATTGGTGCCTGTTTGAACAGGGGAGTCACTCCTTGACCCCAAGGGAGATTCTTCAGTCTTCTAGTCATGTAGAATGTCGAAGTTCCAGGATATATGTTGCAGAGCTTCATCCAGGTGTAATCTGAAGTCCTAAGGACTGGGGTCCCATACTTATACTAAGATAGGGGGTTGGACATATTCTAGGGACCCACCTATGGGAAGGTCTGGGAAGGGGGGTGGTTACACCCATTCCCTTTGTCCAGTTTCGCACCAGAGCAGGGGCTGAGCGCCCCTGCAACTGGTTTGAACTGGCGTATGCACAGGGACACCAAGTGTGCCCCCAGCACTGTCTGAAAAGTATTCTCTGAATGCACCCACCCAGCCCCAATACACTAAAGCCTGTCTGGGGGGTGGTTACACCTCCCTGTGACAGGAAACCTATTGTCCAGGCCTCCCCTGCTGGAGTTTTGTCCAGCAGCAGGATGTCAGACCCGTGTCTGTGGCTGTGGCATGGCATCCACTTTGTGATGATAGGGCTCTTTTCAACTATTACCGGTTAGTCCAGTGTGTACATGTCTTCTCCCTCTAGAAGGGTGGAATTCTACCCCCACCACCAGGACTGGCGGGGGGGTAGGATTCCAAAGTGTTTGACACCAAACACAACATGTTTCCATGCAGCCATTCCAAAGTTATCATTTACCACAAGGTTATATTGCACTTAAGACTATACGGTCTGGCTGCATCACAGAACAGCCTCAGAGAATAGATTCCGAAGCTGCAGAATGGTACTGCTCATGCATAGGCACCCTCTCACACAAAACCAAGCACTCTGCCTTCAGGATTGATAAGGCCTGCCATAGGAGTGACAGGTTTATATGTGTCGGTGTTTAAAGGTAGATATAGGTAACCTATATCTTAGTAAGGGGTGCATGCACCACCTTGCCCAGGCTGCAGTAGCAGTCCTGTGGTGCCATTTTGGAAGACTTCCCAGGGGTGGCATAATACATGCTTCAGCCCCTGGTAGGCCTCTGGGGTACTGATGCCCTTAGTACCTAGGGTACCATATACTAGGGACTCACAAGAGTAACCCAGTAACCAATCTGGGGTGAACCTAAAGTATATGCAATCAATTTAGAGAGGAAGCAGCTAGGCTGGGGTCCTGAATAACAGGGCCCCAGCCAGACTAAAGTCGAGAAGCAGTGAAACACGAGCAAAAAGTGGGGGTAACCATAGTAAGCAGATCCTACTCTCCTACACCCGGTGCCACTGCACCTGCTTCACCATTCAAATCCTGACCATGGTGCCTAAAAGATGTCGGCACTTTTGACTGCCTGTTTAGTTATATAAATATAGCAATAATCAGTGTTTAGTGGGGTGCCTAGAGCCTAAGGTCCTGGTGTCACTGCACCTGCTGTTCCATTGAAATCATGAGCCTTGTCTGAACGGTACCTGCACTTTAGTTTAGCCTGGTGCTACTGCACCTGCTTCACCACTCAAATCATGACCCTGTTGTCTGCCAGGCAACTGCACTTGCGGTTGCCTGTTTAATAGGAAAATATAGCATAGCTGTTGTATATTAACTTTAGTTTTTTATGTGCAATGTTTGTTATAACATTTAGGATTTGATTATAATGAAAAAATAGATTAAGTTGAAAAAAATAAGTATTAGCATGCCTACCAAGTGCAAAGAAAGGTACTGAGGCGTGAATAGGAAATGCCACAAACATTCTAAGGCTAAAGCATCTGCTTTACACAACTAAGTAATAAAAATAAAGCATTCCAGCAGCTGTCTGTCTTTTCTGTGGGAAGAGATCTTATCTTGACAGTGAATGGCACTTAAACAGTGTGAACAGTTTTAGTAGAAGTATCATAAAAGTGTGCAGCCAGGGGAGGTTAACAGAAAAAAGTTCCACACAAAAGCAACTGAACTCAGTAAATCGAGTCTGCATTGGTGCAAGGGGGCCTGCCTTGGTGCAAGGGAGCCTGCATTGGTGCATAGGAAGTTTTGTTGGTGCAGGGGAGCCTGCATTTGGTGCAAGGGAGTCTGCATTGGTGCAGGGGAGCCTGCCTTGGTGCAAAGGAGCCTGCCTTGGTGCAAGGGAGCCTGCATTGGTGCATAGGAAGCTTCATTTGTGCAGGGGAGCCTGCATTTGGTGCAAGGGAGTCTGCATTGTTGCAGGGGAGACTGCATTGGTGCAAGGGGGCCTGCATTGGTGCAAGGGAGCCTGCATTGGTACAAGGGAGCCTGCATTGGTGCAAGGGGGCCTGCATAGTTGCAAGGGAGCCTGAGTTGGTGCAGAGGAGCCTTCGTGGTTGTAGGGGAGCCTGCATTGGTGCATGGGAGCCTGCATTGGCAAAGGGGGCCTTCATTGTTGCATGGGAGCCTGCGTTGGTGCAGGGGAGCCTTTGTTGGTGCAGGGGAGCCTGCATTGGTGCAGGGGAGGCTGCATTGGGGCAAGGGGGCCTGCATTGGTGGAAGGGAGCATGCATTGGGTCAAGGGAAGTGATTGTCAGGACTGTTGCAGGTGAAGCTGGTTTTCCGAGATTCAACATACACCCGAGGGTTCAGGCAGGTAAGCGAAGACAGGTTTCAGTTAGATCGCTCACTGCCTTCATACGATCCCTTAGCGCTTAGGTATTAGGTTCCCTCCCCCCTCCCAAGATGGCCACTGGTAGGTTCCTCTGACCTCTACTATTGCAGTGACGTGCAGCGGTGTAGTCTTTTCCCGAGTTGAAGTGTGCGAGCGCGTCCTCAGCTCGGCGCACTTCAACCGTCAAATTTTGAGGTGACGAGACGGAGTTTTCTAGTGCTCCGTATTTCCTCAGGAAAATCTCTGTTTAGTTTGGTCCGTTCCAGTTCCAGAGACATCAGGTGGTGAGGAAAGTCAACCCCCTCTCGTTTCCTCAGCGCCTCAGCGAAAAGGAATAAGGTAGAAACCGATTTGGGAACTTGCTCCACAGAGAAGTAAGTGCTGCAAATCTTTTCCAGTAATCTCGTAAAAGTCAGAATTTCTGCTGTAGGCATTCAGAGACAATTGCTAGAAAGAAATAAAGAAAAAGGAGAATGAGTTAAACTTCAGTGGTGAAGTAATAGCGAAAGAAAGAGTGACTCGCTATTGCAAGACTATACCTAGAGTACAATTTATGGCAGAAGAAGAACTTGAGAGAGAGAAGACATCAGAGTAGACTAAGGATTACATGAGACTTCGCTACAGATGCAGCTGTGCATATATAATATATATATATATACATATATGTTAGAACTACCCAACAACGTTCCTCAGTACAGCTCTGAAGGTTGAAGAAAGAATTGTCAGCATATGTTCTGGTGAACTTAATGAAAATATATAATCTTCTGGGTGGAATCCAGGTAACGAAGGAACTATTGGGGTGGTAGAGGGATTCCCGGAAGACTAGGATTACATGTGTTTCTATTTGCAGGAGCGAACTCACCTTCAACTCCACATCACACCCATTAGAAGGTATCTACTAAGTGAGAACAGAGAGCGGCAACCACTGTGTCAGGACAGGTATAGTTGGGTAAAACAAGGGTCTAATGAGCGTAGAGAGAGTATTAGAATTGTTGTTGAGTAATTCTTGTTTCAGGAATTCGGAAGAAGAAATCCCGAGTCCAGTCCAGGAAGAAGACGCAGTGTTGTCTCTCTTTTCTGTCCAATTCCCCTTTCCCCCTCACTGCTGCTCGCGAGCCTTCGAGCTCGTGGTAGCGGAGTGGGGGAGTGGAGATCAAGCATCGGCTCCTGTGGAAAAGGCACAAGATACGCAGAAACTTGATAGAACTTGACAGTGATAAGAGTCTCGTTTAAGAACCACAAGGAATCCTTAATGAATCTCAAGGAGTTTCATACATTAGGATTACCAAGAATCCCAATTAGGAAATGGGCATTCCTAATGTTAGTACATCTGGCCCAAGATTGCCACAAATAGGGAAGAACCTCACAAAGGCTTGGAAGAGAGTAACACTAAAATTGGACCATTAGCCAAGGTGACAATAGATGAAGATCACTGAGTCCCCTACACTCCAACATTTTCTCCCACATGCTGGTAACCCACATAACCAATAAAGTGTAGCATTGAGAGACGAGAAAGGGCGACCACAGCGACAAAAGATATCGCAAAGGATGTGACAGTGAAGCACTACACCTAAGGGCCCTTGAAACGAGAAGTACAACAGACCTTGGTGAACTCTGCAGAATGGACTTTGAAAACCACCCGCTTTGATTTCTACGATTGCTAGTCACAGCATTGCTCCTCTCACACATTCAACATTCTAGTTCTACTCTTACTACTTCCCTTCTTATGCTCCACCTCTCACCACCACCTACTTACCCAGCTTGCTCTAACTTTATTTTTTGTACGCAAAGGTCTTTCATGGACCAAATTCAATAAGTAAAACTGCCTTTTATTCACACAGCCACGTATGCACTTCTCCCTCACACTCTCTGTTTCATTCTTTATCTCCCTATCTCTCCCTTTCTCTCATTTTATCTTTTCAATGTCCTCTCTGTTCCTTTCGGACTCTGCCACCTTTCTCTAGCTCTCTCCCTCCCTCGTCTCCTCTATCTTTCTCCCTATGAAATCAGTGGCATGCCAGCCTCATAGTCTGCAGAATTTGAAAAAAAAAATAAGTGCTGTGGCTAAAAGCTTTGCTCAGAAACCGGCGATCTGTGCCACTAATCTCGGTGTGCCAAATCCAACCACTGCATAATCTTGGTTCCACCTCATGCCTCTTTCATCCACCACTCTCCCTACTCGTTTATCCCACTCTTGCAGGTTCCTGCTTCCTCCCTTTGTTATGGTTTTTTCCATCTTTTTCTTTGTCCTTCTTCCACTGTATCAGTTTTTCTCTCGTTTGCTCAGGGTCAAAGTCTGATGAGGAAAAATGAGCGCCGGTGTGCTCACCTGCTATCACTGGCTACACTTAAGCACTGTTCTCTGGTGACACCAGAATATAGCATGACAAAACTGGAAAGGCTTTATCTAATACTTAACAGAGAAGAAGCAATGCAGGCCCAGTGTTGCTTCATTATGGCATAAGCAATTCCTTCTCAGCTTTGGAGGGGCTGGATAGGAAGAGGGTCTGATGGAGTAGAGTAGGAACAAGCCAGTACCTCAGTCTTTCCGCATTGTATTATAGGTACATTAAAATACATACGACCAATGGTGTTAGCCACCACCGCCCTACCCAACCCGCTGCATACAGGGGGCTTGGACAATAATTTTAGAATCTGTGAGAGTCCTAGAGAACCTCGGGCCAGACATCAAACCTTTAGCGATTTGCCCACCTCTAGAACCAAAAGCCCAGATTTGCTTTGATTTGTTATTGGGTGTGTTCATTTTGTGGTGCAGACCCGACACAAAATAATTTTTAGCATTTACTTTGTTTGGCTTTGCTTGGTTTAGTAAATGCAAACTAATGCAATGCAATGCATAGCACAGCCCTGTTTTACTTGTGTCTGGTTCCACATTCCATGTGTGAAGCATAGCAGCTCCCATTCACCCACCCATGTAATTTGAAACATGGGTTTCCACCAAAATCATGTGCCTACTCATCAATGGTGTAACAAGGAGAAATATCTTTATTTCTCCTCATTACTTCCTCTTTCCATGTGTGCTGCAATCCTGCCCGTACTGCAGGACTCTTGCAGCAAGGGAGCCTGCGTTGGAGCAAGGGGGCCTGGCTTGGTTCAAGGGAGCCTGCATTGGTGCATAGGAAGCTTCATTGGTGCAGGGGAGCCTGCATTTGATGCAAGGGAGCCTGCATTGGTGCAAGGGGGCCTGCATTGGAGCAAGGGAGCCTGCATTGGTACAAGGGAGCCTGCATTGCTGCAAGGGGCCTGCATTGGTGCAGGGGAGCCTGCATTGGAGCAACGGGGGCTGCATTGATGCAAGGGTACCTGCATTGGTGCAAGGGAGCATGCATTGATGCAACAGAGCCTGCCTTGGTGCAAGCAAGCCTACATTGGTGCAGGGGAGCCAGCATTTGATGCAAGGGAGCCTTCATTGGTGCAAGGGAACCTGCATTGGTGCAAGGGGGCCTGCATTGGTACAAGGGAGCCTGCATTAGTGCAAGTGGGCCTGCGTTGGTGCAAGGGGGCCTGCATTGGTGCAAGTGGGCCTGCGTTGGTGCAAGGGGGCCTGCATTGGTACAAGGGAGCCTGCATTGGTGCAGGGGAGCCTGCATTGGTGCAAGGGGGCCTGCATTGGTGCAAGGGAGCCTGAATTGGTGCTAGGCAGCACACAGAGCACCAGCGCTTGGAAAGCGTACAAATGCTCTATAGCTTTATAATTATTGAGCATTTTTGCTCTCTACCTTTCACACAGCATGGAGCAGCATGTTGCATGGCTGCATTGTCTTGAATTTAAAAATAGTAAATGCGCCCCCATCTTACAATGGTCTGTGGGACAGCACGTAAACCTGAGCATGTGGTGGAATGGGGGTGCTGGCTGGTCTGAAGGACAGTAATGAAGAAACTTTTCAATGGTGGGTTTAAAACGGCAGAGTAGTGATGGGTGAACTATCACGCCTAGGTACAGGGTGATAGTCTAAGCATTATTTTTTACATATTCCCCCCATAAATCATCACTGTTTTCTTCACCTTCAGTAACATATCATCAATACATATACCTCAGCACTCTTATCAATTTGATATTGATTCATACAAATATGTTTTTAAATATCGGTCAATTTGAAACACCAGCAAACAAAAAAGTTTTTTACTTGCTGTTCAATTTAATATACATATGGAACATACAGATTTATGCCATATATTTGGAAGCAATAACATTGTATTAAGACGATGAAAACTTGATACAATGATCCTTCTGTCAGACATTGGACCGGCAGCCGACACGTGTTTCGTTTCAAAGAAACTTTTTCAAGGCTGCAATTAATGCCATAAAAAGAAATCGAATATTTACAACAAGAAAATTGTAATTTTAAAAAACAACAAGGGAAACAGGAAACTTTTGCAGAATTTGACATCCCTACAAATATGGATGCAGACAGTGGTCTAATACCGAAATCCAGGTTTATACCAACTCTGCCCGCCGACAACTTAATTGATTCTTTTTACAGAGTAGTCAGTCATGACTTGCACTGTTTAGAGGACAAACTGACTAATACACCATCAAAGTAGACATACAATCTGACTAAAGCAGAATTTCAAGCTCTAAAAGGTCCGGCTGACAACCAAGAAATTCTCATCAAGGAAGCGGAAAAAGGGGGGAACATAGTCATCATGCAAAATGATGACTATGTACAAGAAATTGATAGACAATTGAGGGAGGCCTGGCATATACCAGACTTACAAATAACCCCTTGACAGACATCACTAAAAACATTGAATCTAGGTTGACATATTGGAAACAACAGGGTATGATCTCGGACACAGAATATAAATATCTCTTTGTTTCAACACCTCGAGCACCTTGTATTTATGCACTCCCCAAAATCCACAAGCCGGGGCCCTTTCCTCCTGGGAGACCAATTGTCTCCGGTATTGGGTCCCCTACAGAACGCTTGTCTGAATAGATCGACATCTATCTACAACCTGTAGTTCAGAACATGCCGTCATATCTTAAGGATACAGGAGACTTACTCAACAAATTGGAGGACATTGAGTGGATGGAAGAAGTATCCTTTGCCACTTTTGATGTCTGTTCCTTATATACTAGCATCCCCCAAGATCTGGGATTACAGGCACTCAAAGACACACTATACCAAAGAGATGTGACTATGTTTGAACACACGGATATACTACTTGATTTTACAAAGATAGTTTTAGAGAACAATGTGTTCCTACATCAAGGCACGTGCTTTAAACAATCAATGAACGTTGCTATGGGATCCAAATTCTGCCCATCGTACACCAATCTGTACATGGGTAGATTTGAGGCTAAACATCTATGGCTTATGGGTCCCCCAGAACTAACAGGACTCATAGTCTATTGGACACGCTATATTGATGACATTTTTGTCATCTGGGCAGGTAGCACAAGTCAGTTTGAGGCCCTGACTGGTTATCTAAACAGCAATACTTACAACCTAAAATTTACGTCTAAATATAGTAAATCGGAAATTGAATTTTTGGATGTCACAATCTTTGCCAAGGATAATAAAATCATGTCCCGTTTATATAGGAAACCAACGGCATGCAATGCTATTTGCATACCTCTGGTACCCATCCCTCCATACAGGTCAACTCAATTCCCTTTGGTGAAATGACCAGACTTAGGAGGAATTGTAGTGAGGAAAGCATATTCAATCAGGAATTGACAAATCTTGAGACACGTTTTCTCAACAGAGGATATTCTTCATAGGTACTAAAAGAATCTGGAAAGAGAATCTTACAGAAGACCGGACATTCTATATTGAAAAAGTCAAATGTCATATAAAAAAAGAAAAGTAGAGACAAGATTAGTCTTGTCACTAATTACAATGTGCACAGTCACCAGATTTATAGAATCATGAAAAAAACATTGCCACCTTCTAAATCTAGATAAAACAATGAAGGAATATGTTACACCTAATCCTAGTATTATCTATAGAAGAGGTAAAACACTAAGGGATTTCTTGTGTTCAAGTTATTTACCCCGTAAACATACTGACAATACTTGGTTATCCAATAAACCAGATGGTTTTTACTATTGTGCACATTGTAATATGTGCCAATTTGCTTGTAACAAACTAAAGGAATTCAAATACAATACAAATACAATATATCAGATTTGTCAATTTGTCAATTGTGATACGAGATATGTCATCTATTGCATACGCTGCATGTGTGTCTTAATATATATATAGGCAGCAAAATACGACAGTTGAAGGAGATAATCCAAGAGCATATGAGGGCCATCAGAAACAACAATTCTAGTTACCCTCTAGCTGTAAATTTTGACTCCGACCATCCAAATAGAACCCTAACAGGTCTGAGTTTCCATGGCATCGCTGAAATTCAAACTGATGTCAGAGGAGGAGACAGGATTCTAAGGCTAAGAAAAGCTGAAGCACAATGGATTATCCGCCTTCGCGCGGTAGAAAGAGGCATTAACATTGATAAAGAATTATCAGGCACATGCATCAAAGGAGAAATCGGTCGCAAACGGGCAGATTCCCAGAATCTGCCCCTTTGCGACCGGTATTTTTGCATTTGGGATGCATCATCCCAAATGCAAAAATCACAATCTAAGGAATCTCTAAATAGCGATTCCTTAAATTGCGATTGCATTTAAGGAATCCCAAATTGAGATTCCTTAAATGCAATGCATTAAAGTATAAAAATTAGCGATTTCGCTATTAGGGGGAGCAAATTACCATGAAGTTGGACTTCATGGTAATTTGCAAAAACTTTGAAAAATGCACTTTTTTGCATTTTTCAAAGTTTCATGTTGCGCACACACATGCCCTTAGAGCATGTGTGTGTGCAACATATGTGCACAGATCAATTTCAGGGGTGCAATAGGGTGTCATTTTGACACCCTTGCACCCTTGAAATTGCATGAGCAATTTGCGAGTACCTACTGGTACTCGCAAATTGCTCATGCAATCTCCAATTAATTCCTATGGGCCTGGAGGCCCATAGGAATGAATGGGACGGCATTCCTTAATTGCGACTTGCAATTTGCGAGTCGCAATTAAGGAATGTGTAGCAATCGCTATTTTTATAGCAATTCCTACATGCATAGGCTTTTGCAATTCCTTAATTGCGATTCCTTAATAATCGCAATTAAGGAATCGCAAAAGTCTTCGTTGCTGCATGTACCTAATTATGTTTTCCTGAAGGATTAGACAGGGTTTTTGAGAATCTATAACTTTCTGAGCAAACGTATAACAAATTAGCAAAATATCTGTTTCCTAAGCTGAGAATTCATGGAAATGCATATTATATAGATGCTCATACTGTCCAATATATGTTGAGACTTTACTGTTCTTTTAGTTTTCTCTTTTAAGAATATGAATATATCAAATTATATGTTAACAACTGCACCATATGATCGGCACTTCCGTTAATAAGTATGTACTTATTGTGGTGCACATGGGTATGTCATGTAGTACTTAATACAGATACAACTGGGATGAATGGCTGTTAGATATCTAAGGATTGAAGAATATGTGTTAGAATTGCTACATATGGTCATCTAAATACCCTTGATCAGCATGTTTTATAAGGTTTGGAGGAAAAACCTTTTCTATCTAATTTTCTTCATATACTAACATTTGAACTAGAATCTAAAAGGCACCATATAAACATCGACCCAATAATGGTTACTTAAGCCATTACAAACAATACTCACCTATTAATGACTATTTGAATTCTTCATTTTTCTTTACTAATTTTACTAATGGATATGGTCAACCTAATAAGTTCTCGTGCAAAATTTTATTAACTTGCTTTTAATCTGATCGAAGTAAGCATTAGATATAGGTGCTTAGCTCGATATACAACACTCAAATAAACTCCATCTGGTAATGGCCGCCGTCGGCTTAATAGAATACAATGAATTTGGTAGCATTAGTCCATCTTCCATTTCAATTAAATGAATGGAAGTGGCAACCTACTCGGCAATACGTCGTACGTAATGGATGGGAAGGCGCTTAAAAGGAGTGTCAATGAGTTGAAGAAATGTTTGTTGACCTACTCGGAACGGCCTCGGTGCACAGCGTAATACATAAAGACAGGTTAGTGTTTACGTACCAGGGGCTCTAGAACTCTGTTACTTGGAACTGCAAAACAGCCCCTTTTCTTAAACCAAAACTTTTTGGGGGTCTCTGTTTACTAACTGAATACTATATATATATATATATATATATATGGTTAACATTTTATGAGTCACTGGCTGTAATAGCACACTCATTTGCATTTCCCCGGACCATTATAGAAATATTAAGGACGCTATTACTACATAAAACTTTAATTAAACAATAGGTTGGGGTTGACTATATTATTCTGATTGTGAATATGGGATAACTAGCAGTATTTATGTTGCTGCACTCAATTTGAAACTTAAATAGAAGTCATGTCTAATGGAGGTATGTTCTTTTAGTAAAAAAATAAGTCTCTGTATGCAAATAACATACTTCATATCCCTGTTTAATGTATATACCATTGTTTCTCCTATATTTTTAGGGGCATATCATAGCCCGACGTTCGATGCTGACTAATTTGTAAGTTATCCTTTGTATAAATTGTTGATATAATGGATTAGAATTAGAGTGTATATATAGGTGTCTTGCTTTCCTATTTACCTACAATGAATGTTACGATTTGATCTATGATGAACTGATAAATATGTCTTTCGGCTTTTGGCAGACATGAATATGAAAATGTAATCATATTTTGGTGAAAATAGAACCACTTTACTATTTTCTAAATGATAGTTTGGAGTACACAAACTATAGGAATCCTTAAATTGTATCCAAATAAATCTTTTACTCTATGGCCAATTATGGCTATTTTATGTAGATCTCAAGGGATTAGGCAGACATCAACCACACTATTACATAGTGCATCTTTTAATCTTTGGAATTGTGAAGATTTCTTATATCAGACCTATGAGGAAAACTATTTGTCTTTTCCTTTCTTTTACAGATGGTTATTACATGATTCATTTGAAATTATGGGGCACTACTTTCGTTCCGGATAAAAATAATATTTCGAATAGGTATATACTAATTTTGTCTATATTCTTTATGAAGCTAAGATCAGTCACAAGAGATTAATTATCCACTCTTGGACTCGGATTTCTTTTCCAGATTCTTTGCCTTTTGCTCTCATTTTTATTTGCTAGGCACTGATTATCACCGCTGGAAGACCAGAAAAATTATTTATGGAATACTTTGAGAACCTATTTATTATCCACTGAAGGTATCATATATGGATTTGTTTATAATAGTTCTCATCACCAGTTATGCTTATTTGCAAATCATTGGATCTATTAATCACTTGCATCCTGGTGTACGAGCACTGCACGAAATATGTGATTTCACCACTGGTTACTTTGGGTCTATTCCACTAACCACTTATATCTTGGCAGAAGAGTGCTGCATAAATTATGTGATTTTACCACTGGTTGTTGTTGGTCTATTCTTACTAGCCTTAATAATAATCAACTTGTTTGCACTTTACTAAAACACTTTGGCTGTGAAATATAGCTTCTTTTTTATATATAAATGTATTCCTTCTTTCTCGTTATTTCTGAGAAAAATTCATATTCCTTTTTCCCTTGTTGTTTTTTCAAATTAAAATTTTATTGTTGTCAATACTTGATTTCTTTTTATGGCATTAATTGCAGCCTTGAAACAGTTTCTTTGAAATGAAACATGTGTCGGCTGCCGGTCCAACGTCTGACAGAAGGATCATTGTATAAAGCTTTTCATCATCTTAGTACAATGTTATTGCTTCCAAATATATGGCATAAATCTGTATGTTCCATATGTATATTGAATTGAACAGCAAGTAAAAGCTTTTTTGTTTGCTGCTGTTTCAAATTGACCCATATTTAAAAACTTTTTTGTATGAATCAATATCAAATTGATTAGAGTGCTGAGGTTTATGTATATGTTTTGACATTCCACTGGGTCCACTTGGGACACAGTGGGCTCACACCTTAGGTAGTGGGGTGTGCATCTCTTACCTTGAGGGGCACCAATACTGTGAAATAATGGATAATGCACATAGAGAATGATTTGCTACCAATAAGACCACCACTATCATTTGTAAACATTGTAACATATCATCAATAGTGCTGTTCATCTGGTGACAAGCCTCCCTCTTAGATACTAATCCCTACTTCTTTGTGTACATTCGTGGGAATGCATGCTCTGTTGAAGTCCTTGTATGCAGCATTGCATTGCCGAAACATTTGAGTTCCTGTGTCTCCAGTGTACTCCTTTCAGCTTTCCTGATGCCCAATGCTGGTTATTTAGGAAAGCTGTCCAGAGCCAGTTGAGTTGCTGTGTTTTAGATGAACTTCTTCAATGATTAATAGGAAGCCAAGTGTACTAGCACAACCTTCACTTCTTGCATATTAAACTAACATCATATCATGGAACATGGGTTACACAGCATCTTTAAATTCATATCTGGAAAAGCCAGTGTCACGGCTGCAAACCTGACCGCTGCCCCCTTCAGGAACCGCGGGTACGAAGCTGCCCGTTGGGACCGGGCAGCGGTAACGTTCCGCGAGATGCGTACCACATGGGGGACTAATGATGGTGCCAATCGACTACAGCTCCCAGCGGCCTTTGGTTACGGTGACGCGCACACACAGGATGTGACGCGGCGCGAGGTCCGGGATGCTCTGAAAACCAGAGCTGAGGAAGAGAAGCTCGCAGATTATCCTGGAGCTTAATCTCGGCGCGTGAAGAATCCTTTGTGGTGTTTCCCGGGTGCGGTGAGGGTGTCAGTGACAACGCCAAGAGTCCTTTTGTTCCAACACGCTAATGAATTCTTCAACCCTGATAAACTTGCTAACCAACTGCCAATTTGTGAGACTTTAAGGGAACTAATTACCCTGCCAAAGTATTGTGCGTGAGACGCACGGAAACGAGTGTCGTTACAGGTGGTATAAGAGCAATGAGCAGCTAATTTTACAGAGGGGAAGGGAAATTACCATACCAAAAGCACACAGGGTGTTTTAAAAGGGTCCTCACTCACCAACCTGGTTGGTGACATGCTTCATCATTGGACCCCCACCAGGGAGGTCTAATACCTCCCCGGTGTGCTTCAACGCCTGTTTATAGCGGAGCTGGTTGTTGGCAGTGATGTGTGTAGTGCAAAGTGATGTGCAGCGTGAAGTGAATGTATAAAAAATGTCTAGGTTTTAACCAAAATCTTTTATTGTGGTAAACACGGCACTCAGATTAAAATGGGTTATAATAACTAACTACCAGATCTGGCTTAGTCAACCATCGAAGTGAAAAATTAAAATTTGGTCGACATGTTTCTGCCAAATTGGATTATTCACCAGGCATTCATCAGGACCCAACTGCCCCGGTGGTATACACGCACTAAGGTGCACCCTACCGTTGGCAGCACTATTGATATAAACTCACGGTTCCTTTTACCGGAGAGGAAATTCAGAATTTCTGAAGTAATGTATCTGTAAGAGTAAACAGAAATACAAACAAAATTTGCGTATGTGCAAAGAAATAACAATTAAAACCCTTCACCCAATGATACCACTGATGGGTTAAGAGATCACTGTGGAATATATCTTGTCCCAAATGGCCAAGGTAAGTGAAAAAGATCTATCTGTCAGGAAATTATTATCCCAAATCAGGCACCATTATACCCAACATACCGTATATTCTTATGTTTTATGGACAGAGCATATAGCTTTCGTATCAATATCGAAAACGGGATACTGTCCCATTAATTTCATATTCAGAATTTTTATGTACTCGATGGCCTAGAAGGACTCAAGCAAGAATAGGAACTCACTAAGGAAAGCACGTCATTTCAAAAAACACCCAAACGATATCATTGAGGGAAAGAGTGTTTTAAACAGTCGTATTTGTTAAAAGAGGAAGGCTTACTAATGGCTACGAGCAGCCTCACATCATGAATCCAGGAGGGAGTGGGGAGCGCGCTTGTAGTCACACACTAGGATTTAAAATCGAGGATTTAGCTTGTTAGTTGTCAACCATTACCAATAATGATAATGCCAAAGGGAAAAGAAAACTGGCAAGAAAACACTTACTTCGTCAAAGCGCTGCTCCCGCCGTACAACCTAACGTTCCCTTCAACTTGGATTCCGTCGGTGCCACTATTGGTCAAAAAAATGGTATAAATACCTGGGAGAACCAATGGGTAACCACACAAGACGGATGTTGATTGCTACTAGGGACGGGAAACCTGGGATGACGTAACACATCATGCAACGTCCTTACAGCCAATCATGAGTGAGGCAACGGGAACGTCAATCGGAAACTAGACCGTCGCTTACTATGTTGCAAAAAATGAGGGGCAAAACTAGACATAGTATTACCACAGCCTCACGATAGGAAGGAGCGTGCAGAAGTAGCATAGCGACAACCACAAGTAGGGACTCGATCCCGCATAATTAAACTCCCTATCAGTAATGGGGCTAATTAAGTTCCATAAAAATGGAGATTATTTGAAATTAAAATTTATACCATAAACTGCCATAGTAACGCCGCTGATGGCATACAAGGGACTTGAACAATGGATGATGCCTTATTCAGAAAGGAATGGGCTCAGATAGCCTGGCGGTGTACCCGTGATTGGCTAGTCCTCATAATAAAAACAGCACTCAGATTGTCTGAGACAATAATGGTTGAGATTCAACTAGCTGAAACTCATTTTAAGGCAACCCTTACGGGTTACAAAAAGAAACTAGATGAACTCAACAAGGAAATTAATGAATATAAGGACAATTTGACTCAATCTAAGGCTCAGAAGTTTCAAAAAGATCTCAAAAGATTTTCCTTTTTGAAATCCTACCCATATGCCGATCCCGACTACCTTCCTCCTCCCAAGGAAACGAACCATTCTGATGTTTCGGAAGACAACACATCCATTTCCAGTGGCTTGAGCGGGGGTAGCACTAGACAAAGACAAAGAGGAAGAGGCCGTGGTTGGAATAGGCATTATCACCAGCAAGAATCTTGGCCGCCTTTTCCAACATCAGGTGGCATGAATTATCACCAATTCCAACAACCACATTTTCCAATGATGGGTTGGAATCCTGCTTTCTTGCCCCCACAAGCCTTTACCCAGAACTCTTATCGCCCCCCTTTTTTAGAAAGGGGCAGAAGAGGACGGGGCAGAAGAAGAGGACAGGTCCACTGGGGGACAGAGGAGAATATAGGGAACAACACCAGGAGCAAAACGCAGAACCAACAGGCGGGGACCAGCAATGCACGAGTCTAGTAACTAATCTTTCTAGTACCATTTTGTCGCCAAGTGAACTTTCAGTCTTGGAAAAGGGGCTGGGTTTTGTGCCCACAGCACGCCTAGACAAATTTCGTTTACACTGCGAGTTGGCTAATTTCTTTAGAAAACTGAAATTAAAGGCTTTATTTGAGAATAAGGACCTAGCTGAAGCCACTGAGAACAGAAGTGACACTGATCTAAGAATTAAATCTACTTTTAACCCCCCTCCCCACACTGTTCTAGCTGAAATAATTGCATTTGAACGTGCAGTATTTCTGGATGTGGAATCTTTGGAGGATAGAGAGGTTTAGAAGAATATGAGTACCACAGAATTTCAGGCACTCCAGTCACTCCAATCTAACACCACAATCTTAATAAAATCAGCAGATAAAGGTGGAGGGGTGGTGATCCAGGATGTCGCTGATTATGACAAAGAATGTAGACGACTCCTGAACGATCCCGTTAGTTATACCCCCTTAACAAGGGACCCCTCTTCAGACCTGAGAGAAGAAATCTGTAACCTGGTCTCTACAGCTGAATCCAATGACCACATTTCTAAACATGAAGCACAATTTCTAACCACCAGTGCAGGGGTTATACCCTATTTTTATACCCTACCAAAAACCCACAAAAATAGGACCCCGCCTCCTGGGTGTCCTATAGTATCCGGGATAGGCTCTCTTCTAGAGCCCCTCTCACGGTATTGTGATGAATTTTTAAAATCTTTGGTTCAGGGGACTTCTACCTATCTGAAGGATACCAAAAATCTTTTGGCTTTAATTCAGACACTGAATGTGGATAATGACAATACCATCCTGGTCTCAATGGATATTGAGAGCCTCTACACGAGCATACCCCAAGATGAAACCATAAGGGTCCTCACAGAGGTTCTCGGTGCAGCGGAATGGGATTATACCACCCCCAGGTCTTTTGTCATCGAATGTGCTACTTTGGCATTGAAAAGGAATTTTTTCGAATACAATGGTGATTTATTCCTGCAAACCACAGGTACATCGATGGGCAGTGTTTTTGCCCCGAGTGTAGCGGGGTTATACGTCTTTGACTTTGAAAGCAAATACATTTTAAATGCTAATAACCCTTTTGGATAACATCTATCCCTGTGGCGCAGATACATCGACGATGTATTCATTATATGGCAGGGCCCAGAAAACCGCCTTCTGGATTTTTTCCAATGGATAAACACCTGTGATAGACACCTTAAATTCACTCATTCTTACCATCATACAGAGATGATTTTTCTCGACTTGGTGATCACAAAAACCAATGGGTCTTTAATGACACGCACCCACTACAAACCTACAGCCAAAAACAACTTATTGCTCTTTTCGAGCTTTCATCCTTGCACATTACGTGAGAATTTACCGTATGGCCAATATTTGCGCCTTAGACGCAATTGTAGTGAGGTAACCGATTTCCGCCAACAGTCAGAGGATCTGACTGAGAAATTAAGGAATCGAGGCTATCCCAAGAGAATCCTCACGAAAAGCTGTAAGAGAGCCCGCAATCAACCAAGGGAGGCTCTTCTGGAGGAAACAGTGAAAACTGATATGAGCATCCCTTTGACATGTGTCACTACTTATAATACGGCCTCTAATGCTGTCACCAATTCAATACGCAAGAACTGGCGTATTTTGGTGAGCAACAATAGACAGTGGGAAAAACCTTTATTCTCCTTCAAGAAGGCTAGAAGCATAAAAGATGCCTTAGTACACACCCGCCCCAAGAAGATGATTACACAAGGCGAACACACACTTTACAATGCCTGGGGCCTCCCTAAAATAATGGGACATTTCCCATGTGGGTCATGCAGCGTTTGTCATCTAACGAAAGCTAGTATGACCTTAAATTTAGAGACCGACAAAGTGTGGACACAGAGACAACACACGAATTGCAACACTCAGAACGTGATCTACATGATTACCTGCCCATGTGGGTTACGGTATATAGGGATGACCACCAGAAAAGTTAAGCAACGAGTGTGTGAACATCGAAGCAATATAAGGTGTAAGCGTAATACCACCAAGCTTACAGAACATTTTCTCCTTTTGAACCATACAATTGAAGAGTTATCGTGGACAATTATAGAACACCTTCAAGGAGGGAATAATTTAGCCCCGAGACTCTTCGAAAAAGAGCAACGATGGGTATACAATCTGGCCACTCATGTATCCGGTCTTAATGACAATATTCCTTGGAATAGTGTGTTGTAAATTGCTTCAATTGACTCTTTACCTGGCCCCCCTTATAACGGGTAGCAAGTTCTCTGTTTGTGGGTCTTTATTGCCATTGTTTAAGGGTCGTATATTGCCTTTGTTCAAGTCCCTTGTATGCCATCAGCGGCGTTACTATGGCAGTTTATGGTATAAATTTTAATTTCAAATAATCTCCATTTTTATGGAACTTAATAAGCCCCATTACTGATAGGGAGTTTAATTATGCGGGATCGAGTCCCTACTTATGGTTGTCGCTATGCTACTTCTGCACGCTCCTTCCTATCGTGAGGCTGTGGTAATACTATGTTTAGTTTTGCCCCTCATTTTTTGCAACATAGTAAGCGATGGTCTAGTTTCCGATTGACGTTCCCGTTGCCTCACTCATGATTGGCTGTAAGGACGTTGCATGACGTGTTACGTCATCCCAGGTTTTCCGTCCCTAGTAGCAATCAACATCCACCTTGTGTGGTTACCCATTGGTTCTCCCAGGTATTTATACCATTTTTTTGACCAATAGTGGCACCGACGGAATCCAAGTTGAAGGGAACGTTAGGTTGTACGGCGGGAGCAGCGCTTTGACGAAGTAAGTGTTTTCTTGCCAGTTTTCTTTTCCCTTTGGCATTATCATTATTGCTAATGGTTGACAACTAACAAGCTAAATTCTCGATTTTAAATCCTAGTGTGTGACTACAAGCGCGCTCCCCACTCCCTCCTGGATTCATGATGTGAGGCTGCTCGTAGCCATTA
This sequence comes from Triturus cristatus, assembly GCF_964204655.1. NCBI lineage: Eukaryota > Metazoa > Chordata > Amphibia > Caudata > Salamandridae > Triturus > Triturus cristatus. Next base: position 26,700,166 of record NC_140593.1, on the reverse strand, counting down.
GTAAGCCTTCCTCTTTTAACAAATACGACTGTTTAAAACACTCTTTCCCTCAATGATATCGTTTGGGTGTTTTTTGAAATGACGTGCTTTCCTTAGTGAGTTCCTATTCTTGCTCGGGTCCTTCTAGGCCATCGAGTACATAAAAATTCTGAATATGAAATTAATGGGACAGTATCCCGTTTTCGATATTGATACGAAAGCTATATGCTCTGTCCATAAAACATAAGAATATACGGTATGTTGGGTATAATGGTGCCTGATTTTGGATAATAATTTCCTGACAGATAGATCTTTTTCACTTACCTTGGCCATTTGGGACAAGATATATTCCACAGTGATCTCCTAACCCATCAGTGGTATCATTGGGTGAAGGGTTTTAATTGTTATTTCTTTGCACATACGCAAATTTTGTTTGTATTTCTGTTTACTCTTACAGATACATTACTTCAGAAATTCTGAATTTCCTCTCCGGTAAAAGGAACCGTGAGTTTTTATCAATAGTGCTGCCAACGGTAGGGTGCACCTTATTGCGTGTATACCACCGGGGCAGTTGGGTCCTGATGAATGCCTGGTGAATAATCCAATTAGGCAGAAACATGTCGACCAAATTTTAATTTTTCACTACGAGGGTTGACTAAGCCAGATCTGGTAGTTAGTTATTATAACCCATTTTAATCTGAGTGCCGGGTTTACCACAATAAAAGATTTTGGTTAAAACCTAGACATTTTTTTATACATTCACTTCACGCTGCACATCACTTTGCACTACACACATCACTGCCAACAACCAGCTCCGCTGTAAACAGGCGTTGAAGCACACCGGGGAGGTATTAGACCTCCCTGGTGGGGGTCCAATGATGAAGCATGTCACCAACCAGGTTGGTGAGTGAGGACCCTTTTAAAACACCCTGTGTGCCCTTGGTTTGGTAATTTCCCTTCCCCTCTGTAAAATTAGCTGCTCATACTCTTTTGTTGTTTAGTATTATTACTTTAGGGGGACGAAGAGTGTGCCTTTCGACCCTCTCTCTCTTGTTGTTTGATTATGGTATAAGAGCAATACCACGCTGTGGATTTAATTTCAAAACCATGTTCTGCCATGCCATATGCTAACAATCAACGCTAACTGTTATACAGCTGCCATATCTATGTACAAGTGATACATGTGTGTGTGTTTGTCTCGTCTTATAGCTGGGTGTTTATAGAGTGGCCACTAGGCTGCAGCATAAGACCTTTTTTCCCAGTGACGCCTACGAGCACACCCTTTATGGTTGGTACATGTCATGTCCGCAAAGGGGGGGATATTTTCAAATGCAGAGTGAACTGGGGGTTTATGTGTTGTTTCTTTATCAACAGTCCTGCCACATGAGTTGCGTGTACCGAATTGCGGCAATCCTGCGTTAACAGCAACTAGCTGGCCTTGAAGAGGCTTTGACGCACATTACTCGTCCTTCTTCTGGCAAAGCTAGATTTGGTTCTTTTTCTTTACAGGTAGACCAGTTGTTTAAGGTAGACAGACTGGTGGGGCTAGTGTTTAATGTGTATGGCATAGTGTTAACAAACCGTGTGTTTCTTTTACACATCCCCCTCCCCGCTGTTCCCTTCCTTTCCTCCCCCCGATTGACCCCCTTAAGCTTCCATGCCTTTACAGCAACTCGGAATTAAGGTTGTCAATAGGGGGGCCCCTATTGAGCAACGAACCGATCCTGAGAGGCCTCTGCGGGACCTGACAGCCAGTCCTAAATCTGGACCCCACAGCTGTCTATGAAGCCACCAATGCTGCAGTTGTATTTGATGAGAACCTGTGGTGTTTCGGTATTTTGGTGCTGGCATGGCCTCGTTGTCGGTCTGTCTGTCTGTATGGATGTGCTCATTTTCTAGAGTTGGAATTGTCTCCCTATAGCACTTCAATCTTTCCTCTCCAGCCTTGTCAGGATTAAGCTGGGGCAGATTTCTATTGGCAAATGGTTCTGATCTACTCTGCCTGCTCTGCTACCCGTGTGAGGTGCATTCCTTTGCTTCAATTAAAACACAGCAAATCAAACAGCAAAGCTGTGTGTTCACTCCACACAAACATGTATACAGGAGAGAAAGTGAAGTTTCCATGAAACACATTAACAAACAGAAAAAAAGAAGCATTTAAAAAGCCAATAGGTCTCTGCGGTGAAACCTATTGGTATTGGCAATCTTTTTCCACCCTAGAAGTCTGCTGGAATATGAATGATCCAGAGCAGTCATATTTGAATGGGGTTTCATAAATTTCACAAAAAACATTTAAAGATGGCTGCCACGAAAATAAAGGGGCTGATTATAAGTTTGGTGGTCGGAGGACTGCCAAACTCATGTCGCAGTAGAGGAGGTCAAGTCACCGCTGCACCGGCTGACTGAAAACCATATTACAACTTTAGCATTTCAATGAATCAATCAAGCGCGACTACTCACCCGTAAGGGTCTCAAGCTGCTAGGGGAGTTTTGCAGGTTCCAGTCTATCAAGGAGGGGGTCTGTCGAAGAGCCAGGTTTTGAGGGTTCTTGCGAACATGGGGAGCAATGTTGTCTGTCTTAGGTGCGAAGGTTGTTCCAGGCTCTGGCCATGAGGAAGGAGAAGGAGCGGCCTCCCAATCTGGTCTTTCTGGTTCAGGGGACTGTGGCATAGGAGAGCTGGGATGATTGTAGGGTCCTTTGGGGTGTGTAGAATTTGAGTCAGCTGTTCAGGTATGCTGGTCCGGTGTCGTGGAGGGCCTTGTGAGCATGGGTGAGCATCTTGAAGGTGATTCTAACTTCAATGGGGAGCCAGTGGAGTGTATGCAGGTGCTGGGATATGTGGCAGTGTCTTGGCAGGTTGAAGACCAGTCTTGTGGTGGCGTTTTGGATGTTCTGTAGCTTGCTGGTGAGTTTTTTGTTTATTCTGGCATAGAGTGCATTGCCGTAGTCGAGTCTGCTGATGACCAGGGCATGAGTGACGGTCTTTCTGTCTTTGAGGGGGATCCATTTGAATGTCTTACCTAGGAGGTGGAGGGTGTGGAAACAGGAGGACGAGACGGAGTTGAGCTGGCAGTCGATTTAGTACTCTGAGTCCAGGATGATTCCCAGGTTGCCTACGTGGTTCATGGGGGTGGGCAGGCTTCTGAGGGCGGGGGGCCACCAGGTATCGTTCCAAGCATTAGAGTTTGGGCCCATGATGAGAATGTCCGTTTTGTTGGTGTTTAGTTGTAGGCAGCTGTTTTTCATGCATTTGGCGACGGATTCCATGCCTTCCTGAAAGTTGTGTCTGGCGGTGATGTGTTCGTTGGATAGGAAGAGGATGAGTTGGGTGTTGTCTGCGTATGAAACAATATTAAGTCCATAGGTTCTGACGATGGGGGTGAGCGGAGCCATGTAGATGTTGAAGAGCATAGGGCTGAGGGTTGATCCCTGGGGGACTCCGCAGGTGGTTGGTGTGGGGTCTGAGAGGAAAGGGGGGAGTCTGACCCTCTGCGTTCTGCCGGAGAGGAAGGAGCAGATCCAGTCGAGGTCCTTGTGTTGGATCCCTGCGTTGTGGAGTCTGCTTATTAGGGTGCGGTGAGAGACTGTGTTGAACGCCGCTGAGAGGTTGAGGAGTATGAGGGCTGCTGTTACTCCTTTCTCCAGTAGGGAGCAGATATTGTCTGTTGCAGCGAGGAGGGCGGTTTCCGTACTGTGGTTTCTTCTGAAGCTGGATTGGGAGGAGTCGAGGATGTTGTGCTCTTTGATGAATGAGGTGATTTGGCTGCTGATGACTTTCTCGATGACTTTAGCTGGGAACGGGAGCATGGAGATGGGTCTGTAGTTTTTGAGGTCGTGGGGTCCAACAAGGGTTTCTTCAGGAGGGGGATGATCTTGACGTGTTTCCAGTCATCGGGGAACGAGGTGGCTGCCAGGGAGCAGTTGATGGTGTGTCAGAGCACGGGTGCGATGGTGTTGGCGCCTCTGTTGAAAATGTGGTGAGGGCAGGGGTCAGTGGGGGCCCCGAAGTGGATTGACTTCATCGTCTTCAGTGTGTCTTCGATTGTGAGGGCTGTCCAGTTGTTGATCACTGGCTTCAGGGTGTCGGGGTGGTTGGTGAGGGTTCAGTGTGTTGGTTGTCTTCATCGAAGCTGTCTTAGATTCTCTTGATCTTGTGGTGGAAAATGTGCTGAGTTTGTCGCAGAGGTCTTGTGCAGGAGGGATGTCGGTGGACTCACTGGTGGGTTGGGCAAACTCCTTGATGTTGAAGAGTTCTTTTCTGTTGTGTGCATGAGTGGAGATTCTTTTTTCAATAGCTTTTTCCTCGTTTTCCTGATGAGTTTGTGGTGAGCGTTGGTGGCGGCTCTGAAGTTGTTGTGGGCTTCTGTGGATTTGGTGTTCCTCCAGACCTTTTCGAGGCGGTGGCAAGTGCGTCTGGACTCACGAAGTTCGGTGGTAAACTATCTAGCTTTCTTGGTGCGGATGTTGTTGTTTTTCTTGAGGGGGCCACGGGGTTGGCGCTGTCGGAGATCCATCTGTGCAGGGTTCTGGCTGCGGTGTTGGGGTCATCGTTTTCCGTGATGGTTGAAGTGGAATTGCTGAGTGATGACGTTAGCTGGTCATTGTGATTCTGGTCCAGTTTCGTCGTGGGAGCAGGTGCTGGTGTCTGTAGTTGGTGGGTGTTCTGAAGGTGAAGTGGACGCATCGATGGTCAGTCCATGGGAGTTCGGTGGTGTGGCTTAAGGTGATGAAGTTTCCTGTTGTGAAGAGGGTCTCGAGGGTGTGTCCTGCTGACTGCGTGGGTTTGGTCACGATTTGGCAGAGTCCAATGTTGTGGAGTTTGCCCAGGAGGGATGTGATGCTGGGTACAGTTGGTTGTCGAAGTGGAAGTTGAGGTCTCCCAGTAGGGTGTAGTTGGTGGACGTGTTGGCATGCAGGGAGATGATGTCCGTGATGGAGTTGGTGAAAAGTCCGCAGGGTCCTGGGGGTCAGTAGATGAGGGTTCCTCAGAAGGTGGAGTTGGGGCTGGCCAGTATATTGAAGTGATGGTATTCTGTCAGGTCTGTGGGCTAGTCGCGGAGTGTGCTCAGGCGGAGGGTGGACCTTTGGACGATGGTGATTCCTCCTCGTGGGCAGGTGGGGCGGTCCTTCTTGGAGATCTTGTATCCTTGTGAAATTGTGATGGCGATGTCCGGTCCGGAGGTGATTTTGGTCCAGGTTTCGGTGAAGAATGCTAAGTCTGGGGTGGTGCTGTCGAGGAGGTCTCAGATTATCGGCGGCGTGTTTGTGGAGGGATCAAACATTGAGGAGGATGCATTGCAGGGTCTTCGGTTCGGTTGTGTTCTTGCGGGCGGGTTGCTCTGGGTCCTCAGTCTTGGTGGTGCTGCAGGTGTGCCGGCAGCAGTGACAGCTGAAGGGTCCGTGTGTGTTGGCCGGTGATGCTAGCTTGCAGTTGTTGTTGCGGCCTGGGTTGAGTGCGTGGAGTGCAGTTGGGTCATAGCATTGGTGGTGCAGAGATGCAGGGTTCCTGGCGCTGGTCACGTTTGGGTCGCGGAGTGGCGCAGAAGGGCTTGCCTTTGGCACGCCTTTGGCACGTCTTCGGAGTGCCAGTGGCACGGTCGCACAGTGGCCCCCATTAAGTAGGGGCCGGGGAGGGCTGGACAGCTGGGAGGCGGGAGCGGGGAGAGGAGCTGGATTGGGCCAGTCGCGCTGGTTGTCCTGGGGGGGAACGTGGGCAGCAGCGACAGGGAAAAAATGGGTGGAAAAAGGCAAAGGAAAAAGTCAACAAGAGAGGGGAAAGAGCAAATAAGGCAGCAAAAGTGCAAGCAGAGTGGAGGAAAGACACAGAGGACACAGAGGACAGTGGAAAGGGGAGATTGAGATGAGGGTGAAAAACGGAGGAAAGACATAGAAGGAGAGTGAAGGGGAGCTTGAAATGAGGGGAAAAACGAGTGAAAAAGGAGGAAAGACACATAAGGAGAGTGAAAGGGGGAGATAGAGATGAGGGAAAAAATAAGTGAAAAAGGAGAGAAAAAGCAGAGCGAGAGAAAGGAGACACAGGTCCACTGGACCACCAGGGATGAGGAGCATGTAAAACCTGCAGATGGAGGAGGGCCTCGAACACCAACATTCAAGAGGGCAGGGGCTCGGGGGAAGGCCTCACTTAATGGTGGAGCTGCGAGGGAGGGAGAGCAATTTCACTGACAATGAGTCAGTGGACTTGCATTTGGACCATCACTGGATTGTCGCAATTGCCAGGGAACCGTGTTCCCTGGTGGTGACCCAGTGGTCTGAGCCTCACAATATGCTAGTGGTGCCATTGCCACACTGCCATACATATTACAATTTTCAGGACCGCCGGAGGAGTCATGAAGGTCCTTACTCAATGATACTTCTGGTAGTCATGAAACAAATGTGACCAAAAAGGGTCCCCTTTTGCCCCATGCATGAGGGCGCATGCAGGGTGGCACATGTTGTGCCCTCGTGTGCATGCTCTCCCAGTTCCAACACAGTATGGAATTCACAGTCCATGCCATGATGGGAAGCACTGTGGCGGTCCCATGGCACTGCCTTTTCATGGTTCACATAGGGTCTGCTCCCAAGAAGTGCAGAAGCAACCCTAAGCTATGCAAAAGTATAGCTCCCACTGTCATCCGTCCACGTATGAAGAATAGAACTGGGGAGGGTTCTGCGGATAAGGATAGCAACCCCATTCCTTATAGAGGGTATCAATGAAGTTTGAGGTCCAGATTGAGTGGGAGTAAGGACATAAGTGCAGCCGTTCCCACCCAGCCCAGCCTAAGTCTTTCTTCCCCTGAGGGAAAGGAGGATTTCTTGATAGAGGGCAATGTACATTTTTAGGGAAACAAGGAAGAATAGTGTCTCTTTGTGTTTTGTGTAATTGGTCATCCTGTTTGCATTGGCAGAAATAGTGGTATATGGGCAAGACATCATGGTGATGGGGGACGAGAAAAAAATATGGTGATGCTCTGAGGTATCAAAGCAAATGGGGAACGGTCAAATGGGCACCAACTGGATGGAAAATGGAAATGCAAAGGAGCTGAAATGCTGCTCAATGCAAGAGTCCAGTGAGGGAAGGGAGCCTGGAGGATATTGGGGGGGACATGGGGGAGGAAGAGAGAGGAATGAAAGGTATGACAGGGGCTTTAAAGAAAAAGAAGAGGGGGATACAAGGCCCAAGCACAGCAGTCGAGATGAAACCAGGATGAGCCGAGAGATCTAAACTGTCAGCAGCAAGTCTAGCTTCCTCAAGAGTCCAGGTCTTCATGTGGGATGGGAGCAGCTGACAGAAGAAGTGCCCTTGGAGGTCAAGGCATTTGAAGGAGTAGGGCCTGCACTTAGTTTCCATTTTAGATTGCAGCTTTATTCTGACATCTTTTTCTTATAGTGACTTTTCACACTTTTTTTTACACATTTTTCCACTAACACAAGGATGTGAAGCACACGCATTTATTCTTGGTAGGCATTGTCGCACTTTAGTCTACACGTTTGATCCAGGGTTGGAGAAGACAATCAGAATACGATGCCCTTGTTTTCTCTTTATGTGCTTGTTAGGAGACAACCTGTTTATGCTATTCTGCACCTCTGTGACAGTGCTATAAGGACAGTGTTTTATTATATAAAAGGCATCCATGATATATTTGGTGAGAGGGGCACTTCATGCAGGGATTATCATGGAACCCATGTGAACTGTGAGTGAGATGCAGCCCAGCTGACTCCTACCTTTATCCTGCAATGGACGGTATCCTACACACTTAGACTGACTTCCTGACACATAAGACCAAGGTATGGAGGTTAGCTTATCCCCATTGATCTGGCAGTATAGCATTAGTAACAAATAGAATTGAAGTAACATTAGCAACAATTAACAAGGTTGAACTGTTTGTAGTGATCACCTTTCTAATTATGCTGATTTTAGTAACATAGCAAACAAAAGCTAAGGAACGATGATGGATTCAACCCAGATCTGTGACAGGGGGTGAGTGTCTGAAAAGTTTCAGCGCTCTATCCATCATCTCCTTCTGTTTGCTTTGTTTGCCCTAAGTTGGGAGGGTATGCCCAGATATAAGCCCCTTGCTCACTTTGCAACTGTATTCAAGCTAGCCTGGCTGATGAGGGGTGTTACCCCAAAACCTGTCCCAGGATGATTGTTTCCGCTCCAGGGAAGACCTGGCTTGGTAGTTTGGGCTAGACAGTTCCCATATAGAACAGGGTCAAGACTGATATGCATATAGCTGTGTCTGAACTGTGGTAACAAAGTGAGCTAAAGAACGATGATGGATTCCATCCAGATCTGTGACTGAGTGCCGATGTTTATGTATATGTTTTGTCATTCCACTGGGTCCATTTGGGCCACAGTGAGCTCACACCTTAGGTAGTGGGGTGTGCATCTCTTACCTTGAGGGGCACCAATACTGTGAAATAATGGATAATGCACATAGAGAATGATTTGCTACCAATAAGACCACCACTATCATTTGTAAATATTGTAACATATCATCAATAGTGCTGTTCATCTGGTGACAAGCCTCCCTCTTAGATACTAATCCCTACTTCTTTGTGTACATTCGTGGGAATGCATGCTCTGTTGAAGTCCTTGTATGCAGCATTGCATGGCCAAAACATTTGAGTTCCTGTGTCTCCAGTGTACTCCTTTCAGCTTTCCTGATGCCCAATGCTGGTTATTTGGGAAAGCTGTCCAGAGCCGGTTGAGTTGCTGTGTTTTAGACAAACTTCTTCAATGATTAATAGGAAGCCAAGTGTACTAGCACAACCTTCACTTCTTGCATATTAAACTAACATCAAATCATGGAACATGGGTTATACAGCATCTTTAAATTCATATCTGGAAAAGCCAATCCTAAATCTGGACCCCACAGTTGTCTATGAAGCCAACAATGCTGCAGTTGTATTTGATGAGAACCTGTGGGGTTTCGGTATTTTGGTGTTGGCATGGCCTCGTTGTCTATCTGTCTGTGAGTATGGATGTGCTCACTTTCTAGAGTTGGAATTGTCTCCCTATAGCACTTCAGTCTTTCCTCTCCAGCCTTGTCAGGATTCAGCTGGGGCAGATTTCTATTGGCAAATGGTTCTGATCTACTCTGCCTGCTCTGCTACCCGTGTGAGGTGCATTCCTTTGCTTCAATTAAACACAGCAAATCAAACAGCAAAGCTGTGTGTTCACTCCACACAAACATGTATACAGGAGAAAAAGTGAAGGTTCCATGAAACACATTAGCAAACAGAAAAAAAGAAGCATTTGAAAAGCCAATAGGTCTCTGCTGTGAAACCTATTGGTTTTGGCGATCTTTTTCCACCCTAGAAGTCTGCTGGAATATGAATGATCCAGAGCAGTCATATTTGAATGGTATTTCATAAATTTCACAAAAAACATTTAAAGATGACTGCCACAGTAACATAAAGGGGCTGATTATAAGTTTGGTGGTCGGAGGACTGCCAAACTCATGTCGCAGTAGAGTTGGTCAAGTTACCGCTGCACCGGCTGTCTGACAACCATATTACAACTTTAGCATTTCAATCAATCAATCAAGGTGTTTTTTAAGCGCGATTACTCACCCGTAAGGGTCTCTAGCTGCTGGGGGGGTTTTGCAGGTTCCAGTCTATCAAGGAGGGGGTCTTTCGAAGAGCCAGGTTTTGAGGTTTCTTGAGAACATGGGGAGCAATGTTGTCTGTCTTAGGTGGAGCAGAAGGTCGTTCCAGGCTCTGGCCATGAGGAAGGATAAGGAGTGGCCTCCCAATCTGGTCTTTCTGGTGCAGGGGACTGTGGCATAGGAGAGCTGGGATGATTGTAGGGTCCTTTGGGGTGTGTGGAATTTGAGTCAGCTGTTCAGGTATGCTGGTCCGGTGTCCTGGAGGGCCTTGTGAGCATGGGTGAGCATCTTGAAGGTGATTCTAACTTCAATGGGGAGCCAGTGGAGTGTATGCAGGTGCTGGGAGATGTGGCAGTGTCTTGGCAGGTTGAAGACCAGTCTTGTGGTGGCGTTTTGGATGTTTTGTAGCTTGCTGGTGAGTTTTTTGTTTATTCTGGCATAGAGTGCATTGCCGTAGTCGAGTCTGCTGATGACCAGAGCATGAGTGACGGTCTTTCTGTCTTTGAGGGGGATCCATTTGAATATCTTACGTAGGATGCGGAGGGTGTGGAAGCAGGAGGACGAGACGGAGTTGATCTGGCAGTCGATTTAGTACTCTGAGTCCAGGATGATTCCCAGGTTGCTCACGTGGTCCATGGGGGTGGGCAGGCTTCTGAGGGCGGGGGGCCACCAGGTGTCGTTCCAAGCATTGGGGTTTGGGCCCATGATGAGAATGTCCGTTTTGTTGGTGTTTAGTTGTAGGCAGCTGTTTTTCATCCATTTGGCGACGGATTCCATGCCTTCCTGAAAGTTGTGTCTGGCGGTGATGTGTTCGTTGGATAGCAAGAGGATGAGTTGGGTGTCGTCTGCGTATGAAACAATATTGAGTCCATAGGTACTGACGATGGGGGTGAGCGGAGCCATGTAGATGTTGAAGAGCATAGGGCTGAGGGTTGATCACTGGGGGACTCCGCAGGTGGTTGGTGTGGGGTCTGAGAGGAAAGGGGGGAGTTTGACCCTCTGCGTTCGGCCGGAGAGGAAGGAGCGGATCCGGTCGAGGTCCTTGTGTTGGATCCCTGCATTGTGGAGTCTGCGTATTAGGGTGCGGTGAGAGACTGTGTTGAACGCCGCTGAGAGGTTGAGGAGTATAAGGGCTGCTGTTACTCCTTTCTCCAGTAGGGTGCAGATGTTGTCTGTTACAGCGAGGAGGGTGGTTTCCGTACTGTGGTTTCTTCTGAAGCCGGATTGGGAGGAGTCGAGGATGTTGTGCTCTTTGATGAATGAGGTGATTTGGCTGCTGATGACTTTCTCGATGACTTTACTGGGAACGGGAGCAGGGAGATGGGTCTGTAGTTTTTGAGGTCGGTGGGGTCCAACAAGGGTTTCTTCAGGAGGGGGATGATCTTGACGTGTTTCCAGTCATCGGGGAACAAGGTGGCAGTCAGGGAGCGGTTGATGGTGCGTCAGAGCACGGGTGCTATGGTGTTGGCGGCTCTGTTGAAAATGTAGTGAGGGCAGGGGTCCGTGGGGGCCCCGGAGGGGATTGACTTCATCGTCTTCAGTGTGTCTTCGGTTGTGAGGGCTGTCCAGTTGTAGATCACTGGCTTCAGGGTGTCGGGGTGGTTGGTGAGGGTTCAGTGTGTTGGTTGTCTTCATTGAATCTGTCTTAGGTTCTCTTGATTTTGTGGTGGAAAATGTGCTGAGTTTGTCGCAGAGGTCTTGTGCAGGAGGGATGTCGGTGGACTCGCTGGTGGGTTGGGCAAACTCCTTGATGTTGAAGAGTTCTTTTCTGTTGTGTGCATGAGTGGAGATTCTGTCTTCAATAGCTTTTTCCTCGTTTTCCTGATGAGTTTGTGGTGAGCGTTAGTGGCGGCTCTGAAGTTGTTGTGGGCTTCTGTGGATTTGGTGTTCCTCCAGACCTTTTCGAGACGGCGGCAAGTGCGTCTGGACTCATGTAGTTCGGTGGTAAACTATCTAGCTTTCTTGGTGTGGGTGTTGGTGTTTTTCTTGAGGGGGCCACGGGGTTGGCGCTGTCGGAGATCCATCTGTGTAGGGTTCTGGCTGCGGTGTTGGGGTCATCGTTTTCCGTGATGGTTGAAGTGGGGTTGCTGAGTGATGACGTTAGCTGGTCATTGTGATTCTGGTCCAGTTTCGTCGTGGGAGCAGGTGCTGGTAGTCTGTAGTTGGTGGGTGTTCTGAAGGTGAAGTGGACGCATCGATGGTCAGTCCATGGGAGTTCGGTGGTGTGGCTTAAGGTGATGAAGTTTCCTGTTGTGAAGAGGGTCTCGAGGGTGTGTCCTGCTGACTGCATGGGTTTGGTCACGATTTGGCAGAGTCCAATGTTGTGGAGTTTGCCCAGGAGGGATGTGATGCTGGGTACAGTTGGTTGTCGAAGTGGAAGTTGAGGTCTCCCAGTAGGGTGTAGTTGGTGGACGTGTTGGCATGCAGAGAGATGATGTCCGTGATGGAGTTGTTGAAAAGTCCGCAGGGTCCTGGGGGTCAGTAGATGAGGGTTCCTCATAAGGTGGAGGTGGGGCTGGCCAGTATCTTGAAGTGAAGGTATTCTGTCAGGTCTGTGGACTAGTCGGGGAGTGTGCTCAGGCGGATGGTGGACTTTTGGACGATGGCGATTCCTCCTCCTGGGCGGGTGGGGCGGTCCTTCTTGGAGATCTTGTATCCTTGGGGAATAGCGATGGCGATGTCCGGTCCGGAGGTGATGTTGGTCCAGGTTTCGGTGAAGAATGCTAAGTCTGGGGCGGTGCTGTCGAGGAGGTCTCAGATTATCGGCAGCGTGTTTTTTGAGGGATCAAACATTGAGGAGGATGCATTGCAGGGTCTTCGGTTCGGTTGTGTTCTTGCGGGCGGGTTGCTCTGGGTCCTCAGTCTTGGTGGTGCTGCAGGTGTGCCGGCAGCAGTGACAGCTTAAGGGTCCATGTGTGTTGGCCGGTGATGCTAGCTTGCAGTTGTTGTTGCAGCCTGGGTTGAGTGCGTGGAGTGCAGTTGGGTCATAGCATTGGTGGTGCAGAGATCCAGGGTTCCTGGCGCTGGTTGCGGTTGGTTCGCGGATGGGCGCAGAAGGGCTTGCCTTTGGCACGCCTTTGGCACACCTTCGGCGTGCCAGTTGCACGGCTTCACAGTGGCCCCCATTAAGTAGGGGCCGGGGAGGGCTGGACAGCTGGGAGGCGGGAGCGGGGAGAGGAGCCGGATTGGGCCAGTCGCGCTGGTTGTCCTGGGGGGGAACGTGGGCAGCAGCAGCAGGGAAAAAATGGGTGCAAAAAGGCAAAGGAAAAAGTCAACAAGAGAGGGGAAAGAGCAAATAAGGCAGCAAAAGTGCAAGCAGAGTGGAGGAAAGACACAGAGGACACAGACGACAGTGGAAGGGGAAGATTGAGATGAGGGTGAAAAACGAGTGAAAAAGGAGGAAAGACACAGAAGGAGAGTGAAAGGGGGAGATAGAGATGAGGGAAAAAATAAGTGAAAAAGGAGAGAAAAAGCGGAGCGAGAGAAAGGAGACACAGGTCCACTGGACCACCAGGGATGAGGAGCATGTAAAACTTGCAGATGGAGGAGGGCCTCCAACACCAACACTCGAGAGGGCAGGGGCTCGGGGGAAGGCATCAATTAATGGTGGAGCTGTGAGGGAGGGTGAGCAATTTCACTGACAATGAGTCAGTGATCTTGCATTTGGACCATCACTGGATTGTCGCAATTGCCAAGGAACCGTGTTCCCTGGTGGTGACACAGTGGTCTGAGCCTCACAATATGCTAGTGGTGCCATTGCCACACTGCCATACATATTACAATTTTCAGGACCGCCGGAGGAGTCATGAAGGTCCTTACTCCATGATACTGCTGGTAGTCATGAAACAAATGTGACCATAAAGGGTCCCCTTTTGCCCCATGCATGAGGGCGCATGCAGGGAGGCACATGTTGTGCCCTCGTGTGCATGCTCTCCCAGTTCCAGCACAGTATAGAATTCACAGTCCATGCCATGATGGGAAGCCCTGTGGCGGTCCCATGGCACTGCCTTTTCATGGTTAACATAGGGTCTGCTCACAAGAAGTGCAGAAGCAATCCTAAGCTATGCAAAAGTATAGCTCCCACTGTCATCGGTCCACGTATGAAGAATAGAACTGGGGAGGGTTCTGCAGATAAGGATAGCAACCCCACTCCTTATAGAGGGTATCAATGAAGTTTGAGGTCCAGATTGAGTAGGAGTAAGGACATAAGTGCTGCCGTTCCCACCCAGTCAAGCCTAAGTCTTTCTGCCCCTGAGGGAAAGGAGGATTTCTTGATAGAGGGCAATGTACATTTTTAGGGAAACAAGGAAGAATTGTGTCTCTTTGTGTTTTGTGTAATTGGTCATCCTGTTTGCATTGGCAGAAATAGTGGTATATGGGAGAGACATCATGGTGATGGGGGACGAGAGAAAAATATGGTGATGCTCTGAGGTATCAAAGCAAATGGGGAACGGTCAAATGGGCACCATCTGGAAGGAAAATGGAAATGCAAAGGAGCTGAAATGCTGCTCAATGCAGGAGTCCAGTGAGGGAAGGGAGCCTGGAGGAGATTGGGGGGGACATGGGGGAGGAGGAGAGAGGAATGAAAGGTATGACAGGGGCTTTGAAGAAAAAGAAGAGGGGGATACAAGGCCCAAGCACAGCAGTCGAGATGAAACCAGGATGAGCCGAGAGATCTAAACTGTCAGCAGCAAGTCTAGCTTCCTCAAGAGTCCAGGTCATCATGTGGGATGGGAGCAGCTGACAGAAGAAGTGCCCTTGGAGGTCAAGGCATTTGAAGGAGTCGGGCCTGCACTTAGTTTCCATTTTAGATTGCAGCTTTATTCTGACATCTTTTTCTTATAGTGACTTTTTACACATTTTTCCACTAACACAAGAATGTGAAGCACACGCATTTATTCTTGGTAGGCATTGTCGCACTATAGTCTACACGTTTGATCCAGGGTTGGAGAAGACAATCAGAATACGATGCCCTTGTTTTCTCTTTCTGTGCTTGTTAGGAGACAACCTGTTTATGCTACTCTGCACCTCTGTGACAGTGCTATAAGGACAGTGTTTTATTATATAAAAGGCATCCATGATATATTTGGTGAGAGGGGCACTTCATGTAGGAATTATCATGGAACCCCTGTGAACTGTGAGTGAGACGCAGCCCAGCTGACTCCTACCTTTATCCTGCAATGGACGGTAGCCTGCACACTTAGACTGACTTCCTGACACATAAGACCAAGGTATGGAGGTTAGCTTATCCCCATTGATCTGGCAGTATAGTATTAGTAACAAATAGCATTGAGGTAACATTAGCAACAATTAACAAGGTTGAACTGTTTGTAGAGATCACCGTTCTAATTATGCTGATTTTAGTAACATAGCAAACACAAGCTAAGGAACGGTGATGGATTCAACCCAGATCTGTGACAGGGGGTGAGTGTCTGAAAAGTTTCAGCGCTCCATCTATCATCTCCTTGTGTTTGCTTTCTTCGCCCTATGTTGTCAGGGTATGCCCAGACGTGGGTCTCTTGCTCACTGTGCCACTGGATTTAAGCTAGCCTGGCTGATGAGGGGTGTTACTCCAAAACCAATCCCTGGATCCTTGTTTCTGGTCCAGGGAAGACCTGGCTTGACAGTTCAGGCTGGACTCTTCCCATGAGTCACAAGGTCAAGACTGATTTGCATATAGCTGGGTCTAAACTGAAGTGGTGAAGTCAGATAAAAAACCAAGATGGATGCAACCCAGATCTGTGACCGGGGGTCAGTGTGAGAAAAGCATCAGCGCTCCATCCATCGTCAACTTGTGTTTGCTTTGTTCACCCTAAGTTGGCAGGGTATACCCAGACCTGGGTCTCTTGCTCACTGTGACAATGGATTCAAACTAGCCTGGCTGATAAGGGGCGTTACCCTGAAACCGGTCCAGGAAACTTGTTTACGGTCCAGGGAAGACCTGGCTTGGCAGTTCGGGCTGGACTGTTCCTATGGGGAACAGAGTCAATACTGATTTGCATATGGCTGTATCTGAACTGGGGTTGTGAACTGAGCTAAAGAATGATGATGGATTCAACCCAGATCTGTGACTGGGGGTGAGTGTCTGAAAAGTTTCAGTGCTCCGTTTATCATCTCCTTGTGTTTTCTTTGATTTCCTTCATTGGCAGGGTATGCCCAGTTGAGGGTCCCTGCTCGCTTTGCCACTGGATTCAAGCTAGCCTGGCTGAGGAGGGGTGTTACACTGAAACCGGTAAAAGGATGATGGTTTCCGGCCGAAGGAAGGCCTGGCTTGGCAGTTCAGGCTGAACTATTCCTATGGGGAATAGGGTCAAGACTGATTTGCATATGGCTAAATCTGAACTAGGGTAGCAAAGTGAGCTAAATAATGATGATGGATTCAACCCAGATCTGTGACTGTGGGTGAGTGTCTGAAATGTTGCAGCGCTCCTGCCATCATCTTGTGTTTGCTTTGTTCGTCCTAAGTTGGCAGGGTAAGCCCAGTCGTGGGTCCCTTGCTCTCTGCTCACTGGATTCAAGCTAGCATGGCAGATGAGGGGTGTTTCCCTGAAACCAGTCCCAAGATGCTTGGTTCCAGTCCAGGGCAGACCTGGCTTGGCAGGTTGGGCTAGACTGTTCCCATAAGGAAGAGGGTCAAGACTGATTTGCATATAGCTGGGTCTGAATTAGGGTGGCGAAGTGAGCTAAAGAGTGATGATGGATTCAACCCAGATATGTGACTGGGGTGAGTGTCTGAAAAATTCAGCACTCCGTCCATCAACTCCTTATGTTTGCTTTGTTAGCCCTAAGTTGGCAGGGTATGCCCAGATGTGGGTCCCTTGCTCACTTTGCCACTAGATTCAAGCTAGCCTGGCTGATGAGGAGTGTTACCCCTAAACCAGTCCCAGGATGCTTGTTTCCGGTCCAGGGAAGATGTGGCTTGGCAGTTTTGGCTGGACTGTTCCCATGAGGCACATGGTCAAGACTAGTTTGCATATAGCTGGGTCTAAACTGGGGTGGCGAAGTGAGCTAAAGAACGATGATGGATTCAACCCAGATCTGTTACTGAGGGTGAGTGTTTGAAAAGTTTCAGCTCTCCGTCCATCATCTTCTTGTGTTTGGTTTGTTTGCCCTAAGTTGGCAGGTTATGCCCAGACGTGGGTCCCTTGCTCACTGTGCCACTGGTTTCAAGCTAGCCTGGCTGATGAGGGGTGTTACCCTTAAACTGGT
This sequence comes from Triturus cristatus, assembly GCF_964204655.1. Lineage (NCBI taxonomy): Eukaryota > Metazoa > Chordata > Amphibia > Caudata > Salamandridae > Triturus > Triturus cristatus. The sequence goes on along the minus strand of NC_140593.1, from coordinate 26,683,366 downwards.
CCCAGGATGATTGTTTCCAGTCCAGGGAAGACCTGGCTTGGCATTTTGGCTAGACTAATCCCATAAGGAAGAGGTTCAAGACTGATTTGCATATGGCTGGTTCTGAACTGAGGTTGCAAAGTGAGCTAAAGAACGATGATGGATTCAACCCAGATGTGTGACTGGGATGAGTGTCTGAAACGTTTCAGCCATCTGTCCATCATCTCCTTGTGCTTTCTTTGTTTTCCCTAAGTTGGCAGGGTATGCCCTGTTTTGGGTCCCAGTTCACTTTGACACTGGATTCAAGCTAGCCTGGCTGATGAGGGGTGTTACCCCAAAACCGGTCCCAGGGTGCTTGTTTGTGGTCCAGGTAAGACCTGCCTTAGTAGTTTGGGCTAGACTGTTCCCATATAGAAGAGGGTCAAGACTGATTTGCATATAGCTGGGCCTGACCTGTGGTAACAGAGTGAACTGAAGAACGATGATGGATTCAACACAGATCAGTGACTGGGGTTGAGTGTCTGAAAAGTTTCAGCGCCTTTCCATCATCTCCTTGTGCTTTCTTTGTTCACCCAAATTTGGCAGGGTATGCCCAGACATGGGTCTTGTTGACACTGGATTCAAGCTAGCCTGGCTGATGAGGAGTGTTACCGTGGAACAGGTCCCATGAGGCTTTTTTTCAGGTCTAGGGAAGACCTGGCTTGGCAGTTCAGACTGGACTGTTCCCATAAGGCACAGGGTCAAGATTGATTTTCGTATAATTGGGTCTGATCTGGGGTGGTGAATTGATTTAAAGAATGTGTAGTGTGCTGTCCACGTGCGCCCCTCGTGCATGGACACTCTTTAGATAAATGTCTTGCGCTGTCAGTTGGCACGCAAGCTGATCGAATGTTGACAGTTTGACTATGTGGTGCGAAGTCTGCGACGAGCTTGCACGCTTGCTGTGCGATGTTTGTGGGATCTTGACTTTGATTTAGATTAAACGTACCTTCAACTTAGGATGCTTCCTGTTTTCACTACATTCTTTGTGGCAACGAGCAGGAAGAAGAAAGATCCCACACAGCACCCACGCCGTGGTCAAGGTCATTTCTTTATCACAGAAAAATGAATGGATGACAACAAGCAGATTCATAAACACTCCTGAAGCTGGTGTGTTGTCCATATCAAGTGTAAGGCTTACACCTTCATCTGGCCTGAGCCACAACTACCCTGCGGGACCCTTGTGTCCGTGCATGTCGTAGATGTGAGGTAGCTCAGTGAGTGGATTACTTAAAGTTCAAGGCAGCCCTGTCATCAGCTCAATGTTTCACTTCTGTGAAGAGATTTTCCCGGAACTCCTGTTTATGAGCTCCGCCTGCCAGTTGACAGATCCTATGCAAGTGAAAGACAACATTGCACATTACACGTCATTAGGAAATGCTTTCCATGAGAGGAACACCTTCCTCACTCAATATCTTCCTGGCAACCAACGCCTCCTGTCATCGCTTAACCTGTTTGGGACGTCTCCCAGCAGCGACAGCAGAGCACATTTGTAGTCGCACTGAATTTTGTCTTGCCGTCTCTCCTGAGGTGCTGTTTGCTTACAGCCTCTCTGCCTTTACACTCTTCTTTGCCCTGCGCACCATCTAAACAGTTTTCTACTCTTTCAGGTAAAGTTTTTCTTTTGTATAATTACCAAGTTCGCACTCTACACTGTGCTCATCTACTCACGGTGACACGCACACTTTGTTCCACTAAAGGATTTGGTACAATTTGTGCGCATAGCTACACGGTGATATGCACACCTTTCTTGGCAAATCAAGTCAACTGCGTGAGCATTCAACTATCGGAGACCCACACACTTGTGAAAAAATACTTCAATTTAACACAGTGACTCTCACATCTTTGTTAACCTATGTAATGCTATTGTGTGTGCACTTATTTACTCAGTGACACGCACACCTCGTCTTTCTCCCGCTAATTACCTTTATGTATACTTCCATGGGATAAATAGTGTTCTACCTAGAATTTTCGTTTTACATTTTTATGCTGATAGTTTCTCTCACACCAGGTGTTATTTATAGTATTTTTCCATGTTGTTTTTTTTCTGGCTACAAAAAGCTCCCTTCTAAAGTTTTAGCTGTCATCCTCCCTTGACCTTACCACCATGCAAGCAGTTCACCCACCACCAAAGTTTCTAGACTTACCCGGTTAACCCCCATTAAATGGCGTCATTGGCTTGATGCCTTTGAAACCTATTTAGGCGCTATAGGTGCACACAGGTTTAGACCTGAAAGTATAAAGTTCTTACTATTACATTCCTTATGATTTGAAGTGAGGGCTACTCTCACACACTTACCTGATGTTGTGGGTGAAGAAAGTGAAGAACTTGATGAATATCAGAGCACTATTAGAAAATTAGCCAAAAGATATGATGTCCAGCCTAGTATTGTTGCATTAAGGCACAAATTCTTCAAACGTGTGCAGAAGAATGACGAGGATGTAGACACATACATCACTTCCCCATAGAAAAATGATTGCTGATTGTGAATTCGAAAACTTTAGTGAGCAGTTGGTACAAGACCAATTTATAAGTCAATGTTCTGAGAGAACAATTAGACAGAAGCTCCTGTCACTAGAGAACCCCGCTCTTGAAGAGTCCATTCGTATTGCCAAAAGCATAGAAACTTCACAGGTCTCAGTGAAGGAACTTTAAAACAAGACACTTGAGGTTGTTACCCATTACTAACAACAAAAAAGACAGATATCTCTCAGAACAGTTTTTCTTAGAAGAACAGACATATACTTTAGGTGTGGTAATCCTGTTCATTAAAAAAATGGCAGACCATGTCCAGCAAATAATGTGGTTTGCAGGTCTTGTGGTAAAGTTGGCCATTTTGATAAAGTGTGTCAGGGACACAAAAGAGAAAATGTCAGAAGAGGGCGTGTCAAACACACTAGTGACAGTGACAATGAAGAGCCTTTCTCTGAAATGATAGACATGATTCTTGTAGTCACGGACAGTGAAATCAGGACCGGGGATCCCTCAGATTGTGTTGACTCCCATGAAAACATACTTGTTGGTGAAAAGAAGCTACGTCTCCTTGTGGATTCAGTTGCACGCATCACCATGATTTCTAAGTCACTTTTTACAGCCAATTGGGGCGAAAGACAGTTACTGTTCACTGATCATGCTCCTGTATCCTACGAAGGGTGTAAGATCGATCTCCTAGGATATTTTAAAGACATCATGGAGTTTAAAGGTAGGCACATTCAAGGTAAATTCTATGTAGCCATATAAGGTTTGAATATCCTAGGGTAGTTCCACCAAGGGTTGTTCAACGTGATGTTGTGTCCTGGTGCAAAGGAACAGGTTTTAGCCATTTGTGATTCCACACAAGTAGAAGATCTATTGAACAAGTTTCCTAAAGTGTTCCCAGGTGACTCAGGTAAAATAAAAGGTTTCAAAAATAGAATAAAATTGAGAGATGGTGCCATACCAATAAAACACAAACTGTTAAGTGTACCGTTTAGCATCAGAGAGGATCTGGAGAAATAACTCTTAACATTGTGTAAAAGAGGTGTGATTGAACCTGTCAAATCCTCGGAATAGTTATCTCCTTTAGTCATAGCGTGTAAAAAGAACAACGATCTCAGAATATGCATTGACTTGCGCAGTCTAAATAAAGAAATATGGGTAGACTCTCACCCTCTACCTAACATCTGGGTAGAGAGGTGTGGTGCAGCGGCCAGGGCAGCTGACTTCAGAGCACAGGGTTTACGGTTCGATCCCCGGCGGCAGCTCAGCTCAGCACCATGTGACTCTGGGCAATAGCTCACTTAATTTCCACGATGGCCCCCAGCACCTTAAGACCCGTAAGGGTGAGTAGTTCGCGCTTTACAACTATGGATTTTAACATCTCTGAAATGCTGGACATGATGGCTAGAGCAAGGATTTTATCTAAACTCGACCTTGCTTCTGCTTATCACCAGGTTGAACTCGACAGAAAGTCACGCCATCTCACCGCGTTCAATTCACTATCAGGCATGTACCAATTCTGTTGAATGCCAATTGGTCTGGCTTCGGTAGCTTCAGTTTTTCAGCGCCTCATGGTCAATCTTCTTAAAGGGATTAAGAACGTCGCCATGTTTCAAGATGATGTCCGTATACACGCCACTGACCAGTCAACACATGATGAAACATTGTGTCAAGTTCTGTTCACATTTCAAGAACATGGGGTTATCCTCAAGCGAGACAAATGTGTGTTCTCAAAAGACTCTGTAGAATACCTTGGTCACTCAATCTCGAGTGCTAGTGTAACACCCAAACCCAGTCTTGTTCAAGCCATCTTGGATGCTTCTCCTCCCAAAGACAAAACAGGAGTGAAGTCATTACTTGGGCTGACTGAGTTCTATTCTCGCTTCATTCCCGATTATGCAACCAAAGTACGCCCCCATCTCCAACTTGTTAAACAATAAAACTGTTTTTGTGTGTGATAATGTATGTAGGCATGCTTTTGAGTGGCTCAAAACTAAACTCACAATGGTCAAATCGTTGAAACCTTTTGATCCTTCAATACATTGCATCTTAACTGTCGACGCCAGCTGTTACGGTCTTGGTGCTGTCCTGACCCAGCAACTAGAGACTCAAGAACACACAATAGGATTTTGTGTCTTAGGTAGGTTGGGTTTACCTCCCTATTTGTTGGCCTTGCTTATAAAGTTTCACGAAAGCAACTTTGCCCAGATTAGGTGGGGTACCCAGGGGGAGAAAACATCTCGTATCTCTGTAGACAGGGGCGTCCGCCAGGGATGTGTGCTTGCCCCCACTCTGTTTTCTCTTTATGTTAACGGAGTGGTGGATCATCTGCTTCAACAGCCGTCAGACGCACCATCCTTGGCTGGCAGAAAAGTACCTACGCTCCTTTTTGCGGATGATACCCTCCTAATTTCAAAGTCACCAGCAGGTATCCAAAAGTTGCTTTCTAGTTTTAAGGCCTTTTGTGATACCAAGGGCCTGTCCATAAATATAAGCAAGACCAAATTCCTTGTTCTCAACCCTCCCAGGAAAGCGGCTGTTCCTCCTTCCCTGGACTCTGTTCTCCTTGATAGAGTCAACGAATTTGACTATCTAGGTATCCGTCTATGTGCCAATATGAGCTGGAAGGCGCATCACCAAAAGGTGTTCTTGACCCACAAGAGGGTCACAGGAGCCCTGCTCAAGGAACAACGCGCCTCAGCTTTAAAACCTATTGGGGCACTTCTTGATATATACAGGGCAAGGGTGGTGAGTGCAGCTCTGTATGGTGCGGAATTGTGGGGTGTACAACGAGTTGACATTTTGACACACCTTGAAAATAACTTTCATAAAGACCTTATGAAATTACCCCACAGTACCCCCACAATTCCCCTCCTGTTTGACGCAGGCACACGCTCAATTAGCGAGCAAGCCAGGCTACATCCCCTTTTATTATGGGCCAGGATATGGAATGTCCCTGAATTGAGCAGTTACGCAGATGCCCTGAGCGAAATCTTATCCTCACCCGGTTGGCATAAGGTAATTTGGCTCAGGGAGGTTAAGCGACTTCTCTATGACCTGGGTTTAGGAGATGCTTGGGTCAATAGAACAGCACCCTCAAAACAATTGCTCAAAAAGATCTATTGGCTCTGGGTGGATAATGAGAGGTTGTGTAACCCCAATCATTGTAAATCTGTCGCCCAGTTTTTGTTAGTCAAGGAGATCCCTTTCAGAGAACCTTATTTGGATGCAATCTCCAACCCAGGCGATAGAGCATTATACTTCAAATTCAGGGTGGGTGTTCTTCCCCTAGGTCTTTTTACGTCTACCTGGAAACCTCCATACCAAACTGTCCCTTACTGTCCCTTTCGTAATTTAAGGGTCTAGTCCATAGCTCATCTGTTGTTCGAGTGTCATGCTTATTCTGTGCCTAGGTCGAGATGGCTGAAGCCTTTATGTAGGAGCCTAGGTACAAGATCATACTTGGAAGCTTTACGCATATTGCACTCTGACGCTCGTCCCTTCTTCGTCTGCTGTTTAGCTAAATTTTTGGGTTGGGCTTGGAGGATAAGATCTGCAAGGAAACAGCTGTTACAGTAATATCCTTTTTTATCAAACTTTTAGATATCCGACAGTATATGGAATTTAATAATCATTTTATCTTGTAATTGTATTGTATTATGTCTTATTTATTGTGCGATATGTGTTGTATTGTTGTGCTTTTATGACTAAACTGTCGAAATAAAGCTTTTGAACCTGAACAATAGGATTTGCATCTAGGATTTTGAGAGACTCCAAATCACACCACTTAGTAATCGAAAAAGAACTACTTGCATGTTGGTGGGCCATCGAAAAATTTAAATGTCACCTATGGGGCAGTAATGTTACCCTTCAAACGGACCACAAACCTCTAGTGGCCATCTTAGGCAACACCAGCCATCGCAACACTACGCCACATATAGCCCGTCTTGCCTCTAAATTCCTCCAATTGAACTTTGACATTGTACAAATCCCGGGGGTAGATGCACTTCCAAGCTTGCCTCCCATTCCTAACATGTCAGAGATTAGCAAGAAACCCAATGGCGATGAAGAGCTTGAGGACTGCATAGTTGCAGGCGTAGAACTACAACACGTTTGTTCTGTTAATGTAAATGATTGGTACTCTGCCATGGACAGTGATGAAGTATTCAAATGTGTAAAAAAATACATTACTGAAGGCTGGCCCAAAGAGAAGAGTTTAAATGTTGATGTACAACCTTATGTAAAAATCTGTGATTAATTATCTGTTGAAGATGGGGTTATTTTCAGGCTAGATAAAATTGTACCTGCTTCTGACCTGAGCAAAACTCTTTTGACCAAAGCTCACCATGGTCATCTGGGTGTTTCACTCACCAAACAAAGAGTTTGTGAATACTTCTGGTGGCCCCAGATGGACAGAGACATTGACGCCTTGGTCCAAGAATACCCCATTTGTGCTGGTAGTGACAAGACCTTACACATTTCTAACCCGCCCCTTACTCCCATTCCCCTTCCCGACAATCCCTGGGAAAAACTGGGAATCAATGTGTTGGGACCCTTCCACACCTTACCCCATCAGACGCAGTTTGTCATAGTCTTAGTTGACTATTACTCAAAATGGACAGAAGTCAAATTTGTAGCCAAAGTTGACTCCAAAGAAATTCTCGACTTCATGAAAGATATTTTCATGCGGGAAGGATTTCCTAAGACAGTCATTTCTGACAACGGGGTACAGTTTATATCTGCTGATGTTGAAGAATTCTTCAAAGAATCTTCTATCATCTACCTCAAAAGCTCTCTCTATCATCCCCAAACCAACAGGCTTTTAGAGAGACTTAACAGAGTCATTGGGGACTGTATATGGTGGGCCATTGATCACAACAAAGTGATACCCATGGCTGTAAGAACCATGCTGTGGTTCTACAGAACCATGCCCCACTCATCCATGGGAGTGTCTCCCTTCAAACTGCTTAAAGGCAGAAAGGCCAGCACTGATTTAAGACCCGCATGGATGTCTAAGTGGTTCAAACGTAGCACCCCTGCCCACGAGCTTGATGCTTTGTTTAGAAACAAAATTAGCAGTGTATAATCTCAACAAAATACATATTTTGACTCTAGGAAACATGTCTCCAACAGTAAGTTTGCAGTAGGTGACATAGTGAGAATAAAGAAACAAGGCTTTGTTAAGAAAGGTGACTCCAAGTTCAGCAAACCTGTTACCATTGATAAAATCTGTCGGAGTGCTGTAAGTGTCAATAAGTGTAACTGGTGGAATATGAACAAGATTGTCAAAGTCAATGATATGTTTGGTGAGAGTTAGGTTCCATGTTTTGATACGGTCTCAATAAATTCCTCTGTTCAAACTCACAGTGCTTTGAATGTTGTTAATAACCCTCTTGTTTCCCCCAGGAGGAGTTGCAGAGATGTCAGATTACCTGTCAGGTTTAGGTAGATTTCTTCCCGTTCTCTCTCATTCACCTTCTCTCTCTCTCTCTCTCTCTCTCTCTTCCTTTCTTTTCCCTCCTTTTTCCCTTCCGTTCTCCAAGGAAAGAGATATGTGTAGTGTGCTGTCCACGTGCGCCCCTCGCACGTGGACACTCTTTAGATAACTGTCTTGTTCTGCCTGTTGCTGATCGAATGTTGACAGTTTGACAATGTGATAGGACAGCTGGTGCGAAGTCTGCAACACTCTCGCACGCTTGCTGTGCGATATCTGTGGGATATTGACTTTGATTTAAAATAAACGTACCTTCAACTTCAGATGCTTCCTGTTTTCACTACAGAATGATAATGGATTCAACCCAGATCTATGACTGGGTTTGAGTGTCTGAAAAGTTTCAGCGCTCCGTCCAATTACTCCTTCTGTTTGCTTTGTTCACCCTAAGTTGGCTGGGTATCAAACCGGTCCCAGGATGATTGTTCCTGGTAAAGGGAAGACTGGGCTTTGTAGTTTGGGCTGGATTGTTTCCATATAGATGAGGACATAGACACTGTAGGGGTACAGGGCTCATGCACCTGTACCCTCACCACTGGTATAGAGCATCCAGCTAGAGGGGTGACTGATCTATGCCAGGGCAGTGGGTTGTAGGCATGGCATACAGGAATATGTGCTATGCCGACTCTTCACTTTGTTCTGCACCACAACACTCAGCCTGCAAAGGCAGTGTGTGAGTGTAAAGGTACAGGACCTCTAAGGGTGGCACAATAAGTGCTGCAGCCCTTAGTGGCCTTCCCTGGTCACAGTGCCCTGGGTATCTGTTGTACCATTTACCAGGGGCTGACCTGTGGCCCGAGAGTGCCAATTGGGTGTAAAAGGTGCAGTTTTGGGGAAAGAACACAGGCCCGGGCAACCTGATTGGCAGGGACCCAGGACACATCAAGTCAAAGTGCATCAGTAGTCTGGCAATAAGTGGGGGGTTACTGCAACAGAAACCCAGCTTCACACAACCACTGACTGTCGGATCTAGCATGATCAGTGGAGGCCACTGGAATGAAACATCAGCGGCCAAGAGGGAGATGGCAGCCCCACGTGTGGGTGGCAGCTCCTAGTTACAGGGTTGGAGTTAACCTCTTGGGCCGGCAGGAGGGAATGCTGGCAAAAGACCCCCATAGTTCTGCAATGTCCGATTGGCCCGAACAGAGTGGTGGGGCCCGACGACATGTCAGTGGTCATCGTGCGGGCCCTGCATAGAGGTTGCTGCAAAGAGCCACTGAATGCGGAGGAGGAAGACCCCCCACCAGGGGCAGGGAGCATGGCAAGGCAGCCTTGAGACTCTATGGTACAGCAGGGGAGGGAGAGCAGTGCCCCCAGACCAGGTCAAGGTGTGCTCCAGGGAATGAGGATGGGGCTCATCACTCTGAAAGGGCCGAGACATCAGGTAAGGTAACAGAAGCTCTGACGTATCCCCAGTGGTGGAGGAGCTCAGGGGAGATCGGCTCTCCTATGCAGTTGCGAGTCTTTACACAACTTAAATACATCAACGTAAGCAATGATCAACTCTCCTCTTTACTACAGGGAACCTCAGCCATTGACAGCTGTCCACCTGTGTAAAGACCTTCCTAACTCAGCATCAGCTTTCCTTTCTCATGATGCAAGGGATTAGCTGGAATGGTGTCACAGAGAGAATCGTGGATCCATTTATGGCCATACTTCAGACTTTGCTTTAGACTTAGACATCAGAACTTTGCGAGGTGACATGCAATGAAGTAATAACAGAAGGAAAGAAGTCACTCAAAGAAATTCAGTGTCTCATATATTGCTTAAAACCTTTTGCAGGATCCTTTGCTGTAAAATGTCTAATTCACAACAGAGCGAGTGCTGTGTGCTGTTAGGCTGGGACTGTGTGTCTGCAGCACAGTGTGTTACCAAATAGTCAAAAGCCCTGTTCAAATGTTTTTTCAAGTCTATCGGGAGCTTTTGGCATTTCTGTTTTGAACATATTTTTGTTCAGGTAGAATACATTCTAGGATTGGCTAAATAGATAGCAAGTTGGGGTTCAAGGTTACCTTAAGGCAGATGCAATAGGGCATTCTGCCAGGGTTTTTCAATATGATCTATGTAATTAATGGTCTAAGTGGATATTCTTGCATCACGTCTGATTGGAAACCTTCCTTGGTCCTTCAGTTGCTGACCGGATCCAGAAGCAGAAGCTGGCCATAGCTCCATGCATCAAGAGCATGAATCTCTCCTGTTCACAATGATTCTCAGATCTTTAGTACATCTTACGCGAGATGAACCATATAATAATAAACACATTTTAGCCCATTGAAGTGCGATATGGTCACCTGCTAGAGCAGACTCAATCCATCACAATACATAAAATTGCATAATTCTATCTCTGTTTGATGGGTGCAGTTTGTGGAGCTGATGGTGACTGGTACTGGTGAGCGCCTAACGACAGGTGGTGTACCGAGGAGCAGTTCCGCAAAGTGCTCTAATATAAACACTTGCACCTTTCTTCCAAAAGAGACCATGCACTATGCAGGTAGGACACTCAGGCTTTATTTGGCACAATCAAGAGACTTGTTTCAGCACTTCGTACCTTATCAATCTTGCTCAGTTCTTAAAATCGCCATGTCGAATGCACTTTTTAAGCTCATCCCCTTCTATAAACATGGAAAAAATACTCATAGTTTGTAGTAACAAACCATGTTTGTCATAATACACTTAATTCATCTTAAAATATCATTGGTTCCACTGCAAGTATTTAAAAGGTTTTTTTAAATATTACTCAGGCTGCAATCAACACGGATAGATCCAAATAAAAAATATATTGCGCTGGTGTTTTTCAAACTGTCCTCCTTAATCCCTGCTCGGCAGATGCCTACGCAGAGCGCTGCTACGGTATTCATAGGCACCACGATCCAGAACGGGCTTTTCTAAGGAGCCTTGCAAAGCACGTTACGAGTGATGTCACTGGCAGTGCATTGCGGGGTCGTAAGTTATAGTTAGCTCTGGTAACTATAACTGCCGAATTTTACTGGTTTTGTACAAGTGAATTCTGACCCTAACTATTTGATTTTTTCAGTGAATTACTAAGATTGATCAAATTCTATTTGATAACTATAACGTTCCTGTAACCTTTGTGTTTTTGGTGAATTTCTATGTTTTTTTATATAGTAGTCAAGTTTGCAGAGTAGTGGAGAAAGGGTTCTGGGCCTCCGATCAGCTCTCACGAATCTAGCTGTGTAGGACTTACAGGAGGTACCAGGAGGGCTTTTTGGCCCCCAAGGTCCCTCAGGAGTAAAGTGGACTTCAGGCCCCAACAAGTAGTTGACCCGAGCTGTATTTGCAGAGTGGTGGAAAAAGGTGAAATGGCCTCCAAAGATCTCTGAGCAATTCTGCTGTGTAGGACATACTGGAGATAACAGGAGGGGTATTTGGCCCCTAAGGATTTCCTTAGGGGCCAACTACTCCTCCTGTTGCCTCGAGTAAGTCCCACACAGCTGAATTGCTGAGACCTGGTAAGGAGCCACACAGCCTTTCTCCACCACTCTACAAACACACCTGTTGCACTACTAGCTGCGGGATGAAATCCTCTTGACTCTTGATAGTCCTTGGGGGCCAACTAGTCCTCCTGATACCTCAAGTAAGACCCACACAGCTGGATTGCAGAGAGGTTGTCAGAGGCCATGCCTCCTTCCTCCACTGCTCTGCAAAGGAGCCTCCTGGCACACTCCTGGTTGGGAGAAGAATTCCACTTTAGTCCTGATCTCCCCACCAGCAATGCAGAGGGAGGCGCATTTGCAAAGTGGTGGAGAAAGGGGGCATGGCCTCTGACCAATCCCATTGTGTGAAACTTACTGGAGGTAACAGGAGACCTTGTTGGCCTCTACACACCCTCAGTAGCAAAGGGGACTTCAGCCCTCAACCAGCAGTGCGCCAGAAGGCTCATTTGCAGAGTAGTGGAGGAAGGGGGTGGGGTCATCGGCCAGTTGCCAGCTTTTGTGTTTCCCATGTCTTTTTTTAGGAAGGGGGGCCATGTGGCTTCTCTTCTCTAGGCCCTTTTGGGCCCCTGGGACCCCATTCTCCGGTGCCTGTCCCTTCCACCTATTGCGGGAACCAGCACTGCTTTGAGATCCAGGGAGCTGCTAACATACAGCTCCCTGGACCCCAAAGCAATGTCTCTTTTCCCTGCTTGCTTCACAGTGGGCAGGGTAACAGACACATGCTCTGCTTTCAGCAAGCGAGAGCATTTTGTATCCTCACTTTGTTAAAAGCAGAACTGAATTTGCTACAGCTCCTGCCAAGCTATATCAAACTGTAATGTCCTGAGGTCGGGCACCCCAGGTCATAGCTGGTGCCGGACTGGGGTGGTGGTTGTCCCCAGGAGCAGGAGATGAACAACCCCCTTCATTGTTGTGTTTTTGTGCCCCGGGTAGGGTAATATCCCTCGGCCTTTCACCTCAGCTGTGGCAGCAGGCAGTGTTGCATCAAAACTCGACTGTAATAATGCAATATTAGTTCTGATGTATTTTCTTTATAATCGACGACTGAGGGTGTCACAAGTTGCTGAATATAAAAAAAGTTAGAGACTGGTGTTTAAACAGGGATTACAGAATCCAACGTATTATAAAGAAATTACAGACTGGCGTTTATACAGGTATTACACAGAGCCATGTATTGTAAATGAATGAGAGACTGGCGTTATACAAGGATTACAGAGTGCCATGTATTATAATGGTTTGTTTCTTACATACTACTATTTCTTCTGGACGGGGTTCTTCAACCTGCTGTAATGTGCGATATCCACTAGAGGGCAGTATTGCACTGAGAGATCTGAAGCACACCGTGGCCAATTACTCTAGATGAAATGATTGGAACAAATGTGTGTAATATGCTCAGGTGCGTTGTGAGTGCAGTGTTACGTATTTAGGGCCTCATTTACAAGCCCATTGCGCCACCGGGGCATCACTTTTTTTGATGCACCGGTGGCGTAATGGACTTGCCCATATTCATATGGCCACGTGAGGTCAACCTACGTGACTATTCTTGTAAACATGGGCCCGATTCAAGCATTACTCTGTGTGAAAGGGGCGTTCCCTTGGCATTCCATGGGTGTTGCTGTGGGTGTTCACAAGCAACGTCCATGGAACCTGATACATTCCTAGAGTTACAAGTTTTTCGTAAAGCTGGGAATGCATCTAAATCCTACACCTCCCCAAGGGAAGTGTGGTAAGGGTGCAATGAGGACAAATATTTTAATTTCTCTTTGTTTCTTTCCTATTTCTATGTGTGCACAAAGAGGAAAATGCCATAAATTATTGTTTTTGTAAAGGAAGATGTCCCTTCCTGCACAAAACATTCATCCTCGCAATGCGCACACCCTTGCACAATGACACAAGGATGCCTGCGCTGGCACATGGCAGCCAATTGTGCTCCAGCGCAGGGGAAAGCACACGGATGTGTCATATTGTTGTTAATATGATGCATCAATGTACTTTGTAAATGACACAGCTCAGTGCAGTAAAATTGGCTTGCGGTGCCTCGCTGCGTCATTCTCTTGTAAATTAGGCCCTTAGTGGCTCTTCAGAGAATTCTGTTCTGTGACTGCTTTCCATGTAGCGCTTTGAAACACGATAGGTGATTTAGTGCCCTTTGGAAGAACATTCAGCACAAGAGGTTGTGATCTTTACCAGAAGTGAATAACTTTACCATTCAACTGCACCCACTGAGGTTACAATCTGGAGTAAACCAATGATAATCTGAACTAGCGAACATTACATCGTTTGTGGGGCGTTCAGCAAGTGTTATTTTTAGCAGGTGTTTTTAAGCGGGTGTTATTTTTAGCAGGTTTTTTTGCGGTATATTTAGCAGGTTTTTTTTAAGCGGGTGTTATTTTTAGCAGGTTTTTTTTAAGCGGGTGTAATTTTTCTCACAGTATTTAGTACTTTGTTCAAGATATATAATATTGCATTCCAGAACTTCTTGCTACTAGCCTTCCGATGTTCAAAGGCCAAATGGATTCCTTAGTGCTTGTTGCAGGGCCACAAGTGCATGACAAAAGGAAAGGTGCCCCCTCAAACCGTTAGCCCCCCAACTCCAATTACCTGTTACACGCCTGTCCCACGTCTAAACTTTTTTCTTCTGAGCCTTAATAACAAGAAGTGAAGGCTTGACTGCCTGTTGGTGAACTCAGTGTAAAACCTGTAATCACTGGGGCCATTGTGGGCTTCACTCCTTGCATTCTGCCCATTTGTATTACACCAGTGATGAATAATACTTTGTTATTCACTATTAATGTAATAAAAAATGGAAAACAATTAACTGAAACAGGACCTTTTTTGGCATCTGAGGTAAGTAAAAAAATGCTTTTAAATATAACTTGTGTGCGTGCCATGCTTGTGGTTGACAGTATGCATTGTTCATCTGAGAGTGAACATGTATGTGTGTGGTCGTGTGTGTCAATGTGCAAGCAGATGTGTGTGAGCAAAAGTCAGTGACAGGCAAGGGTGGGCGCATTTGCATTCTTTATTTTTGTGTAATTACGCGACATTTCAGCAGACTTACTTTGAATTACATGTAATACAAGAGTCATTTAGTGCTGCATTTTAGAATGGAATGCGTCACATTAGACGCTAAAAAGAAGTGCAAAAAAATAATAGCACTGCAAACAAAAGCCAGTTGTGTTCTGCAGTTCCAATCCTTTGCAGTAAATTGTAAAGCAGATGGTGCACGTAATTATGCAAAGCGGTGTCAGGAAGAGTAACAAAAAGTTCAGTAATTACACAAATTACCAGGCATATTTAAATTCTGCCCAGGTCTATTAGTGAATGGGAATAAGACAGAGTGAGTGTCAGTATGTCTTAGTGAGTCTGAGAGAGTGAGAATGAATGAGTTTGGGTAAGAGTGACTGCAAGTGAGGTGCCATGGGTGAGTGATGGGTGAGTGAGTGAATAAGAAGGAGTGTGGGAAAATATTAGTGTGAATAGAATGAATCAGAGAGTGAAATTGATTCATTCTAACAGAGTGAGAATGAGTGACTGAGAGTGAGCGAAATAAGTAAAAATGTGTAAGGATAAGAGTGAGTATAAGTATAAGTTAGTGAGTGAGTGACTGTACAATGAATGTGAAAGTGAGTGATTGTGAATGAGTCAGAGTGAGTGAAAATGAATGAGAGAGAGTGAGGATGAGAGATTGAGAGTAAGAGTGAATGGAAATGAGTCTGCATGAATGAAAGAGTATGTGTGAGTCATAATAAGGATGAGTGAGAATGTGTGAAAATGAGAAAGAGTCAGAGCAAGTGACTGAATGAGAATGAATGAGTGCGAGTGAGAATGGCTGATCGAGAGTGAGTGAGAACGCATGTGAGTGAGTGAGTGAGTGAGTGAATGTAAGTGAGTGTAAGTGACAATGCAGTGTTGAACCTGTGAGTCTGCCATTTGCCCTGACGTACCATTAGTAATTATTATCTTTCAGAGGCACTCATGGCAAAAATCTGACACAAGCATACTGAAAGTACCTCTTGGCATGACAGGCACCTTTGACAATAGTGGTACTGACATATTAAAGGTAGCACTTCTGCTGCCAGCAGACTTGAGGAAACACTAGCATAGATTGTTTGCGGGAAAATGCTGCTGCTTGCACAATGGAGCTATGCTTGGCATAAGAGAGGACACCCGTGGCCCCTGGGAGGGAGTCAGCCATTACAAGATGCTGGCCTTGAAATAATCGAGGACAATTCAGGGCAAAATGTCTGTTACTGGTAACTATTTGCCATTTTTTAGCACAGAAGACACCAAAGGCATTTGCTTGGGCACCAATGACAAAATGCTGATCCTGGCAAAGTGAAGGTAATATATGATATATGGGACACCCATAACACATTTTAAAAACAAGCATTTGCAATGCAATAGGTCTCACATTTACATGTGTTTGAGCTTTTATATATGTTTTTGTTTTTTGACCTGAACTCCTATGGTGTCCAGGATACAGCATGCAGACTTTAAGATGTCAGACCTGAACTCCTACTGAGTCCAGGAGACAGCATGTAGACTTTAAGATGTCAGACCTGAATTCCTATTGTGTCCAGGAGATAGCATGTAGAGTTTAAGATGTCAGACCTGAACTCCTATTGTGTCCAAGAGACAGAATGCGGACTTTAAGATGTTCGACCTGAACTCCTATTGTGTCCAAGAGACAGCATGTGGACTTTAAGATGTCAGACCTGAATTCAATCAATCAATCAATCAATCAATCAATCAATCAATCAATCAATCAATGAAGTGTTTTTTAAGCATGACTACTCACCCGTAAGGGTCTCAAGGTGCTGGGGGTGGGGAGGTGCAGGTTCCGGTCCATCAAGTAGCGGGTCTGTCGAAGAGCAGGTCTTGAGATCTCTTATGAAGATGGGGAGCGATGTTGTCTGTCTGAGTTGGAGCGGAAGGGTGTTCCAGGCCTTGGCCGCGCGGAAGGAGAAGAAGCGGCCTCCCGATCTGGTTTTTTGGGTGTGTGGGACCATGATGTAGGAGAGTTTGGCTGATCGTAGGGTCCTTTGGGGTGCGTGGAATTTGAGTCGGCTATTCAGGTATGCTGGTCCGGTGTCGTGGAGGGCCTTGTGTGCGTGGGTGAGCATGTTCAAGGTGACTATTGCCTTGATGGGGAGCCGGTGGAGTGTGTGCAGGTGCTGGGAGATGTGGTAGTGTTTTGACAGGTTGAGGACCAGTCTTGCTGCGGCATTCTGAACGTTCTGTAGCTTGCGGGTGAGGTTTTTGTTAATTCTGGCATAGAGTGCGTTGCCGTATTTGAGTCACGTGGTGACCAGGGCATGCGTGATGGTCTTTCTGTGTTCAAGGGGCATCCATTTGATGGTCATTCATAGGAGGCAGAGGGTATGGAAGCACGAGGACGAGACTGAGTTGATCTGGCGGGCCATTTTGAGCTCAGAGTCCAGGATGATTCCCAGGTTGTGTGCATGGTCCGTGGGGGTGGGCGGGTTTCTGATGGCGGGGGGCTCCAGGTGTCGTTCCAGGCATCGGGGTTTGGGCCCATGATGAATATTTCCGTCTTGTTGGCGTTAATGTGTAGGCAGTGGTTTTTTTATCCATTTGGCGACGGCTTCCATGCCTTCTCGAAAGTTGCGTCTGGCGGTGTTGGGTTCATAGGATAGGGAGAGGATGAGTTGGATGTTGTCTGCGTATGACACAATATTGAGTCCCTGGGTTCTGACGATGGGGACAAGCGGAGCCATGTAGACGATGAAGAGCGTCGGGCTGAGGGAGGACCCCTGGGGGGCTCCACAGGTGGTTGGCATAGGGTCCGAGAGGAAAGGGGGGAGTCTGACCCTCATCGATCTGCAGGAGAGGAAGGAGCTGATCCAGTCGAGGGCCTTGTCCTGGACCCCTGCGTCCTGGAGTCTGCGTATTAGGTTGCGGTGGGAGACTGCATTGAATGCAACTGAGAGGATGAGGAGCATGAGGGCTACTGTTTTTCCTTTGTCCAGTAGAGTTCGTATGTCGTCTGTTGTGGCGAGGAGTGCAGTTTCCGTACTATGGTTTTTCCTTAAGCCGGATTGGGAGGAGTCGAGGATGTTGTGCTCTTTGATGAATGTGGTGAGTTGGCTGTTGATGGCTTTCTCTATAACTTTCGCAGGGAACGGGAGCAGGGAGATGGGTCTGTAGTTTTTGAGGTTGGTGGGGTCTGCCGAGGTTTTCTTCAGGAGGAGTTTTACCTCGGCGTGCTTCCAGTCATCGGGGAACGAGGCAGTTGCCCAGGAGCGGTTTATGGTGTGGTGGAGCATGGGTGCGATGGTGTTGGTGGATCTGTTGAAAATGTGGTGGGGGCAGGGGTCCATGGGGGCTCCTGAGTGGATTGACTTCATCATCTTCAGTGTGTCTTTGGTGGTGAGGGTTGTCCAGCTATCAATTGTTGGCTTCGGGGTGTCGAGGATGGTTGGTTGTGGTTCCATGTGTTGGTTGTCTTTGTCGAAGTTGTTGTAGATGCTCTTGATTTTGTGGTGAAAGAAGGTGCTGAGTTTGTCGCAGAGGTCTTGTGAGGGAGGGATGTCAGTCAACTCGCTGGTGAATTTGGCGAACTCCTTGATGATGTTGAAGAGTTCTTTGCTGTTGTGTGCATGTGTGGAGATTCTGTAGAGTTTAACATGTCAGACCTGAACTCCTATTGTGTCCAAGAGACAGCATGTTGACTTTAAGATGTCAGAACTGAACTCCTATTTTGTCCAAGAGACAGCATGTGGACTTTAAGATGTCAGACCTGAATTCCTATTGTGTCCAAGCGAGAGCATGCAGACTTTACAGCATGCGGACTTTAAGATTTGAGACCTGAACTCCTATTGTGTCCAAGAGACAGCATGTGGACTTTAACATGTCAGACCTGAACTCCTATTGTGTCCAAGAGACAGCATGTGGACTTTGAGATGTCAGACTTGAATTTCTATTTTGGTGGCCATTAGTCGTCCGTTTTGACAAATGTTTGCCTCCATTGTCCACCCGATAAGTTTCTGCAGGTTTGCTACCCTCTTTCTACGATCTCTAGGTGTTTTATCGCTTCTCCTTTTCACAAGAAGATAACCTTGATGGTATTAAAGATATAATGTATGCTATTGAAGGTTAATATGAATGCTTTGAATACAATAATCTTTGAAACAACACTTTTTTTTCTAAAACATAATGTTATGCCACCCTGTAGGTTGCCAGAAAGATGGCTTATGAACAGTTAGCCTCAGACCTGAAATATGTTGAATCTGAAATTTTAAAAATGCTTCGTATAACACAGGAGACAAAATCATGCTAAAGTACAGAAAAAGACTATACATCAGTCCACATGCTACAATATTTAAAAAAACACAGGCATAAGAAATCGGATTACATTTTCACATTTCATGGCTAGTAAGGTGCATTAGGCTGCTCGGATATTCCAAACTTACGATGACAATTGGAAGATTACATATATGCTCTGCACAGCTATTAAAAAGTCATCCCGCTCCCCAGACAATGATAACCAGCCAGGGTCCGGGCGTGGATCATCATCTCCGTCATCCGCGAGCCATTCTTGTTTTGAAGGTTGATCAAATTCATGTCACCATTTCGAAGGCTTAATGCGACAAACCGAAGTGCACGCTTGTGAACATGTATGCAGAGGGCATTCATAAAAGCATGTTGAATCCTTAAATCAAGAATGGAGCTGATTTATCTTGGGGTCTTGTTCAGGAAAGAGTGCTGACAGCGTCCCGGAGGCCAAGCAACTGATGAGAGCGGGGTCATGGCTGTGGTGGATCTGAAAGCAGTGTTGTGTTCTACTCTGTTCACTTCATTTCAGATTGGATCAAAACTCTGAACTGCTTTCCAGGTTCTGCATTTTGGGGGCGGGGGGCCGGTAGTAGATGGCAAGGAACAGGCTTTTGCTGCAGTTGCTTTTACTGTTATTTTCAGTCACTCAATCAAAATAATTTTTGTAATTTTGCCCAGCAACCGTGTTAAACCTGCCATACAGAACCTGGGGCCAGATGTACGACAGCAAGATTTAGGGGCATATTATCAAGACAGGCGATAAAATTATCGTTGTTTTAGCGACAGAAATCTGCCGCTTAAACGGCGATAATGGGCTTGATAATATGCTCTATGGAATTCCAATTGAAGCCTAGATTAGATGTCCTCCACATTCTGCCGCTAAAACTGCGATCATTTTATTGCCTGTCTTGATAATATGCCCCTAAGTGACTCGCAATTTACACCAAATTGCAACTCGCAAAGTGCGAGTCTCTAAATTCAATGTACACACACAACCATTCCCCAAATAGCGATTCGCAAATGGCTTGCAATACTAAATAGCAATGATGCTAATTGCGACATGCTAAATGCTCACAGATAGCGCATGCAGTTGAACGCATGCATTTTGCATGTGCAATTAGCGCTCACGGCTGAAAGCATGCATTTTGCATGGCCAAATAGCGAGTGTGAACAGAAATTGAAAAAAAAACACTTCCTGGTAGAGCAGAAGGACCCCAAACCAGGAAGTGGTGTCCCTTGAGAATCCTTAATAAAACTAAAAGCACATGGCATGGTGCAGCAGCTCATTAGACAACTGATAGCCAAAGAGAGAACAGCGCATCAAGATGGCCAGCCAAACAAGTGAAAAAGAAGGCAAAAAGAGGCTGAGCATTCTGAAAAGGAACTGGACAATATCATTAACGAGTGCTGCAACTCCCAGCACTAAAAAACTGTGGGAGCAGCGTGACTTACCAGACTCCACTTCTGGTGGAACTCCGCGGAGTGCTGCATAGTTTATCTGGCACTTCGCAGAGTTCCATGGAGTGATACTCCACAAACTCTGCCCAGGTTTACTCATAGTAAGCAAAAATGGAAAAATCATCACAGGACAACACAGACAATGCGAACACAAAGAGCGCACAAGCAGATTCATATTCATAGACTATAGCAATTGCAAAGCGAGGCAAACATTATATAAACACTCAAAAGATAATCATAGACAGCAAAATACAGCTGTACTCTCTGAAACTACATGGGCTGGAAGGACAGAGACAAGTTCTTGTTCAGTTCAGACAGGAAAGACACTCCAAAATACTGTATCATGCATTCATGACACAGAAGGGCGTGTGGTAGTTCCTTCGCCATTAGGCCTCGTTGTGGGATATCCATTGGGGAGCAAAACAAAAATAAAACCAAAATAGCAACAAGGAACAACAACTCAATCACAATGCCTCCAAAAGTGCTTGAAAACAAGGATTCAAGAAAGGAAGTACACACTGGAACATAGAAACTAGTCTAGACCCAAGCATCGGAACAAGGTGTGCCACTCCAGCCATGTTAGAAGCATGAAAATACGGTGAACAAGCTCACCAAAATGTTGTGGCAATGGAGGGCATAAAAGCAATTATACAGCATAGATGAATAATGGGCTACGTGGAGATTAAACTTTTCTCAGGAAGATAATAGTGCCATATCGTTTTGAAACAATAAGGCTTTTAGTCTGCATCATTTATCAAAGTTTACTGGAGAAACAGTGAACTTTGGCCACAAAGGAACTTCCCAGGTTGAATGTGTGGGAGGATATAGGATATTCATACAACAGGTCATAACTTTGGTCTTGTGACTACATAGGGGACACCCAATTTCATGCCACATCAACTCTGATCATTTAAATGAAGTACCTTTCATTAGAAAACAACACAAATTCTGACTTTATCAATGGTACGGCAACACCCTTCAAATAACACGCAAGGTTAGCCATGGACGCATTACAAACTCCATGGACTGTTATCGCTTTAGCGATGAAGGAGTGACCTAAAGAGGTTCCAAACTCATGTAGACAAAAAACCCTATTTGTTCTCATGTATACATCTGTATTCAAGTCTTGTGTAAACAACGTGCACCTACAGCTTCATATCCGTCGACTTGAAAATGTCTGAGACATGATGTGAAAAGAAACCCTGAAATGAGAAGAGAAATTAAATGTGATTGAACCAGATGGCAGATGGTGTTCCAGAGATAGTAAAGGTAAATTTTCCTAAACCCTCAATATTAAGCATAGTGTAGGTTGTTTCTTTTCTAGCCATTATTTTTAGGAGTGGTAGAAAGATTTATTTGCGGAACTGATGGAATTTTGCCCACTTAGCTTTATGCTTGGGACCTGGAGTTCCAGCCAAAATGTCACCAACCGCTGCATGGTCAGAGTTTTTTCTTCCATGAAACTCACCAACTGTAACTTGACTGTGGATTGGTGTGGCTCACTGGTTAGAGGCTGACCCGTAAGCAGAAGTCGGCCCGGGACCGCGGTTCGATTCCTGACGCGGCAGGGTCTTGGGCCAAGGTCAGTGGACTCGATAATTCTCTCGGTGCCTACTCTAATCATGGATCCCACTCAGCAACTCTGGGCAATAGCTTGCTTAATCTCCACTTACGGCCCCACCAGCGCCGGGGATGCTTGTCTTCACCTTGGAGATTCCCAGTAGGGATCATCTCACAGGGAAAGCCAGGATGGGTTCCCCAGTTGCGCTCAGCGCCGGGATACTCATGAGTAACTGCGCGCTTTACAAATGCAATATACATACATATACATTGAAGAGCAAGAATTGGCGTCCCCTATTGCAATTTTGGGCACTGGGAGGGCACCTGGTGAGATTTTCTCACCGCGAACGGTGGCAGGCATTTGAGACCTTTAGCAGTGAAAAAGATGACACCCGAGTAGAAAGTCCACTCAAGCAGCAGCGAAATGAACTCAAGGAGCAGCGCTCTCTGGCATGCAAATCACAATCAACGCAAGCCACACGAATTGCCAATTTCCACCCATTCAAGGTGTCCGTGGAGTTTTCCTGTAAGTTCACACAATTCTGTGGAGTGAAACTGCACTATTTCACCCACCTCTGATGATTTTCTGCACACTTGTCAAACTATAAGGCAAAGCAATTCAGCTTCATTCAAATAATTCCATGACACTCAGTTTGATTTTAAAATGTACAACATCCAACTCAATTGTAAAATCGACCTCAACTGACTCTGGACATGTTAAACATAGACATGTCATTTTGTGTGACATTTAACGCAGATGAAACGATATTATTTAATGAATAATTACGAGTTGACAATATAGTCATGCCATTATCGATAACAGCTAAAGCTCTTTCCAAATTTTCCTTATGAATTTTTCTTAATTGGTTAGCAGCTTCTTGTTGAGAAACTTTCCAAATTTCATTATAAATGGCATATATAAAATGTTTAGAATGAAGAGATCTTGAACCAAACAGAAATTCTAGTAAATCCATATCATTTTATGGAAAAGAGATACGTGGTCTTTTACTGCTGAGAAGGAGGGATGCTGTAAACATTGCTGGACATAATTTTCATACAGTATGTTATGAAGAACAAGGGAACCCAAATAAGGTTGGTCAGGGACCTTGGATAATCAATTGCTTCTAAAGACAGTGTTCCCTAGACAAGGATTAATGAGAGCAAGCAATAAATATAAACCCAATCAGTACTATATTTTACAGCTGTCCAGCCGGACAGGTGTTTTTAATATATAGTTGCTTAAATATATACAAAATTCAGCAAGAAACAAATAAAGTGGGACACAAGCCTGTATCCAACTTAGTGGGAAGGACGTAGAACATGAAACAAAAAAGCTCAGGCAGAGCAAATGGTTTGTATGAGACACATTTTGGTAGGACAAACAAATTATAGTGGAGACACCATCACACATAATAAGTATTAAATAAAGAGGTGTATATGGTAGGCCTGGGCCAAAATTCCGTTCCGCTCGCGGAAATTGCGATATTTGGCATTTTCGCGTTCCGCGAAAAGCGCAAAAATGTCAAAATTTCCGCAATCCGCATCTTAGCGGTAATTTGTTTCTTGCTCATGCTGTAAAAAAATACATTCTCGCGTGCGCGCGATCGCCTTACCTGAATCCCCGCGTTCACCGGCAAGTTTTCCCGACCCGGTCGCGTTCTCCACGAGATGGTGGATTGTTGGTAGCCATTTTGCGCTGTCTCGCGACAGTTCGCGCCCGCATTAATGTCATTTGTCACGCGATCACGTACTTTGTCGCGCGATCACGTCTTTCTTCTCGCGATCATGCACCGCGAGAGTATGAGAAGATTGACATCTCGAACACGTCATTCTCCACCGCGAGCGAGAGCGTGAGGACGCGGGCACATCTAATCGAACGCGAAAACGAGAAAGAGACCCCGAACACGTCATATCCAACGAGACAGGGAGCGAGAGAACACAATCAAGCCATTTTGGACACGCCATCGACATCCGACGGAAGTAATGTGAAGCTCGAGAACTCGAACATGTAAAATTTTCAATTTGGAGAAGAATATCAGCTCTAGCAGCATGAAACCTTCTGCAAATGATGATTTTGGATGAAAACAACTCCTCAGATTGACATTTGGCTGTCCTTTTTTGTGCAAGGAGTCCTTTTTTAAAAAGGTGGGGAGAGGGAGGAAGTGCCACAGAATCTCCAACTTCCTGTTCCTGTCCAGCAGGCGCCTTCCAGTGCTTTGTCCATCTCCTGCTCATTCTGCCTTTGGATTTTGAGCTGGAAAGATCACTCTTTTTGTCTGCTGCATCATTGCAATTGGATTTGAGGATTTTTTATTTGGATATTTTACAAGTAAGTGGTAAGGGTGGGCGTAGTTCGCGAAGTAGCACTTCGCGAAGCTACGCAAAGTGCAGTTCGCACTACGCGAGCTACGTGTAGCACTTCGCGAACTGCGTAGTAACATGTTCGCACTGTGCGGACAAGCAACCGGCACTGTGCAATCATTGAAAATGGCATCTTGCACAGTGCGAGCTGTAGTTTTCTGCTGCTCGAGTAGATTTTTACTCGAGCTGCAGCTTTCTCAACGCAAACTGGTAGTTTCTCATCGCGAGCGGTCGTGAGCATACGCGACCCCTCGCAATGAGAAACCTGACCTCCTCGCGTTGGGAATCTCGCCGGGAGGTTTATTTTCCATGCTCGCAACCGCAAACTTGATGTTGCTGATCATGAACAAGGAAAAAGTCTCGCCGGGATGTCATTTTGCTTGCTCGCGATCGCCAACTTGACGTTAAGGACCGCGAGCAAGCAAAAAATGATCGCAGCACTACGCAAGACTACGCTACGCGTGTTCGCACTGTGCTACTTGCAATTCGTGTAGTGCGAAGTAGCGCGAACTTCGCAAACTACGCGAGCGTAGCGTAGTGCTTTGCCCAGGCCTAGTAAGTGGTTGTTGTGTCTGTTCGATTGGGGGCATTGTAACTACAATTTATTTTTCGTAACTATCATCATTCCTTTTTTTTAAATGTTGTGGGTAGTAGTAGTCAGTAGTAGGCCCGAGCTAGTCATGGCCTCATGGGTGTGTGCATGATGAAGCAACTGTTCCTTTGGTGTTTTTTGAATGTATTTCATTTTCAAGCATCATTTAGGGCCTGGATGGCATTGCAATTAGTTGGGAAATGTGTTTTTTTGGGGTGGGCTTTCGGATGTTGTTGGACCTGGGCATGTGGCTGGTGGCCATTTTGAAGCCTAGGCCTGCAAGTTTGCCTGGCCTTGTCTGCCAACAGGCCTGCTTTCATCCAGTAGGATCAGAGCAGGTAGCCACAGCTTTATTAATCAAGTGTTTTCTGTGTGGTCTGTTGAATTTAGACATCATTTAAGGTAGTGGTTCCCAAACTTTTTTGACCCGCAGCTCCCTTGACCCATTGGCCATTGCCCGTGGATCCCCACTGTTACTTTTTTGGGGGGTGGGGTGGATGTAAGCCCGGCCTCAGGAGTACTTGCATTTTGCTCCCTGAAAATATTTGGGATGAAGCTGATGAACGTATTATAATCATATATGCACGGAGTTTTGTACTACTAAGGCGGCGTCTCTAATAAAATATTCCTAGTTACACTTCTTTGCCCATTACTTTTTTAGAGTACCCTCTCAAACATTTTTTATCCCACTTACAGTGCTAGATAGCACCCCTACGCAGGTAGGCCCCATTGCCAAAGTGTTTTTACGCTTGAAGAATATTTGCATGCACTTTCATTTCTACCCATATCATACGTGGCAACACACCTGTTTCAGCAGGGTGTCTCATGATTTTTTAAACCACATAGAGCTTTATTTTTCCTATATCCTCCCTAAAATTGCCTCCAAATCAATGCAAGTAAAATAAATTCCTCTGATTGTTTTTTTTAAATGCCCCTCTTTCTTGCTTCCAAATGTTGGCATTATGCTGTATATGGTGTTTTACTTCCCTGTGCTCAAGGAAAGAGCAGGCCTGTCTGGAAATGTGTGTACTGAAAGAAATATATCCTGGAAGTACCTATGATTCAAGTCCAAATGTAAATACTCAATAATACTTAGTGTGTTTAATAGACAGGACAACTGTACTTTCCTGATAACTTGCATTGGTGTAAAATGCATTTGGAAAAAAAAGAAACTATTAACAAGTCTAATATGATAAATCAGGCATCTTCCGCTTACTTTGGGAGTGTTGGAACGTTGGGATCCAGTGAAATATGGAGGTAATGTCCCTCGAAGTGCCGTCAATTAAGCACTACATTTACTGCTTTAGGCATGCCACTAACAAATCATCGACATCATGCATTGACGTCTAACTAGTGCATCTGAAGCCAACAGACCCTTCAACATTAAATGCATGAAAGTGCTTGGTGCGTGGCTCCCCTGGCTAGGTGTGACGGCTCCCCAGGGAGCCACGGCACACAGTTTGGGAACCACTGATTTAAGGCATGGATGGCATTGGATTGAGTTGGGGAAGTGTGTTTTTTTGGGGTGGGCTTTCTGATGTTGGTTGTCTTAAAGACATGCTTTTGTTGTGTGTGTCTGGTGTGTGTTGGTGTGCAATGCATGCACCCTACAGACCTTTTTTGGGTCCTGTGAATGTTCGTATTTGCATTATGTTGCATTAAAAAGGCAGAGCAGTGTGCTTTAGCATGCATCCTTTACCTGGCTTTTATAGGCCTTTTGTCAGCTCCTGGTGTTTCCCAGGCCCCCTGCTTGTTTGTGATTTGTGAGTGTCCATGTGGCTGGTGGCCTTTTTTTGTGTTGGGAGTTATTAGTGTCCTGCTTTTGCCATATAGGCCTGCATGGTTTTCCTATTGGCTTACTGCTTCCATCCATCCACCCCCTTTGCCAGCAGCAGCTCCATGGATGCTGAGATGCTCAAATAATTTAATGGCAAATATGGTCCACCCCATTCCATTACATTTTTATTTTGGTGGTTCTTATTAACTTTCCTATCCTTCCTGAGAGTATAGTGTGTGACTGTACACAGTAGTATAACATAGCCCTTGTTCAAAAAAAGTCATAAATGGCTAGACTATATCTTTTGTTTGCACTAGTACAGTAGTAAGTAACTGAACCACAACAACAAATGCAACATTTCACTGATGTTCTTCTCCTGGCTTATTTGCTTTTAGGTGCACAAAAAGCCAGAGGAGGAGGTGTCATCAGCATCACCCGGCTACCCGTTGTACTGCCAGCCAGACAGAAGTCCTGCTACGCATCACGTCCATGTGTGACCAGAACTTGTTGTGCATCTGCATCCTGCCTGACATCTGAAAAAGATGGCCCCAAAGAAAGGTACCAGGTCCAGTACCAAGAAAGTTGCCGGTGAGAAGAAGGAACAGAAAAAGGACGTGCCATTAACCACGACTGGTGGTGTGCCGGCCAATGTTTTTTTTGGCACCAAAAAAGTTACGCTTGCAGCAGCGTTGTCCGGGAACCAAGCTGGGAGCAGCACCTCAGCACCAGCGGTCCAACCCCACCAACCTAGGCCCAAGGGCTTTAGTGTCGCAGAGGTAGCCAGTCTACTAACGAGCAGCGATGTTGAAGAAATGTCATTATCGCAAAGTAGTACACAATCAACGCAGGCGCAAACTCAGCAGATAAGTGTGTAGCCGCAACAAGAACAGCAGCAGCCGCAACAAGAACAGCAGCGGCCGCAACAAGAACAACAACGGGTGCAACAAGAACAGGAGCTGCCGCAACAAGAACAGCAGCGGCCGCAACAAGAACAGCAGCAGCCGCAACAAGAACAGCAGCAGCCGCAACAGCCCACCATAGTAGTTGTTGCTCCTGACGTAGGGGCATTTCATGAAATTTCGCTTCCTGCAGACAAAGTGGAGCAAAGTCAAACCACTGTTTCAGAAGATCTATTGTCTTCCAGACCACCAGCAAGGAAAAGGAGGCTTAGTCCATCACATTCTTCTTCAAGCCCCGCTTCTGATGATCGTGATGCCACTTGGCACCCACCAGCTCAATCTGAGAGTGATATACGCCACAAGTCAATGCTTCTGAAAAGGAAGGTCCCAGAAAAACTTAGAGTTATGGAGGTAGATGTAGAAGAGTGGGGTGATGTTTTTTTTTTTCTTTTGGTCCTCATTTTTCGCCCTTGGTTACCAATAGAGGCGCAAGAAGAGAGACATACTGTCGCAGAGAAACTGGTGGAGGCGCAAACCTGTTTGTAGGATATCGCATCCCAGTATTGTCTCAATACTCCCATAGCACCTCCTTAAGGCAACCAATAAAAGAGAAAGAGTGGTATTGGTACAGTCAAATACCCATTGCTAATGTCGAGAACGCCCTGATGGGTATACCAACACATGGAGTTCCCAAGCAGCTTAATCATTGGACCATGGGGGAAAAAAAAAAAAACCCAAAGCCCGATGTTCCGATTACGCCCAGTTCAACAGAAGCCAGAAACTTCTCTTGTCAGGATTACCATCTCTTGTTAAATCAACTTTAGAGGTTTGTAGAACTGAAGTGCGCCAGTCCAGCAAAGTAGGTGGAGTCGGGTCCTTCCATTTTCTACAAAGTTCTCTTCTAGCCAGCAATATGCAGTAGAAGAGGAGATTTTTCGCTGGGCCCCGAACCTCAGGTGAAACTCCAAAAATTACCAGAGAAGAGGTTATCAAGACTTCAAAACCCAAAGCAGTTGAAAGTGATAGTCTTATCGCATTCCAATAAGGGAGCAGAAAAGAAGGCTCAAAGAACATATGTATATCTGAGGCAGCTATTAGCCCACATTTAGGACATGCCACTAAAGAGTCTTTAGAACATTTTGAAAGTCTCTGTGGCGAGTAGTATGTAGGGTAAAAAGGTGGTTCCTACGGAGCCAAGCAGGTTTCACTATATCCCACATGATCTTAAAATATGTAAACCACAAATTCTCGATGTTTTGGTCAGTAATGGAAGAAGCCCACAACAGCTCTGGCAGTTGGAATTCGCCATCCACTTCTTCTAGTAGTAGTTCATACCATAGTGAAACCTCCTTTCTGGCTGGTGGCTTATCCAATAAATATGTCACTAGATTACTATCTCCTCCTAACACGCATCTGCCCTTAGCAGAAATCTGTGAGTGTACCCAACTTGCAATCTGAAGGAACTTAAACCTGGAGACTTCCGGCCCTATTTTAGATAGCAAAGCTTCCCATGGAAGCAAACAGCCTTCCACAAATAAGTCCCCCAGACCTCCAAACCTGCCTCTCTCAATGGTATTGCAAGACAATCCAAGAGCCAGTCCGGGCTACCCGGTGAGTTCCACAATGGTGACCTGCTTGAAAAATAACCAATCTTTATAAAACACCTAAGTTTACCCCATGTTTTTGCGATGTCTCGCAACATCTTCAATTTCACCTTTTTTTAAAGTTTCGGATCTCCAAATTTAAACAAAAAACCCTGCTGGGTCACACCCTCTCCTCTAAGTAATGCTGCAAACATACATCCAATTCCAGAATTTATGGGCATTTTTAGCAGCATCCTAGAATGGGAAAGTTGAAATGCCCATGCATATAGTTGTATATCAGGCGCCGCTAAGCCCCCCTTCTCTCTATGCCGCCTAAGTTTTTTCCAGGCAATCCTGGGTGTGTGGTCATTCCATGAAAGAACTAATATTACTCTGAAGTTTAGTTATCAAAGAGTGTTCAAAAAATAAGGGAATGGTGTTAAACAAAAATGAACATTTTGGCAAAATAGACATTTTTATTAAGTTTACTCTGCCCAAAATTGATATAGGAAGCGAAGACCAAGATCGCATAAGTCTTCGACATTCCTTGGCAACATTAGAAAAATGTAATGGTACAATTTTATTTATATCCTTGACAATATTAAGGCCTAGATACAGCAAGCTAGAGCTCAACTGAGCCCCTGCCACAGGTTCAGGATCATTCCAAACCATGATGTCAGTTTTAGAGGCATGAATCTTGTAACCTGATACTTTACCAAAATCTAGAGCCAAGGCAATCACTGAGGGGAAAACCGTACGTAATTCTGAGGAAAAAACAAGAATATCATCCGCGTACAGGGCTACCTTCTTTCCCCACCCCCCATAAGTGAAAGGCTTAATGTTATGCTCATCTCTCAGCCGTTGAGCGAAGGGCTCAATGTATAAATCAAATAGGAGGGGGAAAAGAGGGCAGCCCTGACGTGTACCACGCGTAATGTTAAATGACTTACGCAACTCTCCGTTTACCAACAAAGAAGCCGAAGGATTCTGATATAGGAGTCTCACAGCTCGTCGGAATCTCTCCCCGATGTTAAACCTATCCAAGACCCTCGACAGGTACACCCAGTTCACCCTATCGAAGGCCTTGGTGGCGTCCGCGCGATCGCCTTACCTGAATCCCCGCGTTCACCGGCAAGTTTTCCTGACCCGGTCGCGTTCTCCACGAGATGGTGGATTGTTGGTAGCCATTTTGCGCTGTCTCGCGACAGTTCGCGCCCGCATTAATGTCATTTGTCACGCGATCACGTCATTTGTCGCGCGATCACGTCTTTCTTCTCGCGATCATGCACCGCGAGAGTATGAGAAGATTGACATCTCGAACACGTCATTCTCCACCGCGAGCGAGAGCGTGAGGACGCGGGCACATCTAATCGAACGCGAAAACGAGAAAGAGACCCCGAACACGTCATATCCAACGCGACAGGGAGCGAGAGAACACAATCAAGCCATTTTGGACACGCCATCGACATCCGACGGAAGTAATGTGAAGCTCGAGAACTCGAACATGTAAAATTTTCAATTTGGAGAAGAATATCAGCTCTAGCAGCATGAAACCTTCTGCAAATGATGATTTTGGATGAAAACAACTCCTCAGATTGACATTTGGCTGTCCTTTTTTGTGCAAGGAGTCCTTTTTTAAAAAGGTGGGTAGAGGGAGGAAGTGCCACAGAATCTCCAACTTCCTGTTCCTGTCCAGCAGGCTCCTTCCAGTGCTTTGTCCATCTCCTGCTCATTCTGCCTTTGGATTTTGAGCTGGAAAGATCACTCTTTTTGTCTGCTGCATCATTGCAATTGGATTTGAGGATTTTTTATTTGGATATTTTACAAGTAAGTGGTAAGGGTGGGCGTAGTTCGCGAAGTAGCACTTCGCGAAGCTACGCAAAGTGCAGTTCGCACTACGCGAGCTACGCGTAGCACTTCGCGAACTGCGTAGTAACATGTTCGCACTGTGCGGACAAGCAATCGGCACTGTGCAATCATTGAAAATGGCATCTTGCACAGTGCGAGCTGTAGTTTTCTGCTGCTCGAGTAGATTTTTACTCGAGCTGCAGCTTTCTCAACGCGAACTGGTAGTTTCTCATCGCGAGCGGTCGTGAGCATACGCGACCCCTCGCAATGAGAAACCTGACCTCCTCGCGTTGGGAATCTCGCCGGGAGGTTTATTTTCCATGCTCGCGATCGCAAACTTGATGTTGCTGATCGTGAACAAGGAAAAAGTCTCGCCGGGATGTCATTTTGCTTGCTCGTGGTCGCCAACTTGACGTTAAGGACCGCGAGCAAGCAAAAAATGATCGCAGCACTACGCAATACTACGCTACGCGTGTTCGCACTGTGCTACTTGCAATTCGTGTAGTGCGAAGTAGCGCGAACTTCGCAAACTACGCGAGCGTAGCGTAGTGCTTTGCCCAGGCCTAGTAAGTGGTTGTTGTGTCTGTTCGATTGGGGGCATTGTAACTACAATTTATTTTTGGTAACTATCATCATTCATTTTTTTTAAATGTTGTGGGTAGTAGTAGTCAGTAGTAGGCCCGAGCTAGTCATGGCCTCATGGGTGTGTGCATGATAAAGCAACTGTTCCTTTGGTGTTTTTTGAATGTATTTCATTTTCAAGCATGATTTAGGGCCTGGATGGCATTGCAATTAGTTGGGAAATGTGTTTTTTTGGGGTGGGCTTTCGGATGTTGTTGGGCCTGGCCATGTGGCTGGTGGCCATTTTGTAGCCTATGCCTGCAAGTTTGCCTGGCCTTGTCTGCCAACAGGCCTGCTTTCATCCAGTAGCATCAGAGCAGGTAGCCACAGCTTTATTAATCAAGTGTTTTCTGTGTGGTCTGTTGAATTTAGACATCATTTAAGGCAGTGGTTCCCAAACTTTTTTGACCCGCAGCTCCCTTGACCCATTGGCCATTGCCCGTGGATCCCCACTGTTACTTTTTTGGGGGGTGGGGTGGATGTAAGCCCGGCCTCAGGAGTACTTGCATTTTGCTCCCTGAAAATAATTGGGATGAAGCTGATGAACGTATTATAATCATATATGCACGGTGTTTTGTACTACTAAGGCGGCGTCTCTAATAAAATATTCCTAGTTACACTTCTTTGCCCATGACTTTTTTAGAGTACCCTCTCAAACATTTTTTATCCCACTTACAGTGCTAGATAGCACCCCTACGCAGGTAGGCCCCATTGCCAAAGTGTTTTTACGCTTGAAGAATATTTGCATGCACTTTCATTTCTACCCATATCATACGTGGCAACACACCTGTTTCAGCAGGGTGTCTCATGATTTTTTAAACCACATAGAGCTTTATTTTTCCTATATCCTCCCTAAAATTGCCTCCAAATCAATGCAAGTAAAATAAATTCCTCTGATTGGTTTTTTTAAATGCCCCTCTTTCTTGCTTCCAAATGTTGGCATTATGCTGTATATGGTGTTTTACTTCCCTGTGCTCAAGGAAAGAGCAGGCCTGTCTGGAAATGTGTGTACTGAAAGAAATATATCCTGGAAGTACCTATGATTCAAGTCCAAATGTAAATACTCAATAATACTTAGTGTGTTTAATAGACAGGACAACTGTACTTTCCTGATAACTTGCATTGGTGTAAAATGCATTTGAAAAAAAAAGAAACTATTAACAAGTCTAATATGATAAATCAGGCATCTTCCGCTTACTTTGGGAGGGTTGGAACGTTGGGATCCAGTGAAATATGGAGGTAATGTCCCTCGAAGTGCCGTCAATTAAGCACTACATTTACTGCTTTAGGCATGCCACTAACAAATCATCGACATCATGCATTGACGTCTAACTAGTGCATCTGAAGCCAACAGACCCTTCAACATTAAATGCATGAAAGTGCTTGGTGCATGGCTCCCCTGGCTAGGTGTGACGGCTCCCCAGGGAGCCACGGCACACAGTTTGGGAACCACTGATTTAAGGCATGGATGGCATTGGATTGAGTTGGGGAAGTGTGTTTTTTTGGGGTGGGCTTTCTGATGTTGGTTGTCTTAAAGACATGCTTTTGTTGTGTGTGTCTGGTGTGTGTTGGTGTGCAATGCATGCACCCTACAGACCTTTTTTGGGGCCTGTGAATGTTCGTATTTGCATTATGTTGCATTAAAAAGGCAGATCAGTGTGCTTTAGCATGCATCCTTTACCTGGCTTTTATAGGCCTTTTGTCAGCTCCTGGTGTTTCCCAGGCCCCCTGCTTGTTTGTGATTTGTGAGTGTCCATGTGGCTGGTGGCCTTTTTTTGTGTTGGGAGTTATTAGTGTCCTGCTTTTGCCATATAGGCCTGCATGGTTTTCCTATTGGCTTACTGCTTCCATCCATCCACCCCCTTTGCCAGCAGCAGCTCCATGGATGCTGAGATGCTCAAATAATTTAATGGCAAATATGGTCCACCCCATTCCATTACATTTTTATTTTGGTGGTTCTTATTAACTTTCCTATCCTTCCTGAGAGTGTAGTGTGTGACTGTACACAGTAGTATAACATAGCCCTTGTTCAAAAAAAGTCATAAATGGCTAGACTATATCTTTTGTTTGCACTAGTACAGTAGTAAGTAACTGAACCACAACAACAAATGCAACATTTCACTGATGTTCTTCCCCTGGCTTATTTGCTTTTAGGTGCACAAAAAGCCAGAGGAGGAGGTGTCATCAGCATCACCCGGCTACCCGTTGTACTGCCAGCCAGCCAGAAGTCCTGCTGCGCATCACGTCCACGTGTGACCAGAACTTGTTGTGCATCTGCATCCTGCCTGACATCTGAAAAAGATGGCCCCAAAGAAAGGTACCAGGTCCAGTACCAAGAAAGTTGCCGGTGAGAAGAAGGAACAGAAAAAGGAAGTGCCATTAACCACGACTGGTGGTGTGCCGGCCAATGTTTTTTTTGGCACCAAAAAAGTTACGCTTGCAGCAGCGTTGTCCAGGAACCAAGCTGGGAGCAGCACCTCAGCACCAGCAGTCCAACCCCACCAACCTAGGCCCAAGGGCTTTAGTGTCGCAGAGGTAGCCAGTCTACTAACGAGCAGCGATGTTGAAGAAATGTCATTATCGCAAAGTAGTACACAATCAACGCAGGCGCAAACTCAGCAGATAAGTGTGTAGCCGCAACAAGAACAGCAGCAGCCGCAACAAGAACAGCAGCGGCCGCAACAAGAACAACAACGGGTGCAACAAGAACAGGAGCTGCCGCAACAAGAACAGCAGCGGCCGCAACAAGAACAGCAGCAGCCGCAACAAGAACAGCAGCAGCCGCAACAGCCCACCATAGTAGTTGTTGCTCCTGACGTAGGGGCATTTCATGAAATTTCGCTTCCTGCAGACAAAGTGGAGCAAAGTCAAACCACTGTTTCAGAAGATCTATTGTCTTCCAGACCACCAGCAAGGAAAAGGAGGCTTAGTCCATCATCTTCTTCTTCAAGCCCCGCTTCTGATGATCGTGATGCCACTTGGCACCCACCAGCTCAGTCTGAGAGTGATATACGCCACAAGACAATGCTTCTGAAAAGGAAGGTCCCAGAAAAACTTAGAGTTATGGAGGTAGATGTAGAAGAGTGGGGTGATGTTTTTTTTTTTTTCTTTTGGTCCTCATTTTTCGCCCTTGGTTACCAATAGAGGCGCAAGAAGAGAGACATACTGTCGCAGAGAAACTGGTGGAGGCGCAAACCTGTTTGTAGGATATCGCATCCCAGTATTGTCTCAATACTCCCATAGCACCTCCTTAAGGCAACCAATAAAAGAGAAAGAGTGGTATTGGTACAGTCAAATACCCATTGCTAATGTCGAGAACGCCCTGATGGGTATACCAACACATGGAGTTCCCAAGCAGCTTAATCATTGGACCATGGGGGAAAAAAAAAAAAAACCCAAAGCCCGATGTTCCGATTACGCCCAGTTCAACAGAAGCCAGAAACTTCTCTTGTCAGGATTACCATCTCTTGTTAAATCAACTTTAGAGGTTTGTAGAACTGAAGTGCGCCAGTCCAGCAAAGTAGGTGGAGTCGGGTCCTTCCATTTTCTACAAATTTCTCTTCTAGCCAGCAATATGCAGTAGAAGAGGAGATTTTTCGCTGGGCCCCGAACCTCAGGTGAAACTCCAAAAATTACCAGAGAAGAGGTTATCAAGACTTCAAAACCCAAAGCAGTTGAAAGTGATAGTCTTATCGCATTCCAATAAGGGAGCAGAAAAGAAGGCTCAAAGAACATATGTATATCTGAGGCAGCTATTAGCCCACATTTAGGACATGCCACTAAAGAGTCTTTAGAACATTTTGAAAGTCTCTGTGGCGAGTAGTATGTAGGGTAAAAAGGTGGTTCCTACGGAGCCAAGCAGGTTTCACTATATCCCACATGATCTTAAAATATGTAAACCACAAATTCTCGATGTTTTGGTCAGTAATGGAAGAAGCCCACAACAGCTCTGGCAGTTGGAATTCGCCATCCACTTCTTCTAGTAGTAGTTCATACCATAGTGAAACCTCCTTTCTGGCTGGTGGCTTATCCAATAAATATGTCACTAGATTACTATCTCCTCCTAACACGCATCTGCCCTTAGCAGAAATCTGTGAGTGTACCCAACTTGCAATCTGAAGGAACTTAAACCTGGAGACTTCCGGCCCTATTTTAGATAGCAAAGCTTCCCATGGAAGCAAACAGCCTTCCACAAATAAGTCCCCCAGACCTCCAAACCTGCCTCTCTCAATGGTATTGCAAGACTATCCAAGAGCCAGTCCGGGCTACCCGGTGAGTTCCACAATGGTGACCTGCTTGAAAAATAACCAATCTTTATAAAACACCTAAGTTTACCCCATGTTTTTGCGATGTCTTGCAACATCTTCAATTTCACCTTTTTTTAAAGTTTCGGATCACCAAATTTAAACAAAAAAACCCTATTGGGTCACACCCTCTCCTCTAAGTAATGCTGCAAACATACATCCAATTCCAGAATTTATGGGCATTTTTAGCAGCATCCTAGCATGGGAAAGTTGAAATGCCCATGCATATAGTTGTAAATCAGGCGCCGCTAAGCCCCCCTTCTCTCTATGCCGCCTAAGTTTTTTCCAGGCAATCCTGGGTGTGTGGTCATTCCATGAAAGAACTAATATTACTCTGAAGTTTAGTTATCAAAGAGTGTTCAAAAAATAAGGGAATGGTGTTAAACAAAAATGAACATTTTGGCAAAATAGACATTTTTATTAAGTTTACTCTGCCCAAAATTGATATAGGAAGCGAAGACCAAGATCGCATAAGTCTTCGACATTCCTTGGCAAAATTAGAAAAATGTAATGGTACAATTTTATTTATATCCTTGACAATATTAAGGCCTAGATACAGCAAGCTAGAGCTCAACTGAGCCCCTGCCACTGAAGGACTGGGTTATTCTTAAGACCCAGCGGTGCCAGGGAACAACACCTGAAACCTTCGTGGGTTACCTGTTCTGGCGTACTAAACACAGAGACACGGGACACTTCCAGCGACGTCAGAGATCAGCGTTTATTTACTGCAGGGACACAGAGGTCACAAGAAGTACACAACGTGTAGGTTCTCGGAGACTGCTTCAAATTCGTAGAAGTGGATCGGTCCTTTTATACAAGTTTTTGCCATAGCCCAGTATGGCGAACAAAGGTTACAACTCAGTTCCCACAATAAACTTCAAAAGGGTCGCGTTCATGTTTCAGGATGCCGGAACATAATTACAACAGTCTTGCCGGTTCCCAACTGTAAAAACATATTTCCTCCGCAATAAACACATTTTATCCCAACCGTAAACACATTAAGAGGAAGGACGAAAAACAGATGCAAGGAAAGGACAAGGATGCACAACAGGTTAGAAAAGAGTGTTAGGGGCAATAAAGGAAACTTGATAGAAGGGTCAAAGACCTCGTGTCTAATGTATGCGTGGCTGAAACAATAGACCGGAGCGGCAAGATGAGCCTTGAGCGGGGCCATCTGCCTCAGTCGTGTCATCTCCCTCATCGTAAAAGTCACCTCAAAGGAACACGTGTCCCTCGTACAAGCTTGAGAGTCCCAGGGTCACGAAGCGGACAAAGCCCGTTCGCTGACTACCTGAGGGCAAGAAACAAAATGGATGCTGTATCTAAAATGGAACCCAAGGGTTCGGATGAACAAACCCAAAAATGAGACGAACCATACGTGGCTGCATAGCGAAACTTCGTACACCCACTATACTCGTCATTTGCGGTTCGTAGATACCAAACTCATCCATATTCGTCACTACTCAAAAGTGCCGTCCCGTCTCACACGGAACCTCAGACGCTCCTTTTGCCCTCATGTAGGCAAGCACTAGTCAAGATCGGAGTCTATGTCAATATTCATCAGATCGTTCAGCTGCTGCTGGAACATCATTCTATTCATCAACGTCTCCTTGGTAACAGATGGCCGCCTTATACACGTCGTAGCACATAGGCCACATAGGGCAGGACCACACTGTACACAAAGACAACACGTGAACAGAAAGGCTACAACAGCCCCTACGATCATTAGAATCTCCCAACCCCAGGTTGACATCAGGCCCCAAAACCATCCTAGGAGCGTCCAATTGCCTTCGTCCACATGTATGGACTCGGAAATCTTGTGCAACTTCGAGATGGCTTGGTATACAGTTGGAGCGTTGTCAGGAATAAAAATGCAACAACTCGAATGGATAATTTTACACACACCCCCTCTATCTGCAAGAACAACGTCTAGAACCATACGGTTCTGCAACGTCATGAGTCTATCCGCCTGTAGTTCAGCTGTTAGGTTACCAAGGGCATTTGCAGTAATATTAGCAGTCGACTCAACCACACGGGTCAACTGTCTTAGGTTCCTACTATTAACCATAGGTCCCCAAAACGGCAAGAAACCCTTAAAGAAGTCTCCTGCTTCTTGACCAGCAGTATCCTCTTTGCTAATAACGCCTCTCACAACTCTGGTTTTGTGGTAGTCTGAAGCAACTGTGAAAGTCGGAGGTAAAAGATTCGCAATATAACAGGTACCCGAAAAGTCGCGGGGTAACCATGTATATGCGCGTTCATAACATACAAAATAGGTGCCCTTAGCAGTCAGAAAAACAGGGGAGGAGAGCATCGGTAGAACATACGTATCAGTGCAAGCACTGTTCCCAAGTTGTGCTCTCGGGTTTCGACCCAAGCCTTTCAAGCAGAAATTACCAAGGTGCGGTACAATCCATATCGGGGACGAGCTCTTAAGCTGTCTATCACCCACTGACGTACTATACTCAGCCTCGCTCAAATCCTTATATGCCTGCACTTCTTCATCCGGAATGAGTGATGCATCAAAAACATCTCTATCCAGATCCGCTATTGCTATCGCCAAAGGCTTGTGGTACGGCCCAGGACCAAAATTGACAGATCGTGGCTCTCGACTGGGGTAGGAATCTAGTGCACTACGGAACATAGTTTGGAATGCTCGAGCTGAACCCTGGGAGCTGTAAGGAAGGACCAAGTACGGAATACCCCTATCCATGGTGTGTGGCATTAACCCACATACCCAACAATTGGTAGTATTCACCACCAACTGATGCTGATGTAGGAGTTGAACAAAGGAATTATTCATGAATTCCGCACATCTAACCTGCTCATGTTGAGGCAAAGGATGAAAGGAATGTGGGGAGACAGTGGTGAGGGAACTTAGGTTAGGAGAAAAGGTAGGTGAAACAGAAGGCAAAAACAACGGTACTCCAAAATACACTCCACCCACCAATAACATAGATACGGTCAAGAACAGTAGAAACACCTGAAACAAAAAACATTTTGTTCGTACAACCCTCCATAGCTCTAATCTCTGTGCCGACACCCTTTCTTCTTCCCACAGCTTAGAGAATGCCATCCTCTACAAACCGTCCGTGACGTTCTTGACGCACTTCGTTCTGAGTAGCGATTATCAATCCCCAGGAGTTCCCAGGAATCGACAAAAGTAACCGACCTAACGTCAGAAACCTGCTAAACAGAAAGGAGTACCCGCACGGCCCTACGGTAACCCGGATGGAGAGGTTTCCTCGAAACGTTCAGTTTTATTACAAATCTCTTAGCAGTGGAAAAGCACATAAGAACTCAAAAAGAAAGGATGTAATTGTCCATAGTATTCGTAACGTCAAAAAAAACAAATATACTACTAATTTTTATTAGTCCTTGAACGAAGAAAGTATCGACTTCTTCCAGGTCGAGTTTGCTCTACAAACAATTGTTCAGCTGGCGCAACAGTGTTCGATGACGTGGACAACGAGTCAGACCTTGGGTTCTC
Source organism: Triturus cristatus (assembly GCF_964204655.1). Lineage (NCBI taxonomy): Eukaryota > Metazoa > Chordata > Amphibia > Caudata > Salamandridae > Triturus > Triturus cristatus. Next base: position 26,644,131 of record NC_140593.1, on the reverse strand, counting down.
TGCTACTGATGACTCCACATGTGGGTTTGGCAGTGACGAATCCTCCTCCACAAGCTGAGCGTCACTAAACGGCACAAAGTGCAAAGGAGTCTCAGTTTCTGTGGCCGAAATCCCAGTCCTCACCCAACCGTCAGTTGGTAAGGGGATCGGTACCTTCTTTGTGTGGCTGGCATGGGCCCAGTTTTTCCGGCCCTCCAGTCGAACCGCTGTCCTCGTCGTCAACAAAACTTGATAGGGTCCGACGAATCTTGGCTCCAAGTTACGCTTCCGACCGAAATTTTGGGTAACAACCCAGTCCCCTGGCCGGAGCTGGTGTCCAGGACCCTCTGTCTGCGCCGGTAGAGCTTCAAGGACCTGTTGATGGATTAACCGTAGTTTAGTGGTCAAATCATGCAGATAATCAATCAACATTGGATACTCAAGACTATCAAAAACCCTCGGCCTCGGGACACCCCAAATATTCGCAGGGCGGCCGAACACAATCTCATATGGGCTAAGCCATACTCGCGAGTGCACAGTCGCTCTGGTCGACAGGAGAGCCAGAGGCAAGGCATCAGGCCATGACAGTCCAGTCGTAGCTTGGATCTTAGCGAGTTTCAGCTTCAGGGTACCATTGTACCCTTCAACCAAACCCGCTGCCTGAGGATGGTTAGCACTGTGGAATTTCTGTCGAATTCCAAGGCCCTTACACACACTCTGCATCACACTTCCCACAAACTCGCTTCCATTATCCGACCACACAATCCGTGGCATTCCGTACCTAGGAAAGTACTCCTTCAGCAGGATTTTTGCTGTGGACAGGGCAGTATTATCCTTAAGGGGATAGGCCTCAATCCATCTGGAGAACGCGCAAACCACAACCAAAACATACTTCAGGTTATTGCATCTCTCCATATGGATAAAGTCCAACTGGATAACCTCAAAGGGACAAGCAGGATGAGCGAAATGACCAGGCGGAGTGGGGGTGCCCCTTCCGGGATTGTGCATCAAACACACCATACAATTCTTAACCACTCTCTCAGCACATTTAGCAATACCATCATTCTTCCATACAGGAGACAAGAACTTACATATTCCTTTTGCACTAATATGTGACAATCCATGAGCCATCGTCACAACAGCTAATACATACGCATCTGGTAACATCCACCTCTGACATTCCGTCAGATCAACCCAACATCCATGCGTATCCAATCTTGCTGTGTTTTCTTTCCACTTGGTCTTTTCAGCTTCAGTGGCCTCGTTCTGAATTGCTTTCACACTCTCAACAGTATTTTCACACATACCAGTCTCCATCGGCCACCTTGCTGAACTCGTGACATACATTCGAGTCGCAAGATTCTTAGCCGTTTCCTTAGCAATCTCATCCGCAAACGCATTACCACGACCAACATCATCCGTCACTTTCCGATGTGCACTACATTTCACGATCGCCACTTGTTTAGGCAATGCAAGTGCATCCAAAAGATCATTCACGAGCTGCCCGTGTTGGATCTTCGTACCATGCGATGTCATAAATCCTCTTTCTCTCCACAATCTTCCGAAATTATGCGCAACACCAAATGCGTACTGACTGTCAGTAAACACATTCACTCGCTTTCCCTTAGACAAAACACACGCTCTTGTCAATGCAATTAATTCTGCCGCTTGTGCTGAATTCTGGTTCAATCTCGCAGTTTCCACAACCGTGCTCAACGTCACCACAGCGTACGCAGTCGTCACATCGCCATTCGACAATTTGAAACACGAGCCATCCACATACAGGGTACCATCGGGATACGCCAAAGGAGTGTTTTTCAGGTCCACACGACCTTTTGTTTCTTCCTCAGTCCGTAAATAACAATCATGTGGCAGTACATCATCTGATTCCATATTAATCGGCAACAATGTCGCCGGATTCAGTACATTACAACGTTTGATCTGTATATGACTTGCCAAAAGGGTCAGCTCGTACCCAGACAACCTTGCACTCGTCAGATGTTGAGTCTTTGTCCGATTCAAGAGCGTATCAACTGCATGTGGAACCATCACTATGAGCATATTATCCATGACCAGACCTGCGGATTGTCGAATAGACGCCGCCGCTGCAGCTGTCGCCCTCAAGCAACTCGGCAACGCTCTAGCTACCGGGTCTAAGGTGGAGGAAAAATATGCACACGGACGCTGTTTATCACCAAATTGTTGCGTTAAAACACTCAATGCACAACCGTCCCTCTCATGGACGTATAATGTGAAAGGCTTACTGTAATCAGGAGTACCTAACACAGGAGCCGAACACAGTGCATCGCGTAGTTCAGAAAAACTTTTCTGACATTCCTCCGTCCAAGGCAAAGGAGTTGAAACGTCCTTGCACGTGAGGGCTACCAATGGCTTCGCTAACAGTGAAAAGTTCGGGATCCACTGTCTGCAATATGACGTGATACCTAGAAAGGCACGCACATCTCTCTGAGTTGTTGGCACAGGCATTCGAACAATTGCTGCAATTCTTTCAGGGGTCAACCTTCTTCCCGCCTTTGACAATAAGTGACCTAGATAGGTTACTTCTTGACAACAATATTGCAGTTTGGAAGGTGACACTCTATGATGTAAGTCACAAAGATGCTGTAACAGTGACACTGTAGCGGCTCTACAAAGCTGTTCAGTGTCAGCAGCTACCAACAGATCATCAACGTACTGAATTAAGGCCGCACCAGCCGGTAACACAAACGTATCAAGTTGACTCTTAAGAGCTTGACTGTAGATCGATGGACTCTCACAGTAGCCCTGAGGTGCGCGTTTGAACCTGAAGCTGCGACCACCTAATGAGAAACCGAACAAGTCTCTGCTTTCCTCGGCAATCGGAATGCTAAAGAACGCATTCTTCAAATCGATTACCGAGAACCATGATGCAGTGGCTGGAATCAAAGTCAGTAAAGCCGTAATGTCTGGCACCACAGGAAACTGTGGAACAACAATTTTATTCACTTCCCGTAAGTCGATAACTAGACGGTACACGGGAGGCTTGGAGGGATCCGTTCGTTTCAGAATAGGCAACACGGGACTATTGCACACATTACCCCGTGTCTCCTCAATAACATCCTTACCGATCAAATCGTAAATGATCGCTAATAGTGCCCGTTCACCATCAAGGGAAATGCGATACTGGGGTATGCGCGGCAAGCGCGCACCAACTTTCAATTGAACAACATAAGGTGGTATATCCAGCAGGCCCACGTCGTTGGGACCTGTCGCCCACAAGGAGTCCGGAAGAGATCTCACTTCCGATGGGAGCTTATCGACCGATAAATACATAGGGGAAATCACGCTCTTACCCAACGTAAGCTCCACACCCGTAGGAGAACAGTACAAAGTCGCATGCAACCTTTTCAACAAATCTAAGCCCAAAAGATTCTCACCACAACCAGTAGTCAAAATCAAAGGAGCCTCTAGCTCATGAGACCCAATTGTAAGGGGCAAAGGGCTAGAAACTGGATTGCTAACGGGGGCGCCAGAAAATCCAACGGAAACATTCGTTAAGCCAGACAAAGGCGCGCCAGGGAGTTTCGAATGCATGATGGAACTTTTTGCTGCACCAGTGTCCAACAGAAAAGGCTCAACGACGCCCAAAGTGGCTACTGCAACATAAGGCCCTCTCTGATCAACCGGAACTGATACTTCTCCCTTCCTTTGTCTATGGCTGTCCTAGTAGATATCATCCGTATCAACATCACACCCAACATAACAGTCATCCACATGATACTGTGCAGACCGAACGGACGGCGGGTCGCGCCTATCGAAACAATTTTGCGAGTCCGCAGACGTTGCAAAGCGTTCAGCCTGATTCTGGGTAACTCCACGACCTCTACCACGGGAAGCCTGTTGAGGGCCACTACGTCCTCCTCGAGCCGACACACCATTGTTCCTATCACGGAGAACCGGACAATCAAACTTCAGATGGCCCTCCCCACGACAATATGCGCATTGATTATATCCCAACACAAAGCGAGGTGCGGGAGAGGCATTTCGCGTCTGCGATCTGGAGAACTGTGATTGTGATCGATTTAGTTGCTGTGTATCACTGAAATTCGAACGCGGAGGATAGGCTTGCTGCAATAAGACCTTTGTTTTAAGATCCTTTGTTTTCTTATCTGCACGCTCACTTTCCTCCTTTTCTCTATTTTCGTAATATTGGGCCGTAGCCAATATTTGAGCGGTGGTAGAAACAGCCCACGAACTCTCAGAATTCTTCAACTTGTTGCTAAGCTCGGGCAACAGGTTCGATACAAACTTATCGACAAACAGCCGCTGACCACCCTCGGAACCCATGTCCTGACCACTATGATCAACAAACGCTTCCTCAAATCTCGTAAAGAAATCAGAAACGCTTTCATCCCTCTTTTGCTTGCATGCTGATAATTTGTCCCAATTGACGCGCATCGCTGGCATAAGCGTTTTCATGAGAGTAATTATCCTCTGAGGCAAAGCCACAATAAGCTGTTCAGGCTTAGCCCCACTGACCTGCTGGGCGTCTGCCGCCGTAAGGGCAGCCCAGTCACCGCCTAACTCGGCTACATGATTCTCGTGACGAATTTTCGCCCAAATCGGCTGAGGCACCACATTGCCAAACAACATGTCGATATCAGCAAGGTTCATAACGGTAGCATCCACCAATTGGGACAGCTCCTTATAATAACCTGCAGGATTCTTACGGGGATCAGGCAAAGATTGCTTCACTTGTAAAACTTCCGATCGTTTCCAAGGGAGGTGTATCCACACTCGCTGGAAACGGCCTGGGACAACAGGGTTAGCATTAGGATCACCTGGCATCCACACTGGGGGAACTTCTCGCATAGGATATTGACCAGGTTGTGCCATCCATTCTGCAGTCTCGTCCTTAAACAACGCACGAGGTTGCACTGTACATCGAAAGGATAACAAACGCTCTAGAGCCTCTCGAACCTTATCACCTACAATTACACCCGTAGCAAACCGATGCTGTAGCTCGGAAACCTCAGATGGTACATTATCAGCCATATCATCGTCCCACTCCTCCTTCAACGATTTACACAGTTCCTCAAACACAAATCGTTGCGTGGGCGCATTAAACTGAGAAAACGTTTCAAACACTATACATGAGGTGTATTTAACAGGGTTACGAATCCATCTACGTGCCGTTTTCACCAACGATTCACGTTCCCTACCATCAGGAAGCTGACTGCGCCTTTGAGCGACATCTGAAAGAGTCGAGCCAAGTATCGGCCCAAAAAGCGGAGAATAAAGAGAAGCAACAGCAGTCAGGAGACGACTACGAACAGAAGGAGAAGAGGAAGAAGATGCAGACGCAGCAACAATAGGGGTGGAAACAGTAGAAGTAGACGCAGCAGCAGGAGCAGCGAGAATGACAGGCTGAGGAGGGACTTGGAAAGGCGCAGTAGGGAGAGAAGCCGGAACAAGAGGATGCACGATCTGTGGCCCAAGGGGATTTGGGAGAGCGGGAGGAACGGCGGGCTGACCAGCAGCCGCCAAAACAGCGGGTTGAGGAAGAGGTGGACGCACGGGACCCATAACATCGGGAGCATAGGGAGGTGGCGATTTCATCAGATAAGACAAGAGCGAATCCTCCACCGCTTCTTCTCCTGTCTTATCGATATTAGAAGGTAGCACCGGATAACACTTATCCACTGCCATATGGTGAAGCCGAGCACTAACTTCCTGCTCCTTCTCATCTCTGTCTAACTGATACTGTTCTGCATTTCGCATCACCGTAATAACACCTTCTCTCTTATTTTTCTTATTCTGTTTGATTTCTTTCTGCTTGGCCTCTTTCCGCCATAACCGGAAGGAATCAAACATGGCCGGCCTAGCTTTCTTTTTAAACAATTTAGCTTCCAAATTATCTAGAACGGCAGTCTCGAAACTACCATGAGATGGCCAACTAAGGACGCCATCATTTTTAGTGTAACGGACCCAATATTCATTATATATGATAGGACCCACGCCATGACGACTATAGAGCTCGTAAATCGGAGTTCCAACCGGAGGTATCGGACATGAATCCTCCAGCCGGGAATCCATGCTACAACATTTGAGAAACCCAAACAAAGTACTACGGCCAGGCATCGCGCACACTAGGCGAGTATACAAACTTCAAGGGCTATCGAATTACGATGTCCTCGCAAAAATGCAAGACCCTCGGTTTTTGGCAATTGCAATCGTCAAATAAAACCCAACAACTAAGAACCACGAATGCTATGGAACCATGCAAACAACAAAGCAACACTGGGAGCGACCCACAAATACTTAACTGAGAGAACAATGGCGTCACCAGGAAGGCCCGTTGATCGTCTCGCCGTACAAAGGACTACGCCAGGCGCCAAAACAGGTCGACAGTCAGGGCATCGGTCCGTCGCAGCCGTCAGGAGGCGGGGATCTTCGCGGGAAAAGACGTCGGGCCACTTATTTCGACAACTGGATCGATGAAGCGGGGTGCACCTTCCCTCGGAGATTTCACACGAAGTTCCTCACGATCGTCGGGCTTTGGACCGGTACCGTTGATGTCGCCCCACGTTGGGCGCCAACTGAAGGACTGGGTTATTCTTAAGACCCAGCGGTGCCAGGGAACAACACCTGAAACCTTCGTGGGTTACCTGTTCTGGCGTACTAAACACAGAGACACGGGACACTTCCAGCGACGTCAGAGATCAGCGTTTATTTACTGCAGGGACACAGAGGTCACAAGAAGTACACAACGTGTAGGTTCTCGGAGACTGCTTCAAATTCGTAGAAGTGGATCGGTCCTTTTATACAAGTTTTTGCCATAGCCCAGTATGGCGAACAAAGGTTACAACTCAGTTCCCACAATAAACTTCAAAAGGGTCGCGTTCATGTTTCAGGATGCCGGAACATAATTACAACAGTCTTGCCGGTTCCCAACTGTAAAAACATATTTCCTCCGCAATAAACACATTTTATCCCAACCGTAAACACATTAAGAGGAAGGACGAAAAACAGATGCAAGGAAAGGACAAGGATGCACAACAGGTTAGAAAAGAGTGTTAGGGGCAATAAAGGAAACTTGATAGAAGGGTCAAAGACCTCGTGTCTAATGTATGCGTGGCTGAAACAATAGACCGGAGCGGCAAGATGAGCCTTGAGCGGGGCCATCTGCCTCAGTCGTGTCATCTCCCTCATCGTAAAAGTCACCTCAAAGGAACACGTGTCCCTCGTACAAGCTTGAGAGTCCCAGGGTCACGAAGCGGACAAAGCCCGTTCGCTGACTACCTGAGGGCAAGAAACAAAATGGATGCTGTATCTAAAATGGAACCCAAGGGTTCGGATGAACAAACCCAAAAATGAGACGAACCATACGTGGCTGCATAGCGAAACTTCGTACACCCACTATACTCGTCATTTGCGGTTCGTAGATACCAAACTCATCCATATTCGTCACTACTCAAAAGTGCCGTCCCGTCTCACACGGAACCTCACCACAGGTTCAGGATCATTCCAAACCATGATGTCAGTTTTAGAGGCATGAATCTTGTAACCTGATACTTTACCAAAATCTAGAGCCAAGGCAATCACTGAGGGGAAAACCGTACGTAATTCTGAGGAAAAAACAAGAATATCATCCGCGTATAGGGCTACCTTCTTTCCCCACCCCCCATAAGTGAAAGGCTTAATGTTATGCTCATCTCTCAGCCGTTGAGCGAAGGGCTCAATGTATAAATCAAATAGGAGGGGGAAAAGAGGGCAGCCCTGACGTGTACCACGCGTAATGTTAAATGACTTACGCAACTCTCCGTTTACCAACAAAGAAGCCGAAGGATTCTGATATAGGAGTCTCACAGCTCGTCGGAATCTCTCCCCGATGTTAAACCTACCCAAGACCCTCGACAGGTACACCCAGTTCACCCTATCGAAGGCCTTGGTGGCGTCCAATGTAAGTACAGCCAATGGGAGAGACTCCATAGCTGCCATATCAATGGCTGCTATAAGATCATATGTCAACTCATACAGTTGTTGACCCCTCACAAAACCCTTCTGATCTAAATGCAAAACCCCCGTTGCTACTGCTCCCAGTCTAAAAGCCAAAACTGATGCAAAAATCTTGTAGTCAGAGTTTAGGATGGAAATCGGTCTATATGAGCTGCAACATGTAGCTGGCTTTCCTGATTTCAATATTAGAGTTATGGAAGCATTATTCCATGAAATAGGAGGAGACAATCCTTCCCGAAGAATCTGGTTAAACAAAGCCGTAAGAAAAGGGAGAATTATTGTCACCAGGGCAGTATAGATTTCAGATGGCAAACCGTCTGGGCCGGTTGCCTTACCCTTCTTGCAGTTTAAGATAGCACGTCTAACTTCTTCCTGCGCAATCTCCCGATCCAGAGAAATACTCTGTTCAGGCGTCAGTTCAGGAAGGGATATTCCCTTCAGCCAGTCTTCCACTTGCACTTCCTCAATATCTTTATCTTTGTGATATATGTTGCTAAAGAAATCCCGAAACGCTCCTCTAATATCTTCATCGGAAGAGTATGTTACACCCCCAGAAATAATTGAATCTATATTATTTCTAACCTGGTCGGTTTTTGCCTTCCAAGCTAACAACTTCCCTGCCCCCTCTCCATATTGGAAGTGAGCTAATTTGCTCGCCTCCCACCTCTCGAGGACCCGTGAATTCAAGACTGAACCCAGTTCACCTTTCAGGACAACTAACTTGTTCTGCCACTCCTGTAAAGTGTTAGCAGGGACGTCCGGATGCGAAACTATTTCTGCTTGCACTCTAGCCATCTCAGCCTCCAAAGAGCAACCAATTCTCTATAGATCTTTTTCTTATATGTGGCCTTGTTCGTTATCATGCCCCTTAAAAATGCCTTAAATGCATCCCATACCCACTCAGGGGAAGCTGAACCAATGTTGTTATCCATAAAATTCTGAACTTCTATTTTAAGAAAATTAATAACCTCCGATGACAAAAGCAAAGAGCGATCAAAGGCCCAGCTTCTCGTGTTTTTTTTAGAAAAGCCCTCCAATTCTAAATAAACGGCCGCATGGTCCGAAAGATGAAATGGGAGATATAGTCAATTCTCGACTGATGATGGTACTTATGGTTACCGAATGAAACACCTCTTTGTTGCCCTGATTTTACCCTCCAGATGTCTACATAACCTAACTGTTTCATATTATCAAGCAAAAAAACTCCTAGTCTTAGACAAAGTTATAGCTCGACTGGTCGGGGACTTATCCAATATAGGATATAAAACAATATTAAAATCTCCTGCTATGATGACTGGCTCTGGGAATGAGAGCAGGTGGGAGAAAATGGTTTTCAGGACTGAAGGATCATCGCAATTAGGACCATAATATCCTACTATAGTAATAGGGGATCCAGCTATAATTGCAGATACAATAACCCATCTACCCCCTGAATCTACCATCTTAGAAACTAAGCTTGCGTTAACAGATATCTTAAAAAAGATTGCTACACCCCTAATGTGTGTTGTTTGCGAGGTCATTACGCAAAATTCAATCCATCTATTCTTTTTAACCACAGAAAGCAACTCACATTCCGTTAGATGAGTCTCCTGGAGTATAATCACCTGTGCGTCTGAGTCACGAAGATATTGCATTATCTTATTTTTCCTAGGACTAGTGCGCAGGCCATTAATATTCCAAGAGATAATCTTCAACTTACTCATAACATAGAAATCCTCCCACCATCAACATCACCATCCCCATACCAGTTACCCAACATTTCAAAAGCAAAAACAAAACAAACCCAATAGCCATCTTCATTAGAAAATAGAAAGATGACCATACAACACTACAACAATGGCAACTCTTCAAAACATAAACAAAAACAAGGACGATAATGAGGAATTATTTGGGGGTTTTTACCCAATGCAACCCATCCCTGTACCCTGCTCTACCCCTCACCCTCCCATGGGAAACCCTTACCCTATCTATCTGGAAATTCCAGAAGGTAGTGCCCCTCACTGAGTTCCCGTCCTACAACTCCCTATGCAGGATAGCCAACTACTTACTGCGTACTATGATGTATACGCCCGTACTTATATAACCACATATTACTAAGTGTCTATTCTCGTACTAGTTTCTCATACACTCATGCTACGCTTGCCCTGAAACCCCCTTATCTTTCCCCATAAACATTAGTAGCTCATCTGCTGCCAGCACCTATCTAATAGTATGCATTTTATTTTTATACATGATTTTTAGTGCAGCAGGAAAAACTAATTGGGCCACTGCACCATAGCCTCTGAAAGCTTCGAGCCTCCTTCCGAACTCCCATTGCTTATCTAGGGTGGTCCTGGAGAGATCAGACCGGATCTGAAAATTATACCCCTTCCCTCTTACAGATTTCTGCTTAAGGGCCAGATTGAGAATAGCCTCCTTAAGAGAATATGTATGAAAATTCACAAAGATCTTCCTTGGCTTAGTTCTTTGGGGATTTTTCCTGAAAGGATCCCTATGAATACGCTGAATGTCTAAGGTTAACTCTTCCACTGATTGATCTAATCCCAGGGATTATTTCAACAGTGAGATGATATAGTTCTTAATATCTAAGCCTTCACTATCTTCCGGGACATTCAGAATACGGAGGATGTTGCGTCGAGCATGATTTTCTAAAGTCTCCATTCTCTCAGCCAACATCATATCCTCTTTTTTAATCTTAACAATTTCTGCCCTTGCTTCGTCTAAATATAAGGACAGTTCTGTTACAGTAGTTTCCAGTACTTCTGTTCTTGTAGACAGACCGCTGATTTTGCTGTCGAGAGACTCGCAGAAGCTTGTTATTTCAGACTGGTTCGCTGCTGATGTTTCGAACCCTTTTTTAATATCTGCAGACAAAGATGTAAACATACCCTGTAGGAAATTAATTAATGATGTGCTATCACAACCCTCAGCCAGAGGGCCGGAGAGAGCAGACACACATTCTTGCAGAACGTCATGCTGTAGTACCTCACTACTAGATGACCCCAATAAAGAATTTGGTGGAACCACTAAGGGTGATGGTTCTAACTGTAAGGCAGGAGGAGAAAGAAGATACAAAGGCTCTGGAACTTCTGGGGTGCAAGTAGGAGACACACATATTTTTAAAGCTCCATCTGCCATTACGTCCACCTTTCCCACCAACTCACCTGCACCATCTAAAGTACCCACATCTACAGCGACTATGCTAGTTTCCAAAACCGCTGACATGCTGCCAGATGTAGCTACAGAATTCACATGAGTCACCTCATTGGGGTCTAACAATGCCATAGAGATCAGCGTATTTCCTGAAGACTCTTTCCCAGGGTACTGCTCCGCAAGATGTAAAACCTGTGGAACTACCTTGAAGTAGGAACGCAGAGACGGGGTTATCTTTGACCCAGCGTTGATAATGGGTTTGGGACCTTTGGAGGCCTTGACTACTTTGCTTGTATACGCTCTCTTAGCTTTAACCTGTCCAGTCAAAAAAGATGACATTTTTCTTCTGTTTGATGGACTCGCGGAGTTTAACACAGAGAACGATTGCTTGGGTTCTTTTCTAAAATCAGAACCAGGGTCATTCTTACCACTTGCAGCCTCTATTTTTTTGCTCTTCTTAATCCCCTTGCAAATTAATCCGCGCTTACCCCTTGTTTGCCCTGAAACTTCCACCAGGGCTCTATTACCCGTAGGTTCAAGGCAAGCTGCAGTGATGTTATCTGCCCCCCTGGAACCTCCTACCAGTGATGTTGCTGCGTTAGCAATTTCTCCTACCGCACTCAATGCACTAACACGGGAGCTGGCGGCTGCACCACGGGAACCGCGGATGAGGCTGCGGGTCCTTCGCCCCCGTTGCAGCTCCAGGGCGGATAGACTCCAGCGCCGCAAGCTTTTAACAGCCTGCAGAGGCTCCGGGGAGATTGAAGGCTGCGGGAGACGCGGAGAAGAAACTCGATCTGCCGCTTCGGGAGAGCTGAGACATGCCCCATCCGCACACATGGGGCTCAGCGTGGCAACACGTTGGAACTCAACGTATTACATGCTTGATCGTCTGTATGAGCAGTACAGGTCACTCCATGAATATGTCTGGAAAAGAAGAGGGGATGCAACTGTTAAAGGCATGAACCTTGAGATGGAGCAATGGAGCCTAATTAAATGCCTGACTGAGATGCTTTGTCCTTTTGAGGTTTTCACACGTGAAGTCAGCAAGGAGGACTGTACAATGGGCCAGGCTATCCAATTATTGCAAATGCTAGAGCATCAGCTGAAGAAGGTGTCTGAATCATACAAATGTGTAGAGGACAAAAGGGAAGCCTATGACTTGGTGGAGAGCTTAGCCCGTAAATTTTTGTCACAAGGACATTACATTTGTGCCACAATTCTGGATCCACGTGCAAAATTTGGACTGAAGACATTCTTTGCTTTTTCAGAGATTGATGTTGCCCGCTACAAAACGTGTATAGCTGAAGCAGCCAGTAAGTTGGAAAACAAACGGCTGCTAATTAAAAGCCCGCAAGATCAACCCACAAGAAGTACTGCAGGATCACGTGCAACTTCGTTGTCTGAGGGCAGTGCGTTTGGATCACAACACTCACCATCACTATCGACAACAGCAACAATAACTGGATCATTAGGCCCAGTACAATCGTTAGACGATTGGTATGTACAGTTAGGCATTAATAAGCACAGTGCTGATGCACAGAGAAAAGAGCCCGAAAGCTTACCAGCAACACCCCTGAACATTGAGCGGATGGTCCAGGCCTATCTGGACGCCCCAACAGAGGTGTACATTGATCAAAACCCATTGCAGTATTGGTATAGGAAAAGGTCTGAATGGCCACTGCTCAGCAGGCTGGCGAAAAGCTATCTGGCTTGCCCTGTCGCAGGTGTCTCTTCCGAACGTGTTTTTAGTGCTGCTGGTTCCATTGTAACATTGAGAAGGACCAGTCTCTCGCCCAAAAACGTGGAGAGGTTAACAATGATCAAAATGAATCAGCACTTCATACCACCGAATTACACAATACATGAAGCAATGGAGGACGATGAGGACAGCGGCTCAGGTGACGGAAGTAGTGTGTCACATGATTACCTACTACTGGCTGACCCCCTAGAGTTTGAGGACGTGCTATACTTCCCTGACAATTAGGCTTGCACTTACTGTCTTCCTCCCTTTTTTCCCCCTTTATTTGTGTGTCTGTCGTTCCGGTTACAAACTTGTGTATCACAACGAATGCATTACCACCGTCTTCTACTCTTCTTATTTAATATACAAGTTTCAGGTGTCTGCAATTTGACAGTACAGTCCTCCGAATCAAGCTCCTCCGCTCCATCATGCTGAATCTCCCGCCCAAATCCATTGCCCTCATGCCATGAATGATGATTGGATGATGGTAAATAGAAGAACAAATGTAAACTTTCCTAGTCCCGCCAAAAGAAGTGGAGCATGAATCAGATGACTACTATACCTATCCTCCTTTAAGAGCCGAGAGAGACTGCCCATTAACTGAAAATAAGATGGAACAGGTAATGATTGATGCCATGCATTGGACGCAGAGTCGCAGACTGAATGATTTTGTTGTGTTTGTTGTGCACGAAGTTATGTAATTGTGCACTAATCATCTTTCTACAGTACACACTAAACTTAACTCAAGGTGAATTTTCCCCTTCTTGCAGAAATTTGTACTTCTCCTGCAGCTTGGTGATACATTGCTTTTAATTCAATACAGGAAGGGGACTCACTCAATCTGCGCAATGAGTGTGATTGACACAACAGCACTGTCCATGATGATGGTGGCGAAATAGACGGCCCGGTAACTTAAGATGAGAAGGAACAGGTAATGACAATTAATGGGATGCATTGGACACCTGACTCTGAGCGATTGGTGCTTGTGTTTTCCTTGCTTGTTTGGTGTGCACAAAGTGAAGTCATCATAGTAATCTATCTTTCTGTACACACTAAAGACTGACTCAAGTCAATAATATTTCTACTCTTGTTGTGTAATAACAATTTTACTTCTACTGCAGGCCGATCTTCACAGTCAGTCAGTAAAAGTATCGGACATGATGATGAAGTCAGAAGGACGTTTCATGAGTGGCAAAAAACTTAAAAGCCTAAAGGTAAACACATCAACAACAACCACAGCAGACCCAAATGTCTGTGTAGAAGTGGAATAGAGTGTAGCGGTGGGATGACTGCGGTGCATTGATTTACTAACTTAAACTGTAAAATGCTATGTTTGGAATGGATAATATGCTTTGCCTTTGTCCAACTCTAAAAAAAGTACTCTAAAGTTTAAACGTAGGATGTGCTACTGCTAAGCAACGTGCCATCAGGCCTGTCACTGTGGGCCTGCTCTCTCCTATTATTGTTGAAGGTCAATGCTGGAAACAGACTAGAGTAGAGATGATGCATACATGCCTCCTCGGAAAGTGTTCTTGTTGCTCTACACCATAACTTGTGCATTTGTTTCAACTTTGTTTCTCAATATCCCCTTTGGTTTTCCATCTACAATTACAGGCCGGGCCTTGCCTTATACTTGGGAAAACATTACAATGCACACTTACCTTACCAATAAATCGAATTTTTTTTTCCAGCCGGGCTGTGGCGAGTGGCGACACACCCAAGATTGATGGATGAGAGGACCAAGAGGAATGCCGAGATGCAAATCCAGTCCACATTTTTTACCAGGATAACACAGTAACAGTATCAACTTTCATCTTCTTTTAAATAATTTGAATAATTTTTTTTTATACAATCTTTACAACAGTGTGTTCTTGTTGTTGTTATTATCATCATTAGGTTTTCTCTCCGTTTACGATTCTTCCCTACCAATATTTAAAATTTCTATTTGCTATCTGTAAAAGTATTAAGGCCGGAACAACAGAACAAGAAGTGTATGTAACCCGGGTCTCTCATCATCATGCATGCATTTCCTTTTTCTCCCTTAACATATGGATATGGTAGTCTTCAAAGATTGTCGTTTGTTTGTCCATGCATACTGTTTATCAATGTCAAACCTTTCCCAAAACCCCCTTCCCATCCATTCAACAAACCCTAACCCTCTTCCCCCGGGCCGTGTGACTTATTGTCGAGGTGTGACTAAATTTTGTACACCAATACTTAATCACACGCTTGCTGGGGCGGATGTGGCGAAAGCAACAGTACTTCAATTTCAAGGCAGAGCGATGATCTTCTTTTGCTTGCCCACCCATGAGTAGGATATTTTAGAGGTTATTTTATTTAACAAAGGAACATATACCTCAGCATTAATTGCCGGCATTGATTGTATTTGTTTGTTGTCATTCCTCATACACAGCACTAACTGTTAGGCTGTAGGCCTAGTCAAGTGACTCGTCACAACTATAATTTGTAACTCTGTCTAGTAGGCTATCCCAACCACCATTATGTTTTGTTGTAAAATATTTTAGCATATTATTGTTGCTCGGTAAGTTCTGTACTGTACTTCATTCTACTACTCCTCTAACAGTCTCTAACAGTCTCTCAAAGGCGATTGACTGTCTCCTTTTCTTTTTTTGCAAAGGCTGCCGCCCTGCCAGTGTCTACTACTACTACTATACTACCACCACCACCCCAATCATGGCATGTTAGAAAAAGGAAACCATCTTCACCATGCAGCCATTGCTGTGCCTAAGTTAAACATCAAGCACAGGTAAGAGAGAAGTTTGGGGAGGCAGAATTAATAATGGACATGTTTTCAATGAATTCCATTTCACACACCCCTTTGAGTCCAGATAAAGAATGCATAGCCTAGAGGAGAGACTGAAAGTACTAGTAGGACAAGTCAATCAGTGAGGTGTGTCGCATCTATCTGTTTGTGTCTTACACAGTCAGCCAATTATTTAAATCAAACACTGGCTATGGGCGGGCCTGCACCAGCAAGGAAACAGTGTGATGTAAAACAATAACCCCACCTACAAAACATTAACAACATTGCATATATTTAATTTACCCTAACAAAAATAAACTAAAAACCCACAAAAGCTGACCCACCCCTCTCCCTAACACCAACCAATGTCCGTAGGAAAGTCCAGGAGAAAATAGTAGTCCGAAAAGCAAAAACCCAACGCCCAAACCAGTTCCCACCCACCCAAACAAGAATTAAAAATGGGGCAGAACTTGAAGACAGGGACTAAGGTGTGGGGCGGGACTGAAGGAGGACACGCATCTGCTCCTCAAACGGGCGGCGCGGCGTCTGAGGGCGCGGCAGTTGCAGCCACAGTGGGGGGGCACCAGCGATGGCATTGCAGTGGCAGCGAGCAGCTGCCAGACGGTGGTGCCGTACCGCTGGAGGGCTGTGGCTGGGGCCCGGGGCACTGGAGGAGGCTTCAAGTGCTGCTGCAGTCTCCTCCTCCTCCTCTGCCAAGACCACCAGCCGCCTGTATTCATGCTGGATTGCCTCCAGCTTCCGGTGCCGTTTCATGGCGGCCAACTCATTACGATTGAGTTTAGGAGTAGCTGTGTATCAAAAAGAAAAAAACAAGACAATTGTAAAATATACTCTTAGATAAACAGAAAGACAAGTTAATTATTTATACACATAGTGGCATGGTAGAGTAGCACTATAAAGCACAGTAGTACATAACATTTTAAATCTCGCCCGTCCTTCTTCCTTCCACCCGTCTTTCACTTTTTAGCTGAACAGTGCACCAGGTGCTCTTCTCCATAAAACTTTCAAAGCGGAGTTGAAATCAGATAGATGAGGCCATTGGTTACTCAATACTCCCGCTCCTATGCCAATTAAAGGGATTCTAGTCTTCTAGTTCACTCTTCAAACGTTCACAACAACTCATACTTACTTAGGACATCGGATGGCGGGTGGACTTTGTCCGCCTGCCATCCTCACGCTAAAAAGGGTGGGGGTCCCGTGGGGACAATTAGGAGGATGCGCCCGGCACAGTGGCCGGCGCACCCTTTTTTTTTACATTCTGGTTGGCGGTGTTGAAAGCAATGCTAAAAATACATGTTGTGCTGCTTTTCCAAGCACAACATGACAGGCCCCGCGCGGAGCCTGTCACGTTTTGCTTTGTAAGGCAGGGGGGGGTACCATAGCATAGGTACCCTCCATGGGGGCCCCCAAGCATACTCTGCAATGTCTGCATGCCTTTCCTTGGTGGACGGCAATGCCGCCACGCAAAGGGTAGGCATTCCAAAATGCAGATTATATGGCTGGCGGTGTGTTCAGAGAGACACCACCACCATATTGAACCCTTTTCCCCCTGGTCGACATGTGGGGGGTCTGACTCTTTTTTTACAGGGATGGCGGGAGGATTGCCCCTGCGGTGTTGGCGGTGAATACCGCCGGCCCGGCGGGGGCAATACACCCGCCATCCTAATGGGGCCCTAAGTCTCAACAACAGTACAGTATACATACAGTACACCCTTGCAGTGAGTGTACTGTCAAGTTCAACAATAGTTAAGGATTATGAATCTAACTTACCACCGCCTGCCACTGGTGCGGCCACTCCCCCTACTGCTCCATCGTCGGTATCTGCAGCAACTGCTGCATCCTCTCCCTCCGCGTCGCCTTCGCTGGCCCCGGCAATGGTGGTCAGTAGTGCGCCTAGAAAACATTACACATTTATTAGGCATCATATACACCTCACCCTATTGATCAGTAGCAAGGTTGAAAAATGAGTTAATACTAACATACATCACTAGTACAAATCAAGTAGTAGTAGAGTAGACACTAATAGTTATATATGGCCCCCCCTAGGGTCATTCTAGCCTTTGCTTAGTTAGCCCGAGCGATGCAACCATTTTACCTTTGTGTCTTTTATTTTTGCACATGTGACGTTACCTTGCAGCTTTTTGTATAAGACACCTTTGAGCCCACATGACCTGCCTCACACTGCTACTGTCTACGCGCTGCGTACAAGCGGTCAACAAAAACATTAACAAGCCACTTTTTTATGAAGTACTGGTGTACTGTTAGTCCATATTGCTTATCCATAAATGCTACACTTTTTGGCATGGCTGAGAAATGCTTGCAATATACTAACGCGCACCATTTCATTTTTCGCATTACAGACGGAAGATTCCCTTCTATGAACCGGAGCTTTGCAGAGCTTATGAATGATGCAACAACTACCAGTACTAGGTTCTTCTAAGGTGAGGGGTCCCTTCACTCAGAGATCTTCATTTATACATTTATATAAACTAAATTCCTAGGGGATGGTGGTGCTGCCTTCCACCACTGTTCAGTTATCATGATTTAATTCCCAACTGTAAGTAAGTGTAACAATGTTTATTGTTTTAATGTTATTGATTTTCCGGTTGGTGCTGCATTAAATAATAGAACAATGTACAGAGCTTCTCAATTCAAAATAAACATTTTGAACTTACATAGACTTGGTGGTATTAGGTGCGGACTAACTTACACGAGTGAGCAAATTAAAGTAAGGGTGTGCATGTGCATTGCTTCCACGACTGAGAGGTTGGGTGTGTTATGTTCTGGGTTGTCTACTTGTTGGGTATCTTGGGGGGAGGGTTCGGAGACCTAATAGCTATGACAAGACAGTACTATAGTCGAGCAGGGGATTGTGGTGGGTTCTGAATTTCTGATTGAGGTGTGTGAGGAAGGTCCAACCTACCATCAGCAACATCCTATTTTCTTGTGCAAAGGTCTGTATGTGCAAGATCCCTACAACAGTAGTAGTATGTCCTATAGGCTATCATATCAAAATAGTAATAAATCTGGTTGGGCATTTGTTGCTGTGAATTGTCAAAGCCTCAAGATTAACAAAGACTCAAGATCAATAAGACTAGAAGTAGTATAAGAGGACGACCCAAAGGACTGGACTCAATGGCTAGAGCTACTCTTGAATCTGAGTTTTATTTTCAACCTTTCAAATAAAGAATGGCCAACTGGGCAAGCTTAGCTACTACAGTACAGACAGACTGATAGTAGTAGTAGTACTGAGAGTCATCATAGCAGAGGCAGGATAACAAGATTTTTGAAACCGTACAGATCGAAGGATAATTGTTGGTAAAAAATAGCATTGGGAAACTGAAACAATAGTTTGTGAAAAATATGGTGCAGTAAAATTTATGGAATAAGAAATATTCTTAAAAACAAGAAGACTTACTGGGGACAGCAGAGGAGCCCTCATTGGTGTCCTCCTGGTGCTATTCGGACTGTTGTCCCGCTGACTCCCCACTCCCTGTCTGTCTGCCTCTGGGTACTGATGAACAGGAAAGATATAAGAAAGAGACAAACATTGATGGATGGTATCAAACAAATACAATATTTTTAAAGAACGGTCAAAAAACACTTATGTAAACAACAATTGCAATAACTAAATTGACCAATCTCATCTGGTCAACAAGTAGTATCGGGGGATTCGCGGATCGACTACTTAAGTTACTATTTATCAACAGTAATCAAGTCTTCCATTCTGATTCCAGAATACTAAATTACAACTAAGCCTAAGTACGACGTACCACCCGAACTAGCCCGCCTATTCCAGGCATGCCAATTGTACATTAAGTATGCATTTCCACTTCTTTTATTCCTCAACAATGCATATGGTCAAATCATGGAGGACACATGACTACATTTTTTGTATACACCAAATTTTGGGTTGATTGATTGATGCTGATGTTCTGCTAGTGCTAAGCCAATTACCACCACTCATTGAACAAACTAGAACAGGTTCTAATAAAGACTGGCGTACTAGCAGCATGTCACGTAACTGAGGGGGCATCACGCATACCACTAACAAATTAGAAACTCATACAAAGTACCTAAACCTAAGTATCAATCCGCACTATCTCTTAGTGACAGGACAAAGTAAGGAGTGGACTAGAGTCACTGTAGCATTACGTAACTTAATTTCTCTAAAATAAACTCTAACAGAATCACGCTAAGCGAGCGCAAACAGAAATTTGCAAACAAGTAAGATTAGTAGTAGCGCAGAGGAGCACATGTGTCATAATCACAGAAGACTTTAAACGTAATTAGCCTGGAATGTAAGCAGCAACATTCTAGCTGGTTGGAAGAAAAAAAAGATATTCGCAATATATAACACAGAGCAGAAGAACAGACACAAAGTAGTAATAATTAAATAGTTACTCACCAAGCACCGGGACCTCCACTCCTAGCAGGTCCAGCAGGTCCTGCTCACGGTCCAGGATGTCGCACCACCGGTGCATCAACTGCGTCTGGGTGCGCCGGACCCCAGAGCAGCGCAACACTGCCCGGGGCGCACCTTCCCCCACCGCTGCCGAAGCTCCCGGAGGCCGTACCCGACCCAGGCCTGCCACCTGCTGCCAGGGTTGAGGGGAGGTGGCGCTGCACAAAGAAAATTAGTGCAGCCAACTCCACCTCCCTGAATAAGGCCCGTGCCTGCACCCCTTGTGGGCGCCGCCTTCTGCAAGGAAGGCGGTCGCGGCTCTGGCTGCGACGGCGAGCCCTACTACCTTTTGACATGGTTCTGGGACAGGGCGGGAAAGAAAATGTAATAAAATTAAAGAAGTAAAGGAAATAAATAGCAGGCAATAGAAAGAGTGAAAAAGTAGCTAAAAACAAAAAAAGTAGACAAAAATCAAAAATATAGAAGCAGGAAAATAGTTAGAGAACTAATAAATAAGAAAGATAAAAAAAAAGTGGCTTTAAACAAAGGATTGAAAAGATGCAAGGAGGATTCCAAATCAGGCCCCAGAACCATGCAATAGAGTGAAAAACAAGATGGCCGCGCCCATTGCGACCACGTGCGCAAGTTTGCGCGATATTTTCTCCCCAAGCAAGCAAAAAGCAACGCGATCAAGTAAAAGCGTTCGCGAACAGGAAATATCTACCGCGAACGGGCGCGAACATGCATTGCGTGACCCGGAACAGGAAGTAAGCATCGTGAGAGGGCGGGACAAGTGAAAACAAGATGGCCGTGCCCGTGTGCAACCGCATGGGTAGGTTGACGAGCCGCGATCACGCAAAAAATACCGCGAACAGGCGGGAAAAAGGATTCCGCGTCTTCGCGATATTTCCGGCGTGTTTGCGGAGATTTTCAGCATTTTCGCGATAGTTTGCGAAAGTGAATTTTGAATATTCCGCCCACCCCTAGTATATGGTGTACAACAAGCCAACGGCGTTTTAATCCTTACAAAAGATATAGGACCATCATCAGGACATTAACAATGGTATGCCTGTATATATTTTGCCTCTAATAACTAAAACAGTAGGAGGGAATAAAGGATGAAAAAAGAAAAAGAGACATATGAAAGTTAGCTTAGGTGGAAAACAATTTGAAACCAACGTGGGTGCTGGTGAGGGCAGTGTATGTCAGACCAACGTAAGAGGATTGCACGTGAGTACAATGATATCGGAGAAGCGAGCAGAACGTATAAAATTGTGAAGCAAGAGTAAAAGAATTACGCAATAGCAAGCAATATTTGCTAAAAGTCATAGTCATACATGTGTGGTGATAAAACGCGCAATGCGGTAGAGAGCTTGGTGAGAGGTGAAAAACCCACGAAATTAGTGCCAGTAAAGTGCTGGTGTTGAAAGCAAAATGGGCATGGGATTGTGTAAGAGAAACAAGGAATAATTTAAAAAGTGGCAAACGCATCCACTGTTGAAGCGCTTGTGAAAACAGTGCCAGTGGGTAGAGTGCTTGAGGGCTGCTAGCGAAAGATAGTAATACCTAGATTTAGGTCAGAGTGACTTGGAAGAGGTTTGTTTCAGGCGAAGACTGAGTAGAAGTCCAGGCCAAGTACAAGGAGAGTAAAGGATGCAGACAGCAGAGGTCTGTGCAGTTGGATGCTGGGTCAGAGTCTACCTACATGAAAAATGACAAGTGATGTGGATCTAAGAGAAGATCGTAGAGATTGGCAGGATGCCGAAGGAGGAAAGGAGCTTACCTAATAAAGTTACTAAAAGCTTAAAGGAGGCGTTTGAAATGTTTGAGCCGCGGAGCAGTCTCAAAATCAGAGTGACCTAAATGAAGGAGAGTGGGCAATTAAGAAGGGTGAGATCAAGGTGGGTGGGACTGTACCAATTGCAGGTGCAACGAGGCTTACCTATTGCAGTGGGTTGCTGTATATCAGGGACGGCAAGCCAGTAACCTGTGAGCATCCTCAAGTGCTGTGACTGAATATATCAGGGGTCTGGCCTTCTTGCTTTAAACCACTTGGAAGAATTTAAAAAATGGAAATTACAGCCATTGGTATCACCTGGCCAGAAACTGAAGACTTGTATTTTCCATTCTGTAGAATTTCATTACGCTAATCTTCCATGAAATTAATGTACTGTTGCCAATTAGCAAACCATGCTTTAGTGGAAATTGTAGGTGTATTTCAGGTTTTAAGAATTAGCCAAACCAAGACATATCTGTTGTACTGTTTTGTTTCAAATGATTATTTTGTGAGTCATCAGAGAACCTCTACATAAAGCATGAGTTCCCTGGACCTTCCAGTGTTATGTACCCCAAACAGATTTAGGTTCAATATTGTCCTTCCAGTACTCATAACCCTTCAGGGGTAGCTGTGAAATAAATGAGCCAGAATAAATACATTTAATTTGTATGAGCATATTTTTCTTTGCTGTGGAAGTTGTTAGCTTATAATGATATGAAACTGGGTCTGTAGAAACATTTTCAGAAACAAGTGAATGTTTTTAAAATGGTTTAGAACTACCTGCATGTAGTGTTCGACATTGTTACCACTGGGTATAATTTAAAACAACATGTGCAGTACTAGCTCTGTGTAAAGAGAGATGTGCATAATGATGATAGGAAAACATTACACCGTATTTTGAAGAATTTAAATACAAATCCACATTGTCAAATACTGAGTAGAATTCTAATAAAGATAGTATATTGGAAACATTCACAAGATCCCTTTCATCAAAAAATGGAGCTTGGATAATAATGTCATCCATAGATATTTTTCCACATAGGAAATTTGCAATGTCTCCGTCGGACCAAAAATGCCATATAGGACTTTATCCCAAAGTATACCATCATAGAAAGGACATGAACTAATGTTCATAAGGGACAAGTCTCTTTAATTCTATGTGAAGAAGAATGGGGTGAAAGCACATCAGCTACTAGTTCTGGAGAAGATCGAACTGAGAGATTATGTCCATCCAACAGCAGGAAGAAAACTGTAATGCATTCAAAGTAAATGACAAAGTAACCAGAGCAGTCTGAGTAAAAACAGGGACCTCCTCAGGCAAAGAAGAGTAGGTAGGCACCTCTAAAGGCAGTTGATAGTGTATATCCTATATAAGCATCGGACGTCCCCAGCCAGGGAGAAGAAAGATCAGGACTACTTAGTGCATGTAGATGTATTTCAAGCAGGTTAGGAAGAGGAGACAAGGAACTACCCAAATACCCTTTTGGCCTACTGTGGAGAACTGGACACATGATGCAATGTGATTGAATCAATGGAAAGTTGTTGTTTCTGTTTACTACAAGCAAGTGGTGGCAAAATCACAGTTCAAGGATCTTGGACTGCAAGAACAGGCACTGACGCATGATAGAATGGGCCTAATTTTTTTTGTCTCCAATCTTCTCTTGGACTAATTCCCAACTTTAGGAATCCAGTTAGAAACCACTGGTTTCTCCTTTGCTTTGTCAGAATGTTTAAAAGTTAAATTTGAGTGCTCTTCTTGGATGTCTTAGAATTTCTATAGGAGAGCAAAACATTCATTGATCTCAAAGGGAGTATCTACCGCCACTGTGCCAGAGTTATCATGATATGTTACAGACATTTGGATCCCAAATAACAGCTCGGGAGTCCGACCACCGAGCGACTGTCTAGACAGACTGTTTAATGCTTTGTGGATTCCATACATGTGATGGATCCGATCCAACTACAACTTGAGCCTAAAACTCTAGCTGATTCTTCCGTTTCACTATCAGATTTCCCTAAGAATTATAGTGGGTGGACTAATGCACACCAACACCCTAGGTGTCCATAGTATGTTGGTAAGCCTTAGAGGTGCAAGCCTGCCCCTAGTCTGAATGGAATGCTGCCACTGCATATATACTGAGAAAGACTTGAACATCTTTAATAACAGTTCAAGCATCAGCTTATCTCTGTGGCCACACCCATAGAATTTGAGAACAAGCATCAACAGCCAAATTTAAAGTCACCACTCATATGAAGTGGTCCGCAATTACCTAAATAGACACAGTGTAATAGCTCATTTGAAACTAATAGTAGTGTCAGCGGTGTGTGTGCAATGGTGGAACTTTTAATTTGTTGACAAACATCACAGCAAAGGACACATTTCTTAGTCTCTACATAAAGGCCCTGCCACCAGTTTTGTTTCTGTAATAAAGAAACTGTAGCTGCCACACCAGTATGGACAGATACTAATTCCGCATGAGAAGCTATTCTTAAGTCTAACCTACGGTCCTAGTAGGGTTTGATCACCCTCCCCAGTAATGCAGTACAAAGAGAATATTTTGAGTACTCAATAGATAGATGTGATTTGCTGAATAGCCTTTAGGTAGAGGCTTGCCACTGGCCGAAGCAGTGACCGCAGCCATTATGTCAACATCTATCTTTGTATGTGAAAGAGTAAACACAGATACTAACACAGTCTGAACAGCTGCCTTGGCAACTTCATGAGTCACAAATTCCCTGTAACATGCACATCAACACGCTGAAGTCTAAATATGTGAATCACTTGAGCCTGTGGCAAAGCATATTTTAGTGCTGCCACCTTCCCACCAGAAAAGCTGATGATAATAGATTTCCTTTAGAATCTCTGAATTCATTCAAGCGTCAACAAGGTAAATTGTTGTTAAATGACTGGACACGGTAATAGGAAGCACACACCATAAGTGTGGGGTATTCTAGATCTGTATTCTGCCATACCAGAGCCAAAGCTTTCAATTCAGCCAGGGGACACCTATTGAGTGGCGTTTGGGGGCAGACTACATACCCAATGTAGCAGAGCAGTCGGGGCTGCACACTATCATCTCCAACATTGAAAACATGAGCACACCTGGAAGCGCTCCACAAATTGGTCTGTGGGCTCCCACTGCGTAAGACTCGTGTTGAGAGGCATTTGGGGCAGACTACATACCCCAGGTAGCAATGCAGCAGGAGCTGCATACCGCTACTGCTGCGGTCAGGACCGCAATCCACAAATTGAGCTGAGGGCTCCTGCTGTGTGGGATGCTCCCAGGTGCGTGTCCAGGTGAAGACCTAACCAAGAACAGGCCCATCTCTTGGCTTGCATAGGCTGGTAGCCGGGCAGCCTCTTGCTAGTCAAAACCTGTTGAGGGGACCTAACTTCAACATTGGTTGTCTTTCTGGCCACAGGAAATTAACAGAAGCTTCCACAGTGAGTAATCTGTTCAGTGTGTGGTTTGGTCTGCACCCTGCTTTTTTTGTTCATCGCAGGCTTTCTGCACCTGGGCATAATGGGGAAGAGGAAGACAGCAACCGTTGTTACCCCTATTGGCCCTAAGTGGGCAACTATTGACTCCTTTCTAGCAAAAGCAGTAGGGACATCTCAAATTACTTAGACAGGGCAGAGAGGAGGCTATCTATAGGATCTGGTGGCCTCTCTATGTTATTGCCTAGCAAAGCCTTATACATGGTTGACCCAAGCTCACAGGAACCCATCTTGAGGGCTGCACCGACAGTTTCAGAGGCCTCTAGCCCCATCATTTTGTCTTCTGGCCCGACAACAGCAGGGAAATCCTAGTGTCATCACAAGGTGCGGATTCGGGGATCCCCCAGCACTGAAGAGGAAACATAGAGCCAAAAAGCTGGATGAGACACCAAATACCTGGGGGCAGATCTACAAGGAAGTGCCACAGCTTGGCAACACAAGCCCTTTTTCTGTGCAAAACTGCAGCACATCCAAAGCGCAGGAATGCGACATATTTACGATAATATGTTGCATTCCTGTGCTCTCCCCTGCGCTGGCGCACAAACTGCAACCATGAGCTGGCGCAGGCTCCCTTGCACCATGGTGCAAGGATGCCTGTGTCATGGGGAGATTGTTTTTGTGCAGGACGGGGCACCTTCCTGCATGAAAACAATCACTACAGGCATTTTCCTCTTTAATTGCATGATGTAAAATGCAGCATTCTTTGAAAGAGGAAAAAACGGGAAGAAATGAAAATATTTCTCCTCTTTGAGCCTTGCTACGCCTCCCCCAGGGAGGTGTACATTTGACATGCATTCTCAGATTTACGATTCCTTCTGAATCTGAAAATGTGTCTCGTTCCATGGGTGATGCGTGGGAACACCCACAGCAACACCCATGGAACGCCCCTTCCACGCAAAGTGCTGTGTGCGAAGGGGCCATATTTACAAGGAGAGGAAAGGTCACGCAGGGTGGCTTTTCCTCTCCTTGTAAATATGTGAAATGCACCTCCAGTACAGCACAAAAAGTGACGTACTGGTGGCGCAGTGGGCTCGTAAATCTGCTCCCTGGAGCGGGGTGGGAGAGGAACTCATAAGAACTAACCTGATGGACATAGAGGAACTCTGGGACCCCCTAAAGCAAAACATTACTGATTTATTGACTGAATTGTCGACTCAGTTCTGGGACAAAATTACCAAAGTGATGTCAGATTCTAGATACACAGTAATCAGAGTTGAAAGCATGCTGTCCATTATAATAAAGCTTAATTATGGAGGGATTGCATATGGAACACTCCCCAGAAGATCTAAAATATGAATGATCTTTTAAATACTTATGGTCCATCATTCACCTTAGACAAGACGTCTTATCCCACTAACTTTTATTTTCCTCCAACTTATAAATGTAGCAGATGCGCAAGATCATTGATTATATCTTTGTCCTGGTCTCCTTGCGGTGGCTCATATCTTCTTTTAACATTCAACACAACCCATTCAGTGACCAACATCCCCTGATTCTGGTGCTCAAAGAGTTGGGTAACCAGACAGCACCCCGTAGTACAAATGTGGGCACATTATCCTTAACCGATCAGGGTAAGCATTTACAGTGGTCACAGGTAGATACCAAGATTTTTAATCATTCTCTTTTTAAAATGCAACAACTGGGATTTTAACGTGCTTAGGTCCTTTAGCCCCTGGAGAAGAAACAATACACTCATTTATTGCCATCGCCCAGTAAGTTGCCAGTTTGTCAACAGTCCCTGTAGTCACTCCTACCTCTGAATACCCAAAATGGTTTGAAAGAGATCACTCCCAGGCTCTCGAGCTCCTTAAAAAGGCCCTGAATCAGACCCCATGTGATAGAACTTTGGTCTCAAGTTGTCGTGGTAAGTATAATGGGGCCCTTAAGAAATGGAGGCGCTTGCTACAAAAACAAGCATGGGAGGAGTTAATAGAAGCAAGTGAACAGAGGGACTGTACTCTTTTCTGGCATGTTATAAACAGCCCCTGCTTCTCAGAGCCTTCAAGACCATTCTTACGTCACCGTATTACCTCGGAACAATGGAATGCCCATTTTGAGGAATTCTACAACTTCAGACAAAGTGAGGGATCTACTACCGACTTACCTTTCTTCTGGATGAAGTGAGGCTGGGCATTGAGGGATTGTCCGGGAATAAGGCCCCTGTACCCGTTGGGATTCCTCCGGATCTTTTCCTGGACAACATCAATGTATGTGATCCGTTTTTGACCAGGTTGCTAAACACTGCAGTAAGGAACATGATGTCACCCTCATGTTCTACCACTGCAATTGTCCCGAATTTTAAGAAGGGTGACAGGGACAACCCTCACTGTTACCACCCTATGGGCCAGATGCACGACCAGATTTTGCATGCTAAAACGGGTTTGCGACCGGTTTGCGCATGCAAAATGTGAAAGCAATATGAAAAATTCTTAAACAGCGAGTAGCAATTTATTTGCGACTCGTTATTTAGGAATTGTGAGTCTCTATTAGGAAGGGGCCTTCTCTTCCTAATAGCGACCGCAACCCCATGTTTGAATGTTTTGCGGTCGCACGCAAAACACTTGCAAATTACCACCCTCTTCAAGAGGGTGGTAATGCAGTCACAAATTGGAAAGATTTCAGGGACCACGACCTGCTGTTAAAAAAATGAAACAAAAACGTTTCATTATTTTTTTAAAATGCATTCCGTTTAAGGAAAACGGGCTGCATTTAAAAAAAAAAAAAAACTGTATTGAAAGGCAATCCCAGACATGGAGGTCTGGTGAGCCCAGCAGGCCACCATCGCTGGGAGGGCCAGCCATTTCCAATGGGGTTGCAAATTGTGACATGCTTGTTAATATTCATGAGCCTCGCAATTTGCGAATCCATTGGGAATCGCAAACTGTGTTAAATGGCAATGGCAAATATCACCTCGGGGATTGCGAATCTCAAATGCTACACAATTTGCGAGGCGCTATTTGTCAGGTGGAACATTTGGCCCAAAATCCCTTATTGACTCCACAGTCAAGGTTCTGGGCCGGATTTCATTACATAGGCTCTCCACCTGGGCTGACTCACATCAAATTATCATGGAGGTGCAATATGGATTTCGCACAAGAAAATCAACTATAGAACAGTGCTTAAATCTTCATCTTTTAATTTCTAAATATACGATCACCCAACCTGGAGCCCTCTTTTTGAGCTTCATGGATCTCACATCCGCTTTCGACCGGGTGAACAGTAAGAAATTGTGGATTTTGGTGCCTTAGGGGTTGAGCCGTCGATTATAAATGTATTAATGACTCTTCATGCCAATACCACTGCTGCAATAAATCTGAAAAATAGGCCCCCCCTAGAGATAATTAAAGGTCCAAGAGGAGGGGGGAAAAAAAACCAAAGAAGTAATCTGAAAAACCTCTATCAGGACCTATATTACTTTTAACAAAGACTTATACAAGTTCTCTCCTGCCAACCATAGTGGATTGATTGAGAATTTAAACAAAATAGAGTATTATTTAATAACCATTTTTATGTTTTCACTTTTTGTCAATTAAGTAAGATCTATTTAGAAAATAACATCCATTATTTTATAAACACTTCACATACATATTCTTTGGTGATATACAAAACAGAAAACACTTATTTTTAAATGTACATAACCCCGCCACTAATATAGCACAAAAAAATCTCTCATCATACTCTCAATCATACGTCAGTCATGCTCATACTATTTAAATAGCAACGAACATTTAGAGGCTTAGCACAGTCCCCCAAGATTATAAAGGGAGAGAGACAGTAATTAGCACAGTTCTTTTCTGATGGTGCTGGGTCTCTTGGGACCTCTCCTCTAGATGGATAGGGTAGGCCTACGTGCGTTTCGGTGGAGAGCCACCTTCTTCAGGGCCACCAACAGGAGGGGCAACAAGCCCTAAAATGGATCGGGGTTTTCTGTAGAAAATTAAATATACCAATTTTAGAATAAGGCAGGAAACACTTTGAACAATACGTTTAGACTTCATAAATCCTAAGTAAATCCACAGTCAATACATCTAACATCACCTCAAACGTGCTACAAACCCAACATATTACCACAATGTAAGAAAGGTGATAAAGAAAACCTTAAAAGTAAATAGAAAAGTGTGAGACCTTCACCTAAAGGTTAACGGAAATGAGGCCTAAAAAGGCAAAGAAGATAATTCTTAAACAGGCTACCTGAATAACAAAGTAAACAGTTAAAATGCTAGTCACAATAGTGATGTTCAGAAGCAATCTTGTCTGTCTGGTCGACCCAAGGTCAATCTGCGTCTGAGCAAAAAAGTAACAATTACTTGAAATGCATTGCTTTGTATAAAGCAGTAAGGTTTGTATTTACCACCTACGTATAGGACATACAGGAGTCCTTACCCTTTCGTATTTACGAAAGTAATGAATTTAATAATCCAAATGCGTGTGAGGACCTCTTCAATCAAATATTTAGTTCCGCGCAGTCCGCTGTATGGCTACAGACAGGGTGGTCAGATCTCAATGCTGCTGGGGATTACCTCTGGGGAAATGACAACAGTATTTCAAAATATATATGTAGTATTATGCCTGACAATCATTCTATCAAATGTGCCGTCATATGTCTACCATTACGCAGAGACTAAACACGGCCTATACGGAGTCTGCAAAGAGACTGCCTTAGGGGCGGTGCCGGCAGGTCTTCATAATATGTATATATAAGAATGTACCTATCATTCATTCTATCAGAGAGAGCCGTCATATACCTGCTGTCTTGCAATAATTAAACGCGGCCTATACGGAGTTTTCACAAAGAGGTTCTTATAAATGCTCGATGTGGAGTTAGATAAACCGTCAAAAATGACGGAGAGCAGAAAACGAGAGGCTTTATTCTTTTATGTTCGCTAAGATGTATCTCATATCTTTACGGGCATGCTAACCTCAACTTACAGACTGTGATGCAAGGATGCTAGAATATATGCATTCGCCACTCGTAATTAGCTAATGCAACACAGTCACAAGAAGCAAGTGCTTAGTCTGAAACAAGATTCCTTCCATCTCCGACAGCTACTAGCGAAGCTTACCCGATTACTGCAGAGTGTCGATCTGGATCATACATCACCATAAGGAAGTTCGTCGGAACTCGTAGTGCTAACGCGGATTTTAAATCTCACTCTGTGTTGTGATTGGTCAGAGTAAAGTAACGAGGTGTCCCACGGGGTCACGAGGGAAGTACTTGTGATCCATTGAGAAGCACATGGAAATGCGGGCGCCATATTGTAATGTGGGGCTATCCCAGAGAATCCAATAGTTTGCACAGTCCAAACATGCCCTGATGTCTAACCCTGATAAGAATACTGACTGTACAGGTCGAAAGTACATGGTAGTAATAGCAGATCTCATACGAGGCCGCTGTAAAGTTACAGACAGAATTCAGTTTTTAGTATAACTGTACATGTTTATACTAGTATTCCATTGTTAAAAAAAGGGATACTCTTGGCAAATACATAGGTGAAAGCCCAGAAAAGTCAAAGTGTATTGACAAAGGCGAGCAAAGTATTTATAAAATCGCGAAACCGCTGCCAGGGTGTTCGAATAGGAACAATTGATGAGAGAATGAAAATGTACTCGCAGGGAGGTACGTGACAGATCCATTCAAAATGCCTCTCAACTAATGAGCTAGACACTACTCGCGAAGTAAATACCCAAGACCAACAATATCAGAAGGCGAATAGAAAGTTTGTCGCAAAAGATCATAAGAGCAGTATTAACCACACAAGAAAATGGGTGTTTCTAATTGTGTTCTGATATGCTGGTTTAACTGAGATACAAAAGCATATAAGATGGATGCAAAGTTTTACTTCTGATGATAATATATCCAATAGGTCGACCTAGAATGTGATGAGGGAATTATGTGACCAGCCACACAATTTCTTCATTCAAACCTTTACGGACTGTATCAAAATAGAAAATCCAATAGGATTCTCTTTCTTTTCTTACTTTGTCTGTATCTCGTCCAGCTTTCGGAATAATTTTCTCCAATATCAACCACCGAAGTTCTTTCCCGGTGTAGTGCAGATCCAAAAAATGACTTACCATTGGGGCTTGTCTTTTACCAGTTCCGATCGCAGATTTGTGTTCAGACAGTCTAGTTCTAAACTCTCTGCCTGTCTCTCCTATATACCCTAGTCCACAAGGACAGAGTATTAAATAGACCAAGTTATTGCTTCTGCAGTTTGTGTGACTTTTCAGTTTGGCTGTTTTAAGGCCATATGTGCAGGTTTGGGTGGTAATAGCTGAAGGGCACGCATGGCAGTTGCCACATTTGTGGTTCCCTAATATAGGAGGGAGTCCATCAATAGTAATCTGATGTTCTTTGCGTAGGCGTGGTCTACTGTGAACCAGTTTGTCTCTCAAATTGGAATTTCTCCTAAATGCTACAATGGGGGGAGCTAGAGCACTATCTTCTTCAGAGGCATTAAGGATTTTCCAATTCCTGTGTAGTACCTTCTGAATTTTGTTGTTAAGACTAGAGTGGTTAACTACACAGACGATCTTATCAAGTGAGGGTTTTTCCCTCCCAGAAATCAGGGCGTCTCTGTTGTAATATTTGGCGCGTTTCATGGAGTGTCTCACTAATCGTCTGGGGTATCCTCTGTGAAGGAGTCTCTTCTGGAGTTCTTCAGCATGGAAAGTGAACTCACTTAGGCTGGTACAGTTACGCCTAATCCTCAAAAATTCCCCAAAGAGGATGGAGTCCTTCTGACAATTTGGATGAAAGCTGCTATGTTGCAAAATGGTGTTTTTCGCAGTCGGTTTTCTGAAAAGACTTACTTCGATGTTACCTTTGCCATCAATAATCCAAATGTCTAGGAACTCCACTTTCTCTGCTGAGTATTTGGCCGTAAACTTTAAATTCACATCACTGAGGTTAAGCCACTCAATGAATTGTAGAAGATCTTGTTCATTCCCTGACCAGATGAAAAAGATATCATCTATAAATCTATGCCATGCCTGTATGTTCTCATAGAAAGGGGCTATTTCGTTAAAGATGTGTTTTAGTTCGAATTCGCCCATGTATGTATTCGCTGCACTAGGAGCACATGGAGCCCCCATACTGGTGCCTTTGATCTGATGGAAGAGATCATCTCCAAATTCAAAGAAGTTGTTGTGTAGTACAATGTCAAGACACTCCAGAATGAATTCATTTGGTCTGTCACCCGGGGTTCTGGCCAGAAGTGCTGCCACTGCTTCTAAGGCTAGATCTTGGGGAATGTTTGTATATAATGATTCAATGTCTAGAGTGACCAGATATTGTGTCTTATGATTGAAGGGTAGGTGTTCTACAGTCGTTATCATGTGTCCAGTGTCTTTGATGTAAGAGGCATAGAGTTTAGTGAGTGGGCAGAGGAATGAGTCCACATATTTCGAAAGTGGTTCTGTGCAGGAATTAATAGAAGAGACAATGGGTCTCATTGGTGGATTATTGACATTTTTGTGTGTTTTAGGGACTCCGTATAAAACGGGAACAACTGTGTGTGTCTGGGTTAAAAAGTCCAGTTTTTTTTGACAGATAAAGCCATCTCTGAAGGCTTTAGCAGTGCAATTGTCAATGAGGGTTTTTAAATCTGACAGAACAGATCTGTGCACCTTACGATAATGATCTGATATCGATAACATAGATTCCATTTTTTCTGTGTAATTGTCACTATCCATAATAACTATTCCTCCTGCTTTGTCGCAGGATTTGATTGTAATAGAGCAGTTATTTTGTAGGTTATTAAGAGCCATCTTCTCAGAGGACGTCAAGTTGGAATGAGTAGAGGGAACATATTTGAGAATTCTTTCAATTTCTTTAAGGACTGATTTTTCAAAGATTGCCACCTCTGGCCCTACCATATCTAATGATGGGGTGAATTTCGATGGTGGCTTGCAGCCCGAATAGTTCAACTTTTTTTCTGATGGATTAACGTCCATCATGAATTTTTTCAACCTAATTTTCCGAAAGAAAGAAAAAAGATCTTTATGAAGTTTGAAAATGTCAGGTTGGGTGCTGGGCACAAACGACAGCCCTTTACTCAAGATATTTATCTCTTCTGAGGAGAGTAAGTGTCTAGACAGATTAAAGATCGGAATATTATCATGTTTGTGGTCTTTTTTATCTATGATTTCCAGTATTGATGATTCCGTGTCCTCATGTTTCGTTGCGGATGTGCTGGCTCTGTTTGAGGATAGTGATTCCTTTCTTGTCTCTGAAATCTTACTCGTCCTCTGCCTCTCCCTGACCGTAAAAAAGGAGACTGACCTTGTGGGTATTGATTATGGGATTGTCCTGTATATTGTCTATGATTTGACTCGCTAGTATTAGGACCTTCAAAATCTGAAGAATTAGTGTCAGAAAAGGTCACAATCTTTGGTCTTCTATTATTCTGTGGGTTGTATGCCCCATAGTCAGAGATATCTCCTTGATAGAACGAGCTATGCAGGTAAGGGTATGCTTTTTCTTGAGTAAACCAACAAAGGTCTTTCTTCAACTTATCTGTTTTTTTCTTAATAAGGTATTCTTCAAACTCCAAAAGTTCGTGATTAATATTGTCTAATTTATCTTTAGCTTCTTCTACACTATTGTTCTTTTTCAATTTTTCCTCAAGTTCCAAGATTTCTTGGTTGAGGATCTGAATCATTTCCTTAACCGTCTCTATGATGAGAATCATCCAGTCCCTGGAGCAGCGATTGGCGATGTGTGACCACCGCTCCAGGAACTGGCGTACCTCAACGAACAGGGCTGGGACATTTCTCACTCTCAAGCCTGATGGAATAGCTCCGGCTTTGAGGTACTCCAACATAAAATGAGCATGCGATTCCATTCTCTTTGCCTTCTTTCGCAAATTCTGTAACTTCATCCATTCACTGTTGTCACCTATTTTATCCCTAGTGCCTCATAGGACCTGATATCTGTCCAATGAGGGTAGAGAAGAGTTCATCAGAAAAGCCAAAGGTTTTAAAGCCCTCCATATTGTAATGCAAAGAACACCCGTGAGTCTTGATCAAGGAAAAAGAGAAAATTAAGAAGGGAAAAACAGAACAAACAGTTAGTGGTAATACTTGTACAATATTAATAACAAAACTGAAAATGGCTGGGATTACACAAGGACATGAAGTCAATAAGGACCAATGAATGATGAGAATGCCTTCGGTAAAGACCGAGGAAAGAAATAAATCTGAAAAATAGGCCCCCCCTAGAGATAATTAAAGGTCCAAGAGGAGGGGGGAAAAAAAACCAAAGAAGTAATCTGAAAAACCTCTATCAGGACCTATATTACTTTTAACAAAGACTTATACAAGTTCTCTCCTGCCAACCATAGTGGATTGATTGAGAATTTAAACAAAATAGAGTATTATTTAATAACCATTTTTATTTTTTCACTGCTGCAGTCAGACACTCTCAAGAAGGGGGTCTCACTGATCGTTTTAATTGTACCAGGGGGGTTCGTCAAAGCTGCATATTAGTCCCTTTTTTATTTATGTTAATTATTAAGGGTTTAAAATCCTCCTTGATATCATTACAGACTGACACCCCTAACATTCTGTGCGACGATGACATGGTATCGATGTCGCACACACCAATGGGCCTACAGATCCTAATAGATGGGTTTGTTTCTTTTATGAATGGGTTGAACCTGTCTCCTAATTTCACAAATTGTCATGGAAATAGGAACTCAAGCAATTAGATCAAAGATCTTTGAGGCAGGAACCCACAGTTTAGGCAAGGTCCCTGCCTTTTCATACCTGGCAATCCTATTTGATGCAGTACTAAACTGGAAACACATGCAGGAGGGGAAGCTAATGCACATGAAAAAATCAATGGGCGCTATTGCAAACTACACCCACAGATTAGGCACTTGGTCACCGGGGGTGATTTTAAAATTATATCAGTCTTTCTGCATCTCTAAGTTCTTGTATGGTAGTGAGGTCTGGGGGTATACGGCGGACAACAAACTACAGACTGCACAAAACAAACATTTGAGACAAATTTTGAAAGTCCTCCAGGGTACCCCCTAATTTTCCGTGCACAAATATTTAGTCATTATGTATATAACGAACCGGGTGGCAGTTAAGCCTTTGTTGTGTTGTGTGAAGATCTGGTCTAGTGATGAGACAGCTTTCAATCACTCAGTTATTCTGGGCTGCCTCTCAAAAGACCATGCATTTAAAATCCCATGTTTGCAATATGTCAAGGAGACCCTAAAGGCCTTAGGAAGAGCAGACATTTTTTTAAATCAATACAGTGAAGCCCTAGGACATGAAAATAGTAAAAGAGTTGTTTTAAAAAAATGCCATGGCCTACCGTGAGGGGAACGAGTTTAGCAAGCCCATGGTAATAGGGCATGTTTTAGTTCAATCAGTTCAGGGTATGGAGAAATATCTCTCTATTTTATATAGTACCGCTGATAGATTTTTAATAACCCGTTTTAGATCAAATTTGCTCCACCATCGGTTGGCATCTCCGGCTGGTTTTGTTTTACATGCAGAGGATAGAGGTCCCTGTGGATGTGACAATAGGTCTCCACAGGTTACCTTACATTTTGTTCTTTTATGCAAATATTTTACTCATCCTAGGAGACTGTTTCCTAATCCTGCTGCTAAAAGACTTGAGATTTAGGAATGCTTGTGATGCTTTACAGTATCTGCAGCTTCGGCCTAATGTTTGCACGCTTTTCATAGTAATGATTGTTCTAAAAGCAGCATTAAGATATGGAAAATTCAGATGTGTCTGATGGTTGCTAGGACTTTGTGATTTTGCACACATTTTGACGTGCTGCATTTGAATTAAATGTTTTTTTTAAATATTTCTGTCTTGTATCTTGTATGGCTGATACTGCTGCCAAAAAAAGACTATTCAAATCACAAAACAGCCAGCTGAGTGGTACAGTAACCCAAGGTTTCTGTAAATAATTTCTGTGCCTGAAATACATCATTCTTTCAAGACATATTTTACCTCACAGCATGCAGCCAATTACTTATACTTATTACCAACCACGGTCTGGGCTGAATGACCATTACATAGTATGTAAACATACTGACCTAGAGGTAAGTTTCACTAGGCACGGGGTATGATTGTTCATACTAAAGGTGTTTTAAATGTTCTCAAAATAGGGTAAAAAACCTACTATATATCAGTAGCTGTTAAGGAAGTGGCCCATTGGATCCATCTTGGCTATAAGGCTTTCATGTTAAGACCACTGTCCTTGGTTACAGCCTCTAAGACTCAATTATGTTTTCCTCTGAGCCACGGATGTTCCTTCAGAACAGTTGTTTGAACTTCAGTCAAAAAATCGGCCAGTGTTGCAAAACGCATTTACGTATTGGACTATAAATGCAATTTATAAGCAATCAGCACTGTTTCAACTTCATTGACTGAAACATATGTGTAACTACTGGAATCACAATTATGTGGATCACGAAATTAGTAGTGTTAATACAAGTTTGTAAGTATTTAGACTCAAACATGTCTGTTTGTGATTTTGTGGGAATAGTAGAATGTCAGAATGCATTAAAGTGTACAACTGTTTTACCCATTGATGCTTAATCTGGTATGTATCTTCTATTAACATTTAGAAAGACCAAAAGTGATTGAAGCTATTTCAAGGTATGTGGTGGTAGCAAAAGAGATTTCTTTAGAAATGTGGTGCTAGGCTTTGGACTTCATTTGATAATTCATATCCCAAGAAAAGACACTGAGAAAAGCAATTTTCGCTTTTGAAAAATTAGATTTATAGCCACGGTCAACGAATCGCAGAGTTATGGGATCTGCTCTGGCCAAATGTGAGTTTAAATCATTATCTGTGAGGTAAATGTCATCAGCATAAGACAATGCTTGTGAGTCCATTTCTTGTAAAATGGACGTCACTTGGGTTGCAAAGAAACCAGGAATATTCTTAAACCCTTGTGGAAGCCTACACAATCTTTGCTGAGTACTTAGTGCTGTGAACACCATCAAATTGCAACTGTTGGGTGCTATATTTGACAGAAAAAGCCATTGGAATCGTCCAATATAGTTTTGTATTTGTTATAAACAATGTTATTTATTAAGGCTGTGCAAATTTTATACAACAAAGGTCAGTGTGTGACTATTTATATGTTTATAGTCTAAGACAATATGATAGGAATGATCAGGTTTAATCACAGAAAATAATGGATTATTCATAGATACGACACAAGACTCAATCACACATCGATATTCTAATAGTGATAGAATCTTCCTTGCAGGGTATTTGGCTTCATGTTTAATAAGAAATTATGGTTTCACCTGATGGCTGGACCTTAAAGGTACAACATAAGAAGGGGAGTCTTTATCCCAACCTGCCTAATTGTGATGTAATTCTGGGGCCTGCTCAAGAGCCTGTTCTGCAGCATATGCTTATTTAACTTCCTCTAGAACAAGAATAGAAAAGGAAGGTAGTATCACATCTTGCCTCGTGGGACTTTTCTAGCAAGCTCAGGCAGCCAATCTACCTCAGCAAAGAGAATGTCATATTCGTTAGCTAAATTTGGCCAGACTATGACTTTAATAGTATGTGGTATTTCACCCTCAATTTGTATGTCCGATTCATATCAGCAGGGCGTAGCCACTGATATGGATTTCCAACCTGTGCATAGTAATTTGGCGGTCTCACGACCAAAAACCCTTGAAGAGTCTGGCTAAGTATTGCTTCTTCTGCTGCGCTGTCGAGAAGAGTGTACGTCAACGTCTTGTTCAGAAAAAGAGTTCTGAGTATTTCTGGAATATTTTTTGGAAAGTAGGCCTAGGCTGAACTCGCAGAGTTCGGCCATGCAGAATCCCCTGGAGTGACTAAAAAAACTCCTCAAGAACTCCGCCTTGCTCTGCGAATGGGTGGAGTTGTGCTCGGTTGCTCGTGCGTGCTGATTGGTGCACGTATCATGCTCTGTTACAAAGCGAGCACAAACGGCACCACGCGGTCACATGCATACACAGCCATTTTT
This sequence comes from Triturus cristatus, assembly GCF_964204655.1. Taxonomy (NCBI): domain Eukaryota; kingdom Metazoa; phylum Chordata; class Amphibia; order Caudata; family Salamandridae; genus Triturus; species Triturus cristatus. The sequence goes on along the minus strand of NC_140593.1, from coordinate 26,605,807 downwards.
TTTCCTGTGCTGTGCATGGTACTGGGCCTTATTTTTAATCTACCCTTAATCTCTGTAATCCTCACCCCATCCCACTTATCCAACCCTGTATTACCTTTATTTTATTAATGTGTGTATTTGTGTTTGTGTATTTTACATTTTTCCCTTTTCTTCCCTTGATTTCCTCCTTTCTAGTCATTCTATTTCCTATTCTTTTTTTTCTCCCACCCAGTGCCATGACAGAGCATGAACAAGGGGGAGCCAGTTCAGGGGCTACCCGCGCCACCTTGCAGTTGTCAGTGCTGCCAAAGGGCGCAGCCCTGTGCCTTTTTTTCTGAGTTGGAAGTGGCCACACTAGTCTTTTTTGTGCAGCATCCTTCTGTCTTCAATGGTGACTGCAGGCAGCAGGTCTGAGAGTGAGTACGACCTGCAGGAGCGTCGGCTGCTATGGGGAAGGGTGCGCCCATGTGTGTGGAGGTGAACTGGAGTTTGGCACACCCAGCTGCTTTTGGCGTACCACTGGCCAGATTTTCTTTTTCTATATTTCATGTTTCTGATTAACTACTGTCTGCACTCCTCGATAGCTTCCTACTGATCGGTTATTAAGCTTTACCCATCCCCTACTTAATTCACCCTATGGATAGGTGCTTTAAGACTGAGATAATATATTAGGTACTCTAGTGTGAAGATTGCAGTTTGCAGAACCAAGCAAGCAATTCTATGGTTGTTTGTTGAGAAGGCTTTCTTTTTCTTGCTCAAACAGTAAAAGACCGAGAGTGGCCATGGTTATGGTGACACCCCCAATGTTGTGCTGTATGTATTATTCAGTATCCCAGCAGTCTCAGTGACAGTGCAGCATGGCTGGAAAGTAGTGTTAGGATTGTCTCACTGCATATGCCAACCAAAACCCTTTGTCCTTCATTGACCAATTCTTTATACCCCCTCATTGCATTTCACATGACTCACAGTCATCATCATATCTCTGCCCCTTCCTTACAAAAAGGTGCTGCTTGGCTCGACTACCCGGCTTTTCTAACATTGTCAACAAACTGCCCAAATTAATATTTTAGATATAGGGTAAGATACTGCAAACTGAACTGTAGTGATGTATTGTGGTTGTATTTTGTTAAATAAAAATAAAAAGGGGAGGTGTTTCTGCATCTAAAATGTGTAATGTTTTTTGCTAGCTGCATAGACCAACAGTACTGAGGTCAGCACCAGTGCGCCAGATGATGCAGTGACTAAAGAAGTGTTCCTGCGTCAGCAGGAATGGGCATTGGTAAGTCACATTGCTTAGTTATTGATAATTACTAGTATGCCACTCTATTTGTTAAGCAAGGCAGATCTCACTCATCATTAATCATGACCTCCATACCCATGGCATTGTGTGACCCATGGGCCATGACCTAACAGCAGCATGGTTCAATTTGGCACTGGAGTGTTGGCTATGACTTGTCCGCTTCAATTAATTCAACATTTGCAAAGTTTTCAATGGATTGCAAACTGAAACAAAAACAAGGTGCCTTTCTCTTCCCTCGTAGTGCCCACTCAGTCACCACCTAGTACTTCACTCCTTTATTAGTTCCTAAGATCTCTCCCAGCCTACTAATATGTTTAAATAGTACATTATTGGCATGTGCCATGTTTATAGTAGTGGTTCATTTATTTATTTAATAACTTCCATAATGGATTTACATCTGCTCAAATGTTTCTCTTTTGACACTTGTCAACTTTCATTTTCAACTATAGTGACTGACTAAGCCAAAGCTTACGCACATGATGATCAGTGACACCCCACTATTCTATCGCAAAACCTGTGCCTACCAGGCCATTCCCCTCTAAATTATCCTGCAGTAGAGGTAGTCAAGTTTCCTTTCCTTACTTCCAAGCAAATGTGTTTGTTTGAAATAATTTGTGTTTGAGGGAGAGTCAAGGAAGTAAATTGGGATTAAGTGCCTGTGATTTCATGTTTTGAGGATGGGATACTCTGTGATGAAGATGTCCAATAAAATCTACATATCCTGTTCCTTTCCCTGTACTGCAGTGTATTGGTTTTCCCACCGTCTACTTATGGCAGACAGGATAGCTATCACCCGCATGTTATATGTGATGTGTGCGACACATATTATTCATGTGCCTCTTTGAAGTCAGGGTAGAATTGAAGGGCATTTAGAGAAGAGCAGGACCATTAGAATTACATTGCAGCTGCCCGGCTGCAGACTGTAGAGAGCATCAAATTAGTACGCGAGGAGCTAGCTAGCATGCCTCCATCATTCATTCACCACAACAAGAATAGAATAATTGAACTCCATTGTAGATAATGCCTTACTCATTAATGAGAGTTATTTTTCTTTTTCCATACAAAGTTTTTCTGTGGCTTTTATCAAATCATTCACAAGAACAATTTACTTTTTATTTTAATCTGGGGTTACGCTGTCTTAATTCCTTTTAGCCAGTCAGTGCTTTTTTGTGAGGTATGTGTAGGTAAAATAATGCCCCTAGGACTCTCCTAATCGCATCAAACATTCTGATAGTCCAAGGGGATCAGCAATGTACTGCTACTGGGCTATAACATATAATCTAAAAATGGTTTTGCACAGAGTATTGCTTAAAATGTACCTTTTTCTTTTTTTCCTTTCTTGATATAGCTATTCCTGCTGGTTCACCATTGACCTGGCAGGAGATTGCAGCCAGGCTCCGGGTGCAGAGGTTGGAGGCCATCCGGGGGGAGTATCAATGGCTATTGGAGGAGGAGGGTGACGCACATGCCGCTGCCCTGGTCACCAGTTCTGCCAGCCAGCCAACTGCACCTCCAGCCCCCAGACCACATCAATGCGAGCCCTGCTGGCAGCTGCCCATATTACCATTGCAGCCCACACTTTGGACTGCCTTCTACATCGCTGCATGTTGCGTGAGCTGGCCAATGAAGGGCACGCCTCCCAGGCCAGGCTCAAAGAAATGCAGACCCTCCTGAGGAATTCCATCTTTTTAGCTCTTTTGAATTTTTTGTTTTGTGGGATGGAGTTTTGTTGTGGATGGAGAGGGTGGGAATTTGGCAGATAATTTCTTTTGGACTTTGCTTTAGACCTTTATTGACATTTACATTTCGGATATTGGTTGGGGAGATATTGTTTTGAAGGAAGGGTGAGCCTCTTGCGGGTTGATAGGGTGGGTTTCGTTTTGGACATTTTATTGTAAAGGAAAACTTTTCTATTATACTTTATGCCAGAAAAAACATGTTTGAATAGATGATGGCTGCTACCGCTCTCATTCTTCCAACACCGCACTGAAAGTTTTCCCAAAGTGCCTTCCTAATTGTGGTGGTAGTGAGTTAACAGGGAAGACATCACAAGAGAGGTCCCACTGCCATCTTTATGAGCTCCAACTGTAACATTCATCATTAGGATTATCCATCACAGGCAACTCAATCAAAAGAAAAACACAGTTAATAGATTATACTTTTATTGAATAACTTTCGAAGAATGAGACCAGACTACTACCACCATGACGCAGCAAAGAATATCAGGTATTATAAAAACAAATAGCAGCAGCAAATTATTCTGAGCAATGGGGAGCATGGAATTTACTGAAAACCAAAGTTATGAAATCCTCAAGTCAGGGAAAGTATACTCAAAGTCTGGAGTGGACTGGATTCAGCATTTACACATAATAAAGGCCTAAATGATGATGTTGAAGTTGACAAATTATGTTTTTTTATGTATGGTTGGGAAAGTGGTGCTGGTTTGAGCTATTACTCAGGTAAAAAATATCTCTCAGTAGTTGGTGTCGCATTTAACCACATCCCCCCACCAAACGTGTGATCCATTTGGTGTAAATTAATTAATAAATCACACAGCCTGGGGGGAGAGGTTTAGGGTATCAATGAATGGATGGGCTGGGGATTTGGGTAAAGGTGTGGTAAAGACAAACACTACACAACACAGCACCAATATTCATCAGGGCAATGAGCAGCACATCTTCATAAATCTGTTGTGGAAGGAAATGAATGAATGGGTTTGGCGCAGTTCAGTCTAGTGCATTACAAACTGTCCTTCTGCCCCAGAGACCCAGGTTATTATTAGACATGTTCTATCATCTAGGTTTGAAAATGTATTACAAATTATCGGGGAGTGAAGTGAACTTACCAAGTTCTAAAAAATATGATTGTGAAAGGAAAAATGATAATGTATTGCAAAATTAGGCGGTCACCGGCATTCTTCTCAGAATGTACATCTCTCTTGGGTGTCCGTCTGGACTGTTCTCATAGGTAAGCAGGAGTGTTAAGCTCAACTTTCGCCTTTCAATAATACAGGAGAGGAAAATGCCTGAGTATCGTAAAACAGAAACTAATTGTAGAATTAAGGAGAAGGACAAAAGGAAGGTAAGCTTCATGAGTAGTGTACCAAGAAGACTTAGAGGCAGAGCAAACACAAGAGGAGTTTCATGTTTGCCAGCACTGCAGCACACACACTCGGCAGCATTTCCCAAACCAAAGCACTTTTTTCCCTTCCACAGAGCTGAGTATTAGGTGTCAGAGTTCTTATCATCATGGTTTCCCTTTGAAGTTGACAGTTTCCTTTTTCTAGCTGTTGAGGTTGTCCTGCCCTGAGCCCTTCATCCTCCTTCTGACTCCAAGTAACTCAATACCAGACATGACCCAAGCGAGATAGACCTGTAGTGCACTGCTGTTGAAGAACAAGTAGAGAAGCAGAATTGCAGTATTTTGTATAGATTTGTGTTTGTTAACTAAAGTGACTGGGTTGGTCTTTGAAGAACCAGAAAAAAGAAGTGGACCCTACAGGTACATTTTTGCTAAGTTTCAAAAGGCCAATCACCGTCAGGAAAAATGATCACCCTTCAGGCCTTAAACATTGCAAATCATCTAAATCAAGTTTACCAATTAGTTGAACACCCTCTCTCACTGTCTGCCACCACATAAATCATCAATAATAACTCACAATCCCTCAATAATACATCAACACTTATTGATGAGATAGTTAATAGTTACTTCTTCCAATGCAAGCATGGTCGTAGGCATGAAATTGTATCTCCTCTTTGATGTAAGCAACACATTGGAATTCGGCAGTCTTGTAAATCAATGATCTTCTGGGGCAGCCCTGTTCAGTGATGCAAAAAAAGGATATGCACGTGAGGGAGGCAGGCATTGTCTCCAATGTCCTGAGGGGAATGGGGAGGTTTCTTCTCTTCACACTGGTCCAACTCTAACCCAGCCATACATGTGACTAAAAATGATGGGGCCGCATAAATCCTGGCACAAAGTACTATGGCGAACAAAGCAAACACAAGGAGATGATGGACGGAGCACTGAAACTTTTCAGACACTCACCCACAGCAACAGACCTGGGTTGAACACATCATCATTCTTTAGCTCACTTGGCCATCTCAGTTCAGACCCAGCTATATGCAAATCAGTCTTGACCCTTTGCCACATGGGAACAGTCCAGACCGAACTGCCAAGCCAGGTCTTCCCTAGACCAGAAACAAGCATCCTGGGACCGGTTTTTGGGTAACACCCTTCATCAGCCAGGCTAGCTTGAATCCAGTGGCAAAATGAGCAAGGGACCACGTCTGTGCATACCCTGCCAATGAACAAAGCAAACACAAGGAGATGATGGACGGGTATGCCCAGACGTGGGTCCCGTGCTCTCCATGCCACTGGAATTAAGACTGATTTGCATATGGCTGAGTTCAAACTGGAATGGCATGGTGTAAGAAAGTTGCTCTGTATACACTGCAACAAAGTAAGGTTCAGTGTGCACAGAGTCCACAGTCCCCAGAGGTCTGGCAGAGGCTAAAGTTAGATATAACCTTACTCTCTAAAGTGGTAGCTTGGTCGAGCAGTAAGGCAGTATCAGAGGTCAGTGTTAAGCATTTGATGTTCACCCTCAGTCAGCAAATGGTCTCAAACACTGAAGAACTGAACTCTAGGCCAATGTTTTATATATGAAAATCTATAGTATTTTTATTTTAGAACCACAAGTAGGTATCACAATACTTTCCCAGGATGAGGTGCTTTAGTTAAATACTTTCAATAAGCAATAGACTTTTAAAAGCAATAGTTACAGTTTTTGCAATAGGCAGCACAAGTTAAACACAATTATAACATTGAGCTCAATGGGTATTTTAAAGTAAACGCTATATTAATTACTTTGCATCGGTTTTTCTAACTCAGGGCTGGATCCTTAATTCAGCACTGGTGCATCTCCTGTAAACAGTTGAAAGAAATTGTTTTGGTTACACAGGCGATTTTTAAGGAATATTTGTATGTTTCAAAAATCGACACTTTGAAGGAAAGTTTGGTTATTGGAAAATCACAGTTGTAATTGCTTTGTAAGGTCAGTGCTGGGCACAAAGATCCAGCCCTGGGATCTCTCCTGATAACAGGTGAGTAATTTTGTTTTCGTTGATTGGGCAATTTTTAGTGAATATTTTAAAGTTTCAAAACTCGACACAGAAGAATTTCCAAGTGAAACCAATCAATATCACCCTTTGGAGAAAATGTAGGTTATCGGCTTTCAGGTAAGTACTTGACTGGCAGAGTTAAGGTTCTCGGCATAGACTCAGGGGTCTCCCAGGGTCAGGTAGGTACAGTTGCTACACCCTCAGTGGCACAGGGGCAGCCGGGTGCAGAAAGAGTTAGGCCCAATGTTATCCTATGGCGGGAAGGGGGCCTTTGGTTGGTGGCTGCTAGCAGGCAGGCCACACGGCTGTGGGAGCTGGGCTCCTGGTCACCTACACAGGGCAAGTGGAGAAGTAGAATAGGATAGATGCTGCACTTCCAGGGGCACTCGGGTGGCTGGGTGCAGGGTGCTTTTGAGCCTTCGGGCACTCAATGTATTTCGATGGAGAAGCTGCAAGATGAGCAAAGGCTGCAAGTTCTGGGACAGGGATTCTTCAGGTGCGACCACCACTTCGAGAGGTAAGTTGGGAAGCTGTAGGTTAGGTAGGCACCCAGGAGTTGGGCACAGGGGGCCTCAGGGCACCGGGTGCAGGGGTGTATTTTGGCATCGGGAAATCTTACCCTCTGCTGGTCGCAGTTGGAGGGGGTCTCTGGTATTGTGGCTGCAGGCGTCGTCAGGAGCGTCGAGGAGGGTCCTTGGGTGCTGGATTCTTGGTCACAGTCACCGGGGGGACGTCCTTGTGGTCTTTGTTCACTCAGGCACAGACCGGGCTCGGCGGGTGCAGAGTGTGCTGGATTCACGGATCCTGGCTGGCACCAGGGGTTGTTGCTTGTTTTGAGCAGAACCACTACTCGTGGGAGTCCCAGTCTTTTAGATGAGCAAAGCAGTCAGGTCCTCTAGGGTTTTTGAGGTTGCTGACCACTGGAGATGCCAAAATTTAGCAGAAGCAGGTTCGAGGGTCGACAGGCCTATAGGGCTGGGGCCAAGTCAGTTGGTGTTGTCCTCTTGTTAGCAGATGCACAGCAGGTCCTCTTTCTTCTTGTTCTTCTTCTTGTTTCAGATTTGGGATCCAAGGAAGGAAGGTTCAGGGTGTCTCTAAATACTAAATGTAGGGGTGTTACAGGTAGGGAAAGGTCAGGGACCAAAGGGTCCCTTCCCCGAGGTGGGTACAACCCCTATCCTGCCACTCTCCAGTGGAAGGGAGGCAGGTACCTAGTCCTGATTGGGTAGGGCTCCCCATCCCAATATGGTGAGAGCCCGGAGTTGTGCCTCACCTCGCCTCCCCCAACTGAGGGGTGGGGTTGGCAGAGGCTGGCACTCCCCATTTCCTCACTTGGGTTTTCCCGCCGATTTTCCCGCCAGAGTGGGGGTCAGAACCGGTGGGGGCCAGTTGCTGAGTACAGCAAGTGGCCAGGAGAAGCTCACAAAGGTGGGATGCCTTTGAAGCTCCCCTGCCCATCCTGGGAGAGGAGACCTAGCACCTCGCCCAGGATGTGCACTGTTGCAGGCCCATGAGAGCGGATGGCTCTCTACCCAGGGGTCCAGCAACATATCTGCTGGGCGGCAGCCTAGGTAGCCTCTCAGTCAGGACGCTGGTTGTTGGTTAGTTTCAAGGGGCATGTCTAAGATGCCCTCTGTAGTGCATTTTATGTTAAATCCCACAGTGCCATCAGTGTGGATTTAATGTGCTGAGAAGTTTGATATCAAACTTCTCAGTCTTCAGTGTACGCAGCACCACATACTCCTAATGGCAGCACTGCACTTACAGTGCCCAGGAATGGACCTGGGTACTGTAGGGGTACACCACTGGCATAAGGCACCCAGCTAGAGGGGTGACTGAGGTTTGCCAGGGCACTGTGTTTGTGGGCATGGCACACAGGGATGTGTGCCATGTGGACTCTCTGTTTTGTTCTGCACCAGGACACTCAGCCTGCAAAGGCAGTGTGTGTGTGTCAGGGTACAGGGCCTCTAAGGGTGGCATAATAAGTGCTGCAGCCCTTAGGGGCCTTCTCTGGTCACAGGGCCCTAGGTACCTAGGGTACCATTTACCAGGGGCTGACATGTGGCCAGAGTAAGCCTGGGCAAAGCACTACGCTACGCTCGCGTAGTTTGCGAAGTTCGCGCTACTTCGCACTACGCGAACTGCACGTAGCACGGTGCGAACACGCGTAGCGTAGTGTTGCGTAGTGCTGCGGTCATTTTTTGCTTGCTCGCGGTCCTCAACGTCAAGTTGGCGACCGCGAGCAAGCAAAATGACATCCCGACGAGACTTTTTCCTTGTTCGCGATCAGCAACTTCAAGTTGGCGATCGCGAGCATGGAAAATAAACCTCCCGGCGAGATTCCCAACGCGAGGAGGTCAGGTTTCTCATTGCGAGTGGTCGCGTATGCTCGCGACCGCTCGCGATGAGAAACTACCAGTTCGCGTTGAGAAAGCTGAAGCTCGAGTAAAAATCTACTCGAGCAGCAGAAAACTACAGCTCGCACTGTGCAAGATGCCATTTTCAATGATTGCACAGTGCCGGTTGCTTGTCCGCACTGTGCAATCATTGAAAACGACATCTGGCACAGTGCGAACAAGGTACTACGCAGTTCGCGAAGTGCTACGCGTAGCTCGCGTAGTACGAACTTCACTTTGCGTAGCTTCGCGAAGTGCTACTTCGCGAACTACGCCCAGGCCTAGGCCAGAGATGTCAATTGGGTTTAGGCTTCAATGCAGTTTTAGGGAAGGAACACAGGCCCTGGGCACCTGATTGGCATGAGCCCAGGGTACACTCAGTCAAAGTACATCAGCAATTCAGCAAAAAGTGGGGGCACACCATGCAAGAAAGATGGCACTTTCCAACATATGGTGAGCAAAAAAATGAAGGATTTAGGCCCAGATCTCTGTACTGGGGTGAATGTATGACATTGTTCTGCATTCTGTCCATCAAGTGTTGTTTTTGCATTTGTCATCCCGAGTGGGATGGGTATGCCCAGACGTGGGTTCCGTGCTCTCCAGGCCACTGGAATTAGGCTATCCTGGCTGAAGAGGGGTGAAACCCCAAAACCGGTCCTAGGATGCTTGTATCCAGTCCAGGGAGGACCTGGCTTGGCAGTTCGGGCTGAACTGTTCCCATGAGGCACAGGGTCAAGACTGATTTGCATATGGCTGGGTTCAAACTGGAATGGCATGGTGAGCAAACAAACAATGGATTTAGGAGCAGATCTCTGTACTGGGGTGAATGTATGACATTGTTCTGCAGTCTGTCCTTTAACTGTTGTTTTTACAAAGTACTATCGTGGAATACTCACTCAATGAAGTAGAGTCTGTCCTCATACTCAGGTGGTTCAACCAGAATTTGTTCAGCTAACACACTGACTCTGACTAATCATCTTCCTCCTTGTGTGCTGTTTTAGGAGCGGTGCAATTGTGTGGTATGAAATATTGGTTCATTTTGATCAAAGCCAATCACTCCATGTTTTGAGGCAAGGAACTCGTCCTTCTCATTGTAAAAACTGTGTCAGCTGCATTGTGTAAGCTTTACTGAGCACATGCTCAGCAGATATACTGGCTACCAGACAAGCCAGATACTATGCCTACTGAGCACTGGCCATTGGTGCATCTGCACATACCAATACATCAATGGGCTTTGATCCACATAGACCTCTTTTGGGTCATCCATAAACTCCTGGATCATCCTCTTAGTGGTGATTAGTGCTGTTACTTGCTCAACCTCCTTTGCCTCTGCCTCTGCACTGGACGTAAAACTTGCCACTTGTTGCTGGTTTTGGCTTCTGTGAGACAAGTCTGTCATCTCTGAAAGTCGAAGACGGCAACCCAGAGCTTTTGCCTAGCAATGCGTATTTAGTAATTTTCAGCCATTCTTCTTCCAAGTCTCTGGCTTGCTCAACAAACCACCTCTTGTTTTTTGACACATTCCCTTCAGAAAAAGGAATGAAAGTTTCCAGAATATGTTTTTGAAGCATGGATAAAGTAGCGTGGCGCAGAAGTACTCTTTGGATGAGGTGATGTCATTTTGCAGTCTTGTATTAACAGCCAAGCAAAGGACTAAGCCCTCACCCAAAGTATGCACCTATGTGTTTTCATTCACACCTGCAAGTGCGAACCTTTCAGACACCGTCTTTAATTGGTCCTGTAGCAGATGCAACAGCGGGATATCTTGGCCCATAATACTGTCCTCCTTGCTAACTTCCTGTGTGAAAACCTCAAAAGGGAGGAGCATATTTGGCAGGCATTTGACTAGGACCTATTTTTCCACATCCATGGTCCTACTTTTCTAACCCTGGGAGGTGAACTCCGCTCCACTCGCGGAGTTTACGGAGTTTCACACACTCCGCCTTACGCAGAGCTCGTGGAGTTCTGAAAAACTCTGTTTCGCACAGCGGACCAGAGTTTTTTTCCGTGCTCGCAATCACCAACATCAAGTTGGTGAGTGCGAGCGAGGAAAATCCAACGCAGGTGAGATTTTTCCTCATTCGCGATCGCCGACATCGAGTTGGTGAGCGCGAGATTGGAAAATAAACCTCCCGGCAAGATTTCTTAATGCGGGGAGGGTCAGGTTTCTCATTGCGATTGGTCTCGTATGCTTGCAACCTCTCGCGTTGAGAAACTGCTAGTTCGCATTGAGAAAGCTTGCGCTTGAGTAAAAATCTATTCGAGCGGCAGAAATGGTAGGCTTGTGCTGCGCATGGTGCTGTTCGCAATGGTTGCACAGTGCGGACAATCATCCAGCACTGTGCAATCACTGCAAACAGCATTTTTCTACCATACTCCGCCACTCGCAGAGCTCCACATAGTGCGGCGGAGATTTTTTGCACTTCGTGTAGCTTCACATAGTGCAACTCCGTGAACTCCACCCAGGGTTATACTTTTCCCAATAGAGTCCCCTCCTCTTTGAATGACATAGTCATTGATCTGTCTGTATTGCTCAAACAGACATTGAAACATATACTAGGCCAAGTTCCAATGTGGTAGCACCTCCTGTATGAGGGTTTTAACTGGTACTTTATGAATAATGCGCAACTTCTTCCAGGCTTTAAAAGAATGGCTAAAATTTGTGCAGATTCTTCTGCAGGTGGTCAGTATGTTACTGACTATGGGGGAGATTTAGATTTTGGTGCAATTGGTACAACCATTGCTTTTTCAACAGACAATCCATCTGCTGTCTAGGCGGTCCACCCACTCAATTTAGATGCTGGTGGGTCGTTAGACAAAAAACTGCCCGAGTCCAGCCTTCTCCACCAGCACTTTACATCTGCGTCAATGGCGCCATAGGAAACAGAGGCTGTAGCAGGAACTCAGCAAGTTTTACAGCCAGGCTAATCAGGATGTGCCTTCCTGCGAAGGCAATTGTGGCTGGGTAACCTCCACACCCGGCTGGCAGATTGGAAGGCATATAAGGTAAAAACGTATCTTTTTCCCTTCTACTCTTTCGTTTCCTTTGTGAACCCAATCGTACAAGTCATGCCTTTGCTCCTGCAAATTGATCACCGAATCGAATGTGAGCAATCCACATTACTTTTGTACATTGAATTGTCACTTAACATTTGCTCTGGGCCCATGCGTTGACTGAAAAATCCTATTCATTTTTTTTAAATTTACTTGTGAATTGCATATGTTTTTAATCTAGTTGTGTCAGAAATGAGATGGAACAGACCTGTATCATCACCTAATTTTAAATAAAAACAAAAGTATTTTTATAAATTTCCAAAATTAATGTTTGCACAACATTTTCAAAGCCCATCACAATTGGACGCACTGACAATGTTTAAACTTTACAATGGGACATGTCAGAGAAATATTGCATTTCCAGTTATGTATGTGAGTCAGAATATGCACCTCACTATTACATGAGTTCCATTCCATTAACTCACTGGATTATACAGAATTAATCAATGTGGGACAAACTTTGTGGAAGTTAAACTCAAAAAATCAATCTTGTAATATATCTCTCATGTACAATATTTTGGCAATGTAACATATAACATATATGTTTGGAAAATAAATGTTTTCCTGGCTTTTTTTCCTGGCTTTTGTTGCCTTGACTTGTCTCCTGCATATAGTCCAGGGGTAAACTCATCCGGAAGGGGCATCTATTGGCCACATAAAGGCACCTCAAGGCTTTTTCTTTGGAGTTGTGGGAATAGGTGTGGCAGAGGTCAACACAAGGTAGTTTAAGAACTGGGAAGGAGGAGTGAGGATAGGAGAGGTGGGAGTGGATTGGCTGGTTGAGATAGAAGGAGCTGGAGTGAGTGATGTGGTTGTGTCTGTATGTTTGGCAGTTGCATGTTGGTCGGGTATTTGTTGTGAATATTTGGTTGTGTGTTTTTGTGCTGGTATGTAATATTCAGGTGAGTGTGGTTATTTGGTTCTGCTTGGTGTTGTCATGTGTGTAGGTGTGCTTTCGTGTCAGTGTGTTGGTTTAGATGATTGTTTTATTGTGGTGGTTGCTGTGGTTGTGGCGTATGTGGGTATATTGTCAATAGTGTCAATAGTGTGTGTATGATGTGTGTTTCATTGTGTTACTGTGAGTTTTTTCTGCAGGAAAATGTTGTTTTGTGGTGGTATGGCAAAAAATCATGTGATATGCAGGTGGACACATGTAGCCACAGTTCATCAGGTAGGTGCTGCTAGAATCCATTTTAACAGCGCCAGCACAGCTGTGAAATCCTAACATGCTCGGCGGTAATCTGCCAGCCTGGAGGTGACTGATTAATGTTAGCCATCATAGGAGTCCACAGCGCAGTCAGTAGTGTACCTCTTATGCAACGGAAAACACTCTGTCACTGCGGACGGAGGTTCAGCCCCAATACATCTAAATATGATGGCGGTAATCCACCAGCTTGACTCAGTACTTGAAACCACTACCATGGAGGGATGACAGAAGTCACATCAAGATCTAAATCAGGCCCTGTCTTCATTTTGAAAAAATCCTGCACAACCAGGTTGATGTAATGCGCTAGGTACAGGACCCTGAAATAGCCGCTATCTGACATGGCCTTGACTAGATTACTGCCATTGCCTGTGGCAACAAATCCAGTCCTGAGACTTCTTGCATGACATTGAATGCCCTTAAAAGATCCAGTGTGCAGTGAAATACATATAATCGGTTGCTTGACAACTGGTGCACATATCTGTCATCAGGTGGACAGTGTGAACATCACTTTGCTGCAAAGGTTGTGCAACCAATTGCAGCACATCATGATGGAGTGATGTAACAGCAACTGTGCCAAAAATAAGGTCCCACTTGGAACCCTCCATTTGAGGCAGATGGCTGCCACAAATTCTTAAAATCCCACTCTTTCCACAAAAAAAGAGAGGAGATGCTGCACTAACATTTCTGCAGTTTTCCACTGCACATATGTGTGGTTGGGTGGTTGTGGTCGTAGGGACCCTCCTGTCCAAACTATCCCATGATAGTGGCCTGGATTTTCTTCTTTTCTGGGGCCACTGATGCAAATAACTTTAGAGAAGTAGGAGGTTGTAGACTCAATGTCCGTCTTGGGGTAGTCTGTGTACGCTATGGTGCCTCCATCTGACTCTGAGTCTTGTGCCATTTTTGAGGTTACTGAGGCGGGTGAGTCTGTTGCACTTCTGGGGACAGGGCTGATTTGTGTAAAATTGTCACCCTCATCCTCCTCATGACATCCCACAAATATTTTAAGGTGCTCCTACCACTCGATTTTGTGATGTTTGTTAATATGGGTAGTTTGGTCTCCAGTACTATTGTATGTAGCAGGCTTACCTTAACAAACACTCACATGGCAAATGGAGCATGTTACAATGTACTCCTGCTTGCTAAGTGAACAAAAAGTCACAAACTGGGGTAGAGTACATTCTTAGTGTGCCAGTGCCAATCCCTGAAGAAGAACTGGAGGTAGGTGGGGGTGTCATCAATTGCCTCTCTGCTGTGCATGCTTCTACTAATGTAGGCATTGGTGCAGGTCTCAGCAGGTGCTATAGAAATATGGGAGCTAGCAATGGTACCTGTGCCACATCCCTTGGAGCAGAATGAATAGGAGGGGTAATGTTGAACTCCTTTGTGCCAGCTTCCATAACAATGACTGTCTTGTCATCAACCTCCTCCTCATCCCCTTCCATAATTCTAGGGCTTTTAGGAACTTTCCTTTTCCCGTGCCTCTCCTGGTGTCTCTCAGGGTCTGCCATGTCACATGTTCAGGTCATCATCATCAGAAGTGGTGCTTGGAGGAAATGGTGGTGTACCCTTCCTTTTTCTTGCTAACAACTGGGAGCCAATGATTCTAGAAGAGGAGGTTCTTGCTTGGCAGGAAGCTCATTCTCCTGTTCTGCTCCAACTTCAGGAAGATCTACTATTGCTGGCTGTGGCTGTTTCCTGAAATGATTGGGTACTACTTTGCGAAAGGGATAAATCCAATTCAACGCCACTGTTCATTGGCATTTTCCTCAGAGGACGGTGCAGCAGGAACACATCTCCTAAAAAACGTTGTGGTTGCCACACCAGTGGTTGAATGCTGCTTCTTCTCACTGGCCACTTTCTTGGCATAACCTTTCTTTGTAGCCATCTTAAAGCTGCCAGTTGGTAGTGGCACTGACTGCACAGGTAGAAGAGGATGGAGGACTGACGTCACGTGTTGTGTGGTCACATGTTTCGGGCAGGCCTTCTGTTTGGCAGTACTGTGGGTGATGTTTCTTCTCTTGTGCACCTAAAAGCCTACATGCAAGAAAAATATTTAGAAAAGCATGGCATTGTTGCAGTTTGAATTGGTATACATAAAGACAATATCATTTAGTGAGGTTGGTTACTAATAATATATTCAACCATTTTAAAGTCAAACCACACAACCATAACATATCATTTCATTTTCAATCAGGTTAAAACAGAACAGACAGATATAGCTCTTTGCTTTATGTGCATCTATTGTAAAGGAGACACTCGTGGCAGTCAGGGAGGTACATGGGTAAATGAAATAATCCTTAAACAATGAAGGCTAGTGTGCGAATAGCAAGCAATGAGGTCCAGGGGAAAGGAATAATCATTAACAAATGAATGATGCTAGTGTCTGTGTAGTACACCTACCCTACAGCAGGTAGAGGGTCCCGGGGGAAATAGAATAATACCTAAAAATATGATTGCTGTTGTAAGGCTATAAGCCTATGGCAGCCAACGGGTGGCTGGATCATGAATGGAAGCAAAATGCAACAACAACAAAATCAGTGAAAAAATTACAATAATTGAAATTAAATACAAAAAAAGCATAAAAAAACAAAAATAAAAAATAAGTAAAAATTAAAATACAAAGGATGAAAAATGAATTAGTAATGTTTGTACTAAGGGAGTAGGAGAAACCTATTGGGAGTCAACAAGGTGCAGGTGAATTTTTTTAAAAAACGACATATAATATAAAGCACTGTTCACCATAATCAAATTCATAATATACATATACTGCAATGATCCTCAAGCATACTATTAAACTTATACCACATGCATGCCTATGTCAAAAAGACACTGGCTACCTGTAAAAAATGGCTGCTGGCCACATGGTCAAACTGCAACAGTGAGCACGGATGCAAGGAGAACAAAGAACACATGCAAGCTTATTGCAGAAGCACAAGTAGCTGAATATACAAAATGGCATCCGGCCACATGGTCAAACCAGCAACAGCAAGTAAAGAGGCATGGAGATCAAAAAACACATTAAAGCCTATGGAAAAAGCACACTGGCTGGCTGCACAAAATGGCCACCAGCAACATGGTCAAAAAACAACAGCAAGCAAAGGAGGCATGGAGAGCAAAGAACACATGCAGGCTTATCAAAAGCGCACTGGCTGATTACACAAATTGGCCATCAGCCACACTGTCAAACAACAACAGTGAGCAAGGAGGCATTGAGAACAAAGAATATATATGTAAGCCTATGATAAAAGCACACTGGCTGGCTGCACATTGTCAAAGAAAAGCGACCAATGAGGCATGAAGAACAAAGAACACCTGCAAACCTATGGAAAAAGCACACTGGATGGCTGTACAAAATGGCTGCCGGCCACATGGTCAAACAACAGCAGTGAACAAAGGGGCATGGAGAACAAAGAATATATGGAAGCCTATGACAAAAGCACATTCACTGACTGCACAAAATGGCCTCAGGCCACATCATCAAACAACATTAATGACCAATGAGTGTCACGTCGCCCATTGGGACATTGTAGTCTTCCCTAAGTTAGCATGAGCACATTGCAGCCTGCCTGCTGCTTTGCGCATGTTACTACATGTCTTTATTTTTATTTTTTGCAATATTTTATTCGGTTGCTTTCACATGAGAACTCATCGCTGTGTTTGCTCTCTGCATGCTTCTGTGATTTTGACTGAACATTATGTGCAAGGTCGAACACCATTGCCCCTTGTTATTTTGTTCTAGCCAGACCGTAGCTTTTAGACAAAACATACTGATGCAGCTGTTGTTTGGACAACGTACTTTGTTTTTTTTCGTGGGATGCACGAATAGGTAGCACATGCATGGAGAGGGACTTTCCAGGGATAAGAGCAAGACAGCACCTATGATGTAGATCTACCATCGATACGCTAAGGTATAGGGTCTGCTGACAAAGCCCAGAGATCTTCTAACATATAATAATATTGCTCCGTGGCAAGGGGAGGGAGGTCAGGCTCTATTGTCCTTCCATGATGACATCTCCGTTCATGATTTATGGACTAGCTGCTTTGCTGACTATATTTGCACTATGCATTTTGCTGCTTGTTGTGGCACGTATACTGCATGTTATGGCACGTTAGTTAAAATAAATATTTTAACTATTTAATGTCTCTGTCAGATTTTATTGTGGACAAGTACAAGAGTGCGAGTGAAAGGTTGGGTCTTGTTACCATGATTCCTGAGAGATCTGACAGCGTTGTGTTCTGGTATGTGTAATCATTTATTTCTCTGTGAGTGAGTAGGAGAGCAGAGCACGTGAGACACTATAGCTAATTGGTCCTGGGCACCTAGGTACTAAGGTGGTAGAAAGACCCAGTCCCTCTACACCAACGTCCTATAATCCTGGGCATAGTTCTGTCTTTGTGAAGAATCCCTGCAAAATGAGGCATGGAGAGCAATGAACACGTGCAAGCCTGTGGAAAAAGCACACTGGCTGGCTGCACAAAATGGCTGCCTGCTATCTTGTCAAACAACAATAGTCTACAGCAAAAGCACTCTGGCTAGCTACACAAAATGGACACCAGCCACATGGTCAACAATTAACAACAAGTAAAAAGGCATGGAGAACATAAAACCCATGGAAGCATATGGCAAAAGCACCAGCTCATAAGGGGGCTCCACCCCAATAATCCAGAGACTTTTAATATACCAATAACTATAGAAATCAGGGAGGTTGACAGAAGCCAGACCTATAGAATGTCACTATTTCCACCAAATGGGCCTCATGGCCAACAGATGCAGGCTAAGGGCATATCAGAAGCAGTAGTTGGTGATCTGGGGTCTGTCCCAGCCGAATTTCCATCCACAAAACGAGAAAACCTGAATGCACCTTTAGCTGCAGGGAAGTCAGTCTACTTTCTCACCACCACAACAAGGGTCAGTTAGTTGGACTAACATATGGCATCAAAAGCCACAGACAGGGACACGGTCCAACAAGGACCAGTACCACAACCGTAGGAGGGAGGGGTAACTGCTTGGGGTAGCAATGCCTTCGCACTGATGTAGAACCCAAATGTGAAGTAGTGTGACACCCCCAATGCAAGCATCTATTTCGCATACACCTTAACATTTACTGTACTAAAACTCAAAAGAAAGGCAAATGGGACAACATTAGAGATTCAAGCCTTTACTTGCATTCAGGAAACTCAGGGCTGCAGTATATGTGATGTCGATCGGGTATCCTCACAAGAGTTTGCCATTCAGGGTGCCTACTCAAGCCTAGGCCCCACTCTGCTGTGCATCACCCAGGGCAGGGTTAGTCAGCCACACTCCAAGGGGAGGGAAGTCTGATGAGGGGGGCATGACGGCTCCCTGACTACTGTTTAAATGTGGGAACCAAAATCCCCACATCCATAAGTCAAATGGGATGGCCGAGTACAAAGGTCCCCATTCTCAGAAACACGTCCGGGACTGGAATGCCTTTGCTGTGTAGTCCCTAGAACAATACTGCCCCCAAATGTTAGCGGCCTCCAGCCAAATAGATGCCCCCTTTTATTTAGAACACAGAGCTGTCCTCCAGTGTTAGGAGTCAGGCTTCCTGTACGCTTGGTATAGTGAATACCCCATAGCCTCCACAGCACATGCTTGAGGTCCGACAGATGGCGATGCACAACATAGCACCCAGTCAGTACAGGGGGTTCACTAGAGCCTCCAGCCGTCCCAGTTCATTCCCATAGTTTGGGCAAACTTTGACAAGCTTTTAGCCTATTCCAGGATCTCCATGTTGAGATATTTTGCCTTCTCCTTTCCCTAAAAGCTTTCTAAGTAACTGCCAAATAAGAAATGGTCCAAGGGAGAGGAGGGTGCCAGGTAAAAAGGGAGTCTGACAGTTCCATCATAGCTCTACGCAGAATAGAACACAGATGTATGCTCACCCCAACATCACGCCAAGCAATCAGCTAACACTCAACGCCTCACACACACCATATGAAGGGAGCAGTGATCACAATTTTATAACACTGCAAAGCAGAGGCACGAGGCTGCAGAACAACTCTCTAACCCCTTCTGGTTCCCGAAAATTAAGATAACAGTTCATGCATGGATCTAAGAAAGTGACAAATTAAAAAAGCACAAAGCTAACCTAAAGGAAGCCTCTAGAAAAGGGATTGATCAAGAAACCTGGCACCACTTGGGTGGTTCACGTTGCAAGCCACATGCAGGACCTGAGGGTACACACGTGATATCAGGGCATGTTGCGATTGCCGGTCATTATTCAGTCTAGCACACCTTCTTTATCCATCCCTATGCATGAGCAGGTCAAAAACACCAACCACACCGATGGACCCCCATGCACATACTAGGTAACTATAGGGCTGGCGACGCCGACAGAGCACCTGTTGAAAATTTTAAATCACCCACATGTTCACAATAATCACCCTATGAAAACACACTTACAAATGTATACTTAGTCAGGCATAGAGAGGAGGGAGGCCCAGCAACCGATACAATTAAGTACGTTCATAAACAATAACCTATTTTTTTTTCCAAACTAGGAATCTCAAATGGGGCCACCTTCCCGTGCCTTACAAAAATCATTGAAAATGTAAGAATTTCGAAGGAATAATTGGTGACATGAAAGGATGTAATGTTTTTGTCCAACAGGTCTGCAGTTGAGGCGCTAAGTGCACCACCTCTGCAGTGGACCATCGCTTTCTCAACGGCTGTACCAGTACCCGCAACAGGATCAAGAGCCACAAACTGCTCCAAGAACTTTCAGCATCAATACCCCCAAAAGGGATCCCGAACTATAAACTGATCCAAAGACTTTTTCCGAATTGTTCACAACCACGAAACTCCCATCAATAGAAGACCAAGGACACCTGCGCTGGAATCAACTCAAGACCGACAATGTTTTGGAAGTTATGTGTTTGTATACATTTATACACCCTCTGTGTACTAGGGGTGTTACTACATCCTTGCATTTACAAAGAGTGGCCTAGTCTAATGGACTCTATTCAGAAAATGTCCTCACGGTTGTGCAGGGACCTCTCCCATGTCACCTATAATTACACCGCAGCCAACACTGGCATTCCACATGCATTACACAGCACCCTTTTACACTACATGGTAATGTTACATTTGTTCTCTGATACCACATGCAGTAGGCGCGGATAGGCTTTACTTATCCCAAGAGGTAACCCCTGAAAAAGAAAATGCCTTCTCCATCTCTACTTATGTCGAATTAGGGCCATAATACAGCCTCAGAGATTGGAGCCCGATAGGGTAGTAGTAAATCTGACCCACTGAAACACCATGCCCGACAGCACTGTATCTTCTTACTGAGCCTAGCAATATCCAAACTGAGCCAGACAGGATGCACAAAAAGGGAGCTATATGGGAAAATACTGTTTGGCCGGACATTTTCCAGAGAAGAGATTCTTTGAGGGAGCTTAACCACAACCCAGTGCACAAACACGTCTACTTCCATTTCCATCTGTGGTCCCAGGGCGGCCCTTAGAATATCTAGGGTTGTCTTTGTTAACAACAAGTGGACTCCGGCCATAGAGCTTCATTGCAGCGCCATCCACCTCAATGATCTCAAGGGAAATGTGTCTGATAGGGGAGGGATGAAAAACAGCATAGATACCCGGTGTCAGGACACTGAGATAGATCGGTACACCTTCATAGAAGGGGAGGGACAACCCATAATTGAACGGAAACTAACACTGTTATGCTTTTTTTTCAGAGGCATAGGAACAATTTCACAGGGTAGGATCAAAAACTGTGGCACAATCCTGCACATTCCGGACATGCAATGAGGCACTTCAATGCTGATTGCAATGCAGCGTGTTTGCATACACTCAGCTCCTCCCTGGATGGCATGGCCTCTGCTTCCTTGTCACCATCCACACCTCAATCCTGGTCATCCCTCGAGAAGATCTGTCAGAACTGTGCCAACACCTGCTAAGGAAGAAGACAACTCTGTTGCATCAGGCTCTATAGAAAAGAGCATGCTGATTTTTTGGGCTGGGCACAGTACAAGGACATTCCAGAGGAATTCAGACTGTTCACTGGTGCCCTAATATCAGTGGCAGGGTCCATATCCGTCTTCACCATGCACACAAAAGTGAATGACTGCTGGTTGCAAATAACCTGGTGGCAAATGCTCAAAATGATGAACAAAACTGTGCTCGGCCTTAATGCAATCCATCAAGCAAGAACTGAGAGCCATTGGACTTGATGACCACAATGGAGGGTGGAGTATGTATGAAGATCGGTGCATCTTGTGTACATTCATACATGATACAAACAAACAATGGTCCAATCATGGGAGGCGAACACCACAAAGAGGGGTAATTGTAGAAATTAACATTTTCACAATGTGCAAAAAAACACTTGTTGGAAAAGGCAGCAAAAAACTATTGAATTCGGAAAAAAAGACATATACACATATAGTAGTAAATGTTCAAAAAATCACTTCTGTGGCCAATGGGTTTTTTGGTTACTTCTTGGTGTCCACCTTGTAGGTTAGAGCCATTCAAAATTGTTCCATATGTGGTCTTTATGCGATAATTCAATTATCTTATCCAGCATCTGTGTCTCATTTCACGTTGGCCACAGAAATGATTTGTGTTGGGCAGTCTTGGATGATTTTGTTATCCAGTTGGATTGTTAACACCTGTTGATATGGAGCCTAGTGGCCTGTTTCAACTCATATTTTTCTGCATTTGTTGTCAAACTTGGTTGAAGCCTACATCCAGGTCGCGATATTCTCATCACCCACTTCTCTAGTCCTGATGAAGGCCCGTGTTTGAGGCATTCAGTGGTCCCCTCGATTGTGTCAGGTCGAAACGTAGCCACCTCTTAGAACTAAGGCTGGATGACAATTCACTATCTGCATGTGACAAAGTAACCCATCTGCCACTATCTAAATTAGGCCCTTAGTCTGGAATAGTCCAGACTAACGCTGCTTAAGAAGTATTGTAAGTCCAAGGGAACAGGGTGACTATCGAAGGGAAACTTCACCCTTGGGTAACCAAACAGCTAATCTCAGTAAGGAAAGCGTTACAACAAACAATTGATGGACGGAATGCTGACAATGCAGACATTCTCCCCCAGTCAAGAGATCTGGTTTAAATCCATCGTTCTTTTGCCCACTACACCACCCCAGTTTAGACATGGCCATATGCAAATCATTCTTGACCCTGTGCCTCATGGGAACAGTCCAGCCCGAACTGCCAAGCCGTGTCTTCCCTGGACCGGAATCAAGCATCCTAGGACCGGTTTCTGGCTATCAGCTGTCATCAGCCAGGATAGCTTGACTCCAGTGGCATAGAGAGCACGGGTCCCACGTCTGGGAATACCCATCCCACTTAGGACGAAAAGCGTTACAACAAACAATTGATGGACGGAATGCTGACAATGCAGACATTCTCCCCCAGTCAAGAGATCTGGGTTAAATCCATTGTTCTTTTGCCCACTACACCACCCCAGTTAAGATATGGCCATATGCAAATCAGTCTTGACCCTGTGCCTCATGGGAACAGTTCAGCCCGAACTGCCAAGCCATGTCTTCCCTGGACCGGAATCAAGCATCCTAGGACCGGTTTCTGGCTATCAGCCGTCATCAGCCAGGATAGCTTGACTCCAGTGGCGTAGTGAGCACGGGTCCCACGTCTGGGAATACCCATACCACTTAGGGCGAAAAGCGTTACAACAAACAATTGATGGACGGAATGCTGACAATGCAGACATTCTCCCCCAGTCAAGAGATCTGGGTTAAATCCATCGTTCTTTTGCCCACTACACCACCCCAGTTTAGACATGGCCATATGCAAATCAGTCTTGACCCTGTGCCTCATGGGAAAAGTCCAGCCCGAACTGCCAAGCCATGTCTTCCCTGGACCGGAATCAAGCATCCTAGGACCGGTTTCTGGCTATCAACCGTCATCAGCCAGGATAGCTTGACTCCAGTGGCGTAGTGAGCACGGGTCCCACGTCTGGGAATACCCATCCCACTTAGGGCGAAAAGCGTTACAACAAACAATTGATGGACGGAATGCTGACAATGCAGACATTCTCCCCAGTCAAGAGATCTGGGTTAAATCCATCGTTCTTTTGCCCACTACACCACCCCAGTTTAGACATGGCCATATGCAAATCAGTCTTGACCCTGTGCCTCATGGGAACAGTCCAGCCCGAACTGCCAAGCCGTGTCTTCCCTGGACCGGAATCAAGCATCCTAGGACCGGTTTCTGGCTATCAGCCGTCATCAGCCATGATAGCTTGACTCCAGTGGCGTAGTGAGCACGGATCCCACGTCTGGGAATACCCATCCCACTTAGGGCGAAAAGCGTTACAACAAACAATTGATGGACGGAATGCTGACAATGCAGACATTCTCCCCCAGTCCAGAGATCTGGGTTAAATCCATCGTTCTTTTGCCCACTACACCACCCCAGTTTAGACATGGCCATATGCAAATCAGTCTTGACCCTGTGCCTCATGGGAACAGTCCAGCCCGAACTGACAAGCCATGTATTCCCTGGACCGGAATCAAGCATCCTAGGACCGGTTTCTGGCTATCAGCCGTCATCAGCCAGGATAGCTTGACTCCAGTGGCGTAGTGAGCACGGGTCCCACGTCTGGGAATACCCATCCCACTTAGGGCGAAAAGCGTTACAACAAACAATTGATGGACGGAATGCTGACAATGCAGACATTCTCCCCCAGTCAAGAGATCTGGGTTAAATCCATCGTTCTTTTGCCCACTACACCACCCCAGTTTAGACATGGCCATATGCAAATCAGTCTTGACCCTGTGCCTCATGGGAACAGTCCAGCCCGAACTGCCAAGCCATGTCTTCCCTGGACCGGAATCAAGCATCCTAGGACCGGTTACTGGCTATCAGCCGTCATCAGCCAGGATAGCTTGACTCCAGTGGCGTAGTGAGCACGGGTCCCACGTCTGGGAATACCCATCCCACTTAGGGCGAAAAGCGTTACAACAAACAATTGATGGACGGAATGCTGACAATGCAGACATTCTCCCCCAGTCAAGAGATCTGGGTTAAATCCATCGTTCTTTTGCCCACTACACCACCCCAGTTTAATAATAATAATAATGCGATTTGTAAAGCGCGACAGCTACCCCAAACAGGGGTGTCCCGGCGCTAACAGTAGAGAGAGCTAGAAAGCTTGAAAAGGTGAAAGAAGGTGTCTAGCTTCCTAGGAACCGGACTTAGGCAGAGCCAAATAGCCAAGTTTTCAGGCCTTTCCGGAAGCAGGGTTCTGAAATTGCTTTACGTAGATCATTGGGCAAGTTGTTCCAGAGGGAGGTTGTATTGACCGTGAAGGATCTACCCCCTCGTCGTGCTTTTCTAAACCGAGATGGGTGAAGTAGATTGAGTGAGCTGGAACGTAGCGACCGCACTTGCCTGTATGGACATAATCTATTCTTCAGGTAGCAAGGACAGTTTCCATGCAAGGCTCTGTAAGCCAGAGTCAGGGCCTTAAAGATAATTATTTTGCCCACCGGTAGCCAGTGTAGCCTGCGAAGGTGCGGAGAGACATGGTGTCGGAAAGGAATTCGCTGCACCAGTCTCGCAGCCGCATTCTGGACCAGTTGCAGGCGCTGGATGGCATAATTGGGGAGGCCCAGGTAGAGGCCATTAGCATAGTCCAGTCGGGCTGTGACTGTGGCATGGACAACAGTTTTCCTACAATCTTCTGGGAGCAGGTGCAAAATTTTCTGTAAGTTTTTTAAGTATCTGAAACAGGTAGCAGAAACCTGCTGGATTTGGGCCAGAAGAGAAAGATCCGAATCCCATCTAACGCCCAAATTACGAATGAAGTTGGCAGGGGAAGGCGGTGAGCCCATCTCCTCCGGCCACCATAAGTCTGCGTCAGGGATGGGGTGTGAGCCGAAGAACATGACTTCGGTCTTTCCTGCGTTTAGCTTTAGTTTGTTGGAGTTCATCCAAGTAGCTATATCGCGCAGGCAGCTTTTGAAATTTTCGAAAGCCTCAGCGGACTGCTCATTATAGGAGAAAAACAACTGGGTGTCGTCTGCGTAAGATATTACCTTCACACCCCAGTTGTTAATCAAAGAGAAGAGCGGGGCCAGTTATAGATTAAAAAGTAGTGGGCTTAGAGCTGAGCCCTGTGGGACACCGCACCATAACGGAAGAGGGGTCGACTCAAAAGGCCTGAGGGAGACTTTCTGTGTACGACCGCTCAGAAAAGAGGAGATCCAGGCCAGCGCCTCTCCATCAAAACCTGCACCCTGTAACCTCTTGACCATAATGGAGTGGTCCACCGTATCAAAGGCCGCTGACAAATCCAGGAGCACCAGTAAGGAGGATGCCCCTGAATCCAGTGACCATCTTATTGATTCGGCTACTTCAAGGAGTGCTGTCTCCGTGCTGAAGCCTGCCCTGAAGCCGGACTGTGTATCGTGAAGAACTCCGCTATGCTCGATAAAAGTGGACATTTGCCGCTGAACTAGTTTTTCGAGCATTTTGCCCGGAGCAGGGAGAAGGGAGATGGGTCTTAAATTGCCAAGATCATCCGGGTCCCCATTGGGTTTCTTTTTTAAGGGAAGAAGTGTGGCGTGTTTCCAAAGGTTAGGAAAAATGCCTGAGGAAAGCGAGGAGTTCCATAACTGGAGAAGCGTTTCCGCGAGAGGGGCCGAGATGCTTTTCCATAAAGAAGGCGGGCAAGGGTCATCAGGAGCTCCGGAATGGCAGTTCTGAATGGTTACTAGAGCTTCCTCATGAGTTATAGGGGAAAAATGACTGAAGATGGGAGTCAAGTGTTTAAGGTGGGGGAAGTCGGATTTTACTGTTGGTGTCTGTGGGACAAAAGAGTCGTAAACCTTTAAAATTTTGTTATCAAAGTGATGGGCAATAGAGTTACAGAGGATAGGAGAGGGAGATAATTTGGACTCTAGTGCCGTGGGGTTAAAAAAAGACTTCACCACCTTAAACAACTCGGTGCCGGAATGGTCAGCATTCAGAATCCGGGTTGTGAAATATTCTCTTTTGGCTAGTTTGAAATCCTTATGAAAAGCTCTTAAGGCCGTTTTGTAGAAAATCTTGGCTTGGTCATCATAACTGACTCGCCACACTCGTTCAATCTTCCTGCATTCCCTTCTAGCTATTTTCAGGGAGGCTGAGAACCAGGGGGCCGAAGGAGATAGTCTTGCGGATTTAACAAATCTGGCAGGTGCTGCGGAGTCCACCGCCGATGCAATCCAATTATGTACAGAAATAGCGTTGATATTTGGATCTGAAAACAGGCTGGGGCGGGTGGTCTGTAAGGTGTCACATAGGTCTGCGGCATTAAGATTTTTCAGATTTCTTTTAGTAATAAAAAGGGGGTTGTCGATTTGTTTGGGGGCCGGTAAAGGAAAAGTAAGGGGGACTAAGTAATGATCGGACCAGATTAGAGGAAGGGGAGGCGCAATGGCAACCTCAGCAAGGGTGGTAAAAACGAGGTCCAGAGTGTGACCAGCTGAGTGTGTGGGAGCAGCTACCAGTTGAAATAGATTGGCACCCTCTAAGGAGGCTATCAACTGGTTGGCTTGTGAGCAGCTAGCATCATCCACGTGCAGGTTAAAATCTCCTAACACCATAAAATTGGTGTATTTAACGGAAAGTTGGACAATAAGGCTGCATAAATTCTGTAGAGTCGTCGCTGAGCAATCTGGGGGTCTGTAAATAAGGGTACCAACCAGTGAAAAAGAGGGATTAAAATGAATGCAGAAGAACAGGCCTTCAATGCCGTCCCCGAACGAAGGAGAGGCGGACACCATGTTCCAAGTGTCTCTCAAGATTATGGCCACACCGCCCCCCCTCTTGCCTCCCTCACGATCGACATGGCACAATTTGAAGCCAGGAGGAATGGCAAGAGCGATGGATGTTGTTGAGTCCAGAGTAAGCCAGGTCTCAGTAAGAAACAAGGCGTCCCAGGACCCATCGCTTAGAAGGGACCAGATATCCGTGGCGTGTTTGACTAAAGATCTGCAGTTTAATAGGCAGGCTTTAAAATCAGGCTGGGCTTGCTTCCGTTTCCGCTGCCCTCGGTTGTAAAGGGGTAGATAGCCGCATGTATTGCAACACGGGGGGTCTAGATCTTTAGCGAAATCAAACTGATGGCTACTGGAGCAGGGAGGACAGCGAAGAGTAAGCAGTTCTTCCCTTGACCAAGACGATGGTTGAGATTGGAGAGACGTAACAGTGTAGCCAGCGCCGGTCGCAGTCTGGGCGCGGACGGGTGCAGAAGGGCTTGCCTTTGGCGCGCCTTCGGCGCGCCGCCGGCGCGCCCGCTGCGCGGCCGGTATGACATCGCCCTAAAGATCCCCGCGACCGGAAGTGAGGTCAGGGGTGGGTGGGGTCGCAAGGCGTCCCTCCGTACAATCGGCACTTGCTTGCCGCGACGGACCGGGGACTGCGACCTAGCAGTTAAAATGCAACTCTACACAGTAAGTGTGACAAGAACAGAGTAAGAATAAAATTAGATTGCATATGTAACCAGCATCGAAATTAAAAGGACTTGTATCCTAATTAAAAACAGTGCATCAGGCAGGCAAGGTGCAAAATAACAATGTGCAAATATCGCAAATACAACAATAGCAGCCAATTTGTTAAATCTGTTAAGAGAGGTGGAGGGATTAGCCTCGCCGCGCGTTCTAGCATCTACTGATGCGCGGCCGGTATGACATCGCCCTAAAGATCCCCGCGACCGGAAGTGAGGTCAGGGGTGGTGGGGTCGCAAGGCGTCCCTCCGTACAATCGGCACTTGCTTGCCGCGACGGACCGGGGACTACGACCTAGCAGTTAAAATGCAACTCTACACAGTAAGTGTGACAAGAACAGAGTAAGAATAAAATTAGATTGCATATGTAACCAGCATCGAAATTAAAAGGACTTGTATCCTAATTAAAAACAGTGCATCAGGCAGGCAAGGTGCAAAATAACAATGTGCAAATATCGCAAATACAACAATAGCAGCCAATTTGTTAAATCTGTTAAGAGAGGTGGAGGGATTAGCCTCGCGTTCTAGCATCTACTGATGCGCGGCAGGTATGACATCGCCCTAAAGATCCCCGCGACCGGAAGTGAGGTCAGGGGTGGGGGGGGGTCGCAAGGCAACCCTCCGTACAATCGGCACTTGCTTGCCGCGACGGACCGGGGACTGCGACCTAGCAGTTAAAATGCAACTCTACACAGTAAGTGTGACAAGAACAGAGTAAGAATAAAATTAGATTGCATATGTAACCAGCATCGAAATTAAAAGGACTTGTGTCCTAATTAAAAACAGTGCATCAGGCAGGCAAGGTGCAAAATAACAATGTGCAAATATCGCAAATACAACAATAGCAGCCAATTTGTTAAATCTGTTAAGAGAGGTGGAGGGATTAGCCTCGCCGCGCGTTCTAGCATCTACTGATGCGCGGCCGGTATGACATCGCCCTAAAGATCCCCGCGACCGGAAGTGAGGTCAGGGGTGGGTGGGGTCGCAAGGCGTCCCTCCGTACAATCGGCACTTGCTTGCCGCGACGGACCGGGGACTGCGACCTAGCAGTTAAAATGCAACTCTACACAGTAAGTGTGACAAGAACAGAGTACGAATAAAATTAGATTGCATATGTAACCAGCATCGAAATTAAAAGGACTTGTATCCTAATTAAAAACAGTGCATCAGGCAGGCAAGGTGCAAAATAACAATGTGCAAATATCGCAAATACAACAATAGCAGCCAATTTGTTAAATCTGTTAAGAGAGGTGGAGGGATTAGCCTCGCCGCGCGTTCTAGCATCTACTGATGCGCGGCCGGTATGACATCGCCCTAAAGATCCCCGCGACCGGAAGTGAGGTCAGGGGTGGGTGGGGTCGCAAGGCGTCCCTCCGTACAATCGGCACTTGCTTGCCGCGACGGACCGGGGACTGCGACCTAGCAGTTAAAATGCAACTCTACACAGTAAGTGTGACAAGAACAGAGTAAGAATAAAATTAGATTGCATATGTAACCAGCATCGAAATTAAAAGGACTTGTATCCTAATTAAAAACAGTGCATCAGGCAGGCAAGGTGCAAAATAACAATGTGCAAATATCGCAAATACAACAATAGCAGCCAATTTGTTAAATCTGTTAAGAGAGGTGGAGGGATTAGCCTCGCCGCCCGTTCTAGCATCTACTGATGCGCGGCCGGTATGACATCGCCCTAAAGATCCCCGCGACCGGAAGTGAGGTCAGGGGTGGGTGGGGTTGCAAGGCGTCCCTCCATACAATCGGCACTTGCTTGCCGCGACGGACCGGGGACTGCGACCTAGCAGTTAAAATGCAACTCTACACAGTAAGTGTGACAAGAACAGAGTAAGAATAAAATTAGATTGCATATGTAACCAGCATCGAAATTAAAAGAACTTGTATCCTAATTAAAAACAGTGCATCAGGCAGGCAAGGTGCAAAATAACAATGTGCAAATATCGCAAATACAACAATAGCAGCCAATTTGTTAAATCTGTTAAGAGAGGTGGAGGGATTAGCCTCGCCACGCGTTCTAGCATCTACTGATGCGCGGCCGGTATGACATCGCCCTAAAGATCCCCGCGACCGGAAGTGAGGTCAGGGGTGGGTGGGGTCGCAAGGCGTCCCTCCGTACAATCGGCACTTGCTTGCCGCGACGGACCGGGGACTGCGACCTAGCAGTTAAAATGCAACTCTACACAGTAAGTGTGACAAGAACAGAGTAAGAATAAAATTAGATTGCATATGTAACCAGCATCGAAATTAAAAGGACTTGTATCCTAATTAAAAACAGTGCATCAGGCAGGCAAGGTGCAAAATAACAATGTGCAAATATCGCAAATACAACAATAGCAGCCAATTTGTTAAATCTGTTAAGAGAGGTGGAGGGATTAGCCTCGCCGCGCGTTCTAGCATCTACTGATGCGCGGCCGGTATGACATCGCCCTAAAGATCCCCGCGACCGGAAGTGAGGTCAGGGGTGGGTGGGGTCGCAAGGCGTCCCTCCGTACAATCGGCACTTGCTTGCCGCGACGGACCGGGGACTGCGACCTAGCAGTTAAAATGCAACTCTACACAGTAAGTGTGACAAGAACAGAGTAAGAATAAAATTAGATTGCATATGTAACCAGCATCGAAATTAAAAGGACTTGTATCCTAATTAAAAACAGTGCATCAGGCAGGCAAGGTGCAAAATAACAATGTGCAAATATCGCAAATACAACAATAGCAGCCAATTTGTTAAATCTGTTAAGAGAGGTGGAGGGATTAGCCTCGCCGCGCGTTCTAGCATCTACTGATGCGCGGCCGGTATGACATCGCCCTAAAGATCCCCGCGACCGGAAGTGAGGTCAGGGGTGGGTGGGGTCGCAAGGCGTCCCTCCGTACAATCGGCACTTGCTTGCCGCGACGGACCGGGGAATGCGACCTAGCAGTTAAAATGCAACTCTACACAGTAAGTGTGACAAGAACAGAGTAAGAATAAAATTAGATTGCATATGTAACCAGCATCGAAATTAAAAGGACTTGTATCCTAATTAAAAACAGTGCATCAGGCAGGCAAGGTGCAAAATAACAATGTGCAAATATCGCAAATACAACAATAGCAGCCAATTTGTTAAATCTGTTAAGAGAGGTGGAGGGATTAGCCTCGCCGCGCGTTCTAGCCATATGGAAATCAGTCTTGACCCTGTGCCTCATGGGAACAGTCCAGCCCGAACTGCCAAGCGATGTCTTCCCTGGACCGGAATCAAGCATCCTAGGACCGGTTTCTGGCTATCAGCCGTCATCAGCCAGGATAGCTTGACTCCAGTGGCGTAGTGAGCACGGGTCCCACGTCTGGGAATACCCATCCCACTTAGGGCGAAAAGCGTTACAACAAACAATTGATGGACGGAATGCTGACAATGCAGACATTCTCCCCCAGTCAAGAGATCTGGGTTAAATCCATCGTTCTTTTGCCCACTACACCACCCCAGTTTAGACATGGCCATATGCAAATCAGTCTTGACCCTGTGCCTCATGGGAACAGTCCAGCCCGAACTGCCAAGCCATGTCTTCCCTGGACCGGAATCAAGCATCCTAGGACCGGTTTCTGGCTATCAGCCGTCATCAGCCAGGATAGCTTGACTCCAGTGGCGTAGTGAGCACGGGTCCCACGTCTGGGAATACCCATCCCACTTAGGGCGAAAAGCGTTACAACAAACAATTGATGGACGGAATACTGACAATGCAGACATTCTCCCCCAGTCAAGAGATCTGGGTTAAATCCATCGTTGTTTTGCCCACTACACCACCCCAGTTTAGACATGGCCATATGCAAATCAGTCTTGACCCTGTGCCTCATGGGAACAGTCCAGCCCGAACTGCCAAGCCATGTCTTCCCTGGACCGGAATCAAGCATCCTAGGACCGGTTTCTGGCTATCAGCCGTCATCAGCCAGGATAGCTTGACTCCAGTGGCGTAGTGAGCACTGGTCCCACGTCTGGGAATACCCATCCCACTTAGGGCGAAAAGCGTTACAACAATCAATTGATGGACAGAATGCTGACAATGCAGACATTCTCCGCCAGTCAAGAGATCTGGGTTAAATCCATCGTTCTTTTCCCCACTACACCACTCCAGTTTAGACATGGCCATATGCAAATCAGTCTTGACCCTGTGCCTCATGGGAACAGTCCAGCCCGAACTGCCAAGCCATGTCTTCCCTGGACCGGAATCAAGCATCCTAGGACCGGTCTCTGGCTATCAGCCGTAATCAGCCAGGATAGCTTGACTCCAGTGGCGTAGTGAGCACGGGTCCCACGTCTGGGAATACCCATCCCACTTAGGGCGAAAAGCGTTACAACAAACAATTGATGGACGGAATGCTGACAATGCAGACATTCTCCCCCAGTCAAGAGATCTGGGTTAAATCCATTGTTCTTTTGCCCACTACACCACCCCAGTTTAGACATGGCCATATGCAAATCAGTCTTGACCCTGTGCCTCATGGGAACAGTCCAGCTCGAACTGCCAAGCCATGTTTTCCCTGGACCAGAATCAAGCATCCTAGGACCGGTTTCTGGCTATCAGCCGTCATCAGCCAGGATAGCTTGACTCCAGTGGCGTAGTGAGCACGGGTCCCACGTCTGGGAATACCCATCCCACTTAGGGCGAAAAGCGTTACAACAAACAATTGATGGACGGAATGCTGACAATGCAGACATTCTCCCCCAGTCAAGAGATCTGGGTTAAATCCATCGTTCTTTTGCCCACTACACCACCCCAGTTTAGACATGGCCATATGCAAATAAGTCTTGACCCTGTGCCTCATGGGAACATTCCAGCCCGAACTGCCAAGCCATGTCTTCCCTGGACCGGAATCAAGCATCCTATGACCGGTTTCTGGCTATCAGCCGTCATCAGCCAGGATAGCTTGACTCCAGTGGCGTAGTGAGCACGGGTCCCACGTCTGGGAATACCCATCCCACTTAGGGCGAAAAGCGTTACAACAAACAATTGATGGACGGAATGCTGACAATGCAGACATTCTCCCCCAGTCAAGAGATCTGGGTTAAATCCATTGTTCTTTTGCCCACTACACCATCCCAGTTTAGACATGGCCATATGCAAATAAGTCTTGACCCTGTGCCTCATGGGAACAGTGCAGCCCGAACTGCCAAGCCATGTCTTTCCTGGACCGGAATCAAGCATCCTAGGACCGGTTTCTGGCTATCAGCCGTCATCAGCCAGGATAGCTTGACTCCAGTGGCGTAGTGAGCACGGGTCCCACGTCTGGGAATACCCATCCCACTTAGGGCGAAAAGCGTTACAACAAACAATTGATGGACGGAATGCTGACAATGCAGACATTCTCCCCCAGTCAAGAGATCTGGGTTAAATCCATCGTTCTTTTGCCCACTACACCACCCCAGTTTAGACATGGCCATATGCAAATCAGTCTTGACCCTGTGCCTCATGGGAACAGTCCAGCCCGAACTGCTAAGCCATGTCTTCCCTGGACTGGAATCAAGCATCCTAGGACCGGTTTATGGATATCAGCCGTCATCAGCCAGGATAGCTTGACTCCAGTGGCGTAGTGAGCACGGGTCCCACGTCTGGGAATACCCATCCCACTTAGGGCGAAAAGCGTTACAACAAACAATTGATGGACGGAATGCTGACAATGCAGACATTCTCCCCCAGTCAAGAGATCTGGGTTAAATCCATCGTTCTTTTGCCCACTACACCACCTCAGTTTAGACATGGCCATATGCAAATCAGTCTTGACCCTGTGCCTCATGGGAACAGTTTAGCCCGAACTGCCAAGCTATGTCTTCCCTGGACCGGAATCAAGCATCCTAGGACCGGTTTCTGGCTATCAGCCGTCATCAGCCAGGATAGCTTGACTCCAGTGGCGTAGTGAGCACGGGTCCCACGTCTGGGAATACCCATCCCACTTAGGGCGAAAAGCGTTACAACAAACAATTGATGGACGGAATGCTGACAATGCAGACATTCTCTCCCAGTCAAGAGATCTGGGTTAAATCCATCGTTCTTTTGCCCACTACACCACCCCAGTTTAGACATGGCCATATGCAAATCAGTCTTGACCCTGTGCCTCATGGGAACAGTCCAGCCCAAACTGCCAAGCCATGTCTTCCCTGGACCGGAATCAAGCATCCTAGGACCGGTTTCTGGCTATCAGCCGTCATCAGCCAGGATAGCTTGACTCCAGTGGCGTAGTGAGCACGGGTCCCACGTCTGGAAATACCCATCCCACTTAGGGCGAAAAGCGTTACAACAAACAATTGATGGACGGAATGCTGACAATGCAGACATTCTCCCCCAGTCAAGAGATCTGGGTTAAATCCATTGTTCTTTTGCCCACTACACCACCCCAGTTTAGACATGGCCATATGCAAATCAGTCTTGACCCTGTGCCTCATGGGAACAGTCCAGCTCGAACTGCCAAGCCATGTTTTCCCTGGACCAGAATCAAGCATCCTAGGACCGGTTTCTGGCTATCAGCCGTCATCAGCCAGGATAGCTTGACTCCAGTGGCGTAGTGAGCACGGGTCCCACGTCTGGGAATACCCATCCCACTTAGGGCGAAAAGCGTTACAACAAACAATTGATGGACGGAATGCTGACAATGCAGACATTCTCCCCCAGTCAAGAGATCTGGGTTAAATCCATCGTTCTTTTGCCCACTACACCACCCCAGTTTAGACATGGCCATATGCAAATAAGTCTTGACCCTGTGCCTCATGGGAACATTCCAGCCCGAACTGCCAAGCCATGTCTTCCCTGGACCGGAATCAAGCATCCTATGACCGGTTTCTGGCTATCAGCCGTCATCAGCCAGGATAGCTTGACTCCAGTGGCGTAGTGAGCACGGGTCCCACGTCTGGGAATACCCATCCCACTTAGGGCGAAAAGCGTTACAACAAACAATTGATGGACGGAATGCTGACAATGCAGACATTCTCCCCCAGTCAAGAGATCTGGGTTAAATCCATTGTTCTTTTGCCCACTACACCATCCCAGTTTAGACATGGCCATATGCAAATAAGTCTTGACCCTGTGCCTCATGGGAACAGTGCAGCCCGAACTGCCAAGCCATGTCTTTCCTGGACCGGAATCAAGCATCCTAGGACCGGTTTCTGGCTATCAGCCGTCATCAGCCAGGATAGCTTGACTCCAGTGGCGTAGTGAGCACGGGTCCCACGTCTGGGAATACCCATCCCACTTAGGGCGAAAAGCGTTACAACAAACAATTGATGGACGGAATGCTGACAATGCAGACATTCTCCCCCAGTCAAGAGATCTGGGTTAAATCCATCGTTCTTTTGCCCACTACACCACCCCAGTTTAGACATGGCCATATGCAAATCAGTCTTGACCCTGTGCCTCATGGGAACAGTCCAGCCCGAACTGCTAAGCCATGTCTTCCCTGGACTGGAATCAAGCATCCTAGGACCGGTTTATGGATATCAGCCGTCATCAGCCAGGATAGCTTGACTCCAGTGGCGTAGTGAGCACGGGTCCCACGTCTGGGAATACCCATCCCACTTAGGGCGAAAAGCGTTACAACAAACAATTGATGGACGGAATGCTGACAATGCAGACATTCTCCCCCAGTCAAGAGATCTGGGTTAAATCCATCGTTCTTTTGCCCACTACACCACCTCAGTTTAGACATGGCCATATGCAAATCAGTCTTGACCCTGTGCCTCATGGGAACAGTTTAGCCCGAACTGCCAAGCTATGTCTTCCCTGGACCGGAATCAAGCATCCTAGGACCGGTTTCTGGCTATCAGCCGTCATCAGCCAGGATAGCTTGACTCCAGTGGCGTAGTGAGCACGGGTCCCACGTCTGGGAATACCCATCCCACTTAGGGCGAAAAGCGTTACAACAAACAATTGATGGACGGAATGCTGACAATGCAGACATTCTCTCCCAGTCAAGAGATCTGGGTTAAATCCATCGTTCTTTTGCCCACTACACCACCCCAGTTTAGACATGGCCATATGCAAATCAGTCTTGACCCTGTGCCTCATGGGAACAGTCCAGCCCAAACTGCCAAGCCATGTCTTCCCTGGACCGGAATCAAGCATCCTAGGACCGGTTTCTGGCTATCAGCCGTCATCAGCCAGGATAGCTTGACTCCAGTGGCGTAGTGAGCACGGGTCCCACGTCTGGAAATACCCATCCCACTTAGGGCGAAAAGCGTTACAACAAACAATTGATGGACGGAATGCTGACAATGCAGACATTCTCCCCCAGTCAAGAGATCTGGGTTAAATCCATCGTTCTTTTGCCCACTACGCCACCCCAGTTCAGACTTGGCCATATGCAAATCAGTCTTGACCCTGTGCCTCATGGGAATAGTCCAGCCCGAACTGCCAAGCCATATCTTCCCTGGACCGGAATCAAGCATCCTAGGACCGGTTTCTGGCTATCAGCTGTCATCAGCCAGGATAGCTTGACTCCAGTGGCGTAGTGAGCACGGGTCCCACGTCTGGGAATACCCATCCCACTTAGGGCGAAAAGCGTTACAACAAACAAATGATGGACGGAATGCTGACAATGCAGACATTCTCCCCCAGTCAAGATATCTGGGTTAAATCCATCGTTATTTTGCCCACTACGCCACACCAGTTCATTCATGGCCATATGCAAATAAGTCTTGACCCTGTGCCTCATGGGAACAGTCCAGCCCGATCTGCCAAGCCATATCTTCCCTGGACCGGAATCAAGCATCCTAGGACCGGTTTCTGGCTATCAGCCGTCATCAGAAACAAGCTTCCTAGGTTTTTGCTTTGTTCGCCATAAGTTGGCAGGGTATGCTCAGATGTGAGTCCCTTGCTCACTTTGCCACTGGATTCAAGCAAGCCTGGCTGAAGACGGCTGAAATGCCAGAAACCGGTCCTAGGAAGCTTGTTTCCGGTCCAGGGAAGACATGGCTTGGCAGTTTGGGCTGGACTGTTCCCATGAGGCACAGGGTCAGACTGATTTGCATATGGCCATGTCTGAACTGGGGTGGCAGAGTGGGCTAAAGAACGGTGATGGATTAAACCCAGATCAGTTGACTGGGGGTGAGTGCTTGCAATGTTCAACACTCCGTCCATCATTTCCTTTGGTTTTTGCTTTGTTCGCCATAAGTTGGCAGGGTATGCTCAGACGTGAGTCCCTTGCTCACTTTGCCACTGGATTCAAGCAAGCCTGGCTGAAGACGGCTGAAATGCCAGAAACCGGTCCTAGGAAGCTTGTTTCCGGTCCAGGGAAGACATGGCTTGGCAGTTCGGGCTGGACTGTTCCCATGAGGCACAGGGTCAGACTGATTTGCATATGGCCATGTCTGAACTGGGGTGGCAGAGTGGGCTAAAGAACGGTGATGGATTAAACCCAGATCAGTTGACTGGGGGTGAGTGCTTGCAATGTTCAACACTCCGTCCATCATTTCCTTTGGTTTTTGCTTTGTTCGCCATAAGTTGGCAGGGTATGCTCAGACGTGAGTCCCTTGCTCACTTTGCCACTGGATTCAAGCAAGCCTGGCTGAAGACGGCTGAAATGCCAGAAACCGGTCCTAGGAAGCTTGTTTCCGGTCCAGGGAAGACATGGCTTGGCAGTTCGGGCTGGACTGTTCCCATGAGTCACAGGGTCAGACTGATTTGCATATGGCCATGTCTGAACTGGGGTGGCAGAGTGGGCTAAACAACGGTGATGGATTAAACCCAGATCAGTTGACTGGGGGTGAGTGCTTGCAATGTTCAACACTCAGTCCATACTTTCCTTTGGTTTTTGCCTTGTTCACCATCAGTTGGCAGGGTATGCTCAGATGTGAGTCCCTTGCTCACTTTGCCACTGGATTCAAGCAAGCCTGGCTGAAGACGGCTGAAATGCCAGAAACCGGTCCTAGGAAGCTTGTTTCCGGTCCAGGGAAGACATGGCTTGGCAGTTCGGGCTGAACTGTTCCCATGAGTCACAGGGTCAGACTGATTTGCATATGGCCATGTCTGAACTGGGGTGGCAGAGTGGGCTAAAGAACGGTGATGGATTAAACCCAGATCAGTTGACTGGGGGTGAGTGCTTGCAATGTTCAACACTCAGTCCATCATTTCCTTTGGTTTCTGCTTTGTTCGCCATAAGTTGGCAGGGTATGCTCAGACGTGAGTCCCTTGCTCACTTTGCCACTGGATTCAAGCAAGCCTGGCTGAAGACGGCTGAAATGCCAGAAACCGGTCCTAGGAAGCTTGTTTCCGGTCCAGGGAAGACATGGCTTGGCAGTTCGGGCTGGACTGTTCCCATGAGGCACAGGGTCAGACTGATTTGCATATGGCCATGTCTGAACTGGGGTGGCAGAGCGGGCTAAAGAACGGTGATGGATTAAACCCAGATCAGTTGACTGGGGGTGAGCGCTTGCAATGTTCAACACTCCGTCCATCATTTCCTTTGGTTTTTGCTTTATGAAAAATAGACATTCAACAAATAATACTAAATTAATAATTTATGCAATTGATGCTGGATCATTATTTCCGTTTCCAGCAGGAGTTCTAGCATTAGATGTGGAAAAGGCTTTTGATAAAATTCATTGGCACACCTTTTTTGCACCTTTTCTGTTTTCCATTTTGGTTCATTGTTTGTTCGTATGATTTCAGCTCTCTACTCTAGTCCGTCTGCCAAACTTTTTATTAATGGACGACTCTCCCATACATTTTTCCTCTTTAGCAAAACTAGGAAAGGTTGGCCATTATCTCCCTTACTTGTTCTTCTTGCTCATTTCCACCCCTATTAACTGCTATTTGAAATTGTATAGAAAAAAAGGTCCTCCTTGTGTTTATCTTTGTGGGGAAGATTGGATCCAATTAAAATGATTGTGGCTCCTAAACTTTTGTATCTTTTTTCAATGATACCTATTCAACCCCCTCTGAATTGTTATGGGACCATTGACAAATATTTCTCTAAATTATTTGGAATAACAAATCTCCTCGGCTAAGTTATACAAAACTGAAATTGTCTAAAAACAATAGTGGGTTTGCTTTACCAGATTTACTTGTGTATCATAAAGCTTTTATTTTAAAACAAAGTATTTTATAGTTACAGCATTTAGAAAATAATAATTCACCTTCATGGCTTTGTATTGAACAAAATTTAGTATCACCATTTCTTTTACCAGCTTTAATTACAATTTCAAATTCTTCTGCTTTGTTAAAGAAATTATTAATGTTGAAATCTACTAAACTGATTTTACATAATGTAGATTATATTTTCCAGTGTTCTATTTCACATACATTGAATTTAACGTTGTGGCATAATCCGTCATTTAAATGAGCTCGCTGCACAAATTTTGGGATTTCATGAAAAGAGCTGGTATTTTTTATTTTAAAGATATTTACTATAATAATGCCTTTTTAGGTTTTCATGTATTTTGATGAATTACAACAAAGATTTCATTTGCAACCGTCAGATATTGTTATATATGAACTGCTCTGTAACTCTATTCTTCATTCATTACTGAATTACTTTCCTTCAATAGTTTCTTCCGATTTAGAAGTCTATCTCCAAACAATTGCATCTTCAACCTACGTGGTGTCATTGTTATATAAAAAAATTAATAATTCTGGTGAGGTAATATCAATTTTGTTTCTGTTTTTTGGAATAAAGAATTAGCCCTTAGCGCGGCGTTCGACACTGTGGCACATTCCATCTTGCTACAGTGTCTGAGCAAAGGTGGGGTGTAAGGGGCAGCGTTGAAATGGATTTATTCATTTCTCGCAGGCCGAGGCTTCCAAGTGAGGCAGGGTGACTATTACTCTGAGCGAATTGCTTTGGACCAGGGGGTGCCGCAGGGCTCGTCCCTGAGCCCAACACTTTTTAATCTCTACGTAGCCCCGATTGCCTCCTTGGTAGAGAGCTATTGCCTCCGAATGGTTTCCTATGCCGACGACACGCAGTTGGTGATCTCCCTGTCGCGCGCACCCGATCTTTCGGCGGACATCTTCAGAGCCTGTATGCAAGACCTAGCTGCCTGGATGTCCGCAAACTGCCTTAAGCTTAACGGAAATAAGACCGAGGTGCTTGTCGTAGGGGGAGACCGATCGGCGTGGACGTCGGCATGGTGGCCTCCATGCCTTGGCTCAACACCTATCCCATGCCTGAAAGCAAAGAACTTGGGCCTTTGGTTCGACTCCGACCTGACCTTCGGCCATCAGATCAACCGGGTGGTCGGATCATGCTTTGGGACCCTCAAAAGTCTCAGGAAGGCATTGAAGTTTTTACCTGTAAAGGCCCGTCAAACCCTTGTGCATGCACTAGTCACCTCAAAGATGGACTATGGCAACCTCCTCTATCTAGGGACTCCGAAGAAGAATCTGAGCCGTTTACAGGTCCTACAGAATGCCGCTGCTAGGCTAGTACTTAGACTACCCAGAAGAGCCGCATCCTCGGTGGCCCTTCGGTCCTTGCACTGGCTCCCGATCAGAAGTAGGGTTGATTTCAAAGCACTCTGCATGTGCCATCGGATCATCAACGGGAGGTCTCCTCTCCCTTTGAAAGGACTGCTGACGCCTTATGAACCGTCCCGCTCCCTCAGATCTTCTGGCTCGGGACGCCTTGTTGTCCCCAAGGTGTCCAGAGCACGGATGGGCGGAAGATCCTTTAGGTACCTTGCAGCCGTCAGATGGAACACATTACCCTTAATATTGCGTCTTGAACCATCTGAACTAATCTTTAGAGCCAAGCTCAAAACTACACTATTCGAACAGTAAAGTATTCCACTTCTGTAGGTTCCAGTTAGCAGCCGCTCCTTAGCGCGGGGACACGCCGCTGTGCGTCACCAAGCGCTTTACAAAACTCCCTAAATAGAAATAGAAATAAAATAAATTTGTCTTTATCTTTAGGTTTATGAAGGAAGATTTGGTTGAATTTTGTCTTGGAATGGTTGCCTGTAACTTCATATCAAACTAATTCCTTTATAATTTTTAATTGTCTATGGCCCCCTTAAAATTATATGCACAATTTAAAAAAAATTCCACAGTTTAAAACTGTTCTTTAAAAATAGGTTCGTTAAGACGTATGTTATATGATTGTCATATTGTTAAGAAGTTCTGTGATGAAGTTTGGCAGATAATTACTCACATATTGCATGTTACAGATACGTTATCATATACAATAATTATTTGTAAATTCTCTTCTCTCTCCACTAAAATGTCTCTGCTGAACAACAGACTTTTTGATTTCTTAATTTCCACAGCTTTAAAGTCAATTACTACTAATTAGAAACATAACTTATTAATATCAGTTCATAGGTGGTGGGCTTGTACTAGAAGAGGTGCTAATTTGACATTATCTGGTACCATTCATAATACTCTGAATTATCAAAATGTTTGGAAACCAATTGATGATTATTTGAATTTGAATCTTTTGTAAGTGTTAGTATAGCATAACATTCTATGGTTAGGCTTAACTCTTAATTTAGTAGCTCTATAAAGCTGCAGATATAGAATTATGATGTTGTCCTTTTAATTTTGTTTACAGTGATATGATTTTTGTGTTATAGGTACTTTTAAAAAATATTCTTGATGCTTATTTATAAATTATAATGTTTATCTACTTAAATATTGTTTTATTGGATTAACGTTTGTACCTTTTTGTAGTTGTTTTTGGTATGTTTTCTGTTATCAAAAAGTGAATAAAAAATATTTTAAACACAGAAGGGACCCTCTCTAAAACTAAAGTAGTAAATTTCACGAAAAAATGTCGACCTCCAGGGGCCTGGTCCATAGGCGAATCTCGCCTTGAGTGCACCTCACATTATAAATACATTGGAGAGTTTTTATTGTGTTAGGTCCTCCATCCCACACAGGGAGACCATGGAGCTAAAGTCTGCCTCTTTAACCCCTTCGGTGCTCATGACGGAACGGTTCCGTCATGAGCCACGGTTGAGCTGTGCTCATGACGGAACCGTTCCGTCATGACCACGCCCGCGCAAGAAACCGTCAGCACAGCGGCGGAATTTGCGCAGCATGGAAGGGGTTAACATCAGGATTTCGGCAGCTGGCAAAACCTTACATGATCCCATCCTTGCTCCTCCGCATAATGTGATGGTAGCCAAACGTCTGTCCACCTTAGCATATGGCTTCAAAATTGTGGGAGGAAAAAATGTTGTTTTTTTTTTAGATCTACTACCAGTTAAGATCTGCTGCTCAGTTGTTATATTGCCGAACTACACCTCACAGGCCCAGTTTTGCCTTGAATTTGGCCTCACAAAGTATTACTAGTCTGTTAAAAAAGCCTTCTTGAAAATCTGTCACTCCTTCCACCAGGCTGATAACAACACTGTGACAACTCGGGTCTGGAAGGATATAAATTCAGTCAACTCAGAAGAGGGGCTATATGTTTATCTATACAATGTAATATAATCTCTCCAAGCAAAAATCATATGGAACTTGAACATCTAAATAATTTAAGAGAAATATCAATTCTAACACCAATGCACTTTCCTTCTAGGACAAGAAAGCACTCTGGTCATGAAGCGGCACACCTGACAAGTTATTAACTCCTACAAAGTTTTAAAACCTCAGTCTTGCTACACCCAAGCACACCCTTTCCATTTAAAGTTGTCATTTATGTGGCTGCACTTTGGTGACCAGTCCTCCCGGGATCAGATCCCTGTCTGGTCCAGGACAAAATAAGGGGACAAATTCAGGCTGTGGGGGGGGGAGTACAGAGCTGATTGTTCACCTGTTAACTATTTGCCCGGGGTTACCTGCCTAAAGGAAAAAAACTCTTAAGAGGTTATTTTAACCAAGTCGGAGTGTTGTAAATAAAATATTACGCTCTCAGAATTTCAGTATTTTAATAAGATCATGCATAAAGCAAGAGGCTGAGTCTGTGGTATCAGGTTCTAAAAGGGCTTTATTCCAATAACTCGAGTCAAAGGGAGAATATTACCATCACCAAAAGGGATCTGGAATGGACTCAAAAGTATTCTCAATATTCTCAAAACATTATTCACAGAGTACAGTATATATACATTTCTCAATTGTACGTAAGCAAAAGAGCAAGGGAGAATGAGATAAGAGCATGTGGGCGTGTAAGTAGGCGTGAAGGTGGGCGTCCATGTGGGCGTCCACTTGATGATAATGGGTAATTTGTCATGTGTGGGTGGATACCTGGAGGGGGTTGCGTGATCAGCTGGAATTGTACTGGAACTTTGCCTTACTTGTGCTCAACTCGAGCATGACGTGTAACTGACGTGTAACTGAAGGGTGAAGGGGACTTGACATTTAGCCCTACATGAGGAGACAGAAGTCTGGGATGTCAGAACAACCTAATCCCAAATCGTATCTAATATCTTGTGTTTAAGGAACTGTATTATCTGGAAGGAAAGGTCTCTCAGGCAGAGGCTATCCTATACTGACTGCTAGTGCGTGTATAAGCGTCTACGTGTCTACATGAGATGCGAGGGGGCATGGGCCTACCATGGAACAGGAGCTATGAATTACTTGCACGGAGACAGTAAGGCCGGGCCCTTTGCTCTTTAGCTGGAAGGATGTTTACCTAAACTACTAGACAGGAATGCATTTCTCGAGGAGCGGAGCAGATAACTTGAAGGCTGAATACAGTCTTGGCAGGCAACAGGCCGGGCCAGGCACCGTTAGCCGCGCAGGAAGTAAGACAAAGGTCATTGATACAGATGCAGGTCCAGGCTGGAGCATTCAGAGGCAGAAGGCAGGAAAAGGCTCGATGGCAGAATTCAGGGCCTAACTTGCCAGAGCTGAAAAACGTGAAAAGTACACCATATAAAGACGGTGGCAAGGCATACTTAGGAACGGAATATTCGACCAATTCAGGGCGGATCTGAAAGAGGACATGTTGACGTTGGACACAATTGTATTTGCGTCTTCATAGCTTGAAGTGGAGGGAACATACATGTACTTGTAGCATGTACATGGAGCCGTTGGGGTCTAAGATAGGGGACACAATTGATCATAAAAATTCATATTTCCTCAGGAGTTAGAACTTGTAGACAAGCACTCATAAAGGCCCTCAACCCTGAAAATACCGCTTTGAACATAAGGGTTGTGAAGTTTGCACATTTATCTATGGTGACGGCAAAGGACCAGTTGGTGAGTGCAAAACAATTACAGGTAAAAGCGACACAGGAAATTAAGCAGCTACCCCATTGGAAAGACTTTCCTTACTGATCTCATATGAAAAATTGCTGTTCTGAAAGCATTTATCATTTTTAGCATGGAAATATCTCATTGTGATGTTTTTAAAATACATTTTGGTGTAATGGTTTTATTTCACTATGCACTTTATCGATTAATCCAAAAATGAGTAGATAGGGTTCCTTTGCAAGGAACAATTGCACTTGTTTGTGATCCATTCAGTGCCAGAGGGGGGAGAGATAGAGAGGGAAAGAGAAAGGGAGCGAGATGGAGAAAAAGAGACATAGAGAGAGGGAGAGAAAAAGAGAGATAGAGATAGGGAGTGAAAAGAGAGAGAGAGAGAGAGAGAGAGAGAGAGAGAGAGAGAGAGAGAGAGAGATGGAGAGAGAAAGAAAATAGAGATGGAGAGAGAGAATGAAAAGAGGGATGAGAGAGAGAATGAAAAGAGGGATGGAGAGAGAGAATTAAAAGAGGGATGAGAGAGAGAATGAAAAGAGGGATGAGAGAGAGAATGAAAAGAGGGATGGAGAGAGAAGGAGAGAGAGAGTGCTACTCTCTTTTTTGAGTGGCTCTCGACATGAGCAGTGCCACTGTTTCAAATACCGCTGGTGGTAGCCAGGTGGGGAGTCTGCTGGTCCACTCATTGTAAGTCCGCTTTCATTACAAACCCAGTGACTTCACATGTTTAGTGTGTGTAATCAATGCTGTGAGTAGGCACTGCAGTTGGGAGTTACTGCAGGATATATCGCTTACAGCGCTTGGTTGAGTGTGGCATGTGAACAGCATCATGCAGCACTAGCCAAGTTGCTCTTTGGATAGACCATTTTTTCATTGTTGCTGAGCTGCAGTATAGTTAGCAGGTGCTGTGACACTAAAGCGCAAGAATACACAATACCTGGACAATAGTTGTCACACACTGCAGCCTCGATGAGTTGTCTTGTCACTAGTTTTGATGTTCAGCCCAATGTCATCAGGAAAGAGTGGAGGAGGCAGTGATATCAATGTCCTCGTGGGTCTACAGTATCATCAAGCGGTAACTGTGCTTCACTAAGGCTGGCCAACTCACCACCTCACTAAGGGGGTAATTACGATGGCGGAAGGACCGCTACTGCCGGGCTTCGGTGGCAGTCCTTCCGCCATCGGACAGGATTTTCCCACCGCCCAATTGGGATGATGGTGTGTACCGTGGCAGATGCAAAGTCCGTCCGCCACTTCACCGTCAAAGACAATCAGTCTGATTGCCTGGCGGAT
Source organism: Triturus cristatus (assembly GCF_964204655.1). Taxonomy (NCBI): domain Eukaryota; kingdom Metazoa; phylum Chordata; class Amphibia; order Caudata; family Salamandridae; genus Triturus; species Triturus cristatus. Next base: position 26,560,827 of record NC_140593.1, on the reverse strand, counting down.
GTTGCAGGGTGCCTAAAATGATGTGTGTTTAAACCGGCCTTTCCATGGTGGCTGTGCCACAATGGAAAGGCTGGCGGGGATTGGGTTTGGGGGCCAGTTACAGGCCCCCTCTGTTTGGGGGGAGGGTGGTTGTGCACTGACCCCTCTGCAAATTACCCTGCACAAAGTGGCAGGCACCGTGTGGTGCCTGCCACGTAGTGCAGGGAAATGCACTATGTGGCATTTTCGCATTGCTAACAGTGCGGCACATCTTAATTCACTTAGCGTGACCGCCGCCTTACCGGCGGTCGGTCCCCAGCATGCAACAATAGCGGGTGGACTGATGTCCGCCCGCCATCGTAGTGAGCCCCTAAGACAGGCTTAGATGAAAGAGCTTCTATTGGGTTTATGAAGCACCACAGATGGTACATCCCCTTGGACAGATGTGTTTCATGCTTTTGTAGCATAATTGAACCTCAACTTCCAGATACAACCCACGCCATCCTCCTGCAACACTATGCAGTTAAGGTAGTCTTGAATGGAGCTCATGTTCAAGAAAGTGTTGACACCATCTCATCAGATAATCTAAGATACAGCACCTGTGCAGGATTGGAGATGGTGTTAATCTCAAGAATATATGAGCCAATGTCCCCGATAGATACCAGTGTTGCAGCAAATAAATCAGCATTGTTGATTGAATAAACCTGCTACAAGCCTTTGAACCCATGAAGATTTATCCAATAATAAAGTGCGATACAGAAGCCACAATTAATAGTTAGTCAAAATGCATGGCAAATCAATACAGGCAATTAGCATGAGGCTGAGTCAAATGCAGCAAAGAGAAGGACATGAAGTCAAATCTCAGAGTAAACTACTCTTCGTCATAATCAGGAGACAGACTAACGTGAGTCCGCTCTCTAAAGTCATGGCAAACCAGACACAGAACACATCCAAAATCACTATTTGTGGAATAAATTTCACATTGAAAATCACACTGTCAGCATAAGGTGAGAAATAGAATACAAAATGGAAGGCTGTATCATTTAACACCGTCCCAACACCAACCCCTAATTGAATATTCCCTAACGCAACCAGTAGTAGTAGTAGTAGTTTATTAGCATAGTTAATTAAAACCATTGCAATTCATCCTTAAAAAAAAAAAATGAATATTCCCTAATGCAACCAGATGTCTCAGTACAAATCAAGTTCCACTTACACACTTACAATCTCAAACCGTAAAGGGCACTGCAGGAGTACAGACAGTAGGAGCCTTGAAATGTAGTAAATTCTTCCTCCGGCATCCTTCAAGAATAGCATGTCAACGCATGATGCACATTTTGTCACATGCGACGAGAGAAGAAATGAAAACACAAATCATGGCTGCTTTAGAATTCAGGATGGAGTTTAGACCTAGTTTGCACCTAGTTCTGACAAGCACAGCAAAATACAGTTTTGCAAAGTGCTGTGTTTTTCTTTTAGTGCAAAAATATAATGTTAGACACACATTTAAAATCATCGCTCTCAACAGTAAAGCTTTGATCACTAGAACAACAAGCTGATAAAGTATTCAATAACGGTCACATTTTAGAGTCAGTAAAACTTTGCTGTGTACAACACAAAGCTATTTGTGTGTAAATTATGAACTGTGACAATACACCAGTACAACATGACACCTATTTGATCATTGTACGTTGCGCTCTAGTGGATTTTCCACCACAAAACTGAGTGCAGAATATTGGCCTGCAAAACAATCAAGTCAGGACAGCGTCTGCAGCTGTATTGTCAAGGTGGGTACATTGGTAAGTCAAGATATCAGTGCTGCGCTGCACTGTGCGAGGGAGAAAGGGCAAGAATGTGCCATACTCAACAATTCCTGTCATTTCCCTGCGCTGGCACACAATGCTCTGGCTGGCATGCGCTGGCACACAATGCTCTGGCTAACACCAATGCAGGCGCCCTTGCCCCATGGTGCAAGGGTGCCTGTGTGTTGAGCAGGTTCTTTTTGTACAGGAAGGGACTCTTCCTGCACAAAAACATTCTCCTGAGGTTTTTTCCTTCTATGTGTGCTGTGGTGTACAGCACACATTAAAGATGAAGCAACAGGGAGATATAAAGATATTTCTTCTTGTTACGCCTCACCTGGGAAGGCATAGCAGGTCTGATATATTCCCAGGTCTACTAGTATTGGTAAATCTGGGAATGCTTCAGATTCCATGGGGGGATACTTGGGAACAACCACACATCCACCCATGGAACCCCTTCCAAGGGCAGAGTAATGCAACACATTGATTTGAGATGCATCACTTTGGATCTATCATGCCACTCCGGGCCACGCAAGGTGGCCTTGCATGGCTTGATGAATCCTCGCTATGGTTTGCGTGACCCTTGCACATTCTTGAGTGGCGCAAGGGTGATTTAAATCCCCTTAATAGTTTTACCTCCACACCGATATGCCTTGATGATATATATGTTGTCATGATACTTAGGGGCTGATTAGGATGGTGGGGACACTGCCAATGACAGGCTGTCGGTGGCAGTCTCCCCGCCATCCTATACTGCTTTGCCACCCACCATATTTTGATGGCGGGCGTGGTGCAGGCAGGCAGAAAGACCAACTGCCATGCATCCGACGGGCTCCTTGAGGCCACCGGTCGGTGGAGGGCCTCCCAATCCCTAAAATGGTGGTGTTGCCTACCAGACACCGCCGTAGGGATTAGGATGGTCCCTCCCCACCAGCCTTTCCATGACAGTTCACCCATGGCGGGAAAGGCTGGATGGGATGGACATTGTGGGCCTGTAGCCGGCCCCCCTACTCCCCTGGCCCTTTTCTTTGGGTGTGGGGGGCACCTATGTAGGTGCCCCCCAATAGATCCATGTACCAAGTGACAGACAGTGCATGGTGCCTGTCACGTAGTACAGGGATGGGTTACACATGAGTCCATCTGCCATCCTAATCAGGCCCATAGAGGTGAAGTTAAGAATAGTAAATCTAAATACACACATATATGCCCACCTTGACGATATAGTGCTATCCAATATTCTGCACTTGATATTGTTGCAGAACGACAATTTGTCACTCTTTATTGTGAGATACAACTATCCCAGTCCTGTAAGTCTCAGGGGGTCCCTTGTCTCCCCATTAGATATTCCTTGGTGTTGAGCTCAGGCCTAAGGAGGATGATGTAGACTTTGGGGATGAAGATACAGCCCAACAGTCCAGCACTGGAAGTCAAGATGGCGAAGATCTCCACGGCCACCATGTACCTGCCCTTGGTGCTCAGGTATGCTGGGATGAAGGAGACCCAGACGCTGCAGAACACCAGCATGCTGAAGGTGATAAACTGGGCCTCGTTGAAAGTAGCTGGTAACTTTCTTGCTATGGAGGCAACAACAAAACTGAGGAGAGCCAAGAATCCCATATAACCAACCGCAGCGTAGAAGGCAGCAACAGAACCCTCGTTGCACTGTAAGATCATCTTCCCAGTTTCTGATCTGGTGTCAATGTCTGGGAATGGGGCAGAGAGGAAGAGCCACAAAACACAGATCACCACCTCCCCCAGTGAGCAGAAGAGCACCAAAAAGCTGGAAACTCGTGGGTCCACATACTTTCTGAGCTTGCTGCCCGGCTTTGTGGCATTGAAGGCAATGATCACTGTGATAGTTTTTGCTAAAACTGAAGAAACAGCTATAGTGAAAATGATCCCAAAGGCCGTTTGCCGGAGGAGACAGGAAGTCTTTGAAGGACGTCCAATGAACAGAAGACAGCAGAGGAAGGACAGCAGGAGGGAGATGAGGAGGATGTAGCTAAGATCCCTGTTATTGGCTTTAACCAGAGGTGTGTTCCTGTATTTGATAAAGACTCCCAGCACTCCAGCAGTGAAGAGGGAAAAGGAACTTGTAATGGAGGTTAAGGCAACTCCCAGTTGATCCCCATAGGCCAGGAACTCTATCACCCGTGGAATACAGGCATCTCTCTTCTGATTGGACCATTGGTCTTCAGGGCATGCTAAGCAGTTTGCCATATCTGCAGGAAAAGAAAATTTTTCAGTATTACAGTAGATGCTTTCAAGTAGGGAGAGATGAGTGGAATGTGACACAGTAGAGTCATTCTGTGTACCTGTGAGCGGGTGTACTGTCTGTGGAACATGCACACTGGGCCTTGCAAGTCATTAGTTAAAAAAGCATATTGACCCAGCATCTCCATTGAGGTGTCAAGAAGGACACACATAGGAGCAGCTGTCAGCTTGCAGGAGTCACCCCACAGCGCTTGAGTGTCTTATAAAATCCCTCACAAACCTAGGAGCAGTAGCAGAATATTTTTGAAGTTATTGACTGTAGGGTGTGGATTCACTCATCCTGTCCACATACATGTATGTATTAGCCTGCAATGGATCATGCACATAGGCAACAGGAAGATGCTCCTGTTCACAGAGGCATGTCCGGAGCCAATAAAAGAATATCTTTAGAGAAGGGGTCATCTAGCAGCACCTGTAATGTCAGAGTCTTGCCCCTACTTGGAAAAAGACTCCCTGTTGTATGTACCCTGGTGCTGCTGGGTTGGAAATGCAGCCCCTTAGGCTACATTATGTGAATTGCTCAATGTTTTAATCCAATCTCCTGATTTTACATAATCCTCATTCACATCAAGACCCCTCCTCTGCAGTGTGGACACGATCTTGACGTCCCAACACCTCTACGCACAGCTCTTTTGTTCTCTAATTAAGGTTTCCTCTGTCAGATTTTGAACTAGAAATAGATAAATATCATACTGAAAACAACAAAAGGCTGTGAGGAAATGTACACATGCAATCCATAGAATTTTTGCCAGAATGTTTTCTTCTCAAACACAAGTGGACTTTCTAACCCTTAGCAGGATTGTAATTTGACTGACTTGTCTTATTTTTATTTATCTTCTGTTGCTGTCAGACCTCTTGCACTGGTCCTAAGTCGGGGGAGCGTCTTCGGCGAATGTTACAGAGAGGTGGGAATCTTGCTTAGCTGGGCTGCTTTGACCTCAGATTCGGGAGTCCACTACTCTCGTGTAGACCCTGATTGCAGGTGTAGGTCTAAATTCCGATCCTGGAATGATGAGTTGTGGGATAATTATCACACCCTCAAAGTTTTCCTCTGATACATTCTGACATAAGCAATCAATAATGCCATTTTGTTCTTTCTATGTGTGCTGCAGGATGCAAAAGCTACGGAGAAATAAAAGTATTTCTCCTCGTTGCGCCATTTTAATGCCAGCTGCTGCATGGCGCCGCCTCCATGTAAATCTGGGGCAGCATCAAAAAAAGATGGGTGTTGCGGTGGAACCCCACAGCAACACCCATTGCACACCCCTTTCATGCAGATACCTGCATAAAAGGGCACCATATTTACAATGCCAACGCCACTTTTATACATCTGATACAGGGCAATGCACCACCAGAACATTCGTAAAAGTGACACTCCAGTGGCACAATCCCCTTGTAAATATTCCCCATGGTTGCTTGATGAAATCTAATTTGAATCAGTCCTATTATGTATTTTCCATAATAAAGAGTGCTGCTTTTTTGAGAAAACTAATCTTATTCTAGTCAAATTAGAACAGATTCCTCCCATAATTTTTGAATGCCATAGTGCAGAAGATCGTGGATTGACACATGCTGTGTGCTGCCTGTCCCTTTGCCACACAGGTGAGATACTCTGTTCTGACTGGGGCACCTGAGAGCTTTTTTCAGAAGAGGGTGTTTGAGGCATTTTCTGAATTTATTCTTCTAATGAATGTATGGTTTACTGAAGTAGCATGGACCAAGTTACATGTGTAAACTAAAGAGGAAGTCTATCTTTGAACCTGACATCAAAGGTTAGACCTCAATTCTACTTTCAGACCTCAAGTCTAAGTTTACATCTAAATTCTAACTTAAGTCCTTAAGTCTGAGGCACATATTTACAATATTTTGGCATAGGGCCGCGCCACAAGCCTTCCAGCTGTGCTTCTCTACATCAAAAGAAAAGGAAGGGAATGTACTGTATCTACAACATGTATCACATTCATGTCCATTCTGTTAGCGCTGGCACACACACTGCAGCCGAGTGCCAATACATGCACCCTTTCACAAAGGTGCAAGGGTGCCTGTGTTGTTGGTATGATTATTTTTGAGCAGGAAGGGACATCATAGGGGACATTTTTCTCATTCTATGTATGCGCTGGAATGCAGCACACATGAAAAGAGTGAAAAATGAGGAATGAACACATTTCTCCTCGTTACGTCTGTTTGGGAAGGCATTAGCTTTGACACTGACCCAGATTTACGCTATGTTGTAAATCTGAGGCAGTGTCAAAACTCATGGGTGTTGCGTGGGAACACCCACAACAACACCCATGGAACTTCCCTTTCAGGCAGAGTAAGGCATTGCCTTAATGCATATTTACAAGGCCATGAAAAGCCACACAGGGTGGCTTTGCTTGGCCTTGTAGCTATAGGCCGGCACACTGCGCCTCCGTAGTGTCGCAAAAGTGACGCTGAGTAAAAGTGCCACAGGGGCATTGTAAATATGCCCCTAAGTTTAGATCTAAAATCAATCTTTAGACCTGAAGTTTAATGCCACCGGGCCACATATGCGAAGAGGTCTTTGATTGCCATTTAATATGTTCCATAAATGACTTTCCAGTTACATGTCTGCACCTTTGATCTGTAAATTGAATATCTGTGCTCTGAGTGTGCACAGTTGCGCTGTGCTGCAGAAAGTGAGATCTGTGAGATCTGTCCCTGAGTGTTCACAGTGCGGTACTGTGCTGCAGACACTAACTGTGCTCTCAGTGTACAATGTACTGTACTGTTCTATGCTTGAGTGTCTACAGGAGTGTAGAGTTCTGCAGAAACTGAGATCTGTGGCCTGACTGAGTAAGATATTTGATACCGTACTGAAGAAACTGAGGTATGAGCCCTCAGTGTGCAAGGTACTATACCGCACTGCAGAAAATTAGGTTCGTTCCCTGAGTGTGTGCGGTAAAAAAGTGGTACCATCCTGAATATCCGGGGGGAAAAGAATTTATGCAGGTCCTACTCTCCCTACTTCTGCCTTCTTCAAGCATGTTGCTCCTTCTTTACATACAGAGAAGGGCACTCAAGGGGTCTAATTCATAAACTGTACTTTGTAGTACGCAACATAGTACTACTGTAGTACTCTTTATTTCCTACTTATTGCAGGTCAAAAACCTATGGTTCAAAATCTCCACCACCAGCTGTCGTATATTTTACATGCATGTGTTTCCTACTAAGGGCCCGATTATGATGCAGGCTGAAATGGCTCCGACCATTGGTTGGAGCCCTTCAGACCGTATCATAATCGGCTGGTTGGATTCCATTTTGATGGGTTCGGTCGGAAGGGAATCTTAATCAGATTTACGAATGGCCTCTGACGGACTCGGAGAGCCCGTTTGCCATTCGGAAGCCTTCAGTAATCCCTCGGCTATCTCTTTCCAGACGAGGGATTAAAATGGCGGATTCCCACAGCCTTTCTGTGCCAGCCTTTTGGACACAGAAAGGCTTTGGGAATCTGTCTTTGGGGCCCCCAGCACGGTCCCCATGGGTGCAAGGCCACAGAATGGCAGCCTAGGGGGGCACTTATGGTGCCCCCCTGCTGATCCCTGCACCCAGTGGCAGGCACTTTGAGGTGCCTGCCATGGGGTGCAGGGATGAAGTGCACCTCTGCTCTTTGCAATGAAAGCATGAATTCCGTTCGGAATGCATGCTCCGATTGTAAAGATTTGGATTGAGACCGACCCTACTTGTGGGACTGGAACCGAAGACAAGAGGTCATTCGGTTCCAGTTCCCAACCGATGTAGGATGGACTCCAGCCCGTCCGACATCGGAATTGGGCCCTTAGTAATTAATGTAAACGGGAATCTGGGAGTGGTGCTAAAATAGGGAATAGCTGCAGGTAAATGGGAGTAGTTTAGGGAGGAGCATGGAGGGGTATAGGATGAGGTACGGAGTAGTTTATTAATGAACATGCTAATACCAGCAACCACCCACAAATAAATAAGACCATTATTATTCACAAATTACATGTCTATGGTTGCTACCGCCCTAAAGGTGACAAAACAGTAGCAAATGGGGGCATTGCTAAGATGGTGGTCATGAAGGAGGCATTTTGAAGAGCTCTGTTCATGGCCTGGCCCATCATCCTGGATATACAAGCCCCCTCCACAAGGTGCCCCCAGAGTGGCTGGGATCTGTAAGCACAGTGGAGGGGGCCACTGAAACGAGCAAATGCAGGATCCAACATAGCCGGGAGAGATGCCAAGACAAAAGGGGGTAACCAATGTACAAAGTGTGGGGGCCCGGCTGGGTGCCTGCCCCACTTAGAGAACCCTGATTGGTCTAGCGGGACAGTGGATGCTGGGGGGACCCTGAGGTTTGGGGCTTTGACTGAGCGTACAGCACAATGACATCCAGGTGGCGTGAGGGCCTGTGGGGACCCGGATTTGATGCAGACCACAGGAGGCATAGTTGGGACCGGCTTGAACCCAGTAGACTCTGGGAAGTCAGGGAAGGTCTATAGTGCGACCAGCTGAGGAATGACCCCTAGAGAGGTTGACAAGAAACAATGACCATAAAGAGGGTCTTCTGAGCACTGTTAAGAGGCCCGCTCAGGTGGTGTATACATGGGGGTGCTGAAGGACCTGGTGGGAGTGCAGAGCAGCCCCCCTGCAACATACATATCCCTCTTGGCTATGAGCAGGAGGTGAAATACAAAAGAGGGGAGACACTGAGTGTCATGAGAGCTGGAGTTGGGGCTGACGCAGTGACGGTCTGTGGAGCTAATAGGTAGGTGGAGGGTGCTCGTGCCTGTGGGAGGGGATGTGGGTTGACTCCTGCTGGGGTGTGCACTGTAAACATTGCAGCTACATGGTTGGCCCCAATGGGGGTCAAGAAGGGAGGCCCTGGTGGGGGCAGAACACCTACACTTCCTTTGTGTAAGGTGGCCATGAAGACGGAGTCTGACCAGACATCAGACCACACACTGCAACCCACCCTGAGTGATAGATGACCAAGGGGTGCCCCCGAGACCTAGGGAGAATGTCCCCTCAAAGCCAAGGAATATGGGTCCCATGTCAGAAAACTAGCCCCAGAAAACAATAAAAACCCATTAGCCTTGGATCTTGGTCTCCTGAAGATAGACAACAAGAAATGGGTGTAGAGAGTGAATGGAACAGAACAAATCTGGGTAGATCTGGGGCCCCGGGTTAGGGGCAGCGATGTGGAATTCCAGGCCCTTCTACAAAAAGTTGCTCAACTTTAGGAAAATGTCGAAGACGCAGAAGGGAGTTCAAGACGGACCAATGTGAGAATAGTGTTAGTCCCAGAGTTAAATGAGGGGCCAAGCATGTCTCTGTTTCTGGAGGACTGGCTCCCCAATGAGGTTCTCAAAGGCAAAGCATCTAAAATGCTGATGATTAAACAAGCACAAACCACCTCAACCGATAGTGACATTGCCGCGCAACTTCCACGACAGGGACGATATCCTGCAGGTGGCACGAACACACAGACCCTGGCAAATGGATGATGCCAAAGTGAAAATGTATCCCAACTATGCCAATGCCATCCAAAAACAAAGAAATCATTTCTGTAGGGTAAAGAAACACCTCCACACAAACTAAAATACAATTTTTCCACACGACTGGGGATGCCTGGGAGTGGGGTTGCTACCTCCTCCTGGATCGAGGCAATCAATCTACTAATCAAAAGTGGAGGAGGCAGAAAAACGGGCAGTGTTGGCTCCAATAAGATCCCAGGCAGAGGCGGAACGAGTCAAGGTGGTTGCAGACATCCAGAGCTGTAGATTTTGGGTGTCAAGCAACAAAAAGGAAAAAATAACAATTGATGGACAGAATGCAGAACAATGTCATACATTCACCCCAGTACAGAGATCTGGGCCTAAATCCATCGGTTTTTTGCTCACCATGCCATTCCAGTTTGAACCCAGCCATATGCAAATCAGTCTTGACCCTGTGCCCCATGGGAACAGTCCAGCCCGAACTGCCAAGCCAGGTCCTCCCTGGACTGGAAACAAGCATCCTAGGACCGGTTTCGGGCTTTCAGCCCTCATCAGCCAGGATAGCCTGATTCCAGAGGCATGGAGAGCAAGGGACTCATGTCTGAGCATACCCTTCCCACTCGGGGTGACAAATGCAAAAATATCATTTGATGGACAGAATGCAGAACAATGTCATACATTCACCCCAGTACAGAGATCTGGGCCTAAATCCATTGTGTTTTTGCTCACCATGCCATTCCAGTTTGAACCCAGCCATATGCAAATCAGTCTTGACCCTGTGCCCCATGGGAACAGTCCAGCCCGAACTGCCAAGCCAGGTCCTCCCTGGACTGGAAACAAGCATCCTAGGACCGGTTTCGGGCTTTCAGCCCTCATCAGCCAGGATAGCCTGATTCCAGTGGCATGGAGAGCAAGGGACTCACGTCTGAGCATACCCTTCCCACTCGGGGTGACAAATGCAAAAATAACAATTGATGGACAGAATGCAGAACAATGTCATACATTCACCCCAGTACAGAGATCTGGGCCTAAATCCATCGTTTTTTTGCTCACCATGCCATTCCAGTTTGAACCCAGCCATATGCAAATCAGTCTTGACCCTGTGCCCCATGGGAACAGTCCAGCCCGAACTGCCAAGCCAGGTCCTCCCTGGACTGGAAACAAGCATCCTAGAACCGGTTTCGGGCTTTCAGCCCTCATCAGCCAGGATAGCCTGATTCCAGTGGCATGGAGAGCAAGGGACTCACGTCTGAGCATACCCTTCCCACTCGGGGTGACAAATGCAAAAATAACAATTGATGGACAGAATGCAGAACAATGTCATACATTCACCCCAGTACAGAGATCTGGGCCTAAATCCATCGTTTTTTTGCTCACCATGCCACTCCAGTTTGAACCCAGCTATATGCAAATCAGTCTTGACCCTGTGTCCCATGGGAACAGTCCAGCCCGAACTGCCAAGCCAGGTCCTCCCTGGACTGGAAACAAGCATCCAAGGACCGGTTTCGGGCTTTCAGCCCTCATCAGCCAGGCTAGCCTGATTCCAGTGGCATGGAGAGCAAGGGACTCACGTCTGAGCATACCCTTCCCACTCGGGGTGACAAATGCAAAAATAACAATTGATGGACAGAATGCAGAACAATGTCATACATTCACCCCAGTACAGAGATCTAGGCCTAAATCCATCATTTTTTTGCTCACCATGCCATTCCAGTTTGAACCCAGCCATATGCAAATCAGTCTTGACCCTGTGCCCCATGGGAATAGTCCAGCCCGAACTGCCAAGCCAGGTCCTCCCTGGACTGGAAACAAGCATCCTAGGACCGTTTCGTGCTTTCAGCCCTCATCAGCCAGGATAGCCTGATTCCAGTGGCATGGAGAGCAAGGGACTCACGTCTGAGCATACCCTTCCCACTCGGGGTGACAAATGCAAAAATAACAATTGATGGACAGAATGCAGAACAATGTCATACATTCACCCCAGTACAGAGATCTGGGCCTAAATCCATCGTTTTTTTGCTCACCATGCCATTCCAGTTTGAACCCAGCCATATGCAAATCAGTCTTGACCCTGTGCCCCATGGGAACAGTCCAGCCCGAACTGCCAAGCCAGGTCCTCCCTGGACTGGAAACAAGCATCCTAGGACCGGTTTCGGGCTTTCAGCCCTCATCAGCCAGGATAGCCTGATTCCAGTGGCATGGAGAGCAAGGGACTCACGTCTGAGCATACCCTTCCCACTCGGGGTGACAAATGCAAAAATAACAATTGATGGACAGAATGCAGAACAATGTCATACATTCACCCCAGTACAGAGATCTGGGCCTAAATCCATCGTTTTTTTGCTCACCATGCCATTCCAGTTTGAACCCAGCCATATGCAAATCAGTCTTGACCCTGTGCCCCATGGGAACAGTCCAGCCCGAACTGCCAAGCCAGGTCCTCCCTGGACTGGAAACAAGCATCCAAGGACCGGTTTCGGGCTTTCAGCCCTCATCAGCCAGGCTAGCCTGATTCCAGTGGCATGGAGAGCAAGGGACTCACGTCTGAGCATACCCTTCCCACTCGGGGTGACAAATGCAAAAATAACAATTGATGGACAGAATGCAGAACAATGTCATACATTCACCCCAGTACAGAGATCTGGGCCTAAATCCATCGTTTTTTTGCTCACCATGCCATTCCAGTTTGAACCCAGCCATATGCAAATCAGTCTTGACCCTGTGCCCCATGGGAATAGTCCAGCCCGAACTGCCAAGCCAGGTCCTCCCTGGACTGGAAACAAGCATCCTAGGACCGTTTCGTGCTTTCAGCCCTCATCAGCCAGGATAGCCTGATTCCAGTGGCATGGAGAGCAAGGGACTCACGTCTGAGCATACCCTTCCCACTCGGGGTGACAAATGCAAAAATAACAATTGATGGACAGAATGCAGAACAATGTCATACATTCACCCCAGTACAGAGATCTGGGCCTAAATCCATCGTTTTTTTGCTCACCATGCCATTCCAGTTTGAACTAGGCCTGGGCGGTAAATTCCGTTCCGTTCGCGGAGTTTGCGGAATTTGGGTAATTTCGCGTTCCGCGGAGAACGCGAAATTGCCCAAAATTCCGATTTCCGCGACTTCGCGAAATTTTTGCTTGTTCGCGTTCTCAAAATGCGTGTTCGCGAGATATTTCTCCCCGAGCACGCAAACAGCGATCTCGAACAGGAAAAAAGCATCGCGAACAAGCAATTCCGCATGTTCGCGGAATTTCTGCGTGTTCGCGGAGATTTTTTTCCGTTTCGCGGAGATTTGCGTAACGCGATTACGCAAATTCCGCCCACCCCTAGTTTGAACCCAGCCATATGCAAATCAGTCTTGGCCCTGTGCCCCATGGGAACAGTCCAGCCCGAACTGCCAAGCCAGGTCCTCCCTGGACTGGAAACAAGCATCCTAGGACCGGTTTCGGGCTTTCAGCCCTCATCAGCCAGGATAGCCTGATTCCAGTGGCATGGAGAGCAAGGGACTCACGTCTGAGCATACCCTTCCCACTCGGGGTGACAAATGCAAAAATAACAATTGATGGACAGAATGCAGAACAATGTCATACATTCACCCCAGTACAGAGATCTGGGCCTAAATCCATCGTTTTTTTGCTCACCATGCCATTCCAGTTTGAACCCAGCCATATGCAAATCAGTCTTGACCCTGTGCCCCATGGGAACAGTCCAGCCCGAACTGCCAAGCCAGGTCCTCCCTGGACTGGAAACAAGCATCCTAGGACCGGTTTCGGGCTTTCAGCCCTCATCAGCCAGGATAGCCTGATTCCAGTGGCATGGAGAGCAAGGGACTCACGTCTGAGCATACCCTTCCCACTCGGGGTGACAAATGCAAAAATAACAATTGATGGACAGAATGCAGAACAATGTCATACATTCACCCCAGTACAGAGATCTGGGCCTAAATCCATCGTTTTTTTGCTCACCATGCCATTCCAGTTTGAACCCAGCCATATGCAAATCAGTCTTGACCCTGTGCCCCATGGGAACAGTCCAGCCCGAACTGCCAAGCCAGGTCCTCCCTGGACTGGAAACAAGCATCCTAGGACCGGTTTCGGGCTTTCAGCCCTCATCAGCCAGGATAGCCTGATTCCAGTGGCATGGAGAGCAAGGGACTCACGTCTGAGCATACCCTTCCCACTCGGGGTGACAAATGCAAAAATAACAATTGATGGACAGAATGCAGAACAATGTCATACATTCACCCCAGTACAGAGATCTGGGCCTAAATCCATCGTCAAGACTGATTTGCATATGGCCATGTCTAAACTGGGGTGGTGTAGTGGGCAAAAGAACGATGGATTTAACCCAGATCTCTTGACTGGGGGAGAATGTCTGCATTGTCAGCATTCCGTCCATCAATTGTTTGTTGTAACGCTTTTCGCCCTAAGTGGGATGGGTATTCCCAGACGTGGGACCCGTGCTCACTACATCACAGGAGTCAAGCTATCCTGGCTGATGACGGCTGATAGCCAGAAACCGGTCCTAGGATGCTTGATTCCGGTCCAGGGAAGACATGGCTTGGCAGTTCGGGCTGGACTGTTCCCATGAGGCACAGGGTCAAGACTGATTTGCATATGGCCATGTCTAAACTGGGGTGGTGTAGTGGGCAAAAGAACGATGGATTTAACCCAGATCTCTTGACTGGGGGAGAATGTCTGCATTGTCAGCATTCCGTCCATCAATTGTTTGTTGTAACGCTTTTCGCCCTAAGTGGGATGGGTATTCCCAGACGTGGGACCCGTGCTCACTACACCACTGGAGTCAAGCTATCCTGGCTGATGACGGCTGATAGCCAGAAACCGGTCCAAGGATGCTTGATTCCGGTCCAGGGAAGACATGGCTTGGCAGTTCGGGCTGGACTGTTCCCATGAGGCACAGGGTCAAGACTGATTTGCATATGGCCATGTCTAAACTGGGGTGGTGTAGTGGGCAAAAGAACGATGGATTTAACCCAGATCTCTTGGCTCGGGGAGAATGTCTGCATTGTCAGCATTCCGTCCATCAATTGTTTGTTGTAACGCTTTTCGCCCTAAGTGGGATGGGTATTCCCAGACGTGGGACCCGTGCTCACTACACCACTGGAGTCAAGCTATCCTGGCTGATGACGGCTGATAGCCAGAAACCGGTCCAAGGATGCTTGATTCCGGTCCAGGGAAGACATGGCTTGGCAGTTCGGGCTGGACTGTTCCCATGAGGCACAGGGTCAAGACTGATTTGCATATGGCCATGTCTAAACTGGGGTGGTGTAGTGAGCAAAAGAACGATGGATTTAACCCAGATCTCTTGACTGGGGGAGAATGTCTGCATTGTCAGCATTCCGTCCATCAATTGTTTGTTGTAACGCTTTTCGCCCTAAGTGGGATGGGTATTCCCAGACGTGGGACCCGTGCTCACTACGCCACTGGAGTCAAGCTATCCTGGCTGATGACGGCTGATAGCCAGAAACCGGTCCAAGGATGCTTGATTCCGGTCCAGGGAAGACATGGCTTGGCAGTTCGGGCTGGACTGTTCCCATGAGGCACAGGGTCAAGACTGATTTGCATATGGCCATATCTAAACTGGGGTGGTGTAGTGGGCAAAAGAACGATGGATTTAACCCAGATCTCTTGACTGGGGGAGAATGTCTGCATTGTCAGCATTCCGTCCATCAATTGTTTGTTGTAACGCTTTTCGCCCTAAGTGGGATGGGTATTCCCAGACGTGGGACCCGTGCTCACTACACAACTGGAGTCAAGCTATCCTGGCTGATGACGGCTGATAGCCAGAAACCGGTCCAAGGATGCTTTATTCCGGTCCAGGGAAGACATGGCTTGGCAGTTCGGGCTGGACTGTTCCCATGAGGCACAGGGTCAAGACTGATTTGCATATGGCCATGTCTAAACTGGGGTGGTGTAGTGGGCAAAAGAACGATGGATTTAACTCAGATCTCTTGACTGGGGGAGAATGTCTGCATTGTCAGCATTCCGTCCATCAATTGTTTGTTGTAAAGCAACAAAAAGGAGGCCTTGATGAAGGACTCAGAAGAGAATGAAAGCTACTGGGGGGGCTCAAGGGAATGCTCAGGAGAAACTGGCAGGCCAGTAGTCACTCCGATGACAGTGGACACAATAATTTGAAGTTAGCAATGGCTCATATAGGCCGATGAGAGACTGTTGAGTGGCCTACGTCTTATTCCAGATGCTGGGCTGGTTAGACAAGAAGGGCCACTCAGCAGGGTGACAAGAAGGGTAACTACAGCCTACCCGGCACCACTATGGTTCTGGATTTAGATTACTGAGTGCAGAATTGTAATTCATAAATGCAATGTTGTTATTGTTGTTGGGGGGGCTACAGATACCTTGGGCTTTGGGGGCGCGGGACATTTTGAAACCACAGTGTGAGGTGTTTGGGTGGGGGCCATTCAGGAGATGGTTAAAGGCACACTGAGATACCTACAAAATGGAAGAATATGGGGCGAAGTGAGACACTCTTGACAATAGTAACATATCGCCTAATACACCAGAGTCTTCCGCTTCAGGTGTTATCCTGTAATATAAGTTGGCTGGGATGCGAATGGAAGTGGGGGTAATGTGGAAATACTTGAGACAACTGAATCCAAATATTCTCCTCCAAGAGATTCATCTCAAAGGAAACACTAGTAGAATACTACACCATGGCAGGACACCCCACTAGCACTTGTTAGTTACTCACCAATATCAAGAGGAGTAGACATTGTGGTTCACTGATCCCTACTCCTCAGGGTAACACACACATGGACAGACACGTTGGGGTGCCAAGCAACAGTGAGAGGTCAGTGGAATGGGCTTGCCCTCACACTGGCCACTTGGCTTTTCCAGCAGGTTTACAAACAATGGTGTAATGTTCCCAGAACTCATGCAACAGGAGAAGGGACATCACAAATGGGACTAGACAAAATGTGAGTGTAACTAGCGGAAGTGGCGGACTCAGTCCTGCTGATTGAGATTTCCTAAATTTAGTACATCATGGGGAAAGGGACAGAATAACAAAAGCAGGCGATCTACCAAGACCAAGCAACGTCCCACTCCTAGAGATTTTCCTGAAGACCATGGGATTGGTACACCTGTGCTGAGAGGAACATCCAGAAAACCACAAAAACACCTATGACTCCAATTAGACACCTTCTACTACTCCCTTGCAATAAAACACCAAGTAGGATGATTTGGACACCCAGAGATACACTCAAAGGGCATATCTAACCATTCACCACTGACAATACTTCTGCAGACAGGCATGAAGAGATCAAGAAGGGAGTTAGAAATTGGACCTCTGGGACCTAGCAGCCTGGTAGAATAGGAAACTCATGATGGAGACTAGCCCCCAATACTTCCAGGAGAACTTGTGGACAGCAGCCTCGTAGGTCACCCTGTGAGAGGCATACAAGACAGTTTCGAGAGGTATTCTGTTTGCACACATTATGGGTAAACACAAAGAGAGAGATAAAAAGGTGGCTGCACATGAGTCACAGATGGCTCAGTGGGAGAGTCATGAAGGGTCAGATAGAGACAGGTAGTAATGAATCGAGGCGCCCGCTCTATCAAGAAGCAGTGAAAATGTATCCTGGGATTACATAGCAGAAGCCTTTGTGGCACATTTGGAGGCCCTTTACCAGGCTAGAGGGAGTTGACCAAAGGGCCCTTGCTGACTTTGTGGGAGAGGTGCTGGTGCCTCAGGTAAGGGTAGATTTGAGTGAATCCCTGGATGCAGACATCTCCGGTGAAGAGTTAGCTGAGGAAATCAGCCAAATAAAAATCAGAAAGACTCTGGGGACAAACAGATTTCCCCCAGAATTGTTCAAGTGTGCAAAAACGCATTTAATAGGCCGACTCCAATCGATGTAGATCAGAGCCCGGGGGAGGGGACTTTGCTTAGAGACGTCCATAGAGCAGCACTCATACACAAACAGTCAGGGTTTACGCCTTATAGGGGCACCAGACGCAATCTCCACAGATTGTTGGGCTGCCTGGTGCATTGCAATCATATTGCTGAGCTGACGCTCCTCTCCTCTTTGGATACCAGGAAGGCTTTTGACTCTGTCTAATGATAATCCTTCAAAAAATAGGACTCAATGGAAGGGCTTGTCATGGGTGAGGTTACTATAGAAAGACCCATTGGCCAGGGTGAAACTAAATGGAGCCTTTTCCAGAGCGTTGGGCAGGGGAACCAGACAGGGATTTCTACTCTCCCCCTGCTGTTTGAGATGGCAATCACACCCCTGTCATGATTGTTGTGAACAGATCTGCTAATTCACAAGTTAGAGAGGGACACTGATTGGGAGTATTTCATGTCCCTATATTCGTATAATAGCCTGCGTTATATCTCTGGCCAAGAGTGGTCGGTTCCGCGGATTTTAGAAATCCTTGTGGTGTTTTGCTCATTTTCATATCTCTTCATTCACTGTAATAAATCAATAGCATTTATGTTGTTTGGGAAGCTAATGGAAGAAGACTGGTGGAAATCCCTAGCAGAGCAGCGCTGGGGGTTCAAACATATTTATAGCATGAGATTGCATTTTATTCCTGGCAGAAAACGTGGAGAAAATTCAAATAAAACAGCAGCGGACCATTGGAGGAAGCTCCCCCTCTGCCTCAAGGGTAGAGGAGCTCTTTACAAGACTATATATACATTTCTGAGTTCCTGTATGTCCTGCAGAACACTGTGTTCCCTGTGCCCAAGGGCTTTTTCAGATCAGCAAATGTAGTCACGAGCGGTCGGTTCTGAGGTGGCAGGGCCCCAAGGATAGGTTGTATGACAAAGGCATGTATTTCTAAACCAGGCGTGCCTCTCCTATGAGGCCCCAACAACAAATGCATCTAAACAACTAATTTATTTACCACGCATGCCTTTACCAAACATGCCTTCACCAAGCAATTTTGTGGTAAAGGCATGAGTGGTAAATATCAAACTCTAACCCCCTTGCCCTGAGCCCTAAACACTACCCAACCCCCCAAGCCCTAAGAAGTACCCCAAACCCAAGCCCTAAACTCTACCAGACCCCGAGCCCTAGCTAGAGCCCTGAACACTACCCTGGCCCCTGAGTCATAAACACTACTCTGATACCCCCCTGAGCCATAACCAAAACCCAAACCCTGAGCCCTAAACACTACCTGATCCCCAAACCCTAAACACTGCCCTGACTCCCCCTGAGTGCTAAAAACTACCCTGACCCCCCTGAAACTGAACTCTACCCCAACCCCCGAGCCTTAAACACTACCCAGAACCCCCGAGGCCAAAAATCTACCCAGACTGCCTGAACCCTAAAAACGACCCACAATCCTTAAAAACGACCCCAGCCCCACTTACCTCACTGCATCCTCTCCCAACCTTACCTGCTCCTGGGCCCATCCATCCCAGCATCTAGACCACGCACTGCTTTAACCACGCATATGTGTTGTTAAGGCATATGCATGGATAAGGTATGTATTGTAATCTAGCCAGGAATGTTATTGAAAGAACCTTGGGTATGTCATGGAATGTTGGGAGGTTATGTGTTCATTACTGGAGGAGCTGTGCTGCTGGCTAGACCGTTAATGCTGGACCTGTTTAACTGAATAAACCTTTTCATCTACCAAACTTGGAAGGATCTTATTTCTACACTGGCGACGATTGGCACTTCTGCTTGATTGGAGACAAGCATCCCAGCATTAATTTCTCTCTGAAAAAGGTGACCCCATACTTCCATGGAAAAGGTGAAGGAATTTATTTGACTCCTACATTGTGGCTATAGGTGGTGAAAAGTTTTCAGCCACTAGGAAACAAGCTATATTGTTGCACAATTTAGGTGTCGAGGGACGAAATATTTATGACAGTATGGACCTTATTCCGGTGGGAACTGGGGATGGTGACGCTAATGATGTGTACGAAATGTCTATGACAATGTTAGAAAGGTATTTTGGGCCCAGGATAAATGTGGTTCTTGAGAGACATAAGTTTTTCACTAGAATACAAGGGAGCAATGAAAGAGTGAAGAGTTATGTTGCATCCCTTAAGACTCTTGCGCGGACATGTGAGTTTGGGGATTTGTCTGATTCTCTGGTCAGGGATCAATTGGTGCGATGCACCAATAGCACCCGTGTGCAAGAGAAGTTGTTATCTAAGAATCCTACATTAATGGAAGCAGTAGCAATTGTAGAGGGAATGGAGAACACCTCCTCCTGGGTAAAAGAGATGAGGAAAAACCATGATGAAAAAAAAGAGACCAGTGAGGTTCATGTAATTCATGAGGCAGAGGATTTGGGTGGTGGAGAGAATGTAGCAAGAATTTCCCCGCATGAGAAGTCAAAATCTGTTGAAAAAGTTGAAAAAGATTCACGTATGCAAAAATCAAAAAATCAACCAGATAGATCGGATAAAGAGGCTCGCACTAACTTGAGTGAAAGTGAAAAGAAAGCCAAAGATTTACCCAAGGTGAAGTGTTACAGGTGTGGCAGTTCTTCCCATTTTTCTAATTATCCTCACTGTTATGCCAAAGTGTCTATTTGTATGAAGTGTGGGATAAAGGGACATTATGCACAGGTTTGCAAGTCAACTCGTAACCCTGACAAGAAGACTGATGTGGTGCGCACAATAATTTTGAATGTGGAAGATAGCAATGGTGAGATTGATGGAGGGAAGTTGGTCATGCCTGAATGTAAGATTTTAGTTGATGATTTTAATTTTGTAGTGTTGGCGGATTCGGGTTCTCCTTTCACCATGATAGGAAACAGACAATGGGATGAAGTGGTAGGTTTTGAAAATGTAATGCTTCTCCCTCCGGACATTAGTCCAGTCAGTTATGGTGGTGCAAAAATAAATGTTTTAAGGTATATTCAAGGCAGCTTGTATCAGATTCAAAGACAGGAACACAATAGGAAAGGTCTATGTGGCAGAAAGAGGTGACAATTTATTGGGCTGGAGGCATCAGCGTGATTTGGGCATCATGCTAAATCCTAATGCTAAAAATCCCGACGAGCAAGTCATGTTGATAGATGGGGAAATAGCTGGAGGTACACTAAGTGATCGAAATGGGGATCAAAACTGTGTGTATTTCAGTAAATTTCCTGAGGTATTTACTGAGAATTTGGGGTGCTTGAAGGATTTTGAACACCAAATCATTTTAAAAGACCGAGCTGTACCTTGTGTACATAAAGTGAGAAAGGTACCCAATATGATGATGGAACCATTGAAAATTGAGCTGGACAAGTTGTTGAAATTAGGAGTTATTGAGGAAATAGAGTCCTCAGAGTGGTTGGCTCCGATTGTTTTGGCCCCGAAGGATGGTGGTACGGCGATCAGGATGTGTGTGGACTTGAGGAGTTTGAATGAGTGGATTTGGGTAGATCGCCAACCCCTACCTAACATATCGGAGTCTCTCAGCACACTGAAAGGGGCTCGCATTTTTAGTGTGCTGGATCTATCGTCAGCGTACCATCAAGTTCCTTTGCGCAAAGATTCTAGTCACCTTACATCATTTGTGACTCCTCTGGGTGCATTCCGCTTTTTGAGGATGCCGTTTGGATTGGCATCTGCGGCGGCATGTTTCCAGAGGGTCATGAAGAAGGTATTGGGAGGCATAAATAACATCATTTTTTTTCAGGACGATATCTTGATTTATGGCAAAGGAAAAGCAGAACACGGACAAACATTGATTGAGGTTTTAGAAAGGTTGAAGGCAAAGGGACTAACTGTGAAGAAAGAGAAATGTCGAATTGAGGTTGAGACAGTTTCGTACTTGGGTCATGTGATATCTGGTGAGGGTATTCAACCGAAAGTGGAGCTAGCACAAAGTGTGGTGAATGCTCCAACTCCAAAGGATAAAGAAGAAGTGAGGTCATTTTTAGGTCTCGCAGAGTTTTATGCGAAGTTTGTTGAGGGTTTTGCATGTGTGACTGAGCCTATCAGAGCTTTATTGATGAAGGGGGCACATTTTGGGTGGTCTAGTGATTGTCAAAAGGCTTTTGATAAGATCAAGGTTGAGATTGGAAAAATGCCGACGTTAGGGCATTTTGATGTTAATAAAAAGACAATATTAACTACGGATGCTAGTCTTAAGGGATTAGGTGCAGTCCTGTCTCAAGAGGTCAATGGAGAACACAAGACTGTTGCTTTTGCTTCAAGGGCTCTTAGGGGAGCGGAGAAAAATTATTCTTGTATTGAGAGGGAGGCTCTGAGAATTTATTGGGCTGCACAACATTTGAAATTTTATTTATGGGGAATTCCTTTTCTAGTTAGGACGGATCATCGTCCTCTGGTGCAGATATTCTCTTGCAGGCGCAGTGAACATATCACACCTAGGATAAAATGCTGGAGGGAAGGTCTGCAAGAATTTAATTTCACAGTACAATACATACCAGGGTCCAAAAACAAGTCTGCAGATTGTCTTTCCCGGCTGCTATTGGAAGTGACAGAAGAGGATGTTGAAGAAGAGAGTGTGTGTTGGGTCGTAGAATCTTCATTGACACAGGAGGCATGGGTTGATGGTATGGATAAAGACAAGGAATTGAAGTTGTTAAGGTTATGGGCCAATCAAGGTTGGCCAGACTACAAAGTGTTGGATCCTGAGATGCAGGCATATTGGTCAGTTAGGGATGACTCTCATATATTGGTGGAAATCTTATGAGAGGTCATAGGGTAGTGCCGCCTGTAGAATTCAGAAGTAAGATCATCAACACGGCTCATGAGGGACACCTGGGAAGGAGTCTCACCAAGGCTCGGGTGAGGGAAAGATACTGGTGGCCTGGCATGGATCGCATGGTTGAGGAGGTTGTTAAAGATTGTGTGTCTTGTGCATCTAGTGACAAATCTCATGTGTCCAGCCGAGCGCCGTTATCTCCTGTAGAGGTTCCTGATAAAGTCTGGTCTAAGTTAGGACTGGATATTGTGGGTCCATTTGAATTGTTACCATCATATGAGCGATATGTCATTCTGCTTGTGGATTACACCTCCAAATGGGTGGTTACGAAGTGTGCTCCATCGGTGAATACTAGGACAGTGATTGATTTCTTAAAGGATGTTTTTGTCTCAGAGGGTGTGCCTAGATTTTTGATCACAGACAATGGGGTGCAATTCGTATCTCATGAAATGCAAGAGTTTCTCAAAGATCACAATATTGTGCATCAGAAGACTGCACTGTATGCACCTCAAGCCAATGGTTTGTCAGAAAGAATGAATCGTATAGTGAAAGATTGCGCACAGCGTGCTGTTAGTTCTAGGGTTTCCTTCAGTAATGTGTTGAGAGACACATGGTGGGCACATCGTACAACACCGAATGCGATCACTTTGGTGTCGCCTTTTGAGGCTTTGAGGGGAAGGAAAGCTATTTCTAAGCTGAATCCATCTTGGCTGCCTGTGAGTTCTGGTGTTGTAGTTCCTATGGAAGTGAGACGAAGGAGAATTTTGGATTATCAAAACAAGTATAAAGTAGATTATGATTCCAGGATGCGTGTGAAGAGTAAAAAGTGGAATGTTGGTGACAGAGTCATGGTTAAGAATCCTAAACACATGTTGAAGGGGAGATCTTCTTTTATTGGCCCTTTCACGATAGTTTCTATTTGGAAAAATGTTGTGAGGGTGAACACTGGGTGTGTGTGGAGTATGTCTAGGTTGGTGAAATGTTTGAGGAGTTCCAAGGATTTGTGTCCTCCTATTGGAAGTGAGAGGGGTGTTGGTGATAATTGAAATGAGAGTGTTTCTCCTCATAGGGGTGGTCAGGTTTTGAACAGGGATTCTACTTCTAATAGGTCTGCTCGAAGAAGTGGGAGTCTCCCTGTTAGGTTCAAAGACTATGTTATGAAGTGAACCAGCATGACCTTGGAGGTGAATAGTGTTTTTAATTTCATCATTAGTTTTTTATTGTTATTGTTTTTGTTTTTATGGGAAGGGAGATGTGTTGTAATTTAGCCAGGAATGTTATTGAAAGAACCTTGGGTATGTCATGGAATGTTGGGAGGTTATGTGTTCATTACTGGAGGAGCTGTGCTGCTGGCTAGACCGTTAATGCTGGACCTGTTTAACTGAATAAACCTTTTCATCTACCAAACTTGGAAGGATCTTATTTCTACACTATGCATGGTTGAGCTTGCGGGAAACATCATGCGTGGCTCAGCCCTCATTGTTAATGCTGTTTCCCCAAAAATAGCATAGGCATCCCTTACGAGGAAAGTGTTAGATGGGGGCATAGCTCTCCTGTTGCAGGGATTCTGCCCAGGTACGGAACTGTGCTTGGGGCCATAGAAAATCTGTATGTAGGGACTGTGTCACCATAACACCTCAGTGTCTATGAGCTTCAGTCTGTCTAGATATATTGCCTTACTTGCCCTCCTAAGCTTACCAGAGAAACAACTGAATTGGCACTCCAGAACTCAGCACCCTCTCAGCAGTAACAGGACACACCTTTTCACTCTCTCACTCACATTTGTCCACAATAAGTTAAACAAGAGACACATAGGTAGTTTAGAATATTTATTTAAACTATTGTGCTCTGAAATGCAGTTGTTGTGCCACAATTATAACACAAATGCATACTAAAAATACTGTTAGCATGGTCAACAGACCATATACTATGAAATGCCCTGTCATGTTATATAACAGAGTAGCCTAAGCCCTCTCCCCTACTACAGAAGATAAATGATTATAAATCAAAGATCTCTGGGATTAGTGGCAGACCCCGTACCTTAGCATACACAGAAGAACGGTTTGGTTCACTAACAGAATATTGAGGAAAGAAATATTGAGGAAAAAAAATTGAAGAAAAATGATAGAATACAAAATTATCGACTGCCTATACTTAAAAAGGTAAGTACAATAATATAAAAAATATATAATTTACAATAATATAGTTGTATTAAATATCGATTTTTAAATATATATTTAACATATTAAAATAATCATATAATAATATTAACATTAATGTATAAAAATTGAACATCTTTAAATGTATATTTGAACAAATATAACAATTAAACCTACTATTTAAAATGTAAACACAAACATAACAAACTAATATTTTAAATAATAATATAATTAAAGGAAATGTAAATATTATATCATGAAAAATATATTTAACATATTTAAATATGCAAAAAACGTAAAATATTTAGGTGCCGATTCCGATTCGTTAAAACCCGGGTACGAACCGTCGGACAGAGCGTTTTCTCCGTTTGACTCGTACCCGGGAAAATGACCATACAAACATGCAAGTACGATTCGCACGGAAATACCATTTCAGTACGATTCGTACAAAACACCGATTGACGATAAAATACCCACAATTCTGATCTGGGACGCCGCGGACGTGACGTCCGGACGGAGTCAGGCAGCATACCACGAACCAGCAAGTACGATTCGTGCCCACGTCACTCCGCACAGACAATATTTTATGGCAGCCAAAAACTGCCGGGAAATCAGGACGACACGCAGAAGGAGCACCGGTACGCGACGGACAGCACCTGTATGCGACAGACAGCACCTGTACGTGACGGACAGCCATGGACCCCAACCTACGTGTCATCCCGGCCCTCATAGCAGTCCACCTGGTGTACAGGAACCAACGCAGACGCCGCAGAAGGTCAGAACAACACCCAGGGGCAAAGGGGAGGGGCAGGGGCAGGAAACATTACCCCCACCCAAGTGCAGAACCATACATGCCCTGTACATACCTGACCCCCAGGGCCTGGTCACTTCGGGGGTGGGTGCGTGTCCAACAAGGCCTGGTCTGCCACACCGGAAGTGGACATGTACGCGAACGTCAACACAACAATTGTGGTACGCACCGTACCCACGCCTTATGAGCGTGGGTACGGGTCGTACCACGCCCACCCCTACGTCACCCCAACAATGGCGGTACGGCCCGTACCCAGGCCCTTAGGACGTGGGTACGGGTCGTACCACGCCTACCCCTACGGCAACCCCAACTATGGTGGGACGACACGTACCCACGTCCCAAAGGCATTGGTACGGTACGTACCCCTACGGCACCCCAACAATGGTGGTACGGCCCGTACCCACGTCCTAAAGGCCTGGGTACGGCTCGTACCGCTATTGTTGGAGTGACGTAGGGGTACGTACCGTACCAATGCCTTTGGGACGTGGGTACGGGCTGTACCGCCATTGTTGGAGTGACGTAGGGGTACAGCCGGTACCCAGGCCCTTGGGACGTGGGTACGGGCCGTACCGCCATTGTTGGAGTGACGTAGGGGTACGGCCCGTACCCAGGCCTTTGGGACATGGGTACGGGCCGTACCGCCATTGTTGTAGTGACGTAGGGGTACGGCCCATACCCAGGCCTTTGGGACGTGGGTACGGACCATACCGCCATTGTTGGAGTGACATAGGGGTACGTACCGTACCAATGCCTTTGGGACGTGGGTACGGGCCGTACCCCCATTGTTTGTGTGACGTGGGGGTACGTACCATACCCATGCCATCAGGACGTGGGTACGAGTCGTACCACACCAGTGGATAGACACATAGGGGTGTGTGGCATTAACCCCCAGCAGTGCCCAGACATAGGAGGTGTGGGTGCAGAGTCCCCCAGCAGTGCCCAGACATAGGAGGGGTGGGTGCAGAGTCCTCCCAGCAGTGCCCAGACATAGGAGGGGTGTGTGCCTAACACTCCCAGCAGTGCCCAGACATAGGCGGGGTGGGTGCAGAGTCCCCCAGCAGTGCCCAGACATAGCAGGGGTGGGTGCCCATCACTCCCAGCAGTGCACAGACATAGGAGGGGTGTGTGCCTAACACTCCCAGCAGTGCCCAGACATAGGAGGGGTGTGTGCCTAACACTCCCAGCAGTGCCCAGACATAGGAGGGGTAGGTGCCCATCAACCCCAGCAGTGCCCAGACATAGGAGGGGTGGGTGCCCATCACACCCAGCAGTGCCCAGACATAGGAGGGGTGGGTGCCCATCACCCCCAGCAGTGCCCAGACATAGGAGGGGTGGGTACAGAGTCCTCCCAGCAGTGCCCAGACATAGGAGGTGTGGGTGCCCATCACCCCCAGCAGTGCCCAGACATAGGAGGGGTGGGTGCAGAGTCCCCCAGCAGTGCCCAGACATAGGAGGGGTGGGTGCCCATCACTCCCAGCAGTGCCCAGACATAGGAGGGGTGTGTGCCTAACACTCCCAGCAGTGCCCAGACATAGGAGGGGTGGGTGCCCATCACCCCCAGCAGTGCCCAGACATAGGAGGGGTGGGTGCAGAGTCCCCCAGCAGTGCCCAGACATAGGGAGGGTGGGTGCAGAGTCCCCCAGCAGTGCCCAGACATAGGTGGGGTGGGTGCAGAAGTCCCCCAGCAGTGCCCAGACATAGGAGGGGTGGGTGCAGAGTCCTCCCAGCAGTGCCAGCAGTGCCCAGACATAGGAGGGGTGGGTGCCCATCACCCCCAGCAGTGCCCAGACATAGGAGGGGTGGGTGCAGAGTCCTCCCAGCAGTGCCCAGACATAGGAGGGGTTGGTACCCATCACTCCCAGCAGTGCCCAGACATAGGAGGGGTATGTGCCTAACACTCCCAGCAGTGCCCAGACATAGGAGGGGTGGGTGCCCATCACCCCCAGCAGTGCCCAGACATAGAAGGGATGTGTGTCTAACACTCCCAGCAGTGCCCAGACATAGGATGGGTGGGTGCCCATAACCCCTAGCTGTGCCCAGACATAGGAGGGGTGGGTGCAGAGTCCTCCCAGCAGTGCCCAGACATAGGAGGGGTGGGTGCCCATCACCCCCAGCAGTGCCCAGACATAGGAGGGGTGGGTGCAGAGTCCCCCAGCAGTGCCCAGACATAGGAGGGGTGGGTGCAGAAGTCCCCCAGCAGTGCCCAGACATAGGAGGGGTGGGTGCAGAGTCCTCTCAGCAGTGCCCAGACATAGGAGGGGTGGGTGCCCATCACCCCAGCAGTGCCCAGACATAGGAGGGGTGGGTGCCCATCACCCCCAGCAGTGCCCAGACATAGGAGGGGCGGGTGCCCATCACCCCCAGCAGTGCCCAGACATAGGACAATATACTCCATACACAGGTACAGTGACCACCAAGGATGCCACAAATGATGCAGGTGGAGACATTGCTGAGCCTGCATGGCCAAAGTATAAGGGATCCCTCACACACCCAGGAAATGTAGACACAGCTCAGCACAACAATTGGGAAACACCCTGCAGGGAAGATGCCAGGGTCCACAGAGGAAAGAACACACCTTGGGACAATGCCACCATACAGTAAGAGCAAACATGACCAAATATTACTTGCAGAGACCTTGTGATGGCACGCAGATATCAGGGTACACCCCATGAGCAGCACACTACAACATTTCCCAGACCCCTAACACATTATCACCACCCCAACTCAGGGAGCACCAGCACCAACAGCAAAACCAGAAAAGCATTTGTGTGGAAATGAAAAACAAAATGCTTTATTCAGCATAAATAAAATTGTTTTGAATTGATATGTACACTATATACAAGGCACATAGGCCAGTCCATATTAGAATTCCGGGGGTGGGACACACTGGGACGCGTCTCCCCTAGCTTGCCTGCACAGTTTATTCATCCACAGAAGAGGGGGCATCATGTGGGCGGAAGGACCAGGCACCGCAGGGACAGGAGAGGCAAGGGTAGGTGTTGTGGGTGCAGGGAGGGACAACTCTGCCACAGGGGGGGTGGCAGCGCCAAAGGTGGTGGTCAGGATGGCGCTGCACACAGACGCAAGCTCTCCCAGCGTCTCCCCTGCACCCAATGGAACCACAGGCCCCAAGGAGGGGGGGCTCAGAGGGATGGGTTGCAGCGCTCCGGGGGGAGTGTGTGGACAGGGGGGGACTCAACTACCCTGGCCGGGTACTGCCTCCACTGCTTGCGGGGTGGTGTTATCCTGGGGCTGAGGGACACACTGGCAGTGACAGATGCCGTCTCCGACTGTTGGCCGGGAGAGCTAAGGGGAGTAGATTTGGAGAGAGTGGGTCGTGAGGACTGCAGACTCCCATTGTGGCTGCGTGTCTTACGTTTGCCCCCGACCCAGTGGGTGTGCCTACTTCCCCCTGTGTGTGCATGACAGGAGGTGTGCGCTTGCCCTTCCCTGGTGGTGTGCTGTGTGTGTCTGTTGGGGTGCGTGCACGCTGACGTCTGGGTGTTCCTGGGACAGGCATGGGAGTGGGAGGTGTGGATGGTTCCGGGGTGGGGGGGCAGAGCGCTGCAGGAGACCCACTGCTGCAGTCAGTGACGAGTCTATGGACCTCAGCAACCTGCGTTGGTCAGACATCGCAGCTGACATGCCCTCCATGTATGACACCATCTGTGTCAGCTGTTTTGTGTGGCCATGGAGGACATTCAGCTGCGATCTCTGACCAACCTGCAACTGCCGCAGAATGTCCAAAGACTCGGCATTGACGGCAGCAGGGGAGACAGGGGCAGGGGGTGCGGTGCCTGGCACGAAGGAGACATGTTGTTGCCTAGCACGAATGGAACGGACCCGAGCAAGTGGGAGGCCGGTGATGTCAATGGAGGGGGCGGGGAGAGATGAAGTGCTGCTTTCAGCTGTGGGAGCAGCTTCCGCCCCCTCTGGGAGCTCAGCCTCGGACCCGTCGGCGTCATAGTCGGTGGTGTGACTGAACAGGTCCTCCGCATCACTCCCTCGGCCTCCCTGCCACTCGCTGTGCCAGACTCGGCACCACTGGTGGCACTGGTGCTGGATCCCTCCTCATGGTCCATACCAGTGTCTACCTCGGTTTCCCCCGACGATGCTGTGGGCAAGGTGAAGAGACAGGAAAAATCAGATACCTGTATACATATGACACATGATTCCAAACTACATAGGTCACAGTGCATAGCATGAGAAACAACATGAGTAACATCTACAATACTACGCACATATGTAGGCCCTGCACCCCACAGTTGGTTGACCCACCATGCCACTGGGAAACAATGGAGAGCATGACACAGCAAATAACTTGATATCAAATTAGACAGAGGAGCCAGTCCCTGGGGACAGTCGAGCACAGCATCTGGACAGCACACCGTTGCAAAAAAAGGGATGGCCAGGACACATGTATCCTAACTTTTGGCACATGCTGCCTAGCAAATACATTAAACCATGCCCAACATTTCTGGGTCACTGCATGTTGAGTGTATGTTCAGACAATCAGCACACACAGGCCAGACCTGGCAAGGAGACATAAGGTTTGGACATGTAGGCCTTTCCCGCACAAACCCCCCCCTACCTGAGACAATGTGATTGAGACAGAGGAAGTACTTACAACTCCTACTCAGGGATTACAAACATGCCCTTTAATGAATCCTGCGTGTACACAAAGTACCCCTTGTGCGCCTGTCCACACATATGATTGACAAACAACCATCAGCAGATAGTAGTACCAAGACACACAGGCGCTGGCCACTGTGCGTATGCACGAGCTAAATTGGGTCACCCTGTACAGTGGACACATGTAGCACACTTTAGGTAAATACATATTAGGCCAGGGTACAATGCCACAGAGCCCAACCTATGCTGAAGACACAGAGAATGTCCACATTGTTGGATGACACATATGATACCTCGGAAAAGGTGCCCCAGGGGACTGTAGTGGCCACACTCCTCCATGGTCCTGTAGGGATCTGACAGCTACAGAAGCGACGGTCCCTGCACTATGCACATCTCCCACTTCTGCACATCATGTCTGAGGGCACCACATTGGTCATGCATGCTGTAAGGCAGTACACTTGTAAGACACACTCCTATGTTGGGACTCAGCATCAGTGGCAACTAACATGGACCCCACAATGACTGAACTGGCCAGGGCACAGGCAAGGTCCCAACACATGTCACACACCACCCCCACACATGATGATGCAAGCATTGGGCACTTGGATTAACTGGCAGCCTAGATAACCTTGTGCAGGAGTGACTACACACAGACCAGGGTACACATGTCAAGGAGGGGAAGTGAGGAAGAACAGCACGGGTTGACTTGGGGGAACAGGATATGCACTGCATATAAAAACCCTGGCACTGTCTCCATGCGACTGGGCACTTACAAAAGCTGGGTGTTATAAGGCGACCTCAGAGGGGCCCGGAGGGGGCCCTGACTGCCCTGAGACCCACCTTCGAGGTATCGTAGCCGGGCACTGGCGGGAGACTCCTCAGGGGAGGAACCTCGTATCTAGGATCGCACACTCGGCACCACACGACAGAGAGACACCACACGAGGAGTTCTTACGAGCAAATCTTTATCAGATTGAAGTAGTAGGATCTTTATGATCAGCACAGCAAATATATACAAGCAGAGCGTGGGCTCTCAAAGTCTTGGAGGGGAGTAGGAGGTAGCGGGACAGTGTTTGGGGATGTGGATCAAATGCAGGAGCGTACCCGTCGCACAGCTCACAATCCTCGAGCTGGGGGATACGGTTGTCGTCGTGGGGTCCGGCGGGACCAAGAGAGTCTGTGGGAGCCGCGAGTCACTCAGCAGGGCTCGGTTACAAGTTCGGTGGTCTTACGATCTTCGAGGAGCCGCGAGTCACTCAGCAAGGCTCAAGCACAAGTTCGGAGGTCTTACGATCTTCAGGGAGCCGCGAGTCACTCAGCAGGGCTCAAGCACAAGTTCGGAGGTCTTACGATCTTCAGGGAGCCGCGAGTCACTCAGCAGGGCTCAAGCACAAGTTCGGAGGTCTTACGATCTTCAGGGAGCCGCGAGTCACTCAGCAGGGCTCAGGTGTTCCAAGGCGAATCTGCCGGACAGTCCCAGAGCACTCCTTGTTATAGGGCGACCCCTCTTTGATGTCCGGAGCCTGTGCAGGCAGGGGTCTTGTCACCTGGGGGTCGCTTGTTGGGGGTTTCCTGCCATTGTCTTTTGATCCGTTCAGGGCCGGGTCGGGAGCAGTCCCAGACACCCAGCAGGCGTGGAGCCAGCCCTCGGGGAGGCCGGCAGGTCGATCGAAACCCACCGTCCCAGGGAAGTGCAGAGGTGTGATAGAAACTGCTCCTCCCTCTCTCATCCCAAGGGGAGCATGATGTCCTCCAGCCGGAGTGGCGCCTCTAGGCCAGGGTCGCGCTGGGGCCGGGTGGCCATCTTGTTGTATGAAGTGGGCACGCGGGCCCGGTGTGGCCGAAGGGCAGAAGGCCACGGACGGGGAAGTCCGGGTTGGGTGCGCGCGAGTTCTGGTGGGAAGGATCGGCTAGGCCATGGGTTTGGGGGCTGGTGTGAGGTGCAGGGGTCAGGTCTAGCTATGTTATGAGGGCCGGGTCTAACACTGGGGACACACAACAAACACACATGTACCTACCCCCTTCCTGCTGCTGCTTCTCCTGTAAGCGCCTATCCAAGCCAGGGAAAACGACCGCCAGCACACGCTTCTGGATGTGGGTCAGGCGCCGGCGCCCACGGTTCTTGTGGCTCTCTGGTGAGTCCCTCAGCAGGACCCGTGCGATCCTCCTCGTCCAGCACCGGATTTCCTGCCAGCGTTTCCTCACCTGGGCCAGGCGCCGCTTCCGACCCTCCACCTTCCTCACGGCACTGACAGCTTGCTTCCATATCTCCCCCTTGGCATAGACGCCTACCTATGAGGATGCAAAAGTGAGAATACTTAAATCCACCTGATAAATGTCACAGAGACACACATAATAACAATTTTGCTGGTTTGAACAGGGCATAGTATGCAGCCAACTCATAGCACCTTTGTCATAGGGACATTATCCTCTGGGGAAGGGCAAATGCACTACGTGGCATTGAAAGTACACAGGTGGCATGAGGGGTGCGACACAATCAATGATCCAGGCTCACACTGTGCATCACAAGCGACACCATGATTATGTACAGCACCTCAAAGCAGTCACATGCCCCAGGCCACTGACGCAACCTCAGCAGAGTACACAGACACACACAGGCACAGGACAATCACCTGCCATTGGCCAGTGCGGGTACAAACCTCACTCTGCACATGTGCCATTTGACTGGGGGTGTCACAGGTGTTGGGCTAGCCCAGCACGTCAGACACACAGCACTGCTCCCTGCTCACATCAGATGGGTATGGTATATGCATCCCTCATGCATCTGGGCTGAAACACTCCACATAGACACTCACCCACATGACAGGGGACTTACACACACACCAATGTCAAGGGGATGAACACATCATTTGGACACTCCCACCACAGGTACACTCAACTCACACACATCTGTGGGTACAGTCACCTGTCACACTGGGGGGAACACAGAATCACATCAGGACTGTAGAAACAACATTCCCAAGAGGATTAGCCAGGCTGAATGTGGCATGCACCATGCAGTGATTGTCACAGTGAGCACTATGCAAGTGAGGAGTGCAGACATGCACTACAGCATGCTCTGCATGGGAGACATGAGCCATTCCCCCCCTGGGACCCACTCTAGAGAACATTGCATGTCTGTCACACCTGGACACAATGCCAGAAGTGACAGTCACAAAAAAGGGGCACAACCTAAGCTAGTGGAGTCTGCACTCACCTGCACCCCTCGTCGACCATACAGGCTGGGATACTGTGGGAGGATCACATCCACCAATGCCATATTCTCCTCCAGGGTGAATGGCTGGGCCCTCTCCACAGACCTAGACATGGTGCCAGAGGAATCACGAGCAGCAGCAGTGGTCATGAATGAAAGGTTGTGCAGGCAAGTGCTCTCTCATGGGACCTGGCTGCCTTATATTAGCCTTGCTGGGCTGTTTCATTTACAGGAGTACAGAGTGATTGGTCAGTCTCATTTGCATCCTACGTTTCCTCCAATCCATTCAAAGCTTCCCCAGTGAGGGCCTTTGCATGATGTCAAGTCAACAACCACTTGGCAACATTGTACATTGTATCCAACCGACTCCTGCTGGTCACATGATGAATAATTTGAACTGGAAAATCAGTCTCCATGACAACCAGCATGCATTTAGGCCCTCATACTTGTCCCTCATGTTTCCCCTATGTAATTTCACTATTCACACACAGGTGCGGTGCGTTCCCCGCCCCTAGGGAACAACTTCTCCAGTGATACGGTCCGTACACGCGTGTGTAAGGACCGTATCACTATGGGAGTGTCGCCGTACACGTATGCCACAGTGATACGGTCCGTACACACGCGTGTATGGTCCGTATCACTATGTGGCCGTAAGCATACGCCACAGTGATACGGTCCGTACACACGCATGTACGGTCCGTATCACTATGTGGCCGTAAGCGTACGCCACAGTGATACAGTCCGTACATGCGTGTGTAGGGTCCGTATCACTATGTGGCCGTACACGTATGCCACAGTGATACGGTCCGTACGCTTACGGCCACATAGTGATACGGACCGTACACGCGTGTGTATGGACCGTATCACTGTGGCGTAGGCTTACGGCCACATAGTGATACGGACCCTACACACGCCCTCAGAGCGTGTGTACGGTGCATCTCACGGCTTACACAGGTGACAGGCGGCACACAGAAAGGAATTGAGCTGTCATACTTGGCCAAGGCTGGACATCAAGTCATTGTCAGCGCAGTCCCACATGTCTCAGGACTAGGTGTGTCAGGCTGTGATGTGCCACACATCCCCTTCCCACCTTTGACATGTGTGCATGGAGTACAGACTTGTTGAGCAATGCATCACTGGCATGGCAGAGTCAACAACACCCGCAAGTGGAGGGGGAAGTGCCGCGTGTAGGAGAGATAAGAATACCTGCTCTCCTATACGCGGACGATGCGGTCCTGCTAGCACGTACCGTGGTGGCCCTCCAACGTTTGTTGGATTCTTTTGGGGCATTCATGTACCAGTTAGATCTGAAAATTAATGCCAATAAGTCCCATACCATGGTGGCGACTCGCCACAGTAAGAAGAGTAAAAACATCTCCTTTTTTTGTAAGGGCGAGGTAGTGTCCAGGGTTGCATCGTTTCCCTATCTGGGGGTAACATTCGATGAGAGGGGTACCTGGGGATCCCAGATTAAGGTAAAGAATCTCTCAATGGCGAGAGCTACATCAGCCCTTTTGGGGTTTGCAAATAGGCTGGGGGCAAGGCCCATGGAGGCCCTTTTAAAAATGTATAATGCTAAGTGCATCTCCATAGCTATATATGGTTCATCACTATGGGGGTATGTTACTCAGGAAACTCTACAACGAGTGGAGAATACGTTTTTAAGACATCTTCTTTCTGTTCCTCAGTCTACCCCTACCTTCTCGATTCATAGGGAGGTGGGTTTAGACTACGTAACAGATAAGCTTGGTTTGGCACCCCGAAAATGTTGGTTGAAGACATGGCTAAACCACGAACTATCTCTTAACCACGCTATCCTGCAGGATGTCATGTCCCTGGATCACATGAATAAAATTCCGTGGTTGGAGTATGTGAGTATTACTTTTGCCAAACTAGGTCGCCCCAATCTATTTAATTTGCCGTCTTCTATCAGGAAGGAGGATATTGATTGGATTAAAAAACACTTTATGGATAAGGCGAGATTGGCCCACGAGGAACACGAACTGACAAAAACAACAGTCAGATCACACTATATGTTGTTATCTCCTCCGTCCTTGGAGCCTTATCTCACTATCGTAACAACGCCCTTCCATAGACATCTGTTAATTAAATTTAGATTCAATTTAATCCCCTATATCCTAGGCTGTTATCAGACGTGGAGCAAACCGGAAAGGGGTCCGCCATGCAAATGTGACGAATTTTCCACTCAGGATACTATGCACTTTATGATGTTTTGTAGTTTTTATAGGGTCTCCGGGAACAAATATCTGTTACCTATTTTAAAAGAAGCTGGGTTTGTTCAAGTTAGGCCAGCGCTAGTCTTTTTGCAGTTTCTTGGAAGTACTCGCATTATATTTTCTTTGGCTAGTTTTTTGGTAGCAGCGCAGAGAATTAAAAAAAAATAGGGTTTTGCCCGCTATTGAGGTGGCATGAACTGGGAAAACTGGGACGTGCGACCATATAATTTTGCCTTGCCTTGCACTCTCCATTTGCATTTTTGCACTCGTATCTCTGTATATGATGATTGTGTATTGACCTGTTAAACCATGAGCTATTTATTTTTAAAATGTATATATTGTTGTTTTATGGCTTTTATGATTTTAAAAATCGAATAAAGTGTATTTTGACTGACTGACACCCGCAAGTGTTCCCTGATGCCATGTACACAGTAAATTACACCTGACATGTAACTACCGGCGTGGCATGATGTGACTATGTCATGTGTGTGTCATGTGTTCCCATAAGCTTGCTGTTGGTGTACCGTCAAATGCATCTGCAGTTGCTGCAAGATGTGTCTGTGTGTAGATGGGCATGGCACACCATTATGCACACCAGGACACATGTGGCATCAGACGTAATGTGCGTATGTATGCATCCCACATGGACTTGCGAGACAAGGACGTATCTGCGTAGTCTCAATGTATGTGTGATCTGTCTTGACATGTACCCTGTCATGGCAAGGTGTGTGTTCTGTCCTTTTTTCACGGACATGTGACCTGTGCCTATAGTGTTCCGCAACCTGTCTGTATGATTAACATATTTATTCTGCACATATGCGGATGTCTGGCACTCCTGTGATGCGTCTGCCTGTTCACTTACACTGACCCACAGCTAGTTTCATGCCATGTCATGTTGACCTTGAGAATCCACATTTGTGGCTGGCTCTTGGTAGGAGTGTCACCTGCTTGGCATACGTGTCCAGGATATGTTGCACAGATCTGACTCTGTATGTAGCATATGTGTATTGGCTGTTTAACATGTGCTCAGTACATTGACATTGTTGTTATACTGTACTCACTCTTCGTTGTCCCTTCCAAATCACTGCAGGGCTCCGCCTCTCCCCCGACCAATGCCAGACTTGGCTGCCCTGAGGGAACGTGACTGTATACGCCGCTACTGCTTCAGCCAACCGTTGATTGAGGACTTGACCGCCCGGCTGGAAGCACACCTCCAACCACGACACAGGTATCCCACTGCACTGACACCCAAGACGAAGGTGATGGCAGCCCTACATTTCTTTGCCACGGGTACGTTTCAACATACCATAGCTGTTGGACAGGCCTCACAGACGGCTCGCGCCCTCCCCGCTCGACAAGGCCCGGACTCCGGGCCACCTGGCATACCCCCGCAACAAGCACCTGGACCCCGTCCCCCGACGGACCCTCTGCCCT
Organism: Triturus cristatus; assembly: GCF_964204655.1. Taxonomy (NCBI): domain Eukaryota; kingdom Metazoa; phylum Chordata; class Amphibia; order Caudata; family Salamandridae; genus Triturus; species Triturus cristatus. The sequence continues at coordinate 26,524,141 of NC_140593.1, read as the reverse complement.
CGGACCCCTACTCATCACGGGGTCCAGCCCCACCGGCTTTCCCGGCCGAGTCAAGCCGCCATCTTGGACCCTGTACCACGCGGCCGCCTGGCCTCCCCTCGACCCTAACCCCGGGCCTGGCCGGTCCCGACATCCCGGCACCACGATCCACCCAGGAGGTGAGCGGACCACTTGACAGGTCAATGGGAGACCGAAGTGTCAAGGGCTCTCCCCCGCCAGGTGCCGATCGCGCCCAGCTCCCCCCGGGCACTGGCTCCACCCCCTGCTGGGTGTCTGGACACCTTCATCCCGGACCCTCCGACCTCCAAGTGCGAGGGTCCGGACATCAAAGGGCGCCAGCCCTATAATTGGGGCAGCTCCGGAGCAGGAAGGCAGTTGTATCCTGGAGTCGAGAGACACCGAGTGAACTCAACCCTGACGGACTACTGGCACTGCCGTAGCCCGCTCTTGTGAACCATCGTCCTGCCTGCTGGCGCTGCCGCGGCCTTCTGCAACAGTCATCTTCCTGGGACCTGCTGGCGCTGCCGCGGCCCGTTGTAACGACCATCCTCACCGGGACCTGCTGGCGCTGCCGCGGACCGTTCATCTTCCTGGGACCTGCTGGCGCTGCCGCGGCCCGTTGTATCGACCATCCTCACCGGGACCTGCTGGCGCTGCCGCGGACCGTTCATCTTCCTGGGACCTGCTGGCGCTGCCGCGGCCCGTTGTATCGACCATCCGCACCGGGACCTGCTGGCGCTGCCGCGGCCCATACCACCTAACCACCAAAGCTCGAGGATTGTGAGCTCATCACCATCTCACCCGGATTACCCGATTGGTAAATAGACTGTCCCGCTACCCCCTTCCCTACCTTGCGAGACTCTAATCGAGGGGACCCCTGAGTCCAGACCTCCTTGTACCATTTGACCGTACCTTACATAAGTGCCTATAAAGATCATTGAACCTTATCCGTGTGTGGCATTTGTCTGTGGGGGGGAAGTTACTTGTCTGTACGATCGCTGGAGACGGCTCTCCCCGGAGACCTCTCCCCCTGACCCCGGCCGACCCTCCCGGTCCGTCTACCCTTTCTAACATTGGTGGCCAGCGGCGCGATCCGAATCAACGCGTAATCGTACAGAGAGTAGCTCACCCCACGACAAAGCACGATGTCGACCAAAGATAGCAGCTCCACCGAGAAGTTCCAAATGGAGAAACTAGAAGAATACAACCACCGCGAACTGAGACAATTTTGCATAGAACTTGGCATTGCTACCACTGGCCTGAGTACCAAGGATGATCTAAAGCGCGCCCTTGAGTCGTGGGCAGAAACGGGGGTCACAAGACCCTCCGACCAGAGCAGCGTCACACCAGACCAAAACAGCGTTACACCAGAGAGGGACGCCACGACTCCCGAGGAGCGGGGAACGGGCCTCTCACCGGAGGAGATACGAGAGAGAGACAGAGTTAGACTGCACGAATTAGAGATGGCACGACTCAAGATGGATGGGGAGCTCAAGTTAGCTGAACAGAAACTCAACCTCGAGCATATGCGGATTCGAGAGGAACGAGAAGAAAAACAGAGGCAGAGAGAGCTGGAAGAGAAAAAGATAACGCTCGAGCACGAGCGCCAATTGGCAGAAATAGAACTGCGCAAACAGCATAAGGACTTGGGGGTGCCTGAAAGACCACACACCCCGGGACCAACTGAAAAAAAGGTTCACATCCCCAAGGATGTGGTCCGCGAGTATGTCCGAGAAGACGACATACAACAGTGGTTTAAGGCCTATGAGATCGCAATGACCTCCCATCGGATCGACCGGAGTGATTGGGGAGCCGGACTTTGGGGGAGATTTATCAACGAGGGTCGCGATGCCCTGCTGCAGCTCCCCGATCACCAAATGTCGTCCTACGACCACATGAAGGCTGCCCTCCTCACCCGCTACGGCCTCACACCCGAGATGTACCGCCAGAGGTTCAGGGATTGCACCCGGATCCCGGGTACAACTTGGGTGGAATACGTGAACTATTTCAGCCGGGCCTTCGAGGGTTGGATCAAGGGAAGTCAGGTCACCACATACGAACAACTCTTCAACCTCATGGTATGGGAACACCTGTCAAACAACTGTTTCGTCGAGCTCCGACAGCACCTACTCGACAGTAAGCTGACTGACCCCCGGCAGCTCGCCGCCGAAGCTGACCGGTGGGAAAGCACCCGAGTGGGCCGAAAAGGGCCACACGACCAGAACAGAAGCAACCAAGGCCAGCACCGTCCTCGGGGAGGAGGAGGAGGCCAGGGGCATGGGAGAGACGCCTTACCAGCAACCACTGTGGGTCAGCACCCCGCCGCCGGCCGGCCGGGGCAACCCCCCGTTGCGGCCTGGGTACCGAGCCAACGTCACGTGCCACCGGTGCCAGCGACTAGGCCACTACGCCAACGATCCGAACTGCCCGCTGAACCAAGCGCCCAAGGCCCGCCAGGTAGCTGCCGCTGCCCTGGGGGAGGAGCAGTCGTCGGAAGGACCCGAGGAGTGTGAGCCGGACCAGCAAGGGTGGGAACCGGCCGCCATGGTCCTGGCATGCTTAGGGGGAAGAGACATGGTTCCGCGGGCTCCCCTACCCGCCAACACCAGAAAATACGGTCAGTGGGTGACCATTAATGGACAGAGAGCTGAGGCCTTGCGCGACACCGGCGCCAGCGTGACGGCCGTCCGCTGTCACCTGGTAAAGCCCGAGCAGATCCTGCCGAACATTCTCTGCCCCGTCCGCTCGGCAGATAATTCTGAAAGCATGTGTAAGATGGCCTGCGTCCCGTTTGAATGGGGAGGGGTCTCCGGCCTATTGAAAGTGGCGGTCCGGGACGATGCCCCCGTGGACTGCCTCCTGGGGAATGACCTCGAGAGTTCCCCGTGGGCCACCGTCGAGAGAAGAGAGCACTTGGGGATGCTGGGCCTCCCGGACTGGGCCTGCATAACCACCCGATCCATGGCCGGCCGTGCCGCCCCCCGATCAGAAGAAACCGAATGGCCGGCACCTCCGCCCCCGGTTGCCCCCGTAGAGGACAACGGCGAGCCCGACCTCCCAGACCAGACCACCGAAGAAAACGCGCAACCCCAGGACCTTCCGGATCTGGCTCAGTGGCGGCAAGAAGGGGGGCCCACCCAGGAACAGTTCCGCCAGGAGCAAAAGACCTGTCCCTCCCTCGAGGGACTCCGCCAACAAGCCAGCACCCAAGCCGCCGGGGACACCACCGGAACCCACTGGGTCTACTGGGATAACGACCTGCTCTACAGCGAGCAAAGAATCGCCGAGCTGGGGGCCAGTCGAGTTCTGGTGGTACCGCTCCGCTTCCGAGACTTTCTGCTCAACCTAGCCCACGATGTCCCCCTGGCTGGGCACCTGGGCCAAGATAAAACGTACAGTCGACTGGTGACCCATTTTTTTTGGCCAAAAATGAGGAATGACGTCCTGAACCACTGCCGATCGTGCCCCACATGCCAAGCCAGCGGGAAGAGTGGCCGGAAGCTTAAGGCCCCTCTACAACCCTTCCCGGTGGTCACCACCCCGTTCGAGAGGGTGGGGATAGACATTGTGGGACCGCTGGACCCCCGCACGGCACAAGGACACAGGTTCATCTTGGTACTAGTGGACCATGCCACCCGCTATCCTGAGGCGGTGCCCCTACGGACCGTGACCGCTCCAGTGGTTGGCCGGGCCCTGATGGGGATCTTCTCCCGGGTAGGCTTCCCCCGAGAAGTCGTCAGCGACCGAGGTACGAACTTCATATCGAAATACATGAAGTCCCTCTGGCAACAATGCGGGGTCACCTACAGATTCACGACCCCCTATCACCCCCAAGGGAACGGACTAGTGGAGCGGTTCAACCGCACTCTCAAAGGGATGATTGGGGGATTGGAAGAACCTCTCCGTCGCCAGTGGGATGTACTACTCCCGTGCCTCCTCTTCGCCTACCGGGAAGTACCCCAGAAGTCCCTCGGCTTTAGCCCCTTTGAACTCCTGTACGGACACCCTGTGCGAGGGCCCCTCAGCCTAGTGAAGGAGGGCTGGGAGTTGGCCCCCCTAACGACCCCTCCAGACGTCTTCAAATACATCCTGGCCTTACGAAACCAAACCCGGCGCTTCAGGGAGATGGCCAAGGCGAACCTCGAGGCCAGCCAGGAGGACATGAAGAGGTGGTATGACCACAATGCCTCCTCCGTGGAATTCGAGCCGGGGCAGCAAGTATGGGTGATGTCCCCCACCGAACCGTGTGCCCTGCAAGATAAGTGGACAGGGCCCTTCAAAGTGGTAGAGCGCAAAAGCCCCGTCACTTACCTCATCGACATGGGGAGCTCCCGGAACCCCCTTCGGGTCCTCCACACCAACCGGCTCAAACCGCACTTTGTGCGCTCCGAACTAAGCCTCTTGATGGCTACGGACAGTGGCACAGAAGAAGACTCCGAGCCCCTCCCGGATCTCCTGAAGACCCAAGAGAAGGACGGCTCCGTGGACGGGGTCCGGCTCTCTGACGCCCTCACTACGGAGCAACGATAGGACTGCCGGGACCTCCTGCTGCAGTTCGCTGCCCTGTTCTCCCTCACCCCCGGGGTCACCCCCTGGTGTTTGCACGACGTAGACACCGGGGACAGTCCCCCTGTCCGGCACCGGGCTTACCGCGTACCAGATCGGGTACGGGCCTGCATACAGGAGGAGGTGGCCAAGATGCTCACGATCGGGGTCATCGAGCCCTCGGACAGTCCCTGGGCCAGTCCGGTCGTACTGGTCCCCAAAGCCGCTGCCCCCGGCACCGCACCTGAACTGAGATTCTGCGTCGACTACCGGGGCTTGAACGCTGTCACCCGGACCGACGCTCATCCCATCCCCCGAGCAGACGAGCTGATCGACCGGCTGGGGGCCGCCCGCTACCTTAGTATCTTCGACCTAACGGCGGGCTACTGGCAAATCGGCCTCACACCCAGGGCTCAGGAACGGTCAGCCTTCTCCACCCCCGATGGCCACTATCAATTTAAGGTCATGCCCTTTGGCATGAAGAATGCCCCCGCCACGTTCCAACGCCTTGTGAACCAGGTCTTGGCGGGGCTTGAAGAATTCAGCGCTGCCTACCTGGACGATATCGCTGTGTACAGCCGCCACTGGGCCGACCACCTCCGACACCTCCAAGAGGTCCTACAAGCCCTCCAGCGGGCCGGCCTCACCATTAAGGCCGGCAAGTGCCAGATCGGCCAAGGGTCTGTGACCTACCTTGGGCACCAAGTGGGGAGCGGGCTGGTGGCCCCACTCCAACTTAAGATTGCTGCCATCCAGTCCTGGCAGCCCCCCGTCACCCAGACCGAGGTCCGAGCCTTCTTGGGGCTCACCGGCTACTACCGGCGGTTCGTGAAGGACTACGGCAGCATCGTGGGGCCCCTCACGGGTCTCACCTCCAAGAACCAGCCAAAGCGGATCAATTGGACTCCTGACTGTCAAGCGGCCTTCGAGGAGCTGAAGGCCGCCCTGTGCACCACCCCGGTGCTCCAGGCCCCCGATTACAGTCGGGAGTTTGTGGTGCAGACCGACGCCTCCGACCACGGCATCGGAGCCGTCCTCTCTCAGGTGAACCCCGAAGGTCATGACCAGCCGGTGGCCTTCATCAGTCGACGTCTCCTGGCCCGAGAACAGCGTTGGAGCACCATCGAGAGGGAAGCATTTGCAGTAGTGTGGGCCCTGAAAAAGCTCCGGCCCTATCTCTTCGGTACCCACTTCCGGGTACAGACCGACCATCGACCCCTGCAATGGCTGATGCAGATGCGGGGGGAGAACCCAAAACTCTTGCGCTGGTCCATTTCCCTGCAGGGGATGGACTTCACCGTGGAGCACCGACCGGGCCAAGACCACGCCAACGCGGATGGCCTGTCCCGCTTTTTCCGCCTCGACGAAGAGAGTCCCCAAGGAGATGGGTGACTCTCCCCGCCTTCAGCTGGGGGGGACGCATGTTGGACAGGCCTCACAGACGGCTCGCGCCCTCCCCGCTCGACAAGGCCCGGACTCCGGGCCACCTGGCATACCCCCGCAACAAGCACCTGGACCCCGTCCCCCGACGGACCCTCTGCCCTCGGACCCCTACTCATCACGGGGTCCAGCCCCACCGGCTTTCCCGGCCGAGTCAAGCCGCCATCTTGGACCCTGTACCACGCGGCCGCCTGGCCTCCCCTCGACCCTAACCCCGGGCCTGGCCGGTCCCGACATCCCGGCACCACGATCCACCCAGGAGGTGAGCGGACCACTTGACAGGTCAATGGGAGACCGAAGTGTCAAGGGCTCTCCCCCGCCAGGTGCCGATCGCGCCCAGCTCCCCCCGGGCACTGGCTCCACCCCCTGCTGGGTGTCTAGACACCTTCATCCCGGACCCTCCGACCTCCAAGTGCGAGGGTCCGGACATCAAAGGGCGCCAGCCCTATAATTGGGGCAGCTCCGGAGCAGGAAGGCAGTTGTATCCTGGAGTCGAGAGACACCGAGTGAACTCAACCCTGACGGACTACTGGCGCTGCCGTAGCCCGCTCTTGTGAACCATCGTCCTGCCTGCTGGCGCTGCCGCGGCCTTCTGCAACAGTCATCTTCCTGGGACCTGCTGGCGCTGCCGCGGCCCGTTGTAACGACCATCCTCACCGGGACCTGCTGGCGCTGCCGCGGACCGTTCATCTTCCTGGGACCTGCTGGCGCTGCCGCGGCCCGTTGTATCGACCATCCTCACCGGGACCTGCTGGCGCTGCCGCGGACCGTTCATCTTCCTGGGACCTGCTGGCGCTGCCGCGGCCCGTTGTATCGACCATCCGCACCGGGACCTGCTGGCGCTGCCGCGGCCCATACCACCTAACCACCAAAGCTCGAGGATTGTGAGCTCATCACCATCTCACCCGGATTACCCGATTGGTAAATAGACTGTCCCGCTACCCCCTTCCCTACCTTGCGAGACTCTAATCGAGGGGACCCCTGAGTCCAGACCTCCTTGTACCATTTGACCGTACCTTACATAAGTGCCTATAAAGATCATTGAACCTTATCCGTGTGTGGCATTTGTCTGTGGGGGGAAGTTACTTGTCTGTACGATCGCTGGAGACGGCTCTCCCCGGAGACCTCTCCCCCTGACCCCGGCCGACCCTCCCGGTCCGTCTACCCTTTCTAACAATAGCTCATGTTGGTGGCATGTCCCAGACCATGTTCAGCCGTGTCCTGCATGATTTTTTAGAGGCCATGTTGGTTCACCTGGATGACTTTATTCATTTCCCAACTCCTGAGCAGTTGACACGTGTCAAGGGTGACTTCTATGCCCTGGGAGGGATGCCCCATGTCATTGGCTCTATTGATGGGACATATGTGGCTTTGGTACCACCACAGGCACAGGAGGTAGCCTTTCGCAACAAAAAACATTACCACTCCATTAATGCCTTTGTGGTGTGTCTTGCTAACATGGAGATTTCCCATGTCTGTGCCTGTTTTCCAGGATCAGCACACGATGCCTACATCATGAGGCGTAGCAGGGTGCCTGAAATGATGCTGCAGCTGCGCAACGAACGAGAATGTCTTGTTGGTGGGTATACTCTGTTACTCCTGTATTTAGCGTCATCTTTCTTTCTTACTGCTATTCCTGACCCATATCTGTCCATGATGTTTCCATGTAGGGGACTCTGGCTATCCCAACATGCCATGGCTGATCACGCCGCTCCGCAACCCCAGAATGGCTGCCGATCACCAGTACAACAACGCCCATGGGCGGGCCAGGCGAGTGATAGAGAGGACCTTTGGCCTCCTGAAGAGCCGATTCCGGTGCCTCCACAAGACCGGCGGCGCACTCCCATATGCTCCTGTGAAGGTCTGCAAAATCTTCCTTGTGTGCTGCATGCTGCACAACATGGCAGTGGAGAAAGCTATGCCGCTCATCCTGGATCCCGATGAGCAGGAAGATCCACCCGTGGAGGATCAGGGGCTTGGTGACGAGGCAAGTGATGTGGAGGAGGAGGAGGAGGAGGACATCCGGAGTCGGCTCATACGCAACTTCTTTGCTTAGTGGTGAGTTGCAGTGTCTGAGTGTGCACGCATTGAGCCTTGTGTGGCATGTGTTGCAATGTGTGGGTCCATCTGCATGTATGGCAAGTGAGTCAGAGGTGTGTTTGGATGTGTCACTCCAGTGATGGTGTAATGAACGAATGTCTTTCCTGAGACACTATTTTCACCTAGCATATTGACAACCTCATACGTGTCGAGTACATGGCCATGCATGCGGATGTGCTTCTTTTGGCTCACTTCTTGTGTGTCTCTCATCCACAGGTCTTTGCGCATGCTGTCTGCTGGTGGCATTGTTGTGCTCCTGCTATTCCTCATGAATACAGCAACGTGTGCTGAATCAGCGTAACATGCACGCACATGTCGAAAAATCTCCTTAGGGTAAGGGATGCACCAAGGCTTTTTGGGTGTGGTATTTGTTTGGAATGTGTATGCACTGTTCCTGTTCATGTATGGTTACTTTGCATACATGTCGAATCAACATGGGCACATGACATGGGTCTGGATTCACCTGAAGTAATAGTCACACTTGGTGACAGTCATCTGTAATGTGATTGTGGATTGTGATGAAGGCATCAATGTGTGTAACACTGCCCTCGGAAACATATGGGATGCACCGGGTTGACATAGTGTAGGACATCCCCATTAGAGGCTCAATTGTGAATAGCAGCCTCTCCGTGTGCAGCACGGGGTGTTAGCCTCACACCGGTCACTTGTGTGCCAGTGCAATGGATCTCCTGCATCTGTGGTGCAAAGGGGGGTGCCAGTGTACATCCCACATGTTCATCCACATGACCTGTGCATCTGTCAATATAGATGCATTTGCCTTCCGGCACACATGTCCAATAAAGGTGTCCCTCAGCCTCCAATGTGCCTCATCTCTGTCAATGCAGGTCTCTTGCCACTGTGCATGTGGCATGTCTGGCATAGTTATCACAGATTGTGCATATGAGTCTATGTTTAGAGTAGCAAGATGCAAACTGTGTATCAGGGATCATGATATGTATTGTGCATGATGTACATGGCTGTGTGGGTATTTTGGCACCTCAGTCCCCACTACGGCAACTTTGCTGCATGTGCATCCATTGTCTGTGTGTGTGCCATGTAGTACCAGACACTCCTTCCTTATCATTCACCTTTTGCAGTGGTCCATTCTGAGATGCTTGTGTTTGTGTGCAACTTGTGGCATGGTTTTCAGGACATGGCGCCTGCTGCTGCAGGCCCTGCAGCTAGGGCACACAGAGTTTCTATATTTGCCCTCACACACACGCCTCTAGGACGCACCCCCCTTCCTCCCTCCACCCATTCAGTTTGTTGTAATCTGCTTGTGTGTGACACTGTTGTGGTGGCAAAGTCTGGAACGTCTGCACATGCAACGTGCACATTGCACGACCCTCGTGTCCTTGCATGACCCACATCACACTACAGTCTGATGTAGCAGACGCACTCCTAGCAATGTCCATCCGAAAATCTACCCCCTGCTGTCAGACATACCGTAAGCACACACACAACACGTGTGCATGCTCAGTGTGCAACTCCAACTGCCTACACAGCGCTGGCACGCCTTCCAGGCCCTGTCACACCAACCAGGTCATGTCCCTCCTACTCCCCACCGGCTCTGTACCCCAACAAGGCCATGGGAGTGGTTCTCCAGGCCTCTGCATGTAGTATGGTGTTGTTGTGGGACACATGGCACAGATATCATGTCTCATCGTGTCAGTCTACAATGTGTCCAGGATCCCCCTCTACACCATGGCATGCACACTGCATCTCAACATCATCTGGTGTCCCATTGCCAGACAGGTGCTCCTCCCCCTCCCCAAAGACGCGGTCCTTGCCAGTTCTCATGTTGAATAATGCATGGTATCCATTGGCAGATGGCTGGACATCGGCTTCCTGATGCTGGACTTGTACACGACTGGGGTGTTCATCTGTGGATTGTCCCCTTACAGCTGGGTCAACTGCTTGTGTCCCACCCGCAAGGGCCCTGCACAGGCCCACAGTGTCCACGCACATGAGCTGGTGTGCATAATGAATTGCTTGCTCACATGTGCTATGCTGATCACCAGCATCTGTACCTGAGGCTTCAGCACACTCTGCATTGTGCACAAGATCCACAGTTCGATGCACCTCAAGGCAAGACAGACCATGCCCCAGGTCAACTACAACATCCGTGTCTAACCCTACCCTGCACTCGACGGAGAAGTACGTTACAACTCCCATGATACCTGTCCACATCCAGGGTGCATCTGCACAGCTTGGCTTCAACATCCGGCGACCCAGCCACATCACGGTCCAACAGAGATAGCTGCAATGGATCACTGTCAGCTGCAGGATGACCTTCACAATCCACGGCCACACTCAGGATGCAGGCCGCCACCACGACCCCAACACAACCTCGTGGCACAGTAATCCAAGTCCCCATTGTGCCATCTCCATGCATCCAACCTTGACCTGGCCACCATTCTCCACATCCACCTGACTCCAGCATGCAGGACATAGTTCTCCCACCTGGCTACACATACCTGGGACTCCCACCCCAGGACACTCTACATGATCCCTGACCTCTGCGCATGAGTGTTGCTCTTCGAAATAGGTCTGTCCGCACAGTTGTGCAGGAACCCCCTCAACTGGATGGGCCCATCACGGGTCTGTATTGGATGGGTCTGTATTGGATGGGTCTGTATTGGATGATACCTTGTGACCCATGTGTGTCCTGTACAAGACTCAGATCCCAGGGTATGGATGGCTGGAGTTACTTCAACACTCAGGCATGGTTTGACATTTCCACACACACATGTTGTTGAATAATGCTAAATGACAGCAATGTCTCATGACCAAAAAAGATGTGTTTATTTGCGGTGGGGTACGTGTCTTGGTAGGTGAAATTAGGTGCTGTACAGGGGGAATCAAATCCAAAGTTCACAGGGGGAGATGGGATCCTTGCCATTAGAAGTCATCAGAGTCCATGCCACAGTCTTTGTCAACATTGGTCAGACTGGGACCAGCAAGTCCATGTGGCAGAGAATGTCATTTGCTGATGTGCTGCTGTTGCGCCAGAGGGCCAGGTGCCAGGCCAGGTGACCTGGGAGATGGTGATGTTCCGCTGACTCTCACGGTCTTTTGCTTGGACGACCCACCTTCCTCCGGGGACCCTCAGAAGCAGGCCGTGACGCTGTTTGTGAAGCTCCGTCGGACGATTCCTCCTCCTCCTCATCCCTCCCTGGGGCTGTTGCTGATCTTGGACTAGTGCCACAGGGAGGGTTGCCCGTGTTGTCGGCAATCCGACGGAGTGTACGGTTCAGGTCCGTTAGCACCGCCACGAGCTCAGCCTGTCTTGCCTCCATCCGTCCTTGGTGTTGCTGTTGACAGGCATATTGCTCGGCCTGCAGGTTCTTCATCTCGTCGAGGGTCCCCTTCATCTCTGTGAGGGTCTCCACTACCTGGCTGATGCCCCTGGTGTCACGCCGGTATGTGTCCAGGATGTTGCGGACCTGTGTCAATACCGGTTCCTCAGCTGTCTGGTCAGGTTCGCGCGTCCCCCGTCCTCCACTCCCGCCACCCCTGCCCACATGTGCATGGCCTGCTGTTGTGGGCACATCGGCTCTCCGGGACCCCTGAGGGATGGCATTTGCAGTTTTGCCTGCCTCCTCCTTGGTGCCCGGAGTACCTTGTCCCTCCTGAGCAGACTGGCTGCGTCGTTGTGTGTGAGCAGGGCTCCGGTGTGTATCCTGGGATGTGGCAGGAGTGGGGGTGGTTGTTGGCACAGTTGTACCTGACGCAGGTGCTGGAGGTTCTGGGGCACCAGAGGGGCCTGGTTGGTCGGGCTCGTCCACGGGGTGGTGAGAGTCGTCGCTGCCGGTGGGGTCCTCGTCAGGCCGAGCCTGGTCCTGTGACTCTTCCCCCCCCCCAGTTTTGGGGGGAGATCGCCGACGTTGCCCTGTGTGTGAAGGAGAGACAATGTTAATGGTGTTTCATGCGACATCCATGTTTCATGCATATTCAAGTTGGCACAGTTCCTCTGGGTAGTTGGATATGTCTAGCATACCTCTCACAGTGCACTTGTGGATGGGTATGTTGCGGGGGACAGATTGATATGTACTCCTGGTTATTTGGCCTGTCTAATGTGTGTTGGGATGCTAATTTGGTATGGATTGGTCTTGTTGTGTCACATATCCATTGTGGGAGTGGCAACTTGCATTGGCTGCCCTGGGGGTGTGTGCTTGTGTGAGGGGGGGTGTGTGAAAAGGCATGCTGTTGGGTGTGGTGTGATTTGTCATTGGGTCTACCAGGTGATGTGTCTAACCCCTCATGGTGCATGCTGGCATGACAGTGAATGTGAGTTGCTGTGGTAGGTAGGTGGCATGTGGAGTTGGTGTTTGAGTGTACAGTGGTCACAGGATTGGCTTGTGCTGTCTACAGCAGGGCCAAGTGTCATGTACCGTGTCTGTACTTGGAGAGTCCCTGTGCATTGTGCATGGTGCATGGGTGTGTCCCTTGGCCACAGCTTTCATCACTTTTCCTATGTGTGACACACTCCTTGTTTTTGCATCATTTGTGTCCGCAGTGAGCAGTGTAGCGAGCGTGCGTAGCGAGCGATGCAGAACGGGCTTACGTGTTGCACTGTACGTGGCCAAATGGTGCTTTTTCATTTCTATTGGAGAATGCAGGTAGGTAACTTATGCATTTGTGACTGTGTTCTAACAAACACAGTGAGTGGGTATACTGGGTGTAGGGTTAGGTTTGTGCCTGCAGCAAGGATCTACTCGTGCACAGTTTGACACATGGCCCAGTGATCTCCAAACACAAAAGGGCTGTTTCACGCACTGCCAGACCTTGTCAACATGCACACAGTCCACCTGCTGATGAGCGAACATGGCCACACCACCCAAGGGTGATTTTGTCTCCCTCTGTCTCCCTCTCTCCCTCCCTCTGTCACCCTCCTCCCTCTGTCTGTCTTCCTCTGTTTCCCTCTCTCCCTCCCTCTGTCAGCCTCCTCCCTCTGTCTGTCTCCCTCTGTCTCCCTCTGTCTGTCTCCCTCTGTCGCCCTCTCTCCCTCCCTCTCTTTCCCTCTCCCTCCCTCTGTCTGTCGCCCTCTGTCGCCCTCTCTTCCTCCCTCTCTCTCCCTCTCCCTCCCTCTGTCTGCCTCCCTCTGTCTCCCTCTCTCCCTCCCTCTGTAACCCTCCTCCCTCTGTCTGTCTCCCTCTGTCTCCCTCTCTCCCTCCCTCTGTCACCCTCCTCCCTCTGTCTGTCTCCCTCTGTCTCCCTCTGTCGCCCTCTCTCCCTCCCTCTCTCTCCCTCTCCCTCCCTCTGTCTGTCTCTCTCTCTGTCTCCCTCTGTCACCCTCTCTCCCTCCCTCTCCCTCCCTCTCTCTCCCTCTCCCTCCGTCTGTTTGTCACCCTCTGTCACCTCAGCCCAGCTTCCTGGTCACACACACTTTGCAGGTCTTTCAAAGGCCATTGGCTTGTTCATGTGGCTTTGTTTAGTATCTCCCGGCCCCTCTGAGTCTGGTGCTGCTGCGGCGGTGTGTGCTGGCACTCTTTCACAGTGATGCCTCTTCATTAGCTGTTGTTATGTGCAAATTGGGCCTTCATTCCCATGTCATCCTGCGCCACGGCCACCATGTGCAGGCGACACTGTACAGTGTCGGGACACACTGTTTGTATGGCTCTGCCCTAGGCCATATGGGCTGAGGGCATTGGTGTCTGCTTCTGAGTTGCACACTGTATTTTTGGAGGCCCACCCTCCCGGCATCACGGACATCCTGTCTTGTGTTGGTGTTTTGTGTGGCCTGTGACTTGACATGGCCTTGCTTGGTGCATGGGGCATGGAGCCGCTGGTGGCATGTGCATGTTGTTGGTGTGTGGTTGTGTCAGGTGATGGCTTTGGGGTAGTTTCGTGCATTATTGGGAGTTGGGTTGTTGATGCGGTGCCCCCCATGTGAGGTGAGTTGTTTGTGTACTCACCAGGCTCGATGACTCCTTCTAGTCCGTGGACTCCCAACGGCGGCAGCGTGCGCATCACCTTCTCCTCCCAGGGATGGAAATGTACCGGTCTGCGGGGCAGGCCACCTCCAGTGATGTTGCTCTGGGCGTGGTCTTCAGTCATTTTTCTCTTCACCGTCCCCCGCAGATCGTACCACCTGTCTTGGCATTCATGCCTGGTCCTTCTGATGGGCGCAACAGCATTCACCCTCTCGACGATCCTCTGCCACATGGCAGATTTTGCTGATGCGCTGGTCTCTCTGACCAATGTTCCGAAGAGCTGTGGCTCGACTCGGATGACTTCGTCAACTAGGATCTCCAGCTCCGTTGTTGTGAACTTTGGATTCTTGTCTGTGGGCATGGTGTGGGGTATGGGTGTGGATGGTTGTGGGTGTGTGGTTGTGAAGGTGTGTGAATGTGATGAGGGGGTGTCTGTGAAGGTGGTTGTGTGAAGGTGTGCAAGTGTAAGGTGTAGTTAGGGTCAATTCTGGTGCTGTGGGTTGTCTGTGGGGTCTGGCAGCAGTGGTTCTGTTGCAAAGGCTCATGGTTTGTGTGTGTGGGCCCTTTTTATTGGTCCATTTGTGGGTGTGGCTGTGTTTGAACTTCGGGTGGGTGTGTTATAAGGAGTGGTTGTGTTTGGGGCCTCTGTTTACCTGTTTGGCTGTTGCAGGTCAGTGCATTGGATGTATTTGGGCTTGCTGGACGTGTTTTGTGGTGTTGTTTGATTCAAATGGACTCTCCTTGTGGTGTTTAGCAGTGTCCTGGTTCAGTACGTGTGTTTTTAGCGTCTGTAAGGTGCGTACATCGGCCATGTTGTTGTACAGTGCTCACATTTGCTATGGCTTGGTACGACTCGTACATGCGCAATGCTGGGTGAGGGTGCTGGTGTAGGGAGCTGGGGGTACATGCTGTACATACGGGAAACAAAGGTATGGCGCCTACATACGGGGTGCTGGGGGTAGGGTGCGTACCCCTCGTATGGACGGTGCGGACCCCCAGCCCGTAGGTACGGAGCGTACCCACACCCCACCCCGTAGGTACGGTGCGGACCCCCAGCCCGTAGGTACGGAGCGTACCCACACCCCACCCCGTAGGTACGGTGCGGACCCCCAGCCCGTAGGTACGGAGTGTACCCACACCCCAGCCCGTAGGTACGGTGCGTACCCACACCCCACCCCGTATGTACGGTGCGGACCCCCAGCCCGTAGGTACGGAGCGTACCCACACCCCAGCCCGTAGGTACTTCCGCATCGTTCAAATCTTCAAGAAGGCGTGTACGAGTTGTACTTTTAAATGGATTGGCCAGATTCATAGAATGCAACCGTGTTGGACCTATCACTTTAGACACATGGCACAGATTCTGCCTCTGTAGCACATATATAAGGCTGGCTGACCCCCAGGGAGCTCACTTGCCTGCACTACATGCTACTGGACCACATCCCTGCTACCACTGCTGCTGTCTCTGCATCCTCTGGCTCCTGCTATGGCACATACTCTGGAGAGGGCCCCAGCCTTCACTGAGGAGGAGAACCAGGCCCTGCTGGACGGGCTCCTTCCAGAGTACAGAAAACTCTATGGGAAACCAGGGGAGCAGGTGAGTGTGCAGTCCACTGCCTTCCTAATTATGCATGTTGTCTGACTAGCAGTACTAGCAGTGTGTACACCAGTGGCAAGCAATCTCAATGACTGCTTTCATCCCCCAAAGTGTGTAGGTACATGCAATGAATAGTTTTCCTGCTGCCAAAGTGCATTTTTGCAAGCTCAAACTATCCAGGCATTGTTAACATGTCAGACATGCATGTGCTTTTTCAATCCCCATGGTTGCACTACCTGTGTAATTTATTGCCCTTTGTGATGATGACATGTCTATCCAAATGTGTGCTGCAGCAATCTGGGGCATGTGTGTTAATGTACTTTTTACTTTGTCCTCCTCACAGGTTGATGCCCACCAGAAGCAGGAAATCTGGCTGACCATCGCCCGGGCTGTTCGTTCTGTGGGGGTCTACAAGCGCCAGATCCGCAACTGCCAGAAGAGGTGGCAGGACCTTCGGGGCTGGACCCGGAGGATAGCTAGAGTCCAGCTGAAGCTGTCACCTCCACGCATGAGGGGTGGACACCGGACCCTGACTCCCCACATGCCCCGGATCCTGGTGGTGGTCTTCCCGTACCTGGATAGGTAGCTGAAGGCCAGACAGCAGCAGGAAGGGGGTGAGTCCATGTCTGATCTGTGTACTATGCCTGACATGCAAATAGCAGTCTTTTGTCCTGCTCACACTTCCACGTTACGTAGCTCTTATAGTCCCAAACTCAGGTCCCTCATTTGTGTGATGCACCCTCCTCATCTGTTCCACAGGTGTGGCCCCTCAAATCTGTTGCTTGTGTCACTAGGGCACTGTGTCCCTGCAGTCAGCTATTCTTCATGTACCGGTCAGCATTAGTTCCCTTGAATCTGTTGTGTGTTTCATGGGTGGGTCAATTGTTTACACAATGCCTGAGATCTAACATGTGATCTGCGTGTGCCCTTGAGATGTGTACAAATTGCTGGTCTGACTCACAACATGTGGCTGGGTTACAAACCCATGCAGCAGGGGACTCCAATTTAGGGGCCTCAGGAGTATGTATAGCAAGTATGTCTCACTTGCTTAGCCACCTGGCTACTGTCCAAGGCCCAACACTGTTCCACTTAGTCCTGGCCAGTCATGCCCCGTCAAGGGCAATTAACAACACTCTGTAATCCCACTCCTAATTATGAAATTGCAGGTTGTGCTCAGTGACATATGTGCCCTCAGGTGTCTGCCTCTGTGTCATCAGAGTGTGGCTTTTTGCTACGTACAACTGGGGTGTCCATGATTCTGAGGGTCAGCATGACATCTGCGATGTGACTGTGAGAGACAAGACCTGTGTGACATATAGGTGTGTGATCATCTGACAGCGCACAATGGTGTATGCAACTGTGTCCTTCATGCAGCTGGGTTACATGCATGGCAGACTGTGATATGTTAATGTACAGGGATTAGTGTTTGCTGCCACTCATATGTCTGGTTTGCATGATGTGGGGTCTTCTGGGTCCTGGATATGTTGTTTGCATGGGATGGGCAAGTGCGCCGGTCATCTACTGAGTTTGCTTTACCCCAGAGCTAGGATTGTGAGTCAGTGCATATTGTTGTTGTCTGAATGCCCTGCCCGTGTGACAGGAGACAGTCTTGACTGACTTTCAGGGCATACTAGTGCCATGGCATTTAACTTGCTATGAGTGAGCCTGCATTGTGTTCAAGTGTGCACCATGCACCACATTGTGGCATTGACCATCAGGATAGGAGTACATCATAGTGTGTGTTGCTGGCATGCTTCACAAGCATGTGGAATGAGTCTCTGCCCATCCCTTCACCCGGACACCTGTACTGAGTCAGTAGCAAGAGATGTGCTGTGTGTATAGTTACATACTCCTACATGCCCACTTGCATGTACAACTGTGTGGTTGGTGCATGTTGGCACATTGGGGTGTTAGAATCCAACATGCAATGGCCATATGTGTGAAAGTCAAGGAAGGGATATGTGTGCCATGGTTGATGTTGAGAATGGCAATTGTCCTATCCTAAACATTGCTGGCACTTTGAGCTGTGTTCAGCTGATGATGCCAGGGCTTGCCCTGTGATGTGATGTACTCACAGTGGTGTGTGCAGTCGGTGCAGGTGACTGATGTTGTTCCGTTACTTCCTATTCCTATCCAGATACATCCACGGCCACAAGAGGGGACAGCTCCACAGACCAGGAGGAGCCACAGAGCCTTACAGGGATAGAAGGAGAGGAGTCGGTGGACCCAGTGGCACGGAGGGTGAGTTGAGCCACACAGAGGAGTCGTCAGCACCATCCCCCCAGCTGAGGGCCACAGCAGCTCTGAGGGTGACTCCCTTGTGGAGGTGGGTGTCAACAGCCACCAAACACCAGCTAGTGAGGCTGTCCCCTCCCCCGCCACCGCCACCACCACCAACACCACCCCCCTCCCATCGGCTCCCATCCCAGAGGTCCCTGTGGGCTCCCGTGTTCGTGGGCATGTTTCCTTCGTGCCAGGCACCGCACCCCCTGCCCCTGTGTCCCCTGCTGCCCTGAGTGAGGAGTCTGTGGACTTACTTAGACAGATCCATCCAGACGTCGATGCTGAAGGTCCTCCATGCACACACAGGTCTCTTGACACAACTGGTGTCATTCATGGAGGGCATTTCCTCAGGCATGTCTGCCCTACAGAGGACCAATTAGTCCGTGGCCTCCTCCCTGATGGCAACAGTGTTCCTCCTCCAACAGTCCCGCACCCCTCCTACCCCTGCACCACCCACGATTCCTAGCACCCTACCTGTCCCAAGCACAGAAACCCCCAAACCAAGGTCTAGACCTGCACACAAGCAAGTGCAGGGGACTGATTCCACACTCACAGGGGCTAGTTTGCTGACACACACACAGTCATCCACAACCACTCCGCAGTCCTCCGAGACCTCTTCCTCCAAGCCCCCTTCCCTTGCCTCACCTGCAACCCCATCCCCCCAGAAGCTCTTCCTCTGTGACCTTGGCCTCTTCCCCACTGACCCTGCAGATACTGATTACAAGGGGATGGGGAAGTCCCCACACACAGAAGGGAGTGCCCCTCACACCCGGACACCCTCCCCCAGGCGCAGTCAGACAGAGACGCCCACCCGCAAGTCCCCCCGGTGCCAGAACAGCAAGACCCGCCCGCCACCACGCAGCTCCAAGGCAAAGTCTCCGTCCTCCATCCCCCAGGCCACCACTCCAGAGGTTCCCTCACCACTCCCTGCCCCAGGTTCCCCCACACACAGATATACCATCCCCAAAATGCTTAGGCCATCCCCCCCAGCACACCCTCCTCCACACCTGGTCAAAGAGTTGGTGCCACTGATGTGAGGACCGTGTCCCCCCCTGCCCTGCTGACCTCACCTGTCCTCCACTGGAGTTGTGCCGGCACCCACCCTATCTGACGTGTGTTCCACAGTTGTGACAGCACCCACCACTTCAGTCAGCTCCCCTGCAGTTGCAAGTGTCTCGCCTGCATCCCCCACCTCTTCCCTGCCTCCTTCTGCTGCGCCCTGATCCTGTCCCTGCGGTGCCTGGCCTGCCCCCATGTATGCCACTCCGAGGGGATGACCCCGGTCCTTAGCAGTGCAGGCAAGCAACGTGTGACAGTTGTCACTCTAGTTCACTCCTTGGCATTTGGACATGGACTGGCCATTGGCCTTTTGTTAGAACAGGCGTTTCACTTGTAATAAGCTGTATAAAGCTTTTTTCTTTATCCCTGTGAACTTGATTTAGCTGTACATTATGGCGCCGATCACGATCCTGTAAAAACCGGGTACGAACTGTCGGACGGAGCATATTCTCCGTCCGACGCGTACCCGGTCGTCAAAATATACAAACATGGAATTACGATTCGCACGGGAACACCATTTCCGTACGATTCGTAAAAAACCCCGACCGAACAAAATAAACCTACAAATGCGATCCGGGAAAGCGCCGACCTGACGTCGGGACGCTCGCAGCCTGCCATTGACGAACCAGGAATCACGATTCGCACCGACGTCATCCCGCACGGTGAATATTTTCCGGCTGCCAAAAACTGCCGGGAAATCAGGACGACACGAACAAGGAGTACCAGTACGCGAGGGACAGACAGGACGACGCGAACAAGGAGGACCAGTACGCGACGGACAGACAGGACGACGCGAACAAGGAGTACCAGTACGCGACGGACAGACAGGACGACGCGACCAAGGAGGACCAGTACGTGACGGACAGACAGGACGACGCGAACAAGGAGGACCCGTACGCGACGGACAGACATGGACCCGAACCTACGTGTCATCACGGCCCTCATAGCAGTCGACCTCCTCTACAGGTTCGGATGCAGATGCCGCAGAAGGTCAGAACAACTAAGGGAGGGGGGAAAGTGGGGTGGGGTGGGGTGGGGGTGGCAGGACCAGGGCAGGCCACAAACCCCCCACCAAAGTCACACAGCACACATTCCCTGGACATACCTGACTCCCATGCCCTGGTCACTACGAGGGGGTGGGGGCGTGTCCAGCTAAGCCAGCGACCGCCACAACGGAAGTCCGTCACGACGCGAACCGGCAACACAACCAGACAGGTACGTCCCGTACCCACGCCTGAACAGCGTGGGTACGAGTCGTACCACGCCCACACCCACGTCACCCCAACAATGGCGGGACGGCTCGTACCCACGTGGCAAAGGCCTGTATACAGGCCGCAAAAGCATCACATAGCGTGGGGACGGATATGTACGGACCCTACCCCCACCCCGTATGCATGGAGCGTACCCCCACCCCCTCAGTGTAAGTACGACCCGTACCCTCACCTCGAATGCATGGAGCGTACCCCCACCCCAACAGTGTAAGTACGACACGTACCCCCACCCACGTACGGATGGAGCATACCCCCACCCCAACAGTGTAAGTATGACCCGTACCCCCACCCGCGTACGTATGGAGCGTACCCCCACCCCAACAGTGAAAGTACGACACGTACCCCCACCCGCGTACGTATGAAGCGTACCCCCAACCCCAACAGTGTAAGTACGACCCGTACTCACACCCGCGTACGTATGGAGCGTACCCCCAACCCCAACAGTGTAATTACGACCCATACCCTCACCCGCGTACGTATGGAGCGTACCCCCAACCCCAACAGTGTAAGTACGACCCGTAACCTCACCCGCGTACGTATGGAGCGTACCCCCAACCCCAACAGTGTAAGTACGACCTGTACCCACACCCGCGTACGTATGGAGCGTACCCTCAACCCCAACAGTGTAAGTACGACCCGTACCCCCACCCGCGTATGTATGGAGCGTGCCCCCACCCCAACAGTGTAAGTACGACACGTACCCCCACCCGCGTACCTATGGAGCGTACCCCCACCCCAACAGTGTAAGTACGACACATACCCCCACCCGCGTACGGATGGAGCGTACCCCCACCCCAACAGTGTAAGTACGACCCATACCCTCACCTCGAATGCATGGAGCGTACCCCCACCCCAACAGTGTAGGTACGACACGTACCCCCACCTCGAATGCATGGAGCGTACCCACATCCGTGTATGCCATGAGCGTACATATTGTGAAATAGGAGAGGTGTGTGCAGAGTCCTCCCAGCAGTGCCCTGAGACAGGAGGGGTGGGGGCCTATCACTCCTAGCAGTGCCCTGAGACAGGAGGGGTGGGTGCAGAGTCCTCCCAGCAGTGCCCTGAGATAGGAGGGGTGGGGGCATTTCACTCCCAGCAGTGCCCTGAGACAGGAGTCCTCCCAGCAGTGCCCTGAGACAGGAGGGGTGTGGGCCTATCACTCCCAGCAGTGCCCTGAGACAGGAGGGGTGTGTGCAGAGTCCTCCCAGCAGTGCCCTGAGACAGGAGGGGTGTGTGCAGAGTCCTCCCAGCAGTGCCCTGACACAGGAGGGGTGGGGGCCTATCACTCCCAGCAGTGCCCTGAGACAGGAGGGGTGTGTGCAGAGTCCTCCCAGCAGTGCCCTGAGACAGGAGGGGTGGGGGCCTATCACTCCCAGCAGTGCCCTGAGACAGGAGGGGTGTGTGCAGAGTCCTCCCAGCAGTGCCCTGAGACAGGAGGGGTGTGTGCAGAGTCCTCCCAGCAGTGCCCTGAGACAGGAGGGGTGTGTGCAGAGTCCTCCCAGCAGTGCCCTGAGACAGGAGGGGTGGGGGCCTATCACTCCCAGCAGTGCCCTGAGACAGGAGGGGTGGGTGCAGAGTCCTCCCAGCAGTGCCCATGGAACGCAAAGGGTGGAGTAGCCACAGATACCGTGCCCACAAAAGCCAGTCAGGTGCACAAAGACCCTGCAGTACATGTACCACATGTGTGCGAGGCTGGGAGTATACGCATGCATAGCGCAGAAAAGAAAACATGTACACATGAAGTCATGTCAATAGGCCACATACACAAGTACAATGACTACCAAGGATGCCACGAATGATGCAGGTGGAGACATCGCTCAGCATGCATGTGCAAAGGTGAAGGACTACGTCACACACCCAGCTAATGGACACACAGCTCTGTGCTAAAGTCAGAGGACACCCTGCAGGGAAGAAGTCAGGGTACACAGAGGAAGGAATACACCTTTGGACAATTGCAACATGCAGCAACTGCTTACATGAATGGAGAAAGGTAGCTAACACCGTGTGATGGCACACAGATCCCAGGGTCCCCCCTATGAGCAGCACACTACTACATTTCCCACACACCCAACACATGACCAACACCCACAACCATGTAGCAGCCCCACCAACAGCAATGCCAGCAATGCAGGAGTGTTCCAAGGGCAAAAAATAAATAGCTTTATTCAGCATGAGCAAAAAACTAGTATGACGTAAGTCCAATATTAACAAAGGCCATAGGGCAGTCCAGGAGTCCCAGCTGGATGGGGGACACAGTGGGATGCGTGTACCCTAGCTTGCCTGTTATGTTATGTTATGTTATGTTACATACATTTGTAATGCGCACTGCTGCCCCAGCAAAGGGGCGTCCAGGCGCACGGCAGGTAAAAATGCAACACCACAGAAAACACAACACAAAAGAGGAAAGAAAATTTATTAAAACAAAAAGGTTTTTAAGGCTTTACGGAAAACTAAAAGATCATCTAGCAGGCGCAACTCTACGGGAAGGGAGTTCCAGAGCTCGGCTGCTCTGACCCGGAAAGAGCGGCCGCCAGCCCGACACAGCCTGTATCTGGGAATCACAGTGAGTGCCTGACCCAAGGATCTCAGGGGCCGAGTAGGCACATACCAGGACAGAAGATCCGCAAGAATAGAAGGGCCTACCCCCCTCAAAATCTTGAACGCCATACACAGCACTTTAAACTGAATTCTGGCCCGGATAGGCAGCCAGTGCAGTGATCTCAATGTGTTGGAGGCAGAACAAGAACGGGGTAGGCCAACAATAGCTCTCGCCGCAGAGTTCTGGACACGTTGGAGGCGGGTGACCTCAGCCACATTGGACCCTACCAGAAGAGAGCTGGCATAGTCCAGGCGCGATAACACTGTCGCCTGGACAATTAGCTGCCTGGTGCGATGGTCAAAGAACTTCAAAACGGGGCGAAGCGACCGTAAGATACCAAAGCAACAGGCCGCGATTTTCTTCGTGTGGCCAACGTAGCTGAGGGAGGGATCCATCCATACTCCTAAGTTCTTTAATTCCGTGACCGGAAGGGGGGCCGGCCCCAGCTCCATAGGCCACCACCTGTCCCCCCATAGCTCCGATCTCTTACCCACGATCATGATCTCTGTTTTCTTGGCATTGAGCTGGAGACAGTTGTTCCTCATCCAGCTCGCCACCGCCCTAAGTCCACTCTGAAACCTGGGGGCATCCCGGTCGGCATCCCCGCTGATCGTAACCGCTAGCTGAGTGTCGTCAGCATATGAGACCACAGTTACAATCCGTTGTCTTCCACAGGGGTGAGGGCATCATGTGGGGGGGAAGAAACAGGCACAGCAGGGACAGGAGGGTGAAGGGTATGCGTTGTGGGTGCAGGGATGGAGGACTCCACCACAGGGGGTGGGGCAGGGCCAAAGGCGGAGGCCAGGATCTCACTGCACACCTTAGCAAGGTCCTCCAGGGACTCCCCTGCACCCGAAGGAACCACAGGCCCCAAGGAGGGGGGGGGGTCAGAGGGATGGGTCGCAGCGCCACTGGGGGAGGGTGTGGACAGGGGGGGACTCAAGCACCATGACCGGGGACCTCCTTGACCGCTTGCGGGGTGGTGTCACTGTGGGGCTCAGGGACAGAGCGGCCATGAAGGAGTCTTTGGGGGAGATGTGGCCAGGAGAGCTGAGGGGAGGGGATTTGGAGGGAGTGGATTGGGTGGAATGCGGACTCCCACTCTGGCTGCGTGTCACATGATTGCCCCCCGACCCAGTGGGTGTGCCTACTGCACCCTGTGTGTGCGTGTCAGGAGGTGTGCGGCGGACCTTCCCTGCTGGTGTGGTGCCTGTGTCTGTTGTGGTGGGTGCATGCTTACGTCTGGGTGTATGTGGGACAGGCATGGGAGTGGGAATTGTGGAAGGAGCAGGGGTAGGGGGTGGGACGTAGTGCTGCAGGAGACCCACTGCTGCAGTCAGTGTGGAGTCTATGGACCTCAGCAAGATGCGTTGGTCAGCCTGCGATGAATGAATGCCCTCCAAGTATGCCTCCATGTTGTTGAGGACCTGGCTGTGGCCATGGAGGACATTAAGGATCGCAGTCTGACCAATCTGCAACTGCGCTGAATGTCCACAGACTCAGCATTGGAGGCAGCAGTGGATACAGGGGCAGGGGGTGCGGTGCCTGGCAGGAAGGAGACATGTGGTGACCGGGCACGTTGGGAAGGGACACGAGCACGTGGGAGGCGGCTGATGCCAATGGAGGGGGCGGTGCCAGATGTAGGGCTGCTGTCAGATGGTGGTGCAGCCACCGCCCACTCGGAGAGATCATCCTCGGACCCGTCAGCTTCATACTCTGTTGTGCCAGTCGACAGGTCCCCGGGTTCACTCTCCTCCGCCTCAGTCCCACTCGAAGTGCCAGCCCCGATGTCACCGCTGGCACTGGTGCTCGGTCCCTTCACGCCGTCTGTGTCCATGTCTCCCTCCGTGTCCCCCGAGGATGCTGTGGGCAGGGTGAAGAGACAGAAAGTAATCATACACCTGTATACATATGTCACATGAGTCAAATCTACGTAGGTTACAGTGCATAGCCTGAAACAAAGGATGAATTACAACTACAAAACAAGGTACATACGTAGGCCCTGCAAGACACAGTTGTGTGACCCACCATGCCATGGAAAAACTATGGAGAGCATGACACAATAGCAAATGAGATGACATGGTATTCTGACTGAGGAGCAAGGCCCTGGGGACAATCCAGCACTGCATCTGCACCACACAGTGTGGCAGGAAATTGGGATGAGCAGGGACCAAATCCAGGAACCAGAGGCACATGCAGCATAGGTAATACTGAGAACATGCCCACCCTGACTGGCACGCTGCACCTTGAGTGTATGTCCAGACAAACATCACACACTGGCCAGTCCGAGCAAGGAGATGACAGGTCTTGACATGTAGGCCATGGCCGCCCCACCCACCCCCTACATGAGACAAATCTGTGGAGACACAGGAAGCACTTACATCTCTTAGTCTGGGTGAAATACACATGGGATGCAATAATTCAAGATTGCACACCAAATACCCAAGGTGCGCCTGTCCAAAGAATCATGTACAAATGGGCATCATCAGATGATTGCTACAAGACACACAGGCAATGGCCACCGTGAGTATGTACTTGGAAAATCAGGTCAGGCTGGACAGTGGACACTTGTAATACATCTCACGTCAATAAACATGGTGCCAGGGGACAATGGCACAGAGCACAACCTATGCTGTAGACTCAGAGATTGTCGACATTCTCGGATTACACACATGATACCTAGGAAAAGATGCCCCTGGGGACAGTAGTGGCCACACAACTCCATGCTCCTGAATGGGAATGACTGCAACACACGCTAACATCCCTGCACTATGCGTAACGCACACTCATGCACATCATGTCACAGGCTACCACATGGGACATGCCTGCTGGAAGGCCTGGCACTCAAGAGATTAACTCCCATGTCTGAAATCAGCATTAGGGCCAACTTACATGGAACCCACAAGTCCAGAACTGGACAGGGCACAGGCAAGGTCAATAAAACTGTTACACACCACCCCCACACATGATGCTGCAGGCATTGTACACTTGGAGAAGGTGTCAGGCTACATAACTTTGTGATGGAGTGACTACACAGAGACCAGGGAACACATTGCAAGGTGGGGAAGGGAGGCAGGAGAGGCCTGCAACACTGTGGGTAACAGGATCTGCACAGCACCATAAACCCTGGAAGTGTATCCATGGAACAGTGCACTTACAAATGCTGGTGAAACACAACAAACACACACATGTACCTACCCCCTTCCGGCTGCTGCATCTCCTGTAGGCGCCTGTCCAAGTCAGGAAAGACCACCGCCAGCACAGGTTTCTGGATGTGGGAGAGACGGCGGCGCCCGCGGTTCTTATGGCTCTCAGGTGAGTCCCCCAGCAGGACCCGTGCGATCCTCCGCGTCCAGCACCGGATATCCTGCCAGCGTTTCCTCACCTGGGGCAGGCGCTGCTTCCGACCATCCGCACTCCTCACGGCGCTGACGGCGTCCAGCCATATCTTCTCCTTGGCAGAGGCGTCTACCTGTGAGGATGGACAAGTGACACTACCTCAATACACCTGGCACATGTCACAGGGACACAGATCATAACACATTTGCTGTTTCCAACAAGGCATAGTATGCATCCAACGCATTGCACCTTTGTCATAGGGACATGATCCTCTGGGGGAAGGCCAAAAGCAATACGTGCCATTTAAAGGACACAGGTGGAATGAGGGCAACTACACAAGCAATGCTCCAGGCTCACACTGTGCATCACACCCACCCCTCCTGTCTCTGGGCACTGCTGGGAGTGATAGGCCCCCACCCCTCCTGTCTCAGGGCACTGCTGGGAGGGATGGGCCCCCACCCCTCCTGTCTCAGGGCACTGCTGGGAGACATCAGGCATTCCCCCCCTGGGACCCCCCCTACAGTACATAGCATGTGTGTCACACCTGGACACAATGGCAGAAGTCACAGTCACAAAAAAGGGACACAGTCTGTGCCAGTGGACACTGAACTCACCTGATAACCTGGTCGCCCATATAGCATGGGGTACCGTGGGAGGATCACATCCACCAAAGCCATGTTCTCCTCCAGGGTGAATGGCTGTGACCTCTCCACAGCCCTTGACATGGTTCCAGGGAATCAGTAGCAGCAGCTGGGTCGTGGAATACAGAGATGTGCAGGCAAGTGCTCCCTCATGGGACCTGGCTGCCTTATATCTGCCTTGCTGGCCCATCTCATGCACAGGAGTACAGAGTGATTGGTCACTCACATATGCATCCTATGTTTCCTCCAATCCCTTCAAACCTAGCAGTCTGTGGGTTCTCAATCAGTTTTTTTCTCCTGCATGATGTCAGCCCCACAAACACATTGCAACAATGTAGATTAATTCCAACTGACTTCTGCTGTGCACCTTCGTGAACAAAATCAAATTTTGAACTTGGTCCCCATGACAACCAGCATGCATGTAGGCCTTAATACTTGTCCCTCATGTGTCCCCTATGTAATTTGGAGCTTCACACATAGGTACGGTGCGTTCCGGGGCCCTAGGGCACCCCAAATGCATAGCAACGGCCCGTACACGCGTGCCTATGTTCACTATCACTATGGGGGCCCTCGCGTATGCGTACTCGTAGTGGTACGGGCCGTACACACGCCTGTATGCTCACTATCACTATGGGTGTCCTCGCGTATGCGTACACGTAGTGATAGTGAGCGTACAGGCGTGTGTACGGCCCGTACCACTACGAGTACGCATACGCGAGGACAGCCATAGTGATAGTGAGCGTACAGGCGTGTGTACGGCCCGTACTACTACGAGTACGCATACGCGAGGACACCCATAGTGATAGTGAGCGTACAGGCGTGTGTACGGCCCGTACCACTACGAGTACGCATACGCGAGGACACCCATAGTGATAGTGAGCATACAGGCGTGTGTACGGCCCGTACCACTACGAGTACGCATACGCGAGGACACCCATAGTGATAGTGAGCGTACAGGCATGTGTACGGCCCGTACCACTACGAGTACGCATACGCGAGGACACCCATAGTGATAGTAAGCGTACAGGCGTGTGTACGGCCCGTACCACTACGAGTACGCATACGCGATGACACCCATAGTGATAGTGAGCGTACAGGCGTGTGTACGGCCCGTACCACTATGGGTGTTCTTGCGTATGGGTACTCGTAGTGGTACGGACCGTACACATGCCTGTACACTCGCCATCACGATGGGTACACATACGGCAGCACTCCCATAGTGATATGGGAACGTACACAGGCCCTCTTAGCAGCAGTAATGGTTTTCACACATCACAGTGGTGACAGGCAGCACACAGGAAGGAATAGGGCGGACATACTTGTCCATGGATGGACATACTTGTCCATGAATGGACATCAAGGCATTGTCTGTGCATTACTACAGTTGAGAAGGCACCAGATGTATGATGAGATGTGTACAGATGTAATGTGTGACGGTGCAATGTGTGCCAGGCATGCCCTTGACTACTTTGACATGTGTGCATGTCGTACTGCACACTGAGGTTCTGTAGCGATCCGAACCCGTGTATTCGGTATCGTAGTACTGACACGATTTTGGTACCAATGAACCGTAAATGATCCATTATATGCATAACAGTGTTTTCGCTACGCAACTAGCATAAATTCACTGAAAATTAGGGCATTCTGTTGTTAAGTCATGGCATCCATTTTAGTTACGGCATCCATTTTGTTTCTTACCCTCTGTTGGACCTGGCCCATCTGGCAGGTCCGCCCCTGAAGTTTTTATGCTATATGTAACCTGGGGATGGTGATTCCCCCTCTGAGTGAGTGTGAGGAGAGAGCGACCTCCCCCCTCCATAGGAATACATGGGGAATGGATGAGTCCTCCGTAGTTCCCGGTGCGTAGGGTGTGCAGGGTCAAGTCTGGTATGGATGAACTCGGGAGGTTGAATGCTGCGCAACGGTATATGAGGTATGAGTGTGTCTAGTGTAGAAGTCCCCCTTTTGGAAGTTGGCATAATTGTGGAATATGTGCCTGGCGTATGATTGGCCGGGGCTGGCTGGTGAGCCTGACTCCCAGGATCTGGGAGGGTCTGCCCGGTGGTGAATGGAGTGTTTAGCATACTGATGTGAGGGGAGGAGCGAGCCTGGGTCTGCTTGTGGATTGACCGTCTGGTTTGAGTGTCATGAATGAGGCTGGGTTTTCCCCAGACACTGCTGGCTCCACCCCCTGGGGTGCGGCTGATGTTCCTAGCCTGGCCAGTGTAAAGAATCCCCCATAACCAGTTCCAGCTGGTTCTCCCCCTGCCTGCCCCTCCAGACCAAGAGTGTGTGTATAAAAAGGGTGCTGTGACACCCTGGACTTGTTCTTGTTCTGCACTTGAATCTACCAGGGGCGCGCTGCTGCTGGGGCCCAGGGGAAAGGCTTGCCTCCCTGGACCCTGCCCAGCCCCTGGATGCCCTGGATA
Organism: Triturus cristatus; assembly: GCF_964204655.1. Lineage (NCBI taxonomy): Eukaryota > Metazoa > Chordata > Amphibia > Caudata > Salamandridae > Triturus > Triturus cristatus. The sequence continues at coordinate 26,494,905 of NC_140593.1, read as the reverse complement.
CCTGGAAGACTTTCCCTTGCTGGGAGCTGCTTTGCCCCATCTTCTAAATGCCCAGGACTGATGAGAACTTTTTCCTTCTACCTTACCAAGGCTTGAGGCTGGCCTAGCGCCCTGGGAGCGCTGAAATCGGGCTCCTGACGGAGCACTGGAGCTCTGCAACAGGCTGCTGCCTACTGCCTTGTCATGGCTGCCAAGCGGGAGCCCACCCCGCATTATATTTTAATTCATGGGTGCCACCCCGCTTTATATCCCTGTGCGGGTGCCCACCCCGCTGTAGCGTTGTTTCATCTAGCGGGAGCCTACTCCGCTTTATGGTGATTGTGATCGGCGGGTGCCCACCCCGCGTTCTACGATACGAAGGTGCCGCCGTAACATGTCACCGCCGCTGGCCGAGGTCCGCAGCATCACTGGTGAGTCCCGCTGGGATTGGCCCCCGCTGCCAGGGATTCCCTACGCGTCATAAAGGGGCCGCGCTGGGATTGGTTCCAGCCGCCCGAGAGTCCTGCCGCGTCATCAGAATACAGCGTCCCCATTGGTCCCGCCCGTTGTGTGGTGCCGGGAAGGCACCGAGTCGGAGCGGCCCCGTCTGATAGCGGGCCGCTCCGAGGCTAGGCAGGCGTGCTTTCAAGCCCATGGGGCTCCAACGATGGGGCACAATTGTTATGAGCCACGAGGCTCCAACGCGGGGGACTGATTTGTTGTAGAGCGCTCCTGCGCTCCAACGACGGGTGCCAGTTCCTCGTGTGGGAACATGATTATTCTAGAGCCCAGAGAGGCTCCAACTTGGGGACATGGTGTGTTGAGCCTAGGTGGCTCCAACGTTGTGGATACTGTTTCAGGGGCGGTTGAGAGCCCCTGCTTCCTTTGCCTTCCCAGCTGCGCAGCACTTAGTGCCAGCTGCAGCGTTTAGGCCCTGTGCTTGTCCCCAGCTGCCCAGCAAGTAGAGGGCAGCTGCTACGTTTAGGTTCTGGTGTGACCTGGACTATAATGCGATTTTGGTGCTAGGAAATGTACTGTGTATAGTATGTTTTGCGCACCCTGTGTTGTGTACCTTGACCTATTCCCCCCCCCTGAATACCAGTTGTCCCCTGTACGATTCCTGGCAGTGGTCCCTTGGCCCTGTGCTGTACCTTCTTCTCCAAAGCCCCTACCCGTGCCCCTGGCACCTTGTACGATGTGTGTTCCTATGTGTCCTACTTAATACAGAGACTATTTTTCATATATATATTTGGTGTGGAGTTCCTTTTGTGGGAGGCCCGGGAGGTTGTTGTTGGTGGGTGCGTGCGCAAATACTTCACATGTCCTCCGAGATAGGCCTGGCTGCCCGCGCCGCGTTACCCAGAGGGCGAGCAGGGGTCGACCTTTCATAGGAGTGGTGGTCTCTGACTGGCTGTGGCGCAAGCCCTGGCCGGCCGGGGGTCCCATTTCCTACATTGGTGGCAGCGATGGGATCCGGACTTGTGTTTGCGCAGTACCTCAACGATAACTGGCCTCCCTGCAAAACTCCGGACTGTACATGGTCGCAAGGAGAGGAGATTATTGCTTTAGGAGTTTACGTTAATGTCCGCTCTGTGAAAGATGTGTTCGAGTCAAGTGTCCTTCCTTACCCCGCTGAATGTGTTGGAGGCATCATGTGTTCCGTGCACCGCTGAATGTGTCTGATGCGTCAGGTGTCCCCCCCGTACCCCGCTGAATATGGTTTAGGCGTCAGGTGTCGCCCTGGCTGAATTTACGTTACCCCGCTGAATGTATTGGAGGCATCATGTGTTCCGTGCACCGCTGAATGTGTCTGATGCGTCAGGGTCCTTCCTTACCCCGCTGAATGTGTTGGAGGCATCATGTGTTCCGTGCACCGCTGAATGTGTCTGATGCGTCAGGTGTCCCCCCCGTACCCCGCTGAATATGGTTTAGGCGTCAGGTGTCGCCCTGGCTGAATTTACGTTACCCCGCTGAATGTATTGGAGGCATCATGTGTTCCGTGCACCGCTGAATGTGTCTGATGCGTCAGGGTCCTTCCTTACCCCGCTGAATGTGTTGGAGGCATCATGTGTTCCGTGCACCGCTGAATGTGTCTGATGCGTCAGGTGTCCCCCCCGTACCCCGCTGAATATGGTTTAGGCGTCAGGTGTCGCCCTGGCTGAATTTACGTTACCCCGCTGAATGTATTGGAGGCATCATGTGTTCCGTGCACCGCTGAATGTGTCTGATGCGTCAGGGTCCTTCCTTACCCCGCTGAATGTGTTGGAGGCATCATGTGTTCCGTGCACCGCTGAATGTGTCTGATGCGTCAGGTGTCCCCCCGTACCCCGCTGAATATGGTTTAGGCGTCAGGTGTCGCCCTGGCTGAATTTACGTTAAGTTGTATCCCGGACAAGGAAGACCTGCTGGCGCTGCCGCGGCTTGCCTTGGGGAGAGCTGAACCTCGAGACCTGCTGGCGCTGCCGCGGCTCGTTTTGTGAAAGTTATGGTAGTTGTATCCCGGACAAGGAAGACCTGCTGGCTCGGCCGCGGCTTGCCTTGGGGAGAGCTGAACCTTGAGACCTGCTGGCGCTGCCGCGGCTCGTTTTGTGAAAGTTAGGGTAGTTGTATCCCGGACAAGGAAGACCTGCTGGCTCGGCCGCGGCTTGCCTTGGGGAGAGCTGAACCTTGAGACCGGCTAGTGCTGCCGCGGCTCGTTTTATTGAATTTATGTTAAGTTGTATCCTGGACAAGGAAGACTGCTGGCGCTGCCGCGGCTTGCCTTGGGGAGAGCTGAACGCTTAGTTCCCAGGTGGAAGACCAGTGGAGGGAGGAAGTTCCAAAACTGATAGGAAGGTGTGTTCTGAGGGTGTTCCTCCTGGGAGGACGCGGAACCTCAGAAGTAGAGGTAGGGTGGGGCATTCTTGCCCGTGACCTCTGGCAAGCCTGAGGGTGCGGACCCTAGGTGGAAGGAACAGTGGTAGGCGTGGCTACCCTGAGAAAGGGAGTGGAGAAGGGCTATTGTGGGCCCGGGGTTACCACCCCCCACTCCGGATTAGCAGGGACCAGTGGTATCTGGGTAGCCCAGGGCCTGGTCCTAGTCACAGATAACTAGGGCGTACCAGTAGGGTAGCCTGGTGGGGCCTATGTCTTTATTGTTTTTCATTTTTTTTACATTTGTAGCCTGTGTGTGTCTATCGGTCCAGGTAGGCGTTGAACTGGAGGGTGGCTCGGTAGCGCGGGCCACGTCCATGTTCTATCGCCCTGCAAGCAGGGAAGTCCATCACGGTAGTGATTGGTCTACCCTGCCTTTGGGCTGGGAGGGGCATGTGTTGGACCTGGCCCATCTGGCAGGTCCGCCCCTGAAGTTTTTATGCTATATGTAACCTGGGGATGGTGATTCCCCCTCTGAGTGAGTGTGAGGAGAGAGCGACCTCCCCCCTCCATAGGAATACATGGGGAATGGATGAGTCCTCCGTAGTTCCCGGTGCGTAGGGTGTGCAGGGTCAAGTCTGGTATGGATGAACTCGGGAGGTTGAATGCTGCGCAACGGTATATGAGGTATGAGTGTGTCTAGTGTAGAAGTCCCCCTTTTGGAAGTTGGCATAATTGTGGAATATGTGCCTGGCGTATGATTGGCCGGGGCTGGCTGGTGAGCCTGACTCCCAGGATCTGGGAGGGTCTGCCCGGTGGTGAATGGAGTGTTTAGCATACTGATGTGAGGGGAGGAGCGAGCCTGGGTCTGCTTGTGGATTGACCGTCTGGTTTGAGTGTCATGAATGAGGCTGGGTTTTCCCCAGACACTGCTGGCTCCACCCCCTGGGGTGCGGCTGATGTTCCTAGCCTGGCCAGTGTAAAGAATCCCCCATAACCAGTTCCAGCTGGTTCTCCCCCTGCCTGCCCCTCCAGACCAAGAGTGTGTGTATAAAAAGGGTGCTGTGACACCCTGGACTTGTTCTTGTTCTGCACTTGAATCTACCAGGGGCGCGCTGCTGCTGGGGCCCAGGGGAAAGGCTTGCCTCCCTGGACCCTGCCCAGCCCCTGGATGCCCTGGATACCTGGAAGACTTTCCCTTGCTGGGAGCTGCTTTGCCCCATCTTCTAAATGCCCAGGACTGATGAGAACTTTTTCCTTCTACCTTACCAAGGCTTGAGGCTGGCCTAGCGCCCTGGGAGCGCTGAAATCGGGCTCCTGACGGAGCACTGGAGCTCTGCAACAGGCTGCTGCCTACTGCCTTGTCATGGCTGCCAAGCGGGAGCCCACCCCGCATTATATTTTAATTCATGGGTGCCACCCCGCTTTATATCCCTGTGCGGGTGCCCACCCCGCTGTAGCGTTGTTTCATCTAGCGGGAGCCTACTCCGCTTTATGGTGATTGTGATCGGCGGGTGCCCACCCCGTGTTCTACGATACGAAGGTGCCGCCGTAACATGTCACCGCCGCTGGCCGAGGTCCGCAGCATCACTGGTGAGTCCCGCTGGGATTGGCCCCCGCTGCCAGGGATTCCCTACGCGTCATAAAGGGGCCGCGCTGGGATTGGTTCCAGCCGCCCGAGAGTCCTGCCGCGTCATCAGAATACAGCGTCCCCATTGGTCCCGCCCGTTGTGTGGTGCCGGGAAGGCACCGAGTCGGAGCGGCCCCGTCTGATAGCGGGCCGCTCCGAGGCTAGGCAGGCGTGCTTTCAAGCCCATGGGGCTCCAACGATGGGGCACAATTGTTATGAGCCACGAGGCTCCAACGCGGGGGACTGATTTGTTGTAGAGCGCTCCTGCGCTCCAACGACGGGTGCCAGTTCCTCGTGTGGGAACATGATTATTCTAGAGCCCAGAGAGGCTCCAACTTGGGGACATGGTGTGTCGAGCCTAGGTGGCTCCAACGTTGTGGATACTGTTTCAGGGGCGGTTGAGAGCCCCTGCTTCCTTTGCCTTCCCAGCTGCGCAGCACTTAGTGCCAGCTGCAGCGTTTAGGCCCTGTGCTTGTCCCCAGCTGCCCAGCAAGTAGTGGGCAGCTGCTACGTTTAGGTTCTGGTGTGACCTGGACTATAATGCGATTTTGGTGCTAGGAAATGTACTGTGTATAGTATGTTTTGCGCACCCTGTGTTGTGTACCTTGACCTATTCCCCCCCCCCCTGAATACCAGTTGTCCCCTGTACGATTCCTGGCAGTGGTCCCTTGGCCCTGTGCTGTACCTTCTTCTCCAAAGCCCCTACCCGTGCCCCTGGCACCTTGTACGATGTGTGTTCCTATGTGTCCTACTTAATACAGAGACTATTTTTCATATATATATTTGGTGTGGAGTTCCTTTTGTGGGAGGCCCGGGAGGTTGTTGTTGGTGGGTGCGTGCGCAAATACTTCACATGTCCTCCGAGATAGGCCTGGCTGCCCGCGCCGCGTTACCCAGAGGGCGAGCAGGGGTCGACCTTTCATAGGAGTGGTGGTCTCTGACTGGCTGTGGCGCAAGCCCTGGCCGGCCGGGGGTCCCATTTCCTACACCCTCACATAGTCAATGAACGGACAATGACCCCGGCAGAATCACCTTGTTAAGGACACGTAAGCTCGAGCCCCGAGAAAGGCTGATGCTGCATGACTAGGCAGAATCAAGCTGCCTCCCTTGCCTGAGGCCAGTCCTGCTATACTGGTTCTCGTGTCCATTGTCCTGACTGAAAGGCCGAAGACGGTAGCCATGCCCGTTTATGATCCATAAACACCTCTTATCCTACTTTTCAATCCTTTGCACCTGGCTCTGCTCCTCTCCTTCTGGGCTTTTACAATGGGGAGGTTACGATTTTTATGATGGGGAGGATCGGGCAAAGAATGGAAAACTGACAAGGGGACCTGATCGAATACCGAAAACCTACGACTAATTATTGTTTGATGTCTATTTACTGTTTGTTTGGGATACCGGGTTGGGCATGAGAAATATTTGTGTAATGTTGCCTAAAGACATTTTTCGTGTATTTAAGGAACAACCCACTTAATACAATTTGAACAGTCTCGTAGATTCTGCCTCTGTGTGGTTCCTATGACTTCTGTGTCCCTGCAGTGAATAAATCTTGGTCTCTGACGCCACCATCGAGAAACCCGCGTCTCTGTTTATTTGTGCACCGAGACAGGAAGGAACTCAGGGGTCTTCGGGTGTTGTTTCCCTGACACCTCTGGACTCTTAAAAGTCCAGAACCTCAAATTGGTGCCAAACGTGGAGCGACGTCATCCGGTACCGGTCCAAAGCCTGAAAAGTTCGAGGAGTTTCGTGTGAAGATTCGGGAGGGAGGTACCCCGCTTCATCGATCCCTGCATGTCGTAAAAGTGGCCCGACGAGCTCTTCCACGAGGGTTCCCGTTCCCAGACGGCTACAGAGGACCGCTGCCCTGACTGTCGCCCTGTCTTGGACCCGAGGTGCAGACCTTAGTACGGCGAGACGTAGACGGGTTCTCCTTGGTGACGTCTTCCACATTTCAGTTAAGTATTAAGTGGGTTACGCTCAGTTTGGTTGTTCTTTGTTGCTCTGGTTTAATTCGTAGATTATCATTGGTTGCTCTTGTTTAGATAATCTTTGTTTTGGTATTGGTTCATTTTGGTAGGCCTAAGTTCTCTGCGCATTTTTGGTTGGAATTTGTCTTTGTTTGTCATGACTAGCAATAGTAATTGTTTCCTGTCCTGGTTACGTTGCAACGGGGATTCCCGGTTGGAGGATTCGTGTTCGGTTCCTCCGATTGGAACTCCTACATATGAGCTCTATTGTAAACATGGTGTAGGTCCTATTGCGTATAATGAAGTATGGGTCCGTTATACCAGAAAAGACGGTGTCCTTAGTTGGCCACCGCATGGTAGCTTCGAAAGCGAAATTCTAGACAATCTAGAAATGAAGTTGTTTAAAAGAAAAGCCCGGCCGGCAATGTTTGATTCTTTTCGCGTATGGTGCAAAGAAGCCAAACAGAGAGAAATTAGGAAGACGAAGAAAGAACAGAAAGAGAAAGGGTTGACTTTAATGGAGTCTGCTAGGCAGCTGCATGTCAACGAGACTGAGAAAGCAATGGAGATGGCGAATAGAAAATATAATTTGGCAATTGATAAATGTTACCCTGTATTTCCATCTTGTCCTACTAAGCCGATAGAGGACCATGAAAAGGATCCTCTGTTGTCTTACCTGTTGAATTCACCTCCACCGTATGCACAGGGTATTACAGCACCACAGTTACTACCTGTTGTACAGCCAGCTGCTGGTCAGCCTGGAATAGTTGCTCCACTTCCTTTGATTCCAGCTCCTGTCCTTCCCGTGGTTAATGTTCCTTCGGCACCCCCTCTTCCTGGGTCGCCTGTTCTGCCTTTGCCTGTCGTTTCGCAAACTGCTTTACCTGCTACTCCCACCCTTACTATTTCATCTGCTCCAGCTGCCCTGCTCCCGAACCCTGTGAACATTCTGACTCCGCTTTCCGTTCGTCGGAAAATAACCGACTCTGTAACTAATGTCTTAACTCCTCTCTACAGGTCTTTAATTGGGACTGCCGTTTCTGACTCTATACAGAGACGTAGCCAGCTTCCTGGTCCCCAGGAACGAGAAATGTTAGATTCAACAGCTCTTAGGTGGATGTCGACAGCTGCGAAGTATGACGCACGAAGAGTGTTAGATACCTTTATGCAATGGAATGAACCAACTCAACGTTATGTTTTTGACGTGATGTGTTCTCTTGTGCGTGAGGAATGGGAAGATGATGACTTAGATTCCTTCCCCTCTGATCTGATAAATGTCCAGCAGAAATTTGCCGCAGGAATGGTGATAGGTTCAGAAGTAAGGGGAGCGATAGAACTGATTTTAGCTTATAGGGATGATTCCCCTCTTTGAACGCCAAGGGACCCTGATAGTTCACCGATTACTAGGAAAAGACGAGGTCAATATCCGATGAGGGAAGTTCCACCGATATGGCGTGATGCAATTCAAGCTGATGCGGCTCAGGGTATTTTAGCTGCTCCGGCACAATTCCAGAGAGTGTGGATACACATCCCTTGGAAGCGGGCCGAAGTATTAGCAGTAAAACAGGCGTTGCCGGACCCACGTAAGAATCCTGCTGGTTATTATAAAGAGTTAACGCAGACAGTTCAAGCGTGTGTCATGAATTTGGCAGACATTGAAATGCTATTTGGCAATGTAGTGCCACAACCTATATGGGCCAAGATTCGGCAAGAGAACCACCCAGTCGCCCTAGGAGGTGATTGGCCAGCTATTGTAGCGGCAGATGCGCAACAAATTGGCGGTGCTAAACCTGAACCTCTGATTGCTGCCTTACCTGGCAGAATAATTAATCTGATGAAAACGCTGATGCCAGAGTTACGAGTTAATTGGGATAAACTATCGGCATGCAAGCAAAAGAAGGACGAAAGCGTCTCTGACTTTTTCACTAGATTTGAAGAGACCTTCGTAGACCACAGTGGGCAAGATATGAGTACTGAGGGAGGCCAGAGGTTGTTTGTCGACAAGTTCGTGTTTAATTTACTCCCTGAGCTTAGTAACAAGTTAAAGGATTCTGAAAGTGCATGGGCAGTATCGACGACAGCACAGATACTTGCAACTGCTCAGTATTACGAGAATAGAGAAAAAGAAGAGAAGGAAAAGTCAGAAAAGAAAACGAAAGATTTGAAGACTAAAGTACTATTGCAACAGGCGTATCCGCCTCGCTCGAATCAGTCAGATTCACAGCAGCGACCCCAGTTTCAGCAACAGCCACAATTCCAGCAAGGGACGTCCCAAAGATTTAATTATGGTTTTTCTCGACAACAGTTAGCATGGAATCAGTGTGCCTATTGTAAAAAGGAGGGTCATTATAAGAATGAGTGTCCGGTACTGCACGCACAGACTAGTGGTGTCCCAGCTCAGAGAGGTAATGTTGGGTTTATGCAAGATCCTAGAGGTAGAGGACGTGGTACAATGACACCACAGGCTGATCGCCCATCAAATTATTTCGATCAGCGAAATGTACAACCTGCGCAACCGGGTAGATCTCCACAGTATCATGTTGAAGATTATTATGATCATAATGAAGAGATTCAGAGAAGCGAGTACTAGGACAGCCACAGACAAAGAGAGGGAGTAGTATCAGTTCCAGTTGATCAGAGTGGACCTTATGTCACAGTAGTTACATCAGGCGTGGTCGAACCGTTTCTGTTGGATACTGGTGCGGCAAAAAGTTCAATTATGCATGCAAAACTCCCTGGCGCACCTTTGTCTGGCTTAAGGAACACTTCAGTAGGTTTCTCAGTCGCCCCTGTTCACAATCCTGTTTCTAGTCCTTTATAAATTTCTGTTGGGCCATGCGAACTAGAAGCACCCCTTATCCTAACAACCGGTTGTAATGAAAATCTGCTTGGTTTAGATCTGTTGAAACGCCTGCATGCGACACTGTACTGTTCTCCTTCGGGAGTACAGCTCACATTGGGCAAAAGAGTCATCTCTCCAATGTATATGTCGATGGATAAGCTCCCACCGGAGCTGCGTTCTCTCCCTGATACTCTTTGGGCGACTGGTCCTAACGATGTAGGCCTCTTGGAAATTCCCCCTTATGTGGTAAGTCTGAAAGCGAATGTTAGATTCCCACGAATCCCCCAGTATCGGATTTTGAATGAAGGTGAACGTGCACTCTTGCTGATTGTGAAAGACTTAATACAGAAAGATGTGATAGAGGAAACTAGAGGAAATGTCTGCAATAGTCCTGTTCTGCCGATTTTGAAACGCACTGACCCGTCTAAACCTCCAATCTACAGATTTGTGATTGACCTCAGAGAAGTTAACAAAATAGTGATTCCGCAGTTTCCTGTGGTACCAGATATCACTGCATTATTGACGTTGATTCCTGCCTCAGCCTTATGGTTTACAGTGATCGACTTGAAGAATGCCTTTTTCAGCATTCCGATAGCCGAGGAAAGTAGAGACATTTTTGGTTTTTCCTTAGGAGGTCGCAGTTTCAGATTCAAACGCGCTCCACAAGGTTATTGTGAGAGCCCTTCAATTTACAGCCAAGCATTGAAGAGTCAATTAGATGCTCTTGTACTTCCTCCTGGTGTTGCTCTGATCCAATACGTAGACGATCTTTTATTGGCTGCTGATGACAAGGAAACTTGCAAAATAGCTACAATTTCTTTATTACGTCATTTGTCAGACTTGCATCACAAGGTTTCACCTTCTAAACTGCAATATTGTTCCCAAGAAGTGACCTACTTAGGTCATCTCTTGTCAAAGGAGGGAAGAAGGTTGACCCCAGAGAGAATCAAAGCAATTTCGCAGATGACTGTACCAAGCACACAGAGAGAAGTAGGTGCGTTTTTGGGTATTACGTCATACTGCAGGCAATGGATCCCAAATTTTTCCCTCATGGCGAAACCATTGGTAGCCCTGACTGGAAAAGGTGTTCCGAGCCCTTTGCCATGGTCTGATGAATGTCAACAGAGTTTCTCCGACTTACGTGATGCGCTGTGTTCAGCTCCTGTGTTGGGTACTCCTGACTACAGTAAGCCGTTTACTTTATATGTCCATGAAAGAGAAGGTTGTGCGTTGAGTGTTTTAACGCAACAATTTGGTGACAAACAGCGACCTTGTGCATATTTCTCATCCACATTAGATCCGGTAGCCAGAGCATTGCCAAGTTGTTTGAGAGCTACAGCAGCAGCTGCAGTGTCTATTTGACAATCTGCTGGACTAGTCATGAACAACATGTTAGTAGTCATGGTTCCACATGCTGTGGATACGCTCATGAATCGAACGAAAACTCAGCACCTCACCAGTGCTAGACTATCAGGCTATGAGCTGACACTTTTGGCAAGTCACATTCAGATCAAGCGATGCAACATATTGAATCCAGCAACGCTGTTGCCGACTACTCAAGAGTCGAGTGATTCAGAGCCCCATGACTGTTGTTTCAGAACTGAGGAAGAGACAAAAGGTCGGATTGATTTAAAAGATACTCCGTTACTAGATCCAGATGGTACTTTGTATGTCGATGGATCGTGTTTCAAACTACAGAATGGTGATGTGACGGCCGCGTATGCAGTTACGACTTTGAGTACGATTGTTGAGACTGCAAGAGTAAGTCAGAATTCTGCCCAAGCTGCAGAATTAATTGCATTAACAAGAGCGTGTGTTTTAGCTGAGGGAAAGAGAGTGAATGTGTTTACTGATAGCCAATACGCCTTCGGCGTAGCACATAGTTTTGGACGTCTGTGGAAAGAAAGAGGTTTTCTCACGTCCCATGGGACTAAGATCCAACATGGACAGTTAGTCAGCGATCTATTGGAATCTCTGACCCTACCGAATGAAGTTGCGATTGTGAAGTGCAGTGCACATCGAAAGATTACGGATGATGTTGGCCGTGGGAATGCGTTCGCTGATGAGGTCGCCAAAGAAATGGCCAAAAACATGACGAGACGAATGTATGTTACAACGTCTGCAAGATGGATTGCTGAATCAGGGATGTGTGAGAATACGATTGAAAGTGTGAAGGCAATCCAGAATGAAGCAACTGAAAATGAGAAGAATGAATGGAAGGAGAAAACGGGTAAAATGGATTCAAGTGGATGTTGGGTTGATTTGTCTGAACAGCAGCGTTGGATGTTACCTGATGCGTATGTACTCGCAGTAGTCACGATGGCGCATGGAGCGGCGCACATCAGTTCGAAAGGGATCTGTAAAATGTTAGCTCCAGTATGGAAGAACGATGGAATTACTAAGTGTGCGGAAAGAGTGGTGAAAAACTGCATGATATGCCTGATGCATAATCCTGGCAAGGGAACCCCAACCCCAACTGGTCATTTTGCTCCCCCTTCTTGTCCCTTTGAAGTGATTCAGTTGGATTTTATCCACATGGACAGGTGTAACAATCTTAAATATGTCCTAGTGGTAGTCTGTGCCTTTTCAAGATGGATTGAGGCATATCCATTAAAGGATAACACTGCTATGTCCACTGCCAAAATCCTCCTCAAAGAATACTTCCCCAGGTATGGTATGCCACGGATTGTTTGGTCGGACAATGGAAGTGAGTTTGTAGGGAAAGTCATGAAGAGTGTGTGTGCGGGTCTGGGTATCACCCAGAAATTCCACAGTGCGAATCACCCACAGTCAGCAGGTTTGGTTGAAGGGTACAATGGTACCCTGAAGCTGAAACTTGCTAAAATTCAAGCTTCCACTGGTCTATCTTGGCCAGATGCACTGCCTTTAGCTCTACTGTCCACCAGAGCGACTGTACACTCTTGAGTAGGGCTTAGCCCATATGAGATTGTGTTCGGTCGTCCTGCTAATGTTTGGGGAGTCCCTAGGCCAAAGGAATTCAAACAGATCGAATATCCAATGTTGATTGATTATCTTTATGACCTGACTGCTAAACTAAGCCTTATTCATCAACAGGTATTCGAATCCTTGCCTAAACTACCAGAGAGTCCAGGCCACACGTTGAAACCAGGCGACCAAGTGGTGGTGCGGAATTTTGAGCGAACCCGGAACCTCCAGCCAAGATTCGTGGGCCCGTTCCAGGTGCTTTTAACAATGAGAACTGCTGTACGCCTAGCTGGAAGGAAGAATTTGGTGCACGCTAGCCATACGAAGCGTGTCCCTCTCCCACTCCCCTATGACAACTGGGTTAGACAGGGATTTGGTGTATCCGAGACAGAACCTGTTCCTAGGCTCATCCCTTTCAGTGATGCAGAGTACATAACGGACCCACGAACTGAAACGCAGAACTCTGACACCTCAGCAGGAACCGCTCTTTTGAATCCTGGACAGAGTGTTGTACAAAGTGAACATTTGTCACCTGTGGAGTCGAACATTTCTGCACCTGTAGACCAGCTATTTCAAGATCAGACAAGACCCGGGAAGTACAGATATAATCTACGTTCTCATGCTATGAACTAATGACATTGCATAATTACCTTTCTGTTTGCAAACTTTTTTTCTTATTGCATTCCATTCAGTCAGGAAGTTTGCTCTGAATTTTTATCTTTTTTTGTTGTTCTCTCACCTTGCCGTCTGGGTTACCGTAGGGTCGTAACGTGTGCCTTGTTCTAATTTGCAGGGTACCAGACACAAGGTCGGTTTCTTCTGTTTACTTTGGGAACTCCCAGGGTAGACAGAGGCAATTTTTTTAACAGGTACAAACCATCCGTTGCGAACGGTTGTAGAAGATGGAGCTTCCTGAACTGCGACGGGTTAACGTCATAAATGTGCACAAGACAAAACTATATGACATATTGTATAGCAAATGTTTTCTAATGCAATGTGCTCTGACACTTCTGATTGTTTTAATAACTTTGGTAGGCGGAATTATTTTTGGTATTCAGTTGATCTTTACACCTGTTACATCTACAGTATCTCCCCATGTTCCCGTTTCTCCGACTGTTGTTTCTCTTCATTCTTTCCATCCTTTTCCTGCCCACGAGCATGCTCGACGCTCTGAGTTTATAAATAACACTTTCATTCAGCTCTTGCACCAACATCAACTAGTGGTTAACACAACAAACTGCTGGGTGTGTGGTTTGATACCATGGACAAGGGCATCCCTTATCTGGTTCTGCCCTTTAGTTATAATGGGTCATTCTGGGCATTTCAGACCATGTTCGCTTATGCCCTAGAGACCTATCCTCCACGACCTCCGCGTTCCACTAGGTATAACTCCGCTAATAGAGCCTTGGTAAAAGGAATCACTGACATGGTTAGAGACGTCAATAACACTCCGTTCATTCCTAAGGATGAATTGCGAGTTTACATGGGTTGGAATGTTACGGAATATGGCATTACTTTGGGTGAGAACAAACGTAAAAGCTCGACTCCGATCTGGGTCGTACCCCACCAAGGTCAGGTCTGTTTGCAAGGAAATGGGAGAAATCCGAAAGCTCGACTAGGGAAGAGTGACTGTATCGAAACATACGTTTTTCCGTCACAGTCTTCCCCTGACTTGCAGATCGAGGTGGGGTATGTAAGATGATCCAATCGAGTTGCTGTGTTTTTATCCCAGATAATGCACCAACGGTATTCAAGGCCATCTCTAATTTACACAAAATCTCTGACTCTATTCATGTAGAGGAAGGTGACTGGTCATTAGTGGGATGGTTCTGCAGTCTGTTATCTGCGTGGGGATGGAAGGTTCTGATAGTCACTGGTGTTGCGTTGGTATTTTTATTTTCGTGCTGTCTCATTGTTCAGTGTGGTCCTGCCTTATGTAGCCTTTGTGCTTCGACATGTGTAAGAAGACCACCTGTTTTTAGAGATACGCCACGGGATAGAGTAATGCTTCAACAACATATCAGTGACCTGATGAACATAGAAATGGACTCTGACATAGAGTAAGTTATTGCCTATGTAAGGACAAAAGGACGGTCTGAGGTTCTGTAGCGATCCGAACCCGTGTATTCGGTATCGTAGTACTGACACGATTTTGGTACCAATGAACCGTAAATGATCCATTATATGCATAACAGTGTTTTCGCTACGCAACTAGCATAAATTCACTGAAAATTAGGGCATTCTGTTGTTAAGTCATGGCATCCATTTTAGTTACGGCATCCATTTTGTTTCTTGCCCTTACATAGTCAATGAACGGACAATGACCCCGGCAGAATCACCTTGTTAAGGACACGTAAGCTCGAGCCCCGAGAAAGGCTGACGCTACATGACTAGGCAGAATCAAGCTGCCTCCCTTGCCTGAGGCCAGTCCTGCTATACTGGTTCTCGTGTCCATTGTCCTGACTGAAAGGCCGAAGACGGTAGCTATGCCCGTTTATGATCCATAAACACCTCTTATCCTACTTTTCAATCCTTTGCACCTGGCTCTGCTCCTCTCCTTCTGGGCTTTTACAATGGGGAGGTTACGATTTTTATGATGGGGAGGATCGGGCAAAGAATGGAAAACTGACAAGGGGACCTGATCGAATACCGAAAACCTACGACTAATTATTGTTTGATGTCTATTTACTGTTTGCTTGGGATACCGGGTTGGGCATGAGCAATATTTGTGTAATGTTGCCTAAATAAATGTTTTGTGTATTTAAGGAACAACCCACTTAATACAATTTGAACAGTCTCGTAGATTCTGCCTCTGTGTGGTTCCTATGACTTCTGTGTCCCTGCAGTGAATAAATCTTGGTCTCTGACGCCACCATGGAGAAACCCGCGTCTCTGTTTATTTGTGCACCGAGACAGGAAGGAACTCAGGGGTCTTCGGGTGTTGTTTCCCTGACACCTCTGGACTCTTAAAAGTCCAGAACCTCAACACTTGGCATGAGCGTCACTGGCATGGCACGGACACCAACTCACGGAAGTGTCCCCTGAGGCCCGGTACAGGGGTTACCACACCTGACATGTCACTACCCACGGTGCACGATGTGACTATGTCATGTATGTGTGGGGGGTTCACATTAGGTAGATGTTTGAGCTCCCTCGAAAGCTGCAGCTATGGCAGCAACCAACATGTGTCTGTGTGTAGATGGCCATGGCACACTGTTACGCACACCAGGCCACATGTGGTCTCGGATGTGAGGTGTGTATGTATGCATGGGACACGGATTAGCGTAACAAGGACATGTCTGCATCCTCTCTATGAATGTGTGGTGAGTCATCACATGTGCACCTTCATGGCAAGGTGTGTGGCCTGTCCTAGTGTAATGTCATGTGACCTGTGGCTCCAGTGTTCCGCTACCAGTCTCTGCAATCGACATCATACTTCTGCTGATGTGTGGGTATATGTCACTCCTGTCTTGCGTCTGGCTGTTCACTTGCACTGGGACACAGCTAATCCCATGCCATGGCATGTTGAGGTTCTCAATCTGCGTGTGTCGCTGGGTCTTGGGAGGAGTGTCACCTGCCAGCCATACGTGTCCAGTGCTGTGGCACATACCTCACTCCGTATGTAGCATATGTGTATAGACAGAATAACATGTGCTCAGTATAAATGATTTGTTGTTGTGGTGCACTCACTCTTCCTTGCCACTTCCAAATTACTGCAGGGCGCCGCCTCTTCCCCGAGCAATGCCGGACTTGGCTGCCATGCGGGAGAATGATCGGATCCGGTGCTACCGCTTCCCCCAACTGTTGATTCTGGAGTTGACGGCGAGACTGGAGTGTGTGTTTGAAGTTTGGGTGGGTGTGTTATAAGGAGTGGTGGTGTATTGGGCCTCTGTTTGTTTTTGGCAGTTGCAGGTCAGTGAATGTGTTATTTTAGTGGTTGTTGGACATGTTTAGTGGCTTTGTGCCATTCGAATGGTGTATTATTGTGTTGTTTTGTTTTGTCCTGGTTGTGTACGTGCGTTTTTAGCGTGTGTACGGTGTGTACATGGGCCATTTGGTTTTATGGTGCTGTCCTTGTGTGTGGCTTGGAACGACTCGTACATGCGGTCGTGATGTTGGGGCATGGGGTGCGCTCCGTACTTAGGAGGTTGTGGTGGGGGTGCGACTCGAACGTACTGGGGTGTCCATTCACGGTGGTATGACTCGTACAGGGGTGGGGGTTCGACTCGAACGTACTGGGGTGTCCATACAGGGGGGTACGACACGTACAGGGGTGGGGGTTCGAATCGAATGTACTGGGGTGTCCATTCAGGGGGGTACGACACATACAGGGGTGGGGGTTCGACTCGAACGTACTGGGGTGTCCATACAGGGGGGTACGACATGTACAGGGGTGGGGGTTCGACTCGAACGTACTGGGGTGTCCATACACGGTGGTACGACTCGTACAGGGGTGGGGGTTTGACTCGAACCTACTGGGGTGTCCATTCAGGGGGGTACGACACGTACAGGGGTGGGGGTTCGACTCGAACGTACTGGGTTGTCCATACAGGGGGGTACGACACATACAGGGGTGGGGGTTCGACTCGAACATACTGGGGTGTCCATACACGGTGGTACGACTCGTACAGGGGTGGGGGTTCGACTCGAACGTACTGGGGTGTCCATACACGGTGGTACGACTCGTACAGGGGTGAGGGTTCGACTCGAACGTACTGGGGTGTCCATTCAGGGGGGTACAACACGTACAGGGGTGGGGGTTCGACTCGAACGTACTGGGGTGTCCATACAGGGGGGTACGACACGTACAGGGGTGGGGGTTCGACTCGAACGTACTGGGGTGTCCATACACGGTGGTACGACTCGTACAGGGGTGGGGGTTCGACTCGAACGTACTGGGGTGTCCATTCAGGGGGGTACGACACATACAGGGGTGGGGGTTCGACTCGAACGTACTGGGGTGTCCATACAGGGGGGTACGACACGTACAGGGGTGGGGGTTCGACTCGAAAAATTATCATTTGAAATAATTACCAATTAATAATTAATGTCCAATAAATTAATTATCAATACCCAACAATAAATGTATTAATTACTTAATTAGAATTCAATTACTTCCAACACTATTCCCTTATAAACACACAACACACTCCAATAATAAAATAATACAATTAACATAATTATCAATTAATCAATTAATAAAAATAAATTACCAATTAATAATTAATTAGCAATAATATAATTATCAATACCAATAAATGAAAATCAATTATTTCTTAATTACAATTTAATTGCTTCTCACCCTATTCCCCTATATACCCACAACCTGCTACAGAACTTAAATGCAAAAATTAATTAAAATGTATTTATAATTCCTAAAAATGTATAAGTAATTTAGTATAATTAAATTACTTCCCACCCTATTCCCCTATAAACCCACAACCCGCTAGGGTACTAAAACACAAAACTGACTTAAAAAACATTATTAACATATAAAAATTGTATACATATATTTTAAAACCAGTAGAACACTTAACAAAAAACATATAACACATGCATATTAAATACATAATAAATACATAGCAATAATATAAATATCGATATTAGTAACATCAATATTAGTAACATTGATATATTTGATATCGATATTACTAACTTCGATATTACTTACATCCATATAAAAAAATCGATATTACTTACCTTAGGGTCGATATTCTTAACATCGATATTCTGTCCCTTCGATATTATCAACTCGATATTAGTGTGGGTCGATATTTAATTTTCGATATTTTGACTGCCCACTGTTGATGTGAGGTACTCCCTGTGGTCCATGAGATATGTATCCTATTCTGGTGTGTATCCATGTCATCTTTGGCAGCTACCTGGGTGTGTTAGGATCAACTATTTGTGTACATCTCTCTGTGAGCATTTCATTGGCATGGTCACATCTGTGGCTTGCACCCCTGAACATATGATGTGCTTCCCATTGTCCAATTTGTCACTTCCACTTACTTTGTGCTCATCAACACTGGACCTACAGGTGTGGGCATCATTGTAATAGGAGCAACTGGGGCCTCTGTGCAACTTGCTAGACATATGTTTTGGGTATGTGCAGATGACGTAGGGGAGACTCACGTACCCAGGCTGTTGTGACCAGAGCCTTCATTGTGTGGTAACTGATGGCTGACTGACCAACTGTTCTGCAGACATGAGTTGGACTTGCGGTGAATATGTTTGGCACAGCTGGGCTCCCACAGGAATTGTGTCCCCCTCAAGTACGTGTGCTGTCCAGTGACATTGCCGAGGCCCATGGTGTATGTTGTATGAGCATGTGTGTGTGTCCACATCCCTGTTCATACACAGACAGTGTTCCCTTGGTATGTTCCTGTTGTTGATGCTTGCTGAGTGGTACTGGGTTCATCCAACTACTTTTCCAATGTGCTACCAGATGTGTGGGTGCATGAGACACTACTATTAATTGGTGTATCATCATTGGGATTTGTCAGTTCTGAGTGGTGGTGATGTTGTCAGACACAGATGGGACACAGTCAGGGTTCCAGTGCATTGGTATTGCTGTTGTGGGCTTTTGTCTGGATGCTGTTTCTGTGATTTTGCATGCTGTCCCTGTGAGTCATTTCACATCATTGTGCACATTCATCCTGGTTGTTGGGTGCCATTGCTGGCATGGAATGGGAGTTTGTGACCGGACACCTACAGTCTACACATGTTGTTTTGATTGGTGTGTCTATTTTCGAGATAAGTGCATGCTTGGTGATGGTCACTTCTGCTGTTGTGTCATTGTAGGTTGTATGCATTGTCAGCCCCCATGTGTGGTGCTTGTCTGCATATGGCCGGGAGTGTGTTATGTTTAAACAGCACTGTTAGCCTCACCACATCTCTGTGTGTATGGGACACAACCACTAGTTTGCCCCAGAAGTGCTTGATGTGTTGGGAGCAGGGATCATACATGCTATTTGTTATTTGCAGCTTTGACCATGATGACACTTACCTTTTGGTCACTGTGATGAGGGGGGGTTTAGACCCCATCACCACAATGCTCACCATCTGCAGCAGTTTGGAAGCTCCCACTTAACTTCTGTTCTACACAGTGAGGGGGTGTGCTTTTTACATTACCACAGTGCTATGGTGATGCTTGCCTTGTGTATGTCACACTCATGTGTTGGTCACACATGTGCTGTTACTTACAGTGTATGCTCGTAGCCATATTCACTGTTGTGGGCATTTGTCACAGACTACACACTGTTGTCATGATGTTATGGGGGATGTCTTTTGCGGACATACCTGATGTTGGAGTTTGCTGGATGTGTTGTGCATCACCCATCCTATGGCTGGGGGTGGCAGGGGTGATGGGCAACAGGTCCCCTGTGAGTGGGGGTGGCAGGGGTGATGAGCAACATAAGCCATATGGCTGGGAGTGGCATGGGTGATGGGCAACAGGTCCCCTGTGAGTGGGGGTGGCAGGGGTGATGGGCAACAGGTCCCCTGTGAGTGGGAGTGGCAGGGGTGATGGGCAACATAAGCCCTATGGCTGGCAGTGACAGGGGTGATGGGCAACAGGTCCCCTATGGCTGGGGTGGCAGGGGTGATGGGCAACAGGTCCCCTGTGAGTGGGGGTGGCAGGGGTGATGAGCAATATAATCCCTATGGCTGGGGGTGGCAGGGGTGATGGGCAACATAAGCCCTATGGCTGGGGGTGGCAGGGGTGATGGGCAACAGGTCCCCTGTGAGTCGGGGTGGCAGCGGTGATGGGCAATATAAGCCCTATGGCTGGGGGTGGCAGGGGTGATGGGCAACAGGTCCCCTGTGAGTGGGGGTGGCAGGGGTGATGGGAAATATAAGCCCTGTGGCTGGGGGTGGCAGGGGTGATGGGCAACAGGTCCCCTGTGAGTGGGGGTGGCAGGGGTGATGGCATCAGATCCCCTGTGAGTGGGGGTGGCAGTAGTGATGGGCAACAGATCCACTATGGGTGGGGGTGCTTGTGGTGCTGGCCATGCAACCCCTAGGTGGGCTGTTGTTAGTGGCCAGGATGTGGATTCCCTGTGTGTGTGTGCCAGTTTGTGTGTACGTGTTGTTTGTTTATGTGGTAGGTGTCTGACTTACCACCTGCGCCGTCGGCGTCGGTCCCTGATCCGGTCATCGATGTAGAGTACTGGTATGACCTGCGCGATGGGATTCATGATGTGTTCGTGTCGTACATGCTGTTTGTTGCTGCGTCTCGTACCCGCCGCAAGCTGGTCTGTCTCGAAGCTGTGTATTGAGTTGTGGCGCAAATCATAGCTGATGTGCTTGTTTTCCGGATGCTGTGACGTCCTGTGCATGACGACCCGTCCGGCGCGTCGGAAGTACGCATCGTACTTGTCATGCCGGAAACTGCTATGGATACTGCTTCTGGGCGACTCTGTTCATCTTTAGGAGTTACGGCTCGGACAGAGAATGGGGCTGGATTAACAGCATACGTGTCGGTCGTGTTTTTGGCAGTTATGCGCATCGTACTTCCTCTACAGGACAGACCGGCTCCGGGTACGTGTCGGTTGCACGATAAGGCTACGGAAAGCTGTCTGACCGGCCATCGGAATCGGCCCCTTTGTAGCAAATTTCTCGTTTTGGCTTTTCACCATTTCCGAGTGTATATTTACTACATAGGGCTTATTGCGATGTCGGTAAGTCTTCCTTCCACCCGACACCGATTTGGTCCTGGGACCGACCAACACCCGCTTAGTGGTCCCACCCCCCTAAATAGTGTGCGTCTGAACACTGTTGAGTCACATTCCTACATTTCACTATGGGTGCATGCATTATGGCTGTAAACTGGCTGTAGTGCATGCTCCCGTGGGTAAATGAGGGGTGTGGTTCATCCCTGCACCCTGTGGTAGGCACCATTGTTGATCCCTGTATGGGGTGCCGGGATCAACAGGGGGGCACCATAGGTGCCCCCTCGGCCCCCAACCGGAGGCTGCACACCCAAGGGGGCCCTGTTGTGGCCCCCAAAACACTTTTTGACATGGTTTCCATGTCGAACAGGCCGGCATAGAAACCATGCTGAAAAATGTGGATCATTATCTCAAGGGTGGAGAGGCCTGCTTTTGAGATTTCTGGCAGGATTCAGACTGGCCATCGAAAGCCAGCCAGAATGAACAGCTGGATTACATTCTGACCACCTAGAACCAAAACCGAGCTTTCCATTACGATGCAGCTTGTAAAGGCTCTGACCAATCGACCCCATAGTGTAGCGTTATGTTTCCCCATTTCAGGAACAGCCTCATTGTTTTAAGTGGAAAGTTACAACTAATAACTTTTCACATATAGGCGGAAATCTTCACCACTGCGTGAATATCTCCCCATGGTAAATTAGAGTGAAATTTAAAAAAAATATAATCAACTTTAAAAAACATCTAAAACATATTTCAATGGTAACTGTTAAGGTAACTTAATATTAAATATGAATTTTCTCAGTAGAACAAAATAAAGTAATACTACAGCACAATTAGGTTAATTTTTTAACTAAATATTTAATTAATTGAAATATATTAAAAATAACAAAGATTTATTTTTATAGATTTAATTTGAAAAAATCCTACCTAAAGTGACATGTTTATATTTACTTATTATGTAGTAAAAAATTACTATAAATTATATACAAAATTAATATAAATCAATTCATTTTTTAAACACCTATAGTTACTTGTATTATACCATTTAAACAGATGTTAAACTATTTTATATTTATACAAAATACATTTTGCACCTTGGATATCGTTTTTTCTGTAATATCTCTCGAAAATTACTGAATGAATTAACGCCAAATAACAAAAAGGGCTTTTTCTGGAGCAAGTTTCCGTAGGAAAAGTGTTTTTTGACTTGTCTAAATCTCTAGCGCAGGTTGAAAAATCTTCACAAAATGTTCCCCACAAAATGCTCCCATTGGTCATATTGTACATGGAAATTTATGGGGTGATCTGTCAAGCAGGGGCAAAGAAAAAGGGTGGCAAAAAAGTGTGTTTCCCGTGATAATTCCAATAGGGATATTGAACACGATTACAGCCCAAGCCGCTGGACGGAATTACCCCGAATTTGCCAGAAAGGTAGCTCTAGGTCCAGAAAGAGCCCTTTTTGTTATTTGGTGTAAATCCATTCAGTAGTCTTTGAAAAATTGATGTAAAAACAAATTTGTATATCTAGAGGCAGAAATCCTTCGGGCCTATTTTGAAATGAGTTGCAAATTCACGTACCAACAGGAATGCTGTGATTGGCTGGTCGCAAACTGTATAGAAAGTTCCGGCCACCATGTTATGTAACAGGACACGGTCCCTGGGAGCTGAAATTAAACAATGAGAGTGATAGAAGGGGTCAGGGTACACGTATGCTGACCCAATGGGTGGAATACAGGGTGTTTGTGGGTTCCCTTATGTGTAAAACACATGGGAAAATGGTTTGTAGTGTGAAATTACATATATATGATTATAAAAATTAAAAATGCATCAATTTATTTTAACAGTATTTTCCTGTATAGTGTTATTTTACGTCCCTGCCTCTATTATTTCTATTGGAGTGTTTCAGTACCAGTGGTTGGCTACGTGTGGTGCTGGGATTACTCTAGGTCTGTGAATAGCAATGACCGTACTCTTTTGAGGGTTAATGCTTGTCCCTCCCTAAACCCAGCCTTGAGCCTCTCTTTAATCCTCCTTAACCCTCTCCAGTCCCCTCTCAGTTTGTAGTAAGTATTCCCCAACTTCCAGTAATTGCTCCCTGCCCCTAATCCACATTTACAACAAAAACAAAGATGTATGTTTATGGAGATCTCCTCCAACGAGATAGAGGTCTCTGCATTTCAATAATGGGAGAGACAGAGACGTAGGCCTCTGCATGTAGGTTGGTGAATAGTGTTTTGTATTATGTGAGTAGCACTATTGTTTGTGCTACAAAATGCAGCTTGTGAATTGGCCTAAATTGACCTGAGTATCAACATCTTTGCCTGAACTTTGATATTTTCATAAGCCCCTCCTTGGCCCCTTCTGTCTCTCTTAGTTTATCTCTCCTATTTGTTTGATACTATAGGTGTTTGCTTCTCCCCCTCAAATTCAAACCTTTATATTTTTACACTTCACTTCTGTCTCCTGCTCACTTGTATAGATGGTCTAATGGCGAGTATAGTGGCATAGGTGGTTTTGGATGAGTGACAGAAGAGATAAAACATAGAAGAAGAGAAAGGCAGACAATGTAGAGAGTAGGAGAGCACAAAATACAGAGACAGAGTAGCAGAATGCAAGAGAAACAAGGAGAATTGGGAGAAGAAAGGGAAGACAACATTGGATAGAGGAAACAAAAGAGCCAAATGGAGCCAAAGCAGTGTAGGAAGAGAGAGAGTCAAAGGAATGAAAACATGGAGATGGATGGATACAGACAGAGAGAACTGGGGAAAGAGAAAGTAAGTAGGAAGGACAGAGTTTGAAAGAGTAGAGAGACAGAGAGAGAGAGAGTGGCCGACAGACTTACAAAGACACACATAAAAAAGATGTTTTGTAAGGAGGGGACAGAAGGAATAAGCGAGACCACACTGCACAGAGCAAACATAAAGGTACAGAGAGTGCTCTGTGCTGACAGGGGTAGAGGGTCTAGTGAGTGGTCCATGATCCTAAAAACTAAAGGAAAGGAAGAGAAGGCCTTTCACTGAGGGGTAGAGAGAGGGCCGGCATCATCATTAGTGTCACCCAGTGCAACAATCGCTGCTTGGCTCCACCATAACTTCTTCTTCATTCCCTCTCTGCCACGTGCCAATGGTGCCCCCATCTCTCCTTAGCTCCCACCTGACAAGTATTTATTTTATAGCGCTAATCATCCCAAAGTCATCGTAGTGCTTTACATTACAGAGAGCCTTAACCCCTTCGATGCTGCGCAGATTCCGCCGCTGTGCTGGCGGAATCTTGCGCGGGCGTGGTCATGACGGAATGGTTCCGTCATGAGCACAGCTCAACCGTGGGTCATGACGGAACCATTCCGTCATGAGCACCGAAGGGGTTAAAAGTGTGTAAATCTATGAGTAGGCAATGTTACTTAGAACAATAATGACTAAAAGATGTAGGAGTCACGTGTCATCCTCAATGGTAGTGTTGGAATGTAGTTTATCAGTAGGTGTAGGTAGGTCCCTACCACTAGTAATATGGCTACAATCACAATGTAAGGTCCAGTCAAGGTCTGAAAAGATGATCCCCTTGATCAACCCTTGTAAGCTGGCTACGAGCATGCAGGCCTAACTTAGGAAACAGGAGTGTATAGTATTTAAAAACACCAATATGTTAAATAAGTAAGTGACAACACAATAAAAAATCCAATACCAATTTCTAAAAATAGGAAATACTTTTATGATTAAAATGACACACAAAAAACTAAAATACCATGTAGGAAACCAGAGACATTGATTTTTAAAGAATAAACACTTTCTAATGCCTAAAAGCTAAAAGCACCACTTTCAGAGTTCTGGTTGTGCTTAACCGGGACAAAGTCAAAGTTTCAGGCCAACCACGATGGGTATACACACTTAGCGGTAGTGCCCTGGCAAGTTTTTACCTTCTGACTACCTTACTTTTTTGGAACTTTTTCTCTCGACTTCGAGCAAGGAACCTTGTCAGGCTGGGTTTGGAGTTAGTGACAGATGTTTGGCTCAGCACGATCTATAGGTCATCCCATGGAAGTCTTGTCAAGGACAAAAAGCTCCTGAGCTTCAGTGGGCCAATTGTGAATCTCGGGCCGGGTCGTAATTTGACATCTCCGGCTTGACTACCGTCGATGGGTTGGTCACCTTTATGGAGATTTTTGCCAAAAATTCTCTAATTTTCTCCAAACTTCTGAATCTTCTTCCAGAATGACCATTTGGGTTCTGAAGGGTAAAAAACATGAATCCAAGGTTACAGATGCTCTGAGTTGCTCCTTGGGGTGTTGTTACTATGTTTCCCACAATGCACCTGGCCAAATCCTTTAAAGTCCAGCTGAAGGTAGTCAACAGGTTTCTTCATGCTGGAGATGATGCAAGTGGAGCTATTTTAACATATTGCTTTCAGGGAGTCCACTCCTTCTTTTTTTAAGGCAAAAACCTTAAAGCTGTTGTTCCCAAAGTGTGCAGCAGGTCTAGTCATTCAGAGTGCAATACTCTTGGTGCAGGCCAGACTTCCAGCAGGGCAGTCCTTCTTCTTGTAGTTACAAGCAGGGATATACGTTGCTGGGCAGTTCTCCAATATTTATCCAGTGGCCTTGAGTGATAAGCAGGGGGCACCCCTGATCAATGGATGGCAGGGTGCCACCCTCAGGTATGACCCCATCCCCCAAACTGTGGCATATTCTTGTCCCAGAAACACTATTCCTTTAAAATCCAAAATGTAGAAATTATCCCCTGGAGGTTAAGATCTGGCTAAGCCAACCCACTGGCCTGGCTAAGTTTCCTTAACACTTCCCTTCAAGTCCCTCTGCTAATTCAATTAGTGGGGCTCCTGTCTGGCTCGGGGTACAGGAAGTGGGTCTGAGCTTGTGCCCTGTCCTAACTATCATTCCCTCTTTGAAGACCAGTTTAGCTACTCCATGCCCACCCTGCCTTTTGCTCTGCAGCGTGCAGATCTCCTCCTACCAGATGCCCTATGTCTCGATGTCGGCTACTTCACCCTTCATCAGAGGAGCTTGGCTCAGCCTGTCAAAGGCTAGTCAATCAGGAGAGACTGCTGGAGGGCTGGCTTTTTATTACATCGGAAAACATAGTTCTATAACTTATTTTCTGTGATAGTTATAATAAATCTAACGTGGCAAGGTGTTAGATTAATTCTAGCAATCATTTTAATATTTTGAAGTACATTTTTAACTTGCTTCTATCAATAGCAGTTGGAGCCCATGTGCTACAATGGGAAAACATGACATTGGCAGTTTTTTCCTCACCTGGGCATATAAAACATCCCTTATATAATGTTCCTGCTTATAGTTGTCAGGCACCCTACCCCTGGGGCACCCTGCCCCTGGGGCACCTATGGGTGACGTTTGGGGTAGCATATGTAAAAGTAAGCTAGTTTGAGACTGTAGAAATAGCTTTAATTCCAAAGTCGATTATAATTTACTTTTCAAGGCAGCCCACAAAGCAGAGCTGCCTTGAAAATGACAGCAGACAACACAGCAATGCACACTCATGTGCATCAGCTCTGCTGGGCCTCTAAACCTACATGCCCTACCATATACTAGGGGCTTTCAGGTTGTTTTTCATATTAATTGCATTTTCACCTAATTACCATATACATTTTACACAGACTACTGGCCCTGGGTCTGGTTCGCATGGCCCAAGGCACAATCAGAGTGAGTTACCACCCGTATCAATCAAACAATGGGGGTGATTGGGGAAAAAAGGATGACTTTCTCACAGGTAGGCATTACATTTTATAGTAATTTCCATGGAGAAATGAAGGGGCCCTAATATATGATGTTGTTGACCTCTCCTCCAGTGTTTGCATACCTCAGGCTGCCTTGCACCAATGCAAACACACTTGCACCAATGTGTAAGGGAGTTCAGGTGATTCCAAACTTAGGTTTTATACTGGAAGGTTGCCCTTCCAGTACAACATTCTATATTTGACAAAGTGTGACCCTTTACAGCTTTGTATGTGTGTTGCACTGTGCAGCACGTATGTAAAGTTTGAAAGGTTTGGAGAAAAGAAATCATTTTTTAAACTTCAAATCTGCCTCATGGATGCATTATTTATTTATGTCAATTCTTTCATACCGACGTTAGTAGATAGAAATCAAAATCTATGGGTGAGTGCATGGGAAAGTTCATGTGCTACCCATGGTTTGCCTCCTTTCCTAACTAATGCAGAGTGCTTCTTTGTGTTACTTAGGGTTACTGTCCAGTGCAAATTAGTATTTGTGCTGGAAAGTAAGCCCCAAAACAATAGTTTGCATCAGGTTCACAACAAGTTTGTGATGAAAACCAGTCACAAAGTCATTTTAAGTCTGCCAATAAATGTAACGCATGATTGAGGAGTCACGCTAATAAAATTGCATTGCTCCCCACAGGATGCCTTTTACGCAATGGTGGAATAACAAAGGATTGAGAGGAGGAAAACAATTAGGTTCTAAACCTCTGCCTTTCAATTCTCATATAAGACGTTGAGGCCGGTTCATAGCTCAATGCGTCATATCTTAAGGATTGTCACTTTTGAACTCCAAGTATCAGAACGATCTATGTGATAAAAAAATAATCCAATACACTATCTACATAAAATATTAATCTCTGATCTGCATGTCACATGTTGTGCTTTGCAGCAGGAACATTAACTCTCTATGCTACTATTTCATGGGTCAAAACTTTGAAAGACAAATCTTAGATCACTCCGAGTGCATTAATCACCAGAGTTATCATGCTGTTGTAAATACCCACTGAAAATGCTGCTCACACAAATATCTCTGCAGGATGCCCTTATCTCAGTTCAGCCTGCCATGCAGAGGGCACCTCCTTGACATTGGCACCTAGTGTGACTGTACCACTCGCAGCAGCTCAAAGCAAGCACTGGCTTGGGAGAATGGAGGGAGAGAGGGAATAATAGAAAAAGAGATGTGGTTTAATTGATGACCATGGACTAATTCTAGCTTTGGCAGATCCTGAAATTATATTATCATTATGTTCTAATAACTTTATTTCCATTTGACTGACATGGTGAACATATGTAAAGTAAATTTTTCAAATAAAAGGGGTTATTTGCCAAGGTAACTTACACTTATGAGCAAGTTAAACATCTTTTCATTTAGGTCTTTAAAAAGGATCATTGGTTGGCACGCAGTGCTTTATCACCTACCGCTCTTGTTGGTAATCTCTCCTTCTGTGCAGAGGGTGCAGTCATAGCAACAGAGAGGTTTCCCTTTTAGAGGGACCTTCCTGTATCCAGGAGGACAACTCTCACTGCAGACAGAGGTAGGGACCTGGAGAGGAAGAGAGGGAGATGTGTGAGACATCAACAGGGGAAGAAACAAAGGGCACATGCAACATTATCACACATCCTGCGTACTGAGAAAGAATTTGTATTTTTGTCATGTGAGAGATCAGAGAAGGAGGAAATAAGGGGTTGATGTCATAGGTTCAGTGAGAGGTATTCAGCGAGTGAAAGATGCAAGAATGTAATTGCATCAGTGTGAGGGAATCCAGGGATTAAGAGATGCAGAGAAGATGTGATGACATCAGTGTGAGGGATCCTAGGGAGAAAGAGATGTGGGCACACGTGACAGCATCAGTTTGAAGAGTCCAGGGAATGAGAGATGTAGGGCACATACGATAACTATAGTGTGAGTGAACCAGGGTGGTAGAGATGTGGGGCAGATGTGATAGCATCAGTGTGAGGGATCCAGGGAGGAGGAGATGCAGGGCACAAGTGATAGCATCAGTGTGAGGGATCCAGGGAGGAGGAGATGCAGGGCAGATGTGATAGCATCAGTGTGAGGGATCCAGGGAGGAGGAGATGCAGGGCAGATGTGATAGCATCAGTGTGAGGGATCCAGGGAGGAGGAGATGCAGGGCAGATGTGATAGCATCAGTTTGAAGAATCCATGGAGGAGGAGATGCAGGGCAGATGTGATAGCATCAGTGTGAGGGATCCAGGGAGGAGGAGATGCAGGGCAGATGTGATAGCATCAGTGTGAGGGATCCATGGAGGAGGAGATGCAGGGCAGATGTGATAGCATCAGTGTGAGGGGTCCAGGGAGAAGGAGATGCAGGGCAGATGTGATAGCATCAGTGTGAAGGATCCAGCGAGGAGGAGATGCAGGGCAGATGTGATAGCATCAGTGTGAGGGATCCAGGGAGGAGGAGATGCAGGGCACAAGTGATAGCATCAGTGTGAGGGATCCAGGGAGAAGGAGATGCAGGGCAGATGTGATAGCATCAGTTTGAAGAATCCATGGAGGAGGAGATGCAGGGCAGATGTGATAGCATCAGTGTGAAGGATCCAGCGAGGAGGAGATGCAGGGCAGATGTGATAGCATCAGTGTGAGGGATCCAGGGAGGAGGAGATGCAGGGCAGATGTGATAGCATCAGTGTGAGGGATCCAGGGAGGAGGAGATGCAGGGCAGATGTGATAGCATCAGTGTGAGGGATCCATGGAGGAGGAGATGCAGGGCAGATGTGATAGCATCAGTGTGAGGGATCCAGGGAGGAGGAGATGCAGGGCAGATGTGATAGCATCAGTGTGAGGGATCCAGGGAGGACGAGATGCAGGGCAGATGTGATAGCATCAGTGTGAGGGATCCAGGGAGGAGGAGATGCAGGGCAGATGTGATAGCATCAGTGTGAGGGATCCAGGGAGGAGGAGATGCAGGGCAGATGTGATAGCATCAGTGTGAGGGATCCATGGAGGAGGAGATGCAGGGCAGATGTGATAGCATCAGTGTGAGGGATCCAGAGAGGACGAGATTCAGGGCAGATGTGATTGTATCAGTACAAGGGTTTAAGGGAGGAAGAGATGCAGAGCAGATGTGATAGCATCAGTGTGAGGGATCCAGGGAGGAGGAGATGCAGGGCAGCTGTGATTGTATCAGTGTGAGGGATCCAGGTAGTGAGAGATGTGTGGTACATGTCATTATAATATCAGTGTGAACAATTCAGGGAGTGAGAGATGCAGGGCAGATGTGATGCTATCAGTGTGAGGGTCCAAAGAGATTGAGATGTGAGGAAGATGTGATAACTCAGTGTGAGGAACCCGATGGGAAGAGAGGCAGGGCAGATGTGATAATGTTAGTGTGGGAGATCCAGAAAGGAAGAGATGTGGGGAAGATGACATAACATCAGTAAAACAGAGAGGAAATATCAAAGGGCACTTGATATAACTGAGTTTGGGTCTTCATGGGGAAGAAGCACAGGGTACATGCCATATTATTACAGAGCCAGGAGGTCTGAGGACAACAGGTTAAAAGGCAATACTAAGAGACCAAGCATCCATAGGAGAGGCAAAGGTCTGTCAATCCACAGACCTATTTGAATGTGTAGGTGTAGTTTACATATAAAGACCCTTAAAAGTGTAAAACCACTTTAGAGATAAGAGTTTCTTTAGAGTAAACATTCTTGTTTGAAGGGATTGACATGATTTTGCCGATCCATTCCCACCTGGTAAATGGCGGAGATACATATGAGGGCAAGTGGAAATCGATTTGAAAATTGGGAATGTGCAGGAAACAACCCCAAAATTGGTGAAAATGCAAATAAAGTGGTTTCGCCCTAGGAAAAATATTGTTCGCATAGAGAAAATGAAAAAATGAGCAAGTACACTTTCACTTCCTCAGGATTTTTCTGCTAAATGTATATGGACAACTTCTTATTCAAATATGGTATTTCTATGTTGATATCAGCAGTAATGCAACAATCACTTTCTGGATTACTCTGTATACATTTGTGAATTCCAAAAATAATTGAAATCTTAATCAAATGCAGGAGGAACCTGTTGAAGTAGTTTTATAATTTAATTTGTGTATATAACAGTCACCTAACAAATCCTTGGAGGGAGAAGAGATGAAGGGAGTCTCCCAAAGAATTAACTGGTCTGGAGCCATCCTCAGCCACAGTGCTTGTGGGCTGATGATAACTCTAGGCTGTCCTGGCACCAACCCATGTGGAGAAAACTGGGGCTACCCATATGTCACCCCATGACATACCTCCATTGGGGTTGTCAGCGGCACTCACAACCCCCCTCAGCATTCTGATGATGTCAGTGTGCGCCTAGAGCACCAACATCATCAGATGGTGCAGGGGAAAGGCTGGAAGTCATTTTATTTCAGCTCATTTTATAGAGAGGACTCCTTTCAGGTGAGTCCTTCTTGGGAGAGAGGAGTTTACTAGGCAGACAGACACAGGGGGAAGGAGAGAGTTTTTCCTTCCCCCATGTGTCTGTCTGTAGAGGATTTCTGCTTTATGGTTGCGGGTGGGGCTGTGATCCTGGAGCAAGAAATTGAATCTACCAGACCAACGGGGTTTATTTATGTTGGGGTAGTGGCCCATTGGGCAAGGGTCACTCCCCTTAGGGGCTAATGTAATTACCATGTTTCAACTCCCCCATGGGCTAGTTTGGCATTTCTTTTTCAGCTGATTTGCCCCCCTGGGGGGAATCAAAACCCATTAGACACCAGGGATGTCATTTTTTAAATTATTGCCGGGAGTGACCCCTTAGGCAAGGCTCGCTCCCCTTTGGGGCTTTTTTTAAGGTCAAGCCTGAAGTCAGCATGCAAGCACTGCTCTGGTGAAGATCTGCTGTAGTTCAGTATGTGAGGGTAGCCCCGGCCACTCCCCCGCCCATATTTTTCATTGGCTTGTGACTTTGTCCTTAGTAAATGCTTCTTTCGTATTTGTTTATAGGCTTGTTAGTCCCTCCTTATTACAGCCATTTCGTCATTTGTATCCTCCCATGTCTACTGGCCCCTTTACTTGCTTGTTACCCGGTAGGAGAACTTTTTAATTATTGAGCCTGGAAAATGGTGTCTGCAGGATTTTTAAACACACACCAGGGTTTTGCATGCTGCGGGCAAGGTGTGTTGAGGGACAGTCTCTGTGGTGCGCCCTGGGAAGGCGGAGGGGCACTGGCTTCTGTTCCTGTGTTAGACGGTCTCTGAGCATGGAGGAGGCGGGTAGCAGGCAGCAGCAGCACTTCCCTGCTACCCTCAGTGGCATGGAGGAGTGAGCAGGCAGGATCCGGGCAGGTCACTCTGCAGAAGCAGGATCCCCAACTTTACAGCGGAAGGGCCGGGCTCAAAGGAACATGCAGTCGCCGCTCCGGTAATGCTCTGCCTGCTGCATGAAGCAAGAGGCGTTTGCCATTTCAATATGAGCAGCCGCGAATATGGTGAGGGGCTCAAGCCCAGCACGGGTCATAGAGAGCTTCCTGGGGGAACAGATGAGAGGCAAAGGGCGAGGGAAGAGTAATAGAGTAGAACAAGGCACACAAGGCTCCGATGGTTCTGCGAAACACAGGCGCCTCAAATACGCCCTTCAAGGAAGCAGCACACTCAAAAATGCATGGAGAACAGAGTCTCCTAGCAGGTCAGGTGGCAATGGAAGACGCGAGCTGGGTTGATTTTGTGGTGTAGAAAACCCTCCCCATAAATGACCCTTCCCCAGGGAATCTTAAGTCTGCCACACAGCAGGCAGCCTCCCTTAGTGCGGCTGTGCAGGATCATGGCTGATAAAATCAAAGCCTCCTTCAAGCCTCTCACCGGCCTCTAGTTGGGTCCCTCACCGTCCATCCGACTTCCCGGGAGGTTCTCACAGCTCACCGGCCCCAGCGGTGCCGAGGCTCACTTCCAGTCAGGGAAAGCATCTGGCGCCCTCTGCAAACAATTGCCTCCGCTCCTGCCGAACAGTGTGGCTTTTCAAACGAAAAAGAAAATGCTTTATTCAGCATGAAAATAATAATGTGTAAATGCGACTATTCACAAAGGCCAATGGCCAGTCCATATTATCAGTCCTTGGGGGGGACACATGGCCATGCGTCTCCCCCAGCTTGCCTGCACATCAGAAGACTCTGTGTTGTCGACTGGGGGGGGGCATCATGTGGGGAAGGACCAGGCACCCCAGGGACAGGAGGGGGAAGGGTAGGTGTGGTGCGTGCAGGGACGGATGACTCCACCACAGGGGGTGGTGCAGCGCCAAAGGTGGAGGTGAGCTCGGCACTGCACACTTCTGCCAGTTCTTCAAGCGTCTCCCCTGCACCCGGAGAAACAACAGGCCCCAAGGAGGGAGGGGGTCAGAGGGATGGGTTGCAGCGAGACTGGGGGAGGTGGTGGACAGGCTGGGGGACTTAACTCCTCTACCCATGGAGTGCCTTGACCGTTTCCGGCCAGGTGAACTAGTGGGGCTGAGTCCCAGCCCAGCAAAGTAGGCCTCCTTCTACGATTCTGGGGCAGGGGAGCCAAGGGGAGTGACATCGGAGGGACTGGGGAGTGAGTCATGTGGACGAGGACTGTGGCTGCGTGCCTGGCTGTGTGCCCCAGACCCAATGGGCGTGCCTGCTTCCCCCTTAATGAGCGTGTCAGGAGGTGTGCGCTTGCCCCTACGTGGTGGTGTGCTGCTTGTGTCTGGTGGGGTGCGTGTGTGTGGATGTCTGGGTGTGCTTGGGACAGGGATGGGTGTGGGACTTGTGGATGGTGCAGGGGTAGGGGGGGACGCAGCACTGCAGGTGACTCACTGCTGCTGTCAGTGACGTGTCCAGGGACCTCAGCAACATCCGTTGGTCAGACATCGCTGATGACATGCCCCCCACGTATGACACCATCTGGGTGAGCAGTCTGGTGTGGCCATGGAGGACAGTCAGGATCGATGTCTGCCCAACCTGCAACTGACGCAGAATGTCCACAGACTCAGCAGTGAGGGCAGCAGGGGGGACAGGGGCACGGGGTGTGGTGCCTGGCACGAAGGAGACATGGTGTTGCCTTGCACGGACAGAAGGGACCTGAGCAAGTGGGAGGGCGGTGATGGGAATGGAGGGGGCAGTGACGGATGGAGTGCTGCTGCCAGCTGTCGGAGCAGCCTCCGCCCCCTCAGGGAGTTCAGCCTCGGACCCGTCAGCCTCGTAGTCAGTGTTTGTACTGGGCAGGTCCTCCGCCTCACTCCCCACACCCTCGGTGCCACTTGAGTCTGCCGACTCCTCACCAGTGGTGGCACCACTGCTCGATCCCTCCTCCACGTCCATACCGGTGTCTCCCTCAGTGTCCTCCGATGATGCTGTGGGCAAGGTGAAGAGACAGGAAAAAATCAGTCACCTGTATACATCTGACACATGAGTCCAAACAAAATAGGCAACAGTGCATATCAGGAAAGGCATCATGAGTAACATCTAGAATACTCCCCACATATGTAGGCCCTGCACTCCCCAGTTGGTTGACTCACCATGCCACTTTGAAAAAATGAAAATCAGGACACAACAGCAAATAACTTGAAATCACAAGATCATGAGAAGCTAGTGTCTGGGATCAGTTGAGCACAGCAAGACTATGAAGGCATGCCACCTCTTGTTCACTGTGAACCAAACAGTATTGTCGCACCCAAGGCCAAATACCACATGCCAATGCAGAAGGTGTCCCCACACTCAGAGACCTGTGAGTACTTTGGAAACCCCAAAGAAATACATTGTGTTTCCTGGAGAATCACAACCCTTTACACAATGGACATGTCTAGAATGTGTGAATGTGGCACTCTGTGAACAGAACACACATGTGTCTGTATAGCAGAAGTCACACAAGGAGGTGCACACCAAACTTCATGTATACAGTCATTGTCTGGGCTGCCAGACTCATTCAAATAAGCCACTGTTAGGCAGAAATGGGGTATCAGTAGGTACATATACATGGCACCACGTTGGTCTGGATGACTTGACACTCGTAAGTTGGTATCAGCTACAACCAAGGACTAACCCAAATGCTACCACACTGTGGGAACATGTATATTTATGAACTCTAAACAAGTTTTGTGCAAACTGTGCCTTACTTTAAAATGTGCCAGCGTGTCCCTGGAAAGTGTAAAGGTGGTGTCTTGTGCACTTCCTTGGCAGACATCTGTCATGCAGGCACATCATTGTCCTTCACAACAAAACAACAAGGTCAAACATATGAAACATTGAGTCATGTTGACAGGTGTAGTGAGTGCCAATGGAGATTTTCTCTGAGTAACAACTTGAATAATGTCATTTGTCACATGGTTATCCGTCACCTGATTACACAGTTGGCTACACATATGACCTACTGACTGTCATCTGGAGTGGCACACATGTCCACACCCAGGACAATGCATAAGCTAATGGGCCTGCAATTGTTTAGCAAAAAAGCCTAGCTGTACTGTGGGGACACCCTCATGGCAAGCCAGAATGTACCCACAGATGTCAGCACACAAAGTCACAACTGTGTAGCATCTAAACCACACACAGGTGCCCAAAATGTACAAGCAGAATACATGATTGTCAAAAACTGACACAGGCTACGAAGCACGAACATTAAGCACTGGCCAACATCACGGGGGCACTGCACGGTGACTTTCTGTACTGCGAATTTTCACACACAAGTCAGAACTGGCAATGAAAAATCAGGGTTGAACATGTACGCCCCTCCCACACACACCCACCCATACCTGAATCAATGTGACTGATACCGATCAAGAAGTGACACCTCTTATTCAGGGTTACAATAACTGTGCTTGAAAACTAGCTTCATTAACACAGCATCACCTTGTAGGGCTGGCAAAAGATATTGGTCACAAACAAACATCAACAGATTGTTGTGAATAGCCACACAGGCACTGCCCAGTGTGAGTATGCACAAGCAAACTGGTGTATCCCTGTCCAGTGGACACATGTAGCACACATATGAAAAATAGTACCTAGGCCAGGGAACAATGCCACAGAGGCAAAGCCATGCTGAACCCACAGTGAATGTGCACAGTGTTGGATCACACACATGATTAGGAGGGCAGGCTGTGTCAGGGGACTGTAGTGGGCACACTGCTCTATGGTCCTGGAATGAGCTGACTGTAACAGGAGCAACTGTCCCGACACTATGCATATCTCCCACTCATGCACATCATGTCTGAGGCCACAACATTGGTAATGGGTGCCGTTCGTGGCTGGAGCCTTTGTGTGCCATTTTATCGGATCTTTTAACCTAAGGACCTGGCGAATGCTGACATAACGAGGGAGCTGCTAACATCTTCTAAGGTGACTGGTTGCTGAGGTAGAGCAACGGACACGGGACTGCGAGGACCAGCAGCCCCGTAATCTAACACAGATGTGGCCTCTTCCCGTACTCCCGCCCTCCCGCCCTGACGCCATAAGACTCCTCACGGCCCCCGCTTCGCGGGTGCCGTTCGTGGCTGGAGCCTTTGTGTGCCATTTTATCGGATCTTTTAACCTAAGGACCTGGCGAATGCTGACATAACGAGGGAGCTGCTAACATCTTCTAAGGTGACTGGTTGCTGAGGTAGAGCAACGGACACGGGACTGCGAGGACCAGCAGCCCCGTAATCTAACACAGCTGTGGCCTCTTCCCGTACTCCCGCCCTCCCGCCCTGACGCCATAAGACTCCTCACGGCCCACGCATCGCGGGACGCGCACGGGCGCGCGCCGGGCGAAGCCCGGGCCAAGGGCGGGCCCGTCTGAGCCCGTCCGAGATCGACCGAGAACGGAACGGGACCTTCCTCTAACAAGCATTGCCTAAAGAGAATCAGAAAGGGTAAGCACCAGGCCCTTGTGTGTAACGCTGTGGGATTTTGTGTCAAGTGGCTGCTAGTATTATCGAAGGATGGAAAAGTCTGCTAAAAGGGATGGTTTTACTACACAGTCGACTGGGGGAGCATTAATGGGAACATTGGACAACTTCCTGGTCCGGGTGCAATCAGTTCTTGCAAAGGATATCGAACTAACTGAAAAAAGATTATCTTTAGATATCCTGTGTGACAAGAGGTCCTCCTTAGGAAGTATGGCCAATCTAAGTTCACCACCTTGTGGACAGCCCGTTAGGTCGGATTCTATGACCTGTATATCTCCTCTGGAGGAAGAGCAAAATGATGATCTCATGATGTGTCCCACCCCTTTGATCGAAATATTGGACGATAATGCTGATGTCGCGAACAGCGCAAATCTGGTTCCGATTTCTAAGTCTCTATCAAGTATTAAGACCCGCTCTACTAGTAATAGAGTAGCGGCATCTAATCACCAACAATTAGCCCCTACCTTGAAAAAATCTCGTAGGGGAAATCAAAAGAATGTTGTTGGGAAGAAGCCTAACATTGATCACGTCCCTCCCCCTGCCACAAGGAGGGATTTACCCCCATGTCCTAAACCCTTATCTACTGAAACGCGGTCAGACATATCACTATCTACGGGGTCCATGTGTGAGGTAGAATCAGACCCAAAGATATTTTGGAAGAGACTTGAAAGAATCTTAAAGAACCTGTGTGACCCGATTTATGAAAGGCTTGGTTCGATCGAAAGTAGACTGACATGTATGGAACTTTCACTTGTAACGGCCCAACCCCGAGGTGGCAGGCAAGGCTTGGGAGTACCAAAGGAATGTCCTAGTGTAGTAGGCCATTGTACTGAGACCAATCTCACCGATAATAACACAATTGCGAAAATCAATCCCACTAATTCTAATGGATCTCATCCCACCCCAGCTGCCGGTAACCAACTCAGAGCCGAACATCCACTTCCACCCGTGGTAACAAATAGCCCTGGGACAGGCAGAGCTAATAGGGACAAGCCACCCCCACTTGCTCAACCTCTTGTGCAAGCTTCATCGGCCCTAATTGATTTACATCTGCCCCCGGAAGCCGCCCCTTATGTGGTGATCTTAACGGGGGTTCCACCTTTGACCGATGGAGCAAGAGAAACTTATGGGGACCTAAAGAACAAATGTACTTTTTGGCTCAATGATAAGCGACCATTGCCGATCCACATGCGAGCTGAAATCTTGTATGCTAGGCGAGTGAATTGGGTGGGTAGGAGTCCAAAGTCATTGAAGGGGGATTGTGTTGTCATTAACTTTAGGGATAGATGGTGCGTGGAACATATCTGTTCTTGGCCCCAAATCGACCCTTCTCCCATAATACGTACAATGCCATTGTCATTTTTCTATGCACCCATGTCCTTGCCCCTAGGTGGGATTATTTGTGGGGGCTCTCTGTTGAGGGGTAACGCTTACGAGGACCTAAGATCCATCAATAGATTCGATGTGCTCTCTGGGCTAGCGGACTGCGACTGACTGAATAAGGGTAGAGTATATCCTAAAAACAAAATGCTATATGCGGCCCCGACGACGTCGGGCAATCATGAAAAACTGCATGTAGTCACAGAGGAAGTACAGGGCACCTGCCAATGGGATCTCCCTAGAATAGCTGATGGAACTAATGCCAGTAGGTTTCATGATCAAGCTAACATTGGAGGGGCTGGTGAGGGAGGCTTACATGGTGAACTCCAAAATGAAAATCTAAGCAGTGAGGGCGCCCCTAGCCTTTCACAAGGTGTAGTCCCTTTATCTATATTAAAAAATGGGATGTCGGAATTAATCCCGCTGGTCATGTGCTGTTTCTATCCTGGAATGTTGCGGGTATTGGTTCTAAACTTCTTTCTCCTTTATGGGCAGATTTCATTAACAAGCATGATATCTGTCTTTTTCAGGAGACATGGGCAACAGAACCTGTATTCATGTTAGGCTATTTGAATTTTTATGTCCCTGCGGTTAAAAAATCTAAGGGACGGCCATCAGGAGGCTTGGTCATTTGGATCAAACAAAGTCTAGGGTGTAAAACTCAATCCATTCTAACTCAGAATAATGATATATTGGGAGTCAGATTGACCTGTATGCCAAACCTCAAAATCGACGTATACAATGTATATGTAAGGGGCTTACCTGGTGGGAAAATTTCTGAGGTGATGCCTGCACTAAGTACTCTCGTCGAATCTAATCCCATCGATGTGCTCCCACTCATAGCGGGTGATTTTAATACAAACTTTGAGCCTCTAGGGTCTCAAGATATGCTTCTAGTAGAGGATGAAGATCTGAAGTGGGGTGTTCCACTGCTTGAGACAAAGGCAGTGACTAAGTGGACTGAGGCGGCCCTGTACCTGAATGGGTTTTGCCTGAGCAACCAATTGAGGGCGGCTAACGGCAGAACCATATCAGATAGGACATGCAAAAAAACGTATGATAATGGTATCAGGGCAAGCAACATAGATTATCTCCTGGTTCACCTAAGGATGTGGCATACCCTTGTGGATATGGTGGTTGAGACACGTATAGAAAGCGATCATTATCCGCTAGTTGCAACTTTTAAATTAGGATTGGGCGATAGGGAGACTTATGGTCTGGAAAAAATGATTGGTCCAGCTGCTGTTTTATCAAATGATGAACGCCACCTTAAATGGCGTAATGTAGTTGAGCACCCTGATCTTTTAGGCAGTATCGAGTCCTATGTGGATGAGGCGTTGTTATCAATCATGGCAATAGGTAACAATTGTCAACCTCTAGTTGAACAAGAGATTATACATGAAAAACTAGTAGCCAATTTGAAATCATGCTTTTGTAGACCTTCTAAAGCAAAACAAGCCCCTAAACGTAAACAGGAGGATTGGTATAACGCCTCCTGCAAATATGCCCGCAGCAATTTGGGTCTCGCCCTTAAAACTAAGGATATGAGCAAGATTAAAATAGCTCGCAATGCACACAAAAAGACCTTATGGAAAGCAAAAAAAGATTGGGACGAGTGTGAGTGGCAAGACTTAAAAGCAGCATGCGCTGACAAAAACCAGAAAAAATCCTGGGATATTTTTAAATGGAAGAGGGGCGAAATTACTGACAGTCCTCATAATCATGTACCCCAGAATTCCTGGATAGACTTCTTTAAGTCACAATATTGTAAAGGTATCGAGGATGCTAGAATGCCCCAACGGCCGTTCTATAATAGCCCTGTGTTTACCACAGAGGAGGTTGACGCAGCCCTTGACATGGTTACTCAGGGACGTGCACCTGGCATGGATTGCATCCCGGCCGATGTATTTCTGTACAACAGAAAAAGATGGTGTTTATATATTACTCATTTAGCGAACGCCATCGCCCAGGGAATGAGTATCCCTCACTCCTGGAAGGGTGCCGAAATCGTCCCGATATATAAAAAAGGGGACAAATCGCTGGCTTGCAATTATAGGCCCATAAGCCTAATAGACGCTATGCAAAAAATTCTGGGCCGACTGGTTTTGGGCAAGATTCAGACCTGGATGGAAGATAACAGTATATTAAGTCCTTTACAGGCTGGGTTTCGTCCAAAAACAAGTACAATAGATCAGGTCTTCAGGTTTGTCGTCCTCTATTGGCGGACAGTCGTCCTAGAGAAAGGGGTTCTGTATGCTGTGTTTGTTGATCTAAGGGCGGCCTTCGACTTGGTCCCACGAGGCAAGCTGTGGAAGGTATTGGAGGAGTTGGGGATGGCGCCGGAGTTGTTGGCATTGGTGGTCCGCTTACATGAGAACAATTTTGCACGGGTCCGATGGGGGCGGCAGGGGGAGGTAACGGAGTCCTTCCCCGTGGAGCGAGGAGTTCGGCAGGGCTGTGTTTTGGCACCGACCTTGTTCTCGCTCTTCGTGAACGGGGTGGCTGAGTTCCTCTCCCGGGTCCCCTCGGATGCACCGGCTATGAATGGTACTCGTATCCCAGTTCTCATGTTCGCGGACGACACATTGCTGATTTCTAAAACTCCGAGTGGCCTGCAGCTCACCCTCCGATGCTTTGAAGAGTTCTGCTTGCTTCGTGGTCTGGAAATAAATGTTTCCAAGACCAAGTTTATGGTTCTTAGCGGCCCTAACCCGTGTAGATCTTACAAACCGTTCGGTGGAAAAATTGTAATGGGTGGC
Source organism: Triturus cristatus (assembly GCF_964204655.1). NCBI lineage: Eukaryota > Metazoa > Chordata > Amphibia > Caudata > Salamandridae > Triturus > Triturus cristatus. The sequence continues at coordinate 26,454,274 of NC_140593.1, read as the reverse complement.
TCGCCTCTGGAACAAGTCGACGCATTTACATATCTGGGAGTTACGATACAGAAGAATATGTGCTGGAAAAGCCAACTAGACATGTCAATCCTGAAGTTTCAAAAGCAGACAGGCTTTCTTATAAAAAGATTTAAAGCTTCGCACTCGCAGCCAATAAGCCCACTTCTAGAAATGTATTCAATGAAGATTCGTAGCTCAACATTATATGGTTCAGAGCTATGGGGCTATGGCAACAATCCCAAACGCTTGAATACAATGGAGAGCGAGTTTATACGTAAAATCGTTGGTGTACCACAAAGTACTCCCCTGCTACCCCTCTTTTGGGACCTCGGTCTAAAAACCTTACAAGACACTGCTAATTTGCGACCACTGTTGTATTGGCGTAGGGTTTGGTCAACTGAGGAACTCAGGCACTATGCCCTGGGATTAAAAGAAATAATGGAGAAGGACCTCTTTCATAAAATAGAATGGCTGAAGTCTATTAAAACACTACTTTTCAGATTGGGATGGAGCAATCTTTGGGATGACCCCCAAAACGCAGTTTTCCCTTCTAAAGATATTGTTAAAGCTAAGTACTGGGAATTCGTAGTCACGGAATCTGTTTCCAGGGGGAGTACATCCCAATTGACAGCTAGATACCTAGAGATTAAGGCCCTTCCTGGACAGGAACAATTCTGGGGCATGATTGAAGAACCGACTGATCGTAAATTATATTTCCAGTTTGGGATAGGTACCCTTCCCATTTGTACATTTACGTGCAAATGGACTAATGGGTCCCAGGATAAATGTCCTAAATGTAGAGACACGATTGAGTCTCTTAGTCATTTTATTTTCTTTTGTCCCCTCTATGAGCACCCTCGAAAAAAATGGGTATTACCGGTCTGTCGCCTTATAGGCATTCGAAGGTATGAGGAGGCACTAAGAATCTTGCGCTCAGATCCAAGCCCGACAATTGCAATAGCAATGGCTAAGTATATTAAGTGGGCTTGGACTATACGGTATAGACACTCTAATGTGAAAGTGACTAATGATAAGGCACCCTAATGTAGTCATGTTTTTATCATTTTATATAAACTTACTCATCAACCCTCACATGTAAAAACCTTTAGTCTTGGTCTTTTTGTGGTTTCGACTAATTTTTGATGAGGATGAGTTAATATTGTTGTTTAAAAATGAATTGTTTTAATTAAACTGGATGCCTAGGAACTAACATCGATTAGTAATCATGGAGTATTTCGTAATCTAGGGTGTTTAAGTGTAAAATCATGTGTTGAGTTTATTTTATTGAAGTTTCTTCACAAATCATGTTAATGCAACTGCTTGATGTGCAATACTTTCATGACTTAATTGTCGAATAAAGTTTTCAAAACGAAACGGTAATGCATGCTACAAGTCTGTTCATTTGAAACCTCACACTCCTATGTTGAGACTCAGCATCAGTGCCAACAATTATGCACCCCAAATGACTGAACAGGACAGGGCACAGGCAGACCACCCCCACACATGATGCTGAATGCAGTGTGCACCTTGATTAACTGGCATCCTAGATGACCATGTGCAATAGTGATAACACACAGACCAGGTAACACATGTCAAGGAGGGGAAGGGAGGAAGAACAGCACAGGTTGACTTGGGGGAACAGGATATGCACTGCACATATATACCCTGGCAGTGTATCCAGGCGACTGAGCAGCTACAAAAGCTGGCGACACACAACAAACACACATGTACCTACCCCCTTCCTGCTGCTGTAACTCCTGTATCTGCCTATCCAGGTCAGGGAAGACCACCGCCAGGACACGCTTCATCTGGTGGGTCAGTCGCCGGCGCCCGCCATGCTTGCGAGGAGGCTTATCCTTCAGCATGACCCGGGCGATCCTCCGGGTCCAGCACCGGATGTCCTGCCATCTCTTCCTCACTTGTGGCAGGCGCCGACTGCGACCCTCCACCGATTGCACGGCCTTGACAGCATCCTTCCAGATCTTCCCCTTCTGGTAGGCGGTTACCTGTGATGATGACAAAGTGGGACAACATCACTACACCTGCACCATGTCACAGAGACACACATTTGAACATCTTTGAGTGGTTGAACAGGGCATAGTATGCTGGCAAGTAATAGCACCTTAGTCATAGGAACATTTGCCAATGTGGACGCACCAGTGCACTACATGGCATAGTAAGTACACAGGTGGCATGAGGGGTGCGAACCAATCCCGGATCATGGCACACAATGTGCATCCCAAGCAACACAAGGCTGATGGACAGCACCACAAAAAGTCACATGCCCCAGGCCACTGACGAAACCTCAGCAGAGTACACAGACACACACATGCACAGATCAATAACCTGCCATTGGCAACAGTGGATGCAAACCTCACTCTGCACATGTGCCACTTGCCAGGGGGGTGTCACAGGTGTGGGGCTAGCTCAGCAAGTCAGACACACAGCACGGCTTACTTCTCACATCAGATGGGTTGAGCAGTTGCCTCCTCCATGCAGCTGTGGTGCAACACTCCACATGGACACTCACCCACATGACAAGGAACATTCACACACATCAATGTCCAGGGGGGTACACGTCATTTGGACACTCTCACCACTCTCACCACAGCTCCACTCAACTCACACACATCTGTGGGTGCAGTCACCTGTCACACCGGGGTGACCACTGAATCACCGCAGGACAATAGAACAAGAATGCCCAAGAGGATTAGCCAGGCTTAATGTGCCATGCACTATGCAGTGAATGTCACAGTAAGCACAATGCAAGTGAGGAGTGCACACATGAACTACATCAAGCCCTGCATGAGAGACATAAGCCATCCACCCCCCCCTGGGACCCACTCCAACCAACATTGCATGTCTGTCACGCCTGGACACAATGCCAGAAGTGACAGACACAAAAAAGGTGCACAGGCAAAGGTAGTGGAGTCAGCACTCACTTGCTCCCCTGGTCGACCATACAGCATGGGGCACCGTGGGAGGATCACATCCAGAAGGGCCTCTTTCTCCTCCTGGGTGAAAGGCTGGGCCCTCTCCACAGTCCTTGACATGGTGCCAGAGGGAGACAATACAGCAGCAGTGGTATCGACTGACATGTTGTGCAGGCAAGTGCCCTCTCATGGGTTCTGCCTGCCTTATATCTGCCTTGCTGGCCTATTTCATTTACAGGAGTACAGAGTGATTGGTCAGACTCATTTGCATCCTACGTTTCATCCAATCCCCTTAAACATACGCCAGTGACAGCATTAGCATTTTTCAAAATTGCTGCAGCATCTCAAGTCAACAACCACTTTGCAACAATGTATAATGTGGGCAGCTGCTTTTTCCAGACCACATGATGTAAAGTTTTGAACTTGAAACTCGGTATCCATGACAACCAGCATGCATTTAGGCCCTAATACTTGTCCCTTATGTGTCCCCATTGTAATTTTTGAATCCCCACACAGGTACGGTGCGTTTCACACGTACCCCTAGGGCACCATGACTACAGTGATACGGGCGGTACTCGCGCATGTACGGGCCATACACGTGTGAGTACGGGCAGTACACGCGTGAGTACGGGCCGTACCACTATAGTTGTGTTACCGTAGGCCATAGTGATACGGGCCGTATCCACGTGTGTACGGGCCGTACCCACTTGTGTACAGCCCGTACATGCGTGGGTACGACCCGTATCACTATGGCCTGCGGTAACACAACTATAGTTATACAGCCCGTACACGCGTGGGTACGGCCTGTATCACTATGGCCTACGGTAACACAACTATAGTGATACGGGCCATACTCATGCATGTACTGCCCGTACTCACGCGTGTACGGCCCGTACACACGTGGGTATGGCCCGTATCACTATGGCCTACGGTAACACAACTTTAGTGATACGGGCCGTACTCACGCGTGTTCGGCCCGTACTCACACGTGTACGGCTCGTACATGCGTGGGTACGACCCGTATCACTATGGCCTATGGTAACACAACTATAGTGATACGGGCCGTACTCACGCATGTACTGGGCATACTCACGCGTGTACGGGCCGTACTCACGTGTGTACGGCCCGTACACGCGTGAGTACGGCACGTATCACTATAGTTGTGTTACCATAGGCCATAGTGATACGGTCCGCACTCATGCATGTACGGCCCGTACTCACGCGTGTGCGGCCCGTACACGTGTGAGTACGGGCCATACATGCTTGGGTATGGCCCATATCACTATGGCCTACGGTAACACAACTATAGTGATACGGGCCGCACTCACGTGTGTACGGGCCGTACTCACCCGTGTATGGCCCGTACACGCGTGAGTACGGCCCGTATCACTATGGCCTACGGTAACACAACTATAGTGATACGGGCTGTACTCACGCGTGTACGGCCTGTACACACGGCCTCAGAGCGTGTGTACTACGTTTCACAGCTTGCACTGGTGATAGGAGGCTCACACGAAAGGAATGGAGGTGTCAGACTCCATCAAGGCTGTACATCAAGTCATTGTCAGTGCAGTCCTTCATGTGCAGGGCCTAGGTGTGTCAGATGTCTCCTCATGTTGTGTCACAATAGATATGTGATGAGCTGTTTACACATGTCATGTGTGATGGGGCACTACGTGGCACACTTCCCCTTCACACTTTGCACATGTGTGCATGTAGTACACACGTGTCAAGCACTGCATCACTGGTATGGCACAGTCACCAACACCTGCAACTGTCCCCTGATGCCAGGTACACGGATAATTACACCTGACATGTGACAACCAGCGTGCCACAATGTGACAATGTCATGTGTGTGTCATGTGTTCCCATGAGCTTGCAGTTGGTGTTCCGTCAACTCCATCTGCTGTTGCAGCATCCAACATGTGTCTGTGTGCATATGTGCATGACACACATATACGCACACCATGCCACATGTGGACTCACACGTTACATGTGTCATGATGGTTCGAAGATGACTTCCTGACATGAGGCAATATCTGCGCTGTCTCAATGTCTGTGCCATCAGGTTTTGACATGTACCCCTTCATGGGAATGTGTGTTATCTGTCCTTTTTCAGATGACATGTGACCTGTGCGTCTAGACTCCCGCCAGCTGTCTGTATGAGATAACATCCTTCAAATGCTGATATGTGGATGTCTGTCACTCATGTAATGTGTCTGGATGTTCACTTACACTGGCCCACAGCTATTTTAATGGCATGTCACGTCAGCATTGCCATGCAACTATTGTGGCTGGCTCTTCGTAGGAGTATCACCTGGCTGGCATACGTGTCCTGGATGTATTGCACAGACCAGACTCTGTATTTAGCAGATGTGTATTAGCTGTTGGACATGTGCTCACCTCAGTGACATTGGTGTGGTAATGTACTCACTATTCGTTATTCCTTCCAAATCTCTGCAGGGCACCGCCTCTTCCCAGACGAATGCTAGACCTGGATGCCATGCGTGAACATGACTGCATACGCAGATACTGCTTCTCGCAAGAGTTGATAGAGAACTTGACCCGCCGGCTTGAACCACACCTCCAACCACAGCACAGGTATCCTACAGCTCTGACCCCCAAGATGAAGGTGATGGCAGCCCTACATTTTTTTGCCACCGGCACGTTTCAATTGACCATAGCTGATGTTGGTGGCATGTCCCAGACAATGTTCAGCCGTGTCCTGCATGATGTTTTAGAAGCCATGTTGGTGCACCTGGATGAATTCATCCATTTTCCCACTCATGAGCAGTTGACAAGTGTCATGGGTGAGTTCTATGTCCTGGGAGGGATGCCTCACGTAATCAGTGCCATTGATGGGACACATGTTGCTTTGGTACCACCACTGGCACAGGAGGTAGCCTTTAGGAACCGCAAACATTACCACTCTATCAATGCCCTTGTGGTGTGTCTACCTAACATGTTGATTTCCCATGTCTGTGGCCGTTTTCCAGGGTCCGCACACGATGCCTACATCATGAGGCATAGCAGGGTGCCAGAAATGATGCTGCAGCAGCACGCGGAACGAGCATGTCTTGTTGGTGGGTATACTCTGTTAGTCCTGTGTTTAGCGCTATCTTTGTATCTTACGGCATCTCCTGACCCACTTCTTCACATGATGTTTCCATGTAGGGGACTCTGGCTATCCCAACATGCCATGGCTGATGACGCCTCTCCGCAACCCCAGAAAAGCCGCAGAACACCGGTACAACGACACCCATGGGCAGACGAGGCTCGTGATTGAGAGGAAGTTTGGACTCCTGAAGAGCAGATTCCGGTGCCTCCACAAGACCGGCGGCGCACTCCCATATGCCCCGGTGAAGGTCTGCAAAATCTTCCTTGTGTGCTGCATGCTGCACAACATGGCAGTGGAGAAGGCCGTGCCACTCATCCTTGATCCGGATGAGCAGGATCATCCACCCGTGGAGGATGAAGGGCTTGGGCACGGGGCAAGTGAGGATGAGGATGAGGATGAGGACATCCGGAGTCAGCTTATCCGCAACTTCTTCTCATAATGGTGAGTCCCTGTGTCTGAGTGTGCACGCTTTGAGCCTTGTGTGGCATGTGTTGCAATGTGTGTGTCCAGCTGACTGTGTGCTAAGTGACTTGGAGGTGTGTTCTGATGTGTCATTCAAGTGATGATGTCATTCAACACATTTTAGCTGGGACACAAAAAATTTTAAGAGCATGGTGACAACATCATTCCTGTAGAGTACATGTCCATGTCTGTGGATTACTAGCTCTTTGCTGACTTGTTGTGTGTCTGTCCTCCATAGGTTCTTGTGGCTGTCGTCTGCTCATGTCATCATTGCCCTCCTGCTATTCCTCATGAGTATTGCAACGTGTGCTGGATCAGTGGTACATGCACGGACATGGTGAAAAGTCATTTTGGGTAAGGAGTGCAGCAAGGCATTTTGTGGGTGGTACGTGTTTGTGATATGTGGGGACTGCTCCTGTGCATGTTGTGTCCCCATGCATACATGTCGACTCACCATGGGGCACATGACGTGTTGCATGGCTCCCATGAATTGATAGTCACCCTTTCCTGACAGTCATCTGTAATTGTTTGTGGATTTTGATTAGGCCTGGGCGAAGCACTACGCTACGCTCGCGTAGTTTGCGAAGTTTGCGCTACTTCGCACTACGCGAACTGCACGTAGCACAGTGCAAACACGCGTAGCGTAGTGTTGCGTAGTGCTGCGGTCATTTTTTGCTTGCTCGCGGTCCTCAACGTCAAGTGTGCGACCGCGAGCAGGCAAAATGACATCCCGGCGAGACTTTTTCCTTGTTCGCGATCGCAAGCATGGAAAATAAACCTCCCGGTGAGATTCCCAACGCGAGAAGGTCAGGTTTCTCATTGTGAGGGGTCGCGTATGCTCGCGACCGCTCGCGATGAGAAACTACCAGTTCGCGTTGAGAAAGCTGCCGCTCGAGTAAAAATCTACACGAGCAGCAGAAAACTACAGCTCGCACTGTGCAAGATGCCATTTTCAATGATTGCACAGTGCCGGTTGCTTGTCCGCACTGTGCAATCATTGAAAACAACATCTTGCACAGTGCGAACATGTTACTACGCAGTTCGCGAAGTGCTACGCGTAGCTTGCGTAGTGCGAACTTCACTTTGCGTAGCTTCGCGAAGTGCTACTTCGCGAACTACGCCCACCCTTAATTTTGATGAAGGCATCAATGTGTGTATAATGTCCCTCAGGAACATACGGGATGCTAATGGTGGACATAGTGTGGGACATCCCCATATGAGGCTCAATGGGGAATTGCAGACTCTCCGTGTGCAGCAAGGAGTGTTAGGCTCAACCCCTTCACTTGTGTGCCAGCTCAGTAGGATTTACCACATCTGTTTGTTGAAGGGTGTGTCCAGTGTAGGTCCCACATGGTCAGCCAAATGACCTGTGAGTCTGTTCCAATTGATGCATTTCCCTTGGTGTGAGCCTGAGTAATAAAGGTGTACATCACACTCCAAGGTGCCTCATCTCTGTCAATGCAGGTCTCTTGCCACTTTGCATGCGGCATATCTGGCATAGTTGTGGAAGATTATGCATAGAAGTCCATGTGTAGTTTAGCAACATGCATGCAGTTGCTCATGGATTAGGATCCCTATTGGGCATGAAGTACATGATCATGTATGTTTTGTGGCATGTTGGTCCACACAATGGGCCATCAACAGCTACTGAGGGTGTGTCTCCTGTGTGCATGTCGGCCTTCAGTTTCCTGATCCGGTGTCATGCTTCTCTGGTGATTGTGCATGTATTGTCTCTGGGTGTGCCATGTGACACTGGACACTCCTTACTTTCAACACTCGCCTATTGCAGTTGGCCTTCTGACATCCTAGTCTTTGTGTGCAAATTCTGGCATTTTGCAAGGAGATGCTCCTGCAGTAAGGGCCCACAGAGTATCCAGATTTGGCAACACACACGACTCAAAGATGCTCCTTACTTCCTCCCTCCACCCATTCATTTGGCTGTCCTCAGCTTGTCTATGCCACTGTTGCTGCCACGCGGTGGCAAAGGCTGGACCATCAGCACATGCAAGGTGCACATTGCACCACCATCCTGTCACACCAACCAGGTCACGTCCCTGATGCTCCCCACCGGCTCTGTAGCCCAGCAAGGGCATAGGAGGGGGACTCAAGGCTTAAGCATGTAGTATGATGTCATCGTCTGGCACATGGCACAGGTATCATCTCTCAGCATGTCAATCTACAAAGTGTCCAGGACCCCCCTCTCCACCATCACATGCGCACAGCACCTCATCATCAGCTCGTATGCCATTGACAGCCAGGTGCTCCACACCCTCAACAAAGACACAGACATTGGCAGTTCCAACCTTCAAGTATGCATGAGATCCATTGATGAATGGCTGAACACGAGCCACCTGAGGCTGGACTTGTACAGGACTGAGGTGATCATCTGAGGATTGTCCCCTTCCAGCTGGGTCAAGTGCTTGTGTCCCACCCGCAAGAGCCCTGCACAAGCACCCAGTGGCCACACACACAAGATGGTGTGCATCATGTTTTGCTCGCTCACATTTGCCATGCTAGTCCACAGCATCTGTACCTCATGCTGCAACGCCCTCTGCATTATGCACTTGATCCACAGATAGATCCACTCCAAGAAAAGACAGACCATCCCCCCCAGGTCCATGACAACATCCGTGTCAAATACTGCCCTGCCCTCTACAGGAGGAAGTACATCCAAACTCCAAGGAAACTTGTCCACATCCAGGGTGCCTCTGCACACCTCAACTTCAACACCCTGTGCCCCAGCCACCTCATCGTCCACCGTAGATAGCTGCAATGGATCACTGTCTGCTGCAGGATGACCTCCACACTCCACACCCACACTCAGGAGGCAGTCCACAACCCCGAAGCCAAACCATCCTTGTACGTCTGTCATCCTAGATCCCGTTGGCCCATTTCCGTGCATCCAACCTTGCCCTGGCCACCGTTCTTCACATCCACCGTACTCCAGCATACAGGACATTGTTCTCCCACCTGGCCACACATATCTGGGACTCCCTCCCCGGGAACCTCCACATGAGCCATGACCTCTACGCCTTGATGATAATCTCCCAAATAGGTCTGTCCGCACAGGTTTGCAAGCCCCCCCTCAGCAGCCAGAGGCCATCACAGGTGAGTGTTGTGCTCCATGCCTACATTGAATGATACCTTGTGACCCATGTGTGACCTGTACCAGACTCTGATCCCAGGGTATGGATGGCTGGAGTTAGTTCAACACTCAGGCATAGTTTGACATTTCCACACACATATGTTGTTGAATAATGCAAAATGACAGCAACGTCTCATGACCAAAGTAATATATTTATTTGCGGTGGGGTAAGTGTTTGGGTAGATGAAATTAGGTGCTCTACCTTGGGAATAGAATCCAAAGTTCACAGGGGGAGATGGTATCCTTGGCATTGGAAGTCATCAGAGTCCAGAGCACAGTGTTGGTCATCATTGGTCAGACTGTGACCAGCAAGTCCATGTGGCAGAGAATGTCATTGGATGAGGTGCTGCTGATGCGCCAGAGGGCCAGGTGCCAGGCCAGGTGACCTGGAAGATGTGGATGATCCGCTGACTCTCACGGTCTTTTCTGTGGACGACCCACCTTCCTCCGGGGACCCTCAGATGCAGGCCTTGACGATGCTTGGGACGCTCCGTCAGACGAATCCTCCTCCTCCTCCTCCCTCCCTGTGTCTGGTGCTGGTCTACGCCTGGTGGCACAGGGAGGGTTGCCCAAGCTTTGGGCGATCTGACGGAGTGATTGGCTCATGTCCCTGTGCACCGCCAGGAGCTCAGCCAGTCTTGCCTCCATCCGTCCTTGGTGTTGTTGATGACTGGCATGATGCTCGACCTGCAGGTTCTTTATCTCATCGAGGGTCCCCTGCATGTCTGAGAGTCTTGACACGAATTGGTTGATGCCTCTGGTGTCACGCCGGTATGTGTCCAGGATGTTGCGTATGTGTGATATACCGGTGTCCTGAACTGGCTGGTCAGGTTCGCGCCTCTGCCTGCCTCCACTCCCACCACCCCTGCCCACTTGAGCCTGGCCTGCCGTTGTGGGCACATCGGGTCTACGGGACCCCTGAGGGATGGCATTTGCAGGGTTGCCTGCCTCCTCCTGGGTGCCCGGAGAACCTTGTCACTCCTGGTCAGCCTGGCTCTATTCAGTGCGAGCAGGGCTCCTGGGTGTGTCCTGGGATGTGACAGGAATGGGGGTGGTGGTTGGCACAGATGTACCTGACGCAGGTGCTGTAGGGGCTTGGGCACCAGAGGGTCCAGGTTGGTCGGGGTCATCCACGGAGTGGTGAGAGTCGTCGCTGCCAGTGGGATCATCTTCACGCAGAGCCTGGGCCCCAGTGTTGGGGGGAGATCGACGACGTTGCCCTGTGTGTGAGAGAGAGACAATGTTAATGGTGTTTCATGCGACATCTATGTTTCATACATATTCAAGTTGACAGAGTTCCTCCAGGTAGTTGGATGTGCCTAGCATTCCTCTCAATGTCCACTTGGGGATGGGTACGTTGCGGGGTGACAGATTGGGATGTTCTCCTGAGTGTTTGACCTGTAGATTGTTGACTATGATGCTTCTTTGGCTATGGATTGGTCTTGTTGTGTCACATGTCCATTGTGAGAGTGGGTAAATCCGTTGCCTGCCCCGGGGGTGTGTGCTTGAGTAAGGGGGGGTGTGTGACCGGGCCTGCTGTTGTGTGTTGTGTGAGTTGTCATTGGGTCTCCCAGGTTATGTGTCTGTCCCCTCATGGTGCATGCTGGCACGACAGTAAGTGTGAGCTCATGTGCTAGATACCTGTGCTTGTGGAGTTGGTGTTTGAGTGTACAGTGGTCCCAGGAGGGCCTGGTGCTGCATACAGCAGGGCCAAGTGTCAGCTACCTTGTCAGTACTTTGCCAGTCCCTGTGCATTGTGCATGGGTATGTACCTATGCCATATGGGCTGAGGGCATTGGTGTCTGCGTCTCATTTTCACAATGTGTTGTGTGGGGCCCACCCTCCCAGCCTCCCGGACATCCAGTCTTGTGTTTGTGGTTGTTGTAGCCTTGGACATGGCCTTGCCTTGATTTGTGAAGGGTGCATGGAGACGTTAGTGGCATGAGCGTGTTTTTTGAGTGTGGTTGTGTGCGGTGAGTGCTTGGGGGAAGTTGCGTGCATTTGGTGTATATGTGGTGTGGACCTCATTGCCCCCATGTTACGTAAGTTGTTTGTGTACTCACCAGGCTCTGCGACTCCTTCGACTCCATGTACTCCCACCGGCGGTAGCAGGGCCATCACCTTCTCCTCCCAGGGATGGTAGTGTACGGGTCTGCGGGGCGGCCCACCTCCAGTGATGTTACTCTGGGCATGTTCTTCGTTCATTTTCCTCTTGACCGCCCTGCGCAGATCGTACCACCTGGCTTGGCATTCATGCCTGGTCCTTCAGGTGGGCGCAACAGCATTCACCTTATCGACAATCCTCTGCCACATGGCAGATTTTTCAGCTATGCTGGTCTGTCTGACCAATGTTCCAAACAGCTGTGGCTCGACTCTGATGACTTTGTTGACAAGGAGGTCCAGCTCCGCCGTTGTGAACTTTGGATTCTTGTCTGTGGGCATGGTGTGGGATGTGGGTGTGGGTGTGGATGGTTGTGGGTGTGTGGGTGTGAATGTGACGGTGTGTGTGAATGTGAAGAGGGGGATGTTTGTGAAGGAGGTTATGTGAAGGTGTGTGAGTGAAGGTGTAGTTAAGGTATAAGTTATGTTGAGTTGTTTCTCTGTGGGGTCTGGCAGCAGTGGGTCTGTTGCAAAGGCTCATGGGTTGTGTGTGTGGGCCCTTTTTATTGGTCCATTTTTGTGTGTGGCTGTGTTTGAATTTTGGTGGGTGTATTATAAGAGGTGGTTGTGATTTAGGGCCTCTGTTTGCATGTTTGGATGTGCCAGGTCAGTCATTGAGATGTATTTTGTCATGTAGACGTGTTTTGTGGTGTTGTGCGAGTCGATTTGACCCTCCTTGTGCTGTTTTACAGTGTCCTGGTTCTGTAAGAGTCTTTTTCGCGTAGGTACGGTCCGTACATACGCGATGCTGGGTGAGGGTGCTGGGGTACGGTGTTGGAGTGCGGCGCGTACATGCGGTGGGGGTACGGTGCGTACAGGTGCGGGCCTGGGGTACAGCGCGTACATGCGGAGGTACAGCGCGTACATGTGGGGGTTAAGGTACATACAGGGGGGGTATGGCGCGTACAGGTGCGGGCCTGGGGTACGGCGCATACATGCGGAGGTATGGCACGTACATGCGGGGGTAAGGCGCGTACATGGCGGGTGGATGGCGCAAACGGGTACGGGCCTGGGGTACGGCGCGTACATGGGGGGGTGTTAGGCGCGTACATGGGGGTACGGCACTTACATGGGGGGGTATGGCGCGTACAGGTGCGGGCCTGGGGTACGGTGCGTACATGCAGGGGGGGTTAGGTGCGTACATGGGGGTGTACAGCACGTACATGGGGGTATGGCGCATACAGGTGCGGGGCTGGGGTACAGTGCGGACAGGGGGGTAAGGCGCGTACATGGAGGGGTATGGCACATACATGGGGGGGGTACAGTGCGTACAGGTGCGGGGCTGGGGTACAGTGCGGACAGGGGGGTGTACGGTGCTGACATATTGGGGGGTGGGGGGGCTGTACGGCTCGTACACTGGCATAAGTTTACCCGTGTACATGTGTGCTACTGCGTTGGCTCCGTACGGGCCATTTTACGTGCGATTGTGTATTCGGACGGACGGTCGGGATCGTACTTGCGCGCTCAGACTTGTGTTTTACGATTTGCACGTAAAAATGTCCGGCTCCCTCTCGTACACTTTTCCCGACGATATTCAGACGTTAAAAATTTCCAACGCCCTCTCGTAGACTTTTCCCGACGCTATTCGTAGTTATTTTTCACATACGAATCGTACGTGGCCGTTTGTACGGTACTTGTACGACTCATACGTAAAAAAATACGGATACGGGTCGTACTCAAATTTTTTTTAACGGATCAGAATCGGCACCTAAATGTTAAAAGTTCATCAATAAAAATCATCCTAATTTCTCCTAATTAAAAATATTATCAACCTAAATTCATCATTCAGACATTGGGACTTCTTTGGGGCTTGCTATGTCTAGACAGAGTAGGTGCAGTTAATCCTCAGTCTTGGGTCGCTGGCAAGTGAGTGGCATCATTTTTGCTTTGTACTGATTGAGTTTCCCTTCTAGAATACTATATGCTGGTAGTTTTACTTTCTGTTTGATAAAGCCACACTTTGTTTATTTCTTATTTTACACAGTGTTGGTTATTGTTGACTTATTTTTTGTGTTACTTTTATTAGTAAGGATTATGGCTAACCCGAGGTTGACCGCTCAGCAGGTTGCTGGTTTAGTTTTTTAATCTTCCTTTGACCATGGTTCTGAGACTGGCTCTGCATCAGAGTAGAAATCCAAAATTCTGGCCTTCCATTTTCTGTCAGAGAGGAATCATCTGATGATTATGTCCCTATCAGTGCAGAGGAAGTGCCGCATTAAGAGAAGGACACTAATATGCCAATCGTGCAGCAGCAGGAATCTGGATTGCAGCCTGGGGCGGAAAGGTTTCCCATTGGAAATGCTGAACACTGGGTTGCCTTAAATAACTTGCAGCCTGTGTTGCCAGCCTTTAGTGGTGTCACAGGGTGTTGAGTCAATTCAATTCAGTAAAATCTTTATTCAATCTCTTTAAAACAGAGCACAAATTGACTCAGTGATTAACAAAGCACTCCATAACATAACAAGTTAAAATCCCAGAACGAGAGGAGGTACTCAAAAATACAATTAAAAAGATTTTCCAAAACATACGATGCCTTATGTGCCTTATAAACCAGATCCGAGTAATTTATATCAAATTGCTCAATTCCTACATATGATTATTACTTAAGGTATTATACCATCTATCAGCCTCGCGCCTTCCTCTTTTTCATACAGGCCCACAAGAAGGTGGCTACTGAGAAACAGACAAAAGGGCCTGGTAGGGATTTAAAAAAATAGAGTGCCACCCAACATTGATTAAAATTGTGGTGCCTGTAATGAAAGGTCTCAGATCTCCCCTGGACCAAGGTATGTACCGTCACTTTCCCAGGGAGAGAATATCAGTTCCAAACGTATGGAATATAACATATACACAGCACTTCCTGAGGTGGGCAAACTTTCAACACTCCCCCAAAGGCAAGGCAAGAAAACAATATATACACAGCACTTCTCTAGAGCGAAATATACTTTGCACATCATTTGCCAGGAGTAGAACAACTTCGTATAACAAAATTACCTGCTAGAAGGGAATTCACCCATCCTTCTACAACAGAATACTTGGCCAAGAAGAGTCCACACCTCCTGCTACAAGGAAAATACAAATTGGTATATCTGGGATGTATTTATTAGTAAATAGCACCACATGGTAAGCCAAATGCACCTATCATAGCAGACTCTAACATATCAATAGTATGATTGAAACACAATCAAGGCAAACATATATGTAGAAATATATATGTATGGATATAAGAATCAGAAAATAAGAAAGAAAAGAAAGAATCAGTAAAGAATCAAGAGACAGTTAGTAGCAGAGACACCTCACCTACTGCTACATAATTTCACCCCACTTTGCTGAAGGGGAGTCCATTACTTGAATCAGGTGAAAGATCAGAGGTGACACCATCCTCCACTCTTCCGTGACAAAACGTCTGCTCCACGGTGTGAACTTCCACCAGGCCAGTGTAGGCTCCCCTTTTTAATACAAATTCAAACACAACGAAGCTTCTAGCAAGCCTCGCCCCCTCGTTCTCATGAGAGCCCGTACCAGCCTGCTCCAAGGCCACTGCATCAGTTGATCAGGCATTTGCTATGGCTCCGAGACAGACCATGTACTTTCCTCTGATAAGAACCAGTTCTCTCTAGTCAGTAAAGTGCGAAAAACAGGAGAAGAGCAAAACATGCCCTCCCCACCTCTGTAGCTTCGTGCAGGCACAGAAAATAGATTCAGTCATGAAAATGGAGTTAGTTAAGCCATGCACACAAAGGCCCAAAGCAAGATGGAATCAGAAAAGCAAGAATGACATGAAACCATGTCAAAGGCAATAGTCAGCACTGCCATAAAGCAAGGTAAAGTGAGAAAACAGAATGACATTAGACCACGTCAAAGCCAATAGGTCAGAGTCATAATTCACCCAAATAACATTATACACTTAATCCCTCAGTATCCAACATTGAGCACATGTGTGCACCATCACCCACAACACTGCACCTCAACATCCCACACCTCCTATTCTTGGCAAGACTATTCTACTAAAAGACAGCAATATTACAGGACATAAGAGAAGCAGGCATATGCAAACCCATCCTACATTAAGGCTAGGGTAACATAACACACTTAAGTCAGTACAAAATGGTGGTGGTTGAGGGTCATCATAGGGTGTCAGACCACAAAAGTGGCTCATTCACTACAGGTGCCTTAAAACTGGTAGAAAAAGTATTCTCTTTTTGTTTTGTAAAACTCACAAAACAATACTAGTTGTAGGTCAGATTGAGGAGAATGGTCTTCGCAGGGTCACAGCGTCAAGTCTGAATGTTTACATGTTCTCTCTGGGTAACCTCACATCAAAGGGACGAGGTTCAGATGAAATGTCAGTAATATATATCTAAGCTGCAGTATTGCAGTGCGTGCTAGGTAGGAATATCCTCCCTTTAGTCTGAGGGGGGTCTTATAGTATGCGAGGGCCGCCTTTTGTCTATGACGCCTTTCCCTGTGGACATATTTATCCCTTGCAAGTAAGTCTCAATTAATTTCTGTTTTGAAATCCTCCAATATGCCGGTTGGTCCATAAATAGTTCTCCCAACCCAGTTGCTCTCAATTCTGATTCCACATACCTAAGACATCTGATCTTAATTTAATTGTCCAATTTCAAACAATCGTTAATTATGTTTTGTGGTAAATTGACTGTGGTCCTACGCAGTATAGAGAACTATAATAGAATTGGCGCTAGTCTAATGGTATCTACCATATAAGGTAAACCTAGTTCGATGTGTAGGATGAAATTTGAGTAAGAGGGCGGTAAAGACACACAAGATTTAAAAAAGCTATCTTCAAAGTATTTGGAGTTGGTTAATGTGCACCACACCCCAGACTCCCGCCCCATATGTAACTGCTGCCTTGTAACTGTCTTGGCCTGGTAAATATTTTTGATTGGGTCCAGGGGGCTGGCGCTCAACTTTTTGGAGAAGGCCTTGATAGCATTCAAGCTTCTTTCCATTCCTAATACTTTTGCCACTACCAGAATGGCCCAAGTATGGAAAGTGAACTAAAGAATGATGATGGGTTCAACCCAGATGTGTGGCTGGGAGTGAGTGTCTGAAAAGTTTCAGCGCTCCGTCCATCATCTCCTTGTGTTTGCTTCGGCTTCTGAACCCCACCACTCCTATGTCTCCTAGCTGTCGTATCTTTGGTTGGTTCAGGGCGGGTACAATGTTCAGACTCACTGATAGATATGTCAGCGGGCTTGGTGCAACAGGGGACATTTCCAGATGGCTTTGTGATGGATTAACAGATGGTGATGGTTGCTATGGCTGAGTGCTAATGTTATCATCATTTGTGTCCCTAAGGAGGACCTCATCTGGTGAGGAAGAAGTTCCAGCGATAAACGCCGCTCAGTTAATTCAATTTGATGCGTGAGTATGCTGCCTGCTCAAGTCAAGAATGCATAGAGCGTGGCTACAATCCCTCTGCCCACTTTCTCACTAAGAGCTTTCCGCTTCACCATTTCTCACTATAGGCAGTCGAACAGACACTACTGGGAGACCAAATGTATAGACACAATACCTTGTAAGGGCTCCAGATGTTAGAGTGGGGGGCCCAGACCAGTCTCCTCCGGGCTCCTTTGGGTGTGGATGGCCTGTCCTTGGCCCGGGCTTTGCCCGGGCGTGTCCCCCGCGTGTCCCGCGCTGTGGTGACACCTCGCTCTATAATACGCGAATACGCGAATCCAGCAGCAGAGTTGTCTGGGAGATGTAGTCCTCCCGTTGGGTGGTTGACTCCTTTCCAGTGACAGGAAGTGACAGGCAAATAGCAAATGGTTCTGCGGCGGCTACAACAGCCGCGGGGACATGGAGTGCTTCAATGCTCGAATCCAGCAGCAGAGTTGTCTGGGTGATGTAGTCCTCCCGTTGTGTTGGTTGACTCCTCTCCAGTGACAGGCAGTGACAGACAAATGGCAAATAGTTCTGCGGCGGCTACAACAGCTGTGGGGACATGGAGTGCTTCAATGCTCGAATCCAGCAGCAGAGGTGTCTGGGAGATGTAGTCCTCCCACTGGGTGGTTGCGTCCTTTTCAGAGACAAGCAGTGACAGGCAAATGGCGAATAGTTCAGTGGAAGCTACCACAGCCGCGGGGACACGGCACCCTTTAATGCACAAATCCAGCAGCAGAAGTGTCTGGGAAATGTAGTCCTCCCGCTGGGTTGTGGCGTCCTCTCCAGTGACAGGCAGTGACAGGAAAATGGCAAATGGTTCGGCAGTGGCTACTCATTGCCACAGGGTGCAGAGTCAACAATGAAACCTGTTTGTCTATGAATGTCTTTTGCTTATTCATGGTGTATTTTTGGATGAGACAGTTGACCAGACTCATTTGTATTTGAGGGACAACAGCTCTAGACTTAAGTCCCACTCTAGAGATAACTGGTAGACTCCCTCAAATCTGGATGAGTTTAAGGAGTTCTAGGGTTTATATTTTTTGATGAGATTCATTAGTAAACTGTCTTCATATTGGTCTACTAGTCCCTTGAAGGCAACTGCTATACTTCCTGCGCCCATGAATCATGCTTAAATCTGCTTCAGCTATATTCCTAAATGCATCAAGGTATGTAGTGAGAGCTGGGGTGTACTTGAGCCAACGCCAAAAGAAAAGAGGAAGTAGCTGTTCCCTAGAAGAAATGAATTTGATACCCTTGCCCCATCTTAAGGGGAGCAGAGGTGTGGTTTTCGGGAGGGAAAACAGGGATTCTCTGCTAAGCCCAGGACCAGATATATCCCATTACTCAGCCCCATATGGGTCACTACCTTCAGCCCTGGCCCTGTAAACCTTTAAAGCTGGTGAAATAGGTCTCATCTTCAAGGCACAAAATATCCTCTAGATGCTAGAAGCATGGTGGCATATGTTTAAACTCCTTTTCCTAACTTGGGGGACCCATTGCATGGACTGTGGTTAGCCTGACTTCAAACTAGTCAAAGGAGGAAACTCTGTCAAGACTATTTTCATCAAGTGCGATGGAACCCCTGAGTGACCTGTGGGGATTAATAGACACAAATCAACCCATGGTCATAACAAAAAGTAGCAAACTGACTAACCAGCATCTGCAGGCCAGCTGGCATTTAGAAAATTAGTAGAATATCATCTGCAAATAAAAGCAGAGGGTCTTTTATACCGGTAACCCTTGGCGCTATGCACGTTCAGATAAGCTACCACATGATTGAATAAGGTACTGGCAAATACACATCACTGCCGAACACCTATGTAGCCCGCAATCCAGTCCATCAACTTCCCCTGGCCCCCCCCAGCAAACCTGGGCATATGTTTCCTGGTGAAAATTAGCAAGGATACTCAGCAGAGCATGAGGGACCTTTTTCATCTTCAGTGTCTCCCATAGTTTTTGACACAGGACGAAGTAAATTACTTTGTCAACAGTAGTCACATCTCTTCTAATAAAGGCTTGAAAGTTAGACAGGGCATTGTGTTTGTCTGTCCAAAGATCAAATCTATCTAAGATCTGCCTGCAGAAGCCCTTTTGGGTCACATCAATAATGTGTATTGGCCTATAATTAAGAGGGGAGTCCTTAAAGCCCTTCTGAACAGGGACTTTTTCTGTTACTTTCTAACTAGCAGGAATTTCAGCACCTTCTAAAATTGCATTAGATATTCTCTTAATATAGTCAAAGAAAAACAAACTCGGGATCCCATTGGGTCTGGCAGCTTTGCCAAGGGCACTGCTATTGATAGCATCGTTGGTTGCTTTTACATCAAATGTTAGGTGGAGATAAGAGTCACTGACCTCATTGGGGAGTGGGGAGCTGGCCACCTCCCAGATTCCAACAGACGACCATAAAGGTCTGAGAAGTGCTTGAACGAGGTGTCTAAATTAATTGTGCTTCCTAAGTAGGACTTTCCACTCGTGCCACTATTAGCCACAATACCCCAAAACCTCTTATCATCCCTGGTCTTAGATACCCTGCGCTGTTGCCTGGGGCTACTTATACGTTTCTCTCGTTGGTCTTGTTAGAACTGGGGGTCTCTAGTTGGCCGAGGTAGGTACCTTAGTCCAAATAGTGACCCAAGCTTCTAAGTCAGGAAAAGGAAGGACATCTTCTCAGATAGTCCCTGCTCACCCCCTCGGTAGCTTGTAAGAATCAAGCAGTTCGTAATGCCAAAATAATGCAATTCGTAATGCAACAATCAGGCAGTCCGTAATGCAAAAATAATGCAATTCGTAATGCAACAATCAGGCACTTCGTAATGTAAAATTAATGCAGTTCGTAATGCAACAATCAGGCAGTTCGTAATGCCAAAATAATGCAATTCGTAATGCAACAATCAGGCAGTTCGTAATGCCAAAATAATGCAATTCGTAATGCAACAATCAGGCAGTTCTTAATGCAAAAATAATGCAATTCGTAATGCAACAATCAGGCAGTTCTTAATGCAAAAATAATGCAATTCGTAATGCAACAATCAGGCAGTTTGTAATGCCAAAATAAAGTACTCTTGCACCGATCACTGTGCTTTGGACGGTCTCTATGCCTCTCTTACAGCCTCGCGGTCAGCTACTGCCAAAATATGTCCCCAACACGGTTATGATGGAAAACAAAGTGCAGCTCCACACTCCGGCCCCGGTACTGCCACTCCTCAGCAAGTACGGGCCGTGATACGGACTTAAGCGGAGGCTCGTGCTGTGAAGATGGGAAAGGTTGAGAGCGTTTCTCTCGTAGCCCGCACCCCTCCCCAGGCCGCAACACAAACACGCTTGCTGAGCGTTACCTGGGGGGTACAATCTCACTCTCCTCTCCTCACCTCGTGGCTTGGGCCTCTGATGCGACTTTGTTGATCTTGGGCAGTGGAACACGGACCCCCAATGGTGATGGTTCGAGGTCTCTCCTTGGCAAAGGCAGGCTAGTGCCGGTGGCAGTGAATTCTCACAGCTCCCCTGGGGGTGCCGGTCCGGGCCGATGGCAATGACGATTGCAGCACTTCTGGCCACGCTGTTGATCGAAGCAGAGAACACGACCCCTGATATGGCTTCCATTGAAAGAATTGGCCCATACAATTGAAGAAATTTGCATGAATGGATGAAACCCCAGAGATTCTTTCATGCTGTGACTGTGGTGTGTCTAGATTGTGCAAAGCATGTAGGAGGGCTCTATCCATATTGGCCCTGGCTCTAGATCTAATTCCACGTTCAGCCATTTTAGTCTATGCCCATTGTTCAATAGAGACACACCAATGGAAAGTAAAATGGGAACACCCTACAGATAATTAAAGGGTTTAGAAAGAGGGCAGAGCATGGCATTATAATTGCTATAATTTCTAGGGACCACCCTCATGTCGATAAAGAAATGCCACGGAGGAATGACGATTAATATACAGTCAATCCTACTGGTCTTCCCTTGCTGGTTAAAATTAGGAGTTGCTTGGAGATCATAGTTTGTATGCCTGTTACATGCCTTTAACCTAAGCAAGAGTGTAATTGAGAGGAGCTGGTAAGCTACCTCAGTCCATCACTTAACGGGTTCAATGTCTAATGTGGCGTTCCCTCATTCCTCATCCTGAGGAAATATGAATTTTATGATCAGTTATGTCCCCTATCTTAGACCCCAACGGCTCCATGTATATGCTACAAGTACATGTATGTTCCCTCCAGTTCCAGTTATGAAGACGCAAATACATGTGCGTCCACCGTTAACATGTCCTCTTTCAGATCCGCCATGAATGGGTCAGATATTCCGTTCCTAAGTATGAAAGGCCACCGACTTTATGTGGTTCACTTTCCCCATTTTGCAGTTCAGGCGAGTAGGCCCTGAATTTTGCCATCAAGCCTTTTCCTGCCTTCTACCTTTGACAGCTCCAGTCTGAGCTCGCATCTGTATCCATGAACTTTGTCCTACTCCCTGCGCGGCTAACGGTGCCTGACTCGGCCTGTTGCCTGCCAAAAACTGTATTTCACCTTCAAGATTATCTGCTCCGCTCCTCATCCAATGCATTCCTGTCTAGTAGTTTAGGTAAACATTCTTCCAGCTACAGTGCAAAGGGCCCGGCTTCACTGTCCTCATGCAAGTAATTCATAGCCCCTGTTACCATGGAAGATTTCTGCCCCCCCTCGCTTCTCATGTAGACACTTAGACGCTTGTACACGCACTAACAGTCAGTATAGAATAGATTCCGTCCGAGAGACCTGTCCTTTTGGATAACACAGTTCTTTAAACATAAGATATTAGATATGACTTGGGATTTAGGTTGACTTGACCCCCCAGACTTCTGTCTCCACATGTAGAGCTAAATGTCAAGTCCCCTTCACCCTCTAGTTGCACGTCAATCACACGTCATGCGGCTGCGCGCGCATCTCTGCCAATTATTTCTGCTGACATTGCAGGATTCTCTTATGGATCCACCCACTTGTGACATCATGTATAATGACGTTTCTAGTTTACGCCTATATGTACGCCTTTTTTAGTTACGTATGTGTATTTTTATCTGTCTTATCAGCTGTTACGCCTCCTGCATCTGACTTACTGCAATTTATTTCATATATATATGATTACCTGTCAATAATGTATTGCCTTCCCTTCCTGAACCCTCGTGGTGATGGAATATGATGCCTATGATTCGAATCGTAATTCCTTTGTAGAGGAATAAAGCCTTTCAGAACCTCTAATACCACGGATTCTGCCTCTTATTTTACTGAGTTATTCTTACTAGATTTTACCGCATCAAAAATAGTACAGGTAATTAAATATTTACCACATAAATTGGCACCCGAACAGGGACACTTTCTCATCTCACGCGCCGGAGGTGCGTTGCAGGCCCGGTCTCCTGCCACAGCTGGACGGACAACGACGCGTACCCGCAGGATTTCCTGTATCTCCCTCCGGCCAAGCGGGGGTGACTGAGGCTGCGATCAACACCCAGACGAGGCGGTGAGAAGTGCGAAGTATCCCGACCAGAGCCTAGCTGAGAGAGCAAGATCCGAGGTATACAGAGGCCCACCAGGTTCCGAAGTTCCGCGTCGAGTCGAGTCCAGTCCGGTCCAGTCCAGTTCAGTTCCGAGGCCTTCCGTTCCGTGCTACCCGGTGAGTACCATTGCCGGGGAGGCATTTAGACGTGCACATAGTTTGTGCCGGTCAAGACGGGTTTGGGTACACAAATCCGGTCTGCACTGTTTCAGCAGTGTATCTGTACTGTTAAGCAGTATATCTAGTATGTCTTGTATATAATTCAGTATCATCTAGTGTTAGTATTATGCCAGTAACTAGTTTTCTATTAATTATCATTGTTCGTTAAATGTTAACTGTTTTAATACGTTCTACATATTGTGGTGTGAATGACTGTTCATTATTGTGGTTATTGTATTAAGTGTGTTCAAGACTAAGTAACCAGATCTCAAAATGCCGCTCTTTTCGAAATTAAGACTGATCAAAACTAGAAAAGGGGTACTCGAAGAAGCTGTTCCCATTCCACCTAGGGACACTCCAGGGTACTTTATGTATCATAAGCATGGCCTAGACGCCGTATTATTTCTTGATTTATGGGTGGACTACACCAAGGATTTACCGGAAAGTCAGAGGTGGCCCGCAGCTGGGACCTGGGATGCAGATTGCATCATGAGAGTAGAAGAAGAGTTATGGAAAAAGAAAGCCAGACAGTCACAGAAAGATGCCATTGAATTATGGCGTAAAGAATCATATAGACGTACAGAAAAAGCGCTCAGACAGGAAGAGAAAAGTAAGGAGAATTCAAATAAAGCCCGAGAAAATATATTAATTGAGGAAGGTACCCAAGTAAAAGCAGAACAAGTAGACAGACAAAGAAATACCCTTATGAATGGTATGTATCCTCTTCTGGCCGAAGGGTTACCTAAGGCTACCCCGGAAATACCGAAAGACTTGCCACCTCCATTGCTCCCGATAAAAGCACATCCCAAAGCACATCCCAAAACAGCAAAAGATGTTTTCCTTTCCTCCTATTTAGACGATGTAGCTCCCGAATATGCTAATACCACACCACACACACCGCTTGCCGATGGTGTTCAACGCCAAGAGACTCCGTCTGTATCCCCGCAACAACAAACTCCTACGCACATTCCCACAGGTCCGTCCGTTTCTACCGTTTTTCCCGCATCTACAATTTCGATCTTACATCCAACAAACCCTTTCTTGCCCAGCACCTCAGACGGTGCTACAGAAGGTACGACAGACATTTTTGCCACGCCGCCGCGAGGAAATAAATTGACCCTTAGAGATTTAGCACTCCAACGTACACCCCAACTAGCAACCTCCGACATGTTTAAAGACCATCTTGTGGATTGTAGATATGATCCAGTGCCTGGTAAACAGGACAGACTGCTACTGTCATCATTACGTATACGACGAGCTACAATGTATTTAACGACGATACCAGGAATGGTTGAGCAACTAGACAATATATATCACTTTGTCCAATCAGGGCGAGGCCCTGAAAGTATTAACGAAGCCATGGAATACCAGAAAGTGGATGTACAGAGACAACTGCTACGCTTTTTCATAAACTGCGTGATCAGGAACCAAGACAGGCCTGAGGTAGATTATGATACCATGCAGAAACTCGCCAAATGGGGTCAGAATATATCAGAGGGGAAACATGATAGACAGGCGTGTATAGTCGCCATGTACCGAAAGATCCGCAAAGAAGTAGAACGAATACATAAAGAAAGATTAGAGGCAGACAGAACTGAATCAGAGGGAGAGGTGGAGCAAGAATCAGAGATGGCCGCAGGACAATTAGAAACGATGGCTTATGTAGGTAGAGGACGATCTCGTAATAATACTAGAGGCTTTAATGATCCAATACGTCCGATACGCCCAGAATGTAACAGAAATTTCCAAACCCCTATATTAAATATAAGGTCTCCTGAACACTTATTCCAGGCAGCTGATAAATTACTCCGAGAACGAAGGGGGTATCATATGCTCGATTCTATGGATGAACAAGAATTAGCCAGGTCAGCAGTCCTATGGGCTGACAGTCCCGGAAAATACAGTGATAATGCACTAGCACACACGTTTTTGAACCTTACCCCAGACGAACAGCGTTTAGCTGGTATATACATGATACAACACCTCCTTATATTATATAAAAGCCAACACTCCGATCCTGGTCCCCTACCTGACATATTGACAGAATTACTCACGAATAGATGGAGAGGTTCAGGTACTGATTTAATTAAAGAAATTCTAGAATTTCGAAACCAGTATATTGTTTTCGTATGCCCAGAACATGTCTCAGTTCCCATTAAGGAAAGAACGACGTATTACATGGACAGACAGAATCCCTTACGCGAAGTACACCCTATCAGAGTTGATGACGATAATTTCCAACGAGTGTTTGTGTACACGCCTATAACTAAAATTGAATTATTAGAAATGAAGAAAGTAGTACCTAGCCATGACAAAGACCCAGCGGGTTTCCACCGTGAGATAAAAGACATGTTACTCATGGGAGAGTATACCTACCCTGACATAATGAAAATATTAAAAGTATTAATGCCTGCTGGTGTCTACGAAAAACTCAAAGAAAAGGATTGGGAGGTGGGAGACCAAAAGATAGATTGGACAGCATTAGAAACCGAAGAAAAAGCCCGAGCTCCAGGTTCAGGGCTTGGGGAAAAGACTACAGCACTACCAGGATTACTAGTGCAGGTACTGCCACGTTTATTAAGTACGAAAAAGGAAGACTGGGGTGCAATCTCAGCCTGTAAACAAAAGCAAGATGAAGACACTAGTGATTTCTATTCCCGATTTGAAAAATGTTTCGGTATAAATAGTGGCATAAAAGCAAGTAGCGAGTCATATCCACATCTGTTTGTGACAAAATTAGTTGAGAATTCCCTGCCCCAAGTTAAGAATAGAGTATTGAAATTCGAGAGTACCTGGCAAGGTAACACCCCGTCACAGATGTTACAAATGTTACAATATCACCACAATAGAATTAGAGAGGAACAAGAACATGAACACAGACGTATGAAAGACACGAAAATGAAAATGCTTGTGGCTCAGTCAGTTCCAGCTGACGGTCATAAAAAGGGTGATTCCACAGGTCCTGTAAAAGGGACATGCAACTATTGTAAACAGTCAGGTCATTATATACACGATTGTGCAGTTCTGAAACATAATATCGCCACGGGTAAAACCCAAGAGAGACCACGTCCACCTAGACAGGATCAGAACCAACAACAAATCCCTCAGCATGCACAATCTAGGCCAGCTCCGCAACAGGCAGCTCCACAACAGATCGTAGTCACATCACAGCAGCAGCCTATTGCTGCCACACAAGCAACAACGCAACAGATGTATCAGTATGCACAAGCAGATTATCCCGATTATCAGCGATACACATGAAATAGCCTAGAGAGGGAAGTTGGCTTACCCCTTATCGAGGTTCCTGTAGACCAAGAGGGACCTTATGTACATAGTGAACTATTAGGCCAAGACAGAAAGTTTTTACTTGATACAGGGGCAAGCAGAACAACTATACGACGAAGTGAAGTTCCAGGGGCACCCCTCTCAGGCTCACAGAATATTTCCCTTGGATTCTCAGGAAAGCCTATCATTAATGAAGTATCGCAACCCCTTCCACTCACGGTTGGTCCATTGACACGAACTACAGATCTATTGCTTACTAAATCATGTCCAGAAAACCTGTTAGGTATAAAAACTTTGAAGGCTCTAGGAGCTATAATATGTTGTTCTCCGGAAGGAGTAAGATTATTTTTACGTGACTTCAAAGGTCACTACGTGTCCAGAGACATGGATCACCGGCTGCAGAATTTACCTACACATTTATGGGCACAAGGCCCCACTGATGTTGGTTGCATGAACATTACACCATATCGAGTCACACTAAAAACAGGAGTGGTACTACCACGAATGCGACAATACAAGTTACCACCAGATGCTGTAGTGGCTTTACTGCAAATCATTGACGAGCTCATTGCACAAGGAGTGGTTGTGGAAACCGACTCAAATGTATGTAATTCCCCGATAATTCCGATTCTTAAAAGAACGGATCCAAAAGCTCCGCCAGTATATCGATTAGTTATTGATCTGCGCGAATTAAATAAATGCATTGTACCACAATACCCTGTGGTCCCAGATATCTCTTCATTGCTAACAGCTATTGATTCAGGAGCAACGTTCTTTACTGTAATTGACCTCAAGAATGCTTTCTTTAGCGTCCCAATCGATCCGGAAAGTCAATACTTGTTCGGATTCAGTTTAAATGGACGAAGTTTTAAATTCACACGCGCACCTCAAGGATTCACAGAAAGCCCCAGCATCTATAGCCAAGCACTAAAACGAGAACTTGACAGTATCCACATGCCAGTTAACACTGCCTTGCTTCAATATGTTGATGATCTGCTGATCACCGCTCGAAGCGAACCTGAATGTGAAAAAGCCTCACTGACGGTTTTACAATTTCTAGCCGAAAAGGGGCACAAGGTGTCCCCTTCTAAGCTGCAATTCTGTGTCCAGCAAGTTGTTTATCTTGGGCACTTGCTGTCCAAGGAGGGAAGACAGCTTACACCCGACCGCATCCAGTTAATTGCTAACATGCCACCACCCAAAACACAAAAGGAGGTGCGGGCTTTTATAGGCCTCACTTCATACTGTAGGCAGTGGATCCCTCAATACGCATTTTTAGCAAAACCACTCATTCAGTTGACAACACAGGAGGCAGCCACATCGACTGTCCTCCCTTGGACTCAAGAACATACACATGCCTTTGAAAGCTTAAAGAAAGATTTATGTCAAGCACCTGTTTTAGCAACACCATGTTACAATAAACATTTTACACTCTTTGTTACAGAACGCGAAGGTACTGCCTTGTCAGTACTCACTCAGGAACAAGCAGGATCACACAAACCATGTGCTTATTTCTCTAGTACATTAGATCCCGTAGCTCAAGCTCTTCCTGCGTGCCTGAAATCAGTGGCAGCAACAGCTTTAGCAATCAGACAAAGCGATACCATAGTATTAGGACATCAATTGACAGTACAAGTACCACATGCAGTAGAGGTTCTCTTGAACCGAACGCAAACACAACACTTGACTATAGCAAGACTTACTGGTTACGAATTGACATTGTTTCAGCCACACATAGAAATCAGACGTTGTAATACATTAAATCCTGCTACTCTTTTGCCAGTAAACGGAACAGACCCATTAGCACATGATTGTATTGAAGTCATTACTATCACGACGAAACCCAGACAAGACTTGACAGATATCCCATTGTCAGATCCAGACCTGACGTTGTATGTAGATGGTTCATGCATGAGAAAAAATACAGGAGAGTTAGTGGCCGCGTATGCAGTCACAACAGACACTGAAGTCATCGAAACAAATTGTATTAACACTTTGTCAGCTCAAGCAGCAGAGCTCATCGCTCTGACACAAGCCTGTATTCAAGCCACAAATAAGAAAGTCAACATATACACAGATTCACGTTATGCATTCGGAGTCGTCCATGACTTCGGCGTGCTGTGGCGAGAGAGAGGTTATTTAACTTCTCACGGTGCCCACATCCAACACGGACCCCTCATTCAAGCTTTATTAGATGCAATTCATCTACCCACTGCAATATCGATTATGAAATGCAAAGCCCATACGAAAGTTACTGATATCATTTCTCAGGGTAACGACCTAGCTGACAGAACAGCTAAACAGACTGCTCAAACTCACACAACTGACACGACAAAGACAATAGTTCCGACACCAACACATTGCATGACAGTTAAGGATCCCGCCCTTGATGTAATTGACATACAGACACATGCTACACCAGAAGAAATAAAGAAATGGACTGAATTAGGAGGGATCCAAACGGATCAAGGATGGATGACAAAGGAAAAATCTATATGGTTTCTTCCCGACTCCATGGTTCAGGTCATCATTAATACAATACATAGTCCAGCGCACCTAGGAGAGAAAGCTATGCTAGACAGCATTCAACACATTTGGTTCAACAAACATTTACGAGCAGCAGCTAAACAAAAAGTTCGTACCTGTATGATATGTTGTCAGTTTAACCCAGGTAAAAGCATTCCCGTAGAACAGGGTGGATTTCAACCTCCTGATCACCCTTTTGAAGTCCTCCAGATGGATTATATCCAGATGGAACGATGTCGAGGATTCAAATATGTTCTCGTAGTTGTCTGTGCTCTTTCCCGTTGGACAGAAGCCTACCCGGTTTCAGATTACACTGCCCCGACTACTGCCAAACAGTTAGTTCGAGAATTCTTCCCACGGTACGGTTTACCACGTGTTGTATACTCAGATAACGGCCAGCCATTCTCATCCGAACTGATGAAACACGTTTCACTTTTATTAGGTTACCAATGGAAATTCCACTGTGTCCGACATCCCGAGGCAGCAGGTCTTGTGGAACGTCATAATCAAACTCTGAAAATTAGATTGTCCAAAGTATGTAGAGAAAAAGGTGTCGATTGGGTAGTAGCCTTACCAGTTGCACTCTTTTACATGAGAATGGTAGCACATTCTCGAACAGGGCTATCCCCGTATGAGGTGATCTTCGGTAGACCACCAAATATGTGGGGGACGCCTATACCTCGCAAAATAACTGATGTTGACTGTAATATGCTGACAGATTACCTGGCTTCCTTGATGTCTGCACTACAATCTTGTCGTTCACAGGTAGCTGCAGCTTTTCCCGATAACACTGAGGTGAAGCCCCATGACGTGGTTTCAGGTGATCTGGTTCTTGTGAGGAATTTCGACCGGAAGACCCAGCTGGAGCCTAGGTGGCAGTCGCCCAAACTCGTCTTGCTAACAACAAGGACAGCCGTGAAGATCGAGGGACGTAAAGGGTGGTTGCACTCGAGCCATATCAAGAAATTTTATGGACTACCGTCCGATGTGAACACTCAGCCCTGCATTCCTTCACAGATTGACTCAAAACTCCCCTTGGTTGAACCAACGGAAAACAAACTCTATAAACTGAAACTAAGGTCTAGCAAGTCAGACAATTTGATTGTTTAAGTCCTCTCCAAGGTGAATCGGTTGAATTTGTCTCTGACATGTATCCTCTAGACCGAAATAGAGAGAGAAATAGACAGATACAGCTTAAAAAGCATGCGTATTGTAAATCTACTGCACAGTAACATTATTAATTTTGTTTTCTCTAAGTCTTCTGATCATCATCACAAGTGTATTACTACATATGTCTTACCCTATTTCTAAACGTGTTTACAATGCTACTGCTGAACATTCTTTTAGCGAATTACCCCCGCATGAGTTGTCTTATAGATTTGCGCTGCGCAACAACACTTTCATTAGTATGTTACATCATTCCCATCAGACCAGCAATGCTACCAATTGTTGGATATGTGGACGACTCCCTCCCTATCAGAACTATAAGGGAGTTCTGCCTCTCTTTCCGTATCCGTTCACACACAATGGCTCCTGTGGAGCATGGTTTCGTTTGATTAATTCCCTAGATTCAAATTCAGTAGTTTATCAAGACAACTGGGTATGGGGAATCCTGAACCTAGTTTTACTTAAAGTCTGCTACACTAACAAGGAGGGACTTCCCAAAAGAACAGGAACTGATCTAGAAAATGAAGTATATGGATTAGGTGTTTTTACACTTAACCTCATGATTCTGAATGTTGAATCCGAAGCTACACCAATCTTGCCCGCTATGTCAGTATTTCCAGTTAAAGGTGAATTATGTGTAAGAAAGAATGGTTCAATACACATGGGCCATAGTAAATGTACCATTGTAGTAGAATTTAGTGATCAAGGCAAGTCTACATTTAGAGCTTCTCGTCATTCCTACTTCATATGTGGCCAGACTGCATATATACGTTTACCTCTAGATTGGGATGGTACCTGTTACATCGCGTTCCTTCTGCCACCTGTTTTCCTAGCCCCTCCTGATTATCACAGAAATACCCATTTAGTACACAATAGACAACAGAGAGATCTCCCGATTGTCGATTACACTGAAACGGCATGGGAACAATACACAGATTTCAATAAAGGTTTCTTTCCCTATATAGGTACAGTCACTAATAGTAAGCTGATACGTAGATTAACTAGAACCCTGAAGCAGTAGTAAATGAAACTACTTCTGCCTTAGGCAACTTAACAGAGGAGCAGTCTGCGATGCGGATTGTTGTTCTTCAAAACCATCTTGTCCTTGACGTCATCCTGGCCGATAGGGGCGGAGCTTGTAGGGTCATCGGATCAAGTTGCTGTGTTTTCATACCAGAAAACTCGCCGTCCGTATATAAAGCCATAACTCGCCTTCATAAGATTGTAAGCCAGATACACCAGAGTCCAGGCACCTGGACTTGGTCCGGTTGTTTCTGGAGCGTGTTGTCAGCCTGGGGATGGAGGATCCTATCCTTCCTAGGTATTGGCTTTCTCATACTATTCAGTTGCTGCTTATGTTTACAATGTGGGCCAGCGATTTATGGTCTGTGTGCCACATCGTGTATTCCACATCCAAGTTTTCGCTCAAGATCCCGGAAGAAGAAAGAAGAACAAATGATGCTATATGAACAGATTGATGGATTGATGAAGATCGATATCTCCTGAGGGTCCGTAGGGGACAAGGAGGGAATGAGGAAATATGAATTTTATGATCAGTTATGTCCCCTATCTTAGACCCCAACGGCTCCATGTATATGCTACAAGTACATGTATGTTCCCTCCAGTTCCAGTTATGAAGACGCAAATACATGTGCGTCCACCGTTAACATGTCCTCTTTCAGATCCGCCATGAATGGGTCAGATATTCCGTTCCTAAGTATGAAAGGCCACCGACTTTATGTGGTTCACTTTCCCCATTTTGCAGTTCAGGCGAGTAGGCCCTGAATTTTGCCATCAAGCCTTTTCCTGCCTTCTACCTTTGACAGCTCCAGTCTGAGCTCGCATCTGTATCCATGAACTTTGTCCTACTCCCTGCGCGGCTAACGGTGCCTGACTCGGCCTGTTGCCTGCCAAAAACTGTATTTCACCTTCAAGATTATCTGCTCCGCTCCTCATCCAATGCATTCCTGTCTAGTAGTTTAGGTAAACATTCTTCCAGCTACAGTGCAAAGGGCCCGGCTTCACTGTCCTCATGCAAGTAATTCATAGCCCCTGTTACCATGGAAGATTTCTGCCCCCCCTCGCTTCTCATGTAGACACTTAGACGCTTGTACAAGCACTAACAGTCAGTATAGAATAGATTCCGTCCGAGAGACCTGTCCTTTTGGATAACACAGTTCTTTAAACATAAGATATTAGATATGACTTGGGATTTAGGTTGACTTGACCCCCCAGACTTCTGTCTCCACATGTAGAGCTAAATGTCAAGTCCCCTTCACCCTCTAGTTGCACGTCAATCACACGTCATGCGGCTGCGCGCGCATCTCTGCCAATTATTTCTGCTGACATTGCAGGATTCTCTTATGGATCCACCCACTTGTGACATCATGTATAATGACGTTTCTAGTTTACGCCTATATGTACGCCTTTTTTAGTTACGTATGTGTATTTTTATCTGTCTTATCAGCTGTTACTCCTCCTGCATCTGACTTACTGCAATTTATTTCATATATATATGATTACCTGTCAATAATGTATTGCCTTCCCTTCCTGAACCCTCTTGGTGATGGAATATGATGCCTATGATTCGAATCGTAATTCCTTTGTAGAGGAATAAAGCCTTTCAGAACCTCTAATACCACGGATTCTGCCTCTTATTTTACTGAGTTATTCTTACTAGATTTTACCGCATCAAAAATAGTACAGGTAATTAAATATTTACCACATAAATTGGCGCCCGAACAGGGACACTTTCTCATCTCACGCGCCGGAGGTGCGTTGCAGGCCCGGTCTCCTGCCACAGCTGGACGGACAACGACGCGTACCCGCAGGATTTCCTGTATCTCCCTCCGGCCAAGCGGGGGTGACTGAGGCTGCGATCAACACCCAGACGAGGCGGTGAGAAGTGCGAAGTATCCCGACCAGAGCCTAGCTGAGAGAGCAAGATCCGAGGTATACAGAGGCCCACCAGTTTCCGAAGTTCCGCGTCGAGTCGAGTCCAGTCCGGTCCAGTCCAGTTCAGTTCCGAGGCCTTCCGTTCCGTGCTACCCGGTGAGTACCATTGCCGGGGAGGCATTTAGACGTGCACATAGTTTGTGCCGGTCAAGACGGGTTTGGGTACACAAATCCGGTCTGCACTGTTTCAGCAGTGTATCTGTACTGTTAAGCAGTATATCTAGTATGTCTTGTATATAATTCAGTATCATCTAGTGTTAGTATTATGCCAGTAACTAGTTTTCTATTAATTATCATTGTTCGTTAAATGTTAACTGTTTTAATACGTTCTACATATTGTGGTGTGAATGACTGTTCATTATTGTGGTTATTGTATTAAGTGTGTTCAAGACTAAGTAACCAGATCTCAAAATGCCGCTCTTTTCGAAATTAAGACTGATCAAAACTAGAAAAGGGGTACTCGAAGAAGCTGTTCCCATTCCACCTAGGGACACTCCAGGGTACTTTATGTATCATAAGCATGGCCTAGACGCCGTATTATTTCTTGATTTATGGGTGGACTACACCAAGGATTTACCGGAAAGTCAGAGGTGGCCCGCAGCTGGGACCTGGGATGCAGATTGCATCA
This sequence comes from Triturus cristatus, assembly GCF_964204655.1. Lineage (NCBI taxonomy): Eukaryota > Metazoa > Chordata > Amphibia > Caudata > Salamandridae > Triturus > Triturus cristatus. The sequence continues at coordinate 26,420,800 of NC_140593.1, read as the reverse complement.
TGAGAGTAGAAGAAGAGTTATGGAAAAAGAAAGCCAGACAGTCACAGAAAGATGCCATTGAATTATGGCGTAAAGAATCATATAGACGTACAGAAAAAGCGCTCAGACAGGAAGAGAAAAGTAAGGAGAATTCAAATAAAGCCCGAGAAAATATATTAATTGAGGAAGGTACCCGAGTAAAAGCAGAACAAGTAGACAGACAAAGAAATACCCTTATGAATGGTATGTATCCTCTTCTGGCCGAAGGGTTACCTAAGGCTACCCCGGAAATACCGAAAGACTTGCCACCTCCATTGCTCCCGATAAAAGCACATCCCAAAGCACATCCCAAAACAGCAAAAGATGTTTTCCTTTCCTCCTATTTAGATGATGTAGCTCCCGAATATGCTAATACCACACCACACACACCGCTTGCCGATGGTGTTCAACGCCAAGAGCATCCGTCTGTATCCCCGCAACAACAAACTCCTACGCACATTCCCACAGGTCCGTCCGTTTCTACCGTTTTTCCCGCATCTACAATTTCGATCTTACATCCAACAAACCCTTTCTTGCCCAGCACCTCAGACGGTGCTACAGAAGGTACGACAGACATTTTTGCCACGCCGCCGCGAGGAAATAAATTGACCCTTAGAGATTTAGCACTCCAACGTACACCCCAACTAGCAACCTCCGACATGTTTAAAGACCATCTTGTGGATTGTAGATATGATCCAGTGCCTGGTAAACAGGACAGACTGCTACTGTCATCATTACGTATACGACGAGCTACAATGTATTTAACGACGATACCAGGAATGGTTGAGCAACTAGACAATATATATCACTTTGTCCAATCAGGGCGAGGCCCTGAAAGTATTAACGAAGCCATGGAATACCAGAAAGTGGATGTACAGAGACAACTGCTACGCTTTTTCATAAACTGCGTGATCAGGAACCAAGACAGGCCTGAGGTAGATCATGATACCATGCAGAAACTCGCCAAATGGGGTCAGAATATATCAGAGGGGAAACATGATAGACAGGCGGGTATAGTCGCCATGTACCGAAAGATCCGCAAAGAAGTAGAACGAATACATAAAGAAAGATTAGAGGCAGACAGAACTGAATCAGAGGGAGAGGTGGAGCAAGAATCAGAGATGGCCGCAGGACAATTAGAAACGATGGCTTATGTAGGTAGAGGACGATCTCGTAATAATACTAGAGGCTTTAATGATCCAATACGTCCGATACGCCCAGAATGTAACAGAAATTTCCAAACCCCTATATTAAATATAAGGTCTCCTGAACACTTATTCCAGGCAGCTGATAAATTACTCCGAGAACGAAGGGGGTATCATATGCTCGATTCTATGGATGAACAAGAATTAGCCAGGTCAGCAGTCCTATGGGCTGACAGTCCCGGAAAATACAGTGATAATGCACTAGCACACACGTTTTTGAACCTTACCCCAGACGAACAGCGTTTAGCTGGTATATACATGATACAACACCTCCTTATATTATATAAAAGCCAACACTCCGATCCTGGTCCCCTACCTGACATATTGACAGAATTACTCACGAATAGATGGAGAGGTTCAGGTACTGATTTAATTAAAGAAATTCTAGAATTTCGAAACCAGTATATTGTTTTCGTATGCCCAGAACATGTCTCAGTTCCCATTAAGGAAAGAACGACGTATTACATGGACAGACAGAATCCCTTACGCGAAGTACACCCTATCAGAGTCGATGACGATAATTTCCAACGAGTGTTTGTGTACACGCCTATAACTAAAATTGAATTATTAGAAATGAAGAAAGTAGTACCTAGCCATGACAAAGACCCAGCGGGTTTCCACCGTGAGATAAAAGACATGTTACTCATGGGAGAGTATACCTACCCTGACATAATGAAAATATTAAAAGTATTAATGCCTGCTGGTGTCTACGAAAAACTCAAAGAAAAGGATTGGGAGGTGGGAGACCAAAAGATAGATTGGACAGCATTAGAAACCGAAGAAAAAGCCCGAGCTCCAGGTTCAGGGCTTGGGGAAAAGACTACAGCACTACCAGGATTACTAGTGCAGGTACTGCCACGTTTATTAAGTACGAAAAAAGAAGACTGGGGTGCAATCTCAGCCTGTAAACAAAAGCAAGATGAAGACACTAGTGATTTCTATTCCCGATTTGAAAAATGTTTCGGTATAAATAGTGGCATAAAAGCAAGTAGCGAGTCATATCCACATCTGTTTGTGACAAAATTAGTTGAGAATTCCCTGCCCCAAGTTAAGAATAGAGTATTGAAATTCGAGAGTACCTGGCAAGGTAACACCCCGTCACAGATGTTACAAATGTTACAATATCACCACAATAGAATTAGAGAGGAACAAGAACATGAACACAGACGTATGAAAGGCACGAAAATGAAAATGCTTGTGGCTCAGTCAGTTCCAGCTGACGGTCATAAAAAGGGTGATTCCACAGGTCCTGTAAAAGGGACATGCAACTATTGTAAACAGTCAGGTCATTATATACACGATTGTGCAGTTCTGAAACATAATATCGCCACGGGTAAAACCCAAGAGAGACCACGTCCACCTAGACAGGATCAGAACCAACAACAAATCCCTCAGCATGCACAATCTAGGCCAGCTCCGCAACAGGCAGCTCCACAACAGATCGTAGTCACATCACAGCAGCAGCCTATTGCTGCCACACAAGCAACAACGCAACAGATGTATCAGTATGCACAAGCAGATTATCCTGATTATCAGCGATACACATGAAATAGCCTAGAGAGGGAAGTTGGCTTACCCCTTATCGAGGTTCCTGTAGACCAAGAGGGACCTTATGTACATAGTGAACTATTAGGCCAAGACAGAAAGTTTTTACTTGATACAGGGGCAAGCAGAACAACTATACGAAGAAGTGAAGTTCCAGGGGCACCCCTCTCAGGCTCACAGAATATTTCCCTTGGATTCTCAGGAAAGCCTATCATTAATGAAGTATCGCAACCCCTTCCACTCACGGTTGGTCCATTGACACGAACTACAGATCTATTGCTTACTAAATCATGTCCAGAAAACCTGTTAGGTATAAAAACTTTGAAGGCTCTAGGAGCTATAATATGTTGTTCTCCGGAAGGAGTAAGATTATTTTTACGTGACTTCAAAGGTCACTACGTGTCCAGAGACATGGATCACCGGCTGCAGAATTTACCTACACATTTATGGGCACAAGGCCCCACTGATGTTGGTTGCATGAACATTACACCATATCGAGTCACACTAAAAACAGGAGTGGTACTACCACGAATGCGACAATACAAGTTACCACCAGATGCTGTAGTGGCTTTACTGCAAATCATTGACGAGCTCATTGCACAAGGACTGGTTGTGGAAACCGACTCAAATGTATGTAATTCCCCGATAATTCCGATTCTTAAAAGAACGGATCCAAAAGCTCCGCCAGTATATCGATTAGTTATTGATCTGCGCGAATTAAATAAATGCATTGTACCACAATACCCTGTGGTCCCAGATATCTCTTCATTGCTAACAGCTATTGATTCAGGAGCAACGTTCTTTACTGTAATTGACCTCAAGAATGCTTTCTTTAGCGTCCCAATCGATCCGGAAAGTCAATACTTGTTCGGATTCAGTTTAAATGGACGAAGTTTTAAATTCACACGCGCACCTCAAGGATTCACAGAAAGCCCCAGCATCTATAGCCAAGCACTAAAACGAGAACTTGACAGTATCCACATGCCAGTTAACACTGCCTTGCTTCAATATGTTGATGATCTGCTGATCACCGCTCGAAACGAACCTGAATGTGAAAAAGCCTCACTGACGGTTTTACAATTTCTAGCCGAAAAGGGGCACAAGGTGTCCCCTTCTAAGCTGCAATTCTGTGTCCAGCAAGTTGTTTATCTTGGGCACTTGCTGTCCAAGGAGGGAAGACAGCTTACACCCGACCGCATCCAGTTAATTGCTAACATGCCACCACCCAAAACACAAAAGGAGGTGCGGGCTTTTATAGGCCTCACTTCATACTGTAGGCAGTGGATCCCTCAATACGCATTTTTAGCAAAACCACTCATTCAGTTGACAACACAGGAGGCAGCCACATCGACTGTCCTCCCTTGGACTCAAGAACATACACATGCCTTTGAAAGCTTAAAGAAAGCTTTATGTCAAGCACCTGTTTTAGCAACACCATGTTACAATAAACATTTTACACTCTTTGTTACAGAACGCGAAGGTACTGCCTTGTCAGTACTCACTCAGGAACAAGCAGGATCACACAAACCATGTGCTTATTTCTCTAGTACATTAGATCCCGTAGCTCAAGCTCTTCCTGCGTGCCTGAAATCAGTGGCAGCAACAGCTTTAGCAATCAGACAAAGCGATACCATAGTATTAGGACATCAATTGACAGTACAAGTACCACATGCAGTAGAGGTTCTCTTGAACCGAACGCAAACACAACACTTGACTATAGCAAGACTTACTGGTTACGAATTGACATTGTTTCAGCCACACATAGAAATCAGACGTTGTAATACATTAAATCCTGCTACTCTTTTGCCAGTAAACGGAACAGACCCATTAGCACATGATTGTATTGAAGTCATTACTATCACGACGAAACCCAGACAAGACTTGACAGATATCCCATTGTCAGATCCAGACCTGACGTTGTATGTAGATGGTTCATGCATGAGAAAAAATACAGGAGAGTTAGTGGCCGCGTATGCAGTCACAACAGACACTGAAGTCATCGAAACAAATTGTATTAACACTTTTTCAGCTCAAGCAGCAGAGCTCATCGCTCTGACACAAGCCTGTATTCAAGCCACAAATAAGAAAGTCAACATATACACAGATTCACGTTATGCATTCGGAGTCGTCCATGACTTCGGCGTGCTGTGGCGAGAGAGAGGTTATTTAACTTCTCACGGTGCCCACATCCAACACGGACCCCTCATTCAAGCTTTATTAGATGCAATTCATCTACCCACTGCAATATCGATTATGAAATGCAAAGCCCATACGAAAGTTACTGATATCATTTCTCAGGGTAACGACCTAGCTGACAGAACAGCTAAACAGACTGCTCAAACTCACACAACTGACACGACAAAGACAATAGTTCCGACACCAACACATTGCATGACAGTTAAGGATCCCGCCCTTGATGTAATTGACATACAGACACATGCTACACCAGAAGAAATAAAGAAATGGACTGAATTAGGAGGGATCCAAACGGATCAAGGATGGATGACAAAGGAAAAATCTATATGGTTTCTTCCCGACTCCATGGTTCAGGTCATCATTAATACAATACATAGTCCAGCGCACCTAGGAGAGAAAGCTATGCTAGACAGCATTCAACACATTTGGTTCAACAAACATTTACGAGCAGCAGCTAAACAAAAAGTTCGTACCTGTATGATATGTTGTCAGTTTAACCCAGGTAAAAGCATTCCCGTAGAACAGGGTGGATTTCAACCTCCTGATCACCCTTTTGAAGTCCTCCAGATGGATTATATCCAGATGGAACGATGTCGAGGATTCAAATATGTTCTCGTAGTTGTCTGTGCTCTTTCCCGTTGGACAGAAGCCTACCCGGTTTCAGATTACACTGCCCCGACTACTGCCAAACAGTTAGTTCGAGAATTCTTCCCACGGTACGGTTTACCACGTGTTGTATACTCAGATAACGGCCAGCCATTCTCATCCGAACTGATGAAACACGTTTCACTTTTATTAGGTTACCAATGGAAATTCCACTGTGTCCGACATCCCGAGGCAGCAGGTCTCGTGGAACGTCATAATCAAACTCTGAAAATTAGATTGTCCAAAGTATGTAGAGAAAAAGGTGTCGATTGGGTAGTAGCCTTACCAGTTGCACTCTTTTACATGAGAATGGTAGCACATTCTCGAACAGGGCTATCCCCGTATGAGGTGATCTTCGGTAGACCACCAAATATGTGGGGGACGCCTATACCTCGCAAAATAACTGATGTTGACTGTAATATGCTGACAGATTACCTGGCTTCCTTGATGTCTGCACTACAATCTTGTCGTTCACAGGTAGCTGCAGCTTTTCCCGATAACACTGAGGTGAAGCCCCATGACGTGGTTCCAGGTGATCTGGTTCTTGTGAGGAATTTCGACCGGAAGACCCAGCTGGAGCCTAGGTGGCAGTCGCCCAAACTCGTCTTGCTAACAACAAAGACAGCCGTGAAGATCGAGGGACGTAAAGGGTGGTTGCACTCGAGCCATATCAAGAAATTTTATGGACTACCGTCCGATGTGAACACTCAGCCCTGCATTCCTTCACAGATTGACTCAAAACTCCCCTTGGTTGAACCAACGGAAAACGAACTCTATAAACTGAAACTAAGGTCTAGCAAGTCAGACAATTTGATTGTTTAAGTCCTCTCCAAGGTGAATCGGTTGAATTTGTCTCTGACATGTATCCTCTAGACCGAAATAGAGAGAGAAATAGACAGATACAGCTTAAAAAGCATGCGTATTGTAAATCTACTGCACAGTAACATTATTAATTTTGTTTTCTCTAAGTCTTCTGATCATCATCACAAGTGTATTACTACATATGTATTACCCTATTTCTAAACGTGTTTACAATGCTACTGCTGAACATTCTTTTAGCGAATTACCCCCGCATGAGTTGTCTTATAGATTTGCGCTGCGCAACAACACTTTCATTAGTATGTTACATCATTCCCATCAGACCAGCAATGCTACCAATTGTTGGATATGTGGACGACTCCCTCCCTATCAGAACTATAAGGGAGTTCTGCCTCTCTTTCCGTATCCGTTCACACACAATGGCTCCTGTGGAGCATGGTTTCGTTTGATTAATTCCCTAGATTCAAATTCAGTAGTTTATCAAGACAACTGGGTATGGGGAAACCTGAACCTAGTTTTACTTAAAGTCTGCTACCCTAACAAGGAGGGACTTCCCAAAAGAACAGGAACTGATCTAGAAAATGAAGTATATGGATTAGGTGTTTTTACACTTAACCTCATGATTCTGAATGTTGAATCCGAAGCTACACCAATCTTGCCCGCTATGTCAGTATTTCCAGTTAAAGGTGAATTATGTGTAAGAAAGAATGGTTCAATACACATGGGCCATAGTAAATGTACCATTGTAGTAGAATTTAGTGATCAAGGCAAGTCTACATTTAGAGCTTCTCGTCATTCCTACTTCATATGTGGCCAGACTGCATATATACGTTTACCTCTAGATTGGGATGGTACCTGTTACATCGCGTTCCTTCTGCCACCTGTTTTCCTAGCCCCTCCTGATTATCACAGAAATACCCATTTAGTACACAATAGACAACAGAGAGATCTCCCGATTGTCGATTACACTGAAACGGCATGGGAACAATACACAGATTTCAATAAAGGTTTCTTTCCCTATATAGGTACAGTCACTAATAGTAAGCTGATACGTAGATTAACTAGAACCCTGAAGCAGTAGTAAATGAAACTACTTCCGCCTTAGGCAACTTAACAGAGGAGCAGTCTGCGATGCGGATTGTTGTTCTTCAAAATCGTCTTGTCCTTGACGTCATCCTGGCCGATAGGGGCGGAGCTTGTAGGGTCATCGGATCAATTTGCTGTGTTTTCATACCAGAAAACTCGCCGTCCGTATATAAAGCCATAACTCGCCTTCATAAGATTGTAAGCCAGATACACCAGAGTCCAGGCACCTGGACTTGGTCCGGTTGGTTCTGGAGCGTGTTGTCAGCCTGGGGATGGAGGATCCTATCCTTCCTAGGTATTGGCTTTCTCATACTATTCAGTTGCTGCTTATGTTTACAATGTGGGCCAGCGATTTATGGTCTGTGTGCCACATCGTGTATTCCACATCCAAGTTTTCGCTCAAGATCCCGGAAGAAGAAAGAAGAACAAATGATGCTATATGAACAGATTGATGGATTGATGAAGATCGATATCTCCTGAGGGTCCGTAGGGGACAAGGAGGGAATGAGGAAATATGAATTTTATGATCAGTTATGTCCCCTATCTTAGACCCCAACGGCTCCATGTATATGCTACAAGTACATGTATGTTCCCTCCAGTTCCAGTTATGAAGACGCAAATACATGTGCGTCCACCGTTAACATGTCCTCTTTCAGATCCGCCATGAATGGGTCAGATATTCCGTTCCTAAGTATGAAAGGCCACCGACTTTATGTGGTTCACTTTCCCCATTTTGCAGTTCAGGCGAGTAGGCCCTGAATTTTGCCATCAAGCCTTTTCCTGCCTTCTACCTTTGACAGCTCCAGTCTGAGCTCGCATCTGTATCCATGAACTTTGTCCTACTCCCTGGGCGGCTAACGGTGCCTGACTCGGCCTGTTGCCTGCCAAAAACTGTATTTCACCTTCAAGATTATCTGCTCCGCTCCTCATCCAATGCATTCCTGTCTAGTAGTTTAGGTAAACATTCTTCCAGCTACAGAGCAAAGGGCCCGGCTTCACTGTCCTCATGCAAGTAATTCATAGCCCCTGTTACCATGGAAGATTTCTGCCCCCCCTCGCTTCTCATGTAGACACTTAGACGCTTGTACACGCACTAACAGTCAGTATAGAATAGATTCCGTCCGAGAGACCTGCCCTTTTGGATAACACAGTTCTTTAAACATAAGATATTAGATATGACTTGGGATTTAGGTTGACTTGACCCCCCAGACTTCTGTCTCCACATGTAGAGCTAAATGTCAAGTCCCCTTCACCCTCTAGTTGCACGTCAATCACACGTCATGCGGCTGCGCGCGCATCTCTGCCAATTATTTCTGCTGACATTGCAGGATTCTCTTATGGATCCACCCACTTGTGACATCATGTATAATGACGTTTCTAGTTTACGCCTATATGTACGCCTTTTTTAGTTACGTATGTGTATTTTTATCTGTCTTATCAGCTGTTACGCCTCCTGCATCTGACTTACTGCAATTTATTTCATATATATATGATTACCTGTCAATAATGTATTGCCTTCCCTTCCTGAACCCTCGTGGTGATGGAATATGATGCCTATGATTCGAATCGTAATTCCTTTGTAGAGGAATAAAGCCTTTCAGAACCTCTAATACCACGGATTCTGCCTCTTATTTTACTGAGTTATTCTTACTAGATTTTACCGCATCAAAAATAGTACAGGTAATTAAATATTTACCACAATCCTCAACACTAGTAAGTGACTGACCTTTATCATCAAGTGGCTCAAAGGTCACGTTGAAGTCACCCACAAAAAATAAAGTCATGTTTATTAAAGCTCTCCCTCTGGGCAAAAAACTTTCTGTGTGTGTGATTCATCCGCTACTCATCCCACGATTCTAAATGTTATCAAAATAAAAAGTGTGATTATTCCATGCTAGAAGGAAGAAATGTTGTGGATTTCTGCTGATTCCAAAAGTTTACGTCACAGAAATGCAAGGAAAATGTGGAATATTAGGCAAAGTTTGAAGTTTACAAGGGCCTTTGGGAAGAAAAGTTTGGTGGAAGCCACACAAGTCTCCCCACCCTGATTTTCCTGAGGTGTCTAGTTTTAAAAAATGTTCAGGTTTGCTAGGTTTCTCTAGGTGCTGGCTGAGCTATGGCCCAAACTCCACAGCTAAACACATCCTAAAAAGAGGGTCGGCTTTCAGTGGAAAATTGTGATATGTGCAAGTTGCGTTTTGGGGATTTTCCTGTCAAAGGTACGTGCCCTACCCACATCAGAAAAGTACTCATTTTATCGGGAGACTTTAGGGAAATGGTAACTGGTAGAAAACTATTTGCTCCCTGCAGATTCCAAAACTTTCCATTAAAGAAATGCTTATGTCCATATTTCCGGATGATGTCACTCTGTATGTCAGAAATCCATGGGACAATCTGGACTCACTGATATGGAAATTAAACAGATTTGGCAGTAAATCCAGTATAACTATTAACTCGACAAAGTCCACCTTGTATCCTCTTATGGATGTGACAGAGGAATTTAACTCTGAATTTCCTCTCTGTTGGGCACAGAAATCTGTGAAAAATCTGGGGTTTGGAACTGCAGAAACCTCAACAACCTGTGGAAGGATAATTATGGGTGCCTGGTGACTTGGTTGGAAAAATGAGCGGGCGGGTTAGCATAGGCTCTCGCTGTCCTTGACCGGCAGGTTGGCCACCACTAAGCTGGTGGTGCTTCCTAAACACCTCTGCCTGTTTACTAACTTACAGCTCCCACTCCCATTGGTGTTTCACCAGAGGCATCACTCATCTTTGGGCTCCCTTGTGTGGGTGGGTCAACAACCATAAATAGCTTGAAGGAGGAGCCCACGAGAAACCCACAGCGGAGCGGCTTGGACTGGTTTGAAGCCAGAGCTCTGTGGGAACTGGAGCCTCATAGGAACCCGTGACTGTGATCACAACCACACCCATATCCTCACTCACAGTATCCGGGCTCAGTATCGAGGAGCTGACCCCTCAGGATCCTAGGGGCCCTAAGCAGGACCGCATCAACTTCTGAGATCCTGCTCCTTCCAATCCCGAGAACATTTTGGGAAGCTAGCCCAGTCTGTTGACCTCAATATATCAGCCTGTCACAAGCCCTTGCTTGGTCCTCCCCTCCTAGCAGTGCATAAGTGTAGGAGCCGTAGCAGGCTCCTCCAGAGAGTGAGCCCCAGGTGGTCCATGGAGGCGACCCGGCTAGGTCCGGGTGCAGGCTGCAGCCCAGCTAGTGTGCCTCACTTGTGCAGAGACTATGAAAGGAAGTGAAGGTTGCACAGTAGCTTAGTAGATATGCCCTGTGAAAAACACTAATAGCTGTAATCAACAGCCTTTAGTGTTACATTGCACCCACTCTCATCTGTTTGCTGGTCGTCTGCTGCCCGCAGCTTTGTCCGTTAGCCTGCTTGCTAATCCCTATTTGGTCCAACCAGGATCAGAGAACCTGGATTTTCCAGCACTTCAGTGACTTATTGGGGGAGAGGAGTTGAATCTGAGAGGAGAGTTGGTTGATTCCTCCCCCCTCTGTCGACCACATGCCAGTATGGGCAGCAGCAAAAAAAAAGGGGAAGAGGAGTGGTGTGCAGGTACAGTCTGGCAGGGTGGGGTGCGTGGAGCAAGCAGCAGCGCAGTGCAAGAGGGGAACAAAGGTAAAGGCCTAGGTGGGCCACAATTCATAGTGATTTATAGATATCAGAAATAAATATAAGATATGTCAGAAATTCACTGTTGATCTTGACCGTAAAACATAGAAACGCCCAGGCCTAGAGAGTAGTACAATGCAGGACCATGAGGGTGTCCGCCTGTGCGGGGCAGCGTTACAACAGCATACAAAGCAGCAGAAAAGAATATTGGGAAAAGTTGATCCTGTGACAATTTGTGGAGGGCCAGGCATACTAACTAGGGAAATTATAAATCTGCTATGTCCAACTGTGACCTGCCCTCTAGTTGGTCATCACCCAAATATTAGCGAAGAGAATCTTCCAAATGATCATACTGAGGCCTTTCATTCATCCATCACTGATTATTTTAAATCCTCAAAGAAGATCAAGGATAGTAAAATTGTCCTCAATATCCAAACAAAAATGAACAGAGCTACAACACCAATATAACTAAGCTGTATAAAATCAGTTCTAACAACACCTATTTTCCAACAACACTTTGGGGGAGTCTCAACGAAAAAATATACAGGTGTTGGAACAAGCCCACAAAAGCCATCTGAAGTAAGCAACGCAGCCTCTACTCAGGTACCGGGCTATCACCCTTTGGTCGTAAAAGCCCAGGTTCATGCTCCCTGTACCTCAACTATAACATTTAAGTCTAGAAATATAGTCAGTAGGACCAGGAATTGGACAATGGCAACCACTAATAATAGCAACGGATCAGTAAAAAGGTCTGAAAATGTTGATAATGAGGGTGCATTCTCAGATAGAGCGTAATTGGACTTAAGTCAGGTGATTAATATTTCATCAGGCACTGAGACAACCACAGGTGATGATGTATTCCTGCCTTCCCTTATATTGTCACCAGGCAAATTAGTCTAATCCAATCATAATAGGGACCTAAACTGTCAAATTACAAGACCAGAAGTGTCCTCAAGTCTAAAAAGTGGAATTAAAATAGATCCCTTGAGTCTAACACCTACAACAGGAAGAACAAACCTTTACTTCAAACCTGCTCTGATCCCTGAGGTAATAGACCTTGAATGTGCTCATATGCCGTACAAACTAGAGAATTACGACTCTGTGAATAATCCTTTAAATTCTGCTGATTTATCATTATTAGCTAAATATGACACAATGTTCTCGGTGAGAATAAGACAAGAAGAGGACTCTATACATTTTCAATCAGAAATATGGAACAGTTTGCTTAAAACCATGGACACTATAATCACAGCCCTGAACTACCATTCAGATAAATTGAATATCCAGGTGGATCTATTGAATATTCGGGCCCTTTATGTTGCATGGATCGATTCTAAATTACTCAACTAAAGACATTTAGTGGTAAGGGCTCAATCCGATAGAGACAATCAAATGATCACCTATACCTGTGCTCACATCATAGATAAAATATCCAATTTACTGTCAGTCAGTCAAAACTTTATTTCGGCTATATGTAGCCATAAAAGTCAAATACATGAACAACATTACATATAACTCATGACATGCAATTTACATACAATTAATGAGGGTGAATACTTTTCCATGGTTAAGCAATACCGGATAAAATATGAATAAGCATATTAAATTATCTAAAAGCCAGAGTAAATAAAATTAACAATGCTAAAACTGAGGTAGACTTGATAAGTTAAAACTATGCACAGGTTGATCCTTAATTCCTCCTTCTACAATTACAATTTATAACCAGAGCGTTTCCTGATGATATATACGTTGAGTAAAAATCTACTTATACCGTATACCATCACTTGAGAGGGATTAGATTTTAATATGCGCTCTGCTACTTTGTATGAATCAACCCCCATGTTTCTACAAAGGGGTTTAATCCAAGAGGTCCTCGGTTTCTTATAAGCAGTGCAAAAAAACAGTATATGGCGAATATCTTCCCTGGTCCCAAGAGAACACATGGTACACACATTCAAGCCATTTTCCCCAGCCCACCTACATGTATAGGAGTTTATCAATAACACCCCATACCTAAATTGTAGGTAGAGAGATTTTGCTAAAGGGGGGGCAATCTCATCCATAAATTCCTCAAAGTTAGGTGAATCTTTTACATTTAAAAAATTTTGAGAGAAAATACCTATACGAGAGCCCAAAATTATTTCACCATTAACATGGGACCAGAAGGTAACTTTAAGGAGTTTTTTGGAAGACTGAGTTAAATTGTGGGGCTCCTCCCAGAAGTTAAGGAGCCCTAATCTCTTGAGTGACGTAAAAATATACTTCAACCATGGGGTTTTCAAATACACATCCAGCTTAATCAATTCAATCAAACCAGCCTTGTAATCTCTCAGCTCAGGGGTTGACCATACTCTAATCAAATACAATAGTGGTCTTAATGAAGCTAAGTGCTCTGTTCTTTTAAGGTTGATATCTAAAAACAAGGGAACAACGGGAGTACGAGTCGGTACTTTAAGTAGACTCCGCACAAATTTATTTTCAATCAGCGCGAATTTAGTGGAGTTACAGTATCCCCATATCTCGGCACCATAAAGGGCTGTTGATTGAGCCTTAGCTTTAAAAACCTCCAGTGCTGGTGTGATGGCTTTGGAACTACTTGCTCCGTGAACTTTTAGTATAGGAAGTGAGTTTTGTTTGAGGGACAATAGACTTTTGTTCTGCTGGCCTCGCCAAGTCAATTTATTGTCCAACAACAAACCCAGGTAATTAAATCTTTCTACCTGTTCCAGTATACGGTTCTCTAAGAACAAGTTTTTCCTAGGCGTTTTTGTTGGGTTTAAAGCCATATATTTTGTTTTGCTTGGGTTGATTTCTAACCCCTTTTCCACACAATAGTTTTGAAAGGAATTAACCAAATTTTGCAAGCCTCTCGGGGTCTGGGAAAAAAGGATAGTGTCATCGGCGAAAAGCAAAGAAGTAATTGGTTCACCATCTAGCTTCGGGGAGTCATGGGCACAATTCCTCAAGTATGTTGGAATATCATTAATATACAATGAGAACAATGTCGGTGCTAATACGCAACCTTGACGCACCCCTCTATCTACGGGGATCGCTTTAGATAGTTCTCCAGCTTTTCCCCATCTAATTTTTGCATAGTTCCCTGTATGGAGTTTAATGAGTTCGTTTAGAAGTTCACCAGGAATATCTAGCTTCTTTAATTTGGACCACAACAACCTACGGGGGACAAGGTCAAAAGCGGCCCTTAAATCTACAAAAGCCACATAAAGACTACCCTGCCTTATCTTTACATATTTCCAGCAAATACACATAAATCTAAACACCTGGTCAACTGTACTTATTTTTGATCTAAAACCTGCTTGGTATTTGGACAATAGTTTTGTCTCCTCAATCCAATCTAAAATCCTATTTAAAATATGTCTGGCAATTTTTTTTTGTAAAACATCTATTAAACTAATAGGACGGTAATTGCTTGGCTCATGGCGATCACCTTTTTTAAAAATCGTTATAATTTCTGCCCCTTCCCATGATTCTGGAATTGGTGTACCGGCCACAATCGAGTTACTTAAAAAATTAATATATGGCCCCCACACTTTAACATCGTGTTTCAGTAAGTCACCAGGAATTTTGTCAGGACCAGGGGCTTTACCCATTTTAACAGCTAGTAGTGCCTGGTCTGTTTCCTCTAATGTAAAGTGCAATAATGTGGCACTACTATCTAAAATAATATCTACATTGTCTAGGGACAGATCATCCTTACTAATCGTATAAAGTTTAGAAAAGTGATCACACCAAGTCGATTCGTCCAAAAATATGTCCTTGGATGATCTACCCTTCTTATTCCCTTTAGAAATTAAATTCCAGAACGTGCTTTGGTCATGTAACTTAGCTGCAGTTAATAAATCGTCCCATAAATTAGCGTCCCATTCTTTTTTCAGCTTGATTCAAGGTATTTTTGTAGGCCTGTCTTGCACCTTTAATATCACATTGGCTCCCATTTTTTACTGCACAGATCAACTGTGATTTTGCAACCCTACAATCTTGGTTGTACCACTGATTTTCTAACCCTACATGGTCCATAACTTTATTAACTTCTTTTTAATAGGCCTTGCTCAAAAGGGGGGATAGTGCGTCGACCAACTTCAAATGTAAATCAAGAACTCCCCGGGTGCCTAAAAAAGGCATTTGGGTCGACCCAATGATTTCACTGAATTTATCATAAATGTTGGTCAGTGCTTCTTTTTTCCCCGCAATATAAGACCATTTTATGGCACGCCTATTGTTAGAAATCTGTGTATCTCCAATCGGAGAGTTTAATGGACCTGCTACAGATAATCTAAGAAAGAAGAGGGCGGAATCTAACCATAATTGGAGGGGAAAGTGATCACTCTCCAGTCTAGACTCGATATTAAAATCAATTAGTGATATCCATAAATTCCGAGAGGCCATTACAAAATCAATGTGAGACCTAAGGCTTCCCTTGAAATAAGTGTGAGCTGCTGGGGTATCTGAGGGGAAGCGGCCGTTACATGATCTTAAATCATGTGACACAGTCATCTGTAAGATCTGCGTGGCAGCTACTGTACTTTTAGCAAAGCTTAAAGCTTCCAGGGGCATTATGTCACTAGCCACATCTTGTTCATCAAACAATCTATCTAGAACCTGAATAGGTTCGTATCTACAATTAAAATCTCCACAAATTAGAAAAAGATCATTGTCTCCCAATCCCTCCAAGGTGGAATCCAACATTTCTATCACCTTGGATTCTCTGTTAGATGGGTATGGTCTATTGTATATGTTTATTAAATAAATAAGGCTTTTATTACTAGTCACAATTTTTAATCCTAGTAGATCAGGGCAGGAAATAGATAACTGGCTAACCTCTATTTCTAAGGACACCTTGACCCAAATGACCAGCCCCCCAGATGCTCTTCCCCTGTTTGACGGTGTCGCTTTAGAGCTAAAAGTTTTATAACCCACTCTATAGGGGGGATCTACCATCCAGGTTTCCTGAAGGACAATAATATCATGTCTATCAAAAAATAAACATACTGCAACGTCCAACAGGTTCCTAGAGAGGCCAGCAATGTTCCATGACAGTAGACTAACATTAGGGTTCACAGAAGTCCTTAAAGGAGGTTCCCTTAATTCAGTATCGTTGCTAACAATATCAAACACTGGAACGCTATCTACCACCACTTGGTGAACGTCAGTGTTGATTTCATCGCCTAAAGGCTTTACCAATGCTGGAATTAACCTTGAAGCTATAGCTAAACCAGCTACAGCTTGCTCTCCCCGCTTATCTCCAAAAGACCCAACTATAGGTAGTGGTTGCCCATCCAATGACCTAGATGGAAGTCTCGGTACCACCCTAACTTTAGAGTCAAGGATTTCACTACCATTTAAAATCTCTAGTTGGTGGGCAACCATTAATGGGAGTACAATTTTATTTTTACCGACCTCTGGGAGTCAATCATTTTCATCTAGGTCGCTCAACACTGTGTATCTATTCTCCATAGGAATTTCAAATGGTAATGGGTTATTAATACAAGTAAGACTTCCCCTAGTTGTTTTTTGTAATGGTCTATCTAGGTGTCTGTAGAAATAGCCCAAAGAATGTACACGCACAGCGTTTTCTCCTAAAACAAGAGAGGCTGCCCTTAGAAGGGTAGTTGCCACATGTTGGGGATGTCTAAAATTTATTATAACACAATCCCCCTTACATGTTTTCCTTGTGTTGCCTAACCATTCGACTCGTCTGGTTGACAATATTTGATTTGAAAAATTAATTGGAAAACCGCAATTTTTGTTTAACCAAGCAACTGATTTCCTCTTAAGTGAGTCATGTGTTTCGTATGGAGATTTAGAGGTTACAGGGTCAGGTGAAGGGACATTAGACAGAATAACCACATATGGTTCGCAGGCTGGAGGGAGATGAACGTAATTTGATTTATGAACAGTAACTATAGGTCCCTTGCGACTAGGTGTAACTGTTTTAGTTCGAGTACCATCACTAACAGGTTGCAGTAATCTCTTAGAACCAGTTAAGGTCCCCTCCTCTAAGGGGGGTTCCGAGGCAGTAAAAACAGGTTGCAATGGTACCTTAGGCAAAACAATAGACTGTTTTAATTCGTCTAAAAGACCACCCAGCCTCGATACCTCTATTGTCAGGGTTTCAATTTTATCTATGAGAGGCTTAGTCATAAGCGCTAGTTTTTCATCTAGAATTTTAACTATAGCTTCCGGGAGTGTAGAGTTCTCAACCTCGGTACAGAAAGAACACTAAGAGAGCGGGATCAACACTAGTACAATAAAAGCAACTAAATACAACAGTAAAGTAAATATCTTTTACAAGGGAGAGAAAATCACTTCGGCTCAGTAGGATCTATATAACTATCCCATTGAACACTCGACTATGAATTATAAGATGAGACTGACTATAACCATTCACGTTACTATACTTGCAATATCCTTTCCCTCAGTACAATCAAAGGGGGTAGCCCGACCCGACCTCTTCCGGCCTCCTAACGGCCACACAACGGCCCGCCCTTTGCCCGGGCTTAGCCTGGTGTCGCCCGCACGCGTCCCGCGATGCGGAGGGCAGAGTCAGTTTTGTAGTGCCTTCGGGCGCGAAAATGCGTCACTTCCGGGGTGGCAAGGATTTTGGGAAATGTAGTTCCACTACTCTCCCCCCACACAGCGGTCGCGTTTGTCCGGCGACTGCGGGAGGGAGACTCACAATCCCAAGAAGGCAGCCCCAAGGGTCAAAGGCACCGCAGGTAGGAGTGGAAGCACACCGATGTACTTTCTGGCTCGCAGCACAGCCAGTATGGGCAGCAGCAAAAAAAAAAAGGGGAAGAGGAGTGGTGTGCAGGTACAGTCTGGCAGGGTGGGGTGCGTGCAGCAAGCAGCAGCGCAGTGCAAGAGGGGAACAAAGGTAAAGGCCTAGGTGGGCCACAATTCATAGTGATTTATAGATATCAGAAATAAATATAAGATATGTCAGAAATTCACTGTTGATCTTGACCGTAAAACATAGAAACGGCCAGGCCTAGAGAGTAGTACAATGCAGGACCATGAGGGCTGTCCGCCTGTGTGGGGCAGCGTTACAACAGCATACAAAGCAGCAGAAAAGAAGATTGGGAAAAGTTGATCCTGTGACAATTTGAGGAGGGCCAGGCATACTAACTAGGGAAATTATAAATCTGCTATGTCCAACTGTGACCTGCCCTCTAGTTGGTCATCACCCAAATATTAGCGAAGAGAATCTTCCAAATGATCATACTGAGGCCTTTCATTCATCCATCACTGATTATTTTAAATCCTCAAAGAAGATCAAGGATAGTAAAATTGTCCTCAATATCCAAACAAAAATGAACAGAGGTACAACACCAATAGAACTAAGCTGTATAAAATCAGTTCTAACAAAACCTATTTTCCAACAACACTTTGGGGGAGTCTCAACGAAAAAATATACAGGTGTTGGAACAAGCCCACAAAAGCCATCTGAAGTAAGCAACGCAGCCTCTACTCAGGTACCGGGCTATCACCCTTTGGTCGTAAAAGCCCAGGTTCATGCTCCCTGTATCTCAACTATAACATTTAAGTCTAGAAATATAGTCAGTAGGTCCAGGAATTGGACAATGGCAACCACTAATAATAGCAACAGATCAGTGAAAAGGTCTGAAAATGTTGATAATGAGGGTGCATTCTCAGATAGAGCGTAATTGGACTTAAGTCTGGTGATTAATATTACATCAGGCACTGAGACAACCACAGGTGATGATGTATTCCTGCCTTCCCTTATACTGTCACCAGGCAAATTAGTCTAATCCAATCATAATAGGGACCTAAACTGTCAAATTACAAGACCAGAAGTGCCCTCAAGGCTGAAAAGTGGAATTAAAATAGATCCCTTGAGTCCGACACCTACAACAGGAAGAACAAACCTTTACTTCAAACCTGCTCTGATCCCTGAGGTAATAGACCTTGAATGTGCTCATATGCCGTACAAACTAGAGAATTACGACTCTGTGAATAATCCTTTAAATTCTGCTGATTTATCATTATTAGCTAAATATGACACAATGTTCTCGGTGAGAATAAGACAAGAAGAGGACTCTATACATTTTCAATCAGAAATATGGAACAGTTTGCTTAAAACCATGGACACTATAATCACAGCCCTGAACTACCATTCAGATAAATTGAATATCCAGGTGGATCTATTGAATTTTTGGGCCCTTTATGTTGCATGGATCGATTCTAAATTACTCAACTAAAGACATTTAGTGGCAAGGGCTCAATCCGATAGAGACAATCAAATGATCACCTATACCTGTGCTCACATCATAGATAAAATATCCAATTTACTGAATATGGTTGGTTCTTTATTAGATGAAGTCAAAGGAATGTCAGTTGAGAATAAACCAGAGATAGTAAATGTAATTAATCATAGCCACAGCCGTGTCATCAAAGCATCGAATGCCCAAACATACAAACAAGCCTCTCATGAAAATCCAAGTAAGGAGATGGATGGAAATGAGGGCATTAATATCAATGAATCTTGAGAGCACATTGACTTTCAGCAACCAGAAGTACAATTTATTAAAGAGGAAAAAAGAAGTAACATCCCCACAATAGGGCAAGGAAGTGATTTTAACAGCGTCCAAGTCTCTCTGGCTGCTCCTAATGAAAGCAAAGCTAATCAACAAAATGCAATGCACATCGGTGAGGCTGATCCTGTTATAAATATTTCAGAATCAATTCAATTCAATAGTTCTTTATTCGATGGTTAAAAATCATCATAAAAGAATACACGTTTATACAATTAAAACATTATTAAATCAGTATACAAAACATTGAATGACGCTATATATGTACAAATAATTCATTGCTCACGTACAATCCTCATGGGTGAGTTTCCTAGATCAAACCAATTAACAAATCTACAATCATCAAGATTAGTGCTGCCCTCTGGAGACTCTAAGTCTCAATGCGAATTTTAAAAAACTTATCACTGCACATAAAGTTAACGGGTCACTGGGCCTTTGTAAAAAAATCAATGCCTCCATGGCTCTAGTAAATCTTTCCTTTTTAAGAATGCCTTTTAAAAATCTGCGTCTGGGGAGACTGTACATAGGACATAATAATACAAAATGAAGGGTGTCCTGCGGAGACCTATTGTCGCAGCCGCAGGCACCCTTCTGCTCAATTGACATACTAAAACCAGCTGGATCAGCTAATAAATAAGGTAAAAAATTGAGCCTAAAACGTACCATTAAAAACCTCTCTTGGGCATTATAAAGAACACAGAGGTACGGTTCCATCCCACCAGTCGTTTCAAGCCTACTGTGGATGCTCACCGAGGGTTTGCTCCCTTCTATTTTACTCCTAGCCGCTACTCTTTGTTCCAGGAAGCTTCTCTTTAGTATTAGCTTATCCTGTGCTGTGATCGATAGAGGGTTGAGAAACATCTCTAGGTGACCCATATTTTCCAAAGTGTTCTTAATATAGTTGATCCATGGGATTTTCAAGTGTTTGTCTCTTTCCAAACAGTCTTGTATGATCAACCTACTCAGTGCAGCTTCAGGGTTCGTCCATAATTTAAGCCAGGCCAAAATTGGTCTAAACTTAATCAAATCCTCTATGTAGGGTCTTCCAAGTTCTTTGTGGGCAATAATAGCTGGCGTGCAATTGGGAACGTTCAGTATTGAGCGAAATATTTTGTTTTCTTCCCTTGCAGTCCATCCAGATTTATAAATCCCCATACTTCTGATCCATACATAGTTTTTGGACAACACATCGAGCCATACAAATTTATTGTTTGTTCTGGGCACCAACGGCCAACTTTCCTCCCATAGCCGGAAATTGCACCAAAAGATGCCACCAGTTTTCCACCTCTTTCTTGCACAAGGGATGTAAATTTTAAAGATTCGTCAAATAGCACCCCTAGATATGAAAATGATTGCACCCTTTCAAGAATGTGGGTGCCAATTCTATAGGTGAAACCGGTCAATGGCCTATGGCCTGCTGTCATTACATATGATTTTTTTAAGTTGACAGACAGGTCAATTGTCTCCATAAATTTAACGAACCCATCAATAAGAATCTGCAGACTATTGGGAGTCCGTGCCAGCAGGACCGCATCGTCTGCGTACAGCAGCACTGGGATGTTTCAGGTCCCAACCCTTGGGCAATCTGCTTTTAGGTTATTGAGGCATTGTTCCAAATTATTAATATACAACGAGAACAAAAAAGGGGCTAAGATACATCCCTGCCTCACTCCACTTGTGCAACTAAAAGATTCTGTCAGTCCCCCTTCTTTATTATACCGTACCCTAGCCGAGGTTTCGCTATGTAATTCCCTCAGTATATGAATTAACCCGGGGTCAATTCCGAGCTGGTTCATCAATGCCCATAACTTGTTCCTATTGACATGATCGAATGCAGCTGCCAAGTCCATGAACCCCAAATACATAGCTTCGTTGCTGGTTTTGGTGTACTTTGCTACCAGCATGTATAGGTTCAGGCATTGGTCACTGGTAGACCTGCCAGTCCGGAAGCCATACTGGACATCTGAGATGATATTATTGTCCTCGGCCCACTCAGTCAGGCGGTTCAAAATTACCCTACCCAAAATTTTGGCAGTGACATCTATCAAAGAGATGGGCCGATAACATTGAGGGTCATCTTTATTGCCTTTTTTGAAAATAGGGACTATAATGGCCGTTGACCATGATCGTGGCAAACCGGCCATTATAGCTGCGTTTAGCACTCTGGTTACAATAGTAGCCCAAAGATCCACTTGGCTCAGAAATAGGTTTGGGGGATCCCATCTGGGCCTGGGGCTTTGTGTTTAGTAAGTCCGTCGATACCCAATCTGATCTCTTCCAGGGAGAATACCACTTGATTACTCGCCGAGTTCGTCCCCTTCTCCTTTAATAAAATCTCCTTCCCATGATTATATAGACCCTCAAAGTGAGTGATCCACTGTTCGGGTAGGATATTTGAGGCGATCTCCGGGGCATTATTGTCTTGAAAACAAGGGGTGTTTATTAATCTCCAAAATTCAGTGATATCCCTGTTTTCAGATGCCTCCCTCAGGGACGCCCATGCTTCTACCTGCAGCGTGACTTTCCGTCTTTTTAACTCCTTTCTGTATGCTAATCTACATATTTTTACTACAGCCTGTTCCCTCGGGTTGCCACTCAGGGCCAATTTTAGATTCTTCAGTGCTCGAGTACAACCCCTGTCAAACCATTTTGGTGAGTTTGATGGGGTTTTCTTAGGGGTCTTGGCCAACAATAGTCCGTCCACCAAACACGTTATTTGGTCAAACACTTTTATAAGGCGAGCCCCTACCACCGACGGGTCTAAGCACTCATCAATAAGGGACTTGCCTTTTTCCATCAGGGCTTTGTAAAATCTGGGCCCGTCTATTTTTGGCCACTTGAGCCTCCTACCCTGTACCGTCACACATTCCATGATGGTGCCATCCACTGGCTTGATTTTTTGCCTTCCTTGATACCGGAGCTCCATGACCAAAGGGTTATGGTCACTAAAGGGGCTCCACTCAATATCTGCCTTGGAAATGTGATTTTTTAAACCTCTTGAGACAAGTATATAATCAATATATGACGAGCACCCTCTCCCCTTAAAAGTGGGGGGGAGAGTGCCGTCCGGTCCCAGAGTAATCATATCGATTGTGTGCTCAAGATCGTAGGAGTAAGTCAACTTGCCCCATTCCATGCCTCTAAAAGAGTGGCTAAAATGGGGACCCTTTTCTATGGGACATTTAGACCAATTAGCACTGATTGGGAACAGCCCCGGGCATAAGTGACAGTTCAAGTCACCCATAACTACTAACAAAGGGGCCGAAACACCCTGGGCTGGGACAAGTTCTTGTTTCAGCCTGACATCCAGTTCCTTCAAAATAGTGGAGTCAGTTTCCGAGGCAATGGCATTATACACATTGAACAAAACAAGACCGAACCCTTTATTTCTAAACCTCAGGGCCTGTATGTTCCATGTGAACCAATCCACCTTAGACCACTTGCCTTCTATGTTTAAATCAATGTATGTTAGCAGGCCACCCTTAGCCCTGCCCGAGGAGGTTTTCTGTGCAGGTGTGAAGAAACATTTATAGCCAGCTATTTGGAAGTGGGTGTTATCTGTGGCCCAAGTCTCTTGCAGGCAGATTATATTGAAAGAGGCCATGAACTGTCGCCATTCCTTGTTGTTAAATTTCCCTGCAATACCTGCTATGTTCCACGAGATAATTCTCAAGCCCTCTTTCTCCATGGTAACGGGCCCTACCGCTTCCAATTCTTGACTGATGTTAATTCGCCCCCCTGTTTCCTTTCCTAGGGATTGTATCTGTGTGTCACAAGCCTGTTTTCTTTGTTTAATGGCTATAGTAACTCGCTCGGGGGGTGTTTGTGCGCAACCCACACCAAGAGTATCTGGGACTCCTCGAGTTTTAACTAAGGTCATGGACCTGTCTCCCCCTGGTGCTGGATACCCATCTTCAGTGGGAAAACCATGTCCCAGAGAAACTTCCTCTAACGGGTCTACCAGATCAATTGTTGTAAGGTCCATATCATCCTGTACTAGGGAAGAGGGAGAGTCAAATAGTCAATCAATCTCCTCTAGTGACCTTAATGGGGTGAACCTATTTACCCAACACGAGTGTCCCCCATCCCATAACCCAGTTGCTTGTTGCAAGAGATTTGGGCCTCTATTTGAGCCAGAGTGTCGCCCCTCCACACGTCTCCAAACGCTTTGCTGTCCCTCTTTTAGTACCTGTTGCCTTGAATAAAAATAACTAAGTGACAGGGGCCTTATACTTGTCATGCATCCCGGGGGTCCCGGTCTCAAAATATGCTCGACCACCCTGCTGTCCCTAAAATTTGCAATGATACAGTTTCCCTCGATATTTTTCGGACTCCTCCCTATCCAGTTCACACGTCTGACCAAAAGAATTTCCCCATCCTGGTTGTTAGAAATTGGTCTATTCTGGTTAAGCCAGAAGATGAGTTTATTTTTTAACTCCTCATGGGATTCTTTCTGAGCCTCTTTTAGTTCTGGAACCCCTGCAAACACAACAACCAACGGGCACGCCTCAGGGGGAAGGTTTATCGTGGGGAATTGCTTATGTGTGAGGAAGGGCCTGTCTTCATGGGCAGCTTCCTCATTTAAAGGGCCAGCCGGGGGTCGAGACTGTGCATCTAACTTCTGTTTGCCTAGTCCATTGTCCGGGCACCGTTTACTCTCGCTAGAGGTGTTTTTACTCACCACTTGTCCATGAGGGATCGGGGGGTCATGTATTTGTGCTGAAATTATGTGTGTGTTCCTACTATCATTAAAATTATTCACCCTTTGAGTTACTGGATGGGTCTCTAAGTGACTAATAATGGTGCTTGCAGCACCTAATGGGCTGTCTTTTGACGCTCTATTTTTTAACTCACTTAGAATTTTATCCAGTCTGCTTGTCACCGGCTTTAATTGATTTATGATGAGTAATTCTACCTGGGCCTGAAGATCTAACATGATCTTATTTACCCAGCTTGGGGCCTCTGTTTGGGAATTTGTCTGTGTAGCTCGCTCAATCCCACTGGGGTTTCTATTAGTTGGGTTAGTAAAGGTGAAATGAAATGAAATGAAATGAAATGAAATGAAAACAATATTTAATAAAGCGCACTGCTGCCAAGCGGCTTCCTGGCGCTGGGGGACCTGGGTCAGAACTCACAGAGGGAGACACAGGGGACCTAAGAGGGGAAAGCTAAAGAGAAAAGAAAAGTTTTTAAGGCTTTACGGAAGTGGCTGAAAATAGGAATGGAGCGAAGATGAAGTGGGAGACTATTCCAGAACTGGGGAGCCAAGACGGAAAGACGAGTGCCCCCGGATCTGGATTTGCGGAAGCGGGGAATGTGAAGAAGGGAGAGAGAGGAAGAGCGGAGAGTACGACTGGGAACATAGGAAGAAATGAGGGAAGTGATGTAGGCAGGGGCCGAACGGGAGTGGGCGCGAAAGGCAAAGCAAGCAAGTTTGAAAAGGGATCTGAAGCGGATGGGGAGCCAGTGAAGGGATTTCAAAACCGGGGTAATGTGAGAGGATTTAGGAAGGGAGAGAATGAGACGGGCAGCCTGGTTTTGAATGGCCTGTAAACGTCGGGATTCGTGGGAGGGGATACCCACGTACAGGCCATTGCCATAGTCGAGGCGTGAGATGACTAAAGCCAAGACTATGGATTTAAGCGCGTCGGTGGTGAAAAAGCGTGATATTTTCCGAATAAGACGGAGGGAGAGGAAACATGAAGACACAACAGAGCTGATCTGGCTGTGCATGGTTAAGTCAGAGCTGACTTTGATGCCAAGGGTACGGACAGAGGGAGAGGGCGTGGGCCAAAAGAGGGGGGCCAATGTGCAGGGGACCAAGGGTTAGAGGGACCACCCGTGAGGACAAGTTCCGTCTTATCGGGGTTGAGCTTAAGATGGTTGGCGCTCATCCATTCCGAGATAAAGATAAGGGTGGAACTGAACTTGGGAATAGAATCAGGAGAAGAAGACAGATCAAAGACAAGCTGGAGGTCATCTGCGTAATTATATACAGAGACCCCCAGCTTGAGAAGAGAAGAAACAAGGGGACAGATATATAGGTTAAAGAGGAGAGGGGAAAGAGAAGAGCCCTGAGGAACACCACAAGAGACCGAACAGGAAGGGGCAGAGAAACCGGAGAGATGAACAGCCTGATGCCTATCCTGAAGAAAGGATGCTAGCCAGGAGAGGGCCGCGCCCCGAATGCCCGCTGCGCAGACACGGTCAAGAAGAATGGAATGGTCGACCGTGTCAAACGCAGCGGACAAGTCGAGAAGCACCAAGGCTTGGGGAAGGTTAACATCTGCCTTGCCCTTGAGTTCATCCAAGACCGCTAGAACCACCGCTTCTGTAGAATGGCCAGGGCGGAAGCCCGCCTGGTGGGAAGCTAAAAGGCCATTGTCCTCGATGTATGAGGAGAGGCAGGAGGTGACATGGGTCTCTAGGATCTTACCCAGGTAGGGAAGAAGGGAAATGGGACGGAAATTAGCTGGGAGGGAAGGATCTAGACCAGGTTTTTTTAGAATAGGGAGGACAACAGCAGATTTAAAGGAAGAGGGGACAGCACCGGAGGCCAGTGAGGAGTTGAGAAAAGAGAGGGGGGGACCAGGACAATTAGTGAAGAGGATTTTGAGGATCCGTGCAGGAACACCGTCCAAAGGAGAGCCAGATTTAACTTTAGACAGGTAGTTGTGAAACAAGTCAAGGGAGATAGGGGGGAAAGTGTCGAAGGAAGAAGAAGGGAGGGTAGCAGGGCTGGTGAGGGTAGGCTGAGGCACAGTAGGAATGTCAGCTTTAATTTTCGCAATCTTGTCAATAAAAAAGTTATTAAGTGACAGACAGAGGGGTTGGGAGGGAACCAGGCTGGGGGTGGAGCGATCAGAAGTAGCAAGATTGCGAACCAAAGAGAAGATTTCACGAGGTTTATTCACGGAGAGCGATACTCTCTCCGTGAAGTAAGAGGTTTTGGCATTAAGGACTGCTTTTTTGTAGTTGGTAAGGAGTTGTCTGTACTGAACTCGCAGAGGAGGGGAATACTGACGTCTCCAAAGGCGTTCCGCCCGTCTGAGATCAAGTTTTAGTGCCTTGAGCTCAGTGGAGAACCATTTGTGCGCGTCGTATGGACGAACCGCTTTGACCTTTTTAAGCGGGGCCACACGGTCACACGAAGCAGCAAGCCATGTACTTATGGCTTTGGCCTGAGATTCAAGGGGGAGACAAGTGAGATCAGGAGCAGAGGATACCAAAGAAAGTGAAAGGGAATCAAGATCGGTTTGGTTCCAGTTGCGGGCTAGAAGGTTTTTAGGGGGAGAGGGTTTGACAACCATACCTAAGTGAACAGAAAAAGAAATAATAAAGTGATCAGACCAGACACAGGGAGAGATGGAGGGAGGTAAAGCAAGGGGGCAAGACGACCAGATTTGGTCAAGTATATGACCATGCACGTGGGTCGGGGCTGTGACATAAGAGGTAAGATTCAGACATTGAAGAGTGACAGAGAAGTCTTTTGAAGAAAGGTCTTCCTTAAGGTCTCCTGGCCAGAAGTTAAAGTCACCAAGAAGGAGCACAGAGGAGTTGTTGACCACAAGGGTGGCCAGCAACTCCTGGATGGAGGGGGGCGATAGACAAGAACCACAGTGAGGGGGGAAGGAAGGTTGAGGGAACGGGCCACCAGGTAGTCCACATTAGGAATGAGGGGGTGAGGGAGGAGCTGAAATTTAAATGGCGACCGGACAATCATCGCCACCCCCCCGCCAACCTTGCCATCCGGGCGGTCAGCTCGGAGAGCATAGTAGGTGTCAGGGAGGATGGCTAGCAGATCAGGGAGAGAGTCAGAAGTGAACCAGGTTTCGGTCAGAAATAAAAAGTCTGGAAAATCAGTGGTTAAAAGATTAAAAAGTGCTGTCTGGTGTTTAACTGCGGACCGGGTGTTGAGTAGGTAGGCAGAGGCAACCGTAGGGGCCAGAGGGGAACGAGTAACCGGAGGGGAAATAGGGGGGAGAGGAAGGGAATCGGGAGAAACAAGAGTCGGGCGAAGTAAAGGAGAAGAGAGAATGCCAAGTGATTGTAGGTGATGAAGGGGGAGAGGGGCAGGAGAGGGAAAGGCAGATAGTGCAGTAAGTTGGGCAGCAGTGTAAACTAGGCGAGAGGCAGAGTGAGTGGCCCCTGGCTGAGCTATTAATAATCCTACGCTTTTTAGGAGCACATTTCTTTTTTATGCGTGTGGTGGCACGTTTGGTGGGGCCTGGATCCTTCTCGTGACTAATTAACATGGGTTGGGCACATGGAATGTCCCTCTCACTAGTTTCCGGGGAGCTAGGGGGTGAGATGAGCAGAATCTCCTGCTCCTGGTTCCGTGTACTTGCGACGGGGTCAGGGTCAGGGGTTAAGGAGAGGCGCCTCTCTGTGCGCTCAATTCCACTAGATACAACCCCTAGCGCTCTTTTTAACATGCGGTCAATGGCTGTGGGCTGCATTATAACTGGAATTACCGAGCTGATATCCTCTTTCTGTGCCTGGGAAACCTCGGCAATACCTCGCTTAGCTCTTAACGAGCGTGTCTGTGTTTTGCCAGCCATATTTCCCCCAGCTGCGGGTCAGTATCTATACAACTACCGTGGATGGTTTTAATCACCCACCTTCAGCGACACTGTCACTATGCCTCACATAGAGTTAATAAACCCAACATCCACATCAAGTCCGATAAGAAGTCACGGGAAAGAAAATTAGGCTGTTTTCTCAATTTCCACAATGTCTCAAGTGGTGTTACTCACATGTAGAGGTCCAAAACGATTGGTTAATAGGGTGGCCCAGCCCAGCTTCCTGCAGCCCCTGACGGCCACAGACGGCCCGCCCTCTGCCCGGGCTCAGCCCGGCGGCGCCCACGCGCGTCCCGCGACGCGGAGGGAGCCTCGGTAGATATAGCGCCTCCGGGCGCGTTTTCCGGCGGCAATGGGCGGAGCAAGGGAGGATGCTGGGGCCTGTAGTTTCCCCCTACTGCAGCCTCAGATGACAGAAGGCGGCAGGGGAAACAAACCACGAAGGATTTGGGGCTGCAGACTCCTCACGGGTGCACAGGATGGCAGGTAGGTGGAGCGCTATGCTCAGGATGATGGACTTCACAGCAAAGGCCCCCCAGAATCATTCTCTAGCACAGAAACACTTGTTCTCACTAAAAGAGCAAGGAAAAAACAAAGAAAAGCTCTCAATAGAATCAATAAAAACTCATGCCAACTAACCTAAGTACATCTCATTTCCCAAAGGAAAATGATCAGATTTTTCAATCATCTGAACAAAAGCCTCGCACAGTAGAAGTAGGGGGCAAAGGAACCGTAAATGTGTGAAGTTTGGATATGTTGGTTTCTCCTGTGGATGCCCCGGTCAAGCCAGTACTTCCCCAAAATGAAAAAGTTTCAAATAGTTGTGAGATTGGACATGGCTCTGCGCAAAGGCTTCTATCAGTAAATTGAGCCATTCAGTTATTGGCAGTGGACAAAAACAACAAAGCAGTTTAAGAGCCATACATGAAAATAAAACTACGTATTCACTGTTTTCTTCACCGACTGGTAAAAACTGATATGAAGTTAAATCTGAAAGAAACTGTGAACCCAGTCAAGTCGCTTCTGTAGAAGACAGTCAGAGACTCGAGGTCACAGGGTACAAATCAAATTACAATCACATCACTTTTCAATCATCGATCTATGAAGAAACCAACGGGGGACAGTTGTACCGACTCTCCTGCAAAGCTACTCTTTATTCCACTGTATGACTCAAGGGGCCTACACCATATTTTAAATTGCAGCAAAATACTGAAGCTCTTATCCTCAATCCCAGAGTTAAGCAACTTAACATCAGATGCCTTAGAATCAGTCTATTTCAAACAGGACGCTAAAATACTGAATTTGAGGAGACTTGAACCATATGGCGTAATGAGCAGATGACTAACAGAATTCTTGAATATGATCTACAATTTGATAAATAGGAGATCTAAATAGGAAGATGCACAGATAGCCAATATCCAACTCTGCTCCTTCCCAAGGCGGTGGAAAAGAGATATATCCCCAAAAACTTGATGTCAAATGGATATCATGGGGGAAACAATCATATTCTGAAAGGAGCAATAGGTCAGATATGCAACCCTGAGTTCTCTTCTTGCATTGAGATCACACGCTGCAGGTCGGGATCACAAATTTGTAAAGAATGTAATAAATATTCAGCCCCAAGAGATGACTGGGCCTGGCTCCCAAAAGCACTCAGCAAAGGGAATCTTCATAAGAATCTTGATGTGATAGGGTGAAGGTTGGGCAGCCTGGATTAATAGAAAGAACAGGCAAATATTACCATTTGCTCATGGAATGTTCATGGCCTTACAATGCTGTTATAAGACCAGGAGACATTAAATTTTATTCAGAACTTTAAAATCTTAATGTTCCACGTAACTTGGAAAATGTGCTATGAGCCCCTTGTTGTTCATCTGCTTATGGCCATGCAAAAGGTGGGCTTTCTGTTTATGTGTCATTGGATCTGGATGTCAGCTATCATGTATTTGAAATCCAATTGGATTTGCTATTATGCATCAAGGTTGAATTTAAATTACTAATTACTTTTCTAACCGCTTATTTGAGTATAAGAAGAGCAGTAAAGACAATGCAGCTTACCATCCTATGGGAAATAATTAACACGTTATCCTATCAATATCCTGCAATCAGTCTTATTATTTTGGGAGATTTTAATAAGCACATGTTTACTGGGAACTCAAAGAAGGTAGACACAGTTCTATCTAAGATGTTTTATTCCCAGTTACACAAATGTTATCTTATTCTGCTACAGGAGGATACCCAACATAATATGGCTGGTGCTCTAACATTTAAAAACTCACAAAAACATTATATCTAGGCCTGGGCGAAGCACTACGCTACGCTCGCGTAGTTTGCGAAGTTCGCGCTACTTCGCACTACGCGAACTGCACGTAGCACAGTGCGAACACGCGTAGCGTAGTGTTGCGTAGTGCTGCGGTCATTTTTTGCTTGCTCGCGGTCCTCAACATCAAGTTGGCGACCGCGAGCAAGCAAAATGACATCCTGGCGAGACTTTTTCCTTGTTCGCGATCGCGAGCATGGAAAATAAACCTCCCGGCGAGATTCCCAACGCGAGGAGGTCAGGTTTCTCATTGCGAGGGGTCGCGTATGCTCGCGACCGCTCGCGATGAGAAACTGCCAGTTCGCGTTGAGAAAGCTGCAGCTTGAGTAAAAATCTACTCGAGCAGCAGAAAACTACAGCTCGCACTGTGCAAGATGCCATTTTCAATGATTGCACAGTGCCGGTTGCTTGTCCGCACTGTGCAATCATTGAAAACAACATCTTGCACAGTGCGAACATGTTACTACGCAGTTCGCGAAGTGCTACGCGTAGCTCGCGTAGTGCGAACTTCACTTTGCGTAGCTTCGCGAAGCGCTACTTCGCGAACTACGCCCACCCTTAATTATATCATTGCTTATACCATTATTTCAAATGAATTGTTGCCCAACCTTATTGGGTTTCAAGTTGTCCCAAGAGTGAAAGTAACCATAATCCCCAATCCATTACATTATCACTCGCAGTGGCTCATTTATCAAAACCAAGAACTCTTGACTCAGAGCATATTGCTATAATTTGAAAAGGCTGGCATGGCCCGCAGCAAAACAAGAAGGAAGAGATTTTGGCCTAAATAGATCCAACGATACAACTAACACTGAATGAGCATCACATGAAAAATCAAAAGCTGAAATTTGGACGTGTCTTTGTTCTTTATTTTCCAATCTCCCAAACCGCATTTTGCAGGGGGCAGTCAACGATTACTCACTTGTTACTACTGACTTTGCTGGTAGAGAGAACAAAATCTAAAAAACAAAAGCTCTATATTTGTTTTCTGGATCTAAAAGCTGCCTTTGACTCTGATCCTCGTAACTTGCTTTGGGCAAAGCTATCAGCATGGGGCGCACCCAAGCAGCGGACCTAAAAGCGGCCTTTGACTCTGATCCTCGTAACCTGCTTAGGGCAAAGCTATCGGCATGGGGCGCACCCAAGCAGCGGACCTAAAAGCTGCCTTTGACTCTGATCCTCGTAACCTGCTTAGGGTAAAGCTATCGGCATGGGGCGCACCCAAGCAGCGGACCTAAAAGCGGCCTTTGACTCTGATCCTCGTAACCTGCTTAGGGCAAAGCTATCAGCAGGGGGCGCACCCAAGCAGCGGACCTAAAAGCTGCCTTTGACTCTGATCCTCGTAACCTGCTTAGGGCAAAGCTATCAGCATGGGGCGCACCCAAGCAGCGGACCTAAAAGCTGCCTTTGACTCTGATCCTCGTAACCTACTTAGGGCAATGCTATCAGCATGGGGCGCACCCAAGCAGCGGACCTAAAAGCGGCCTTTGACTCTGATCCTCGTAACCTACTTAGGGCAAAGCTATCAGCATGGGGCGCACCCAAGCAGCGGACCTAAAAGCTGCCTTTGACTCTGATCCTCGTAACCTACTTAGGGCAAAGCTATCAGCATGGGGCGCACCCAAGCAGCGGACCTAAAAGCGGCCTTTGACTCTGATCCTCGTAACCTACTTAGGTCAAAGCTATCAGCAGGGGGCGCACCCAAGCAGCGGACCTAAAAGCGGCCTTTGACTCTGATCCTCGTAACCTACTTAGGGCAAAGCTATCAGCACGGGGTGCACCCAAGCAGCGGACCTAAAAGCGGCCTTTGACTCTGATCCTCGTAGCCTACTTAGGGCAAAGCTATCAGCAGGGGGCGCACCCAAGCAGCGGACCTAAAAGCGGCCTTTGACTCTGATCCTCGTAACCTACTTAGGGCAAAGCTATCAGCGTGGGGCGCACCCAAGCAGCGGACCTAAAAGCTGCCTTTGACTCTGATCCTCGTAACCTACTTAGGGCAAAGCTATCAGCATGGGGCGCACCCAAGCAGCGGACCTAAAAGCGGCCTTTGACTCTGATCCTCGTAACCTATTAGGGCAAAGCTATCAGCATGGGGCGCACCCAAGCAGCGGACCTTAAAGCGACCTTTGACTCTGATCCTCGTAACCTACTTAGGGCAAAGCTATCAGCATGGGGCGCACCCAAGCAGCGGACCTAAAAGCTGCCTTTGACTCTGATCCTCGTAACCTACTTAGGGCAAAGCTATCAGCATGGGGCGCACCCAAGCAGCGGACCTAAAAGCTGCCTTTGACTCTGATCCTCGTAACCTGCTTAGGGCAAAGCTATCAGCATGGGGCGCACTGAAGCAGCGGACCTAAAAGCTGCCTTTGACTCTGATCCTCGTAACCTACTTAGGGCAAAGCTATCAGCATGGGGCGCACCCAAGCAGCGGACCTAAAAGCGGCCTTTGACTCTGATCCTCGTAGCCTACTTAGGGCAAAGCTATCAGCATGGGGTGCACCCAAGCAGCGGACCTAAAAGCGGCCTTTGACTCTGATCCTCGTAACCTACTTAGGGCAAAGCTATCAGCATGGGGCGTCCCGAAGCAGCGGACCTAAAAGCTGCCTTTGACTCTGATCCTCGTAACCTACTTAGGGCAAAGCTATCAGCATGGGGCGCACCCAAGCAGCGGACCTAAAAGCGGCCTTTGACTCTGATCCTCGTAACCTACTTAGGGCAAAGCTATCAGCATGGGGCGCACCCAAGCAGCGGACCTAAAAGCTGCCTTTGACTCTGATCCTCGTAACCTACTTAGGGCAAAGCTATCAGCATGGGGCGCACCCAAGCAGCGGACCTAAAAGCTGCCTTTGACTCTGATCCTCGTAACCTGCTTTTGGCAAAGCTATCAGCATGGGGCGCACCCAAGCAGCGGACTTAAAAGCGGCCTTTGACTCTGATCCTCGTAACCTACTTAGGGCAAAGCTATCAGCATGGGGCGCACCCAAGCAGCGGACCTAAAAGCGGCCTTTGACTCTGATCCTCGTAACCTGCTTAGGGCAAAGCTATCAGCATGGGGCGCACCCAAGCAGCGGACCTAAAAGCGGCCTTTGACTCTGATCCTCGTAACCTACTTAGGGCAAAGCTATCAGCATGGGGCGCACCCAAGCAGCGGACCTAAAAGCGGCCTTTGACTCTGATCCTCGTAACCTACTTAGGGCAAAGCTATCAGCATGGGGCGCACCCAAGCAGCGGACCTAAAAGCTGCCTTTGACTCTGATCCTCGTAACCTACTTAGGGCAAAGCTATCAGCATGGGGCGCACCCAAGCAGCGGACCTAAAAGCGGCCTTTGACTCTGATCCTCGTAACCTACTTAGGGCAAAGCTATCAGCATGGGGCGCACCCAAGCAGCGGACCTAAAAGCGGCCTTTGACTCTGATCCTCGTAACCTGCTTAGGGCAAAGCTATCAGCATGGGGCGCACCCAAGCAGCGGACCTAAAAGCGGCCTTTGACTCTGATCCTCGTAACCTGCTTAGGGCAAAGCTATCAGCATGGGGCGCACCCAAGCAGCGGACCTAAAAGCGGCCTTTGACTCTGATCCTCGTAACCTACTTAGGGCAAAGCTATCAGCATGGGGCGCACCCAAGCAGCGGACCTAAAAGCGGCCTTTGACTCTGATCATCGTAACCTACTTAGGGCAAAGCTATCAGCATGGGGCGCACCCAAGCAGCGGACCTAAAAGCGGCCTTTGACTCTGATCCTCGTAACCTGCTTAGGGCAAAGCTATCAGCATGGGGCGCACCCAAGCAGCGGACCTAAAAGCTGCCCTTGACTCTGATCCTCGTAACCTACTTAGGGCAAAGCTATCAGCATGGGCCGCACCCAAGCAGCGGACCTAAAAGCTGCCTTTGACTCTGATCCTCGTAACCTGCTTAGGGCAAAGCTATCAGCATGGGGCGCACCCAAGCAGCGGACCTAAAAGTGGCCTTTGACTCTGATCCTCGTAACCTACTTAGGGCAAAGCTATCAGCAGGGGGCGCACCCAAGCAGCGGTGAGATATGATCATATTCCTTTACTCAAATACATGGTTGCAGGTCAAATTGGGTGATGGAGGTTGTACCACACGCTCTTTGGAAACACCTGGTGGCCTCAAACAGGGCTGTGTACTTGTCCCATGTCTTTTTAATCTTGTTATCTCCGGTTTACCATACTCTCAGCAAAATGGTATTGCGCACTCTCCAAATTGTGCAGGCCTTGCTGTAAACTATTTACAATATGCAGATGACAAATGGTCTTCAAATGTATATGAAAAAAATGAAAAAGATGGCGATAGGATCAAATAAATTGGACAAGGAATTATGGGAAATCAATGGGTTATTGATTGAATCAGTAAAGCAGTATAAATACTTAGAAATTATGCTGGATGATAGAATGAATTTTGACCCTTTCAATGCGTCGAACGGCCGCGAACTGTCTGACGTCATGGTGGGCGTGTGCATCGGATGGCTCCCGGCCATCCTAGCAACCACCCACGGGGGAACTGCTGGCACTCCCTCCGTGGGCCGTCCCTAAACCTGCCCCCACCCGCAATCGAAGGGGAGGCCCTACCGCTTTCCCCCCCTGGACCCCCACCACATCATGTAATGATGCCGCCGTGCCTCACACTCTGACATCATTACATGAAACTGGACGTGCAGGAAGCCATTTGCTTCCTGTACGTCCAGCAGAGCAGAGGTGAGTTTGTCCTTGGGGAGGGTGAGGGGTGATTTATAAAAGGCATTGGAGGAAAAGAAAGTGTTTTCCTTTTCTCCGATGTCTTTTTCAAGCATTCCTGCTGCACGATCGCGCATGGAGCGCGATCGTGCAGCAGGAATGCTTTTTTTTTTTTAAAGGGCCTTTTGTGTCGGGGAGCGGCCCCTTGGGGGAAACATTTTATTTATGTGTCAGCCCCCCTTGGGGGAGGCAGATCTATAAAAAATGTTTTACAAAAAGGCATTATGTGACCACTAGGCCAACAGGGAATTATATTTTTTTATTTAAAAGTGCCTTTGTGTTGGGGAGCGGCCCCTTGGGCAAGGGTCGCTCCCTTGGGAGTGTGATTTTTGTGGTTGGGTCTGCCCTCCTTTGGGGGGCATATCTATAAAAAAAATCAAAAAAGGT
The DNA here is from genome assembly GCF_964204655.1 of Triturus cristatus. Taxonomy (NCBI): domain Eukaryota; kingdom Metazoa; phylum Chordata; class Amphibia; order Caudata; family Salamandridae; genus Triturus; species Triturus cristatus. The sequence goes on along the minus strand of NC_140593.1, from coordinate 26,385,031 downwards.
ATTATGTGACCACTAGGCCACCAGGGAATTTAGTGTTTTATTTAAAAAGAGCCTTTGTGTCGGGGAGTGGCCCCTTGGGCAAGGGTTGCTCCCAGGGATTATTATTTCTTTTTAAATATATTTTTGGGGAGCGGCCCCTTAGGCAAGGGAACCATTTATTGTGGCCATTTCTGCCCCCCTTGGTGGCAGATCAGCCTTGTCATTCTAGGCCCATCAGCCCCCAAGGGGGGCAGAAGCCATTAGACACCAGGGATTGTTTGCGTTGTTGGGGAGCGGCACCTTGGGCAAGGGTCGCTCCCCTTGGGGAATCATTTATTTTAGCTGTTTCTACCCCCCTTGGGGGCAGATTGTCCTTGTTATTCTCGGCACATCTGCCCCCAAGGGGGGCAGAAGACATTACACACCAGGGATTGTTTGAGTTGTTTGGGAACGGCACCTTGGGCAAGGGTTGCTCCCCTTTATGGGGTATTTATTACGGTTGTTTCTGCCCCCTTTGGGGGCAGATTGGCCATATGTTTTCAGGCCCATCTGTCCCCTAGGAGGGCAGAAGCCACTAGGCACCTGGCTTTTTTAAATGTTGGTGTAGGGGAGTGACCCTGTGGGCAAGGGTCACTCTCCCTTTATGAGGGTGAATTTGTTGGCTGTTTCTGCTCCCTGTGGTGGCAGATTGGCCTTATGATTTTAGGCCCACCTACCACCTTTGCTTGGCTGGTGGATAGTGTGTGAACTAGTACATTATTTGCATTTGTGATTGTAATGTGTTTTTTCTCCTTTTTATTCTAGTGCAAAGCTTTTGATTCTTGTTAGCGGTTTCGGCAGGGGTTGATCTGCAGTTTTGCGTAGTTGCATTTTTTTTTGGTAAGAATACCTTTTCGTTGTGTTTACTCAAATTGAATGAATTTTTTTTAAGTGGTGTCATAATAGCAGCATATTTAGTTAGAATTTTGTGCATGAAATTCTTTGTGATGTGTTTTGCGTTGTTTTCAGGACAAAAACGGAAGGTGCACTCATTGTGAAGTCAATACACACGGATAATAATCTGTTCAAAGGGTACTTATTTTTATTCAAATTGATCTGCCGGTTATTATGCTGCTCCTGGAGATAACGAGATAATAGAACATACAGTATGCTGTCACTTTAATAAATTCCTTGGACAGTACAGCGTTTACTGGATCTTCTATATTCTCTTGATTAAATTATATACCTGAGGTAGTAGACTCTACAATACATATTGTTACTGAGGCCAATTTTGCCGTTTAAGGTTCAAATCTACTTTAACTACTTGCTGCTGCTACAGACCAGCTACACACTGAAGAGCCCTGATGAAGTTCCCTCTGGCAAAAAATCGGGAACGAAACACGTTGGCTGTGTGCCAGTTTTTAAAGATAAATTTGAATAAAAATAAGTACCTTTTGAACAGATTATTATCCATTTGTATTGACTTAACAACGAGTGCACCTTCCATTTTTTTCCTGAAAACTTGGCGATTTCTGACACCTCCGGACAGTGGGTGTGGGGAGTGATTGCAACATTTTTTCAAATTTATTGTACATGTGGTCTGGATGTGCTTGACCTTGGTCTGCCATTTGTCCTTTTTCTGTTAGCGTGTTTTGCGTTGTCTTATGTGTAATTTTCTTTTTTTTTCTTTTTTAGTGGGATACTGTTGGTCCTTACTTTGTCTGCGCAGAGTAGGTGGAGGTAAGTCCAGCTGCTTCTGGCAAGTGAGTGTTATAGTGTTAGAGTATATAGGTCTTTGTGATGAAGCTACATTTTGTTTATTTCTTTTTTACAAAGGGTTTGTTGTTGTTGACTTGTTTGACAAGTTACCTTTATTAGTAAGCATTATAGCTAGCCGTAGAATTACTGCTCAGCAGGTGGTTGGTATGCTTCTTGAATCTTCCTCTGAGCAGGATAATGAGACTGACAGTGCGTCTGAGGGAGAGGAGGGAGGGGAAGATTCAGGCAGTGAGTTTTCTCTCCACATGGAATCATCGGATGATAAAGTTACTCTCAGTGTGGATGAAGCTACTCTCAGTGCGGATGAATTGCCTGTTTTAGAGGAGGACACTGATGAGCCGATGGTGCAAGAGGCATCTGGATTGCAGCCTGGGGCTTTAAGGCTTCCAATTGGAAGTGCTGGACTTTGGGTTGATACAAACATGATGCAGCCGGTGTTGCCTGCCTTTAGTGGTGATGCAGGGTATAGAGTGGATTGTGAAACATTTTTACCAATACAGTTTTTTCAGTTGTTCATGGACGATGTATTTTTGGGTGAGATTGTTGAGCAGACTAATGTGTATGCTGAACAGTTTTTGAGGGACAACAGTGCCGGACTGAGACCCGCTCTTGAGATATCCGGTGGTCTCCCACACATCTGGATGAGATGAAGAAGTTTTTGGGTTTGACTTCTTTGATGGGATTGATGAGGAAGCCATCCCAGGCTTCATATTGGTCTACCTGTCCCTTGATGGCAACGGCCATATTTCCTGCAATTATGAGTCATGATCGGTATTTACTTTGGCTTCGGATGCTGCATTTTGTTGATAATGCTTTGGCGTTGCCACAAGATAACCCTGACTGTGAACGTCTTTTGAAGATTCGGCCTGTTCTTGAGCACTTTGTAGATCGATTTTCAGAGATCTATACTCCAGGCAAAGAAATATCTGTTGATGAGTCTTTGGTCCGGTTTTTAGTCAGTACATTACTAGCAAGAGGGCACGTTAAGGAATTAAGATGTATATGTTGACTGATATGTCTTTAATTTCCGGGTGTACTCTGGTAGGGATTCAACTATTGACCCCCTTGGTTGTCCATCCACTTTTGGAGTTTGAGATAAAATTGTGTGGGATCTTGCTAGAGGACTGTTTAACAGAGGCCACTATTTGTACCTTGATAACTTCTACACTGCTGTGGAATTGTTTAAGGAATTGTTCAAAGTGGACACTTTTGCTTGAGGCATAATCCACTCTAACCGTAAAGGTTACCCAAAAGAGATTGTTTGCAAAAAGCTTCAGAGGGGACAGTGCAGTGCCTTGCGTAGTGAGGAACTGCTAGCTGTGAAATTTGTGGACAGGAGGGATGTGTACATACTGACTACCATTCATGATGAGAGTACTTCACCTGTGACTGTTTGGGGTCAGGTTGCTGAAGTGCACAAACCTGTGTGCATTGTAGACTACAATAAGCACATGGGTGGTGTTGATAGAGTAGATCAGAGGTTGGAACGGTATGCTGCTGCTCGTAAGACTTACATTTGGTATAAGATGTTGGCCACCCATCTCTTCAATTTAGCAACTTTCAATGCTTTTGTTGTGTACAAGGAGTGTTCTCCTGCAATTGGTTTGTGTTTTCTTTCTTTTTTTTTTAAATGTATGACGGTGTGGGTGGACTGGCGCTTGGCTGGCAGTGTGCGTGGACTGGTGCTTGGCTGGCGGTGAGTGGACTGGCGCTTGGCTGGCGGTGAGCATGGATTGGCGCGTAGCTGGCAGTGTGCGTAGACTGACGCTTGGATGGTGGTGTGTTTGGACTGTTGCTTGGCTGGCGGTGTGCGTGGATTGGCGCTTGGCTGGCGGTGTGTGAATAGTAACTTGCTGCTGTTCACTACACCCACTGCTAGCTAAACGCCACTAAACACAATCCATGAGCTGGTGTGGTTGCTGGGTCAGGAATGTGGGCTAGTGAAAGTGATGGGCCCTTGAATGGCGCTGTCTGCTGATGTGAGTGTTGTAATGTGCTGGGCCCACGGCTGGCGGTGTGAATGGTTTTGTATGTGTCACACGTATGAAAGGTGTATGAATGGCCTGTAAAGAGGTTGGTACCTTGTTGTGGCTTTACAGCTCACAAGCTGTGAGTCAATAGTTCAGTTTCTCATCCTTTCAATTATTAACAGTGCATTTCATTTTTGTGAAACCTCTGGTTAATACAATTGTTTACACAGAACCATCACTCACCCTTGTGCCAAATCTAACTGGTATGTATGTGTGCTTGAGGAATAGGTGGTTGTACAGAAATATTTGTCTTTTCTTTCTTCCTCAAGCAGGGCGCATCTTGTCCCTTTTTGTGAATGTTGTAATGTGTTGGTTTTGTGCGTGGTGGTGTGAATGGTCTTCTGTGTATCACGTATGAAAGGTGTGTGAATGACCTGTAAAGCGGTTGGGGCCTTGACGTGGCTTTACAGCTCACGAGGTGCGAGTCGCAGTGCATTTCATTTTTGTGAAATCTCTGGTGAATAATATTTTATATACTGAACCATCACTCACCCTCGTGCCAAATCCAACAAGTATGTGTGGGTGCTTGAGGATTAGATGGCTGTGCAGATATATTTGTGTTTTTTGTCTCTCTGCCAAGGTGTACTTTTCATCTAAGAAAAACCTACCAACTGTAGATATTTTCGTAAACTAAACACTCATGGGAGTACATGGTGATGTCTCTCTTGTGGATCCCAACAAGTTATCTTACGCACAAAGTCCTGCAAACCTCAAAATGTTACTGTCACATTTTCCTTGCATTATTGTGCCAACATTTTTTCCCTGCAGAAAGAAACAACAAATTTCCCACCCCCAGCATTTCTCCAAGTATCCCAATTGAAATGGAACCTCACTTGTGTGGGTGGGCCAAGTACACGTGGCATTTAAGGGCCCAAAACCTATTGAGGAGACATCAAAATTACCTATCACAAACCAACCTGGTTTTGCAATGGGGGGTCCCATGAGTTTTTGGCCCTGGGCTCAGACATTTCTGAAATCCAGACACCCTGGGGAGTCCAGCAAGGTATGGCTTGCATGGGTCCCCCAACATTTCCCTACCAAGAATCCCCGGCAAACCTCAAATTTAGCTGAAAAAAATCACTTTTTTCTCAAATTTCTGTTTGGGAAAGTTCTGGAATCTGCGTGGATCCACAAATTTCCTCCCACCCAACATTTCTTCCAGTGTCCCGATAACAATGGTACCTTGCTTGTGTGGGTAGGAATAGTGGCTGCAACAGGAAATGGCCCAAATCGTACTGTGGAGACTTCAAAATTACCTATAACAAAACTAACAGGTTTTGGGGGGGCACCTGGGGTTTTGGCCACGGGCTTGGCGGCCATCTTGGTAACTACCAAATCCAAACATTTCTGAAAACTAGATAACTGGGGGAGTCTAATGAGGTCTGGCTTGCGTGGATCCCCCAATGTTTTCCTACCCATAATGCCCTGTAAACCTCAAATTTAGCTGAAAAAACACAAGTTCCACATATTTTTGTGTGGAATCCCTGTGCTGGCACAAATGTCCTACCCCACAGCGTTCACCTTAGTGTCCCAAGTAAAATGATAACTCACTTGTGGTGGTGTCCAATGTGGAATTTGCTTAGAACTTATTTTTAAAATAAATGTAGCACTTAGAATTCTCGGTGCTGTACCCTTAATCCCTATGTTCTGGGCTGTTCCCAGCCACAGGCCCTTGACCCACACACACAAGTGTCCATTTGAAATATACTAAAAGTGCAGATGGTATTTATAAAACAAGCATGTGTCCTGTGGTCTGCTCTGGAAGGGATTGTATGTAAACGTGGAAGACGGGCGCATGTTAACAACAAATCCAGTACAACTTTACTATATGCGCGGTGGCTGCGTTGTCACTGCTACAGTAACTCTGGGCTGCTCTTTCTGGGAAAGGTGTACTGGAAAGAACTGCATTGTTCAAAACACTGCACGTGTTAAAAAAATAACATAAAAACGAATCCAGTAAGTTTGGAACTTAAAGTGAACCCACCTCAGATCGGACGAGTGCAGCCATGCTGAGAGCGCCAGGCTGCGGCACACCTGCACCAGAGACACCGGGGCCGCGGTGTGCATGTTCTGTATTGATGCCTTGGGGAGGAGTACTGCATTACCTTAATAGTTTTCAGAGTTATTATTCTCCCGATTGGTGCTTGTTTCTGAAGAGTTAGGGATATTATTACAACAACGTCCGATAGCGACACCTTGTAATTACTGTTTTTAATATCTGCCTGGTTTTGAGACTGAGGTGAACCCGACTCACTTAAAGCCTTGCATTTAGGTAGTAGGGTTACTGGGTTTTGGATACATTTAGTGTAAGCACAGTCAAGAGTTTGAAAACCTTTCCCAGGAGAATGTGGCAGAGGAAATTAGGGCCTACTTTAAGTAACAGTCCATCATGGAATGTACTGCCCATACTCATAACGGATTTGGGAAATTTGTGATACTTTTATTGATTTCACGGATTGTTCCTTTAGAATTTATTTATTTGTTTTATAGAGCTTTCTTGTGATTAGGAGGTAGTTCGTAGCACTCGTGGGTTGACAAATGTTCGCCTGTGTTGTCCCTTTACTGACAAATGGAGATTGTAAGATTCAATACTTTCTAAAGCTAGTTCTCGGTAATCCTGGACTGTGTGTCAGGGCGTCCGGCGTGGTTCAGTCGACTGTTGCCCTAAATCTATCATTAGCCAAGAAAGTGTCATGGACTGAGTCAGACTACCTGTGATAAAGACTAGTGCATTTTGGCATCAACAATGCATCAGAGGCAAATTGCCTTTAGTAGCAAAGGATCAGACCTGGGCTTTCAGTGGGCCGGGTCCTGCGGGTGCTCTGTACCGGAAGCTTTTAAAAGCAGGTGCCAAAGCGGGTCCCTGTTGGGCTTCCCATTTTTACCCTCAGGGTGAAAAAAAACCTTAACTTTGCAATAGTACAACTCGTCACCGCCTTTGATGTAAGTTGAAAGAGACTCACTTTTTAGTTTCTACAGCAGCAAACTTTTCATTTTTTGAATGACAGGATGTTGGCTGAGCCAAGGAGAGGATCGAATCTGCTTTCCCAGCTCAGCTGCTCTAGTCTTCTGCCACAAGCCTCAGGAGCCTTTTCAATATTCTATACAACAAAGAGATAGTTGTTGCTTATTTTTCTTATGCAGCCTGTGGACACTAGGGTGGACTCATCCTTTCCACAGGGAAAAGAGAACGGTCTAACCTCCAGTGAGCACCTAGAACACACGTTCCGTCACTTTTCATCTCCCTCCGAAAGTGGCAAAGGCTTGTCATCTCTATAGAGGACATATGGAAGGTCTGAGGAAAGCTCGATGAAAACCCCTCCCAGGTGGCGAGTCACCTCCCCCACCCTTCCATCTGCGTCCCTCCTAATCTCTGACATACAACAGTGACCACGTGCTTGGTGCCTTAAAAGGTCGCAGTTTATTATAACATAACATTTATCCATATTGCCAATTTCATGCTCATGTAAAACATTCTGTAGCCACTTATATTGTGTTTGAATTTATAGGGGCAGATTTACAACAAAGTAACGCAGCACGGTGCAGCAAGTCATTTTGCTGCGCCGTGCTGCATTAGTTTGGAAAGCACAGAGAAGTGACATATTTACAAGAATATGTTGCATCTCTGTGCTTCCCCTGCGCTGGTGACACCTTCCTGCACAAAAACATTCACAAGAGGCTTTTTCCTCTTTCAATGCGTGCTGTAGAATGCAGCACGCACTGAAAGAGGAAAAAACGAGGAGAAATGAAAACATTTCTCCTTGTTGGGCCTCGCTACGCCACCTCTTAGGTGGCGTAGCATTCACATGCACATGCATTTCTCGTAAATCTGGAGATGTGTCTAGTTCTATGGGTGTTGCGTGGGAACACCCACAGCAACACCCATGGAACGCCACTTCAACGCACAGTGCTGCGTGTGAAGGGGCCATATTTACGAGGAGAGGAAAAGTCACACAGGGTAGCTTTTCCTCTCCTTGTAAATATGGAGGAGCCCCCTGCGCCACCAGTACGTCACGAAAAGTGATGTAGTGGTGGCGCAGGGGGCTTGTAAATCTAGTCCTTTTAGTCCATTCTTTTTTTAAAGTCTGCCCTCAGGCAGGCCAAAGTCTAGGGAGGGGCCCAACCGCCTGAGCCACTGTTTCCACGGTTTAGGCTTCAACTTTCTGCCTATTTGGTGGGTGTCCATCAGGACCAGACCGGGCTGCAAGTGCCGTCCTGCTTGCCTTTGACTCCTTCTTGGCCCCTCCCCGCTCCTCCAAGTCCCTGCCATGTGGCATCCCAAGGACTCCATGTGAGCACTTCATCTATTCAGCCTGGTGCTGGTTTCTGACCTCTCACTCCTCTAGTACCCCTGCCGTGAGGCATCCCAAGGGCACAGCGGGAGCATCACATCTGCTCTGTCTGTGGCATATTGCCTCCAGTGGCTCCCTCAGTGCCCTTGCCTTGAGGCATGCCAAGGACGCTGTGTGAGTCTTCCATCTCCCTCTAGCAATGTATCTCCTTTTTTCTATCATTCTAGGGTTTTCTCCACCTCCCCTCTCTCCCTGCGGCTGCGATGCCCACCTTTCATCTGGAGTGGGTAGGTCGGATTCACGTCTACTTCTCTTCAGCGAGGGGGGAGTATGTGCATAGGGTGGCCTATCCCCCTTTCCCATACCCCCTCGCTGCTTACTATCGTGCCCACTGATTGGGAGGGCTGTCTACCGCCCTGGGATGACCAATCCTGGTTGCTCCCTTTTCGGGGCTGTCGCACTGGGGGGGGGTCCCGGGCCTCCATTGGGTCCAGCTTCGCCTTACCTGGGCGGGTTTCGACTGGTTGTGTTTAGGGCAGATAGAGCTGAAGCATCCTCATTGAGTGAAAGTCGCCATTCACTTACATGGGTGATTTGGTGTCACAAAGAAGTACTGCTCTGGAGTCTTGGAAAATGCTTTGCGATGATTTGCGCGTCTCTTCAAAAACGCCTGCGAGACCCTCGCCTTTTTAGAAAGGAACACTGTCCGAAAAATGAATTCCTTGACCCAAATTAGAAAAAGAAATACTTGTGGGGACACTGGAAAGGACCTAACTCACTTATAGAACTGAGAGAAGCACAGGGCTGGTGCTAAGAACAAGTTTCCGGAGCATCTCCTGGCTCCGACCTCAGTGCTCCACATGTTCTCTTGTGGATGCACACGTCATTAGTCTTCCTTCCCACACACTCAGTCTCGCTCCTCTGCCATGGACACAGCTTCAGCCTCCTGCCTCTTTCCCTCTTAGCATGTGAGCTCCCAGCTCTGTCTCAGGACCATTCTCTCGCCTGCTAAATCACTATATTTGGACTGCCCCTAACAGTGCATGTACTACGCTTTTACGCTATTACGCTCCACTTACTGTTTATTACAATTAAACCTGCTCTAGGAACCTCAGTCTCATCTGCTCTACTCGGAGATCCCACGGAGGCAGCGTCCCCATCTCACCTCGACAAGGGTGAGCCACAATCGTCTAATGTCAAGGAAGGTACCGCAAAACATGTATGCGCATTTAAAGGTAAGGTCTATCAAAACGGCCACCGGGTAATAATTCAGTTGCCTGATGTTAAAGTAACCCCGAGCGTAGTACTCCGCTTCGCCCACGGAGTGTACGTAGCGTTGCCTGCTTCGCGGTTTTCGAAGTAGGCAAAGCAGGCAGCGCTACCCACACGCCAGGGCGAAGCAGAGCTGCCTTCCGCCCGCCACCAGCCTCCCGCCGGCCTCCTTTTAAAATAATGTAAACTATAATAGAAAAATTAAATATAATGCCTTACCTGCAGCGCGGCGTCCCGGAGCTCCCTCTTCCTCGTTGCCGATAACTTCTTTTCACAAATGCGCATGCGCAGACGCCCGTGCATTCGCATTTCTCGCAAGAAATGCGCATGCGCGGACGACCGCACATGCGCATTTGTGAAAAGAAGTTGTCAACGCTGCAGGTAAGGCATTATATTTAATTTTTTTATCATAGTTTACATTATTTTAAAAGGGGGGAGGGCGGGAGGCGGTGGCGCGTAGTGGGGCTTCGCGGAGCACGCGAGTGTGCGTAGATTTGGGCACACTACGCGCTGCTCCACGTAGCCCCACTACACCCACTACGCCCAGGGTTATGTTAAAGTTAAATTATGCATTACATAATTAGCAAGAATGTCACTACTTAGTTAAACGCCGTTTATTTATTTACTCAGTACTTTGGAACCATTGGATGAGTGTGAATTGAAATTTAATTTGCATTAACAAAGTGCTTGCCACCCCTGAGAAGGCATTGACTTGGTTCATTCAGCTAGATTTCACCACGAAGCATGTTGTTATTACCCACAACAGGTTTGACATTTTTAGAGGAGGGGTGACATAAAAGAAACATTATGCAGGAAATGTTGCTTTCTGCCACAGCAAAAATCACTGACGAGCATTAGATAAAATATAATATGAAAGTAGAACTGCACTCAAAGTGCATGCGAGTTGTGGTTTGGTATAAAAGCATTGAGTAGTTTTGACAAACAAGCTCTGAAAAATGCATTCCAAGGGTCAATTTTTATGAATATATCATTGGTTGATTTAGCTTGAAAATACACTTGAATGTTTAGATTACGTGACGCAGTGCACTTTTTTAATTTTACAAGACTTTAGTATTAGTTGTGCTGGGAAAAACTTTTTGTTTTTGGGGAGCAGGGAAGCAATGATGTGTATTATTAGTGCAAGGCGAGTCAAGGGGTGGTACTGAGAGGCAAGGAAGATGCCTTCTGTTTCAAGAAAAAAAGCCCTTCAACACGCCTGATTCATGACCTTGTCGACATTTTGGCCCCCATTTTAAATATGCAAATGAGGGGAGTATGTCGCATTTTCCACTGAAAATGCATCTTTTGCATGTCCTCTACAGACATCTCCAACTTACTAGCCAGCTACAAGACCACCAGCGTCACTCCCCCTTTACCTTCATCTCCCATTAATTCTACACAGTGCACTATTCAGACCACCTCCTCTGTCAGAACCAACCAGCCTCCCTCTTACTGGACACCCTCATTCAAAAATCTTATCCCTATCTCCCTTAACAGCCCTAACACCCCCATCACTAAAACAGTTGCGTCAGAGCTGCACTGCTTGCTCCACAACTGCAGATCTGCAATCAAACACAAATTGGAAAATTCTGACATTATCACCCTCCAGAATCTTGACATGTTCTTCCTCACTGAGACCTGGTTTAATGACTCCTCTCATACTTTGTTTGATCTTCTGGTACCCACTGACTACTCTATCCTCAGAAATGACAGATCAGACAAAATTAGGGGCGGTGTCGCTATCATCTTCAGGAATTCTCTTCAAATGAAAGGCTTCCCTACCACCCTTTTCCGTACATTCGAATGCCTATCCTTAGAACTTCAAATACATCATGGCTCACCCTTTAGATTCCATGCCATCTACCACCCGCCAGGCAACTGCTCTTCCTTTGTGGAGGAACTCACTGACTTCATCAGTGACTAATTTTCTCAAAGTGACTGACAGATCTTCCTGGGTGACTTTAATCTCCATTGGGGCTCTTTGGAAGACTCGGCTGCCAACAAGCTTGCCACCTTTCTCTCAGCCAATGATCTCTTCCAACATTGCTCTGAAACCACTCATTCCAAGGGCTCAATTCTGGATCTTGTTATAACCAAAGCAGACCTGCTGACTACTGCTCCCCCCATCCATGTAGACTGGTCTGACCACTTCCTCGTTCCCTTCCGTTTTCATCTTTCGCACGTTATAACTCTCGGCCAACCTAAAAGAGCTACTACCTGGTTCTGCCACACTAAAAACATTGATTTTGACACTTTTTGTGAATCTGCTATGCGGTCACTTCCTAGACTTGACCCTAACGTGGATGTCAACGCTCTCACCACTCAGTGCCTCTCAGTCCTAGCAGTTGAAATCGACAATGTCGCTCCACTCCAAAGCAAAAGGAAAAGATACTCCCCCTCAGCACCTTGGTTCAATAAAGCTCTCTACAATGAAAGGAAAAACCTTAGAATCCTGGAGAAACATTGGAGAAAATCTCCTTCTACCTTCAATCTCTCTCTGCTACGTTCAGAAATATCCAAATACCACAACCACATCTTCCATGAAAAAGCATCCCATTTCAGATCACTCCTTGCCAAAACAGACCCAAAAAACTCTTTGACCTCATCAAAAACCCAAACTGTTCTCCCCTAACTACTAAGCCCGAGGACTCCACAAAGAAAGCAGCCGATTTTGCCATTTTCTTTGATGAAAAGTTCAAAGCACTGGTGGATCAAGTCACCCACCCCACCCCCTTTGAGGAGCGGAAATCCTTAGTCACCTGGCAATACTTAGACGTCATCTCGGAAGATGAGCTCCTCAAATGCATCCTTGAAACCAAACCATCCAACCACTCTTCTGACCCCATCCCTAGCCTCATTGCCATCGATTTCTACACCCATACTCTTACTGGACCGGGCTAGTTAATCTCTTCCTCAGTCAAGGCTCCCTCCCTGTTGCCCTTAAATCAGGACAGGTTACCCCTCTTCTAAGAAAACCCTCCGCTGATGCAACCGACCTCAACAACTTCCACCCTTTCACCAAGCTCCCTTTTCTTTCGAAAATCACTGAAAAATGTGTTGCGAAACTACATATTATGGACAATAATCTCCTCGATGTTTTCCAATCTGGCTTCATCCAAAATTCGAGCACTGAAACATCCCTGCTGCAAGTGATTGATGATGCGTTGCATATACTCGACTCCGGGGAATCGTGTCTTCTGATTCTTCTAGACCTCTCTGCAGCCTTTGACACTGTTAATCATAGCATCTTCCTCAACACTCTTCAGCAGAGAATGGGATTGGATGGCGCAGTGCTTAATTGGTTTGCCTTTTTCCTCTCAGACAGATCCCAAATGATTAAGCTAGCGAACAGTCTTTCATCTCCATTGGCTGTAGGTCAAGGTGTCCCTCAACGTTCTATCCGGGCACTCACTCTGTTTAATCTCTACCTGGAACTATTAGGGAACCTCCTAAGCAAATCTGGGATCCATTACCATCTTTATGCGGATGACACTCAAATCTGTGTCTTCCGCACACGATCTCTCTTTACTCTACTCTATTCTCAACTCCATACACAGCTGGATGTTAGCTCACAAACTCATTCTAAATCCCGCCAAAACTGAATTCCTCCTCCTTTCGACCTCTCTCTCCTCCTCATGTTCAATCGTGGATGGATCAGCTGAACCTGCTCAACAACAAACCCTTCATTGTCGACAGCGCTAAATCTCTAGGTGTCATTCTTGACAAAAGACTCAACTTAATCTCCCACATCAACTCTCTTGCCAAAGAACGCATGGTACCAGTTGCGCCTTCTATGGGGGATCCGTCGGTTCTTCCTGGAGAAAGACTTAAAAACCCTGGTACAATTGCTGGTTTTCTCAAGACTGGATTATTGCAATTCTCTTCTGACGGGCCTACCAAAAATCCCACCTCTCCCCTCTCAAATCCATCCTCCATTCAGCAGCTCGCTTCATTTCAGGGTCTAAACGAAGCGACCACATCACTCCTATCCTAACTTCTCTTCGATGGCTTCCAATTGAGGCAAGATCTATTTACAAAACTGCCTGCATCACACACAAAGCCTTGCACGCGTCCTCCCCTCGTTACCTGGCAAATAAATTGAAATTGTCCGGAGGCTCTCGACCCTCTCGTAATGCGGAAAAGCTTCTGCTTTAGCCCCCCGTCTTCAAAAGGGAAAGATCGATGGTGCAATCCTTGTCAGGCAATGCGGTGAGAATATGGAACTCACTTCCCCCATTGCTCCGTGCCACCTCCTCTACCCGGATCTTCAAAGCAGAACTCAAAACTCTTCTCTTCCAAAGACACTTTCAGAACTAATACTTTCATACACCGGCCCCTCTTGGAAGTTAGCTCTTCATTGTAAATTTGTATTTTTTCTTGTGCATCCCTCACCCCTGCGTGCTGTGTTGGATTTTGTGTTTGTGTACACTTCATTCTCGGGCCCCTCTTGGAAGTTTGCTCTTCGTTGTAAATTTATATTTTTTCCTGTACATTCCTCACCCCTGTGTGCTGTGTTGGATTTTGTGTTTGTGTACCCTTCATTTTTAGTGTAATGTTAAATTCTGTACCACTTTTCTCTTGTAACGTAACTAGCTCTATTGTACAACGCTCTGACACCTTTGGGTAATGTCCGCGCTTTATAAAAATGCACTAAATTAATAAATAAATACATCTTTTGATGACCTTGTAATGCTGCTGCAGTTCGACGATTCTACACAAATCAAAATCTGGCAGACAATTAGCATGTTTGGCCTTCTTTTGGCATCTCAACCTATATGCCAATCCGTAAAAGAGAAGAAAGGGCAAAGTTAAGGCTGGGGGAGGCTGGTGATTTGCTAACATCTTAGACAGTGTTTGATGGTTCTGAATTTAGGTTAAGATACCAATGGTTGGCTTGATAACTCTTTGTGAAGCTGGAGGCTGGCTGCAGAGCTTGGCAAATAAGAGTCCCTCTGCCCAACCTTTGCATTGCATTCCCATAGGCAATCGCTGTTGGCAGAAGAGTGGTGTGAAGGCTGGGATTGGCTGTAGGCCTGGCTCTGTAGTCCACAACCAATTAATGTAACCGACAGCCATGCACGGTGGGAGTTCGCTGCATGGTGGGTTGATTTCAGGGCTTCGCCTAAGGCCAGCTACACCTGTTGCTCTGGGTTTGAAGAAGCTTACAGTGCAGCTGCCGGAATTACACCTCAGAGGTCCTCCCCGTCCCAGTCCTTACAACTGGAGGCAGTCCTGCCTCCACCCAGCCAATAAAAACGCTAGAATGCCAAAAAGGCTAAAGGTTACATAAGCCCCTCCCACCCACCACCATGCCTGTTTTATTTCTGTTCCAACAGCGGTCAGAACGCTGGTGCTCTGTGTTCCTGTTTCCATTTCTGAATTTCCTGCAGGATGGTTACGGTAACATGAGTCTTTCTGAAGGGGGGCGTGGCTTGGAGCCGCGGATGGCGGCCGTCTAACTCGCGAACTCCGCACCTGAGCCCGCAATTCTCCTGAAAAAACGGTGCCCGGAACCCCCCGACCCACTCAGCCGGTGGTTGACGGGGCTGAGATCACTCGGTGCTGATCCAGAGGGGATTGTCTGCCGACGGACCGCGTTCTCTCGATTGAAAGCCTGGCCGGGACGGACAGAGACGTAACTCTCAAGATGGCGGTCTGACGGGAAGACAGAGGTCCAGAGCCGATCGGAACAACAGAGCGCTGGCACCCTGCTCTAACACTCAGCGGGCGGCAGGCGGGAGGCCCGCAGGTGTCGGGTCATGGGCGTTTAGCTCCAGGAGAGGAGGGACATACCGCCCCCCCTGCCTCGTGGCCGCCTTGTGCTGCGGAGCCGGGGGAGATGAGGGGCCTGAGATCGGTGGCACTGCAACGACAGGGGGAGAGCCGGACAAGCGACTGTAGATGAGTGCTCCCTAGAAGCACGAACGTGGGGGGTTGGCCCACTGCAACACCCGAAACCCGAATAAAATCCTGTCCTGAGAGGGCCCGCGGTCTGGCGGGGCCACGCCCGCTGTGGTCCCGGGGTGTGTCAGCAGCCCTCGCGAGGCCCAAGGTCCGAGGAACATCGGAGCCCTGCTGGGGGCAGCGGCGAAGGAGGGCATCACAGCTCTACATGCACCGGGGGAGAGGGTCAGATTCCCTAGGACCCGACTCCCGTATCTGCCAGCGCCCACATTGCGCTACGCCAGAGGCCTGTGGGGACCCTCCCTGATGACGGGCCTGCATTGAGGGCAGAAGAGCAGTGACGGCGAGACAGTGCATAGCCGGGGCGAATTGGTACCTGCTGCAGGAGCTCCTCGGCCTGGTGTGGAAGCGAGATCCCTGACACCCTGCGGGAGCAAGGAACTGATACTTAAACAGGTGCGGCCAGTGGATCGGGGGACCGAGTGGCGAACCCCAGGAGATCTAGCACCAAAGTAGAGCTGTTAGCCAAGGCCTGCACCTCACCCCATAGTACAGCACTGCATGAGTAGAGACTGGCAGCCGCACATCGCCCTTCCCCCCTTGGCGGTGTGGCGCGAGGCGTAGCCACGCGGAAGCAGACCGGCACTATTAGATACTGATCTGAGGAGCTAGCTGGTGCCCCACAAGCCCTGGCCCCATGACATGCTGCCCCGCAGTTTGGGAGAGACGGGGACGGACCAGGGCGTAGTGGCTTAGTGGCTTAGTGGCCCGCGGCGATCCGCGCAGGAGAGACGTCGGGGGAGGGCTGTGGGAATTGGCTGACACCAGCAATACAACAGAGGTGAGGTCTGGGGCGCTTCGAGGACGCAATTGCATGGCATAGGATTACAATTGCTTGGGAGTGAGTGAACCACCGCCTTGGCCACTGGGAGGTGCTTGGGTACGACCCCTCTCAGTGAGTGCCCCTAGCATCCCTATAGATCAGAAAAGGAGGAGGACTTACCTCTGCGGTGACGCAGGATGGGGAAGCCAAGAGGCAAGAAAGAGGGGACTCAGCAACAATCGGACACTGAACTCTCGGGTCATGGCGAACAGGAGGAACAGGACCAACTTCGCGACCCGCAACTGCAACAGCAACTGGACAAAATCCTGGCGGCGATAGTGGACACCAAAACAACGCTGCAGCAAGATATAGCGCAGGTGGCGACGGGCCTCGGACTCCTGCGGGCGGACCGTGGCAAGCTTGTGGACAGAGTTACAGAGGTGGAGAATACGCTTCAGACCGTGGCCCACTGCAAATTACTCTGGCTACTATGTCTGATGTCCTAGATCGCGTAGGGGCGCTGGAGAAGAGGGCGGAGGAGGCAGAAGGGCGCAACCGCCGGAAACAATGTCCGCATAGTAGGGCTACCTGAAAAAATGGAGGGAGATGATATGGTGAAGTATTTGGAAGAATGGCTTAAGTCGGTGGTGGCTCCGGAGGGCCTGTCGTCCTTCTATTCGCTGGAAAGAGCTCACAGGGTGCCCGCTAGACCTCCTCAGCAGGGGCGACCCCCCGACCGTTGGTGGTGAGACTGCTGCATTACCAGAACAGAGACCTTCTGCTCCAGAGGGCGCGTATGTATGGGCCCTACCAGGTGGGAAACAGCAAGGTAACCCTGTTTCCGGACTACACATATGAAACCCAGCGTCGACGTTCCTCCTTCCTAGCTGTTAAGAGAGGTCTGCGAGAGGAGGGCCTCCAATACTCGCTGCTATTCCCAGCCAAACTGCGAATCATTGTCGATGGCTCCTCAAACTTTTTTGAGACGCCAGAAGACGCCTGTATGTGGTTGGAACTATACAGAGCAGGAAAAGGTGGTATGGAGCGTTCTGCACGAACCCCTGCAGAGGTTCTGCAGCAGAAGAGATCACGAAGGTCCCGACGCCGACGAGGGAGTGTGAGGGGTCCGCTCTCGCAGGAGGCGGAGGCGGAGCGGAGAGATGCGCTTGATGCGGTGATGGCGCTATAGAGCTCCCAGGATCACCACTCTCCAGGGCGGATAGACTCGGACAAAAGCAAAGATGGCTCGGATGATGAACTGTCTGAAACAGACAGTACGCACCTACCGCCAGTCACGCCGGCCACGGCGGACGGAATGCTGGACGAGGGTTAGGGCGGCTGCGAGGCTGCCTCTTGAGAACCACCCTGAGCTTACTGGACTTCCCACTGCAGGTTTGGCATGGGAGGGAGGGTGGAGGGTGGTGGGAGGCAGGGGAGTACGGACGAGCATGGCGACAGGCGAGCCGGGAGAGGCAGACGGACCGCGGTCCTGGTAATGACATAGTCCCCTAAGAATAGCCTGCTGAGACTGTTGGCTACTACGCTGTGGGGAGGGGAGGGGGGATACCGGGGGGGCTTGATTGCAATGGTCTCAGCGGGTCAACGTGACTTGGAGGAACTGAGGCAGCTGCCCGTTGGTAACCGGTCCCCCCTCGTTGCCCATAAGGCATGCCCACAGTGTCTGCTGTTGGGCCTATTAGTTGTTTTACAGAAGTCATGGTTTGGATGGGAGCTAGATGGGAGTTCCTAGGTCCTGTTCTTGGGGGGGTGGGGGGTTTGGGATTGTTGGGGGGATGTTGGGGAGGGATCCCCACCGACGAAACAGCGGAGGAATGTTCTCGATTCAGCAGGATGCTATGGGAGAATGGCTGATTCAACAAATTTGAGATGTATAACCTGGAATGTGAGGGGGCTTCACACTATGACGAGACGACATAAGGTCCATGACTACCTAATCCGCAGGGGGGTACACATTGCACTACTCCAAGAAACACACTTAACAAAGGCAGAAGGGATAGCGCTGCAGCGTAGATGGAGGGGCCAGATATTCAACACCACATACTCTGCATTTGCTAGAGGGGCGCTGATCTGGATTAGGGCGGGAGTCCCGTTTCAAGTGGCTAGACAAGTGGTTGATCCTGAGGGTAGATACATGGCTGTTGAGGGGAAGCTAAGAGGAAGAGACGTCGCCTTTTGCAGTGTATACGCGCCCAATGTTGACCAGTTGGGCTTTCTGGCGAGGATGTCTGGAGCTTTGGCCCATTACTTAGCGAGCCCACTGGTGATGGGGGGGGACTTTAACTCCGTTGTAGATGTTTCCCTGGATAGATCTCACCCACCCCTGGCAGACTCCCCGGTACATCGCTTGACCAAAGGTAGACTAGATTGGCAGGTGCGCTGGGGACTGATAGACGCTTGGCGTGCGCAGCACCCGGGAGACCGAGACTACTCCTATTTTTCTGGCATGCATGAACTACATGTTCGATTAGATGCAATACTATGCTCCCCGACAGTAATGCCAGCTATAGTGCGCTCTGAATATCTAACCAGAACGATTTCTGATCATAACCCCCTATTAATTAGCATGGAGTGGATGGCTGGGGTCTCGTGCGTTCCTACTTGGAAACTGAGACCCGAAGCGTTAGATGACCCACAGTTCCATGCAGCGCTAGAAGAGGGCATAACACAGTATTTTGCGGAAAACGCGGGCACGGCTGCGACGAGAGCGACAGAATGGAATGCCTTCAAAGTTGTCATCAGGGGGCTCTGCATAGAGAAACATACGGGTATACGGAAAACACTTCGGATGATCTGAACAAAGCGGACTCCAGTCTGCGGGAGGCTGAGATGGTGAGGCCTGGCCACCCTGAGCTTCAGGAAGTGGTTAATGCAGCTAAAGAAGCGGTGGCAGTTGAAGTGGAGCGCTTGCGCAGCTTTGACCATAGACGCTACATGATGAGGGCCCATCCTGAGGGAGATAAGGCGGGGACATTATTGGCTTGGTTAGCCAACCCCACAAAGAGGAGTTCCCCTATCCTGGCTTTAGGGACGGCAGAGGGAGGAATGGTCTACACCCAAACTGAAATTATGCAGTGCTTCAAGCGCTATTATGAGACACTCTATAAAAGTAGATTTGAAGACGGGGACCCTGCCATCGACACTTTCTTGGATGAGTTGACATTGCCAGGATTGGACCAAGAGCAGGCGAAGGACTTGGGGAAAGACATAGAGCCAGGAGAAATTCGAGATGCCATCAAGCGAATGGCCCGCAACAAAACACCGGGACTAGACGGATTGCCCATAGAATTCTATGGGAAATATGCTGACTTGCTGGTGCCGCGGCTCAAAGACGTCTATAAAGAAGCTAGAGGATTAGGACAGTTACCCCAATCGATGCGCGAAGCGCTGGTGATCCCGTTGTTGAAGCCAGGGAGGGAGAGTGGGAACGTGGCCTCCTATAGACCACTGTCGATGTTAACCACCGACTATAAAATACTGAGTAGCATACTGGCGGCCCGATTACTGCAATACATGACCACGCTGGTCCATGAAGACCAAGCTGGGTTCATACCAACGTGCAACACGACTGCGAATATCAGGAGGTTGGTGCGACTCCTAGACGATGATCACCCAGAAGCACCAAAGCCAATGATACTCTCAGTAGATATCGAGAAAGCTTTTGATAGCTTAGAATGGGGATATTTGTATAAAGTATTGCGACAGTTTGGATTAGGAGAGGGTTATCTACAATGGATGAAAGTACTATATACTTCGGCAGTGGCTAGAGTGAGAACGGGCTCATAGATCTCACCGAAATATCTGGTAGAACGAGGGACGAGCCAGGGATGCCCGCTCTCCCCATTACTGTTCGCCTTGGCGGTGGCGCCCCTCGCGGCTAAGATTCGGACAGGTCAACACTACGGGGGCCTAGATAGCAGAGACGGACGACAGCATATATCGCTTTATGCAGACGACTTATTATTATTCCTTGAAGACTCCGATAGGGCAATGGCAGGAGCAGAGAGCTTACTCTCGGATTTTGGGGACGTCTCGGGCCTGAGAGTTAATTGGTCTAAGACATGCCTGTTCCCGGTGAGACAAGGAGAGACTAGACCAGACATGACTCGAGCGGTGCGATGGGAACCTACCTGCCTGAACTACCTCGGCGTACACATCTATCACATGACGGCCACCCTTCCGTTGTCGGTGACAGGCCGCATATCCCTTTTGAAAATGGTGGCACTCCATCGTTTGTTATACTATTTTAGGACGCTGCCGGTGTGGATACCCAGCTCCACTTTCAGATTACTGAAATCGATGGTGGTATCTTTTCTCTGGGGTGCGGGTAGGCGTAGAGTAGCGCAGGCAACGCTTATACGACCCAAGGCTGAAGGAGGACTGGCGGTCCCAGAATTTGAATTATACTATTTAGCAGCTCAATTGCAGATCTTCACCCAAAATGTAGCGCGGGTCCACCGGTCTATCGCCCTCCCCCTCCCCTCCTGGACCGGAATCCAGGAGGGGAGGGGGAACGCCGCGCCACGTCCTTTCGTACATTGCCTTGCAGCAGAAACTAGAGCCCAGGGACCTCCTCACAGAGGAGATAACTTTCAGACTCTGCTGGAATCGGTCCCAGCGCCGGGCGGGCGTGGTGCATCCGTATGCGCCGGAGATACCGCTGGGGATGCTAACGGCATTACCGCACGGCGGAGATTGGTCGCAATTACAACTCTGGGAAGAAGCGGGACTGCAGGTGGTAGGGGATCTATATGAGGACGGGGTTCTGCTAACCTACCAAACTCTCAAAGAGAGATTTGATCTGCCAAGGGGAGGTTTCTTGTTGCATGCAGCGCTTACTAGAGCTAAGCAGGCGCACTGGAGGGAGGGGCTGCTGGAGCCTAAGACGTCAATGGCCTGCCAGTACACCATAATGGCGGCGTGGACCTTCAAGGCGGTCACGTGACTATATTCTAGAATGCTTCTTGAAAACCTGCCGCCCCTGGCTGAATTGAAAGGAAAGTGGGAAACTGGTCTAGGTAAAGATATCCCTGAGACAGCCTGGGCGCAGATAGTGCGACGAGCCTGGAAGAGCACGAGGAACGCAAGGTTTCAGCTAGTGCACTTCTCTATCCTCCACAGAGCATATTTGACACCTGGGAAAATCCAGAAATATTTTAAGGTCAAAGAGGCGGCGTGTCCCAGATGTACGAGAGTGGGGGTGGAATTGGAACATATGCTGTGGTCTTGCCCAGCGTTGAGTCTTTAGTTTACTGGAAGGAGGTGGGGGATACCCTGAATGAGGTGACAGAGAGGCGACTGGTGTTTGATATGGCCATTAGTATATTGCACTGGTTCCCCCACACGCCCAAGAATAAGATTACGAGTAAGTTCATAGATATGGGACTCATATTAGCAAAACGAGAAATTACGAAACGTTGGAAAGCAACAGTGGGTCCCACCAGTAAAAGATGGAAGGGTGAATTTCTCAAATGGGCCACCAGTGAAGGCGCACTGCGTTATCAATTGGCGCGCAGATGAAACGACGATAAGGTGCTCGGGGCGGAGGCTGCATGTGAGGCGCTAGTACAGGTACTACGAGACTATGAGCCATACGATGATAGAGAAGGGCAGGTCATGGATGGGGGGATAGCCCCAGAACAAGATGGGTACATCGCATAACTCAACACATAGTTATTCCTCGGAATGTATGATGCAAGAGGACAGAGACGGCTACCTGCGTTGTTGGTGGGGACTGAGGGAGGGGGAGGGAATCTATAATTTTCATAGTGTTTAAGGGTAGGGTCTCAGTTATGAAGGTTTCTGGTTTATTTGACGCACAGCTCTGGAAGGACTTACATATCCTCGTACTATGCACTGTATAACTGGCGGGGGGCTTTTGAATAATCCTCAGGGAGTATGCTGATAAAAATTGTGTACGGATTTATATGTGTTTGTACAAAAAACCAATAAACTACGTGTTAAAAAAAAAAGAGTCTTTCTGACCATGTTTTCTAAAGGTTGTTTTTTGCAGTTTTATTTTAATTCTGTTGTTTTGTCTACGCACGGCTGTACCAGTGCTCAGGTCGGCTGCGCTCCTGCTCTGGGGTCAAGACGCTCCCCGCCATGTGCTGGGCTGGAGCTCTACTGGTGTCCTGGCCTCGGGTCGTTCTGGTGCTGGAGTTTACAGGCAGCATCCTGCCCCCTCAGGCATGTTTGATGTATGTGGCTGTGGGTGGAGACTGCAGGGTGTTACGAGTCGTGCTTTTGTGGGCAGTATTTAATGGAGGTTGCTGGGCGCTTACTTTGTGTGTGTTGGGAGTTTCCTGTGGGGTTTACTCCTTTTTTACTCGCAATGAGTGAGGGGGCTTCTTCTCCGGTGCCTACAAAGGCAGTTTCCAAGCAGCATAATATCCAGGACCTGCAAGAAGATGACGTTTTGCAGATTTCTAGTGCTGACTTTCAGGCGTTGATCAATTCCACTGTCCAGTCTGTGCTGCTGGAGCCTGCGGCTAAGCGGTCCAAGGATGATGAGGAGGACATGGACAATTCCCCTAAGGGAAAATACGTCCAGGGAAAGGTGTCTCGGACATGTTGGTCCATATTCGAGAGATGCTTGGTTTTGACCCTAAATCATGGTGTTATGAGGGGTTTTATGCCCAGTATAGTTCCTCTGTGGTGGATGACCTTCCCTTCCATGATGTCCTGAAGGATATACTGACTAAGGAATGGCTTGAGGTTGATAAGCAGGGTATCCCTCACTTTCTGGGGAAGCGGCATCGCCTGGTGGACTTTGACTCCCAGTTTCCAGCAGTTCAAAAGTCAATTCTCTTTTGTCCTCTATGGCTTCCGCTTCCTCTTTCTCTTTGTCATCAGAGGAGTCTTCTCTGACGGATCCGGTAGAGCGGAAGGTGAAGTCTGCTCTCAAGCGTTCTTCCGCGGCTTCTCATTTTGGGGTCCGTTCTAGCACCTATGCGGACTATGCTTCGCAGGTCCTTTTAAAGGATTTTGAGAAGTTGTTTGACTGTTTCCTACTCCTGTCTTGGCTCAAATGGAGGTCTTGGTGCAATTCCTCTCGGATGTGACTTTTGATTCTTTGTGAGCTTTCTCCTCGGCTGCTGTTTCTGGTCCTAAAACCAGATGGTTCTTTCCGCCCGATTCCTAATCTCCGGGCTTTGAACAAGTTGGTGTGATTGGATCATTTTCGGATGGTCGGCTTAGCATCATCCTTGACCCCTCCCTCTCCATGAACCACCAGATCAATGCCGTTGCTTCCACTAGTTTCAACTGCCATGGCATCCTCCGTTAGACCTTCAAATGGATCCACCCCAACTGCAGAAGGACTATCACCCACGCACTCATAACCAGCAGACTGGACTACAGCAATGCCCTCTATGCCGGAATCAACAGGACTCTTCAACACAAACTCAAAACCATCCAGAACGCTGCAGCCAGACTCATCCTCGGGACACTGCGTCACAAACACATGACCCACCACCTATGAGGCCTACACTGGCTCCCAGTTGAGAAGAGGGTCACCTTCAAACTCCTCACCCACGCCTACAAATCCCTCAACAACATCAGGCCCAAATACCTTAACAAGAGAGTATCCTTCCACGTACCCAAGAGGAACCTCCGCTCCGCCGATCTCACCCTGGCAGAGGTCCCCCACATCCACAGACACAGAACCGGCAGGGGAGCTTTCTCCTACATCGCAGCCAAGACCTGGAACAAGCTCCCTGTGAACATCAGACACTCCCTGACCCTGCACTCATTCAGGAAGAACCTCAAGACCTGGCTCTTCGACTGATCCGGAACCGTGCCCCCCAGCACCTTGGGACCCTCACGGGTGAGTAGCGCGCTATATAAACCCCTGATTGATTGATTGATTGATGGTCACCTTGCAGTCTGTCATTCCCCTCATCCAGGAGGACAATTGTTGGCTTCTCTGGACTTAGAAGATGCCTATTTTCACGTTCCGGTCCATCCTGCCAGTCAGCGACTCCTGATGTTTGCAGTTCAAGGGATGCATTTCCAATTTCAGGTTTTGCTGTTCGGCCTCTCCACTGTTCCCAGAGCTTTTACCAAGGTATTGGCTCCTGCTGTGGGGGGTTTGCAGCATTGGGGTTTCTCTGTGTTTCCCTATATTGATGATTGTTTGATCTCTACTTCCTCCTTTCCTAAAGCTCTTCTTGCGGTGGAGGCTACGTTGACCTTGTTCCAGGATCTGGGGTTCAAGATGAATTTGGCCAAGTCTCATCTGAATCCTGTTCAGAGACTTCAGTTCATCGGGGGTCTGTTCGACACCTCATTGGGAGTGGTGTTTTTCCCTCCTGTTCGGATCCTTTCCTTGCAGACTCTGTTGTGGGATCTGTTGAGTTGTCCTTCTGCCCGGCTCGTGTTTGGTTGCAGGTCCAGGGGTTGATGGCTGCCACCACTGCTGTGGTTCCTTGGGCTTGTCTACATCTCAAGCCCTTGGTGACTCATCTGTTGGCTCGTTGGGACTCCTCCTGGGTGCATTACGAGACTCTGGTTCCTCTCGTTTCTGCTCTGGTTCAGGACTTGGACTGGTGGCTTTGCACTCCCAATCTGGAGAAGGGGGTGTGGTGTTGTCTTCCTCCTCCCCTTTTGTTAACCACGAATGCCAGTCTTTGGCATTGTGGGCCACATTGGGGTCCTTAGAGGCCAAAGGTCAGTGGTCTCAGAGGGACAGCGCCCGTTCCTCGAACTGGCGGAAGTTGGCGGCTATCTAGGAAGCAGTGCAGTTCTTTCATTTTCATCTCCCCGGTACAAATCTGTTGGTTAGTACCGACAATCAGGTGGCTCGTTGTTACTTGAACCGTCAGGGGGGGACCAAGTGCGCATCTCTGAATCTGTTGGCCTCAATTATTTGTGCTTGGGCGGAGTCTCACCTGTTGGCCTGGTGGGCGGTATACATTCTGGGACAGTTGAATTTTCATGCAGGTGGTTTGAGCCGCAACCTTCCATCCTCTGTTCTGTGCAATCTCTCTCTTCCTCTGTTCCAGTTCTTTGTCTTTGGTTCGGATTCTCCCTGGATTAATCTCTTTGCCTCTCCTCACAACGCTCTTCTCCCCCGGTTTTGTTCCGAGGTGATCTGTCCTCAGGCTTGGACGATGGATGCTCTTTCGATTCCCTGACCTTCTGTATGCCTTCCCTCCTATTCCTCTTCTCCTGAGGGTGCTGCAGAAGATTTGGGGGAGAGGGTGTCAGTCCTGTTGATTGCTCCCCGCTGGCCTCACTGCCTTTGGTTTCCTCTCCTGGTGCGGCTGGCGGGGGGCGGTTTGTCCGGCTTCCTTTGGTTCCGGCTCCTCTTCAGTTTACGCTCCTGTCTCTGTCCTGTCTTTGTTGTTTGCAGTTGACAGCGTGGCTCTTGAGCGGTTGACGCTGGAGTCTTTAGGCTGTTCTTCTGTGGTGGTTCATGACATCCAGTTGTCGTGTCGGGCTTCGACCCTTAATGCTATGCTCATCATCGGGGCTCTTTTGTCTCTTGCTTTTCTTCCCATGAGGTGGATCCTGTGCTGGTTGATCCTGCGTCTGTGTTGGATTTTCTCTGGGATGGTTTTTTGAAGGGCCTTTCCCCTTCCACTATGTCTGCTCAGTTGGCAGCGGTTCATGCTTGCCGGAGTCCTGGGGCCTCCTTGGAGGTTGTTGCCCCTTTGGTGAGTCGGCTTCTTCGGAGCTGTAGGCTTCGTCGGCCGGTTTCTCCTGTGATCGTGCTTTCTTGGGATTTGCCTACTATTTTGCGGGATCTGCAGTTGCCCTCTTTTGAGCCCTTGTTGGATGCGGACTTGTTGTGATTGAGAGCTAAGGTGGCGTTTTTGTTGGCCATCACCTCATTTCTTTCCCTTATTTACAGTTCCTGCAGGCTTGGGTTGTTTTGAGGCTTGATCCGGATTTTCCGTCTAAGGTTTCTTCCGGTTTCATTTGCAACAGGAGGTGATCCTTCCTGATTTGCCAACGGAGGGGGATTCCCTTGTTACCTCTTCTTTGGATGTTCGCAGGGCTCTAGTTTTCATGAAGAATTCGCGATGGAGGAAGAGGGCAGGGGTTTTCATAGTCTTTAAATCGTTTTTTACACTTACATATACTTGTTAATAGAGCGGGTGGGAGGCGGGTGGAAGGCCAACTCCGCTCCACCACGAGTGTGCAGAGTTTTGCCTACTCCGCCTAATTCGTGGAGCGCAGAGCAGGCAAAACTCCGCACACTCTGTGGGCGAAGCGGAGTTCTTCACCCACGGTTAGTCTTGATACAGTCTCCTGACTGACTGTCTTGCTTGAACGGGCTGTGTCTTGGTACGGTCTTTTGGGCTGTTTGGTTTGAACTTGGTGGGTTTGTGAACCCTTTTTTTTAACCCCTTCCATGCTCATGATGGAACGGTTCCGTCATGAGCATCGGTTGAGCTGTGCTCATGACGGAACCGTTCCGTCATGGCCCGCCCGCGCTCGAACCCTTCAGCACCGCGGGGGAATCCGCGCAGCGCTGAAGGGGTTAAAGATACAGTGTGTTTGTGAACAGTCTGCCAGACCAACCAGTAATTTGGTTTCTTTTTCACTGCAAAAGGTCTGGGGCTTGAGCCTGTCTTCTTGAACTTGGTACAGTCTCCGGACTGCAGTGGGCGGTTTGCAGACCGTTTTGTTTGGTTCTTGAAAAATTGTTCTCTTTTATTTTCCTTTTATTATTTTTGTTGATGTTGTATTTGTTTGTTGGGAACGCTGTATGTGTCTTATATTAAGATGCCTTGTCTAAATAAGCTTGGATGTTTTAGATGTTGATGTTGTTCTACTGATGCTCGATTGGAAGAGAGCCAGCCTGCTCCTCCGGAGGGTTCTCCAAATTTTGACGTATATGTCAAACACGGTATTGACCCTATTATGTTTAGCAAGTTGTGGCATAAATATCCGAGGGACAATGCTGAGTTACAGTGGCCACTTACTGGCTCCTTTGATGAACAGAGATTGAATTTCTTGTAGGATAAATTGTTCGAAAAAAAGAGCAGTCAGTCGATGTTTGATTCTCTAAGAGAGTGGCAGAAAGAAGCAAAGCAGCGCAGTATGAGTGCAGAGAAAGAGGCCCTGAAGAGACACACGCAAACAATAATACAGAAAACAGTGGCCTATGAGAGGGAAAGGGTAGATAAAGGTATAGAATGTGCAGATAGAAAGCTCCAATTACAGACTGATAAATGTTATGTTGCTAGAGAGGAAGGTGATGATTTTTTAGAAGAGCTATTGGATTCTCGCCCCCCACCTCCTTATGCCCCTGAACGGATATACCTGATAGTCCCGACTTTCCAGTCTTCGGCCTCTAGTGCTGCTCTTTCTAGTGTTTCTGTTTCTGGCACTACTGCTTTAGCCCCGACCCCATTCGCTTCTCCTCCACCCATGTCAGTCACAGGGGCAGGAGCCTGTTAGCTCTCCTGTCCTGTCTATTAGTTCCGGTTCAACTGCTACGCCCCCTTTCACCCCTACAAACCTGTCTCCCTACATGATGGTACCTGTCTCTGCATCTGCTCTTTCTCCCTTGGGTGTATACCCCTAAATACTGTCAAACGTTGAGACGCCTGTGCGTGGGATGCATGAAGAGAATTGGGCAGCAGAGCGAGACTGCATGGAGAAAGTGTTGGTGCATTTTGCTGTGGGTGATGAAGAAATGGTGGCAAATCAAGCAGCTCAGTGGGCTCGGAACACAATCTATAGCGTGGGAGATGTGTGGAGTGTGATAGGAGATTATAAACCCTTTGTACAGCAGCATGCTCTTAAGCACATGTCGGCCACGCTAATAGGACTGTGGGAACAGTGTTTTCAGTGTTCTGCACCGCAGATCATCTATGGCATATGGGACGGGGTATATGCTATAGGTATGGCTCCTAATGAGGTTTTTGCCAATGTAACAACACTGGTGTGGTACCGTGGCAGACTGCTCCAAAAGGCTCCGACAATAGGGGCTACAGCACCCTATGAGGGAGGTCCATCCCATTTACCATCCTGAAATACCAGAAATTCGTGACTCCATGGACACTTTAATTAGACCACAGTGTGGTAAATTTAAATTACCTAGACTTAATTTATGCGGTAAAATTCAATAAGAATAACTCAGTAAAAATAAGAGGCAGAATCCGTGATATTTGAGGTTATAAAAGGGATTTTATTCCTTACAAAGGAATTGGTTCGAACCAGGCAATCGGGTTCCGTCACCACGAAGGTTCAGGAAGGGATAGGCAATACATTATTGACAGGTTATCATATATATAGTCAATGCATTACAGTAAAGACAGATGCAGGAGGCGTAACAGCTGATAGGAAAGATAAGAATACACATACGTAATGAAAAAGGCGTTACAATAGGCGTTACAATAGGCGTGCATAAAGGCGTGTACTAGAAACGTCATTATGAGGATGTCACAGGTGGGTGGATTCATAAGAGAATCCTGCAATGTCAGCAGAAATATATGACAGAGATGCGCGCGCAGCTGCATGACGTGTGATTGACGTGTAACTAGAGGGTGAAGGGGACTTGACATTTAGCCCTACATGAGGAGACAGAAGTCTGGGATGTCAGAACAACCTAATCCCAAATCGTATCTAATATCTTGTGTTTAAGGAACTGTATTATCTGGAAGGAAAAGGTCTCTCGGGCAAGAGCTATTCTATACTGACTGCTAGTGCATGTATAAACGTCTACGTGTCTACATGAGATGCGAGGGGGCATGGGCCTACCATGGAAACAGGAGCTATGAATTACTTGCACGGAGACAGTGAGGCCGGGCCCTTTGCTCTGCAGCTGGAAGGATGTTTACCTAAACTACTAGACAGGAATGTTTTGGTCGAGGAGCGGAGCAGATAACTTGAAGGCGAAATACAGTCTTGGCAGGCAACAGGCCGAGCCAGGCACCGTTAGCCTCGCAGGGAGTAAGACAAAGGTCATGGATACAGATGTGAGTCCGGGCTGGAGCATTCAGAGGCAGAAAGCAGGAAAAGGCTCGATGGCAGAATTCAGGGCCTACTCGCCAGAGCTGTAAAACGTGAAAGGTGCACCATATAAAGTCGGTGGCCAAGCATACTTAGGAACGGAATATCCGACCCATTCATGGCGGATCTGAAAGAGGACATGTTAACGTTGGACGCACATGTATTTGCGTCTTCATAGCTGGAAGTGGAGGGAACATACATGTACTTGTAGCACGTACATGGAGCCGTTGGGGTCTAAGATAGGGGACACAATTGATCATAAAATCCATATTTCCTCATTCCCTCCTTGTCCCCTACGGACCCTTCATGAAATATCGATCTTCATGAATCCATCAATCTGTTCATATAACATCATTTGCTCTTCTTTCTTCTTACGAGATCTTGAATGAAAACTCGAATGTGGAATACACGATGTGGCACACAGGCCGCAAATCGCTGGCCCACACTGTAGACACAGGCAACAACTGAATATTATGAGAAGGCCAATACCTAGGAAGGATAGGATTTTCCATCCCCAGGCTGACAACACACTCCAGAACCAACCGGACCAAGTCCAGGTGCCTGGATTCTGGTGTATCTGACTTGCAATCTTATGAAGACGAGTTATGGCTTTGTATACTGATGGCGCGTTTTCTGGAATGAAAACACAGCAACTCGATCCGATGACTCTACAGGCTCCGCCCCTATCGGCTAGGATGACGTCAAGGACAAGACGATTTTGAAGAACAACAATCCGCATCGCAGACTGCTCCTCTGTTAAGTTGCCTAGGGCGGAAGTAGTTTCATTCACTACTGCTTCAAGGGTTCTGGTTAATCTGCGTATCAGTTTACTATTAGTGACAACACCTATGTAGGGAAAGAAACCTTTATTAAAATCTGTGTATTGCTCCCATGCCGTTTCAGTGTAGTCGACAATCGGGAGATCTCTCTGGGGTCTATTGTGTACTAGATGGGTATTTCTATGATAATCAGGAGGGGCTAGGAAAACAGGTGGCAGAAGGAATGCAATGTAACAGGTACCATCCCAATCTAGAGGTAAACGTGTATATGCGGTCTGACCACATATGAAGTAGGAATGACGGGAAGCTCTAAATGTAGACTTGCCTTGATCACTGAATTCGATCACAGTAGTGCATTTACTATGGCCCATGTGTACTGAACCATTCTTTCTTACACATAATTCACCTTTAACTGGAAATACTGACATAGCAGGCAAGACTGGTGCAGCTTCGGATTCAACATTCAGAATCATGAGGTTAAGTGTAAAGTTACCTAATCCATAGACTTCATTTTCTAGATCAGTTCCTGTTCTTTTGGGAAGTCCCTCCTTGTTAGGGTAGCAGACTTTAAGCAAAACTAAGTTCAGGTTTCCCCATACCCAGTTGTCTTGGTAAACTACGGAATTTGAATCTAAAGAGTTAATCAAACTAAACCATGCTCCACAGGAGCCATTGTGTGTGAACGGGTACGGAAAGAGGGGCAGAACTCCCTTGTATTTCTGGTAGGGAGGGAGTCGGCCACATATCCAACAATTTGTAGCGTTGCTGGTCTGATGGGAATGATGTAACATACTAATGAAGGTGTTGTTGCGCAGCGCAAATCTGTAGGACAACTCATGCGGAGGTAATTCGCTAAAAGAGTGTTCGGCAGTAACATTGAAAGCACGCTTGGAAATAGGGTAGTATATGTGCAACAGTATACTTGCAGCAATAATCAGAAGACTTAGAAAAAACATAATCAATAACGTCACTACACAGTGACTACGAAGTGATTTACAGTATGCATGTTTCTCGAGCTGTTTCTGTCTATTTCTCTCTCTAATTCGGTCTAGAGGATACATGTCAGAGACTAATTTAACCGATTCACCTAGGAGAGGACTTAAACAATTAAATTGTCTGACTTGCTAGACCTTAGTTTCAGTTTGTATTCTTGCGACGCAGTTTTCTCAACCAGGGGGAGTTTTGAGTCAGTCTGTGGAGGGGGCAGGGCTGAGAGTTCAAATCAGAAGGTGGTCCGTGAAATTTCTTGATATGGCTCGAGTGTAGCCAACCCTTGCGACCCTCAATCTTCACTGCTGTCCTCGTGGTCAGAAGTACTAATTTCGGCGTTTGCCAGCGAGGCTCCAGCGGGCTCCTCCTGTCGAAGTTTCTTATAAACACAAAATCCCCGGGAACCATTTCATGGGGCTTCACCTCGGTGTTGTCGGGAAAGGCTGCAGCTACCTGTGAACGGCAAGATTGTAGTGCAGACATCAAGGAAGCAAGGTAATCTGTCAGCATATTACAATCAACATCAGTTATTTTTCGAGGTATAAGCGTCCCCCACATATTTGGTGGCCTACCGAAGACCACCTCGTACGGGGATAGCCCTGTTCGAGAATGTGCTACCATTCTCATGTAAAAGAGAGCAACTGGTAAGGCTACTATCCAGTCGACACCTTTCTCTCTGCAGATTTTAGAAAGTCGAATTTTCAGAGTCTGATTATGACGCTCCACGAGACCTGCTGCCTCGGGATGTCGGACACAGTGGAATTTCCATTGATAGCCTAACAAGAGTGAAATGTGTTTCATTAGCTCGGATGAGAATGGCTGACCGTTATCTGAGTATACGATACGGGGCAAACCATACCGTGGGAAGAATTCACGAACTAACTGTTTGGCAGTAGTCGGGGCAGTGTAATCTGAGACGGGATATGCTTCTGTCCAACGGGAAAGCGCACATACAACTACGAGGACATATTTGAATCCTCGACAATGTTCCATCTGGATATAATCCATCTGGAGGGCTTCAAAAGGGTGATCGGGAGGGTGAAATCCACCTTGCTCTACAGGAATGCTTTTACCTGGGTTGAACTGACAACAAATCATGCAAGTACGCACTTTCTGTTTGGCTGCTGCTCGTAAGTGTTTGTTGAACCAAATGTGTTGAATACTATCTAGCATAGCTTTTTCTCCTAGGTGTGCTGGACTATGTATTGTGTTAATGATAACTTGAACCATGGAGTCGGGGAGAAACCATATAGATTTTCCCTTCGTCATCCATCCCTGATCTGTTTGGATCCCTCCTAGTTCAGTCCATTTCTTGATTTCCTCAGGTGTAGCATGTGTCTGTATGTCAATTACATCAAGGGCGGGATCCTTAACTGTCATGCAGTGTGTCGATGTCGGAACTATTGTCTTTGTCACGTCAGTTGCGTGAGTCCGATTCTGAGCTGTCTGCTTAGCTGTTCGGTCTGCTAGGTCGTTACCCTGGGAAATGATATCGGTGACCTTTGTATGAGCCTTGCACTTCATGATAGATATCGCAGTAGGCAGATGTATTGCATCTAACAGAGCTTGAATGAGGAGACCGTGTTGAATGTTGGCACCATGAGAAGTTAAATAACCTCTCTCTCGCCAGAGGACTCCGAAGTCGTGTACAACTCCGAATGCATAACGTGAATCTGTGTATATGTTAACTTTCTTATGTTTGGCTTGAATACAGGCTTGTGTCAGAGCGATGAGCTCTGCTGCTTGAGCTGACAAGGTGTTAATACAATTCGTTTCAATAACTTCAGTGTCTGTTGTGACTGCATAAGCGGCCACTAACTCTCCTGTACTTGTTCTCATGCATGAACCATCTACATAAAATGTCAGGTCTGGATCTGATAATGGAATGTCTGTCAAGTCTTGTCTGGGTTTCGTCGTAATAGTAATGACTTCAATACAATCATGTGCCAATGGGTCTGTTCCACTTAATGGCAAAAGTGTGGCAGGATTTAATGTACTACAGCGTCTAATTTCTATGTGTGGCTGGACCAATGTTAATTCATAACCTGTTAGTCGTGCTATAGTCAAGTGTTGTGTTTGTGTCCGGTTCAAGAGAACCTCTACTGCGTGTGGTACTTGTACTGTCAATTGATGTCCTAATACTATGGAATCGCTTTGTCTAATCGCTAAAGCTGTCGCTGCGACTGATTTTAGGCACGCAGGAAGAGCCTGGGCTACGGGATCTAATGTGCTAGAAAAGTAAGCACATGGTTTGTGTGAACCTGCTTGTTCCTGAGTGAGTACTGACAAGGCAGTACCTTCAGGTTCTGTAACAAAAAGTGTAAAAGGCTTACTGTAACATGGTGTTGCTAAAACAGGTGCTTGACATAAGGCTTTCTTTAAGTCTTCAAAAGCTTGTGTATGTTCCTGAGTCCAAGGGAGAACAGTCGATGTCGCTGCCTCCTGGGTTGTCAACTGAATGAGTGGTTTTGCTAGAAATGCATATTGGGGAATCCACTGCCTACAGTACGAAGTGAGGCCTATGAAGGCCCGTACCTCCTTTTGTGTCTTGGGTGGTGGCATGTTTACAATTAACTGGATGCGATCAGGTGTGAGCTGTCTCCCCCCCTTGGACAGCAAGTGCCCAAGGTACACAACTTGCTGGGCACAGAATTGCAGCTTCGAAGGGGACACCTTGTGCCCCTTGTCGGCCAGAAAATGTAAAACCGTCAGTGATGCTTTTTCACATTCGGGTTCGCTTCGGGCGGTGATCAGCAGATCATCGACATACTGAAGCAGGGCAGTGTTAACTGGCATGTGGATACTGTCAAGTTGTCTTTTCAGTGCTTGGCTATAGATGCTGGGGCTTTCTGTGAATCCTTGAGGTGCGCGTGCGAATTTAAAGCTTCGTCCATTTAAACAGAATCCGAACAAATATTGTCTTTCCGGATCGATTGGGACGCTAAAGAAAGCGTTCTTGAGGTCAATTACGGTAAAGAACGTTGCTTCTGAATCAATAGCTGTTAGTAATGAAGAGATATCTGGAACCACGGGATATTGTGGTACAATGCATTTATTCAATTCGCGCAGATCAATAACTAATCGATATACTGGGGGTGCTTTTGGATCAGTTCGTTTAAGAATCGGAATGATAGGAGAATTACATACATTGGAGTCGGTTTCCACAACCACTCCTTGTGCAATGAGCTTGTCAATGATTTGCAGCAAAGCCACTACAGCATCTGGAGGTAACTTGTATTGTCGCATTCGTGGTAATACCACTCCTGCTTTGAGTGTGACTCGATATGGTGTAATGTGCATACAACCTACATCAGTGGGGCCTTGTGCCCATAAATGTGCAGGTACATTCTGTAACCAGTGATTCATGTCTCTTAACACATAGTGACCTTTAAAGTCACGCAAAAATAGTCGTACTCCTTCCGGAGAACAACATATTACAGCTCCTAGAGCTTTCAGTGTCTTTATACCTAACAAGTTTTCTGGACATGATTTTGTAAGCAATAAATCTGTAGTCCGTGTCAATGGACCAACTGCAAGTGGAAGAGGTTGCGATACTTCGTTAATAATAGGCTTTCCTGAAAATCCAAGGGAAATATTCTGTGAGTCTGAGAGGGGTGCCCCTGGGACTTCGTCATGACTTATAGTTGTTCTGCTTGCCCCTGTATCAATTAGAAACTTTCTGTCTTTCCCTAATATTTGACTATGTACATAAGGACCTTCCTGATCTACAGGAACCTCGATAAGGGGTAAGCCAACTTCGTTCTCTAGGCTATTTCATGAGTATCGCTGATAATCGGGATAATCATTTTGTGCATACTGGTACATCTGTTGTGTCGTGTTTTGTGTTGCAGCAATAGGCTGTGGCTGTGATACTGCTACGGTCTGTTGTGGAACCGGCATAGGCTGTACATGCTGAGGTACTTGTTGTTGGATCTGATCCTGTCTAGGTGGACGTGGTCTCTCCTTAGTTTTGCCCGTAGAGATATTATGTTTCAGGACTGCACAATCGTTTATATAATGACCTGGCTGTTTACAATAGTTGCATGTCCCTTTAACAGGAACCGCTGAATTACTGGACTGTGTCGCACCCTTTTTATGACCGTCAGCTGGAACTGACTGAGCAACAAGCATTTTCATTTTTGTGTCTTTCATACGTCTTTGTTCATGTTCTTGTTCTTCTCTAATTCTATTCTGGTGATACTGTAACATTTGTAACATTTGTGAAGGGGTATTAGCTTGCCAAGTGCTCTTGACTTTCAATACTCTGTTCTTAACCTGGGGCAGGGAATTCTCGACTAGTTTTGTTACAAAAAGATGTGGATATGACTCGCTATTTGCTTTTAGGCCGCTATTAATACCAAAACATTTTTCAAATCGGGAATAAAAATCACTAGTGTCTTCATCGGGTTTCTGTTTACAGGCTGAGATTGCACCCCAGTCTTCCTTTTTCGTAGTTAATAAACATGGCAATACTTGTACTAACAATCCTGGTAATGCTTTAGTTTTGTCCCCAAGCCCTCGGCCTGCAGTTCGGGCATTTTCTTCGTTTTCTAATGCGGTCCAATCAATCTTTTGGTCTCCCACCTCCCATTCTTTTTCTTTGAGTTTCTCGTAAATACCGGCAGGCAATAATACTTTTAATATTTTCATAATGTCAGGATAGGTATAATCACCCATGAGCAACATGTCCTTTATTTCACGGTGAAAACCTGCTGGATCTTTGTCATGGCTGGGCACTAATTTTTTCATTTCCAATAGTTCTATTTTAGTTATGGGCGTGTACACAAATACGCGCGAAAAATAATCATCCTCATTTTTAACTGGGTGCACTTCGCGTAAGGGATTCTGCCTGTCTATGTAATACATTTTTCTTTCCATGGAGGGAGCTGAATCATGCTCTGGGCACAGGAAGGTACTGTATCTATGCCGATGTTCTAGGATTTCTTTAATTAGATCGGTACCCAGACCTCTCCATTTATTTATGAGTAATTCTATTAGTATATCAGGTAGGGGACCAGGATCGGAGTGTTGGCTTTTATATATTATAAGGAGGTGTTGTATCATGTATATACCAGCTAAACGCTGTTCGTCTGGTATAAGATTCAAAAACGTGTGTGCTAGCGCATCATCACTGTATTTTTCAGAACTGTCAGCCCATTGTACTGCTGACCTGGCTAATTCTTGTTCATCCATAGAATCGAGCACATGGTACCCCCTTCGTTCTCGAAGTATTTTATCAGTAGCCTGAAATAAATGTTCAGGGGTCCTTGGATTTGACATAGCTGCTTGAAAAATTCTGTTACATTCTGGACGTATCAGACGCATTGCATTATTAAAAGATCTTCCCTTACCTACATAAGCTATCATTTCTCTAGCTGGTAATTGTAATTGTCCTGTTGTCATTTCTGATTGTTCCTCCTCCTCCCCCTCTGATTCAGTTTTATCTGCCTCTAATCCTCTTTCATGTATTCGTTCTACTTCTTTTCGGATCTTTCGGTGCATAACTTCTATACTCTTCTGTTTATCATGTTTTCCGTCTGCTATATTCTGACCCCATCTGTTAAGTACTTGCATTTCATCCGGATCTACCTCAGGCCTATCTCTGTTTCTGATCAAGCAGTTTATGAAGAAGCGTAACAATAATTTTTGCATGTCCACTTTCTGGTATTCCATGGCCTCGCCAATACTTTCAGGACCTTGCCCTGTTTGGATAAAGTGATATATTTTGTCTAGATGGCCAATCATTCCTGGTAGCGTCATTAGATAGTTCGAAACTCGTCGTAGACGTACTGATGATAGCATCATTCTGCCGTCTTTACCGGGTACTGGATCATATCTACAATCTGTAAGAGGCTCATTAAATATATTGTGATCAGTTGTTTGAGGTGTACGTTGGTGTGCTAAATCCCTATAAGTCAACCTAGGTGCTGGCGGTGGCGTGGAAAAACCTCCTATCGCACCTCCTGAGGTGCCAAGTCCAAAAGGATTTGTTGGATGTAAGGTAGGGAGTGTAGATGCAGGAAGGACTGTAGAAACAGGCGGAACGTTTGGAACGTGAGGAGGAGTTTGTTGCTGCGGAGGTGGGGGCAGATGATCTTGGGGTTGAGCGTCGTTAACAGGTGGTGCGCGTGGCTGCGCAACATTAACATATTCGGGGGCTGCATCATCTAAATAGGAAGAAAGGAAAATGTCCTTTGCGGTCTTGGGATGTACTTTAGTCGGGAGTAATGGAGGTGGCAGATCTTTTGGTACTTCCAGGGCGGCCTTGGGTAAACCCTCGGCCAGAAGAGGATACATACCATTCATAAGAGTGTTTCGTTGTCTGTCTACTTGTTCTGTTTTTACTCGGTTACCTTCCTCAATTAATATGTTTTCTCGGGCTTTGTCTGAATTCTCCCTACTTTTCTCTTCTTTTCTGAACGCTTTCTCTGCGCGTCTATGCGATTCTTTACGCCATAATTCAATGGCATCTTTCTGTGACTGTCTGGCTTTCTTTTTCCATAATGCTTCTTCTACTCTCATGATGCAATCTGCATCCCATGTCCCAGCAGCGGGCCATCTCTGACTCTCTGCTAAATCCTTGGTATAGTCCATCCATAAATCAAGATATAATACGGCATCTAGGCCATGTTTATGGGACATAAAGTACCCCGGAGTGTCCCTAGGTGGAATGGGAACGGCTTCTTCGAGTATCCCTTTTCTAGTTTTTATCTGTCTTAATTTTGAAAATAACGGCATCTTTAAACCTTGTTACTTGATTCTTACTCAAACTTGAACACAATTAATACAATAAACACAATAATGAAGATCGAACAATCACTCATACCACGATATTTTTAAAACATATTAAAACATTTAACATTTAAAACGAACAACAATAATTAGAATAAAACTAGCTAACTGGCATAAAACTGGATGTACTGCTAAACAGTACAGATACACTGCTAAAACAGTGCAGACCGGATCTGTGTACCCAAACCCGTCTTGACCGGCACAAACCAATGCGCACGTCTAAATGCGTCCCCAGCAACGGTACTCACCGGGAAGCACGGAACGGAAGGCCTCGGAACTGAACTGGACTGGATCGGACTGGACTCGACTCGTGACATAGGTACTTCGGAACTTCGGAACCTGGTGGGCCTCTGTATACCTCGGATCTTGCTCTCTCAGCTAGGCTCTGGTCGGGATCCTCCGCACTCCTCACCGCCTCGTCTGGGTGTCGATCGCAGCCTCAGTCACCTCCGTTGGCCTGAGGGAGATACAGGAAATCCTGCGGGTACGCGTAGTTGTCCGTCCGGCTGTGGCAGGAGACCGGGCCTGCAACGCACCTCCGGCGCGTGGGGCGTGAGAGGAGTCCCTATTCGGGCGCCAATTATGTGGTAAATTTAAATTACCTAGACTTAATTTATGCGGTAAAATTCAATAAGAATAACTCAGTAAAAATAAGAGGCAGAATCCGTGATATTTGAGGTTATAAAAGGGATTTTATTCCTTACAAAGGAATTGGTTCGAACCAGGCAATCGGGTTCCGTCACCACGAAGGTTCAGGAAGGGATAGGCAATACATTATTGACAGGTTATCATATATATAGTCAATGCATTACAGTAAAGACAGATGCAGGAGGCGTAACAGCTGATAGGAAAGATAAGAATACACATACGTAATGAAAAAGGCGTTACAATAGGCGTTACAATAGGCGTGCATAAAGGCGTGTACTAGAAACGTCATTATGAGGATGTCACAGGTGGGTGGATTCATAAGAGAATCCTGCAATGTCAGCAGAAATATATGACAGAGATGCGCGCGCAGCTGCATGACGTGTGATTGACGTGTAACTAGAGGGTGAAGGGGACTTGACATTTAGCCCTACATGAGGAGACAGAAGTCTGGGATGTCAGAACAACCTAATCCCAAATCGTATCTAATATCTTGTGTTTAAGGAACTGTATTATCTGGAAGGAAAAGGTCTCTCGGGCAAGAGCTATTCTATACTGACTACTAGTGCGTGTATAAACGTCTACGTGTCTACATGAGATGCGAGGGGGCATGGGCCTACCATGGAAACAGGAGCTATGAATTACTTGCACGGAGACAGTGAGGCCGGGCCCTTTGCTCTGCAGCTGGAAGGATGTTTACCTAAACTACTAGACAGGAATGTATTGGTCGAGGAGCGGAGCAGATAACTTGAAGGCGAAATACAGTCTTGGCAGGCAACAGGCCGAGCCAGGCACCGTTAGCCTCGCAGGGAGTAAGACAAAGGTCATGGATACAGATGTGAGTCCGGGCTGGAGCATTCAGAGGCAGAAAGCAGGAAAAGGCTCGATGGCAGAATTCAGGGCCTACTCGCCAGAGCTGTAAAACGTGAAAGGTGCACCATATAAAGTCGGTGGCCAAGCATACTTAGGAACGGAATATCCGACCCATTCATGGCGGATCTGAAAGAGGACATGTTAACATTGGACGCACATGTATTTGCGTCTTCATAGCTGGAAGTGGAGGGAACATACATGTACTTGTAGCACGTACATGGAGCCGTTGGGGTCTAAGATAGGGGACACAATTGATCATAAAATCCATATTTCCTCAACAGGTTGATGCTCGGTTCCAGGAGCAGTGGATCTATGCTCCTTGGAAGAGGAGTGAGGCCCTATCCCTAAAGAGTCAGCTGCCAGACCCCTGGAAAAATCCCACTGCATATTATAAGGAATTGACGGAGGCGGCCTCCTCCACAGTAATGACGTTAGCTGATATTGAATTGTTCTTTGATCTACTGGTAGCGGTGGACATATGGAGACAGGTACATATACAGGATCATGCATTGGAGTTAGGTGGTACATGGGATGAAATCAAGGCGTGGAATAAGGAGCGTAAGTCCGGCAATAAGACGGAAGCAGAGCTCCTAGCTTTACCGGGTCGTATTATCACTTACATGCACTCCCTTATCCTGCATAAAAGAGTGGCTTGGGATAAGTTGACTCCATGTCGTCAGAAGAAGGATGAAAGATTTTTGGATTTCATTACTAGATTTGAAGGGGTGTTTCTAGATTTTAGTGATCAGGACCTGTCACAGGAGGGTGGTGTTCGTTTGTTAACAGATTTGTCACTAATTTGCTTCCAGAGATTGCAACCAGGTTGCAGGCTTCGGAAAGTACCTGGACAACATCATCCCCGTCCATGATTTTGAGTATGGCA
This sequence comes from Triturus cristatus, assembly GCF_964204655.1. Lineage (NCBI taxonomy): Eukaryota > Metazoa > Chordata > Amphibia > Caudata > Salamandridae > Triturus > Triturus cristatus. Next base: position 26,345,024 of record NC_140593.1, on the reverse strand, counting down.
CAGTACTACGAGCATAGAGAGAATGAGGACAAAGGGAAGGTGGAGAAAAAGTAAACGGATTTGAAGACGAGAGTGTTGATGCAGCAGGTTGCAAGGGGGAGAGGAAGAGGTTCGCGTTCGGCTCAGCGGTTACCCAGATCTAATATAGGTGGTGTTTCAAGTGCGCTCCTTGGGCTCAACCAATGTACATATTGTAAGCAGGAGGGACATTGGCGGAATGAGTGTCCAGAGTTGTTGCAGAGAGGAGAGGTTGAGGGTTTAAAGGATGTGCTGGAGGAGGAGGAGGCTGAAGGGGAACGCAGTTAGAGGATACGTCATACAATAGGCAAAGCGGGAACTATTTTGACGACCCTCGGAGCCGACAGTACTACCATGATGACTATGACATGGACAAGGTGACTGGGTTGTCTCACAGCTAGGACAGCCAGGGACAGGGTAAGGGACCAGTTCCGGTGCCTCTAGATCAGCGCCGACCGTACGTCACTGCTGATTTACATGGCACCACAAAAAAAATTCTAGTTATGTTACTGATGTCACTGACATTTTTAAAGCGCTCTGTTACCCTGAGGTAACCTGGCGCTATGCGCTACCTACCAAAAGAGGAAGCTATGACAATTGGCTGGGAGGATCATTTAGGTAAATAGCCAAGTTTTTAATCCCTTCCTGAAGGAAAAAAAGCTCTGTTGAGTTCCTGAGATGGAGAGGAAGGCTGTTTCATGCCTTAATGGTGCAGTAGCAAAAACTCCTACCACCCCAGCTGGTTTTATTATAGCGGGGGATAATAGCGAGTTTAGTTTGCAGGGAGTGCAAGGCTCTCCCCGGAACATACCACTGAATTGAGTGTTTCAGGAAATCAGGGTCCATGCCATTAAGGGCTTTGAAGACTATACACATGGCCTTAAACTGAATCCGTAATGCCACAGGTAGCCAGTGAAGAGTTCTGAGTCCCGCCCTTACTGAAATAAACCTGGGTGTACCAGTGAGCATCCTGGCTGCTGCATTCTGTACGATCTGGAGTCTAGACAGATGTTTTTTCTGGATGTTAATGTAGAGACTGTTGCAATAATCCAACCATGACAGAATGAGCGCAGTGACTGCAGTTTTCAGGCAGTCTTCTGGGAGGACGAATTTGATTTTATGGAGAATTTTATGCATAAAAAAGCAGGATGAAACAACCCTGCTAACCTGATCATCAAGAGAAGTTTTCGAGTCAATAAGCACTCCGAGGTTTTTTGCATTTTCCACCGGAACAGGCGGCCCACCCATTATAGTCGGCCACCAGTCCGGTGTCCAAAGGTTGGCAGTGTTCCCGAATAATAAAACCTCGGTTTTTTTCTGCATTAAGTTTGAGGCAGTTTGATGCCATCCAGGCTGCGATCGCCTGCATGCAGTTATGACATTTTGCGGCAGTCTCAGCCTCTGACCCTTTTTGGATTGACAACACACTTTGCGTGTCATCGGCGTAAGAGGTCAACTGGAATCCAAAAGATTTATTCAAGGTTGCCAGCGGAGCAACATATATATTAAATAATGTCGGGCTGAGCGAAAACCCCTGTGGGACTCCACATGGGAGAGAGAAGGGCTTAGAACTGTCTCTACCGAGGTCCACAGTTTGTATTCTCATAGCTAGGAATGATTTCAGGAGGTCCCAAGCCTTGCCTTCGACCCCGACCGCTGATAGACGGTCCATCAAGACTTTGTGATGGACCGTATCAAATGCGGCCGAGAGATCCAGCATGATAAGTATGGCAGCGCCGCCCTGATCTAGAGCCTCCCTAATCTCGTCCATGGATTTTATTAATGCCAATTCAGTGCTATGTTCAGCATGAAATCCAAACTGTGTGGTGTCTAAAAGTGAGTTGGTCGGAAGGAACAAGCTAAGTTGACCATTCGTAGCCCTTTCAATCATCTTACCCGGGATTGGGAGATAAGAGATGGGTCTAAAATTGCTCGGGTCTTTTGGGTCTTAGTTAGTTTTTTTGAGCAAAGTGAGAATGGAGGCTATTTTCCAGGAAGCCGGGAAATGACCGGTGTTAAAAATGGAGCAAATCAATGGGGTAAGTTGATACAGGGGCTATGAATAGCTCTGTTTCCCATTCACTGGTCCCGGGCGCAACTCTGTCTGTGATAATGTTTAGGTGGATTTTTCAGGTATGCCGGTTGTTAGCCCCATTTCCAAACCTCTTGCCTTGACTGTTGGTCCCTTCGCGGTTGATTCACCATTTTTATTGATGTCCACTTGTGGGGAGAATTTGCTGGGACTGGATTTGTTAAAAAGGTTACATGTGACAATATTTTTTTCTCCTGATGGTGTATACACGACTATTGCTTCAGATCCCACTGGTCTCCATTCAGGTAAAGGATAATGCCAAATTGCCACGCATTCCCCAGTACAAGATCTCGCAGGCAGGAGAAATGGCCATATTACAAATAGTTCAGGATTTAATTAAGTCTGGTGTGGTTGAGGAGACAGTAGTGAATGTGTGCAATAGCCCTATTCTTCCAATTCTTAAAAAGACACCCTTGGACTCTTCTGATACCCATCCTGACGTTTACCGATTTGTGATCGACCTGAGAGAGGTAAATAAGATTGTGGTTCCCCAGTACCCTGTGGTCCCAGACATTATCACGATCCTGACAATGATTCCCCCATCTGCACAATTCTTTTCTGTCATAGACTTAAATAATGCTTTCTTCAGCATACCCATCCATATGGATAGCAGATATCTGTTTGGGTTTGCAATAGCTGGTCAGAGCTTTAGATTCTGCTGTGCTCCACAAGTCTATACATAAAGTCCTAGTATTTAGAGTCAAGCTTTGAAAGCTCAATTAGATTCTTTGGAGCTTCCCCCTCGTAATGTGCTGTTGCAGTACGTTGACGACCTCCTTGTGGCTTCGGACACTGAGGATGGTTGCAAAGAAGCCACAGTTAAATTATTGTTGCATTTGGCTCATCATGGACACAAAGAGTCACTTTTGAAATTTCAATATTGTCAACAGGAGATCACCTACTTAGGTCACCTACTGTTGGAGCGTCACAGACTAACACCTGAACGTATAGCTGCTATTACTAATATGTCTGTTCCTAAGACCCAACGCGAGGTACGCGCGTTCATTGGGATAACTTTGTATTGTCGGCATTGGATCCCTATCTATTCCCTACTAACAAAACCCCTTCTTTACCTGACCACCAAAGATGTGCATGAACCCCTGCCTTGGACATCTTCATGCCAGGAAGCTTTCGAGCAATTAAAGGTTGCGCTTTGCTCTGCTCCTGTGCTTGGTACTCCCGATTATCAGTAGCCTTTTGTTCTCTACATGCATGAGGCGGACGTTTTCTGTTCTAACACAGGGTTTTGTTGGTAAGCAGAGACCCTGCTCCTACTTCTCTGCCATGCTCGATAACGTCCCCAGACTCTCCTGAGCTGTCTGACAGCTGCTGCATCAGTTTCTATCAAACAATCGGCAGGGCTCTTCCTTGATACTGATCTCACAGTAATGGTACCTCATGCTGTGGATACGCCTTACTAGTGCACGTCTGACTGGATATGAGCTGACCTTGTTTGCTCCGCACATTATCATCAAAAGATGTGTTACTCTGAACCCAGCCACGTTACTACCCCTCCCTTTGGAAGAAAAGGACAATGATGTCCATGATTGTTTATTTCGGACTGAGGAAGTAACGAAAGGATGGATAGACCTGACTGATGTTGCTTTATCTGACCCCCAAGAGGAATTATATGTTGATTGCTCTTGTTTCAAGCTACCAAATGGCACCACCACTCCAGCCTATGAAATCACAACGTTACACACTGTAGTTGAGGAATCCCGTATCCCACATCAACCGGCCCAAGCTGCATAGTTGGTTGCCCTTGTCAGGGCTTGTGAGTTGAGTGAGGGACTGGCTGTTAATATCTACATCAACAGCCAGTACGCATTTGGGGTGGCCCATAATTTGGGCGTCTCTGGTCGGAGAGAGGGTTCTTAACTTCGCACGGACGGTGAATACAGAACATCTCATTGATACACAGATTGCTGTCCACATTCACACTTCCTGATTAGTTAACAATAGTAAAATGTAGCGCTCATAAAGCCTTCACAGATGATGTGGGGAGGGGAAATGCGTTCGCAGACCAGACAGCTAAGGAGAGAGCTCGATCAAAGATGAAAAAGATGTTTGTTGCAGGTCCCTCTAGGTGGGTCCCAGACAATGGAATGTTTGGGGACACATTGGAAAATGTCAGGGAAATCCAGGGTGAGGCGACTCTAGATGAATTGGCAATGTGGGAGGAGAGAACGGGTCGTTTGGACGAGGATGGGTGTTGGACTGACTTGTCTGGGAAACAGCTATGGTTACTACTTAATTCCTACGTGCTCGCTGTTGTTACCATGGCTCATGGCCCAGCGCATATCTGTGCCAAAGTAATATGCAAGCTACTAGACACAGTATGGCAGAATGATAATATCGCTAAGGCAGCCGCACACCTACTAAAGCATTGTATCATTTGTTTAAATCATAATCCTGGAAAAGGCACTCCTACACCCACTGGTAACTTTGCACCGCCTTTCTTCCCTTTCGAGGTTTACCAGATGGATTTCATCAAAATGGAATGAGTGAATAACTTGAAGTATGTGCTGGCAGTGATTTGAGCATTCAGTAAATGGATTGAGGCTTACCCCACTAAAGAGAATACAGCTATGGCGACGGCGAAGGCACTTTTAAAAGAGTTCTTCCCGCGCTATGGATTGCCACGCGTGATTTGGAGTAACAACGGAAGTCACTTCAATTCAAAGGTCATTGAATTGGTGTGTAACAGCTTGAATATTAAGCAGAAGTTTCATGCAGCAAACCACCCTCAGTCAACAGGCCTGGTTGAGAAGTACAATGGTACTCTCAAACTGAAACTACTAAAGATTCAAGAAAGCACTGGTTTGCGATTGCCAGGCCTTACTATCTACCAGAGTGACTGTGCATTCTAGGACAGGGTTGTCCCACTATGAAGTGGTCTTTGGACGCCCTGCTAATGTCTGGGGCGTCCCAAGACCAACGCGCTTTTCTGAGATAGAGTACCCCCTGTTTGTAGACTATTTGTATGAATTGTCTAAAGATCTTCGTTCTCTTCACCAACAGATAAATGCCACGTTGCAGCCAGTACCAGAGGGTCCCGGGCACCGAATACAGCCCGGGAATACAGCCCGGAGATTATGTAATAATTAAACAATTTCATTGAAAAAGCTGTTTGGAGCTGAGGTGGAAGGGGACTGTCATCGTTCTTCTCATCACTTGTACAGCTGTAAATGTAGACGTCAGAACACACTGGATACATGCATCTCATGTGAAGTGGGTGCCCCTCCCGCTCCCGTATAACCGTTGACATCGCTGATCAGGAATGTGAGAGGGTGCCATGCTTCATTCCCTTCTCCGATGCCCGATTGAGGTGGGCGCGGACGGACGGAGAGAGTGACGCAGCCTTTTCTGAGGCGATTCCCCCAGAGATAAGGGCTGCCTCGGATAACTCTGTTTCCAATACACCCGACTCTGAGTCTTGATGCCCACCTGATCCTGAGATTCTGCCCTTTTTGTTGATGAAACAGTGCCTGAAGTAACAAAATATAATCTGAGGCCCCGAAAGAAGAACGGTGCACCAGCCGAACAGTCTAGGAGTTAGGGAAGGACTTGAGCTTAGAGCGCAGGTGCTGTGACTAAGGTACCTGTATTAGACTAGAGTGAACAACACTGGTGCACTGCCCTGGATGCTGGACAGGATAGTTGAGGGCACTTGTCGAGGAGGGAGGGTGCCCTATCCTGACAGAAGAGGATTTGTTTTTTCAGCAAGGGCTGCGATTGCGCAGCTCCCCTGTAGTAGTGCTTCATAGCACCGTCATTAATTTACAATAGGAGCCTACCGGCTAGGCTCTAAATGGACGCTGGGTGATATTTGCCCCCCGGGTACTGTTGTTGCAATAGTGGCCCTAGCCGGTGAATATTTATTTACCCTTATGAAACATATCAGTTGACCATGAAGTTTTCTAAAAGTATCCCTTTGGTCGTCCTATCACTGATGAGGAGCAGCCATTTGCGGCCGCGTCCCACTTCAGATGGGCATGTTTGGACCTCTTGGTCCACTAAGAGTAAAATAGTGTTTGTTGTAATCATTTTGCTTTCTCTGCTTTTTGTATTTGGGGTGCTGTTCTTCTTAGAAGAGAAATATCCTGTGCATACTTGGATAAGTACCACGCAAACTCCTCCTGAGCATATTTTTGGTACATTAGCACCTCACAAAGAGGAACACCGGAAGTCCTATAAGGATAAGGAGCTTGCTGCTGCCTATGCCCTTATCCTATGTTAATAGTTGTGAGGGGTGGTTCAACTTACTTAGTTTGATCCGCTCATTCTCCCAAGTTGACTCCTTGGACAAAAAAAACACTGGTTACCGTTCTTTGACAATGAATGTGTATTTCAATCACAGGTCCCCACCTGGTGTTTCCCCTGGAGATGGATGGTTTGATCGAGTGTTCTTAAATTCTTGCCTCAGGGCCGCAGATCAAGGTAAAAAGGCAAACAGAACACAGATGGATAGAGATAGGTTTTCACAATTCAATGTATCAGAATATTACCAATCCTTCCAAACATGCAATGTCACCAAAGATAAGCCCATACCCCTGGCAGTGGTAGATGTACTGGCTCCTTTTTGAGTTAAAGCGACAGGAGACATAGAGGTGGGGGGCAGTAAATGCACCACTTCCATATTGAGGATGCCCAAATGTCCACCCTTGATTCCACCACCTAATGTTTATTTTGTTTGTGGTGCTCCTGGTTATGTATGGCTCCCTGAAGGATGGTCTGGAAGGTGCTACCTTTCCTACCTCCTTCCCCCAGTCTATATAGCCCCTCCCTACTATCACAAGACTCATCGCCTACAGCGTAGTAGTGTCCTAGCCCCGTTTTAAGAGAGTAAACAATACAGACAATATTAATCAGACAGATACCTCTTTACAGCAATTCACTGACATAATGAAAGGAATTCTGCCATTCTGGGATCCCATGTTCAATAGCCATAATATTTGTCACCTTGCAAGAGTAGTTGAGGGAGTCATTATTACTACTGCAGGTATACTGACCAATATAACAGTCAAACTTCATGCTACGAGACTTGTTGCTCTTCAAAATCAGATGGCTTTAGATTTCCTTCTGGCTGATAGGGGTGGAGCCTGTCGTGTCATTGGCAGAAGTTGCTGCGTATACATTCCTGATAGTGCCCCTACTGTATACTCTGCAATACAGAAATTACACCGACTTGCTTCAGAAATTCACCAAGATAATGGTTCATGGTCCCTCTCAGGGTGGCTCTGGGGTCTAATGACATCATGGGGTTGGAAGATACTAATTGTCCTAATAGCTATCGCAGGTGTCATCTTTACATGTTGCTTATGTATTAAGTAGGGGTGGGCGACAGTTTCCGTTCCGCCCACGGAAATTGCGACAATTCGACATTTTCGCGTTCGGCGCGGAAAGCGAAAATGTCGAATTGTCGCAATTTCCGCGAGGAAACGGAAATTGTCGCCTTGAGACTAGTCCTTCCTTTCCTGTCGAGTTGAAGCTCAAATTCAGTCATGCATTAATCAGCGCAAAACATTCGGGAGCTAGGTCGAGGCTGGGCAGGTGTGCTTTTCTCCCCATATCTACCGTCAAAAATTAGTTGTGGTCCTCCTTACCTTGATGGAGCTCTGTGCAGCCATGACTTTCTCGAGCGCAATCCCCGTGTAGTTCCTGACACCAGGAGGTTCTGTCTCCTCGTCTGCTGCTCTGATCGGTCTCTGGCCCTTTAAAGTTTAAACAAGAGGCATGTGAACTACATGGAAGCCCCGCCCCACACACCAGCGGTGGGCAACGTCTTCCCGCCCTTTCCCCCACTATGATGGACAGCTGACTCGATGGGGCCCGTCGGCGCTGTGGCAAAGTAAGCACTTACGGATTAGCCAGTAGAAAGTACTTGAGTAGAGGTATTGCACATAACGGTGGCATCTTCTTGTGTAAATATTCAGAAATATCGCGTGAGCGCGGAGATATTGTGCCGTTTCGCGATATTTGGCGAAAGGCACTTCCGGTAATTCTGCCCACCCCTAGTATTAAGTGCCTTCCAGCATGTTGCACTTACTGCATTGCCAAGCTCACCCCTATTCCTAGGTTCTCAGGGCGTGATAATAAAGTCTCTACTATGATGATGCAGGGTGTCCAGGATCCGATGCTTATAGATGAGGGCATCTTTGAGTATTAGTTGTATTTTCATATTAAGTGTGTTTCTTTCTTTTCCAGTGTTAAATGATTGTCACATGAGTACCTATGCATTTGCCCCCCCATAGACTTGTAAAGACCCTACTGGATAGCCAAATAAAGCATTTAGCCACTTCTGCTAACAACAGGGTCTGTTAGGCTTGACATTCCCATCCCTGCAACACACTAGTTTCATGCTATATCAGGTTAGTAGTGTGTGGCTAAATAGACGCCATTTGTATTCACTTTATGCATCCCACTGAGTTATCCCCGTAATGTGCAGGCTTCAGTTAACTCCATTTTGCATTTCGTAATCCCTATTCGGCTTCTTAGACTTTGCCCAAGTTAGCCCTCACTGCTCATATTGCTTGCCTCAGCAAAACACTGCATTTTGTAATTATTTTCTCTTCTGCTCAAGGCTGTTTTCTGACTTACTAATGAATGGGCCATTCTGCCCTCGCACACTTATCCGAATGTGTATTTTCGGCTCCCACATTAGGAGATCCTGAGACCCAGCACAGTGGCCTTGAAGCCCCGATAACATGTACCCATCTGGCGGGTGTTAGCTCATCCTACTGTGCCTCTTTCTTCATGTTCGGCCCAGGCCCGTAGTTTTCCATTGTGGGTGTGGTTGGGGAGTTCACAGGAGGAATGATCATCCACTGTAGACTGTTGGGGGGCCAGTCCCTCAACAGACATCCTAGGGTGCAGGTCATGATGGACTCTTCTCCAGAGTATTGCTAATAAAGAGGTAAGTTTGTATTCTCTACTGTCTGACTGACTCTTCATTCTTGGGAAGGCATAGCAGGTGGTAGTAAGTAACCCGGGTGGCCCCTAAGGGCCACTTCCTTTAAGAGCCCGCCCAGTCTGACCCCTGTGCGGGACGTGACCGGGCTTGAAAGAGGGGGTGTGTGCCATGCTGGAAACGGGGCATGGAGAAGCAATCTGTGCCTTTGGATGGCCTGCTCACCGCTGCTCGCTCCCAAGAGCAAAACGCAGTGGGAGTGAACTTTAAAAAAGAAAGTGGGACATGTACTTGCCTTTAGCCATTTGCATGCTTTCATTATTGAAAGACACACACAAAATCCAATCCTATGTGTGGGAGGAGTCAGACCCACACAGAGTAGTTTAGAGTACTTACAAGAAGCCTCGCAGGGCAGCGCATGCGCGATGGCTCATGCTCGACTTAGAAAAAAAATCATACATGAGGGAGTGGAGAGGAGAGGCCATCACACGCTGTACAGTGTGATGGCCAAACAAAACAATCTCTTAGTAAAATTGCCAGGGAGGGAGCTAAGCCCACAAAGGAGGTACATTTAAGTAAATGCACCAATAACAAGCCAGCATTTGTAAATTACCCAGATAACAGCTAATGGCAATTGGTGGGTGTGCCAAACCCCTCAGAAGAGATATAACAGGTCATCAAAGCTTGACCTAATAATAAATGAATGTACAGTAATGATGAGAGTGCATGAACGCAAGGAAAGTGAGATTATTTGGCTAAGATTCATTTAATAGGCTGCTGTACTAGACCAGGATAGTATGTCATAAGAGAGGTTTCAGAAAAAGTACAGTTTTTTAAACCACAGTGCACTTCCTCGGACGTTGCTTTCCACAGCAGTAAATAAACAGTAGGATACCTCGGCCCTCCAGAGCAGTGTAGATTCGGGGGGAGTTTGGGGGAGGGCAGGCGAGGCACAGATGCCATCAGATTGGCAGGGCTGTACTCAAAAAGGAGCACTGTTATCAGGAGGAGCGGGATTTGCTATGGGGACTGCCAGTCTCCTGGGCAGAGGCTGGCTCTCGTCAACGGGGACTGACTGCTGCTCTCGCTGGTCTTGTTTCACACACAGTTCTATTGCCGAGTGCTGACGGGTGGACAAATTAAGCACAGTGCTGGGCCCAGAACCACTGCACCTCTGCATTAAAGACAAGAGATCACCCAGGGAATTTAAATTAGTGTACACTCCTATCTGTGGCACACCCTAGGTGCTCAGGAACCATGATGGCGATCCACAGATTCTTGTTCCTGGGTCTATGAAAGTGTTTCAAGATCATCACCTGTAACTGCTTCCGGGACAGTTGAAAACATGTCAGTGTGGGTAGTCCAACGATCTGGAGAAACTAATGCTCTCTAACACTGAAGCTCCTCCTAATGTAGGCACAGACCATTCATGTAAGGCTACGGGATTGATGGCACCCAAGTGCCTCCACCCCCAGCTTTAGATAATGTAAAGCTCCAGAGCAGTTCCAGGGTCCTCTCTTATTTACAATGTGTAGCCTAAACGTAAGGTTCTCATCACGTGTCGCTTTTAAGCACGCCACACCTAGTTATATAGAACTATCTAGACAGGGTTCCCACAAGTCCTAGGCCTCAGAGAGAACACGACCGCCTCGGTGCTGGCATGGGAACCAGCTGCTGGCAGCCTCGGCAAGGCAGATGCAGCATTTCAACCAGGCTGAGGGCAGGAGCCCGACTGTGCTGGTAACAGTATGTGTTATCTAGGCAGATGCAGCATTTCAACCATGCTGAGGGCCGGAGCCCGACTGTGCTGGTAACAGTATGTGTTATCTAGGCAGATGCAGCATTTCAACCAGGCTGAGGGCCGGAGCCCGACTGTGCTGGTAACAGTATGTGTTATCTAGGCAGATGCAGCATTTCAACCAGGCTGAGGGCCGGAGCCCGACTGTGCTGGTAACAGTATGTGTTATCTAGGCAGATGCAGCATTTCAAACAGGCTGAGGGCCGGAGCCCGACTGTGCTGGTAACAGTATGTGTTATCTAGGCAGATGCAGCATTTCAACCAGGCTGAGGGCCGGAGCCCGACTGTGCTGGTAACAGTATGTGTTATCTAGGCAGATGCAGCATTTCAACCATGCTGAGGGCCGGAGCCCGACTGTGCTGGTAACAGTATGTGTTATCTAGGCAGATGCAGCATTTCAACCAGGCTGAGGGCCGGAGCCCGACTGTGCTGGTAACAGTATGTGTTATCTAGGCAGATGCAGCATTTCAACCAGGCTGAGGGCCGGAGCCCGACTGTGCTGGTAACAGTATGTGTTATCTAGGCAGATGCAGCATTTCAACCAGGCTGAGGGCCGGAGCCCGACTGTGCTGGTAACAGTATGTGTTATCTAGGCGCCCAAAGATCGTTCAGCGTCTCATATAAAGCGTTTATTATATATTTGAATTTTATGCAGCATGAGCTTGACCCGAAGATATCAGAGCACTTTATATGAGCACCAGCGGTGTTACAGAGGGACACATTCATTTCTAGGCACAGGGAGTTACGTAATTTGCCAAGAATCACAGGATGTTGAGTATCCCTGCCAAGACTCACACCCGGTCCCCAGCTGCAATAACGACTGCTCTATCCGTTAGGCCACATCCTCATTGTTGTTAATATCACCTATATCAATTGCACTAAAATCAGTAGTACTAATAATTCCAACATTGCTGAAAATAATAAAAAAGAATGTTATTGTTATCAATAGTGTGAGTGTAGTAGTATTATGATATGCACACTGTGAGTGTAATAATATCATGATACTTGTCTAATGTTTGAGCGTTTTCTCGGTCTTTGACCAGTTACTAGACAGAAAATCCAGATATTTGCGGTTCATGTGTTTCTTTGCCCCTGTTCTCCCAGGCGAGGCCTCTTCTGCTGACAATGTAGAGTGGAAGCGGGTGTGACATCATACCCCGCGCTGTGTTTAAATGTGCAGATACTGTTTCTGAATTTGTAAAAGCTAATTTATGTCAAATAAGTGTATATATGCAAAATAGATTGATAAATTGCGCGCACTAACAGCTGCACACCAGAATAGCTATTGATTGAGAGGTGAGAAAGCGGTATATCCTCCCTTGACTTACCACACATTTGTGCACGATCGTATTGTTGTTACACATTTTTTGTGTACACCATTATTCAATGCACTATTTTGTTATTTTTTGTTTACACTCTTCTGTTGCGTAGGCTTTTGCTGGCACAAACTGATGTCTAGCATGGGTACGCGAGACTCAATTACATTTCAAGTGATTCAATTTGCAGCAGAAAGTACACATTTTACTTTTCTGTGCTGTTCTGCTCTAAAGGCTCTGTTTCCGCCACATTAGGAGCCAATACTGTGTGAAGCTTTTGGAGGCGGCAAGCAGAAGTGAAAGTGGAACCTTGTATCTATGAGCCTTGCAGACCGGTGCAATAAAACCTTACCGCGGAGGCAGGGAGGGCCTGCCTCAATGTCACCTCCATTGCTCCGCTTGCCTGAGACAGGGACGCACTTTAGGGTAAAGCAGAAGGCATGTAACACATTTGTGTTTCCAAAATAAACAACCGAACAAGAAAGTTCTGCTCGCTGCTTGAACCGCGTCATGCGAGCACTGCAATAAATTCACTTATTTCACAGTGTTTGGCACACGCAAGTGTGGTTTTTCACATCATTGCGTGCAAACTTTGGGTCAGCCGCCACTGGAGAAATTTAGGGGTGGAAAAGTGAAGGGATGAGAAGGGCAGGAATGATGCCAGGGAGGGCGGGGAACTAATGGAGCAGGAGGTGAAAACAAGGGTGCGGGGGCACTGAAGGTAAGCAAAGCACGTCATGCTTGCAGCAAGAGAAACTCAGTGAAGAAAATATTGCCTACAAGACTAAATAACACGTACCGTGTAACAACCCAAGAGAAGGGGCCAGTAGTCATGAGAGGATACAATGAAGAAAAGGCGGTACTAAGGAGGGACTAACAAACCGATTACTTAATCAGAAGCCTGCATTTACGAAGGACAAACACAGAAGCCAATGACAAATATGGGCCGAGAGTGGGCGGGGCTTCTCTGCCATACTCAACAACAGCAGATCCCCAGGGCACAGCATGCGCGCTGACTCAGGTTCGACCTAAACCATAAAGAGTATGTCAGCACCTGGAGATTATATTTAGCAGAGATTTTAAACACTTTTAAGTCCCCACCATTCGAGCATCTGGATAGAAATAAAATTGTTTTAAAACAAACTTTAAATCAATCTACTAAAATGTTATCATTTTTATTTGACCTGGTGGCGATTGCACAAAAAAGTATGCCTGGTCGATTATTAACTCGTATAATAAAATCGAGTCCCAACACCACCTAACCACTCATTTTAAACCAGTTGTGAGGGATAGACTTCTCATGTTAAGATTCGGTCGCTATCCAACAAAGGATGGGATGCCAAGATGGGTGAAAAACTGGCAATCACTGTAGACTATATGGCCATGTCAATGAAACATTACTGCATATTGTATGTATATGCCCTAGATTGAGGCAAGAGAGGCATACACTGTTAAAATCAGCGTTTAAGGACATAGGCGTGAGAACATGCCACCAAGAAATGATAGCATGCCTTTTAGGGCATAACATTAACCTAACAGTGCATTTTGTCAAGTTCATCCTAATAGTTGAGAAGAAATTGATCCAGGATGATGCGTCGTCTGTACTATAGGAGCAGGTAGGTTGTTTTAATCGCACTCAGTTCAATACTAAGAATCGGCACGAATGTGCCTTGTACATTAAGTTACTAATTAGTATTTCATATCTTGCTATGTGTTTGCACTGTATATAGCTTGTTCGAAGGGACAGCGCAGCAACGCTTTAATTGCTGGGCAGCTATGATTGTTGGTATGGCAGGTATTATCTTATATAGAGACATTGTCACTAATAATGAATTTGAATTGATATAATTAAGATACGAACAGAATACTATTTTTATGAAGTTCTATGAGGTTTCAATGGTCGGGTATGGCATGGTATGGTAATATCTGTAATGTATCTGTTGCAAAGGTTTGATGTCTCTGTTTTAAGAACTCTGCTGTTTTTGATCTCCATGGTTGTAATGATTTTTAATAATTAAGCAATACATGTTTAATACACATAAATAGCCTGGGAAATGGTGATGCTTCCCTTTGAGCAGGTAGGGCTAGGTGACCCCGACTTGGATTCGTACTACGCTTGCCCACTACTGGCTCTTTTCAATAGAGTACATGGCACATGCAATGCATGAGCATGTTCATGCAGCACCATACTTCCTCCATATGGCACTATCTTTGACCTCTAGACCCACGCTAGTGTGAATAGGCACCATGACATGCACAATGTGGGCCTCGAATGACCTTTCAGCAAGCCCAACTAAGAACCCTTTTTGCTCTCTTGGTTCTACTCATTGGTCACCGCTCCTTTCCTAACATGAGCAATGCTGGCACCCGCTCTAGGTTGCATTCTCTGCAGCTAACTTCCATAGGAGATATATACCCAGAAGGCATCTTTGGCACAGCAGGCCATTCCGGGCACCGATGTGACCTTGCTAGACATATTTACATGCAACCAGCTCAGGGCGGCAATTAGATTGATGCAAAATTCTTTCCCCAAGACTCCCCCATATTTCAAGTCCTTGAGTCAACCCATAACAATGCCATTCCTGCGGAGATTAGTCAAAAGGCTTTATACAAAGATGGAGGTTACCACACCTGTCTGCCAGTCCCGTGCCTGCAGGGAATGGGAAAGAGATCTGGGGAGCCCCCTCACGGAAGAGCAAGGGAACATTTCCTGCACTCAATCTCATGTCCTCTTCCCTAACTATCACCTGTGTCTGGGTGCATTTTAATTTCCTGCACCACCTATACTGATCTCCTGTAAGACTGCATAAGGTGGGCCGGATTGATGAGGCGAGCTGTGTGCATTGTCCCGTACCCAGTGCTCGTTTCCTTCCTCTTGCATGGGTTTGGTCTGGCATGCAGAGATTCTGGCAGGTGGTTTCTTATGCTATTATGGCAATCACAGGATTTACTTTGGACCACTCGCCGAGGGCTGCATTATCAAGCAATGTATAGGATGTCCCGTTGGACATATGCTCCTGTTCCTTGTAAAGGTACAAGTTCCGAAGCACAGGGAAAGGCAGCCACTGCCGCTGGAGGTGACATGGCTTCAAGACGCTGCCTAATGTCAGGAACAGCTATCGGCTTATTGGAACTTGATGCCTGCAAAATCTACACCTAAAGATATCTGGTACCCTCTGGAGATATACCTGTGCACGCGCATAGAGAACCGAGGTGATGCAACTGTTACCAACCCAGAAGGAAATATCCCCTCTGGAGCCTTTGGCCACTCTGAGCTGCTGGTCTTGGGCACAAATGATCCCTGCAAAAGTGATCCTGAGGCAACAACTAGAGACTACTAGGGACTTTTATAAGTCATTATACACTTAGTTATTATTGACTGAGTGGCTCCCCCTCCCCTTCCACCCTTCCCTCTCCTTCCTTTCCTTCACTTATGCCTCTCCTCCCCCCTTCCCCCTCTCTCTCTCCCTGTTCCTTCTCGGTTCAACAGAGTAAGGTACCACAAACTGTAACAACATTGCTGTGAATATTAATGTGATTCAATGCACACTGTAAACTGCAGTATTGTAATCTTTTCAGTATTGTTTTTTTAGAATAAATTCATAAACATATTTATGGGGCTTGTGTGTAAGAAACCCTGGTGGGAGTCAAACAGATCACCCCACAAAGACGTATCCTTGGGGTACAGTTTGCAAAAATGTACAGTATTGCTGTTTCCCTTTGTGGTGGTTGAGCTAGTGCCCAACATCCATGGCTAGGCAGATTGCAAAAAAACGAGTCCGCTTTCAGTGGAAAAATGTGATATGTCCATGTTGTGTTTTGGGGCCTTTTGTGTCATAGATAACTAGCCCTAGTAGAACAAGTGAGGTACCATTTTTATCAGGATTTTGGGGTAAATGGTAGGTGGTAGGAAAGTAGTTGCTTCCTGTAGATTCCAGAACTTTCCATTACAGAAATATGAGGACAATATGTTTTTAGTCAAAGTTTGATGTCTGCAAGGGCTTATGTGTAGGAAAACATGGAGGGATCAACACAAATCACCCCTTCGTGGATTCTCCTGGTCTTTAGTATTGCAAAATTTACAGGTTTGCTAGGTTTCCTTAGGTGTCGTCTGATCTAGGGCCTAAGATCCACAGCCAGGCACATTGCAAAAAAAAGGATTAGTTTTTAGTGGAAAAATGTGATGTGTGCTTGTTGCATTTTGGGGCCTTTCCTGTTGCAGGTACTAGCTCTACCACATGAGGTACCATTTTTTTGGGGAGACGTAGGGGAATGGTTGATGGTAGGAAATTAATTGCTTCCTGATGATTTCAGAACATTTCATCACAGAAGTTTTAGTCAAAGTTTGAAGTTTGCAAGGTTAGAGTGAGTAAGAAAACCTGTTGAGAGGTATGCAAGTCACCCCACCAAGGATTTCCCCAGGTGTTTAGTTTTCAAAAATGTGCAGGTTGCCCCTTGCAAAAATGGGTTTTCAGTGGAAAAATGTGATGTGTCTATGTTATGTTTTGCCACCATTCTTGTTGCGGCCACTAGCCCTAGTCACACATGTGGGGCACCATTTTTATTGGGAGACTTGGGGGAGTGGTAGGACAACAGTTTCTGCCTACACATTCCATAACTTTCAATCAAAGAAATGTCAGGAAAATGTTTTTTTAGTCAAAGTTTGAGGTTTGCGGGGACTTCTGGGTAAGAAACCCTGGTGAGAGACAAGCAAGTCACCCCACTGTAAATTTTTCCAGATATCTACTTTTGAAAAATGCACAGATTTGCTAGGTTTACTTAGGTGCCTGCTAATGTTAGGTTCCAAAACCCACAGCTAGCCACATTGTAAAAAAAGGGTCAGTTTTCAGTGGAAACATGTGATGTGCCCATGTTGCGCTTTGGGACGTTTCTTATTGCAGAAACTAGGTCTACCCACACAAGTGTGGTAACATTTGTGTTAGAAGACTTAGGGGAACATAGAATAGTAGAACAAGTGCTATTACCAATTGTGTTTCTCTGCATTTGTGCCTTCCAAATGTAAGCCAGTGAGTAAGAAAGAAGACGTTTTGAGAATTGCCTTCTAATTCACCTGTTATTATATAGGTGTCCTTGATACCTATTTTTCACTCTTTATAATTTTACTACGTGAATTTCTCTATACTCATTAAAGAATGAAAAAACATTGCAAGATGTAGTTTAGTTATTGGCTCTGGGTACCTTGAGTTCTTGGAAAAGCCACAAACCCTATATTTCCCCACAAACAGAAGTCTCTAGCAGATGTACTGGCATATTGCTTTTGTAAATCGGCCATCATGAGGAGAAGTTACAAATAAAAATGTTGTCACAATTAAACATTTTTTCCTACCAATTTTCATTTTCTTTTATTTCAACTGTTAGCTACTTTGAGAAAAGCATTGAGGCATCTACACAAAGGGTGTATGTTAGAACAACAAAGGCCATAACAACGAAAGTCTTTTATTTCAAACAGATATGCCTTTACTACATATACATTTACCACCCAAAAAATTATATACATACTTATATATATATATATATGATCAAGGCCGTTTTCCGGCCGAAACGCGTCATGGCAGACAGAAGGGAGTTAAAAATATAATAAAATAATTTTATTCACCGACGAAGAGGAGTTTGTGCATTCATTCTCGCTACAGGCTGGAAGTTTGGGAATGTTTGAAATCAATATATATATATATATATATATATTTATATATATATTTATATATATATGTAAAACTACTCTGCTCCTTTTCGTTTCCTACTAAAAGGACACGGACCTCGATCGTTGATGGCTCTGCCCCCCTGTGGTGTGTCTGGAGCCAGGACTTGCACTGACAATGGAGGTTGTTGTGCACCTGCAAAGTGCCCCCAGAACTGGTTTGGACTGGGTACAGAGCCCTGGGCCAGAAGAGAACAAATAGATTTACTGTATAAAAAGAGGGTCCCAGACACCATACTTTTAGATCACTTCTGGGAACCAAGAGGAACCTTTGCCAAGAAAAAGAGCTGTAGAAGCTGAGGAGGAATACTGCCCCTGTGCGGTTTGCTGTCTGAGGTTGGCCTGCAGAGGCTAGTTGCTGCCAAGGAAAGGAGAAAGGACTTTGCGGTGTCCCCTGCTTGAGAAAGATCTCCAAGGGCTTGAACCTGAGCTTGACTCCTGTTCTGAAGTCTCAGGGACACAACGACTTCACCACCAGTTCTCCTGAAGTTCCTTGCTGGGATTTCGCTCCTGCTAAGAGGTGCCTGCTATTGTTTTGGACCGCTGCAGGCTGTTTGCCTCTGGAAGCGGGGAAAAGTAACACAACTTTGAGAAGCACGACGCATCCGCACCTGTTTCCCATGCATCGCAGGAGAAATCATCGCAGCGCCTTCCCGCGGATCGAGAAATTACCGCACTGTACATCAAGTGCACCGATCTCCAAAGTCCGAGATCACAACACCGATTCCGATGCAAGGCCTGCTGTGCGGCTGCAAAAACCCATGCCTCATCACAGATCATTGCATCACATTGAGGCGCCAGTCTGTCACATCATTGGGGATGCAGTAAGAAACTGACGCATCACCTCCCCACGCAGTAAAAAAAAGATGCATCACCTCCTCTCCAGTAAGAAACTGACGCATCACCTCCCCCTGAGCAAGGAACTGACGCATCACCTTCCCTGAGTGTAAGGAACAGACTCATCACCTTCCCTGTGACCCTTTTTGTTTGTGTGAGTGACACATTCTAGGTACTTTTAGTAAAAAGTGTTGCATCTGCAACTTGGTTTGAACTGAAATATTTCTACCATTTGAAAGTCATATTTTTAATACTGAATTGTGGATTTTTTACGTTTTGGTCTTGTTTGGTTTAGATAAAGATTACACATTTTTCTAAACTGTTGTGGTGTCCATTTATAGTGTTTTCACTGTATTACGGTATGTGTTCACAAATGCTTTACACACTGCCTCTGAGATAACCCTGTCTGTTTGTGCCAAGCTACCAAGGGGGTGCGCAGGGGTTATTTTAGAAGTGTATCCCCCTTACCCTGACTAGAAGCAAGGGTCCCTACTTGGACAAATGTACCTACCTCTGCCAACTAGAGATGCCCATTTCTAACATTGGTGGTTAGCGGTGAATATGCGGTGAATATGGTATAATTTGGTTGTTGGAACTCTGGTTAATTGTTGCACCTGTTGGGCCTCATCAAAATGGAAGTCAACTTTTGGCACGTGCACATCTACAAGATGAGGGAACTAAATTGTTGTAATCTCCTATGTTAATACTCTCCACGATGGTACAGTCCGTGCCCCCCTCCCTGCCTGCCCTGTTGGTATGGCTGGGCAGAGAGCTCACCTTAGAACATTGGCCAAGATGTGTTGTGAGGCTTAAGAGAGTGGATGATCGTATTAAAGGAGTTACTTCTTACCTCGTGTTATGTGCTTTCTTCTTCGATATAACACTGGCGACGATCTGCGGAGGGGGCAGCTGGTCATCTCCCCTTTGATTTATCTCTCCAGTTACCGGTTGATGGTGGGAGTCGTACATTGCCCTGGTCTCCTGCTCTGGCTGACCTGTTCGTTTTCCTCGGCAGTTCTGTGGACTCCAACCCTGGGTGTGCTGTCACGGACCCTGCTTCTTGTGGCGCTTTGATAAGCATTTGAGGAGCGGACCCTGCGGGAGGTGTGTTGTCCTGGTAACACCCCCGCCAGCCTTTTCAAGCTTGTTCCTGTGAGGGCCTCATCTCCTCTTCAAAGTGTGCCCTCAGATTGGTGCTGCCTGCAGTCCAGCTGTCATTGTGTGGTCCCCCTGGTACATACGTCGGATTGCAGGCGCCTACCAGGAGTCGCAGTGCCTTTCCCAGGTGGCCACATTCCTGTCAGCGGCTGTTCGTTGCGGACAATACGTTGAATAGCGGCTGAAGTCGTTTAAGGCGTTGTCTTCCTGTGAGGGTTTCCAGCCCCGTCTCTGACCTTCCGCATTGCCGGCGCACCAGCCTTCTGTGGGCCGGTCAGCGGTCATCCTGTTCAGCATCAATCTCTGGTGTTTTATTCCAGTGAGCCGGTATTCCTGTTCCTCCGGGCTGAGCGCTGCTTGGCATCTTCTGGGCTTCCTCAGCTGCGCAGAGTTCCCTACAAGTAAGATCCACCCTGTGTTTGTGTGCATCTAGAGCGTGATCTTCTACACTGTGACACGCTCACATTGTGCGTGCACTTTATGACTCATTCACAAGTGTAGTACTCTTGAAGTTTCCATATGCAAGTCAGCACCTCCAGGCGTGGGCTCATCTCACACTCCTCCTCAGTTCTATATTGGGTCATGAAAGGTCTGTCCCTTTGTTTCAAGGTCTGGGGAGTGTAGTTTGAGTTGCCCGCTACCCGTTTTAGTACATATTAAGTTTCAGGGTGGGTACTCCTGGCATGAGTCAACCACCGACCTTTTTAAATGAATGTGGCGATCCTGAAATCCATTGGAAAGATTGGACAAAACTGTTTGAATCTTATTTAATTGCTATGGGGGGAGAAAGGTTCTCTCCGTTGCGCAAACAACATATCCTGTTACACAATTTAGGCGTTCATGGACGTAAAGTCTACGAAACTTTACCTGAACCGGAATTGGATGAGGAGGATGACGCCGATGTTTACGACATCACTCTGGTGAAATTAGAGTTACATTTTGGGGACAAGGTCAATGTCGTGCTTGAACGCCACAAATTCTTTAGCCGAGTGCAAGGGAAGGGTGAATCGATCAATAATTACATAGCTGCCCTAAGAGGCCTCACACAACTGTGTGAATTTGGTGACCTCAACGATTCCCTGATAAGAGATCAACTTGTTAGGTGTACGAACAGTGGCAAAGTTCAGGAAAAATTGCTGGCAAAAAACCAATCCTTAAGGGATGCCATTTCTATTGCGCAATCCATTGAGCATACCGCTAAATGTGTAGAGAGATGAAAATTAAAGAGGAGGTTGTGGCGTCTGTTCAGTGTGAAGTGTCTGAAGGCGAGGTATTGAAAGTGACCAATAGAGAGGGCATTAAAAGTGTACCCACCAATAATCCTAATAAGGAGGGCCATGGTTTGAAATGCTTTAGGTGCGGCAGCAATAACCATTTGGCGAACTGTCCTTTTTGTTCGGCACGTAGTGTTTTGTGTAAAAAATGCAATAGAAGGGGACATTTGGCCAGAGTATGCAGGGATGGGTCAAGTAGCTCTACTAAGGTAGTCAATGTAAGTGGGGAACCACAGGCAAGATTTATTTTTCAGTTAAAAGATAGCCAAGAAGCATCCATGCCCAACTATCCAAAATGTGTCATACTTATTGACAACAAACACCTAGAGATGTATGCAGACTTCTGTTCACCGTTTACATTGGTAAACCTTGCAGATTTTGAGAAATTCCTTGGGTGCAACAGAGCTATGCTGGTCCCGCCTGATATATCGCCTGAAGGGTACACCAGAGACCCCATTCCCTTGGTGGGGATGGTGAGTAGTCACATAGGGCCCGATTCACAGAACTAACTTAAGACAAAATCCTAAACTTACTACCATTTTGGTATTCACAGAAGGCACTTACTCATTTTGGTATTCACAGAAGGCACTTACTCATTTCGGTATTCACAGAAGTTAGGACTCCTAACTTTAGGACTCCTAAATGCTTTCTGTGAATACCGAAAGTCTTAAAGTTAGGATTTTTCTCAGTTTAGGAGTCCTAAAGTTAGGAGTCCTAACTTTACTACTCCTAAACTGAGAAAAATCCTAATTTTAAGGCTTTCGGTATTCACAGAAGGCATTTAGGAGTCCTAAAGTTAGGAGTCCTAACTTTACTACTACTAAATTGAGAAACATCCTAATTTTAAGACTTTCGGTATTCACAGAAGGCAGTTAGGAGTCCTAAAGTTAGGACTCCTAACTTCTGTGAATACCGAAATGAGTAAGTGCCTTCTGTGAATACCAAAATGAGTAAGTGCCTTCTGTGAATACCAAAATGGTAGTAAGTTTAGGATTTTGTCTTAAGTTAGTTCTGTGAATCGGGCCCACTGACTTTAAAGGTAGATCCACTGTAGGCAGAGTGTATGTGGTAGAGAAGGGAGCAAACCTTTTGGGATGGCAACACCAGAAAGAACTGGGAATCATCCTAGACCCAAATGACAAGAACCAAGTCATTTTAGTAGACATTCCCACTAGTAACAAACTCCTACAAGACGCCTTTCCTGACCTTTTTACTGAGAGGTTGGGAAAATTAAAAGATTTTCAACATAAAATCAAAGTGAGGAAAGGGGCCAAACCTGTAGTTCACAGAGCACGTCCTGTACCTTTTCGCCTCAGAGAAATCCTCAAAAGTGAACTGGATAAATTGTGCGACATGGGCGTCATCCAACCTATAGAATCATCCGAATGGTTGGCTCCCCTTGTTCTAGCTTCTAAAGCCAATGGTAAGGGTTTCCGCCTCTGCGTGGACCTGCAAAGTCTCAATGAGAACATCTGGGTGGAGAGGTTTCCCCTGCCTAATATTAACGAGATGTTGAGCACTATGGGTAAAGGGTGTTTTTTCTCGGTCATTGACAGAATCAAGACCTCTGATGGCATTTTCATCGCCGTTTGGACCCTACATGTTTATCAGGATGCCGTTCGGCCTTGCCTCGGCGGCTTCTATTTTTCAAAAAGTAATGCAACAAGTGTTGGAGGGCGTCAACGACACCCTTTGCTTCCAGGATGATATACTTATGTATGGGTCAATGGAGGGAGAACATGATGTCATCCTCAACACAGTGTGCCAAAGGTTGTCTAGTGCAGGGTTAACTGTGAAACTCGACAAATCCAAGATCAAAGTTGATTATTTGGGTCACACCATATCAAAAGTACGTTTCAAGCCGAAGTACAGCCTGATTCAAACTGTCAAGGATGCCCAGTACCCCTCAAACAAAGATGAGCTGAAATCATTTCTATGACTTGTGGAGTACATGTCCAAGTTTGTAAACAATTTTGCAGATTTATGTGACGGACTGTGTGAGCTCTTAAAAAAGGACAAAGAGTTTGTGTGGGAGGACAAACACAGCATGATGGTAGAGTCAATAAAGGAACGTATCCTAGAATCACCAGCGTTAGGATCATTTGACCCAAAGAAAAAAACCATCCTTACAACTGATGCGTCCAACAAAGGCTTGGGTGCGATGCTTTCTCAAAAAGGCATGGGACAAGAAACAATTATAGCATTTGCTTCAAGGTCCCTCAACTCTGCAGAAAAGAACTACTCAGTCATCGAGAGAGAGGCGTTGGCGTGCTTCTGGGCAGTGAATCATTTTAAATTTTTCTTGTGGGGAATACAATTTGTAATACACACTGACCACAAGCCTTTGACTTTCATGTTCTCATCCAAAAGTGTGCATAACAATTCTCCTCGCATTTCTAAATGGGTTTTGGGCCTAGAAAACTACTGCTTCAGGGTGGAATATCTCCCAGGCCCTGAGAACGTAATTGCTGATTACCTGTCCAGGTCTCCACTCTTGGACTTTTCTAGCGAGGACCAGCTAGATGTTCCTATTTTAGCCATGCATCTCCCTTCATTAACTAAGGAAGAGTGGGATGAGAGTGTGAAGGAAGATAAAGATATGGGTATCCTCAAACAGTTCATCCTAAATGGGTGGCCTGAGAGTAACTCACAAGTTCCTGATTCGGTCAAAGACTTTTGGGAGGTAAGGTATGAACTGTCTTTGCAGTCTGATGTGATACATCGAGGGAGCAGAGCAGTTCCCCCCAAGGACCTGAGGAACAAAATAATCGACTTGGCCCATGAGGGTCACTTAGGCAGGAGCCTCATGAAGAACAAAGTCAGGGGCTGTTTTTGGTTCCCGAGAATGGACTCCATGATAGAACTCAAAGTTAAGGAATGCATTAGTTGTGAAAATAGTGACAAAAGCAAAATCACACGCAATGCTCCCTTATCCCCTGTTGAAGTTCCGGAGGTTCCATGGACCAAATTGGCGGTAGACATCATAGGTCCCATGGATGTCCTAGGTCCTCAAAAGAGATTTATGTTCGTTTTAGTAGATTACACCTCCCACTGGGTTAATTTTAAATTCACACCATCTACCACAACGAGCAACCTCATCTCATTTTTGAAAAGTGTTTTTGTGTACGAGGGTATTCCAGCCACATTGGTGACAGACAACGGGGTGCAATTTACCTCAGAGACAATGAGAACATTCTTGGGGGATCTGAACATAAGGCATGAAAAAACTGCACTCTATTGCCCCAAAGCTAATGGGTTGGTAGAGAGGGCTAATCGGTTACTTAAAGACCACATTCAATTGGCCATCACCAATGGGTTCAATGTCGAAGATTCCCTAAGAGAGTGTATGTGGGCTTACCATACTGCTCCCAATCTCATCACAGGAGTGTCACCTTTTGTTTGCTTGAGAGGTAGGGAACCCTGTACTAAAATGAATCCACATTGGTTGGGTGGTGGAAAAAGGGCAGTGCCTGATCTGGAGAGGAGTAAAGAGAAAATTTATCAACACCAACGGAAGTACAAAGGTTGGTATGACCAGAGACATGGGGTCAAGGATCAGGAGTACAAGGTTGGTACCACAGTGGTAGACAAGAAGCCCACACATGTGCAACCGGGTCTGAGCAAGTACCACGCACCCCGATGTGTGGAAAAATATGGAAGGAATGTGGTTCGCCTAGATAATGGACAGACCTGGAGTAAGGACAGAGTGGTTGTCTCATCTCAGTTGTAAGGCACTGCTTTTCCTTTTGTTCCCCCATATAAGGAGATGTGTTGTAATCTCTTATGTTAATACTCTCCACGATGGTACAGTCCGTGCCCCCCTCCCTGCCTCCCCTGTTGGTATGGCTGGGCAGAGAGCTCACCTTAGAACATTGGCAATGATGTGTTGTGAGGCTTAGGAGAGTGGATGATCGGATTAAAGGAGTTACTTCTCACCTCGTGTTATGTGCTTTCTTCGTTGTTGGAACTCTGATTAGTTGTTGCACCTGTTGGGCCTCATCAAAATGGAAGTCAACTTTTGGCACGTGCACATCTACAAGATGAGGGAACTAAATGTATTTTGTAAGGAGAGGGGGCTTCCTGTGAAGATGCGATCCACAAGGCAGGATCTTGAGGCAGCCCTGCATAGCTCTGAGGTGCTATGCTGGGAAGCAACACTAGCAGATGACTCTGAGGAGGAATCTGAGGGGGAGGATCCCCAGCCAGAATACCAAGAGGGCAGTGGCCCTGAGGAGGAAACATTTTGGGAAAAATAGGCTCGTGAAGTGAGGAATCTGATTTGTGCTTGTGACCAGAAGCTGAGGCAGCTGGACTGGGAGTGCAAGGAGACAGATCAATCAATCAATCAATCAATCAGGGATTTAAAAAGCACGTTACTTACCCGTGAGGGTCTCAAGGTGCGGGGGGGAGGGGGCAGCTCCGATTCAGTCGAATAGCCAGGTCTTGAGGCCCCTCCTGAAGGCCTGCGCAAACTCTATGGTCGAGTCTGTGGGAGTTCTTCTGTTCTAGCGCGGGGACACGCTTTGAGCGTAACCAAGCGCTCTATAAAATTCCCTTATTATTATTATTATGCAGGGCGGGGGAACGTCTGACATTGACTGGGAGCTCGTTCCAGGTTTTGGCTGTGACGTAGGAGAAGGCTCTTCCACCTGCTCCGGTTCTGCGGATGTTGGGCATCTCTGCGAGGGAGAGGTCGGCAGAGCGGAGGTTTCTCTTGGGTACGTGGAAGGAGACTCTCTCGTTAAGGTATTTGGGTCCGATGTTGTGGAGTGATTTGTAGGCGTGCATGACCAGTTTGAAGGTTACTCTCCTCTCGATGGGGAGCCAGTGGAGGTCTCACAGGTGTTGGGTCATGTGTTTGTGTTGTGGGTTTCCGAGGACGAGTCTGACTGTGGTGTTCTGGATGGTTTGGAGCCTGCATAGGAGAGTTCTGTTTATTCTGGGGTAGAAGGTGTTGCCATAGTCCAGTCTGCTTGTTGTGAGAGCGCGGGTGACGTTTTTTCTGTATTCGGGGGTTATCCATTTGAAGGTCTTGCGGAGGATCCGAAGGCAGTTGAAGCTCTGCCCAGTCTAAGGGTACAGACCCTAGGCTGGGATCCGACTTGCAGGATAGAACCCCTGAACTGGTGGGCGAATTGTGCAGGACACCTGCCACAGGTGCCCTGACAATTCAGCAAGGGGGTTCCGCTCCAGGGGTCTGGACAAAGGTACCTATCTCTGCCAACTAGAGACCCCCATTTCTAACAGATTCCAACCTATGGGCCTCAAATTGGTGGTCACAAGAAGTTGGTATTGCTCCAACCACAAAGATGATTGTTAAACATCTTAGAGTGTTCCTGGGCCAATCCCTGTCTTTGGAAGCTCAGGTCTGCAAAACTGCAGGACTTTGTTTTTAAATGTTACGTTTGTGAAGAAGTGCCATCCCGCTTCTTCCCTTGTCCAAGTCTTAGTGGTGAGTCACTTGGATTATGGCAATGCTTTACTCGCTTCTCTCAATGAGTCCTAGTTGACAAAACTACAGGTGGCGCAAAACACAGCAGCCCTCTTATCTGCAAAGCTCCTGCAAGGTCCTCATGTGCTTCTCTTTTACCGTCTTTACATTGATTGCCAGTTCGTAAGAAGATTGTCTTTAACCCCTTGAGTGCCCCGCCCTTTCCCCGCCCTGTGCCGGGCTTTTTATTAGCGGGCGGGGTTTATGACGAGATGGTCTCGTCATGGGCGCAGCGCAACCGCGGCCCATGACGAGACCATCTCGTCATGGGGACTCAAGGGGTTAAGATCTGTTGTATGACTCGCAAAGCCCTAATAGGGAAGGGCCCACAATGCTTAACCTCGAGGCACACTCTGTAAAGTCCTAAAAAGGTTCTTTGCTCACATGGAAAAAGGCTGCTTGTAATCACTTAGATTAAAAAGTCTCGCTTAGAGGGCAGAGCTTTTTCCTCTCTAGCTTCTCTCTACTGGAATGCTCTCCCTTTTCATTTATGTTTCTGTACGGATCATCTCATCTTTTGTGGTGACAGTGGTATGGTGTCAGGAGGCTCCTTGTGCCGAGATAACACTCTGGGGGTGATTTGTGTGCAATATAAATTATTGTAACATAATATGTGGAATTTCATAAGGACACCATCCGGTCCCGGGCATTCCCTACAATGCTGTGTTTGATAGTAGAAACAACCTTGTCTAGACTGACTTCTGTCTCTGAAATCAATTTATCAGTACATTAAATTGTTTGATTGGGGGTCCAGAGCAGTATTTGTTAAACGTGTGACCCAAGAATGTGGACAAGCGTGAGTGTTAAGAGAAGAGAGCCTTCTAGTTAAAAACGTAAACTGAACCGAAATGAACACATGCCAGAATTTGGATCATTTTTCTACATCACAAGCCTGATTTTCTCCTACCCCAAGATAAAATATATTGTTCTCTGATTTTCTGCCTTTCCTTCCTTGTCCAGATGAATTGGTCCCAGTGTCTGTACCTGAGCCGGCCAAGTCAAACTGATTATGTAACCGGAACAGCTTCCAAAGACTGCCTTGCTGCAAAAGAAAGCCATCAACAAGCAATTCTCAATTCTCAAGCACCTGATCTGCAGAGTCCCTTAAGGATCGTCCCTCAGCCCTACCCAATTCAACATCTGCATGACACCACTCACCAACATCATCCAATCACAAGGCATCACCGTCATCTCCTGTGCCGATGACACCCAACTCATCCTCTCCCTGATGGGCAATAGAACTGCCACTAGAACCAACTTCACCAAATGCATGACCATGGTAGCAGAATGGATGCAAACCATCTGTCTTAAGCTTAACTCCAACAAGATCAAGGTTCTGATCTTTGGAACCAGGACCTTTTCATGGGGCTACAACTTTTGCCCATTGGAGCTAGGACCAACATCTACCAACCCTGCAAAAAACCTGGGGGTCTTCCTAAAGGACACAATGATGGCACAAGTCAATGCAGAGAGTGTCTCCTGCTTCCACATCCTACATATACTATGAAAGACTTCAAGGTGATGCCCCAGAACACCAGAAGGACAGTTATGCAAGAACACTTTGCTAGCTGGCTTTACTAGCTGTCTAGACTACGACAATGCCCTATACGTCGGAGTCTCCAAATAATTTATTCTCAGATTTCAGATCATCCAGAACAGTACTGCAAGACTCAAATGTAACCTCTCACACCGCACCCACATCGCATTTCACCTCAAAGAGCTTCACTGGCTCCTCAGGCACAAGCACATGTAATTCCACCTTCTCATGCACACATACATTTTAAACAATACTGGACCAACTTACTTCAAAAGTCACATACACGTCCACCAGCCTGCCAAACAACTCTGCTTTACTTCACTCTTACTTGCACACACCCCGCATATCTGTAAAAGCAGAGCAGAAGGTCTCTCATTCTCTTAAATCCCACAAAAACATGGAACAACCTCCCTCATCACATCAGAGCCTCCTCCTCACTTCTTCAGTTCCACAAGAGGATAAGACTTGGCTCTTTGAATTCCTTCCTTGATTTCCTTAGGTAGTTGTAATAACAGTTCTCTTCACATACACTCAACCCTATGTTTACAGACCTCCACTCACCTATACGGCTTAAACAGAAGATTTCTTCCAAGTAGCCCTCTAGTCAGGCCCGTGCGTAATTGCAGTCCTGGCCCCACGAGAAGCAAAGCCGCAGGATGAATCATGATACCCATCTGGGTGTTTACGGGCTCAGACTTCCATGTGGGAAGACCCTCTCCTAATTGAATCAGTTCCTCATACACTTTATATTTGACATTGTTTCTTCCTATAGGAACACGTACCCCCTGTTAGGTATTTATTTATTCCTTGAATAACACCACAGGGACTACATGCCTACGTGTCTGCTCAAGCGGCTCAGTCCCCTCATGGGTGATTAGTGCACAATACAAATGAACATAATATAACATAGCATAACGTGGCATAACAAAACCTTATCATAACATATCATAACATGCATCGCTATTCCAAAGTGCAGTAGTGATTGTTCGTATTTGGTATCACCACACAGCTAGCCACCCTGTTTTATTTGTACAAAACTGCTGCCTGGCATCCAACCCAGATGCTGAGCTCAACTTTGTGTTTTAATAAGAATTTGCTGATTGGTCTTTGAGGCATGGAGCCACATTGTCTCAGTCCACTCAGATCTTGTGAGAAGTCAACCAGACTATTGCACCTCAGTATTTAATCTGGAAGACTTCTACCCTGATGTGCCAGTGAGCAGTCCCATCAACACCTACTATTTGAGAGAATACAGTCACATAGGGCATAGGATCGTTGCTGGACCTTATCCTCATGCCCTCGGAGAGGAATCACCACTTTACATTACCTAAACGCAACCTTCTTAAGAAACAGGAAGAGTATAATTCTTATGCACTCTCAATTTCAAACCCCCCAAATCTCCGACTGCAAGAATTTGTTGTTTCCAAAACATTTGAGGATCTGGTTCCTTGGCTGAATCTCTGCAAAAGAACTAAGCAGATGCACCCTGGTCCGGACTCTCCCTGCACCCATCAAATTGTTGGATCTTTGGTATAAAACAAAAGCTTGACAGCTAAAGATATCGCCCAGGAATTGTTTCTCAAATATTAGCTAAGCATTAAAAATCATAGTTGAAGCTTAAAATTATGTAATTAAGTTAACTTGGATGCAGTTACAAATGGCTCATTGAAAGAGTAATTTGCAAGGACTAGAAGTTGGCACATATACGACCATTATTAGCTGTTGCAAATGGAGATTCGGCCCATTTGCCACCGCTAAAATGGCTTTTGCCATGTACTAACCCTATTTTGCAAGTCAGTAACATATTTCTGACTTGGAAAATAGGGTTTGCTAGATGCTATTAGGAAGGAGCGTGCCAAGGGTGTCCCTTCTTCACAGCTGGTCACAGGGGTATGTACACTTGTTTTGCAACTGCAAAATATTTGCAGTTTACTGCCTACTTCAAGTAGGTGGTTAGCCAGTTGCAATTAGTAAGGGGACCCATTCCCCCTTGTGAATGGTAGCAAAATAAAATTTTATGAGCAGGCAGTGGTCCCACCATCCCTGTGATCACAGGCCATACCCTATGGGTTACAAATTGCAACCTACCTCATGAAAATTAATGAGGTAGGTCATTAGCAATCCAATTGGGAATTGCTAGATGTATCTGATACACAGTACTTTTCATTTAGCAACTTGCAAATTGTGATTTGAGAGTCACAAAATGAATTGGTTGTACATGTGGCACTTAGGGCCAGATGTAGGTAAAATCAAATTTGCGAATCCTTAATAGCGAATTTTACCGATTCGCTATTCAGGAATCGCAAAATTGAATGTAGGTAGGAATCGCTAAAATATTAGCGATTCCTTAACATTCCTTAATAACGAATCGCAAATTGAGATTAGCTAATTAGGAATACCTACCCGTTCATTTCTATGGGCTAGGAGGCCCATAAGAATGAATGGGAAGATATTCACTATTAGCGATTCGCTATTAAAGAATGGCAAATAGCGGGGGCTATTTCAAGGGTGCCAGGGTGTCAAAAGGATACCCTGAGGTATACCTGAAATGTGCATGTGTGCACATGTGGTGCACATACATGCCCTAAGGGCATGAATGTGTGCCACCTGGCACTTTAAAGCAAAAAAGTGTTTTTCTACAGGAAATCGCTAATTACCACCAACTTGAAGTTGGTGGTAGTTAGTGATTCCTTAAGGCTAAAGTGCACTTTCTTTTGTGCTACTTACATTGCATTTAAGGAATCGCAATTTCCGATTCCTTAAATGCAAGAGCAAAATAAGGAATTGCAATTTTGCGATTCCTTATTTTGCTAGTAGGTTTAAACTCACCTACATTGCTCGCAGCCAAATAGCAATAGCAAACGCTGGAATTCTGCTAATTTCAGCTTTACCGAACGCTATTTGGCCACCTACATCTGGCCCTTAGTGTAATAATTTGTTAACAGCAACCATTGTAAGTGGTTAGTAAACTTGATTATATTACCAACGTCATCAGTATGTTGTCAATCCTGCACACATGGCAACTGGCATTCAGACTGTGGTGGAAAATGTGCTTACCCATGAGGTCAGCAAAGGCTACACTCTCTGCTCCTCTGCTAGAGTGCTGCCACTTGCATTTAGAGACCCCCGCATTCCTGGGGGGGACCTCTAAGCCTTCAGAGCATCCACTGCAGTGGTGTTTGCTTTGAAGGCATAAGAACTTGCAAGATGCAAACTTTTGTGTTTTATATTATAGTTCATGAGCTACAGTTTTTTCATGAAAAACAATGAAGTAAATGGTCCTGGAATTTGAGGAATTTTGTCCTTGAGTGTGGGCATCATTTGACAATTTCCCTGCCATGGGTCGCCAAGCCTGACATGGTAGCCCAGGGCTGGGAAACATTGTGACCTTCATTCTGCCCAATACAGCACAGGTATTTGCTACTGTAAGCTGGCGGTCAAGTGGAAGACAAGCTATCAGGTTAAAGGTTGCTGCCACTTGAGAATATTTAGGCTCTACTGGTAGAAAACTCACATTGTTTGACCTCTTTCAATGAGCCTCATTTGCCATAGTTTGACACACTGCAGCACAGCAAGCCTTCCTGCTGCGCTGCCGTGCATCAAAAGAAAAGGGGATGAATGCACAAAATCTACAAGATTCCTGTCCTTCTCCCCTGCACTGGTGCACAATGGGATGACGTGCATCAACGCATGCACCCTCATAGATACTGATTCCTGTCCTTCTCCCCTGCACTGGTGCACAATGGGATGACGTGCATCATCGCAAGCACCCTCATAGATACTGATACCTGTCCTTCTCACCTGCACTGGTGCACAATGGGATGACGTGCATCAACGCAGGCACCCTCATAGATACTGATTCCTGTGCTTCTCCCCTGCACTGGTGCACAATGGGATGACATGAATCAACGCAGGCACCCTCATAGATACTGATACCTGTCCTTCTCCCCTGCACTGGTGCACAATGGGATGACATGCATCAACGCAGGCACCCTCATAGATACTGATACCTGTCCTTCTCCCCTGCACTGGTGCACAATGGGATGACATGCATCAACATAGGCACCCTCATAGATACTGATACCTGTCTTTCTCCCCTGCACTGCTGCTCAATGGGATGACGTGCATCAACGCAGGCACACTCATAGATACTGATACCTGTCCTTCTCCCCTGCACTGGTGCACAATGGGATGACGTGCATCAACGTAGGCACCCTCATAGATACTGATACCTGTCTTTCTCCCCTGCACTGCTGCTCAATGGGATGACATGCATCAACGCAGGCACCCTCATAGATACTGATACCTGTCCTTCTCCCCTGCACTGGTGCACAATGGGATGACGTGCATCAACGTAGGCACCCACATAGATACTGATACCTGTCTTTCTCCCCTGCACTGCTGCTCAATGGGATGACGTGCATCAACGCAGGCACACTCATAGATACTGATACCTGTCCTTCTCCCCTGCACTGGTGCACAATGGGATGACGTGCATCAATGCAGGCACTATCATAGATACTGATACTTCTCCTTCTCCCATGCACTGGTGCACGATGGGATGACGTGCATCAATGCAGGCACCCTCATAGATACTGATACTTGTCCTTCTCCCCTGCACTGGTGCACAATGGGATGACGTGTATCAACGCTGGCACCCTCATAGATACTGATACTTGTCCTTCTCCCCTGCACTGGTGCACAATGGGATGACATGCATCAACGCAGGCACCCTCATAGATACTGATACCTGTCCTTCTCCCCTGCACTGGTGCACAATGGGATGACATGCATCAACGCAGGCACCCTCATAGATACTGATACCTGTCCTTCGACCCTGCACTGGTGCACAATGGGATGACGTGCATCAACGCAGACACCCTCATAGATACTGATACTTGTCCTTCTCCCCTGCACTGGTGCAAAATGGGATGATGTGCATTAACGCAGGCACCCTCATAGATATCAATACCTGTCCTTCTCCCCTGCACTGGTGCACAATGGGGTGACGTGCATCAACGCAGGCACCCTCATAGATACTGATTCCTGTCCTTCTCCCCTGCACTGGGGCAAAATGGGATGACATGCATCAACGCAGGCACCCTCATAGATACTGATACCTGTCCTTCTCCCCTGCACTGGTGCACAATGTGATGACATGCACCAATGCAGGCACCCTCATAGATACTGACACCAGTCCTTCTCCCCTGCACTGGTGCACAATGGGATGACATGCATCAACGCAGGCACCCTCATAGACACTGATACCTGTCCTTGTCGCCTGCACTGGTGCACAATGGGGTGACATGCATCAACGCAGGCACCCTCATAGATACTGATTCCTGTCCTTCTCCCTTGCACTGGTGCACAATGGGATGACATGCATCAACGCAGGCACCCTCAAAGATACTGATACCTGTCCTTCTCCCCTGCACTGGTGCACAATGGGATGACATGCATCAACGCAGGCACCCTCATAGATACTGACACCTGTCCTTCTCCCCTGCACTGGTGCACAATGGGATGACATGCATCAACGCAGGCACCCTCATAGACACTGATACCTGTCCTTGTCGCCTGCACTGGTGCACAATGGGGTGACATGCATCAACGCAGGCACCCTCATAGATACTGATTCCTGTCCTTCTCCCTTGCACTGGTGCACAATGGGATGACATGCATCAACGCAGGCACCCTCAAAGATACTGATACCTGTCCTTCTCCCCTGCACTGGTGCACAATGGGAAGACATGCATCAACGCAGGCACCCTCATAGATACTGATGCCTGTCCTTCTCCCCTGTACTGGTGCACAATGGGATGACATGCATCAACGCAGGCACCCTCATAGATACCGATACCTGTCCTTCTCCCCTGCACTGGTGCACAATGGGATGACATGCATCAACGCAGGCACCCTCATAGATACTGATACCTGTCCTTCTCCCCTGCACTGCTGCACAATCGGATGACATGCATCAACGCAGGCACCCTCATAGATACTGATTCCTGTCCTTCTCCCCTGCACAGGTGCACAATGGAAAGACATGCATCAACGCAGGCACCCTCATAGATACTGATTCCTGTCCTTCTCCCCTGCACAGGTGCACAATGGAAAGACATGCATCAACGCAGGCACCCTCATAGATACTGATACCTGTCCTTCTCCTCTGCACTGGTGCACAATGGGATGGCATGCATCAATGCAGGCACCCTCATAGACACTGATACCTGTCCTCCTCCCCTGCACTGGTGCACAATGGGATGACATGCATCAATGCAGGCACCCTCATAGATATTGATACCTGTCCTTCTCCCCTGCACTGGTGCACAATGGGATGACATGCATCAACGCAGGCACCCTCATAGATACTGATACCTGTCCTTCTCCCCTGCACTGGTGCACAATGGGATGACATGCATCAACGCAGGCACCCTCATAGATACTGATTCCTGTCCTTCTCCCCTGCACTGGTGCACAATGGGATGACGTGCATCAACGCAGGCACCCTCATAGATACTGATTCCTGTCCTTCTCCCCTGCATAGGTGCACAATGGAAAGACGTGCATCAACGCAGGCACCCTCATAGATACTGATTCCTGTCCTTCTCCCCTACACTGGTGCACAATGGGATGACATGCATCAACGCAGGCACCCTCATAGATACTGATACCTGTCCTTCTCCCATGCACTGGTGCACAATGGGATGACGTGCATCAACACAGGCACCCTCATAGATACTGATACCTGTCCTTCTCCCCTGCACTGGTGCACAATGGGATGACATGCATCAATGCAGGCACCCTCATAGATACTGATTCCTGTCCTTCTCCCCTGCACTGGTGCACAATGGGATGACATGCATCAACGCAGGCACCCTCATAGATACTGATTCCTGTCCTTCCCCCCTGCACTGGTGCACAATGGGATGACATGGATCAACGCAGGCACCCTCATAGATACTGATTCCTGTCCTTCTCCCCTGCACTGGTGCACAATGGGATGACGTGCATCAACGCAGGTACCCTCATAGATACTGCACTTTCCTATCCTTTTATTTCGATGCACAGTAGTGCAGCAGGAAGGCTTGCTGTGCTGCAGTGCATCAAAATATTATATAGCAAAATTAGGAGAAATAAAAGAATTTCTACTCCTTACACCACATTAATTCCTCCTTTTGAAAGGCACATTTTTAGTGCTGCCTCAAATGTACAGATCCTTGTAAATCTGGGGCAGTGTCAAAAAGCCATGGGTGTTGCTGGGAACGCACACAGCAACACCTATTGCATGTCCCTTTGCTGCAGAAAACTGTTGCAGAGGGCCAGATTCGCAAGGCACTGTTAAGCCATACAAAATGGCTTAGCGCAGCCTTCTAAATATGGGCTTGCATAGAGCACCACCGGAGCATAAAAAAAGTGACATTCCAGTGGCGCTAATGGCTTGTAAATATGTCCCTGAGAGTTAAGTGGGGCAACTGAACCATGATAGATTGTGGTTCACCTGCTGAAACAAACTCAAAATGAGGCAACAATTACTTCTCTGTTTATTATTCTGATTCTTGCACATCCATGTGGTTCTCACCTTTGTTCCAAGTTTGTTCCCAAATCAGACAGGAACCATTACCTGTGTAAAGTCGGGGTGCCAATGAATGGCTCTGTCGTCAATGATGAGCTGTTCCTCCCCAGAAGGGCTTAGATAGAAGCTTCCCACTTTGATTCTTGTAGAGTTACCGAGACCATGGTAAAACCAGTTAAAAATGTCAAAGCGAGTGGGCGGGTCCCCGAGATCATCGAAGTAGATTTCATCACCAGAGGAAGTTTTAAAGTGAAGATCCCTCATGTAATGATGTAACTGGAAGAAGACAGAGAAACAGAAAGTGGACACAGCAAATAAATAACCACACATTGCAATAATACCTACAGTAGAATGAATAGGGTCCTGACTGAGCTGCTACTTTCATTGTTGCACGGGCGGTTGTGATTAAAGCCTTTTTGGTGGGTCACAGGTCATAAAGGTTCCAAATCAATGCACCACATGGTAACTCTATGGTCCAGTTTAGTTATGTAGACAGAGCATGCAGGGAAAGAGCTGCTGCACTAGGTTTGAGGCAATGAATGTGCTAGTGATACAAGATGGACATCAGTGGTAGAGACCACACCATGCCTGTTGAAGAGCGTTGGATGCTGGCACTGGGCAGACAGGTCAGATTGAAGTGATAGGTGTTGCAGGAGTTGGTCATGATGGCAGGCCATGAAGGCAATAACTGGAGCTATTCAGTGGACAGAGCCAGGATACGTGTGTCAGGGCTTGGACATAAAGAGCCAATGGCTGTCGCCATGCTCTACTTATTGAAGAGGAAGGCATGGCAGGGCATGGTTACAAAGAGCCAAGGGCTGTGGCCATGCTCTACTTATTGAAGAGGAAGGCATGGCAGAGCATGGTGACAAAGAGCCAAGGGCTGTGGTCATGCACTATGTGTTGAAGAGGAAGGTGTGGCAGGGCAACGTTGAATCTGTTCTCATCATACAGAAGTAATCACAGAGATACTGAGTGCAGCGCTTGATCACAGAGTGATGTTTGGAAAAATATCTGTGTAGATCTGCCAAGTGATATTTCAACAATGAGTTCTATTTCAGAATTTCTATGCTGAGTTTATGATGGAAACAAGTGGTATCCGAGTTTCCTGCTGCTGAACTGGGTCCCGAGGCAGACTTGTGTGAATTGTATTATGTTCTAACTGAACTATCTCATAAAACAATGATAACACATTATCTTAGCAGCAAATATTGTGTACAATGTGATAGGCAGGGATTCCCGACTCTCTCTGCCTCAAGCACGATATCAGTTAACTGAAGCCAGGGCCGAAGGTGCAGAACATGCGCTTTATGATTCACGGGAAGGATGGAGACGTGCTTGATAGAACTATGTTTGAAAAGTTTGAGTTCATCCTTGATGACGGTTTAGTTGCAAGGATATTCATGCGTACGTTTTCAAAGACACAATTTACAGGGAAAACAAAAGGCTCATGTTCATACAATTTACCGACACAATCAACTCCTGGTTCAAGCAAGGAACCTTCACCGAAGAAGTATATGGCGGTGACATCATTTCCTGTTACCTGCTCACCACAATAATCTGTCGACTCTCTCCATTGACATGCAGGCGCGCAACACCCATTGGGCTCAAAGGGCTTCAGCCCCCGTCGTGTGGGGAAGCCCATGCTGACACAGCTTCCCGGGCAGGCGACCGTCTTCTTGCAGTGGCACCGAGTACTTCACAGGTCTTTAAAATACCATTTACATGTTAACGAGGCTTTGTTGTTCCCCCCTTCTTATAGCCCCTGCATCTCCACTCTGTATTTTCCTGGAAGAGTCAGCCCACCCGAAATTTTTAGTAGCCCCCCTGTGGAAATGTGGATTTTCCTGATCAGTTATGTCCCCTATCTTGGACCCCAACGGTTCTATATGCATGTTACAAGTACATGTATGTTCCCTCCAGTTCCAGTTTCTAAGACGCAAACATATGTGTGTCTACCGTCGACATGTTCTCTGTCCGATCCGCCATCAATGGGCTGGATATTCGATTCCTAGGTGTGACAGGCCACCGACTTTATATGGCTAAGTTACTCCATTTTTACAGTTCAGGCGAGTAGGCCCGATTCTGTCCTCAAAGCCTTTCCCTGCTTTCTGTCTCTGACAGCTTCAGCTTGAGCTCGCATCTGTATCCATGAACTTTGTCCTACTCCCTGTGCAGCTAACGGTGCCTGCCTCGGCCAGTTTTCGCCTGTCTGCCAAGAAGTTGTATTTCACCTTCGAATTATCTATTTTGCTCTTCAGCCGATGCATTCCTGTCCAGTGATTTAGATAAACATTTCCTTTAGCTCACAAGCAAGGAACTCAGCCTTTCCGTCCTCCTGCAAGTGATTCATAGCCCTGTTGCCATGGAAAGTTTTCTATCCCTCGCATCTCATATAGACACTTAGACGCTTGTACACGTACACAGTCAGTATAGAATAGATTCTGTCCGAGAGTCTCTTCCTTGTGGATAACATAGTTCTTTAAACATAGGATGTTAGATATGATTTGGGATTAGGTTGACTTGACCCCCAGACTTCTCGTCTCCACATGTAGAGCTAAATGTCAAGTCCCCTTCACCCCCTAGTTGCACGTCAATTACACGTCATGCTGCTGCGCGCGCATCTATGCCAAGTATTATCTTATAGATCCACCTATGTCTGATAATTCTAACCAATCATGTTTCTTTTATTCCTTATTACGCCTAGTTTCGATTATGTCACTGTTTTGTCACTTTTCTTATCAAATGTTACGCCTTCTACATTCGTTTCATTGTAATGCACTTATTATAAAAATACATGTCTGTTAATAAATTATTGTACTTCACTTCCTGAACCCTCGTGGTGACGGAACCTGAAGGCCGCGACTCGAGTCGGCCATTTTGAATGGAATAAAGCCCATTAGAAAACCTCTTATACCACGGATTCTGCCTCTTGTTATTTTGAGCTATTTACTTTATTTTAAGATTCCGTATGAAATTCAGTCCGGTATTTTTATTTACCACATAATGGCGCCCGAATAGGGACACTTTCTCATCTCACGCGCCGGCGGTGCGTTGCAGGCCCGGTCTCCTGCCACAGCTGGACGGACCATAAACGCGTACCAGCAGGATTTCCTGTAAGCTCCCTCCGGTCAAGCGGGGGCGACTGAGGCTGCGATCAACCCAGACGAGGCGGTGAGAAGTGCGAAGTATCCCGACCAGAGCCTAGCTGAGAGAGCAAGATCCGAGGTATACAGAGGCCCACCAGGTTTTCCGAAATCCCGACGTCCAGAGGGTCCGATGTCCGCAGTTATCGAGTCCTGTCCATTCTCTGAGGCCTTCCGTTTCAAGGAGCTACTCGGTGAGTACCATCGCCGGGGAGGCGTGTTGACGCGCACATAGGTTGTGCCGGTCAAGACGGATTTGGGTACACAAATCCGGTCTGCACTGTTTAGCAGTGTATATGTACTGTTTAGCAGTATATCAAGTATTCCGAAGTATTCAGTTATTGTCAAGAATTCAGCGTGGTGATTAGTTAGGCAGACTGTCATCATTGTCGATCATTGTTATAATGTTTAATGTTTAATGTTTAAAGTATTCAGAAAATGTCTTGCATATTGTGGTATGAATGACTGTTCATTGTTCACTGTTCATTATTGTGTTTCTCGTATTAAGCAAGTTCAAGAGTAAGTATCAGATCAGTTGTCAATATGCCGCTCTTCTCGAAGTTAAGACAGATTACTACAAGAAAAGGGGTGCTTGAAGAAGCAGTTCCTATTCCTCCTAGAGACACTCCAGGACATTTCATGTACCATAAAACATGGCTTAGATGCCATATTGTTTCTTGATCTATGGGTAGATTATACCAAAGGATTACCGGAAAGTCAAAGGTGGCCCATAGCGGGAACCTGGGATGTAGAGTGCATCATGAAAGTGGAGGAAGAGTTATGGAAAAGAAAGGTCAGACAGTCACAGAAAGACGCTGTTGAGTTATGGCGTAAAGAATCTCATAGACGAACAGAAAAAGCACGTAGACAAGAAGAGAGGAGTAAAGAAAGTTCAAATAAAGTTCAAGAAAATCTATTAATTGAGGAAGGTATCCGAGTGAAATCAGAACAAGTGAATAGACAAAGAAATGCTCTTATGAATGGTATGTATCCCCTACTAGCCGAAGGATTACCTAAGGCTGCTCCAGAGATACCAAAAGACTTGCCACCCCCATTATTTCCAATTAAGGTACATCCAAAGGGGCATCCCAGAACCGCAGAAGATGTTTTTCTTTCCTCATATCTAGACGATGCAGCTCCCGAGTATGCTAACGCCACACCACATAGACCGTCTGGCGGAGGGGTTCAACGTCAGGATCAGGTATCTGTCCCCGTGCAACAGCAAGTCCCGATACAAGCTTCGGCAAGCACATCTGTTTCCGCATCTGTCTCCGCAGTCGACTCTACAGGGGTATCAACACCCATAGTTGCTGTGTCACGTTCAACGAATCCATTCACACCCGACGCCCCAGATGGGGCCACGGGAGGTGCTAGCAGTACTTTTACACCACCTAGAATAAATAAACTTGTTTTTCAAGAGTCAGCGCATTCACGTACACCAAAATTCGTAAATGAACGTACGCTTAAGGAACTCCTTGTAAATTGTAGATATGACCCCGTGGTCGGTAAAGAGAACAAAATGGTCCTGGCATCATTACGTATCAGGCGAGCCGCAGAGTATTTAGCAAGGTTACCAGGGATGACTACGCATCTAGATAACATATATCATTTTGTTCAAACAGGACGAGATTCAGGACGTATTAACAGAGCTATGGAATTCCAGAAAGTAGAGATACAAGGGGAACTGTTACGTTTCCTCATAAACTGTGTGATCAGAAATCAAGATCGTCCGGGGGTAGACCCGAATGCAATGCTTATTCTTACAAGATGGAGTCAGAATATATCAGAAGGGAGACACGATAAGCAAAATTGTATAATAGCCATGTGCCGAAAAATCCGTAAAGAAATAGAGCGTATTCATGAAGAAAGATTGGGAACAGACGAGTATGAGCAAGATGAAGTGTCCGAATCAGGGAATTCCGCAAGACAATCAGAGACCATAGCCTATGTAGGCAGAGGAAGATCTTGTGAAAATACTAGATGTTTTTCTGATCCCATACACTCTGTATGTCCAAATAATAGCAGAACGTATCCGACGCCTGTAATAAATCTGAAATCTCCTGAACATTTGTTTCAAGCCGCAGATAAAATACTACGAGAACGAAAAGGTTATCACCTCCTCGATTCCATGGATGAGCAAGAATTAGCCAGATCAGCCGTTCACTGGATTGACAGTCCTGAAAAATACGGTGATGAGACCGTAGCACACACGTTTTTTAACCTCAGTACAGATGAACAACGTTTAGCTGGAATATATATGATTCAGCAACTCCTCATATTATATAAGAGCCAACATGCTGACCCTGGTCCTTTACCTGATATATTAACGGAACTACTCACGAATAGATGGAGAGGTTCTAGTAACAAGCTAATTAAAGAGATATTAGTGTCACGTAAGCAGTATGTCCTTTTTGTAAGTCCGGATTCTCTCTCGCTGCCCCACAGAGAAAGAGCACCGTACTACATGGATAGACAAAATCCTCTACGAGAAGTGCACCCAATAAAAGGCGAAGACAATGAGTTTCACCGTGTATTTGTTTACACACCCATATCAAAAATGGAATTATTAGAAATGAAAAAAGTAGTACCTAGTCATGACAAAGACCCAGCGGGTTTCCACCGAGAAATTAAAGACATGTTACTGATGGGAGAGTACACCTTTCCTGATATTATGACGATATTAAAGGTGCTTTTGCCTGCTGGCATATATGAAAAACTGAAAGAAAAAGAGTGGGAAGTGGGAGACCAAAAGATAGACTGGACAGCATTAGCAGAGGAAGAAAGGGGCCGAGCTGCAGGTTCGGGGCTCGGGGATAAAGTTAAACTATTACCAGGTTTACTAGTACAGGTACTGCCACGTTTATTAACTACAAAAAAGGAAGATTGGGGTGCAATCACAGCCTGTAAACAAAAGCAAGATGAAGACACAAGCGATTATTATGCTCGATTTGAAAAATGTTTTGGTATAAATAGTGGTATAAAAGCAAGTAGTGATTCATATCCACATTTATTTGTGACAAAATTAGTGGAAAATGCATTGCCTCCAGTGAAGAATAGAATATTGAAATTCGAGAGTACCTGGCAAAGTAACACTCCGTCGCAAATGCTACAAATGTTACAGTATCATCACAATAGAATTAGGGATGAACAAGAACACGAGCATAGACGCATGAAGGATACAAAAATGAAAATGCTAGTTTCTCAGACAGTACCAGCGGATGGTCACAAAAAGGGTGTGACACATTCTGGTGATTCTGCAGTTCCTGTAAAAGGAACCTGCAATTACTGTAAACAACTAGGCCATTATGTACATGATTGTCAAGTCCTGAAACGTAATATAGCTACAGGTATTGCAAAGGAGAGACCACGATTAGTTAGACAAGATCAGAATGA
The DNA here is from genome assembly GCF_964204655.1 of Triturus cristatus. Classification (NCBI taxonomy): domain Eukaryota; kingdom Metazoa; phylum Chordata; class Amphibia; order Caudata; family Salamandridae; genus Triturus; species Triturus cristatus. The sequence goes on along the minus strand of NC_140593.1, from coordinate 26,302,759 downwards.
ACAAGGAGCTATGCAGCATGGACAGTCCATGCCAGTTCAGCAACAGTCTATGCCAGCCTCACAGCAACCCATACAGTTTGTGCCAGCTGCACCACCGTTGCCTGCTACTGCCACACAAACCACAACACGACAAATGTATCAGACTGCACAGTATGAATACCCTGAGTATCAGCGTTACGCATGAACCAGCCTAGAGAGGGAAGTTGACTTACCGCTTATCGAGATTCCGGTAGATCAAGAAGGACCTTATGTACATAGTGAATTATTAGGTCAAGATAGAAAATTCTTACTCGATACAGGGGCAAGTCGAACAACCATAAAACGTAGTGAAGTTCCAGGGGCACCCCTCTCAGGCTCTCAAAATGTTTCCCTTGGTTTTTCAGGAAAACCTATTGTTAATGAAGTATCACAGCCTCTACCACTTACGATAGGACCTTTGACACGAACTACAGATTTATTGCTTACTAAATCATGCCCAGAAAATCTGTTAGGAATTAAGACTCTGAAAGCACTAGGAGCCATAATATGTTGTTCTCCGGAAGGAGTAAGGTTGTTTTTGCGTGATTTTAAAGGTCACTATGTGTCCAGAGACATGGATCCCCGACTACAGACTTTACCAGTACATCTATGGGCACAAGGCCCTACGGATGTTGGCTGCATGAACATTACACCCTATCGAGTTACATTGAAAGCAGGAGTGGTACTACCACGAATGCGACAATACAAGTTACCGCATGATGCTGTAGTGGCTTTGTTGAAAATCATTGATGAGCTAATTGCCCAGGGAGTAGTTGTAGAAACAGACTCCAATGTATGTAATTCACCGATAATTCCGATTCTTAAACGAACTGATCCTACTGCTCCACCAGTGTACCGATTGGTTATTGATTTGCGTGAACTAAACAAGTGTATTGTACCACAATTCCCTGTGGTCCCTGATATATCATCATTGTTGACAGCAATTGATTCCGAAGCAACATTTTTTACTGTAATTGATCTCAAGAATGCCTTTTTCAGCGTCCCAATAGATCCGGAAAGCCAATACTTGTTCGGATTCAGTTTAAATGGGCGCAGCTTTAAATTCTCACGCGCTCCTCAAGGATTTACGGAAAGCCCCAGCATCTACAGCCAAGCATTGAAACGAGAGCTTGACAGTATCCACATGCCAGTCAATACTGCACTGCTTCAATATGTCGATGATCTGCTGATCACCGCGAGAAGCGAGCCAGAATGTGAAAAAGCTTCTCTGACAGTTTTACATTTCCTAGCCGACAAGGGGCACAAGGTGTCCCCTTCTAAGCTGCAATTCTGTGTTCAGCGAGTTATTTATCTTGGTCACTCGCTGTCCAAGGAGGGAAGGCAGCTTACACCAGATCGCATCCAGTTAATTGCTAACATGTCAATACCCCAGACACAAAAGGAGGTGCGGGCTTTCATAGGCCTCACTTCATATTGTAGGCAGTGGATCCCTCAGTACGCATTTCTAGCAAAACCACTCATTCAGTTAACCACACAGGAGGCAGCCACATCGACTGTTCTCCCTTGGACTCAGGAACATACACAAGCTTTTGAAAGCCTAAAGGAAGCTTTATGTCAAGCACCTGTTTTAGCAACACCATGTTATAGCAAACCTTTTACACTCTTTGTTACAGAACGCGAAGGTACTGCCTTGTCAGTACTCACTCAGGATCAAGCAGGATCATGCAAGCCATGTGCTTATTTTTCCAGTACATTAGATCCCGTAGCTCAGGCTTTGCCTGCATGCCTGAAATCAGTGGCAGCGACAGCTTTAGCAATCAGACAAAGCGATGCCATAGTATTAGGACACCCATTGACAGTTCAAGTACCACATGCAGTAGAGGTTCTTGTGAACCGAACACAAACACAACACTTGACCATAGCAAGACTTACCGGTTATGAACTGACATTGTTTCAACCACACATAGAGATCCGACGGTGTAATACATTGAATCCTGCTACACTATTACCTGTAATTGGAACAGACCCACTAGCTCATGATTGTGTTGAAATCGTTGAAATAAAGACGAAACCTAGACAAGACTTGACAGACGTTCCATTGTTAGATCCAGACCTGACGTTGTATGTAGACGGATCATGCATGAGAGCAAGTACAGGAGATTTAGTGGCCGCGTATGCAGTCACAACAGACACTGAAGTTATTGAGACACATTGTATAGATACTCTGTCAGCCCAAGCAGCAGAACTTATTGCTCTAACGCAAGCCTGTATTCAAGCCACAAATAAGAAAGTTAATGTATACACTGACTCACGTTATGCATTCGGAGTTGTACACGACTTCGGCGTGCTGTGGCGAGAGAGAGGTTATCTAACGTCCCATGGTGCCCACATTCAGCACGGGCCCCTCATTCATGCTTTGTTAGACGCAATACATCTACCCACTGCTATATCGATTATGAAATGTAAAGCACACACGAGGGTTACTGATACCATTTCTCAAGGCAATGATTTAGCTGACAGAACAGCTAAACAGACTGCTCAGAATCGCACATTAGACATGACAAAGCCAATAGTTCAGACACCAACACAGTGTATGACAATTAAGGATCCCGCACTTGACGTAATTGACATACAGACACATGCCACAGCAGAAGAAATAAAGAAGTGGACTGAACTAGGAGGGATCCAGACAGATCAAGGATGGATGACGAAGAAGAAATCTGTATGGTTTCTCCCTGATTCCATGGTTCAAACCATTATAGCTACAGTTCACAGTCCAGCACATTTAGGAGAGAAGGCTATGCTAGACAGCATTCAGCACATTTGGTTCAACAAACATTTACGAGCAGCAGCTAAACAAAAAGTTCGTACCTGTATGATATGTTGTCAGTTTAATCCAGGAAAGAGTGTTCCCGTAGAGCAGGGTGGATTTCAGCCTCCTGACCATCCTTTTGAAGTCCTCCAGATGGATTATATTCAGATGGAACGTTGTCGAGGATTCAAATATGTCCTCGTAGTTGTCTGCGCTCTCTCCCGTTGGACAGAGGCGTATCCCGTATCAGATTACACTGCCCCGACTACTGCCAAGCAGCTAGTTCGAGAATTCTTCCCACGGTACGGTTTACCACGTGTTGTATATTCAGATAACGGCCAGCCTTTCTCATCCGAATTAATGAAACATGTCTCACTCTTGTTGGGATATCAGTGGAAATTCCACTGTGTCCGACATCCCGAGGCAGCAGGTCTCGTAGAAAGACATAACCAGACACTGAAAATCAGACTGTCCAAAATATGTAGAGAGAAAGGTGTCGACTGGATAGTAGCATTACCAGTTGCACTCTTTTACATGAGAATGGTAGCACACTCTAGAACAGGGCTATCCCCGTATGAGGTGATCTTCGGTAGACCGCCGAATATGTGGGGGACGCCTATACCACGTAAAATAACTGATGTTGACTGTAACATGCTGACAGATTACTTGGCTTCCTTGATGTCTGCACTACAATCTTCTCGTTCACAGGTAGCTGCAGCCTTTCCCGACAACACTGAGGCGAAACCCCATGACGTTGTTCCGGGTAATCTTGTCTTTGTGAGAAACTTCGACAGGAAAAGTCAATTGGAGCCCAGGTGGAAAGCACCCAAGTTGGTCCTGTTGACCACAAGAACAGCCGTGAAGATCGAGGGACGAAAAGGGTGGATTCATTCAAGTCACGTCAAAAAATTTCATGGACTTCCTCCTGACACAGACAGTACTGCCCGTGTGTCTTCCCCCATTGACTCAAAGCTACCTTTGGCTGAGGCCAGTAGCACCGAACTCTATAAACAGAAACTCAGGTCCAGATCTAAACTGTCGGACGATTTGATTGTTTAAGTCCTCTCCAAGGTGAAGCGGTTGAATCTGTCCCGACATGTACCCCTTAGGTCTGAATCACGTAGAGTCCAGAATCATAATGAAACGACATGCTTATTGTAAATTACTGCGTAACCACTGTATTGTGACTTTATTAATTTTGTCTTCCTTGAGTTTTTTAATAGTTACTGCAAGTATATTGTTGCATATGTATTATCCTGTTTCTAAACGTGTTTTCAATATAACTGATGAACATTCTTTTAGTGACCTACCGCCACATGAATTATCTTATAGACTTGCGCTGCGCAATAACACATTCATTAGTATGTTACATCATTCCCATCAGACTAGTAATGCGACCAATTGTTGGGTGTGTGGCCGACTTCCTCCCTATCAGAATAACAAAGGAGTTCTGCCTTTCTTTCCACATCCGTTCACACACAATGGCTCCTGTGGAGCATGGTTTAGTTTATTAAATTCCATAGACCCAGACACAGCAGTTTATCAACAACATTGGATATGGGGAAATCTGAATCTAGTTTTATTCAAAGTCTGTCACCCTAATAAGGAGGGTCACCCCAGTAGAACAGGAACTGATTTAGAAAATGAAGTGTATAAATTAGGTAATTTTACGCCTAATCTTATGATTTTGAATGTCAAATCCGAAGTTGAACTAATTCTGCCCACTATGTCAGTATTTCCAGTTAAGGGTGAATTATGTGTAAGAAAAGTTGGTTCCATACATATGGGCCATAGCCAATGCGTTACTACAGTAGAATATAGTGATCAAGGTAAATCTTCATTTAGAGCTTCTCGCCATTCTTACTTCATATGTGGTCAGACGGCATATATGCGTCTGCCTCTAGATTGGGATGGTACCTGTTACATAGCATTCCTTTTGCCACCTGTTTTCCTAGCTCCCCCTGATTATTATCGAAATGTTCATTTAGTACACAATAGAGAGCGAAGAGATCTCCCAGTTGTCGATTATACTGAGACAGCATGGGACAAGTATGTAGATTTCAATAAAGGTATCTTTCCCTATATAGGTACAATATCAAATAGTAAGCTGATACGCAGACTCACCAAGACTCTTGAAGCTGTAGTAAACGAGACTATAGCCGCCCTAGGCAATCTGACAGAGGAACAATCAGTGATGAGAATTGTTGTTCTCCAGAATCGTCTTGTCCTTGACGTCATCCTGGCCGATAGGGGCGGAGCTTGCAGGGTCATCGGATCCAGCTGCTGCATATTCATACCAGAAAATTCGCCATCTGTATATAAAGCTATAACACGCCTTCATAAGATTGTAAGCCAGATACACGAGAATCCAGGCACTTGGACGTGGTCCGGGTGGTTTTGGAGTGTGATATCAGCCTGGGGATGGAGAGTTTTATCCTTCCTAGGTATTGGCCTTCTTATGCTCTTCAGTTGTTGTTTATGCCTGCAAGGTGGACCAGCGATTTGTGGTCTGTGTGCCACATCATGCATTCCACATCACAGGTCCCGTTCAGAATGCCGGAAGAAGAAAGAAGAAGAAATGATGCTCCATGAGCAAATCAATGGAATGATGAAGATTGATGTCTCGTGAAGGGCAAGAAGGGGACAAGGAGGGAATGTGGAAATGTGGATTTTCCTGATCAGTTATGTCCCCTATCTTGGACCCCAACGGTTCTATATGCATGTTACAAGTACATGTATGTTCCCTCCAGTTCCAGTTTCTAAGACGCAAACATATGTGTGTCTACCGTCGACATGTTCTCTGTCCGATCCGCCATCAATGGGCTGGATATTCGATTCCTAGGTGTGACAGGCCACCGACTTTATATGGCTAAGTTACTCCATTTTTACAGTTCAGGCGAGTAGGCCCGATTCTGTCCTCAAAGCCTTTCCCTGCTTTCTGTCTCTGACAGCTTCAGCTTGAGCTCGCATCTGTATCCATGAACTTTGTCCTACTCCCTGTGCAGCTAACGGTGCCTGCCTCGGCCAGTTTTCGCCTGTCTGCCAAGAAGTTGTATTTCACCTTCGAATTATCTATTTTGCTCTTCAGCCGATGCATTCCTGTCCAGTGATTTAGATAAACATTTCCTTTAGCTCACAAGCAAGGAACTCAGCCTTTCCGTCCTCCTGCAAGTGATTCATAGCCCTGTTGCCATGGAAAGTTTTCTATCCCTCGCATCTCATATAGACACTTAGACGCTTGTACACGTACACAGTCAGTATAGAATAGATTCTGTCCGAGAGTCTCTTCCTTGTGGATAACATAGTTCTTTAAACATAGGATGTTAGATATGATTTGGGATTAGGTTGACTTGACCCCCAGACTTCTCGTCTCCACATGTAGAGCTAAATGTCAAGTCCCCTTCACCCCCTAGTTGCACGTCAATTACACGTCATGCTGCTGCGCGCGCATCTATGCCAAGTATTATCTTATAGATCCACCTATGTCTGATAATTCTAACCAATCATGTTTCTTTTATTCCTTATTACGCCTAGTTTCGATTATGTCACTGTTTTGTCACTTTTCTTATCAAATGTTACGCCTTCTACATTCGTTTCATTGTAATGCACTTATTATAAAAATACATGTCTGTTAATAAATTATTGTACTTCACTTCCTGAACCCTCGTGGTGACGGAACCTGAAGGCCGCGACTCGAGTCGGCCATTTTGAATGGAATAAAGCCCATTAGAAAACCTCTTATACCACGGATTCTGCCTCTTGTTATTTTGAGCTATTTACTTTATTTTAAGATTCCGTATGAAATTCAGTCCGGTATTTTTATTTACCACACCCCCCCCCCGAAATTTGGCTCTAGTTGCACCTCTGTTGACATGTGACTGTCTTTGGACAACTTGAAATCACAGGATCACTGAGCCCCAACAGCATTCTTGTGTGAGGTACTGCATGCCATAGTACCGGGCACCAGCACTCTTGTGTGTTATGGAGCATGTCACAGAGCCCCATCAGCACCCGTGTGTGGTACTGCATGTTGTGTGTGGGACTCCATGTCATGATACTGAACACTGAGGCTCCCACAGAGCCCCATCAGCACTCATGTGTGGTACTGCATGTTGTTTTTGGTACTCCATGTCATAGTACTGAACACTGATGCTCCCACAGAGCCCCATCAGCACTCGTGTGTGGTACTGCATGTTGTGTGCGGTACTCCATGTCATAGTACTGAACACTGAGGCTCCCACAGAGCCCCATCAGCACTCATGTCTGGTACTGCATGTTGTGTGCGGTACTCCACATCATAGTACTGAACACTGAGGCTCCCACAGAGCCCCATCAGCACTCGTGTGTGGTACTGCATGTTGTGTGTGGTACTCCATGTCATAGTACTGAACACTGAGGCTCCCACATAGCCCCATCAGCACTCGTGTGTGGTACTGCATGTTGTGTGCTGTACTACACATCATATAATTGAACACTGAGGCTCCCACAGAGCCCCATCAGCACTCGTGTCTGGCACCGCATGTTGTGTGTGGTACTCCATGTCATAGTACTGAACATTGAGGCTCCCACAGAGCCCCATCAGCACTCGTGTGTGGTACTGCATGTTGTGTGCGGTACTCCATGTCATAGTACTGAACACTGAGGCTCCCACAGAGCCCCATCAGCACTCGTGTGTGGTACTGCATGTTGTGTGTGGTACTTCAGGTCATAGTACTGAACACTGAGGATCCGACAGAGCCCTATCAGCACTCATGTGTGGTACTGCATGTTGTGTGCCGTACTCCATGTCATAGTACTGAACACTGAGTCTCCCACAGAGCCCCATCAGCACTTGTGTGTGGTACTTCATGTTGTGTGCGGTACTACACATCATAATATTGAACACTGAGGCTCCCACAGAGCCCCATCAGCACTTGTGTGTGGTACTGCATGTTGTGTGTGGTACTCCAGGTCATAGTACTGAACACTGAGGCTCCCACAGAGCCCCATCAGCACTCGTGTGTGGTACTGCATGTTGTGTGTGGTACTCCATGTCATTATACTGAACACTGAGGCTCCCACAGAGCCCCATCAGCACTCGTGTCTGGTACTGCATTTTGTGTGTGGTACTCCTTGTCATAGTACTTCAACATTGAGGCTCCCACAGAGCCCCATCAGCACTCGTGTCTGGTACTGCATGTTGTGTGTGGTACTCCAGGTCATAGTACTGAACACTGAGGCTCCCACAGAGCCCCATCAGCACTCATGTGTGGTACTGCATGTTGTGTGCGGTACTCCATGTCATAGTACTGAACACTGAGGCTCCCACAGAGCCCCATCAGCACTCGTGTGTGGTACTGCATGTTGTGTGTGGTACTTCAGGTCATAGTACTGAACACTGAGGATCCGACAGAGCCCTATCAGCACTCGTGTGTGGTACTGCATGTTGTGTGCCGTACTCCATGTCATAGTACTGAACACTGAGTCTCCCACAGAGCCCCATCAGCACTTGTGTGTGGTACTTCATGTTGTGTGCGGTACTACACATCATAGTATTGAACACTGAGGCTCCCACAGAGCCCCATCAGCACACGTGTGTGGTACTGCATGTTGTGTGTGGTACTCCAGGTCATAGTACTGAACACTGAGGCTCCCACAGCGCCCCATCAGCACTCGTGTGTGGTACTGCATGTTGTGTGTGGTACTCCATGTCATTATACTGAACACTGAGGCTCCCACAGAGCCCCATCAGCACTCGTGTCTGGTACTGCATGTTGTGTGTGGTACTCCTTGTTATAGTACTTCAACATTGAGGCTCCCACAGAGCCCCATCAGCACTCGTGTCTGGTACTGCATGTTGTGTGTGGTACTCCAGGTCATAGTACTGAACACTGAGGCTCCCACAGAGCCCCATCAGCACTCATGTGTGGTACTGCATGTTGTGTGTGGTACTCCACGTCATAGTACTGAACACTGAGGCTCCCACAAAGCCCCATCAGCACTCGTGTGTGGTACTGCAAGTTGTGTGCGGTACTCCATGTCATAGTACTGAACACTGAGGCTCCCACAGAGCCCCATCAGCACTCGTGTCTGGTACTGCATGTTGTGTGCGGTACTCCACATCATAGTACTGAACACTGAGGCTCCCACAGAGCCCCATCAGCACTCGTGTGTGGTACTGCATGTTGTGTGCGGTACTACACATCATATAATTGAACACTGAGGCTCCCACAGAGCCCCATCAGCACTCGTGTCTGGTACTGCATGTTGTGTGTGGTACTCCATGTCATAGTACTGAACATTTAGGCTCCCACAGAGCCCCATCAGCACTTGTGTGTGGTACTGCATGTTGTGTGCCGTACTCCATGTCATAGTACTTCAACATTGAGGCTCCCACAGAGCCCCATTAGCACTCGTGTGTGGTACTGCATGTTGTGTGAGGTACTTCAGGTCATAGTACTGAACATTGAGGCTCCCACAGAGCCTCATCAGCACTCGTGTGTGTTACTGCATGTTGTGTGTGGTACTTCAGGTCATAGTACTGAATACTGAGGCTCCCACAGAGCCCTATCGGCACTCGTGTGTGGTACTGCATGTTGTGTGCCGTACTCTATGTCATAGTACTGAACACTGAGGCTCCCCTCTCGAAACGACTCTATACCTCATAGTGAACTTCACTCATAAGCACCCTTTCTCAACGAAGGCAAAGGAGTTAGCAAGATTGCTTGAGAGTCAGAAACGGCTGCGACAGAAGTGCACTGAGGGAAGTTAACTTTCCAAGTACATTGTTCACAAATGTGCTACAGAGGCCCATGGTGAGATGGTCGCTAGCAAATACAGCAACACATCTTTGGATTTCATATAATTCTTAAATAGGATATCATCGACCTGTCAAAAAAGGGTGGGGGAGCGATTCAAGAGCGCCTCTCCCACAAATGCATCCATGGAAAACACTTAAAAACCCCACATAAAAAAAAATTAAACCATTTGCCCGGTCTTCCACTTCCCTCTTTAAGTCAAATCCTATCTCATATATCTGGAACTAGTTGTGAGTCTAAATGGAGGCACTGATTCGTAGTACAGGTTATGAACACCTATGTCTCTATAGGTTCATCCTGCACTGAGCTATAGTCATCACCATTGGAATTATGCTGCAGGAGAGGGCCAATTTATGTGGCAGGGATGAGTAAATTGTGTAGTAAGAAAAGGCAAATTATGCAGCATAATACTGCAGTTTTTTTATATAGTATTTAATTAATTTGTTATTTTTAAACTTGATAACACTCTCTGGGCATTGGTTACACCTCATTAGTATCAGTTTAATGCCCAAATATATCAATAAGCAACAGAGAGGTGACCAGTGCCACTATGCTAAGAGCCTTCCATAGCATGGCCACACTGTAAAAAATATTTTTACTTTTGAACCGTTTGAGCTAGAAACATTTTTTAAAAAAAAAAAATCGGCAGATTATGCAGCAGATAATAGATTATGTTGCGAATGCAGCAAATATGTAATTATGCAAAAATTGCTGGAGCCGCACAATGGCATAATTCCAGTGGCCCTGGCTACATTAGGACAGCCTGAAAGAGATGCAACACCGACTCTCTGGGTTAACCTTTCCCTGACTCCCCCTTTGTGTGCATATTCCCCGAAGGGCTGATTATTTGATTGTCCATGCCACATGTGAGCAGTGGGTTGCTGGTAGTTGTAAAGTGCCCTAGAGCATCCCATGGGGAGAAGAACACAAAGTATTTTCAAATAAATAAAGGAGTCTTTTTGCTGCATTTGAATCTGCATGTGACATATGGTACCACAATACACTTTGGGCATCATTTATGAGGCCCCTTGCGCCTCCGGAATGTCACTTTGTGTGACGTTCCGTGGCGCAGAAGCCTGCTTGATATTTACGTGGCAGCACTAGGCCACTGTTTTCGGCTTAATACGGCCTGATAAATATCAGTCCCTTTGACGCAGTGTTCTGCGTTAAAGGGGCGTGCAATGGGTGTTGCTCAGGGCGTTCCAGCAACAGCCATGGCCTTTTGACACTGCCCCAGATTTACGAGAAGCGCAACGGGGAGAAATATCTTTATTTCTCCTCGTTTTTCTTTTTTCTGCAGCACACGTAGAAAGAGGAAAAGCCTCTTGTGATTTTTTTTGTACAGAGAGGTTTTCCTTCCTGTACAAAAATAATCATCCCGCCAGGCAGGCACCCTTGCACCATGGTGCAAAGATGCCTGCGTTGGCGCTCGGCAGCCCACTGTGCGCCGGCGCAGGGGAAAAGGACAGTAATGCGCCGTATCTTATAGATATGGCGCATTTCTGCCCTTTTCTTTTGCTGTAGGGAAGCGCAGCAGGAAGGCCTGGTGCGCTTCCCTGCGGCAAAACCTCATAAATGAGGCCCTTTGTTATCATAAAGCACTGCAATGAATCAGACTAGCATCTTTAAAATATGCGTGCATCATATTTTCTCTGGCTGGCAGTGTAGTGCCGCGCTCATTGTCACAGATGGGTATTGAGAAGTACTTTAAGACTTGCCAAAACCTGGTCTCTTAAGATGCATAGCTCCCCTTGCTCAACACTGAAGACAGTATGCCAGTGGACCGCACTTGGCCACACGTTCTATGCATGGCTGTGTTGCATGTGCAACACTCGAACTGAAACCTCGGTGTTTGCTACAAGCCGCCTTTGAAATAACCCTATGTGTATTTATTTCTGCAGTTTATTATCGCCCAAAGTCGGCCTAAGGGCATTGGAGCACTTTACATGAGCACTAGTAACATAACATTACACATGGTCAGATTTACTTTTTCGCTTTGCCTAGAATCACAGAACAGGACCTGATGCTGGGACTCGAGCCTGGATCCCCAGTTCCAAAGTCAGCAGTTCTGGCAGTAACATCACATCCTCTCTCCAATCTTGTAATCTTTACAGGTCCATGTGAAACACTTAAAGGACCTGCTTTTGCCAAGAGGCACCTTAAGAAAGGTGTAGATTCGAAATGAGGTGTTCAGTTTATCAACTTTTAATCCTCCATTTGTCTCAGTCAGTAGTCTCAGAAAAGGTACAGCACACTGAGAAAAACACATTTGGTGCACGTTCTTAGAAGTAAACTGCCTGTCGACTCTGCCTTTGAAAGCTTCCTCGGGTACATAGTTCTTTTGATAGAGCCTGCCAGCTCTGACACTTTTTTCTTTCAAAGAATTTTAACATACACACCTCTAGAAATCACAAGAGAATTAAGAGTCAGTCAGCTTCATAACAATGTGACTGTATAACAAAACCAGAAACCTCACCCTCAAGCTACTTCATCACAACCATCTATACATCTGTACACAGCGCCATCCTGTGATTGGTGTCAGAACTGCCTTACACAGTAAGGGCAGAGGTGCATACTCTTTGTCTAAAGCCCCCCTGCCCCTATTTCAACTATATGTGGCTCATCCTCAATTTTCATCCAAATTCAATCAGAAGAAAGCCACCTGGCTGAGACATCTATTGGTTATTGCGTCAATGCTCATGGGTGCCTTTAAATATTTTATGAAGTCTGATTACTTTAACAGTTAACACCCCACCAATGGTGTAAGTATATGATATCACCCCCTCTCTCCTCACTATTTCACTGGCACGTTCTAAATTGGGGAATTAAGTCCCCTTGAATACTGAGGGTTCCTTGGGGCCAACTAGCCCACCAGGTACCTCCAGTAAGCATCACACAGCTGGATTGTAGAAAGGTGGTCCGAGGCGACGCCCCTTTGTTACACCACTCTCCAAACACGCCTCTTGGTGCACTGTGGTGGGGTGATGAGGTCCTCTTGTGTCTGAGGAACTCAGGACACAAGTGGACTTAATCCTCTGAGGAGTAGTGCACCATAAGCCGCATTTGTAGCGTGGTTGAAAAAGGGGCATGACCTCAGAACACCTCTCTGCAACGCAGCTCTGTGGCACTTACTGGAGGTATCTGGTGGGCTTGCTGGCCCCCAGGGACCCTTTGGATTCAAGGGGACTTAATCCCCCAAATTACAATGTGCCTGGGGGCAGGGAGGAGGTGGGCCTGATGTAACAAATTTGCAATCCTGCTGTGTGGGACTTACTGGAGGTAATAAAAGGGGTAGTTGGCCCCGAGGTTGACGTTGGGGGCTAACTACCTCCAGTAAATCCCACACAGTGTGATTGCTAAAAGTTGTTTCTAGGCCACACTCAACTTTCTCCACCACTCTGAAAAGGCGACTGCTATATTATAGTTAGAAATTAGCATTTAAAAAAACTTTGAAATTCACTGAAAAAACGATAGGTTTCGGGCACTTATAGTTATTAATTAGCATCTATAAAACCTTTGAAATTCACTGAAAAAACCATAGGTTTCAGGGACATTATAGTTAGTTGGACATTTCACTCGTTCAAAACCATAGAAATTCAGCCGTTATAGTTGGTTCAGCTAACTATAACTCGCGCACCGGCAATGCACTGCTGATGACGTCACATATTACTTCATGTCATGGTCAGTGACATTACTGATGACATCACTGATGACATCTCAAATGACATCACTGATGACATCATCCACGTGAAAATCTGATGCACCTCCCCACACCCCAATATAACCTTTGATACACCCACTCTAAAATTCAGACTACCATTTTTGAAACTATAGACACACCAGTACCAGTTACTACATATGCACTCACTGATTCCTAGGTCTACATACACATCCACTCATTCAGCCATACAGTCACTCTTACAAGCAGTCACTCATCAATACAACACTATCATATGCACTCCTACACCTATACAGACACACACTCACTGCCACTCATCCAGAGTTACTCACACACCAAGTCAGTCATGCCAAGAATCAATCACACTTCCATTTACTCACATATACAGTTAAAGACACACCACCACACTTATTCATACAGATACTAACGCATACTTAATCTCTTATACAATCACTGATACAAGTACACACTCATCCATACAGCCAATCACACAATCACTCACTCTCACATATAGTTATTTATATACACCATCGCTCAAATATACTGCCTTTTACATATATAGTTACTGGCACATGTACCACTGAGACATCCATTCACTCACCAACACACCCTTACACACACACTCACCCACCCATACAGCTGTTTTCACATGCACTCTTGAACCCATACAGCCAGTGAATCAACCACTCACACTTAATCTCCCAACTTAAAACAGGGCGTGTTTACACAGTGGGGAAGGGAGGGGACGGGGCCTGAGGTGACGTGTGCAAACAAGCCCTATAGAGCATTTTAAGTTGGGAAAATAACTCCCCTTCAATCCTGAGGGACCCTGGGACTAACTAGCCCACCAGGTGCTTCCAGTAAGTGCCACTGCACTGCGTTTGCAGAGAGGTGGTCCAGGCTGTTCCACTTTTTACACCTCTCTGCAACGCAGGACTGTGGCGCTTACTGGAGGTACATAGTGGGCTAGTTGGACTCTAGGGACCCTCAGGATTCAAGGGGACTTGATCTCCCAACTTAACACGACAACAGAGCGTGTTTACACAGTGGTGAAGGGAGGGGACGGGGCCTGAGGTCACGTGTGCAAATACACCCTATGGCACGTTTTCAGATGGGGAAATAATTTGCCTTTAATCCTGAGGGCCCCTGGGGCCAAACTAGTCCATCAGGTGCTTCCAGTAAGCGCCACTGCTCTGTGTTGCAGAGAGGTGGTCCAGGCAGTGCCACTTTTTTCACCTCTCTGCAACGCAGCTCTGTGGTGCTTACTGGAGGTACCTAGTAGGCTACTTAGACCCTAGGGACACTCAGGATTCAAGGGGACTTAATCTCCCACATTAAAATGGGCACAGGGCGCGTTTACACAGTGGTGAAGGGAGGGGATGGGGCCTGAGGTGACATGTGAAAACATGCCCTGTGCCGCGTTTTAAGTTGGGGAAATAATTCCCCTTCAATCCTGAGAACCCCAGGGGGCCAACTCGCCCACCGGGTGCTTCCAGTAAGCGTCACTGCACTGTGTTTCAGAGAGGTGGCCCAGGCCGTGCCCCTTTTTTACACCTCTCTGCAACGCAGCTCTGTGGCGCTTACTGGAGGTACCTAGTGGGCTACGTGGACCCTAGGGACACTCAGGATTCAAGGGGACTTAATCTCTCAAATTAAAACGAACACAGGGCACATTTACACAGTGGTGAAGGGAGGGGATGGGACCTGAGGTGACGTGTGCAAACATGCCCTGTGGCGGATTTTAAGTTGGGGAAATAATTCCCCTTCAATCCTGAGGGACCCTGGGGGCCAACTAGTCCACCAGGTGCTTCCAGTAAGTGCCACTGCACTGCGTTGCAGAGAGGTGGTCCAGGCCGTGTCACTTTTTACACCTCTCTGCAACACAGCTCTGTGATGCTAACTGGAGATACCTGGTGGGCTAGTTGGACCCAAGGGACATTCAGGATTCAAGGGGACTTTAGCCCCCAAATTAAAATGGCCACAGTGCATGTTTGCACACGTCAGCTTAGCCCCCCCTCGGTTAACCAGTGTGTGTTTTAAGAGGTAGTTTTAACCCCCCTGCCCTATTATGTACTAGGGGCTTACATAGGAGGTCATTCTATTCACAGGGAACCCCAACGCATAGTGTTCACTAGTGTATATAGGTGTTTTTACTGTATTCTAAGTGTCTTTTAGCATATCACTGGCTCTAGGACTCACTCCCCTTGCGCTGCATTAGAGTCCCATTCAGCAACATGTACTAATCCATTCACTGCGCCAAAACCCAAACACTTATAAATTCACCCAGGCACTCTCCTTGCAGTACTCAAATCATTCAGTCAGTACCCAAGTACTCATGCAGTGAGCCAGGTCTTAGCACATGGACTGCTTCAAACACCTATCCACTATGCAAGCAGTCTTCTAACCACGAACACACTTGTCTTTCACACCTTCAATTCTCCAGTCAGAATCCATACACTTCCAGTAAATACCCTGTCACTCCCCTAGAACTCCTCTAGTGACCCAGTCAGCACCATGTACAATCAATCCACAGCACCATAACCCAACCACTTATAAATTCACCCAGGCACTCTCCTTGCAGTACTCTAATCATTCAGTCGGTACCCAAGTACTCATGCAGCGAGCCAGGCCTCAGCACATTGACAGCTTCAAACCCCTATCCACTATGCATGCAGTCCTCTAACCACCTACACACAAGTCTTGCACACCTTCAATTCCCAAGTCACTATCCATACACTTCCAGCAAACACTCTGTCACACCCCTTGCACTCCTCTAGTGACCCATTCAGCGACATGTACTAATCCATTCAGTGCGCTTACACCCAAGCACTTATAAATTCACCCAGGCACTCTCCTTGCAGGACTCTAATCATTCAGTCAGTACCCAAGTACTCATGCAGTGAGCCAGTCCTTAGCACATGGACTGTTTCAAACCCCTATCCACTATGCATGCAGTCCTCTAACCACCTACACACTTGTCATTCACACCTTCAATTCCCGTCAGTATCCATACACTCCAGCAAACACCCTGTCACTTCCCTTGCACTCCTTCTTTGACCGATTCAGCACCATGTACTAATCCATTCACTACACCAAAACCCAAGCACTTATAAATTCGCCCAGGTTCTCAACTTGCAGTACTCTAACCACTTAGTCAGTACCAAAGTACTCATGCGGTGACCCAGGCCTTAAAACATGGACTACTTCAAACACCTATCCACTATGCATGCAGTCCTCTAACCACCTACACACTTGTCTTTCACACCTTCATTTCCCAAGTCAGTATCCATACACTTCCAGCAAACACCCTGTCACTCCCCTTGCACTCCTCTTTTGACCCATTCAGCACCATGTACTAATCCATTCAGTGCGCCTAAACCCAAACATTTATAAATTCAACCAGGCACTCTCCTTCTAGTACTCTAACCATTCAGTCAGTACCCAAGTACTCATCCAGTGACCCAGGCCTTAGCACATGGACTGCTTCAAGCCCCTATCCACTATGCATGCAGTCCTCTAACCACCTACACACTTGTCTTTCAAACCTTCAATTCCCCAGTCAGTATCCATACACTCCAGCAAACATCCTGTCACTCCCCTTGCACACCTCTAGTGACCCATTGAGCAACATGTACTAATCAATTCACTGCGCCAAAACCCAACCACTTATAAATTCATCCAGTTAATCTCCATGCAGAACTCTAATCATTCAGTCAGTACCCAAGTACTCATGCAGTGAGCCAGGCCTTAGCACATGGACTGCTTTAAACCCCTATCCACTATGCATGCAGTCCTCTAACCACCTACACACTTGTCTTTCACACCTTCAATTCCTCAGTCAGTATCCATACACTCCAGCAAACACCCTGTCACTTCCCTTGCACTCCTTCAGTGACCGATTCAGCACCATGTACTAATCCATTCACTACACCAAAACCCAAGCACTTATAAATTCACTCGCATTCTCAACTTGCAGTACTCTAACCACTTAGTCAGTACCCAAGTACTCATGCGGTGACCCAGGCCTTAAAACATGGAATACTTCAAACCCATATTCACTATGCATGCAGTAATCTAACCACATACACACTTGTCTTTCACACCTTCAATTCCCTAGTCAGAATCCATACAATTCCAGCAAACACCCTGTCACTTCCCTTGCACTCCTCTGCTGATCCATTCAGCACCATGTACTAATCCATTTAATGCGCCAAATCAAGCACTTATAAATTCACACAGGCACTCTCCTTGCAGGACTATAATCATTCAGTCAGTACCCAAGTACTCATGCAGTGAGCCAGGCCATAGCACATGGACTGTTTCAAACCCCTATCCACTATGCATGTGGTCCTCTAACTACCTACACACATGTCTTTCAAACCTTTAATTCCCCAGTCAGTATCCACACACTTCCAGTAAACACCCTGTCACTCCCCTTGTGCTTTTAGGGGACCCATTCAGCACCATGTACTAATCCATTCACTGCACCAAAACTCAACCACTTATAAATTCACCCTTTCACTCTCCTTGCAGTTCTCTAATCAATCAGTCAGTACCCAAGTACTCATGCAGTGAGCCAGGCCTTAGCACATGGACTGCTTCAAACCCCTATCCACTATGCATGAAGTCCTCTAACCACCTACACAATTGTCTTTCACACCTTCAATTCCCCAGTCACTATCCATATACTTCCAGCAAACACTCTGTCACTCCCCTTGCATTCCTCTAGTGACCCATTCAGCGACATGTACTAATCCATTCAGTTCGCCTAAACCCAAGCACTTATAAATTCACCCAGGCACTCTCCTTGCAGGACTCTAATCATTCAGTCAGTACCCAAGTACTCATGCAGTGAGCCAGGCCTTAGCACATGGACTGTTTCAAACCCCTATCCACTATGCATGCAGTCCTCTAACCACCTACACACTTGTCTTTCACACCTTCAATTGCCCAGTCAGTATCCATATACTCCAGCAAACACCCTCTCACTTCCCTTGCACTCCTTCAATGACCGATTCAGCACCATGTACTAATCCATTCACTACACCAAAACCCAAGCACTTATAAATTCACTCAGGTTCTCAACTTGCAGTACTCTAACCACTTAGTCAGTACCCAAGTACTCATGCGGTGACCCAGACCTTAAAACATGGACTACTTCAAACACCTATCCACTGTGCATGCAGTCCTTTAACCACCTACACACTTGTCTTTCCCTCCTTCAATTCCCAAGTCAGTATCCATACACTTCCAGCAAACAACCTGTCACTCCCCTTGCACCCCTCTAGTGACCAATTCAGCACCATGTACTAATCCATTCAGTGTGCCTAAACCCAAACACTTATAAATTCAACCAGGCACTCTCCTTCCAGTACTCTATCCATTCAGTCAGTACCCAAGTACTCATCCAGAGACCCAGGCCTTAGCACATGGACTGCTTCAATCCCCTATCCACAATGCATGCAGTCCTCTAACCACCTACACATTTGTCTTTCAAACCTCCAATTCCCCAGTCACTGTCCATACACTCCAGCAAACATCCTGTCACTCCCCTTGCACTCCTCCAGTGACCCATTGAGCAACATGTACTAATCAATTCACTGCGCCAAAACCTAACCACTTATAAATTCACCCAGTTCAGTCAGTCAAAATTCTTTATTCGACATGCAAAAGCATTATCATAAAAGTATAATAAGATCACATTATCACATCATGAAATAAAATAAAAGTTTAAAAGAGTGATAGTAGACATATCAAATTCAATAAATGAGCATAAAAGCAATGTGTTCTTTTATGGGTGCATAGAAGCCCTAGTCATTAAAATCTTTTTTAAATAAAAAGAAATCACTGCGATAGCTAGAGGGCTGTCTAAAGCTTTCATTTTAAGATAGGCTGCCCTGCAGGAACGAAGTCCCCAGGATTTGAGCAGCGGTTTCAGATAGGCAACCCTTGGCAGTTGGTAAAATTTACAAAAAAGGATGCAGTGAATGTTGGACTGAGATGACAGGCCATCACATGGGCATTTCTCTAAGTTTCTCGACCAACAGTTCTGATTAGGGAATGTCAACAGTCTGAAAAAAGTGTCAGTGCGGAGCCGGGTCACGAGCATGCGGGAGAAAGGAGAAGGAATTACAGAAAGATAGTGTTGCATCCCTTCCACAGTAGTGCAGAGATGATGTTCCTGTACAGTATACTTAGTGTTTTCAGTGATCCAGCGTCGATTTGCCAGGTGGCTAATGGCCAAGCGTTTTAGAGTCACTCTAGGGATGTTATTTAGGGTGGCTGGATCAGTGAAAAATTCTGGGTGTCCCATGTCGTGTAGCATCTTTCTGACATAGTTCAGCCATTTTAAACTATGCACATTGCTCAGGCTGAGACAGTCCATAATAATTTCCCTGTTGAGGTGTGTTTCAGGGGTAGTCCACACTTTATGCCATAATATAACGGGTGCAGATTTTATCATGTCCATAATGTATGTAATACCAAGTTCTTTATGCACAACAAAAACAGAAGTGCCGGGTGGTGTTGCCAAAAGGTATCTTAGAAAACGGTTCTCAGAGCGTTGTATGGGGTCTGCCTGTTCAATACCCCAAATCCCTGATCCATATGTGCATGTGGAAACGCACTTGGCACGGTAGATCTGTGATAAGGGGATGATCGGCCGTCCCCCTAGTTTTTTCGAGAAATTTATAAGTGCCCCTATGGCTTTAGAAAAGGCAACTCCTCTAGCTTGGGCAGCAGCCCGCCAGGAGCCCTTCTTCTCGAAGGTAATGCCCAAATAGGGGAACCTATCAACACTTTCAAGCTTGCTACCGTTAATGAAAATGGAGCATTTTCTTTTCCCTATTCCCAGGCCGCAAGACATGGTAAAAGTCTTTGATGCATTAATTTTTAGGCCTCGGTGTGACATGAATTCTGTAAAATCATTTACTGCACGTTGGAGGCCCATGCGGGTCTGTGACATAATTGCGGCGTCATCCGCGTAAAGTAATATGGGTATGGGTTTCCCATTTATAGTGGGGTAATCGTGATAATTTCTGTTAAGATACTGGCCTACTGAATTTATATAGAGAGTGAACAGTAAGGGAGCTAAAATACAGCCCTGCCTTACACCTCTTTTAATGTAAAACCTATCCGAGCACTCTCCTTGTCTGCCATATCTGACACGAGCTGATGCACCCCTATATAGCTCTTTAATAAAGGCGAGAATGGGGAGCTCAATGCCAATCTCGGCCAGGGATTCCCAAAGCATCTCATGGTTAACGCAGTCAAATGCAGAACTGAGGTCTACAAAGGTCACGAACAGGTTCCCCTTTCTTGCCTGAGTATATTTTGCAATAATAAGGGTCAAATTCAGACCTTGCTCAATAGTACCTCTGCCCTGTCTAAAACCATATTGTAAATTTGAAATAATGTCATGTTCACCCAACCAGTCATGCATCCGATTTAAAATAATGCGCCCTGCGACTTTCATGAGAGAGTCGAGCAAAGAGATAGGGCGGTAGTTAGAGGGATTGTTCCTATCACCCTTTTAAAAAATCGGGACAACGACCGCTTCGGGCCATGTGTCTATAAAACCTGTTTGATTCAGGGAATTTAGGACGTTTGTTAACAGGGGGGCCCATAAGTCCAGCTGTGCTTTAAAGACGTCAATAGGAACACAGTCAGGGCCGGGGGCCTTCCCAGAGGGGCTTTCAGTCAATGCCATAAGGACCTCAGTACAATCAAAAATAAGGTCTAAGGGAAAAAGAGAGGGAGCATTCAGCTCTTTGTCTTGGTTATGGTGGGGATCCAGACAAGCTGTAGGGACCATAGCGTCACTTATATCGTATAGTGTGCCAAAGTGGTCAACCCAGATATCAGCGGGTATAGCCATCTCGAGTTTAACATCTCGAATACCCTTCAGAAAAGGTGCATTAACAGCTTTCCAGAAGGCGGTGTTATCCCTATTGTTTGCAGCTTCCTGTAACGCTTGCCATGCCTCTGTTTTTAACTGTTTTGTTCTTAACACCCGTGCTGCACGATATTTTTGTCTAGCGTCTCTAATTTCCGATAGGTTACGGGGTTTATTTTGCAGGGTTATTTTTAAACGTTTCAAGGGCTTGGTGCATGATCGATCAAACCAGCCAATACTGCTCTGTGAAAATTTCTTAGGTGCCCTAGAGAGTAAATTCTTAATCTCCCTTGATATAATGGAGAAAGCATTTCGAATTGCCTGTGGGCTTTCTAAGGTGGACAGACATGTCTGGATATGCTCATGTGTATTATTAATCAGAGTGTTAAGGAACACAGGAGGGACCACTTTGTCCCATTTAAGGTAAAGTCCCATCGTGCAACCCAAAGTGATGGGCGGGGTGTAGGACGGGTTTACCCTTAAATCATCCTTTGATGTGGTGACTGTTCTAATAGATGCCGTTAATGGGTAGTGGTCACTGATGGCACAGTCCAGTGTCTCCCCGTTGGTAATGAGCTCTGTGTACCTTGAGGATATCAAGATATAGTCGATTGTGGAGTGGCAGCCTCTCCCATTATAAGTTGGTTTAAAATCTTTCGGAGGACTACATAATTCATTCGCATATGACACATTAAAATGCGATATTAATCCATTCAGAAGGTCGCCTAATGTTGAATGCCGAAAGTGAGAAGTGGTATCGCTTCTAATAGAGTCTAGACCACAGGTGCCACCCGTACTCAGTGGACACAGGGAGCAGTTGAAGTCCCCTGCCCATATAAGCAACATATCTGTTTGAAGATGGGACTCCACTTTAATTAAATCTGCCTTTAAACCGTTTAGAACCGTTTCATAACGGGAACTAGGTATGTTATTATAAAAGTTGACCAAGGTAATGTTATTAAGACGATTACCTTTTAAAGAGATAATCTGGTAATTTTCAGTCCCAAAAAAGTTAGTGGATGATATACCTGACTCTACAGATATGTAAGTCGCTAATCCGCCTCTACTCCTACCATGCGGGCTCAGCAACGCTGGGGTGTGTAAGGTCTTATAACCTAAAAGATGGAGTTCATCAATGGACCATGTTTCCTGTAAACAAATGATACAAGAAGTGGAAACAGATTGGATCCATGAAGGGTTCGACAATTTATCGAGGAGACCTGCCACATTCCATGACAAGAGCCTTACGGCCATAGGTTTATTGTTAATATCGATGTTGCTAACCGTGGCGCCTTTGAAATGCTCAGGAGTGTCATTTAACTGGCAGGGAGCAGGTAGATCTAACGGACATACCGTAACTTCAGACTGGAATTGATTCAGTGATGTATTTAAGCCATCACATTGGGGACTATGCTCAGAGTTCAAGCTATAGGCATTGATGGGTGTCGCTATATTGGTTTCAAGGTTGCCTGGGCTCACGGTATTAATCTTAAGGTAGTAACCATCTGCCTCTAAAGAGGGTTGAAGAGTACTTTGGATGTCATTGTTACTCGGCTCGTTGTTTAGCTGAAAAAGTCAATCTAGGTCGTCCAGGCTCGAGAGGATGGCAAATCTATTTGAGGTGGGAAGAGATGGGTAAAAAGGTTGGGCGATGGGTCTGGATAAGATGTGTGAATTTTGCGGATTTAACAGAAGAGAACGTGGGTAAAAATAACTTAGGGCATGTGTCGAAATACCTGTGCCACTAGTAGGGGTATACCAGTCAACTATGTGGCGCAAAACCCTACGGTCTCTAAAGTTTATAATAATTACATCTCCCTTGATATCCTTTGGCCTAGAACCAATCCATTCCAACCTTCTTACATGTAATATTTCCCCATTGATGTCACTGGGGAGGGTCCTATTTTTAGTGAGCCAGTGTACAACCTTATTTTTAAGTTCCTGATAGGTCTCTTGTTTGTCCCTGGCAAGTACCGGAACACCGGCAAGAATCACCACATATGGAGCTGCTTCTGGCGGCAGGTCAATATGATCGATCATTCGCTCCGGGCCAAGCAAAAGCAGCTGTGAATTGGAATTGCCTTTATTGAGATCTATCGGGTTATGCTTTAGGGTGGCTGTAGGTGACTTACTGACTAGGGCACTGTTTTCCTGTGTAGGCATTGCTAAAGGTAAGGTTGCCAATCTAGGTGGTGGTACGACCTGGGTTAGTTTTTGATCTGGTAAGGTATGACCAACGTGTGATGAGTCAATGGGATTTTTTGGGGAACTGAAATTTGAATCCCTGATAGATGTGGTAAGCAAACTAACAGTTGTTTCCAGGGATGTTAGCTGGACGGTAAGATTTTTCATTCTTTCCACTAAAGGGGAGAGTAAAGATTTCACCAGATGCTCAATATCTATTAACAGTTTAGGAGAATAAGGTGGATTTATCTGAATATCATCCTGCACGGATTCTACAGATGTTGTGGTCTGGACAACTGAAAGGGTTGATTTAGGAGGAGGGACTTTGATATTTTTCTTACGTTTAGTGATTTTAGTGCTCGTGGGTTTATTCCTAAAGGTATTTTTCTTTACTTTCTTGAGGGTTTTAGTGGGAATCAGTTCCGTTGTTGAATTATCAGTAAGATAGGAGATATCAGAGGTATACCCATTGTTTTTATTTGGCACGATTGATGTGTCCATGGCGGCAGGGGTCTGGGGGATAAAATCCAAATCGGATACACAGGGTTCAGCAGGGTTAGAGATAGAGGTGGTAGGAGGAGAAAGTACATCCACAATATGTCCCAACGAAGAGCGTTTTTGAAACAAAGGTTCTAGGGACAGACGTCGTTCAGCGATAGCTATCTCGTGCTCCAAAACGGTGGCAGCCCTGGTAATGAAATGGTCTAAAGTGCCCCTGACAGATCCTCCCACCACGGATTTCCTGCCTTTACTTGCACGGGTAGTCATGGTATTTCTATGTATATACAAAGAAAAACAATAACAGTGTACTGTGAGATAATAGAATTTAGATAGCCTGGAGGCGAGTGCTGCAGCCAACCACAAACCGTGATCAAACAGAAATAACAAAGAATGACTAAACAGAAAAAAAAAAAAATAACAATTCCCATATGAGCCCGTATAATCGGGGTGAAATAATGATGTCAGTTGCAGACTCTCGAATCAAATAGCTCTCGGTCGAAGTCCTGACGAATAATAGAGTGGAGTCGTGGCTGCTGTCACACAGACATATGTCAGCTACAGAACGTGTCTGATAACAAAAAACGGTACCTCAAACACCAAAGGCAAGAGATGTGGCCCTGCTCAGCTTCTTCCTGCCTCAGCCTGCGCGCGGTCCCGCAACGCGGGGAGTGTCCTTCCTTTAATTGCGCCTCCAGGTGTCAATGGGCGTGAGCTTCCGCCCCAGGTGCCCCAGGTAGTGCTGGGAGACGTAGTCCCGCTTCGATACGCGGCCGTGAAGATGATACACGCGGCGGCGTGTAGGAGACAGGCGAGTCGAGGGCGTGAGCCAGGGGCCCTCAAACAGCAGCCGGGTCGAACAGTCTCCAGCAGTCTCCAGCAGCAGGGTTGTGGACAAAGGAACGTACTAAAATCCTTCAACACTTCTGTAAGCTGAAGCTGAAGTATTCAAACGCTTACGGTAATCTCTACAATCAGTGCTCTGCCTTTGGTCTAGGCACCACACGGGCTTCACGCCGCCGCCGCCGCCACGGCCGACACTGCAGCTCCTCCTCGAGCTGCACAGGTGTGCACCACAGGTAGTTACGCCAATCACTCCTGAGGCGTTTAACTACCGCGCTTTCCACGTCTTCCCATATCGCTAATCCATTGAATTTGGTTCGCGCTCTTCGCGAACTGTACGCCGACACCGCGGCCGGCACTGCTGCTCCTCCTCGAGCTCCACAGGTGTGCACCACAAGTAATTGCGCGAAATACTCCCGAGGCGTTTAGGCGTTTAGCTGCCCCTCCGTTTTTCGCGGTTTTCCGCGTCTTCCCGTATCGTAAATTCGTTAGATTAATCCCATTAGACTCTTGACTTGTGCTTCTCTCCGGTTTTCATCTCCGCCGTCTTTTTCCGTCCTGCTGGCCACCGATTCCCAGGGATGGGGGAATACACTCCGGAGCCGCTCACTAACACGTCCACGACAATGTTGCTGCCACTGACAAGTACCTACTTCATGTGTCCGTGTGTGCAAGTCTGCCTCTCCAGGGCGGAAAGCTGCAGGCGAGGCTCTACGGGGGCTCTGCGGGCTCTGCGGGGCACAAGGTGAAGCTGCCCGCCCGCAACGAGCAGCGGCGGAGCAGTGTCCTCCTCCTCCTTTCTCCTTGCACAAGTGAGTGGCTGGTTGGCTAGCGTGATCCTTGTTATGATTTAAGATCTGCCCGTCCCAGTTACTCTCCATGCAGTACTCTAATCATTCAGTCAGTACCCAAGTACTCATGCAGTGAGCCAGGCCTTAGCACATGGACTGCTTCAAACCCCTAATCATTATTCATGCATTTCTTTATCCACCTACATACTTGTATTTCACACCTTTAATTCCCCTGTCAGTATCCATACACTTCCAGCAAACACCCTGTCACTCCCCTTGCACTCCTCTAGTGACCCATTCAGCACCATGTACTAATCCATTCACTGCACCAAAACATAACCACTTATACATTCACCCAGGAACTCTCCTTGCAGTACTCTAATCATTCAGTCAGTACCCAAGTACTCATCCAGTGACCCAGGCCTTAGCACATGGAATACTTCAAACCCATATTCACTATGCATGCAGTAATCTAACCACCTACACACTTGTCTTTCACACCTTCAATTCCCTTGTCAGTATCCATACACTTCCAGCAAACACCCTGTCACTCCTCTTGCACTCCTCTACTGATCCATTCAGCACCATGTATGAATCTATTTACTGCGCCAAAACAAGCACTTATAAATTCACACAGGCACTCTCCTTGCAGGACTCTAATCATTCAGTCAGTACCCAAGTACTCATGCAGTGAGCCAGGCCATAGCACATGGACTGTTTCAAACCCCTATCCACTATGCATGCAGTCCTCTAACCACCTACCCACTTGTCTTTTAAACCTTCAATTCCCCAGTCAGTATCCATACACTCCAGCAAACACACTGTCACTTCCCTTGCACTCCTTCAGTGACCGATTCAGCACCATGTACTAATCCATTCTCTGCGCCAAATCTCAACCACTTATAAATTCACCCAGACACTCTCCTTGCAGTACTCTAATCATTCAGTCAGTACCAAAATACTTATGCAGTGTGACAGGCCTTAGCACATGGACTGCTTCAAACCCCTATCCACTATGCATGCAGTCCTCTAACTATCTACACACATGTCGTTCAAACCTTTAATTCCCCAGTCAGTATCCACACACTTCCAGTAAACACCCTGTCACTCCCCTTGTACTTTTAGGTGACCCATTCAGCACCATGTACTATTCCATTCACTGCGCCAAAACTCAACCACCTATAAATTCACCCTTTCACTCTCCTTGCAGTACTCTAATCATTCAGTCAGTACCCAAGTACTCATCCAGTGACCCAGGCCTTAGCACATGAAATACTTCAAACCCATATTCACTATGCATGCAGTAATCTAACCACATACACACTTGTCTTTCACACCTTCAATTCCCTAGTCAGTATCCATACACTTCCAACAAACACCCTGTCACTCCCCTTGCACTCCTCTACTGATCCATTAAGCACCATGTATGAATCCATTTACTGCGCCAAAACAAGCACTTATAAATTCACACAGGCACTCTCCTTGCAGGACTCTAATCATTCAGTCAGTACCCAAGTACTCATGCAGTGAGCCAGGCCTTAGCACATGGACTGCTTCAAACCCCTATCCACTATGCATGAAGTCCTCTAACCACCTACACAATTGTCTTTCACACCTTCAATTCCCCAGTCACTATCCATACACTTCCAGCAAACACTCTGTCACTCCCCTTGCATTCCTCTAGTGACCCATTCAGCACCATGTACTAATCCATTCACTGCACCAAAACTCAACCACTTATAAATTCACCCAGGCTCTCTCCTTGCAGTTCTCTAACCATTTAGCTAGTACCCAAGTACTCATGCAGTGACCCAGGCCTTAAAACATGGACTACTTCAAACACCTATCCACTATGCATGCAGTCCTCTAACCACCTACACACTTGTCTTTCACACCCTCAATTCCCAAGTCACTATCCATACACTTCCAGCAAACACTCTGTCACTTCCCTTACACTCCTTCTTTGACCAATTCAGCACAATGTACTAATCCATTCACTACACCAAAACCCAAGCACTTATAAATTCACCAAGGTTCTCAACTTGCAATACTCTAACCACTTAGTCAGTACCCAAGTACTCATGCGGTGACCCAGGCCTTAAAACATGGACTACTTCAAACACCTATCCACTATGCATGCAGTCCTCTAACCACCTACACACTTGTCTTTCACACCTTCATTTCCCAAGTCAGTATCCATACACTTCCAGCAAACACCCTTTCTCTCCCCTTGCACTCCTCTATTGACCCGTTCAGCACCATGTACTAATCCATTCAGTGCTCCTAAACCCAAACACTTATAAATTCAACCAGGCACTCTCCTTCCAGTACTCTAACTATTCAGTCAGTACCCAACTACTCATCCAGTGACCCTGAGGTTCTGTAGCGATCCGAAACCGTGTATTCGGTATCGTAGTACTGACACGATTTTGGTACCAATGAACCGTAATTGATCCATTATATGCATGACAGTGTTTTCGCTGCGCAACTAGCATGAATTCACTGAGAAATAGGGCATTCTGTTGTTAAGTCATGGCATCCATTTTAGTTACGGCATCCATTTTGTTTCTTGCCCTCACATAGTCAATGAACGGGCGATGACTCCGGCAAAATCACCTTGTTAAGGATACGTAAGCTCGAGCCCCGAGAAAGGCTGACGCTGCATGACTAGGCAGAATCAAGCTGCCTCCCTTGCCTGAGGCCAGTCCTGCTATACTGGTTCTCGTGTCCATTGTCCTGACTGAAAGGCCGAAGACGGTAGCCATGCCCGTTTATGATCCATAAACACCTCTTATCCTACTTTTCAATCCTTTGCACCTGGCTCTGCTCCTCTCCTTCTGGGCTTTTACAATGGGGAGGTTACGATTTTTATGATGGGGAGGATCGGGCAAAGAATGGAAAACTGACAAGGGGACCTGATCGAATACCGAAAACCTACGACTAATTATTGTTTGATGTCTATTTACTATTTGTTTGGGATACCGGGTTGGGCATGAGAAATATTCGTGTAATGTTGCCTAAAGACATTTTTCGTGTGTTTAAGGAACAACCCACTTAATGCAATTTGAACAGTCTCGTAGATTCTGCCTCTGTGTGGTTCCTATGACTTCGGTGTCCCTGCAGTGAATAAATCTTGGTCTCTGACGCCGCCATCGAGAAACCCGCGTCTCTGTTTATTTGTGCACCGAGACAGGAAGGAACTCAGGGGTCTTCGGGTGTTGTTTCCCTGACACCTCTGGACTCTTAAAAGTCCAGAACCTCAAATTGGCACCCAACGTGGGGCGACGTCAGCCGGTACCGGTCCAAAGCCTGAAAAGTTCGAGGAGTTTCGTGTGAAGATTCCGGAGGGAGGTACCCCGCTTCATCGATCCCTGCATGTCGTAAAAGTGGCCCGACGATCTCTTCCACGAGGGTTCCTGTTCCCAGACGGCTACAGAGGACCGCTGCCCTGACTGTCGCCCTGTCTTGGACCCGAGGTGCAGACCTTAGTACGGTGAGACGTAGACGGGTTCTCCTTGGTGGCGTCTTCCACATTTCAGTTAAGTATTAAGTGGGTTACGCTCAGTTTGGTTGTTCTTTGTTGCTCTGGTTTAATTCGTAGATTATCATTGGTTGCTCTTGTTTAGATAATCTTTGTTTTGGTATTGGTTCATTTTGGTAGGCCTAAGTTCTCTGCGCATTTTGGTTGGAATTTGTCTTTGTTTGTCATGACTAACAGTAGTAATTGTTTTCTGTCCTGGTTACGTTGCAACGGGGATTCCCGGTTGGAGGATTCGTGTTTGGTTCCTCCGATTGGAACTCCTACATATGAGCTCTATTGTAAACATGGTGTAGGTCCTATTGCGTATAATGAAGTATGGGTCCGTTATACCAGAAAAGATGGTGTCCTTAGTTGGCCACCGCATGGTAGCTTCGAAAGCGAAATTCTAGACAATCTAGAAATGAAGTTGTTTAAAAGAAAAGCCCGGCCGGCAATGTTTGATTCTTTTCGCGTATGGCGTAAAGAAGCCAAACAGAGAGAAATTAGGAAGACGAAGAAAGAACAGAAAGAGAAAGGGTTGACTTTAATGGAGTCTGCTAGGCAGCTGCATGTCAACGAGACTGAGAAAGCAATGGAGATGGCGAATAGAAAATATAATTTGGTAATTGATAAATGTTACCCTGTATTGCCATCTTGTCCTACTAAGCCGATAGAGGACCATGAAAAGGATCCTCTGTTGTCTTACCTGTTGAATTCACCTCCACCGTATGCACAGGGTATTACGGCACCACAGTTACTACCTGTTGTACAGCCAGCTGCCGGTCAGCCTGGAATAGTTGCTCCACTTCCTTTGATTCCAGCTCCTGTCCTTCCCGTGGTTAATGTTCCTTCAGCACCCCCTCTTCCTGGGTCGCCTGTTCCGCCTTTGCCTGTCGTTTCGCAAACTGCTTTACCTGCTACTCCCACCCTTACTATTTCATCTGCTCCAGCTGCCCTGTTCCCGAACCCTGTGAACATTCTGACTCCGCTTTCCGTTCGTCGGAAAATATTCGACTCTGTAACTAATATCTTAACTCCTCTCTACAGGTCTTTAATTGGGACCCCCGTTTCTGACTCTATACAGAGACGTAGCCAGCTTCCTGGTCCCCAGGAACGAGAAATGTTAGATTCAACAGCTCTTAGGTGGATGTCGAAAGCTGTGAAGTATGATGCACGAAGAGTGTTAGATACCTTTATGCAATGGAATGAACCAACTCAACGTTATGTTTTTGACGTGATGTGTTCTCTTGTGCGTGAGGAATGGGAAGATGATGACTTAGATTCCGTCCCCTCTGATCTGGTAAATGTTCAGCAGAAATTTGCCGCAGGAATGGTGATAGGTTCAGAAGTAAGGGAAGCGATAGAACTGATTTTAGCTTATAGGGATGATTCCCCTCTTCGAGCGCCAAGGGACCCTGATGGTTCACCGATTACTAGGAAAAGACGAGGTCAATATCCGATGAGGGAAATTCCACCGATATGGCATGATGCAGTTCAAGCTGATGGGGCTAATGGTATTGCAGCTGCTCCGGCACAATTCCAGAGAGTGTGGATACACATCCCTTGGAAGCGGGACGAAGTATTAGCAGCAAAACAAGCGCTGCCGGACCCGCGTAAAAACCCTGCTGGTTATTATAAAGAGTAAACGCAGACAGTTCAAGCGTGTGTCATGAATTTGGCAGACATTGAAATGCTATTTGGCAATGTAGTGCCACAGCCTATATGGGCCAAGATTCGGCAAGAGAACCACCCAGTCGCCCTAGGAGGTGATTGGCCAGCTATTGTAGCGGCAGATGCGCAACAAGTTGGCGGTGCTAAACCTGAACCTCTGATTGCTGCCTTACCTGGCAGAATAATTAATCTGATGAAAACGCTGATGCCAGCGTTACGAGTTAATTGGGATAAACTATCGGCATGCAAGCAAAAGAAGGACGAAAGCGTCTCTGACTTTTTCACTAGATTTGAAGAGACCTTCGTAGACCACAGTGGGCAAGATATGAGTACTGAGGGAGGCCAGAGGTTGTTTGTCGACAAGTTCATGTTTAATTTACTACCTGAGCTTATTAACAAGTTAAAGGATTCTGAAAGTGCATGGGCAGTGTCGACGACAGCACAGATACTTGCAACTGCTCAGTATTACGAGAATAGAGAGAAAGAAGAGAAGGAAAAGTCAGAAAAGAAGACAAAAGATTTGAAGACTAAAGTACTATTGCAACAGACGTATCCGCCTCGCTCGAATCAGTCAGATTCACAGCAGCGACCCCAGTTTCAGCAACAGCCACAATTCCAGCAAGGGACGTCCCAAAGATTTAATTATGTTTTTTCCCGACAACAGTTAGCATGGAATCAGTGTGCCTATTGTAAAAAGGAGGGTCACTATAAGAATGAGTGTCCGGTACTGCACGCACAGACTAGTGGTGTCCCAGCTCAGAGAGGTAATGTTGGGTTTATGCAAGCTCCTAGAGGTAGAGGACGTGGTACAATGACACCACAGGCCGATCGCCCACCAAATTTTTTTGATCAGCGAAATGTACAACCTGCGCAACCGGGTAGATCTCCACAGTATCATGTTGAAGATTATTATGATCATAATGAAGAGATTCAGAGAAGCGAGTACTAGGACAGCCACAGGCAAAGAGAGGGAGTAGTATCAGTTCCAGTTGATCAGAGTGGACCTTATGTCGCAGTAGTTACATCAGGCGTGGTCGAACCGTTTCTGTTGGATACTGGTGCGGCAAAAAGTTCAATTATGCATGCGAAACTCCCTGGCGCACCTTTGTCTGGCTTAACGAACACTTCAGGAGGTTTCTCAGGCACCCCTGTTCACAATCCTGTTTCTAGTCCTTTATCAATTTCTGTTGGGCCATGCGAACTAGAAGCACCCCTTATCCTAACAACCGGTTGTAATGAGAATCTGCTTGGTTTAGATCTGTTGAAACGCCTGCATGCGACACTGTACTGTTCTCCTTCGGGAGTACAGCTCACATTAGGCAAAAGAGTCATCTCTCCAATGTATATGTCGATGGATAAGCTCCCACCGGAGCTGCGTTCTCTCCCTGATACTCTTTGGGCGACTGGTCCTAACGATGTAGGCCTCTTGGAAATTCCCCCTTATGTGGTAAGTCTGAAAGCGAATGTTAGATTCCCACGAATCCCACAGTATCGGATTTCGAATGAAGGTGAACGTGCACTTTTGCTGATTGTGAAAGACTTAATACAGAAAGATGTGATAGAGGAAACTAGAGGAAATGTCTGCAATAGTCCTGTTCTGCCGATTTTAAAACGCACTGACCCGTCCAAACCTCCAATCTACAGATTTGTGATTGACCTCAGAGAAGTTAACAAAATAGTGATTCCGCAGTTTCCTGTGGTACCAGATATCACTGCATTATTGACGTTGATTCCTGCCTCAGCCTCATGGTTTACAGTGATCGACTTGAAGAATGCCTTCTTCAGCATTCCGATAGCCGAGGAAAGTAGAGACATTTTTGGTTTCTCCTTAGGAGGTCGCAGTTTCAGATTCAAACGCGCTCCACAAGGTTATTGTGAGAGCCCTTCAATTTAAAGCCAAGCATTGAAGAGTCAATTAGATGCTCTTGTACTTCCTCCTGGTGTTGCTCTGATCCAATATGTAGATGATCTTTTACTGGCTGCTGATGACAAGGAAACTTGCAAAATAGCTACAATTTCTTTATTACGTCATTTGTCAGACTTACATCAGAAGGTTTCACCTTCTAAACTGCAATACTGTTGCCAAGAAGTGACCTACTTAGGTCATCTTTTGTCAAAGGAGGGAAGAAGGTTGACCCCAGAAAGAATCAAAGCAATTTCGCAGATGACTGTACCAAGCACACAGAGAGAAGTACATGCGTTTTTGGGTATTACGTCATACTGCAGGCAATGGATCCCAAATTTTTCTCTCATGGCGAAACCATTGGTGGCCCTGACTGGAAAAGGTGTTCCGAGCCCTTTGCCATGGTCTGATGAATGTCAACAGAGCTTCTCCGACTTACGTGATGCACTGTGTTCAGCTCCTGTGTTGGGTACTCCTGACTACAGTAAGCCGTTTACTTTATATGTCCATGAAAGAGAAGGTTGTGCGTTGAGTGTATTAACGCAACAATTTGGTGACAAACAGCGGCCTTGTGCATATTTCTCATCCACATTAGATCCGGTAGCCAGAGCATTGCCAAGTTGTTTAAGAGCTACAGCAGCAGCTGCAGTGTCTATTCGACAGTCTGCTGGACTAGTCATGAACAACATATTAGTAGTCATGGTTCCACATGCTGTGGATACACTCATGAATCGAACAAAAACTCAGCACCTCACCAGTGCTAGACTATCAGGCTATGAGCTGACGCTTTTGGCAAGTCACATTCAGATCAAGCGATGCAACATATTGAATCCAGCAACGCTTTTGCCGACTACTCTAGAGTCGAGTGATTCAGAGCCTCATGATTGTTGTTTTAGAACTGAGGAAGATACAAAAGCTAGGATTGATTTAAAAGATACCCCGTTACTAGATCCAGATGGCACTTTGTACGTCGATGGGTCATGTTTTAAACTACAGAATGGTGATGTGACGGCCGCGTATGCAGTTACGACTTTGAGTACGATTGTTGAGACCGCAAGAGTAAGTCAGAATTCTGCCCAAGCTGCAGAATTAATTGCACTAACAAGAGCGTGTGTTTTAGCTGAGGGAAAGAGAGTGAATGTGTTTACTGATAGCCAATACGCCTTCGGCGTAGCACATAGCTTTGGACGTCTGTGGAAAGAAAGAGGTTTTCTCACGTCCCATGGGACTAAGATCCAACATGGACAGTTAGTCAGCGATCTATTGGAATCTCTGACCCTACCGAATGAAGTTGCGATTGTGGAGTGCAGTGCACATCGAAAGATTATGGATGATGTTGGCCGTGGGAATGCGTTTGCTGATGAGGTCGCCAAAGAAACGGCCAAGAACATGACGAGCCGAATGTACGTTGCAACGTCTGCAAGATGGATTGCTGAATCAGGGATGTGTGAGAATACGATTGAAAGTGTGAAGGCAATCCAGAATGAAGCAACTGAAAATGAGAAGAATGAATGGAAGGAGAAAACGTGTTGAAAATTGAAATAACGATATGAGTAAGCATTCACTAAAGACATGAATTCTCCTTCAAGACCGAGTTTCTTCCTTTAAGTTGACTAAAGCTAGGACTCCATTTTGTATTGTCATGCCACCACGTGCGTAGCACGAGGAGAGTCCTACCTTCGTGTTAGTTGCTCTTGTAATCTGCCTAGTAACAGTCTATAAATAGCTCCTTTGTCCGTCTGGCGCATGCCCAGACTTGACCACATCTGTTATCAGTTAGTCCTTGCTTGACCATGTTTTCGCGGGCTCAAGGAGTGTGTTAGCTCCGCCCATATATTGATTCTGTATTGAAAATGACCATAAAAGGTAATATTCTTTGCCTCATGTTGTATCCACCCACTTATGAACCCCTCTGTTGTGTATAAAAGGGGACCGTGTATGCAAGTTCGGTGTGCTACTCTATGCAATACTGAAGAGTGTTGTATGGATTGTAGGACCACCCTTAAGGGTTAATAAACTTTGTCTTTGTACTTTGCAGTTTCTGTGCCAACTTCCTTGTAGATTCCATTTGCAGGAGAGCGAACCCTTGTGTCCTGCTGGCCTAGCTGGGGCCTATATTATTCAATTGGCGCCCGTCACGTGGGGCTCATCGGCGACTCGGATGCTCGAAGGACTGGTCGTGACGAAGGTGAGGAATTTGGCCGGGGATGTGATCACTGCCAGAGGCACTTTAGTCCTGGCATCCCGAGGTTTTCTTCCTTCCCTTCCGAGCTGACCATCTGGGTGGCGCCGGTCCTCGACTGAGACCTCTTCTGTCGGTCCTGCCGTGACAGCCGTTTGGGCGAATTTTGGAGCTTGGCAGTTGGAATCTGGACACTCTTGATTGGTAAGAACCGCTGTACGGTACTTGCTCCGAGTTTTTGAAGCCTGGTTTGGCTATTTGAGTTTGATTTGTGATGACTGGTCATATCTTGTATTGATTATTGTGAGAATATATGCGTTGCAACACATATAGGCAGGTAATGTGGAGATATTTCTCCGGAGCTGTGTAACTTTGAACGGCACAACGTTTAAGTGCCATTTTTGATAATACTGCATATTTTGCATTATTTTTGAGCATGCCTGCTTTTAGCGCACTCCGTAAGTGGTGCTGCTGCTTTGGAAACCAGTTACACCTCGAGGAATCTGCTCCAGCTCCCCCAGAGGGGACTCCTAATAGGGATATGTATGTGAAGCATGGTCTTTCTTCCATAATGTACAGCACAGTATGGAGGAAATACACCAAAAAGGATCCTGAGTTACGATGGCCTTTGTATGGATCGTTTGATATGCGTAAGATTGAGTATGGGGAACAGTGTATGTGTAAACGGCGTGCTCGTCAAGATATGTTTGAGTGTGTCCGGTTATGGGTGAAGGAAGTGCGTGAGCGAGAGAAACGTGAGAAAGCGCTGTTTGATAAAGAGCAACGGAAGAATGATCATGTGCGGGCACAGGAAGCGAAGCGTCGGGAGGAAAGAGAACAGACGGAGAGACAAGAGAAAGAGCGTAGGTTGCAAGTCTCGGGTCAATATGCTGTTCGTCAGCCACTTTATCCTGTCCTTAATAATCTTGACGATGATTTTTATTTATTAGATCGCTCTCCGCCCCCTTATGTTGGCGCGTCTGCCCCGAGGTCGCAGGATTCTGGATCGGCTTCGGATAAGGTAGACACGCGGTCCATGTTATCGGTTGACCGAATGGGTGAGCTTCGGAAAGTTTCTTTTCGTGCACTTAAGGGCAAGTTATCCCTTGCTGGGTTGTTGGATTCTTGGGAAAAGTGGCAGGATAGAGAGAAGTTGTATTTTTTGGGACACTTTTCTGATGAAGTGATTTCTGCCTTTCGGAAATATTCGGAAGTTTTTGAGCCTGATGATGTAGTATTAGATGCTAAGGCATTGCGTAATGGTGTTTTTTCTCCCTCTAAGGCGCCTGATGCGGTTCGACGGCTGTTTGCATTACGGGACGCGGCGAGTGACCTTAAAGAGAAAGCGCGCCTAAAAGCAGAGGAGGAAAAGCAGTCGGATTCACGTATTGGTGATGGCCAATCATCTTCCTCCCACTCAGATAAGAGCGAACTAGTGCATGCTAAACCAATGCGAGAGGCGGCACCCTTGTATGTTCCTCCTAAAGGAGCGGGAACTAGTGCGGATATTACCTCCGCCGATGCTAAGGGATATTTTGTGTACAATTGGGTTTATACTCCCTGGCATAGGGCTGATGTTATGGCATTAAAAAATGCATTGCCTGATCCCCGCAAGAATCCAGCGGCCTTTTACGAAGAAGTCGAGGGGGCCTTGAATTCTTGTACTATGACCTTAGCAGATATAGATCTGTTCTTTGGGCTTATTTTACCACCGGATATGTGGCGATCCGTACGGAAGGTGGACGATGTTGCCGCTTTTAAGGCTCGGTGGTCTGAGCTTGAGGATGAGGATAGGGAGAGGAAGCCCGCGCAGAAACCACCTCAGATTATCTTAGATCTCCCTGCTGCTATTTTGACCAAGTTAAAAACAATCATTCCCCCTAAAAAGATTGACTGGAATATGTTAGCTTTGTGTAAACAGAAAGTTGATGAATCAGTTGCAGATTTCTTATGCGCTTTGAGGAGACGTTTCATGATTTTAGTGGTCAGTCACTTACGGATGATACGGGTCGACACCTCTTTGCTGATAAATATGTGGCGAATTTATTACCGGCAATAGCAGCCCACCTAAAAGCGAGTGAAAGTTCTTGGTCCACCGCGTCCCCGATAGCCCTCCTGACTATAGCTCAGTATTATGAGCGTCAGGAGCAAGAAACAAAGGGGCAGGAGGAGAAGAAATCGAAAGATTTAAAAACGAAGGTGATGTTAGCGCAAGTGTATGGTCCGACCCGTCGGGGTGTCAATAGAGGTAGGGGAGGATTTTATGGTCCTCCTTCGGGCCGATCTGACTTGAATAGGAATCAATGTGCGTATTGTAAACAATCGGGACACTGGGCCAGAGATTGCCCGGCGTTGTATGCATCGCGTCAGGGGCATAATCAGGGTGGCCCGAGAGGTAGAGGGGGTTCCTCGAATTTTAGAGGGAATTCTAATGATCACGCTCGTTTTGACCCTGCCGGGCAGCAACGAGATAGACCTAATGTTTTTGATCGACAAAACCAGTATCAAGTGTCAGGGACTGACCGCTCTGGGTACCATGATTCACAGCATGCATAGGAATGCGTTGGATGGGGGTTAGAATCAGTTGAGGTGCCGGTTGATCAGAAGGGTCCTTATGTATCAGCGAAGGTTTTGGGTTCTACTGATCAGTTCCTAGTAGATACAGGAGCGACTCGTAGTGCGCTGTCTAAAAATTTGGTTCCAAGGGCTCCCCCATCTGGCTTAATAGTTACATCGGTAGGGTTTGACGGTACACTCTCCCGAAGCCCTCTTTCTCGACCCCTTACATTTCAGGTTGACTCTTTTTCTGCACCCTGTCTGTTTTTGCTTGCCCCGAACACGCCGGACAACATTATGGGTCTTGATATGCTCAAGCACTTCAGAGCTACGATCCGCTGCTCCCCTGCTGGAGTGCGTGTGATATTAAATGATAATTACCCTCTGTCTGAACGGATGTGTGTGGTTGCAGAGGATGCTGTGTTAGCGACTCTCCCTCGTGCTTTGTGGGCCATTTCGGATACCGATGTGGGACAGATGGTGATTCTGCCTGTTCACATTAGTGTCCAGGAGGGGGCGGTGTTACCACGCCTCCCGCAGTATCGTATTTCCCAGGAGGGGGAGGAGGCTCTTATACAGATTGTGCAGGATTTGATTAAGGTGGGAGTAGTGGAGGAAGTTCCCTACAACGTCTGTAACAGTCCAATTCTACCCATCTTGAAAAAGGATACGGATGCCAAAGTTTATCGGTTTATAATTGATTTGAGGGAAGTAAACAAGATCGTGATACCTCAGTATCCGGTGGTTTCTGATATCACGATGTTGCTTACTTTGGTCCCGCCAACGGCGACCACGTTTTCGGTTATTGATTTGAAAAATGCCTTCTTTTCGATTCCTTTTCATCCCGATAGCCGATATCTTTTTGGTTTCACTCTGAATAACAGGTCTTATCGATTTTGTAGAGTTCCTCAGGGTTACACAGAAAGCCCTAGCATTTACAGTCAAGCTTTGAAAAGACAATTGGACTCCTTTGTTCTGCCCGAGGGTGTCGCCCTCATTCAATATGTCGATGACATCTTGTTGGCGGCTGACACTCCGGAGCTGTGTGAGAAAAGTACGTTATCCTTGCTTTCCTTTTTGGCATCTCACAATCACAAAGTGTCTCGGAAGAAATTGCAGTTCTGTAGACCAAAGGTGACTTATCTGGGTCACCTTTTGTCTAAGGAGGGGCGTGCACTCACACCAGATCGTATTCAAGTAATTTTGGACACGCCAGTGCCTTCCACGCAGAAGGACGTGCGTGCATTTTTGGTTCTTGTTTCTTTTTGTAGGCAATGGATATTAGGGTTTTCGCACATAGCCAAGCCATTATTAGCCCTCTTGACAAAAGACACACCTATTCCGCTTCCTTGGTCAAATGAGTGTGACGCTGCCTTCCAGCAATTGCGACAGGCCCTTTGTTCAGCACCAGTGTTAGGGACCCCTGATTATACAAAACCCTTTTCGCTGTATGTGCATGAGAAAGATGGATGTGCATTTTCAGTTTTAGTGCAGATGCACGGCGACAAACAGCGCCCTTGTGCATATTTTTCGGCTGTACTTGATCCTGTTGCCCGAGCATTGCCTGGTTGTTTTCGCTCGGTTGCGGCGACAGCTGTGTCAATACGCCAAAGCGAGGGAATTGTGTTATCTCATAAGCTGTTGGTATTAGTCCCCCATGCTGTTGATGCCCTGCTTAATCAGACAAAGACGCAGCATCTGACCAGTGCCCGTTTAACGGGATATGAGGTGACGCTTTTGGCTCCTCATATTACGTTAAAGAGGTGTGTAACGTTAAATCCGGCCACATTGTTGCCGTTCCCGGAGACTCAGTCTGAAGCACAGAAAGCACATGATTGTATTCTTGTGACTGAGGAACAAACAAAGGGTCGTATTGATCTCCAAGATACGCCCTTTCCAGATGTAGATGGAGAACTGTGGGTGGATGGATCATGCCTGAAGCTACCAGATGGTACGACTTCAGCAGCGTATGCAATTACCACATTACAAACAATAGTGGAGACAGCACGCATACCACAGAAATCAGCTCAAGCAGCGGAACCGATAGCATTAACACGAGCATGTGAGCTCAGTACAGGATTGTGTGTGAATGTTTATACAGATAGCCGTTATGCCTTCGGAGTAGCGCACGATTTCGGCCTACTCTGGAAGGAGAGAGGGTTTCTAACGTCGCATGGAGTACAAATAATGCATGGAGAGTTACTTCACAACCTTTTGACTGCATTGACATATCCGAGGAAAATTGCTATCATTAAATGTAGTGCCCATAAGAAAGTGGTTGATAAAGTCGGAGAAGGGAATGCGTTGGCAGACCGGGTGGCACGGGAGACTGCGATGCAGCCCGGTACTACTGCCATGTATGTAGTGAAGTCGCAGGTAGAAAGATGGCACGATGCAAAGAGAGAAGTGCTGGAAATACAGAGGACCGCTTCTGATAAAGAACGGGAGCAATGGTCCAGTGATGGAGAATTGGATGATGAGGGTTGTTGGAGAAATAGGCAGATGGATAGATGGAAGTTACCCACAGCTTTTGTACAACCTATGGTTCAGATGGCACATGGGCTAGCACATGTTGGAGCTTCCGCAATTGTAAAATTGCTTACTCAAGTCTGGGAGCATCCAGAGATTGCTAGCACGGCAAAGAGGGTAGTGCAGACCTGCATGATTTGCCTGAGGTACAACCCAGGAAAGGGTACTCGAACTCCAGCAGGAGGATTTGCGACACCTACTGCACCCTTTGAGGTTTTGAAGATGGATTACATCCAGCTTGAGCGCTGTAACAATTTGAAGTATGTTCTAGTAGTGGTATGTGCCTTTAGTAAATGGGTTGAGGCATACCCTACGAAAGATAATACTGCACTGACTACCGCCAAGATGCTATTGAAGGAGTTCTTCCCTCGATATGGCATTTGTAGACTGCTGTGGAGTGATAACGGACCCCACTTTATAGCGGATGTTATAAAGTATGTTCTGAAGGGTCTGGGCATCACCCAGAAGTTCCACGCAGTGTTTCACCCTCAGTCTGCAGGACTGGTCGAGAAGTATAATGGTACACTGAAGCTCAAGATCGCTAATATCCAAGCTTCGACTTCTTTGACTTGGCCAGATGCTTTACCGCTGGCATTATTATTATTAGATCGATACCGCACTCTCGAACCGGTCTTACACCGTACGAGATTTTTTTTGGACGCCCAATGAATATTTGGGGTCCACCACGACCTAAGGCTGTGTATGATGTACCTTGTGTAATGATGAATGATTATCTGGCACAGTTAACGGATAACTTGGTTTCTATTCATCATCAGGTCCGGGAGGCGCTCCCTGATCGGTCCACTGGCGAAGGTCACAGTCTCCGACCTGGAGACTATGTTATGGTGAAGATTTTTGAAAGGACGAACAGTTTGGAGCCGAGATGGGTTGGTCCTGAACAAGTCCTACTTGCAACGAGGACGGCTGTGCGGGTTACCAACCGAAAGAATTGGATCCATTCCCTGCACTGTCGCAAAGTGCCACCCGGATTGGTGGAGCCTGCTGTATTGACCGACCATCGAGAAATTCTGACTGCAGAGAAAGGCCGTGGTGTGGAACCGAACGACACTGAGGAGCTATTTCCGGACCACGTGATCCCTGGAGGAAAGCGATATCATCTCAGACCAAGGAAGTGAATTCTTCAGTATCAGGACATGTTGTCAGAACGGCCCTTGGGTTAGTGAAACGGAGAGCCAATGAGGCAAGGGGGGGGGATCAGCCCTGCATTAGTGTAGCGACACCCGTCTTGGCCCGCTGGTGAAGAAATCAACCGCTGCCTAAGGGGAAGAGTTCTGACAACCTTTTAGTTTCAGGAAGATATTGATTTTTCATTCTGACATGGAGAAAAAGAAAATCCTTTGTGCAACAGGTTTTATGTTTACAGTAGCTATTGTTGGGATAACCACATGGTTTGTGGAGGATGTGACTCCTGCTCGAAAGTTTTGACTACTCCAGTGCCTGAGGAGCACTACTTCTATACACTACCATATCAAGAGTTGAAGCATCGTCAGTCTTATTTGAATAACACTTTCATCCAGATGTTGCATCATACCCATGTTGCCACCAATGCTACGAACTGTTGGATATGCCAGCTCATCAGAAGAAAGGAGGAACTCC
The DNA here is from genome assembly GCF_964204655.1 of Triturus cristatus. Lineage (NCBI taxonomy): Eukaryota > Metazoa > Chordata > Amphibia > Caudata > Salamandridae > Triturus > Triturus cristatus. The sequence goes on along the minus strand of NC_140593.1, from coordinate 26,261,304 downwards.
GTTCATACCCCTTCCTTTCTCACATAATGGCTCCTGTAGAGCATGGTACACTTTGCTTTTTGCCACCCGGAAACCTACAGTGGGACGGCTACTCTTCAGACTTAATAGGGAATGTCATTAGGATAAAGATGGATATCCGCATGCGAATGGGACAATTTGGGAATGGGAAGAGTATCGACCGGACAATGAATCGATTCCCTATATTTTCACGGACACCAGAGACACTGTGGGGAAAGACCGATTTGTGATTCAAGTGGCACAAGCTCAAGCGGACCTGTGTGTCCAGAGTGTGGGTTATATTCCTGTTGGTGTTAGTGATTGCATCACTATCTTAAATATCGACGGGTTGAATAACAGTACCTTCTTAGCATCCCATAATACATACTTCGTATGTGGAAATAAAGGTTATTACCGCTTGCCAGCCGGTTGGTCTGGAGTATGTTATGTAGCATTTCTATTACCTCCTGTATTCTTGGCACCTGCATCTTATCATAAGGATTTGAAGTTGTTGAATAATGTGACTGTAAATAGGTATAAACGTACTCTATCGATTGATGACGTGGACCAAACCGACACTAGTCTGCAGCAGTATATTGATTTTAATTTAGGATTGTTTTTCTTTGTTGGAGCTGCCCTAAATAGTAGGAAAGTTCGAAGGTTAACAAGAGTGGTAGAGGCTGTGACAAATCAAACCGCTGCTGCTCTTGGGAATCTTACGGAAGAATTGCAGATTACTAGAATTGTTGCATTGCAGAATCGTATGGTGTTAGATGTTATGTTAGCTGACCGAGGTGGAGCTTGTAAAATTATCGGAAGTAGTTGTTGTGTGTTTATTCCTGACCACACGCCATCAGTTTATAATGCCATTAATAAATTACATAAAATTGCAGCTGAAATTCATACAGAGAATGGTGCTTGGACCTTTTCTGGATGGTTTTGGGCGTTGATCACCACATGGGGATGGAAGGTTCTAACTGGTCTCTGTATCATTGTAGCAATTCTGTTTTCCTGTTGCATTTGTATCCAATGTGGTCCCTTACTCTGTTCCCTATGTGTGTCACTCTGCATTCCTGATAAGAAAGCTATTGCCAATGTCACTTACCAGAAACATCTGACTAAAGAAATAGAAGAAATGATGAAAATTGATATATACGATGATTATCCTAATAAACCGGATGTCTTCAGTAAATGCTGAAAGGGTCGTCTGTTGAAAATTGAAATAACGATATGAGTAAGCATTCACTAAAGACATGAATTCTCCTTCAAGACCGAGTTTCTTCCTTTATGTTGACTAAAGCTAGGACTCCATTTTGTATTGTCATGCCTCCACGTGCGTAGCACGAGGAGAGTCCTACCTTCATGTTAGTTGCTCTTGTAATCTGCCTAGTAACAGTCTATAAATAGCTCCTTTGTCCGTCTGGCGCATGCCCAGACTTGACCACATCTGTTATCAGTTAGTCCTTGCTTGACCATGTTTTCGCGGGCTCAAGGAGTGTGTTAGCTCCGCCCATATATTGATTCTGTATTGAAAATGACCATAAAAGGTAATATTCTTTGCCTCATGTTGTATCCACCCACTTATGAACCCCTCTGTTGTGTATAAAAGGGGACCGTGTATGCAAGTTCGGTGTGCTACTCTATGCAATACTGAAGAGTGTTGTATGGATTGTAGGACCACCCTTAAGGGTTAATAAACTTTGTCTTTGTACTTTGCAGTTTCCGTGCCAACTTCCTTGTAGATTCCATTTGCAGGAGAGCGAACCCTTGTGTCCTGCTGGCCTAGCTGGGGCCTATATTCTTCAAACGGGTAAAATGGATTCAAGTGAATGTTGGGTTGATTTGTCTGAACAGCAGTGTTGGATGTTACCTGATGTGTATGTGCTCGCAGTAGTCACGATGGCGCATGGAGCGGCGCACATCAGTTCGAAAGGGATCTGTAAAATGTTAGCTCCAGTATGGAAGAATGATGGAATTACTAAGTGTGCGGAAAGAGTGGTGAAAAACTGCATGATATTCCTGATGCATAATCCTGGCAAGGGAACCCCAACCCCAACTGGTCATTTTGCTCCCCCTTCTTGTCCCTTTGAAGTGATTCAGTTGGATTTTATCCACATGGACAGGTGTAACAATCTTAAATATGTCCTAGTGGTAGTCTGTGCCTTTTCAAGATGGATTGAGGCATATCCATTAAAGGATAACACTGCTATGTCCACTGCCAAAATCCTCCTCAAAGAATACTTCCCCAGGTATGGTATGCCACGGATTGTTTGGTCGGATAATGGAAGTGAGTTTGTAGGGAAAGTCATGAAGAGTGTGTGTACGGGTCTGGGTATCACCCAGAAATTCCACAGGGCGAATCACCCACAGTCAGCAGGTTTGGTTGAAGGGAACAATGGTACCCTGAAGCTGAAACTTGCTAAAATTCAAGCTTCCACTGGTCTATCTTGGCCAGATGCACTGCCTTTAGCTCTACTGTCCACCAGAGCGACTGTACACTCTCGAGTAGGGCTTAGCCCATATGAGATTGTGTTCGGTCGTCCTGCTAATGTTTGGGGAGTCCCTAGGCCAAAGGAATTCAAACAGATCGAATATCCAATGTTGATTGATTATCTTTAGGACCTGACTGCTAAACTAAGCCTTATTCATCAACAGGTATTTGAATCCTTGCCTAAACTGCCAGAGAGTCCAGGCCACACGTTGAAACCCGGTGACCAAGTGGTGGTGCGGAATTTTGAGCGAACCCGAAACCTCCAGCCAAGATTCGTGGGCCCGTTCCAAGTGCTCCTAACAACGAGAACTGCTGTACGCCTAGCTGGAAGGAAGAATTGGGTGCACGCTAGCCATACGAAGCGTGTCCCTCTCCCACTCCCCTATGACAACTGGGTTAGACAGGGATTTGGTGTATCCGAGACAGAACCTGTTCCTAGGCTCATCCCTTTCAGTGATGCAGAGTACATAACGGACCCACAAACTGAAACGCAGAACTCTGACACCTCAGCAGGAACCGCTCCTTTGAACCCTGGACAGAGTGTTGTACAAAGTGAACATTTGTCACCTGTGGAGTCGAACATTTCTGCACCTGTAGACCAGCTATTTCAAGATCAGAAAAGACTGGGAAGTAAAGATATAATCTACGTTCTCATGCTATGAACTAATGACATTGCATAATTACCTTTCTGTTTGAAAACTGTTTTGATCTTATCGCATTCCATTCAGTCAGGAAGTTTGCTCTAAATTTTTATCTTTTTGTTTTTGTTGTTCTCTCACCTTGCCGTCTGGGTTACCGTACGGTCGTAACGTGTGCCTTGTTTTAATTTGCAGGGAACCAGACACAAGGTCGGTTTCTTCTGTTTACTTTGGGAACTCCCAGGGTAGACAGAGGCAATTTTTTTAACAAGTACAAACCATCCATTGCGAACGGTTGTAGAAGATGGAGCTTCCTGAACTGCGACGGGTTAACGTCATAAATGTGCACAAGACAAAACTATATGACATATTGTATAGCAAATGTTTTCTAATGCAATGTGCTCTGACACTTCTGATTGTTTTAATAAATTTGGTAGGCAGAATTATTTTTGGTATTCAGTTGATCTTTACACCTGTTACATCTACAGTATCTCCCCATGTTCCCGTTTCTCCGACTGTTGTTTCTCTTCATTCTTTCCATCCTTTTCCTGCCCACGAGCAAGCTCGACGCTCTGAGTTTATAAATAACACTTTCATTCAGCTCTTGCACCAACATCAACTAGTGGTTAACACAACGAACTGCTGGGTGTGTGGCTTGATACCACATACCGTGGACAAGGGCATCCCTTATCTGGTTCTGCCCTTTAGTTATAATGGATCATTCTGGGCATTTCAGACCATGTTCGCTTATGCCCTAGAGACCTATCCTCCACGACCTCCGCGTTCCACTAGGTATAACTCCGCTAATAGAGCCTTGGTAAAAGGAATCACTGACATGGTTAGAGACGTCAATAACACTCCGTTCATTCCCAAGGATGAATTGCGAGTTTACATGGGTTGGAATGTTACGGAATATGGCATTACTTTGGGTGAGAACAAACGTAAAAGCTCGACTCCGATCTGGGTCGTACCCCACCAAGGTCAGGTCAGTTTGCAAGGAAATGGGAGGAATCCGAAAGCTCGACTAGGGAAGAGTGACTGTATCGAAACATACGTTTTCCCGTCACAGTCTTCCCCTGCATTTTTAGCTGCTAAGGGCACCTATTTTGTTTGCAAAGACAGAGCATACACATGGCTGCCTGCTGACTTCTCAGGCTCATGTTATATCGCTCAACTGTTACCTCCGACATACACTGCTGCACCGGACTATCACAAAACTAGAGTTGTGAGAAGTGTTTTCAGTAAAGAAGATACTGCTGGCCAAGAAGCAGGAGACTTCTTCACAGGTTTCCTTCCATTCTGGGGGCCTATGGCCAACAGTAGAAACTTACGTCAACTAACACAGGTAGTTGAATCCACTATCACCGAAACTGCGGGTGCCCTTAGTAACCTGACAGCTGAGCTTCAAGCGGATCGCCTCATGACGTTACAGAACCGTATGGTCCTTGATGTGTTACTTGCAGATCGAGGTGGGGTATGTAAGATGATCCAATCGAGTTGCTGTGTTTTTATCCCAGATAATGTGCCAACGGTATATAAGGCCATTTCTAAGTTACACAAAATCTCTGACTCTATTCATGTAGAGGAAGGTGACTGGTCATTAATGGGATGGTTCTGGAGTCTGTTATCTGCGTGGGGATGGAAGGTTCTGATAGTCACTGGTGTTGCATTGGTATTTTTATTTTCGTGCTGTCTCATTGTTCAGTGTGGTCCTGCCTTATGTAGCCTTTGTGTTTCGACATGCATAAGAAGACCACCTGTTTTTAGAGATACGCCACGGGATAGAGTAATGCTTCAGCAACATATCAGTGACCTGATGAACATAGAAATGGACTCTGACATAGAGTAAGTTATTGCCTATGTAAGGGCAAAAGGACGGCCTGAGGTTCTGTAGCGATCCGAACCCGTGTATTCGGTATCGTAGTACTGACACGATTTTGGTACCAATGAACCGTAAATGATCCATTATATGCATGACAGTGTTTTCGCTGCGCAACTAGCATGAATTCACTGAGAAATAGGGCATTCTGTTGTTAAGTCATGGCATCCATTTTAGTTACGGCATCCATTTTGTTTCTTGCCCTCACATAGTCAATGAACGGGCGATGACACCGGCAGAATCACCTTGTTAAGGATACGTAAGCTCGAGCGCCGAGAAAGGCTGACGCTGCATGACTAGGCAGAATCAAGCTGCCTCCCTTGCCTGAGGCCAGTCCTGCTATACTGGTTCTCGTGTCCATTGTCCTGACTGAAAGGCCGAAGACGGTAGCCATGCCCGTTTATGATCCATAAACACCTCTTATCCTACTTTTCAATCCTTTGCACCTGGCTCTGCTCCTCTCCTTCTGGGCTTTTACAATGGGGAGGTTACGATTTTTATGATGGGGAGGATCGGGCAAAGAATGGAAAACTGACAAGGGGACCTGATCGAATACCGAAAACCTACGACTAATTATTGTTGGATGTCTATTTACTATTTGTTTGGGATACCGGGTTGGGCATGAGAAATATTCGTGTAATGTTGCCTAAAGACATTTTTCGTGTATTTAAGGAACAACCCACTTAATGCAATTTGAACAGTCTCGTAGATTCTGCCTCTGTGTGGTTCCTATGACTTCTGTGTCACAGCAGTGAATAAATCTTGGTCTCTGACGCCACCATCGAGAAACCCGCGTCTCTGTTTATTTGTGCATCGAGACAGGAAGGAACTCAGGGGTCTTCGGGTGTTGTTTCCCTGATACCTCTGGACTCTTAAAAGTCCAGAACCTCAACCCAGGCCTTAGCACATGGACTGCTTCAAGCCCATATCCACTATGCATGCAGTCCTCTAAAAAACCTACACACTTGTCTTTCAAACATTCAATTCCCCAGTCAGTATCCATACACTCCAGCAAACATCCTGTCACTCCTCTTGCACTCCTCTAGTGACCCATTCAGAGAAATGTACTAATCCATTCAGTGTGCTTAAACCCAAGCACTTATAAATTCACCCAGGCATTCTCCTTGCAGGACTCTAATCATTCAGTCAGTACCCAAGTAGTCATGCAGTGAGCCAGGCCTTAGCAAATGGACTGTTTCAAACCCCTATCCTCTATGCATGCAGTCCTCTAACCACCTACACACTTGTCTTTCACACCTTCAATTCCCCAGTCAGTATCCATACACTCCAGCAAACACCCTGTCACTTCCCTTGCACTCCTTCAGTGACCGATTCAGCACCATGTACTAATCCATTCACTACACCAAAACCCAAGCACTTATAAATTCACCCAGGTTCTCAACTTGCAGTACTCTAACAACTTAGTTAGTACCCAAGTTCTCATGCAGTGAGCCAGGCCTTAGCACATGGACTGCTTCAAACCCCTATCCACTATGCATGCAGTCCTCTAACCACCTACACACTTGTCTTTCAAACCTTCAATTCCCCATTCAGTATCCATACACTCAAGCAAACATCCTGTCACTCCCCTTGCACTCCTCCAGTGACCCATTGAGCAACATGTACTAAGCAATTCACTGCGCCAAAACCCAGCCACTTATAAATTCACCCAGTTACTCTCCATGCAGTACTCTAATCATTCAGTCAGTACCCAAGTACTCATGCAGTGAGCTAGGCCTTAGCACATGGGCTGCTTCAAACCCCTATCCACTATGCATGCAGTCCTTTATCCACCTACACACTTGTATTTAACACCTTTAATTCCCCAGTCAGTATCCATACACTTCCAGCAAACACCCTGTCACTCCCCTTGCACTCCTCTAGTGCCCCATTCAGCACCATGTACTAATCCATTCACTGCGCCAAAGCTCAACCACTTATAAATTCACACAGACACTCTCCTTGCAGTACTCTAATCATTCAGTCAGTACCCAAGTACTCATGCAGTAAGCCAGGCATTAGCACACGGACTGCGTCAAGCCCCTATCCACTATGCATGCAGTCCTCTAACTACTTACACACATGTCTTTCACACCTTTAATTCCCCAGTCAGTATCCATACACTTCCAACAAACACCCTGTCACTCCCCTTGCACTTATAAGTCACCCATTCAGCACCATGCACTAATCCATTCACTGCGCCAAAACTCAAAAACTTATAAATTCACCCAGGCACTCTCCTTACAGTACTCTAATCATTCAGTCAGTACCCAAGTACTCATGCTGTGAGCCAGGCCTTAGCACATTGACTGCTTAAAACCCCTATCCACTATGCATGAAGTCCTCTAACCACCTACACACTTGTATGTCACACCTTCAATTTCCCAGTCAGCATCCATACACTTCCAGCAAACACACTGTCACTCCCCTTGCATTCCTCTAGTGACCCATTCAGCACCATGTACTAATCCATTCACTGCGCCAAAACCCAAACACTTATAAATTCACCCAGCCTCTCCTTGCAGTACTCTAACCATTTAGTCAGTACCCAAGTACTCATGCGGTGACCCAGGCCTTAAGCATGGACTACTTCAAACCCCTATCCACTATGCCTAAAGTCCTCTAACCTCCTACACAATTGTCTTTCACACCTTCAATTTCCCAGTCAGTATCTATACACTTCCAGCAAACACTCTGTCACTCCCCTTGCATTCCTCTAGTGACCCATTCAGCACCGTGTACTAATCCATTCACTGCGCCAAAACTCAACCACTTATAAATTCACCCAGGATATCTCCTTGCAGTTCTGTAACCATTTAGTCATTACCCAAGTACTCATGCAGTGACCCAGGCCATAAAACATGGACTGCTTCAAACCCCTAACCACTATGCATGTAGTCCTCTAACAACCTACACACTTGTCTTTCACACCTTTAATATTCCCCAGCCAGTATCCATACACTTCCAGCAAACACCCTGTCACTCCCTTTGTACTCCTTTAGTGATCCATTCAGCACCATGTACTAATCCATTCTCTGTGCAAAATCTCAACCACTTATAAATTCACCCAGACACTCTCCTTGCAGTACTCTAATCATTCAGTCAGTACCAAAGTACTCATGCAGTGAGCCAGGCCTTAGCACATGGACTTCGTCAAGCGCCTATCCACTATGCATGAAGTCCTCTAACTACCTACACACATGTCTTTCATACCTTTAATTCCCCAGTCAGTATCCATACACTTCCAGCAAACACTCTGTCACTCCCCTTGTACTTTTAGGTGACCCATTCAGCACCATGTACTAATCCATTCACTGCGCCAAAACTCAACCACTTATAAATTCACCCTGGCTCTCTCCTTGCAGTTCTCTAATCAATCAGTCAGTACCCAAGTACTCATGCAGTGAGCCAGGCCTTAGCACATGGACTACTTAAAACACCTTTCCACTATGCATGCAGTTCTCTAACCACCTACACACTTGTCTTTCACACAATCAATTCCCCAGTCAGTATCCATACACTCCAGCAAACACCCTGTCACTTCCCTTGCACTCCTTCAGTGACCGATTCAGAACCATGTACTAATCCATTCTCTGCGCCAAAACTCAACCACTCTTAAATTCACCCAGACACTCTCCTTGCAGTACTCTAATCATTCAGTCAGTACCCAAGTACTCATGCAGTGAGCCAGGCCTTAGCACATGGACTGCTTCAAACCCCTAACCACTATGCATGCAGTCATCTAACAACCTACACACTTGTCTTTCACACCTTAAATTCCCCAGTCAGTATACATACACTCCAGCAAACACCCTGTGACTTCCCTTGCACTCCTCCAGTGACACATTCAGCACCATGTACTAATCAATTCTCTGCGCCAAAAATCAACCACTTATAAATTCACCCAGGCACTATCCTTTCAGTACTCTAATCATTCAGTCAGTATCCAAGTACTCATGCAGTGAGCTAGGCCTGAGCACATGTATTGCTTCAAACCCCCTGCCACTATGCAGGCACTCCTCTAACCACCTACACACTGGTCTTTCACACATTCAATTCCCAGTCAATATCCAAACACTTTCAGCAAACACCCTGTCACTCCCCTTGCACTACTCTAGTGACCCATTCAGCACCATGTACTAATCCATTCACTGCACCAACTCAAACACTTATAAATTCACCCAGGCACTCTCCTTGCAGTACTCAAATCATTCAGTCAGTACCCAAGTACTCATCCAGTGACCCAGGTCTTAGCACATGGACTGCTTCAAGCCCATATCCACTATGCATGCAGTCCTCTAACCACCTACACACTTGTCTTTCAAACATTCAATTTCCCAGTCAGTATCCATACACTCCAGCAAACATCCTGTCTCTCCCCTTGCACTCCTCTAGTGACCCATTGAGCAACATGTACTAATCAATTCACTGCGCCCAAACCCAACCACTTATAAATTCACCCAGTTACTCTCCATGCAGTACTCTAATTATTCAGTCAGTACCCAAGTACTCATGCAGTGAGCCAGGCCTTAGCAAATGGACTGCTTTAAACCCCTATCCACTATGCATGCAGTCCTCTAACACCTACACTCTTGTCTTTCACACCTACAGTTCCCTAATCAGTATCCATACACCTCCAGCAAACACCCTGTCACTCCCCTTGCACTCCTCTACTGATCCATTCAGCACCATGAACTAATCCATTTACTGTGCCAAAACCCAAGCACTTATAAATTCACCCAGGCACTCTCTGATCAGTTCTTTAATCAATCAGTCAGCACCCAAGTACTCATCCAGTGACCCAGGCCTTGGCACATGGACTGCTTCAAACCCTTATCCACTATGCATGCAGTCCTCTAACTACCTACACTCTTGTTTTTCACACCTAGAGTTTTATAGTCAGTATCCGTACACTTCCAGCAAACACCCTGTCACTCCCCTTGCACTCCTCTACTCAACCATTCAGCACCATGAACTAATCCATTTACTGCGCCAAAACCCAAGCACTTATAAATTCTCCCAGGCACTCTCCTTGCAGTACTCAAATCATTCAGTCAGTACCCAAGTACTCATTCAGTGAGCCAGGCCTTAGTACATAGACTGCTTCAAACCCCTATCCACTATGCATGCAGTCCTCTAACTACCTACACACTTGTCTTTCACACCTTTATTTCCCCTGCCAGTATCCATACTCTTCCAGAAAACACCCTGTCAATCCCCTTGCACTCCTCTAGTGACCCATTCAGCACCATGTACTAATCCATTCACTGCACCAAAACTCAACCACTTATACATTCACCCAGGCACTCTCCTTGCAGTACTCTAATCATTCAGTCAGTACCCAAGTACTCATCCAGTGACCCAGGCCTTAGCACATGGAATACTTCAAACCCATATTCACTATGCATGCAGTAATCTAACCACATACACACTTGTCTTTCACACCTTCAATTCCCTAGTCAGTATCCATACACTTCCAGCAAACACCCTGTCACTCCCCTTGCACTCCTCTACTGATCCATTCAGCACCATGTACTAATTTATTTAATGCGCCAAATCAAGCACTTATAAATTCACACAGGCACTCTCCTTGCAGGACTGTAATCATTTAGACAGTACCCAAGTACTCGTGCAGTGAGCCAGGCCATAGCACATGGACTGTTTCAAACCCCTATCCACTATGCATGCAGTCCTCTAACCACCTACCCACTTGTCTTTTAAACCTTCAATTCCCCAGTCAGTATCCATACACTCCTGCAAACACCCTGTCACTTCCCTTGCACTCCTTCAGTGAACGATTCAGCACCATGTACTAATCCATTATCTGCGCCAAATCTCAACCACTTATAAATTCACCCAGACACTCTCCTTGCAGTACTCTAATCATTCAGTCAGTACCAAAGTACTCATGCAGTGAGCCTGGCCTTAGCACATGGACTGCTTCAAATGCCTATCAACTATACATGCTGTCCTCTAACTACCTACACAATTGTCTTTCACACCTTTAATTCCCCCGTCAGTATCCTACACTCCAGCAAGCACCCTGTCACTCCCCTTGCACTCCACTAGTGACCCATTCAGTACCATGTACTAATCCATTCACTACACCAAAACCTAATCACTTATAAATTCACCCAGGCACTCTTCTTGCAGTACTCTAATCATTTAGTCAGTACCCACGTAATCATGCAGTGGGCCAGGCCTTAGCACATGGACAGCTTCAAACCCCTATCCACTATGCATGCAGTCCTCTAACACCTACACACTTGTCTTTCACACCTTCAATTCCCTAGTCAGTATCCATATACTTCCAGCAAACACCCTGTCACTCCCCTTGCACTCCTCTAGTGCCCCATTCAGCACCATGTACTAATCCATTCACTGCGCCAAAACCGAAACACTTATAAATTCACCCAGGCAATCTCCTTGCAGTACTCTAACTACTCAGTCAGTACCCAAGTACTCATGCAGCGAGCCAGGCCTCAGCACATTGACAGCTTCAAACCCCTATCCACTATGCATGCAGTCCTCTAACCACCTACACACAAGTCTTTCACACCTTCAATTCCCAAGTCACTATCCATACACTTTCAGCAAACATCCTGTCACTCCCCTTGCACTTCTCTAGTGACCCATTCAGCACCATGTACTAATCCATGGTGCTGAATGTTTGGGCCAAAACCCAAACACTTATCAATTCACCCAGACACTCTCCTTGCAGTAGTCTAATCATTCAGTCAGTACCCAAGTACTCATCCAGTGACCTTGGACATAGCAAATGGACTGCTTCAAACCCCTATTCACTATGCATGCAGTAGTCTAAGCACCTACACGCTTGTCTTTCACACCTTCAATTTCACAGTCAGTATCGATATACTTCCAGCAAACACCCCGTCACTCCCCTTGCACTCCTCTAGTGACACATGCAGCACCATGTACTAAACTATTCAGTGTGCCAAAACCCAAACACTTATAAATTCACCCAGGCACTCTCCTTGCAGTACTCTAATCATTCAGTCAGTACCCAAGTACTCTTCCAGTGACCCAGGCCTTAGCACATGGACTGCTTCAAACTCCTATCCACTATGCATGCAGTCCTCTAACCACCTACACACTTGTCTTTCACACCTTTAATTCCCCAGTCAGTCTCCATACACTCCAGCAAACATCCTGTCACTCCCCTTGCACTCCTCCAGTGACCCATTGAGCAACATGCACTAATCAATTCACTGCGTCAAACCCCAACCACTTATAAATTCACCCAGTTACTCTCCTTGCAGTACTCTACTCATTCAGTCAGTACCCAAGTATTTATGCAGTGAGCTAGGCCTTAGCACATGGACTGCTTCAAACCCCTATCCACTATGCATGTAGTCCTTTATCCACCTACACACTTGTATTTTACACCTTTAATTCCCAATCAGTATCCATACACTTCCAGCAAACACCCTGTCACTCCCCTTGCACTCCTCTAGTGCCCCATTCAGCACCATGTACTAATCCATTCACTGCGCCAAAACCGAAACACTTATAAATTCACCCAGGCAATCTCCTTGCAGTACTCTAATCACTCAGTCAGTACCCAAGTACTCATCCAGTGACCTTTGCCTTAGCACATGGACTGCTTCAAAACCCTATCCACTATGCATGCAGTAGTCTAAGCACCTACAAGCTTGTCTTTCACACCTTCAATTTCCCTGTCAGTATCCATATACTTCCAGCAAACACCCTGTCACTCCCCTTGCACTCCTCTAGTGCCCCATTCAGCACCATGTACTAATCCATTCACTGCGCCAAAATTGAAACACTTATAAATTCACCCAGGCAATCTCCTTGCAGTACTCTAATCACTCAGTCAGTACCCAAGTACTCATCCAGTGACCTTTGCCTTAGCACATGGACTGCTTCAAAACCCTATCCACTATGCATGCAGTAGTCTAAGCACCTACAAGCTTGTCTTTCACACCTTCAATTTCCCTGTCAGTATCCATATACTTCCAGCAAACACCCTGCCACTCCCCTTGCACTCCTCTAGTGCCCCATTCAGCACTATGTACTAATCCATTCACTGCGCCAAAACCGAAACACTTATAAATTCACCCAGGCAATCTCCTTGCAGTACTCTAATCACTCAGTCAGTACCCAAGTTACCATCCAGTGACCTTTGCCTTAGCACATGGACTGCTTCAAAACCCTATCCACTATGCATGCAGTAGTCTAAGCACCTACAAGCTTGTCTTTCACACCTTCAATTTCCCTGTCAGTATCCATATACTTCCAGCAAACACCCTGTCACTCCCCTTGCACTCCTCCAGTGACACATGCAGCACCACGTACTAATCTATTCAGTGCGCCAAAACCAAAACACTTATAAATTCACACAGGCACTCTCCTTGCAGTTCTCTAATCATTCAGTCAGTACCCTAGTACTCATCCTGTGATCATGGCCATAGAACATGGACTGCTTCAAACCCCTATTTACTATGCATGCAGTCATCTAACCACCTACACACTTGTCTTTCACACCTTCAATTCCCCTATCATTATCCAAGCTCTCCAGCAAACACACTGCCACTCCCCTTTCACTCCTCCAGTGACCCATTCAGCACCATGTACTAATCCATTTACTGCACCAAAACCCAACCACTTGTAATTCACCCGGGCACTCTCCTTGCAGTACTTCAATCATTCAGTCAGTACCCAAGTATTCATGCAGTGAGCCAGGCCTTAGCACATGGACTGCTTCAAATGCCTATCCACTATGCATGCAGTCCTCTAACCACCTACACACTTGTTTTTCACACCTTCAATTCCTCAGTCAGTCTCCATACACTCCAGCAAACATCCTGTCACTCCCCGTGCACTCCTCCAGTGACCCATTCAGCACCATGTACTAATCCATTTACTGCACCAAAACCCAACCATTTGTAAATTCACCCAGGCACTCTCCTTGCAGTACTACAATCATTCAGTCAGTACCCAAGTATTCATGCAGTGAGCCAGGCCTTAGCACATGGACTTCTTCAAATGCCTATCAACTATACATGATGTCCTCTAACTACCTACACAATTGTCTTTCACACCTTTAATTCCCCCGTCAGTATCCATATACTCCAGCAAGCACCCTGTCACTCCCCTTGCACTCCACTAGTGACCCATTCAGTACCATGTACTAATCCATTCACTACACCAAAACCCAATCACTTATAAATTCACCCAGGCACACTTCTTGCAGTACTCTATTCATTTAGTCAGTACCCATGTAATCATGCAGTGGGCCAGGCCTTAGCACATGGACAGCTTCAAACCCCTATCCACTATGCATGCAGTCCTCTAACACCTACACACTTGTCTTTCCCACCTTCAATTCCCTAGTCAGTATCCATATACTTCCAGCAAACATCCTGTCACTCCACTTGCACTCCTCCAGTGACCCATTGAGCAACATGTTCTAATCCATTCACTGTGCCAAAACCGAAACACTTATAAATTCACCCAGGCAATCTCCTTGCAGTACTCCAATCACTCAGTCAGTACCCAAGTACTCATCCAGTGACCTTGGCCTTAGCACATGGACTTCTTCAAACCCCTATCCACTATGCATGCAGTCCTCTAAGCACCTACACACTTGTCTTTCACACCTTCAAGTCCCTAGTCAGTATCCCTATACTTCCAGCAAACACCCTGTCACTCCCCTTGCACTCCTCTAGTGACCCATTCAGCACCATGTACTAATCCATTCACTGCGCCAAAACTCAAACACTTATAAATTCACCCAGGCACTCTCCTTGCAGTACTGTAATCATTCAATAAGTACCCAAGTACTCATGCAGTGAGCCAGGCCTTAGCACATGGACTGCTTCAAACCCCTATCCACTATGCATGCAGTCCTCTAACCACCTACACACTTGTCTTTCAAACATTCAATTTCCCAGTCAGTATCCATACACTCCAGCAAACATCCTGTCTCTCCCCTTGCACTCCTCTAGTGACCCATTGAGCAACATGTACTAATCAATTCACTGCGCCCAAACCCAACCACTTATAAATTCACCCAGTTACTCTCCATGCAGTACTCTAATCATTCAGTCAGTACCCAAGTACTCATGCAGTGAGCCAGGCCTTAGCAAATGGACTGCTTTAAACCACTATCCACTATGCATGCAGTCCTCTAACACCTACACTCTTGTCTTTCACACCTACAGTTCCCTAATCAGTATCCATACACCTCCAGCAAACACCCTGTCACTCCCCTTGCACTCCTCTACTGATCCATTCAGCACCATGAACTAATCCATTTACTGTGCCAAAACCCAAGCACTTATAAATTCACCCAGGCACTCTCTGCTCAGTTCTTTAATCAATCAGTCAGCACCCAAGTACTCATCCAGTGACCCAGGCCTTGGCACATGGACTGCTTCAAACCCTTATCCACTATGCATGCAGTCCTCTAACTACCTACACTCTTGTTTTTCACACCTAGAGTTTTATAGTCAGTATCCGTACACTTCCAGCAAACACCCTGTCACTCCCCTTGCACTCCTCTACTCAACCATTCAGCACCATGAACTAATCCATTTACTGCGCCAAAACCCAAGCACTTATAAATTCTCCCAGGCACTCTCCTTGCAGTACTCCAATCATTCAGTCAGTACCCAAGTACTCATTCAGTGAGCCAGGCCTTAGTACATAGACTGCTTCAAACCCCTATCCACTATGCATGCAGTCCTCTAACTACCTACACACTTGTCTTTCACACCTTTATTTCCCCTGCCAGTATCCATAATCTTCCAGAAAACACCCTGTCAATCCCCTTGCACTCCTCTAGTGACCCATTCAGCACCATGTACTAATCCATTCACTGCACCAAAACTCAACCACTTATACATTCACCCAGGCACTCTCCTTGCAGTACTCTAATCATTCAGTCAGTACCCAAGTACTCATCCAGTGACCCAGGCCTTAGCACATGGAATACTTCAAACCCATATTCACTATGCATGCAGTAATCTAACCACATACACACTTGTCTTTCACACCTTCAATTCCCTAGTCAGTATCCATACACTTCCAGCAAACACCCTGTCACTCCCCTTGCACTCCTCTACTGATCCATTCAGCACCATGTACTAATTTATTTAATGCGCCAAATCAAGCACTTATAAATTCACACAGGCACTCTCCTTGCAGGACTGTAATCATTTAGACAGTACCCAAGTACTCGCGCAGTGAGCCAGGCCATAGCACATGGACTGTTTCAAACCCCTATCCACTATGCATGCAGTCCTCTAACCACCTACCCACTTGTCTTTTAAACCTTCAATTCCCCAGTCAGTATCCATACACTCCTGCAAACACCCTGTCACTTCCCTTGCACTCCTTCAGTGAACGATTCAGCACCATGTACTAATCCATTATCTGCGCCAAATCTCAACCACTTATAAATTCACCCAGACACTCTCCTTGCAGTACTCTAATCATTCAGTCAGTACCAAAGTACTCATGCAGTGAGCCTGGCCTTAGCACATGGACTGCTTCAAATGCCTATCAACTATACATGCTGTCCTCTAACTACCTACACAATTGTCTTTCACACCTTTAATTCCCCCGTCAGTATCCTACACTCCAGCAAGCACCCTGTCACTCCCCTTGCACTCCACTAGTGACCCATTCAGTACCATGTACTAATCCATTCACTACACCAAAACCTAATCACTTATAAATTCACCCAGGCACTCTTCTTGCAGTACTCTAATCATTTAGTCAGTACCCACGTATTCATGCAGTGGGCCAGGCCTTAGCACATGGACAGCTTCAAACCCCTATCCACTATGCATGCAGTCCTCTAACACCTACACACTTGTCTTTCACACCTTCAATTCCCTAGTCAGTATCCATATACTTCCAGCAAACACCCTGTCACTCCCCTTGCACTCCTCTAGTGCCCCATTCAGCACCATGTACTAATCCATTCACTGCGCCAAAACCGAAACACTTATAAATTCACCCAGACAATCTCATTGCAGTACTCTAATCACTCAGTCAGTACCCAAGTACTCATGCAGCGAGCCAGGCCTCAGCACATTGACAGCTTCAAACCCCTATCCACTATGCATGCAGTCCTCTAACCACCTACACACAAGTCTTTCACACCTTCAATTCCCAAGTCACTATCCATACACTTTCAGCAAACATCCTGTCACTCCCCTTGCACTCCTCTAGTGACCCATTCAGCACCATGTACTAATCCATGGTGCTGAATGTTTGGGCCAAAACCCAAACACTTATCAATTCACCCAGACACTCTCCTTGCAGTAGTCTAATCATTCAGTCAGTACCCAAGTACTCATCCAGTGACCTTGGACATAGCAAATGGACTGCTTCAAACCCCTATCCACTATGCATGCAGTAGTCTAAGCACCTACACGCTTGTCTTTCACACCTTCAATTTCACAGTCAGTATCGATATACTTCCAGCAAACACCCCGTCACTCCCCTTGCACTCCTCTAGTGACACATGCAGCACCATGTACTAATCTATTCAGTGTGCCAAAACCCAAACACTTATAAATTCACCCAGGCACTCTCCTTGCAGTACTCTAATCATTCAGTCAGTACCCAAGTACTCTTCCAGTGACCCAGGTCTTAGCACATGGACTGCTTCAAACTCCTATCCACTATGCATGCAATCCTCTAACCACCTACACACTTGTCTTTCACACCTTTAATTCCCCAGTCAGTCTCCATACACTCCAGCAAACATCCTGTCACTCCCCTTGCACTCCTCCAGTGACCCATTGAGCAACATGCACTAATCAATTCACTGCGTCAAACCCCAACCACTTATAAATTCACCCAGTTACTCTCCTTGCAGTACTCTACTCATTCAGTCAGTACCCAAGTATTTATGCAGTGAGCTAGGCCTTAGCACATGGACTGCTTCAAACCCCTATCCACTATGCATGTAGTCCTTTATCCACCTACACACTTGTATTTTACACCTTTAATTCCCAATCAGTATCCATACACTTCCAGCAAACACCCTGTCACTCCCCTTGCACTCCTCTAGTGCCCCATTCAGCACCATGTACTAATCCATTCACTGCGCCAAAACCGAAACACTTATAAATTCACCCAGGCAATCTCCTTGCAGTACTCTAATCACTCAGTCAGTACCCAAGTACTCATCCAGTGACCTTTGCCTTAGCACATGGACTGCTTCAAAACCCTATCCACTATGCATGCAGTAGTCTAAGCACCTACAAGCTTGTCTTTCACACCTTCAATTTCCCTGTCAGTATCCATATACTTCCAGCAAACACCCTGTCACTCCCCTTGCACTCCTCTAGTGCCCCATTCAGCACCATGTACTAATCCATTCACTGCGCCAAAACTGAAACACTTATAAATTCACCCAGGCAATCTCCTTGCAGTACTCTAATCACTCAGTCAGTACCCAAGTACTCATCCAGTGACCTTTGCCTTAGCACATGGACTGCTTCAAAACCCTATCCACTATGCATGCAGTAGTCTAAGCACCTACAAGCTTGTCTTTCACACCTTCAATTTCCCTGTCAGTATCCATATACTTCCAGCAAACACCCTGCCACTCCCCTTGCACTCCTCTAGTGCCCCATTCAGCACCATGTACTAATCCATTCACCGCGCCAAAACCGAAACACTTATAAATTCACCCAGGCAATCTCCTTGCAGTACTCTAATCACTCAGTCAGTACCCAAGTTACCATCCAGTGACCTTTGCCTTAGCACATGGACTGCTTCAAAACCCTATCCACTATGCATGCAGTAGTCTAAGCACCTACAAGCTTGTCTTTCACACCTTCAATTTCCCTGTCAGTATCCATATACTTCCAGCAAACACCCTGTCACTCCCCTTGCACTCCTCCAGTGACACATGCAGCACCACGTACTAATCTATTCAGTGCGCTAAAACCAAAACACTTATAAATTCACACAGGCACTCTCCTTGCAGTTCTCTAATCATTCAGTCAGTACCCTAGTACTCATCCTGTGATCATGGCCATAGAACATGGACTGCTTCAAACCCCTATTTACTATGCATGCAGTCATCTAACCACCTACACACTTGTCTTTCACACCTTCAATTCCCCTATCATTATCCAAGCTCTCCAGCAAACACACTGCCACTCCCCTTTCACTCCTCCAGTGACCCATTCAGCACCATGTACTAATCCATTTACTGCACCAAAACCCAACCACTTGTAATTCACCCGGGCACTCTCCTTGCAGTACTTCAATCATTCAGTCAGTACCCAAGTATTCATGCAGTGAGCC
Source organism: Triturus cristatus (assembly GCF_964204655.1). Taxonomy (NCBI): domain Eukaryota; kingdom Metazoa; phylum Chordata; class Amphibia; order Caudata; family Salamandridae; genus Triturus; species Triturus cristatus. The sequence continues at coordinate 26,241,983 of NC_140593.1, read as the reverse complement.
AGGCCTTAGCACATGGACTGCTGCAAATGCCTATCCACTATGCATGCAGTCCTCTAACCACCTACACACTTGTTTTTCACACCTTCAATTCCCCAGTCAGTCTCCATACACTCCAGCAAACATCCTGTCACTCCCCGTGCACTCCTCCAGTGACCCATTCAGCACCATGGACTAATCCATTTACTGCACCAAAACCCAACCATTTGTAAATTCACCCAGGCACTCTCCTTGCAGTACTACAATCATTCAGTCAGTACCCAAGTATTCATGCAGTGAGCCAGGCCTTAGCACATGGACTTCTTCAAATGCCTATCAACTATACATGATGTCCTCTAACTACCTACACAATTGTCTTTCACACCTTTAATTCCCCCATCAGTATCCATATACTCCAGCAAGCACCCTGTCACTCCCCTTGCACTCCACTAGTGACCCATTCAGTACCATGTACTAATCCATTCACTACACCAAAACCCAATCACTTATAAATTCACCCAGGCACTCTTCTTGCAGTACTCTATTCATTTAGTCAGTACCCATGTAATCATGCAGTGGGCCAGGCCTTAGCACATGGACAGCTTCAAACCCCTATCCACTATGCATGCAGTCCTCTAACACCTACACACTTGTCTTTCCCACCTTCAATTCCCTAGTCAGTATCCATATACTTCCAGCAAACATCCTGTCACTCCACTTGCACTCCTCCAGTGACCCATTGAGCAACATGTTCTAATCCATTCACTGCGCCAAAACCGAAACACTTATAAATTCACCCAGGCAATCTCCTTGCAGTACTCTAATCACTCAGTCAGTACCCAAGTACTCATCCAGTGACCTTGGCCTTAGCACATGGACTGCTTCAAACCCCTATCCACTATGCATGCAGTCCTCTAAGCACCTACACACTTGTCTTTCACACCTTCAAGTCCCTAGTCAGTATCCCTATACTTCCAGCAAACACCCTGTCACTCCCCTTGCACTCCTCTAGTGACCCATTCAGCACCATGTACTAATCCATTCACTGCGCCAAAACTCAAACACTTATAAATTCACCCAGGCACTCTCCTTGCAGTACTGTAATCATTCAATAAGTACCCAAGTACTCATGCAGTGAGCCAGGCCTTAGCACATGGACTGCTTCAAACCCCTATCCACTATGCATGAAGTCCTCTAACCACCTACACACTTATCTTTCACACCTTCAATTCCCTAGTCAGTATACAAGCACTCCAGCAAACACCCTGTCACTTCCCTTGTATTCCTCCAGTGACCCATTCAGCACCATGTACTAATCCATTCTCTGCGCCAAAACTTAACCACTTAAAAATTCACCCAGACACTCTCCTTGCAGTACTCTAATCATTCAGTCAGTACACACGTACTCATGCAGTGAGCCAGGCCTTAGCACATGGACTGCTTCAAACCCCTATCCACTCTGCATGCAGTCCTCTAACCACCTACACACATGTCTTTCACACCTTTAATTCCCAAGTCAGTATCCATACACTTCCAGCAAACACCCTGTCACTCCCCTTGCACTCCTCTAGTGACCCATTCAGCACCATGTATTAATCCATTCAGTGCGCCTAAACCCAAAAACGTATAAATTCAACCAGGCACTCTCCTTGCATGTAGGAGAGTGGCATTGACTGGATAGTTGCCCCCAACTTCTTGCTGATGTTTTGACTGTTTTATGACTCTAGCCAGGCTGTGGCCCTGCTATCCAGGACCCCAGCCTATCTGCTTCCTCTCTAAACTGATGTGAGTGCCTTAGGTACATACCGATTGGATACTGAGCATGCCCTATCAACCCCTGGTAGATGTTGTAAATTAAAGCAGAATGTGATTAAGCATTTACTGAAAACATTAATACTTTCCCTTTAGATCATGTTTTCTTCGTTATGTTGACCGAAGTTCGGACTCCATTTTGTATTTCATGTTGCCACGTGTTCGCCATGAGGAGAGTCCGACCTCTGTGTTAGTTGCTCTTGTAATCTGCCTAGTAACAGTTTATAAATAGCTCTCTTGTCCATCTGGCGCATGCCCAGACTTGACCACATCTGTTATAATTAGCTTTGCTTGACCATGTGTTTTCGCGGGCTCAAGGGGTGTGTTGGCTCCGCCCATGTATTGATTCAGTATCGAGAATGGCCATAAATGGTAATGTTCTTCGACCTCATGTTGTATCCACCCACTTATGAGCCCCTCTGTTGTGTATAAAAGGGGACTATGTACGCAAGTTCTTTGTGCTACTCCATGCAATACTGAAGAGTGTTGTGTGGATTGTAGGACCACCCTTAAGGGTTAATAAACGTTGTTTTTGTACTTTGCAGTTTCCGTGCCAACTTCCTTATAGATTCCGTTACAGAAGAGCGAACCCTTGTGCCTTGCGGGCCTAGCTGGGGCCTGTATTCATCAATTGGCGCCCGTCACGTGGGGCTCATCGGCGACTCGGATGCTCGAAGGACTGGTCGCGACGAAGGTGAGGAGTTTGGCCGGGGACGTGATCACTGCCAGTGGCGTCTTAGCCCTGGCATCCCGAGGTTTTTCTTCCTTCCCTTCCGAGCTGACCGTCTGGGTGGCGCCGGTCATCGACTGAGACCTCTTCTGTCGGTCCTGCCGTGAGAGCCGTTTGGGCGATTGTGGAGCTTGGCAGTTGGAACCTGGACTCTTGATTGGTAAGAACCGTTGTACGCTACTTGCTCCGAGTTTTTGAAGCCTGGGTTGGCTATTTGAGTTTGATTGATGATGACTAGTCATATTTTGAATTTGTCTTTGTGAAAATATATGCGTTGCAACACATATAGGCAGGTAATGTGGAGAAATTTCTCCGGAGCTGTGTAAACTAGAACGGCGCAACAATTAAGTGCCATTTTTCTTTATAATATTGCATATTTTGCATTATTGCTAGCATGCCTGCTTTTAGCGCACTCCGTAAGTGGTGCTGCTGTTTTGGAAACCGGTTGAACCTCGAGGAATCTGCTCCAGCTCCCCCAGAGGGGACTCCTAATAGGGATATGTACGTGAAGCATGGTCTTTCTTCCATAATGTACAGCACGCTATGGAGGAAATACACGAAGAAGGATCCTGAGTTGCGATGGCCTTTGTATGGATCGTTTGATATACGTAAGATTGAGTATGTGGAACAGTGTATGTGTAAGCGACGTGCTCGTCAGGATATGTTTGAGTGTGTGCGATTATGGGTGAAGGAAGTGCGTGAGCGAGAGAAACGTGAGAAAGCGCTGTTTGATAAAGAACAACGGAAGAATGATCATGTGCGAGCGCAGGAAGCGAAGCGTCGGGAGGACAAAGAGCAAACGGACAGACAAGAGAAAGAGCGTAGGCTCCAAGTTTCGGGTCAATATGTTGTTCGTCAGCCGCTTTATCCTGTCCTTAATAATTCTGATGATGATTTTTATTTGCTAGATCGCTCTCCGCCCCCTTATGTTGGCGCATCTGCTCCACGGCCGCAAGATTCTGACCCGGCTTCGGGTAAAGTAGACACACGGTCCATGCTGTCGGCCGAGCAAATGGCTGAGCTTCGGACAATTTCCTTCCGTGCGCTTAAGGGCAAGGTATCCATGGAGGACTTATTTCAAACTTGGGGGCCGTGGCAGGAGAGAGATAAAGTGTATTTTCTGGGTCATTTCGCGGATGAAGTGATTACTGCTTTCCGAAAATATTCTAATGTCCTAGAGCCTGACGAAGTGTCTTTAGATGCCAGAGCAATACGTAACGGTGTTTTTTCTCCCTCTAAGGCTCCTGAGGCGGCTCGGCGGCTGTTCGCCTTACGGGACGAGGTGCTGGCCCTTAGAGAGAAAGCACGCCAACAACCGGAGGAGGAGAAGCAGTTGGATTCGTTTGCGACAGGGGGCCACCCATCCACCTCCCAGTCAGATAAGGATAATATAGTGCATGCTAAACCAATGCGAGAGGCGGCGCCTTTGTATGTTCCTCCTAAAGGAGCGGGGACTAGCTCGGATATTAACTCCGCCGATGCTAGGGGATATTTTGTGTATAATTGGGTTTACACTCCATGGCATAGGGCCGATGTTATGGCATTAAAGAATGCGTTGCCTGACCCCCGCAAGAATCCAGCGGCCTTCTATGAGGAAGTCGAGGGGGCCTTGAATTCTTGCATTATGACCTTAGCAGATATAGACCTGTTCTTTGGCCTTATTCTACCACCGGACACGTGGCGGTCTGTCCGAAAGGTAGATGACTCGGTTGCCTTCAAGGCCCGATGGTCTGAGCTTGAGGACGAAGACAGGGAGAGGAAGCCCGCACAGAAACCACCCCAGAATATTTTAGATCTCCCTGCGGCTATTGTGGCTAAGTTGAAGACAATTATCCCCCCTAAAAAGATTGACTGGAATATGTTAGCTGCATGTAAGCAGAAAATTGACGAGTCAGTTGCGGATTTCTTCACGCGCTTTGAAGAAACGTTTCATGACTTTAGTGGCCAGTCGCTCACTGATGAAACGGGCCGCCACCTTTTTGCGAACAAATATGTGGCTAATCTGCTACCGGCAGTTGCGGCCCGGTTAAAAGCGAGTGAGAGTTCTTGGTCCTCCGCGACACCGACGGCCCTTCTGACCATCGCTCAGTATTATGAGCGTCAGGAGCATGAGGCGAAGGGCCAGGAGGAGAAGAAATCGAAAGATCTCAAAACCAAGGTGATGTTAGCACAAGTATATGGCCCGCCCCGCCGGGGTAATAATAATAATAGAGGAAGGGGCGGATCTTATGGTCCCCCTTCGGGCCGATCTGATTTGAATAGGAACCAGTGTGCGTACTGCAAGCAGTTGGGCCATTGGGCCAGGGATTGCCCAGTGTTGCGTGCTTCGCGTCAGGGGCATACTCCGGGTGGCCCGAGAGGTAGAGGGGGCTCCTCGAACTTTAGAGGGAATTCTAACGATAATGTCCGTTTCGATACTGCCGGGCAGCACCGAGATAGCTCAAATGTTTTCGATCGCCAGCACCAGTATCATGTATCGGACATCGATCGATCGGGATATCACGATTCTCAGCATGCATGGGAATGCGTTGGATGGGGGTCCGAATCAGTTGAGGTGCCGGTCGATCAGACGGGTCCTTATGTATCGGCTGAGGTTTTAGGTTCTACTGATCAGTTCCTAGTGGATACAGGAGCGACACGTAGTGCATTGTCTAGGTACTTGGTTCCGGGGGCTCCCCCATCCGGCTCAATGGTTACATCGGTAGGGTTTGATGGTACACTCTCCCGAAGCCCTCTTTCACAGCCCCTTACATTTAAGGTTGATTGTTTTTCTGCGCCCTGTCCGTTTTTGCTTGCCCCGTATACACCGGATAACATTATGGGCCTTGATATGTTAAAGCACTTTAGGGCCACAATCCGCTGCTCGCCCGACGGTGTGAGGGTGATCTTAAATGACAACTATCCCCGGTCTGAGCGGATGTGTACGATATCAGAGGATGCGTTGTTGGCTACCCTCCCCCGAGCTTTATGGGCGACTTCGGACACAGATGTGGGACACATGGTGATTCCTCCGGTCCACATTAGTGTCCAGGAGGGGGCGGTGTCACCACGCCTCCCACAGTATCGTATTTCCCAGGAGGGCGAGGAAGCTCTCATACAGATTGTGCAAGATTTGATCACAGTAGGAGTAGTGGAAGAAGTTCCCTATAATATCTGTAACAGTCCGATTCTCCCTATTCTGAAAAAGGACACGGATGCAAGGGTCTATCGGTTCATAATTGATTTGAGGGAGGTGAACAAGATCGTGATACCTCAGTACCCGGTGGTCTCCGATATCACGACGTTGCTCACCTTGGTCCCGCCTACGGCGACCACGTTCTCAGTGATTGATTTGAAAAATGCCTTCTTTTCTATTCCCATTCACCCTGATAGCCGATTTCTTTTTGGGTTCACATTAAACAATAGATCTTATCGTTTTTGTAGAATTCCCCAGGGCTACACAGAAAGCCCTAGTATTTACAGTCAGGCTTTGAAGCGACAGTTGGACTCCTTTGTTTTACTAGAGGGGGTCGCCCTCATTCAATATGTCGACGACATCTTGTTGGCGGCTGACACCCTGGAGTTGTGTGAGAAGAGCACGTTATCCCTACTTTCCTTTTTGGCATCCCACAATCATAAAGTATCTCGGAAGAAATTGCAATTCTGTAGACCAAAGGTGACTTATTTAGGTCACCTTTTGTCTAAGGAGGGGCGTGCACTCACACCAGATCGTATCCAAGTAATTTTGGACACACCGAGACCATCCACGCAGAAGGATGTGCGTGCATTTTTGGGCCTTGTTTCTTTTTGTAGACAGTGGATATTGGGGTTTTCACACATAGCTAAGCCATTACTAGCTCTCTTGACAAAAGACACGCCTATCCCAATCCCTTGGTCAGATGAGTGTGATGCTGCTTTTCAGCAATTACGACAGGCCCTCTGTTCAGCACCAGTGTTAGGGACCCCTGATTATGCAAAACCCTTTTCGTTGTATGTGCATGAGAAAGATGGATGTGCATTATCAGTTTTAGTACAGATGCATGGCGATAAGCAACGCCCTTGTGCATACTTTTCGGCCGTACTTGATCCTGTTGCCCGAGCATTACCAGGGTGTTTTCGCTCGGTTGCGGCGACAGCTGTGTCAATACGCCAAAGTGAAGGAATTGTGTTATCCCACAAGCTGTTGGTGTTAGTTCAAAGGAAGAAGTGCGAGAAATGCAAAGGACCGCTTCTGATAAAGAGCGGGAGCAATGGGCTAGCGAGGGAGAGTTGGATGATGAGGGTTGTTGGAGAAATAAGCAGATGGATAGATGGAAGTTACCCACGGCTTTCGTACAACCTATGGTTCAAATGGCACATGGGCTAGCACATGTTGGAGCTTCCGCAATTGTGAAATTGCTTACCCAAGTCTGGGAGCATCCAGAGATTGCTAGCACGGCAAAGAGGGTGGTGCAGACCTGTATGATCTGTCTGAAGTATAACCCAGGGAAAGGCACTCGAACTCCAGCAGGAGGATTTGCGACGCCCACTGCACCCTTTGAGGTTCTGCAGATGGATTATATCCAGCTTGAGCGCTGTAACAATTTGAAGTATGTTCTAGTAGTGGTTTGCGCTTTCAGTAAATGGGTTGAGGCGTACCCTACGAAAGACAATACTGCAATGACCACGGCGAAGCTACTGCTAAAAGAGTTTTTCCCTCGATACGGCGTCTGTAGACTTCTGTGGAGTGATAATGGCCCTCACTTTGTAGCGGATGTTATAAAGTATGTCTTGAAGGGCCTAGGCATCACTCAGAAGTTTCATGCCGTGTTCCACCCTCAGTCTGCAGGACTAGTCGAGAAGTATAATGGTACCCTGAAGCTTAAGATCGCCAAAATCCAAGCTTCAACGTCTCTGACTTGGCCAGATGCTCTACCGCTGGCGTTATTGTCGATTAGATCGGTACCACACTCTCGAACTGGCCTTACACCGTACGAGATTGTCTTTGGACGCCCAATGAATATTTGGGGTCCACCAAGGCCTAAGGCTGTGTATGATGTACCTTGTGTAATGATGAGTGATTATCTGGCACAGTTAACGGATAACTTGGTTTCTATTCATCAACAGGTCCGAGAGGCGCTCCCTGATCGGTCTACTGGCGAAGGACATGGTCTCCGGCCTGGAGATCATGTCATGGTGAAAGTCTTCGACAGAACGAACAGTTTGGAGCCGAGATGGGTAGGACCTGAGCAAGTCCTCCTTGCAACGAGGACGGCAGTGCGAGTCTCGAACAGGAAGAATTGGATCCATTCCTTGCACTGTCGAAAGGTACCGCCCGGATTGGTGGAGTCTGCCGTGCTGACCGATCAACGAGAAATCCTAGCAGCAGAGACAGGCCGTGCTGCGGAGCCGAATGACACTGAGGAGCTCTTTCCGGACCACACGACTTCTGGAGGAAGGCGATATCATCTGCGACCAAGGAAGTGAGGTTTCCAGTACCGGGACATACTGTCAGAACGGCCCTTGGGTTAGTGAAACGGAGAGCCGATGAGGCAAGGGGGGGGGATCAGCCCTGCATTAGTGTAGTGACACCCGTCTTGGCCCGCTGGTGAAGAAATCAACCGCTGCCCAAGGGGAAGAGTTCTGACAGACCTTTTTAGTTTCAGGAAGATATCAGGGTACTGTTTCTTTTGACATGGAGAAGAAGAAAATCCTTTGTGCATTGGGGTTCATGCTCATAGTAGCTATCGTTGGCATAACCACATGGTTTGTGGAGGAGGTAACTCCTGCTCGGAAAACACTTGTGTTGACGACTCCGGTGCCTGCGGAGCACTACTTTTATACATTACCGTATCAAGAGTTGAAGCATCGACAGTCCTATTTGAATAACACTTTCATTCAGATGCTGCATCATACCCACATTGCTACGAACGCTACGAACTGTTGGATATGTGGGATGATGCCAGCCCATCAGAAGAAAGGAGGTACGCCATTCATACCACTTCCTTTCTCTCACAATGGCTCTTGTAGAGCATGGTACACTTTGCTGTTTGCCACTCGGAAACCGACAGTGGGACGATTGCTTTTCAGACTCAATAAGGAATGTCATCAGGACAAAAATGGGTATCCACAGGCGAATGGGACAATTTGGGAATGGGAAGAGTACCGACCAGACAATGAATCCATTCCCTATATCTTCACGAACACCAGAGACACTGTGGGGAAGGACAAATTTGTGATCCAAGTGGCACAAGCTCAAGCTGACCTGTGTGTCCAGAGTGTGGGTTTTATCCCTGTTGGTGTCAGTGATTGTTTAACTGTCCTGAATATTGACGGGTTGAACAACAGTACCTTCCTAGCGTCCCATAATACCTACTTTGTATGTGGAAATAAAGGTTATTACCATTTGCCGGCTGGGTGGTCTGGGGTATGCTATGTATCATTCTTATTACCTCCTGTATTCCTGGCACCCGCGTCATATCATAAGGATTTGAAATTGTTGAATAACGTGACTGTAAATAGATATAAACGTACTTTATCGATTGATGATGTGGATCAAACTGATACTAGCTTGCAACAGTATATTGATTTTAACTTAGGACTGTTTTTCTTTGTTGGAGCCGCTTTGAATAGTAGGAAGATCCGAAGATTAACAAGAGTGGTAGAAGCTGTGACTAATCAGACTGCTGCTGCTCTTGGGAATCTTACGGAAGAGTTACAAATAACTAGGATTGTTGCATTGCAGAATCGTATGGTATTGGATGTAATGCTAGCTGATCGAGGTGGAGCCTGTAAAATTATTGGGAGTAGCTGCTGTGTGTTCATCCCTGATCATACGCCATCCGTTTATAACGCCATTAACAAGCTGCATAAAATAGCAGCTGAAATCCACACAGAAAACGGCACTTGGTCCTTTTCTGGATGGTTTTGGGCGTTGGTTACTGCCTGGGGATGGAAGGTCTTAACTGGTCTCTGTATTATTATAGCAATTCTGTTCTTTTTCTGTATGTGTGTTCAATGTGGACCATTGTGCTGTTCCGTATGCATTTCATTCTGCATTCCAGATAAGAAAGCTATTGCCGATGTTGCTCACCAGAAGGGTCTAGCTAAAGAGGTTAAAGGAATGATGATAATTGACATATATGATGATTATTCTTGGAAACCGGATGTCTTCAGTAAATGCTGAAAGGGTCGTCTGTTGTAAATTAAAGCAGAATGTGATTAAGCATTTACTGAAAACATTAATACTTTCCCTTTAGATCATGTTTTCTTCGTTATGTTGACCGAAGTTCGGACTCCATTTTGTATTTCATGTTGCCACGTGTTCGCCATGAGGAGAGTCCGACCTCTGTGTTAGTTGCTCTTGTAATCTGCCTAGTAACAGTTTATAAATAGCTCTCTTGTCCATCTGGCGCATGCCCAGACTTGACCACATCTGTTATAATTAGCTTTGCTTGACCATGTGTTTTCGCGGGCTCAAGGGGTGTGTTGGCTCCGCCCATGTATTGATTCAGTATCGAGAATGGCCATAAATGGTAATGTTCTTCGACCTCATGTTGTATCCACCCACTTATGAGCCCCTCTGTTGTGTATAAAAGGGGACTATGTACGCAAGTTCTTTGTGCTACTCCATGCAATACTGAAGAGTGTTGTGTGGATTGTAGGACCACCCTTAAGGGTTAATAAACGTTGTTTTTGTACTTTGCAGTTTCCGTGCCAACTTCCTTATAGATTCCGTTACAGAAGAGCGAACCCTTGTGCCTTGCGGGCCTAGCTGGGGCCTGTATTCATCAGTAGATGGTACCCTAGGTACCCAGGGCATGGGCCCCTCAGAGGCCTACCAGGGCAGCAGCACTTATTGTGCCACCCTGGGACAGCCATACCAACTGACACCACCAGACCACTACTGTAGTCTGGGTAAGGTGGTGCTTGCACCCCTTACAGGGATATAGGTACCCTGTATCCCACCTATTTACAACACATATATTCTCATAGGTCACCCCTAAAGCAGGCCTTGCTAATCCTACAAGGCAGGGTGCTGAGATATGTGTGAGGGGAACCCCTACCTGAGTAGTGCCCCTCTGCAACCTTCTTTAAAAGTAGTGTGAGGTTGTTTGTAGTGCAGCCATACCATATACTCTTAACCACATTATAATTAATCGCGATAACTTAAGAGTGGCTGCACAGAACCATGTTGTGTTTGGTGTCAAACATGTAGGAATAATACCCCTAGTCCAACCATGGGCATGAGGGTACAATTCCCCCCTGCTTGAGGGGCGATATGGGAAAAGCGGCAGAATTTAGACACCAATTTAAAAGTGCACACGTAATATAAAATGGATGCTACCCGCCACCCACACGACGCTGGCTGCCTGTTGCTGGGCAGAACTCCAGCCATGGCAGCTGGACAAAAGGGATCCTGTTGCAGGGAGGTGATCCCACCTCCCCAGACAGACTATGTGAATTGGAACTGGGTGGGTGCACCATAGGATGCCTTTCAAAGTTGCACTTAGGCTGCTACAGCGCCTACATTCTGCATATACCGCCTGGAACCGGTTCAGGGGCATCCTGCCCCTTACCCAGATGGGAAACGCACAAAGGGGAGAGGGTGTAGCCACCCTTTCCTGCCTAACCTCCCATTGGTGGGCTCTGATCTGGATCCTCCCCTAATCTTTGGATAAAGGTGAATACTGTGTCCCCAGAGCCTCAGATTAGTCTTGGACTTCACAGACTTGAACTTCGATGAGCTGCTGCCCAGCTGAATGAAGAAATCTCCCTTGGGGTAAAAGAGTTACCCCCCTGCTTAGCAGGCACCTGAAACACTGCAAGTGACCCAGTTGAGACTTTGCTGCTCCTATGGACATCGACAACTCCTATCTACCTTGAGGTGGGTATCCCAACATCCCAGAGGCCAGTGAGTGTGCACAGCAAATCTGAGCACCGTGGACCACGTGGGTGCCGAGATCCCCAATACCCCAGTACACCGGCCACCTCTTGCGCAGCACACGAACCCGACAAGTGGGGAAGTTATGCTTTGGCCCATTTGTGAGCCAAACTCTCAGCATTATCTGTGCCAAAGATCAATGCCCTAGCCTGCTCCGGCGACCCGTGGGCGCATCTTTATGCATGCCAAATTCCTGCCTCCCACAGTCCCTTGTCTTTCAACTTGTGGGCCCTAGCAGAGATCAATCTTCAATTCCTAGAGTTCCCCTGGTTGCTCCAGGCCTGTTCTTCAGTCTCCTCACTGGAGACCTCTCTCAGATCTTGTGGGTCTACACCAGAAGCTGATTAGTAAATCTTGCATGGGTTGTGGTTGCCAAGGCTTAGTGGATCCAATCCGGACACTAACACCGTAGCGACCCTCATCCATTGTGGAGCAGTTGCTCTCCAGAAGCTGGCCTTCCTTGAAGCCTCCCAGAGCCCGTGGCTGCTGATCCAAGCTGCACTTTTTCCACTTGAAGCACCCAACATTGAAGGGCTCTTTCTCTTGAGCTCCCTGGTCACTGTGTCGTGACCCAGACTCTGTCCCCTCGGCTTTCAGGTCCTCCTCTTCAAGATCTACATCTTCAATCTTCACGACAACAACAACGCTTTTGGCTACCAGCAGTTTTGTACATTTTTCCATTGAAAATCAGCCCGCGACCCGACATCGAAAATGACCTATGCACCCGGCTTCCCTGGGGCAGGTAACAGTGGTACCTCGGTACTCTCGTGGTGGTGGGCTCCTCGAAATCTTAACTCTAAGCTACTGAACTAGAACTCCTGCTAGAAGTGTTTTTAATCTTGTCAAGTTCAACCGCGACATTCTCCATAGGCTTTAATGGAGATCCTGATAGCAGCTATTACCACTGCACGCGTCTCCCGTGGGTCCTCTTCCTCACTACCTTGGGTGGATTCTTAAGGGGCCAGCGATCCTAAATGCCCTAGGCATTGTCTGTAGAATTGTCGTGGTTCTTATACCACTTTTTAAATATATGGTTTGGTCCCCCCCTGGGGCCCTTTGATTCCAGTGCTATTTATTGTATCTACCAATGCTTGTTTGAATTGTAACTTTACCTCTAGTCTCATAAAGAGACTTGTGGGATTCTTTTTAGAACAAATACATATATTTTATATATATACCTGTGTGGGCTACTCTTTCATTTGGTCATTCAAGAGGTTATCTATGGTAAAACAATAAGCTTAACACTCCTTCAAGACTTAGCCTGAAGGCTGCTCTCCACAGCTACCACTAGGATAGCTTTCTTTAAAGGTTGTCTTTAACCTATCACCATAAGAGTCGAATTGGACTGGTGCAAGGTGTCCCCCATAACTAGAGGACAGCATATGCCAGGCCAACTTCTCACATTGCAGTACTCCAATCATTCAGTCAGTACCCAAGTATTCATGCAGTGAGACAGGCCTTAGCACATGGACTGCTTCAAAAGACTATACACTATGCATGCAGTCTTCTAACCACCTACACACTTGTCTTTCACACCTTCAATTCCCCAGTCAGTATCCATACACTCCAGCAAACACCCTGTCACTCCCCTTGCACTCCTCTACTGATCCATTCAGCACCATGTACTAATCCATTTACTGCGCCAAAACCCAATAACTCATAAATTCACCCAGGCACTCTCCTTGCAGTACTCTAATCATTCAGTCAGTACCCAAGTACTCATCCAGTGACCCAGGCCTTAGCACATGGACTGCTTTAAACACCTATCCATTATGCATGCAGTCCTCTAACCACCTACACACTTGTCATTCACACCTTCAATTCCCCAGTCAGTATCCATACACTCCAGCAAACATCCTGTCACTCCCCTTGCACTCCTCCAGTGACCCATTGAGCAACATGTACTAATCAATTCACTGCGCCAAATCCCAACCACTTATAAATTCACCCAGTTAATCTCCTTGCAGTACTCTAATCATTCAGTCAGTACCCAGGTACTCATGCAGGGAGCCAGGCCTTAGCACATGGACTGCTTCAAACCCCTATCCACTATGCATACAGTCATTTAACCACCTTAACACTTGTCTTTCACACCTTTAATTCCCCAGTCAGTATCCATACACTTCCAGCAAACACCCTGTCACTCCCCTTGCACTCCTCTGGTGCCCCATTCAGCACCATGTACTAATCAATTCACTGCACCAAAACCAAAACACTTATAAATGCACCCAAGCACTCTCCTTGCAGTACTCTAATCATTCAGTCAGTACCCAAGTACTCATCCTGTGACCTCGGCCTTAGCACGTGGACTGCTTCAAACCCCTATCCACTATGCATGCAGTCCTCTAACCACCTACGCACTTGTCTTTCATACCTTCATTTCCCCAGTCAGTATCCATATAATTTCAGCAAACTCCCTGTCACTCCTACTGCACTCCTCTAGTGACCCATCTAGCATCATGTACTAATCTATTCAGTGTGCCAAAACCCAAACAATTATAAATTCACCCAGGTACTCTCTTCAAACCCCTATTTACTATGCATGCAGTCATCTAACCACCTACCCACTTGTCTTTCACACCTTCAATTTCCCTGTCAGTATCCATGCACTCTAGCAAACACACTGTCACTCCTCTTGCACTCCTCCAGTGTCCCATGCAGCACCATGTACTAATCCATTCACTACGCCAAAACCCAACCACTTATAAAATCACCCAGACACTCTCCTTGCAGTACTCCAATCATTCAGTCAGTACCCAAGTATTCATGCAGTGAGCCCGGCCTTAGAAGATGGACACCTTCAAACGCCTCTCCACTATGTATGCAGTCCTCTAACCACCTACACTATTGTCATTCACACAGTCAATTCCCCAGTCACTATCCATACACTTCCAGCAAACCCTCAGTCACTTCCCTTGCATTCCTCTAGTGACCCATTCAGCACCATGTACTAATCCATTCACTGCGCCAAGACCCAAACACTTATAAATTAACCCAGGGACTCTCCTTGCAGTACTCTAATCATTTGGTCAGTACCCAAGTACTCATGCAGTGAGCCAGGCCTTAGCACATGGACTGCTTCAAACCCCTATCCAGTAAGCATGTAGTCCTCTATCCACATACACACTTGTCTTTCATACCTTCAATTTCCCAGGAAGTATCCATACACTCCAGCAAACTCCCTGTCACTCCCCTTGCACTCCTCCAGTGACCCATTGAGCAACATGTACTAATCTATTCAGTGCGCCAAAACCCAAACACTTATAAATTCACCCAGGCACTCTCCTTGCAGTACTTTAATCATTCCGTCAGTACCCAGGTATTCATGCAGTGAGCCATGCCTTAGCTCATGGACTGCTTCAAACCCCTATCCACTATGCATGCCGTCCTCTAACCACCTACACACTTGTCTTTCACACCTTCAATTCCCCAGTCAGTATACATACACTCCAGCAAACACTCTGTCACTCCCCTTGCACTCCTCCTGTGACCCATTCAGCACCATGTACTAATCTATTAACTGCGCCAAAACCCCAACACTTATAAATTCACCCAGTTACTCTCCTTGCAGTACTCTAATCATTCAGTCAGTACCCATTTATATATATATATATATCAAGCTCCTGGTTGACACAAGCAGTTTGGAAAGCACTCGAGCAGCTGCGTAAGGCTCAACCTGTTCCTTGAATCACTGGTACGGGCAGCATCCGCCTGCAAGCAGAAATAAATGCAAATCACTTTTTTGCCTGACGCGTTTCGTTTATTCACTTCTTCAAAAGCAATACCATGATGAACACTCCCCATCGCTTTTAATGTCTATTTAACATCGTCTATTTAACATCTACCACGCCCATCACCATCAACGGACGACGGGCCGAAGCCCTCCGGGACACTGGGGCTAGCGTGACCGCTGTCCGCTGCCACCTAGTGACCCCCGAACAAATCCTGCCACATGTCCTATGCCCTGTCCGGACCGCGGACAACACCGAAAGCATGTGCCGGATGGCAAGGATCCCCTTCGAGTGGGGAGGAGTGTCCGGCACCCTAAAAGTGACTGTCCGCAACGACGCCCCCGTGGACTGCCTCCTGGGGAATGACCTAGAGAGCTCCCCTTGGGCCCAGGTGGAGCGCTGAGAGCATCTGGGGATGCTAGGGCTGCCTGAGTGGGCCTGCGCCACCACCCGGTCCATGACCGCCCAACCCGCCGCTGCCGCGGCCACCGACCAGCCTACGGGCCCAGAACTATCACCCTCCTCCAGCACGGAGGAACCCGACGATGAGGCCGGGCCATCCGAACTGTCTCCCGACGAGGCCGCCTCCCTCAGCGAGATCCCCGAGCTGGCTCAGTGGCGCCACGATGGGGGCCCCACCCGCGAACAATTCCAGCAAGAACAGAAGTCCTGCCCGTCCCTCGAGGGAGCCTGACAGCAAGCGGCCGCCCAGGCCTCGGGGGACCCCACGGGAACCCACTGGGTCTATTGGGACAATGACTTACTATACAGCGAGAAGAAAGTCGCCGAGCTGGGAGCCGGCCGGGTGTTGGTGGTTCCCCTCCGGTTCCGGGAGTTCCTCCTGAACCTGGCACATGACGTGCCCCTCGCCGGACACATCGGGCGGGACAAGACTTACAGCCGCCTAGTGACCCATTTCTATTGGCCCCGAATGCGGAGAGACGTGGACCACCACTGCCGGTCTTGCCAGACCTGCCAGGCTAGCGGAAAAACTGGGGGTCGAGTTAAAGCCCCCTTCCAACCATTTCCAGCCATCCACACCCGAGTTCGAACGAGTGGGGATCGACATCGTGGGGCCCCTCGACCCCCGAACCGCCCTAGGACACCGCTTCATCCTGGTACTGGTCGACCACGCCACCTGATACCCTGAGGCCATCCCACTCCGCACTGTGACAGCTCCAGTGGTGGGCCGGGCCCTGATGGGCATCTTCTCCAGGGTGGGGTTCCCCCAAGAAGTGGTGAGCGACAGGGGTACGAACTTTATTTCAAAGTACATGAAAACCCTCTGGCAACAATGTGGGGTCACCTACAGATTCACTACCCCTTACCACCCCCAGGGGAACGGACTGGTCGAGCGGTTCAACAGGACCCTAAAAGGGATGATCAAAGGTCTGGAAGAACCCCTGCGGAGGAGGTGGGATGTCCTGCTGCCCTGCCTCCTGTTCGCCTATCGAGAGGTACCAAAGAAATCCCTGGGCTTCAGCCCCTTTGAACTATTGTATGGGCACCCCGTCCGAGGGCCCCTCAGCCTGGTCAAGGAGGGCTGGGAGGCGAACTTCCCAGGTGCCCCCCCCGACGTCTACCGGTACCTCCTGACCCTGCGGAACCAGACTCGGAAGTTCCAGGCTCTGGCAGAAGCCAACCTCGAAGCCAGCCAAGAAGACATGAAGCGCTGGTATGACGCAAATGCCTCGACCATCGAGTTCGAGCCAGGCCAGCAAGTCTGGGTCATGTCACCCGTGGACCCCTGCGCCCTGCAGGACAAGTGGACCGGGCCCTTCAAGGTGGTTGAGAGAAGGAGCCCCGTCACCTACCTAGTCGACATGGAGTCCCCGAGGAACCCCTCCGGGTCGTGCACGCCAACCGGCTCAAGCCCCACTTTGCCCGAACTGAACTAAGCCTGCTGCTGGCTACTGATGATGGGGGCGAAAGCGACTCTGAGCCCCTGCCAGACCTCCTGGGGTCCTCGGGCCAAGACGGTTCCTTGGAGGGAGTCCACCTCTCCGACACGCTGACCCCAGAACAGCGCCATGACTGCCGGAGGCTGCTGCAACCCTTCGCTGCCCTCTTCTCTCTCACGCCCGGGGTGACCCCCTGGTGCGTACACGACGTGGATACCGGGGACAGCCCCCCTGTGCGACATCGCGCCTACCGAGTACCTGACCGAGTCCGGGCCTGCATACAGACCGAGGTCGCCAAGATGCTCGCCCTCGGAGTCATTGAGCCCTCAGACAGCCCGTGGGCCAGCCCGGTGGTCTTGGTGCCGAAGGCCGCTGCCCCCGGTACTTCTCCGGAACTCCGATTTTGTGTAGACTACCGGGGCCTGAACGCAGTCACCAAGACCGATGCCCACCCCCTGCCCCGGGCAGATGAGCTGATCGATCGCTTAGGGGCCGCCCGCTACCTAAGCACCTTTGATCTCACCGCTGGGTACTGGCAGATCAAGCTCACTCCCGGTGCCCAGGAACGGTCCGCCTTTTCCACCCCCGATGGGCACTACCACTTTCGGGTGATGCCCTTTGGTATGAAGAACGCCCCAGCGACCTTTCAGAGGCTGGTAAACAAGGTCCTGGCCGGGCTAGAAGCCTTCAGCGCGGCCTACCTCGACGACATTGCAGTCTTCAGCGACCATTGGGCCGCGCACCTGGGACACCTCGGCGAAGTCCTGGCCGCTCTCCAAAGGGCCGGGCTCACAATTAAGGCCAGCAAGTGCCAGATCGGTCAAGGATCTGTGACCTATCTGGTCCACCAGGTGGGGAGTGGCCAGGTGGCGCCCCTCCAGTTGAAGGTCGATGCCATCCAGGCGTGGGAGCCACCCGCAACCCAGACTGCTGTCCGGGCCTTCTTAGGCCTCAAAGGCTACTACCGGCGATTTATTAAAGATTATGGCAGCATCATGGGCCCCCTTACGGAGCTCACTTCCAAGAAACAGCCCAAGATGGTGCACTGGACGCCCCGCTGTCAGACCGCTTTTGAAGCCCTCAAGGCGGCCATGTGTGCTGCCCCGGTGCTCCAGGCCCCTGACTACAGCAAGGAATTTGTGGTGCAGACCGACACATCAGAGTACGGGGTCGGGGCGGTCCTCTCCCAGATGGACGCCGAGGGCCTTGACCGACCTGTGGCCTTTATCAGCCGCCGACTGCTGCCACGAGAACAGAGGTGGAGCACCATCGAGCGGGAGGCCTTCGCTGTGGTATGGGCTCTCAAGAAGCTCCGGCCCTACCTTTTCGGCACCCACTTCAGGGTCCAGACTGACCACCGACCCTTGCGGTGGCTCATGCAAATGCGGGGCGAGAACCCCAAGCTGTTGCGATGGTCCATCTCGCTGTAAGGGATGGACTTCACCGTGGAACACCGGCCCGGCAACGACCACGCCAATGCTGACGGCCTGTCCCGATTCTTCCGCCTCGGCGAGGAGAACCCCCAAGGAGATGGGTGACTCTCCCTGCCTTCAGCTGGGGGGGACGCGTGTTGGAGCCGGCCTCGTGGCGTGGTCCTGTTCCCCCTCGCTCAGCCGCACGAGGTCCCATGCACCTCGGGGCTCCTCCATCTTGAATTACATGTCACTCCACGTGACCACCTCCGTGACCCTGCTCTACCCGGCCTCGGTCCCAGCGAGGCCCGACATCGAGGCGCCAACCCCTGGCCCGGGGGATACCACGTGAGCCCTTCCCACCCCCGGAGGAGGGCAGTATCGATGGGACCCCCAACCGTCCTTCCACACCTAGGTGCGATCGCCCCACAGCGCTCTGGGGCCTGTTGCCTCTCCTGCTGGGCGTCTGGCTGCGCCCTACCCGGCCTCTCCTCCCTCCTGGGCGCAAGGGTCCGGACATCAAAGGGCTCAAGACCTATATCTGGGGCGACCCGACAACAAGATGACAGTTGTATCCCGGAGTCAAGAGCCCTGCTGATCGGATCGCGGCTGACCCTACGGAAAAAGACTTTTCCTGAACCTACCTACTGAGCCCTGCTGACGACGTCGCGGCTCCATCGTGCTTACAAGACCTTCACGAACGTTTGGGGCCCTGCTGACGCCATCGCGGCCCGACCTTGTTGCAACAGACCATCAGAGCCCAGCTGACCTCGTCGCGGCTCGACCGAAGCGGACCTACCACCGGAGCCCTGCTGACTGTGTCGCGGATCGACCCAAAGCGGAACTACCACCCGAGCCCTGCTGACGCCGTCGCGGCTCTCCACATCCAAACCGCTCCGAGACCAGCATCCAAGGTCTGGCGCAGAGCCCTTCCGTACCTGGCTGGTACTAAGACTGTCCCGCTACCCTATTCCCTCAAAGACATTGAGACTCTTACTGGATCCCTCGATCCCACTGTACATATTGAACGTGCTCTTTTTTTATATAAAGAACCAAGATAAGCAACTGATACGGAGTCCTGTGTGGTGGTGTTACTGGGCCTAGTACGATTATAGGAGAAGGACCTCTCCTAGGAGGCTTCTCAGCAGCGCTCAGCTATAACTTGGCGGTAGGAAGGTGCCCGGAGTAGTCCCTCCGACTCCCCGGTGGTCCTCCCTCCAACAGTGTGTCAACCAGGAGCTTGATGTTTTGGCGGCTACACGGCTGTTGGAAGGGCACCACCCCGTGAACATTGGGGGCCATGGGGCTTGGTATTTACCTACCTGATCATGGGGAAACTGCACTGGATTGAGGACAGTGATGCTTGTGGGGGCTCATCCAGCTGCTAAAATCAATAACAGGTAAATACCTCTCGTAGCGCGCAGGGCGTACACCATGAGCCCGTCGGCCCCACCGGCTCAAGGGAGCCTGAATATAAAGTAAAAGCTGATTGGTCGCACACTGCTACACCTACCAAGCGTGTTCCCCCAATGAAAAAGTGGTCCCTGAGGTCAGCGTCGGCGAGTACGCCTATGCCCGAGTCATGAGTGCGAGTATGCGTGGCGTGTGCCATCCCTGGACACGTGTTTCGAGGTTGTTGCCTCTCGTCAGCAGGGAGTAGGAAAAGTGTGTGGGGTTGCTGTCCAGGGATGGCACACGCCACGCATACTCGCACTCATGACTCGGGCATAGGCGTACCCGCCGACGCTGACCTCAGGGACCATTTTCATTGGGGGAATACGACTGGTAGGTGTAGCAGTGTGCGACCAATTAGCTTTAACTTTATATATTCAGGCTCCCTTGAGCCGGTGGAGTCGACGGACTCATGGTGTACGCCCTGCGCGCTACGAGAGGTACTAGACCTGATACGATTTTAGCAGCTTACACAGCAACCCCACACATTTTCCTACTCCCTGCTGACGAGAGGCAACTACCTCGAAACACGTGTCCAGGGATAGCACACGCCACGCATACTCGCACTCATGACTCGGGCATAGGCGTACCCGCCGACGCTGACCTCAGGGACCATTTTCATTGGGGGAACACGACTGGTAGGTGTAGCAGTGTGCGACCAATTAGCTTTAACTTTATATATTCAGGCTCCCTTGAGCCGGTGGAGTCGACGGACTCATGGTGTACGCCCTGCGCGCTCCGAGAGGTACTAGACCTGATACGATTTTAGCAGCTTACACAGCAACCCCACACATTTTCCTACTCCCTGCTGACGAGAGGCAACTACCTCGAAACACGTGTCCAGGGATGGCACACGCCACGCATACTCGCACTCGTGACTCGGGCATAGGCGTACCCGCCGACGCTGACCTCAGGGACCATTTTCATTGGGGGAACACGACTGGTAGGTGTAGCAGTGTGCGACCAATTAGCTTTAACTTTATATATTCAGGCTCCCTTGAGCCGGTGGAGTCGACGGACTCATGGTGTACGCCCTGCGCGCTACGAGAGGTACTAGACCTGATACGATTTTAGCAGCTTACACAGCAACCCCACACATTTTCCTACTCCCTGCTGACGAGAGGCAACTACCTCGAAACACGTGTCCAGGGATGGCACACGCCACGCATACTCGCACTCATGACTCGGGCATTGGCGTACCCGCCGACGCTGACCTCAGGGACCATTTTCATTGGGGGAACACGACTGGTAGGTGTAGCAGTGTGCGACCAATTAGCTTTAACTTTATATATTCAGGCTCCCTTGAGCCGGTGGAGTCGACGGACTCATGGTGTACGCCCTGCGCGCTACGAGAGGTACTAGACCTGATACGATTTTAGCAGCTTACACAGCAACCCCACACATTTTCCTACTCCCTGCTGACGAGAGGCAACTACCTCGAAACACGTGTCCAGGGATGGCACACGCCACGCATACTCGCACTCATGACTCGGGCATAGGCGTACCCGCCGACGCTGACCTCAGGGACCATTTTCATTGGGGGAACACGACTGGTAGGTGTAGCAGTGTGCGACCAATTAGCTTTAACTTTATATATTCAGGCTCCCTTGAGCTGGTGGAGTCGACGGACTCATGGTGTACGCCCTGCGCGCTACGAGAGGTACTAGACCTGATACGATTTTAGCAGCTTACACAGCAACCCCACACATTTTCCTACTCCCTGCTGACGAGAGGCAACTACCTCGAAACACGTGTCCAGGGATGGCACAGGCCACGCATACTCGCACTCATGACTCGGGCATAGGCGTACCCGCCGACGCTGACCTCAGGGACCATTTTCATTGGGGGAACACGACTGGTAGGTGTAGCAGTGTGCGACCAATTAGCTTTAACTTTATATATTCAGGCTCCCTTGAGCCGGTGGAGTCGACGGACTCATGGGGTACGCCCTGCGCGCTACGAGAGGTACTAGACCTGATACGATTTTAGCAGCTTACACAGCAACCCCACACATTTTCCTACTCCCTGCTGACGAGAGGCAACAACCTCGAAACACGTGTCCAGGGATGGCACACGCCACGCATACTCGCACTCATGACTCGGGCATAGGCGTACCCGCCTACGCTGACCTCAGGGACCATTTTCATTGGGGGAACACGACTGGTAGGTGTAGCAGTGTGCGACCAATTAGCTTTAACTTTATATATTCAGGCTCCCTTGAGCCGGTGGAGTCGACGGACTCATGGTGTACGCCCTGCGCGCTACGAGAGGTACTAGACCTGATACGATTTTAGCAGCTTACACAGCAACCCCCCACATTTTCCTACTCCCTGCTGACGAGAGGCAACTACCTCGAAACACGTGTCCAGGGATGGCACACGCCACGCATACTCGCACTCATGACTCGGGCATAGGCGTACCCGCCGACGCTGACCTCAGGGACCATTTTCATTGGGGGAACACGACTGGTAGGTGTAGCAGTGTGCGACCAATTAGCTTTAACTTTATATATTCAGGCTCCCTTGAGCCGGTGGAGTCGACGGACTCATGGTGTACGCCCTGCGCGCTACGAGAGGTACTAGACCTGATATGATTTTAGCAGCTTACACAGCAACCCCACACATTTTCCTACTCCCTGCTGACGAGAGGCAACTACCTCGAAACACGTGTCCAGGGATGGCACACGCCACGCATACTCGCACTCATGACTCGGGCATAGGCGTACCCGCCGACGCTGACCTCAGGGACCATTTTCATTGGGGGAACACGACTGGTAGGTGTAGCAGTGTGCGACCAATTAGCTTTAACTTTATATATTCAGGCTCCCTTGAGCCGGTGGAGTCGACGGACTCATGGTGTACGCCCTGCGCGCTACGAGAGGTACTAGACCTGATACGATTTTAGCAGCTTACACAGCAACCCCACACATTTTCCTACTCCCTGCTGACGAGAGGCAACTACCTCGAAACACGTGTCCAGGGATGGCACACGCCACGCATACTCGCACTCATGACTCGGGCATAGGCGTACCCGCCGACGCTGACCTCAGGGACCATTTTCATTGGGGGAACACGACTGGTAGGTGTAGCAGTGTGCGACCAATTAGCTTTAACTTTATATATTCAGGCTCCCTTGAGCCGGTGGAGTCGACGGACTCATGGTGTACGCCCTGCGCGCTACGAGAGGTACTAGACCTGATACGATTTTAGCAGCTTACACAGCAACCCCACACATTTTCCTACTCCCTGCTGACGAGAGGCAACTACCTCGAAACACGTGTCCAGGGATGGCACACGCCACGCATACTCGCACTCATGACTCGGGCATAGGCGTACCCGCCGACGCTGACCTCAGGGACCATTTTCATTGGGGGAACACGACTGGTAGGTGTAGCAGTGTGCGACCAATCAGCTTTAACTTTATATATTCAGGCTCCCTTGAGCCGGTGGAGTCGACGGACTCATGGTGTACGCCCTGCGCGCTACGAGAGGTACTAGACCTGATACGATTTTAGCAGCTTACACAGCAACCCCACACATTTTCCTACTCCCTGCTGACGAGAGGCAACTACCTCGAAACACGTGTCCAGGGATGGCACACGCCACGCATACTCGCACTCATGACTCGGGCATAGGCGTACCCGCCGACGCTGACCTCAGGGACCATTTTCATTGGGGGAACACGACTGGTAGGTGTAGCAGTGTGCGACCAATTAGCTTTAACTTTATATATTCAGGCTCCCTTGAGCCGGTGGAGTCGACGGACTCATGGTGTACGCCCTGCGCGCTACGAGAGGTACTAGACCTGATACGATTTTAGCAGCTTGCACAGCAACCCCACACATTTTCCTACTCCCTGCTGACGAGAGGCAACTACCTCGAAACACGTGTCCAGGGATGGCACACGCCACGCATACTCGCACTCATGACTCGGGCATAGGCGTACCCGCCGACGCTGACCTCAGGGACCATTTTCATTGGGGGAACACGACTGGTAGGTGTAGCAGTGTGCGACCAATTAGCTTTAACTTTATATATTCAGGCTCCCTTGAGCCGGTGGAGTCGACGGACTCATGGTGTACGCCCTGCGCGCTACGAGAGGTACTAGACCTGATACGATTTTAGCAGCTTACACAGCAACCCCACACATTTTCCTACTCCCTGCTGACGAGAGGCAACTACCTCGAAACACGTGTCCAGGGATGGCACACGCCACGCATACTCGCACTCATGACTCGGGCATAGGCGTACCCGCCGACGCTGACCTCAGGGACCATTTTCATTGGGGGAACACGACTGGTAGGTGTAGCAGTGTGCGACCAATTAGCTTTAACTTTATATATTCAGGCTCCCTTGAGCCGGTGGAGTCGACGGACTCATGGTGTACGCCCTGCGCGCTACGAGAGGTACTAGACCTGATACGATTTTAGCAGCTTACACAGCAACCCCACACATTTTCCTACTCCCTGCTGACGAGAGGCAACTACCTCGAAACACGTGTCCAGGGATGGCACACGCCACGCATACTCGCACTCATGACTCGGGCATAGGCGTACCCGCCGACGCTGACCTCAGGGACCATTTTCATTGGGGGAACACGACTGGTAGGTGTAGCAGTGTGCGACCAATTAGCTTTAACTTTATATATTCAGGCTCCCTTGAGCCGGTGGAGTCGACGGACTCATGGTGTACGCCCTGCGCGCTAAGAGAGGTACTAGACCTGATAAGATTTTAGCAGCTTACACAGCAACCCCACACATTTTCCTACTCCCTGCTGACGAGAGGCAACTACCTCGAAACACGTGTCCAGGGATGGCACACGCCACGCATACTCGCACTCATGACTCGGGCATAGGCGTACCCGCCGACGCTGACCTCAGGGACCATTTTCATTGGGGGAACACGACTGGTAGGTGTAGCAGTGTGCGACCAATTAGCTTTAACTTTATATATTCAGGCTCCCTTGAGCCGGTGGAGTCGACGGACTCATGGTGTACGCCCTGCGCGCTACGAGAGGTACTAGACCTGATACGATTTTAGCAGCTTACACAGCAACCCCACACATTTTCCTACTCCCTGCTGACGAGAGGCAACTACCTCGAAACACGTGTCCAGGGATGGCACACGCCACGCATACTCGCACTCATGACTCGGGCATAGGCGTACCCGCCGACGCTGACCTCAGGGACCATTTTCATTGGGGGAACACGACTGGTAGGTGTAGCAGTGTGCGACCAATTAGCTTTAACTTTATATATTCAGGCTCCCTTGAGCCGGTGGAGTCGACGGACTCATGGTGTACGCCCTGCGCGCTACGAGAGGTACTAGACCTGATACGATTTTAGCAGCTTACACAGCAACCCCACACATTTTCCTACTCCCTGCTGATGAGAGGCAACTACCTCGAAACACGTGTCCAGGGATGGCACACGCCACGCATACTCGCACTCATGACTCGGGCATAGGCGTACCCGCCGACGCTGACCTCAGGGACCATTTTCATTGGGGGAACACGACTGGTAGGTGTAGCAGTGTGCGACCAATTAGCTTTAACTTTATATATTCAGGCTCCCTTGAGCCGGTGGAGTCGACGGACTCATGGTGTACGCCCTGCGCGCTACGAGAGGTACTAGACCTGATACGATTTTAGCAGCTTACACAGCAACCCCACACATTTTCCTACTCCCTGCTGACGAGAGGCAACTACCTCGAAACACGTGTCCAGGGATGGCACACGCCACTCATACTCGCACTCATGACTCGGGCATAGGCGTACCCGCCGACGCTGACCTCAGGGACCATTTTCATTGGGGGAACACGACTGGTAGGTGTAGCAGTGTGCGACCAATTAGCTTTAACTTTATATATTCAGGCTCCCTTGAGCCGGTGGAGTCGACGGACTCATGGTGTACGCCCTGCGCGCTACGAGAGGTACTAGACCTGATACGATTTAAGCAGCTTACACAGCAACCCCACACATTTTCCTACTCCCTGCTGACGAGAGGCAACTACCTCGAAACACGTGTCCAGGGATGGCACACGCCACGCATACTCGCACTCATGACTCGGGCATAGGCGTACCCGCCGACGCTGACCTCAGGGACCATTTTCATTGGGGGAACACGACTGGTAGGTGTAGCAGTGTGCGACCAATTAGCTTTAACTTTATATATTCAGGCTCCCTTGAGCCGGTGGAGTCGACGGACTCATGGTGTACGCCCTGCGCGCTACGAGAGGTACTAGACCTGATACGATTTTAGCAGCTTACACAGCAACCCCACACATTTTCCTACTCCCTGCTGACGAGAGGCAACTACCTCGAAACACGTGTCCAGGGATGGCACACGCCACGCATACTCGCACTCATGACTCGGGCATAGGCGTACCCGCCGACGCTGACCTCAGGGACCATTTTCATTGGGGGAACACGACTGGTAGGTGTAGCAGTGTGCGACCAATTAGCTTTAACTTTATATATTCAGGCTCCCTTGAGCCGGTGGAGTCGACGGACTCATGGTGTACGCCCTGCGCGCTACGAGAGGTACTAGACCTGATACGATTTTAGCAGCTTACACAGCAACCCCACACATTTTCCTACTCCCTGCTGACGAGAGGCAACTACCTTGAAACACGTGTCCAGGGATGGCACACGCCACGCATACTCGCACTCATGACTCGGGCATAGGCGTACCCGCCGACGCTGACCTCAGGGACCATTTTCATTGGGGGAACACGACTGGTAGGTGTAGCAGTGTGCGACCAATTAGCTTTAACTTTATATATTCAGGCTCCCTTGAGCCGGTGGAGTCGACGGACTCATGGTGTACGCCCTGCGCGCTACGAGAGGTACTAGACCTGATACGATTTTAGCAGCTTACACAGCAACCCCACACATTTTCCTACTCCCTGCTGACGAGAGGCAACTACCTCGAAACACGTGTCCAGGGATGGCACATGCCACGCATACTCGCACTCATGACTCGGGCATAGGCGTACCCGCCGACGCTGACCTCAGGGACCATTTTCATTGGGGGAACACGACTGGTAGGTGTAGCAGTGTGCGACCAATTAGCTTTAACTTTATATATTCAGGCTCCCTTGAGCCGGTGGAGTCGACGGACTCATGGTGTACGCCCTGCGCGCTACGAGAGGTACTAGACCTGATACGATTTTAGCAGCTTACACAGCAACCCCACACATTTTCCTACTCCCTGCTGACGAGAGGCAACTACCTCGAAACACGTGTCCAGGGATGGCACACGCCACGCATACTCGCACTCATGACTCGGGCATAGGCGTACCCGCCGACGCTGACCTCAGGGACCATTTTCATTGGGGGAACACGACTGGTAGGTGTAGCAGTGTGCGACCAATTAGCTTTAACTTTATATATTCAGGCTCCCTTGAGCCGGTGGAGTCGACGGACTCATGGTGTACGCCCTGCGCGCTACGAGAGGTACTAGACCTGATACGATTTTAGCAGCTTACACAGCAACCCCACACATTTTCCTACTCCCTGCTGACGAGAGGCAACTACCTCGAAACACGTGTCCAGGGATGGCACACGCCACGCATACTCGCACTCATGACTCGGGCATAGGCGTACCCGCCGACGCTGACCTCAGGGACCATTTTCATTGGGGGAACACGACTGGTAGGTGTAGCAGTGTGCGACCAATTAGCTTTAACTTTATATATTCAGGCTCCCTTGAGCCGGTGGAGTCGACGGACTCATGGTGTACGCCCTGCGCGCTACGAGAGGTACTAGACCTGATACGATTTTAGCAGCTTACACAGCAACCCCACACATTTTCCTACTCCCTGCTGACGAGAGGCAACTACCTCGAAACACGTGTCCAGGGATGGCACACGCCACGCATACTCGCACTCATGACTCGGGCATAGGCGTACCCGCCGACGCTGACCTCAGGGACCATTTTCATTGGGGGAACACGACTGGTAGGTGTAGCAGTGTGCGACCAATTAGCTTTAACTTTATATATTCAGGCTCCCTTGAGCCGGTGGAGTCGACGGACTCATGGTGTACGCCCTGCGCGCTACGAGAGGTACTAGACCTGATACGATTTTAGCAGCTTACACAGCAACCCCACACATTTTCCTACTCCCTGCTGACGAGAGGCAACTACCTCGAAACACGTGTCCAGGGATGGCACTCGCCACGCATACTCGCACTCATGACTCGGGCATAGGCGTACCCGCCGACGCTGACCTCAGGGACCATTTTCATTGGGGGAACACGACTGGTAGGTGTAGCAGTGTGCGACCAATTAGCTTTAACTTTATATATTCAGGCTCCCTTGAGCCGGTGGAGTCGACGGACTCATGGTGTACGCCCTGCGCGCTACGAGAGGTACTAGACCTGATACGATTTTAGCAGCTTACACAGCAACCCCACACATTTTCCTACTCCCTGCTGACGAGAGGCAACTACCTCGAAACACGTGTCCAGGGATGGCACACGCCACGCATACTCGCACTCATGACTCGGGCATAGGCGTACCCGCCGACGCTGACCTCAGGGACCATTTTCATTGGGGGAACATGACTGGTAGGTGTAGCAGTGTGCGACCAATTAGCTTTAACTTTATATATTCAGGCTCCCTTGAGCCGGTGGAGTCGACGGACTCATGGTGTACGCCCTGCGCGCTACGAGAGGTACTAGACCTGATACGATTTTAGCAGCTTACACAGCAACCCCACACATTTTCCTACTCCCTGCTGACGAGAGGCAACTACCTCGAAACACGTGTCCAGGGATGGCACACGCCACGCATACTCGCACTCATGACTCGGGCATAGGCGTACCCGCCGACGCTGACCTCAGGGACCATTTTCATTGGGGGAACACGAATGGTAGGTGTAGCAGTGTGCGACCAATTAGCTTTAACTTTATATATTCAGGCTCCCTTGAGCCGGTGGAGTCGACGGACTCATGGTGTACGCCCTGCGCGCTACGAGAGGTACTAGACCTGATACGATTTTAGCAGCTTACACAGCAACCCCACACATTTTCCTACTCCCTGCTGACGAGAGGCAACTACCTCGAAACACGTGTCCAGGGATGGCACACGCCACGCATACTCGCACTCATGACTCGGGCATAGGCGTACCCGCCGACGCTGACCTCAGGGACCATTTTCATTGGGGGAACACGACTGGTAGGTGTAGCAGTGTGCGACCAATTAGCTTTAACTTTATATATTCAGGCTCCCTTGAGCCGGTGGAGTCGACGGACTCATGGTGTACGCCCTGCGCGCTACGAGAGGTACTAGACCTGATACGATTTTAGCAGCTTACACAGCAACCCCACACATTTTCCTACTCCCTGCTGACGAGAGGCAACTACCTCGAAACACGTGTCCAGGGATGGCACACGCCACGCATACTCGCACTCATGACTCGGGCATAGGCGTACCCGCCGACGCTGACCTCAGGGACCATTTTCATTGGGGGAACACGACTGGTAGGTGTAGCAGTGTGCGACCAATTAGCTTTAACTTTATATATTCAGGCTCCCTTGAGCCGGTGGAGTCGACGGACTCATGGTGTACGCCCTGCGCGCTACGAGAGGTACTAGACCTGATACGATTTTAGCAGCTTACACAGCAACCCCACACATTTTCCTACTCCCTGCTGATGAGAGGCAACTACCTCGAAACACATGTCCAGGGATGGCACACGCCACGCATACTCGCACTCATGACTCGGGCATAGGCGTACCCGCCGACGCTGACCTCAGGGACCATTTTCATTGGGGGAACACGACTGGTAGGTGTAGCAGTGTGCGACCAATTAGCTTTAACTTTATATATTCAGGCTCCCTTGAGCCGGTGGAGTCGACGGACTCATGGTGTACGCCCTGCGCGCTACGAGAGGTACTAGACCTGATACGATTTTAGCAGCTTACACAGCAACCCCACACATTTTCCTACTCCCTGCTGACGAGAGGCAACTACCTCGAAACACGTGTCCAGGGATGGCACACGCCACGCATACTCGCACTCATGACTCGGGCATAGGCGTACCCGCCGACGCTGACCTCAGGGACCATTTTCATTGGGGGAACACGACTGGTAGGTGTAGCAGTGTGCGACCAATTAGCTTTAATAGAAGGTTTTAAGACTTTAGTTACATTATAAATCATTTGTTGATGGTACAATACTCATTTTAGAAATTGTGGTGTGTTCTAAGGTGATTTTACCATGTGAAAAAGCCTTCTGCTGTGATATCATGAACCGTGTTTGAGAGAAAACTATTTTCTCATGCTTTTCCCACAGAGGTTTGGAAGGTGATCTATAAGCTAAACTGAGAGCATATTTTCTGTAAATTCACATTATCTTTCTCAGTCATGTAAGAATGAAGTCTGACATTCTCAGTAAAACATGTACATCCAACAAGATCAGAGACTGTCAGTTGATTCCTTTGTGTTCTACTGCAGCTTCCCAGAGTGCTCTAAAGAACAACTAGAGCTCTAACAGTCTTACTTATGACAAAAGTATGGCACACCTGAAGCCATCTTGATTGGAATAAAGTGGTGACACTTAAAACATCTAATTTACAAAGGAACAAAATGAGGGGGTTCATTTTGCAATATAAATTATGATTAGTGCTGCAGAAAGAAAAACTAGGGCACATTTTGACTTCTGAAATCCTCTTTTATTTCATAAAAAAATTCTGACATGCAGACTGAAACATGCACTTTGAATACCAGCAGCAGACTTGCCTGGTGAGCAGTAGCTTTACTACAGTGATCTAATGAGCAACTAGAGTGCTAACATTCAGAATTTATGAAAAATGTGTGACACATCTGAATGTCTTCTTGATGGAATCAAAGTAAAAAACTGAAAGTATTTTCTACTGAGGAGACTGTAGTAAATGAGGAAATTAGGAAACTTCATAACAAATAAATCTTCCAAGATGGCCACCAGAGACAAAAGAGCCCAAATGTAGCCCAAATATCACCCAGATGTTGCCCAAGTATAGCCCAATGACAGAATGTCCCAGAGTGTTCTTAAGAACAACTAGAGCGCTTAATTTCTTACTTATGACAAAAGTATGGCACACCTGAAGCCATCTTGATTGGAATAAACTGGAAACACTTAAAACATTTAATTCAAAAAGGAACACAATGGGGGGGGGGGGGGGGTTCATTTTGCCATAGAAATTATGATTAGTGCTGAAGAAAGAAAAATGAGGGCACATTTTGAGTGACTTCTCAAATCCTCTTCTATTTCATTAAAAAATTCTGATATGCAGACTAAAACATGGACTTCTAATACTAGCAGCAGACTTCCGTGGTGAGCAGTAGCTTTACTACAGTGATCTAATGAGCAACTAGAGTGCTAACATTCAGAATTTATGGCAAATGTGTAACATATCTGAATACCTTCTTGATGGAATCAAAGTAAAAAACTGAAAGCATTTCCTACTGAGGAGACTGTAGTAAATGGGGAAATTAGGAAACTTCATAACAAATAAATCTTCCAAGATGGCCACCAGAGACAAATGTAGCCCAAATGTAGCCCAAATGTAGCCCAAATGTAGCCCAAATATCACCGAGATGAAGCCCAAATGTAGCCCAATGACAGAAGTGTGCAAAACACTTATTTTGTGTGTATTTGCAGTTTTATATAGTGCAGACTTGTCAGGCATTGGAGTGCTTTACACGAGCATCGGTTACATCACACAAGATCAAATTCATTTTGGTTGTAGACATGGGGAGATTAAGTGATTTGACCAGAATCACAGAATGTTGAGCTGAAGCAGAAACTCCAACCTGGTTCCCCAGTTGCAAAGTCTGCAGCTCTGGAAGTAACACCACACCCTCTCCCCTTGGATGCAACATGTAATCAAGTGGTCAACTGGATAAAAAAAACATAGAGATTACAAATAATTTAAAAGTTCTTTGTCGCTATTTGAAAACTCAGAAAATATGTCCTCATTTTAGTTTTTTAAAGCACTAACCATAATTTTGATGCAAATAAGACCCTCTCATATATGTAATTTCTAAAGGAAATGCTCTAGGCATTAAAGTTTTGATTACATCAAGATGACGTCAGGCGTTCCACACTTTTGTAATAAATATAGAATGTTAGCAATCTAGTTGTTCATTGGGATACTGTTGAGAGGCAGAGGCCAGGGGCACGGACTCTGAAAATTGAAGGCAGGTAGGAGAGTGCAGAGGCAACAATTTGACCACACTAGGAAGGCAGGAAGGGCAGTGGCAGCACAACAGACTATGGAGGGCAGTGGAAAGGGGGGCAGGGGCAACAAACCAACAATACAGGACTGGCAAGAGAGGCTGTGGCAATATAATAGACCATTGTGGGCAGAAGGAAGAGGCAGCGGTCATACAACCATACATGCCAACAGACCCGTTTCAGCCAGGAAACGTCCAATGTTTTTAAGCTCAAATGGGCTATACTTGATCTGTTTCCTGTCTACAATCTTCTCTTTTTCAATGTAACTCAAAGGGGAAAATCAATACACCAGTTGTTTTTCAAAATCTCCCTCTTACCAAGTTCAAAATGTTCGCAAGTATGGTACATTGGATCATGGTAGGCAGGAGGAATTGGAGTAGGGACATGGACTCGGATAACAGAGGACAGGAGGCCATGGAGAGGTGCACCAAACTGACCCTACAGGGCAGGCATCAGGGTTTGCAGCAGCACAATACACCACACAGGGCATGTGGGATGGGAGTGCAGCACAACAATCCATAGAAAGCAATAGGGAGGGGACAGGACCATGCACATAGACAACAGAGAACAGAGGGAAAGAGGCAATGGTAGCTAGCTGACCATAATGGACAGACATGAGAGAAAGCTGCAGCATAACAGACCATAAAGGGCAGGAGGAACGGATCATGGGCATTACAATGGAAAAGACAAGCCAGTAGGGAGGGACAGGGAGGGTCTGCACATGGAAACAGAGGGCTGGGTGCAAGGGGGCAGGGCAGGAGCAGCAAGATGACCATGGAGGTCAGGCAGGATGAGCACTAGAAACAAGACACACCATGGAGAGCAACAGTGAGACTATGATTGTATACATACAGACCATTGACGGAAGGTGGGAGCGGGTCGGGGGCAGCTAGCTGACCACACAGGGAAGGTGGGAGGGGCCATGGCTGCACAGAAGACCATGCATGGCAAGCGGAAGGGTTAGTGGCAGCACAATGGCTATGATGGGCAAGAAGGAGGGTGCAGGGGCATGCACAAAGGACCATGGAGGATAGAAGGGAGGGTCAGGACCTGGGCACAGACAAGTGAGATCAGGGGAAGGGGCCTCACAACAGACCGCACGGGGCAGGCAGGAGGAGCAGTTGCAGCACAGCAGACCAGGGAGGGCAGAAGGGTGTGGCAGTAAAATGGACCATGGAGGACAGGAGGAAGGGGATAGGGGCATGGCATGTGGACAGGCAGGGTGGAGGTGGCAGGGACAGGTTATAGTTATCTGACAATGCTAGGCAGGTGAGAGGGGAGTGGCAGCTCAACAGAACACTCAGAGTAGATAGGAGTAGCAGGTCCATGGAACATGGTGGGCAAAAAGGATGGAGCAGGGGCATGCACAAAGACATCGGAGGGCAGGGGGAAGGAGAATAGGGGCAGCAAGCTAAGCACAGAGGCTAAGCAGGAGGTCAATGATGGGCCATAGAATTGGGCAATGGAGGGCAGGAGGAGTGGACTGGTACATCATGCTAAATGGAGGGCAGTGGTAGCACATCAGACCATGCATGGCTGGAGGGAAGAGGCTAGTCCATGGATTCAGATAACAGAGGATAGGGAGGAGGTGGATGGGGCAGCAAGCTAACTGTTCAGAGAAGGTGGGTATTAGGAACTTTATTGTTTTTAAAATGTGTGTCTGTGCGAACTACTTAAAATATGAACAAGTATGCAGCATAATCTCACTTTTATTCAGGAAGAAGAGGACGTTTGTGACTGTGACTCCGGGCTCACTTGGCAGAAACACCCCCTGACCCTCCACCCTATCGCAAAATGTAATGCCCGTGAAAATGGTACGTGGACGCAGTGTTATATAGAACATAGTCCTGAGAGCACAATTGAAAATGAAAACTAGATATAGTATATGGTATAAACTATGCACCAAAAGGTTTGATATAAGATGAACCGGGGCGTGAAATATAATATGCAATACATTGTACGCAATGACAGATTCATTGGAGAGTGCGAGATAGCGCAGGCACTAGCGCGTGCCTTGTGATATGCGCCTTGGAGTGTAATATGCACAGGGCAGTGTTGTGTAACCTAACTAGTCTCTAAAGTTGAAATATAAAATATGTGCTTGGGAGTGTAACGTTGCATATGCACTGTGACAAAGATATGGATCCCAGATTGTAATATGTATGGCATAGCACTGTGCGTTATAACATAGGCATCGAGGAAGGCACGTTAGATGGGGCAATAAAACCCGTGCGAAGGCAAGTGTGGCATGACATATTCACGGGGTGGTGTTACAGTGCACATGGGTAAGATAGTGTCATAGCATACGCACTAGCTGGTGGAATACAACACAGAGGTGTGTGGCACTCGGCGGGCACTGGTTGGTGTAACACAGCATTGGGCTCAGCCAGGAGCACGCTGTGACTCTCAAGTGAGGTTCGTCTCCTTTCCAGAGAGTAAAATAAAAAGTATTACACATCCGGCGGTGGATGTGTGTTTTATTAACCGTGAGGGCGGTTTCTTGCATAGTTTGGACAAATTTTTGTCGAAGCCCCTCTAAATGGCGTGTGTATTAAATGTGCCCATCAATAGCTACCCATGTTTGTATAAATAAACAACAAGGGTGTCTACTTGGCGAGTACCCACCGGCGGGAGAGCCGGGATTAGGCACGGTAGGGCGTCAGACACGTCAGAGCTTCACTAGCGGTGAAATTACATTCCACGTGGATTCATTGTATGCATAGTCGCCTTTTAATGAATATCACGCAAATCGTCATTGTGATAGGTACATACGGTTTGTCCAGCATGTCCTAGGTGTTTCTATAAATATATATATTTTTAAAATAAAAAAAACAAAGGCCGGCCCCGGGGGATGGGGTCCCTGGGGCCATAAGTGGCCTGAGGAGGGGGGCAACGCAGCCCTCCTCCAAAAGAATTTAAAAAAAAAAGGCCATGACCCAGGGGTTGCGGTCCCCGGGGCCGATTAAGGCCTTGGGAGGGCCAAATTAATTTTTTTCAACAAAAAAAATTAGGGTGCTGGCCCTGGGGGATGGGGTCCCCAGGACCAATAAATTAGAAAAAGAAGGGGGGCCACACAGCCCTCCTTCTTAAAAAATAAAATAAATAAAAGACCGGCATTGTGCCGGAGGCCACGCCCCCTCCTTGCAGCACTCTGCAAACGTGCTCCCTGGCCAGTTGTAAGTTAGGGAATTAATTCCCCTTTAATACTGAGGGTCCCTGAGGGCCAACTAGCCCAACAGGTATCTCCAGTATGCGCCAGGGAGCTGCGTTGCAGACAGGTGTTCTGAGGCCATGCCCCGTTTTACACCTCTATGCAACGCAGCTCTGTGGTGCTTACTGGAGGTACCTAGTGGTCTAGTTGGACCCTGGGGACCCTTAGGATTCAAGGGGACCTAATCTCTCAACTTAGAACGGCCACAGGGTGCGTTTACACAGTGGTGAAGGGAGGGGACGGGGCCTGAGGTGACGTGTGCAAACACGCCCTGTGGCGCGTTTTAAGTTGGGGAAATAATTCCCTTTCAATCCTGAGGGACCCTGGGGGCCAACTAGCCCACCAGGTGCTTCCAGTAAGCGCCACTGATCTGCGTTGCAGAGAGGTGGTGCAGGCCGTGCCCCTTTTTACAACTCTCTGCAATGGCGCTTACTGGACGTACCTAGTGGGCTATTTTGCCCCTAGGGAGAGTCAGGATTCATGGGGACTTAATCTCCCAACTTAAAAAACTGCCACAGGCCGTGTTTACACAGTGGGGAAGGGAGGGAACGGGGTCTGAGGTGACATGTGCAAACACGACCTATGGCGCATTTTAAGTTGGGGAAATAATTCCCCTTCAATCCTGAGGGCCCCTGGGGGCTAACTAGCCCACCAGGTGCTTCCAGTAAGCGCCACTGAGCTGCGTTGCAGAGAGGTGGTCCAGGCCATTCCACTTTTTACACCTCTCTGCAACGTAGCTCTGTGGCGCTTTACTGGAGGTACCTAGTGGGCTAGTTGGACCCTAGGGACCCTCTGGATTCAAATGAACTTAATCTCCCAACTAAAAATGGCCACAGGGCGTGTTTACACAGTGGGGAAGGGAGAAGACGGGGCCTGAGTTAACATGTGCCAACATGCCCTGTGGCACGTTTTAAGTTGGGGAATTAATTCCCCTTCAATCCTGAGGGACCCTGGGGGCCAACAAGCCCACCAGGTGCTTCCAGTAAGCGCCACTGCGCTGCGTTGCAGAGAGGTGGTCTAGTTCATGCCCCTTTCTACATCTCTCTGCAACGCAGCTCTGTGGTGCTTACTGGAGGTACCTAGTGGTCTAGTTGGACCCTAGGGACCCTCAGGATTCAAGAGGACTTAATCCCCCAACTTAAAACGGCCACAAGGCTTGTTTACACAGTAGGGAAGGGAGGGGACGGGGCCTGAAGTGACGTTTTCAAATACGCCGTCAGGCGCATTTTAAGAGGTAGTTTTAATCCCCTGCCCTATTATATACTAGGGGCTTACAGAGGAGGTTATGCTAATCACAGGGGGACTCCAACGCATAGTGTTTCCTAGTGTATGTTGGTGTTTTCACAGTATTCTGAGAGTCTTTTAACATAGCACTGGCTCTAGGACTGGTTAGTCAAACTCAGTTACCACCAGTATCCGTCTGAAAAAGTTGAGGGTACAGGATGATTTTGCAACAAGGCTTCTTTCTGCTCTTCTTTTTGTTCTTTCTGCATGTTATCCTTCTTCCTGCACTTTTCTTCGTCTTTGAGGACTTCTGTTGCTTCTTTCTGCATTTCCTTTTTTTTTCTTTCTGTGCGTTTTTTCTTCTTTCTTCACATGATATTAGCATTTAAAAAACCTTTGAAATTCACTGAAAAAACCATAGGTTTCAGGCACGTTATAGTTAGGAATTAGCATTTAAAAAACCTTAGAAATTCACTGAAAAAACCATAAGTTTCAGGGGCGTTATAGTTAGCTGGACTTTTCACTCATACAAAACCATTGAAATTCCCCCGTTATAGTTAGTTCAGCAAACTATAACTCGCGCGCCCGCAATGCACTGCTGATGATGTTACATATTACATCACTCATGACATGGTCAGTGACATCACTCATGACATCACTGATGACATCTCAAATGACATCACTGATGACATCACTGATGACATCATCCTTGTGATAGAGTGGCAGACCTCGTCTCCCCCTAATATAACCTTTGATACACACATTCAAAAATAGAAACTAAAATTTTCAAAACAATGGACATACCAATACCAGTTACAACAACCTATTCAGTAATTCTAAGATCCACATACACATCCACTCATTCACCAACAGTTCTATACAGTCACTCATACATGTACTCACTCATCATATGTACTCATACACCTATACATCCTGTTACACAACGCCACTCATCCATAGAGTTACTCAAACACATAGTCACTCATGCTAATAAAGAATCAAACATCCATTTACTTGCATATACAGTTATACACACACCACCACACTTTCTTCTACAGAAACTTACACATACTTAGTCTTTTAAATAATCACTTATAGAAACACATACTTATTCATACAGGAACTCTTTCAATCTCTCACTCTCACATATGTTCACTTATATACAACAATAGTCACATATACTAGTTTAAAACATATGTAGTTACTCATAAAGACACTGTTGAGACAGTCATTCACTCACTAACACACCCATGCACACACTCATCCACCCATACAGTCCTGCACACATGCTGTCTTCAACACATACAAACAGTGAGTCACTCATTCATGCACCTATGCACTACGTAATACCCCCCACCAAACCATACAGACACTCAGACACTCATACTGATACTCAAAAAAACAACTAATAACCTATATAGACACTCATGTAGCTACTCACCAACCCATGCAGCCACTTATACAGATATTTACATATTTAAACATTACTCACTAAGCCATGTATTCACTAAGATACACTTAATCATTCAGTTATACAATCAATTTTTCAAAAACAAATCATCCATTTAGACACTTATATACCCATTTATTCTTCCATCGACCTTGAGATATACATATATAAAACATATGTAATTTTCCGAAAAACACACACACACTGGATGATGTCATCAGTGATGTCATCATTGATGTCATTTGAGATGTCATCAGTGATGTCACTGACCATGTCATGATGTTATATGTGATGTCATCAGTAGTGCATTGCGGGCGCGCAAGTTATATATATATATACATATACATATATAGATATATTATCTACTGGCGGTCGCCAGTAGATAGTTATAGTTAGGACCCTGTTTCCATAGGAAATCCGCAACATTCTATTTGGAATAACTTTGGCGCCGGTCGATGAATCCTCGCGAAATTTTCAAAATAGGTGGGGCGCTACGCTCCGCTCCTACCCTGAAAGTCTCGGGGGGATTCGTCAAGCGGGGGCTGAGAAAAAAGGGGGGTCCCAAAACGCGTTTTTCCCATGCATTTTTCCATAGGACCTTTAGACACAGCTACAGCCCGAACGGCTGAACAGAGTTACTTGAAATTTGGCAGAGAGGTAGTCCTCAGGTCAAGGAAGTGCCTTTTGTAGGTCTGGTGTAAATCTGTTCAGTAGTTCCTGAGAAAATAGCATTTAAATCAATATATATATGTGGGCGGAGCCTAACCACACATCTCATCCTGAGATCTGATTGGCTGTCAGCACTTCATCCAAGAAGTGTTGGCAGCCATCTTGGGACCAATATACATGATAGCACCTCATTATAAAGCATTGCAGTTAATAGAAGATTTTAAGACATTAGTTACATTATAAATCATTTGTTGATGGTACCATACTCATTTTAGGAATTGTGGTATGTTCTAAGGTGATTTCACCATGTGAAAAAGCCTTCTGCTGGGATATCATGATTGAGAGAAAAATATTTTCTCATGCTTTTACCACAGAGGTTTGGAAGGTGATCTATAAGCTAAACTGAGAGCTTATTTTCTGTAAATTCACATTATCTTTCTCAGTCATGTGAGAATGAAGTCTGACATTCTCAGTAAAACATGTACATCCAACAAGGGCAGAGACTGTCAGTTGATTCCTTTGTGTTCTACTGCAGCTTTCCAGAGTGTTCCAAAGAACTACTAGAGCGCTAACCGTCCTACTTATGATAAATGTATGGCACACCTGAAGCCATCTTGCTTGGATTAAAGTGGTAACTCTTAAAACATTTAATTTAAAAAGGAACAAAATGAGGGGCTTCATTTTTCCATAAAAAGTATGATTAGTGTTGCAGAAAGAAAAATTAGGGCACATTTTGAGTGACTTCTCAAATCCTGGCATGCAGACTGAAACATGCACTTTCAATACCAGCAGCAGTTTTCCCTGGTGAGCAGTAGCTTTACTACAGTGATCTAATGAGCAAAAAGAGTGCTAACATTCTGATTTTATGGCAAATGTGTGACACATTTGAATGCCTTCTTGATGGAATCAAAGTAAAAAACTGAAAGTATTTCCTACTGAGGAGACTGCAGTAAATGAGGAAATTAGGAAACTTCATAACAAATAAGTCTCCCAAGATGGCCACCAGAGACAAAAGAGCCCAAATGTAGCCCAAATATCACCCAGATGTAGCCCAAGTATAGCCCAATGACAGAATGTCCAAGAATGTTCTTAAAAACAACTAGAGCACTTACTGTCTTCATTATGACAAAAGTATGGCACACCTGAAGCCATCTTGATTGGAATAAACTGGTACCACTTAAAACATTTAATTTAAAAAGGAACACAATGAGGGGGTTCATTTTGCCATAGAATTTATGATTAATGCTGAAGAAAGAAAATGAGGGCACATTTTGAGTGACTTCTCAAATCCTCTTCTATTTCATTAAAAAATTCTGACATGCAGACTGAAACATGCACTTTTAATACCAGGAGCAGACTTCCATGGTGAACAGTAGTTTTACTACAGTGATCTAATGAGCAACTAGAGTGCTAACATTCAGAATTCATGGCAAATGTGTGACATATCTGAATACCTTCATGATGGAATCAAAGTAAAAAACTGAAAGCATTTCCGACTGAGGAGACTGCAGTACATGAGGAAATTAGGAAACTTCATAACAAATAAATC
This sequence comes from Triturus cristatus, assembly GCF_964204655.1. Classification (NCBI taxonomy): domain Eukaryota; kingdom Metazoa; phylum Chordata; class Amphibia; order Caudata; family Salamandridae; genus Triturus; species Triturus cristatus. Next base: position 26,201,744 of record NC_140593.1, on the reverse strand, counting down.
TCCCAAGATGGCCACCGGAGACAAAAGAGCCCAAATGTAGCCCAAAATCACCCAGATATAGCCCAAATATAGCCCAATGACAGAAGTGTGCAAAACACTTATTATTTTGTGTTTTTGCAGTGTTATATAGTGCAGACTTGTCAGGTATTGGAGTGCTTTACATGAGCATTGGTTACATCACACAAGAACAAATTCATTTTGGTTGTAGACATGGGGAGACTAAGTGATTTGACCAGAATCACAGAATGTCGAGCTGAAGCAGAAACTTCAACCTGGTTCCCCAGTTGCAAAGTCTGCAGTTCTGGAAGTAACACCACATCCTCTCCCCTAAGTGCAACATTTAATCAAGTTGTCAACTAGATAAAAAAACATAAAGATAACAAATAATTTAAAAGTGCTTTGTCGCTATTTGAAAACTCAGAAAATATGTCCTTATTTTAGTCTTTTAGAGCACTAACCATAATTTTGATGCCAATAAGACCCTCTCGTATATGTAATTTCTAAAGGAATGCTCTAGGTATTACAGTTTTGATTACATCAAGATGATGTCAGGCGTTCCACACTTTTGTAATAAATATAGAATGTTAGCAATCTAGTTGTTCATTAGGATACTGTTGAGAGGCAGAGGCCAGGGGCACGGACTCTGAAAATTGAAGGCAGGTAGGAGGGTGCAAAGGCAACAATTTAACCACACTGAGCAGGCAGGAAGGGCCGTGGAAGCACAACAGACTATGGAGGGCAGTGGAAAGGGGGGCAGGGGCAACAAACTAACAATACAGGACTTGCAAGAGAGGCTGTTGGAGGGAAGATCTATTACGGGTCAAGGAAGCTAGGGGTGGTCCCCAGAGCCCCGGGAGCCACCACAGAACTGAGCAGGAGAGTGAGTCAGGGACAAAAGGGGCACCTTAATTTGAGCCGGGGTGCCTAGGAACGCTTGCTCCAAAAATGAAGAAAACAGACATATGAGACATGGAATTGGAGGCAGAATACAATGGCAGTTTAATTAGAAGATGCAACTTCAAAGAAACCGCAGAATAGAGACATAAAGTACAAAATACAGAATCCAGATAATCATACAGCTGTCATGATATTCTCTGTATCTCAATTAATGGACTGACAGAGAGAGAGAGAAAACACATCTATAAATGCATCATGAGAAACAAGTTACACCAAGGAAAATGTTACCTAGGGATACTCACATTTACTCTTAGAGCAAGCATTCCTGCAATTACAATACAACATCTTTTAAATGCAAAAGTAAAGAGAACAATGGTTAAACATAACATGACATTTCATATAGGTAAAATAGAATAAGATACTTCAAGCAAAGCAGAGCAAGACATTTTAAGCAAAGGAAGACAAGAGCTCCCAGTTCTTGGGGAAAACCTGCACAGCCTGTTAACCTACATACAGACGGCGAGGTTGTCCGTCGATATCTGTGGGTGCTCCCTTTTTATATCATTTTGTGGGCTCCTTTGCACGCTACATCTACCTACGTATGCTACCCAAAAGCTTCGTCTGCAGATTTTACCAGACATTTCGTCATTTACCCACTTAATGCTGACAATGGACTGGGTGAAAAGGTCAGTCTCTCAGGCCAATCGCTTATCGTAAGTTCCATAGAGCAAGCAGAAAATAATGGGTATTGTACAGGAATTCAATATATTCATGTATAAAATCTCCTCAGTTCTCCTAACTTGACGCTCTGCGGTTGCCACTTCCTTAAAAGCGGGAAACCTGCCCAGGAAGCAAGTACCAGTCCAGGATGCAGCCTACTGTATGTCGACAGCTTCAGGGGGATGTTGAACTTTGATACCGAGCACGGAGCACTCGGGTAGGGTGGGGGCTACTAGTTTGGAGCAGAAGGCCTCGCAGACCTGCCTTCAGACTGCTATACACTAAAATTGCAGAGCTATGGTCAATTTAACAAAGAGGCCTACATATTGAACAGAAGGGCCTACACAGGTGTTTTATGCTGGCTGAGTGGTAAGGATGTCTCAGGATAATTATATAGCAACACAGGACCCGCTGGTCAATTTAATACGGCCTACAAATGCGGCTGGCAGGGCAAGGACAAGGGTCTCATACTTCAGGTGTGGACAGAACGGGCCAGGGGCCCCCTGTGATACAAAATCTACCCTCCTTCTAGGCTGTGGCAATGTAATAGACCATTGTGGGCAGAAGGAAGAGGCAATGGTAGTACAACCATACATGCCAACAGACCCGATTCAGCCAGGAAACGTCCAATGTTTTTAAGCTCAAATAGGCTTTATTTGATCTGTCTCCTGTCTACAATATCCTCTTTTTCAATGTAACTCAAAGGGGAAAATCAATACCCCAGTTTTTTTTCAAAATCTCCCTCTTACCAAGTTCAAAATGTTCGCAAGTATGGTACATTGGATCATGGAAGGAAATGGGATAGGGACATGGACTTGGATAACAGAGGACAGGAGAGACATGGAGAGGTGCACCAAACTGACCCTGCAGGGCAGGCATCAGGGTTTGCAGCAGCACAATACACCACACAGGGCATGCAGGACGGGAGTGCAGCACAACAATCCATAGAAAGCAAGAGGGAGGGGACAGGACCATGCACATGGACAACAGAGAACAGAGGGGCAAGAGGCAATGGTAGCTAGCTGACCATAATGGACAGACAGGAGAGAAGGCTGCAGCATAACAGACCATAAAGGGCAGGAGGGACGGATCAGGGGCATTACAATGGAACAGACAAGCCAGGAGGGAGGGAGTAGGGGTCTGCACATGTAAACAGAGGGCTGGGGGCAAGGGGGCAGGGCAGGAGCAGCAAGATGGCCATGGAGGTCAGGCAGGATGGGCACTAGAAGCAAGACACAACATGAAGAGCAACAGTGAGACTGTGATGGCATACACACAGACCATGGAGGGAAGGTGGGAGGGGGTCAGGGGCAGCTAACTGACCACACAGGGAAGGTGGGAGGGGCCATGGCAGCACAGAAGACCATGCATGGCAAGTGGGAGGGTTAGTGGCAGCACAATGGCTATGATGGGCAAGAAGGAGGGTGCAGGGGCATGCACAAAGGACGATGGAGGATAGAAGGGAGGGTCAGGACCTGTGCACAGACAAGAAAGTTCAGGGGAAGGGGCCTCACAACAGACCACACGGGGCAGGCAGGAGGAGCAGTTGCAGCACAACAGACCAGGGAGGGCAGAAGGGTGTGGCAGTACAATGGACCATGTAGGACAGGAGGAAGAGGATAGAGGCATGGCATGTGAACAGGCAGGGTGGAGGTGGCAGGGACAGGTTACAGTCATCTGACAATGCTAGGCAGGTGGGAGGGGAGTGGCAGCTCAACAGAACACTCAGAGTAGATAGGAGTGGCAGGTCCATGGGACATGGTGGGCAAAAAGGATGGAGCAGGGGCATGCACAAAGACATCGGAGGGCAGGGGGAAGGAGAATAGGGGCAGCAAGCTAAGCACAGAGTTTAAGCAGGAGGTCAATGATGGGGCATAGAATTGGGCAATGGAGGGCAGGAGGAGTGGACTGGTACATCATACTAAATTGAGGGCAGTGGCAGCACATCAGACCATGCATGGCAGGAGGGAGGAGGCTAGTCCATGGATTCACACAACAGAGGATAGGGAGGAGGGGGATGGGGCAGCAAGCTAACTGTTCAGAGAAGGTGGGTATTAGAAACTTTATTGTTTTTAAAACATTTTGTCTGTGCAAACTACTTAAAATATGAACAAGTATGCAGCATAATCTCACTTTTATTCAGGAAGAAGAAGACGTTAGTGACTGTGACTCCGGGCTCACTTGGCAAAAACACCCCCTGACCCTCCACCCCCTATCGCAAAATGTAATGCCCGTGAAAAGGGTAGGTGAACACAGTGTTATATAGAACATAGTCCTGAGAGCACGATTGAAAATGAAAACTAGATATAGTGTATGGTATAAACTATGCACCAAAAAGTGTGATATAAGATGAACCAGGCGTGAAATATAATATGCAATACATTGTGCGCAATGACAGATTCATTGGAGAGCGCGAGATAGCACAGGCACTAGCGCGTGCTATGCGATATGCGCCTTGGAGTGTAATATGCACAGGGCAGTGTTGTGTAACCTAACTAGTCTCTAAAGTTGTAATATAAAATATGTGCTGGGGAGTGTAACGTTGCATATGCACTGTGACAAAGATATGGATCCCAAATTGTTATTTGTATGGCATAGCACTGTGCGTTATAACATAGGCATCGAGGAAGGCACGTTAGATGGGGCAATATAACCCGTGCGAAGACAAGTGTGGCATGACATTTTCACGGGTTGGTGTTACAGTGCACATGGGCTAGAGAGTGTCATAGCATATGCACTAGCTAGTGGAATACAATACAGAGGTGTGTGGCACTCGGCAGGCAATGGTGGGTGTAACACAGCATTGGGCTCTGTCAGGAGCGCGCTGTGACTCGCAAGTGATGTTCGTCCCCTTTCCAGAGAGTAAAATAAAAAGTATTACACATCCGGCAGTGGATGTGTGTTTTATTAACTGTGAGGGGGGTTTCTTGCATAGTTTTGGTCGAATTTTTGTCGAATCCCCTTTGAATGGCTTGGTGTGCATGTGTATTAAATGTGCCCGTCAATAGCTACCCATGTTTGTATAAATAAACGACAAGGGTGTCTACCGGGATTAGGCACGGTAGAGCATCAGACATGTCAGAGCTTCACTAGTGGTGTAAATACATTCCACGTGGATTAATTGCATGCATAGTCGCCTTTTAATGAATATCACGCAAATCGTCATGGTGATAGGTACGTACGGTTTGTCCAGCATGTCCTAGGTGTGTCTATAAATATATATTTTTTTAAAATAATAAAAAACAGTGGCCGGCCCTGGGGATTGGGGTCAAAAAAATATAATAGGAAGACAGGCCCTGGGGGATGGGGTCATCAGGGCCAATAAATTAGAATAAGAAGGGGAACCACACAGCCCCCCTTCTTAAAAAAATAAAATAAATAAAAGACTGGCATCGTGCCGGAGGCCATGCCCCCTCCATGCAGCACTCTGCAAACGCGCCCCCAACAGGCATCTCCAGTATGCACCAGGGAGCTGCGCTGCAGACAGGTGTTCTGAGGCCAAGCCCCTTTTTACACCTCTCTGCAATGCAGCTCTGTGGCGCTTACTGGAGGTACCTAGTGGTCTAGTGTGACCCTAGGGACCCTTAGGATTCAAGGGGACTTAATCTCTCAACTTAGAACAGCCACAGGGCGCGTTTACACAGTGGTGAAGGGAGGGGACGGGGCCTGAGGTGACGTGTGCAAACACGCACCATGGCACGTTTTAAATTGGGGATATAATTTCCCTTCAATACTGAGGGCCCCTGGGGGCTAACTAGCCCACCAAGTGCTTCCAGTAAGCGCCACTGAGCTGCATTGCAGAGAGGTGGTCCAGGCCGTGCCACTTTTTACACCTCTCTGCAACGCAGCTCTGTGGCACTTACTGGAGGTACCTAGTGGGCTAGTTGGACCCTAGGGACCCTCAGGACTCAAATGAACTTAATCTCCCAACTAAAAACGGACACAGGGCGTGTTTACACAATGGTGAAAGGAGGGGACGGGGCCTGAGTTAACGTGTGCAAAAACGCCCTGTGGCCTGTTTTAAGAGGTAGTTTTAATCCCCATGCCCTATTATATACTAGGGGCTTATAGAGGAGGTAAGGCTAATCACAGGGGGACCCCAACGCATAATGTTCCCTAGTGTATGTAGGTGTTTTCACTGTATTCTAAGTGTCTTTTAACATAGCACTGGCTCTAGGACTGGTTAGTCAGACTCAGTTACCACCAGTATCCGTCTGAAAAAGTTGAGGGTACAGGATGATTTTGCAACAAGGCTTCTTTCTGCTCTTCTTTTTGTTCTTTCTGCACGTTATCCTTCTTCCTGCTCTTATCTTCGTATTTGAGGACTTCTGTTGCTTCTTTCTGCACTTCTTTTGTTTCTTTCTGTGCATTTTTTCTTCTTTCTTCACATGTCCTATCTCTGTAGGCATAGTTAGAAATTAGCATTTAAAAAACCTTTGAAATTAACAGAAAAAACCATAGGTTTCAGGCACGTTATAGTTAGGAATTAGCATTTAAAAAACCTCAGAAATTCACTGAAAAAACCATAGGTTTCAGGGGTGTTATAGTTAGCTGGACTTTTCACTTGTACAAAACCATTGAAATTCCCCCGTTATAGTTAGTTCAGCTAACTATAACTCGCGCGCCCGCAATGCACTGCTGATGACATCACATATTACATCACTCATGACATGGTCAGTGACATCACTCATGACATCACTGATGACATCTCAAATGACATCACTGATGACATCATCCTTGTGATAGAGTGGCAGACCTCCTCTCACCCTAATATAACCTTTGAAACACACACTCAAAAATAGACTAAAATTTTCAAAACAATGGACATACCAATACCAGTTACAACAACCTCTTCAGTAATTCTAAGATCCACATACACATCCACTCATTCACCAACAGTCCAATACAGTCACTCATACATGTACTCACTCATCATAGGTACTCATACACCTAAACATCCTGTTACACAATGCCACTCATCCATAGAGTTACTCACACACATAGTCACTCATGCTAATAAAGAATCAAACATACATTTACTTGCATATACAGTTATACACACACCACCACACTTACTTCTACGGAAACTTACACATACTTAGTCTTTTAAAAAATCACTTATAGAAACACATACTTATTCATACAGGAACTCTTTCAATCTCTCACTCTCACATATACTCACATATATACACCAATAGTCACATATACTAGTTTAAAACATATGTAGTTACTCATAAAGACACTATTGAGATAGTCATTCACTCACTAACACACCCATACACACACTCATCCACCGATACAGTCCTGCACACATACTGTGTTCAACACATACAAACAGTGAGTCACTCATTCATGCACCTATGCACTACGTAATACCCCCACCGAACCATGCAGACACTCAGACTGATACTCAAAAAACCAACTAATAACCTATATAGACACCCATGTAGCTACTCACCAACCCATGCAGCCACTTATACACAAAGTGAGAGACTGATACAGATATTTACATATTTAAACATTACTCACTAAGCCATGTATTCACTATGATACACTTAATCAGTCAGTTACACAATCAATTTTTCAAAAACAAATCATCCATTTAGACACTTATATACCCATTTATTCTTCCATCGACCTTGAGATATACATATATAAAACATATTTAATTTTCAGAATAACACACATTCACTGGATGATGTCATCAGTGATGTCATCAGTGATGTCATTTGAGATGTCATCAGTGATGTCATGAGTGATGTCACTGACCATGTCATGAGTGATGTAATATGTGACGTCATCAGCAGTGCATTGCGGGCGCGCGAGTTATAGTTAGCTGAACTAACTATAACGGGGGAACTTCAATGGTTTTGTACAAGTGAAAAGTCCAGCTAACTATAACACCCCTGAAACCTATGGTTTTTTCAGTGATATATATATATATATATATGTTTACACAAGGGCTCCATATTACCAAGGGCGCTGACCCTGCAGGGCGGGCTCAGTGTACAGGAACAGAGAATCCTGCTGATGTAGGGATGCTATGAAGAACAAGTAGAGCCCAACGCCGACTGAAATGCAGCGGACTTTATTCGTCAATGCGTGGCAGACAGGGAAAACACTGATTCCTCCTTACGCATTTCAGCATTTTACCTTGGTCACAGGTGAGTGTCTTTTATATTCCAAGTGGTCACATGGCCCATAATGCTCGACTACATGCCCCAGGATACAATAAAATAAATCTTTCAGCAAGTGGCATGGCGCAATGTTTCATCTTGCTTCAATACCGTAATTCAAACACCAAATGTCACTGAGAGTAAATGTCATAATTACAAAGTTCAAACTGTGAAAAATAAAAATTAAAATTGCGAAGTGCATATAGTTCTGTTGACCACGCTCTTGTAATTGCTGGAATGCAAAGTTGCCAGAGAGAGGATTACCTCTCTCATCTCCCTTTCTCACTGACGCTTTTTACCCCAAATCGCATTTGAAATCCAATGGCTGGTTTGTCAGAAGAGCGGGTCATGCCCCCTTCCATTAAATGTTTACACAAGGGCTCCATTTTACCGGGGGCCCCCGACCCTGCAGGGTGGGCTCAGTGAACAGTAATGGAGAATCCTTCTGATGTAGGGATGCTACGAAGAACAAGTAGAGCCCAACTCCGACTGAAATACAGCTGACTTTATTCGTCAATGCATGGCAGACAGGGAAAACACTGATTCCTCCTTACGCATTTCAGCATTTTGCGTTGGTCACAGGTGAGTGTCCTTTATATTCCAAGTGGTCACATGGCCCATAGTGCTCAACTACAGGCCCCAGGATGCACTACAATAAATCTTCCAGCAAGTGGCATGGCACAATATTTCATCTTGCTTCAATAGCGTAATTCAAACACAAAATGTCACTGAGAGTAAATGCCATAATTTCAAAGTGTAAACTATGAAGAAAAAAAAAAATTGCAAAGTGCATATAGTTCTGTTTACCACGCTCTTGTAATTGCTGGAATGCAAAGTTGCCAGAGAGAGGATTACCTCTCTCATCTCCTTTTCTAACTGACTTTTTTTCCCCCAAATCGCATTGGAAATCCAGTGGCTGGTTCGTCAGAAGAGAGGGTCATGCCCCCTTCCATTAAATGTTTACCCTATGGCTCCATTTTACCAGGGGCCCACGAACCTGCAGGGCCGGCTCAGTGAACAGGAACGGAGAATCCTGCTAATGTAGGGATGCTAAGAAGGACAAGTAGAGCCCAACGCTGACTGAAATACAGCGGACTTTATTCGTCAATGCATGGCAGACAGGGAAAACACTCATTCCTCCTTAAGCATTTGAGCATTTTGCCTTGGTCACAGGTGAGTGTCCTTTATATTCCAAGTTGTCACATGGCCCATAGTGCTCCACTATAGTCCCAAGGGTGTACTACAATTAATTTTTCAGCAAGTGGCATGATGCAATATTTCATCTTGCTTCAATGCGTTATTCAAACACCAAGGTGCCAATTACGATCCTGGAAAAATTTTCCCCAACCGAATTGAATCTGGACTTTTTACCGTACAAATGGCAAAAGCGCCGTACAAATTGCCAAGTACGATTTGTATGGGAAAAAGTCCATACGAATCGCGTCGGGAGAATTCACCCACACGTCCTCGGGTCGGAAAACGTGTCCGACACGTCCCCGGACGATTTTACGTACAAATGTGAAAAGTGAAGTCAGAGCGCGCAAGCACGATCCGTACGGGGCGTCCGATGTTACAACCGTATGGAAAAAACACCGTACGGACCGAACTCCCACCCGTGTATGGACACCAGTGAATGTACGGACCGAACTCCCACCCGTGTATGTATGCCAGTGTATGTACGGACCGTACCCCCACCCCAACAGTCAATGTACGGACCGTACCCCCACCCGCGTATGTATGGAGCGTACCCCCACCCCAACCATGTATGTAGGGACTGTACCCCCACCCGTGTATGTACACCAGTGTACAGACCCTACCCCCACCCCAACAGTCAATGTACGGACCGTACCCCCACCCGCGTATGTATGGAGCATACCCCCACCCCAACCGTGTATGTAGGGACTGTACCCCCACCCGTGTATGTACACCAGTGTACGGACCGTACCCCCTCCCCAACAGTGTACGTACGGAGCGTACCCCAACCCGTGTATGTACGCCAGTGAATGGACCGTACCCCCATCCCAACAGTCAATGTACGAACCGTACCCCCACCCGTGTATGTACACCAGTGTACGGACCCTACCCCCACCCCAACAGTGTACGTACGGAGCGTACTCCAACCCGTGTATGTACGCCAGTGAACGGACCGTACCCCCACCCCACCAGTCAATGTACGGACCATACCCCCACCCGTGTATGTACACCAGTGTACGGACCCTACCCCCACCCCGACAGTGTACGTACGGAGCGTACCCCAACCCGTGTATGTACGCCAGTGAACGGACCGTACCCCCACCCCAACAGTCAATGTACGAACCGTACCCCCACCCGTGTATATACACCAGTGTACGGACCCTACCCCCACCCCAACAGTGTACGTACGGAGCGTACCCCAACCCGTGTATGTACGCCAGTGAACCGACCGTACCCCCACCCCAACAGTCAATGTACGGACCGTGCCCCCACCCGTGTATCTACACCAGTGTACGGACCCTACCCCCACCCCAACAGTGTACGTACGGAGCATACCCCAACCCGTGTATGTACGCCAGTGAACGGATCGTACCCCCACCCCAACAGTCAATGTACGGACCGTACCCCCACCCGTGTATGTACACCAGTGTACGAACCCTACCCCCACCCCAACAGTGTACGTACGGATCGTACCCCAACCCGTGTGTGTACGCCAGTGAACGGACCGTACCCCCACCCCAACAGTCAATGTACGAACCGTACCCCCACCCGTGTATGTACACCAGTGTACGGATCCTACCCCCACCCCAACAGTGTACGTACAGAGCGTACCCCAACCCGTGTATGTACGCCTCATGCGGTAACTTGTATTGTCGCATTCGTGGTAGTACCACTCCTGCTTTCAATGTAACTCGATAGGGTGTAATGTTCATGCAGCCAACATCCGTAGGGCCTTGTGCCCATAGATGTACTGGTAAAGTCTGTAGTCGGGGATCCATGTCTCTAGACACATAGTGACCTTTAAAATCACGCAAAAACAACCTTACTCCTTCCGGAGAACAACATATTATGGCTCCTAGTGCTTTCAGAGTTTTAATTCCTAACAGATTTTCTGGGCATGATTTAGTAAGCAATAAATCTGTAGTTCGTGTCAAAGGTCCTAACGTAAGTGGTAGAGGCTGTGATACTTCATTAACAATAGGTTTTCCTGAAAAACCAAGGGAAACATTTTGAGAGCCTGAGAGGGGTGCCCCTGGAACTTCACTACGTTTTATGGTTGTTCGACTTGCCCCTGTATCGAGTAAGAATTTTCTATCTTGACCTAATAATTCACTATGTACATAAGGTCCTTCTTGATCTACAGGAATCTCGATAAGCGGTAAGTCAACTTCCCTCTCTAGGCTGGTTCATGCGTAACGCTGATACTCAGGGTATTCATACTGTGCAGTCTGATACATTTGTCGTGTTGTGGTTTGTGTGGCAGTAGCAGGCAACGGTGGTGCAGCTGGCACAAACTGTATGGGTTGCTGTGAGGCTGGCATGGACTGTTGCTGAACTGGCATGGACTGTCCATGCTGCATAGCTCCTTGTTCATTCTGATCTTGTCTAACTAATCGTGGTCTCTCTTTTGCAATACCTGTAGCTATATTACGTTTCAGGACTGGACAATCGTGTACATAATGGCCTAGTTGTTTACAGTAATTGCAGGTTCCTTTTACAGGAACTGCAGAATCACCAGAATGTGTCACACCCTTTTTGTGACCATCTGCTGGTACTGTCTGAGAAACTAGCATTTTCATTTTTGTATCCTTCATGCGTCTATGCTCGTGTTCTTGTTCATCCCTAATTCTATTGTGATGATACTGTAACATTTGTAGCATTTGCGACGGAGTGTTACTTTGCCAGGTACTCTCGAATTTCAATATTCTATTCTTTACTGGAGGTAATGCATTTTCCACTAATTTTGTCACAAATAAATGTGGATATGAATCACTACTTGCTTTTATACCACTATTTATACCAAAACATTTTTCAAATCGAGCATAATAATCGCTTGTGTCTTCATCTTGCTTTTGTTTACAGGCTGTGATTGCACCCCAATCTTCCTTTTTTGTAGTTAATAAACGTGGCAGTACCTGTACTAGTAAACCTGGTAATAGTTTAACTTTATCCCCGAGCCCTGAACCTGCAGCTCGGCCCCTTTCTTCCTCTGCTAATGCTGTCCAGTCTATCTTTTGGTCTCCCACTTCCCACTCTTTTTCTTTCAGTTTTTCATATATGCCAGCAGGCAAAAGCACCTTTAATATCGTCATAATATCAGGAAAGGTGTACTCTCCCATCAGTAACATGTCTTTAATTTCTCGGTGGAAACCCGCTGGGTCTTTGTCATGACTAGGTACTACCTTTTTCATTTCTAATAATTCCATTTTTGATATGGGTGTGTAAACAAATACACGGTGAAACTCATTGTCTTCGCCTTTTATTGGGTGCACTTCCCGTAAAGGATTTTGTCTATCCATGTAGTACGGTGCTCTTTCTCTGGGGGGCAAGGAGAGAGAATCTGGATTTACAAAAAGGACATACTGCTTACGTGACACTAATATCTCTTTAATTAGCTTGTTACTAGAACCTCTCCATCTGTTCGTGAGTAGTTCCGTTAATATATCAGGTAAAGGACCAGGGTCAGCATGTTGGCTCTTATATAATATGAGGAGTTGCTGAATCATATATATTCCAGCTAAACGTTGTTCATCTGTACTGAGGTTAAAAAACGTGTGTGCTACGGTCTCATCACCGTATTTTTCAGGACTGTCAATCCAGTGAACGGCTGATCTGGCTAATTCTTGCTCATCCATGGAATCGAGGAGGTGGTAACCTCTTCGTTCTCGTAGTATTTTATCTGCGGCTTGAAACGAATGTTCAGGAGACTTCAGATTCATTACAGGCGTCGGATACGTTCTGCTATTATTTGGACATACAGAGTGTATGGGATCAGAAAAACATCTAGTATTTTCACAGTATCTTCCTCTGCCTACATAGGCTATGGTCTCTGACTGTTTTGCGGAATTCCCTGATTCGGACACTTCATTTTGCTCAAACTCGTCTGTTCCCAATCTTTCTTCATGAATACGCTCTATTTCTTTACGGATTTTTCGGCACATGGCTATTATACAATTTTGCTTATCGTGTCTCCCTTCTGATATATTCTGACTCCATCTTGTAAGAATAAGCATTGCATTCGGGTCTACCCCCGGACGATCTTGATTTCTGATTACACAGTTTATGAGGAAACGTAACAGTTCCCCCTGTATCTCTACTTTCTGGAATTCCATAGCTCTGTTAATACATCCTGGATCTCGTCCTGTTTGAACAAAATGATATATGTTATCTAGATGCGTAGTCATCCCTGGTAACCTTGCTAAATACTCTGCGGCTCGCCTGATACGTAATGATGCCAGGACCATTTCGTCCTCTTTACCAACCACTGGGTCATATCTACAATTTACAAGGAGTTCCTTAAGCGTACGTTCACTTACGAATTTAGGTGTACGTGAATGTGCTGACTCTTGAAAAACAAGTTTATTTATTCTGGGTGGTGTAAAGGTACTGCTAGCACCTCCCGTGGCCCCATCTGGGGCGTCGGGTGTGAATGGATTCGTTGAACGTGACACAGCAACTATGGGTGTCGATACCCCTATAGGATCGACTGCGGAGACAGATGCGGAAACAGATGTGCTTGCCGACGCTTGTGTCGGAACTTGCTGTTGCACGGGGACAGATACCTGATCCTGACGTTGAACCCCTCCGCCAGACGGTCTATGTGGTGTGGCGTTAGCATACTCGGGAGCTGCATCGTCTAGATATGAGGAAAGAAAAACATCTTCTGCGGTTCTGGGATGCCCCTTTGGATGTACCTTAATTGGAAATAATGGGGGTGGCAAGTCTTTTGGCATCTCTGTAACAGCCTTAGGTAGTCCTTCGGCTAGAAGGGGATACATACCATTCATAAGAGCATTTCTTTGTCTATTCACTTGTTCTGATTTCACTCGGATACCTTCCTCAATTAATAGATTTTCTTGAACTTTATTTGAACTTTCTTTACTCCTCTCTTCTTGTCTACGTGCTTTTTCTGTTCGTCTATGAGATTCTTTACGCCATAACTCAACAGCGTCTTTCTGTGACTGTCTGACCTTTCTTTTCCATAACTCTTCCTCCACTTTCATGATGCACTCTGCATCCCAGGTTCCCGCTATGGGCCACCTTTGACTTTCCGGTAATCCTTTGGTATAATCTACCCATAGATCAAGAAACAATATGGCATCTAAGCCATGTTTATGGTACATAAAATGCCCTGGGGTGTCCCTAGGAGGAATAGGAACTGCTTCTTCAAGCACCCCTTTTCTGGTAGTAATCTGTCTTAACTTCGAGAAGAGCGGCATATTGACAACTGATCTGATACTTACTCTTGAATTTTCTTAATACGAAAAACACCATAAATGAACAGTGAACAATGAACAGTCATTCATACCACAATATGCAAGACATTTCTGAATACTTTAAACATTAAACATTAAACATTATAACAATGATCGACAATGATGACAGTCTGCCTAACTAATCACCACGCTGAATTCTTGACAATAACTGAATACTTCGGAATACTTGATATACTGCTAAACAGTACATATACACTGCTAAACAGTGCAGACCGGATTTGTGTACCCAAATCCGTCTTGACCGGCACAACCTATGTGCGCGTCAACACGCCTCCCCGGCGATGGTACTCACCGAGTAGCTCCTTGAAACGGAAGGCCTCAGAGAATGGACAGGACTCGATAACTGCGGACAGCGGACCCTCTCGACATCGGGATTTCGGAAAACCTGGTGGGCCTCTGTATACCTCGGATCTTGCTCTCTCAGCTAGGCTCTGGTCGGGATACTTCGCACTTCTCACCGCCTCGTCTGGGTTGATCGCAGCCTCAGTCGCCCCCGCTTGACCGGAGGGAGCTTACAGGAAATCCTGCTGGTACGCGTTTATGGTCCGTCCAGCTGTGGCAGGAGACCGGGCCTGCAACGCACCGCCGGCGCGTGAGATGAGAAAGTGTCCCTGTTCGGGCGCCATTATGTGGTAAATAAAAATACCGGACTGAATTTCATACGGAATCTTAAAATAAAGTAAATAGCTCAAAATAACAAGAGGCAGAATCCGTGGTATAAGAGGTTTTCTAATGGGCTTTATTCCATTCAAAATGGCCGACTCGAGTCGCGGCCTTCAGGTTCCGTCACCACGAGGGTTCAGGAAGTGAAGTACAATAATTTATTAACAGACATGTATTTTTATAATAAGTACATTACAATGAAACGAATGTAGAAGGCGTAACATTTGATAAGAAAAGTGACAAAACAGTGACATAATCGAAACTAGGCGTAATAAGGAATAAAAGAAACATGATTGGTTTGCATTATCAGACATAGGTGGATCTATAAGATAATACTTGGCATAGATGCGCGCGCGGCAGCATGACGTGTAATTGACGTGCAACTAGGGGGTGAAGGGGACTTGACATTTAGCTCTACATGTGGAGACGAGAAGTCTGGGGGTCAAGTCAACCTAATCCCAAATCATATCTAACATCCTATGTTTAAAGAACTATGTTATCCACAAGGAAGGACTCTCGGACAGAATCTATTCTATACTAACTGTGTGTGCGTGTACAAGCGTCTAAGTGTCTATATGAGATGCGAGGGGCAGAAAACTTTCCATGGCAGCAGGACTATGAATCACTTGCAGGAGGACGGAAAGGCTGAGTCCTTGCTTGTGAGCTAAAGGAAATGTTTACCTAAATCACTTGACAGGAATGCATCGGCTGAAGAGCAAAATAGATAATTCGAAGGTGAAATACAGCTTCTTGGCAGGCATGCGAAAACTGGCCGAGGCAGGCACCGTTAGCTGCACAGGGAGTAGGACAAAGTTCATGGATACAGATGCGAGCTCAAGCTGAAGCTGTCAAAGACAGAGAGCAGGGAAAGGCTTTGAGGACAGAATCGGGCCTACTTGCCTGAACTGTAAAAATGGAGTAACTTAGCCATATAAAGTCGGTGGCCTTTCATACCTAAGAATCGAATATCCAGCCCATCGATGGCGGATCTGACAGAGAACATGTTGACGGTAGACACACATATGTTTGCGTCTTAGAAACTGGAACTGGAGGGAACATACATGTACTTGTAACATGCATATAGAACCGTTGGGGTCCAAGATAGGGGACATAACTGATCAGGAAAATCCACATTTCCACATATGTACACCAGTGTACGGACCCTACCCCCACCCCAACAGTGTACGTACGGAGCGTACCCCAACCCGTGTATGTACGCCAGTGAACGGATTGTACCCCCACCCCAACAGTCAATGTACGGACCGTACCCCCACCCGTGTATGTACACCAGTGTACGGACCCTACCCCCACCCCAACAGTGTACGTACGGAGCGTACCCCAACCCGTGTATGTACGCCAGTGAACGGATCGTACCCCCACCCCAACAGTCAATGTACGAACTGTACCCCCACCCGTGTATGTACACCAGTGTATGGACCCTACCCCCACCCCAACAGTGTACGTACGGAGCGTACCCCAACCCGTGTATGTACGCCAGTGAACGGACCGTACCCCCACCCCAACAGTCAATGTACGGACCGTGCCCCCACCCGTGTATCTACACCAGTGTACGGACCCTACCCCCACCCCAACAGTGTACGTACGGAGCATACCCCAACCCGTGTATGTACGCCAGTGAACGGATCGTACCCCCACCCCAACAGTTAATGTACGGACCGTACCCCCACCCGTGTATGTACACCAGTGTACGGACCCTACCCCCACCCCAACAGTGTACGTACGGAGCGTACCCCAACCCGTGTGTGTACGCCAGTGAACGGACCGTACCCCCACCCCAACAGTCAATGTACGAACCGTACCCCCACCCGTGTATGTACACCAGTGTACGGACCCTACCCCCACCCCAACAGTGTACGTACAGAGCATACCCCAACCCGTGTATATACGCCAGTGAACGGACCGTACTCCCACCCCAACAGTCAATGTACGGACCGTACCCCCACCCGTGTATGTACACCAGTGTACGGACCCTACCCCCACCCCAACAGTGTACGTACGGAGCGTACCCCAACCCGTGTATGTACGCAAGTGAACGGATCGTACCCCCACCCCAACAGTCAATGTACGGACCGTACCCCCACCCGTGTATGTACACCAGTGTACGGACCCTACCCCCACCCCAACAGTGTACGTACGGAGCGTACCCCAACCCGTGTATGTACGCCAGTGAACGGACCGTACCCCCACCCCAACAGTCAATGTACGATCCGTACCCCCACCCGTGTATGTACACCAGTGTACGGACCCTACCCCCACCCCAACAGTGTACGTACGGAGCGTACCCCAACCCGTGTATGTACGCCAGTGAATGGATTGTACCCCCACCCCAACAGTCAATGTACGGACCGTACCCCCACCCGTGTATGTACACCAGTGTACGGACCCTACCCCCACCCCAACAGTGTACGTACGGAGCGTACCCCAACCCGTGTATGTACGCCAGTGAACGGACCGTACCCCCACCCCAACAGTCAATGTACGAACTGTACCCCCACCCGTGTATGTACACCAGTGTATGGACCCTACCCCCACCCCAACAGTGTACGTACGGAGCGTACCCCAACCCGTGTATGTACGCCAGTGAACGGACCGTACCCCCACCCCAACAGTCAATGTACGGACCGTACCCCCACCCGTGTATGTACACCAGTGTACGGACCCTACCCCCACCCCAACAGTGTACGTACGGAGCGTACCCCAACCCGTGTATGTACGCCAGTGAACGGATCGTACCCCCACCCCAACAGTCAATGTACGGACCGTACCCCCACCCGTGTATGTACACCAGTGTACGGACCCTACCCCCACCCCAACAGTGTACGTACGGAGCGTACCCCAACCGGTGTATGTACGCCAGTGAACGGACCGTACCCCCACCCCAACAGTCAATGTACGGACCGTACAGATGCCAAAAACACACTGACACAACCAGGACAAAGCAAAACAACACAAGAAGACCCCATTCTAATCACACAAAGCCACAAAACATGTCAAACAAGCACAAATACAACCCATTCACTGACCTGCAACTGCCAAACTCCCAAACAGAGGCCAAAAACACAACCACACCTTATAAGACACACACCCAAAGTTCAAACACAGCCACACCCACTAATTGGGCAATAAAAAGGGCCCACAGACACAAACCATGAGCCTTTGCAACAGACTTACTGCTGCCAGACCCCACAGACAACCTACAGCACCATACTTGAACCTTTACTACACCTTACACTTGCACACCTTCACACACACACCTTCACAAACACCCCCTCATCACATTCACACACACCTGCACAACCACAACCACACACCCGCAACCATCCACACCCACACCCCCACAACCATCCACACCCCCCACAACCATCCACACCCACACCCCTCACCATGCCCACTAACAAGAATCCAAAGTTCACTAGCCAAGAGTTGGAGTTCCTTGTCAACGAAATCCTCAGAGTCGAGCCACACCTCTTCGGAACATTGGTCAGACAGACCAGCATGTCCGAAAAAACAGCCATGTGACAGAGGATTGTCGATGCCGTGAATGCTGTTGCGGCCACCAGAATGACCAGGCAAGAATGCCAAGCCAGGTGGTACGATCTGCGGAGGAGGGTCCGAGCCATAATGACCGAGGAACATACCCAGGCCAACATCACTGGAGGAGGGCCTGCCCGCAGACGCGTACAATACCATCCCTGGGAGGAGAGGGTGATGGCCATACTGCCGGTGGTGGCAGTGGTGGGAGTAGACGGACTCCGAGAGCCTGGTGAGTACACAAACAACTCACCTCACATGGGGGGAACGTCATCCACAACCAAATTCACAATCATGCACGCAATCACACTCCATACACACGCACATGCCACTAGCGCCACCATGCCCCATGCACCCAGCCAGACAATGCCAAGTCACAGGCCACAGAAAACACCAACACAAGACACTGTAACCCGGATGGCGGGAGTGTGGGCCACCAAAATCACATAGTGCAACTCAGAAGCAGACAACAATGCCCTCTGCCCATATGGCCTAGGTCACAGCCAGACAAACAGTGTGTCCCCACACAGGAAAGACTGGCCTGCAAATGGCGGACGCCTTGCATGAAGACATGGGGGTGAAGGCACTTTTTGCACACAACATCAGCCAATGGACAGCCAACACTGTGAAAGAGTGGCAGCACACACCACCACAGCAGCAGCAGCGCAGACACAAACAGTACACCCAATGGGTGACTGGAGATCAGAAACAAACTCACATGAACAAGCCAAGGGCCATTCAAAGAACTGCAAAAAGTGTGTGCCTAGGAAGCTGGGCTGAGGTGACAGAGGGTGACACACAGAGTTCTCATATGACTGCAACCATCCATACCCTGGGGCCTGAGTCTGGCACAGGACACACATGGGTCACAATGTATTAGGCAAGACAGACATGGGGCACCATACACACCCGTGATGGGCCCAACCAGCTGAGGGGGTCGCCGCACAACCGTGCCGACAGACATATTGAGTACAGCAACAGACATGCGCAGAGGTCAGGGATCATGTGGAGTGTCCTGGGGGGCACCCAGGCATGTGTAGACAGGAGGCAGAAACATGTCCTGCAAGCTTGAGTCAGGTGGATGCAGAGAATGGTGGCCTGGCCAACGTTGGATGCATGGGGATGGCACATGTCACAATACACACACAGCCATGGACATCATGCACAATACAGAGTCTAATCCCAGACAAACAGCTCCCAACTTGCTACTCTACACATAGACACATAGCCACAATCACTGACAACCATGCCAGACATGCCGTATGCACCGTGGCAACACACCAGCATTGACTAAGAAGAGGCACCTTGGAGGCATAGGGACACCTTTATTAGTCATGTATTCCAGAATGCAGAGGCAACTCGGATTAGACATACATAGGTCATGTGGAGTAACATGTGGGTCCAACACTGGAACCCCCCTTCTGCACCACAAATGCATGATAACCATGGAACTGCCACACAAGTGTTGGGTAACAGCTAAACACCCCCTGCTGCTCATGGAGAGGCTGCCATTCACCATTGCTCCTCTGATGTGGAAGTCCCACACCATGTCAAGCCAATCCAAACCGTATGTGTCCGAGGCCAGTGTTACACACATTGATGCCTTCATCACAATCCACTATCCCATCACAGATGACTGACAACAAGTCTGACCATCTATTCAGGTGTATCCAGCTACATGTCATGTGTCCCATGGTGATGCCACATGTCTGCTGAGGAACCAAACATCGACAGGGGCAGTGTGCACACATCGTAAACAACTGCCACACCCAATATACCCCTGATGCATCCCTTACCCTAAGGAGACCTCCAAACTTGTCCGTGCGTGTAACGCTGAGTCAGCACACGATGACGTGTCCATGAGGAATAGCAGTGCCACAACAATGCAACCAGCAGACGGCATTCGCAACTACCTGGGGATGAGAGACACACAAGAAGTCAGCCACAAAAAGCACATCCACTTGCATGTGCATTCACTCGACACATGTAAGGATGACAACATGCTAGGGCACAATTATGACTGTGGAAATACACTCATCACTGGCACCATCACTCGAGTGACACATCCACACACACCTCTGACTCACGTGGCATACATGCAGATGGACACACACATTGCATCACATGCCACACAAGGACCAATGCGTGCACACTCAGACACTGGTACTCACCACTAAGCAAAGAAGTCGCGTATGAGCCGACTCCGGATGTCCTCTTGCGGAGCCACATCCTCCACATCACTAGCCCCATTGCCAAGCCCTTCGTCCTCCACGGGTGGATGGTCCTGATCATCTTGATCCAGGATGAGTGGCACAGCTTTCTCAACTGCCATGTTGTGCAGCATGCAGCAGACCATGAAGATTTTGCAGACCTTCGCCGGGGCATATGGGAGGGCGCCGCCGGTCTTGTGTAGGCACCTGAATCGGCTCTTCAGGAGCCCAAATGTCCTCTCTATCACTCACCTTGTCCGGCCATGGGTGGTGTTGTAGCGGAGCTGGGTTGGCGTGATGGCGTTGCGGAGATGTGTGATCAGCCATGGCATGTTGGGATAGCCAGCGTCCCCTACATGGAAACCACATGGACATAAGTAGGACAGGAGAAGCAGTCGGGCTGGAAGTCTATGCAATAAACAGGACAGACAGAGTGTACCCACCAACAACACATGCTTGTTCGTTGCGCAGCTGCGTCATCATTTCAGGCACCCTGCTACGCCTCATGATGTAGGCATCGTGTGCTGATCCTGGAAAACGAGCCCAGACATGTGAAATCACCGTGTTGGACAGACACACCACAAGGGCATTGATGGAGTG
Organism: Triturus cristatus; assembly: GCF_964204655.1. Lineage (NCBI taxonomy): Eukaryota > Metazoa > Chordata > Amphibia > Caudata > Salamandridae > Triturus > Triturus cristatus. Next base: position 26,180,456 of record NC_140593.1, on the reverse strand, counting down.
GTAGTGCTTGCGATTCCTGTACGCTACCTCCTGTGCCTGTGGTGGTACCAAAGCCACATGTGTCCCATCTATGGACCCAATGACATGGGGCAGCCCTCCCAGGGCATAGAACCCACGCTTGACAGCCGTCATCTGCTCAGGAGTTGGGAACTTAATGAACTCATCCAGGTGCAGCAACATGGCCTCTACAAAATCATGCAGCACACGGCTGAACATGCTCTGGGACATGCCACCAACATGAGCTATGGTATACTGAAAGGTACCCGTGGCAAGAAAATGTAGGGCTGCCATTACCTTCAGCTTGGCTGTCAGTGGCGTAGGATACCTGTGCAGCGGTTCCAGGTGTGGTTCCAGCCTTGTCGTCAACTCCTCAATCAACTGTTGGGGGAAGCGGTAGCAGCGTATACAGTCATTCTCCCGCATGTCAGCCAAGTCCGGAATTGGTCGGGGAAGAGGCGGCGCTCTGCAGTAATTTGGAATTGACAAGGAAGAGTGAGTGCACTACAACAACAATTTATCTGTACCGAGCACATGTTAATCTGTCAATACACATATGCTACATACGGAGTCAGGTGTGTGCTACATGCCCTGGACACGTATGGCTGCCAGGTGACACTCCTACCAAGACCCAGCTACACACGGAGATTGTGAATCTCCACATCCCATGGCATGGGACTAGCCGTGTCCCAGTGTAAGTGAACAGACAGACGCAAGACAGGAGTGACATACATCAACATATCTGCAGAAGTAGGATGTTGATTGCAGAGACAGGTAACGGAACACTAGAGCCACAGGTCACATGACATTACACTAGGACAGCCCACACATCTTGCCATGAAGGTGTACATGTCATGACTGACCACACATTCATTGAGAGGATGCAGACATGTCCTTGTTACGCTACTCCGTGTCCCATGCATACATACGCACCTCACATCGGATACCACATGTGGCCTGTTGTGCGTAACAGTGTGCCATGTCCATCTACACACAGACACATGTTGGTTGCAGCAACAGCTGATGCTATTGAGGGGGCACCAACATCAAGATAATGGGAACACCCCACACATACATGACATGGACACACCGTGCACCGTGGGTAGTCACATGTCTGGTGTGGTAACCCCTGTAGCGGGCATCAGGAGACACTTGCGTGTGTTGTTGACTGTGCCATGCCAGTGACGCTCATCCCAAGTGTGCAGTACGACATGCACACATGTCAAAGGAGGTAAGGGCATGCCTGGCACACATTGCACCGTCACACATGACATCTGTACACATCTCATCATACATCTGTTGCCTTCTCGACTCAGGAGTAATGTGCCACATCACGGACTTCCACACCTGTGCCCCACACATGTAGTAATGCCCAGACAATGCCTTGATGTCCATCCATGGACATGTACGTCAGCTCTATTCCTTCCTGTGTGCTGTCTGTCACCACTGTGATGTGTGAAAGGCAACGTACATTCGCTCAGAGGGACTGTGTACGCTCACTATCACTATGGGTGTGCTCGCGTATGCGTACCCATAGTGATAGTGAGCGTACATGCGCCTGTACGCTCCGTATCACTATGGGTACGCATACGCGAGCACACCCATAGTGATAGTGAGCGTACACGCGGGTGTACGGTCCGTATCACAATGGGTACGCATACGCAAGCACACCCATAGTGATAGTGAGCGTACACGCGGGTGTACGGTCCGTATCACAATGGGTACGCATACGCGAGCACACCCATAGTGATAGTGAGCGTACACGCGTGTGTACGGTCCGTATCACAATGGGTGTGCTTGCGTATGCGTACCCATAGTGATACGAAGCGTACACACGCCTGTACGGGCCGTTGCAATGCATTTGGGGTGCCCTAGGGCCCTGTTACGCACCGTACCTGTGTGTGAAACTCAAAATTACATGGGGGACACATGAGGGACAAGTGTAAAGGCCTACATGCATGCTGGTTGTCATGGAGACCAAGTTTAAAGTTTGAATTTTGTTCAGCAGGTGCACAGCAGTAGTCAGTTTGAATTAATCTACTTTGTTGCAATGTGGTTCTGGAGTTGACATCATGCTTATGAAAAAAACACAATACTAACCCACTGACTGTGCTAGGTTTGAAGGGATTGGAGGAAACATAGGATGCAAATGTGAGTTACCAATCACTCTGTACTCCTGTGCAGGAAACAGGCCAGCAAGGCAGATATAAGGCAGCCAGGTCCCATGAGTGAGCACTTGCCTGCACATCTTTGGATTCTACGACCCAGTTGCTGCTACTGATTCCCTGGAACCATGTCAAGGTCTGTGGAGAGGGCACAGCCTTTCACCCCGGAGGAGAACCTGGCATTGCTGGATGTGATCCTCCCACAGTACCCCCTGCTGTATGGGCGACCAGGGTATCAGGTGAGTGCAGAGTCTAATAGCACAGACTGTGTGCTAACATGCAGCTCCCCTTGCCCAAAGGCAATCCTGCTTTGCTTCATTGAAACGAGAGCAGGTTTTCCTCCTCTCGCTTCAACGAAGTAAACCAGGGTTTGCTATGACAGGACGGGAGATAAGCTTCCACCCTGTCATAGCAAACAACAATGCCAAGGGGGTGGACTCCCCAGGACATTGCAGGAGCCGGCCCTGGGGGGTGGCGGTCCCCATGGCCATCAAGGTTCTCCAGGAGGGGTTTGTGCAGCCACCACCCTCTATTTTCAAAGCCATGGGGAGGTGGTGGTCCCCAGGCCTTTGGGGGGCCCTTGAGTACCCCCCAGCATATTTAGTTAAAGCCCCAGGGGGCGCCGATCCCCGGAGCTTGGGTGGCCTCAGAAACAAAACAAGCCCAGGGAAGGTGGCGGTCCCAAGGGCTCCAGAAGAGCCGTGTCCCCTCCCGCACCTAATTTACATAGACCCGGGGAGGTGGCGGTCCCCAGGGCTGTGGAGGCCCCACAGGCCCCTGCAATATAATTATAGGTTTGCCCCCAGAACCTGGCCCACCCGGGGGCTTATTTAAATGAAGCGGGGGAGCCCCTGAGTAATTTTTTTTTAATTATATCATAAGGATTCATGCACCCAGTGTGCATTCAGAAGTTTTTAAAAAAAGGGACTGGGGGTCCTTGTGGGACCCCTGTGTAGGACAGTGTGTTTCTACCCTGCCCCCATTTCTTCTTTTTTCATCTTTTTTCAACTGTTTTCTTGTGACTCGGTTCTACCGAGTCACAAGATGGCTGCCAACACTTCCTGGTTTGGAGTGTTGGCAGCCAATCAAAGTGAAGCTTGTGGTTGGGGCAGCCAATCACAGTGAAGCTCGTGGTCAGGAGGGTGCGCAAACCCACCGCTGCCCCAGATATGGAAACTAATGTTTGAATTTCTCAGCAACTTCTGAACGGATTTACACCATTTAAAAAAAAAGTCGCTTTCTGAACCCACCTCTACCTTTTTGCCAAATTTGGTGTTATTCCGTTCAGCAGTTCGGGCTGTAGGCTTACCTGCATCAGTATTTCAGAAGAAAAGGGTCTTCTTTGCAGTTGTGACGGGTGCAGATATATGAATCCACCCTGCTCCTTAAAAACTCCAATAAAGTCGATACATAGTTTTGTATTTCTCCTTCAATCCCTGCTATGTTCAGTGCCACAACTAGCAACAGTGAATGGTTCACAGGTAACATTTGCCCTATTGGCAGCAACAGATAAAGTTCTTTAGTTATCTATTTTCAATTTTTCATGTACATGGAATGTGAGTTCTGTGGCTCATTTCTAGCAGCAGCTACAGAAGGTCAGAGTCTGACTCAGACACAAAGACACATGCACTTTTTAAAAGAGTTTACTATGCCTTACTTTGTGGCCTGTGCATCAGAGCCAGTTTTACTTGCAGTACCAGCTTACATTTACCATGCTTGGCATGGGATGATAACACAGACCATAATATCCATGTGATGAGGGCCTCAGCCACTGGAAATGAAGGCTTAATTTACAGTAGGCATGCCTTCTTGTGCGGGTGCATAGGCCCCAAGTGCAGAACACCTCCACTTTACATTTCCACATATAAAGTTGACATCCTTTTTAAACAATGACTTTTAACACATATTTGCTTGCACAGCCGTATGGGATAATGTTCTTACAAATTTGTTTGCTTACACTAACATTTCTTTGAAAGCATATTATCAGGCCATGAGACATTCTGTACAAGGACTAAGTTCACTACACAAAATATCAATGCCATCCTGAGAGGGGCAGAGGCCTGCTCTATACTGTAACTGGCTACCAGATGACACATACCCACAGGTAAATGGGCGTTAGACCATTCTACGGTATTCTGGTGGACATCACACCCTATAATTTAGAGAATAGGCAGTGCTAGGTAGGAGTACAATTACCTGTATTCATAGAATCAAAGCAATTGTACAATGGCTGAACTGTTTATTCTCTTCATCATACTTCTAATGCTGGTAACATTATTTTGCACTATGCTTAGTAAATGTATTGTATGCAAGAATGCAATTGCTTCGATAAATGTTTGAAATGCCATGGTCAATTTGAATAAGATCTGTATCCAAAATTTCCTTGGGGAGTTACTGTTTTTATGTTCTGAGATTGCACATACCATCTGGCACCTGGTAAGGTTGAGGTCCAGGGTAGGGTCATAGGTCCAGATGATGCAGTGTGAGCCAGCCAGGACTTAGATCAACATACCCTGATGGATTGCACGGAGTCCCACACTATTTTGACATTTATGTTTCCCAAACGCACAGTCCTACTGAAATAGAAGGAATCTTATGACATGGGGCGACCAACACTCTAGCTTAGTTACTTATTTAATGGGTCTCCCAAGTAGTTTTTCTTTGGTGTGCCCAAAGACCCTACTACCAATTAACCCAAGATGCCCACTGTGTTAGGGAAATATCCTCCTCCGCAAAGTAGGTAACCCCTATTTCTGTCTTTTGGTTGTTCAAGCTTGAAGCTTTAAAAGGATCACCCCACAATATTTACCCACTCTGACTACCACATATTCAAATGACTAGTCCAGCACAGATGGTGTTACTACTAAATTGCAGACATGCCCTAACACAAATGTTAATACAACAGTGGCTCCCTCTTACTGAGGGGGAAATTGCATTTGTGTTAGAGGCCCGCAAAGTGTATAGATCAGATGTATTCTACTCTTCAACATAAACAGACTAATGTTAGTCAACATTTCTGTAATACTTTAGCTAAAACTTTCCAATCAAAGGTACTTCATGTATATGCAACTTTTTCCTCCAAATCACCTGAATTGAGAAATAATGACACCCCCAAATCGGAAATTGATACTCGCGGTAGCTGTTCTAATTTTACCGCTCTATTGCCAGAGCAAGTCAGAAACCTATTGGCTAGCATTAAATCAGGCTTCCCATATAACCCATGCCCCCTAAAGTACTGCAGCTTGCAATTGAGACCATTGCTGTACAACTCATTTTAATTTTTAATGAAATTATCAGCATGGGTATCTTTCCCAAATCATGGGAAAAAGCTGCTTTTCTCCCTCTTATAAAAAAGGACACTCTTTCAACTATGGATCCAAAAACTATCTATCTATATATTGTTTGCCTTTGCCAGCTAAAATACTAGATAAAGCACTCAATATTCTACTTTCTGCTTTCATCAATGGAAACAGTTTGCTAGACCACTCACGGTTTGGTTTTCAGAGCCAGCACAGCACAGAATCCGGAGCACCGAAGCACCAGTAGCAAACAACTACAGAGCATATGAAGATTAAGAAAATCCATTGACATATCACGAACACATGAACTGGTTCCAAGGCAGTCTACAGGAAAAGGGGATCCCCTGCTAGTACCACTCGTTCCTGAGGCAGGGACAATAACATGAATGTGAAGGAACCAAAGGCAACTCAAAATGGTTTTTAAAAAGACATACTTCTAATATATTTTTTTACAATAACACAAGTGTAGGGTGAATATCATACAAATATTTTATTTTCAATCATCAAGATATTAAAAACACATATTATTCCTTGTCATGACAAGGCAGAAGCCGGTCTGCGCTGCCTCCGTAATTTGTGTTCTGATCTGGGTTTTGCATCTTCTCACAGTTATCCTCATCCAGCACTATTAATGCATTGTCAGCAACATATTAAAACTGAATGGATTCTATATTTTCAGAACATTTTTGCCAACGTTTTCACCTGTAACTTCTTCTAATTATGACAGATGTTTGAACCAAATATACAGTTACATCCACTAGTCCTTTCTGGTTGTGGGGGTATACATGACGTGTAGGTTCACCAAGAACCCGACGAACCCAGAGCCAATAACTGAGCAGCGTCTTGCAAAGGTTTATTATGTACCGGGTATATAGCAAATTATTTGGGAAAATATATACAGTGAAAAATCGGGATGAAAGACACATATGTATTTCTGAAATTGGAACAAAATATAGAGTTTATAAACAGTACATATTTGCACATTTCCGAAATTGTAAGTATCCATAGTAGCATGATAATAAGTGACTTCATTTTTACACATTGTCTTTCATTTGAAAGGCAGAAATGCATCAAAAGTCAATAGGTAATAACAGTTGCTTTACAATTCTGTGTTACGCTAAGTCTCCAGATAAAAATTGTACCTCACTTGTGTGGGTAGGCCTAGTGCCCGTGACAGGAATCGGCTCAAAACCCAACATGGACAAACTTCATTCTTACAGTGAGAACTGACCCTTTTTTTGCAAAGTGCCTAGCTGTAGATTTTGAACCCTAGCTCTGCTGGCACCTAGGGAAACCTAGCAAACCTATACATTTTTGAAAAGTAGACACCCAGGTGTGACTTGTCTGGCTATCACTGGGTTCTGTTACCCAGAATCCCTTGCAAACCTCAAACTCTGTCAAAAATCCACAATTTCCTCACATTTCTGTTGTGCAAAGTCTTGGAATCTGTGTGAATCCACAACATTACACCCACCCTGCATTCTCAAAAGTCTTCAAAGAAAAATTGTATCTTACTTGTGTGGGTAGGCCTAGTGCCCGCAACAGGAAATGGCCCAAAACGCAACGTGGACACACCACAATTTCACTGTGAAAACTGACCCTTCTTTTGCAAAATGCCTAGCTGTAGATTTTGAACATTAGCACTGCTGGCACCTAGGGAAGCCTAGCAAACCTATACATTTTTTAAAACTAGTCACCCAGGGGAATACAGGATGGGGTTACCTGTCTGGCTCTCACCAAGGTCTCTTACCCAAAATTCTTTGCAAACCTCAAACTTTGTAAAATAAAAACATATTTCCCTCACATTGTGTTGAAACGTGGGTAAATCTAAGCAACTAGCAGATTCTAAATACACATTTATTTAATCCACTTTCCTTAAATATTCATTTAATCTCTGCATTCTTATGACAAAAAGTACTGTCAAGTTGCCTGCAATCATTATCAAAACCTAATATAAGCCTACATTACACAGATTCTATGTTTTGTTCCTGTAGTGTTTCGGTGAGGTTAATGCATGAGGACATGAATGATGGGATGTTTGTGTAGTTAGATTACTAATATTTATATGTGTACAAAGGTATTTATACAACAATGATAAGAAATATTATGTGTTTTTAAAATCTTGTTAATTATAATTGAAATATTTGTATGATAGTCACCCTGCACTCGTGTTATTGTGAGCCCTTGATATTATAAAAAATATAGTGGAAGTATGTCTTTTTAAAAACTATTTTGAGTTGCCTTTGATTCCTTCACATTCATCCAAGGTACCCTACCACATACAATAGAAAATGTCAGACTGGGTCACCACAGTAATGAGGAGGTAACATGGCCAGTCCTAGCCGGCTATAGACCATATCCGCAAATAGGAGTTCTCACAGCAGCAGAAATGTATAGACTTTATGCAGCTATAATTACACTATACAGACAACTAATACAATTTGTTATGCGAGCCGTATCATTAACCCCAGCAAGGGCTGTTCAATCTGCACAACCACAATTGGAGATGCCCACAATTAGTCCAATGACTGGTAATGCACTTATAGGTAATGTTCCCCTTAGACCAGAGCAAATTCCGTTGTGGATTGCACCAAAAAATCAGCTTGAAGCAGTGTTTCCCCATACAGGACCCCAAGATAAACATAGAATTCTCACAACGTGCCTTCCTTTGGAGATGGTTCCCCCGGTAGAAAACTGTGCCACGTGGGGCACAGTAATTGCTGCTATTTATACAAAATCAATAGCTGTTTTGCTAGCGGTGATTACACAGATTTCAAAATGGATACTGGGCAGCCCATGCCCTGGATCAGGGAATGAAACTTATTATCAATTATGCTACAGTCTCTTGAATTATTTCCAGTTTTATTAAAGCAGAAGCAGCAGCATTTGGCGGTATAGCAATGTCTCACCCAGATACCATTAGTGAATCAGGAGTGAGAACTGCCAAAAGTTATTATTGCTCAAGCCTATACATCTAGAGGTTGGGATAATTTGGGAGCCAGACCTAACAAACCACAAATTAAGTGTAATTCTGAAAAGGATATCTCCAAAACAGGCACCAGAGTCTTTAAAAGAATGCTTGGATAATAAGAAAAATAAAGACAAGATTACATTACAAGGTGGTTCTCCTCCACAGGAGTCTTCTGAGATGAGCTACAATTTGCATTACCATGAAACAATTAAACAGCATTAAAGGTATAAGGCCACTGATACACATCCTTCTCGTTCCTTTCAGGAGTCATCCAAAGAAATGCTCGGAGAGAGGACGTTGATCAGTGCGCAGATTGGAGGAGTATGTGAAACAGATGAAGGAGTCACAATGCTCTTCTGACTTCATAATAACAAAGGAAGAACAATTTCCACAGTAAAAACCTAAATTTGAAAAGAAGAAGGTGGCTGAGATAAAAGACATGCCATACATATTGAGGACTCTGCTTCAGAAGAGAGTGGGCTCTGACTCTACTAGACAGCACAGCAGAAGTCACAATAGTTTGCTAAAATCATCTAGATTGTCTGACGGCAGTAACAACTAGTGACTAAATTCAGGTACAGACACCGGACTAGAGACTAAGGGGCTCATTACGATGGCGGAAGGACCGCCACCGCCAGCCATGCGGAAGCAGTCCTTCCTCCATCAGACCGTGAATTTCCCCCCCACCAAATTACAATGGCGGGGGATCTAGACTGCGACCATGGCGGATGGAAAGACCGTCCACCACGGAACCACAGGCAATCGGAGCGAATGCCTGGCGGAGCGGTCTGCATGCATAAAATGGTGGCGGTGCCTAGCAGGCACATCCACCATATTATGATGCATACTGTGAGCCAGCCTTTCCATGACGGCGACACCGTCATGAAAAGGCTGGTGGAGATCCTGTTCTGCGGCCTGTTGCAGGCCCCCAATGGGGGGAGGTGTATGTGCATGGGTACCCCCCTACATTTGAGTACACTAAGTAGAAGGCACCATGTGGTGCCTGCCACATAGTGCACTGTAATGCACAACATGCATTTTCAACATTGCGGTGGGTGCTGCTGTCATTGGAGAGTGACACAGTGGACACTGAGCAGGAATAGGTTGTTGCATCTACTTTTCTCAGTGATTGCAATAGTAAGGCTAAGGCGATCCTGGTTTTAATGGAGCAACTGTGCCTAATCGACATATGGAGACATAAGTTCTCAGAAACCACTGGGTATATCCATTATTTGGCTGTACACAACATTTACACCCGCATTGAGTTTTGGTAAGTGTCCAAAACCTTAGCTTCCCGAGTAATTAAATGTGATCCTCTTCCGAGGACCTACTATGACCACTCACCAATAATTTTAGATTTAGCACTTCCTCCTTGAAAATTTGAGCTATTCGTCTGGTGCTTCCCACTCTATTCCTTATTAGACCCCGTTTTAAGGCAGAAGTTTATAATAACATAGGCACAGTCGACAAGTTTGCGACAGTTTGAGAGACATTTAAAGTCTCTATCAGGGGGTCACCATTGCAAAGCACGTATGGGTTCTCAGGTCTTTGCGAGGCAGACTCATGAAATTGGAAGTAGAAATTGCACAGTTAGAGAGGGAACATCAAGGTTACAGTGATCCCCAAACCCTGCATGACATCAAGACGAAGCTTAAGGAGAAATATGACATGGTGGACAGTGAAATTACACACATGGGTAATACTCAACGGCTAGGATGTATGGGGAAGGTGAAAGACCTGGAGCTACTCTGGCAGGGCTGATGTGGTCTAGGAGAGACGTCGGAACAATCACAGAAATACTAGACAAAACTGGAGAGTCCCTCTATGACAGTGAACAAATAGCGGACAGATTTTGCAGATCCTATGCCGCTTTGTACAATTCATGAATTACTGCCAACTATGAGGCTATACTTCATTACTTGGAGCACATACTCATGTCGTGTCTCACCCCAGAACAGAGAGAGCACCTTATGACCCTCCCGGAGCCTGCTGAGATCCTTGAGCTATTAAAGAACATGCGAGCTGCGGATGCCCCTGGTATGGATGGCCTCACTGTCTTTTTTTACAAGACATATCAGGAATTGCTCATACTCCACTTATTTACATTATACGAGGAGATGGGTGATGCTAACGGTATGCCATCTTCAATGCGGGAAGCATTGATTTTCACTCTTTTGAACCATGTAAGCAATTCAACCTATATTCCTCTTATAATCCCCTGTCACTTTTAAATGTTTACACTAAGATTTTTGCTAAAATCTTGGCAAATAGACTAGCTTCAGTGGTCCAATTTATAGTCATCCCCGAACAGGCTTCATGCCAGGTCATAGCATAAAGGTTAATCTTAGAACTAAGGGTGGGCGTAGTTCGCGAAGTAGCACTTCGCGAAGCTACGCAAAGTGAAGTTCGCACTACGCGAGCTACGCGTAGCACTTCGCGAACTGCGAAGTAACATGTTCGCACTGTGCAAGATGTTGTTTTCAATGATTGCACAGTGCGGACAAGCAACCGGCACTGTGCAATCATTGAAAATGGCATCTTGCACAGTGCGAGCTGTAGTTTTCTGCTGCTCGAGGAGATTTTTCCTCGAGCTACAGCTTTCTCAACGCGAACTGGTAGTTTCTCATCGCGAGCGGTCGCGAGCATACGCGACCCCTCGCAATGAGAAACCTGACCTTCTTGCGTTGGGAATCTCGCTGGGAGGTTTATTTTCCATGCTCGCGATCGCGAACAAGGAAAAAGTCTCGCCAGGATGTCATTTTGCTTGCTCGCGGTCGCCAACTTGACGTTGAGGACCGCGAGCAAGCAAAAAATGACCGCAGCACTACGCAACACTACGCTACGCGTGTTCGCACTGTGCTACGTGCAGTTCGCGTAGTGCGAAGTAGCGCGAACTTCGCAAACTACGCGAGCGTAGCGTAGTGCTTCGCCCAGGCCTACTTAGAACCCTATTCTTTTTAATACAACCCGTTGACCCTGAGGTGAAGGCAGCTACCATTTTTTTTAGATGCCAAAAAGACATTCGACTTCGTGGAATGGGCCTTTATGAGGACGGTCCTGCGCCGCATTGAAGTTAGGGAAATATTTCTGCAATTAGTGAATGTGCTAAATATGGCCCCTTTGGCTCAGGTTTGCATTGGTAATTTGGTTACAGACCTCTTATGATTACTATAGGCACGCAATAGGGCTGCCCATTATCACCTTTGCTATATGTGAATATTTCAGAGCTACTGGCCTGTGCTTTGAGAGAATATCATGGCCATAGGGGTCTGCATTTTCCTGGTTACCACCTCATCATATAAGATTATGCGGAAGACACTTTGTTGTATATTCACAAATCAGAGATGAATCTTTCTCCTGTTCTCAGAGAGGTGACTCATTTTGATGTCCTTTCTGGATTGTGCATTTTCTGGGAGAACTCGATATTATTTCCTCTCACTCCATCCACGAGTCCCTCGACATTTGAATTTCGCTGACTCAGTGCAGTACCTTGGCATCCAAATACATACGGACCCGGCGATAGTAATGAACGATAACTATGGCACAGCGATTCACAAACTAGAGACTGATGTTGATTGCTGGATCAGGCTGTCGGTATTTTTAATGGGGAGTATAGCCCTAATGACAGTAGTTATACTTCCTAGGTTCCTGTTTCTGTTTCACAAAATTGCAATGTTACTCGCGAGGTCATTAATTGCTACTCTATGCTCACTAATGATTAGATTGGCCTGGGTTGGTAAAAAACCCTGGGTTAAGTGGGACATTCGTACTTTGCCTATAAATATGGGGGGGGGTTGAATACACCAGACCTTGAGCTAGACTATAGGGCAGCTCAGAGTTTGCATGCACACTACTGGCTCTATGGCCCATATAACTTGCTGCATCTGTACATTGAGAGGGAAGCAGCTGCCCCCTTTCCCTCTCTCAGGCTCTTTTCTGTGACCCTTTGAGGTGTCACAGTGCACTTGGCTCAATTAATTCAACGATACATGCCTGGCACAATTTATTGTCCAAAGTACACCCCGTATGTGCGTTTTTAATTGGTATGGTATGCCCAGACGTGGGTCTCTTGTTCACTTTGCCACTGGATTGAAGCTAGCCTGGCTGATAAGGGCTGTTACCCCAAAACTGGACCATGGTTCTTGTTTCCGGTCCAGGGAAGACCTGGCTTAGCAGTTCAGGCTGGACTGTTCCCCTGAGGACAGGGTCAAGATTAATTTGAATATGGCTGGGTCTGAACTGTAGTGGCGAAGTGAGCTAAAGAACGATGATGCATTCAACCTAGATCTGTGACTGGTGATGAGTGTCTGAAACGTGTCAGAGATCCTTCAAACATTTCCTTGTGTTTACTTTCTTCGCCCTAAGTTGGCAGGGTATGCCCAGACGTGTGTCTCTTGCTCGCTTCGCAACTGGATTCAAGCTCGCCTGGCTTATAAGGGTTGTTACCCCAAAACTGAACCATGGTTCTTATTTCCAGTCCAGGGAAGACCTGGCTTGGCAGTTCTGGCTGGACTGTTCCCATGAAGCACAGCGTCAAGACTGATTTGCATATGGCTGGGTCCAAACTGGGGTGGCGAAGTGAGCTAAAGAATGATGATGGATTCAACCCCGATCTGTGACTGGCTGTCTGAAAATCTTCAGCACTCCATCCATCATCTCCTTGTGTTTGCTTTGTTTGCCTTAAATTGGCAGGCGATGCCCAGACATAGGTCCCTTGCTAACTTTGTCACTGGATTCAAGCTAGCCTGGCTGATGAGAGGTGTAACCCCGAAAGCGGTGCCAGGATTGTTGTTTCCGGTCCAGGTATTACCAGGTCTGGCTGTTTGGGCTGGGCTGCTCCCATGAGGCACACGGTCAAGACTGATTTGCATATGGCTGGGTACAAACTGGGGTGGCAAAGCGAGCTAAATAATGATGATGGATTCAATCCAGGTCTGTGACTGGGGGTGAGTGTCTGAAAAGTTTCAGCGCTCCATCCATCATCTCCTTGTGTTTGCTTTGTTCACCCACAGTTGAGCAAGGAAGCACAAAATTACCCAAAATACGAAGTCATGCACCACAGTCCACCATGCACCACACATTTTTTCCCATCATCCATTTGTACAGAAAGTGAGACATTACTTGTTTTTCCATTATCCATTATCAATGGATTTCCCATCATCCATCCACACTGGAGGTGGCATCACTGGTGTCTCATCCAAACCATTGATAAAAGAAGATACCAGGCAAGAGGAATTAATTTCCCATCATCCATCATCAAAGAAAGTGAAAATACTGCATTTACTATTAGAAATCTGCACAGGAAGTGACATCACTGGAGTTCCTATTATCCATCTGTACAGGAATTGATAACACTTTCTGCCTCCTCCCTTTTCAGTCGACTCTTCAAGGCATCTCAGGACTTTAGTTAAGAACCTCTCTACCTTTTAAACTTACATGATAACATATAATCATGTGCCTTAACCAGCACACCACACTCCCAATCTGCACAAGCACACCTAGATGAAGATAACCCAGACACTCACATGGCATATACTCATCACATTGACCCACCATTCTACACATCCAATAAATTCCACACACCCTCAAACTTCAGAACACATATTCCAACTCATGCTCATCAACGCTCACTCTGCAGTACTCTACACAACAGACATTGCAGACATCTGTCATAAGCATGATGCCCTATTCATCTCAGAAACATTTCTCACACCCACAGCTTCGCATATGCTTGTTGTCCATCTTCACACAGGTTACAGCATCTATTGTGTGGACTATACACAAAAGAATCTATAAATCCTGCTGGTCTTATTCCCTTGGCAAACAAGTAACACTCTACTCCATATAGCTGCTGACATGACATTTCTCACTCTCTGCAACTCATAGTGCCTTCCATTTCTTCTATAGACCTCACAGGCAGAACAAGGACTGCATTTACCAATTCTCACATCTCCTCACAACATGATCCATCTGACATGTCAGGCAACAATTTTGGGCGACTTTAACCTCCCAGACAACACAGTTGCTCCTTGTCCTAGCCTGAACCAGTGATACCACCTCTACCTGAGTTTTCCTGCTCACTGTTCTTCCTGCAAACAGAAGCCCTGCCCACCCCAGGACCTACTTAATGCAGACCACAATGCAACCGCTCAGCAGAAGTGTGCAGAGGGCATGCAGCTGGTATGGTAAAGGTGCTCCAAAGGTAAGTCCCTCTGTATTCGTTCTCACCTGAACCATGCCCAGCACCATGACATCTGGCCTTGACACCCCTGAAGATACACCATCACTGAACTATACATCCTCAACCCTGGACACCATAGCAAACAATGCCACTGTGCTGACCCACACTCCATGTTAGGATCTTTCACCTCCAACCACTGCCACATCACATGCCATAGCACACACACCAGCTCACTCACCAGCCCCACCCTGAGCACACCACAGACACCATCTGAACAAAAACACCATCTTGCATGAGCCTTTCTCAACACACACTCACCATGCAAACACACTACTGAACTTTGGGACCTCATCTTCACTCTTGTACCCAATGTCCTCTTCTGCACTGAGGCCTGACTCAACCCCACTTCTGCACTCAACATCAACACCACAATACCCAAAGGATGCAAGCTCACCCACCACCACATCAACAAGCCTGCTGGAGGGATCACAATCATACACAAGGAAATCATCAAATGCACCACAACAAATGACAATATCATCCCAGCAATGGAACACCTGAACTTCTGACTCCAAGCACACAGCAGAACTACCATCAGAGGCACCTCCACGTACCGTACTCCAGGACCACATCCAGCCTTCTGCAACTTCAGTGTTGACTTCATCTCCTCCCTTGCCATGGACTCTTACAGCTACATTTTCGTCGGAAACCTCAACTTCCATCTTGACGACCGCAATGACATTAACGCTACCAACCTCCGCAACAGCATAAATAAGATCAGACTCACCCAACTCATCCATGACCCCATGCACACAGCAGACCTCATGGTAGACCCCATCTCACTTGGACCGATTAATCCATCACCCACTTCAGCATCACCAGCTCACTGACCTTCGCCCCAGTCTACCTAACACCCCCACACTACAGCTGGAGCAAAGTCTTAAAGGACACATGGAGCAATGCCTTTAACGCCACCCACTCCATCTCCTCCAACAACCTAGACCAAAAAGTCAGAAACTTTAACAATCGATCACCAAGTGCTCCAACAGCATCTCTCCCATCAGCAACAACAACCACAGAAGATCCACCAAGCAGGCTATCTGGTACACTGAAACAACTTGAAAGGAGATGGCACACCAGAAAAGGCATGACTGGCAAGACCGCCTTCAAGACAGCCCTCAATCACTACCAAAGACATTTGAGAGAACCGAAGAGAAGGGCCAATGCCTCACACATCGAATCCTGACCTGCTACCAGCTCTCTCTTCTAAAGTAAGTCTAACCATGTCTTCCAGAATGTGACTTCAGAACTGCTGTTCAAGCCCACACACTCTCATATATTGATAGTGGTAATGCTCTACTCCATGACCTTCTAGACTCCACACTGACACCCACTAAGGGCATTCAATAAGATGCATCATGCCTTATCCATGGTCTTTAGAAATATGATAACATCACCTAATCATGATGAAACTCCACCTGTACCCTTTGGCTGCCCACCTACTCTTGAAAACCAGCTCCATCATTTACATAGCTATCACAAACAGCACCACACTTATCGTGCAGACAAGCTGTCATGGGGACATACACCACCATATATGACGCATGTTATTGTGATGTGCATCCCTAGACAGGAGCTGTATGATCTTGATGGCTGTGCTCTCCATAAACTCACATTTATAACCCATATGCGTCTGTGTCGAGTATCTTTGGGCTTTCCACTTGTGCTTCTGATTGTGTATGTGCTCTCACCTCATATAGTTTGTGTGTAGTTCTTATAGTGACAGCATTGCATTATGGGCTGGGCCTGATAAATATACAATCAGGAAATGAGTCACCCAGACTGGACGTGATGATTATACAATCAGGAAATGAGTCACTGAGAACATGTTATGGTATGAGCCTTGTGATTATACAACTAGAAAATGAGTCCCCCACTCATCAGCCATCCTAGTTGGACTGGGACTATAAAGGCACTCCCCGACTACACCAAGATGCTAGGCAATCAGTAATCTGTGCAGCCTCCGTTGCATCTTCAGAGCAGCTTCATGATAATGGCATATAGTTGATACTGAGTCACGATTCTGCAGAGGACATTAGCAAATCATTATGTTTCTCAAGTCTGCTGTGTACGTCGTCATCCTGTTTCACAAGTCTGCAGTGGATGTATGCATGTCATCCTTAGTAACGGACCTGTAGTGAACATCGGTGCATCTAAAACTGTACAGTAAGTCACACTGCCAGTCACACAACCCCAAGGGGGCATCTTTAATGCCTTACAATAGATTCTTGCTACAGCAGCTTTAGGCAAATGTAACAAGTCTGTATATATAGGACTGTAACTGCTAGCACATATCACACTACCCTCAGCATCTCATGTCCAGCTTCCTACAATGTCCAGGTCTGGCCAGTTCATTATTGTGGAACACGTGTGAGAGCTGGCCCACAGCACTTTTGGATTGGAGAAGAGCTCCACTCCTTCATGCGATTATTCAGTGACTTAACTGAGTGCAACAAACTGTCATCTTCCTGAGCAAAGATCCTCTGCTACCTGTTGATGTGGTTGCATGAACACATGATACAGATACTGGAATGAGTGGGGTGGGATACGCAGTGGAGTGCTTGCATTGGGTGTGAAGATGTGTGGGTAATTCTGTTTATGTTTACCTTTATATCATAGTGAACTCCACATCCTCATCGCTCACCTTTTATTACATCAATGACGATGCCTACTTGGTAACCACAGACAAAGGTGTCCATTGAACCAATGGATGTGATCTTGTTTCTTTATTATTTTGTCCCATTCCCCCATTCCCTTCATTGTGACACAGGCCATCAGAAATGCAGTCCACATAACAGTGAGGGGCGTGGTAGAATAATTACAAACATCGCTCCTGCTGGGTTCAGGATAGCTCAGGTTAGTGCATCTGACACAATCTCTGGTGGATCGTAGCACACCTGGGGCCATGACACCATTAGACTACAGATTAAGAAGTGTAAGGAAGAAAAAAAGACAACAGGTCTTTTCCATCTATGCACACAGGATAGAAACAACATCCCTTTTTCCAATTTGGGAAAGAGTTGATGAATCACCTCTTTAAAGAACCCTACATCACAATGCAATAACAGTCCACAAACCTGCCACCTCTACTATCAGTTATTGACTTCATGCTTGGTTATGACGTTGTACAGTGCTCCACTGTCTTTTGTATAGGTTTGCAATAAAGAAATACCACATACGTACATACATACATTCATTTTTACATACATATATGAGTGTTTATCAAAGGGAGTGTGTTGGATAAAAAATATGACCTGTATGACTGTTTTTGAGAAGCAGAACTAAGCTAGCTTGTCCAGAACTCTCCCATAGTGTACCATTATTGAACTTCAATCTGTGTGCTTTTCTTGGTGAAAGCAAAGTAATAGTTGCTGACAAGATTTATAAATCACTAACTCCTTAGTATGACTCACCAGTAGCAAAATAATATGTTGCTTGATATGTTTTACTTTAATCAGAGGTTGTTGTGAAAGAATTGCAACTACCATTTTTCAACTTCAATGTACTCTCTCTCTTTCTCCTGCTCTCTCTTTCTCTTTTGATTAAGCCATACTTTTTGATTTTGGTCTCACACTGGGGAGTTATATTCTAAATGGGGTACATGTTGGACATCTGCAGTGGCCATTCTTTAATCTGTTTCTGCTCTTCTCTGGGCTAGTCTATAAAGTTGCTATGGAGGCCATGTTGATCTGTTGATCTCAGTATGAAAAAATTCCCTCAGCCAGAACATTGACAACTTTGGCAGCCATTAGGTCCACTTGGGCTTAGTATGAGCAGGGACTGATGGCATGGTAGATACTGTAAGCACTTTTCTTTATGACACACTGCCCATGCAGGTTTGAAAGATCCCTTCATGGTGCTGGATAGAAGGAAACTCCTTTGAGTGTTATCACTGAACTTTACTTTTTGTGCAAAACTGAGTTTGTTTTATCCAACTGAAGGGCTAATTTCAAGACATGTTGAGGGTAAAAAATCAAGCAAGAAATTGAGTCAGTGAGTGGAAAGTGAATGAGTGATCAAATGATTGAGCATATAAGAGGGTGGGTGAGTCAGTGAGGTAGGCTGGAGGGTAATAATTGAGATGTCAGGTAAGTGAGTTACCAAGTTGATAAGTGTGTGATGTGGGGGTCATTTAGAGTTTGGAAAAGCTAATGAACAGCCATACATTTGGTGGTTGACCCATCTACCAAACTCGCTGATCTGCACCATTTCAAATTAATTAAGTTCTTAGATCCTTCTGGCTGAACTTCCTGAGATGGGATGAGTCACCTTCCTCATCACAATATATCCTATCAACAAAGACAAAGCTTTTGTTTGCTCTCTGGGAGCTGTTTTCAGATCTTATTAAAGGAAGGCATGGGCAAGCCATCTGCCAGTAGTGTAATGCTAATTAACCTACTAAAGATGTAGGCAGGTTAAAGGAAACTTTTTAAAAATCACTTTTCCTAAATATTTATTAAAAAACCTACTTCACCACTGAATTTGATTTTTTTTATTACATATTAAAAATAGCTGTTTAAGCAGCTCTGTAGCTTCCCCCAATTCAAACTTATTAGCATTATGCCTTTATTTTAGCTTCGGTATTTTCTTATAGGAAAGGTACAGCCCTAATAGTGAAAATAGGTTTTGGGGCTATTCAGTGTAGGAAGATGCAATTATTACATTCTTGCTTGTTGCACTTTTAAATACCAGATACTCTGCCTTCTGGGCTAAATGGCCTACTTAGAAGTGACATTTAATTTTCAAAAGTAATGTTTCCACCAGTCAAAACGGGTTATTTTGACAAATTCACCTACATATTTAAAGGGTGCAAATTAGTGTATGGAACAAACTGTGCTGCAGCCCGCAAGCAATATTTTACCTTTCCCGTGCCATTGGTATATTGGGGAGTTAAATTTGTCAATTAGAATTTAGACAATTTATCATGTTTTAAGAGCCATTGCACATACACTGGGGACTGGACATAACTGCCTTAGTGTGCAGTGTTAAAAATCAGCAGCATTAGTTTAAAAGAAATGGGAGAAACTAGGCAGAAAGGGCAATGTCTTGAATTATGTAAAAGCTTTAGAAGAGGGAGGGCAGGATTGCCAACCATGAGTGCCAGCCTGGTTTCAAATAAACCTAGGCGTAGTTCGCGAAGTAGAGCTACGCGTAGCTACGCAAAGTGCACTTTGCACTATGTGAGCTACGCATAGCACTTCGCGAACTGTGTAGTACCCTGTTCGCCCTGCGCAAGATACTGTTTTCAATTATTGCACAGTGCGGACAAACATCCAGCACTGTGCAATCATTGAAAACGGCAACTTGCACAGTGCGTGCTGTAGTTTTCTGCCGCTCAAGTAGATTTTTACTGGAGTGGCAGCTTTCTCAACACGGACTGGTAGTTTCTCATCACGAGCGGTCGCGAGCATACGCGACCACTCGTAATGAGAAACCTGACCTCCCCGCTTTGAGAATCTCGCCGGGAGGTTTAGTTTCCATGCTCGCGATCGCCAACTTGATGTTGCTGATCGCGAACGAGGAAAAAATCTCGCCGGGATGTCATTTTGCTTGCTCGCGGTCGCCAACTTGATGTTAAGGGCCGCGAGCAAGCAAAAAATTACTGCTAAGCTACGCTACGCTACAAATGTTTGCACTGTGCTACGTGCAATTTGCGTAGTGCGAAGTAGCGCAAACTTCGCAAACTACGCAAGCGTAGCGTAGTGCTTGCCCAGGCTTATTTTCAAATCACATGGCAGCACCAACACTGCTCCTTTACACATTGAGCCAATGCCCCATTAACATAAGTTGAAGATGACCTTTCCTTCTGATATTGTTAGACTTCTTAGCTGCCTTTGACATCCTGAAATGTTGCATGGAATTTAGCAGCAACATCCTTCCTTGGTTCTCCTCCTATCTTTCCACCCAGCACAGGGTTGTTCACATGGGTGCCTCCATTTCTTAAAAGATCCCAATCACACATGGTGTACCCAGTCTTCCATGCTGGCCAATGTTATCTTCAAATCTTATGTGGAACAGCTTGGCACTGATCTCACAGATAACATCAAAATTCCTAGTATGCTGATGAAATATAACTTGAAAGTCTCCTCTGCTTTAGACATCCGAAGTTTCAAATGCTGCACGCATTGTATAAGTTGATTTGATCCCACTGAAGGATTCATTTCTAGACATATTGTGGGTAACAAATCAAGTGAGCAAAGTGAGTCAGTGAGTAGAAAGTGAGTGAGTGATCAGATGATTGAGAATATGAGAGTGAGTGAATCAATGTGGAAGGGTAGAAGGTAGTAATATGTGTAGCCTGGTGAGTGAGCTACCAAGTTGATGAGTATGTTTGTGAACTAGGGGTGCCATTTAAAGTTTGGAGAAGCAAATGAATAGCCATAGGTTGCCAGTTCACCCATCTGTCAAATTCACTGTTTCGGTACCGTGTATAGGGGTGAGCAAACTTCTGAGTTTCTACTAGTGGAGCTTCAGCTGGCTCCTCTAGACTTTTCATATATGTGCTTCAACCCTTTATTAGGTTGAGTCTATAAGCATTAGATGTCCTTTCCTCTGGCATCCATGGAAAGCATGATGGTCCCTGGTAGGAAATCCATCAACTAACCCCAAAGTGCAGGAAGAATTCTCACTCTGTATCAGGGTCGTTGACTGTTTATTTTACTCAAACTCCCACTTTTGGGTTGTTTATCTAATATAGACTGCCATGTTGAGCAGGATCCGAAACTAGATAGCCCCTGTTTAATAATTCAATGAGCCTCCAAAGAAGCTGATGATGGGCTCCCTCTACTGTAGGCTTAGAGATACCAGCCAGGTAGGTGGGCAGGATTGACAAATCAGGCAGATGGTACTCCACCAGGGATGTGGAGGCAACATCTCAGCTAACCTCAAGCTCCCTTTAGCTCCCTTTAGCTGTCCTCTGCAGTGAATAGATGAGTGAGTTTGGCTATTCCTATATAATCTATAGCACATGTTTAAATGGGAATTCTACCTGCGACGTCACAGAAAGATGGGAGCTTAGGAAGCACTTCCAAAGCAGATTACTGCATTGTAGCTCATGTCATCATCACATCAACATTGTGTTCTCAGATGTCAACATGAAAGGATCCATGCTTCGGAAAAAGTTTTTTCTCCTGTGCCTATTTAAAAAGCTCATCGACCAAACCTCAGAACTGTATAAATCAAGTTCCTAGAGTGCCTGAACCTTCAGGACTAAGATCACAAGAAAGAAGCCTTGTAAGATGATCACTGGCAGAATAAAATATCTTTTTTACAAAATAATACATTTTATTATATTATCGACTAGAACAAAGGCCTGGGATACCTGCCAAGATCAGCATCTTACTCCTTCTTTAAACAAATCTACAGCTCACAACTTCACATTTCATCCAGCAATGTGTGTAGAAGCATATTAGGAGTCAAGAGCCTCAATCAATCAATCAATCGATCAATCAATCAGAGGGTCTTGTAGCGTGTGGCTTGTTACCCTGGGGGGTCTCCAGGCACTGGTGTTCTGTGAGTCTTGGTTTTTGTGTGGTGGCATTTGAAGAGCCAGCTCTTGAGCTTTTTCCTGAAGTCCTCCAAAGTTGAGGAGGCATGCAGGTGGAGTGGGAGGTTGTGCGGGCACTTTGTGGTGAGATAGGAGAAGGAGTAGCAACCACAGCATCTCTAACGGATGTGGGGTATGTGGGCCAAGGCGAGAGAGGAGGATCAGAGCTCTATGGTCGGTTTGTGGAATGTCTGGCTGTTATTGATGTATGAGGGTCTGGACTTGAGGAAGGATCTGTAGATGTGTGTGAGGAGTTGGAAGAGGCATCTTTTCTGGATGGGCATCCTGTGGAGGGCGCTGTGGTGGGGGTGATGCTGGTTTTTCTGGGGAGAGCAAGGACAAGTCTTGCTGCCAAGTTCTGGCCTGTCTGGAGGTGGTTTAGGAGCTGTTTGATGGTTCCAGCATAGAGTGCATTGCTTTAGCCGAGTCGGCTGGTGATGAGGGCCTTGATTACCGTCTTCCTGGTTGAGACAGGTAGACATCAGAGGGCATGAAAACTAGCGGAGGGGATGGTGTTGGGTGATGTGTTGCCTCAAGGTTAGCTGGGTGTCTAGGATGATTCCGAGGTTGGATGAGTGGTTGGAGGGGGTGGGTGTAGGGCTGAGTGTGGTGGACTGCCAAGTGTCACTCCACAGGATGGCTTGGTCCTGAAAATGACAACCTAAGTCTTGTCTGAGTTGAGCTTGCACCAATGCCCTTTTCCTGTTCCAAAGTAGACTCTAAATTACCAACATTATTAAAAAAATATAAAGAATATAAACAAAATTGTGGAATAGAATGTTATAGGCGTATTCTTAGCAACCAACATTGCATTGTGCTAAATGTAGGGGGCAGAACTGTACCAAATGTACAAAGATTGGTGCTGTTCCTCTCTTCCCATGTGGTACCACAATTTAGGATGCCTTGTGCCAATATACACGCTCTTGCACTAGTGAGGGTGTGTGCTTAATGTTAAGCATAGTGTTTATTGGAAGGAGACTCTTCCTGTAAAAAACACTGTGCTTTTGCCAAGTTGAACACTTTTTGAAGTTTCTATTTGTACAGTTCATCACACATGCAAAGTTGAAAGAGATCTGAGAAAATAAAAGTTTCCCTAACATTTTGGGTTAAAAGTAGTTTTGTTTATCTTTCTAAAAAAATTGTGATTCGCGTCAAAATCCATGGATTGGTGGGCTGCCTCATTCGAACAAAGAGGCGCAAAGTAGCTCAAAGCACTTGCATTCATTACTTTACGACTATTTTCAAACACAAATGCAGGTTTGTACTGTACAGTAATCCCAAATCAAGCCTTTGGACTTGTTTGCATCAAAGTCTTGATGAATAGCTGCAAACTGTCTTTAAATTATAAATCTATCTTTAATAGTTGGGACAGGGGCTCAGAAGTGACTTCATACTGACAAACAACACTGTACAAAATGCCTAATTTGGAAAATGTGTTTATATCTTCAGGAATGACATTAAATGTGCACTATGTGTGTCATATTATATTTGATTGACATATATATTTAGAATTAGAAAGTGACTCTTCTACCTGCCATGGTTGGAAGTCCTTCTCTAGACTTTCACTCTCTGAGGGATGTCCTGAGTGGGCTGTGGATGAGATCATGTTGTGTAAGGCATGAGCAGCTGCGTAGACCGCAGTGTAAACACTGTAAGTGATGTAGAAATTATAAGCATCATACATAAAGGGGTCCAAATCTCTCATTGTCTCGTTCCCTGTACAATGAGGGAAGTAGGATTCATAGGCAAAAGTCCTATCCAGTAAATCAGGAGAACAATGGAATGTTAGCACCCAAAGCCACACAAACATGGAATTGTCTGAGAAATTTAAAGGGTTCACACTGTACAAGAAATCTGTCAGTCCAGGAATCTGTCCCTTAAGAATGGAAAATTCCAGTGCACCACTGAAAATATTCATTCCAGAGTAATTTATAAAATCTTTCAGATGTGATGTGACTGCAGAAGTGATCCAAACTATAGTAGGCAGACCTTGCAAGTGCTCTATGAGGCCTGAATTTATGTAAGCCAATGAACAGTGAACTATCACCACATTGACAGAAGAAACACGGATTGTTTTAGAAATCTGATCCTGCTCAATGTCCCAGGACTTGCGGACCATTTGTAGGAAGGCCACACAGCCTCCACTCCTGGTGATCTCTCTCTCCAGCTCCTCACCAGCATTCCTTCCACTCTCATCATCTGAAATAAGGATCCCAACCCAGGTCCAGCCAAAGTGCTGGAGCAGCCGGGCGATAGCGAGTGCCTCGTGTATCTCATTGGGGACAGTGCGGTAAAAGGATGGGAAGCGATGTCTGTCACTGAAGATTGGATCCATGGCACCATAGCTGACCTGAGGAAGACATAATATTAGCTATTAGACATATTACACCAACCTCCATGAACACACATTACTGGCCGATGGTTCATGGCTTGTGAATCTGGATCTCATTGGGGACAGTGCGGTAAAAGGATGAGAACTGATTTCTGTCATTGAAGACTGGATCCATGGCACCATGGCTGACCTCACAAAGATATGGACATGAGCTATTGGACACTTTACAAAGCTATGGGTGTTTCAAGATGTTTTTCACAGAAGTGTTGCAGTTTGCGTAACTGTAACACATCCCTTCAGTTCCAAAGTGCTTTCTCATTCCAGGAAGTCTGCTACCTCTTCAGAGTGAAATGGATCAAATATGTTCATATCCTTTGCTTTAATCTATATGGACTCAACCTATGAGTTTCTACCCCCCCTACAGAGGCACTCCCACTAGATGGCATCTTGGTAGGAGTTCTAGTTTATTTTGCACACTGTACGTCCCATCCTATTTAATGGGAGATGGACTGTGGATGCCCTGCAGAAACTAATCTACATAATTTTTCCTTTTAACATTTTTGTTTGATTGTGATGTATGCTGTTTTTACTTGTTTTAATGATACAGCCTTAAAATTCCCTGCTAAGTGAATTGCTGGAATTCTTACGCTCTGAACAAAAAATCTGCACTTGGAAATTACGAGCCAGAACAAGTCCACTTTCATTTAGAAAACAATTGCTGTTTAGAATAACCAGTTGCTGATAGACTGTTGCGCTGTTGCTTGATCGCGCTTTTGCACATTTGACTGAAATGAGGCCTTTGCGACAGGGCATCCTATTTTACCACCCGCCAGAAGCACTCCCACTAGATACCATCTTGGAAGGTATAGTTTATTTTGTACACTGCATATCCCACCCTATGAATTGGGAGATTATCTGGAGACACATGTAAAGGGCACCCAGTGGGCATGCTATAAAGGCAAGTCTGTCCTCACGTATTGGCACATCAACCGCACACAGTGTCAGCCCCTATGCTAGTTTTCCCTCACAATACAGAGCTCTCCATGACCTTAGCACTCAGGTAAAGTGGAGAAGGTACACAAGAGCTTCTTGCCCTGAGGCCACCTTTTTCTCAGTGCCACGATCCAGGAGGGCAACCACCAATGAGATCATTTCCACAGAACCTTCAATATAGATAGCGCCAATATATATAAAGGGAAGGGAGTCTTCCATTGTGGACTCACTAAGTCTAAATCCATAAAGACACCATGGAAGTTAAATTCCTACTGAAGGACACAGGAACAGATATTCAAATTATTTTGGAAACATGGGCCTCATCGGACATAAATCCAGAATTTGGGAAGGCTTGCCCCAAGGGATTTTGGATACAAGTACCCAGAAAGGGAAGTTTATGAGGTGGGATAGTGGTGATCTTCAGGCATACTATAAAGGTAATTTATTTCCAGAGCTTTGTGGGTTTTCTTGATGATCTGCACATCTATTGATGAAAATCAGTCTAAATAATTCAATTCAACAGTATTTGTTTGAGGTGCTCATATGATGTTACTATACCCACCCACCAGGGTATATCTTTCCTAGGAACTCACACCTAGAACAATATTGAACCACAATTCACCAGAGCACACCCGATCATTATATCTCTAATCCAACACAGAAGTCAAAGGAGACTAGAGAAAAAGAAGAAAAAAACACCCCACACAAAACATTTCAGTTATACCAATGATCAAATGACCTTTCAATTGAGAGCCAGGCACAATCTTGAATTTGGTCTTTCCGTTCATTTTTATTTCCACTTTCAGAATACGCAGAACAACAGCAGCCGATGCACGTTTCGCCCCCTGAGCTTTATCAAGCCATGAAATCAAAAGTAGTCAGGTCCGATTCTTCTCGAACCTGCTTTGTATATATTGGCCTCCGTAATAAGTAAAAATGTTTTGTGTGGGAATTTTTTTCTTTTTCTCTATTCTCCTTTGACTTCTGTGTTGGATTAGAGATATAATGATCGGGTGTGCTCTGGTGTATTGTGATTCAATACTATAAAGGTAACACCACTCTCTCTGGCTCTCCTGCCAAACTGTGAATTAATGTCCCTTAATATTCAGCTGCCTGCCAATAAATATAACCTAGTGATATCACGCTAACCTGATTCTAATTTTGATCACATCTTAGTGAACTTTCTCAGCCCACTACTTATCAAACACTCCAATTTGTTCGTGCTTGAAAACTTTAACTTCAGAGTTCACAACAGGGATGACAAAAAAACAGCTGAATTACTTACCTTTATGGTATACATCAACGTCTACATGGCTTTGCTCGCCCCCATCGTTAGAACCTACGGACTCAACATTGTGTCAAATGCAGACAAAACCCAACTCATCCTTTCCCTATCCAACAAACCCAACACCGCCAGACACAACTTTCGAGAAGGCATGTAAGCCGTCGCCAAATGGATGAAAAACAGCTGCCTACAACTAAATACCAACAAAACGGAAGTACTCACCATGTGCCCAATTCCAGATGCCTGGAAAAACACCTGGTGGCCCCCTGCCCTTGGAAGCCCGCCCACCCCCATGGACCACACACGCAACCTGGGAATCATCCTGGATTCCGAACTCAAAATGGACCGCCAGATCAAGTCTGTCTCATCCTCCTGCTTCCACACCCTCCACCTCCTACGTAAGACCTTCAAATGGATCCCCCTCGAACACAGAAAAACCTCACCCGCAAGCTACAGAACATCCAAAACACCGCTGCAAGACTGGTCCTCAACCTACCTAGACACTGCCACATCTCCCAGGACCTGTGCCCACTCCACTGGCTCGCCATCAAAGCTAGAGTCACCTTCAAGATGCTAACCCACGCTCACAAGGCCCTCCACGACACCAGACCAACATACCTGAATACGCGACTCAAATTCCACACACCCCAAAGGACCCTACGATCAGCCCAGCTCTCCTACACTGTGGTCCCCCGCACCAAAAAGACCAGATCGGGAGGTCGCTCATTCTCCTTCCGTGCGGCCAGAGCCTGGAACGACCTTCCACTCCACTTCAGACAGATAACATCGCTCCCCATCTTTGCAAGAAACTTCAAAACCTGGCTCTTCGTCAGACCCCCTCCTTGATGGACTGGAACCTGTGAACCCCCCACACCCCCCAGCACCTTGACACCCTTACGGGTGAGTAGCCGCGCTTAACAAACACCTGATTTGATTAGATTTTATGGAAACAATAGTGCTTAATAAACACATACAGGGTCCTACACATAGGACTGGTCAAACTCTGCATTTGGTGTTTGCTAATACCAATATCATATCCAAAACAGAAGTAACACCATTAGTTTTGTTGTCATTCTGTTTAAATACTTGTTTGATCTGGCAGTCTTGGCATGGGTTCCCCTTGAGTGGTTTGCATTCTGACTTCCTGTTTTGCTGACTTCATTTTTGCTGGCTTTAGGATTCTGGGCACTTTACCACTGTTGACTAGTGCTAAATTGCTTGTGCTGTTTTCCTAAAACAAGGTAACGTTAGCTTATCCACAATTGACAAATTTAATCTACTTATAAGTCCCTTGTAAAGTGCACTACATTTGCCCTGAGTCTGAAAATTAAATGCTACTGGTGAGCCTGCAGCACCGATAGTACCAATCACTTCAGTAGTCCTTTAAGCATGTGTAAGGCCTGTTGTTCGAGAGCCGGGGAGTGCAGTTTAAACTGCCATGTTGACCTGGCAAGATAACCCACATTCCAGGCCTAAACCTTCTTTTTTGATTCATATAAGATATATACTTTTAAGTTTTATATGTCCTGGTAGTGAAAAACGATTACATTTTTTGGTAATTTCTAAAAGGCCTATCTTTTCCTTAGGTTACCATTGCGATTAGCGATTATCTCACTACATCTTATAAGTGTAGTTTCCAATTTGGACAAGATAGATAATTGTGTTTGGTGTCTTTGGACTGACAATTTAAAATCACAACTTATGGTAAAGTTGGAATTTAAATTGTAAGTCTGAAAGTGCTACTTTTAGAAGGTTGCCATTTTCATACTTTAACCATTCTGTGCCTCTGCCTGTCTCTAAATACATGTCTGGGTAGGTGACAACTGGGCTTTGTACATTCCGCCTAGACAATCACACACAAAGGGAGCTGAGGTGTGTCATTCACATTTGTTTGGCCCTTCACCAGATAGATGGGTCTTTCTGATCTAGAAGGGAGGGAGAAGCTGACACTTGCATCTGAATAGTCCACACACAAATAATGGCCAGCCCCACTATAGTGAGTCTGAAGCCAGAGCAAGAAGGGCAGGGACCTTGTGCACTTCAAATTCTTCTTTTCTTCTGTGCCTGTCCTCCTGCTTGCTGGCAGTTCTGTGCCTGCCCTGCTTCCTGCTGAATATTTATGCAAGTATCCATGTGCCATCTGCTTTGCGCCGGTCAGAACAGAAGAATTTGCCTTTAGCGCATCTCTGCTTCAAGAACTCTACACTGCTGAAAGCATAGCTTGACAACAAGGCATTACCTTCATGGCCAGGGGTATGGGTGGGCGGAATTTGCGAAAGCGACTTTCACAAATTATCGCGAAAATGTTCAAAATTATCGCAAACAACCGGAAATGTCGTGAAAATGCGGAAGATTTTTTCCTGCCTGTTCGGGGTATTTTCTACGTGGTCGCGGCTCGCCAACTTACCCATGCGGTTGCTCGCGGGTGCGGCCATCTTGTTTTCACTCTTCTCGCGGTGCATGTTCGCGAGAAGAAAGACGTGATCGCGCGACTAATGACATTGCTGCGGGCGCAAACTGTCGCGAGACAGAGCAAATGGCTACCAACAATCCAACATCTTGTGGAGAACGCGACCGGATCGGGAAAACTTGTCGGCGAACGCGGGGATTCAGGTAAGGAGATCGCGCGCGCGCGAGAATGTATTATTTTACAGCGCGAGCAAGAAACAAATTATCACTAAGCTGCGGAATGCGGAAATTTTGACATTTTCGCGCTCTCCGCTGAACGCGAAAATGTCAAAATATCGCAATTTCCGCGACCGGAACGGAAATTTAGCCCAGGCCTAGCCAGGGGTTTGACACCGATGCATCCCCAAACTGTGCAACTCAGAACACATCTCCTACAATCCTTTGGATTGATACCAATACATTGCTTCTGACCACTCCTCACAGCTGCTCCTTGACATTGACGCTTTCTCCGTGAAGGTAGTGTTTGCAAGGGCTCTGATTGGCTCCTGTATCTGACCTGCGCTCCATTCCAGTCTGCTTGACTTTTCAGATTTGACCTGGATCACTGCGACCAGATAGCCCCGGATGGCGCTTAATGGCTCTAAGTACTATAAATCAAGATATTCTTTAAAAATTCATAAATGTGGTTCCACTTATTGGATTTTTTTTGTTTTGGTCTTGTTTTGTTCATCAAATTAAGCTCTATGTTTCTAAAACTGTTGTGGATTTTTTTCATGGGCCTTACACTGTTTTACTGTTGGAAATGCTGCACAAATACTTTACACATTGTCTCTTAAGTTCTGTGCCAAGCTATCAGGGGGTTAATTTAGGGTGTGTATCTGGCTTACCCTGACTAGGATTGTGTTACCTGCTTGGACAGGTTGCATACTTCTACCCACCAGAAATGCAATTTATAACAGCGGTGAGGATAGGACTTCATTTTATGCAGTATCTTACAGTAATTTGCTACGCACTACCATCCATATATAGGACCAATTTGAATCAATAGTCTCTGATCCTCATTGGTATATTTTCCCTACTCTTTCTGATTTTTAATTTTTCAAATCTCACTGATTGGCATTTTTTTCCCTAAAATAATGTCTCCAAATTGAGTTCCTGTATCTGCATCTACAACCATGGAGTGTGAGATGGCCCAGTTGGAGAGTTAGACTGCCCCCAGCTCAAAACCTTCTGCAAGTGGTTTAGGGTTTCCATGAGGGGATTCACCTAGAAGGTGGAGCTATAAAAGTCAATGAGGGTATGTTTAGAGGGCCCAGGATTTCTCTGTGACCCCAGAGGTAGATGATGCGGTTATAGAGGATTATGACATAGAGCTGGATTCACTGGTGAAGGGAAACATCCATTACAACGCAGTCATTAGAACAACCTACCTTTAAAACGAAACAGTCACAACACAACTGCCTTTACATCGCATGCCATTACAATGCATGCCATTACAACGCATGTCACTACAACGCATGCCATTACAATGCATACCATTACAACGCATTATAAGGTAAGTAATGGAGATTTTAGTATTAGGGTGATATTGATTTCAGGGCACATGGGAATAGTATTTTTTACCCCTACACTATCCCACACTTACCCTACTGTTGAACTCTCTGGAGTGGGAATAGTAATTTTGACCCCTACACCATCCAACACGTACCCTACTCTTGCTCTAAAAGTATTATGCATTGTAATTGTATGTGTTGCAATGGTATGCATTGTAGTGGAATGAGTTGTAATGGTAGTTTTAAAAAATGTGTTGTAATCGCATGCGTTGTAAAATCATGTAATGTAATGGTAGTTGTGATGTAAAGACTGTTGCAAAAGCATGCGTTGTAATTACATGTGTTATAACATTGTATATTCACTGGCGAATCTGGATCTGCCTGTGGGGCAGGGAGTCAATGGAGTGGAGGTTCCCACAGAGCAGGGGGTAGTGTATATATAAAAGGCCTGACGCCAGAGGAGCTGGAAGACAGAGTGAGGAGAAAATTGTAAGATTGGAGTAAGCCAAGCTCAATTTAGAGGAAACGCAAATGCAATTGGCTTTGGAGGAGGAAGAGAAAATGAAAAAGTTGGCAATGGAGCAGCAAAAACTGGCCATGGAGGAGAAGCTTATACTAGAGTGATTGGCTCATGAGAGGAGCCTAAAGGAACTGGACTTCAAAGCTAAGCAAGTAAAGTCCAGTTGTGGCTCCAATATTGTAGTGTCTACTTAGAGAAGGGTCCACATTCCCAAGGATGTTTGTGGTGGGAGGCAACATAGATAGATGATTTGAGGGATGTGAGATTACTCTGCAGATGCACAAGGCCCCTGGGAGTAATTGGGGAGCTAGTGTCTGGAGGTTCTTTCCTGGTCAGGGGAGGGTCACCCTCCTGGCCCTAGAGGGGTGAGAGGATGAGTTTTCCCATCATGATGGACACCCTAATCAAGAAGTTTGTTTCTGGGCGAGCATCAATTTAGTTTTTAACAGTCGATTTGACAGTAAAATCAGATGTATAAAATCAACCTAAATTCGGTCTATGTCGCATGATATTCTGTAGGAAATTAGAAACAATATAGACCAGCCCCTCCCCCTCCAGTGACTGTAAAAAGAGTAGAGCTGGGCGACAAGTACGAAAGCCTAAACGTTTTAATAAGGGGATAAGTAATTTTTTCCGTTGATCCATATAATATTTACAAAAAAGAATAGTATGGATTGTAGACTGGGAGGAACTCCCGTCACAGGGGCAAGGTGATAGTGTTTTAGCCCAATTATTTCTCAACGGAAAGACTACTAGACGATGGAAAAGATTCAGCCTAAACCTAACTAAAAGAAACAATTCATAAGAAGTAATACTATAGGTTTGGTAAGGCTGAATCCCGAATACCGTCTGGACTGTTAAATTATGCCTAACTGTTTTCTTCATAACCTCTGAGTTAAGTCGTAGGTCTTCAAGGTGGTTAAAACAAAGTTTATAGAAAACCTTCCTCGTTAACTCCTGAATTGAAGTAGGGTCATAATAATATTTTACTAGCCCTAGGTCACTTAAAATTTTTTTGACATAGACTAACCACCTAGATCTGTGTACATTTTCAAGGGCCTTACAGTCTTGGGTGATCTTTTGGGTAAAGACTGTTCTCTCTGACGACCAAATTTGGTGCCACAATAACAATGGCTGGATTCTCGCCAGGTCTGTCACGTACGGAAGACCCAGTTCCAGATGGCAGGAATAAATTGCGGCTGTAGTTGGTAGTGCGAGAAGATATCTCAAAAAACAGTTCTCTACTGCCTGAATGGGGCCCACTGCTGCGTGGCCCCATACACCCGCTCCATATAAAGCCACTGAAATACATTTGGTTTTATAGATTTTGACCATTTCCACAGGTGCTTTTCTCCCTAGTTTCCTAGAGAAATTTACAAGTGCAGAAGTGGTTCTCGCAAATTGGAGTTTTCTCACTTCCACTGCCGGTTTCCAGCTTAATTTTTGATCAATCATGACACCTAAATAAGGATATTTGTCAGTACTCAATAGTTTTTCCTTGTTCAAATAAATAGCCCTGGTTTTGTTTTTCTTACCAACCCCCGCCTTCATTACAAAAGTTTTCCCTATGTTGACTTTAAGATCCAGGCTGGCCATAAAAAGCGCATAGCTACTTAGAGCCCTCTGAAGTTCGTTTGGGGTACGAGCCAATATCACCGCGTCGTCTGCATACAGAAGAGCCGGTATGCAGCGTTTGGCTACCATAGGAAGGTCCTGGGCTCCCCTCAGCATCTCCCTCTCCAAACCATTAGTGTAAAGGGTGAATAGAAATGGAGCCAGGACACATCCTTGTGTAACGCCCTTCTCCACCCCAAACGACGCGGTGAGTTCTCCAGTGGTTCCAAACCTCACCCTGGCAGTTGCGTTGGCATAGAGTTCCCTCACAAAGGTAACTACAGTCCGATCCATCCCTAGATCTAATAAGATGGACCAGAGTTTAGAGTGACTAACGCAGTCAAACGCAGCTGACAGGTCTACGTAAACCATGTAGAGTGCTCCAGCCTTGATGTTTACGTATTTATCGATGAAGAGTGATAAATTCAAGGCTTGATCTATGGTCCCCAAACCTTCCCGAAACCCATATTGTCGGATAAGATGTTGTTTTCCTCTGCCCACTCCTGCAAACGATCAAGAATTATCCGTCCCATCATTTCCCCCGTGGAGTCCAATAGGGAGATAGGGCGATAGTAGGAGACTGAGCTTCTATCCCCTTTCTTAAAGATCGGGACCAGTATAGATTTTTTCCAGGATTCCGGAATGCCGATGGTACACAATGCATTGAGGACCCTGGTCAAAAGAGGAATCCAAAAGCTCAGTATGGGTTTTAAGAAGTCTATTGGGACCCCATCGGGGCCCGGGGCCTTCCCTTTCTTACTTGCACTTAAGGCCCGAGGAACCTGATCAAGTGAGATAGACAGGTCAATAGGAAAAGGGGGAGGCTGTTGACAATAAAGATCGTTATCCCCGACAATAATTGATAGTGGGTGGATCATAAAAATTTTGGAAAAATGCTCTACCCAGTCCCTTTCATCTATGGCGACCTCTAGTGTTGGAAAGCCGCCCTTATCAATCAAGAAAGGTGATTTTACCACTTTCCAGAAGGCGGCACTGTTTTTACTGAAACAACTCTCATGTAGTTGATCCCAGAGTTGTTTTTTTAACTCCGATTTTCTTTCCTTTATAGCGGAGTTATAAGCCCTCCTCAGTTCAGATATTTCTGCAGGGATCCTGACTGTCTTATGTAAAGCAGATTTTAATTTAGAGTATGCTGCTGTGCACGTGTGATTGAACCAGCCCTGTCTATTCCTTACGGTATGATTCTTTTTTACCATTATGGCTTTTTTTACGGCCTGAA
The DNA here is from genome assembly GCF_964204655.1 of Triturus cristatus. NCBI lineage: Eukaryota > Metazoa > Chordata > Amphibia > Caudata > Salamandridae > Triturus > Triturus cristatus. The sequence goes on along the minus strand of NC_140593.1, from coordinate 26,146,291 downwards.
TCACAGTGTCAAAATTAGTGATGACATCGGCGTCTGTGGTAGTCAAGTCCAGACATTTCATAATGGACGAGTATTCATCAGTTACCACGGTGTTAACAGTTTCGGTGGGATCAACTAAGGCCCAACTGAGAGAGTAGCCATTAGGTCTGGTTAGTACTAAATTATTTTGATCCAAGAGACTAGAGATTTTGGGGTTGGGCCTGTCGGAAAAATAGAAAGTAATACTAAGAGGATAATGGTCACTCAATACGATCTGGTGGGTGTGGAAAAAAGTATCCCTTTTTATAGCTCCATTTGAGATAAAAATGAAATCAATGGTGGAATTACACCCTCTCCCATGGTAGGTAGGGGCCATCGTCGTATTTGGACTAGCCAGATTATTGGCGATTCCCAGATCTAACTTAAACATAGTTTCGTTTAGGGAACTGCCTAGAATCAAGTGAGTGAAGTGGAAAATAGGGTTATCATCCTCGTCGTTTAAACCACATAGAAATTGATTAGAAACGCGACAGGAAGTCTGGTTAAAATCGCCACCCCATTTAATAGTCACCTCTCTGACTAATTTCTTAATAGTAGATAACATTAACGAACAAATGGAATTAACTATTTCCACTGCTTCTGGGTCAGAAAGATTGTTATAATAATTTACCAACAGAAAGGAGTTCTTCGCATTTAAACTAAAACTAAGAAGCTGAAAGCTAGGGTCAAGTTTTATGACCCTCAAATCGCCCATCTTGATCAGATTTGATATATAGGTAGTTAGTCCACCCTTAGCCCTGCTAGACTTAGAAGGTTGGGCGGGTGAGAAGTACGTATAGCCCTCGAGATGAATCGCTGTTGTCAGCCATGTCTCCTGTAAACACAGGATATTAAAATTAGGCCTGGGCGGTAAATTCCGTTCTGTTCGCGGAATTTGCGAAAATTGGGTAATTTCGCATTCCGCGGAGAACGCGAAATTGCAAAAAAAGCTACGTTCCGCAACTTCGCGAAATTTTTTGCTTGTTCGCATTCTCAATATGCGTGTTCGCGAAATATTTCACCTCGAGCACGCAAACAGCGATCGCGAACAGGAAAAAAGTATCGCGAACAAGCAATCCCGCGTGTTCGCGGAATTTCTGCATGTTCGCGGAGATTTTTTACCGTTTCGCGGAGATTTGCGTAACGCGATTACGCAAATTCGGCCCACCCCTAATTAAAATTTGAGATAAAATTAATCCAAATGTCATTCCCTAATTTGGAGCGTTGACCAGCTACGTTCCAAAATACGACCGCTAATTTTGATTTGCTGGTCTCTAGGTCCTAAGTGGTTATGGGATTTTAAAAGAGGTATCGAAGATATCGACGGTTCATCCGTCGATTGAGGGTCAGAGCTTGATGCAAAAAATAGTGGCTTCTTATTATGAGGTACAGTAGAAGTTAAAGGGGGAAAGCAAAAATCACTATTTACTTGTACCTTCGATGCACCATCAAGAGGGACCCAGATATGTTCTCCAATAAAAAGTCAATCGACGTCCTCTAACCCTCTTAAAGAAGAGAAACGATTGGAGATAGGAATATTAAAATTAGAGCACCCTAGTTGGGGCCGTAAATAGGTACTGGGCTGTGTTAAGTTCCTAAGTAATATCTGTGGATAAAAATAGCTCAGGTCATAAGTTCTAATGACACTCTGATCTTGGCCTTGAAACCAATTGATTATGTGCCTTGTTGCCCTGCGATCTCTGAAATTTATGATAATCACATCGCCTTGAATTTCCTTCGGCCGTGAACCAACCCAACCAAGTCTGCGGAAATTTAAAATTTCGCCATTGATGTTAAGGGGTAAGGGTCTATTTTGTCCTAGCCAGTGTATAACCTTATTTTTTAGGTCATAATAGCCCTCCTTTTTCCCTGTTTATAATGTTGGAACTCCTGCCAGAACTACAACATAGGGGACCGCCTCCGGGGGCAGATCTATATGATGCCAATTTGCACCAACGATCTTTCCCGGCGCAGTTGCAGCAGATACATTACGTGTTTGTGAGTCAGGCCCATTAGTTTGGGAGTTGACGGGCCCATTAGTTTGGGAGTTGACAGTTGTCTGACCGCAGTCTAACTCAATATTATTCTTTCGATTAGGTGGCAGATTTTTTAGGCTTGATAAAGATGGTAAGATTTTATTAGCCTCTAGATTAAGTTGTCTGTCATCTATCGTAGAAGATGGTTTGGAATGGGTGGAACTATTTAAAGATACCGATCTATTGGACAATAGCTCTTTTAATTGATCAATGTTATTTAAAATCAACTTCTCCATTGACCCAAGTTGTTTGGACATTCCCTTCATTCTTTCAAGGAGTGGAAGAAGAAGTGATTTAACAAGTAACTCCAATCGGCCCGTAATTTCATTCATTAATGAGTCGTAGTTAAAGAGGTCCGAATGGGTTTCAGAGCCTTATGTTTGTTTAACTGCTGGGGGAACATGGGTCGCAGTGTTTTCCACTTGGTTGCACTTGTTATTACTAAGTGGATTGATTTTATTATGTTTCTTCCCTCCCCTCTTTCTTTTTTTCGGTGGGGGGCCTGCGTTAGTAGTTCCCCTGCCCTTCTTTTGCTGGGGACTTACGACGGCGGCCCTGGGAGACAGTAAGTCCAGTGTTATACAATCAGAGGAATGATCAGAAGGGGAGTTAGAGACAAACGATGTTAGATGGGTGTGAGGTTTTGACAGGAGATTAGAGTCTCGCGTAGGCGAAGAGAGTCTAGCAGCACTCTGTGAATCAGTTATTAAACAAGAAACAGGTGGTGCAGGTGCCGGTGAAATGGCCGTCTGAATAGATCCGAGCGAGGAGCGTTTGCTATGTAGATGTTCAGCCGATAGGCGCCGCTCTACCAGGGCAATCTCTTTCTCAAGGACTGAAGCAGCCCTTGTAATAAAAGTATCCAATGTGCCTCGCACTGAGCCTCCCAGCAATGAGGATCTGCTTTTGGGAGTACATGTCGACATAGTGGGAATAGGATAATATAGTTCTAAAGAGCGCTAGGAGATGTAAATGTCAATATCCAGTTGATGCAGGTTAAACTGTCACGAGAATAGGAAATGTAGGGTGTAAAAGTCACAAAGAGGAGGTTACAAACTGTACCAACTGTACCTTTCGTGGCAATATACAGGTCTCAGAGAGTGGGCCCAGGCCTGCCTCCTCCTGCCCATGGACGGCCACAGACGGCCCGCCCTTTGCCCGGGCTTAGCCCGCGCGCGGTCCCGCGACGCGGGGGTTGGTGCGATCTTTTATGCGCCTCCTGGCACAGAAACGGTGTCGGCGGCTCTCCTGCCGCTAGGGCTGCTGGCATGTGTGGTCCCCGTCTCTACTCCGCGGCCGCAATAGGTGGTGAAGCGGCAGCGGGAGACGGGAACGAGCTGAGGGCGAGAGCACTGCAGGGTCCAGAGGACAAAGGCACTGGCAAGGTCCAGAAAGGTAAGAACAAAAGCCCGCTCTGCCGGGGTTGGTGCGATCTTTTATGCGCCCCCTGGCGCGGAAATGGCGTCGGCGGCTCTCCTGCCGCTAGGGCTGCTGGCATGTGTGGTCCCCGTCTCTACTCCGCGGCCGCAATAGGTGGTGAAGCGGCAGCGGGAGACGGGAACGAGCTGAGGGCGAGAGCACTGAAGGGTCCAGAGGACAAAGGCACTGGCAAGGTCCAGAAAGGTAAGAAAAAAAAGCCCCTTGCAAAACCACACTAAATACTGGACATATTCACAGAATTTCATCTTGCGCGTGTCTGAAGTAAATTCATGGGTCAGCAAGCAGTGCACTCCTTTATTTTGTTTACTGTAGAAAGCGGAGCTTTCGGTGGGCGGAGAGAAGGAGATGAAGGTGGCAGGGGAGGGCAGGCAGTAGGGAGGTAGAAAAGAAAAGTGTGTAAAACCTAACTTTTGTTTTTTTCAGAAGACTTTCAAGGGGTGCCCTGCCTCCTGCTGCCTTTACAATCTCATCTAGGACTATGGGCCAATTCAAATACAAATGCCTGGCGTCCGGGCAAGGAGTCTGAGGGTTAGTTAGTATAGGACTACAAATCACTCAGTGTATTGGTCCACCACAATAAATAACTATTTTAGAGACAATAATGGATTCTCTGTAAAGGCAAATACCACTAGACAGTGGCAACAAGAAGAGCATGTGCATGCCAGAATGTATTGGTTCACTGACCCTGGATTCATCACTCCTGCTCCTTACAAGGATCCTCAGTAGTTAACCAGGGAAAGTCTTTTCCCATGACACCCAGCTAGAGCTCAGCCTATCCGAGCTCCAGCCGCAGCAAGCACTTCCTGGAGTTACACTGTATACCTTGGTTGCTGCCACTTATTCATGAGCCATCGCACCACAGGCACTCCTCTGCGCCAATCAGCAAGCTTCTTGTTTCGAGACTGCTTTCCTTTTCACTAGAAATAACTTGACAATAGAAGTGTGGCAGTTTGCTAACAGCACAGCAACACACTCTTTGGTCAGGGTTTAGTTATCCGATTATATGAGTAAGTCTCATAGGAAACGCAATGCATAGCCCACAGGGCTGGGACTGCAGTGATAGTATCTGTACAGACAGTGGCAGGGGGTAGTTACACTTCTGGCTGTAGCTATTTAGAGAAGTGTAAGCTCGCAGCTCTGGGGCCGTGGGTTAGATGTGCTAGTTCATCTTCTTCGTGGTGATCACCGCTGGCTTCTTCTTGGTGGAGCTAATATTTAAGGGGGCCTTGCACGACAGTGGGACAGGGAGTGTTTTCTCTGACCTCCTCCCTTGGATCTGGTTTTGTTCTCAAGGTCGGTTTTAATATTTGAGTTTAATGCTTAAGTTCATCCCCTGAAGAAACAAGGCAAACGCCACTTTTACTGAAGGACGACATGCCCCTGTTCAGTCATCCACAGCCTCCCCTCTGAGACTTTATTCCTTTTTGCCACAGGGTCTCATTGCATCAATTTAATAGTTTGCAGCACGGTGCTCACTAGAGAGCACTTCCTCCTGCAGCAGGTGCCAAGGGGCTTAAGCAGAGAGGCAATCTAGCCGAATTCTGTTACACAGCTGATCAATTAGCTAGGGGTGGTCAGAACTCTGTGGTATCCTCAGAGTCTTTATGGAACTCAGTGGAATTCTGTAGAGTAAAACTTTGTGAGTTCTGGCCACTCCTGCTCCTAGATTGACTTGGAGCTGCCAAGTTCACCCGTATGATTGACCTAACATCTGGGTGCTGACAAATTGCCTTGCCCGAGGGGCAAAAGAGAGGTCTGAGTTCTCCACACCAGCAGGGCTCTTCTTGTTCCGAGTCATGCTCTTCGGGTAAAGAACACCCCTGCCTCTTTCCAGGGTTTGGTCAACCAGGTCCTGGCTGGGTTGGAGAACTTCAATACTGTCTACTTAGACACTATTGCGGTCTTCAGCTCCAGTTGGGAGGAGTACCTGTGTCACCTCAAGGAAGTGCTTCAGGCTATGCAGAGGGCAGGCCTGATTATCAAGGTCAGTATGTGCCAGACATGGCAGGGATCTGTGGTCTACTTGGGTCACCAACTGCAAGGTGGCAAGGTGCAGCCCCTCTAGGCCAAGATAGAGACAATTCTTGATAGGAAACCCCCAAGACCCAAAACAGAGGGTAGAGTCTTATTAAGCCTCAATAGTTATTACAGGAGATTCACACCATTGTTACCCCATTAACAGAGCTGACTTTTAGGAAGCAGACCCATTAGGTGATCTGGACAGAGGCATTCTAGAAAGTCTTTGACACCCTAAAGGAGGCCATGTGCATGGCACCCATGCTCAAGGCTCCTGACGTCTTCTAGGAATTTATTATTCAGACAAATCCTCAGAGTATGGTGAGTGTAGGGTCTGTGCTGTCACAAATAAGTGAACAGGGCCTAGATCAACCTGTAGCAGAAGGCTACTTCCCATACAACAGAGGTGGAGTGCAATAGAAAGGGAAGCCTATGTTGTGGTCTGGGCACTGACAAAGCTAAGGCCATTCCTGTTTGGCACTCACTTCCAGGTTCAGACAAACCACAGGCCCCTCAGATGGTTAATGCAGATGAGGAGCAAGAATCCTAAACTTTTGAGGTGGTCCATCCTCCTACAGGGAACGGACTTTACAGTGGAGCATCATCCTGGAATAGATCACTAAAATGCTAATCGTCACTCCAGGTTCTTCTGCTTTAGTAATGAGAACTCCCCAAGAGTTGGGTACCTCTCCCTATTTTCAGCTGAGGGGGACACGTGTTAGCCATGGAATCCTTGGCCTAATTTCCACTGACTTTTTTGCTTATTGACCTCCAGTTTTTCTGAACAGTGCTAAAGTGCACGCGCTCTATCTCTAAAAACAACGTAACATTGGCTTATCCATAATTAGTATATTTAATTTACTTATAAGTCCCAAATAAAGTGCACTACATGTGCCCAAGGCCTGTAAATTAAATGCTACACAGCAATGATTGTACCACCCACTTTAGTAGCTCTTTAAACATGTTTCAGGCCCGCCATTGCAGAGTCTGTGTGTACAGTTTAAACTGCCATGTCGACATGGCAAGATAATTTACTTGCCAGGCCTAAACGTTCCTTTCTGAGCTATATTAGTCATACCAAATGTAAGCTGTAGACTGCCCGAAGGGCAGGGTGTATTGTATTTAGAAAGTAGGATGTGTACGTTGAACTTTTACATGTTGAATTAATTTTTCACTACTGCAGGACCTATATTCCCCATTGGTTAACATTGGGATTGGGATTACATTTTATAAGTGTCATTTCCAATTGGGACAATATGGATATTTCAAGTTTGGTGTCTCTTGACTCACATTTTAGAATCACAAACTTATGGTAACCTTGGTTTTTACATTCTAAGTCTGAAAGTGCCACTTTTAGAAAGGTGTCATTTTCTTATTTTAACCATTCTGTACCTCTAACTGTCTCTGAAGATACATCTGGGGTGGGTGACAGCTGGACTGTGTGCATTCCTTCTAAACAGTCACATACAAAGAGAGCTGAGGTGTTTAACTCGCATTCTGATGGCCCATTACCAGGCTGCTGGGTCATCCTGAGCAAAATTGCAGGGAGGAGATGACACTTGCACATGAATAGAGCTTTGCCTGTCTCCACTCAAAGAGCTGCAACCCCCTGTGGTAAATAAAATATTACGCTCTCAGACTTTTAAAATATAAATAAGATCATGCATAAAGCAAGAGGCTGAGTCTGTGGTATCAGATTCATAAAGGGCTTTATTCCAATAACTCGAGTCAAAGGGAGAATATTTCCATCACCAAAAAAGGATCTGGACGGGGCTGAAAAGTATTCTCAATATTCTCAAAACATTATTCACAGAGTACAGTATATATACATTTCTCAATTGTACGTAAGCAAAAGAGCAAGAGAGAATGAGATAAGAGCATGTGGGCGTGTAAGTAGGCGTGAAGGTGGGCGTCCATGTGGGCGTCCACTTGATGATAATGGGTAATTTGTCATGTGTGGGTGGATACCTGGAGATGATTTCGCAATGTCAGCAGAAATACTTGGCAGAGATGCGCGCGCAGCAGCATGACGTGTGATTGACGCGCAACTAGAGGGTGAAGGGGACTTGACATTTAGCTCTACATGTGGAGACAAAAAGTCTGGGGGGTCAAGTCAACCTAATCCCAAATCATATCTAACATCCTATGTTTAAAGAACTATGTTATCCACAAGGGAAGGACTCTCGGACAGAATCTATTCTATACTGAGTGTGTGTGCGTGTACAAGCGTCTAAGTGTCTATATGAGATGCAAGGGGCAGAAACTTTCCATGGTAATAGGGCTATGAATTACTTGCATGAGGACAGAGAGGCCGGGCCCTTTGCTCGGTAGCTGAAGGAAATGTTTACCTAAACTACTAGACAGGAATGCATCGGCTGAGGAGCGAAGCAGATAACTCGAAGGTGAAATACAGTTCTTGGCAGACAGGCAAACCGGCCGAGGCAGGCACCGTTAGCCGCACAGGGAGTAGGACAAAGTTCATGGATACAGATGCGAGCTCAAGCTGAAGCTGTCAGAGGCAGAGAGCAGGAAAAGCTTGATGGCAGAATCAGGCCTACTCGCCTGAACTGTAAAATGGAATAACTGAGCCATATAAAGTCGGTGGCCTTTCATACTTAGGAATTGAATATCCAGCCCATTCATGGCGGATCTGACAGAGGACATGTTGACGGTGGACGCACATGTGTTTGCGTCTTCGAAACTGGAACGGGAGGGAACATACATGTACTTGTAACATGCATATAGAACCGTTGGGGTCCAAGATAGGGGACATAACTGATCAGAAAAATCCATGTTTCCACATTCCCTCCTTGTCCCCTACTTGCCCATCAAGAGACATCAATCTTCATTAATCCATCGATTTGTTCATGGAGCATCATTTCTTCTTCTTTCTTCTTCCGGGATCTTGAGTGAAAACCTTGATGTGGAATACACGATGTGGCACACAGACCACAAATCGCTGGTCCACATTGCAGGCATAAGCAGCAACTGAATAGTATAAGAAGGCCAATACCTAGGAAGGATAGAACTCTCCATCCCCAGGCTGATATCACACTCCAAAACCACCCGGACCAAGTCCAAGTGCCTGGATTCTGGTGTATCTGGCTCACAATCTTATGAAGGAGAGTTATGGCTTTATATACAGATGGCGAATTTTCTGGTATGAGAAATGCAACAGCTTGATTTGATGACCCTACAAGCTCCGCCCCTATCGGCCAGGATAACGTCAAGGACAAGACTATTTTGAAGCACAACAATCCGCATAGCAGACTGCTCTTCTGTTAAATTGCCTAAGGCGGAAATAGTTTTGTTCACTACTGCTTCAAGGGTTCTGGTTAATCTACGTATCAGCTTACTATTGGTAACTGTACCTATATAGGGAAAGAAACCTTTATTGAAATCTGTGTATTTTTCCCATGCTGCTTCAGTGTAATCGACAATTGGGAGATCTCTCTGCTGTCTATTGTGTACTAAATGAGTATTTCTATGATAATCAGGAGGAGCTAGGAAAACAGGTGGTAGGAGGAATGCTATGTAACAGGTACCATCCCAATCTAGAGGTAAGCGTATATATGCGGTCTGGCCACATATAAAGTAGGAATGACGAGAAGCTCTAAATGTAGACTTGCCTTGATCACTGAATTTTATTACAGTGGTGCATTTACTATGGCCCATGTGTATGGAGCCATTCTTTCTTATACATAATTCCCCTTTTACTGGGAATACGGACATGGCGGGCAATATTGGTGTAGCTTCACATTCAACGTTCAGGATCATGAGGTTAAGTGTAAAATTACCTAATCCATATACTTCATTTCTTAGATCAGTTCCTGTTCTTTTGGGAAGTCCCTCCTTGTTAGGGTAGCAGACTTTAAGCAAAACTAAGTTCAGGTTTCCCCATACCCAGTTGTCTTGATAAACTGCGGAATTCGAATCTAGGGAATTAATCAAACTAAACCATGCTCCACAGGAGCCATTGTGTGTGAACGGATAGAGAAAGAGGGGCAAAACTCCCTTATAGTTCTGATAGGGGGGGAGTCGGCCACAGACCCAGCAGTCTGTAGCATTGCTAGTCTGATATGAATGGTGCAGCATCTGAATAAAGGTATTGTTGCGTAAGGCAAGTCGATATGATAGCTCATAGGATGGCAGATCACTAAATGTGTGCTTTATGGTATCATTAGTGGAGGAGTGTAAAAGTGAGGCAATAGGAGGAAAAATAGCATGTAGTATTAAGCTGATACATATTATCGTGATGCACATCTTGCTCTTTTTTTTTATCAATGTTATTGTCCAAGATCTTATGCAAGCCAGAATACATGTTCAACCGCTTCACCACCTAGTGGACTTAATTGATCAAACGGGTTCTGACTTATTAGACCAAAATTTAGCTTTGTGGAAACTTCTAGGGAGTCTCCTCTAGAAAATGGTGTTCAAAATCCAAAATCCAAGTTCAAAGTCTTTTTCCTTTGTAAAAGAGTGGTGAAGGTGCACTTTGACTTTAACAGCCGTCCCCGTGGTCCAGAGCACTGACTTTGGCGCCTTCCATCCAGGAGCGATGGAGTATTCTTTGACCTGGGTGTTGTCAGGCAAGGCGGCAGCAACCTGCGAACAACAAGAGAGTAGTGCAGACATCAAGGAAGCCAGGTAATCTGTCAGCATGTTACTATTAACGTAAGTAATCTTTTAGGCATTGGAGTGCCCCACATATTTGGTGGTCTGCCAAAGACCACTTCATAGGGAGATAAGCCTGTTCTAGAATGAGCTACTATTCGCATGTAAAAGAGGGCAACCGGCAGGGCTACCATCCAATCTACACCTTTGTCTGCGCAAATTTTAATGTCCGATTATGTCTTTCTACAAGGCCTGCTGCTTCAGGATGTCGCACACAATGGAATTTCCAGGTATACCCTAACAGAAGGGACACCTGCTTCATTAGTACCAGGACATATTTGTAACCTCTACATCTGTTTATTTGGATATAATCCATTTGGAGCACTTCAAAAGGGTGGTCAGGTGGATGGAATCCACCTTGTTCCATCGGAATGCCTTTACCTGCATTGATTTGGCAACAGATCATACATGTTCTGACCTTTTGTTTCGCTGCTGCACGCAGGTGCTTGTTGAACCATATATTCTGTAAGCTATCTATCATTGCTTTCTCTCCTAAGTGTGCAGGACTATGTGCGGTATTTATAATCACTTGTACCATCGAATCAGGAAGAAGCCATGTGGATTTGCCCTTATTATCCAACCCTGATCAGCCCTCCTTGTTCCGACCATTTCTTTAATTCGTCCATAGTAGCATGTGTCTGTATGTCTTGTACATCCTTGGAAGGATCCCTAACTGTCATGGCTTTGGACACTTATTGAACCTGTAACTTTGTCATGTCTAGTGGGGTCTGAGCTGTCTGTTTAGCAGTTCGGTCTGCCAGATCATTGCCTTGGGAAATGGGATCTGTGGCTCTAGTATGTGCTTTACATTTTAGAATAGCTATGGCTGTTAGTGAATGTATCGCTTCCAGAAGGGCTTGAATATGGGGGCCATGCTGTATCTTGGCCCCATGAGAGGTCAAGAAACCTCTTTCTCTCTACAGAATCGGTGTAAATGTTTATTCTCAGGTGCTTAGCTCTTATGCACGCTTGTGTCAGGGCGATGAGCTCTGCTGCTTGTGCTGACAATATGTCTATTCTTTTAGTCTCTATTATTACAGTATAAGTAGTCACTGCATATGCTGCCACTAATTCTCCCGCCCCTGTCCTCATGCATGAGCCGTCAACATATAGTGTTAGGTCGGGGTCTGGGAGTGCAACATCTGTCAAGTCTTGTCTTGGTTTAGTCACGGTATGTATTACTTCAACACAGTCGTGTGGTGAAACGCTTTCTGTACTGGAGGGCAAAAGGGTAGCGGGATTCAGTATGTTGCATCGTCTGATCTCTATGTGTGGTTGAAATAACGTCAGCTCATAATCTGTCAGTCTAGCTACAGTCAGGTGTTGTGTTTGTGTCCGGTTCAAGAGAACCTCTACTGCGTGTGGTACTTGTACTGTCAGAGGGTGGCCCAGCACTATCGAGTCACTTTGTCTTATGGCTAAGGGCGTTACTGCAACTGATTTTAGGCACGCAGGCAAAGCCTGTGCTACTGGGTCTAATGTACTAGAAAAATAAGCACAGGGCTCGTGTTTTCCTGCATGATCTTGTGTTAGGACAGATAGTGCTGTTCCATCCCGCTCTGTCACAAAAAGCATAAACGATTTGTTGTAATCAGGGTTTGCTAAAACTGGTGCTTGACATAAAGCTCTCTTTAATTCCTCGAATGCCACAGTGTGTTCTTGAGGACTTTAGTCTTTTTGTGTCTTGGGCTGTGAAAAACCAGAAATCAACTGAATACGTTCCGGTGCCCACAACTAATTCCCCTGAAAGATCACAATAAAACATGAGAAAAAGGGGAAAGCACCATACCTATTTCCTTGACTTAATTTCTAAGGGGGCTAATTTCTAAGGGGCTTAATTTCTTAAGGGGCTAGCGGGAAGCGAACCTCCTCAGGGGCCAGCAGAAAGCCAATATTCTCCTCCTTCCCCCCCTTTTTGACTGGAGGAAATCTGAAACAGATTTCACTGCTGTCAAACACTATCAAACCCTGTGTCTTGTCAACACTATTAATCCCTGTGTGTAGCTACTGGGCGTAAGCAAAATTATAGGAGATACACAGCGTATGTGAAACGGCGAGAAATCCCTCAAATTAATGTACAAACCTCATTGTGTTAGCTCATAAGCTGGCCAAATGACATCTCATATGCAAATGTCCCTATTACATGAACCTACACCAACCTGAAGTCAATATTAATGCTAGGAGGCCCTAATAGGAATGCTAAATCACCTAAATATTCGGAAAACCAAGTTTAAGAACAGTTGTTAATGTTGATAATTAATAATTTATCTGCTAAAGAAATCAGTCATTTTGCAATAATTTCCACCTATACAATAAATAGCCTAATTTAAAAACAAGTCAACTTTTGGGGCCACCACTTACAAGAATGAGCTTACTAAAGCAAACTTTAAAAAGGAAATCCTGTCAGATATTTTCTCATTACCCTAAATACCGAGCCTCATTTGTCACTCTGTGGTGGCAGTCGTTATTTAAAACAGGCCTTTCAAGAGTTTAAGATGCGAGTGCACAGATCATAATTGTTCCTAAATGTCCAATCTGGAAACATATGACCGAGGCTGCCTGTCTATAAGAGAAAGGCAGTCATGTGAAAAATATTTTAGTCTTGCATAGCCTTTTTCTTATGTTTCATTCATCTCCAACACCAATTAGACATACACTGATAACGTGTTGTCTGCTATTTTGACAGCATGATAATGGTAATATCATGTCTGTGAAATTTAGTAATTGTGAACAAGTTCCAGCCAAGCGCTGTGCAAAGATCGCCGTCGTCACGACTATCTCTGTACTTGCACAGGAGAACTTAGTATTAAACGCTAAACAGACTGGTCAATACAACACAAAAACAAAACAAATATAAAATACATATGCCAAGCCATCAGTATACCAAGCACAGAAAGCATAGACAATTACACTAACATATATAAATGAGCAGTGATGCGCAATTACAGTACCTACAGCTCAGAGGCGAACATTCTGGCCTGCTTAATTTGTCAGGCTTATAATCAATAATTGATTTAACTGCCCTATACACCTCCATCTGACAGTGGGTCATCCCAATGATGACCGTGTCAAGTCTGACACACAGGATCAGCAACAATAATCAAAAAACGACGAACACACGAACCTGTCTCTTTTTTTTTTTTTTTTTTTATAAAAATGAGCTATGCATCTTTGTACACAATGTACCCTCATGTCCTAGTCGAAGATGCATCTCACATCTTTCCTCACAGACCCGTAACCACTGGATCATTTATCCAATGCAACTGGTGGCAGCTTGTGGCCACAATTCAAAAATGTCTGAATTTGAAAATCGTTTTTATATAGGCACATAGCCCTTAAAATTCCAAGCAAGAGCAACATTTTACTTTCCGGCCAGAAGCAATATAACAATTGCTAAAAAATAAAACAAATCTTCTCCATAGACATTTCCTCGGGACACTTGTTTTGCACAGAATAGAACAAGGGAATCTTTCTCGGCTTACATTTCTCAGCTGCCCTGTCTTATCAGAGAAGCTAAAAATAGCCCCTCAGCGCGGCCTAAGCCTGGGCTGCCAGCCATCTTTTTTTTGTTTTTCCTACTCCTGGCCCTCAAGGCTCTCCGGCTGCAGGCATTACACAGATGCGATGTCAGAGAAGCTTTCTAAGCAGTGCCTCTGTTCTGCTCCTCTCACCGGCCCCCACCTACACTGGCTACAAGGTCAGAATCTGTCTCCGATTTCTGTATCACATTCTGCTCTACACAGCCCCCACCTTCTCCTCACTCTGAAGCTGTCAAAGACAAAAAGACTACTCAATTCCATAAAAACTGCAATAATTCGCCGAATTTAAAAATTATTTTTATATACAATTTGCTCTCAGGGGGTCATAATCTTACCGTCTTGACCCAGCACATTGGCTCACTGGACCATCAAGAACACAAACCTGTATTCATGAACAATTTGCAAATTCGAAATACCCACAATTCTTTTTCCAAGCTAAACTTTTCACTAATTATTTTTCGTTAACACTTTGTACATTAGGGGTGTCATCAAATCACAGGAGTTGCTCCTTCTCTAGCTGCACCCCTCTCAATTTCCTATTGACAACGTAGTCAAATGTTGGACCATGTAAACACCAGCTATGCGCTGTTCATTTGGTGGTTGGCTCAAGAACCTTTGGGCTACTATATCATTATTATTATGTATCGTGGTACTTGCGGTTGCACTCTAACTGGTCTTTCTACTGGGGCCACTCTTGCTAGGTCCTCTGAAAGGACGGGATAAATACCAGCAACGTCAGTATTTCTTTTCCTGTCAGCCTGCGCTCATTTTACCAGCTCTAATTCCACCTGTAACATCTCATCCTTGGCTTTTCCAGACTCCAGTCCACTTCTCTCTGCCTCGTGAAACACTTACTCTGTCCTTCTATGTCACTCCTTGCGCCAAAAACTCAATGGCATCCTTCCAAGCTGGTCTACATTTCCTCTTTCATAAGAGTGTTTCGTTGTCTGTCTACTTGTTCTGCTTTTACTCGGATACCTTCCTCAACTAATACGCTTTCTCGGGCTTTGTCTGAATCCTCCCTACCTTTCTCTTCTTTTCTGAGCGCTTTCTCTGTGCGTCTATGCAATTCTTTACGCCATAATTCAATGACATATTTTTGTTACTGTCTGGCTGTCTTTTTCCATAACTCTTCTTCTACTCTCATGATGCAATCTGCATCCCAGGTCCCAGCTGCGGGCCACCTCTGACTTTCTGGTAATTCTTTGGTGTAGTCCACCCATAAATTTAAGAAATAATATGGCGTCTAAGCCATGTTTGTGATACATGAAGTGCCCTGGAGTGTCCCTAGGAGGAATAGGAACAGCTTCTTCGAGTACCCCTTTTCTAGTTGTGATCTGTCTTAATTTCGAAAAGAGCGGCATATTGACAACTGATCTGATACTTAATCCTGAACACACTTAATACAAAAAGCACAACAATGAACAATCATTCATACCACAATATGCAGGACGTTTTTAACACATTAAACATTAAACCTTAAACATTTAACTGAAACAACAATGATGATCGTCTGCGTAACTAATCACCAAGCATAATTCTCGACAATTACTAGATACTTCGGAATACTTGATATACTGCTAAACAGTACATATACACTGCTGAAACAGTGCAGACCGGATTTGTGTACCCAAATCCGTCTTGACCGGCACAACCTATGTGCACGTCAGAACGCCTCCCCAGCAATGGTACTCACCGGGTAGCTCGGAACGGAAGGCCTCGCAACGGAGCTGAACTGGACTCGACTCGACAACTTCGGAAAACTGCGGACATCGGACCCTCTGGACGTCGGGACTTCGAAAACCTGGTGGGCCTCTGTGTACCTCGGACACAGCTCTCTCGCAGGTGGGCTCTGGGTAGGACAATCTGCGTTCCTCACCGCCTCGTATGGATGCCTGGTCGCAGTCTGTCCCCTTCATTGGCCTGAGGGAGTTGGCGGGAAGACCCGCGACGTGCGCGCTTGAAGTCCATCACGGCTATGGAAGGGGGCAAAACTGGACCTTCATCTCCGGCGTGTGGGGAAAGAGATTAAACTGTTCGGGCGCCATTATGTGGTAAATAAAATATTACGCTCTCAGACTTTTAAAATATAAATAAGATCATGCATAAAGCAAGAGGCTGAGTCTGTGGTATCAGATTCATAAAGGGCTTTATTCCAATAACTCGAGTCAAAGGGAGAATATTTCCATCACCAAAAAAGGATCTGGACGGGGCTGAAAAGTATTCTCAATATTCTCAAAACATTATTCACAGAGTACAGTATATATACATTTCTCAATTGTACGTAAGCAAAAGAGCAAGAGAGAATGAGATAAGAGCATGTGGGCGTGTAAGTAGGCGTGAAGGTGGGCGTCCATGTGGGCGTCCACTTGATGATAATGGGTAATTTGTCATGTGTGGGTGGATACCTGGAGATGATTTCGCAATGTCAGCAGAAATACTTGGCAGAGATGCGCGCGCAGCAGCATGACGTGTGATTGACGCGCAACTAGAGGGTGAAGGGGACTTGACATTTAGCTCTACATGTGGAGACAAAAAGTCTGGGGGGTCAAGTCAACCTAATCCCAAATCATATCTAACATCCTATGTTTAAAGAACTATGTTATCCACAAGGGAAGGACTCTCTGACAGAATCTATTCTATACTGAGTGTGTGTGCGTGTACAAGCGTCTAAGTGTCTATATGAGATGCAAGGGGCAGAAACTTTCCATGGTAACAGGGCTATGAATTACTTGCATGAGGACAGAGAGGCCGGGCCCTTTGCTCGGTAGCTGAAGGAAATGTTTACCTAAACTACTAGACAGGAATGCATCGGCTGAGGAGCGAAGCAGATAACTCGAAGGTGAAATACAGTTCTTGGCAGACAGGCAAACCGGCCGAGGCAGGCACCGTTAGCCGCACAGGGAGTAGGACAAAGTTCATGGATACAGATGCGAGCTCAAGCTGAAGCTGTCAGAGGCAGAGAGCAGGAAAAGCTTGATGGCAGAATCAGGCCTACTCGCCTGAACTGTAAAATGGAATAACTGAGCCATATAAAGTCGGTGGCCTTTCATACTTAGGAATTGAATATCCTGCCCATTCATGGCGGATCTGACAGAGGACATGTTGACGGTGGACGCACATGTGTTTGCGTCTTCGAAACTGGAACGGGAGGGAACATACATGTACTTGTAACATGCATATAGAACCGTTGGGGTCCAAGATAGGGGACATAACTGATCAGAAAAATCCATGTTTCCACACCCCCCTGTACTGAGTCTGGAACCAGGACAGGAATGGAAGGGCCCTTGTGCATTTCAAAGGAGTCTTGTTGAAGTATCACCCACTTCAAATGCACAACTCAGCATATGTACTAGAACCCTACTAGTAGAACTACATGACCAGTATGACATTGCCAAATTCTTACTAACTTTGAAAGTGAATAACCATTACAATGACCCTCTTCCTGCAACATGTGGGCCCACATTCAACCACATGGTCATCCCCTATTGGACTAAACTAATACATGAATCGCTAGCCCAAGGATCTTTTCCTGACTGTCAAAAAACTGGCCAGGTCATCCCTCTCTTAAAAAAACCTGTTGAGAACCCCTCAGACCCAAACAACTTTTGGGGCGGTAACAACCATTCCCTTACTAGCCAAAGTACTAGAAAAAGGTGCTCAACAACAACTCAGTCAAAACATTACCAAATTTAAGCTACTAAACAACTGCCAATCAGGGTTCATATCAGATCACAGTATGGAAACAGCTATTCTGCACATAGTAGATGACGCTCTGCTTGCCTTCGACCAAAACAAAACCTGTCTTCTAGTCCTTCTTGACCTATCATCTGCATGTGACACCGTAAACCATCCCAAATTATTAGACCACCTGGAAATCAGGATGGGCTTATCGGTAACAGTCCAGAAATGGTTTAATTCCTTCCTAGAGAACAGATCACAAAGATTCCTGGTGAACAACAAGCTATCCCCACCATCTTCAATTCAATTGAGGTTCCAGAAGGATCAACTCTACCCCCTTCACTATTAAATCTGCACATCAAACCATTAACAGAAGTATTACAACAGGCTAAAATTTCCTCCCACATGTATGCAGACGACACTTAGCTGTATATGAAGATTACATCACCAGAAGAGATGAACATAATTAACGAAACACTACAGAGAACAGTTGAATGGCTAGCTGGCAATCATCTTAAGCTTAACTCACAGAAAAAAAGAATTCCTTCTGATCACCCCTCCTAAAGGTTCTGCCAGGATCAAGGAATGGACCAATATGATCACTGTACTAAACAGTATCCAGATTCTAGTGGATTCAACTAAGTCTCTAGGAATCACGCTGGATTTAAATGTAAATGCCAGCATTTGTAAAGCACACAGCTACCCCCGGAGAGATGTCCCAGTGCTGGGGGCCATCGGGAAGATTAAGCTAGCTATTGCCCAGAGTCACATGGTGCTGGGCTATCCTGCCGCCGGAGCCGGAGATCGAACCGTGAACCCTCTGGTCCAGAGTCAGGACCCCTGGCCGCTGTGCCACACCTCTTCTGCTCAGATCTGTTCAACAAAAAATTATCTTTCTGAACCAAGACCTACCTGTTTGCCAAATTTGGTGTAATTCCGTTCAGCAGTTCAGGCTGTAGCTTCGTCTAAAGTTTTATATGGAAAATAGCATGGGCAAAATGTGTTTTGGAACCCCCCTTTTTTGCTCGGCCCCTGCTTGATGAATCACCCAAACCCTTCAGGACAGGAGCTGACTGGACCTGGCCACTAGTTTTGAAACTTTCACTAAGATTCGTCAACCGGCACTAAAGTTATTGGGAAAACAAGAAACGCTTTTCCTATGGAAACTAGGTCCTAACTATGACTACTTACTGCCGAGTAGGTTATATATATGTATTGCCTAAAAAAAACATAGGTTTCAGGCACGTTATAGTTAGAAATTAGCATTTAAAAAACCAAATCAATTCACTGAAAAGAAACATAGGTTTCAGGAACGTTATAGTTAGTTGGACAATTCACTCGTACAAAACCATAGAAATTCTGGTGTTATAGTTTGTTCAGCTAACTATAACTCACACCCCCGCAATGCACTGCTGATGACGTTACATATTACATCATTCATGACATGGTCAGTGACATCACTGATGACATCACTGATGACATCTCAAATGACATTACTGATGTCATCACTGATGACATCATCCAGTGACTGTGTGTTTCTGGAAAGTTTAATTTCGTTTTATATATTCCAAGCTGTATTGAAGAATGAGTAGGTGTATAAGTGTCTGTATGGAGGAGTTAGTAGGTACGTGACTGACTGACTTTTAAAAAGAAGTGCATACTTTTTGTAGTGAAAAACAAACTGTAACAGTAGGCTGTTATAAGTTATAATTTAATTAGCACTAATTAACATATAAGTGTGGAAAAAGTGTGACTCAGCTGCTATGATACCTGACTTTCAACAACAGCTTTCACAGTTTGATTCCCGGCTCCGGCGGCACGTTAGCCCACCACTATGTCACTGTGGGCAATACCTCGCTTAATCTTCCCGAAGCCCTAAGCACTGGGACACCTGTCTGGAGGTAGCTGTACGCTTTACAAATGCTGGCATTTTTTAAATTTAAAACCATAGTGATGAGACATATTAGCATGCATTTTTTTTTTCTTTTCTGAACTTCTATTTAGAATTACGGCAATTAATAGATGTTTTTAGTCACGAGAAAGGAAATGACACAGTTTGCCGGGTAACAGTTCTTAAGCTCTCCAACGTATGTTAGGGAGCTTATATGTGTGAGGCTTGAAATCGAAACCTTTACTGCTTCACATTTTGTAACTTTTCCCAACACGTGCACAAGTTAAACAGTGAAAACATGAGCATGTGTCAACTGTAAAACGTGACATCTAAATGGGCAGAGCCGCATGTTCCTTCCATAGAATACTCAATAACCAAAAAGTATATAAACCACACCCGTTGATTCATTATTTTTGTTTTTGCGAGTTATTTACTCGTGTCCATTCTGTGATGCAAGTTCGGTTTTCTAGCGTCGGATTCTTCTTTTGCGACAAAAAACATATTACAGAGTTGTAAGTTATTTGATTATGGCATAGTCAAAATTTCTTTTTAATTGATTTATTTAAAGTGTTGTATAGCGCGAACATGACCCAAGCGGGTATCAGAGCGCTTCACATAAGGGTTGAGGACGACACAGGTCGATAAATGCGGGAGAACAATTAAGACAAATGAGGCAATATACATCGGGGCAACAATGACAAGAAGGCGGGCGACAATGGGCCGTGACAGAGGCCAGGTAGCAGTTACGACAAGATACATTTTGAAACATCAATGACACATTGGAGGGTGATTTATGTCCTTATGAGAGGCCAGTTGGTATCAAAGTCAGCTAAAAACAGGCAGGGCGACAGGAGAGTAGCTTCTAGAGAAGCATCTTGTTTCAACAGGTAGGGCAATCCAGATTCTCGGGGCAATGCCGAAGAAAGTACGTTTGTAGGTTTTCAGTTTTTTGAATTTCTTTTGTTTAAGGAGCATCGTGCTGGTACTCCTTGAGGTCCTGGCACTACCAGATAGTTCAAGTTTATTTTTCAGGTAGAGAGGGGTATTGAAGTTTAGTGCTCTATGGGTCATACAGGCAATTTTTAGCTGGATCCTTGCCTCAAATGGGAGCCAGTTGAGCGATTTCAGGTCCAGCCTGATGTGGTTGGATTTCTTGGAACCAGTGATAAGTCTGGTCGCAGCATTCAGAGATGCTCTTAGGGGGGCTAAATTGATTTTTGGGAGACCACATATAGTAGCACTGCCGTATTCGAGTCTAGGGATGACTAGTGCTTGCACAGCCGATTTGAAGTCATCTTGTGGGAGGTAAGGTTTGAGATTTCTAAGGATACTCAGTTGGAAGTTCGCTCCTTTGGTCAATGCTCTAATGTGGTCTTGCATGTTTAGATTCTTATCGAGTACAACCCCCAACGATTTAGTGGAGACAATGCTGTGTGGTGTGCAGTTGAGAGCGGTGAGGTTTGTTAGGAAATTCACCACAGTGAGGGTTTGCTTAGCGGGTGAAATGAGGAGGAATTCAGTTTTGAGTGTGTTTAGTTTGAGGTGGTTGGAGGTAAGCCAGTTTAGGGTTTTATGCAGGGTGCCATTGAGAGACTGGATATCTTCTGGTGATGATAATTTCATGTAAAGTTGGGTATCATCTGCATATATGTGGTATTGGATGTTGGAGGCTTTGGGGATAGCAGTCAGTGGTTCCATGAAAAGGTTGAAGAGCGTGGTGGAGAGTGAGGATCCTAGTGGGACACCAAGTGTGCAGGGACTGGAGTTGGAGAGAGTCTGATTGGATTTGACTCTTTGTGATCTGTTGTTGAGAAAGGAGGCAAACCATTTGAGGACAGTGCCTAAGAGTCCCATCCTACATTCCAGTAGGTTAAGTAGGTTGTCATGTTGGACCGTGTCAAATGCAGATGAGAGATCGAGTAGTATTAGAAGACAGGCTTCATTCTGGTCAAGCATAGAAAGGGCATCATCAACTATATGAGTGATGGCTGTCTCAGTGCTGTGGCCAATCAATCAATAAACCAAAGCATTTGTAGAGCACACTACTCACCCGTGAGGGTCTCAAGGTGCTAAGGGGGCTAGGGCGAGCAGCTACTGGTCGAACAGCCAGGTCTTGAGAAGTCTCCTGAAGGTCAGCAGGTCCTGGGTCTGACGCAGGTGGGTGGGGAGGGTGTTCTATGTCTTTGCGGCGAGGTGGGAGAATGATCTGCCGCCGGTGGTCGCTCAAAGTACAGATAACAATATTCACAAGGAACTCTTTTTTAAACATTGATCTATCATTTGCAACATCAGTCGCTGCTTTGAATCAATCACAAACATAGATATCAAAAATGACCTAGTAAGCAATGCAATATCAATCAAATAATAATATTCACAATAAGCCCACACAAAACCTTTTTCCTTCCGGAATATACCAAACCTCAGCCGAGGTAGGTTTATTTAATATACAATGTCTATATCGCAGACTTCTTATCCATATACAAAAAGATACATTTATTCCTAACATTAACAGGGATTTGTGACCCCAAGTGAAAAAACCATAACCTCTTATTATGTGAAAGAGTGAAAAAAGACTTTAAAAAGGTTATTGGACAATTATAAGGACAGATTTTATACAATTTACAATAATTCAGTCAAAGCTGTCTCTTTATATATTGTTGACGGCGTTTCGACCCGCTCTAGATACTGGGTCTCATCAGGACTGTATTTCTGGGGACAGTATAACTCATACATGCGTCCATGTAGGATCCAGTATGTGAGTGATATGCTGGATGAAGGAATCTATCCAGACTTTGGTTTATCTTCATCCAAAATTATCAGTGTTAGATATGAATATTCTTATTATGAAGGAATCTTACATAATATATATTCCCTAAGGTTTAAATCACTCCTGCGTCGGAATTTTAATCTCACTTGTCTGACCTCTGTTAAGAGAGAGAGGATCTTCTTACTTTAGTTGTTTCTTCGATGGTTAACCTTTATAAGGCGCTGACCCATTGATAACAGTCGCCCAGTCCACAATTAAATTCTTTCCGTGTTGTTTCTCGCTGACTAAATCCCGCCGGTGGTCGCTCGGCGGAAGCGTGGGACGGTGTCAAGGGAGAGGTCAGCAGAGCAAAGCTGGCAGTTTAGGGTATAGAAGGACAGTCATTCATTGAGGTATGCTGGTCTGGCGTTATGGAGTGCTTTGTGGGCGTGGGTGAGGAGCTTGAAGGTGATCCTCTTGTTGACCGGGAGCCAGTGCAGCTCTCTCAGTTGGGTGGTGATGTGGCTATGGCGGGGGAGTCCAAGGATAAGACGTGCGGAAATCAATCAATCAATCAGAAATTTGTAGAGTGCACTACTCATCCGTGAGGGTCTCAAAGCGCTAGGGGGGAGGGGTGCTGCTACTGCTCGAATAGCCAGGTCTTGAGTAGCCTCCTGAAGGTCAGTAGGTCCTGGGTCTGCCGTAGGAGGATGGGGAGGGTATTCAATGTCTTGGCGGTGTGATGGGAGAACGATTTGTTCCAGAGGTAGCTCATAGAATGCTTGGGACGGTAGCGAGGGCGAGGTCGGCCGAGCGGAGCTAGCGGTTTGGGGTGTAGAAGGTGAGTCGTCTGTTGAGGTATGCTGGTCCAGTGTCGTGGAGTGCCTTGTGTGCGTGGGTGAGGAGCTTGAAGGTGATCCTCTTGTTGACGGGGAGCCAGTGCAGTTCTCTCAGGTGGTGTGTGATGTGGCTGTGTCGAGGGATGTCGAGGATCAGGCATGCGGAGACATTCTTTATGCATTTCAGGAGTTTGGCCGGGGCTCCTGCATAGAGGGCGTTTCCGTAGTCCAGCCTGCTGCTGACGAGGGCTTGGGTGACCGTTCTTCTTGTTTCGGTGGGGATCCACCTGAGCATGCGGAGGGTTTTGAAGCAGGAGGACGAGATAGCTTTGACTTGCTTTGCCATGGAGAGCGTTGAGTCGAGGATGAACCCCAGGTTGTGTGCATGGTCGGTGGGGGTCGGTGCTGCTCCCAGGGCAGTCGGCCACCAGGAGTCATCCCAGGCTGAGGGGGTGGAGCCGAGGATGAGGACCTGAGTCTTGTCCGAGTTCAGTTTCAGATGGCTGTTCTTCATCCATACGGCGACGGCTTTCATTCCTTCGTGGAGGTTGGTTTTGGTGGTGAGGGGGTCCTTGGTGAGGGAGAGGATCAGCTCTGTGTTGTCAGCATAGGAGATGATGTTGAGGTCGTGCAGTCTGTCGACGTGGGCGAGCGGGGCCATATAGAGGTTGAACAATGTCGGGCTGAGGAATGATCCTTGGGGCACGCCGCAGATGATTTCGGAGGCTTTGGAACAGAAAGTGGGGAGGCAGACTCTCTGGGTTCTGCTGGAGAGGAAGGGGGTGGTCCATTCCAGAGCCTTGTCTCGGATTCCTGCGTTGTAGAGGCATGTGTGTAGGGTGGGGTGGCAGATAGTGTCGAAGGCAACTGATAGGTCCAGGAGGGTGAAGGTCGCGGTTTCACCGTTGTCCAGCAGGGCCCTGATGTCATCGGTGGCGGCGATGAGGGTTGTTTCGGTGCTGTGGTTGCTGCAGAACCCGGGTCCATGATTTTGTTCTCCTCGAGGTATCGGGTAAGCTGTTTGTTGACGCTTTTCTCAATTACCTTTGCCGGGAACGGGAGCAGGGAGATGGGCCGGAAGTTTGTGAGGTCCCTCGGATCCGCCTTGGGTTTCTTGAGCAAGGCGTTGATCTTGGCGTGACTCCAACTCTCTGGGAAGGTTGCGGTCTTGAAGGAGATGTTGATGGCCTTGCGGAGATGGGGTGCAATGGTGGAGCTGGCTTTGTTGAAGATGTGGTGTGGGCACAGGTCTGACGGAGCGCCGGAGTGGATGGTGTTCATGATTTTGATGGTGTCGTTGTCGTTGATGTTGGTCCAGGTGAGCAGGGGGTCGAAGTCGGTGGTGGCCGTGGAGTCTGAGGTGCTGGGGGCTGCCGGAGTGGTCGGGTTGTCGAAGCTGTCGTGGATGTCTGCGATCTTGCGGTGGAAGAAGGTGGCAAGGGAGACGCACAGGTCTTGCGATGGTGGGATGTCGTTGGTGTTGGAGCTGGGGTTGGAGAGTTCCTTCACAATGCTGAAGAGCTCTTTGCTGTTGTGTATGTTGTTGTTGAGGCGGTCTTTGAAGGAGGTCCTTTTGGCAGATCTGATGAGGTTGGCGAATGGCGTTCTTGTGGCTGTGTGGTTCTCCGGTGTCTGTTCGAGTTGCCATTTCTTGTCTAATTTTTGGCAGGTTTGCTTGTAGGTCTGGAGGTCCGCGGTGAACCAGCTGGCATTCTTGTTGGTGCGTCTGTTGGAGGGTTTCTTGATGTGGGCAAGAGTGTTGGCGCAGTTGTCGATCCAATGTCTGAGGTTGCTGACGGCGGTGTCGGGGTCGGTGGGGTCGGTGGGTG
Organism: Triturus cristatus; assembly: GCF_964204655.1. Classification (NCBI taxonomy): domain Eukaryota; kingdom Metazoa; phylum Chordata; class Amphibia; order Caudata; family Salamandridae; genus Triturus; species Triturus cristatus. The sequence continues at coordinate 26,121,582 of NC_140593.1, read as the reverse complement.
GGCTTCGGGCGATGGCGGTGTTTAGCTGGTCTTCAGAGATGTTGCTCCAGCTGTGGCAGGGGATCTGTTGGGTGCAGTGGTGCGTGGTGGTTTTCCAGAAGGTGAAGTGGATGCAGTGGTGGTCGGTCCAGTGGAGTTCGGTGGTGTGGCTGAAGAAGACGTGGGAGCTTGCAGAGAAGATGGGGTTGAGCGTGTGGCCAGCAGAGTGGGTGGGCATTGCAACGAGCTGTCTGAGTCCGAGGTTGTCGATAAAGGTGGAGGAGTTGGTGTCGCTGTTGTTCTAGAGGTGGAAGTTCAGGTCTCCGAGGAGGATGTAGTCTGTGGAGATGAGGGAATGCGTGCTGACAAAGTCGGAGATGGAGTCGCTGAACTGAGGTCAGGGTCCGGGGGTTCTGTAATCAGTGTGGATCTGGAAGTGCAGGTGTTCGGCAGTGCTGAGGTGTCGTCGGAGTTGGTTAAGACCTTGAGGGTGTTCTTGTGGATGATGGCATTTCTACCTGCTACTCCGTTGATGCGGTCTCTGCGGGTGATCTTGTAGCCATCTGTTATGGCTATGGTGATGTCGGGTGCCGATGAGCCGTTCATCCAGATCTCTGTCAGGAAGGCGACATCCGGGGAGGATGTGTCGAGCAGGTCCCAGAGTTCGACGGCGTGTTTACGTGCAGAGCGGGTGTTCAGTAGTATGCATCTGAGGTGGTTGCATCCTGTCACGTTGGGCAGCTTGGGGGCTCGGAGGCTGGTGAAGCTGCAGCTCCAGCAGGAGAACGGTCCTTTGGTGTGCTTCGGGGTGGCCAGGAAGCAAGTGTGTGCTCATCCAGTGTTGAGTGCGTGGAGGGTGCTGGTGTCGTAGCGACGTCAGGCTTCATGGCATTTGCAGGGACCAGGGGGTCTGGTGCTGGGCACGGTCCAGGCACGGACAGGCACAGACGGGCTTGCCTTAGGAGTGCCTTTGGAACACCAGCAGCACTGCCGCGCAACGGCCACCTTTTAAGGGAAGGTGGGAGGGAGGAGCAGTTGGGAGGCGGGAACGGGGCAGTGAATGGGCAAGCAGGGGGGTGGGGCCACAGGGGACGCAGCGGCAGGAACGGGTGGAGAGCAGCGGAGGTGGGAGACAATGGGGCACAGAGACAAGGGCAGCAGTGGGCACAAAAGCAAAGAGTTCACAACAATGGGGCACAGAAAATAAGCAAGGCAACAAAGGGGCACAAAAACAAAAAAGTCACAACAGCGGGGCACAGAAAATAAGCAGGGCAACAACGGGGCACAGGGGGCACGGGGGAGGCAGAGAGACACAGCTGAGGCAGGGGCCTTGAACTTACAGCGGCAGTGAGCACAGGGCAGGGACAGGTGGTGCAGAGCGGCATGGGGGAGCGACCTGCCTGAAAACAGGGTCAAGGGTTGCCTGCGTTTTGTATGCATTGGAGTCTCTTCTGGAGGTTAGCCGTGGTTCCTGCGTAGAGGGCGTTGCCGTAGTCCAGCCTGCTGCTGACGAGGGCTTGGGTGACCGTTCTTCTGGTTTCAGTGGGGATCCATCTGTAGACTTTGAGGAGCATGCGGAAGGTGCTGAAGCAGGAGGAGGAAACTGCATTGACTTGCTGGGTCATGGAGAGCGTTGGGTCCAGGATGAACCCCATGTTGCGTGCGTGGTTGGTGGGTGTCGGGGCAGCTTCCAGTGTGGTCGGCCACCAGGAGTTGTGTCATGCAGAGGGGTTGGAGCCGAGGATGAGGATCTCTGTCATGTCTGAGATCAGTTTCAGCCGGTTTGTCTTCCAATCTGCGACGGCCTTCATTCCCTCATGGAGGTTGGATTTGGCGTTGGCCGGGTCCTTGGTGAGGGAGAGGATCAGCTGGGTGTCGTCGGCATACGAGACGATGTTGAGGTGGTGTGCTCGGACGATGTTGGCGAGCGGTGCCATGTGGATGTTGAAAAGGGTTGGACTGGGGGATGATCCTTGGGGTATGCCGCAGGTGATCATGGTGGCTTCGGATCAGAAAGGGGGAAGGCGGACTCTCTTGATTCTGTCGGTAAGGAAGGAGGTGAAGTGATCCAGTCCAGGGCTTTGTCTCGGATCCCTGTGTCCTGGAGGCATGTGTGCAGGGTGTGGTAGCAGACGGTGTTGAAGTTGGCCGAGAGGTCCAGGAGGATTAGGGTCACGGTTTCACCGTTGTCCAGTATGGTCCTTATGTCGTCAGTGGCGGCGATGAGGGCGGTTTCGGTGCTGTGATTGCTGTGGAAGCTGGATTGAGAGGGGTCCAGGATGTAGTTCTCCTCCAGGAAGTGTGTCAGTTGTCTGTTGGCCGTCTTCTCGATGACTTTCGCCGGGAACGGGAGCAGGGAGATGGGTTGGATATTCTTGAGGTCGTTTGGGTCTGCCTTGGGTTTCTTGAGAAGGGCGTTTATCTTGTGTGTTTCCAGCTCTCCGGAAGCCCGATTGGAATTGGTCGAGGAGTAGGAATTGGTCAATGTGATTGCGCAGTTGTTCATGTACACATTTCTCGAGGAGTTTTGCCAGGGTAGGGATGTCTTCAAGGTCAGCTGTGGTTTTTTTTAGAATAGGGAGAACTAGGCTGGCCTTCAGGCAGTCCGGGATCTCCCCTAGGAGAAGCAAAGCATTGATGATCTTGGACCGGAGCGGGACTAATGTTCTTATCATTTCTTTAAAGAAGTAGGGGGGAGGGGTCATTGAAGTGTGTCAGACTCTAATTACGGTACTCAAACTTACACAGGAACAGAGATGCTAGTTCCCAAATCCACCCCGACAGCAATCCAGAGCTTAGTGCGACAAGTCTCTAGAGTGGCTATCTAGGGGGAAGGGGGAAAGTGGATAAAATAACAAAAGAGAGAAGAGACTGTTCTGCGGCTTCCTTCAGGAGTCCGTCCAGCAGACTTCTTTTGCTGAAGAGATAACCTGTAGATAAGAGTTATTGTAATAAACTTTTAGCCCTTAACCTCTCTTATCTCTCAACCCCAATTGCCTTATTTCATTACCATGCCAATTTCAGAACTCTGCTTCTCTTCTATTTCTTTTCTGTGTGCGCGTTTATTTCATTAACTATATTCTTTGTCTGCAATTAAAAAGGAAATAACTAGAACCCAAGGTATATCTGCCTCATATAAATCTTTCTCTCTGAGCTTCTCACTTACTTTCCTATTTTTCTTTTTACTCTCCTATGTCTTATCTTCCTTGGTATCTGCCTTAATTCACAGCTTCCTTTTCTTTTTGCACACCTGTAATATAGTTACATTTATCTGTTAAGAACTTCTGCTTTCTTTTTAACCTGACATTTTCTATTTTAATTTGGTGTACTACTTACTGTGTTTGAGGTCTTTTCCTATTGGTAATTATTCATCTGTGTGTTTAATGCTTTCTCCTCTTTTCGTGGTGGTATTTCGCTCTCAGTACTTAGCTATTGTTCGACGACTTATTTCTGTGGTAAGTATGTTTTTATCTTATTCTATTGTTTGTAGTTGCTCAAGAGTTCTAATCTATATTGCAATTCTCTCCTCGACTTTTTCAGGACTTGTCGTTACTCTTCGTTACCTCTGTGAAGAATTACAGTAAAGCCACTTCCCTCACAGTAAGTTCTATGACTCTATTGCTTTCGGTAATTTACTTCAGTTCTCTGACGTGACAAATATTTACTTCAGTTCTCTGACGTGACAAATATACACTCGTTAACTTAGCTTCATTTTTCTTGTTCTTCCTTCAGATACTCCTGTTGACGCTGCTTCCTCTCCCTGACGACTCGGTGCGAAATCTCCACAACTAAGATTTGCTGTTCTCCTCAAAAGTCACTTTACTTCTTGGAACTCAGATTTCGAACTTGTATCAATGACTTCCGAAAACTCTTCAGGGTAGATTCTGAAAAGCCTTCGAGCGAGAACTAAAACACTTTTAGTCAGCGCGCACTGGAATGCGCACCTGACTCTCTAGAATTCTTGGTGAAGTGCGCAGTTCCTAGGCAGCGTGAGCCTCACCTAGGATTCCAGCGCGTTCTCTGCCAAACGCTAGAACGCTAACAGCTACTCAGTTCTGGTGGCCTTTTCTGGCGCCATTTCCGAGTCAGCTCCACCCATGAACCTTCCATTGCTCGGGGTGTACAAACTTTGAGTCTTCGATGCGCAATTAAACCTATCTGTAATCTTGGGTTCCTGACAGTACCCTCCAACAAGGTAGGTTCTCTCCTCTGGGGTTTAGTTGGTGATCGTAGGTGAAAGGCCTTGACTAGTCTTGGAGCATGGACATCTTCCTCTCGTTCCCAAGACCTTTCCTCGGGCCCATAACCCTTCCAGTCCACCAAATAGTATAGCTTCCCTTTTTGTATTTTGGAGTCTAGAATTTCCTTGACTTCAAATTCAGTACCAGTCTCTAGCTGAAGAGGCCTTGGAGGCAGGTTTTTTCGCAGATCTTCTGGAGCCTTCTTCAACAGGGATATGTGGAAAACTGGATGTATCTTCAACTTTGGTGGCAATTGAACTCGGTAAGTCACCGGATTTATTTTCTCCTCTACCAGATATGGACCAATAAATCTCGGTTGAAACTTCCGATTACCTTTCAATCTCAAATTCTTAGTACTTAACCAAATATTGTCTCCTATTTCCAATGAGGGGCCTACTCGTCTCTTTCTGTCTGCATAACTCTTATATTTTTCTTTAGCTAGTTCAAGATTTTCAATTGCCCTCTTATGTACCTGATCTAACTGTGTTACAATCTCCTCCACCGCTGGAACTGAGATCTCGGTTTGCCTGAGGGTCGAGTTGGGATGTCTTCTTTAATTCATAAAGAAAGGGGAATACCCAGTGGAAACATTCTTTGCATTATTATGGGCAAACTCTGCTGCCCACAAATAATCCGACCAATTTCCTTCTTGTTTCAAAAGAAACAATCTCAGATACTGTTCAAATTCCTGGTTCACCCTCTCGGTTTGACCGTCAGTCTCTGGGTGGTAACTGGTGGAATAACGGACTTCCGTACCCAACCCTTCCATGAAAGATTTCCAAAAGTGGGAAATGAACTGTGGACCCCTATCTGTGATCACGATTTTAGGGATTCCATGTATTTTCACTATTTGAGCACTAAAATGAGTCGCCAACTGCTTAGCTGTTGGCATTCCCTTTAAAGCTGTAAAATGAGCCATTTTAGAAAGGGAATCTACTGCTACTAAGATGGTATTGTAGCCCTGACTAAGGGGTAAGTCAGTTATGAGGTCTAATGTAACAGTGTGCCAAGGATAAGGTGGAGTGGGTAAGGGCATAAGTAAACCTTTTGGGGCCTGCCTTTCGGATTTTCCCTGAGCACAGATCTCACAAGTCTTAACATATTGCTCAACACTCTTCGACATTTCAGGCCACCAGTAGTGTCGCTGGAACAGTTCTCTGGTCTTTGCCTCTCCCTTATGTCCTGCCAACTTTGCATCGTGGCATTCCTTGATAATTTGTTGTTGCAACTCTTTAGTGGGAATGTACAGAGCTCCTTGGAAGTAGGGCAACTGATTACGAACCTCTCTTCCTTCCTCCTTCGCCCACTCTTTCAAGGTCTTTTCATCCATGGCGTCAGTGATACCCTGTTCAAGATCAACTGAAGTGATTGCTCCAATAATCTTCTCACTTGGGATAATGGATTGATTTCCTACAGGTGTCTTTTGACTTTTTGTGTCTATCCTAGACAAGGCATCTGCTTTTCCGTTCTGGGCCCCTGGTCGATAAGTAATGACAAAATCGTAATCAGAAAAGTACAGCGACCATCGCAGTTGTCTTGGTGTTAAGGTTCTGGCTGTTTTTAGAAATTTTAAATTTCTATGGTCTGTATATACTGTGACTTGATGCTGTGCCCCCATTAAATGATGTCTCCAATCTTTGAATGCGTCTTTTATGGCCAATAGCTCCTTCTCTGTGATGGTATAGTTTATTTCTGCCGGAGTTAATTTTCTTGACCTATAGGCGACTGGATGCAGCTGCCCCGTTTGCTTGCTTGGTTGGGACAAAATTCCTCCCACCGCCTGATCAGAGGCATCGGTCTCCACATAAAATGGTTCAGTCGGATCTGCATGTTGTAGGATTGGGGCTGACGTAAAACTTCTCTTTAGGGATTGGAAGGCTTCTTCAGCTTCAGTTGTCCATTCAAATTTGACCCCTTTTTTCAATAGACGGGTGAGTGGCAAAATCGTTTGCGAAAATTCTCCGATGAATCTCCGGTAAAAATTGGCAAAACCAATAAAGCTTTGTACTTCTTTGACGCTCTTGGGGGACTTCCAATGTATCACCGCTTCGATCTTCTTGCGGTCCATAAGAATGCCTGTTGGTGAAATTATGAAGCCCAAAAATTCAACCTGAGAGACACTGAAGGCACACTTCTCTAGCTTTACAAACAGTCTGTTTTCTCTCAGCTTCTGTAAGACCCTTCTAACCTGATCCTGATGTTCTTCCTTGTTCTCAGAGTAGATAAGGATGTCATCGATGTACACCAGTGCACACTGGTCGATGAATTCCTTCAATACATCGTTAATGAAGTGTTGAAAGGCTGCGGGAGCGTTACACAGCCCATAGGGCATAACCTGATATTCAAATATGCCGAACCTCGTTCTGAAGGCTGTCTTCCACTCATCGCCCTCCTTCATTCTCACCAGATGATACGCTCCCCTCAGGTCCAACTTCGTGTAAATTGTTGCTCCTTTCACTTGATCTAGCAAAACAGATATTAGCGGCAATGGATAACGGTTCTTTTTTGTAATCTTATTGATGGCTCTGTAGTCAATGCAAGTCCTCAAATCTCCTTCTTTCTTTGGCACAAAAAATAGTGGCGAGGAGACTGGGGACTGCGAGGGACGAATGAAGCCGTTTGCTAGATACTTGTCCAAATACTCTTTTAGGTGATGGTGTTCTTTTTCCGTAAGGGCATACACACGGCTGCAAGGTAGATTTGAACCGGGTTCGATCTCAATTTTACAATCATAAGGTCTGTGGGGTGGTAATTGTTCTGCCTCCACTTCATTGAATTTGTCTTCAAAATCTCGATATTCCTCTGGTATGTCTTGCACATGAATTACACAAATTGATTCTCCCGTCTGACACAACAAATGTGCAGGATTCACCTCTTGCTCTTGCAGCTGGCCCCTGAAACAATTTCTCAAACAATAATCTGATTCCATCTTAATGGCTCTGGTACTCCTGTTGATTGTTGGATTATGTTCAGTAAGCCAGGGAAGCCCAAGGATCAACTGGAATTGGGGGGCATCGATTAAGTTAAACTGGATCTTCTCCTCATGTCCGTCATTCGAGATCAGATGAATTAATTCTGTGTGACTGACTATTGGACCAGAGGACAGGTTGGTTCCATCCACGGCCCTAACGGGCTCTGCTTTTAACTTTTTGATGGCTTCGATTCCCACCTTGCTCGCAAACTTTAGATCGCAATAGTTTCCAGTGGCTCCTGAGTCGATCATCACTGAGACTTCCCTCAGCGTCACGTGTCGAAACCTGATTTCTATGGATAAAGTTAGATGTGGTGCTGCAGACTGTAGAGTATTGGCCACCCTATGTTCTTTTGGAGTCTGATCGAAAATCGCATCCACCTGTTCAACTCCTCCAACAGATGGTGCCTTTAGTTTTCCTTCGGCTTGAAACTTCCCTTGGGTTTCTTCGGACACGCACGTACAAAATGACCTCCCGATCCACAGTACATGCATAGGTTGTTGGTTCTTCTCTTTTCCTTCTTTTCTTTGGAAAGAGGACCCCGTATTGTACCAATCTGCATTGGTTCGATGCCCTGCTGACCTTCATTGCTTCATCCTCCTTCCGACCTTACTCGATCAAATCGTGGAATTACTGACTTGAAATCTTTCCTTTTTTCACCTTTTCTTTCCCCATGACGGAAATCGATTTCCAGCACTAAATCCACCAATGCGGAGATTTCTGTGGGTCTATTGGGTATTCCGGCCAATGCATCCTTTAGCTCATCTCTTAAACCTCGATAAAAAACCGCTGCTCTCTTACTCTCAGGCCAGTTGGTTTCCACCACGAGTTTATTAAATTGAGCCAAATAAGAGACCACATCGCGGTTGCCCTGTTTCAGGTCGAGTAGTTTGTTGTCTACGGCTTGGGATATCCGCCTTCTGTCAAATATTCGAAGGAACTCTTCTTTGAAGTTCTCATAATTCCGCAATATGGGATCGTCTTTTGAAATCAGAGGCAAAGACCAGGATGCTGCATCCCCACTTAAGTATGACAACACAAAGGCCACTCGAGACTGGGCAACTGGAAAAATGGAAGGGCGGCACATGAAATGTAATGAGCACTGCGTAATGAATATTTGAGCCTTCTGCGGATCCCCACTAAAACGCTTGGGTGCCGCTAATGGAATGACAGGTGAGAGGGAGTGAATCACCTGAGTTGTCATCCTATTAGTCCCTTCTGTCAACGAAGCTTGAGTGTCCAACCCTGAACCAAAAGGTTGTCTAAGTCTTTGCGCAAATTCTGCGGTTTCTTTTCTAGAATTAACTACTTCTAATCTGAGGTTCTGGTTTTCCTCTCGGACTGCACTTAACTCTTGTTGTATGGTATCTAATATTGTTCCTAAAACTTGTACGTCTATTCCCTCAGCCATCTCTGTTCGGGTGTAAAATGCAACGTGTGCACTTCACTCTGTCAGACTCTAATTACGGTACTCAAACTTACACAGGAACAGAGATGCTAGTTCCCAAATCCACCCCGACAGCAATCCAGAGCTTAGTGTGACAAGTCTCTAGAGTGGCTATCTAGGGGGAAGGGGGAAAGTGGATAAAATAACAAAAGAGAGAAGAGACTGTTCTGCAGCTTCCTTCAGGAGTCCGTCCAGGAGACTTCTTTTGCTGAAGAGATAACCTGTAGATAAGAGTTATTGTTATAATAAACTTTTAGCCCTTAACCTCTCTTATCTCTCAACCCCAATTCCCTTATTTCCTTACCATGCCAATTTCAGAACTCTGCTTCTCTTCTATTTCTTTTCTGTGTGCGCGTTTATTTCATTAACTATATTCTTCGTCTGCAATTAAAAAGGAAATAGCTAGAACCCAAGGTTTATCTGCCTCATATAAATCTTTCTCTCTGAGCTTCTCACTTACTTTACTATTTTTCTTTTTACTCTCCTATGTCTTATCTTCCTTGGTATCTGCCTTAATTCACAGCTTCCTTTTCTTTTTGCACACCTGTAATATAGTTACATTTATCTGTTAAGAACTTCTGCTTTCTTTTTAACCTGACATTTTCTATTTTAATTTGGTGTACTACTTACTGTGTTTGAGGTCTTTTCCTATTGATAATTATTCATCTGTGTGTTTAATGCTTTCTCCTCTTTTCGTGGTGGTATTTCGCTCTCAGTACTTAGCTATTGTTCGACGACTTATTTCTGTGGTAAGAATGTTTTTATCTTATTCTATTGTTTGTAGTTGCTCAAGAGTTCTAATCTATATTGCAATTCTCTCCTCGACTTTTTCAGGACTTGTCGTTACTATTCGTTACCTCTGTGAAGAATTACAGTAAAGCCACTTCCCTCACAGTAAGTTCTATGACTCTATTGCTTTCGGTAATTTACTTCAGTTCTCTGACGTGACAAATATACACTCGTTAACTTAGCTTCATTTTTCTTGTTCTTCCTTCAGATGCTCCTGTTGACGCTGCTTCCTCTCCCTGACGACTCGGTGCGAAATCTCCACAACTAAGATTTGCTGTTCTCCTCAAAATTCACTTTACTTCTTGGAACTCAGATTTCGAACTTGTATCAATGACTTCCGAAAACTCTTCAGGGTAGATTCTGAAAAGCCTTCGAGCGAGAACTAAAACACTTTTAGTCAGCGCGCACTGGAATGCGCACCTGACTCTCTAGAATTCTTGGTGAAGTGCGCAGTTCCTAGGCAGCGCGAGCCTCACCTAGGATTCCAGCGCGTTCTCTGCCAAACACTAGAACGCTAACAGCTACTCAGTTCTGGAGGCCTTTTCTGGCGCCATTTCTGAGTCAGCTCCACCCATGAACCTTCCATTGCTCGGGGTGTACAAACTTTGAGTCTTCGATGCGCAATTAAACCTATCTGTAATCTTGGGTTCCTGACAAAGTGATTTGAGGATTTCAGGGTCAATAGAATGCTGAGGATGGTAGCGTCATTGAAGGGCATAAATTGGCTCCAATAATCGTTGTTTTTGGGGGAGAGACAGCTCCGCGTAATAGGGGGCAGGTAGGAAGGAGTCAGGAGAGGGTGGGAGTTTGGAGAAAGCCGAGTTGAGGTCAGCATCGATTTTATTCGCTTTATCAAGGAAGAAGTCAGCAACGGCATCGCAGTTTGGCTGAGGGCTGTAGATGTGAGGTGATTGGCGGAGGTGTTATTAGTTTGTGACTTAATCCGCTCAAAAAGTCTTTTCGGGCGATTTTTGGCTTTGTCAAGTTGGGTTTTGAAAAAGGTTGCTTTTGCCTTTCTAATGAGTGTATTGTATCTGCTCCTTTTCTGTCTGAGAGTTTTTTAGTAGATCCGTGGAAAGAGCTGATCTCCAAGCACGTTCTGCTAATCTAAGGCTGTGTTTGCCCATCTTTTGGCTGTCCTTAAACCGAGGATTGGAGTCTTTGATGGATTTTCTTTTTAGTTGAAGGGGGGCAGTTGCATTCTGGGCAGACAACATGGTGTTGTTATAGTGCTCAGTGAGATCGTGAAAGTTGTCCATGTTGGCAGTGGGCAGAAGGGAGATATGGCAGTGAGATATGAGCTCATTAATATTGGTATTATGGAGCGTTGTTTTCCACTGTTTTTGTTTTTGTGGCTGCGATCTTGTGGAGTTCCAACTTTCAAAGGTACAGATGGTTATATAGTGATGGTCTGACTAGTCACAAGGGAGAATAGAGTCGAGTGGAATGGAGTTGGGATTGGCAATGATAAGCTCTAGGGTCGAGCCAAGTTTGTGCTTGGGACTGTCACAGATTTGGGTCAGGGGGAGGTCAGTTAGGACGTTTTTGAGTGTGTAAACTGCCTGATCATGTGGATCATTTCAGTGGAGGTTGAAGTCTCCAAGGAAGATCTGGGGGGAGTGTCGACCCAGGTTGGAGGAGATGGATTCCATAGTTTGTTCAATGAACTGGAAGTTGTCTCTCGGGGGGTGGTAGAAGATGTGGATGCTACATATGGGTCTGTGCTTGCTAGTTATATTCAATCAATCAATCAATCAATCAATCAATCATTTGTAAAGCGCACTACATACCCGGGAGGGTCTCAAGGCGCTGGGGGGGCTGCTACTGATCGAACAGCCAGGTCGTGAGCATCCTCCTGAAGGTCAGCAGGTCTTGCATCTGTTGTAGGCTCAGTGGGAGGGTGTTCCATGTCTTGGCGGCGAGGTGGGAGAAGAATCTCCTGCCGGTGGTTGTTCTTCAGACAGTGGCTAGTGACAGGTCGGTGGAGCGTAACTGGCGGTTGGGGATGTAGAAGGAGAGCCGTCTGTTGAGGTAGGCTGGGCCGGTCTTGTGGAGTGCCTTGTGTGCGTGGATGAGGAGCTTGAAGGATATCCTGCTGCTGACGAGGAGCCAGTGCAGGTCCCTCAGGTGGGGGTGATGTGGCCGTGGCGTGGTATGTCGAGGATCAGTTGTGCCAGACGTTTTGGATGCGTTGTAGTCATTTGATGGGCTTGGTCGGGGCTCCCCCGTAGAGAGTGTTTCCATAGTCGAGTCTGCTGCTAACGAGGGCCCGGGTGACTGTCTTTCTTGTGTCTGTCAGGATCCATCTGTAGATCCTGTGGAGCATGCGGAGGGTGTTGAAGCAGGAGGAGGAGATGGCATTGACCTGCTTGGTCATTGAGATCGTTGAGTCGAGGATGATTCCCAGGTTTTGTGCGTGGTCGGTGGGTGTCGGGCCTGCTCCCAGTGCCGTCGGCCACCAGGAGTCGTCCCAGGCTGAAGGGTTGGTGCCAAGGATGAGGACCTCTGTCTTGTCCGAGTTCAGCTTCAGACGGCTGGTCTTCATCCAGTCAGCGACGGCCTTCATTCCTTCGTGGATGTTGGCTTTGGCGGTGATGGGGTCCTTGGTGAGGTAGAGGATCAGTTGAGTGTCGTCGGCATAGGAGATTATGTTGAGGTCGTGCTGTCGTGCGACGTGTGCGAGCGGGGCCATGTAAATGTTTTACAGTGTCAGGCTGAGGAAGGATCCTTGGGGTACGCCACAGATGATCTCGGAAGCTTTGGACTGGAATGGGGGAGGCGGGCGCTCTGGGTTCTGCTGGAGAGGAAGGAGGTGGTCCATTCCAGAGCCTTGTCTCGGATCCCTGCGACATGGAGTCGTGCGCGTAGTGTGCGGTGGCAGACGGTGACGAAGGCGGCAGAGAGGTCTTGGAGGATGAGTGCTGTGGTCTCGCCATTGTCAAGCAGGGTCCTGATGTCGTAGGTGGCGGCAATGAGGACAGACTTGGTGCTGTGGTTGCTGTGGAACCCTGACTGGGAAGGGTCCAGGATTCTGTTTTCTTCTAGGTATCAGGTTAGCTGTCTGTTGAAAGGGAGGCAGAGAGATGGGCCGGAAGTTCTTGAGGTCTCTTGGGTCTGCCTTGTTTTTTTTTAGTAGGGCATTGATCTCGGCGTGTTTCCAGCTCTCTGGGAAGGTCACGGTCTCGAGGGAGAGATTGATGATGTTGCGCAGGTGGGGTGCAATAGAGCTGTTTGCTTTGTTGAAGACATGGTGCCGGAAGGGATCTGACGGGGAGCCGGAGTGGATTCTGCTCATGGTCTTGATGGTGTCATCGATGCTCACACTGGCCCAGGCTAGCAGGGGGTCGTGGTCGATGGTGTGCGGAGGGATTGTTGTGTTGCTGTCTGTTGGGGCTGTCTGGGTGTTGAAGCTGTCATGGATGTCTGCTATCTTGCGGTGGAAGAAGGTGGCGAGGTAGTCGCACAGGGCTTGCGATGGCGGGATGTCGTTGGTGTTGGAGCTGGGGTTGGAGAGTTCCTTCACGATGTTGAAGAGCTCCTTGCTATTGTGTGCATTGTTGTCGAGGCGGTCTTTGAACGAGGCTCTCTTGGCAGCCCTGATGAGGTGGTGGTGGTTGCGGATGGCGTCCTTGTGTGCTGCATGGTTGTCCGGAGTTTGTTCGCTGTGCCATTTCTTCTCTAGTTTCCGACAGGCTTGCTTGGAGGCTAGGAGTTCTGGGGTGAACCAGCTGGCCCTCTTGCTGGTGTGTCTGTGGGGGGGTTTCTTCAGTGGGGCAAGGGTGTTGGTGCAGTCCTCGATTCAGCATTTGTCGCTGTGGGCAGCATCGTCGGTGTAAGAGGGTTTGGTGGGTGGGCTTGCATGTAGTTGGTCTTCTGAGATTTAGCTCCAGCAGCGGCGGGGGATCTGTTGGGTGAGGTGGTGTGTGTTGGGTTTCTGGAAGGTGAAATGGATGTAGTGGTGGTCGGTCCAGAGGAGTTCGGTGGTGTGGCAGACTGAGACATGCGGTCTTGAGGAAAAGACAGGGTCCAGCGTGTGGCCGGCGGAGTGGGTGGGCGTTGTTACAAGTTGCTTCAGTCTGAGGTTGGCGAGGTTATCGATTAGGGTTTTGGAGTTGTTGTCGTTGTTGTTTTCAAGGTGGAAGTTCAGGTCTCCGAGGAGGATTTAGTCGGTGGAGGTCAGGGCGTGCGTGCTGATGAAGTCAGTGATGAAGTCGCTGAACTGGGGGTGGGGTCCGGGGGGTCAGTAGACGAGGGTGCCTCTGAGAGTGGAGTTGGAGTCTGTGTGGATCTGGAAGTGCATGTGTTCAGCATTGCTGAGCACGCCGTCGGTGCTAGTCGCGACCCTCATGCTGTTCTTGTGGATGATGGCGATTCCTCCTCCAACTCCATTGGTGCGGTCTCTGCGGGTGATCTTGTAGCCGTTTGGGATGGCTATGGCGATGTCGGGTGCAGAGGAGTCATTCAACCAGGTCTCTGTCAGGAAGGCAACGTCTGGGGATGTTGTGTCGAGCAAGCCTCAGAGCTCGACGGCGTGTTTGCGTGCGGAGCGGGTGTTCAGTAGTATGCATCACAGGTGGGTGCGGTCTTTCTTGGCGGGTGGTTCGTCGGCTCTCAAGCTGGAGTTGTTACAGTACCGGCCGGTGAAGGGACCATGTGTGCGTTTCGGGCGGCCTTGAAGCAGGTGAGGGTCCATCCATGGTTGAGAGCATGGAGTGTTCTGGCATCGTAGCGGCAGCAGTCGTCGTGGCGGGAGCAGGGGCCAAGGGTTCTGGCATTGGGCGCGGTCCAGGCGCGGCCGTGCAGCGGCCAGTACATATGGGGAGTTGGGAGGGAGGAGTAGCTGGGAGGCGGGGGCAGTGAATGGGCAGTCAGGGGGGTGGGGCCGCAGGGGACACAGCAGCAGGGGAGGAGAGGGATGACGAAGGGAACAGAGGGAAGGGCACAAGATCGAGTGGAAAAACGGGTGTTACAGAAGGCAAAGGGCACAGGAAACAAGGGGGAAGGGAGTGGCACAGAAGGTAAAAGGGCTAAAAAAAAACGGGTGTTACAGAAGGCAAAAGGGCTCAAAAAACAAGGGGGACACGAGTGGATCAGAAGGCAAGAGGGCACAGAAATACAGGGGCAGCTGGGAGACAGAAGGCAAAACCGGGCAGAGAGGCACGGGGCAGCGAGGGGAACAGAGGGAAAAACATCACAGATCAAGTACAGGCAGCGGGGAAAGACGGGGAACAGCAAACACAGGCACAGTAATGAAGACAACGGCAATACAGGAAATACAGTGAAAACAATACACTACAATACAATAATTATTGGAAAAAAGCGAAGATGAACAAACCTACGGCCTACCACTGGCCACCAGGGATGGGGCCCAGGTGGTAGCCTGCGGGTGGAAGAGGACCTCGAACTTCCTCAGCAGCGGCAGCTGGGGCAGGGACACACAGGCGGTGCTGTGCGGAGGGGGAGCGACCTACCTGGTAGGGTCAAGGGTCGCTTAAATATTCACAGGATGAGAGATTAGCTGAGCGGGATTGTTTTGCTGAGAGAGAGCTGTGGTAGATACAGGCTATGCCACCACCCGTTTTCTTACCACGATCGAGTCTGATGATGTTGTGGCTGGGCGGGACTAAAATGTCAAGGATGGGTCCCAAGGAGTCAATGAGCCAGGTTTCGGTGAGGATGAGAAGGTGAAGTTCCTGAGCCAGGATGAGATATGCAAGGTCCGTGGCATGTTTCACCGCTGATCTGCAGTTAAGTAGCAGGCATTTCAGGTGAGCTTTGTCTCCTTCTCCCTGTAGAATATACAGGAATAGTAGTGTATATTCGACTACTATCCTATATGTTCTTAAAGGAGTATGTGATCTCTTAGCGGAGCAGTGAGCAACCTCTAACCACTACGACAGAACTTTCCCGAGTTCTACAGAATAGAAGTTGTAAAAATTGAGATTTTTTTGTTGTGGTCCTTATTCTTGTTCTCCTGTCGAATACTATAAACTCACCCTGTATATTTTAATGCTGTGACTTTATAGTAGATCAAAGAGGTTGGAGATCTATCTGTGCAAGAAGTTAACAACATATACTACAGTTATTTCCGTTGATAACTTACTACCTCACAGTTTGTAACACTGTTAATGATTATAAAATAGTAGTTCCTAAAAAATAATTGTATACATAGTGCTTCATTTCATGATTTGATGAAGCATACATTTCTATGTAAAATGACGTTATTTTGTTTAACTGTTTTTTACTTGTTATTGTTGTTGTGACCTGAGATGATGTAGTGCGGGATTGTTTCTTGTAGCACTTCTTTTCTACTTCATCTAAAAGTAACTGATGCACTCTTATATTAACAAGAATATGGGGCAACACTTTTACAAACTATAGGCGACAAAAAAAGGGACGGGGTGTCCACGCTTAAGGGATATTTTATGAATTGCGTTTTTATTTGTCACCCCTCTGATATATACAGCTACACTTTCCAAAGAAAGTATATTTGCGATTGCTTTATAAAAACTGTTTCAAACCTAGACTAAAGTTTTTGCAGCGCAACCACACCTACTATTTTGCTACAAGGAAGTAGCACGCCCCGTGACAGAATTAAGAACCGCACTATAACTATACATTATAAGTAAACATTGCTCCCAAGAAGTAGCCTACTCAGAACCGTATTTAAATGAAGACCACAAAAGTGCGCTTTGATTTTTCAACCCCCTCCTCCATATTATAATATTTGCTCCAAAGATGTAGCACTCCCCGTCAGAAAAGTAAACACCACATTATAAGTAAATAGTGCTCTTGGGTAGTATCCCACCCCTGACTTAATAAAAAGAAGACCGCAACACACTCCATTATTTTCCCACCGTGATTTGTAGGCACCACGCAAATTATATAAATGTCCCTTAAAATAAATAAAAAACTATTTTTACCTTCACAGTCTCTGTCCTCCACCTTGTGACCACTGCACAGAGTTAATAGTGTTCTTACCCTCCCCTCTAATACTTTTTTCCCCATACTCCTTTGAAGTGCGTCACAAAATGGCTGACAACAGTGAACCGTTCCCAGCCAATAAGGAGCAAACTTGTACTTGGAAAACTTTAGTCAATAAAATGTCCATGGTGTCCCGCAGAGGGGGAGGGAATGACTGCCAACACTTCTACTTTCAGTGGTTTACAGGCAGTGAATATTACCCTTGGGAAGATCCTGCTTGGAACACGTCAGCCAATCAGATGTCCCTGCTACTCCGCGGAGGGGGAGGGAATGGTTGGCAACACTTCTACTATCAATGGTTCGCAGCCAATAAACATTAAGCTCCGGAAGGTCCTGCTTGGAACATGTGAGACAATCAGATGTCCTTGCTACTCCACGGAGGGGGACGGAATGGCTGGCAACACTTCTACGTTCAATGGTTCACAGTTGTTGGAACACCTTGTAGGAGAGTAACCCTGGGCGTAGTTCACGAAGTAGCGCTACGCGTAGCTACGCAAAGTGCACTTCGCACAACGTGAGCTACGCGTAGCACTTCGCGAGCTGCGTAGTACCCTGTTCGCACTGTGCAAGATGTCGTTTTCAATGATTGCACAGTGCGAACAAGCATCCGGCACTGTGCAATCATTGAAAACGACATCTTGCACAGTGCGAGCTGTAGTTTTCTGCCGCTCGAGTAGATTTTTACTTGAGCGGCAGCTTTCTCAAAACGGACTGGTAGTTTCTCATCGCAAGCAATGAGAAACCTGACCTCCCTGCGTCGAGAATGTCGCTGAGAGGTTTATTTTCCATGCTCGCGATCGCCAACTTGATGTTGCTAATCGTGAACGAGGAAAAAGTCTCGCCGGGATGACATTTTGCTTGCTCGCGGTCGCCAACTTGACGTTGAGGACCACGAGCAAGCAAAAAATTACCGCTGCGCTACGCAACACTACTCTACGCGTGTTCGCACTGTGCCACGTGCAATTCGCGTAGTGCGAAGTAGCGCAAACTTCGCAAACTACGCGAGCGTAGCGTAGTGCTTTGCCCAGGCTTATAGGAGAGTAGGATCTGCTTCACATGTTTACCCCCACTTTTTGATGATGTTTCACTGTTTCTCAACTTTAGTCTGGCTGGGACCCTGCTATTCAGGGCCCCAGCCTAGCTGCTTCCTCTCTAAATTGATTGCATGTATTTTAGGTACATTACAGATTCGGTTTGGAGTGCCATTATAAGTCTATGGTATACTATGTACCCAGGACATAGGTACCCCAGAACCCTACCAGGGGCTGAAGCATGTATTATGCCACCCCTGGAAAATCACCCAAAATGACACCACAGGTCTGCTACTACAGCCTGGGTAAGGTGGTGCATGCACCCCTTACTGTGATATAGGTTACCTATATCACTGCATATATACACACATATAAAACTATAAGTCACTCCTATGGCAATCCTTATCAATCCTGAAGGCAGAGTGCTTGGTTCTTATGTGAGAGGGTGCTGCTGCATGAGCAGAGCTCCTCTGCAGCATTCAGAGACCCTTCTATGATGCTGTTTGTAGTGCAGCCTGACCATATACTCTTAAGTGCATTATAACAAAACGGTAAATGCCAACTTTGGACTGGCTGCACGGAAACATGTCGTGTTTGGTGTCAAACACCTTGGAAGCATACCCCCACACCAGTAACTGGTATGGGAGATTGATCCCACCCTCCTAGAGGGAGAGACATGACTGTACTGGTCTACCCGGTAGAAACCTAATAGAGCCCTGGCATCACAAAATGGATGCTGCAGCCACAGACATGGGTCTGGCCTCCTGCTGCTGACCAAAACTCCGGCAGGGGAGGCCTGGACAATAGGTTTCCTGTCACAGGGAGGTGTAACTACCTCCCAGACAAGCTTATTTGTATTGGGGCTGGGTGGGAGCACTCTCAGAGTGCTTTGTAGTCCTGAACTGGGGTCACACTTGGTGTCCCTGTGCATAGACCAGCTCAAACCGCTTCCAGCCCGTGCTCTGGCACAAAATTGGACAAAGGAAATGGGTGTAGCCACCCCTCTTTCCAAACCCTCCCAAAGGTGGGTTTCCAGAGCTAGTCCAACCCCTTCCTTAGGTATAAGTAAGGAACCTCTGTTACTAGAACTTTATATTACCCTGGACAAAACTCTGAAGCTGAATCCTGGACATTAAATGCTCTGTTCAGGACCAGGGGACTGAAGAAATCGCCCTTGGGGTCAAGGAGTGACTCCCCTGCTTGGCAGACACCAACAAAGCATTTTGTTGGTCTGCATTATCAAAGCTCCTGCTGGACTCTGAAGTAGTTGTAGCTCAGGAAGAGGATTTCTAGATATCTCAGAGGCTGACCGAAGTCCCCAGCAAAGCTGAGACCCGCAGCCCTCTTGAGTAGCGTGGAACCGGATCTCCTGGTCACCGTGCATTTCTGCAAGTGCATTGACTTCGCAACATCTCTTGAAGTCATGCTTGGGCTTACTTGTAGCCCCCACCTCAGGCACTGAATCCACTGAAGATTGTTGGTCTAGTCACCCTGTGTGACCCGTGGGCTGCCATTTTGTGTTTTGTCTTGAGGTCCCTTCACGATCTCTGGTCTGTTGACTGGTGGGTCTCTGAGGGGGTAATTTTGAATTTCCTTGGGCTTTGCTGGTTGCTCCAGATGTGCCCTGAATTCAAAACAATTGGTGAGTCCCTCAGACCTTGCTTGTCTGCATTGAAGCATTTCTTCTCTTTCTGCAAGGGGTGCTGTTGCCAAGGCTTGTTGTGTCCAATCTGAGCAACGATGCTGCAGCACTTGACATCCTTTGTGGGACAGCTCGAATCCAGCTCCTGGTCATCCTTGAAACCTCCTGCTCCTCGTGGCTGATGAGTTTAGCTTTAAATCCTTCACCTGAAATCTCCCAACATCGGGGCATCTGCCTATCACCTTCCAGGTCACTGGCTAGTGACCCAGACTCTGTCCCCTCTGCTGTCAAGTTCTTCTCATCTTCAATCCAGGCTTGGATCTCTTCGGACACTTTGCATCTTCACGGCAGCAGCACGTCTTCGCAAGCTCCCATTGAAGTCAACGACGCGACCCAACACCAAAAGACACCTATGCACCCGACTTCCCTGGGTGAGGTAACACGAGTACTCCAGTGCTCCCGTGGGTGCTAGCCCTAGAACTTCCTAAGTCCAAAAGTGTTTGGTCCTGACTCATTTCTAAGTGTCCCTATTCTTTAAAAATCTAACCGCGAATTTCCCCATAGAAGCTAATGGGAGCTCGCGGCTGTGTTCTCACACTACACACGGCCCCCGTGGGTCCCCTGTGTCACTACCTTGGGTGGTTCCTTGGAGTCTCAGCGATTCTACAGGCTCCAGGCCTTGTGTCTAGTTAAGTCGTGGTTCTTATACCACTATTTTAGTGTTTGGTTTGGCTCGCCCCTAGGGTCTGACGTGTATTTGTGCTATTTTACTGTGATTATTGAAGTGTAACTTATGGGTTTTGACCTCTAGTCTCATAAAGAGACTAGGAGGATGTGTTTAGTAATAAATACATATATTTAATATAGATACCTGGTGTGGATATCTTTCATTTAGACACTCAAGAGATTATAGACTGGTAAAACAAGCTGCGTAACATTCCTTCAAGACTTAGCCTGAAGGCTGCTCTTCAGAGCTATCACTAGTATAGCTTTCAATAAAGGTTGTCTTTAACCTATAACCAATAAGGGGTTGTTTGGACTGATACAGGGTGCCCACTATAACTAGTGGACAGCATATACCAGGCCAACTTCTCACATACCTCAGCCAATTAAACATTAATTTTGTTCCACGCACAGGGACAGAACACGCCCTCCCACATAATATTAAATTTCCTCTAACAAAGTGACACTATCCGTGATAAAAGTGAACACCGCATTATAAGTAAATATTAATGCACATTGTATTAAAGGAAGGCTGCAATACGGCGCATTGTTGTTTTCCCGATATCATTTCCAAAGCCTACTGAACATTGCTGCAATACCGCGCATCGCTGTTTTGCGGACGTGATTTCCACAGCCTACGAAACATTCACACTACCTGTGTGTGCACCATACAGACTGCTTAAACTAAGTCCACAGTGTTCATACTATACCCTCTTATACAATTTCTTCTCTTTTTGGTCCCCTACTCCTTTCAACGGAGTCGCAAAATGGCTGCCAACACTTCCTAGTTTCAATCGTTCACAGACAATGTGCCGCAAGCTCGTGCTCATATTCCTCTTCCAATCAGATGTCAGAATTCTCAAATATCGATATCTGTAAAATTTGATATTTCTCAAAAACTAGTGAACGAATTTACCCCTTTTAAAAATAAGGGTACTTTGTGGACCAAGACCTTTCTCCCTGCCAAATTTGGCATAATTCAATTCAACAGTTGGACCTGTAGCCTTGTCTAAAATTTCCTATGGTAATTGAAAGGAGAAAACACGTTTTGGGACCCCCTTTATTTCTCAGCCCCCCCCCTTGATGAATCACGCCCAAACTTTCAAGAAAGGAGCTGATCTGAAAAAATAATTTTGGGGGGAAAATTTATAAAGATTCGTCAAACTATGCCAACGTTATAAGCACATCAAAAAATGCTTTTCCTATGGAAACTAGGTCCTAACTATAACTACCGGGATACTGTATATAGATATGTATATAGGTATATATATGTATATAGATATATATGTATGTTTGTATATATGTATGTATATGTATGGATATATATATATTCACTGAAAAAAACATAGGTTTCAGGGGTGTTATAGTTAGCTGGACATTTCACTCGTACAAAACCATTGAAATTCCTCCGTTATAGTTAGTTCTATGAACTATAACTCACTCGCCCGCAATCCACTGCTGATGACGTCACATATTACATCTACTAGATGATGTCATCAGTGATGTCATCAGTGATGTCATTTGAGATGTCATAAGTGATGTCATCAGTGATGTCACTGACCCTGTCATGAATGATTTAATATGTGCCATCATCAGCAGTGGATTGTTGTGGGCGCGTGAGTTACAGTTAGTAGAACTAACTATAATGGAGGAATTTCAATGGTTTTGCACAAGTGAAATGTCCAGCTAACTATAACACCCCTGAAACCTATGGTATTTTCAGTGAGTTTCTAAGGTTTTTTAAATGCTAATTCCTAACTATAACACCCCTGAAACCTATGGTTTTTTCAGTGAGTTTCTAAGGTTTTTTAAATGCTAATTCCTAACTATAACATGTCTGAAACCTATGTTTTTTCGGTGAATTTCAAAGGTTTTTTAAATGCTAATTGCTAACTATAACATGTCTGAAATCTATGTTTTTTTCAGTGAATTTCTAAGGTTTTTTAAATGCTAATTCCTAACTATAACACCCCTGAAACCTATGGTTTTTTCAGTGAGTTTCTAAGGTTTTGTAAATGCTAATTCCTAACTATAACATGTCTGAAACCTATGTTTTTTCGGTGAATTTCAAAGGTTTTTTAAATGCTAATTGCTAACTATAACATGTCTGAAATCAATGTTTTTTCCAGTGAATTTCAAAGATTTCTTACAATGCAATTTTTAAATGTAATAATAGTTATATTTATTTATTTGATGCTGATTTTCTACATTATTTTAACTATTTAGTTGTACATATTTTATTTTTTAAATTACTTTATATATTTTTAATATAAATGGACAAATTTATTTTTTCAAATATCGAAACTTTATTTTTTTTTGTTTTATTTGTTCAAAAATATATTTATATTATTTTCTTTATTGTTTTTTTTTTCAATTCTTTTTGGGGAGTCACACACCCAAAGCGTACCTTTCTCAATTGCTGTGTGGATCCTAGCTGCCATTTTAGGATTGTTGTGTAGGATCCACGTAGGATGTGCATTGGGTGAGTATTTTCCTGTGTGATTGCTATGCGACCAGTACGCGACTCCAGGCGCATACGCGACACATTCGTATTACTTTACGCGACGCTCACACGCTTGCACGTGACGTCATATACGCGTTCAACGCGTTAGGAGTTGCGCACCAAGTGCATGCACACCAGGGGGCCGACTGAGCGCAGTGCTGGTTGCGAGACTATTAATTTGCCTCTAAAAAAAAATTGCACCATCTTGGGAGACTTATTTGTTATAAAGTTTCCTAATTTCCTTATTTACTACAGTATCCTCAGTAGGACATACTTTCAGTTTTTTACTTTGATTCCATCAAGAAGGCAGCCTCAGATGTGTCACACATTTGCCATAAATTCAGAATGTTAACACTCTGTTGCTCATTAGATCACTGTAGTTAAGCTACTGCTCACCAGGGAAGTCTGCTGCTGGTATTGAAAGTGCATGTTTCAGTTTGCATGTCAGTATTGTTTAAGGAAATAGAAGAGGATATGAGAAGTCACTCAAAATGTGCCCTAATTTTTCTTTCTGCAGCACTAATCATACTTTCTATGGCAAAATGAACCCCCTCATTTTGTTCCTTTTTAAATTAAATGTTTTAAGAGTTACCACTTTATTCCAATCAAGATGGCTTGAGGTGTGCCATACTTTTGTAATAAGTATGACAGTAAGTGCTCTAGTTGTTCTTAAGAACACTCTGGGACATTCTGTCATTGGGCTATACTTGGGCTACATCTGGGTGGTATTTGTGCTACATTTGGGATCTTTTGTCTCTGGTGGCCATCTTGGGAAACTTATTTGTTATGAAGTTTCCTAATTTCCTCACTTACAGCAGTCTCCTCAGTAGGAAATACTTTCAGTTTTTTAATTTGGTTCCATCAAGACGGCATGCAGATGTGTCACACATTTGCCATAAGTTCTGAATGTTAGCACTGTAGTTGCTCATTAGATCACTGTAGTAAAGCTACTGCTCACCAGGGAAGTCTGCTGCTGGTAGTCAAAGTGCATGTTTCAGTCTGCATGTCAGAATTTTTTAATGAAATAGAAGAGGATTTAAGAAGTCAAAATGTGCCCTAATTTTTCTTTCTGCAGCACTAATCATAATTTCTATGGTAAAATGAACCTCCTCATTTTGTTCCTTTGCAAATTACATGTTTTAAGTGTTACCACTTTATTCCAATCACGATGGCTTCAGGTGTGCCATACTTTTGTCATAAGTAAGACTGTTAGCGCTCTAGTTGTTCTTTAGAACACTCTGGTACATTCTGTCATTTGGCTATACTTAGGCTACATCTGGGTGATATTTGTGCTACATTTGGGCTCTTTTGTCTCTGATGGCCATCTTGGGAGACTTATTTGTTATGAAGTTTCCTAATTTCCTCATTTACTACAGTCTCCTCAGTAGGAATACTTTCAGTTTTTTACTTAGATTCCATCAAGAAGGCATTCAGATGTGTCACACATTTGCCATAAATTCAGAATGTTAGCACTCTAGTTGCTCATTAGATCACTGTAGTAAAGCAACTGCTCACCAGGGAAGTCTTCTGCTGGTATTGAAAGTGCATGTTTCAGTCTGCATGTCAGAATTTTTTAATGAAATAGAAGAAGATTTGAGAAGTCATTTAAAATGTGCCCTTATTTTTCTTTCTGCAGCATTAATCATACTTTCTATGGCAAAATGAACCCCCTCATTTTATTCCTTTTTAAATTAAATGTTTTAAGAGTTACCACTTTTTTCCAATCAAGATGGCTTCATGTGTGCCATAGGTTTGTCATAAGTAGGACTGTTAGTGCTCTAGTTGTTCTTTGGAACACTCTGGGAAGCTGCAGTAGAACACAAAGGAATCAAATGACAGTCTCGGCCCTTGTTGAATGTACATGTTTTACTGAGAATGTCAGACTTCATTCTCACATGACTGAGAAAGATAATGTGAATTTACAGAAAACATGCTCTCAGTTTAGCTTATAGATCACCTTCCAAATCTCTGAGGGAAATGCATGAGAAAATAGTTTTCTCTCAAACAGGATTCATGATATCACAGCAGAAGGCTTTTTCACATGGTAAAATCACCTTAGAACAAACCACAATTCCTAAAATGAGTATGGTAACATCAACAAATGATTTATAATGTAACTAAAGTCTTAAAACCTTCTATTAACTGCAATGCTTTTTAATGAGGTGCTATCATGTATATTGGTCCCAAGATGGCTGCCAACACTTCTTGGATGAAGTGCTGACAGCCAATCAGATCTCACGATGAGGTGTGTGGTTAGGCTCCACCCAGATATATATGTGATTTTACTTTTGATTTTCTCAGGAACTACTGAGTGGATTTATACCATTTAACAAAAAGGCATGAGTGTGGACCAAGGGCTACCTGTTTGCCAAATTTGGTGTAATTCCGTTCAGCAGTTTGGGCTGTAGCTGTGATTAAAGGTTCCTATTGAAAATTGCATGGGGAAAACATGTTTTGGGACCCCCTTGTTTCTTGGCCCCCGCTTGACGAATCACACAGGGAGCGGACCAGAGCACCCCACCAGTTTTGAAACTTTTGCAAAGATTCGTCAACCGGCGCCAAAGTTATTCCAAATAGAATGTTGCGGATTTTCTAAGGATAATAGGTGCTAACTATAACTATGTTGTAATCTCGTACACATTCGGTTCCATGTTGGAACAGATGCGCACTATGAATGTTCGGAGATCCTTGGGAATGTGGGGGTGGGCAGTTGGACGGGTGAACACGGAGGGGCAACACCTTTTGTCTGTTGGTGGTGCAATGTACAATAAAACTACATTTTGGAGCATTTGATGGAGTCCCACACTCTTTTAACACTGGCGACGATTGGCTGTTGGAGCACCACCGACGTTTAAAGAACCCACGGATTAATTTTGGTTATCGACAGAGTCGACAGCGTTTTGACGGATGTAGTCGGACTTTGGACTCTACATTCCGCTCATGTATGTTTTCCCTACAAGAGGTTCAGTAAGTCAGAGGAACTGCTGTTGGTTTTCGCGCAAGGTGTGGTGCTTCCCGACGTGTGGAAAGAGGGAAGGGAAGAGAAATTAAGATTGTCGTTTGGAACAGGCAAGTCAATTGATAGGGTGTGACTTGCCGGAAGTTTCGTGTTGTGGCGTTTTTGGAGAAAATACCTCCACTTACCAGTGTGATTAATGGTCACTCACTGGGCTCTCGCTGACTTTCTTGCCTGCATGCGCGTCAGTGGAATCTTCGCAACTTATCTCTTCACTGCGGTGTCATCCCGCATCAGGCGTTTGGTCAGCGCGTCACGTAACGTTGGACGTGCCTCCATCTTTGGGGGTGGTAACCTTGGTTACATCTGAAGCTTTTTACGGAGAGAAGAAACGATTACGAGTCGCGTTTCTCAAGCTGTTTTTACGTGTTGAATTGGGACAATATACTACATTTATCATGCTGTTCCTACGAGTTTAATTTTGGCATTTTGGTCAGTTTTTTTTTAGTTGTTGTTTTTTCCTTTCTCTTGAAATGTCGTCGACCTCAATGAACCAGCCACCTGCATTTCTTTGTGAGAAAGGTGAGCCATTACTTCCTTGGAAGCGATGGGGAAATCTTTTTGACTCTTATTTGGTGGCAATTGGGGGTGAAAGATTCTCGGCTATTCGGAAACAAGCCATCCTTCCACATAATTTGGGGGTTGAGGGTCGCAATATTTATGACAGCATGGATGAACTTCCGATGGGAGATGGGTCAGGTGAACCGTCAGATGTTTTTGAAATGTCAGTGAAGATGCTTGAGAACTACTTTGGGATACGCATAAATGTCGTGTTAGAACGCCATAAGTTTTTCATGAGAATTCAGGAACCAAAGGAGAAGGTTGGGAACTATGTGGCATCTTTGAAGACTTTAGCCAGAACATGTGAATTTGGAGATTTAACGGAATCACTGATCCGCGATCAGTTAGTCAGATGTACAAACAGTTCTAGAGTTCAGGAAAAACTCCTTTCAAAAAACCCTTCCTTACGTGAAGCTATTGCGATTGTGGAAGGCATGGAAAATACTTCAGGTTGGGTAAAAGAAATGAAGGAACATAAAACTTCCACAGACTGTACTTCTACCCCCAGCAGCATTCACAAAGTTACAACTATGGTTCAACAAACAGTTGCAGAAGATAATGTTGGGAAAGTTACTCAATTTCCTAAGGCGAAATTCCAAATTGATCGTAGCAAAATCAAATGTTATCGTTGTGGGAGTTCAAATCATAATGCTAATTTTCCGAATTGTTTTGCAAAATCTGCCTCTTGTTTAAAATCTAGCATGAAAGGTCATTATGCCAGGGTTTGTAAGTCTTCTGGCAAGGTTCAATGTCTTGAGAGTGCTGAATCTGTTGCAACTGGTCCAAGGATGGTCATTTCTGATGTTAGGAGTGATGGTATTGTGGATGCTGATCCCATATCTATGCCTGAATGTGATGTTGTGATTGGTGGGAAAAGTTTTCTTGTATTAGCAGATTCTGGTTCTCCTTTCACGATGATTGGGGAGGAGATTTGGAACAAAACTTTTCCTGACATTACGTTACTTGATCCTGATATTAACCCTGTTAGCTATGGGGGCGTCATGTATAAATGTGTTTGGCTACACGATTATGGGTATATTTTTCAAGGGCCGTAAAACCATTGGTAAGATCTATGTGGCACAGAGGGGGGATAATCTGTTAGGTTGGAGGCATCAGAGAGATCTGGGTATTATACTGAATCCCAATGCTCTCAAAGCCTCTGATCAAGTCATGCTTATTGACTGCATTCCTAATTCCAACAGGTTTTTCGAGGAATTTCCCCAAGTCTTTACTGATAAGTTGGGTCTTTTAAAAGATTTCGAACATCGCATTATCTTAAAGCATAATGCAGTACCATGTGTTCATAAGGTTCGGAAGGTTCCAAACATGATGATAGCTCCTCTCAAAAAGGAGTTGGATAGGCTAATGGGTTTGAATGTTATTGAGGAAATCGAATCATCTGAATGGTTGGCTCCGGTGGTTTTGGCCCCCAAGGATGCTGGGAAGAGCATTCGTATGTGTGTGGATCTCAGAGGTCTGAACAAATGGATATGGGTTGACCGCCAACCGCTCCCCAATATTAATGAGTCTTTATCTATGCTGAGTGGTGCGAAGGTTTTTTCTGTTCTTGACTTGTCATCGGCGTACCATCAAGTACCTCTTCATGTTGATTCTAGGCATCTGACGTCTTTTGTAACTCCATTAGGAGCATTCAGATTCATCAGGATGCCCTTTGGTTTGGCATCAGCTGCAGATTGCTTTCAACGCATTATGAAGTTGGTCATTGGTGATATGTCAAATGTCATTTTCTTCCAAGATGATATTCTTGTTTACGGCAAAGATGACTCAGAACATGACACTATTTTAAGTGTGGTTCTAACAAAGTTAGCGAGTAAGGGCCTCACAGTCAACAAACTGAAGTGTAGAATTGGAGTGTCTTCAGTTACATATCTTGAGCATGTAATTTCTGGGGAGGGCATTCAACCTAAGCTTGAATTAGCTAAGAGTATTGTTGAGGCTCCGACTCCAAAGGACAAAGAGCAACTTAGATCCTTCTTTGGTTTGGCTGAATTTTATGCCAAGTTTGTTAAAGGATTTGCATCTGTGGTTGAGCCTATAAGGAATTTACTTAAGAAAGGCACTCATTTTGAGTGGAATTTATGCATGTGAGGTTGCCTTTGGAATTGTTAAGCGTTCCATCAGCCAATTACCCAGTTTAGGCCACTTTGATACCAATAAGAGAACAATACTTACCACTGATGCAAATTTATCTGGTTTGGGTGCAGTATTATCCCAAGTTGAGGATGGCGTAGATAAAGTTGTTGCTTTTGCTTCTCGGGCTTTAAGAAAAGCTGAGCAGCAATATTCTTGTATTGAGAGGGAGGCGCTTGCAATAGTTTGGGCAATTAAGCACTTTAAGTTTTACCTTTGGGGTATTCCTTTTGTTGTGAGATCAGACCATCGTCCTCTTGTACAAGTTTTTTCTTGTATGGAAAGTGACAGACTGACTCCTAGATTGAAGCGTTGGGGTGAAGGTTTGGAGGAGTTCAATTTTCAAGTGCATTATCTGCCTGGGTCCTCAAATGTGACTGCTGACTGTCTGTCCAGATTGCCTATTCAGGAACATGATGATTATGCTGATGTTGAACCTCTATGTGTTTCTTGGGTTAGGGAATCCTCTATTTCCCATGAAGAATGGACACAGGCTATTTCTGATGATCCTTTATTTTCTTGTATCAAGGATTTTATCATTAAGGGTTGGCCGGTTCATTGCAAGGATGTGGATCGAGACCTTAGTCCTTTTTGGTCTGTTAGGAATGAACTAACTTTTGCACATGGAGGGTTGATGAGGGGTAGTAGATTTATTCCTCCTTTATCCTTGAGACCAAAATTGATAAATCTGACTCATGAGGGGCACCTTTGGAGGAGTCTCACTAAATTACCGCTTAGGGAAAGATATTGGTGGCCATTTATGGATCATCAGGTGGAAGCGGTGGTTAAGGATTGTCATCTATGTGCGTCTAATGATAATGGATCTAATGGGTCCATTTGATTTACTTGCGCCGTCTGAAAGATTTGTTATTCTCTTGGTTGATTATACTTCCAAGTGGGTATCTACCAAATGTGTGAGCAATGTCAACACAAGAGTTATTGTGGAATTCCTGAAAGATGAGGGAGGGTATTCCGAAATACCTCATCACTGACAATGGTGTGCAATTTGTTTCTTCTGAGATGGGGGAATTTTTGGATGACCTCGGTATCATTCACCTTAAAACAGCTCTTTATTCTCCTCAGGCCAATGGTCTTGCTGAGCGCATGAACCGTGTTCTCAAGGTTTGTGTGCAAACAGCGTTAGATACGAAAACTCCCCTTAAGGATATTTTGCGTGATACAGATTGGGCTCATCGTACCACGGTGAACCATGTTGTATATATCTTGCCTTTTTTCCTTCTGCGGGGCAGAAATGCAAAGTCTAAGTTGAATCTGACTTGGTTTCCTTCTCATGATTTGATTCCTTTGGATGGGAAGGTGGTGGAATCTAGGATCCACTCTTATCAAACAGAGTATAAAAAACGGTTTGACTTCAAGAATGCGGTTAGGTCCAAATTATGGTGTGTAGGTGAGTGGGTGTTGGTTAAGCAACCCAGGTTTTCGAAAAAAGGTATTTTGGAATTTATGGGTCCGTTCATGATTTCTTCAATTCATAAGAATGTGGTTACGATGCAGAATGGTTGTAAGTGGAATATGTCGAGGCTGGTGAAATACACGAGGCCTGATCCTTCTTTGGGTTCTAGTCCTTGTGATGTTTCAGTTGCTGATCAGTCCTATTTTCCTTCTTCTCCAAGTTATGATAACTTTTCTAGTACTTCAGCTCTTCCTGATCCTGGTCTTGTTCAACCTAGGGATCTTTCTCGGAGACTGCGTCGCACCCCTGCAAAGTTTAATGATTTTTATTTGAATACCTGTTAATTGATTGTTGTTTTTATTTCCTTATATTCTTGTCATCATTTGATTTCTCTATTGTTATGTAAAGGGGATGTGTTGTAATCTCGTGCACATTTGGTTCCATGTTGGAACAGATGCGCGCTATGAATGTCCTGAGATCCTTGGGAATGTGGGGGTGGGCAGTTGGACGGGCGAACACGGAGGGGCAACACCTTTTGTCTGTTGGTGGTGCAATGTACAATAAAACTACATTTTGGAGCATTTGATGGAGTCCCACACTCTTTTAACAAACTACCTACTGGCGACGGCCCTAAAAGTCGCTTCAAATATGTTCAAACCAGAATTGACGTTTTCAAGTTTATAAGAAAACTAAAATTATTGAAACACTTCAAACTTAGCAAAGCCTCTAACACTGCTGCCAACATTGCAATCTCTGACAAACCCAGCATACAACTTGCCGCCAGTGATGTGACCAATCTTAAAACAATACATGCTCTTGTCAATAATTCAGATGACGCTGATTGGTCAACCCAACCACAACTATCTAATCTAGGCACTACTGGAAATTCACCAGCATTTAGCCCTTTTCGCCCAAACTCCACTTTTCTTCCACTCATGCCAAAAGATGCTTTGGACATTTTTAGTGATTGCGTCATCCAAGATCTTAAAGTGCTGAATGAAAAAATATTGAAAACCAGTAAACATCGATCTTATCATGATCAACAATATTCTATCTTAATTAATACATTGAAGAATAACACTGATGTAATCATAACTAAGGCTGATAAGGGAGGCAATGTTGTGTTATGGGCAAAAAGTCAGTATTTACAGGAAGCATACCGTCATTTGAACGATGAATTCTGCTATAGGAAGGCCACAATCAATGATACAAGAAAACTAAAAGACACCATTCACAAAGAACTTGGACAATGGAAAGGGATGGTCTTTTGAATAAAAATGAACACAGTTTTTTGAAAGTTGATTTTCCGATCACTGCGGTTTTATATTTTATTCCTAAAGTGCATAAACAACAAGTGCCCATCCCAGGGAGACCAATTATTTCTGCCCAAAGCAGTCTTTGTGAAAAAATATCTAAATACGTGGACTTTTTCCTTCATGAATTTATTGAGGAATTACCATCATACATCAAAGACACTGACCATTTCTTATGCACTGTACAAAGGGTCAATTGGCAAGAGGGATATTTATTTATTGTCATGGACATTTGTTCCCTTTACACAAGCATACGCCATTCAGACGGATTTCATGCAGTTAAATTCTACCTCGACAAAAGCAATATCAACTTCCACCAACATAATGTTATGCTGTTACGAATGATAGAGATCTGTCTACATAATAACTACTTTATGTACAATAATGAGCTATTTCAGCAACTGCAGGGCGTAGCCATGGGGGCTTGCTTCTCTCCCAGCTATGCGTGTTTACACGTTGGCTGGTGGGAGGAGCATGTGCTTAGGCACACCCACAGTGAGCTGTATGTGGCTCATGTTATACGCTGGTGGAGATTCATCGATGATATCTGCATTATTTGGAATGGGTCCATTGAATCAGCGAATGAGTTTGTGAACTGTGTCAACAATAATGAATTGAATCTTGAATTTACTGCTCAGATAAGTTCAGACCGATTTCAATTTCTTGATGTGGAATTGTATATCAATTATAACAGCATACAAACTAAATTACATCGTAAAAGCACATCCGGTAATGCTATACTACATGCCCAAAGTTCTCACCCTTATCACCTACTTAAAAGTATCCCTTACGGGGAATTTCTTCACATCAATCGAATATGCAGTTCAGAATCAGATTGTATCACTTGCCAGAATGAATCCCTTTTGAGATTTTTAGCCCGCGGGTATAAAAGAAAGGACCTAGAAATAGGATTAGCTAAAGCTAATGCTATGAATCGTAGTGATTATTTTGAGATGGTCACTTGAAAGACTACCCACAGAGCTGTCTTAAGCACTAGCATTGAGGCTAGGGATCCTGACCCTGTTCGGCTCATCACGACCTTCAGTAGTCAGGACAAAGATTTAAGGAAACTCATTTATAAAAACTGGCCTATAGTGAAAACTGATTTAACCATGTCACAGCTAGTGCCTAATTTACCTCAGATCACATTCAGATGAGCACCTTCTATGAGGGATGCTCTGGTGAGGACCAGCCCTGAGGTTACTACTACTAATACCTGGTTATCTAATCGTAAGGTTTTTTTTTAAATACAGTTCTTGTCGAGCTTGCAAGTTTGGCACCAACACCTGTGAATTCATGAATGCATTTGAACAAACTCCCACTAGTATTAAGGGATTCTTCACGTGTAAAACTGATCATGCAGTGTATATACTTGAATGCTCTTGCAAACTAAAGTATATTGGCAGCACGAAATTACAGGTATCTGCACGGATTTTATAACATCTTTGTGCCATTATCAACTCTGATCGCAGTTAACCTGTAGCACGCCATTTTAAACTAGTTCATCACAACAATTTGAATGAGTCAAATTATTTTGTGATTGATGCGGTACCTAAATTACTGAGGGGAGGCAACAGGGAAAAACGTCTTAGACAGCTAGAATCCCATTATATACTACTATTAGATACAAAGATGCATAATGGCCTTAACACTGGGGAAGATATGCACAACTTTTTATGATACTGTGAGAATTAGTTATCGTTACTTCCTGTGACATGATTGATGCATCCATCCTGATTATTTCTGTATTCACTATGTAATATTTTATTGTCAGCTTTCATTCTATCGTTCTTTTAGCCGGTCCGTGCTTTGGTTTTTTTTTTTTTTTTTTTTTTTTTTGGGTTGTAAGACATTTATTAGTAACAAATGAAACAGATGCAGTACACTGCGTCACGCCAACAACCCGGAGGCAGGCCGCTATCTTGTAGAATATACAAAAATTACATATAAATATCTTTAAGGCCCTCATCCGGCAGGTGGATCATGCAAAGGTAAACTTAAAACACAAGAAAATCTGCAGTGTGCACTGTGCATCTCTAGCGAATAAACGGTCTTACTGTTTTCTCAGTACTGCTGACAATTGAAAGATAGCGAAAATCAATGAGGCCGCCTCCGAATAAGCAGCAGTCAACCACCCGCTACAGCAGCCCATAAAAAGGATGTGTCAGGCAGCACCATGTTTCACCCAACAGGACCCCCCAACAAGCCAAACCAAAAACGTCAAACATAGGTGCAAGTACTTGGAAACAGCGTTTGTACCACACTTCAGTTCACCAAGGGGTCGCGCGGCTCCTCCGCTGGACTCCCCAATAGAGTGCCAGCCGCGTTAAGGGCGGGCTCGGAAAGGTATCATGGCTGTGTATGAATTAGCGATGGGCGGGCGGGGCGGGGGGGGAGGGGCAATGAATAATCCACTTTCGGCCCAGCAGGGCGGGGGGGGTGGGGGGGGAGGGGATTCTATCCGGGTCAGTGGAGGTGGGATACGCAAGGCTTGCGTCTGGGCAGTTCCGGGCAGTGTATGCGCGGGGGTAGCGGGACCTCTACCGTTAACCTACGCAATGCGCACCTTCAGCCCATGTCGTCTGAAACACTAGTAGCTCGTGAGGTGTCGGCGGAGTCAAGGGCCGTGCGTTCTGTAGTCCACTGTACAAACGGGCCCCATATGTCAGTGGGCCTGGAAGCGGTGGGCATGGTCTCCCAATAGTGAGTCAGTTGAGTGTGGCCGTAAGTCACATCTTTGATCCAGCTCTCTAGCGTGGGGAGGACCGGCCTGCCCCAGTGTATAGCGATCTGTCGTTTGGCGTATAACAGGAGTAGTGCATGCAGTTTCCTGTCGCAGGGCACAGTGTGCTTAACATACCCCAGTAATCCCAGCAGTGGAGACGGTGAGTCTCTCCTCCCCATGATTTGATTGATGGCATTGAAGACCCCTGACCAGTATGCACCCAGCTTGGGGCAGCTCCAAGCCACATGAAGAAAGGTGGCATCGTCACCCCCACATTTCCAGCAAGAGGCGTCTTCACGTAGACCCATGCGGCGTAGTAGCGTCGGAGTGCGGTAGTATCTGTGTAGGAATTTGAAGTGGATAAGCCGCAGTCGGTAACTCGGTGATAGAGCTGTGAGTTGAGCGCAGCAGTATTCCCATGCGTCATCTGGCAGCTGGTCCCCCAAGTCCTCAGCCCAAGCGGCCTCAGCCGCGGCTACTGTCACCGGGGCTTGGTCCTGCATGCAGTTATATAATCTGGACACCAGTTTTTTAGGGGAGGGTCGTGAGAGCAAGTTTTGTAGGGCCTCTAGTGCGCAAGGCTCTTCCGGGAAGCACGGACCTATCTTCCTGCATGATTCCCTAAGGGAATGATATAGTAATTTGTAAGCAAACGTGCAAGTCTGGGCATCCCCGTCCGCAGGCATCTTGAAAAAAGAGCCATCTGGATATATGTCAGCGAAGGTGAGAAGTCGACTCCCGCAGATTGTGAGGACGTCTCCTCTTGCCGCCAAACAGGGCAGCAGCGGGTTGCCCCTCAGAGGAACCGCCGGCGCATAAAGCAGGGAGAGACCAGCTCGTTTCCGGAGTTCGCGCCAGGACCAGCGGACCATTTCCACTGTGTCTACCTCACGCGACGGGCACGTAACCTCTCCATATAGTGCCACTCGCAATGGCAAGGGGGCGACTACTGCCAGTTCCACCGCCACATGCGGCTGGTAGGGGGTTGGGTAGGCCCAGAAATATAAGAACTGAGCTTGTGCACAGAGTGAATAGAGCTTCAAGTCCGGGGCCCCCAGGCCTCCCTGTCGGAGCGGAAGCGTGAGTAGGTCCCAGGAGACCCTGGCCTGGCCGCCGGCCCACACCAGTTTCAGCAGTAGCGAGCGGACCCGGGTGTGGAAGTGCGTTGTCATAGGTAGTGGCACGTTGACGAACAGGTACAAGAACTTGGGGAGGACCACCATCTTGGCCAGAGCAATTCTAGCGACCAGGGACAGCGGTAGCTTATTCCAGACCTCGACCTTGCCCTCCAACCAGTCCACCGCCCTACCAAAATTCAGCGACCACAGCTCCTGTACATCCCGGCTGATCCAGATGCCCAAATATTTGACAGCTTCCGTCTCCCACCTGAGGGGGTAGTCAGGGGCAGGCCTAACAGTGCTCTCCGTCAGGGGGAAGGCCACTGACTTCGACCAATTAATGGATATCCCTGCCAGGCCCTCAAACCTCACAAATTCACGAAGTATAGGGCTCAGATTGTCTGTAGGGTTCTGGACGTACAAGGTGACATCGTCCGCGTATAGCGAGATCAGCAAACTTCTAGCACTGAATCCTATGCCCCTGGCAGTATGGTGCTGCCGAACTCGAGCCGCCAGTGGCTCCATCGCAATCGCAAAGAGGAGTGGGGATAAAGGGCAGCCCTGCCTAGTACCCCTCGAGACCGTGCTTTGGTTTTAACCTAATTTTAACCTATTGGTTGTGATTGGGCTTTTACTGAGGTTACGTACCTGGATTTTTAGACAATTTTATGGACGCCGTAATATTTATTACTTCAGGGTTTTTGGACTTTAAGGCAGAAATCTCATCTACTAGGCTACTCTTTTTTGCTGCTATTACTATGCTATTTGCACATGTTTTGCAGATTTTGCACAGGTGCGCTTGCACTTTATGATATGTACAGCTGATTTTATCTTGTGGTACATTAATAACTTTTGGAGAATGTTTTAAAAATCAATATGTTTTTAGCTTGATTCAACCCCAATATTTATTGCACTTGCACTTTATTGGGTATTAGCACATTCCCATCTTCAATTCATTGTTAGTGGATGAGATATTTTATTCTACAATCAGCTATCTATTGAGCATAGTGATACATATATATTTTTTCATGCTCTTCATGTTTAGAATTTGGTTATAAACCACATGAGAGCCATCAATATACTATTACTGTGCCCTATCACAAGCATCATGAAATCAGCAGTATTAAGCGAGATGACAAAAAATGAGTGGGTCTTGTTTAAATTTACCGCCTAATTTAAATAATAAGTTCTTGGATTTGAATGTTTATTTGAGAGGAACGCTATGGCCTCATATACTTTCTTTACTTATTTTTAAGTTTTTTCCTTTCCTCCCCCATTACATGTTCTTGTATATTCAGCATTTTACTCTTTGGACCTACATATGTATGGAATAGAGGCCAATTTATTTTACCTGTGGAATTGTGATCAGTGTAAAATCAGCGCTTTATGATGTTAATTTTTTACCACTATGGTATTATTTTGAATGATTTCCAACTAGTTTCTATTTGGAACGACAATGGTATTTATGATTGAGTATTTCTTCTATTTTTTCGCCTTCAACTCACTTTTAGTTTGCTGTTTATCTGTCGCAATTCCATTGGTTTATGTGGGAGGAAGGAAATCAGTTTGCACTATATATTGCATGGTTGGTTCTCAGCGTGTCTTGTGATCAAGGCCATGGCAACACGGCCGAAACGCGTCATGCCGATCCATATGGAATAAACTTGCACTAATATCTACTTTCAGCGTTCTGTGGTCTGTACCTGTGTTCCTCTAAAAAGTTGGACTTATGGGAACTTGCTTTCTTCATATATATATATATATATATATATATATATATATATTATCAACTGGCGGTCGCCAAAAAATAGTTATAGTTAGGACCTATTTTCCATAGGAAATCCGCAACATTCTATTCCCAATAAGTCTAGCGCCGGGAAACGAATCCTCGCAAAATTTTCGAAACTTTTGGCCAGCTCTGCTCCGCTCCTACCCTGAAAGTTTCGTGGTGATTCGTCAAGCGGGGGCCGAGAAAAAAGGAGGGTCCCAAAACACGTTTTCCCCATGCAATTTCCCATAGGATCTGTTGTCACAGCTACAGCCCGAACCGCTGAACGGAATGACACCAAATTTGGCAAAGAGGTAGTCCTCAGTTCAGACTTGTGCCTTTTGCATAAATGGTGTGAATCCGTTCAGGAGTTCCTGAGAATATTAGAGTTAAAAGTACATAAATATCTATGGCCAGGGAGGATCCGCGGACCCTACCCGCACCGTAAGCGCATCCTCCCCGAACCGAGCGCGCACCCTCCCGATCGCTCGCTGAATGCTAATTGGCTGTCGAGTGTCTGTCTACATTCGAAACCAGGAACTGTTGGCAGCCATTTTCTGCCTCGTAGAAGCGAGGCTGAAGAGGCAAGGGTAATAAGTGTAAAACATATAAACGGGGCCGAGTGGAAATACTCTGACCCTCTAGAGGTGCTTAGGGGGTCCCAGAAGGACCCCCTTGGGCCCCCTTTTTAAAAAAAAAATAAAACGGAGAGATGTGCGCAGGGTGTGCACATCCTATCCCGTTGGGTGCACGGATTCTCTCGCGTTGGGAGTGCAGTTCTTATTGCGTTGGGTGCGCGGATCCAAAAAACATGGGGAAAAAATATATAAAATAAAGTTTTGAACATATATTTAGTAAAATATTAAAAAATATGTTTGAAAAACCCAATAAAAACAAATATTATTTTTTAATTTTTAAAAGATTTAAATGAAAAAATAGTGTTTAAAAATAGTGTTAAAGAATTTAAAAAAAACATAATTAATGTGACTTTCTTGCCGGGGGCCGATCAGATCGATTGACTGCTCACCGTAGCACAAAGTCGCATTGCACATAGTGCAGAGCACTTTTAAAAATTGAAATTGAGGACGGATGTCCAAGTTTTGGGCTGATGGATGCACTCTTGAAGTGCTCGGCTGCGATGAGGTGGAAGGCACAGGAGCAGGAGTGTTTCTCATGCGTTTGCACTCTTGTCGTGCAAGATTGTTTGGATGAAGGGTCCTTAGGTGCTTCATCATACTAGCCGTGCCGCACAAGTATTTCTTGTTAGCATCCGCTCGCGACAGCACTCTTTTGCAAATCTTGCATGTGACCAAGGTGGCATTGGTCTTATTCTGCCCCTCGGGAAAAGTAAAACATTTCCACACCACTGAAGAAAAACGTTCTTTGAGTAGTGCCTCCTCCAAAAATTAATTCTCAGATGAATTAGGAGATGCAGGTGATGCCTGCTGCCCTGAAGCCATTTTTAGTTGAAAAAAGTTAGAGCTGAGTGTAAACTTAGTCTAAAAAACCTTCTTCTCTGCAAAGAGATGCTCCTCCAAAGAAGGTCAAAGAAGAATGATTGAATTGGGTGGGCTCTTTCAATAGTTAGAACAGGAAGTGTAATGAACCAATCAAATCTCTTTTTTTGCAGGTCACATGGGATCCACGCACCATGCGCGCATCCGCGAAATTGAATTTAAAAAAATCATAGGATTAGATGTAAAAATATATTTCTTTTAAGACTAGTTTAGAGTATGTCTTCAATTAATATTCACATGAAATACATATATATATGTTTTTTTAAATGTTAAATATTTAGCGGGATCCGCGCACCTACCACGTCATACAACGCGTAAACGTTGCGTTACCTACATCGAACGTGTCGCGTATAGGCTGGAAGTCGCGTACTGGTCGCATTGCAATCGTGCACTAAACACGTACCCAACGCATACCATCGAGAATGGTACGCATAGGGTGCGCGGATCCCAAAAACATGGAAAAAAATATATAAAATAAAGTTTTGAACATATAGATAAAGAAATATATTTAAAAATATAAAAAAATATGTTTGAAAAACCCAATTCAAACAAATAATATTTTTTAATTTTTAAAAGAACTAATTAAAAAATAAATTAAAAAAATGGTGATAAAAAAAGAATTTTAAAAAAAACATATTTAATGAAATTGACACACTGAATTTGAAAAATATAGAAATCCAATC
This sequence comes from Triturus cristatus, assembly GCF_964204655.1. Classification (NCBI taxonomy): domain Eukaryota; kingdom Metazoa; phylum Chordata; class Amphibia; order Caudata; family Salamandridae; genus Triturus; species Triturus cristatus. The sequence continues at coordinate 26,083,005 of NC_140593.1, read as the reverse complement.
AAAATCATTAAACATGATATCTTCAGAGATAAGTTAAAGATAGGAATTAGCATTTAAAAAAACCTTTGAAATTCACTGAAAAAACCATAGGTTTTATGCACGTTAAAGTTAGGAACTGGCATTTAAAAAACCTTTGAAATTCACTGAAAAAAACAAAGCTTTCAGGGGCATTATAGTTAGGAATTGGCATTTAAAAAACCTTAGAAATTCACTGAAAAAACCATAGGTTTCAGGGGCGTTATAGTTAGCTGGACATTTCCCTCGTACAAAACCCTAGAAATTCCTCTGTTATAGTTAGTTCAGCTAACTATAACTCGCACGCCCCCGCAATGCACTGCTGATGACGTCACATATTACCTCACTCATGACATGGTCAGTGACATCACTGATGACATCACTGATGACATCTCTAATGACATCAGTGATGACATCACTGATGACATCATCCATGTGATAAATTAGTGCATCTTCTCACACCCTAATATAACCTTTGATACACCGACTCAAAATTTCAGATGGCCATTTTGAAAACCATAGATACTCCAATACCAATAACTACATACCCACTCATTGACTCTTAGGTCTACATACACCTCCACTCACTCACCTGTACAGTCACCCACACTTACAGTCACTCAGTACAGGACTATCATATGCATTTATACACCTATATAGACACTCACACACCGCCAATCATCCATTGAGGTACTGACACACCTAGTCAGTCATACAAATAATTAATCACAGTCCAATTTACTCACCTATACAGTTATAAACACACAAGTTCACTTACTCATAAAAATACTACCACATTCTTACGCTCTTATACAATTACTGATACAAGCACACACTCATCCATACAGCCACTCCCGCAATCACACACTCTCACACATAGCCAGTAATATACTCTTACACACATATACACTGCCTTTCACATATGTAGTTACTGACACATGTACAACTGAGATATACATTCAATCACTAACACACCTATACATACACTCACCCAGCCATATAGTCCATCAGAGATGCACTCTTAAAACCATGCACCCATAGAATCACCCACTCACACATCTATGCACAGAGTCACACACACCCTACCCACACAAACACTCAGGCACCCATACAGATACTCAGACAACCAATCAATAACCCATATAGACACTCATATAGCTATTCACAAAATCATGCAGCCACTTATACACCAACAGACAGACAGATACAGACATTCACACAGTTTAGTCACTAGTCTGCAGTAAGATACATTTAATGACTCACTTATAGAGTCAGTCACGCACCTAGAAAATCATCCATTCACACACTTGCACACCCACTCATTCTTTCACAGGCCTTTCCCTATATATAGTAAACATATTAAAACTTTACAGAAACACAGACTCACTGGATGATGTCATCAGTGATGTCATTTGAGATGTCATCAGTGATGTCACTGACCATGTCATGAGTGATGTAATATGTGACGTCATCAGCAGTGCATTGCGGGGGCGTGCGAGTTATAGTTAGCTGAACTAACTATAACAGGGGAATTTCTAGGGTTTTATATGAGGGAAATGTCCAGCTAACTATAACGCCCCTGAAACCTATGATTTTTTCAGTGAATGTATATATATATATATATATATATATATATATATATATATATATATATATATACATATATATATATATATATATATCCAAAGTAGAGAAAAAGCAATCCCAGTGCGCTCTCAGGAGACAAAGCCACAGACACGAAATGCAATGCAAAGAGGGGTTGTTTATTCCACAACGCGTTTCAGCTCGGAAGCCTTGATCACGTGGAAGAATGTGTACAACAGGGTAACTGATAAAGTTGTAATTCATAAACATGGACATGGGACTGAAAGGCCAGCCCAAAGGCATATTCGCCGACTATGGCAGACATGTTGGAATGTGCAACAAAGAGTAATAATTGTCTGGGTTTGCATACATAATTATCAAGTGATCAAACAACAATGTAATTGAAAATAATGCATGAATAAAATACAATATTTCAAATATATACGCTACACGAAAATGAAAATAATAGGAAAAATGCCTAGAATCAAACGAATTGTAGCGTTATTGTGAGTAAATGCATAGTGCTTGCGAACTCGAGAACGGGGCTGGTGCCTGGCATAGGCTCATCAAAAACAAATTAAATATATGACCCAACTGGGTTTGGATAAGGGGATGAAAATAAAATGAATGAAGTAAAATGAGATGTGAACCCAAATGGGTTCGCGTTACGATAGGTAACAGCGTGTATGTCAGGCAGAAGGGTCAATTTTGTATGAAATACAACCTGAGGGTCAAATACCCCAGGAAAATAAGTATAGTGCATGAGTCCCATAAAGTCCAAAATTAATGGAATGCCGATAAAATCAGTTACCGTGCTCGAAAACGTGAAGAAACGGAAGGAAGGGTAGGTGGCCCGTGCGGAGTGAGTGCCAGTGAGAGGGCACCTTCCTTTCTTCCTGAAATGAAAAAAACACAAAAAAGACATTGTTAAAATTGCCATGGCAAATACTCATAAAAGTACATACATAGTCAAATGGGAAGAAGAATCTCAGACCTGTAATCAGAAAAATGAATATCATGAGGTGAGCGAGAGAACTAAAATTGCCACATAGTTAATGATACAGACATAAAACAGTAGTAATCCTGACAAATGGTTATTCCTTTAAATGAACGGACAATTCTTCATCAAAATTGAGGCCCCCTGGGTGTTTGGTTTGAAATTGGACTATGTACTTGGACTCACGTTGCCTTAATTTGAGTACCCTGTTGCCTCCTCTAAAATTGATTGTAATTTGTTCCAATATGAAAAAAGTGAGGAGTTCAGGGTTATGTATATATATATGTATATATATATATATATATATATATATATATATATACATATATATATATATATATATATATATACATATTCACTGAAAAATCCATAGGTTTTACAGACGTTATAGTTAGGAATTAGCATTTGAAAAAACCTTAGAAATTCACTGAAAAAAACGTAGGTTTCGGTGACGTTATAGTTAGTTGGACATTTGACTCATATAAAACCAGAGAAATGTACTTATTATAGTTAGTTGAGCTAACTATAACTCGCGCGCCTGCAATGCACTGGTGATCATGTCACATATTACATCACTCATGACAAGGTCAGTGACATCACTGATGACATCTCAAATTATCTCACTGATGACATTACTGATGACATCATCCTGCGACTGTGTGTTTCTGTAAAGTGTAAATATGTTTTATATATATATATATATATGTATATATATATATATATATTCACTGAAAAAACCATAGGTTTCAGGGGTGTTATAGTTAGCCGGACTTTTCACTCGTACAAAACCATTGAAATGTCCCCATTATAGTTAGTTCAGCTAACTATAACTCGCGCGCCCGCAATGCACTGCTGATGACGTCACATATTACATAACTCAAGACATGGTCAGTGACATCACTCATGACATCACTGATGACATCTCAAATGCCATCACTCATGACATCACTCATGACATCATCCAGTGAATGTGTGTTTTTCAGAAAATTACATATGTTTTATATATGTATATCTCAAGGTCGGTGGAAGAATAAATGGGTATACAAGTGTCTAAATGGGTGATTTGTTTTTGAAAAATTGATTGTATAACTGACTGATTAAGTGTATCTTAGTGAATACATGGCTTAGTGAGCAATGTTTAAATATGTAAATATCTGTATCAGTCTCTCACTTTGTGTATAAGTGGCTGCATGCGTTGGTGAGTAGCTACATGAGTGTCTATATAGATTATTAGTTGTTTTTTTGAGTATCAGTATGAGTGTCTGAGTGTCCATGGTTCGGTGGGGGTATTACGTAGTGCATAGGTGCATGAATGAGTGACTCACTGTTTGTATGTGTTGAACACAGCATGTGTGCAGGACTGTATGGGTGGATGAGTGTGTGCATGGGTGTGTTAGTGAGTGAATGACTGTCTCAATAGTGTCTTTATGAGTAACTACATATGTTTTAAACTAGTATATGTGACTATTGGTGTTTATAAGTGAGTATATGTGAGAGTGAGAGATTGCAAGAGTTCCTGTATGAATAAGTATGTGTTTCTATAAGTGATTGTTTAAAAGACTAAGTATGTGTAAGTTTCTGTAGAAGTAAGTGTGGTGGTGTGTGTATAACTGTATATGCAAGTAAATGGATGTTTGATTCTTTATTAGCATGAGTGACTATGTGTGTGAGTAATTCTATGGATGAGTGGCGTTGTGTAACAGGATGTATAGGTGTATGAGTACATATGATGAGTGAGTACATGTATGAGTGACTGTATAGGACTGTTGGTGAATGAGTGGATGTGTATGTGGATCTTAGAATTGCTGAATAGGTTGTTGTAACTGCTATTGGTATGTCCATTGTTTTGAAAATTTTAGTTTCTATTTTTGAATGTGTGTATCAAAGGTTATATTAGGGTGAGAGGCGGACTGCCACTGTATCACAAGGATGATATCATCAGTGATGTCATGAGTGATGTCACTGACCATGTCATGAGTGATGTAATATGTGACGTCATCAGCAGTGCATTGCGGGCGCGCGAGTTATAGTTAGCTGAACTAACTATAATGGGGGAATTTCAATGATTTTGTACGAGTGAAAAGTCCAGCTAGCTATAATGCCCCTGAAACCTATGGTTTTTTCAGGGAATTTCAAAGGTTTTTTAAATGCTAATGTCTAACTATGCCTACAGAGATAGGACATGTGAAGAAAGAAGAAAAAACACACAGAAAGAAAAAAAAGAAATGCAGAAAGAAGCAACAGAAGTCCTAAAAGACGAAGAAAAGTGCAGGAAGAAGGATAACGTGCAGAAAGAACAAACAGAAGAGCAGAAAGAAGCCTTGATGCAAAATCATCCTGGACCCTCAACTTTTTCAGACGGATACTGGTGGTAACTCAGTCTGACTAACCAGTCCTAGAGCCAGTGATATGTTAAAAGACACTCAGAATACAGTGAAACCACCTACATACATTAGGGAACACTATGCGTTGGGGTCCCCCTGTGATTAGCATGACCTCCATCGTAAGCCCCTAGTATATTAGGGCAGGGTATTAAAATTACCTCTTAAAACGCGCCACAGGGCCATTGAAGAGAGGTGTAAAAAGGGGCACGGCCTGCACCAACTCTCTACTGCAAGCACCTGCTGGGCTAATTGGCCCCCAGGGTCCCTCAGGATTGAAAGGGAATTATTTCCCCAACTTAAAATGCGCCACAGGGCGTGTTTGCACACGTCACCTCTGGCCCCGTCCCCTCCCTTCACCACTGTGTAAACGAGCCCTGTGGCCGCTCTAAATTGAGAGATTAAGTCCCCTTGAATCCTAAGGGTTCCTAGGGTCAAACTAGCCCACTAGGTACCTCCAGTAAGCGCCACAGAGCTGCGTTGCAGAGAGGTGTAAAAAGGGGCGTGGCCTCAGAACACCTGTCTGCAACGCAGCTCCCTGGCGCATACTGGGGGTACCTGTTGGGCGAGTTGGCCCTCAGGGACCCTTAGTATTGAAGGGAAATAATTCCCCAACTTATTACTGGCCAGGGGTGTGTTTGCAGAGTGCTGCAAGGAGGGGGCGTGGCCTCCAGTGCGATGCCGGTCTTTTCTTTATTTTATTTTTTTAAGAAGGAGGGCTGTGTGGCCCCCGTTCTTTTTCTAATTTATTGGCCCTGGGGACCCCATCCCCCAGGGCCTGCACCCTAATTTCTTTTGTTGAAAAAAATTAATTTGTCCCGCCCAAGGCCTTAATCGGACCCGGGGACCTCAGCCCCTGGGTCATGGGCTTTATTTTTGTATTCTTTAGGAGGGGGGCTGCGTTGCCCCCCTCCTTAGGCCACTTATGGCCCCGGGGACCCCATCCCCTGGGGCCGGCCTTTGTTTTTTATTATTTTAAAAAAATATATATTTATAGAAACACCTAGGACATGCTGGACAAACCGTATGCACCTATCACCATGACGATTTGCGTGATATTCAATAAAAGGCGACTATGCATACAATGAATCTACGTGGAATGTATTTACATCACTAGTGAAGCTCTGATGTGTCTGACGCCCTACTGTGCCTAATCCCGGCACCCCCGCCGGTGGGTACTCTCCAAGTAGACACCTTTGTCGTTTATTTATACAAACATGGGTAGCTATTGATGGGCAAAATTAATACACACGCACACCAAGCCATTCAAAGGGGATTTGACAAAAATTCGACCAAACTATGCAAGAAACTCCTCTCACGGTTAATAAAACACATATCCACCGCCGGATGTGTAATACTTTTTATTTTACTCTCTGGAAAGGAGACGAACCTCACTTGAGAGTCACAGCGTGCTCCTGGCTGAGCCCAATGCTGTGTTACACCCACCAGTGCCCGCCGAGTGCCACACACCTCTGTGTTGTATTCCACCACCTAGTGCGTATGCTATGACACTCTCTAGCCCATGTGCACTGTAACACCACCCCGTGAATATGTCATGCCAAACTTGCCTTTGCACGGGTTATATTGCCCCTAGGGGTGGGCGGAATTTGCGATAATAACTATCGCAATTTATCGCGAAAATGTTAAAAATCTCCCCAAACACGCCGGAAATATCGCAAAGACGCAGACGTTTTTTTCCCGCCTGTTCGCGGTATTTTTTGCGTGATCGCGGGTCGCCAACTTACCCATGCGGTTGCTCACGGGCGCGGCCATCTTGTTTTCACTTGTCCCGCCCTCTCGCGATGCTTACTTCCTGTTCCGGGTCGCGCAATGCATGTTCGTGCCCGTTCGCGGTCGATATTTCCTGTTCGCGACCACTTTTACTTGATCGCGTTGCTTTTTGCTTGCTCGGGGAGAAAATATCGCGCGAACATGCGCACGTGGTCGCAATGGGCGCGGCCATCTTGTTTTTCACTCTATTGCATGGTTCTGGGGCCTGATTTTGAATCCTCCAAAAATCTTTTCAATCCTTTGTTTATAGTTGGATCTTTCTTACTTATTATTTCTCTAACTATTTTCCTGCTTCTATATTTTTGGTTTTTGTCTACTTTTTTTTTGTTTTTTAGCTACTTTTTCTCTCTTTCTATTGCCTGCTATTTATTTCCTTTACTCCTTTATTTTTTTTACCTTTTCTTTCCCGCCCCGTCCCCAGAACCATGTCTAAGGGTAGGGCTGTTCACCGTCGCAGCCAGAGCAGCGACCGCCTTCCTTGGGGAAGGCGGCGCCCACAAGGGGTGCAGGCACGGGCCTTATTTGGGGAGGTGGAGTTGGCTGCACTAATTTTCTTTGTGGAGCGCCACCTCCCCTCAACCCTGGCAGCAGGTGGCAGGCCTGGGTCCGGGTACGGACTCCGGGAGCGTCGGCAGCGGTGGGGGAAGGTGCGCCGGGCAGTGTCGCGCTTCTCTGGCGTCCGGCGCAGTGTCGCGCTTCTCTGGCATCCGGCGCACCCAGGCGCAGCTGACGCACCGGTGGTCCGACATCCTGGACCGTGAGCAGGACCTGCTGGACCTGCTAGGTGTGGAGGTCCCGGGGCTTGGTGAGTACCTATTTAATTATTACAACTTTGTGTCTGTTCTTCTGCTCTGTGTTATATATTGCGAATATCTTCTTTTCCTTCCAACCAGCTAGAATGTTGCTGCTTTCAATACATTCCAGGTTAATAACGTTTAAAAGTCTTCTGTGATTATGACACAGGTGCTCTTCTGCGCTACTACAAATCTTACTTGTTTGCAGCTTTGCGTTTGCGCTTGCTTAGCGTGATTCTTTACGAGTTTATTTTAGAGAAATTAAGTTACGTAATGCTACAGTGACTCTGGTCCACTCCTTACTTTGTCCTGTCACTAATAGATAGGGTCGGATTGATACTTAGGTTTAGGTACTTTGTATGAGCTTCTAATTTGTTAGTGGTATGCGTGATGCCCCCTCACTCAGTTGCGTGACGTGCTGCTAGTACGGCAGTCTTTATTAGAACCTTTTCTAGTTTGTTCAATGAGTGGTGGTAGGCTTAGCAGTTAGCACTAGCAGATCAGCATCAATCAAACCAAAAGTTGGTGTATACAAAAAATGTAGTCATGTGTCCTCCATGATTTGACCATATGCATTGTTGAGGAATACAGTGAAAATGCATACTTAATGTACAATTGGCATGCCTGGAATAGGTGGGCTAGGTTGGGTGGTACGTTGTACTTAGGCTTAGTTGTAACTTAGTATTCTGGAATCAGAATGGAAGACTGGATTACTGTTGATAAATAGTAACTTAAGTAGTCGAACTGCGAATCCCCTGATATTACTTGTGGACCAGATGAGATCGGTCAATTTAGTTATTGCAATTGTTGTTTACATAAGTGTTTTTTGACCGTTGTTGAAAAATATTGTATTTGTTGACACCATCCATCAATGTTTGTCTCTTTCTTATATCTTTCCTGTTCATCAGCACCCAGGGGCAGACAGACAGGGAGTGGGCAGTCGGCGGGACAGTCAGAAGAACACCACCAGGAGGACACTGCTGAGGGCTCCTCTGCTGGCCCCAGTAAGTCTTCTTGTTTTTAATAATATTTCTTATTCCATAACTTTTACTGCCCCATATTTTTCAAGAACTATTGTTTGTTTCCAAATGCTATTTTTTTACCACCAATTATCCTTCGATCTGTACGGTTTCAAAAATCTTATCCCTGCCTCCGCTATGATGACTCTCAGTACTACTACTACTACATACTATCAGTCTGTCTGTACTGAAGTAGCTAGTCTTGCCCAGTTGGCCAGTGCCACTCTTTATGTGAAAGGTTGTAATATAAAATTCATATTTACCAGTAGCTCGAGCCATTGAGTCCAATCCTTTGGGTCGTCGTCTTGTACTACTTTTACTCTTATTGATCTTGAGACTTTGTTAATCTTGAGGCTTTGAAAATTCACAGCAACAACAGCCCTACCAGATTTATAACTATTTTGATATGATAGCCTATAGGACATACTACTGTTGTAGGTATCTTACACATACACAGACATTTGCACCAGAAAATAGGATGTTGGTGATGGTAGGTTGGACCTTCCTCGCACACCTCAATCAGAAATTCCGCACCCACCACAATTCCACTGCTTGACTATAGTACTGTCTTGTCATAACTATTAGGTCTCGGAACCCTCCCCCCAAGATACCCAACAAGTAGACAACCCAGAACATAACACACCCAACCTCTCAGTCGTGGAAGCAATTCACATGCACACCCTTACTTTAATTTGCTCACTCGTGTAAGTTAGTCCACACCAAATACCACCAAGTCTATGTAAGTTCAAAATGTTTATTTCAATTTGAGAAGGTCTGTACACTGTTTTCTTAGCAGCACCAACCGGAAAATCAATAACATTAAAACAATATACATTGTTACACTTATACAGTTGGGAATTAAATCATGATAACTGAACAGTGGTGGAAGGCAGCACCACCATCCCATAGCAATTTAGTTTATATAAATTTATAAATGAAGATGTGAGTGAAGGGACCCCTCACCTTAGAAGAACCTAGTACTGGTAGTTGTTGCATCATTCAGAAGCTCTGGTTCGTAGAAGGGAATCTTCCGTCTGTAATGCGAAAAATGAAATGGTGTGCTTTAGTATATTGCAACTTGCAAGCATTTCTCAGCCGTGCAAAAAAGTGTAGCATTTATGGATAAGCAATATGGACTAACAGTAACAGTAGTACACCAGTACTTCCTGAAAAAGTGGCTTGTTAATGTTTTTGTTGACCGCTTGTACGCAGCGCGTAGACTAGACAGTAGCAGTGTGAGGCAGGTCATGTGGGCTCAAAGGTGTCTTATACAAGAAGCTGCAAGGTAACGTCACATGTGCAAAAATAAAAGACACAACGGTAACATGGTAGCATGGCTAGGGCTAATTAAGCAAAGGCTACAATGATCATATATAACTATTAGTGTCTACTCTACTACTACCTGATTAGTACTAGTGATGTATGTTAGTATTAACTCATTTTTCAACCTTGCTACTGATCAATAGGGGGAGGTGTATATGACGCCTAATAAATGTGTAATGTTTTCTAGGCGCACTACCGACCACCATTGCCGGGGCCATCGAAGGCGACGCGGAGGGCGAGGATGCGGCAGTTGCTGCAGATACCGACGATGGAGCGGTAGGGGGAGTGGCAGCACCAGTGGCAGGCGGTGGTAAGTTAGATTCATAATCCTTAACTGTTAGACCTGGCACCTTGGCGTGAGTCTCCCTTCTGCTTTTTGCTGATGTGCCTCAGATGTTTTGTTGGTGTTGGCCGCTCAGATCGCTGTGCCACTGCCAATCAGTGCCACAGCGCAAGTGCTCCCTATGGTAAAATGCATATATTAATTGGTGTCCATATTTGGCTTATTCGGTTTACTATCAGCCCCTAGTAAAGTGGACCAGGAGTGCCAGGGCTTGTAAATGCGAATGCTGCTGGTGGGCCTGCAGCACTGGTTGTGCCACCCACAGAAGCGGCCTAGTAAAATGTGTCTAGGGTCTGCTATTGCAGACCCTGCGCGCGGTCTGGTACCATCGCGCTGACTGTGCAAGTGCCCCCACTTGCCAGTCCCTAAACCTTCCCTTAAATACATATTAGTCACCCCTCTGGTAGGCCCAAGGACAGGATGCATTGTAGGCATAAGGTAGGACATGCCCTAATTTGTGTGGCATGTCTTAATAGTGAACTACAGCCATTTTCGTTTTTCACTATTGAAGGCTACCTGCTCTCCATAGGCCAGAATGGGCTGCTGGAGTCACTACACGCTGTGACCCCAGTGGACTCATAGAGCATGGTAGTTTAGTATGCCTGAACTCAGAATAATAAAATACTTCTTTTAGTAAAGTTTATTTTAATATCCTGTGTTTGTAAATACTACTTTTAGAAAGTTAATATTTACTGACCTGGCCATTTCAGTCCGCCTCTGGTGTGTGTGTGTGTTCTGCCTAGCAACAGTAAGGAGCAGGGCTGGGGAATTCCAGGAGACAGGCTTGCTGCCAGGTGGTGGGTAGAGAGATTACACCAGGATGGGTGGGAGGAGTACACCTTTGACTCTGAATAGACCTGTGCTCTGCCTCCACAATGCCGGCTCCGCCCCCTGTGGAACGGCTGATGTCTCTGCCCTGCTGCTGAAAGGAAATAGCAGAGTCACCACAACAAAGTACCCCAAAACTGGACTGAGCCAGGCCCAGGCCCCCTGACGCTAAAGAACAAAAGATTTGTGCTTTAAAAGAAGGAGCCCGGCTCCTAAGAAATCAGATCCTGTTTGCGCAACGACGAACCTCTGCCTGAAGGAGAAGGACCTGGAGAAGCTGAAGGAGGAATACTGTCTCTCTGCCTGAGAGACTGGCCTGCAGTGGGTGCCTGTCTGCTGTAAGGAGAGGAAAAGATTACAGAAAAAGACTTTTGAATCAACTTGTGCTGAACAATCTCCAAGGGCTTGCTGGTGAACTTGCCCCCTGATCTGCGCCCCAGGAACAGTGGGCGCAACCTATCCCCCAGAAGAGGAGAAGTAGCTGGACGCAATCCCGTGACGCTGATCCCCAGAGAACCTGTGTGCCTCTCCCCCTTTCTCTACACCGCGACATCTGCCACCTGGGACAACCACGAGCACCGCAAGGACCTGCCTACCTGGTCCCAGCACCGCAAGTACCAGCCCCTCCGAGCCGTAGCTCGCAATGCGGAGAAAGGCACCTGAAGGCCTGCGCACCGAGCCTTGGCGACCCTGTGCCGTCAAGATCACCGCGAGGCCCTGTGCACACTTGTGATCAACTGAAAAGCCGATCACGCTGCAACGCGCTGTGAATTGCCCCGGAGCTGCTTCCCCCACCTCTGCCCTTGGTGGTGTGGCTGAGACCTTCTTCGGGTGCCCCACGAAGCACCGCCGCCCTCTGACTGCGAGGGATGACACCGCGACGTGGGACACCGCTCCGTGGAAACCCGAGGCCGCCGTGACCATCCCCGTGAAGAACAAAGGTATTTGTGACAATCGCGCTACAGTACGGCCCGTACTTGCCTTCGTACGAGCCGTACCTGCTTTAGGACTATTGGGGAGCTGTGCGCGTAAATACAGCCCGTACTTGCCTTCGTACGGACCGTACTCGCCTCTAAAGTACCTTGCTTTGAGCCGTACCGGCCTTTTGAATACTGGTGTCTGGGGCCGTAGTTCGAGCCGTACCGACCGTACTTGCATCTGGAGGATCTTGTGCTTTGAGCCGTACGTACCTTTTCAATACTGGTGTCAGGGGCCGTAGTTCGAGCCGTACCGACCGTACTTGCATCTGGAGGATCTTGTGCTTTGAGCCGTACCTGCCTTGTGAATACTGGTGTCTGGGGCCGTAGTTCGAGCCGTACCGACCGTACCTGCATCTGGAGGATCTTGTGCTTTGAGCCGTACTTGCCATTTGATAACTGGTGTCTGGGGCCGTAGATTGAACTGTACTGCCCTTGTACGCACCGTACCGGTGCTGCCGTCCGTGTACGGCGCGTCCCTGATACCGTCCGGACCGTACCACATTGAAAAGCATTGCCGGCGCTCACGCGAGAAGCGTGAGGAACGGCAAGCGTACTCGTGCTCACGCGAGAAGCGTGAGAAATGGCAGGACACCTCTAAAAACTGGTACAAAGCATAACAAAGGCGCTACGAAGCACGCAGAACCCCCAAGAAGCTTATTTTAATCAGAACTGTGCCCTTTTTATTAACTGTGGACTACATTTGAGCATTTAAAGAGTAACAGGATTAGTACTTACAAGAGAACTGTATTTTAGTAACCTGCCTTCAAGAAATCTTTTATATAAAGACCTATATTTTTACAGAAATACAGCCTTGTGTCTTTGTGTGGTGGGGAGGTGATTACTGTGTGGGACAACTTGCAACGCTTAACCTAATGCCCTCTGGAAATCTAGTCTGACTGCTCGCGCCACGTTACCTAGAGGATGAGCAGGGGTTATTTTTAAAGAGGTAATCCTACGCCCTGACTTAGAGGAAAGGGTCCCTGCTTGTCGCAAGTGCATACCTGCGCCAACCAGAGACCCCGGATTCTAACATTGGTGGCAGCGGTGAGGATTTACGGATATGCGTTCTTGGTGTCTGCACAGTGATTACTAACCATTGCACAGTAGACAGTCCAGTAGCTTGAGCCACAGAACTTTTTAATTTTCACTTGCCAAGTAAAGAAGATCCCTTGCGTTTGAAACCATGCCGGGCTCAAACAGCACATAAGATTCAGCATCTAGAGTCTCTGAGAGAGAGGAACTGGAATGGGATTCATCCAAACTGGATACATACAAAAGAGATGATCTCAAGCACTTCTGCCAGAAGTTCAAGGTTCAGCGCAAAGGATGAAAAAACAAAACACACTTCTACACGGCGCTGAAAGCCTGGATGGAATCAAGGGATGCAACAGGGAATGTTGTACCTGAGGTTGACCTAGGGGAGCCAGCGGAAAGCATCCACAGTGCTGGCAGAGATCTGTCACCAAGGGAACTGGCAGACAGACAGGCCACAAGGGATCATGAAATTAAATTGGCAGAGCTGAAGCTAAAAGGACAATTGGAATTGGAGAGCAAGAAAATGGCTCTTGAAGAAAGAAAGATCCAAATGGAGCACAACGCCAGAATGAGGGAACTGGCGATAAAAGAGAAAAGTTTGGAGAACACTCCCTCTGGTGGCAGCGCAATGCCGGTGCAGGTAGAGTCAAGGGTGTACATACCAAAAGATGTAGTTAAAGAGTTCTTCAAGAATGATGACATAGGGCAATGGTTCCGGGCCTATGAGGTAGCCATGTCCTCCCACCGGGTCCCTGAGAGAGATTGGGGAGCGGGGTTGTGGGGACTGTTCCTCAGTGAGGGGCGGGACAACCTTTTAGATTTGCCCTTTGACATGCAGAATTCTTACCCCCACATGAAAGAAGATTTAATGACCAGATATAGGCTAACTCCTGAATTGTATAGACAGAGGTTCAGGGGGTGCACCAAGATTGCGGGGAGTACGTATGTGGAGTATGTGACCTTTTTCTGCAGAGCGCTGGATGGCTGGGTGAAGGGCAGCAAAGTAGATGATTACCAAGGTCTCTTTGATTTAATTGCATGGGAGCACTTGTCGCTTAATTGTTTTCCTGAGCTACGCCAACACCTGATAGATAGCAAGCTGACTAACCCTAGGAAGCTTGCTGAGGAGGCGGACCGCTGGGTCAGCACCAGGGTCCACAAGGGTCACGTGGGAGACTCCGCCAAGGGTGGGCAGGGTCCCCAGCAGAAGAGTGGGGGGGACAAGGGAAAATAGAAAGGGTTCCAAAAAGGCCCCCAAAGTAATCCCCAAGGGAACCAGCAGAAAGGTTCTCAGCCTCCCCCAACCCCGAAGCCGACAGGGGCCCCGACAGGTAAACCTGTTCCAAAGGGGCCGCCTCAATGTTACAAATGTGGTGAACTAGGTCACTTTGCCAGTGATCCCAAGTGTCGCCAGTATGGGAAACCAGCACCCACTGGTGCTCTACCGAAGCAAGTGGCTACAGTAGCCTTTGGGGAGGAGGTAGAAGTCCCAGGTGGGTGGGACCCCATCCAAATGACCTTAGTCTCACTAGGAGACAGTGAGATGGTCCCAAACGCCATCTTGCCCTCTAACACTAAGAAATATGGGCAAGTGGTGACCGTCAATGGTAGGAAGGTGGAGGCTCTTAGAGACACTGGAGCCAGCGTGACTGCAGTGCGGCAGCACCTGGTATCTCAAGAGCAGGTCGTACCTCATGCATATTGTCGGGTTGTCAATGCTGACAACACAGAGAGTCGTTGTCCAATGGCTCAAGTTCCCTTTGAGTGGGGGGGGTCGCTGGTACTCTGCAAGTCGCTGTGAGAACTGCCATGCCTGTAGACTGTCTCTTAGGTAATGACTTGGAGAGCTCCCCTTGGGAAAAGGTGGAGAAGACAGCTCACCTGCGGACGGTGGGCTTACCTGATTGGGCGTGCGTGACCACCCGGTCGATGGCAGCCAGTAGGGGTGTTGAAGGGACCCTGGAGCCTGAGGGAGAGGCCCAGGAACCGGCTTTAGGGAGAGGGCGCAGGAGGCACGGGAATCCGGCTCCTGAAGTCCCCACGGCCCAGGAGGAAGCAGACCTTGAGGGAGATGCCCTGGAGCCTACCGGGGAACAGATAGCCGAACTGGGGGACCTGCCTGAGCTGACCCATTGGCAGCAAGAAGGAGGCCCCACCATGGAGGAATTCTGCAGGGAGCAGAAAGAGTGCCCCTCTCTAGTGGGTATGCGGCAGCAGGCTGCAGCCCAGGCCAATGGTGATCAGTCCGGTACTCACCTAATGTACTGGGAGAACGACCTCCTATACTCAGAGCCTAAGGTTGCTGAACCTGGGTCAGCCCGTGCGCTGGTAGTACCCCAGAAGTTCAGAGCCTTCCTACTGGGGCTGGCTCACGACGTTCCGTTAGCAGGGCATTTGGGGCAGGACAAGACCTTTGAAAGGCTTGTCACCCACTTTTATTGGCCTCAAATGTGCAGGAGTTCTGACACTCACTGCAGGACATGCCAGACTTGCCAGGCAAGTGGCAAGAGTGGAAGGAAGCTGAAAGCTCCACTCCAACCTTTCCCTGTAGTCAGTACCCCATTCCAGCGAGTGGGGATTGACATTGTGGGGCAACTGGACCCCAAGACAGCCATGGGCAACAGGTTTATCCTGGTCTTGGTGGACCATGCCACCCGGTACCCTGAAGCCATCCCTCTGAGGACAGTGACGGCCCCCGTGGTGGGACGGGCACTGATGGGAATTTTCTCACGAGTAGGATTCCCTCTAGAAGTGGTGTCCAACAGGGGGACCAATTTCATATTGAAATATATGAAATCCCTTTGGCAAGAGTGTGGTGTGACATACAAGTTCACCACCCCTTACCATCCCCAAGGAAACGGGTTGGTTGAGCGATTCAATCGAACCCTAAAGGGCATAATTATGGGCCTTGAGGGAACCATGAGGCGTAAGTGGGACGTCCTCTTACCATGTCTTCTCTTTGCGTACCGTGAGGTGCCACAGAAGTCTCTGGGGTTCAGTCCCTTTGAGCTTCTGTATGGACACCCTGTACGTGGACCTCTGAGTCTGGTCAAGGAAGGCTGGGAGCAATCTCCCAGGAATTCTCCCCAGAATGTATACAGTTACATGCTGGCCTTCCGGAACCAGACTCGGCGTTTTAGGCAACTTGCTGAGGCAAATCTGGAAGCCAGCCAGGAGGAAATGAAGCAGTGGTATGACCAGAACGCCACTCTGGTTGAGCTTCAACCTGGTCAAAAGGTATGGGTCCTGGCCCCGGTGGAGCCTTGTGCACTCCAGGACAAGTGGACAGGACCCTTTGAGATTGTGGAGCGCAAGAGTTCTGTTACCTACTTGGTGAACTTGCAGTCTCCTAGGAACCCCCTGCGGGTCCTACATGTCAATCGACTCAAGCCCCACTTGGAGAGGTCCGAAGTGGGCATGCTCTTGGCCACAGATGATGGAACGGAGGAGGAGTCCGAGCCTCTTCCTGAACTCCTGGTAGCCTCAGAGCGCGACGGTTCAGTGGATGGAGTTAGCCTCTCACCCACCCTGACCCCTGAGCAACAGGATGACTGCCGCCAGCTGCTGGGGCAGTTTCCTGACCTGTTCTCCCTGGTTCCTGGTATCACAGATTGGTGCGTCCATGATGTGGATACAGGCGACAGCTTACCTATGAAGCACAAGGCTTACAAGGTAACTGACAGGGTCAGAGCCTGCATCAAAGAGGAGGTCTCAAAGATGCTTGTTCTAGGGGTGGTTGAGTCCTCCAGCAGTCCTTGGGCCAGCCCAGTGGTCTTGGTCCCAAAGGCTGCAGCGCCGGGAGCCACACCCGAACTCCGGTTCTGTGTGGACTACAGAGGACTCAATTCAGTAACCAAGACTGACGCGCACCCCATCCCCAGAGCTGATGAGCTCATCGATCGGTTAGGGGCTGCCCGGTACCTCAGCACGTTTGATTTAACGTCTGGGTACTGGCAGATCGCCTTGACTGATGGGGCCAAAGAGAGGTCAGCATTTTCCACACCAGATGGGCATTTTCAGTTCCGGGTTATGCCCTTTGGGATGAAGAATGCCCCTGCCACCTTCCAGAGGATGGTCAACCAGGTGTTGGCTGGGCTGACCGAGTTCAGCGCCGCCTACCTGGATGACATCGCAGTGTTCAGTGGCACATGGAAAGAACACCTGCAACATCTCTGGGAAGTGTTGGTGGCACTGCGCAAGGCAGGCCTCACGATCAAGGCAAGCAAGTGTCAGATCGGGCAGGGTTCCGTGGTGTACTTGGGACACCAAGTAGTGAGCGGCCAGGTGGCGCCCCTACAACCCAAGATCAAAACCATCCTGGCTTGGGAACCCCCAAAGACCCAGACGGAGGTGAGGGCCTTTTTAGGACTCACAGGGTACTACAGGAGGTTTTTCAAGGGGTATGGCAGCATCGTTGCCCCCTTGACAGAGCTGACTTCGAAGAAGCAGCCCAGAAAAGTGATATGGAGTGACACCTGTCAGAAGGCCTTTGACACCCTGAAAACTGCCATGTGCACGGCGCCCGTGCTCTTGGCTCCTGACTTCTCCAAAGAATTCCTAGTGCAGACAGACGCATCAGAGCATGGTGTAGGGGCTGTTCTCTCACAGATGACTGAGGAGGGCTGGGACCAACCTGTAGCCTTCATAAGTAGGAGGTTACTTCCACGGGAACAAAGGTGGAGTGCGATAGAGCGAGAAGCATTTGCTGTGGTCTGGGCGCTGAAGAAGCTGAGGCCCTACTTGTTTGGGACTCACTTCCGGGTTCAGACCGACCACAGGCCCCTCAGATGGTTGATGCTAATGAGGGGTGAGAACCCAAAACTGTTGAGGTGGTCCATCTCCCTACAGGGTATGGACTTTACGGTGGAGCATCGCCCTGGCACAGATCACGCCAATGTTGACGGTCTGTCCAGGTTTTCCCGCCTTAGTGAATAGGAACTCCCTGGGGTAGGGTAGTTCTCCCCACACCTCAGCTGGAGGGGACACATGTTAGACCTGGCACCTTGGCGTGAGTCTCCCTTCCGCTTTTTGCTGATGTGCCTCAGATGTTTTGTTGGTGTTGGCCGCTCAGAGCGCTGTGCCACTGCCAATCAGTGCCACAGCGCAAGTGCTCCCTATGGTAAAATGCATATATTAATTGGTGTCCATATTTGGCTTTTTCGGTTTACTATCAGCCCCTAGTAAAGTGCACCAGGAGTGCCAGGGCTTGTAAATGCGAATGCTGCTGGTGGGCCTGCAGCACTGGTTGTGTCACCCACAGAAGCGGCCTAGTAAATTGTGTCTAGGGTCTGCTATTGCAGACCCTGCGCGCGGCCTGGTACCATCGCGCTGACTGCGCAAGTGCCCCCACTTGCCAGTCCCTAAACCTTCCCTTAAATACATATTAGTCACCCCTCTGGTAGGCCCAAGGGCAGGGTGCATTGTAGGCATAAGGTAGGACATGCCCTGATGTGTGTGGCATGTCTTAATAGTGAACTACAGCCATTTTCGTTTTTCACTATTGAAGGCTACCTGCTCTCCATAGGCCAGAATGGGCTGCTGCAGTCACTACACGCTGTGACCCCAGTGGACTCATAGAGCATGGTAGAATGTCAAGTTTAGTATGCCTGAACTCAGAATAATAAAATACTTCTTTTAGTAAAGTTTATTTTAATATGCTGTGTTTGTAAATACTACTTTTAGAAAGTTAGTATTTACTGACCTGGCCATTTCAGTCCGCCTCTGGTGTGTGTGTGTGTTCTGCCTAGCAACAGTAAGGAGCAGGGCTGGGGAATTCCAGGAGACAGGCTGGCTGCCAGGTGGTGGGTAGAGAGATTACACCAGGATGGGTGGGAGGAGTACACCTTTGACTCTGAATAGACCTGTGCTCTGCCTCCACAATGCCGGCTCCGCCCCCTGTGGAGCGGCTGATGTCTCTGCCCTGCTGCTGAAAGGAAAGAGCAGAGTCACCACAACAAAGTGCTCCAGAACTGGACAGAGCCAGGCCCAGGCCCCCTGGCGACAAAGAACAAAAGAATCACTGTATAAAAGTAGGAGCCTGGCTCCTAAGAAATCAGATCCTGTTTACACAACGACAAACCTCTGCCTGAAGGAGAAGGACCTGGAGAAGCTGAAGGAGGAATACTGTCTCTCTGCCTGAGAGACTAGCCTGCAGTGGGTGCCTGTCTGCTGGAAGGAGAGGAAAAGACTACAGAAAAATACTTTTGAATCAACTTGTGCTGAACAATCTCCAAGGGCTTGCTGGTGAACTTGCCCCCTGATCTGCGCCCCAGGAACAGTAGGCGCAACCTATTCCCCAGAAGAGGAGAAGTAGCTGGACGCAATGCCGTGACGCTGATCCCCAGAGAACCTGTGTGCCTCTCTCCCTTTCTCTACACTGCAACATCTGCCACCTGGGACTACCACGAGCACCGCAAGGACCTGCCTACCTGGTCCCAGCAGCGCAAGTACCAGCCCCTCCGAGCCGAAGCTCGCAACGCGGAGAAAGGCACCTGAAGGCCTGCGCACCGAGCCTTGGCGATCCTGTGCCGTCAAGATCACCGCGAGGCCCTGTGCACACTTGTGATCAACTGAAAAGCTGATCGCGCTGCAATGCGCTGTGAATTGCCCCGGAGCTGCTCCCCCCACCTCTGCCCTTGGTTGTGTGGCTGAGACCTTCTTCGGGTGCCCCACGAAGCACCGCCGCCCTCTGACTGCGAGGGACGACACCGCGACGTGGGACACCGCGACGTGGAAACCCGAGGCCGCCGTGACCATCCCCGTGAAGAACAAAGGTATTTGTGACAATCGCGCTACAGTACGGCCCGTACTTGCCTTCGTACGAGCCGTACCTGCTTTAGGACTATTGCGGAGCTGTGCGCGTAAATACGGCCCGTACTTGCCTTCGTACGGACCGTACTCGCCTCTAAAGTACCTTGCTTTGAGCCGTACCGGCCTTTTGAATACTGGTGTCTGGGGCCGTAGTTCGAGCCGTACCGACCGTACTTGCATCTGGAGGATCTTGTGCTTTGAGCCGTACCTGCCTTTTGAATACTGGTGTCTGGGGCCGTAGTTCAAGCCGTACCGACCGTACTTGCATCTGGAGGATCTTATGCTTTGAGCTGTAACTGCCTTGTGAATACTGGTGTCTGGGGCCGTAGTTCGAGCCGTACCGACCGTACCTGCATCTGGAGGATTTGTGCTTTGAGCCATACCTGCCTTTTGAATACTGGTGTCTGGGGCCGTAGTTCGAACTGTACTGCCCTTGTGCCGGTGTTGCTGTCCGTGTACGGGGCGTCCCTGAAACCGTCCGGACCGTACCACATTGAAAAGCATTGCTGGCGCTCACGTGAGAAGCGTGAGGAACGGCAAGCGTACTCGTGCTCACGCGAGAAGCGTGAGAAACGGCAGGACACCTCTAAAAACTGGTACAAAGCATAACAAAGGCGCTACGAAGCACGCAGAACCCCCAAGAAGCTTATTTTAATCAGAACTGTGCCCTTTTTATTAACTGTGGACTACATTTGAGCATTTAAAGAGTAACTGGATTAGTACTTACAAGAGAACTGTATTTTAGTAACCTGCCTTCAAGAAATCTTTTATATAAAGACCTATATTTTTACTGAAATACAGCCTTGTGTCTTTGTGTGGTGGGGAGGTGATTACTGTGTGGGACAACTTGCAACGCTTAACCTAATGCCCTCTGGAAATCTAGTCTGACTGTTCGCGCCACGTTACCTAGAGGATGAGCAGGGGTTATTTTTAAAGAGGTAATCCTACGCCCTGACTTAGAGGAAAGGGTCCCTGCTTGTCGCAAGTGCATACCTGTGCCAACCAGAGACCCCGGATTCTAACATTAACTATTGTTCAACTTGACTGTACACTCACTGCAAGGGTGTACTGTATGTATATGTATACTGTACAGTTGTGACTTAGGGCCCCATTAGGATGGTGGGCGTATTGCCCCCGCCGGGCCGGCTGGAATTCACTGCCGACACCGCAGGGGCAAACCTCCCGCCATCCCTGTAGAAAATATTCAGACCCCCCACATGTCGATCAGGCGGAAAAGGGTTCAATATGGCGGTGGTGTCTCTCTGAACGCACCGCCAGCCATAGAATCTGCATTTTGGAATGCCTTTGCGTGGCGGCATTTCCGTCCGCCACAGAAAGGCATGCAGACATTACAGAGTATACTTGCGGGCCCCCATGGAGGGTACCTACCTATGCTATGGTACCCCCCCGCCTTTCAAAGCAAAACGTGACAGGCTCCGTGCGGGGCCCATCATGTTGTGTTTGGAAAAGCAGCACAACATGTATTTTTAGCATTGCTTTCGGCAACGCCAACCAGAATGTAAAAAAGCAGGATGCGCCCGCCACTGTGCCGGGTGCATCATCCTAATTAATTGTCCCCACGGGACCCCCACCCTTTTTAGCGTGAGGATGGTGGGCGGACAAAGTCCGTCCGCTATCCGATGTCGTAAGTAAGTATGAGTTGTTGGGGACGTTTGAAGAGTGAACTAGAAGACTAGAATTCCCTTTAATTGGAATAGGAGCGGGAGTATTGAGTAACCAATGGCCTCATCTATCTGATTTTAACTCCGCTTTGAAAGTTTTATGGAGAAGAGCACCTGGTGCACTGTTCAAATAAAAAGTGAAAGACGGGTGGAAGGAAGAAGGACGGGCGACATTTAAAATGTTATGTACTACTGTGCTTTATAGTGCTACTCTACCATGCCACTATGTGTATAAATAATTAACTTGTCTTATTGTTTTTCTAAGAGTATATTTTACAATTGTCTTGTTTTTTTCTTTTTGATACACAGCTACTCCGAAACAAAATCGCAAGGAGTTGGCTGCCAAGGCACGGTGCCGGAAGCTGGAGGCAATCCAGCGGGAATACCGGCGGCTGGTGGTCTTAGCCGAGGAGGAGGAGGAGACTGCGGCAGCAATTGTTCAAGCCTCCTCCAGTGCCCCGGGCCCCACCCACCGCCCTCCAGCGGTACGGCGCCACCGTCTGGCAGCTGCCCGCCGCCACCGTAGTGCCATCTCCGGTGCCCCCCCACACTGTGGCTGCAACTGCCGCGCCCTTAGATGCCGCGTCGCCCGTTTAGAGGGCCAGATGCGTGTCCTCCTTGAGCCCGCCCCACCACTTAGTCCCTGTCATCCTGTTCTGCCCCTTTTTTAATTCTTGTTTGGGTGGGTGGGTGGGAACTTGTTTGGGCGTTACGGACCTTTTTCTCCTATGGACAATGGTTGGGGTTAGGGAGGGGGGTGGGTCAGCTTTTGTGGGTTTAGTTTATTTTTGTTAGGGTAAATTAAATATATTTTTCTATGTTACATGCAATGTTGTTAATGTTTTGTAGGTGGGGTAACTGTTTTACATCACACTGTTTCCTTGCTGGTGCATGGCCGGCCATAGCCTGTGTTTGATTTAAATAATTGGCTGAATCATTGACTTGTCCTTTTAGTACTTTCAGTCTGTCCTCTAGTCTATGCATTCTTTGTACTGGTGTGTGAAAATTAAATCATTGACAACATGTCCATTATTAATTCTGCCTCCCCCAAACTTCTCTCTTACCGGTGCTTGATGTTTATGTCCAACTGTGGCACAGCACTGGCTGCATGGTGAAGATGGTTTCCTTTGTCATACCTGCCATGATTGGGGTGGTGGTGGTGGTAGCATAGTAGTAGTAGTAGACAAAGGCAGGGTGGCAGCATTTGCAAAAAAAGAGAAGGAGACAGTCAATCGCCTTTGAGAGACTGATAGAGAACTTACCGAGCAACAATAATATGCTCAAATACTTGACAAAAAAACATACTGGTGGTTAGGATAGCCTACTAGACAGAGTTACAAACTATAGTTGTGTCGAGTCACTTGACTAGGCCTACAGCCTAACAGTTAGTGCTGTATATGAGGAATGACAACAAACAAATCCAATCAATGCCGGCAATTCATGCTGAGGTATATGTTCCTTTGTTATATAAAATAACCTCTGAAATATCCTACTCATGGGTGGCCAAGCAGAAGACGATCATCGCTCTGCCTTGAAATTGAAGTAGTGTTGCTTTCACCACATCCGCCCCAGCAAGTGTGTGATTAAGTATTGGTGTACATTTAATTTAGTTACACCTCGACAATAAGTCACACAGCCCGGGGGAAGAGGGTTAGGGTTTGTTGAATGGATGGGAAGGGGGTTTTTGGGAAAGGTTTAACATAGTAAAACAGTATGCATACATAGACAAACAAACGACAATCATTGAAGACTACCATATCCATATGTTAAGGGAGAAAAAGGCAATGCATGCATGATGATGAGAGACCCGGATTACATGCACTTCTAGTTCTTGTTCTGCTGTTCCGGCCTTAATACTTTTACAGATAGCAAATAGAAATTTTAAATATTGGTAGGGAAGAATCGTAAACACAGAGCAAACCTAATGATGATAATAACAACTCCAAGAACACACTGTTGTAAAGATTGTATACAAAATATTAATCAAATTATTTAAAAGAAGATTAAAGTGGATACTGTTACTGTGTTATCCTGGTAAAAAATGTGGACTGGATTTGCATTTCGGCATTCCTCTTGCTCCTCTCGTCCATCAATCTTGGGTGTGTCGCCTCGCCACTGCCCGGCTGGAAAAAAAAAGGTGATGGATTGGTAAGGTAATTAATATGCATTGTAATGTTTTACAAAGTTTCGGGCAAGGCCCGGCCTGTAATTGTAGATGGGAAAACCAAAGGGGATATTGAGAAACAAAGTTGAAACGAATGCACAAGTTATGGTGTAGTGCAACAAGAACACTTTCCGAGGTGGCATGTATGCATCATCTCTACTCTGGTCTGTTTCCAGCATTGACCTTCAACAGTAACAGGAGAGAGCAGGCCCACAGTGCTTAGCATTAGCACATCCTACGTTAACACTTTAGAGTCCTTTTTCTTTCTCTCAAAGAGTTGGACAAATGCAAAGCACATTATCCATTCCAAACATAGCATTTTACAGTTTAAGTTAGTAAAATCAATGCACTGCAGTCATCCCACCGCTACACTCTATTCCACTTCTACACAGACATTTGGGTCTGCTGTGGTTGACGTGTTTACCTTTAGGCTTTTCCGTTTTATGCCACTAATTACACGTCCTCCTGACTTCATCATCATCTCTGATACTTTTACTGACTGACTGTAATTGTAGATGGGAAAACCAAAGGGGATATTGAGAAACAAAGTTGAAACAAATGCACAAGTGATGGTGTAGTGCAACAAGAACACTTTCCAAGGTGGCATGTATGCATCATCTCTACTCTAGTCTGTTTCCAGCATTGACCTTCAACAGTAACAGGAGAGAGCAGGCCCACAGTGCTTAGCAGTAGCAAATCCTACGTTAACACTTTAGAGTCCTTTTTCTTTATCTCAAAGAGTTGGACAAACGCAAAGCACATTATCCATTCCAAACATAGCATTTTACAGTTTAAGTTAGTACAATCAATGCACTGCAGTCATCCCACCGCTACACTCTATTCAACTTCTACACAGACATTTGGATCTGCTGTGGTTGACGTGTTTACCTTTAGGCTTTTCCGTTTTATGCCACTCATGAAACGTCCTCCTGACTTCATCATCATCTCCGATACTTTTACTGACTGACTGTGAAGATTGGCCTGGAGTATAAGTAAAATTTTTATGACACAACAAGAGTAGAAATATAAATATTACTGACTTGAGTCATTCTTTAGTGTGTACAGAAAGATAGATTACTAGTACACTTTGACTTCACTTTGTGCACAACAAACAAACAACAAAAACACAAAGACCAATCGCTCAGAGTCAGGTGTCCAATGCATGCCATTAATTATCATTACCTGTTCCTTCTCATCTTAAGTTAACTGGCCGTCTATTTCGCCATCATCATGATGGACGGTGCTGTTGTGTCAATCATACTCATTGCGCAGATTGAGTGAGTCCCCTTCCTGTATTGAATTAAAAGCAATGTATCACCTAGCTGTAGGAGAAGTACAAATTTAATATTTGCAAGAAGGGGAAAATTGAATTTACCTTGAGTTAAGTTTAGTGTGTTCTGTAAAAGTTGATTAGTGGCAGTGCACAATTACATAAATTCATGCACAACAAACACAACAAAATCTAAATCATTCAGTCTGCGACTCTGCGTCCAATGCATGGCATCAATCATTACCTGTTCCATCTTATTTTCAGTTAATGGCCAGTCTCTCTCGGCTCTGAAAGGAGGACAGCCATAGTAGTCATCTGATTCATTCTCCACTTCTTTTGGAAGGACTAGGAAAGTTTGAATTTGTTGTTGTATTATTTACCATCATCCAATCATCATTCATGAGGGAAATGGAATTGAGCAGGAGATTCAGTATGATGGAGCAGAGGAGCTGGATTCGGAGGACTGTACTGTCAAATTGCAGACACCTGAAACTTGTATATTAAATTAGAAGAGTAGAAGACGGTGGTAATGGATTTGTTGTGATTCACAAGTTTGTAACCGGAATGACAGACACACAAACAAAGGGGGAAAAAAGGGAGGAAGACAGTAAGTGCAAGCCTAATTGTCAGGGAAGTATAGCTCGTCTTCAAACTCTGGGGGTTCAGCCAATACTAGGTAATCATGTGACACACTACTTCCGTCACCTGAGCCGCTGTCCTCATCTTCCTCCATTGCTTCATGTATTGCGTAATTCGGTGGTATGAAGTGCTGATTCATTTTGATCATTGTTAACCTCTCCACGTTTTTTGGCGATAGACTGGTCCTTCTCAATGTTACAATGGAACCAGCAGCACTGAAAACACGTTCGGAAGAGACACTTGCGACAGGGCAAGCCAGATAGCTTATCGCCAGCCTGCTTTGCTGTGGCCATTCAGACCTTTTCCTATACCAATACTGCAATGGGTTTTGATCAATGTACACCTCTGTTGGGTCGTCCAGATAGGCCTGGGCCATCCGCTCAATGTTCAGGGTTGCTGCTGGTAAGCTTTTGTGCTGTTTTTTCTATGCATCAGCACTGTGCTTATTAATGCCTATCCTTACATACCAATTGTGTAATGATAATGATTGTACTCGGCCTAATGATCCAGTTATTGTTTCTGTGGTCGATAGTGATGGTGAGTGTTGTGATTGTGATCCAAACACACTGCCCTCAGCCGACGAAGTTGCACTTGATCCTGTATGGCCTGCTTCATTACTTCTTGTGGGTTGATCTTGCGGGCTTTTAATTAGCAGCCGTTCGTTTTCCAAATTACTGGCTGCTTCAGCTATACAACTTTTGTAGCGGGCAACATCAATCTCGGAAAAAGCAAAGAATGTCTTCAGTCCTAATTTTGCACGTGGATCCAGAATTGTGGCACAAATGTAATGTTCTTGTGACAAAATTTTATTTTGTATCCTTACATTTTCAGCTAAGCGCCGGGATAAGCTCTCCACCAAGTCATGGGCTTGCCTTTTGTCCTCTACACCTTTGTATGATTCAGACACATTATTCAGCTCATGCTCTAGCATTTGCAATAATGGGATAGCTTGGCCCATTGTACAGTCCTCCTTGCTGACTTCACGTGTGAAGACCTCAAAAGGACACAGCATCTCAGTCAGGCATTTAATTAGGCTCCATTGATCCAACTCAAGGTTCATGCCTTTTTCACTAGCATCCCCGCTTCTGTTCCAGACATATTCATGGACTGACCTGTGCTGTTCATACAGACGAACAAGCATGTAATACGTTGAGTTTCAACGTGTTGCCACCTCCTGGATGAGTGCCTTGACTGGCATCCTATGTTCACGTTGGATGATCCTCAGCTGCTTCCGAGCTTTAAAAGAATGGCTGAAATGAGTGCATATTCTTCGGCAGATGGCCAGTAAATTGCTGACTATGGGTTATTTTTTCAGAAAGTCTTGAACTATAATGTTTATGCAGTGTGCCAAACACCGAATCCTGAAATAGGAACCAAGTTCCATGGCCTTAAGTACATTACTGCCATTGTCTGTGGCAACAAAACCAATACCAAGCCCTCTGGGCCACAGCCATTCCAAAACCTTGCTGCGAAACTCCTCTAAAATGTTTTCAGCCGTATGATATTTCTCCATGGCGAACATGGCTACAGTTGCATGTTTCCGAGTACCTTCAAAAATCGCAGCTGTGTCAACAACACCTTGTGCAGATAGCTTATCTCTAACCCCCACAAAAGAGATCCAGTGTGCAGTGATGCACATGTAATCTGTGGCTTGGCAACTGGTCCACATGTCTGTTGTCAGGTGGATATTGTGCACAGCACTCTGCTGCAAAGCTTGTCCAACCAATTCCAGCACATCATGATGTAGTGCCGGAACAGCAATTCTTGCGAAATAGGACCGGCTGGGAACTTTCCATTTAGGGCAGATGGCAGACACAAATTCAAGGAAACAACCCCTTCCACAAATGAAAAAGGAAGAAGGTCCAGCGCTAACATTTTAGCCAGGTTCGCATTGTGCAATTGTGCCGTTGGGTGGTTGCGTTGGAGCTGCCCCTCCAACCTAAACATGCTCTCAATGGTAGTCTGGATTACTTTCCTTTGTGGTGCTGTTTTCATTAACCCACTAAGGCTCCACGACACAGATTGTCCCATTGAGGTACTCGGGCGCCTTGGTGTCTCACCCTGACTCTGAGTATGGCTCTTACTGCGGTGCCACTCTGATGTTACTGAGGAGGATGTGGGCGTTACCACTGCACTACTAGAGACAGGGCTAGAAATGCCTCCCTCTTCTTCACCTGCCACCGCAATAATATCGCTCTCTGATTCATCCTGACCAACTTCAATGGGTTGAGTTTTTTTACTTTCTTTTAACTTATGTAGGTGATCCTCTCACACGATAGTGTGGTGTATTCTTAGATGACTTGCATGTCCTCCGGTACCATAGTTTCTACCAAGCTTACCACGCCGAAAACCTTGCCGACAAATTGAGCATATAGCAACGTTCTCCTCCTTGGCGCTAACAGAAAAGAAGTCCCAAACTGGGGAGGAGAATTTCTGGCACTGCTGGATGTGCCACTTTCAACACCAGATGAACTGGAGGGGGTGCTTGAAATGTGACCCTGTGCACCTAGACTGTGACTTTTACTACCACTACCTACTGAGATGGTTGAGCTGGATGTAGGTCACTGCCGGGCCTTGGAAAATATGGCAGCTGGAGGTAGTGATGGTGTAACCTGTGTTGGTGATATCCATGCTACATCCCGCTCAGTAGCAGCCTTTCTGGATAGGGTGAGAATATTGGTCTCCAATCCCTTTGGGGTGGGAGTAGTGTGCGTGATGACTGGCTCATCTTCATCAACATCATCACCCCCCTCTTCTACATCTACCTCCATAACTCTAAGTTTTTCTGGGCCCTTCCTTTTCAGAAGCATTGTCTTGTGGAGTATATCACTCTCAGACTGAGCTGGTGGGAGCCAAGTGGCATCACGATCATCAGAAGCGGGCTTGAAGAAGAAGATGATGGACTAAGCCTCCTTTTCCTTGCTGGTGGTCTGGAAGACAATAGATCTTCTGAAACAGTGGTTTCACTTTGCTCCACTTTGTCTGCAGGAAGCTCGATTTCCTTAAATGCCCCTACGTCAGGAGCAACAACTACTATGGTGGGCTGTTACGGCCGCTGCTGTTCTTGTTGCGGCAGCTGCTGCTTTTCTTGTTGCGGCGGCTGCTGCTGTTCTTGTTGCGGCGGCTGCTGCTGTTCTTGTTGCGGCGGCTGCTGCTGTTCTTGTTGCAGCGGCTGCTGCAGTTCTTGTTGCGGCGGCTGCTGCTGTTCTTGTTGCGGCTGCACATTGATCTGCTGAGTTTGCGCCTGCGTTGAACTTGATTGTGTACTACTTTGCGGTAATGACATTTCTTCAACATCGCTGCTCTTTAGTAGACTGGCTACCTCTGCGACACTAAAGCCCTTGGGCCTAGGTTGGTGGGGTTGGACCGCTGTGCTGCTCCCAGCTTGGTTCCCGGACAACGCTGCTGCAGGCGTAACTTTTTAGGTGCCAAAAAAAACATTGGCCGGCACACCACCAGTCGTGGTTAATGGCACTTCCTTTTTCTGTTCCTTCTTCTCATCGGCAACTTTCTTGGTACTGAGCCTGGTACCTTTCTTTGGGGCCATCTTCTTCAGATGTCAGGCAGGATGCAGATGCACAACAAGTTCTGGTCACATGTGGACATGATGCGCAGCAGGACTTCTGTCTGGCTGGCAGTACAAAGGGTAGCCGGGTGATGCTGATGATACCTCCTACTCTGTCTTTTGTGCACCTAAAAGCAAATAAGCCAGGAGAAGAACATCAGTGAAATGTTGCATTTGTTGTTGTGGTTCAGTTACTTAGTACTGTACTAGTGCAAACAAAAGATAATCTAGCCATTCATTACTTTTTTTTAACTAGGGCTATGTTATACTACTGTGTACAGCCACACACTACACTCTCAGGAAGGATAGGAAAGTTAATAATAACCACCAAAATAAAAATGTAATGGAAGTGGGGTGGACCCTATTTGCCATTAAATTATTTGAGCATCTCAGCATCCATGGAGCTGCTGCTGGCAAAGGGGGTGGATGGATGGAAGCAGTAAGCCAAATAGCCAATTGGAAAACCATGCAGGCCTATGGCAAAAGCAGGACACTAATAACTCCCAGTCCAAACACAAAAAAAGGCCACCACCCACATGGACACTCACAAATCGCAAACAAGCCAGGAGCTGACAAAAGGCCTATAAAAGCCAGGTAAAGGATGCATGCTAAAGCACACTGCTCTTCCTTTTTAATGCAACAAAATGTAAATACGAACATTCACAGGACCCAAAAAGGTCTGCAGGGTGCATGCATTGCACACCAACACACCAGTGACCAGACACATACAACAAAAGCATGTCTTTAAGACAACCAACATCAGAAAGGCCACCCCCAAAAAGCACACTTCCCCAACTCAATCCAATGCCATCCACGCCCTAAATGAAGTCTATATTCAACAGACCACACAGAAAACACTTGATTAATAAAGCTGTGGCTACCTGCTCTGATCCTAGTGGATGAAAGCAGGCCTGTTGGCAGACAAGGCCAGGCAAGCTTGCAGGCCTAGGCTTCAAAATGGCCACCAGCCACATGGTCAGGCCCAACAACATCAGAAAGGCCACCCCAAAAAGCACACTTCCCCAACTCAATCCAATGCCATCCTTGCCCTAAATGAAGTCTAAATTCAACAGACCACACAGAAAACACTTGATTAATAAATCTGTGTCTACCTGCTCTGATCCTAGTGGATGAAAGCAGGCCTGTTGGCAGACAAGGCCAGGCAAGCTTGCAGGCCTAGGCTTCAAAATGGCCACCAGCCACATGGCCAGGCACAACAACATCAGAAAGGCCACCCCAAAAAAAAACACTTCCCCAACTCAATCCAATGCCATCCATGCCCTAAATGATGCTTGAAAATGAAATACATTCAAAAAACACCAAAAGGAACAGTTGCTTCATCATGCACACACCCATGAGGCCATGCCCATGACTAGCTCGGGCCTACTACTACTACCCACAACATTTAAAAAAAAAAAGGAATGATGATAGTTATCAAAAATAAATTGTAGTTACAACTGCAATGCCCACAATCAAACAGACACAACAACCACTTACTTGTAAAATATCCTATTCCAAAAATCCTAAAATCAAATTGCAATGATGAAGCAGACAAAAAGAGTGATCTTTCCAGCTCCAAATCCAAAGGCAGAATGAGCAGGAGATGGACAAAGCACTGGGAGGAACCTGCTGGACAGGAACAGGAAGTTGGAGATTTTGTGTCACTTCCTCCCTCTCCCCACCTTTTTAAAAAAGGACTCCTTGCACAAAAAAGGACAGCCAAATGTCAATGTGAGGAGTTGTTTTCATCCAAAATCAGCATTTGCAGAAGGTTTCATGCTGCTAGAGCTGATATTCCTCTCCAAATTAAAAATTTTACATGTTCGAGTTCTCGACCTTCACATTACTTCCGTTGGATGTCAAAGGCTTGTCGAAAATGACATGATCGCGTTCTCTTGCTCCCTGTCGCGTTGGATATGACGTGTTCGGGGTATCTTTCTCCTTTTCGCGTTCGATTAGATGTGCCCGCATCCTCACCCTCTCGCTCGCGGTGTAGAATGACGTGTTCGAGATCTCAATCTTCTCATACTTGCGCGGTGCATGATCGCGAGAAGAATGACGTGATCGCGTGATAAATGACGTGATCGCGCGACAATGCGATCGCAAACTGTTACGAGACAGCGCAAAATGGCTACCAACAATCCAACATCTCGTGGAGAACGTGACCGGGTCAGGAAAACTTGTCGGCGATCGAGGGGATTCAGGTAAGGCGATCGCGCGCGCGCGAGAATGTATTATTTTACAGCGTGAGCAAGAAACAAATTATCGCTAAACTGCGGAATGCGGAAATTTTGACATTTTCGCGCTCTCTGCGGAACGCGAAAATGTCAAATTATCGCAATTTCCGCAAGCGGAACGGAAATCTAGCCCAGGCCTAATTGCCCCATCTAACGTGCCTTCCTCGATGCCTATGTTATAACGCACAGCGCTATGCCATTCATATTACAATCTGGGATCCATATCTTTGTCACAGTGCATATGCAACGTTACACTCCCCAGCACATATTTTATATTACAACTTTAGAGACTAGTTAGGTTACACAACACTGCCCTGTGCATATTACACTCCAAGGCGCATATCGTATAGTGCGCGCTAGTGCCTATGCTATCTCGCGCTCTCCAGTGAATCTGTCATTGCGCACAATGTATTGCATATTATATTTCACGCTCCGGTTCATCTTATATCACACTTTTTGGTGCATAGTTTATACCACAGACTATATCTAGTTTTCATTTTCAATCGTGCTCTCAGGACTATGTTCTATATAACACTGCGTCCACCTACCCTTTTCACAGGCATTGCATTTTGCGATGGGGGGTGGAGGGTCAGGGGGTAATTCTGCCAAGTGAGCCAGGAGTCACAGTCACAAACATCCTCTTCTTCCTGAATAGAAGTGAGATTATGCTGCATACTTGTTCATATTTTAAGTAGTTCGCACACACACATTTTAAAGTTCCTAATACCACCTTCTCTGAACAGTTAGCTTGCTGCCCCATCCACCTCCTCCCTATCCTCTGTTGTCTGAATCCATGGACTAGCCTCTTCCCTTCTGCCATGCATGGTCTGAGGTGCTGCCACTGCCCTCCATTCAGCATGATGTACCAGTTCACTCCTCCTGCCCTCCATTGCCCAATTCTATGGCCCATTATTGACCTCCTGCTTAGCCTCTGTGCTTAGCTTGCTGCCCCTATTCTCCTTCCCCCTGCCCTCTGATGTCTTTGTACATGCCCCTGCTCCATCCTTTTTGCCCACCATGTTCCATGGACCTGCCACTCCTATCTACCCTGAGTGTTCTGTTGAGCTGCCACTCCCCTCCCACCTGCCTAGCATTGTCAGATGACTGTTTTTTTTGTTGTTTTTTTTGTAGAGTTTTATATAGCGCGAACTTGACCCGCAACCGAATCGGGTATCAGAGCGCTTTACAGAGCTCCAGTTACGTTACATGAGGACACACATTCATTTTTGTTAGGCACGGGGAGATTAAGTGATTTGCCCAGAATCACAGGATGTTCAGCGTTATTACCGAGACTCTAACCCAGTTCCCCAGGTCCGAGGTCGAACGCCCTAGCCGTTAGGCCAACTCCTCTCAGACTGTAACCTGTCCCTGCCACCTCCACCCTACCTGTCCACATGCCATGTCCCTATCCTCTTCCTCCTGTCCTACATGGTCCATTTTACTGCCACACCCTTCTGCCCTCCCTGGTCTGTTGTTCTGCAACTGCTCCTCCTGCCTGCCCCGCGTGGTCTGTTGTGAGGCCCCTTCCCCTGAACTCTCTTGTCTGTGCCCAGGTCCTGACCCTCCCTTCTATCCTCCATGGTCCTTTGTGCATGCCCCTGCACCCTCCTTCTTGCCTATCATATCCATTGTGCTGCCACTAACCCTCCCGCTTGCCATGCATGGTCTTCTGTGCTGCCGTGGACCCTCCCACCTTCCCTGTGTGGTCAGCTAGCTGGCCCTGACCCCCTCCCACCTTCCTTCCATGGTCTGTGTGTATGCCATCATAGTCTCATTGTTGCTCTCCATGGTGTGTCTTGTTTCTAGTGCCCATCCTGCCTGACCTCCATGGTCATCTTGCTGCTCCTG
Organism: Triturus cristatus; assembly: GCF_964204655.1. Taxonomy (NCBI): domain Eukaryota; kingdom Metazoa; phylum Chordata; class Amphibia; order Caudata; family Salamandridae; genus Triturus; species Triturus cristatus. The sequence goes on along the minus strand of NC_140593.1, from coordinate 26,049,700 downwards.
CCTTGCCCCCTTGCCCCCTTGCCCCCAGCCCTCTGTTTCCATGTGCAGACCCCTATTCCCTCCCTCCTGGCTTGTCTGTTCCATTGTAATGCCCCTGAACCGTCCCTCCTGCCCTTTATGGTCTGTTATGTTGCAGCTTTCTCTCCTGTCTGTCCATTATGGTCAGCTAGCTACCATTGCCTCTTTCCCCTCTGTTCTCTGTTGTCCATGTGCATGGTCCTGTCCCCTCCCTATTGCTTTCTATGGATTGTTGTGCTGCACTCCCGTCCCGCATGCCCTGTGTGGTGTATTGTGCTGCTGCAAACCCTGATGCCTGCCCTGTAGGGTCAGTTTGGTGCACCTCTCAATGTCCCTCCTGTCCTCTGTTATCCGAGTCCATGTCCCTACCCCAATTCCTCCTGCCTACCATGATCCAATGTACCATACTTGCGAACATTTTGAACTTGGTAAGAGGGAGATTTTGAAATAAAACTGGGGTATTGATTTTCCCCTTTGAGTTATATTGAAAAAGAGAAGATTGTAGACAGGAACAGATCAAGTAAAGCCCATTTGAGCTTAAAAACATTGGACATTTCCTGGCTGAAACTGGTCTGTTGGCATGTATGGTTGTACTACCACCGCCTCTTCCTTCTGCCCACAATGCTCTATTATATTCCCACAGCCTCTCTTGCCAGTCCTGTATTGTTGGTTTGTTGCCCCTGCCCCCCTTTCCACTGCCCTCCATAGTCTGTTGTGCTGCCACTGCCCTTCCTGCCTGCCCAGTGTGGTCAAATTGCTGCCTCCGCACTCTCCTACCTGCCTTCAATTTCCAGAGTCCGTGCCCCTGGCCTCTGCCTCTCAACAGTATCCCAATGAACAACTAGATTGTTAACATTCTATATTTATTACAAAAGTGTGGAACGCCTGACGTCATCTTGATGTAATCAAAACTGTAATACCTACAGCATTTCCTTTAGAAATTACATATATGAGAGGGTCTTATTTGCATCAAAATTATGGTTAGTGCTCTAAAAAACTAAAATGAGGACATATTTTCTGAGTTTTCAAATAGCGACAAAGAAATTTTAAATTATTTGTAATCTTTATTTTTTTTATCCAGTTGACCACTTGATTAAATGTTGCACTTAGGGGAGAGGATGTGGTGTTACTTCCAGAGCTGCAGACTTTGCAACTGGGGAACCAGTTTGGAGTTTCTGCTTCAGCTCAACATTCTGTGATTCTGGTCAAATCACTTAATCTCCCCATGTCTACAACCAAAATGAATTTGATCGTGTGTGATGTAAACAATGCTCATGTAAAGCACTCCAATACCTGACAAGTCTGCACTATATAAAACTGCAAATACACAAAAAATAAGTGTTTTGCACACTTCTGTCATTGGGCTACATGTGGGCTACATCTGGGTGATATTTGTGCTGCATTTGGGCTCTTTTGTCTCTGGTGGCCATCTTGGGAAATATATTTGTTATGAAGTTTCCTAATTTCCTCATTTACTGCAGTCTCCTCAGTAGGAAATGCTTTCAGTTTTTTACTTTGATTCCATCAAGAAGGTATTCAGATATGTCACACATTTGCCATAAATTCTGAATGTTAGCACTCTAGTTGCTCATTACATCACTGTAGTAAAGCTACTGCTCACCACGGAAGTCTGCTGCTGGTATTAAAAGTGCATGTTTCAGTCTGCATATCAGAATTTTTTAATGAAATAGAAGAGGATTTGAGAAGTCACTCAAAATGTGCCCTAATTTTTCTTTCTTCAGCACTAATCATAATTTTATGGCAAAATGAACCCCCTCATTGTGTTCCTTTTTAAATTAAATGTTTTAAGTGTTACCAGTTTATTCCAATCAAGATGGCTTCAGGTGTGCCATACTTTTGTCATAAGTAAGACAGTAAGCGCTCTAGTTGTTCTTAAGAACACTCTGGGACTTTCTGTCAATGGGCTATACTTGGGCTACATCTGGGTGATAAATTGCCTACATTTGGGCTCTTTTGTCTCTGGTGGCCATCTTGGGAGATTTATTTGTTATAAAGTTTCCTAATTTCCTCATTTACTGCAGTCTCTTTAGTAGGAAATACTTTCAGTTTTTTATTTTGGTTCCATCAAGAAGGCATTTAGATTTGTCACACATTTGCCATAAATTCTGAATGTTAGTACTCTAGTTGCTCATTAGATCACTGTAGTAAAGCTACTGCTCACCACGGAAGTCTGCTGCTGGTATTCAAAGTGCATGTTTCAGTCTGCATGTCAGAATTTTTTTATGAAATAGAAGAGGATTTAAGAAGTCAAAATGTGCCCTAATTCTTCTTTCTTCAGCACTAATCATAATTTCTATGGCAAAATGAACCCCCTCATTTTGTTCCTTTGTTGAAAATTAAATGTTTTAAGTGTTACCACTTTATTCTAATCAAGATGGCTTCAGGTGTGCCATACTTTTGTCATAAGTAAGACTGTTAGCGCTCTAGTTGTTCGTTAGAACACTCTGGGACATTCTGTCATTGGGCTATACTTGGGCTACATCTGGGTGATATTTGGGCTACATTTGGGCTCTTTTGTCTCTGGTGGCCATCTTGGGAGATTTTTTTGTTATGAAGTTTCCTAATTTCCTCATTTACTGCATTCTCCTCAGTAGGAAATACTTTCAGTTTTTTACTTTGGTTCCATCAAGAAGGCATTCAGATGTGTCACACATTTGCCATAAATTCTGAATGTTAGCACTCTAGTTGCTCATTAGATCACTGTAGTAAAGCTACTGCTCACCAGGGAAGTCTGCTGCTGGTATTCAAAGTTCATGTTTCAGTCTGCATGTCAGAATTTTTTAATGAAATAGAAGAGGATTTGAGAAGTCAATCAAAATGTGCCCTAATTTTTCTTTCTGCAGCACTAATCATGCTTTGTATGGCAAAATGAACCCCCTCATTTTGTTCCTTTTTAAATTAAATGTTTTAAGAGTTACCACTTTATTCCAATCAAGATGGATTCAGGTGTGCAATACGTTTGACATAAGTAGGACTGTTAGCGCTCTAGTTGTTCTTTAGAACACTCTGGGAATCTGCAGTAGAACACAAAGTAATCAACTGACAGTCTCTGCCCTTGTTAGATGTACATGTTTTACTGAGAATGGCAGACTTCATTCTCACATGACTGAGAAAGATAATGTGAATTTACAGAAAATATGCTCTCAGTTTAGCTTATAGATCACCTTCCAAACCTCTGTGGGAAAAGCATGAGAAAATAGTTTTCTCTCAAACATGATTCATGATATCACAGCAGAAGGCTTTTTCACATGGTAAAATCACCTTAGAACACACCACAATTCCTAAAATGAGTATGGTACCATCAACAAATGATTTATAATGTAACTAAAGTCTTAAAACCTTCTATTAACTAGAATGCTTTTTAATGAGGTGCTATCATGCATATTGGTCCCAAGATGGCTGCCAACACTTCTTGGATGAAGTACTGACAGCCAATCAGATCTCACGATGAGATGTCTGGTTAGGCTCCGCCCAGATATATATGTGATTTTGATTTTGATTGTCTCAGGAACTACTGAACGGATTTACACCATTTAAGCAAAAGGCACAAGTCTGAACTGAGGACTACCTCTTTGCCAAATTTGGTGTAATTCAGTTCAGCAGTTCGGGCTGTAGCTGTGTCAACAGGTCGTATGGGAAAATGCATGAGGAAAATGCGTTTTGGACCCCCCTTTTTTCTCGGCCCCCGCTTGACGAATCACCGTGAAATTTTCAGGATAGGAACGGATCGGAGCTGGCCAAAAGTTTGGAAAATTGCGCGAAGATTCATCAATCGGCGCCAACATTATTCCAAATAGAATGTTGCGGATTTCCTATGGAAAATAGGTCCTAACTATAACTACCTACTGGCGACTGCCAGTAGGTAATATATATATATATAGGCCAAGGTGTATTGAAGAATGAGTGGATTTACAAGTGCTTGAATGGATTATTTAGTAGGTGCAAGACTGACTGTATAAATGAGTGATTGAACGTGTCTTACTGAATGCTTGGGTTAGTGACTAAACTGTGTGAAAGTCTGTATTAGTCTCTCAGTTGGTGTGTAAGCGGCTGCATGGGTTGGTGAGTAGCTACATGAGTGTCTATATGTTTTATTGATTTGTTGTCTGAGTATCTGTATGGGTGCCTGAGTGTCTGTGTGGGTGGCTGTGTGTCTATGTGATTGTGCATAGATGTCTGAGTGGGTGATTCACTGGTTGTATGGATTCAAAAGTGTATCTGGGAAGGGCTGTATGGCTGAGTTAATGTGTGTATGGGTGTGTTGGTGAGTGAATGATTGTCTCAGTGGTATATGTGTGAGTAACTACATATGTTTTAAGGCAATATATGTGAGTGTTGGAGTATATGAATGATTATACGTGAGAGTAAGTGATTAGAAGAGTGGGTGCATAAATGAGTGTCTGCTTGTATCAGTGATTGTATAAGACAGTAAGTATGTGTTAGTATCTGCATAAATAAGAGATGTGGTGTGTGTATAAATAAATGCGTTGGTGTGTATAACTATATACATGAGTAAATGGGTATGTGATTGATTCTTTGCATGACTGACTACATGTGTGAGTAACTCTATGGATGAGTGATGGAGTGTGACTGTATGTATAGGTGTATGAGTGCATATTATAGTACTGTATTGATGAGTAACTGCATGTATAAGTGACTGGACTGTAGTATCTGGCATTGTTGTGTGTATGGTTTCAACAAAAGTAGTCTGCATTTTAGAGTGCATGTTTCAAAGTTTATATTAGGGCATCAGTATGTGCATCAGATTATCACGTGGATGATGTAATCAGTGATGTCATTTGAGATGTCATCAGTGATGTCATCAGTGATGTCACTGACCATGTCATGAGTGATGTAATATGTGACGTCATCACCAGTGCATTGCGGGCATGCGGGCATGCACGTTATAGTTAGCTCAACTAACTATAACGGGTGAATTTCTCTGGTTTTATATGAATCAAATGTCCAACTAACTATAACGTCCCTGAAACCTATGGTTTTTTAAATGCTAATTCCTAACTATAACGTCTGTAAAACCTACGTTTTTTTCAGTGAATTTCGAAGGTTTTTTAAATGTTAATTTCATATTTTAATATTTATAAAACCTATATTTTTTCTATTTTTTTGTAATATTTTGGAACTCTATTATCCTTTTTTTTAATTTTAAAAATTATGTAATGTTTTATATCTTCGAAAAAAGTATGTATAACTTTTTTTTTTGTTGAGAAAACTGGAGTCCCATACCGGTAGTGTACCAAGCTCCATCAGCATGCAAATTCTATCTGCCATATTGCTAAACTCGTAAAGGATGCGCATTTCGTATCCGACTGGTTTGTGGCACCGCGTCCCACCTAACATCATATACGTATGAGGTCGTGCCAGCTGCTAGTTTGGTATGCGATGGGTATGCGGTACCAAGCCACACATTACGTCATATACGTATGGGGTCATGCCGGCTGCGTGCTCCGTATGCAACGAGTGCACGCTGCCAGGCCCTGTGTTACGTCATAGACATGTGGGGTCGCGCCGGGTACACCATTCCCTCATTTTTCGGTTTCGCCTAGGCAGCGAAGGCGCTGTCTGGCCGAGAGATGCTGTATACAGTATTGAGGGGGAAGCTCTGCCCACTTTCTGCCCATGCTTTTGATTGGTTCAAATCTGAAATGCTGCATTCTCATTGGTTGCCGGTGTATTAGTCCCTCTCCTTACTGCAATGACATTATTTTTATCCTTCCATGGCAATCAGTCCCTTTACTTCACCAACTCTTTTGTTCCCGTGCCTCCCCCTGTTCCCTCTCAAAGTCCGTGACTTCTCTGACCACCACCACCCCCCCACCCACTGCCTTCTTCTGTGCCCGCCTTTTTGTTTACAATGCAATAGGACTCGCATAAATACGAGTCATATTGCATTTGTAAATGCTTTTTTTTCATATGATTGGCTGCCTGCATTCACACTTTCTTTTGCCTGCCCTGCTTTACATTGTGCGCATGCGCGCCAAATGTCTTACTCTGTAGTGCAGTGGCTGCCTCCGGCTTGGCACGCAGTGACTCGAGCCACACTTGACTGGCTGGCTGCAGGATGCAGGCGTGTTTGCCTCAATTCTCTTCAAAGCGGGTGCCGAGGACCTGTGAACGAGCCCCTGTATAACCAGCTGTCCTTTGACACCAGACACTCAGCCCGACTGCGCAAACAGAGGTTTAATGTCTCTCGCATGGGCAGAGGCCGCTGGTGACGGATAAGATATCTGAAAAGGAGGTAAATAGGTCCAGTGAAAGGGGTCGCCTCTTCAAACAAGTGTTAGCTGCCATCTCTTATTGGGTCTTCAGTTAAAGGACAGACCCCCACCTCTAAACAAAATAACAAAGTTAACAGCCCCCTTATATTTATTTATGTAATATATTATGTAGCGTCGACTCCACCCAGCGGGGCTTCATAGTGCAGTACGACGCACTCTTAAACACGTCCGGTCAACCATTTATTGATTGGTGTAAACACGCTCCTAATGCGGTTGAAATCAGTTTTGCCTTTCTTTTTAGAAATACGTCCTAAACGTTGACAGTGTGCTAGTTTCTTTATGTCTCAAATCTATATCTAAATAAGTTTAGAGTGTATATGAGAGCAAGTAATAATCTAAAATATTTTAAACATTTATATATTTCTAACTGTAATAAACTTATATTATGGTAAATATATTTTCTCAAAATCGTGTCGGGAGTGGTCTCCTTGCGCGCTGGGTGAGCGATTGCCATGTGATCTTAAAAAAAAGCATTTGATTAGTTCATAACATTTCCCATTGTAGCAGTTGGAGAACGCCACCCATTGTAGTCATTCTCTCTACAGCATTTGATGAGACATACCTCTTCTGCTTAGAGAGCTTTTTTGAAAACTTTTTGCTATGTACACATATCTTACACTACACACAACATGCAACCATCATCGACATCAATATTCATGCTCTGTAAAGTAGCCGTTCACCTGTGATAGCCATGCACCTAAAAGTTACATAACCAAAGTTTTCCCCACTGTGAGAGGTAACATGGTTGCATACGCTGTCCACTGCACATTGCAATGTGGTATGGCCCAGGGGCAGTATCATGCATAGATAATGAACACACGGACACAGATAGATAGTGGAAGTGGTTACAGGCACGTGCGCTCGACTCCTTTTTATTACCAGGGTCACATATCCAGTGACGGCTGTGCTGGATGTGTGTGGGGTGAGTGTAAACCAGCCCTCAGGGAATGGTTGCTGCTAGCATCAACTACAACAGTAATCATTGGATCACACACAGAGATTCAATAATAAAAGGGTCAATAGTTTGTGCTGCAGTAAGGTAGGACAGTAGATGTGAAAAAATACACAAAAGATTTTTTTCGTTTATTTAGTCTTTATTTCGATTGTCAAATCATTAAAGACAACAGTACATCAATTAAATTCATATTGTGGACCATTAATTTCCATCATATACTAAAAAATGTTAACAACTTGATCGTACAAACATTTTAAGATTAATAAAACCAGTATAAATAATTCACATAAAACCATATGTCAATCCATCCTACTATACAATCATATTTCCATTGAAAAAGAGATAGAAAATCAATTACAAAAGATTCTATCCTAAAAGAACCATAGCTGAGATACAGGCTGTAGATCTGAAATAACACACAAAAAGATGGCATCATAAAGGGTCTATCATTTCTAGTGCACTCAGATAGCCACATCAAAAGCATTCGGCATGAGCACAGCCAGCGATGATGCGTGCTGTGGGCGGGCCGTACTAGGGGCAATGTCTGTTGCCTACAGCACTGCATCATCTGCAATAGCGACTCAATCAGAATTGTGAACACTGCTCTCTGCAGTGTAGGCCAGAGAGAGCGATCAGCAAGGGCCAACAGCCACGTGGCGTTGACTTGAGCTGCCCAGTTTGCAGTACGCGAAGCAACAATAAACGTGTGCAGAGCCTGCAATGATGCGTATGCGTGGTGCGGACAGAGCGCACTGGAGCAATGTCTTTTGCCTACACGATTGTCATCTACAATAGCGATGTGATCTGAATTGTGAACACAGTTGTCTGCAGTGTAGGCCAGAGAGAGCGTTCAGCAAGGGCCCACAGCCACGTGGCGTTGACTTGGGCTGTCCTGTTTGTAGTACATGAAGCAACAAAAAGCATATGCGGAGCCTGCGATGATGCGTATGCGTAGTGCAGACAGAGCGCACTGGAGCAATGTTTTTTGCCTACAGGACTGCGTCATCTACAATAGCGACTCAATCTGAATTGTGAACACTGCTGTCTGCAGTGTAAATTGAAGGTAGTAGTCAGCAGAAATCCATGCATACTTTTTCTCACTTCCTCTTCACAAAACACAACATAAATTACAGAAAGCTCTGCAATAAATAAATCAAAACAATTTGAATTGCGATCTCTACCGTCCACAGTGTAGACTGTTATTCAGTGTACTTTTTCACTACCAAGAAGAATTTGGTCATTGTAGTAAACCTATAACTAATCTAAAAAAAGTTCTTCAAGCAAGTATACTAAAAGGATATTGTGTATATTTCAATAGACGGTGTAGTTAGTTGCCTACTGGATTCTGTAATTAAACAATCACCACTCGATCTGAATTGTGAGCCCTGCTGACAGCAGTGAAGGCCAGAGGCAGTGGTCATTAACGCCTCACAGCCACGTGCCGTTGGATTCGGAGCACGGAGTTGGTTGCACCTGATCGGAGGGGGTACAGAGAAATCATGACAGACATTAACTTCTGACATCCTGAATCATAGAAATAAGACCCCGTTTCAGTATTCGGACCTGCTGTACCGTGGTGTAGTCCAGCGACTGCAGTCAGCCAAATCCAATAATCATGTGCAGCAGTTAGCTACGGAAGCACAGAGTCTGATGCACCTCAACAGAGGCAGTTCTGTGAAAACCAAGCAGCAGGTAATATCAACATCATCCATTGTGGGATTAAGACACCGTTCCACTGTTGAGACCTAGAGTTGGTTGCACCTGGTCAAAGGGAGTACCTTCATCTCCACTCTAAGATGCAGTTCTAACATCGTACATTGTGGGATCAAGACACCGCTCCACTGTTGGGACCTAGAGTTGGTTGCACCTGGTCGACGGGAGTGCCTTTATCTCCACTCTCAGATGCAGTTCTAACATCGTCCATTGTGGGATTAGGACACCGTTCCACTGTTGGGACCTGTTGGACTACTTTGTAAGTAGCATACAGAGCACTCCACGGTGCTGGGCCTCAGGCTAGGTGCTGTGTGCCTGTGTCGCGGTAGCCAGCATTGATCTCAGGAGCCTTTCCAGCTTGCAGACCTCGAACCAGGAGCTTCCGCCGGCACATGGTGGGCCCTCTTTCACATACGGCGGTGTCGAAAGGTGAACTGTGAGGCAAATGTGTGTCGCAGCGGCCATGGCGCTTTCTGGGTCCCAGCAGATTGAGAGCATCATTCATGCACCCACCTTTGCTCATGGCGTCAGCCTCGTGGCGGTGTAAGCTATGCAGACCTGGCAGACACATTCCCATTCCGGAAGAGAACCACACCCAGCGAAACGTGCCTTTTATTCATACCCCTATGCTAGCCTTGCGTACGTCGAGCCAGCCCACTACGCTAAAGATTTGGGTGGGGAGGAGGCAAGTACGCTCTATGTTTCCGTTTCACACTCCCTCTATAGCACACCCTATCAACCCTACAAACCTCACAGTGCTCCTACCCTCCTCTTTCCCACTTTTTTCTCCCTTCTTTCCCCTTACTCACTTCAACGGAATCACAAAATGGCGGCCAACACTTCCTAGTTGCAACCGCACGCACCGCTCACAGCCAATCACCAGCAAGCTTGTACTCATAACGCCTCAGCCAATCAGATGGCCGAATTCCCAAATATCGTTATCTGTAAATTTTGATATTTCTCAAAAACTGCTGAACGGATTTACACCACATAAACAAAAGTGTTCTTTCTAGATCAAGACCCTTCTCCCTTCCAAATTTGGGTTAATTCCGTTCACCCATTCGACCTGTAGCCTTGTCTAAAGTTTCCTATGGAAATTAACATTGAAAAAACAAGAGGCGGGTAGGAGCGCTGTGAGCTCTATGGGGTGGTTAGGGTATGCTATACAGAAAGTGTGAAGTGAAGTATACACCCCTACCGGTGTGAAAGTCCTGTTTTGCCCATAGTGAGATGGTGCTAAGGTGAGGTGCCGGTACAGTCGGGGATGAAACCGTGCACCTAAACCGTGAGCTGATTTCTGTAAACTGATGTGCTCTGGGCGCTGTAGCGTACTGGCCACTGTAGCATAGCTGTGCAAGTGGTGTTAGTATGTGTTTAGACTATAGCGGGAGTGGGAAGCAAACTACTCACTCCTACTGGTCTGAAGACTCAGGGATCAAACCGTGAGCCTAAGCCGTGAGCTGATTGCTGTAAAGTGATATGCTACGGGGGCTGTAGGATACTGGCCGGTATGGCATACCTGTGTAAGTATTGTTATATGAATGAGTAAATTCTATAATGAAAATAAAGTTAGGATACGATTACCAGACTGTGCCAACCAGTTCCTAAACAATGTCGTGTTTTTTGATCTTGATCGCCAGCTTGTGAGCAGAGGCTGAGGATGAGCTAATTTGTGTGAAAGGGTTTTGTGGATAACAGGCAGGCAGACAGACGTGTGCACAAAGAATAGACATGGTTTCAAAATGGATGTCGGGTTTAGGCTAATTTAGCATGTAAATAGCGTCTTTGAATAGGCCATACATCACCCTTCCCTGGTTAGGCTGGAGACGTAAGGGGCAATAATGAAAACAGAGTTCAAATGCCTGAGCATAGTTAGAAAGTTATTATATGAAAATAGTTCAATTGTAGCTTATTAAAAAATTTGATAGGAAAAAGTAAAAAAAGTTGGAAAAAATCAATCCAAGGATAACGTGAATTTCTTACAAGTCTTGGAGATTGCAGTCTGGAAGTTCTTCAGCGGCTTGAGATGCATAATGTTCCAAGAGGCGATTGTTGCCATCGTGTGAGAAAAGCGAAGCGATCCAATTCATATCCTGGAAGGGACAGTAATGTTCCTTGAATGTTGGAGTGGCAGTTTGAATTGGCAGGCAATCTGCAATGCTGTCAAAGGTCGCATATTGCAGGAGATCTTTCGTGGCTGCGCAGGAATCCCATTCCGCCAGGATACCTTTTTGCGTTGCATCCGCCATTGCTCCACTGCCCGAACAATCAAGTTCATGGTTTTCAAGATACTCCATTACCTGCTGGATATCGGGAGCGATTGGTGGGATGTTGGCAAGGCATAGATCCATTCGCCAGTCGAATGGGCATGTTTTGCAATAAAAAGATGGTTGCGCGCAGATTACATATGTGTAAATAAATGTCATGTTGTAGCTGGCTCCGATAATAGATAGAGGCAGGCAGCCGAAAAGTTGTTCCATTTTTTCATGGTATGGATGTAGGTTCACGTAGCGGTGTATTCTGTTGGACATGAGTGTTACCACAGGGAGCGAAGCCATTTTTTACAAGCAGAAATAGTAGTAGGATGGCCGCAAACAGTGTGAGAATTATGGGCACTGTTCCTGTTATTCTAGAGATGATCGAAGGAATGAAGTCTGGTATTATACCAAAAACAGTTTGAAAGCCTGTGACAAGGCCGGAAGAGACAGTGTAAAAAAATGTGCCAGACCTTGAGTGTCAGATGTGTTGAAAATTGTGTAACAATTCACAAAGTGTAATGGGAGGTTCGCATTTTAAAGGGACTGTATTTTACTTGAAGTTCGTGTTATCTGCAGTCGATAAATTTCTTTTGCAGAAGTGAGGGACAATTCTGTTTGAAACTAAAGCACTTTCAGATTGCTCAGTTTAATGAAATCTGTTTTCAAAGTAGGTATTGAAGGCCAAGTTGAACAGTGGGAGTTACTTTGTGTGGGTGGGAATAGACATTGCCACAGGAAGTTACACGTTTTGAAACAGTAAGGGCATACGTTATGCCAGCTCACATTCCGTAGCAGTCCATGTTATTAAGAACCAGATAACTGCCATTAGAAAGCTGTGTGAATGTTGGTCTGATTGTGGGAGTTGGCGTGCTTTTAAGAAAGCACGTAAGATTGGGGTCTGTAAGCTTAAAAGCGTTGTGCAGTTGGACATTCTTGCATAGTAATGAATGACTGCCATTGTGGTCGCACTTTTCACCTGTGGGAAAAACTTCTGTATCCTCTTTAAGACAGCGATATGTAAATGGGAGAAACCACTTCTCGTGAATAAATGTGCTACCTTATATAATCACATACAACATGACAAACAACATGTACACCTAGCAGACACAAAGACACTATGTACTGTCAGAACCGTGGCTAGCCATGTACAGAAACCAAACATGGCATGGCACCTCTGCCACACAATTCAGGATGCGGGGAGAGATGGGAGCAAAGTATGTGCGAAGGTGGCAAGTAATTCTCGATTATAAAATTATACAATGCAAAGTGTTGACGGGATGTGCTGGACAGACTTGAGTATGCAGAGCACAGACATGTACATGTCAAAATACACTGATGGTCTATTGAGTGAAGTGGACAGTGGATGCAACCATGATAGTACAGTCAGTAGGGAAGATTACAGACTGGTAGCGCGTACGTGCCTCCTCCCCCCCAAAATGTTTGGGGGAGGGGGCTGGCTCGCCGTACGCAAGGCTAGCGTAGGGGTATGAATTAAAGGCATGTTTCTTTGAGTGTGGTTCTCTTCCGGATTGGCGAATGTGTCTTCCAGGTCTGCGCAGCTTACACCGCCACGAGGCTGACGCTGTGAGCGAAGGTGGGTGCGTGAATGATGCTCTCAGCCTGCTGGTACTCAGAAACCGTCATGGCCGCTGTGACGCATATATGCCCCACAGTTCACCTTTCAACACCGCTGTATGTGAAAGAGGGCTGACCATGTGCCAGCAGAAGGTCCTGGGCCGAGGTCTGTGAGCTCGGAAGGCTCCTGAGATTAACGCTGGCTACCACGACACAGGCATACAGAGCCCAGCCTGAGGCCCAGGAGCGTGGAGTGCTCTATATAATAGTAACACAGCAGTCTGACAGGTAAAAACAGTGGAACGGTGTTTTGATACCATAGTGGATGATGTTAGAACTGTATCTGAGAGTGGAGATGAAGGTACTCCCTTCGACGAGCTGCAACCAACTCTGGGTACCAACAGTGGAACAGTGTCTTGATCCCATAATGGATGATGTCCGATATTACCTGCTGCTGAGTTTTCAGAGAACTCTCTCCGTTGAGGTGCATCAGATTCTGTGCTTCCATAGCTAATTGCTGCACATGATTAATCGGTTTGGTTGACTGCAGTTGGTGGAGTACACCATGGTACAGCAGGTCGGAACAGTGAAACGGGGTCTTGATTCTATGATTGAGGATGTCAGAAGTTAAAGTCTGTGATGATTTTGGTGTACCCCCTCCGATCAGGTGCAACCAAATCTAGGTCCGAACAGTGGACGGTGTCTTGATGCCATAATGGATGATGTTAGAACTGCATCTGAGAGTGGAGATGAAGGTACTCCCTTTGACCAGGTGGAACCAACTCTAGGTTGCAACAGTGGAACGTTGTCTTGATTCCACAATGGAAGAGGTCCGATATTACATTCTGCCTAATTTTTACAGAACTCCTTCCGTTGAGGTGGATTAGACTCTGTGCTTCTGTAGTTCACTGCTGCACATGATTATTAGGCATGGTTTATTGCTGTTGCTGGAGTACACAGCGGTACAGCATGTTCGAACAGTGAAACGAGGTCTTAATTCTATGATTGAGGATGTCAGAAGTTAATGTCAGCGATGATTTTTGTGTACAGCTTCTGATGAGGTGCAACCAACTCTAGGTACCACAGTGGAATGGTGTGTTGATCACACAATGGACGATGTCCGATATTACCTGTTGCTGGTTTTTCACAGAACTCCGTCTGTTGAGGTGCATCAGATTCTGTGCTTCTGTAGTTAAGTGCTGCACATGGTTATTGGGCTTAGTTGACTGGTATTGCTGGAATACACAGCGGTAGAGCAGGTCCAAACAGTGAAATGGGGTCTTCATTATATGATTGAGGATGTTAGAAGCTACAGTTTGTGATGATTTCTGTGTACCCCCTCGATGAGGTGCAAGCAACACTAGGTCCCTACAGTGCAATTGTGTGTTGATCCCACAATGGATGATGTTAGAACTGTATCTGAGAGTGGAGATTGAGGTATTTCCTTCTACCAGCTGCAACCAACTCTAGGTTCCAAAAGTAGAACGATGTGTTGACTCCAAAATGGACGATATTAGAACTGCATTTGAGAGTGGAGATGAAGGTACTCTCTTCGATCAGGTTCATCCAACTTTAGGTCCCAACTGTGGAACGGTGTCTTGATCCCACAATGGATGATGTCCAATATTACCTGCTGCTTACTTTTTACAGATGTTTGTGTGTTGAGGTGCATCACAGTCTGTAATTCCATAGGTAACTGCTACATATGATTATTGGGCTTGGTTTACAGCAGTCGGTGGAGTATACTATGGTACAGCAGGTGTAAACAGTGAAATGGGGTCTTGATTCTATGATTGTGGATGTCATAAGTTAAAGTCTGTGATGATTTTTGTGTATCCCCTCTGATCAGGTGCAACCAACTCCGTGCTTCCGAATCCAACGGTATGTGGCTGTGAGTTGTGAATGACCACTGGATTTGGTGTAGACTGCAGTTCGCAGGGTTTATTTAGATTGGGTGGTGATTGCTTAATTACAGAATCCAGTAGTTAAGTAATTAGAACGTCTATTGAAACATACACAATATTTTTTTTGTATAGTTGCTTCAAGAACTTTTTTTATATCAGTTATAGGTTTAGTGAAATTACCAAATTTATCTTGGAAGTCCAAAGGAACAGTTAATAGTGTAGACTGTGGAGAGATGAAATCCCAATTCGAATTGTTTTGATTTATTCATTGTAGAGTTCTCTGTAATTTATGTTGTTTTATTTTGTAAAGAGGGAGTGAGAAAATGTATTGATGGTTGCATGTGAGAGTACTGCTTTTAATTAACAATGCAGACAGTAGTGTTCACAATTCAGATCGAGTTGCTATTGCAGAAGATGCAGTCCTGTAAGAGAAGAGATTGCTGTGGTGTGCTCTGTCTGCACCACTCATACTCATAATTTCAGGCTCCGCACACGTTTTCTTTGCTTCGTGTGTTGCAAACTGTAGAGCTCAAGTGAATCCTACGTGAATGTGCGCCTTTTCTGAACGCTCTCTCTGGCCTATACTGCAGACTTCAGTGTTCACATTTGACATTGAGTTGGTATTGTAGATGATGCAGTCCTGTAGGAAAATACATTGCTCCAGTGTGCTCTGTCTGCACTACTCATACGCATCATTGCGGGCTCCGCACACGTTTTCTTTGCTTCGTGTGTTACAAACTGTAGAGCTCAAGTCAATCCCACGTGATGTGGGCCTTTTCTGAACGCTCTCTCTGGCCTATACTGCAGACTTCAGTGTTCACATTTGACATTGAGTTGGTATTGTAGATGATGCAGTCCTGTAGGAAAACACATTGCTCCAGTGTGCTCTGTCTGCACCACTCATACGCCTCATTGCGGGCTCTGCACACGTTTTTTTTAGTTTGTGTATTGCAAACTGTAGAGCTCAAGTGAATGCCATGTGGCTGTGGGCCCTTGTGACCGCTCACTCTGGCCTACATTGCAGACAGCAGTGTTCATAATTCAGCTTGAGTTGGTATTGCAGATGATGCAGTGTTGATGGCAACAGATATTGCTCCTAGTACGGCCTGTCTACAGCAGGCATTATCGGTGGCTGTGCACATGCTGAATGCTTTTGATGTGGTTATGTGAGTGCATAAAAACTGATGGAGCGTTTATGATATAATCTTTTTGTGTATTATTTCAGATCTATTAATTGTGTCTCAGTATACCACAAGTTGTTGTTCTTTTACGATGGAATTATTTCTGTATTATTTCACATCTACTGTCCCTACCTCACTGCAGCATAAATTATTGATTCTTTTAATATTTAATCTCTGTGTGTGATCCAATGATTACTGTTGTAGTTTATGCTAGCAGCAACCATTGTCTGCAGGCTGCTTTAGACTTTCCGCACACACATCCAGCACAGAAGTCACAGGATATGTCACCATGGTAATAAAAAGGAGTTGAGCGTACGTGCCCGTATCCACTTCCACTATCTATCTGTGTCCGTGTGTTCATTATCTATGCATGATACTGTCTCTGGGCCGTACTATATTACGTTGTGTTGTGGACAGCGTATGCAACCATGTTACCTGTGGTATTGGAGAAAATTTCGGTAATGTAACTTTTAGGTGTATGAGTATCATAGGTGGAAGGTTCCTTTACAGAGCATGAATATTGATGAAAATTATGGTTGCATGTTGTGTGTAGTGTAAGATATGTGTATATTGCAAAACGTTTTGAACAAAGCTCTCTAAGCAGAAGAGGTGTGTCTCATGAAATGCAGTACAGATATTGACAAAAATGGGTGGCGTTTTCGAACTGTTACAATGGGAAATGTTATGAACAAATGAAATGCTTTCTTTTATGGTTACATGGCAATCGCGCAGCCAGTGCGCAATGATACCGCACCCGATGTGATTTTGAGAAAATATATTTATTATAATATAAATTTATTAGAGTTAGAAATATATAACTGTTTAAAATATTTTAAATTATCGCTTGCTCTCATATACACTTTAAAGTTTTTTAGATATAGTTTTGAGACCCCAAAAAATGAGGGAATGGTGTATGCGGAGCGACATCGTTCGTCTATGACGTAACACAGGGTGTGGCAGATTGCATTCGTCGCATACACGACACGCAGCGGGCGTGACCCTATACGTACATGACGTAACGCGTGGCTTGGTAGTGCGTACCCGTCGTATACCAAAGTAGCAGCTGGCGCGACCTCATATGTACATGTTGTTACGCGGGACACGGTGCCACAAACCTGTCAAATTCAAAATGCGCATCATTTAAATGTGGTGGATAGGATTCGCGTGTTTATCGAGCTTGGTAGACTACCGGTACAGGACTGTAGTTTTCTAAAAAAAAAAATATATATATATATATACATAATTTGTGGGGAAGATATACAAGATTATATAATTTGTAAAGTTTTAAAAAAGGATGATAGAGTTGCAAAATATTAAAAAAACATTTTGAAAAAATATAGGTTTTATAAATATTAAAATATGAAAGAAAACCTTTGAAATTCACTGAAAAAACCATAGGTTTTACAGACGTTATAGTTAGGATTTAGCATTTAAAAAACCTTAGAAATTCACTGAAAAAACCATAGGTTTCAGAACGTTATAGTTAGTTGGACATTTGACTCATATAAAACCAGAGAAATTCGCCTGTTATAGTTAGTTGAGCTAACTATAACTTGCGCGCCTGCAATGCACCGCTGATGACGTCACATATTACATCACTCATGACATGGTCAGTGACATCACTCATGACATCACTGATGACATCTCAAATGACATCACTGATGACATCACTAATGACAACATCCACTTGATAGTCTGACACACCTCCTCACACTGTAATATATTCTTTGATAGACACACTCTAAAATACAGACTACCGTTTTGAAAAGTATAGACACACCAATACCAGATACTAGATATCCATCCACTGATTCCTATCTATATACACTGATACAGTCACTCATACATGGTGTCACTCATCATTACATCAGTATAATATCCACTCATACATGTATATATACCTTTACACAGTGCTACTGATCCATAGAGTTACACAAACATCTATTCAGTCATGCCAAAAATCAATCATACACCCATGTACTCACCTATGCAGATATATACACAACACCTGCCTTATTTATACACATATCACTTTCCTTATTTATATAGATACTATCACATACTTACTCTCTTATACAATCACTAATACATGTACACATTGATGTATGTAGACACTCTTGCAATCACTGTCTTTCGCGTATTCAGTCATACACCCCAGCACTCACATATAGTGTGTAAAAACATACATAGTTACTCACATATATACAACTGAGACATCAATTAGGGGTGGGCGGAATTTGCGAAAGTGACTTTCGCAAATTATCGCGAAAATGTTTAAAATTATCTGGACATGTGGCTGGTGGCCATTTTGAAGCCAGGCAGTGTGATTTTGCCATATGTCTGCAAGCTTGTGCCCTAGCCTGCCAATATGCCTTTCATCCAGTAGGCTCATATGTAGTCATGGGTGCATGAAACAACTGTTTCTATGTGTTCTGTTGAATTTAAACATCATTTAGGGCATGGATGGAATTGGATGGATTTGCAAAATATCTTTTTTTGGGGGGCATTTCACTCTTTTGGTGTGTGTTAAATAAATGTCTTTGCTGTGTGTATGTGGTGTTTTTGTTGTGTAACTTGCACACCTTGTTTAGCCCTGTAGATTTTCGTTTTTGCATTTTATTGCATTAAAGCTGTGTTGTTTTGCATGCCTCCTTTGCCTGGCTATTATAGGCCTGTTTCAGTTCATTGTTTTCCAGGCCTCCTGCTTGTTGCTTGGTACTGTGGATGCCCATGTGGCCATTTCTGGTGGTATTTTAGTAGTGTTTAGTGTGCTGCTTTTGCCATATATGCCTTTATTTATTTCCTATGTTTCTCTTGGTTACTGCTTCCATCCCCTTTGCCAGCTGCAGCTCCCTGAATGATGTGATGATTACATTAATGCCAAACAGGTTCCACTTCCATTACATTTGTATTTTTGTTTTTGTTCTTCTTCTTTCCTATCCTTCCTGAGTGTACAGCCCTTGTTGTCAAAATCTCACAAATGGCTACACTGTTGTGTTTTTATAACTTAAACTGAGTTAATAAAATTTAATAATATACATCTAACAAGCGTGACCACCACACACTAAGTTACATATTATATTTGTTTGTTTGTTCTAGTAGGTATTGAACCACAACAACAAATGCCACATTTCATTCATGTTCTTCTCCTGGCTTGTTTGCTTTTAGGTACACAAAAAGACAGAGAAGGAGGTGTCATCATCACCCGTTGTACTGCCAGACAGACGTTCTGCTGCACACCACGTCATGTTAACGTGTGACCACAGACATCTCTCCAACTTGTGCACCAGTATTCTGCTGACATCGGAAGGAAGAAGATGGCCCCAAAGAAAGGTCCCAGTCCTCCAGTACCAAGAAAGTTGCCAGTGAGAAGAAGGAACAGAAGAAGGAAGTGGCACTTACCAAGACTAGTGTGCCGGCCAAGATGTTTTTATGGATACAGAAAATGAGGCCTGCATCAGCGGTGTCCGGGGACCAAGCTGGGAGCCTCACCTCCACATCAGCGGGCTCACCCCACCAACCTAGGCCCTAGCCCAAGACTGTTGCAGAGGTAGCCAGTCTACTAATGAGCAGTGATGTTGAAATGTAATTATCGCAAAGTAGTACCCAATCAACGCAGGCAGAAACTCAGCAGATAAGTGGGTAACAATAGCCGCAACAACAGCCGCAACAACACCCCACAATAGTAGTTGTTCCTCCTAAGGTAAGGGCAGTTCAGGAAATCGAGCTTCCTGCAGACGAAGAGGAGCAAGACACACTTTCAGAAGATCCATTGTCTTCCAGATCCCCAGCAAGGAAAAGGAGGGTTAGTCCATCAACTTCTTCTTCAAGCCTCACTTCTGATGATCTAGATGCCACTTGGAAGCCACCAGCCCAGTCTTAGTGTGATGCATGCCACAAGAAAAGGCTAGTGAAAAGGAAGGCTCCAGAAAGCCTTAGAGTTATGGAGGTAGATGTAGAAGAGGGGGATGGACATCACTCCTGACCCAGAGGAGATGGAGACCAACATTATTACCCTATCCAAAATCGCTGCAAGGGATGTAGCATGGATACCACCTCCAGCTTCCATATTTGCATTTGCTAAGGCCCGGCAGGGAACTGCATCCAGCTCAGCCACCACCTCAGTAGGTAGTGGTACTGTAAGTGCACAGAGTCAAATTCCATGCCCACCCTCCAGTTCATCTGCCATTGAAAGTGGCACCTCCAGCAGTGCCAGAAAGTTCACCTCCCCAGTTTGGGACTTCGTTTTGGTTAGCAGTAAGGAGGAGAACATTGCTATATGCTCAATTTATCAACACGCTGTTAGGCGGGGTAAGCTTGGTACAAACTATGGTACCGGAGGCCAAACAAGTCGTCTAAAAAACACCACATAATTCAGTGGCAGGCTCACCTACTGCATACAAGAAAAAAGTAAAATTGCACCCATTGCTGTTGGTGGGGATGAAGAAGTAGAAGAAAATATGATCGCGGTGGAAGGTGAACAAGAGGGAGACATTTCTAGCCCTGTCCCCAGCAGTGTAGTGGTACCGCCCACATCCTCAGCAACATCTCAGTGCCACCGCAGTAAGAAGACTAAGAGTCAGACACAGAGTCAGACTGAGACACCAAGGCAAAAGAGTACTGCAATGAAAAAAGTGCATTGTTGAGCCTAACTGGGTTCAAGAGGACAGCTGCACCACAAAGGAAAATAATTCATCCTACCATTGACAGCATGCTTAGGTTGGAGGGGCAGTACGAACGTAACCACCCAATGGCACGTTTGTACAATGCAAAGCTGGCTAAAATGTTAGCGCTAGACCTTCTCCCTTTTTCTTTTGTGGAAGAGGTGGGTTTCCTTGAATTTGTGTCAGCCATCTGCCTTAAATGGAAGGTTCAGAGCTGGTCCTATTTCGCCAGAGTTGCTGTTCCAGCACTACATCATGATGTGCTAGAACTGCTTGGACACGTTTTGCAGCAGAGCGCTGTTCACAATATCCACCTGACAAAAGACATGTGGACCAGTTGCGAAGCCAATGATTACATGTGCATCACTGCACACTGGATCTCTTTTGTGGAGGTTAGAGAAAAGATATCTGAAGCAGGTGTTGTTGACACTGCTGAGATTTTTCATGCTACTCGGAAACATGCAACTGTCACCATGTTCGCCATGGAGAAATCTCATACTGCTGCAAAT
The DNA here is from genome assembly GCF_964204655.1 of Triturus cristatus. Taxonomy (NCBI): domain Eukaryota; kingdom Metazoa; phylum Chordata; class Amphibia; order Caudata; family Salamandridae; genus Triturus; species Triturus cristatus. Next base: position 26,028,606 of record NC_140593.1, on the reverse strand, counting down.
ATTTTAGAAGATTTTAACAGCAAGGTCTTTGAATGGATGCACCCAAAAGGGCTTAAGATTGGTTTTGTTGCCACAGATAATGGCAGTAATGTACTTAAGGCCATGGAGGATGGTAGATATTTCAGGGTCCCATGTTTGGTGCACTGCATTAACATTATTGTTCAAGACTTTCTGAAAAAAGAAGCCATAGTAAGCAACTTGCTGACCACCTGCCGATGAATATGCACACATTTCAGCCATTCTTTTAAAGCCCGGAAGTAGCTGAGGATAATTCAATGTGACTATAGACTGCCAGTCAAAGCACTCATCCAGAAGGTGGCAACACGTTCGAACTCTTGACACAAGCGAGAGATGTGGAGTTCTTACAGAGTGAAAAGTCTGGGGGAAAGAAGTTTTCCAAAGTCAGACTTACACCTAGTGAATGTAAAAGGACAAGGGAGGGGGGTCCCTTTAGGGTGGAACTGAAACCCTCACACACCCAGCAAGCTAGGTGTCATGCTTCATCATCTGGGTTTTGCTCCTCGTCGGGTCGGCGGTGCAATACCCGATGGGCACCCATATAGGGGCTCTTTGTCGGAGATCTTCTGTTCCCTGCCGTATGGTGCGTGCGTGTGAGGGCCCGTGTGTGTAGACGTATATGGTTAAAAAAGGTTGGTTGATCCGAAATAAGACTTTATTGGTTCAGTCAACCACCTTGTTAAAAGGGGTGAGTGGCGTAAAAGCTAAACTTGCTCACAATGAGAGGAGTGGCTAGCTACGCTCTACTCTTCTGGTCAACATGTTTCGCGCCTAGTGGGTCAGGAGGATCCCGTGGCGCTTCGTCAGGACCGATGATCTTATAGTGATGTGTGTTAAAGAACTATCTACAGTGGAGTGTAAAAAGGGTGAACTAAGTTAGAAAATCAACCCTAAATTGGTTCCCCTACCTTTTGTATTTTTGGTATCTCAAAGGGGTCACCGAATTATATTATATAAAACTCATCCTCAGGTGCATGGCGCGTCCTCGGGGGGGGAAACACATTCGTTTCACGTCCAAGGTCCCCTGGAGGTTTATTAACCTGCCCGCGTCGCCGAACCCGGAACTCAACTTATTACATGCTTGACTGTCTGTTTGTGCAGTACAGACCAATCAATGAATATGTCATGCAAAGAGGGGATGCTACTGTGAAAGGTATGACCCTTCAGATGAACCAATGGTGCCTAGTTAAATGCCTAACAGAGATGCTTCTTACTTTCGAGGTCTTCACACGTGAAGTCAGCAAGGAGGACTGTACTATGGGCCAAGCTATCCCGTTGTTGCACATGCTAGAGTAACAGCTGAAGGAGGTGTTTGAAGCGTACATAGGTGTGGAGGAAAAAAATGAAGCATATGAGTTGGTGGAAAGCTTATCTCGTTGCTTAGCTGAAAATATAAGGGTGCAAACTAAGAATGTGTCAGAAAAACATTACATTTGTGCCACAATTCTGGATACACGGTACAAATCGGCATTGAACAGTAATTCCTTTTTTAGAACTGAAGGTTGCCCGGTACATTCTTGGATAGCTGAGGCAGCCAGTGACTTTGAAAATGAACGGCTGGCAATTAAAGGCCCGCTACTTAATTCCACAAGTACTGCAGCAGGGCATCCGGTGTCAAGTTCCACTTCAGAGCCTGAAGGCAGTGCCTTTGGCTCAGAACAGTCACTAACACTATCGACAACAGCAAGAACCGGGTCATCAGCCCTAGTAAAATCGGCACAGGATTGGTATTTACAGCAAGGGCTTGCTAAGTCCAGTGCTGATGCAAAGACCAAAGAGGCCAAACAAAATGCAGCACCCCTGAACACTGAGCGGATGGTCCAGGCCTATCTGAATGACCCAACAGAGGTCTACATTGATCAAAACCCATTGCGGTATTGGTATGGAAAAAGGTGCCAATGGCCAGTGCTCAGCAGGCTGGAGATAAACTATCTGGCTTTACCCTGTCGCAAGGGCCTCTTCTGAACGTGTTTTCAGTGCTGCTAGTGTCATTGTAACAGTGAAAAAGACCAGTCTCTCACCCAAAACCGTGGAGAGGTTAATCATGATCAAAATAAATCAGCACTTTATACCACCAAATTACACAATACGTGAATCAATGCAGGAAGATGAGGACAGAGACTTAGGTGAAGGAAGTAGTGTGTTAGATGATTACCTACTTCTGGTTGAACCCCCAGAGTTTGAGGACGAGCTATAATTCCCTGACAACTAGGCTTGAAATTCTTACTTTCTTCCTTCCTTATTTACTTTTATTTGTGTGTGTCTGTCTTTCGGGTTTGAAACTTCGAATCCCAACAAATCCATCACCACTGTCATCTAGTCTTTTTATTGCCATAATGGAGTTTCACCTGTCTGCATTTAACTGAAGTCCACTTTTCCGAGTCCTGCTCCTCCATCCTCCTGACTTGCCATAAATCCATTTCCCTCAAGCCAGATGATGATTTGATGTAGAATAATAGAAGAAAAAAGAAAATGTTGCCTCGTTGAGTCCCTCTAAAACAAGCGGAACATGATGACTACAATAGCTATCCTCCTTTCCGAGTCGCGAGAGACTGCCCCTTAACTTAAGATGAGAAGCAACAGGTAATGAATTATGGCATGCATTGGACGCTGACTGAGTGATTTGTGTTTATGTTGTTTGTTTTGCATGAAGTGAATTCACTGTGTACTAATATTGAATCTACACACTAAAAGTAACTCAAGTCAATGTTTCCCTTCTTGTTTTTTAATAACAAACTTGTACTTCTACTGCAGGCCGATCCATTGCATTTTGAATATGGCATGTGGACTCACTCTGTACACTGCACACTGAGTTGGACAACACCATGATGATGACCACAGTGACATAATATCTTCGCAGTCACTCAGTAGGATCAGAGATGATTGATGGAATAAGTCAGGGCGTTTCATGAGTGGCATAAAAGGTAAACAAGTCAACAACAACCACAGCAGACCTACATGTCTGTGTAGAGGTAGAGTTGAGTGTAGTGGTATGACTGACAGCGGTGCATTGATTAAGTCACTTAATTTGTAAAATGCTATGTTGCTGTATATGTGCTTTGTCTGCCTCTGTCAAAATGTACGCTAAATGGAGGATGGGTCATGGGTGCCATGGGCCTGCTCGGTCCTCTTGTTGTTGTAGATTAATGATGGAAACAGAATGGACATGATGTATCCATGCCGCCTCTGAAAGTGTTCTTGTTGCACTCCACCGTAATGTACGCATTTTTTTTCTCTTTGATTTTTTAACATCCCTTTTGTTTTTCCATCTACAATTACAGACCGGCCCTTACCCTGTGCTATACTGGGAAAAACAACTCACACTTACCTTACCAATCCGCAAACTCCAGGCAGGCAGTGGCTTCACCCAAGATTGATGGACGGAGCGCCCATGGAAGGGAGGACCAAGAGGAATGCTGGGATGCAACTGCCCAATTTGACCAGGATAAGATACAGTAACAGTATCAACATTCATCATCTTTTTAAAATAATTTGATTCATTTGTTATCTTCAATCATTACGAATGTGTGTTGCTATTATGTTTGTTCTCTGCTTGTAATTCATCCCTACAGATCTTTTTTAATTTTCATTGCTATCTTTTAAAATAAGCACGGTACAGCAGAACAGAAACTGTATGCAATTTGTGTCTCTCTGAGGGCAGACAGGCAAGTCAAATTGCAAAATATACTGCTGCCCTGTACTGTCTAATTGTTTAGTAGTAGTTAGTAAGTACTACTTATCAATAACCATCAAGTTATCATCATCATGCATGCATTTCATTTTTCTCCCTTAACAGATTTATGGATATGGTTGTCTGCCTAGATTGTGTTTTGTTGTTTGTCCATGCGTAGTGTTTTTCTTTGTCAAACCTTTCCCCAAACCCCCGTTCCCAACCATTCATCAAACCCTTACCCTCTTGCCCCGGGCTGTGTGATTTTTTGAATTGTGACTAAATTAAATGTACACCAATAATTGATCACACGTTTGCTGGGGCGGATGTGGTGAAAGCAACACTAATTCAATTTCAAGGCAGGGCGAGGCGAGGATCTTTTTCTGCTTGCTCACCCATTATCAGTATATTTGAAAGGTCATTTTATTTTCCAAAGGAACCTAATCCATCATCATTAATTGCTGGCGTCGATTGGATTTGTCATCCTCCTACACAGCACTAAAGGTTTTTTTTTCTCCAAATTTCTTTATTAAGTTTTGTTCTTTCGAAGGTATAGCCCATGTTCATATCACAGCACTAAAGGTTACGCTTGTGTCGAGTGTAGGCCTAGTCGAGTGACTCGACACAACTACAATTTGTAACTTGTTGTACTAGGCTATCCCCGCCACAATTATGTTTTATTTTACTTTAGCAATGCTAATCATCATTATTATTGTTTGGCAGTCTTCTTGTCTACTGTACTGTACTTTGTTCTACTACTCCTCCTGCAGTCTCTCTCAGGCGACTGACTGTCTCATTTTCCCTTTTTGCAAATGTTACTGCCAGTGTCTACTACTACCACCACAACCATGGCAAAACCAAACCATTCATCACCATGCAGCCATCGCTGTGCCTAAGTTAAACATCAAGCACAGGTAAGAGAAGAAGATTGGGGGAGGCATAATTAATAATGGAAATTAATTCATTGATTCACACACCCCTTGAGTCCAGTTGCAGAATGCATAGACAAGGAGGAGAGACTGACAGTACTAGAAGGACAAGTCACTCAGTGAGGGGTACCGCATGTATCTTGTTGTGTCTTACAAAATCAGCCAATTATTTAAATCAAACACTGGCTGTGGCCCTGCCGCAGCAAGGAAACAGTGTGATGTAAAACAGTAACCCCCACAAAACATTAACAGCATTGTATGTAAAGTATAAATATAATTTCATTCCCTAAAAAAAATAAACTTTGTAAAAAATCCCACAACAACACCTGACCAACCCTTCTCCCAAACCCCAACCAATGTCCGAAACAAAAAAGTCCAACCAATTGTCTATGTCCATAATCCACAATGCCCAATTTCTACCCACCAAAAAAGAAATAAAAAAGGGGCAAAATGGGTCTCAACTCTCATCGGCGGGCTCACTTCTCCAGGACATTATTACGCTCCTCTAGGTGGGCCATGTGGCACTTCAATACCTGACAATTGCATCCACTGCAGTGCTAGATAAAGAAGTGCCGCAGCGTGCAGCTACCAGACGGCTACGCTGTAACACTGGAGGGGCCTGGGACTGGCTGAGGCCCGGGACATTGGAGGAGGCTGCAGCTGCAGCCGCCTCCTCCTCCTCCACCAGAACCACCAGCCGCCGGTATTCAGTTTGATTGGCCTCTAGCTTCCAGCGCCGGGCCATGGCTGCCAACTTCTTCCTGTCTGGTTTCCCTTTGGAAGGAGTAGCTATATCAAGAAGAAAAAACAAGACTATTGTAACAATATACTCTTAGCAAAACAGTAAGACAAATTAATTCTACACATAGTGGAACAGTAGCACTAGCAAGCAAAGTATATACCAATTGTGGTATGTATCTATCCTCCCACTTCCTTGGAGCCTAACATTTGTGGGAGTTTCAGGCTTTCAACCACCCATGCATCTGATTCCTATCAGCCACCTATGCATGCATCCCACATATCCTTCTCTGTCAGTCATAAATATTTCATCGCACCCGTCCTTCCTCCTTCCACCCTTCTTTTGCTTTTTGTTTAACCCATTCATCAAGGTCATCTGATCCGACATTTAATCTTCTCCATAATACTTTCACAGCTCAGCTGAACTCAGATAGAAGAGGCGATTAATAGTTACTCAACTCCTGCAGCTAATGCTATTGCTAATGCTAAGGAAAGGTTATCTTCTTTAACTGTTGTTCACAACAACTTAGTCTCCCTCAATAGTACAGTGTACACTCTTGCAGGGACTGTAATGTCAATAAGTAAGGAATATAACTTCCACTGCTCGCCACTGCTGATGGTTCACCCTCTACAGCTCCTCCTGCAACTGCCACATCTCCTGCTCCCTCAGTGGCCGCTTCGCCATCGCCACTGGCCCTGGCACTGGTGGTTGGTAGTGCGCCTAGAAAAAACATTACATATTTTTTAGATTCCATATATACCTGCTCCTATTTATTCTTTTTCACTAGCAAGATTGAAAAAAAGTTAATACATACATATACAACATACATCACTAGTGCAAGTCAGGTACAAGAGTAGAGTAGACACTAGTAGTGTTCTATGGTCCCTAGGGTCATTCTAGTCATTACTAAGTTAGTCTGAGCCATACAACCATTCTAACTATCTTTTATTTTTGCACATCTTACCTCACCGCTTGTTGTGTAAGACGCCTTTGAGCCAACATGAGCTCATACTGCTACTGTCTGAGCGCTGCGTACAAGGTCAAAAAACAAGCCACTTTGTTATGGAGTTCTGGTGGTTACTCCACGTTGCTTAGCCATAAAAATGCTACACTTTTTGGCACGACTGAGAAATGCTTTCAATATACTAACGCGCACCATTTTTCTCATAACAGATGGAAGATTCCTTTCTACGAACCAGAGCTTTGCAGAGCTTATGATGTAACCAGTACTTCTAGGTTCTTCCAGGGTGAGGGGTCCCCCAGAATCCGCTCAGAGACCTTCATTTATAATTTTATATAAACTATATTCCTACCCAGGGGAGGGCGGTTATCATGAGTTCCCCTTTTGTCTTCTATGGACTTGTAGTTGTAACAATGTTTATTGTTTTAATCTTATGCATTTTGCTGTTGGTGGTGGCTTGTATACTGCATTATAGAACAGCGTACAGAGCTTGTTAGTTGAAAATAAATCTTTTGAACTTACATAGACTCTGTGGTATTTGGTGTGGACTTACACGAGTGAGTGAGCGAGAGGGTGTGCATTGCTTCTGCAACTTAGAGAGGTCGGGAGTGTTATGTTCTGGGTTGTCTAATCATTGGGTTTCTTCGGGGGTTCGGGCGCTAATGGGATACTATAGCAAGCCGGTCAGGGGATTGTGGTGGGTTCTGAGGAGTGAGGAAGGTCCAACCTCCCATCACCAACATCCTATTTTCTTGTGCATAGTTCTGTATGTGCAGAATCCCTACAACAGTAGTAGTATGTACTATCCTATCAAAAATAGTAAAATATCTGGTTGGGCATTTTGTTGGTGGGAATTGTCGAAAAGCCTCAAGATTAAGAAGATTAGAAGAGAACAACCCAAAGGACTGGACTCAGTGGGTAGAGCTATTGGTAAATCTGAGTTTTATTTAAAACCTTTTAAATAAAAATTGGCCAACTGGGCAAGCTTAGCTACAGACAGACTAATCGTAGTAGTACCAAGAGTCATAGCAGAAGCAGTTAGAGGCAGGGATAACAAGAATTTAGAAACAGATAGTCTAGATCGAAGAAGATTTTGTAAAAAATAGAATTAGTAAATCAAAATAGTACTTCAAAAAAATACGGTGCAGTAAAAGTTAGGGAAATATAATTATTAATATTAACCACTGGAGGAGTTACTGGGGCCAGCAGCAGAGCCCGCGGTAGAGGAGCCGTCCTGGCCTTGGGAGGCATCTTGTCCTGCTCCCGCCGACTCTGACCCCGTCTTCTTGCCCCTAGGTGCTGATCATGTAAGATATAATAAAGAAAGAGACAAACAATAATGATTGGTGTGAAACAAATAAAATGTTTTTTTTAAAACGCTCCAAACACATTTTTGGAAACAACAACTGCAATAAAATTGACCAATCTCATCTGATTGACTAGTAGTATTGCGGGATTCATGGCCCGCCTAGTTATAATTTATGATCACTAATCCAGTGTTCCATTCTGATTTCAGAATACTAACTAAGCCTAAGTATCACCTGACCTAGCCCACCTATTCCAGATGGGCCAATTGTTCACTAAGTCTGCATTTCCATTTATTTTGGTCCTCAAAAATGCATTGATGAAGGACGTGCATACATTTTTGCATACACTAAAATTGCTGGTTGTTTGCTGCTTATGTTCTGCTACTGATAAGCCTATTACCACTCACTAAACAAACTACAAAAGGTTCTACTAAGGACTGGGGTAAGCAGCACTCAGCAGCACGTGACGTGACAGAGAATGCGTCATGAAGACCACTAAAAAATTACCTACTAATAAGTAACTAAACCTATCAATCCACCACTATCTCTTCTTAGTGGCAGGAGGACAAAGAAAGGACTAGAGTCTCTCTAGTATTATCTGACTTAAGTTCTCTAAAGTAAACTGTTACATAATCATGCCAAGCGAGTGAAAAGTTGCAAACAAGTAAGATTGTTAGCCCCAAGCACCTATGTCATAACAATCACAGAAGATTTTTAAACGTAATTTACCTGCAATGTAAGCAGCAGCATTCTTGCTGTTCAGAAAAAAAATGTATTCGCAATATATAACACAGAGCAGAATAACACAAAGTAGTATTATTAAATAGCTATTCACCAAGCCCTGGGACCTCCACTCCTAGCAGGTCAAGCAGGTCCTGCTCCTGGTCCAGGATATCGGACCACCAGTGTGTCAGCTGGTTATCAGTGCACCGGACACCAGAGAAACAAAACACTGCCTGGCGCACCTTTCCCCACCACTGGTGATGCTCCGGGAGCCCGTACCCAGACCCAGGCCTACCTCCAGGGTTAAGGGGAGGTGGCGCATGGACAAAAAAAACAAGTGCAGCAACCTCTGCCTCACTAAATAAGGCCCATGGCTGCACCCCATGTGGGCGCCGCCCTCCGCAGGGAAGGTGGTCATGGCAGTGGCTGCAAGCAGTCTTTCCCTTGGCCTTTCCATTGCCCTTTCCCTTGGCCATGGTTCTGGGACTCAGGGGGGGGGCGGAAAAGAAAAGGGCATCACTGATGACATCTCAAATGAATTCCAAAAAGGGATTTTACAAATGTAATTCCTGTAGAGCTTGCCAATTTTGCACCAACATGACCCAGTACCCTTCCCCATTCCATGATAGACCTGTCAAGATTGACAAATGTCTCATGCGTAAAACTAAATTAGCAGTTTATGCTCTTGATTGTACGTGTAAGTTACGTTACATTGGGAGAACTGGGGGGCATATTATAAAGGACGGCGATAAAAATTATCGACGGTTTGAGAATTCCAATAGAAGTCCATGTTCTGGTGTGAACATGGGCTTCTATTGGAATTCTCCAGGGCATATTATCAAGCCCATTATCGCCGCTTTAGCGGCAGTTTTCTGCCACTAAACCGGCGATAATTTTAACTCCGTCCTTGATAATATGCCCCTAAATTAGTACACAAACAAATACTACAACACATAAGAGCCATAGTACATTCTGATCTTACATAACTGATAGCCCATCACTTTAAACAACATCACAAAAATAACCTTAGTTATTTTAGGTACTATGTAATTGATGTAGTACCTAAATTAAGCCGAGGTGGCAACCGAGAATTCGCAACCAAGAATCTCCTCCAAAGAATCCAGAATGTCCAGAATGTCGTAGCAAGACAAATACTCAACATTCTCCAGTGTGGCGCTGCATCACTCAACACCTCTATGACCTCCACTGGCCCCAGTCGACAGAAGAATAACCTTCAAACTCCTCACCCACGCATACAAAGCACGTCACAGTGCCAGACCAGCATACCTGAATCACTGTCTCAAATTCCACATACCCAATAGGCTCCTCATCTCTGCCCAGCTTTCCCTGGCTACCACGAATCCACAAGACCAGAACCAGAGGAATGTCCTTCTACTACCTCATCTCCAATACATGGAACACCCTGCCGATCCACCTCAGAAAATCACCCTCGCTGAAACAGTGCAAGAAAGACCTCAGGACCTGGCTCTTTGGATGAACTCAGTGCTTAGGGGCTGATAGGATGGTGAGCGACATTACATCCGCCCGCCAACCCATTGAGGATAGGGACCACCTGACATTCTGTCGGTAGTCCCACAGGGCAAATTAGGATGCGACCACCACTGTGGCGGTTACATTGCCAATGTTTGACATTGCGGGGGTGCTGTTAGCTGCAGCTCCTGCTGCAATGTAAACAAGCATTGTCATAGCCAATAGGTCTCGCCTTTGGGACCTTATAAATGTTTAGCCAGAGATATTGGCAATGTTTTTGAGGTATGTTGTACAGCAATGTAGCTGCTGTGTTTAGTACTGTAAAGTTTGTGTGCAAGTTGTGCTTAGTGTAGTTACGTAAGGGCACTGACATGGTGTGGAATGTAGTGGTGAGTTGTGATTACAATGCTGAGTACCTAACATATTTCTCTATTTAATGATATACCTTTAGAAATGAAATATACTGAGAAAATAAAAATGATTGTGATTTGTCAGGTTAGACAGGAGATAGCAAGGAATAAATCGTAAAAAGCAGTAGGGTACCCTATAAGGTACTGTACATCTCGGCACCACATCTTTCTCCCCAAATGTTTTATTATTATTTGAACACAATGGACCCACATTTGGGTACCAACTCAAGCCACACAGCCGAGTATTTGAATGAATCTAATCAATCCAATTATTAATTTATTCTTCCATTTAATCCAATCTTTTTACTCAATATTTTTTCACCGATTTTCTCTTTCTTCAATTCATTTTATACATTCATAATCCACAGCAGAGATGATCACATAAACACTGGAGCGGTGATAGCTTTCACACGTCACATCTTTATTGTGAACTGCCCAATGCATTTCGGGGTTTCCCTTCATCAGGGGCATCTAAAATATAAAAGATTCTATAAGAACTTCATATACAAGACCAAAATCGTGATTCTTATACATCTAATTACACCTCTCATAAAATAATGAACTACCTCAATCTGTTTTATTAAAAATGTTATCTGTGACTCTTACTGGGGTTTTTAATCTGCATTTAAAATGACATCAATTACAATCCCTTCTTCAAAAACCCACGGCATTATCCACTGCATTTAAACTGAAACCTGCAAAGCGTAACTATCATAACTCTCATAATTATTCGAGATGTTTATTCAAGTCCTCGAACTACTCTGAACTAAATCTACTCAGCGTGACTCATACTGCATTACGTCTATAATTCAGCCACTGTAGTTTGTAACATGCCGACTCTTGCCAAACAAACATGCTCAATTCCTATCAGTATGTTAACATTTCTAAAGGTGCTGCAGCACGGATCTCCTTCACCTTCACGACGGGATCAAATGTTGCGATCAAATATGGCTGCTTAATCACCCCCCCCAACTTCAACCAGGTGATTAGTCACACGTAATCTCTGCATTAAACCACAGGTTTTTCATCTTCCAGACGCGCCCTCAATCACTTGATTCACCAAGCTATACTACATTACCCAGAATGCATCCTTCCGAACCTTTAAGGGTTATGTTGCACTCTCCCCAACCCAAATAACAATAAGACCATCTTACTAACTAAATTTGCATAATAGATTGTCAATGGTTTGTGACCTTAAGGATAATCACCCCTAAAAAATATATACAATTTACTTATTACTGCGAATGTGTTCAAAACGAAAAGTGTTCGTTAAAAAAACAACAAGTATTCGTTAGAAAAAAGGTCCTATTTTTCATTTTCTAAATGTCTGTTCTCTTCACGATTCTCATCGTCGTTTGTGAGTAGATGTCACACTCCTGCGTTCTTTATCTTTGCGTTTATGTGCATATTATACCAATAGTTACACGTTTCCATTAAACATTTACGTCCTTGGGTGCAAACTCACTAGCAGGACGGAAAAATTCATACAGTGAGAAGTCAACAATAGTGAGATGCACACCCTATATTCCAAGTTTTTTTACTGAAGTTTATTATTGTTGGCGTGCCTGCTTGATTCGCGCTCCACCCAATAGCACTGTAACTATAAGTGAACACAATGGACCCACATTCGGGTACCAACGCAAGCCGCACAGCCCGGTATTTGAATGAATTCAATCAATCAAATTATTAATTTATTCTTCCATTTAATCCAATCTTTTTACTCAATATTTTTTCACCAATTTTCTCTTTCTTCAATTCATTTTATCCATTCTAATCCACAGCAGAGATGATCACATAAACACAGGAGTGGTGATAGCTTTCACACGTCTCATCTTTATTGAGAACTGCCCAATGCATTTCGGGGTTTCCCTTCATCAGGGGCATCTAAAATATAAAACATTCTATAAGAACTTCATATACAAGACCAATATCGTGATTCTTATACATCTAATTACACCTCTCATAAAATAACGAACTACCTCAATCTGTTTTATTAAAAATGTTATCTGTATTATTATTTGAGCATTTGTGTTGTGCACTACAAATATTTCTGTTATCCGTAGTGATTTTGTAGCATGGTAACTCATATGAATGTGTGCGCTCTGCAAGCAGGCTATAAGAATATGTAACAAAAAATTGAAATTCATAAATTACGTTTTTTTAATTAACTCTCATAACTAATTTGGAAAGAACATTAACTCTCCAGAACACATAACATGATTCCATTCAATGCATTTTTATTGAAGAGCCGAGTTATTTTTATTGTGCTACGATTATTTATGCTCCTTAACAGATATGTTTAAATAACTTTGTGATGTTTTTCTTTAGAATATTTTGCAGTGGCCATAGTCATGATTTAAAATGTCCCACAGGGCCACGGATAAGTCTGCTCCCTAGCCAGATCGTGCAGACCTAAGAACCCACGAGAAGGCACTCGTCCACAGGAGTGGTATTCACCGAAAGCAGATGCCCCACACAAAATGGAATCTTTTCACAACAGGAAACAGACCAGGGGAAAAAGCCCGCAATCTTTCCTCCTAGTTGTTCACCCCGTGGCCCAGTCATATATTTGTTTAATGTAATGTCACATCACCTGGGCCTATCCTAGTTTAACATGGACTGAAGTATGTGGCACTGCCGAAAGTGGATATCCGAGAACCCATGCATTTCCTTGCAGCACTGCTGAAAGCCCTTTACAAAGCATGACTGATCACCTATCTGCTGCTTATTGCTATATTTAGGTGTTCCACTGGTAGTAATGAGGTGGAGCCAAAGCTCAGACAGTGTTAGCATGTTTACAAAATGGCAAAATAATGAAGTAATACCGTCACAAAATGTGTGGCATTGTGCCTCGTAATTTGCCTTTTCTTCCCACATAATTTACTCAACCCGGCGGTATATTTTGCCCTCCACTTCTACATAATTCTGGTGGCCCCAATTATTACCCTCACACAATAGGAACCTATTCACGTTGGTCTGTTTTTTTAAAAATCAGATTGTACTGCAAAAGTGCAATCACATGCATATTCAATAATTGCTCTGTTACTATGCAATTAGTCTTTTCAATACTGGCCACAGAGAAAAGAAGTTCATAGCAGACTGCTATAATGCTAGCAACAGAAAATAGACTAGAGTGGAATATGTATGTGGTCAAACTGTCTGACTCCGCTCCCTCCAGTAGTGTTAAGCAGCATCTTTCACTTTGACGGTGAAAGTGTAAGATGCTGTTTAAGGCTGCTGGAGAGACAGGAGAAAGTGGCTTACGCTTCTGTCTGATTAATTACATGAACAGCCCCTTGAAGTGTACGGATTGCTGCTTTTTACCAACTTCCCCGTACCTCGCCGGCCATGGTATACACACTGGTAATGCTCCAGAAGTAAAAGCCTAGTGTGCCATGGTATACACACAAGTAATGCTCCGGAAGTGGAAGTGTGGTGTGCCGTGTATACACACTGGTAATGTTCTGAAATTTGAAGAATAGTGTGCATGGTATACATACTGGTAATGCTCCAGAAGTGGAAGCATAGTGTGCTATGGTATACATACCGGTAATGTTCCGGAAGTGGAAGAGTCGTGTCCATGGTATACACATGGGTAATGCTTCGGCAGTAAAAGCCTAGTGTGCCATGGTATACGCACCGGTAAAGCTCTGGAAGTGGAAGCGTAGTTTGCCATGGTATACACACCCATATTGCTCTGGAATTGGAAGCACATTGTCCATGGTATACACACCTGTAATGCTTCAGAAGTGGAAGCATAGTGTGCCATGGTAAACACACCGATAATGCTCCAGGAGTGGAAGCATACTGTGCCATGGTATACACACGGGTAGTGCCCCAGAAGTAAATGCCAAGTGTGCCATTGTATACACACGGGTAATGCTGTGGAAGTGGAAGCAAAGTGTGTGATGGTATACACATGGGTAATGATCCAGAAGTAAAAGCCTAGTGTGCCATGGTATACACAGTGGTAATGTTCCGGTAGTGGAAGCATAGTGTCCATGGTATTATCACAGGTAATGCTTCAGAAGTGGAAGAGAAGTGTGCTATGGTATACATACCGGTAATGTTCTGGAAGTTGAAGCATAGTGTGCATGGTATACACACCGGTAATGCTCCAGAAGTGGAAGAGTAGTGTGCTATGGTATACATACCGGTAATGTTCCGGAAGTGGAAGAGCTATATCCATGGTATACACATGGGTAATGCTCCAGCAGTAAAAGCCTAGTGTGCCATGGTATACGCACCGGTAATGTTCTGGAAGTGGAAGTGAGGTGTGCCTTGGTATACACACTGGTAATGTTCTGGATTTTGAAGCATAGTGTGCATGGTATACACACCGGTAATGCTCCAGTAGTGGAAGCGTAGTGTGCTATGGTATACATACCGGTGATGTTCCGGAAGTAGAAGCGTCGTGTCCATGGTTTACACACTGGTAATCCTCCGGAAGTGGAAGCGTAGTGTGCCATGGTATACACACCGGTAATACACAGGAAGTAAAAGCCTATTTTACCATGGTATACACCGGTAATGCTCCGTAATTGGAAGCATAGTGTCCATGTTATACACACCAGGAATGCTCCAGAACTGGAAGTGTAGTGTGCCATGATAAACACACCGGTAATGCTCCATAAGTGAGGTATTTTTCAGTAATCTGAAGTGGAAGCATAGTGTCCATGGAATACACACCGGTAATGCTCTGGAAGCGGAAACGTAGTGCACTATGGTATGCACACCAGTAATGCTTCAGAAGCATAGTGTGCCATGGTAAACACACCGGTAATGCTCTGGAAGTGGAAGCACAATGGCCATGGTATACACACAGGTAATGCTCTAAAAGTAGAAGCTTAGTGTGCCATGGTATACACACCGGTAATGCTCCAGAAGTGGAAGTGCAGTGTGCCATGGTATACACACTGGTAGTACTCCGGAATTATAAGTCTAGTGTACCGTGGTATACACTGGTAATGCTCCAGAATTGGAAGCATAGTGTCCATGGAATACAAACTGGTAATGCTCCGGAAGAGGAAGCGTAGTATGCCCTAATATACATGCCGGTAATGCTCTGGAAGTGGAGCATTTCTAGTAATCAGAAGAGTAAGTGTAGTGTGCTATGGTATGCACTCCGGTAATGCTTCAGAAGCATAGTGTGCCGTGGTAAACACACCGGAAATGCTCTGGAAGTGGAAATGTAATGTGCCATGATAAACACAACGGTAATGCTCCAAAAATGGAAATATAGTGTGCCATGGTAAACACACTGGTAATGTTCTGGAAGTGGAAGCGCAATGGCCATGGTTTACACACCGGTAATGCTTCAAAAGTAGAAGCATATGGTGCAATGATATACACACTGGTAATGATCTGGAAGTGGAAGCCTATTGTGCCATGGTATACACACGGGTAATGCACCAGAAGTGGAAGAGTAGTGTGCCATGGTATAGACACGGGTAATGCTCCAGAAGTAAAAGCCTAGTGTGCCATGGTATACACACTGGTAATGCTCCGGATGTGAAAGCGTAGTGTCCATGGTATACACACTGGTAATGCTCCGGAAGTGGAAGCGTAGTGTGCATGGTGTACACATGGGTAATGCTCCGGCAGTAAAAGCCTAGTGTGCCATGGTATACACACCGGTAATGCTCCAGAAGTGGACACCTAGTGTGCCCTGGTATAAACACGGGTAATGTCCCGAAGTGGAAGCGTAGTGTGCCATGGTAAACACGCCGGTAATGTTCCAAAAGTAGAAGCATAGTGTGCCATGGTATACACACTGGTAATGCTCCGGAAGTGGAAGCGTCGTGTCCATGGTATACACATGGGTAATGCTCCGGCAGTAAAAGCCTAGTGTGCCATGGTATACACACCGGTAATGCTCCAGAAGTGGACACCTAGTGTGCCATGGTATAAACACGGGTAATGTCCCGAAGTGGAAGCGTAGAGTGCCATGGTAAACACGTTGGTAATGCTCCAAAAGTAGAAGCATAGTGTGCCATGGTATACACACTGGTAATGCTCCGGAAGTGGAAGCGTCGTGTCCATGGTATACACATGGGTAATGCTCCGGCAGTAAAAGCCTAGTGTGCCATGGTATACACACCGGTAATGCTCCAGAAATGGACACCTAGTGTGCCCTGATATAAACACGGGTAATGTCCCGAAGTGGAAGCGTAGTGTGCCATGGTAAACACGCCGGTAATGTTCCAAAAGTAGAAGCATAGTGTGCCATGGTATACACACTGGTAATGCTCCGGAAGTGGAAGCGTCGTGTCCATGGTATACACATGGGTAATGCTCCGGCAGTAAAAGCCTAGTGTGCCATGGTATACACACCGGTAATGCTCCAGAAATGGACACATAGTGTGCCATGGTATAAACACGGGTAATGTCCCGAAGTGGAAGCGTAGAGTGCCATGGTAAACACGTTGGTAATGCTCCAAAAGTAGAAGCATAGTGTGCCATGGTATACACACTGGTAATGCTCCGGAAGTGGAAGCGTCGTGTCCATGGTATACACATGGGTAATGCTCCGGCAGTAAAAGCCTAGTGTGCCATGGTATATGCACCGGTAATGCTCCGGAAGTGGAAGCGTAGTGTGCTATGGTATACATACCGGTAATGCTCCAGATATGCAGCAGTCTGCTAATCTGACATGACTATGCCTGCCTTGCAAGCGTGCGATGCCTTTTTCGATGGCAAGTTTTAATTAAATAACGTGCTTGCAATCAAATAAACCAATGGGTGATAGTGTGACAAATTAAAAAGTGCAAGAAACAAATAAAGGAGTGAACAGGAAAAACAACCACAGACAAGTGTGGAAGACAAGCACGCGCAGCTGAGAAAGTCAAAGCGACTGTGGTTTGTTTAATTTGTAAGAAAGGTGGGACATGCACCCGCCTTTGGACTATTGCGTGCTTTCATTTTTGAAAGCCACAAGCAAAGGCCAATAGAATGTGTGGATGTTGAAAAACCACACGGAAAAGTTTCGGGGGAGTCTGGAGAGATTCCATGATGCCTCCCCTAGACAGCGCATGTGCACTGCTCCAGGCTCAACCTAAAAAGGGATGTTTACATATCCCTGCACTTCATAACAGGCACCATGCAGTGCCTGTCACATGATACAGGGATTTGTAGGTTCCCCCCAGATCCCATATCTGCGGGGGAGTTGAAGGGGGGCCCACTACGGCTGCCCAATGTCCCTCCCCACAAGCCTTTTCATGGCAGATGAACCGCAGTGAACAGGTTGGCGGGAAGGGACAATTGTTATCCCTATGGCGGTGCCTGGTAGGCACTGCCACCATTTGGGGGATGTGGAGTGGTCCAAGAGGCAATCGGACTGATTGGTACTGTAGGACCCATGGTGGTCGGGCTTTCTGCCCGCCAGCACACAACCTGCCATCAAAATATGGAGGGTGGGAAAGCTGCTTAAAATGATGGGGAGACCGCCACCGACAGCCTGTTGGTGGCGGTCTCACTACCATCTGTTGCAAGGATTCAGCACATACACATAACTATGCGCAGGAAAACAGGACCTCGGGGTACGGGGCTAAGCCTTCTTCCCTCCTCAGTACCCAAAATCCAAGTACCGACTAGCTATAGTACATCATTCTTTCTCCTACATAAGTACGAAGCTACAAATGATTAGACAACCCAAAAAACAACACTACCGACTCTCTCAGGAATGGAGGTAGCAAGACGTACCCTTTTGCTCACTCACTCACGCTTGTCCCCAATAAGAATTGACAGATTCACTATTATAGTTCAAAATGTTTTTTTTAACTATAGTGCTCTATAATGCAGTATACAAGCCACTACCAGCAGCAAAATGCGTAAACCTAATACAGTTAGCATTGTAGCAAGCCCATAGATTATGAAAGGGGATATCATCGTACATAGATAGTGGATAAAGGACTATAAGGCCGAACCACCCTCCCCTTGGAAAGAAGAAGTTTTATTATATAAAAGAAGATCTCTAGGCTTTGTTAGCAGACCCCATACCTTAGTGCCTAGATGGTATTTCTACATCATAGGAGCGGTATAGCTCTTCTCCCTAGAAAAGTCCCTCTCCAAGTGTGTCTTAACCCAACATGCATACCCACGATATCAAGGGACCGGTTTCCAGCAGCCGCAGCTGTGCTTAGCATGTTTTGTCTAAATGCTTATGACTGACCAGAACAGAATAACAAGGGGCATTATTTATCGACCTTGCACTCCGTGTTCAGACTAAACTCCAGGAACAGGCAGAGAACGCAGAAAGCAGACGGTTCTCATGTGAATGGCACAGAGTCTTGCAAAATAAAGTCATGTAGTAATGTGTGCAAAAGCAGCATCATGGCAGCAGAGCTCATGCTAACTTAGCAATGTCGACAATGACCCTAACGGCCATATGGTACATCCTAATCAGCCCCTCAGTCTAATCCGCTGTATCCCCCCTGCCACAGTGCCTTGAGACCCTCACAGGTGAGTAGCTGTGCTTTACAAACCCTGATACCAATACAAAAGGGGCCTTAGTCTGATTACTTGTATGTATGTATGTATGTATGTATTTATATTTATAGAGCGCGCTGCAACCCAACGGGCATCCTGGCGCTGAAAGACAGAGTGAGAAAGGAGACAGTGGGGAGCTAAGGATTAAATTCTGGGGAATAGCCAAGTTTTCAGCTGTCTGCGGAAAAGGGTCAGATCCCGGACCAGTCGTAGCTCCACAGGGAGGCCATTCCATAAGCGTGCAGCCGCAGAGCTAAAGGCACGGCCTCCCAGGGTGACTCTCGTTGTTTTGGGAGTCAAGGCCAGCCTAGCTGAAGAGGAGCGCAGCATGCGCGTAGGTGTATACCAACTGAAGAGATTCTGCAGTGGTATAGGGCCAAAGCCATGAAGAGCCTTAAAAACTACACACAGAGATTTAAACAAAATTCTCTGATGCACGGGCAGCCAGTGTAATTCGGACAGGGCCCTAGTGCTGGAGGAGAAGCGCGGTCTAAGAAGAGCAAGCTTTGCGGCAACAGCCTGGATCCGTTGAAGTCTCTGAATCAGATATGTAGGGGAGGCGAGCAACAAGGCATTACAGTAGTCCAGGCGACTAAGGATTGTGCATCGGACTACTGTACCTCGTACACGAGAGGGAAGAAGGGGCAAAATCCTACGTAAACCTCTCATGATCAGGTAACAGTTTGAAGCTACCTTATTGACATGTGACTCAAGACTTAGATTCTCATTAAGGCAGACACCCAAATTGCGAGCAGTCTTTACTGGAACCAAAGGGGTATCTAGAGGGAGAGGCCAAAAATTGGAAGGAAGGGTAAAAGGCACCCTTCCCACTGAGCAGTGTAGAATCTCAGTTTTGACACCATTGAACTGCAGATCATTATTCCTCAACCAATTCGTCATCTCTATCATGCAATTGTGGAAAGAGGATAAAGAGTCCACCTGATCATCACCATCCAAGGAGATAATCAGTTGCGTATCATCTTCATAATTAACTGCAGAGATATTACAGGATTTGATGATCTGCACCAAAGGGCGCATATAAACATTGAACAAAATAGGGCTAATAGAGGAACCCCGTGGAACCCCCTGTTTGTTCAGCAAAAAATCTGATTGGAATGGAGGCAAAAAGACTGCTTGCCGTCTATCCGATAGATAGGAGCATAGCCATTTAAGGGCCAAACCTGTAACCCCTATCTCCTCAAGCCGAAGTAGTAGAATACTATGGCTAACCGTATCGAAAGCGGCGGACAAGTCAAGCAATATCAAAGTTGCAGAGTGCCCCTTGTCCGCCCGCATTCGCAAATCGTCCATAGCAATGATCAGGGCAGACTCGGTACCATGCCCTGGACGAAAGCCAAACTGATTCTCCTCCAGAATCCCGTTGCTCTCAAGAAACTCAGAAAGCTCCTGGCTAACAAGTCGCTCATCTATCTTAGCTGGATAGGGCAGTAAAGAAATAGGGCGATAACTCCCGTAGCAAGCGGGATCCAGCGAGGGTTTTTTTAACAGGGGGGATACCAACGCATCCTTCCAACAGGCAGGGACTACACCACTAATTAATGACTGGTTAATAATCATATGGAGGTGCGGAAAGGTATCTGACCCTAATTCTTTCCAGAATTTCTGAGGAATAGGGTCTAAGGGTGAGCCAGAGCAAACTTTCATAGCCAACTCAGAGAAGTCCTCCGAAGAAGGGCAGGTCCAGTGATCTATACAAGGTCCCATGGGTGCTTCTTCGCATGGCCTGAGCACAGTACAGTCAGGCGTATCCACTGTGGAAATATAGTCAGGCGTATCCACTGTGGAAGTACAAGTTCCAGCCTTATGATTAGTAGCAGAGTTAGGCTGCATGCCATCAAGGATTCCCTTTATTTTGTTGTGGAAGAAGACAGCCAGCCCATCACACAAATCCTGTGAAGGGATGATCTTATTCGTCAGACACTCTGGGTTGGCAATACCTCTCAAGATGTTAAAAACACATTTAGCTTTGTTCGAGGCATTTGAAATAAGATCAGCAAAATACAACGCTTTAGTGGAAGCGATGGCTTGCTTGTACCTGACCAGCAGTTCACGCCAAATAATCTTGTCGCTGGTCAGGTACTGCCTACGCCACTGCCTCTCTGCATGTTTGCATTGAATTTTAAAAACTCTTAGTTCCTCGGAAAACCAGGGGGCCGAAGGGGAGCTTCTTTTCCTAACCCGTTTCAGTGGGGCAGTCCTGTTGATGGTGGTTGTGATATAGCTACAAAGCTCCTTAAAGTTGCAGTCGACTGAGCGCCCTGGCACAGGGAGGGGAGCCTCCTTAAATAAAGGGGCCCCCAGAGCTTTCCTTCTGAGGGATTTCCAATCCCTGCTTAAGACACTACTACTTTCTTTAGGCGGGGGGGTACAACCCCTAAAGATCGACAGGACTCTGAAACTAATTAGATGGTGATCGGACCAATCCACTGGGAGGATGTTGTCCACGGTCACTACATTCTCTGCTGCAAAAATTAGATCTAGAACATGTCCAGCCGAATGTGTGGATTCCAGCACATGTTGTGACAAATTAAAATTAGCGCAGGATTGAATGATGTTATTAAACGCAGTTTTCATCAAAGCATTGGGCCAAAGATTGAAGTCTCCCAGAATCAGCAGCCTGCGATGAGTGAGTGACAAATTACTGATCACATCCAGGAACTGCTGTTGAGACTGTTCGCTCATGGTTCCCGGAGGTCTATAGCATAAAATTCCAGTCAGGACATGGCCTGATCTATCTCTCAGTGAGAAGCCCAAGGATTCAAACTGCGAAATCTCGTCAATATCGAAAGGCGAGAAATCCCAGCTTTCTTTTTATGTTTACATCATAGAACATCGGTATTTAGGGAGTGCTCAATGGGAGATGGAGGGTAAACAACTATTACAACAAATATTTTACCCCGCATACCATCACCCCGCATACCATGACAACGCAAATACAATTTTCCGTAATGCCATTTCAACGCATGGCATTACATTTTATATGCTTTTACCACACATGATTTTACAACAAAATTAGTTGTAAATGAATGAATGGTAAAAGCATATGTTTTTTACATGTAAGTATAAGGTAAGTTTGGGGTTTGGTGTGTCGGGGTATATGTTATTGGGGTCCAGTGGTAATTTTAGGGTTAAGTGTATATTTGGGGTTTGGGATGCTGGGGTATTTTTGGGGTTCAGGGTGCGTTTAGGTTTTGGGGTGCAGGGATATTTTTAGGGGTCATGGTGGGATAGGGTTTTGGGGTGTCGGACGTATAATTAGGGTTCAGGGTGCATTTAGGTTTTGGGGTACTGGGGTATTTTTAGGGGTCAGGTTGGGTTAGGGTTTTAGGGTGCATGGGGTATTTTTTGGGTTCAGGGTATGTTTAGTTTTTGGGGTACTGGGGCATTTTTAGGGGTCAGGGTGGGTTAGGGTTTTGGGGTGCGGGGGTATTTTGAGGGCTCAGGGTACGTTTAAGGTTATGGGGTGCTGGGGTATTTAAGGGGTATAGGGTGTGTTTAGGTTTTGGGGTGCTGGAATATTTTTAGGGGTTAGGGTGGTGTAGGGTTTTGGGGTGTATGGGGTATTTTTAGGGCTCAGGGTGCATTTGAGGTTTTGGGGTGCTGGGGTATTTTGGGGGTTCAGTGTGCGTTTTGGTTTTGGGGTGATGGGGAAATTTTAGGGGTCAGGGTGGGTTTAAGTTTTTCGGGTGTTGAGGTATGTTTGGTTTTCAGGGTGTGTTTAGGTTTTGGGGTACTGGGGTATTTTTAGATGTCAGGGTGGGTTAGGGTTTTGGGGTGTAGGGGGTATTTTTAGGGTTCAGGGTGTATTTAAGATTTTGGGGTGCTGGGGTATTTTGGGGGTTCAGGGTGCAAAATTAGTTGTAAATGCATGAAGGGTAAAAGCATATACTTTTTATATGTAAGTATAATGTACATTAGGGGTTTGGTGTGTAGGGGTATATGTTAAGGGGTTCAGTGGTAATTTTAGGGTTAAGTGTTGGGTTTTTGGGTGCTGGGGTATTTTTGGGGTTCAGGGTGTGCTTAGGTTTTGGGGTGCTGGGATATTTTTAGAGGTCAGGGTGGGATAGGGTTTTGGGGTGTAGGGGGTATTTTAGGGTTCAGTGTGTGTTTAAGAGTTTGGGATGCTGGGATATTTTTAGAGGTCAGGGTGGGATAGGGTTTTGGGGTGTAGGGGGTATTTTAGGGTTCAGTGTGTGTTTAAGAGTTTGGGATGCTGGGGTATGTTTGTGCATCAGAGTGGGTTTACATTTTGGGGTGCTGGGGTAATTTCAGGGGTCAAGGTGGGTTATGGTTTTGGGGTGTAGGGGATAATTTTATGGTTCATGGTGCGTTTAGGTTTTGGGGTACTGGGGTATTTTTAGGGGTCAGGGTGGGTTAGGGTTTTGGGGTGTAGGAGTAATTTGAGGGTTCAGGGTGCGTTTGGGTTTTGGGGTGCTGGGATATTTTTAGGGGTCAGGGTGGGATAGGTTTTGGAGGTGTAGGGGTATTTTTAAGGTTCATGGTGCGTTTAAGGTTTTGGGGTGTTAGGGTATTTTAGGTGTTCAGGGTGTTTATGTTTTGGGGTACTGGGTTATTTTTAGGGGTTAGGGTGCATTAGGGATTTGGGGTGTAGTGGGTATTTTGAGGGTTCAGTGTGCGTTTAAGGTTTTGGTGTGCTGGGGTATTTTTGGGGTTCAGGGTGCGTTTAGGTTTTGGGGTGCTGGGATTTTTTAGGGGTCAGTGTGGGATAGGGTTTTGGGGAGTAGGGGATATTTTGAAGATTCAAGGTGCGTTTAAGGTTTTGGGGTGCTGGGGTATTTTGGAGGTTCAGGGTGCATTTAGGTTTTAGGGAAATGGGGTAATGTTAGGGGTCAGGATGGGTTTAAGTTTTTGGGGTGTTGTAATATATTGGGGGTTCAGGGTGTGTTTAGGTTTTGGAGTACTGGGGTATTTTTGGGGTCAGGGTGGCTTAGGGTTTTGGGGTGTAGGGGTATTTTTATGGGTTCAGGGTGTTTTAAGATTTGGGGGTATTTTTGGGGTTATTGGTGCATTTAGGTTTTGGGGTGCTGGGGTAATTTTAGGGGTCAAGGTAGGTTTATGGTTTTGGGGTGATGGGGTATTTTTGGGGTTCAGGGTGGAAAATTAGTTGTAAATGCATGAATGGCATATGTTTTCTTATATGTAAGTATAAGGAGAGTTTGGTGTTTGGTATGTAGGGATATATGTTAAGGGGTTTCATTGGTAATTTTAGGGTTAAGTGTATGTTTGGGTTTTTGGATGCTGAGGTATTTTTGGGTTTCAGGCTGTGTTTAGGTTTTGGGGTACTGGGATATTTTTAGGGATCAGGGAGGGATAGGGTTTTGGGGTGTAGGGGTATTTTTAGGTTTCAGGGTGCATGTAAGATTTTGGGGTGCTGGGGTATGTTTGGGGATCACAGTGCATTTACATTTTGGGGTGCTGGGGTAATTTCAGGGGTCAGGGTTTGTTATGGTTTTGGGGTATAGGTGGTAATTTTAGGATTCAGGATGTGTTTAGATTTTGGGGTACTGGGGTATTTTTAGGGGTCAGGGTGGGTTAGGGTTTTGGGGTACATGGGGTATTTTTAGGGTTCAGGGTGTGTTTAAGGTATTGGGGTGCTAGGGTATTTTGGGGGTTCAGGGTGCGTTTAGGTTTTGGGGTACAGGGGTATATTTAGGTGTAAGGGTGGGTTAGGGTTTTGGGGTACATGGGGTATTTTTAGGGTTCAGGGTGTGTTTAACGTTTTGGGGTGCTAGGGTATTTTTGGGGTTCAGGTTGCGTTTAGGTTTTGGGGTACTGGGGTATTTTTAGGGGTCAGGGTGGGTTAGGGTTTTGAGTTGCAGGTGGTATTTTTAGTGTTCAGGGTGCTTTTAAGGTTTTGGGTGGCTGGGGTAATTTTGGGGTTCAGGGTGCATTTAGGTCTTGGGGAACTGGGGTATTTTTAGGGGTCAGGGTGGGTTAGGGATTTGGGGCATAGGAGATATTTTTAGGTTTTAGGGTGTGTTCAAGGTTTTGGGGTGCTGGATTATTTTTGGGGTTCAGGGTGCATTCAGGTTTTGGGGTACTGGGGTATTTTTGAGGGTCAGGATGGGTTAATGTTTTGGGGTGGAGGGGGTATCTTTAGGGTTCAGGGTGTGTTTAAGGTTTTGGGTTGCTGGGGTATTTTTGGGCATCAGGGTGCAAAATTAGTTCATTCATGAATGTTAAAAGCATATGTTTTTTATATGTAAGTATAAGGTGAGTTTGTGGTTTGGTGTGTAGGGGTATATACAAAGGGGTTCATTGATAAATTTATATATATTTGGATTTTTGGGTGCTGGGGTATTTTTTGGGTTCAGGGTGTGTTTAGGTTTTGGGGTGCTGGGATAAATTTAGGAGTCAGGGTTGGACAGGGTGTTGGGGTGTAGAGGGTATTTTTAGGGTTCAGTGTGTGTTTAAGATTTTGGGGTGCTGGGGTATGTTTGGGGATCAGGGTGTGTTTACATTTGGGGGTGCTGGGGTGATTTCAGGGGTCATGGGGGTTATGGTTTTGGGGTGTAGGGGTCGTTTTAGGATTCAGGGTGCGTTTAGGTTTTAGGGCACTGGGGTATTTTTAGGGGTCATGTCTGAACTGGGGTGGCAGAGTGGGCTAAAGAACGGTGATAGATCAAACCCAGATCTGTTGACTGGGTGTGAGTGTTTGATTGGATCTGATGCTCCGTCCATCACCACCCCCTTTTATACCGCTTTGTTCACCATAAGTGTGCAGGGTATGCTCAGACGTTGAGTCCCTTGCTCACTTTGCCACTGGATTCAAGCAAGCCTGGCTGAAGACGGTTGAAATGCCAGAAACCGGTCCTAGGAAGCTTGTTTCCGGCGCAGGGAAGACATGGCTTGGCAGTTTGGGCTGGACTGTTCGCATGAGGCACAGGGTCAGACTGATTTGCATATGGCCATGTCTGAACTGGGGTGGCAGAGTGGGCTAAAGAATGGTGATGGATCAAACCCAGATCTGTTGACTGGGTGTGAGTGTTTGATGGGTTATGATGCTCCGTCCATCACCACCCCCTTTTGTACCGCTTTGTTTGCCATAAGTTGGCAGGGTATGCTCAGACGTTGAGTCTCTTGCTCACTTTGCCACTGGATTCAAGCAAGCATGGCTGAAGACGGCTGAAATGCCAGAAACCGGTCCTAGGAAGCTTGTTTCCGGTCCAGGGAAGACATGGCTTGGCAGTTCGGGCTGGACTGTTCCCATGAGGCACAGGGTCAGACTGATTTGCATATGGCCATGTCTGAACTGGGGTGGCAGAGTGGGCTAAAGAACGGTGTTCTATCAAACCCAGATCTGTTGACTGGGTGTGAGTGTTTGATTGGTTCTGATGCTCCGTCCATCACCACCCCTAGTTTTGCACCGCTTTGTTCACCATAAGTTGGCAGGGTATGCTCAGACATTGAGTCCTTTGCTCACTTTGCCACTGGATTCAAGAAAGCCTGGCTGAAGACAGCTGAAATGCCAGAAACCGGTCCTAGGAAGCTAGTTTCCGGTCCAGGGAAGACATGGCTTGGCAGTTCGGGCTGGACTGTTCCAATGAGGCACAGGGTCAGACTGATTTGCATATGGCCATGTCTGAACTTGGGTGGCAGAGTGGGCTAAAGAACGGTGATGGATCAAACCCAGATCTGTTGACTGGGTGTGAGTGTTTGATTGGTTCTGATGCTCCGTCCATCACCACCCCCTACCGCTATCTAAAGGGCAGCTGACAGAGAGCAACCATAATAAGTACATTGGGGCATTCTGGACACGTACACGTACCTTGAAAGGTGGCTGCTGGTATGCAAGGTTTAGTCAACCACCGGGTACATTATTGAAATCACAGTGTGGCGAGGATTGACCCCTAGCCCTGAAGAAATTGCCAGAAAGTTGTTAAATGGCAATGAAACATGTTGGCTTCTCATAATGAACTGATGGAGTGTGACAGTCTTGGTTTTAAAGTGAGCAAACACACAGCAGTGATTAAAATTGGCAGCAGTGCTAGTGACTGTTTAGCTCGTTTTTATGTTGTAAAAGCAAGAAAAACTCTTTTTCTTTGCTTTGACAGTAGGGGGTCTGGGTTGATAGGCACACAAATACTTTTCGGGGTTCATATTTTACCTTTTTCACACTTTTAATTCATTTGTGCACATTTTTTCACATTTTCATTTTTTGGTTGTGGAGATTGCCAATGATGATAATCGGAGCACACTGATGAGAACCTGTCAGTAGCTCCTATGGTGGTGTTTCCGTGAGGTGCCTTCACTTCCTTCACACATTTTTTTTTTGGGATATGATGTGCAAAAATGTTGGCCGTGAGAAATCTTTTTAAGTAAGGGATAGGACCCAGTGTGTACAGCATTCACAAGCTGTTCCCGAAGCAGTTGAACCAAGATTTTGTTGTGGAGATGCTCATGATGTTTATCCCGATGTATAGCAGGTTTTGTTTATGATTATTGAGTTTTGAGTGGAGGGCGACGTGCGCTATATCCCTCTGTAGCTCCGCTTGTAAAGGGTAAGATTCTGTGGCCCAGCTTTCTTGGAACATGCAGATTTCAAAGTCTTCTATCAAAGTCTTCTAGGTATTGCATCCAGTCTGGGTCTATCAGATTGAGTGTGATGCCTGCAACATTCCAAGAGATGATACTCAATGGGCCAGCTGACAAAATCGATAAATATGTTGGCCAATGATTGGAACACACTCTTGTCAGAGACCTAATGTTACAAGTTATATATAAATTATTTTAATTGGAGATATTTCCTGTGATATGGGTCGTCAGCCATGGATAATAATGTGGATATTGGAAGGCACTAACTATTAAACTTGATTGCACGACTTCAGATCGTTTGCAATAACCCTGATGAAGTCAGTGGTGTACCTAACATAGATGAAACACGTGTTGGCTACATTTTCATGTTGGATGTATTGGACAACTGTGAATATTGTAAAGTGGAGAACACATCTAGATCAACCTTCTGTGGAGACTTGTGATTTGGACATAGGAGCTCTAGATAACTCTGAGAGTACAGTTGAACTTAGCTCAAGTCTGATGAAATTACTCAAATGAAATAAAAGTTGTTCTGGATGGAAGAACAGTAGCTCTATTGCATGCTAGAACAAGCGATGGCAAAGTGATGGTCATTAGGTTCCTCCTCAACAAATCTTTGCTGTAGAACATGATTTGTTGCCCTCCTATATCTTTACTGTACCTGCAATAATAGGGAAGGAAAAACGTACCCTCTAAACCAAGCATGATGGGTTCCCCTTGGAGAATAGCCCAATCATGCTTCTCCATGGAAAATACATGCTGGTACAGCTGGAAATCATGCCTGGGGCAACTGGCCCACCAGTCCCTTCCTACTCCATTCCCAGAAAAGTCTTCTAAACATGCAAAAATCATAGTTTGCAAACTAGCATCATAGGGTGCTAGGATATGCAGCCCAGAATTGCACTTTGTGGAGCCCTTGTCAGTTTTCACACATCACTCTTTGACCCATATGCTTCATGATTGTATTGTAAGTTTTAATTTCTTGGTTGTTGTCAACAGCAAAGCACGACTGATTGGCTTTTCCAATTTATGACTGTAAATCCCTTTTCACTGAAGTAGGTCTACTACCAAGGTTGTGATGTGAGTGGGGAGGGAGCATTACATAAAGGCAATACCCTGTATGTTTGTGCAAACACATAGAGTTGCACTTTTGTGAGTGTGTAATCAGGAACTCATTAGGCCTGGGCTAAATTTCCGTTCCGCTCGCGGAAATTACGATAATTTGACATTTTCGCGTTCCGCGGAGAGCGCGAAAATGTCAAAATTTCCGCATTCCGCAGTTTAGCGATAATTTGTTTCTTGCTCGCGCTGTAAAATAATACATTCTCGCACGCGCGCGATCGCCTTACCTGAATCCCCGCGTTCGCCGACAAGTTTTCCCGATCCGGTCGCGTTCTCCACAAGATGTTGGATTGTTGGTAGCCATTTGCGCTGTCTCGCGACAGTTCGCGCCCGCAGCAATGTCATTAGTCGCGCGATCATGTCTTTCTTCTCGCGATCATGCACCGCGAGAAGAGTGAAAACAAGATGGGCGCGCCCGCGAGCAACCGCATGGGTAAGTTAGCGAGCCGCGACCACGCAGAAAATACCCCGAACAGGCAGGAAAAAAACTTCTGCATTTTCGCGATATTTCCGACTTGTTTGCGATAATTTTGAACATTTTCGCGATAATTTGTGAAAGTCGCTTTCGCAAATTCCGCCCACCCCTAGAACTCATCTCAGACCCATTGCAACCTTGAAATGTTTTTCAAATTCAGTGGTTAACCTTTGTCAAAGGCAGAAGTAAATATATTTCCAAAGTGATGATCTATGGGAAAAAAATCATTTTAAAAATGTTGTTTCGTCCACAGATGATGGCATTTAGATATGAGTAATTGTAGAATATGTACTCTTATTAATGCGAAAATGCCCCTGTATTGGTAGAATTTGGATTTCTTAGACATTTTTCTGATATTCTTCTGGCATTCTGTGGCTGTCAGGAAATAGTTTCGGGTGTCCATCATGAAAAAGTATGGTGGATTTGTGAAACTCAAACATCTTCACCCTGCCTGTGCACATTTCAAACTTTCTTTTAATTAGAACACAGGTTACAGAGGTAGAATCAGTGGCAGCTACCAACAGCAGATGTGCTTTTGTCCCTATACTAGTCCTCTCAGAGAGAACTGCATGTCTTTCCGCCTTAATTATTGTTATTGTTTCAGAACCAACATCTACTCTACTCCCAGAGTACACCACCCCAGACATAGTCACTGCTGGGTCAGACAAGGGAGGTAGTCTCATTGGTCTCTATTTTGAGGCACCTGCAGTCCAACCTGTGACTCACTTGGGAGGTCCTCAAGTTGCAGGGATTTTGCTCTGGAACAGAACTATGCTTGGGACCATAGAACATCAGTATGCAAGGACTGAGACACCATATGACCTTAATACCTATGTGCTCGAGTCTGACAACCAATAGTGCCTCACTTGCGCTCCTAACCTTACCAGAAAACCAGTGAATTGGCACCCCAGAGCACAACAATCTCGACCATCTCAGGGATCACTGTAACAGGACTAGCAGTGGGCAAAGAATTCCGCTCTGCCAGCAGAGTTTGTGGAGTTTTGCTCATTTTGCATTGCGTGGGGAGTTCCACAAAACTCTGCGATGTGACGTGAAGAGGAGTTTTTTCTCTTGTGTGGCTCACCAGCAGTAAGTTGGCGAGTGTTCATGAGAAACAAATCATTCTATACCTCCTTTCGGCGAGATTTCTCAATGTGGGCATTTACAGCAGTTCGCGACCGCTCACGTTGAGAAATCTGCCACTCAAGTTGAGGAAACTGCCGCTCGAGTTAGAGGCCCACTCAAGCGGCAAAAAGCATCAGCAGTCTCAGGCATGATGTGATGTGCAATTTGCGTTGATTTTACAGTGTGGGACAAACTCTTGGTGCTTAAAATCAGTGTGAGCAGCTCGACCTAACGTGCTCCATCACTTGTGGAACTCTGCGGAGTGTGTAAGACTTTTTCTGTCACTTTACAGAGTTCGACGAAGTAAAACTCTGGGAATTCCACCCAGGCCTAATCAAGACACACCCTTTCGCTGTCTCACTCATACTTGTACACAGTTAGATAATAAGGAGACACGAGGAAAGCTTAGAGTATTTATTCAAAGTATTGCGGTCTGAAATGCAGTTTATGTGCCACAATTAGGAAGCAAATGAATAGTAAAAACACTGTCAGCATGGTTAATAATCCATATACGAGGAAAAGCCCTATCATTTTATAAGACAGAGTAACCTAACCTCCCTCCACTGCTCCTAAAGCTATGTGGTTATATGAAAGATCCCTGAGATTATTGACCGATCCCATAACTTAGCATACACAGATGGATGCTCCCAATCTCTGCAGATGCAGGGCTCTTGACTCAGAACTCTCATTACATGTGTCTGTTTGTAGCTCATGTACTCATCTATGATAGGATATGTATACACATAAACAACAGCCACATTCTTGTGTTATGTCTAGGTGCTAGTGTGAGAATGAATGACAAGGGACATTGTTCTTTGACATTGCAGGTGGTGCTCAGACTAAATCCCAGGAAAAGAACAGAATGCAAACAAATATGCAGGTTCCGTGTGAAAGTACAATGTGGTACAAAGGCAAGCGGATTTATATAGTAACATGCGCAAAGGAAATTAAAGCCTACAACTGGCACAGTTAGGACAACATTGTGAAAACTGCTGTGAGCAATGCATGAAATACATGACTCTGCTGCCTCTCACTTCCTTGACATTCTTCATCAGGGTTGTGATGGAATAGCTCCTTCTTGTCTGCACAGAGGCACTGAACTGCTTGCTCTTGTGCAGTCACCCAAGTGTCACCGATAGGGAGGCTTGTAGGCAGACTTGAAGGTACAGCAATGGCCAGTGTTACATCAGAATGTCCGCCTCTTGAGCCAGATCACTCCCTTCATCCAGGGATCTCCTTACATCCAGCTCAGGCATCCATAAGGTGCTGTGAGGCAACAGCCTCAAGGCACCTCCTATGGGACAGCTGCAAGTGAAGGACTGTAACTGGAAGATGCAAACAGGTGTATCTGTAGGGGGTGAGCGTGAAGGCAAACATGCATTTTAACCTGTATCATACATGCCCCTTGCACCCCCTACTTAATTAACAATATTTAAATGTAAGGTTGACAGTGGGATATTACTGGACAGGAGGCTGCAGCTTTAAAGCCCTCCATCTCCTCAAGAAAATGCAAGTTTCAGCCACACACCATAATGAGCATAATCTGAAGTGTTTTGTTTCAATTAAACTGGAATGATTGCATAAGCAAACTGTTACCAGCATGTAATTTATGAGAAGTGCTCTCATAACCTCGGGTGATGCTAGCACTACAAAACTACAAATAAATAAATAGATAATGAATATATAACCCACCCTAATATAGAGGCACCCTTCCCCCTTCCTCTCTTATAATCCATGCTGTTCCTACAAGAACCATCTCCTGGGCACTCATGTGATCGACTGAGAGCTGAGGAGGTGGACAAACAGAACAACCTCTGTCGCGACTCACATGAGTCCAGACCCACTGAAAGACTTTAAACAGACTTCATTGTCAGTGAAATTGCTCTCCCTCCCTCGCAGCTCCACCATCAAGTGAGGCCTTTCCCCGAGCCCCTGCACTCTCGAGTGTTGGTGTTCGAGGCCCTCCTCCACCCACAGGTTTTATCTGCGCCTCATCCCTGGTGGTCCAGTGGACCTCTCGCTCCGCTCTTTCTCTCCGTTTTCACACGTTTTTCACTGATTTCAATTTCCCCCTTTTACTCTCCGTGTCCTTCGTCCGTTTTCACTCATTTTTCAATGATTTCAATCTCCCCCTTTCACTCCCCCTCTGTGTCTTTCCTGTTTTTATTAGGCTGGGCAGTAAATTCCATTCCACTTCCAGAATTTGCAGAATTTGGGTAATTTTGCTTTCTGTGGAGAACGGGGAATTGCCAAAAGTTCCGCGATCCGTAGCTTCGCGGAATTTTTTGCTTGTTTGCGTTTTCAAAATGCGTGTTCGTGAGATATTTCCCCCGAGCACACAAACAGCATTTGTGAATAGCAAAAAAGCATTATGAATGGGCGACACAAGCAACTCCGTGTGTTCGCAGAATTTCTGCTTGCTTGCGGATATTTTTTACAATTTCGAGGAGCTTTGCGTAGCTCGATTACACAAATTCCGCCCACCCCTTGTTTTTACTCATTTTTCACTGATTTAATCTCCCCCTCTCACGCTCCTTCTGTTTCTTTCCTCCACTTTTCTTGAAATTTTCACTGCCTTATTTCTGCTCTTTCCTCTCTTTTTGCCTTTTTCTGCCCGTTTTTCTATGCTGCTGCTGCCCCCGCGACCCCCCCAGCACGACCAACGTGACCGGCTGAATCCAGCTCCTCTCCCCGCTCTGGCCTCCCATCTGTCCAGCCCTCCCCAACCCCTACTTAATGGCGGTCGCTGCGTGGGTGTGCCACTGGCGTGCCAAATGCGTGCCAAAGGCAAGCCTGTGTGTGCCTGTCCGCAACCCGACCGCGACCAGTGCCAGGAACCTCTGGACCTCCGCAACGCTGATACTATGACCCAGTGGCACTCCACGCTCTCAACCCAGGATGGAACAACAACTGCAAGCTAGCATCACCAGCTGACACCCACGGACCCTTCAGCTGTCACCACTGCCAGCAGACCTGCAGCATCGCCAAGACCAAGGACCCGGCGCACTCCACCCGCAAGACCACAACCGAACCGAAGACCCTGCAATGCATCCTCCTCAATGTCTGATCCCTTCACAAACATACCACCGAAGTCTGGGACCTCCTGGACAGCACCACCCCCGAAACATGGACCAACTCCACCTCGGAACTGTACATCGTCATCGCCATTCCAGGAAGTACAGTCCCACCCGCCAGGGAGGAGGAATCAACATCACCCACAGATCCACCCCCCACCTGAGCACACTCCCCGACGAGCCCACAGACCTGATGGAACACCTTCACTTCAAGATACTGGCCAGCCCTACCACCAACCTCCGAGGAACCCTCATCTACCGACCCCCTGGACCCTGCAGATCTTTCGCCAACTCCATCATGGACATCATCTCCCCACATGCCATCGTGTCCACCAACTACACCCTACTCGGAGACCTCAACTTCCACCTCGAAACCAACTGAACCCCAGCACCACATTCCTCCTGGACAACCTCCACAACATTGGACTCCGACAGATCGTGACTGAACCCATTCAGTCAGCAGGACACACCCTTGACCTCCTCTTCACAACAGGAAATTCCATCACCTTTAGCCATACCACCGAACTCCCATGGACTGACCATTGATGAGTACACTTTACCTTCAGAACACCCACCATCATAGACACCAGCACCTGCTCCCACGAAGAAACTGGACCAGAATCACTGACAACCAGCTAACCTCATCACTCAGCAACTCCACCCTAACCATAGCGAAAAAAGACGACCCCAACACCGCAGCCGAGCCCTGCACAGATGGATCTCCGACAGCACCAACACCATAGCTCCCCTCAAAAAAACAACACCCATGCCAAGAAAACCAGATGGTTACCACCGAACTTCAACAGTCCCGACGCACTTGCCGCCGCCTCAAAATGACCTGGAGTAACACCAAATCCATAGACGCCCACAACAACTTCAGAGCCGCCACCAACAGCCACCACCAATGGGGAAAATAGTTATTGAAGACAGAATCTCCACTCACGCACACAACAGCAAAGAACTCTTCAGCATCATAAAGGAGTTCGCCCAACCCACCAGTGAGTCCACCGACATCCCTCCCTCACAAGACCTCTGTGACAAACTCAGCACCTTTTTCCACCACAAAATCAAGAGCATCTATGACAACTTCGACGAAGACAACCAACACACTGAACCCTCACCTACCACCCCGACTCCTTGAAGCCAGTGATCAATAACTAGACAGCCCTCACCACCAAAGACATACTGAAGACGATGAAGTCAATCTACTCCGGGGCCCCCATGGACCCCTGTCCCCACCACATTTTCAACAAAGCCGCCAGCACCATTTCACCCATGCTCTGCCACACCATCAGCCACTCCCTGGCAACTGCCTCGTTCCCCGACAACTGGAAAGACTCCGACGTCAACTCCCCCTTGAAGAAACCCTTGGTGGACCCCACCAACCTCAAAAACTACAGACCCATCTCCCTGCTCCCGTTCCCAGCGAAAGTCATCGAGAAAGCCATCAACGGCCAACTCACCACATTCATCGAAGAGCACAGCATCCTCAACTTCTCCCAATCCGGCTTCAGAAAAAACCACAGTAAGGAAACCCCCCTCCTCGCTCCAACAGATGACATCCGCACCCATCCTGGACAAAGGAGAAACAGCAGCCCTCATCCTCCTCGACCTCTCAGCGTCGCTCGACACAGTCTCTCACTGCACCCTAATACGCAGACTCCACGATGCAGGGATCCAAGACAAGGCCCTCGACTGGATCCGCTCCTTCCTCTTCGGCAGAACGCAGAGAGTCAGACACCCCCCTTTCCTCTCCAACCCTACACCAACCACCTGCGGAGTCCCCCAGGGGTCCTCCCTCAGCCCTACGCTCTTCAATGTCTACATGGCTCTGCTCGCCCCATCGTCAGAACCTACGGACTCAACATTGTGTCATACGCAGACAATACCCAACTCATCCTCTCCCTATCCAACAAACCTAATACCACCAGACACAACTTTTGAGAAGGCATGGAAGCATTGCCCAAATGGATGAAAAACAGATGCCTACAACTAAACACGAACAAAACAGAAGTACTCATCATGTGCCCAAACCCCAACACCTGGAACAACACCTGGTGGCCCCCCACTCTCGGAAGCCCGCCCACCCCCACGGACCATGCACGCAACCTGGGAATCATCCTGGACTCCAAGCTCAAAATGGACCGTCAGATCAACTCTGTCTCGTCCTCTTGCTTCCTCACCCTCCGCCTCCTATGTAAGACCTTCAAATGGATCCACTTAAAAACACAGAAAGACCGTCACTCACGCCCCGGTCACCAGCAGACTCGACTACGGCAACGCACTCTATGCGGAATAAACAAAAACCTCACCCGCAAGCTACAGAACATTCAGAACACAGCCACAAGACTGGTTCTCGACCTGCCAAGACACTGCCACATCTCCCAGCACCTGCACAGAATCTACTGGCTCCCCATCGAAGCTGGAGTCACCTTCAAGATGCTCACCCATGCCCACAAGGCCCTCCACGACACCGGACCAGCATACCTGAACAGCTGACTCAAATTCCACGAACCCCAGAGGACGTTATGATCAGCCCAGCTCTCCTACGCCGTGGTCCCCCACACCAGAAAGACCAGATCGGGAGGCCGCTCCTTCCCATTCCTCGCGGCCAGAGCCTGGAACACCCTTCCGCTCCACCTCAGACAGACAACATCGCTCCCCATCTTCGCAAGAAACCTCAAAACCTGGCTCTCTGACAGCCCCCCCTTGATGGACTGGAACCTACTAACCCCCAGCGCCTTGAGACCCTTACCTGTGAGTAGTCACGCTTAACAAATGTCTGATTGATTGATTGGAGATTGTGCCTAAAAGGAAACATAAATTCGCTTTGTATTGGTTTCAGAAAAAAGAATTTCTAAGGCATGTCATATAAGTAAGCTTCTTCTTACCTGCAGGTGCCTGTAGAGCCCAGTGATGGTTGCCATAGCAGCAGATGTGGTTGATAACATGTCACCAATGACAGCAGCCAGGACCCCTCTCGACCGACATCTGTAGTTAGGGACTAGGACCGAATCTTCTCTTCCTGATAATAACCCCATTGTGCTTAGGGTCACTTGGGCCACGTTGAGAAATGAATTAAAGGCCTCAAAGCCCAGGGTGATGTTGGGTAAAAGGTCAGGATTCTTGTTAATCTCCTCAATGGCAAAAACAAAGGCGAAGAAATGTCGAAAGTAACGGCTGGTAAGGCTGCAAGGAAAATACATTACTTTGAGTTACTTATTATGCAGGTGGCTTTTGAAGACAATATTCTCTATTTTATAGAGTTGCTATTTTTGAAATAAAAATCAACCTCACTCTTCATTATCCCTTTTATCCCCTTGTGATTAGGACTCTGTAAACACCCTTGGGGGTTCCACAAGGATCTACCCCCTCCATCTCTTTTAAATTCTATCTGGAACCTCTTCTTGATTTCTTTAACTCATAGAGTCTCCCTTCCCATCAATATGCAGATGATATGTAGATTTATATAAGACTTAACAAACCAACTTCTTTGACCGGATCAAAGACTACATAATGCTGAGCGTCCTGACAGTATCTGAAACTGGATTAAAATACAACTGACCTTTTGATTTCATTAGCTGGGGCCCTGAAAAAACACAACTAAAGAGCGGTGGTTTCTCATCAAGGGCATCAGAGTTCTGTTCCTTTTACTTTTGCCTCCATTGCCAAAAAGCAAAGTTGTTGTTACATACGTTAAAATTCGATGCAGCACTTTTTCTTGCTTCGGTACATGCTGGTCAATTATGCATGCAAAACCATACCTATTTGCTATCTGTTTCGAAACTACTAATATTACTCAAGAATAACTATAGACTCGTGAGCTATGCACAGGAGGGGAGGGACTCTGTAGTTAGATAGTCATCATGGCTACGCGCTCACCGGGGTAATGATACCTCTGAGGTATTACACAGGTGAGCGTGAAGCTTACATTGATAGTCACGTAATATTAATTTATGCTTGAGTGGACTAGGGATCTTTCATGGCCCTGACGAGAAAGCCAAGGGGATGGCTTTCGAAACATGTTGACCTACAAGGTGATATCTCATTACAATAGATCACCTCCATTTCCCTTTTTAGTGCTACCAGCTATGGAAAGCAATAAATAATTTTTTCTACTAGCCAGATAACTTTTAACTAGCACCACTAATCCTTTTGACCCTAACTCTCTCACATCTGCACCACACATGGGGCATCATGTAGGTAAATAAAATTTACCGATTCTTAAATACCGAACCGTACCGAATCGGTATTTAAGAATCGGTAAGTTATATGTAGGTAACAAATCGGTAATATTTACCGAATCGGTAACATTCGGTATTCAAGAATCGGAATTTACCGATTCGGTAAATTCCGCGGTGGTATTTACGAATCGGTAAATACCGCGGTGGTATGTACCGAATCGGTAAATACCGAGGTGGTATTTACCGATTCGGTAAATTCCCATTTAAATACCAAATCGGAAAATACCGAATCGGAAAAACAAAATCACATGACTGTTTGAAACAGCCAATCCTGTGCAACCAAACCCCACCCAAGTAGGAAGTGTCCACACCCAGGCAGGTGCACTCAATCAACAGACTCAGGAGAGGCTGGGAGTGCAGAGGAGAGGCAGGGAGCCAGTGCCTGATTGTTGAGATCAAACTTCACTATGTCCAGCCAGAGGACAGGAGGGGAAAGGAGGCGCAAGGTGAAATTCAGCCCCAAGGAACTCCAGGTGCTAGTGGAGGAGTTGGTGAAGCAGCACTAGAAGCTTTTTG
Source organism: Triturus cristatus (assembly GCF_964204655.1). Classification (NCBI taxonomy): domain Eukaryota; kingdom Metazoa; phylum Chordata; class Amphibia; order Caudata; family Salamandridae; genus Triturus; species Triturus cristatus. The sequence continues at coordinate 25,990,738 of NC_140593.1, read as the reverse complement.
GGAGGCAATCCCTGCAAGTGGCAGAGTGTGAGAAACGCACTATTTGGCTGGCAATCCAGGCGCAGGTAAATGCTGTGGGAGTGACCCACAGGGACATTGACGTACTTAAAAAACGCTGGTACGACCTGCGCATCGTGACTAAGAGGACGATGGGGGACATCCAGAAGGAGGCCAGCCTGACAGGAGGTGGAAGTAACAGGGCACCTGCCCTCACCGAACTGGAGGAGCTGGTGCAGTCGACAATCGAGCCCGAGAGTGTCGTGGGCCTTGGGGATGCCGACAGCTCTGCCAGAGCCGCCACCCAACAAGGTAAGAGGAATGCACAGCAATGTAGCCCCCCCTACCCCTATCCCACATCCCCCATTGTGAAATGAGTATCCCACTCCAGTCCATGTGTTACTGCAGACAGGCAATGCATTATGGGAGATGTAGTCAGGGATCCCCCACCATGAACAGAATAGCACAGAACAATGATGCATGGTACACACATTAGCCTAAAGCAGACAGAGGACAATGTGAGAGTGTTACATCAATTTATTGTCATGCTTGCAATGCATGCCTTCAGGTACACTGAGCTGATGTTGCATTTCTGTCCACAGACGTAACATCGTGCAGGACTGCACATGGCACAGGAGAGAGGGCACACCGTCAAGCCAGTTCAGCTACGGCCACCACAAGTTCTGGCCAGAGATCGTTGCCACAGCCAGCATCCCCAGTACCTGAGCCAGCATCCCCAGTACCTGAGCCTGCATCCCCAGTACCTGAGCCAGCATCACCAGTACCTGAGCCAGCATCCCCAGTACCTGAGCCAGCATCACCACTCATGCTGGAGTCACCGGCCACATCACCGCCTGCAATAGTGAGGTCGAGGAGGCATGCTGCTGCCAGGCTGCACGTGTTACTCACATCATCTGATGACAGCAGGGGCCCGGAGCCAAATACTATGCCCCAGGATGGGAGACATACCACTGTGCCCTCCACCTCACAGGGAGAAGACACGGGTGCAGGACGGCGCCGCAGGTCACGTGAGCAAAGTCCACCACCAATCGATCACAGCCATGGGGTCTTTGGGGGCCTGGAGGCCAACATGTTAAAACAACAGCGCCTGCAAAGAAAGGCAGTCATTTCAGTACAGCGGCATGTGCGGGGACTGAGAACCACATTCAGACACATGGACAGGAACATCTGCGCAATGGCGGCGGGGATTACTGACATGGCAGCGGGCCTGCGGGACGTGTCACAGTCCATGCAGCTGTTGTGCAGCAAGTTGGACGCAGATAGAGCTGCAAGGCGCCGGGAACGGCAGAGGGGAGACAGGCACACCAGGGCACTCAACCGCCTTGCAACTGCAACATCACTACTCTGCCGGCGCTCAGTGAACATGCAGGAGGGCCTGACACGCTGCAGCAGCGACGTCACTAGGGGGATGGTGCAGGTCACCAGTGCCCTGGAGGTCCTATTGACCAGTCAGGCGGCCACAAGTGGTGCAGGAGATGCTGCTGAAAGCATGGACACCAGCAGCAGGAGCAGCATCACACCCCCCATCCCAGAAACACGCAGGAGCAGCAGGCGGCATGGGGCTGGCACCAGTGAGGAGGCTGAATCCGTGCCATACCACAATGTAGCGTGTGGCCGCAAACTTTGATGCTGCACCGCGTAGCAATAGACTATTGGGTGACGTAACCCTGGACTTCACACTTGTGAATGAGCAATGTTGCCAGAATTGCATTATCCTTGTTTAGTGGCGTAGTGGCGCATTATTAAACTACGTCATTACAGACAACAACTGACTGTGTCCCCTTACTTACTCAGAAATAGTTGCATGTGATCTCTGCCCGTCTCTCTCTCCCATCTGTTGCTGTTGGCACTCCAGCAGCGTTGTGCTCTGGCTGACTTGATTCATCATCATTGTCCTCAAAATCTATTAGTTCCACCTCTGTACCTCTCTTTGTGGCAAGGTTGTGCAGCATTGCACAAGTGGCAATGATCTTGCAACAGATGATGGGTGTGTACTGGCGTGCACCTCCGCTTTTATGGAGGCAGCGGAACCTGCTCTTCAACAGTCCGAACGTGCGCTCCACCACATTTCGTGTATATTTGTGGGCCACATTATATCGTCTCTCACTCTGGGTTGATGGGTGTAGGTAGGGAGTCAGGATGAATGACCGCACGGCATATGCACTGTTGTTGAAAATTGAAACAACAATGTGATTAAGCATTTACTAAAGACATGGATTCCCCTTACTTTAGGACCGAGTTTCTTCCGTTATGTTGACTAAGGTCTGGACTCCATTTTGTATTGTCATGTTTCCACGTGCTCAGCACGAGAAGAGTCCTATCTTCGTGTTAGTTGCTCTTGCAATCTGCCTAGTAACAGTCTATAAATAGCTCCTTTGTCCGTCTGGCGCATGTCCAGACTTGACCACATCTGTTATCAGTTAGTCCTCGCTTGACCATGTTTTCGCGGGCTTAGAGATGTGTTAACTCCGCCCACATATTGATTCTGTATCGAAAATGTCCATAAAAGGTAATACTTTTCGCCTCATGTTGTATCCACCCACTTATGAGCCCCTCTGTTGTGTATAAAAGGGGACCGTGTACGCAAGTTCTTTGTACTACTCTATGCAATACTGAAGGGTATTGTATGGGTTCTAGGACCACCCTTAAGGGTTAATAAACTTTGTCTTTGTACTTTGCAGTTTCCGTGCCAACTTCCTTGTAGATTCCATTACAGGAGAGCGAACCCTTGTGTCCTGCGGGCCTAGCTGGGGCCTGTATTCATCAATTGGCGCCCAATGTGGGGCTCATCGGCGACTCGGATGCTCGAAGGACTGGTCGTGACGAAGGTGAGGAATTTGGCCGGGGATGTGATCACTGCCAGAGGCATTTTAGTCCTGGCATCCTGAGATTTTCTTCCTTCCCTTCCGAACTGACCATCTGGGTGGCGCCGGTCCTCGACTGAGACCTCTTCTGTCGGTTTTGCCGTGACAGCCGTTTGGGCGAATTTTGGAGCTTGGCAGTTGGAATCTGGACACTCTTGATTGGTAAGAACCGTTGTACGGTACTTGCTCCGAGTTTTTGAAGCCTGGGTTGGCCATTTGAGTTTGATTTGTGATGACCGGTCATATCTTGTATTGATTACTGTGAGAATATATGCGTTGCAACACATATAGGCAGGTAATGTGGAGATATTTCTCCGGAGCTGTGTAAATTTGAACGGCGCAAAGTTTAAGTGCCATTTTTTTGATAATACTGCATATTTTGCATTATTTTTGAGCATGCCTGCTTTTAGCGCACTCCGTAAGTGGTGCTGCTGCTTTGGAAACCGGTTAAACCTCGAGGAATCTGCTCCAGCCCCCCCAGAGGGGACTCCTAATAGGGATATGTATGTGAAGCATGGTCTTTCCTCTATAATGTACAGCACAGTGTGGAGGAAATACACCAAAAAGGATCCTGAGTTGCGCTGGCCTTTGTATGGATCATTTGATATGCGTAAGATTGAGTATGTGGAGCAGTGTATGTGTAAACGGCGTGCTCGTCAAGATATGTTTCAGTGTGTGCGATTATGGGTGAAGGAAGTGTGTGAGCGAGAAAAACGTGAGAAAGCGCTGTTTGATAAAGAGCAACGGAAGAATGATCATGTGCGAGCACAGGAGGCGAAGCGTCGGGAGGAAAGAGAACAGACGGAGAGACAAGAGAAAGAGCGTAGGCTGCAAGTGTCGGGTCAATATGCTGTTCGGCAGCCTCTTTATCCTGTCCTTACTAATCTTGAAGATGATTTTTACTTATTAGATCGCTCTCCGCCTCCTTACGTTGGCGCGTCTGCTCCGAGGTGACAGGATTCTGGATCGGTTTCGGGTAAGGTAGACACGCGGTCCATGTTATCAGTTGACCGAATGAGTGAGCTTCGGCAACTTTCCTTTCGCGCACTTAAGGGCAAACTATCCCTTACTGAATTGTTGGACTCTTGGGAAAAGCGGCAGGATAGAGAGAAGTTGTATTTTCTGGAACACTTTTCTGATGAAGTGATTACTGTCTTTCGGAAATGTTCCAACGTTTTTGAGCCTGATGATGTGGTATTAGATGCTAAAGCATTACGTAACGGTGTTTTTTCTCCCTCTAAGGCGCCTGATGCAGCTCGACGGCTGTTTGCATTACGGGACGCGGTGAGTGACCTTAAAGAGAGAGCGCGCCTAAGAGCAGAGGAGGATAAGCAGTCGGATTCACGTGTCGGCGATGATCAACCATCTACCTCCCACCCAGATAAGAGCGAACTAGTGCATGCTAAACCCATGCGAGAGGCGGCACCTTTGTATGTTCCTCCTAAAGGAGCGGGAACTAGTTCGGATATTACTTCTGCCGATGCTAAGGGATATTTTCTGTATAATTGGGTTTATACTCCCTGGCATAGGGCTGATGTTATGGCATTAAAGAATGCATTGCCTGACCCCCGCAAGAATCCAGCGGCCTTTTACGAAGAAGTCGAAGGGGCCTTGAATTCTTGTACTATGACCTTAGCAGATATAGATCTGTTCTTTGGGCTTATCTTACCACCGGATATGTGGCGATCTGTGCGGAAGGTGGATGATCAAGCCGTTTTTAAGGCTAAGTGGTCGGAGATTGAGGATGAGGATAGGGAGAGGAAACCCGCGAAAAAACCGCCTCAGATTATCTTAGATCTCCCCGCTGCTATTTTGACCAAGTTGAAAACAATTATTCCCCCTAAAAAAATTGACTGGAACATGTTAGCCTCGTGTAAACAGAAGGCTGATGAATCAGTTGCAGATTTCTTTACGGGCTTTGAGGAGACATTTCATGATTTTAGTGGTCAGTCACTTACGGATGATACGGGTCGACACCTTTTTGCTGATAAATATGTGGCGAATTTATTTCCGGAAATAGCAGCTCGTTTAAAAGCGAGTGAAAGTTCTTGGTCCACCACGTCTCCGACATCCCTCCTGACTATAGCTCAGTATTATGAGCGTCAGGAACAAGAAGCGAAGGGGCAGGAGGAGAAGAAATCGAAAGATTTAAAAACGAAGGTGATGTTAGCGCAAGTGTATGGTCCGCCTCGTCGGGGTGTCGATAAAGGTAGGGGAGGATTCTATGGTCCCCCTTCGGGTCGATAAGATGTAAATAGGAATCAATGTGCGTATTGTAAACAATTGGGTCATTGGGCCAGGGATTGTCCGGCGTTGTATGTATCTCGTCAGGGGCGTAATCAAGGTCCACCGAGAGGTAGAGGGGGTTTCTCGAATTTCAGAGGGAATTCTTATGATCGTGCTCGTTTTGAACCTACCGTGCAGCAGCGAGATAGACCTAATGTATTTGATCGGCAGCACCAGTATCAAGTGTCAGGGACTGACCGCTCTGGGTACCATGATTCGCAGCATGCATAGGAATGCGTTGGATGGGGGTTAGAATCAGTTGAAGTGCCGGTTGATCAGAAGGGTCCTTATGTCTCAGCGAAGGTTTTGGGTTCTACTGATCGGTTCCTAGTTGATACAGGAGCGACTCGTAGTGCGCTGTCCAAACAATTGGTTCCGAGGGCTCCCCCATCTGGCTTAATGGTTACATCGGTAGGGTTTGATGGTACACTCTCTCGAAGCCCTCTTTCTCGACCCCTTGCATTCCATGTTGATCCCTTTTCTGCACCCTGTCCGTTTTTGCTTGCCCCGAATACGCCTGACAACATTATGGGTCTTGATATGCTCAAGCATTTCAGAGCTACGATCCGCTGCTCCCCCGCTGGAGTACGTGTGATATTAAACGATAATCACCCTCTGACAGAACGGATGTGTGGGGTTGCAGAGGATACTGTGTTAGCTTCTCTCCCTCGTACTTTGTGGGCCACTTCGGATACTGATGTGGGACAGATGGTGATCCCGCCAGTCCATATTAGTGTCCAGGAGGGTGCGGTGTTACCACGCCTCCCTCAATATCGTATTTCCCAGGAGGGGGAGGAGGCCCTTATACAGATTGTGCAGGATTTGATTCAGGTTGGAGTAGTGGAGGAAGTCCCCTACAACGTCTGCAACAGTCCTATTTTACCCATCTTGAAGAAAGATACGGATGCCAAAGTTTATCGGTTCATCATTGATTTGAGGGAAGTGAACAAGATCGTGATACCTCAGTATCCAGTGGTTTCTGATATCATGACGTTACTTACTCTGGTCCCGCCAACGGCGACCACGTTTTCGGTTATTGATTTGAAAAATGCCTTCTTTTCGATCCCTATTCATCCTGATAGCCGATACCTTTTTGGTTTCACTCTGAATAATAGGTCTTATCGATTTTGTAGAGTCCCTCAGGGCTACACAGAAAGCCCTAGCATCTACAGTCAAGCATTGAAAAGGCAATTGGATTCCTTTGTTCTGCCCGAGGGTGTCGCCCTTATACAATATGTCGATGACATCTTGTTGGCGGCTGACACTCCTGAACTGTGTGAGAAGAGTACGTTATCCTTGCTTTCCTTTTTGGCATCTCACAATCACAAAGTGTCGAGGAAGAAATTGCAATTCTGTAGACCAAAGGTGACTTATTTGGGTCACCTTTTGTCTAAGGAGGGGCGTGCACTCACACCAGATCGTATTCAAGCAATTTTGGACACGCCAGTGCCTTCCACACAGAAGGACGTGCGTGCATTTTTGGGTCTTGTTTCTTTTTGTAGGCAATGGATATTAGGGTTTTCACACATAGCTAAGCCATTATTAGCTCTTTTGACAAAAGACACGCCTATTCCTCTTCCCTGGTCAAATGAGTGTGAAACTGCCTTCCAGCAATTGCGACAGGCCCTTTGTTCAGCACCAGTGTTAGGGACCCCTGATTATGCAAAACCCTTTTCACTGTATGTGCATGAGAAAGATGGATGTGCATTATCAGTTTTAGTGCAGATGCACGGCGGCAAGCAGCGCCCTTGTGCATATTCTTCGGCTGTACTTGATCCTGTTGCCCGAGCATTGCCTGGTTGTTTTCGCTCGGTTGCGGCGACAGCTGTGTCAATACGCCAAAGCGAGGGAATTGTGTTATCTCACAAACTATTGGTATTAGTCCCCCATGCTGTTGATGCCCTGCTTAATCAGACAAAAATGCAGCATTTGACCAGTGCCCGTTTAACGGGATATGAGTTGACGCTTTTGGCTCCTCATATTACGTTAAAGAGGTGTGTAACGTTAAATCCGGCCACATTGTTGCCGTTCCCGGAAACTCAGTCTGAAGCACGAAAAGCACACAATTGTATTCTGGTGACTGAGGAACAGACAAAGGGTCGTATTGATCTCCAGGATACGCCCTTTCCAGAGGTAGATGGAGAACTGTGGGTGGACGGATCATGCCTGAAGCTACCAGATGGTACGACTTCAGCAGCGTATGCAATTACCACACTGCAAACAATAGTGGAGACAGCACGCATACCACAGAAATCAGCTCAAGCAGCGGAACTGATAGCATTAACACGAGCATGTGAGCTCAGTACAGGATTGTGTGTGAATGTTTATACAGATAGCCACTATGCCTTCGGAGTAGCGCACGATTTTGGCCTACTCTGGAAGGGGAGAGGGTTTCTAACGTCGCATGGAGTACAGATAATGCATGGAGAGTTAGTTCACAACCTTTTGACTGCATTAACATATCCGAAGAAGATTGCTATAATTAAATGTAGTGCCCATAAGAAAGTGGTTGATAAAGTTGGAGAAGGGAATGCTTTGGCAGACCGGGTGGCACGGGAGACTGCGATGCAGCCTGGTGCTACTGCCATGTACGTAATGAAGTCGCAGGTAGAAAGATGGCACGATGCAAGGAGAGAAGTGCTGGAAATACAGAGGACCGCTTCTGATAAAGAACGGGAGCAATGGTCTAATGATGGAGAATTGGATGATGAGGGTTGTTGGAGAAATAAGCAGATGGATAGATGGAAGTTACCCACAGCTTTTGTACAACCTATGGTCCAGATGGCGCATGGGCTAGCACATGTTGGAGCTTCCGCAATTGTAAAACTGCTTACTCAAGTCTGGGAGCATCCAGAGATTGCTAGCACGGCAAAGAGGGTAGTGCAGACCTGTATGATTTGCCTGAGGTATAACCCAGGAAAGGGTACTCGAACTCCAGCAGGAGGATATGCGACACCTACTGCACCCTTTGAGGTTTTGCAGATGGATTACATCCAGCTTGAACGCTGTAACAATTTGAAGTATGTTTTAGTGGTGGTTTGTGCCTTCAGCAAATGGGTTGAGGCATACCCTACGAAAGACAATACTGCAATGACTACAGCCAAGATGTTATTGAAGGAGTTCTTCCCTCGATACGGGGTTTGCAGATTGTTGTGGAGTGATAACGGACCTCACTTTATAGCGGACGTTATAAAGTATGTCCTGAAGGGTCTAGGCATCACCCAGAAGTTCCATGCAGTATTACACCCACAGTCTGCAGGACTGGTTGAGAAGTATAATGGTACGCTGAAGCTCAAGATCGCTAAAATCCAAGCTTCGACTTCTTTGACTTGGCCAGATGCTTTACCGCTGGCATTATTGTCAATTAGATCGATACCACATTCTCGAACCGGTCTCACGCCTTATGAGATCGTCTTTGGACGCCCAATGAATATTTGGGGTCCACCAAGGCCTAAATCTGTGTGTGATATACCTTGTGTAATGATGAATGATTATCTGGCACAGTTAACGGATAATTTGGTTTCTATTCATCAACAGGTCCGAGAGGTGCTCCCTGATCGGTCCACAGGCGAAGGTCATAATCTCCGACCTGGAGATTATGTTATGCTGAAGATTTTTGAAAGGACGAACAGCTTGGAGCCAAGATGGGTTGGTCCTGAGCAAGTCCTACTTGCAACGAGGACGGATGTGCGGGTTTCCAATCAAAAGAACTGGATCCATTCCCTGCACTGTCGCAAAGTGCCGCCCGGATTGGTGAAGCCTGCTGTATTGACCGACCATCGAGAAATTCTGACTGCAGAGAAAGGCCGCGCTGTGGAGCCGAACAAAACTGAGGGGCTCTTTCCGGACCAAGCGATTCCTGGAGGAAGAAGATATCACCGCAGACCGAGGAAGTGACTGCTGTATCCAAAGTTGTCAGAACGGCCCTTAGGTTAGTGAAACGGAGAGCCGATGTGGCAAGGGGGGGGGATCAGCCCTGCATTAGTGTAGCGATACCCGTCTTGGCCCGCTGGTGAAGAAATCAACCGCTGCCTAAGGGGAAGAGTTCTGACAACCTTTTAGTTTCAGGAAGATATTGATTTTTCATTCTAAAATGGAGAAGAGGAAGATTCTTTGCGCAACAGGTTTTATTATTACAGTAGCTATTGTTGGGATAACCACATGGTTTGTTGAGGATGTGACTCCTGCCCGTGAGTTGCTTGTTTTGACCACCCCAGTGCCTGAGGAGCACTACTTTTATACCCTTCCGTATCAAGAATTGAAGCATCGCCAATCTTATTTGAATAACACTTTCATCCAGATGTTGCATCATACCCATGTTGCCACTAATGCTACGAACTGTTTGATATGTGGCATGATGCCAGCTCACCAGAAGAAAGGAGGAACTCTGTTCATACCTCTTCCTTTTTCTCATAATGGCTCTTGTAGAGCATGGTACACTTTGCTTTTTGCCACACGGAAACCTACAGTGGGACGATTACTCTTCAGACTTAATAGGGAATGTCATCAAGATAAAGATGGTTATCCACAAGCGAATGGGACAATTTGGGAATGGGAAGAGTATCGACCAGACAATGAATCGATTCCTTATATTTTCACGAACACTAGAGACACTGTGGGGAAGGACCGATTCGTGATTCAAGTGGCACAAGCTCAAGCGGACCTGTGCGTCCAGAGTGTGGGTTATATTCCTGTTGGTGTTAGTGACTGTATCACTACCTTGAACATTGACGGGTTGAATAATAGTACCTTTTTAGCATCCCATAATACATACTTCGTATGTGGGAATAAAGGTTATTATCGTTTGCCAGCCGGTTGGTCTGGTGTATGTTATGTAGCATTCCTATTACCCCCTGTATTCTTGGCACCGGCATTTTATCATAAAGATTTGAAGTTGTTGAATAATGTGACTGTAAATAAGTATAAACGTACTCTATCTATTGATGATGTCGACCAAACTGATACTAGTTTGCAACAGTATATTGATTTTAACCTAGGATTGTTTTTCTTTGTTGGAGCTGCCCTCAATAGTAGGAAAGTTCGAAGATTAACAAGAGTTGCAGAGGCTGTGACAAATCAAACCGCTGCTGCTCTTGGGAATCTTACGGAAGAATTACAAATTACTAGAATTGTTGCATTACAGAATCGTATGGTGTTAGATGTTATGTTAGCTGACCGAGGTGGAGCATGTAAAATTATCGGAAGTATTTGTTGTGTGTTCATCCCTGACCACACGCCGTCAGTCTATAATGCTATCAACAGGTTGCATAAAATTGCAGCTGAAATCCATACAGAAAACGGCACTTGGACTTTTTCTGGATGGTTTTGGGCATTGATCACCACATGGGGGTGGAAGGTTTTAACTGGTCTTTGCATTATCGTGGCAGTTCTGTTTTCTTGTTGCATTTGTGTCCAATGTGGTCCTTTACTCTGTTCCCTATGCATGTCATTCTGTATTCCTGATAAGAAAGCTATTGCCAATGTCACTTATCAGAAACATTTAACTAAAGAAATGGAAGAAATGATGAAAATTGACATATATGATGATTATTCTAATAGACCGGATGTCTTCAGTAAATGCTTAAAGGGTCGTCTGTTGAAAATTGAAACAACGATGTGATTAAGCATTTACTAAAGACATGGATTCCCCTTACTTTAGGACCGAGTTTCTTCCGTTATGTTGACTAAGGTCTGGACTCCATTTTGTATTGTCATGTTTCCACGTGCTCAGCACGAGAAGAGTCCTATCTTCGTGTTAGTTGCTCTTGCAATCTGCCTAGTAACAGTCTATAAATAGCTCCTTTGTCCGTCTGGCGCATGTCCAGACTTGACCACATCTGTTATCAGTTAGTCCTCGCTTGACCATGTTTTCGCGGGCTTAGAGATGTGTTAACTCCGCCCACATATTGATTCTGTATCGAAAATGTCCATAAAAGGTAATACTTTTCGCCTCATGTTGTATCCACCCACTTATGAGCCCCTCTGTTGTGTATAAAAGGGGACCGTGTACGCAAGTTCTTTGTACTACTGTATGCAATACTGAAAGGGTATTGTATGGGTTGTAGGACCACCCTTAAGGGTTAATAAACTTTGTCTTTGTACTTTGCAGTTTCCGTGCCAACTTCCTTGTAGATTCCATTACAGGAGAGCGAACCCTTGTGTCCTGCGGGCCTAGCTGGGGCCTGTATTCATCACTGTCGCCTAGGTGAGTTAAAGGGAACCATCAGTCACATGCCTCAATACACTATGATTTGCACTAAGTATTAGGGAGCGTGACTGAGACTTACCTAGCAGGTATCCTTCTCCAAATTCTCCGGCAAGCAGTCGTATGTAGATCCCACTGTTCTGGAAGATGTAGGAGTCGTGGGTGCTCCCAGGAAACTTCGCAACAATGTCAGTGATGATGTTCCCTGCATCGCAGATTACCTGCACATTGATGGAGTGGGTGGACTTTCTGTTCCTGTAGATGTGCTCAGTGGCAGCTGGTGGGCAGATTGGGATGTGTGTGCCATCAATACAGCCGATGACATGGGGGAACTGTGCCATGTGATAAAAGTCAGTTTTAGTTTTCTGCAGTTCAGCCTGTGTGTTTGGGAAGCTGATGTAGTGGTGCATTCTCTGCATCATGGCATTCAGGAACTTCCTGAAGAAACAGGACAGGCAACTCTGGGATACACCGCCCACCGCAGCTATCACCACCTGGTAACTTCCAGAAGCAAGTAGATGTAGGCTGCAGAGAACCTGCACATGTGGTGGTATGGCATGCGCCCTTCTTGTTGGCTGGTCCAGGAGTGGGTGCAGGTCCCTTATCAGGTCCATGATGGTTTGTGGGTGTAGCCTATACCTTTCATGTATCTCAGCCTCAGTCAGTTGGAAGAGTGTGATGCGCTGTCTGTATATGCGTTCCTCCCGTCTCCATATCCTCAGACCTGCTGCCTGTAGACGTAGGCGCCTTGCAATGACATACAGAGCGGCCATGTTGTCCACGCTGATGCATTTTGGGATTTATTTTATGCACTGTTGATGATTACCACCTGCTTTCAATCTGTGTTAATTACCGACTCTTAATTACCGAATTTCATGGATTTCTAAATTACCAAATTTACCTACATGTCTTTTTCCGTTTTACCACTTCATATTTACCACTTCATATTTCCCGAATCGGAAAATATGTATTCGGTAAATATGAATCGGTATTTTAGAAATCGGTAAATATGAATCGGTATTTACCGCTTCATATTTACCGAATTTTGGTTTTTGGCCTCCTACATCTCACTTGACTAAATACCGGTCGGTAACGGGAAATTTACCGAATTGTGGCCGTTACCGACCGGTATTTGGCTACCTACATGAGGCCCATAGTCTTTTCACAAAAAGTGCTCCCGCGTCTCCGTTGGTTGCAGCATGCCCCGTCCCGCAGCAGGACGGGAAGAACCTGATGATGAAGCATGACACCGAATGAGCATTTGGTGTGTGAGGGTTATCAAAAAAACACATAGTGTTTCCCTGGTCAATTCATTGGGTTACACTCATTCCAACCATCCATCTATATAAGAGTTTCAGATTCGGAAGGATACATTAACGTTAGTAGTAAAAGGTAGAATCTTTTTGGTTGTTTTACATTTTTTGTCTGCTCATATAATCCAACTACTATGAAGCTACTTGGCTAATGCACACACAATTGCCTGTTTTGTTTCAGCAGGCAGCAACCTAAGAGCAATGAAACAGTGTCTCACGGCAAGATTGGTGTGAGCCAACTACTCCCTGGGCGTGGGTAGCCCATGCTAAAAAGAAATGGTACAAAAAGAACTCACCTTCCTGTAGGCAGCTCGGGAACGTAGTGCCGCAGTTCGCGGCAACCTTCCATTCTCGACAAACATCAGCACACAGAGAGTGAAAAAGTGAAATTGGATTAATAATTTCCTAGCTGTCCTAGCTATTTGTGCAGAGATAAGATCCAACAATACTCTAGACTTAGGGGCTTATTTACAAGCCCCTTGTGCCACTTTTGTGTCACTTTTCCCATGTTACAAATGATGCAAAATTGGCGCAAGGGCCCTGTAAATCTGCCCCTTACAGTTTAACTCGTGGTCCATGACATCGATGGTGAGGCGGCTACGCTTGTGTCACACACCCCTGCTCGTCATACACAAGCCCAATACAGATTTCTTCAATCAAGCCTTCGTGCCCCAAAGGTTTATAAGCAGGAAATGCTTGACTTAAGAAAGTATAGCCTTATCCCTTGGAAGGCTTGAAAGTGGCTAATCAGAGCTGGAGCGGACCTCAGTCTTTGCCTATGAGTGATTGGTCTAAACCTAGCTTTCTTTGTTATTGCCTTTACTCCTGTGTCCAAAAGTGTGAGTGCTCACACGGAGGTTTAGGGGTGATCTCAGAACGTTTTTTCTCTGGTTGCCAGGGGTGCAAGCCTTATATGGCCCCATAGTTCGGCCCCATACAGAGCGCATGATCCTGCTTTTGACTGATATATGTTTAAAGCAGGTGAAACCTGCCGAGTTTAAGAAATATGGTAACATTTTAACACCCTTGAAGCATGATGGGTCAAATGACTCTCTAACCTGGGGGATCCAGGACATGTGGATGGAACCTAATACCCAGATATTCACATTTGGAGACCCTTTCCAAACTGGCGACTTCTAAACTAATCAGTCTCTGAAAGATCTGTGAGGATTAAGGGCCATACACTTTGTTTGGCTCAGGTTGATTAGAAGGCCTTTATCCTTACAAACGTCAGCAAATTGATTCATCAAAGCCTGTAAACCCCTTGGGGAGCTTGATACTAACAAGGTATCTTCAGCAAATAACATATTCAGTGTTCTACACCCAACTAACAGCGGCTCATCACCCCTACATTGCCCCATAGAGGCCACAGCATCATTCACGTATAGAGCAAAGGGGGTAGGAGCTAATCCACAGCCCTCGTCTGACCCTAATCGGACCTGTGCGCTCTCCTTGTTGCCCCCATCGCACTTGTGCACAGGTATCCGAGTGCAGACACATTCAGGTGTCAAGAGGTGGTGCAGGCGTCCCCTTGGCTCAGGAACCTCTGTCAAAAGCTGTTTTTACATCTATGAAGATGACATAAAGATGCTCCTTCTGAACCCTGCCTGGAGCTGAGAAAGGGTGCCCACCTCTTCAATCCAAGTTTCAAGGGAGAAAAGGATTTGCGTTGTAAATATTTTTTGGGAGGAGTCTGACAGGCTAATTGGCCTGTAGTTGAGTGGAATGTCCTTCGGGCCCTTCTTATGGATGGGGACTATTTCAGTCACTTGCCAAAATTGTGGAATCTGTGGGCCCCCAAATGTGCCTGACAAAGTTTATTCACATACTTCGACTATTTGTCGATAAGTGCAATGAAGAGATCCCCGGGGATTCTGTCCAGTCCGTAGCTTTCTCAGGGATAAGACTCCTAGTTGTCTGAACGTTTATAGTGAGGTACAATTATGGGCCAGGCCTCTTTTAACTGCATAAATCCAGGGTGTGGAAATCTGCCTCCCCTACTCTATCATAGAGTGATGTAAAATCTTTCCACTAGGTGTGGCGCAGGATATGGTTGGACATGACGGTTCGTGCAGGTCATCTACCTTTGGCCACTAACTTCCAAAATATTCTGAAGTCAGTGGACTTAACTACATCAGAAATAGGATCCCATAAATAGGAATCCACAAACTACAGCGCCTCTGCTGCACTGCTTTATACTGCATCCATCTGATCACAGTTTCCACTTTTTAAAGCAGAGTGGAGTTTCCTTTTGGCAATCCTTGTTGAATCAAGAGTCATTAGCTGTGGATTAGGGGCAAGCCCTCCTATAATAGGACTAGAAATGGTTGCTAACCAAGAAACATAAATCCTTATGTATGGTGTGGATGCCCTGGTTTCTTGTGACTGAGTCAAAGACATTATCTATGCTCTCCAAGTCAATCATGAAGGCCCTGTTTATACTGTTTAGGCTCTCGGGATGGATAACAACTTAGAACTATCTGTTGTTGGCATGGCCAAAGTCCCTACTAAGGGATGAAGGAGGGGGCTAATGGTGAAGTGTGATCTCAGCCATCGTCCAATGAATAGCATTGTGGTTGCTGTCTAATTTTGTTACTTCCTTTATATCAACCACATAAAGGCAGGGATACAAGCAAATAGTCAAGCTTGCTAGTGTGTCCTTGCATAATATATTTACGATGCTCATGGGAATCTGATTTGATGTGTCCACTGGAGAACTGCAAGTCACATGCTAGTGTAGGGGATAGCATCTTATAAGATACCTCTGTGTGTCTCTTAATGGGAGGTATGTCCAGCAATGGGATTCCTCATTCCTCATCCTCTGTCTCACCAGAGTTTCATCCGGACTAGTCAAGGGCTAAATGGTGGTATTTAAATCCACTGGGATGATCAAATGGTCATTGGATACAGGATTTCCTATATGAGCCAAAAAATGCTTAAATACCCGTCTGACCCCTCTATTGTAGATATTATAAATCCATAAGGGTCCCCCTCAGTCCTTGATACACAAATGCCTTGAAAATCAGAGAAGTCTTGTATTTGCACCCAATGAGAGCCAAACTCATATTAGAAGGAGGGCCACTTCCTGGTGTTGTAAATTGGCAGCGATTGGATTAGCATTAGCGGAATCCATCTTGTATTTAGAGGCTATCTTGTCCATTTTGTGGAATCCATTTTGTATTTCTGGCAGCCATTTTGTTTGCCATGTGCTTCCACGTGTTCACCATGTGCTTTGTCCTCCCTCAGTGTTGACTGCTCTTGTAATCTGCCTAGAAACAAACTATATTTAGCATCTTCCACCTTTGCACATGCCCAGTGAGTTTTCAGCTGTCCTTGCAGCTGTTAGTAGTATGTAACTGTCAGGATGTGTTTACTAGCATTGGCAAACTGTTAACTCCTCCTACTTGTCGACTGTGCATTTCTATATGACCTTATATGTACATAAAACCTTCTCCGTATAAAAGGACCATGCTCCTTCTGCTTGGTGTGCTACTTCATTCAATACCGAAGGGTGCTGTGTGAATGTAGTTCCACCTCATGAGGTTTATTAAACTTTGTATTTTCTATTCCCGTTTCTGTGCCAACTTCTTCCTATTGGTCTGAGGACTCTGTGCAGAGAAGGGCGAACCCCTTGCACTGGTAGGCCTAGCTGAGGTCCACTTCTACACTGGCAGTGGTGTAGGAATGCTAAAGTGTCAATAGCCCACCATATATACTGGTTCCACGCACCATGTCTCCTGAAAAAGACACACATTGAATTGGTCTATGAACTGTCCTCAATCTGGGTCACCCAATTTCGTTTTTTGGCCTGCAACATTCCAAGATTAGATACTGATATGTTTCAGGTAATTGTCAACTTCAAATGCCAGGGCAGGTGGACACTCAACTATGCATACTCCAGACAACCCCCCTCTCCTCCCTAGAGGTTCAATGAGGCTGGCACTGCTCATAATATCTCCTGCCATAGGGGCTTGAATGGAAGTCAAAATCTCCACTACCAAGAAGGCTGGGAGGTATCCGAGGAGAGTCAGTCGATCAAGGAAGCCTGGAGTGCATCATTGCCGGGTGGGATATCAGAGGAGACCGAGGTGGCCTGGTGGTGGCTCACGGGTGGGCTAAGCTTGTACTGGATTGATGAGCCAAAGGAAACATTTTTGCATGTGCCTGTACCATGGGGGCACAGATGACTCCATATAGCACAAGCAAGCAGAGTCAGGTGCAATATAAAGCAGGTCTCCTCCTCTGCCCCAATGACGTTTGGGACCTGCAGCCCCCAGCAGAATGACCCCACATGTTTGAAAAGGCTTTTATACAGAATAATAGAGAAAAGGAATACTGGTCAGCTATTGGTAAGATAAAATGGCTAAGATCACACAATTTAAGTGGGTAAGCTCCAATGTATCCACTTTCTCTGGTTTCATTTTGAACAGCTCAGCCAGTAAGTAATTGCATTTATTATGTAGAGACTGCGATAACTTGACCCAAAGGTATTTCTTATGTTTTTCAGAACTTACTTAGTGTACTGATGGTTTATGTTTAAAAACTATGACTTCAATAAGTACTTCACACTGCAGAGTTATAAAGGCAAAGGTAAACATGAGGGAGTGTCCAGTGATACAGCATATGCAGAAATAAGAAGACTCTATGGGACACTAGTGAAGCATACAGAGGGATATCCTACACTGGCGTGGCATCGAGTGGAGTGGCATACAGTAGAATTGTGAAGAGTGGAGTGGGAGTACAATAAAAAAGATCATAGTGAGGTAGTATGCAGTGGAGTGGTGTACAGTGGAGTGGCATAGACTGAAGTGGCATACTGCAGAGTAGCTTAGAGTGGAGTATTGTACAGTGAAGTGCTGATGAGTATAATAGCGTATAGCGTAGTAGCGTACAATGCAGTGGAGTGATATCAAATGGAGTGGTGATTTAGTGGAGTGTAATAGCATACAGCGAAGTGAGGTGCAATGGAATAGCATAGAGTAGAGTGGTGTACAAAGGAGTGTAGGTGAGTGTAGTGCCATACATTAGCATTTCAAAGATTGAAGATGTGTATAGTGTGATAGCATACAGTCGAGTGGCGTACAATGGAGTGACATACAGTGGATTAGTGTAAAGTGGATTATAGTGGAATGATATAGAGTTAAATAGCTTAGAGTGGAAAAAAGCACAGTGGGGTGGCATACAGTGTAGTGGTGTAGACTGGATTGGCATATGGTGGAGTGGGATAGAGTGGAAAGGCATCCAATGGCATAGAATAGATGTCCATGGTGTAGCACACAATGGACTACTGGACAGAGGAGTGTACTGTACTGAGGAGCATATAAGATTGACGTGGCCTAGAGAGGAATAGCATAGAATGGAGTGATGTACAGTCAAGTGGGGTGACGTGGAGTAGGGTATAATGGATTAGTATTGAGTGGAGTAGCGTACATTAACGTGGCATAGTGTAGAGTTGAGTAAACTATTATAAAATAAAATAGAGTCCCATGGAGTAGAGTGGAATGCTGTGTCAGACAGTGTTGGAAACTGTCGTAGAGTGGAGAAGAGAGTTGTACAATAGAGTGTACAGGCTTAGAGCTGAGTATAAATATGGACAGAGAAGTAAATGGGGATAGAGTGCTGTAGAGTGGCATAGAGTGTAGCAGGGTTTTAAAGAATGGAGGTATATCATTTTTGCTATTTACAATCTCATGAGAGTTCTCTGAGATGTGGCCTTCTGCTTCCCCCTTATGTACTTTTTACTCCATTTCCACAACACCTCAAATTGTTTAACAGAAAACAGCTAATCGCACCAATACATTTCTAACATTTAAACAGCCAGCCAATCAGAGCTCTTGCTCTTGTGGGACTTTTGGGAGCCTCTCGCTCCCATGAGAGGATGAAGGCTCACAGGAAAAACTGTCCTCTCAACCAATCACAGGGCTTAATGTTTGAATTTGTGCTCTTGCAGGAGGCTTGTGGGACTCTTGCAAGCCCAACCGTTCAAATATACAATTATATTTACCCTAAATTTCTCAAAAACTACTAACCAGGTTTACACCAAGTCATAAAATGTACAATATGCATTCCAAGATCTAGCTTTCTGCCTAATTTTGTGTAATTCCATTCTGAAGTTTTCATTCTAGCCATGTCTAAAGAAATCCATTGAGAATGCACAAGGATTTTAAGTTTTGGAACCCCCTTTTATCTTGGTTACTACTTGATGGATCACTCCAAAATGTTCCAGGAAGGAGGTGCGGTGGATTAAGGTTTTAACTGGAATGTTTTGTGAAGATTCGACAAACTGGGCCAAACTAGCAAACCCAAAAACTCTCTGTTCATGGAAAAGCAGACCTAACTACCTACTTACTAGTGACCACCAGTTGGGAATATATTATCCACTGGCGGTCGCCAGTAGATAGTTATAGCTAGGACCTATTTTCCATAGGAAATTTGCAACATTCTATTCCCAATAACTTTGGTGCCGATTGACTAAGCTTCGCAAACTTTCAAAACTCGTGGGGCACTCCGGTCCGCTCTTATCTTGAAAGTTTCGGGGCGAATCGTCAAGCGGGGGCTGAGAAAAAAGGGGGGGTCCCAAAACGTGTTTTGCCCATGCAATTTCCCATTGGAGACTTTAGACACAGCTACAGCCCAAACTGCTGAACGGAATTACACCAAATTTGGCAAAGAGGTAGATTTTGGTTCAGAAAGAACCCTTTTTGTTAAATGGTGTAAATCCGTTCAGTAGTTGCTGAGAAATTCAAAAGTAAAAACACATATATATCTAGGGCGGCGGATCTTCCCGAGCATGAGCTTTATGCTAATTAGCTGTCAACAGTCCAAACCAGGAAGTGTAGGCAACCAACTTGTGCCTCGTGTTGGCAGCTTTCTTGTGCCTCGGTAGAACTGAGGCACAAGAAATCAGAAAAACAAATGCTACAAAAGAGAAAAGGGGGCAAGGTAGAAACACCCTGACCCCTTAGGCCTGCTCAGAGGGTCCCACAAGGACCCCATGGCCCAAAAAAGCATTTAATAAAAAAAAAAAACAGCGAGATTCACGCACCCAGCGCGAATTTTGGCCGAAATAAAAAAAAATGAAGCGCGGGCTCCACGCTTTTTTAATATTTAGTCCCCGGGTGGGCCAAATCCCTGGGGCAATAATTGTATTGGGATGTGGGGCCCAAAGGGGCCCCCCAGCTCCGGGGACCACCACCCCGTGGCTTTTTAAACATAATTCCGGGGGGCTCACAGCCCCCCCAGCCCCGGGGACCGCCACCCCTGGGGCTTCTTAGTTAAATGTTGGGGAGCTTCTAAGGCCCCCCCGAAGCCCCGGGGACCGCCACCCCCGGGGCTTTTTAAAAAACAAATAACCTGTGCGGGGTCTTAAGCCCCCCCACACGCCCCAGGGACCACCGCCTCCCCGGGGCTCTAAATAATAAAATTGGGGATCCGTGACGGTCCCCCCAGCCCCGGGGACCACCACCCCCCGGGGCTTTGTAAATTGTGGGGAGGGGGCCACACGACCCCCTCTTGGAGCCTTGTCATGGCCCTGGAGACCGCCACCCCCAGGGCCGGGTCCTGCAGTGTCCGGGGGTGCCCACCCCCGGGACACTGTAGTTTGCTCAGGCAGGGCAGGAGCCTCGCGGCTCTCGCCCTGCCATTGCAAACTTAGTTTGGATTTTGAAAGAGAGAGCACGGGAACCTGCTCTCTCTTTCAAAATGCAAACCAAATTGCTTTTCCACATGGGGAGTTGCATCTTAGCAGCGACCCATGTGGAAAAGCATTTCCGGCTCCCGAGGGACGCAGGAAGCCGGCGGGACCGTGGGGGGATTGGGGACCCCCCATGGTCCCCAACAGAGAGGACCAGCCCTGGGGGATGAGGTCCCCGGGGCTACAAGTGGCCCGGGAGGGGAGGCATGCCCCATAATTAAAAAAAAAAAAAACGTAGGCTGGCCCTGGGGGATGGGGTCCCCGGGGCCATAAGTTGACTGAGGAGGGGGGCAACACAGCCCCCCTCCTAAAGAATTTTTTTTTAAAAAAGGCCATGCCTCGGGAGGGGGGCAACATGGCCCCCTTACATATATAAAAAAATAATAATAATTAGTCGGCATGCCCTGGGGGATGGGGTTCCCAGGGCCAATAAATTAGAAAAAGAAGGGGGGCCACACAGCCCCACTTCTTAAAATAAATAAATAAATAAATTAAACACTGGCATCGTGCCGGAGGCCACACCCCCTCCTTGCAGCACTCTGCAAACTCGCCCCCTGGTGCATTTGCAGATGGGGAACAAATTCCCCTTGAATACTGGGGGTTCCTGGGGGCCAAGCAACCCACCAGGAACCTCCAGTATGTGCCAGGGGGCTGCGTTGCAAAGAGGTGTTCTGAGGCCACTCCCCTTTTTACATCTGTCTGAAACGCAGCTCTGTGGCACTTAATGGAGGTAGCAGGTGGGCTAGTTGCACCCCAGGAACCCTCAGGATTCAAGGGGAGTTAATCCCCCAACTTAAAACGCACCATGGGGCACGTTTGCACAGTGGTGAAGGGAGGGGCGGGGCCTGAGGAGACATTGAATTGAATTGAATTGAAAGGGCATTTATAAAGCTCATGGCTACCCTAGAGCATCCCAGCTCTATAGCAACTCCCAGAGCAAGTACAAGAATTACGGGAACAGAAAAGTCTTTAAACATTTACGAAACAGAGCATAGTTGGATTCAGATCGAATGGTCAATGGTAGGCTATTCCAAAGCTTCGCAGCATTGCAACCAAAGCATCGTCCTCCACTACGCATTTGTTTTATAGCGGGGACTAGGGCAAGGTGTTTATTTTCTGATCTCAAGGATCTAGCCGGACGATAGAACTAAATAAGCGATCTGACTGAGATCTGAATAAGAGACATGTGTGCAAACATGCCTTGTGGCATGTTTTAAGTTGAGGAATTAATTCCTCTTCAATCCTGAGGGTCCCTGGGGGCCAACTAGCCCACCAGGTACCTCCAGTAAGCGCCCCGTAGCTGCGCTGCAGAGTGCTGTAAAAAGGGGCATGGCCTCTGAACACCTCTCTGCAATGCAGCCCTCTGGCGCATACTGGAGGTACATGGTGGGCTAGTTGGCCCCCAGGGACCCTCAGGGTTGAGGAGGAATTAATTCTCTAACTTGAAACATGCCACGGGGCGTGTTTGCAGACATGTCACCTCAGGCCACGCCCCCTTCCTTCACCATTGTGCAAATGCGCCCCCTGGCGAGTTGTAAGTTGGGGAATTAATTCCCCTTCAATACTGAGTGATGTCATTTAAGATGTCATCACTGATGTCATGAGTGATGTCAATGACCATGTCATGAGTGATGTAATATGTGACGTCATCAGCAGTGCATTGCGGGCACGTGAGTTATAGTTAGCTGAACTAACTATAAAAGGGGAATTTCAATGGTTTTGTATGAGTGAAATGTCCAGCTAACTATAACGCCCCTGAAACCTATGGTTTTTTCAGTGAATATATATATATATTTATATTTATTTTTTATTTTTTACCTACTGGCGGTCGCCAGTAGGTAGTTATAGTTAGGACAGAGGTGCCAATTACGATCCGGTAAAAAATGTCCCCGTACGACTCGTATCCTGTCTTTTTACCGTACGAATCGTACAAGTGCCGTACAAACTGCCAATTACGATTCGCATGGTAAAAAGTCCATACGAACCGCATTGGGAATCATTCCCCACACGTCCTCGGGTCGGAAAATGTGTCCGACACGTCCTCGGACGATTTACCGTACAAACGTGAAAAGTGAAGTCCGACCGAGGAATCACGATCCTACCCGTGCGTCCGATCTCACAACCGTATGGTAAAACACCGTCCGCACCGAACTCCCATTGCAACCATGGAGACATGTGCCCGCATATGCGCCCAACACTCCCCCCAGCACCCATACGTTCGAGTCGTACTCCCCGTGAATGTACACCCCCCCCTGAATGTACACCCGTGTACGTGTCGAACCCCCACCCGTGTACCTACACCCCTGTACGTTCGAGTCCTACCCCCACCCCTGTACGTGTCCTACCCCCGTGTACCTACACCCCTGTACGTTCGAGTCCTACCCCCACCCCTGTACGTGTCCTACCCCCGTGTACCTACACCCCTGTACGTTCGAGTCCTACCCCCACCCCTGTACGTGTCGTACCCCCGTGTACCTACACCCCTGTACGTTCGAGTCCTACCCCCACCCCTGTACATGTCCTACCCCCGTGTACCTACACCCCTGTACGTTCGAGTCCTACCCCCACCCCTGTACGTGTCGTACCCCCGTGTACCTACACCCCTGTACGTTCGAGTCCTACCCCCACCCCTGTACGTGTCCTACCCCCGTGTACCTACACCCCTGTAAGTTCGAGTCCTACCCCCACCCCTGTACGTGTCCTACCCCCGTGTACCTACACCCCTGTACGTTCGAGTCCTACCCCCACCCCTGTACGTGTCTGTTAGACGGCGACCTCAGAGGAGCCCGGAAGGGGTCCTGACTACCCTGAGACCCACCCTCGAAGTATCGTAGCCGGGCACTGGCGGGAGACTCCCCAGGGGGAGGAATCTCGTATCTAGGATCGTACTTCTGGCACCACATGACACAGAGTGACCACACCGTGTGTTCTTAGAAATCAATCTTTATCAATTAGGTTATCACTGCAAATATGTACAAGGAGAGCGCGGGCTCAATGAGTCTCGGAAGGGATAGGGGGTAGCGGGACAGTCTCTGGCAAAGGTTCAAGGCAGGGACGTATCCGGCGCACAGCTCACAATCCTCGAGCTGGGGGATACGTTGTTGTAGTCGGGGTCCGGCGGGGACCGTGAGAGTCTGTCGGAGCCGCGAGTCACTCAGCGGGCTCAGGTACAAGTTTGGAGGTCTTACGATCTTCAAGGAGCCGCGAGTCACTCAGCAGGCTTAGGTACAAGTTCAGAGGTCTTACGATCTTCAAGGAGCCGCGAGTCACTCAGCAGGCTCAGGTACAAGTTCGGAGGTCTTACGATCTTCAAGGAGCCGCGAGTCACTCAGCAGGCTCAGGTACAAGTTCGGAGGTCTTACGATCTTCAGGGAGCCGCGAGTCACTCAGCAGGGCTCAGGAGGGTCCAAGTTCCAGGAGCCGCGACCACGTCGGCAGGCTCTCGTTGTTCCAGCGTCGAATCTACCGGATAGACCCAGAGCACCCCTTGTTATAGGTCGACCTCTCTTTGATGTCCGGAGTCTGTGCAGGCAGGGGTCTTGTCACCTGGGGGTCGCTTGTCGGGATTTCCTGTCAGTGTCTTTTGATCCTTTCAGGGTCGGGAGGAGTCCCAGACACCCAGCAGGCATGGAGCCAGCCCTCAGGGAGGCCGGAGGGCCGATCGAAACCCATCGTCCCAGGGGAGTTCAGAGGTGCGATAGAAACTGCTCCTCCCTCTCTCATCCCCTGACGAGTGTGATGTCCTCCAGCCGGAGTGGCGCCTCTAGGCCCGGGTCGCGCTGGGGCCGGGCGGCCATCTTGGTGCATGAAGTGGGCACGCGGGCCCGGGGTGGCCGAAAGGAGAGAGGCCATGGACGGGGATGTCCGGGTCGGGTGCGTGTGTCCTGGTGGGGAGGATCGGCTGGGCCGTGTGCTTGGGGCTGCAGGTACCAGGTTTAGGTGGTGCGGGGGCACGTAGGGCCATACTACGAGGCCGGGTCCAACACGCGTCCCCCCCAGCTGAAAGCCGGAGAGAACTGCCCATCATCTTGGGGGGTTCTCTTCGCTGAGGCGGAAGAACCGGGAGAGGCCGTCAGCGTTGGCGTGGTCCGTACCAGGGCGATGTTCTACGGTGAAATCCATCCCCTGGAGGGAGATTGACCACCGCAGTAGCTTGGGGTTTTCTCCTCGCATCTGCATGAGCCATCGCAAGGGCCGATGGTCGTTTTGGACTCTGAAATGGGTGCCGAACAGGTAGGGTCGTAGCTTTTTGAGTGCCCAGACCACGGCAAAGGCTTCGCGCTCTATGGTGTTCCATCTCTGTTCTCGGGGCAACAGCCGCCGACTGAGGAAGGCGATGGGCTGGTCTAGGCCTTGGTCATTCACTTGGGACAGGACGGCCCCAATGCCATGCTCGGAGGCATCGGTCTGGACTATAAACTCCTTGGAGTAGTCGGGAGCCTGGAGAACGGGGGCAGTACACATGGCTTTCTTTAGGGCATCGAAAGCTTCCTGGCAGGCAGCCGTCCACTGCACCTTCTTGGGCTGTTTTTTGGACGTGAGTTCTGTGAGGGGGCCGACAAGGCTGCCATACCCCCGAATGAATCTTCGATAGTAGCCCGTGAGGCCCAGAAAGGCTCGGACCTCCGTTTGGGTGATGGGTGGTTCCCAGGCTAGGATGGCGTCGATCTTTGGCTGTAGAGGGGCGACCTGGCCGCTCCCGACCTGGTGCCCCAGGTAGACTATGGATCCTTGCCCGATCTGGCACTTGCTGGCTTTTACTGTGAGGCCTGCCTGGCGCAGGGCGGTTAGCACCCTCCGGAGGTGCTGGTGGTGCTCACTCCATTCTGAACTGAAAACAGCGATGTCGTCCAGATATGCCGCGCTGAACTGCTCTAGCCCGGCCAGGACTCTATTCACCAGTCGCTGGAAAGTGGCCGGGGCATTTTTCATTCCGAAGGGCATTACGCGGAAGCGGTAGTGCCCATCTGGGATGGAGAAGGCGGACCGCTCCTTGGCTCCCTCGGTGAGCGCAATCTGCCAGTATCCGCAGGTGAGGTCGAATGTGCTGAGGAACCGGGCTGCCCCCAGTCGGTCAATGAGTTCGTCGGCTCGTGGAATGGGGTGGGCATCGACTCGGGTAACGTCATTGAGTCCCCGGTAGTCCACGCAGAATCGGAGCTCGGGGGCGACACCGGGGGCCGCTGCCTTCGGGACCAGGACCACGGGGCTGGCCCAGGGACTGTCAGATGGCTCGATCACCCCCAGGGTCAACATCTTCGAGACTTCAGCTTGAATGCAGGACCGGACCCGATCAGGGACTCGGTATGCTCGGTGTCTCACCGGCGGGCTGTCCCCGGTGTCCACGTCATGAACACACCAGTCGGTGACCCGGGGGGTCAGGGAGAAGAGGTCGGAAAATTGTCTTAGGAGCTGGCGGCAGTCCGCTTGTTGCTGGGCAGTGAGGGCTGAGGAGAGGTTCACTCCTTCCACGGAGCCATCCTGCTCCTTGACACACAGGAGGTCCGGGAGGGGATCAGACTCATCTTCGGCCCCGTCATCGGTGGCCAGCAGGAGGTTCAGTTCTGTCCGCACGAAGTGAGGCTTGAGGCGGTTCACGTGAAGGACCCGGAGGGGATCCCGAGGCGACTGGACGTCCACCAAGTATGTGACTTGACTCTTCCGCTCAACCACTTTGTAGGGCCCAGTCCACCTGTCCTGGAGGGCACCAGGCTTCACGGGGGCCATGACCCACACCTGCTGGCCGGGCTGGAACTCGACCAGAGTGGCATTCTGGTCGTACCAGCGCTTCATCTCTTCTTGGCTGGCCTCCAGGTTGGCCTCGGCCAGTTCTCGGAACTTCCTGGTCTGGTTCCGGAGGGCCAGGACGTACTGGAACACATCTCGGGGGGTGGTCGGGGGTGCTGCCTCCCACCCTTCCTTAACCAAACTGAGGGGACCTCGGACGGGGTGTCCATAAAGTAATTCAAACGGGCTGAACCCTAAGGACTTCTGGGGGACCTCCCGGTAAGCGAACAAGAGGCAGGGGAGCAGGACGTCCCACTTACGCCGGAGGGGCTCTTCTAGGCCAGCGATCATCCATTTCAAAGTCCTGTTAAACCTTTCTACTAGGCCGTTCCCTTGGGGATGGTACGGGGTGGTGAACTTATAGGACACCCCACATTGTTGCCACAGGGACGTCATATATTTCGAGATAAAATTAGTGCCGCGATCGCTCACGACCTCGCGGGGAAAACCCACCCTGGAAAAGATCCCCATCAGGGCCCGGCCCACCACGGGGGCCATGATGGTGCGCAGGGGAATAGCCTTAGGATAGCGGGTGGCGTGATCCACTAGGACCAGGATGAAACGGTGACCTTGGGAGGTGGGGGGGTCCAGTGGTCCCACGATGTCGATTCCGACTCGTTCGAAAGGGGTACTGACGACCGGGAAGGGTTGGAGGGGAGCCTTGCGCTTCCCTCCACTCTTCCCACTAGCCTGGCACGTGGGGCAGGACTTGCAGTGGGCCTCTACCGCTGCTCTCATTCTAGGCCAGTAAAAGTGGGTCACGAGACGGCTGTAAGTCTTGTCCTGACCCAGGTGGCCGGCAAGGGGGACGTCATGGGCTAAGCCCAGGAGGAAGTCTCGGAAGCGGAGGGGTACCACCAGTACCCGTCCGGATCCCAGCTTCACCGACTTCTGCTCACTGTACAAGATGGTATTCTCCCAATAGATTCGGTGCGTCCCGGTCTGGTCACCTGCGGCTTGGCCCTCGGCCTGGCGCCGCAGCCCGACCAGGGAAGGACAAGTGGCTTGCTCCCGGCAAAATTCTTCCCGGGTGGGCCCGCCCTCGTGGCGCCATTGGGCCAATTCGGGTAGATCTCCCAACTCGGGGACTGGGGCGGGGTCGGATGGTGCGGGTTCATCGCTGGCGACGGACCCTTCTGATGGGGGGACGGGAGGACCCTCGGCGGGGACTGTTCTGATCTCTTCGATCGGGGTGCTCTCGACTTCTCTCTGGGGAGTGATTCGGGCTGACATAGATCGGGTGGTGGCGCACACCCACTCGGGGAGTCCCATCATTCCTAGGTGGGCCTTGCGCTCGACGTGCTTCCAGGGAGAACTCTCCAGGTTGTTCCCTAAGAGGCAGTCGACCGGTTGGGAGGTTCTTACGGCAACCTTGAGTTTACCTATCACCCCTCCCCACTCAAACGGCACCAGGGCTACCTGACACATACTTTCTCTATTGTCTGCGGAAATTACGGGGCAAAAGACGTTGGAGAGGATCTGCTCCTCGGGGACTAAGTGCCTGAGGACACCGGTGATACTGGCCCCGGTGTCCCGCAGGGCCTCTACTTGGTGGCCATTGATCTTGACGAGTTTAGGTGGTGCGGGGGCACGTAGGGCCATACTACGAGGCCGGGTCCAACAGTGCCGTACCCCCGTGTACCTACACCCCTGTACGTTCGAGTCCTACCCCCACCCCTGTATGTGTCGTACCCCCGTGTACCTACACCCCTGTACATTCGAGTCCTACCCCCACCCCTGTATCCGGCGCACAGCTCACAATCCTCGAGCTGGGGGATACGTTGTTGTAGTCGGGGTCCGGCGGGGACCGTGAGAGTCTGTCGGAGCCGCGAGTCACTCAGCGGGCTCAGGTACAAGTTTGGAGGTCTTACGATCTTCAAGGAGCCGCGAGTCACTCAGCAGGCTTAGGTACAAGTTCAGAGGTCTTACGATCTTCAAGGAGCCGCGAGTCACTCAGCAGGCTCAGGTACAAGTTCGGAGGTCTTACGATCTTCAAGGAGCCGCGAGTCACTCAGCAGGCTCAGGTACAAGTTCGGAGGTCTTACGATCTTCAGGGAGCCGCGAGTCACTCAGCAGGGCTCAGGAGGGTCCAAGTTCCAGGAGCCGCGACCACGTCGGCAGGCTCTCGTTGTTCCAGCGTCGAATCTACCGGATAGACCCAGAGCACCCCTTGTTATAGGTCGACCTCTCTTTGATGTCCGGAGTCTGTGCAGGCAGGGGTCTTGTCACCTGGGGGTCGCTTGTCGGGATTTCCTGTCAGTGTCTTTTGATCCTTTCAGGGTCGGGAGGAGTCCCAGACACCCAGCAGGCATGGAGCCAGCCCTCAGGGAGGCCGGAGGGCCGATCGAAACCCATCGTCCCAGGGGAGTTCAGAGGTGCGATAGAAACTGCTCCTCCCTCTCTCATCCCCTGACGAGTGTGATGTCCTCCAGCCGGAGTGGCGCCTCTAGGCCCGGGTCGCGCTGGGGCCGGGCGGCCATCTTGGTGCATGAAGTGGGCACGCGGGCCCGGGGTGGCCGAAAGGAGAGAGGCCATGGACGGGGATGTCCGGGTCGGGTGCGTGTGTCCTGGTGGGGAGGATCGGCTGGGCCGTGTGCTTGGGGCTGCAGGTACCAGGTTTAGGTGGTGCGGGGGCACGTAGGGCCATACTACGAGGCCGGGTCCAACACGCGTCCCCCCCAGCTGAAAGCCGGAGAGAACTGCCCATCATCTTGGGGGGTTCTCTTCGCTGAGGCGGAAGAACCGGGAGAGGCCGTCAGCGTTGGCGTGGTCCGTACCAGGGCGATGTTCTACGGTGAAATCCATCCCCTGGAGGGAGATTGACCACCGCAGTAGCTTGGGGTTTTCTCCTCGCATCTGCATGAGCCATCGCAAGGGCCGATGGTCGTTTTGGACTCTGAAATGGGTGCCGAACAGGTAGGGTCGTAGCTTTTTGAGTGCCCAGACCACGGCAAAGGCTTCGCGCTCTATGGTGTTCCATCTCTGTTCTCGGGGCAACAGCCGCCGACTGAGGAAGGCGATGGGCTGGTCTAGGCCTTGGTCATTCACTTGGGACAGGACGGCCCCAATGCCATGCTCGGAGGCATCGGTCTGGACTATAAACTCCTTGGAGTAGTCGGGAGCCTGGAGGACGGGGGCAGTACACATGGCTTTCTTTAGGGCATCGAAAGCTTCCTGGCAGGCAGCCGTCCACTGCACCTTCTTGGGCTGTTTTTTGGACGTGAGTTCTGTGAGGGGGCCGACAAGGCTGCCATACCCCCGAATGAATCTTCGGTAGTAGCCCGTGAGGCCCAGAAAGGCTCGGACCTCCGTTTGGGTGATGGGTGGTTCCCAGGCTAGGATGGCGTCGATCTTTGGCTGTAGAGGGGCGACCTGGCCGCTCCCGACCTGGTGCCCCAGGTAGACTACGGATCCTTGCCCGATCTGGCACTTGCTGGCTTTTACTGTGAGGCCTGCCTGGCGCAGGGCGGTTAGCACCCTCCGGAGGTGCTGGTGGTGCTCACTCCATTCTGAACTGAAAACAGCGATGTCGTCCAGATATGCCGCGCTGAACTGCTCTAGCCCGGCCAGGACTCTATTCACCAGTCGCTGGAAAGTGGCCGGGGCATTTTTCATTCCGAAGGGCATTACGCGGAAGCGGTAGTGCCCATCTGGGATGGAGAAGGCGGACCGCTCCTTGGCTCCCTCGGTGAGCGCAATCTGCCAGTATCCGCAGGTGAGGTCGAATGTGCTGAGGAACCGGGCTGCCCCCAGTCGGTCAATGAGTTCGTCGGCTCGTGGAATGGGGTGGGCATCGGCTCGGGTAACGTCATTGAGTCCCCGGTAGTCCACGCAGAATCGGAGCTCGGGGGCGACACCGGGGGCCGCTGCCTTCGGGACCAGGACCACGGGGCTGGCCCAGGGACTGTCAGATGGCTCGATCACCCCCAGGGTCAACATCTTCGAGACTTCAGCTTGAATGCAGGACCGGACCCGATCAGGGACTCGGTATGCTCGGTGTCTCACCGGCGGGCTGTCCCCGGTGTCCACGTCATGAACACACCAGTCGGTGACCCGGGGGGTCAGGGAGAAGAGGTCGGAAAATTGTCTTAGGAGCTGGCGGCAGTCCGCTTGTTGCTGGGCAGTGAGGGCTGAGGAGAGGTTCACTCCTTCCACGGAGCCATCCTGCTCCTTGACACACAGGAGGTCCGGGAGGGGATCAGACTCATCTTCGGCCCCGTCATCGGTGGCCAGCAGGAGGTTCAGTTCTGTCCGCACGAAGTGAGGCTTGAGGCAGTTCACGTGAAGGACCCGGAGGGGATCCCGAGGCGACTGGACGTCCACCAAGTATGTGACTTGACTCTTCCGCTCAACCACTTTGTAGGGCCCAGTCCACCTGTCCTGGAGGGCACCAGGCTTCACGGGGGCCATGACCCACACCTGCTGGCCGGGCTGGAACTCGACCAGAGTGGCATTCTGGTCGTACCAGCGCTTCATCTCTTCTTGGCTGGCCTCCAGGTTGGCCTCGGCCAGTTCTCGGAACTTCCTGGTCTGGTTCCGGAGGGCCAGGACGTACTGGAACACATCTCGGGGGGTGGTCGGGGGTGCTGCCTCCCACCCTTCCTTAACCAAACTGAGGGGACCTCGGACGGGGTGTCCATAAAGTAATTCAAACGGGCTGAACCCTAAGGACTTCTGGGGGACCTCCCGGTAAGCGAACAAGAGGCAGGGGAGCAGGACGTCCCACTTACGCCGGAGGGGCTCTTCTAGGCCAGCGATCATCCATTTCAAAGTCCTGTTAAACCTTTCTACTAGGCCGTTCCCTTGGGGATGGTACGGGGTGGTGAACTTATAGGACACCCCACATTGTTGCCACAGGGACGTCATATATTTCGAGATAAAATTAGTGCCGCGATCGCTCACGACCTCGCGGGGAAAACCCACCCTGGAAAAGATCCCCATCAGGGCCCGGCCCACCACGGGGGCCGTGATGGTGCGCAGGGGAATAGCCTTAGGATAGCGGGTGGCGTGATCCACTAGGACCAGGATGAAACGGTGACCTTGGGAGGTGGGGGGGTCCAGTGGTCCCACGATGTCGATTCCGACTCGTTCGAAAGGGGTACTGACGACCGGGAAGGGTTGGAGGGGAGCCTTGCGCTTCCCTCCACTCTTCCCACTAGCCTGGCACGTGGGGCAGGACTTGCAGTGGGCCTCTACCGCTGCTCTCATTCTAGGCCAGTAAAAGTGGGTCACGAGACGGCTGTAGGTCTTGTCCTGACCCAGGTGGCCGGCGAGGGGGACGTCATGGGCTAAGCCCAGGAGGAAGTCTCGGAAGCGGAGGGGTACCACCAGTACCCGTCCGGATCCCAGCTTCACCGACTTCTGCTCACTGTACAAGATGGTATTCTCCCAATAGATTCGGTGCGTCCCGGTCTGGTCACCTGCGGCTTGGCCCTCGGTCTGGCGCCGCAGCCCGACCAGGGAAGGACAAGTGGCTTGCTCCCGGCAAAATTCTTCCCGGGTGGGCCCGCCCTCGTGGCGCCATTGGGCCAATTCGGGTAGATCTCCCAACTCGGGGACTGGGGCGGGGTCGGATGGTGCGGGTTCATCGCTGGTGACGGACCCTTCTGATGGGGGGACGGGAGGACCCTCGGCGGGGACTGTTCTGATCTCTTCGATCGGGGTGCTCTCGACTTCTCTCTGGGGAGTGATTCGGGCTGACATAGATCGGGTGGTGGCGCACACCCACTCGGGGAGTCCCATCATTCCTAGGTGGGCCTTGCGCTCGACGTGCTTCCAGGGAGAACTCTCCAGGTTGTTCCCTAAGAGGCAGTCGACCGGTTGGGAGGTTCTTACGGCAACCTTGAGTTTACCTATCACCCCTCCCCACTCAAACGGCACCAGGGCTACCTGACACATACTTTCTCTATTGTCTGCGGAAATTACGGGGCAAAAGACGTTGGAGAGGATCTGCTCCTCGGGGACTAAGTGCCTGAGGACACCGGTGATACTGGCCCCGGTGTCCCGCAGGGCCTCTACTTGGTGGCCATTGATCTTGACGAGCTGCCCGTATTTCTTTGTGTTGGAGGGTAGGAGGCTACCAGGGACCATCTCCCTATCTCCCAGGGATACTAGGGCCATCGCTGCGGGTTCCCACTCCTCGGTTTCCTCAACCTCCTCCCCCAGGGCTACATTGGCTATCTGTCTCGCAGGGGTTGTAGGGGAGACTTGGGGGGCCATGGGGCACTCCGGGTCATTGGCGTAGTGCCCGGGTTTCTGGCAACGGAAACACGTGACGGTTACCCGGTGTCCCCGTCTCCCAGGGGGCCCTGTCACTGGTGGGGGGGGCGCCGGGAAAGGTGGAGGTTGTGTTTTCGGGGGGCTAGGCTGGGACTCTCTCGGCCCTCCCTGGTTCCCTCCCCCTCTCTGGCGGGGTGGTCCCTGACTGGCTCGGGGGTACTCTCCTACCATGCCCCGGGAGACCCGGGTGTTGGTCCAGCGGTCGGCTTCCACAGCCAGCTTCCTGGGATCTGTGAGCTTGCTGTCAAGCAGATGCTGACGTAGTTCTATGAAGCAGTTCGCAGCCAGGTGTTCCCACAACATGAGGTCGGTGAGTTCGGCAAGGGTGGTGACTTTGCTGCCCTTGATCCACCCATCGAAGGCCCGACTGAAAAAGTTTACATATTCCACCCAGGTGGTGCCCGGGATCTTCCTGCAGTCCCGGAATCGCTGACGGTACATTTCTGGGGTGAGGCCTTATCTTGTGAGTAGAGCCTCTTTCATGTGGCTGTAGGAGGTCTGCAGGGCGAGGGGTAGGTCGAGCAGGGTGTCCCTTCCTTCGTTCAGAAACCGCCCCCACAACCCAGCCCCCCAGTCCTTCTGCGGGACCCGATGGGAGGTCATGGCGACCTCGTAGGCCCTGAACCATTGTTGAATGTCATCGTTTTTATAATATTCTTTGACCACGTCCTTGGGGATGTGGACCTTCTGTTCCGCTGGGGAGGCCGTCTCTCGGTTTCCCGGGGGCCTCCCTTCCTCGTTTCTGGCCTTGAGCTCGAGTTCCTTCAAGCTGCGTTCGTGCTCCAGTTGGAGCTTCCTTCCTTCGTGCTCCCGTTGGAGCTTCTTTTCTTCCAGTTCGCCTTGTACACGCATTTGCTCTACTGCTAGCTTTTTTTCCGCTAACTTCAATTCGCCTTCGATTTTGAGTTTGGCTAACTCAAGTTCATGATTGCGACTTCTCTCTCTGTCCGCGAGTTCTTCCGGGATAGGCCCCCGTCTGGTACGATGCCTCGCACCTGATTGCTGCTGCTTTCGCTTTGGGGGGGTTCGGCTTCGTCGGGGCGCTCCCCCGTGCCTTCCGGGCGGGAGGCCCCGGTATCCACCCAAATTTTCAGTGCTTTCTGCAAATCTTCTTTAGTGTTGAGACCGGTGGTAGCGATTTTAAGTTCTTTGCAAAATTGCTTTAGCTCTTTGTGTGTGTATTCTTCTAGATGCTCCACCTGGAACACCCTGTTGGCGTTGGTTTCTGCGGGGCTCATGGCGCTTCCTTCTGCCATCTTTGTCGGTAGTGCGTCCGTCGTTCACGGTACGATCTCTAGGTGATGGGCCCGAATCCCGTCGCTTGCCACCAATATTAGACGGCGACCTCAGAGGAGCCCGGAAGGGGTCCTGACTACCCTGAGACCCACCCTCGAAGTATCGTAGCCGGGCACTGGCGGGAGACTCCCCAGGGGGAGGAATCTCGTATCTAGGATCGTACTTCTGGCACCACACGACACAGAGTGACCACACCGTGTGTTCTTAGAAATCAATCTTTATCAATTAGGTTATCACTGCAAATATGTACAAGGAGAGCGCAGGCTCAATGAGTCTCGGAAGGAATAGGGGGTAGCGGGACAGTCTCTGGCAAAGGTTCAAGGCAGGGATGTATCCGGCGCACAGCTCACAATCCTCGAGCTGGGGGATACGTTGTTGTAGTCGGGGTCCGGCGGGGACCGTGAGAGTCTGTCGGAGCCACGAGTCACTCAGCGGGCTCAGGTACAAGTTCGGAGGTCTTACGATCTTCAAGGAGCCGCGAGTCACTCAGCAGGCTTAGGTACAAGTTCAGAGGTCTTACGATCTTCAAGGAGCCGCGAGTCACTCAGCAGGCTCAGGTACAAGTTCGGAGGTCTTACGATCTTCAGGGAGCCGCGAGTCACTCAGCAGGGCTCAGGAGGGTCCAAATTCCAGGAGCCGCGACCACGTCGGCAGGCTCTCGTTGTTCCAGCGTCGAATCTACCGGATAGACCCAGAGCACCCCTTGTTATAGGTCGACCTCTCTTTGATGTCCGGAGTCTGTGCAGGCAGGGGTCTTGTCACCTGGGGGTCGCTTGTCGGGATTTCCTGTCAGTGTCTTTTGATCCTTTCAGGGCCGGGTCGGGAGGAGTCCCAGACACCCAGCAGGCATGGAGCCAGCCCTCAGGGAGGCCGGAGGGCCGATCGAAACCCATCGTCCCAGGGGAGTTCAGAGGTGCGATAGAAACTGCTCCTCCCTCTCTCATCCCCTGACGAGTGTGATGTCCTCCAGCCAGAGTGGCGCCTCTAGGCTCGGGTCGCGCTGGGGCCGGGCGGCCATCTTGGTGCATGAAGTGGGCACGCGGGCCCGGGGTGGCCGAAAGGAGAGAGGCCATGGACGGGGATGTCCGGGTTGGGTGCGTGTGTCCTGGTGGGGAGGATCGGCTGGGCCGTGTGCTTGGGGCTGCAGGTACCAGGTTTAGGTGGTGCGGGGGCACGTAGGGCCATACTACGAGGCCGGGTCCAACAGTGCCGTACCCCCGTGTACCTACACCCCTGTACGTTCGAGTCCTACCCCCACCCCTGTATGTGTCGTACCCCCGTGTACCTACACCCCTGTACGTTCGAGTCCTACCCCCACCCCTGTACGTGTCGTACCCCCGTGTACCTACACCCCTGTACATTCGAGTCCTACCCCCACCCCTGTATGTGTCGTACCCCCGTGTACCTACACCCCTGTACGTTCGATTCCTACCCCCACCCCTGTACTTGTCGTACCCCCGTGTACCTACACCCCTGTACGTTCGAGTCCTACCCCCACCCCTGTACGTGTCGTACCCCCGTGTACCTACACTCCTGTATGTTCGAGTCCTACCCCCACCCCTGTAAGCGTCGTACCCCCGTGTACCTACACCCCTGTACGTTCGAGTCGTACCCCCACCCCTGTACGTGTCGTACCCCCGTGTACCTACACCCCTGTACGTTCGAGTCCTACCCCCACCCCTGTACGTGTCGTACCCCCGTGTACCTACACCCCTGTACGTTCGAGTCCTACCCCCACCCCTGTACGTGTCGTACCCCCGTGTACCTACACCCCTGTGCGTTCGAGTCCTACCCCCACCCCTGTACGTGTCGTACCCCCGTGTACCTACACCCCTGTACGTTCGAGTCCTACCCCCACCCCTGTACGTGTCGTACCCCCATGTACCCACACCCCTGTACGTGTCGTACCCCCCTGTATGTACACCCGTTTACGTCAGAGTCGCACCCCCACCACAACCTCCTAAGTACGGAGCGCACCCCATGCCCCAACATCACAACCGCATGTACGAGTCGTACCAAGCCACACACAAGGACAGCACCGTACAACCAAATGGCCCATGTACACACCGTACACACGCTAAAAACGCACGTACACAACCAGGACAAAACAAAACAACACAAGAATACACCATTCGAATGGCACAAAGCCACTAAACATGTCCAACAACCACTAAAATAACACATTCACTGACCTGCAACTGCCAAAAACAAACAGAGGCCCAATACACCACCACTCCTTATAACACACCCACCCAAACTTCAAACACAGCCACACCCACCAATGGACCAATAAAAAGGGCCCACACACACAAACCATGAGCCTTTGCAACAGACTTACTGCTGCCAGACACCACAGACCTACAGCACCATACTACAAGCTTCACCACACCTTACACTTGCACACCTTCACACAACCACCTTCACAAACACCCCCTCATCACATTCACACACACACACACACCCACCTGCACAACCACACCCACACACCCACAACCATCCACACACCCCCCCCCCACCATCCACACCCATCACCATGCCCACTACCAAGAATCCAAAGTTCAGTAACCGAGAGTTGGAGGTTCTTGTCGATGAAATCCTCAGAGTCGAGCCACAGCTCTTTGGAACATTGGTCAGACAGACCAGCATGGCAGCAAAAACAGCCATGTGGCAGACCATCATCGATGCTGTGAATGCTGTTGGGGACACCAGAAGGACCAGGCAGGAATGCCAAGCCAGGTGGTACGATCTGCGGAGGAGGGTCCGAGCCAAGATGCTGGAGGAACACAACCAGGCCAACGCCACTGGAGGAGGGCCCTCCCGCAGACCCGTACACTACCAGCCCTGGGAGGAGAGGGTGATGGCCATACAGCCGGTGGAGGCAGTCGAAGGATTAGGAGGACTCCGAGACCCGGGTGAGTACACAAACAACGCACCTCACATGGGGGGAACGTCATCCACAACCAAAATCTCTAACAGGCACGCAACCACCCCAACCTATCGCATGACTCAACCACACTCCATGAACACGCACATGCCACTGCCGCCACCATGCCCCATGCACCCAGCTGGACAATGTCAAGTCACAGGCCACAGAAGACACCAACACATGACACGGTAACCCGGATGGCGGGAGGGTGGGCCCCAAAAATCACATAGTGCAACTCAGAAGCAGACAACAATGCCCTCTGCCCATATGGCCTAGGTCAGAGCCAGACAAACAGTGTGTCCCCACACAGGAAAGACTCGCCAGCAAATGGCGG
The DNA here is from genome assembly GCF_964204655.1 of Triturus cristatus. Taxonomy (NCBI): domain Eukaryota; kingdom Metazoa; phylum Chordata; class Amphibia; order Caudata; family Salamandridae; genus Triturus; species Triturus cristatus. The sequence continues at coordinate 25,953,737 of NC_140593.1, read as the reverse complement.
ACGCCTTGCATCAACACATGGGGGTGAAGGCACTGTTTTGCACATGACAGCTGCTAATGAACAGCCAACACTGTGAAAGAGAGGCAGCACAAACAACCACAGCAGCAGCGAACACACAGACATTACACCCAATGGGTGCCTGGGGATCAGAAACAAACTCACATCAACAAGCCAAGGGCCATTCAAAGGACTGGAAAAAGTGTGTGTTTAGGAAGCTGGGCTGAGGTGACAGAGGGTGACACACAGAGGGAGGGAGAGGGGGACAGAGAGGGAAGGAGAGGGGGACAGAGAGGGAGGGAGACACAGGGAGACGAACAGAGGGAGGAGGCTGACACACAGAGGGAGGGAGAGGGGGACAGAGAGGGAGGGAGACACAGGGACACGGACAGAGGGAGGAGGCTGACACACATAGGGAGGGAGAGGGGGACAGAGAGGGAGGGAGAGGGGGACAGAGAGGGAGGGAGAGGGGGACAGAGAGGGAGGGAGACACAGGGAGAAGAACAGAGGGAGGAGGCTGACACACAGAGGGAGGGAGAGGGGGACAGAGAGGGAGGGAAACACAGGGACACGGACAGAGGGAGGAGGCTGACACACAGAGGGAGGGAGAGGGGAACAGAGAGGGAGAGAGAGGGGGACAGAGAGGGAGGGAGAGGGGGACAGAGAGGGAGGGAGAGGGGGACAGAGAGGGAGGGAGACACAGGGAGACGAACAGAGGGAGGAGGCTGACACACAGAGGGAGGGAGAGGGGGACAGAGAGGGAGGGAGAGGGGGACAGAGAGGGAGGGAGAGGGGGACAGAGATGGAGGGAGAGGGGGACAGAGAGGGAGGGAGAGGGGGACAGAGAGGGAGGGAGACACAGGGAGAGCAAATCAGCCGTGTGGTGTGTGGGAATGTCTGCTCGTCAGCAGGTAGACTGCGTGCATGTAGCCAAGGGTGGCCAGTGCCAGAACCCCCCCTCTTCTCCATGGCAAAACACAGGGCCATGTCACAACCTGTTCACGAGCACAACGACAGCTACCTGCATTATATAAGTGTGTGGATCCACTCCATGTGCACATGTACAGTGCCACACGGAAGGCGCCAATGCATGGCTCGCCACACCTGCCCACTCCACTGCTGACTGCAGTCACACTTGACGCAGCAAGTACGACTGTGCCACACATAGTTAAAGGGGCCAAAGTGGTGCCCAAGGGACACACCCATGCACAAGTGCACTGTGAGTGGAATGCAAGACAGAAACTAATTCCAAGAGGAAATGTGCCCACTTTGAAACTGATGAAACATGGATGGTGCATGGACCAAAATTAACATTGTCTCTCTCACACACAGGTCAACCTCGTGGTTCACCCCCCAACACTGGGGGGGAAGACTCACAGGAGCCGGATCTGCGGGAGCCCGATCCCACCGGCAGCGACGACTCTCACCACTCTGTGGACGACCCCGACCGACCTGGCCCCTCTGGTGTCCAACGACCTGCAGCACCTGCGTCAGGTACAACTGTGACAACCACCACCCCCACTCCTGCCACATCCCAGGAGACACCCAGGATCCCTGCCCCACCACCACAATGCATCCAGGCTGGCCAGGAGGGACACGGTGTCCCGGGCACCCAGGAGGAGGCAGGCGACAACGCCAATGCCACCCCTCCGGGGTCCCGGAGACCCGATGTACCCACAAGGGCAGGCCAGGTGCAAGTGGGCAGGGGTGGTGAGAGTGGAGGACGGCGGAGGCACGAGCCTGACCAGTTGGCTGGGGAACCGGTATATTCCCATGTCCATAACATGCTGGACACATACCGGCAGGACACCACGGGCATGGCCCAGGTTGTGTCCACCCTCAATGAGATCAAGGGGACCCTCGATGAGATAAAGACCCAGCAGGCCCAGCAACATGCGGAGCAACATGCCTGTCTACTGCAACACCAACGGAGGATGGAGGACAGACAGGCTGAGCAAGTGACGGTGTTCCAGGGGATTCACAATACACTCCGTCGGATGGCCGACAACATGGGCAACCCTCCCTGTGCCAGACGGCGTAGAACATTACCACCCACAGGGAGGGATCAGGAGGAGGAGGAGACATCCGACGGAGCATCCCAAACATCGTCACGGCCTGCTTCTGAGGGTCCCCGCAGGAGGCCGGGTCGTCCACGGAAAGGACCGTGAGGGTCGGCGCTACATCACCATCTCCCAGGACACCTGGCCTGGCACCTGGCCCACTGGAGCAACAGCATCACAGCATCAAGAGACATTCTCTGCCACATGCCCTGCTGGTCACTGTCTGACCAATGTTGACAAAGACTGTGGCATGGACTCTGAGGATTTCCAATGGCAAGGATACCAACTCCCCTACTGAACTTTGGATTCAAAACTCCCGGAAAGCCCCTCACTTTACCCCCCCCCCCACAAAAATAAAAAATCACACCATGAAGAGAAGATGCCTGCTGGTTGCATTATTACCTTACATGTGTGTTGTAAAGTCTAAACATGCCTGAGTTCTCTTTTGACTTCAACCATCCACACCCTGGGGCCTGAGTCTGGCACAGGACACACGGGTCACAGTGTATTAGGCAAGACAGACATGGAGCACCATACACACCCGTGATGGGCCCAACCAGCTGAGGGGGTGGCCGCACAACCGTGCTGACAGACACATTGAGTACAGCAACAGTCATGCGCAGAGGTCAGGGATCATGTGGAGTGTCCTGGGGGGCACCCAGGTATGTGTAGACAGGTGGCAGAACCATGTCCTGCAAGCTTGAGTCCGGTGAATGCAGAGAATGGGGGCCTGGCCAACGTTGAATGCATGGGGATGGCACGTCACAATACCCACACAGTCATGGACATCATGTCTGTGTGGGTGTGCAGCGCGCTCCTAGAATCCGCCTTTGGCCCTGCCCCACCCCCTGTGGTGGAGTCCTCCATCCCTGCACCCACGTCGCCTACCCTTTGCCCTTCTGTCCCTGCGGTGCCTGTTCATTCCCCCCCACTTGATGCCCTCACCCCTGTGGAAGACAACGGCTTGTAACTGTGCAGGCAAGCTAGGGGACACGCATCCCACTGTGTCCCCCATTCAGCTGTGACTCCTGGACTGCCCTATGGGCTTTGTAAATATTGAACTTCCTCCATACCAGTTTTTGGATCATGCTGAAGAAAGCTATTTATTTTTTGCCCTTGGAACACTCCTGCTTTGCTGGAATTGCTGTCGGTGGGGCTGCTACATGGTTGTGGGTGGTGTTCATGTGTTGGGTGTGTGGGAAATGTAGTAGTGTGCTGCTCATAGGGGGGACCATGGAATCTGTGTGCCATCACACGGTGTTAGCTAGCTTTCTCAATTAATGTAAGCAGTTGCTGCATGTTGCAATTGTCCCAAGGTGTTTTCCTTCCTCTGTGTACCCTGACTTCTTCCCTGCAGGGTGTTCCCAATATTTAGTGCCGAGCTGTGTGTACATTAGCTGGGTGTGTGACGGACTCCTTCAACTTTGCACATGCATGCTGAGCCATTCTCCACCTGCATCATTCGTGGCATCCTTGGTAGTCATTGTACTTGTGTATGTGGACTATTGACATGACTTCATGTGTACATGTTTTCTTTTCGGCCCTATGCATGCGTATACTCCCAGCCTCGCACACATGTGGTACATGTACTGCAGGGTCTTTGTGCACCTGACTGACATTTGTGGGCATGGTATCTGTGGCTACTCCACCCTTAGCGTTCCATGGGCACTGCTGGGAGTGATAGGTCCCCACCCCTCCTGTCTCAGGGCACTGCTGGGAGGACTCTGCACAAACCCCTCCTGTCTCTGGGCACTGCTGGGAGTGATAGGCCCCCACCCCTCCTGTCTCAGGGCACTGCTGGGAGTGATAGGCCCCCACCCCTCCTGTCTCTGGGCACTGCTGGGAGTGATAGGCCCCCACCCCTCCTGTCTCAGGGCACTGCTGGGAGGACTCTGCACCCACCCCTCCTGTCTCTGGGCACTGCTGGGAGGACTCTGCACCCACCCCTCCTGTCTCTGGGCACTGCTGGGAGGACTCTGCACACACCCCTCCTGTCTCAGGGCACTGCTGGGAGTGATAGGCCCCCACCCCTCCTGTCTCAGGGCACTGCTGGGAGTGATAGGCCCCCACCCCTCCTGTCTCAGGGCACTGCTGGGAGTGTTAGGCACCCACCCCTCCTGTCTCTGGGCACTGCCGGGAGGACTCTGCACACACCCCTCCTGTGTCAGGGCACTGCTGGGAGGACTCTGCACCCACCCCTCCTGTCTCAGGGAACTGCTGGGAGGACTCTGCACACACCCCTCCTGTCTCAGGGCACTGCTGGGAGGACTCTGCACCCACCCCTCCTGTCTCTGGGCACTGCTGGGAGTGATAGGCCCCCACCCCTCCTGTCTCAGGGCACTGCTGGGAGGACTCTGCACACACCCCTCCTGTCTCTGGGCACTACTGGGAGTGATAGGCCCCCACCCCTCCTGTCTCAGGGCACTGCTGGGAGGACTCTGCACACACCCCTCCTGTCTCAGGGCACTGCTGGGAGTGATAGGCCCCCACCCCTCCTGTCTCAGGGCACTGCTGGGAGTGTTAGGCACCCACACCTCCTGTCTCTGGGCACTGCTGGGAGGACTCTGCACACACCCCTCCTGTGTCAGGGCACTGCTGGGAGGACTCTGCACCCACCCCTCCTGTCTCAGGGCACTGCTGGGAGGACTCTGCACACACCCCTCCTGTCTCAGGGCACTGATGGGAGGACTCTGCACACACCCCTCCTGTCTCTGGGCACTGCTGGGAGTGATAGGCCCCCACCCCTCCTGTCTCAGGGAACTGCTGGGAGGACTCTGCACCCACCCCTTCTGTCTCTGGGCACTGCTGGGAGGACTCTGCACACACCCCTCCTGTCTCAGGGCACTGCTGGGAGTGATAGGCCCCCACCCCTCCTGTCTCAGGGCACTGCTGGGAGGACTCTGCACACACCCCTCCTATTTTACAATATGTACGCTCATGACATACACGGATGTGGGTACGCTCCATGCATTCGAGTAGGGGGTACGGGTCGTACTTACACTGTTGGGGTGGGGGTACGCTCCATACGTACGCGGGTGGGGGTACGTGTCGTACGTACAATGTTTGCATAGGGGGTACGCTCCATGCATTCGAGGTGAGGGTACGGGTCATACTTACACTGTTGGGGTGGGGGTACGCTCCATACGTACGCGGGTGGGGGTACGTGTCATACGTACAATGTTTGCATAGGGGGTACGCTCCATGCATTCGAGGTGAGGGTACGGGTCGTACTTACACTGTTGGGGTGGGGGTACGCTCCATGAATACGAGGTGAGGGTACGGGTCGTACTAACACTGTTGGGGTGGGGGTACGCTCCATGAATACGAGGTGAGGGTACGGGTCGTACTTACACTGTTGGGGTGGGGGTACGCTCCATGCATTCGAGGTGAGGGTACGGGTCGTACTTACACTGTTGGGGTGGGGGTACGCTCCATGAATACGAGGTGAGTGTACGGATCGTACTTACACTGTTGGGGTTGGGGTACGCTCCATACGTACGCGGGTGGGGGTACATGTCGTACGTACAATGTTTGCATAGGGGGTACGCTCCATGCATTCGAGGTGAGGGTACGGGTCGTACTTACACTGTTGGGGTGGGGGTACGCTCCATGAATACGAGGTGAGGGTACGGGTCGTACTAACACTGTTGGGGTGGGGGTACGCTCCATGAATACGAGGTGAGGGTACGGGTCGTACTTACACTGTTGGGGTGGGGGTACGCTCCATGCATTCGAGGTGAGGGTACGGGTCGTACTTACACTGTTGGGGTGGGGGTACGCTCCATGAATACGAGGTGAGGGTACGGATCGTACTTACACTGTTGGGGTTGTGGTACGCTCCATACGTACGCAGGTGGGGGTACGTGTCGTACGTACAATGTTTGCATAGGGGGTACGCTCCATGCATTCGTGGTGAGGGTACGTGTCGTACGTACAATGTTTGCATGGGGGGTACGCTCCATGCTTTCGAGGTGAGGGTACGGGTCGTACTTACACTGTTGGGGTGGGGGTACGCTCCATGAATACGAGGTGAAGGTACGGGTCGTACTTACACTGTTGGGGTGGGGGTATGCTCCATGCATTCGAGGTGAGGGTACGGATCGTACTTACACTGTTGGGGTAGGGGTACGTCCATGCATACGGGGTGGGGGTACGGTCCGTACATGTCCGTCCCCACGCTATGTGATGCTTGTGCAGCCGTACCCAGGCCTTTGCCACGTGGGTACAGCCGTCCCGCCATTGTTGGGGTGACGTAGGTGTGGGCGTGGTACGACTCGTACCCACGCTCTTAAGGCGTGGGTACGGGACGTACCTGTCTGGTTGTGTTGCCGGTTCGCGTCGTGAAGAACTTCCGTTGTGGCGGTCGCTGGCTTAGCTGGACACGCCCCCACCCCCTCGTAGTGACCAGGGCCTGGGAGTCAGGTATGTCCAGGGCATGTGTGCTGTGTGACTTTGGTGGGGGGTTTGTGGCCTGCCCTGGTCCTGCCACCCCCCCCTTTCCCCCTCCCTTTGTTGTTCTGACCTTCTGCGGTGTCTGCGTCGTAACCTGTAGAGGAGGTCGACTGCTATGAGGGCCGGGATGACACGTAGGTTCGGGTCCATGTCTGTCCGTCGCGTACGGGTACTCCTTGTTCGCGTCGTCCTGTCTGTCCGTCGCGTACTGGTACTCCTTGTTCGCGTCGTCCTGATTTCCCGGCAGTTTTTGGCTGCCGGATAATATTCACCGTGCGGGATGACGTTGGTGCGAATCGTAATTCCTGGTTCGTGAATGGCAGGCTGCGAGCGTCCCGACGTCAGGTCGGCGCTTTCCCGGATCGCATTTGTATTTTATTTTTCGTCGGTCGGGGTTTTGTACGACTCGTACGGAAATGGTGTTTCCGTGCGAATCGTAATTCCATGTTGGTAGATTTTGACGACCGGGTACGCGTCGGACGGAGATTTTGCTCCGTCCGACGGTTCGTACCCGGTTTTTACAGGATCGTGATCGGCGCCTTAGTCTCTATAGGAAAATCGTTTTTTTGTTTTCCCAATAACTTTGGCGCCGTATGTCGAATCCTCACGCACTTTTCAAAACTTGTGGCCCGCTTCGGTCAGCTCCTGTCTTAAAATATTCGGGGTGATTCGGGAAGTGGGGCTGAGAAAAAAGGGGGTCCCAAAACACGTTTTCCCCATGTAATTTTCCATAGGAAACTTTAGACAAAGCTACAGCCCGAACTGCTGAACGGAATGACACCAAATTTGGCAAAAAGGTAGCCCTTGGTTCAGAAAGAGTCATTTTTGTTAAATGGTGTAAATTCGTTCAGTAGTTCCTGAGAAATTAGAAAAAGAAAACATTTTGGTATCTAGGGCAGCGGTGGGTTCACGACCCCTCCCGAGCACGAGCTTCATTCTGATTGGCTGTCAACACTCCAAACCAGGAAGTGTTGGCAGCCATCTTGTGACTCGGTTCCACCGAGTCACAAGAAAACAGTAAAATAAATATAAAAAAACAAGAAAAGGGGGCAGGTTAGAAACACCCTGACCCCTAGGCCTGTTCATGGGGTCCCACATGTTCCCCAGGGCCAACAAAAGCATTTTTTTTATAATTTTGGTGGAAAGCGCAATGGAGTCGTGAATCCCACCAAAATTATTTTAATAATGAAGCGCAGGCTCCCGCGCTTCATTTAAATTAAGCCTCTGGGTGGGCCAGGTCCCAGGGGCATTGCCAGATCAATCAGAGCGGGAGCATGTGGGGGCCTCCTCAGCCCCGGGGAGTGCTACCTCTCTGGGGCAGAAATAAAAATGAGTGGGGGAGCCTCGCGGGACCCCCCTGAGCCCCGGGGACCGCCACCTCCCCAGAGCTATAAATATAAAATAGTGTGTGGGGGGCTCAAGCCCCCCACACTGCCCCAGGGACCACCACCTCCCAGGGGCACTTAATATTTAAATTTGCGGGTCCGTTATGGAGCCCCCTGCCCTGGGGCCTGCCACCTCCCCGGGGCATCAAACACATTGGGAGGGGGCCACGCAGCCCTCCTCCTAGAGCTCTTGATAGCCCTGGGGACCGCCACCCCCAGGGCAGGCTCCTGTAGTGTCCCGGGTGCCCACCCTCAGGACACTGCTCTTTTATATGACAGGGTGGAAGCACACCTCCCGCCCTGTCATAGGAAACCCTGGTTTGCTTTGTTGAAGCGAGAGCAGGAAAACCTGCTCTTGCTTCAACAAAGCAAAGCAGATTGCTTTGAGTAAGGGGAAGCTCCTCTTGCTCAAAAGCAATGCTGGCTCTCCCAGAAGGCGGGGAGCTGGTGGGACCATGGGGACATTGGGGCTCCCCCTACAGTCTCCACAGTAAAGGCCTAGCCTTGGGGGATATGGTCCCTGGGGCATGGCTCGGGGGATGGGGTCCCTGAGGTGAATATAAAATAGTTAAAGTGGATGTTTTAAAAAAAAAATAATAATAATTGGAGTTGCGACCCTAGCGTGGCTTTCAGTGTGGCCCCCTAGTGTGTATACGAAGAATGTGCAGCTCTCAGCGCGGCCCCCTATTGGAACACAAAAGGTGCTCGGCTCCTAAAGTCGCTGTGCGTGCGTGACTTCAAGCAAAAAAAATCAAGATATTTTTTCTAAAAGTAAGTTATGTGTTGAGTTATTGGGTGGCTCTAAAAAGAGCCCTTGTGTTTATTGGGAGATTTTTGTAGCTACATGTAAGTGCCGATGCAGAGCCTTAGGTTGTTGAGAAGGACTCTGTTTCCCTTATCTGTGAAATGTACACCAACACTCCTGTAGATGCAATCTGTATCAAAACGCAGATTGTTGTTGTATATGGAACCCATACTATGGTCTCTGAGATAAGCAGAAACAGCTTCATTGAATTTTTTTCAAGCTTTCTCAATTTGTGGACAGAATTGATTGGACCACTTCCATTTCTGTCTTTGGCATATGTTAGAGTATACAAAGACAGTTTGGGGGAAAAGCAACATCAATTCTGCAAAGGTGTCCTTCATTAGCATTTCCAGTCCTACTCCTGTCAATGTGCCCAGGTCAATGCCACCAGAGTGGACAATCATGAGGTCAGGAGGTTGGAGATGTATAAAGGTTTTAACCAAAGGCAACAATTGGTGCCACTTTAATCCTCTTTGTCCAATTCATTTAATGTCATCATTTTGCAAAGCTAGGTCTTTGTCAATACCTCTGTTTTCAGCATACCTTTTGCAATAGTAAACATAGCTGTGTCCCACAATCCACACTAAGCATTTAAAGGGAAGTCTGGCTGTAAGGAAAATATGCCTTTAGGTGAAGTAGTCAGTTGGTAGAATGAGAGGTATCTAAAATGGTGGACGAGATGCAGTTTTTAAAAAGGAAGATAAATGATTGGCTGTTTAAGAACATTGTACATTCGAAAATAGGGTGCATGTTATTGTCATTAAGAAGCATGTTTCTTATTGGTTAGAAAAGAAAGCTTAAAAGGTACGTTACATAGGATAAGCTCATATTTTGGAAATTCAACCACACCTGCTGTTTGTATTTGAAACATTGTGTGGTGAACTTGAAAACTTGAATTTGTGACCTGTGAGCTCAGTTGAGTGTTCCATTAACTGTTACTATGGAAACAGGAATGAAGCAGATTGGGGGTAGGGTTGACAGTTAAGTGTGGCATTAAAATGTGAACGTCTTATAATTATTAAAGTAATATCTTATTGCAGTGTGATTTCCCAAGTTAGTGCTATCTTTAGAGGTGGTGTGTTATTAAAAAAGAAGTGGTAACATTATTTGTAATATATTTTTGAACTCCCGTATGGACTCGCAGTGCCATCGCTAACATTGCACAGTGGAGTCGCGACTTAAAAAAATTCCAGAAGCAATTTGAATTCATTTAGAAGTCAGTTGGCAAGGGTTCTTGTGTGTAACCAATATAAATGTGTTTTAGAATTTGAAATATTCTGGTAAGCAATGTGATTTGCTATTTAGATGTATATTTGTGGAGAAAGAGAGGGAAACATTGCAAATTACTGTTTTTCCTTTGCTAAGAGCAGTGCATTATATTGATTATGTGCATAAGAAAATCTTTTCAGCGTTTCTGATACTTCATAATCTAGAAATCAATTTGAAAGGTGAGTTACAAATTTGTGAGTTTGTTTTTAAAGGTAAAATATAAATCATAAACTTTGAAATTTGACATATATTTTTAAATGTAGAAATGTTTACTACAGTTTATTGTAATGTATTTAAATGTTGTTTAATATAGATTCTGTATAGTATTATCTGTATTTTGGAACATTTATTACTGATTATGGTATTTTGTTTCAGTGTGTGGATACGTACATTTGTAGTATCCGGCATGATTTTAGGTGTTGCTTTGAAGTTGGAAGTGTATATGTTCAGTTAAGGTATTAGTGTTTATACTAGTTTTTAAGTCTCTAGAGAGCTACAGTTGAAATATGCCACACACCTTTGGGTGTTTGGTTCAAATTTGAAGTTTCTTCTGAGAATTTATGAGGTTTACATAGTGTTGTGGTAAAGTGATATCCATGCATGTTTTCAGAAATATGGTGAGACTTATAGCAGAGACATGTGAACGGTTCCTGCTTTCTATTTGGTTCGGTGTAACATTATAAGTAGTTGTACAATGGTAAAGCGGCAGTCTAAAAGTGAGGTTTGTGAAATGTTTGTAGAGATATTATCAGTCAAGCAGTTTGTATGTACTCCTAAAATGTCCCAGACATTTCCTAGCACTCATGGAATCACTAGGCATTACCTATGTACTTGTGTAATCCCCCAGACATACTTTTGCAAACATAGATTCATCAATGATTCATCAATGCATTAGCTATACACTGGTTCAATCCTTGCACTGCTCCAATCACACTGTCAGGGTCTAAGCACTCTTCCAATCACTTAGGCAGTGCAGAAGCACTTTCAAAATCACGTAGGCCCTAACTATGCAATTATGTAATCACCCAGGTACTACCCTACTACTGTTCCAATAAACCAAGCACTACCCTTGTTCTCATGCGATCACCCAGGCACTACCACTGCACTCCTTCGATCACTCAGCCACTACTGCTGAAGTGCTTCCTACACACAGCCACTACCTAAGCACTTATAAAATCACTCAGGAACTAGTTTGCACTCCTAAAATGCCCCGCATATTACCTGTGCATTCATGGAATCAACAGGCATTAACTATGTATTCCTCTAATCCCCAGACATTACTTCTGTAATCATGTACTCATCACCCAGCCACTACCCGTGCACTCCTGTTATCACCCTGTCAGGATGTGTGCACTCCTCCTATCAATTAAAGTCAATTCAATTCTTTATTCGGATACAAAGAAATATCCATGAAAGTACAGAATAAAAAATACCAGCACAACATTAAATCGGTACATGCATATATAAGAAGTTAAAAACAATGAGTGTGATAAACACGTAGCTATAAATACACAGAAATATATACATAGTGCAAAAGGTGAGTGCAACAAATTCATCATGGATCTATAATTTAAATTGTTAGATCAGAGGTAGTAACAATATAATACTTAGAATATAACAGCATAAAATTTTAAAATGCAGACAATTTGACACATAAAATAATACAATCAAATGCATACAGTAAAATATTTATGCGGCCACATATTGATTAATTCAGATATCGGGCATACAATTGAAACTGTTTATACTGTACTCAGAGAGGCAGGGGAGCGAACAGCCAGTCTCAGAAAGGTACTAACATGAAGGGTTAAATTTTCCCCATTGAGCATGACGATACCCCTGTATGCCACCTTACAATCAGTAATGGCCGGAGCCTTAAAGTAAGGGATCAGCAGCTGCTTGCTATATATTTGATAAAAATCACAGAAAATAAAACGTGTAGCATGGATTGGCTGCCACGATTTACATAGGGACAAGGCATTTGCACAAGATTAATATTAAAGCCTAACGGGAAAGCAAAGTAAATATTTTAAAGTGCCATCCCTAAGACAAACGAGCAAGCTTAGTTCCCAGCGGTTATTCACCTTTAAAAGATAATTGGCTGGAAGTTTTGTGGGGGGGCCATCGGCATCCACCATGGTTATATACCGGGCGACTGAGGATTTCAAAGTTTCTCGCTTACATCTCAAGTCGTCATAGTATTCGTACAGGGCCCCCTGGATGATCTTTTTTTTTAATGCCTGCCATATTCCCTGGGCCTGTAAAAATGTGTGACAGATTTACAGTGGTGGGGCGAGCCTTGACAGCCACCAACCATGATATGTCACTGCCCTTATCACAATTAAGGCAATCAACTATGATGTCTCTAGTTAACGTGGCTGCTGGATTTTGCCATACTTTTATCCAGAAAATGACTGGATGTGTCCTTGTGTAGTCCTCAAAAAAGGGTAATTTTAACTCATGATGGCAATCAAAGGAAGAACAAATCGACGCCCCCAAAACTCTCTGACAAAATCTATTTTCTTCTACCTGGATGCTGTTGCAGTTCGCGTGGCCCCAAACTTCCGCTCCATTTGTTGCAGTAGGTAAACACTGAGGGGCATATCAGCAACAACCGGCGATAATTATCGCTAAGCGCACTTAGCGCTAGGATAATTATCGCCGGCTAGCGTGGATTTTTATCGCTGAGATAGCGTGCTATTAGCAACGCTTATCTCAAAAGCGATAAAAATCCTAGCGCTAACTGCCTAACGTGAGATTATCGCTGGAAACCCAGCGATAATCTCACGTAGTGTGGCATTAGCTTGCTGATAGGGACTCACAAACTTAGCCACCTTCCATAGGATATCATGGCTAAGTCAGTCCTGAAGCAGGCGTAAGGAAAGTAGCGATAACAGGGGTTATCGCTACTTTTCCTGCCGCTATGCTTCATAGCGTGGTGCTTGATGATAGGAGAAATGTCGCTTAGCGACATTTCTTCTATCATGTCAGGTCAGGAACGCCCACTTTGCATCTCATTAGAGATGCAAAGCTGGGCGTTAGGAATCCCGATGCTAAAGCAAGGTTTCATGCGTTAGCGCGGCCTTGCTAATTAGGCGATAAAATTATCACAGCTTTTCGGCTGAAAAGGGCCGCAAAAGCGGCGATCATTTTTTATCGCCAGCTTGATGATATGCCCCCATGTTCTATATATTTTCAGTAGGGGTAACACTACCTCAGTTCTACTCGGTTGGGGGAGGCACAGAATCGAGTTGGTAGCCTCTAAAAATGTACTCCTGCTATGTGCCAAATGAGCAGCCCAAGAGCCATAATCTGAAAACACCAAGCCCAGATATGGAAAAGTGAGTGTGCATAATAGTTTTTCGGAACCAGAGTTGATTACATTGACAGAATATTTTTTGGGGCTGCAACTCAATAAAAATGATTTTTTTTAATTTGTACAAAGGTCCAGCTTATTCATAAAATCTACAAAATCCCCAACTAAGACGCACAGTGCATTGGGTGTGCGGCCCATTAGGACCGCATCATCCGCATACAATAAGGAGGGTAGCTTGTTGCCATTGATCAACGGGATGTCCTTAGTCAATTTGGACAACTCATTATTCAACTCATTAATATATAGGATAAAGAGCAGAGGGGCAGTGCTCATCCCTGCCTGAGCCCTCTGCCAATCACAATGTTACCTGATACTGCCCCGTCCCTACTGATCCTCTCCTTAGCCCCTAGATCCCTGTGTAAGTAAGCCAAAAAGTGTACTAAGGCCTCATCCAGCCCGTAATTTAGAAGATATAGCCTAAGACGTGATCTATTTACAAAATCAAATGCTGAGGTGAGGTCCATGAAGGCCAGGTAAATTGGGGACTGTTGAGCTATCGTGTATTCACCAATAAGTACATTTAGATTAAGGCATTGCTCTACAGTTCCCAATTTGCTTCTGAAACCTAACTGAAATTTATCTAAAATACTTTCATCCTCAGCTCAACTCCTAATTTTATTAAATAATACCCACCCAAGTATCTTGAGTGTATTGTCAATTAAAGAGATCGGTCTGTAACAGCTAGGGTTGGACCTGTCCCCCTTTTTAAAATTCTGGACTATAATACTAGTTGACCATGTCTTAGGGATATGAGAATTTGTTAGATTGTTATAGACAATGAGTAAAAGCGGTACCCAAAACTGTGGTTTATGCTTGATAATATCAAAATAAACCCCATTCGGGCCAGGGGCCTAGTTACCTTTGATCAATAGCATCCTCAACTTCGGTAATCGATATCTGGACTCGTGTAGCAACGTGAAGATCTATATGGGCCTCATTCTGAGTAGGAGCTGTATATATTTTTGAAAAATGTGCTACCCAAGCTTTGCTGGTTATATTACAGCTTAGAGGAGATACATTCTAACCCATGGTTCTCATATTTTTTACATATGTCCAAAAGCCATTTTTGTTGTTTAAACCCACTGGCCAAATTATCCCATTGTTCTCTTAGGATCTCATCTTTCCTCTGCTTGACACTCCTCCTATCACTTAGGCAATGCACATGCACTACCTTTAGACTTCTCCAATCACATGTACTGCGCTTCAATATTAAAATAATTTCGGTGGGATTCACGACTCCATCGCGCTTTCCGCCAAAATCACATGTACATTTATAGTATACCTCATAATTCCAGGTGTCACTTTCAAATTGGTAGTGCAGTCTGTCAAGCTTTAAGGTGTGCGTAGAGTTGTGTGTAAGGTATGTCTCTGCTTGCATATGTTGAGTTAAGGTATTTGTGATTAGACTAGCTTTTTATAAGTCTCTAGAGAGGTACTGTTGAAATATGCCATATCATTTTTAGCGTTTGATTTAAATTTGAAGTTTGTTCTGTGAATTTATGAGGTGTACGTAGTGTTGTGGTACAGAGATATCCATGCATGTTTTCAGGAATATGGTGAGACTTATAGCAACGACATGTGAATGGTTCATGCTTTCTATTTGGCTAGGTGTAATATTAAAAGTAGTTGTAGAATGGAAAAGCAGTAGCACAAACTCATGCACTGCTACAATCCCCTAAGCACTACTCTTGCAGTGCAGTCATTGCCCTGTCAGTACTTATGAACTCCTCCAATTACCCATCCAGCACCATGTACTTATCTAATCACTCTGCCAATACCCAAGCACTTATAAATTCACTTTGCACTCTCTTTGCCACACTGTAATCATCCAGTCACTACTCAAGTACTCATGCAATGACCCAGGCACTAACATATGCACTGCTACAATCCTCTGTGCACTATCCATGCAGACCTCTAACAAGCTACATACTACTGATTCACTCCTCCAATTACCCAGGTACTACCCATGTAGTCCAGGAATCCCACTGTCAATCCTCGTGCACCCATCCAATCACCCAGCCAGTACCATGTACTAATCCAATCTGTCCGCCAATACCCAAGGACTTAAAATTCACAATGCACTCTCCCTGCAGTACTCTAATCATCCAGTCAGTACCCATGTACTCATGCAATTTTCCAGACACTAACTCATGCACTTCTAAAATCCTTTGAGTACTACCTATACAGTTTAGTAATCTGCTTGTTACTACCTATGCACTCCTCCAATTACCCAGCCAGTCCCATGTCCTTATCAAAACACTCTGCCAAAAACCAAGCACTTCTAAATTCACCATGCACTCTCCTTGCAGCACTCTAAGTATCCAGTCACTATGCATGTACTCATGCAATGACCCAGGCACTAACACATGTAGTGCTACAATCACATGTACACTATACATGCAGTACTCTAACCACCTACACACTAATGATTCACTCCTCCAGTTACCCAGGTAGTATCCATACAGTCCAGTAATCACACTGTCACCCCCGTGTACTCCTCCAATCACCCAGACAGTCCAATGTCCTTATCTAATTATTTCGCCGAAACCCAAGCACTTATAAATTCACCATGCACTCTCCTTGCAGTACTCTGATCATCCAGTCAGTACCCATGTACTCATTTAACTACCCAGGCACTAACTCATGCACTTCTACAATCCTTTGAGTCCTACTTATACAGTTTAGTAATCTCCCTGTTTTACTACATATGCACTCCTCCAAGTACCTAGCCAATCCAATGTCCGTATCCAATCACTCTGCCAAACACCAAGCCCTTATAAATTCACCATGCACTCTCCTTGCAGCACTCTAAGTATCCATTCACTATCCATGTACTCATGCAATGACCCAGGCACTAACACATGCAGTGCTACAAAAACATGTGCACTATCCATGCAGTCCTCTAACCATGTACACACTACTGACTCACTCCTTCAAATACCCAAGTGGTACCCGTGCAGTCCAGCAATCGCACTGTCACTCCCCGTGCACTCCTCCAATCACCCAGACAGTCCCATGTCTTTATCTAATTATTCTGCCAAAACCCAAGCACTTATACATTCACCATGCAAACTTCTTGCAGTACTCTAATCACCCAGTCAGTACCCATGTAGTCATGCAACTACCCAGTCACTGACTCATGCAATTCCACAATCCTTTGAGTGATACTTATCCAGTTTAGAAATCTCCCTGTTACTACCTATGCACTCCTCCAATTACCACAGCCAGTCCCATGTCCTTAACCAATTACTCTACCAAAACCCAAGCACTTATAAATTCACCATGCACTTTCCTTGCAGCACTCTAACTATCCAGTCACTATCCATGTACTCATTCAATGACCCAGGCACTAACACATGCAGTGCTACAATCACATGTGCACTATCCATGCTGTCCTCTAAGCACCTACATAGTACTGATTAACCCCTCCAATTACCCAGATAGTACCTATGCAGTTCAGCAATCACACTGTCACTCCCCATGCACTCCTACAATCACCCAGACAGTACAATGTACTAATCCAATCACTCCGCCAATACCCAATCACTTATAAATTTACCATGCACTCCCCTTGCAGTACTCTAATCATCCAGTCACTACCCATGGTATGACCCAGTCAGTAACTCATGCACTTTTACAATCCCTTAAGCACTACCTATATAGTTTAGTAATTTCCCTGTTACTTGTTATGCAGTCCTCCAATCACCCAGACAGTACCATGTCCTTATCTAATTATTCCACCAAAACCCAAGCACTTATAAATTCACCATGCACTCGTCTTGCAGTACTTTAATGTACTCATGCAATAACGCAGGCACAAACATATGCACTTCTACAATCACCTGTGCACTTCTCATACAGTTCAGTAATCTCCCTGTTACTACCGATGCAGTCCTCCAATCACCCAGCCAGTCTTATGTCCTTATCTAATCACTGTACCAAACCCAAGCCCTTATAAATTCACCATCCTCTTTCCTTGCAGTACACTAATCATCCAGTAACTACCCATGCAATTATTCAGATACTAATACATGCACTATTACAATCCTCAATCCACTGCCCATTCAGTCCTCTAAACACCTAAACACTACTCATTCACTCCTACTCCAGTTAGTACCTGTGTACTGCAGTAAATGCATTGTGATTTCAAAACAAAGCGTTTAAATGGTTTTTATGTAGAACGTGTTTGTTTAGTAATAGAATAGCATATTTTATAGATTTATATTAAAATATTACTTTTTTTCCAGATATTCTTTATCATCATTAAAAAAAGACTTACCATGACTAAAAAAACAGTAAAGAGGAAACAACAAAAGAAAGAGTATTATTTTAAGAAAAGACAACAGCAAGAATTAGATGAACTACAACATGTGGTAAAAAAGAAAAAGTCTAGAAACAGTTTGCACAATGTAGAAAGTAGGAAGAATACCTCAACATCAAAGAAGAATGAAAAGAAAAAAGGGGAAATTAATGGAAAATCACGTTTTCAAAAAACAATCTATGGTGAAAGGAGAAAGAATCAATTTGATGAAATAAGGAAAAGAATGTTTCACAAAACACTTCATTTATTAAAAGATGGAAAGAAATATAAAAAAAGATCAGCATTTTATAAAAAGAAGAAACAGATTGAAACTATTGTTGAGAAGGCTTTTGAATTATAAAGGAAATTATTAATTTTAGTTTTAAACAGAATTTGATCATTAAGGGCCTCATGTAGGTAGCTAAATACCGGTCGGTAACGGCTGAAATTCGGTAAATATCCCGTTACTGACCGGTATTTAGGCATTTGCGATGTAGGTGGCTGATTTTCTGGATTCGGTATTTACCGAATCGGAATTTAAGAAATCGGTAAAATATCGATTCGGTAAATACCGAATCCAGAAATGCTATGTAGGGGACACTCAAGTGAGTGCATCATTAGTGTCTGGATTCGTTATTTACCACCAACTACAAGTTGATGGTAAATGACGAATACCTTTCAAAAAGCATGTTTGTGTTATTTGAAAAGTGCAATGTGGCAGACATACTGTGCGCCACATGTGCACACATGCACGAATCAGGGGTGCAACAGGGTGTCAATGTGACACCCTGCCACCCATGATAATGCCACCCCTATTACTGATTCGGTATTTACCGAATCGGTAATGGTAACTGGCTTCCCATTCATTCCTATGGGCCTCCAGGCCCATTGGAATGAATGGGAAGGGATGCATTATTACCGATTCGGTAAATACCGATACTTAAATACCGATATTTACCGAATCGGTAATAATTACCGATTGTTTACCTACATTACATTTGCCGATTCATAAATACCGAATCGGTAAAATTCGGTATTTAACCCCTTCGACGCGCATGACGGAACGATTCCGTCATGCACGTCGGTTGCGCTGTGCGCATGATGGAACCGTTCCGTCATGGCCCCGCCCGCGCACGGAATCTTCAGCGTGGCGCGGAAATCCGCGCCGCGCTGAAGAGGTTAAGAATCGGTAAATATAATTTACCTACATATGGCCCTAAATAAGGCAATACATTTTATGAAGGCCAAAAGTAAAAAGAAGAGACTAAAAACCAGAACTAACTTTGTGAAATTTTTTTGGGTGAATGGAAATTCAGTTCAAGTTCAGAGCATTTTTTTAATAAAGAGAGCTATTTTCAAACCAATACATTAGTGTATGCAGTTGGTACCAGTGGTTGTGCTTATGAAGTCCAAATCCAAACCAGCTTTATTCGACAAAAGTCATAAAAGCGATACCAAACAAGTACAGGTACATAATACAAAAATAAGTTAAAAAAGAGACAATATAAAAATGTTACTATTTAAAATATTTACAAAATTTTTTAAAAAACATATAATACACAAAGAATTCATTAAGGGTAACATCTAGGACCACTTTACGCTAGTAGCTAATGCTCTTAATTCTGATAACCCAAGCCCACCCCAAAAATTTAGCAACGGCCACAACAATTACCGAGTCTGTGCAGGTACGAAGGAGTCTTACTGCTTCAACACTTCGTCTAGTACCCAACAGTTTACAAACAGGTCTCAACCATACACGACTCGGGGCCGCGTAGGCAGGGCAAACAAAAAACATATGTGCTAAGGTTTCCACCTGGGAATTACAATTAAAACATAAGTTGCTACTTGTAGGCTTCCACCTAGCTGAGAAAGAGTTTAAGGGCAACGCTCCCACCCGCATCTGGAAAAATAATTTCCTATGAAGCACTTTGGTAACAAGATCCCAGAAGTGTTCTAACCTTGGGGCCGGTTTGATACTCAGGAATTCGTCAGTTAGCGAAAGGGATTTAGCTTCGTAAAATACCCTGGCATTTACCAACTCCCAGTATTTCTCTTTCATAAGCGCTTTAGATGGGAAGGAGGCAGCCAAAGGATTCTCCCAGAGATCGCTCATCCCTAAAGCCACAAGGGATTTTCTGAGCTCATTAAGCCAAACGATCTTCCGGGAGCCCACCAAAGACAATATATCCAAAAAAACCTCTGCATACTGAGCTAAATCCGGGGTAGTCCACAGGCGACGCCAATAGAGAATAGGACGAAGCCTGGCGACATCGGCTATTGAGTTCTTACCAAGGTCATGTCTTAAGGGAACTAAAGGTGTGCTCTGGGGGAGAGAAGTGATACTACGCAAGAACCTGTTTTCCGAAATAATTAAAGGAGACAGGTTCTCATATCCCCACAGTTCAGCACCATAAAGAGCCGAACTCACAGCTTTGGCACTATACACCTGAAGCACAGGTCTAATAGGCTTCGAGGGAGACTTTTTAAATTCGCCAGCTAGA
The DNA here is from genome assembly GCF_964204655.1 of Triturus cristatus. Lineage (NCBI taxonomy): Eukaryota > Metazoa > Chordata > Amphibia > Caudata > Salamandridae > Triturus > Triturus cristatus. The sequence goes on along the minus strand of NC_140593.1, from coordinate 25,933,592 downwards.
GCTTCAGCAATTTGCCTGTGTTTAAGTGTAGACAAGTCTCTCTGTAGTTTCCACGAAAAGTTATTTTGGATGTTAACACCTAGGTAATTAAAAGCCTGTACTTGTTCTAGCGGAATTTTAAACAAAACAAAATTATTTTTAAAAGATTTATGTGGCCTGAATACCATAAGTTTTTTTTTTTAATATTAACCTCAAGGCCACGGTCAACAAAAAATGTCTTAAAGATATTTAATGAACGCTGGAGTCCGCAGGATGTTTTAGCAATTAAAAGCGTATCATCGGCGAACATTAAAATAGGGACCTTAGTGTTGCCAAGAATGGGTGCGTCTACATGGGCTTTCAAAAGTCGATCTGCTATATTGTTAATATATAGGGAAAATAACGTTGGGGCCATTGCACAGCCTTGCCTAACGCCTCTTTGGACAGGAAAGTCCTCAGTCGTAGTTCTCTGCCCGCCCCATCTAATTCTGGCAGTATTGTCCGCATGCAGCCTCTGGATCAGGGACAACAAGCCGCCGTGAAGCCCAAGATATTTCAATGTCAACCAAAGTTTGGGACGTGGTACTAAATCGAAGGCGGCCCTTAGATCCACAAACACCGCATACAAATTCCCCTTGCCCAGGACAACCGTCTTCCAGTAGAGAAGAATGAAGCGAAATACTTGATCGATGGTACTAGTATACCGGCAAAAACCTGCCTGGAATGGAGATAAGATATTGTTAGACGCTATCCAGAGATGAACACGGTTGAGGATCAATCTACCAGTGATCTACTTGATAGCGTCAATCAGACTGATGGGCCGATAATTCTCCGGAAGCGAGCGGTCCCCCTTTTTGTACACCGGGATTATTTCCGCAGCCTTCCAAGAGCTAGGGATTGGGGCACCATGAGCCAACGCGTTAGCAATCAGCTGGATATATCTCCCCCATCTGAGCTTGTCATGCAGGAAGACATCTGCCGGTACACCATCCGGTCCGGGGGCTTTTCCAGATGCCACTCCAACCAGTGGCAAGTTCACCTCGGTGCTAGTAAAATCATCATCAAGTTTAAACAGCTGGTGGGACCCCTGACTTTCAAAGGGATCAATGGGTGCAGCATACTGAGGTTTAAAATACTCTACCCACTTCTCTTGGGAGACATTATTTTGGGGGCCCTCCGACTGACCACCAGAACCCCACTTTGCAATACTCCAAAATAATTTACTGTTATTTTGAAGGCTAGCTTCAAGGAGGCCCTCCCATTTTTTCCCGTCCCAAAGGCGTTTAGCTCTAGCCACACAATTCTTATAGATAACTCTTCTGTGGTGAACCAGGGAGACGTCCCCACCCTTCAAAGCATTTCCAAGTAATAGCCTAGCTTCCCTACATTCCTTATTATACCTAGAGGCTTGATGAGTAACGCCTCTTGGTCCTGATCTCGCTTTGATGAGGAAATGAGACTTCAGGCTGGTAAATAAACTATCATGCGCAGATGTTACATCCCATAAATTACCATTAGAGGCAAGAACTGACTCTATAGTAATAATGGAACCATCCACCTCTTCTTGGATTTGAGCTAGGGTAACGGGGTTCCCCATAAGTCCAGCCCATTTTAAACGGCGCATGTCATTGGATGGCACCACCTCAGGAGGACTCAACTCCCCCTCCTCGGCGGGGCCACTATCAACCTTCCACCATCTATGTAATAAACAGAGAGGATTATGATCACTCTCCGGAAGGGACACAATCTTCATGTCGACAAGGGAGTGCCATAATTTCATATCAGCCAAAATATAGTCAATTCGGCTCCTGCTCACTCCATTATTAAAAGTGCAGGCTCCCTCCAGGTCACTAGGCATCCTACCATTCAGGGCCCTCAAACCCCTATCCCTACAGAGGGAATTAATTTGAATGGCCACTTCGGGCCACCTTGATAAAGGGGACAACTCCAGAGGGAGGATACTCCAGCTTAGCTCTTCATTATCTTGCGTATCCCACTTATTTTCAAGAAGAGGTTCAAACATTATATTAAAGTCACCTGCTATGATGACAAAGGTATCAGCTGAATAAAGATCCAACAGGCGTAAAAGATCATCAATGGCCAAGGATTTCACACCCCTACAGCTCCTGACATACACGTTATATATGTCAATTTTACCCATTATTCGAAGCTCAAGCCTCAACAGTTGAATATCACGATTACCCGTGTGGAGGAGCTTGGTAGCCAGGCACAGTTCGCTTCTTAACCAAATAGTTAGGCCCCCTGATGGACGCCCATGGGACCCCTTGGTTGCCGGGATATGGAAGTTTAGGTAGCCGACACAAAAACGTGGCTCTAAAAGCCAAGTCTCCTGGAATAAACAGATATCCATTGTATTAATAAATGTGACCCAGTCAGCAATGGCTAGCTTAGAATTTAGGCCAGCAATATTCCAGCAGCATAAAGAGCCACCAGTCAAGGCAAAGCCGACAGGATCAGAAGCGGTAGGTTGCGCGTCTACTAAAAGACCACTATTGGGTTGGTCAAGCCCCTGGCGTAAATCAGGGGCAGAAATAGAGTGGCAGATATTGGGGGCTATAGGGACTGGGAACACAGAGTAGGAATAGGGGTCAATGCAAAGACCGACCATAGTAGACTCTTGATACTCATTGATCACAGCCCTTGCACCTCTATCCCAATGGCCAACGTCCCCCTCGCCATGAAGTCAGTCAATATTATCCAGGGAAGAACCAGCCACCACCCTGTCGCTACAATGACCGCACCTAAACCCCCCTAGGTCATACGGGGGTAACTTCGCAGTTGGATGGAAGAGCCTTCCGGGGGACTAGATCTAAACTCCAAGGATAGAAGGTTTTCAGCGAGGTAGTTACTTTTAAGAGTTAGTTCAATGCAATCAACAGGGGCCCTGGATGGAGAAAGTCTAATGGCTCTGGAAATATCTTCCCTAATGACTGAACGACATCCCCTAACGTGTCTCAACCAATGAATCGCTTTTTTAGTCAACGACTCGGGAGACTCAATACCACTACATGCAGTCAATTTAGGGACGTTGGTCATAAAGATTTTATTGGGACAATCCATGACATTACCCTTAGGTTGGACATTAGGTTGAACATTATAAACACCCTGGCCAGCCAGTGACCGCTGATCAAATTTGACAGTCACTACCCACCCCCAGCCTCTTTGTACAATTCGTTCTAACCTGTAAAATTGTACTATCATTAGCTGTTGGACGAACCAAAGGTTGGTTCAATCCAGCCTAAACAGCATTGCTATAAGTAACAGTACCTTTGGGACAGGGGTTGGAAGGCCCTGAACAAACCTCCTGAAGACCCAATGGATCTACTGGAGCAGGTAAAATGGTACTTGGGATAAAGCCAGGGGCAGGGCATAGAACAGCAGAACACAACCCGACTTTACTAGTCAGAGACTCTACCACTGATTTCAATTGACCGATTTCATCCCTCAGCAACTTAACCATCTTTATAAGATCGTGTAAGATGTTATTAGGTGGCTCAGCAGGATTACCTATAAGGGAATTAGGGGAACACAACAGAGGCTCAAGTAAAGCCACATTACTAACTTCCTGTTCTTCCATCAGTAGGGAAAACCTATTAAAACATGGCACAGTGGGAACACAACACCCAGAAAGAACTATGGGAGGCAATGAAGGGCTAACCCCATCATCCGAGACCTCAGGATCAATCGGTTTATTGGCACCCTTCAATGTACTTAATGTGGCCTTACAGCAAAACATTTCCGGCACAGTAAGAGCTGGTGTAGTATTGGCATGTCCAAAGACAGCAGAGGTAGAAGATGAGGCGACAACCCGGCTATTGGCCACTGATGGCTGATCACATCCCAGGATTGCCTCGCACTCACCCACCAAATAGCCAATACGCGTCAGAACCCCTACTGGATCCGGCTGATTAGCAGCACGGCGAGACTTCTTGAGTTTCCGTACTTTTGGCAATGAACCATTTCCCCCTGGCCCCCCAGAGCTCTCAACTAGCTTCCTCTTGCCCATTCGGAAACAGGAGTTGCAACTTGGGGTGAACAACAGACCAGGATTACCACACAAAGTATATAGTCACCTTGTGTAGACGTTCCGCTCTCTACAGATTGTCGGATACGACCAAGAGGGGTGGCCCAGCCCGGCCTCTTCCGACCCCTGACGGCCACAGATGGCCCGCTCTTTGCCCGGGCTTAGCCCAGCGTGGCCTGCGCGCTATCCTGCGACGCGGGAGGAAGGCTGTAATTTAAAGCACCTCCAGGTGCGTAGACTGCGTTTCCTGGTTCCGCCTCGAACGCTGGGGAGCCTGGGAGGTGAAGTCCATCCACACTGCGGCCGCGGTGGTTTGGCGGTGGGTGGGAAGAGGGCTGCAGCACCCGGGTCAGCCACGAAGCAGGTCGAGTAGGTGCAGAGTCCCAAAAATTGTTCAGGAGCTGGCTTTGTCCCCCGCTCCGCCAGAAGAAGGCTGTGATTTAAAGCGCCTCCAGGCACGTAGACTGCGTTTCCTGGTTCCGCCTCGAACGCTGGGGAGCCTGGGAGGTGAAGTCCCTCCACACTGCGGCCGCGGTGGTTTGGCGGTGCGGCGGCGGAAGGGAAGAGGGCTGCAGCACCCGGGTCAGCCACGAAGCAGGTCAAGTAGGTGCAGAGTCCCAAAAATTGTTCAGGAGCTGGCTTTGTCCCCCGCTCCGCCGGAGGAAGGCTGTGATTTAAAGCGCCTCCAGGCACGTAGACTGTGTTTCATGGTTCCGCCTCGAACGCTGGGGAGCCTGGGAGGTGAAGTCCCTCCACACTGCGGCCGCGGTGGTTTGGCGGTGCGGCGGTGGGAGGAAAGAGGTCTGCAGCACCCAGGTCAGCCACGAAGCAGGTCAAGTAGGTGCAGAGTCCCAAAAATTGTTCAGGAGCTGGCTTTGTCCCCCGCTCCGCCGGAGGAAGGCTGTGATTTAAAGCGCCTCCAGGCGCGTAGACTGCGTTTCCTGGTTCCGCCTCGAACGCTGGGGAGCCTGGGAGGTGAAGTCCCTCCACACTGCGGCCGCGGTGGTTTGGCGGTGCGGCGGCGGGAGGGAGGAGGGCTGCAGCACCCGGGTCAGCCACGAAGCAGGTCAAGTAGGTGCAGAGTCCCAAAAATTGTTCAGGAGCTGGCTTTGTCCCCCGCTCCGCCGGAGGAAGGCTGTGATTTAAAGCGCCTCCAGGCGCGTAGACTGCGTTTCCTGGTTCCGCCTCGAACGCTGGGGAGCCTGGGAGGTGAAGTCCCTCCACACTGCGGCCACGGTGGTTTGGCGGTGCGGCGGCGGGAGGGAAGAGGGCTGCAGCACCCAGGTCAGCCACGAAGCAGGTCAAGTAGGTGGAGAGTCCCAAAAATTGTTCAGGAGCTGGCTTTGTCCCCCGCTCCGCCGGAGGAAGGCTGTGATTTAAAGCGCCTCCAGGCGCGTAGACTGTGTTTCCTGGTTCCGCCTCGAACGCTGGGGAGCCTGGGAGGTGAAGTCCCTCCACACTGCGGCCACGGTGGTTTGGCGGTGCGGCGGCGGGAGGGAAGAGGGCTGCAGCACCCAGGTCAGCCATGAAGCAGGTCAAGTAGGTGGAGAGTCCCAAAAATTGTTCAGGAGCTGGCTTTGTCCCCTGCTCTGCCGGAGGAAGGCTGTGATTTAAAGCGCCTCCAGGCGCGTAGACTGCTTTTCCTGGTTCCGCCTCGAACGCTGGGGAGCCTGGTAGGTGAAGTCCCTCCATACGGCGGCTGTGGTGGTTTGGCGGTGCGGCGGCGGGAGGGAAGAGGGCTGCAGCACCCGGGTCAGCCACGAAGCAGGTCAAGTAGGTGCAGAGTCCCAAAAATTGTTCAGGAGCTGGCTTTGGCTTATGAAGTGAAGAACGGTTGTCCAATTGAAAAAGAAAAGATGGCTCCTAGAAATGTAGAAGAAGTGATAGCTGATGAAGTTTTAGGGATATGTAGTAAAGACCCAGTGTATACTTGGGATTATAGCAGTATTTGTAGTATACGACAGGAATCCATTGATATTTTACGAAAGTTCTTACGAGCGTATGGTAAAAAAAGTGTTAAACAAAAGATTATGGGCCATATGTAGGTAGGCCAGAAATACCGATTCATAAATACCGAATTTTACCGAATCGGTATTTAGAAATTGGTATTTGCTATGTACCAAAGAGTTCGGTAAAAATTACCGATTCGGTAAAATTCGGTAAATGAATACCGAATCCACAATACCGACCGGATTTTCGAATCGGAATTTACCGAATCGGTAAATACCGAATCGGTATTTTCCGAATCGGAAATTCAAATACACATCATTTGAGGAATCAGCCAATCCTGTGCAAACCCAACCCCACCCAACCAGGAAGTGGCCACACCCAGGCAGGTGCACACAATCAGCAGACTCTGGAGAGGCAGGGAGTGCAGAGGAGAGGAACAGAGCCAGTGCCTGATTCAGCACAAGAAACTGACACAATGGCCAGCCAGGACACAGAGAGAGATGGAGGAGAAAGGAAGAGAAAACTTAAATTCAGCCAAAAGGAACTGCAGGTACTTGTGGAGGAGGTGGTAAAGCAGCACCATAAACTCTTTGGAAAACAGTCACTGCAAGTGGCTGAATCAGAGAAATGGAAGATCTGGCTGGGAATCCAGGCACAGGTGAATTCCATGGGAGTGACCCCCCGGGACATTGATGTCCTCAAGAAGCGGTGGTACGACCTCCGTATCATCACAAAGAGGAAGATGGCGGAACTGAAGAAGGAGGCCAGCCTGACAGGAGGAGGAAGGAACAGGGCACCTGCCCTGACAGAACTTGAGGAGCTCGTGGAGTCTACAATTGAGCCTGATTGTGTCGTGGGGATTGAGGATGCAGACAGCTCTGCCAGAGCCGCCACAAAACAAGGTAAGACGCATGCACAGCATTGTGCCCCCCCTACCCCTATCCCAAATCCCCAATTGGGCAATGAGAATCCCACTCCAGTACAGGTGTTAGTGCATACCAGCAATGCATTATGGGAGATGTAGTCTGTGAAACCCCAAACATGACCAAAATTGCGCAGAACAACTAGGCATGTTACACACATTAGCGATAAGCAGGCATAGGACAATGAGAGAGTGTGACAGAAATGTATTATGATGATAGCAATGCATGGCTGCAGGTACACTGAGCTGATGTTGAATTTCTGTCCACAGGCGATACTTCGCGCAGGACTGCACAGGAGAAGGGAGAGAGGGCACCCCGGCAGGACAGCTCAGAGAAGATCACCACGAGTACTGGCCAGACAACAGCACCACAGCCAGCCGCACCACCACAGCCAGCCTCGCCACCACATCCAGCATCGCCACTCCAGCTGAACTCACCCGCATCGACACCACCTGCATTGTTCAGGTCTAGGAGGCGTGCTGTTGTCTCAGAGTCCTCATCAGAAGACTCGAGGGCTGCGGAAACATCCACTGTGCCACTGGTTGTTTGCCATGCCGGTGTGCACTCCGCCTCTGAGGGAGCACACACAGGTGCCAGACGTCGCCGCAGGGTTCGGGTACGCAGTCAACAACCACAGGGTGAGAGCCAGGGGGTGTTCTTAGGGCTGGAGGCCACCATGGTCAAGGTCCAGCGCCTACAAGGAAAGGCAATCTTGTCAGTCCAGCGCCAAATGAAGGACCTCAATGACACGATGGGCAATATTGACAGGGGCATAAGCGCAATGGCTGAGGGCATGAGGGAGATGGCTGCGGGCATGCGGGACATGTCCCAGTCCGTCATGCTGCTGTGCACAAAGATGGATGAGGACAGAGCTACACGGCACAGGGAGAGGCAAAAGAAAGATCACCACACAAGGGCAGTGAACCGCCTGGCAACTGCTACTTCGCTGCTCTGCAGGCGCTCCGTGGCAATGCAGGAGGGGCTTGCACACTGCAGCAATGATGTCTCAAGGGGGATGGTGAGGGTGACCAGTGCACTTGAGGTGCTGCTAACAAGCCAGTCGGCCACAACTGGTGCTGTGGATGCTGGGGACAGCGAAGACACCACCAGTAGGAGCAGCATTACCCCCCGTCCCATGCACACGGAGGAGCAACAGACGGCATGGGGCTGCCACTGGTCCCACAGCCAGTGAGGACACTGAATCCCGGGAATCCCGCACTGTAGTGCGTGGGCGCAGACACTGAGGCTGCACACAATTGCAGGACACAGTTGGGTGAAGTAACCCTTGACTTCAAACTCTTGTTTTCACATGATTGATAGGGCCATTTTTGGCGTTTTGTTGTGGCGTAGTGCCGCATGATTAAAACTACGTCATGGCAAACAACTACTGGCTGTGTCCCCTTACTTACTTAGAAATAGTTGCATGTGATCTCTGCCATTCTCTCTCTCCCATCTGTTGCTGTTGCCACTCCTGCTGCGTTGGGCTCTGGCTGTGCAGACTCATCGTTATTGTCCTCATAATCTGTTATTTCCACCTCTGTACCTGTCTTCGTGGAAAGGTTGTGCAGCATTGCACAAGTGCCAATGATCTTGCAGCAGATGATGGGTGTGTACTGGCGTGCGCCTCCGCTTTTGTGGAGGCAGCAGAACCTGCTTTTCAATAGTCCAAACGTGCGCTCCACCACGTTGCGTGTTGATTTGTGTGCCACATTATATCGTCTTTCACTCAGGGTTGATGGGTGTAGGTAGGGAGTGAGGATGAATGACCGCACGGCATATGCACTATCGCCTAGGTGAGTAAGAGAGTAGCATTAGTCACATGCCTCAATACACATTCATTTGCAATAAGTATTAGGGAGTGTCACAGTGATTTACCTAGCAGGTATCCTTCTTCAAATTCTCCGGCAACCAGTCGTGTGTAGATCCCACTGTTCTGGAAGATGAAGGAGTCGTGGGTGCTCCCAGGGAACTTAGCTACGATATCAGTGATTATGTTGCCTGCATCGCAGATTACCTGCACATTGATGGAGTGGGTGGACTTTCTGTTCCTGTAGATGTGCTCAGTGGCTGCTGGTGGGCAGATTGGAATGTGTGTGCCATCAATACAGCCTATGACATGCGGGAACTGTGCCATCTGGTAAAAGTCTGTCTTTGTTTTCTGCAGTTCAGCCTGTGTGTTTGGGAAGCTAATGTAGTGTTGCATTCTCTGCATCATGGCATCCAGGAACTTCCTGAAGAAACGGGACAGGCAACTCTGGGATACCCCGCCTACCGCAGCTATCGCCCCCTGGTAACTGCCAGATGCAAGTAGATGTAGGCTACAGAGCACCTGCACATGTGGTGGTATGGCATGCGCCCTTGTTGTTGGCTGGTCCAGGAGTGGGTGCAGGTCCCTTATCAGGTCCATGATGGTTTGGGGGTGTAGCCTGTACCTTTCATGTATCTCAGCCTCAGTCTGTTGAAAGAGTGTGATGCGCTGTCTGTAAATGCGTTCCTCCCGTCTCCAAATCCTCAGACCTGCTGCCTGTAGACGTAGGCGCCTTGCAATCACATACAGAGCGGCCATGGTGTTCATGCTGTTGCATTTTGGGATTGCTTATATGCACTGTGGCTGATTACCACCTACTTTCCATCTGTGTTAATTACCGATTCCTAAATACCGAATTGCATGGATTTCTTAAATACCGAATTTACCTACATCTCTTTTCTCGTTTTACCACCTCATATTTACCAAATCGGTAAATATGTATTCGGTAAATATGAATCGGAAATTTAGAAATCGGTAATTATGAATAGGTATTTACCGATTCATAATTACCGAATCCTTCTTTTTGGACCCCTACATCTCAATTGGCTGAATACCGGTCGGTAAAAGGATATTTACCGAATTTCGGCCGTTACCGACCGGTATTTAACTACCTACATATGGCCCTAAGATTCTGCAAGGACTAGATCCTTGCAAAGTGAGAAAAAATACTGATTTGCAAGGTCATTCTCTGGCTTGTCTTTCTAGAAAAGTGTGTCAAAGTGTTATTCATTATTTCAGAATGTTAGCAGTACATCACTCTCAAATGCGGAAATTAGTCAGAAGATTGTATTACGCAAAAAGTCCAGAAATAATTTTAAGTGACTTAAACCATGCTCTTTTGCATGGGTCAGTATCAGATGTAAAAAAAGTTTGTGAAGAAATAGAGTTTTGTTACTTTGGTCCTGAACAAGAGTGTAGAGAAAGTGAGACATTCATAGAAGTAGGTGTTGAAGAAGACATGCAAGATAGTAGTACTGAAAAGTTTCAAGAAGAAATTATAAAGTTTAAGGTAATTTGTTGTATTTGTTGTCGATGAACTCACTATAAAAATCAAACTAGGACTGTTGATTTGTATTTAAAAAGCGAAAAAGAAAACAATGATAAGTGGAAGGAATCTGCAACTTATTTGTTGGTAGAAGATTGATTTGATTTGGGTAGTGATCAACGTATTTGTAAATATTGTTATACCAAATTAGAGGATAACAAAATGCCAGCGAGAGCTGTACATATTTGTGGTGAAGGATGATCAAGATCCACGTAGTTTCATGTAGTATGTCTGTTTAAGGTAAGATGTACAGGATAAGAGTACATTCATTAAGTAAAAGGAAAGGAAATAAAACCCCACCAGGAGCAGGATGGTGCCAGATCAGCCCTAACTCTCAACTGAAATCCTCGAGCTATGCAGCATTCTATTACATCATAAGAATGACATCATTCTATAGGGCGAGGCAGGAGACTATGGGAAAGGAAGTATGAAGTGCAGACACTACAATAATAACCTAGAATTGTTAGCTATTCCTCTGGAGCTGGTAGATTTAAATACTTGAGTCCATTCTGATTCAATCTTTACACCTGTTTACGGCTATTGTTCAAATGGAGCCTAAAACAGGTAAGTTGCCTCCCACAGATTTACAAAGAGGTTTAAAAGGAAGAGTTCTGTATTTACCGTTAGATTTAAAGAAAAACATTGAAACTATTGGTGTAGAGAAAGAGGAAACTGAACCTGTAGTTATTATAGTTAATGGTGTTCCTATGAAGAGTTGGAAAATATGTCAAGAATTAGTACATGTGAGCAAAGTGCAAAAGGCTACGTTATATCTCATAAAAAACAATGATTACTACAAAAATGCCAATAAACAGTACGAAATCCTGGGGTCAATGAACAAAGTGTTGTAAAAAAAGTTTATACAAGCATTGTTCCTGTTAGAGTCAACTTGACAGCTCTAGACCAATGACTATACCTCACAGTATATGGCTATGGGCATATCCCTTTACAGGACGAGTTCCCTCACTCACCAAAGGTGACATGCTTCATCATTTGGGAATCTCCTCCCGGAGGAAAACCTAGTTCCTCCGGGGGCTACAACTTCCTCTCTATGAGGAAGGAGCTCAGGGATGTTTTTCTTCAGAGCTGTGTGGAGTTAGCTAAATCCACAAATGATGAGCTAAGTAGATGTGAGGAAGGGCGCAGCGCAAAGCAAAAAAATGTGCAGTAGGTGCAATTAAAACTAGTTAGAGAGTGTGAATCATGTACTTTATTGTAATACATTCTCTACCAGTATTAAAAACAGTGCACCAGCAGTATGGATTTAAACCGCTATGGTGAAGTGAAAAATAGTGGTCGACATGTTTCAGCCTAACGCCCAAACGTGAGCAAAGCTTTCATCAGGACTTCTAATGTTGCTGCTGCATGAATGTGTAAGTGATAAAAACATAAAAGGATACACGAACAGGAACTTAAGTCAGTCTGTCTGTTCTTCTACATCACATTACCTATAGCGGAGGAAATGGACAAAACACAGAACGATATCTAATTCATCCGTGATTCTGTTATAACATGTCAGAGGGCTAGTGCTGAGAATATTAATGTAAAGTAGAAATAAAGCTTACCCGCTGTCTGCTGGGTAAACATTTCACCTCAACCTGGCAACCGCTCAGGATGGGGCACCGCTCTAGAAAAACGATGTATAAAACATTATTGGGTTTAACTACTTAAAGGTTCCAAGAAAAACAATATTCTTACTATGGACCTAATGTAGTCTGTAGTTTAAAAGTAGGGGAGCCAACAAAAGCAAGGACTAAGAGCACATTAAAATAATAGCTTGGCATGTCCAAACACAAGCTAAAAAAGTCAATAAATAATTGATGTACAAAAATGCTGGTTTGATATTACTCTTAATTTCAAAACCAAACCAGTCACTAGGTGACCTGATATCAGAGACCACTCGTTTCAAGTACATAGAGTGGCCACATGTACTGCACCTTTAAAGGATTAATATTATTACACATATGGTTTAAACCACCCAAAATACTCTGCGCTCATATATGAAAAGTGAGCATTCAAAAAGGTCTTACATAGTCAGTAGCATGCAAAACCACTAAGAAACTCACAGCCAAATACTGCGCTGGGTGGCAACTCACAAATTCGAAATGTCTAAACAGACAATATCGTCAGGTTGCAAACAATAGCAGATGACCAAACGGGGCAAAACGGGGCACTCACCTCTCCGTCGGTACTCCGAGCGTTAAATGAGCGTGTAACCGGAGGTGAGTACCCCAAGAGGATACGCGACTAAATACCGGAATCAATCTTGCTAGCTGAGACCCGGTGTAATGTTCCCCATGCCGGAACACTGGTGCGCATGCTCAAGACCATGACACTTCTATAATGCGCATGCGCCAATAGTAAAGCGATTAGTCTAGTAATGCGCATCCGTGGAAATGAAGTGTATTCAAATCAATTGCGGCGAACAGAAGGTAAGCCAGCATAAAATCACTGTCCACAACAAACCATCCAAAACAATGTTCGCCAGAGATGTAACATGCACCCCTTATTATTTAGTAAATTAACAAATTAACTGGATCAAACTCATTCAAACACCTTGAAAGAGGTGTGTGTAAGCCCAGTCAAGATACAGCTTATCTCTAGTATTGGGCACAAAATGCTGGAGGAATTGAAAGGCAAATAGCTCATACAAGTAATGTTGGAGACACCATCACCCATCTATAATGATAAATAAAACCAACATTATAAGATCATGATCCAAATGGTCGCCTAACACAACAGTACACCTCAGTACACCTTAGTTGCTAGAATCTTCAAGGGCATGAAGCAATTCTGTATGTCCACCAGAGGTGGATCATAAAGAGACCCATGGAATTTCATCATTCAGACCCATCACATCTGTCTTCAATTTATGCAACAACCATTGTTCACGCCTGAACAGAAAGGTGGAAACATTGACGATGTGTCTTGGAATGAATGGTTTCTCTAACACTGTCCAATGAAGGTCTTGTGGATCGTTTTGAATTGTCAGGAAATGATTGGTCAACTTTGTTGCAGCCTTCTTGCATCTAATAGTGCTCTTGTGCTCCAAGATGCGGGTCTTGACCTTGCGGGTGGTCATCCCCACATAGCGGAGAGAACAAGGGCAAGTGATTAAATAAATCAAATTCTCACTATTGCAATTAGTGTGGGTCATCAATACCCATGGTGTCAAAGAACCAATCTCTATCTCTGTTACATGGGTCGTTTGGGAACAGACTGAACAGGAGCCACAGGGAAAATGCCTCATACCGGGGGTAAGCCCCATAGAGTGCCCTGTGTAGCTTCTCTGTCATTACGTGGACGGGTGTGTACCAACCGGTCCTTAATGTTGGAACTTCGCTTAAATGCAAAAAGCGGGTGGGGTAATGGTGTAGAATCGATATTCAAGATCTTCCAATTCAAAAGAATACTTTTCTTTATTTTATGAGAGAAGCTACAGAATGTATTAACACAAGTAATCCTCTCAGAGGGCTCTTTCGAGTTTGTAGAATATAGTAATGCTGCCCTATTGTTATTAGCTGCACGCTTCATGGAATTCTTGATGAGTTTTTTCAGATAACGCCTGGTTTCAAGTTGAACCGACAGGTTCTCAGCATGCTCTTTGTATTTTGACATGGTAGAGCAATTCCTTTTTACTCGTAAAAATTGCCCAAAAGGTAAATTTGCCTTCAAAGCTCGTGGATGATAGCTATCATAGGCCAGAAGGGAATTTTTAGCCATGGGTTTCCTGAAAAGCTCAGTACTCAGACCTCCTGATGAAGGAGAGATCGTAATGTCCAAGAATGGTAGGTTAGTTTGACTATATTCACACGTGAACTTCAAGTAAGCATTCCTACCATTGAGCCACTCTTTGAACTCAAGGATGGATGGAAGGTTACCTTTCCATATCACCAGCACGTCGTCAATATATCTTCTCCAGAGACGTATATGATCTTTAAAAGGATTATTGGTGCTAAAGATATGTTCCTGCTCAAACATGTGCACATAAAGCTCCCCATTGAAGTTCCGGACACTTGTAGAAACAGTTGATCCTCGAACTTGAAGAAATTCTCTTTCATGGCTAACCTGGCACAGTTGATAATGAATGAAACCGGGGTAATAGAATCGGGTGTTTTCTCTTGTAATAGAGTTTCAATGGCAGCAAGGGTCTCATCCTGGGGAATACACGTGTAGAGAGATTCCAAGTCAAAAGAGACGAGGAAATCGCTTTCCGTATCAAAATCAATGTCATCAACTAAAAGAAGAACATTCTTGGTATCCTTCAAATAGGTTGGCATCTCAACTACCAGGGGTCTAAGAAAGTGGTCTACAAATGTGGAAAGTGGCTCTAGCAAAGAGCCCAGTCCCGAAATAATGGGACGGCCAGGTGGAGGCCTCTGATCCTTATGCACCTTTGGGAGCGTATAAAAATAAGGTACAACTGGAAAGGACTTTATCAAAAAAGTGGATTCCTGAGAAGTTATCCACCCATTGGTATGCGCCTCCTCTACAGCTATTCTGATCTCAAGTTCTAGTCTCTTCGATTGGATCTTCTTTACGTTGTTTATAAAAGCGGGTGTCTCCAAGTTGCCTCAGACATTCCGTCCGATAGGCTGTATTATCCATGATCACAATCGCTTCCCCTTTGTCGGCGGGTTTGATTGTGATAGTGTCATCTAAAGCTAGGGTTTGCATCGCTAGCCGCTCATTCTTGGTGAGGTTTTGAAATTGTCTCTCACTACTGTCACAGACTTGCGCATTGACTGCTTTTTCAAAAGTAAGTACCTGTGGAGGAATTTGACTTGAAAGAGGAGAAAAAGTCGATTTGTTTCTAAGTCCTGTGTTCTTATCTGGTAGAACAACAGTGTCTGGACTTTTGTCTCTGAAGAAAAAATTGAGACGAACTTTACGAAAAAATTGAGCAAGTTCTTGCTTGATTTCAAAAGTATCACCTCGGTATGAGGGTACAAAACCCAATCCTTTATTGAGAAGGGATAGTTCATCTACATTCAAGGTTCTGCTACTCAGGTTGATAACTTGGTCATCTGGTTGCTTGGACCTGCTTGTGTGTCTGTCGTTCTACGAGTGGAACGCGTAGGTGGATTGTCTGCCCAATGGACCTGTGCCTGCTGTTTCCGGCGTCTGCCTCTGGACCGGCCCCGGACAAACCCTAAAAAAGGCTGGTTCGGATACATTTGGGGCTGTGGTTGGTAAGGATAGACATGTCCAGGTGGTGGGAGAGGTGGATAACCAAAAGGTCCTGGCGGCCACCATTGGGGATGCGGTTGGGAAGGAAAACCCCCTCGATACCCTCTCCAATTGCCTCTACTTTTGCGGCCCTGTCCTTTGCCCATTTGTTCTCCTTGGTTGGGAGTATCAGAGTCACTAGACCATTCATCGCTTCCTGATGATGAGTAATTAGACCCATATCTCCGGCCTTGCCGATTGTATTGAGGGGACACATATTGTGCACTTGTGTAAGGATAAATCTTCTCCATTGCGAAGCGTGCCAGGTCTTTTTTGAATTTATTAATCTTAGTTGTCAAAATTGAGTCCCTAAATTCCTTATTGTTCTTATTGTTTTCCTCATTTTGTTTTTTGAAAGCAGTAGCTGATAATGTAACTTTAATCTGTGGCTCTAAGGCCTGTATCTCAATCAGAATAGTATCAGCGATTCGTTTTGCTGTGCTAATGATTAAAATAAGCCAATCGCGAGTACATTTCCAGGCTATTAAAGAACAATCTTCAAGAAAAGTCTTATCATCTAGAAACAGACGGGGAACATTGGTGACAATCAACCCAGTAGGTGCACAGTTTCCCCTCAAATATTCTGTCATGATAGCCCCATGAATATAGATTCTCGAGTGAGACTTCTTAAGTGTCAACAAACTCGACCAGTCATCTCCTGATGTAGTGGTGCCTCCTTAAAAAGTGTTTATAATGCTTGGTGTATTCAAAATGGCCTGTGCCAGCGAATCATCGAAAGCTAAACCTTGTTGTTCAGCCATATCTGAGTCAAATGTGTACACAGAATACCTAAAAAAGAGATAACTAAGTGCCTAAATACACTTGCACAACAGGGGCTCACCCTAACACTACTGTCTAATTAAAAAGAACTAGAAGTAACCAATAGTGATACTCCCATGAAAAAAGACCCGCAGCCACACAGCTGCTCAGGAAACCAAAATACAATACAGTTCTGAAAGAGGGGGTCTAAGGGAATTTTTAATGACCAGCACAGGATCTATTCCCCATAACAAATATCAATAAACAGTAGAAAATCCTGGGGTCAATGAACAAAGTGTTGTAAAAAAAGTTTATACAAGCATTGTTCCTGTTAGAGTCAACTTGACAGCTCTAGACCAATGACTATACCTCACAGTATATGGCTATGGGCATATCCCTTTACAGGACGAATTCCCTCACTCACCAAAGGTGACATGCTTCATCATTTGGGAATCTCCTCCCAGAGGAAAACCTAGTTCCTCCGGGGGCTACAACTTCCTCTCTACGAGGAAGGAGTTCAGGGAGGTCTCTGTTCCTCTCCGCGTAGGTCCCTTATGCACATTACACCCACCCCTACTACGCACACACTTATGCAATCACCACACATTTTCTATGCACTTACACATCAAGTATTACCCATACTCGTCAAATCATGCAGGCACTACCCATGCACTCATTCAATCAGCTAGGCATTACCCATACACTCATCCAATCAGCAGACACTCTCCATGCACTCATGCAATCAGTCAGGTATTACCCATGCACGTGTCCAATCACACAGGGACTACCCATGTACTCATGAAATCACCCAGGCACTACAACTGCACTCATCCAATCACACAAGCACAAGTGATGCATTCATACAATCACTTATGCACTACCCATGCACTCTTTCGGTCACTCAAGCTCTACATATGTACCCATGCAATCATCCAGGCACTACCATACACTTATTGCTCTTTTTAAAACAGAATAGGTGGTTCTGAAGAGAACTGGGTTTTTTTCAATTTTATAATTTTGTTTGTGTTTTTTACCTATTTTGTACATTTTTTGGGTGTTTTTTAAAAAAAAAGGAAAAACAACAGAACAAAGTGCCCAACTTTGCAAAAAAAAATAACATTTGTGGCAGAAACCACAGCATGAACAGATTTCTCGCCGATACACACTATAGCGTTGCACCTGATGCAAAGTTGTTTAAGATTAGCAAACTCTAGACGAATGTCAGATTCACGGTTTACTACAGAGGTGCTTGGTCTAGCATCCTGGTCATCATGCTGCGCAGCTCTCTGGGCGCGACGATGTTGTTCGTGGGCCAGATGCTGAGGATTTAGTGTCTGGAGATGTTTGAGCATGCTGGACGTGCCACAGGAAAAATAAATCGCTTACGCATGAGAGCACCCCGGGCATAGTGTGCAGCTTACTTTCTTGCATTGACCTTCTTCTCCCCATCAGGAATTCTGAAGAAGGCCCAAATAATAGATTCTATCTTCTTTTTTACTTCCTCCTGAATCTCTTCTTCTTCCTCTGTCACCAAGTTGTCATCAGTTGAAGCAGCCATTTTTTAGATGAAAAAAAAACCCAAAAGGTGGGAGGTAGCTAGCAAACACAACAGGTGTGTCTCCTAGGATGTAGATGAAGGAATGAAAAAAGGGAGGGGGTCCTTCTAATTCTAGAAACAAAACCTTGTAAACCGACAAGATGCTTTCCTTTCAAATCGCATGGGGTTCGCGCATTGGGCGCACAACGAGCACGCACCCAGCGCGACTTCAGGAAAATATATTTAACAATAAAATAACTGTATTCCAATTAGAAATATATGATTTTTCTATTTAGTTTAGATAATCTCTTCCTTTAATACACAAATTAAAGTTATGTATATATATATATGTATATATATATACTTTTAGAAGATAAACATTTTACGGGAGTCCCATCGTAAACCAAATGTGCATCGGTCGTGACTCTCGGAAAATATATTTATCAATAATATAGCTTTATTGCAATTACAAATATGTGATTTTAATATTTAGTTTAGATAATATCTTCCTTTAATACACATAATAAAGCTACATACATATACTTTTCAAATCTAAACATTTTACGGGAGTCACGCATCCAGCATGACTGCATATGTAAGTGACGTTACGCAGGGTCTGACACTGTGCACCTGTCACATACCAAACAAGCAACCACCATGACTTTAGCAATATGGCGGCTTGAATCCGCGCAACCATTGAAATAGGTACACGATCGGTACGCAACTACACTTTTTAAAAACAAAATGTATATATTTTCAAAAACAAATGTATTATATTATTTTTAGATCAAATAAAAACCTATCTAAAAATATTTTTTACACATAACACTTACAAAAAATCACTTTAAAAAAACTTAAAAAATCACTGAAAAAAACATTGGTTACAGGCACGTTATAGTTCGAAATTAGCATTTAAAAAACCTTTGAAATTCACTGAAAAAAACATAGATTTCAGGGACGTCATAGTTAGAAATTAACATTTAAAAATCCTTTGAAATTCACTGCAAATACCATAGGTTTCAGGCACGTTATAGTTAGAAATTTGCATTTAAAAAACCTTAGAAATTCACTGAAAAAAACACAGGTTTTCAAAGACATTATAGTTAGTTGGACATTTTACTTGTACAAAACCAGAGAAATTTGTCTGCTATAGTTAGTAGAGCTAACTATAACTCGCGCCCATGTGATAATCTGAAGCACCTCCTCGCACCCTAATATAACCTTTGATACACCCACTCTAAAATAGAGACTACCATGTTCAAAATCATAGACACAACAATACCACTTACAACATACTCGCTCACTCATTCCTAGGTCTACACACACATCCACTCATTTACCTACACAGTAACTCATATATGCAGTCACTTAAATAATACAGCAGTATCATATGCACACATACACCTATATATACACTCACACACCACCACTAATCCATAGACTTATTCACACACCTACTCAGTCATGCAAAGAATCAATCACACCCATTTACTCACCTATACAGTTATACTCAGACCACCTCACTTATTTATAGAAATACTAACACATACTTACTCTCTTATACAATCACTGATACAACCATACACTCAACTGTACAGCCACTCTCACAATTACTCACTCTCACATATAGTCATTTATACTCCAACACTCACATATACTGTCTTTCACATATGTAGTTTCCCATATATACACCACTGAGACAGCCATTCACTCACCAATACAACCATACACATACTCACCTACCCAACCAGCCCTTCACAGATACACTCTTGAACATATACACCCATTGAATCACCCACTCACACATCTATGCACAGTCACACTCCCCGTTCACTCACACAGACACTCAGACACCCATACAGATACTCAGATAACCAATCATTAACCCATATACACACTCATATAGCTACTCACTAACCCAGGCAGCTGCTTATTCACCAACTGACAGACTGATACAGACATTTATACAGTTTACTCACTAACCCATGCATTCAGTAAGACACACTCAATTACTCACTTATTCACTGAAAAAACATAGGTTTCAGGGTTGTTATAGTTAGCTGGACATTTCCCTCATACAAATCCCTAGAAATTCCCCTCTTATAGTTAGTTCAGCTAACTATAACTCGCGCCCCTACAATGAACTGCTGATGATGTCACATATTACATCACTCATGACATGGTCAGTGACATCACTGATGATATCACTCATGACATCTCAAATGACATCACTGATGACGTCATCCAGTGACTGTGTGTTTCTGTAAAGTTTAAATATGTTTTATATATTTATAGTGAAAGGCCTGTGGAAGAATGAGTGGCTGTACAAGTGTGTGAATGGATGATTTTCTAGGTGCGTAACTGACTCTATAAGTGAGTCATTAAATGTATCTTACTGCAGACTAGTGACTAAACTGTGTGAATGTCTGTATATGGCTATCTGTTGGTGTATAAGTGGCTGCATGGTTCTGTGAATAGCTATATGAGTGTCTATATGGGTTATTGAGTGGTTGTTTGAGTATCTGTATGGGTGCCTGAGTGTTTGTGTGGGTGGGGTGTGTGACTCTGTGCATAGATGTGTGAGTGGGTGATTCTATGGGTGCATGGTTTTAAGAGTGCATCTGTGATGAACTGTATGATTGAGTGAGTGTATGTATGGGTGTGTTAGGGATTGAATGTCTATCTCAGTGGTACATTTGTGACTAACTACATATGTGAAAGGCAGTATATATGCGTGTAAGAGTATATAAGTGGGTATATGTGAGAGTGTGTGATTGTGAGAGTGGCTGTATGGATGAGTGTGTGCTTGTATCAATGATTGTATAAGAGCATCAGAATATGGTACTATTTTTATGAGTAAGTGAACTTGAGTGTGTATAACTGCATAGGTGAGTAAATGGGAGTATGATTAATTATTTGCATGACTGACTAGGTGTGAGAGTACCTCTATTGATGATTGGTGGTGTGTGAGTGTCTATGTAGGTGTATAAATGCATAGTCTTGTACGGAGTGACTGTAAGTATGAGTGACTGTACAGGTGAATGAGTGGAGGGGTATGTAGACCTAAGAGTTAATAAGTGGGTATGTAGTTATTGGTATTGGAGTATCTATGGTTTTGAGAATGGACGTCTGAAATTTTGAGTTGGTGTATCAACGGTTAAATTAGGGTGTGAGAAGATGCAGTAATTTATCACATGGATGATGTCATCAGTGATGTCATCAGTGATGTCATTTGAGATGTCATCAGTGATGTAATCAGTGATGTCACTGACCATGTCATGAGTGATGTAATATGTGACATCATCAGCAGTGCATTGCGGGGGCGCGAGTTATAGTTAGCTGAACTAACTATAACAGGGGAATTTCTAGGGTTTTGTACGAGGGAAATGTCCAGCTAACTATAACACCCCTGAAACCTATGGTTTTTTCAGTGAATTTCCAAGGTTTTTTAAATGCCAATTCCTAACTATAACGCCCCTGAAACCTTTGGTTTTTTTCAGTAAATTTCAAAGGTTTTTTAAATGCCAATTCCTAACTATAACGTGCATGAAACCTATGGATTTTTCAGTGAATTTCAAAGGTTTTTTAAATGCTAATTCCTATCTATAACTTATCTGTGAAGATATCATGAAAACCCCCGCGTTTGAGCACTGGCGTGCTAAAATGTATAATTTATTTAATTTAGAAAATAGTTTGTATTCTGTAAAGGGGGTAAGGAAACGGCAAATGGGAAGGCTTATTTGGGGGCCTTTTTTGATCATATGAACTCATGAAATAATTTCCTTTTGTTTTTCTGACTTTTTCTCGCATTATGGCTGTCCCTGTTTTGTCGCTGTGAAATAAAAAAATAAAAGAAGATATCATGTTTAATGATTTTGATTGGATTTGTATATTTTTCAAATTCAGTGTGTCAATTTCATTAATTACATTTTTTTAAAATACTTTTTTATCACCATTTTTTAAACTTATTTTTTCAATTAATTCTTTTAAAAATTAAAAAATATTATTTGAACTTAATGGGTTTTTTAATTTTTTTTATATTTTTCAAAATATTTTTTTAACTGTATGTGCAAAACTTTATTTTATATATTTTTTTCGAAGTTTTTGGATCCGCGCACCCTAAGCGTACTGTTCCCGATCCCTACGCGATAGCATCCGCGCATGGGATGCATTGGGTATGTGTGTATTGCGCGATCGCAATGCACTGGTACTCGACTCCCAGCGTATACACGACACGTTCGATGTACGTAACGCGACGTTTACGCGCTTCCGTGATGCGTCATCTGCGTCTATGACACGGTCGGTGCGCAGATCCCACAAAGTATTTAACATTTAAAAAAACATATGTATGTATTTCATGTGAATATTAATTAAAGTCAAACTCTAAAGTAGTCTTAACACTAATATATTTTTACATCTAATCCTATACATTTTTTTAATTCAATTTCAAGGATGCGCGCTGGTTGCGTGCTGCGTAAGCGCACGGTGCGCGGATCCCATGTGACCTGCAAAAAAGAGATTTGATTGGTTCATTACACTTCCTCTTCTAACTATTGAAAGACCCCACCCATTTCAATCATTCTTCTTTGACCTTCTTTAGAGCACCATCTCTTTGGAGAGAAGAAGAATTTTTAGACTAAGTTTACACTTAGCTCTAACTTTTTCCAACCAAAAATGGCTTCAGGGCAGCAGGCATCACCTGCATCTCCTCATACTTCTGAGGAGGCACCACCCAAAGAAAATTTTTTCTTCAGTGGTGTGGACATTTTTTACTTTTCCCGAGGGGCAGAATAAGACCAATGTCACCTTGGTCACGTGCAAGATTTGCAAAAGAGTGCTGTCAGGAGGGGATCCTAACAAGAAATACTAGTGCGGCACGGCAAGTATGATGAAGCACCTGAGGAGCCTTCAACCAAACAATCTTGCATGACAAGAGTGCAAACGGATGAGAAACACTCCTGCTCCTGCGCCTTCCACCTCATCACAGCCGAGCACATCAAGAGTGCATCCATCAGCCCAAACCTTGGACATCCGTCCTCAATTTCAATTTTTATAAGTGCTCTGCACTAAGTGCAATAAGACTTTGTACTATGGTGAGCAGTCGATTGATCTGATCTGCCACCGGCAAGAAAGTCACATTTGCTAGTTTTTTTTGTTTTTTTTATTGCTCCCTGAAGTTCATTGTTTGGTTACTCCTGTTTTGTTTTTTGTTTGTTTTTTTGCAGAAAAAAACCCCAAAAATGTACAATTGTTCAGAAAACCCCCCAAAAATTATAAAAGAAGATAGAAGAAAAATAAACGTTCTTGTTAGAACTAACTTTCCTGGTTTAAAAAAAGAGCTACATTTCTTTGTTAGTGTTAGTTTAGATGAATGTATGTGTAGTACGTAATTGCCTGAATGAATGCATTAGTAGCGTATGGTGAATGTATAACTGCAAAACTATGAGGAAGTGCTGCAGCATCACACAGTAACCTCTTTAACTGCAGTGTGCTGTAGTACTTCCGAAGCACCGGGATCCAACATATGTACATAAATATGTTGCAAATCTATGCTGACAGATAACTGTTTTAAAACCGGTCCTGTTGTCAAGTTTTAGTAGCAATGAGTCAGGCTTTGACACAAAAGTGCAGTCCTGAAATATGAAGATTGTGTGCAGTTCCCTTACCACTTCCACAGTAGTGAATGATTTTTGGTAAACTCCTAGGTATAGTGGTTGTTGTCTAGAATCACACTGTGAGTCCGTGTGCATTTGGGAAGCACTGTGAGAGAAGCATTTGGTAACATTGTGTATTTTTTCGCAGATATCTCTTTTAAAACCTGTCATGTTTTCAAGTTTTAGTAGCATTAGAAGCTAGTCTTTGCTTATGCATTGATAAAATGAGTCAGGGTTTGACACTAAGGTGCAGTACCATGTACTATTCTGTTCACTGTGGCAGAACTGAAAATTTAAAAGTTTTACCTAAGCACTGTCCTAGACGTAGTCTGATTATTTAGTCAGTTTCTAAGTACCAAATAGATTGCTTCAAATGTCTATGCAGTATGCATGTAGTGTTGCAACATACTATACACTTGTCTTTTACTCCTTCAATTCCCTAGTTAGTATCCATACACTTCCAGGAAACACCCTGTCACTTCCTTTGCAGTCCTCTAGAGAACCATTCAACAGCATGTACTAATCCATTCACTGTGCCAAAACCCAAACACTTATAAATTCACCAAGACACTCTCTTTCCAGTACTCTAATGATTCAGTCACTGCCTAAATATTCATGCACTGAGCCAGGTTTTAGCACATGGACTTCTTCAAACCCCTATCCACTATGCATGCAGTCCTCTGACCACCTACACACTTATCTTTCACACCTTCAATTCCCCAGGCAGTATCCACTCACTTGCAGCAAACACCCTGTCACTGCCGTTGCACTCCTCTAGTGACCCATTCACCATCATGTACTAATCCATTCACTGCGCCAAACCCTAATAAATTCACCCAGGCACTCTCCTTGCAGTACTCTAATCATTCAGTCAGTACCCAAGTACTCATCCAGTGACCCAGGCCTTAGTATATGGACTGCTTCAAACCCCTATCCACTATGCATGCAGTCCTCTAACCACCTACACAATTGTCTTTCACACCTTAAATTCCCTAGTCAGTATCCATACACTTCCAGGAAACCCCCTGTAACTCCCTTTGCAGTCCTCTAGTGACCCATTCAGCACCATGTACTAATCCATTCACTTTGCTAAAACCCAAACACTTATAAATTCATCAAGATACTATCTTTGCAGTACTCTAATCATTCAGTCAGTGCCTAAGTATTCATTCACTGAGCCAGGCCTTAGCACATGGACTGCTTCAAACCCCTATCCACTATGCATGCAGTCTTCTAACCACCTAGACACTTGTCTTTCACACTTTCAATTTCCTAGTCAGTATCCATACAGTCCAGGAAACATCTTGTCACTGCCTTTGCACTCCTCTAGTGACCCATTCAGTACCAAGTACTAATCCATTCCCTGTGCGAAAAGCCTAGCACTTATAAATTCACCTAGGCACTCTTCTTGCTGTACTCTAATCATTCAGTCAGTACCCAAGTAGGCATGCAGTGAGCCAGGCCTTAGCACATGGACTGCTTTAAATGCCTATGCAGTATGGATGCAGTCCTCTAATCACCTACACAGTTGTGTTTCACACCTTCAATTCCCTAGTTAGTATTCATACTCTTCTAGCAAACACCCTGTCACTCACCCAGTGTGTCTCCTTATAGTACTGTAATAATTTATTCAGTTAGCATGTAGAGTTTTAGTGAGGTAGGCTTTAGGGCATGAACTGCTTCAAAGTAGTATGCACTATGCATGTAGTGTTTTAACCATCATCACACTTGTGGTTCAGGGACATAATTTCTTAGTCAGTATTGATATAAAATGTTTTTGTAGAGTAATGGAATAGTATAATTTTGAAAGTATTAATATACATTTATTTGTGATTCTTTTTTACAGATACAGAATAGGAGTGTTTCTCATCTGTTTGCACTCTTCTCGTGCAAGATTGTTCGGATGAAGGGTCCTTAGTTTCATCATACTGCCGTACCGTACGACTATTTCTTGTTAGGATCCCCTCGTGAGAGAACTCTTTTGCAAATCTTGCATGTGATCAAGGTGGCATTGGTCTTTGTTTGCCCCTTGGGAAAAGTAAAAAATGTCCTCACCACTGAAGAAAAACGTTGTGGGCGTGGTGCCTTCTGCAAAAAAATTTCCTCAGATTCGGTAAATATTTTAAAGCAGCAACATTTACAGTTTTTGTAAGTTAAACTTATAAAATGGTGTTAGCTGTATGCATTTTATATATATGTGATTTGTTTCTTGTGGTATTTTGTTGAGAATACCATGTTGTTTTTTTTTAACAATCTTTCTGATTTTCCTGGTCTGTCGTCGACATCCATGGTCCCCACAGGAGTGTTCCGCCTTGTTGTTTTGTATTATTGTTGTTACATTTTGTTTATTAGTTTATCGTTCATATATATGTTAATAAAAAAATAAAGTTTGAAAATAGTTTATCGTTTACATATTTATAATTATAAAAAATAAAGTTTGAAAAAAATTAATAACGTTTTGGGTTGTTCTCTTAACTGCTGTGTGACTCTTTCTTGTTCTTATTACTGTTATTTGATGGCGTCCACCATGGTGTTTAAATTTTGGGGCACTTATCGCTGGAATACTGGTGATATCTGCAGTGTGCACCAACTTCTGAATAATGTGTTAGATTTATCTCAACTTTACTTCCGTTAAAGTGCTGAAAATGAAATGGAGACTAGCCGTTCTCGTGCAAAAAGACACAAGGTGCACCTTTCCGATTTATTGTTAATACTAAAATCCTGTATTGAATTGCACTGAGGTATTGGCTGCACTTACAGTGTACACACAATATCTATTAAGAAATCTCATTGTATTTGTATTGATTGGGAATAGTGCGTCAGGTGCTGGATCTTGACGAGATACACTGCTCAGTTCGTATATTGTTCTGCACACGAAGAAAATCACATCACAACTTTCACACCAATTGCAATGCAAAACAAATTCCGGCGATAAGACACGTTAGCACCAGCGATTTTACACCTGCTTTCTGCTGGTGTTAAGCAGGACAACTACCTGCACCATGAAAGGGAACACAGCCAAGAGCCACACCAGAACACCCACAGGTGCCATAGAGTCAATGAGCATGATACAGGGATACCCATGAGGGCCAGAAGACTCATCTCAACAACTCCCGGACCGCCAATGCCCCCCAAACCCACATCTTAGTAAGTGTGTCCCTGTGGTCATTGTCTTAGCGTGATAGGCACGAGCCCTACAACATCACAGTGTGCTGTCACCTCAGCGTTGGCAGTGAGCCTGGACGTGTAGCTACGCACGCATCCTCCTGCATGCACAACTGGCGTGTGCTGGTCTGGGGTTCATAGGTCAGTGCAGGGGTGTGCCTATCCAGCAAGGGGAACGGGGTGTCTCGGACATGTCCGTGTACAGGAAGTGCAGTAAGTGTGTCTCTGTGTTCTGGTGTGGCCTGCTACAAGAGCCGCAGCAGTCGATGTTGTAAAGTGGCATGCACCACCTCCAAACGGCACTGTGATGGTATAGTTGGAATGTAGCAGGACATGCACAAATAGGTATTACAATGGTGTGCCGTCTGAGTGCACGAGATACAACAGCGCACCGTACAAAAGTGTGGGGGCTCGTGGGAGGGAGGAGCAGCCATTTGGCAACATAACACACAGTGAACTCGACCATGTGCCACATGCTGGGCATCTCATCCATGATGACCACGGTCGCAGACATCCCACAACACCAACGACTGGCCTTTGTACACATCCTGTATGAGTGCAGCATGGTTTTTACTTCTATGCTCGTTCAGTGGTGTGATGTTGGGGGGTTGTGTGACTTGTGCTCCTTGTTGGTGTGTTTCATTTTGGCCATTGTTAGTCTATATGTGTGTTGTACTTAATTGTGCATGGTGCCATTCTGCCCATCTCCCCCCCTCCCCCCACTCCCTGCTTCTTCCTCTTCCTAGTGCTGTTGTGTCTATAATTTTGTTGCTGCACACATAAATACATGTAAAGAATAAATTAGAATAGTTCCTTGATTCTTTTAGGTTTCAAAACGTCTCTATTGGTTTCTTTTTATTTTTCCATATGAACCGTTTTTTTAATATTCAACAACACATAGAAGCCAGAAGTGCAACGTATTCTATCAACACACTTTCTAGAACATTCTACAATACGTGCTGGTTAAAAGTTCATCCATTTTTAAAACTTAACTATATTTTTTTGCAACATTTTCTTGAACATTTAACGACACGTGCAGGTTAAAAGTTCACGATTGTTTTAAGTTTGATCAGTGCCTTCCAAATGCAAGTAGCAGGTGTGGTTGAGCTGAGCAAATTTTATCCTATGATATGTACTCCACGTTGAAACTGCTTTTTCTTAACCAATCACAAAGATGCTTTTCCACAAAACTAATTATTATTATTATTATTATTAATATTTAGAAAGCGCGACAGCTACTTCCAACGGAAGTGTCCCGGCGCTAGCGTCCTACAGGCACATGAGGTAGAGCGGAGAGAGGGTTGCGGCAGTCTCTAGGGTAACCTGAATAGCCAGCTCTTCAGGGCTCTTCTAAACGGAAGTTCCTTATCAATCTGTCTGAGGTCATTGTCAAAGTTTTTTAGATCTGAAGAGTCAGCATCCTCTTTTTTTAAAATAGGTCGGACCAGCGCCTTTTTCCAATCAGATGAAAAGATACCAGTTTCCAAGGAATTATTCCAAAGCAAGTTTAGGGTATCATTAAGGAGAGGAGCTAAAAGTTTAAAGAGTCTGGCCGGGCATGGGTCGTTCTTTCAGAGAGGCTGGCTTTTCAAATCTACGAAAGGTTATCCAGTTGTCTCCAGTACCGATCGGTGGCAGATCTTGATTTCCAATTGATGGAAAGGTGGAATAAATGGTCAAAATTTTATCCTGAAAAAAGGCAGCCAATTCCTCACAGAGATTCAGAGAGGGTGAGATCATACTCTTCAGGGCCTGAGGTTTCAGAAAGCCCTCTGCTATCCTGAAAATCTCTCTGGCTGGATTGTCCGCACTCAGAATTTGTTAAGCCATATAATCTCTCATCACCTTACGTTTTAGTACATGGAATTTTTTTAGGGCCGCCTTGTATACTTCTTTAGCAGTGGATTCATATTTCTTTCTCCATGCTCGCTCGAGTCTCTTACAGCGACTCTTTTCGCTGCGGAGCTCTGTGTTGAACCAATGTGCTGATGGTTTATTCCTAAACACCTTGCATGATCTAATCGGAGCCGATTTATCTAAGGCTGTCCTAATCCATGTATTAACGAGGGAGGTATCCAAATTAGGATTCCCAGACAATATGGGGGAGGTATTGTATAGTTCATCTTTCATGGATTGAAGCGTAACTTTCTTCCAGTTTCTCCTATTTTCTGTCACCGGTCTACTAAGGTTACTCTCACTCTTCCGACTCAACCTAAACAAGATCATCATATGGTCAGACCATATAACGGGTAACAACTCTTCCACCTTGAGAAGGGGATCATTGGTATAGAGAAGGTCTAAAGTATGGCCAGCTGCATGGGTGGGGGAAAATATTTTTTGCGCTAAATTCAAACTGTTTAGGGAGTCTTCTAATTGGTTAGCTAGAGGGCAGCTAGCATTGTCCATGTGGACATTAAAATCACCAAGAACGGTGAAATTAGAATAACGAATGGACAGGTTAGCGATACAGTCGAATAGCGCTGGCCAGTGAGTGGCCGGTGTATTAGGGGTCTATAAACCAATAATCCCGCCATCGAGGATCTATTGGAGAATTTGATATGAAATGCCATGGCTTCAATAGGTCCCAGGCCTTCAATTTTCATATGACCATATCCCAGTCTTCCTTTAGAATAATTGCAAGCCCCCCTCCTAACCTATTGTCTGCTCTGTTTACATTTATCAGCCTATAACCCATAGGGACCGCCAAGCAAATATCTGGGTTGGAACATTCTCTCAGCCACGTTTCTGTCAAGAACAGTAAGTCCCAGTCATGAGTCTCCAATAGTAGCCTGATGTCTGCAGCATGTTTAGGGAGGGATCTGCAGTTAATCAGACCGGCCCTAAACTGCTGACCGTGACTCGGGTTGTGTGGAGGACCATCACAAGGCTGTTCCGCATCCCTTTCATGGGTCACAGCCCCCTTCCTGACACATCTATCTAGCTCAAAATTGCAGGACCCACAGTGAAACCCAGTAAGTCCTCTGCCACTAACCGGTATGGTGTCTGGAGCAAAACATATAGGCGCAGCACAGTGTGGCTGTGACAAAGCAAGCAATTGGTCTCTAGTCCAGGCCCTGATCTGTTGGGGGTGGGGGGGACGGGCAGCATGACTGGCACTGAGCACGGCCCGAGCGCGGACGGGCGCAGACGGGCTTGCCTTAGGCGCGCCCGCTGCGCGCGTCTGCTGCGCGACCGCACCAGTGCCACTGAAATAGGCTTCTAGCACAACTAGACCGCCCCCTCGACTTACACCAAAAAATGGCCGCCGCGACCCAGAGGAGCCCGTTCCACTGGTGGAAAGCGCCTGTTCGGGACTGGGACGGCTACGGGAGGGTTACAAAGGTAAGAATTTACAAGAAGTGGCCTTACAGATAAAAACTGACAGTTAATAGGACTGATGTGCAAAAAAGGCAAAGTGTGCAAATTTATAATTAAAACGATTAAAAACACTGGTAATGAGAGCAGTCACCACGTAACAGGCAGTATTATTCACAGCAGTAAAACGCTATCCTGCTCTCGGCTCAAGCCTCAAGAGCGAGTGGACGCTGCGCGACCGCGCCAGCGCCACTGAAATAGGCTTCTAGCACAAATAGAACGCCCCCTCGACTTACACCAAAAAATGGCCGCCGCGACCCAGAGGAGCCCGTTCCACAGGTGGAAAGCGCCTGTTCGGGACTGGGACGGCTACGGGAGGGTTACAAAGGTAAGAATTTATTCACAGCAGTAAAACGCTATCCTGTGCACCCTACTTTTAAAAAAGAATGCTTTTCATGATATCTTTAGAGATAAGTTATAGATTGGAATTAGCATATAAAAAACCTTTGAAATTCACTGAAAAAACCATAGGTTTCAGGCACGTTATAGTTAGGAATTAGCATTTAAAAAACCTTAGAAATTCACTGAAAAAACCATAGGTTTCAGGGGCGTTATAGTTAGCTGGACATTTCCCTTGTACAAAACCCTAGAAATTCCCCTGTTATAGTTAGTTCAGCTAACTATAACTCGCGCCCCCGCAATGCACTGCTGATGACGTCACATGTTTCATGCACGTTATAGTTAGGAATTGGCATTTAAAAAACCTTTGAAATTCACTGAAAAAACCATAGGTTTCAGGCACGTTATAGTTATTTATTATTTATTATTATTAGTCCGATTTATACCGCGCATGGCTGCCCCAGCAACGAGGCATCCCAGCGAGACCCTGACCAACAACCAGGAGACAGAAGCAAGATGAGAGCTAAACATATAAAGATTTAGCAGGGCCAGAAAAGAGCCAGGTTTTTATAGCTTTGCGGAAAGCCAAGTGCTTCTGAATAATTCTGATAGAAACAGGGAATGAGTTCCAGAGTTTGGCGGCTAAGTTCCGAAAGGAGCGGCCACCTGCTCTGGGTTTGAAGACGCGGGGGGTACAGACCAGGGAGCAGCCAGCCGATCTTAATAGGCGTTGTGGGGTGTAAGGCTTAAGTAGATTGGCCAAGCTCAAAGGGGCCTGACCAGACAGGATTTTGTGCGCCACACATAAAGCCTTAAACTGGATACGTTTTTCCACAGGCAGCCAGTGCAGTTTAGGGAGCAAAGCGGCCACTGAGCTAGACTTAGGAAGTGCTACCAGCAGCCGCGCAGCGGCATTCTGAACCCGCTGCAAACGCTTAATACTGGCCATATTAGCGCCCAAATAAAGTACGTTACCATAGTCCAGCCTAGACAAAATTAGGGCCTGGACTATGGTTTGAGGCACTTTGGGGGGGAAAAAGCCAATCACAGGTCTAAGGCCTCGTAGAAGCCCAAAACACACCCCAGCCACAGTTTCGGATTGCGCTTCAAACATCAAGCCCTGATCAAACCATATCCCTAGATTCTTTACAACCTTTTTGGGAAAGGGCGCACGTTTAAGACGCTCAGGCCAGCACTGTTCGGACCATAGTTCCCGGTCCTTCCCAAACAGTAAGATCTCTGATTTGCTAGCGTTGAGCTGCAAGAGGTTAGCCGCCATCCAGTCCGCCACTGCTAGAAGATCCTCCTTAAATTCCCCCAGATTGACATCACAGTTCTTAGAGAAGGAGATCAACAGTTGGGTGTCATCTGCATAAGACACCAATACTAGCCCTCTGTTTTTAGCTACCGCAGCCAGGGGGCGAACATAGATATTAAACAAAAGCGGGCTCAAAACTGAGCCCTGCGGTACTCCCTGATGCAGAGCAAACTCCTGGGAATGGAACAGAGGCATAGAGACTTGGAAAGACCTTTCCTCTAAGAAGGAGCGGAACCAGCCCAAAGCCTCGCCCTCAACACCAATTTCCTGCAGACGAGTTAATAAAATTGCATGTGATATGGTGTTGAAGGCGGCACTTAGATCCAAAAGGACCAAAGCCACGGAGTCACCCCTGTCCAGACTATCCCTGATAGCTTCCGACACTGCCAACAGTGCAGACTCGGTCCCTTGAAGCACACGAAAGCCATGTTGCGAGGGGTCCAGAATGGAGTTTTGATCTATATACTCCGAAAGGACAGAGTTGACATGAGATTCCGTCACCTTAGCCAGAAATGGGAGCAGGGAGATAGGCCGATAATTGCCCAGTTCCACAGGGTCCAGGGAGGGTTTCTTAAGTAAAGGAACAACTTTGAAATGTTTCCAAACCCTGGGAACCACTGCAGAAGACAAGGATAAATTCACTAAACCCACAACCCAAGGGGCGATCACAGAGTGGAGTTTACGAAATAAGGCAGGAGTCAGAGGATCAGCTGGGGATCCAGACTTGATCTTCAAACAGAGTACATCAAACTCGTTGGAAGATAGAGATGGAAAGAATATCAGGCTACGACCCGCCATGGGGCCAGATGTGATAGAAGACTTACTCCCAACACACAGATCTACCAGCGGCAGGTTGGAATAGATCTTCTCAACCTTATCCAGGAAGTGACGAGCCAACTCACTACACTGTTGGTTGGAGACAATCAGGGAGGATACCACAGAGCCTGCACTTTTCACATACTTTTAAGCAGGGCAAATACCGACTTGGCCGTATTAGTGCTTGCCAAGATTTCTTTAGCCACATACTCAGCTCGCACCTTCCGGATAAGGCGGTGATACTGTTTAATGGCAGCCCGATATTCCAGCTTAGCCGAGACATCATAAGAACGTCTCCAGACACGTTCCAGCTGCTTACAACCCTTTTTGGCTGTGATGCATCAAACCAAGGGTTGGAAGACCCTCTACTTCTTACTCCCAGACGGGCCGGGATACAAGTATCCAGGCCCAGAACAACCCATTCATGGAAGCAAGAAACTGCTGCCTCCAAGTCAGAGGGCATTAAAGGCCTACTATCAGCCAAACAAGCCGAAAATTGGCAAAGATCTAATTTATGCCAAGGACGCTTCAGCATGGGGACAGAGCGTAGGGGAACAACTTTCCCCTGCAATCGCAGCACAAAAGAGACTAAAAAATAATCCGTCCAGGCCAGGGGAACTGGAGAGGAGACCTGTAAGGGATGTAGATTCGAGAATATAGGGTCTAGCAAATACCCTGCCTCATGAGTACTTGCAGAGACGCATTGTACAAACTGAAAGGCCCCCAAAATGCCAGTAGGTTCGAAATCAACGATTTCTCATCCATCTCAAAGTGAAGGTTGAGATCTCCTAAAATAGTAAAATTCCATCGCCGGCCCGCATAGAGTACAATTCTACTCATAAAGTCCTCCCTAAAGCCGGTTGCGGGACCCGGGGGACGGTAGACTAAAAGGCCTGACATAGTGAAATTGGGGGTCAGCATAACTTTGAAAGCTGCAATTTCACATTACGCAATAGTTTCTTTTATAGAACTACAGTTATAGACATATTTAATAATTAGTGCGATACCGCCACCACGCCTCACCTCTCTATTAACTGTCTTCAGCACATAGCCCTGTGGAAGGGCAAGCCAGGGCATGGCCACTGCGTCCTGCGTGAGCCAGGTGTCAGTTAATAATAAGGCATCTGGGGCCTCATCAGTAAGTCGAACACCTCCGCATGATGTTTCAGGAGGGACCGGCAGTTCAAGCTAAGAAACTTGAACTC
The DNA here is from genome assembly GCF_964204655.1 of Triturus cristatus. NCBI lineage: Eukaryota > Metazoa > Chordata > Amphibia > Caudata > Salamandridae > Triturus > Triturus cristatus. Next base: position 25,899,945 of record NC_140593.1, on the reverse strand, counting down.
AGTGGCCTCAGGTTCAGAAGGCACCCTATCAGTTCCTGACAGCTGGAATAAACAGGACTTACACTTATAGGAAGCAACCTGGGGCTCCCAGCGTGACGCAGAGCACTTCACCTCCAGCCCCAACAGCTCCGCACACGAATAACTGATGGGATCGGAGGGAGCTCTGGCAGGGTGCCTGGAGACCGGCGACGGACGTGCGCGGGCGGGCGCAGATGGGCTTGCCTTAGGCGTGCCTTCGGCGCGCCCGCGGTGCGCCCTCTGCATGCCCTATGTGCGCTTCCGCTGCGTGGCCACAGTAGTGCCGACATTTGAAGGTCGCGTTGCCCAACAACTAGCCCGTCAACCCACACCCAACCAAGATGGCGCCTGACCTCCTCCCAGCCCCTCCGCTACAACCGCCGTCATCACACCTCGCTGCCCCTCGCAGAAACCACGAAGCGGCAGGCGATGAGGTAGGGTCTAAAATAATTTATTTATTAATAAAACAATCTGGTGCAATAATTAAAAAACAGCCTCACAAGCATTAATGAAGTTCAAACAGCGTGGCGAAAGCACAACAGCGCCACGCAGCACACAACACTCTGCCCGATACTGCCTCCCGGCTCAAGCCTCAGGAGTAGGGGTGGGCGGAATTTGCGTAATCGCGTTACGCAAATCTCCGCGAAACGGTAAAAAATCTCCGCGAACACGCAGAAATTCCGCGAACACGCGGAATTGCTTGTTCGCGATACTTTTTGCCTGTTCGCGATCGCTGTTTGCGTGCTCGGGGTAAAATATCTCGCGAACACGCATATTGAGAACGCGAACAAGCAAAAAATTTCGCGAAGTCGCGGAACGCAGATTTTTGGGCAATTCTGCGTTCTCCGCGGAACGCGAAATTACCCAAATTCCGCAAATTCCGCGAACGGAACGGAATTTACCACCCAGGCCTACTCAGGAGTCAGGGGTCTATGTGGCCGCAGTACTGCCGACATTTGAAGGTCGCGTTGCCCAACAACTAGCCCGTCAACCCACACCCAACCAAGATGGCGCCTGACCTCCTCCCAGCCCCTCCGCTACTACCGCCTTCAGCACACCTCACTGCCCCTCGCAGAAACCACGAAGCGGCAGGCGATGAGGTAGGGTCTAAAATATTTTATTTATTAATAAAACAATCTGGTGCAATAATTAAAAAACAGCCTCACAAGCATTAATGAAGTTCAAATAGCGCGGCGAAAGCACAACAGCACCACGCAGAACACAACACTCTGCCCGATACTGCCTCCCGGCTCAAGCCTCATGAGTCAGGGGTCTGCGCGGCCGCAGTAGTGCCGACATTTGAAGGTCGCGTTGCCCAACAACTAGCCCGTCAACCCACACCCAACCAAGATGGCGCCTGACCTCCTCCCAGCCCCTCCGCTATTACCACCGTCAGCACACCTCGCTGCCGCTCGCAGAAACCACGAAGCGGCAGGCGATGAGGTAGGGTCTAAAAGAATTTATTTATTAATAAAACAATCTGGTGCAATAATTAAAACACAGCCTCACAAGCATTAATGAAGTTCAAACAGCGCAGCGAAAGCACAACAGCGCCACACAGCATACAACACTCTGCCCGATACTGCCTCCTGGCTCAAGCCTCAGGAGTCAAGGGTCTGCCCGGCCGCAGTAGTGCCGACATTTGAAGGTTGCTTTGCCCAACAACTAGCCCGTCAACCCACAGCCAACCAAGATGGCGCCTGACCTCCTCCCAGCCCCTCCGCTACTACCGTTGTCAGCACACCTCGCTGCCCCTCGCAGAAACCACGAAGTGGCAGGCGATGAGGTAGGGTCTAAAGTTAGGAATTAGCATTTAAAAAACCTTAGAAATTCACTGAAAAAAACATAGGTTTCAGTGGCGTTATAGTGGAGTATTCCAGCGATAAGTGCCCCAAAATTTAACACCATGGTGGACTCCATCAAATAACAGTAAAAAGAACAAGAAAGAGTCACACAGCAGTTAAGAGAACAACCAAAAACGTTATAAATTCTTTTTTCAACCTTTATTTTTTATACTCATAATTATGTAAACGATAAACTATTTTCAAACTTTATTTTTTTATTAACATATATATGAACGATAAACTAATAAGCAAAATGTAACAACAACAATACAAAACAACAAGTCGTAACACTCCTGTGGGGACCATGGATCCCGACGACAGACCTGGAAAATCAGAAAGATTGTTAAAAAAAAAACAACATGGTATTCTCAACAAAATACCACAAGAAACAAATCACAGATATATAAAATGCATACAGCTAACAAAATTGTATAAGTTTAACTTACAAAAACTGTAAATGTTGGCACTTTAAAATAGTTACCGAATCTGAGGAACATTTTTTGCAGAAGGCACCACGCCCACAACGTTTTTCTTCAGTGGTGAGGAAACTTTTTACTTTTCCCAAGGGGCAAACAAAGACCAAAGCCACCTTGATCACGTGCAAGATTTGCAAAAGAGTTCTCTCACGAGGGGATCGTACGGCACGGCAAGTATGATGAAACATCTAACAGATGAGAAACACTCCTATTCTGCATCTGTAAAAAATAATCACAAATAAATGTATATTAATAACTTTCAAAATTATACTATTCCATTACTGTACAAACACATTTTATATAAATACTGACTAAGAAACTATGTCCCTGAACCACAAGTGTGACGATGGTTAAAATACTACATGCATAGTGCATACTACTTTGAAGCAGTTCATGCCCTAAAGCCTACCTCACTAAAACTCTACATGCTAACTGACTAAATGATTACAGTACTATAAGGAGACACACTAGGTGAGTGACAGGGGGTTTGCTAGAAGAGTATGAATACTAACTAGGGCATTGAAGGTGTGAAACACAACTGTGCAGGTGATTAGAGGACTGCATCCATGCTGCATAGGCATTTAAAGCAGTCCATGTGCTAAGGCCTGGCTCACTGCATGACTACTTGGGTACTGACTGAATGATTAGAGTACAGCAAAGAGAGTGCCTAGGTGAATTTATAAGTGCTAGGCTTTTCGCACAGGGAATGGATTACTACTTGGTACTGAATGGGTCACTAGAGGAGTGCAAAGGCAGTGACAAGATGTTTGCTGGACTGTATGGATACTGACTAGGAAATTGAAAGTGTGAAAGACAAGTGTCTAGGTGGTTAGAAGACTGCATGCATAGTGGATAGGGGTTTGAAGCAATCCATGTGCTAAGGCCTGGCTCAGTGCATGAATACTTAGGCACTGACTGAATGATTAGAGTACTGCAAAGATAGTAACTTGGTGAATTTATAAGTGTTTGGGTTTTAGCACAGTGAATGGATTAGTACTTGGTGCTGAATGGGTCACTAGAGGACTGCAAAGGGAGTGACAGGGTGTTTCCTGGAAGTGTATGGATACTGACTAGGGAATTGAAGGTGTGAAAGACAATTGTGTAGGTGGTTAGAGGACTGCATGCATAGTGGATAGGGGTTTGAAGAAGTCCATGTGCTAAGACCTGGCTCAGTGCATGAATACTTAGGCAGTGACTGAATCATTAGAGTACTGGAAAGAGAGTGTCTTGGTGAATGTATAAGTGTTTGGGTTTCAGTCAACTTCTAGGACAGTGCTTAGGTAAAACTTTTACATTTTCAGTTCTGCCACAGTGAACAGAATAGTACATGGTACTGCACCTTGGTGTCAAACCCTGACTAATTTTTATCAATGCATAGCAAAGACTAGCTTCTAATGCTACTAAAACTTGAAAACATGACAGGTTTTAAAAGAGTTATCTGCTAAAAAATACACGATGTTACCAAATGCTTCTCTCACAGCGCTTCCCAAATGCACACTGACTCACAGTGTGATTCTAGACTAAAACCACTATACCTAGGAGCTTACCAAAAATCATTTACTACTGTGGAAGTGGTAAGGGAACTGCAAACAATCTTCATATTTCAGGACTGCACTTTTGTGTCAAAGTCTGACTCATATAATCAAAGCATAAGCAAAGACTGGCTTCTAATGCAACTAAAACTTGACAACATGACCGGTTTTAAAATAGTTATCTGTCAGCAAATACACGATGTTACCAAATGCTTCTCTCACAGTGGTTCCCAAATGCACACAGACTCACAGTGTGATTCTAGACTAAAACCACTATACCTAGGAGCTTACCAAAAATCATTTACTACTGTGGAAGTGGTAAGGGAACTGCAAACAATCTTCATATTTCAGGACTGCACTTTTGTGTCAAAGTCTGACTCATATAATCAAAGCATAAGCAAAGACTGGCTTCTAATGCAACTAAAACTTGACAACATGACCGGTTTTAAAACAGTTATCTGTCAGCAAATACACGATGTTACCAAATGCTTCTCTCACAATCCTTACCCAAATGCACACAGACTCACAGTGTGATTTTAGACAAGCAACACTATCCTAGGAGTTTACCAAAACTCATTCACTAGCCTGGAAGAGTTAATGGTACTGCACACAATCTACATATTTAAGTACAGCACATCAGTGTCAAAGCATGACTCATTTAATCAACGCATAAGCAAAGACTGGATTCTAATGCTACTAAAACTTCACAACATGACAGGTTTTAAAACAGTTATCTGTCAGCAAATACACGATGTTACCAAATGCTTCTCTCACAGTGATCCCAAATACACACTAACTCACAGTGTGATTCTAGACAAGCACCACTATCCCTAGGAGTTTACCAAAACTCATTCACTACAGTGCAAGTGGTAAGGGAACTGCACACAATCTACATATTTCACGACTGCAATTTACTGTCAATGCCTGGCTCATTTAATCAAATCATAAGCCATAACTGTCTTCTAATGCTACTAAAACTTGACAACATGACATGTTTTAAAACAGTTATCTGTCAGCAAATACACGATGTCACCAAACACTTCTCTCACAGTGGTTCCCAAATGCACACAGACTCACAGTGTGATTCTAGACAAACAAAACTATCCCTAGCAGCTTACCAAAACTCATTCACTACAGTGGAAGTGGTAAGGGAACTGCACACAATCTACATATTTCACGACTGCACTTTAGTGTCAATGCCTGACTCATTTAATCAACGCATAAGCAATGACTGACTTCTAATGCTACTAAAACTTGACAACATGACAGGTTTTAAAATAGTTATCTGTCAGCAAATACACGATGTTACCAAATGCTTCTCTCACAGTGGTTCCCAAATGCACACAGACTCACAGTGTGATTCTAGACTAAAACCACTATACCTAGGAGCTTACCAAAAATCATTTACTACTGTGGAAGTGGTAAGGGAACTGCAAACAATCTTCATATTTCAGGACTGCACTTTTGTGTCAAAGTCTGACTCATATAATCAAAGCATAAGCAAAGACTGGCTTCTAATGCAACTAAAACTTGACAACATGACCGGTTTTAAAACAGTTATCTGTCAGCAAATACACGATGTTACCAAATGCTTCTCTCACAATCCTTACCCAAATGCACACAGACTCACAGTGTGATTTTAGACAAGCAACACTATCCTAGGAGTTTACCAAAACTCATTCACTTGTCTGGAAGAGTTAATGGTACTGCACACAATCTACATATTTAAGTACAGCACATCAGTGTCAAAGCATGACTCATTTAATGAACGCATAAGCAAAGACTGGATTCTAATGCTACTCAAACTTCACAACATGACAGGTTTTAAAAAAGTTATCTGTCAGCAAATACATGATGTCACCAAATGCTTCTCTCACACTGATCCCAATTACACACTAACTCACACTTTGATTCTAAACAAGCACCACTATCCCTAGGAGTTTACCAAAACTCATTCACTACAGTGCAAGTGGTAAGGGAACTGCACACAATCTACATATTTCAGGACTGCACTTTTCTGTCAAAGCCTGACTCATTTAATCAAATCATAAGCCATAACTGTCTTCTAATGCTACTAAAACTTCACAACATGACAACGGTAAAACAGTTATCTGTCAGCAAATACACGATGTTACCAAGTGCTTCTCTCACAGTGGTTCCCAAATGCACACAGACTCACTGTGTGATTCTTGACAAACAACACTATCCCTTGCACTATACCAAAACACATTTCTTCATCTAGAAGTAGTACTACATTTTAGTATAGAATCATAACACAACTCATTTCACAAATTCATAAACAATGACTGGTTTCTAATTCTACCAAAATATAAAAACAGCACAGTTATCTGTCTGCAAACACATGAAAAACACAAATGCTTATCACAGAATGGTTTCTACATGCACACACACTGTCAATAAGATTGTAGAGAAAAAAAGTATTCCCTACACTTTAGCAGGAGAAATACATTAGTCTGATTAAAATCAAAATAGTCTACATACATCCCCTCACAATTAAATAACTCATCTTTCAAGTTATTTTGTAGATTAAGAAGTATATCAGTCACTCACCATATTTTCCTTTACAGAATCTCTGCACTGTGGACCTCTCAGCAAAAACAAAGAATGGAAAAGTTTCCCTTTCATTTTCCACAAATATACATGTAAACATCACATCACAATCCTTCACACATAAACTCAAAAGCAAACACATATTTCTATCGGTTAAACATTTTAACCCTTTCCAACTGAAATACATTTCAACCCTTGCCCCAATCTGCCTTCTGCCTGTTACCATAGAAACAGGTCATGGAACACTGCACTGAGCTCACAGGTCACGAGTTCAGCACACAATGTTACTAAACAAGACAGGAAGTGTGCTTGACTTTTCAACATATCAGCTTATCATATATAATGTCCCTTATAATTTATTTTTGTTAACCAATAATAATCATACCTTTAAAAAACTGAAATATACACTCTACCTTTCAGTGTAGAAAGTAGTCATACAACCAATGATTTCTTGTCTTTTTTAAAAAAACATTGCAGTGGATCCGCGCACCCAACGCGTGAGAATCCGTGCATCCAACGCGATAGGATGCGCGCACCGTGCGCGTATTTTGCCATTTAAAAAAAAAGGGGACCCTAAGCACCTCTAGAGGGTCAGAGTATTTCCACTCTGCCCCCTTTATATGTTTTACACACTTATTCCCCTTGCTTCTTCTGCGTCGCTTCTACCGAGGCAGAAAATGGCTGCCAACAGTTCCTGGTTTCGAATGCAGAGAGACACTCGACAGCCAATTAGCATTCAGCGCGTGATCGGGAGGGTGCGCGCTTGGTTCGGGGAGGGTGCGCTTACGGTGCGGGTACGGTCCGCTGATCCTCCGCGGCCATAGATATTTATGTACTTTTAACTCTAATTTTCTCAGGAACTACTTAACGGATTCACACCTTATATGGAAAAGGCACGAGTCCGAACTGAGGACTACCTTTTTGCCAAATTTGGTGTCATTCCGTTCAGCCGTTCGGGCTGTAGCTGCGACAACAGATCCTATGGGAAATTGCATGGAGAAAACGCGTTTTGGGACCCCCCTTCTTTTCTCAGCCTCCGCTTGACGAATCACCACAAAACTTTCAGGGTGGGAGCGGAGCGGAGATGGCCAAAAGTTTGGAAATTTTTTCAAAGATTCGTCAACTGGTGCCAGACTTATTGGGAATAGAATGTTGCAGATTTCCTATGGAAAATAGGTCCTAACTATAACTAGCTACTGGCGACCGCCAGTAGGTAATATATATATATCTCAAAAACACACGTAGATCCTTCTGGAGGGCAGGGACCCGAGAAGGGTGACGTACATGGTGGCAGAGTGTACAAGCAATATTATCTCCAATGCAAAAAGTCCAAATAAAGTACGCTCTCAGGATCATAAGCAGGACACTAGTTTAGTATATCCAAGTTTATTCCACAACGCATTTCGACTGTAAACAGCCTTGATCACGTGAAAAGAGCACATAGATTGCGGTAGTTAATAAAGTTTTAGCACGAGTACAAACACTAGAAATCAAAAGAGGACATGTCGATAAACAGAAACTTGGCGACCGTGATGTAACGGTAAGAATATAATCTCCTTTACATATCGATGGTTAAAGTCTCAGAATGTGCACAAAAATAAAATGTACATGTACAAATGTAGTCAAAGCAAAATATGCGCAAATAATAATGCAATGTCAAAATACATGCATATATGTACGCTGGCTCAAACCCATAGTCTCACTTCACGGGAAGAAATCCAAGCCACGTCAGAGTAAGACGGGTGGGGCGTATAACCAGCTAGTAATACTTGTTTCACAATAAAACAAATGCCTGCTAAAGGTGCATTCCACCACTAATAGACAAGTGGAACATTGAATCAATGCCACGACAAAAAACAAATGAATGTTGTTAAGTTCGTCCAGGGCGTGCAAAAATAATTGAAATATTTGGTAGTTAAACATTGTTTGTGAAACGACCTCACCGAGGAGGAAGAATTCGGACTACCTTTCCCGGCATACCGTTTACTGAAAAGCGAGTGCCATAGGGGTATTAAAATGAGGCAGTCTGTTTTTGCTTCACCTACAAGCCAACCCTATGATTAAGGTGCTGGAAACACTGAAACACGTCAGGGGGATAATTGAACTGTGTTTCATAATGCCGCTTCATGGAATAAACAGGTTTTGTCAAACTTACCTTGTGGAGTGCATCTTCAAAAGCTCTGAGATTTTTTGGAACATATATAAATATATATATGTGAAAACTACGAGTCCCAGAGAACTCTCTTGTTGAGCACGCCCATCAGAGGGCTGAACCTACTAAAGGACAAAGAATGGAGGACTGTTTTCACTTGCCATATCTGCCTACTAACATCGCTGAGCCCGTGAACAAGGAGCAGGCGCTCCGAAACGCGTAGGGCATTTAAATTAAAACGAGCACGCTGATGTCCGGTTGTTCAGAATAAAGGATTGCTGTTAAAAGACACAGAATCTGCTGGCTCATTCAAGTCGTCTTTGAAGGTGGGATACCTTGTTGGTGTATATATATATATATATATGATCAAACAAATGAGCCCCTGAGCTCTGAGAGGGCACTCGACGCACTCCCCACCATCCGGTTGTGATGCCTTGCTGACGCTTGCAGTCCTTCCCTTCATTCAAATTAAAACCATGTCCGACGCGTTTCAAGGCTGTAGCGCCCCTTATTCATGGACTCTGCACAGAGGGAACAGAAGATTCACTGTTACATTCTTTCCGATCTTTTATTAAGGGAAAGACCGCCCCCAGTGGGCGGGGCACAGAAGAAAATAAATCCTAGCTTGATTAATAACTCCTGATAGATAAATTCAATTGTGTTCTCAAATGGTATGTTTGCAGAGTTTGGTATAAAACATATTTTTGTAAAAAAATACAATATCATTAAACACAGATAAAAGAGAGAGAGAGGTGAGGCTGAAGCTAAAGGTAACCGTTCAGTGTTAACAGTGCTAGTGCTACAATATAAGACTGCCAGTGATAGAGAAAGCTTTTTTGTGTACAAAAAGTTAATCCAAAAAAGATTAAACAACTAACAGATAAGGGGAACAGTCCGAAGTGAGCTTAAATGATCACCTCACAAATCAAAGGGGTAGAACTACAAGGGCAAAGAGAAGTAATAGACTGTACAGAATGTAACCAAACATGGATGTTAACATGTTATTAACGGCCCATCAGATACAGAATTAGCCGAATGACAAAACTGATGTTACAAAAAGTTATGGAGGTCTTCTCTGTTCCCCCCACGGATTGAAAGGGTACTGCCCCAATAACAAAATATTTTAGATCACAAATTTTGTTGGAATGCATGGCTTTGAAATGCCGGGCAACAGGATAGGTAGAATTGGAGTTCACAATTCCACGCAGATGTTGCAAAATGCGATTGAAAACTGGTAATTTTGTGCTGCCAATGTACTTGAGGTGACATGTACACTCAAGCACATATACTGCAAAGTCCGTTCAACACATAAAATTATTTTTAATCTGAACTGGGATGTTGCTGAATGCTGTATAATACTCAGAAGTATTGGTTCCAAATTTACAAGGACGAGCATTTAAAAAAGCCAGGACGTGACAACCAAGTAGTTTTGGCCATAAGTTCAGGGCTAGATTTAATTAGCGTATCCCTCATAGAGGGAGCTCTCCTGAAAGTGATGTTAGATAGTGTGGGCAGTAAGAATTTCAAAGTAATGTCAGTTAGAATGATAGGCCAATGTCTGTAAATTATTTTGCGGATAGTCTTATCTTGTTTACAGTACGTGGTGATAAGTCTAATGGGTTGCATATCCTCACTGGTCAAATCATCTGGATTAGATGTGACTTGATGTTGTTTTGTCATGAGGCCAGTTTCACGAGGGCATACGTTGGCTTTGTTAAGGGCTTTCTTTAGGTTGGAAAGTTTATAGCCCCGAGCTAAAAAGCGATCTAGCGCTTCTTTTTGACAGTGTTGCAAATCTGAATCACGGCTACAAATACGCCGTAAGCAGAGGAATTCCCCATAGGGTATGCTGTGTACGACATGGGGAGGATGGGCACTGCTGGCATGTAATATAGAGTTCCCGGCAGTGGATTTCCTATGTAATTTGGTTTCTATTCGGTTCTCCCAAATAAAAACTTCCACATCCAAAAATTCCAACCTCTCAGTACTGATGGTAGCAGTGAAACATAGGTTCATAGCATTTTCATTTATAGCTGTTACAAACAAAGCTGCCTCATGTTCGGTTCCTTCCCAGACGATAAAGATATCGTCAATATATCTGCCGTAATAGCGGATATGCGAATCCCAAATTGTCTTGTGGGCGGCCATGAGGACATGCTCCTCCCACCAACCAACCAAAAGTCAGGCGTAGGTTGAAGAAAAGCAAGCCCCCATAGCCACCCCCCTCAACTGTCTGAATAATGTTTTGTCAAAAATAAACACATTATTGTTAAGGCAGAGATCGATCATTTGGAGAAGCATAGAGTTGTGGTCATGTAAGTTAATTGAACGAGAATCCAAGAAATATTTAACAGCTACCAACCCTTGAGAGTGTGTAATGCTGGTATAAAGGGAGGCTATGTCAAGCGTAATTAATGCAGAACCAGATTTCCATTGCACTGTTTATATTTTCTTTAGAAAATCGCCTGTATCCTTTATAAAGGATGGCAGAGCGATCATGTGAGGCTGAAGAAAATAATCAACATATTTAGACATAGCTTCCAAAAGATTATTCCTTGCAGACATGATAGGTCTGCCAGATATGGGAAAAATACCCTTATGAACCTTAGGAATAAAGTAAAGAGTAGCAGTTGTAGGAAAATCATTTTTTTAAAATAGATATTCATTCTTGAAAAGAAGACCCGTTCTTTTCCACTGGGCCAAATGAGTGGATACAGAATTCTTGACTTGTTTCAAATAGTCGTACCTTGCAATAGCAATTGATATCAGACAAGTGCCTTTGAGCCTTCTGGAGGTATTCTTCTTTAGTCCATAAGACTATGTTACCACCCTTGCCAGCATTCATGACCACAATACGACTATTCTCACAAAGTTTTTTAATCAGTGCCCAATAATTTCTCAATCTATGGCTCGGTTTGCCACGCTGTGAATTAACAGACAAATTACGCGTTTTCAAGTCCTCAATGACCACATCACTGAAAACATCCACAGAGTCTTTAGGCATAATTGTATAGAAACAAGAAGGAGGACGAATCGGACTGGCAGCTGCCATTCCCGTGTTAAGTCCTTCAAGATGTTCAGAATCAGTATCTGGTATCGTACAGTCAGAGTTCTCTTTTGCCAGTGATTGTATGGTTTGAAGCACATGTAAGTCCCGAACTTGTAACTTGTCAAGGGTAGTGTTAGAGACAGCTGCCAAATTGGTTGATTTAATTAACTGGAAAAATTTCTTAAGCTTTATTTTGCGAATGAACTTGTAAATATCAATGCGGGACTGCTTGTAGGAAAAGTTAGACTCTGGATAAAAAGACAAACCCAAAGCTAAAAGCTGTTTTTCAGATTGAGTAAGTGTAATGTCCGTTAGATTGATAATAGTGTTGTCTTGAGTGTTTAACGTTTCCATCTCGGCCCCCCTCTGCCTCTGTTTGATGGTTTTGATGCGTTGCCTATGCCTTTCTCTACGGCGTTGGCTGATGCTACATTTCTTTAGTTCTGGGGGCTCCTGGGGCGGAGAGTGGCCCGCCTGTCCATGGTTAAAAAATTAAGCTCCTCTCCTAAAGTATGTTTCATTGTCATTGTATTGAATGCAAGTGAAATACTCAAGCCATCATCCGAATCACCGCTGGTTAGGGAATTGGTATCAGAGTCTAGTTGAACTGTGTTGATGCCAGTCCCCTCAGTGATCTGAGAGGGTGGTAGCTGATCAGTCAAAGCTTTCCTTTTCATGTTGTCAAATTTTCGAGAAAAGGTGAAAATGCTTCCGGCCAAATAGTCATCCTGGTCTCTGGCAAATTTGAAAGCTTTGCGGACTTTGATAGTGTCCTCATGCTGTTTTTAACTGTTTGCTATCTCAGCTCACACCTTAGATATTAAAATCTTTTTGATCATGGGCATCTAGAATGATATTCAGCTCATCAATCTCTTTCAAAATTCTGTCTCTGTCAATCACAGCATACTTGATAAGAATGTGGACCATATTCATGGACGCTTGAAGATTATTAGTGGCCCATTCAGAAAGCATTTCAGGGTGCGGGTTTTCATATGAAGGTGCAATCATTACTCTCAGTCCGCGAGGCACCCTCCCTGCATCCCGGTATTTTTCCAGGGACTTACTCTCCCACCACTTTGAAAGTTTGTTCTTTTGTAGTTTTTCCAACTTCTTTAACAGTCCCCTAACATCATTAGTGTTAACTTCATTAGTTTGCATATCAACTCTGACACTGGCAGCCGGGAAATTCTCAAACAGTGCCTCTGCTGCAGCCTCCCGGTCATGCAGCGTGTCTAGGGCTGACAAATTGAGCAGTGAAAGTTAATCAAGGTGGGCTAAGAAACCGCTGCAACAATTATAAGCGTGGATCCAGGCATACAAAATAATATCCTAACCCGTACAGCAAATTCCTTTGGACAGCGAGTAGCTCCATATATATATAAATCTATATATATATATATATATATATATATATATATATATATATATATATATATATATATATTATATATTCACTGAAAAAAACATAGGTTTTAGGGAGAGTTATAGTTAGTTGGACATTTCACTCGTACACAACCAGAGAAATTCCCGCGTTATAGTTAATTCAGCTAACTATAACTCGCGCCCCCGCAATGCACTGCTGATGATGTCACATATTACATCACTCATGACATGGTCAGTGACATCACTGATGTCATCACTGATGACATCTCAAATGACATCACTCTAAAAGTGATGTCTAAAAGTGAGTGAATATACCTATCTTACTGATTGCATGGGTTAGTGACTAAACTGTGTGAATGCCTGCATCCGTCTGTCTGTTGATGTGTAAGCGGCTACACGGGTTAGCGTATAGCTACATGAGTGCCTTTATGGGTTATTGATTGGATGTCTGAGTATCAGTATAGGTGCCTGAGTGTTTGTGTGGCTGGGGTGTGTGTGACTCTAGATGTGTGAGTGGGTGATTCACTGGGTGCATGGTTTCAAGAGTGCATCTGTGATGGACTGTATGGGTTGGTGAGTGTGAGTATAGGTGCGTTGGTGAGTGAATGTATATCTCAGTGGTACATGTGTGAGTAACTACATATGTGAAAGGCAGTATATATGTGTGTTGCAGTATATACATGGCTATAAGTGAGAGTGTGTGATTGTGAGAGTGGCTGTATGGATGAGTATGCATAAGAGAGTAAGAATGTGCAAGTATTTGTATGAGTAATTGAGCTGGTATGTGTATAGCTGTATAGGTGAGTACATGGCAGTGTGATTAATTATTTACATTACTGACTAGGTGTTTGAGTACCTCTATGGATGAGTGGCAGTGTGTGTGTGTCTATATAGGTGTATGAGTTCATATGATAGTCCTGTACTGAGTAACCATAATTATGAGTGACTGCACGGGTGAGTGAGTGGATGTGCGTGTAAACCTAAGAATCAGTGAGTGGGTATGTAGTTATTGGTGTTGGAGTGTCTATGGTTTTGAGAATGGCAGTCTGTAATTTAGAGTGGTTGTATCAAAGGTTATATTAGGGTGTTAGAAGATGTATCAAATTATCACATGGATGATGTCATCAGTGATGTCATCAGTTATGTCATTTGAGATGTCATCAGTGACGTCATCAGTGACATCATCAGTGATGTCACTGACCATGTCATGAGTGATGTAATATGTGACGTCATCAGCAGTGCATTGCGGGGGCATGAGTTGTAGTTAGCTGAACTATCTATAAAGGGCGAATTTCTCTGGTTTTGTACGTGTGAAATGTCCAACTAACTATAACTTTCCAGTTATAGGCAGTCTGGAGGGCAGGCTCATGGTGTCAGAGGCGCTGCGCATCACCCCATTTGGTCCATGTTTGTTACACCTCGTTGAGGGCACCAGTTATCCGTATGGCTGTGAGGTTGTGGACTGCGGGGCTCCTATTGTGCTTCGGGGTGCTGCCAGTCGCCTCTTCCCAGTGCAGGGACCGTGAAGAAGGGGCTGGGGCAGAGTTGGCACAGCAGGTCTTCAGAGCCAAGTGCATGTCCTGCTGCCTGGCACTGCATATGGTGCACCCCTACGGAGACTTCAGGAACTTCCAGGTAATAAACAATGCAGTCATGGTATTTTTTAAGGTGCACACCCATTGCCATTGAACGGCTCATCGGCATTTTGGTGACACTCACTTATCTGACTGCCTTATTGAGATAGCGTCCAGCAAACATCATTGTATCTTCTGTGCACTGTAAATAAAAGTGTACACCTGTGGCGTTGCGATTTTGCTCTGCTTTCAAACAATAACGTAACTTATGGGGACAGTGCAACGCTTTCTCTCTGCGTGTGTGTGTGCTGTGTTAGCGTGTGCTTGAGTGCACATGTCTGTCAGCACATGTGTATGTGTTTATGAATGAGCATTATGTTTCTCTCTGCCTTCTTAGTAATATGATATGTCTTTCTTTTGTACTGAAACTGTGTATACTGCATACCTGCAGCACAATTGTGCGTGTGCGTGTGTTTGCAGGAATGTGGTGTGTGTGTGTAATTGTGTGTGTATCTGTATTGTGTGTGCAACTGAGTGTTTGTTGTGTGTGCGTGTTGTGTCTGTGTGCTGTGTATGTTTTGTGTGTGCCTGTGATTGTGTTCTGTGTGTGCGCATGTGTTGTGTGGTGTATGTGCCTGCGTGTGTGTTGTGTGTGTGCGTTTGTTGTGTGTGTGTGCGCTTGTGTGTTGTGTTGTGTTTTTGTATGTGTGCTGTGTGCGTTTATGAGCACGTACTCTAGACCGCTCACCCTCAAGTTTGACCACTGCCACTTCTTCCATGATATCTTCTGTTTGTGCTCTGGTTATTTCACACCGACCTCACAAGGATGAACGTGCGGCCAGCAGGGTCTCTGGCCGGGGATCAGTGGCGTTCCCTAATCACCCCTCCCTTCTTGCTGGATATTACACAGCAGCACGTGCTTAATTGTAAATGACCTGTGGGCATCGCTGTTAAGAGTTTGTTTTCAGTGACTGTGTATGAAGAGATGTCCGCTCCCTGTCATCCTTTTCTTAGCCGGAGTTGGTCTATGTTAACACTCTTCTGCAGAATGGCCATGGGTTTGCACTTTGCTCGGATGCACACTGATGCCTGGCCTCCCTCATCTTGAATTTACAGTGGTACTAATACTTACATTGCTGCATAGTTAGACGCGCCCATTCATTCATCCCTTCCCCAGGTTGGTTGATTAAGCCTCCACTCTGATGCGTCTTCCGGTTTGGAGATAAGATGGCCTCCTTCACTCTCTCGTATTCCACAGGTGTCTCAGTAAGGAGTGCTCCCGGCAGCACTTCACATACATAAAAAATATTACCCCGGGACCTGTGCTGCGTGTGTTTTGTGTGTGTGTTCTGTGTGTGTGCATTTGTTGTGTGTGTGTTTTGTGTGATCCTGTGATTGTGTTCTGTGTGTGCGCATGTGTTGTGTGGTGTATGTGCCTGCATGTGTGTTGTGTGTGTGTATTTGTTGTGTGTGTGTGTGCGCTTGTGTGTTGTGTTGTGTTTTTGTATGTGTGCTGTGTGCGTTTATGAGCACGTACTCTAGACCGCTCACCCTCAAGTTTGACCACGGCCACTTCTTCCATGATATCTTCTGTTTGTGCTCTGGTTATTTCACACCGACCTCACAAGGATGAACGTGCGGCCAGCAGGGTCTCTGGCCGGGGATCAGTGGCATTCCCTAATCACCCCTCCCTTCTTGCTGGATATTACACAGCAGCACGTGCTTAATTGTAAATGACCTGTGGGCACCGCTGTTAAGATTTTGTTTTCGGTGACTGTGTATGAAGGGGTGTCCGCGCCCTGTCATCCTTTTCTTAGCCGGAGTTGGTCTATGTTAACATGCTTCTGCAGAATGGC
This sequence comes from Triturus cristatus, assembly GCF_964204655.1. NCBI lineage: Eukaryota > Metazoa > Chordata > Amphibia > Caudata > Salamandridae > Triturus > Triturus cristatus. The sequence goes on along the minus strand of NC_140593.1, from coordinate 25,883,490 downwards.
CATGGGTTTGCGCTTTGCTCGGATGCACACTGATGCCTGGCCTCCCTCATATTGAATTTACAATGGCACTAATACTTACATTGCTGCATAGTTAGACGCGCTCATTCATTCATCCCTTCCCCAGGTTGGTTGATTAAGCCTCCACTCTGATGCGTCTTCCGGTTTGGAGATAAGATGGCCTCCTTCACTCTCTCGTATTCCACAGGTGTCTGAGTAAGGAGTGCTCCCGTCAGCACTTCACATACATAAAAAATATTACCCCGGGACCTGTGCTGCATGTGTTTTGTGTGTGCCTGTGTGTGTGTTCTGTGTGTGCGCATGTGTTGTGTGGTGTATGTGCCTGCATGTGTGTTGTGTGTGTGTGTTTGTTGTGTGTGTGTGTGCGCTTGTGTGTTGTGTTGTGTTTTTGTATGTGTGCTGTGTGCGTTTATGAGCACGTACTCTAGACCCCTCACCCTCAAGTTTGACCACGGCCACTTCTTCCATGATATCTTCTGTTTGTGCTCTGGTTATTTCACACCGACCTCACAAGGATGAACGTGCGGCCAGCAGGGTCTCTGGCCGGGGATCAGTGGCATTCCCTAATCACCCCTCCCTTCTTGCTGGATATTACACAGCAGCATGTGCCTAATTGTAAATGACCTGTGGGCATCGCTGTTAAGAGTTTGTTTTTGGTGACTGTGTATGAAGGGATGTCCGCTCCCTGTCATCCTTTCCTTAGCTGGAGTTGGTCTATGTTGGTCTGCAGAATGGCCGTGGGCTTGCGCTTTGCTCGGATGCACTCTGATGCCTGGCCTCCCTCATCTTGAATTTACAGTGGTACTAATACTTACATTGCTGCATAGTTAGACGCGCCCATTCATTCATCCCTTCCCCAGGTTGGTTGATTAAGCCTCCACTCTGACATGTCTTCTGGATTAGAGATAAGATGGCCTCCTTCACTCTCTCGTATTCCACAGGTGTCTCAGTAAGGAGTGCTCCTGGCAGCACTTCACATACATAAAAAATATTGCCCCGGGACCTGTGCTGCGTGTGTTTTGTTTGTGTGTTCTGTGTGTGTGCATTTGTTGTGTGTGTGTTTTGTGTGTGCGCGCCAGCATGTGTGTGTGTGTGCGCTTGTGCTATGTGTGGTGTATGTACCTGCATGTGTGTTCTGTGTGTGCGTTTGTTGTGTGTCATTCATGCAAGGTTTAATGTGTGCTCCATGAATCAAATGGCTGATGCACTCATTTAGGAAGTTATGATATCATTAGAAGTTGCATTTCTCCCAAAACCTTTTTAATGTCATTTTTTGTTCTTATGGCATTGTTTATAGTAACACAATAGTACCACACACACTCAAGATTGTAATGCTTTCCAGATATTTACCTACAGATTTATGAAAGGTCAACTTCTTTTCAAAAATATTTCCCACATACTACCCACAGTCCCTCAAATGTAGAAGCTTAGTGAGTCACTTTCTTCATCATAACCATTTTTCAGGTCTCCCAGACAGCCTTTGCTGTTTGCCAAAGCTTTTGTTGTTCCTTTCTTAAATCAAATATAGATGGTTCGTCAGAGTAACACTCGCTGTATTTAAAGCTATCGTGGGCACGTTTCTCCAAAATTGATACATAAAATTACTGTGACATACCCTAACTAACAGCAATTAAATGACATGAAATGTTTCACTGCCGACACTAAATAGCTTGAACCGCTGAATTAATGCATTATAAACTGGGAGCTTATAACCTGCCTGTGGCGTAGTTAGAGTTTCTGGCACCCGGGGCTATCCCCCAGATTGCCGCCCATGGCAGGTAGGGGGGAGGTGCGGGGGAAAAGGACAGCGACATAATAAAAATATACATTGAAAAATGGAATGACACATCGGTCAGTGCACACACACCCACACCCCTCTGTGGCATGAATCGTAACCTACTGTATAGGGAGCCTGAAGGGAGAGATAAAAATGAATTGTCACTTACTTATATTAGGGCAGGATACAGTCAGTCAACTGAACCATCCTGTTCCACTCATAGCGTCATCTTGAAGTTGAAGAAGGCAGCTACTAACTCAAGGAGTCACAGGATTGAAGGCTGGGGCCGGGGCCGCAAAGCAACTTGTAGCAGCAGACAGTGCAGTAAGTGCACACAGAGTGACAAAGGCCAGTCAGCCCAGGCCAGGCAGCCCAGGCCAGGCAGCCCAGTGCACATGTGCATGAGAAGATTAACCAACCAGTGCCAGATTGTAGCAGAGGAGCTCAGACAAAGGCTCTTTCAGACTAAAGAGGTTATTTCTTGATCCTGTGTGTGTCGCTTCAATACATTATTTTGCATCACCGGATTGACATCTGCTTAAAGTGACAGAATGTAAATATTAAGCCCCTCACCGCACCACCCACCCAATGCCCTGGCAGCACTGTCATGAATGACCCAAGAGGGCTCAGACACTTTGTAAAGTGAACTCTACAGGCAAGTGGGGGCTGAGCAAAAAAGGGGGGGTCCCAAAACGTGTTTTCTCCATGTTAATTCCCATAGGAAACTTTAGACACAGCCACAGCCCAGCCTGCTGAACGGAATTACACCAAATTAAGCACAAAGGTAGCCCTTGTTTCAGAAAGAACTTTTTGTTAAATGGTGTAAATCCGTTCAGTAGTTCCTGAGACATAAAAAAAAGAGGTCAAAAAATGCATTTCCCATAGGAAACTTTAGCCGCGGCTACAGACCGAACTGCTGAAAGGAATGACACCAAATTTGGAAAAAAGGTAGTTCTTTGTTCAGAAATAATCCTTTTTGTTAAATGGTGTAAATCCATTCAGTAGTTGCTGAGAAAATCAAAAGTAAGAACACATATATATCTATGGCCGTGCAGGATCCGCGAACCCTGCCGATCATAAGCTTCATGCTAATTGGCTGTCAACACTCCAAACTAGGAAGTGTTGGCAGCCATCTTGTGCCTCGGTAGAATAGAGGCACAGGAAAACAGAAAAAGTAATGCGCAAAACGCAATAAAGGGGCAGTGTAAAAACACCCTGACCCCCGAGGCCTGCTCAGAGGGTCGCACAAGGACCCCCAGGGCCCAAAAAAGCATTAAAAAAAATTAAAACATCGAGATTCGTGCACCAAGCGCGAATTTCGGCTGAAATGTAAAAAAAAGCCGGGTGGGTCAAATCCTGGGGGCAACATTTGTATTGGGATGGGGGACCAAAGGGACCCCCAGTCCTGGGGACCTCCACCCCTGGGGCTTTTCAAACATAATTGTGGGGGGCTCGCTGCCCCCCGCAGCCCCGGGGACTGCCACCCCCTGGGGCTTCTTAGTTTAATGTTGGGGGGCCTCTAAGGCCCCCACAAGCCCTGGAGACCGCCACCCGCCGAGGCTCTACTTAATTGTTATTGCGGGGGCACATTGCCCCCCCGCAGCCCCAGAGACCGCCACCCCCGGGCTTTTAAAAAAAAATATTACCTGTGTGGGGGTCTCAAACCCCTCACATGCCCTGGGGCTGCAACATCCCCAGGGCTCTAAATATTAAGAGCCTTGTCATGGACCTGGGGACCGCCACCCCCCAGGGCCGGCTCTTGCAGTGTCCCGGGGTGCCCACCCCAGGACAGTGTAGTTTGCTATTGCACGGCTCCCGCCCTGCCATAGCAAACTTGGTTTGGATTTTGAAAGAGAGAGCAGGAAACCTGCTCTCTCTTTCAAAATGCAAACCAAATTGCTTTTCCACACGGGGAGCTGCATCTTAGCAGCTCCCTATGTGGAAAAGCAATGCCGGCTCCCAAGGGATGCGGGGAGCCGGCGGGACCATGGGGGGATTGGGGACCCCCCACGGTCCTCAACGGAGAGGACCAGCCCCGGGGGATGTGGTCCCAGGGGCTACAAGTGGCCCAGGAGGATGGCCACGTGCCCCCATCCACAAAATTTTAAAAAATAAATAAAAAACAAAGTCCGGCACTGGGGGATGGGGTCCCCGGGGCCATAAGTGGCCTGAAGAGGGGGGCAACGCAGCTCCTCTCCTAAATATATATATATTTTTTAAATCCATTCCGCAGGGGATGGGGTCCCCAGGGCCGATTAAGACCTCGGGAGTGGGGCAACGTGGCCCCCTTCCAAATAAAAAATAAATAAATAAAATTAGGGGTCAGGCCTTGGGGGATGGGGTCCACAGGGACAATACATTAGAAAAATAAAGGGGGTCAAACAGCCCCCCTTCTTAAAAAAAACTAAAAAAACAAGTTGAATACTGGGGGTCCTTGGGGGCCAACTAGCCCACCAGGAACCTCCAGTACGCACCAGGGGGCTGCGTTGCAGAGAGGTGCTCTGAGGCCACGCCCCTTTTCACACCTCTCTGTAACGCAGCTCTGTGGCGCTTATTGGAGGTAGCTGGTGGGCTAGTTGCACCCCAGGGAACCTCAGGATTGAATGGGAGTTAATCCTCCAACTTAAAATGTGCCAAGGGCGCGTTTACACAGTGGTGAAGGGAGGGGGTGGGGCCTGAGGTGACATGTGCACAAACACGCCTTGTGGCACGTTTTAAGTGGAGGAATTAATTCCTCATCAATCCTGAGGGTTCCTGGGGGCCAAATAGTCCACCAGGTACCTCCTGTAAGCGCCACAGAGCTAAATTGCAGAGTTTTGTAAAAAGGAGCGTGGCCTCTAAACACCTCTCTGCAACCCAGCTCTCTGGTGAATACTGGAGGTACCTGGTGGGCTAGTTGGCCCCCAGAGACATTCAGGATTGAGGAGGAATTCATTCTACAACTTAAATTGTGCCTTAGGGTGTGTTTGCAGACGTGTCACCTCAGGCCACACCCCCTTCCTTCACCTTTGTGCAAACACGCCCCGTGGAGAGTTGAAATTGGGGAATTAATTCTCTTTGAATACTGAGGGTCCCTGAGGGCCAACTAATCCAACAGGTATCTCCAGTATGCGCCAGGGAGCAGCATTGCAGGCAGGTGTTCAGAGTCCACGCCCCTTTTTATGCAGTATATATATATATATATATATTCACTGAAAAAACCATAGGTTTCAGGGGTGTTATAGTTAGCTGGACTTTTCACTTGTACAAAACCATTGAAATTCCCCCGTTATAGTTAGTTCAGCTAACTATAACTCGCGCGCCCGCAATGCACTGCTGATGACGTCACATATTACATCACTCATGACATGGTCAGTGACATCACTCATGACATCACTGATGACATCTCAAATGACATCACTGATGACATCACTGATGACATCATCCAGTGAATGTGTGTTTTTCTGAAAATTAAATATGTTTTATATATGTATATCTCAAGGTCGATGGAAGAATAAATGGGTATATAAGTGTCTAAATGGATGATTTGTTTTTGAAAAATTGATTGTGTAACTGACTGATTAAGTGTATCATAGTGAATACATGGCTTAGTGAGTAATGTTTAAATATGTAAATATCTGTATGAGTCTCTCACTTTGTGTATAAGTGGCTGCATGGGTTGGTGAGTAGCTACATGGGTGTCTATATAGGTTATTAGTTGGTTTTTTGAGTATCAGTCTGAGTGTCTGCATGGTTCGGTGGGGGGTATTACGTAGTGCATAGGTGCATGAATGAGTGACTCACTGTTTGTATGTGTTGAACACAGCATGTGTGCAGGACTGTATGGGTGGATGAGTGTGTGTATGGGTGTGTTAGTGAGTGAATGACTGTCTCAATAGTGTCTTTATGAGTAACTACATATGTTTTAAACTAGTATATGTGACTATTGGTGTATATATGTGAGTATATGTGAGAGTGAGAGATTGAAAGAGTTCCTGTATGAATAAGTATGTGTTTCTATAAGTGACTGTTTAAAAGACTAAGTATGTGTAAGTTTCCGTAGAAGTAAGTATGGTGGTGTGTGTATAACTGTATATGCAAGTAAATGTATGTTTGATTCTTTATTAGCATGAGTGACTATGTGTGTGAGTAACTCTATGGATGAGTGGCATTGTGTAACAGGATGTATAGGTGTATGAGTACATATGATGAGTGAGTACATGTATGAGTGACTGTATAGGACTGTTGGTGAATGAGTGGATGTGTATGTGGATCTTAGAATTACTGAAGAGGTTGTTGTAACTGGTATTGGTATGTCCATTGTTTTGAAAATTTTAGTCTCTATTTTTGAATGTGTGTATCAAAGGTTATATTAGGGTGAGAGGAGGTCTGCCACTCTATCACAAGGATGATGTCATCAGTGATGTCATCAGTGATGTCATTTGAGATGTCATCAGTGATGTCATGAGTGATGTCACTGACCATGTCATGAGTGATGTAATATGTGACGTCATCAGCAGTGCATTGCGGGCGCGCGAGTTATAGTTAGCTGAACTAACTATAACGGGGGAATTTCAATGGTTTTGTACAAGTGAAAAGTCCAGCTAACTATAACACCCCTGAAACCTATGGTTTTTTCAGTGAATTTCTGAGGTTTTTTAAATGCTAATTCCTAACTATAACGTGCCTGAAACCTATGGTTTTTTCTGTGAATTTCAAAGGTTTTTTAAATGCTAATTTCTAACTATGCCTACAGAGATAGGACATGTGAAGAAAGAAGAAAAAATGCACAGAAAGAAACAAAAGAAGTGCAGAAAGAAGCAACAGAAGTCCTCAAATACGAAGATAAGTGCAGGAAGAAGGATAACGTGCAGAAAGAACAAAAAGAAGAGCAGAAAGAAGCCTTGTTGCAAAATCATCCTGTACCCTCAACTTTTTCAGACGGATACTGGTGGTAACTGAGTCTAACTAACCAGTCCTAGAGCCAGTGCTATGTTAAAAGACACTTAGAATACAGTGAAAACACCTACATACACTAGGGAACATTATGCGTTGGGGTCCCCCTGTGATTAGCATGACCTCCTCTGTAAGCCCCTAGTGTATAATAGGGCATGGGGATTAAAACTACCTCTTAAAACAGGCCACAGGGCGTTTTTGCACACGTTAACTCAGGCCCCGTCCCCTCCCTTCACCACTGTGTAAACACGCCCTGTGTCCATTTTTAGTTGGGAGATTAAGTTCATTTGAATCCTGAGGGTCCCTAGGGTCCAACTAGCCCACTAGGTACCTCCAGTAAGTGCCACAGAGCTGCGTTGCAGAGAGGTGTAAAAAGTGGCACGGCCTGGACCACCTCTCTGCAATGCAGCTCAGTGGCGCTTACTGGAAGCACTTGGTGGGCTAGTTAGCCCCCAGGGGCCCTCAGTATTGAAGGGAAATTATATCCCCAATTTAAAACGTGCCATAGTGCGTGTTTGCACACGTCACCTCAGGCCCCGTCCCCTCCCTTCACCACTGTGTAAACGCGCCCTGTGGCTGTTCTAAGTTGAGAGATTAAGTCCCCCTGAATCCTAAGGGTCCCTAGGGTCAAACTAGACCACTAGGTACCTCCAGTAAGCGCCACAGAGCTGCGTTGCAGAGAGGTGTAAAAAGGGGCTTGGCCTCAGAACACCTGGCTGCAGCGCAGCTCCCTGGCGCATACTGGAGATGCCTGTTGGGGGCGCGTTTGCAGAGTGCTGCACGGAGGGGGCATGGCCTCCAGCACGATGCCAGTCTTTTATTTATTTTAGTTTTTTAAGAAGGGGGGCTGTTTGGTTCCCCTTCTTATTCTAATTTATTGGCCCTGATGACCCCATCCCCCAGGGCCAGTCTCCTAATTATATTTTTTTGACCCCAATCCCCAGGGCCGGCCACTGTTTTTTATTATTTTTAAAAAATATATATTTATAGACACACCTAGGACATGCTGGACAAACCGTACGTACCTATCACCATGACGATTTGCGTGATATTCATTAAAAGGCGACTATGCATGCAATGAATCCACGTGGAATGTATTTACACCACTAGTGAAGCTCTGACATGTCTGATGCCCTACCGTGCCTAATCCTGGTAGACACCCTTGTCGTTTATTTATACAAACATGGGTAGCTATTGACGGGCACATTTAATACACATGCACACCAAGCCATTCAAAGGGGATTCGACAAAAATTCGACCAAAACTATGCAAGAAACCCCCCTCACGGTTAATAAAACACACATCCACTGCCGGATGTGTAATACTTTTTATTTTACTCTCTGGAAAGGGGACGAACATCACTTGAGAGTCACAGCGTGCTCCTGACAGAGCCCAATGCTGTGTTACACCCACCATTGCGTGCCGAGTGCCACACACCTCTGTGTTGTATTCCACTAGCTAGTGCATATGCTATGACACTCTCTAGCCCATGTGCACTGTAACACCACCCCGTGAATATGTCATGCCACACTTGTCTTCGCACGGGTTATATTGCCCCATCTAACGTGCCTTTCTCGATGCCTATGTTATAACGCACAGTGCTATGCCATACATATTACAATCTGGGATCCATATCTTTGTCACAGTGCATATGCAACGTTACACTCCCCAGCACATATTTTATATTACAACTTTAGAGACTAGTTAGGTTACACAACACTGCCCTGTGCATATTACACTCCAAGGCGCATATCGCATAGCACGCGCTAGTGCCTGTGCTATCTCGCGCTCTCCAATGAATCTGTCATTGCGCACAATGTATTGCATATTATATTTCACGCCCGGTTCATCTTATATCACACTTTTTGGTGCATAGTTTATACCATACACTATATCTAGTTTTCATTTTCAATCGTGCTCTCAGGACTATGTTCTATATAACACTGTGTTCACCTACCCTTTTCACGGGCATTACATTTTGCGATAGGGGGTGGAGGGTCAGGGGGTGTTTCTGCCAAGTGAGCCCGGAGTCACAGTCACAAACGTCCTCTTCTTCCTGAATAAAAGTGAGATTATGCTGCATACTTGTTCATATTTTAAGTAGTTCGCACAGACACAGTGTTTTAAAAACAATAAAGTTCCTAATACCCGCCTTCTCTGAACAGTTAGCTTGCTGCCCCATCCCCTTCCTCCCTATCCTCTGTTGTGTGAATCCATGGACTAGCCTCCTCCCTCCTGCCATGCATGGTCTGATGTGCTGCCACTGCCCTCAATTTAGTATGATGTACCAGTCCACTCCTCCTGCCCTCCATTGCCCAATTCTATGCCCCATCATTGACCTCCTGCTTAAACTCTGTGCTTAGCTTGCTGCCCCTATTCTCCTTCCCCCTGCCCTCCGATGTCTTTGTGCATGCCCCTGCTCCATCCTTTTTGCCCACCATGTCCCATGGACCTGCCACTCCTATCTACTCTGAGTGTTCTGTTGAGCTGCCACTCCCCTCCCACCTGCCTAGCATTGTCAGATGACTGTAACCTGTCCCTGCCACCTCCACCCTGCCTGTCCACTTGCCATGCCCCTATCCTCTTCCTCCTGTCCTACATGGTCCATTGTACTGCCACACCCTTCTGCCCTCCCTGGTCTGTTGTGCTGCAACTGCTCCTCCTGCCTGCCCCGTGTGGTCTGTTGTGAGGTCCCTTCCCCTGAACTTTCTTGTCTGTGCACAGGTCCTGACCCTCCCTTCTATCCTCCATCGTCCTTTGTGCATGCCCCTCCACCCTCCTTCTTGCCCATAATAGCCATTGTGCTGCCACTAACCCTCCCACTTGCCATGCATGGTCTTCTGTGCTGCCATGGCCCCTCCCACCTTCCCTGTGTGGTCAGTTAGCTGCCCCTGACCCCCTCCCACCTTCCCTCCATGGTCTGTGTGTATGCCATCACAGTCTCACTGTTGCTCTTCATGGTGTGTCTTGCTTCTAGTGCCCATCCTGCCTGACCTCCATGGCTATCTTGCTGCTCCTGCCCTGCCCCCTTGCCCCCAGCCCTACTCCCTCCCTCCTGGCTTGTCTGTTCCATTGTAATGCCCCTGATCCGTCCCTCCTGCCCTTTATGGTCTGTTATGCTGCAGCTTTCTCTCCTGTCTGTCCATTATGGTCAGCTAGCTACCATTGCCTCTTGCCCCTCTGTTCTCTGTTGTCCATGTGCATGGTCCTGTCCCCTCCCTCTTGCTTTCTATGGATTGTTGTGCTGCACTCCCGTCCTGCATGCCCTGTGTGGTGTATTGTGCTGCTGCAAACCCTGATGCCTGCCCTGCAGGGTCAGTTTGGTGCACCTCTCCATGTCCCTCCTGTCCTCTGTTATCCAAGTCCATGTCCCTATCCCATTTCCTTCCATGATCCAATGTACCATACTTGCGAACATTTTGAACTTGGTAAGAGGGAGATTTTGAAAAAAAACTGGGGTATTGATTTTCCCCTTTGAGTTACATTGAAAAAGAGGATATTGTAGACAGGAGACAGATCAAATAAAGCCCATTTGAGCTTAAAAACATTGGACGTTTCCTGGCTGAATCGGGTCTGTTGGCATGTATGGTTGTACTACCATTGCCTCTTCCTTCTGCCCACAATGGTCTATTACATTGCCACAGCCTTGAAGGAGGGTAGATTTTGTATCACAGGGGGCCCCTGGCCCGTTCTGTCCACACCTGAAGTATGAGACCCTTGTCCTTGCCCTGCCAGCTGCATTTGTAGGCCGTATTAAATTGACCAGCGGGTCCTGTGTTGCTATATAATTATCCTGAGACATCCTTACCACTCAGCCAGCATAAAACCCCTGTGTAGGCCCTTCTGTTCAATATGTAGGCCTCTTTGTTAAATTGACCATAGCTCTGCAATTTTAGTGTATAGCAATCTGAAGGCAGGTCTGCGAGGCCTTCTGATCCAAACTAGTAGCCCCCACCCTACCCGAGTGCTCCGTATCAAAGTTCAACATCCCCCTGAAGCTGTCGACATACAGTAGGCTGCATCCTGGACTGGTACTTGCTTCCTGGGCAGGTTTCCTGCTTTTAAGGAAGTGGCAACCGCAGAGCGTCAAGTTAGGAGAACTGAGGAGATTTTATACATGAATATATTGAATTCCCGTACAATACCCATTATTTTCTGCTTGCTCTATGGAACTTACGATAAGCGATTGGCCTGAGAGACTGACCTTTTCACCCAGTCCATTGTCAGCATTAAGTGGGTAAATGACGAAATGTCTGGTAAAATCTGCAGACAAAGCTTTTGGGTAGCATACGTAGGTAAATGTGCGTGCAAAGGAGCCCACAAAATGATATAAAAAGGGAGCACCCACAGATATCGACGGACTACCTCGCCGTCTGTATGTAGGTTAACAGGCAGTGCAGGTTTTCCCCAAGAGCTGGGAGCTCTTGTCTTCCTTTGCTTAAAATGTCTTGCTCTGCTTTGCTTGAAGTATCTTATTCTATTTTACCTATATGAAATGTCATGTTATGTTTAACCATTGTTCTCTTTACTTTTGCATTTAAAAGATTTTGTATTGTAATTGCAGGAATGCTTGCTCTAAGAGTAAACGTGAGTGTTCCTAGGTAACATTTTCCTTGGTGTAACTTGTTTCTCATGATGCATTTATAGATGTGTTTTCTCTCTCTCTCTGTCAGTACATTAATTGAGATACAGAGAATATTATGACAGCTGTATGATTATCTGGATTCTGTATTTTGTACTTTATGTCTCTATTCTGCGGTTTCTTTTAAGTTGCATCTTCTCATTGAACTGCCATTGTATTCTGCCTCCAATTCCATGTCTCATATGTCTGTTTTCTTCATTTTTGGAGCAAGCGTTCCTAGGCACCCCGGCTCAAATTAAGGTGCCCCTTTTGTCCCTGACTCACTCTCCTGCTCAGTTCTGTGGTGGCTCCCGGGGATCTGGGGACCGCCCCTAGCTTCCTTGACCCGTAATAGATCTTCCCTTCAACAGCCTCTCTTGCAAGTCCTGTATTGTTGGTTTGTTGCCCCTGCCCCCCTTTCCACTGCCCTCCATAGTCTGTTGTGCTTCCACGGCCCTTCCTGCCTGCTCAGTGTGGTTAAATTGTTGCCTTTGCACCCTCCTACCTGCCTTCAATTTTCAGAGTCCGTGCCCCTGGCCTCTGCCTCTCAACAGTATCCTAATGAACAACTAGATTGCTAACATTCTATATTTATTACAAAAGTGTGGAACGCCTGACATCATCTTGATGTAATCAAAACTGTAATACCTAGAGCATTTCCTTTAGAAATTACATATATGAGAGGGTCTTATTGGCATCAAAATTATGGTTAGTGCTCTAAAAGACTAAAATAAGGACATATTTTCTGAGTTTTCAAATAGCGACAAAGCACTTTTAAATTATTTGTTATCTTTATGTTTTTTTATCCAGTTGACCACTTGATTAAATGTTGCACTTAGGGGAGAGGATGTGGTGTTACTTCCAGAACTGCAGACTTTGCAACTGGGGAACCAGGTTGAAGTTTCTGCTTCAGCTCGACATTCTGTGATTCTGGTCAAATCACTTATGTGATAAGGAGTGCTCCTGGCAGCACTTCACATACATAAAAAATATTGCCCCGGGACCTGTGCTGCGTGTGTTTTGTTTGTGTGTTCTGTGTGTGTGCATTTGTTGTGTGTGTGTTTTGTGTGTGCGCGCCAGCATGTGTGTGTGTGTGCGCTTGTGCTATGTGTGGTGTATGTACCTGCATGTGTGTTCTGTGTGTGCGTTTGTTGTGTGTCATTCATGCAAGGTTTAATGTGTGCTCCATGAATCAAATGGCTGATGCACTCATTTAGGAAGTTATGATATCATTAGAAGTTGCATTTCTCCCAAAACCTTTTTAATGTCATTTTTTGTTCTTATGGCATTGTTTATAGTAACACAATAGTACCACACACACTCAAGATTGTAATGCTTTCCAGATATTTACCTACAGATTTATGAAAGGTCAACTTCTTTTCAAAAATATTTCCCACATACTACCCACAGTCCCTCAAATGTAGAAGCTTAGTGAGTCACTTTCTTCATCATAACCATTTTTCAGGTCTCCCAGACAGGCTTTGCTGTTTGCCAAAGCTTTTGTTGTTCCTTTCTTAAATCAAATATAGATGGTTCGTCAGAGTAACACTCGCTGTATTTAAAGCTATCGTGGGCACGTTTCTCCAAAATTGATACATAAAATTACTGTGACATACCCTAACTAACAGCAATTAAATGACATGAAATGTTTCACTGCCGACACTAAATAGCTTGAACCGCTGAATTAATGCATTATAAACTGGGAGCTTATAACCTGCCTGTGGCGTAGTTAGAGTTTCTGGCACCCGGGGCTATCCCCCAGATTGCCGCCCATGGCAGGTAGGGGGGAGGTGCGGGGGAAAAGGACAGCGACATAATAAAAATATACATTGAAAAATGGAATGACACATCGGTCAGTGCACACACACCCACACCCCTCTGTGGCATGAATCGTAACCTACTGTATAGGGAGCCTGAAGGGAGAGATAAAAATGAATTGTCACTTACTTATATTAGGGCAGGATACAGTCAGTCAACTGAACCATCCTGTTCCACTCATAGCGTCATCTTGAAGTTGAAGAAGGCAGCTACTAACTCAAGGAGTCACAGGATTGAAGGCTGGGGCCGGGGCCGCAAAGCAACTTGTAGCAGCAGACAGTGCAGTAAGTGCACACAGAGTGACAAAGGCCAGTCAGCCCAGGCCAGGCAGCCCAGGCCAGGCAGCCCAGTGCACATGTGCATGAGAAGATTAACCAACCAGTGCCAGATTGTAGCAGAGGAGCTCAGACAAAGGCTCTTTCAGACTAAAGAGGTTATTTCTTGATCCTGTGTGTGTCGCTTCAATACATTATTTTGCATCACCGGATTGACATCTGCTTAAAGTGACAGAATGTAAATATTAAGCCCCTCACCGCACCACCCACCCAATGCCCTGGCAGCACTGTCATGAATGACCCAAGAGGGCTCAGACACTTTGTAAAGTGAACTCTACAGGCAAGTGGGGGCTGAGCAAAAAAGGGGGGGTCCCAAAACGTGTTTTCTCCATGTTAATTCCCATAGGAAACTTTAGACACAGCCACAGCCCAGCCTGCTGAACGGAATTACACCAAATTAAGCACAAAGGTAGCCCTTGTTTCAGAAAGAACTTTTTGTTAAATGGTGTAAATCCGTTCAGTAGTTCCTGAGACATAAAAAAAAGAGGTCAAAAAATGCATTTCCCATAGGAAACTTTAGCCGCGGCTACAGACCGAACTGCTGAAAGGAATGACACCAAATTTGGAAAAAAGGTAGTTCTTTGTTCAGAAATAATCCTTTTTGTTAAATGGTGTAAATCCATTCAGTAGTTGCTGAGAAAATCAAAAGTAAGAACACATATATATCTATGGCCGTGCAGGATCCGCGAACCCTGCCGATCATAAGCTTCATGCTAATTGGCTGTCAACACTCCAAACTAGGAAGTGTTGGCAGCCATCTTGTGCCTCGGTAGAATAGAGGCACAGGAAAACAGAAAAAGTAATGCGCAAAACGCAATAAAGGGGCAGTGTAAAAACACCCTGACCCCCGAGGCCTGCTCAGAGGGTCGCACAAGGACCCCCAGGGCCCAAAAAAGCATTAAAAAAAATTAAAACATCGAGATTCGTGCACCAAGCGCGAATTTCGGCTGAAATGTAAAAAAAAGCCGGGTGGGTCAAATCCTGGGGGCAACATTTGTATTGGGATGGGGGACCAAAGGGACCCCCAGACCTGGGGACCTCCACCCCTGGGGCTTTTCAAACATAATTGTGGGGGGCTCGCTGCCCCCCGCAGCCCCGGGGACTGCCACCCCCTGGGGCTTCTTAGTTTAATGTTGGGGGGCCTCTAAGGCCCCCACAAGCCCTGGAGACCGCCACCCGCCGAGGCTCTACTTAATTGTTATTGCGGGGGCACATTGCCCCCCCGCAGCCCCAGAGACCGCCACCCCCGGGCTTTTAAAAAAAAATATTACCTGTGTGGGGGTCTCAAACCCCTCACATGCCCTGGGGCTGCAACATCCCCAGGGCTCTAAATATTAAGAGCCTTGTCATGGACCTGGGGACCGCCACCCCCCAGGGCCGGCTCTTGCAGTGTCCCGGGGTGCCCACCCCAGGACAGTGTAGTTTGCTATTGCACGGCTCCCGCCCTGCCATAGCAAACTTGGTTTGGATTTTGAAAGAGAGAGCAGGAAACCTGCTCTCTCTTTCAAAATGCAAACCAAATTGCTTTTCCACACGGGGAGCTGCATCTTAGCAGCTCCCTATGTGGAAAAGCAATGCCGGCTCCCAAGGGATGCGGGGAGCCGGCGGGACCATGGGGGGATTGGGGACCCCCCACGGTCCTCAACGGAGAGGACCAGCCCCGGGGGATGTGGTCCCAGGGGCTACAAGTGGCCCAGGAGGATGGCCACGTGCCCCCATCCACAAAATTTTAAAAAATAAATAAAAAACAAAGTCCGGCACTGGGGGATGGGGTCCCCGGGGCCATAAGTGGCCTGAAGAGGGGGGCAACGCAGCTCCTCTCCTAAATATATATATTTTTTTTAAATCCATTCCGCAGGGGATGGGGTCCCCAGGGCCGATTAAGACCTCGGGAGTGGGGCAACGTGGCCCCCTTCCAAATAAAAAATAAATAAATAAAATTAGGGGTCAGGCCTTGGGGGATGGGGTCCACAGGGACAATACATTAGAAAAATAAAGGGGGTCAAACAGCCCCCCTTCTTAAAAAAAACTAAAAAAACAAGTTGAATACTGGGGGTCCTTGGGGGCCAACTAGCCCACCAGGAACCTCCAGTACGCACCAGGGGGCTGCGTTGCAGAGAGGTGCTCTGAGGCCACGCCCCTTTTCACACCTCTCTGTAACGCAGCTCTGTGGCGCTTATTGGAGGTAGCTGGTGGGCTAGTTGCACCCCAGGGAACCTCAGGATTGAATGGGAGTTAATCCTCCAACTTAAAATGTGCCAAGGGCGCGTTTACACAGTGGTGAAGGGAGGGGGTGGGGCCTGAGGTGACATGTGCACAAACACGCCTTGTGGCACGTTTTAAGTGGAGGAAATAATTCCTCATCAATCCTGAGGGTTCCTGGGGGCCAAATAGTCCACCAGGTACCTCCTGTAAGCGCCACAGAGCTAAATTGCAGAGTTTTGTAAAAAGGAGCGTGGCCTCTAAACACCTCTCTGCAACCCAGCTCTCTGGTGAATACTGGAGGTACCTGGTGGGCTAGTTGGCCCCCAGAGACATTCAGGATTGAGGAGGAATTCATTCTACAACTTAAATTGTGCCTTAGGGTGTGTTTGCAGACGTGTCACCTCAGGCCACACCCCCTTCCTTCACCTTTGTGCAAACACGCCCCGTGGAGAGTTGAAATTGGGGAATTAATTCTCTTTGAATACTGAGGGTCCCTGAGGGCCAACTAATCCAACAGGTATCTCCAGTATGCGCCAGGGAGCAGCATTGCAGGCAGGTGTTCAGAGTCCACGCCCCTTTTTATGCAGTATATATATATATATATATATTCACTGAAAAAACCATAGGTTTCAGGGGTGTTATAGTTAGCTGGACTTTTCACTTGTACAAAACCATTGAAATTCCCCCGTTATAGTTAGTTCAGCTAACTATAACTCGCGCGCCCGCAATGCACTGCTGATGACGTCACATATTACATCACTCATGACATGGTCAGTGACATCACTCATGACATCACTGATGACATCTCAAATGACATCACTGATGACATCACTGATGACATCATCCAGTGAATGTGTGTTTTTCTGAAAATTAAATATGTTTTATATATGTATATCTCAAGGTCGATGGAAGAATAAATGGGTATATAAGTGTCTAAATGGATGATTTGTTTTTGAAAAATTGATTGTGTAACTGACTGATTAAGTGTATCATAGTGAATACATGGCTTAGTGAGTAATGTTTAAATATGTAAATATTTGTATGAGTCTCTCACTTTGTGTATAAGTGGCTGCATGGGTTGGTGAGTAGCTACATGGGTGTCTATATAGGTTATTAGTTGGTTTTTTGAGTATCAGTCTGAGTGTCTGCATGGTTCGGTGGGGGGTATTACGTAGTGCATAGGTGCATGAATGAGTGACTCACTGTTTGTATGTGTTGAACACAGCATGTGTGCAGGACTGTATGGGTGGATGAGTGTGTGTATGGGTGTGTTAGTGAGTGAATGACTGTCTCAATAGTGTCTTTATGAGTAACTACATATGTTTTAAACTAGTATATGTGACTATTGGTGTATATATGTGAGTATATGTGAGAGTGAGAGATTGAAAGAGTTCCTGTATGAATAAGTATGTGTTTCTATAAGTGACTGTTTAAAAGACTAAGTATGTGTAAGTTTCCGTAGAAGTAAGTATGGTGGTGTGTGTATAACTGTATATGCAAGTAAATGTATGTTTGATTCTTTATTAGCATGAGTGACTATGTGTGTGAGTAACTCTATGGATGAGTGGCATTGTGTAACAGGATGTATAGGTGTATGAGTACATATGATGAGTGAGTACATGTATGAGTGACTGTATAGGACTGTTGGTGAATGAGTGGATGTGTATGTGGATCTTAGAATTACTGAAGAGGTTGTTGTAACTGGTATTGGTATGTCCATTGTTTTGAAAATTTTAGTCTCTATTTTTGAATGTGTGTATCAAAGGTTATATTAGGGTGAGAGGAGGTCTGCCACTCTATCACAAGGATGATGTCATCAGTGATGTCATCAGTGATGTCATTTGAGATGTCATCAGTGATGTCATGAGTGATGTCACTGACCATGTCATGAGTGATGTAATATGTGACGTCATCAGCAGTGCATTGCGGGCGCGCGAGTTATAGTTAGCTGAACTAACTATAACGGGGGAATTTCAATGGTTTTGTACAAGTGAAAAGTCCAGCTAACTATAACACCCCTGAAACCTATGGTTTTTTCAGTGAATTTCTGAGGTTTTTTAAATGCTAATTCCTAACTATAACGTGCCTGAAACCTATGGTTTTTTCTGTGAATTTCAAAGGTTTTTTAAATGCTAATTTCTAACTATGCCTACAGAGATAGGACATGTGAAGAAAGAAGAAAAAATGCACAGAAAGAAACAAAAGAAGTGCAGAAAGAAGCAACAGAAGTCCTCAAATACGAAGATAAGTGCAGGAAGAAGGATAACGTGCAGAAAGAACAAAAAGAAGAGCAGAAAGAAGCCTTGTTGCAAAATCATCCTGTACCCTCAACTTTTTCAGACGGATACTGGTGGTAACTGAGTCTAACTAACCAGTCCTAGAGCCAGTGCTATGTTAAAAGACACTTAGAATACAGTGAAAACACCTACATACACTAGGGAACATTATGCGTTGGGGTCCCCCTGTGATTAGCATGACCTCCTCTGTAAGCCCCTAGTGTATAATAGGGCATGGGGATTAAAACTACCTCTTAAAACAGGCCAAAGGGCGTTTTTGCACACGTTAACTCAGGCCCCGTCCCCTCCCTTCACCACTGTGTAAACACGCCCTGTGTCCATTTTTAGTTGGGAGATTAAGTTCATTTGAATCCTGAGGGTCCCTAGGGTCCAACTAGCCCACTAGGTACCTCCAGTAAGTGCCACAGAGCTGCGTTGCAGAGAGGTGTAAAAAGTGGCACGGCCTGGACCACCTCTCTGCAATGCAGCTCAGTGGCGCTTACTGGAAGCACTTGGTGGGCTAGTTAGCCCCCAGGGGCCCTCAGTATTGAAGGGAAATTATATCCCCAATTTAAAACGTGCCATAGTGCGTGTTTGCACACGTCACCTCAGGCCCCGTCCCCTCCCTTCACCACTGTGTAAACGCGCCCTGTGGCTGTTCTAAGTTGAGAGATTAAGTCCCCCTGAATCCTAAGGGTCCCTAGGGTCAAACTAGACCACTAGGTACCTCCAGTAAGCGCCACAGAGCTGCGTTGCAGAGAGGTGTAAAAAGGGGCTTGGCCTCAGAACACCTGGCTGCAGCGCAGCTCCCTGGCGCATACTGGAGATGCCTGTTGGGGGCGCGTTTGCAGAGTGCTGCACGGAGGGGGCATGTCCTCCGGCACGATGCCAGTCTTTTATTTATTTTAGTTTTTTAAGAAGGGGGGCTGTTTGGTTCCCCTTCTTATTCTAATTTATTGGCCCTGATGACCCCATCCCCCAGGGCCAGTCTCCTAATTATATTTTTTTGACCCCAATCCCCAGGGCCGGCCACTGTTTTTTATTATTTTTAAAAAATATATATTTATAGACACACCTAGGACATGCTGGACAAACCGTACGTACCTATCACCATGACGATTTGCGTGATATTCATTAAAAGGCGACTATGCATGCAATGAATCCACGTGGAATGTATTTACACCACTAGTGAAGCTCTGACATGTCTGATGCCCTACCGTGCCTAATCCTGGTAGACACCCTTGTCGTTTATTTATACAAACATGGGTAGCTATTGACGGGCACATTTAATACACATGCACACCAAGCCATTCAAAGGGGATTCGACAAAAATTCGACCAAAACTATGCAAGAAACCCCCCTCACGGTTAATAAAACACACATCCACTGCCGGATGTGTAATACTTTTTATTTTACTCTCTGGAAAGGGGACGAACATCACTTGAGAGTCACAGCGTGCTCCTGACAGAGCCCAATGCTGTGTTACACCCACCATTGCGTGCCGAGTGCCACACACCTCTGTGTTGTATTCCACTAGCTAGTGCATATGCTATGACACTCTCTAGCCCATGTGCACTGTAACACCACCCCGTGAATATGTCATGCCACACTTGTCTTCGCACGGGTTATATTGCCCCATCTAACGTGCCTTTCTCGATGCCTATGTTATAACGCACAGTGCTATGCCATACATATTACAATCTGGGATCCATATCTTTGTCACAGTGCATATGCAACGTTACACTCCCCAGCACATATTTTATATTACAACTTTAGAGACTAGTTAGGTTACACAACACTGCCCTGTGCATATTACACTCCAAGGCGCATATCGCATAGCACGCGCTAGTGCCTGTGCTATCTCGCGCTCTCCAATGAATCTGTCATTGCGCACAATGTATTGCATATTATATTTCACGCCCGGTTCATCTTATATCACACTTTTTGGTGCATAGTTTATACCATACACTATATCTAGTTTTCATTTTCAATCGTGCTCTCAGGACTATGTTCTATATAACACTGTGTTCACCTACCCTTTTCACGGGCATTACATTTTGCGATAGGGGGTGGAGGGTCAGGCGGTGTTTCTGCCAAGTGAGCCCGGAGTCACAGTCACAAACGTCCTCTTCTTCCTGAATAAAAGTGAGATTATGCTGCATACTTGTTCATATTTTAAGTAGTTCGCACAGACACAGTGTTTTAAAAACAATAAAGTTCCTAATACCCGCCTTCTCTGAACAGTTAGCTTGCTGCCCCATCCCCTTCCTCCCTATCCTCTGTTGTGTGAATCCATGGACTAGCCTCCTCCCTCCTGCCATGCATGGTCTGATGTGCTGCCACTGCCCTCAATTTAGTATGATGTACCAGTCCACTCCTCCTGCCCTCCATTGCCCAATTCTATGCCCCATCATTGACCTCCTGCTTAAACTCTGTGCTTAGCTTGCTGCCCCTATTCTCCTTCCCCCTGCCCTCCGATGTCTTTGTGCATGCCCCTGCTCCATCCTTTTTGCCCACCATGTCCCATGGACCTGCCACTCCTATCTACTCTGAGTGTTCTGTTGAGCTGCCACTCCCCTCCCACCTGCCTAGCATTGTCAGATGACTGTAACCTGTCCCTGCCACCTCCACCCTGCCTGTCCACTTGCCATGCCCCTATCCTCTTCCTCCTGTCCTACATGGTCCATTGTACTGCCACACCCTTCTGCCCTCCCTGGTCTGTTGTGCTGCAACTGCTCCTCCTGCCTGCCCCGTGTGGTCTGTTGTGAGGTCCCTTCCCCTGAACTTTCTTGTCTGTGCACAGGTCCTGACCCTCCCTTCTATCCTCCATCGTCCTTTGTGCATGCCCCTCCACCCTCCTTCTTGCCCATAATAGCCATTGTGCTGCCACTAACCCTCCCACTTGCCATGCATGGTCTTCTGTGCTGCCATGGCCCCTCCCACCTTCCCTGTGTGGTCAGTTAGCTGCCCCTGACCCCCTCCCACCTTCCCTCCATGGTCTGTGTGTATGCCATCACAGTCTCACTGTTGCTCTTCATGGTGTGTCTTGCTTCTAGTGCCCATCCTGCCTGACCTCCATGGCTATCTTGCTGCTCCTGCCCTGCCCCCTTGCCCCCAGCCCTACTCCCTCCCTCCTGGCTTGTCTGTTCCATTGTAATGCCCCTGATCCGTCCCTCCTGCCCTTTATGGTCTGTTATGCTGCAGCTTTCTCTCCTGTCTGTCCATTATGGTCAGCTAGCTACCATTGCCTCTTGCCCCTCTGTTCTCTGTTGTCCATGTGCATGGTCCTGTCCCCTCCCTCTTGCTTTCTATGGATTGTTGTGCTGCACTCCCGTCCTGCATGCCCTGTGTGGTGTATTGTGCTGCTGCAAACCCTGATGCCTGCCCTGCAGGGTCAGTTTGGTGCACCTCTCCATGTCCCTCCTGTCCTCTGTTATCCAAGTCCATGTCCCTATCCCATTTCCTTCCATGATCCAATGTACCATACTTGCGAACATTTTGAACTTGGTAAGAGGGAGATTTTGAAAAAAAACTGGGGTATTGATTTTCCCCTTTGAGTTACATTGAAAAAGAGGATATTGTAGACAGGAGACAGATCAAATAAAGCCCATTTGAGCTTAAAAACATTGGACGTTTCCTGGCTGAATCGGGTCTGTTGGCATGTATGGTTGTACTACCATTGCCTCTTCCTTCTGCCCACAATGGTCTATTACATTGCCACAGCCTTGAAGGAGGGTAGATTTTGTATCACAGGGGGCCCCTGGCCCGTTCTGTCCACACCTGAAGTATGAGACCCTTGTCCTTGCCCTGCCAGCTGCATTTGTAGGCCGTATTAAATTGACCAGCGGGTCCTGTGTTGCTATATAATTATCCTGAGACATCCTTACCACTCAGCCAGCATAAAACCCCTGTGTAGGCCCTTCTGTTCAATATGTAGGCCTCTTTGTTAAATTGACCATAGCTCTGCAATTTTAGTGTATAGCAATCTGAAGGCAGGTCTGCGAGGCCTTCTGATCCAAACTAGTAGCCCCCACCCTACCCGAGTGCTCCGTATCAAAGTTCAACATCCCCCTGAAGCTGTCGACATACAGTAGGCTGCATCCTGGACTGGTACTTGCTTCCTGGGCAGGTTTCCTGCTTTTAAGGAAGTGGCAACCGCAGAGCGTCAAGTTAGGAGAACTGAGGAGATTTTATACATGAATATATTGAATTCCCGTACAATACCCATTATTTTCTGCTTGCTCTATGGAACTTACGATAAGCGATTGGCCTGAGAGACTGACCTTTTCACCCAGTCCATTGTCAGCATTAAGTGGGTAAATGACGAAATGTCTGGTAAAATCTGCAGACAAAGCTTTTGGGTAGCATACGTAGGTAAATGTGCGTGCAAAGGAGCCCACAAAATGATATAAAAAGGGAGCACCCACAGATATCGACGGACTACCTCGCCGTCTGTATGTAGGTTAACAGGCAGTGCAGGTTTTCCCCAAGAGCTGGGAGCTCTTGTCTTCCTTTGCTTAAAATGTCTTGCTCTGCTTTGCTTGAAGTATCTTATTCTATTTTACCTATATGAAATGTCATGTTATGTTTAACCATTGTTCTCTTTACTTTTGCATTTAAAAGATTTTGTATTGTAATTGCAGGAATGCTTGCTCTAAGAGTAAACGTGAGTGTTCCTAGGTAACATTTTCCTTGGTGTAACTTGTTTCTCATGATGCATTTATAGATGTGTTTTCTCTCTCTCTCTGTCAGTACATTAATTGAGATACAGAGAATATTATGACAGCTGTATGATTATCTGGATTCTGTATTTTGTACTTTATGTCTCTATTCTGCGGTTTCTTTTAAGTTGCATCTTCTCATTAAACTGCCATTGTATTCTGCCTCCAATTCCATGTCTCATATGTCTGTTTTCTTCATTTTTGGAGCAAGCGTTCCTAGGCACCCCGGCTCAAATTAAGGTGCCCCTTTTGTCCCTGACTCACTCTCCTGCTCAGTTCTGTGGTGGCTCCCGGGGATCTGGGGACCGCCCCTAGCTTCCTTGACCCGTAATAGATCTTCCCTTCAACAGCCTCTCTTGCAAGTCCTGTATTGTTGGTTTGTTGCCCCTGCCCCCCTTTCCACTGCCCTCCATAGTCTGTTGTGCTTCCACGGCCCTTCCTGCCTGCTCAGTGTGGTTAAATTGTTGCCTTTGCACCCTCCTACCTGCCTTCAATTTTCAGAGTCCGTGCCCCTGGCCTCTGCCTCTCAACAGTATCCTAATGAACAACTAGATTGCTAACATTCTATATTTATTACAAAAGTGTGGAACGCCTGACATCATCTTGATGTAATCAAAACTGTAATACCTAGAGCATTTCCTTTAGAAATTACATATATGAGAGGGTCTTATTGGCATCAAAATTATGGTTAGTGCTCTAAAAGACTAAAATAAGGACATATTTTCTGAGTTTTCAAATAGCGACAAAGCACTTTTAAATTATTTGTTATCTTTATGTTTTTTTATCCAGTTGACCACTTGATTAAATGTTGCACTTAGGGGAGAGGATGTGGTGTTACTTCCAGAACTGCAGACTTTGCAACTGGGGAACCAGGTTGAAGTTTCTGCTTCAGCTCGACATTCTGTGATTCTGGTCAAATCACTTAGTCTCCCCATGTCTACAACCAAAATGAATTTGTTCTTGTGTGATGTAACCAATGCTCATGTAAAGCACTCCAATACCTGACAAGTCTGCACTATATAACACTGCAAAAACACAAAATAATAAGTGTTTTGCTCACTTCTGTCATTGGGCTATATTTGGGCTACATCTGGGTGATTTTGGGCTACATTTGGGCTCTTTTGTCTCCGGTGGCCATCTTGGGAGATTTATTTGTTATGAAGTTTCCTAATTTCCTCATGTACTGCAGTCTCCTCAGTAGGAAATGCTTTCAGTTTTTTACTTTGATTCCATCATGAAGGTATTCAGATATGTCACACATTTGCCATAAATTCTGAATGTTAGCACTCTAGTTGCTCATTAGATCACTGTAGTAAAACTACTGCACCATGGAAGTCTGCTCCTGGTATTAAAAGTGCATGTTTCAGTCTGCATGTCAGAATTTTTTAATGAAATAGAAGAGGATTTGAGAAGTCACTCAAAATGTGCCCTCATTTTCTTTCTTCAGCATTAATCATAATTTCTATGGCAAAATGAACCTCCTCATTGTGTTCCTTTTTAAATTAAATGTTTTAAGTTTTACCAGTTTATTCCAATCAAGATGGCTTCAGGTGTGCCATACTTTTGTCATAATGAAGACAGTAAGCGCTCTGGTTGTTTTTAAGAACATTCTGGGACATTCTGTCATTGGGCTATACTTGGGCTACATCTGGGTGATATTTGGGCTACATTTGGGCTCTTTTGTCTCTGGTGGCCATCTTGGGAGACTTATTTGTTATGAAGTTTCCTAATTTCCTCATTTACTGCAGTCTCCTCAGTAGGAAATACTTTCAGTTTTTTACTTTGATTCCATCAAGAAGGCATTCAGATGTGTCACACATTTGCCATAAATTCAGAATGTTAGCACTCTTTTTGCTCATTAGATCACTGTAGTAAAGCTACTGCTCACCAGGGAAAACTGCTGCTGGTATTGAAAGTGCATGTTTCAGTCTGCATGTCAGAATTTTTTAATGAAATAGAAGAGGATTTGAGAAGTCACTCAAAATGTGCCCTAATTTTTCTTTCTGCAGCACTAATCATACTTTTTATGGAAAAATGAACCCCCTCATTTTGTTCCTTTTTAAATTAAATGTTTTAAGAGTTACCACTTTAATCCAAGCAAGATGGCTTCAGGTGTGCCATACGTTTATCATAAGTAGGACTGTTAGCGCTCTAGTAGTTCTTTGGAACACTCTGGGAAGCAGCAGTAGAACACAAAGGAATCAACTGACAGTCTCTGCCCTTGTTGGATGTACATGTTTTACTGAGAATGTCAGACTTCATTCTCACATGACTGAGAAAGATAATGTGAATTTACAGAAAATAAGCTCTCAGTTTAGCCTATAGATCACCTTCCAAACCTCTGTGGTAAAAGCATGAGAAAATATTTTTCTCTCAATCATGATATCCCAGCAGAAGGCTTTTTCACATGGTGAAATCACCTTAGAACATACCACAATTCCTAAAATGAGTATGGTACCATCAACAAATGATTTATAATGTAACTAAAGTCTTAAAACCTTCTATTAACTGCAATGCTTTTTAATGAGGTGCTATCATGTATATTGGTCCCAAGATGGCTGCCAACACTTCTTGGATGAAGTGCTGACAGCCAATCAGATCTCAGGATGAGATGTGTGGTTAGGCTCCGCCCACATATATATATGCTTTTAAATGCTATTTTCTCAGGAAATACTGAACAGATTTACACCAGACCTGCAAAAGGCACTTCCTTGACCTTATGGCTACCTCTCTGCCAAATTTCAAGTAATTCTGTTCAGCCGTTCGGGCTGTAGCTGTGTCTAAAGGTCCTATGGAAAAATGCATGGGGAAAACGCGTTTTGGGACCCCCCTTTTTTCTCGGCCCCTGCTTGACGAATCCCCCCGAGACTTTCAGGGTAGGAGCGGAGCGTAGCGCCCCACCTATTTTGAAACTTTCGCGAGGATTCGTCGACCGGCGCCAAAGTTATTCCAAATAGAATGTTGCGGATTTCCTATGGAAACAGGGTCCTAACTATAACTACCTACTGGCGACCGCCAGTAGGTAATATATATATATATATTCACTGAAAAAACTATAGGTTTCAGGGGTGTTATAGTTAGCTGGACATTTCCCTCGTACAAAACCCTAGAAATTCCCCCGTTATAGTTAGTTCAGCTAACTATAGCTCGCGCCCCCGCAATGCACTGCTGATGACGTCACATATTACATCACTAACGACATGGTCAGTGACATCACTGATGACATCACTGATGACATCTCAAATGACATCACTGATGACATCACTGATGATGTCATTCATGTGATCATTTGATGCTTCTTGTCACACCCTAATATAACCTTTGATACACCCACTCTAAATTACATACTGACACTCTCAAAACCATAGACAATCCAACACCAATAAGTAGATACCCCATCACTGATTCTTACATCTAAACACTCATCCGCTCACTCACCCCTACAGTCACTCAAACTTATGGTCACTCAGTATAGGACTATCATATGCACTCATACACCTATATAGACACTCCCACACCGCTACTCATCCATAGAGTTACTCACACATATACTCAGTCATGCAAGTAATTAATCATACTGCCATTTACACACCTATACAATTATACACACACAAGCTCAATTACTCATACAAATAATAGCAAATTCTTATGGTCTTATACAATCAATGATACAAGCATACACTCATCCATACAGCCAATCACACTATCACACACTCTCAGTTATAGTTATTTCTGTACTCCAACATACATATATACTGCCGTTCACATATGTAGTAAATTACACATGTATTAATGAAGTATACATTCACTCACTAATACAACCATACACACACTCACCCACCCATACAGTCCATCACAGATGCACTCTTAAAACCATGCACCCACTGAATCACCCACTCACACATCTATGCACAGAGTCACACACACTCCACCCACACAAACACTCAGGCACCCATACAGATACTTAGACAACCAACCAATAACCCATATAGACACTCATGTAGCTGTTCACAAACCCATGCAGCTGCTTACACACCAACAGACAGACAGATACGGACATTCACACAGTTTAGTCACTAGTCCGCACTTACATAGATTTAATCACTCACTTATAGAGTCAGTCACGCATCTACTGAATCATCCATTCACACACTTATACACCCACTCATTCTTCCATAGGCCTTTCCCTATAAATATATAAAACATATTTAAACTTTACAGAAACACACAGTCACTGGATGATGTCATCAGTGATGTCATTTGAGATGCCATCAGTGATGTCACTGACCATGTCATGAGTGATGTAATATGTGACGTCATCAGCAGTGCATTGCGGGGGCGTGAGTTATAGTTAGCTGAACTATCTATAATGGGGGAATTTCTAGGGTTTTGTACGAGGGAAATGTCCAGCTAACTATAACACCCCTGAAACCTATGGTTTTTTCAGTGAATTTCTAAGGATTTTTAAATGCCAATACCTAACTATAACGTGCATGAAACCTATGGTTTTTTCAGTGAATTTCAAAGGTTTTTTAAATGCTAATTCCTATTTATAACTTATCTCTAAAGTTATGATCTTTAATGATTTTCATTGGATGTCTACATTTTTCTATTTCTGTGTATCAATCCTTTAATTCTGTTTTTTATTAAATATTTTTTTCACCATTTTTTAAACTTATTTTTTCAATTAATTCTTTTAAAAATTAAAAAATATTATTTGTTTTTAGCGTTTAAAAAAAAACATTTTTTAAAAAATATTCTTTGATATTTTTTTTAATATTTTGTAAACTATATTTACCATAATTTATTATTATTATTTTCATTTTGGGGGGGATTTGCGCACCCTATGCGCACCTTTCTCGATCCCTGCGCGAAAGCATCCGCGTATGGTATGCATTGGGTCCA
The DNA here is from genome assembly GCF_964204655.1 of Triturus cristatus. Classification (NCBI taxonomy): domain Eukaryota; kingdom Metazoa; phylum Chordata; class Amphibia; order Caudata; family Salamandridae; genus Triturus; species Triturus cristatus. The sequence continues at coordinate 25,855,879 of NC_140593.1, read as the reverse complement.
TATTTTGGTGCGCGATTGCAATGGGACCGGTACGTGACTCCAAGCCTATACGTGACACGTACGATGCACGTTACACGACACTTGCGCGCTTCCGCGATGCGTCATGTGCGTGTATGACGCAGTGGGTGCACGAATTTTACATTTAAAAAAACATATTTCATGTGAATATTAATTGAAGACAAACTCTAAACTACTCATAAAAGTAATATATTTTTACTTCTAACCCTATATTTCTTTTAAATTCAATTTCGCGGATGAGCGCTCGGTGCGTGCTGCCTATGCGCAAGGTGCGCGGATCCCGTGTGACCTTAAAAAAAGAGATTTGATTGGTTCATTACACTTCCTATTCTAACTATTGAAAGACCCCACCCATTTCAATCATTCTTCTTTGACCTTCTTTGGAGGAGCATCTCTCTGCAGAGAAGAACCATTTTTGGACTAAGTTTACACTTAGCTCTATCTTTTGTTTTTTTAAAACAATGGCTTCAGGGCAGCAGGCATCTCCAGGAATTCCTCATTCATCTGAGGATGATTTTTTGGAAGTACCACCACGCCCACCAAGATATTCATCTGCGGGGTGGAAATGTTTCACTTTTCCTGAGGGGAAAACCAAAACCAATGCCACGTTTTAACCTGCAAGATCTGTCAGAGAGTGCTCTCCCGTGGGGATCCGAACAAAAAATATTCCTGCGGAACAGCAAGTATGATGAAGCATCTGAGAACCCTCCATCCGGTGAACTTTGCTCGAGAGGAATGCCACAGAATGAGAGCTCTTCCTGCTCCATCAGATCCATCGCAGCCAAGCACTTCAAGGGTGGATCCATCTGTGCAAAATTTGGACATCCGTCCACAGTTTCAAATCCTAAAAGTGCTCTGCATAAAATGCAACGCTGTACAATGCTATGGAGTGCAGTCGATTGATCTTATCTATCGAAAGCAAGAGAGTCATCATTGCTAGTTTTTTTTTTCCCCTTAAGTTCATTGTTTTGTTCCTCCAGTTCTGTTTTTCCTTTTTTTTCAAGAAAAACCAAAAAAAATTAAAATTGTTCAAATAACCCCAAAAGATTATAAAAGAAAAAAGAAGAAAAAAAAAGCTCTTCTAAGAACTAAATTTCCTGGTTTAAAAAAAGAGCTATATTTGTTTGTTAGTGTGTGAATGTTTAGATGAATGTATGTGTAGTATGTAATTGACTGAATGAATGCATTAGTAGCGTATGGTGAATGTAGAAGTGCAGAACTATGAGGAAGTGCTGCAGCATCACACAGTAACCTCTTTAACTGCAGTGTGCTGTAGTACTTCCGAAGCAAAGGGATGCAACATATGTACATAAATATGTTGCAAATCTATGCTTCTCTCTGCACGGCTGCTTAAACTGCAGCCATGTGGTGACACAGGCACCCTTGCACCATGGTGCAAGGATATCTGTGTCATGTGGTGTTTGTTTTTGTGCAGGAAGGTGTGTCTTCCTGCACAAAAACAATCAGAAAATGCATTTTTCTCCTTCAATGTATGCTGAACATTTTAGCATGAATTGAAGATTAAAAAATGAGGAGAAATGAAAACAATTCTCCTTGTTGTGCTTTCCAACACCAATTGGAGAATGGTGCAGCATTCACACACATATTGAGATTCATGATTTCTGATAAATCTGGAGATGTGTCTTGTTCTATGAGTATTCAGTGCAATCACTCACAACACTTATAGAACACCCTTTCAACACAAAGTGGTGTGTATGATGAGGTTGTATTTACATGGAGTAGAAAAAGTACACAGAGTGCCTTTTCCTCTCTTTGTAAATATGAAAGAGTGTCTTGCGCAATAACTATGTTACAAAAAGTGACATATTTCTGTTTTGAAAATTGCTTGCGAATGATAGAAGGTAAGCACAGAGTTTTGTCTGCAAAGATGCTCAAAGAAAAATGATTGAAATGATTGCGGTCCTTCAATAGGTACAATGGGAAATATTATGAACCACTCAAATCTGTTTTTTTTGAGGTGACATAATATCCGATAACAGAGAGATTTCAAAACTACATAGGTATAAACAGAGTGTTTTTAAAAACATATTCAAGCTTTGTAGCTTCTTGCAGATCTGCCCATTCTGCATATTAATACTTAGTTAAACTTACCTTCACCGTAATAGAAATTAAAAATGGTACACATTTTTTTCAGATGTTTTTTTGTAATGTAAATTGGGGTAAATTGCTTATTTTAGAATTAGGATCTGTGAAAGAAAAGAAAAAATAGTTATAACATGTAATAATGCATTTTTTACAACACAGCATAATTTAAACAAAGTAATCTGTTTGCCTTTTTTGCTTTTCTCAGAATATATTGAATTTCACTAGAAATAGTGATTTCAATCGTACTCATCACTTAACAGCGGGCAAAAAAAAAAACAATCAAAAAGATTGTTTAAAAAAACCCAACATGCTATTCTTAGTAAAATACCAGAACATACAAATCATACATATACGAAATGCGTATGGCTAACACAATTTTATATCTTTAACTTATAAAAACTGTAAATGTTGTCGCTTTAAAATATTCACTGAGTCAATGAGCACAAAAAAGTCCATAATTCAAACATATACCTTTCCTTGAGGCCAAATGGTATTTTTGCACTCCTTTTTATGTAAATTGTCCAATGGTAATCCTATTAAATTATAATAATAAATTCCTCAGAGAGTGAATTATCTTCCTAAAACTTTGACTTTAAAAATATTAGGTAGGAATTTGGCAATTCCCTAGGCAAACGTTGTTTGAAAGCCAACTAGGAATTATTACAAAGTGTCCAGCCTTTGTCACATTTTAGATAGGCAGTGTAATGTCCAGATGTTGTGGAAGGACCATCATGGAAAATTGTTGCAATTGCTACAAAAGTCCTTACTGATATTGATAGTTGTGTTGCTACAAATTGCTTTATTAAAGTATCCAATTTTCATCCATCAGTTGTACAAGGTTGCATTGTTAAAATTATGTATTGTCCGTATTTTGTTAAAAATAATGTGGATAACATTTCTGATTTACATTGGCTACACTCCATGTTTTGATTTGCACCTTTAACTAATTTATTGAAAGACACTGATTTACATGCTGGTAATGGTAAATACAGAAATCTTTCAGTGTCTACATTAGTGGTACATGTATACATGCAATTTTCACAATGATGTTCCCATTTGTAAGAAAGGCCAAAAATATTTTCTATTTCTACACCTTCATTTTCATAAATGGTAAGCATATACAGTAAAAATTCCTGAGCATCTTGTTAGATATTTTGTGTAAATTGTGTAGAACCAGAACACACATCCAAAAGATTACGAACATCTGAAACAGATTGTATTTTACTTGTATCTGTTGTCAATTTTTCATGAACAGAATGCAACAGAGAACAAAATCTTTTTTGCCGATTCAGCATAAGTTGTTCTTGCAAACCTTCAAGATAAAAAACAACATTGACCACTACATTAGCATAGCAGTTGACACCTGAACTATTTCGAACTTATAACCAACAATCTCTTCAATAGTGTTCTTTTTCTTTTTACTTGCAATCACAACATTATTTTGTTTGTTTCCCTTCTCTACACCTTTAGTACAGATATTCACAAACCTTCTTTTTCGACCAACCACACACTTTTCAAATACAGGATATTGACCTAAATTGGGAGCATACTCCCTTCTTAACCTATAATACTCTTTTACACAGTTTGCATCTGCAGTAACCTTTGTCTCATCAAAAGCAATCCAAATCAAACCAGATAATGTTCTGTCTCACGACAAAGCAACATATGCCATACCCTCTTTAAATACGGTAGATCCAATGTTCACCAATGCACTGTCTACACTTAATCCTTGAGATTTATGAATAGTCACTGCATATGCCAGAGAAAATTGAAATTGTTTCCTACAGACATATAAAGCTTTAACAAGCAAAAAACTAACTGAACAACGACCAATTTCTTTAACTTCTTCAATCTGATCAAATTGAATTTTAAAAAATTCAATTCCTTTTTTTTTCTGATAATTAACAAAATCCACCACTTTACCCATTGCTCCATTAACTAAACCTTTTTATACATCCAAATTACGCCTCAAAATTACCCGACAGTTTACACATGCATATAGTGTCTTTTCTAAACCAGCTGTTTTAGATATTTCTTTTTCTAAAGAATCCAGTTTTGTTTTCAACTTTTCCGTCAAAATATTAGTGATTCCTTCATGCTCTATTTTATCAATGGCTTCCATTTTTATAATTTCTTCATTTTCCAGTTTCAATAGTTCTTCGTTGAATATTGAACACTCACACAGTGTTGGCATTAAGCAGATCACTGATTTAATTTCTGCAATTTTCATGTACACTTTCTCAGGAACTACATTTTCATTTGGAAAAAATTGCAAAGTAATCGACTCTCCAAAACTTGTTTGCCATGTTATGTCAGAACTCCAATTCTTATATCTTGAAGAATACTTCTATATTCAGCATCATTTGCCTGTCACATACTTGTTGTCAGTTCTTTGTATTCAAAATAAGTCCAAATGTTCACGTTACCAACACTACCAAGAGACTTTCTGGTATCTTCATGTGCAAGTGTTTTAAATACCGGTTGTCCTTTTACCGGAGTCAGTTGCAGGAGATCTCCAAAAACTATGACGTGTTTTCCTCCAAATAACACGTCATACTCTGTTTTAAGAATTTGCTGCATTCATAAATGCACAAAGGCAAGCATCAAGTTTGAGACCATGCTTACCTCATCAATAATGAAAAGTTTTACTTTCTTCAAGACTCTTGAAACTTCACAACAAGCTTCTCCAGATAGCTTGTGGTATTCCAATTTGTTCTCATGCTCTACTGGTAGCATTAGTAAACGATGTAAAGTAATTCCTTTAATGTTATGTGCTGCCAACCCAGTTGAAGCAGTGACAACACAAGACAAATGCGACTCAGTTGTTGTCTGCAGATAACTTGTAATTACTTTAATCAAGAAACATTTTCCTGCTCCAGCTTGACCACTCACATACATTCGGATAGGTTGAAATGATGTACATGAGCACCCTTTCTTTTCATGAAGTAATCCATGGTCAATCTGCTCTTTCACTTGTTGATATATTTGTTTTGGTTCAACATTTAGTTGTTCTTCCAAGTTTCCTAACTGTATTATATCTTCTTGAGATTGATGCATTGCTGTTTCCACCTCATTCATAGCAATCACTGCTTCATTTTCAACAATTGGTTGTCCTAGTGGATCTTGATTCAGTGCAGCAGAACTTTGACTGTCTTGAGAACTGTCTCTAGCAATCTCAGCTGCAATTGTAGCTTCTTGATCAATTTCATCATTCAACATTTTCACATAATTTGCAAAAGCACTGCATTGTATGCTATCTTTACAAGCATTAAATGAATCTTCATAGCTTTGAAAATCTCTAAGTAATTCCAGTTCTGAACGCCACGGATTGAACATTTGCAAAAGGGCTAAATAGTAAAATTCCCTTTTGTCCGCAGTGTTGGAAATCAGTTTCCTGTGATTAATTAAATTTCCTTTCCTTTGTTTCACCAGACATCCTTCGGAACTAATCACTGCAATTTTCCATCATTGATGTTCTCTGTAGTATTCCGTTTAATAGTGTAGTTTTGCAGCACTTCATACAGACACATGTTCTCAAGATGATGACTTCTGTTTGGGTAATATGTGTCCAACATATTCGTTTTCAAAATATCTGTACTTTCTGGTTCTTTTTCTGCTAAATATTCAATTTCTTGAACAGATTTCAGTACCAGATTTTGCATTGCTGCAAGACCTAGACTCACCCAAATGATTCTTCTACTTTTGGAATATAGACTTGCAGATGATAACCGATCTGAGCATTCATATGCTCCAATTTCACGATGCGATAACATCTTCAAACTGAAACTGTATAATTTCTTACTTAGAGTCTTCTCATGAGAAATCTCTTCCCACATTTCTTTCAATTCCGTCTTTTCTGATTTAGTAATGTAGGACTTTACATATCGAGCAACAGCAATGGAATACTTCGCAACATACTGAATATCCATGTTAGCGTTCCACTTGGATAAAATAACTGGATTGTAGTCTTTTATATCTTTTGATTCTTCGTTTCTTCTTAAGTTGTAGGTATTTTTTGAAAACTTTCTTGTGATGGTATGTCACATAGCTGACATAAAACTGTTGACTCTTCCTTTGGATAATACAGGACGTGGAAATCCAAAACGACATTTGGTATAGAACTTATCCTTTGACATGTACTTTCGTCGACAGTATTCTCCACACCTATGGCTTTGGAATCGTAAGACTTGTTTTAAGTTTTTATCTTCTCTGCTATTTGGTACGGCACATGTGGCATAATCTTCAATGAAAGACAACACAGTTTCATCTGAATCTGTTCCAAATTTGGGGGCGTCCTTGAGCCATAACAACATATGTATATGGGGAGCACCTCTTGCTCGATACTCCTTGCTCCAAAAGAAATCCATAACTTCTCCAAGAGGAGGATTCTATTTATTGCAGATGAAAGACATCATAGCTTCAAATCTATGATCCAAAGAGCACAATTCTCCAGGTGTCTTGTATTCAATATTTTTATATTGGAATTTGCCTCTCAAAGAAATTCAAGTAAATCATCCCAAGCATACTCAGCACAGCTTAGTGTAACAAACCATGTAGGAGTTCCCAAATTCCGTAGCATATATTTCAGTTCTCCATGATGACGGTACCAATATTCATTAGTCCCACGCTGACATGCCATCAGATTAATCAACTGAGATTCTAAATGATCATCTCTCTGATGCACTTTATCCATAAAATCCTTTGCAGTTACATTTTGCAGATGCATTCCAGTTTTTAAAATGTGATTTACTGCATATGAAAGTCCAGACAAGTCACTTTCAAACAGAAGATTAAACATATAAGGGATACATTGTCGAAATCTTTTATCTTCTGCATATAATCTTATTGTCCAATATTCAGATGCAGGAATCTGCACAGGACGTTCATCATATCGTCCACCTTTTCCTGTTGGAAACAAGTGCGGGAAACAACGAGCTTCCAAGCTCTCTTCCCATACACTCATGGGACTTCCTCTTGCTTTTTTCATTTGGAACAACTCAATCATATTCCCCATCACCTCTTTGGAATGAAGTGGATGTACACTCTAATGTTCATAGATTTCTTCACATGTGTACATGTCCACTTTTTCAATTTGTCCACTTAATGTTTCAGTATCTTCTGCTAAATCTATTTCTTCTTCTCCTACAAACACATTTCTATAGTACTCATTATTTTTATCAGATACAATGATGCCTTTTGCACTTTTCTAACATCCAGTAACTCTTGCCAGATTTTCTTATTCTTAGTAGGAACGCCATTAACTAGAATGACTAGTGGTTCATTTTCTGCATGGTCTACACCAATAGTTTCAATATTTTTCTTTACATCTAACGGTAAATACACAGCTCTTTCTTTCAATCCTCTTTGTAACTCTGATGGAGGTAATTTACCTGTTTTAGGCTCCATATGAACAATAGCCTGAAACGGGTGCACACATTGAATGAGAATAGACTCATACGTATTTAAATCTATCAGCTCTGGAGGAATAGCAACCAACTCTACATTATTATGAACAGCTCTAGCAGGCATTTTATTCTCATCTAATTTGTTATAACAATATTTGAAAATACGCTGCTCAGATCCAAAATCAAAACAATCCTCTACCAACAAATAAGTTGCAAATTCCTTCCCCTTATCATTATCTTCTATTTCATTTTTTAAATACAGATTAACAGTCCTAGTCTGATTTTTATAGTGACTTCGCCGACAACAAATACAAGAAACATTTGGTCTTTCACCTGAAATTACCTTAAACTTTGTGATTTCATACTCAACATTTTTTGTAATCACAGGTTCTACATTGTCTTCAACATTTTGTTCTACTAATGTGTTGGTTTCTGCACTCTCTTGCTGAGGACCAAAGAAACAAAACTCAATATCATCACAAACTTTCTTCACATCTGATACTGACCCACGCAAAAGAGCACTGTTCAACTCATTTAACTTTAGTGCTGGACTTTTTGCATAATACAATCTTCTCACTAACTTCCGCATTTGAGTATGATGTAGTGCCAACATACTGAAATAGTGAAAAATAATTTGACAAACTTTCCTAGAAAGACAAGCCAGAGAATGACCTTGCAAACCAGTATTTTTTTCTCACTATGCAAGGGTCTAGTCCTTGCAACACATTAATCTTTTGTTTAACACTTTTTTTTACTATATGCTCGTAAAAAACTACATAATTTATCAATAGATTCTTGTCGTACACTACAAATACTACTGCAATCCCAAGTGTACACGGGTTTTTAGCACGTCTCCCTAGAACTTCATCAGCTATCACTTCTTCTGCATTTCTTTCAACCATTTTCTCTTTTTCAATTGGACAACCATCTCTTACCTCATAACCTTGACCACTGGTGTCAACTGCAGAAAATAATGTATTGCTCTGTAAATAACTCGCTTCATTAAAGAAAGGCTCTGAACTGGAACTGTGTTTCCATTCTCCCAAAAAAAATCACATATTTTTTTTCTATTAATTACTATTGTCCTCCTACTTTTGGCCTTCATTAAATGGATTGGTTTATCTAGTGATCGAATTCTGTTTAATACTAAAATGAATAGTTTCCGTTTTACTTCAAAAGCCGTTTCAACAATGTTTTCAATATGCTGCTTCTTTTTATAAAATAGAGCTCTCTTTTTATATTTCTTCACATCTTTCAGCAAATTATGTACTACTCTCTTGTAAAATATTTTTTTGCGTATTTCCTTATACTGATTTTGCCTTCTTTTACCATACGTTGTCTCCTTTGACTGTCCATTTGTTTTTTTGCTTTTCCTCTTATTCAGAATTTTTTTTCTAGTTGAAGCATTCTCACAGGTTTCATCATTCTGTACATTCTGTTTGGTCCTACAAACATTTTTAATAAATTGCTTTGTGATCTTACCAGAAGATTTTTTCTTTTCAGCCACATTATGTTGTTCATTAAATACTTGTGGTTGATGTGTATTCAAGTAATTCTCCTGTCTCTGTTCTTTTCTTTTTCTTTTTTTTTCTGGCATGATTTCTCTATTTTAACGGTGAAAAACAGTATCTGTAAAAATAATCACAAATAAATGTATATTAATAACTTTCAAATTTATACTATTCTATTACTGTACAAACACATTTTATATAAATACTGACTAAGAAACTATAGCCCTGAAGCACAAGTGTGACTATGGTTAAAACACTACATGCATAGTGCATACTACTTTGAAGCAGTTCATGCCCTAAAGCCTGCCTCACTAAAAGACTACATGCTAACTGACTGAATGATTACAGTACTATAAGGAGAGACACTGGGTGAGTGACAGGGTGTTTGCTAGAAGTGTATGGATACTGACTGGGATATTGATGGTGTAAAAGACAAGTGTGTAGGTGATTAGAGACCTACATGCATAGTGGATACGTGTTTGAATCCATCCATATGTTAAGGCCTGTCTCAGTTCAATAGTACTTGGATACTGACTGAATGTTTTGAGTATTGCAAGAAGAGTGCCAGGATGAATTTATAAGAATTTGTATTTTGGTGCAGTAAATACATTAGTACATGGTGCTGAATAAGTCACTGAAGAAGTATAAAGGGTGTGACAGGGTGTTTGCGGGAACTGTATGAATACTGTCTGGGATATTGAAGGTGTGAAAGACAAGTGTGTAGGTGGCTAGACCTACATGCATAGTGGATAGACGTTTGAAACAGTCCATAGAGTAACGCTTGGATCACTGCAAAACTACCTGAGTACTGACTGAGTCATTAGAGTACTGCAAACAGAGTGACTGGGTGAATCTTTTTAAGTTTTTGGGTTTTGGTGCAGTGAATAGATTAGTACTTAGTGCCAAATGAGTCAGTGGAGGTGTGCAATTGAAGTGACAGAGTGTTTATTGGAGTTTATAGATACTGACTGGGAAATTGAAGGTCTGAAAGACAATTGTGTTGGTACTTAGATACCTCCATGCATAGTGGAAACACGTTTGAATCAATCCATGTGCTAAGGCCTGCCTCACTCCATTAGTACTTAGGTACTGACTTAATGATTAGACTATTGCAAGAAGCGTGCCTGGGTGAATTTATAAGTGTTTCAGTTTTGGCACAGTGAATGCATTACTACATGGTGCTAAATAAGTCACTGGAAGAGTGCAAGGGGAGTGACAGAGTATTTGCTGGAAGTACATGGATAATGACTGTGGAATTCAAGCTGTTAAAGACAAGTGTATAGTAGGTTAGAAGACTGCATGCATACTGCATAGACATTTGAAGCAGTCCATGTGGTAATGCATGGTTCACTACATGAGTACCTGGGAACTGACTGAATCATTAGACTACTGCTAGGAGAGTCCCTGGGTAAAACTTTTAAGTTTTTCAGTTTTGGCGCAGTGAATACATTAGTACATGGTACAGGATCAGTCACTGGATGAGTGAAAAATGAGTGACAGGGTGTTTATTGAAGTATATAGATACTGACTAGTTAATTAAAGAAGTCAAAGACACGTGTGTAGGTGACTAGAGGCCTGCATGCATACTGGATAGATGTTTAAACAGTCCATGAGCTAACACCTCAGACACTGCATGATTACTTGGTTACTGACTGAATCATTACACTACTGCAAGGAGAGTGCCTGGGTGAATCTTTTACGTTTTTGGGTTTTGGCACAGTGAATAGATTAGTACATGGTGCTGGATGAATCACTGGAGGTGTGCAAGGGGAGTGACAGGATGTTTATTAGAGTATATAGATACTGACTGGGCAATTGAAGGTGTGAAAGACAATTGTATAGGTGATTTTAGGCAAGCATGCATAGTGGATAGACGTTTGAAGTAGTCCATGTGCTAAGTCCGGGTTCACTACATAAGTACCTGGGTACTAACTGAGTCATTAGAGTACTACAAGGAGAGTGCCTCGGTGAATTTATAAGTGGTTGGGTTTTGGTTCAGTCAATGGATTAGTACATGGTGCTGAATGTTTGCTGGAAGTGTATGGATAATGACTGGTGAATCGCAGGTATGAAAGACAAGTGTGTAAATGGTTAGAGGACTGCATGCATAGTGGATATCGGTTTGAAACAGTCCATATGCTAAAGCCTGGTCACTGAATGAGCACTTGGGTACTGACTGAATGATTACAGTACTGCAAGGACACTGCCTGGGTGAATTTATAAGTGTTTGGCTTTTAGTGCAGTGAGTGGATTAGTACGTTTTGCTGAATCGATCAGTAGAGTAGTACAAAGGCAGTGACAGGGTGTTTCCTGAAAGTGTATGGATATTGACTGGGGATTGAAGGTGTGAAAGACACGTGTGTAGGTGGTTAGAGGACTGCATGCACAGTGGATAGGGGTTTGAAGCAGTTCATATGCTATGGCCTGGCTCGCTGCATGAGTACTTGGATACTGACTGAATTATTAGAGTACTGCAAGGAGAGTGCCTGGGTGAATTTATAAGTGGTTGGGTTTTGGCGCAGTGCATGAATTAGTACATGGTGCTGAATGGGTCACTAGAGGGGTACAAGGGGAGGGACAGGGTGTTAACTGATAGTGTTTGGATACTGACTGTGGAATTAAAGGTGTGAAAGAGAACTGTGTAGCTGGTTAGGGGACTGCATGTGCTAGGGCCTGCCTCACTCCATTACTACTTAGATATTAACTGAATGTTTACAGTATTGTAAGGACAGTTCCTGGGTGAATATATAAGCAATGACTGCCTTCTAATTCTACCAAAATTTGAGAACAGGAAAGGTTTTTAAGCAGTTATGTGGATGCAAAGATATGAAGTACCCAAATGCTTCTCTCACAGTGGTTCCCAAATGCACAAAGACTCACAGTGTGATTCTAGACAACCACACTATCCCTTGTACTTTAGCAAAACTCATTCACTACTCTGGAAGGAGTAAGGGGACTGCACCCAATCTACATATTTCAGTACTGCACTTTAGTGTCAAAGCCTAACTCATTTTATGAATGCATAAGCAATTACTGGCTTTTAATGCTACTAAAACTTGACAACATGACAGGTTTTAAAACAGTTATCTGTCAGCAAATACACGATGTTACCAAATGCTTGTCTCACAATGGTTACCCAAATGCACATAGACTCACAGAGTGATTCTAGACAACCAACACTATCCCTTGTACTTTGGCAAAACTCATTCACTATGCTAATGCTACTAAAACTTGACAACTTGACCGGTTTTAAAACAGTTATCTGTCAGCAAATACATGATGTTACCAAATGCTTCTCTCACAATCCTTACCCAAGTGCACACAGACTCACAGTGTGATTTTAGACAATCAACACTATCCTAGGAGTTTACCAAAACTCATTCACTACTCTGGAAGGGGTAGGGGACTGCATTCAATCTACATATTTCAGTACTGCACTTTAGTGTCAAAGCCTGACTCATTTTATGAATGCATACGCAATGACTGGCTTCTAATGCTACTAAAACTTGACAACATGAAAGGTTTTAAAACAGTTATCTGTCAGCAAATACACAATGTTACCAAATGCTTCTCTCACAATCCTTACCCAAATGCACACAGACTCACAGTGTGATTCTAGACAAGCAACACTATCCCTTGGACTTTAACAAAACACATTCACTACTCTGGAAGGGGTAAGGGGACTGCACACAATCTACATATTTCAGTACTGTACTTTACTGTCAATGCCTGACTCATTTTACCAACGCATAGGCAAAGAATGGCTTCTAATGCTACTAAAACTTGACAACATGACAGGTTTTAAAACAGTTATCTGTAAGCAAATACATGATGTTACCAAATGCTTCTCTCACAATGCTTACCCAAATACACACAGACTCACAGTGTGATTGTAGACAGCCAACTATCCCTTGTATAAAATACATTTACTAGTCTACAAGATCTAAGGTGACTGCACACATTACAGAAGATGTTCTACTACACATTAGTACCAACATGTTTCTCTCAAAATGATTCCTAAATGCACACAGACTCACTGTGTGATTCTAGACAAACAACACTATCCCTTGCACTATACCAAAACACATTTCTTAATCTACGAGTACTACATTTTAGTGTAGAAACATGACGCATTTTGCAAATTCATAAACAATGACTGGTTTCTAATTCTACCAAAATATAAAAACAGCAACGTTATCTGTCTGCAGTGCAAACACATGAAAAACCCAAATTCTTATCACAGAATGGTTTCGATATGCACACACACTGTCAATAAGATTGCAGACAAATAGAAGTACTCCCTGCACTTTAGCAGGAGAAATACATTAGTCTGATTAAAATCAAAATAGACCACATACATCCCCTCACAATTAAATAACTTACCTTTCATGTTGTTTTGTAGATTAAGAAGTATATCAGTCACACACCAGATTTTCTTATACAGAATCTCTGCACTGTGCACCTGTCAGCAAAACCAAAGAATGGCAATGTTTCCCTATCATTTTCCACACCTATACATTTAAACATCAAATCACATTCCTTTCCACATTAATTCAAAAGCAAACACACATTCCTATTGGTTAAACATTTCAACCCTTTCCAAATGACATAAATTTGAACCCTACCCCCAATCGGCCTTCCACCCGTTACCATAGAAACAGGTCATGGAACACTGAACTGAGCACACAGGTCACAAGTTCAACACACAATGTTGCTAATCAAAACAGCAAGTGTGTTTGACTTTTCAACATATCAGCTTATCATATATAATGTTCCTTTCAATCAGTTTTTATTAACCAATAAGAATCATGCGTTTAAAAAACAGAAACATGCACCCTACTTTTCAGAAGTGCACATATGGGAAGGCTGAGGACCTGCACCACGTCGGATCCTACAGCACGGCACCCCACGATAATTGAAGCAATCACAACCATTTCCCCACCTACTTAAGGTGCAACAATAAATGAACTACTGAGGAACGGACACTGTGCTTACTCAAAGTTTTATTTTGAATCACCTTAAAGACTTTAAGCCCCACAATGCAGCGTGATAAATTGGTATGCCGTGATTGGCAACTGCTCAAATAAAGGATGTGGTATTGGCAGTCAGGTGTTTCGACAGTGTTGTGCAGAGGTGTGGCTCACTGGTTAGAGGCGGCAGACCCGTAAGCAGAGGACGGCCCGGGACCAGGGTTCGATTCCCGACGCGGCAGAGTCGTGGACCAGGGTCAGCGGGCTCGATAATTCTCGCCTCGGTGCCTACTCCAGTCAGGGACCACACTCGGCAACTCTGGGCATTAGCTTGCCTCATCTTCACAACGGCCCCCCCAGACCGCCGGGGATGCTTGGTCGCACCTTAGAGATACCCATTAGGGACCATCTCTCAGGGTGAGCCAGGACGGGTTCCCCAGCGGTCGAAGTGCGGAGATACTCCTCCGGGAGTCGATTCTAGCGCTATATAAACCCACAATTAAATTAAATTAAATTTGTTCCGTATGAGCCCTGGAAGAAGAGGCGCTACAGCCTCGAAACGCGTCGGCTTGTTCCTAAGATCAGGGAACTGTTTGTGAAAGCTTACGAGGACACAGCCTGGATGGGAGGGGTGCGGTCGAGTGACCTTACCGAATCGTCAAGGCGTTTGTTGGATTTTATCTTTGGAGGGCTGTCTGGTCCTGGTAAAGAGCACCATTCCCAGCAGAAGTGCACATATGGGAAGGCTGAGGACCTGCACCACGTCGGATCCTACAGCACGGCACCCCACGATAATTGAAGCAATCACAACCATTTCCCCACCTACTTAAGGTGCAACAATAAATGAACTACTGAGGAACGGACACTGTGCTTACTCAAAGTTTTATTTTGAATCACCTTAAAGACTATAAGCCCCACAATGCAGCGTGATATATTGGTACGCCGTGATTGGCAACTGCTCAAATAAAGGATGTGGTATTGGCAGTCAGGTGTTTCGACAGTGTTGTGGAGAGGTGTGGCTCACTGGTGAGAGGCGGCAGACCCGTAAGCAGAGGACGGCCCGGGACCAGGGTTCGATTCCCGACGCGGCAGAGTCGTGGACCAGGGTCAGCGGGCTCGATAATTCTCGCCTCGGTGCCTACTCCAGTCAGGGACCACACTCGGCAACTCTGGGCATTAGCTTGCCTCATCTTCACAACGGCCCCCCCAGACCACCGGGGATGCTTGGTCGCACCTTAGAGATACCCATTAGGGACCATCTCTCAGGGTGAGCAAGGACGGGTTCCCCAGCGGTCGAAGCGCGGAGATACTCCTCCGGGAGTCGATTCTAGCGCTATATAAACCCACAATTAAATTAAATTAAATTTGTTCCGTATGAGCCCTGGAAGAAGAGGCGCTACAGCCTCGAAACGCGTCGGCTTGTTGCTAAGATCAGGGAACTGTTTGTGAAAGCTTACGAGGACACAGCCTGGATGGGAGGGGTGCGGTCGAGTGACCTTACCGAATCGTCAAGGCGTTTGTTGGATTTTATCTTTGGAGGGCTGTCTGGTCCTGGTAAGGAGCACCATTCCCAGCAGAAGTGCACATATGGGAAGGCTGAGGACCTGCACCACGTCGGATCCTACAGCACGGCACCCCACGATAATTGAAGCAATCACAACCATTTCCCCACCTACTTAAGGTGCAACAATAAATGAACTACTGAGGAACGGACACTGTGCTTACTCAAAGTTTTATTTTGAATCACCTTAAAGACTATAAGCCCCACAATGCAGCGTGATATATTGGTACGCCGTGATTGGCAACTGCTCAAATAAAGGATGTGGTATTGGCAGTCAGGTGTTTCGACAGTGTTGTTCCGTATGAGCCCTGGAAGAAGAGGCGCTACAACCTCGAAACGCGTCGGCTTGTTCCTAAGATCAGGGAACTGTTTGTGAAAGCTTACGAGGACACAGCCTGGATGGGAGGGGTGCGGTCGAGTGACCTTACCGAATGGCCAAGGCGTTTGTTGGATTTTATCTTTGGAGGGCTGTCTGGTCCTGGTAAGGAGCACCATTCCCAGCAGAAGTGCACATATGGGAAGGCTGAGGACCTGCACCACGTCGGATCCTACAGCACAGCACCCCACGATAATTGAAGCAATCACAACCATTTCCCCACCTACTTAAGGTGCAACAATAAATGAACTACTGAGGAACGGACACTGTGCTTACTCAAAGTTTTATTTTGAATCACCTTAAAGACTATAAGCCCCACAATGCAGCGTGATATATTGGTACGCCGTGATTGGCAACTGCTCAAATAAAGGATGTGGTATTGGCAGTCAGGTGTTTCGACAGTGTTGTTCCGTATGAGCCCTGGAAGAAGAGGCGCTACAGCCTCGAAACGCGTCGGCTTGTTCCTAAGATCAGGGAACTGTTTGTGAAAGCTTACGAGGACACAGCCTGGATGGGAGGGGTGCGGTCGAGTGACCTTACCGAATCGTCAAGGCGTTTGTTGGATTTTATCTTTGGAGGGCTGTCTGGTCCTGGTAAGGAGCACCATTCCCAGCAGAAGTGCACATATGGGAAGGCTGAGGACCTGCACCACGTCGGATCCTACAGCACGGCACCCCACGATAATTGAAGCAATCACAACCATTTCCCCACCTACTTAAGGTGCAACAATAAATGAACTACTGAGGAACGGACACTGTGCTTACTCAAAGTTTTATTTTGAATCACCTTAAAGACTGTAAGCCCCACAATGCAGCGTGATATATTGGTACGCCGTGATTGGCAACTGCTCAAATAAAGGATGTGGTATTGTCAGTCAGGTGTTTCGACAGTGTTGTTCCGTATGAGCCCTGGAAGAAGAGGCGCTACAGCCTCGAAACGCGTCGGCTTGTTCCTAAGATCAGGGAACTGTTTGTGAAAGCTTACGAGGACACAGCCTGGATGGGAGGGGTGCGGTCGAGTGACCTTACCGAATCGTCAAGGCGTTTGTTGGATTTTATCTTTGGAGGGCTGTCTGGTCCTGGTAAGGAGCACCATTCCCAGCAGAAGTGCACATATGGGAAGGCTGAGGACCTGCACCACGTCGGATCCTACAGCACGGCACCCCACGATAATTGAAGCAATCACAACCATTTCCCCACCTACTTAAGGTGCAACAATAAAGGAACTACTGAGGAACGGACACTGTGCTTACTCAAAGTTTTATTTTGAATCACCTTAAAGACTGTAAGCCCCACAATGCAGCGTGATATATTGGTACGCCGTGATTGGCAACTGCTCAAATAAAGGATGTGGTATTGGCAGTCAGGTGTTTCGACAGTGTTGTTCCGTATGAGCCCTGGAAGAAGAGGCGCTACAGCCTCGAAACGCGTCGGCTTGTTCCTAAGATCAGGGAACTGTTTGTGAAAGCTTACGAGGACACAGCCTGGATGGGAGGGGTGCGGTCGAGTGACCTTACCGAATCGTCAAGGCGTTTGTTGGATTTTATCTTTGGAGGGCTGTCTGGTCCTGGTAAGGAGCCCCATTCCCAGCAGAAGTGCACATATGGGAAGGCTGAGGACCTGCACCACGTCGGATCCTACAGCACGCCACCCCACGATAATTGAAGCAATCACAACCATTTCCCCACCTACTTAAGGTGCAACAATAAATGAACTACTGAGGAACGGACACTGTGCTTACTCAAATTTTTATTTTGAATCACCTTAAAGACTATAAGCCCCACAATGCAGCGTGATATATTGGTACGCCGTGATTGGCAACTGCTCAAATAAAGGATGTGGTATTGGCAGTCAGGTGTTTCGACAGTGTTGTTCCGTATGAGCCCTGGAAGAAGAGGCGCTACAGCCTCGAAACGCGTCGGCTTGTTCCTAAGATCAGGGAACTGTTTGTGAAAGCTTACGAGGACACAGCCTGGATGGGAGGGGTGCGGTCGAGTGACCTTACCGAATCGTCAAGGCGTTTGTTGGATTTTATCTTTGGAGGGCTGTCTGGTCCTGGTAAGGAGCACCATTCCCAGCAGAAGTGCACATATGGGAAGGCTGAGGACCTGCACCACGTCGGATCCTACAGCACGGCACCCCACGATAATTGAAGCAATCACAACCATTTCCCTACCTACTTAAGGTGCAACAATAAATGAACTACTGAGGAACGGACACTGTGCTTACTCAAAGTTTTATTTTGAATCACCTTAAAGACTGTAAGCCCCACAATGCAGCGTGATATATTGGTACGCCGTGATTGGCAACTGCTCAAATAAAGGATGTGGTATTGGCAGTCAGGTGTTTCGACAGTGTTGTTCCGTATGAGCCCTGGAAGAAGAGGCGCTACAGCCTCGAAACGCGTCGGCTTGTTCCTAAGATCAGGGAACTGTTTGTGAAAGCTTACGAGGACACAGCCTGGATGGGAGGGGTGCGGTCGAGTGACCTTACCGAATCGTCAAGGCGTTTGTTGGATTTTATCTTTGGAGGGCTGTCTGGTCCTGGTAAGGAGCACCATTCCCAGCAGAAGTGCACATATGGGAAGGCTGAGGACCTGCACCACGTCGGATCCTACAGCACGCCACCCCACGATAATTGAAGCAATCACAACCATTTCCCCACCTACTTAAGGTGCAACAATAAATGAACTACTGAGGAACGGACACTGTGCTTACTCAAATTTTTATTTTGAATCACCTTAAAGACTATAAGCCCCACAATGCAGCGTGATATATTGGTACGCCGTGATTGGCAACTGCTCAAATAAAGGATGTGGTATTGGCAGTCAGGTGTTTCGACAGTGTTGTTCCGTATGAGCCCTGGAAGAAGAGGCGCTACAGCCTCGAAACGCGTCGGCTTGTTCCTAAGATCAGGGAACTGTTTGTGAAAGCTTACGAGGACACAGCCTGGATGGGAGGGGTGCGGTCGAGTGACCTTACCGAATCGTCAAGGCGTTTGTTGGATTTTATCTTTGGAGGGCTGTCTGGTCCTGGTAAGGAGCACCATTCCCAGCAGAAGTGCACATATGGGAAGGCTGAGGACCTGCACCACGTCGGATCCTACAGCACGGCACCCCACGATAATTGAAGCAATCACAACCATTTCCCCACCTACTTAAGGTGCAACAATAAAGGAACTACTGAGGAACAGACACTGTGCTTACTCAAAGTTTTATTTTGAATCACCTTAAAGACTGTAAGCCCCACAATGCAGCGTGATATATTGGTACGCCGTGATTGGCAACTGCTCAAATAAAGGATGTGGTATTGGCAGTCAGGTGTTTCGACAGTGTTGTTCCGTATGAGCCCTGGAAGAAGAGGCGCTACAGCCTCGAAACGCGTCGGCTTGTTCCTAAGATCAGGGAACTGTTTGTGAAAGCTTACGAGGACACAGCCTGGATGGGAGGGGTGCGGTCGAGTGACCTTACCGAATCGTCAAGGCGTTTGTTGGATTTTATCTTTGGAGGGCTGTCTGGTCCTGGTAAGGAGCCCCATTCCCAGCAGAAGTGCACATATGGGAAGGCTGAGGACCTGCACCACGTCGGATCCTACAGCACGCCACCCCACGATAATTGAAGCAATCACAACCATTTCCCCACCTACTTAAGGTGCAACAATAAATGAACTACTGAGGAACGGACACTGTGCTTACTCAAATTTTTATTTTGAATCACCTTAAAGACTATAAGCCCCACAATGCAGCGTGATATATTGGTACGCCGTGATTGGCAACTGCTCAAATAAAGGATGTGGTATTGGCAGTCAGGTGTTTCGACAGTGTTGTTCCGTATGAGCCCTGGAAGAAGAGGCGCTACAGCCTCGAAACGCGTCGGCTTGTTCCTAAGATCAGGGAACTGTTTGTGAAAGCTTACGAGGACACAGCCTGGATGGGAGGGGTGCGGTCGAGTGACCTTACCGAATCGTCAAGGCGTTTGTTGGATTTTATCTTTGGAGGGCTGTCTGGTCCTGGTAAGGAGCACCATTCCCAGCAGAAGTGCACATATGGGAAGGCTGAGGACCTGCACCACGTCGGATCCTACAGCACGGCACCCCACGATAATTGAAGCAATCACAACCATTTCCCTACCTACTTAAGGTGCAACAATAAATGAACTACTGAGGAACGGACACTGTGCTTACTCAAAGTTTTATTTTGAATCACCTTAAAGACTGTAAGCCCCACAATGCAGCGTGATATATTGGTACGCCGTGATTGGCAACTGCTCAAATAAAGGATGTGGTATTGGCAGTCAGGTGTTTCGACAGTGTTGTTCCGTATGAGCCCTGGAAGAAGAGGCGCTACAGCCTCGAAACGCGTCGGCTTGTTCCTAAGATCAGGGAACTGTTTGTGAAAGCTTACGAGGACACAGCCTGGATGGGAGGGGTGCGGTCGAGTGACCTTACCGAATCGTCAAGGCGTTTGTTGGATTTTATCTTTGGAGGGCTGTCTGGTCCTGGTAAGGAGCACCATTCCCAGCAGAAGTGCACATATGGGAAGGCTGAGGACCTGCACCACGTCGGATCCTACAGCACGCCACCCCACGATAATTGAAGCAATCACAACCATTTCCCCACCTACTTAAGGTGCAACAATAAATGAACTACTGAGGAACGGACACTGTGCTTACTCAAAGTTTTATTTTGAATCACCTTAAAGACTATAAGCCCCACAATGCAGCGTGATATATTGGTACGCCGTGATTGGCAACTGCTCAAATAAAGGATGTGGTATTGGCAGTCAGGTGTTTCGACAGTGTTGTTCCGTATGAGCCCTGGAAGAAGAGGCGCTACAGCCTCGAAACGCGTCGGCTTGTTCCTAAGATCAGGGAACTGTTTGTGAAAGCTTACGAGGACACAGCCTGGATGGGAGGGGTGCGGTCGAGTGACCTTACCGAATCGTCAAGGTGTTTGTTGGATTTTATATATATATATATATATATTTATATATTGCATCCAATCCTAGTTTCGCGTAGTTTGAAACAGGCGCTGACACCGTGGGATGAAGTCTTCAAGGAAAATGCTTTATTTCAACAACACTGTGGCCCAGACGCATTTCGGCGGACAAGTCCGCCTTGCTCACTGTGTCCGACCCAGTTCTCGTAAGATTTTTTATACAATTCATCCACATGACACAAATCAAAAGGTTGCTTGGAAACGGTGAAAGCAACAATTAACATAGAGGAAATACTAACGGAAAAGAAGTCTTTCTTCCGAATAGCAATATTTACGAAACTCGTAAGCAAAACGATACAATAGTGAATCAAAATGCCACCATCATGATTAATGACTTAGTGCCTATCATGTTCAGAATATATCAAAAATTAATATCTCAATTATCATTATGAGTGATATTGGAACGGGATAAAGCCCCAGTGGGCAATATACTTGACTTGCATCTATTCTGCTTTGTATGACCCAATTTATATAAAAATAGTGGTGGCAAATCTAAACAATTGTTACTACATCATAATATTTTTGCTACAAAGTAAACTTATGATATTCCCATAAGAATTTGGTGAGTGAGGATTTTGTGAAAACCAAACAAAATTTTTTGGAACACAAAAAACCAACTAGGTCAGATCTAATAGGATTGATCTTCGAATTTTGAAGAGGCAGTTGTTATCTTAAAGGTGTACATTTAATGCTTCATCAGCATTGAGGCCATATGGAATCTTGCAGTCCAACAAGATAATATATCTTGACTCAAGTCTCCTGAGTGCCAGTTGTCTGTTACCACCCCTGATGTTCTTCTTGACACTATCAACAACAAAATATGCCAGATCTTCTGCTTTGCCACCATGTATGTTGTTGATGTGACGATCCACGGGGTATGCTGGATCATTGTTATTAATGGCCCTGAGGTGTTGTAGAATTCTAATATGTACGGGGTGAATGGTACTACCAACATACAATTTATTACAGGTACAACGCAGCACATATACTGCAAATTCTGTTTTGCATGTATAATGCTCCCTAATCTCCAATGGGGTTTTACGTAAGGGAGTGGAGATTGAACTGGTGTTGACTCCATATTTACAAGCTTTGCACTTTGTGCATTTAAAAAATCCATTTTGGCACTTTAGCCAACTAGTGCCCTTGACTTGTACAGGAGCATTACATACAAGTTCATGTTTCATTGATTTAGCCCTCCTGAAAGTCAATTGGGGGAGCTTAATGCATGATGGTCCTATGATAGGGTCACAACTCACTATTGGCCAATGTCTATACAGGATCTGTCTCAATTTCTGATGGTATATGTTATACCCTGTAATAAGCCTTGGCGTTTGTGACATTACTTGCCCTGGTGTTACTGCTTTTTCTTTATTTTTGAATAAAAGATCTGCTCTAGTAACATTTGCGCATTTCTGCTTAGCAGTTTGCAGAGTTTTTACTTTATACCCTCTGTTGCTGAGTCTTTCAAACAAGTTATTCATTGAATTTGCTAGACTCTCTGCTGTGCTGCAATTTCTTTTCATGCGCAGACACTCTGCATAAGGGATACTTTCAATCAATTTGACAGGATGGAAACTTTGGGCATGTAGGATAGCATTTCCTGATGTTATTTTTCTGTGTGTACGTGAATGTACTTTGTTGTTCATAGGGTATAGTTCCAGATCCAGATATACAATGGATTGCTTACTGATCGTGCCTGTAAATTTTAAATTTAACTCATTACTATTGATGGCATTTATAAAATCATTAGCACTTTGTTCACTATCCTTCCACAAAATGAAAATATCATCGATGTAGCGCTGATACAACATTACATTATTAGACATTTGGATGTTATATGCCCTCATGAGTACCTGCTCCTCCCACCAGCCCATATGCAAATTCGCATAGCTGGGGGCGAAGCAGGTACCCATGGCCGTACCTTGTGTCTGTTTTAGGGGTGGCCGGAATTTGCGTAACCGCGTTACGCAAATCTCCGCGAAACGGTAAAAAATCTCCGCGAACATGCAGAAATTCCGCGAACACGCGGAATTGCTTGTTTGCGATACTTTTTTCCTGTTCGCGATCGCTGTTTGTGTGCTCGAGGTGAAATATCTCGCGAACACGCATATTGAGAACGCGAACAAGCAAAAAATTTCGCAAAATTGCGGAACGTAGCTTTTTTTTGCAATTTCGCGTTCTCCGCGGAACCCGAAATTACCCAAATTTCGCAAATTCCGCGAACGGAACGGAATTTACCGCCCAGGCCTAGTCTGTTTATACAGCAATCTATCGAACATGAAAATATTGTTCTCTCAGCACCATATATATATAAACATATATATAAATATATATATATAGATATATATTCACTGAAAAAACCATAGGTTTCAGGGGCGTTATAGTTAGCTGGACTTTTCACTCGTACAAAACCATAGAAATTCCCCCGTTATAGTTAGTTCATCTAACTCTAACTCGCGCACCCGCAATGCACTGCTGATGACGTCACATATTACATCACTCATGACATGGTCAGTGACATCACTCATGACATCACTGATGACATCTCAAATGACATCACTGATGACATCATCCAGTGAATGTGTGTTTTTCTGAAAATTGCATATGTTTTATATATGTATATCTCAAGGTCGATGGAAGAATAAATGGGTATATAAGTGTCTAAATGGATGATTTGTTTTTGAAAAATTGATTGTATAACTGACTGATTAAGTGTATCTTAGTGAATACATGGCTTAGTGAGTAATGTTTAAATATGTAAATATCTGTATCAGTCTCTCACTTTGTGTATAAGTGGCTGCATGGGTTGGTGAGTAGCTACATGAGTGTCTATATAGGTCATTAGTTGGTTTTTTGAGTATCAGTATAAGTGTCTAATGTCTGTATGGTTCGGTGGGGGTATTACGTCGTGCATACGTGCATAAATGAGTGACTCACTGTTTGTATGTGTTGAAGACAGCATGTGTGCAGGACTATATGGGTGGATGAGTGTGTGCATGGGTGTGTTATTGAGTGAATGACTGTCTCAATAGTGTCTCTATGAGTAACTACATATGTTTTAAACTAGTATATGTGACTATTGGTGTATGTAAGTGAGTATATGTGAGAGTGCGAGATTGAAAGAGTTCCTGTATGAATAAGTATGTGTTTCTATAAGTGATTGTTTAAAAGACTAAGTATGTGTAAGTTTCTGTAGAAGTAAGTGAGGTGGTGTGTGTATAACTGTATATGCAGGTAAACGGATGTTTGATTCTTTATTAGCATGAGTGACTATGTGTGTGAGTAACTTTATGGATGAGTGGCGTTGTGTAACAGGATGTATAGGTGTATGAGTACATATGATGAGTGAGTACATGTATGAGTCACTGTATAGGACTGTTGGTGAATGAGTGGATGTGGATGTGGATCTTACAATTACTGAATAGTTTGTTGTAACGGATTGGTATGTCCATTGTTTTGAAAATTTTAATTTCTATTTTTGAATGTGTGTATCAAAGGTTATATTAGGGGGAGAGGAGGTCTGCCACTCTATCACAAGGATGATGTCATCAGTGATGTCATCAGTGATGTCATCAGTGATGTCACTGACCATGTCATGAGTGATGTAATATGTGACGTCATCAGCAGTGCATTGTGGGGGCGCGAGTTATAGTTAGCTGAAATAACTATAACTGGGGAATTTCTATGGTTTTGTACGAGTGAAAAGTCCAGCTAACTATAACGCCCCTGAAACCTATGCTTTTTTCATTGAATTTCTAAGGTTTTTTGAATGCTAATTCCTAGCTATAATGTGCCTGAAACCTATGTTTTTTTCAGTGAATTTCAAAGGTTTTTTAAATGCTAATTTCTAGCTATGCCTACAGAGATAGGACATGTGAAGAAAGGAGGAAAAACGCACAGAAAGAAAAAAAAGAAATGCAGAAAGAAGCAACAGAAGTCCTCAAAGATGAAGAAAAGTGCAGGAAGAAGTATAACGTGCAGAAAGAACAAACAGAAGAGCAGAAACAAGCCTTGTTGCAAAATCATCCTGTACCCTCAACTTTTTCAGACGGATACTGGTGGTAACTGAGTCTGACTAACCAGTCCTAGAGCCAGTGCTATGTTAAAAGACACTCAGAATACAGTGAAAACACCTACATACACTAGGGCACACTATGCGTTGGGGTATTCCTGTGATTAGCATGACCTCCTCTGTAAGCCCCTAGTATATAATAGGGCAGGGGAATAAAACTACCTCTTAAAACCCACCACAGGGCGTGTTTGACCACGTCACCTCATGCCCCGTACCCTCCATTCCCCACTGTGTAAACACACCCTGTAGCCGTTTTAAGTTGGGAGATTAAGTCCCCTTGAATCCTGAGGGTCCCTAGGGTCCAACTAGACCACTAGGTACCTCCAGTAAGCACCACAGAGCTGCATTGCAGAGAGGTGTAAAAAGTGGCACGGCCAGCACCACCTCTCTGCAACGCAGAGCATTGGTGCTTACTGGAAGCACCTGGTGGGCTAGTTGGACCCCAGGGTCCCTCAGGATTGAAAGGGAATTATTTCCCCAACTTAAAAACGCGACACAGGGCGTGTTTGCACACGTCACCTCAGGCCCCGTCCCCTCCCTTCACCACTGTGTAAACGCGCCCTGTGGCCGTTCTGAGTTGAGAGATTAAGTCCCCTTGAATCCTAAGGGTCCCTAGGGTCGAACTAGCCCACTAGGTACCTCCAGTAAGCGCCACAGAGCTGCGTTGCATGGAGGTGTAAAAAGGGGCGTGTCCTCAGAACACCTGTCTGCAACGCAGCTCCCTGGCGCATACTGGAGATACCTGTTGGGCTAGTTGGCTCTCAGGGACCCTCAGTATTGAAGGGGAATTAATTCCTCAACTTACAACTGGCCAGGGGGCGCGTTTGCAGAGTGCTGCAAGGAGGGGGCGTGGCCTCCGCCGCGATGCCGGTCTTTTTTTCTTTTTTTTTAAGAAGGAGGGCTGTGTGGCCCCCTTACTTTTTCTAATTTATTAGCCCTGGGGAGCCCATCCCCCAGGGCCTGCACCCTAATTTTTTTGTTGAAAAAAATAATTTGGCCCTCCCAAGGCCTTAATCGGCCCCGGGGACCCCAACCCCCAGGTCATTGCCTTTTTTTTTTTTTATATTTAGGAGGGGGGCTGTGTTGCCCCCCTCCTCAGGCCACTTATGGCCCCGGGGACCCCATCCCCCGGGGCCGGCCTTTGTTTTTTATTATTTAAAAAAACATATATATCTATAGAAACACCTAGGACATGCTGGACAAACCGTATGTACCTATCACCATGACGATTTGCCTGATATTCATTAAAAGGCGACTATGCATACAATGAATCCACGTAGAATGTATTCACACCGCTAGTGAAGCTCTGACATGTCTGACACCCTACCGTGCCTAATCCCGGCGCCCCCGCTGGTGGGTACTCTCCAAGTAGACATGCTTGTCGTTTATTTATACAAACATGGGTAGCTATTGACGGGCACATTTAATACACATGCACACCAAGCCATTCAAAGGGGATACGACAAAAATTTGACCAAACTATGCAAGAAACCCCCTCACGGTTAATAAACACACACATCCACTGCCAGATGTGTAACACTTTTTATTTTACTCTCTGGAAAGGAGACAAACCTCACTTGAGAGTCACAGCGTGCTCCTGGCTGAGCCCAATGCTGTGTTGCACCCACCAGTGCCCGCCGAGTGCCACACACCTCTGTGTTTGTATTCCACCAGCTAGTACGTATGCTATGACACTCTCTAGCCCATGTGCACTGTAACACCACCCCGTGAATATGTCATGCCACACTTGGCTTCGCACAGGTTATATTGCCCCATCTAACTTGCCTTCCTCGATGCCTATGTTATAAAGCACAGCGCTATGCCATACATATTACAATCTGGGATCCATAGCTTTGTCACAGTGCATACGCAATGTTACACTACCCAGCACATATTTTATATTACAACTTTAGAGACTACTTAGGTTACACAACACTGCCCTGTGCATATTACACTCCAAGGCGCATATCACATAGCAAGCGCTAGTGCCTGTGCTATCTCGCGCTCTCCAATGAATCTGTCATTGCGCACAATGTATTGCATATTATATTTCACGCCCCGGTTCATCTTATATCACACATTTTGGTGCATAGTTTATACCATATACTATATCTAGTTTTCATTTTCAATCGTGCTCTCAGGACTATGTTCTATATAACACTGCGTCCACCTACCCTTTTCACGGGCATTACATTATGCGATGGGGGTGGAGGGTCAGGGGATGTTTCTGCCAAGTGAGCCCGGAGTCACAGTCCCAAACGTCCTCTTCTTCCTGAATAAAAGTGAGATTATGCTGCATACTTGTTCATATTTTAAGTAGTTCGCACAGACACACATTTTAAAAACAATAAAGTTCCTAATACCCACCTTCTATGAACAGTTAGCTTGCTGCCCCATCCACTCCTCCCTATCCTCTGTTGTCTGAATCCATGAACTAGCCTCCTCCCTCCTGCCATGCATGGTCTGATGTGCTGCCACTGCCCTCCATTTAGCATGATGTACCAGTCCACTCCTCCTGCCCTCCATTGCCCAATTCTATGGCCCATCATTGACCTCCTGCTTAGCCTCTGTGCTTAGCTTGCTGCCCCTATTCTCCTTCCCCCTGCCCTCCGATGTCTTTGTGCATGCCCCTGCTCCATCCTTTTTGACCACCATGTTCCATGGACCTGCCACTCCTATCTACTGTGAGTGTTCTGTTGAGCTGCCACTCCCCTCCCACCTGCCTAGCATTGTCAGATGACTGTAACCTGTCTCTGCCACCTCCACCCTGCCTGTCCACATGGCATGCCCCTATCCCCTTCCTCCTGTCCTCCATGTTCCATTTTACTGCCACACCCTTCTGCCCTCCCTGATCTGTTGTGCTGCAATTGCTCCTCCTGCCTGCCCTGCGCGGTCTGTTGTGAGGCCCCTTCCCCTGAACTCTCTTGTCTGTGCCCAGGTCCTGACCCTCCCTTCTATCCTCCATGGTCCTTTGTGCATGCCCCTGCACCCTCCTTCTTGCCCATCATAGCCATTGTGTTGCCACTAACCCTCTGGCTTGCCATTCATGGTCTTCTGTGCTGCCATGGCCCCTCCCACCTTCCCTGTGTGGTCAGCTAGCTGCTCCTGACCCCCTCCCACCTTCCCTCCATGGTCTGTGGGTATTCCATCATAGTCTCACTGTTGCTCTCCATGGTGTGTCTTGTTTCTAGTGCCCATCCTGCCTGACCTCCATGGTCATCCTGCTGCTGCTGCCCTGCCTCCTTGCCCCCGCCTTCTGTTTCCAAGTGCAGACCCCTATTCCCTCCCTCCTGGCTTGTCAGTTCCATTGTAATGCCCCTGATCCATCCCTCCTGCCCTTTATGGTCTGTTATGCTGCAGCTTGTCTCCTGTCTGTCCATTATGGTCAGCTAGCTACCATTGCCTCTTTCCCCTCTGTTGTCTGTTGTCCATGTGCATGGTCCTGTCCCCTCCCTATTGCTTTCTATGGATTGTTGTGCTGCACTCCCGTCCCGCATGCCCTGTGTGGTGTATTGTGCTGCTGCAAACCCTGATGCCTGCCCTGTAGGGTCAGTTTGGCTCTCAATGTACCTCCTGTCCTCTGTTATCCGAGTCCATGTCCCTACCCCAATTCCTCCTGCCTACCATGATCCAATGTACCATACTTGCGAACATTTTGGGAGATTTTTAAATAAAACTGGGGTATTGATTTTCCCCTTTGAGTTACATTAAAAAAGAGAAGATTGTAGACAGGAAACAGATCAAGTAAAGCCCATTTGAGCTTAAAAACATTGGATGTTTCCTGGCTGAAACGGGTCTGTTGGCATGTATGGTTGTATGACCACTGCCTCTTCCTTCTGCCCACAATGGTCTATTATATTGCCACAGCCTCTCTTGCCAGTCCTGTATTGTTGGTTTGTTGCCCCTGCCCCCCTTCCCACTGCCCTCCATAGTCTGTTGTGCTGCCACTGCCCTCCCTGCCTGCCTAGTATGGTCAAATTGTTGCCTCTGCACTCTCCTACCTGCCTTCAATTTCCAGAGTCCGTGCCCCTGGCCTCTGCCTCTCAACAGTATCCCAATGAACAACTAGATTGCTAACATTCTATATTTATTACAAAAGTGTGGAACGCCTGACGTCATCTTGATGTAATCAAAACTGTAATGCCTAGAGCATTTCCTTTAGAAATTACATATATGAGAGGGTCTTATTTGCATCAAAATTATGGTTAGTGCTCTAAAAAACTAAAATGAGGACATATTTTCTGAGTTTTCAAATAGCGACAAAGAACTTTTAAATTATTTGTAATCTTAGTTTTTTTATCCAGTTGACCACTTGATTAAATGTTGCATCCAAGGGGAGAGGGTGTGGTGTTACTTCCAGAGCTGCAGACTTTGCAACTGGGGAACCAGGTTGGAGTTTCTTCTTCAGCTCAACATTCTGTGATTCTGGTCAAATCACTTAATCTCCCCATGTCTACAACAAAAATGAATTTGATCTTGTGTGATGTAAACAATGCTCATGTAAAGCACTCCAATACCTGACAAGTCTGCACTATATTAAACTGCAAATACATAAAAAATAAGTGTTTTGCATACTTCTGTCATTGGCCTACATTTGGGCTACATCTGGGTGATATTTGGGCTACATTTGGGCTCTTTTGTCTCTGGTGGCCATTTTAGGAGATTTATTTGTTATGAAGTTTCCTAATTTCCTCATTTACTGCAGTCTCCTCAGTAGGAAATGCTTTCAGTTTTTTACTTTGATTCCATCAAGAAGGTATTCAGATATGTCACACATTTGCCATAAATTCTGAATGTTAGCACTCTAGTTGCTCATTAGATCACTGTAGTAAAGCTACTGCTCACCACGGAAGTCTGCTGCTAGTATTAGAAGTGCATGTTTCAGTCTGCATCTCAGAATTTTTTAATGAAATAGAAGAGGATTTGAGAAGTCACTCAAAATGTGCCCTAATTTTTCTTTCTTCAGCACTAATCATAATGTCTATGGCAAAATGAACCCCCTCATTGTTTTCCTTTTTAAATTAAATGTGTTATGTGTTACCAGTTTATTCCAATCAAGATGGCTTCAGGTGTGCCATACTTTTGTGATAAGTAAGACAGTAAGCGCTCTAGTTGTTCTTAAGAACACTCTGAGACATTCTGTCATTGGGCTATACTTGGGCTACATCTGGGTGATATTTGGGCTACATTTGGGCTCTTTTGTCTCTGGTGGCCATCTTGGGAGATTTATTTGTTATGAAGTTTCCTAATTTCCTCATTTACTGCAGTCTCCTCAGTAGGAAATACTTTCAGTTTTTTACTTTGATTCCATCAAGAAGGCATTCAGATGTGTCACACATTTTCCATAAATTCTGAATGTTAGCACTCTAGTTGCTCATTAGATCACTGTAGTAAAGCTACTGCTCACCAGGCAAGTCTGCTGCTGGTATTCAAAGTGCATGTTTCAGTCTGCATGTCAGAATTTTTTTATGAAATAAAAGAGGATTTCAGAACTCAAAATGTGCCCTAGTTTTTCTTTCTGCAGCACTAATCATAATTTATATGGCAAAATGAACCCCCTCATTTTGTTCCTTTGTAAATTAAATGTTTTAAGTGTTACCACTTTTTTCCAATCAAGATGGCTTCAGGTGTGCCATACTTTTGTCATAAGTAAGACTGTTACCGCTCTAGTTGTTCTTTAGAGCACTCTGGGAAGCTGCAGTAGAACACAAAGGAATCAACTAACAGTCTCTGCCCTTGTTGGATGTACATGTTTTACTGAGAATGTCAGACTTCATTCTTACATGACTGAGAAAGATAATGTGAATTTACAGAAAATATGCTCTCAGTTTAGCTTATAGATCACCTTCCAAACCTCTGTGGGAAAAGCATGAGAAAATAGTTTTCTCTCAAACATGGTTCATGATATCACAGCAGAAGGCTTTTTCACATGGTAAAATCACCTTAGAACACACCACAATTCCTAAAATGAGTATGGTACCATCAACAAATGATTTATAATGTAACTAAAGTCTTAAAACCTTCTAGTAACTGCAATGCTTTTTAATGAGGTGCTATCATGTATATTGGTCCCAAGATGGCTGCCAACACTTCTTGGATGAAGTACTGAAAGCCAATCAGATCTCACGATGAGATGTGTGGTTAGGCTCCGCCCAGATATATATGATTTTACTTTTGATTTTCTCAGGATGAAGTACTGAAAGCCAATCAGATCTCACGATGAGATGTGTGGTTAGGCTCCGCCCAGATATATATGATTTTACTTTTGATTTTCTCAGGAATTACTGAACAGATTGACACCATATATGCAAAAGGCACATGCCTGATCTGAGGACTACCTCTTTGCCAAGTAATTCTGTTCAGCCGTTCGGGCTGTACCTTCGACTAAAGTTCCTAAGGGAAAATGCATGGTGAAACGCGTTTTGGGACCCCCCTTTTTTCTCAGCCCGCGCTTGACGAATCACCCCGAGACCTTCAGGGTAGGAGCTGAGCGGAGCGCCCCATTAGTTTTGAAAATTTCACGAAGATAAGTCAACCGGCGCCAAAGTTATTCAAAATAGAATTTTCAGATTTCCTATGGGAACTCGGTCCTATTTATAACTATCTACTGGCGACTGCCAGTAGATAATTTATATATATATATATATATATATATATATTCACTGAAAAAACCATAGGTTTCACACATGTTATAGTTAGTGGAAATTTTACTGATAAAAAACCAATGAAATTCCCCCGTTATAGTTACTGTAGGCAACTATAACTCACGCGACCGCAATCCTCTGCTGATGCTAATACTGTATTTAGACACTTATTTGCCCATGTCTTCTTCCATTAAATTTTAGCTATACATATATTACAAATATTTTTTTTTCATAAAGACACATATGTCATCAGCAGAGGATTACGGTCGCGTGAGTTATAGTTGCCTACAGTAACTATAACGGGGGAATTTCATTGGTTTTTTATCAGTAAAATTTCCACTAACTATAACATGTGTGAAACCTATGGTTTTTTCAGTGAATTTGCAAGGTTTTTTAAATGCTAATTCCTAACTATAACGTGTGTGAAACCTATGGTTTTTTCAGTGAATATATATATATATATATATGCACGGTTTTTATCAACTTTAATAAGCCCTGTACATTTGGTGGCCTTCGGCCACCAAAAGCACAGGGGGTGGGGTCAATGTGGATAGTGTTTTTTTTATTTCAATTTTATAATTTCATGTTGCCAAAATTTAGTTTTTTTTACCTATTAATAAGCCCTGTACATTTGGTGGCCTTCGGCCACCAAAAGCACAGGGGGTGGGGTAAGTGTGGATAGTGTTTTTTTTATTTTTATTTTTTTACCGTACGCTTACGGTAAGCGTACGGTAAGCGTACCCCGCGAAATTGCCGAAAAAAAAATAAAACCGTTTTTGCTCTTGGGGGATGTTTGTGGACTCCCTCAACATGACTATGTGGGAGGGAGTTGTCAAAACAGCCCCGTAACATGTTTTTGGCCATCATGTTTGATAAACAACACTCAGTGCGAGAGACAAAATGGCGGCCGCCGCTTCCTGGTTTCGGCCGATTCGAATGTTTACTAAGATCTAAGAGCCAATCAGAATCGCGCTCGCGCACGCCACCGTACGCTTACCGTAAGCGTACGGTAAGCGTACCGTAAGCGGGCTCAGATATATATATTGATTTAAAGGCTATTTTCTCAGAATCTACTGAACAGATTTACACCAAACCTACAAAAGGCACTTCCTTGACCTAGGGACTACCTCTCTGCCAAATTTTGAGTAATTCTGTTCAGCCGTTCGGGCTGTAGCTCGTTCTAAAGGTCCTATGGAAAAATGCATGGGAAAAACGCGTTTTGGGACCCCCCTTTTATCTCAGCCCCCGCTTGACGGATCCCCCCGAGACTTTCAGGGTAGGAGCGGAGCGTAGCGCCCCACCTATTTTGAGAAATTCGCGAGGATTCGTCGACCGGCGCCAAAGTTATTCAAAATAGAATGTTGAGGTTTTCCTATGGAAACGTGGTCCTAACTATAACTACCTACTGGCGACCGCCAGTAGGTAATATATATATATATATATATATATTCACTGAATAAACCATAGGTTTCAGGGGTGTTATAGTTAGCTGGACATTTCACTCGTACAAAACCATTGAAATTCCTCCATTCTAGTTAGTTCTGCTAACTATCATTTGCGCGCCCGCAATCCACTGCTGATGATGTCACATATTACACCATTCATGACATGGTCAATGACATCTCTGTTGACATCATTGATGACATCTCAAATGACATCACTGATGACATCACTGATGACATCATCCAGTGAATGTGGTTTGGTTTGTTATTTAAATATGTATTATATATATAGCAATCTGCATTGATGAATGAGTGGCTATATAAATATCTGGATGGAGGATTTACTAGCAGTGTGATTGACTTTTTACTTGAATAATTTATAGTGTCTCACTAAATATATTGGATAGTGATTAAACTGTGTGAATATATCTCTCAATGGTACATGTCCAACAAACTAGAAAAATTAAAGGCAGTGTATGTGACAGTTGTATAAAAATAACTATACATACAACTCAGGGATTGTATGAGTGACTGTATGGATAACTGTATACTTGTAATAGTGATTTTATAACACACTAAGTATGAGTTACTATCCATATGAATAGATCAAGTGGTGTTTGTATAAGTGTGCAGCTGACTAAATGTAAGTATGATTCATTGTTTGGATAAGTGAGTAGGATGACTGCATAAGTGAATGAGATATGTGCTGGTGTGTAATGTCAATATAGGTGTATAAGTATATTTGATAAATGTAAATTGTAAATTTTTTTTTTTTTTTATTGATTTTCACAGCAGCAAGTAAAAGTTGACCGAACACAGTATTATCCATTAGGTTATACAAGAGCATAAATAGTCAATTAATAGATTAAGACAGTTTTTTTTAATACAACATAACAGGAAAATCAGGTTAATTACAAATTATATTTTAGCATTGTAACCAATCGTAGATTGGAGCCCATAATTTAGAGCCAAAATTCCTCTTTTTCGTCCCCTTTAAACGATACACAGCATTTTCTAGTTGATACACATTTAACAATTTAGTTTGCCATTGAGAAAATAAAGGGGGATCAGCATCAAGCCAGTGCGAGGTGATACAATATCTAAAAATAGACATTGATATGAAGAAAAAACCCTCTTCAGCACGTGTGTACAGCCGAACTGGATTAGATTGAATGCCAAGTATTACAAGATCAGCAGACAATACTAAGGGAATATTCGTTATTTGAATTAGAAACGCTTGAACTTCAGAAATAAATTGAAATAATTTAGGGCATAAGAAAAACATGTGAATAGAATTTGCACCTATACATCCACAACGATTACACTTGTCTCCAGTATTCCCTTTCCATTTTAGTAACTTGGCAGGAGTATAATATAAATCAAAAGTACTCATAAAGCTCTGACTCTTTAGTGATCCGTTAATTAATACTTGTTCAGACATTACTAAGGTATCCACTACGTCTATGTTTTCAATACCCATCTCTTTTTGCCATTTTGCATTATAAGATACAAGATTGTCTTCTAAGCCTTTAATCATTGCCTTATATATCACCCCAATTCTATTTTGTTTCAAACAGCATTCTAGTACCTCATGTTTCTTAATTTTGTTAGAATTCACAAAATTTTTTGAATTTAGGAAGCTGCGTATTTGAAGATATTTAAAAAAGTCTGCTTTAGGTACATTATACAATTGTTGAAGATGAGAGAATGTTAAAAATTGTTCATTTGGAAAAAGATCCCCAAGCTGACAGATATTACAGTTTTGCCAGCGCTGCATGATATAGTCCGAAAATATTGGTGGCAGCGATGGGTTGTCAAATAAGGGAGTATAAAAGTTAAAGTTACTATCTAAATGAAGTCTTCGCTTACATATTTTCCATAGTTGGAAGGCCGTTTCCATTATTTTAAACCTCGTCTTCTTGTAGTAGCTTGGTTCTAAAAAACGGACCAAGCATCTTTGTGCTTGACTACCAAGAATCATTGTGTAAATTGAAGGATATAAAAAGTCATCCAAAGGCATCCCCTCAAAAATTAAACTGCTCATTAGTCTAAGTGATATCGCCATGTAGTAAAAACGAAAGTTTGGGATTCCCCAACCACCTCGAAGCGGGGGTAAAGTACAACTAATGAAAGACTTCCTTGCTCTTTTATATCCCCATAAAAATCTAGACATTATCCTGTCTAATTTAATAAAAAAACTGGATGGGAAAAGTAATGGTATAGTCCGAAAAAAATAAAGAAATTTAGGAAAGAAAAGCATCTTAACGACATTAGCACGACCATACAAAGAAAGGTGTAAATTATCTAACCTCTCAAGAGACCTATTCGTAGAGACAAGTACGGGATCAAGATTAAGCCCGACAATATCTTCTACTTTAGGTGACAAAATCACGCCTAAGTACAGAGCCGTCTTAGATAATGGCAAACCAATTGGTGCGCCAGCAACTGAATGAATCAACTGTGTTTTTGAAATATTTAATTTATAACCAGAATAAGATCCAAATTCAGTAGCAGTTTCTATAATCTTAGGAAAAGCTCGATTAATGTCGGAGTTCATTATCGCGACATCATCGGCATAGGCCAGAATTTTATACTCAATTTGGTGGATCGTCACTAGGGGAATATTGCCATCTCGCAAAATTTTTTGTAAATATGGTTCTATATAGCAGGGGGGAGCAGGGACACCCCTGCCTTGTCCCCTTCGTTATTGCAAATGTTGTAGAGACATCCGAAGAAATTCGTATGCTTGCCTTAGGGTCAGTATATAAGGCTTTCAAGGCTGCTATATATCCACTTGGGAATCCCTTCCAGGTTAGGACAGACCAAAGAAATCCCCAGTCAACCCTATCGAACGCCTTTTCAGCGTCCAATAGTGCCACACCGACCGGGGATCTCGAAGCCTGGGCCCAGTCTAGGAGGGTAATGATTCTTCTTATATGGTCCGTTGTATCTCTATTTTTAATAAAGCCATGTTGAGTTTTTGTGACTAAATTAGGCATAAAATCTTTCAGTCGGTTTGCTAATATCTTGGAAAAAATCTTGCTATCAGAGGTTAGTGGGAAATTGGTCTGTACGACCCTAGATCCAGAGCATCTTTACCTTTTTTTTTAAATACAACAATAGTTGCTAATGACCATGAAGGAGGAGGTCTACCTAAAAAAGCTTCTTGGAAAATTTTTAATAATTCAAGTTTCAAAGTATTACGGAAGGTACGGTAAAATTCTAGAGGGATATGGTCCGGACCCATCGCTTTGCCAGTAGCCAGCCCCAGTATCGATTCCTCTACCTCTTCCCAAGTTATAGGAGCAGATAGTGCTGTACATTGTTCAATAGTGAGAGAAGAGGGACTATCTAAACTTAAAAAGTAATTAAACACATCATTCCTTATACTGGTACCATCATTCGACTTATTGTATAAGGATTGGTAAAAATCAAATTGTAAATTGATACTTGTATAGCGCACTACTCACCCGCAAGGGTCTCAAGGCGCTTGTACGAATACCGCTGTGGAACCCATCCTGGCTTTCCCTGTGAGGCGTCCACTCCTGGGCAC
The DNA here is from genome assembly GCF_964204655.1 of Triturus cristatus. Taxonomy (NCBI): domain Eukaryota; kingdom Metazoa; phylum Chordata; class Amphibia; order Caudata; family Salamandridae; genus Triturus; species Triturus cristatus. Next base: position 25,819,228 of record NC_140593.1, on the reverse strand, counting down.
CCCCAAGGTGGAGGCCAGGCATCCTTAGCGTTGTGGGGGCCGTTGTGGAGATTAAGCAAGCTATTGCCCAGAGTTGCAGAGTGGGACTCCATGATTGGAATGGCACCGAGGCGAGAATTATCAGGTCCGTGGACTTTTTGAGCCCAAGACCCACCGAGGCGGGGAATTGAACCCTGGTCCCAGGCTAGACCTCTGCATCAGGGTCTGCCGCTCTAATCATTGAGCCACACTTCTCCTGTTCTATTGATCATTGACAGCATGTATGAGTAAATCTATTGGTAAGTGATTAGATGTGTGTGTAGATCTAGGAATCACTGAGTGGGTTTTTAGAAACTTGTATTGGTGAGTCAATGGATTCAAATATGGTACTCTGTATTTTACAGTGAGTGATGAAAGGTTATACTAGTGTATGATTAGGTGTATCTGATTGTCATGTGGATGATGTCATCAGTGATGTCATTTGAGATGTCATCAGTGATGTCATCAGTGATGTCACTGACCATGTCACGAATGATGTAATATGTGACATCATCAGCAGTGGATTGCGGGTGCGCAAGTTATAGTTAACAGAACTAACTATAACGGAGGAATTTCAATGGTTTTGTATAAGTGAAATGTCCAGCTAACTATAACACCCCTGAAACCTATGGTTTTTTTCAGTGAATTTCTAAGGTTTTTTAAATGCTAATTCTTAACTATAACGTTCATGAAACCTATGGTTTTTTCAGTGAAATTCAAAGGTTTTTTAAATGCTAATTTGTAACTATAGCGTGCCTGAAACCTATGTTTTTTTCAGTTAATTTCTAAGGTGTTTTAGATGCTAGTTTGTAACTACGCCCACAGAGGTAGGACATGTGAAGAAAGAAGAAAAAACATGAAGAAAGAAGAAAAAGAAATGCAGAAAGAAGCAAAAGAAGTCCACAAAGACGAAGAAAAGTGCAGGAAAAAGGAAGACATGCAGAAAGAACAAACAGAGGAGCAGAAAGAGGCCTAATTGCAAATCATCCTGTACCCTCAACTTTTTCAGATGGGTACTGGTGGCCACTTCTGACCCCGAGGACCCCATCCCCTGGGGCCTGGCCACCTCCGTTGGGGACCGTGGGGGGGTCCCCAATCCCCCCATGGTCCCAGCCGGCTCCCTGCCTCCTGCGGGAGCCGGCATTGCTTTTCCACATGGGGAGCAGCTAACATGCTGCTTCCCATGTGGAAAAGCAATCTGCTTTGCTTCATTGAAGCGAGAGCAGATTTCCCTGCAGGAAACTACAGTGTCCCTGGGTGGGCACCCCGGGACACTGCAGGAGCCGGCCCTGGGGGGTGGTGGTCCCCAGGGCCACAACAAAGCTCCAGGAGGGGGGCCGCGCGGCCCCCCTCTCACTTAATTTAAAGCCCCGGGGGGTGGTTGTCCCCGGGGCTTGAAGGTCCATAACGGACCCCCTATGTTAAATATTTAGTGCGCAGGGGAGGTGGTGGTCCCTGGGGCTGCAGGGGGGGGCAGTGAGCCTCCCGCATATATTATCACAAAGCCCTGGGGGGTGGCGGTCCCCGTGGCTTGGGGGGCCTTTGAGCCCCCCACCTATGAATATTAAAATCCCAGGGGGTGGTGGTCCCCGGGGCTGGGGGTGAGCTGAGAGCCCCCCCATAATTCACTAAAGCCCCGGGGGTGGCGGTTTCCAGGGCTGGGGGACCCTCTAGGCCCCCCATTCAAATATGCATATTGCCCCCGGAACTTGGCCCCCTTGGGGGCTTATTAAAAATGAAGCGCGGAAGTCCGCGCTTTGTTTTTTTTTTTTCACTGCAGGATGCGCGCATCCTAAGCGCATCCCGCAATTTTTAAAAATTGGCCTTGAGGGTCCTTGTGGGACCCCCTGAGCAGGCCTAGGGGGTCAGGGTGTTTCTACCCTGCCACCTTTTTGTGTTTTTTGCATTTTTTTCACTGATTTCTTGTACCTCGGTTACTGAGGCACAAGATGGCTGCCAACACTGCCTGGTTTGAAGTGTTGACAGCCAATTAGCATACAGCTCGTGCTCGGGAGGATTCGTGGCCCTAGATATATCTATCTTTTTACTTTTTAATATCTCAGGAACTACTGAACAGATTCACACCATTTAACCAAAAGGCACGAGTGTGAACCAAGGGCTGCCTCTTTGCCAAATTCGGTGTAATTCCGTTCAGCAGTTCGGGCTGTAGCTGCGACTAACTGTCCCTATGGAAAATTGCATGGGGAAAACACGTTTTGGGACCCCCCTTTTTTCTCAGCCCCCGCTTGACGAATCACCCCGAGTCTTTCAGGATAGTAGCGGACCAGAGAGGGCCACGAATTTTGAAAGGTTTGCGAAGATTCGTCAACCAGCTCCAAAGATATTCCAAATAGAATGTTGCGGATTTCCTATCGATAATAGGTCCTAACTATAACTACCTACTGGCGACCACCAGTAGGTAATATATATATATATATGTATATACCAACCAGGCACTCCTATGAAAAGAGTGTGACACTGCTCCAGGGGTCATAAAAGAACACCTTTATTGTCTTGCAAGCTACTGTCATTAAAGTGTCTCTGGAAACGCAGAGCAGATGCGTTTCCACCTCAATGGCTTCATCAGTGCCCATTCCAGATTGTTTCTTTGCTATTCGGGGGGTTCTTTTAGAAGTTGTTCCACCTGTGACCACACCCCGACACATGGTTACTGGACCTCCTACGCCTCACAGGTGCAAGGCACTTGGCGCTCCTCATCCACACTGCTGCATTCTGGTTAGCGTAGGCTTCGTAAGAGCTCATACAATGACGGGGTCTCTTATAATACCAAGTCATGTCCCAAACTGTGTTGGCCTGGATCCACATGCCGCCGCAGCCCTGGGGATGGTAAAGCCATCCTGTGTCCCCCTTGTCAGGCAAACAAATTTGCTTCCTCTCTCCCCATACTGGTGATAAACTCCACGTGGAAATCAAATGCCGGGGGGCGATGCGTTGCAGTCTCATGTGAACACCAAAAGTGCAGGTAAGCCGCGTAGCACCATACCGGGAGGGCGTGTCACTTAGCCAGCACCTGCAGCTGGCACAAATATATTTAACAATAGAAATATAGGATTTTTCGATTTAGTTTAGATAATCTCTTCCTTTAATACACATATTAAAGTTATATATATATATATATATTACCTACTGGCGGTCGCCAGTAGGTAGTTATAGTTAGGACCACGTTTCCATAGGAAATCCGCAACATTCTATTTTGAATAACTTTGGCGCCGGTCGACAAATCCTCGCGAATTTTTCAAAATAGGTGGGGCGCTACGCTCCGCTCCTACCCTGAAAGTCTCGGGGGGATTCGTCAAGCGGGGGCTGAGATAAAAGGGGGGTCCCAAAATGCGTTTTTCCCATGCATTTTTCCATAGGACCTTTAGACAGGGCTACAGCCCGAACGGCTGAACAGAATTACTAGAAATTTGGCAGAGAGGTAGTCCTCAGGTCAAGGAAGTGCCTTTTGTAGGTTTGGTGTAAATCTGTTCAGTAGATTCTGAGAAAATAGCCTTTAAATCAATATATATATCTGAGCCAGCTTACGGTGCGCTTACGGTACGCTTACCGTATGCGCACGGTGGCGTGCGCGAGCGCGATTCTGATTGGCTCTTAGATCTTAGTAAACATTCGAATCGGCCGAAACCAGGAAGCGGCGGCCGCCATTTTCTCTCTCGCACTGAGAGTGATTTTTAAAATTTAAATCCCAAAAACATGTAAAGGGGCTGTTTAGACAGCTCCCACACACATAGGCATGTTGAGGGAGTCCCCAAAGATCCCCCAAGGCCAAAAACGGAATTTTTATTTTTTCGGTAATTTTGCCGATTACGCTTACCGTACGCGTACGGTAAAAAATTATTAATAAAAAAAAATCATCCACACTCTCTCCACCCCGTGTGCAATTGGTGGCCGAAGGCCACCAATTGTGCATTGCTTATCATAATTGAGATAAACAAAAATATTTAAAAAAAATAAATAAAAAAAAAAATTATCCACACTCTCCACCCCGTGTGCAAATGGTGCCCGAAGGGCACCATTTGTGCATGGCTTATAAAATATCCGAAAAATTAAAATATTACCTTTCAAAACGAAGTGCATCATATGTCCTCCATGTGCGCACGGTGCGCGAAGCGCATCGTGCGTACATGGCCCATCTAGCGTAACGTGGGCACGCGGTGCGCGTAGCGCACCGCGTGCCCACCGTGCGTGCATGGCACTAACTGCGTAAAGTGGGCGCGCACGGTGCGCGAAGCGCACCGTGCGCGCACAGAACGAACTGCGTTAAGTGGGCGCGCACGCCACGAACGGCGTAAAGTAACTTAGCATTTAAAAAAACGTACAAATTCACTGAAAAAACCATAGGATTCACACACGTTATAGTTAGGAATTAGCATTTAAAAAACCTTGCAAATTCACTGAAAAAACCATAGGTTTCACACATGTTATAGTTAGCGGAAATTTTACTGATAAAAAACCAATGAAATTCCCCCGTTATAGTTACTGCAGGCAACTATAACTCACGCGACCGCAATCTTCTGCTGATGACATATGTGTCTTTATGAAAAAAAAATATTTGTAATATATGTATAGCTAAAAATGTATGGAAGAAGACATGGGCAAAAAAGTGTCTAAATACAGTATTAGCATCAGCAGAGGATTGCGGTCGCGTGAGTTATAGTTGCCTGCAGTAACTATAACGGGGGAATTTCATTGGTTTTTTATCAGTAAAATTTCCGCTAACTATAACATGTGTGAAACCTATGGTTTTTTCAGTGAATATATATATATATATATGTTTTCCTTCTTGAAACAAAAACAGAACTGTTTTTGTAACACAATAAAATTTCTTATTGTGCTGTCCATTGGTGTGCCGCTGAATCTTTATCTGGGAATTCTCGGATTTTGTTTCAAGAAGGAAAATGTAATTAGCAGAGCTGCGACCGCTGCTGGCACCGACGTCGAGAGGAGGTAGAGCGGTGATTTCGCAACACCTATTTGGAACATATATATATATATATATATATATATATATATATATATATCCAGCAAAAACTTCAATTCCAAGGAAAGAAGAATGCCGGACCTCAGACTTCAGAAAAAGGCACTTTATTCAGCACAATAACAGCTTGCTTCCTTCCCTTACGCGTTTCAGCTACTGTGGTAGCCTTGTTCACAGGTGAGCCATCATCTCTGAGTTTGCGGCATAACAACGTGATTTATACACCCAGTCAGAAGGTGCATTATGGGAGTTGTATGAAGTCAAGACTACAGAGACACTTAATGAGTCTGATTGGGCGTATAAAAACCGTTGTTATGCCGAGCCGCATTCCTGCCTGGAGAAGGAGGAATAAACACGACCCATCTGCAAGGAGGGAGCCTAGCCTTACTGTCTCTCTTTGTGAGATTGCAAAGCTCACTTCAGTAAAAAGCCCATAGCCCTCATGTAAGGACTCTACAGTAAATGAAGAAATAGATGCCACATTGGCTCTTGGGGATGGGCAACCTATGTCACAAATCAGTCCCTGCTCCGGACTTTAGATATCAGATAAAACAAGATGTGCTGGTCGTCCTGACACTGAAGGCCTCACTGAAGGCCTCACTTCCAGACTCCCCGGTTGCACAGCAACCCCTCCCCACGTCATGCTCAAGTCGAGCACAAGTAAGGCAAAGTTCCAGTACAATTCCAGCAGATCACGCAACCCCCTCCAGGTATCCACCCACCTATGACAATTACCTATTATCATCAAGTGGACGCCCACATGGACGCCCACCTTCACGCCTACCTACACACCCACATGCTCTTATCTCATTCTCTCTCGCTCTTTTGCTTACGTAAATTATAGAAATGTATATATACTGTACTCTGTGAATAATGTTTTGAGAATACTTTTGAGACCCTTCCAGATCCCTTGTGGTGATGGTAATATTCTCCCTATGACTCGAGTTATTGGAATAAAGCCCTTTTGAACCTGATACCACAGACTCAGCCTCTTGCTTTATGCATGATCGTATTTATATCTAGAAATTCCGAGTGCGTAATACTTTATTTACGACAAATCACTGAAAAAACAATAGGTTTCAGGCACGTTATAGTTAGAAATTAGCATTTAAAAAACCTTTGAAATTCACTGAAAAAACCATAGGTTTCAGGCATGTTATAGTTGGAAATTAGTATTTAAAAAACCTTAGAAATTCATTGAAAAGCCCACAGGTTTCAAGGACATTATAGTTAGTAGGACATTTCACTTGTACAAAACCAGAGAAATTTGTCTGTTATAGTTAGTAGGTCTAACTATAACTCGCGCCCATGTGATAATCTGAAGCACCCCCTCACACCTTAATATAAACTTTGATACACCCACTCTAAAATAGAGACTACCATGTTCAAAATCATAGACACAACAATACCACTTACTACATACTCACTTACTCATTCCTAAGTCTACACACACATCCACTCATTTACCTATACAGTAACTCATACAAGCAGTCACTGATCAATACAGCAGTATCATATGCACACATACACCTATATATACACTCAAGCACCGCCACTCATCCATAGACTTACTCACACACCTACTCAGTCATGCAAAGAATCAATCATACCCATTTACTCACCTATACAGTTAAACACAGACCACCTCACTTATTTATACAAATACTAACACATACTTACTCTCTTATACAATCACTGATACAACCACACACTCAACCATACAGCCACTCTCACAATCTTTCACTTTCACATATATTCATTTATATATATATTTGCAGTGGAAGGGAAGTTAAAATACAGATCATATAGGAAATCCACAGCAATTAATTCAATTTTGGCATGCAAATTCAGGCCACTTAAAAAAGCAAACAGATAATGTACCTTTCTGGGATATCTTGCTTTCAAACCAAAATTGCAGTGATTCCAAAGAGTATGTTAAAATAGCAAGAGATATCTACGAGTGATTTCGAAAATGGGGCTATGATGTGGGAGTAATCAAGAAAGCAAAAACGCGACAACAGAATATCCTAAGAGAGGTACTTCTCAAAGATAATTTAAAAAAACAACCCAGAATAAGAACACCGTATAATTTATAACCACTTATAGTGAAGGAAACAGAAGGGTTTATAAGACTCTCAAAAAACACTGGTATAACCTTGACATGGATCTCACAAATGTTTGCCTCCTAATCTGGTAGTGGTTTAGAGAAAAGAGCCCACTTTGAGAACATTTCTAAGACACTGTTCTTTATGAAGGTAGTATAAAAGAGAAAGAAGAAGAATAGTGAAGACTGGAAATGCCTCCTAAAGGCTCATACAGATGCAGTAAATGTATCTGCTATAAACATGTAGCAGATTAAAAAAAGACCTTTTCAGACAGTGAGGGAATAATGACTTTGTGTGTATGCTTTGACTTGCATTTGTAGCAAAATATACATAGATTGCACAATGAGGAGACTCAAAACTAAATGGATGGAACATTTACGGGCAAACAAAAATTGTGACACAAAATATCCCATAGCCATAAGCTTTAGAGACAATCATAAGTAGACAGAATTAGATGGTATCCTTTTCATAGGTATAGAACACATAACTTTAGACAGGAGTGAAGGTGACCTAGACTAGAAACTAAGAGCACAGGAACCATTTGGATAAACAAGCTACAGGGTGTACAAAATGATCTGAATGTAGACGGTGAACTGTACATGCTGATTTAATGGAATACAAAAGAAGTCTACATTAGGACAGGCACATGTGTATTAGTATATACTTGGCAGTTTCCACTGAGAGTATCTGGATAAATACACAACTTCTGAGAGAACAGATGTTACAAAAAAAGACTACATTCAGTCATTCTTTTAATGAAATATGACATTTAGAGTAATGAGGAGTTGAACCAAGTTAATCATTCCTTTCGTGAAAAGAGTAAGGGGAATCCACAGGACTAAGACCGACTCATAGGGACTGGAGGATAAAAGGTCACATCACTAGTGACTATCACAGCACACAGTAGTTTCTTGAAACTGTGATTTAATAGTCATGCATTTTGGAAGAATTATAATATTTACAAACTACTGTGTAGTTCAATTGGTTAGCCAAACGTCTATGTACACAATTAAACCATTCACAATGGAAGACTACCATGAAGACAACCTTTGAGACAATGAGGAATTCGCTGAGTGTTAGAAGTTAGCTTGATATATGCTGTCCACTAGTTATAGTGAGCACCTTGTATTAGTCCAAACAACCCCTTAATGGTTATACGTTAAATACAACCTTTATTGAAAGCTATTCTAGTGGTGGCTATGGAGAGCAGCCTTCAGGCTAAGTTTTGAAGGAATGTAAAGCAGCTTGTTTTACCAGTCTATAATCTCTTGAGTCACTAAATGAAATATATCCACACCAGGTATATATATAAAATATATGTATTTATTACTAAACACACCCACCTCGTCTCTTTATGAGACTAGAGGTCAAAACACATAAGTTACACTTCAATAATCACAGTAAAATATCACAAATACACGTCAGGACCTAGGGGCGAGGCAAACCTTCTACTAAAATAGTGGTATAAGTACCACTACTTAACTAGACATGAGGCCTAGAGACTGTAAAATCGCTGGGATCCCAAGGAACCACCCAAGGTAGTTACACAGGGCAAGTTCAGCAGCACGTTCTCCACGTCGCTTTTTGTGCAGATCTATATTTCTGACGAACTACTGTAAGGTTCTTTTGTTTAGTTTCATTTTCTTAATCTTTTCCTTTTCACTCACACGGAGTGGCTTATATTGGTTTAGTTTGTTTTCTTTAGGGTGTAGGTTCTATGTAGGCTTTTTCACTAATATTCCATCACCTCATTGATCTAGTTCTTCACATTCTATTATTCTTTCCACAATTGATACCCTATTGGTGTGGTGTAGGACAATGTACAGGTGCGCTATCTTCACTCTGGTCATTAATAGATGTATCTATCCAGTACTGCATCAACTTTTAGGATTTGTTTCATTATTATGCAGTCAATTGTTGCTATATGGTTTTTCCTTTTTCTCATTCCTTCTCATACAGGCCCCTGAAGAAGGGATTATGTGAAAATCCCGAAATGCATTGGGCTTCTACAACCTCAATCGTCATTGTTTAGCAACAGTACCAATGTTATATTGTTGACATTGAGAGACAATTGTTGATTTGCAATAAGTTTTTTACAGTACAATTGGTTCTGTTTTTTGTATCAATTTTGTTTATTTGTGATGTTCTCAGAATAACAAAACTCATGAAGTAAATGAGATCATATTACTAATATGAACAATAGTATTGTTTTCTATTGGTTGATTTCAACAAATAATTCTGTTTAACTGTATGTTTAATGGATTACATCCATAAATCATTTCTCAGCTGTGCATCCGGTATACAGATGCAGCGCATCTGCCTATTCCAGTTACACAGGGCACCCACGGGCCGTGTGCAGTGTGTGAACACAGCCGCAAGCAACCTTTAGCTTCTATGGGGAAAGTCGCGGTTAGATTTTTAAAGATGAGGGACACTTAGAAATGAGTCAGGACCAAACCCTTTTGGACTTAGGAAGTTCTAGGTCTAACACCCATGGGAGCACTGGAGTACTTGTGTTACCTCACCCAGGGAAGCCGGGTGCATAGGTGTCTTTTGGTGTCGGGTCGCGTCGTTGATTTCAATGGGAGCTGGTGAAGAAGTGCTGCTGTCGTGAAGATGCGAAGTGTCCGAAGAGATCCAAGCCTGGATCGAAGAGGAGAAGAACCTGAGAGCAGACGGGACAAAGTCTGGGTCACTAGCCAGTGAGCAGGAAGGCGATGGACAGATGCCCACAGATGTCGGGTGATTTCAGGTGAAGAAGGTAAAGCTTGACTCTTCAGCCACGAGTACCAGGAGGTATCGAGGACAACCAGGAGCTGGATTCGAGCTGTTTCATGAACGATATCGAGTGCTGCAGCATTGGTGCCCGGATTGAACACAACAAACCTTGGCAACAGCAAACCACGCAAAAACAGAAGAAATGCGTTGGTGCAGACCAGCAAGGTCTGAGGGACTCACCACTTGGTGGGGAGTTGGGGCACATCTGGAGCAACCAGGGAAGTCCAAGGAAAATCAAAGTTACCCCCTCAGGGACCCACCAGTCAACGGACCAGGGATCGCGTTGGGACCTCGAGACTAAACACAAAATGGCAGCCCACGGGTCACTCGGAATGACCAGGCTGACAAGCTCAGTGCTTGAGGTGGGAGTTACAAGACAACCCAAGCACGGCTTCAAGAGACGTCGAGAAGTCAATGCACTTGCAGAAATGCACGGTGACCAGGAGTTCCGGTGCCACACTACTCATGAGGGCTGCGGTTCTCAGCTTTTTTGGGGACTCGGGTCAGCCTCTGAGATGTCAGGAAATCCTCTTCCTGGGCTGCAAAATACTTTGGAGTCCAGCGGGAGCTTCAATTATGCAGACTGGCAAAATGCTTCGTTGGTGCCTGCCAAGCAGAGGAGTCACTCCTTGACCCCAAGGGAGATTTCTTCAGTCCTCTAGTCTTTATCAGACTATCGAAGGTCAAGGATTTGGCTTCAGAGTTTCGTCCAGGATAATCTAAAGTTCTGGTTACAGAGGTTTCTTACTTATACCCAAGGAAGGGGTTGGACAATCTCTGGGGACCCACCTATGGTAGGTTTTGGAAAGAGGGGTAGTGACACCCATTTCCTTTGTCCAGTTTGGCGCCAGAGCAGGGGCTGGAAGCCTCTGAACCAGTTTGAGCTGGACTATGCACAGGGACACCAAATGTTTCCCCAGTGCAGGACTTCAAAGCACAGCCCCATTGCACATAAGCCTGTCTGGGAGGTGGTTACACCTCCCTGTGACAGGAAACCTATTGTCTAGGCCTCTCTTGCCGGAGTTCGGTCAGCAGCAGGAGGCCAGACCCATGTCTGTGGCTGCAGTATCCATTTTGTGATGCCAGGGCTCTATTAGGTTTCTACCGGGTAGACCATTACATTCATGTCTCTCCCTCTAGAAGGGTGGGATCATACTCCCCCACCAGTTACTGGAGTGGGGGTATGATTCCAAGGTGTTTGACACCAAACACAACATCTTTCTGTGCAGCCATTCCAAAGTTAGCATTTACCGTTTGGTTATAATGCACTTTAGAATATATGGTCAGGCTGCACTACAAACAGCATCAGAGAAGGGTCTCTGAATGCTGCAGAGGGGCTCTGCTCATGCCTGGGCACCCTCTCACATATAACCAAGCACCCTGCCTTCAGAGTTGATAAGGCCTGCCATAGGGGTGACTGATAGGTTTCTATGTGCAGTACATGGTGAGATTTAGGGAACCTATATCTCAGTAAGGGGTGCATGCAGCACCTCACTCAGGCTGTAGTAGCAGACTTGTGGTGTCCTTTTGGGTGGCTTATCAGGGGTGGAATAATACATATACTCCGAAGTATTTGCAGCCCAGGAAGAGGATTTCCAGACGTCTCAGAGGCCAACCCGAGTCCCCAGATAAGCTGAGACCCGCAACCCTAGTGGGTAGCGGGACCAATAACTCCTGTTCACTGTGCATTTCTGCAAGTGCATTGACTTCTCGACGTCTCTTGAAAGTCATGCTTGGGCTGTCTTGTAGCCCCCACCTCAAGCACTGATCCACTGAAGATTGTCGGCCTGGTTATTCCGAGTGACCAGTGAGCTGCCATTTTGTGTTTTGTCTCAAGGTCCCTTCGTGATCCATGGTCTGTTTACTGGTGGGTCCCTGAGGGGGTAACTTTGAATTTCCTTGGGCTGTCCTGGTTGCCCCAGATATGCCCTGACTTTCCACCAAGAGATGAGTCCCTCAGACCTTGTTGGTCTGTACTGAAGCATTTCGTCTCTTTCTGCGTGGGTTGCTGTTGCCAAGGCTTGTTGTGTCCTAGCCGGTCAACCATGCTGCAGCACTCGACATCCTTTGTGGTACAGCTCAAATCCAGCTCCTGGTCATCCTTGACACCTCCTGGTCCTCATGGCTGTTAAGTCAAGCTTCACCTTCTTCACCTGAAATCACCCGACATCGGTGGGTATCTGTCCATCGCCTTCCTGGTCACTGGCTAGTGACCCAGACTCTGTCCCCTCTGTTTTCAGTTTCTTCTCCTCTCTGATCCAGGCTTGGATCTCTTCGGACACTTCGCATCTTCATGGCAGCAGCACTTCTTTGCCAGCTCCCATTGAAATCGGCGATGTGACACGACACCAAAAAACACCTATGCACCCGGCTTCCCTGGGTGAGGTAACATGAGAACTCCAGTGCTTCCTTTGTTGTTAGCTCTAGAACTTCCTAAGTTCAAAAGGGTTTGGTCCTGACTCATTTCTAAGTGTCTCTAATCTTTAAAAATCTAACTGCGACTTTCCCCATAGAAGCTAACGGGAGCTTGCGGCTGTGTTCACACACTGCACACGGCCCCCGTGGGTCCCCTGTGTCACTACCTTGGGTGGTTCCTTGGGGTCCCAGTGATTCTACAGGCTCTAGGCTTTGTGTCTAGTTAAGTCGTGGTTCTTATACCACTATTTTAGTATATGGTTTAGCTCGCCCCTAGGGCCTGACGTGTATTTGTGCTATTTTACTGTGATTATTGAAGTGTAACTTATGTGTTTTGACCTCTAGTCTCATAAAGAGACTATGAGGGTGTGTTTAGTAATAAATACATATATTTTATATATATACCTGGTGTGGATATCTTTCATTTAGTGACACAAGAGATTGTAGACTGGTAAAACAAGCTGCTTTACATTCTTTGAAATAATAGATGTACAGAAGGAAGCAAAAGAAGTAGAGATATAGGCAAGAGAAGTACAGAAAGAGATAAGATAGGTGCAGAAAGAGGTAAGAGAGGTGCAGTAAGAGGCAAGAGAATTGCTCAAAGAAGCAACAGTGGTGCAGAAGGAAAGAAGAGAAGTAAGGAAATAGGCAAGAGTGGTGCAGAAAGAGGCAACAGAGGGGTTAAAAAAAGGCTAAAGAGGTGCAGAAAGAGGCAAGAGAGGTGTATAAACATGTAAGAGAAGTTCAGAAAGAGGCAAAAGAAGTGCTGAAAGAAACAAAAGAGGTGTCGGAAGAACAAAGAGAATTGATGAAAGATACAAGAGAGTGTCAGAAAGAAACAAGAGAGTTGAAGAAAAAGCAAGAGATGTGCAGAAAGAGGTAAGTTATGTGCAGACAAAGGCAAGAGAGATGCCGAAAGAGGCAAGTGAGGTGCAGAAACAGGCAAGAGGGGTAAAGAAAGAGGCAAGAGAATTGCAGAAAGAGGGAAGAGGGGTGCTGAAAGAGGCAGGAGAGGTGCAGAAAGAGGAAAGCGGGGTGCAGAAAGAGGCAAAGGAGGTGCAGAAAGGGGGAAGAGGGGTGCAGATATAGGCAAGTGAGGTTCAGAAAGAGGCAAGAGGGTTACAGAAAGAGGCAATAGAAATACAGAACAAAGCAACAGAGGTGCAGAAAGAGGGCAGAGAACTGCAGAAAGAGGCAAGAGAGTAGTAGAAACAGGCAAGATAGGTGCAGAAAGAAGGAAACAGGGTGCGGAAAGAGCAAGAACGGTATAGAAAGAGGGATACAGAAAGAGGCAAGAAGGTTGCAGAAAGAAGCAAGAGAGTTACAGCAAGAGACAAGATAAGTGCAGGAAGAGGCAAAAGAGGCACAGAAAGAGGGAAGAGTGGTGCAGAAAGATGCTAGAGGGAGGCAGAAAGAAGCAAGAGAGGTACAGACAGAAGCAAGAAATGTCCAAAAGAAGCAAAAGAGCTGCAGAAAGTGGCATAAGGGATGCAGAAAGAAGCAAGAAAGGTACAGAAAGAGGCTAGAGAAGTGCAGAAAAAGGCAATAGAGATGCAGAAAGAAGCAAAAGAGGTACAAACAGGGAAGAGAGGAATAGAAAGAGGCAAAAGAGGTAAATAAGGAAGCAAGAGAAGTGGAGAAAGAGGCAAGAGAAATGCAGAAAGAGTCAATAGAGGTGCAGAAAGAGGAAAGAGACATGCAGAAGGAGGAAAGAGAAGTGCTGAAAGAAGCAACAGAGGTGCAGAAAGAAGGAAGAGAAGTGATGAAAGAGGGAAGAGCGGTGCAGAAAGAGGCAATAGGGTTGCAGAAAGATGCAAGAGAGGTGCAGAAAGAGGCATGAGAGGTTCAGAAAGATGCAAGTGAGATGCAGAAACATGCAAGAGGGGTACAGAAACAGGCAAGAGAAGTAATGAAAGAAGCAGACGAGGTGCTGAAGAACCAAGAGAAATGATGAAAGAGACAAGAGAGGGAACAGGGGTAGAGAAACAGGCAGGAGAGGTGCAGAAAGAAGGGAGTGAGGTGCAGAAAGAGGCAAGCAAGATGCAGAAAGAGGGGTGCAGAAAGAGGCAAGTGAGGTTCAGAAAGAGGCAAGAGGGATACAGAAAGAGACAATAGAATTACAGAAAGAAGCAACAGAGGTGCAGAAGGAGGCCATAGAACTGCAGAAAGAGGCAAAAGAGTAGTAGAAACAGGCAAAATAGGTACAGAAAGAAGGGACCGGGGTGCAGAAAGAGGCAGAAGTGATGCAGAAAGAGGGATACAAAAACAGGCAAGAAGGTTGCAGAAGGAAGCAAGAGAGGTATAGCAAGAGACAACAGAAGTACAGAAAGAGGCAAGAGAGGTACAGAAAGAGTGAAGAGGGGTACAAAAGATGCTAGAGGGATGCAGAAAGACATAAGAGAGTTACAGACAGAAGCAAGAAAAGTCCAAAAGAAGCAAGAGGGCTGCAGAAAGTGGCAAGAGGGTTGCAGAAAGAAGCAAGAGAGGTTTAGAAAGAGGCAAGCAAAGTGCAGAAAAAGGCAAGAGAGGTACAGACAGGGAAGAGAGTTACAGAAAGAGGCAAGAAAGGTTCATAAGGAAGCAAGAGAAGTGCAGGAAGAGGCAAGAGAAATGCAGAAAGAGTCAAGAGAGGAGCAGAAAGAGGCAAGAAACATGCAGCAGTGGGCAAGAGAAGTGCTGAAAGAAGCAACAGAGGTGCAGATAGAAGGAAGAGAAGTGATGAAAGAGGCAAGAGCAGTGCAGAAAGAGAAGTGATGAAAGAGACTATAGAGTTGCAGAAAGAAGCAATAAAGGTGCGGAAAAAAACAAGAGAAATACAGAACGATGTAAGTCAGGTGCAGAAAGAGGCAAGAGAGGCTAAGAAATAGGCAAGTGAGGTGCAGAAACAGGAAATACGGGTACAGAAAGAGGCAAGAGAAGTGCAGAAAGAAGCAGCAGAGGTGCAGAAAGAAGCAATAGAACTGCAGAAAGAGGCAAGAGAGTTGCAGACACAGGCATGATCAGTGGATCAGGGGTGCAGAAAGAGGCAGGAGAGGTGCAGAAAGTGAGAAGAGGGATGCGGAAAGAGGCAAGTGAGGTGCAGGAAGTATGCAGAAAGAGGCAAGAGAACTGCAGAAAAGGGCACAAGAGTTGCAGAAACAGGTTAAGATAGGTGCAGAAAGAAGGAACTGTGTTGCAGAAAGAGGGAAGAGCAGTGCATAAAGAGGGAAGAGGGGTGCAAAAAGATGAAAGAGGATTGCAGAAAGAAACAATGGAGGTTCAGAAAGAAGCAAGAGAAGTGCAGAAAGAACCAACATAAGTGCAGAAAGAGGCAAGAGTGGTTCAGAAAGAGGCAAGAGAAGTGCAGAAAGAAGCAATAGAGGTACAGAAAGAGGCAATATAACTGCAGAAAGAAGCACACGCGTTGCAGACACAGGCATGATCTGGGGAACGGGTACAGAAAGAGGCAGGAGAGGTGCAGAAAGAGGGAAGAGTGGTGCAGGAAGAGGCAAGTGAGGTGCAGAAAGATGGAACAATGGTGCAGAAAGAGGCTGGTGAGGTGCAGAAACAAGAAAGAGGGGTATGGAAAGAGGCAATAGAAGTAATGAAAAAAGCAACAGAGGTGCACAAGGAGGCAAGAGAACTGCAGAAAAAGGCAAGAGAGTTGCAGAAACAGGCAAGATAAGTACAGAAAGAAAGAACTGGGGTGCGGAAAGAGGCAAGAGCAGTGCATAAAGAGGGAAGAGGGGTACAGGAAGAGGAAAGAGTGGTGCAGAAAGAAACAACAGAGGAGCAGAAAGAAGCAAGAGAAGTGCAGAAAGAACCAAAATAAGTGCAGAAAGAGGCAACAGAATTGCTGAAAGAAGCAATAGAGGTGCAGAAACAGGAAAGAGAAGGACATGGAGAGGTAAGTATGTATGTATGTATGTGAGTTCTTATATAGCGCTCGACTTACCCTTGGGCATCTCGGCGCTTGCATTGGGAACCCGTCCTGGCTTTTTCCCTGTGAGATAACCCGTACTGGGCATCCCCAAGGTGAAAGCCAGGCATCCCGCCGCAGGGGGGGGGGCCGTAGTGGAGATTAAGCAAGCTATTGCCCAGAGTTGCAGAGTGTGAACCCATGATTTGAGTAGGCACCAAAGTGAGAATTATCGAGTCCGTGGACACTTGGGTTCAGACCCTGCCGCGTCGGGAATTGAACCCTGGTCCCGGGTCTGACCTCTGCGTCAGGGTATGCTTCCTCTAACCAGTGAGCCACACTTCTCCACAGTGAGGTGAGGTGTATAACAAGTAGGGATGGGCGGCAAATTCCGTTCCACTTACGGAATTTGCATCATTTTGGCATTTTTGCATTCTGCACAGAACGCAAAAATGTTGAAACAGTGAATCAGTCCAAACAACCCCTTATGGTGATAAGTTAAAGACAACCTTTACTGAAAGCTGTCCTAGTGGGAGCTATGGAGAGCAGCCTTCAGGCTAAGTCTTGAAGGAATGTAAATCAGCTTGTTTTACCAGTCTATAATCTCTTGAATGACCAAATGAAAGGACAACCATACCAGGTATATATTTAAAATATAGGTATTTAA
This sequence comes from Triturus cristatus, assembly GCF_964204655.1. Lineage (NCBI taxonomy): Eukaryota > Metazoa > Chordata > Amphibia > Caudata > Salamandridae > Triturus > Triturus cristatus. Next base: position 25,802,348 of record NC_140593.1, on the reverse strand, counting down.
GATAAAACACACCCCTCTAGTCTCTTTATGAGACTGGAGTTCAAAGTACTTTAGTTACAAGTTTGCAATCAACAGTAATAGCACAAATACATGTTTGGGCCTTAGGGGCGTACCAAATCATATACCAATAAAGTGTTATAAGAGCCACAACTGAACTAGACACAAGGCCTAGAGCCTGTAGAATCGTTGGGACCCCAAGGAACCACCCAAGGTAGTGACACAGGGGACCCACGGGGGCCGTGTGCAGTGTGTGAACACAGCCATGGGTTCCCGTTAGCTTCTATGGGCAAAGTTGCGGTTGGAAATTTAAAGATTAGGGACACTTAGAAATGAGTCAGGACCAAACCCTTTTGGACTTAGGAAGTTCTAGGGCTAGCACCCACGGGAGCACCGGAGTACTCATGTTATCTCACCTAGGGAAGCCGGGTGCATAGGTGTCTTTTGGTGTTGGGTCGCGTCGTCGATTTCAATGGAAGCTGGCAAAGAAGTGCTGCTGCCGTGAACAGAAGTGTCCGAAGTGATCCAAGCCTGGACCTAGGATGGAAGGAACCTGAAAGCAGAGGGAACAGAGTCTGGGTCACTTACCAATGACCAAAGGCTCAATAGACCAATGCCCACAGATGTCGGGTGCTTCAGGTGAGTTGATTGGTGTAATGACTCTTCAGCCACGAGGTCCAGGAGGTGCCAACGATTACCAGGAGCTGGATTTGAGCTGCCCCACAAAGTCTGTCATGAGCTGCGGTGTCAGAGACCAGATTGGACCCAACAAGCCTTGGCAACAGCAAGTCACTTGGAATCAGAGAAAGGATGGCGGTGCAGACCAGCAAGGTCTGGGGAACTCACCCAGCAAAGGTAAGTCAGGGCACATTGGGGGCAACTAGGAAAGCCCAATCAGAAGAGAAGTTGCCTTCATGGGGACCTACTAGCCAATGGGCTAACAATCGTGAAGGAGCCTTGAGCGGTCTCACTGGAAACTGGCCCATTAATATTCGGTGCAGGAGATGCTCAAGACTGGGGCTACTAGAATCCGAAAACACAACTTTGAGGAAAACGAGGATGATAATGGATCAGCAAAATATCACAGTGTCCAGGGGTCACAGTTCTACATCACCCACGATAGACACGGGCCTAGGCTTTGCTGTGGACTCAGGGGAGCATTGTGGAAGTCTATAAATCTACCTTTTGTGATGCAAAGACTTCAGCATCCAGCGGGAGCTTCAGTGATGCAGACCGGTCAGTTCCTTCTTTGGTGCCTGTCAAGCAGGGGAGTCACTCCTTGACCCCAAGGGAGATTTCTTCAGTCTTCTAAGCAAAGTAGAACGTCGAAGATCCAGTGTGAGAAGGTGGCCTGATATATGCTGTCCACTAGTTCTAGTGGGCACCTTGTATCAGTCCAACCAACCCCTTATGGTGAATAGGTTAAAGACAACCTTTATTGATAGCTATCCTAGTGGTAGCTATGGAGAGCAGTCTTCAGGCTAAGTCTTGAAGGAAAGTAAAGCAGCTTGTTTTACCAGTCTATAATCTCTTGAATGATAAAATCAAAGGACAACCACACCAGGTATATATTTAAAATATATGTACTTAAGATAAAACACACCCCTCTAGTCTCTTTATGAGACTGGAGTTTGAAGTACTTAATTACAAGCTAGCAATCAAGAGTCATCGCACAAATACAGGTTTTGGCCCTAGGGGCGTACCAAACTGTAGTGATGGCAGCGATTTAGATACATACATTGCTGTGTTAGCATAAGCGCGTTAGATGTTAGAAACGCCATCTTGCCACTTTTGCTGCTTTTGCACACGACACTGCAGATACAGGTTATTATTTGAAAACTGTTTGCTTGCCTTTTCTTCACATGAGAACTGTCTGTTGTTCACATCCCTAGACGTGCACTGCGACCTTGGTCTGAACATTGTGTGCAGAAACAGTCTGAGCCGCTAGACAATGCATGTTTTTGAGTTCAGGTTGATCGGCCCACGCTCTAGCCATAACACGCACACAGCTGCAAATACCTGAAAGTCGAGAGCCTTTAATATTGAAGTTTGCATGCATTAGACACACATTCTGGAGCAGAACTTTTCCAGGTGCAAAGCAAAGCTGATCCTGTGATGTGATTCACCTAAGCTGATCTTTACGGTATGGGGTTCCCCGTTCAAACCTAGAGACCTTCTATTAGTCTAAAAATACAAGCTTACTAGTGAAGGGAAAGTGGTCACTGTCATTTGTAATATGATTTCTCCCTTCATTTTCTATGGTATTGTAACAATGCTGATGATTTTGATCTTAATAATTTGTCTGCTTATGTTAGCCAAAGTACTGCATCTTAGGACACATAGTTTATAAAATAAACATTTTAAACTTTACTGTGTCTCTGATTACTCTTGTTGTGGACTGATATGAGAATAATAACGAACAGGTATTTCTGATTCCCACCATTCCTGAGAGTACTCTAAGTCGCTTGTTCTGGGTTGTCTATACATTGGGATCTCCGAGAAGATACAGATAACGAATGGGACACTGATGCTAGTCGGATTGGGGTTCTGGGTACGGAAGTGAGTTTTTGGTACACTGCAATTCACTGAGGTCCTGGTTTCCTGCGCATAGTTCTGTGCATGAGCAGAATCCCTGCAACATGGCACACCTAACGTTTGGTCTTTTGATTTGAAATGCCTTAGTAGTGCTTATATTAGTCCACAACACCCTCACTCTTGTTTCCGGATAGCGGGAGTGACGGATTTAACCTACCTATTTATATTTCTGAACCCTTGTGCTACTGTAAAATCCATTGTTGTTCTTCTCCGTGTCCTTATGGCTGTCGAAATTGCAGCGCATAGCCGTACACCTCTGCGGCGTCATTAGACGCAGTTTGGGGTGTCGGACGATGGGATGGCCATTATTTTTTGGGTGAGTGCCGATGAGTCCTACCCCTATGAGTTGTTTTACTCTTGGGTGACACTGCCGGCAGTAAATGCGGATGATAATACATTTCACTCCTATACTCACACGCGAATCCCAGTAAATTATACGCCATATAGGACGCAGGAAATTCCTATTTCAGCTTGGCAGTATCACATTTGATTTAATGGCGCCCTTCCCCATGCGGTTACACCGGTTAGAATGGGCCCTTTGTCAATTCCAGGGGCCACTTGGCCGGTGCTGGCCGGATTTATGCCTCACCCCCGCTATCTGACTGTTGCATTGGATGAGTTGCGTGTACTCCATACAGCCCTCATTACGGAATATAGGGCTTTAGTGCAATACGTTTCGCGCAACGTGGAGATGGGGGCACCTGCTGTTGCGGGACAACCAGTTGGCCAAGCCGCGAGTGTTATTAGTCCCATCATGGTTAATTCGGTAATCGGCAAGCGCCCCCAGAATAAGGACGATTTGCCTTATTGGCTTGCTTAGAAATTTGATCAGTTGGAAGCAGTATTTCTGCACTTTACTCCTGTGGAGAAGCACAGGATCCTCACCATTAGTTTGCAGAAAGATTTAGTCCCAGAGGTGTCCGATTGTGACAACTGGGGTAAGGTTTTTGCCGCGGTCTACTCGAAGTGCTTTGGCACCCCGTCTATGGCTGTACCTCCCTCCGTCATTAAACGTGTTCAAGATAACCATGGTCCGGAGGTGGCCGTCGAGTTGGGAATGCGGCTTGTCGGTGTGTTCAACGTTGTTGCCTCTCTCGTCCTTGGTAATCTTAAGGGTGATGCGGTACAATTCCAAGTGGCTAATGGCTTAGCCCGCGTCGATGAGCTCGATAAGCCCAAAGAGTTGCCTAAAATTATTGCGGAAGCTTATAGAACTATTGGCCACAGTAGTCTAGGGATTAAGCCAACTATAGTCATTCCTGACTTGATACATCACACTAAGGTGAGCTCGTCTGTTAAAGACGATCGTCCAACTTTTCCTAAGCAAAATTGGCGAACAAAGAAACAGGGAAAGCAGCAACAGAAACAGGGGTTTCGTCCTGCGTCTCCCGTATAGGCAACTAGTGAACTAGTGAACGCACATACGATTTGCACGATAGCACTAGTATTAGGTCACCTGATAGATTTCAGGTTACTAAACAACGTTCTTCACAGGAAAAATCGGCCTCACAGTCCGGTGGCGGAGAACGTGGCAAATGTCGGGGTGCCCAGCAAGGACGTGAGCAACACCGTCAGGCTGACGGTAAAGGCAAGCCGGACGACTTTGCACGTCAACGTCCCCCATTTCAGAAGAAGAAAGTTGCTGCACTAACAGCGAGGTATGCCACAGATAGTGAGTACGCAGCTTCGGAACCTGACATGGGCACTAACGCTGCTTGACAGCGCAGCGGAGGTTACAGTAGTGTGGCAAGCACTGCGTCCATATCTGGAGGCGACAGCAACTGACACGTTCATTACTGTAGAAACTGCAGACACTAGAGTGGCTCCCCCTGACAGGCTATATGACATAGTCCTCTTAATTGAAGGTGACATACAACGTACAATACAGGGGATTTTTTGGGATAATCTGGCCGCTTCCTATGACATTCTCTTGGCGGAGGTGGACTGGGCCCCGGCTTTCATTTTAGATTCTCCTAGAGGGGAGGAGGTAATCCTCCCATCCTTTGCTCACACAGTGCCAAAGGAGCACATTGAAAAGTTTGCCAAGGACTGGGCTCAGGTGCTTGCTCTGACTTCATATCGTAAACAGGTAGGCTGGGATAAATTGTCCCCCAGCCATGAGATTCCCTTGCGGTCTATGCCCCAGCCACAGCACCAGTATCACATGCACCGCAAAACTAGATCTCACGTCGCAGACATCCTTGAGCAATTGGAATATCAGGGTGTTATTGAAACATGTGTGTCACCAATGAATAATCCTTTATTCACTGTAACGAAGCCTGATGGGTCGTACCGCCTAGTTTTGGATTACCGGCATTTGAACTCTCATTGCCAGACGTGTGCTGTACAGAATACCCACAGTTCTGCTCTCGTTGATAGTCTTGTGAGAAAAAGGTTTAAAACCACACTTGACATTTCCAATGGCTTTTACAGCCATAACCTGTCCTCTATTAGTAGTCAGTGGATAGCGTTTACTTCTGGTGGCAAACAAAAGCAGTTTAAGAGATTAGCCATGGGCTATAACCCCTTCGATGCTCATGACGGAAGGGTTCCGTCATGTGCATCGGTGCCCCTGTGCTCATGACGGAACCATTCCCACTGAGGTTATCAATGTTCCAAATGTATTTCGTGTTTCTATGGGTGATGTTGTTAAACAGAACATCCGTTCTGATGATTGCGACGCACAGGCCATAGAAGCACTGTTTTCTGATCAGAAATATTATGCCACTTTTGATGCTGAGGATTTGTATTTAGATACTGCAAATTACGGGGAGCAGTTTTGTTATCAACATTATGGCAATCATTTCCTACATAAAGCCAATACTTATCAAAATTTTGTAAATTATACGCAATGGGAACATTGTCCAACGCCAATGCTAGGCACCTCCAACACATTGGTGAACAAATTCACATATTTTACTGATTTCAGTGTTTCAGATCCTGCCTCCTTTCATTTTAAGATGGCAACAGAGTCTGCCTCAAAGGTTAGGCTGACACACACTAAATTATTCTATTCCAAATCCTTTATGGATGATTTGTCAATCAGCGGTTATGATCTGTGGAAAGCTACTATTGATCTTAAATCGGTTTGGGGTTCTAAATCGTGCCAAGTACAAGGAACAGAAGCTTTGCATCATGCCTGCCTCATCCCGAACCACATATTGTTTTTGAATTCATCTATTTTTCAGACCACCTGCTTTGGATTGGCTGCTTCTAAAAAACGGAATTCTCCCTCTACGCCTGATCTCGGTGCTTATCCAAATTGGGATAATCATACAGATCTGTCCCTTGATGCGATGCAGTCATACATCTCTAATACATCCTTCAATATTTCCAAATTAAATCCGGAAGGATGGTTAATATGGCAGACGAGCTCAGATTCCCGTCAACGTCGTTTTCTGGGTCTGAAACCTGGGTATACGCAGGTTTCGTGTAGACCCCTTGCTTTGAATCTTCTCATTCTGTTACTACCTACTCGGTAGGGAAGTTATGCCAATCTTGGCTGCAACATTCCACCTTGGCATCTGTTAAACTTCATTTATCTAAATGACAGGACAAAATAGATTTGAATGATTTTGTTAAGGGTCCTGTAAGTGGCAGGTCCAAAAGATGGGTGCATGCTGTTTATAACGAAGTTTGGAAGTTATCACAAATTGAAGCTGCTTCCAGATTGAGAGCTATTGATCAAGCCAATCTGGAAAAAGTAGTAGCTGTTATAGATAATAGCATTAACACCCTTTCTTCCAGAATTTACACTTTAGATAATATTGTTTCATCTGTTGTTGATATTGTGCAGGATGATATGTCTGTTTTGTATCACGGTCAAAATCAATTGCGTTCTATAATGCAGTTTGCATGGACGTTGCAAATGTTAAAGGCTGGGAAAGTCCCATGGGACTACATGAATACTTCGTCTTTGTTCCTTCCCTTTAATCTAACTGCAAAACAACAATTCATGTCCATAAAGGATGCAACATACTCGTTACTGCGTATTGAAAAGTTAGAACCTTTGCCTTTCTCTGTGGCCGAATTGAACTCCGCTGTGTGGCTTATCCACGGGTTAATCACATTACCATTTCCTTTGTTTAAGTTCAGTGCTTGCATGAAACATTATGCCCTAGGCAGATATGAACCACTGGGTACTCCCTTCCGGCATGAAGTTCGGTCACTCCCATTTACATACAGGTACATGGGAGAAGGTAAAGAAGTCTATTTGAAAGGTGAGGAATGCACTTCCACATTTGATCACTCTGCAGTCTGTAGGCACATTCAATTGCATAGCGTGTGCAATGTGTTAGCTCCTAATTTAGCATGCATCCTGAAAGGGATTCCAGTGCCAGCTATTACACCCTCTTTCACCTTGCTAGCTAACCATAGTTATTTTCTTTTAAATAACGAGGCTTGCTGCGGGATGCTAGTGGGATTTCCCTACATTGTGACTGTATCACAGAGAGTAGTCTGCTGTAAGAATGTCCTTTTCCCAACCCCGCATGGGCAGCTGGATGTATCCATATGGCCTTCCATTCCAACCTTGAAAACAGAGTTCCACAAAATAAGCAGAATAAGGGCTTTATTGTCTCAAAAAGAGGTCGCTCTGACTTTATCCCGTGAAACATTTGTCCTTCACGTAGCAAATACACGCACTGAGGTGCATGCGCTTTTGAATACTGATCTCCCACTTCATTTTGGTGCCCTGATTCAAACTATATTTAATGCCTCGTCAACAACTGGCTTAGCGCATTTTTTCAAAATTGTGGGCTCCCGCCTCGTGACCTCCTTCCAAACTATTTTTGGTGTGATACCGGCATTTTTTCATTCTATTTTTTCCAGCGTCTTTGGCGGCCTCCTGTTGATTCTCGCCCTCGCGGCTGGGGTGCTGTTGTTGGTCTGCTTCCTGCGCAATGGCTGCACAAGTAGTGTCACACGACAGCCTGTCCCGGCTGCTCCATCTTCGTGACCGGATGCTTGAATACTATGGAACATTACCACTGGCAACCCTGAGCATAGCCTATGGATTGTTCTTCCGGTTTTCCTACTTTACTTGTGTGCAACCTGTTTTTCATTGCCTAGATTGTCCATTCGAATGGGCTCTGTATTTGTGCATATCTAACTCAGTGTCTCATGCCCCGGATTATGATTGACTAATGAGTCCCTTAGTAGCTCATGAGTTGGACTGTTCTGTTGTCAGGATTATGGCCTGTGGAGCGGCACATGGAGTCCTAGGGAATTGGGACATCGGTACGTTTGCATATTACTTCCTGGCGGGAAGTTATCTTGAAGAACACACCAGTTGTCCTCTGATTGTGCTAGAGGCCTCGTTGTCGATGAACATGTATGTTCATTTACCTTGCTAGACTGGATCGCAGACACTTTTATAGAACATTCCAATTACTTTCTCTTGGAAGCTGTCGCTACTTACTGTGTTTATACGTTGATGGATTAACTTGGATGTCGTCCAACTTTCCTTGTCTGTCACACGCACATTTTTTTTTTTTTTGGTTTGACATTTGGGCTCGCTGAGCCTTTGCAGGATGTTACGATTTTCAATAATTATTTCCCTTCAACAGTTTTTTTTTCTCTTTTTTCCTTTTTTTTTCTCTTCGAACTTTCAGTGCACTTTATATGGATCTCCAATTCGTGCACCTGGTTCCGTTCTATCGAACTTCAACTCTGCGTTCCTTAATTGTATCCCTATTTGTTCGTGGTCTGATCAAGGGGGAGTGTAGTGAAGGCAGCGATTTAGATACATACATTGCTATGTTAGCATAAGCGCGTTAGATGTTAGAAATGCCATTGTGCCACTTTTGCTGCTTTTGCACACGAAACTGCAGATACAGGTTATTATTTGAAAACTGCTTGCTTGCCTGTTCTTCACATGAGAACTGTCTGTTGTTCGGTGAGTAGCCAAAATATTGAGATTTTGATATCGATATACAGAAATATCGAAGTCTAAATATCGATGGAATAAAATATCTCTGTTTTGTATATCGATGTCAAAAATTTCGATATAGTTATGTGTAGTAAAATATCGAAGTATAGTATATCGATTGTCATAATATCGTGTTGTGAAAATATCGAAAAAGTATAGTATTCTGTGAATTTGTTATTTGTTTAAATTTATTGTTTATCAGTGTTAGAAAATGTTTATTTAAGTGTATTAAAATTAATAATTTTGTTTATATTAATATTATATTTAACATTTTGATATATAATTTTAGGAGCGGGATGTTGGGTTTATAGGGGATAAGGGTGGGGAGTGTTTTAAAAATATATATTTACAATGAAATATTCTATAAAATATTTGTAGAATTAGAATTTAATTTATCCAAAAAATTTCAATATTTACATTTAAATTAGGAAATAAATTTTATAAGTGGGATGTTGGGTTTATAGGGGATAAGGGTGGGGAGTGTTTTAGAAATATATATTAAATTTAATATTTTATGAAATAATTTTAAATTTCAATTTTCCAATAAAATTAAAATGTTAAAATATTAATAAGAAATGTAATTTAATAAGTGGAATTTTGTGTTTATAGGGGATAAGGGTGGGGAATGTTTTAGAAATATATATTACATTTAATATGTTATGAAATAATTTAAAATTTCAATTTATTAATAAAATTAAAATTATTAAATTTTAATAATAAAATTAATTTAATAAGTGGGATTTTTGGTTTATAGGGGATATGGGTGGGGAGTGTTTTAGAAATATATATTAAATTTAATATTTTATGAAATAATGTTAAATTTCAATTTTTTTATAAAATTAAAATTTTAAAATTTTAATTAGAAAATTAATTTAATAAGTGGGATTTTGGGTTTATAGGGGATACGGGTGGGGAGTGTTTTAGAAATATATATTAAATTTAATATTTTATGAAATAAGGTTAAATTTCAAATTTTTTATAAAATTAAAATTTTAAAATTTTAATTAGAAAATTATTTTAATAAGTGGGATTTTTGGTTTATAGGGGATAAGGGTGTGGAGTGTTTTAGAAATATCTATTACATTTAATATTTTATGAAATATTTTAAAATTTCCATTATGTAATAAAATAAAAATTATTAAATTTTAATAAAAAAAATAATTTAATAAGTGGAATTTTGGGTTTATTGGGGATAAGGGTGGGGAGTGTTTTAGAAATATATATTACATTTAATATGTTATGAAATAATTTAAAATTTAAAAATTTTAATAAAATTAAAATTATTACATTTTAATAAGAAAATTAATTTAATAAGTGGGATTTTGGGTTTATAGGGGATAAGGGTGGGGAGTGTTTTAGAAATATATATTAAATTTAATATTTTATGAAATAATGTTAAATTTCAATGTTTTAATAAAAATACAATTTTAAAATTTTAATAAGAATAGTATGGGAATAGTAAATTAAATATTTTTACTGTCCAGCATGTATTCTAAACTTTTATAGACTGGAGTGGGAATAGTAAATTATTTATGGTCACTGTCCAGTACCTACTGTAATTTATTATAGACTGGAGTGGGAATAGTACATTTTTCATGTTTAGTGTCCAGCACCTGCTCCAATATTTTATAGCTTTCAGTGGGAATAGTAAATTATTTTTGTTTACTGTCCAACGTTTAGTACAACTTATTATAGACTGGAGTGGGAATAGTAAATTATTCTGGTTCATTGACCAGCAGTTATTGCAACATTTAATACACTGGAGGGAGAATAGTAAATTATTTATGGTAACTGTCCAGCACCTATTCTAATTTATTATAGATTGGAGTGGGAATAGTACATTATTTATGGTCACTGTCCAGCACCTACTCTAATTTATTATAGACTGGACTGGGAATAGTAAATTATTTATGGTCACTGTCCAGCACCTACTCTAATTTATTATTGACTGGTGTGGGAATAGTAAATTATTTATCGTCACTGTCCAGCACCTACTCTAATTAATTATAGATTGGAGTGGGAATAGTAAATTATTTATGGTCACTGTCCAGCACCTACTCTAATTTTTTATAGATTGGAGTGGGAATAGTAATTTTTTTATGGTCACTGTCCAGCACCTACTCTAATTTATTATAGACTGGAGTGGGAATAGTAAATTATTTATGGTCACTGTCCAGCACCTACTCTAATTTATAATTGACTGGAGTGGGAATAGTAAATTATTTATGGTCACTGTCCAGCACCTACTCTAATTTATTATAGATTGGAGTGGGAATAGCAAATTATTTATGGTCACTGTCCAGCACCTACTCTAATTTTTTATAGACTGGAGTGGGAATAGTAAATTTTTATGGTCACTGTCCAGCACCTACTCTAATTTATTATAGACTGGAGTGGGAATAGAAAATTATGTATGGTCACTGTCCAGCACCTACTCTAAATTATTATTGACTGGAGTGGGAATAGTAAATTATTTATGGTCACTGTCCAGCACCTACTCTAATTTATTATAGACTGGAGTAGGAATAGTAAATTTTTCATGTTTAGTGTCCAGCACCTACTCCAATATTTTATAGATTTGAGTGGGAATAGTAAATTAATTTTGTTTACTGTCCAGCACCTACTGCAACCTATTATAGAGTGGAGGGGCAATAGTAAAGTTTTTATGTTTACTGACCAGCACCTACTGTAGCCTATTGTACAGTGGAGTGGGAATAGGAAAATATTAATGTTTACTGTCCAGCATCTACCACAATTTATTGTAGATTAGAGTGGAATTAGGTAATCATTTATGTTTAGTGTTTTAAGGATTTATCATATTATGTTATATATTGTAGTGATAATAGTATGTAAATTGTGTATATTTTTTATTATTGATTTAATTAATTTAAATTGCATTGGAAGTGTAGAATTATTTATTTTTACTTTTGAACATCTACTGTAATTATTGTTAAGTGCAGTGGTTATAGTAGATTTTGAGGTTCACTGTCTGGTATTTGATTAAATTAAATTAAATTGATATAGCAATAGTAACAAAAAAAATTTAAGTGTATAGTAATTGTATTTTATTATTATGTATTGGATTTGTACTACTTTATTAAATATTTATAGTTTAGGATAATATATAAATTTAAAATTTTAATGTGATATGTTTATTGATATATTAAATGTTATTACTAGAAAAAATAATAAGAATATTTTGTATTGGAATAATGGGTAATGGTATTCACTAAATTTATAATATTTTTTTTGTTTTTATGTTTGTAAAAACAATTTTTTATATATGTAAAATATTGACAATAGAAGGTAAATATAAATAATCAGAGAACCACAATTTATAAGACAAGCACATGGTTTTTATTGTAGTTTTTGAAATGTTGTATTGTTTAATCATTTGAGTAGGATAATTCAGAAAAATCCTTATTTACATTGTAATTCAATTGAAATATATTGAATATAGGTCAGAAAAAATGTTATGTACATTTACTATATTTTGTACAGTTTTTTAGTACATTTTAGTTCTTAATAATGTAGTAGCATTTTGTGTTTTACATTAAATTTAACATAGCAATAGGTTTTGTAAATGTTTATACAAAAAATGTGTAAACTATTTTCATATATATACATTTTTAACATTTTAACATTTGTATTAGAAACATGTTACAATTTTTTATTAATATAAATATTTAAAATATTAATATTATTTTTTTTTACAATGTTTTCAAATCAAACCAATTTTTAACATAAATATCATTTTATAATTCATAAAAAATATTTGTAACAATTTTTCATACATTGTTTTGTTGTATTTTCTTTTTAGAAATTATAATAATAAATAATGTATATTGTGTAATATTTATTTTGATAATTTTACACATAAAGGTGCCGATCACGATCCGGTAAAAACCGGGTACGAACCGTCGGACGGAGCATAATCTCCGCCCGACGCGTACCCGGTCGTCAATTTTCACAAACAAGGAATTACGATTCGCACGGGTACACCATTACCGTACGAATCGTAAAAAAGCCCAACCGAACAAAAAAACACCTACCAATGCGATCCGGGAAAGCGCCGACCTGACGTCGGGACGCTCGCAGCCAGCCATTCACGACCCAGGAATCACGATTCGCACCGACGTCACCCCGCACGGTGAATATTTTGCGGCAGCCAAAAACTGCCGGGAAATCAGGACGACGCGAACAAGGACCACCAGTACGCGACGGACAGATGACGACGCGAACAAGGAGGACCAGTACGTGACGGACACACAGGACGACGCGACCAAGGAGGACCCGTACGCGACAGGACGACGCGATCAAGGAGGACCCGTACGCGACAGGACGACGCGATCAAGGAGTACCAGTACGCGACGGACAGACATGGACCCGAACCTACGAGTCATCCCTGCCCTCATAGCAGTACACCTCCTCTACAGGTTACGACGCAGACGCCGCAGAAGGTCAGAATAACTAAGGGAGGGGGGAAAGTGGGGTGGGGTGGGGGTGGCACGACCAGGGCAGGCCACAAAACAACCACATAAGTCACACACCACACATGGCCTGGACATACCTGACTCCCATGCCCTGGTCACCACGAGGGGGTGGGGGCGTGTCCTGATAAGCCAGCGACCGCCACAACGGAAGTCCGTCACCACGCGAACCGGCAACACAACCAGACAGGTACGTCCCGTACCCACGCCTGAAGAGCGTGGGTACGAGTCGTACCACGCCCACACACACGTCACCCCAACAATGGCGGGACGGATCGTACCCACGTGGCAAAGGCCTGGGTACGGCCCGCACAAGCATCACATAGCGTGGGGACGGATATGTACGGACCCTACCCCCACCCCGTATGCATGGAGCGTACCCCCACCCCAACAGTGTAAGTACGACCCGTACCCCCACCCGCGTATGCAAGGAGCGTACCCCCCATGCCAACAGTGGAAGTACGACCCGTACCCTCACCCGCGTATGCAAGGAGCGTACCCCCCACCCCAACAGTGTAAGTACGACCCGTACCCCCACCCGCGGACTCACGAACCGTACCCCCACCCCAACAGTGTAAGTACGACCCGTACCCCCACCCGCGGACTCACGGACCGTACCCCCACCCCAACAGTGTAAGTACGACCCGTACCCTCACCCGCGTATGCAAGGAGCGTACCCCCCACCCCAACAGTGTAAGTACGACCCGTACCCCCACCCGCGGACTCACGGACCGTACCCCCACCCCAACAGTGTAAGTACGACCCGTACCCTCACCCGCGTATGCAAGGAGCGTACCCCCCACCCCAACAGTGTAAGTACGACCCGTACCCCCACCCGCGGACTCACGGACCGTACCCCCACCCCAACAGTGTAAGTACGACCCGTACCCTCACCCGCGTATGCAAGGAGCGTACCCCCCACCCCAACAGTGTAAGTACGACCCGTACCCCCACCCGCGGACTCACGGACCGTACCCCCACCACACCAGTGTAACTAGACCCGTACCCTCACTTCGAATGCATGGAGCGCACCCACACCGTGTATGTTCCAAGCGTACATATCCAGAAATAGGAGGTGTGTGTGCAGAGTCCACCCAGCAGTGCCCTGAGACAGGAGGGGTGGATGCAGAGTCCTCACAGCAGTGCCCTGAGACAGGAGGGGTGGGTGCCTATCACTCCCAGCAGTGCCCAGAGGCAGGAGGGGTGTGTGCAGAGTCCTCACAGCAGTGCCCTGAGACAGGAGGTGTGTGTGCAGAGTCCACCCAGCAGTGCCCAGACACAGGAGGGGTGGGTGCAGAGTACTCCCAGCAGTGCCCAGACACAGGAGGGGTGGGTGCCTATCACTCCCAGCAGTGCCCAGACACAGGAGGGGTGGGGGCCTATCACTAACAGCAGTGCCCTGAGACAGGAGGGGTGGGTGCAGAGTCCTCCCAGCAGTGCCCAGAGACAGGAGGTGTGTGTGCAGAGTCCTCCCCAGCAGTGCCCAGAGACAGGAGGGGTGGATGCAGAGTCCTCACAGCAGTGCCCTGAGACAGGAGGGGTGGGTGCCTATCACTCCCAGCAGTGCCCAGAGGCAGGAGGGGTGTGTGCAGAGTCCTCACAGCAGTGCCCTGAGACAGGAGGTGTGTGTGCAGAGTCCACCCAGCAGTGCCCTGAGACAGGAGGGGTGGGTGCAGAGTCCTCCCAGCAGTGCCCTGAGACAGGAGGGGTGGATGCAGAGTCCTCACAGCAGTGCCCTGAGACAGGAGGGGTGGGTGCCTATCACTCCCAGCAGTGCCCAGACACAGGAGGGGTGGGGGCCTATCACTCCCAGCAGTGCCCAGAGACAGGAGGGGTGGATGCAGAGTCCTCACAGCAGTGCCCTGAGACAGGAGGGGTGGGTGCCTATCACTCCCAGCAGTGCCCAGAGGCAGGAGGGGTGTGTGCAGAGTCCTCACAGCAGTGCCCTGAGACAGGAGGTGTGTGTGCAGAGTCCACCCAGCAGTGCCCAGACACAGGAGGGGTGTGTGCAGAGTCCACCCAGCAGTGCCCTGAGACAGGAGGGGTGGGTGCCTATCACTCCCAGCAGTGCCCAGAGGCAGGAGGGGTGTGTGCAGAGTCCTCACAGCAGTGCCCTGAGACAGGAGGTGTGTGTGCAGAGTCCACCCAGCAGTGCCCAGACACAGGAGGGGTGGGTGCAGAGTACTCCCAGCAGTGCCCAGACACAGGAGGGGTGGGTGCCTATCACTCCCAGCAGTGCCCAGACACAGGAGGGGTGGGGGCCTATCACTAACAGCAGTGCCCTGAGACAGGAGGGGTGGGTGCAGAGTCCTCCCAGCAGTGCCCAGAGACAGGAGGTGTGTGTGCAGAGTCCTCCCCAGCAGTGCCCAGAGACAGGAGGGGTGGATGCAGAGTCCTCACAGCAGTGCCCTGAGACAGGAGGGGTGGGTGCCTATCACTCCCAGCAGTGCCCAGAGACAGGAGGTGTGTGTGCAGAGTCCACCCAGCAGTGCCCAGAGACAGGAGGGGTGTAACACATGTGTGTGAGGCCGGAATTACCCACATCCATACTGCCTACAAGGGAACATGTCCCCATGAACTCATGTCAACAGACTCCACACACAAGTACAGTGATCACCAAGGATGCCACGATTGTTGCAGGTGGAGACATGGCCATGCATGCATGGCCAAAGTAGAAGGGCTCCGTCACACACACAGCTCATGTAGACACTGCTCTGCGCTAAACATTGGGAACACCCTGCAGGGAAGAAATCAGGGTACACAGAGGAAGGAATACACCCTGGGACAATTGCACCATGCAGTAACTGCTGACATGACCTAAGGAAGTTAGCCAACACCTTGTGATGGCACACAGATCCCAGGGTCCCCCCAATGAGCAGAACACTACTACAAATCCCACACACCCAAACCCTTAAACACCACCCAAAACCATGTAGCAGCCCCACCAACACCAATACCACCATAGCAGTAGTGTGATAATGAAAACAAAATTAAGCTTTATTCAGCATGAGCACAATGTCCGTGGATCGCAGGCAGTTCAATATTCACAAAGCCCATAGGGCAGTCAATGATTCCCAGCTGGATGGGGGACACAGTGGGATGTGTGTCCCCTACCTTGCCTGCACAGTCAAATGGCATCGTCTTCCATACTGGTGAGGGCATCAGGGGGGGGGGAAGCAACAGGAACCGCAGGGACATCAGGGCAAAGGGGCGGCGTTGTGGGTGCAGGGATGGAGGACTCAACCACAGGGGGTGTGTCATGGCCAAAGGCGGAGGCCAGGATGGCACTACACACCTTAGCAATTTCCTCCAGGGACTCCCCTGCACCCGAAGTGTCCTCAGGCCCCAAGGAGGGGGGGGGTCAGAGGGATGGGTCGCAGCGCCACCGGGGGAGGGTGGAGACAGGGGGGGAGACTCAACCACCCTGACCGAGGACTTCCTTGACCGCTTGCGTGGTGGTGGAACTGTGGGGCTCAGGGACAGAGCGGCCATGAAGGAGTCCTTGGGGGAGATGTGGCCAGGAGAGCTGAGGGGAGGGGATTTGGAGGGAGTGGATTGTGTGGAATGCGGACTCCCACTCTGGCTGCGTGTCACACGTTTGCCCCCCGACCCAGTGGGTGTGCCTACCTCACCCTGTGTGTGCGTGTCAGGAGGAGTGCGGTGGACCTTCCCTGCTGGTGTGGTGCTTGTGTCTGTTGATGTGGGTGCATGCCGAAGTCTGGGTGTACGTGGGACAGGCATGGAAGTGGGAAGTGTGGATGGGGCAGGGGTAGGTGGGGGGAGGTCGCGCTGCAGGAGACCCACTGCTGCAGTCAGTGTGGAGTCTATGGACCTCAGCAAGTTGCGTTGGTCAGCCTGCGAAGAATGAATGCCCTCCAAGAATGCCTCGATGTTGGTGAGGGTTTTCCCGTGGGCATGGAGGACATTAAGGATCGCAGCCTGACCAACCTGCAGTTGCCGCTGGATGTCCACAGACTCAGCATTGGCGGCAGCAGTGGAGACAGGGGCAGGGGGTGCGGTGCCTGGCCGGAAGGAGACATGCGGTGACCGGGCACGCTGGGAAGGGACACGAGCAAGTGGGAGGCGGCTGATGGGAACTGAGGGGGCGGTGCAAGGTGTTGTTCCGCTGTCAGCTGCTGGTGCAGCCACCGCCCACTCGGAGAACTCCTCCTCGGACCTGTCAGCTTCGTATTCTGACGTGCCAGTCGACAGGTCCTCGGCAGCACTATCCTCCACCTCTGTCCCACTCGATGTACCAGCCCCGATGTCACGGCTGGCACTGGTGCTCGGTCCCTCCGCCTTGCCTGTGTCCATGTCTCCCTCTGTGTCCCCCGACGATGCTGTGGGCAGGGTGGAGAGACAGAAATTAATCAGACAGCTGTACACATCAGTCACATGAGTCCAATCGACATAGGTAACATTGCATAGCCTGAAAAGGAAGATCCCTAACATCTTCAAAACAAGGTACCGATGTAGGGCATGAAACACACAGTTGGTTGAGCCACCATGCCACTGAAATACCATGGAGAGCATGAGACAATAGCTAAAGACAGGAAACGGAGTCTGACATAGCACCCAGGCCCTGGGGACAATCCAGCACTGCATCTGCACCACACAGCGTTGGCGAAAATACCGATGACCAGGGACCATATCCATGAACTTGAGACACATGCTGCATAGGTAATGCTGAAAACATGCCCAACATGACTCGGTCACTGCACCTTGCGTGTGTGTCCAGAAACATCACACACTGCCCAGACCCAGCAAGTAGAAATCCGGATTTGACACATAGCCATTGCCCGCCCCAACAAACCCCTACACGAGGCAAATTGTTGAGACACAGGTGGCACCAACATCTCATAGTCTGGGTGATAAACACAGGGGCAGGCAAAAAGCAAGATTGGACGCCAAACAGCCAAGGTGCGCCTGTACAAATAATGAGGTACCAGTGCCCATCCTCAGATGAGTATAACAAGACACACAGGCACTGGCAACTGTGAGTATGAAGAAGGACAATCAGGTCAGGCTGCACAGTGGACACCTGTACATAATAGCACGTCTATATACATGGTGACAGGGGACAATGGCACAGAGCACAACCTACGCTGTAGACAGTGAGAGTGTCCACGTTTATGATGACACATACAACACTGAGGAAAAGGTGCCCCAGGGGACAGTAGTGGGCACGCAACTACATGCTACTGAATGGTAATGACTGCAACACACGTCACCATCCCTGCACTATGCGTATCGCACACTCATGCACATCATGTCACAGGCCACTACATAGGACATGCGCGCTGTAAGGCATGACACATGAGAGACCAACTCCCATGTCTGGAGTCAGCATCAGTGCCAACTGACATGGAACCCACATGCAGTAAACTTGACAGTGCACAGGCAAGGTCCCACAACCTGTTACACACCACCCCCAGACATGATGCTACAGTCATTGTTCTCGTGGACAAAGCGCCAGCCTACATTACCTTGTGAAGGAGTGACTACACACAGACCAGGGAACACATTGCAAGGAGGGGAAGGGTGGCAGGGGCGCAGCGCTATACTGGGGCAAACAGGATCTGCACAGCACCTTTAAACCCTGCCAGTGAATTCATGCTACTGTGCCCTTCCAAATGCCGGTGACACACAACAAACACACATGTACCTACCCCCTTCCGGCTGCTGCTTCGCCTGTAGGCGCCTCTCCAGGTCTGGAAAGACCACCGGCAGCACACGCCTGTGGAGGTGGTTCAGACGGCGGCGGCCGCGGTTCTTGTGGCTCTCAGGTGAGTCCCCCAGCAGGAGCCGTGCAATCCTCCGCGTCCAGCACCGGATATCCTGCCAGCGTTTCCTCACCTGGGACAGGCTCCGCCTCCGACCATCCACACCCCTCACGGCACTGACGGCGGTCAGCCAGATCTGCTCCTTGGCAGTGGCGCCTACCTGTGAGGAAGAACAAGTGACACCACATCAATACACCAGCCACATGTCACAGAGAGACATATGAGTACAAATTAGCTGGATACAACAAGGCATGTCATGCAGTCAACGCATTGCACCTTTGTCATAGGGACATCATGCCCTGGTGAGGGAAAAAGCAGTACGTGCCATAGTGGGTACACAGGTGGAATGATGGCAATGTCACAATCAATGATCAAGGCTCACACTGTGCATCACACCCACCCCTCCTGTCTCAGGGCACTGCTGGGAGGACTCCACACCCACCCCTCCTGTCTCAGGGCACTGCTGTTAGTGATAGGCCCCCACCCCTCCTGTCTCAGGGCACTGCTGTGAGTGATAGGGCCCCACCCCTCCTGTCTCAGGGCACTGCTGGGAGACATCAGGCACCCCATCCCTGGTACCCCCCCGACAGTACATGGCATGTGTGTCACACCAGGACACAATGCCTGAAGTCACAGTCACAACATAGGGAGAGTCTGTGGCAGTGGCCTATGCACTCACCTGATACCCTGGTCGGCCATACAGCATGGAGTACTGTGGGAGGATCACATCCAGCAGAGCCATGTTCTCCTCCAGGGTGAATGGCTGTGTCCTCTCCACAGCCCTTGACATGGTTCCAGGGAATCAGTTGCAGCAGCTGGGTCGACGAATGCAAAGATGTGCAGGCAAGTACTCCCTCATGGGACCTGGCTGCCTTATATGTGCCCTTCTGCCCAGTCTCATGCACAGGAGTACAGAGTGATTGGTCACTCACATTTGCATCCTATGTTTCCACCAATCCCTTCAAACCTAGCAGTCTGTGGGTTCTCTATCGGTTTCATTCTCCTGCATGATGTCAGCCCCACAAACACATTGCAACAAAGTAGAAGAATTCCAACTGACTTCTGCTGTGCACCTTCCAGAACAATTTCGAAATTTGAACTTGGTCTCCATGACAACCAGCATGCATGTAGGCCTTAATACTTGTCCCCTATGTAATTTGGAGCATCACACACAGGTACGGTGCATTTCGGGGCCCTAGGGCACCCCAAATGCATGGCAACGGCCCGTACATGCATGCCTACGTTCACAATCACTATGGGTCTGCACGCGTATGCGTACTCGTAGTGGTACGGGCCGTACACTCGCATGTACGCTCACTATCACTACGAGTACGCATACGCGTGCAGAGCCATAGTGATAGTGAGCGTAGATGCGTGTGTACGGTCCGTACCACTACGGGTACGCATACGCGTGCAGACCCATAGTGATAGTGAGCGTAGATGCGTGTGTACGGTCCGTACCACTACGGGTACGCATACGCGTGCAGAGCCATAGTGATAGTGAGCGTAGATGCGTGTGTACGGTCCGTACCACTACGGGTACGCATACGCGTGCAGACCCATAGTGATAGTGAGCGTAGATGCGTGTGTACGGTCCGTACCACTACGGGTACGCATACGCGTGCAGACCCATAGTGATAGTGAGCGTAGATGCGTGTGTACGGTCCGTACCACTACGGGTACGCATACGCGTGCAGACCCGTAGTGGTACGGACCGTACACACGCATCTACGCTCACTATCACTATGGGTCTGCACGCGTATGCGTACCCGTAGTGGTACGGACCGTACACACGCATCTACGCTCACTATCACTATGGCTCTGCACGCGTATGCGTACCCGTAGTGGTACGGACCGTACACACGCATCTACCCTCGCCATCACGATGGGTACACATACGGCAGCACTCCCACAGTGATTTGGGAACATACACAGGCCCTCTTAGCAGCAGTACGGCGGTTTTTACACATCACAGTGGTGACAGGCAGCACACAGGAAGGAATAGGGCGGACATACTTGTCCATGGATGGACATACTTGTCCAGGAATGGACATCAAGGCATCGTCTGTGCATTACTACATGTGTGGGGCACAGGTGTGACAGGCTGTGATGTGGAACATGCCTCCTGAGTGGGGAGAAGGCACCAGATGTATGATGAGATGTGTATAGGTGTACTGTGTGACGGTGCAATGTGTGCCAGGCATGCCCTTGACTCCTTTGACATGTGTGCATGTCGTACTGCGCACTTGGGGTGAGCGTCACTGGCATGGCACGGACACCAACACACGGAAGTGTCCCATGATGCCCGGTACAGGGGTCATGACACATGACTTGTCACTACCCACAGTGCACAATGTGACTATGTAATTTATGTGTCCGGGATTTTCATCAGGTTGATGTTGTAGCACCCTCAAAAGCTGCAGCCGTTGCAGCAACCAACATGTGTCTGTGTGTAGATTGTCATTGCACACTGTTCCGCACACCATGCCACATGTGTTATCGGATGTGAGGTGCACATGTATGCATGGGACACGGAGTAGCGTGACAAGGCCATGTCAGCATCCTCACAGGGAATGTGTGGTGAGTCATGACATGTGCACCTTCATGGCAAGGTGTGTGGGCAGGCCTAGTGTAATGTCATGTGACCTGTGGCTCCGGTGTTCCGCTACCAGTCTCTGCAATCGGCATCCCACTTCTGCTGATGTGTGGGTGTATGTCACTCCTGTCTTGCGTCGGGCTGTTCACTTGCACTGGGACACAGCTATTCCCATGGCGTGGCATGGGGAGGTTCTCAATCTCCGTGTGTAGCTGGGTCTTGGAAGGAGTGTCACCTTGCATCCATACGTGTCCTAGGCATGTAGCACATACCTGACTCCTTATGTAGCATGTGTGTATTGCCAGATTTACATGTGCTCAGTAGTCATGAGTTGTTGTCGTAGTGCACTCACTCTTCCTTGTCACTTCCAAATTACTGCAGAGCGCCGCCTCTTGCCCGAAGAATTCCAGACTTGGCTGCCATGCAGGAGAATGATAGGATCCGGCTCTACCGCTTCACCCAACCGTTGATTCTGGAGCTGACGGCGAGACTGGCACCACACCTGCAACCGCAGCACAGGTATCCTACGGCACTGACACCCCAGCTGAAGGTAATGGCTGCCCTACATTTTCTTGCCACGGGTACCTTCCAAAATACCATAGCTCATTTTGGTGGCATGTCCCAGAGCATGTTCAGCGGTGTGCTGCATGATTTCTTGGAGGCCATGTTGATTCACCTGGATGACTTCATCAAGTTCCCAACCCCTGAACAGATGACTGAGGTCAAGCGTGGATTCTATGCCCTGGGAGGGATGCCCCATGTCATTGGGTCCATAGATGGGACACATGTGGCTTTGGTACCACCACACGCACGGGAGGTGGCGTACCGCAATCGGAAGCACTACCACTCCATCAATGCCCTTGTGGTGTGTCTGTCCAACATGGTGATTTCACATGTCTGTGCTCGTTTTCCAGGATCAGCACACGATGCCTACATCATGAGGCGTAGCGGGATGCCTGATATGATGATGCAGCTGCGCAACGAACGGGCATGTGTTGTTGGTGGGTACAGTCTGTCTGTCCTGTATTCTGTATAGCCGACCAGCACGACCGCTTCACCACTTCTAACGATGTCCATGTGCTTCCCATGTAGGGGACGCTGGCTATCCCAACATGCCTTGGCTGCTGACACCTCTCCGCAACCCCATCACGCCGGCCCAGCTCCGCTACAACACCGCCCATGGCCGGACAAGGCGAGTGATAGAGAGGACGTTTGGCATGCTGAAGAGCCGATTCCGGTGCCTCCACAAGACCGGCGGTGCACTCCCTTATGCCCCGGCGAAGGTCTGCAAGATCTTCATGGTCTGCTGCATGCTGCACAACATGGCAGTTGAAAGAGCTGTGCCACTCATCCTGAATCAACATGACGAGGACCACCCACCCGTGGAGGACGAAGGGCTTGGCAATGGGGCTAGTGATGTGGAGGATGTGGAGCCGCAAGAGGACATCCGGACTCGGCTCATACGCGACTTCTTTGCTTAGTGGTGAGTACCAGTGTCTGAGTGTGCACGCATTGGTCCCCGTGTGGCATGCGTTGTGATGTGTGTCTCCACCTGCATGTATGGCTCGTGAGTCAGAGGTGTGTGTGGGTGTGTCACTGGAGTGATGGTGGCAGTGATGGTAGTATTTCCCCAGTCACAATGATGACCTAGCATGTTGTCATCCATACATGTGTCGAGTAACTGCACATGCAAGTGGCTGTGTTATTTGTGGCTGACTTCTTGTGTGTCTCTCTTCCCCAGGTACCTGCGAATGCCGTCTGCTGCTTGCATTGTTGTGGCACTGCTATTCCTCATGGACATGACATCGTGGGCTGACTCAGCGTTACAGGCACGGACACGTTTGGAAGTCTCCATGGGGTAAGGGATGCATCTGGGGTGTATTGGTTGTGGCAGTTGTTCACGATGTATGCACACTGCCCCTGTCGATGTGTTGTTCCTCTGCAGCCATGTCGCATCCCCATGGGACACAACATGCAGCTGTGTACACCTGAATAGATGGTCTGCCTGGTTGACAGGCATCAGTGATGGGATAGTGGATTGTGATGATGGCATCAATGTGTGTGACACTGCCCTCGGACACATACGGTTAGCATTGGCTTGACATGGTGTGGGACTTCCACATCAGCGGATCTATGGTGTATGGCAGGCTCTCCGTGTGCAGCTGTGGGTATTTAGCTGTTAGCCGACGCATGTGTGCCAGTACCATGGCTATCACGCATTTGTGCTGCAGCAGGGGGGTGCCAGTGTTGGACCCACATGTCACTCCACATGATGTGTTCATCTGTACTTCGAGTTGCCTCTGCAAACCCGAATACATGACTAATAAAGGTGTCCCTATGCCTCCAAGGTGCCTCTTCTCAGTCAATGCTGGTGTGTTGCCACGGTGCATCCTGCATGTCTGGCATGGTATTCCCTGATTGTGGCTATGTGTCAATGTGTCGAGTGGCAAGATGCAAGCTGTGTGTGTGGGCTGAGACTGTGTATTGGGCATGATGTCCATGACTGCGTGGGTATTGTGACATGTGCCATCCCCATGCATCCAACGTTGGCCAGGCCCCCATTCTCTGCATCCACCGTACTCAAGCTTGCAGGACATGGTTCTGCCACCTGTCTACACATACCTGGGTGCCCCCCAGGACACTGGACTGGATCCCTGACCTCTGCGCATGACTGTTGGTGTACTCAATGTGTGTGTCAGCACGGTTGTTCGGCCACCCCCTAAGCTGGTTGTGCCCATCACGGGTGTGTATGCTGCTCCATGTCTGTCTTGCCTCATACACTGTGACCCATGTGTCCTGTGCCAGACTCAGGCCCCAGGGTGTGGATGGTTGAAGACAAAAGATGACTCAGGCATGTTTAGACTTTACAAGACACATGTTAGGTAATAATGCTACCAGCAGGCATCTACTCATCATAGTGTGATTTATTATTGGGGGGGGGGGACAAAGTTAGGGGCTTTCCGGGATTATGGAATCCAAAGTTCAGTAGGGGAGTTGGTGTCCTTGCCATTGGAAATCCTCAGAGTCCATGCCACAGTCTTTGTCAACATTGGTCAGCCAGTGACCAGCAGGGCCATGTGGCAGAGAATGTCTCTTGATGCTGTGATGCTGTTGCTCCAGTGGGCCAGGTGCCAGGCCAGGTGTCCTGGGAGATGGTGATGTAGCAGCCACCCTCACGGTCCTTTCCGTGGACGACCCGGCCTCCTGCGGGGAACCTCACCAGCAGGCCGTGACGACGTCTGGGATGCTCCGTCGGATGTTTCCTCCTCCTCCTCCTGATCCCTCCCTGTGGGTGGTGATGTTCTCCGCCTTCTGGCACAGGGAGGGTCGGCCATGGTGTCGGCCATCCGACGGAGTGTAGCGTGAATCTCCTGGAACGCCGTCACTTGCTCAGCCTGTCTGTCCTCCATCCTCCGTTGGTGTGCCAGTAGACAGGCTATTAGCTCAGCATGTTGCTGGGCCTGCTGGGCCTTGATCCCCTCGAGGACGGACACAACCTGGGCCATGCCCGTGGTGTCCTGCCGGTATGAGTCCAGGATGTTACGGACATGGGACAATGCCGGATCCCCAGCCAACTGGTCAGGCTCACGCCTCCGCCGTCCTCCACTCCCACCACCCCTGCCCACTTGCGCCTGGCCTGCCCTTGTGGGCACATGGGGTCTCCGGGACCCCTGAGGGGTGGCATTGGCGTTGTCGCCTTCCTCCTCCTGGGTGCCCGGGACACCGTGTCCCTCCTGGCCAGCCTGGCTGCATTGTGGTGTTGGGGCAGGGATCCTGGGTGTCTCCTGGGATGTGGCAGGAGTGGGGGTGGTGGTTGGCACAGTTGTACCTGACGCAGGTGCTGCAGGTGGTTGGACACCAGAGGGGCCAGGTTGGTCGGGGTCGTCCGCAGAGTGGTGAGAGTGGTCGCTGCCGGTGGGATCGGGCTCCTGCAGATCCGGGTCCTGTGAGTGTTCCCCCCCAGTGTTGGGGGGTGCACCACGAGGTTGACCTGTGTGTGAGAGAGACAATGTTAATTTTGGTCCATGCAACATCCATGTTTCATCAGTTTCAAAGTTGGCACATTTCCTCTTGGCATTGGGATCGGTCTTGCATTCCACTCACAGTGCACTTGTGCATGGGTGTGTCCCTTGGCCACCACTTTGGCCCCTTTAACTATGTGTGGCACAGTCGTACTTGCTGCGTCAAGTGTGACTGCAGTCAGCAGTGGAGTGGGCAGGTGTGGCGAGCCATGCATTGGCGCCTTCCGTGTAGCACTGTACATGTGCACATGGAGTGGATCCACACACTTATATGATCCAGGTAGCTGTCCTTGTGCTCGTGTACAGGTTGTGACATGGCCCTGTGTTTTGCCATGGTGAAGAGGGGGGGTTCTGGCACTGGCCACCCTTGTCTACATGCACGCAGTCTACCTGCTGACGAGCAGACATTCACACACGCAACACGGCTGATTAGCTCTCCCTGTGTCTCGCTCCCTCTGTGTCCCCCTCTCCCTCCCTCCGTGTGTCAGCCTCCTCCCTCTGTCCGTCTCCCTCCCTCTCTGTCCCCCTCTCCCTCCATCTCTGTCCCCCTCTCCCTCCATCTCTGTCCCCCTCTCCCTCCCTCTCAGTCCCCCTCTCCCTCCCTCCGTGTGTCAGCCTCCTCCCTCTGTCCGTCTCCCTCCCTCTCTGTCCCCCTCTCCCTCCATCTCTGTCCCCCTCTCCCTCCATCTCTGTCCCCCTCTCCCTCCCTCTCAGTCCCCCTCTCCCTCCCTCCGTGTGTCAGCCTCCTCCCTCTGTCCGTCTCCCTCCCTCTCTGTCCCCCTCTCCCTCCCTCTCTGTCCCCCTCTCCCTCCATCTCTGTCCCCCTCTACCTCCCTCTCTGTCCCCCTCTCCCTCCCTCCGTGTGTCAGCCTCCTCCCTCTGTCCGTCTCCCTCCCTCTCTGTCCCCCTCTCCCTCCATCTCTGTCCCCCTCTCCCTCCATCTCTGTCCCCCTCTCCCTCCCTCTCTGTCCCCCTCTCCCTCCCTCTCTGTCGCCTTCTCCCTCCCTCTCTGTCCCCCTCTCCCTCCCTCTCTGTCGCCTTCTCCCTCCCTCTGTGTCCCCCTCTCCCTCCCTCCGTGTGTCACCCTCTGTCACCTCGGCCAAGCTTCCTGGGCACACACTGTTAGCAGATCTTTGAGTGGCCCTTGGCTTGATGATGTGAGTTTCTTCCTGGTCTCCAGGCACCCATTGGGTGTGATGTGTGTCTGTGCGCTGCTGCTGTGGTGGTGTGTGCTGCCACTCTTTCACAATGTTGGCTGTTCATTAGCTGCTGTCATGTGCAAAACAGTGCCTTCACCCCCATGTGTTGATGCAAGGCGTCCGCCATTTGCTGGCAAGTCATTCCTGTGTTGGGACACACTGTTTGTCTGGCTGTGACCTAGGCCATATGGGTAGAGTGAATTGTTGTCTGCTTCTGAGTTGCACTATGTGCTTTTTGGGGCCCAGCCTCCCGCCATCCGGGTTACCGTGTCATGTGTTGTTGTCTTCTGTGGCCTGTGACTTGACATTGTCCAGCTGGGTGCATGGGGCATGGTGGCAGCAGTGGCATGTGCGTGCTCATGGAGTGTGGTTGAGTCATGCGATGGCTTGTGGTGGTTGCGTGCCTGTTAGTGATGTTGGTTGTGGATGCCGTTCCCCCCATGTGAGGTGCGTTGTTTGTGTACTCACCCGGGTCTCGGAGTCCTTCTAATCCTTCAACTGCCTCCACCGGCAGTATGGCCATCACCCTCTCCTCCCAGGGATGGTAGTGTACGGGTCTGCGGGAGGTCCCTCCTCCGGTGGCGTTGGCCTGGTCGTGTTCATCCTGCCTCTTGGCTCGGACCCTCCTCCGCAGATCGTACCACCTGTTCTGGCATTCCTGCCTGGTCCGTCTGGTGTCCGCAACAGCATTCACAGCATCGACGATGATCTGCCACATGGCTGTTTTTGCTGCCTGGCTGGTGTTTCTGACCAATGTCCCAAAGATCTGTGGCTCGACTCTGAGGATTTGATCAACAAGAACCTCCAACTCTCGGTTACTGAACTTTGGATTCTTGGTGGTGGGCATGTTGAGGGGTGTGGATGGTGGTGGGGGGTGTGGATGGTGGGGGTGGTGTGTGGATGGTTGTGGGTGTGTGGGTGTGGTTGTGCAGGTGTGTGTGTGTGTGAATGTGATCAGGGTGTGTTTGTGTAGGTGGTAGTGTGGAGATGTGCAAGTGTAAGGTGTGGTGCAGCTTGGAGTAAGGTGGTGTAAGTTGTGTGTGGTGTCTAGCAGCAGTGAGTCTGTTGCAAAGGCTCATGGTTTGTGTGTGTGGGCCCTTTTTATTGGTCCATTGGTGGGTGTGGCTGTGTTTGAATTTTGGGTGGGTTGGTTATAAGGAGTGGTGGTGTATTGGGCCTCTGTTTGTTTTTGGCAGTTGCAGGTCAGTGAAGGTGTTGTTTTAGTGTTTTTTGGCCATGTTTAGTGGCTTTGTGCCATTCGAATGGTGTATTGTTGTGTTGTTTTGTTTAGTCCTGGTTGTGTCCGTGCGTTTTGAGCGTGTGTACGGTGTGTAGATGGTCCATTTGGTTGTACGGTGCTGTCCTTGTGTGTGGCTTGGTACGACTCGTACATGCGGTTGTGATGTTGGGGCCTGGGGTGCGCTCCGTAGTTAGGAGGTTGTGTTGGGGGTAGTACTCGAACGTACTGGGTACACGGTGGTACGACACGTACAGGGGTGGGGGTACGACTGGAACGTACTGGGGTGGGGGTAGACGGTGGTACGACACGTACAGGGGTGGGGGTACGACTGGAACGTACTGGGGTGTGGGTACACGGTGGTACGACACGTACAGGGGTGGTGGTACGACTGGAACGTACTGTGGTGTGGGTACACGGTGGTACGACACGTACAGGGGTGGGGGTACGACTGGAATGTACTGGGGTGGGGGTACACGGTGGGACGACATGTACAGGGGTGGGGGTACGACTGGAACGTACTGGGGTGGGGGTACACGGTGGTACGACACGTACAGGGGTGGGGGTACGACTGGAACGTACTGGGGTGGGGGTAGACGGTGGTACGACACGTACAGGGGTGGGGGTACGACTGGAACGTACTGGGGTGTGGGTACACGGTGGTAGGACACGTACAGGGGTGGGGGTAGGACTCGAACGTACTGGGGTGTACATGGACGGTGGTATGACACGTACAGGGGTGGGGGTAGGACTGGAACGTACTGGGCTGGGGGTACACGGTGGTACGACACGTACAGGGGTGGGGGTACGACTGGAACGTACTGGGGTGTGGGTACACGGTGGTACGACACGTACAGGGGTGGGGGTACGACTGGAACGTACTGTGGTGTGGGTACACGGTGGTACGACACGTACAGGGGTGGGGGTACGACTGGAACGTACTGGGGTGGGGGTACACGGTGGGACGACACGTACAGGGGTAGGGGTACGACTGGAACGTACTGGGGTGTGGGTACACGGTGGTATGACACGTACAGGGGTGGGGGTACGACTGGAACGTACTGTGGTGTGGGTACACGGTGGTACGACACGTACAGGGGTGGGGGTACGACTGGAACGTACTGGGTGGGGGTACACGGTGGGACGACACGTACAGGGGTGGGGGTACGACTGGAACGTACTGGGCTGTGGGTACACGGTGGTACGACACGTACAGGGGTGGGGGTACGACTGGAACGTACTGTGGTGTGGGTACACGGTGGTACGACACGTACAGGGGTGGGGGTACGACTGGAACGTACTGGGGTGGGGGTACACGGTGGGACGACACGTACAGGGGTGGGGGTACGACTGGAAAGTACTGGGGTGTGGGTACACGGTGGTACGACACGTACAGGGGTGGGGGTACGACTGGAACGTGCTGGGGTGGGGGTAGACGGTGGTACGACACGTACAGGGGTGGGGGTACGACTGGAACGTACTGGGGTGTGGGTACACGGTGGTAGGACACGTACAGGGGTGGGGGTAGGACTCGAACGTACTGGGGTGTACATGGATGGTGGTATGACACGTACAGGGGTGGGGGTAGGACTGGAACGTACTGGGGTGGGGGTACACGGTGGTACGACACGTACAGGGGTGGGGGTACGACTGGAACGTACTGGGGTGTGGGTACACGGTGGTACGACACGTACAGGGGTGGGGGTACGACTGGAACGTACTGTGGTGTGGGTACACGGTGGTACGACACGTACAGGGGTGGGGGTACGACTGGAACGTACTGGGGTAGGGGTACACGGTGGGACGACACGTTCAGGGGTGGGGGTACGACTGGAACGTACTGGGGTGTGGGTACACGGTGGTACGACACGTACAGGGGTGGGGGTACGACTGGAACGTACTGTGGTGTGGGTACACGGTGGTACGACACGTACAGGGGTGGGGGTATGACTGGAACGTACTGGGGTGGGGGTACACGGTGGGACGACACGTACAGGGGTGGGGGTACGACTGGAACGTACTGGGGTGTGGGTACACGGTGGTACGACACGTACAGGGGTGGGGGTACGACTGGAACGTACTGTGGTGTGGGTACACGGTGGTACGACACGTACAGGGGTGGGGGTACGACTGGAACGTACTGGGGTGGGGGTACACGGTGGGACGACACGTACAGGGGTGGGGGTACGACTGGAACGTACTGGGGTGTGGGTACACGGTGGTACGACACGTACAGGGGTGGGGGTACGACTGGAACGTACTGGGGTGGGGGTAGACGGTGGTACGACACGTACAGGGGTGGTGTTGTAAATTGAAACAGCTATGTGATTAAGCATTTACTAAAGACATTAATCCTTTCCCTTTAGGTCATGTTTTCTCTGTTATGTTGACCGAAGTTTGGACTCCATTTTGTATTGTCATGCTGCCACGTGTTCGCCACGAGGAGAGTCCGACTTCTGTGTTAGTTGCTCTTGTAATCTGCCTAGTAACAGTCTATAAATAGCTCCTTTGTCCATCTGGCGCATGCCCAGACTTGACCACATCTGTTATCAGTTAGCCTTGCTTGACCATGTTTTCGCGGGCTCAAGGAGTGTGTTAGCTCCGCCCATGTATTGATTCAGTATCGAAAATGACCATAAATGGTAATGTCCTTCGATCTCATGTTGTATCCACCCACTTATGAGCCCCTCTATTGTGTATAAAAGGGGACCATGTACGCAAGTTCTGTGTGCTACTCTATGCAATACTGAAGAGTGTTGTGTGGATTGTAGGACCACCCTTAAGGGTTAATAAATGCTGTTTTTGTACTTTGCAGTTTCCGTGCCAACTTCCTTATAGATTCCGTTACAGGAGAGCGAACCCTTGTGTCCTGCGGGCCTAGCTGGGGCCTGATTCGTCAATTGGCGCCCGTCACGTGGGGCTCATCGGCGACTCGGATGCTCGAAGGACTGGTCGCGACGAAGGTGAGGAGTTTGGCCGGGGACGTGATCACTGCCAGCGGCGTCTTAGCCCTGGCATCCCGAGGTTTTTCTTCCTTCCCTTCCGAGCTGACCGTCTGGGTGGCGCCGGTCATCGACTGAGACCTCTTCTGTCGGTCCTGCCGTGAGAGCCGTTTGGGCGATTTTGGAGCTTGGCAGTTGGAATCTGGACTCTTGATTGGTAAGAACCGTTGTACGGTACTTGCTCCGAGTTTTGAAGCCTGGCCTGGCTATTTGAGTTTGATTTGTGATGACTAGTCATATTTTGTATTTGTCTTTGTGAAAATATATGCGTTGCAACACATATAGGCAGGTAATGTGGAGAGATTTCTCCGGAGCTGTGTAACTTTGAACGGCGCAACGATTAAGTGCCATTTTTCCTATAATATTGCATATTCTGCATTATTTTTGAGCATGCCTGCTTTTAGCGCACTCCGTAAGTGGTGCTGCTGCTTTGGAAACCGGTTGAACCTCGAGGAATCTGCTCCGGCTCCCCCAGAGGGGACTCCTAATAGGGATATGTATGTGAAGCATGGTCTTTCCTCCATAATGTACAGCACAGTATGGAGGAAATATACTAAAAAAGATCCTGAGTTACGATGGCCTTTGTATGGATCGTTTGATATACGTAAGATTGAGTATGTGGAACAGTGTATGTGTAAACGGCGTGCTCGTCAGGATATGTTTGAGTGTGTGCGGTTATGGGTGAAGGAAGTGCGTGAGCGAGAGAAGCGTGAGAAAGCGCTGTTTGATAAAGAACAGCGGAAGAATGATCATGTGCGAGCACAGGAAGCGAAGCGTCGGGAGGACAAAGAGCAGACGGACAGGCAAGAGAAAGAGCGCAGGCTACAAGTTTCGGGTCAATATGTTGTTCGCCAGCCACTTTATCCTGTCCTTAATAATCTTGATGATGATTTTTATTTATTAGATCGCTCTCCGCCCCCTTATGTTGGCGCATCTGCTCCGCGGCCACAAGATTCCGACCTGGCTTCGGGTAAGGTAGATACACGGTCCATGCTGTCGGCCGAGCAGATGGCTGAGCTTCGGAAACTTTCCTTCCGTGCACTTAAGGGCAAGATATCCATAGAGGAATTATTCCATACTTGGGGGTCGTGGCAGGAGAGAGATAAATTGTATTTTTTGAGTCATTTCGCGGAGGAAGTGATTGATGCTTTCCGGAAACGTTCTGGTGTCTTTGAGCCTGACGAAGTGTCATTGGATGCTAAAGCATTGCGTAATGGTGTTTTCTCTTTTTCTAAGGCTCCAGATACGGCTCGGCGGCTGTTCGCCTTGCGAGACACGGTGCTGGCCCTTAGAGAAAAAGCGCACCAACAAGCAGAGGAGGAGAAGCAGTCGGATCCGTGTACCACAGAAGGCCACCCATCCACCTCCCAGTCAGATAAGGATGTCGTAGTGCATGTTAAACCAATGCGAGAGGCGGCGCCTTTGTATGTTCCTCCTAAAGGAGCGGGGACTAGCTCGGACATTAACTCCGCCGATGCTAAGGGATATTTTGTGTATAATTGGGTTTATACTCCGTGGCATAGAGCTGATGTTATGGCATTAAAGAATGCGTTGCCTGACCCCCGCAAGAATCCAGCGGCCTTCTACGAAGAAGTAGAGGGGGCCCTGAATTCTTGCGTTATGACACTAGCTGATATAGACCTGTTCTTTGGCCTTATTCTACCACCGGATACGTGGCGATCTGTCCGAAAGGTAGATGATTTAGTTGCCTTTAAGGCTCGATGGTCTGACCTTGAGGATGAGGATAGGGACCGGAAGCCCGCACAGAAACCACCCCAGAGTATTTTAGATCTCCCTGCTGCTATTGTGGCTAAGTTGAAGACAATTATCCCCCCTAAAAAGATTGACTGGAATATGTTAGCTGCATGTAAACAGAAAGTTGACGAGTCAGTTGCAGACTTCTTTACGCGCTTTGAGGAAACGTTTCATGACTTTAGTGGCCAGTCGCTTACTGACGAAACGGGCCGCCACCTTTTCGCGGATAAATACGTGGCCAATTTGCTGCCGGCAGTTGCGGCCCGTCTAAAAGCGAGTGAGAGCTCTTGGTCCTCCGTGACCCCGACGGCCCTCCTGACTATCGCTCAGTATTATGAGCGTCAGGAGCACGAAGCAAGGGGCCAGGAGGAGAAGAAATCGAAAGATCTAAAAACCAAGGTGATGTTGGCGCAAGTATATGGCCCGCCCCGACGGGGTAATAATAGAGGAAGGGGAGGATCTTATGGTCCCCCCTCGGGCCGATCTGATCTGAATAGGAACCAGTGTGCGTATTGTAAGCAATCGGGCCATTGGGCCAGGGATTGCCCGGTGTTGCGTGCTTCGCGTCAGGGACATATTTCAGGGGGCCCGAGAGGTAGAGGGGGTTTCTCGAACTTTAGAGGGACCTCTCATGAGCAGGCTCGTTTTGACTCTGCTGGACAGCACCGAGATCGACCAAATGTTTTCGATCGCCAGCATCAGTATCACGTGTCGGAGATTGACCGATCGGGGTACCATGATTCTCAGCATGCATAGGAAAGCGTTGGATGGGGGTTAGAATCAGTTGAGGTGCCGGTCGATCAGACGGGTCCTTATGTATCGGCTGAGGTTTTGGGCTCTACTGACCAGTTCCTGGTGGATACAGGAGCGACCCGTAGTGCGCTGTCTAAGCAATTGGTTCCGGGGGCTCCCCCATCCGGCTTAATGGTCACATCGGTAGGGTTTGACGGTACACTCTCCCGCAGCCCCCTTTCACAGCCCCTCACATTTAAGGTTGATTCTTTTTCTGCGCCCTGCCCGTTTCTGCTTGCCCCGTACACACCGGACAACATTATGGGCCTTGATATGTTAAAGCATTTTAGGGCTACGATCCGTTGCTCCCCTGCTGGTGTGCGGGTAATATTGAATGACAACTACCCTCGGTCTGAGCGGATGTGTGCGATGTCGGAGGATGCGCTGTTAGCTACCCTTCCTCGTGCATTGTGGGCAACTTCGGACACGGATGTGGGACAGATGGTGATTCCACCGGTCCACATTAGTGTCCAGGAGGGGGCGGTGTTACCACGCCTCCCACAGTATCGTATTTCCCAGGAGGGCGAGGAGGCTCTCATACAGATTGTGCAAGATTTGATTGCAGTGGGAGTAGTGGAGGAAGTTCCCTATAATATCTGTAACAGTCCGATTCTCCCCATTCTGAAAAAGGACACGGATGCTAAGGTTTATCGGTTCATAATTGATTTACGAGAAGTGAACAAGATCGTGATACCTCAGTACCCAGTGGTTTCCGATATCACGACATTGCTTACCTTGGTCCCGCCTACGGCGACCATGTTCTCAGTGATTGATTTGAAAAATGCCTTCTTTTCCATTCCCATTCACCCCGATAGCCGATATCTTTTTGGGTTTACATTGAATAATAGATCTTATCGTTTTTGTAGGATCCCCCAGGGCTACACAGAAAGCCCTAGCATTTACAGTCAGGCTTTGAAGAGACAATTGGACTCTTTTGTTCTGCTCGAGGGGGTCGCCCTCATTCAATATGTCGATGACATCTTGCTGGCGGCTGACACCCTGGAGTTGTGTGAAAAAAGTACGTTATCCTTGCTTTCCTTTTTAGCATCCCACAATCACAAGGTATCTAGGAAGAAATTGCAATTCTGTAGACCAAAGGTGACTTATTTAGGTCACCTTTTGTCTAAGGAGGGGCGTGCACTCACACCAGATCGTATCCAAGTAATTTTGGACACACCGAGACCGTCCACGCAGAAGGATGTGCGTGCATTTTTGGGTCTTGTTTCTTTTTGTAGACAGTGGATATTGGGGTTTTCACATATAGCTAAGCCATTGTTAGCCCTCTTGACAAAAGACACGCCCATCCCGATCCCCTGGTCAGATGAGTGTGACGCTGCTTTTCAGCAACTACGACAAGCCCTTTGTTCAGCACCAGTGTTAGGGACCCCTGATTATGCTAAACCCTTTTTGTTGTATGTGCATGAGAAAGATGGATGTGCATTGTCAGTTTTAGTGCAGATGCACGGTGATAAGCAGCGCCCTTGTGCATACTTTTCGGCTGTACTTGACCCTGTCGCCCGAGCATTACCAGGGTGTTTTCGCTCGGTTGCGGCGACAGCTGTGTCAATACGCCAAAGCGAGGGGATTGTATTATCTCATAAGCTGTTGGTGTTAGTTCCCCATGCTGTTGATGCCCTGCTTAATCAAACAAAGACGCAGCATTTGACCAGTGCCCGTTTAACGGGATATGAGTTGACGCTTTTGGCTCCTCATATTACGTTGAAAAGGTGCGTAACGCTAAACCCGGCCACATTGTTGCCATACCCCGAAACCCAGCCTGAGGCGCGGAAAGCACATGATTGTATTCTCGTGACTGAGGAACAAACAAAGGGTCGTATTGATCTCCAGGATACGCCCTTTCCAGATGTAGATGGAGAACTGTGGGTAGACGGATCATGCCTGAAGCTACCAGATGGTACGACTTCAGCAGCGTATGCAATTACCACATTACAAACAATAGTGGAGACTGCACGCATACCGCAGAAATCAGCTCAAGCAGCGGAACTGATAGCATTAACACGAG
The DNA here is from genome assembly GCF_964204655.1 of Triturus cristatus. Lineage (NCBI taxonomy): Eukaryota > Metazoa > Chordata > Amphibia > Caudata > Salamandridae > Triturus > Triturus cristatus. The sequence goes on along the minus strand of NC_140593.1, from coordinate 25,766,928 downwards.
CATGTGAGCTCAGTACAGGATTGTGTGTGAATGTTTATACAGATAGCCGCTATGCCTTCGGAGTAGCGCACGACTTCGGCCTACTCTGGAAGGAGAGAGGGTTTTTAACGTCACATGGAGTACAGATAATGCATGGAGAGTTAGTTCACAATCTTTTAACTGCATTGACATACCCAAAGAAAATTGCCATCGTTAAATGTAGCGCCCATAGGAAAGTAGTTGATAAAGTTGGAGAAGGGAATGCGTTAGCAGACCGAGTGGCACGGGAGACTGCGATGCAGCCCGGTGCTACTGCCATGTATGTAGTAAAGTCACGAGTGGAAAGATGGCATGACGCGAAGGAGGAAGTGCGAGAAATGCAGAGGACCGCTTCTGATAAAGAGCGGGAGCAATGGGCTAGCGAGGGAGAATTGGATGATGAAGGCTGCTGGAGAAATAAGCAGATGGATAGATGGAAATTACCCACGGCTTTCGTACAACCTATGGTTCAGATGGCACATGGGCTAGCACATGTTGGAGCTTCCGCAATTGTAAAATTGCTTACCCAAGTCTGGGAGCATCCAGAAATTGCTAGCACGGCAAAGAGGGTGGTGCAGACCTGTATGATCTGCCTGAGGTATAACCCAGGAAAGGGTACTCGAACTCCAGCAGGAGGATTTGTGACACCCACTGCACCCTTCGAGGTTTTGCAGATGGATTACATCCAGCTTGAGCGCTGTAACAATTTGAAGTATGTTCTAGTAGTGGTTTGCGCCTTCAGTAAATGTAAATGTAAATGTCAAGGTACTTATAGAGCGCACTGTCACCAGACAGCCACCTTGCGGTGTCGCCTTTGCGGTTTCCTGGCGCTGATACTCATACCGCTGTGGAACCCCTCCTGGCTTTCCCTGTGAAGTGTCCACTCCTGGGCAACCCCAGGGTGAAGCCAGACATCCTTAGCGCTGTTGGGGCCGGTGTGGAGGCTAAGCAAGCTATTGCCCAGAGTTGCAGCGTGGGGCCCGTGATTAGAATAGGCACCGAGGCGAGAATAGACAGGTCCGAGGAAATTGAGCCCGAGCCCCGCCAAGGCGGGAATCGAACCCTGGTCCCTAGCCAGAACTCTGCTTCAGGGTCTGCCACTCTAACCATTGAGCCACACTCCTCCACAAATGGGTTGAGGCGTACCCCACGAAAGACAATACTGCAATGACTACTGCGAAGCTGCTGCTGAAAGAGTTCTTTCCTCGATATGGCGTCTGTAGACTTCTGTGGAGTGATAATGGCCCTCACTTTGTAGCGGATGTTATAAAGTATGTCTTGAAGGGCCTAGGCATCACTCAGAAGTTCCACGCCGTGTTCCACCCTCAGTCTGCAGGACTAGTCGAGAAGTATAATGGTACACTGAAGCTTAAGATCGCTAAAATTCAAGCTTCAACGTCGTTGACTTGGCCAGATGCCCTGCCACTGGCGTTATTGTCAATTAGATCGGTACCACACTCTCGAACTGGCCTTACACCATACGAAATCGTCTTTGGACGCCCAATGAATATTTGGGGTCCACCAAAACCTAAGGCTGTGTATGATGTACCTTGTGTAATGATGAATGATTATCTGGCACAGTTAACGGATAACTTGGTTTCTATTCATCAACAGGTCCGGGAGGCGCTCCCTGATCGGTCTACCGGTGAAGGACATGGTCTCCGGCCTGGTGACCATGTTATGGTAAAAGTCTTCGACAGAACGAACAGTTTGGAGCCGAGATGGGTGGGCCCTGAGCAAGTCCTCCTTGCAACGAGGACGGCTGTGCGAGTCTCGAACAGGAAAAATTGGATCCATTCCTTGCACTGTCGAAAGGTACCGCCCGGATTGGTGGAGCCTGCCGTGCTGACCGATCAACGAGAGATCCTGGCTGCAGAGACAGGCCGTGCTACGGAGCCAAACGCCACAGAGGAGCTCTTTCCGGACCACGCGACTCCTGGAGGGAGGCGATATCATCTTCGACCAAGAAAGTGAGTTTCCAGTACCGGGACATACTGTCAGGACGGCCCTTGGGTTAGTGAAACGGAGAGCCGATGAGGCAAGGGGGGGGATCAGCCCTGCATTAGTGTAGCGACACCCGTCTTGGCCCGCTGGTGAAGAAATCGACCGCTGCCCAAGGGGAAGAGTCCTGACAGACTTTTAGTTTCAGGAAGATATTAGAGTTTTATTTTTATTGACATGGAGAAGAAGAAAATCTTTTGTGCATCAGGGTTCATGCTGACGGTAACTATTGTTGGGATAACCACATGGTTTGTGGAGGAGGTAACTCCTGCTCGGAAAATACTTGTGTTGACGACTCCGGTGCCTGAGGAGCACTACTTTTATACATTACCGTATCAAGAGTTGAAGCATCGACAGTCCTACTTGAATAACACTTTCATTCAGATGCTGCATCATACCCACGTTGCTACGAACGCTACGAACTGTTGGATATGTGGGATGATGCCAGCTCATCAGAAGAAAGGAGGAACGCCATTCATACCACTTCCTTTCTCTCATAATGGCTCTTGTAGAGCATGGTACACTTTGCTTTTTGCCACTCGGAGGCCGACAGTGGGACGATTACTCTTCAGACTCAATAAAGAATGTCACCAGGATAAAAATGGGTATCCGCAAGCAAATGGGACAATTTGGGAATGGGAAGAGTACCGACCAGACAATGAATCCATTCCCTATATCTTCACGAACACCAGAGACACTGTGGGGAAGGACAAATTTGTGATCCAAGTGGCACAAGCTCAAGCGGACCTGTGTGTCCAGAGTGTGGGTTTTATCCCTGTTGGTGTCAGTGATTGCATCACGGTCTTGAACATTGACGGACTGAATAATAGTACCTTCCTAGCGTCCCATAATACTTACTTTGTGTGTGGAAATAAAGGTTATTACCGTTTGCCGGCTGGGTGGTCTGGGGTATGCTATGTATCATTTCTATTACCTCCTGTATTCCTAGCGCCCGCATCTTATCATAAAGATTTGAAATTGTTGAATAATGTGACTGTAAATAGGTATAAACGTACTCTATCGATTGATGATGTGGATCAGACTGATACCAGCTTGCAACAGTATATTGATTTTAACTTAGGACTGTTTTTCTTTGTTGGAGCCGCTTTGAACAGTAGGAAGATCCGAAGATTAACAAGAGTGGTAGAAGCTGTGACAAACCAAACTGCTGCTGCTCTTGGGAATCTTACGGAAGAGTTGCAAATCACTAGGATTGTTGCATTGCAGAATCGTATGGTATTAGATGTAATGTTAGCTGATCGAGGTGGAGCTTGTAAAATTATTGGAAGTAGCTGCTGTGTGTTTATCCCTGACCATACGCCATCAGTTTATAACGCCATTAACAAATTGCATAAAATAGCAGCTGAAATCCACACAGAAAACGGCACTTGGTCCTTTTCTGGATGGTTTTGGGCATTGGTTACTGCCTGGGGATGGAAGGTCTTAACTGGTCTCTGTATTATTATAGCAATTCTGTTCTTCTTCTGTATGTGTGTTCAATGTGGACCATTGTTCTGTTCCGTATGCATCTCATTCTGCATCCCAGATAAGAAAGCTATTGCCGACGTTGCTCACCAGAAGCATCTAGCTAAAGAGGTTGAAGGAATGATGACAATTGACATATATGATGACTATTCCTGTAAACCGGATGTCTTCAGTAAATGCTGAAAGGGTCGTCTGTTGTAAATTGAAACAGCTATGTGATTAAGCATTTACTAAAGACATTAATCCTTTCCCTTTAGGTCATGTTTTCTCTGTTATGTTGACCGAAGTTTGGACTCCATTTTGTATTGTCATGCTGCCACGTGTTCGCCACGAGGAGAGTCCGACTTCTGTGTTAGTTGCTCTTGTAATCTGCCTAGTAACAGTCTATAAATAGCTCCTTTGTCCATCTGGCGCATGCCCAGACTTGACCACATCTGTTATCAGTTAGCCTTGCTTGACCATGTTTTCGCGGGCTCAAGGAGTGTGTTAGCTCCGCCCATGTATTGATTCAGTATCGAAAATGACCATAAATGGTAATGTCCTTCGATCTCATGTTGTATCCACCCACTTATGAGCCCCTCTATTGTGTATAAAAGGGGACCATGTACGCAAGTTCTGTGTGCTACTCTATGCAATACTGAAGAGTGTTGTGTGGATTGTAGGACCACCCTTAAGGGTTAATAAATGCTGTTTTTGTACTTTGCAGTTTCCGTGCCAACTTCCTTATAGATTCCGTTACAGGAGAGCGAACCCTTGTGTCCTGCGGGCCTAGCTGGGGCCTGATTCGTCAGTGGGGGTACGACTGGAACGTACTGGGGTGTGGGTACACGGTGGTAGGACACGTACAGGGGTGGGGGTAGGACTCGAACGTACTGGGGTGTACATGGACGGTGGAATGACACGTACAGGGGTGGGGGTAGGACTGGAACGTACTGGGGTGGGGGTACACGGTGGTACGACACGTACAGGGGTGGGGGTACGACTGGAACGTACTGGGGTGTGGGTACATGGTGGTACGACACGTACAGGGGTGGGGGTACGACTGGAACGTACTGTGGTGTGGGTACACGGTGGTACGACACGTACAGGGGTGGGGGTACGACTGGAACGTACTGGGGTGGGGGTACACGGTGGGACGACACGTACAGGGGTGGGGGTACGACTGGAACGTACTGGGGTGTGGGTACACGGTGGTACGACACGTACAGGGGTGGGGGTACGACTGGAACGTACTGGGGTGTGGGTACACGGTGGTACGACACGTACAGGGGTGGGGGTACGACTGGAACGTACTGGGGTGTGGGTACACGGTGGTACGACACGTACAGGGGTGGGGGTACGACTGGAACGTACTGGGGTGTGGGTACACGGTGGTAGGACACGTACAGGGGTGGGTGTACGACTGGAACGTACTGGGGTGTGGGTACACGGTGGTAGGACACGTACAGGGGTGGGGGTACGACTGGAACGTACTGGGTACACGGTGGTAGGACACGTACAGGGGTGGGGGTACGACTGGAACGTACTGGGGTGGGGGTAGACGGTGGTACGACACGTACAGGGGTGGGGGTAGGACTCGAACGTACTGGGGTGTACATGGACGGTGGTATGACACATACAGGGGTGGGGGTAGGACTCGAACGTACTGGGGTGTGGGTACACGGTGGTACGACACGTACAGGGGTGGGGGTAGGACTCGAACGTACTGGGGTGTACATGGACGGTGGTATGACACGTACAGGGGTGGGGGTAGGACTCGAACATACTGGGGTGTACCTAGACGGGTGGGGGTGTACATACACGGGGGGTACGTGTCGGATGTACGGGGGCTGGGGGGAGTGTTGGGCGCGTATGCGGGCACATGTCTCCATGGTTGCTATTGGAGTTCGGTGCGGACGGTGTTTTTTCCATACGGTTGTAACCTCGGACGCACGGGATGGATCGTGATTCCTCGGTCGGACTTGACTTTTCACGTATGTACGGTAAATCGTCCGAGGACGTGTCGGACACATTTTCCGACCCGAGGACGTGTGGGGAATGATTCCCAATGCGGGTCGTATGGCCTTTTTACCATGTGAATCGTGATTGCCAGTTCGTACGGCACTTGTACGATTCGTACGGTAAAAAGACCGGATACGAGTCACACGGGGTAATTTTTTACCGGATCGTGATCGGCACCTAGGTATATTTTATTACAATTTTTAAGTACATTCAAAAAAGAGGTCTATTTTAGTTAAATATTAGGAAAAATTTTGTGTGTGAATTTACATGTTAGCATAAGCGCGTTAGATGTTAGAAATGCCATTGTGCCACTTTTGCTGCTTTTGCACACAAAACGCAGATACAGGTTATTATTTGAAAACTGCTTGCTTGCCTAGACGTGCACTGCGACCTTGGTCTGAACATTGTGTGCAGAAACAGTCTGAGCCGCCAGACAATGCATGTTTTTGAGTTCAGGTTGATTGGCCCAAGCTCTAGCCATAACACGCACACAGCTGCAAATACCTGAAAGTCGAGAGCCTTCAATATTGCAGTTTGCATGCATTAGACACACATTCTGGAGTAGAACTTTTCCAGGCGCACAGCAAAGCTGATCCTGTGATGTGATTCACCTAAGCTGATCTTTACGGTATGGGGTTTCCGATTCAAACCTAGAGACCTTCTATTAGTCTAATAATACTAGCTTACTAGTGAAGGGAAGGTGGTTGTATTCCACTGTCATTTGTAATATGATTTCTCCCTTCATTTTCTATGGTATTGTAACAATGCTGATGATTTTGATCTTAATAATTTGTCTGCTTATGTTAGCCAAAGTACTGCATCTTAGGACACGTAGTTTATAAAATAAACATTTTAAACTTTACCGTGTCTCTGATTACTCTTGTTGTGGACTGATATGAGAATAATAACAAACAGGTATTTCTGATTCCCACCATTCCTGAGAGTACGCTAAGTCGCTTGTTCTGGGTTGTCTATACATTGAGATCTCCGAGAAGATACGGATAACGAATGGGACACTGATGCTAGTCGGATTGGGGTTCTGGGTACGGAAGTGAGTTTTTGGTACATCGCAAATCATTAAGGTCCTGGTTTCCTGCGCATAGTTCTGTGCATGAGCAGAATCCTTGCAACAAAACCATATACCAACAAAGTGGTATAAGAAGCCTGACTGATCTAGACAGAAGGCCTAGAGCCTGTAGAATCGCTGGGACCCCAAGGAACTACCCAAGGTAGTGACACAGGGGACCCACGGGGACAGTGTGCAGTGTGTAAACACAACCGCGTGTTCCCATTAGCTTCTACGGGCAATGTCGTGGTTGGAAAATTAAAGATTAGGAACATTTAGAATCGAGTAAGGACCAAACCCTTTTGAACTTAAGAAGTTCTAGGGCGAGCACCTACGGGAGCACCAGAGTACTCGAGTTACCTCACCCAGAGAAGCCGGGTGCATAGGTGTCTTTCTTGTCGGGTCGCATTGTCGATTACAAAGGAAGCTGGCGAAGAACTGCTGCTGCCGTGAAGAGGAGAAGTGTCCGAAGGGATCCAAGCCTGGATCTAGGATGGAAGGAACCTGAAAGCAGAGGGGACAGAGTATGGGTCACTTGTCAGTGACCGAGGGCAGGATGGACCAATGCCCACAGATGTCAGGTGCTTCAGGTGAGTTGATAGGTGTCTTGTCTCTTCAGCCATGAGGTCCAGGAGGCATTAACAAAGTCCATGAGCTGGATTCTAGCTGTCCCCTGAAGTCTGTCGAGTGCTGCGGCATCGGCGACCAGATTGGACCCAACAAGCCTTTGCAAGTCTTGTGGAAAGAGAAGAAGGACGTCGGTGCAGACCAGCAAGGTCTGAGGGACTCACCCAGTGAAGGTAAGTCAGGGCATGTCTGGAGCAACCAGGGAAGCCCAAGCAGAAGAGAATTTGCCTTTGTGGGGGCCTACTAGCCAACAGGCTAGCGATCGCGAAGGAGCCTTGAGCGGTCACACTTGAAGCTGGCCCATGGGTCACTCGTGGAGTGGAGGCCAGAGATCTTCAGTGCAGTCAGGGCTCAAGGCTGAGGCTACTTGGAGCCCAAAGCAGAACTTCAAGGATAAACAGGAAGTTGATGTAACAGCAATAGTATGCGGTGCCAAGGGGTCACAGTTCCTTGTCACCCACAAAAGCCACAGGCCTCAGCTTTGCTGTGAACTCAGGGTAACCTTGAAGAAGTCAGGAAATCCACATCTGGTCATGTAGAGACTTCGGCGTCCAGCGAGAGCTTCAGAATTGCAGACAGGACAGTTTTCTACAGTCTTTTAGTCAGGATAGAACGTCGAAGGTCCAGGATATATATTGCAGAGTTTCATCCAGGGTCATCTCAAGTTGCAAGGACTGGGTTCCCATACTTATACAAAATTTGGGGGTTGGATATCCTCTAGGGACCCACCTATGGATGGGTTTGGAAAGAGGGGTGGTTACACCCATTTCCTTTGTCCAGTTTCGCGCCAGAGCAGGGGCAGGTAGCCCCTGCAACCGGTTTGAAATGGACTATGCACAGGGACACCAAGTGTGCCCCCAGTGCAGGACGTCAAAGAACCTGAGAGTGCTCCCGCCCAGCCAAAATACACATCTGCCTGTCTAGGGAGGTAGTTACACCTCCCTGGGACAGGAAACCTATTGTCCAGGCCTCCCCTGCTAGAGTTTCAGTCAGCAGCAGGAGGCCAGAAAGAGGGGGTAGTATTTAGGGGTGGGCGGAATTTGCGAAAGCGACTTTCACAAATTATCGCGAAAATGTTCAAAATTTCCGCACACAACCGGAAATATCGCGAAAATGCGGATGTTTTTTTCCTGCCTGTTCGGGGTATTTTCTGCGTGGTCGCGGCTCGCCAACTTACCCATGCGGTTGCTCGCGGGCGCGGTAATCTTGTTTTCACTCTTCTCGCGGTGCATGATCGCGAGAAGAAAGACGTGATCGCGCGACTAATGACATTGCTGCGAGCGCGAACTATCGCGAGACAGCGCAAATGGCTAACAACAATCCAACATCTTGTGGAGAACGCAACCGGATTGGGAAAACTTGTCAGCGAACACGGGGATTCAGGTAAGGCGATCGCGCGCGTGCGAGAATGTATTATTTTACAGCGCGAGCAAGAAACAAATTATCGCTAAGCTGCGGAATGCGGAAATTTTGACATTTTAGCGCTCTCCGCGGAACGCGAAAATGTCAAATTATCGCAATTTCCGCAAGCGGAACGGAAATTTAACCCAGGCCTAGTAGTATTCCAAAGTGTTTGACACCAAACACAACATGTTTCCGTGCAGCCATCCCAAAGTTGGCTTTTTCCGCAAGGTTATAATGCACTTAAGAGTATATGGTCAGGCTGCACCGCAAACAGCATCAGAGGAGATACTCCGAACACTGCAGAGGGGCTCTGCTCAAGCAGGGTTACCCTCTCACATAAAAACCTAGCACTCTGCCTTCAGGATTGTTAAGGTCTCCATAGGAGTGACTTATAGGTTTTATATGTGTGTGCAATGGTAGTGATATAGGTGGCCTATACCACTGCAAGGGGTGCAAGCACACCCTTACCCAGGCTGCAGTAGCAGACCTCTGGTGCCATTTTGGAGTGCTTCCCAGGGGTGGCATAATACATGCTTCAGCCCCTGGTAGGCCTCTGAGGTACCTATGCCCTATATACGTAGTATACCATATACTAGGGACTTATAAGGCACTCCATAATCCAACTAGATATGTACCTAATGTATATGCAAATCATTTTAGAGAGGAAGCAGCTAGGCTGTGGTCCTGATTAGCAGGGCCACAGCCATACTAAGGTCGAAAAACAGTGAAACACCAGCAAAAAGTGGGGGTACCCATGTGAAGCAGATCCTACTCTTCTACACGCCCCCCCCCCCAAACACAGGGACATTAAATTACCCTTGAGCAGTTGAGTCTTCATGTTCTAAGTGGAAATACCTAGAGAGTCCATCTGCATTGGCATGGTTACTCCCAGGTCTATGTTCCAACTGTACAGTCCATCCCTTGTAGACTCCTAAGCAGCTTGGGGTTTTCACCCTTCATTTGTTTTAGCCATAAGAGGGACTTATGGTCTGTCTGAACAAGGAAGTGAGTACCAAACAAGTATGGCCTCAAGTTCTTCAGAGCCCAAACCACAGCAAAGGCCTCCCTCTCAATGGCTGACCAACGTTTCTCTCTAGGGGTCAGCCTTCTGCTTATGAAAGCTACTGGCTGATCATGACCTTCATCATTCAATTGTGACAGTACAGCCCCTACCCCCAATTCGGATGCATCTGTTTGGACAATGAACGTCTTGGAGTAGTCAGGACTTTGCAGAATGGGAGCAGTGCACATGACCTGCTTCAGGTCATCAAATGCCTTTTGACAGCTAGCTGTCCACTGAACCTTTTTGGGCATCTTTTTAGAAGTTAAGTGATTCAGGGGTGTCCCTATTGATCCATACCCCTTGACAAATCTCCTATAGTACCCAGTCAGGCCTAAGAAGGCTATCACTTGAGTCTGGGTAGTTGAAGCAATCCATTCCATTATGGTCTGGATTTTGCTCTGCAATGGTTGAACCTGGCCTTCACCTACAAGGTGGCCCAGGTACACAACCTGACTCTTCCCTATCTGGCACTTAGTAGCCTTGATAGTTAGACCTGTTTTTTGCAGGGCCTCCAAAACATTCCTCAGGTGGACCAGGTGATCTTCCCAGGTGGAGCTAAAGACAGCAATATCATCTAGATATGCTGCACTAAAGTCTTTCAGGCCAGTAAGGACTTGATTCACCAACCTTTGGAAAGTGGCAGGTGCATTCTTCAAACCAAAGGGCATTACCACAAACTGATAGTGCCCACTAGGGGTAGAAAATGCAGTTTTGGGCTTTGCACCATCAGCTAGTCTGATCTGCCAGTAGCCAGCTGTCAGGTCAAATGTGCTTAGAAACTTGACTGAGGCCAAAGTATCTATTAGATCATCTGCCCTGGGGATGGGATGGGCATCAGTCCTAGTGACTTCATTGAGACCCCTGTAGTCGACTCTACACAAAACCTAATTTCTCTCTTTCCATCGGTGGTGTGAGGTTTAGGTACCAGAACTACTGGACTAGCCTATGGGCTAACTGAGAGTTCAATCACACCCAAATCCAACATTTTGTGGACTTCTGTCCTTATACAGTCCCTGACATGGTCAGGTTGCCTGTAGATCTTATTCTTCACATGGAGACTCTCCGTAGTGTCCACTTCATGAGTGCACCAGGTGGTCTGACTTGGAGTCAGAGAAACCATATGTCTAAACTGGCTGAGACATTTTCTGCAGTCAGTTTGTCGCTGGGCAGTGAGACTGCCTGTCAAGGCTACACCATCAACTGACCCATCATCATGGTTCTGAGAAAGCAGGTCAGGGAGTGGATCACTCGCTTCCTCCTGTCCTTTATCAGTAGCCATGAGCAAGCCCATGTCTGCCCTGTCAACATATGGTTTAAGTCTGTTGACATGAAGTACCTTATGGGGACTCCTAGGGGCACCAAGGTCTACAAAGTAGGTAACCTCCCCATTCTGTTCAACTATTATATGGGGGCCACTCCATTTGTCCTGGAGAGCTGCTGGAGCCCACACCTTCTGTCCTGGCTGGTAAACAGTCCATACAGCCTTTTGTTCATGCCAGGCTTTTTGCAGTTCCTGTCTAGCCTCAAGGTTTTTGTTTTCCTTTTTCATGTACTCAGTCACCCTGAGGCTAAGACCAAGTACATAGTCCACTATGTCTTGCTTTGGGGGCTTGAGAGGTAACTCCCATCCTTCCTGCAACAAACACAAAGGACCCCTGACAGGGTGACCAAACAAAAGTTCAAATGGGCTGTAACCCACCCCCTTTTGAGGCACCTCCCTGTATGCATATAAAAGGCAGGGCAAGAGTAGATCTCATTTTAGCCTAAGCTTCTCTGGGAATCCTTTAATCATGCCCTTTAAGGTTTTGTTGAACCTTTCAACTAAACCATTGCATTGTGGGTGATAGGGTGTGGTGACATTAAGTTTGTAACCCTGTCAGATACTACCTCCTTAGGAAAGCCTACTCTTGAGAACACACTCAAGAGAGCTCTTGCCACCACAGGTGTTGTAGTGGTCCTTAGGGGAATGGCTTCTGGGTACCTGATGACATTATCCACCACCACCAGTATAAATATGTGCCCAGATGCTGTTTGGGGATCCATGGGACCAACAATGGCAATCCCAACCCTTTCAAAGGGCACCCCACCACAGGTAATGGTATCAGGGGGGCCTTTGTAGTGCCATGTGCTTTGCCACTGGCTTTGAGGGTTACACAGGAGCGATACAACTCCTTAGTGTCTTCAGACATGTGGGGCCAGCGATAGTGAGGAACAATTCTGTCCCAAGTCTTGTTCTGTCCCAAGTGTCCTGCTACGGGAATATCATGGGCTAGTGTCAATAGGAAACCCCTAAACTTCAGAGGTATAACCAACCTCCTGGATGCACCAGGCATGGGGTCTCTACTCTCTGAGAAAATGAGTCCATTATCCCAATAAACTTTATGGGTGCCACTATCATTCCCAGCAGCCTCATCAACTGCTTGCTTTATGAGGGGTTCAAGAGAGGGGCAGGTTGTCTGCTCCTGGCTCAGATCATACCTGGAAAGGCCCCCTGTCCCTGAGAACTCAACCTGGTCAGGTTCAAGCTCCTCTGGGACAGTTCCTTCTTCAGGCTCAAGATCATCTCCCTGAGGAGACTGATCAGCATTCTGAGTCAGGTGGGAAGGCTCTGCCTTAACCCTACTGCTCCTCCTCTTGTGAGGCACCTGGTCCATTATTCCAGAATCCAAGGCCTGTCCAGCTTTAGACATTTTGGCCTGTGACCTAGTAACAGCAAAGACATGAGCAGGGATAGCTAACATTTCTGCATGTGTCCTGAGCTCCACTTCAGCCCAAGCTGAAGTCTCTGGATCATTGCAAAGCAAGCACTGTACTGGTAGGTCTGTACTTACCACCACCTTCTTAAGGCCAGTTACCCCTCCCCAGGAGAAGTTAAGAACTGCCAGAGAATGGTCTGATCTGACATTGTTAGCATCAGTCACTTGGTACATTTCACCAAGTATAATCTGTTCAGGATCCACAAGATCTTTTGTCACCATTGTGACACTTGCTCCTGTGTCCCTGAATGTCCAAGCTTCTACTCAATTTATCAAAGACTGTTGCCTGTATTTGCCCAGATTACTCAGACTCACAAAGGGGGACATATCCATGCCCCCATCACAGACAAGCACAGCCTGAGTTGGAACTCTGACTAGGCCAGAGTCCATCTCAGAACCCAGGGTCAACCCTACTACACCCTTATTCTGACCATTACCACCAACTATTCTAGCTGTACTAGGGGGAACAGTTGCCTTGGAGTAATGGTGGCTGGAGTAGATTCTTTGGACTTTGTGCAGTCACTGGTCCAGTGAGTTTTCTGATTACAGACTTTGCACCAAGATTTCTTTTGGCCTTTTCCCTTACTTGACTGTGACTCCCCCTTAGAAGAATATTTTTGGGACTCTTGAGAAGACTTCTGGTTTTTACCCTTGTCCCCACCCTTTTCAGAGTTCTTAGAATCCTGCTTCTTTGGGTCACCACCTTGGTTCTGTACCTTCTGCCTCACCCTGGTTCTGACCCATTTGTCTGCCTTCTTTCCCAATTTTTGGGGAGAGGTCAGATCAGAGTCTACCAGGTACTGGTGCAACAGCTGATTTTGACTGTTATTATGAATCTGCTCCCTCATTATCAGATTGTACAATCCTAGGAAGTCACACACGTTACTGCCCAATAACCAACCTTCCAGAGCCTTAGCAGCACAGTCCACAAAGTCAACCCAGTGTTGATTTTGTGCTTTTTGGGAGTCTCTGAACTTTAACCTGTATTGTTCAGTGGTTAGGCTAAACCCATCTATCAGTGCACTTTTCAAGAACTGGTAATCATCAGCATCCTCTTCTCTTACAGTTAGGAGCGTATCTCTACCTTTGTCTGCAAAGGACAACCATAAGATTGCTGCCCACTGACCTTGAGGGACCTTCTGTACTTTACAGGCCCTCTCCAAGGCAGTTATCCATTTGTGGATGTCATCCCCACTCTGGTAGGAAGGGACAATCTTACTTAGGTTTCTATGGTCATAAGACCTCTCCCTATCTCTAGGGAAATTGCTTCCACCAAGGGACTCTAGTCCCTCCTTTTTACTAGCTCTGTAGAGCTCTAGGGCTTCCCTCTCTAAGGCCATCTGCTGCTTTCTGAGGTTGAACTTGTCTTGCTCATACTTCAGCAGTCTCTCTCTCCACTCCTGGGAGGTCTTCCTCCCTCTGTGAGAAGAGTCAGAGGTCCCTATAGAAGAGTTAGACTGGACAGATCCCCTTGAGAGAGATCTATCCCTTCTAGCCCTACTTTCAAATCTGCCTGGAGGAATGAAGGAAGGAGCATTGTTGTCATCCTCCTCATCCTCTTCCAGGAGAGCTGAGTTCACCAGATCCTGATCATTGTCACCAGTCTAGTCAGCATTAGAGGTAGGGTAAGGGGCATTTCTACCCCTAGGCCCACCGTCGCCTGCTGCCCCACCCACACTGCCTACCCCATCAGTCCCACTAGGCCCTGAGATATAATTCAGCTTAAGTATGTTTATGAGATGCAGGGTGGATGGGCTTTTGCCTGTGTTCAGCTTCCTAATGGAAAATAAGGCACTAAGCTGTGCAAAGGAGAGATCCTCATATTTATAGGGGAGAAGCCCACTGGCTTCTGGCAGGGACCCACTGGTTCATGGCTGACTAGAGAAAGCTCAAACATGGAGTCCCTCAAGGCTCCAGTTTGAGCCCTACACTGTTTAATCTTTACATGGAGCCTTTAGCTCATATTATGGAAGCCTTCGGAGTGGATATCGTCACATATACTGATGATACCCAATTAATAATCAAACTCACCGATAACCAGTCAGATGTGGCCACTAATTTCTCCAACTGCATGCTCTCCGTAGCTGGGTGGATGAACAACAACTGTCTACGCCTTAATGGCGACAAAACTGAAATTCTTGTTGTTGGGAAATCCACCTCTGCTTGGTCACAGGCCTGGTGGCCTACACAACTGGGGGATACTCCTCAGCCGGTTCAGTCCGTTAGAAACCTGGGGATTGTGCTGGACACGGAGTTCTCTTTTAAGCAGCAGATCAGTAAAGTCACGTGCAAATGCTTTGGCATACTCAAAACTCTTCGGAAAATCCTAGAGTTACTCCCCATCAGTGCCAGAAAGACACTCATTCATGCCTTAGTCACACCTCACCTGGACTATGGCAATGCTCTCCTTTTGGGGCTTAGCAAAAAAGGTATTCACCAACTCCAGCGTGTGCAAAATGCCGCCGCACGTATGGTGCTTAACCTCCCACGCAGAGCATCAGGAAAAAAGGCTCTTTATGAACTCCACTGGCGAATTAGGTTCAAGGCTCTTTGCTTAGCCCATCGCATAGCTCAGGGTAAAGGCCCTGGCTATCTGCGTAACCTTCTTACCCTCCATCGCCCCGTTCGCTACCTTAGGTCTGCGGGAGCTATGAGGTTCCAACTTCCCCGGGTTCGTAAGACCAGGATCGGAGGTGCTTCTTTTAGGTTTTTGGCCTGTAAACACTGGAATAGGCTTCCTCTTGATCTTCGTATGGAGCCTTCTGAAGCAAGATTCCGTTTAAAATTGAAAACCCACCTATTCCCGGGTATAAACTAACTTCTCTGCATCTGGGATTGGGGTTTGCACCCGGTCTCTGGTCTTAGGTGAGCAGCAGCAGCATTTGTTAGCGCGGGGACACACTATGGTAGTGTAACCAGGCGCTCTAGAAATGGTTTTATTATTATTATTATTATTACTAATGTGGTGTGGTGTATTGAACTACCTACACTAGTGTGGCCTACTAAACTCTCTTGGGTTGTAGATAGGGCGTGCTATCCCTTAACACACAACTCTAAGTTCAGTAGAACTTACTGTAGCTAAACTTGATATTATATGTACCTTAGGTACCTTTAGTGGTTTTCAGTTGATCAATTCAATTGAGATTATCTGGTAAAACAATAGCAAGATGGAATCCCACACGCTGCACACCAGTGTGAGAAGGTGGCCTGTTATATGTTGTCCACTAGTTCTAGTGGGCACCTTGTATCAGTCCAAACAAACCCTTATGGTGAATAGGTGAAAGACAGCCTCTATTGAAAGCTATCCTAGTGGTAGCTATGGAGAGCAGCCTTCAGGCTAAGTCTTGAAGGAATGTAAAGCAGCTTGTTTTACCAGTCTATAATCTCTTGAATGAACTAATGAAAGGACAACCCCACCAGGTATATCTTTAAAATATATTTACGTAAGATAAAACACACCCCTCTAGTCTCTTTATGAGACTGGAGTTTGAAGTACTTAATTTACAAGTTAGCAATCAACAGTAATAGCACAAATACACGTTTGGTCCCTAAGGGTGTACCAAACCATACACCAATAAAGTGGTATAAGAACAACGACTGCACTAGACACAAGGCCTAGAGCTTGTAGATTCGCTGGGACCCCAAGGAATCACCCAAAGTAGTGACACAGGGGACCCACGGGAACTGTGTGCAGTGTGTAAACACAACCGCGGGTTCCCATTAGATTCCATGGGCAATGTCACGGTTGGAACATCACTGTGTGTTATGTTGCCAACCGGCTGCTCCTCCCTCCCACGAGCCCCCACACTTTTGTACGGTGCGCTGTTGTATCTCGTGCACTCGTACGGCACACCATCGTAATGCCTATTTGCGCATGTTCTGCTACATTCCAACTATAACATCACAGTGCCGTTTGGAGTTGATGCATGCCACTTTACAACATCGACTACTGCGGCTCTTGTAACAGGCCACACCAGAACACAGAGACACACTTACCGCACTTCCTGTACACAGACATGTCCGAGACACCCCGTTCCCCTTGCCGAATAGGCACACCCCTGCGCTGACCTGTGTACCCCGGACAAACACATGCCAGTTGTACATGCAGGAGGATGCGTGCGTAGCTACATGTCCAGGCTCACTGCCAAAGCTGAGGTGACAGCACACTGTGATATTGCAGGGCTCGTGCCTATCATGCTAACACAATGACCACAGGGACACACTTGCTCAGATGCGGGTTTGGGGGGCATTGGCGGTCCTGAAGTTGTTGCGATGAGTCTTGTGGCCCTCATGGGTATCCCTGTATCATGCTCATTGACTCTATGGCACCTGTGGGTGTTCTGGTGTGGCTCTTGGCTGTGTTCCCTTTCATGGTGCAGGTAGTTGTCCCGCTTAACACCAGCAGAAAGCAGGTGTAAAATCCCTGGTGCTAACGTGTCTTATTGCCGGAATTTGTTTCGCATTGCAATTGGTGTGAAAGTTGTGATGTGATTTTTTTCGTGTGCAGAACAATATACGAACTGAGCAGTGTATCTCATCATGATCCAGCACCTGACGCACTATTCCCAATCAATATAAATACAATGAGATTTCTTAATAGATTTTGTGTGTACACTGTAAGTGCAGCCAATACCTCAGTGCAATTCAATACAGGATTTTAGTATTTAGAATAAATCGGAAAGGTGCACCTCGTGTCTTTTTGCACAGGAACTGCTACTCTCCATTTCATTATCAGCACTTTAACGGAAGTAAAGTTGAGATAAATCTAACACACTATTCAGAAGTTGGTGCAAACTGCAGATATCACCAGTATTCCAGCGATAAGTGCCCCAAAATTTAACACCATGGTGGACTCCATCAAATAACAGTAATAAGAACAAGAAAGAGTCACACAGCAGTTAAGAGAACAACAAAAAACGTTATTCATTTTTTTTTCAAACTTTATTTTTTATAATAGTAAATATATAAACGATAAACTATTTTCAAACTTTATTTTTTTATTAACATATATATGAACAATAAACTAATAAACAAAATGTAACAACAATAATACAAAACAACAAGGCGGAACACTCCTGTGGGAATCATGGATGTCGACGACAGACCTGGAAACTCAGAAAGATTGTTAAAAAAAAACCAACATGGTATTCTCAACAAAATACTACAAGAAACAAATCACAGATATATAAAATGCATACAGCTAACAAAATGTTATAAGTTTAACTTAAAAAACTGTAAATATTGCCGCTTTCAAATATTTACTGAATCTGAGGAATTTTTTTTGCAGAAAGCACCATGCCCACAACGTTTTTCTTCAGTGGTGAGGACATTTTTTACTTTTCCCAAGGGGCAAACAAAGACCAATGCCACCTTCATCACTCGCAAGATTTGCCAAAGAGTTCTGTTACGAGGGGATCCTAACAAAAAATACTCGTGCGGCACAGCAAGTATGATGAAACACCTAAGGACCCTTCATGCAAACAACCATGCACGAGAAGAGTGCAAACAGAGGAGAAACACTCCTGTTCTGTATCTGTAAAAAAGAATCACAAATAAATGTATATTAATAACTTTCAAATTTATACTATTCCATTACTGTACAAACACATTTTATATAAAAACTGACTAAGAAACTATAGCCCTGAACCACAACTGTGACGATCGTTAAAACACTACATGCATAGTGCATACTACTTTGAAACAGTTCATGCCCTAAAGCCTACCTCACTAAAAGACTACATGCTAACTGACTAAATGATTACAGTACTATAAGGAGACACACTGGGTGAGTGACAGGGTGTTTGCTAGAAGAGTATGAATACTAACTAGGGAATTGAAGATGTGAAACACAACTGAGTAGAGGACTGCATCCATACTGCATAGGCATTTAAAGCAGTCCATGTGCTCACTGCATCACTACTTGGGTATTGACTGAATGATTAGAGTACAGCAATGAGAGTGCCTAGGTGAATGTATAAGTGGTAGGCTTTTCGCACAGGGAATGGATTAGTACTTGGTACTGAATGGTTCACTAGAGGAGTGCAAAGGCAGTGACAAGTGCTGGACTGTATGGATACTGACTAGGAAATTGAAAGTGTGAAAGACAAGTGTCTAGGTGGTTAGAAGACTGCATGCATAGTGCATAGGGGTTTGAAGCAGTCCATGTGCTAAGGCCTGGCTCAGTGTATGAATACTTAGGCACTGAATGAATGATTAGAGTACTGCAAAGATAGTATCTTGGTGAATTTATTAGGGTTTGGCGAAGTGAATGGATTCGTACATGATGCTGAATGGGACACTAGAGGAGTGCAACGGCAGTGACAGAGTGTTTGCTGGAAGTGAACGGATACTGACTGGGGAATTGAAGGTGTGAAAGACAAGTGTGTAGATGGCTAGAGGACTGCATGCATAGTGGATAGGGGTTTGAAGAAGTCCATGTGCTAAGACCTGGCTCAGTGCATGAATACTTAGGCAGTGACTGAATCATTTGAGTACTGGTAAGAGAGTGTCTTGGTGAATTTATAAGTGTTTGGGTTTTAGCAAAGTGAATGGATTAGTACATGCTGTTGAATGGGTCTCTAGAGGACTGCAAAGGAAGTGACAGGATGTTTCCTGGAAGTGTATGGATACTGACTAGGGAATTGAAGGTGTAAAAGACAAGTGTATAGTATGTTAGAACACTACATGCATACTGCATAGACATTTGAAGCAATCTATTTGGTACTTAGAAACTGACTAAATAATCAGACTACTTCTAGGACAGTGCTTAGGTAAAACTTTTACATTTTCAGTTCTGCCACAGTGAACAGAATAGTACATGGTACTGCACCTTAGTGTCAAACCCTGACTCATTTTATCAACGCATAAGCAAAGACTAGCTTCTAATGCTACTAAAACTTGACAACATCGGAGGTTTTAAATTAGTTATCTGTCAGCAAATACACGATGTTACCAAATGCTTCTCTCACAGTGGTTCCCAAATGCACACAGACTCACAGTGTGATTCTAGACAACAACCACTATACCTAGGAGTTTACCAAAAATCATTCACTACTGTGGAAGTGGTAAGGGATCTGCACACAATCTTCATATTTCAGGACTGCACTTTTATGTCAAAGCCTAACTCATATAATCAAAGCATAAGCAAAGACTGGCTTCTAATGCTACTAAAACTTCACAACATGACCAGTTTTAAAACAGGTATCTGTCAGCAAATACACAATGTTACCAAATGCTTCTCTCAGAATCCTTACCCAAACGCACACAGACTCACAGTGTGATTTTAGACAAGCAACACTATCCTAGGAGTTTACCAAAACTCATTCACTAGTCTGGAAGAGTTAATGGTACTGCACACAATCTACATATTTAAGTACACCACATCAGTGTCAAAGCATGAATCATTTAATCAACGCATAAGCAAAGACTGGATTCTAATGCTACTAAAACTTCACAACATGACAGGTTTTAAAACAGTTATTTGTCAGCAAATACATGATGTTACCAAATGCTTCTCTCACAGTGATCCCAAATACACACTAACTCACACTGTGATTCTAGACAAGCACCACTATCCCTCTGAGTTTACCAAAACTCATTCACTACAGTGCAAGTGGTAAGTGAACTGCACAGAATCTACATATTTCACAACTGCAATTTACTGTCAATGCCTGACTCATATAATGAAAGCATAAGCCATAACTGTCTTCTAATGCTACTAAAACTTGACAACATGACATGTTTTAAAACAGTTATCTGTCAGTAAATACACAATGTTACCAAATGCTTCTCTCACAGTGGTTCCCAAATGCACACAAACTCACAGTGTGATTCTAGACAATCAACACTATCCTAGGAGTTTACCAAAACTCATTCACTAGTCTAGAAGAGTTAATGGTACTGAACACAATCTACATATTTAAGTACAGCACATCAGTGTCAAAGCATGACTCATTTAATCAACGTATAAGCAAAGACTGGATTCAAATGCTACTAAAACTTCACAACATGACAGGTTTTAAAACAGTTATCTGTAAGCAAATACATGATGTTACCAAATGCTTGTCTCACACTGATCCCAAATACACAATAACTCACAGTGTGATTCTAGACAAGCACCACTATCCCTAGGAGTTTACCAAAACTCATTCACTACAGTGCAAGTGGTAAGGGAACTCCACACAATCTACATATTTTACGACTGCTATTTACTGTCAATATCTGACTCATTTAATGAAAGCATAAGCCATAACTGTCTTCTAATGCTACTAAAACTTGACAACATGACCGGTTTTAAAACAGTTATCTGTCAGCAAATACACGATGTTACCAAATGCTTCTCTCAGAATCCTTACCCAAATGCACACGGACTCACAGTGTGATTTTAGACAAGGAACACTATCCTAGGAGTTTACCAAAACTCATTCACTAGTCTGGAAGAGTTAATGGTACTGCACACAATCTACATATTTAAGTACGGCACATCAGTGTAAAAGCATGACTCATTTAATCAACGCATAAGCAAAGACTGGATTCTAATGCTACTAAAACTTCACAACATGACAGGTTTTAAAACAGTTATCTGTCAGCAAATACATGATGTCACCAAATGCTTCTCTCACACTGATCCCAAATACACACTAACTCACAGTGTGATTCTAGACGAGCACCACTATCCCTAGGAGTTTACCAAAACTCATTCACTACAGTACAAGTGGTAAGGGAACTGCACACAATCTACATATTTCAGGACTGCACTTTTCTGTCAAAGCCTGACTCATTTAATCAAATCATAAGCCATAACTGTCTTCTAATGCTACTAAAACTTCACAACATGACAAGTTAAAACAGTTATCTGTCAGCAAATACACGATGTTACCAAAAGCTTCTCTCACAGTGGTTCCCAAATGCACACAGGCTCACTGTGTGATTCTCGACAAACAACACTGTCCCTTGCACTATACCAAAACACATTTCTTCATCTAGAAGTAGTACTACATTTTACTATAGAAACATAACATAACTAATTTCACAAACTCATAAACAATGACTGGTTTCTAATTCTACCAAAATATAAAAACAGCACAGTTATCTGTCTAGAAACACATGAAAAACACAAATGCTTATCACAGAATGGTGTCTACATGCACACACATTATAGAGAAAAAAAGTACTCCCTACACTTTAGCAGGAGAAATACATTAGTCTGATTAAAATCAAAATAGTCTACATACATCCCCTAACAATTAAATAACTAATCTTTCAAGTTCTTTTGTAGATTAAGAAGTATATCAATCACTCACCATATTTTCTTTTACAGAATCTCTGCACTGTGCACCTCTCAGCAAAAACAAAGAATGGAAAAGTTTCCCTTTCATTTTCCACACATATACATATAAACATCAAATCACAATCCTTCACACATAAACTCAAAATCAAATACACATTTCTATTGGTTAAACATTTCAACCCTTTCCAACTGAAATACATTTCAACCCTTCCCCCAATCTGCCCTCTGCCTGTTACCATAGAAACAGGTCATGGAACACTGCACTGAGCTCACAGGTCACAAGTTCAGCACACAATGTTCCAACACAAGACAGGAATTGTGCTTGACTTTTCAACATATCAGCTTATCATATATAATGTTCCTTACAATCTGTTTTTGTTAACCAATAAGAATCATACCTTTAAAAAACAGAAATATACACCCTACCTTTCAGTGTAGAAAGTAGTCATACAACCAATGATTTCTTGTCTTTTTTCAAAAAACATTGCCGTGGATCCGCGCAACCAACGCGTGAGAATCCGTGCACCCAACGCGCTAGGATGCGCGCACCGTGCGCGTATTCGCCGTTTTTTTTTTTTTAAAAAGGGGGGCGACAGGGGGTCCTTCTGGGACCCCTAAGCACCTCTAGAGGGTCAGAGTATTTCCACTCTGCCCCTTTATATGTTTTACACACTTATTCCCCTTGCTTCTTCAGCCTCGCTTCTACCGAGGCAGAAAATGGCTGCCAACAGTTCCTGGTTTCGAATGTAGAGAGACACTCGACAGCCAATTAGCATTCAGCGCGCGATCGGGAAGGTGCGCGCTCGGTTCGGGGATGGTGCGCTTATGGTGCGGATCCTCCGCGGCCATAGATATCACTAACTTTTTTACCCTAATTTTCTTAGGAACTGATGAACGGATTCACACCATATATGCAAAAGGCACGATTCTGAACTGAGGACTACCTCTTTGCCCAATTTGGTGTCATTCCGTTCAGCGGTTCGGGCTGTAGCTGCGACAACAGATCCTACGGGAAATTGCATGGGGAAAATGCGTTTTGGGACACCCTTTTTTCTCGGCCCCCGCTTGACGGATCACCGCAAAACTTTCAGGGTAGGAGCGGAGCAGAGCTGGCCAAAAGTTTGGAAAATTTTGGGAGGATTCATCAACCGGCGCCAACGTTATAAAAAATAGAATGTTGCGGATTTCCTATGGAAAATAGGTCCTAACTATAACTATCTACTGGCGACTGCCAGTAGATCATATATATATATATATATATATCCACACCAAGTGCTCGCCTTAAGAGTTCAGCAAGCGGGACACAGCTCCGGGCGCAAACAAAGAATTTTATTGAAGAGAATTCAAAGCGCAGTCCTTGCAATGCGTGAAATGTTCAGGCAGACGCGTTTCTGGCCTCCTTGGCCATCATCAGTGCCGGTCTCACGAATGATGAGATTGTCCTGGGTTTGACTCGGGAACCATTCCCTAAGAGGCAGTCTCTTGACTCCTCCCCCATGTTGCAGGTGTGTTATATCCGCTTGTGAATTTGGGTGAACTGCATGGTGGTTGCTGTAGTCCATCGTGGTGCCTCATTGAGTAATGAGAAACTCCAAACATCTAGTGATGCTCCATTTTGCTGGCGTTGGGCTGTGTTTCACCTCAGAACTCCCAGGTAGATTATGCCCCTCTTAATTTTTACCTTGTTTGTGTCCTTATCAGGCAGCCACTATGTTGCCTCCTCTCTCCCCTCGCTGAAAATACACACCAATTGGCGATGGCTTCGCTCGGGGGGGCACCGTGTTTGTACTCCTCGTACTGGACCTGTCTGCTGATAAGCGCGGAGCTCCAGACCGAGAGGGCGTGTCCCAAAGTCGGTTTCAGCGTTCCCGATTATTAATCCACAGCCAGGTGGTACGATCTGTGCAGGGCAGTCAAGAGGAAAATGAATGAGGAATACGCCCAGAGTAACATCACTGGAGGTGGGCTGCCCCGCAGACCCGTACACTACCATCCCTGGGAGGAGAAGGTGATGGCCCTGCTTCCGCCGGTGGGAGTACACGGAGTTGAAGGAGTCACAGAGCCTGGTGAGTACACAAACTACTTACGTAACATGGGGGCAATGGGGTCCACACCACAAATACACCAAATGCACGCAACTTCCCCCAAGCACTCACCGCACACAACCACACTCAAAAACCACGCTCATGCCACTATTGTCTCCATGCACCATTCACAAATCAATCCAATGCCATGTCGCAGGCTACACCAACCACAAACCCAAGACTGGATGTCCGGGAGGCTGGGAGGGTGGGCGTCACACAATACATAGTGAAAATGAGAAGCAGACACCAATGCCCTCAGCCCATATGGCATAGGTACATACCCATGCACAATGCACAGGGACTGGCAAAGTACTGACAAGGTAGCTGACACTTGGCCCTGCTGTATGCAGCACAAGGCCTTTCTGGGACCACTGTACACTCAAACACCAACTCCACAAGCACAGGCAACTAGCACAGGAACTCACAATCACTGTAATGCCAGCATTCACCATGAGGGGACAGACACATCACCTGGGAGACCCAATGCCAAATCACACTACATCCAACAGCAGGCCCGGTCACACATCCCCCCGTACACAAAGACACACCCCCGGGGCAGGCAACGGATGTACACACTCTCACAATGGACATGTGACACAAGACCAATCCATATCCAAATAAGCATCCTAGCCAAAATTCTACAGGTCAAACACTCAGGAGAACATCTCAATCTGTCCCCCGCAACATACCCATCCCCAAGTGGACATTGAGAGGAATGCTAGGCACATCCAACTACCTGGAGGAACTGTGACAACTTGAATATGTATGAAACATGGATGTCGCATGAAACAGCATTCACATTGTCTTTCTCTCACACACAGGGCAACGTCGTGGATCTCCCACCAACACTGGGGGGAACAATCACAGTCCCCGGCTCGGCGTGAAGATGACCCCACCGTCAGCGACGACTCTCACCACTCCGTGGATGGCCCCAACCAACCTGGCCCCTCTGGTGCCCAAGCCCCTGCAGCACCTGCGTCAGGTACATCTGTGCCAACCCCCACCTCCATTCCTGCCACATCCCAGGAGACACCCAGGAGCCCTGCTCGCACTGAACAACAGAGCCAGTCTGACCAGGAGGGACAAGGTTCTACGGGCACCCAGGAGGAGGCAGGCAACCCTGCAAATGCCATCCCTCAGGGGTCCTGTAGACCCGATGTGCCCACAACGGCAGGCCAGGCTCAAGTGGGCAGGGGTGGTGGGAGTGGAGGCAGGCGGAGGCGCGAACCTGACCAGCCAGCTGAGGGAACCGGTATGTCCCACATACGCCACATCCTGGACACATACCGGCGTGACACCAGGGGCATCAGCCAGGTAGTGTCAAGACTCACAGAGATGCAGGGGACCCTCAACGAGATCAAGAACATGCAGGCCGAGCAACATGCCAGTAAACAACAACACCAAGGACGGATGGAGGCAAGACAGGCTGAGCTCCTGGTGGTGCAAAGGGACATGAGCCATTCACTCCGTCGGATTGCCGACAACATGGGCAACCCTTCCTGTGACAGCAGGCGCAGACCAGCACCAGCCACAGGGAGGGAGGAGGAGGAGGATTCATCCGACGGAGCATCCCAAACATCGTCAAGGCCTGCATCTGAGGGTCCCCGGAGGAAGGTGGGTCGTCCACGGAAAAGACCGTGAGAGTCAGCGGACCATCAACATCTCCCAGGTCACCTGGCCTGGCACCTGGCCCTCTGGCGCAACAGCAGCACCTCATCCAATGACATTCTCTGCCACATGGACTTGCTGGTCACAGTCTGACCAATGATGACCAACACTGTGCTCTGGACTCTAATGACTTCCAATGCCAAGGATACCATCTCCCCCTGTGAACTTTGGATTCTATTCCCCCGGTAGAGAACCTAATTTTAACTACCAAAACACATACCCCACCGCAAATAAAAATATTATTTGGTTCATGAGACGTTGCTGTCATGTTGCTTAATTCCACAACATATGTGTGTGTAAATGTCAAACTATGCCTGAGTGTTAAATTAATTCCAGCCATCCATACCCTGGGATCTGAGTCTGGTACAGGACACACATGGGTCACAAGGTATCATTCAAAGCAGGCATGGAGCAGAACACTCACCTGTGATGGCCACAAGCTGCTATCATTAAGGCGTAGAGGTCATGGCTCATGTGGAGGTTCCCGGGAGGGAGTCCCAGGTATGTGTTGGCAGGTGGGAGAACTATGTCCTGCATGCTGGAGTACGGTGGATGTGAAGAATGGTGGCCAGGGCAAGGTCGGATGCACGGAGATGGCCCAACGGGGTCTCGTATGACAAGACGTACAAGGTTGGTTTTGTGTCGGGGTTGTGGACTGCCTCCTGAGTGTGGGTGGGGAGTGTTGAGGTCATCCTGCAGCAGACAGTGATCCATTGCAGCTATCTATGGTGGACGCTGATGTGGCTGGGGCGCAGGATGTTGAAGCTGAGGTGTGCAGATGCACCCTGGATGTGGACAAGTTTCCGGGGAGTTTGGATGTACGTGCTCCGTAGAGGGCAGGCCAGTATTTGACATGGATGTTGTCGTGGACATGGGGGATGGTCTGTCTTTCCTTGGAGTGGATCTATCTGTGGATCATGTGCATAATGCAGAGGGCGTTGCAGCATGAGGTACAGATGCTGTGGACTGACATGGCAAATGTGTGCGAGCAATACATGATGCACACCATCTTGTGTGTGTGGCCACTGGGTGCCGGGGCAGGGCTCTTGCGGGTGGGACACAAGCACTTGACCCAGCTGTAAGGGGACAATCCTCAGATGATCACCTCAGTCCTGTACAAGTCCAGCCTCAGGTGGCTCATGTACAGTCATTCATCAATGGATCTCATGCATTCAGGAATAATGGAACTGGCAATGTCTGCGTCTTTGGTGAGGGTGGGGAGCACCTGGCTGTCAATGGCATACCAGCTGATGAGGTGCTGTGCGCATGTGATGGTGGAGAGAGGGGTCCTGGACACATTGTAGATTGACACGCTGAGAGATTATACCTGCGCCATGTGCCAGACGACAACACCATACTACATGCAGAAGCATTGAGTCCCACTCCCATGGCCTTGCTGGTGTACAGAGCCAGTGGGGAGTAGAAGGGACATGACCTGGTTGGTGTGACAGGACCTGGAAGGCGTGGCAGCGCTGTGTAGGCAGTTGGAGTAGCACACTCAGCATGCAAATGTGTTGTGTGTGCGCTTAGGGTATGTCTGACAGCAGGCGGTAGATTTGCGGATGGACATTGCTTGGAGTGTGGCTGCTACATCAGACTGTAGTGTGATGTGGGTCATGCAAGGACATGAGGGTCGTGCAATGTGCACGTTTCATGTGCTGATGGTCCAGCCTTTGCCACCACGTGGCACCAACTGTGGCATAGACAAGCTGAGGACAGCCAAATGAATGGGTGGAGGGAGGAAGTGAGGAGCATCTTTGAGGCGTGTGTGTTGCCAAATCAGGATACTCTGTGGGCCCTTGCTGCAGGGTCCGCAGCAGCAGGCGGCATGTCCTTGAAAATATTCCACAATTTGCACACAAAGACTAGGATGTCTGAAGGACAACTGCAACAGGCGTGTGTAAAGGAAGGAGTATCCGGTTTTACATGGCACACCCAGAGACAATGCATGCACAAACACCAAAGATGAATGACACCGGATCAGGGAACTGAAGGCCGAGCTGTGCACAGGAGACACACCCTCAGCAGGTGTTGATGGCCCATTGTGTGGACCAACATGCCAAAATACATACACAACCATGGACTTCATGCACAATAGGGATCATAATCCATGAGGAACTGCATGCATGTTGCTAAACTGCACATGGACTCCTCTGCACAATCTTTCACAACTATGCCAGAGATGCCGCATGCAAAGTGGCAAGAGACCAGCATTGACAGAGATGAGGCACCTTGGAGTGTGAGGAACACCTTTATTACTCAGGCTCACACTAAGGGAAATGCATCCTTTTGAACAGACTCACAGGTCATTCCTCTGACCATGTGGGACCTACACTGGACACCCCCTGCAACACACAGATGTGTAAAATCTTACTGAGCTGGCACACAAGTGAAGTGGATGAGCCAAACACCCCTTGCTCCACAAGGAGAGTCTGCAATTCGCCATTGAGCCTCTTATGGGGATGTCACACACTATGTCCACCATCAGCATCCCGTATGTTCCTGAGGGACGTTTTACACACATTGATGCCTTCATCACATTCCACAAAACATTACAGATGACTGTCCGTAAGGGTGAATATCAAGTCATGGGAGCCATGCCACATGTCATGTGCCCCATGATGAGTCGACAGGTATGCATGGTAACACAACATGCACAGTCCCAACATAAACCAAACACGTACCACACACAAAATGCCTTGCTGCACTCCTTACCCAAAATGACTTTTCACCATGTCCGTGCATGGAACTCTGATTCAGCACACGTTGCAATACTCATGAGGAATAGCTGGAGGCCAATGAAGACACGAGCAGACGACATGCACAAGAAACTGTGGATGACAGACACACCACAAGTCAGCAAAGTGCTAGTTATCGGCAGACATGGACATGTACTCGACATGAAGGATGTTGTCACCATGCTAATTTAACAAATTAGTGTCCATGCTAAAATGTGTGGAATGACATCATCACTTGAATGACACATCAGAACACACCTCCAAGTCACTTAGCACACAGTCAGCTGGACACACACATTGAAACACATGCCACACAAGGCTCAAAGCGTGCACACTCAGACACAGGGACTCACCATTATGAGAAGAAGTTGCGGATGAGCTGACTCCGGATGTCCTCCTCCTCCTCCTCCTCACTTTCCTCGTGCCCAAGCCCTTCATCCTCCACGGGTGGATGTTCCTGCTCATTGGGATCCAGGATGAGTGGCACTGCCTTCTCCACTGCCATGTTGTGCAGCATGCAGCACACAAGGAAGATTTTGCAGACCTTCACTGGGTCATATGTGAAGGACCCGCCGGTCTTGTGGAGGCACCGGAATCGGCTCTTCAGAAGTCCAACCGTCCTCTCAATCACGCGCATTGTCTGCCCATTGGCGTCGTTCTAACGGTGTTCTGCGGCTGTTCTGGGATTGCGGAGAGCCGTCATCAGCCATGGCATGTTGGGATAGCCAGAGTCCCCTACATGGAAACATCATGTGAAGAAGTGGGTCAGGAGATGCCGTAAGATACAAAGATACCGCTAAACAGAGGACAAATAGAGTACACCCTCCAACAAGACATGCTTGTCCGTCGTGCAGCCGCAGCATCATTTCTGGCACCCTGCTACGCCTCATGATGTAGGCATCGTGTGCTGACCCTGGAAAACGGGCACAGACATGGTAAATCCACATGTTAGGTAGGCACACCACAAGGGCATTAATAGAGTGATAATGTTTGCGGTTCCGAAAGTCTACCTCCTGTGCCTGTGGTGGTACCAAAGCCACATGTGTCCCATCAATGGCCCCAATTACATGAGGCATCCCTCCCAGGGCATAGAACTCACCCTTGACACCTGTCAACTGCTCACGAGTGGGAAAATGGATGAATTCATCCAGGTGCTCCAACATGGCTTCAAAAACAACATGCAGGACACGGTTGAACATTGTCTGGGACATGCCACTGACATCAGCTATGGTGAATTGAAAGGTACCGGTGGCAAAAATATATAGGGCTGCCATCACCTTCATCTTGGGGGTCAGAGCAGTAGGATACCTGTGTCGCGGTTGGAGGTGTGGTTCCAGCCGGGTGGTCAAGCGCTCAATCAACTCTTGCGAGAAGCGGTATCTTTGGATGCAGTCATGTTCATGCATGGCACCCAGGTCTGGCATTGGTCGGGGGAGAGGCGGTGCCCTGCAGAGATTTGGAAGGAATAACAAAGAGCGAGTACATCACAATAACAATGTCAATGAAATGAGCACATGTTCAACAGCTAATACACATCTGCTAAATACAGAGTCTGGTCTGTGCAATACATCCAGCACACGTATGCTGGCAAGGTAATACTCCTACGAAGAGCCAGCTACAATAGTTTATTTGCAAGGTCAACGTGACATGCTATGAAACGAGCTGTGTGCCAGTGTAAGTAAACAGCCAGACACATTACAGGAGTGACAGACATCCACATATCTGCATTTGAAGGATGTAATCTCATACAGACAGCAGGCGGGAAGCTAGACGCACAGGTCAGATGTCATTTAAAAAGGGCAGATCACACACCTTTCCATGAAGGGGTACATGTCAAATGCTGATAACCCAGACATTGAGACAATGCAGATATGTCCTCAGGTCGCAATACCATGTTTGATGCATGCAGACACATATCACGTGGTATTGCACATGTGGCATGGTGTGCGTAATTGTGTGCCATGCACACATGCACACAGACACATGTTGGATGCTGCAACAGCAGATGGAGTTGACGGAACACCAACTGCAAGCTCATGGGAACACATGACACACATGACATAGTCACATCGTGGCACGCTGGTAGTCACATGTCAGGTGTAATTATCCATGTACCTGCCATCAGAGGACAGTTGCGGGTGTTGGTTACTGTGGCATACCGGCGATGCAGTGCTTGACACGTTTGTACTACATGCACACATGTGCAAAGTGTGAAGGGGAAGTGTGCCACGTAGTGCCCCATCACAAATGACATGTGTAAACAGCTCATCACACATCTATTGTGCCACAACATGAGGAGACATGTGCCACATCACTGCCTGACACACCTGGGCCCTGCACATAAAGGACTGCACTGACAATGAATTGATGTACAGCTTTGTGCAAGTCTGACACCTCCATTCCTTTCGTGTGTGCCTCCTATCACCAGTGTAAGCTGTGAAACGCAGTACACATGCTCTGAGGCAGTGTGTACAGGCCGTACGCGCGTGAGTACGGCCCCTATCACTGTAGTTGTGTTACCGTAGGCCATAGTGATAGGGGCCGTACTCACGCGTGTATGGCCCGTACACGCGTGAGTGCGGCCCTATCACTATGGCCTACGGTAACACAACTATAGTGATAGGGGCCGTACTCACGCGTGTACGGCCCGTACACGCGTGAGTACGCCCCTATCACTATGGCCTACGGTAACACAACTATAGTGATAGGGGCCGTACTCACGTGTGTACGGCCCGTACACGTATGAGTACGGCCCGTACTCACGCGTGTACGGGCCGTACACTCGTGAGTACGGCCCCTAGCACTATAGTTGTGTTACCGTAGGCCATTGTGATAGGGGCCGTACTCACGCGTGTACGGCCCGTACACGCGTGAGTACGGTCCCTATCACTATGGCCTACAGTGATAGGGGCAGTACTCACGCGTGTACGGCCCGTACATGCGTGAGTACAGGCCGTATCACTGTAGTGATGGTGCCCTAGGGGTACGAGTGAAACGCGCCTAACCTGTGTGGGGATATAAAAATTACAATGGGGACACATGAGGGACAAGTATTAGGGCCTAAATGCATGCTGGTTGTCATGGATACCCAGTTTCAAGTTCAAAACTTTACATCATGTGGTCTGGAAAAAGCAGTTGGCCACAATATACATTGTTGCAAAGTGGTTGTTGCCTTGACATGATGCTGCAAATTCGAAAGAGGCTAAGGCTGTCACTGGTGTATGTTTAAAGGGATTGGAGGAAGCGTAGGATGCAAATGAGTCTGACCAATCACTCTGTACTCCTGTATATGAAATAGGCCAGCAATGCAGATATAAGGCAGGCAGAACCCATGAGAGGGCACTTGCCTGCACAACATGCCAGTCGATACCACTGCTGCTGTATTGTCTCCCTCTGGCACCATGTCAAGGACTGTGGACAGGGCCCAGCCTTTCACCCAGGAGGAGAATGAGACCCTGCTGGATGTGATCCTCCCACAGTACCCCATGCTGTATGGTCAACCAGGGGAGCAGGTGAGTGCTGACTCCACTACCTTTGCCTGTGCACCTTTTTTGTGTCTGTCACTTCAGGCATTGTGTCCAGGTGTGACAGACATGCAATGTTGTTTAGAGTAGGCCTGGGCTTTAAATTCCGTTCCGCTCGCGGAATTTGCGGAATTTGGGTAATTTCGCGTTCCGCGGAGAACGCAAAATTGCCCAAAAATCTGCGTTCCGCGACTTCGCGAAATTTTGTGCTTGTTCGCGTTCTCAATATGCGTGTTCGCGAGATATTTCACCCCGAGCACGCAAACAGCGATCGCAAACAGGAAAAAAGTATCGCGAACAAGCAATTCCGCATGTTCGCGGAATTTCTGCGTGTTCGCGGAGATTTTTTTACCGTTTTGCGGAGATTTGCGTAACGCGATTACGCAAATTCCGCCCACCCCTAGTTTAGAGTGGGTCCCAGGGGGAGGTGGATGGCTTATGTCTCTCATGCAGGGCTTGATGTAGTTCATGTGTGCACTCCTCACTTGTATTGTGCTTACTGTGACATTCACTGCATAGTGCATGGGCACATTCAGCCTGGCTAATCCTCTTGGGCATTCTTGTTCCATTGTCCTGCCGTGATTCAGTGGTCACCCCGGTGTGACAGGTGACTGCACCCACAGATGTGTGTGAGTTGAGTGGAGCTTTGGTGAGAGTGGTGAGAGTGTCCAAATGATGTGTACGCCCCCTGGACATTGATGTGTGTGAATGTTCCTTGTCATGTGGGTGAGTGTCTATGTGGAGTGTTGCACCACATCTGCATTGAGGAGGGAAATGCTCGACCCATCTGATATGAGAAGGAAGCCGTGCTGTGTGTCTGACTTGCTGAGCTAGCCCCACACCTGTGACACCAACTGGCAAGTGGCACATGTGCAGAGTGAGCTTTGTATCCACTGTTGACAATGGCAGGTGATTGATCTGTGCCTGTGTGTGTCTGTGTACTCTGCTGAGGTTTCGTCAGTGGCCTGGGGCATGTGACTGCTTTGCGGTGCTGGCCATCAGCCTTGTGTTGCTTGGGATGCACAGTGTGTGCCATGATGAGGGATTGGTTTGCACCCCTCATGCCACCTGTGTACTTACTATGCCATGTAGTGCATTGGTGCGTCCACAGTGGCAAATGTCCCTATGACTAAGGTGCTATTACTTGCCAGCATACTATGCCCTGTTCAACAAATCAAAGATGTTCAAATGTGTGGCTCTGTGACATGGTGCAGGTGTAGTGATGTTGTCCCACTTTGTCATCCTCACAGGTAACCGCCTACCAGAAGGGGAAGATCTGGAAGGAGGCCGTCAAGGCCGTTCAATTGGTGGAGGGTCGCAGTCGGCGCCTGCCACAAGTGAGGAAGAGATGGCAGGACATCCGGTGCTGGACCCGGAGGATCGCCCGGGTCATGCTGAAGGAGGAGGCTCCCCGCAAGCATGGCGGGCGCCGGCGCCTGACCCACCAAATGAAGCGTGTCCTGGCGGTGGTCTTCCCTGACCTGGATAGGGGGATACAGGAGTTACAGCAGCAGGAAGGGGGTAGGTACATGTGTGTTTGTTGTGTGTCGCCAGCTTTTGTAGCTGCTCAGTCACCTGGATACACTGCCAGGATATATATGAGCAGTGCATATCCTGTTCCCCCAAGTCAACCTGTGCTGTTCTTCCTCCCTTCCCCTCCTTGATATGTGTTACCTGGTCTGTGTGTTATCATTATTGCACATGGTCATCTAGGCTGCCAGTTAATCAAGGTGCACACTCCTTTCAGCATCATGTGTGGGGGTGGTCTGCCTGTGCCCTGTCATGTTCAGTCATTTGGGGGTGCATACTTGTTGGCACTGATGCTTATTCTCAACATAGGAGTGTGAGGTTTCAAAAGAACAGACTTGCAGCATGCATTACCAATGTTGTGGCCTCAGACATGATGTGCATGAGTGGGATATATGCATAGTGCCGGGACGGTTGCTCCTGTTACAGTCAGCTCATTCCAGGACCATGGAGCAGTGTGCCCACTACAGTCCCCTGACACAGCCTGCCCTCCTAATCATGTGTGTCATCCAACACTGTGCACATTCACTGTGGGTTCAGCATGGCCCTGCCTCTGTGGCATTGTTCCCTGGCCTAGGTTGTATTTTTCACATGTGTGCTACATATGTCCACTGGACAGGGATACACCAGTTTGCTTGTGCATACTCACACTGGGCAGTGCCTGTGTGGCTATTCACAACAATCTGTTGATGGTTGTTTGTGACAAATATGTTTTGCCAGCCCTACAAGGTGATCTTGTGTTAATGAAGCGAGTTTTCAAGCACAGTTATTGTAACCATGAATAAGAGGTGTCACTTCTTGATCGGTATCAGTCACATTGACTCAGGTATGGGTGGGTGTGTGCGGGAGGGGCGTACATGTTCAACCCTGATTTTTCATTGCCAGTTCTGACTTGTGTGTGATAATTCACAGTACAGAAAGTCACCGTGCAGTGCCCCCGTGATGTTGGCCAGTGCTTAATGTTTGTGCTTCGTAGCCTGTGTCAGTTTTTGACAATCATGTATCCTGCTTGTACATTTTTTGCACCTGTGTGTGGTTCAGATGCTACACAGTTGTGACTTTGTGTGCTGACATCTGTGGGTACATTCTGGCTTGCCATGAGGGTGTCCCCACAGTACAGCTAGGCTTTTTTACAAAACAATTGCAGGCCCATTAGCTTATTCATTGTCCTGGGTGTGGACATGTGTGCCACTCCAGATAACAGTCAGTAGGTCATATGTGTAGCCAACTGTGTAATCAGGTGACGGATAGCCATGTGACAAATGACATTATTCAAGTTGTTACTCAGAGAAATTGTCCCTTGGCACTCACTACACCTGTCGACATGTCTCAATGTTTCATATGCTTGACCTTGTTGTTTTATTGTAAAGGACAATAATGTGCCTGCATGACAGATGTCTCCCAAGGAAGTGCACAAGACACCACCTTTACACTTTCCAGGGACCCGCTGGCACATTTTAAAGTAAGGCACAGTTTGAACAAAACTTGTTTGGAGTTCATACATATACATGTTCCCACAGTGTGGTCGCATTTGGGTTAGTCCTTGGTTGTTGCTGATACCAACTTACGAGTGTCAAGTCATCCAGACCACCGTGGTGCCATGTATATGTACTTACTGATACCCCATTTCTGCCTAACAGTGGCTTATTTGAATAAGTCTGGCAGCTCAGACAATGACTGTGTACATGTAGTTTGGTGTGCACCTCCTTGTGTGACTTCTGTTATACAGACACATGTGTGTTCTGTTCACAAAGTGGCACATTCACACATTCTAGACATGTCCATTGTGTAAAGGGTTGTGATTCTCCAGGAATCACAATGTATTTCTTTGGGGTTTCCTAAGTACTCACAG
Organism: Triturus cristatus; assembly: GCF_964204655.1. NCBI lineage: Eukaryota > Metazoa > Chordata > Amphibia > Caudata > Salamandridae > Triturus > Triturus cristatus. Next base: position 25,731,825 of record NC_140593.1, on the reverse strand, counting down.
GTCTCTGAGTGTGGGGGCACCTTCTGCATTGGCATGTGGTATTTGGCCTTGGGTGCGACATTACTGTTGGGTTCACAGTGAACAAGAGGTGGCATGCCTTCATAGTCTTGCTGTACTCAACTGATCCCAGACACTAGCTTCTCAGGATCTTGGGATTTCAAGTTATTTGCTGTTGTGTCCTAATTTTCATTTTTTCCAAGTGGCATGGTGGGTCAACCAACTGGGGAGTGAAGGGCTTACATATGTGGGGAGTATTCTAGATGTTACTCATGATGCCTTTCCTGTTATGCACTGTTGCCTATTTTGTTTGGACTCATGTGTCAGATGTATACAGGTGACTGATTTTTTCCTATCTCTTCACCTTGCCCACAGCATCATCGGAGGACACCGAGGGAGACACCGGCATGGATGTGGAGGAGGGATCGAGCACTGGTGCCACCACTGCTGAGGAGTCGGCGGAATCTAGTGGCATGGAGGGCGAGGGGAGTGAGGCGGAGGACCTTCCCAGTACCAACACTGACTACGACGCTGACGGGTCTGAGGCTGAACTCCCTGAGGGGGCGGAGGCTGCTCCAACAGCTGGCAGCAGCACTCCATCCGTCACCGCCCCCTCCATTCCCATCACCGCCTTCCCACTTGCTCAGGTCCCTTCTGTCCGTGGTAGGCAACACCGTGTCTCCTTCATGCCAGGCCCTGCACCCCCTGCCCCTGTACCCCCTGCTGCCCTCACTGCCGAGTCTGTGGACATTCAGCGGCAGTTGCAGGTTGGGCAGACAACGATCCTGACTGTCCTCCGTGGCCACACCAGACTGCTGACCCAGATGGTGTCGTAAATGGAGGGCATGTCATCAGCAATGTCTGACCAACACATGTTGCTGAGGTCCATGGACTCGTCACTGACGGCAGTAGTGAGTCACCTGCAGCGCTGCGTCCCCCCCTACCCCTGCACCATCCACAAGTCCCACACCCATGCCTGTCCCAAGCACACCAAGACATCCACACACACCCACCAAACACAAACAGCACACCACCACATAAGGGCAAGCGCACACCTCCTGACACGCACACTCAGGGGGAAGCAGGCACACCCACTGGGTCTGGGGCACACAGGCAGGCACGCAGCCACAGTCCTCGTCCACATGACTCACTCCCCAGTCCCTCCGATGTCACTCCCCTTGGCTCCCCTGCCCCAGAATCGGAGAATGAGGCCTACTTCGCTGGGCTGGGCCTCAGCCCCACTAGTTCACCTGGCCGCAAACGGTCAAGGCACTCCACGGGTAGGGGAGTTAAGTCCCCCAGCCTGTCCACCACCTCCCCCAGCAGCGCTGCAGGCCATCCCTCTGACCCCCCCCTCCTTGGGGCCTGTTGTTTCTCTGGGTGCAGGGGAGACGCTTGAAGATCTGGCAGAAGTGTGCAGCGCCGAGCTCGCCTCCACCTTTGGCGCTGCCCCACCCCCTGTGGTGGAGTCGTCCGTCCCTGCACCCACCACACCTACCCTTCCCCCTCCTGTCCCTGCGGTGCCTGGTCCTTCCACACATGATGCCCCCCCCCCAGTAGCTGAACCAGAGGTTTAGTATGTGCAGGCAAGCTAGGGGAGACGCGTGGCCATGTGTCCCCCCCAAGGACTTCATATCTGGACTGGCCATTGGCCTTTGTACATAGTGTTCTTCACTACATCTTATTTTTTCATGCTGAATAAAGCATTTTCTTTTCCGTTTTGAAAAGTCTTGCATTTCATGTATTGATGTTGATGCTGAGGCTCCAGGAGTTGGGGTTGTGGGAATGTGTTATGTTTCATGGAAATGTTGTTGTCTGCATCTCATGGGGTGGAACCTGGCATCTGCGTGCCCTCACAAGGTCTCTGCAAAGAATCTTTGGTCCTGTCTGCTCTTTGTGTTTGGAGACATTGTCCCTAGGAGTGTTCCTTCCTCTGTGGCACCTGACATCTCCCCTGCAGAGGGTTGCACAATTGTTGTGTTGCCCTGTGTCTACATTTCCTTTGTTGGTGATGGATCCCTTCAACTCTGGCCATGCCTGCTCAGCAATGTCTCCGGTCTGTGCCATCCTTGGTACTCACTGTACTTGTGTATAGAGTATTTTGCCATGCCTTCATGGAGAAATTGTCCCTTTTCCTCACAATGCATGTGTGTAATCCCAGCCTAGCACACATATGGTACTTGTTCTGCTGGGTATTTGAACTAGGCCTGGGCTAAATTTCCGTTCCGGTCGCGGAAATTGCGATAATTTGGCATTTTCGCGTTCCGCGGTAAGCGCGAAAATGTCAAAATTATCGCTTACCGCAGCTTGGCGATAATTTGTTTCTTGCTCGCGCTGTAAAATAATACATTCTTGCGCGCGCGCGATCGCCTTACCTGAATCCCTGCGTTCGCCAACAAGTTTTCCCGATCCGGTCGCGTTCTCCACAAGATGTTGGATTGTTGGTAGCCATTTGCGCTGTCTCGCGACAGTTCGCGCTCGCAGCAATGTCATTAGTCCCGCGATCACATCTTTCTTCTCACGATCATGCACCGCGCGAGTATGAGAAGATTGAGATCTCGAACACGTCATTCTACATCGCGAGCGAGAGGGTGAGGACGCGGGCACGTCTAATCGAACGCGAACAGGAGAAAGAAACCCCGAACACGTCATATCCAACGCGACAGGGACAAAGAGAACGCTATCATGTCATTTTCGACACGCCGGCGGAAGTAATGAGAACTCGAACATGTAAAATTTTCAATTTGGAGAGGAATATCAGCTCTAGCAGCATGAAACCTTCTGCAAATGCTGATTTTGGATGAAAACAACTCCTTACATTGACATTTGGCTGTCCTTTTTTGTGCAAGGAGTCCTTTTTTTAAAAGGTGGAGAGAGGGAGGAAGTGACACAGAATCTCCAACTTCCTGTTCCTGTCCAGCAGGCTCCTCCCAGTGCTTTGTCCATCTCCTGCTCATTTTGCCTTTGGATTTGGAGCTGGAAAGATCACTCTTTTTGTCTGCTGCATCATTGCAATTGGATTTCAGGATTTTTGGAACAGGATATTTTACAAGTAAGTGGTTGTTGTGTCTGTTTGATTGTGGGCATTGCAGTTGTTGTAACTACAATTTATTTGTAAAAATTAATTATCATCATTCCTTTTTTTATTTTTTTATTTTGTGGGTATGAGTAGTAGGCCCGAGCTAGCCATGGGCATCACCTCATGGGTGTGTGCATGATGAAGCAATTGTTCCTTTTGTTGTTTTTTGAATGTATTTCATTTTCAAGCACATTTAGGGCATGGATGGCATTGGGTTGAGTTGGGGAAGTGTGTTTTTTGGGGGTGGCCTTTGTGATGTTGTTGGGCCTGTCCATGTGGCTGGTGGCCATTTTGAAGCCTAGGCCTGTAAGCTTGCCTGGCCTTGTCTGCCAACAGGCCTGCTTTTTCATCCACTAGGATCAGAGCAGGTAGCCACAGCTTTATTAATCAAGTGTTTTCTGTGTGGTCTGTTGAATTTAGACATCATTTAGGACATGGATGGCATTGGATTGAGTTGGGCAAGTGTGGTTTTTGGGGTGGCCTTTGTGATGTTGATTGTCTTAAAGACATGCTTTTGTTGTATGTGTCTGGTGTGTTGGTGTGCAATGCATGCACCCTGCAGACCTTTTTGGGGCCTGTGAATGTTCGTATTTCCATTTTGTTGCATTAAAGGCAGAGCAGTGTGCTTTAGCATGCATCCTTTACCTGGCTTTTATAGGCCTTTTGTCAGTTCCTGGTGTTTCCGAGGCCCCCCGCTTGTTTGTGATTTTTGAGTGTCCATGTCGGTGGTGGCCTTTTTTGGTGTTTGGACTGTGAGTTATTAGTGTCCTGCTTTTGCCATAGGCCTGCATGGTTTTCCTATTGGCTATTTGGCTTACTGCTTCCATCCATCCTCCCTTTTTGCCAGCAGCAGCTCCATGGATGCTGAGATGCTCAAATAATTTAATGGTCCACCCCACTTTCATTACATTTTTATTTTGGTGGTTATTATTAACTTTCCTATCCTTCCTGAGATTGTAGTGTGTGGCTGTACACAGTAGTATAACATAGCTCTAGTTAAAAAAATGTCACAAATGGCTAGACTATCTTTTGTTTACACTAGTACAGTACTAAGTAACTGAACCACAACAACAAATGCAACATTTCACTGGATTTCTTCTCCTGTCTTATTTGCTTTTAGGTGCACTAAAGACAGAGTAGGAGGTGTCATCAGCATCATCCGGCTACCTGTTGTACTGCCAGCCAGACAGAAGTCCTGCTGCGCATCACGTCCATGTGTGACCAGAACTTGTTGTGCATCTGCATCCTGCCTGACATCTGAAGAAGATGGCCCCAAAGAAAGGTACCAGGTCCAGTACCAAGAAAGTTGCTGGTGAGAAGAAGGAACAGAAAAAGGAAGTGCCATTAACCACGACTGGTGGTGTGCCGGCCAATGTTTTTTTTGGCACCAAAGCGTTGTCCGGGAACCAAGCTCGGAGCAGCACAGCAGTCCAACCCCACCAACCTAGGCCCAAGGGCTTTAGTGTCGCAGAGGTAGCCAGTCTACTAACGAGCAGCGATGTTGAAGAAATGTCATTACCGCAAAGTAGTACACAATCAAGTTCAACGCAGGCGCAAACTCAGCAGATCAGTGTGCAGCCGCCGCAACAAGAACAGAAGCGAGCCGCCGCAACAAGAACAGAAGCAGCCGCCGCAACAAGAACAGAAGCAGCCGCCGCAACAAGAACAGAAGCAGCCACCGCAACAAGAACAGAAGCAGCCGCCGCAACAAGAACAGAAGCAGCCGCCGCAACAAGAACAGCAGCAGCTGCCGCAACAGCCCACCATAGTAGTTGTTGCTCCTGACGTAGGGGCATTTCAGGAAATCGAGCTTCCTGCAGACAAAGTGGAGCAAAGTCAAACCACTGTTTCAGAAGATCTAGTGTCTTCCAGACCACCAGCAAGGAAAAGGAGGCTTAGTCCATCATCCTCTTCTTCAAGCCCCGCTTCTGATGATCGTGATGACACTTGGGTCCCACCAGCTCGGTCTGAGAGTGATATACGCCACAAGACAATGCTTCTGAAAAGGAAGGTCCCAGAAAAACTTAGAGTTATGGAGGTCGCTGTAGAAGAGGGGGGTGATGATGTTGATGAAGACGAGCCAGTCATCACGCACATTACTCCCGCCCCAAAGGGATTGGAGACCGACATTCTCACCCTATCCAGAAAGGCTGCTACTGAACGGGATGTAGCACGGATCTCACCAACACAGGTTACACCACCACTACCTCCAGCTGCCATATTTTCCAAGGCCCGGCAGGGACCTACACCCAGCTCAACCATCTCAGTAGGAAGTGGTAGTAAAAGTCACAGTGTAGGTGGACAGGGTCACATATTTTCAAGCACCCCCTCAAGTTCATCTGGTGTTGAAAGTGGCACATCCAGCAGTGCCAGAAAGTTCTCCTCCCCAGTTTGGGACTTCTTTTCTGTTAGCGCCAAGGAGGAGAACGTTGCTATATGCTCAATTTGTCGGCAAGGTGTTCGGCGTGGTAAGCTTGGTACAAACTATGGCACCGCAGGACAATCAAGTCATCTCAGAATACACCACACTATCGTGTGGGAGGATCACCTACTTAAGTTAAAAGAAAGTAGAAAAACTCAACCCATTGCAGTTGGTCGGGATGAATCAGAGAGCGATATTATTGCGGTGGCAGGTGAAGAAGAGGGAGGCATTTTTAGCCCTGTCCCCAGTAGTGCAGTGGTAACGCCCACATCCTCCTCAGTAACATCAGAGTGGCAGCGCAGTAAGAGCCATACTCAGAGTCTGGGTGAGACACCAAGGCGACTGGCGAGTACCTCAATGAGACAATCTGTGTCGTTGAGCCTTAGTGGGTTAATGAAAACAGCACCACTAAGGAAAGTAAGCCAGCCTACCATTGAGAGCATCTTTAGGTTGGAGGGGCAGTTCCAACGCAACCACCCAACGGCACGATTGTACAATGCGAAGCTGGCTAAAATGTTAGCGCTGGACCTTCTTCCTTTTTCATTTGTGGAAGGGGTGGGTTTCCTTGAATTTGTGTCTGCCATCTGCCCGAAATGGAAAGTTCCCAGCCGGTCCTATTTCGCAAGAATTGCTGTTCCGGCACTACATCATGATGTGCTGGAATTGGTTGGACAAGCTTTGCAGAAGAGTGCTGTGCACAATATCCACCTGACAACAGACATGTGGAGCAGTTGCCAAGCCACAGATTACATGTGCATCACTGCACACTGGATCTCTTTTGTGGGGGTTAAAGATAAACTATCTGCATAAGGTGTTGTTGACACAGCTGCGATTTTTGAAGGTACTCGGAAACATGCAACTGTAGCCATGTTCGCCATGGAGAAATCTCATACGGCTGAAAACATTTTACACGAGTTTCGCACCAAGGTTTTGGAATGGCTGCGGCCCAGAGGGCTTCATATTGGTTTTGTTGCCACAGACAATGGCAGTAATGTACTTAAGGCCATGGAACTTGGTTCCTTTTTCAGGGTTCCGTGTTTGGCGCACTGCATAAACATTATAGTTCAAGACTTTCTGAAAAAAGAACCCATAGTCAGCAATTTACTGGCCATCTGCCGAAGAATATGCACTCATTTCAGCCATTCTTTTAAAGCTCGGAAGCAGCTGAGGATCATCCAACGTGAACTTAGGATGCCAGTCAAGGCACTCATTCAGGAGGTGGCAACACGTTGGAACTCAACGTATTACATGCTTGATCGTCTGAACGAACAGCACATGTCACTCCATGAATATGTCTGGAAAAGAGGGGATGCTACTGTTAAAGGCATGTACCTTGACATGGAGCAATGGGGCCTAATTAAATGCCTGACTGAGATGCTTTCTCCTTTTGAGGTCTTCACACGTGAAGTCAGCAAGGAGGACTGTACAATGGGCCAAGCTATCCCATTATTGCAAATGCTAGAGTATGAGCTGAATAATGTGTCTGAATCATACAAAGGTGTAGAGGCCAGAAGGCAAGCCCATGACTTGGTGGAGAGCTTATCCCGGCGCTTAACTGAAAATGTAAGGTTACAAAATAAAATTTTGTCACAAGAACATTACATTTGTGCCACAATTCTGGATCCACGTGCAAAATTGGGACCAATGAAGACATTCCTTGCTTTTTCCGACAATGATGTTGGCCATTACAAAAGTTGTATAGCTGAAGCAGCCAGTAAGTTGGAAAACGAATGGCTGCTAATTAAAAGCCCGCAAGATCAACCCACAACAAGTACTGATACTGAAGCAGGCCATGCAGAATCAAGTGCAACTTTGTCGGCTGAGGGCAGTGCGGTTGGCTCATCACAATCACAACACTCACCATCACTATCGACTACAGAAACAATAACTGGATCATTAGGCCGAGTACAATCATTATCATTACAGAATTGGTATGTAAAGGTGGGCCTTTGTAAGCACAGTGCTGATGCACAGAAAAAACAGCACAAAAGCTTAGCAGCAGCAACCCTGAACATTGAGCGGATGGTCCAGGCCTATCTGGACGACCCAACAGAGGTGTACGCTGAACAAAACCCATTGCAGTATTGGTATAGGAAAAGGTCTGAAAGGCCACACCTCAGCAGGCTGGCGATAAGCTATCTGGCTTGCCCTGTCGCAAGTGTCTCTTCCGAACGTGTTTTCAGTCCTGCTGGTTCCATTGTAACATTGAGAAGGACCAGTCTATCTCCAAAAAACGTGGAGAGGTTAACAATGATCAAAATGAATCAGTACTTCATACCACCGAATTACACAATACAGGAATCAACGGAGGAAGATGAGGACAGCGGCTCAGGTGACGGAAGTATTGTGTCAGATGATTACCTACTACTCGCTGAACCCAAGAGTTTGAGGACGAGCTATACTTCCCTGACAATTCGGCTCGCACTTACTGTCTTCCTCCCTTTTTTCCCCCTTTGTTTATGTGTCTGTCGTTCCGGTTATAAACTTGTGAATCACAACAAATCCATTACCACCGTCTTCTACTCTTCTAATTTAGTATACAAGTTTCAGGTGTCTGCTATTTGACAGTACAGTCCTCCGAATCCAGCTCCTCCGCTCCATCATACTGAATCTCCTGCTCAATTCCATTTCCCTCATGAATGATGATTGGAGGATGGTAACACAACAAATTCAAACTTTCCTAGTCCTTCCAAAAGAAATGGACCATGAATCAGATGACTACTATAGCTATCCTCCTTTCAGAGCCGAGAGAGACTGGCCATTAACTGAAAATAAGATGGAACAGGTAATGATTGATGCCATGCATTGGACGCAGAGTCGCAGACTTAATGATTTAGATTTTGTTGTGTTTGTGCATGAATTTAGGTAATTGTGCACTGCCACTAATCAACTTTAATAAGAAATTGGTACTTCTCCTGCAGCTTGGTGACCCATTGCTTTTAATTCAATACAGGAAGAGGACTCACTCAATCTGCGCAATGAGTATGATTGACACAACAGCACCGTCCATCATGAAGATGGCGAAATAGACGGCCCGTTAACTTAAGATGAGAAGGAACAGGTAATGATTGATGCCATGCATTGGACGCAGAGTCGCAGACTAAATGATTTAGATTTTGTTGTGTTTGTTGTGCATGAATTTATGTAATTGTGCACTGCCACTAATCAACTTTAATAAGAAATTGGTACTTCTCCTGCAGCTTGGTGACCAATTGCTTTTAATTCAATACAGGAAGTGGACTCACTCAATCTGCGCAATGAGTATGATTGACACAACAGCACCGTCCATCATGAAGATGGCGAAATAGACGGCCCGTTAACTTAAGATGAGAAGGAACAGGTAATGATTTATGCCATGCATTGGACGCAGAGTCGCAGACTGAATGATTTAGATTTTGTTGTGTTTGTTGTGCATGAATTTATGTAATTGTGCACTGCCACTAATCAACTTTAATAAGAAATTGGTACTTCTCCTGCAGCTTGGTGACCCATTGCTTTTAATTCAATACAGGAAGAGGACTCACTCAATCTGCGCAATGAGTATGATTGACACAACAGCACCGTCCATCATGAAGATGGCGAAATAGACGGCCCGTTAACTTAAGATGAGAAGGAACAGGTAATGATTGATGCCATGCATTGGACGCAGAGTCGCAGACTAAATGATTTAGATTTTGTTGTGTTTGTTGTGCATGAATTTATGTAATTGTGCACTGCCACTAATCAACTTTAATAAGAAATTGGTACTTCTCCTGCAGCTTGGTGACCCATTGCTTTTAATTCAATACAGGAAGGGGACTCACTCAATCTGCGCAATGAGTATGATTGACACAACAGCACCGTCCATCATGAAGATGGCAAAATAGACGGCCCGTTAACTTAAGATGAGAAGGAACAGGTAATGATTTATGCCATGCATTGGACGCAGAGTCGCAGACTGAATGATTTAGATTTTGTTGTGTTTGTTGTGCATGAATTTATGTAATTGTGCACTGCCACTAATCAACTTTAATAAGAAATTGGTACTTCTCCTGCAGCTTGGTGACCCATTGCTTTTAATTCAATACAGGAAGAGGACTCACTCAATCTGCGCAATGAGTATGATTGACACAACAGCACCGTCCATCATGAAGATGGCGAAATAGACGGCCCGTTAACTTAAGATGAGAAGGAACAGGTAATGATTGATGCCATGCATTGGACGCAGAGTCGCAGACTTAATGATTTAGATTTTGTTGTGTTTGTGCATGAATTTATGTAATTGTGCACTGCCACTAATCAACTTTCTATAGAACACACTAATTTTCCCCTTCTTGCAAATAAGAAATTTGTACTTCTCCTGCAGCTTGGTGATACATTGCTTTTAATTCAATACAGGAAGGGGACTCACTCAATCTGCGCAATGAGTATGATTGACACAACAGCACCATCCATCATGATGATGGCGAAATAGACGGCCCATTAACTTAAGATGAGAAGGAACAGGTAAAGATGACAATTAATGGCATGCATTGGACACCTGACTCTAAGCTATTGGTCTTTGTGTTTGCGTTGTTTGTTGTGCACAAAGTGATGTCAAAGTGTACTAGTAATCTATCTTTCTGTACACAATAAAGAATGACTCAAGTCAGTAATATTTATATTTCTACTCTTGTTTCATAAAATTTTTACTTATACTGCAAGCCGATCTTCACAGTCAGTCAGTAAAAGTATTAGAGATGATGATGATTAAGTCAGGAGGACGTTTCATGAGTGGCATAAAACGGAAAAGCCAAAAGGTAAACACGTCGACAACAACAACCACAGCAAACCCAAATGTCTGTGTAGAAGTTGAATAGAGTGTAGCGGTGGGATGACTGCAGTGCACTGATTTTACTAACTTAAACTGTAAAATGCTATGTTTGGAATGGATAATGTGCTTTGCATTTGTCCCACTCTTTGAGAGAACAAAAATGAATTTTAAGTGTTAGCGTAGGATGTGCTAAATGCTAAGCACTGTGGGCCTGCTCTCTCCTGTTACTTTTGAAGGTCAATGCTGGAAATAGACTAGAGTAGAGATGATGCATAGATGCCAACTCGGAAAGTGTTCTTGTTGCACTACACCATCACTTGTGCATTTGTTTTCCCTTTCTTTCTCAATATCCACTTTGGTTTTCAATCTAGAATTACAGGCCAGGCCTTGGCAGAAACTTTGTAAAACATTACAATGCATATTAATTACCTTACCAATCAATCACCTTCTTTTTCCAGCCGGGCAGTGGCGAGTGGCGAGGCGACACACCCAAGATTGATGGACGAGAGGAGCAAGAGGAATGCCGAGATGCAAAAATCCAGTCCACATTTTTGACCAGGATAAGACAGTAACAGTATCCACTTTTATCTTCTTTTAAATAATTTGATTATTATCTTGTATACAATCTTTACAACAGTGTGTTCTTGGAGTTGTTATTATCAATCATCATTAGGTTTGCTCTGTATTTACGATTCTTCCCTACCAATATTTAAAATTTCTATTTGCTATCTGTTAAAGTATTACGGCTAGAACAACAGAAATAGAAGTGTATGTAATACGGGTCTCATCATGCATGCATTGCCTTTTTCTCCCTTAACATATGGATATGGTAGTCTTCAATGATTGTCGTTTGTTTGTCTATGTGTATGCATACTGTTTTTCTATGTGAAACCTTTCCCAAAAACCCCCTTCCCATCCATTCAACAAACCCTAACCCTCTTCCCCCGGGCTGTGTGACTTATTGTCGAGGTGTAACTAAATTAAAGGTACAACAATACTTAATCACACACTTGCTGGGGCAGATGTGGTGAAAGCAACACTACTTCAACTTCAAGGCAGAGCGATGATCTTCTTCTGCTTGGCCACCCATGGCCATGAGTAGGATATTTCAGAGGTTATTTTTTTTAACAAAGGAACATATACCTCAGCATGAATTGCCGGCATTGATTGGATTTGTTTCTATTCATTACTCATATACAGCACTAACTGTTAGGCTGTAGGCCTAGTCAAGTGACTCGACACAACTATAGTTTGTAACTCTGTCTAGTAGTCTATCCTCCTAACCACCATTCTGTTTTTTTGTCACATATTTGAGCATATTATTGTTGCTCGGTAAGTTCTGTACTGTACTTCCTTCAACTACTACTAACAGTTTCTCAAAGGCGATTGACTGTCTCCTTCTCTTTTTTTGCAAATGCTGCCGCCCTGCCAGTGTCTACTACTACTACTATGCTGCTACCACCACCACCACCCCAATCATGGCATGTATGAAAAAGGAAACCATCTTCACCATGCAGCCAGTGCTGTGCCACAGTTGGACATAAACATCAAGCACCAGTAAGAGACAAGTTTGGGGGAGGCAGAATTAATAATGTGCATGTTGTCAATGATTTCATTTTTACACACCAGTCCAGATAAAGAATGCATAGACTAGAGGACAGACCGAAAGTACTAGAAGGAGAAGTCAATGAGTGAGGTGTGTCGCATCTATCTGTTTGTGTCTTATTACAGTCTGCCAATTATTTAAATCAAACACAGGCTATGGGCGGCCAAGCACCAGCAAGGAAACAATGCGATGTAAAACAGTTACCCCACCTACAAAACATTAACAACATTACATGTAACATCGAAAAATATATCTTTAATGTCCCCTAACAAAAATAAACTAAACCCACAAGCTGACCCACCCCCCTCCCTAACCCCAACCAATGTCCATTTGAAAAAAAGTCCAACGCCCAAACAAGTTTCAACTTCCCACCCACCCAAACAATTAAAAAAGGGGCAGAGCAAGACAGGGACTAAGGTGTGGGGCGGGACTCCATGAGGACACGTACCTGGCCCTCTAAACGGGCAACGCGGCGGCGGAGTGCGTGGCAGTTGCAGCCGCAGTGGGGGGGGCGACGGAGATGGGACGGTGGCGGCGGGCAGCCGCCAGACGGTGGCGCCGTACCGCTGGAGGGCAGTGGCTGGGGCCCGGGCCACTGGAGGAGGCCTCAATAGCAGCTGCAGTCTCCTCCTCCTCCTCGACCAAGACCACCAGCCGCTGGAACTCCCGCTGGATTGCCCCCAGCTTACGGCGCCGTGCCTTGGCGGCCAACTCCTTCCGGTCTATTTTTTTGGGAGTAGCTGTGTATCAAAAAGAAAAAACAAGACTATTGTAAAATATACTCTTAGAAAAACTGTAAGACAAGTACATTATTTATACACATAGCAGCATGCTAGAGTAGCACTATAAAGCACAGTAGTACATAACATTTTAAATCTTTAACTTTTTAGTTGAACAGTGCACCTGGAGCTCTTCTCCATGAAACTTTCAAAGCGGAGTTGAAATCAGATAGATGAGGCCATTGGTTACTCAATAGTACTCCCGCTCCTATGCAAATTAATTAATTAAAGGGATTCTAGTCTTCTAGTTCACTCTTCAAACATCCCCAACAACTCATACTTACTTACGACATCGGGTGGCGGGCGGACTTTTTCCGCTGGCCATGCTAATTGCTAACAAGGGTGGTGGTCCCGTGGGGACAATTAATTAGGATGATGCGCCCGGCACAGTGGCGGGCGCATCCTGTTTTTTTTACATTCTGGTTGGCGTTGCCGAAAGCAATGCTAACAATACATGTTGTGCTGCTTTTCCAAGCACAACATGACGGGCCCCTCACGGAGCCTGTCACGTTTTGCTTTGAAAGGCAGGAGGGTACCATAGCATAGGTAGGTATTACCCTCCATGGGGGCCCCCAAGCATACTCTGCAATGTCTGCATGCCTTTCTGTGGCGGACGGCAATGCCGCCACGCAAAGGCATTCCAAAATGCATATATATGGCTGTCGGTGTGTTCAGAGACAGTACCGCCATATTGAACCCATTTCGGCCTGGTCGACATGTGGGGGGTCTGAATATTTTCTACAGGGATGGCGGGAGGTTTGCCCCTGCAGTGTCGGCAATGAATACCGCCGGCCGGGCGGGGGCAGTGAATACACCCGCCATCCTCCTAATGGGGCCTTAAGTCGCAACTGTACAGTATACATACAGTACACCCTTGCAGTGAGTATACTGTCCAGTTCAACAATAGTTAAGGATTATGAATCAAACTTACCACCGCCCGCCACTGGTGCTGCCACTCCCCCTCCGTCGCTTTCCGCAGCAACTGCCGCATCTTCGCCCTCCGCGTCGCCTGAGCTGGCCCCGGCAATGGTGGTCGGTATTGCGCCTAGAAAACATTACACATTATTAGGCATCATATACACCTCCCCCTATTGATCAGTAGCAAGGTTGAAAAATGAGTTAATACTAATATACATCACTAGTACAAATCAGGTAGTAGTAGAGTAGACACTAATAGTTATATACGAGCTTTGTAGCCTTTGCTTAATTAGCCCTAGCCATGCTACCATTTTACCTTTGTGTCTTTTATTTTTGCACATGTGATGTTACCTTGCAGCTTCTTGTATAAGACACCTTTGAGCCCACATGACCTGACTCACACACTGCTACTGTCTAGTCTACGCGCTGCGTACAAGCGGTCAACTAAATTTTTAACAAACCACTTTTTAAGAAGTACTGGTGTACTGTTAGTCCATATTGCTTATCCATAAATGCTACACTTTTTGGCAGGGCTGAGAAATGCTTGAAAGTTCCAATATACTAACGCACACCATTTCATTACAGACGGAAGATTCCCTTCTACGAACCAGAGCTTCTGAATGATGCAACAACTACCAGTAGGTTATTCTAAGGTGAGGGGTCCCTTCACTCACATCTTCATTTATAAATGTATATAAACAAAATTCCTAGGGGATGGTGGTGCTGCCTTCGGCTTCCACCACTGTTCAGTTATGATTTAATTTGCAACTGTATAAGTGTAACAATTTAGATTGTTTTAATGTTAATGATTTTCCGGTTGGTGCTGCATTTTATAATAAAACAACGTACAGAGCTTCGTTCTCAATTCGAAATAAACATTTTGAAGTTACATAGACTTGGTGGTATTTGGTGTGGACTAACTTACACGAGTGAGCAAATTAAAGTAAGGTTGTGCAATGTTCATTGCTTCCACGACTGAGAGGTTGGGTGTGTTATGTTCTGGGTTTGAATGTCTACTTGTTGGGTATCTTTGGGGGAGGGTTCGGAGACCTAATAGTTATGACTAGACAGTACTATAGTCGAGCAGTGGAATTGTGGTGGGTGCTGAATTTCTGATTGAGGTGTGTGAGGAAGGTCCAACCTACCATCACTGACATCCTATTTTCTGGTGCAAATGTCTGTGTTTGTGCAAGATTCCTACAACAGTAGTAGTATGTCCTATAGGCTATCATATCCAAATAGTAATAAATCTGGTTGGGCTTTTGTTGCTGTGAATTTTTAAAGTATCAAGATTAACAAAGACTCAAGCTCAATAGGAGTAGAAGTAGTACAAGACGACGACCCAAAGGATTGGACTCAATGGCTCTAGCTACTGGTGAATATGAGTTTTATATTACATTTACAACAACCTTTCACATAAAGAGTGGCACTGGCAAACTGGGCAAGACTAGCTACTGCAGTACAGAGCAGACAGACTGATAGTATTAGTAGTGGTAGTACTGAGAGAGCCATCATAGCTGAGGCAGGGATAAGATTTTTGAAACCGTACAGATCGAAGGCTAATTGTTGGTAAAAAAATAGCATTTGGAAACAAACAATAGTTTGTGAAAAATAAGGGCCAGTAAAACCTATGGAATAAGAAATATTATTAAAAACAAGAAGACTTACTGGGGCCAGCAGAGGAGCCCTCAGTGGTGGTGTCCTCCTGGTGGTGTTCTTGTTGTCCCGCCGCCGACGAATCCCCACTCCCTGCCTGCCTGCCCCTGGGTGCTGATGAACAGGAAAGATATAAGAAAGAGACAAACATTGATGGGTGGTGTCAAACAAATGCAATATTTATCAACAACGGTAAAAAAACACTTATGTAAACAACAATTGCAATAACTAAATTGACCGATCTCTTCTAGTCAACAAGTAATATCGGGGGATTCGCAGATCGACTACTTAACTTACTATTTATCAACAGTGTCACTAATCCAGTCTTCCATTCTGATTCCAGAATACTAAGTTGCTTACAACTAAGCCTAAGTACAACATACCACCCAACCTAGCCCACCTATTCCAGGCATGCCAATTGTACATTAAGTATGCATTGCAGCATTTCCACTTTATTCCTCAACAATGCATATGGCCCAAATCATGGAGGACACATGACTACATTTTTTTGTATACACCAAATTTTAGGTTGATTGATTGATGCTGATGTTCTGCTAGTGCTGCTAAGCCAATTACCACCACTCATTTAACAAACTAGAAAAGGTTCTAAACTTCTAATAAAGACTGCCGTACTAGCAGCATGTCACCTAACTGAGGGGGCATCACGCATACCACGAACAAATTAGAAGCTCATACAAAGTACCTAAACCTAAGTAATCCGCCCCTATCTATTAGTGACAGCACAAAGTAAGGAGTGGACTAGAGTCACTGTAGCATTACGTAACTTAATTTGTCTAAAACTCGTAAAGAATCACGCTAAGCAAACGCAAAGTTGCAAACAAGTAATATTAGTAGTAGCGCAGAACAGCACCTGTGTCATAATCATAATCACAGAAGACTTTTAAACGTAATTAACCTGGAATGTAAGCAGCAACATTCTAGCTGGTTGGAAAAAAAAAAGATATTTGCAATATATAACACAGAGCAGAAGAACAGACACAAAGTTGTAATAATTAAATAGGTACTCACCAAGCCCCGGGACCTCCACTCCTAGCAGGTCCAGCAGGTCCTGCTCCCGGTCCAAGATGTCGGACCACCGGTGCGTCAGCTGCGCCTGGGTGCGCCGGACCCCAGAGATGCGCGACACAGCCCGGCGCACCTTCCCCATCGCTGCTGACGCTCCCGGAGGCCGTACCCGGACCCAGGCCTGCCACCTGCTGCCAGGGTTGAGGGGAGGTGGCGCTGCACAAAGAAAATTAGTGCAGCCAACTCCACCTCCCTAAATAAGGCCCGTGCCTGCACCCCTTGTGGGCGCCTGCTCCCTCAATGAAGGCGGTCGCGGCTCTGGCTGCGCCGGCGAGCAGCCCTACTCTTGGACATGGTTCTGGGGACGGGGCGGGAAAGGAAAGGTAAAATAAATAAAGGAGTAAAGGAAATAAAAAGCAGGCAATAGAAAGAGAAAAAATAGCTAAAAAACAACAAAAAAAGTAGACAAAAACCAAAAATATAGAGGCAGGAAAATAGTTAGAGAAATAATAAGTAATAAAGATCCAAAAAAAGTGGCTATAAACAAAGGATTGAAAAGATTTGGGGAGGATTGAAAATCAGGCCCCAGAACCATGCAATAGAGTGAAAAACAAGATGGCCGCGCCCATTGCGACCACGTGCGCAAGTTCGCGTCCCCGAACAAGCAAAAAGCAACGCGATCAAGTAAAAGCGGTCACGAACAAGAAATATCAAACGCGAACGAGCGCGAACATGCATTCCGCGACCCGGAACAGGAAGTAAGCATCGCGAGAGGGCGGGACAAGTGAAAACAAGATGGCTGCGCCCACGAGCAACCGCATGGGTAAGTTGGCGACCCGCGATCACGCAAAAAATACTGCGAACATGCGGGAAAAAAACTTCCGCATCCTCGCGATATTTTTTGCGTGTTGGCGATAATTTTGAACATTCTCGCGATAATTTGCGATAGTTAATATCGCAAATTCCGCCCACCCCTAATTTGAACACCTGACTGACAATTGTGGGCATTGTATCTGTGGGAACTCCACCCTATTCCTTCCATGACAGACAACATCTTGGTGGCTGTCCCAGCACCTGTACATTCCTATCAGTCCTGGGATGTGCGTGACAGTGTGTGTTCCCTTTGTCTCCCTTAGTTTAGTAGGCATTGACATGACCATACAGTCTTGTGGCATGATCTGTGTGTGTGTATTGTGCTGCATCTGCCAGGGGTGGGTATGCATGTGTGATTTGTCCTCACACCCACATGTGGTGTGTCATGCAGTGGGGAAAAGACATCCATCCTCATGGGAGTGGGACACTGCTGTCAGTGATGTGTTGTTATGGCACTATCAACATAGTCCAAATATCGGGATGCGTACATACACCCATGGAATTGGGATCATCTGATAAGGATGTACACACCCCCATGTCTGTGTCCACTGGTGGTATTCCTCTGCACCCACCACTCACATGTCTCTGTCCACTGCTGGGAGTGATAGGCACCCACCCCCATGTCTGTGTCCACTGCTGGTATTCCTCTGCACCCACCCACCTACTTGCCCCCTTGCTGTGGTACAGTGCTGTCCTGGCCATACACCACCCCCAATTTACAGCTGATGTGCTGCACCAAGCCGTAGACCAACATTCGTGGCGTGTGCACACCTTGAATCCATCATGTAATGGGGCCGTAGGGGTACGGGTGGTATGGCCCGTACCCCTGCATTCATAGGGTGTGTACGGGCCGTACCACGCGTACCCCTACGTCACCTCTACAATGGTGTTACGGCCCGTACCCACGCTCTGAGGTGCGTGGGTATGTCCCGTACCACCATTGTAGTGGTGATGTAGGGGTACGCGTGTACGGACCGTACCCATGCTCTGGGGGCGTGGGTACAGTCCGTACACGCGTACACCTGCATTACCACTGCAATGGTGGTACGGACTGTACCCACGCTCTGGGGGGCATGGGTACGGTCCGTACCACCATTGTAGTGGTGATATAGGGGAACGTGTGTACGGACCGTACCCACGCTCTGGGGGGCGTGGGTACGGTACCCCTACATCACCACTGCAATGGTGGTACGGACCGTATCCACGCTCTGAGGGGCGTGGGTACGTCCTGTACCACCATTGTGGTGGTGACGGGTACGCGTCCACGTCCACTTCCATTGTGGCGGGACGTGGGATTGGTGGACACGCCCCCCTAAGTGACCAGACCATGGAGGTAATTAATGTGCAGGATATATATGTTTTTTGTGGGGTGTGGGTTATGTTTCCTGCCCCTTGCCCCCCCCCTTTGCCCCTGGGGGTTGTTCTGACCTTCTGCGGCGTCTGCGTCAGTTTCTGTACACAAGGTCATAGGCTATGAGGGCCGGGATGACACGTAGGATGGGGTCCATGGCTGTCCGTCACGTACCGGTGCTCCTTGTTCGCGTCGTCCTCAATTTCCCGGGAGTTTTTGGCTGCCATAAAATATGAGCCGTGCGGAGTGACGTAGGCACGGATCGTACTTGCTGGTTCGTAAAACGTTGCCTGACTCCGTCCGGACGTCACCTACGCGATGTCCCGGATCGGAATTGTGGGTATTTTTTTGTCGGTCGGTCTTTTGTACGACTCGTACGGAAATTGTATTTCTGTACGAATCGTACTTGCGGGTTTGTAAGGTGTTTTACCCGGGGACGAGTCGGACGGAGAATACGCTCCGTACGACCATTCGTACCCGGGTTTTACAGGATCGGAATTGGCACCTATATATTTTTCTGAAAATTGCAAAAAAAACATTACAAAAATTCAAACTGAAATATTTATTCCTTTTTTTGTTTTTATTTTTTATCTTAATATATTTATATTATTTTCTTTAAAAAAAAAATTTTCCCAAAAGATTTCGGAGTCGCACACTCAAGGCTTACACATCACGGTGGGTGCACGGATTCTAGCCGCTATTTTAGAAAAGTTGTGAAGGATCTGCGTACGGTGTGCGACGGCTGAGTGTTTTTCAGTTACATCATATACATTTAATATTACGTGATGTGCGCGATTGGTATGCGACCAGTTCACGACTCCTGCTCCCGCGCATTCGCGACACATGCGCATTATGGTACGAGATGCTTGCGCGATGGCGGGTCCTGCGTGATGTCATATACGTGCTGGGGCATGCTGGGTGCGCAACTCCTGCACAAAAATAAAGTGTTTCAGAATGATATGTATGTGTCTTTAATATACATATTAGGGCAAGAAATTATCTAAGATAGTCATAAAAATAACATATTTGTACTTATAATAAACTTATATTATTTTGTAATATATTTTCGTGAAGTCGGGTGCGTGCATCGTGAGTTCAGTGAACCAGGTCAGCAGAGGTGCTGTAGAGCCAGAGAAACCAGGTCAGCAGAGCCGTTGTAGAGCCAGAGAACCAGGTCAGCAGAGCTGCTCTAGAGCCTAAGAAGCAGGTCAGCAAAGCTGCTCTAGAACCAGAGACCCAGGTCAGCAAAGCTGCTCTAGAGCCAGAGACCCAGGTCAGCAGAGCTGCTCTAGATGCAGAGAACCAGGTCAGCAGAGGTGCTGTAGAGCCAGAGAAACCAGGTCAGCAGAGCTGCTTTAGAGGGAGAGAACCAGGTCAGCAGAACTGCTTTAGAGCCAGAGAACCAGGTCAGCAGAGCTGCTCTAGAGCCAGAGAACCAGGTCAGCAGAGCTGCTTTGGAGCCATAGCCCCAGGCCAACAGAGCTGCTCTAGAAGCAGAGAACCGAACCAGGTCAGCAGAACTGCTTTAGAGCCAGAGAACCATGTCACCAGAGCTCTTTAGATGGAAAGAACCAGGTCAGCAGAGCTGCTTTAGAGCCAGAGAACCAGGTCAGCAGAGCTGCTCTAGAGCCAGAGAACCAGGAAGCAGAGCTGCTTTAGAGCCATAGAACCAGGTCAGCAGAGCTGCTTTAGAGCCATAGAACCAGGTCAGCAGAGCTGCTCTAGAGGCAGAGAACCAGGTCAGCAGAGCTGCTCTAGTGGCAGAGAACCAGGTCAGCAGAGCTGCTCTGGAGCCAGAGAACCAGGTCAGCAGAGCTGCTTTAGAGTCAGAGAACCAGGTCAGCAGAGCTGCTCTAGAGCCAGAGAACCAGGTCAGCAGAGTTGCTCTAGAGCCAGAGAACCAGGTCAGCAGAGCTGCGTTAGAGCCAGAGAAACCAGGTCAGCAGAGCTGTGCTAAAGCCAGAGAACCAGGTCAGCAGAGCTGCTGTAGAGCCAGAGAAACAAGGTCAGCAGAGCTGCTCTAGAGCCAGAGAACCAGGTCGGCAGAGCTGCTTTAGAGCCAGAGAAACCAGGTCAGCAGAGCTGCTCTAGAGCCAGAGAACCAGGTCAGCAGAGCTGCTGTAGAGCCAGAGAAAACAGGTCAGTAGAGCTGATTTAGAGCGAGAGAACCAGGTCATCAGAGCTGCTTTAGAGGGAGAGAACTAGGTCAGCAGGTCTGCTTTAGAGCCAAGGGACCTGGTCAGCAGAGCTTCTCTAGAGCCAGAGAACCAGGTCAGCAGAACTGCTTTAGAGCCATAGAACTGGGTCAGCAGAGCTGTTTTAGAGCCAGAGAACGAGGTCAGCAGAGCTGTTGTAGAGCCAGAGAATCAGGTCAGCAGAGCTGCTCTAGAGCCTAAGAACTAGGTCAGCAGAGCTGCTCTAGAGCCAGAGAACCAGGTCAGCAGAGCTGCTGTAGAGCCAGAGAAACCAGGTCAGCAGATCTGCTTTAGAGGGAGAGAACCAGGTCAGCAGAGCTGTTTTAGAGCCGGAGAAATATGCCAGCAAAGCTGCTTAAGAGCCAGAGAACCAGGTCAGCAGAGCTGCTTTAGAGCCAGAGAACTAGGTCAGCAGAGCTGCTCTAGAGCCAGAGAACCAAGTTAGCAGAGCTGTTTTAGCACCATAGAACCAGGTCAGCAGAGTTGCTTTAGAGCCAGAGAACCAGGTCAGTAGAGCTGCTCTAGAGCCTAAGAACCAGGTCAGCAGAGTCGCTCTAGAGACAGAGAACCAGGTCAGCAGAGCCGCTGTAGAGCCAGAGAAGCCAGGTCAGTAGAGCTGCTTTAGAGGGAGAGAACCAGGTCAGCAGAGCTGCTCCAGAGGGAGAAAACCAGGTCAGCAGAGATGTTCCAGAGCCAGATAACCATGTCAGCAGAACTGCTTTAGAGCCATAGAACCGGGTCAGCAGAGCTGCCTTAGAGCGAGAGAACCAGGTCAGCAGAGGTGTTGTAGAGCCAGAGAACCAGATCATCAGAGCTGCTCTGTAGCCTAAGAACAAGGTCAGCAGAGCTGCTCTAGAGCCAGAGAACCAGGTCAGCAGACCTGCTGTAGAGCCAGAGAAACCAGGTCAGCAGAGCTGATTTGGAGCCAGAGAACCAGGTCAGCAGAGCTGCTCTAGCTGACACTGACTGACTGACTAACTGAATGACACTGACAGATTGAAACTGTCTGAGACTGATTGACTGACACTGACTGACACTGATTGACTGACACTGATTGACTGACACTGACTGAATGACAATGACTGACACTGATTGACTGACACTGACTGACTGACACTGACTGACTGACTAACCGATACTGACTGACTGACACTGACCGACACTGATTGAATGACACTGACTGACTGACACTGACTGACACTGACACTGATTGACTGATACTGACTGACACTGACTGACACTGACACTGAGTGACTGACACTGACTGACACTGACTGAAATATCGAGAAGAAGAATATCGAATTGCCAAAATATCGAAGGAAAAATATAGAATGCCAAAATATCGAAGCCCTATCTCCAAACAGGTAAGTACAAAAATATAGAATCCAAAATATCGTTGTAAAAAATATAGTTAGTCACAATATCGAAATATTGTAAATGTCTTAAAATTATTGTAAAATTAATGAAATAAAACATGTAATTAACTGAAACATGCTTAAAAATACTTAAATTACTTTAAAATTAATAAATAATTAATGTAAGTAAAAAAAAATAATAATACATATATATTAACGTAATATTAATTTAAAAAATGCTATATTTTTTGCGTAGGATAGCGGGTTGGTAAAATGTACTATTACCACTCCAGTAAGTGCAATAGTAGGGAAAACGTTGGATAGCGGGAGGGTAAAAATTACTATTCCCACTCCAGAGAGTGCAACAGTAGGGAAAGCATTGGATAGCGAGAGGGTAAACATTAGTATTCCCACTCCAGACACTGCAATAATAGGGAAAGCATTGGAAAGCGTAGGGGTAAAAATTAATATTCCCACTCCAGAGAGTGCAACAGTAGGGAAAACTTTGGATAGCGGGAGGGTAAAATTTACTATTTCCACTCCAGTGAGTTCAACAGTAGGGAAAGCATTGGATAGCGTAGGGGTAAACATTACTATCCCCACTCCAAAGAGTGCAACAGTAGGGAAAGTGTTGGATAGAGTAGGGTTACAAATTACTATTCCCACTCCAGAGAGTGCAACAGTAGGGAAAGTGTTGGATAGCGGGAGGGCAAAATTTACTATTCCCACTCCAGTGAGTGCAACAGTAGGGAAAACGTCAGATGGCGTAGGGGCAAAAATTACTATTCCCACTCCAAAGAGTGCAACAGCAGGGAAAGCGTTGGATAGTGTAGGGGTAAAAATTACTATTCCCACTCCAGAGAGTGCAACAGTAGGGAAAGCGTTGGATAGCGTAGGGGTAAAAATTACTATTCCCACTCCAAAGGGTGCAACAGTAGGGAAAGCGTTGGATAGTGTAGGGGTAAAAATTACTATTCCCACTCCAGTGAGTGCAACTGTAGGGTACGCGTTGGATAGTGTAGGGGTAAAAATTACTATTCCCACTCCAGAGAGTGCAACAGTAGGGAAAGCGTTGGATAGCGGGAGGGTAAAAATTACTATTCCCACTCCAAAGAGTGCAACAGTAGGGAAAGCGTTGGATAGCGTAGGGGTAAAAATTACTATTCCCACTCCAAAGAGTGCAACAGTAGGGAAAGCGTTGGATAGCGGAGGGGTAAATATTACTATTCCCACTCCAGAGAGTGCAACAGTAGGGAAAGCGTTGGATAGCGGGAGGGTAAAATGTACTATTCCCACTCCAGTGAGTGCAATAGTAGGGAAAATAATAATTTAATATTTTATTAAAAATAAATAAATTATTAATACAAAATAAAAATATTAAAATTAATTACCAATCAAACAATATTTAATAATTACTTTATTATTAATACCAATGTTTCTTTTATTAATAACCTATTAATAATTAATTAACAGACAATTAATGTTCAATACTAAAAATTAATACATAAAACTAATACCAATTAATAATTAATTAAGAATAAATTAATTAGCAATATACAAAAATTATTTCAATAATTCAATATTTACAATTAAATTAATTCCCACCAGATTCCCCTATAAACCCACAACCCGCTACAAATAATAAATTAATACAATTAACATAATTATCAATTCAACAATTAATACTAATTAAGTACCAATTACACAAATTATTTACCAATTAATAGTTAATCAACAACCAATTAATTTTCAATACCAATTAATAATTACCTAATAACAATTAAATTACTTCCCACCCTATTCCCCTATAAACCCACAACCGGCTACAGAAGTAAAACGCAAAATTCAATTAAAAATAATGAATAATTCCTAAAACTTATTATTTAATGTACTATAATTAAATTACTTCCCACCCTAATCCCCTATAAACCCACAACCCGCTACGGAATTAAATTACACAAAAATTAAATAACATAAAATTCATTACTTTAAAAATATTCATCCATCTGTATCTCCTAATCAGATTTAGGTTTAACCTGGCGCACTTTTCTCTGGGCTTTTTTAAAACCTGGTGCCCTGTGGATCGTGCAGAACCCTGCAGATGTGATAATTGTTCGAGACAGGATACTCTACACTTTTTTATGTTCTGTAGTTTTTACAAGGATTGCAGGAGGAAGTTTTTGCTCCCGATATTGAGGGAGCTGGGTTTTAGACAAGTTAGGCCAGCACTTGTATATTTACAGCAATTAAGTACCCCACGAATTATGTTTCACGTCGCAAGCTTCTTGGTCGCTGCTATGCGTATTAGGAAAAAACTTGTTTTCCCATTGTAGGTTTTAAATTAGATCACTTTTAACATTTAACGTACAATTTTTATATTTGTAGTTTTTACATTATTTATATTTGAATATGAAATAGGTCATATTATGATCGGTACTCATTGCATGAATTGTGTGTATTACTCAAAGTTTTTTAATTGTGTTTGTTAGGATTGTATATGTGTCTTTTATGATATTAATTTATCGAATAAAGGAATTTTGACTGACTGACTGACTGATATTCAAACATACATTCCAAAATGTATACATACTTGTAACACATATACTAACATTTAAAACACTAAAAAAAAAATCTATATTTTTAACAACTATATTATGACTGTCGATATTACTTACTTCTATATTATTTAAATCAATATTTTATTTCTTACCTGATTTTCGATATTCTTCACCACTATATTTTGGCAATTCGATATTCTGTCCATTCTATATTAAAAACTCGATATTCTGTCCTGTCGATATTTTGAATTCGATATTATGTCTGTTTACCTCTCTACTACTCTACTACTCACTCTCTACTACTCACTATTTACTACTCTAACCTACTCTCTACTACTCACTCTCTACTACTCTACTACTCTCTACTACTCACTCTCTACTACTCACTCTCTACTACTCTCTACTATTCACTCTCTACTACTCACTCTCTTCTACTCTCTACTACTCTCGTTCTACTACTCACTCTCTACTACTCTCTACCACTCACTCTCTACTACTCACTCTCTACTACTCTCTACCACTCACTCTCTACTACTCACTCTCTACTACTCTCTACTACTCTCGTTCTACTACTCACTCTCTACTACTCACTCGCTACTACTCTCTACTACTCACTCTACTACTCTCTACTACTCTCTACCACTCACCCTCTACTACTCTACTACTCACTCTCTACTACTCCCTCTCTACTACTCACTTTCTACTACATTCTCTACTACTCACTCTCTACTATTCACTCTCTACTAATCACTCTCTACTACTCACTCTCTACTACTCGCTCTCTACTACTCTCTCTCTACTACTCACACTCTACTACTCTCTACTACTCACTCTCTACTACTCACTCTCTACTATTCACTCTCTACTACTCGCTCTCTACTACTCTACTACCCACTCTCTACTACTCGCTCTCTACTACTCTCTACTACTCACTCTCTACTACTCTACTACTCTCTCTACTACTCACTCTCTACTACTCTCTACTACTCACTATACTACTCTCTATTACTCTTTACCACTCACTCTCTACTACTCTCTACTACTCACTCTCTACTACTCTCTCTCTACTACTCATTCTCTACTACTCTCTACTACTCACTCTCCACTGCTCACTCTCTACTACTCGCTCTCAACTACTCTCTACTACTCACTCTATTACTCACTCTCTACTACTCTACTACTCTCTACTACTTTCTCGACTTCTCACTCTCTACTACTCTCTACTACTCACTATCTACTACACACTCTCTACTACTTGCTCTCTACTACTCGCTCTCTACTAATCTCTACTACTCACTCTACAACTCTCCAATACTCACTCTACTACTCACTCTCTACTACTCCACTACTCTCCAATACTCACTATCCACTACTCTACTACTTTCTACTACTCTCTCTCTACTACTCACTCTCGACTACTCACTCTCTACTACTATCTACTACTCACTCTCTACTACTCTCTCTCTACTACTCACTCCCTACTACTCACTCTCTACTGCTCTCTTTAATACTACTCTCTACTAATCTCTACTACTCCCTCTCTACTATTCACTCTAATACTCACTCTACTACTCACTCTCTACTACTCCCTCTCTACTGCTCTCTACTACTCACTCTACTACTCACTCTCTACTACTCTCTATTGCTCTCTCTCTGCTACTCACTCTCTACTTCTCACTCTCTCCTACTCTCTACTACTCACTCTCTACTACTCACTCTCTACTACTCACTCTCTACTACTCTCTATTGCTCTCTACTACTCACTCTACTACTCACTCTCTACTATTCTCTACGAACTCTCTACTGCTACTGTCTCTACTACTCTCTACTTCTCTCTACTACTCACTCTCTACTCTCTATTACTCACTCTCCACTCTCTACTCTACCTTTACCTCTACCTCTCTACCTCTACCTCTCTACCTCTACCTCTCTACCTCTACACCTCTACCTCTCTACATCTCTCTACCTCTCTCTACACGCACACATATGCATTTGTATATATGCATGTATATGCATATGCATTTATATATATGTATGTGTATATATATATTCACTGAAAAAAACATAGGTTTCACACATGTTAAAGTTAGCTGGACATTTCACTCGTGAAAAACCAACGAAATTCCCCCGTTATAGTTAGTTCAGCTAACTATAACTCGCGCCCCCGCAATGCACTGCTGATGACGTCACATATTACATCACTCATGACATGGTCAGTGACATCACGCATGACATCACTGATGACATCTCAAATGACATCACTGATAACATCATCCAGTGAATGTGTGTTTTTCTGAAACTTAAATATGTTTTATATATGTATATCTCAAGGTCGATGGAAGAATAAATGGGTATATAAGTGTCTAAATGGATGATTTGTTTTTCAAAAATAGATTGTGTAACTGACTGATTAAGTGTATCTTAGTGAATACATGGCTTAGTGAGTAATGTTTAAATATGTAAATATCTGTATCAGTCTCTCACTTTGTGTATAAGTGGCTGCATGGGTTGGTGAGTAGCTACATGGGTGTCTATATAGGTTATTAGTTGGTTTTTTGAGTATCAGTTTGAGTGTCTGCATGGTTCGGTGGGGGGTATTACGTAGTGCATAGGTGCATGAATGAGTGAATCTCTGTTTGTATGTGTTGAAGACAGCATGTGTGCAGGACTGTATGGGTGGATGAGTGTGTGTATGGGTGTGTTAGTGAGTGAACGACTGTCTCAATAGTGTCTTTATCAGTAACTACATTTGTTTTAAACTAGTATATGTGACTATTGGTGTATATAAGTGAGTATATGTGAGAGTGAGAGATTGAAAGAGTTCCTGTATGAATAAGTATGTGTTTCTATAAGTGATTGTTTAAAAGACTAAGTATGTGTAAGTTCCCGTAGAAGTAAGTGTGGTGGTGTGTGTATAAATGTATATGCAAGTAAATGTATGTTTCTTCCTTTATTAGCATGAGTGATTATGTGTGTGAGTAACTCTGTGGATGAGTGGCATTGTGTAACAGGATGTATAGGTGTATGAGTACACATGATGAGTGAGTACATGTTTGAGTGTATAGGACTGTTGGTGAATGAGTGGATGTGTATGTGGATCTTAGAATTACTCAAGAGGTTGTTGTAACTGGTATTGGTATGTCCATTTTTTTGAAAATGTTAGTGTCTATTTTTGAATGTGCGTATCAAAGGTTATACTAGGGTGAGAGGAGGTCTGCCACTCTGTCATCAGTGATGTCATCAGTGATGTCATTTGAGATGTCATCAGTGATGTCATGAGTGATGTCACTGACCATGTCATGAGTGATGTAATATGTGACGTCATCAGCAGTGCATTGCGGGGGCGCGAGTTATAGTTAGCTGAACTAACTATAACAGGGGAATTTCATTGGTTTTTCACGAGTGAAATGTCCAGCTAACTATAACATGTGTGAAACCTATGGTTTTTTCAGTGAATTTGCAAGGTTTTTTAAATGCTAATTCCTAACTATAACGTGTGTGAAACCTTTGGTTTTTTCAGTGAATTTGTACGGTTTTTTAAATGCTAATTTTTGTATTATTTAATTAATAAAAAAATGTTTTTATTAAAAATAAAATTCCTATGTATTCATTTATATATTATCTGTATCTTTTTATTTGTTTTTGCTTTTTTTTTTAAAATTCAATTAGGATAAAGTTGAACAGTTTTTTTTAATTTTTGCAATTAATTTTTCTCCACTTTTTTTTTTTTTTGTATTTCTATTCTTGGGGTGCGCGCTCTGAGCGCGCTCCTAGTACAATTTCGTACGTTTTTTATGAATACCGTCGTACGTTATTTACGTACGCATATATACGTCATAGTGCGCGCTGGGAGCGCGCACCCAGTACGTATGCGTACGTACGTACGCATGCGTGCGTGCGTCCTACGCGCTCTTCGCGGCTTACTTCCGCATACGCTAAAATTACGCGCAATAACGGTCGCGTATACGCGTGTTCAACGTATGCGCGCTACGTACGCGCATATGACGTATGCACATGCGCTCCTACGCGTTCGCGCATATGTAATCACGAGGTGCGCGCTCGGAGCTTGCGCAGTGCGCGCACTTCGGGTTTATGCATAATAAAACAGCACTTCCTATTGGTTATCATTACTTTCAGTTTCTAATTGTTTCAACACCACACCCAATCCCCTCATGGCAAGTCATGTGATCAAGAATCATCACTTTTGATTGGTTTGAAGTACTTTCAGTTCCAGATTCTTCCCAAACCACACCTACTCCCCTCATTATTAGTTCTGATTCCTTTGGAGAAGGAGCTATTCTGTTGTTGAGAGACAATGGCTGAACAGCAACCATCTTCAGACAGTGACCAGGACACTCTTGAGAGGCAGAGGATCAGGAAGCAGAAAGACAGCTTTATATGGCAGTTTTTCACTTTTCCAGAGGGACAAAAAAAGGTAAATGCACCTAAAGTTACATGTGTACTTTGTAAAAAAGTCTTGTCACGTGGGAATCCTAACAAGAAATATTCTTTTAGCATTCACACTATGTTGAGGCATGTTGACAAAATGCATCCAGTGACTTTTCGTCGAGCTTCTGGAGCAAACCCTCCACCTGCTCTACGGACGACATCTGCAGCAGCTCAGCCGAGCACATCTTCGGCAGCTCAGCCGAGCACTTCTTCTGCAGTGGTGCCTTTGCCTTCTTCCACACCTCGTTTTGGACCACCTTGTTTTGCTAGGTTGTCCACACGCTGCACTGATTGTGGTAAACTTATTTCTGTGTGTGAGACCAGTCTTGATCTAGTAGGCCATAGATGTTTTTTCTTTTTTTTCGTTTTTCTCTTCCTGTTTCCCTCCATTAACTCAAGGGCTCTTTTAAGAGTAACTTATAAACTTAACCCCCCAAATTTTTTTTTTTAATTTTTTTTTTTTTTTTTTATTTAATGTACAAAAAGAGGTGAAGAAATGGAAGCATGAAAAGGGAGGATTGAGTAATACTAATATTTTTCACTTATTTTTTAAAAAAAAAAAATAAATTTGAATTTTTTTTTTTTTAAAGTATTTTGCAAGGGAACAGATTTTGTTTTTTATTTTTTCTTTCCAGTTCTGCAAAAAAAAGAAAATAAGTATTAATATTCAATCCTACATTACAAAAAGCATTACATGTTTTTACATATTTTACAAAGCAATTTTTTGCCCTTTTTTGCTGTTTTCAGAATTTTTTATTTTTCACTTAAAATAGTGAAAACAATTGTATTCATCATTTAACAGCGGGCAAAAAAAAACCAATCTGAAATATTGCTTAAAAAAAGCCCTAAAACTTTCCTCACTAAAATATACCTTGTTAGAAATATTACATATATATTACAAGTACTTCTCTAGATGAATAAAACATTTCTAGACAAACCGTCTTTAAACCTTGTCGCAAAAGCACACATGCCAAAATAATTTCTGTCAAAGGAGTCCACAATTGTTTTTATCACTTTTCCTTTAGGCCAAATAGTAATTTCAAAATCCTTTTTAAGTGATATCTTCAATTATAATCCTTTAAAATTACAAAAAATGCTTTCTTCAGATGCAGTTTTTAGTTTTCAAAATTTAGGTTTCAGAAAAATTAAGTAAGAATTGGGTAAATCATAAGGCAAACGTTGCTTGAAAATCAATTGGGAATCATCACACAGTGTCCAGCCTTTTTCACATTTAAGATAAACTGTGTAATGTCCAGAAGTTACAGTAGGTCCTTCATGAAAAATTATTGCAACTGTAACAAAAGTTTTTCCAGAAATTGATAATTGCTGTCCTGTAAACTTCTTTATTAAAGTGTCCAATTTTGAACCATCAGTTCGACAACGTTGCATCATTAAAATTACATACTGACCATATTTCTGTAAAAATAATGTAGAAAACATGTCTGATTTACATTCAGAACATTCCATGTTGTGATTGGCATCTTTAACTAATTTACTAAAAGTCACTGATTTACTTTGTGGTAATGGTAAAAATATGAACCTTTCTGAATCAACATTACTACTACATGTGTTCATACAGTTTTCACAGCAATGTTCCCATTTGTAAGAGACACCAAATACGTTTTCCACTTCTACTCCTTCATCTTCTAGTACACTCAAAATATATATTAAGAATTCCTGAGCATCTTGCTGGACATTTTCTTTAAACTGTGTAGAACCACAACATACATCTAAAAGATTTCTAACATCAGTAGCACTTTCTATTTCAGTTTTATCAGAACTCAGCTTCTCAAAAAGGAGACTCAGCAGAGAACACAATCTTTTTCCATGATTTACTATTATCTGTTCTAGCAACTTTTCAAGATAAAATACAACATTCAGCACTACATTTGCATAGCAGTTGACACCAGAGCTATTTTCAAAATGGCAACCAACAACCTCTTCAACACTGTCCTTTTTTTTTTTGTTCTGTTCATCCACATTACAGATATTCTCAAATCTCCTTTTCCGACAAACAACATGTTTTTCAATCACAGGATACTGACCTAAATGAGGAGCATAGGTTATTCTTAATCTGTTATACTCCTTTACACAGTTTGTATCAGCACTAACTTTTGAGTCATCAAAGTCTATCATAAATAAACCAGATAATGTTTTCACTCGTGACAAAGCAACATATGCCATACCTTCTTTGAACACAGTAGAACCAATGTTTACAAAAGCACTATCTACAGTCAATCCTTGAGACTTGTGAATAGTTACAGCATATGCTAGAGAAAATGGAAACTGCTTCCTACGTACATATAAGTCTTTCACAAGCATGAAACGAACTGAACAACGACAAATGTCTTTAACTTCTTCTATCTGATCAAATTTTATTTTTAAACATTCAATTCCATCTTTTTTCTGGTAATTAATAAAACCCACAACTCTTCCCATAGCTCCATTCACTAAACCTTTTTCTACATCCAAATTTCTCCTTAAAATCACTCGACAATTCATGCAAACATATAGATTTTTTTCTAATCCAGCTGTTTTGGAAATATTCTTCTCTAGTGAATCCAATTTATTTTTCAGTTTGCCTGTTAATGTAAAAGTAATTCTTTCATGCTGAATTTTGTCCTCTGCTTCCATTTTCTTAATCTCTTCCTTTTCCAATTTCAAAAGTTCCTCATTGAATATTTTGCACTCACGTAGTGTTAGCATTAAGCAGATTACAGTATTTTTTTCTGCAATGTTCTGGTATATTTTCTCTGCAACTATTTCTTCATTTGGAAATAAGTTATGTAGCAACCGACTCTGTAATGCTTTTTTGCCAACTTCTGTGAGTAGTCCAATTCTGATATCTTTCAGAATACTTGCATAATCTTCGTCGTTTGCTTGTCTCATATTGGTAGTGAGTTCTTTGTACTCAAAGAACGACCAAATATTCGCATTACCAATGCTTCCTAATGACTTCTTCGTGTCTTCATGTGTCACAGTATTAAACACTGGTTGTCCTTTAACTGGAGTGAGCTGCAGAAGATCCCCAAAAACTATGACGTGTTTACCTCCAAATAACACGTCATAGTCTCTCTTAAGTATTTGTTGCATTCTTAAATGCACAAAGGCAAGCATTAAATTTGAAACCATGCTCACCTCATCAATAATGAGAACTTGCATCTTCTTCAACACTCTTGAAACTTCGAGGCATGCTTCTCCAGTTAGCTTGTGGTATTCTATTTTGTTCTCATGCTCCACTGGTAACATTAGCAAGCGATGTAAGGTAATTCCTTTTATGTTATAGGCTGCTAACCCAGTTGGAGCAGTTACCACACAAGACAAATTTGAAGCTGTTTTTTGCTGTAGGTAGCTTCTGATGACTTTTATTAAGAAACTTTTACCAGTTCCAGCTTGTCCACTCACATACATCCTGATTGGTTCAAATGATGTGCATGAGCACTCTTTCTTTTCATGTAGTAATCCATGATCAATTTTTTGGATGACTTCTTCATGAATTTCTTTTTGTTCTTCATTCAGTTGTTGTTCCAGATTTAGTAAGTCGATTGAATCTTCCTGTGCTTGATTCATAGCCGTTTCTACTTCAGTCATGGCTATTGCAGCTTCATTTTCTATGATCGGTTGTCCTAGGGGATCTTGACTAAGTGTTACTGAACTTTGGCTGTCTTGAGAACTGTCTCTAGCTACTTCAGCTGCAATTTTTGCTTCCTGTTCATTTTCTTCATTTAACATTTGGACATAAGTTGTGAAAGTACTGCATTCTATGCTGTCTTTGCTAGCATTAAAAGAATCTTCATAGCTTTGAAATTCTCCCAGTAGTTCGTCCTCTGAACGCCATGGTTTAAACAGCTGTAAAAGAGCCAAGTAGTAAAATTCCTTTTTGTCAGTAGTTTCGCAACTGAGCTTCCTGTGATTTATCAAACTTCCTTTTGTTTGCTTCACCAAACATCCTTCCTCACCAATGACTTTATATTTTCCATTGTTGATGTCTTCTGTGGCTTTCCGTGAATAAATGTAGTTCTGCAGCACTTCATAGAGACACATGTTCTCAAGATGATGACTTCTCTTTTGGTAATATGTGTCCAACATGTTTGATTTCAAAATATCTGTACTTTCTGGGTCATTCTCGGCCAAATATTCAATTTCTCCAACAGATTTCAGTACCCGATTTCTCATTCCTGCAAGGCCTAAGCTTACCCAAATTATTCTTCTGGATTTCGAGTAAAGACTTGCAGATGATAACCTATCTGAGCATTCGTAGGATCCAATTTCTCGATGCGATAACATCTTTAAACTGAAACTGTACAGCTTCTTACTGACAGTCTTCTCGTGAAAAATCTCTTCCCACATTTCCTTCAATTCTGTTTTCTCAGATTTAGTGATGTAAGATGTCACATACCGAGCAACAGCAATAGAATTGTCTGCCACATACTGAATATCCATGTTAGCATTCCACATGGATAAAATGACTGGGTTGAAGTCATTTATAAATATTTGACTCTTCATTTCTTTTTAGGTTGGGAGATTTTCTGGTTATAGTATGTCGCACAGCTGACATAAAACTGTTGACTCTTCCTTTTGAAAGAACAGGTCTAGGAAATCAAAATCGACACTTTGTGTAGAATTTATCTTTGGTCTTGTACTTCCGTCAACAGTATTTTCCACACCGATGACTTTGGAAACGTAAAACTTGCTCTTTTACCTTTTTCTCTTCTGTGCTTTTAGGTATAGCACATGTTGCATATTCTTCAATAAAAGATAACACTGCTTCATCATCATCTGTTCCAAATTTTGGGGCATCCTTGATCCACAACAGCATATGAATATGAGGAGCACCTCTTGCCTGGTACTCTTTTCTCCAAAAGAAATCCACTACTTCTCCAAGAGGTGGATTTTTTTTATTGCATCATAGCCTCAAATCTATGATTGAAATATCTGCAAACATTAACTGGATCCAATGAGCACAGTTCTCCAGCTGTCTTGTATTCAATGTTTTTAATGTTTGAATTTGCCTCTCGTAGAAAATCCAGTAAATCATCCCAAGCGTACTCGGCACAGCTTAGGGTTAGGAACCATGTTGGAGTTCCTAAATTCCGTAGCATGCATTTTAATTCACCATGGCGTCGGTACCAATATTCATTTGTCCCACGCTGACAAGCCATCAGATTGATCAGTTGTGTTTCCAAATGATCATCTCGGTGCTGCACTTTCTCCATAAAATCCTTAGCAGACACATTTTGTAAATGTACTCCACTTTTTAAAATGTGATTTACTGCATAAGATAATGCAGACAAGTCGCTTTCAAATAAAAGATGGAACAAATAAGGAATACTTTGACGAAATCTTGGATCTTCTGCATATAGTCTTGTAGTCCGATACTCAGAAGCTGGAATCTGTTCTGGACGTTCATCGTATCGTCCTCCTTTTCCTGTAGGAAACAGCTGGGGAAAACATCGAGCTTCCAAGCTCTCCTCCCATACACTCACGGGAGTTCCTTTTGCTTTCTTCATCTGAAACAGATCAATAGTGTCTCCCATAACTTCTTTTGAATGAAGAGGATGTATGCTAAAATGTTCATAAATTTCTTCTTCCTTTGACTTGTCCACTTTTTCAATTTGACCAGTTGGTGTTTCTGTGTCTTCTTGTAAATCTTCTTCTTCTTCTTCTATATAAATTGATTCATACCATTTATTATTTTTTTTCAAATACAAATTTGCTCTTTGTACGTTTCGTACATCCACCAGCTCTTGCCAAATCTTCTTATTCTTTGTAGGTACACCATTAACCAGAATTACTAATGGTTCAGTTTCCAAAGTATCTGCATCAATAATTTCCATATTTTTTTTCAAATCCAACGGCAAATACACCACTCTTCCTTTTAAACCTCTCAGTAAATCAGAAGGGGGTAATTTACCAGTTTTGGGCACCATACGTACTATGGTCTGGAACGGATGAACACATTGAATGAGTATAGACTCATATGTATTTAATTCAGAAATTTCGGCAGGAATAGCATCCAATTCTAAATTATTATGTACAGCTCTGGCATTCTATTTTTTTCTAACTTGTTATAACAGTATTTACAAATACGCTGATCTTCACCCAATTCAAAACAATTTTCAAGAAATATATATGTTGCAAAATCCTTCCACTTATAATTATCTTCATTTTCACTTTTTTTATACAGATCAACATTCCTTGTTTGAATTTTATAATGACTTCTGCGGCAACAAATACAAGTAATATTTGGTCTTTCATTAGAGGTGATAGTAAATTTTGTCATTTCATCCTCAAAATTTTTTGTAATAATGAGTTCTACATTCTGTTCCTCATTTTCATCATTAACTGTGTTTTTTTCTGCACTTTCTTGTTCTGGACCAAAGTAACAAAACTGAATCTCATCAGTAACCTTCACTACATCTGATACAGATCCACGGAACAGAGCATTATTCAACTCATTTAACTTTACTGCTGGACTTTTAGCAAAATACAATGTTCTCACAAACTTTCTCATTTCAGTATGATGAACAGCCAGCATCCTAAAATGATGAAAAACACTTTTACACACTTTTCTAGATAGACAAGCCAGAGAATGTCCCTGCAAACCAGTATTCTCTCTCACTCTGCATGGATCTAGTGTTTGAAGGACCTTCATCTTCTGTTTTACACTCTTTTTACTATATTCTCTTAGAAAGTCACGTAATTTATCAATAGATTCCTGACGCACAGTACAAATACTACTACAGTTCCAAGTGTACACTGGGGCTTTTGGACGTCTCCCCATAGCCTCAGCAGCCATTACTTCTTCCTCATTTCTTGGGATCATTTTCTCTTTTTGCATCACACAACCATCCTTAACTTCATATGCTCTACCATTGGTGTCAACTGCATGCAACAAACTATTACTTTGAAGATAACTCTCTTCATTAAAAAATGGTTCAGTACTTGAACTGTGTTTCCATTCTCCCAAGAACACTTTACAAAAGTTACTTTTTTTCACATCTCTTTTCCTTTTGCTTTGTGACTTCATTGCATTCACTAATTTTTCTAATCTACGCATCCTATTCAAAATTAGAATAAAAAGTTTTCTTTTTATTTCCAAAGCCTTACTTACAATATTTTCTATAAATTTTTTTTTTTTAATAAAATTTGATTTTTTCTTATATTTTTTCACATCCTTTAGCAAATTTAACATCACTCTTCTCTGAAACATTTTTCGACGAATGTTTTTAAAATCTAATTTTCGTGTTAAATCTGTTGGACATACTTCTGATTGTACATTAGCTTTTTTTTTTGCTGTTGACTGTGTTGTTGCTTTGTACACAAAACTCTCTTTGTTTTACAGTTATTTTTGCCATTTTTTTGTTTTTTGAAAATCTTTTTTAAGAAATCTCTGCTCTGCTTACCAGTAGACTTTTTCTTTTTGCCATCACCAGCTTCTCCTGCTATTTTTTTTTCCCAGTTTTGTCCAGATATACTTGTTGTTGCTTTTCTTTCCTTTTTCTTCTCCTTAAAGGCATTTTTTTTTCACTGTTGCTCAGCAATACCTGCAAGGAACTAAAAAAAAATCCTTTTTGTAATTATAATTCATTAAAATATTTTTTTTTACTTTTCATTTATTTCAAATGTTTTTCCATTTGTCTCTCATTTGTGATTTACTAATTTGTGCACAGTACTAACCACCACAGTTAAAAAAAAACAAGCTGCCCCTTTCCTGCAAGTGCATTTTTTAACAGAACAACTGCAACACAAATTATATCTGTGGCCACAATTCCTGTGCACACACAGCCTCATGGTGTGCTTCTAAGCAGAAAACAGAATTTGGTTTGCAAATTCAAAGCACATTTACTACTCTGGTAGATCAAGTGATAATTGCTGTTACAGCCTTACACATTTTACCTGGAAAATCACAGAGGCAGAAAAGAGCACATTTCCTAACAGCTACTTCATACCATAAGTATGTGCAACCTGGCTGAGTGTTTAGAGTAGAGCAAAGAAAAAGAGGCCTTGGTGACGTTGAATGTGTTTGCATTACACACAGACCTGAGTAGTACGCATGAGAGTGTTGGAGAAGCTGCTGCGTGTGTCCCAAGAGTGTGTTTCTGCAGACTATGTATTGTCAGCTGCAAGAGACATGAGCAAGGAGACTTCCAGAACTGCATGAAGACTGCAGGGATGTATGTAACACTGCATGTGTGCTAAGGGATAATTTGTGTAAACACAACAGGCTGCCCCTTTCCTGGGACTGCATTTCTTACTGAACAAATTCTTCACAAATTAAATCTCTGCCCACAATTCCTGTGTGCATACAGACTCATGCCATCTTTTTACGCACATAACACAGGCTGCCCCTTTCCTGGGACTGCATTTCTTACTGAACAACATCTTCACAAATTAAATCTCTGCCCACAATTCCTGTGCGCACACAGACTCATGCTATGTTGTTTGGAACAAAACAGTGTCCCTGAATAGTACCAAATTACTGTTACAGCCTGATACATTTCCCTTATCATTTACAGAAACAAAAAACAGCACATGTCCTAACAGCTCCTTAAGACCATGACCATGTGTTACAGGGTGAGTGATTAGACTAGATCAATTTAAATGAGGCCTTGCTGACGTTGAATGTGTTTGCATTACACAGTGCTATCTGAAACAGCACACAGAGCTGAGTACTACACATGAGAGTGTTAAAGAACCTGCTGCGTGTGTGCCAAGAGTGTGTTTCTGAACACTGTGTATTGTCTGGTGCAAGACAGATGAGCAAAGAGACTTCCAGAACTGCATGAAGACTGCAGGGATGTATGTAACAGTGCATGTGTGCTAAGGGATAATTTGTGTAAACACAACAGGCTGCCCCTTTCCTGGGACTGCATTTCTTACTTAACAACATCTTCACAAATTAAATCTCTGCCCACAATTCCTGTGCGCACACAGACTCATGCTATGTTTTTTGGAACAAAACAGTGTCCCTGAATAGTACCAAATTACTGTTACAGCCTGATACATTTCCCTTATCATTTACAGAAGCAGAAAACAGCACATGTCCTAACAGCTCCTTAAGACCATGTCCATGTGTTACAGGGTGAGTGATTACACTAGATCAATTTAAATGAGGCCTTGGTGACGTTGAATGTGTTTGCATTACACAGTGCTATCTGAAACAGCACACAGAGCTGAGTACTACACATGAGAGTGTTGGAGAAGCTGCTGCGTGTGTGCCAAGAGTGTGTTTCTGAACACTGTGTATTGTCTGGTGCAAGACAGATGAGCAAAGAGACTTCCAGAACTGCATGAAGACTGCAGGGATGTATGTAACAGTGCATGTGTGCTAAGGGATAATTTGTGTAAACACAACAGGCTGCCCCTTTCCTGGGACTGCATTTCTTACTTAACAACATCTTCACAAATTAAATCTCTGCCCACAATTCCTGTGTGCACACAGACTCATG
This sequence comes from Triturus cristatus, assembly GCF_964204655.1. NCBI lineage: Eukaryota > Metazoa > Chordata > Amphibia > Caudata > Salamandridae > Triturus > Triturus cristatus. Next base: position 25,693,317 of record NC_140593.1, on the reverse strand, counting down.
CCATCTTTTTACGCACATAACACAGGCTGCCCCTTTCCTGGGACTGCATTTCTTACTGAACAACATCTTCACAAATTAAATCTCTGCCCATAATTCCTGTGCACACACAGACTCATGCTATGTTTTTTGGAACAAAACAGTGTCCCTGAATATTACCAAATTACTGTTACAGCCTGATACATTTCCCTTATCATTTACAGAAGCAGAAAACAGCACATGTCCTAACAGCTCCTTAAGACCATGTCCATGTGTTACAGGGTGAGTAATTACACTAGATCAATTTAAATGAGGCCTTGGTGACGTTGAATGTGTTTGCATTACACAGTGCTATCTGAAACAGCACACAGAGCTGAGTACTACACATGAGAGTGTTGGAGAAGCTGCTGTGTGTGTGCCAAGAGTGTGTTTATGAACACTGTGTATTGTCTGGTGCAAGACAGATGAGCAAAGAGACTTCCAGAACTGCATGAAGACTGCAGGGGTGTATGTAACACTGCATGTGTGCTAATGGATAATTTGTGTAAACACAACAGGCTGCCCCTTTCCTGGGACTACATTTCTTACTGAACAACATCTTCACAAATTAAATCTCTGCCCACAATTCCTGTGTGCACACAGACTCATGCCATCTTTTTACGCACATAACACAGGCTGCCCCTTTCCTGGGACTGCATTTCTTACTGAACAACATCTTCACAAATTAAATCTCTGCCCACAATTCCTGTGCGCACACAGACTCATGCTATGTTTTTTGGAACAAAACAGTGTCCCTGAATAGTACCAAATTACTGTTACAGCCGGATACATTTCCCTTATCATTTACAGAAGCAGAAAACAGCACATGTCCTAACAGCTCCTTAAGACCATGTCCATGTGTTACAGGGTGAGTAATTACACTAGATCAATTTAAATGAGGCCTTGGTGACGTTGAATGTGTTTGCATTACACAGTGCTATCTGAAACAGCACACAGAGCTGAGTACTACACATGAGAGTGTTGGAGAAGCTGCTGCGTGTGTGCCAAGAGTGTGTTTATGAACACTGTGTATTGTCTGGTGCAAGACAGATGAGCAAAGAGACTTCCAGAACTGCATGAAGACTGCAGGGGTGTATGTAACACTGCATGTGTGCTAAGGGATAATTTGTGTAAACACAACAGGCTGCCCCTTTCCTGGGACTACATTTATTACTGAACAACATCTTCACAAATTAAATCTCTGCCCACAATTCCTGTGTGCACACAGACTCATGCCATCTTTTTACGCACATAACACAGGCTGCCCCTTTCCTGGGACTGCATTTCTTACTGAACAACATCTTCACAAATTAAATCTCTGCCCACAATTCCTGTGCGCACACAGACTCATGCTATGTTTTTTGGAACAAAACAGTGTCCCTGAATAGTACCAAATTACTGTTACAGCCCGATACATTTCCCTTATCATTTACAGAAGCAGAAAACAGCACATGTCCTAACAGCTCCTTAAGACCATGTCCATGTGTTACAGGGTGAGTAATTACACTAGATCAATTTAAATGAGGCCTTGTTGACGTTGAATGTGTTTGCGTTACACAGTGCTATCTGAAACAGCACACAGAGACTGTGTATTGTCTGGTGCAAGAGAAATGCATGAAGACTGCTGGGATGTATGTAACAGTGCATAGTTTCAGCACACCTTTGATTCTGGGGAAGACATACTCCAAAATATCTAACATGTTCAAGACAGATACATATCTTCCACAACATAAAATGTAATTCTCAACTTTTAATGTAGAACGAAAATCTACCATGCTAATTTCAAATGTGTTGGCATTTGCCTCTCATTTCTTTCAAAGTGATTTCTGCTAAATGCTAACCATCACAGTTAAAAAGAAGCTTTCCTTTTCTTTCAAGTGCAAGTCTTACTTTTCAACAGCAACACAAATTAAATCTCTGTCAACAATTCCTCTCTGCACACAGACTCATGGTTTGATAGTAGGCACAAAATATTATTCCTCATTGTTACCAGTACACCTTAACTTATGGTGAAAACATACTCCATAATATTTTACATATTCAAGACAGTTAAATATCTCGCAAAACAGAAAATGTAAATCACAACTTTAAACAAATAATCACAATTCTTTTTTTTATATCTAAATTAACCACAAACACCCCCTCTCAAACTCATAACTCACCTTTAAAATTAGTTAGTTGTGAAAGAAATGTGGCAGTCACACAGCAGTTTATCAGACCAGAATCTCTGAGCTGAACACCTCTCTCCTCTCACCAGAACCAGTTAATGGCACAGTTTCCCTCTCTTTTTTCACACATATACATGTTAATTTCAAATCTCAGTGCTTCCCACATTTTTTCAAATGAAATCACACATTTCTATTGGTTGAAAACTTCAACCTCTTTCCAAATGTACCCTTCCCCCAACTTGACTTCTGCCTGCTACCATAGCAACAGGTCATGGAACACAGGTGTGAGCAGAGAGGTCAGAAGTTCATCAGACAATGTTTCATTTCCAAAGAGCAAGAATGCTTGACTTTTCAAACCTAACAGCAAATTCTTTGTTCACACATTTTTCTGAACCAATACAAAACATGCTTTTTAAAATTTAAACATACAGCCTAGTTTTTAGTGTAGAATGGTTTGAAACAGACAATGATTTATTTTTATAAAAAAAAGTATGTGTGCCCCCATTTTTCAACTGTCTTTCATTTCTTTTTGCCTTTCTACTGAAAGACACCTCCTGAGTGCATCCAGATCTCCTTTGAAGATGTTCACAGTGTGGATTGTAGGTCACAGCTATGTCTTCTGGAGTGAAAAATTTGCAGAAAAAAGAGGTATGGTGAGAGACCTTGCTTTGCCAAATGTAGACATTAAATGGATTGGTCAGAGAGGGTTAAAGTGGCACCAATTAATGCCTTTGGTAAAAACCTTTCTACATCTCCCACAGCCTAACCTTATTATTGTGCACTGTGGTGGTAATGACCTAGGCACTTTAACTGGGGTAGGTCTGGAAATGCTTATTAAGGACACCTTTGTGCAATTGATGTCGCTTTTTCCACAAACTGCCTTTGTATATTCTAACATATGCCAAAGGCAAAAGTGGAACTGGTCCAACCAATTTTGTCCGCAGATTGACAAAGCAAGGAAGCACGTCAACAAATCTATTTCTGCTTTCCTCAGAGACTATGGTATGGGTTCTATATGCCACAACAACTTGCGTTACAACATGCAAGACATTTATAGAGGAGATGGTGTACACTTCAATGATGAAGGGAACAGAGTCTTCCTCTTGAACTTTAGACTCTGCTTCGGTACTTACTTGTAGTTTCCAAAAAACACACAATAAACACAAGGGCTCTTTTTAGAGCCACCTTATATTTATCACCCCCTCTTTATGCGAGAGACAAAATGGCGGCCGCCGCTTCCTTATTTCCACCGATTCGAATGTTTACTGACATCTAACAACCAATCAGAAGTGCGCTCGCGCACGGCAAGGTGCGCGCACAGGACTTGCTCAGTGCGCGCACGGTACGCGCGTACAGATATATATATTGATTTAAATGGTATTTTCTCAGGAAATACTGAACAGATTTACACCAAACCTGCAAAAGGCACTTCATGGAAATTATGGCTACCTCTCTGCCAAATTTCACATAATTCTGTTCAGCCGTTCGGGCTGTAGCTGCGACTAAAGTCCCTATGGAAAAATGCATGGGGAAAACGCGTTTTGGGACCCCCCTTTTTCTCGGCCCCTGCTTGACGAATCCCCCCGAAACTTTCAGGGTGGGAGCTGAGCGGAGCGCCCCATTAGTTTTGAAAATTTTGCGAGGATTCGTCAACCGGCGCCAAAGTTATTCAAAATAGAATTTAGAGATTTCCTATGGAAACACGGTCCTAACTATAACTACCTACTGGCGACCGCCAGTAGGTAATATATATATATATATACATACATATAAACATATATATAATCTCCATAACTATATAAATACAAATATAAATTCATGCATACATATACATATACATATCTGCATACATATGCATGTTATGTACGTGAAAGTTTGAACAACACTAATACAAGCAAAGCTAAAAAGCCACTTAATTACAAACAGAATTGCTTTAACTTAAACGAGGGCGAGACCTATTGCATTTTCAATGCTTGTTTACTTGGTTCCATCAAGAAGGCATTCAGATGTATCACACATTTGCCATAAATTCTGAATGGTAGCACTCTAGTTGCTCATTAGATCACTGTAGTAAAGCTACTGCTCACCAGGGAAGTATGTTGCTGGTATTCAAAGTGCATGTTTCAGTCTGCATGTCAGAATTTTTGAATGAAATGTGCACTAATTTTTCTTTCTGCAGCATTATTCATAATTTCTATGGCAAAATGAATCCCCTCATTGTGTTCCTTTGCAAATTAAATGTTTTAAGTGTTACCACTTTATTCCAATCAAGATGGCTTCAGGTGTGCCATACTTTTGTCATAAGTAAGACTGTTAGCACTCTAGTTGTTATTTAGAACACTCTGGGACATTTTGTCATTGGGCTATACTTGGGCTACATCTGGGTAATATTTGTGCTACATTTGGGCTCTTTTGTCTCTGGTAGCCATCTTGGGAGACTTGTTTTTTATGAAGTTTCCTAATTTCCTCATTTACTACAGTCTCCTCAGTATGAATACTTTAAGTTTTTTACTTTGATTCCATCAAGAAGGCATTCAGATGTGTCACACATTTCCCATAAATTCTGAATGGTAGCACTCTAGTTGCTCATTAGATCACTGTAGTAAAGCTACTGCTCACCATGGAAGTCTGCTGCTGGTATTCAAAGTGCATGTTTCAGTCTGCATGTCAGAATTCGTTAATGAAATACAAGAGGATTTGAGCAGTCACTCAAAATGTGCCCTAATTTTTCTTTCTACAGCACTAATAATACTTTCTATGGCAAAATGAACCCCCTCACTTTGTTCCTTAAGAGTTACCACTTTATTGCAATCAAGATGGCTTCAGGTGCGCAATATGTTTGTCATAAGTAAGACTGTTAGCACTCTAGTTGTTATTTAGAACACTCTGGGACATTTTGTCATTGGGCTATACTTGGGCTACATCTGGGTAATATTTGTGCTATATTTGGGCTCTTTTGTCTCTGGTAGCCATCTTGGGAGACTTGTTTGTTATGAAGTTTCCTAATTTCCTCATTTACTACAGTCTCCTCAGTAGGAATACTTTCAGTTTTTTACTTTGATTCCATCAAGAAGGCATTCAGATGTGTCACACATTTGCCATAAATTCTGAATGGTAGCACTCTAGTTGCTCATTAGATCACTGTAGTAAAGCTACTGCTCACCATGGAAGTCTGCTGCTGGTATTCAAAGTGCATGTTTCAGTCTGCATGTCAGAATTTGTTAATGAAATACAAGAGGATTTGAGCAGTCACTCAAAATGTGCCCTAATGTTTCTTTCTACAGCACTAATAATACTTTCTATGGCAAAATGAACCCCCTCACTTTGTTCCTTAAGAGTTACCACTTTATTGCAATCAAGATGGCTTCAGGTGTGCAATATGTTTGTCATAAGTCGGACTGTTAGCACTCCAGTTGTTCTTTAGAATACTCTGGGAGGCTGCAGTAGAGCACAAAGGAATCAACTGACAGTCTCTGCCCTTGTTGGATGTGCATGTTTTACTGAGAATGTCAGACTTCATTCTCACATGACTGAGAAAGATAATGTGAATTTAATGAAAATATGCTCCTTGGTTAGCTTATAGATCACCTTCCAAACCTCTGTGGGAAAAGCATGAGAAAATATTTTTCTCTCAAACATGATTCATGATATCCCAGCAGAAGGCTTTTTCACATGGTAAAATCACCTTAGAACACACCAGAATTCCTAATCCATCAACAAATGATTTATAATGTAACTAAAGTCTTAAAACCTTCTATTAACTGAAATGCTTTTTAATGAGGTGCTATCATGTATATTGGTCCCAAGATGGCTGCCAACACTTCTTGGATGAAGTGCTGACAGCCAATCCAATCTCACGATGAGATGTGTGGTTAGGCTCCTCCCAGATATATATGTGATTTTGATCTTCTCAGGAACAACTGAACAGATTGACACCATTTAAGCAAAAGGCACGAGTCTGAACTAAGGACTACCTCTTAGCCAAATTTGGTGTAATTCCGTTCAGCAGTTCGGGCTGTAGCTGTGGCTAAAGGTCCTATGGGAAATTGCATGGGGAAAACACAGTTTGGGATCCCCCTTTTTTTCTCGGCCCCCGCTACACGAATCATCCTGGGACTTTCAGGATAGGAGCAGACCAGAGCTGGCCAAACGTTTTGAAAATTTTGTGAAGATTCGTCAATCGGCGCTAAAGTTATTGGTAATAGAATGTTGCGGATTTCTTATGGAAAATAGGTCCTAACTATAACTACATACTGGCAACTGCCAGTAGGTAATATATATATATATATACTGAGCACTGATGTGGAAACAGCAACAAGGATTTAGGATGGATCCCGAAAACTGAGGCCAATGTGTGGCTTTTAAAAAATCCGGCAGTGACATTTGTGCATCCATTCAGGAAGAAAGAAAGCAGGTACTACAATTTCCACAGTACCTTGCACTGTCTCAATCGAGCAGCCCATCTGGGGGTGTGATATTTGGATTATTTAAATGAGGGGAAATGTGACCGGCTTGCACTTACTTACCCTTCAGCCTCTGAGGAAGAAGATTAAAGACTTCGAAATGCGTCAGACTGAATGATGGAAAACTGTCAAAGGAATCTGAAATCAACATGCCATCCATACCTAATAAAGGCTTGAAAGCATGTTGCTGTTGGAGTGCTGCTTTAATGGGTTGGGCAACCTTGGAGCGTACATTTACAGGCGGCCGTCCTTCCGCCGAGCGTGCACCACGCGAGGAATCCTGGGGACCACAGGGCTCGGTATTTACTAAGCACTGATGTGGAAACAGCAACAAGGATTTAGAATGGATCCCGACAACTGAGGCCAATGTGTGGCTTTTAAAATATCCGGCGGTGACATTTGTGGATCCATTCAGGAAGAAAGAAAGCCAGTACTACAAATCCCACAGTACCTTGCACTGTCTCAATTGAGCAGCCCATCTGGGGATGTGATATTTGGATTATTTAAATGAGGGGAAATGTGGCCGGCTTGCACTTACTTACCCGTCTGCCTCTGAGGAAGAAGATTAAAGACTTCAAAAGGTGTCAGGCTGAATGACGGAAAGCTGTTAAAGGAATCGGAAATCGGCATGCCATCCATACCTAATAAAGGCTTGATTGCATGTTGCTGTTGGAGTGCTGCTTAAACGGGTTGGGCAACCTTGGAGCGTACATTTACAGGCGGCCGTCCTTCCGCCGAGCGTGCACCACCCGAGGAATCCTGGGGGCCACAGGGCTCGGTATTTACTAAGCACTGATGTGGAAACAGCAACAAGGATTTAGGATGGATCCCGACAACTGAGGCCAATGTGTGGTTTTTAAAATATCCGCCAATGACATTTGTGCATCCATTCAGGATGAAAGAAAGCCAGTACTACAATTCCCACAGTACCTTGCACTGTCTCAATCGAGCAGCCCATCTGGGGGTTTGAAATTTGGATTATTTAAATGAGGGGAAATGTGACCGGCTTGCACTTACTTACCCGTCAGCCTCTGAGGAAGAAGATTAAAGACTTCAAAACACGTCAGGCTGAATGACGGAAAGCTGTTAAAGGAATCGGAAATCGGCATGTCATCCATACCTAATAAAGGCTTGAAAGCATGTTGCTGTTGGAGTGCTGCTTAAACGGGTTGGGCAACCTTGGAGCGTACATTTACAGGCGGCCGTCCTGCCACCGAGCGTGCACCAACCAAGGAATCCTGGGGGCCACGGGGCTCGGTATTTACTGAGCACTGATGTGGAAACAGCAACAAGGATTTAGGATGGATCCCGACAACTGAGGCCAATGTGTGGTTTTTAAAATATCCGGCAATGACATTTGTGCATCCATTCAGGAAGAAAGAAAGCCAGTTCTACAATTCCCACAGTACCTTGCACTGTCTCAATCGAGCAGCCCATCTGGGCGTGTGAAATTTGGATTATTTAAATGAGGGAAAATGTGACCGGCTGGCACTTACTTACCCGTCAGACTCTGAGGAAGAAGATTAAAGACTTCAAAATGCATCAGGCTGAATGACAGGAAGCTGTTAAAGGAATCGGAAATCGGCATGCCATCCATACCTAATAAAGGCTTGAAAGTATGTTGCTGTTGGAGTGCTGCTCAAACGGGTTGGGCAACCTTTGGAGCATACATTTACAGACAGCCGTCCTGCCACCAAGCGTGCACCACCTGAAGAATCCTGGGGGCCACGGGGCTCGGTATTTACTGAGCACTGATGTGGAAACAGCAACAAGGATTTAGGATGGATCCCAACAACTGAGGCCAATGTTTGGCTTTTAAAATATCCAGCAGTGACATTTGTGCATCCATTCAGGAAGAAAGAAAGCCGGTACTACAATTCCCACAGTACCTTGCACCTTCTCAATTGAGCATCCCATCTGGGGGTGTGATATTTGGATTATTTAAATGAGGGGAAATGTGACCAGCTTGCAATTACTTACCCGTCAGCCTCTGAGGAAGAAGATTAAAGACTTTGAAACGCGTCAGGCTGAATGACAGAAAGCTGTTAAAGGAATCGGAAATCGGCATGCCATCCAAACCTAATAAAGGCTTGAAACCATGTTGCTGTTGGAGGGCTGCTTAAATGGGTTGGGCAACCTTGGAGCGGACATATATATACATATATATTCACTGAAAAAACCATAGGTTTCACACATGTTATAGTTAGCGGAATTTTTTTTGATAAAAAACCAATGAAATTCCCCCGTTATAGTTACTGCAGGCAACTATAACTCACGCGACCGCAATCCTCTGCTGATGCTAATACTGTATTTAGACACTTATTTGCCCATGTCTTCTTCCATACATTTTTAGCTATACATATATTACAAATATTTTTTTTTCATAAAGACACATATGTCATCAGCAGAAGATTGCGGTCGCGTGAGTTATAGTTGCCTGCAGTAACTATAACGGGGGAATTTCATTGGTTTTTTATCAGTAAAATTTCCGCTAACTATAACATGTGTGAAACCTATGGTTTTTTCAGTGAATTTGCAAGGTTTTTTAAATGCTAATTCCTAACTATAACGTGTGTGAAACCTATGGTTTTTTCAGTGAATTTGTACGGTTTTTAAAATGCTAAGTTACTTTACGCCATTCGTGGCGTGCGCGCCCACTTAACGCAGTTTGTTCTGTGCGCGCACGGTGCGCTTCGCACACCGTGCGCGCACAGTGAGCATGCGGTGCGCTTCGCGCACCGCGCGCCCACTTTACGCAGTTAGTGCCATGCACGCACGGTGGGCACGCGGTGCGCTACGCGCACCGCGTGCCCACGTTACGCTAGATGGGCCATGTACGCACGATGCGCTTCGCGCACCGTGCGCACATGGAGGACATATGATGTACTTCGTTTTGAAAGGTAATATTTTAATTTTTCGTATATTTTATAAGCCATGCACAAATGGTGCCCTTCGGGCACCATTTGCACACGGGGTGGAGAGAGTGTGGATAATTTTTTTTAAAATTTTTTTTTTTTAAATATTTTAGTTTATCTTACATGTGATAAGCCATGCGCAATTGGTGGCCTTCGGCAACCAATTGCACACGGGGTGGAGAGAGTGTGGATGAATTTTTTTTTTTTTATAATTTTTTACCGTACGCGTACGGTAAGCGTAATCGGCGAAATTACCGAAAAAATTAAAATTACGTTTTTGGCCTTGGGGGATCTTTGGGGACTCCCTCACCATGCCTATGTGTGTGGGAGCTGTCGAAACAGCCCCTTTACATGTTTTTGGGCTTTAAATCACTCTCAGTGCGAGAGAGAAAATGGCGGCCGCCGCTTCCTGGTTTCGGCCGATTCGAATGTTTACTAAGATCTAAGAGCCAATCAGAATCGCGCTCGCGCACGCCACCGTACGCGTACGGTAAGCGTACCGTAAGCGCACCGTAAGCTGGCTCAGATATATATATTGATTTAAAGGCTATTTTCTCAGAATCTACTGAACAGATTTACACCAAACCTACAAAAGGCACTTCCTTGACATGAGGACTACCTCTCTGCCAAATTTCTAGTAATTCTGTTCAGCCGTTCGGGCTGTAGCCCTGTCTAAAGGTCCTATGGAAAAATGCATGGGAAAAACGCGTTTTGGGACCCCCCTTTTATCTCAGCCCCCGCTTGACGAATCCCCCCGAGACTTTCAGGGTAGGAGCGGAGCGGAGCGCCCCACCTATTTTGAAAAATTCGCGAGGATTTGTCGACCGGCGCAAAAGTTATTCAAAATAGAATGTTGCGGATTTCCTATGGAAACGTGGTCCTAACTATAACTACCTACTGGCGACCGCCAGTAGGTAATATATATATATATATATATATATATATATATATATATATATATATATTCAATGAAAAAACCAAAGGTTTCACACATGTTATAGTTAGCTGGACATTTCACTCGTAAAAAACCAATGAAATTCCCCCGTTATAGTTAGTTCACCTAACTATAACTCGCGCGCCCGCAATGCACTACTGATGACGTCACATATTACATCACTCATGACATGGTCACTGACATCACTCATGACATCACTGATGACATCTCAAATGACATCACTGATGACATCACTGATGACATCATCCAGTGAATGTGTGTTTTTCTGAAAATTAAATATGTTTTATATTTATGTATATCTCAAGGTCAATGGAAGAATAAATGGGTATATAAGTGTCTAAATGGATGATTTGTTTATGAAAAATTGATTGTGTAACTAACTGATTAAGTGTATTATAGTGAATACATGGCTTAGTGAGTAATGTTTAAATATGTAAATATCTGTATCAGTCTCTCACTTTGTGTATAAGTGGCTGCATGGGTTGGTGAGTAGCTACATGGGTGTCTATATAGGTTAATAGTTGTTTTTTTGAGTATCAGTCTGAGTGTCTGCATGATTCGGTGGGGGGTATTACGTGGTGCATAGGTGCATGAATGAGTGACTCACTGTTTGTATGTGTTGAAGACAGCATGTGTGCAGGACTGTATGGGTGGATGAGTGTGTGTATGGGTGTGTTAGTGAGTGAATGACTGTCTCAATAGTGTCTTTATGAGTAACTACATATGTTTTAAACTAGTATATGTGACTATTGGTGTATATAAGTGAGTATATGTGAGAGTGAGAGATTGAAAGAGTTCCTGTATGAATAAATATGTGTTTCTATAAGTGATTGTTTAAAAGACTAAGTATGTGTAAGTTTCCGTAGAAGTAAGTGTGGTCGTGTGTTTATAACTGTATATGCAAGTAAATGTATGTTTGATTCTTTATTAGCATGAGTGACTATGTGTGTGAGTAACTCTATGGATGAGTGGCATTGTGTAACAGGATGTATAGGTGTATGAGTACATATGATGAGTGAGTACATGTATGAGTGACTGTATAGGACTGTTGGTGAATGAGTGGAAGTGTATGTGGATCTTAGAATTACTGAAGAGGTTGTTGTAACTGGTATTGGTATGTCCATTGTTTTGAAAATTTTAGTCTCTATTATTGAATGTGTGTATCAAAGGTTATATTAGGGTGAGAGGAGGTCTGCCACTCTATCACAAGGATGATGTCATCAGTGATGTCATCAGTGATGTCATTTGAGGTGTCATCAGTGATGTCATGAGTGATGTCAGTGACCATGTCATGAGTGATGTAATATGTGACGTCATCAGTAGTGCATTGCGGGCGCGCGAGTTATAGTTAGGTGAACTAACTATAACGGGGGAATTTCATTGGTTTTTTACGAGTGAAATGTCCAGCTAACTATAACATGTGTGAAACCTTTGGTTTTTTCATTGAATTTCTAAGGTTTTTTAAATGCTAATTCCTAACTATAACGTGTGTGAAACCCATGGTTTTTTCAGTGAATTTGCAAGGTTTTTTAAATGCTAATTCCTAACTATAACGTGAGTGAAACCCCTGGTTTTTTCAGTGAATTTGCAAGGTTTTTTAAATGCTAATTTTTTTTTGTTTTTCTTTTTTTTTTTACATATTTTTATTTTAATTTTCTATCCTTTTTTAAAAAACTATGGTTAAAATTTAAAAATTCTACAATATGTTTTTATTTTACATTTTTTTAAAAATAAACAGGTAAAATTTATTAGCAATATTTTTTTTATTTTTTTTTACCGTGCGCGTACCGTAAGCGCACGTCGCGACGTAATTACGCTATTTTCCTACGCTGTTTGCGTTCATTTACGCAATTTGCGTAGTCATACGTCACGCGCGCATAGCGCGTAACGCGTACGCGGCACGCGCACGTTACGCGGAAGTGGAGGGGCGTGCCTGTTGTGCGCATGGGCGCGTGAGCGTGTCTTTTTTACGCGCATGCGTACTTTTTGCCGTAAGCGCACCGTAAGCGTACCGTAAGCGTACGGTAGGTCATGTGATCATGAAACACAACTTTTGATTGGTTGAAACTACTTTCAGTTCTAGAACTCTCCTACACCACACCCATTCCCCTCATTTCTGCTTGTGATCCCTTAGGAGAAGGAGCTGGGTTGTCTTTGTGATACGATGGCAGAACAGCAGAGCTCTTCTGAGAGTGAGGCTAGCAGCACTACCTTGAGGCAGAGAGCGAGGAAACAAAAGACCTCTTATGTATGGGATTATTTTACTTTTCCTGAAGGCCAGCAAAAGGTAAATGCACCCTTAGTAACTTGTAAGCTGTGTAAGCGTGTACTTTCAAGAGGTAATCCTGACAGGAAGTATTCCTTTGGGAATCATACCATGATGAGACACCTCAAGGATGTGTACAGAAGGACACATGCTCGACTTACTGGAGGTAACCCTTCAGTAAGTCAACAAAGCACATCCACAGCAGCTCAGCCTGGACCATCATCTGCAGGGCCGAGTCCTTCTTCTGCAGATCAGGTGAGCCCTTCATCTGTGGGGGGAGCATCTCCTTTTTCTGGCCCTCTGGAAATTAACCCTCGGTTTCTGAGGGTTGATATACGGTGCGCCAGTTGTCATGATCTAATTTGTCATAGGGAGACCAGTGTTTCCCTAGTGAACAACAAAATAGATCAGCACACTTGTCGCAGAGACTAATATTCCCAATCTTTCTTTCCTCTGTCCCTGCATGAACACAACGGCTCTTTTAAGAGCCAACCTTATCTTTCATCTTTCTTTTATATATGTTTTTAAAAACTTTTTTTATTTATTTTTTTACCGTACGCGTACGGTGCGCGTAATTTTTTTTTTTTTTTTTTAAAAACAGTAAAAATCAATTATCACATTACAAGGTCCTTGAGAGACTACAATTAAAAACTGAAAATGTGATTGTAGAGAAGTAGAAAAAAAGGAACCATGATATTATTGACTTACCATACCCAATATTTATTCATTTGTTTTTTTTAAAAATTGCTTTAAAAATGGTTCTAGGTTTCGAAAATTTTCTATATCAATCTGAAAAAAAAGAAAAAAGTATTAATATTTTTTAAAACATTTTATAATACAGTACACATATTTACATATTTATCAAAAAATATTTTTGCCTTATTTTTGCTGTTTTCAGAATATATTGCATTTCACTATAAATTGTGAAAGCAATTGCATTCATCATTTAACAGCGGGCAAAAAAAAAAGCCCAGAATCTCTTCTCACTTAAACTTAACATTATAGAAATGCATAATATTCTAAAAAAATATCATCTAAAAACAATACTTATTTCTTTAAAATACCGTCTGATATTTTTGTTTCAGAAGTATAATCACAATATTATATCTCAAATAACTCCACAATACATCTGATTCCATTTCCTTTAGGCCAAATAGTAATTTTAAAATTCTTTTTTGATTAAATTTCCAATGGTAATCCAATTTAATTTGTACAGATCTCACCGATTCTCTGTAACATTTTGGTTCCCGAAAGATTTATTAATAATTTATTAAGTCCACAATAGAATTGGTTACTTTTCCGCATGGCCAAATAGTAATTTTAAAAATCTTTTTTGAAAAATTTCCAATGGCACTCCAATAACATTCCAAAATTTAAATTGTGCAGATGTTACCGATTTTCTCTAAATTTTTGGTTTTTGAAAGTTTCATAAAAAATTAAAAAAGTCCACATTACAATTGGTTATCTTTCCATTAGGCCAAATGATAATTTAAAAAATCTGTTTTTTTTTAAAATTCCAATGGTAATCCAATAAAATGGTAAAATTGTTTTGTCCAGATCTTGCCAAGTCTCTCTAAAATTTAGGTTTCAGGAAGATTAGATAGGAATTTGCTAAATCAAAAGGCAAACGTTGCTGAAAAACCAATTGGGAATCATTACACAGTGTCCAGCCTTTTTCACATTTAAGATAAACTGTGTAATGTCCAGAAGTAACAGTAGGTCCTTCATGGAAAATTATTGCAACAGTTACAAAAGTTTTTCCTGAAATTGATAATTGCTGTCCTGTAAACTTCTTTATTAAAGTATCCAATTTTGAACCATCAGCTCTACATCGTTGCATCATTAAAATTACATACTGTCCGTATTCCTTTAAAATTAACGTTGAAAACATGTCAGATTGACACTCACCGCATTGCATGCTATGATTAGCATCTTTAACTAATTTAGCAAAAGTGACTGTTTTACTCTCTGGCAATGTCAAATAAATACCTTTCATTATCAACATTAGAGCCACATATATTATAACAGTTTTCACAACTATGTTCCCATTTATAAGAGAGACCAAATAAATTATCAATTGCAACTTCTTCTTCTTCCAGTACCTGAAGAAAATACATCAAAAATTCTTGTGCGTCTTGCTGTTCATTTTGAGAAAACTGTGTTCGTCCTGAACATACATCTAAAAGTTTTCTAATTTCAGTAGCACTTTCTATTTTAGTTTTATCAATACTCAGCTTTTCAAAAAGGAGACTCAGCTCAGAACAGAATCTTTTTCCCTGATTTACTATTATCTGCTCTTGCAAACTTTCCAGATAAAATGCAACATTCAGCACTACATTAGCGTAGCAGTTGACACCAGAGCTATTTTCAAAATGACATCCTACAACCTGTTCTTCTTTTTCCTTACTCTTTTTGCTTGCAATTACATCACTCCTCTTTTTTTTCCTCCTCTCTACATCTTCATTACAGATATTCTCATTTCTCCTTTTACGAGAAACTACACGTTTCTCCAACACAGGATACTGACCTAAATGAGGAGCATAGCTTCTTCTTAATCTATTATACTCCTTTACACAATTTGTATCAGCACTAACTTTTGAGTCATCAAAGTCTATCATGAATAAACCTGATAATGTTTTCACTCATGACAAAGCAACATATGCCATACCTTCTTTGAACACAGTTGAACCAATGTTCACAAATGCACAATCTACAGTCAATCCTTGAGACTTGTGAATAGTTACAGCATATGCTAGTGAAAACGGAAACTGCTTCCTACGTACATATAAGTCTTTCACAAGCATGAAACGAACTGTACAACGACAAATGTCTTTAACTTCTTCTATCTGATCAAATTTTATTTTTAAACATTCAATTCCATCTTTTTTCTGATAATTAATAAAACCCACAACTCTTCCCATAGCTCCATTAACTAAACCTTTTTCAACATCCAAATTTCTCCTTAAAAATACTCTACAGTTCATGCAAACATATAGATTTTTTTCTAATCCAGCTGTTTTGGAAATGTTCTTCTCTAGTGAATCCAATTTATTTTTCAGTGTGCCTGTTAATGTGATAGTAATTCTTCCATCCTCAATTTTGTCCACTGCTTCCAATTTCCTGATCTCTTCCTTTTCCAATTTCAAAAGCTCCTCATTGAATATTGAGCATTCACGTAGAGTTGGCATTAAGCAGATGACACTTTTGTTTTCTGCAATGTTCTTGTATATCTTCTCTGCAACTATTTCTTCCTTTGGAAATAAATTATGTAGCAGCCGACTCTGTAATGCTTTTTTGCCAACTTCAGTGAGTAGTCCAATTCTGATATCTTTCAGAATACTTCCATATTCTTCATCGCTTGCTTGCCTCATATTAGTAGTAAGTTCCTTGTACTCAAAGAAGGACCAAATATTTGTATTTCCGATGCTTCCCAATGACTTCTTCGTGTCTTCATGTGTGACAGTATTAAACACTGGTTGTCCTTTAACTGGAGTAAGTTGCAAAAGATCTCCAAAAACTATGACGTGTTTTCCACCAAATAACATGTCATAGTCTGTCTTCAGAATTTGCTGCATTCTTAAATGCACAAAGGCAAGCATTAAGTTTGAAACCATGCTCACCTCATCAATAATGAGAACTTGCATCTTCTTCAATACTCTTGAAACTTCCAAGGATGCTTCTCCAGTTAGCTTGTTGTATTGTATTTTGTTCTCATGCTCCACTGGTAACATTAGCAAACGATGTAAAGTGATTCCTTTTATGTTATATGCTGCTAACCCAGTTGGAGCAGTAACCACACAAGACAAAGTAGAATCCGTTTTTTGCTGTAGGTAGCTTCTGATGACTTTTATTAAGAAACTTTTTCCAGTTCCAGCTTGTCCGCTTACATACATCCTGATTGGATGAAATGATGTGCATGAGCACTCTTTTTTTTCATGTAGAAATCCGTGATCAATTTTGTTTCTGATCTCTTCATAAATTTGTTGCTGCTCTTCATTCAGTTGTCTTTCCAAATTTTGTAAGTCTATAAATTCTTCTTGAGCTTGATTCATAGCCGTTTCCACTTCATTCATGGCTATTGATGCTTCATTTTCAACGATTGGTTGTCCTAGGGGATCTTGACTGAGTGTTCCTGAACTTTGGCTGTCCTGAGAACTGTCTCTAGCTATTTCTGCTGCAATTGTAGTTTCCTGTTCAATTTCTTCATTTAACATTTGCAGATAACTTGAGAATGTACTGCATTGTATGCTGTCTTTGCAAGCATTAAAAGAATCTTCATAGCTTTGAAATTCTCCCAGTAGTTCATCCTCTGTACGCCATGGTTTAACAGCTGTAAAAGAGCCAAGTAGTAAAATTCCTTCTTGTCAGTAGTGTCGCAACTCAGCTTCCTGTGATTTATCAAACTTCCTTTTGTTTGCTTCACCAAACATCCTTCCTCACCAATGACTTTATATTTTCCATTGTTGATGTCTTCTGTGGCTTTCCGTGAATAAATGTAGTTCTGCAGCACTTCATAGAGAGACATGTTCTCCAGATGATGACTTCTCTTGGGATAATATGTGTCCAACATGTTTGATTTCAAAATATCTGTACTTTCTGGGTCATTCTCGGCCAAATATTCAATTTCTCCAACAGATTTCAGTACCCGATTTCTCATTGCTGCAAGGCCTAAACTTGCCCAAATTATTCTTCTTGATTTCGAGTAGAGACTTGCAGAAGATAACCTATCTGAACATTCGTAGGATCCAATTTCTCGATGCGATAACATCTTCAAACTGAAACTGTACAGCTTCTTACTGACAGTCTTCTCGTGAGAAATCTCTTCCCACATTTCCTTCAATTCTGTTTTTTCTGATTTCGTAATGTAAGATGTTACATATCGAGCAACAGCAATGGAATTGTCAGCTACATACTGTATATCCATGTTAGCGTTCCACATGGATAAAATGACTGGGTTGTAGTCATTGATATTTTTTGATTCTTCTTTTCTTTTAAGGTTGTAGGTATTCTTAGGTGATTTTCTTGTGATAGTATGTCTCACAGCTGACATAAAACTGTTTACTCTTCCATTTGAAAGAACAGGTCTAGGAAATCCAAATCGACATTTAGTGTAGTATTTATCTTTGCTCTTGTATTTCCGTCGACAGTATTTTCCACACCGATGACTTTGGAAACGTAAAACTTGCTCCTTTAACTTTTTCTCTTCTGTGCTTTTTGGTATAGCACATGTTGCATATTCTTCAATGTAAGATAACACTGCTTCATCAGTATCTGTTCCAAACTTTGGGGCATCCTTGATCCACAACAGCATATGAATATGAGGAGCACCTCTTGCCTGGTACTCTTTTCTCCAAAAGAAATCCACTACTTCTCCTAGAGGTGGATTTTTTTTATTGCAGATGAAGGACATCATAGCCTCAAATCTTTGATTGAAATATCTGCAAACATTAACCGGATCCAATGAGCACAGTTCTCCAACTGTCTTGTATTCGATGTTTTTAATGTTTGAATTTGCCTCTCCTAGAAAATCCAGTAAATCATCCCAAGCGTACTCGGCACAGCTTAGGGTAACGAACCATGTTGGTGTTCCTAAATTCCGTAACATGCATTTTAATTCACCATGGCGTCGGTACCAATATTCATTTGTCCCACGCTGACAAGCCATCAGATTGATCAGTTGTGTTTCCAAATGATCATCTCGGTGCTGCACTTTCTCCATAAAATCCTTAGCAGACACATTTTGTAAATGTACTCCACTTTTTAAAATGTGATTTACTGCATAAGACAGTGCAGACAAATCGCTTTCAAATAAAAGATGGAACAAATAAGGAATACTTTGTCGAAATCTGGGATGTTCAGCATATAGTCTTGTAGTCCGATACTCAGAAGCTGGAATCTGTTCCGGACGTTCATCGTATCGTCCTCCTTTTCCTTTAGGAAACAGCTGGGGAAAACATCGAGCTTCCAAGCTCTCCTCCCATACACTCACGGGAGTTCCTTTTGCTTTCTTCATCTGAAAGAGATCAATATTGTCTCCCATAACTTCTTTTGAATGAAGAGGATGAATGCTAAAATGTTCATAAATTTCTTCTTCCTTTGACTTGTCCACTTTTTCAATTTGTCCAGTTGGTGTTTCTGTGTCTTCTTGTAAATCTTCTTCTTCTTCTTCTTCTATATAAATTGATTCATACCATTTGTTATTCCTTTTCAAATACAAATTTGCTCTTTGTACTTTCCGCACATCTACCAGCTCCTGCCAAATCTTCTTATTCTTTGTAGGTACACCATTAACCAGAATAATTAATGGTTCAGTTTCCAAAGTATCCGCATCAATAGTTTCCATATTTTTTTTCAAATCCAAGGGCAAATACACCACTCTACCTTTTAAACCTCTCAGTAAATCTGAAGGAGGTAATTTACCAGTTTTAGGCTCCATACGTACTATGGTCTGGAACGGATGAACACATTGAATGAGTATAGACTCATATGTATTTAATTCAGAAAGTTCTGCAGGAATAGCATCCAATTCTAAATTATTATGTACAGCTCTGGTTGGCATTCTATTTTCCTCTAACTTGTTGTAACAGTATTTACAAATACGCTGATCTTCACCCAATTCAAAACAATTTTCAAGAAATATATATGTGGCAAAATCCTTCCACTTATAATTATCTTCATTTCCACTCTTTCTGTAGAGATCAACATTCCTAGTTTGTTTTCTATAATGAGTTCTGCGGCAAGAAATACAAGTAAAATTTGGTCTTTCATTAGAGATTATTGCAAATTTTGTTATGTGATCATTAAATGTCTTACTTACAGAGGGTTCTACATTCTCTTCCACTTCTTCCTCATTTACTGTGTCCTTCTCTGCACTGTTTTGTTCAGGACCAAAGTAACAAAACTGAATTTCATCAACAACCTTCTCTACATCTGATACCGTTCCTCGGAATAGAGCCCTATTCAATTCATTTAACTTTATTGCTGGACTTTTAGCAAAATACAACCGTCTCACAAACTTTCTCATTTCAGTATGATGAACAGCCAGCATCCTAAAATGATGGAAAACACTATTACACACTTTTCTAGATAGACAAGCCAGAGAATGACCCTGCAAACCAGTATTCTCTCTCACTCTGCATGGATCCAGACTTTGAAGCACCTTAATCTTCTGTTTTATACTTTTTTTACTATATTCTCTTAGAAACTCACGAAATTTATCAATAGATTCCTGACGCACAGTGCAAATACTACTACAATTCCAAGTGTACACTGGGGCTTTAGGACGTCTCCCCATAGCCTCATCTGCCATCACTTGTACCTCATCTCTTGGAACCATTATCTCCTTCTCCATTATGCAACCATTTTTCACTTCGTAAGCACGACCTCTGGTGTCAACTGCATGCAGCAAACTATTACTTTGAAAATATCTCTCTTCATTAAAAAAAGGTTCACTACTTGAACTATGCATCCACTTTCCTAAAAACACTTTACAAAAGTTTGTTCTGTTCACTACTCTTTTCCTTTTGCTATGTGATTTCAGTACATTAACCATTTTGTCTAATGTACGCATCCTATTCAAAATTAAAATGAATAGTTTCCTTTTTAATTCTAATGCCTTTGCTGCAATGGCTTCAATTTCTTTTTTTCTCTTGTAATATTTTGCCTTTTGCTTATATTTCTTCACATCCTTTATCAAATTGGACATAACTCTTCTCTGAAACATTTTTCTACGTATCTCTTTAAACGCTGTTTTTCTGTTTATGTAAATCTTTTGAGTTACAGAAGGTATATTTGCATTAACTAAATTCTCAATTTTTTCCTGTCCTTTTCTTTTCAAAACATTCTTTCCACTACAGACATTTTGTACATTTTTCCTTTTTTTGAATATGTTTTTAAGAAATTGTTTTGTCTGCTTACCAGAAGATTTTTTCTTTTTCCCAACATGAGCATCTTCTACTAACTTAGGTCCTCCCGTTGTCTTCAAATATAGGTTTTTTTTGTGGTCTTTTTTAACTCTGGATTTTGTAGGCATCTTAAATTTTGTTCACTGCTCTTCAGCAATACCTGAAAAAAACTAAAAAAAAAATCCTTTATTTTATTTAAATATATTACTACATTTCTTTTCACAATAGTCACAAAACGAAATTTCTTTGCCAATTTGAAAACACACTTACTACTCTTTTTTTTGGCAAGTGATAATCACTTTTACAGACTGACACATTATAAATCCACTTTTCAGATTTTTTTAAAAGCACATGTCCAAACTGCTTTTTCAGACCACCACCATGTGTAACCTGGGTGACTGCCTACACTCCAGCAAGGGCAACCAGCCTTAGTGATGCTATATGTATTTGCATTACTGACTGAAACCTCAAACCCCACTCACTTGTAAATACTGTGCATGATTCCACATGGTAAGCAGCTGGATGTGTGCTAAGAGTCTGCTTCTGCACCAAAAAATGGCTCCCCCATTTTCCTACTAATGCAAATGTAAAATTACCAGAGTAGTACACAATACATCTCTGCCTGTAATTCCTATATGCACACAGAGTCATGTTTTCACATTAGTCACAAAACGAAATTTCTTTCCCAATTTGAAAGCACACTTACTGCTCTTTTTTTTGTCAAGTGACAATCCCTTTTACAGACTGACACATTATGAATCCACTTTTCAGATTCTTAAAAAAGCACATGTCCAAACTGCTTTTTCAGACCACCACCATGTGTATCCTGGGTGACTGCCTACATACCAGCAAGGGCAACCAGCCTTAGTGATGCTGAATGTATTTGCATTACAGACTGAAACCTCAAACCCCACTCGCTTGTAAATACTGTGCATGATTCCACATGGTAAGCAGCTGGATGTGTGCTAAGAGTCTGCTTCTGCACCAAAAAATGGCTCCCCCATTTTCCTACTAATGCAAATGTAAAATTACCAGAGTAGTACACAATAAATCTCTGCCTGTAATTCCTATATGCACACAGAGTCATGTTTTCACATTAGTCACAAAACGAAATTTTTTTCCCAATTTGAAAGCACACTTACTGCTCTTTTTTTTGTCAAGTGACAATCACTTTTACAGACTGACACATTATGAATCCACTTTTCAGATTCTTAAAAAAGCACATGTCCAAACTGCTTTTTCAGACCACCACCATGTGTATCCTGGGTGACTGCCTACATACCAGCAAGGGCAACCAGCCTTAGTGATGCTGAATGTATTTGCATTACAGACTGAAACCTCAAACCCCACTCGCTTGTAAATACTGTGCATGATTCCACATGGAAAGCAGCTGGGTGTGTGCTAAGAGTCTGCTTCTGCACCAAAAAATGGCTCCCCCTTTTTCCTACTAATGCAACTGTGAAATCACCAGAGCAATACGCAATAAATCTCTGTCTATAATTCCTCTTTGCACACAGAGTCATGTTTTCACATTAGTCACAAAACGAAATTTCTTTCCCAATTTGAAAGCACACTTACTGCTCTTTTTTTTGACAAGTGACAATCACTTTTACAGACTGACACATTATGAATCCACTTTTCAGATTTTTTTAAAAGCCCATGTCCAGACTGCTTTTTCAGACCACCACCATGTGTATCCTGGGTGACTGCCTACATACCAGCAAGGGCAACCAGCCTTAGTGATGCTGAATGTATTTGCATTACAGACTGAAACCTCAAACCCCACTCGCTTGTAAATACTGTGCATGATTCCACATGGAAAGCAGCTGGGTGTGTGCTAAGAGTCTGCTTCTGCACCAAAAAATGGCTCCCCCTTTTTCCTACTAATACAACTATGAAATCACCAGAGTAGTACACAATAAATCTCTGCCTGTAATTCCTATATGCACACAGAGTCATATTTTCACATTAGTCACAAAACGAAATTTCTTTGCCAATTTGAAAGCACACTTACTGCTCTTTTTTTTGACAAGTGACAATCACTTTTACAGACTGACACATTATGAATCCACTTTTCAGATTCTTAAAAAAGCACATGTCCAAACTGCTTTTTCAGACCACCACCATGTGTATCCTGGGTGACTGCCTACATACCAGCAAGGGCAACCAGCCTTAGTGATGCTGAATGTATTTGCATTACAGACTGAAACCTCAAACCCCACTCGCTTGTAAATACTGTGCATGATTCCACATGGAAAGCAGCTGGGTGTGTGCCAAGAGTCTGCTTCTGCACCAAAAAATGGCTCCCCCTTTTTCCTACTAATGCAACTGTGAAATCACCAGAGCAAAACGCAATAAATCTCTACCTGTAATTCCTATGTGCACACAGAGTCATGTTTTCACATTAGTCACAAAACGAAATTTCTTTGCCAATTTGAAAGCACACTTACTGCTCTTTTTTTTGGCAAGTGACAATCACTTTTACAGACTGACACATTATGAATCCACTTTTCAGATTCTTAAAAAAGCACATGTCCAGACTGCTTTTTCAGACCAGCACCATTTGTAACCTGGGTGACTGCCTACATACCAGCAAGGGCAACCAGCCTTAGTGATGCTGAATGTATTTGCATTACTGACTGAAACCTCAAACCCCACTCGCTTGTAAATACTGTGCATGATTCCACATGGAAAGCAGCTGGGTGTGTGCTAAGAGTCTGCTTCAGCACCAAAAAATGGCTCCCCCTTTTTCCTACTAATGCAAATGTAAAATCACCAGAGTAGTACACAATAAATCTCTGCCTGTAATTCCTATATGCACACAGAGTCATATTTTCACATTAGTCACAAAACGAAATTTCTTTCCTAATTTGAAAGCACACTTACTGCTCTTTTTTTTGTCAAGTGACAATCACTTTTACAGACTGACACATTATGAATCCACTTTTCAGATTCTTAAAAAAGCACATGTCCAAACTGCTTTTTCAGACCACCACCATGTGTATCCTGGGTGACTGCCTACATACCAGCAAGGGCAACCAGCCTTAGTGATGCTGAATGTATTTGCATTACAGACTGAAACCTCAAACCCCACTCGCTTGTAAATACTGTGCATGATTCTACATGGAAAGCAGCTGGGTGTGTGATAAGAGTCTGCTTCTGCACCAAAAAATGGCTCCCCCTTTTTCCTACTAATGCAACTGTGAAATCACCAGAGCAAAACGCAATAAATCTCTACCTGTAATTCCTATATGCACTTAGAGTCATGTTTTCACATTAGTCACAAAACGAAATTTCTTTGCCAATTTGAAAGCACACTTACTGCTCTTTTTTTGGCAAGTGATAATCACTTTTACAGACTGACACATTATGAATCCACTTTTCAGATTCTTAAAAAACCACATGTCCAAACTGCTTTTTCAGACCACCACCATGTGTATCCTGGGTGACTGCCTACATACCAGCAAGGGCAACCAGCCTTAGTAATGCCGAATGTATTTGCATTACAGACTGAAACCTCAAACCCCACTCGCTTGTAAATACTGTGCATGATTCTACATGGAAAGCAGCTGGGTGTGTGCTAAGAGTCTGCTTCTGCACCAAAAAATGGCTCCCCCTTTTTCCTACTAATGCAACTGTGAAATCACCAGAACAAAACGCAATAAATCTCTACCTGTAATTCCTATATGCACACAGAGTCATGTTTTCACATTAGTCACAAAACGAAATTTCTTTGCCAATTTGAAAGCACACTTACTGCTCTTTTTTTTGACAAGTGATAATCACTTTTACAGACTGACACATTATGAATCCACTTTTCAGATTCTTAAAAAAGCACATGTCCAGACTGCTTTTTCAGACCACCACCATGTGTAACCTGGGTGACTGCCTACACACCAGCAAGGGCATCCAGCCTTAGTGATGCTGAATGTATTTGCATTACTGACTGAAACCTCAAACCCCACTCGCTTGTAAATACTGTGCATGATTCTACATGGAAAGCAGCTGGGTGTGTGCTAAGAGTCTGCTTCTGCACCAAAAAATGGCTCCCCCTTTTTCCTACTAATGCAAATGTAAAATTACCAGAATAGTACACAATAAATCTCTGCCTGTAATTCCTATTTGCACACAGAGTCATGTTTTCACATTAGTCACAAAACAAAATTTCTTTGCCAATTTGAAAGCACACTTACTGCTCTTTTTTTTGACAAGTGATAATCACTTTTACAGACTGACACATATGAATCCACTTTTCAGATTCTTAAAAAAGCAGCTAGGTGTGTGCTAAGAGTCTGCTTCTGCACCAAAAAATGGCTCCCCCTTTTTCCTACTAATGCAAATATAAAATTACCAGAGTAGTACACAATAAATCTCTGCCTATATTTCCCAACATGTGTAACCTGGGTGACTGCCTACATTCCAGCAAGGGCAACCAGCCTTAGTGATGCTGAATGTATTTGCATTACTGAGTCCAACCTCAAACCCTTAAACTATTCTTTTTTTATACCAATACACCTTAATTTATCGTGAAAACATAGTCCATATTATTTTACATGTTCCTCACATTTAAATTTCTCCCAAAACAGAAAATAATAAACACAACTTCAACAAAAAGAATTACATTTCTATTATTCATTTCTTAATTTACCATATACATCTCCTCTCAAACTCTAAACTCACCTTTAAAATTAGTTAGTTGTGAAAGAAATGTGGCACTCAAACAGCAGATTATCAGAGCCAGGATCTCTGTTCTCTACACCTCTCTCCTCTCAGCAGAACCAGATAATGGCAAAGTTTCCCTCTATTTTTCCACACATATACATGTTAATTTCAAATCTCAGTGCTTCCCCCTTTTTTTCAAATGTAATCACACATTTCTATTGGTTGAAAAACCAACCCTTTTCCAAAAGTACCCTTCCCCCAACTTGACTTCTGCCTAGTACCCTTCCCCCAACTTGACTTCTGCCTGCTACCATAGCAACAGCTCATGGAACACTGCTGTGTGGAGTTAGGTCAGAAGTTCGCCACACAATGTTTCATTTCCAAAGAGCAGGAGTGCTTGACTTTTCAAACCTAACAGCAAATCCATAGTACTGTTCTTTGGTAACACATTTTTCTGTACCAATACAAAACATGCTTCTATAAATTTACACATACAGCCTAGTTTTTAGTGTAGAATGGTATGAAACAGCCAATCAGTTCTTTTTTTTTATAAAAAAATATGTATGCCTCCATTTCCAAACTGTCTTTCATTTCTTTTTACCATTCTACTGAAATACACCTCCTGAGTGCATCCAGATCTCCTTTGAAGATGTTCACAGTGTGGATTGTAGGAAACAGCTATGTCTTCTGGAGTGAAAAGTTTGCAGAGAAAACAGGTATGGTGAGAGACCTTGCTTTGCCAAATGTAGACATTAAATGGATTGGTCAGAGAGGGTTAAAGTGGCACCAATTGATGCCATTGGTGAAATCCTTCATGCAAATCCAACACCCTGACCTCATAATAGTGCACTGTGGTGGCAATGACCTAGGCACTTTGACTGGGGTAGGTCTGGGAATGCTTATGAAGGACACCTTTGCACAACTGTTTTCACTTTTCCCTAAAACTGCCTTTGTGTTTTCTAACATATGCCAAAGGCAAAAATGGAACTGGTCCAATCATTTCTGTCCGCAGATTGACAAAGCAAGAAAGCACGTCAACAAATCTGTTTCTGCTTTCCTCCGTGACTATGGTATGGGTTCCATTTACCACAACAACTTGCGTTACGACATGCAAGACATTTATAGAAGAGATGGTGTGCACTTCAATGATGAAGGGAACAGAGTCTTCCTCTTGAACCTTAGACTCTGCATCGGTACTTACTTGTAGGTACCACTAAAAAATAACTTCATAAACACAACGGCTCTTTTTAGAGCCCCCTAATATCTAAACTCTTAAATCTGCATTTCATTTATTTATTTTTTTATTTTTTTACCGTACGCTTACCGTACGCGTACCCCGTGATTTTTTTTAAAATCAATAAATGTTTTCTTTGTACTTTTCTGTCCTTCTTTGACCCCCTCACAAATGTTAGGGGGTCTGTAACTCTCCTCCTTGCCCCCTTTTCTTGTTATCACTCTTTTTTTTTCTGAGTGAAACACACGAAATGGCGGCCGCCGCTTCCTGGTTTCGGCCGATTCGAATGTTTACTAAGATCTAAGAGCCAATCAGAATCGCGCTCCGTACGCGTACGGTAAGCGTACCGTAAGCGTACCGTAAGCTGGCTCAGATATATATATTGATTTAAAGGCTATTTTCTCAGAATCTACTGAACAGATTTACACCAAACCTACAAAAGGCACTTCCTTGACCTGAGGACTACCTCTCTGCCAAATTTCTAGTAATTCTGTTCAGCCGTTCGGGCTGTAGCCCTGTCTAAAGGTCCTATGGAAAAATGCATGGGAAAAACGCGTTTTGGGACCCCCCTTTTATCTCAGCCCCCGCTTGATGAATCCCCCCGAGACTTTAAGGGAAGGAGCGGAGCGTAGCGCCCCACCTATTTTGAAAAATTTGCGAGGATTCGTCGACCGGCGCCAAAGTTATTCAAAATAGAATGTTGCGGATTTCCTATGGAAACGTGGTCCTAACTATAACTACCTACTGGCGACCGCCAGTAGGTAATATATATATATATATATGTATACATATGCCAACAATGTGCCCATGTGCACAGAAGCACATGCAACATCCCTCTAACCATGTGGCTATCACATTGCAGCCCGTCTCCCTGCACCGAAACTCATTAATCATGCTAACACGTTTCAGAGTAGCAAGACTCCTTCTTCCTGGGCTCAAAAGGAACATTCTGGAATTTACCATTGATTATACTGCCCCCATTGGGCGTTTGCATGGTGCATAGGTTAACAAGATGCATGATGGGACCCAGAGTCCTATAGCGAGAGCCATTATCCTTTGGTAAGTTTAAATGTCCCAGTTGTTCACTAAAAATTCATTACAACCTTAGTAGGCAAAGGCGCAGACAGGCAGATTCAATCTGGAAGAGTGATGTGCTGTTCCCTTTCCGTGAACCGACTCTTGTGAAGCGAACATCTGATATCAGGTATAACCAAGTGCAAACAAAGGGCAGCCCAGAGATGGAGCAAAGAAGCCCCCCAAAAGAAGATGCACCAAAGGAAAAATTCACAATCAAAATCAATACGCAAACATGCGATAGACCTGGAATCAATCAAAGAGAGGTTTCACAACATTCACCCCCAATAGTAATAACATTGGACAATAATCAAGAAAACACCTTGAATAAGCAGATCATATTGACCCACCACTACATCTCTCAGGGGCAACAAGATTTCCTCAATAGAGGAAACATATTGAGACTTGTAGCGGAAATCACAACCTTAAAGTATCTGACCACCACAGTCCTATTGTCAATTGAATTTATTCCTCAAGAAAAAAACAGTAGCAGGGAAAAAACACTATCGACCTGGAAAAACAATGGAACAGTGTCTCTAATAATGAATGCCAGACAAGAGATTGAAGGTTGTGGCATTACAATGGCAAGACCAACGAATCCACGATTTTCTTCACCTCTACTGAATGTGCCAAAGAAATCAAAAAAAGAGGAACACAACATCCCAGTGTACTCAGTACTACAAAATGTAAAAGGAAAAACAACCCTTTCTGAAGATATTACGGGCAGTCAAACTCCAAAACAAGACACTAATAAATGGAACTGGATGTCCTCAGCCCTAAACGTCAGGAAAATAGAATGACTCGCCACTAAGGGAAAAAGCACCATTAACAATACTGTAAACTTTTTGTCCTGGAACATCGCTGGTGCAAAAAGAGAACTACAGGTCAACACTGTTCCGACATACTGGGAGTACTATAACATCATCGCACTCCAAGAAACTTGGCTGATGGAGTGCAAGAAGGTGCCCAATTACACACTTCACCATGTAACGGCAACCAGAACACTTAAACATGGAAGGCCAAAGGGTGGCTTAGCAATATATATATCTATGTCTCTAAACATCAAAACTAAACAGCTACCCACTGTGACATCAGACCTACAAGTAAAATGGTCCAAGGGCCTAAAAATCAGATGACAACAGTAATATTAATTAACCTCTATTTTCACCTGAACACCAGGAAAAAAGAGGCACAGTCTGAAAAACTGATGTCAATAATCACTTCAATCAGATTTGACAACCCAGTCATGGGAGATAATATTAACTGGCGATTTCAATTCATATTTATTTATACACCAGATGATGATGAGCAACTAACAGCGGATAATGAGCTATGATCTGTTCTCCCACAATCATCCGCTACAATGAAGAGACACGATTTGAATGGGCAAAAGCTGGTTCTGGCACTAGAACATCTTTGCTTGCAAGTCTTAAATGGTAGAACAAAAGATGACACTGCTCCGCGATGGACCTATCAGGGTTCCCACTCCCAGTCAATTTTAGACTATACAATTGTAACGCTTGCTCTACTGACCCGTGTGGTGAAATATACGATCAAGTACTCAACCCGAAGTGACCATTCATGTCAGGTACTCGAATTGCAAACAGGCTATCTAAAACATCGCCCCGCTCCCATTGAGATGGGCCAACTGACTACAACTAACCTGAAACATATTCGATGGTCAGTAGAAACTCTGCCAGAACTAATAATGTTAGATAAAGAAATAATTGAAACAAAGATTACATCCGGCAACAACTCAGTAAAGAACAGGTTCACCTTCACGAACAAATTATTAACTCAAGCACCCACAATTAATTACACACAGAACAGAAGGTTTAAGCCCAATGCAAATATTTCAAGCAAGGCCTACTCTCTAAGAAAAGAACTGAGAAAGGCAGTGAGGAAAAAAAACATACAGAAAGTCCCAAATCACGCCTGGGAGAAAATAAAGATCATCAAGAAGCAAAAATCAGATCTGGAAGGACCAGAAAGCACAACAGGAGACATTCTGGACAAAGTTACTTTCTTCTGCTAAACAAACAAACAACAGGCTCTTCTGGGAACTAGTAAATGGCACAACAAGATCAATAGAAGTGATAAATAACGCTTCTGTACCAGAGATTGGTTGGGTAGTTAATTTAAGTAAAATATTTGAAGATTTCACAACATTCCGGAAAAGCGTAACAAACAGTAACAGCAAATCTCTGGACCCTAAACTTTCATGGAAGAAACACCCTGGACCACAAGACCTCGGTACAACCCTAGCCCCACCACAAGCCCTGGAAAGTCAACATTACACCGTAGAAGATATCTCCAGAATCATAAAACAGGGTCTCAACGACGGGGCCCCAGGCCCAAATGGCATCCAGCAGGCCATCTTCAGGGGTGATCCTGACTATTGGGCAAAATCGTTAACAGGTATCTACAACGATATTGGTCTAACAAATACCCTCCCCCCAAGCTGGAAAGGGTCAGTCATTAACCCCATCTTCAAGGGAGGTGACAGGGCAGACCGGGCAAATTACAGGCTAATCGCACTAATTGATGTGGAAGCAAAATATCTTGCCTCATTAATCCTGGAGGACTTGGTAGAATGGTCCAACATAAAAGGGCTGATTCCATTCAACCAAACAGGGTTCCCCAAAGGATGTGGCACAACAACAAATATTTTAGCCCTCGCCACAATAGCTGATAAGTGCAAACGCCTGAATAGACCACTACATCTGTGTTTTATAGACTTCAAAGCTGCGTTCGACCGTGTGAACCGCGGTCTGTTATGGAGTAAACTACAGAACCTGGGTCTCCCGGAAACAATGTTAGGCCCCATTATACAACTGTAGACATGTACGTGGGTCCGAGTGAAAATTACAGATTGCACAAAATTGTCCAGGAAGATACAAACAGAGATCGGACTGAAACAAGGATGTGTCCTAACCCCCCACTTATTTAACCTCTTTATGGCAGATCTGTCACCCCATTTGGATCAGGCAAATACACATCCTCCAAACCAGGCGACATTGCCCATAACGCACCTCTCAGATGCAGACGATATAGTCTTGCTTAGTCTAAGCAGAATAAGCCTACAGAGAACACTTAATGAGCTACTAATGTTTGCTAACACCAAAGCCTTGGAAATTAACAACACCAAAACAAAAACTATGTCACTCACGAACTGTACGTGACATCAGTATCAATTCAAAGTGGGAGAGACGAGCCCTGGAATTTTCAGTACCTATAAGTACCTGGCGGTATATATTGACAATAGATTACATTTTCAATTTCAGCGACACTATCGGGAAAAAAAAGGAAACGGCATTCTTTAGGCTTTCTCTGTCCTTGCAAAAAATCTATATGGTCCCTCCTTTATGCCACTAATAGCAGTGATGGCTGCTAAACTACTCCCTGCAGTAACCTATGCAAGCATAGTGTTAAATTGCAAAGACGGAAATCTTCTAGACTCTCTGCAAACAAAGGCCTATAAAAAAGTCCTTAGTCTACCCCAGACAGCTTCCCCGACTCAGGTCCGATTGAAATTCTGCCTCATCAAACAGGAGATTGGGAGAAAATCTGCCGCTATTAAAATTTGGAACAAACTCTGTCATGGCGCCTTGTGGCGAGCCCAGGAAGACGATCCAAGCTCAAGTTGCGGCAAATTCCTGAAAAAGGCACAGACCCTTCCTTCCAAGTCTTCCGCAAAGCGGCTAAGCTACAATCATCACTAGAAGACAAATGTACCTTAGCCAAAAGATCCCATGCATGGAGGGTTCTTCAATCTTATACATCACTTCGACCGGCGGAATACCTTGGTACAACTTATTCGCCCCACTTGAAACGAAAGTTAATGGCAAATAGATATGGGGTTACCAAGCCTGGCTGATCAAACTGCATGGAAGTATAAAGGCATCAAAGCATGCAGCTTATGCGGTGCAGCATGGCAAGATTTTATCCATCTCATGTGTGTCTGCCCCAGCTTAAAATCGAAACGCATACCGCTCCTAAAAAAGGCTTTTAATGACAGAGGGATCAGAACTTGTAGATCGGCCATCATTAGAGGACTTGGTACAACAGACCCTCAGCTGACCTGTAAAATGATGAAATTTGTGTTATTTTATGAAAAAAAAAATATGGCTGATGGAAGCAGGCACTGCCAACCCACAAATGTTTAATATCACTTTTGCAATTTTAAAAAAGTTAAAAACTTTTTAATGTTAATATCTGATGAAACAGTAATCCTGACAACAATTTTACGATACAGAATCACAAACTAATTTTAACAGGTCTCATGATAGGGACACTATTTCCAGATTTTAGGATAAAAATTAGTAACATGCTCTTTTTTTTCCTACTTTTTTTTGTTATTTGCATTGTGACATTGTTATGGTTTTAATTAACTTAAACAATAAAGAATTGATATGTATTTACACTCATCCATGCAGCCAGTCACATACCCCCTCACCCAACCACACAGACACACATATACCGATATAGGTACTCAGACAACCAAACAATCACCTATACAGCCACTCACATATCCACTCACCAACCATTACAGCCACTTAGACACCAACTGACAGACTAATACATATATTCACACAACCTAGTCACTCATCCATACATTCACTGAAACACCTAATCACTCACTTTTACAGTCAGGCAGGCACCCACTGAATCATCCATACAAACACTCATACACCAACTGATTTATCAATACAACTTTTTATATATATTTAACACTCATAAACATTTTAAAAACACTCCCAGTCACTGGATGATGCCATCAGTGATGCCATGGGTGATGTAATTTGAGATGTAATGAGTGATGTCACTGAAAATGTCATGAGTGATGTAATATATGAGGCCATAAGCAGTGCATTACGGGGAGCAAGTAATAGTTGGCACAGCTAAATATAACTGCTGAATTCTGATTGTGTAATCTGAGCCTAACTATAATCTCCCTGTAACCTTTGGTTATATATATTGACTGAAAAAACAATGTTTATAGGGATGTTATAGTTTGGCTCAGATTTCCCTCATACAAAGCAATAGAAATTCAGCAGTTATGGTTACCTGAGCTAACCTTTACTTACCCCCCTACAAAGCACTGCTTATGACCTCACATATTACAATACTCATAGCATAGAAATATCTAGAAATATAAATAGATTTCACTACCTAGTACCCCTTTAATTAAATGATAGTAGGTAGAGAACAGCAATAAAACCTATAGTTACCAATGTCTAAGTCCCTTGACAATACACAGCAAAGGTTTGCAGAAAATTACCTCACTACATTTTAGATTTTGGAAAGATGGACATTAGCCAATTATGTACTGCCTAGTCATTGGCATTTACCTTTGTATATCGCAAAATTACCGCTTTATACCTCCGCATATCATGGTCCAATATATACCTAAGTATTTTGACATTTATAGCTTTAACACTACTTAAACTATTTAAACCTTCTTCCAAAAATGAACATTTGCACACCATAACATTTGTTCCTGCCACATTACATGTACATCCTTCACACACTTTCAAGCTACATCTTTTTAAACAGCCACACTCCACTCTATGCTACTCCACTCAATACCATTCCATTCAACGTCACTCTCCTATACGCCACTCCACTCTATGTTAATCCACTGCACGCCACTCCACTCTAATCCAATCCACTCTATGCCACTCCATGTCACTGTATGCTGCTCCACTGTATAATACTCCACTCTACGCTATTTCACTGAATGCCACTTTACTGTACACCATTCCACTCTATGCCACTCCACTGTACAGTATTCTACTATATGCCATCCACTCTACATCACTCCACTGAATGCCAGTCAACTCTACAGCACTCTATTTCATGAAATGACAGTGTATGCCATGCCAGTCAACTCTACAGCATTCTATTTCATGAAATGTCAGTGTATGCCACTGTACGCCACTCCACTCTATGCTAATCTATTGTTTGTCACTCCAGTTTATGCCTCTCTACTGTAAGCACCTTTCTTCTGTATGCAACTTTACTCTATGCAGCTTACCTTTAAGCCACTACAGTCTACTCTATTCTACATGACTCAATTGTACATCACTCTATGCCATTTCACTGTATCCTATTCCACTCTATGCTACTTGACTGTACACCACTGCACATCCCATCACTGTGTGCTATTCCACTCTACACCACTTGACTGTAAGCCACTCTACTTTACTCCAACCTGGCCTGTTCCACTGCATGCCACTTCTTTCTAGTCCACTATATTCTACTCTATTCTACTCTACGTCACTACCCTCTAGTCCACTCCACTCTATGGCACTCAACTCTACACCACTCCACTCTGCCCAAACCCACTCTACTCAATGTCACTCCATTCTGTGCTACTCCACTCTACGCCAATCCGCTAATCCACTCTATGCTATTATTTTCTATGTAACTCCACTCTATGCCAATTCACTCTAAACCACTCCAGCCTAAAGTATTCCTCTCTACACCACTTCACTCTAAGTCACTCCACGTTAAACCAGTCTATTCTATCCCACTCCACTGTATGGCACTCCACTCTATGGTATTCCACTGTAATCCACTCAATCTTTGCCACTCCATTGTACACTTTTCTTCTGTATGCCACTCCAGTTCACACCACTCTTCTGTATGCCACTTAACTCTATGAGACTCCGTTCATGCTATTTCACTGCACATCACTCCACTCTTTTCTATTCCACTCTATGCCACTTGAATCTATGCCACTCTGCTCTACTGTATTCTATTCTACGTTACTCCACTGTATGTCTTTCCACTCCAATCTTTATAACTCCACTCTACTCCACTCAAGTTTATGCCACTCAACTGTATGTTACTCCACTCTAGACTATTGCACACTACATGACTCCAATGTAAGTACCCCACTGTACACCATTTCAGTCTACATCACTCCATTCTAAGCCACTCCACTCTACACCACTCAAATGTTTGCCACTCCACTTATGCTACTCTACTCTCCACTAATATACTCTATGCCACTTCACTCAAAAACACTCCACTCTAATATACCCACTGTAAGCCACTCCACTCTATGCTGCATTATGCTATTCCATTCTAGGACACTTCTTTATACAACACTCTATGACACTCCACTCTAACTAATTCTTCTCTATGTCACTCCATTTTATACCACTTTAAAGTACATCACTTCTCTTTACACAACCCCATTCTATGACACTAAATTGTACGATATCCCAACCTATGCCATTCTACTCTATGTCACTCTACTGTATTTCACTCTACAATATTTCACTTGATGCCATTGCACTCTATGCCACTCTATTCTTTGACACTCCACTGAATGCCCTTCATTCTATGGTCCTCAAAATTATGTCACTCCACGTTACTCCAGCCCACTCTTCGCTATTCCACTCAATGCCACTTTGCTTTATGGCACTCCAATCTAATTCACTCCAGTCTATGCCATTCCACTCTATGCCACACCACACTACACTACTCCAATCCATGCTATTCCACTGAATGATTGTAAATGTAAAAACCCTTAGAATTCATAGCACAGGTGAACACCTAATTATAGTTAGGAAAATGTTAGGTATTATTCTATACAAATCAAACTTAAACTACAAAAATGTGTGCCCTAAAGTAACTCACATTATTTTCATCAATTATGCCATTTCAGATAGTTCAGTGATTTTATGAGTGATATAAAAGATCATGTCATGACTGATGTAATATGTGGCGTAATTACCAGTGCATGACAAGGGCATGAGTTATAGTAACTTTAAGACACAAGTTATAGTTGCTTGAGATAACAATAACTGGTAAATTTCAGTGGTTTTTTTCAGAGTAAAACATTGAGTTGTTGCTGAGAGTTTTACCTAACTATAGCTCTACGTTAACCTTTATTGACTGTGTGTTTATATATTATATATATATATATATATATGCCACAGGAGTCGTCTACAGCTTGCAAATATTCCTCATGCAAGAGACGAACACGGACCCAAAGATGCGTGCAAAGAAGTTTCTTTTATTCAGCTCAACATAAGCGCACCACCGCCATGACGCGTTTCGGCCTCCCAGATATATATATATTTTCACTTAAAAAAACCATAGGTTTCAGGCATGTTATAGTTAGGAATTAGAATTTAAAAAACCTTAGAAATTCAGAGAAAAAACATAGGTTTCAGGGGTGTTATAGTTAGGTGGACATTTCACTCGTACAAAACCATAGAAATTCCCCCGTTATAGTTAGTTCAGCTATCTATAACTCACGCCCCCGCAATGCACTGCTGATGACATCACATATTACATCACTCATGACATGGTCAGTGACATCACTGATGACATCACAACTAGACCCGACTTTTGGGGGGGACCCGTCATTGGGGCAGGACAAGCATTTTTAAGCAATGTAAGAAGAGGTATCTTTGCAGCCAATATGAGGGAAAGAAATCCCAAACTGCATTTTAAATGTATTAGACAAATAATCTTTATTTGTAGATTCCTCACTTAAGTTGAGTTGTTGGTTACAGGCCTACTTGCTGAGGCCATATTGTTGATGAGTGATGTTTGATCAATTTACTGCATATGACTATTTCTATTTGGGATGTGTTTATTTTGGTGTGATTAGATATTATCCATTATTTGACTTTGAGATATTGTCTGATGACTCAAAGTCAGATGAGTTCTCATACTTAAGTATGATTTGTTTATTATCTGCTTAACAATAACACTTGAAAATAAAGGAGCAGACTTGGTGCAATACGGAGCAAAGGTAAATGTGAATGAGGGGATAAAATTGTTTGCTACATCTTCTGAATTGAATTGCTCACATGAAGGGAGCCATGAGATGATGATCTGTCTGATAGAAAAGATGAATTCTGCCTCAGTTATCAATCAATCAATCAATCATTACAATTTATAAAGCGCGCTACATACCCGTGAGGGTCTCAAGGCGCTGGGGGGGGCGCTACTGATCAAAGAGCCAGGTCTTGAGGAGTCTTCGGAAGGCCAGCAGGTCCTGAGTCTGTCGTAGGTTGGTTGGGACAGTGTTCCAGGTCTTGGCAGCGAGGTAGGAGAAGGATCCTCCACCAGCTGTGGTTTTCCAGATCCGAGGGACTATGGCGAGGGTGAGGTTGGCTGAGCGGAGGTTTCGGGAGGGGGTGTGGAAGCTGAGTTGATTGTTGAGGTAGGTGGGTCCGGTGTTGTGTAGTGCTTTGTGTGCGTGGATGAGGAGTTTGAAGATGATCCTCTTGTTGACAGGGAGCCAGTGCAGGTCTCTCAGGTGGGGGGTGATGTGGCTACGGCGGGGGACGTCGAGGATCAGTCGAGCCGAGGCGTTCTGGATTCGTTGTAGTCTACTCAGGAGCTTGTTTGTGGTTCCTGAGTAGAGGGTGTTCCCGTAGTCTAGTCTGCTGGTGATGAGGGCCTGGGTGACGGTTTTTCTAGTGTCGGTAGGGATCCATTTGAAGATTCTGCGGAGCATTCGGAGGGTGTTGAAGCAGGACGCGGAGATGGTGTTGACTTGCCTGGTCATGGAGAGGGTGGAGTCGAGGATGACCCCGAGGTTGCGTGCGTGGTCTGTGGGTTCCGGGGCTGTGCCTAGCAAAGTGGGCCCCCAGGATTCGTCCCAGGCTGATGGGGTGGGTCCGAGAATGAGGACCTCCGTCTTGTCTGAGTTCAGCTTCAGTCTGATGTCCTTCATCCAGTCGGCTACGGCCTTCATTCCTCTTTGGAGGTTGGCTTTGGCGGTGTGGGGGTCTTCGGTGAGGGATATGATCAGCTGGGTGTCGTCGGCGTAGGAGATGATGTTGAGGTTATGTTGTCGTGCGACGTGGGCGAGCGGTGCCATGTAGATATTGAACAGTGTCGGACTGAGGGAGGATCCCTGTGGGACGCCGCAGATGATTTCGGTGGATTTCGAGCAGAAGGGTGGGAGGCGGACGCTCTGGGTTCTGCCGGAGAGGAAGGATGTGGTCCAGGCCAGGGCCTTCTCTTGAATTCCGGCGTCGTGGAGGCGTGCTGAGAGGGTGCGGTGGCAGGCTGTGTCAAAGGCTGCTGATAGGTCCAGGAAGATGAGATGAGAGTGGCTGTTTCTCCTTTGTCCATCAGGATCCTGATGTCGTCAGTGGCGGCGATAAGGGCGGTCTCGGTGCTGTGGTTGCTGCGAAAGCCGGATTGGGAGGGGTCCAGGATGTTGTTGTCTTTGAGGTAGCGGGTTAGCTGTTTGTTGACAATCTTCTCTGTCACTTTTGCCGGGAACGGAAGCAGGGAGATGGGCCGGAAGTTCTTGAGGTCCTTGGGGTCTGCCTTGGGCTTCTTCAGAAGGGCGTTGATCTCGGCGTGCTTCCAGATTTCCGGGAAGGTTGCTGTCTCGAAGGAACTGTTGATTGTTTTTCGGAGGTGAGGCGCGATGGTTGTGCTGGCTTTGTTGAAGACGTGGTGTGGGCAGGGGTCAGATGGGGATCCGGAGTGGATGGAGTTCATGGTTTTGATGGTGTCTTCGTCGCTGACGTTGGACCAGGCGGGTGGTCGCAAGTGTGGTGGACTCGTGGTGGGTGTGGGGGTGTCGGAGTTGAAGCTGTCGTGGATGTCGGTGATCTTGCGGTGAAAGAAGGCCGCCAGGGAGTCACACAGGTCTTGTGATGGTGGGATGTCGTTGGTGTTGGAGCTGGGGTAGGAAAGTTCTTTCACGATGCTGAAGATCTCTTTGGTGTTGTGCGCGTTGTTGTCTAGGCGGTCCTTGAAGGTGGTCCTCTTGGCGGTCCTGATGAGTTGGTGGTGCCTGCGGGAGGCGCTTTTGAGGGCTGTGTGGCTGTCTGGTGTTCGGTCGTGGAGCCATTTCTTCTCCAGCTTCCGACAGGTGTGCTTGGAGATCCGGAGGTCTTCGGTGAACCAGGTTGCTTTCTTGTTGGTGTGATTGGTTGTGGCGGTCTTGAGAGGGGCGAGGGTGTTGGCGCAGTCGTTGATCCACTGTGTGAGGTTGGTTGCAGCGGTGTCTGGGTCGGTGGGGTCGGTGGGTGGTCTCCGGGCGAGGGTGGTCGTCAGTTGGTCTTCGGTGACCTTGCCCCAGCAGCAACGCAGCAGCTGTTGGGTGCGGTGGTGTGTGATGGGTTTCCTGAAGGTGAAGTGGATGCATCTGTGGTTGGTCCAATGGGGTTCAGAGGTGTGGTTGAAGGAGACGTGGGGACTTGCAGAGAAGATGGGGTCGAGTGTGTGTCCCACGGAGTGGGTGGGTGTCGTCACCAGCTGCTTGAGTCCGAGGTTGGCGAGATTGTCGATCAGGGTGGTGGAGTTGGCGTCGTTGTTGTTCTCGAGGTGGAAATTCAGGTCTCCAAGGAGGATGTAGTCCGTGGAGGCGAGGGCGTGGGTGCTGATGAGGTCAGTGATGGTGTTGCTGAACTGTGGTCGGGGTCCTGGGGGTCTGTAGATGAGTGTCCCTCTGAGGGTCGTGTTGGGGTCGGTGTGAATCTGGAAGTGCATGTGCTCGGCGGTGGTGATGGTGTCGTCGGTGTTAGTTGAGATTCTGATGGAGTCTTTGTGGACGATGGCGATTTCGCCTCCCACTCCGTTGGTGCGGTCTCTGCAGGAGATCTTGTAGCCCTGTGGGATGGCTATGGCGATGTCTGGTGCTGAGGTGGTGTTCAGCCAGGTCTCCGTGAGGAAGGCGACGTCGGGCTTGGTGGAGTCTAGGAGGTCCCAGAGTTCGATGGCGTGTTTGCGAGCGGAGCGAGTGTTGAGGAGGATGCATCGGAGGTGGTTGGGTTCTTTGGCTGTTTTTTTGGTGGGCTGGATGCTGGTGTAGCTGCAGTTGCGGCAGGTGAAGGGTCCTTCGGTGCGCTTCGGGGTGGCCCGGTAGCAGGGGTGGGCTCGCCCGGAGTTGAGTGCGTGGAGGGTGCTGGAGTCGTAGTTCAGTCTGGCGCTGCGGGGGTCGCGGGGTCCAGGGGTTCTGGCACTGGGCGCGGTCCAGGCGCGGATGGGCGCAGATGGGCTTACCTTTGGCGCGCCTTCGGGGCGCCAGTGGCGCGCCCGCTGCACGCGTCTGCTGCGCTTCCGCGCGGAGTCCTCCATAAATGGCAAAGTGGGAGGGAGGAGCAGCTGGGAGGCGGGAGCGGGGTGGCCAATGGGCGTCAGAGGGAGCAGGCACAGAAGGGATAAGGGGCGGGGCCACAGGGGAGCAGCGGCAAGAAGCGGGGAGCACAGAAGCGGGACACAGTCACGGAGGGACAAATAAACAGAAAGCAAAGTAACTGGCAACTGGCAACAGGCACTAACAGGGCACAAGGCAGCAGAGGAAACACTGGGGAAAAACAATACTACTTCACGAGTGTGGGTGCGGCGGCGGGCTTGCGGCAGCAGTGGGAGGGCAGGAGTCCTGGTCACCCACGGGGGGAGCCGTGCGGTGTGTGGAGCGAACGGCCCTGCGAGCAGGGTCAAGGGTCACAGCTCACCACCGCACGGCGTCCTCCATAAATGGCCAAGTGGGAGGGAGGAGCAGCTGGGAGGCAGGAGCAGGGTGGCCAATGGGCGTCAAAGGGAGTGGGCACAGAAGGGAAAAGGGGCAGGGCCGCAGGGGAGCAGCAGCGGGAAGCGGGGGGGCACAGAAGTGGGACACAGTCACGGGGGACAAATAAACAGAAAGCAAAGTAACTGGCAACTGGCAACAGGCACTAACAGGGCACAAGGCAGCAGAGGAAGCACTGGGGCAAAACAATACTACTTCACGAGTGCGGGTGCGGCGGCGGGCTTGTGGCAGCAGCGGTGAGGGCAGGAGTCCTGGTCACCCACGGGGGAGCCGTGCGTGTGTGGAGCGACTGGCCCTGGGAGCAGGGTCAAGGGTCACAGCTCACCACCACGTGGCGTCCTGAGCAAGTTATGAGCCCTGCACTCTGATGTTGTCAAATCTCTGTAGAAGCTAGTGATGATGAACAATTTTAAATGCAAGAGAGAGTTCTCGTAAAAGATATGCCTCCAGCTTTAATCCACAGTTGTTTTATAATCATCTCCTGTGGAAATCACTGCTGCTTCTGTGCCTCAGCCATACTCTAATCTCTTTTGGATTTCTTAAAGCAGGTCATTTTCTTTGAATGTAGGTATATTTTTGAGGCAGTTTTGTTTAGAACAGATTTTATGTAAGGCACTTAGAGTAACCCTGGGCAGAGTTCGTGGAGTTTTGCTATGTGGAATTTCGCGAAGTGCAGAAAAAGCTCTGCCGCACTATGTGGAGCTCCGCAAGCGGTGGAGAGCATTAGATATATGCCGTTTATGGTGATTTTCAGTGCCAGGTGCTTGTCCGCACTGTACAATTATTGCAAACGCCACCATGCAGAGCGCAAGCGGGCACTGCTTCATTTCTGCCGCTCTAGTAGATTTTTACGCGAGCAGCAGCTTTCTCAAAGCAAACGGACAGTTTCTCAATGTGAGCGGTTGCGAGCATACGCAACCACTTTCATGAGGAAATTTAAACGATCGCTGGGAGATTGATTTTCCATGCTCAAGCTCGCCAACTTGATGTTGATGATCGCAAATGAGGAGAAAGTTCGCCAGGAGGTGGATTTTCCTCGCTTGCACTTGTGAACTTGACGTTGATGAATGCGAGGGAAAAAACTCCACGAGCTCTGTGTAACGCAGAGTGCGAAAAACTCCACAAACTCTGCAATTGTAGCAGAGTTCACCACCCAGACTTAACTTTGTGAAAATACCTATACTCAATGAGTCGATTGTTCTGACTGGATTGGCTGCAGAGCTAGTCATTGATATGGGCCCACAGGCATTTGCAATATTGATGAAGGATTGTTGAAGGCTTGATGAAGTTACAGGTAAAAGACTGTAGATGCTTTTCTGTTTTGTTATCTGAGCCTCTGGAATTATGGTTAAGCAGGGGGTAGGGATGCAAGGAGAGTGAAATTGATGGGTGAGATGCAATGCAGGTTTGCCCTTCAAAGAGCATGGGTAGTGGTGCTGAGGCCTTCAGTTGTACTGCCAAGGAATCAGGATGTTGTAAGGTACTACTACTTCAGATGTTATAGGGGACCTTTCATTTATGACCTTGAGGCCTCTCTTTGGGTCTGAATGCCCCTAACCTTCTCTCTCTATTCAAATTGTCTGTCTCATGTTAAGGGTTTGTGGCTACTCTGAGCACTGCAGCTGTAGGTAAGCTCTTCAGGACATACAGCAGGTACCCCTTTGGGAAGGTAGGTACCAGGTCACAAGGAGCGCTAACTTTTCTGGCTACAGTCAGCTTTCCTTGCTACCAACTCATTGTTTTTGTGAAGAAAAGAAAACAAGACATACAAGCTGCTCAATATTTTGAGTGTGCGGAACAGCTATTCCTGCATGTGTGCGCTATCTAGAGATGGATAATGATCGGTAATAATATATATTTACAACAATGATTATACACAAATATACACCTGTTTACTACCCACAATATATGATATTTATAGGAGTCAAGTAAACATATTTGTAGGGAAAAGATGTTAAGGTAGCCATATTGATTTAGAAAAAACATCATATTGCCTGAGAATGCTCTAGGACTAAGAATGTTCCCTGTGGGGTGTGCAGTCACGTTGTCATGTTCTGAGTGCTAGACTGTGACTCACTTATATCCCAATTTATTATATTGGCCTCAAGGCTCACACTAATATAACATGTGCAGAGGCCTTCTGCCATCCCTGACACAAGTGAAGTCTTGCAACTGTCCTGTGACCTGGAAGGGTGCACCAATTGTGCTCTTATTTTGCTGACAGTGTATTACTGCCACAGTCATGGGATTAGCATGTATAGCGGTGGTGGCAGCATACCATGTTTTGTGAATCCACAATTGTGATCAGACCTTCAATCTGTGTAGACTCCCCCAGTTGTGTAAAGTTCTGCATCAATCTGTAATGTACATCCTAGTATTAACATTCAAGCAGATTGTGTGCGTGTGTGACTAGTGTAGTACATGCAGAGTAATGGAGGCCTTCAGATCCCATTTTGAAGCCCCTAGCCTGCTCCTGTGAACATGATGTAGGTGATATGGTTTTCACAGACAGTGGAAGAGTAGTGCTATCATTACTGAAAATGGAGGTAGGTGACATGGCTCTTTTAGAAATCACTTAAGCTGCTCCTGCTGAGTGGAGCTGCTGATTATTTTTCCTTCGGTACTGACATTTGATAGGTATTCTGGGTGAGACTCTCATCTTTGTTGTTCAGGGTGAGAGAGATTTTTTAGGTTTAACCAGGTTTTTGCCTTCAATCTGATCACTGTTTAGTGTGGCTCGTGAAAAGCCAGTTGCAGAAACAGGCTGATTCTTTGGGCTTCTGTTGTGAGTAATCCAGGCTGGAGACTACCCTGCTCTGAAGAGCATCACTCTCCGTGAAGGCTCTGTCTGGCAAATAGCCT
Organism: Triturus cristatus; assembly: GCF_964204655.1. Taxonomy (NCBI): domain Eukaryota; kingdom Metazoa; phylum Chordata; class Amphibia; order Caudata; family Salamandridae; genus Triturus; species Triturus cristatus. Next base: position 25,650,273 of record NC_140593.1, on the reverse strand, counting down.
ACAGAGGACACTTGACAGACGAACCGCCCCAAACCTGTCTTGAGATTGCAGACTTAGAATCCACGTTCATTGTCTGCTTTGAGTGTGTACAAGTGAGAGCAACCTACATCGTTGTTACTCCACGTCCAAGTCCTTTCAGCAAGGGAGTATTCTGCAGCATAATTTGAGGATAGCTGTAAAACAGCCAGAACTGATGTCTGTGGGACAGCCAACTTCCCAGAGGAAAGGGTACATCAACTGCAGTATTTTCTTGGTGGAAGAGCTATACTCCTGACCTGAAGCACCTGAAGCACCTGGTAGCCAGCTTGCCTGCTAAGAGACTGAATGAGCCTGTCAAGCAGCAGGAGGTGTGACTGTCCAGGTAGTGCCAGAAACTGCCAGACATGTGTGGAAGGTGCACCAGGAGAAAGAAGACTGCAGAAATGTATCTACAAGTCCGAACAGTGTGGTTGCAGTCTCTCTAGAAGTGCAGTTCCAAGAGGGAATCACAAGCAGGCAGACAACATTAAAATAGAAACAATCATGGTTGACCTTGTTGCTTAAATTAAGAGCTGCTCCCATGGTGAAAGTAGCCACTGACAGCCAGACCTACTCCTGTGCTGTTGTTACCACAGAAGTGAAAACCCATGTCCATGGTGGACATCTCTATTGTACCCAACACTTGTGCACATGACGGACTCCACTACATTATTTACAACTTGCATTCCATGACTGCTGACATGCTGTTGTGACACTTGCATAAATGATGGCCAGTCTGCTACACAGTGATGCAGAAGCCTTCCTTGAGTCCTCACTGACTTCCATTTCCTGCATTCAGCGGAGAACTCACAGCTGCAGCCTTGGTTGCCTCATCCTCCAGCAGCCTATGCAAACCAAGGGATAGTCCTGCAACCATGCCGTCCATTCCTGGAAGTGGGCGAAATCGGAAACGCAAGATGGTGAAATGCATAGAGATCTGCATTGTGGTGTGGCTGTATCTAGGAGACTGTTCTGAACTGAGCACAACCATAATTATAATTGGGTACCTGCACCTGCGCCTTGAATAATGTCTCACAAAACTAACCAAACGGGGACCCGCCTAGACTCACAAGAGGAGCAACTCATGTGAAAGACAGTAGAAGAAGACAGTAAAGACAGTGTCCCAACATGCAGGCGCCTAAGTGGCGGTGCATATTATTGTACCTGCGGCAGTATACCGTTTAAAGCATGTCTATCAAAGTACATTCCTTATCAAAATAGAGCACTGGATTGGACAAACAGATATTGCTATTCTGGGTAATCTGAGTTCTGAGTTTCCATACCCCTACACTAACTCCCTGAGAACCGTGTGACTGCTATATTGTGCTACCACTGAGAGACAAGTGCTGAGAGTTTGTATGTAGCCGAGTTTGTGAAACTACAATAATAGGAAAGACTCTGTGTCATCTGAGGTGAACAACCCCTGTCCCGATGGCTGAGGCCTAATAGCCCCTACCAGCTCAAGTTCCCCTGAACTAGATCTGACACATGCCTTCTGCCAGAAAAGGATATGTATTCAAAGTGACCAACTATACACTGTATGTCACATTAGTCTAGTGTCCTTCACTTAATGCTAAGTTTCCAATGGGAGTCAAGGGCAGAAAGGGTTCAGTTGGAAATGGAGCAAGAGTCAGTAAAAGCATTGAAGGAAAAGAATGAATACAAAGATTATTTTTAATTGAACAAAAACTGTTTTAACAACACCTTTGGATAATCACCAGTACTCCACAACACATGACATAACTCCTTATCTTATTCTTGAAGTGTTAATGTACATATGTTAATGTATAGTGTTATAATTAGGCTTGGGCGGAAAACTACGCTACTCTCACGGAGTGTGCGTAGTTTGCACAACTACGCACTATGTGAATCGCACTTAGCACAGTGAAAAAACACGTATCGGGCATTTTTATGCTCGCTCGCGGTCCTCAACGTCAAGTTGGCGACCGCGAGCGAGCAAAATCAACATCGCGGCGTGACTTTTTCCTCGTTCACGATCGGCAACATCAATTTGCCGATCGTGAGCGTGAAAAATAAACCCCCCGGCAAGATTCTCAACGCGGAGAGGTCAGGTTTCTCATTGCGAGTGGTCGCGTTGAGAAAGCTGCCGCTCGAGTACAAATCTAATCGAGCCGCAGAAAACAAGCGCTTTCGCTATGCATGATGCCATTCACAATTTTTGCACAGTGCGGACAAGCATCCGGCACTGTGCACTCATTACAAACAGCATTTCCCTACCGCACTATGCAGTTCGCGTAGCTACGCGTAGTGCAGAGTGCAGTTTGCGTAGCTACGCATAACGCAAACTATGCCCAGGGTTAGTTATAATGTGAGTATTTAAGCACCATATTTAATGTGTTTCATGACTTCTTAAATGTACATTTTAGGTACAGCCATCTCTTTCCTTATGTGGGCAAAAGAATAAAGCTTTAAGAAATGTAACTGTCAGAGAGGCTTTGGGTTCCCCCACGTATTTACCTTATTACAGCATTTGATTGGGCAGAACATGTTTGGTGCTGCTGAGAAAGAGTGCAGTGCTTCTTCTACTTCTATTGACACCTGAGTGATGTTCCCTCGCCTAACATGGCTACCCCATTCAATGCAATAACATGGCAGTGTGCAGGAAGAAGACCTCTCCACAATGATGTGATAGTTTTGGCTGAGAATATTACTCTGGGAGCCGACAGCAGTATAACTGGTACAAGTATTGGTGAACAGAGCTTCCCATCAAGGGATTTCTCTCATCCATAATGGTTGCTATGTCCAGCTTGATGACGCAGTAGCATCTGAGCCTGGTTGCTTTTTCTTCTCCATTTACATTAGTGACATTCAAAACCAAAAAGGTTATTTTGCCCAACCTGCCTTGCACTGCAGAAGTTCTTCTCACTGTAACCTTAGCCTGCAGTCATGTGTCGCAAAAGAATCATCCCAGTCCTTCGTCCTACACCAACCTACAACCTCATTTCACTCTCTTCAACTTCACTGCCCCTCCACAGACTCTCCCTTCTCACACACCAGCTGTAACCCCAGCACACTCTCCCCTCCAATAGCAGCCCCTGCAGACCGCTATTTTTATGCAGACCAACAGGGTCCAGATGGTGGTCTACATAATTTCTTCAGGAGCAGCAAAAAAAGCACGTCTGGGTGTAGATGACCCTCAGCTTTTCTTCACAGTGGATTTTATGAAGGCCTATGGGGCTGAGAGCAGCGCCAAGGAGTACCTCTTGAGCTGTAAATTCTTCCCCAACCTTCACCACAGACCACACCCTTAGCCTGCAGGACGAGTCACACTGCCACACTACATCACAACAGTTGCAGTGCTTCATCCTTAGCCTGCTGTGCTGCTCCCTGCCCTGCTGCCTTTGCCTGATTTCACCACTCTCTCTTGTCTGATGCCTACAGCCTAAGACTGATCCCGGCTCCCACACCAGCCCCCACAGCCCAATCTCCTTCCCTGTACCATCCACAGTCTTAGTGCCCTCTCCACTCTCGCATTGCACCTGTAGTTAAGGATGGAACTGACTAAGCATCTAGCACTGTGGGAAGGATAGATATATTTATTTGTAGAAATATACATGTTCACAAGTGTTCCGTAGTTTAGTGTGTGCTGTGCGCAATAGCAGCAGCCATCAGTGCAGGACACATCGGGCAGCAAGAGAGGACAACGTCCTCTCATCAAATGCAGCTACTGGTCCAGCTCTGTCCCTGCATCCCGTGCACACGAGGAGGTATGATTAGATCTTCTCCAGTGAAGACTTGGAACTGACAGGCGAAGCTCAGCCTGCCTCCCTACCATACTCCTCACACTCATCCTCCAACAGATGTCTGGCTGTGCAGATCCCTTCTGCAATCAATCCACCTCTATGCTCTAAGTTCCATTGTTTTTTTCCAAGCAGATTATCCATTTCCCTCTCTTTGTTTATTAGGTGCCTCTTTGTGGGTAAAGATGCTAGGGGTCCCCCAGATTTGCAAAGCATAGTTTCCCACACAGAACTAAAATCCAGTTTATTGCAGCATCCCAAGGAAAAAAACAATGGCCTACCTGGATAGCATCAAATGGCAAATTTCAGGCAAACTATTTCCAGAATAAGAAGAATGCATTTTAAGTGTTATTAGTTTTTTATCACATCTTCTGGAGACGCACAGGAAAAGGCCTCAAGAGAGCAATGTGGCTCTGGGGATAGAGAAGCATATGAGAGTGAGTGTATTACTGAACAGGGAAGATTGTTTATCCCCTGACTAAGGGCTATACCAGTCCGAAATGCATTGGGGTGGGATAAAAAACAAAAAATGCATGCTTCTTATTCTGGAAATTTGTCATTACAAATTTGATGGTCTGAAGAATACCTAAAACCACCACTGGAAAATAAATTCAGATTGAACTCATCTACGATTTACAGTCATGAACTTGATACAAGTTATTCTATAGGGACACAAGGCAGTGCAAGAGGAGACATTCCACAGTTGGGGCACACTATGTCACTATAATTTTGGACCCAAGAGGGTTCCCTCCAGGACTACCACAGAAGGCCTATGGGGTTCAGAGATTAAGTGGTATAGAAGAGTATTGAGAAAAGTAGAAGTGTAGCAAGATCAGTGAGTGGGACCAAGGGAGCACAGAGAAGGAGAGAAAGCAAGGAATGTAGATGACCAGGAATCTAACTGGTGGTGATGTGGTGAGGAGTGACATGTGGATGTTATGTTGAGGGAGGATGGAGAGGGAGTGAAGGGATCAGAGGACAGTAGCGGGTGATATGTGTGGAGAAAACAGTGAAGGACAGAGGTCAAACGAGAATAATGGGGTCAGCAGCGCTGCACGGCAACCATGTGGGTGGTACTGAGGGTCACACACAGTGCAAAAATGAAAGAGAACACTGAGGGAGTAAGAGGATCAAAGAATTGCAGGAGTTGTGAGTACACAGAAGGCCATGAGAAACAGAGGAGAAAAGGAGACAGATAGTGAGAGGGGGTGAGGAGGAAAGAGAGGGCATTGAGAGAACAGTGTAAATCAGAAATGGAGTGGAAGGTAAGAGGGGGAGAGGAGGGTTCATAGTGCCGTGAGGGAGAGTTGGAGATCAGAAGAGCCAATGTAGTGACTGAACCTTAGTTCACTTGGGAGAAAGAACCGACAGGACGATGAGCAGGGAATGGGAGCCACAAATAAGAGAAGGCAGTTGATGCTAACGGAATATGTCTACATGATGGTTGACAAATTCTTCTCAGCAGCAGTAAGACTAACACATTTGGTTGGCAAGTAATGTTTTAACAGTGGTTTAATTATCTTACTTGCTTTTAGTCTTTCTGATGAATTTTAGATAGTGAGTAGTGAAAAAGGGGCTGGACAATTTTTCTGTAATTTTAATATTCTGACTGACTTTTTTTTACTCTTAGTCACTTTCTGAGTCCAGTTTTCAATAGCGGAAAAGTAGTTTGTTGCTTTGAACTTTCTTTTTCACCTCACATCCCTTCATGAATTATCTCATGCAATTTTCCAATTTACAACTGTTATGACGCAATGTTTGTATATTATTGTTATTTTTTTAATGTTACGCACTGTTTTATGGTTTTATGAGCCGATTAAAGATTACATTGAATTAAAGAGATGAGTGTAAGGAAGACAGTAATCGGAAATACAATATCAAAGGATAGCTGGAGATGAGGGAGCAGATTTATTTTCATTGTGAAGTTTGCGGCAAAAAACAACCAAGTGAAAATGTTTTGCACTGAAAGAAGAAGCATTTGATTAACCTCAGGCGCTTAATATATGCTGTTAACCAGGGGATCACTTCTTCAATACTCAATACAGGTTCTTGTTCCAGCTCAGCTAAACACCTTTACAATTGCACTTTTCCTCACCCAGCCTGGCTTGGGAAACAGAAACGTGGCTGGTGTACCTCAGATCGTCCCCCTAGCTTCAAGGTATAACTTATTGGTCTGTCTAATAAATACAACAACCTATTACCAGTTCTCGTAGAAATCCACTGTTTTCCCTCCAAGTAAAGATTACATTTAAAATCAGAAACATAACCTACTACTCTGCTCTCCTAACATGTCTAACTTTTTAACATATGTGACCGCTAAAGAGCTCTCTATTCTTTGACACTGCTAATTTTAAGATCTCACAGGAGCTAAACTGTGTGGGAGCTGCTGAATCCTTCTGGGTACTCCCTCACTGCAAACTAGGAACCGCAGCAAGTCTGCAAAGACTAAGAAAACAACAGTGACTGAATTCCACCTTGTCTGGTTGCACCTGAACCGTTCCACCCACTAAACCTGGTAGACATTCCAGAACACAATTGTTCTAACTTGGCTTCAGTGCTCTGTTTTTCTTTGTCATTAATGTTTGCTACGGTTGTATTTTCTCACAAGTTGCAAAGTGCACCAATTTATTATGGTACAGGAGCACTACATAAAAATTTAAAATGCATAAAAAAGAAATACATGCATGTCTTTAGAAATAGGTGAGGTAAGGAGGTAAGAGGACAGTGATAGACGGAGGTGAGAGAATGACAGACTTTTAAGTTGAAGGGAGGAGCATGAGTGAGAAAGGGAGCAAGAGGAAAGTATTAGCTAAATGGTGTAGTGAAGAGAGAAGAGAGGATAACCTGCTAAAAGAAGTGGAGAGTGAGTGATAGAGGGAGCAGAGGGTAACATGAGCTAAAAATGTAGAGAGGAGACTGAGTGATACAAGATGAGGAAGCCAACAAGAGTTAAAAGATTGTGGAGGTGAATGAGTGATAGAGGGAGCAGAGGATAACATAAACTAAAATGTGTGAAGAGGAGTGTAGGTGATAGAGGGAGGATGTGATAAAATAAGCTAACATTTTTGCAGTGGAGAGTGAGTGAGAGGGAGTTGAGGTAACATGAGCAAAAAGGCAGAGAGAGGAGAGTGAGTGAGGGGGTGGAAGGATAACATCAGCTAGAAGATGTAGAAAGGGGAGTGAGTGAAAGGGATCGTGAGAGCATAATATGAACAAAGGAGTAGGGAGAGAGTGACTGATAGAGGGGATGAGAGGATAACATGAGGCAATATGTGTGGAGAGGAGAGTGAGTGATAGGGGAAGGAGTGAATGACAGGAACTAAACGTTGTAGAGAGAAGAGTGAGCTATAGAGGGAAGGGAACATAATCCAAACTAAAAGGCTTAGAGAGGACAATTTGAAATAGAAGGAGGGGAAGATAAAACAAGCTAAAAGGTTTAGAGAGGAAAATGAGGGACAGAGGGGGTGAATGGATAACAGGAACTAAAAGATGGGAAGAGGAGAGTGAGTGACAAAGGGAGGATGAGGACAACATGAGCTAACAGTTAGAAAGGAGAGTGACCAACAGAAGGGGTGAGAATAAAATAAACTAAAAGTTGTAGAGAGGGGAGTGAGTGATAAAGGAGGTGAGAGGATAACATGAATTAAAAGGTATAGAGAGAAGAGTGAGTAAACAAGTGAGCAAGAAGATGACATGAACTTAAAGGTTTAGCAAGGAGAGTGATTGATATAGGTGTGTGAGGATAACATGAAATAACAGCTGTGCAGAGGAAAGTGAGTGATTGAGAAAAGGTTAACATGAGCTGTAGGGTGTACAGGAGAGTGAGAGATAGAAGAAGAAGAGTATAGCATGAGCTAAAAGATTTCAAGAGTGAGTGAGTGATGGAGGAGAGGATAATATGAGCTAAAATCTATAGAAGAGAGCGAGTGATAGAAGGAGGAGAGGATAACACAAACTAAAGGGTATAGAAAGGAGAGTGAGTAATAGAGGAAGCAGTGAATAATAGAGGGGGGAGGTGATCTAATTAGATAAAATATGTGGACTGTAGAGTGAAGTGATAGAGGGAGAAGAGAGTAACATGAGCTAAAAGGTGTGGAAAGAAGAGTAAGTGACAGAGATAGTGATAGGATAACATAAACTAAAATAATGTAGGGGTGAGAGTGAGTGAAAAGGTGAGCAAAAAGATAGCATGAGCTAAAAGATAAAGAGAGAGTGAGTGATAGAGGAAGTGAGTGGATAACTGAGCACAGTAAAAAGGTCAGTTAAGAGGGCAGGTGCCAAGCGAAACAGTTTTCAACTGTATCATACAGGAAGAGTAAACATATTTTGGAAAAAAATGTAAATTTGGAAATGCAATATTGGCATATGGTTTTCAACTATAGCAGGAAGGAGGATGTATTTGTTTGTCTGTCTGATAGCACATATCACCATATATTAGTTTATTTCCAGTGTACAACATTTTGCAGCACTGTCTGGATTGTTCATGGAAACTTTTAATGTTTTCCCCGACTTCACTAATCCTTCAGAAGAAGATTCCTTTTGTTAATAAAATGTTTCCCATTAATCATCTAGTATTCAAACACATAAAAAAAAATTCAAAGTGATGCTCTAGTAACAGACACCCATATGAACAACAAGCAGACATCAGTCTGAGATACAATACATACAGGTACTCGTCAATGAAGACAGGTTTCGTTTCAAAGTCGGGTATTGGACCTTTAGCTTCAAATCCAAACTGCATGACTGCACCCAGGATCAGGGTCCCATTTCTTCTTGTTGCTGGATTATCAGTTGTTTGTAAGACACAGTTGTGGCTTAGTGTTTCATGAGCTTCAGCTGCGTCAATAAATGTGATCAGCAGCACTGGAGTGAGGTAAATCAAATATAAGTCACTGAGCACCAACAAGGTCCAACTGTACATTGTTCTTAGACAGGTCTTCGTGAAAATAAACTGCAATCTGGATTAAAATCAATTTAAAGACTTGCATGTGCTGATTTAATGGCTACTTGTTTGGTTGCTCAGTCTCTTAGTGGTAACAAACCACAGGAGACAAAGAACAACAAGCTTAATGTTTATTATTAAATGGTGGGCCATCAAACTGAAAGCCGAATGGCTCCAGGGGATACAGAGAAGATCACTTCTAAATGTGGATGTCTCAGGAGGATCCGGCACAAGAACACAGATTCACAACACCTACAAGGGTTATTGTTTGCAAGGCAGAGATTCTGAACCAAGATATACAGTTTAAGGTGACTAAATACATGTGTGATCTCCATGTGGCAGGCCAGCAGCGTTGGGGTCCATGGGATATGGATCACCCCAGGGTCGCATTCATAGTTGCACTCATCATACAACAGGCTAGACAATGCCAATGGAGGAAGGGGTCAGCAAGCACGGAGACTGACATCTTCTCAGAAATGTTCCATTCACTGCTGCAGTCAATTAAGCACTAAGGATTTAATTTATGGGTCAAGGATAATGGCCAGACAGAAAGGAGAATCAAGTACAAAATGTTCATCACACATGTCTTAATTAACAACTCCAGCGGAAAGCACTACAAGGCAGTTCCTCTGAGTGACCTGTACTGGTTATATGTGATCTCACACGATGCATGGAAGTCAGCCATAATGGTTCAACTTGATTTTCTAGGAAACAAGTTACAGTACTTGTTTTAGTATGTTATCAGGTAGAGGCACCATTAGTAAAGTCCACAACTGGATCCCCTGATAATAGTAGGATTAGCCCGCACTACAACATCATCCCAACTAACAACTTTAAGGACTCCCTAATCATGGCATGTGGACCCATTTGAATAACTAACTGTGGTTGTTGCATTGTCAAGGTACTCCCTGCACTACAGTTCCTAACAACTGCTTCCTTCACATGACAAGTGTTATTACTTCAGACATGTTGCAACCCATCCTGCTCGGATGCCTGAGTCTATGTTCTGCAAAGTCTATACAACTGTGTGCAGTATTGTGTCATTGTGCTGGACAAACCATATGGCAGACAACAAATGACACAGCAATGTCTTTCATTAGGGCCCTTTGCCAGGAGCTATTGGCTGTGCACAAGTGGCATCACATCTCTTTGCCAGACTCTACATCCGTATCACAATAACTGCCACTGGCACTCCACAAATGTACCAGCTGTATGGACTGGCAGAGGGTATTCCCAAAACGTGTAAGTCTGAGCATACCAGCGTCATCTTTCTTTCCTCTGCAGTTCCAGTACGACCGCCTGCCTATGAAATGGAGCCGTGGCGCTGGAGCAATGTTCAGGGGGGGAGTGCTGCCATCAATGTCACATCACTGAAGTCATAGGGATTGCGACACATCAAAGTGTCACACAAAAGTGAAGCGAATGAGCCATGCCCATTCAGCAGGAGGAAATGACAACAACATTTGCACTGATATGCAGTTTTACTGAGACAATTGTATAACACACCAATTTCAATATCAGTTACATTCAGTGGTGTCATGGGTAAAAAATTTAGAAAGCTGCGGAGGAGGTCAAAACAACTGGGAAGGCCTTTTTTCAAAGTTTGATTGTGTCCTTTGATGAAATGGAAGAGAGTTGACATTAGTTCTGAGTCCTGTTGAGAACCTCAAAATAATAAAGGTTTGAAATCTGTTGAAACATCTTCAGTGAATGAGTGCACAACAATATTAAGTCTTGGGACCTCTGGCAGATGGTGTTGAATATCAACAGAGTCACTCCATTGTTCCCAACCAGCTCAGTACTGTGAGGCTAATAGGCCTAGTAGGGAGGAATTTACATTCATGTGGTAGATGCTTACAAAGAGTATTTCCTCTCGGGCATCCAAATTCAGAACTTTTTTAAAATGTATATGATGTTTTGTAATGTACATGATTGCAATTGAATTTGTTTTTTGTGGGGTGGGAGATATGTTTTGTAATGTATAATTGTGATATGTTCATATTTTTTTCTGTGAAACATTGGAATAATATTTCATTGATTGATGTATGAAAAAACAAATGGTGATCACTGCTATTAAGTACATTGGACATGAATAAAAACAAAGGTATACAGTAATAGAGTCAGTACTGGCAATTGACGTGGTGTTTTAGGCTGTATAAAAGTGGCATCTCCCAAATTGTAATTTAAAATCCGACTTGACTTTATGTTAGGATTTTAAAGTAGGAATCCGGAGATGCCAGAATTCCTGATTTTATTTCTTCGCAATTGAAATTTAAAAGTATAAAATGTTAAAAGGTAATCCCAATTCTATCCTATAGGAGCGCTAGTTGTTGCAGCAGTGAAAAATGACTTTGTTTTTTTTTTCACTACCAAGACATGTACAACTTAAACGTACATGTACTGCCTCCTAAATACATTGTACCCTGACCTCTGGATTGTCCAGGGCCTACTTTAGGTGTAGCGTATATGTATAAAAAGGGAAAGTTTGGGCCTGCCAAAAGGGTTACTTTGCCAGGGTGACATGGCAGTGTGAACTGCACACACAAGGTCTGCAGTGGCAGGCCTGAGATATGGCTAAAGGACTACTTTAGTGGGTGACACAATGAATGCTACAGACCCACTAGTAGCATTTAATTTACGGGCCCAGGGTAGACGGGTTACCGCTTTACTAGGGACTTACAGGTTAATTAAATATGCCAGTTGGTGTGAACCAATAGTACCACAAGCACTTTAGTCTTGGTTAGAAGTGGTGAAGTGCAGAGTGTCCTAGTACCAGTAAATACCAAGTCAGAAAAATGGAGGAAGGCAGGATAAAAGTTGGGGAGAAGACCAACCTAAGGCTGTCAGGTCTGACATCTTTCTTATGTTAGTTCTGCACGTTTCTGTTCCAGAAGAGTTCAGGAAAACGTTGCTCTATTTTAGCTCTTGAGGACAATCAAAATTCCTGAAGAACGCGTACCTCTCCATTCTGATATTTCTGAGTCGATCAATGGTACAGATTCAAGCTGCTCCCCTTCGACCTGTCTTCTGCACCTTCGTGTTTTACTAAGTAGGCCTGGGCGAAATTTCCGTTCCGCTCGCGGAAATTGCGATAATTTGGCATTATCGCGTTCTGCGGTAAGCGCGATAATGTGAAAATTATCGCTTACCGCAGCATGGCGATAATTTGTTTCTTGCTCGCGTTGTAAAATAATACATTCTTGCGCGCGCGTGATCGCCTTACCTGAATCCCTGCGTTCGCCGACAAGTTTTCCCGATCCAGTCGCGTTCTCTACAAGATGTTGGATTGTTGGTAGCTATTTGCGCTGTCTCGCGACAGTTCGCGCCCGCAGTGAAGTCATGCGTCGCGCGATCACGTCTTTCTCCTCGCGATCATGCACCGCGAGAAGAGTGAAAACAAGATGGCTGCGCCCGCGAGCAACCTCATGGGTAAGTTGGCGACCCGCGATCACGCAAAAAATACCGCGAACATGCGGGAAAAAACTTCCGCATCCTCGCGATATTTTTTGCGTGTTGCCGATAATTTTGAACATTATCGCGATAATTTGCGATAGTTAATATCGCAAATTCCGCCCACCCCTATTACTAAGGTCCTTCACCCAGTAGTTCAGAGTCTTCACTCCAGCGGTGTTCGTCTGATTATCTACCTAGACCTCATTCTGTTAAGGGCCCAAGACGAGCAATTGTTGCTACATCATTTGAACTGGTCATTCCAGCGACTTCAAGACCTAGGCTTCATCATCATTTAAAATATCCTCATTTCCTCTCATTGCATAGAACTCCTGGGGTTTGAATTCGACTCCCTATCTTCTTAGCTATCCCTTCCACCATAGAAGTTACACACAGTCCGAAAGGAGATCCGTTCCACCCTTCACAATGATAAAGTGTCATTGAGGGTACTAGCCAGGATGGTAGGGCTTCCTCCATCCTCGATCCAAGCCATATTTCGGGCCCCTCTTCAATACAGAGTGCTCGAGTGATTAAAGATCCACCTTTTTCAGAAGGGAGTAACTTTTTATTGATTGCTTTAAAACTATGAAGACAAGAACCGAGCTTCGATGGTGGTTGGATTACAGGATTTCCTGGAAAGGCAGAGCCATATTCAGCTTCCAGCTGCACGTTATTCTAGAATCAGATGCTAGTCTGTACGGGTAGGGAGTAGGCCTGGGGGTAAAACTCAGCTCATGGAGTTTGCAGAATTTAGGCACTCTGTGGACAAAAATGGAATTCCAGAATTCAGCCTTTCATGCTTGAAGCAGAGTTGTATTCCTGTTTGCGACCTCGAGTTTTGTTTTGCACTCACTCACAAGTGCCAAGATACCCTTGTGCTGCTTGAGAGTGCATGCACAACTTCTTGCACTACTAGTGCGCTCCCGCAGGACTTCATGCTCACTTGCATAGCTACCTTCTGCTACGGCGCCAACCTAGTGCCGATCGTGATTGCAAACAGTGCGCTTTAACAGCTTTTGTGCTTGAGATGCAGCTGAGAGGCTTTTGGAGTGGATTTTCTTCTCAAAAAGGCTGTAGGAGTTGTTTATTTTGTGTGAGAAGCAGGAAGGAAGGACCCAAAAGTCTTCAAATTCCTGTCCCTGCTCAGCATGCTCCTCCAAGTTGTGTAAAAAGAACTATAGATGGACAGAATACAGAACAATGTTGTACATTCACCCCAGTACAGCGATCTGGGCCTAAATCCATAGTTTTTGTGCTCACCATGCCATTCCAGTTTGGACCCAGCCATATGCAAATCAGTCTTTACCCTGTGCCCTATGGGAACAGTCCAGCCCGAACTGCCAGGCCAGGTCCTCCCTGGACTGGAAACAAGCATCCTAGGACCGGTTTCGGGGTTTCGCCCCTCTTCAGCCAGGATAGCTTGATTCCAGTGGCATGGAGAGCACGGGACTCACGTCTGAGCATACCCGTCCCACTCAGGGTGACAAATGCAAAAAGAACTATTGATGGACAGAATGGAGAACAATGTCGTACATTCACCACAGTACAGAGATCTGGGCCTAAATCCATCGTTTTTTTGCTCTCCATGCCATTCCAGTTAGGACCAAACCATATGCAAATCAGTCTTGACCCTGTCCCCTATGGGAACAGTTCAGCCCGAACTGCCAGGCCAGGTCCTCCCTGGACTGGAAACAAGCATTATAGGACCGGTTTCGGGGTTTCACACCTCTTCAGCCAGGATAGCTTGATTCCAGTGGCATATGCTGGGTTCAAACTGGAATGGCATGGTGAGCAAAAAAACCTACATAATGGTTTCTCTGATCATGCAATGTTGGTGCTTGAGGTGCAGCTAGGAGATTTTGTTAAATCACCTAAACGTTGTTCGTTGAATAGACAATATTTTAATGAAGAGGCTTGGGTGGGTTTTATTGGGACGGAGATTTAGAAATTTTTATTACGAAATAGTGAATCTACACCTGTGAGTGTGGTACGGGATGCACTAAAGGCCTTTATTCGGGGGCTAATTATTGGTAAAGATGCCGAAATTGTAAAAAAAGTTAGGGAAGATAAGAGAATTTTGGAACAGAAAATCAAAACCTCCTATGCCGCATTTCTTAAGAACTCCTCTGCGCTTAATCAGCGCCAGTGCAATCAGGCCAAGCGGGAACTTAGTGCTAACTACCACGCTCACATTGAAGGTTTCTCTCAACAACTGCGTCAAAAAATCTATGAGGTAAGCAATTTTACCGTTAGATTTTTAGCTTGGCAAGCCAGGGAGCAAGCTGCTATAAATCAAATTAATGCACTGAAATGCCCTGCAACTACCCTGCGTAACGACGACCCAGCCAAAATTGGGGAAATAATGCTACGGCATTATGTGTCTATATACGGCCAACAACAGACAGTGGACATGACATTATTAGAACGTTTCCTACAGAAAAGTGAATTACCCACGCTTTCAGGTTTAGAAAAATTATCGATGGGAAGTCCCTTTACTATGGAAGTGTTGGAGGGAGTCATTAAGAATCTCCCAAGCGGCAAGGCCTGTGGCCCGGATGAGTATCCACCTGAATTTTTAAAAATCTTTTTTAGCTCATTTGCAGAATTTTTTCTTCAATTAATAAATTCTTTATTGGAGGGGGGGGGAATACCAGAGACTTTTAGAAAGGGTAATATAGTCAGTTTTAAAAAAAAAGACAAGAACAGCGAGGATCCGAACTCTTATCGCCCGATAACGCTATTAAATTCAGATTATACAATAGTCCACCAAATTGTTATCACTTCAGTTTTATCAATATGCGGCGCAACTGATCCACTCGGATCAGAATGGCTTTATTGCTGTTCGACAGCTGGCTACTAATACACACTATTTAACTGAGGCTCGCGACTATTTTGATACACAGAGGATACCTGCATTAGTTCTTTTACTAGACACAGAGAAGGCTTTTGACCTCGTTGTGTGGGAGACATTGTTCAGGATTCTAGATTATTTTTGTATTCCTCCCAAGATCATGACCTTGATTCATAATCTATATAATAATGCTGAAGCTAATGTCATTCTTAATGCGTCGGTGATTGGGCGGGTCACAGTAAAATGGGGCACAAGGCAGGGGTGCCCTTTATCGCCGGTTCAATTTGCTTTCTTTATCAAACCGTTGGCGATAGCAATAAGGAACTGTGCCGATATCTGTCCCCCATTTCCATCTATGGTGAAGCTGAAATTATATGCTGACAATATAATGCTTATTATTAAGCCAGAGATAGAGGTTCAGGCTAAAGTTTTTCAGCTTTTTGAAAATTACGAGGCTTTAGGTGGGTACCGTATTAATAAAAGAAAAGCTGAAATTTTACAATGTGGCAGAGCGAGCTGGGATCTGCACCCTGATATTCTTTCCTGTGTTAACACCAAACCTAAAAGATATCTGGGGGTATATTTCTCTGAAAATGTTAGTGATTTATACCATCTAAATTTCACACCGCTCCTTCGAAAAATTCAGACCTTGTTTTTACGCTGGCACTCTCTCCCTTTATCCATTCTGGGTCGGGTGGCCTTGATTAAAATGTCTGTTCTCCCTCTGTTTAATTCTCTGTTCTCAACTATCCCATGCATTTTATCAGGTTCTTTTTTCGTCCAAGTAGAATCAATGTTTACAGCTTTCCTTTGGGTTAAAAAGTCATCACGTTTTGCACTCAGCACGTTATATGAAGAAGTGGAACAATAAGGTTTAGCTCTTCCGAATCTCAGGGATTATTATTATGCTTATTTTGTACAATATTTAACTTGATTTAAACCTGAATTACAGTCAAACTTTTTTATCAATAGTTTGGTGGATCTTATGTGTAAGGAAAGTCAGATCCACTCCCCTCTCTTAATTTTCAAATCTCCCAAATTGGTACGCTATAAGTGTCTCAATTGGTTTTTTAAGAAACGACAAGCACTTTATAAAAGATACTTCATTCCTGTAATTAATTCAGCCTCCGTACTATCCAGCATTCTACCATTAGCAGGAATTACGCAATCGTCAGAACTTACTGCAAAATGGGCTTCGGTAGGTTTCTGTAAGGTCTCAGATTTTCTGAGGAATGGAGGATGGCTGACTTTGACTGAAATGTCGCAAGTAATTACTAATGATTTTATTCTTCTAGGGTCATATAATGTCATCCTTAAATTTCTTGTTGGGCTAGATGCTGCTCAAATTGGCAAACAACATCAATTGGTTACTGAACTCCTAGAGGATATTTCTTATAGGAATCCCGGGATATGGAGAAAACGTTTAGCCTCAACTAGGGGATTGGATCTTGGACATAAGGCAATTAAAAAATGGAAGGACCATGAAGATTTCGAGATCTCTGTTAATTTATGGTCAGCTGTTAATAAATTGAATTTTGGCACATTAAGAGGGGCAAATTGGTGAAGGATGTTGTTTTTTAGTAAATGGCAACTTTACCGAACCCCTCGTTCCCTTTAAAAAATGTATGCCAATCACTCAGCAAATTTCTTCTGCTGTCATATCCATCCCTCAGCCAATTGGTCGCATATTATGCTGCAATGTTCTAAGATTCAGAAGTATTGGGAGGACATTTTTTGTTATTTGGAAACTGAATGTTGTATCCAATTAGCAATGAACGATTTGTTAATCATTTTAAGTTTTGACCCAGACCTTCCTATCTGCGATCAATTGGTAAAATTTGTATACATTTCAATGGCGGTAGCTAGATCATTGCTATTGCAAAGGTGGCGTACTGATTTGATTCCCTCTTGCCTGGAATGGGTTCATGAAATGCAAGCGGTTAGAAGAAGTGAACGTATTCATGCACTTCGTGTGGAGGGCCTTAGGACGTTTGAAAAAATCTGGGTCACATTTTTTGATTACGTTTCGGAGGGGTTATTGTCTTGTTTTAAATGTATTTTTCCCTGATATTTAAGTGCTTTAGGTAATCTCTGTGATATTTATACATTTCTGGAAATTTAATGATATGCCCGATTGTAACTCTCTTTTATTAAATGGACATGTTTGATCTTAATGTATTTAATGTATTGCAATAATTACGGACTTCAATACAAAATTTTATATAAAAAAAAAGTAATTCAGCCACTTTCTTGGTGTATGAGTGTACTCCATGCAAGTTTATGTTGGTGTGGCTTTATGAATGGATAGTTAGACTGTATTGCTAATTATGTGTACAAACTTAAGTAACCACAGTAAATTATCTTGTTTGTTTCTATTACTAATTGAACTGCAACAATGACATGTTTCACTGAGGTTCTTCTTGCTTGTTTGCTTTTAGGTGCTCAAGAGAAATATAGCATCACCCACAGTACTGCCAGACAGAAGACCTGTGCATGAAGTGATGCGTGACCACACAACACGGACATCTGTTCAAGTAGTTGAGCTAAGTGCCACTGTGAACTGACAGCTTCAAGATGGCCCACAATAAATGTGTTGCCAATTAAATGGCCAGTGGGAAGGAGAAGAAGTTGATTTTTACCACTGGCATGTTGACCAGCACCTTTTTTGGCAAACTTGTGCCTGCCTCACTGGCCTTTGGTGGGAAAGTTGAGAACAGCACTCCTTAATCACCAGCACCACCCATCCAACCGAAATCCAAGACCATGTCTATCAGTAATTCAGCCACTGCAATCATGCCGATTAATAGTGATGTTGAATCAAATGTGCCCCTTTCGTAAAGTAGTACACAATTGTTTCAGGAAACAGAGCAAAGTGGACAGCAGCCACAGCCAGCAATGCCACATTTGCCTGATGTTGTAGCAGAGCATGGAGTTGAGCTTCCTTCGGAGCAAGAACCCCCTCTTTTAGAATCATTGGCTCCCCATGATGATAGGGACATGAGTGGCCCTCGGCAGAGTCCAGGAGACAACAGGACAGGCGAGGGAAAAGAAAAGTTTCTGAAATATTCAGACTTATGGAAGGGGATGATGTTGAAGATGATGATGATGACTAGGCAGTCAAGGTGGAAAGTGACTCTGAGGAGTCTGACATTGCTATTCAACCTGGTCTGAGGGATGCGGTACAGGTAGCACCGCCACCAGCTCCCACAATTACAAAACCTCAACTGAGACCTGCACCAACCCTTACCTCCCGAGAAGCAGAGAGGCTATCAACGCCCACCTACCTCTAGTTCTTTTTCAGGCATTGGTAGTGGCACAGTAAACAAGTATTCCTCCCCAGTTTGGGACTATTTACAGTTAGCAAAGAGGGGGAGCACATTGCAGCATGCAGCATTTGCAGCACAAGTGTTTGTTGAAGTAAGCCTGGTACACATTATGGTACTGGAGACCAAATGATCCATGTAAATAAAACATCATACGATCTAGTGGGAGGAGCACTGTAAAAGATTTGCTGAACATGATTGTATTGCTGAGGAGAGCCGCAAAACATCAGTTACAAGTCCAATGAAGATGATGATGAGGAACAAGAAAGCAGCCCTGTCCCCAGCAGTTTGGCAGCAGAATCACCCACCTTAGCAACTTCACAATGGCACATTAAGACTCTGAGTGACGTGGAGACACCACAGCATACTGTGACTGCACCACCACAATGAACATGTAGTCTGCCACCAACATCTACTTCTTGAAATATGCCTGTGTCAGTGGCCCTAGAATAAAACAAAATTGAGGCTACAATTAGGGGCATGTTTAGGTAGGAGGGACCCTATGTGCAGAACAACACAACCGCACATTTGTACAATGAAAAGCTGGCACAAATGTTAGCACTGGACCTCCTTTTTTTTTCTTTTGTGAAAGGAGTGGGATTCTTAAAATATGTGGCAGCCTTCTGCCCACAACGGAAGGTACCAAGTCAGACCTATTTTGCGAGAGTTGCTGTTCCATTGCCGCATCATGATGTGCTGCAGTTGGCAGGACAAGCTTTTCAGCAAAGTGTTGTTCACTCTATCCACCTGACAACAGACATATGGTATGGTTGTCAGGTGACTGATTACATTTGCATCACTGCAGACTAGATTTTTTTGTGTGGGTAAAACAAAAAATATCTGCAGGTCTTGGCCCTGAAGAAAGTTTTAAGAGTGTTCAGCGGCATGCAATAGTGACCATTTGTGCCATGGAGAAATCACATCTGGCTGTAAACATCTTGGAATAATTTGACAGCAAGGTGTATGAATGGCTGCATCCCAGAGGTCTCAGGATTTGATTTGTTGCCACGGACAATGGCAGTAACATAATCAAGCATCACACAAAAAGAATTGGCGACCGGGAGCTATTTGGAAGGGGAGAAGGTCCAGTACCTGTGCTCCCAAAGAACAACGTTTATAGCACTTGGGGGTAACTGTTCCTATGGTCTCAGGAGAGTCGCATCCAAACTTTGGTTGGTAAGAGGGAATAGTAACAAGTAGTCTGTCTCAAAGAAGGTTGGGTCTATAAATATTGGAAGGGGGAATCCCTCTTTTTGGATATAGTGCCCTCACACACCCTTGCGAGTGTCATGCTTCATAATTGGACATTGCTCCTTGTGGGGGTGGTGCTGCAGTCCCTCAAGGGCCCTGCGAGATGGCTCTTTAGCGGAGATCTTTTAAGGCAACGCTGCAGTTGTGTGTGTGGGCCTGAGAAGGTAAGTGAGTGGGTGAATTAAAATTACCAAACGGTACCTAGAACCTGTATTTATCCGGGGGCCCGAGTGGTAAGTTTAAAATAGGTGTGAATCTTGGAGCTCCTCTAAAAAAACAAATATTGAGGGTGGATGTAAGACTAATCACAGCTCTCAGGATAGGTGCCAGAGTGAATAAATCACACATAAAAAAGGGTCAACATGTTTCGCGCTCTTTATTGGTCATTAAGGGATCCATAGGTGCTTTGTCAGGACCAGAAAGCTGGTGAAGTAAACAAGACGAAGACAGGTCCCAGGAAGGAGAAAATCCTGTGAACCTGTGATACCTTATTCTTAAGGTATGTAAGCGTCCTTGCGCAGATAGGAACTCTCAGTGCAGGTACCTATTCCCAACCTGGTGAAACATAAATAGAGAGAGACACACAATTATGTATAAGGATATAAAAAAGCATTTTACATGTAGGGAAATCATCATTTCCATGCGCTGCGCTTTGCCGCTATTGCATGCACACGAGGTATGCATATTATAGTATTATGCCCGGATGTATTAATAATAGTGACAGACAGGACACGAATCACAGGGTGCAGCTGACAATTGTGCAAAAGGGTGGAGCTTATAGGCTGAATCTGTAATTGGATACCCTATAGTTCCCACGTGCACATTGCTGGTTGAGAATGGTACCGGCGTGATGAAACCGGGTGAGGTTTAGTGCATATCTTGAAAACATCGATAATAAATGTAGATGGCGGTATGGATTTCGGATCACAAGACCAAGGTCAAGTGGGCATGTGATGCACTGCAATCGAGTGATCATTATAGTGGCTAAGGTCCGGATAATATGAGGACCAATGAGGCGTAGTGGAAAATTCTGCACACAAACACACACAGTTCCTGCGCTTCCCATGTTTTTTTAAAAAAGGGTCGCACTCACATCAAACACACAAATGCGCTTCTGTACTCCTACCCCTCATTAAGGAAATCGGGCTTCGTCGGCATGCTCTCGGTGAGTGGCTGAGTTTCTGTTAAGCGATAGAAAAATGCGTGGTTAAAATGGTGCAGGAGTAAGAGCGCGATTGAGTCAGTAGACTCGGTCATTAATGCCTCTCTGATCCAAGCACGTGCAGGAATGGTTACTCACAGTTGCTCGCCTCTCTCAGGTTAATGACCTACCCCTCCGTAGCAGTCTGCCGGAATCAGAGGGGAAAGGTTTTAGATCGCCCGCTTTTATTCTCCATGATTGCGAACCAGGCCTGATTGAGTGGGTGGGTACAGGTGCGGTGACGTGCTGCATGGAGGGTGTGGCCACGGTGAGCTGTGTGTCTCCATCTTTAGTGTGTAAACGTGGCGGCCATCTTGACATGGGGAAATCAGAAGGGTTAAGAAATCTGATCACAGCGCATTTTCTCTAACGTGATCGGGTTCGGAGTGGGAAACCATATTCGTCATGATCGGGGCAAAAAAATGGTTCTTAAGGAGGACGAGTGCTGTAAAATGAAGTTGTCAGGCTAAACCTCAGAATGGTTGAATGTTGGTGTGTGACTGAAGTGTATCATAAATGGGTTGTGCAGAATTAATAATCTCTCTACTGAAAGCATAAATGGGGGTGGAAAACATTTATTATGAAAAAAGCGACCGTAGTCACTGTGTGGTGGAAGTGCACCACTCACATGTAATGGGAAAGATACCATGGTCATGCATAAGGTGGATGGACCATGCCTAGTTAATTAGTGGACTAAATTCATTGCGTTCGATATGCGAAGATATCCCCAGGTCCTTAAGAACCATGCCCGAGTCATATGTACCTCATGGGTCTGGGGGACAATCCGGTTCAGTGAGCTCATATTCTTCCTCCAAAGCCACTAATTATAGTACATTAGAACATTAATTCTGCCCACGGGATCTCATCGTTAAGTCCTTCAGTCTCACAACTTAGTCTATGGACCAAGGCTTGTTCTTGTCTAAAGAGGGTTCTGTTGGTCCAGTTGGGATTAGATTCAATAATTGCCCACCTTATACTATCTGAGGTATGCTTTTGTTCCATGAAGTGGGTGAGCAACTTGGTGTTGGTCTTACCACGTCGTATAGTGCTTTTGTGCTGACCAATTCTTATCTTGACCTGCCTGGTGGTCATGCCGATGTATCTTTAGCCACAGGGGCATAAAATGGTATAGACCCAATTCTTGTTGTTGCAATTGGTGTGTCTTGTTTGTCGCCAGGGTCTAGCTAGACTGAGGTCGATCTGTTTTGAAGCTGTGGTCTCGGTGCAGGCAGTGCAGGAAACGCAAGGAAAATGACCAACCACAGGTGGTAAGGCCCAGAGAGTGGGTTGCTTTGTGAGTGGTGGCTCAGGATGGTATGGACTAAGTGGTCCCTCAGATTCTGCGTGTGTTTGAATGAAAAAATTGTGGGGGGGGGCCTGGTGTAAATGTGACTGTCCTTGGAATGTCCCAGTGTTTCATTACAACTTTCTGAATTATATTGGAATTTGGCGTAAATTTGGTGACACAGGTAATGGCTTCCGATTTAGGCCTGTCCCTCACTTCTAGGAGGGCAGCTCTCGGGTTATTTCTCGCTCTTTTGTGTGCCTGGCGTATGATGCTGTTAGGGTAGTTATGCCTTCTCAGATTGTCTGTTAGAATCTCTGATGGCTTTTTTAACTCAGTGACGGTGTCACAGTTCCTACGTAGGTGTAGGAATGGTCTGACTGGTAAATTGTTCCTCAGTGCTTTTGGATGGTGGCTGTCATAAATGAGGAGACTGTTTCTGTCTGCGGGCTTCCTGTAGTTGATTGTATATAAGGAACCATTATCCAGAGATATGAGCAAATCTAGGAATGGGATATCGTCCCGTGATCTTGTACTCATGAATTTTAAGAAGGAGTCTAGAGTGTTGATCCATCCGCAGAATGTAATACAATGTTCCTCATCCCCTTTCAAGAAGAGGAGGATGTTGTCGCTATATCGACGCCACAACAAAATGTTCTGTTGGTAGGGGTCCGACTCCCCTGGGATGTGTTTCTCCTTGAAATCTGCCATGTAAAGTCAGGCCATGCTGGGAGCGAAGGTGCTTCCCATGCTGGTGCCCTGTACTTGATGGTATAGTTGTGACTTGAAGGCAAATAAATTTCCTTTAAGTGCTATGGAAGCGCATTTACAAATGAAGTATATCGGTGTCTCATAAGGCCATGGTTCGATGGTCCGCAGGGTTGACTCTAGCATATCCAGGTTTGCATCCTGGGGAATGTTCGTATATAGAGCCTCCACATCTAAAGTGACCCCAAGTGGGACGGGTATGCTCAGACGTGAGTCCCGTGCTCTCCATGCCACTGGAATCAAGCTATCCTGGCTGAAGAGGGGTGAAACCCCGAAACCGGTCCTAGGATGCTTGTTTCCGGTCCAGGGAGGAACTGGCTTGGCAGGTCGGGCTGGACTGTTCCCATGAGGCACAGGGTCAAGACTGATTTGCATATTGCCAGGTCTAAACTGGGGTGGCATGGTGAGCATAAGAATGATGGATTTAACCCAGATCTCTTGACTGGGGGTGAATGTTTTGATTTGTTCTGCATTCCGTCCATCAATTGTGTGTCTTTTGCTTTCTCACCCTAAGTGCGCCAGGTATGCTCAGACGTGAGTCCTGGGCTCACTGTGCCACTGGAATTAAGCTATCCTGGCTGAAGAGGGGTGAAACCCCGAAACTGGTCCTAGGATGTTTGTTTCCGGTCCAGGGAGGACCTGGCTTGGCAGTTCGGGCTGGACTGTTTCTGTGAGGCATAGGGTCAAGACTGATTTGCATATGGCTGGGTTCAACTGGAATGGCATGGTGAGCAAAAAAACGATGGATTTAGGCCCAGATCTCTGTACTGGGGTGAATGCATGACATTGTTCTGCATTCTGTCTATCAACTGTTGTTTTTGCATTTGTTACCCCGAGTGGGACGGGTATGCTCAGACATGAGTCCCGTGCTCTCCATGCCACTGGAATCAAGCTATCCTGGCTGAAGAGGGTTGATACCCCGAAACCGGTCCTAGGATGCTTGTTTCCAGTACAGGGAGGACCTGGCTTGGCAGTTCGGGCTGAACTGATTTGCATATGGCCAGGTCTAAACTGGGGTGACATGGTGAGCAAAACAATGATGGATTTAAACCAGATCTCTTGCCTGGGGGTGAATGTTTTGATTTGTTCTGCATTCTGTCCATCAATTGTGTGTCTTTTGCTTTCTCGCCCTAAGTGCGCCAGGTATGCTCAGACGTGAGTCCTGGGCTCACTGTGCCACTGGAATCAAGCTATCCTGGCTGAAGAGGGGTGAAACCCCGAAACCGGTCCTATGATGCTTGTTTCCGGTCCAGGGAGGACCTGGCTTGGCAGTTCGGGTTGGAATGTTCCCATGAGGCACAGGGTCAAGACTGATTTGCATATGGCCAGGTCTAAACTGGGGTGGCATGGTGAGCAAAAGAATGATGGATTTAACCCAGATCTCTTGACTGGGGGTGAATGTTTTGATTTGTTCTACATTCCGTCTATCAAGTGTGTGTCTTTTGCTTTCTCGCCCTAAGTGCTCCAGGTATGCTCAGACGTGAGTCCTGGGCTCACTGTGCCACTGGAATCAAGCTATCCTGGCTGAAGAGGGGTGAAACCCCGAAACCGGTTCTAGGATTCTTGTTTCCAGTCCAGGGAGGACCTGGCTTGGCAGTTCGGGCTGGACTGATTTGCATATGGCCAGGTCTAAACTGGGGTGGCATGGTAAGCAAAAGAATGATGGATTTAACCCAGATCTCTTGACTGGGGGTGAATGTTTTGATTTGTTCTGCATTCCGTCCATCAATTGTGTGTCTTTTGCTTTCTCGCCCTAAGTGCACCAGGTATGCTCAGACGTGAGTTCTGGGCTCACTGTGCCATTGGAATCAAGCTATCCTGGCTGAAGAGGGGTGAAACCCCGAAACCGGTCCTAGGAAGCTTGTTTCCGGTCCAGGGAGGACCTGGCTTGGCAGTTTGGGGTGGACTGTTCCCATGAGGCACAGGGTCAAGACTTATTTGCATATGGCCAGGTCTAAACTGGGGTGGCATGGTGAGCAAAAGAATGATGGATTTAACCCAGATCTCTTGACTGGGGGTGAATGTTTTGCTTTGTTCTGCATTCCGTCCATCAATTGTGTGTCTTTTGCTTTCTCGCCCTAAGTGCGCCAGGTATGTTCCGACGTGAGTCCTGGGCTCACTGTGCCACTGGAATCAAGCTATCCTGGCTGAAGTGGGGTGAAACCCCAAAACCGGTCCTAGGATGCTTGTTTCCGGTCCAGGGAGGACCTGGCTTTGCAGTTCGGGCTGGACTGTTCCCATGAGGCACAGGGTCAAACCTGATTTGCATACGGCCAGGTCTAAACTGGGGTGGCATGGTGAGCAAAAGAATGATGGATTTAACCCAGATCTCTTGACTGGGGGTGAATGTTTTGATTTGCTCTGCATTCTGTCCATCAATTGTGTGTCTTTTGCTTTCTCGCCCTAAGTGCGCCAGGTATGCTAAGACATGAGTCCTGGGCTCACTGTGCCACTGGAATCAAGCTATCCTGGCTGAAGAGGGGTGAAACCCCGAAACCGGTCCTATGATGCTTGTTTCCGGTCCAGGGAGGACCTGGCTTGGCAGTTCGGGTTGGAATGTTCCCATGAGGCACAGGGTCAAGACTGATTTGCATATGGCCAGGTCTAAACTGGGGTCGCATGGTGAGCAAAAGAATGATGGATTTAACCCAGATCTCTTGACTGGGTGTGAATGTTTTGATTTGTTCTGCATTCCGTCCACAATTGTGTGTCTTTTGCGCTTGGATCAGGGCGGCATTAATGACTGAGTGTACTGACTCGATCGCGCTCTTACTCATGGCAGCATTTTAACCACGCATTTTTCTATCACTTAACAGAAACTCAGCCACTCACCATGAGTGCACCGACGAAACCCGATTTCCTTAATGAGGGATAGGAGTACAGGAGCGCAGTTGCGTGTTTGAAGTTTGTGCGACCCTTTTTTAAAAAACACGGAAAGCACAGGAAGTGTGTGTGTTTGTGTGCAGAAATGTCCACTACGCCTCATTGGCCCTCGTATTATATGGACCTTAGCCATTATAATGATCACTTGATTGCAGTGCACTGCAGGCCCACTTGACCTTGGGCTTGTGTTCCGAAATCCATACCACCATCTACATTTATTATCGATGTTTTAAAGATATGCACTAAACCTCGCCTGGTTTCATTCCGCTGGTACCATTCTCAGCCGGCAATGTGCATGTGGGAACTATAGGGTATCCAGTTACAGATTCAGAGTATAAGCTCCACCCTTTTGCAC
Source organism: Triturus cristatus (assembly GCF_964204655.1). Lineage (NCBI taxonomy): Eukaryota > Metazoa > Chordata > Amphibia > Caudata > Salamandridae > Triturus > Triturus cristatus. Next base: position 25,624,185 of record NC_140593.1, on the reverse strand, counting down.
AGTTGTCAGATTCTCCCTGTGATACTTGTCCTGTCTGTCACTATTATTAATACACCCGGGCATAACACTATAATATGCATATGTCGTGTGCATGCAATAGCGGCACAGCACACCGCATGGAAATGATGATTGCCCTACATGTAAAATGCATTTTTATATCCTTATACATATTTGTGTGTCTCTCTCTATTTTTGTTTCACCAGGATGGCGATAGGTACCTACACTGAGAGTTCCTATCTGCGCAAGGATGCTTACATACCTTAAGAATAAGGTATCACAGGTTCACAGGATTTTCTCCTTCCTGGGACCTGTCTTCTTCTTCTTGTTCACTTCACCAGCTTTCCGGTCCTGACAAAGCACCTATGGATCCCTTAAGGACCAATTAAGAGCGCAAAACATATTGACCCTTTTTTATGTGTGATTTATTCACACTGGCACCTATTCTGAGAGCCGCGGTTAGTCATACATCCGCCCTCTATATTTGTTTTAAGAAGAGCTCCAAGATTCACACCTATTTTAAACTTACCACTCGGACCCCTGAATAAATACAGGTTCTAGGTACCGTTTGGTAATTTTAATTCACCCACTCACTTACCTTCCCAGAACCACACACCCATATGTACAACTGCGGCATCTTCTTAAAAGATCTCAACTAAAGAGTCCTCTCGCGGGGCCTGTTGTGGACTGCAGCACCACCCCCTCTAGGAGCAACGCCCAATGATGAGGCATGACACTTGCAAGGGTGTGTGAGGGCACTATATCCAAAAGGAGGGATTCCCCCACCACTATTTATAAACCCAACCTTCTTTGAGACTGACTACTTGTTACTATTCCCTCTTACCAACCAAAGTTTGGTTGTGACTCTCCAGTAACATCATCAAGACCATGTCAGATGGAGGCTATTTCAGGGTCCTGTGTTTGGCCCATTGCATCAACTTGTTGTTAAAAGATTTTCCTCAAAAAAGAAGACACAGTCAGCAACATATTAACCACCTGCAGAAGAATCTACACTCATTTCAGCACTTCTTTTAAAGCCCAGAACCAGCTGTGGATTATTCAGGTCAATAATAGAGCACCAGTCAAAGTCCTGCAACAGGAATTGCCAACACGTTCAATACTCAACCTTTCACATGTTACAACATCTGTTTGAGCAGAACAAAAAGATCAATGACCATGTAATTCAAAGAGGAGGGGATGCAGTTGGGAAAGCTATGACCATGGATGCGGACAAATGGGGCCTAGTCAAACGCCTGACACAGATGCAACTCCCTTTTGCAGTTTTCACACAGGAAGTTAGCATGGAGGACAGTACGATGGGCCAAGCTATCCCATTGTTGCATCTCCTACACAACCATGTGCTGTAGGTGCCTGGAAGGTTTGAACCCGCAGGTGTGAATGAAAACACAGAAGCACATGCCTTGATTGAGACCTTATTCCTTCAGATGGCTTGTAATACATGGCTGCAACATCACATCATCAGATCCAAAGAGCACATCTGTGCCGCACTACTTGATTCATGGTACAAAAACATTCTGAGTCAAAAAAAGGAGAGGGGGACCAGGAGCTGGTTATGGTCCAATGTCCGTGCTCCACTCATGACAGTTAAATCAATGAGGACATTGTTCCTTGTTGGCGGTGAAACAAAAATGCCGATCACCTGCTCAACATAGGTAGAGATAGAGGAAAGAGTGTAAAAAGAGGGGGGGGGGGGGAAAGTGGAAAGGGGAGGAGGAGAGGGGGGTAGAGGGGGGATGAAAAGAGGCAGAGAGAAATTTCCCCAGTCTCAAGGATCCAATCCTGAAGGGGAGGACTCTATGTAGCCTCTCGTTAGCTCTCACACACCCCGAGGGATGTCTTGCTTCATCATTGGGCTTGTTGTTGCTCCTCGTCGGGCCGGCGCTGCAATGCCCGACGGTCCCCCGAAGGGTCTCTTTATCGGAGGTCTTTTAAAGAGAAAAGCCGTCAGGTGAATGCGGGTATGTGGGCAAAAAAGCAGTAAGGTGGATCCGAGAGGTAAGTGATTGCGTGCGTGCAAGGTGAGTGGAATAAAAATGCCTAGGGGTGTCCAAAAAAGTGAATTTTAATATTATGGAGCCTCTGGCAAACTAAAAAGACCAACAGGTCACGGGGTCACTAATCAGCGCAAGGTGCTAATGTGACTTTAATAAAAGGTCGACATGTTTCACGCCTAGAATGCCCGGACGGGTCAGTGGCGTTTCATCAGGACCGAGGAAGAGTGAAAGGTAGTGCACGGTGAAGACGGGAGTGCCAGAGATTGGAAGGGTAACTCACGTCTTAGAAAAAGGTTAAAAGAGGTACGGGGCTGCGGGGTACAGTGACCTAGTCAGCAAGGACAAGAAGAACGTACCAAACTAGTGTAACCTGTAGGGGAAATAAACGGGAGGGGAAAAGAGGGAAGGGTAGGGATTGGGAAAGAAGGGGGGTAAAGGAAGGAGGGAGGGGTGACAAACACACATGAATGGTTTAGACAGAACTGGTACATATAATCAGTCACAGTTTCACGAGAGAGCACAGCAAGGACCTGTCTGTGACCCCGAATACCATTCGCATAGTGATAGTGAGGTCACCCCGGTGACCATGTCAACAAGAACGTACATAAGTGACGTGTCAGGCGTCCAGCATCAGTGTCAGGCACACTCAGCTAATTCAATGGTAGAGTGTCTCCCATGGGTTGAGGAGCGGTGCAGGGCGGGGACCAAACAGTAATAGAAAATTTTTTTGTATAAATCTCAACATAATTGCTGAAGTCGAAGAGAACGTAAGTGAGGGTGGCAGTAGTAGCGCCAGAATGAGCGGCACGTTAGTTCGTGGACAGAACCCAGACACTGATAATCTATGTACACGATCTTTATGCAGCGGGCGAAAAATACAAACACCCCACACAGCCAGGTAACGGACCCACTAAACTCATGGGGAATGGGTCGGGACAGAACCTGACAGCTCAGACAGCGAGCGAACACTCTGTTTAAGTATCAATAGATAAATATAAAATGTATATGCCAAAAAACATGAAGATATAAAAACACATAAAACTGGTATAACGAAGAGCAAGGTGCCCCCATCCTTACCCTCGTATTTCTGAAAGGGGCTTCATAGGATCCGCCGAGGCTGCCAGCGCCCTATTTGCTGAAGGGACCAAACAGAGCGTGAATAGGTTAAGGGAGGGGACCCTACGTGAGGGTGTGCTGCGCATACATGATAGTCCCTATCGGATCCTGCCTGAGAGTACTTACGGTTGCGTCGGGGGCCGGCTCAGTCAGCACCTACCCTCTGCCAGCGGCTGCCTGGAGATAGTGTTGGTTGCCAGCAGGTTTCAATTTAAGGCGTCGGAAAAGGGGAGTGAACCACTTCCTGCTCGAGGGCCGGGGGATATGTGCGTGCAGTATCTGGCGCATGCGTGGGCGAGTGTGTCCTGGGGTGTGCGCATGCGCAGAGTGAAAAAATGGCAGCAAGCGGAGTGCGCATGCGATATTGATTCCACATAGTGCCCTGCTCGTGGGTGGTTTGCGCAGGTGTGATTCTAAAGGGCTCGTGAGCCCCAGTGGTGCCCCGGGTAGGGCCATAGCTGAATAGAGTGGCGTATACGGATAACCCGGACAGGACGTGTCCTGCAACAAACAATGAGGGGACCACTGGCTCCTCCTCCTGGAAAGCTCCTTAATAGAGAGCCAGAGGGATCATAAAGGTACACAGGTGTAGGGAAAAGTGTCCACCCGGCCACAAGGATGTATACATGCTTGGTTACAGTTCCCCCCAGTGTATCCTATCACTTGCTCCGGTGTATAGAGATGTGCCCACTTTTATTCATTTTTCTGAAGGGGATGTTTTAAATTACAAGAGGTGGATTGTAGAGCAAGCTGGAGAATTGGAAGAAGAACAGCTGGAACTTTAAGTCCCACCTTGCAGTTCTGGGGTGCAGCCTTCATCTTCGAAAGAGGGCAGTCTTGTCTCACTGTACTCAACAACACCATCAACCAGAACAGCAGCAAAAACAACAATAGAATTGCCTGGACCCAACCTCTGCATTTTATTTGTTTCAATTGGCAGGTCTCAAGTCCAGTAGTGATAGCAAAACAGGTTGAGCAAGTGGCAGTACCAATGACCATTCACAGGATGTTACAGGAGTTTGTGGATGATTCAAAAGAGGTCTATGTAGATCACAACTCACTGTTGTATAGGTATGTGAAGATGTGCCAATAGCCATAGCTCAATTAAATATCTGCCTTTTCCTGTGACCGGTGTGTATTCTGAATGTGTTTTCAGTGTAGCTGGTGTGGTTGTTACAGTAGAAAGGGACAGTCTCTTGTCTCAAAATGTGGGGAGATTGACTATGATCAAACTAAACCAAAATGTTATATCACACAATTATACCATTCCTGAAAGAGCAGCACAGGAGGAGGCGGTTGGTTGGTCTAAAATGTAATCAAATGTTTTAGCTAATCAACCTCTGGGTGAACCACCTGAGTTTGAGGACAAACTCTACTTTCCCAAAAATGAAGGTCAGTGCCCCATAGAACTTTTGAAATATTTATATTTAAACTTCTAACTTCGTAAAAAAAAAGATAGTGGAACATTATAATTTTTTTTAACAGATTTATGCTGCACCACCATTTTGTTAGTCACATATATTGCCGGAGTGCATCTGGACCAGTGTGCAATAAAGAAGCCTCCCCAATTCCTTCATGAGAGTGGGGACAATGTCATGAAATAGGCATGCCCCTCGCATGCCTATTGCCTATTCCTTTTTCCATCACTTAGCACTAGATGTTCTGCCCCAGAAAATATTGATTATTTACAAGATTACCCATCAATACCAAATTCCAATGTGTTGCCAGCATTAGACATTAATACCTAATACCTAAAGTACCCTTGATTGGATTGGAAGAGGTAGCGGCAACTATTGCAATGGTGAGTAAGTGATTGTGTGAGTGATAATGAGGATTGATGATTCATGTGATGGTAGCAGATTGTGAGGTAGGGTGTTGAACTGCAACATGGGAACTTGCGGCGGTGCCCCCTCGACCCTAGCACCCTGAAACCCTCCTGGGTGAGTAACCGTGCTATACAAAATCCCCTGATTGGTTGATTGATTTGCAATGTTTGGGGCCTGAGAGATTTGTGATCATTTTTCCATGGGGGAGATTTGTCTTCACAAACTTAGTTAGCACAAATTAATTAACCTGTATTGCCCACCTCTATGATCCCTTTGGCTTTTTCACTGTCTAGGATGGCTGTCCCAGACAACCATTTGATTGACAAGACTGCCAAATTCCATTCTGTTGCTTATATTAAAGGGGAGATAGTGCACCTTCCACCATGTTTGGATTCGAACAGGCAACCATTGCACCAGTAAGTAATCAGAATATCGAGTGACTGTGAGTGATGATTGATGTGAAGGGTCACAGTGAGGGTTGGTGTGTTGAACTGTAATTCAGGAAATTTCTATAGGTGATTATTGATTTGCAATGCTTGGGGCCTGAGCTATGGGTGAACATTTTTTTCCCTGTAGGTAATCGTCCCTTTCACATTTAGCCAGATTTATTTGCAGGATCCTCTGCCTTTTTCTGGTTCTTCAAAGACCAGAACAGTCACTTAAGGTAACAAACAAAACCTATGCAAAATACTGCAACTATGTTTCTTTACTCGTTCTTCAACAGCAGTGCACTACACATCTATCTTGCGTGGGTCATGATGATGACTGGTCTGAAACTGATTTACTCAGAGTGAGGACTTAGTAGGATGAGGGAAAAACTTAGGGACTACCTCATCAATAGCATTAAGCAAGACGTCATTGCTTCAGCTCTAAGATAAACCAAGATTTCAAAGCCTATTACTCAGCTATGTTCGATAGAGAGAGGTGTTTTACGTAATGCTGCTGTGTGTGTGTGGTGTGTGTGTGTGTGTGTGTGTGTATTGAGCTTGTGGGAAAAGTAAAACTCTGAGTCCCCGTCTTGTTTTTTTTGCTCTGCCTCTCAGTCCTCTTGAAACACTGCTTATGAAACTTACCCTTCTTCTTTCCATCTCCTTGACTCTAAAATACACTTCCTCTTTTACAATCCACAGGCCTTCTTCTAGTCTCCTGCATAAATTAAAGGCAAAAGCTGAGCTCAACAACACTCCTGCGGGACAGTCCAGACAAGTGCCAAAGAGAGGACATTCCCAAGGAGAATGCAGATGCACCACATAATTTTGCCATACAGTATAACTTTTCTTTTGACAATCATATTTGGAGAACTGGGTGGGTGGGTTCACTCCCTAACCTCGAAGACACAACATTTAGATATCTGATAACTTAGCTCTCGGGGGAAGAAGGACTGTTTGAACTACATTTATCTATACTCTGTCATACTCATTCCTTTGTTTCCTTCCACAACAGAATGATGTGCTGCTCATTGTCCAAATGAATGTTGTCCTTGTGTAGTGTTTGTTTTTTAGCAAAACTTTTCCCAACTCCCCCTTCCCATCCATTCATCAAATCCCTAACCCTCTTCCCCTGGGGTGTGATTTATTGAGGTGTTGCTCAATTTACACCGTAAATTGATGCCACAATTGGTGGCGCAAACATGTTGAAAGCAACATCAACTTACTTCAAGATCTTCTAAGCAATAGCCCACACTGGCCCCATGAACCCACCCACACACAGCCAATGTGTGCACAAAAGTCTTTTGTTACAAATTGGGAATATGTTCTGAGATTTTTCAGTATTGAATACTTCTGTGTAGTATGATAATTTGAGTTTGTGTGCTCAATTTGCAAGAAATGTCTCTGGCATTTTCATTGGTCAACATATTGGAGCCCTGAAGAAGTCCATGTAGGGCGAAACTCGTTGGCTACTATAACCACTGTGCAATGATGTTTTTGAAATGAAGAAAATGTATAAAGAATATTTGAACTGAGATACTTTAGTCAGATGCAGTGATGTGTGTTGTGAATCATACTTTCAGATGTACCATCAGCATAAATCATTGGTGAACATATGCCAAACTCTCACTGACTGGACATATTGTTTATAATATTGTGAGTGCTGGACCACTATTGATAAATGTTGTTTTGAAAGTTGCTTTCAAAATATAGTAGAGAGGGGTTGTACTCCTGGTTCGGTGCACCACTTATAGACTAATAACTTGACCAACTTATTTGCTTGCTAAGTGCGGTATTGTATTGCCTCGATCCCTCTGTCTATAGCTGTTTCATACCGGGTGAATATTATTTATAATACTAGCTTACTTGTGCCTGCAATTTCATGATAGACAGCAACAACGAATAGCCCAAGATTCTACCCTGAGCCCACAACAATCCAAAAACCCAACAGTAGGGAAATAATAATAATAAAAAATAGGACTTACTGGTAGTGTGTGCCAGCTGACCAGCTACTCCCTACCCTTTCTCCTCCTGAATATCCCTCTTCTTGCCCTTGGGTGCTGATGTAAGAAATGAGGACGATTAAAAAAATAGATCAGTGAATCAGTTAATCTCCACACACTTTTTGTGACAAGCAAACGCAGTCACATTGCACTTCTCTAGAACAGATCGCCTACCGCATTACTTTCAAGCCGAGTGAATATACTTGAGTTGCACATACTGATCCTTAAATGCCTCGTCAAAATGTCCTTAACAAAATCATTTGAAACTAATGCATTGCAGTGAATGTCCTTTAATTCTATACCCATTCCTCAAATCCCTTGATGGACCAACTCAGTCTCCTTTTTTGCAATGCAAAGTTGCATACTGCGCAACGCTGCGAAATAAATAACTTGGAACTGTACGAGCTACATAAACAAAGTCACAGAGCATATGCACTACTCACTGATTCACTATAGTGACAGTAGAACAGCCGACAATATCTGCTTAATTAATCAGCGAATGCCAATGACAAGTATGATTAGGTAGCGCTGAGCACCTGCCTAGCAAAAACTAGAAACTGGATTACACAATAACATACTTCATGCTTGCTTGCACGACTTCCAGCCATGATGGCGCCAATGTAGTGCTGATTGCAAACTGCTCAAGCAGATTGTTTGCTTGAAAAGCAGCTGAGTGTCTTTTTGAGTGCATTTTCTTCTCCAATGTCCGTTGGAGTTGTTATTTTTGTGAGAGAAGCCTTTTTTTAAGCTTTTTCTTTCCAGCAGGAAGGAAGTGCCCCAGAAAGACCAACTTTCTGTTCCTGTTCCTGGCCACAGGCTCCTCCCAGTGCCCCTCCCAGTGCTTCTTTTCCTTTGATGCCCTTAAAATCATTATTTTAGCCATGGTTCTTTCTCGCCTGGACTATGGCAATTGTCTCTATGTGGGAATCCCCGCCTGTGAGCTGCGTCGCCTTCAGACCATTCAGAATCAGGCGGCTCGTCTTATCCATCAACTTCCCAAATTTCATCACTCGTTCCCCCTTCTCAAATCCCTTCACTGGCTTCCTATCCTCCATCGCACCCTCTTTAAAATGGGATGCATAGTTTTTATGGCTCGCGCTCGCACTGCCCCTTTCTTTATCAACTCGATGATCACTCACTATACTCCCAGTCTTACTCTCCGCTCCTCCAGTCAGGCTCTTCTCACTATCCCCCGTTTCCGCAAATCCAGAACAGGCGGTACTAGGTTTTCTGTTCTTGCCCCCCGTTTCTGGAACGATCTTCCTCTCTATATAAGATCTATTGCTACCTACTCATATTTCAGGAAGGCACTCAAGACCCACTTGTTTGCCCAGGCGTTTTCCTCACACTAACCCCTCACGCCCTCCCCTCTGCTCCACGTATCCCATTAGCGCCAGGAAACCGCTTGGTCACAGTGCGCTTTACAAATACTTTCAACTTCAACTTCTTGTCTATCTCCTGGTCACTTTTCAATTGTATTTGGAGCTGAAAGGATCACTCTCCTTGTCTGCTGAGTATATACCATTGGATTTAAGAACTTTGTATTTGAGATTTCGCAAATAAGTTCAAAAACTGTTGCATAAGGGTGGTATTTGTTTTATTGGGGCATGCACCAAGAATTATTTGTACATTTCTTTTGATTTTTAAAACGGATTGTGGTGGGTGGCCTGCAGTTTCAGTAGGGGCCTAGTATGTTTTTTTTAAAACAAATTTTCTTCTTTTGTAAAGGAAAAATGTTACACAGTTTAGTACATGTTTTCAAAGTTTTTTTAATGAATCTGTAAAATTCATTTAGTTTACTATGTGACCTAGTCTGCCAATGGGCCTTTCCACCAGCAGGCCCACTACTAGCATGAAACAACTGTTTCTATGGTGTCTGTTGAATTGAAACATCATTAAGGCCATGGAAGGCATTGGAATATATTACAAAATGTGTAGTTTGGGGAATTTTATGTTTAGTTTTCTGCAAAAAGTGTATAGTTGGACTAATACATTGATGTCATTCGAGGATGAGTTTTGTAAAAAAAAAAAAAAAAATTGCATTGCTGAATGCATGCTGTTGTCGCCCATGGGACCAATTACCATGCCTTCTCTTTTTGTCTTACCAGTGTGTGAATGTGTTTGCCATATTCCACCATTTGTCTTTGTTCCGCATGCCATGTCACCAGGGTCAATTTTTATATAGTCAGTGTCCATGGGTTTGTATGTGTTCTTTGTTTTCCATGCCTCCTACTTGTTGTTTTTTCACCATGTGGCCGGAGGCCATTTTGTGTACCCAGCTAGTTGGCTTTTGCTGTGTGCCTGCAGGTGTTCTTTGATTTCCATTCCTCCTTGCTGGTTGCTGTTGCGACCATGTGTCAGGTGGACATTTTGTGTAGCATTTCAATGTGCTTTTTCCATAGGCCTGCATGTCTTCTTTGTTGTGGTAATACCTACTTACTGATTGTTGTTGTGACCATGTGGTTGGTAGCTTTTTTGTGTAGACTGCCATTGTGCTTTTGAAATAGCCCTGTATGAGTACTTTGCTTTGTATGCCTCCTGCTTGTTGGTGTTTGACCATGTGCCTGATGGCCAATTTATGTAGGAAGCCAGTATGCTTTTTTCTTACGGCCTTCATGTGTTTTCCATACCTCCTGCTTGTTGTTTGACCATGTGTCTGGTGACCATTTTATGTAGTCAGCCAGTGTGCTTTTGAGATAGGCCTGCATGTCTTCTTTGTTGTGGCTATGTCTTCTTGTTGGTTGTTGTGAACATGAGGCTGATGGGCATTTTGTGTAGTCAGCCAGTGTGTCTTTGTCATTCGCCTGCATGTTTTTTTTCTTTTTGTGACCATGCCTTGTTTCTGGTTGCTGTTCACCATGTGGCAGGTGGCAATTTTGTGTAGCCAGCCAATGTGTTTTTGCCATAGGCCTGCATGTCTTCTTTGTCCTCCAAGCCTTCTTGCTCAGCATTGTTCTTGACCATGTGGCACTGGCTGGAAGCTGTACCATACCATAGACTTGCATGAATGGATGATATATACGATTAATAATATGCTTGGGGATTGTTGCAGTATGTATATAAGAATATAAATGATTTAAATGAACAGCGCTTATATTACATGCATTTTATGCATTTATTTATTTTGCACCTCCAGTAGGTTTTCTTCTCATTCTCCTATATAAACATTGGCAATTATAGATTATTTTACATTATCATTTATATATTATCTTTGTTATTATTTTAATTTTCCTTCTTATTCCTTATTTAACTTTTTTATTTCACTTATTTTTAATGTTAGTAATTTTATTATTTACATTTTGAAATGTTATTTTTTTACATTTTTTAATTGTCATTTTTAAAAGAAAATGTAATTACTCTTTTTCTTATTTTTTTTGTTTTATTTGTTTTGCCTCGGTTGATCCATCATCCATCCATCCTTTATAGGCGCACCGCTGTGCAACAGGATTCCGTTTTTTAAGTATATAATTCAATTTCCACATGGGCACCGGGCTGCAGTGCACTTTGGAGTATACATATTAGCATCATTCATATGTGTAATGACAATGATTATTCCATTCCCCTCGGGACCACATTGCCGCCATTGGTGCACACTAACCTCCTTTTTTTTAAAGATTGCTATTCCATTTACCCATTCTGTTCACTGAGTGCTACAGATATCTCCTTTAGAATATATGGACATAAAGGAAAGAGCTCTATTATTCTATATATTGTGTGTTATTCTGATGGGGAATTTTCGTATTGCGGTGTGTTTTGCCTTTAAAGTAGTTATTATTACCTAAGTAACACAGCAACCACACTAACATTGCCTTTGTCTAGCCTAATTCAAAGTACAAACAATGCCAACTTTCACACTAAGGGCCTCATTACGATGTCGGTTGGAAAAGCTCCGAACGTAGTTCGGATTTTCATAACCCGTGTCAGAACCCATATTTCTGACCGATTGGGAAATATTTATGACTGACCGATTACAATAGAAGTTAATGGTTCGGTCTTTCTGACTCGTTTCCAACTGGGATTTGGAGACTCCGAGTCTGTCGGAGCCGAATCGTACAGGTCTATGAACCACGTTTCCGACCGACGCATTATGATGTCAGATTCGGACAGCCTTTCCAAATCGGGCTGTCCGACATGAAACGGCTGTCAGAAACTGACTTTGGGGGCCCATAGCAGCCCCCCCAATTACCCGGAGGCCTCCGGTTGGGGCCCGTGGGAGTACTCATGGACCCAATTTACAACCATGCACAGTGTGGCAGGTTCCATGGGGTGCCTGTGACAGGGTGCAAGGTTTTCTGCAACCACCCCATTTTTCAATGGGAGCCTGTGCTGTCTATGTAAACACAGGGTCCCATTGAAGTCAACGGGGATCCGCCCGAACAATGTTTAGAAAGATCGTAAGCAGTCGTTCAGACTCTCCGATCTGAGTCAGTCAGAACCGATTCTGACAAAGAGTTGATCGGAATGTTTTCTGACCGACATCGTAATGAGGCCCTAAATGTTTTTCTTCCTTGTTTGCTTACAGGTGCACATGAGAAGATGAGAAGTGAAATCAGCCTGCATTACTGCCAAACGGAAGGCCGATGCAGTCACAAGTCAGTTCTCCAATCTCTTCCATTTGTGCAGCGTAGTGCAACTGCCAACTGAGAGCTTTAAGATGACCCCTAAGAAAGATGCTTCCAAGAAAGTGGTCAATGAGAAGAAGGAGCTTCCCACCAGAGGCATGATGTTCCAAGCACGATAAGACCATCCCAGTACCTTTACTACATTTCATTATGGCGCTGGATTTGATCGATCAGGTTTGAGCCGTTCACAAGAAAGACGAAAGCTCTTGAGATAATAATGTAACCATGCAATGTCACGGTGAATAATTTAAATAGCAGCCGATGCATATTTTCCCGCTCTGCACCCGCCAAGAATGGGGATCCCATGTCGATCCATATTTTACCACAAGGTGAGTTACCACACGATATATGGATTTGCAGGTAGAAGGGGCTCGTTATACTAGAAAACTCTGGGTAGCCGTAGTTCATTTTCAGAAATTAATTTGGGTGTGACATGCCCTGGTGCACACCGAAGGGTATCTCATCATGTAATCTGAGCAACTACGAGGGTGGGGACTTATGCTATGATGTCTGTATGAGATTTGTAATACTTTGTAGGAAAACACTAGTGTCCCTATTATCTAATATGACCATTATACAATAATATGGTTCTAAATGTGGGGCATCTTAGACATTCTGTAGTAGCACAAATAATTTCTATATATGGCAGAGCTGTTTTAATATGGTCTTTGCATATGAGAGGATAATCGATCAAACTCCATATTCGGATGTGTTTTTATCTATTTCACTTCCAGAATAGCCTTTTCCTTTACTTGCTTCGAACGGGGAGCACATGTACTGGGAAGAGTGGACCGTTCCATTTTAAACACACCTCTTGAAAATTAGTATTGAGGAAGAGGGACTCTAAACAGGTAAGTACCTGTTACCCTCGTAACAGTAGAAATAGCCAGGGTTTAATCATCCCCTCTGGGCTTTCAACTCACCAACTACCAATATATTATGATGGTTTTGCCACCAATAGCATGCCCATATATGTAGCTAAAGACCATGCAATGATACAGGCCCCCTAATAACCGGATTGTGACCACACAGTTATGAGTCCAACAATTGTGATAGGCTCACTTGTCTTCATCTTCTGGTATGGCATACACTTTTTATTCCTGAACCTACCAAATATAGCGGCATATGACACACAGCAATATCTTTCCATTTCTCATTTGTCCAGTACAGACCGCATACATATGTGTTGTCTATCTTTTTGTGATCCAATAGGTGCCATCAATGCACTAACAGTTAGCCCAGTGGCTTCTAAAGACTTTTTCAAATGCTGCTGATCCACATGGGGGCAGACACTTATGGACAAATTTAGTATTGGGTACAAACACCCGCATATTGTGATTGTACAGAGGCTTTTAAGCACCCCTAAGCCTTTTTTTTAGAACTATGTAAATATGGTTCTCTGAATGCTTTTCTTTATAATCAACAGCACAGCGTGGACACGCGTGTTCTGTCTTACTATATGAAATAGTTTGAGATTTACTGAAAATTTCGCATCCGGACAGTCAATTATCTGCTCTTGAAAAGTACCACTTCCTCATTTAGAAGTTGTGAGTCATATTTTTTTCAACTTTTCTAACTCCCTTTCCTTGTCTGTGAGTATGCTCTAATATCTTTCAGGAAACTATGACACAAGTGAGAGGCTTTTTCTACTGGAATCCTTGACATCACTCTTTTTATTCAGATTGCACGTCAATGTGTAATGTCTATCTGCACAAACTTATCATCTTAGAAGTTCTTCTTTTCACATCTTAGTGGTGGTGTTGGTCACAGTTTAATCGACTATGGTTGAGTTGATTGATCTTTAGCAAACTAATGGAGCCCAATCTGATCATGTAACTTAGCAAAAAAATACAATTTTGTGTATGGGGCAGGTCTTAGTTCAGTTCCCACTTTGAAATTTCAGATACCCCAACCACTCGCCTTTACCTTGTTGTATTGGTGGTCGTTAAGAAGGGGATTTAAAGTGTCAATATCCACTGAAACATGCATTGACCTGTATGTGATATACCCGGCCCACAACACTGTCATTAAAACTATAATACATCTGTCTTTTCAGTGACCATAATAGTGTATGTGACCTTGAGAGGGTGGGGTATGATTTGTTGAACAAATGAGTATATATGTGGATGTGAGACGCTGGTATGAAAGTGTGGTCAATTATAGGGGGCATTTAAGATCTTATGAATGACATAGACAGCATTGTCTAAATTTAAAATAAGCAATTTATATGCTGATTCTTTTCAAAAAATGAAATTGCGTAACATCCGTGTAAAAGAAATGTGGAAAAAAATACAGATACAAAGAAAGTATTTTATCTTTTTTGACAGAAATGACAAAATAATGATTTTTGAATAAAATAAACTTTATATATAAATAAATATTGCTTGTCTACTATGCACTTATTGTGGTTAGCCCCATAGAGCTATTAGTCACCCTTCATAAAAGTAATATAGGTGTAGTGGGAGGCTTTGAAATTGATTTCCAAACCTTTTTTTGTACCACCATGTTGTGTGTCTGCCACCGTACCAGCCTCTGAGGGCAAGCTAAGAGCAGCATCTTCACATCTACAGCAACACACCAACCTAAGCCCAGCACCATGTCTGTCAGTGAGGCAGCCACTGCATTCCTGAACATGTTGACAAGCAGCATCAATGAATTAGATTTGTCAATTTTGCAAAATAGTACCCAATCATTTCAGGAAACAGAACGAAGTGGACCGCAGCCAAAGCCACCAATAGTACATTTTCCTGATGTCGGAGCAGAACAGGGGGTTGAGTTTCCTTCCAAGCAAGAATCTCCTCTTTTAGAATCATTGTCTCCCAGACAACCAGAAAGGAAAAGAAAGGGTATTGCTCTACTATCTTCTCCAAGATTCTTTTCTGATGATGATGATAGGAACATGGAGTGGACCCCAGCAGGGACCCAGAGAAAAGGCAATGGAAAAGAAAAGTTTCTGAAAGACTTTAACTTAGGGATGAGGATGATGGAGAGGATGACGACCGTGAGGCATTCATGGTGGAAGGTGACGCAGAGGAGCATAACACTCCTATTCAACCTGGGATGTGGCATTGGTAGCACCGCCAGATCCCATGTTTGCAAATCCCAAGCCTCAGTAGAAGTATTCATTGCAGTGAGGAAATCAAATTCACAGACACATCCACCTATCTTCAGTTCTTCTTCAGGCATTGGCATTGGCACAGTAAAAAAGTACTTCTTCTCAGTTTGGGTCTTTTTTTACGGTTAGCAAAGAGGTGGAGGTACATTGCAATATGCACCATTTGCCACACAAATGTTTGTTGGGGTAAGCCAGGTTCACATTATGGTACTGGCAGCCACGACCCATATGAAAAAACACCACAAAATCAAGTGGGAGAAGCACCTTAATAAATTGCTGAACTTGGTTGTGGTAGTGAGGAGAGCAGGAGAACATCATGTACAAGTCCAATCTTGGTGGGAGGTGCTGACGAGAAATAAGTGGGTGACATCCTTACACAAAGCAGCCCAGCCCCTACACTGAGTCAGCAGAATTGCCCAACTCAGCAACTTCACAATTGCACAAGACTCAGAAGGAGATAGTTAAACCACAGCATACTGTCAGGATTCATTGGACTGCCCACCGCATTCTGCACTCCAGCAGAAGTGGAGGAACCAATCAGGGTGAACCCCAGGGCGCTAGGTGCATTTCACTCACTTACATCCTACCTAGGAAAACTGCCTGTTGGGTGGGGCCGCCTAGCAGGTTCTCAACACATGCCTCCATACCCACATGACCTCAGCTCATCTCCTCTTTCACTCCCTGTGAACCCTGAGGAAGAAAAGCTAACTTATATTTCTTTAAATTCTATGCTCTGGTATGTGGTGGTGTTTTTCTTATCTTTGTTTCCCAAACCACCCCAGAATTTGACTCAGCAACCTCCATGACACAGCAGACTCCTTGACTCAGCAACCTCCTTGACTCAGCAACCTCCGAGACTCAACAAAACCTCCTTGACTCAGCAACCTCCATGACTCAGCACCTCCATGACTCAGCAGCCTACATGACTCATCAGCCTGGCGAAAGGTATTTAACCCTCACCCAGGCTCGTCTTCAGTGCTTCGTATTGAGTTTCCTGTCGAAGATCCTGAAGGGTGACGGCTCTTTTCTGCAGGTGCTGGTCGGACGAGTCTTGTTCCATCCTTGCTGCTGCCACTCGCAGAAAAGTCTAAATCCTTTTTGGGTTCCGTTTCACACTTGTGCTCAGTGGAACTCCATTGTTTTGCCTCCCACCTCATTTCTGGTTATCAGGGAGATCATGGATAACTGCGCATGAAACTCTTCGCAGTCAGAGACTTCCTGACTTTGTTTACTATATCACAGTTCCCATGTTCCTGCTCTTCTTATTTTTAAGGGTGGGCGTCAAATTCCGTTCCGCTCGCGGAATTTGCGATAATTTTGACAATTTTGCATTCTGTGGAGAGCATGAAAATGCCAAAATTTCCGCTATTTGCAGCGTTGCAGAGATATTTTTCATGTTCGTGCTTTGAAAATGCATTCTCATGCGCGCGATCGCCTTACCGGGATCCCTGCGTTCACCGACGAGTTTTCCAATCTGTTTGCGTGCTCCACGAGATGTTGATAGCCGGTCGCGCTATCCCGTGAGAGTTCACGATCTCGATCACGTCATTCTCCTCGCCATCAGACACCGCGAGAGTCTGAGATCGTGAACACATCATTTTCCACAGCGAGAGAGAGCGTGAGGTCGCAAACATGCCAATCTCCACCGAGACAAAGAGCATGAGTTCGCGAACACGTCATTTTGGACGCACCATCGACATTCGGCGGAAGTGTGGTGAAGGCCGCAATCGCGAACACGCCAAATTTTCGATTTGGAGAAGAATATTAACTCTAGCTGCATAAAACCTTCTCTAAATTATGATTTGGATGGAAAAAAACTCCTCTGATTGATATTTGGCTGTCCTTTATTGTGCAAGGAGTCCTTTTTAAAAAAACTACTTTTGGGGGGAGGGGGAGGAAGTGCCACAGAGTCTCCAACTTCCTGTTCCTGTCCATCAGGCTCCTCCCAGTGCTTTGTCCATCTCCTGTTCATTCTGCCTTTGGATTTCAGCTGGAAGGATCACTCTTTGTGTCTGCTGCATCATTATCATTGGATTTGAGGACGTTTGAATTTGATATTTTACAAGTAAGTTGGTGATGTGTCTGTTTGATTGGGGGCATTGCAGTTGCTGCAACTACAATTTTGTTTTTTAGGGGGTATTTCTGTTTTTGGTAGTGGATTAAAGAAATACCTTTGTTGTGTGTGCCTGGTGTGTTGGTGTGCACCTCGCAGACCTTGTTTTGCCCTGTGGATTTTTGTTTTTGCATTTTATTGCATTCAAAAGGCACAGCAGTGTGGTTTAGCATGCATCTTTTGCCTGGCTTCTTTTTAGGCCTTTTGGCAGTTCATTGTTTCCCAGGCCTCCAGCTTGTTGCTTGTGATTTGCAAGTGTCCATGTGGCTGGGGGCCTTTTCTGGTGGGAGTTATTAGTGTGCTGCTTTTGCCATATATAGGCCTACATGGTATTCCTTTGTGGCATAGGTTTCTTGTTGTGGGCATGGCCATGAGGCTGGCGGCCATCTTGAAGACAGGCAGTGTGTTTTTTGCAACAGGCCTGCATTGTCTGTCTTCTGTTTCCTGTAGTTGGGTGGGCCTGGCCATGTGGCTGGCGGCCATTTTGAAGCCTAGGCCTGCAAGGTTGTGTGGCCTTGTCTGCCCACGGGCCTGCCTTTATCCAGTAGGCTCAGAGTAGGTAGCCACAGGTGCATTAAACAAGAAATGCCTTTGTTGTGTGTGCCTGGTGAGCTGGTGTGCACCCTGCAGACCTTGTTTTGCCCTGTGGAGTTTCGTTTTTGCATTTTATTGCATTAAAAAGGCACAGCAGTGTGGTTTAGCATGCATCTTTTGCCTGGCTTCTTTTATAGGCCTTTTGGCTGTTCATTGTTTCCCAGGCCTCCTTCTTGTTACTTGTGAGTGTCCATGTGGCTGGTGGCCTTGTCTGGTGGGAGTTAATATCGGCCTGCATGATTTTCCTATTGGCTTACTACTTCCATCCATCCCCTTTGCCAGCAGCAGCTCCCTTCCATTACATTTGTATTTTTGTGGTTGTTCTTATTCTTTCCTATCCTTCCTGAGAGTGTAGTGTGAGTAGAATGTACACAGTAAGTAGTATACCACAGCCCTTGTTGCCAAAGTTTCACAAATGGCTACACTATATCTTCTATTTTTTTGTTTGTACTAGTAGTAATTGAACCACAACAACAAATGCAACTTTTCACTGATGTTCTTCCCCTGGCTTATGTGCTTTTAGGTGTACAAAAAGACAGAGGAGGAGGTAACTATAAACATCATCCGTTGTACTGCCAGACAGTAATACTACTGCGTACCACATCACGTCCAACTGTGACCACAGACATCTCTGCAACTTGTGCACCTGCGTCCTGTCTGACCTCTGAAGAATATGGGCCCAAAGAAAGGTACCAGGTCCTCCAGTACCAAGAAAGTTGCCGGTGAGAAGAAGGAACAGAAAAATCAAAAGACACTAACCACGACTGGTGTGCCGGCAAATGTGTTTTTTGGGACCAAAATACACACGCCTGCAGCAGCGATGTCTGGCGGGAACGAAGCTGGGAGCAGCACATCCGCACCAGCGGGCCAACCCCACCAACCTAGGCCCAAGCCCATGAGTGTCGCAGAGGTAGCCATGTAACGAGCAGCGAAGTTGAAATGTCATTATCGCAAAGTAGTACACAATCAACGCAGGCGGAAACACATCAGATAAATCTTCAGCAGCAGGCGCAGCCGCAAGAACAGCAGCAGCAGGTGCAGCCCCAAGAACAGCAGCAGCAGGCGCAGCTTCAAGAACAGCAGCAGCCGCAAGAAAAGCAGCAGCCACAAGAACAGCCACAACAGCCCACAATAGTAGTTGTTCCTCCTGAAGTAGGGGCATATCAGGAAATCGAGCTTCCTGCAGACAAGAGGGGCAAGCTACTGTTTTAGAAGATCCATTGTCTTCCAGACCCCCAGCAGGGAAAAGGAGGGTTATTCCATCATCTTCTTCTTCAAGCCCCGCTAATGATGATCTTGATGCCACTTGGAAGCAACCAGCTCAGTCTGAGAGTCATGCACACCACAAGACAAGGCTAGTGAAAAGGAAGGTTCCAGAAAGCCTTAGAGTTATGGAGGTAGATGTACAAGAGGGGGATGATGATGATGATGAGCCAGTCATCACGGACATCACTCCCGGCCCAAAGGATATGGAGACCAACATTATTACCCTATCCAAAATGGCTGCAAGGGATGTAGCACGGATACCACCAACAAAGGTAACAACACCACGACCTCTAGTTCCATATTTTCATTTGCAAAGGAAAAGCAGGGACCAACATCCAGCTCAGCCACCACCTCAGTAGGTAGTGGTAGAAGTCACAGTGTAGCTGCACAGAGTCACATTCCAAGCACACCCTCCAGTTCATCTGGTATTGAAAGTGTCACATCCAGCAGCACCAGAAAGTTCTCCTCCCAGTTTGGGACTTCTTTTCGGTTAGCAGTAAGGAAGAGAACATTGCTATATACTCAATTTGTCGACATGCTGTTAGGCGGGGTAAGCTTGGTACAAACTATGGTACCGGAGGCCAAACAAGTCATCTCAAAATACACCACACTATCATGTGGGAGGCTCACCTACTTTGCTTAGAACAAAATAAACTCAACCCATTGTTGTTGGGCATGAAGAATCAGGGGATGATATTATCGCGGTGGAAGGTGATCAAGAGAGAGACATTTCTAGCCCTGTCCCCAGTAGTGTAGTGGTACCGCCCACATCCTCAGCAACATATCAGTGGCACCGCAGTATGAGTCAGAGTCAGGCTGAGACACCAATGCAACTGAGTAGTACTGCAACAAAGTGCGTTGTTGAGCCTACCTGGGTTAAAGAAAACAACTGCACCACAAAGGAAAATAATCCAGCCTACTATTGGGAGCAAGCTAAGGTTGGAGGGGCAGTACGAACGCAACCACCCAACGGCATGGTTGTACAATGCGAAGCTGGCTAAAATGTTAATGCTGGACCTTCTCCCTTTTTCATTTTCATCATGAAGTGCTGGAATTGGTTGGACAAGCTTTGCAGAAGAGTGCAGTTCACAATATCCTAATGACAATAGACATGTGGACCAGTTGCCAAGCCACTGATTACATGTGCATCACTGCACACTGGGTCTCTTTGTGGGGGTTAGAGATAAGCTATCTGAAGTAGGTGCTGTTGACGCAGCTGAGATTTTTAAAGCTACTCAGAAACATGCAACTGTATCCATGTTCGCCATGGAGAAATCTCATACTGCTGTAAACATATTGGAAGAGTGTCACAGCAAGGTTTTGGAATTTCTGCACCCAAGAGGGCTTCAGATTGGTTTTATTTCCACAGATAATGGCAGTAATGTACTAAAGGCCATTGAGCTTGGTTCCTATTTCAGGGTTCCGTGTTTGGTGCACTGCATTAACATTACAGTTCAAGACTTTCTGAAAAAAGAAGCCATAGTCAGCAACTCACTGACCACCTGCAGAAGAATATGCACTCATTTCAGCCATTCTTATAAAGCTCGGAAGCAGCTGAGGATCATTCAATGTGACTATAGAATGCCAGCCAAAGCACTCGTCTGTTTGAGAAGTACAGGCCAATCGATGAATATGTCATGCGAAGAGGGGATGCTACTGTGAAAGGCATGACCCTTCATATGGACCAATGGTGCCTAGTTAAATGCCTGACTGAGATGCTTCTTCCTTTCGAGGTCTTCACACATGAAGTCAGCAAGGAGGACTGTACTATGCGCCAAGCTTTTTTCATTGTTGCAAATGCTAGAGCATCAGCTGAAGGAGGTGCCTGAAGCACACAAAGATGTAGAGGAAAAAAAAGAAGCATATGAGTTGGTGGAGAGCTTAGCCCGTCGCTTAGCTGACAATACAAGGGTGCAAAATAGGATTTTGTCACAAAAACATTACATTTGTGCCACAATTCTGGATCCACGGACAAAATGGGCACTGAAGAGATTAATTACTTTTTCAGAAATGGATTTTGCCCGCTACCAAACTTGGATAGCTGAGTCAGCGAGTAAGTTGGAAAATGAACGGCTGCTAATTAAAAGCCCGCTAGATAATCCCACAACAAGTACTGCAGCAGGGCATCCAGTGTCAAGTTCAACTTTGGAGCCTGAGGGCAGTGCGTTTGGCTCAGAACACTCACCAACACTATTGACAACAGCAAGAACTGGATCTTCAGGCCCAGTAAAATCGTTACAGGATTGGTATTTACAGCAAGGCATTGGTAAGTCCAGTGCTGATGCAACGAGAAAAGAGCCCGAAAGAAGTTTTGCACCCCTGAAAATTGAGCGGATGGTCCAGGCCTTTCTGGATGACCCAACAGAGGTGTACATTGATCAAAACCCATTGAGGTATTGGTATGGGAAAAGGGCCCAATGGACAGTGCTCAGAAGGCTGGTGATAAGCTATCTGGCTTGCCCTGTCGCAATTATCTCTTCTGAACGTGTTTTCAGTGCTGCAGGTTCCATTGTAACACTGAGAAGGACCAGTCTGTCGCCCAAAAACGTGGAGAGGTTAACCATGATCAAAATGAATCAGCACTTTATACCACCGAATTACACAATATATGAATCAAGGGATGAAGATGAGGACGGCGGCTCAGGTGACAAAGGTGGTGTGTTAGATGATGATTACCTACTTCTGGTTGAACCCCCAGAGTTTGAGGACGAACTACACTTCCCTGACAAATAGGATTGCACTACCAGTTCTTACTGTCTTCCTCCCTTATTTTCTTTAATTTGTGTATCTGTCTTTCTGGTTAGAAACTTTGAATCACAACAAATCCATCACCACCGTATTCTAATTGTTTTATTGCCAAATACAAGTTTCGGCTGGCTGCATATCACAGTACACTCCTCCGAATCTTGCTCCTCCATCCTCCTGAATCCCCCTAAATCCATTGCCCTCAAGAAGACAGATGATGATTGGATGATGCTAAATAGAAGAACAAAGAAAATATTTCCTAGTCCCTCCAAAAGAAGTGGAACATGATTGATGATGACTACTATAGCTATCCTCCTTTCTGATCCGAGAGAGACTGCCCATTAACTGAAGATGAGGAGGAACAGGTAATGAATGATGCCATGCATTGGACGCTGACTGAGTGATTTTTTTGTTGTTTGTTGTGCATGAAATTTGTACTTCTACTGCAGGCCGATACATTGCATATGAATATAGGAAGGGGACTCACTCAGTACACGCAGACTGAGTTGAACAACACCATCATGATGACCACAGTGACATAGTATCTTCACAGTCACTCAGTACACGGACCGGAGATGAATGATGGACTTAAATGTCTGTGTAGCGCTGGAGTCAAGTGTAGCGGTGGTATGACTGCGGTGCATTGATTTAGTTACTTAAATTGTAAAATGCTATGTTGCTGGATATGTGCTTTGTCCAACTCTTTCAAAAAATGTACGCTAAATGGAGGATGTGCAAAGGGTGCCGTCACCGTGGGCCTGCTCTGTCCTGTTGGTGTTGTAGGTTAATGTTGGAAACAGACTAGCGTAGAGATGATGCATCCATGCCGCCTCGGAAAGTGTTCTTGTTGCACTACACCATAACTTGTGAATTTTTTTCAACTTTGTTTCTCAACACCCCTTTTGTTTTTGCATCTACAATTACAGGCCGGGCCTTACCCTGTGCTATACTTGGGAAAACAAAGCACACTTACCTTACCAATGAATCTACATCTGCCAGGCAGGCAGTGGCATCACCCAAGATTGATGGACGGAGCATCCATGGAAGGGAATACCAAGAGGAATGCTGAGATTCAACTCCCCATTTGACCAGGATAACACAGTAACAGTATCAACTTTCATCATCTTTTAAATAATTTGATTAATTTTTTTTGTCTACATCATTACAACCGTGTGTTCTTGTTGTTATTACTATTATTATCATTAGGTTTACTCTCTGTCTATAATTCATTCCTACCGATATTTTTAACTTTTCTTTGCTATCTGTAAAAGTAAGCCCGGTAATACTGAACACAAACTGTATGTAATCCGGGTCTCCTTATCATCATCATGCTTGCATTTCCTTTTTCTCCCTTCACATATTGATATGGATATGGTAGTCTACAAAGATTCTGTCGTTTGATGTTTGTCCATGCTTACTGTTTTTCTTTCTCAAACCTTTCCCGAAACCCCCCTTCCCAACCATTCAACAAACCCTAACCCTCTTCCCCCAGGCTGTATGACTTTTTGAGGTATGACTATATTAAATGCACACCAATAATTTATCACATGCTTGCTGGGGCGGATGTGGCAAAAGCAACAGTACTTCAATTTCAATGCAGGGCGGGGATCTTTTTCTGCTTGCCCACCCATGAGCAGTATATTTGTGAGGTAATTTTTTTACCAAAGGAACCTAATACATCAGCATTATTTCCCGGCATTGATTGGATTAATTGATTTCATTTGTTGTCAACCTCCTACACAGCACTAACAGTTACGCTTGTGTCCAGTGTACTGTAGGCCTAGTCAAGTGACTCGACACCACTAGAGTTTATAACTCTGTGTACTACTAGGCTATCCCCACCACCAATATGTATTTTGGCATATTATTGTTTGGCAGTAAGTTCTGCACTGTACTGCATTCTACTACTTCTCGAAGAGTCTCTCTCAGGCTACTGACTGTCTCATTTTGATTTTTTGCAAATGCTGCTGCCAGTGTCTACTACTACTACTACCACCACAACCATGGCATGTTAGGAAAGAAAACCATCATCACCATGCAGCCATCGCTGTGCCTAAGTTAAACATCAAGCAAAGGTAAGAGAAGTTTGGGGGAGGCATAATTAATAATGGACATGTTTTCATTAATTCAATTTCACACACCCCTTTGAGTCCAGTTGCAGAGTGCCTAGAGTAGAAGAGACTGACAGTACTAGTAGGACAAGTCAGTCAGTGAGGGGTGCCGCATCTATCTGTTTCTGTCTTACAAAGTCATCCAATTATTAAAATCAAACACTGGCTGTGGGCGGCCCTGCACCAGCAAGGAAAGAAGGATACAGTGTGTTGTAAAACAGTAACCCCACGCAGAAAACATTAACAACATTGTATGTAAAGTAGAAATATATCATTTAATACCCTAACAAAAATAAACTAAGTAAAAAAAATCCCACACCTGACCCACCCCTCTCCCTAACCCCAACCAATGTCCGTTAAGCAAATGTCCAATTGTTCAAAAGAGAAAACCCAACGCCTGATTCCCACCCACCCCAAGAATAATAAAAAAAGGGGCAATAAAGAGGGTCTAAGTTCGGCGGGCTTGACTCAGGAGGACACGAACTTGCTCCTCCAGGCGGGCAGCACGGTACTTCAATGCTCGGCAGTTGCATCCACAGGGGGGGCAGAACTGATGGAGGGGCGGTGGCGGATGGCTGCCAGACGGTGGTGCCGTACCACTGGAGGGCGGTGGCTGGGGCCCGGGGCATTTGAGGAGGCTGCAGCTGCTGCCACCTCCTCCTCCTCCTCTTCCAGAACCACCAGTTTCCGGCGCCGGGCCATGGATGCCAACTCCTTCCGGTCAGGTTTCCCCTTGGAAGGAGTAGCTATATATGAAGAAGAAAAAACAAGACTATTGTAAAATATACTCTTAGCAAAGCAGTAAGACAAATTATTTCTACACATAGTGTCACGGTAGCACTAGCAAGCACAGTACATATCATTTCTGGTATGAATCTATCCTCCCACTTTCTTAGACTTTAACATGTGTGGGAGTTTCAGGCACTCAACCAACCATGCATCTGATTCCTATCAGCCACCTATGCATGCTGCATGCATCCCACGAATCCTTCTCTGCAAGTCATAAATATAAATCTCGCCCGTCCTTCTTCCTTCCACTTTTCTTATCCCTTTTCGTTCAACCCATCCATCAAGGTCATCTGATCTGACTTTTAGTCTTCTCCATAAAACTTTCACAGCTGAGTTGAAATCAGATAGAAGAGGCCATTGGTTACTCAACACTCCCGCCACTAATGCTTTTACTAATGCTAAGTAAAGGGTGTCTTCAACCGTTCACAACAACTTCTTACTTAGTAAGTCAACTGTACAGTACTATACAGTACACACTTGCAGTGAGTGTAATGTCAATAAGTAAGGATTAGGAATCTAACTTACCACCGCCCGCCACTGCTGCTGGCTCACCCCCTGCAGCTCCTCCTGCAACTCTCGCATCCTCCTCTCCTCCGTCAGCAGCCGCGTCGCCTTCTCCGCTGGCCGAGGCACTGGTGGTTGGTAGTGCTCCTTGAAAAATCATTACACATTTTTTAGGTGTGATATCCACCTCCCCCTATTTTTCACTAGCAAGATTGAAAAATGAGTTAATAGTAATACATACATATACAACATACATCACTAGAACAATTCAGGTAGAAGTAGAGTAGACACTAGTAGTTATGTGGTCCCTAGGGTCATTCTAGTCTTTGCTTAGTTAGCCGGAGCCATGCGTGTCGTTACCTCGCAGCTTGTTGTATAAAGAGTGATGCCTTTGAGCCCACATGAGCTCATACTGCTACTGTCTAAGCGCTGCGTACAAGGTCAAACAAAACAAGCCACTTTGTTATGGAGTTCTGGTGTTAGTCCATATTGCTTATCCAAAATGCTAAACTTTTTGCCACAACTGAGAAATACTTGCAATATACTAACGTGCACCATTTTTCTCCTAACAGACGGAAGATTCCCTTATACGAACCAGAGCTTTTCAAAGCTTATGATGTAACCAGTACTAACTTCTTCTAAGGTAAGGGGTCCACAGAATTTGCTCAGAGATCTTTATTTATAATTTTATATAAACTATATTCCTATTCCTACAAAGGGGATGGTGGTGATTCCACCACTGTTCAGTTATCAATCATGATTTTGCATTTCTTTTTCTTCCTTCTATGGACTTGTAGTTGTTGTAAGTGTAACTAAGTGTAACAATGTTTATAGTTTTAATCTTATGCATTTTGCTGTTGGTGCTGCATTATAGAACAACGTACAGAGCTTGTCAGTTGCAAATACATTTTTTTAACTGACATAGACTCGGTGGTATTTGGTGTGGATGGACTCACACGAGTGAGCGAGCCAAAGGAAGGGTGTGCAAACTGTGCATTTGAATTGCAGGGAGTGTTATGTTCTGGGTTGTCTACTCATTGGGTGTGTATCCCTAGCCATCTGACCTTCCGTAGGGCCCTGAAGACGTGGCTCTTCCCCTTCCCACCATCTAACTCTCTTTGACCTGCTCCGGCTCTCGCTCCTGGGTTCTCGCTGCTGCGCTGGGACGCCTCGTTGCTGTGGCAGCCATGCACATTATACATTTAATAATAATAATAATAATAATAATTGGGTGTGTTGGGGGGTTTGGAGAGCAAATAGTAATGAAACACTATTATAACTAGTCGGGCAGGAGATTGTGGTGGTTTGAGTGTGAGGAAGGTCCAACCTCCCATCACCAACATCCTATTTTCTTGTGCAAAGTTCTGTATGTGGAAAATCCCTACAACAGTAGTAGTATGTCCTATAGTAAAATCTGGTTGGGCATTTTGTTGGTGGGAATTGTCGAAAAACATCAAGATTAATAAAGCCTCAAAGATTAAGAAGAATAGAAGGAGTACAAGAGGACAACCCAAAGGACTGGTCTCAATGGCTAGAGCTACTGGTGAATCTGAGTTTTATTTAAAACCTTTTAAATAAAGAGTGGCCAACTGAGCATGCTTAGCTACAGACAGACTAATAGTAGGAGTACAGAGAGTTATTGCAGAGGCAGTTAGAGGCAGGGATAACAAGAATTTAGAAACAGATAGTCTAGATCGAAGGGTAATTGTTGGTAAAGTATAGCATTAGGAAACGTAAACAATAGACCGGGAAAAAAATATGGTGCAGTAAAAGTTAGTGAATAAGAATTATTACTATTAAAAAAAGTAAGACTTACTGAGGCCAGCAGAAGAGCCCTCGTTCTGGTCCTCCTGTCCGACTGGAACTGCTCCAGCCGACTCTGCCCCCGTCTTCTTGCCTCTGGGTGCTGATCATGACAGATATAAGAAAGAAAGAGTCAAACATTGATGATTGGTGTGAAACAAATAACATATTTATATAAGACTGTCAAAAAAACATTTGTGTAAACAACAATTGCAATACAATTGACCTATCTAATCTGGTTGGACTGACTAGGTATTATTTATATACACTAATCCAGTGTTCCATTCTGATTCCAGAATACTAACTAAGCCTAAGTAGTACGTACCACCTGACCTAGCCCACCTATTCCAGGAGTGCCAATTGTACATTAAGTAAGCATTTCCACTTCTTTTAGTCCTCAAAAATGCATAAATGGAGGACATATGCCTGCATTTTTGCATACACAAAATTGTTGGTCGGTTGATGCAGATGTTCTGCTAGTGCTAAGCCTATTACCACTCACTGAACAAACTACAAAAGGTTCTACTAAGGACTGGGGTAAGCACTAGCAGCACTCAGCAGCACGTGACGTAACAGAGGGGGCGTCACGCGTTGCAGACCACTAAAAAATTACAAACTTATAATAAGTAACTAAACCTAAGTATCAATCCACCCCTATCTCTTAGTGACAGGACAAAAGAAGGACTAGAGTCACTCTAGCATTACCTAACTTAAGTTTTCTAAAATATACTTTTACATAATCACGCAAAACTAGCGCAAACGCAAAGTTGCAAATAACAAGATTAGTAGCGCAGAGCACCTGTGTCATAACAATCACAGAAGACTTTTAAACGTAAATTACCTGTAATGTAAGCAGCAGCATTCTAGCTGGTTGGAAAAAAAATATATTCTCAATATATAACACAGAGCAGAAGAACAGACACAAAGTAGTAATAATTAAATAGCTACTCACAAAGACCCGGGACCTCCACTCCTAGCAGGTCCAGCAGGTCCTGCTCCCGGTCCAGGATATCGGACTACCGTTGCATCAGCTGGTTCTGGCTGCGCCGGACACCAGAGCAGCGAAACACTGCCTGGCGCACCTTTCCCCACCGCTGCCAACGCTCCCGGAGCCTGTACTCGGACCCAGGCCTGCTGCCAGGGTTAAGGGGAAGTGGCGCTGCACAAAAAAAAAACAGTGCAGTCAACTCCACCTCCCCAAATAAGGCCCGTGCCTGCACCCCTTAAGGCGGTTGCGGCTCAGACTGCGATACGCCCTGTGCCCTGTGGCCCTTTGCCATGGTTCTGGGGTAGGCGGGGGGTGGAAAAGAAAAGGTAAAAATTAAAAAAGTAAGTAAAAGAAATGAAAAAGCAGGTAATAGAAAAAGAGTAAAAAAGTAGTTAAATAACACACAAAAAGTAGACAAAAACAAAAAATATGGAATCGGGAAAATAGAGAGAAAATAGAGAGAGAGATAATAAATAAAAAAGTTCAAAAAAAAGTTTTCAGAAACAAAGGATTGTAAAGATAGAGGGAGGATTGAAAAGCAGGCCCCAGAACCATAGCATAGAGTGAAAAACAAGATGCCCGCGCCCATTTGGACCTCATGGGCAAATTTACGAGATATTTACACCCTGAGCATGCAAAAAGCGTCGTGAACACGCAATACGTGTTCCCGAACAGGAAATACCTATCGCGAACGGGCCAAAGCATGCATTGCGCAACCCGGACAAGGAAATAGCATCACGCTGGACAAGTGAAAACAAGATGGCTGCGCAGATTAGTGACCGCATGGGCAAGTTGGCGACACATTTCCAACGTGATCACGCAAAAAACATCGCGAACAGGCAGGACAAAAACGTCCACGTCTTTGCGATATTTCCACGTGTTCACAGAGATTTTTAGCATTTTTGCGAAGATTTGCGTAACGCGATTACGCAATTTCCGCCCACCCTTACTTATTTTACGCACTTTGCCTGGATTTTGGTCATTTCTTCCTTATATCATTTATGTACTTTCATGCATAGGTCTTGCTGATAGAAGTGTATTTTATTATTGCAGTGTTTATAGGTACCCTGTCACGTCTCTATTTTTCTTGCTGAAAGAAGGTCTTGGTAATGCTCCCAAGCCTTGGACATATTTCAGCTGAAGGCTGCAGATTATGTCTTATCTCATTGAAATAAGAATGTATGGTGTGCTTATGTGTAATCTTCGTTGGCACAATATTGTGTGAGTGTATATTTATCTTTGGCACAATATTGTGTGTGTATTTATTTTTGCCACCATATGGTGTGAGTGCAGTTCTGATTCATTCTAAGCATTCTAAAAGACCTCTTTTTTCGTGACCCATTGCAGAGGTTTATGCATGATTTATGTTATTGATTATTTGTGTTCTTTTTGATGTCTTTTAACTGCTGTAGCAGGAGCTGGTCTCCATACTCATTCCTAGCTTTAGAACATAAGTCCCAGATTGTTCTGTGACCCAAAGTTTGCTTCTCCACCGGCATGAACGCGCACCAGTTGTATCTTTTCTTCTTTTAGCTTTTAATTTTAACTATTTATTTTAGTTTATTCTTTGTTCCCAAACCACCTTCCCTTGAGATTATCGGATGAGCACTGGTGTCTCTGGTTGAGTGTTCATCAGATGGTTTCTGGGGATCGTTGGGGTCCAGCTGCCTCTGCGTGTCCAGCAGAGAGAAGAACATGTTCCAACGTCTGTCAGTTGCCCCAGAAAAGAAGAAAATACAGGCTAGTATTATGGTCATGTCACCTATGAGTGCAATCACCCAATCACACGTTTGCATAATGGGAAGCTGGAAAAACTGTTAGTGCTGGACCTCTTCCATCTGCCCAAAATGAGAAGTCCCAAGATGGACCTATTTTGCCAGAGTTGCTGCTCCAGTGCTGCATCACAATCTGCTGCAGTTGGTTTGACAAGCTTTGCAGCAAAGTGTTGTTCATACTATCCATGTGATGACAGACATGTGGAACAGTTATCAGGGACTGATTACATGTGTATCACTGCACACTGGATCTCTTTTGTGGGGGTAGAGCAAAAGATATCTACAGGTTTGGGACCTTAAGAATGTTTTAAGAGAGTTTGACATCATGCAACATTGGCCTTGTTCGCCATGGAGAAATCATGTAGAACCATAAACATCTTGAATGAATATAACAGCAAGGTGTATGAATGGCTGTGACTCAGAGGTCATAGAATTGGATTTGCTGTCACAGACAATGGCAGTAACATAGTCAAGTTCATGGCAAATGGGCTCTATTTTAGGGTCCTGTGTTTGGCCCATTGCATCAACCTGATGGTTCAAGAATTTATAAAACAAAGACATAGTAAGTAACATACCGAACAAATGCAGACAAATCTACACTCATTTCACGCATTCTTTTAAAGAAGTGGCGGATTATTCAGCATGATAATAGTGCAACAGTGAAAGACCTGATATGGGAGGTGCCAGCATGTTGAAACTCGACCTATTACTTGTTGCAATGTTTGAGCAGTATACACAGATAAATGACTATGTCACTCAAAGCAGAGGGGATGCAGTTGGGAAAGCTATGGCCGTGGATGTGGAAAAATGGGGCATAGTCAAATGCCTGACACAGATGCTACTCCCTTTTGAGGTTTTCAAGTGGGAAGTTACCAAGGGGGACAGGGCAATGGGCTAAGCTATCCGGTAGTTGCATCTGCTGCAAGACCAGGTAAATAAGGTGTCTGAAAGGATTGCCCCAGAGGTGTGAACGAAAACAAAGAAGCGCATGCCTTGGTTGAGAGACTAATTCTTTGCTATGCTTGAAATACAATGCTGCAACAGGACATCTTCTATTCCAAACAGTACATCTGTGCCACTACTTGATCCATGGTACTAAAAAAGTCTGCCCACTTCCATTCCTTTATCTGAAGGGGGTGTTTCTAAATACAAGAGGTGGATTGTTGAGCATGCCAGAGACCTGGAAGAAGAACTTAGAGTCCCATCCCACAGTTTTTGAGTGCCTCCTTTAACTTCCAGAGAGGGCAGTCTTGTCTCACAGCAGCTAACAACAGCATCAGCCAGAATACCGGCGACAATAGAAACAAAAGGACTGGACCTAGCCTCTGTATTGTATTGGTTTAAATCAGCAGGGCATAAGTCAAGTGCAGAGGCGATGACAAAAAAGTTTGAGTAAGTCAGAGCACCAATTACCATCCACAGGATGTTCCAGGATATATTGATATGGGAAGATGTGCCAATGGTCATATCGCAGCAGACTGGCAATAAAGAAGCTGGCTTGTCCTGTAGCCAGGGTGAATGCTGAGTGTGCGTTTAATGCACCTGGTCTGGTTGTTAAAATGAGAAGGACCAGTCTCTCACCTCAAAATGTGGAGAGATTCACTATGATCAAAATTTATCAACATGTCAAATCACACAATTATACCATTCCTGAAACAGCACAGGAGGAGGAGAATTGGTCAGAATCAAGTGTGTTAGCTAGGAAATAACCTTTGTCCTACATTGCTCAGCATAACGGTTCTACCACAGACCTTTTACCCAGTTGTGTGCCATATAAATATCACATGGTTTTCTTCGAAAACTAGCCTAATTTATTATGATTAAGGATTTTTAGTATCATATCTTAATCCCCTGCTCAGGACGCACACAGCAGGGTTAACATATTCTGTATAATAACTCTGCACAAAAGTCATTGCTATCGTCATCCTTGGACAACAAGCCTGCTGTACATTATTGCAACCATATCTAGGTAGAACCCCTGAGGGTAAGGGTGGGCATCAAATTCCCTTCCGCTCGCAGAATTTGCGGTGTTTTGACATTTTCGTGTTCCGTGGCGAGCGCGAAAATGCCAAAATGTCCATGATTCACAGCGTTGCGGAGACTTTTTTCATGTTCGCGCTTTGAAAATGCGTTCTCGCGCGCGCGCGCGATCGCCTTACCGGGATCCCTGCATTTGCCGCCGAGTTTTCCGATACGTTCACGTGCTCCACGAGATGTTGATAGCCGGTTGCGCTATCCCGCAAGAGTTCGTGATCGCGATAAAGTCATTCGCCTCGCCATCTGAGAGTCTGAGATCGCGAACATGTCATTTTCCACCGTGAGAGAGAGCGTGAGGTCATGAACACGTCAATCTCCAGCGCAACAGAGAGCATGAAATCGTGAACACGTCATTTTGGACGCGCCATCGACAAACGGCGGAAGTGTGGTGAAGCTCGTGATCGCGAACACGACAAATTTTCAATCTGGAGAAGAATATTATCTCTAGCAGCATAAAGGTGCAAGGAGTCCTTTAAAAAAAAAAAAATTGGGGGGGATGGAGGAAGTGCCACAGAGTCTCGAACTTCCTGTTTCTGTCCAGCAGGCTCCTCCCAGTGCTTTGTCCATCTCCTGTTCATTCTGCCTTTGGATTTTGAGCTGGAAGGATCACTCTTTGTGTCTGCTGCATCATTATCAGTGGATTTGAGGACTTTTGAATTTGATATTTTACAAGTAAGTTGGTGTTTTGTCTGTTTGATTGGGGGCATTGCAGTTGCTGCAACTTCAATTTTGGTACTTATCATTCTTTTTGTAAATATTTTTTGTGGGTAGCCAATAGGCCCAGAGCTCGTCATGGGTGGGTGCATGATGAAGCAACTGTTTCTTTGGTGTGTGTTGAATATATTTCAAACATCATTTAGGGCATGGATGGCATTGGATTGAGTTGGAAAAGGTGTTTTTTGGGGGGGATTTCTGTTTTTGGGTGTGTGTTAAAGAAATGCCTTTGTTGTGTGTGTCTGGTGTGTTGGTGTGCACCCTGCAGACCTTGTTTTGCCCTGTGGAATTTCTTTTTTGAATTTTATTGCATTAAAAAGGCAAAGCAGTGTGGTTTAGCATGCATCCTTTGCCTGGCTTCTTTTATAGGCCTTTTGTCAGTTCATTGTTTCCCAGGCCTCCTGCTTGTTGCTTGTGATTTGTGAGTTTCATGTGGCTGGTGGCCTTTTCTGGTGGGAGTTATTAGTGTGCTGCTTTTGCCATGTAGGCCTGCATGGTATTCCTTTGTGGCCTAGGCTTCTTGTTGTGGGCCTGGCCATGAGGCTGGTGGCCATTTTGAAGACAGGCAGTGTGCTTTTTGCAATAGGCCTGCATTGTCGGTCTTCTGTTTCTTGTTTTTGGGTGGACCTGGCGATGTGGCTGGTGGCCATTTTGAAGCCTAGGCCTGCAAGCTTGTGTGGCATTGTCTGCCCACAGGCCTGCTTTTATCCAGTAGGCTCAGAGCAGGTAGCCACAGGTGCATTAAACAAGTGTTTCTGTGTGTTCTGTTGAATTTAAACGTCATTTAGTGCATGGATGGCATTGGATTGAGTTGGAAAATGTGTTTTTTGGGGGGTATTTCTGTTTTTGGGTGTGTGTGAAAGAAATGCCTTTGTTGTGCGTGCCTGGTGTGTTGGTGTGCACCCTGCAGACCTTGTTTTGCCCAGTGGATTTTCGTTTTTGCATTTTATTGCATTAAAAAGGCAAAGCAGTGTGGTTTAGCATGCATCCTTTACCTGGCTTCTTTTATAGGCCTTTTGTCAGTTCATTGTTTCCCAGGCCTCCTGCTTGTTGCTTGTGATTTCTTTGTGAGTGTCCATGTGGCTGGTGGCCTTTTCTGGTGGGAGTTATTAGTGTGCTGCTTTTGCCATATAGGCATGCATGGAATTCCTTTGTGGCATAGGCTTTATGTTGTGGGCCTGGCCATGAGGCTGGCGGCCATTTTGAAGGCAGGCAGTGTGCTTTTTGCAATAGGCCTGCATTGTCGGTCTTCTGTTTCTTGTTTTCGGGTGGGCCTGGCCATGTGGCTGGTGGGCATTTTGAAGCCTAGGCCTGCAAGATTGTGTGGCCTTGTCTGCCCACAGGCCTGCGTTCATCAGTAGGCTCAGAGGAGGTAGTCACAGGTGCATTAAGCAAGGGTTTATGTGTGTTCTGTTGAATGTAAACATCATTTATGGCATGGATGGCATTGGATTGAGTTTGAAAATGTGTTTTTGGGGGGGTATTTCTGTTTTTGGGTGTGTGTGAAAGAAATGCCTTTGTTGTGTGTGCCTGGTGTGTTGGTGTGCGCCCTGCAGACCTTGTTTTGCCCTGTGGATTTTCGTTTTTGCATTTTATTGCATTGAAAAGGCAAATCAGTGTGGTTTAGCATGTATCCTTTGCCTGGCTTCTTTTCTACGCCTTTTTTCAGTTCATTGTTTCCCAGGCCTCCTGCTTGTTGCTTGTGATTTGTTTGTGAGTGTCCATGTGGCTGATGGCCTTTTCTGGTGGGAGTTATTAGTGTGCTGCTTTTGCCATATAGGCCTGCATGGTATTCCTTTGTGGCCTAGGCTTCTTGTTGTGTGCCTGGCCATGAGGCTGGCGGCCATTTTGAAGGCAGGCAGTGTGCTTTTTGCAAAAGGCCTGCATTGTCGGACTTCTGTGTCTTGTTTTTGGGTGGGTCTGGCCATGTGGCTGGTGGTCATTTTGAAGCCTAGGCCTGCAAGCTTGTGTGGCCTTGTCTGCCCACAGGCCTGCTTTCATCCAGTAGTCTCAGAGCAGGTAGCCACATGTGCATTAAACAAGTGTTTCTGTGTGTTCTGTTGAATTTAAACATAATTTAGGGCATGGATGGCATTGAATTGAGTTGAAAAATGTGTGTTTTGGGGGTAATTCTGTTTTGGGTGCGTGTGAAAGAAATGCCTTTGTTGTGTGTGTCTGGTGTGTTGGTATGCACCCTGCACATCTTGCTTTTCCCTTTGGATTTTCGTTTTTGTATTTTATTTCATTGAAAAGGCAAAGCAGTGTGGTTTAGCATGCATCCTTTGCCTGGCTTCTTTTATAGGCCTTTTGTCAGTTCATTGTTTCCCAGGCCTCCAGCTTGTTGCTTGTGAGTGTCCATGTGGCTTGTGGCCTTTTCTGGTGAGAGTTAATATGGGCCTGAGTGGTTTTCCTAATGGCTTACTGCTTCCATCCATCCCCTTTGCCAGCAGCAGCTCCCTTCCATCACATTTGCATTTTGGCTGTTGTTCTTATTCTTTCCTACCCTTCCTGAGAGTGTAGTGTGTGTATACTGTACACAGTAAGTAGTATACCATAGCCCTTGTTGCCAATGTCTCACAAATGGCTACACTATATCTTCTATTTTTTTGTTTGTACTAGTAGTAATTGAACCACAACAACAAATGCAACTTTTCACTGATGTTCTTCCCCTGGCTTATTTGCTTTTAGGTGTACAAAAATACAGAGGAGGAGGTATCAACATCATCCTTTGTACTGCCAGACAGAAGTCCTGCTGTGCACCACATCACGTCTATGTGTGACCACAGACATCTCTGCAACTTGTGCACCTGCGTCCTGCCTGACATCTGAAGAAGATGGCCCCAAAGAAAGGTGCTATTGGTCCCCCAGTACCAAGAAAGTCGCAGGTGAGAAGAAGGGACAGAAAAAGTAAGTGGCACTATCCACGACTGGTGCGTCGGCCAATGTGTTTTTTGGGACCAAAAAAATTACGACTGCAGCAGTGTTGTCCGGGAACCAAGCTGGGAGCAGCACCTCCGTACCAGGGGGCCAACCCTACCACCCTAGACCCAAGCCCATGAGTGTCGCATAGGTAGCCAGTCTACTAACGAGCAGCGATGTTTAAATGTCATTATCACAATGTAGTACACAATCAACACAGGCGGAAACTCAGCAGATAAGTGTGCAGCAGCAGGCGCAGCCGCAAGAACAGCAGCAGCTGCAGGAACGGCAGCAGCCAAAAGAACAGCAGCAGCCGCAAGAACAGCAGCAGCTGCAAGAACAGCCACAGCAACAGCCCACAATAGTACGTAATCCTCCTGAAGTAGGGGCATTTCAGGAAATCGAGCTTCCTGCAGAAAAAATGGAGCAAACCACTGATTCAGAAGATCCATTGTCCTCCAGACCCCCAGAAAAGAAAAGGAGGGTTAGTCGATCATCTTCTTCTTCAAGCCCCGCTTCTGATGATCGAGATGCCACTTGGAAGCCACCAGCTCAGTCTGAGAGTGATGCACGCCACAAGACACGGCTAGTGAAAAGGAAG
Source organism: Triturus cristatus (assembly GCF_964204655.1). Lineage (NCBI taxonomy): Eukaryota > Metazoa > Chordata > Amphibia > Caudata > Salamandridae > Triturus > Triturus cristatus. Next base: position 25,588,104 of record NC_140593.1, on the reverse strand, counting down.
GTTCCAGAAAGCCTTAGAGTTATGGAGGTAGATGTACAAGAGGGGGATGATGATGATGACGAGCCAGTCATCACAGACATCACTCCCGGCCCAAAGGAGATGGAGACCAACATTATTACCCTATCCAAAATGGCTGCAAGGGATGTATCACGGATAACACCATCACAGGTAACACCACCACAACCTTCAGCTTCCATATTTGCAGTTGCAAAGGAAAGGCAGGGACCTACATCCAGCTCAACCACCACCTCAGTAGGTAGTGGTAGAAGTCACAGTGTAGCTGCGCAGAGTCACATTCCAAGCACACCCTCCAGTTCATCTGGTATTGAAAGTGGCACATCCAGCAGCACCAGAAACTTCTCCTCCCAGTTTGGCACTTCTTTTCGGTTAGCAGTAAGGAAGAGAACATTACTATATACTCAATTTGTTGACATGTTGTTTGGTGGGGTAAGCTTGGTACAAACTATGGTACCAGAGGCCAAACAAGTCATCTCAAAATACACCACACTATCGTGTGGGAGGCTCACCTACTTTGCTTAGAAAAAAGTAAAACTCAACCCATTGTTGTTGGGCATGAAGAATTAGGAGACGATATTATTGCGGTGGAAGGTGAACAAGAGGGAGACATTTCTAGCCCTGTCCCCAGTAGTGTAGTGGTACCACCCACATCCTCAGCAACATCTCAGTGGCACCGCAGTAAGAGTCAGAGTCAGGCTGAGACACCAAGGCGACCGAGTAGTACTGCAATGAAACAAAGTGTGTCGTTGAGCCTAACTGGGTTAAAGAAAACAACTGCACCACAAAGGAAAATAATCCAGCCTACTATTGGGAGCATGCTTCTGGTGGAGGGGCAGTACGAACGCAACCACACAACGGCACAGTTGTACAATGCGAAGCTGGCTAAAATGTTAGCGCTGGACCTTCTTCCTTTTTCATTTTCATCATGATGTGCTGGAATTGGTTGGACAAGCTTTGCAGCAGAGTGCAGTTCACAATATCCAAATGACAACAGACATGTGGACCAGTTGCCAAGCCACTGATTACATGTGCATCACTTCACACTGGGTCTCTTTTGTGGGGGTTAGAGATAAGCTATCTCAAATAGGTGCTGTTGACACAGCTGAGATTTTCAAAGCTACTCAGAAACATGCAACTGTATCCATGTTCACCATGGAGAAATCTCATACTGCTGTAAACATATTGGAAGAGTTTCACAGCAAGGTCTTTGAATGACTGCACCCAAGAGGGCTTAAGATTGGTTTTATTTCCACAGATAATGGTAGTAAAGGCCATTGAGCTTGGTTCCTATTTCAGGGTTCCGTGTTTGGCGCACTGCATTAACATTATAGTTCAAGACTTTCTGAAAAAAGAAGCCATAGTCAGCAACTTACTGACCACCTGCCAAAGAATATACACTCATTTCAGTCATTCTTTTAAAGCTCGGAAGCAGCTGAGGATCATTCAACGTGACTATAGAATGCCAGTCAAAGCACTCATCCAGGAGGTGGCAACACGTTGCAACTCAACTTATTACATGCTTGACAGTCTGTTTGAGCAGTACAGGCCAATCAATGAATATGTCATGCAAAGAGGGGATGCTACTGTGAAAGGCATGACCCTTCCGATGGACCAATGGTGCCTAGTTAAATGCCTGACTGAGATGCTTCTTCCTTTCGAGGTCTTCACACATGAAGTCAGCAAGGAGGACTGTACTATGGGTCAAGCTATCCCATTGTTGCAAATGCTAGAGCATCAGCTGAAGGAGGTATCTGAAGCATACAAAGGTGTATTGGAAAAAAAAGAAGCATATGAGTTGGTGGAGAGCTTAGCCCGTCGGTTAGCTGACAATTCAAGGGTGCAAAATAAGATTTTGTCACAAAAACATTACATTTGTGCCACAATTCTGGATCCACGGACAAAATGGGCACTTAAGACATTAATTACTTTTTCAGAAATGGATGTTGCCCGGTACAAAACTTGGATAGCTGAGTCAGCAAGTAAGTTGGAAAATGAACGGCTGCTAATTAAAAGCCCGCTAGATAAACCCACAACAAGTACTGCAGCAGGGCATCCGGCGTCAAGTTCAACTTCGGAGCCTGAGGGCAGTGCGTTTGGCTCAGAACACTCTCCAACACTATCGATAACAGCAAGAACTGGATCATTAGGCCCAGAAAACCATTACACGATTGGTATTTACAGCAAGGCATTGGTAAGTCCAGTGCTGATGCAACGAGAAAAGAGCCCAAAAAAAGTTTAGCACCCCAGAACATTGAGCGGATGGTCCAGGCCTATCTGGACGACCCAACATAGGTGTACATTGATCAAAACCCATTGCGGTATTAGTATGGGAAAAGGGGCCAATGGCCACTGCTCAGCAGGCTGGCGATAAACTATCTGGCTTGCCCTGTCGAAAGTGTCTCTTCTGAACGTGTTTTCAGTGCTGCTGGTTCCATTGTAACAGTAAGAAGGACCAGTCTCTCACCCAAAAACGTGGAGAGGTTAACCATGATCAAAATGAATCAGCACTTTATACCACCGAATTACACAATACATGAATCAAGGGAGGAAGATGAGGACAGCGGCTCAGCAGACAGAAGTGGTGTGTTAGATGATGATTACCTACGTCTGGTTGAACCCCCAGAGTTTGAGGAGGAGCTATACTTTCCTGACAATTAGTCGTGTACTTATTACTGTCTTCCTCCCTAATTTTCTTTTATTTGTGTGTCTGTCTTTCTGGTTAGAAACTTCGAATCACAACAAATTCTTCACCACGTCTTCTACTCTTTTTATTGCCATATAGGAGTTTCAGCTGTCTGCATTTCACAATAAACTCCTCTGAATCCTGCTCCTCCATCCTCCTGAATCTCCCTAAATCCATTGCCCTCAAGACGACAGACGATGATTGGATGATGCAATATAGTAGATAAAAGAAAAATATTCCTAGTCCCTCCAGAAGAAGTGGAACAGGATGATGACTACTATAGCTATCCTCCTTTCTGATCCGAGATAGACTACCCATTAACTGAAGATGAGAAGGAACAGGTAATTAATTATTCCATGCAGTGGATGCTGACTGAGTGATTTTGTTGTTGTTTGTTGTGCATGAAGTTACTTTATTGTGTACTATAAGTAATAATCTACACACTAAAAGTAATTCAAGGTAATTTTTCCCTTCTTGTATTTTTAATAACAAATTTTTACTTCTACTGCAGGCCGATACATTGCATTTTGAATATAGATAGGGGACTCAATCTGTACACTGCACACTGAGTAGGACAACACCATGATGATGATGGCGGGAGAGACGGCCCCTTTCACTTAAGATAAGAAGGAACAGGTAATGAATGGCATGCATTGGACACCGACTCCGAGTAATTGGTGTTTGTGTTTTTGTTGTTTGTTGTGCATGAAGTGAAGTCAAAATGTACTAGTATTTATTCTACACACTAACAGTGACTCAAGTCAATATTTCCACTCTTGTTGTTTAATAACAAAATTGTACTTTTACTGCAGGCCTATCCGTTGCACTTTTGAATATGGAATCTGGACTCACTCGGTACACTGCAAACTGAGTTGAACAACACCATCATGATGACCACAGTGACATAGTATCTTCACAGTCATTCAGTACAAGGATCGCACATGATTGATGGAATAAGTCAGGGCGTTTCATGAGTTGCATTAAAGGTAAACAAGTAAACAACTACTACTGTGTAGCGGTGGAATCGAGTGTAGCGGTGGTATGACTGTGGTGCATTGATTTAGTCACTTACATTTTAAAATGCTATGTTGCTTTATACGTACTTTGTCCAACTCTTTCAAAAAATGTATGCTAAATGGAGGATGTGCAAAGGGTGCCGTCACCGTGGGCCTGCTCTGTCCTGTTGGTGTTGTAGGTTAATGCTGGAAACAGACTAGAGGATGCATACATGCCGCCTCGGAAAGTGTTTGTGTTGCACTACACCATAACTTGTGCATTTTTTTCAACTTGGTTTCTCAATATCCCTTTTGTTTTTCCATCTACAATTACAGGCCGAGCCTTACCCTGTGCTATACTTAGGAAATCAATGCACACTTACCTTACCAATGAATCTACATCTGCCAGGCAGGCTGTGGCATCACCCAAGATTGATGGACGGAGCATCCATGGAAGGGAGGACCAAGAGGATTGCCGAGATGCAACTCCCCATTTGACCAGGATAACACAGTAACAGTATCAACTTTCATCATCTTTTAAATAATTCTATTCATTTTTTTGTCTATAATCATTACAACAGTGTGTTTTTGTTGTTATTATTATCATTAGGTTTGCTCTCAGTTTATAATTCATCCCTACAGATATTTTTAAACTTTTCTTTGCTATCTGTAAAAGTAAGCCCGGTACAACTGAACACAAACTGTATGTAATCTGGGTCTCCTTATCATCAACATGCATGCATTTTCTTTTTCTCCCTTAACATATTGATATGGATATGGTAGTCTACAAAGATTCTGTCATTTGTTGTTTGTCCATGCGTACTGTTTTTCTTTCTCAAACCTTTGCCCTAACCCCCTTCCCAACCATTCAACAAACCCTAACCCTCTTCCCCGGGCTGTGTGACTTATTGAGGTGTGACTCAATTAAATGTACACCAATAATTTATCACACGCTTGCTGGGGCGGATGTGGCAAAAGCAATAGTACTTCAATTTCAAGGCAGCGCGAGGATCTTCTTCTGCTTACCCACCCATGAGCAGTATATTTGTGAGGTAATTTTTTTACCAAAGGAACCTAATACATCAGCAATAATTGCCGGCATCAATTGGATTAATGGATTTGTTGTCATCCTCCTACACAGCACTAACAGTTACACTTGTGTCCACTGTACTGTAGGCCTAGTCAAGTGTCTAGACACAACTAGAGTTTTATGTTTTGTTGTATTTTTGCAAATTATTGTTTGGCAGTAAGTTCTGTACTGTACTTCATTCTACTACTCCTCGAGGAGTCTCTCTCAGGCTACTGACTGTCTCATTTTCTTTTTTCGCAAATGCTGCTGCCAGTGTCTACTACTACTACTGCCACCACCACAACCATGGCATGTTAGGAAAGAAAACCATCATCACCATGCAGCCATTGCTGTGCCTAAGTTAAACATCAAGCAAAGGTAAGAGAAGTTTGGGGGAGGCATAATTAATAATGGACATGTTTGCATTAATTCAATTTCACACACCCCTTTGAGTCCAGTTGCAGAGTGCCTAGAGTAGAAGAGACTGACAGTACTAGTACGACAAGTCAGTCTGTGGGGGTGCCGCATCTATCTGTTTCTGTCTTACAAAGTCATCCAATTATTAAAATCAAACACTGGCTGTGGGCGGCCCTGCACCAGCAAGGAAAGAAGGATACAGTGTGATGTAAAACAGTAACCCCACCCAGAAAACATTAACAACATCATATGTAAAGTAGAAATATATTATTTAATCCCCTAACAAAAATAAACTGTGTAAAAAAAATCCCACAACACCTGACCCACCCCTCTCCCTAACCCCAACCAATGTCCGTAATGAAAAAGTCCAACCTAATGTCCAATTGTCCAAAGAAACCCCAACTCCCGATTCCCACACACCAAAAGAATAAAGAAAAAAGGGGCAATGAACAGGGTCTTATGCTCGGCAGGCTCCACTCTGGAGGACACATACTTGCTCCTCTAGGCGGGCAACACGGCACTTCAATGCGAAGCAGTTGCATCCACAGTGGGGGCAGCAGTGATGTTAAAGGAGGGGCGGCGGCGGGAAGCTGTCAGACGGTGGAGCCGTAACACTGGAGGGCGGTGGCTGGGGCCCAGGGCATTGGAGGAGGCTGCAGCTGCTGCCACCTCCTACTCCTCCTCTTCCAGAACCACCAGCCGATGGTATTCACGCTGTATGGCTACCAGCTTACAGCGCCGGGCCTTGGCTGCCAACTCCTTACTGTCAGGTTTGCCCTTGGAAGGAGTAGCTATATATCAAGAAGAAAAAACAAGACTATTGTAAAATATACTCTTAGCAAAGCAGTGAGACAAATTCATTCTACACATAGTGGCACGGTAGCACTTGCAAGCACAGTACATAACATTTGTGGTATGTATCTATCCTCCCACTTTCTTGGAGTTTAACATTTGTGGGATTTTCAGGCATTCAACCAACCATGCATCTGATTCCTATCAGCCACCTATGCATGCATACATCCCATGTATCCTTCTCTGCCAGTCATAAATATTAAATCTCGCCTGTCCTTCTTCCTTCCACTCTTCTTTCCCTTTTCGTTCAACCCATCCATCAAGGTCATCTGATCTGACTTTTAGTCTTCTCCATAAAACTTTCACAGCTGAGTTGAAATCAGATAGAGGAGGACATTGGTTACTCAACACTACCGCCGCTAATGCTTTTACTAATGCTAAGTAAAGGGTGTCTTCAACCGTTCACAACAACGTCTTAGTTAGTAAGTCTCAACTGTACAGTATACAGTACACCCTTGCAGTGAGTGTAATGTCAATAAGTAAGGATAAGGAATCTAACTTACCACTGCCCGCCACTGCTTCTGGCTCACCCCTGTAGCTCCTCCTGCAACTGCTGCATTCTCTCCTCCGTCAGCAGCCGCATCGCCTTTGCTGCTGGCCCCAGCACTGGTGGTTGGTAGTGCGCCTTAAAAAAACATTACACATTTTTTAGGTGTCATATACACCTCCCCCTATTTTTCACTAGCAAGATTGAGAAATTAGTTATTAGTAATACATATATATACAACATACATCACTAGTGCAAATCAGGTAGTAGTAGAGTAGACACTAGTAGTTATATGCTACACTTTTTGGCACGACTGAGAAATGCTTGCAATATACTAACGCGCAACATTGTTCTCATAACAGATGGAAGATCCCCTTCTACGAACCAGAGCTTTGAAGAGCTTATGATGTAACCAGTACTAGCTTCTTCTAAGGTGAGGGGTCCACAGAATTCGCTCAGAGATCCTCATTTATAATTTTATATAAACTATATTCCTACCAAGGGGATGGTGGTGCTTCCACCACTGTTCAGTTATCATGATTTTACTTTTTTTTCCCTTTGTTCTATGGACTTGTAGTTGTTGTAAGTGTAACTACGTGTACTTACCGGGACCAGCAGAAGAGCCCTCGTCCTGGTACTCCTGTCCCTGGTGTTCAACTGCTTCCGCCGACTCTGACCCCGTCTTCTTGCCCCTGGGTGCTGATCATGAAAGATATAAGAAAGAAAGAGACAAACATTGATGATTGGTGTGAAACAAATAAAATATTTTTAAAAGGCGGTCAAAAAAACGTTTATGTAAACAACCATTGCAATAAAATTGACCTATCTAATCTGGTCTACAAGTAGTATCGGGGGACTCGCGGACCGACTAGTTATTATTTATCAACACTAATCCAGTGTTGCATTCTGATTCCAGAATACTAACTAAGCCTAAGTAGCACATACCACCTGACCAAGCCCAGCTATTCCATGCGTGCCAATTGTACATTAAGGGGCCGATTCCGATCCTGGAAAAACCGGGTACAAACCGTCGGTCGGAGCGTTTTCTCCGTCCGACTCGTACCCGGGAATAAAACCCTACAAACTTGCAAGTACGATTCGTACGGAAACACCATTTCCGTACGAATCGGAAAAAAGACCAACCGACAGAAAAATACATACAAATGTGATCCGGGACACCGCGGACGTGACGTCCGGACGGAGTTAGGCATGTTTTTACGTACCAGCAAGTACGATTCGCACCGACTGCAGTCCGGATGGGAATATTTTTACGGCACCCAAAAAGTGCTGGAAAAGCTAAGTACGCGGCGATGCGAGCTGATTAGGGGGCCCGGTACGCACCGTACCCCCCCCAGGGCATAACCCCAGCCCTCCGTATGTATGGGGCGTACCCCCCAGCCCCCCGTATGTACGGAGCATACCCCCAGCCCCCCGTATGTACGGGGCGTACCCCCCAGCCCCCTGTATGTACGGAGCGTACCCCCACCCCCATATGTATGGTGCAGACGGGGGGGCTGGGGGGGTGTTCGGCGCGTACCGGGCACTTGTTTGGACATCTCCATGGTTGCTATGGGAGTTCACTCCGGACGGTTTTTTTTCCATACAGTTGTACAAACGGACGGATGGGACGGATCGTACTTGCGCATTCGGACTTCAGTTTTCCCATTTGTACGTAAAAATGTCCGGGGACTTGTCGGAGACTTTTCCCGACTCGAGGACGTGTGGGGGAATTTTCCCAATGCGATTCGTATGGACTTTTTTCCATACGAATCGTACTTGCCAGTTTGTACGGGACTTGTACGATTCGGTCGGAAAAAAGTCCAGATTCAATTCGGTTGGGGAAAATTTTTCCAGGATCAGAATCGGCAACTAAGTAAGCATTTCCACTTCTTTTCGTCCTCAAAAATGCATAAATGGAGGACACATGCCTACATTTTTGCATAGACCAAAATGTCGGTTGGTTGATGCTGATGTTCTGCTAAGCCTATTACCACTCACTGAACAAACTACAAAAGGTTCTACTAAGGACTGGGGTAAGCACTAGCAGCACTCAGCAGCACGTGATGGTACAGAGGGGGCGTCACGCAGACCACTAAAAATTTACAAACTCATAATAAGTAACTAAACCTAAGTATCATTCCACCCCTATCTCTTAGTGACAAGGGAAGGACTAGAGTCACTCTAGCATTACCTAACTTACGTTCTCTAAAATAAACTCTAACATAATCACGCAAAACGAGCGCAAACACAAAGTTGCAAATAAGTAAGATTAGTAGCGCAGAGCACCTGTGTCATAACAATCACAGAAGACTTTTAAAAGTAATTTACCTGTAATGTAAGCTGCAGCATTCTAGCTGGTCGTTAATAAAATATATTCGCAATATATAACACAGAGCAGAAGAACAGACACAAAGTAGTAATAATTAAATAGCTACTCACCAAGACCTAGGACCTCCACTCCTAGCAGGTCCCGCAGGTCCTGCTACCAGTCCAGGATATCGGACCACCGGTGCATCAACTGGTTTTGGCTGCGCCGGACACCAGAGCAGCGAAACATTGCCCTAAGTACCTTTCCCCACCGCTGCTGATCTCCCGGAGCCCGGACCCGGACCCAGGCCTCCCGCCTGCTGCCAGGGTTATGGGGAGGTGGCGCTGCACAAAAAAAACCAGTGCGACAAACTCCACCTCCCCAAATAAGGCCCGTGCCTGCACCCCTTGTGGACGCCGCCTTCCTTGCGAAAGGCGGTCGCGGCTCTGGCTGCGATGAGCCCTGTGGCCCTTTGCCATGGTTCTGGGGTAGGTGGGGGGCAGAAAAGAAAAGGTAAAAATTAAAAAAGTAAGTTAAAGAAATGAAAAAAGCAGGTAATAGACAAAGAGTAAAAAAGTAGTTAAAAAACACACAAAACGTAGACAAAAACAAAAAATATAGAATCAGGAAAATAGAGAGAGAGATAATAAATAAAAAGGATCAAAAAAAAGTTTCCAGAAACAAAGGATTGAAAAGATAGAGGGAGGATTGAAAAGCAGGCCCCAGAACCATAGCAATAGAGTGAACAACAAGATGGCCGTGCCCATTGCGACCGCATGTGCAACTTAGCTCGATATTTTCCCCCCGAGCATGCAGAAAGTGTCAAGAACATGTAATACGCGTTCCCGAACAGGAAATACTTATCGCAAACGGGCGCGAGCATGCATTGCATGACCCGGAACAGGAAATAGCTTCGCGAGCGGGCAGGACAAGTGAAAAACAGATGGCCCCACCCATTAGCAACCGCATGGGCAAGTTGGCGACACATTTCCAACGCGATCACGCAAAAAACATCGCGAACAGGAGGGACAAGCACTTCTGCGTCTTCGCGATATTTCTACGTGTTTGTGGAGATTTGTGACGTTTTCGCGAAGATTTGCGTAACGCGATTACGCAAATTCTGCCCACCCCTACCTGAGGGTACGTTTTGGGTATAAAATAACCACATCTTCACTGGGTAACCAGAGGAGATGCTTCGACACTGACACATGATGCTGCGGTCCCAGCACGCAGAAGCTCTAGCATGCAGTGGTCTGACATCCCTTGTGTGATGTCCAACTCAAGACCAAGACGGGGTCCTTCATTTGCTCCCCTCAGATAATGGGGTCGGCTATTTCCTAGGGGATTCTTGGCTTTACACCCACAAACATGCTGGGTACACTTAGGTATACTTAGATATGGTCCACATAGTAGGAGTATGTTGGATCATTGTCATGTTTATATATGCCTGAATATATTCACTATTTTAGCACCATGGTAGGATTCTACCTTCTATTTACTCTGTTGGTGCTTGTAATGTCATACATTAGCTTCTGTCTATTGATTGTTGCAACACATATGTTTTATACTAAAATGACGCTGGTTCAATAAATGCTTATTGAAAAAGTCTCTGGCGTTTATTCTGTGTATCTCTATGAGACCAAGTGAGCACGAGTGAATGAGTGAAAAGTACTGTACTGTTTCCATGATCGATGAAGGATCAGGGTTTGTCATGTTCGATAGTTGCCAGAAACTATTTGCTCCTTTGTAAAGTAGGGGGCTTATAGTGGCTCTGTGAGCTAGCTGGTCTAAAGGCTAAAATACCCTTTGGTCATGTCTGGAATCAGTCTGGACACCATCCCTTAGTTTATGTTGTCTAAACGCACAGATCCTAAGTATTTTTAGGAACTACACGACATGGCACAGCCAACTTTGGTTTGGTTCTTATTTAAAGATCAAATCTGAGTAGATCTGTCTTGCTTTCTCAGAGACCCCTACTCACATTACACCAGAGACGTTTGGAGTTGAAAGGGAAAATCCGCTGCAGCTGAGTAGGTAGACCCTGTGTATTGGCTGCAGGTTTATTCAAACTTGAAAGATTATAGTTCCCCACATTGTGCAAAACCTTATCTCTGTTTATTAAATACTTCCTTTCATAATGTCTAACAATGGGGATGCTGGTATGAGAGAAAGCAGAGCATAAAGGCACCCATAACATTTCAGAATTTTGCAGACATGCACTTATTATGATATTAGTAGATTATAGCATCCCATCAATGGGTGGGACTGTTACCTTTGTGATTGAGGCACTTGAGGCATTTAGGAGAGAGGTATTATATTCTTGGATCGATTTCCCACCTGCGTGTGCACACACACATTTGTTTCATTCTTACATTCCAGATGAGACACCTGAAGAATACACTCCACATGAGGACTCAGAAGTCCTGTTAATTTAGCAAGAGCATAATAATTAGCTTAAAGGTGCCCTCCTGCACACCACAGAAAATGTGAAGTTTGGTCCACTCAGCAGAGATGTACCATAATGGCTGATACTAGCTGTTTACACACCACATCCAGCAATTGGTACATTGCCAGCAGCAGACGTAAGTACACTTTACAGAGAGATAGTAAAACTGTACAGAAATCTTACACAGTTCATAATGTGAACACTTCCAATTCAACCTTCTAAGGTCACTCATGCTGCTCAACCACAAAGGAATTTGACAAAAATAACCCAAAAAATGCTGAACCCAATTATGGGAAGAATGCCCACTAGACGTGAGCAAGTGCCATTCTGGATAGTACAGAAAAGAGCACAGCCTGAGGCAGCATTTACTTAAATAGGCCTGCATCAAAAACACAGAATAATAATGATCTGCTTGCCAATGGGGATACCTCCCCTGATGGAGGATTGTACCAATTGGGGTAGAGGTGTTGCTGCTGTTTATACCAGAATACATGTTACCCCCTCAATAGAAGTTACACTGTAGGTATTGAAACAAATACAGAATGAGTACGGGGCAGAACCTGCCCTGGACTTAGTGATGATATTTACAGGCAATTTTGCCTAGGTATCCACAATTATATTAGCTAACATAAAAGGGGTGGCAACAGCGGTGGCTATATGCCAACGCCTGAGGGAAGTCACTACTGCACAACAGGACGGATAGCTACCAAAGATTATCAAAGAAACATATGCTTCACTGCATAACGATAACTTGGGAGGTAGACCTGGAAAACCATACATAGCGAGGCATTCTGAAAAGGATAACTTAAAGCAAGCACCTGATTCTTCAGACACACAATGGGATAACAATCAATCAAAAATAATAAGCAGAATGCATCACATGTATGGGGTGGGTCTCCTCAACAGGAGCCCTCTAATAAAAAATACAATAAAAGGAACAGTGATATATTAAAAAAACCTGACAGGTATCAGGATACTATTCCAAGTTCTTCTCATTGATTTTAGTGTTCATCAAAAAAGTCGGAGAGGGGAGGACGGTCAGAAAACAGATCAGAAGAGTGAGTCGAGCCAAGAGAGACATATCACACTTCAGACTACATTATTAAACAAGAAGAAAAACCCAAAACTAAACCTCAATTTAAAAATAAGAAAGTAGCTGGACTTAAAATTAGAAATGCCCAGGCTACTGAGGACTCAACTATTGAACATGGAATGGGCTCTGACGATGCTAGATAGTGAGGCAGAAGTAACAATAGCTCACCAGAACCTGATGGAATTTCAGATGTCAGCAACGTTGTATGAACACATCACGGTGGAAACAACTGATACAAGACATACTATTACTAGCCTTCACCATTCTCATTCCATAGTCACCTAAACATACATATGCGCAGGAGCAGGCATCAGCGTTAGCTCCCGCATTATACCGCAATCATTTAGGGTGGGATGCTGAGTCACCTCACAATGAAACCCCATTAAAAACTACTTCAACTCCTCAGAGGCAGAACCAAATAAAAGATGATGCAAAGAAACAAGTCAGAGAGATCTTAGATCAACTTTAATACCAAGGTGTTATTGAAAATTGCACCTCTTCCATGAACAATCCTTTGATTCCCATAATGAAACCTGACAATTCATTCCATCTAGTTTTAGACAACAGGCATTTTAACCTGTAATCTACATGATTGCTGGGGTATGTGTCAAAAGGATTTATTTGCATCTGGCAATCCACTCAGTTAGAGAGGTTCTTCTCTTACAGAACAGACCTCATGGCCCTAGCCTTGGATGCTTTCCTTCAACTTTGAAGAGTTCCCATACTTGCCATTTTCACTCCATTCCTGATGATCCCAAGAGTGTCAGCACAAATGTTCCATCAGAAGGCAGTACTGATTCTAGTCGCCCCGCTATGGAAAGCTAGCCCTGGTTCATGGTCCTTCTAGAGATGTCTTTGATTTCCCAATCCAGATTACCTCATTCCCAGATCTTCTTCTAAATTCTGTGGGCCTACAACACCCTCTTCTTTCTCAGGGCCAACTACGCCTCATGGCATGGTCCATCTCAAGAAACGCTGGTTCCTGCCAAATATATCACCAAGCTGTGTCTTTCAAATCGGGATCCTGGTCGGACTCTACTCACAAATGATATGCCTCAACTTGGAGGAATGTTTTGGTTTGATGATTTGGCTTCCAGTAGCCTAACCCATCATTCTGTGAATAACAAATAGTTTGAAATTTTAGCAGGTCACTCCCTCAAAGGGGGTAAACTAATTGGTGAACACCCTCTGGTAAGTAGAGTCATGCAATGGTTTTGTTTAGCTAATCCTCCCCATCTGAAATATTCAATCCTCTGGGTGGGATGTCAACATTATCCTAACATTTCTACAGAGATGGCCGACCAACTCAGATTTATCTGGAAAACATTTCTTGACCAAATTGACAATCCTTCTATATTTAGGGCCCCTGCGTAACTTTTGCACCACCGGTGCGTCACTTTTTGTGACGCACCAGTGGCGTAAAACATGTGCCATGATACGCCAGGTATAATGTATGAAGGGTGGGCGTACCCCCGTAAGAAAGGGTCGTAGGAGTGGCACAGATTTCGCTGCGTCACTTCTAGGACGCCAATGCGTCAAAACCTTACGCCGGCCTCATGGCAGGCGTAAGGGTGATGCAGGCCCTTTCACATGGGGCTTGCCCCATGTGAAACCAACATTGCTGGAGTTGCGTCAGGCTTCCGACCTATCTAATCTGGTCTACAAGTAGTATCGGGGGACTCGCGGACCGACTAGTTATTATTTATCAACACTAATCCAGTGTTGCATTCTGATTCCAGAATACTAACTAAGCCTAAGTAGCACATACCACCTGACCAAGCCCAGCTATTCCATGCGTGCCAATTGTACATTAAGGGGCCGATTCCGATCCTGGAAAAACCGGGTACAAACCGTCGGTCGGAGCGTTTTCTCCGTCCGACTCGTACCCGGGAATAAAACCCTACAAACTTGCAAGTACGATTCGTACGGAAACACCATTTCCGTACGAATCGGAAAAAAGACCAACCGACAGAAAAATACATACAAATGTGATCCGGGACACCGCGGACGTGACGTCCGGACGGAGTTAGGCATGTTTTTACGTACCAGCAAGTACGATTCGCACCGACTGCAGTCCGGATGGGAATATTTTTACGGCACCCAAAAAGTGCTGGAAAAGCTAAGTACGCGGCGATGCGAGCTGATTAGGGGGCCCGGTACGCACCGTACCCCCCCCAGGGCATAACCCCAGCCCTCCGTATGTATGGGGCGTACCCCCCAGCCCCCCGTATGTACGGAGCATACCCCCAGCCCCCCGTATGTACGGGGCGTACCCCCCAGCCCCCTGTATGTACGGAGCGTACCCCCACCCCCATATGTATGGTGCAGACGGGGGGGCTGGGGGGGTGTTCGGCGCGTACCGGGCACTTGTTTGGACATCTCCATGGTTGCTATGGGAGTTCACTCCGGACGGTTTTTTTTCCATACAGTTGTACAAACGGACGGATGGGACGGATCGTACTTGCGCATTCGGACTTCAGTTTTCCCATTTGTACGTAAAAATGTCCGGGGACTTGTCGGAGACTTTTCCCGACTCGAGGACGTGTGGGGGAATTTTCCCAATGCGATTCGTATGGACTTTTTCCCATACGAATCGTACTTGCCAGTTTGTACGGGACTTGTACGATTCGGTCGGAAAAAAGTCCAGATTCAATTCGGTTGGGGAAAATTTTTCCAGGATCAGAATCGGCAACTAAGTAAGCATTTCCACTTCTTTTCGTCCTCAAAAATGCATAAATGGAGGACACATGCCTACATTTTTGCATAGACCAAAATGTCGGTTGGTTGATGCTGATGTTCTGCTAAGCCTATTACCACTCACTGAACAAACTACAAAAGGTTCTACTAAGGACTGGGGTAAGCACTAGCAGCACTCAGCAGCACGTGATGGTACAGAGGGGGCGTCACGCAGACCACTAAAAATTTACAAACTCATAATAAGTAACTAAACCTAAGTATCATTCCACCCCTATCTCTTAGTGACAAGGGAAGGACTAGAGTCACTCTAGCATTACCTAACTTACGTTCTCTAAAATAAACTCTAACATAATCACGCAAAACGAGCGCAAACACAAAGTTGCAAATAAGTAAGATTAGTAGCGCAGAGCACCTGTGTCATAACAATCACAGAAGACTTTTAAAAGTAATTTACCTGTAATGTAAGCTGCAGCATTCTAGCTGGTCGTTAATAAAATATATTCGCAATATATAACACAGAGCAGAAGAACAGACACAAAGTAGTAATAATTAAATAGCTACTCACCAAGACCTAGGACCTCCACTCCTAGCAGGTCCCGCAGGTCCTGCTACCAGTCCAGGATATCGGACCACCGGTGCATCAACTGGTTTTGGCTGCGCCGGACACCAGAGCAGCGAAACATTGCCCTAAGTACCTTTCCCCACCGCTGCTGATCTCCCGGAGCCCGGACCCGGACCCAGGCCTCCCGCCTGCTGCCAGGGTTATGGGGAGGTGGCGCTGCACAAAAAAAACCAGTGCGACAAACTCCACCTCCCCAAATAAGGCCCGTGCCTGCACCCCTTGTGGACGCCGCCTTCCTTGCGAAAGGCGGTCGCGGCTCTGGCTGCGATGAGCCCTGTGGCCCTTTGCCATGGTTCTGGGGTAGGTGGGGGGCAGAAAAGAAAAGGTAAAAATTAAAAAAGTAAGTTAAAGAAATGAAAAAAGCAGGTAATAGACAAAGAGTAAAAAAGTAGTTAAAAAACACACAAAACGTAGACAAAAACAAAAAATATAGAATCAGGAAAATAGAGAGAGAGATAATAAATAAAAAGGATCAAAAAAAAGTTTCCAGAAACAAAGGATTGAAAAGATAGAGGGAGGATTGAAAAGCAGGCCCCAGAACCATAGCAATAGAGTGAACAACAAGATGGCCGTGCCCATTGCGACCGCATGTGCAACTTAGCTCGATATTTTCCCCCCGAGCATGCAGAAAGTGTCAAGAACATGTAATACGCGTTCCCGAACAGGAAATACTTATCGCAAACGGGCGCGAGCATGCATTGCATGACCCGGAACAGGAAATAGCTTCGCGAGCGGGCAGGACAAGTGAAAAACAGATGGCCCCACCCATTAGCAACCGCATGGGCAAGTTGGCGACACATTTCCAACGCGATCACGCAAAAAACATCGCGAACAGGAGGGACAAGCACTTCTGCGTCTTCGCGATATTTCTACGTGTTTGTGGAGATTTGTGACGTTTTCGCGAAGATTTGCGTAACGCGATTACGCAAATTCTGCCCACCCCTACCTGAGGGTACGTTTTGGGTATAAAATAACCACATCTTCACTGGGTAACCAGAGGAGATGCTTCGACACTGACACATGATGCTGCGGTCCCAGCACGCAGAAGCTCTAGCATGCAGTGGTCTGACATCCCTTGTGTGATGTCCAACTCAAGACCAAGACGGGGTCCTTCATTTGCTCCCCTCAGATAATGGGGTCGGCTATTTCCTAGGGGATTCTTGGCTTTACACCCACAAACATGCTGGGTACACTTAGGTATACTTAGATATGGTCCACATAGTAGGAGTATGTTGGATCATTGTCATGTTTATATATGCCTGAATATATTCACTATTTTAGCACCATGGTAGGATTCTACCTTCTATTTACTCTGTTGGTGCTTGTAATGTCATACATTAGCTTCTGTCTATTGATTGTTGCAACACATATGTTTTATACTAAAATGACGCTGGTTCAATAAATGCTTATTGAAAAAGTCTCTGGCGTTTATTCTGTGTATCTCTATGAGACCAAGTGAGCACGAGTGAATGAGTGAAAAGTACTGTACTGTTTCCATGATCGATGAAGGATCAGGGTTTGTCATGTTCGATAGTTGCCAGAAACTATTCGCTCCTTGGTAAAGTAGGGGGCTTATAGTGGCTCTGTGAGCTAGTTGGTCTAAAGGCTAAAATACCCTTTGGTCATGTCTGGAATCAGTCTGGACACCATCCCTTAGTTTATGTTGTCTAAACGCACAGATCCTAAGTATTTTTAGGAACTACACGACATGGCACAGCCAACTTTGGTTTGGTTCTTATTTAAAGATCAAATCTGTGTAGTTCAGTCTTGCTTTCTCAGAGACCCCCTACTCACATTAAACCAGAGACGTTTGGAGTTGAAAGGGAAAATCCGCTGCAGCTGAGTAGGTAGACCCTGTGTATTGGCTGCAGGTTTATTCAAACTTGAAAGATTATAGTTCCCCACATTGTGCAAAACCTTATTTCTGTTTATTAAATACTTCCTTTCATAATGTCTGACAATGGGGATGCTGGTATGAGTGGTGCTAGCACAGAGAAAGCAGAGCAGAAAGGCACCCATAACATTTCAGAAAATTGCAGACATGCACTTATTTTGATATTAGTAGATTATGTTATCCCATCAACGGGTGGGACTGTTACCTTTGTGATTGAGGCACTTGCGGCATTCAGGAGAGAGGTATTATATTCTTGGATCGATTTCCCACCTGCGTGTGCACACACACATTTGTTTCATTCTTACATTCCAGATGAGACACCTGAAGAATACACTCCACATGAGGACTCAGAAGTCCTGTTAATTTAGCAAGAGCATAATAATTAGCTTAAAGGTGCCCTCCTGCACACCACAGAAAATGTGAAGTTTGGTCCACTCAGCAGAGATGTACCATAATGGCTGATACTAGCTGTTTACACACCACATCCAGCAATTGGTACATTGCCAGCAGCAGACGTAAGTACACTTTACAGAGAGATAGTAAAACTGTACAGAAATCTTACACAGTTCATAATGTGAACACTTCCAATTCAACCTTCTAAGGTCACTCATGCTGCTCAACCACAAAGGAATTTGACAAAAATAACCCAAAAAATGCTGAACCCAATTATGGGAAGAATGCCCACTAGACGTGAGCAAGTGCCATTCTGGATAGTACAGAAAAGAGCACAGCCTGAGGCAGCATTTACTTAAATAGGCCTGCATCAAAAACACAGAATAATAATGATCTGCTTGCCAATGGGGATACCTCCCCTGATGGAGGATTGTACCAATTGGGGTAGAGGTGTTGCTGCTGTTTATACCAGAATACATGTTACCCCCTCAATAGAAGTTACACTGTAGGTATTGAAACAAATACAGAATGAGTACGGGGCAGAACCTGCCCTGGACTTAGTGATGATATTTACAGGCAATTTTGCCTAGGTATCCACAATTATATTAGCTAACATAAAAGGGGTGGCAACAGCGGTGGCTATATGCCAACGCCTGAGGGAAGTCACTACTGCACAACAGGACGGATAGCTACCAAAGATTATCAAAGAAACATATGCTTCACTGCATAACGATAACTTGGGAGGTAGACCTGGAAAACCATACATAGCGAGGCATTCTGAAAAGGATAACTTAAAGCAAGCACCTGATTCTTCAGACACACAATGGGATAACAATCAATCAAAAATAATAAGCAGAATGCATCACATGTATGGGGTGGGTCTCCTCAACAGGAGCCCTCTAATAAAAAATACAATAAAAGGAACAGTGATATATTAAAAAAACCTGACAGGTATCAGGATACTATTCCAAGTTCTTCTCATTGATTTTAGTGTTCATCAAAAAAGTCGGAGAGGGGAGGACGGTCAGAAAACAGATCAGAAGAGTGAGTCGAGCCAAGAGAGACATATCACACTTCAGACTACATTATTAAACAAGAAGAAAAACCCAAAACTAAACCTCAATTTAAAAATAAGAAAGTAGCTGGACTTAAAATTAGAAATGCCCAGGCTACTGAGGACTCAACTATTGAACATGGAATGGGCTCTGACGATGCTAGATAGTGAGGCAGAAGTAACAATAGCTCACCAGAACCTGATGGAATTTCAGATGTCAGCAACGTTGTATGAACACATCACGGTGGAAACAACTGATACAAGACATACTATTACTAGCCTTCACCATTCTCATTCCATAGTCACCTAAACATACATATGCGCAGGAGCAGGCATCAGCGTTAGCTCCCGCATTATACCGCAATCATTTAGGGTGGGATGCTGAGTCACCTCACAATGAAACCCCATTAAAAACTACTTCAACTCCTCAGAGGCAGAACCAAATAAAAGATGATGCAAAGAAACAAGTCAGAGAGATCTTAGATCAACTTTAATACCAAGGTGTTATTGAAAATTGCACCTCTTCCATGAACAATCCTTTGATTCCCATAATGAAACCTGACAATTCATTCCATCTAGTTTTAGACAACAGGCATTTTAACCTGTAATCTACATGATTGCTGGGGTATGTGTCAAAAGGATTTATTTGCATCTGGCTATCCACTCAGTTAGAGAGGTTCTTCTCTTACAGAACAGACCTCATGGCCCTAGCCTTGGATGCTTTCCTTCAACTTTGAAGAGTTCCCATACTTGCCATTTTCACTCCATTCCTGATGATCCCAAGAGTGTCAGCACAAATGTTCCATCAGAAGGCAGTACTGATTCTAGTCGCCCCGCTATGGAAAGCTAGCCCTGGTTCATGGTCCTTCTAGAGATGTCTTTGATTTCCCAATCCAGATTACCTCATTCCCAGATCTTCTTCTAAATTCTGTGGGCCTACAACACCCTCTTCTTTCTCAGGGCCAACTACGCCTCATGGCATGGTCCATCTCAAGAAACGCTGGTTCCTGCCAAATATATCACCAAGCTGTGTCTTTCAAATCGGGATCCTGGTCGGACTCTACTCACAAATGATATGCCTCAACTTGGAGGAATGTTTTGGTTTGATGATTTGGCTTCCAGTAGCCTAACCCATCATTCTGTGAATAACAAATAGTTTGAAATTTTAGCAGGTCACTCCCTCAAAGGGGGTAAACTAATTGGTGAACACCCTCTGGTAAGTAGAGTCATGCAATGGTTTTGTTTAGCTAATCCTCCCCATCTGAAATATTCAATCCTCTGGGTGGGATGTCAACATTATCCTAACATTTCTACAGAGATGGCCGACCAACTCAGATTTATCTGGAAAACATTTCTTGACCAAATTGACAATCCTTCTATATTTAGGGCCCCTGCGTAACTTTTGCACCACCGGTGCGTCACTTTTTGTGACGCACCAGTGGCGTAAAACATGTGCCATGATACGCCAGGTATAATGTATGAAGGGTGGGCGTACCCCCGTAAGAAAGGGTCGTAGGAGTGGCACAGATTTCGCTGCGTCACTTCTAGGACGCCAATGCGTCAAAACCTTACGCCGGCCTCATGGCAGGCGTAAGGGTGATGCAGGCCCTTTCACATGGGGCTTGCCCCATGTGAAACCAACATTGCTGGAGTTGCGTCAGGCTTCCGACACAACTCCAGCAATGCGCCACTTTTTGCGCCGACAGATACGTCAGTTATACTGACGTATCTGTCCTTCCTTTCGACATGATGTGTCACATTATAAATATGACGCATCATTGGTGTCGCAAGGAGGGTGCACTGAGAATTGACGCATCGTTGCTTTCATAAATGAGGCCCAGAGAGTCTGGTTATTGGAAAATATGTTATTAACTCTCTCTACCTCTGTGGGTCCACACATGTGAATCAGTTGTGCATTGTGCAATGTTTAAAGGCGTACGAAGACCATATCAGGGATCTTCACTAATCCAGTGGAGTTCAACAATTAATTGTCCTTCAGAACACTTTTCATAAAGTTTCTTTCACTACTTTGGCACACTGGGTAAAATGGATTTTTTCCCAAGCTGGAATCAATACGTCCAGATTTGAAGCTCACTCAGTAAGAGGGGCCATGGCTTTCAAATCTTACATATGTACACACCTCCAGGACATAATGAGAGTAGCGGACTGGTCTGCTGATTCTAAGCTTAAAACATTTTATTACAAGCCACTTCTAGATGTACCCTAAATAGTGTTACAGCAGCTTTAAACATGCAAAATCCGAGGCTTCAGGTCCTGACATAGAATAAAAAACGTTCTAGTTAATTCATCAAGAATTTTCAATTCTGTTAAGGACACTGAGGTGAGGATTATTCCATCCTTATTTCCTACCATATGTTGTTTTGATATCCCGCCCTCATGTAATGGTGTATGAATAAATGACAATTTTATTCTATTTTCATTGTAATGGAGTATGCATTTGATGCCTTTCACCTACCTGTCATGGGTATTATTTATTTGTCTCTTTCCAGATTCTGATCAGAAGCTCAACAAGATGAGATGAAATGGAAGAGCTTCCAGGTTTTCATGTTCTTTAAGACCCTGGTCTCATGGTTGACTCCAGTTCCTGAGTCTGCATATGCAAAGTTCCTTTCCAGTTACAGTGTCCAGTTGATGGACGGCGGATCTCCAAGTTATGTTCAGCCAATGAGGTAAAGATAGAGGACTTTAAAATGGAGCTGACACACTTAATACGATCGTACAAATTGATTGCTGCAGGAGATATGATGTAATGATTAAGGTTTATGGTTTGTGGTATACTAAAAAAGCCTATGTTGTTTGGCTGATGTTCAGTTTGCAATAATAAACAGCAAAGAAGGAGAAGCATAATCCTCACCTCGGTGTCCTTAACAGAATTGAAAATTCTGACGTGTTATCAAGAAAATATTTTAGTGCAGTGTCACCCAGGAGGGTATCCTGGCACCGAGCAGGTAAGAGTCTAGCCAAAGTTAGGTCTTAGTCTGATTACTGGAAAAGACATGTCTTTAGTTTCCTGTGGAATTCAAGAAGTGAGAAGGAGGTGCTTATGTGCAGCAGCAGGTCGTTCTGTGCTTTAAGAGCAATGTAGGAGAAGGATTGGCTGCCAGATCTGGCTTTCTGTATGTGTGCAGGTAGGAGTCTGGCTGAGCCGAAGAGTCTGGAAGGTTTGTCAAAGCAGATGGGAGTTTTGCTGGCCCAATGTTATGTTGTGCCTTGAATTTGTGACTGAAGAGTTTGAATTGTGTTCATTTGTATATTTGAAGCAAGTGGAGTTCCTTCACGTGTGGTGTGGTATGATGTGAGTTCAGCATGGGAGGTTGAGAATGATTCTGGCCACCGAGTTTTGAATGGTTTGCAGCAGCTGGTGAGTTTTTTGTTGATGGCAGCATAGAGGTTGTTCCATAGTTTGTGACTAGGGTTCTGATTGGGAGCCATTTGAAAATCTTCCTTAGCATCTGGAGGGTATAGACAGTGACTTTTTTGACTTTGGTGGTCTTGTCGATGTTGATGTTTAAAACAATCCTTAGATTCTTAGCATGGGTGGTGTGGGTGGGTGTTGGTTCTATCTCTGTTGGGGACCAGGTGGATCCCAAACCATTAAGTGCTTTTTCCAATGATCATGATTTTAGTCTTGTCTGTGTTCAACTTCAAACAGCTAGTCTTCATTCAGGCATTGTACTTGATCTTGGTACTGTGTGTCTTGTCTGTAAGGAGGAGAATGTGTTGCACATTGTCAGCATAGGAGAGGACTTATCTCATGAGATCAGATGATGCTGGTTAGAGCGATCATTTATGTGTTGAAAAATGTCAGGCTCAAGGAGGATCCTTGCAGAACTCCACGGATAAGGGCATCTGAGGTTTATGGTGCCAGGCTGACTGACAGGGACTTTCCAGTTAGGAAGGAGCAGATACATCAAGTTTATGTTCTTGGACTCCAAAGTGTAATGGGTGTTGGATGAGGATGGTGTAAAATACAGTAAAAAATACTGTGCAGAGGTTCAGGAGGATGAGGGCTGCCCTGTCTCCTTTATTCACAATTATGCTGATTTCATTCGTGCTGAGGAACAGGGCAGTTTCTGTGCTGTGGATGTGTCTGAAACCAGTGGGGTTGAGGAGTTGGTGGTCATTGTGATATTTGGTGAGAGGTCTGGTAATGATTTTCTCTAAGATTTTGGCAAGGAATGTTAGAAAGGACATTGGTCTGTAGTTTGTGAGCATTGACGGGTCCTCCAAAAGTTTCTTAAGCAATGGGAGGACAGTTGCATTTTTCCAAGTATCTGGGATGATTGCAGAAGAGGTGGAGGCATTGAAAATGGATGTGCGCATTACGCTGATGGAATGCAGTCCTCTGGAGTGGGTGTGGTGAGGCAGAGGTGAGATGATGCCTCTGAGTGAATAGACTTCATGGTGGGAGTGGTTTATTCTGGGGTGATTTTATATTATGTATTTAACATTGTTTTTTGGATAAGATTGGGAGACATTTAGCTAGGCCTGTTGGGTCCAGTGATGGATTGAAGTTGCTGTAAATTGTGGTAATTTCATTGCTGAAGAAGTGACAGAGTTTGTTTCAGTGGTCCTGGAGGGAGCTGCTGGTGAGGAAATCCTTCATGATGGCAAAGGTTGTATTACTACTGTTGGTGCCGACCTTAATGCAGTCTGCCATGTCTGCTGGTCTGGATCATTTGGTGGTAGCGTCTCAGGGAAGTTTTGAACGTGCTTCTATCTGCATTGTCCTGGCTCATTCTCCATTTGTTCTCCAATTATTTGCAGTGGTGACTCATCAGTCTATGTTACTCCATGTACTAACTGGCCTGTGGTCTAGATCTTGTGTATTGCTTGGTTTGAGGAGGGACAGGATGTCGGCATAGAAGATGATCCAACTGTTGTATTTCTTGATGACTTTGGGGAGTTGAGAGCTATGTTCCAGTTCTTGTCAGTAATGCTGTTTCAGTTTTTGAGGCTGGTCTGATGGTGATGTTTGTGTGTTGGACCACAACAGGAATGCTGAACTTGACAAGGGTGTGGGCTGTCCAGGAGCCTGGTGTGGGCTTGTCAACTCAAATGTTATCAAAAGTGGTGAAAATAGGGTCCAGGCAGTGTCCATCAACGTAGATACTTCCCTTTACTTGCTCGGTGAGACTGAGCATTCTCAAAGTCTTTGATGAGTGGTTTTGAGTTGGTATCTGTGTGGTCTCTCAGGTGGAAGTTCAGGTTTCTGAGTAGGAAATAATTGCTAGCCTAAAGGGGGTGAGAGGTGCAACAATAATAATATAATAATCCACATTTGTAAAGCGCTAACAATCACCCGTAAGGGTCTCAAGTCGCTGGGGTCAGTCGGTAAGATTAAGCAAGCCATTGCTCAGAGTCACATGGTGCTGGGCTAACCTGCCACCGGCGCAGGGGATCGAACCGTGATCCCCAGATTCCAGCGTCAGTCGCCCTGGCCGCAGCGCCACACCTCTCCCCTAAAGGCTATGATGGTTGGTACACAGTCCTGTTGGTATGTAGATGAAAGTGCCATTTATGTTGAAGCTGGCTGTAATTTGGCACATGAATAATGGTTTTTCATGTTGGAGAATGAAGTTTCTGTAGAGGTAGTACAGCTGACAGAGTTCTTGAGGGTGATGATCCCACAGATGGAATTGTGAAATCTGCTTTAATGGTGATCTTGTAGAAGGAGGAGATGGATGTGGCTATGTCAGGTACTGATGTGGGATTCAGTCAGTTTTCAATGAGAAAAAGAAGGTTCAGTGGATTGTTGTGCAGCAGGTACAAGAACTCTATATAGTAGTTGGTTGGGCATAAGAGTTTGAAGCGTTGTGTGGGTAGATGCAGGAATGTATGAGTGTGAGAATGGGTTGTTGGGTACTGTTGGTGAATTTGGGCACTCCACACCCCGTGGAGCAATGCACAGTTTCTAAATTCTGCCTTTCCGGCTAGGAAGAGTAGATTTTAAAAATATGCGCATGCTAAAGTTTTGTTTTAGCGTTTACTCACATTTGCCAGGATAAACTCGGGATGCTAGCAAGCTTGCGCGATACTTCACGCTTGCTTGCATGACTTCCAGCCATGATGGCGCCAATGTAGTGCTGATTGCAAACTGCTCAAGCAGATTGTTTGCTTGAAAAGCACCTGAGTATCTTTTTGAGTGGATTTTCTTCTCCAATGTCCTGTTGGAGTTGTTATTTTTGTGAGAGAAGCCTTTTTTAAGCTTTTTTTTCCAGCAGGCAGGCAGTGCCCTAGAAAGTCCAACTTCCTGTTCCTGTCCACAGGCTCCTCCCAATGCTTTGTCTATCTCCTGGTCACTTTTCAATTGTATTTGGAGCTGAAAGGATCAGTCTCCTTGTCTGCTGAGTATATACCATTGGATTTAAGAACTTTGTATTTGAGATTTCACAAATAAGTTCAAAAACTGCTGCATAAGGGTGTTATTTGTTTTATTGGGGCATGCACCAAGAATTATTTGTACATTTCTTTTGATTATGTTTTTTTTTAAAAAAATCTTCTTTTGTAAAGGAAAAATGTTACACAGTTTAGTACATGTTTTCAAAGTTTTTTTAATGAATCTGTAAAATTCATTTAATTTACTATGCGGCCTAGTCTGCCAATGGGCCTTTCCACCAGCAGGCCCACTACTAGTTATGGGTGCATGAAACAACTGTTTCTGTGGTGTCTGGTGAATTGAAACATCATTTAGGCCATGGAAGGCATTGGAATAAATTACAAAATGTGTAGTTTGGGGAATTTTGATGTTTAGTTTTCTGCAAAAAGTGTATAGGTGACTAATACATTTGATGTCTTTCGAGGATGTGTTTTGTAAAAATAATAATAATTTTTGCATTGCTGAATGCATGCTGTTGTCGCCCATGGTACCAATTACCATGCCTTTTCTTTTTGTCTTTCCAGTGTGTGAGTGTGTTTGCCATACTCCACCATTTGTCTTTGTTCTGCATGCCATGTCACCAGGGGCAATTTGAATATAGTCTGTGTCCATAGGTCTGTATGTGTTCTTTGTTTTCCATGCCTCCTGCTTGTTGTTTTTGACCATGTGGCTGGAGGTCATTTTTGTACCCAGCTAGTTTGCTTTTGCCGTGTGCCTGCAGGTGTTCTTTGTTTTCCATTCCTCCTTGCTGGTTGCTGTTGCGACCATGAGTCAGGTGGACATTTTGTGTAGCATTTCAATGTGCTTTTTCCATAGGCCTGCATGTCTTCTTTGTTGTGGCAATACCTACTTACTGATTGTTGTTGTGACCATGTGGTTGGTAGCCATTTTGTGTAGCCTGTCATTGTTCTTTTGCCATAGTCCTGTATGAGTACTTTGCTTTCTATGCCTCCTGCTTGTTGGTGTTTGACCACGTGCCTGATGGCCAATTTATGTAGGAAGCCAGTATGCTTTTTTAATATGGCCTTCATGTGTTTTCCAGACCTCCTGCTTGTTTTTTGACCATGTGTCTGGTGACCATTTTATGTAGTCAGTCAGTGTGCTTTTGAGATAGGCCTGCATGTCTTCTTTGTTGTGGCTATGCCTTCTTGTTGGTTGTTGTGACCATCAGGCTGATGGACATTTTGTGTAGTCAGCCAGTGTGTCTTTGTAATAGGCCTGCATGTCTTTTTTTTGTGACCATGCCTCTTTGCTGGTTGTGGTTCACCATGAGGCTGGTGGCAATTTTGTGTAGCCAGCCAATGTGCTTTTTCCATAGGCCTGCATGTCTTCTTTGTCCTCCAAGCCTTCTTGCTCAGCATTGTTCTTGACCATGTGGCACTGGCTGGAAGCTGTACCATACCATAGACTAGCATGGATGGATGATATCTAAGATTAATAATATGCTTGGGGATTGTTGCAGTATGTATATAAGAATATAAATGATTAAATGAACAGCGCTTATATTACATGCATTTTATGCATTTATTTATTTTGCACCTCCAGTAGGTTTTCTTCCTATTCTTCCATATAAACATTGGCAATTATAGATTATTTTACATTATTATTCATATATTATCTTTGTTATTATTTTAATTTTCTTTTGTATTCCTTATTTAACTTTTTTTATTTCACTTATTTTTAATGTTAGTAATTTTATTTTTTACATTTTGAAATGTTCTCTTTTTTTACATTTTTTAATTGATAATGTAATGACTCTATTTCTTAATTTTGTTGTTTTTTTTGTTTTGCCTCGATTGATCCATCATCCATCCATCCTTCATAGGCGCACAGCTGTGCAACAGGATTCAGTTTTTTGAGTATATAATTCAAGTTCCGCATGGGCACCCTGGCTGCAGTGCACTTTTGAGTATACATATTGGCATCATTCATATGTGTAATGACAATGATTATTCCATTCCCCTCGGGACCACATTGCCTGCCATTGGTGCACACTAACCCCTCCTTTTTTTTAAAGATTGCTATTCCATTTACCCATTCTGTTCACTGAGTGCTACAGATATCTCCTTTAGAATATATGGACATACAGGAAAGAGCTCTATCATTCTGTATATTGCGTGTTATTCTGATGGGGAATTTTGGAATTTCGGTGTGTTTTGACTTTAAAGTAGTTATTATTACCTAAGTAACACAGCAACCAGACTAATATTGCCTTTGTCTAGCCTAATTCAAACTACAAACAATGGCAACTTTCACACTAAGGGCCTCATTACAATGTCGGTTGGAAAAGCTCCGAACGGAGTTCGGATTTTCGTAACCCGTGTCCGAACCCATATTTCTGACCGATTGGGAAATATTTATGACTGACCGATTACAATAGAAGTTAATGGTTCGGTCTTTCTGACTCGTTTCCAACTGGGATTTGGAGACTCCGAGTGTGTTGGAGCCGAATCGTACAGGTCTATGGACCAAGTTTCGAACCGATGCATTATGATGTCAGATTCGGACAGCCTTTCCAAATCGGGCTGGCCGACATGAAACGGCTGTCAGAAACTGACTTTGGGAGCCCATAGCAGCACCCCCAATCACCCAGAGGCCTCCGGTTGGGGCCCGTGGAAGTACTCATGGACCCCATTTACAACCATGCACAGTGTGGCAGGTTCCATGGGGTGCCTGTGACAGGGTGCAAGGTTTTTTGCAACCACCCCATTTTTCAATGGGAGCCTGTGCTGTCTGTCTAAACACAGGGTCCCATTGAAGTCAACGGGGGTCCGACCAAACAATGTTTAGAAAGATCATAAGTAGTCGTTCAGACTCTCCGATCTGAGTCAGTCAGAACCGATTCTGACAAAGAGTGGTCGGAATGTTTTCTGACAGACAACGTAATGTTTTTCTTCCTTGTTTGCTTACAGGTGCACATGAGAAGATGAGAAGAGACATCAGCCTGCAGTACTGCCAAACAGAAGGCCGATGCAGTCACTAGTCAGTCCTTCAATCTCTTCCATTTGTGCAGCGTAGTGCAACTGCCAACTGAGAGCTTTAAGATGACCCCTAAGAAAGATGCTTCCAAGAAAGTGGTCAATGAGAAGAAGGAGCTTCCCACCAGAGGCATGATGTTCCAAGCACGATAAGACCACCCCAGTACCTTTACTACATTTCATTATGGCGCCGGATTTGATCGATCAGGTTTGAGTCGTTTGCAAGAAAGTCGAAATCTCTTGTGATATTAATGTAACCACGCAACATCACAGTGAATAATTTAAATGGCAGCCGATGCATATTTTCCCGCTCTGCACCCGCCAAGAAGGGGGATCCCATGTCGGTCCATATTTTACCACAAGGTGAGTTACCACACGATATATGGATTTGCAGGTAGCAGGGGCTCGTTATACTAGAAAACTCTGGGTAGCCATCGTTCATTTTCAGAGATTAATTTGGGTGTGACATGCCCTGGTGCACACCGAAGGGTATCTCATCATATAATCTGAGCAACTACGAGGGTGGGGACTTATGCTATGATGTCTGTATGAGATTTGTAATACTTTGTAGGAACAAACTAGTGTCCCTATTATCTAATATGACCATAATACAATAACATGCTTCTAAATGTGGGGCATCTTAGACATTCTGTAGCAGCACAAATCATTTCTATATATGGCAGAGCTGTTTTAATTAAGCCTGGGCGTAGTTTGCGAAGTTCGCGCTACTTCGCACTACGCGAACTGCACGTAGCACAGTGCGAACACGCGTAGCGTAGTGTTGCGTAGTGCTGCGGTCATTTTTTGCTTGCTCGCGGTCCTCAACATCAAGTTGGCGACCGCGAGCAAGCAAAATGACATCCCGGCGAGACTTTTTCCTTGTTCGCGATCAGCAACATCAAGTTGGCGATCGCGAGCATGGAAAATAAACCTCCCGGCGAGATTCCCAACGCGAGGAGGTCAGGTTTCTCATTGCGAGGGGTCGCGTATGCTCGCGACCGCTCGCGATGAGAAACTACCAGTTCGCGTTGAGAAAGCTGCCGCTCGAGTAAAAATCTACTCGAGCAGCAGAAAACTACAGCTCGCACTGTGCAAGATGCCATTTTCAATGATTGCACAGTGCCGGTTGCTTGTCCGCACTGTGCAATCATTGAAAACAACATCTTGCATAGTGCAAACATGTTATTGCGCAGTTCGCGAAGTGCTACGCGTAGCTCGCGTAGTGCGAACTTCACTTTGCGTAGCTTCGCGAAGTGCTACTTCGCGAACTACGCCCACCCTTAGTTTTAATATGGTCTTCGCATATGAGAGGATAATCGATCAAACTCCATATTTGAATGTGGTTTTATCTATTGCCCTTCCAGAATAGCCTTCTACATTACTTGCTTCGAACAGGGAGTACATGTACTGGGAAGAGTGGACCGTTCCATTTTAAACACACCTCTTAAAATTAGTATTGAGGAAGAGGGACTCTAAACAGGTAAGTACCTGTTACCCACGTAACAGTAGAAATAGCCAGGGTTTAATCGTCCCCTCTGGGCTTTCAACTCACCAACTACCAATATATTATGATGGTTTTGCCACTTATAGCACACCCATATATGTAGCTAAAGACCATGCAATGATACAGGCCCCCTAATAACCAGATTGTGACCACACAGTTATGAGTCCAACAATTGTGATAGGCTCACTTGTCTTCATCTTCTGGTATGGCATACACTTTTTATTCCTGAACCTACCAAATATAGCGGGATATGACACACAGCAATATCTTTCCATTTCTCATTTGTCCAGTACAGACCGCATACATATGTGTTGTCTATCTTTTTGTGATCCAATAGGTGCCATCAATGCACTAACAGTTAGCCCAGTGGCTTCTAAAGACTTTTTCAAATACTGCTGATCCACATGGGGGAAGACACTTATGGACAAATTTAGTATTGGGTACAAACACCCGCATATTGTGATTGTACAGATGCTTTTAAGCACCCCTAAGCCTTTTTCTTAGAACTATGTAAATATGGATCTCTGAATGCTTTTCTTTATAATCAACAGCACAGCGTGGACACGCGTGTTCTGTCTTACTTTATGAAATCGTTTGAGATTTGCTTAAAATTTCCACTACGGACAGTCAATTATCTGCTCCTCAAAAGTACCAATTTCTCATTTAGAAGTTTTGAGTCAGATAGTTTTTACCTTTTCTAACTCCCTTTCCTTGCCTGTGAGTATGCTCTAATATCTTTCAGGAAACTATGACACAAGTGAGGGTCTTTTTCTACTGGAATCCTTGACATCACTCTTTTTATTCAGATTGCACGTCAATGTGTAATGTCTATCTGCACGAACTTATCATCTTAGAAGTTCTTCCTTTCACATCTTAGTGGTGGTGTTGGTCGCAGTTTAATCGACTATGGTTGATTTGATTGATCTTTAGCAAAATAATGGAGCCCAATCTGATCATGTAACTTAGCAAAAAAAATACAATTTTATGTATGGGGCAGGTCTTAGTTCAGTTCCCACTTTGAAATTTCAGATACCCCAAACACTCGCCTTTACCTTGTTGTATTGGTGGTTGTTAAGAAGGTGATTTAAAAGTGTCAATATACACTGAAACATGTGAGGAAATATGAATTTTTATGATCAATTGTGTCCCCTATCTTAGACCCCAACGGCTCCATGTACGTGCTACAAGTACATGTATGTTCCCTCCACCTCCAGCTATGAAGACGCAAATACATTTGCGTCCAACGTTAACATGTCCTCTTTCAGATCCACCATGAATGGGTCGAATATTCCGTTCCTAAGTATGCCTTGCCACCGTCTTTATATGGTGCACCTTTCACGTTTTTCAGCTCTGGCGAGTTAGGCCCTGAATTCTGCCATCGAGCCTTTTCCTGCCTTCTGCCTCTGAATGCTCCAGCCTGGACCTGCATCTGTATCCATGACCTTTGTCTTACTCCCTGCGCGGCTAACGGTGCCTGGCTCGGCCTGTTGCCTGCCAAGACTGTATTTTGCCTTCAAGTTATCTGCTCCGCTCCTCGAAAAATACATTCCTGTCTAGTAGTTTAGGTAAACATCCTTCCAGCTGCAGAGCAAAGGGCCCGGCCTCACTGTCTCCGTGCAAGTAATTCATAGCTCCTGTTACCATGGTAGGCCCATGCCCCCTCGCATCTCATGTAGACACGTAGACGCTTATACACGCACTAGCAGTCACTATAGAATAGCCTCTGCCCGAGAGACCTTTCCTTCCAGATAATACAGTTCCTTAAACACAAGATATTAGATACAATTTGGGATTAGGTTGTTCTGACATCCCAGACTTCTGTCTCCTCATGTAGGGCTAAATGTCAAGTCCCCTTCACCCTCCAGTTACACGTCAATCACACGTCATGCTGCTGCGCGCGCATCTCTGCCATGTATTTCTGCTGACATTGCAGGATTCTCTTATGGATCCACCCACCTGTGACATCCTCATAATGACGTTTCTAGTACACGCCCTTATGCACGGCTATTGTAACGCCTTTTTCATTACGTATGTGTATTCTTATCTCTCCTCTCAGCTGTTACGCCTTCTGCATCTGCCTTTACTGTAATGCATTGACTATATATATGATAACCTGTCAATAAAGTATGGTCTATCCCTTCCCGAACCTTCGTGGTGACGGAATCCGATTGCCTGGTTCGAACCAATTCCTTTTTAAGGAATAAAACCCCTTTTAAAACCTCAAATATCACGGATTCTGCCTCTTATTTTTTTCTGAGTTATTCTTATTGAACTTTACCGCATAAATTAAGTATAGGTAATTTAAATTTACCACATAATTGGCGCCCGAATAGGGACCCCTCCCCCACCCCACGCGCCGGAGGTGCGTTGCAGGCCCGGTCCCCTGCCACAGCCGGACGGACAACTACGAGTACCCGCAGGATTTCCTGTACCTCCCTCAGGCCAACGGAGGTGACTGAGGCTGCGATCAACACCCAGACGAGGCGGTGAGGAGTGCGGAGGATCCCGACCAGAGCCTAGCTGAGAGAGCAAGATCCGAGGTATACAGAGGCCCACCAGGTTCCGAAGTTCCGAAGTACCTACGTCACGAGTCGAGTCGAGTCCAGTCCGGTCCAGTCCAGTCCAGAGTTTCCGAGGCCTTCCGTTCCGTGCTTCCCGGTGAGTACCATTGCTGGGGACGCATCTAGACGTGCGCATTAATTTGTGCCGGTCAAGACGGGTTTGGGTACACAGACCCGGTCTGCACTGTTCTAGCGGTGTATCTGTACTGTTTAGCAGTACATCCAGTATTATGCAGTTAGCTAGTTTTATTCTAATTATCGTTGTCCGTTTTAAAATGTTTTAATGTGTTTTAAATGTCGTGGTATGAGTGATTGTTCGATCTTCATTACTGTGTTTATTGTATTAATTGTGTTCAAGTCCGAGTAAGAATCAAGTAGCAAGGTTTAAGATGCCGTTATTCTCAAAATTAAGACAGATAAAAACTAGAAAAGGGATACTCGAGGAAGCCGTTCCCATTCCACCTAGGGACACTCCAGGGTACTTTATGTACCATAAACATGGCCTAGATGCCGTATTATATCTCGATTTGTGGGTGGACTACACCAAGGATTTAGCAGAGAATCAGAGATGGCCCGCTGCTGGGACATGGGATGCAGATTGCATCATGAGAGTAGAAGAAGCATTATGGAAAAAGAAAGCCAGACAGTCACAGAAAGATGCCATTGAATTATGGCGTAAAGAATCGCATAGACGCACAGAGAAAGCGCTCAGAAAAGAAGAGAAAAGTAGGGAGGATTCAGACAAAGCCCGAGAAAACGTATTAGTTGAGGAATGTATCCGAGTAAAAGCAGAACAAGTAGACAGACAACGAAACACTCTTATGAATGGTATGTATCCTCTTCTGGCCGAGGGTTTACCTAAGGCCACCCTGGAAGTACCAAAAGATCTGCCACCTCCATTGCTTCCGACTAAATTGCACCACAAGACCGCAAAGGACATTTTCCTTTCTTCCTATTTAGACGATGCAGCCCCCGAATATGTTAATGTTCCGCCGCCACGCACACCACCTGCTAACGACGCTCGACCCCGAGATAATCTGCCCCCACCTCTGCAGCAACATACTCCTCCTCCCGTTCCAAACCTTCCGCCTGTTCCTCCACTCCTTCCTGCACCTATTCTCCCTACCTTACACCCAACAAATCCTTTTGGACCTGGCACCTCAGGAGGTGCGACAGGAGGTTTTCATACGCCACCACCAACACATCGATTGACTTATAGGGATTTAGCACACCAACGTACACCTCAAACAGCGAATTACGACATACTTAATGAGCCTCTTACAGACTGTAGATATGATCCAGTACCCGGTAAAGACGACAGAATGATGCTATCATCAGTACGTCTACGACGAGTTGCGAACTATTTAATGATACTACCAGGAATGATTGATCATCTAGACAAAATATATCACTTTGTCCAAACAGGGCAAGGTCCTGAAAGTATTGGCGAGGCCATGGCATACCAGAAAGTGGACACGCAAAAACTGTTGTTACGCTTCTTCATAAACTGCTTGATAAGAAACAGAGATAGGCCTGGTGTAGACCCGGAAGAAATGAAAGCACTTAACAAATGGGGTCAGAATATAGCAGACGGAAAACATGATAAACAGAATAGTATAGAAAATATGTACCGAAGGAGCCGAAAAACAGTAGAACAAATACATGAAAGAGAACAGCCTGAAAGAGAAATAGATGCAGATAAGACTGAATCCTCGGAGGAGGAGGAACAACCAGAAACGACAACAGGACAATTACAATTACCAGCTAGAGAAATGATAGCTTATGTAGGTAAGGGAAGATCTTTTAATAATTCAATGCGTCCGATACGTCCAGAAAGTAAGAGAATTTTTCAAGCAGCCATGTCAAATCCAAAGACCCCTGAACACTTATTTCAGGCTACTGATAAAATACTTCAAGAACGAATGGGGTACCATGTACTCGATTCTATGGATGAACAAGAATTAGCCAGGTCAGCAGTACAATGGGCTGACAGTTCTGATAAATATAGTGATGACGCGCTAGCACACACGTTTTTGAATCTTTCACCAGACGAACAGCGTTTAGCTGGTATGTACATGATACAACACCTCCTTATATTGTATAAAAGCCAACACTCCGATCCTGGTCCCCTACCTGATATACTGATAGAACTACTCATGAAGAAATGGAGAGGTCTAGGTACCGATCTAATTAAAGTAATTCTAGAACATCGGCACAGATACAGTGCCTTCCTGTGTCCACAGCTTGATCCAGCTCCCTCCATGGAAAGAAAAATGTATTACATAGACAGACAGAATCCCTTACGCGAAGTGCACCCAGTTAAAAATGATGATAATACTTTTAGACGCGTGTTTGTGTACACGCCCATAACTAAAATAGAACTATTGGAAATGAAAAAATTAGTGCCCAGCCATGACAAAGATCCAGCAGGTTTTCACCGTGAAATAAAAGACATGTTACTCATGGGTGATTATACCTATCCTGACATTATGAAAATATTAAAAGTATTATTGCCTGCCGGTATTTACGAGAAACTCAAAGAAAAAGAATGGGAGGTGGGAGAGCAAAAGATTGATTGGGCTGCATTAGAAAATGAAGAAAATACCCGAACTCCAGGCCTAGGGCTTGGGGACAAAACTAAAGCGTTACCAGGATTGTTAGTACAAGTATTGCCACGTTTATTAACTACGAAAAAGGAAGACTGGGGTGCAATCTCAGCCTGCAAACAGAAACCCGATGAAGACACTAGTGATTTTTATTCCCGATTTGAAAAATGTTTTGGTATTAATAGCGGCCTGAAAGCAAGTAGCGATTCATATCCACATCTTTTTGTAACAAAATTAGTCGAGAATTCCCTGCCCCAGGTTAAGAACAGAGTATTGAAAGTCGAGAGCACTTGGCAAGCTAATACCCCTTCACAAATGTTACAAATGTTACAGTACCACCAGAATAGAATTAGAGAAGAACAAGAACACGAACAAAGACGTATGAAAGACACGAAAATGAAAATGCTCGTTGCTCAGTCAGTTCCAGCTGACGGTCATAAAAAGGGTGCGACACAGTCCAGTAATTCAGCGGCTCCTGTTAAAGGGACATGCAACTATTGTAAACAGCCAGGTCATTATATAAACGATTGTGCAGTTCTGAAACACAATATCTCTACGGGTAAAACCAAGGAGAGACCGCGTCCACCTAGACAGGATCAGATCCAACCACAAGTACCTCAGAATGTACAGCCTATGCAAGCTTCACAACAGACCGTAGCAGTACCACAGCCACAGCCTATTGCCGCAACACAAAACACGACACAACAGATGTACCAGTATGCACAAAATGACTATCCCGATTATCAGCGATACACATGAAACAGCCTAGAGAGGGAGGTTGGCTTGCCTCTTATTGAGGTTCCTGTAGATCAAGAGGGTCCTTATGTACATAGTCAAGTATTAGGGAAAGACAGAAAGTTTTTAATTGATACAGGGGCAAGCAGAACAACTATAAGTCACGACGAGGTTCCAGGGGCACCCCTCTCAGGCTCACAGAATGTTTCCCTTGGATTTTCAGGAAAGCCTATTGTTAACGAAGTATCGCAACCTCTTCCTCTTGCAGTTGGTCCATTGACACGGACTACAGATTTATTGCTTACAAAATCATGCCCAGAAAACTTGTTAGGTATAAAGACACTGAAAGCTCTAGGAGCTGTAATATGTTGTTCTCCGGAAGGGGTACGACTATTTTTGCGTGACTTTCAAGGTCACTACGTATTGAGAGACATGGATCACCGGTTACAGAATGTCCCTGCACATTTATGGGCACAAGGCCCCACTGATGTAGGTTGTATGCACATTACACCATATCGAGTCACACTCAAAGCAGGAGTGGTATTACCACGAATTCGACAATACAAGTTACCTCCAGATGCTGTAGTGGCTTTGCTGCAAATCATTGACGAGCTCATTGCACAAGGAGTGGTTGTGGAAACCGACTCCAATGTATGTAATTCTCCTATCATTCCAATTCTTAAACGTACTGATCCAAATGCACCCCCAGTTTATCGATTAATTATTGATCTGCGCGAATTGAATAAATGCATTGTACCACAGTATCCCGTGGTTCCAGATATCTCTTCATTATTGACAGCTATTGATTCAGAAGCAACGTTCTTTACTGTAATTGACCTCAAGAACGCCTTCTTTAGCGTCCCAATCGATCCGGAAAGCCAATATTTGTTCGGATTCTGTTTAAATGGACGAAGCTTCAAATTTGCATGCGCACCTCAAGGATTCACAGAAAGCCCCAGCATCTATAGCCAAGCACTGAAAAGACAACTTGACAGTATCCACATGCCTGTTAACACTGCCCTGCTTCAGTATGTCGATGATCTGCTGATCACCGCCCGAAGCGAGCCCGAATGTGAAAAAGCATCACTGACGGTTTTACATTTTCTGGCCGACAAGGGGCACAAGGTGTCCCCTTCGAAGCTGCAATTCTGTGTTCAGCAAGTTGTGTACCTTGGGCACTTGCTGTCCAAAGGGGGGAGACAGCTCACACCTGACCGCATCCAGTTAATTGTAAACATGTCACCACCCAAGACACAAAAGGAGGTGCGGGCCTTCATAGGCCTCACTTCGTACTGTAGACAATGGATTCCCCAATATGCATTTCTAGCAAAGCCACTCATTCAGTTGACAACCCAGGAGGCAGCGACATCGACTGTCCTCCCTTGGACTCAGGAACATACACAAGCTTTTGAAGACTTAAAGAAAGCCTTATGTCAAGGACCTGTTTTAGCGACACCATGTTACAGTAAGCCTTTTACACTTTTTGTCACAGAACGCGAAGGTACTGCCTTGTCAGTACTCACTCAGGAACAAGCAGGTTCACACAAACCGTGTGCTTACTTTTCTAGCACATTAGATCCAGTAGCCCTGGCTCTGCCTGCGTGCTTGAAATCAGTCGCAGCAACAGCTTTAGCGATCAGACAAAGCGATTCCATAGTATTAGGACATCAATTGACAGTGCAAGTTCCACATTCCGTGGAAGTTCTTTTAAACCGAACACAGACCCAGCACTTGACTATACCACGACTGACAGGTTATGAATTGACATTGTTTCAGCCACACATAGAAATCAGACGCTGTAGTACATTAAATCCTGCCACACTTTTGCCATTAAGTGGAACAGACCCATTGGCACATGATTGTATTGAAGTCATTACTATTACGATGAAACCCAGACAAGACTTGACAGACATTCCATTACCAGATCCAGACCTGACACTTTATGTGGATGGTTCATGCATGAGAACAAGTACAGGAGAGTTAGTGGCCGCTTACGCAGTCACGACAGACACCGAAGTTATTGAAACGAATTGTATTGACACCTTGTCAGCTCAAGCAGCAGAGCTCATCGCTCTGACACAAGCCTGTATTCAAGCCAAAAATAAGAGAGTTAACATATACACAGATTCACGTTTGCATTCGGAGTTGTACACGACTTCGGAGTCCTCTGGCGAGAGAGAGGTTATTTAACTTCTCACGGTGCCAACATTCAACACGGTCCCCTCATTCAAGCTCTGTTAGATGCAATACATCTGCCTACTGCGATATCTATCATGAAGTGCAAGGCCCATACAAAAGTCACCGATATCATTTCCCAGGGTAACGACCTGGCAGACCGAACAGCTAAGCAAACAGCTCAGAATCGGACTCATGCAACTGACTTGACAAAGACAATAGTTCCGACATCGACACACTGCATGACAGTCAGGGATCCCGCCCTTGATGTAATTGACATACAGACACATGCTACACCAGAGGAAATCAAGAAATGGACTGAACTAGGAGGGATCCAAACAGATCAGGGATGGATGACGAAGGGAAAATCTAAATGGTTTCTCCCCGACTCCATGGTTCAAGTTATCATTAACACAATACATAGTCCAGCGCATCTAGGAGAGAAAGCTATGCTAGACAGTATTCAAAACATTTGGTTCAATAAACACTTACGAGCAGCAACCAAACAGAAAGTGCGTACTTGCATGATTTGTTGTCAGTTCAACCCAGGTAAAAGCATTCCTGTAGAGCAAGGTGGATTTCAACCTCCCGATCACCCTTTTGAAGTCCTCCAGATGGATTATATCCAGATGGAACGTTGTCGAGGATTCAAATATGTCCTCGTAGTTGTATGCGCACTTTCCCGATGGACAGAAGCATATCCAGTCCCAGATTACACTGCTCTGACCACTGCCAAGCAGCTGGTTCGTGAATTCTTCCCACGGTATGGTTTGCCCCGTATCGTGTACTCAGATAACGGTCAGCCGTTCTCATCCGAGCTAGTGAAACACATTACACTCCTGTTAGGCTATCAGTGGAAATTCCACTGTGTCCGGCATCCCGAGGCAGCAGGTCTCGTGGAGCGTCATAATCAGACTCTGAAAATTCGACTTTCTAAAATCTGCAGAGAGAAAGGCGTCGACTGGATAGTAGCTTTACCAGTTGCGCTCTTTTACATGAGAATGATAGCACATTCTCGAACAGGGCTATCCCCGTACGAGGTGGTCTTCGGTAGGCCACCAAATATGTGGGGGACGCCTATACCTCGTAAAATCACTGATGTTGATTGTAATATGCTGACAGATTACCTTGCCTCCTTGATGTCTGCACTACAATCTTGTCGTTCACAGGTAGCTGCAGCCTTTCCCGACAACACCGAGGTGAAGCCCCATGAAGTGGTTCCCGGTGATTATGTGTTTATAAGAAATTTCGACAGGAGGAGCCCGCTGGAGCCCCGCTGGCAAACGCCGAAATTAGTACTTCTGACCACGAGGACAGCAGTGAAGATTGAGGGTCGCAAGGGTTGGCTGCACTCGAGCCATATCAAGAAATTTCACGGACTGCCTTCTGATTTGAACTCTCAGCCCTGCCCTCCTCCACAGACTGACTCAAAACTCCCCCTGGTTGAGAAAACTGCTTCCCAGGAATATAAACTGAAACTAAGGTCTAGCAAGTCAGACAGTTTAATTGTTTAAGTCCTCCCCTAGGTGAATCGGTTAAATTAGTTTCTGACATGTATCCCCTAGACCGAAATAGAGAGAGAGATAGACAGAAACAGCTCAAGAAACGTGCATATTGTAAATCACTTCGCAGTCACTGTATAGTGACATTATTGATTATGTTTTTTCTAAATCTTCTGATTATTGCTGCAAGTATACTGTTGCACATATACTACCCTATTTTCAAGCGTGCACATTCTGCTTTCAATGTTACTGCCGAACACTCTTTTAGCGAATTACCTCCGCATGAGTTGCCCTACAGACTTGCGCTGCGCAACAACACATTCATTAGTATGTTACACCACTCCCATCAGACCAACAACGCTACAAATTGTTGGATATGTGGCTGACTCCCTCCCTACCAGAAATACAAGGGAGTTCTGCCCCTCTTTCCGTACCCGTTCACACACAATGGTTCCTGTGGTGCATGGTTTAGTTTGATTAATTCTTTAGATTCAAATACCGTAGTTTACCAGGGCAACTGGGTATGGGGAAACCTGAACTTAGTTTTGCTTAAAGCCTGCTACCCTAACAAAGAGGGACTTCCCAAAAGGACAGGAACTGATCTAGAAAATGAAGTATATGGATTAGGTAACTTTACACTTAACCTCATGATTCTGAATGTTGAATCCGAAACTGCACCAGTCTTGCCTGCTATGTCAGTATTACCAGTCAAAGGTGAATTATGTGCAAGAAAGAATGGTTCAGTACACCTGGGTCATAGTAAATGTACTACTGTGATCGAATTCAGTGATCAAGGCAAGTCTACATTTAGAGCTTCCCGTCATTCCTACTTCATTTGTGGTCATACCGCATATATACGTTTACCTCTAGATTGGGATGGTACCTGTTACATTGCATTCCTTCTGCCACCTGTTTTCCTAGCCCCTCCTGATTATCATAGAAATACCCATCTAGTACACAATAGACCCCAGAGAGATCTCCCGATTGTCGACTACACTGAAACGGCATGGGAGCAATACACAGACTTCAATAAAGGTTTCTTTCCCTACATAGGTGCTGTCTTTAATAGTAAACTGATACGCAAATTAACCAGAACCCTTGAAGCAGTAGTGAATGAAACTACTTCTGCCCTAGGCAACTTAACGGAGGAGCAGTCTGCGATGCGGATTGTTGTTCTCCAAAATCGTCTTGTCCTTGACGTCATCCTGGCCGATAGGGGCGGAGCCTGTAGAGTCATCGGATCGAGCTGCTGTGTTTTCATTCCAGAAAACGCGCCATCAGTATATAAAGCCATAACTCGTCTTCATAAGATTGCAAGTCAGATACACCAGAATCCAGGCACCTGGACTTGGTCCGGTTGGTTCTGGAGTGTGTTGTCAGCCTGGGGATGGAAGGTCCTATCCTTCCTAGGTATTGCCCTTCTCATAGTATTCAGTTGCTGCCTGTGTCTACAATGTGGGCCAGCGATTTGCGGCCTGTGTGCCACATCATGTATTCCACATTCAAGTTCTCATTCAAAATCCCGTAAGAAGAAAGAAGAGCAAATGATGTTACGTGAACAGATTGATAGATTCATGAGGATCGATATATCATGAAGGGTCCGTAGGGGACAAGGAGGGAATGAGGAAATATGAATTTTTATGATCAATTGTGTCCCCTATCTTAGACCCCAACGGCTCCATGTACGTGCTACAAGTACATGTATGTTCCCTCCACCTCCAGCTATGAAGACGCAAATACATTTGCGTCCAACGTTAACATGTCCTCTTTCAGATCCACCATGAATGGGTCGAATATTCCGTTCCTAAGTATGCCTTGCCACCGTCTTTATATGGTGCACCTTTCACGTTTTTCAGCTCTGGCGAGTTAGGCCCTGAATTCTGCCATCGAGCCTTTTCCTGCCTTCTGCCTCTGAATGCTCCAGCCTGGACCGGCATCTGTATCCATGACCTTTGTCTTACTCCCTGCGCGGCTAACGGCGCCTGGCTCGGCCTGTTGCCTGCCAAGACTGTATTTTGCCTTCAAGTTATCTGCTCCGCTCCTCGAAAAATACATTCCTGTCTAGTAGTTTAGGTAAACATCCTTCCAGCTGCAGAGCAAAGGGCCCGGCCTCACTGTCTCCGTGCAAGTAATTCATAGCTCCTGTTACCATGGTAGGCCCATGCCCCCTCGCATCTCATGTAGACACGTAGACGCTTATACACGCACTAGCAGTCAGTATAGAATAGCCTCTGCCCGAGAGACCTTTCCTTCCAGATAATACAGTTCCTTAAACACAAGATATTAGATACGATTTGGGATTAGGTTGTTCTGACATCCCAGACTTCTGTCTCCTCATGTAGGGCTAAATGTCAAGTCCCCTTCACCGTCCAGTTACACGTCAATCACACGTCATGCTGCTGCGCGCGCATCTCTGCCATGTATTTCTGCTGACATTGCAGGATTCTCTTATGGATCCACCCACCTGTGACATCCTCATAATGACGTTTCTAGTACACGCCCTTATGCACGCCTATTGTAACGCCTTTTTCATTACGTATGTGTATTCTTATCTCTCCTCTCAGCTGTTACGCCTTCTGCATCTGCCTTTACTGTAATGCATTGACTATATATATGATAACCTGTCAATAAAGTATGGTCTATCCCTTCCCGAACCTTCGTGGTGACGGAATCCGATTGCCTGGTTCGAACCAATTCCTTTTTAAGGAATAAAACCCCTTTTAAAACCTCAAATATCACGGATTCTGCCTCTTATTTTTTTCTGAGTTATTCTTATTGAACTTTACCGCATAAATTAAGTATAGGTAATTTAAATTTACCACACATGCATTGACCTGTATGTGATATACCCGGCCCACAACACTGTCATTAAAACTATAATACATCCCACTTTTCAGTGACCATAATAGTGTATTTGACCTTGAGAGGGTGGAATATGATTTGTTGAACAAATGATTATACATGTGGATGTGAGATGCTGGTATGAAAGTGTGGTCAATTATAGGGGGCATTTAAGATCTTATGAATGACATAGACAGCATTGTCTAAATTTAAAATAAGCAATTTATATGCTGATTCCTTTAAAAAAATCAAATTGCGTAACATCCGTGTAAAAGAAATGTGGAAAAAAATACAGATACAAAGAAAGTATTTTATCTTTTTGGCTAGAAATGATAAAATAATGATCTTTGAATAAAATAAACTTTATATATAAATAAAAATTGCTTGTCTACTATGTACTTATTGTGGTTAGCCCCATAGAGCTGTTAGTCACCCTTCATAAAAGTAGTATAGGTCTAGTGGGAGGCTTTGAAATTGATTTCCAAACCTTTTTTGTACCACCATGTTGTATGTCTGCCACCGTACCAGCCTCTGAGGGCAAGCTAAGAGCAGCATCTCCACATCTACAGCAACACACCGACCTAAGCCCAGCACCATGTGTGTTATTGAGGCAGCCACTGCATTCCTGAACATGTCGACAAGCAGCATCACTGAATTAGATTTGTCAATTTTGCAAAGTAGTACCCAATCATTTCAGGAAACAGAACGAAGTGGACAGCAGCTAAAACCACCAATAGCACATTTTCATGATGTCGGAGCAGAA
Source organism: Triturus cristatus (assembly GCF_964204655.1). NCBI lineage: Eukaryota > Metazoa > Chordata > Amphibia > Caudata > Salamandridae > Triturus > Triturus cristatus. The sequence continues at coordinate 25,545,011 of NC_140593.1, read as the reverse complement.
CAGGAGGTTGAGTTTCCTTCCAAGCAAGAATCTCCTCTTTTAGAATCATTGGCTCCCAGACAACCAGAAAGTAAAAGAAAGGGTGTTGCTCTACTATCTTCTCCAAGATTGTTTTCTGATGATGATGATAGGAACATGGAGTGGACCCCAGCAGGGTCCCAGAGATATGTGCAAAGGCAATGGAAAAGAGAAGTTTCTGAAAGACTTTAACTTAGGGATGAGGATGATGGGGAGGATGACGACCGTGAGGCATTCATGGTGGAAGGTGACGCAGAGGAGCATAACACTCCTATTCAACCTGGGATGTGGCATTGGTAGCACCGCCAGATCCCATGTTTGCAAATCCCAAGCCTCAGTAGAAGTATTCATTGCAGTGAGGGAATCAAAATCAACGACACACCCACCTATCTTCAGTTCTTCTTCAGGCATTGGCATTGGCACAGAAAAAAGTACATCTCCTCAGTTTGGGTCTTTTTTACGGTTAGCAAAGAGGGGAAGGTACATTGCAATATGCACCATTTGCCACACAAATGTTTGTTGGGGTAAGCCAGGTTCACATTATGGTACTGGCAGCCATGACCCATATGAAAAAACACCACAAAATCAATTGGGAGAAGCACCTTAACAAATTGCTGAACTTGGTCATGGTGGCGGAGAGAGCAGGAGAACATCAGCTACAAGTCCAATCTTGGTGGGAGGTGCTGATGAGAAAAAATAGGGTAATATCCTTACACAAAGCAGCCCAGCCCCTACACTGAGTCAGCAGAATTGCCCAACTCAGCAACTTCACAATGCACAAGACTCAGAGTGAGATAGTTAAACCACAGCATACTGTCAAGATCCATCGACCTGCCCACTGCCTTCAGCACTCCAGCAGTAGTGGTGGAAACCAATCTGGGTGAACACCAGGGTGCTAGGAGCATTTCACTCACTTATATCCTACCTAGGAAAACTGCCTGTTGGGTGGGGGCTCCTAGCAGGTTCTCAACACCTGCCTCCATGCCCACATGACCTCAGCTCATCTCCTTTTTCACTCCCTGTGTTCCCTGAGGAAGAAAAGCTAACTTATATTTCTTTAAATTCTATGCTCTGGTATGTGGTGTTTTCCTTATCTTTGTTTCCAAGGCCATGCCAGAACTTGACTCAGCAACCTCCATGACTCAGCAGTCGCTGTGACTCAACAAGACCTCAGTGTCTCAGCAACCTCCATGACTCAGCAGCCTCCATGACTCAACAAACCTCCATGACTCAGCATCCTCCGTGACTCACCAAAACCTCCGTGACTCAGCAACATCCATGACTCAGCACCTCCATGACTCATGAGCCTAAATGGCTTATCGGCCTGGCGAAAGGTTTTTAACGCTCACCCAGGATCGTTTTCAGTGCTTCGCATTGAGTTTCCTGTTGAAGATCCTGCAGCGTGACGGCTCTTCTCTGCAGGTGCTGGTCGGTCGAGCCCTGTTCCATCCTTGCTGCTGCTACTCGCAGATAAGTCTAAATTCTTATTGGGTTACATTTCACTCTCTTGCTCAGTGGAACTCCATTGTTTTGACTTCCAGCTCATTTCTGGTTATCAGTAGGGGTGGGCGGAATTTGCGTAATCGCGTTACGCAAATCTCCGCGAAACGGTAAAAAAATCTCCGCGAACACGCAGAAATTCCGCGAACACGCGGAATTGCTTGTTCGCGATACTTTTTTCCTGTTCGCGATCGCTGTTTGCGTGCTCGGGGTGAAATATCTCGCGAACACGCATATTGAGAACGCGAACAAGCAAAAAATTTCGCGAAGTCGCGGAACGCAGATTTTTGGGCAATTTCGCGTTCTCCGCGGAACGCGAAATTACCCAAATTCCGCAAATTCCGCGAACGGAACGGAATTTACCGCCCAGGCCTATTTATCAGGGAGATCTTAGATAACTGCGCATGAAACTCTTCGCAGTCAGAGGCTTCCTGACTGTGTTTACTATATCACAGTTTCCTCTTGTTCCCACTCAGCTTATTTTACGCACTTTGCCTGGATTTTAGTATTTTGTTACTTATATCATTTATGTACTTACATGCATAGGTCTTGCTGATAGAAGTGTATATTATTATTGCAGTGTTTATAGTTACCCTGTTACGTCTGTTTTTTCTTGCTGAAAGAAGGTCTTGGTAATGCTTCCAAGCCTTGGACATATTTCAGCTGAAGGATACAGATTATGTCTTATCTCATTGAAATAAGATTGTATGGTGTGCTGATGTATAATCTTCATTGGCACAATATTGTGTGAGTGTATATTTATATTTGCCACAATATTGTGTGTGTATTTATTTTTGCACCATGTGATGTGAGTGCAGTTCTGATTCATTCTAAGCATTCTAAAAGACTTCTTTTATTGTGACCCAATGCAGAGGTTTATGCATGATTTATGTCATTGATTAAATCACGCTCCATGGGGCGTTGATGACTGAATATCTACGAGCCAATATTGCTCCTAGTGGACTTATTATCAATGTTTTTCCAAGGTTATTCCTGGAAGACCCCACATTTAAGAAAGAATGGTGTCTAGTCTCTTGGAAGTGCACCAGAGACCTCCTGGTTCTCATTATCAATACGGCCCAACGGTTAGCAGATACCCTATTGGCAAGAATCCAGGCGGCAGAGGGCGCACTAAAATCCACTATCCAGAACACTGCTTTCAAAGCGAAATTAGCGAAAATAAACAGTGAGAATACTGATAGCAGGGAATATCTACTCAAACAAAAGATAGCTAAACTACAGAAGGACATTCAGAAATTTGACAAGGAGAAGATGTATCCCTACTTGAAAGCAGATTACCAGACAACCAAGAATAGTTACTCATCTGATGACAGCTCCGATAACTCAAGAAGGGGATCATCAAATAGTGACTTGAGCACAGGCAGCTGGGGAGGTAACCAACAAAAAAGGAAATCATCCACCTTCCTACCCCCATTACAATAATACATCTACCTACACAGGTCCACCACAACCACCCTTTTGGCAGTTCCCGAATGGACAGCCCCAGTTCTATCCCCCTGGCAACCCTCCTTTTTTAGACAGAGGTTGGGGCAGAGGAAGAGGGCGCAAAAGAGGGGCCCCAAAGTCAGTTCAATGGCAGGATCAGGAACAATTCCCATTGGCACCCAGGGGCAGGAACAGAGGGAAAAAGAACTAGTGGTGAATCTGTCCGAGAGACCCTTGAGTGCTCTGGAACAAACGGTCCTTGAAAGAGGACTTGGATATGTTCCTACACCTAGAACAGACAGATTTAGAAACAACTGTGAAATTCATGAATTCCTCAGAAAAATACGCTTGAAAGCGTTTTTCCGAGACCAACCTACTGTTGAGTCTACAGATACCGGCTTACGTAATCCGTCTACATTTACATTTATTGAGCTGGGCACGATTCCCGTGTAGCATACCTTTCACAACATGTCCAATGCGGAATTGTCAGCTGCGAGAACCTTAGCCAATGATAACAGCATCACTATTAAACAGGCAGATAAGGGGGGTGTCACTGTGATACAAAATACCACTGACTATGACTGCGAGTGTAGACGACAACTTGATAATACAATTTACTACACTCCTATCTCGATTGATCCTACACCAAGACTTACCACCAAGATTGCTACCATCACTTTTGAGGCAGAAAGTAATGGGTGGATTACTAGGAAGGAGGCCGATTTTCTCATTACAAAGGATCCTAAGACTCCTTACTTCTACACGCTGCCTAAAATTCATAAGGGCACCACACCGGTCCCAGGGCGCCCTATTGTATCTGGAATAGGGTCACTTCTGGAACCCCTGTCCCGATTTGTAGACCATTTCTTACAACCTTTGGTCAAGAAGACCCCCTCTTATATCCGTGACACTACGGATATCCTACAGGTCATAGAGGAGATACATGACACAAGTGACATTGACCTACTGGTCACACTGGATGTGGAAGCATTATACACTAATATCCCCCAGCGGGCCACATTAACGGCAATTGAGAATGTCCTCATGAGAGAGGAATGGACTTCTCCTACCCCCATCTCCTTCATAATGGAATGTGCCACCTTGGCACTAATGGAGAATTATTTTGAATACAACAAACAACTGTTTCACCAATCGCAGGGCACTTCAATGGGGAGCACCTTCGCCCCGAGTGTGGCCTGTATCTACATGGCCACCTTTGAGGAAGAAGTCATTAGACACCCCAATAACCCCTATATCAACAATTTGACCTTGTGGAGGCGTTTTATAGACGATATACTAATCTTCTGGAAGGGGAATCACCAGACTTGTCTAGCCTTCTGCGAGTGGATTAACACACAGAACCAATTTTGGAAGTTCACTCATACAATTTCAGGTTCCCATGTGCCCTTTCTAGATCTGAAGGTGACACTTGATGATACAGGACTGAGCACCACATTATATAAGAAACCAACAGACAGGAATAGCTTGCTTTTATACAGCAGCCACCACCCTAGGGCCCTTAAGGACAATTTGCCCTTTGGGCAGTTCCTCCGTATCAGGAGGAACTGCAGTTCCACCAGTGACTATTTGACTGAAGCTCATCACTTGAGTTCCAACCTTAGACAAAGAGGTTACCCTGAACGTCAGGTTAGAAACTCACTTAAGAGGGCACGCAATATTCCACGAGAGGCCCTACTACAACCCACCAATAGGGAACTTACAGACACCTTGACTTGTGTCACATCTTTCACTCCTGACTCTACATGCATCAAAAGCATAATCAAGAAACATTGGGGAATCCTAACTACGGGTGACCTTACCATTCCTCCCCCCGTTTTGCATTCAAGCGAACACAAAATCTGAAGGATATCCTCATTAATACGAGACCAAGACACATTGTTCCTAAGGAGCAGAGAACTCTATGGGACCGTCCCCCGGTGAGAGGTCATGACCCATGTGGCTCATGTGCTGTATGCCACCAAACTGCTGTAACAAAAGAAGTGATTTGTTCAGACTCCTTCACTTGCAAGATTCAGAGGCACACTAACTGCAACACCACTCACTGTATCTATCTAATCACCTGTCCGTGTGATAAGATATATGTTGGCATGACCCTGAGACCAGCTAAGACACGCATAACAGAACATAAAAGCAACGTGAGATGCCAAAAGATCACCACCAAACTTTACACTCACTTTAAAGAGATGAACCACAAACCAGATTCCCTAAGATGGTTAGTGCTTGAGTCCCACCCTAGGATCACGCAGAAGGCACTGTTCAAGATAGAACAGAGATGGGTACATCGTCTGAGGGCAGACCTTGAAGGCCTTAATGATCAAATTCCATGGGCGGCACTGATGGATAGATAGTTTTCCATCCATGGTCACTCCGTTGTCTGTTATACTATTCAACACGGAGTTTCCTTTTTCGCCTCACTGTCTTGTGAATACACAATTTATACATATTGTTTTCTGCCCCCCTTTGGAAGTTCAGCGTTGTTCTTCCCCTTTTTACCCTTTTACCTTATAATTATAACATACTTTGGTAAACCCACATTAGATCACATGAGGTACACCGCGTTTGTGATTCCTGTTTTTCCTTTCCCTTGATCTTGGTTATACCACCACCGATCACTGGCAATTGCCTTACATTAAGATCACCACATCTTAAGATGGCCGCCGCCTTTGACGGACAACATCATACACCTAGCTTCACCCCTTACGCCTTGACGTAGGACGCACTTCCCGGATGCCGGCCCGACCACTCCTACAACGGCAAGTATTTCAGCATGGGACTCAGACCTATGTTGTTCTTCCCGGTTCGAGCGGCGCCAGGGTAGGTTAACGGCCCATGCCGGCAGCACCTAATACGTGAGTGTTACCACAATGTTGATGTGTTCCCGTTTACTTGCGATGGGTGTTGGCAGCGGTATGGATGTGCACCCGTGACTTACGGGTACGGCGGTTTTTCGCCGTTGGAGTCTCACGTTACTCGTGGGTGGCAATTGATACGCAATGGTCTCAGCCTTCTAGCAAAGGTTTCTACACTTGGCGGCGTCAGCAGGTTGTACCAGCGGCGTGTTAGGCACCCCCGCCACGCACTATGCTTGACCCTCACAGGGTGACGGGGTTCCCCTGGTGCGCGACTGTGCATCCCCGACACAGCATTACTCCCTAGGTGCGGACCATGCTGATGCATAGATCGTACGCCGGGCCAGCCACGGACATCATTTTGGGTTCTGGCAAATAGCGTGGCGGTGTATGTGCTCTGAACATTGCCTGTATAGCACCAGCTGGACAACACGATGTACCGGCTGGCTGTTGAGCACACTAACGTTGCGCTTCATTTTGACTCTCAGGAATTTCTTTGGGGGTCTCCTCGGTGCTCAACCACATATCTGTGTCATTGCTCACATTGCCACTGCCGGCATTACTCGACCGCACTACGGGCGATACCGTTCTACTTGTACTGACATCACAAGTTGGGCTAGCTGCCCTTAGTGTTTTTACTTTTTACTTTTCACTTTCTCCTCCATTAGGACACCAGAATCTTGGTGTCCCGGTAGCGCAGCGAACACGGACAGAAGCAGGGATATACACTCTAATAGGTGAGTGCCCTGTAACTCCATGATGTGAATACTAGTCCACTAGACTTCACTGCAGTCACTACCAGACTTCTAGTCTTCTGATTTTAATGGTTCTTGTTTTTAATCTCACATTCACGTGGAGTAAATTCCTTACTCTACTGTATGATTACCCACATGTGGTGACAATTGGCATAGTTTATTACCACATATTGTAGGAAGAGAGACCTTGTTTGTGATAATTGTCCGGACAAGCACCAAATATTTTACACTGACCTGTGTCTTGGATACCTTATTTCCTTTTCCTAGTTTCCCATTTGACATATGGCAGATCGTTTTCCATAATACATGTGGCAGGTAACAATTGTACTTTCCACAGTGTGTAGATAGTTAACATTTCAATAGGTCCTGAAGAAATGCCAAGGATCACTAGGACCGCGAGGCATGAAACATGTTGACCACCACAGAAGAGCATAGCTAAGCCGAACCCTAACGTCAGCTAGCTGCCACTCTGTTTTTGTTTTTAATCAAGTGGATAGCCATTCCTAATAAAGCCCTAATTTTGGATTATCCAACTTGTTTTAAATCACCCACACGCACTCACATCTACACCACTAGACCACTCACACGCACTACACCATACGGCCATGAACAGAAGATCTCTGCTAAAGAGCCCCTTTAAGGGTGCCCGTCGGGTATTGCAGCGCCGACCCGATGAGGAGCAGGTCCATATGATGAAGCATGACACCTAGCTTGCTTGGTGTGTGAGTACCCTAGTTCCGATTAGAGGAACTCCTTTCCTCTTCCACATGGTCTCTTTCTTACACATTCTCTCTTTCTCCCTCTATCCTGAGGAACTGCATACTCTTTATTCTTTTATTGATTATTTGTGTTCTTTTTGATTTCTTTTACTACTGCTGCAGGAGCTGGTCTCCATACTCATTCGTAGCTTTAGAACAGATGTCCCAGATTGTTCTGTGACCCAAAGTTTGCTTCTCCACCGTCATGAACGCGCACCAGTTGTTTCTCTTCTTATTTTAGCTTTTAATTTTAACTATTTATTTTAGTTTATTCTTTGTTCCCAAACCCCCTTCCCTTGAGATTATCGGATGAGCAGATGGTTTCTGGGGATCGTTGGGGTCCAGCTGTCTCTGTGTGTCCAGCAGAGAGAAGAACACATTCCAATGTCTGTCAGTGGCCCCAGAAAAGAAGAAAATACAGGCAAGTATTATAGTCATGTTTAGGCAGGAGGGGCCCTATGAGTGCAACCACCCAATAGCACGTTTGCATATTGGGAAGTTAGAAAAACTGTTAGTGCTGGACCTTTTCCCTTTTTCTTTTGTGGAAAGAGTGCAATTCTTGGAGTTTGAGCAGCCATCTTCCCAAAAGGAAAAGTACCAAGATGGACCTATTTTTCCAGAGTTGGTGCTCCAATGCTGCATCACAATGTGCTGCAGTTGGTTTGACAAGCTTTGCAGCAAAGTGTTGTTCACACTATCTACCAGATGATAGTTATATGGTCCAGTTGTCAGGTGACTGATTACATGTGTATAACTGCACACTGGATCTCTTTTGTGGGGGTAGAGCAAAATATATCTACAGGTCTTGCACCTTAAGAATGTTTTAATTGAGTTTGGCCTCATGCAAAATTGGCCTTGTTCGCCATGGAGAAATCACCTATAACCGTAAACATCTTGAATGAATATAACAGCAAGGTGTATGAATGGCTGTGACTCAGAGGTCTTAGAATTGGATTTTCTGTCACAGACAATGGCAGTAACATAGTCAAGGCCATGGCAAATGGGCTCTATTTCAGGGTCCTGTGTTTGGCCCATTGCATCAACCTGATGGTGCAAGACTTTCTAAAAAAAAAGAAATAGTCAGCAACATACTGACCAAATGCAGACGAATCTACACACATTTCAGCCATTCTTTTAAAGTCCTGAAGAAGTTGCTGATTATTCAGCATCATAATAGTGCAACAGTGAAAGACCTGATATGGGAGGTGCCAGCATGTTGAAACTCAACCTATTACATGTTGCAATTTTTGAGCAGTACGAACAGATAAATGGCTATGTCACTGAAAGAGGAGGGGATGCAGTTGGGAAAGCTATGGCCATGGATGTGGAAACATGGGGCCTAGTCAAATGCCTGATACAGATGCTACTAACTGTTGAGGTTTTCAAGTGTGAAGTTACCAAGGGGGAAAGGCAATGGGCCAAGCTTTCCCTTTGTTACATCAGCTGCAAGACTAGGTAAATAAGGGTTCTGAAAGGTTTGCCCCGAAGGTGTGAACGAAAACAACGAAGCACATGCCTTGGTTGAGAGACTAATTATTTGCTTTACTTGAAATACAATGCTGCAATAGGACATCTTCTATTCCCAACAGTACATCTGTGCCACACTACGTGATCCATGGTACTAAAAATGTCTGCCCACTTTCATTCCTTTTTCTGAAGGGGATGTTTCTAAATACAAGTGGTGCATTGTTGAGCATGCCAGAGACCTGGAAGAAGAACTTATAGTCCCATCCCACAGTTTTTGGGTGCCACCTTCAACTTCCAGAGAGGGCATTCTTGTGTCCCAGCAGCTAACAATACCATCAACCAGAATACCGGTGACAATAGCAACCGAAGGACTGGACCTAGCCTATGTAATGTATTGGTTTAAATCAGCAGGGCATAAATCTAGTGCAGAGGCAATGACAAAAAAGTTTGAATAAGTCAGAGCACCAATGACCATCCACAGTATGTTCCAGGATATATTGATATGGAAAGATGCACCAATGGTCAGATCTCAGCAGGTTGGCAATAAAGTATCTGGCTTGTCCTGTAGCCAGTTTGAATGCTGAGTGTTAGTTCAGTGCAGCTGATCTGGTTGTTACAGTGAGAAAAACCAGTTGACTATGATCAAAATGTATCAAACATGTCATATCACACAATTACATCATTCCTGAAACAGCATAGTTTGAGGAGGAACTCTACCTCCGTAATGAGTATGCCAGTGCCTCCATAGAACTTAAAAAAAAAATCTGGTCAAACCTCTATTGTAATGTGCCACAAACTAGGCCTAAGTAGAGAATAACCTTTGTCCTACCTTGCTCAGCATAACGGTTCTACCGCTGACCTTTTACCCAGTCTTGTGCCATATAAATATCATGTGGTTTTCTTCAAAAAGTAGCCTAATTTATTATGATTGAGGATTCTTAGTATCATATCTTAATCCCCTGCCCATGACGTACACAGCAGGGTCAACATATTCTGTATATTAACTCTGTACAAAAGTCATCGCTATCATCATCCTTGGACAGCAAGCCCACTGTACATAATTGCAACCATATCTAGGTAGAACCTCTGAGGATTTTGTTCGGTATAAAAGCACCACATCTTCACTGGGTAACCAGAGGAGAAGCTTCCACACTGACACAAGATGCTGAGGTTCCAGCACGCAGAAGATCCAGCACGTAGTGGCCTGACATCCCTTGCAGGATGTCCAACTCAAGACCAAGACGGGGTCCTTCAATCACTCCCATCAGGTTTTGGGGTCAGCTATTTCCTAGGGGATTATTGGCTTTACACCCACATACATGATAGCTACACTTAGGTATACTAAGATATGGTCCACATAGTAGGCGTATGTTGGATTATTGTCATGTTTATATATGCCTGAATATATTCACTATTTTAGCACCATGGTAGTATTCTACCTTCTATTTACTCTGTTGGTGCTTGTAATCCTATACATTAGCTTCTGTCTATTGATTGTTGCAACACATATGTTTTATAATAACATGACGCCGGTTCAATAAATGCTTATTGAAAACGCCCCTGGCGTTTATTCTGTGTATCTCTATGAGACCAAGTGAGCACGAGTGAATGAGTGAAAAGTACTGTACTGTTTCCATGATCCCTGAAGGATCAGGGTTTGTCATGTTCGATAGTTGCCAGAAACTATTCGCTCCTTGGTAAAGTAGGGGGCTTATAGTGGCTCTGTGGGCTAGCTGGTCTAAAGGCTAAAATACCCTTTGGTTATGTCTGGAATCAGTCTGGACACCAATCCCTTAGTTTATGTTGTCTAAACGCACAGATCCTAAGTATTTTTAGGAGCTACACGACATGGCACAGCCAACTTTGGTTTGGTTCTTATTTAAAGATCAAATCTGAGTAGATCTGTCTTGCTTTCTCAGAGACTCCTACTCACATTAAAACCAGAGACGTTTGGAGTTGAAAGGGAAAATCCGCTGCCGCTGCAGCTGAGTAGGTAGACCCTGTGTATTGGCTGTAGGAAAGATTATAGTTCCCCAGGTTCTGCAAAACCTTATCTCTTTTTATTAAATAATTCCTTTCATAATGTCTGATAATGGGGATGCTGGTATGAGTGGTGCTAGCACAGATAAAGCAGAGCAGAAAGGCACTCTTAACATTTCAGAGAATTGCAGACATGCACTTAGTATGATATCAGTAGATTATGTTATCCCATCAATGGGTGGGACTGTTACCTTTGTGATTGAGGCACTTGAGGCATTCAGGAGAGAGGTATTATATTCTTGGATCGATTTCCCACCTGCGTATGCACACACACATTTGTTTCATTCTTACATTCCAGATGAGACACCTGAAGTATACACTCCACATGAGGCCTCAGAAGTCCTGTTAATTTAGCAAGAGCATAATAATTAGCTTAAAGGTGCCCTCCTGCACACCACAGAAAATGTGAAATTTGTTTCACTCAGCAGAGACAAACCATATTGGCTGATACTAGCTGTTTACACACCACATCCAGCAATTGGTACATTGCTAGCAGCAGACGTAAGTACACTTTACAGAGAGATAGTAAAACTGTACAGAAATCTTACACAGTTCGTAATGTGAACACTTACAATTCAACATTCAAAGGTCACTCATGCTGCTCAACCGCAAGGGACTTCGACAAAAATCGGCCCACAAATGCTGAACCCAGTTATGGGAAGAATGCCCACTAGACGTGAGCAAGTGCCATTCTGGATAGTACAGAAAATAGCACAGCCTGAGGCGGCATTTCCTTAAATAGGCCTGCATGAAAAACACAGAAAAATAATGATCTGCTTGCCAACGGGGATACCTCCCCTGATGGAGGTTTGTACCCATTGGGGTACAGGTTTTGCTGCTGTTTATACCAGAATTCATGGTACCCCCTCAATAGAAGTTATACTGTAGGTATTGAAACAAATACAGAATGAGTACGGGGCAGAACCTGCCCTGGACTTAGTGATGATATTTACAGGCAATTTTGCCTAGGTATCCACAATTATATTAGCTAACATAAAAGGGGAGGCAACAGCGGTGGCTATATGCCAACGCCTGAGGGAAGTCACTCCTGCACAACAGGACGGATAACTACCAAAGATTATGAAAGAAACAGATGCTTCTCTGCGTAGCGATAACTTGGGAGGTAGACCTGGAAAACCATACACAACGAGGCATTCTGAAAAGGATAACTCAAAGCAAGCACCAGATTCTTCAAAAACAAAATGGGATAACAAACAATGCAAAATTAATAAGCAGAATGTATCACATGTATGGGGTGAGTCTCCTCAACAGGTGCCCTCTAATGGAAAATACAATAAAAGGAACTGTGATAATATTAAAAAACCTGACAGGTATCAGGATACTATTACAAGTTCTTCTCATTGATTTTAGGGTTCATCAAAAAAGTCGGAGAGGGGAGGACGGTCAGAACACAGATCAGAAGAGTGAGTCGAGCCAAGAGAGACATATCACACTTCAGACTACATTATTAAACAAGAAGAAAAACCCAAAACTAAACCTCAATTTAAAAATAAGAAAGTAGCTGGACTTAAAATTAGAAATGCCCAGGCTGCTGAGGACTCAACTATTGAACATGGAATGGGCTCTGACGATGCTAGATAGTGAAGCAGAAGTAACAATAGCTCACCAGAACCTGATGGAATTTCTGATGACAGCAAGGTTGAATGAACACATCACTGTGGAAACAACTGATACAAGATGTACTATTACCAGCCTTCACCGTTCTCGTTCCAGAGTCACTTAAACATACATAGGCACAGGAGTGGGCCGCATTATGCCGCAATCATGTTATTGAAAATTGCACTTCCATGAATAATCCTTTGTTTCCAGTAATGAAACCCAGTAATTCATATTGTCTAGTATTAGACTCCAGTCATTTGAACCCATGCACAAAAACATTTGCGGTACAAAATGCACACAGCTCCGCATTAATAAATACAATTGTGCAGAAGAAATACAAAACAACAGAATATATCTCAAATGGATTCTTTTGCCAAAATATAGCGCCTGAAAGCAGATATTTGACAGCATTTACAGCCCTCGTCTCTAAACGCCAATTATGTAGACTGCCCCAAGTGTATAAGAATAGCCTGGGGTTGTTCTCAGCAAGAGTAACACAGTAAGTATTGATGAGGAGGCATTGTCCAGCGTAGATGATATTTATCTGACAGATGAGTTATTGGATCATTTGAACAGGGTGAATGCCACTGTGGGCTACAAATCTAACTTTAAAAAATACAAAATTGCTTACCTCAATCTCCTTTTTTTGGGATATTAGCTATCAGGTGATGGGAAATGCCTTGCAGCTATTTTTTTTTTTAAACTGTGTGCTGCTCCAACCTCAAAAGACTCTGAAAGGATTATAATCCATTTTAGGATTCCAACATTTTGGCAGAACATACATTTTGGATTACGCAGAAAGGGTTAAACCATTCGATGACCTAATCAGACATGATTTTTCAGTTTAACATTGGACACAGGACACACAAACATTCTCTGCTCCGTACAAGCTGACATGATAGTTTCTGAACACTTACATACATGTGTAAACACCACAAATGTGGTGATCAGTGTAGTCACGGATTAGTCGGGGTTCAGTTACCTAACCTTCAATAAAAGCAAAATGGTACCCACAGCATAGAAATCTCATTTGTACACAAACGCTGAAATGCGTTTTGCATCCACAGAAGAAATACTGACAGCAGTACAGACACATATGTAAGCAATACAAATTTGGTGATGCGCATAATCGCGGGTCAATCTAGGGACACTCACCTAACCTTCAATGAAGGCAAAATTGTACCCATTACATACAAATCACATTTGTACACAAATGCTGAGATGTAATTTTTCCATTCACAGAAAAAATACCAACAGCAGTACAAACTACTGTAGCGAGAGAAAGAGCACTAGCTCATGGGAAACAAATAATTGTTGTGACTCCAGTACCAATCTTAGAGGCTGTTACCGAAGCAAGCATTCCAAACGTGAAAGCACTGCATCCGCGATGGATACAATGGTCTAATTCTCTCACTGCAACAGATGTAGACTACAAATTTGATTCAACACCAAAAATACAAGCATTCCTGCAGTACGAACAAGAACATCCTCTCCCAAATGAAATAATGCCTCTAGAACAGTATGAATACATCATTTACACTGACAGATCTGCCCATCCTGCCTAAGGGAGTAAATAGAAATACAGTGCAGAATGTGTGATTATGAGGGGATGTATGCAAGATGGCAAGTTCCAGCCTAGCAGAACAAAGGCACAGTCTTTTGGAGATTGCATGGCACAGCTGTCAGAACTAAAATCCCTGATACTGGCACTAAAAACTATGGATTGTTAATTCCCCACACTCGTTGTGTGGGATTTATTTGACTGTTGCCAGTCTTACAGTGAATATCTTCACTATCGGGCCAGAATTGGTTTAGAGATTCCAAAGGTTGCATAATAAGGTACAAGATGCTTTGGGAACAGGTGATAGACCTGAGCAAATGCTTGCCATGAGCTAATGTAATTCACACATTGAGTCATCGGAGATTTGGTGTGCAGTTGAAGGAAATTCACTGGCTGATAAAGACGCCAAGGAGACAGTGTGAACTGCTGCCGTTGCTGCAATCACTCATTCTCGAACGAGAATAGACAGAAATATAGTGATAGCTGTAAACGCTACACACAACAACAGCTCAGCCCTACCAAAAGGTTTTCCACTCAAGTACTCCTTAAAGGTAGATGCGCAAAACATTCTGTATGCTCAAATTTGAGGAGTGGGGAATGGAGTGATACCAAACATGGATCGCAGATTAGGATGAATTGTAGCTGCACACGAGGTTCTGGGTTTGGCACACGCAGGTATCACTGCGACTATCTTGCTACTCAAGCAGCGTTACTGATGGTCAGGTCTTACTAAACAGACCAAGGGCTTTGTCCTTCCTCAAGTGTGATATCTTTCAGCAGATGATGGGTTCCACCAAAGCACGTCCACCACAAACACCACAACTGATTTCAGACAGACCACTCACTTGAGTCTATTTGGACCACTGCGGCCCCTTAAAAACTGTCAGGGCTTACAACTATATCTTTGAGGCAGTCGATTCATGCTCTAAACTCCTGTGGGTGTAGCCCCAGCGCTGGGCTGATGTCCAAACTGGTATAAAGGATTTGCGAGTCTTCATAGGGACACATGCAATTGGCACATTACATTCCAACACTGGCCCTGTGATCAGCTCACAACCTTACTAAGAAACCATGGGAAGTTTGGGTGTTGCATTGCGGTATTCCTCTCTGTATCATCCCGAGGATACATTTGATTGTGGAGAGGAAAAAACAGGACTTAAATCAATTCTTAACAGTAAGGTTATTAGGCATGTGTGGCAGTTGGGTCAATCACCTATATGGGGTCCAGACGGCACAAAATAACATGCCAAGAAGTCCTGTTCAGGATTAGAATGTGGGTACATGATCTCAATTATGGCAGCACAGTGGCGGATGAAAAACAATTTGAAATCGATGATCATTTGGCAGTTATTCAGGAGCACAATTAATTCCAGGCATTACAAAGCAAAGTCTAAGAAAAACGCACTGCCACTGGGAAAGTGAAAGCTGTTCCGACAAGACCTGCCTGGGTCCCGACGATTGGGGGCATGGTCAGAGAAAAAATAGTGGACAAAAAAGAATTTGGGCCATCTTATACAGTGCCTGTACCTGTCCTGGCTATTGGAAGAACAAGAACAGTGCTTCTTCCACTTCTTGCCAGCAAGAAAGAAAAGAGATTTGTGTTGATTGATCTGATCAAACCACATTATGTGGCCGACATCCAATAGTAGGCCACGTGGGCTCCTGGGAAGCACAGAACTCCTCTTGCTAGCATGCTGGAAGTTCAGACACAAAGATTAATAACCTTTGAAGTATCTACTGTAAAAAGTGAAGTCGTTTCCAACAAAGGAATGGAGCTTGGACCTGTTTAAACTGAACTGCAACAATCTACAAATGAAACACTGATGTCAATTCGGCCCAATACTGACATCTATGTGAACATGTCTCAAAATGAGTCATCCACCAGTTCTACAAAACCTGCTGGGCTACCAAAGATCAATTGGACTGCGCCTGGCTACTTCATCTATTTTGGTACTTTCTCATTGGATCCAAGTAAACCCGAGTTATCACCACCACCAGTTTACCACAAAGAACAAATTTGTGATTTCTACCTTTGGCTGAAAAAGACTTACTTTGTTTTTCCCTGGATAAAGCTCAGGATTGTAATTGGTCCAATGTTCCTAGTCCTCTGGATAGGTGTAGTGACCTTCATTTTTCTCTTTTTTTGCTCCTAAATGGATATTTCCTGCCAGAATGTTCTGTAGTCCAACATGTGAACTTGGTCCTGAAACCGCATGCATCATCACACCGTGAACAGAGACCAGTCCTTTGTGAACATTACAGCAGTTCCAGTTCCTGAAGTAATAGTTTGAGACAGAGTTTACTGTGATGTATGTGGTCCAACTGAACTTTTAAAATACCAAATTTATTTAAAATTTACCTCAGTGATATCAGCAGTTCTAGCGCTCTCTCTAATGATTGGGACTTTGAAACTGTAAATACTATGCTGTCTGATTTAGAACAATCTGCTGCATTTTCAAATGATGAATTGTATGATGATATATCTAATTTTAACACCATGTTTTGTTACCAGCACTATGGTCACAATTTTCTGCACAAAGCAAGTATCCCAAATACTGTTTTCATTTACCAACAATGGGAACATTACTAACCCTAAGCGTAGTATGCGTAGTCACGCTATGCATATGTACGCAAAGTTGCACATGCGCTTTGCGAGCTACGTGATCGAGCGTAGTTGCTTGTCCTGTCCGTTCGCGATGCAGTTTTCTTGCTCGCGAATGCGTATTGTGTGTTCGGGAGTCTGTTTGTGTGCTAGGGGGATAGTATCTCAGGAACTTACCCATGCGGTTGCAGATGGGCGCGGCCATCTTGTTTTTCACTTGTCCCACCCATTTGCAATGCCTTATTTTCTGTTCCGGGTCGCGTATAGCGTGTTTGCGATGCGCATGTCATGTTCGGGAACGCGTTTACATGTTCGCGATGCTGTTTGTGTGCTTGCAGGGAAATATTGCGCGACTTACCCATGCGGTCACGACGGGCGTGGCCATCTTGTTTTTTTACTCCATGCTATAGCTCTGGGGCCTGCTTTTCTATCCTCCCTCTATCTTTGCCATCCTTAGGTTTTTACACTGTTTTTCTTACCTTTTTTATTTTTTATCTATCCGTCTCTGTCCCTAAGTCTATATTTTGCATTGTATTTCTACATTTACTGAGTTTTTTTCACTTTTATACTGTTTTATATTACTTCCTTCTTTAAGCTCCTACTCCTACTCCTTCCCCTAACTTTATTTTTCCCTTCAAAATTTTCTTTTGTGCCTCCCGCTATCTCCAGAACCATGCCTAAGGGTAACGGCCGCACCGAGGGCAAGCCTCCTGCGCCCAAGAGCTGCCTGCCTTGCGGCAGACTGTGCCAACTAGGGGTGCAGGCCTGGGAGCTTTTTGGAGCGATGGAGGTGTTTTGTTTGAGCAGGGCCACCTCCCCTTGACCTTGACAGCAGGTGGCAGGCCTGTCTCCGGGTACCCGACCCAGGAGCATCACCACCGGTGGGCGAAGGTGCGCCGGGCTGTGTTTCACCAGTCTGGGGTTGAGCGCACCCATCACCAGCTGTCCCACCGGTGGTCTGACATCTTGCACCGGGAGCAGGACCTGCTGGACCTGCTAGGTGTCGAAGTCGTGGGGCTTGGTGAGTAGCTAATATACTATTAGTATAAGTATTGTGTATAATGTTTTTCCGAATAGCAAGAATACTGCTGCTTACATTGCAGGTAAATTACTTTTTTAAATGTTCTGTGATTGTAGGACACAGGTGCTCGGCGCTGCTGTTACTTGTTTGCAACTTTGCGCTCGCTTGGGCTGAATATGTAAGAGTTTACTTAGAGAACTTAAGTTAGATAATGCTATTGCTAGAGAGACTCTAGTCCTTCCTTTGTCCTCCTGTCACTAAGAAGAGATAGTGGTGGATGGATTGATATAGGTTTAGTTAGTATTAGTTGGTAATTTTTTAGAGGTCTGCATGACACATCCTCTCTGTCACTGAGTGCTGCTTACCCCAGTCCTTAGTAGAACCTTTTGTAGTTTGTTTAGTGAGTGATAAGGCTTAGCAGTGTCACTAGCAGAACATCAGACACAACCAACAATTTGGTGTATGCACAAATTTATGCATATGTCCTACACCTATGCATTTTTGACGGCTAAAATTTAAATGCAGACTTATTGAACAATTGGCCAGTCTGGAATATGTGGTCTAGGTCAGGTGGTACATAGGCTTAGTTAGTATTCTGGGATCAGAATGGAACACTGGATTAGTGTTCATAAATAATAAGTAGACGGTCTGTGAATCTCACAATAATACTACTAGTCGTTCTGATGAGATAGGTAAATTTTATTACAATTGCTGTTTCCTAAAATGTTTTTTGAGTGTTTTTTAAAATATTTTATTTGTTTCACAGTACACCAATCGTTAATGTGTGTCTCTTTCGTTGTTATATCTTACATGATCAGCACCCAGGGGAAAGAAGACGTGGACACGGGCGGTGGGACACGATGAAGATAACTCTCATGGCCAGGAGCGCTCCTCTACCGACGGTTCTGCTGCTGGCCCCAGTAAGTCTTCCAGTGGTTATATTAATAATTATATTTCCCTAACTTTTACTGCACCCTATTTTTTCAGAACTATTATTTCTGTTTCCTAATTCTATTTTTTTCCAAATCTTCTTCGATCTCGACTGTTTCTAAATTCTTGTTGTTATACCTGCCTCCAATTGCCTCTGCTATGAGCCTATGCTATGACTATCTGTACTACTACTATTACTCTGTCTGTAGCTAAGCTTGCCCAGTTGGCCACTCTTTATTTAAAAGGTTTTAAATGAAACTCAGATTCACCGATAGCTCTAGCCACGGAGTCCAGTCATTTGTGTTGTCATCTTCTGGTCTTAATCTTTCTTGAGGCTTTTCGACAATTCTCACCAACAAAATGCCCAACCAGATATTTGACTATTTTTGATAGGATATACTACTACTGTTTTGGGGATTCTGCACAGCCACATACATAACTATGCACAAGAAAATAGGATGTTGGTGATGGGAGGTTGGACCTTCCTCACACCTCAGTCAGAACACCCAATCCCCTGACCGACTAGCTATACTCTCTCATTAGGTCCCCGACCCCCCCAAGATACCCAATGATTAGAGAACCCAGAACATAATAACACCCTTTCACTCACTCACTCGTGTAAGTCCACCACACCAAATACCACAGAGTCTTTGTGTAAGTTGCAGTTCAAAAGGTATATTTTAAAATAACAAGCTCTGTACTTTGTTCTGCAATTCAAATCATTATACTATACGAGCCAGCTAAAAAAGCAAACTGCATAAGATTATAACAATAAACATTGTTACAAGTCCATCAAAGAGTCAAACGATCTCTGTGCGAATTCTGGGGGACCCCTCACCTTAGAACGTAGAAGTACTGGTTACCTCATAAGCTCCTGAAAAGCTCTTGTTCGTTCGTAGAAGGGAATCTTTCGCCTCTTATGATAAAAATGGTGCGCGTTAGATAGTATAATGCAAGCATTTCTCAGTCATGCCAAAAAGTGTAGCATGTTATGGTATTGGCTAAGCAATACGGACTGACCAGAAAGTGGCTTTTTTTTAACTTCTTGTACGCAGCGCTCAGACAGTAGCTGTATGAGCTCATGTGGGCTCAAAGGCGTCTTACACAACAAGCTGCGAGGTAACGTGCACGAAAGACATGAAGCTAAAATGGTGCATGGCTCTGGATAACTTTGCAAAGAGTAGAGTAGACTAGAATGACCCTAGGGACAATAATAACACTACTAGTGTCTACTCTACTCTAGTACCCGATTTGGACTAGTGAAGTATGTTGTATATGTATGTATTAACTTTTTTTCCAATCTTGCTAGTGAAAAAGAATGGATAGGGGGAGGTGTATATGGCATCTAAAAATGTGTAATGTTTTTTCTAGGCGTACTACCAACCACAACCAGTGCTGGGGCCGGAGGGAGCAGGAGATGCGGCAGCGGAAACTGCAGGTGCTAGTACAGGGGGTGAGCCAGCAGCAGCGGCGGGCGGTGGTAAGATATGTTCCTTACTTTTTGTGATTACACTAGCGGGAAGGGTGTACTGTACACGCACGGTACTGTTGAGACTTATTAAGTATGAAGTTGCAGTGAATATTAGACAATGGTTGAAGAAGACACCCTTTCACTAGCAATGGCATGAGCAGCAATAGATTTAGCAGTGTGAGTTGAGTAACCAACGGCCTCTTCTATCTGACTCCAACTCAGCTGTGAAAGTAAAATGGAGAAGACTAAAAGTCAGATCAGATGACCTTGATGGATGTGTTGAACAAAAAGGGAAAGAAGGAAGGAAGAAGGAAGGACGGGCGAGATGTAATATGACTGGCAGAGAAGGATACTTTGGAAGCATGCATAGGTGGCTGATAGGAATCAGATGCATGGGTTGTTGAAGGATGGGTGCAAGGTCAAAGAAAAGATGCCTGCATGGGTGCCCAAACCGTATGGGTGGATAGGATAGCTAGAATCGTCAGCGGTGTTTGAGTCAAACTCAAAGCCAAGGCAAGCAAGGACGCATGGGTGGTTGTTGGTGAAACAAACTAAGGTTTGTTGAGAGATTAAGAAGAATGTTAGACGTTTACTTTGAATGGATGGATGCCTGGATGTATTCATCATAGATAGCATAGGTGGCGACTGTCACTGTATGCAGACCAGAGTCTTTGAAGAGAATGTAAGAGAAACAGCGCCAAAGTAGCAAAGCCGAGGGGAATATAAGTTTTATTTTCAGAATACTCCCTTGAGTAACAGTAGTTTGGAAGCACATCATATATATATATATATATATATATATATATATATATATATATATATATATATTACCTACTGGCGGTCGCCAGTAGGTAGTTATAGTTAGGACCACGTTTCCATAGGAAATCCGCAACATTCTATTTTGAATAACTTTGGCACCGGTCGACGAATCCTCGCGAATTTTTCAAAATAGGTGGGGCGCTACGCTCCGCTCCTACCCTGAAAGTCTCGGGGGGATTCGTCAAGCAGGGGCTGAGATAAAAGGGGGGTCCCAAAACGCGTTTTTCCCATGCATTTTTCCATAGGACCTTTAGACAGGGCTACAGCCCGAACGGCTGAACAGAATTACTAGAAATTTGGCAGAGAGGTAGTCCTCAGGTCAAGGAAGTGCCTTTTGTAGGTTTGGTGTAAATCTGTTCAGTAGAATCTGAGAAAATAGCCTTTAAATCAATATATATATCTGAGCCAGCTTACGGTGCGCTTACGGTACGCTTACCGTACGCGTACGGTGGCGTGCGCGAGCGCGATTCTGATTGGCTCTTAGATCTTAGTACACATTTGAATCGGCCGAAACCAGGAAGCGGCGGCCGCCATTTTCTCTCTCGCACTGAGAGTGATTTTTAAAATTTAAAGCCCAAAAACATGTAAAGGGGCTGTTTAGACAGCTCCCACACACATAGGCATGTTGAGGGAGTCCCCAAAGATCCCCCAAGGCCAAAAACGGAATTTTTATTTTTTCGGTAATTTCGCCGATTACGCTTACCGTACGCGTACGGTAAAAAAATATTCAAAAAAAAAAATCATCCACACTGACTCCTCCCCGTGTGCAATTGGTGGCCGAAGCCCAACAATTGTGCATGGCTTATCGCCGGTGAGATAAACTAAAATATTAAAAAAAAAAAAAAAATGATCCACACTCTCTCCACCCCGTGTGCAAATGGTGCCCGAAGGGCACCATTTGTGCATGGCTTATAAAATATACGAAAAATTAAAATATTACCTTTCAAAACGAAGTGCATCATATGTCCTCCATGTGCGCACGGTGCGCGAAGCGCATCGTGCGTCCATGGCCCATCTAGCGTAACGTGGGCACGCGGTGCGCGTAGCGCACCGCGTGCCCACCGTGCGTGCATGGCACTAACTGCGTAAAGTGGGCGTGCGGTGCGCGAAGCACACCGCGTGCTCACCGTGCGCGCACAGAACGAACTGCGTTAAGTGGGCGCGCACGCCACGAATGGCGTAAAGTAACTTAGCATTTAAAAAACCGTACAAATTCACTGAAAAAACCATAGGTTTCACACACGTTATAGTTAGGAATTAGCATTTAAAAAACCTTGCAAATTCACTGAAAAAACCATAGGTTTCACACATGTTATAGTTAGCGGAAATTTTACTGATAAAAAAGCAATGAAATTCCCCCGTTATAGTTACTGCAGGCAACTATAACTCACGCGGCCGCAATCTTCTGCTGATGACATATGTGTCTTTATGAAAAAAAAATATTTGTAATATATGTATAGCTAAAAATGTATGGAAGAAGACATGGGCAAATAAGTGTCTAAATACAGTATTAGCATCAGCAGAGGATTGCGGTCGCGTGAGTTATAGTTGCCTGCAGTAACTATAACGGGGGAATTTCATTGGTTTTTTATCAGTAAAATTTCCGCTAACTATAACATGTGTGAAACCTATGGTTTTTTCAGTGAATATATATATATATATTGTGTATTATGTAGTTATCAGCACCTTCCTCCGACTCAGAGGACCACTCCCTACCTATGTTAATTTTACTGTAAGCCAGCCTGGTATGGGGGGGGTTGCCTATCTGTTGGTTACGCAATCAATCAAAATAAAGTACCACATGTCGTCCCATATATAAGCAACGGTCATTGGATCCGATAAATAATCTGCCTTTGAGTAGTAGTCTGGGCAGGGTGCAAGTGAAATTGAGCAATTGCCCTTGATGTAACAGACAGACTATGTCCAGTCCCACCCGTAATAGAAAATTACGAGCTTCCCCACCTGCAGACAGTAGTAAATAGAACTAACGTGAGTCTGCGTCATGAGTCAGACTCAAGTACGTTTGTCTTGGGCCCAAGCTGACTGAGCTGGCATGCCGGCTACAACAAGGTTATGTAATTTTGCTAAATTAAAGAGAAAATGAAGACTGTGGTACTGAGCCACAGTGCTAGTATAATGCATGAAACTCCCACAAATGTTAGAGGCTGAGGAAGTGGGAGGAGAGATACATACCACAAATGTTATGTACCGTGCTTGCTAGTGCTACAGCTACTATACCACTATATGTTGAATTAATTTTGTGTTACTGTTTTGCTAAGAGTTTTGGTAAAATATATTTTTTTTCTTTCTTGATATAGCTCCTCAAAAGCCAACGAGGAAGGAGTTGGCTGTCATGGCCCGGCGCCAGAGGCTGGAGGCCATCTGCGCAGAATACTGTTGGCCGGTGGCTCTGGCGGAGGAGGAGGAGGAGGTGGCAGCAGCTGCAGCCTACTCCAATGCCCCGGGCCCAAGCCAGGCCACTCCAGTTGTTCGGCACCGCGGTCAGGCAGCTACCCATCGCTGCCCACCTACAACATCCTGCACTACTGCTGCCCCCTGTGGATGTAACTGCAGTGCATATGCGCGCTGCATGCTCCTCCGGAACGCGCAGCTGGAGGAGGAGGTAGAGGAGTTGAAGAAAAAGTTCAAGGCCACGGAGAAGGACATTAGAAGACTATCCCGCCGCTAAAGACCCTGTTAAAATGCCCCTTTTTTATAGCTTCTTTTGGTGGGTGGAAATCGGGTGTTGGGGTTTTTCACAATTGGACATTGGATTTTTGGGACTTTTAAGTTTTAGACATTGGTTGGGGTTAGGGAGAGGGGTGGGTTAGGTGTTGTGGGAATTTTTTACATAGTTTATTTTTGTTAGGGGATAAAATTATATATATTTATACTTTATATACAATGTAGTTAATGTTTTGTGGGTGGGGTTACTGTTTTACGTCACACTGTTTCCTTGCTGCTGCAGGGCCACAGCCAGTGTTTGATTTAAATAATTGGCTGCATTTGTAAGACACAAGCAGATAGATGCGGTACCCCTCACTAAGCGACTTGTCCTACTAGTACGGTCAGTCTCTCCTCCTAGTCCATTATTATACCACCCCCAAACATCTTCTCTTTTCTTACCTGTGATTGATGTATAAGTTAGGCACAGCGATGGCTGCATGATGATGCAGGTTGGGTTTCCGAAGAGAATGCAGAATCAGATGCCATGGTTGTGGTGGTAGTAGTAGTAGACACTGGCAGTAGCATTTACAAAAAAAGAAAAAGAGTCAGTCAGTCGCCTGAGAGAGGCTCTGGGAGGAGTTGTAGAGCGAAGTAAATAAAACATAATGGGTGAGGGGATAGCCTAGCACAACAAGTTACAAAATCGTTGTTTTCGAGTCACTCATCTAGGACTACACTAGACACAAGCGTAACCTTTAGTGCTGTGTGTAATAGCAGGAAGGATGACAATCGATGCCAGCAATTAATGATGATTGATTAGGTTCCTTTGTTAAAAAAGTTAACTCACAAATATACTTATCATAAATGGGCAAGCAGAAGACGATCCTTCCCCTGCTTTGAAATTGAATTAGTGTTGCTTTCGCCAAGTCCGCCCCAGCAAGCGCACGATCAATTATCGTGTACATTTAATGTAGTCACACCTCAATAAATCACACAGCCCGGGGGAAGAGGGTTAGGGTTTGATGAATGGTTGGGAAGGGGAGTTTTGGGAAAGGTTTGACAAAGAAAAACAGTACGCATGGACAAACAACAAAAGAAAGCACAATCTTTGCAGACTACCATATCCATAAATGTGTTAAGGGTGAAAAAGGAAATGCATGCATGATGATGATAACTTGATGGTTAATGATAAGTAAAACTTACTACCTACTACTACTAGACAATTAGACAGTGCAGGTCATCAGAATATTAATATTAGGCACTTTGACTTGTCTGTCTGCCCTAATAGAGAGAGACAGAGATTACATACAGTTTGTGTTCTGTTCTGTTGTACCGGGCTTACTTTTAAAGATAGCAAAGAAAATTTAAAAATAGCTGTAGGGATGAATTATTACTTATAAGCAGAGAGCAAAAATAATTAATAATAACAACAAAACACGGTATTAATGATTGAAGACAAAAAACGAATCAAATTGTTTGAAAGATGAAGAAAGTTGATACTGTTATTGTGTTATCCTGGTCAAATGGGGAGTTGCATCTCGGCATTCCTCTTGGTCCTCCCTTCCATGGATGCTCCGTCCATCAATTTTGGGTGACGCCACTGCCTGCCTGGTATATGTAGATTCATTGGGAAGGTAAGTGTGCATTGTTTTTCCAAGTATAACACAGGGTAAAATCCGGCCTGTAAGTGTAAATGGAAAAACAAATGGGATATTGAAAAATCATTGAATAAAATAAATGCATCAAGTACGGTGGAGTGCAACAAGACAGAGAAGAGAACACTTTTAGACTGAGGCGGCATGGATATATACATCATGTCTGTCTACTCTGTTTACAGCATTTTTTAAGCTACACTAACAGGACAGAGCATGCCCACGGCATCGGGTCGTAACCAAACCTCCATTTAGCTGTAATTTAGACAAAGCCTGACAAAGCACATATAGAGCAACCTAGCATTTCCAAAATTAAGTGAATAAATCAATGCACCACTGTCAGTCATACCACTGCACTCGACTCCACCACTATACAGACATGTAGGTCTGCTGTGGTTCTTGTTGACTTGTGTTTACCTTCTATGGCACTTCATGAAACGCAGTTATTCCATCAATCATCTCCGATCCTAAGTACTGACTGACTGCGAAGAGTATATGTGGTCATCATGATCATGGTGTCCAACTCAGTCTGTAGTGTACCGAGTGAGTCCAGAGTCCATGTTCAAATATCCAATGGAAAGCCCTGCAGTAGAAGCACAATTTTTATTAAACAACAAGTCTTTTTATAGCCCCATTAACCAGAAACAGTTACAGGAGAACACATTATATACAGCAAAGCAATTTCAATAGTAAGTAACTAAATCAACTCACGGCTGTCAGTCATACCTCCACTAGTACACTCGTGACTACTCTACTCCACCACTACACAGACACATAGGTCTGCTGTGGTTGTTGGCTTATTTAACTTTTATACCACTTGAATTGAAATGCCCAGAGTTATTCCACCTATCATTTCCGATCCAACTGATTGACTGCGAAGATAGTATGGTCATCATCATGGCGTTGTACGTGTTGGCCAACTCCAACTCAGTCTGTAGTGTTCCATATTATAAATTGCAACGGATAGTAGCCTGCAGTAGTAGGAGTACAATGTGGTAATTAAACAACAAGAAGGGAAACGTTGACTGTCACTTGAGTCAATTTTGGTTGGTAGATTAATTACTAGTACAGTTCGACTTCATGCACAACGTCATCAACATCAACAAAAAAAACAGCAATCACTCCGAGTCTGCATACAACGCATGCATTGCCAACATCAGCACTTTACCTGTCTTGCTCTTCTCTTTTGCTGTCAGATGCCTAGTTCTTTCTGACAGGTGTGTGTTTTTTTACCGAGCCTGTGGCCTCATTATTACTCCTCATTCATTGAGTGTTAGTCGCTGTTTTGGTTTTCTTACTCATCTGTGGCACTTCTTTTTTGCAGTTGAAGTTGATTCACATCATCATGGTCAGTGCTGTGAGATGGGCCGCGGCCTGGGTAGTGGTCATTGTTCAATTGAATTGAGTTTGCAGAAATGTGACATGTCAGCAAGTTTCTTCTAAGAGTCTCTTGTCTTTCTCTGCCAAGTACCTTCTGTTCTGACATTGACGAGCTATTATGCCTGCCGAGGCGGTAGCCTATTTCGGACAGGGACGAGTTTCAGCTCGGAAACAAAAGGAGGATACCTATAGTCACGTTTCACTTTTCTGGAGGGACTGTTAGAAGCAAAAAAAATCCTGTACAATTCTCCATCCAATGTCTGGCTTGAGGGAAATGTATTTAGGGCGAGTGAGGACGATGGAGCAGGACTCTGAGGAGTGGGCAGTAAAATGCACAGAGGTGCAACTCCAATAGGGAAATAAAATAGAAGACGGTGGTGATGGATTCATTTGTTGTGATTTGTTTTGAAGCAGAACAAGACAGATACACACACAAATAAAGGAAGGTAGAAAGTAACAATTTGAAAGCCTAGTTGTCAGGGAAGAGGAGCTCGTCCTCAAACTCTGGTGGTTCGGACAGAAGTAGGTCATGTAACCCACTACTTATGTCATCAAAGTCACTCTCCTCTTCCTGCTGTGATTCATCTATTTTGTAGTCTGGTGGTATAAAGTGCTGATACATTTTGATCATGGTTAACCCTCTCCATGCTTTTGGGAGAGAGACTGGTCCTTTTCACCATTACAATTTCACCAGCAGTACTGAAATCACGCTCAGAAGATACACTTGCCACAAGGGAAGCCAGATACTTTATCGCCAGCCTGCTGAGCACTGTCCATTGGCTTCTTTTCCCACACCAATACACCAATAGATTTCCATCCATGAAGACCTCTGTTGGGTCATTCAGATACACCTAGACCATCCGCTTAATGCTCAGGGGTGTTCCGATGTGCTCGGCCTCTTTTGCCTTTGCATCAGCTGTGGGCTTACCATACCCCTGTCGTAGAAACCAATCATTTGCCGATTGTAGCGTGGATGATCCTGTTCTTGCTGTTGATGTTATTGGTAGTGTTGGTGTTGGTGACTGCTGGGAGACAAACGCACTACCCTCAGGCTCTGAAGTAGAACTTGACTCTGGAATCTGCCCGTGAGTACTTATTCTGGGCTGGGGCGGGGGGCCTCTAAATACCAGCTGTTCATTTTCAAAGTCAATGGCTTGCTCAGCTATCAAAGGTTTGTACTTGGCAACATCCACTTCTAAAAAATTACTGCCTTACTGTTCAGAAATGCTTTGTACCGTGGATTCAAAATTGTGGCAGTAATGTAATGCGAATGTGACACTATGTTATTTTGAATCCTTGTATTTTCAGATAAGCAAACGGTTAAGGATTCCGCCAAATAATGTGTGTCTTGTTTGTCATCCACACCTGCGTACGTTTCAGACACCTCCTTCAGCTGTTGCTCTAGCATGTATAAGAATGGGATAGCTTGGCCCATAGTACAGTCCTCCCTGCTGACTTCACGTGTGAAGACCTCAAAAGGAAGTAGCATCTCTGTCAGGCATTTAACGAGGTCCCATTGACCCATCTCAACGGTCATGCCTCTCACAGTAGGATCCCCTAATTTTTGCATGACATAATAATTGAGTGGTATGTACTGCTCAAACACATGATCAAGCATGTAATAAGTTGAATTCCAACGTGTTGGCACTTCCTGGATGAGTGCTTTGACTGGCATTTTATGCTCAGGTTGAATGACCCTCAGCTACTTCCGGGCTTTAAAAGAATGGTTGAAATGTGTGCATATTTTTCTGAAGGTGACCAGTAAGTTGCTGACTTTGTATTCATTTTTCAGAAAGTCTTGAACAACAATGTTAATGCAGTGCGCCAAACACAGGACCCTGAAATAGCCACCATCTTTCATTGCTGTAACTACATTACTGCAATTGGTAGTTTCAACAA
Organism: Triturus cristatus; assembly: GCF_964204655.1. Taxonomy (NCBI): domain Eukaryota; kingdom Metazoa; phylum Chordata; class Amphibia; order Caudata; family Salamandridae; genus Triturus; species Triturus cristatus. The sequence continues at coordinate 25,516,535 of NC_140593.1, read as the reverse complement.
AACCAATGTTAAGCTCTCTTGGGCGCAGCCACTCAAACACCTTGCTGTTAAGCTCATCCAAAATGTTTGCAGCAGTATGAGATTTCTCCATGGCAAACAGGGCTGCAGTTGAATGTTTGCAAGTGGCATCAAAAATCTCAGCAGCGTCAACACCAGCAGATATCTGTTCTTTAACCCCCATGAAAGAAATCCAGTGTGTAGTTATGCACATGTAATCAGTGGCTTGGCAACTGGTCCACATGTCTGTTGTCAGGTGGATACTCTGAACAGCACTCTGCTTCAAGGCGTTTCCAAGCAATTCCAGCACGTCGTGATGTCGTGCTGGAACAGCAACTCTGGCAAAATAGTAGCGGCTGGGAACCTGCCATTTTGGGCAGATGGCTGTCACAAATTCCAGAAAACCCATCCCTTCAACAGAAGAAAAAGGGAGAAGGTCCAGTGCTAACATTTTAGCCAGCTGCGCATTGTACAAACGTGCTATTGGGTGGTTGCGTTCGTACTGCCCCTCCACTGGCCTAAACATGCTGATAATGGTGGGCTGCATGATTTTCCTTCCTCTTAGGCTCAACGACGCACTTTTTTTCATTGCGGTACTCATTGCTGTCTCAGGCTGACTCTTACTGTTGTCCCACTGAAATGTTGCTGAAGATGTGGTCGACGATAACACTGCACTGCTGGGGACAGGGCTACTTTGTGTAGCACTACCAGAGAGAATGTCTCCCTGTCCTTCCTCTCCCACCATGACCGGATCTTCTTCTTCTACTCGTTTAGGCCCACCAACACCAATGGTTGCAGTTTCTATGCAATGAAGGTGGTCCTCTCAGTTGATCAAGTGGTATTTTTTCAGATGGTTATTTGGCCTCCGGTACCATAGTTTGTACCAAGCTTAGCCCGACTAACAGAGGTATTACAAATGGAGCCTATAGCAATGTTCTCCTCCTTTTCGCTAACCGTAAAGAAGTCCCAAACTGGGGAGCTTATTTTTAGCTCTTGCTGGAGGTGCCACTTCCAATGCCAGATGAACTGGAGGGTGTGCGTTGAATTTGACTCTGTGCTGTACCACTACATACTTCTACTGAGGTGGTGGTTGTGCTGGATGTAGGTCGCTGACGGGCCTTTGCTAATGCAAATATGGAAGCTGTAGGTCGTGTTGGTGTTACCTGTGTTGGAGGTATGCGTACTACATCCCTCACAGCGATTTTGGAGAGGGTAATAATGTTGGTCTCTATCTCCTCGGGGCCGGGAGTGATGTTCGTGATGACTGGCTCATCATCATCATCATCCTGCTGTTCTACATCAACCTCCGTAAGTGTAAGGCTTTCTAGAACCTTCCTTTTCCCTAGCCTGGTCTTGGGACGTGTCTCCCTCTCAAACTCAGTTTGTGGCTTCCAAGTGGCATCTAGATCATCAGAAGGGGGGCTAGGCGAAGACCTTGGACTAACCCTTTTCCTTGGTGGGGATTTTGAATACAATGGAACCTCTGAATGAGTGGCTTCCTCTTCTTCCTCTGCATGAGGCTCAATTTCCTGAGCTGCCCCTACTTCGGGAGGAACAACAACTACTATTGCGGGCGGTGGTTGCAGCTGTTGTTGTTGAGCACTTATCTTTTGTGTTTCCTCCTGCGTTGATTGGGTACTACTTTGAAATAGCGATAAGTTTAGCTCAGGCTCAGCATCACTGCTTTCCGCCATTAGTCAGGCTACCTCTTCCACACACATGTGCTTGGGCCTGGGTTGGTGGGTTGGTGCCACTGATGCGGAGGTGATGGCTCCAGCTTGCCCCCCCGGTTACCGCTGCAGCAGGCGTCATTTTTGGTTTCCCAAAAAACGTTTTAGGCGGCACACCAGACTTAAGTGTCACTTCCTTCTTCATTTCCTTCTTCTCAATAGCAACTTTCTTGGAACTGGAGGACCTGCTACCTGCTTTCTTTTATCCCATCTTATTCAGATGTCAGCAGCACTCAGTTGCACAAGTTGCAGAGATGTCTGGTCAGGTCACTCACAAGTCACATCGTGTACAGCAGCAGGACGTCTGTCTGGCAGCACAACGGGCGATGATGACACACCTACTCCTCAGTCTTTTGTGTACCTAAAAGCAAAAAAGCCAGAAGAACATCAGCCAAAGGATAGTACAATCAAACTAATGTAATATATAACTTCTTAGTGTGTAGTGGTGGTCACACCTATAAAATTTTAGTAACTCAGTGAACAACAGTGTAGCCATTTATGGGACTTCGACAACAAGGCCAGGGCTTTCCTGGTGTGCTGTACTGTGCACACTCAGGAAGAATAAGAATAGCAAAGAACAAAAACTAAAATATAGTGGAGCCTGTGTTTGGCCTACATTTGTGCATCACGTGGGATGGATGCAGCATCAGGGAGCTGCAGCCGGCAATGGGGATGGATTTGGAAGAAGACACGAGGAACAATGGAAAGACACGCAGGCCTATGTGGCAAAAACAGCACACTACTAACTACCACCACAAAATGGCCCCCAGCCGCATGGATGGTCAGTCACAACAGGCTATAGCAAACAATGAACTTAAGCAGGCCTATATGACCAGACAAAGGAGGCCTGCTAAACAACACAGCTTTATTACAAAAATGCAAAAACGAAAATCAACATGGCTACGAAAGTTTCGAAAGTTACACAGCAAGCACAAACATACATCCAACAAAGGTCTTTATTTATTAACAACACACACACACACAAAGTGAAATACACCCCAACCACATTTAGAAATTCAATTAAATGCCTTCCATGCCCTACATGATGTTAACCTTTTCTGTGCCCATGACGACATAGTCTCGTCATGGAGCACGGTTGTGCTGTGCCCATGACGAGACTATCTCGTCATGAACCCCGCCCGCTAATTTAACGGCCGGCACAGAAGGGGGAGAGGGCGGGGCACTGAAGGGGTTAAAAATAAAATTCAACAGACACCAAAGAAACATGCACCCAAGGGTACCTCTGGGCCTGCTGGCTGAAACTTCAAAGAAAAACAACTAGGCCCCTACTATAACTACATGCCACCCACAACAACAAGAAATTTTAAAAACAATGAAAATTACAAAAAATATAGGTACAAGCCCCAACCAAACAAACACATACACCAATTCCCAACTTAATTTTTAAATCTCAATTCCAAAAGTCCTCAAATCCAATGATATATGATGCAGCAGACAGACACAAAAAGTGATCCTTCCATCTCCAAAATCTAAATGAAAGCGAACAGCACATGGACGAAGCACTGGGAGGAGCCTGCTGGACAGAAACAGGAAGTTGGAGACTCAGGGGCACTTCCTTCCTCTTGAAAAAAAAAGTAAAGGAAATAAAAAGGACTCCTTGCAAAAAAAACTACAGCCAAATCACAATCTGAGGAGTTTTTTTGAGCAAAATGATCATTTTCAAGAAGGTTTTATGATGCTCGAGAGATATTCTTCGCCAGATTATAGTTTCTGCGTGTTCAGGATCACGATCTTACTAAGACTGCCACCGGAAGTCAGCTCGGGCGTCTGAATGATGTGTTCGCGTTCGCACACTCTCGCGGGATCGTGTGGCCATATTACAAATTTGGTGGCGCACGCGAACGGATAGAAAATCGAGTCGGCGAATCACGGTAAGTCGTTACCGCGCGCGTAAGAAACCATATTGACCGCGCAAAGAAGAAAAACAGCTAAGCTACGTTGCAGATTGCATAGTATTCGGTAACTACGCAATCTACACGAACCGCGAAGTTACCAAAACTACGCAAGCTCTGTGAACGGAGCGTAGTTCACCGTCCAGGGTTAAACATTACTCAACACAGCTGAAAGGTAGTTCACAAACATTAGCACAAAAGTTTGCTTATTTTTCTGGGTTCAACACTTCAGACCCGGCCTCATATTACTATAGGCTTGCACCTCCATCTGCAAAGAAAAATATGCTCACCAACACCAAGCTTATATACTTGCTTCCTTTATTTCCCAACAATCTTTACAGGATTTCAACTTTTGGAGGGACACTATATACACAAAATCTGTCAGGGATTAAAGATTGGCAAGTTCAGGGAACAGAGGCCTTATTTAGAACATGTCTCATTCCGCTTCAGATTATCTTCCTGAACGACACAGTGCAACAAATGTCTTTTCTTGGGTGAGCCAAGATCAAGGACTTGAACACACCTCGGATTCCCTCACTTACACACTTTGAGGGCTGGCAGACTTATACATCACACAGTAAGGCTAAATTGGATGCCATACCAGATAATGTTTCTTTCAATTTATCAGACCCCCAATAGGTAGGGATGGTTGGTTTGGCCTATAAACACATATAGGTGTCAGTCATGATTCATGGGTACCACCAAAGAGTTTAGAATCCATAGGCCTGACCACTGCTATGTACAAAGAAAATGCACAGGGGTGGTGCCATCTTACATTATTGGGAAGTTATGCCTGTTGCTACAGACCTCAACACTGTCCCAGGTGAAACATCACTTGTCCTTACTCTCAGATGATATGGATGTCAGGGATTTTTTGTAGGTCCCCAGAAGCCACGTCAAAAGCGCTTCTTGTATGCTATTTACAACGAGGTATGGAAAATCTCCCAGCAGGAGGCTCCTGAGAGATTGCTTGAGATTGATAGGGTTTTCATGTGTTAAATTAAATGCCTTTGTTGGATGTGTGTAGTTGTAACTTGCAAACATTTTTAGCCGTGTGGATTTTCTATTTTGGCATTGTTGGATTAAATATGTGTTGTTTAGTATGCCTCCTTTGTCTGGCCAGTGTGTGAGTGTGTTTCCATTGCAATAGTAGGCCAGCCATGCATGTGCCTTGGTTCCCCATGTGGCGGGGGCCATTTTGTACATTTCGTATACTTCAACCTGCTTGTGTTTATTGTTTACCAGGCCTCCTGCTTGTTGTTGCTGTGACCATGTAGCTGGTGGCCATTTTGTGAAGGCAGTCAGTATGCTTTTGCCACAGGCCTGCATGTCTTCCAGTTGTTCCCCTTGGTCTATTGCTTCTTGTTGTGGCCTGGCCATGAGGCTGGTGGCCATTTTGTGAAGGCATCTAAAGAAAAGGGGTGACCCGGTGTCCCTCAGAACCTGGGTATAAAGTTTATCAACAAAAGGGGGTTCTGTGGGTATTCAAAAAATTATTTCATATATATACATAGTATCTTGAAACATATATATCCCCCACGCCACTGTATATGCATCTGAAGATTGTAATTAATCACGTAAAGGCCTTGAATGTATATCCACTTTGTATTTATATCAGAATTCATTCATTCAGATATGCTTATTTGATAAGGTTTAGAGACAATAACTGTGAACAATAGGTGAAAATTGTGACATAAAAGCTCATGAAGATGAACAGTTTATGCAATATGTACAGAGCGATTCAAGCTTTATATACGGGGATAGAACAAGATAATTTATACAGTGGCCAGCCTAATAACCATAGGCACTGGATGCTAATAATGCTTTTTCGTGTAGGGCCGTGGTTGGTCTGAGCCTAGGTGTAGCGTTGCCGTTTCAACGCTTGAGGTGCTCCTTTCGGTAATCACTACGGGTCTTCATCAGGACTGTGTGTGGGTGGGGGAAAGACTTGTAACAGCCTAGTGTGGATCGAAGTTCTGGCCGTAAGTGTCCCTAAGTGACACTTGTCTGAAGATTGCGTCAGCAAGCGAATGGCTCAAGTAGAGTATGGCAAACGGGGTCAATCAACAATGGCTGAGTAGGCATCAGTCCTGCTGGAACTCAGGCGGATTACCGGATCTTCTAGTGCCCTACCTACATGTTAATCATTCTGTGTGTGCCTACTGCTATGACTATCAGGTGAGCAGCAGTGCATGGGGAGGTGGAGCGGGTGGCATTTTTACTAGATGGATGAGAAGCCTTTTGCAAAACATGATAGTAAGTTCAGCACTGATGCTCTCAGATATACTTGACGGCTAGAGAGAGCGTAAGATATTGAGATTGAATTGAAGCACGAGGGTGTGAAAACACATAAGCCCCTGCCTTAAGTTGGTCCAGGCCAGGCAGCTACACGTGTGAGGGAAAGCAATTTGTTTTAATTTTCAGTGCAGCTCGTTTGAAGTAACTGACTCCTCTTATTGCAGTTCCGGTAATCCGCCTGGTCTGTTGCAGCTAATAGAAGGCATCATTTAAATGGCAAAGGGTGATTGGCATTAAAAGTGTGATACTCCATCTGCTCCTGGAACTCAGCGGAATCTTGCATAGTTTTTCAATGATTCTGCGGAATTCCGCTGAGTGATACTCTGCGAGTTCCTCTCAGGGCTTCTTATCTGCGAATTCAGGGATGCAAAGAGACATTTTGTCATCAAACCATTACATTTGTTACACAATTCTTGATTCTCAGTACAAGAGACCACGATCATTCATTTTTCAGACGGGGATGTTGCCACTACAAAACTTGGATAGCTGTGCAAGCCAGTCAGCTAGAAAAAGAATGGCCGTGAAGTAGAGGCCCACTCCTACAGCGCACAAGTACTGCAGGGCAGCATTCAAACTCAGAGCCTGAGGGCAGTATGGTTGGATCGCAGCAGCCAAAACCACCAACAGCAAGAACAACAGCAAGAACAGGAACATCAGCCCCATAAATGGCAAATGAATGGTTCTTCTGGCAGGGATTAAGTCCAGTGCTCAGGCAAAGGCAATAGAGGCCGAGCAAGGTGGAGCACCCATGACCATTGAGCGTATGGTCCAGGCCTATCTAGATGACCTAACAGAGGTCTACTTTGATCAAAACCCATTGCTGTATTGGTATGGGAAAAGATGCCAATAGCCAGTGCTCAGTAGGTTGGCAATACAATTTTTGGTGTGCAATGAAGTCAGTGTCTCCACTGCGCATGTTTTCAGTGCTGCTGGTGCTGTTCTGACAGTGAGAAGGACCAGTCATTTGCCCCAAACTGTGGAGAGATTAACCACTATCAAAATGAATCAGCACTTTATACCACCGGATTATTCCATACCTGCAGTACCACAGCAAAAAGATGACGGAGACTCAGGTCAAGGAAGCAGTGTGTTAGTTGACCTACTTCTGGTCGAACCACCAGAGTTTGAGGATGAGCTCTACTTCCCTGACTACTGGGCTTTCTAGATTCTTTCTTTCTTTGACGACAAATAAAAAAAAAAAGATATAGCTAAGGAACATTATTCATTTTATTATTTGTGTGTGTCTGGTTGGCAAATCCATCCTCACTGTCTTACTCTTAGACACATTTTATTGCCGGATTGGAGTTGTAACTGTGTGACTCACCCTAAAGCCATTTCCCTCAAGCCAGACATTGGATGGAGAATATAAACCAATATGTGCCTGCTTCCAACCCTAGGCCCTGACTATATATCTTTTCCTAGCCTAGAGGAACTGCCCCATATGTGACATTATTATAATTCAATTTACAGCGAACAAATGGAGGTTCTGCATTCTGCAATGTGCCATCAAATCATGGTGAGCACACCGGAAGAACTGGTAAATGATGGCATACATTGCATGCTGGCTGATAGCTGTTTGTTGTGAATGTTGTGAATTTGATGTGAATGATATGTCGTCATTGTGTGCGTTGAGACTTGAGAAGAGATGATACATGTGGTGGCAGGAACTGTGAGACTGGATGTTTGTTTGTTGAGCTTAATGTGTTAGTGATGATGATTGAGATTCACAATGTTTGTGACCTACCGACGGCTGATCAATAATTTTCCCCTGAAGGCTATTTTTGTCCTTCCCCTTTGAGAGATTGGTCATCAAGATTCCTTCACTGGGTCCAATCCACACTGTCCAGCCTGCTTTGTTTTATTGTTTATACTCCTCAAAGACTCATACCCAACCAGTCACTTAGATAATGCAAAGCTTGCAAACACAAATCTAGTCTACTCTAGTCTACACACAAAAAGTCAATGTTTCAATAATCAAAATTGTATTACTAAAGCCGATCCATTGTATTTTGAGCTGGGACGAGTCAGGACTTACTCAGGACACTATTGGTACGGAGTTGGACACCATAATCAGAGTCAGACTCAGGAGGATTAGACATGAAAGAATGACTTAGGGTCTGGGCATGAGTGTGTCTACTTCGAGAACTGCCACCAGAAGACGTTGAAAGTTTTCAAATTCATTGAAACCATTGATTTGGATGATGATGACTTTGAAGTACCCTAAAGGTGAACCACAACATCAGACCTACACATGTCTGTCTAGTGGTGGTGGTGAGTGTGGTGTGACTGACAGCAGTGCATTGACTTTTTACTTCATTTGGAAAACGCTAGGTTGCTGTGTGTGTGTGTGTTCAGTGCTGTCTGGCTCAAATTTGAAGATAAGTGGAGGTTGGGAGGGGGGCCTGTTGTTGGAGGTAACTGCCGGAAACAGACATTTAACCATACTGCCTCTGAAAGTCGACTTGTTGCACTCCTCCTTATGCAGTTTAACTTTTCTCCTTGATTCTTTAATATCATTTTTGGTTTTCCATCTACTACAGGCCCTTTACTCTGTGCCATACTGGAAAAACAAGTCACACTTACCTTACCAAACCGCATCCACCAGGCACCCAAGATTGACGGACAGTCCAAGAGGAATGCAGAGATGCAACTACCAATTTGGAAATACGTTATCATTTTTTTCTCTTTAATCGTTACAACTGTTTATGTTTGTTTACTTGACTCCTAAAAATATTTACATTTTATTTGCTATCTTTTAAAGCCCGGTACAACAGAACATAATGTAACTTGGGTCTCTCTGAGAGCAGACGGACAATTTCATTTACCTATGCTAGTCTAGTGCTCATCATCATGTATGCATTTCCTTTTCTTCCCCGAACAGATTTATGATGGTCAGCCACCAAGATGAATGTGTTGTCCTTGTGCAGTGCTTGTCTTTCTCAAACCTTTCCTTCAAATCCCCTTTTCCATCCATTCCTTGAACCCCTAAACCTCTTACCTGGGCTGTGTGATTTATTGAGGTGTGACTAAATTAAATTTACACCATTAATTGATCACACACTAGGTCTTGAGCAACACCAACTCATGGCAAGGCGACTATCTTCTTCTGCTCCAAGTACTGGCAATATATATATTAGATGGCCCACCCATGCGCAGTATTCAATAGTAATTTTCTTTTCAGAGGAACATAATCCATCATAATTGCCAGCATCATCATCCTTCCAACAATAAAGGTTATGCTTGTCCACTCCATAGCTCGAGTCAACTTCAGTTTGCAACTTGCACTTGCCCATCATTCTGATTATTTATTTCACTTTTGCATTTCTTATCATGGTTTCTCGTTTGGCAGTTTTCTTCTTGTGTACTTCTAGTCGTACTCAAGTCTCCCTCAGTTGACTGACACTTTTTTTTTACAAAGCTTGCATATAAAATGGCATTAAATCAGTTTTTAATATGTCAATTAAATTAGTTCTCTGTGATGAATATTCCTCATCCTAACGGTTTGGCTAGCAGGGAGTTGAACCACACTGCAGAATCTGGTGCTTTCACTCGTATTCGACTAGTCAGCTAGCTTGGAGCTACTGTATACTACTACCACGACCATGGCACCTTGGGAAACCATCACCCTGCAGCCATCCCGTCCCCTAATCACAGTTAAGAGAAGAACGGTGGGGGATTCATTCAAGACGCAATAATCTATATACTATGGAAATTACTTCACCACCAACACCCCTTCGAGTCCATAGGGATTAATGTAGTTGCAGACTGCATAGACTATGAGGAGAGAGTAGTAGGACAAGTGAGGGTACCACATCTATCTGCTGGTGTGTCACACTATCAGCAGATTTCAAAAACTGGCTGCAGTCCTACGGCAAAGGAAACAGTGCAAAGTAACCCTCAAAAAAGATTTACATCACATGTAAAACTGTACATTTGTTCCCCTAACAAAGATAAACTAGAAGAAAACCCACACCTGACCAACCGCTCCCTAACCCCAACCAATTTCCAACAAAAGTCCAATTCTCCAAACAAATGTCTGTTAAAATAAATTGCAAATACCTGATTTCCCCAATTTCCACATTCCCATCCTCTCCTCAACAAATCCCACCCACTAAACAAAAGATTAAAAAAGGGACAAGAGAGGCCTAGCAGCGGGCTAGGACTCTGATCTTCCTCCTAAGCTGTTCAAAACACTCCTCCATCCTGGCTTCCAGATGCACCATCCTCAGGAGCATGCAGCATTGAAGGCTCTAAAAGTTACGGGGCGGAGCAGCAGTGGTTCAATGGTGGTGTGCGGCTGCCGGACCATGGTGTCGTACCACCAGAGAAACTGGGGGATGGCTGGGCCCGGGCGCATTGGAGACTGCAGCTGCTGCTACTTCCTCCTCCTCCTTCTCCAAGGCTATCCGCCGCAGATAGTCTGCCCTGATGGCCTCCAGCTTTCTTTGCTGGGTCTTGGCTGCCTGATGGGTTGGGAAGGAGGAGCTATTACAAGAAAGAAAAAAGACACATTTTAACCAATACTCTTAGCAAAACAGTAACACATAAATGTATATAGTGGCACAGAAACACTAGCAGTACATAATATGCCATTTGTGGTAGATCTCCTGGATTCCTTTTTGTGAGAAGTTGGCCTGGCATATGCTGGTCACTAGTTAACGTGGCCACCTTGCACCAGTACAATTCGACTCTTCTGGTAGATAGGTTTAAGACAACCTTTTAAAGAAAGCTATCCTAGTGGTAGCTGTGGAGAGCAGCCTTCAGGCTAATTCTCAGAGGAATGTAAAGCAGCTTGTTTTACCTTATAATCTCTTGAATTACCAAATGAAAGGACACCACACAGGTATATATATATATAATATATATGTATTTATTACTAGACACACTCTACTAATCTCTTTATGAGATTAGAAGTCAGGAACATATGCAAAAATCAATGTTTCACAACAAGTTAAGCACAAATATGGCTGGGGCCCTAAGGGTGTACCAGACCATATACTAAAAAAGAGGTTTAGGAATATCGACTTGCAAGGGGACAAGGCCTAGGGCCTTCGGAATCACTGGGGCCTCACTAATCCACCCAAGGCAGGTAAGTAAAGGACCCACGGGAGATGCGTGCAGTGTGAGAACACAGCAGCGGATCCCAATAGACTTCATTGGAAAAAGTTGCGGTTGGAATTTTAAAGTTCTAGGGTACTTCGGGAGAGTCTACAAGCAAGTCACTTACAGGGTAAGTATTTCAAGAGCCAACACACACAGGAGCACCGTAGTGCTGGAGTTACCTCTCCCAGGGAAGCTGGGTGCATAGGTGTCTTTTGGTGTCGTGTCGCGGCGTTGTTTTCAATGGGAGCCAAAGAAGACTTTCTGCTTGTGAAGACAGAAGAAGTGTCCGGTGGAATCCAAGGCTGGATTCAGAAGAAAGTGGACCTGAAAGCAGAGGAGACAGTGTTCACAGTCCCTTGCCAGTGACCCAGGGCCAGGAAGCTGGATGCCCACAGATGTTGGTAGATTTCAGGTGATCACGGGTGTCTTGACTCTTCAGCCAAAAGGTTCAAGAGGTGTCGACATTAACCAGGAGCTGGATTCAGAGTGTCCCACAAAGTCTGCAGCTTACTGAGGTGTCGGCAACCACATTGGAGCCAACAAGCCTTGGCAACAGCAAGTCTTGTGGACCAGCAAGGTTTGAGGGACTCACCCAGCAAGGGTCAGTCAGGGCTAATCTGGAGCAACCAGCGGAGCTCTTTGGTTTGGTAGAAAAGTCTTCAGGGGACCCACATGCCAACAGGCAAGGGATCTCAAAGATGCCTCGTGAGGATTCACTTCACAGGAGCCCACGGTCACTCTGGATGAGGTAGGCCACTGATATTAAGTGGAAATCCTGCTGGTGTCTTGGACCACATATGGTCCAATGCACAAGTTTGTAGAACATCGAGAAGGGATTGCTCTTGACAACAGTGCATGGTACACGTGTATTGCTGTTCCTCATCACTCGTGGGATCCACTTGCCTCAGCTTCACTGGGGACTCACGATGGCCTTTGCGAAGTCAGGAAATCCACTTCTGGGGCTGCAGGAACTTCAGACTCCAGCGGGAGGGGGAATGTTTGCGACTGCTGATTCAAAGTTTTGGTGCCTGCCAAGCAGGGGAGTCACTCCTTGACACCAAGGGAGATTCTTCAGTCTTCCAAAGGTAGTGGAACGTCGAAGGTCCAGGATTCATCTTCAGAGCGTCATCCAGGGATATCTAGTTTGCAATGGCAAGGGTTCCCTAACTTATTCTAGAAAGAAGGGAGGGACTAGCTCTATGACCCCTCCTGTGGGAGGGTCAGAGGAGTGGGTGCAAACACCCACTTCCCTTTGTCCAGTTTCGCACCAGAGCTGGGGCAGGTAGCCCCTGAACCGGTTTGAGCTGGCATATGCACAGGGGAGCCTACTGCTCCCCCAGTGCAGGACTTTAAAGCACTCGAGTAGTGCACCCACCCAGCCCCAATACACAAAATCCTGTCTGGGAGGTGGCTACACCTCCCTGTGACAGGATGCCTATTGTTGGGCCTCCTCCACTGCGAGTTTCTGTCAGCAGCAGGAGGGCAGCTCAGTGTCTGTGCTGGTGGCATCCATTATGTGATGCCAGGACTCCCTTAGGAATCCACCGACAGAGGCAGTTTGAGGTAAAATACAGACACTAGAAATATAAAACAGCTAAACTAGTAAATAGGATAATGCAGGGATAACAAGAATTTAGAAACAGATAGATCAAAGAGGATTTTGGAAATAATTAAATTAGGAAACGGTGATAATAGTTCAAAATAGGGAACTGTAAAGTTTAGGGATATATATATATCATATATATATCATATATATATCAATATTAACAACAGGATGACTTACTGGAGCCAGAAGAGCCTTCGGATGAGGAGCGATCTTGGGAGGCACCTCCAACTCCAGCACCCACCTCGGACAACCTCGGACAACATCGTCTTGCCCCTGGATGCTGACGATCATGTAAGACATAATTAAAGAGACAATAAATGATTGGTGTTAAATAAATATAAATATAAATTAAACGCTCCAAAAAGATTTTTTGACAGGAAACGGTAATTGCAATAACATTGACCTTTCCTAAATCAGATCGACTAGTATTAGACTAGTATTGTGGTAGCGGACCATCCTATGTTTATTTTTCCATTCTTCCAATCCGATTTCTGAATCCTAAACCTACCTAGCCCGCCTATTTCAAACACTTTGGAACAAATTGCAAAAAAATGATATTTGCTTCTAAGTTCTGATCTTATTCTCTTTCATCTCTCCCTTTGATGGGTCAATTCATTAAGTCTGCATTTAGTCTTTAAAAGCATAGATGGACGCATACATATTGCATACGCCAAATTGGTTGGTTGCTAGTCACTATACGAACTACAAACACGGTTCTACTATCGACTGAAGTGAGAGGATGCGGGCCACTAAATTACAGAGTCTCTATAGTCTGCATTACCTAAATTAAGTTCTTACATAATCAGCCCAAGCGAGCACAACGTTGCAAACAAGTATGAATCGGTAGAGCCAACTACCTGTGTGGAGTAACGATAACATAATATAAGATTTGTAAACGTAACTTGCCTGCATGAGAGCAGCATGCTCGGTATTTGGGAGAAAAATATTAGCAATAACATAGAACACACAAGTAATAATAATATTAATAATTAGATATTCACCAAGCACCCTGACCTCAACCTCTAGCAGGTCCTGCTCTTGGTCCAGGATGTCGGACCACTGGTGCGTCAGCTGATTGTGGGTACGCCAGACCCCAGAACAGCAATACACTGCCCGGTAAACCCTCGTCAACCATTGCTGGCACTCCCAGAGGCCATAACAGGGCCCAGGCTTGCCGCCTTATGCCAGGGTGGAGGGGAGGTGGCACTGCACAAAAAAAACAGCGCTGCCCCCACTACCTAAGAAAATAAGGCCCAGGGCTGAACCCCTTCTGGGCACCGCCGACCGCAGCTCTTCTTCGCCATCTTGGCCGAGCTCTCTTTCTCTGCCATGATTCTGGGGGGGCAGACAAAAGTATAAAAAATAACTGGGAGAAGAAGAAAGGAAGGAAAACAATTTGGAAGGAAGTATAGAGAAAAATAGTATAAAAGGACAGAACTCACATAACCCCTTTGCTGCGGCACAAATTCCGATGCGGTGTGGGGGGGCTAGGGCGTGGGCATGGTGCTGGGATGCTCATGGTGGGGTCCCAGCTTCCGAACCCTAGCCAGGCCAGGGATAGCTTCCCCAGGCACTGGTGGACCCCCGTCCCCAGTGCCCAGACCCTCCAATGGCTTGCAGGACAGGGGGCTCATGCACCCCAGGCCCCCCGGATGGAGCGCAAGCCCCGGGCCTGGTCCCAGCTTTCGAACCCTAGCCAGATCGGTGAGAGCCTCCCCAGGACCTGGTGGACCCCCGTCCCCAGTGCCCAGACACTTGGCTGGCTTGCAGGATGGGGGCTCCCACACCCCTGGGCCCACCAGCCGGAGCTCAAGCCCCGGGGACTGTCCCAGCTTCTGAGCCCTAGCCAGGCTGGTGAGAGCCTGCCCGGGCCCCTGGTGGACCCCCGTCCCCAGTTCCCGGACCATCGGATGGCTTGCAGGATGGGGGGGTCACGCACCCCAGGGCCTGCTGGATGGAGCTCAAGGCCTGGGCTCGGTCCCAGCTTCTGAACCCTAGCCAGGCTGGGAGAGCCTCCCTGGGCCCCAATGGACCCCCGTCCCCAGCGCCCGGACCCTCCAATGGCTTACAGAATGGGGGGGCTCACGAATCCCGGGCCGGCCAAACAGAGCATAAGCCCCGGCCCGGTCCCAGCTTCCAAACCCAAGCCAGGCCCTCCCCAGGCCCCGGTGGTCCCCTGTCCCCAGCGTCCGGACCCTCGGCTGCCTTGCAGGATGGGGGCTCATGCACCCCGGGGCCCACTGGACGGAGCTCAAACCCCGGGCGCAGACCCAGCTTCCAAACCCTGGCCAGGCTGGGGAGAGCCTCCCCGGGCCCCGGTGAACCCCCGTCCCCAACGCCTGGACCCTCGGCTGGCTTGCAGGATGGGGGGCTAAAGCACCCCGGTGCCCGCCAGACAGAGCTCAAGCCCAGGGCCCGGTCTCAGCTTCCGAACCCTAGCCAGGCCGGGGAGAGCCTCCCCAGGCCCTGATGGACCCCCGTAACCAGTGTCCAGACCCTCCGATGGCTTGCAGGATGGTGGGCTCATGCACCCCAGTTCCCGCTGGATGGAGTTCAAGCCCTGGGCTTGGTCTCAGCTTCTGAACCCTAGCCAGGCCGGGGAGAGACTCCCCGGGCCCCAGTGAACCCCAGTCCCCAGCGCCCAGACCCTCAGCTGGCTTGCAGGAGGGGGGCTCATGCACCCTGGGGCCTGACTGACGGAGCTCGAGCCCCGGGCCAGGGAGAGCCTCCCCGGGCCCCAATGGAACCCCGTCCCCAGCGCCCGGACCCTCCGTTGGCTTGCAGGACGGGGGGCTGACGAACCCCGAGGCCCACCAGATGGAGCTCAAGCCCTGGGCCCAGTCCCAGCTTCCAGACCCTAGCCAGGCCGAGGAGAGCCTCCCCAGACCCCGGTGGACCCCCGTCCGAAGCACCTAAACCCTCAGCTGGAACCAAGGAGGGTTAAGCCCAGACCATGTCCTCTCCCTGACGGCCTGCCCGGGGAGACCATTTTTCTCAACTATTAAGCCCCCACATAGAACTTTGGGGAAGGACAAAAGTCGGAGTCAGCCCGGCCGGCCGGCAGGTCGGCCATCTGGACACCCAGCACACAGGGCCATCTGGTCACCTGGCCTGCAGGGCCATCTGGTCACCAGGCCCGCAGGGCCTTCTGGTCACTCAGCCAGGTGACCAGATGGCCCGGCATGACCCAGCTCCCAGATGGCCTGGGAGGGTGCTGTACCCGGTCGCCCTTGCAGTCAGGCGAGGGGTGGCCAGGTGCACTGAGGCAGCCACTCGGGAGGCTCCTTCCCCGGGACTGCTGCTCGCCTCCCTGCCCGACTTGGGCAGGAGCAGCGGGAAGGAGAGTCTCGGCCAGCACACGCCATCTGGTAACCCTGCCGACCCGCAAGGGATGGTGGCCCCGTCCCCTCACCCTGGTGAGTCAGGGACAGGAGGGTGAGGCCCCCGTGCCGGAGGGCAGGTGGCAGAGGCAGCCTTCCACGAACCCACGTTACTCCCTCCGCGTCCCTCCCACCGGCCTGGCGGCGGAGGGACCCACCCCTGGGTGTGGTGGAGGAGGGCCTCCGCGGGCACCCACGCACGGAGAGACGAAAGCTTGGCTCAGAGGATGACTTTCAATAGATCGCAGCGAGGTAGCTGCTCTGCTACTTACAAAACCCTGACCCAGAATCAGGTCGTCTACGAATGATTTTGCACCGGGTGCCCCACGAACATGCGGTGCACTAAGGGCGATGGAGGCGGCCCGCTTCAGTCCGCGCTCCGGTCCCCAAGCGAGCGGCTGTACGCACCGGCCCCCCGAGAGAGGCCGGCCATCCCAGGCCAACCGAAGCTCCACGGCACTGCAGTATCGTTGCGGTTTATGAGGGATTCCGACGTTCAGTCATAATCCCACAGATGGTAGCTCCGCCCCATTGGCTCCTCAGCCAAGCACATACACCAACTGTCTGAACCTGCGGTTCCTCTCGAACTGAGCAGGATTCCTATTGCAACAACACATCATCAGTAGGGTAAAACTATCCTGTCTCACGACGGTCTAACCCCAGCTCACGTTCCCTATTAGTTGGTGAACAATCCAACACTTGGTGAATTTTGCTTCACAATGATAGGAAGAGCCGACATCGAAGGATCAAAAAGCGACGTCGCTATGAACACTTGGCCGCCACAAGCCAGTTATCCCTGTGGTAACTTTTCTGACACCTCCTGCTTGAAACCCAAAAAGTCAGAAGGATCGTGAGGCCCCGCATTCACGGTGTGTATTCATACTGAAAATCGATATCAAGCGAGCTTTTGCCCTTCTGCTCCGCAGGAGGTTTCTGTCCTCCATGAGCTCGCCTTAGGACACCTGCGATATCGTTTGACAGGTGTACCGCTCCAGCCCCATCTGCCACTGTCCCCGGAGAGGGTCGCGCCCGGCGGGCGCCAGGCACTTGGAGCCAGAAGCGAGAGCCCCACGGGGCTCGCCCCCCCGCCTCACCAGGTAAGTGAAAAAACGATAAGAGTAGTGGTATTTCACCGGCGGCCCGAGGGCCTCCCACTTATCCTACACCTCTCATATCTCTTCACAGTGCCAGACTAGAGTCATGTACTTCTTTCCCCGCTGATTCGGCCAAGCCTGTTCCCTTGGCTGTGGTTTCGCTAGATAGGGACAGTGAGAATTTCGTTCATCCATTCATGCGCGTCACTAATTAGATGACGAGGCATTTGGCTATCTGTACCACCTCGCAGTGGCTCATTCTAAGTTATTATGCTGCCCATCAGCTTCAAATCGGTTTTGCTTCCAACAATACAACATTTATTCGCTCCGGAGTACAGCCACACTTTAAGCTGTCCTCACTGGAACTGGGGTCACATATAGGCCAGAGATAGTACACCCTGCAGTACTATTCCAACAATATAAAATTATCTACGAACAGTCCTGTTTAGCAGGACATCAATAATCCATGCAATATCTAGTGACTATAGTGTATGTAGTTATTTGAGACCTATTTTTCATTCAAGACATTTCAATAGTCATGATGTACACATTTATATCTAAATTATTATAACATAAGCACACATCTATAAAAATACACATCTAAAATAAATTGCATGTCTAGTTAGAAAATACATCTCTATAAAAATTCACATCAATAAAATCCACATCTATACTAATTCTTGTGTCAACTATAAACTATTATGTAACTGTTTAACCACATGTAAATATTAGTGAATCAGCATTTAGGATAATACGTTTTTATAAGAGTGACATGTGTGCTGGACGATACTGTACATCTCGGTGTTTGGCTTGAAATTTAATTGTCCATGAATACTTGGCACATTTGGAGAGTGTCCATTCAAGTAGTCAGGCAAACATTCTTCTTGAATGGGAACGACATTTGCAGACCAAGATCAGCCAGAGCAACATCATTACATTGAGGCCAAATTTCCCGACATCCGACAATAAAGCCATGAAATTTTACAGTTGGTAAGATCTTTGATTTGCTGTGATAGATCCTGATAGTATTTAACTTTACTCTCATATGCTAATTCAAGGGAATTTTGTGAGTTTTCATAACAAATTGAAACATCAACCACTACAGCAGTACCATTTTTGGTGAACACTACATCTGGTTTTCTTAGTTCATCCTGACTATTTCTGACATGAGGTTCCCTGTATGTCATCCACCCACACCTTTTTGCTCTATCAATTAGCAATTCCAACACTTTGTTATGCATTTTTATCCTTATGTCCTTGGTTTTAGGACGTGCACCTGAAATATGTGAAATTGTTTTGCACACATCTTTGCAGTATCTACAAGTAGCAAATGTACGATTTATTCCCCTAGTGATGGTTTCTCTAGTATACCGAACAACATCAGCGCAGCTATGTACTGATTTTCTTTTATTTTATTATGTTTGCTGATCCTAAAATTTGAGGTTGGATTACTTGCTAAGTATTTTATACCATCACCTTGGACAGGGAGATTTGCCCATTTCTCAAATTCCTCTTTCCTCCAATCATATGTTGCTACCAAATTCAATTCATGACTCAGAAATCTACTATCTAAAATGTTTAGTTTGTGTGTTTTGATGATGCTATCAATTTTTTCATTGATTACTTCTCCTGCATACATGAATGAATGAGCTATGTACAGATCTGGAGCTTCCCTGAGATACAATAAGTTATTGACTTTGTTCAGACCAATTGTCAAACATAATTTTGGTATACTGACGCCCCCAAAGGATCTTTTCGAATACAGGAGACCATCACATGTGTATGCAGGTAGGTGTAGAAAATGTTTGACATACTTTTTAATTGTTTGATCCAGAATGTTTAAAGTTTTAGCTTCTGTTCCTGTCATTTCCAGTTTAAATGACAGTTTAGGGATCAAATATTGACACAATATTTCTATTTTCTGTGTGGGCTTAAGTGGCAGTTTGTCGAGTTTTTTATCCCAGTCAACAAGAACCTCATTAATTTTGCTGTTGCTTGAATGGCCAGTGTGTGGATCAAAGTTCAGTCCGAGGTATCTCTCGCTTTCTCCTGGATGGATGTTTTCAATGTTTTGTTTTTCAAATTGCCCTGGTTTACAGTTGTTGACCAGGATCTTATCTTTATGGTGACTTATATAAAATCCATGTGTTTTTTTCACATTAAGTTTTGAGCCTGTTGTTTTACTGAATTTTTCAATGATTTTCAGATTTGTACTCATTCCTTCCCAGGTGTTGCTGAGTACTGCGATGTCATCGGCAAAGGCCAGAGCGGTGATTTGCTTGATGAGATCATTGGAGCCGAATGTGAAGCCCTTGCCGTCTTTCTGAAGATCACAGATCAGAGGATCCATGACAATATTATTCAGCAGTGGGGATAAAGAGTCACCTTGCTTAACTCCTGACTACATTGTTATTTCTGGAGTTGCTTCATTGTTTTTTCCCTTGAAAAATGTTGTTGAGTCAGTGTATAAGTCTTTTATTATGTCTCTGATGCATGATGGAACTCTGTGTCTTTCAAGACTCTGTAGAATATGACCATGGCTGACAGAGTCAAAAGCTTTTGAGATATCGACGAACACCACTGCCAACGAGCTTCTGTTCTTTCGTGCCCCTTTTATAATGTTTTGCAGAAGAGTCAGATTTTTGAGACAACCTCTCATGAAGCCTTTTTTTCTCGTATTTATTTCAACAAAAAATGTGAGTCTTTTAGTTAATATTTTCGTGAACAACTTTATGAATGCCGTACCGATGGTAATTGGATGCCAATCACTGATTTTTTTGAGTTCACTAATCAGTACCTTCTTAGGTATTAGTATTGACCGGTTATTTTTAATACTGTCTGATACTCTTCTCATCGATAACCAAGATGATAAGATTCTGGGTAGCAGTCTTGGTTGCCTGCTATGCACTTTATATAAGTCATTCAGACCAATCTTATCAGGCCCCACTGCTTTCTTTAAATCTGATTCATCGAAGGCTTTAGTTATTTCGAGCAGTGTAATTTCTTTACACAGACTTTCAATTTCCCATTCATCTGGTATCCGATCAAGTGGGATGAATTTGGGATTTTTCTTATTTTCTTTTTCAGTTATGTCTTTATACTATTGGAAGATTTCATCAGCACTGATTTGGCAGGTGACATCTTCTGCCCCATCAGTGATTAACCTGGCAATTTTCTTTACACAGACTTTCAATTTCCCATTCATCTGGTATCCGATCAAGTGGGATGAATTTGGGATTTTTCGTATTTTCTTTTTCAGTTATGTCTTTATACTATTGGAAGATTTCATCAGCACTGATTTGGCAGGTGACATCTTCTGCCCCATCAGTGATTAACCTGGCAATTTTCTTTTTGTCTTTTTGAAACATTGCCTGGTATTCTTTGTAGCTGCCCTTTGCTTTTGCATAGTTTTTCTTGTGTGTCTGATTGAGCCTTCCTTTGTTCTTATCTTTCTTTGGTATCTTGTTTTGTACATTGGCAGTCTGTTGCTCATCTTAAGCAGAGTTCATAGGCTCATTGTTGGGTTCGCTCGTTGGTTCGGTACGATTTGCCGGTACAGGACTTATATCATTGGTGTTTTCTGATATATGTCACTATCTCATCCATCAGATCCATAGCAGCATCGTGATGCTGGATGTTTTTGGTGTACTTCTCGATTTCTGTGATTCTATCATTCAGTTCATCAAAGTTTTTTATTTTTGGTGCTTGTTTCCGATTGATAAAGTCTCTGCGCCTTTCTGTTGTTACTTCTACTGCAATCTCTGGTTCATCGCAGGAGTCATTCTCAGAGATATTGGATGCTTGCAGTACATCCTTTGCCAATTTTTTGCTCTTATCTCTTCTATCGCTTCTTTTTTCTGCAATTTGTTTACTATTTTTATTGTCAAAATGCGGAACCATCAGCCCATTAATGTTTCTTTTGTTCTCATACACTTTTTCCAATTCTGCTAATAGCAGTATTTCTTCCTGTGACATAGTTTTGATGGTTTGCTGCTTGCTAGAGCTGCTAGTCTGCTAGTCTAGCTTCATTTTGCGCTCTTGGATGCGCATTCCAAGCATGTTGTGAAACTCAAATCTTTGTTCCAAATCTGAGGTCACAGAAGCTGCACAGGAACGGCAACTCTCCTTTTTGAGGTCTTCCTTTACATTTTGCATAATGGCATGCAGTATTGTGGTATTCGGCTTCTTTGTCACATTTTGAACAATACATTTTGAGATAGAAGCCTTTATGCTTTTTGGAGACATGTTTTCTCAATTCTTTAAAAGTTCCCAATATGTCTCCACACAAGTCCAATTTATACTTTTCGTTTGGGTATTTCCAATATGTGACTTTTTTTGTGTAGTCACTTTGCTTTGTTATCAGTTCTTTGCTGACCTCGTAAACATCAGGTAGATTTTCAAAGTTGGCTGTACCAATGTCATTCTTGGCTGAGGAGGCCACAAATTCGATTGGTTTCGCTGAGGTCTACTGTTGTGTCTTCTTCTGCTTTGGAGGGTGAACTAAGGCTTATAACATGACCTGAATCGTTGTTTCTTGTTGCATTGTTTGAAGCGTGTGCTGATTTGTCAAATTCGGTGAGGAGGTTAATGATTTCTTGAAAAGACAGCACCTCTTACGCCATCTTAACAGGGTTTTTAATCTCCAGGAAGTACCCCATCTGGAATTGTGTTTGTTTGCTTCGCCACTTCTCACTATCACGCTCGCTGCCATGATAGAACCTTGTTTGGCCTGTATCTATAGACTTCTCTATGCAGAGTCTGAAACCATAGAAGCAGTTACCGGCGGGGCCACTGGGAGGTAAAGGCCACTACAACTTAGAATAGGTTGAGAGAGTCATAGTTACTCCTGCCGTTTATCCGCGCTTCATTGAATTTCTTCACTTTGACATTCAGAGCACTGGGCAGAAATCACATCTTCTCAAAACCCGCCTCGGGCCTTCGCGATGCTTTGTGTTAATTAAACAGTCGGATTCCCCTGGTCCGCACCAGTTCTAAGTCAGCTGCTAGGCGCTGACCGACCACCACAGCTGGGGCGATCCACAGGAAAGGCCCGGCTCATGTCCAGAGTCGCCACTGCCCTGGAGGGAGGCAGCACGTCCATCCGTGGTGCGCGCCCAGCCCCGCTTTGCGCCCCAGTCCGACCGACCCAACCCTTAGAGAAAACACTTATCCCGAAGTTACGGATCTGACATGCCAACTTCCCTTACCTACATTGTTCCAACATGCCAGAGGCTGTTCACCTTGGAGAATTTACGTAGTGGGTCGCGACACTGCTCGTCATACTAGCAAATAACCCCAAAGAATTCTGGATAATGTAGTGGCAGCGGGTATGTGAAATAATGCCATCCCTGGACACGTGTTTCGAGGTAATTGCCTCTCGTCAGCAGGGAGCAGGTAGGTATGCGGGGTGCCGAGTAGACTGCCAAAATATATAGGTAAAGTACCTTTCAAGGCGCGCAGGTGCAGACACCAGGCTCGTCAGCCCAAAGTCGCTCGAAAGAGCTTTAAATAATTTACGTAATGGGTCGCGGCACTGCTCGTCATACTAGCAAATAACCCCAAAGAGTTCTGGATAATGTAGTGGCAGCGGTGAGTACGCCTACGCCACGAGTATGTGAAATTATGCCATCCCTGGACACGTGTTTTGAGGTAATTGCCTCTCGTCAGCAGGGAGCAGGTAGGTATGCGGGGTGCCGAGTAAACTGCCAAAATATGTAGGTAAAGTACCTTTCAAGGGGCGCGGGTGCAGACACCAGGCTCGTCAGCCCAAAGTCGCTCGAAAGAGCTTTAAATAATTTACGTAGTGGGTCGCGACACTGCTCGTCATACTAGCAAATAACCCCAAAGAATTCTGGATAATGTAGTGGCAGCGGTGAGTACGCCTACGCCACGAGTATGTGAAATAATGCCATCCCTGGACACGTGTTTCGAGGTAATTGCCTCTCGTCAGCAGGGAGCAGGTAGGTATGCGGGGTGCCGAGTAGACTGCCAAAATATATAGGTAAAGTACCTTTCAAGGCACGCAGGTGCAGACACCAGGCTCGTCAGCCCAAAGTCGCTCGAAAGAGCTTTAAATAATTTACGTAGTGGGTCGCGACACTGCTCGTCATACTAGCAAATAACCCCAAAGAATTCTGGATAATGTAGTGGCAGCGGTGAGTACGCCTACGCCACGAGTATGTGAAATAATGCCATCCCTGGACACGTGTTTTGAGGTAATTGCCTCTCGTCAGCAGGGATCAGGTAGGTATGCGGGGTGCCGAGTAGACTGCCAAAATATATAGGTAAAGTACCTTTCAAGGCGCGCAGGTGCAGACACCAGGCTCGTCAGCCCAAAGTCGCTCGAAAGAGCTTTAAATAATTTACGTAGTGGGTCGCGACACTGCTCGTCATACTAGCAAATAACCCCAAAGAATTCTGGATAATGTAGTGGCAGCGGTGAGTACGCCTATGCCACGAGTATGTGAAATAATGCCATCCCTGGACACGTGTTTCGAGGTAATTGCCTCTCGTCAGCAGGGAGCAGGTAGGTATGCGGGGTGCCGAGTAGACTGCCAAAATATATAGGTAAAGTACCTTTCAAGGCACGCAGGTGCAGACACCAGGCTCGTCAGCCCAAAGTCGCTCGAAAGAGCTTAAAATAATTTACGTAGTGGGTCGCGACAGTGCTCGTCATACTAGCAAATAACCCCAAAGAATTCTGGATAATGTAGTGGCAGCGGTGAGTACGCCTACGCCACGAGTATGTGAAATAATGCCATCCCTGGACACGTGTTTTGAGGTAATTGACTCTCGTCAGCAGGGATCAGGTAGGTATGCGGGGTGCCGAGTAGACTGCCAAAATATATAGGTAAAGTACCTTTCAAGGCGCGCAGGTGCAGACACCAGGCTCGTCAGCCCAAAGTCGCTCGAAAGAGCTTTAAATAATTTACGTAGTGGGTCACGACACTGCTCGTCATACTAGCAAATAACCCCAAAGAATTCTGGATAATGTAGTGGCAGCGGTGAGTACGCCTACGCCACGAGTATGTGAAATAATGCCATCCCTGGACACGTGTTTCGAGGTAATTGCCTCTCGTCAGCAGGGAGCAGGTAGATATGCGGGGTGCCGAGTAGACTGCCAAAATATATAGGTAAAGTACCTTTCAAGGCGCGCAGGTGCAGACACCAGGCTCGTCAGCCCAAAGTCGCTCGAAAGAGCTTTAAATAATTTACGTAGTGGGTCGCGACACTGCTCGTCATACTAGCAAATAACCCCAAAGAATTCTGGATAATGTAGTGGCAGCGGTGAGTACGCCTACGCCACGAGTATGTGAAATAATGCCATCCCTGGACACGTGTTTCGAGGTAATTGCCTCTCATCAGCAGGGAGCAGGTAGGTATGCGGGGTGCCGAGTAGACTGCCAAAATATATAGGTAAAGTACCTTTCAAGGCGCGCAGGTGCAGACACCAGGCTCGTCAGCCCAAAGTCGCTCGAAAGAGCTTTAAATAATTTACGTAGTGGGTCGCGACACTGCTCGTCATACTAGCAAATAACCCCAAAGAATTCTGGATAATGTAGTGGCAGCGGTGAGTACGCCTACGCCACGAGTATGTGAAATAATGCCATCCCTGGACACGTGTTTCGAGGTAATTGCCTCTCGTCAGCAGGGAGCAGGTAGGTATGCGGGGTGCCGAGTAGACTGCCAAAATATATAGGTAAAGTACCTTTCAAGGCGCGCAGGTGCAGACACCAGGCTCGTCAGCCCAAAGTCGCTCGAAAGAGCTTTAAATAATTTACGTAGTGGGTTGCGACACTGCTCGTCATACTAGCAAATAACCCCAAAGAATTCTGGATAATGTAGTGGCAGCGGTGAGTACGCCTACGCCACGAGTATGTGAAATAATGCCATCCCTGGACACGTGTTTCGAGGTAATTGCCTCTCGTCAGCAGGGAGCAGGTAGGTATGCGGGGTGCCGAGTAGACTGCCAAAATATATAGGTAAAGTACCTTTCAAGGCGCGCAGGTGCAGACACCAGGCTCGTCAGCCCAAAGTCGCTCGAAAGAGATTTAAATAATTTACGTAGTGGGTCGCGACACTGCTCGTCATACTAGCAAATAACCCCAAAGAATTCTGGATAATGTAGTGGCTGCGGTGAGTACGCCTACGCCACGAGTATATGAAATAATGCCATCCCTGGACACGTGTTTCGAGGTAATTGCCTCTCGTCAGCAGGGAGCAGGTAGGTATGCGGGGTGCCGAGTAAACTGCCAAAATATGTAGGTAAAGTACCTTTCAAGGCGCGCAGGTGCAGACACCAGGCTCGTCAGCCCAAAGTCGCTCGAAAGAGCTTTAAATAATTTACGTAGTGGGTCGCGACACTGCTTGTCATACTAGCAAATAACCCCAAAGAATTCTGGATAATGTAGTGGCAGCGGTGAGTACGCCTACGCCACGAGTATGTGAAATAATGCCATCCCTGGACACGTGTTTCGAGGTAATTGCCTCTCGTCAGCAGGGAGCAGGTAGGTATGCGGGGTGCCGAGTAGACTGCCAAAATATATAGGTAAAGTACCTTTCAAGGCACGCAGGTGCAGACACCAGGCTCGTCAGCCCAAAGTCGCTCGAAAGAGCTTTAAATAATTTACGTAGTGGGTCGCGACACTGCTCGTCATACTAGCAAATAACCCCAAAGAATTCTGGATAATGTAGTGGCAGCGGTGAGTACGCCTACGCCACGAGTATGTGAAATAATGCCATCCCTGGACACGTGTTTTGAGGTAATTGCCTCTCGTCAGCAGGGATCAGGTAGGTATGCGGGGTGCCGAGTAGACTGCCAAAATATATAGGTAAAGTACCTTTCAAGGCGCGCAGGTACAGACACCAGGCTCGTCAGCCCAAAGTCGCTCGAAAGAGCTTTAAATAATTTACGTAGTGGGTCGCGACACTGCTCGTCATACTAGCAAATAACCCCAAAGAATTCTGGATAATGTAGTGGCAGCGGTGAGTACGCCTACGCCACGAGTATGTGAAATAATGCCATCCCTGGACACGTGTTTCGAGGTAATTGCCTCTCGTCAGCAGGGAGCAGGTAGGTATGCGGGGTGCCGAGTAGACTGCCAAAATATATAGGTAAAGTACCTTTCAAGGCGCGCAGGTGCAGACACCAGGCTCGTCAGCCCAAAGTCGCTCGAAAGAGCTTTAAATAATTTACGTAGTGGGTCGCGACACTGCTCGTCATACTAGCAAATAACCCCAAAGAATTCTGGATAATGTAGTGGCAGCGGTGAGTACGCCTACGCCACGAGTATGTGAAATAATGCCATCCCTGGACACGTGTTTCGAGGTAATTGCCTCTCGTCAGCAGGGAGCAGGTAGGTATGCGGGGTGCCGAGTAGACTGCCAAAATATATAGGTAAAGTACCTTTCAAGGCGCGCAGGTGCAGACACCAGGCTCGTCAGCCCAAAGTCGCTCGAAAGAGCTTTAAATAATTTACGTAGTGGGTCGCGACACTGCTCGTCATACTAGCAAATAACCCCAAAGAATTCTGGATAATGTAGTGGCAGCGGTGAGTACGCCTACGCCACGAGTATGTGAAATAATGCCATCCCTGGACACGTGTTTCGAGGTAATTGCCTCTCGTCAGCAGGGAGCAGGTAGGTATGCGGGGTGCCGAGTAGACTGCCAAAATATATAGGTAAAGTACCTTTCAAGGCGCGCAGGTGCAGACACCAGGCTCGTCAGCCCAAAGTCGCTCGAAAGAGATTTAAATAATTTACGTAGTGGGTCGCGACACTGCTCGTCATACTAGCAAATAACCCCAAAGAATTCTGGATAATGTAGTGGCTGCGGTGAGTACGCCTACGCCACGAGTATGTGAAATAATGCCATCCCTGGACACGTGTTTTGAGGTAATTGCCTCTCGTCAGCAGGGAGCAGGTAGGTATGAGGGGTGCCGAGTAGACTGCCAAAATATATAGGTAAAGTACCTTTCAAGGCGCGCAGGTGCAGACACCAGGCTCGTCAGCCCAAAGTCGCTCGAAAGAGCTTTAAATAATTTACGTAGTGGGTCGCGACACTGCTCGTCATACTAGCAAATAACCCCAAAGAATTCTGGATAATGTAGTGGCAGCGGTGAGTACGCCTACGCCACGAGTATGTGAAATAATGCCATCTCTGGACACGTGTTTCGAGGTAATTGCCTCTCGTCAGCAGGGAGCAGGTAGGTATGCGGGGTGCCGAGTAGACTGCCAAAATATATAGGTAAAGTACCTTTCAAGGCGCGCAGGTGCAGACACCAGGCTCGTCAGCCCAAAGTCGCTCGAAAGAGCTTTAAATAATTTACGTAGTGGGTCGCGACACTGCTCGTCATACTAGCAAATAACCCCAAAGAATTCTGGATAATGTAGTGGCAGCGGTGAGTACGCCTACGCCACGAGTATGTGAAATAATGCCATCCCTGGACACGTGTTTCGAGGTAATTGCCTCTCGTCAGCAGGGAGCAGGTAGGTATGCGGGGTGCCGAGTAGACTGCCAAAATATATAGGTAAAGTACCTTTCAAGGCGCGCAGGTGCAGACACCAGGCTCGTCAGCCCAAAGTCGCTCGAAAGAGCTTTAAATAATTTACGTAGTGGGTCGCGACACTGCTCGTCATACTAGCAAATAACCCCAAAGAATTCTGGATAATGTAGTGGCAGCGGTGAGTACGCCTACGCCACGAGTATGTGAAATAATGCCATCCCTGGACACGTGTTTCGAGGTAATTGCCTCTCGTCAGCAGGGAGCAGGTAGGTATGCGGGGTGCCGAGTAGACTGCCAAAATATATAGGTAAAGTACCTTTCAAGGCGCGCAGGTGCAGACACCAGGCTCGTCAGCCCAAAGTCGCTCGAAAGAGCTTTAAATAATTTACGTAGTGGGTCGCGACACTGCTCGTCATACTAGCAAATAACCCCAAAGAATTCTGGATAATGTAGTGGCAGCGGTGAGTACGCCTACGCCACGAGTATGTGAAATAATGCCATCCCTGGACACGTGTTTCGAGGTAATTGCCTCTCGTCAGCAGGGAGCAGGTAGGTATGCGGGGTGCCGAGTAGACTGCCAAAATATATAGGTAAAGTACCTTTCAAGGCGCGCAGGTGCAGACACCAGGCTCGTCAGCCCAAAGTCGCTCGAAAGAGATTTAAATAATTTACGTAGTGGGTCGCGACACTGCTCGTCATACTAGCAAATAACCCCAAAGAATTCTGGATAATGTAGTGGCTGCGGTGAGTACGCCTACGCCACGAGTATGTGAAATAATGCCATCCCTGGACACGTGTTTTGAGGTAATTGCCTCTCGTCAGCAGGGAGCAGGTAGGTATGAGGGGTGCCGAGTAGACTGCCAAAATATATAGGTAAAGTACCTTTCAAGGCGCGCAGGTGCAGACACCAGGCTCGTCAGCCCAAAGTCGCTCGAAAGAGCTTTAAATAATTTACGTAGTGGGTCGCGACACTGCTCGTCATACTAGCAAATAACCCCAAAGAATTCTGGATAATGTAGTGGCAGCGGTGAGTACGCCTACGCCACGAGTATGTGAAATAATGCCATCTCTGGACACGTGTTTCGAGGTAATTGCCTCTCGTCAGCAGGGAGCAGGTAGGTATGCGGGGTGCCGAGTAGACTGCCAAAATATATAGGTAAAGTACCTTTCAAGGCGCGCAGGTGCAGACACCAGGCTCATCAGCCCAAAGTCGCTCGAAAGAGCTTTAAATAATTTACGTAGTGGGTCGCGACACTGCTCGTCATACTAGCAAATAACCCCAAAGAATTCTGGATAATGTAGTGGCAGCGGTGAGTACGCCTACGCCACGAGTATGTGAAATAATGCCATCCCTGGACACGTGTTTCGAGGTAATTGCCTCTCGTCAGCAGGGAGCAGGTAGGTATGCGGGGTGCCGAGTAGACTGCCAAAATATATAGGTAAAGTACCTTTCAAGGCACGCAGGTGCAGACACCAGGCTCGTCAGCCCAAAGTCGCTCGAAAGAGCTTTAAATAATTTACGTAGTGGGTCGCGACACTGCTCGTCATACTAGCAAATAACCCCAAAGAATTCTGGATAATGTAGTGGCAGCGGTGAGTACGCCTACGCCACGAGTATGTGAAATAATGCCATCCCTGGACACGTGTTTTGAGGTAATTGCCTCTCGTCAGCAGGGATCAGGTAGGTATGCGGGGTGCCGAGTAGACTGCCAAAATATATAGGTAAAGTACCTTTCAAGGCGCGCAGGTGCAGACACCAGGCTCGTCAGCCCAAAGTCGCTCGAAAGAGCTTTAAATAATTTACGTAGTGGGTCGCGACACTGCTCGTCATACTAGCAAATAACCCCAAAGAATTCTGGATAATGTAGTGGCAGCGGTGAGTACGCCTACGCCACGAGTATGTGAAATAATGCCATCCCTGGACACGTGTTTCGAGGTAATTGCCTCTCGTCAGCAGGGAGCAGGTAGGTATGCGGGGTGCCGAGTAGACTGCCAAAATATATAGGTAAAGTACCTTTCAAGGCGCGCAGGTGCAGACACCAGGCTCGTCAGCCCAAAGTCGCTCGAAAGAGCTTTAAATAATTTACGTAGTGGGTCGCGACACTGCTCGTCATACTAGCAAATAACCCCAAAGAATTCTGGATAATGTAGTGGCAGCGGTGAGTACGCCTACGCCACGAGTATGTGAAATAATGCCATCCCTGGACACGTGTTTCGAGGTAATTGCCTCTCGTCAGCAGGGAGCAGGTAGGTATGCGGGGTGCCGAGTAGACTGCCAAAATATATAGGTAAAGTACCTTTCAAGGCGCGCAGGTGCAGACACCAGGCTCGTCAGCCCAAAGTCGCTCGAAAGAGCTTTAAATAATTTACGTAGTGGGTCGCGACACTGCTCGTCATACTAGCAAATAACCCCAAAGAATTCTGGATAATGTAGTGGCAGCGGTGAGTACGCCTACGCCACGAGTATGTGAAATAATGCCATCCCTGGACACGTGTTTCGAGGTAATTGCCTCTCGTCAGCAGGGAGCAGGTAGGTATGCGGGGTGCCGAGTAGACTGCCAAAATATATAGGTAAAGTACCTTTCAAGGCGCGCAGGTGCAGACACCAGGCTCGTCAGCCCAAAGTCGCTCGAAAGAGATTTAAATAATTTACGTAGTGGGTCGCGACACTGCTCGTCATACTAGCAAATAACCCCAAAGAATTCTGGATAATGTAGTGGCTGCGGTGAGTACGCCTACGCCACGAGTATGTGAAATAATGCCATCCCTGGACACGTGTTTTGAGGTAATTGCCTCTCGTCAGCAGGGAGCAGGTAGGTATGAGGGGTGCCGAGTAGACTGCCAAAATATATAGGTAAAGTACCTTTCAAGGCGCGCAGGTGCAGACACCAGGCTCGTCAGCCCAAAGTCGCTCGAAAGAGCTTTAAATAATTTACGTAGTGGGTCGCGACACTGCTCGTCATACTAGCAAATAACCCCAAAGAATTCTGGATAATGTAGTGGCAGCGGTGAGTACGCCTACGCCACGAGTATGTGAAATAATGCCATCTCTGGACACGTGTTTCGAGGTAATTGCCTCTCGTCAGCAGGGAGCAGGTAGGTATGCGGGGTGCCGAGTAGACTGCCAAAATATATAGGTAAAGTACCTTTCAAGGCGCGCAGGTGCAGACACCAGGCTCGTCAGCCCAAAGTCGCTCGAAAGAGCTTTAAATAATTTACGTAGTGGGTCGCGACACTGCTCGTCATACTAGCAAATAACCCCAAAGAATTCTGGATAATGTAGTGGCAGCGGTGAGTACGCCTACGCCACGAGTATGTGAAATAATGCCATCCCTGGACACGTGTTTCGAGGTAATTGCCTCTCGTCAGCAGGGAGCAGGTAGGTATGCGGGGTGCCGAGTAGACTGCCAAAATATATAGGTAAAGTACCTTTCAAGGCGCGCAGGTGCAGACACCAGGCTCGTCAGCCCAAAGTCGCTCGAAAGAGCTTTAAATAATTTACGTAGTGGGTCGCGACACTGCTCGTCATACTAGCAAATAACCCCAAAGAATTCTGGATAATGTAGTGGCAGCGGTGAGTACGCCTACGCCACGAGTATGTGAAATAATGCCATCCCTGGACACGTGTTTCGAGGTAATTGCCTCTCGTCAGCAGGGAGCAGGTAGGTATGCGGGGTGCCGAGTAGACTGCCAAAATATATAGGTAAAGTACCTTTCAAGGCGCGCAGGTGCAGACACCAGGCTCGTCAGCCCAAAGTCGCTCGAAAGAGCTTTAAATAATTTACGTAGTGGGTCGCGACACTGCTCGTCATACTAGCAAATAACCCCAAAGAATTCTGGATAATGTAGTGGCAGCGGTGAGTACGCCTACGCCACGAGTATGTGAAATAATGCCATCCCTGGACACGTGTTTCGAGGTAATTGCCTCTCGTCAGCAGGGAGCAGGTAGGTATGCGGGGTGCCGAGTAGACTGCCAAAATATATAGGTAAAGTACCTTTCAAGGCGCGCAGGTGCAGACACCAGGCTCGTCAGCCCAAAGTCGCTCGAAAGAGATTTAAATAATTTACGTAGTGGGTCGCGACACTGCTCGTCATACTAGCAAATAACCCCAAAGAATTCTGGATAATGTAGTGGCTGCGGTGAGTACGCCTACGCCACGAGTATGTGAAATAATGCCATCCCTGGACACGTGTTTTGAGGTAATTGCCTCTCGTCAGCAGGGAGCAGGTAGGTATGAGGGGTGCCGAGTAGACTGCCAAAATATATAGGTAAAGTACCTTTCAAGGCGCGCAGGTGCAGACACCAGGCTCGTCAGCCCAAAGTCGCTCGAAAGAGCTTTAAATAATTTACGTAGTGGGTCGCGACACTGCTCGTCATACTAGCAAATAACCCCAAAGAATTCTGGATAATGTAGTGGCAGCGGTGAGTACGCCTACGCCACGAGTATGTGAAATAATGCCATCTCTGGACACGTGTTTCGAGGTAATTGCCTCTCGTCAGCAGGGAGCAGGTAGGTATGCGGGGTGCCGAGTAGACTGCCAAAATATATAGGTAAAGTACCTTTCAAGGCGCGCAGGTGCAGACACCA
Organism: Triturus cristatus; assembly: GCF_964204655.1. Classification (NCBI taxonomy): domain Eukaryota; kingdom Metazoa; phylum Chordata; class Amphibia; order Caudata; family Salamandridae; genus Triturus; species Triturus cristatus. Next base: position 25,484,320 of record NC_140593.1, on the reverse strand, counting down.
GGCTCATCAGCCCAAAGTCGCTCGAAAGAGCTTTAAATAATTTACGTAGTGGGTCGCGACACTGCTCGTCATACTAGCAAATAACCCCAAAGAATTCTGGATAATGTAGTGGCAGCGGTGAGTACGCCTACGCCACGAGTATGTGAAATAATGCCATCCCTGGACACGTGTTTCGAGGTAATTGCCTCTCGTCAGCAGGGAGCAGGTAGGTATGCGGGGTGCCGAGTAGACTGCCAAAATATATAGGTAAAGTACCTTTCAAGGCACGCAGGTGCAGACACCAGGCTCGTCAGCCCAAAGTCGCTCGAAAGAGCTTTAAATAATTTACGTAGTGGGTCGCGACACTGCTCGTCATACTAGCAAATAACCCCAAAGAATTCTAGATAATGTAGTGGCAGCGGTGAGTACGCCTACGCCACGAGTATGTGAAATAATGCCATCCCTGGACACGTGTTTTGAGGTAATTGCCTCTCGTCAGCAGGGATCAGGTAGGTATGCGGGGTGCCGAGTAGACTGCCAAAATATATAGGTAAAGTACCTTTCAAGGCGCGCAGGTGCAGACACCAGGCTCGTCAGCCCAAAGTCGCTCGAAAGAGCTTTAAATAATTTACGTAGTGGGTCGCGACACTGCTCGTCATACTAGCAAATAACCCCAAAGAATTCTGGATAATGTAGTGGCAGCGGTGAGTACGCCTACGCCACGAGTATGTGAAATAATGCCATCCCTGGACACGTGTTTCGAGGTAATTGCCTCTCGTCAGCAGGGAGCAGGTAGGTATGCGGGGTGCCGAGTAGACTGCCAAAATATATAGGTAAAGTACCTTTCAAGGCGCGCAGGTGCAGACACCAGGCTCATCAGCCCAAAGTCGCTCGAAAGAGCTTTAAATAATTTACGTAGTGGGTCGCGACACTGCTCGTCATACTAGCAAATAACCCCAAAGAATTCTGGATAATGTAGTGGCAGCGGTGAGTACGCCTACGCCACGAGTATGTGAAATAATGCCATCCCTGGACACGTGTTTCGAGGTAATTGCCTCTCGTCAGCAGGGAGCAGGTAGGTATGCGGGGTGCCGAGTAGACTGCCAAAATATATAGGTAAAGTACCTTTCAAGGCGCGCAGGTGCAGACACCAGGCTCGTCAGCCCAAAGTCGCTCGAAAGAGCTTTAAATAATTTACGTAGTGGGTCGCGACACTGCTCGTCATACTAGCAAATAACCCCAAAGAATTCTGGATAATGTAGTGGCAGCGGTGAGTACGCCTACGTCACGAGTATGTGAAATAATGCCATCCCTGGACACGTGTTTCGAGGTAATTGCCTCTCGTCAGCAGGGAGCAGGTAGGTATGCGGGGTGCCGAGTAGACTGCCAAAATATATAGGTAAAGTACCTTTCAAGGCGCGCAGGTGCAGACACCAGGCTCGTCAGCCCAAAGTCGCTCGAAAGAGATTTAAATAATTTACGTAGTGGGTCGCGACACTGCTCGTCATACTAGCAAATAACCCCAAAGAATTCTGGATAATGTAGTGGCTGCGGTGAGTACGCCTACGCCACGAGTATGTGAAATAATGCCATCCCTGGACAAGTGTTTCGAGGTAATTGCCTCTCGTCAGCAGGGAGCAGGTAGGTATGAGGGGTGCCGAGTAGACTGCCAAAATATATAGGTAAAGTACCTTTCAAGGCGCGCAGGTGCAGACACCAGGCTCGTCAGCCCAAAGTCGCTCGAAAGAGCTTTAAATAATTTACGTAGTGGGTCGCGACACTGCTCGTCATACTAGCAAATAACCCCAAAGAATTCTGGATAATGTAGTGGCAGCGGTGAGTACGCCTACGCCACGAGTATGTGAAATAATGCCATCCCTGGACACGTGTTTCGAGGTAATTGCCTCTCGTCAGCAGGGAGCAGGTAGGTATGCGGGGTGCCGAGTAGACTGCCAAAATATATAGGTAAAGTATCTTTCAATGCGCGCAGGTGCAGACACCAGGCTCGTCAGCCCAAAGTCGCTCGAAAGAGCTTTAAATAATTTACGTAGTGGGTCGCGACACTGCTCGTCATACTAGCAAATAACCCCAAAGAATTCTGGATAATGTAGTGGCAGCGGTGAGTACGCCTACGCCACGAGTATGTGAAATAATGCCATCCCTGGACACGTGTTTCGAGGTAATTGCCTCTCGTCAGCAGGGAGCAGGTAGGTATGCGGGGTGCCGAGTAGACTGCCAAAATATATAGGTAAAGTACCTTTCAAGGCGCGCAGGTGCAGACACCAGGCTCGTCAGCCCAAAGTCGCTCGAAAGAGCTTTAAATAATTTACGTAGTGGGTCGCGACACTGCTCGTTATACTAGCAAATAACCCCAAAGAATTCTGGATAATGTAGTGGCAGCGGTGAGTACGCCTACGCCACGAGTATGTGAAATAATGCCATCCCTGGACACGTGTTTCGAGGTAATTGCCTCTCGTCAGCAGGGAGCAGGTAGGTATGCGGGGTGCCGAGTAGACTGCCAAACTATATAGGTAAAGCACCTTTCAAGGCGCGCAGGTGCAGACACCAGGCTCGTCAGCCCAAAGTTGCTGGAAAGAGCTTTAAATAATTTACGTAGTGGGTCACGACACTGCTCGTCATACTAGCAAATAACCCCAAAGAATTCTGGATAATGTAGTGGCAGCGGTGAGTACGCCTACGCCACGAGTATGTGAAATTATGCCATCCCTGGACACGTTTTTCGAGGTAATTGCCTCTCATCAGCAGGGAGCAGGTAGGTGTGCGGGGTGCCGAGTAGACTGCCAAAATATATAGGTAAAGTACCTTTCAAGGCGCGCAGGTGCAGACACCAGGCTCGTCAGCCCAAAGTCGCTCGAAAAAACTTTAAATAATTTACGTAGTGGGTCGCGACACTGCTCGTCATACTAGCAAATAACCCCAAAGAATTCTGGATAATGTAGTGGCAGCGGTGAGTACACCTACGCCACGAGTATGTGAAATAATGCCATCCCTGGACACGTGTTTCGAGGTAATTGCCTCTCGTCAGCAGGGAGCAGGTAGGTATGCGGGGTGCCGAGTAGACTGCCAAAATATATAGGTAAAGTACCTTTCAAGGCGCGCAGGTGCAGACACCAGGCTCGTCAGCCCAAAGTCGCTCGAAAGAGCTTTAAATAATTTACGTAGTGGGTCGCGACACTGCTCGTCATACTAGCAAATAACCCCAAAGAATTCTGGATAATGTAGTGGCAGCGGTGAGTACGCCTACGCCACGAGTATGTGAAATAATGCCATCCCTGGACACGTGTTTCGAGGTAATTGCCTCTCATCAGCAGGGAGCAGGTAGGTATGCGGGGTGCCGAGTAGACTGCCAAAATATATAGGTAAAGTACCTTTCAAGGCGCGCAGGTGCAGACACCAGGCTCGTCAGCCCAAAGTCGCTCGAAAGAGCTTTAAATAATTTACGTAGTGGGTCACGACACTGCTCGTCATACTAGCAAATAACCCCAAAGAATTCTGGATAATGTAGTGGCAGCGGTGAGTACGCCTACGCCACGAGTATGTGAAATAATGCCATCCCTGGACACGTGTTTCGAGGTAATTGCCTCTCGTCAGCAGGGAGCAGGTAGATATGCGGGGTGCCGAGTAGACTGCCAAAATATATAGGTAAAGTACCTTTCAAGGCGCGCAGGTGCAGACACCAGGCTCGTCAGCCCAAAGTCGCTCGAAAGAGCTTTAAATAATTTACGTAGTGGGTCGCGACACTGCTCGTCATACTAGCAAATAACCCCAAAGAATTCTGGATAATGTAGTGGCAGCGGTGAGTACGCCTACGCCACGAGTATGTGAAATAATGCCATCCCTGGACACGTGTTTCGAGGTAATTGCCTCTCATCAGCAGGGAGCAGGTAGGTATGCGGGTTGCCGAGTAGACTGCCAAAATATATAGGTAAAGTACCTTTCAAGGCGCGCAGGTGCAGACACCAGGCTCCTCAGCCAAAAGTCGCTCGAAAGAGCTTTAAATAATTTACGTAGTGGGTCGCGACACTGCTCGTCATACTAGCAAATAACCCCAAAGAATTCTGGATAATGTAGTGGCAGCGGTGAGTACGCCTACGCCACGAGTATGTGAAATAATGCCATCCCTGGACACGTGTTTCGAGGTAATTGCCTCTCGTCAGCAGGGAGCAGGTAGGTATGCGGGGTGCCGAATAGACTGCCAAAATATATAGGTAAAGTACCTTTCAAGGCGCGCAGGTGCAGACACCAGGCTCGTCAGCCCAAAGTCGCTCGAAAGAGCTTTAAATAATTTACGTAGTGGGTCGCGACACTGCTCGTCATACTAGCAAATAACCCCAAAGAATTCTGGATAATGTAGTGGCAGCGGTGAGTACGCCTACGCCACGAGTATGTGAAATAATGCCATCCCTGGACACGTGTTTTGAGGTAATTGCCTCTCGTCAGCAGGGAGCAGGTAGGTATGCGGGGTGCCGAGTAGACTGCCAAAATATATAGGTAAAGTACCTTTCAAGGCGCGCAGGTGCAGACACCAGGCTCGTCAGCCCAAAGTCGCTCGAAAGAGATTTAAATAATTTACGTAGTGGGTCGCGACACTGCTCGTCATACTAGCAAATAACCCCAAAGAATTCTGGATAATGTAGTGGCTGCGGTGAGTACGCCTACGCCACGAGTATATGAAATAATGCCATCCCTGGACACGTGTTTCGAGGTAATTGCCTCTCGTCAGCAGGGAACAGGTAGGTATGCGGGGTGCCGAGTAAACTGCCAAAATATGTAGGTAAAGTACCTTTCAAGGCGCGCAGGTGCAGACACCAGGCTCGTCAGCCCAAAGTCGCTCGAAAGAGCTTTAAATAATTTACGTAGTGGGTCGCGACACTGCTTGTCATACTAGCAAATAACCCCAAAGAATTCTGGATAATGTAGTGGCAGCGGTGAGTACGCCTACGCCACGAGTATGTGAAATAATGCCATCCCTGGACACGTGTTTCGAGGTAATTGCCTCTCGTCAGCAGGGAGCAGGTAGGTATGCGGGGTGCCGAGTAGACTGCCAAAATATATAGGTAAAGTACCTTTCAAGGCACGCAGGTGCAGACACCAGGCTCGTCAGCCCAAAGTCGCTCGAAAGAGCTTTAAATAATTTATGTAGTGGGTCGCGACACTGCTCGTCATACTAGCAAATAACCCCAAAGAATTCTGGATAATGTAGTGGCAGCGGTGAGTACGCCTACGCCACGAGTATGTGAAATAATGCCATCCCTGGACACGTGTTTTGAGGTAATTGCCTCTCGTCAGCAGGGATCAGGTAGGTATGCGGGGTGCCGAGTAGACTGCCAAAATATATAGGTAAAGTACCTTTCAAGGCGCGCAGGTGCAGACACCAGGCTCGTCAGCCCAAAGTCGCTCGAAAGAGCTTTAAATAATTTACGTAGTGGGTCACGACACTGCTCGTCATACTAGCAAATAACCCCAAAGAATTCTGGATAATGTAGTGGCAGCGGTGAGTACGCCTACGCCACGAGTATGTGAAATAATGCCATCCCTGGACACGTGTTTCGAGGTAATTGCCTCTCGTCAGCAGGGAGCAGGTAGATATGCGGGGTGCCGAGTAGACTGCCAAAATATATAGGTAAAGTACCTTTCAAGGCGCGCAGGTGCAGACACCAGGCTCGTCAGCCCAAAGTCGCTCGAAAGAGCTTTAAATAATTTACGTAGTGGGTCGCGACACTGCTCGTCATACTAGCAAATAACCCCAAAGAATTCTGGATAATGTAGTGGCAGCGGTGAGTACGCCTACGCCACGAGTATGTGAAATAATGCCATCCCTGGACACGTGTTTCGAGGTAATTGCCTCTCGTCAGCAGGGAGCAGGTAGGTATGCGGGGTGCCGAGTAGACTGCCAAAATATATAGGTAAAGTACCTTTCAAGGCGCGCAGGTGCAGACACCAGGCTCGTCAGCCCAAAGTCGCTCGAAAGAGCTTTAAATAATTTACGTAGTGGGTCGCGACACTGCTCGTCATACTAGCAAATAACCCCAAAGAATTCTGGATAATGTAGTGGCAGCGGTGAGTACGCCTACGCCACGAGTATGTGAAATAATGCCATCCCTGGACACGTGTTTCGAGGTAATTGCCTCTCGTCAGCAGGGAGCAGGTAGGTATGCGGGGTGCCGAGTAGACTGCCAAAATATATAGGTAAAGTACCTTTCAAGGCGCGCAGGTGCAGACACCAGGCTCGTCAGCCCAAAGTCGCTCGAAAGAGCTTTAAATAATTTACGTAGTGGGTCGCGACACTGCTCGTCATACTAGCAAATAACCCCAAAGAATTCTGGATAATGTAGTGGCAGCGGTGAGTACACCTACGCCACGAGTATGTGAAATAATGCCATCCCTGGACACGTGTTTCGAGGTAATTGCCTCTCGTCAGCAGGGAGCAGGTAGGTATGCGGGGTGCCGAGTAGACTGCCAAAATATATAGGTAAAGTACCTTTCAAGGCGCGCAGGTGCAGACACCAGGCTCGTCAGCCCAAAGTCGCTCGAAAGAGATTTAAATAATTTACGTAGTGGGTCGCGACACTGCTCGTCATACTAGCAAATAACCCCAAAGAATTCTGGATAATGTAGTGGCTGCGGTGAGTACGCCTACGCCACGAGTATGTGAAATAATGCCATCCCTGGACACGTGTTTTGAGGTAATTGCCTCTCGTCAGCAGGGAGCAGGTAGGTATGAGGGGTGCCGAGTAGACTGCCAAAATATATAGGTAAAGTACCTTTCAAGGCGCGCAGGTGCAGACACCAGGCTCGTCAGCCCAAAGTCGCTCGAAAGAGCTTTAAATAATTTACGTAGTGGGTCGCGACACTGCTCGTCATACTAGCAAATAACCCCAAAGAATTCTGGATAATGTAGTGGCAGCGGTGAGTACGCCTACGCCACGAGTATGTGAAATAATGCCATCCCTGGACACGTGTTTCGAGGTAATTGCCTCTCGTCAGCAGGGAGCAGGTAGGTATGCGGGGTGCCGAGTAGACTGCCAAAATATATAGGTAAAGTACCTTTCAAGGCGCGCAGGTGCAGACACCAGGCTCGTCAGCACAAAGTCGCTCGAAAGAGCTTTAAATAATTTACGTAGTGGGTCGCGACACTGCTCGTCATACTAGCAAATAACCCCAAAGAATTCTGGATAATGTAGTGGCAGCGGTGAGTACGCCTACGCCACGAGTATGTGAAATAATGCCATCCCTGGACACGTGTTTCGAGGTAATTGCCTCTCGTCAGCAGGGAGCAGGTAGGTATGCGGGGTGCCGAGTAGACTGCCAAAATATATAGGTAAAGTACCTTTCAAGGCGCGCAGGTGCAGACACCAGGCTCGTCAGCCCAAAGTCGCTCGAAAGAGATTTAAATAATTTACGTAGTGGGTCGCGACACTGCTCGTCATACTAGCAAATAACCCCAAAGAATTCTGGATAATGTAGTGGCTGCGGTGAGTACGCCTACGCCATGAGTATGTGAAATAATGCCATCCCTGGACAAGTGTTTCGAGGTAATTGCCTCTCGTCAGCAGGGAGCAGGTAGGTATGAGGGGTGCCGAGTAGACTGCCAAAATATATAGGTAAAGTACCTTTCAAGGCGCGCAGGTGCAGACACCAGGCTCGTCAGCCCAAAGTCGCTCGAAAGAGCTTTAAATAATTTACGTAGTGGGTCGCGACACTGCTCGTCATACTAGCAAATAACCCCAAAGAATTCTGGATAATGTAGTGGCAGCGGTGAGTACGCCTACGCCACGAGTATGTGAAATAATGCCATCCCTGGACACGTGTTTCGAGGTAATTGCCTCTCGTCAGCAGGGAGCAGGTAGGTATGCGGGGTGCCGAGTAGACTGCCAAAATATATAGGTAAAGTATCTTTCAATGCGCGCAGGTGCAGACACCAGGCTCGTCAGCCCAAAGTCGCTCGAAAGAGCATTAAATAATTTACGTAGTGGGTCGCGACACTGCTCGTCATACTAGCAAATAACCCCAAAGAATTCTGGATAATGTAGTGGCAGCGGTGAGTACGCCTACGCCACGAGTATGTGAAATAATGCCATCCCTGGACACGTGTTTCGAGGTAATTGCCTCTCGTCAGCAGGGAGCAGGTAGGTATGCGGGGTGCCGAGTAGACTGCCAAAATATATAGGTAAAGTACCTTTCAAGGCGCGCAGGTGCAGACACCAGGCTCGTCAGCCCAAAGTCGCTCGAAAGAGCTTTAAATAATTTACGTAGTGGGTCGCGACACTGCTCGTTATACTAGCAAATAACCCCAAAGAATTCTGGATAATGTAGTGGCAGCGGTGAGTACGCCTACGCCACGAGTATGTGAAATAATGCCATCCCTGGACACGTGTTTCGAGGTAATTGCCTCTCGTCAGCAGGGAGCAGGTAGGTATGCGGGGTGCCGAGTAGACTGCCAAACTATATAGGTAAAGCACCTTTCAAGGCGCGCAGGTGCAGACACCAGGCTCGTCAGCCCAAAGTCGCTCAAAAAAACTTTAAATAATTTACGTAGTGGGTCGCGACACTGCTCGTCATACTAGCAAATAACCCCAAAGAATTCTGGATAATGTAGTGGCAGCGGTGAGTACGCCTACGCCACGAGTATGTGAATTAATGCCATCCCTGGACACGTGTTTCGAGGTAATTGCCTCTCGTCAGCAGGGAGCAGGTAGGTATGCGGGGTGCCGAGTAGACTGCCAAAATATATAGGTAAAGTACCTTTCAAGGCGCGCAGGTGCAGACACCAGGCTCGTCAGCCCAAAGTCGCTCGAAAGAGCTTTAAATAATTTACGTAGTGGGTCGCGACACTGCTCGTCATACTAGCAAATAACCCCAAAGAATTCTGGATAATGTAGTGGCAGCGGTGAGTACGCCTACGCCACGAGTATGTGAAATAATGCCATCCCTGGACACGTGTTTCGAGGTAATTGCCTCTCGTCAGCAGGGAGCAGGTAGGTATGCGGGGTGCTGAGTAGACTGCCAAAATATATAGGTAAAGTACCTTTCAAGGCGCGCAGGTGCAGACACCAGGCTCGTCAGCCGAAAGTCGCTCGAATTCTTTGGGGTTATTTGCTAGTATGACGAGCAGTGTCGCAACCCACTACGTAAATTATTTAAAGCTCTTTCGAGCGACTTTGGGCTGACGAGCCTGGTGTCTGCACCTGCGCGCCTTGAAAGGTACTTTACCTATATATTTTGGCAGTCTACTCGGCACCCCGCATACCTACCTGCTCCCTGCTGACGAGAGGCAATTACCTCGAAACACGTGTCCAGGGATGGCATTATTTCACATACTCGTGGCGTAGGCGTACTCACCGCTGCCACTACATTATCCAGAATTCTTTGGGGTTATTTGCTAGTATGACGAGCAGTGTCGCGACCCACTACGTAAATTATTTAAAGCTCTTTCGAGCGACTTTGGGCTGACGAGCCTGGTGTCTGCACCTGCGCGCCTTGAAAGGTACTTTACCTATATATTTTGGCAGTCTACTCGGCACCCCGCATACCTACCTGCTCCCTGCTGACGAGAGGCAATTACCTCGAAACACGTGTCCAGGGATGGCATTATTTCACATACTCGTGGCGTAGGCGTACTCACCGCTGCCACTACATTATCCAGAATTCTTTGGGGTTATTTGCTAGTATGACGAGCAGTGTCGCGACCCACTACGTAAATTATTTAAAGCTCTTTCGAGCGACTTTGGGCTGACGAGCCTGGTGTCTGCACCTGCGCACCTTGAAAGGTACTTTACCTATATATTTTGGCAGTCTACTCGGCACCCCGCATACCTACCTGCTCCCTGCTGATGAGAGGCAATTACCTCGAAACACGTGTCCAGGGATGGCATTATTTCACATACTCGTGGCGTAGGCGTACTCACCGCTGCCACTACATTATCCAGAATTCTTTGGGGTTATTTGCTAGTATGACGAGCAGTGTCGCGACCCACTACGTAAGCTGTTCACCTTGGAGACCTGCTGCGGATATGGGTATGGCCCGGTATGAGATTTTCACCATCTCCCCCGGATTTTCAAGTACCAGCGAGAGCTCACTGGATGCTGCCAGAACTGCGATGCTTTCCAAGTCTTGGGCCCCTCTCTCGGTACGAACCCATTCCAGGGCTCCCTGCCCTTCACAAAGAAAAGAGAACTCTCCCTGGGGCTCCTACCGGCTTCTCCAGGATCATTTGCATTACCACACTGGATGCCGCGAGGGCGCCCATCTTCGCCACTCTGGGTATGGGGATCTGAACCCGACTCCCTTTCAATCGGCCGAGGGCAACGGAGGCCATCACCCGTCCCTTCCGAACGGCGCTCGCCCATCTCTTAGGACCGACTGACCCGTGTTCAACTGCTGTTCACATGTTACCCTTCTCCACTTCGGCCTTCAAAGTTCTCGTTTGAATATTTGCTACTACCACCAAGATCTGCACCTTTTGGGGCTCCACCTGGGCTCTCGCCCCGGGCTTCCGTGCGCACCGCAACGGCCCTCCTACTCATCGTGGCTTAGCCCCTGCGGCTCTCAGCACCGGCGATGGCTGGGTTTGTGCCCGACGCTCCAGCGCCATCCATTTTCAGGTTACACACACCTTAGCGGATTCCGACTTCCATGGCCACCGTCCTGCTGCCTATATCAACCAGCACCTTTTCTGGGGTCTGAAGAGCGTCGGCATTGGGCGCCTTAACCTGGCATTTGGTTCATCCAGCAGCGCCAGTTCTGCTTACCAAAAGTGGCCCACCAACTCGCATTCCATGCCCGCCTCCACGCCAGCAAGCAGGGCTTCTTACCCATTTAAAGTTTGAGAATATGTCCCAAGACCTCTATTCATTCGCTTTACCAGATAAAACTGGGGGCTCCGAGCGACAGCAAACCTGAGGGAAACTTCAGAGGGTACCAGCTACTAGAAGGTTCGATCAGTTTTTCGCCCCTATATCCAGGTCGAACGACCGATTTTCACGTCAGGACCGCTACGGATCTCCACCAGAGTTTCCTCTGGCTACGCCCTGCCCAGGCATTGTTCACCATCTTTCGGGTCCTATCACGAATGCTCATGCTCTACCTCCCAGACGGAGCGGGCGAGACGGGCCGGTGGTGCGCCTGCCGCTGGAAGCGTGGTGGGATCCCACCTCAGCCAGCGCGTAACGGCCCTCACCTTTATTGCGCCACAGGGTTTCGATCGGCCCTCCAACTCGTGCCAGTGTTAGACTCCTTGCTCCGTGTTTCAAGACAGGTCAGGTGGGTAACAGATATACCTGCAGACCCCTGGCGCCCGGTGTGGGCCTCCCCGCCTGGCGGCACGACATGATCAGGGCACACTGAGAACAGTCCGCCCCAGTCAACAGTCACGCCAGGAGCATGGGGCCCAGTCCCCCCTTCAACCGCCCCGGCGCACCCCGAGGGGTGGCTGGGGATGGGTGCCCAGGGAGGGCGCGGAGGAGATCGAGTCTCCCTCGGCCCCGCGGACACGGCAAAGCTGTTGCCAAGAGGGCTGCCGAGGGCCACCTGCCACCCCGAAGCCTTTCCAGCCAACCCAGAGCCGGTCTCGGTGCACCACTGCGGAGGAAATGCACCCTGCAGGGGCCGGGTAGGGCTTGGGCGCCAGTCCCGCTGAGGGGATCCGGAACTCCCGGGCCACTGACCTTCCGCCGTGTTGAATCCTCCGGGCGGACTGCACGGACCCCACCCATTTACCTCTCAACGTTTTCACGCCCTCTTGAACTCTCTCTTCAAAGTTCTTTTCAACTTTCCCTTACGGTACTTGCCTGTATTTAGCCTTAGATGGAGTTTACCACCCGCTTTGGGCTGCATTCCCAAGCAACCCGACTCCGAGAAGACCTGATACTGGTGTGCCAGGGGCCACTACCGGCCTAACACCGTCCACGGGGTGAGCCTCGATCAGAAGGACTTGGGCCAAATGAGGAATCCTGGTTAGTTTCTTTTCCTCCGCTTAGCAATATGCTTAAATTCAGCGGGTCGCCAAGTCTGATCTGGAGCCGGAGCATCAAGGGGGTTGCTGGGGAAGGCCAGGCCCCTGTCGTAGCAGGGGCCTGGCATTCCAGGAGCGTGAACCCTCCTTTCACGGATTGGATCTGGAGGGGTTTCGCCCATCCCGGGATGCCGGCCACGGAGGTGGGCACCTGAGGCACGTGCGTGCAGGTAGCCGGTGGGACACCACAGACAGCCATGGGCAGCATGCAGCCAGGCACCACGGGGACACGGACCAGTCACCAGACCCCTTCTCGGGAGCCAGGTGCGCCGTCGGCATACCTCCGTGGCAGGACCCAGCGAGGGACACTGCCAAGGGTGATCGGGGGAGTCTGACCATGTGAGGGACGAAGGGAAGCAGAGCTAACCCTGTGACGGCCCCAGCTGCATCCAAGGGGAAACCCCGGGGTGATTGACGATCGAGCGACCCTCAGACAGGCGTGGAGGAACCCGGGGCCGCAAGGTGCATTCGAAGTGTCGATGATCAATGTGTCCTGCAATTGATACTAATTCTCGCAGCTAGCTGCGTTCTTCATCGATGCGCGAGCCAAGTGATCCACCGCCAAGAGTCACAGGCAACTTTTTGAAAATGTTCACCCACCTGCGGGCGTAGGAGAGGTGGGAAGAAGGCTACGCCATCCGTCCACCACCTGCGCGGCGAGACGGCTCAGGTGCCCCATTCAAGGCTTACCCTCTGGGAGTCAGACTGCACCGTTGAGAGAAAAAGCATTGCCAGGTGCTCGGCACAGGAGTCCCCCAACCCACCCGCAGGCAAGGAAGGGGGCTCCCGGTGCATCAGGAGCAGGCAGCTCCACACCCGCCAGACCGGGAGGGACCGCACAAGTCTTCAAAACCCCTCAGCCCAGCTGCACAGGACCGGGTCAAACCAGGTACCTGGCAACGAGGGAGGGTCGCCCCACCTGCACCTCAGCCATCCGTCGCTTGTGCGGGTCCGAACCGCTCACCAAGCTGGCTTGTACAGCCCACCCCACCCTTGCCCGTGCCAGAGGTGCCGGAAGGGAAGAGCCAGGCAGCTCCCCATCCCGCACGCCTCCCACCGAGAGGAGCCGGGGGGTCCCGTCGCAGGCCCTCAGCTCCTTCTCTTCCAGGCTGCCCTGCCACATGAGAAGGGCCCAACCTCAGTCGCCCGGATCTCGGTAGGGCAGGGATGTTGGGTGCAGGAGGTCCCAGCCAGCAGCAGGTCCTTCTAGGGTGGTGGTACCAGCCCACTGCCATTTGGTTTCCCCTCACCGCAGGGGTGGTGCCGGGTGAGCTTGGGTTCCATCTCAGGAGGGCCTACCACTGTGCCCCTCCCAGAGAGGTACATGAGATGGGGGCCGCCCCCGTCCCCAGTCCCTCGCGCATCGGTCTGTTCCTCCCTGGCAGTAGAGGCCCACCGAAGGCCCGGTCCTCACCCAAGCACCCCATGCGGCCGCGGACAGCTCCACCAGCCGGGGCACGCCACGGCAGGGATGGGCCCTGTGCCTATGGTGTGTGCTTGCAGGAGGCAGCTGAGGGCTTCAGGCTGGCGCCGTCAGTTGCTCGGGCCGGTCCGCCGTTAATGATCCTTCCACATGTTCACCTACGGAAACCTTGTTCCAACTTTTACTTCCTCTAGATAGTCAAGTTTGATCATCTTCTCGGCACTCCGCCAGGGCCGTTGCCGACCCCGGCAGGGCCGATCCGAGGACCTCACTAAACCATCCAATCAGTAGTAGCAACGGGCAGTGTGTACAAAGAGCAGGGACTTATTCAACGCAAGCTTATGACCTACACTTACTGGGAATTCCTCGTTCATGGCAAATAATTGCAATCCTCAATCCCTATCACAAACAGGGTTCAGGGGGTCACCCGTACCTGTCGGTGAAGGGTAGACACATGCTGATCCGTTCAGTGCAGCGCACGTGCAGCCCCGGACATCTAAGGGCATCACAGACCTGTTATTGCTTGATCTCGAGTGGCTGAACGCCACTTGTCCCTCTAAGAAGTTGGTCGCCGACCTCTGAGGGTCGCGTAACTAGTTAGCATGGAGGAGTCTCGTTTGTTATCGGAATTAACCAGATAAATCACTCCACCAACTAAGAACGGCTATGCACCACCACCCACAGAATCCAGAAAGAGCTATCAATCTGTCAATCCTTTCCGTGTCCTGGCCGGGTGAGGTTTCCCGTGTTGAGTCAAATTAAGCCGTAGGCTCCCCTCCTGGTGGTGAACTTCCCTTAATTCCTTTAAGTTTCGGCTTTACAACTTTTTAACTTTACTCGCCCCGGAACCCAAAGACTTTTGTTTCCTGGAAGCTGCTCGGCGGGTCATGGGAATAACGCCGCAGGATCGCTAGTCGACATCGTTTATAGTCGGAACTACGATGGTATCTGATCATCTTGATCCTCCGACTTTCGTTCTTGATTAATGAAGACATTCTTGGCAAATGCTTTCGCTTTGGTTCGTCTTGCGCCGCTCCAAGAATTTCACCTCTAGCGGCACAATACGAATGACCCCGGCCATCCCTCTTAATCATGACCCCAGTTCCGAAAACCAGCAAAATAGAACCAGAGTCCTATTCCATTATTCCTAGCTGCGGTATTCAGGCAACCAGCCTGCTTTGAACACTCTAATTTTTTCAAAGTAAACGCTTCGGACCCCCAGGACACTCAGTCCATAGCATCAAGGGACGCAGAGAGGCAGGAGCTGGGACAGGGAGTAGCTCGCCTCACGGCAGACCGCTAGCTCAATCCCAAGATCCAACTACGAGCTTTTTAACTGCAGCAACTTTAATATACGCTATTGGAGCTGGAATTACCGCAGCTGCTGGCAACAGACTTGCCCTCCAATGGATCCTCGTTAAAGGATTTAAAGAGTACTCATTCCAATTACAGGGCCTCGAAAGAGTCCTGTATTGTTATTTTTCATCACTGCCTCCCCAATTCAGGATTGGGTAATTTGCACGCCTGCTGCCTTCCTTGGATGTGGTAGCAGTTTCTCACGCTCCCTCTCCGGAATCGAACCCTGATTCCCCGTTACCCGTGGTCACCATGGTAGGCACAGAAAGTACCATCGAAAGTTGATAGGGTAGATATCCGAATGTATCATTGCCGCCACGGGGACGTGAGATCGGCCTGAGATTATCTAGAGTCACCAAAGCAGCCGGGCGAGCCCAGATTGGTATTGGTCTCTTAAATGCAAGCATCCCGATAGGTCAGCGCTCGTCGTCATGTATTGGTTCTAGAATTACCACAGTTATCCAAGTAACAGATGGAGCGATCAAAGGAAACATAACTGATTTAATGAGCCATTCACAGTTTCACTGTACGGTCCATGTGTACTTACACGTGCATGGCTTAATCTTTGAGAAAAGCATATCCTACTGGCAGGATCAACCAGGTAGCCGCACCTGCTGACGGGGTGGGTTCGGGGGGCTGGGTGCCCATCTCCCCGACTGGACAACCTTCGCGCACCCCTCCCTCTCGGGAGCCTGTTGGGTGAAGGAGCCCACCCGCCTGGGTGGGAAGGCTCACTGGCGGGGTGGAGAGGTACGCTCGCATGGGCACCGGCAGGCCCAGCCATCTCCCCCGGAAGGGAGAGGTGGGCTAAGGCACAGCCTGAGCGAGACGCAGGGGGTGCCGGAGCCTGGCGGCAGCGACACCCCTCAGAACAATTGTTCCGAGCTGCTGTGGAAATGTGCTGGGCAGAGAGGGGTGACGGCATGGCGCATGGGGCATACGAACCTGCTGGGCAGAAGCATCTGAGGGCTTGGCACCACCCGACCCCTTCCGCTCGGGTCAGAACACTGGGGGAAACGAGCTGCTGGGGCAGCTCAGCCTTTGCTCTGCTGGGTAGGGTGAAGGGCCACCTGCCAGGCGGCAAGCCCTCGAGTCAGACAGTCCATGTGGGGAGGAAGCTCCTTGCTTGAAACAACAGCCGAGGCTGGCCAAGCAGTCCATCCCTAAATGGACCGAGAGTGCCCAATAGAGCAGAGTATGGCCAAGGCATCCCCTGGCAGGCTGCCCTGCTCAGGAGGGATGCCGGCTTCACATCCTGCCTGCTCCCGGGGCGAGCAGGCTCAAAGGAAAGGCCCATTGGGAAGGGGCTGAGAGGCAGGCGCAGACCTGGGCCCCTGGGGACCCTGGTGGGCAGGCCCGGGTGCTGCATTCCCCATCTCAGAATCACCGGACCTCACGGAGGTCTGACCGAGCAAACTCAGAGAAAAAGGACCATCGGGAAGGGGCTGAGAGGCAGGTATGTACCCGGGCCCCTGGGGGCCCCGGCGGGTGAGCCTGGGTGCTGCCTTCCCCTGTCTCAGGATCGCCAGACCTCGCGGAGGTCTGACCCAGCAAACTCGATGAAAAAGGACCATCGGGAAGAGGCTGAGAGGCAGGTGAAAACCCGGGCCCCTGAGGACCCTTGCGGGCAGACCAGGGTTCTGCCTTCCCCTGTCTCAGGATCACCGGACCTCGCGGAGGTCTGACCCAACAAACTCGGAGAAATAGGACCATCGGGAAGAGTCTGAGTGGCAGGCGCAGACCAGTGCCTCTGGGGGCCCCGGCGGGTGGGCCCAGGTGCTGCCTTCCCCCGTCTCAGTATCGCCGGACCCCACGGAGGTCTGACCAAGCAAACTTGGAGAAAAAGGACCATCGGGAAGGGGCTGAGAGGCAGGTGCATACCCGGGCCACTGGAGGCCCAAGCGGGCAGGCCCGGGTGCTGCCTCCCTTGACTCAGGATCGCCAGACCTCGCAGAGGTCTGACCCAGGAAACTCGGAGAAAAAAGACCATCGGGAAGGGGCTGAGAGACAGGTGCGTATCCAGGCCCCTGGGGGCCCTGGCGGGCAGGTCCGGGTGCTGCCTTCCCCCGTCTCAGTATCACCAGACCTCACGAATGTCTGACCGAGCAAACTCGGAGGAAAAAGGACCATCGGGAAGGGACTGAGAGACAGGTGC
Organism: Triturus cristatus; assembly: GCF_964204655.1. Lineage (NCBI taxonomy): Eukaryota > Metazoa > Chordata > Amphibia > Caudata > Salamandridae > Triturus > Triturus cristatus. Next base: position 25,467,372 of record NC_140593.1, on the reverse strand, counting down.
ATCCCTGGGCGCCTAGGGGCCCCGGCGGGTGGGCCCGGGTGCTGCCTTTCCCTGTATCAGGTTCGCCGGACCTCGCAGAGGTCTCACCCAAAAAAGTCAGAAAAAAAGGACCATCGGGAAGATGCTATGAGGCAGGTTCAGACCAGCGGCCTGGTGGGCCCCGGCGGGCAGGCCCAGGTGCTGCCTTCCCCCATCTCAGTGTCGTCGGACCTCACGGAGGTCTAACCGAACAAACTCGGAGAAAAAGGACCATCGGGAAGGGGCTCAGTGCCAGGCACGTACCCGGGCCCATGGGGGCCCCGGCTGGCGGGCCTGGGTGCTGCCTTCCCCTGTTTCAGGATCGCCAGACCTCACGGAGGTCTGAACCAGCAAACTTGGAGAAAAAGGACCATCGGGAAGGGGCTGAGAGGCAGGTGGTTACCCGGGCCCCTGGGGGTCCCGCCAGGCGGGCCCGGGTGCTGCCTTCCCCTTTTTCCGAATCGCCGGACCTCACGGAGGTCTGACTGACCCTCTCCCTAGTAATCCGGAGGAAAATTGCCCCCTTTCCTGTAATCCGAGCACACGAGGTGACAGAGGGGACCCAAGGCGGGAATGTACATGACCTCCTGGAGCCCTTGCTGGGATCTGGGAGGCATATGAGCCCTCATCTGGACTTCCAGATAAGCCCGGCCACCTGGTCACCCCATTGGAAAGCATTGCGGGTGACCAGATGGCTGAGGGGATAGGGGAAACCAGATGGCTGACGGGATAGGTGTGCAAGACGTCCGAGGGGATAGGTGTGACCAGATGGCCAAGGGGAAAGGGGCAACCAGATGTCCAGGTTCGAAAGGGAAGCTATCTGGTCGCTCTGTTCCCCAATGAAAGAGTGAGCGGGTGCCAGGGCATGGGGGACCAGCCATGGAGGCTGCGAGGGGGACCCGATGGGCCCTCTGAACCGGGGCCCATGGACACCTTGCCAAGCAGGGGAGGCCTGCACGAGACCAAGGGACCCCAGCTGGGTGATGGGGCCCTGGGCCGGAGCACCCGACCCGGGACCCGACAGGTCCACAAGACACAGACGGGGCTCCCAGGCCCAGAGGTGCAGGGGACGCCTCCCCGTGCCCTCTGGACCCCGTCCCGGGCACCCTGCCATGCGGCAGGACCGAGGACGGAGCACGGGGTGGGGAGGCAACCCACCCGAGACCCTCAGGGGCACCTGCTGGAGCTCCAGAACCCAGCCAAGCAAAGGGAGGCTCACTGTCCTGGGCCTTTTTGCAGTGTGGCATGCTGGGTGATGGGGCCCAGGCCCAGAGCACCCGACCCAGTGCCCGGTGGAGCCCCTGGACCCAGCCAGGGTTCCCAGGCACAGAGGCGCAGAGGAAGCCTCCCCGGGCATGCCGGACACCATCACTGGCACCCTGCCACGCAGCAGGACCGAGGACAGAGCCCGGGGAGGGGAGGCCGCCCTCCCCGGGGCCCTCAGGGGCCACGGTCAGAGCTTGTGAACCCAGTCAAGCAAGGAGAGGCTCCCCAGGCACAACGGAACCCCGTCCCAGGTCTTTGGCAGAGCGGCAGGCAGGGGATTTGGCCAGGGCCGGAGCACCCGACCCCGGGCCCGGTAGGGCCCCTGGACCCAACCGGGGCTCCCAGGCCTGGAGGCACAGGGGAAGCCTCCCCAGGCACGCCGTACCCCATCCCGAGCACCCTTCCACATGGCAGGACCGAGGACAGAACTCAGGATGAGGTTGCCCCATTGGAAAGCAAGTCCCAGCTTCCGAACCCTAGCCAGGCTGGGAGAGCCTCCCCGGGCCACAATGAACCTCTGTCACCAGAGCCCGGACCCTTCGATGGCTTGCAGGATGGGGGGGCTCACGAACCCCGGGGCCCGCCGGAGAGAGCTCAAGCCCCAGGCCCGGTCCCAACTTCTGAACCCTAGCCAGGCTGGGGAGAGCCTCCCCGGTCCCCAATGAACCTCTGTCTCCAGCGAACAGACTCTCCGATGGCTTGCAGTACAGGGGGTCACGCACCCTGGAGCCCGCCAGACAGAGCTCAAGCCCCGGGCCCTGCTTCTGAATCCTAGCCAGGCCGGGGAGAACCTCCCTGATCCCCAGTGGACCCCCTTCCCCAGCACCTTTGCCCTCAGCTGGCATCCAGGACGGGGGAGCTCCCATACCCCAGGGCCTACCAGACGGAGCTCAAGACCCGGGCCCTGTCTCAGCTTCCGAACCCAAGACAGGCCGGGGAGAGCCTCCCCAAGACCCTCGCCCCCAGCACCGGGACCCTAGGCTTGCTTGCTGGTTTGGGGGCTGCCATACTCTGTGGCCTGCCAGACGAGACCCGGGCCCTGTCCAGGCTTCCAAACCTTAGCCAGGCTTGGGAGGGCCTCCCCGGGCCCTGATGGACCCCCGTAACCAGCGACCAGAACCTCCGATTGTGGGGAGGAAGCTCCTTGCTTGAAACAACAGTCGAGGCTGGCCAAGCAGTCCACCCTACACAGACAGAGAGTGCCCAAACGATCAGAGTACGGCCAAGGCATCCCCTGGCAGACCGCCCTGCGCGGGGGGATGCCGGGTTCACATCCCTACCTGCTCCCGGGGATGCAGGCTCAATGGAAAGGCCCATTGGGAAGGGGCCGAGAGACAGGAGCAGACCCGGGCCCCTGGGGGCCCCGGCAGGCGGGCCCCGGTGCTGCTTTCTCCGTCTCAGTATCGCCGGACTTCACGGAGGTCTGACCGAACAAACTCGGAGAAAAAGGACCATCGGGAAGCGGCTGAGAGGCAGGTGCATACCCGGGCCCCTGGGGGCCCCGGTGGGCGGGCCCGGGTGCTGCCTCCCCCTGTCTCAGGATCACCGGACCTTGCGGAGGTCTGACCCAACAAACTCGGAGAAAAAGGACCATCGGGAAGAGGCAGAGAGGCAGGCGCAGACCCGGGCCCCTGGAGATTCCGATAGGCTGGCCCGGGTACTACTTTTCCCCGTCTCAGTATCGCCGGACCTCACGGAGGTCTGACCGAGCAACCGCAGAGAAAAAGGACCATCGGGAAGGGTCTGAGAGACAGATGTGTACCCGGGCCCCTGGGGGCCCCGACGGACGGGCCCGGGTGCTGCCTTCCCCTGTTTCCGATTCGCTGGACCTCACAGAGATCTGACTGAACCTCTCCCTAGTAATCCGGAGGAAAATTACCCCCTTTCTTGTAATCTGTGCACATGAGGTGACAGAGGGAACCCAAGGTGCGAATGTACCAGACCTCCTGGAGCCCTCGCTGGGATCGGGGAGGCAAATGAGCCCTCATCAGGACTTCCAGGCAAGCCCAGCCATCTGGTCGCCCCATTGGAAAGCATTGTGGGAGACCAGATGGCCGAGGGGATAGAGGCGACCTGATGACCAAAGTGATAGGTGCGACCAAATGGCCGAGGGATAGGTGTGACCAGATGGCCGAGCGGAAAGGGGCAACCAGATGGCCGGGCTGGAAAGGGAAGCTATCTGGTCACTCTGTGCCCCAACGAAAGAGTTACGGGTTCTGACCACTAGGGCTCTAGTGTTCTGTACCCATAAGCTGACGAGCGCTTCCAGTATGAGATCGCTTTTGACCTTATCACGTGAACATCTTGACTCACAACCTCGTATCCACGCTGGATTTTAATATTTGTCATTGTCCTTTTTCCTTCTCACAATCGAACTACCCGCCCGTTACAGTGCACCAATTGAGTCTGAGGTTCATCATTACTCATAACTGTAGGAAACGAGAATTTATATCTATCATAGACCACCTATATTATGATCTCAGTGCCCTGCACCTGTACATTAATCATATAAATGTCTTCTTACTCGCAACTGTAAATACATACTGCATTGTATTGTTTATCATTATTTTTAACCCTTTTCCATTTTGTATCAACCGAACTGTTCACACCTTACGAGATACTTATCATAATTGTGGCTTAGCATTGCTTTGTTAAACCCCAGGGCTCGCTATTGTTAATACATGTTGTTTTGTAAATGCCTGTATTGCTTTTTAACCTTTTGACCATCTTTTCATTTAATGTATTGCCCGCATAATATATTAATTGCGTGACCATAACACTCTCTTCCTCATCATGGGTTTTCCGAGTAACCATTTCTGAATAGTTGCCCGGTTTTGAGTCTTTCCACTCTGTTCCTTAACATACCGGCACCGTCAATCTCACGTTGACGTTTCAATTTCATTTAAGCGTCCTCGCGGTGAATGGCATTTTCCCGCTACCAGCGAACAGAAACACCACACGGATGCCGAAATAGAGCAGTCCAAGCTATTTTAAATAAACCCCTCTCCCCTCGCCCCCATCCGTATATCCTCTCATTTCTGCATCCATTGATGCCGAGATAGTTCTTAGATTTAATCATGCTCCCTTAATCTCATTACAGCTGGGTTTGACTTCCAGCCTTTAGAGACACGTACACCTTCCAAACTGATTCTGTCTTCTACTTGAAGGTAAAACTGTCGCGCTAAACCCCCCCCTTGCCACCTCCCCTCACCCTTCAGAGTATGACTTGCAATGCATACCTCTGTATTCTATTGGAATTTAATGCGATTTTGTTTTAAATTTTTCAGCCACTGATTCATAATGTATCCGTAAGCTGTCTATTACGTTTGGACACAGGAACCTTGATCCTGATCCCCTATGTCCTTCATTAAAGGAACCCCGCAACACGAATGATAGCGGGTAAGCCTACGTGTAGGCCTTTAATTGTAATTAGTATATATTTCTCAGTGCAACACCCTCATCGCCCTTTTATTATCTCTAGGCATATGAACGAGTCTAGCACCTACCTAGGTTGCCCCTTCTGTCCTGATGAAGATCCGCACGGCCAAGGCTTAAACCACCCTTAAGGCCATATAGACGGGTCGAAACGTCGACGCCCCCAGTTCAACTGCCTGGGACACGGCACTCCCCCACGTGCTATACTAAGAATTGTTTTCTAGTTCATTTTCAAAATGTATAATTCAGTTTGTATACTCTCAAACGTGTCCAGGCCTCATAGGACATTGATTGATAACCAGTCCACTTTTGAATTTTGTCAAAAATTTTCCTATGTCACTTCGCTCTGAATTCTTTCCTCTTTCACTCATTCACCCTTAAGCACCCTTGCTACATGCACGTTCCCTCTGGAGCAACCTTGACGACAACAAGTGTCAAAACTAAAGATTATAAAATAAATGTATGGTGATTATGATTTGGGTTGTTGCATTTTCGTGTTTATGTTGAATATTGTATTTAATACCGAGAGCTACTAAATCTATTCTCTTTGGCTCTTAATTAAGTGAATGATATCACTGAGTAAGGGCCTATAGCACCTTCTGTTAATAAAGGTCCAGGACCATTGTTTTTTGTACCGTAATTACACCCAGGTCCTTGACTATTGGGTTACCCCATTTTTGTAATGGCTACCAACGAAAAAGTGTGCGGGTGCCAGGGCATGGGGGACCGGAGGCCCAGGGACCCATCTGGGACCCAGCCATGGAGGCTGCGAGGGGGAGCTGACAGGCCCTCTGACCCGGGGCCCACAGACACCTTGCCAAGCAGGGGAGGCCTGCATGTGACCGATGGACCCCAGTCCTGGGCCCTTGGTGGAGCAGCAGGCCGGGTGACCGGGCCCAGGGCCGGAGCACCCAACCCAGGGCACGATGGGGCCCCAGGCCACAGACGGGGCTCCCAGGCCTAGAGGCTCAGGGGATGCCTCCACGGGCCCTCTGGACCCCATCCCGGGCACCCTGCCACGCGGCAGGACCGAGGACGGAGCCCCTGGTGGGGAGGCCACTCTCCCCGGGGCACTCAGGGGCACCGGCCGGAGCTCCAGAACACAGCCAAGCAAAGGGAGGCTCCCTGGGCAAAACGGAACCCCGTCCTGGGCCTTAGGCATTGTGGCAGGCTGGGGGACGGGGCCCAGGGCCGGAGCACCCGACCCGGTGCCCAGAGGGGCCACTAGACCCACCCGGGGCTCCCAGGCCCTGTGGCACAGGGGAAGACTCCCCGGGCCAGCCGAACTTCATCCTGGGCACCCTGCCATGCAGCAGGACCAAGGACAGAGCTTGGGATAGGGAGGCCGCCCTCTCCAGGGCCCTCAGGGGCCCCGGTCGGAGCTCCTGAACCCAGTCAAACAAGGGGAGGCTCCCCAGGTACAACAGAACCCAGTCCCAGGCCTTTGGCAGAGCGGCAGGCCAGGTGACGGGGCCCAGGACCGGAGCACCTGACCCAGGGCCTGGCGGGGCCCCTGGACCGCGCCGGGGCTCCTAGGCCCAGAGGCGCAGGCAAAGCCTTCCCTTGCCCACCGGACCCCATTCCAGGCACTCTGCCACGTGGCAGGACCAAGGACGGCGACCGGGGTGGGGAGGCCACTCACCCCTGGGCTCTCAGGGGCACTGGCCGGAGCTCAAGGAACCCAGCCAAGCAAAGGGAGGCTACCCGGGCACAAAGGAACCCCGTTCTGGGCCTTTGGCAGCGCAGCAGGATGGGAGACGGGGCCCATGGCCAAAGCAACCGACCCGGTGCCTGGCGTGGCCCCTGGACCCAGCCGGGGCTCCCAGGACCATAAGTGCAGGGGAAGCCTCCCTGGGCCTGCCAGACACCATCCTGCACACCCTGCCATGCAGCAGGACCAAGGACAGATCCCGGAATGGGGAGTCCGCCCTCACCGGGGGCCTCAGGGGCCCCGTCTGAAGCTCCTGAACCCAGTCAAGCAAGGGGAGGCTCCCGAGGCACAATGGAACCCCGTCCCAGGCCTTTGGCAGAGCGGCAGGCCTGGGGATGGGGCCCAGGGCCGGAGCACCTGACCCAAGGCCCAACGGGGCCTCTGGACCCAGCCAGGGCTCCCAGGCCCGGAAGCACAGGGGAAGCGTCACTGGGCCCGCCGGACCCATCCCAGGCACCCTGCAACGCGGCAGGACCAAGGACAGAAACCGGGGTGGGGAGGGTGCCCTCCCCGGGGCCCTCAGGGGCCCTGGACGGAGCTCCTGAACCCAATCAAGCAAGGGGAGGCTCCCCAGGCACAATGGAACCCTGTCCCAGGCCTTTGGCAGAGCGGCACTCCAACATAAGAAATATACCAACACCTTCCCTACAGGACTTGCTCTTGATGGCGCTCCATCATGAGGAATATAGTATATACCAACACCTTCCCTACTGGACTCATGTCGGCAGGGAGTCTTTAGAAGCACCGAAGGAGTTAGTATTCCAACACCTTTCCTACTGTTGCGCAGGTTGGAGTTGGAAAAGTAAATTAAACTATACCTCAGGTTGGAGTGCCATCTAGAGCAAATCGATGCGGGCCCTGTCCCAGCTTCCAAACCCTAGCCAGGCTGGGGAGAGCCTCCACAGGCCCTGATGGCTGGGCCTCAGGCACGGGAGGTCCGCTGGAGCTCCCGGGGCCCGCACGCCCGGGAGAGGACTGCCCGGAACCCATGGAGCTCGTCCCGGGCACTTCGCCATGCCATGGGCTGGAGGAGGGAGCCCCGTATGCCTGGGAGGTGTTGCCTGGGCATAGCCCATCTGGTCCCTGGCAGAGAACCGCCAGCCCGGCAGGGGTGTCCTGGCATTTCCTGCCCTTAGTAATCTGGAAGAAGGCTACCCCTCTTTCTGGAAACCCGTGTGCGCCGAGTGACAGAGGGGACCCAGGGCACGGACTAGCCAGGCCTTCTGGAGCCCTGGCTGGGACCCAGGAGGTGAATGAGCCCCCATCGGGACTTCCAGGGCAGCCCGGCCATTTGGTTGCTCCATTGGAAAGCATTACGTGCGACCAGATGGCCTTGGGGAAATGTGCGACCAGATGGCCGGGACCGAAAGGACTCTCATCTGCCTGCCCTGAGCTGAGCCTTCCCAGTAGGGCTCCCACCGCCCCCTGCAGGGCTCGGGGGCTGCATGTCCTGGGGGGCTCGGGGACCCAGCTGGGCCTCAGGCACGGCGAGGAATAGGCGAGCTCCAGGGGCCCACATGCCCGGGGGAGGACTGCCCGGGACCCATGGAGCCCATCCCGGGCACTTTGCCACGGCGCGGGTTGGAGGAGGGAGCCCTGGACGCCTGGGAGGTGTTTGCTGGGCATAGCCCATCTGGTCCCCGGCAGAGAACCACCAGCCCGGGAGGGGTGTTCCAGCATTCCCTGCCCTTAGTAATCCGGAGGAAGGCTACCCCTCTTTCTGGTAACCCGTGCGCATCCCGAGACTGAGGGGACCCAAGGCGCAGACATGCCCGACCTCCTGGAGCCCTGGCTGGGACCGGAGAAGCAAATGAGCCCTCATCGGGACTTCCGGGGAAGACCGGCCATTTGGTCGCCCCATTGGAATGCATTGCTCGCTACTATTCCAATACATTCCCTCCCAGCTTCTGAACCCTAGCCAAGCCGGGGAGAGCCTCCCCAGGCTCGGTGGACCCCCGTCCCCAGTGCCCGGACCCTCCGATGGCTTGCAGGATGGGGGGCTCACGCACCCCAGGGTCCACCGGATGGAGCGCAAGCCCCGAGCCCGGTCCCATCTTCTGAACCCTAGCTAGGCCAAGGAGAGCCTCCCCGGGTCCCAGTGGACTCCCATCCCCAGTGCCCGGACCCTCGGCTGGCTTGCAGGATGGGGGGCTCACACACCCTGGGTCCCGCCGGACGGAGCTCAAGCCCCGGGCCCAGTCCCAGCTTCCGAACCCTAGTCAGTCCGGGGAGAGCCTCCCCAGGCCCCGGTGGACCCCCGTCCCCAGCACCCGGACCCTCCGATGCTTGCAGGACGGGGGGCTCACGCACCCTGGGGCCCGCCGGACAAAGTTACAGCCCCGGGCCCGGTCCCACCTTTTGAACCCTTGCAAGGCCGGGAGAGCCTCCTCAGGACCCAGCGGTCCCCCGTCCCCAGCGCCTGGACCCTCAGCTGGCATCCAAGACATGGGGGCTCCCACACCCCGGGGCCCACCAGACGGAGCTTGAGACCCGGGCCCTGTCCCAGCTTCTGAACCATAGACAGGTTGGGGAGAGCCACCCCAGGCCAGGATGAACCCCTGCCCCTAGCACCGGGGCCCTCGGCTGGCTTGCAGGATGGGAGGCTGCCACACCCCATGGCCCACCGGATGGAGCTCAAGACCCGGGCCCTGTCCCAGCTTCCGAACCCTAGCCAGGCTACGGAGAGCCTCCCAGGGCCCTGATGGACCCCCATAACCAGCGCCCGGACCCTCCCATGGCTTGCAGGACGGGGGGCTCCCACACCCCGGAGCCCAGTCTCAGCTTCCAAACCCTAGCCAGGTCAGGGAGAGCTTCCCCTGGCCCCGATGGAACCCAGGTGGAGCTTAAGCCCCGGGGCCTGTCCCAGCTTCTGAGCCCTAGCCAGGCCAGCAAGAGTCTGCCCGGGCCCCGGTGGACCCCCGTCCCCAGCATCCGGACACTCGGCTTGCTGGACGGGGGGCTCCCACACCCCGGGGCCCGCTGGACGGAGTTTAAGCCCTGGGCCCGGTCCCAGCTTCCGGATCCCAGCCATGCCGGGGAGAGCCTCCCCAGGCCCAGGGGGACCCCCGTCACTAGCGCCCGGACCCTTGGCTGGAACCAAGGAGGATTAAGCCCATGCTATGTCCTCTTCCCGACAGCCTGCCCGGGGAGCACATTTTTATCAACTATTAAGCCCCCACATAGCATGGGAGGGTGCCGTACCCGGTCGCCTTTGCAGTCCGGCGAGGGGTGGCCAGGTGCCCCGAGGCAGCCACTCGGGAGCCACCTTCCCCGGGGCTGCTGCTCGCTTCCCTGCCTGACTGGGGCAGGAGCAGCGGGAAGGAGAGGCCTGGCCAGCACAGGCCATCTGGTCACCCGGCCAACCCGCAAGGGATGGTGGCCCCCATCACCGCACCCTGGTGCTGGAGGGCACATGGTGGAGGCAGCCTCCCACAAACCCACATTACCCCCTCTGTGTCCCTCCCGCCGGCCCAGTGGCAGAGGGACCCACCCCTGGGTGTGGTGGAGGAGGGCGTCCACGAGGGCCCACGCACGGAGAGACAAAAGTTTGGCTCAGAGGATGACTTTCAATAGATCGCAGCGAGTTAGCTGCTCTGCTACTTACGAAACCCTGACCCAGAATCAGGTCGTCTACGAATGATTTAGCACTGGGTGCCCCACGAACATGCGGTGCACTAAGGCTGATGGAGACGGCCCCCTTCTGTCCGTGCTCCGGTCCGCAAGCGAGCAGCTCTACACACTGGCCCCCCGAGAGAGGCCAGCTATCCCAGGCCAACCGATGCTCCACGGCACAGCGGTATTGTTACGGTTTGGGGGGATTCTGACTTAGAGGCGTTCAATCATAATCCCACATATAGTCGCTTCGCCCCATTGGCTCCTCAGCCAAGCACATACACCAAATGTCTCATACTGAGCAGAATTCCTATTGCAACAACACATCATCAGTAGGGTAAAACTAACTGTTAGACCTGGCACCTTGGCGTGAGTTTCCCTTCCACTTTTTGAGATGTGCCTCAGATGTTTTGTTGGTGTTGGCCGCTCAGAGCACTGTGCCACTGCCAATCAGTGCCACAGTGCAAGTGCTCCCTTATGAAAAGTGTCTACATTAATTGGTGTCCATGTTTGGCTTATTCGGTTTACTATCAGCCCCTAGTAAAGTGCACCAGGAGTGCCAGGGCTTGTAAATACAAATGCTGTATATTAGCCACCCCTCTGGTAGGCCCAAGGGCAGGGTGCATTATAGGCATAAGGTAGGACATGCCCTGATGTGTGTGGCATGTCTTAATAGTGAATTACAGCCATTTTCGTTTTTCACTATTGAAGGCTACCTGCTCTCCATAGGCCAGAATGGGCTGCTGGATTTACTACATGCTGTAATCCCAGTGGACTCAGAGAGCATGGTAGAAAGTCAAGTTTAGTATGCCTGAACTCAGAATAATAAAATACTTCTTTTAGTAAAGTTTATTTTAATATCCTGTGTTTGTAAATACTACTTTTAGAAAGTTAGTATTTACTGACCTTGCCATTTCAGTCCGCCTCTGCTGTGTGTGTGTGTTCTGCATAGCAACAGTAAGGAGCAGGGCTGGGGAATTCCAGGAGACAGGCTGGCTACCAGGTGGTGGGTAGAGAGATTACACCAGGATGGGTGGGAGGAGTACACCTTTGACTCTGAATAGACCTGTGCCCTGCCACCACAATGCCGGCTCCGCCCCCTGTGGAGCGGCTGATGTCTCGGCCCTGCTGCTGAAAGGAAAGAGCAGAGTCACCACAACAAAGTGCTCCAAAACTGGACTGAGCCTGGCTCCTAAGAAATCAGATCCGGTTTGCGCCAAGAAGAACCTCTGCCCGAAGAGAAGGACCTGGGAAAGCTGCATGGAGGACTACTGTCTCTGACCTGTGAGACTGGCCTGTGGTGGGTGGCTTGCTGTTGAAGGAGAGGAGGAAAAGACTGACAAAGACTTTGAAATTCAACTTGTGCTTTTAAAACAATCTCCAAGGGCTTGCTTGTGAACTTGAACCTTGAACTGCGCCCCAGGAACAGTGGGCGCTACCTTTCACCAAGAAGAGAAGAAGCTGCTAGAGGCGATCCTGTGACGCTGACCCCTGAGGACCTGTGTGCCCCCCGTTGAGCACCGCAACATCTGCCACCGGGGCTACTGCGAGCACCGCAAAGACCTGCCTTCTGGGTCCAAGCACCGCTAGCATCTGCCCCCCGAGCCGTAGCTCGCACCACAAAGAAGAGACTGGTTAGGCTCTGAGCGCCGAGCCTCTGCGACCCCCCTGGCCGTGGAAGCCCCAGCAAAGACCTACGACGCACTGGGTGTCCTCCCCGTGAAGCTGCCAGCGCGACGCGCTGAAGGAATTGCCCCCGAGCTGCTTCTCCTGCTTCTGACCTGGTCGAGTGCCTGGAGAAGTCCCGAAGCGTCCCACGAAGCACCGCCGCCCGCTGTCCAAGAGGGACGACAACGCGACGTGGAACGTCCCTCTATGGACCCCCGAGGCTGCTGTGACCATCCTTGCCCAAGAATTTGAGGTACTTTGTGCAGCGCGCTCCTGTACGATCCGTCCGTTGCTTTGTTCCGACCGTACTGGCGCTTTAGACCCTCTACGCTGTTCAGGCGTAAAGCATGAGCTTTGGCAACCCACGTAGCAGCCGTCCGAAGCGATCCGAAAGAGTACGAGCCGTACCCCATTGAAAATATAGTACCTTGCCCACGCCGGAAGCGTGAGGTTTGGCAAGAAGCGTCCAGAACGTGTACGACGCGTACCTACGAGGGTACGGTCCATACGGTTCACGTCTGGCATACCAGTACTCACGCGAGAAGCATGAGGAACGGCACGACACGTCCAAATAGCGGCACGAAGCGTACCGGAGGCCGAAGCGTACAATACCCCAAAGAAGCATTTTTACAGTAGAACTTTGCCATTTTAAGAACTGTGGACGGCCTAAACTCAATACAAGTAACTGGAACCTTATTGAAGTGCAGAACTGTATTTTCTGAAGCCTGCATAAAGAAATCTTTTATATAAAGAACTTTATTTTTGCATAAATACAGCCTTGTGTCTCTGTGTGGTGGGTTGGTGGTTATTGTGTGGGACAACTTGAATGCTTAACCTAATGCCCTCTGGAATCTAGCCTGACTGCTCGCGCCACGTTACCTAGAGGGTGAGCAGGGGTTATTTTTAAAGAGGTAATACTTTGCCCCGACTTAGAGGAAAGGGGTCCCTGCTTGTCGCAAGTGCATACCTGCGCCAACCGGAGACCCCGGATTCTAACATTGGTGGCAGCGGTGAGGATTTACGGATTTGCATTCTTGGTGTCTGCGCAGTGATTACTAGCCATTGCACAGTGAGGACAGTCCAGTAGCTTAAAGCCACAGAACTTTTAATCTTAATTTCACTTGCCAAGAAGATCCCCTGTGTTTGGAGTCATGCCTGGCCCAAACAGCATTGAGAAATCGCTCTCTGAAACCTCTGAAAGGCAAGAATTGGTATGGGATGAGTCGAAACTGGATAGCTACACAAGAGACCAACTCCAACATTTCTGCAAGAAGTTCAAGGTTCCACGCAAAGGATGCACAAACAAAGCACACTTCTACACGGCGCTGAGAGCCTGGATAGAATCAAGCGGTGATGTTGAGGAGATTGTGCCAGTGGAGCCAGCGGAGAGCGTCCACAGTTTTGGCAGAGGCCTGTCACCAGAGGAGCTGGCAGACAGCTGGCAGACAGACAGGCCGCCAGAGAGCAAGAGGTCACTTTGGCAAAGTTGAAATTAAATGGCCAGTTGGAGCTAGAGAGCAAGAAACTGGCTCTGGAAGAAAAGAGAATGGCTCTGAAAGAAAGAAAGATTCTGATGGAACAAGACGCAAGAATGAGGGAGTTGGCGATACAAGAGAAAAGTTTGGAAAACCCTCCCTCTGGTGGCAGTGCAACGCCGGTGCAGGTAGAGTCAAGGGTGTACATGCCAAAAGATGTAGTTAAAGAGTACCACAAGAATGATGACATAGGGCAATGGTTCCGGGCCTATGAGATAGCCATGTCCTCCCACTGGGTCTCTGAGAGAGATTGGGGAGCGGGGTTGTGGGGACGGTTCCTCAGTGAGGGGCGGGACACACTCTTAGATTTGCCCTCTGATGTCTACAATTCTTACCCCCACATGAAATAAGCTTTAATGACCAGATATGGGCTAACTCCTGAATTATATAGACAAAGGTTCAGGAGGTGTACCAAGATTTTGGGGAGTACGTTTGTGGAGTATGTAACCTTTTTCTGCAGAGCACTGGATGGCTGGGTGAAGGGTAGCAAAGTAGATGGTTACCAAGGTCTCTTTGATTTAATTGCATGGGAGCCCTTGTCGCTTAATTGTTTTCCTGAGCTACGCCAACACCTGATAGATAGCAAGCTGACTAACCCTAGGAAGCTTGCTGAGGAGGCGGACAACTGGGTCAGCACCAGGGTCCACAAGGGTCACGTGGGAGACTCCGCCAAGGGTGGGCAGGGTCCCCAGCAGAAGAGTGGGGGGGACAAGGGAAAACAGAAAAGGGTTCCAAAAAGGCCCCCAAAGTAATCCCCAAGGGAACCAGCAGAAAGGTTCTCAGCCTCCCCCACCCCCGAAGCCGACAGGGGCCCCGACAGGTAAACCTGTTCCCAAGGGGCCCCCTCAATGTTATAAATGTGGTGAACTAGGTCATTTTGCCAGTGATCCCAATTGTCGCCAGTATGCGAAACCCGCACCCACTGGTGCTCTACCGAAGGAAGTGGCTACAGTAGCCTTTGGGGAGGAGGTAGAAGTCCCAGGTGGGTGGGACCCCGTCCAACTGACCTTAGTCTCACTAGGAGACAGTGAGATGGTCCCTAACACCGACTTGCCCTCTAACACTAAGAAATATGGGCAAGTGGTGACCGTCAATAGGAAGAAGGTAGAGGCTCTTCGAGACACAGGAGCCAGCGTGACTGCAGTGCGGCAGCACCTGGTATCTCAAGAGCAGGTCGTACCACATGCCTATTGTCGGGTTGTCAATGCTGACAACTCGGAGAGCCATGCCTGTAGACTGTCTCTTAGGTAATGATTTGGAGAGCTCCCCTTGGAAAAAGGTGGAGAAGACAGCTCACCTGCGGATGGTGGGCTTACCTGATTGGGCGTGCGTGACCACCCGGTCGATGGCAGCCAGTACGGGTGTTGAAGGGACCCTAGAGCCTGAGGGAGAGGCCCAGGAACCGGCCTTAGGGAGAAGGCGGGGGAGGCACGGGAAACCGGCTCCTAAAGTTCACACGGCCCAGGAGGTAGCAGACCTTGAGGGGGATGCTCTGGAGCCTACCGGGGAACAGATAGCCGAACTGGGGGACCTGCCTGAGCTGACCCATTGGCAGCAAGAAGGAGGCCCCACCAGGGAGGAATTCTGCAGGGAGCAGAAAGAGTGCCCCTCTCTAGTGGGTGTGCGGCAGCAGGCTGCAGCCCAGGCCAATGGTGATCAGTCCGGTACTCACTTAATCTACTGGGAGAACGACCTCCTGTACTCCGAGCCTAAGGTTGCTAAACCTGGGGCAGCCCGTGCACTGGTGGTACCCCAGAAGTTCAGAGCCTTCCTTCTGGGGCTGGCTCACGACGTTCCATTAGCAGGGCATTTGGGGCAGGACAAGACCTTCGAAAGGCTTGTCACCCACTTTTATTAGCCTCAAATGCGCAGGAGTTCTGACACTCACTGCAGGACATGCCAGACTTGCCAGGCAAGTGGCAAGAGTGGAAGGAAGCTGAAAGCTCCACTCCAACCTTTCCCTGTGGTCAGTACCCCATTCCAGCGAGTGGGGATTGACATTGTGGGGCCACTGGACCTCAAGACAGCCATGGGCAACAGGTTTATCCTGGTCTTGGTTGACCATGCCTCCCGGTACCCTGAAGCCATGCCTCTGAGGACAGTGACGGCCCCCGTGGTGGGACGGGCACTGATGGGAATTTTCTCACGAGTAGGATTCCCTCTAGAGGTGGTGTCCGACAGGGGGACCAATTTCATATCAAAATATATGAAATCCCTTTGGCAAGAGTGTGGTGTGACATACAAATTCACCACCCCTTACCATCCCCAAGGAAACGGGTTGATTGAGCGATTCAACCGAACCCTAAAGGGCATGATTATGGGCCTTGAGGGACCCATAAGGCGTAAGTGGGACGTCCTCTTACCATGCCTTCTCTTTGCGTACCGTGAGGTGCCACAGAAGTCTCTGGGGTTCAGTCCCTTTGAGATTCTGTATGGCCATCCAGTACGAGGACCTCTTAGTTTGGTCAAGGAAGGCTGGGAGCAATCTCCCAGGAAACCTCCCCAGAATGTATACAGTTACATGCTGGCCTTCCGGAACCAGACTAGGCGTTTCAGGCAACTTGCTGAGGCAAACCTGGAAGCCAGCCAGGAGGAAATGAAGCGGTGGTACGACCAGAACGCCACTCTGGTTGAGCTTCAACCTGGTCAAAAGGTATGGGTCCTGGCACCGGTGGAGCCTTGTGCACTCCAGGACAAGAGGACAGGACCCTTTGAGATTGTGGAGCGCAAGAGTTCTGTCACCTACTTGGTGGACTTGCAGTCTCCTAGGAACCCCTTGAGGGTCCTCCATGTCAATCGACTGAAGCCCCACTTGGAGAGGTCCGAAGTGGGCATGCTCTTGGCCACAGATGATGGGACGGAGGAGGAGTCCGAGCCTCTTCCTGACCTCCTGGTAGCCTCCGAGCG
Organism: Triturus cristatus; assembly: GCF_964204655.1. Taxonomy (NCBI): domain Eukaryota; kingdom Metazoa; phylum Chordata; class Amphibia; order Caudata; family Salamandridae; genus Triturus; species Triturus cristatus. The sequence continues at coordinate 25,451,220 of NC_140593.1, read as the reverse complement.
AGACGGGTCAGTGGATGGAGTTAGCTTCTCACCCACCCTGACCCCTGAGCAACAGGATGACTGCCGCCAGCTGCTGGGGCAGTTTTCTGACCTGTTCTCCCTGATTCCTGGTGTCACAGATTGGTGCGTCCATGATGTGGACACAGGAGACAGCTTACCTGTGAAGCACAAGGCTTACAGGGTAACTGAGAGGGTCAGAGCCTGCATCAAAGAGGAGGTCTCAAAGATGCTTGCTCTAGGGGTGGTTGAGTCCTCCAGCAGTCCTTGGGCCAGCCCAGTGGTCTTGGTCCGAAAGGCTGCAGCGCCGGGAGCCACACCCGAACTCCGGTTCTGTGTGGACTACAGAGGACTCAATTCAGTAACCAAGACTGACGAGCACCCCATCCCCAGAGCTGATGAGCTCATCGATCGGTTAGGGGCTGCACGGTACCTCAGCACGTTTGATTTAACGTCTGGGTACTGGCAGATCGCCTTGACTGATGGGGCCAAAGAGAGGTCCGCATTCTCCACACCAGATGGGCATTTCCAGTTCCGGGTTATGCCATTTGGGATGAAGAATGCCCCTGCCACCTTCCAGAGGTTGGTCAACCAGGTGTTGGCTGGGCTGACCGAGTTCAGCGCCGCATACCTGGATGACATCGCAGTGTTCAGTGGCACATGGAAAGAACACTTGCAACATCTCTGGGAAGTGTTGATGGCACTGCGCAAGGCAGGCCTCACGATCAAGGCAAGCAAGTGTCAGATCGGGCAGGGTTCAGTGGTGTACTTGGGACACCAAGTGGGGAGTAGCCATGTGGCGCCCCTCCAACCCAAGATTGAAACCATCCTGGCTTGGGAGCCCCCAAAGACCCAGACAGCGGTGAGGGCCTTTTTAGGACTCACAGGGTACTACAGGAGGTTTGTCAAGGGGTATGGCAGCATTGTTGCACCCTTGACAGAGCTGACTTCGAAGAAGCAGCCCAGAAAAGTGATATGGACTGACACCTGTCAGAAGGCTTTTGACACCCTGAAAACTGCCATGTGCACGGCGCCTGTGTTCTTGGCTCCTGACTTCTCCAAAGAATTCCTAGTGCAGACAGACGCATTAGAGCATGGTGTAGGGGCTGTTTTCTCACAGATGACTGAGGAGGGCTGGAACCAACCTGTAGCCTTTATTAGTAGGAGGTTACTTCCACGGGAACAAAGGTGGAGTGTGATAGAGCGAGAAGCATTTGCTGTGGTCTGGGCGCTGAAGAAGCTGAGGCCCTACTTGTTTAGGACTCACTTCCGGGATCAGACCGACCACAGGCCCCTCAGATGGTTGATGCAAATGAGGGGTGAGAACCCAAAACTGTTGAGGTGGTCCATCTCCCTACAGGGTATGGACTTTACGGTGGAGCATCGCCCTGGCACATATCACGCCAATGCTGACGGTCTGTCCAGGTTCTTTCGCCTTAGTGAAGAGGAACTCCCTGGGGTAGGGTAGTTCCCCCCACATTTCAGCTGGAGGGGACACGTGTTAGACCTGGCACCTTGGCGTGAGTTTCCCTTCCACTTTTTGCTGATGTGCCTCAGATGTTTTGTTGGTGTTGGCCGCTCAGAGCACTGTGCCACTGCCAATCAGTGCCACAGTGCAAGTGCTCCCTTATGAAAAGTGTCTACATTCATTGGTGTCCATGTTTGGCTTATTCGGTTTACTATCAGCCCCTAGTAAAGTGCACAAGGAGTGCCAGGGCTTGTAAATACGAATGCTGCTGGTGGGCTCGCAGCACTGGTTGTGCCACCCACAGAAGCGGCCTAGTAAAATGTGTCAAAGGTCTGCCACCGCAGAACCTGCGCGCGGTCTGGTACCGTCGCGCTGACTGCGCAAGTGCACCCACTTGCCAGTCCCTAAACCTTCCGTTAACTACATATTAGCCACCCCTCTGGTAGGCCTAAGGGTAGGGTGCATTGTAGGCATAAGGTAGGACATGCCCTGATGTGTGTGGCATGTCTTAATAGTGAATTACAGCCATTTTCGTTTTTCACTATTGAAGGCTACCTGCTCTCCATAGGCCAGAATGGGCTGCTGGAATTACTACACGCTGTCATCCCAGTGGACTCATAGAGCATGGTAGAAAGTCAAGTTTAGTATGCCTGAATTCAGAATATTAAAATACTTCTTTTAGTAAAGTTTATTTTAATATCCTGTGTTTATAAATACTACTTTTAGAAAGTTAGTATTTACTGACCTGGCCATTTCAGTCCGCCTCTGCTGTGTGTGTGTGTTCTGCCTAGCAACAGTAAGGAGCAGGGCTGGGGAATTCCAGCAGACAGGCTGGCTGCCAGGTGGTGGGTAGAGAGATTACACCAGGATGGGTGGGAGGAGTACACCTTTGACTCTGAATAGACCTGTGCCCTGCCACCACAATGCCGGCTCCACCCCCTGTGGAGCGGCTGATGTCTCGGCCCTGCTGCTGAAAGGAAAGAGCAGAGTCACCACAACAAAGTGCTCCAAAACTGGACTGAGCAAGGCCCAGGCCCCCTGGCGACAAAGAACAAAAGAATTGTGCTATAAAAGTAGGAGCCTGGCTCCTAAGAAATCAGATCCTGTTTGCGCCAAGAATAACCTCTGCCCGAAGAGAAGGACCTGGGAAAGCTGCATGGAGGACTACTGTCTCTGACCTGTGAGACTGGCCTGTGGTGGGTGCCTTGCTGTTGAAGGAGAGGAGGAAAAGACTGAGAAAGACTTTGAAATTCAGCTTGTGCTTTTAAAACAATCTCCAAGGGATTGCTTGTGAACTTGCCCCCTGAACTGCGCCCCAGGAACAGTGGGCGCTACCTTTCCCCAAGAAGAGGAGAAGCTGCTAGAGGCGATCCTGTGACGCTGACCCCTGAGGAACTGTGTGTCCCTCATCTGAGCACCGCGACATCTGCCACCGGGGCTACTGCGAGCACCGCAAAGACCTGCCTTCTGGGTCCAAGCACCGCAAGCATCTGCCCCCGAGCCGTAGCTCGCACCGCGAAGAAGAGACAGGTTAGGCTCTGAGCGCCGAGCCTCTGCGACTCCCCTGGCCGTGGAAGCCCCTGAAAAGACCTATGACGCACTGGGTGTCCTCCCCGTGAAGCTGCCAGCGCGACGCGCTGAAGGAATTGCCCCCGAGCTGCCCCTCCTGCTTCTGACCTGGTCGAGTGCCTGGAGAAGTCCCAAAGCGTCCCACAAAGCACCGCCGCCCGCTGTCCAAGAGGGACGACAACGCGACGTGGGACGCCCCTCTACGGAACCCCGAGGCTGCTGTGACCATCCTTGCCCAAGAATTTGAGGTACTTTGTGCAGCGCGCTCCTGTACGATCCGTCCGTTGCTTTGTTCCGACCGTACTGGCGCTTTAGACCCGCTACGCTGTTCACGCGTAAAGCGTGAGCTTCGGCAACCCACGTAGCAGCCGTCCGAAGCGATCCGGAAGAGTATGAGCCGTACCCCATTGAAAGTATAGTACGTTGCCCACCCAGGAAGCGTGAGGTTTGGCAAGAGGCGTCCCGAACGTGTACGACGCCTACCTACGAGGGTACGGTCCGTACAGTTCACGTCCAGCATATGCGTACTCACGCGAGAAGCGTGAGGAACAGCACGACACATCCAAATAGCAGCACGAAGCGTACCGGAGGCGCTACGAAGCGTACAATACCCCAAAGAAGCATATTTAAAGTAGAACTTTGCCATTTTAAGAACTGTGGACTGCCTAAATGCTATACAAGTAACTGGAACCTTATTGAAGTGAAGAACTGTATTTTCTGAAGCCTGCGTAAAGAAATCTTTTATATAGAGAACTTTATTTTTGCATAAATACAGCCTTGTGTCTCTGTGTGGTGGGTTGGTGGTTATTGTGTGGGACAACTTGAATGCTTAACCTAATGCCCTCTGGAATCTAGCCTGACTGCTCGCGCCATGTTACCAAGAGGGTGAGCAGGGGTTATTTTTAAAGAGGTAATCCTTTGCCCCGACTTAGAGGAAAGGGGTCCCTGCTTGTCGCAAGTGCATACCTGCGCCAACCAGAGACCCCGGATTCTAACATTGGTGGCAGCGGTGAGGATTTACGGATTTGCATTCTTGGTGTCTGCGCAGTGATTACTAGCCATTGCACAGTGAGGACAGTCCAGCAGCTTAAAGCCACAGAACTTTTAATCTTAATTTCACTTGCCAAGAAGATCCCCTGTGTTTGGAGTCATGCCTGGCCCAAACAGCATTGAGAATTCGCTCTCTGAAACCTCTGAAAGGCAAGAATTGGTATGGGATGAGTCGAAACTGGATAGCTACACAAGAGATCAACTCCAACATTTCTGCAAGAAGTTCAAGGTTCCACGCAAAGGATGCACAAACAAAGCACACTTCTACACGGCGCTGAGAGCCTGGATGGAATCAAGAGGTGACGTTGATGGGATGGTGCCAGTGGAGCCAGCGGAGAGCGTCCACAGTTTTGGCAGAGGCCTGTCACCAGAGGAGCTGGCAGACAGACAGGCCGCCAGAGAGCAAGAGGTCACTTTGGCAAAATTGAAATTAAATGGCCAGTTGGAGCTAGAGAGCAAGAAACTGGCTCTGGAAGAAAAGAGAATGGCTCTGGAAGAAAGAAAGATTCTGATGGAGCACGACGCAAGAATGAGTGAGTTGGCGATAAAAGAGAAAAGTTTGGAAAACCCTCCCTCTGGTGGCAGCGCAACGCCTGTGCAGGTAGAGTCAAGGGTGTACATGCCAAAAGATGTAGTTAAAGAGTACCACAAGAATGATGACATAGGGCAATGGTTCCGGGCCTATGAGGTAGCCATGTCCTCCCACCGGGTCCCTGAGAGAGATTGGGGAGCGGGGTTGTGGGGACGGTTCCTCAGTGAGGGCTGGGACACACTCTTAGATTTGCCCTCTGATGTCTACAATTCTTACCCCCACATGAAAGAAGCTTTAATGACCAGATATGGGCTAACTCCTGAATTATATAGACAGAGGTTCAGGGGGTGTACCAAGATTGTGGGGAGTACGTTTGTGGAGCATGTAACCTTTTTCTGCAGAGCACTGGATGGCTGGGTGAAGGGTAGCAAAGTAGATGATTACCAAGGACTCTTTGATTTAGTTGCATGGGAGCACTTGTCGCTTAATTGCTTTCCTGAGCTACGCCAACAACTGATAGATAGCAAGCTGACTAACCCTAGGAAGCATGCTGAGGAGGCGGACCGTTGGGTCAGCACCAGGGTCCACAAAGATCACGTGGGAGACTCCGCCAAGTGTGGGCAGGGTCCCCAGCAGAAGAGTGGGGGGGACAAGGGAAAACAGAAAGGGTTCCAAAAAGGCCCCCAAAGTAATCCCCAAGGGAACCAGCAGAAAGGTTCTCAGCCTCCCCCACCCCCGAAGCCGACCGGGGCCCCGACAGGTAAACCTGTTCCCAAGGGGCCCCATCAATGTTATAAATGTGGTGAACTAGGTCACTTTGCCAGTGATCCCAAGTGTCGCCAGTATGCGAAACCCGCACCCACTGGTGCTCTACCGAAGCAAGTGGCTACAGTAGTCTTTGGGGAGGAGGTAGAAGTCCCAGGTGGGTGGGACCCCGTCCAACTGACCTTAGTCTTACTAGGAGACAGTGAGATGGTCCCTAACGCCGACTTGCCCTCTAACACTAAGAAATATGGGCAAGTGGTGACCGTCAATGGGAAGAAGGTAGAGGCTCTTAGAGACACAGGAGCCAGCGTGACTGCAGTGTGGCAGCACCTGGTATGTCAAGAGCAGGTCGTACCCCATGCCTATTGTCGGGTTGTTAATGCTGACAACACGGAGAGTCATTGTCCAATGGCTCAAGTTACATTTGAGTAGGGGGGTCTCTGGTACTCTGCAAGTCGCTGTGAGGACTGCCATGCCTGTAGACTATCTCTTAGGTAATGATTTGGAGAGCTCCCCTTGGGAAAAGGTGGAGAAGACAGCTCACCTGCGGATGGTGGGCTTACCTGATTGGGCGTGCGTGACCACCCGGTCGATGGCAGCCAGTAGGGGTGTTGAAGGGACCCTGGAGCCTGAGGGAGAGGCCCAGGAACCGGCCTTAAGGAGAGGGCGCGGGAGGCACGGGAAACCGGCTCCTAAAGTTCCCACGGCCCAGGAGGAAGCAGACCTTGAGGGGGATGCCCTGGAGCCTACCGGGGAACAGATAGCCGAACTGGGGGACCTGCCTGAGCTGACCCATTGGCAGCAAGAAGGAGGCCCCTCCAGGGAGGAATTCTGCAGGGAGCAGAAAGAGTGCCCCTCTCTAGTGGGTATGCGGCAGCAGGCTGCAGCCCAGGCCAATGGTGATCAGTCCGGTACTCACTTAATCTACTGGGAGAACGACCTCCTGTACTCCGAGCCTAAGGTTGCTGAACCTGGGTCAGCCCGTGAGCTGGTGGTACTCCAGAAGTTCAGAGCCTTCCTACTGGGGCTGGCTCACGACGTTCCGTTAGCAGGGCATTCGGGGCAGGACAAGACCTTCGAAAGGCTTGTCACCCACTTTTATTGGCCTCAAATGCGCAGGAGTTCTGACACTCACTGCAGGACATGCCAGACTTGCCAGGCAAGTGGCAAGAGTGGAAGGAAGCTGAAAGCTCCACTCCAACCTTTCCCTGTGGTCAGTACCCCATTCCAGCGAGTGGGGATTGACATTGTGGGGCCACTGGACCCCAAGACAGCCATGGGCAACAGGTTTATCCTGGTCTTGCTGGACCATGCCACCCGGTACCCTGAAGCCATCCCTCTGAGGACAGTGACGGCCCCCGTGGTGGGACGGGCACTGATGGGAATTTTCACACAAGTAGGATTCCCTCTAGAGGTGGTGTCCGACAGGGGGACCAATTTCATATCAAAATATATGAAATCTCTTTGGCAAGAGTGTGGTGTGACATACAAATTCACCACCCCTTACCATCCCCAAGGAAACGGGTTGGTTGAGCGATTCAACCGAACCCTAAAGGGCATGATTATGGGCCTTGAGGGACCCATGAGGCGTAAGTGGGACGTCCTCTCACCATGCCTTCTCCTTGCATACCGTGAGGTGCCACAGAAGTCTCTGGGGTTCAGTCCCTTTGAGCTTCTGTATGGCCACCCAGTACGAGGACCTCTTAGTTTGGTCAAGGAAGGCTGGGAGCAATCTCCCAGGAAACCTCCCCAGAATGTATACAGTTACATGCTGGCCCTCCGGAACCAGACTAGGCGTTTCAGGCAACTTGCTGAGGCAAACCTGGAAGCCAGCCAGGAGGAAATGAAGCGGTGGTATGACCAGAACGCCACTCTGGTTAAGCTTCAACCTGGTCAAAAGGTATGGGTCCTGGCCCCGGTGGAGCCTTGTGCACTCCAGGACAAGTGGACAGGACCCTTTGAGATTGTGGAGCGCAAGAGTTCTGTCACCTACTTGGTGGACTTGCAGTCTCCTAGGAACCCCTTGAGGGTCCTCCATGTCAATCGACTGAAGCCCCACTTGGAGAGGTCCGAAGTGGGCATGCTCTTGGCCACAGATGATGGGACGGAGGATTAGTCCGAGTCTCTTCCTGACCTCCTGGTAGCCTCTGAGCGAGACGGGTCAGTGGATGGAGTTAGCCTCTCACCCACCCTGACCCCTGAGCAACAGGATGACTGCCGCCAGCTGCTGGGGCAGTTTCCTGACCTGTTCTCCCTGATTCCTGGTGTCACAGATTGGTGCGTCCATGATGTGGACACAGGAGACAGCTTACCTGTGAAGCACAAGGCTTACAGGGTAACTGACAGGGCCAGAGCCTGAATCAAAGAGGAGGTCTCAAAGATGCTTGCTCTAGGGGTGGTTAAGTCCTCCAGCAGTCCTTGGGCCAGCCCAGTGGTCTTGGTCCCAAAGGCTGCAGCGCCGGGAGCCACACCCGAACTCCGGTTCTGTGTGGACTACAGAGGACTCAATTCAGTAACCAAGACTGATGCGCACCCCATCCCCAGAGCTGATGAGCTCATCGATCGGTTAGGGGCTGCACGGTACCTCAGCACGTTTGATTTAACGTCTGGGTACTGGCAGATCGCCTTGACTGATGGGGCCACAGAGAGGTCCGCATTCTCCACACCAGATGGGCATTTCCAGTTCCGGGTTATGCCATTTGGGATGAAGAATGCCCCTGCCACCTTCCAGAGGTTGGTCAACCAGGTGTTGGCTGGGCTGACCGAGTTCAGCGCCGCATACCTGGATGACATCGCAGTGTTCAGTGGCACATGGAAAGAACACTTGCAACATCTCTGGGAAGTGTTGATGGCACTGCGCAAGGCAGGCCTCACGATCAACGCAAGCAAGTGTCAGATCGGGCAGGGTTCAGTGGTGTACTTGGGACACCAAGTGGGGAGTAGCCAGGTGGCGCCCCTCCAACCCAAGATTGAAACCATCCTGGCTTGGGAGCCCCCAAAGACCCAGACAGCGGTGAGGGCCTTTTTAGGACTCACAGGGTACTACAGGAGGTTTGTCAAGGGGTATGGCAGCATTGTTGCACCCTTGACAGAGCTGACTTCGAAGAAGCAGCCCAGAAAAGTGATATGGACTGACACCTGTCAGAAGGCTTTTGACACCCTGAAAACTGCCATGTGCACGGCGCCTGTGTTCTTGGCTCCTGACTTCTCCAAAGAACTCTTAATAAGAACGAGGGCTCTCGCTTGTAAAGATCTGTCCTTATAGTGGTTGTAAATTTTGGAATGTGCGTAGAAGCTAACCGCTAGCAGCACAAAATTAAACAAAGGACTCATTCCTTTTACAATTGGAAAAGAAAGGACTGGAGAAGGTTTCTTGATAGAGAAGCATTTCTGCAAGCAGTAAACTATAGAGTTCAAAAAGGTACAAACATGTATGTGTTCACTCTAGAGACATCGAGATTACCAGTAAGAGTAAACCGATCGTACAGAACTAGAGCACTGCAATTTACACCTTAAGGACCTATTAGAAACTTCCATTCTGGGATGCTTGAAGCCCCTTTAAGGGTAAGAGATCAGATATATTTGCGTAAATGCGGTACAACTAAGCTAGACCTTAGACTGACCATCTATATGGTGTAATCGATTTCATTCTACTCTCTGATATTTTCCATAGAACGCATTAAATCATATCTACATCTCGGATCCATTTGGACGCTGCGCTAAGATAGAGGTGGTAGCAATTTATTTGCATCTCCACATGTTTTCTACAACAGTGAAACCAAGAGCATATATGTAAAGGTGAGTATTTTCCTTGTACGTAGAGTATGTATAACAGTGCCATTATCCAGAGTAAGTCAGAATATCAACTACAATCATTTCATTAACACAGACGCAGAAGTACCTGAAAAATAATAACCGAGCAAGATTGGTTTTGCCATAGTACAAAAACTTTTTTGAAACCAACGTATTAAGGTACTTTTTTGTCCACAAATTTTCTTCTTTTTCCTCTTTCTGACTACTATTGAATTTTTAGTCACGTTTCTGGTGAAGGGGCTATTCTTTTACCCACTCTAAAGATGTATGCTACATATATACAGAGCCAGTATTTGCTGGTTTTTGTTAAAATTGATGAGTTACCCTTGAATTTAAATTATAGTATGAAGTCCTAAGAAATATCGTTTCAATATATTACCTGCCTTAATTAAAATTATAATTATTATATCTACCCCCTTACAGATCTCCCTACATCATTTAGGGCTTGTTGCTCCTCCTGTTGGTGGCCCTGAGGAAGGTGTCCTGTCACCGAAACGCGCGTAGGCCCCTTTTCATCCAGAGGAGAGGTCCCCAGAGACCCGATAATATCTGATATAACTGTTTTGTTGTTATATTGTCCTGGAGACTATGTCAAACAACCAAATGATTAGTGCTATATTTTAATATGAGTATGACTGATGTATGAGTGAGGGTATGATTTGTATTTTTATATGATTAGCCACGGGATCATGTGTTAGGGTGTTTTTGGATATCGCTCAATGAGAATATATATGTGAATAAGCAATGATAATAATAGTGAAATTCTTTTAATGAATACTCATAAAATTCAAAAAATATAAATAAAAATTGTTAATAAATACATGTTTCTTTTTGCTTAATTTTATCTTTTTGATGATGGCAGGTGAGAACTTTTTGTAGTCTCAAATAAAATTATATAGGTCCTGAAAGAGCTTTTCCTCTACTGTTTAGTTCTTCCCCCTTTCTCTTGGACCTCAAAGTATGTGTTAAGGGGGGCCTTTTGCTTAGATTTACTTCTTCCTCGTTTTTCACCGAAGGTTTATATACCAATTTTGGTCTTTGACTTCATACTTGTAACTTTTCTAGCAGCTAGTATTTGTAGCTTTTTATCTTTAGTTGCTCTTGTGTTGAATCTTTGAACTTTTAAGAACTAATATAATTCTTCCTTTTTTCCTCCTTGTTGTTTTTCTAGACTTTACTCACGGGTGTTTTCAGCACTACAGCATGGAGGGGTTTAAAACATTTGGCTTCTCTGATGAACTCTTTTCTACCCTCATTGGACAAATAGCAGGTACCAACGGAGATATAAGAGAAAAGATAGGTGATAACAGTGAGTGGATGAAATTGCAAAATTTACGCAAAAAAGCCAAAAGAATGGAATCACACGCTCACTTTATGTTAGAGTACTTAAAAGCTGGAGCCATTCCCTCAGGTCTGAGAGTAAGAAATGTGCCAGCTCTATTTGTTGAGGTACGCCAGTTCCTGGAGCGTTGGTCACACATTGCCAACCGATGCTCCAGGGACTGGATGATCCTCATTATTGAAACAGTTAAGGAGATGATTCAGACACTCAACCAGGAGATCTTAGAACTTGAGGAAAAACTTAAAAAAAACAACAGTGTAGAAGAAGCCAAAGACAAACTAGGCAAGATCAATCAGGAACTTTTAGAATTCGAGGACTATCTTATTAAGAAAAAGACAGATAAGTTGAAGAAAGATCTTCGCTGGTTCACTCAAGAAAAGGCCTATCCCTACTTACAGAGTACATTCTATCAAGGTGAGTCAGTAGATTATGGAGTATACAACCCACAAAATGCCAGACGTCCAAAAATTGTGAACTTCTCTGACACAAATTCATCGGACTCAGACCCTGAGGGTCCTAACATGAGTGAGTCAAACTATAGACAACCCTCAGGACAACCTCGTTACCCATATCAACAGGGTCAGTCGCCTTTTTTACGGTCAGGGAGAGGCAGAGGACGAGTCAGATTCCAGAGATCAGAAAGGAATCACTATCCTCAAACAGAGCAAGCACATCCGCAGCAATATATGAGGACACGGAACCACCAATATTGGAAGTCATAGATAAAGAAATCAAACCATATGACAACATTCCCATCTTTAATCTGTCTAAACATCTGTTATCTTCGGATGAGATCAATATCCTGAGTAAAGGCTTGTCATTTGTACCAAGTGCCCAACCGGACATTTTTAAGCTACACAGAGATCTTTTTTCTTTCTTTCGGAAAGTTAGACTGAAAAAATACATGATGGAGGCAGTGCCATCAGAATCAGAAATGAATTACTCAGGTTGTAAACCACCGTCAAAATTTACTCCATCCTTAGATATGGTGGGACCTGAAGTTACAATCTTCGAAAAATCAGTCCTTAAAGAAATTGAAAGAATTCTCAAGTATATTCCTTCTACCCATTCGAACTTAACGGTCTCGGAGAAAATTGCCCTCAACAATCTACAGAATAATGACTCCATTAACATTAAACCCTGCGATAAAGCAGGAGGTATAGTTGTCATGGATAGTGATACCTATAATGATAAAATGAAATCCATGCTATCGATCTCAGATCATTATTGTAGGGCTAATAGATCTGTCCTACCAGAACTAAAAAAACTTATTGAAAATTGCACCATCAAAGCATTCAGAGACGGCTATATATGTCAAAAAGAGCTGGATTTTTTAAATCAGACACATACAGTTGTCCCCGCTCTGTATGGAGTACCCAAGACGCATAAAAATGCAGATAATCCCCCTATGAGACCTATTGTCTCTTCCATCAATTCCTGCACAGAGCCTCTTTCAAAATATGTAGATACTTTCCTATGTCCACTTACTAAGCTGTATGCCTCCTATATTAAAGACACAGGACACATGATTATGACCATAGAGCACTTACCGTTCAATAATGAGACTCAATATCTAGTCACACTAGATATTGAGTCCCTGTATACAAACATTCCCCAAGATCTAGCTTTAGAAGCAGTGGCAGCGCTCCTTACTAGAACTCCGGGTAACAGACCGAACGGATGTATACTGGAATGCCTGGACATAGTACTCCATAACAATTTTTTTGAATTTGGAGAGGCACTATTCCATCAGATCAAGGGCACCAGTATGGGAGCTTCATGTGCTCCAAGTGTAGCGAATATTTATATGGGCGAATTCGAACTTAAGCACATTTTTAATGAAGTGGCCCCCTTTTACGAGAATATACAGGTATGGCACAGATTTATAGATGATATCTTTTTCATCTGGACAGGAAATGAACAAAATCTTCTAGAATATATTGAATGGCTGAATCTTAGCGACGTTAACCTTAAATTTACAGCTAAATACTCCACAGAAAAAGTGGAATTCCTAGACATTTGGATTATGGATTGTGGAGGCAAAATTACAGTCAGCCTTTTTAGAAAACCAACTGCGAAAAATACAATTTTAGAACATAGCAGCTTCCATCCCAGTTGTCAAAAGGACTCCATTCCTTTTGGAGAATTTTTAAGGATCAGGCGTAATTGTACCAATATAAGTGAGTTCAACATTCATGCAGAAGAACTCCAAAAAAGACTCCTCGCTAGAGGATATCCCAGACGATTAGTGAGGCACTCAATGAAGCGTGCTAAATACTATAACAGAGACGCCCTTATCTCTGGCAGACAAAAACCAGCTTTGGACAAAATCGTCTGCGTAATCAACCATTCTAGTTTGAACAACAAGATCCAGAAGGTGCTACACAGGAATTGGAAAATACTGAATGTCTGCGAAGAAGATAGTGCTCTAGCTCCCCCCATCGTAGCATTCAGAAGAAATACAAACCTTAGAGACAAATTGGTCCATAGTAGGCCGCGACGACGACAAGGACAGCAGATGACTATTGATGGACTTCCTCCCATCCTAGGCAACCACAGGTGTGGTAATTGCCATGCTTGTCCCTCAGCGATTACCACCCAAATCTGCAACTATGGCTCTAAAACAGCTAAGTTGAAAAGCCATACTAATTGCAGAAGCAACAACCTAGTATACATGATATTGTGCCCCTGTGGACTAGGCTACATAGGAGAAACAAGCCGTGAGTTCAGAATAAGACTGTCCGAACACAAATCTGCAATTAAAATGGGAAAAAGACAAGCTCCAATGGTTAATCATTTCCTGGATCAACATCACTCTGAGACAGACCTGCGGTGGCTGATATTGGAGAAGATCACTCCAAAATTGGGACGAGACACAGAGAAGATAAGGAAAGAACGAGAATCCTTTTGGATTTTCTACTTTGACACAGTACGACATGGGCTTAATGAGGAAATTATATGGCTAGTTACCTAATATGCCTTTTAGACATATGGCTGAGCCACTAGCCTAATCTTCATTTATGCTATTGTATTCATTTTAACCTTATCGCATTTACATACACTCTGAATAGTCCCTTGGTCCAGGGTATACTAGCGGATGATCAATACAGTATAAATGATCACACTTGTATGTGGCCGTTTATATATAATGCCTATGTGGTGAGTAATACATCGATACTGAGACACCTACCCTCCCCCTAATAAGCGTGAAGCTCGTGTTGCGTTAGCATTTATATCTATACTTAGTAAATATGAAATGACATACCAACCATATCATCTGTTTGGCTGGCACACATATGTCTACAAAAACGGGACTCTCGTTATTCGACACTGAGAGGACTATATAATGATTATACTCGCTAAGAGTAGTCCATGAGGCAGCCAACTTATAGCTATTTACACACTACAAAATGGCTGCGTTGATAGATGGCGTTATGTATCAGATTACCAGTATCTAGGTTGTGATCGCGTAACATACCGCGTGACCACTCAAACCGCCGAGTATTTCGAGTATTCCGTTCAATACTGGTGTTAACACCTATATTTTAACTTAGTAAATATGAAACGTCTTACCAGCCAATATCACCTGCATGGCTGGCACATATATGTCTATAAAAATGGGACTCTCGTTATTCTAAATTTGTGAGGACCACACAATGACTATATTCGCTAATAGTAGCCTATGAAGCAGCCAATTTATAGCTATCTACACATTACGAAATGGCTGCGCTGATAGAGTAGTCTGTGTATTAGATTGCCAGTATCTATGTTGTGATCGCGTAACATACCACGTGACCACTCAACAGACCAATCACCCTTAGTTCCAATCGTAAAGCTCATGTGACTCATTGTCTGGCCAATCATCCGCCGAGTAGTCCGTTTAAAACTGGTGTCAATATCATACACGCTGATTGCTCTTCGGAAACAGACGTACCAGTGAGGTCCATACTCTGCGGAAGCCAGGTAAGCCTTAGGATATATTCCGTCATTTAGACTGAATAGTTTGTAGGTTTGTTAACTTGTAATTATCGAACAAGTGCTGGTAATTACTGCCATGGTTAGACGCTGGGTGTTCGTCGATACCAGATCGTATTTATCTGCTAAAATTCGGGTACTCTAAATAAGAACGAGGGCTCTCGCTTGTAAAGATCTGTCCTTATAGTGGTTGTAAATTTTGGAATGTGCGTAGAAGCTAACCGCTAGCAGCACAAAATTAAACAAAGGACTCATTCCTTTTACAATTGGAAAAGAAAGGACTGGAGAAGGTTTCTTGATAGAGAAGCATTTCTGCAAGCAGTAAACTATAGAGTTCAAAAAGGTACAAACATGTATGTCTTCACTCTAGAGACATCGAGATTACCAGTAAGAGTAAACCGATCGTACAGAACTAGAGCACTGCAATTTACACCTTAAGGACCTATTAGAAACTTCCATTCTGGGATGCTTGAAGCCCCTTTAAGGGTAAGAGATCAGATATATTTGCGTAAATGCGGTACAACTAAGCTAGACCTTAGACTGACCATCTATATGGTGTAATCGATTTCATTCTACTCTCTGATATTTTCCATAGAACGCATTAAATCATATCTACATCTCGGATCCATTTGGACGCTGCGCTAAGATAGAGGTGGTAGCAATTTATTTGCATCTCCACATGTTTTCTACAACAGTGAAACCAAGAGCATATATGTAAAGGTGAGTATTTTCCTTGTACGTAGAGTATGTATAACAGTGCCATTATCCAGAGTAAGTCAGAATATCAACTACAATCATTTCATTAACACAGACGCAGAAGTACCTGAAAAATAATAACCGAGCAAGATTGGTTTTGCCATAGTACAAAAACTTTTTTGAAACCAACGTATTAAGGTACTTTTTTGTCCACAAATTTTCTTCTTTTTCCTCTTTCTGACTACTATTGAATTTTTAGTCACGTTTCTGGTGAAGGGGCTATTCTTTTACCCACTCTAAAGATGTATGCTACATATATACAGAGCCAGTATTTGCTGGTTTTTGTTAAAATTGATGAGTTACCCTTGAATTTAAATTATAGTATGAAGTCCTAAGAAATATCGTTTCAATATATTACCTGCCTTAATTAAAATTATAATTATTATATCTACCCCCTTACAGATCTCCCTACATCATTTAGGGCTTGTTGCTCCTCCTGTTGGTGGCCCTGAGGAAGGTGTCCTGTCACCGAAACGCGCGTAGGCCCCTTTTCATCCAGAGGAGAGGTCCCCAGAGACCCGATAATATCTGATATAACTGTTTTGTTGTTATATTGTCCTGGAGACTATGTCAAACAACCAAATGATTAGTGCTATATTTTAATATGAGTATGACTGATGTATGAGTGAGAGTATGATTTGTATTTTTATATGATTAGCCACGGGATCATGTGTTAGGGTGTTTTTGGATATCGCTCAATGAGAATATATATGTGAATAAGCAATGATAATAATAGTGAAATTCTTTTAATGAATACTCATAAAATTCAAAAAATATAAATAAAAATTGTTAATAAATACATGTTTCTTTTTGCTTAATTTTATCTTTTTGATGATGGCAGGTGAGAACTTTTTGTAGTCTCAAATAAAATTATATAGGTCCTGAAAGAGCTTTTCCTCTACTGACACCCTGAAAACTGCCATGTGCACGGCGCCCGTGCTCTTGGCTCCTGACTTCTCCAAAGAATTCCTAGTGCAGACAGACGCATCAGAGCATGGTGTAGGGGCTGTTCTCTCACAGATGACTGAGGAGGGCTCGTACCAACCTGTAGCCTTTATTAGTAGGATGTTACTTCCACAGGAACAAAGGTGGAGTGCGATAGAGCGAGAAGCATTTGCTGTGGTCTGGGCGCTGAAGAAGCTGAGGCCCTACTTGTTTGGGACTCACTTCCGGGTTCAGACCGACCACAGGCCCCTCAGATGGTTGATGCAAATGAGGGGTGAGAACCCAAAACTGTTGAGGTGGTCCATCTCCCTACAGGGTATGGACTTTACGGTGGAGCATCCCCCTGGCACAGATCACGCCAATGCTGACGGTCTGTCGCCCGACCTCCTGGAGCCCTGGCTTCGATCAGAGAGGCAAATGAGCCCTCATCGGGACTTCCAGGCT
Organism: Triturus cristatus; assembly: GCF_964204655.1. Taxonomy (NCBI): domain Eukaryota; kingdom Metazoa; phylum Chordata; class Amphibia; order Caudata; family Salamandridae; genus Triturus; species Triturus cristatus. Next base: position 25,434,564 of record NC_140593.1, on the reverse strand, counting down.
GTCCCGGCCATCTGGTCGCCCTTACTGGAAAGCACTGTGTGCGACCAGATGGCTGAGGGGAAAGGTGCGACCAAATGTCCGGGACCTGGAAAGACTCCCGTACACCCGACCCGAGCATTCTCGGTAGAGCTCCCGCCTGCCCACGCAGAGCTCAGGGGGCTCTGCTTCCCAGGGGGTTCGGGGACTCCGGCTGTGCCTCAGGCACGGGGAGGACCACCAGAGCTCTCGTGACCAGGTGCCTGGGGGAGGACTGCCTGGGACCCGTGGAGACCGTCCTGGGCACTTTGCCATGCCAAACCCCAGAGGAGGGAGCCCCGGACGCCTGGGAGGTGGTGCCCGGGCATAGCCCATCTGGTCCCTGGCAAAGAACCGCCAGCTTGGGAGGGGTGTTCCGCATACCCTGCCCCTACTAACCTGGAGGAAAGCCACCCCTCTTTCTGGAAACCCATGCGCACTAAGTGACATAGGGGACCCAGTGCGCAAATGTGCCCGACCTCCTGGAGCCCTGGCTGTGATCCGGGAGGTGAATGAGCCCCAATTGGGACTTCCAGGGCAGCCCGGCCATCCGACCAGATGGCCGAGGGGAAAGGTGCGACCAGATGGCCAGGACCAAAAGGACTCCCATCTGCCTGCCCCGAGCCGAGCATTCCTGGTAGGACACCCGCCTGCCCTTGCAGGGCTCAGGGGCTGCATGTTCTGGGCTGCTCGGGGACCCGGCTGGGCCTCAGGCATGGGGAGGACCGTGGGCGCTCCCTGGCCCGCACGCCCGTTTGAGGACTGCCTGGGACTCATGGAGCCCGTGCCGGGCACTTTGCCACGCCGAGGGCTGGAAGAGGGAGCCCCGGACGTCAGGGAGGTGTTGCCCGGGCATAGCCCATCTGGTCCCCGGCAGAGAACTGCCAGCCCGGGAGGGGTACCCAGGCATACCCTGCCCTTAGTAATCCGGAGGAAGGCTACCCCTATTTCTGGGAAGCCATGCACACCGAGTGATGGAGGGGACCCAGGGCAACGACCAGCCCGTCCTCCTGGAGCCCTGGCTGGGATTGGGGAGGTGAATGAGCCTCCATCGGGACTTCCAGGGCAGCCCGGCCATCTGGTCGCACCATTGGAAAGCATTGCGTGCGACCAGATGGCCGAGGGGAAAGGTGCGACCAGATGACCAGGACCAAAAGGACTCCCATCTGCCTGCCCCGAGCCAAGCCTTCCCGGGTGGGCTCCCACCTGCCCTTGCAGGGCTTGGGAGCTGCACGTCCTGGGGGGCTCGGGGACGCCGGCTGGGCCTCAGGCACAGGGAGGCCCGCGGGAGCTCCCGGGGCCCTCACACCCAGAGGAGGACTGCCCGGGCACTTTGCCACGGTGCAGGCCGGAGGAGGGAGCCCGGACGCCTGGGAGGTGTTACCCGGGCATAGCTGATCTGGTCCCCATCAGAGAACCGCCAGCCTGGGAGGGGTGTCCTGGCATACCCTGCCCTTAATAATCTGGAGGAAGGCTACCACTATTTCTGGTAACCCGTGCGCACCCCGAGACTGAGGGGATCCAATGCCCGGACATGCCTGGCCTCCTGGAGCCCTGGCTGAGATTGGGGAGGCAAATGAGCCCTCATCGGGACTTTCAGGGAAGCCCGGCTATCTGGTCACCCCTTTGGAAAGCATTGCGTGCTACTATTCCAACACATTCCGTACTGGACTTGCTCTAGATGGTGCTCCAACATAAGGAATATACCAACACCTTCCCTACTGGACTCATGTTGCCCGGGAGCCGTCAGAAGCACTGAAGGAGTTAAAAACAAAAAAGTAAAATAGAATTCAAATTATACACTCAAGAAAAGAGAGGGATAGATAATAAATAAAAAAAGATCAGAAAAAAAGTTTTGGGAATAAAGGATTGGAAAGATTAAGGGAGGATTTAAAACAGGCCCCAAACAATAACATAGAAGAAATACATGGTGCAGTTTGAGCGATATTTCCCCTCGAACACGCAATCCGTGTTGCTGTTCAGCAGGAAACGCCATGTGAACGGGTGGGACAAGCAACTCCGCCCACTCGCAGAACTCCACGTAGCACGCTGAGTTTTTTTGCTGCTTCGCAGAGTTCTGCATAGCGACACTACATGAACTCTGCCCAGGCTTGGCAGTTTGGCCTGGAATGTTTCAATGAGGAGCAGGGTCAAAATTGATTTTCATATGGCTGTATTCAAACTGGGGTGGTGTGGAGGTCAATATAATGATGAATTAAACCCAGATCTGTTGAGTGGGGGTGAATGTTTGCATTGTCCAGCATTCCATCCATCATCTGTTCTTTTCGTTTCTTTCACTCTAAGTGGGATGTGAATGCACAGAGGTGGTCCCATGCTCAGTGGGCCATTGGAATCAGCTAGACTGACTGATAAGGGGTAATATCCCAAAACCCGGTCCTAGGATGCTTATTTCCCATCCAGGGAGGAGCTGGCTTGGCATTTCGGGCTATACTTTTCCCATGAGGAGCATGGTCAATATTGATTTGCATATGGTTCGGTCCAAACTGGTGTGATGTGGTGGTCAAAAAAACAATGGATTAAATCCAGATCTATCGACTGTTGGTTGAATGTTTGCATTGCTCAGCATTCCATCTGTCATCTGTTTATTTTGCATTTGTTACCCTAAAAGGGAAAGGTATGCCCAGATGTGGGTCCCATACTCACTGCGCCACTGAATTCTGCTAGCCTGGCTATTGAGGGTTGATACCCTAAACCCGGTCCCAAGATGCTTGCTTAAGATGCTTGCTTCCGGTCCATGTAGGAACTGGCTTTGCAGTTTGAGCTGGACTGTTTCCAAGAGGAGCAGGGTTAAGACAGATTTTCATTTGTCTGGTTCCAAACAGGGCTGACTTGGTGGGCAAAAAAATGATACTGTATTATAGCAATATCAGTTGACTGGGGGTGAATGTTTGCATTGCTCAGCATTCCGTCCATCATCTGTTCTTTTAGCTTTGGTCATGTTGGTGGCATAACGGTCCTCTAAATTTTGCCAAATTCTAATTAGTAACCATAACCTCCTCATGAAATGTGTCAATACTGTATTATGGTGTTGTGGAATTCCAGTGTGACTTTGGTTCGAAATTACTCATACTTCTACAGTCTGTCTCAGGGCCCATTGATCTCCACTAGTACGCTTCTGTGGCCCAAGCAGCACTCCAAACCTTTAACTCCATTAATGTAGCTTGACCTTTAATAACACATATAAAGAGATTATCATATGTGTGGTCATATGCTGGTAATTTAGTGGTGCCCTCTTCAAGGACCATTTGTTTTCTTGAAGGGGGAAAACCGTCAATAATTTCAATTTTCCTATAAATAAAAACAAATCAATGTGAGGTAGGCACTAATCAAAATTTACTATTGGTCAAAATGAAAGTCCTAATTCTAATTTTGGCTGTTTATCTTTAGTCAGTTCAGGTGACAAGTTAATCACTGCTGGATTTATCTCACCCATTATATTTGCTTTCTTACTGCCCTTGTTCTCTTTCGATGTGGCAAACTGTCCTTTGTTACCTTCACCTCCTCTTTGGGTTTAGGCCTTTCTTGTTGTTTCCACCTTTTCTTTGTACTGTTTTTGAGGTTTTTCTTGTACTCTGCTCATTTGTAGTAGTCTGTATTCAGCTAAAAAAATAAAAGACTGGCCCAACTTATTTGAGGGACTGCTGCACTTCAATGTCTGAATATGTATCTGCTCCTGATTCTGTGCTTATCAGTGCTTGTTTCCTAGGTTTGTAATCTATTCTCAAAGTGTCAATCTTCCTGGTAAAGTCATAATTCTCCCACTGGCAGAAACTTGTTTATCTCTCCAAAAGTTGCTTCTCTTTTTCTGCTTAATTTCTTCCTCATATTTAACTAATCTCTTTTTCAGTGACAAAAAAAAGGATTATACTTTCTCTTGTGCTGGATTTTTATCCAAAAGCTCCTTTATTTTTTTTAATATCTTCTCAAATATTATCAAGTTCCAAATGGGCATACTAGGACAAAACCTCACTATTTCCTTACATGAATACACCATTAATTGTGACCATTCTTCCAGTAGATTTTGGGGTGGTTTCTCATACGTTGAATCCATTGAGACCATGAAGCATTCAGCTCACCTCGATGTCATTCTTCAGAGATGTAACTTCTCACCATCTATTGATTTTCTTTTTGCACAATTTCTCCTAATGATACAAATACTGCTTATCAGTCTTAGGTAAATCATATGGTTCATCTGTATACAAATCAATTTCCAAAAGTGTGTACATTGTGCTTTCATCAAACATGCTATGCACTGCTTCAGTTTTCTTGCGTAATATCTGACTTATATTGTTGATAAAGTAGCATTCCTGTTCCCACACAATCAAAAAAAGTAGCTGAAAACACTTGCATAGCCTCACAGCTCAAGTTCCTGTCATGGAATGCCTGCCGAATATCCATGCCCGTACTGTCCCAGGCAGGGAAATCCACTTTGCTTCCACCTGGTTGACACAGTATAAAAATGCTGGTCTCAGTCAGGCTGGAGCGTAGAAAAAGTGGTGCTATCTGGAGAGCCAGCTGGGGGATGGGTCCTTGCTATTTCCCCCGCATCCCCAAATGCAGTTATTTGTGTGTATCCAGGATGGACACAGGGGCCTCTACCGAAAGCCCTGGGATGTGGAATCCCTGAGGTTTAAAAGCCCAGTGAGGGGGTAGACTGCCACTCCCCTTAATTTAAAAAAGGCCATTGGGGATAGAGTCCCTTGGGCCCTTAGTGGCTTGGAGAGGGGGACCGTGTGTGCCTTCCCCTAATTTAAAAAAAAGGCCCAGTGAGATGAGGTCCCCAGGGCCCCCAGTGGCTCAATGAGGGTGTCCAAGTGCCCTCTCCCCTCATTAAAATAAATACATACCTGGGCAGAGGGATCCCCTGAGCCTTCAAAAGCTTGAGAGAGGGACTGGCTGCCCCAATATCCTTATAAAAAAATAATATATGAGGGTTGAGTTGGGCAACATGACACCCAATGCAAATTTTGTAAAATATGTGAATAATAAATGAGCGTCAGGAGCCGCTCAATAATTATGCTGTACGCCATATAGGAGCTTCCCATCATGCCCTGTTTTATTTTTTATACTTCTTTGTTTTACTTTGAGGTGCCACTAGAATAGGAAGGAGTACCTTAAAGCCATTTTGTCATTTTGTGGAGGCTACAGGAAATTCAGCAGCCCCCCAGCAACATTAAAAACAAAACTGTATGGCTTCTGGGTTGTATAAGCCATGACTCCAGGATAATTTACCTGTTTTGTTTTAAAACACTCCAAGCTGCAGCTCTATGGTCTTCAGTTGGAGTGCAAGGCCCTCTTCTGGTTGTTTCTATGATTGCATTTTCTGGGATGAAAATTTTTAAAAGAAAGACTCGGAGCGATGTTAGTTTTATTTGAAAAAAAACAAAAAACAAACATCTCTGACTATTTATTTAAAAAGATTTAACCCACAAGAAGAAAGCATCACAGAAATGTGTTTTTTTTAAATATTTTTTTTTTAATAATAATCATTAGTATTAAACATTGCATTGTCTGAATTATTTAAATATCAGTTTTATCCAAAACATCGGTGATGTTTGGAGAAAGATGATAGATCCGCTTTATTTATCATAATATGCTTACCACTTATTAAAGCCAGTAGGCACTTTTTATATTTTTTGTGTTGTGACTCTTTAAAAACGTGTGTTGAGACTGACTGCCCCCTGTGCATGCCAAGAAGGTTGTGCGTGGCAGAGGGTTGGCTGCTTGCAGGCCAGGTCCTGTGACCAACACTACACCATTCATGGGGGGGGGGTTAGACACTGATTGTCCCACATATTACATCACTCATTACATGTTCTATAACTTCATTGAAAACATCACAGCAACATTTCAAATAACTTGATTGATAAGAAGTCTGTGCGTGACCGGGATGCGAGTCAGAGTTACATAAAGTTACACGTTAAAGATACTAGAGATAATAATAATAATACAGCATTTTGTAGAGCGCGAACAGCTACCTCACAAGGAGGTGTCCCGGCGCTGAAGACCGCTGGGGAACCCGTCCTGGCTTTCCCTGTGAGATGGTCCCTTTCTGGGTGTCTCCAAGGTGAAACCAGGCATCCCCGGCGTCTGTGGGGGGCCGTTGTAGAGATGAGGCAAGCTTAATGCCCAGAGTTGCCGAGTGTGTTCCTGGTTAGAGTAGGTACCGAGGCGAGAATTAACGAGTCCGTTTTTGACCCTGGTCCACAACCCTGCCGCGTCGGGAATTGAACCCTGGTCCCTGGCCGAATCTCTGCTTACGGGTCAGCCACCTCTAACCAGTGAGCCACACCTCTCCACATAATAATAACTGGTAAATGTCTGTGTTTTTTCAGTTATAGTAACACTTTAACCTTAATTTTTTTAATTGAAAACAATGTATATATATGTATATATATATGTGTAGATATATTAACTGAAAAAAAATAGGTTTCAGGAACATTATAGTTAGTTGGACATTTCACTCGTACAAAACCATAGAAATTCCGGTGTTATAGTTAGTTCAGTTAACTATAACTTGCGCACCTGCAATGCATTGCTGATGACGTCACATATTACATCATTCATGACATGGTCAGTGACATCACTGATGACATCTCAAATGACATCACTGATGACATCACTGATGACATCATCCACGTGAAAATCTGATGCACCTCCTCACACCTGAATAAAACCTTTGATACACCAACTCTAAAATACAGACTACCATTTTCGAAAAAATAGACACATCAATATCAGTTACTAAATACGCACTGACTGATTCCTAGGTCTACACACACATCCACTCATTCACCCATTCAGTCACTCATACATGCAGTCACTCATCAATACAACACTATCATATGCACTCATACACCTATACAGACACTCACACACTGCCACATACCCAGAGTTACTCAAACACATAGTCAGTCATGCAAAGAATCAATCATACTTCTATTTACTCACCGATACAGTTATACAGACACAACCTCACTTATTCATACAGATATTAACACATAATTACTCTCTTATAGAATCAATTATACAAATACACACTCATCAATGCAGCTACTCTCACAATTACTGACTCTCACATATAGTTATTTATATACATATCACTCACATATACTGCCTTTTACATATGCAGTTACTTGCATATGTACCAATTAGACATCCATTCACTCACCAACACATGCACTCTTGAACCCATACACCCAGTGAATCAACCACTCACACATCTATGCACAGAGTCACACACCTCCCACCCACCCACACACACACACACTCAGGCAGCCATACAAATACTCAAGCAAGCAATCAATAACTCATATAGACACCCATGCAGCAGCTTACACAACAACAGACAGACTGATAAAGACTTTCACACAGTTTAGTCACTAACCCATGCATTCAGTAAGACACATTTAATCACTCACTTATACAGTCAGTCACATACCTAATAAATCCTTCATACAGACATTTATAAACCCACTCATTCCTCAATACAGCTTGGCATATATATAAAACAAAATTAAACTTCGCAGAGACACACAGTCACTGGATTATGTCATCAGTGACGTGCCTGAAACCTATGTTTTTTTCAGTGAATATTTATATGTATAAAACATATTTAAACTTTACAGAAACACAAGACTCTGAATGATGTCATCTGTGATGTCATGTGAGATGTCATCAGTGATGTCATCAGTGATGTCACTGACCATGTCATGAATGATATATTATGTGATGTTATCAGCTGTTTATTGCGGGGGGGGGGAGAGTTATAGTTAGCCCAACTAACTATAACGGTAGAATATCTATGGTTTTGTATGAGTGAAATGTCCAACTAACTATAACGTACCTGAAACCTATGGTTTTTTCAGTGAATATATATATATATATATATATATATATATATATATATATATATATATATATATATATATTCACTGAAAAAACCATAGGTTTCACACATGTTATAGTTAGCGGAAATTTTACTGATAAAAACCCAATGAAATTCCCCCGTTATAGTTAGTGCAGGCAACTATAACTCACGCGACCGCAATCGTCTGCTGATGCTAATACTGTATTTAGACACTTATTTGCCCATTTCTTCTTCCATAAATTTTTAGCTATACATATATTACAAATATTTTTTTTTCATAAAGACACATATGTCATCAGCAGAAGATTGCGGTCGCGTGAGTTATAGTTGCCTGCACTAACTATAACGGGGGAATTTCATTGGTTTTTTATCAGTAAAATTTCCGCTAACTATAACATGTGTGAAACCTATGGTTTTTTCAGTGAATTTGCAAGGTTTTTTAAATGCTAATTCCTAACTATAACGTGTGTGAAACCTATGGTTTTTTCAGTGAATTTGTACGGTTTTTTAAATGCTAAGTTACTTTACGCCATTCGTGGCGTGCGCGCCCACTTTACGCAGTTAGTGCCGTGCACGCACGGTGGGCACGCGGTGCGCTACGTGCACCGCGTGCCCACGTTACGCTAGATGGGCCATGTACGCACGATGCGCTTCGCGCACCGTGCGCACATGGAGGACATATGATGCACTTCGTTTTGAAAGGTAATATTTTAATTTTTCACATTTATTATAATCCATGCACAAATGGTGCCCTTCGGGCACCATTTGCACACGGGGTGGGGAGAGTGTGGATAATTTTTTTTTTTTTATATTTTTTTACCGTACGCGTACGGTAAGCGTAATCAGCGAAATTAGCGAAAAAAAAAAAATTCAGTTTTTGGCCTTGGGGGATCTTTGGGGACTCCCTCAACATGGCTAGGTGTTTTGGAGCTGTCCAAACAGCCCCTTTACATGTTTTTGTGCTTTGTATTTTAATCCACACTCTCAGTGCGAGAGAGAAAATGGCGGCCGCCGCTTGCTGGTTTCGGCCGATTCGAATGTTTACTAAGATCTAAGAGCCAATCAGAATCGCGCTCGCGCACGCCACCGTACGCGTACGGTAAGCGTACCGTAAGCGCACCGTAAGCTGGCTCAGATATATATATTGATTTGAAGGCTATTTTCTCAGAATCTACTGAACAGATTTACACCAAACCTACAAAAGGCACTTCCTTGACCTGAGGACTACCAAATTTCTAGTAATTCTGTTCAGCCGTTCGGGCTGTAGCTGTGTCTAAAGGTCCTATGGAAAAATGCATGGGAAAAACGCGTTTTGGGACCCCCCTTTTATCTCAGCCCCTGCTTGACGAATCCCCCCGAGACTTTCAGGGTAGGAGCGGAGCGTAGCGCCCCACCTATTTTGAAAAATTCGCGAGGATTCGTCGACCGGCGCCAAAGTTATTCAAAATAGAATGTTGCGGATTTCCTATGGAAACGTGGTCCTAACTATAACTACCTACTGGCGACCGCCAGTAGGTAATATATATACATATATATATATATATAACAAAACTTTCTCTCGCTTCACCCTCGAGTCCAGAGGTTCATCGCATCAAGAAACACAGCACCACAGGAAACACTCGATTAGTGTTTATTTTCAAATACACATGAGTTAACACGCACAAGAGACGGTCGACGCGTTTCGGCACTCGGCCTTCGACTGGACCATAGAGTCTCAGTGTCCAGAGTGTTTTTTTAAAGAAACATTACGAAAATAGAAAGTGAAAACATACTGGACAAAATTTGCATCGGTAATTGTATTATATCGATTTAAAGTAAAACATGATTTAAATCAAATGACTACGACAGATTATCCACTATGGAAGGTAATGACATTTTAGAGAAATTAAACAATTATTTCATTCAAGGTTTGACAATTGGAATATGGGATAAGTCAGGATCACGGTAAAGTACCTTGGACAATAAGTGATTAATTATAAGCCAACGGTTATTGATGGTAAGACCCTTCTGTATGATGAATATCTATAAGATTAGTGGTTTTTTAATACTTTTTAACCACTTACTCAAGTGTTCCTATATTCATCAATATTCATTCTCATAAAGTATGGGATAGTGTTCTTATGGTGATACCAATTAATTGTCAAGGGGTTATGATATGTTCGGCTTAGTACTATCCTAAGACTTCTTCCAATTGTTACAAAGAAAAGATTCATGTATCTTATGTCATCAATAGTGGAAAAGTATAAGGGGGGATAAGTGCAAGAGATACAATGGGTACCAATAACAATTACAATTTGGATCAACAAGGAAAATTTGTATTAAGAACATTTTTCTCAGAATTGTTCAAAAACCAATCGTGAATAATAAATTCTAGTGCTTCAGAGGTGCACATGCAGTTCAGCATCCAGGTTATGTCCTAGTGGGTTTTCAGTACCCATTAGTAGGATCATTCTTGACTCTGCTCTTCCTAACTCAAGAGTTCTGTTTCCACCCCGTTCTTTCTGTTTGATGATTTTAATACCAGAATATTTTAGTTGATTGCTGTCACTGGAGTGGAATTCAAAAAAGTGTTTGGCCATGGGATATGTAAAGTCTTTATTTTTAATGGCACGCAGATGTTGCAGGATGCGGAGTTTGAGTTTGTTGATTGTGCTTCCTATGTATAGTTTTTGACATTGACATTCCAGTATGTAGATTCCGAATTTAGATTCACATGCGATGTGGTCTTTGATTTTTTCATTATGGCCATTTTGTAAAAGATATGAGGTGATGTTTTTACCATGTTCACACGCCTTACATTTTGAACACTTCCAGAATCCCGGTGTGTTTAACCATGATGTAATGGTTGACAGTTTGGTTTCAAAATGGCTGTGTGTTAAAATATCTCCCAGAGAGGCAGTTTTTCGGTAAGTAATTCTCGGTCTGGGAGACAGAATTTTCTTGACAGTCTTGTCTAGCAGCAGTATTTCCGAGTGTTTACTTATTGTTTTTTGGAATTCATTGCTTTGATTATTGAAATCAACTATGAGTCTCGATGTTGTGGCGGTGTTGTCTTCATTATGACTTGCCAAATTGGGTTGGAGTAATTCATATCTATTTTTGTATTTTACTCTGTTTTTTGCAGTCAGAATTACATCCAAAGGATACCCTCGTTGTAAAAAACGTTGACTCATTTCTTCTATTTGTTGGCTGAAATCTGAAAGTTCTGAACAATTCCTTCTAGCTCTTAGCATTTCCCCGTAGGGGATACTCCATTTAAGTTTTATTGGATGTCCACTGTTTGCATGGAGGATGCTGCTGCTAGCGGTTGGTTTTCTATGCATTTTGGTGCAAAATTTACCGTTCAATATATACACCTTGACATCCAAAAATATAATGTTGGTCACACTGGCGGTGAAGGTGAAGGCTAATTGATATCTATTGGTGTATATATATATTTAGTCTACTATGACACCTTCAAGAAATCTCCACACTACACGTGTGGCGAACAGAGACAACAAAATTAGGCACTGTTGTTGCTTTATTAGAGCTTCAAATCTGACACGTTTCGGACTGGATCGGTCTTGCTCACAGATCGCCATTTTTTTAAATATGCATTGTGATACCCACATGATCAATCAACATAAAAGAAATACTACAAAATTAAATGTGTTGAATTCGGTAAGTCTGTTCTTATAAATGAATACATGTTTACACAATTTACTTTGTTAATGTCCTGGAAAAAAAATTACCAGAAATAAATAACACATTTAATACTTCTTGTTGGCATTAGAATTAGTCCATCAATATACACGCAGTGTAAACAATTGGTGAGATGGTTGTTGTAAACAATTGTTGGTCTATGGCACATTTAATTGATTCTACATATTATTTTGCATATATTTCAATCACCTGACCAATCTTGTTGAGGTTATTATTATTTCATTTCGTTTGTTGGAAAACTAAAATGTATTAAAATAAACCTTAAACCTTTAAAAACCATAACTAACTAGTTGTATGGTCAGTCAAATAAAATATATGTGCAAATTACGCCTCCAAGTCAAAGTAAACATCTAACTACTATACATAAATATGCAACGCTGAACATCTATCATCACATATTACTGCCAGAATGCTTGTAATGGTTATGGGCAAATGTCGCAAAATTGTATGTAAACATAGACTGCAGTGCAAAGGTAAAATATCTCTATACATTTCCCTCTCACGGAGGGAACTAGCACCAAACATTGCTGCATAAATGCTTATAATGAATAAGTGCATATACTGCAAAACTCATGTAAACAATGGCTCTTGTGCAAAAATGCATTTTCACTCAAAAGATTAAAAATGGGTCAATGAATAAATAGATACAATAAAACAATAAATCAATGTGCCTCATGAAGATGCATTATCAACAACTAAAACATTGACATCTCATTAGACCTGCTATATTTCTGCCATATGATATTACATTTTTACCAAGCCACCACTCGTGAAGTATTGTATACTAGACTTAACCAAAATCAAGAGTCACACCTAAAGAGTATAACTGTATAAAGTGCAAGTGATGAACTTTGTAATAAATAACCATTGTGGAAAAGTAAAAAAAGAACTGTTTAAAAAATTAGATGCTACAGGGAGGCCTGACTGACCCTAGGTAGAATGCCAATAGCGCCCCAATTTATAACTTGTTCCAGAATGATTAAATCAATGTGGTACTCAACTTGATTATCATAGGAAGTAATATAGATCTTCAGTATTATTAAGACCATTTGGACATGTAGTGTCTAATTCGAGTATCATTTTAGACTCCATCCTTCTCAACATCTTATCTCTGTCACCACCTCTACGAGGTTTGGGAACCGCTGTCACTACAAAATATCTTAAGCATTGTAGATCATTATTATGTATTTGCTTAAAATGTCTTGCTAGTGGATACGAGCTATCGTTATTAACAATAGCTCGTAGATGTAGGGGGTTTCTGATGTGTACCTGTAGCTTAGTGCAGCCAACGTAACGCAAGCCACAGGTGCATGTCAGAACGTACGCTGCATATTCAGTCCGGCAGTTGTAGCTTCCTTTGATGGTAGTCATATCTGGACTAAAGGGGGTAGAATACTGGGTAGTATTAATTCCAAACCTGCATGCCCTGCAGGAGGAGCATTTTACAAACCCCAGCCTGGCCTGTAACCACATTTTGACTTTGTCCAGTTCTGGGCTACTATTGACAATATGGGTTTTCATTGAAGGTCCCTTTCTATAAGTGATAGTAGGGTAAGTAGGGAGTCTGGGGGCTAACACCCCGTCAGTTAGAAGTATCGGCCAACTGCGTGTAATTATGGACCTGATTTTTCTTTCTTGTTTATTATACGTAGTCACAAATCTGGGGACAGGGTTTTGGTCATTTTCATCATTGGATATGCTTACACCATCATTAAATGGAAATAGAGATTCTCTAGATCTAGAATTAATGGAGTCATTATAGCCTCTTTGTTTGAATCTAACAATTGCTTGTTCAGTGCAATTGACCAGATCTTCTTCTGTACTGCAAATTCTATTCAATCACAATAATTCACCATACGGGATGTTGTTAATCAAATGTCTAGGGTGAGCGCTGCTGGCATGTAGCATGGAATAGCCAGCAGTGTTTTTTTCTATATAGGGTTGTTGCTATGTTTCCCTCATGTACAAATTCCTTAACATCCAAAAATTCTACACTGTCCTTACTTATATGGGCTGTGAATTTGAGATTAGCATGATTGATGTTGATTTGGTTAAGAAAATCAATCACACTTTGCTCATCCCCTCTCCATATAATAAAAACATCATCGATATACCTTATCCATTTTAAAACATGATTAAAGTATACAGTGCTGTGTGTGCGCTTGAGGACCTGTTCCTCCCACCAGCCTACGTGCAAACACGCATAGTTGGGGGAGAAGCAGGCTCCCATCGCCACGCCTCTCTTCTGCAACAAAATGTCATTTCCGAATAAAAAATAATTATTGTGTAGACACCAAGATACCAGCTCTAGAATCATCTTATTGTGGTACTAGCACTCCAAAGGTCTTTTACCTAAAAAAAATTCCAGTGCAGTTAACCCAGTGGTGTGCTCAATACTGGTATGAAGGGATTCGATATCCAAGGTTATAAATACAGAATCAGTTGACCATGGAACTTTGTTGATTTTCTTAAGGAAGTCCCCCGTGTCTTTGATGTATGTCGGAAGCTGCTTCACTAAATCTTGCAGAAAAAAGTCAATATATTGTGTGATGTTCTCTGCCATGCTGTGGTTGGCTGATATTATGGGCCTCCCAGGGGCAGGCAATGTACGTTTGTGAACCTTAGGTATGAGCTATAGTCTGGGTAAAACAGGATGCTCAACATACAGAAGGCACAATTCTTCTGTGGAAATCATATCTTCTCTTTTTCATTTAAAAAGTAACCTTTTCAAGTCATCTTTTGCTGCAGTGTTCTGTCTGGACGTAGATTTCTCATAACATAATTGATGGTTTAAATGTCTATGTGCCTCCGTACTGTGGTCTTTCTGTGGCCAGATCACAATATTGCCACCTTTATCAGATTTTGTTACCACTACTTCGTGTTTGTTGCTGAGTTTTTTGATTAATTCTGCATATTGAGTTTCGTTATTACTTTTGTACCTCTTTCGATGTTTGATCTGATGGTGCAATTTTTTGAGATCCTCTACTATGACCTCCTGAAAGATATCAATAGCGTCCTTAGGCATATTGGGTATGAACTTAGATTTCGGCTTGAAAGGACTAATATTGGCCCCTCGTTGTGTGACAGCTGCTTCTGATAATCTTTTTTGTGTTGAATGTTCTTCCAGTGCTGTTTGCTTGTCTGATGAATTAGTACTGCTGAGCCTGAGTAGCATTAGTAACATGGAAGCATCCGATGTTTGGAGATCAATGTTAGGTTGATTTCTGTTGCAGAGCTTTGCTCATGATTTTGAAGTCCTTCCTTTGTACTGAGGTACTTCTTTAATTTAAGTTTTCGAATATAACAGAAAACATGTATACATGTGAAACTGTGTCGGTCCACCTGTTTACCTGGGTGGCTTGAAAAAAATGGGTGGAACTGACGTCAGCACACCGACGAGGTCCTCTAATGGCTCCTATGACGTCATACAGTGTTGCGAGCGGAGCCGTGCTATTATGACATCGTCGTCGACTTGGGAGAGCTAGGAAAGAATTTCCGCGGAATGCTGGCGCAGGGGATATTCACCTAAGTGTTCAGGCTAGTCCTTTGCGAGCAACTCTTTATGTTGCCACTCCAGAATCCCAAATCAGTGATCTGAGGGCAGAGGCCCTGCAGATGGCACACGAGGTGGGGAGCCCAGTCGTGTGCACCGGCGGGGCAGCGAAGTGACAAGCACCACTACCCACACAAAAGATAAAGACGGCACTGAATAACACAGGATCTTCTCTTTGTATCTGGCAGGAACAACAAGGTTAAAATGTCCTAGTTCCAAAATATAGAATTAGTGCTACAACGGTCTTCAAGAGGACCTGGGATGGATGCCGCTTCTGCCTTCCGTACACTGGAGGCGGCACATGGGTTATGCGGTATGGTCATACTACGGTGGGACGCACACTCGTTGACCTCTCATGGGACTGCTCCACACTTCGGGGACAAGGCTTTCCATTAGCTGTGTTTTCTGATGACGTGTTGCGCCGGCCACGTCCAACAGCAGAACCCTTTTAGATTAAACAGACTCTTCCACTCTCTCACCGGAAGTGAAACCAGGCTACGTGGACACGTTCACAATACAACAGCCAGGAATGCACTTTTTGGTAATAAAAACACATTCCTTCCTCCTAATTCATCAAATAAACGACTCACTGAAGAACAGGGGCCAGCTTTGAACGGTAAACAGCCGTTACAACAACTTTTTTACCTCGCGATACCATTACAACGCAGGAATTACCACGCATGCGTTGTACATCGCAAAGTCATTCCTACGCGTTTTTTTAGAACGCATGGTCATTTACAACGCATGCCTTTACAAAAACTTTTGTTGTAAAGGTGTGTATAGTAAATGACCATGAGTTCTAAAAAAAATGTAGAAGATCCACGTTGTTGTAAGGAAACAGAGGCTGTTCCGTTTCCACACAATGACGTGCACAGCCCCTTAGACACGACATGAAGCAGGAACCACGAGGAGAGAGGAACCACGAGGAGTGAGAAGTAAGGGGGATTGGGCATGGGGTGGTGCTTACTTTACTAGGGTTTAGGGTAGTGCAGTGGTGTTTGTGTAGTGTAGGGGGTCGTGCAAAGGGTAGTGTTTTGGAGTTTAGGGTAGTGCAGTGGTGCTTGTGTAGTGTAGGGGGACGTGCTGGGGTAGTGCTTTAGGGTTTAGGGCAGTGCAGTGGTGTTTGTGTATTGTAGGGTGTCGTCCTGGGGGTAGTGTTTTAGGGTTTAGGGTAGTACAGTTGTGTTTGGGTAGTCTATGGGGTCATGCTGGGGGTAGTGTTTTAGGGTTTAGGGTAGTGCAGTGGTGTTTGGGTAGTGTAGGGGGTCATACTGGGATAGTGTTTTAGGGTAGTGCAGTGGTGTTGGTGTAGTATAGGGGGTCATGCTGGGGTAGTGTTTTAGGGTTTAGGGTAGTGCAGTGGTGTTTGTGTAGTGTAGGGGGTCGTGCTTGTGGTAGATTTAAGGTTTAGGGTAGTGCAGTGGTGTTTGGGTAGTGTAGGGGTTTGTGCTGAGGGTAGATTTAGGGTTTAGGATAGTGCAGTTGTGTTTGGGTAGTGTAGAGGGTATTGCTGGGGGTAGTGTTTTAGGGTTTAAGGTAGTGCAGTGGTGTTTGGGTAGTGTAGGGGGTGTGCTGGGGGTAGTATTTTAGGGTTTAGGGTAGTGCAGTGGTGTTTGGGTAGTGTAGCGGGGTCATGTTTTAGGGTTTAGTGTAGTTCAGTGGTCTTTGGGTAGTGTAGGGAGTCGTGTGGGGATAGTGTTTTAGGGTTTAGGGTAGTGCAGTGGTCTTTGGGTAGTGTAGGGGGTCGTGCAGGGGTAGTGATTTAGGGTTAAGGGTAGGGCAGTAGTGTTTGGGTAGTGTAGGGGGTCGTGCTGGGGTAGTGTTTTAGGGTTAAGGATAGTGCAGTGGTGTTCGGTAGTGTAGGGGGTTGTGCTGGGGTAGTGTTTTAGGGTTTAGGGCAGTGCAGTAGTGTTCATGTAGTATAGGGAGTCGTGCTGGGGGTAGTGTTTTAGGGTTTAGGGCAGTGCAGTGGTGTTTGTGTAGTGTAGGGGGTCGTGCTTGTGGTAGATTTAAGGTTTAGGGTAGTGCAGTGGTGTTTGTGTAGTGTAGGGGTCGTGCTGGGGTAGTGTTTTAGGGTTTAGTGCAGTGGTGTTTGTCTAGTATAGGGGGTTTTGTGCTGGTGGTAGTGTTTTAGGGTTTAGGGTAGCGAAGTGATGTTTGTGTAGTGTAGGGGGTCGTGCTTGTGGTAGATTTAGCATTTAGGGTAGTGCAGTGATGTTAGTGTAGTGTAAGGGGTTGTGCTGGGGGTAGTGTTTTAGTGTTTAGGGTAGTGCAGTGGGGTGTGGGTAGTATAGGGGCTCATGCTGGGGTAGTGTGTTAGGGTTTAAGGTAGTGCAGTGGTGTTGGTGTAGTATAGGGGGTCGTGCTGGGGGTAGATCTAGGGTTTAGGGTAGTGCAGTGGTGTTTGGGAAGTGTAAGGGTCATGCTGGGGTAGATGTAGAATTTAGGGTAGTGCAGTGCTGTTTGGGTAGTGTAGGGAGTCGTGTTGGGGGAGTGTTTTAGGGTTTAGGGCAGTGCAGTGGTGTTTGGGAAGTGTAGGGAGTCGTGCTGGGGGAGTGTTTTAGGGTTTAGGGTAGTGCAGTGGTGTTTGGGTAGTGTAGGGGGTACTGCTGGGGGTAGTGTTTTAGGGTTTAGGGTAGTGCAATGGTGTTTGGGTAGTGTAGGGGGTACTGCTGGGAATAGTGTTTTAGGGTTTAGGGTAGTGCAGTGGTGTTTGGGTAGTGTAGGGGGTACTGTTGGGGTTAGTGTTTTAGGGTTTAGGGTAGTGCAGTGGTGTTTGGGTAATTTAGGGGGTCATGCTGGGGTAGTGTTTTAGGGTTTAGGGTAGTTCAGTGGTGTATGTGTAGTCATACGTACATAAACTGGACAGGGGACTAACCCTTGACTAGCAATAGGCACCAAATTCAGAATGTTACCAATCAAGTTACAAAAAACCAAAATGATCTTGTGTGCAAAACAACTACTGTGCCCTCTGTCCAAAGGCACCACCCCATACCCCATGGTCTAAAGTACAAATTGTGTTGAGGTTGCACCACTTAACAAATATATACAATCTGATAGTCCACATTAGATCCAACGAATAAATGAATTTCCTTTTATGCAAAATATTCTGTTTATTTAGAAAGAACCACAGCCAACGCGTTTCATTCTCAAGGAGACCTTCTTCAGGGCGTAAGTAGTTTCCACAGACTGTAGAGTATAAAGTATGGAACAATATAATCCTGGTCCAATATAAAAGAATCGTCCAATACTCCCAAGTCAACTGTGAATACAGAGTAGTTATCTCTCTCAAACTGTCACCATAGTCGAACACACTCGTATTTCAAATGTGGCTCGCCAAAAAATAGAACGTGATAATTCCTCTCAAACTTTGGTACTTGTGTAGTGTAGGGGGTCGTGCTGGAGTTAGTGTTTTAGGGTTTAGGGTAGTGTAGTGATGTTTGTGTAGTGTTGGGGGTCGTGCTGGAGGTAGATTTAGGGTTTAGGGTAGTTTAATGGTCTTTGGGTAGTGTAGTGGGTCATGCTGGGGTGTTGTTTTTAAGGTTTAGGGCAGTGTAGTGGTGTTTAGGTAGTGCACAGGGTTGTGCTGGGGGTGCTGTTTTAGGGTTTAGGGCAGTGCAGTGGTGTTCAGGTAGTGTAGGGGTGGTGCTGGGGGTGGTGTTTCAGGGTCTAGGGCAGTGCAGTAGTTTTTGAGCAGTGTGGGGGGTGTTGCGGGGGTGGTATTTCAGGGTTTAGGGCAGTGCAGTAGTATTCGGGCAGTGTAGGGGGTGGGGCGGGGGCTGGTGTTTCAGGGTTTAGGGCAGTGCAGTGGTGTACGGACAGTGAAGTGGGTGGTGCTGGGGCCGGTGTTTCAGGGCTTAGGGAAGTGCAGTGGTGTACCAGCAGTGTAGCGGGTGGTGCTGGGTGTGGTGTTTCACGGTTTAGGGCAGTGCAGTGGTGTTCGAGCAGTGTAGGGGATGGTGCAGGGGGTGGTCTCTCAGGGTTTAGGGCAGTGCAGTGGTGTTCGGGCAGTATGGGGGGTGGTGCAGGTGGTGGTGTTTCAGGGTTTAGGGCAGTGCAGAGATGTTCGGGCAGTGTAGGGGGTGGTGTTTTGGGTGGTGTTTCAGGGTTTAGGGCAGTTCAGTGCAGGGCTGTTCGAGCAGTGTAGGGGGTGGTGCTGGGGGTGGTGTTACAGGGTTTAGGGCAGTGCAGTGGTGTTCGGGCAGTATAGGGGGTGGTGCAGTGGGTGGTGTTTCAGGGTTTAGGGCACTGCACTGGTGTTCGGGCAGTGTAGTGGTGGTGCTGGAGGTGGTGTTTCAGGGTGTAGGGCAGTGCAGTGGTATCTGGGCAGCATAGGGGGTAGTGCTAGGGGTGGTCTTTCAGGGTTTAGGGCTGTGCAGTTGTGTTCCGGCAGTGTAGGTTGTGGGGCTGGTGTTTCAGGGTAAAGGGCAATGCAGTTGTGTTTGGGCAGTGAAGGGGGTGGGGCTGGGGGTGGTGATTCAGGGTTTAGGGCAGTGCAGTGGTGTTCGGGCAGTGTAGGTTGTGGGGCTGGGGCTGGTGTTTCAGGGTAAAGGGCAATGCAGTTTTGTTCGGGCAGTGAAGGGGGTGGGGCTGGGGGTGGTGATTCAGGGTTTAGGGCAGTGCAGTGGTGTTCGGGCAGTGTAGGGGGTGGGGCTGGGGGTGGTGTTTCAGGGTTTAGGGCAGAGCAGTGGTGTTCAGGCAGTATAGGGCTCATGCTGGGGGTGGTGTTTCAGGGTTTAGGGCAGAGCAGTGATGTTGGGACAGTGTAGGGGGTCATGCTGGAGGTGGTGTTTCAGGGTTTAGGGCAGTGCAGTAGTGATCAGGCAGTGTAGGGGGTGGTGCTGGGGGAGTTGTTTCAGTGTTTAGGGCAGTGCAGTGGTGTGCGGGCAGTGTAGGGGCTTGTGCTGGGATTACTGTTTCAGGGTTAAGGGCAGTGCAGTCGTGTACGGGCAGTGAAGTGGCTGGTGCTGGGGCCGGTGTTTCAGGGTTTAGGGCAGTGCAGTGGTGTACGTTCAGTGTAGGGGTGGTGCTGGGTGTGGTGTTTCATGGTTTAAGGCAGTGCAGTTGTGTTCAGGAAGTGAAGGGTATGGTGCAGGGGGTGGTGTTTCAGGGTTTATGGCAGTGCAGTTGTGTTCGGGCAGTGTAGGGGGTGGTGCAGGGGGTGGTGTTTCAGGGTTTAGGGCACTGCAGTGGTGTTCGGGCAGTGTAGTGTTGGTGCTGGAGGTGGTATTTTAGGGTGTAGAGCAGTGCAGTGGTATACGGGCAGCGTAGGGGGTGGTGCTAGGAATGGTGTTTCAGGGTCTAGGGAAGTGCAGTGGTATTCGGGCAGTGTAGGGTGTGGTGCAGGGGGTGGTGTTTCAGGGTCTAGGGCAATGCAGTAGTTTTCGGGCAGTGTAGGGGGTGGTGCTGGGGTGGTGTTTCAGGGTTTAGGGCAGTGCAGTAGTATTCGGGCAGTGTAGGGGGTGGGGCAGGGGCTGGTGTTTCAGGGTTTAGGGCAGTGCAGTGGTGTACGGACAGTGAAGTGGGTGGTGCTGGGGCCGGTGTTTCAGGGTTTAGGGCAGTGCAGTGGTGTACTGGTAGTGTAGGGGGTGTTGCTGGGTGTAGTGTTTCAAGGTTTATGGCAGTGCAGTGGTGTTCGGGCAGTGTAGGGCATGGTGCAGGAGGTGGTGTTTCACGGTTTAGGGCAGTACAGTTGTGTTCGGGCAGTGTACGGGGTGGTGCAGATGGTGGTGTTTCAGGGTTTAGGGAAGTGCAGTGGTGTTCGGGCAGTATAGGGGGTGGTGCAGTGGGTGGTGTTTCAGGGTTTAGGGCACTGCACTGGTGTTCGGGCAGTGTTGTGGTGGTGCTGGAGGTGGTGTTTCAGGGTGTAGGGCAGTGCAGTGGTGTATGGGCAGCATAGGGGGTAGTGCTAGGTGTGGTGTTTCAGGGTCTAGGGCAGTGCAGTGGTATTCGGGCAGTGTAGGGGGTGGTGCGGGGGGTGGTGTTTCAGAGTCTAGGGCAGTGCAATTGTGTTTGAGCAATGTGGGGGGTGTTGCAGGGGTGGTGTTTCAGGGTTTAGGGCAGTGCAGTGGTATTCGGGCAGTGTAGGGGGTGGGGCGGGGGCTGGTGTTTCAGGAGTTAAGGCAGTGCAGGGGTGGTGTTTCAGGGTTTAGGGCAGTGCAATGGTATTTGGGCAGTGTAGGGGGTGGGGTGGGGGCTGGTGTTTCAGGGTTTACCGCAGTGCAGTGGCGTTCGGGCAGTGTAGGGGGTGGGGCAGGGCCTGCTGTTTCAGGGTTTAGGGCAGTTCAGCGGTGTTCGGGCAGTGTAGGGTGTGGGGCGGGGTTGGTGTTTCAGGGTTTAGGGCAGTGCAGTGGTGTTCGGGCATTGTAGGGGGTTGGGGCGGGGGTTGGTGTTTCAGGGTTTTGGGCAGTGGTGTTCGGGCAGTGTAGGGGATGTGGCTGGGGCTGGTGCTTAAGGTTTTAGGGCAGAGCAGTGGTGTTCGGGCAGTGTACGGAGTGGGGCTGGTGCTGTTGTTTCAGGGTTTAGGGCAGTGCAGTTGTGTTCGGGCAGTGTAGGGTTGGGGCTGGTGTTTCAGGGTGTAGGGCAGTGCAGTGGTGTTTGGGCAGTGTACAGAGTGGGGCTTCAGGATTTAGGGCAGTGCAGTGGTGTTTGGGCAGTGTAGGGGGTGGGGCTGGGGCTGGTGTTTCAGGGTTTAGGGCAGTGTAGTTGTGTTCTAGCAGTGTAGGGGTTCGGTCTGGGGCTTGTGTTTCAGGGTTTAGGGCAGAGCAGTGGTGTTCGGGCAGTTTAGTGGTCATGCTGGGGGTGGTGTTTCAGGGTTTAGGGCAGAGCAGTGGTGTTCAGACAGTGTAGGGGGTCGTGCTGGGGGTGGTGTTTCAGGGTTTAGGGCAGTGCAGTGGTGTTCAGGCAGTGTAGGGGGTGGTGCTGGGGGTGGTGTTTTAGGGTTTAGGGCAGTGCAGTGGTGTTCAGGCAGTGTAGGGGGTGGTGCTGGGGGTGGTGTTTTAGGGTTTAGGGTAGTGCAGTGGTGTTCAGGCAGTGTAGGGGTGGTGCTGGGCATGGTGTTTCGGGTTTTAGGGCAGTGCAGTGGTGTTTGGGCAGTGTAGGGGGTGGTGCTGGGGGTGGTGTTTCAGGGTTTAGGGCAGTGCATTGGTGTTCGGGCAGTGTGGGGGGTCGTGCTGGGGGTGGTGTTTCAGGGTTTAGGGCAGTCAGTGTGTTCGGACAGTGTAGGGGGTGGTGCTGGGGGTGGTGTTTCAGGGTTTAGGACATTGCAGTGGTGTTCAGGCAGTTTAGGGGTAGTGCTGGGGGTGGTGTATTAGGGTTTACGGCAGTGCAGTGGTGTTCGGGCATTGTAGGGGGTGGTGCTGGGGGTGGTGTTTCAGGGTGCAGGGCAGTGCAGTGGTGTTCGGGCAGTGTAGGGGTGGTGCTGGGGTGGTTTTTCAGGGTTTAGGGCAGTGCAGTGGTGTCTGGGCAGTCTATGGGGTGGTGCTTGCTGTGGTGTTTCAGGGTTTTGGGCAGTGCAGTGGTGTTCGGGCAGTGTATGGGTGGTTCTTGACATGGTGTTTCAGGGTTTAGGGCAGTGCAGTGGTGTCCAGGCAGTGTAGGGTGTGGGGATGGGGGTGGTGTTTCAGGGTTTATGGCAGTGCAGTGGTGTTCAGGCATTTTAGGGGGTTGGGGCGGGGGCTGGTGTTTCAGGGTTTTGGGCAGTGCAGTGGTGTTCGGGCAGTGTAGGGGGTGTGGCTGGGGCTGGTGTTTTAGGGTTTTGGGCAGTGCAGTGGTGTTCGGGCAGTGTAGGGGGTGTGGCTGGGGCTGGTGTTTAAGGGTTTAGGGCAGTGCAGTTGTGTTTGGGCAGTGTAGGGTTGGGGCTGGTGTTTCAGGGTGTAGGGCAGTGCAGTGGTGTTTGGGCAGTGTACAGAGTGGGGCTTCAGGATTTAGGGCAGTGCAGTGGTGTTCAGGCAGTGTAGGGGGTGGGGCTAGGGCTGGTGTTTCAGGGTTTAGGGCAGTGTAGTTGTGTTCTAGCAGTGTAGGGGTTCAGTCTGGGGCTGGTGTTTCAGGGTTTAGGGCAGAGCAGTGGTGTTCGGGGAGTTTAGGGGTCATGCTGGGGGTGGTGTTTCAGGGTTTAGGGCAGAGCAGTGGTGTTCAGACAGCGTAGGGGGTCGTGCTGGGAGTGGTGTTTCAGGGTTTAGGGCAGTGCAGTGGTGTTCAGGCAGTATAGGGGTCATGCTGGGGGTGGTGTTTCAGGGTTTAGGGCAGAGCAGTGATGTTGGGACAGTGTAGGGGGTCATGCTGGAGGTGGTGTTTCAGGGTTTAGGGCAGTGCAGTAGTGATCAGGCAGTGTAGGGGGTGGTGCTGGGGGAGTTGTTTCAGTGTTTAGGGCAGTGCAGTGGTGTGCGGGCAGTGAAGGGGCTGGTGCTGGGATTACTGTTTCAGGGTTTAGGGCAGTGCAGTTGTGTACGGGCAGTGAAGTGGCTGGTGCTGGGGCCGGTGTTTCAGGGTTTAGGGCAGTGCAGTGGTGTACGTTCAGTGTAGGGGTGGTGCTGGGTGTGGTGTTTCATGGTTTAGGGCAGTGAAGTGGTGTTCATGCTGTGTAGGGGTCACGCTGGGGAAGTGTTTTAGGGTTTAGGGCAGTGCAGTGGTGTTTGTGTAGTGTGTAACACATGCGATGCATCGCTAGGCGTGACCTAATAAGCATTGCACCAAGATGGCTGCCAACACTTCCTGGATTGAAGTGTTGGCAGCCAATTAGAGCCAAGCTTGTGCTTGTGTAGTTAGGTCCCGCCCAGATATATAAAGATTTTGTTCATTTAATATCTCGAAAACTACTGAACGGATTTACTCCACTCGACGCGTTTCGGAGGGAGACCTCCTTGCTCACGAGTACGAGTGTACGTATTCTCACAGTGTTTATACATATCATGTGACACTTTTCTTTGTGATAAAAATAGAAAACAGACTCAGTGCTATTGCCTACAATTAGGTCTCCCTCCGAAACGCGTTGTGTGACTGGGTGTAAAATAAAGACACGCTGACAAGAACTAAGTGGACTGGACATCGTTTCTTGGATATTTGTAACGATCGTTTGGATATTGGGAGTCACGATCCCCTCTGGGCTCGCCACTGTGAGTGGCCGGGGTCTCTGCGCGAACTTGGCGGTGGAAAATATATATATACATACATATATATATATATGGGAGTCATGTGATCAAGGCCTCTCGAAGGCCGAAACGCGTTATGGTGGTGGTGCAGGGCACAAAATAAATAATTGCACCAGACTTTGAGTTGTGTTGCTTTTTCCTGAGCAACAGGAGTGTGATAGAGGCGAGACAAGATATATATAATGTGGTGGCGACGTACTGTGGAGAAATATACCGAGTCAGCTTCACGGTAGCGGCAGACCCCTCCTTTTGAAAGGGCCAGACGGCAATAAGCAGCGTCTCTGGCGGTGACCGGAAATTATCGAAACTCCCGAGAAAGGAGCAGCCGTAGAATCCCCGGCCGGCGGGAATGCCTTTGAAGCCCGTGTCGGAGGACTCGAGCGGCGAGAGTGACTCTTCGTAGGTAAGGGCCTGCCAAGTGGCTGGTGAAGGAGCGTGAGTGAGCTGGGCGCAGGCACTGTCCTTGGTGCCTGCACCGAGTTTTGAATTTTGCCCACACAAGCACAGTATGTCCGCCGATGCGCTAAGGAGTTGGGAGGCGGCAGTGGATGAACTGTTTGATAATTCTCCCAGTGGGTAGACAATTACGAGTGTGCAGAATCATGAAGCACTACCGGTTAAACACAGTGTTAAAGACCTATTTAAAAAACTGGTAAAGTTGAAGCGAACTGACCAGGCTAAATGGTGGGAGTGCAAGTCCTTAAGTCATTACCTGGAAGTGGGAAGAATCCCCAGAGGGCTTCGCATATTATTGGCTCCAAGCTATGAAAACCCAGACCTCTGCATGTTGGCTGAGTGGGCGAACTGTAATTTAGAATCATCTCGCAAACTGGTGGTGTTACTTGTGGAGTGACAGAGCAGCCCTCCAGGTAAAAATTGATGAAATGAATGAAGAGATAGAAAAGCTGGGAATCACGCCTGTGACTCAAAAACATAGAGATTATATAATGTTTTGCTTACAGAAGGACGAGGAAGCAACAAAAAAACACAAACCTTTTAAATTCCAAAGAGACAAGGTGGACTACGAGTAGGGACGTGTGTTCACCTTTGCAAAAAAATATGATGCGGTGAATGCAGCAAATGTACCAGGTGCTCCTAAACCTGCACAACTGAGCACCAGTGGTAATGCACCAGCATCTACTTCTGCTTCTGATATAAGTTCTGCTATAGATGGTGATTCCGATAATGAAATACTGGCAGTGGCAAGAAGATTGGGGTTTCCAAAGCCAAGTCTTGCCCAGGAACTGGATTATGTAAGGCAGGACAGAATAAGAACATGACGACTTCAAGTCCAAAATGCAAACACCAGCAAGGACATAATCAAAAAGGCGCAAACAGCGGTGCCAACGGCAAAAACAATAGAAAACAAAAAAACACAAAATAGAATCGCAAGCAATGACAAACATCAAAGGGTCAGTCCCACAGTCAGTAATAAACCTAACTGAATGCGTGCTCAGCGAGGATGACAGAAAGGGTCAGTCCCACAGTCAGTAATAAACCGAACTGAATGCGTGCTCAGCGAGGATGACAGAAAGGTGCTGGCGTTGGGACTCTCTTTTAGCCCACCTAGTGATTTTAAGTACGCCCAAAAGCCTAAACCTGGATAGTCTTCCAAAATCAGGTCTTTCAACAGGTCAGGGGTGCTGCCATGGGGGCCTGCTTCTCTCAGACTTACACTTGTCTACGCATGGGACTCTGGGAGGAGCAGGTCCTAATGGTAAGCCATGGTGACACCTTGAACACACATGTCTTATGCTGGTATAGGTACATATATGACCTGTTTTTAATCTGGAAGGGCACAGAGCAGTCTGCACAGCACTTTATTAAAAAACTTAACATTAGCAATCTTAACCTTAAGTTTACTGGCCAAATGAGTAAGGAGAGTATTTTCTACCTGGATGTGGAAGTCTTTGTAAGTAACAACAGACTGGAAACAAGACTCCACAGGAAACCCACGGCAGGCAGCACAGTCCTGCATGCACGTAGCCATCATCCGCCACATTTAATCAAAAGCATCCCCTTTGGGGAGATGCCGCGGATTCGCAGGATAATGCAGCTCTGACAGGGAATGCATACAAGAACAATTTGAGTGTTGAGAGAGATTCCTGGAGAGGGGTTAGCCTGAAGATACACTCAACACTGCTATGACCAAAGCAAACCAAATACAGAGGCCTGCTGCACTCACCAATAGAGTAGCTGTGAAAGATAGTCAGGATTAACCCACGCGCCTCATACTGACGTTTAGTAAGCAGCATAAAATCTTGTTCAGGATCATTAATAAAAGCTGGCCCTTAGTATGTAACGATCCTGTTCTGGGGAGCCAACTGGCCAAATCACCCAGCATTACCTTCAGAAAGGCCCGCTCTATGAGCAACTCTTGTCAGAAGCAGCCCTGAAATCAGACCAACTAAAACATGGCTCAACAGTAGGACGGGTTTCTTGAAATGTGCAACATGCAAGGCATGCAAGTACGGTAAACATATGTCTACATACCAAACGCCTTTTCAGCCCAAACCAGTTAAAATCACGAAATCTCTTGATTGCAAGACTGAATATGCGTTGTAAGTGCTGGAGTGCTCATGTGGCCTGCAGTACATAGGGAGCACAAAACTGCAGGTGAACAAGCGAGTGCTCCAGCACATCAGAGCCATCACTAACAATGACGCCGCATATCCGGAGGCAAGGCACTTCAGGGAGAAACATGACAACAGTTTGTCACATCTGAAGTAATTTGTCATCAATACGGTCTTGCCGTTGAGAAGGGGTGGCAATCGTGAACAACTGCTAAGACAAATGGAAACTAGGTGCATCTTAGAGTTGGACTGTAAGACACCCCAGGGGTTAAATTCGAGTGAGGATTTTTTCACCTGCCTATAAAACACTGAATTCCGCTCGCACCACATATTCTAAAACAGTTAAAACAGTATTCTTTTAAGATTTCCTTTTTAGTACTGCACATCCAATCACGGCTGTGATTTGGACCAGTGTAAGCATTGGTAGTTTATGCACTAGCACTATGCACTTTTTTCCACAGGCAAATCACATGGCCCACTTGGGCAAGACGTTTATGTATATTTTTGCAATGCAATAATTTTGTCATGACTATTTTGCTGTAACCCATATGAATGAGTATTCGAGCTTGACTTTAGTTACGTGCAATAGAGCTTCATATAGTGACCAATTTTTAATCTTTGACTGTAAAGTTTAGAACTGCACCTTTGCTGCTAAATCTTTGGGTCATTTACATTGGTTTTTAATATATGAATTTATAGCTCTGTTTTTTAGCATTTATATCGGATTTTATTTCTGCTACAGTTGTGCTCTAGATGTTTATTTATTTATTTATAAATATTTATTGAGTTTGCGTTATTTGCACCATGATATTAATCATTGTACTGTAATGCACATCAACATATATTGCATCGCAACAGCCTGTACTAATAGCATAGGTTGTCTATGTCTATGATTACCTGTTGGTGTGTTATCACGTGGGTTGAGCACCAGCGCTTTAAATAGTAGAAAAAACTCTCCATTGGTGTATCATGTGATCAAGGCCTCTGCGAGGCTGAAACGTGTAATGGCGGTGGTGCAGGGCATCTGAAAATAAAACCTCAAATGCACCAATACCTGGGTCCGCCTTCGTCCTTCCAGGGGATTGTGGTGGCGAAGTATTGTGGATATATATATATATATATATATATATATATATATGATTTTTTTTGTCAAACAAAATGCCCCAGCATTGAAAGCGCACTCAACAGCGCCCCTTACCAACAGGTAATTTGATGCCTCGCTGCAGCTCGCCTCACATGCCAATAATTCTCCTCAAGCCGAAGCATTTCGAGGCTTACACGCCTCTTCTTCCTGGGCTTTAAAAACAGGCATTGACGATTCACTTCGTTACCAGGTGTGCCTTTATTAACAACCGCCCTCTGTGGGTTTGGCATAGTGCCGTCATCATTCTCTAAGCATTATGGGACTCGCGGTCCCTTGAAGTGAAATACATTATTCCCTTTGTAGGTTCAATGTCCTGTTATTATTGAAATCATTAATCCTCCTTAGTAGGTTAGGCAAAGTTATGGCGGGCTCTATATGCATTAGGGACGCTGTGCTGCATGGAGAGAAAGTGTTACCCTCCACAGCCTTTCACTTGTTTCGGAAATGGTGTTCCTTTCCACGGCGGGCCGCCGTGTAGAAATTTTGTCAAACAAAATGCCCCAGCATGCAGCGAGGCATCAAATTACCTGTTGGTAAGGGGCGCTGTTGAGTGCCCTTTCAATGCTGGGGCATTTTGTTTGACAAAATATATATATATATATATATATATATATATATATATATATATATATATATATATTCCAAAATTAAACATTGCTTCTTCTGGGGTGCTGGGACCCATGGAGGGTGGCATACATGCCGGCGAACCACACCGGTAAAACCAATGTTCCAAGAAACTCCAAGTAGTGTTCGTATGCTCTCAGTAGTAAAGGCACAGCAACAACGTAGTGCAGGTCAGAGTGTTTATTACACAACGCGTTTCGGCAGAAGCCTTGATCACGTGTAACAAAAAATGTTATCCATGACACTTGTGATGTGAGATTCTGATTAGTGCGATATTTGCATAACACAAATGTATTATACCGTGATACTAACGTTATTCTGTAACACATTTTTTATAATATTGCTGTACACGTTGTCATTCCAACAGGGCGACCTCACCAGATCTTGATATTAGCCTTCGCTAAGTCCTTTCTTGATTTCCATGATACCGCTTTTTACTCGTAACTTTATTTAGTCCTGAGTGGTGGCATTTTTTGTTACACGTGATGGTTTCGTGTGGTGGCACTGTCACCATGCCTGAATATTTCATGTCCATCCATGTCTTTCTTTTGTGCGTTTGCATATGTTTTGCGATTGCATTTGTAATATCATGATTTTGTATTGCTCTGATGTGCACCAGGATTCGCTTGTTTAATGGGCATATCGTGCTCCCTATGTACCTTTTTCCGCAGAAGCACTCGATTAGATACACTACATATGGAGATTCGCATGTAATTGCCTCATTGATGTTAAACGTTTTGCCTCATGGATCCTGGATTGTCTTCAGATTTGTTCCATTCTTACACGCCTTGCAGCTGTTGCATTTACCAAAGCCTTTCTGGTTTCCTTAGTACTAAATGGCTAGTCACCAGTGTGTCTGATAGAGATGGTGCTTTTCAATAAGATATTAATAGGCGTTCTCTGAGTTTTGCTCCAATATCGGATCTTTTTTCAGGACATTCCAATTTTTCGATAAAATTCTCTGAAATTTGAAGCTTTCCTTGCTATATGTTCATATCATTTGAGGTATTCCATCTTGTGGTTGTGTTTCTCTATTTTCTGTTGTCAATCAGCGTTTGTGCCCCTGTTATTCCTCGGATGTCACTGTATTTGTAACCTCTCTTTAGAAATCGCTGTTTTGTTTCTATAAATTTCAATTCCATTTCCTTCACCTCTGAGCAGTTTCTCTTCATCCTAATGAATTCCCCATAAGGTATGCTTTTCTTAAGGGATTACGGATGAAAGATCGAGCCATGGAGCATGCTGTTTGTGGCCGTGCTCTTTCTGAAGACTGTCATATTTATTTTGTTGGACTTGACGTAAAGTTTTGTGTCTAGAAAGTCAATCTCCCTGGAGTTAATATGGTTAGTAAATTTCAAACCCACCTCATTGTTATTCAGAATCGCTAGATATTCCTAGAATTCCACTTCCGTGCCTCTCCATAGGAGAAATAGATCATCCATGAAATGCAGCCAGAGTGCCACGCTGGCTGTGTATTGGTCATTCTCTTCTCTCCAAGCTATGCATATCTCCCACCAACCCATCATGAGGTTGGCACAGCTTGGAGAGAAGGAAACTTCCATTGCAGTCCCGCAGCTTTGGGAGTATAATTTCTTCTTGAATATAAAGAAGTTGTTCTTTAAGCACAACTCACTCATTTCTGTTAGCATAGAAAATAGGTGACAGCCTGTATCCCTATTTCATGACTTATCGAAGTGTAAAGTGAAACAACGTCAATTGTCACAAGAAGGTAATCTTGTTGCCAGCTGGTTCCCATTAATACTCTAAGGAAGTTGCTTGTATCCTTGATATAGAAATTTAAAGTTGCCACTATCGGCGCTAAAAAATAGTCCTCATATGATGC
The DNA here is from genome assembly GCF_964204655.1 of Triturus cristatus. Lineage (NCBI taxonomy): Eukaryota > Metazoa > Chordata > Amphibia > Caudata > Salamandridae > Triturus > Triturus cristatus. The sequence goes on along the minus strand of NC_140593.1, from coordinate 25,404,070 downwards.
CAAGTTCTCGTACAGTGCCCCACAGCTAGATATTATTGGACAGCCGGGAGGTTTGTTTAGGTCTCATGTACCTTGGGCAGGAAGTATATAGTGGGTATCACCGGGTTCTCATTCATCAGGAATTTCTTTTCTTCTTCACTTAATAGTCATCTTTCATACCAGTATTGTAGTTTGATGTTCAACTCTACTACTAAATCATCAATAGGATTGTATTTCAGCACTTTATAGTGTATGGTGTTGTTCAATTGGCGCATCGCCTCCTCGATGTAGTCTTTCTTTTCCATAATCACTATATTGCCACCTTTATCTGCTAGCTTCATTTCAATCATGGTATTGAGGTTCAAGGACTCCAAGGATTTACGGTCATCTATAGATAGATTCTCTTTCTTCTGACCATGTTTGATTTTATCCATCACTTCTACTTCAGCCACACCAAGATCGTGAAAAGTGTCTATCCGGTTGCCTGGATGCAGAACTGGACAACATTTGTATTGGTTTTTGAACTTACTATTGAGATGTTTGTCTGTATTAATGCCTTTTTCTTCCAAAATATGGGAATCAGATAGTTCTGTCTCTTCCATCTCATTTGTCAGTCCGTAGGCAGTTCTTAAATTATGCACGTCTGAAATGGTGTATTGGTCATCCTGCTCTGCAATGGTTACTTCTCCAGTTGTATATTCTTCAGTATTGTTGGTCATTTGTTTTCTGAAGAATTTTTTAATTTTAGCTTCTGGATGTATTCATACATATCCATACTGGTTTCTGTATGATCGTAATGTCTCTCTGGACAGAACGAGAGACCTTAATTCTGAAGACTTCGTTCTGCATCTGTTATTGTGTGTTTTGACAGGTTAATAATCAGGTCTCGTTCACTTCTTCTTGAGCATTTGTTATTTCCTCATTGTTGTGTGATTGTGCAGATGGTAGCCCTCTTCTTGTCTTGCGCAGTTTTCCCTGTTGTCTGGCAATCCTCTTCCTCTTGCCAATGTATACCCGGTTCCACGTCCTCTTCCCTTTCCTCACGGGGTTTGTTGGTCTTGGTAGACTAGCTTCATTTCGTCAAAAAAAGATGTATGTTAAACTGCTGTTGCTCTTCCTTCCCCTTCACTGAAATCCGTATCGGATTCACTTGGTGTGGTGTTTGGGGATTCTTGTATTGTATGATTTTGTGCCTGCATTTGTTGTTTTAGCACATCAAATTGCTTTGCAAATGTGAGTATTGCTCCACATTCAAAATCGCACTCATCCTTTCTAAATTTATGCTGTTTGCGTTCTTCCACTTAATTTTCATATTTGTCCAAGTTCCGATCCATTTCTGTACGAAACCTTTTCACTTCTCCCTCCTGATTTGACGCCAAAATTTGTGATTCCACGTTAGCTTTATTCAGATGTAGTTCTTCAATATCCTTTTTGGCATACTTGACAATTATTAGCATCATCTCATGGGAGCACTTCATATTACTTTTGCCCTACTCCTCCAGCATCTCTGGCTTCGTGTCTAGATGGTTTGGTAGCGTGAAAATGCGTAGTCCTCTTGGCACTCTTCCGCATTCTAGTATTTTTCAAGAGTTATGATTTTCCAGCTCTTGGATATCTCTTTGCGTAGTAGTCTCTCTAATTGAAACTGAGTATGGTTGCGGGCAACGGCGATGCTGTGACCGCACTCCCCTGCTGTGTTCCCTTTGTGTTTGTTTCAATAATGAATCCGGCTGAGTGTGCACAAGCTACTCTGGCACCTGCCATCGTTGCGTGTCAGCTGCGATGCAGATGATGAACGAACCCAAAATTTGGAGTGGTGCACCACTCGATATTGAAGGTGGCTTGTCAGTAAGTCATATAGTCTTGTTAAAGTTGTCTTAATCAATCCTTTATTTTCATAAGTATCCAAATACAAAAACTGTCAGCCAACGCGTTTCGTTCATATACAATGAACTTCTTCAGGGCGTAGAATGAAGTATGGTATTGGGAGAGAAATTGTATGTGTACAGTGTGGCTGCGTAGGCCTCCTTGAAAAGGGCGAGCATGCGATGAGCCTGATAGCGAACTGGTAGTAGCTGAGGGCTACTACCTGTTCGCTATCAGTATTTGAATACTTATGGAAATAAAGGATTGATTAAGATAACTTTAACAAGACTATATGACTTAGTCTCTCTAATTGGATGAACATTTGCTTCAGTGTCCGTAAGCACATGTTTCCAGTTCTAGCCTCATCTGTTTTAATTGTAGTCATTGTATTGCCTTTTTGGAACATCTTTTCTGCTTTCTGCAGACGCTTTGCAGCTCTTTCCTCCATTTTCTTTGAATCAAACATCAATGAGAAGTCTCACTAATTTCTGTGTTCTAAATCAATTCTGAGACGCTTCTGCTCAGTATATTATTGTGGGACTCGCTAACATATACCGGAGATTGAGAGTCTATTTCTGATGGAAGCAAATATTATTCATCAGTCCCCAAGGTAGTGATTGACTTTCTGTGTCACACTCCGCTTCAGGCAGTAAATCAACGTGAAGCGATTACACTCAAAAGAAGGAACATATTTTTTAACGCTATTTGGGACCAGATTCATGAAAACTCTAAGTGTGTTATTTTGAATATGTAATGTTTCAGCAATCATTTTAATCCAGGCTTTCTTTTTTTCAGAAGAACATTAAAAAAAGGTAATTAAATTTCAAAGGTTATAGATATTCATGAAACAATCAATGATATAATTATTTTTCCACAGGCTAACAACTAACCAGATTTCTAAACAAAGGAGAAACATTAACTCTTGACCCAACCAGGTAGGCCGTAGGTTTGTTCATCCTCCGCTCTATTGTTTGCTTTATTGTATTGCCTGTATTTCATTGTTGTGTCTGTGACTGCTGTTGTTCTGTCTTCCCCCGCTGCCAGTTTGTGGTCTGTGCCCGTTTTCCTCCCTCTTTTCCCCTCGCTGTCCCCGTGTCTCTGCCTGGTTTTTCCTTCTGTACCCCTCTCAGCCCCCGTGTCTCTGCCTGGTTTTTCCTTCTGTACCCCTCGCTGCCCCCGTGTCTCTGCCTGATTTTTCCTTCTGTACCCCTCGCTGCCCCCGTGTCTCTGCCCGGTTTTTCCTTCTGTACCCCTCGCTGCCCCCGTGTCTCTGCCCGGTTTTTCCCTCTGTACCCCTCGCTGCCCCCGTGTCTCTGGCCGGTTTTTCCTTCTGTACCCCTCGCTGCCCCCGTGCTTCTCCGCCTGTTTTTGCCTTATGTTTCTCAGCTCCCCCTGTATTTCTGTGCCCCCTTGCCTTCTGTGACACTAATTTTTCCTGTTTTTCTCTGCCCTTTTTGCCTTCTGTGACACTCATTTTTCCTGTGTTTCTCTGCCCTTTTTGCCTTCTCTGCCACTCATTTTTCCTGTTTTCTCTGCACTTTTTGCCTTCAGTGACACTAGTTTTTCCTGTGTTTCTCTGCCCTTTTTGCCTTCTGTGCAACTCGTTTTTCCTGTATTTCTGTGCCCTCTTGCCTTCTGTGACACTCGTTTTTCCTGTATTTCTCTGCCCTTTTTGCCTTCTGTGGCACTCGTTTTTCCTGTATTTCTGTGCCCTCTTGCCCTCTGTGGCACTCGTTTACCCTAGTTTTTTGTGCCCTTTTGCCTTCTGTTCCCTTTATTGTCCCTCACCACCCCCGCCGCTGTGTCCCCTGCGGCCCGCCCCACTGACTGCCCACTGCCCATTCGCTGCCCCCGCCTCCCGTCTCCCAGCTGCTTCTCCCTCCCACCTCCCCATATATGCCGGCCGCTGTGTGGCCGCGCCGCTGGCGCGCCGAAGGTGCGCCTAAGGCAAGCCCGTCTGTGCCCGTCCGCGCCTGGACCGCGCCCAGTGCCAGAACCCCTGGCCCCCACACCCACCACAATGACCACCACCACTACGACACCAGCACTCTGCACGCTCTCAACTCCGGACGGACCCACACCTGCTTCAAGGCCACCCCAAAATGCACACACGGCCCCTTCACCTGCGGGAACTGCAGCTACACCAGCCTCAGACCCCAACCACCTCCGATGGCTACTACTTAACACCCGCTCCGCACGCAAACACACCGTCGAGCTCTGGAACCTGCTCAACACAACATCCACAAGAACAACATCAGGGTCTCGACTAGCACCGACGAAGCGCTCAGCACCGCTGAACACATGCACTTCCAGATCCACACAGACCCTAACTCCACCCTCGGAGGCACCCTCGTCTACCGACCACCTGGACCCCGTCCCCAGTTCAGCGACTCCATCACCGACTTCATCAGTACGCATGCCCTGACCACCACCGACTACATCCTCCGCGGAGACCTGAACCTTCACCTTGAGAACAACGACAACAACTCCACAACCCTGATCGATAACCTTGCCAACCTCGGACTGAAGCATCTCATCACAACACCCACCCACTCCGTTGGCAACACGCTCGACCCCGTCTTCTCCTCAAGCCCGCACGTCTCCGTCAGCCACACCACCGTATCCCTCTGGACCGACCACCGCTGCATCCACTTCGCCTTCCAGAAACCCACCCCACACCACCGCACCCAACAGATCCCCCGCCGCTGCTGGAGCAAAATCACTGAAGACCAACTACATGCAAACCTCGCTCTCAGCCCACCCACCGAACCCTCCAGCGCAGACGACGCTGCCCACAGCCTCAGACGCTGGATCGAGGACTGCGCCAACACTCTCGCCCCACTGAAGAAACGCCCCACAGAGACACCAGCAAGAGGGCCAGCTGATTCACCTCAGAACTCCTTGCCTCCAAGCAAGCCTACTGGAAACTAGAGAAGGAATGGCACAGTGAACAATCTCCGGACAGCCATGCAGCACACAAGGACGTCATCCGCAACCACCACCACCTCATCAGGGCAGCCAAGAGGACCTCCTTCAAAGACCGCCTCGACAACAATGCACACAATAGCAAGGAGCTCTTCAACATCGTGAAGGATATCTCCAACCCCAGCTCCAACACCAATGACATCCCGCCATCGCAAGCCCTGTGAGACTCCCTCGCCACCTTCTTCCACCGCAAGATAGCAGACATCTACGACAGCTTCAACACCCAGACAGCCCCAACAGACAGCAACACAACAGACCCTCTGCACACCATCGACCACGACCCCCTGCTAGCCAGGGCCAGCGTGAGCGTCGATGACACCATCAAGACCATGAGCACAATCCACTCCGGCTCTCCGTCAGATCCATTCCAGCACCACATCTTCAACAAAGCAAGCAGCTCCATCGCACCCCACCTGTGCAACATCATCAACCTCTCCCTCAAGACCGCGACCTTCCCAGAGAGCTGGAAACACGTCGAGATGAACGCCCTACTCCAAAAACCTAAGGCAGACCCAAGAGACCTCAAGAACTTCTGGCTCATCTCTCTGCTCCCCTTCCCAGCCAAGGTCATAGAGAAAATCGTCAACAGACAGCTAACCCGATATCTTGAAGAAAACAGAATCCTGGACTCTTCCCAGTCAGGGTTCCGCAGCACCCACAGCCCCGAGACTGCCCTCATCGCCGCCACCATCGACATCAGGACCCTGCTGGACAACGGTGAGACTGCAGCACTCATCCTCCTGGACCTCTCCGCCGCCTTTGACACCGTCTGCCACCGCACACTACTCGCATGACTTCACACCGCAGTTATCCGAGACAAGGCTCTGGAATGGACCACCTCCTTCCTCTCCGGCAGAACCCAGAGCGTCCGGCTCCTCCCATTCTGTTCCAAAGCCTCTGAGATCATCTGCGGTGTACCCCAGGGATCCTCCCTCAGCCCGACACTGTTCAATATTTACATGGCCCCGCTCGCACACGTCGCCCGACAGCACGACCTCAACATAATCTCCTATGCAGACGACACTCAACTAATCCTCTCCCTCACCAAGGACCCCATCACCGCCAAAGCCAAACTCCATGAAGGAATGAAGGCCGTCGTCGACTGGATGAGGATCAGCTGCCTGAAGCTGAACTGGACAAGACGGAGGTTTTCATCCGCGGCTCCAAACCCTCAGCCTGGGACGACTCCTGGTGGCCGACAGCACTGGGAGCAGCCCCGACACCCACTGACCATGCATGCAACCTGGGAATCATCCTCGACTCAACGCTCTCAATGATCAAGCAAGTCAACGCAGTCTCCTTCTCCTGCTTCAACACCCTCCGCATGCTCCGCAAGATCAACAGATGGATCCCAACAGATACAAGAAAGACAGTCGCCCAGGCCTTCATCAGCAGCAGACTTGACTACGGAAACGCCCTCTACGCGGGAGCCCCAACCAAGCTCATCAAACGACTACAACTCAACCAAAATGCCTCGGTGCGACTGATCCTCGACGTACCACAACATGGCCACATCATCCCCCGCTTGAGAAACCTGCACTGGCTCCCCGTCAACAAGAGGATATCCTTCAAGCTCCTCATCCACGCACACAAAGCACTCCACAAGACTGGCCCAGCCTACCTCAACAGACGGCTCTCCTTTTACATCCCCAACCGCCAGCTATGCTCCGCTGACCTCTCACTCGCCACCGTCCTGCGCATCCGAAGAACAACCACCGGTGGGAGATCCTTCTCCCACCTCGCCGCCAAGACATGGAACACCCTCCCACTGAGCCTACGACAGACCCAAGACCTGCTGACCTTCAGGAGGATACTCAAGACCTGAATGTTCGATCAGTAGTGGCCCCCCCAGCGCCTTGAGACCCTCGCGGGTATGTAGTGCGCTTTACAAATGATAGATTAATCCATTTTTCTCCAAACAGGAAATAACCTAAACAGCAAATGATTAAATAATTAAATTGTTTTCATTTCTCACCAGAAATACAAAAAATATGCTCTCTCAATTGAAAAGCCGAATATCACGACAGGAAAATAGAACAACAAATAGTGACCCTAAAGAACCCTCCTATTCTAGAGGTAAATAAATAAATAACTAACATATAACATTGTGATGATTTAAAATATTTCACAGATAGAAAAAAAAAAAACAGTTTTCTTCTCCTTTCAATAGATAATAAACAGACTAAGTTACTTTCCCCCAAAAATTTGATTGATTAATAATTAACATTTAATAATATGATTTTACAAAGACAAGCAATAGAAAAAATGCACCACAAATGCATGAGGAAAACCACATTTTAAAATGAAAATAATACTTATCATTTTTCAACAAAACACACAAAAATGGAGAACATAAATAAGATAGAATATATACTCTCCAAAGGAGGGAAAAGATGACTACAATATTCAGTCTGTATATTTACCGTAAAAAGAGAACTACTGATCCCATGAATCACTGGAGGTGCATAGAGTACATCTCAACCCAATTCAAAGGCAAAGGGCCTCATTACGATGCCCGTCGGACGAGCGTTTGAACGGCATAGTGTCGGAAACAGACTGACCCACAAGGAGTCGGTGGTCTCCCTTCCCAAATTAGGAAGGGACCACCTTCACGGCGGTCGGAAAGTATATGTTTCCTGTTTCGGCTTGTGCTGCAGGCTACAGCACAACCCGCAATAGGAAACAAACTTTTTAAACATTTATTTATTTATTTTATTTTAAGGTTTTGTAAAGCGCGTAGTAACCCTAGAGAATCCCAGCGCTAGAACCTGAACTCAAGGGGGGTCAGCAGTGGCGGGATTAAGGGTCAGGGAAGAGAAGAGTCTTCAGAGCCTTCCTAAAATGAAGGAGATTGGGTTCAATTCTCAGTCTCCGGGGGAGGTTGTTCCAGTGTTTGGCCGTGTGGACCGAAAAACGGCGGCCTCCGGACCTGGCTTTATTAGCTCTGGGGACTGTGATGAAGTTCTCTCCGCTGGAACGGAGGGCCCTTTCCGTTTTGTAGGGGGTGATGAATTCCTTGAGGAGGGGGGGGCCGATGTTATAAAGAGTCTTGTGGGCCAGACAGAGGGCCTTGAAAGCAACCCTTTCTCTGACTGGGAGCCAATGGAGAAGCTTGAGGGCTGGTTTAGCCGATGATCTGGCGGGGGTGTCAGTGAGTAAGCGGGCCGCGGCGTTTTGAATTTTCTGCAGGGTGTTGAGAGTGGCTTCGGGGGCTCCTAGATAGAGTGCGTTGCAGTAGTCAAGCCTTGCCAGAATAAGGCCCTGAATCAAAAGTTTCCTGGCGGTCGCGGGGAGCAGGGGGAAGATCTTTCTGCAGGCCCTGAGAAGTCCGTAGCAGATTCCTGCCGTCTTTTTTGCCTGTGTTCTAAAGCTCAGGTCTTTTTCGAGCCATACACCCAGGCTCTTGACCTCTTCCTTGGGTGCAGGGGGGTCACCCAAGCAGTCGGGCCAGAGGTGGGGCGGCAGGGAGGGCCCTTTATGTCCGAGCAATAAGATCTCGGTCTTGGACCCGTTTAATTTTAAAGCTGAGGAGTTCATCCAGCTGTGGATTTCCGTGAGACAGCTGTGAAGGTAGGAGGGAGATTGGTGCGGGTGTGAGAGGGTTACCACCAGTTGGGTATCGTCGGCGTAGTTGATGATTGATACGCCGAACGGAATGACCAGTTTCTCCAGCGGGGACATATACACGTTGAACAACGTAGGGCTAAGAGATGAGCCCTGCAGTACTCCACAGCGGAGGGGGATTGCGGGTGAGTGGCTGCCGTTCTCCCAGACTTGAAAGGAGCGGTCATCTAGGAAAGATTTTACCCACTTCAGGGCCGTTCCTCTTACTCCGATTTCTCCCAGTCGTTGGATTAGGGTGTGATGGTTCACAGTGTCGAAGGCCGCACTGAGATCCAGGAGGATCACTGCCACTGACCCTCCTGTGTCCAAGATACTTCTGGCCTTCTCCACAGCCGACAGGAGGGCGATGTCGGTGCCCTGACCTGGACGGAACCCTGTCTGGGAAGCCCCGAGTAAGTTGTTGGTCTCCAGGAATAGTGAAAGTTGTTTGTTCACTAGTTTCTCCGTGATCTTACTGTTTCCTGGGAGAAGGGAGATAGGTCTATAGTTGGAAAGGTCCTGGGGGTCTAAAGAAGGTTTCTTTAGTAGGCCTTTGACCACTGCTGCTTTCCAGCTATGGGGAACTAGGCCCTGCGAGAGGGAGGAGTTAATAAGCGACGTGAGGGGGGTGATGATGGTGCTGGATACTTTTTTCAGGAAGCGGAGAGGGGCGGGGTCGCGGGGGGACCCACTTTTGATTGAAGCCAGTGTAGCGGCTACCTCTTCCGTAGACACTGGGCCGAAGGTGTCCAGGGAGGGAGAGGGGCCGTCAGGTGAGTAGGGGTGGATGATAGGATGGTTGGCAGGATCCCTGACCATGTGGCTGGTTACGAAAGGGGGAAGGGACGAGAGGATTTTTTGTATTTTCTCATCAAAGAAGGTGGAGAGTTTAATGCATTTGCTTTCCGCTGCTTTGGGGTCCAATGGTTTAACAGGGGGGTCTGGGGCGTGAAGGAGTTCTTTAAGAATGGCGAAGGTTTCGTGGGCCGAACAGGAGGCGTTTTTAATTCTGTCTTCGTAGAAGGCGCTTTTGGTATTGCGTAGCTCCATTTTATAAGATTTTATAGAGGCCCGAAATATGTTTTTCTTATCTGCCGTTTTATCCTTCCTCCAAAGGCGTTCGTTCCTCTTGCATTCCTTTCGTAATAGGTTAAGTTCGGGAGTATACCATGCAGACGGATTGACTCTCTTGGTACGTTTAAGGGTGCTAGATTCCGGGAGAATGTCATCCAGAGATTGGGTAACCCAGGTATTGAATTTGTCGTTAGCGGCGGTGGTGTCTTGGGAGGGAAGGGGGGTGTTTTCATTTAATTTGGCTGCCCATTCGTCCGGGACCAGTTTATGCCAGCGTCTAGTAAGGGTTCCGATTTTGGGGGGTTGAGGGGTAGGAATTTTGATAGGCCATTCAAAGGGAACCAGGAAGTGGTCCGTCCACGGGAGGGGGACGTGAGCGCGGGTGGTCAGATTTTGGATGTTAGTAAATATGGGGTCGAGTAGCTGCCCTCTGTCATGAGTGGCCTGTGGGTTTTTTAGGCCGAGGCCAGTGGAGGAGATATCCTGTAAAAGTTCTGTCGCCTGCTTGTCGGCCAGGTCTAGAAAGTGGATATTGAGGTCCCCCAATAGGAGATAATTGGAGGAAGTCATACACTTAGTGGTGATCAGGTCGATGAGTTTGCTGGGAAATTCGGCGAGTTGGCCGGGGGGGGCGGTATACAAGCAATCCCGACAGCGATGATACTGGGGAGATTTGGATGGTGAAGTGGCAGCTTTCACATCCATTGATATTGCCATCCGAGGTTCTGCAGGTGAAGACGTCCTTGTATATTATGGCTAGTCCACCTCCTCTACCCTCTGTAAGAAACAGGATATCCGTGGCGTGGTTTAGGATCAGGAGGTTGATTTCATGCGCGTGTTTCACGAGCGACCTGCAGTTAAGTAGGCCTAGTTGGAGTCCGCCGGGTACCGGGTCAGGGCCATGGGGGTTGCAGAGGCTGCAGCTGGTGAAGGGGTTGTCGCCCGTATGGGTATAGGTGCAGGATGGGTGTTTAGGGCCAGAAGCTTATCCCGGGAGTAAGTCGGGCATTTCTTGGCAGAAATGGGCAGAGTGACTGGGCCTGGGTCCGGCTGGGCCCGGACGGGCCCAGACGGGCTTGCCTTTGGCGCGCCTTCGGCGCGCTGACGGCGCGCCCGCTGCGCCCGTCCGCTGCGCTGCCTGAGCTGACACATAATTTATGGAAGGAGATCAGGTTTTGGAGGGGTGGGCGTGGCCACGAGAGGTGGGCGTGTCCGTGGCTCCTCGCGGCCGGTGATGGCGGCGTGCGAGTGAATTCCTGTCCCTGACAGCGTTCAAATCGGCTGTCTTGGGGGGTCTCAGGTCAGTGCTGGGGATATGTGCAAAACGGTTTAAAATACAAGATTATCACAGTTTTTAGAAACAAATGTCCGATTTTAAGCTAAGCGTCACTCCCGGCTTCCGCCTCAGGAGAATCAGGTGCGGTGTGTGGTGCTTGCCACACGATGCATGGATGTTTCGGGTGGCACTGTAGGTACCCCCCCAAGGCTCCATAGCAGAGGTCCACGGGTGACAGGGGCCATGCTGGGGCTCCAAAAGACCATTTCCACCAGCCTTTTCATGGTGGAAGAACCAACATGAAAAGGCTGTGGGAAAGGTGAATTGTAATCCCATTTTGGGGATTACAATCCACCCACTGATCCACAGGCATCGGTCAGACACCCTGTATCATAATACGGAAGTAGGACCAATGCCTCAGATGTTGGATGGCCGATGCCTGATGAGCTGTCAGATGATCTTCAGCCCGACATCATAATGAGGCCAAAAGTTGTTACTTTTGATGATTTTGTTGAAAGGACACCAAGCATAGCCATCTTTGCAGCATAGTTGAAAGCAAAAGAAAATGTACAGCACATTAAGCCTTGCAGATCATTATTAAGTGAGATAATCTAAGATATTATATTCACATGTATGTGCCACCAGTATGCCCACAATACAAAAATGAAGAAGAAATAAACAGGAAAGTAATGATGAATAACCCCCTAAAACATTAAGGGGCTTATTTACAAACCCCTTACGCCTAACTTTACTACTACTAAATGCCTTTTGTGAATACCGAAAGTTGTGAAAGTTAGGATTTTATCTCAGATTACTTTTGTGAATCGGGCCCAAAGTGTTTAAATATATACTTGTGTGTGTTTATATAGATATTGAATTATTTATGAAAAATTAAAAATGTATTTGTGATTTATTAATGTTTTTAAAATATAGTTCAACTAAGAGATATTTTCTTAATTTTTTGATAACCATCTTTTATTGATTCTGCATACACTGACAACCAAATACAACCAAGATCACAGTAGACCCTTTCACAATACAGTACAGTTCAAAGTGTAATTGAGTCCTAGACAATCCATGCAGGCCGTGATAGTCCCATCATTTGCCACAAGTCCTCCTTTGTTTACGGGGAGAACCCTGGGCTTCATAGATAGTCTCTTCTTGTTGAGCACACAAATCCACCCCCCTTTGCCATTCCGCCCTAGAGAATGGTTTAGGAGACCTCCATTTGCGGGCAATATTCCCACTTGGCAACCACTGTTGAAACCCTAACAAACATATGCTATATTTATTGCCGTCCCACGTCCTCCAGCAGCTCAGCAAAGCAATTCTGGTGGTAACGTTCAAGGGTCGGTCCAAGACTGATGAAAGCTTCCTCACTATCTGTAGGAAAGTGCCCACACTTTTTTTTCTGCAATGCTGATGGTTATGCCTCTGACAGTACACTTGAGCCTGCTGTTCAGGTCCCAGTGCGAGTGATCTCTCCCTAAAACATGATGTAGCAAATTGGTACACCACCCTTATAAGTCCAGTGTAGAGTTGTACCAAGGGTACCTAGGGCATGGGTGCTAAAGGGGTCATCAGGGCCTGAAGCACTGTTTGTGCCACCCTTAGTGACCCAAGTAAACATACATCATTAGTCCTACCATTGCAGACTGCAGGAATAGCGCAAACTGCTCCAACTCAACTTTGCCCTAACCATTTGTGGCCTTTATTATATGTCATTCATCCCTAAAGTAGCCCTCCTAAGCCCGGGAGGCAGGGTCCAGTATATTAAAGGTGTGGACATATAAATGCAAGTTTATTTGTCCCTATAGCAGCCCCTTCCATTAAGGACAATCATAAGTGTTCAGCGGCCTATAGGATAACATAGGCTGCACTCTGGCACATTTGTGGTTGCCAGCTCCTTTATGCTTCTCTTTGGTATCAAACATGTGCCTGCCTCCTCATCCCTGGCTTGATTCCAGTGTCAAGGTTGATATGGCATACACCCAGGTTGCTACCTTAGGGGTTGGCCACCTGGTTGCTGTACCCTTTCCCGTACTCTGGCTGGCAGCCCGCTTGCTGCCACCAAGACATGAATCCGGCCTCCTGTCAGGCAATGTGAACACTCCGTGGAGTCAGAAAGAAAGACCTGGTCAGGAAGGAGGGAACACCTCCTTCCTGAACAAGATGGCTAGTGACATGAAATGTCAAGACGTGGAAAAAGCATTCGCCACCTCTGATATGAATGCAGGCTGACTCTCAAAGGAGGAAGCCATCGTTACCCGGAAAATTAGATAGTCAGAGGGTGTAAATCCCAAAAGGCTAGTCACACCCCACGGGTGGGCACTCCGGTCTGTACAGCCAAGGAAGGTTTCTGTCATTTTTAGAAGTGACAGAATAGAGCATTCTGAGTACTAAAGGTAACACACATCCCTGGATGTGATCACCTCAGGGGACGATTAGCTACTGGGACAAGTTGCCAGTTGGCCATTGCTACCCACAGCCCTAATGCCCCTAAAGCTAGGATTTAAGGGACACCTCTGACACCAGAACCTCATATCTATGAAGACTGCAACAAAGAAGAGACCCTTAACAGTGACAACATGAGCTGCACAAACTAAAGGTAAGATAATCTGCACCGTTGGCAAAATTGCTGGAACAGCTCTCCTTAACAGAGAGACCACTATGAAAGCCCAAGGCAACTCCATACTCCCTTGGACTAGTGGCACTAGTCCCCTACACTCTGCATGTAAAAATAACGTCCCAGAACCAAAGTATCATTGACCATCGGGCCCTGCTAAGGATCGGCCAAAAGTAGATGGTCCACTGTATTGTGGGAAATGTAGCCCTGCCCTCTAGTGTCATCTGTCCCATGCAGGCCATTGTCATTTTCCCTATGTTAACATGACTACGTTGAAGACTGCCCTCTGCTTTGTGCATGTTACTACACAAACTTATTTTGCTTTGATCCACACTGTACTTTCACACAGACCCAGCTTACGTTTTTGTCTACTGTTCTTTCATGAGATTTAGTCAAAACAATGCCCTTTGTTATTGTATTCTGGTCAGGCCTTAGCACGTAGACAAAGCATGCAAATGCAGCTGTTGTTGGGGAACTCATACTTTTGTCATATAGGTATGCACAGATAGGTAACAACACACACTTGGAGAGGGATCTTTCCAGGGAAGAGATCATGACAGCACCTGAGATTTAGAACTTTCATCTGTGTATGCGTAGGTACAGGGTCTGCTGCCAATACCCAGAGGTCTTCTGTAGAAGATGAGGGGGGGGGGTAGGCTACACTGTCTTTTATAATAACAGCTCCTTTTATCACTTATTAATTACTTACTATGCTGACCGTATTTGTGTTAGGCATTTTCTTACTTATTGTGGCTGTATACTGCATACTAGAACATGATAGTTAAAATAAACATTTTAAACTTTTCTCGTGTCTCTGTCAAATCTTATTGTGGACTAGTTCGAGTGTGAGAGTGAAAGGGTGTGTCCTGGAACTGTGATTCCTGAGAGGGTCTAGTGTGTTTTGTTCTTGGGTGTCTAATCTCCTTGTTCTTCTGAGGGATGGTAAGTGAGACACTATAGTTAGTCGGTCCTCGGCTTATGGGTACTCAGGTGGTAGGATGACTCAGTCCCTGCCTACTAAGGGTCTATGATCCAAAGCATAGTTCTGTGACTCTGCACAATCCCTGCAACACCAGCAAGTTTCATGCAGCTACCATTTTCCTCCAGACCTCTGGACATCAAACTACAACATTGCTGGCCTTCATTCTTCCAAGGCTTGTTGGTGACCCCCTTGGCTCAGCAGTGCATCAGAAGGGAACCCTGCAACACATTCAGCTGACCACAGCTATTCCCCCAGGACCAAACAGGCAGTAAATTCAGGTCCCCTGAGGCTCTCGTTGCGGCACCAAGGACAGCCAGGACAACTCTGCACCCAGGCCTTTCAGGCCAGGTAAAATCAAATTGACTGCTGTGGTTTGGTCTTGGGACCCGCAGAACCTTACCTCTCCGTGGGTTCCACGTAACTCGACCTACATGTGACTGATTGTCACTGGCAACTTTTCTCCCACTGACCGCAATGGTATAGTTTCATCATTGAATTGCATTGTTTTATGATTTGTTCTCAAATCCATAACTCTGTTTATATGCACCCAATATTGTCTGTTTTGGTTTATAAATTTATATAAAATTCTGCTTTATTTTTCCAATTAATGATGGATTTCCTTTGAGTCGTATCAATTACTTATCTTCCATGTTGGTACTCTGAAATGCGCATCACATGTTCTTCTATTGAAACCTGACTGCTCTTTTACACACTATCAGGTCTGAGCTAAGCATTAATTGTTGTGAATCAAATGACCATCTTTGGGGTATTGTGCTAGTGCTGCATGGTGAGGCCTAACGTGTATCACCACATAATAATCCACCTTCGTGCACTATCCCATCCCAATAAGACACCAGACCTGGGCAGGACCAGACCACACTAAGAAAATGTGCATCTGTCCAAGAGCACCAAAGCAGTTGTTCTGAGGATCTTACCAGTTCAGTGAAGCTGTAAGCAGGGTCATATAAGTAATGTGTAGGTTATTAACTTGAACAAGGCTAAGGCGCGTGAAGATAGCCAATTCCCAGGGGCCATTCTAGCCACGTGCCACTTGATATCATCAAGCTCTCCCACCTCCTACTTGGCCTAGAGAAATGGTTCAGGGTATTAACAACTAGGGAAAGCTATATCAGTGAGGTGGCACCCCTTTGTAGTTTTCCCATCAACAATTTAGTCAAAGAGGACTGAATCCCTGGACCTGGATGCTTGGGGGAATATTTGCAAATAGTTCATGGTGTATCTGCAGGTACTTATGGAACTGCGTGTGAGAAAGTTTGTACTGTTCTTACAGGTCCCCAGATGTCAGTATTTGAGTATTCACCCACTTGTCTCCAAGGTAAGTAATGCTTGTCCTATCCCACTTCACAAAGCCTTCCAGCCCTGCCATGATGTGCAACCATGTCCCTAGCCAGACAGGGGTCATCTCTGTAAGACTATGAACCCAGTCCATAAAGACTCCAGAAGAAAGCGATGAATCGATGCCCCATAGAGCGGGCCCAGGAGCCCATCAAGGCCATGAAAAATCATTGCCACATGGTAGGTAGGGTCATCCCACCACCATGAAAGCCATCATTAATCACCACTAACTGTGAGGCTAGGTAGTAACAATACAAATCATCCATTCCCATGTCACCATCATAGGGGGATTATAAATTCCTAACCAAAGCTACATGAAGGCAACAATCTGCTCAAAGGAAAGTACAGACCATAGAAGTGAGAGAGTGGAACCACCACCTGGGAATTGGAGATGCAAAGTTCGAAACAACATAAAGAAAGGATGGCAAAATCATACTTTTTAAACGAGCCACCCTCCCCAAGACTTAAAGCCGGAGACGCCTTCACTTCTGCAGGTTCATCCTCATTCATGCCACCACGGGGGTCAAATTAAGGCTCCACGCCAGATCCAGTACGAGATATAAATGGGAAGGTATTTAAATGACAAGTGGTGCAAAAGAATCACAGAGCACCAGGCACCGAAACTCAAATGCTGTGAAATAGGGACAAATGGGGGTTTGGATTCGTCCACCTGGAGATAGGAGGCCTCCTCATATATTGCAAGAATTTCCAAACATTGTAGGCCTGAGGTCTGCGGGCTCCCTATGAAGAGCAAAACATCATCCACAAATAGCGCAACGTGCTCCTCAGGGCTGTTGTCCCATATCCTATACAGAAGTGTCACATTGAATCAGGAGTGCCAGGGGTTCTATGGCCAAAAGCAAATTAAAGGGGGGAGGGGGGCAGTCCTGCCAAGTACCTCTACAGATAGGGAAAGGAGAGGAGTGAATTTCATTGACCTGAACATGAGCGGTCTGGAGGGCATATAGGAGGCCAACAAGGGTATAAACGTTTATCCAAAACCCAAGCTTCTCTAACACAGCATTCAAGGGAGACCAATCAGCTTTGTCAAAGACTTTCTAAAACCCCAATAGGAATATGGCAGAGGGGCATCAAAGATGGTGTGCCTGGGAGAGGACCACCTTGACCCTTCATATGCAATGTCAAGTACTGCAGATCGGCATATAGCCACACTGATTTGGATTGAGAAAATAGGGCAGGCCATGGTACACACGATTAACCAACATCTTGGAAAACACTTAAATCTCTGAATTAATAAGAGAAATCTGTATATATTTGAGGAACAGTTCTCCAATGATTGTCCTTTTATGCGGATCCCCACAATCATGACCTATTCCAACTCCTAGGCGGAGGCCTCCAACTCCACCACTTGGCTGTATATCGCCAACAGGTGGAAAAGTAAGAGACTCCAGATTTCCAAAAGTATTCGGAAGGGGACCCGTTGGGTCCGAAGTCTTGGCTGGTGCCTCCTTATTTCTTAGACTGTAAGCGGCTGCACAAGCTCAGTGGTCAATGACAGTGATGAATACAGGCCCCAGCTAGGCCCGCAGAATACAAGGGTTCGCTCTCCTGTAACAAAAGTTAGAAGGAAGTTGGCACGGAAACTGCAAATACAAAGACAGAGTTTATTAACCCTTAAGGGTGGTCCTACAACCCATACAACACTCTTCAGTATTGCATGGAGTAGCACAAAGAACTTGCGTACGCGGTCCCCTTTTATACACAACAGAGGGGCTCATAAGTGGGTGGATACAACATGAGGCAAAGTTCTTTACCTTTTATGGACATTTTCGAAACAGAATCAATATGTGGGCGGAGGCGACAATGTCCTGAGCACACGAAAACATGGTCAAGCAAGGACTAACTGATAACAGATGTGGTCAAGTCTGGGCATGCGCCAGACGAACAAAGGAGCTATTTATAGACTGTTACTAGGCAGATTACAAGAGCAACTAACAAGAAGGAAGGACTCTTCTCGTGCAGAGCACGTGGAGGCATGACATTACAAGATGGAGTCCAGACATTAGTCAACATAAGACAAGAAACATGTTTTAATTAGAGAGAATTCATGTCTTTAGTGAATGCTTAATCATATCGCCGTTTTAGTTTTCAACAACAGGGGAAGAAAGGGGAGCAGAATTTACCCCAACACATGGTGTCCAACTTCATGGGGGAACCTAGACCGACAGACATACAATGTACGATTAAATTCTGGAAAGACTTGCACAATGTCAAGGATCCACTCATATAAGCACCATCCCTGGCATTCCTGATCTGGGTTACCACCCTGGAGGCGACCTCCCTGATGGCCAACCAAAAAATACGTTTCCCAATTTGTCCCTATGCTCATGGACCCTCTGGGTTGAGACCACTGGGCTTCCTCTAGCAAGATTTGCCACAGGCGAAATCGCCCCTATGTCAGCTGACGGTCAAGCGTGGTGGAGGCCGTTGTTGCATCAGCCATTCCAGATGTAGGACCTGGGTCTCCAGGGTTGGAATGTGATCTAGCTTCTGTTTTTTCATACTCCTATTGTGGACCTTAACCATGCCTCAAAGCACAGGCTTGCTGGACACCCAAAAGATACCAGCCGACTTCACAGTGCCCCTATTGATCGCAAAATAGGGTTGTATCTCGGACTTGTGAAAATCAGAACAAATTTGATAAGGGAGGTACCAAGCATTGATACGCCACATAGGATGTGGGGCAGTGACTGGACAACCCAATGTGAAACTTAAGGGGAGCATGGTCCGAAATCCCTCAGGGAAGAAACACAGGGGCAGATTTACAAGAAACTAATGCAGCGCGGTGCTACAAGTCATTTTGCTGCGCCGTGCTGCATTTGTTTCGAGGCACAGGGATGCAACATATTTACAACAATATGTTGCATCTCTGTGCTTCCTCCTGTGCTGGCGCACAGATTGCTGCCATGCGCCGGCGCGACACCCTTGCACGATGGTGCAAGGATGCCAGCGTTGTGGGAGATTGTTTTTGTATAGGAAGGGTTACCTTCCTACACAAAAACAATCATTTGAGGTGATTTCCTCTTCCAATGTGTGCTGTAGAATGCAGCGCGGATTGAAAGAAGAAGACATGAAGAGAAATGAATACATTTCTCCTCGTTGCACCTCGCTATGCAATCCCTAGGGTGGCGAAGCATTCTGACGCATTTCCAGATTTACGATTCCTAGCAAATCTGGAAATGCATCAGTGGAGATGGGTATTACATGGGTGCTGCATGGGAACACCCAAAGAAACATCCATGTCACACCCCTAACATGCAAAGTGTTGCGTGAAAAGGGGCGATATTTGTAAGCACAAGTAAAGTCACGCAGGGTGGCTTTACCTGTGTTTGTAAATATCACTCAGCAGGTTGCGCTGCCGGTGCGTCAAGCAACATGACACACTGGTGGTGCAGGGGGCTTGTAAATCTGCCCCACAATACATGAGACTAGTCGGACATCCACAGTTGGGAGCCAAAGCAGACCAATATGCTACATTCTTTTTTGGACAGCCAAACTGTGAGTATAAGCATTGACTGGGGATACCATATTCTCCACGCATCACACAGCCCCATGGAATAAATCCAGCTCAATAGGCGATGGGAGTGTGTCTGGTGGCTCTGCCACAGCGTGCAAAAGGCATTCATCTCTGGTTTAGGGACCACATTGAAATCCCCTCGCACCACAGTGACGTCCTGCAGAAGACCAAACAGGAGGCACCCAAGAGAGTACAGCATTACAGGTAGCGGGTTTTGCAGGACATAAACCAAAAAATACTGAAGTGCCTACCCTCCAGCTATACCAGCTGGACCTCTCACCAATGCACCTCCATTAAGGGTCAACATGGGTGGCAGTCACCATCAACAGAAAGGCATTATGCAATAAAATAGCTACTTTCAAGGACACCCGGGTATACCCTGTATGATAGACCGTTGTATCTATAGCGGCAGAGGAAAAGGCAGTGAGCGCCCATACAGGTGCCCATAAAATGCATTTCTTGAAACATCAGAACCACCAGTTGGAATCACCTGACATAGCATAGCACAGTTTACCTGTTAAAGGGATCCAGCAAGCCACTCACATTCCAGGACATTAACTGTTCTGCTTCCACGAGGGGAGAGCACCAGGCAGACTGAAGTCAGGCATTGGGACGTGGGTAGACTGATCCGAACACTACTTGAGTGGCATGGGCAGTGACGGCTCAGAAGGAGTGCATTATGGAATAGTTAAGAGTATCAGTGAGCTGCATAGTCAAACAACCTCGAACAAACTTAACAACTCAATCCCCCAACATCTCTCTCCATACTTCTACCCTATAAGCATCTGTTGCCTTACCTTTACACATACAGTTATATAAACAAGACCGAGGCTGAAAACCCCAGGTGTAACCTCTCCTGCAGGATCCTAGTACCTGACAGCTGTGCAGGTTTCAAACATGCTAAATAAATGGAATGGGAGCAATAGGAAGAACGATCCCAGTACAACCAAAATTACAAACAAAGCAGCGTTATGTGGCCATTAGGGTCATTGTCAACATTGCTAAGTTAGCATAAGCTTAGCTGCCATGATACTGGTTTTGTGCACGTTATTACATGCTCTTTATTTTGCAAGACTCTGTTTATGCCTTTCACATGAGAACTGTCTGCTTTTCACATTCTCTGCTAAGTTCCTGGAGTTTAGTATGAACACAATGTGCAAGGTCGATAAACAATGCCCCGTGTTATTCTGTTCTGGTCAGTCCCTAGCATCTAAACAAAACATGCTAAACACAGCTGCACTGCTGGAGACTCGTGCTTTGATATTACGGGGACACATGTTGTTTTAACACACACTTGGAGAGAGCCCTTTCCATGGAGAAGAGCCATCCTGTTCCTTTGATGTAAACCTTCCACCTAGGCTTTGAGGTATGGGGTCTGCTGACAAAGCCCAGAGATCATCTTTTATATACTAAAGTTCTTACAGTCAAGGGGAGGGTGGTTAGGCCTTATAGTCCTTTTTCCACTGTCTGCATATAATGATACCCCCCTTCATATTCTATGGAATTGTAGCAATGCTAATTGTTCTGAGTTTATGCATTTTGCTGATGGTAGGGGCTTGTATACTGCATTATAGAGCACAATAGTTAAAATAAATATTTTAAACTATAACAATTTCTGAGAGAGTCGGGAGTGTTGTGTTCTGGGTTGTCTAATCATCTGTAGATTTGTGATTTTGGAAGAGAAGGAATGAGACACTATAGCTAGTTGGTTTGGGAATTTTTGGGTACTAAGGTGGTAGGTTGGCATACCCCTATATACCAAGGTCCTGTTTTCCTGTGCATAGTTCTGTGTAGGTGCAGTATACCCGCAACATGGTGCCCAATGTTTGGTCTGATTCTTATCAACGAGACTCTTGAGTAGTGCTTGGGCTTGTCCATGAACCTCTCAATTCTGTTTCTGGAGACAATTGTTATGGTGTAGCCTCCTATATGAATATATAATATACGTTTTTTAAGCTTGAATATTAAAAGGTCTTTTATTTTGTGTTAGCCCTTGTTGCGCAGCCACGCATGGGTTGTTATTCTCTCTTATTCATTATGGCGGTTGCCATAACAGCTCATAACCGTGCACTGCTCAGGGCTTATTTAAATCAAATCAGAGTACCTGACACAGATGTTGAGCTTATCTTTGCTGTAGAGGCAGATCCAGCATTCCACTTTGAGGTATTTTATTCTTGGGTCACCTTTCCGGCAGTCAATGGAACAGACATTTTGTTTCATGAGATTACTGCCACCGCGACTCCATGGGAATATAGACCATATAGAAATTGTGAGGTTTCGCTCACAGCTTGGCAACAACAAATATGGTTTAATGGCGCCCTTCCTCACCCAATAACGTTGGTCCATTTAGGCCCTTTATCGATAGAGGGGGCCACGTGGCCAGTTTTGGCTGGGTATACCCCACACCCATGTTATCTAACAACTGCAACAATTGCAGAGTATTACATACTTTCCTGAAACGTTTGCATAGGGCTGTTACACTGTTCATGTTGTGCAACCAGCTGGACCTGATGGTGTAACCATCAGTCCTCCTATGGGTATATCAGTGATGGGCAAGCGTCCACAGAATAAGGACGAATTCCCTTATTGGCTTGCCGAAATGGTTCTTTACCAGACGTTTGCCTATAGACTTATTTCCCAACGTAGCTGATTGTAACAGTTGGGGTAAGGTGGTTGCAGCGGTATATTTGATATGTTTCAACACCGCCTCCATGACCATACTCCCTTCTGTGATAAGAAGTGTTCAGGATGAGCACGGAGCCAAAGCGGCTCTGAAATTGGGAATGTGACTGGTGGGGGTGTTCGACGTAGTTGTTGATATGATCCTTGCTAATGTTAAGGGTGATGCTGTAAGCATACAAGTGGCTAACCACTTGGAGGCTGTGGCAGATGCAGACAAGCTGCGCAAATTACCAAAGGTTATTGAAAAGGCTTAATAGGATATAGGCAGCAATAGTCTGGGAATTAAGCCTTTTACTCAAACGCAGATGCAATCTCATATGCAACAAAGAGCACAGCTTGATAAAGACTGGTGCCTGTTCTGTCCTAAAAACAACTGGAAAAATAAGAAACAGGGGCAGCAACAGCTTAAGCAAGTTTTGCGTGCTGGTTCACCGACACCAGAGTCTTCAGAGCGTACTTGAGCGAATGCGCAAAAATTAAGACTCCTGATGGTTACAGGTCCCTGATCAGCACTCTCCCCATTCCTTACAAGACACATCGGACTCTCAAATCGGTGGAGGGGAGCTCCAGGATCATGGTAAAGGTCCAATTAATCAACAGGGACAAGATCTACCCCGACAGTTTGATGTTAAAGCCAAACAAGAGGATGTGCCTCGTTTTTGACTCCCGTTTCAGAAGAAAAAAGTTGCCACTTTAACAGCGAAGTATGCCACAGATGTGAGAAAACGACTCCTGGACTGGACATGGGCAGTGACTCTGCTCAACAACGCATTAGAGGTTACCATTGTGCGGGAGGCACTGAGTCCCTGTCAGGAGGCCACAGTAACTGATACATTTTTTACAGTAGAAATTGCAGATACCCGGGTCACCCTACCGGATAGGCAATATGAGATTGTCTTTCAAATTGAATGCAATATACAACGTCCAATCAGAGCAATTTTTGGGGAAAATCTTACCTCCTCATACGACATTTTGTTGGTGGAGGCAGATTGGCCTCCACCTTTAGTGCTAGCCGCATGTACATGAGAGGACGTGATGCTTCTGAGTTTTTTGCATTATGTCCCTGAAGAACATGCAAAGGCTTACTCAGCTGAGTCAGCTTTTGTCCTTGCCCCAGTGGTGTTCTGTAATCAGGTGGGCTGGGATATCGAATCACCGGCACATGAGATACCTTTACAGTCCATGCCTCAGCCACAACGGCAATATCTATTCAGACAGGAGTCTAAGGCTCACGTTTGTGACATTCTAACACAGTTAGATTATCAAGGAGTGATTGAACTATGTACTTCACCGATGAATAATCCTCTCTTTACGGTATCAAAACCTGACGGTTCATATTGCATTGTAATGGATTACCGAAATTTGAATAGTCATTGCCGCACTTTTACAAAACAAAACACACACACAGCTCTGCGCTGGTGAACAAGTTTGATCATAAAAAATACAAAACTACGCCAGACATTTCCAATGGTTTCTACAGTCGTAATCTGGCTCCTGAGAGCCATGACTTGACAGCATTTACCCCAGTCGGAAATCAGAAAAAAATTACGCGTTTGCCTATGGGGTATAAAACAGCCCCGGGGCACTTTCTGAACATGTTGTGTCTTTGTTGCAGGACATAGAACAAGATGTGTTCTCGTACGTTGATGACATTTATCTGACGGACAATGAATTTATGCAGCATTTTGTCCGAGTCGACCGCATCATTTTATCGTTTTCCGACTATGAATACAAGTTCAATTTTGCAAAATCACACATTGCTCATTTGTCTGTGCTCTTTTTGGGCCATGAGCTCAATAATGAAGGTAGGGGATTAGCCCCCCACCTCCTGGAGAAATGTGCACAATTGAAACCTCCCTCTATGCTAAAGAAACTTCAGTCTTTGCTGGGATTTTTGAATTTCGGGAGGACTGACATTCCAGATTATGCCCAGCGTATCAAACCGCTTTATGCATTGATACAACCAACATATTTTTCTGCCAGCTGGCTTCAGGAAAATACCACTATCCTACAATCTTTGCAATCTGACATGCTTGAAACTAACGACTTGAAGCGTGATAACACCACAAACCTGGTGATACGTATAGTGCCAGGGAAGGTGGGTTTCACTTACTTGACATTCAATGAGGGGGATACAGTACCTATTGCATACAGATCACATTTGCACACTGCAGCTGAAATAGTAAATAGATTTTGACAGCGGTCTAAATGGCGATTCTAATAAACGCTCACTGGCGGAAGGTAAACGCATTCTTATGGTCACGTCTTTCCCTCCATTGGAGGCAGTGTCTAAGGCAATGTACCCAACTCTAAGGCACTACATCCTTTTGGATACAATGGGCTACTTCTTTGACATCATCTGATGCCACATTTATCTTTGACCCTGCACTTCAGACACAGGAGTTTTTACAGTATGAACATGTTCATCCTCCACCACTGTCATTGCTTTCTTTAGATGAGTACGAATGTATCACTTATACCAAGGGCTAGGCTCAACCAGCCACCAGCTCCAAGCACGCTTATTTGGTGGCTTGCCCTATTGTGGCTGGTTTGATTGTCAATGGAGAATTTAAGTCTTCCATGGTGCATACTCAGGCACTTGGCAACTGTACAGCACAATTGGCTGTGCTGCATGCTCTTGTTCTTGCCCCTGAATTTGCCAACCCTAATGTGAATACTCTCATTGTATGCGATTTTTATTACTGTGCTCAATCTTTTAATGACAACTTACTCTTTTGGTCTCAGAATGACTATCGAGACTCTAAAGGCAGCACAATTAAGCATAAACACTTTGGGTTTGAGTGGCAGACCTTAAAAAACATCTGGCCCTCACTCGTTATACATATTCTTGGCCATCAGTGTGTGGGAGCACATGCTCTTGGAAATTCTTTGGCTGATGGATCGGCCAAATCTGCAGTAGCCATGTGTTCTGTAGCAGCAGTTGCAAGGTCCATTACTAAAATAGATAATAGTCTGGCAGCTGTAGCTGCTACAAGAGAGGGAACTGCTTATCTTAAGGGTTTTCCTTCCAAATATATCCCGAACAAGTTCCTTTTGCTAAGATTTCATCTGTGGGGGATCGGCAGATTCTCAACATGGACCACAGACTTGCTTTGATCAAAGCCGCAGACAAGGGCATAAAGCGTTACAACAAACAAATGATGGACGGAATGCTGACAATGCAGACATTCTCCCCCAGTCAAGAGATCTGGGTTAAATCCATCGTTCTTTTGCCCACTACACCACCCCAGTTTAGACATGGCCATATTCAAATCAGTCTTGACCATGTGCCTCATGGGAACAGTCCAGCCTGAACTGCCAAGCCATGTCTTCCCTGGACCGGAATCAAGCATCCTAGGACCGGTTTCTGGCTATCAGCCGTCATCAGCCAGGATAGCTTGATTCCAGTGGCGTAGTGAGCACGGGTCCCACGTCTGGGAATACCCATCCCACTTAGGGCGAAAAGTGTTATAACAAACAAATGATGGACGGAATGCTGACAATGCAGACATTCTCCCCCAGTCAAGAGATCTGGGTTAAATCCATCGTTCTTTTGCCCACTACACCACCCCAGTTTAGACATGGCCATATGCAAATCAGTCTTGACCCTGTGCTTCATGGGAACAGTCCAGCCTGAACTGCCAAGCCATGTCTTTCCTGGCTGATGACGGCTGATAGCCAGAAACCGGTCCTAGGATGCTTGATTCCGGTCCAGGGAACATTCAAATTTATCATCAGTGAAACAACACCTCACTCTCTTGTCGAGTGACATCAATTTGGCTGATTTTATCTTAGGACCTAGGATTCCTAGATTTAAGATGTTTATCTATTCATTTTACAATGACGTTTGGATACTTTTGCAGATTGAGGTAGCGATTCGTCAGCGCCAAATTGATCAAGCAAATTTAGAAAGGGTCCTTGCCGTGGTCGACAATAGAATCAATACACTTTCTTCATGCATTTATACATTGGATAATATTGTTGATTCTGTTATTAACATTGTTCAGAAAGATGTATCTGTGCTCTATCATTGTCATATTGCATGGACATTACAGAACCTCAAAATGGCAAAAGTCCCTTGGGATTATTTGAATGCTTCTGCTTTGTTTCTATCATTTAATCTGACTGATAAACAGAGATTTATGTCCATGAAAGATGCCGCATACACTCTGTTGCATATTGAACAATTCGAGCCCTTGCTGTTCTCTGTGGTGGAGGAGGATTTTGCTGTTTGGTTAATTCATGGGGTTATCTCTCTCCCATTTTGAATCATTCATCAAACATTTTCCAATTGGCCATTTAAACCACTGGGTAGTGCATTTCTCTGTGAATTATGGTCCCTACCTTTCACTTACAGATGTCAGCAGAAGGATAGGAAGTTTCTCTAACAGGGGAGGATTGCAATTCTACAGTAGGACATTTCCTGGTTTGCAAACATGTTAAGTTGCATGGTGCTTGTAATGTATCTGCGCCTAATCTTGCTTGTTTTTAGTTTAAAGGAATTTCAGTCCCATCAATAATTCCTGATTTTACCTTGCTCACTAACGGCAGATATCCTATTTTGAACAACCAAGACTCCTGTGGTTTACAGGCAGGAATCTCGTATTTAGTAACCGTTTCACAATGTGTAACTTGCTGTAGCAATGTGCTTTCTCCGCCCCTGCATGAGAAGGTAGATATTTCCATTTGGCCTTCCATTCTGACTTTAAAAACAAATTTAAACAAATTAAGCAGGCTCAAAGCGCTATTGTTCCAACAAGAAGTGGTTCTCACTTCAGCTCGAGAGACCTTCAACTTACAGGTGGCTAGGACATCTAGAGAGAGTCAGTCACTTTTGAACACTAACCTCCCACTTTACTTTGGGGAGTTTATACTTCAAGGGGCAGATTTATGTTTCCTGGCGCATCCCTGCAAATCAGCAGGGATGCGCCAGGAAAGATGCGTCACGCAAGTTTACCCTTGCGCCACCACAGATGCACCGCATTTACAATGCAGCGCATCGTGGTGCAAGGATAAACAGATGCGTGACGCATCTGATGGCGTAAGGGCGGCGCATTGCTGGAGTCGTGTCGCAAGCACGACGCAACTCCAGCAATGTTAAGGGGCTGCCCATACCTAACATGCTGCGTCATGCCTTACGCCTGCTTCAAGCAGGCGCAAGGTTTTGACGCAGCAGGGTCGGAAAAGTGACGGAGTGAAATCTTGTAGATTTCACTGCGTCACTTTTCCGAGGCTTTTTCCGATGGAACGCCCACCCTGCATACATTAAACCTGACGCAGGTTTAATGTGGCGCAGGGCTTTACACCGTGACGCATCTCCATAGATGCGTCACTATGTAAATGGGGCGCAACGTGGCGCAGGGTTTACGCCCCCGCTGAGTCACAAAAGCGACGCAACGGCGGCGTAAAAGTGGCGCAAATCTAACATAAATCTGCCCCCAAATATTTAATGCATGTGACACTAAAGACTTTTCAAATTTTTTTAAAGATGTGGGATCCGGCCTTGGGACTTCTTTTCAGATGATATTTGGAGTAATACTGGCTTTTATTCATTCTATTTTTTCCAGCATCTTCGGAGGATTCTCTTTATTGCTAGTGTTAGCTGGTGGAATCCTGCTTCTTCTATTCCTGCTGCGCAATGGCTGCTCATCTTGTGGTAATGCACAGACCAGGCCTATTCCAACTGTACCGTGATCAAATGCAACAGGTTTTTAGATGCTTGCCATTAGCAACCCTTGGCATGAGTTATGGATTAACTAGTTATGGAGACTGCAAAATTGCCTATCTCAAAACCACCTGGTTTTGCAAGGAGGGTCACCTGGGTATTTGGCCCCGGGCTTGGTGGCCATCTAGGGAAACATATCAAACCCACAAATTTCTAAAAACTAGACACCCTGGGGAGTCCGGTGAGGTATGGGTTGCATGGACACCCTGTTAGATTTGGGGGTCTCTAGTTGGCATAGGTAGGTACCTGTGACAGATAGGGACCCTTGCGTCTAGTCAGTGTAAAGGGGTACACTCCTAAAATAACCCCTGCTCACCCCCTTAGTAGCTTGGCATGAGCAGGCAGGCTTATCTCAGAGGCATTGTGTAAAGCATTTGTGAACACATGCAATAATCAAGTGACAACACTACAGATGGACACCACACAAGTTTTATATAAAAAATAAGTATTCTTTATATAGGTTTAACACAAGACCATAAACGACAAAAATCCACAATTCTGTTACTTTAAAATGGTATAATTCAGCTTAGTTCTCTTAAGATGGTAAATGCGACACTCAGAGTTCAATGTACCTTAAGATGCGCCACGCAGGGCAACGAAAGTGTTGCAACGAAGGTGATGCGTTGAAGATCCGGTGCAAATAAACAAAGATGTCACTTTCTTCTTGATGCAACACGCTTCCCAGTGATGCGGCGGTGCCTGATGCGACGTCAATCCCCTTCTCTGGTGATGAAAGATGTTTCCTCCTGATGCGAGCCGCGACAGGCCTCTGACATGCTTCCCAGTGACGCGTCGATACTCTCCCCTGGCGATGCAATTTGCTTCCACAACGATGCGAGCCGCGACAGGCCCTGCGACACTCTTCCCCGTGATGCAGCGGCATCTGCGGAGACGTCGATCCTCTTCTCCGACGATGAGCCACGACAGGCCCTGCGACATGCTTTTCGGAGATGCGGTGGCGTCTGATGCGACGTCGATCCTCGTCTCCTGCGATGAGCTGCGACGGGCCCCGCGACACGCTACCCAGTGATACGGTTGCGTCTGCAGTGACGTCGATCCTCTTCTCCTGGCGATGTGAGGCGCTTTGGTGAACCTGAGTTGACTCAACGATTCTTCTGCCATGAACTTCCTGGAGATGCGGTGGCGTCTGCGGTGACGTCGACCCTCTTCTCCGGTGATGCTAGGCGCTTCGTGTTGTGAAGCAGCAGCGGCAGTTCGGCGACACCCTTCTTGTTCTTGAGTCACGCTTCCAGTCCCTTGCAACATGCAAGTCCTCAGAAAGTCCAGCACAACTGCAGGCACTTCAAAAGAACTCTTGGGGAGCTGGTGGGTGAAGTCTGTTGCCCCTGAGACTTCAGCAGGAGGCAAGCTCTTTTCCAAGCCCTTGGAGATCCTTCACAAGTTGAATGAAAATGCACACAAAGTCCTTTCTCCTTTCTTTGTCAGTCAGGTAACCACTGCAGGCCAATCCCCCAAGCAGCACTTCAGCTAAGGGATAGTCTCTCCTCAGTTTCTTCTGGTCCCACTCATCAACAAAGGTTTCTTCTTGTTTCCCAAAGTGATCTAAAGTTCTTGGGTTTGGGTCCCAATATTTATACCCAGTTTCTCTTTGTTCTCTGAAGGCAGAGAGGCCATTGCCTAGTCCAAACCAATTCTGGTCAGTCCTGGAGCACTTTGTTGACAAGACTCCTTCTTTCCTTTCAGAGTGCAGGGAAGAGACATCAGACGCACCACAGGAGGTGGAGCCAGCATTGTGGAGGGAAGGTATAGCCCTATTCAGGTCCCTGGTGCAACTCCTCCACCCATCTAGATGCAAATTTCTGTATTTAGCCCTGTGCTGACTTACCCTGTCTCCTGGAATCCCCCCGCCCCTGTCACAGAAACTCCAGACAAGGAATACACAGCCTAGCAGAGGCAGGTTTGGATGGTTAGACAAGAAAATACCTACTTTCTAAAAGTGGTATTTTCAAACACAGAATGTTAAAACCAACTTTACTAAAAGATGTATTTTATCATTCTGAGTTCAGGCATACTAAATTTGAATTTCTACCATGTTCCCTGAGTCAGTTAGGATTATAGGGTGCAATAATCAAACTGCCTATTCTGGCCTATGGGGAACAGTTAGCCTTGCAATAGTGAAAAACGAAAATGGCTGTTATTCACTACTAGGACATGCCACACACTTCAGTGCTTGTCCTACCTTCTACTTACAATGCACCCCACCCTTGGGCCTACCATAGGGGTGTCTGATATGAAGAAAAGGGAAGGGTTAGGGAATGGCAAGTGGGTGCACTTGCCCAGTCAGCATGGCAGTACCAGACTACCCACAGGCTCTGCAAAGGCAAGCCTTAGACACACTTTAACAGGCTGCTTTTGTGGGTGACACAACCAGTGCTGCAAGCCCACCAGCAGCATTTGGAATACCAGCCCTGGGCACTCCTGATGCACTGTACTAGGGTCTGACAGGTAAACCAAACCAGTCAATCATGGAGTCACTAATCCATACATCAATTTACCATATGGAGTGCATAATGCACTTTAGCACTGATCAGCAGAGGTACAGTGTCCTAAAACTGCCAACAACAGGTCAGAAAAAATATAGAAGGAAGGCAAAAAGTTCAGGGATTACCCTGCAAAAAGGGCCAAGTCCAACACCCCCCAAATGTTTTCCTATCCAGAATCCCCTGCAAACTTCTTATCTAGCTGAAAAAATCGAATTTTCCTCAAATTTCTGTGTGGGAAAGTTGTGGGATCACTGAGCTGACACAAATTTCCTATCATGCAGCATTCTCCCAGGCCTCCCGATAAAAATGGTACCTCATTTGTGTGGGTGGAAAAAGTACCTGCGTCAGGCAAGGGCCCAAAACGTATTGTGGAGACATCAAAATTACCTATCACAAAATGACCTGGATCTAGGGAAACCTGCCATGCCCACACAATTCTGAAAACTAGACATCCTGGGGAATCCCGGGAGGAGGCGCTTATGTGATTTTTTGGCTACCATCAGGTCTTCATTGAACCAAGGTGCAGAGTTCCTGCACCTCTGGGTATTGTTGGTGGTCCACAGGGCTAATTCATCTATAGCGCCCAGAATACATTTTTCAACTTCCTAATTGGCTACGTTGATATCATCTCCAAGTTGAAGATGGGTCTGCAGTAGAGTCTGAGTGAAGCTTTCAGAGTTGAATCAAGACCATTTCCTGCAGGTGATTTTCTGGCTTGTCCTGGCGGGAGTTGTCGGTCTGGCGAGAGGGGTAGAGAAGGCCACCAAATGGTGGTAAGCCCACAGGTCTATAATTGGGGTGTCAACTTTGATCTCGGGAAAGTTAGAAAATATAGGGTCTAATTATATGACCTAGTTGGTGCGTGGGGGATCAATTTCAAGATTTAGGCTCATAGTGTTGAATTCCTGACATGAGGACTGTGCTTCTCTGTTTAAATATATATATAAATGTAATTTGAGATCACCTAAATTGATCAGGTTGTTGTGGCACAATGCTGGTTGGACAGTATTCTCCACAAGGCTTGCTATGAATTTGGTTTCAGGTCCTGGGGTGCAGTATAACAGGAAACCGGCTAGAGCATAGTCCTCTACAGTGGCTAGGGTGAAAAAATGGCCTCACAGTCTTCAATATTTGCTTCCTTAATAGTGCATTTAAGGGAGAGCTTCTAGATTATGGCGATCCCTCTGCCTCTCTTTACGGGGCGAACATGCCTTAAGATTCTGTATTCTTGAGATGAGGCATCTGGTATATCAGGGGATGAGGACTCATTCAGCCAGGTTTCTCTCAGCAACAAGGCGTCAGGCTGTTTTTTTTCGAGACATTAACCTCTTCAGTGCCCATGACGAGATGGTCTCGTCATGGAGCACGGTTGCGCTGTGCCCATGACGAGACTATCTCGTCATGAACCCCACCCACTAGTGCAACGCCCGGCACAGGAGGGGGAAAGGGCGTGGCACTGAAGGGGTTAAAAGATTTCATATTTATGTTAAGTTAGTGACCTGCAATTGACGAGTAAGAACTTAAGTTTGTACTGACTAGTGGATATTTGCTCATTGTGGGCCCGATTCACAGAACTAACTTAAGACAAAATCCTAAACTTACTACCATTTTGGTATTCACAGAAGGCACTTACTCATTTTGGTATTCACAGATGGCACTTACTCATTTCGGTATTCACAGAAGTTAGGAGTCCTAAAATTAGGATTTTCTCAGTTTAGGAATAGTAAAGTTAGGACTCCTAACTGTAGGACTCCTAAATGCCTTCTGTGAACACCTAAATTCGTAAAGTTAGGAGTTTTCTCAGTTTAGGAGTAGTAAAGTTAGGAGTTCTAACTTTACTACTCCTAAACTGAGAAAAGTCCTAATTTTAAGACTTTCGTATTCACAGAAGGAATTTAGGACTCCTAACTTCTGTGAATACCGAAATGAGTAAGTGCCGTCTGTCAATACCAAAATGAGTAAGTGCCTAGTGTGAATACCAACATGGTAGTAAGTTTAGGATTTTGTCTTAAGTTAGTTCTGTGAATCGGGCTCCGTGAGTCCGATTAAACTTGCAGTGTGAGCATATAAGTGGGTCTGTGTCAATGGTTAGCGTATGGCGACATGCTTCCAGAGTAATTGGCGCAAAACTCCTTAGTTGTTCAGCCGAGTATCTAAAAGGCTGACCGCTAGAGAAACTGGCAGGGGTTCTGGCCCATGGCCCCGGCCGGATGCAGACAGGCACAGAGGGGGCTGCCTTTGGTGCACCTTTGGCACAACTGCGGTGTATCTGATCCGCAGCCATTAAGATCTCTTAACATCTGTGAGTTTGTCTTAACGGCTGTGGGTTTATTTCAAGTATAAATTACCCCTCAGTTCTATATAATGGGCCCTCTGTCAGTAACTGGGGTATCAGAACATGCACTGTGCTCACTTTATTGGTCCGTAGCTCTAATAACTTAATCTTTGGACAATGGGGAATGCTAAAATGCGATCTTATATTGACAAGAGATTTTTAATATATTTATCTTGCAAACCTATTTCCCCCAGATTTTACTGTATGATAAGTTTTTTAATGTATGTACTTTTATGATCTATATTTTTAAACAGATGTAATAAAGATAGTTGAATTAGAATTTGAGATGTAGTCCGCCTCCGGGGGTGTGACCTCAAACAAGCCAATTGTGAGGCAGCGGAGCATGGAGTGAGACAACCCACTGCACCCTGCTCTCGGTGTAAGGTGAGATTGCAAGCATGGGCAGAGTGCAAAATGCAGCTAAGCAACCTAAGGAAAGTCAAGCCAGGCAACTACTGCACTGAGGTACTCAAAGAAAACAAATACTACGGGAGCCAGGCACCTCCCAGCAATATGTGCTACACGGAAATAAAAGTTCCTTAGAAACACAGCATACAAGAATTCAAAACACTCCTGCCCGAGTGATTATACACTCATGGGGGAGTGGATGCACATTAAAAGGAAGCACTCGTACCAGAGGAGTGGAATACGGCACGTCAGCGCCGTGGCCATTGAAATGTAGACCGCCTCCGGAGCATGGCCAGAAACAAGCCAATCCCGAGGCAGCGCGGCATGGAGCGAGATGACTCACCACCCCCTGCTTTACATGTCAGGTAATATCGCAAGGAGGGGCAGAGTGGAAAATGCTGCTAAGGTGAGGTAAGGAAAGTGAGCCAGGCAACTCCTGCACAGAGGTATAAAAGGTATAAATGTATATTGCTAGAAGTATAAAGCTATACTGTTGTAAGTAGAAATCTATTGCGCTATAAGTAAAAATGTATACTGCTATAAATTAAAACATATATTGCTGTAAATGAAAATATTTACTTCTATAACTATAAATGTGTAATGCTATAAGTATAAATGTATACCGCTAAAAGTATAAATGTATACTGCTATAAATATAAATGTAAATGGCTATAAGTATAAATGTATACTGCTGTATGGATTCCAGTTGGGCAACATTAAACTGCCAGCTGTGTTGTCCACTATGGGGCCGATTCCGATGGCCGGTCGGACAGCTGTCCGTAGCCTTACTGTGCGACCGACACGTACCCGGTGCCTGTCCGTCCTGTTGAGTAAGTACGATGCGCATAACTGCGAAAAACACGACCGACACGTAGGCTGTGAATCAAGCCACTTTCTCCGTCCGAGCCGTAACTCCTACAGAAGAACCAAGTCGCCCGGATGCAGTATCCATAGCAGTTTCCGGCATGACAAGTACGATGCGTACTTCCTATTCGCCGGACTGGTCATCACGTACGGCACGTCACAGCATCCGGAAAACAAGCATATCAGCTACGATTCACGTCACAAATCAATACACGGCTACGAGACGGACCAGCTTGCAGCAAGTACGAGAGGGAGCAACAAGCAGCGTTTACGACACGAACACATCATGAATCCCATCGCAGAGGTCATACCAGTACTCTACATCTATGACCGGATCAGGGACCGACACCGACGGCGCAGATGGTAAGTCAGACACCTACAACTCAAACAAACGACACGTACACGCAAAATGGCACACACACACAGGGGATCCACATCCTTGCCACTAAGAACAGCCCACCATAGGGGTTGCATGGCCAGCACCACTAACACCCCCACCCATAGGGGGCCTGTTGCCCATCACTAATGCCACCCCCACCCATAGGGACTATGTTGCCCATCACCCCTGCCACCCATAGTGCTTATGTTGCCCATCACCCCTGCCACACCCACTCACAGCTGACCTGTTGCCCATCACCCCTGCCACCCCCACTCACAGGGGACCTGTTGCCCATCACCCCTGCCACCCCTACTCACATTCACAGGTGACATGTTGCCCATCACCCCTGCCACCCCCACTCGCAGGGGACCTGTTGCCCATCACTACTGCCACCCCCACCCATTGGGACTATGTTGCCCATCACCCCTGCCAGCCCCACTCAAAGGGCTTATGTTGCCCATCACCCCTGCCGCCCACACCCATAGTGCCTATGTTGCCCATCACCCCTGCCACCCCCACTCACATGGGACCTGTTGCCCATCACCCCTGCCTCCCCCACTCACAGGGGACCCGTTGCCCATCACCCCTGCCCCCCCACTCAAAAGGGACATGTTGCCCATCACTACTGCCACCCCCACCCATAGGGACTATGTTGCCCCCACCCCTGCCACCCACACCCATAGTGCTTATGTTGCCTATCACCCCTGCCACCCCCACTCACAGGGGACCTGTTGCCCATCACCCCTGCCACCCCTACTCACATTCACAGGTGACCTGTTGCCCATCACCCCTGCCACCCCCACTCGCAGGGGACCTGTTGCCCATCACTACTGCCACCCCCACCCATAGGGACTATGTTGCCCATCACCCCTGCCAGCCCCACTCAAAGGGCTTATGTTGCCCATCACCCCTGCCGCCCACACCCATAGTGCCTATGTTGCCCATCACCCCTGCCACCCCCACTCACATGGGACCTGTTGCCCATCACCCCTGCCTCCCCCACTCACAGGGGACCCGTTGCCCATCACCCCTGCCCCCCCACTCAAAAGGGACATGTTGCCCATCACTACTGCCACCCCCACCCATAGGGACTATGTTGCCACCACCCCTGCCACCCACACCCATAGTGCTTATGTTGCCCATCACCCCTGCCACCCCCACTCACAGGGGACCTGTTGCCCATCACCCCTGCCACCCCCACTCACAGGGGACCTGTTTCCCCTCACTACTGGCACCCCCACCCATAGGGGCAATGTTGCCCATCACCCCTGCCACCCCCACTCAGAGGGCTTATGTTGCCCATCACCCCTCCACCCCCAGCCATAGGGCTTATATTGCCCATCACCCCTGCCACCCCCACTCACAGGGGACCTGTTGCCCATCACCCCTGCCAGCCATAGGGCTTATATTGCCCATCACTACTGCCACCCCCAGTCATAGGAACTATGTTGCCCATCACCCCTGCCACCCCCACTCACAGGGGACCTGTTGCCCATCATCCCTGTCACCCCCACTCACAGGGGACCTGTTGCCCATCACCCCTGCCACCCCCACTCACAGGGGACCTGTTGCCCATCACCCTTGCCGCCCCCAATCACAGGGGACCTGTTGCCCATCACTACTGCCACCCCAACCCATAGGGACTATGTTGCCCATCACCCCTGCCACCCCCACTCACAGGGCTTATGTCGCCCATCACCCCTGCCACCCCCAGCCATAGGGCTTATATTTCCCATCACCCCTGCCACCCCCACTCACAGGAGACCTGTTGCCCATCACCCCTGCCACCCCCAGCCATAGGGCTTATGTTGCCCATCACCCCTGCCACCCCCACTCACAGGGCTTAAGTTGCCCATCACCCCTGCCACCCCCACTCACAGGGGACCTGTTGCCCATCACCCCTGCCACCCCCACTCACAGGGGACCTGTTGCCCATCACCCCTGCCACCCCCACTCACAGGGGACCTGTTTCCTTGCCCATCACCCCTGCCACCCCCACTCACAGGGGACCTGTTGCCCCTCACTACTGGCACCCCCACCCATAGGGGCAATGTTGCCCATCACCCCTGCCACCCCCACTCAGAGGGCTTATGTTGCCCATCACCCCTTCCACCCCCAGCCATAGGGCTTATATTGCCCATCACCCCTGCCACCCCCACTCACAGGGGACCTGTTGCCCATCACCCCTGCCAGCCATAGGGCTTATATTGCCCATCACTACTGCCACCCCCAGCCATAGGAACTATGTTGCCCATCACCCCTGCCACCCCCACTCACAGGGGACCTGTTGCCCATCACCCCTGTCACCCCCACTCACAGGGGACCTGTTGCCCATCACCCCTGCCACCCCCCACTCACAGGGGACCTTTTGTCCATCACCCTTGCCGCCCCCACTCACAGGGGACCTGTTGCCCATCACTACTGCCACCCCAACCCATAGGGACTATGTTGCCCATCACCCCTGCCACCCCCACTCACAGGGCTTATGTCGCCCATCACCCCTGCCACCCCCAGCCATAGGGCTTATATTTCCCATCACCCCTGCCACCCCCACTCAAAGGAGACCTGTTGCCCATCACCCCTGCCACCCCCAGCCATAGGGCTTATTTTGCCCATCACTACTGCTACCCCCAGCCATAGGGCTTATGTTGCCCATCACCCCTGCCACCCCCACTCACAGGGCTTAAGTTGCCCATCACCCCTGCCACCCCCACTCACAGGGGACCTGTTGCCCATCACCCCTGCCACCCCCACTCACAGGGGACCTGTTGCCCATCACCCCTGCCACCCCCACTCACAGGGGACCTGTTGCCCCTCACTACTGGCACCCCCACCCCTAGGGGCAATGTTGCCCATCACCCCTGCCACCCCCACTCAGAGGGCTTATGTTACCCATCACCCCTTCCACCCCCAGCCATAGGGCTTATATTGCCCATCACCCCTGCCACCCCCACTCACAGGGGACCTGTTGCCCATCACCCCTGCCAGCCATAGGGCTTATTTTGCCCATCACTACTGCCACCCCCAGCCATAGGAACTATGTTGCCCATCACCCCTGCCACCCCCACTCACAGGGGACCTGTTGCCCATCACCCCTGTCACCTCCACTCACAGGGGACCTGTTGCCCATCACCCCTGCCACCCCCACTCACAGGGGACCTGTTGCCCATCACCCTTGCCGCCCCCACTCACAGGGGACCTGTTGCCCATCACTACTGCCACCCCAACCCATAGGGACTATGTTGCCCATCACCCCTGCCACCCCCACTCACAGGGCTTATGTCGCCCATCACCCCTGCCACCCCCAGCCATAGGGCTTATATTTCCCATCACCCCTGCCACCCCCACTCACAGGAGACCTGTTGCCCATCACCCCTGCCACCCCCAGCCATAGGGCTTATGTTGCCCATCACTACTGTCACCCCCAGCCATAGGGCTTATGTTGCCCATCACCCCTGCCACCCCCACTCACAGGGCTTAAGTTGCCCATCACCCCTGCCACCCCCACTCACAGGGGACCTGTTGCCCATCACCCCTGCCACCCCCACTTACAGGGGACCTGTTGCCCATCACACCTGCCACCCCACTCACAGGGGACCTGTTGCCCATCACTACTGCCACCCCCTCCCATAGGGACTATGTTGCCCATCACCCCTGCCACCCCCACTCACAGGGCTTATGTCGCCCATCAACCCTGCCATCCCCAGCCAAAGGGCTTATATTGCCCATCACCCCTGCCACCCCCACTCACAGGGGACCTGTTGCCCATCACTCCTGCCACCCCCACTCACAGGGGACCTGTTGCCCATCACCCCTGCCACCTCCACTCACAGGGGACCTGTTGCCCGTCACCCCTGCCACCCCCACTCACAGGGGACCTGTTGCCTATCACTACTGCCACCCCCACCCATAGAGACTATGTTGACCATCACCCCTGCCACCCCCACACACAGGGCTTATGTTGCCCATCACCCCTGCCACCCCCATTCACAGGGCTTATGTTGCCCCTCACCCCTGCCACCCCCACTCACAGGGGACCTGTTGCCCATCACCCCTGCCACCCACACCCACACCCATAGTGCTTATGTTGCTCATCACCCCTGCCACCCCCAGCCATAGGATGGGTGATGCGCAACACATCCAGCATACGCAAACATAAGGTATGTCCTCAAAATACATTCCCCATGACATCATGACAACAGTGTGTAGTCTGTGACAAATGCCCACAACAGTGATTATGGCTACGAGCATACAATGTAAGTAACAGCACATGCGTGACCAACACATGAGTGTGACATACACAAGGCAAGCATCACCATAGCACTGTGGCAATGTAAAAAGAACACCCCCTCACTGTGTAGAGCAGAAGTTAAGTGGGGGCTCACAAAATGCAGCAGATGTGGAGCATTGTGGTGATGTGGACCAAACCCCCTCATCACAGTGACCAAAAGGTAAGTGTCATCATGGTCAAAGCTGCAAATAACAAACAGCATGTATGATCCCTGCTCCCAACACATCAAACACTTCTGGAGCAAATTAGTGGTTGTGCCCCATACACACTGAGATGTGGTGAGGCTAACAGTGCTGTGAAAACATAATACCCTCAGCCATGTGCAGACAAGCACCACACATGGGGGCTGACAATGCACACAGTGTACAATGACACAACAGCAGAAGTGACCATCACCAAGCATGCACACATCTCGAAAATAGACACACCAATCAAAACAAAATGTGTAGACTGTAGGTGTCAGCTCACAAACTCACATTCCATGCCAGCAATGGCACCCAACAACCAGGATGAATGTGCACAATGATGTGAAATGACTCACAGGGACAGCATGCAAAATCACAGAAACAGCATCCAGACCAAGGCCCACAACAACAATACCAATGCACTGGTGCAGATGCACAAACAGGCAAACTCACACTGCACATCCAACACAACATGTGTGTGTGTGTGTCACAGTATCCCCAGGCAACTACACAACAGATGAGGGGGGATGAACCACAGTGACACAGATGTAGACACAGTGCCATACAAAAGTAAACCATCATTGGGACGCCCTCGGCGGGCAATCAGGCGTTGGGAGATGAGAGGAAGCACAACAGACACATGTGACACAAGCAGGAATGAACACCAACTAACACAGCAAGAGACTGACACACAACACGACTACCCCCAGGGACCAGACTGTGGGGTGACACAAGCATGCATGACACCTCCAATGTGATAACAAAGGCAGATGTCGTATAAACTGGGAAACCCAGACATGTGTCCTGTGCCACAAACGTACATCACACATACACAAACACAAATCACTCAGCATGGCCCCTCATCCATGGACAACCGGGAGCTAGGGGACCATCCATGCAAACATCCACATCAGATACCACACAATGAGGGCTCTGTTCACAACAGCTTGGGTATGTGAGTCTTCCTTAAGTCATCTGCACATACCCAAAACATATGTCTAGCAAGTTGCACAGAGGCCCCAGTGGCTCCTATTACAATGATGCCCACACCTGTAGGGCCAGTAGTGATGAGCAAGAAGTATGTGAAAGTGACAATTTGGACAATGGGAAGCACATCATATGTGCAGGGGTGCAAGCCACAGATGTGACCTTGCCAATGAAATGTTCACAGAGAGATGTACGCAAATAGTTGATCCAGACACATCCAGGTAGCTGCAAAGGATGACATGGATACCCACCAGAATAGGATACATATCTCATTGACTACAGGGAGTACCTCACATCAACACATCAGTCTGCAGCATTGTAAACCAAGCATTACAGGTGCAAGGGTATGTAAAACAACATCACCATGATGTACAGCTAAATCAAGTTCACAGGGACAAAGAAAACAGCCTTATTCAGCATATGAAAAGTGAAACGTCTGTTCCAACAAAAGGCCAATGGCCAGTCCATGTCCAAATGGCAAGGAGTGAACTAGAGTGACAAATTCAGTATATGAAATTCGAAATGTCTGTGCAACCAAAAGGCCAATGGCCAGTCCATGTCAAAATGCCAAGGAGTGAACTAGAGTGACAACTGTCACACCTTGCTTGCCTGCACTGCTAAGGACCGGGGTCATCCCCTCGGAGGGGCATACATGGGGGCAGGCCAGGCACCGCAGGGACAGGATCAGGGTGCAGCAGAAGGAGGCAGTGAAGAGGTGGGGGATGCAGGCGAGAAACTTGCAACTGCAGTGGAGATGACTGAAGTGGTGGGTGCTGTCACAACTGTGGGGCACAAGTCAGATGGGGTGGGTGCCGGCACAACTCCAGTGGGCAGGTCAGATGGAGTGGATTGGCTCACCACTGCAGTGCCCAAGTCAGAAGGGGTGGTTGTGGACTCCAAAGCAGTGCCTACATCCATGGGAGAGGAATGGGGAACAGGTGAGGTCGGCAGGGCGGGGGGGGACACGGTCCCCACATCAGTGGCACCAAATGTCTGACCAGGTGTGGAGGAGCAAGTGCTAGGGGGGATGGCCTTAGCATTTTGGGGATGGTGCATCTGTGTGTGGGGGAACCCGGGGCAGGGAGTGGTGGGGGAACCTCTGGAGTGGTGGCCTGTGGGATGGAGGATGGAGACATGCCTTGGAGCTGCGTGGTGGCAGGGGGGTCTTCCTCTTCTTGCGCCGGGGTACTTGCGGGTGGGCGTCTCGGTCTGACTGTGCCTGGGGGAGGGTGTCCGGGTGTGAGGGGCACTCCCTTCTGTGTGTTGGGACTTCCCCTTCCCCTTGTAATCTGGATCTGCTGGGTCGGTGGGGAAGAGGCCAAGGTCACAAAGGAAGAGCTTCTGGGGGGATGGGGTTGCAGGTGAGGCAAGGGAAGGAGGTTGGGAGGGAGAGGTCTCGGAGGATTGTGGAGTGGTTGTGGATGACTGTGTGTGTGTCAGCAAACCAGCCCCTGTGAGTGTGGAATCAGTCTCCTGCGCTTGCTTGTGTGCACATCTAGCCCTTGGTTTGGGGGTTTCTGTGCTTGGGACAGGTAGGGTGCTAGGAATCGTGAGTGGTGCAGGTGTAGGAGGGGTGTGGGACTGTTGGAGGAGGGACACTGCTGCCATCAGGGTGGAGGCCACAGACTGGTTGGTACTCTGTAGGCAGACATGCCCGAGGAAATGCCCTCCATGAATGACACCAGTTGTGTCAACAGACCTGTGTGTGTATGGAGGACCTTCAGCATCGATGTCTGCCCTACATGGATCTGTCGAAGTAAGTCCACAGACTCCTCACTCAGCAGGGGACACAGGGACAGAGGGTGCGGTGTCTGGCACAAAGGAGACATGCTCAAAATCATGGGAGCCCACAGGGACCTCTGGGATGGGAGCCGATGGGAGGGGGTGGTGGTGGAGGTGGCGGTAGCGGAGACAGCCTCACTAGCGGGGGTTTGGTGGCTGCTGACACCCGCCTCCACAGGGGAGTCATCCTCAGAGCTGCTGTGGCCTTCAGCTGGGGGGATGGTGCTGACGAATCCTCTGTGTGGCTCAACTCGCCCTCCGTGCCACTGGGTCCACCTGACTCCTCTCCTTCTGTCACTGTAAGGCTCTGTGGTTCCTCCTGGTCCGTGGACCTGTCCCCTCCTGTGGCCGTGGATGTATCTGGATAGGAATAGGAAGTAACAGAACTACATCAGTCACCTGCACTGACTGCACACACCACAGTGAGTACATCACATCACAGGGCAAGCCCTGGCATCATCAGCGGAACGTAGCTCAAAGTGCCAACACTGTTTAGGATAAGACAATTATCATTCTCAACATCAACCATGGCATACATATCCCTCCTTGACTTTCACACATATGTCCGTTGCATGTTGGATGCTAACACCCCAGTGTGCCAACATGCACCACCCATACATTAGTTGTACATGCAAGTGAACATGTAGGAGAATGTCACTATACACACAGCACATCTCTTGCGACTGACTCAGTACAGGTGTCCGGATGAAGGGATGGGCAGAGACTCATTTCACATGCTTGGGATGCATGCCAGGAACACACACTATGATGTACTTATGTCCTGATGGGCAAGGCCACAATGGGGTGCATGGTGCACACTTGAACACAACGCAGGCTCACTCATAGCAAGTTCATTGCCATGGCACTGGGATGCCCTGAAAGTCAGTCAACACTATCTCCTGTCACAGGGGCAGGGCATCCAGACAACAACAATATGCACTGACTCACAATCCTAGCTCAGGGGTAAAGCTGACTCTGCAGATGACCGGCGCACTTGCCCATCCCATGCAAACAACATATCCAGGGCCCAGAAGACCCCACATCATGCAAATCATTCATATGAGTCTCAGCAAACACAAAACCATGTACATTAACACATCACAGTCTGCCATGCATGTAACCCAACTGCATGAGGGACACAGTTGCATACACAATTGTGCGTAGTCAGATGATCACACACCTATATGTCACATAGGTCTTGTCTCCCACAGTCACATTGCAGATGTCATGCTGACCCTCTGAATCATGGACACCCCAGTTGTATGTAGCAACAAGCCACACCCTAATGACACAGAGGCAGACACCTGAGAGCACATGTAACTAAGCCCAACCTGCAATTTCATACACAGGATTGGGATTACAGAGTGTTTCTGAATGCCCTTGAGGGGGCATGACCGGGCAGGACTAAGTGAAACAGTGTTTTGCCCCGGACAGTAGTCAGGTGGCTAAGCAATTGTGACATACTTGATATAAAATTGGAGTCCCCTGCTGCATGGTTTTGTTTGGAATACCCCAGAAACATGTTGCGAGTCAGACCAGCAATTGGTATACATCTCAAGAGCACACACAGTTCACATGTCAGATATCAGGCATTGTGTAAATAATTGACCCACCCATGAAACGCACAACAGAGTCACAGGAACTGATGCTGACTGGCACCTGAAGCATATCTGACTGCAGGGACACAGTGCCCTAGTGACACAAGCTGTAGGGGCCACACCTGTGGAACAGATGAGGAGGGTGCATCACACAAATGAGGGACCTGATTTCGGGACTACAAGACCTACGTAATGTGGAAGTGTGACCCAGACAAAAGACTGCTATTTGCATGTCAGACATAGTACACAGATCAGGCATGGATTTACCCCCTTCCTGCTGCTGCCTGGCCTTCAGCTGCCTATCCAGGTCCGGGAAGACCACTGCCAGTATCCGGAGCATGTGGGGAGTCAGGGTCCGGTGTCCGCCCCTCCTGCGTGGAGGTGACAGCTTCAGCTGGACTCTAACTATCCTCCTGGTCCAGCCCCGAAGGTCCTGCCACCTCTTCTGGCAGTTGCGGATGCGGCGCTTGTAGACCCTCACATAACAAACAGCCTGGGCGATGGTCAACCAGATCTCCTGCTTCTGGTGGGCATCAACCTGTGAGGATGACAAAGTGAAAAGTACATTAACACACATGCCCCAGAATTGTGCAGCACACAATTGGATATACATGTCATCATCACAAAGGGAAATAAATTACACAGGTAGTGCAAACATGGGTAATGAAAACTCACATGCAAGACTGACATGTTGACAATGCCTGGATAGTTTAAGCTTGCAATAATGCACTTTAGCAGCAGGAAAGCTATTCACTACATGTACCTACACACTTTGGTGGATGAAAGTAGTCAGTGAGAATGCTTGCCACTGGTGTACACACTGCTAGTACTGCTAGTCAGACACCATGCATAATTAGGAAGGCAGTGGACAGCACACTCACCTGCTCCCCTGGTGTCCCATAGAGCTTTCTGTACTCTGGAAGGAGCCTGTTCAGCAGGGCCTGGTTCTCCTCCGCAGTGAAGGCTGGGGCCCCCACCAGATTACGTGCCATAGCCAGAGGATGCATAGACAGCAGCAGTGGTAGCAGGGATGTGGTCCAATAGCATGTAGTGCAGGCAAGTGAGCTCCCTGGGGGCCAGCCAGCCTTATATCTGTGCTGCAGAGGCAGACTCTGTGCCATGTGTCCCAAGTGATAGGTCCAACACGGTTGCATTCCACGAATCTGGCCAATCCATTCAAAAGTACGACTCGTACACGCCTTCCGCATCGTTCAAATCTTCACCTTCATGGAACACTTGAAATTGCAACATTGTTGTAGGCATCCAACTGAATTTGCAGTGAACAACTCGTACAAGTTTTGAATCCGCATCCGTCTCCATGACAGTCCTGAGCCAATGGGTGCGCCCGACTCGTTCAACTGACTGTACAATGCGAATTTTGAACATACACATGCACCCATCTCCATACGATTCAATGGCCAAGGCATACGCCTGTCTCGGACCATGCCTGTCCGACGCGTATGCATGATAGTCACCCGCGTCGGACCTCATTGGATTCAATGACAAAGCGTACGCACGGCTCGGTCATGAACCGTGCAATGCGTTCGCATTGTCACCTGCGTCGGA
The DNA here is from genome assembly GCF_964204655.1 of Triturus cristatus. Taxonomy (NCBI): domain Eukaryota; kingdom Metazoa; phylum Chordata; class Amphibia; order Caudata; family Salamandridae; genus Triturus; species Triturus cristatus. The sequence continues at coordinate 25,359,479 of NC_140593.1, read as the reverse complement.
CCTCATTGGATTCAATGACAAAGCGTACGCACGGCTCGGTCATGAACTGTGCAATGCGTACGCATTGTCACCCGCGTCGGACCTCATTTGATTCAATGACAAAGCGTACGCACGGCTCGGTCATGAACCGTGCAATGCGTACTCATTGTCACCCGCGTCGGACCTCATTAGTGTGACAATTAGACGGATGGAACACACACATATACTGGCCATGGACACCTGCGCACACCTGCCACACTATAGCATTGGCCACACAGTGTCCCATGGCATGTAAGGCTGCATTACCTGGGTGTTTGAGGTGACCACAGCTGTTTTCTTGTTTGGCACTTTGTGCAGCCACTCCCAGGCTGTTATCTTGTACATGGGGGCAGAGTCCTTTGTGTGTTGTGCACATTACCACTGTGATGTGCAATTGGACATAATGGGCATGAGTGAAGGCCACAGTGTCAGGTTGGATATGTTTAAGACATGTCATATTCCATCAAAAAAGGGGGGGGGACCAAGGAGCCAGTTTATGGTCCAGTGTCCATGCTCCCAAAGATTATATTACCACAAAAAAGGTTGGGCACTGTTCCAAAGATAGGGTCCAGAGATTGACCCATATGTCTTATACAGAAGACAAAAAAGAAAAGATGGGAGTCCCAGGTTAAACAGACCCACCACAAGGGGGAAAGCACATGTCTTGCCTCTTGATGCCCTCACACACCCCGAGGGGTGTCATGCTTCATCATCGGGCTATGCTCCTCGTCAGGCCGGCGCTGCAATTCCCAACGGGCCCCCCGAAGGGTCACTTTCTCGGAGATCTTTTGAGGCATGCCGGATGGTGAATGAGGGTGTGTGGGGTGTGGGTTTTAAATGAGGGTCGCTAGAATGTGTGTGAAGTGGATTAAAAATGGCTGGGGGTTATATTGATGTAGTAACCCTCCTGCCAAAAATAAAAAACTCTAATTTAGAGTATGGTCCCCAAGGACACATTGTACCTCGGTGTCATTAAAAACGGTCAACATGTTTCGCGCCTCTGTCGCTATTCAAGTCGTTGGCGCTTCATCAGGACCAAAGAAGTGCAAAAGGTAGTGAAATGCACATGAGTGTGTGCGTGAATATAAAATGGAAACATAAATACCCACAATATGTGTCAGGGCGGGCCAATTGTACTGCTCCTGAACATAACCTAGGACACAGAAACAAAAAAGGATACAGTTACAAAGGACGTGCATTAGACTGGCTTAATGCAACGTAGTGTGCCACAATCGTGTGCACCACATACCAATGTCATACAAAGAAAAGAGGAAAAGGGACGAGACCAAGTGGGGATACATAACTACCTTGTCTGTTGTTTACTTAAAAACTGGAGGATACCAAGGCAGGTGTATCGTGGCGTGTCAATATTACAAGGAAACCCTCTTGTATGACGAGCGGAGAGTTTCCCTATTCGTAGTGATATACGCTCCATTATAAAAGGGGGGTTTTTACACTTGTTGAGATCCCAGACAAGTTTTACTAGACATCCAACAAACAAATTCCCTTGAGGTATGCTTACCTCTAAATGAGCACAAATCACCTCAATGGCTGTTGGCGATTAGACGCCCGCACCGTGTCAGGTTGCTGAGATAAAGGCATGACAAAAAGTAAGCACAAGTGAAACGGGGGGTGCTGTCATCACATCCAAAGACATAGGTTACGTGACCTTATCCCCAATCGTCATCGGGTACTTACTGTCGATAGCAGGTGCCTGTACTTCTTACACCTACGCGTCCAACCGCCAAGCCAGTAATGCATTGGAGGCAGCGGGACGAGCTTTAAAACTCGTAGGTTCCTCGATAAATCCTACTTCCGGGGCGTGCCATGCTCAAAGTTGCAAAAGCGCATGCGTGCAAATGCGCCCTTACTGTGCATGCGCAAACCGGGGCTAGTAATCCCCTGAGCATGGGCGTCCCGAGTGGAGGTTTATTATTAATGGCACTCTATGCGGTCAAAACACAGCCCATAAAACGTGTACCGGTAAATGCCAGGGTGAAGCGATCTGGTCGTAAAAGGTAGGTAAAGTCCTCCTAATGACTGCGTCTACTAAACTCTAAACGTAGATCACAGTAGGCATACCCATAATGGTTAGTGGAGTATAGCCCATGCCACGTATTTATCTGGGATAATCAAATTACTACATCTTGTGTATTGTTGCAACAGAAATAGGTTGGTAGTAAAAAGAGATAAGAGGAATGAAAAGAACGGGGGGCCTCCACCACTGAACCCACATTACAAGGAGAAAGTATCACTCATATACAAGCCTAGGAGCCTTACATTTTGAGGATATATAGGTCTCATGTATGAAGGGAAATGGAAAACAGAAGGGAAAGAAAAGATAAACGGTCCCTCGGCAAAACTGCCGTGCAAATATTCCATCAAAAAAAGGGGGGGGGGACCAAGGAGCCAGTTTATGGTCCAGTGTCCATGCTCCCAAAGATTATATTACCACAAAAAAGGTTGGGCACTGTTCCAAAGATAGGGTCCAGAGATTGACCCATATGTCTTATACAGAAGACAAAAAAGAAAAGATGGCAGTCCCAGGTTAAACAGACCCACCACAAGGGGGAAAGCACTAGTCTTGCCTCGTGATGCCCTCACACACCCCGAGGGGTGTCATGCTTCATCATCGGGCTATGCTCCTCGTCAGGCCGGCGCTGCAATTCCCAACGGGCCCCCCGAAGGGTCACTTTCTCGGAGATCTTTTGAGGCATGCCGGATGGTGAATGAGGGTGTGTGGGGTGTGGGTTTTAAATGAGGGTCGCTAGAATGTGTGTGAAGTGGATTAAAAATGGCTGGGGGTTATATTGATGTAGTAACCCTCCTGCCAAAAATAAAAAACTCTAATTTAGAGTATGGTCCCCAAGGACACATTGTACCTCGGTGTCATTAAAAACGGTCAACATGTTTCGCGCCTCTGTCGCTATTCAAGTCGTTGGCGCTTCATCAGGACCAAAGAAGTGCAAAAGGTAGTGAAATGCACATGAGTGTGTGCGTGAATATAAAATGGAAACATAAATACCCACAATATATGTCAGGGCGGGCCAATTGTACTGCTCCTGAACATAACCTAGGACACAGAAACAAAAAAGGATACAGTTACAAAGGACGTGCATTAGACTGGCTTAATGCAACGTAGTGTGCCACAATCGTGTGCACCACATACCAATGTCATACAAAGAAAAGAGGAAAAGGGACCAGACCAAGTGGGGATACATAACTCCCTTGTCTGTTGTTTACTTAAAAACTGGAGGATACCAAGGCAGGTGTATCGTGGCGTGTCAATATTACAAGGAAACCCTCTTGTATGACGAGCGGAGAGTTTCCCTATTCGTAGTGATATACGCTCCATTATAAAAGGGGGGTTTTTACACTTGTTGAGATCCCAGACAAGTTTTACTAGACATCCAACAAACAAATTCCCTTGAGGTATGCTTACCTCTAAATGAGCACAAATCACCTCAATGGCTGTTGGCGATTAGACGCCCGCACCGTGTCAGGTTGCTGAGATAAAGGCATGACAAAAAGTAAGCACAAGTGAAACGGGGGGTGCTGTCATCACATCCAAAGACATAGGTTACGTGACCTTATCCCCAATCGTCATCGGGTACTTACTGTCGATAGCAGGTGCCTGTACTTCTTACACCTACGCGTCCAACCGCCAAGCCAGTAATGCATTGGAGGCAGCGGGACGAGCTTTAAAACTCGTAGGTTCCTCGATAAATCCTACTTCCGGGGCGTGCCATGCTCAAAGTTGCAAAAGCGCATGCGTGCAAATGCACCCTTACTGTGCATGCGCAAACCGGGGCTAGTAATCCCCTGAGCATGGGCGTCCCGAGTGGAGGTTTATTATTAATGGCACTCTATGCGGTCAAAACACAGCCCATAAAACGTGTACCGGTAAATGCCAGGGTGAAGCGATCTGGTCGTAAAAGGTAGGTAAAGTCCTCCTAATGACTGCGTCTACTAAACTCTAAACGTAGATCACAGTAGGCATACCCATAATGGTTAGTGGAGTATAGCCCATGCCACGTATTTATCTGGGATAATCAAATTACTACATCTTGTGTATTGTTGCAACAGAAATAGGTTGGTAGTAAAAAGAGATAAGAGGAATGAAAAGAACGGGGGGCCTCCACCACTGAACCCACATTACAAGGAGAAAGTATCACTCATATACAAGCCTAGGAGCCTTACATTTTGATGATATATAGGATATATAGGTCTCATGTATGAAGGGAAATGGAAAACAGAAGGGAAAGAAAAGATAAACGGTCCCTCGGCAAAACTGCCGTGCAAATATTCCATCAAAAAAAAGGGGGGGGGACCAAGGAGCCAGTATATGGTCCAGTGTCCATGCTCCCAAAGATTATATTACCACAAAAAAGGTTGGGCACTGTTCCAAAGATAGGGTCCAGTGCTTTCCCCCTTGTGGTGGGTCTGTTTAACCTGGGACTCCCATCTTTTCTTTTTTGTCTTCTGTATAAGACATATGGGTCAATCTCTGGACCCTATCTTTGGAACAGTGCCCAACCTTTTTTGTGGTAATATAAGACATGTCATATACACCCTGAGTCCTGGGGGTGATGGCATGTACGTCACAGTGAGACCTGTAGCCCCAATTCTGATGTGCACCCACAGTCTGTGTACACGATGTGTCTCATATGTGTCTGATCACATGTTACCAACGGGTGACAGTCTCCACATCCATGTGGTATATGCATCAACCTTGATGGGGTGTGTGTCTAAGAGACATACATGTAGGGCCGGCAGGAACAACAGTGGCCACTACCTGTGGAACTTACGCTTGCCTTGTGGGGTGTACGTGCCATGCCATGTCAATTGCTGTGTTGATGTGGCAATACAGGGAGCCTGGGTTTGTGCATGGCAAAGATCTGTGATGCCTGGGAGACATGAGTCCTCATTTGTCACTGGGCTGGGTTTTTTGAACGTTGCAGCAGCACATAGGTTGGGTGACACAGCCAGATGATTAGCCCATTGCACTATATGACACTCATGTGGACATGTGGAATTGAGATGTGAGGTGGTGGTCTCGTAGGTGACATATGTGTCCATGACCAACAGCACACACCTCAGTACATTGTGTAATGTCATGAATTAGCATGTGATAGTGATCGTGGTCATGGCCACATGGGTGGATGTACAGACAATCTTCCTTTGTGCATCTCTGTACTGCAGGGCACCAGCTGTCCATCGTCCGTTCCCAGACCTTGCAACCATGCAGGAATGCGACAGCATCAGATGGTACCGCTTCACCAGGCCACTGATTGAGGAGTTGGCGGAGCAGTTGGCGCCACATCTGCTACCTGGCCGGACATACCCTACATCACTGACCCCAGAGGTGAAGGTGATGGCAGCCCTGCACATCTTTGGTACCGTTACCTTCCAGTACACTGTGGCTACTGCTGGTGGTATGTCGCAAATGATGTTTAGTCGGGTGCTATGCAATGTATTGGAGGGGATGTTGCAATTCCTTGACCTGTATATCAAGTTCCCGAGCCAAGATGAACTCCCTGAAATTAAGGATGCCTTTTATACACTGGGGGAGGATGCCAAACGTCATTGGATCCATTGACGGGACACATGTTGCCCTGATACCACCACAGGCACATGAGCAGGCATACCCGAACAGGAAGCACTACCATTCGATCAATGCTCTGGTGGTCTGTCTTGCTGACATGTTGATCACACATGTGTGTGCACGGTTCCCTGGTTCGGCGCACGATGCCTACATTATGAGGAGTAGTCGCATTGCAACGCTGATGTCACAGATGCCAGCTCAGAGTGCCTGTCTTGTCGGTGTGCACCGACTGTTTCTAATTGTGTGTGTTTGTCAGTGTTGTATTCCGCACTCCTACAAAACTCAGCTACTTGTTCTTTTTTGTGTGTGTAGGTGACTCTGGATACCCCAACATGCCATGGTTGCTGACACCCCTCAGGAACCCTGTGACACCAGCCGAGCTGCGCTGCAATGAGGCACATGGTCGGAGCAGGAGGGTGATTGAGCGGACATTTGGCCTCCTGAAAAGCCGCTTTCGCTGCCTGGACAAGACCCGAGGGGCCCTCCCATATGAGCCAGCAAAGGTGTGCAAAATAATACTGGTCTGCTGCATGCTACACAACATGGCGGTGCGGAAGGAGGTGCCTCTCATCCAGGATGACGATAACGATGACCAACGTCCGGCACCTGTGGAGGATCCCGGCCTGGGCCAAGATGCCAGTGATGATGAAGATGATGGTGACGTCCGCTCCCAACTCATCAACAAGTTCTTCACCTGAATGTGAGTTTCCAGGGTTGTTATGTGAATGTATGGAAATAGCCTGGAATGTGTTGAGACATCTCTGTTGCTGTCTGAGTGTGTCTGTGTGCCAACTGACTGGATGCGTGCTGTGATGTGTCCATTCAGGTGGTGTGTACTCCACAATAGGGTAGTACTGCTAACTATTGTTTGTGTAGGTGTTTTGCAACATGTTTTGTGCATGTGTATTGCATTTCTCTCCTGTTCTTCTGTGCTTTTGACTGTATCTTGTCTGTCCTTCCCAGGGTCCTTTGCCTGTTGTGTGGTCAACACTGACCCCCAACACCAAGAAGCCAACACCAGTGTGGAAGTTGACAATTCCCATCAACTGATGTACCACACATCCCTGGACTTCCATTCTCCAACACATTGTGAGCTTGTGTCCACTGTTAGAATTACCGTGCAACTAGTGTGGAATAAACATGTTGCTGATGTGTAATGAACCTGTGCTACGCTTTGTTATGTGCGTTTTCTGTCTTCCCACATCTGAGTGACATCTGCTTACCTCATCTGTGGACTTGTTACCACTGACTGTGCTTGGCGTTGTGTCTGTGCATGCCAATGTGTTTCAGGTCAACGTCATTGCGTGTGATTAGTAATATGGTCAAAGTGAGTATTTTTTGTGTTGCCATAGTGGTGTGTCTCCCTCACATGTGTCACTTCCCCATGAATCACCTTACATTGGTCACATTGTTGCAGTATTTGGCATGCACTGTGTTGTGTAGCAGATCAACATCTCCCTGAACATGACTAGTTGGAATCACATCAGAGGCAAGTATGGTGTACTGGTGAGTTTATTTACAAACATGTGTGAGTGAAGTGCACAGGATGGTGGGTGCTGTACAGTGGTTTGGGAATCCAAAGTTCACATTGGAGTTGGAAGGTCTGGTAGATGAAATGTCCAGAGTAAAGTCCACAGTCGTCTGCTACATTGGCCCAACATGAACCCTCCATGTAATGTGGGCGAGTTGTGTGCAATTGGACATGGTGAACGGGTTGTGCACAAAGAACATTGTCCAGAACAGGTTTGAAGGCCCTGGGGGATGTGCTGGGACATCTGCCTCTCACATGTCCTTCTTCGGACAACCCCTCTTCTTTCGGGGGGGGGGTCCTCATGTGCAGGCCACTGTGGTGCAGGGGACTCTCTGCCAGAGTCCTCCGTCCTCCCTGTGGCGTTGGCAGATGGTGTTGCGACGTTGTGGGCACACAGGGGGGTGTGGACAGGTTGGTGTTGATCTGGCAGAGGTATTGTAGTATGTCCCAATGCACCGCAGTGATGTCATCCCACTTGGCCTCTATGCGGGTATGGTGGGCGACCTGCTCATGTTGCCTGTCCTTGAGGATCCCCACTGCCTGGCCAAATCCTCTGGTGCTATCCTGGTACGCATCTAAGATGCGTGCCAGTTGGAGGTCATCATGCAGTCCAGACCCCTCTGAAAGGCATGCCCTGAGCCTCCCACCCCTCCCAAGACCCCTCTCAACATGGGCAGGACCAGCGGCGGTACGCACAGGTGACATTGGGACCCCTTAGGTGGTGTTGCTGGTGGTGTTGGCTGTAGCTTCCCGGGGGTCCTGTGTCCCTGTGCTCTGGGTGTTGATTGTCCTTGGTCTGTCCGTGTTGGCAGGGGTGCCCTGTTGGTGTCCAGATGCTGGAGGCATGGGTACAGGGGGGGCAGATGTTGCTGCTGCTGGTACTGCATGATGGCTCACACCGGAGGGCCCAGGTTGGTCTTCATCATCCGAAGATGGACAGTGAGAGAGTCAGACCAGAGAGCTCAGTGTCCACCAGAGTCTGGGACTGGGTATTCTCGTCATTTGGTGCTGGGTGCCCAGTACGACCTGTGTTTGGAAGAGACACACAATGTGATTTATGTTTCTACATGCATCGTTGGTTCACAAACATGAGATTTTCTACTTTTCAAACAGATGCCTGCCTGTACACTGCTTTTTCCCAGCTTGCCACAGACAGAGTTTGATATTGTTGTTGCCCATTTCCCAGCATGGCCTTGTGCTCCCCACAACAGAGCCCAGTGTCAGACATCTTGTCAGTCCCTTCCCACTCCCTGTGAGGCGAGTATGTTTCAGTTTGATCTTGCTGGGCCATGTGGGTGGGTGTAGCTTGTCTGTGACTGCGACTCCCATCATACTCTTGGCTACACCCACCTTCCCAGCATGCTCATGCTTCCTCCCTCTTGACTCTGCTTCCCTGTGAGGGGGTGTGACAGCAATGGCAAGATGGCTGACTGTGAAATCCTGGTGTTTGTTTGGCTACAAGTCCCAAGTGAGCCCCTGAGCTTCACACAGCAGCACCCAGTACGGGGTATCTTTTGCTGATATTTCAATGAGGTGTGTGTCAATGAACTGTACCCGGTGAGTTGTGTGGAGTTTGTGTTGGGGGGGTGTCTCCCCATGCTGAGTAGTATGGTCAGGGCTGTTAGTCCTCCTTCCCATCATGAAACGTGCTTCCATTGTAGGGCGTGCAAGTTGTCTTTCAGGATATCAGTCAGTGGTGTCCTGCTTCTGATTTGCACAAAAGCCCTAGCAGGGCCTTGTGCTCCCCACAGCAGGACCCAGTGTCAGCCACCTTGTCAGTCATTTTCCACTCCTTGTGATGTGGGCATGTTTCAGAGGGGTCTTGATGGGCCAATCAGGAGGGGGGGCATTATCTGTGACTACAGGCCCCATCATGCTTTTCGCTACACTCAGTTCACATGCATCCCCACTATTCCTTCCTGACAGTCAGCTGCACTGTGAGGTGGTGTGTTTGTGGTGGCAAACTGTCTGGCTGGGTGTATTTGGCTTAGTGCCACTGGCTTGTTCTATTTGTTTGTAGGTTGGTGCATGTCATGACACAGTCCCCAGTCACTATGAGATGGCAGGTATTGTGTTTGTGTGACTGGCATACACATCTTGGGTTGATTATCTATTGGTTAGTGTAGCTTTGCTTGCGGTGCATGGTTTCACTGTTTACTTGCCACACAATCTTGGGTATGTTGTTTGTGTACTCACCAGGCTCTGGGATGTGTGTTAGGCCATGGACGCTCTCTGGTGGTAGGATGTCCCGCACCTTCTCCTCCCAGGTCCTGAAGTAGACTGGTTTGGCAGGATGGCACAGCCGGTGCGCTGACTCAAGGCATGATCTTTCTTGATGAGTTTCTTGACCCTCCTTCGCACGTCATACCACCGGTTCTGGATATCGTCCTTTGTGCGCAATGTTGGTGCTTGTGTGTTCACCTTGTCCACAATCCTCGCCCACATCTTGGTTTTCTGTGAGATGGGGGTCCTTTGAACCAATGTACCAAACAAATGTGTCTCTACTAGGCCTGGGCTAAATTTCCGTTCCGCTCGCGGAAATTGCGATAATTTGACATTTTCGCATTCCGTGAAGAGCGCGAAAATGTCAAAATTTCCGCATTCCGCAGCTTAGCGATAATTTGTTTCTTGCTCGTGCTGTAAAATAATACATTCTCGCGCGCGCGCGATCGCCTTACCTGAATCCCCGCGTTCGGCGACAAGTTTTCCCGATCCGGTCGCGTTCTCCACGAGATGTTGGATTGTTGGTAGCCATTTGCGCTGTCTCGCGACAGTTCGCGCCTGCAGTAATGTCATTGGTCGCGCGATCACGTCTTTCTTCTCGCAATCAAGCACCGCGAGGAAAGTGAAAAGAAGATGGCCGGGCCCGCGAGCAACCGCATGGGTAAGTTGGCGAGCCGCGACCACGCAGAAAATACAGCGAACGGGCGGGAAAAAACTTCTGCAGCTTCGCGATATTTCCGCGTGTTTGCGGAGATTTTTTAGATTTTCGCGATAATTTGCGAAAGTCACTTTCGCAAATTCCGCCCACCCCTAGTCTCTACTCTGATGATCTCGTCTACCAGCACTTCTAACTCACTATCTGTGAACTTTGGATTCTTCTTTGGAGGCATGGTGATGGGTGGTGGTGGTGGGGGATGTGTGTGTGTGGGTGCAAGTGATGTTGGCTTGGTGTTGGTTTTGCTTTTGCTGTTATGTGTGTGTGCTTTTGTATGAGGTGCTGATGGTGTGTGAGTTGTGTGATGGGTGAGTTGTGAGTGTGTCTGTGGTTACTGTGTACTGGTGTTTGCTGCTGGCTGTGTCTCCTGTTTGCAAGGGATGATGGTAGTGATTGTAGTCCTTTATATAGTTGGAGTTGTGGGTATGTCTTTGTCCAATTATTCTTTTTGAGGTAATTATTGGCTTAGTCATTGCTTATTTGGTCCTTTTTTTGTCTTTTTTCCTTTGTGTTTTTTAGGCATGAAGGAGATGTTCATGTGACGGAAACGGACGAAGCTGTTGTCTCGTGCGGGCTTCTCCGCCTCGTTCACGCTGCCTGTCTTCTGTGTTTGGTACGCGTCGTTCACGGCGGTCTCTATTACTTGTGTGCCGGGTTGTCTGTGGTGTCTGTCGTGCGGCTTGGTCTCCGTGCGATTCGGTCTGGTTTTACACGCATTGCATCGTACTGAGCTAATCGTACATCGCGGGTACGGGTCGGTCAGGTTGATTCCGGGTTCGTGTCGGTCGGTGAAAATCGCGTTGGTTTTCCGGCCGGATCTCTATTTTCCCTCTGGCTCGGTTGTACGGCTTGTATTCCGTACGTGTCGGTTGTAATTCACTTGCGTTGCATCGTACTGCGCGGGTCGTACGGCACTGGTCCGTGTCGGTCTGTATTCGGTCCGGGTCGGTCGGTTCGTTTTGCGGCCGGAATCGGCCCCTATGTATGAGTATGGCGCAACAGAGTGTATGGATCATGACACAACTAAATGCACGTACGCAATAAGATGTACAAAAATACATATCCTATTATGTGCCAGAATACTAGTGTCATTACCAGAATATACCAGTCATCAGTTTGCATGATCCTGCGCTTATAGACCACTTAGTCATGCAGGTTTATGGTTGCAACATTATAGTGGTATATTCTGTGCCTACAGATGCCTATGAAAATGTACTAAGGCTGCCTGTAACCCATCACTCCTCCACCCTCGCTATGGCAGCATCTGCCCTGTGCCTACCTAAGGGTGATCTCTTGTCACTATAGGATGGTCCCTTTAGACCATCCAACATGGCTGCCTTTAAAAAATCACACACCTGCGGGTTGATGGCCTTCTCTACCTGGGGCCACATTAACCCAAACCAAGACTGTTTGTATTCAGTACATACAGGGGATCTCTCTTTCACATGTGTGGACCCACAAAGGCAGATAGTGTCAATAATACATTAACCCATACCCCAACAGTCTGTATCATGTACATACTGGGGACCTCGCTTCTCACATGTGTGGACCCACAGAGGCAGATATAGGCAATAATACTTTAACCATTACCCAACCGTCTGTATCCAGTACATACCGTGGACCTCTCGTCTCACATGTGGACCCACAGAGGCAGATAGAGTAAATAACACATTGACCCATACCCAGTCTGTCTGTATCCACTACATACTGGGGACTTCTCTTCTCACATGTGAGGACCCACAGAGGCAGATAGAGTCAATAATACATTAACACATACCCATACTGTCTGTATCAATTACATACCAAGGACCTCTCTTGTGTGGACCCATGAAGGCAGATAGAGTCAAAAATACATTAACCAATACCCGAACATATGTATCCAGTACACACTGTGGAACTCTCTTCTCACATGTGCGGAACCACAGAGGCAGAAAGAGCCATTAACACATTGACCAATACCAGCACTATCTCTATCCAGTACATATTGGGGATTTCTCTTCTCACATGTCGACCCACCGAGGAAGATAGTGTCAATAATACATTAACCCATACCCTGACCGTCTGTATCCATTACATACAGGGGACCACTCTTCTCAAATGTGTGGACCCACAGAGGCAGATAGAGTCAATAATACATTAACCCATACCCGACCTTCTATATCCAGTACATACCGGGGACCTCTCTTCTCACATTTGCGGACCCACAGAGGCAGATAGAGTCAATAACACATTGACCAATTACCCTGACTGTCTGTATCAAGTACATATTGAGGACCTCTCTTCTAGGCCTAGGCGGTAAATTCCATTCTGCTCGTGGAATTTGGGTAATTTATGCGTTCCGCGGAGAAAGCAGAATTTCCCAAAATTCCGCGATCTGTGGCTTTAAGGACTTTTTGGCTTGTTCGCGCTTTAAAAATGCGTGTTTGCAAGATATTTCTCCCCGAGCACGCAAACAGCGTTCGCAAACAGGAAAAAAGCATCGCGAACGGATGCAACAAGCATTCCATGTGTTCGCAGACTTTTTGCGTGCTTGTGGAGATTTTTTACTGTTTTGCAGAGCTTTGCGTATCGTGACTACGCAAATTCCGCCCACCCCTACTCTCTTCTCACATGAATGGTCAAAAACAGGCAGATAGAGTCAATAATACATTAAACAATACCCATACTGTCTGTATCGATTATAGGGGTGGGCGGAATTTGCACAATTCACTTTCGCAAACTATCACGAAAATGTTAAAAATCTCCACAAACACACGAAAATATAGCAAAGACGCAGAAGTTTTTTTCCCGCCCATTCGCGGTATTTTCTGCGTGATCGCGGCTCGCCAACTTACTTGTTGGATATGACGTGTCCGGGGTCTCTTGCTCCTTTTCGCGTTTGATATGACGTGCCCGCGTCCTTAGGCTCTCGCTCGCGGTGGAGAATGACGTGTTCGAGATCTCAATCATCTCATACTCTCGAGGTGCATGATCGCGAGAAGAAAGACGTGATCGCGCGACGAATGACGTGATCGTGGGACGAATGATGTTAATGCAAATGGCTACCAACAATCCAACATCTCATGGAGAACGCGACTGGATCGGGAAAACTTGTTGGCGAACACGGGGATTCAGGTAAGGCGATCGCGTGCACGCGAGAATGTATTCTTTTACAGCACGAGCAAGAAAAAAATTCCGGTAAGATGCGGATTGCGGAAATTTTGACATTTTCGTGCTCTACGCGGAACACGAAAATGTCAAATTATCGCAATTTCCCGAGCGGAACGGAATTTTCACCCAGGCCTAGATTACATACCGGGGACCACTCTTTCACATGTGTTGACCCACAGAGATAGATAGTGTCAATAACATATTTTCCCATACCCGGACTGTCTGTATCCAGTACATATCGGGGACCTCTCTTCTCACATGTGTGGGCCCACAGAGGCAGATAGAGTCAATAATACATTAACCCATACCCCAACTGTCTGTATCTGGTACATACTGGGGACCTCTTTTCTCAAATGTGGACACATAGAGGCAGATAGAGACAATAATACATTAACCCATACACCAACCAACTGTAACCAGTACATACCTGGGGACCTCTCTTCTCACATGTGGACACACAGAGGCAGATAGAGGCAATAATACATTAACCCATACCCCAACCAACTATAAGCAGTACATACCTGGGGACCTCTCTTCACACATGTGCGGAACCACAGAGGCAGAAAGAATCATTAACACATTGACCAATACCCGCACTGTCTGTATCCAGTACATATCGGGGATATCTCTTCTCACATGTCGACCCACCAAGGCAGATAGTGTCAATAATATATTAACCCATACCCTGACCGTCTGCATCCAGTACATACAGGGGACCTCTCTACTCACATGTGTGGACCCACAGAGGTAGATAGAGTCAATAATACATTAACCCATACCCGACCATCTGTATCAGTACATACCGGGGACCTCTCTTCTCACATGTGTGGACCCAGAGAGGCAGATAGAGTCAATAACACATTGACCCATACCCTGACTGTCTGTATACAGTAAATATCGGAGACCTCTCTTCTAGGCCTGGGCGGTAAATTCCATTCCGCTTGTGGAATTTGGGTAATTTTTTGTTCCACGGCTTCACAGAATTCTTTGCTTGTTCGTGCTTTAAAAATGAATGTTTGCGAGATATTTCTCTCCGAGCATGCAAACAGGAAAAAAGCATTGCCAAAGGGCGGAACAAGCAATTCCGTGTGTTTGCTGACTTTTTCCATGCACGAGGAGAGTTTTTTACCGCTTTGCGTAGCACAACTACATACATACCGCCCACCCCTACTCTCTTCTCACATGAATGGACAAAAAGAGGCAGATAGAGTCAATAATACATTAACCCATACCCATACTCTCTGTTTCGATTACATACCGAGGACCTCTCTTTCACATGTGTTGACCCACAGAGACAGAGTCAATAACAAATGTTCCCATACCGGGACTGTCTGGATCCAGTATATATCGGGGACCTCTCTTCTCACATGTGTGGGCCCACAGAGGCAGATAGAGTCAATAATACATTAACCCATGCCCCAACCATCTGAATGTGGTACAGACCGGGGGCCTCTCTTCTCAAATGTGGACACATAGAGGCAGATAGAGTCAATAATACATTAACCCATACACCAACTGACTGTAACCAGTACATACCTGGGGACCTCTCTTCTCACATGTGGACACACAGAGGCAGATAGAGGCAATAATACATTAACCCATACTTCAACCGACTATAACCATTACATACATGGGGACCTCTCTTCACACATGTGTCCACCCACAGAGGCTGATAAAGTAAAAAACACATTGACTGATACCATGACCATCTATATCCAATACATACCGGGGACATCTCTTCTCACATGTGTTGACCCACAGAGGCAGATAGAGTCAATAATACATTAACCCATACCAATACTGTCTGTATCCATTCCATACTGGGGACCAATGATTCACATGTGTGGACCCACAGAGGTAGATATAGTCAATATTACATTAACTCTTACCCAGACTGTCTGTATCTAGTATATACCAGGGACCTCTCTTTCACATGTGTGGCCCAACAGAGGCAGATAGAGTCAATAACACATTGACCCATACCTGGACTGTCTGCATCCAGTACATAACAGGGACCTCTCGTTCGTATGTGTGGACCCACAAAGGCAGATAGTGTCAAAAATACATTAACCCATACCATGACTGTCTGTATCCAGTACAGTCCTGGGACCTCTCTTCTCAGATGTGTGGACTCAGAGAGGCAGATAGAGTCAATAATACGATAACCCATGCCTGGACTGTCTGTATCCAATACATACCAGGGTCCTGTCTACTCAAATGTGTCGAACCACACAGGCAAATATAGACAATAACATAATAACCCATACCCGGACCGTCAGTATCCAGTTCAAACCAGGGACCTCTCTTTCACATGTGATGACCCACAGAGGCAGATAGAGTTAATAACACATTTACCCATACCTGGACTGTCTGTATCCAGTACATACCAGGGACCTCTCTTCTCAGATATCTAGACCCAGAGAGGCAGATAGAGTCAACAATACATTAATCCATACCCAGACAGTCTGTATCCAGTACATACCTGGGGACCTCTCTTCACACATGTGCAGAACCACAGAGGCAGAAAGAGTCATTAACACATTGACCAATACCCGCACTGTCTGTATCCAGTACATATCGGGGACATCTCTTCTCACATGTCGACCCACCAAGGCAGATAGTGTCAATAATATATTAACCCATACCCTGACCGTCTGCATCCAGTACATACAGGGGACCTCTCTTCTCACAAGTGTTGATCCACAGAGACAGATAGAGTCAATATACATTAACCCATACCGCGACCATCTTTATCCGGTACATACCGGGGACCTCTCTTCACACATGTGGAACCACAGAGGCAGATAGAGTCAATAATATATTAACTTCTACCCGACTGACTGTATCCAGTACGTACCAGAGACCTCTCTTCTTACATGTGTGGACCCACAGAGGCAGATAGAGTCAATAATACATCAACCCATACCCTGACCTTCTGTATTCAGGACATACGGGTATTCTGTCTTCTCAAATCTGTGGACCCACAGAGGCAAATAGAGTCAATAATGGATTGACCCATACCTCAAAGGTCTCTATCCAATACATACCGGGGACCTCTCTTCTCACATGTGCAGACCCACAGAGGCAAATAGAGTCAATAAGACATTGACCCATACCCAAACTGTCTGTATCAAGTACATATCGGGTACCTCTCTTCTCACATGTCTGGACCCACAGAGGCAAAGAAAGTCAATAACACATTCTCCAATACCCCGACCTTCTGTATCCAGTACATACCGGGGTCCTGTCTTCTCAAATGTGTGGACCCACAGAGGCAAATAGAGTCAATAAAATAATAACCCATACCCGGACCGTCAGTATTCAGTACAAACCGTGGACCTCTTTTTGACATGTGTGGACCCACAGAGGCAGATAGAGTTAATAACACATTTACGCATACCTGGACTTTCTGTATCCTGTACATATTGGGGACATTTCTTCTCAGATATCTGGACCCACAGAGGCAGATAGAGTCAATAATACATTAACCCATACCCAAACCTTCTGTATCCAGTACATACAGAGGCAGATAGAGTCAATAACACCTTGACCCATATCCTGACTGTCTGTATCCAGTAAATATCGCGGACCTCTCTTCTCACATGAGTGGACACAAAGAGGCAGATAGATTCAATAATACATTAACACATACCCATACTGTCTGTATTGAATACATACAGGGGACCTCTCTTTCACATGTGTGGACCCACAGAGATTAGTGGAGTCAATAACAAATTTTCCTAAACCCGGACTCTCGGTATCCAGTACATATAGGGGACTTCTCTCTTCTCACATGTGTGGGCCCACAAAGGCAGATAGAGTCAATAATACATTAACCCATACCCCGACCGTCTACATCTGGTACATACCGGGGACTTCTCTTCTCTTATATAGACCAACAGAGGAAGATAGAGACAAAAACACATTGACCCCCACCCGGACTGTCTTTATCCAGTACATATCGGGGAACTCTCGTTCTCACATGTGTGGACCCACAGAGGCAGATTGAGTCAATAGTACGTTAACCCATACCTGGACCGTCTGTATCCAATACATACCGGGGTCCTTCTTCTCAGATGTGTGGAACCAGAGACGGCATATAGATTCAATAAGAAAATTGACCCCTACCCTGAACTTCTGTATCTAGTACATACCAGGGACCTCTCTTCTCACAAGGGGCCCCAGAGATGCAGATAGAGTCAATAACACATTGACCCATACCTGGACTGTCTGTATTCAGTATATTTCGGGACATCTCTTCTCACATGTAGACCGACAGAGGCAAATATAGTCAATAATATGATAACCCATACCCGGGCCCTTAGTATCCACTAAATACCGGGGACCTCTCTTCTCACATATGTGGAACCACAGAAGCAGATAGAGTCAATAATATATTAACCCCTACCCGACTGACTGTATCCAGTACGTACCGGAGACCTCTCTTCTCCCATGTGTGGACCCACATAGAGGCAGATAAAGTCAATAACACATTGGCTCATGTCCCGACCGTCTGTATCCAGTACATACCGGGGACCTCTCTCCTCCCATGTGTGGACTCACAGAGGCAGATAGAGGCAATAATACATTAACCCATACCTGACCTTCTGTATCCAGCACATACCGCGGTCCTGTCTTCTCAAATTTTTTGACCCACAGAGGCAGATAGAGTCAATAACAGATTGACCCACACCTCGAATGTCTGCATCCAGTACATACCGGGAACTCCTCTTCCCAAATGTGGACCCACAAAGGCAGATAGAGTCAATAACACAATGACTCATACCTGGATTGTCTGCATTCATTATATATGTCAGGGACCTATCTTCTCACATATGCAGACCCAGAGAGGCAGATAGAGTTAATAATACATTTACCCATACCTGGACTGTCTGTATCCACTGCATATCAGGGACCTCTATTCTCACACGTTTGGACCCACAGAGGCAGATGGAGTCAATAATACATTAACCCATACCCAAACTGTCTTTATCCAGTACATACCAGGGATCTTGCTTCCACATGTGTGGACCCACAGAGCCAGATAGAGTCAATAATTCATTAACCCATACCCCAATCTTCTGTATCCAGGACATACTGGGGACCTATCTTCTCATATGGGTGGAACCTAAGAGGCAGATAGAGTCAATAATACATTAAGCCATACCCAGATTGTCTGTATCCAGTACATGCCGGAGACCTCTATTCTCACATGTGCAGACCCACAGAGGCAGATAAAGTCAATAATGCATTGACCCATACCCAGATTGTCTGTATCCAGTACATATTGGGGACCTCTCTTCTCACATGTGTGGACCCATAGAGGCAGATAGAGTGAGCAATACATTAACCTATACCCTGTCCGTCTTTATACAGTACATACTGGGGACCTCTCTTATCACATGTGGAACCACAGAGGCAAATAGAGTCAATAATATATTAACCCATACTCCGAACATCTGTACCCAGTACATACTGGGGACCTCTTTTTTCACATATGTGGTCCGACCTAGGCAGATAGAGTCTATAATACATTTGAAAAAGCCCTGACTGTCTGTATCCAGAACATACCTGAGACCTCTCTTCTCACATGTGGAGACCCACAGAGGCAAATAGAGTCAATAACATATTTACCCATAGCCGGACTGTCTGTATCCAGTACATATCCAGGACCATTCTTCTCACATGTGTGACACACAGAGGCAGATAGAGTCAATACTACATTAACCCATACCCAGATTGTCTGCATCGATTGCATACCTCGGACCTCTCTTTCACATCTGTGGACCCACAGAGGTGGATGGAGTCAACAGTAAATTAAACCATACCCTGACCGTCTTTATTCGGTACATAAAGGAGAACTCTCTTCTCACATGTCGACCCACAGAGGCAGATAGAGTTAATGATAGATTAACTCATACCTGACCGACTGTATCTAGTACATATCAGGGACATCTCTTTCATATGTGTGGACCCACAGCGGCAGATAGATTCAATAACACATTTACCCATAACTGGACTGTGTGCATCCAGTACATAGGGGGGAGGTCACTTGTCACATGTAGACCCAAAGGGGCAAATAGAGTCAATAATATAATATCTCATACCCGAACCGTCAGTATCAATTACAAACAGGGATCTCTCGTCTCACTTGTGTGGTCCCACAGAGTAAGATAGAGACAAAAATACATTAACCCATACCCCGACAGTCTATATCCAGTACATACTGGGGCACTCTCTTCTCACATGTGGACCCATAGAGGCTGATAGTGTCAATAAAGCATTAGCCCATACCTGGACTGTCTGTATCTAGAACATATATGGGGCCTCTCTTCTCACATGTCTGGACCCAAAGAGGCAGATAGAGTCAATAATACATTAACCCACACTTGGCCCTCTGTTTCCAGTACATTCTGGGGACCTCTCTTCTCACATGTGGACCCACTGAGGCAGATAGTGCCAATAATACATGAACCCATACCCTGACCGTCTGTATCCAGTACATACAGGGGTACTCTTTTCTCACATGTGGACCCACAGAGGCAGATAGAGTTAATAACACATTGACCCATACCTGAACTTTTCTGTATCCAGTGTACATTGGGGACCTCTCTTTTCACATGTGGTCCCACCGAGGCAGATAGTGTCAATAATACTTTAACCCATACCCCGACCGTCTGTATCTAGTACAAACAGGGGACCTCTTTTCTCACATGTGGACCCACAGAGGCAGATAGAGTAAATAACACATTGACCCATACCTGGACTGTCTGTATCCAATACATATCAGGGACGTCTCTTCTTACATGTGTGGACCCATAGAGGCAGATAAGATCAATAATACATTAACTCCTACACAAACTCTCTTTACCTAGTAAATACCGGGGACCTCTCTTTCACATGTGAGGACCCACAGAGGCAGACATAGTCAGTAATACATTAACCTATACCCCGACCATCTGTATCCAGTACATACGGCGACCTCTCTTATCACATGTGGACCCACAGAGGCAGATAGAGTCAATAATACATTAACCCATAAGCTGACCCTCTGTACTCAGTACATACCTGGGACTACTCATCTCACATGTGTGGACCCACAGAGGCAGATAGAGTCAATAACACACTGACCCATACCTGGACTGTCTGTATCTAATTCATATCTGGAACCTCTCTTCTCACATGAGTGGACCCATAGAGGCAGATAGAGTCAATCATACATTAACCCCTACCCAGACTGTCTGTATACAGTACGTACCGGGGACCTCTCTTTCAAATGTGAGGACCCACCGAGGCACATAGTGTCAATAAAACATTAACCCATACCCCGACCATCTGTATCCAGTACATACAGGGGACCTCTCTTTCCACATGTGGGCCTAAATAGGCAGATATAGTAAATAACACATTGACCCATACCCGGACTGTATGTATCCAGTACATATCAGGGACCTTTCTTCTCACATGTGTGGACCCATAGAGGCAGACAGGCTCAGTAATACATTAACCTATACCACGACCATCTGAATCCAGTACAAACGGCAACCTCTCTTCTCACATGTGGACCCACTGAGGCAGATAGTGCCAATAATACATGAACCCATACCCTGACCGTCTGTATCCAGTACATACAGGGGTACTCTTTTCTCACATGTGGACCCACAGAGGCAGATAGAGTTAATAACACATTGACCCATACCTGAACTTTTCTGTATCCAGTGTACATTGGGGACCTCTCTTTTCACATGTGGTCCCACCGAGGCAGATAGTGTCAATAATGCTTTAACCCATACCCCGACCGTCTGTATCTAGTACAAACAGGGGACCTCTTTTCTCACATGTGGACCCACAGAGGCAGATAGAGTAAATAACACATTGACCCATACCTGGACTGTCTGTATCCAATACATATCAGGGACGTCTCTTCTTACATGTGTGGACCCATAGAGGCAGATAAGATCAATAATACATTAACCCCTACACAGACTATCTTTACCTAGTACATACCGGGGACCTCTCTTTCACATGTGAGGACCCACAGACTCAGACAGAGTCAGTAATACATTAACCTATACCCCGACCATCTGTATCCAGTACATACGGCAACCTCTCTGATCACATGTGGACCCACAGAGGCAGATAGAGTCAATAATACATTAACCCATAAGCTGACCCTCTGTACTCAGTACATACCTGGGACTACTCATCTCACATGTGTGGACCCACAGAGGCAGATAGAGTCAATAACACACTGACCCATACCTGGACTGTCTGTATCTAATTCATATCTGGAACGTCTCTTCTCACATGAGTGGACCCATAGAGGCAGATAGAGCCAATCATACATTAACCCCTACCCAGACTGTCTGTATACAGTACGTACCGGGGACCTCTCTTTCAAATGTGAGGACCCACCGAGGCACATAGTGTCAATAAAACATTAACCCATACCCCGACCATCTGTATCCAGCACATACAGGGGACCTCTCTTTCCACATGTGGACCTAAATAGGCAGATATAGTAAATAACACATTGACCCATACCCGGACTGTCTGCATCCAGTACATATCAGGGACCTTTCTTCTCACATGTGTGGACCCATAGAGGCAGATAAGATCCAAAAAACATTAACCCCTACCCAAGCTGTCTGCACATAGTATATACCGGGAACCTCTCTTTCACATGTGAGTACCCACAGAGGCAGACAGGCTCAGTAATACATTAACCTATACCCCAAACATCTGTATCCAGTACATATGACGACCTCTCTTCTCACATGTGGACCCACATAGGTAGATAGTCAATAATAAATTAACCCATAACATGACTCTCTGTACACAGTACATACCAGGGACTTCTCTTCTCACACGTGTGGACCCACAGAGGCAGATAGAGTCAATAATACATTAAACCATACCCCAACTGTCTTATCCAGTACATAGCGGGGACCTCTCTTCTCACATGTGGACCCACAGAGGCAGATAGAGTCAATAACATATTGAACCATACCTGGACTGTCTGTATCTATTTCATATCTGGAACCTCTCTTTTCACATGTGGACCCACAGAGGAAGATAGAGACAAGAATACCTAAACCCATTGTTAGGTGCCAGGTCTAACACCCATACCCCGACCAACTCTATCCAGCACATACAGTGGACCTCTCTTCTCACATGTGGACACACAGAGGCAGATAGAGTCAATAATACATTAACCCATATCCAGACTGCCTGTATCCACTATATACTAGGGACCTCTCTTCTCACATGTGGACCAACAGAAGTAGAGAGTGTCAATAATATATTAACCCATACCATGACTGTCTGTATCCAGTACATACCGGGGACCTCTCTTTCAGAGGTGTGGACCCACAGAGGCAGATAGAGTCAATAACACAAAGACTCATACCTGGACCATCTGTGTCCAGTACATATTGGGGATCTCTCTTCTCACCTGTGGACACATAGAGTCAGAAAGAGTCAATAACACATTGACCCATAGCTGGACTGTTGGTATCCAGTACATACCGGGGACCTCTCCACTCACATGTGTGCCCACAGAGCCATGTAGAATCAATAACACATAGACCCATACACTGACTTTTCTGTATCCAGTGTATATTGGGATCTCTCTTCTCACATGTGAACCCACCGAAGCAGATATCGTCAATAATACATTAACCCACACACCGACCATCTGTATCCAGCACATACAATGGACCTCTCTTCTCACATGTGGACACACAGAGGCAGATAGAGTCAATAAAGCATTGATCCATACCCGGACTGTCTGTATCCAGTACATATCAGGGTCCTTTCTTATCACATGTGTGGACCCATAGAGGCAGATAAGATCAATAATACATTAACCCCTACCCAGATTATCTGTACCTAGTACATACCGGGGACCTCTCTTTCACATGTGAGGACACACAGAGGCAGACAGAGTCAGTAATACATTAACCTATACTCCGACAATCTGTTTCCAGTACAAACTGAGACCTCTCTTCTCACATGTTTGGGAACGTGTATTGCATGTTTTAGGATTCTTTTCGTGTGCTTGGGGGATAATATTTTTGCTATGGTTCTAGGCCTGTTTTTCTATCCTCCCTATATCTTTTCAATCCTTTGTTTCTAGAAACTTTTTTGGATTGTTTATTTTTATTATCTATCCCTCTCTATTACTGATTGTATATTTTGTGTTTTTTCCTATTTTTTGTGGGTTTTTTCTGCATTTTTCACTCTTTTTCTATTACTTTTTATTTCTTTTACTTACTTTCTTAGTTCCTACCCTTACTTTCCCTCCCCCGCCTACCCAGAACCATGGCAAAGGGCCAGGGGAAGACTAAGAGGAGGGCTCAGGGTGTGAGCCGTGATTGCCTTCCGAAGGCGGCACCCACAAGGGGTGCAGGCACGGGCCTTATTCAGTGAGGCGGAGGTGGCTGCTCTGTTTTTTTATCCAGTGCCACCTCCCCTTAACCCTGGCAGTAGGCCTGGGTGCGGGTACGGGCTTCGGGAGCATCACCAGCAGTGGGCAAGGGTGCGCCGGGCATTGTGTTGCTGCTCAGGGGTCCGGCGCACCCATACCCAATTGACGCACCGGTGGTCCGATATCCTGGAAAGGGAGCATGACCTGCTGTACCTGCTAGGTGTTGAGGTCCCGGGGCTTGGTGAGTAGGTATTTATATTATTATTTTGTGTTCTTCTGTTCTGTGTTATTGCAAATAGCTAACATACTGCTGCTTACATGCAGGTAACCTATGTTTAAAAATCTTATTATGTGATTGTTACTTTCAGCCAGGTGCTCGGTGTTCCTAACTAATCATACTTGTTTTCAACTTTGCTCTCACTTGGGCTGGTTATGGAGGTTAGAGAATTTAAGTTAAGTAGGTAATCCACATATGAAAGACTCCAGTCCTTTCCTTTGTCCTGTCAGGCTGTCCTTTCTCCTGTCACTAAGATAGTGGTAGTAGTTATAAGTATTATTTGGTAATTTAGCGGCCTGCATCGTGACTCATGACATGTCCTATCACATGACTTCAGTCCTAGTAAAACCTTTTGTAGTTCTTATAGTGAGTGGAATAGCACCCAACCAAATGAAAAAAACAAGCCCTGGGAAGAACAAGGACTGTTTTTTTGCAAGGTTTTTGATTCAAACGTTTGAGGTTGTACTTGTATTTCAGACGGGAATACTCCCTTGACTCACAGTAGTTTGCAAGCACAAAATATATATTTTGCATGACTATTATTATTTACCCTGCCCATAATCGCCTCTGTTAGAATACGGATTCTCTGGTTGGAACAGGTAGGTACCTGGGACAAGCAGAGAGTCCTTCTTCCAGTCAGGGAAAGGGGGCACACTCTAACAATAACCCCTTCTCACCCTCTAGGTAGGTTGGCGCGAGCAGACAAGGCCTATCCCAGAGTGTTAAGGTTAAGCGTTTGTGAACACACACACAGTAATCCAGTGACCCTCCACAAATGGACTCCACACCGGGATATATATGAAAAATAATGATTTATATTTTCTTATCAGGCTTAGCACAAGGCCAAAGTTACGTTTAGAATGACCACAATACTTGTTTACAAAGAGTTCTTGAGCTTAGCGTTGTTTGGGATAGTCTATGTGCTTCGTTCCTCAGTGTACGCTTCGTACGCGGCTAACATTGACTTGGAAACGGGTTTTACATACGCACCACAGGCACTTCGGAAATGAAGCGTCCACCCTACGGTGTGAACGGGCACAGTACCTTGAGTCTTGGGGTTGACACGGACACTTCACGGGCAAAAAGTGGGCTGTATGGTGCACTGTCCTCTGGAGGGGCGGCGCGTACTACGGTACGTTAGACCTTGGGCGTGCGCAGCTTCCAGGGACGGTGCAAAGGTACGGCTCTCTCTTTCCAGGCGCTGTGTACGCGTCGTACCGGGATCGCGGGTCTTGACTCCGAGAGTTGCTGGCAACATACGAACAGTACGCTCCGGACAAGGAGACGTATGCAAACGCCATATGCACCGCAGCCTTTCCCAAAGCAGGGGAGAGGCGTGCACGCTGGCAGTACAGTCCGGAGGGGGGTCCTTCAGTCACGGTGCGCACTGAGGCTCGTAGGGGCCTGTAAGTCGCGTTACTCAGGCCGGGGTTACCTTCCTTCGTGGTGCGAGCTACGGCTCGTAGAGGGGCCTCAGACGCTTTGTTCGGGCCGGTCAGCGGGATACCAGCTTGCAGGGGGTACGCTGCGATCAGTGAGACGTGCACAGCAGTTCGAGTCGAAGATGCGGGGAAAGCGGTCCCAAGGCGATCTTATGGCGGTGAAGTCCACTGGTCCTGGGACTTCGTTCGGGGGTCAAGCTCACTCACAAGCCCTTGGAGATCTTTTGCACAAGTCAAATAAAAGTTTCTTTAGTCTTTTCTTCCTCTTCTTCAGCAGCAAGGCAACCACTGCAGGCCAATTCCCCAGGTCAGGGACAGTACTCCTCCATACAGCTTTCCCGGCTCCTCCTCGTCGGACAGAGGATTCTTCTTGGCAGGACAGGATCTAATTTCATAGGAGCAGGGCTCCTACCTTTATACCCCAAATCCTTTGTTCTCCCAGGCCAGGGGGGCCCTTGCCTAGTTCAGTCCAGTTCTGGAGCACTTTGTTGATGCGATGCAGGGTTCTTCTTTCAGGGTGCAGGGCAGAGCCATCAGACGCTCCACAGGGGGCGGAGCCAGCATTGTGGTGGCAGAACACAGCCCTATTCAGAGTCCAGGTGCACTCCTCCCACCCATCTATCTGTCAATCTTTCTATTCACCACCAGGCTACCTAGCCCTGCCCATCTGGGTTTCCCCAGCCCTGTCACTCACACAAGCCAGACAGCAGATACACATCACGCAGAGGCGAGCTTAAATGGTTAGGCAAGCAAAGGCCAACTTTCTAAAAGTGGCATTTGCAAACGCAGAATATTAAAATAAACCTTACTAAAAGATGTACCTTATTATTCTGAGTTCAGGCATACTAAACTCGAGTTTCTACCATGTTCCCTGGGCATGTTAGGATCATAGGATGTAACAATCTTAACAGCCCATTCTGGCCTATGAGAAAAGGGTAGCCTTACAATAGTGAAAACGAAAATGGCAGTAATTCACTATTAGGACATGCCACACACACAGGGCTTGTCCTACCTTATGCTTACAATGCACCCTGCCCTTGGGCCTACCATAGGGGTGACTAATATGAAGTTAAGGGAAGGGTTAAAGACTGGCAAGTGTGTGCACTTGCCAAGTAAGCATGTCAGTACCAGACTGCACGCAGGTTCTGCAATGGCAGACCTAGAAATATTTTACCAGGCAGCGTCTGTGGGTGGCACAACCAGTGCTGCAAGCCCACCAGCGGTATTTGTATTTACATGCCCTGGCACTCCTGGTGCACTTTACTGGGGTCTGATAGTAAACCAAATGAGCCAATTATGGAATCAAACCAACATATACATTTTACATAGCGAGCACTTGCACTGTGGCACTGGTTGGCAGTGGCACAGTGCTCTGAGCGGCCAACACCATAAAAACACATGAGGAACAGCGACAAAAAGTGGAAGGGAGACTCACGCCAAGGTGCGAGGTCTAACAGCCTCCCTACGACTCCGAGGCCCACTTCCGCTCCAGTCCCCTCCCTGTGTCAGCCATGGGTCCCCTATCGGCTGCATTGGTAACTAGTACTTACAAATCACTCAGTATGTCGTCGTGACATGATGTTGTGCCACCGTTTCCCATGACATCCATCAGCATGTCATCATTAACCATCATCATGTGCCTTATTGCAGTAGTGTAGACAGGGTGAAAGTGAAATTGCTTGAGCATTTGTTATTGATTTTACAGAGTATGGCCGTAATGGAAATATATAATTGTATAGTACAGCTGCCCCACATCCAGACAGTAGTAAGGTACATGTGTTAGGACTGGTCAATACTGCCCCCATTCTGGCTTAAGTAAATTGATAACATCAAATTTCCTTTGGAATCGGCTCCGCCGTTTTACTCCGCTAAGGTCAGTTCAGACGAAATGCAGGTCCCGTAATTTTGCTACTTAAGATGGCCGCCGGGAGTTCTTCCATTTTTAGTGTTTGGTTCTAGTGTTTCTTGGAATAGGAGAGTGTACTGGTTTTCGTGCGTGCGCGCCCTGCGCACACCGCACTTCAACCGTCGAATTCTGAGGAGAAGGCTGTGTTCTAGTGCAGCGCATTCTCTGTGCGTATTATCCAGTCAAGAGATTAGCGTCCTAATCCTCTCAGCTTCACATTCTTGGCAGCCTGTCAAGAGGCTTTCCGAGCTGTTCGAGTTTCGTCTTCCTGTGAGAAGATTTCGGCGGAAAGGTATGTTTTTTCAGTCAGCGGTTCCGTGTTTGCTGACTGGATTGTTTGTGAAAGAAGGGCGACGAAACTGTAAGTTCATCATTCCTAATTTTGCAGTATTCAGCATTTCAGCAAGTCATTCCTGGCAAGTTACTCGACTCAAGCATTTTGTTTTTTTAACAGAATAGCGCTAGTCTGAATTGCAGAGAAGAGAGAAGCTTAACGCAGCTTAACGCAGCACGTTCCTGGAGTAAATATTCTGTTCTAAAATAGCTACTAGTCTTTAGTACCTAATAAGCCCAACCCAAATTCCTTGAAATTGTGGCTAATAACCTGTTCCCATTCTTCACCTGTCCTTCTAGTAAAGCGATGGAAAGAGGAGACGGTTGATTCTTTTGAGGTTAATTGGGGTTCGGCCCCTGCGGGAGTTGTATGGGACTCTTATAAATCCAATTTAAGGGGGATCTTGATACGTTGTGTAATAGCTAAGAGGAGGGTCTTTTGGGGGGATATTAGAGAGGTGGAGGAGAAGATATGAGCAGATGGATATCAGATAGAATCCAGACAACTCAATTTGTTGGACTTGAAACTTAAACTAGCTTCTAGCCTGGAAAAAAGGGTAAGGGAGATATGGGAAATAAGTAAACTAAGATATTTTAAGTATGGCAGATTAGGAAGGATAAAGTAAAGAATCTAATACAGGAAATAAAGTGTCAGAGTACGGGGAGGATTCTATCAAATAGAAAAGAGGTGGAGGGGGCTTTTTATTATTACTTCAAAAAATGGTATGAAGAAGATCTAGTGACATCAGAAGAAGAGAGGGATAGGTGGTTGAGTCAGGGCTTGGTGTACGTTTTGGAGGTGAAAACATCTTGACTCTGAATGCAGAAATTCAGGAAGGGGAATCAGAACGAGCTATGAAAAAGGGTAAACGGGGGAAAGCTCCTGGCACAGATGGTCTACCATTGGAACTGTATAGTGCAAGGACAGATACATTGTCCCCAATTTTAACTACGTTGTATAATGAGATCTTTATGGCAGGGGCACCTCAACCAGAATCATGGGCAGGAGCCACAATTTCTCTAATTCTGAAACCTGGCAAAAGCAAGAACAGCTGCGACTCGTACAGGCCAGTGTCACTTTTGAATTGTGACTTTAAAATGTTCTCAAAAATCTAGCGGAAAGGCTAAATGGAGTTATGGGGTATTTGGTGCATAATGACCAGAAGGGGTTTATGCAAGGAAGGTAACTACATGAGCTTACTTATTCCTTTATAGGGGCAATAGATTTGGCTACCGCAAATAAAGCTTCTTTATCAGTGATTGCGATAGACGCAACCAAAGCGTTTCATGAGGTCAAATGGGAATTTTTACTATCAGGTCTGAAAGCCGCTAAGTTGGGGGATAGATTTTGTAGAGCAATAGCAGGATTCTATAGACCCCAAAGGCAAAAATATTAGTAAATGGGATATTAACACCAGCTTTTAACATCAGGAGAGGGACGAGACAAGGATGCCCTTTATCTCCTTTATTGTTCATCTTTATATGGAGCCATTCACAAGAAAGCTGAAGGCAGATCAGAGGATTGTTCCTTTTCAATGAGGAGGTTGGGAAAAGAAATTGGCATTGTATGCTGACGACGTGCTGATATATACGGCAGATTTGCAAAATACAATGGTGCAGGTAGTAAGAATAGCTGAGGACTTTGGAAGAGTTTCTGGGTACAAGATAAATAGGGGAAAGACAGAGATAATGATTTGGAATTTGGATAGTGGGGAAGAAAGACCCACAACTGAGATGAGATATTTGGGAGTTAGAGTGACCCAGGACATTAATAAAATGGCAGAAACAAATTTTAACAGAGTCATGAAAGAAGTATGTGATTTGATGGCAGGTTGGGCACACCTACCCCTTACAATATTTTAGAGAGTGAACTTAGTAAAAATGATTATTCTCCTGAAGGTCACTTTTCGATTTAATTCTTTACCTTTGCCCTTTAAAGAAGAATGGCTTATGAAATTACAGGGAAAGATTGGTTCATTCATATGGGCTGCTAAAGGCTTACGTATCTTGTGGAAGAAACTGCAGAGGAGAGAAAATGGGGCTCTGGCTCTCCCGGATCTGCAATTATATGCTTGGGCCTTCCAACTTAAAAAAGGCAGGATGCTTTTGGATAAACCTTGGGAATCAGAAATTGGAAGGCTATTCTCTGGATTGCTAAAAGGAGTAGAGGGAGGTGATTCAGGCTTCATGATGAAGTTCTCAGATTCAAAATACTTCAAAAAGGTTAAGTGAAAATTCTTCAAGGTTTTGCAGAAACCTGGTATAAGATAAGAAGGAAACTAAAAATGCCATACTACAGTAATATGGCCCCTATTTGGGATTCACCAGGGTCACCCAACTGGACGAAGGATAAATTGGCAGGAGCTTTAAGGAATGCCGGTATAGAGAAATGGGAAGACCTATTAGAGGGAGAGCAACTGATTTCCTGGGAAAGTTTTCAACGCACAACAAACTATAAAGTCTCAAGATTTAATTATTTACAAATTCCGAGTTGGTTTCAATCTTTGGACAATAGGGAGTGAGGTTCAAGTGATTTCAAAGAAGCTCTGATCTTTGATGAACCTAAGAAAAAGGAAACATCACAGTGGTACTAGTGTCTGATGGAGGAAGTCGAGGGGGAGTTTACGATGCCTCAAGAACTGTGGGGGAGATGCTTGCCGGAACCTACTTTGGAGAAGTTATGGCAAGTATCTTTTTCTATGCTATATCAAGTGATCAAACCTGCCTATTGAAGGAGAAATCGTCTTTTTTTCTATCTACAGGGTATATTGGACGCCACATAAGTTGTCAAAATTCGGAAACAGAGCGGCATGTCTTAAATGTGGTCAGAGTATGGCAGATGATTTACAAATGTTTTCGAGATGTTCAAAGATTCAGGTATTTTGGGGTGAGGTGAATAAGGCATTGATCAATATTTTGAAGATAAAGTTTCAGCTATGCTCTATACTTGTTTTCTTCGGTGTGTCCCAGGAAGTTAGCAGATATGATAACGATCAGTAAAAATTATTATTTATTGCAGTGCTGTTGGCACGTAGAGAAATATGCAAAAAATGGACTAACTCAAATCCTCCCATGTATATAGAGTGAAGAGCATCCTTAGAATACATTTTTAGGTTGGATGCAGTCTCTTTAGAAAAGAAGAGATATGCGTTTTGGCCCCCGATGGTGGAATGGCTGGAACAGTATAGATAGTGATTAGGACGAGGATAGGAAGGGACGGTACAATGATTAAGCCTAAAGCAGAACTCAGCAAAGCACATATCACTCACGTTAATTTATCGTCCTCACATTTCGGTTTCACTTTCTCCTTGGGTGTTTAGTAGGGAGAGTCGAATATAAGGGAAAATGCGGTGAAGTGCAACTGGCAGGGTTTTTGGTCAAGTGTCGCAGTATCAGATGCTCCTGTCCAAGGGAATGGTTTTTCAGATGGAAGTGCTGTGGATAGTGAATCTGAGGCTAATAAGGACAAAAAAAAAAAAAATGAAGTATTGGAATCGACCTGTGAAGTGGACAAGCGTAACCTTTAGTGCTGGAAGGATGATAAATCCATGACGGCAATTTATAATTAATAATGGGGGAAGAGGGTTAGGGTTTGATGAATGGTTGGGAAGGAGTATTTGAGGGAAAGGTTTGACAAAGACAAACACTACACATGGACACCACACAATCTTGGCAGACGACCATCATATTCATAAATCTGTTAAGGGAGAAAAGGGAAATGCATGCATGATGTGGTTAATGATAAGTTGTACTAAGCAGACTAGCAGACAGCACAGGGCAGTGGTATATTATTAATTATTATTATTGTGCGATTGCCTTGCCTGTCTGCCCTCAGAGACCCAACTTACATACATTTTATTTATGTTCTGTTGTGTCGGGCTTCCTTTTAAAGCTAGCAAAGGAAATTAACAAGCATTTGCAATGCAATCGGTCTTGCGTTCAGTTTGAGCTATTGGCATTGTAAATGACAATGCCTTTTATTTATGTTTCGGGTTTTAAAACATTAAATAAAAGGCTTTGTTGTTTACAATAGTAAAAGCTTAAATTCTCACAAATTCTAGACCTATTGCATTACAAATGCTTGTTAGTTAATTTGCCATGTAGAAACGCAGCCTTTGAACAACATAAATACATATGTTTAAAAAGCGCACAAACGCTCTTTTAAATAAGAATTTTTGTTTGTGAAAGTTTCCCAACACTCCTTTATGAAGAAATCACCATGAAACAGTTAGCAACCCCAGCGCCTGAGACCCTCACGAGTGATTTATCACGCTTTATAAATCCAGATTGATTGATTGATTGATTAGTGAGTGTGTAGACAGCAGAGGAGCGTGTGCGGGCCAAGAATTAAATGTATGTTCTATGTGGTATCAAGATCATAAAATTAGACTACTAAATGCCGCTGTATTTTAAACAAATAATTGCAACGGTGTCTCATCAGACAAATGGCTACATTACAGGTATTGTGGCCAGGAGGTTTTCCCCCAAGGAGTCACTGGAAAACCTTATGGTAAACAGCATGTTTTAAAGCACGTTCGGCCAGCATCTCTTGTCAGAGTTGGGCAAAATGTAAATATGACTTTGCCAGGTGCTTTTATATATGGACCACAATATGTGGTGCTGCTTCTTCAGTGTGTAAATGACATTCAGCATCTTTTTTATGCTGCGGCACTAGGAGATTGTGCGATATGCCCAGAATCACAGGATGCTAAGCCGACGCTGAGACTCGTACCTGGACACATCCTCTACTCACCTGCTTTGTAACCCCCGCCTTCCCCCGCTTGAACTTTAAATTTAACTTTCTGCCACTTTTTAAAAGCACCAGCGGCTACTCCTCTGGTGGAGCTGTGTAGGCCCATTATTGGAATAAGAGCGGATGTGGCAGGATGGTGCTTATTAGTGACAATCTGTGACTTTACCAGTCCTTGCTGGTCTACTGGTTCGCTTGTGAGCTGCCAGTTTGAACCACATGTGACCAAAGCACTTTATGTGTTCTTGGTTCTAATATCTTGCAAAATGAAAGCAATTAGAAGTGGGCTATAACGTTTAATAAGCACTATCCACAACAACACTTCCGTCTGTCTAGCTGGCACTTCATCTACTCACTTCTCTGGTACAAAACTACCATTTGGCCTCATGGTTTATTTCTCACCTTGCGTGAAATGATTGTGCCGTTTTATGGATGTATGATGTTACAACGCATACTTTTACAACGCATGCTGTTACAACGAAATTTTTACAACGCAAATGCAGTGACAACGCAAGTCTTTACAACGCATGTCTTTACATCGACTTGCACTAAATGGCGTGCTAACATTAAAAAAGTGTAATTTACTATTCCAACTCCAGTCCACGTAACAGTAGGGAAGGTGTTGGGATAGTAAACTACACTATTTTTAATGTTAGTACGCCATCTAGTGCAAGTCGATGTAAAGACTTGCGTTGTAATGGCATGCGTTGTCAATGCATTTGCGTTGTAACAGTTTCGTTGTAATGGTAGTGCGTTGTAAAAATTGCGTTGTAAAGGTTGTTCCCCATAATGAATTGTTCCCCTGTCAGGTTTTGGCTGTTTGCTGAAGGCAGAAGTGCCTCGTCCAGATCAGGCATATTCAAGTAGCACGTTCCCACCAGAATGCCTCATTTAAGTGACCGTGTGGAGGTGTTTCAGGGGAGCAAGAAAGGTCAGCCAGGCAACTAAGCTCTGAAAAGAGGCTTGAACGTCAGAAAGGACGTCTAGGTCCTTCATCCAAGCAGTGCTTAATGTGGCTTTGCATTGCCTTCTAGTTCCCACCCCTGTCCACGAGCATTGAACATGGGAGCAACTGTCATCAGTGTCCGGCCAAAAATGTCAACTTTGAAACAGTCTGACTTGAATAAACTGTGGGGTATATTCACAAGAACGTGTGATAACGATCGCCGCAATCGGTCATTGCAATCTTTCATATCGCCGTCCATCGCGGGAAAATAACTCTGTGTCAACGTCCTAGTCACAACACGGCAGTAACATTCGATAATCTCCCGATAATGCGTCAAATGCCCGTGATAAGATTACTGGGATGGAGATAAAAATCTGAAACCGAACATGAAAAACCTGCGAAGGGCCCATCTGCGATAAAAAATAGCTCCATCTGTAGCGAATATCTACATGTCCAAATTCGAATCCAACTTCATTTATAATGAAATTGCTCCCTTCTTTGAATCAGTGCATCGGTGGGCACTATACATTGACGACATTTTTTTCATTTGGGGAGATACTGAGGAACAACTAGAAGAATTCCTTCAATGGATTAATGTCACTGACATCAATCTTAAATTTACAGCCCATACCAACAAAAAAGAAGTTGTATTTTTGGACATTAAGATTATACATAATTCTGGCCATCTGGAGGTAGATCTTTTTACTAAGCCCACAGCCAGAAACACTCTGCTACATTTTAATAGCTACCATCCCAGATCACAGAAACAAAGCATCCCTTTTGGTCAATTCTTGCGACTGCGTTGTAACTGCACTAATAGCCATGATTTTGACGCCCAAGCTCTCATTATGAAAGCTAAATTCTTAGCTAGAGGTTACCCGCATCGGCTGATACGGGAATCTCTCAAACGAGCAAGATTCTATGATAGGGATGCCCTTCTACGAAATAAAGATCCCAAAACTAAAGACCAACTGGTATGCGTTACAAGACACTCCACTATGGACGAACAAGTACGTCGCATCATTAATGCTAATTGGCACATACTCAATTCTGAACAAGATTCTTCTCTCCAGATTAAGAAACCACTGTTTGCGCATAGACGCAATAAAAATTTGAAAGACATCATTGTGAGATCACGTTTTAACACTCATGTCCCTTTCATACAGAAAACCATTGATGGCACTTTGCCCATCAAGGGTACATTCAAATGCTTACGTTCTAACTGTAAAGCATGTGATGGAGCCATAGAGGGTTGCACTATTACCCTTAATGGATATACTACTAATTCTAAATCTATGACAAATTGCAGAAAAAAATAATGTCATCTACTTGATTATTTGCCCATGCAATCTTGGCTATTTTGGAGAAACCTCCAGACCTATTGCCACTCGTCTCAATGAGCACCGTTCAGCCATTCGCACTCACAACCTGTTGGCTCCAATGGTTAAACATTACGAAGAACAACATCACTCCTTCGAAGACATTAAATGGCATATTCTTGAAAAAATCAATAGTGAGAATACACATAGTGAAGAACTTCGCAAAAAACGAGAAGTATTTTGGATTTTCACTCTCAATACTTACTATAAAGGATTAAATAACGAATTACCATGGGGAAATGCCATCTTATTCAATAGAGTCTAATTATCTGTTATCTTCAGGTTTCTTTTGTCATTCTGGTTTTTCTATTTCTTTTTCTTTTTTTCATTCAGTATTATTATTTTATTATTTTGTATTCTTCATGTTTTCTATTTGCATTAGCCAGATCTTGTTCTATATTCTGTTTTGATCTTTTCTCTTTTTTTATCTGCACTGCTTATTGTCCGTTTTCTAGTGATATTGGTGCATTTCCGTCCACTTTCACGACATTCCGTGACTTTATTCCACTCATTGTCGGTTTTCTAGCTCGCTGACCGATTTCAGTTTATCACCGCGATATCACTTGACTTTATGCACTCTCGCGTTATTTCGCCATGTTTTCTACTCTTTGTCCGCTTTCTAGCTCCCTGGCTTACTATAGTTCATTTCCGCGGTACCATGTGACCCTATACATCCTTCTTCATTGGGTTTTGGGGTGTTGCTCCGTCTATGCCTGAGGTTCATATCCGTTACTGCGCTCGATTTCTCCATCACTCAAGTAAGTTAGCTCCTACACCTTTGGCAGAGTCTTACTCTGTTTGACTCGCTTTACCTTCTTTTCTCTGTATAAGAGACCTTTACGAGTCATTTTTACGCAGTTAATATGTCCACATTATCGTTTTCTATTGCAGTTTTCGTACCCTTTTTATTTTTTTAGTTTAGCTTATTATTATTCTCAGTTTGAGATGCTATAGCTCGTTATTTTTCCTTAATGCATTCAGTGTCTGTTACACTTGGTTTATCGCTCTAGCATAATACGTTTGTAATTATTGGTATATGTCCAGTATTTTATTTGTTCTTTTTTTCTTTCTTTTCCAGTGTTTGTAAATCCAACATATCGAACTATATCTTGGTTTGTCACGAGTCCGCTTGAAGTGACTTACTTCTACAGTGCTGTATTCGAGTGTTTTCCATTTGTTTGACTCCTCAAATGATTCCATGTATCCATTGGAAATATACTGCAGGTACCTTTCTGGTATCATTCTCCGGTTTTATCTGGCGTTATTTCATTGTAATTGTTCCTTATATTTCTTCTCACTTGTGTATTTATCATTTTCTTGGTTTATTTTTCAGTAATTTTCTGAATTTATTTCGATTCCATGCACCAGTATTGGACCTTCAGGCATTTTTACCTTGATTCCTTTGATTACTTCGTTTCTACGTATTTAAAAGCATTAATCGATTGATTTGGTTAGTCCTTCAAGTCTTCGTCCATGCTATTAGGGAATATACTTACTTTTTGACTTGCATTATATATATCATAATATGTTCTTGATCTTTTTCTTTCCCTATTTGTTAGAGAGAATATTTTTATCGACATTATGTCCTAAGAGGACCATACCCATTTATCTACTCTCCTTAGTAAGATTCTCTCTTTTCTCATTGGTATATCTATTCTCTCTTTTCTCATTGGAATATCTATTCTCTCTTTTCTCATTGGTATATCTATTCTCTCTTTTCTCATTGGTATATCTATTGGGTTTTTGATGGGTTTTTCTCATCTTCTTCCCATCTTTTTCTTATATTTTTTTAATTTTTCTTTCGTTCTCTGCTTAATTGATCTGCAATACTCTTTTTTTTTGTATTTATATTCTTTATATTCTATGTTTATCCATCACTGGGATAATTTTGGAAATCATCACACTTCATTTTTCTTTTTTCACACTGACACAATCTTTTTGGTTCTCTAGCTTGGGCATTTAAGTGAAGGTTGGCGCTTACAGCACCTTATCGTTATTAAAACAAAAAATGTGGAGGTTCACAGTGTTTTTAAGAAAAACATTAAAAAAATTGCATACTTTTGTTTGTTGTTTTTTTTACATGACATTTTTGGTATATTTATAGGATATAGGATATTGTGGCTCTCCTGATGAAGACGCCTTGCTAGCGTCGAAACGCGCGTTGAGCACATCTCGACTTCAGCCACTTTGTTTGTCTTTTTGTATTTGTTGTTCATTGTATTATTCATGTGATTTGGAGTATATCTTGACTTCAGCCACTTTATTTGTCTTTTTGTATTTGCATTTGTTGTTTATTGTATTGCACATGTGATTTGGTTCATTATTTTGTGTTGTATTGTCTGACATTTTTTGAATCATTTTTTCTAATGTAGAATTGCCTATTATCAATACATATTTCTATGCGATCTATACATAATAAAAATTCAATATGTTTTTATTAATATTATGTACACTGTGTTTCCTTCTACATATTTCATTATGACATATATTATATAGTTGTTTTATCTAGACTGCCTAGGTGTTTATGTTTATATTGTTATTTACCCTGCCCTAGGAGTTTTGTGGTCCCTGCAGGGGGTTCTCCTTTTTTCTTGCATTATAAAAAATGTAGTGATAAGCCGCTCCAGGCCTGCAAGTCCCACAAGTCAGGCGGGAAAAATCACTATAAAAGCGGCAACAAAAAACACAAACAAAACACATACAACTGCGAAGCACCATGGAGGTAGCCGGACCAAGTACAGAGGACAACCAGAACCCCACAAACCCCATTGAGGACAAGCCTGGGACCATCACTGGGGATACGGTGGCAGAAGTTGGGGGACCGGAAACTACACAACATGACCTGAGCCAACAGCAACAGGGTGAGTAACGACCAAGGTCTGGGGGGATGGGGAGAGATGGGCACAACGGCACACAAGCACAAGTAAGTATAGCACATCTGTGGACAAACCATGCCCAAGAGTCACAACTCCGACCAAGAGCCCAATTTACCCAAGTCTGCAACATCTCAGCATTGCATAAGCACAGAAGTGAAAGGCACACCGCCTGAAAGGGATAAGGGCCAGCCAAATCAGAGCTGACGGGGCAACTCACCCACAATGCAGCACACACACCTAAGATGCAGAGCACACGGACATTCACAAAAATGTGGTACAAACTGCAACACTTTCATAACAGAACAGAGGACACAACTGCTCCTGCTTGTGTTTAGAACATGGCCATTCACATGTGGCATAGCAGGAAACTGTGAGATGACAATGTAGAACTACAACCTCACATCCCCAATGGAGTAGAGATGCCAAGTGTCCCCTTCAAATAGGCGTCTCCTCATAAACAGTCACAATGTACATTGCCAGGCAGTCTGACAGTAAAGTTGTACAATGCGTGAAAATACATGTGAACACAATGCCAATCTGCATTTCCCCTTCACATTGCAGAGGGAGAATCAACACCTCCTGCAGAACAGACCCATGTACTCAGCACTGATGATGAAAAGGACCTCCCCAACAGCTACACTGATGCACAACAACAGCTCAGGGACAGCTCCGGCACCCCACCTCCAGGACCATGGCAGCCCAGCTAAATCCACGAGACCCCACCTCGTGCACAGACCACACAGCAGGAAGCACCCACCAACACGGCTGCCTCCCAGGACCCTCACGACCTACACATGGCGTTCCAACTAACCCTGGGTGTAGTTTGTGTAGTAGCGCTAAGGGTAGCTACGCTAAGTGCACTTCGCACTACGCGTAGCTACGCAAACTGCATAGTGCGGTAGGAAAAACGCTGTTCGCACTGATTGCACTGTGCCGGATGCTTGTCCGCACTGTGCAATCATTGCAATCGGCATCTTGCACAGTGCAAGCGGTCATTTTCTGCCGCTCGAGTACATTTGTACTCAAGCTGCAGCTTTCTCAACGCGGACTGGTAGTTTCTCATCGTGAGCGTTTGCAAGCATACGTGACCACTCGCAATGAGAAACCTGACCTCCCCGCGTTGAGAAGCTCACCGGGAGGTATATTTTGATTTCGCCAACTTGACTTTGAGGACCGTGATCAAGCAAAAAATGCTGGCTACGCAACTTGTTTTTGCCCAGTACTACGTGTAATTTGCGCAGCGCTTAGTAGCACAAACTACGCACGCTCCACGAGCGTAGCGTAGTCTTACGCCCAGGGTTAATTCCAACGCCATGTGTTAGGGTGCCAGGAGGAGATGTCTGACCAGCTGCAGGTGGGGTTCGACAGTATTGGAGCCAAACTAGATGCCATATGAAAGTATGGATGAATTCGGGGATGTGATTCCACAAGAAGATACTCCCTGGGTACTGCTGTCAATGCACAAGTAAGGCTATGACCCCGATAGGCATTGAGACACACATTGTCATTCAAATCAATACTCATCACAGTTGAATACAAGTGAAGGTGCATAGACTTATTAGCATATGCGTGTCAGTACAGTCAAGATAAGTGCCCCAACATGCAGACCAATACAGCAGTATGTCAGAATGAGGAACGTTGCCAAGCGCTGATGTCCAATCCAGGGGAGTGCCTCACCGTTCACAGGTGTGTGTTAAGCCGCGTTGTTGTCCGCTCATGTATTCGGAGTCCATGTGAATGCAGCCATGTCCACTGTTGTCGTGGGATATGTGACCAGATCATCAAAATGCAACAAGGTGTCGGGACATGTGCAATGTGTTTCAATCTGTTGTGGCTGCAGGTATGTAGTTACTCGTCCATGAAAGCGATTGCCGCTTCGTAGGCTAACATATCCAACATAAGGTTGTTGTCGACTTCATCAAACAGGACGGCGACTCCATCCATTATCAGGTCCGTACAGATGTGCTGCATCCACCCCCTTTCACCAACTTGCACTACAGCCCAATAGGGGAGCGGTTCAATGTGGTCACCGCACACGAGGATTTGTGCAAGCTCCCAGGTCCAGCTGCCAGCATGTAAGCCAAGTATCAAGGCATTCCATAAAGGGGTATCACGGTGACACTCCTGGTCATGGGCAAACAGGGGGTGCACACACATGTCAAAATCCAGTTCAGCTACCTTCCTGTTGGATAGGCAGACATGCACCACTCCAATGTGCATGATCGACAATGCAACACAGGCTGAATGCAGATGACGTTGGCAAGGTGGAAGCTTAGCCAGTAACTGATACACATCACTGCCAATGGCAGTGCCCCCAGTAAATGCAGCATACGTGCACGGTACAGATCCACGTGATAGGGGTTGTGCATGTGTCCGGGATGTTTGGCCATTGCGTCAGTGGTTCTGGGTGAAGTAGGCACTGATCTGACCAGCGCCAGTTCTGTGGATGAAATGCCACATCTCGGATCAATGAGTTGTTTTAGTGTGCAACTGTTGTAAGCCTGGGATGTTGTAAAAGTGTGAAGGCCATTCCATGCAAGATAACTTCGAGCAAGGACTTCTGTCGGTGGGGTGTGTATACGTTGTTCCTTCTTTGGGCTGTGCGTAGTGTGGGAGTCGTCATCAGCTGCTATGGTATCTGTCAGGGGGTGCCGGGCACATACAATTCCGAGGTCGGAGGGGAAGATGTGCTCCCGCCCGATAGTTCAAACAAAGGAACTTTCATCCCAATCTTAGTTTGTCATCTGCTTGCATTCAGGAAATGCAATGTGGCTTGTAGGGGGTGGGGTTTGGGATGTGTGCGACTTTGGGATTCATGTTTGACATGTCTTGCATGTGGTATATGAGCGGCATCACTCTGTGTTATGTTGCCTCACAGCTGCTCCTCGCTCCCCCGAGCCTATTTACTTGTGTGCGCTGCGCAGTTGCATCACTTGCACTCCTAAGACACACCATTGTCATGCCTGTTTGCACATGTCCACAAGTCTGACAACGACACTGTGATGTTGGCCATTGTAGGTGGTGGGCCACGTGAGTGTAGGCCTATGGTAAGGATAGGGCTGACACAGAGTACATGCCTAGCTGAACTGGCGCAGCTTATGTGTCTAGGCATTTGGCCCATGCTGCGTCAATACAGATTGACACAACACTTGGCATGTATTATCCTGGACCCCCAGCGGCCTTGCGCTCCTTCATTACTCCGTTTGTGCCAGCCCGCCCTCCGGTTGCATGCTACATTGCAACATTTTTGCTTACAGGGGGGGACGGGACTTAGCTACATGTCCAAGCTCTTCTCCAATGCCTGAGGTATCATAGTTGCGGCCGCTGTTCCCACCTCTCCACACATTCTGCCATTGTGTGGCTGGGGGCCATGCCATTTTTGGAACGTCCGCTGTGGTAAGTGGTAGTCCGGGGGGCAGTCCGGGTGGGTCTGGGGGGCGGGCCTGGGGGTGGTGGCTGTAGGTGTTGTGGCCCTCTTGGGTCTCCAAGCTGCATGATCATTAGCTCCATGGCATGTGTTGATCTTCAGATGTGGCTCTAGGCTGGGCTCCCTTGCATACTGCAGGTAGTCGTCCTGCTTAACACCAGTAAAAGGCAGGTGTTAAATCCCTGCTGCTATTGCTCCTTATCTTCTGTTTTTGGGTTGCATTGCATATCTGGCTGGTTGT
The DNA here is from genome assembly GCF_964204655.1 of Triturus cristatus. Lineage (NCBI taxonomy): Eukaryota > Metazoa > Chordata > Amphibia > Caudata > Salamandridae > Triturus > Triturus cristatus. The sequence continues at coordinate 25,318,231 of NC_140593.1, read as the reverse complement.
TGAGAATGTCACGAAGTGGTATTTTTGTGTTTTTTTTGCACGGGAACGCATACTTTGTATATCCTTAAGGTTAGTTGCCGCTCTCATCTGTGGCGATGTTTTGTGCGGGAGCTATCACTGGTAAACTGGTGGTATGGGCAGTTTGAGCCAGCTTGTGAATGGGGCGATGATTCTTTTGCCACTTTTGCTGTGCTAAAGTGCCGATAATTCGGCGATGAGTCCTTGAGAATATGCCCTTGTGTCTTTCCACTTCGCCACAATTTGTGATCCTGGGCAAATCACGGTATTAAGGGCCTTAAAAACAAAGCTTTTTGCACTTTTTAATAATTTGTGTTTTACAACTGCGGGTAACATGATTTCTACAAGATCCATATGGACTTAAATCCACTTAAGACATTCTTTCATTGTAGTACTTGGCTATAAAGAACATACAAAGTATTTTTGTTCATATGATGCTTTCAACGCAGTGTTTAAGAGCTGTTTTATTTATGGCCAAGTGGAGAGCTTCCTATTGTCCTTGTCCTACTGTGAGATACATTTTAGGAGCATTGTTTGGGAGATGCTAATAGAGCCACTAGGGCCAGGTAAATAAGAAAACAGAATGGGAGGGATTGAAATAATGACATGGGGAGTGGGGCCTGTGACAGAGACTAGATTGGAGAAAGGGAGGGAGATACATGGAGACAGGAATATAGGAAGGGAGGGAGAGACATAGAGACAGGAATATAGAGTGAAAGGAAAGTCATTCCAAAAGGAACTGTTTTTTATTTAAGAATTTAAACATACACAACCTAGCTGATATGGGTTTTTGTTTTGTTTTCAGTGCCCTTTAAGATAAATTATTTTCATCTGTTTGAACTAAACAGTGTATTATTCCATTTCAGACTTGAAAAATAGTATAAATGTAACATTAAAATGGTGAAATAATGGTGAAATAATTCATCCAGGACCAAGGATTATATATATTGGCCCTCAGTCTGTTTAAATAAAAAGCAGCGTGGTAAAAATAGCAGCCAGATTCTCTTCTTTATAAAACTTTATTTACGCCCCATTTGGCCACCAATATATGACGTAACCCCTTCATTAGGATTACTTTAAGATAAATTAGTCATGCAATTTATTTTAATACGATTCACCTATACAAACAGTATTTTATTCGAACATATCTGCTGGCGAGTGTTGGTAACACGGCAGCGAATGATTCTTAAATCACTGACACTGCTTCATTTCCCATTTGGTTTTATATGTGACTTTTATTTGAGGGACAGGGTTTAGCGAGGTACGTTGATGCTAAATGAATAAACTAGAAATGCAAACCACTGAACAAAAACAATGGCCTGAGCGTCGAGGCAGAGAGTAAGTTATAGTTAATTTGGCTACCTAGGTCTTTGTTTGTTTTTTTTTTGCAGTTTTATATAGCGCCAACTCAACCCAAAGGTACCTGAGCGCTTTACATGAGCACTAGTTGCATTACAGAGGGACACATTTGTTTTTAGGCACGGTCATATTAAGTGGTTAAGAGGATGTTTGAGCCTCCCATCAGACTTGAGCCTGGTTCCCCAGCTTAAAAGTCGTCTGCTCTAGCTGTTAAGGCACAGAAACAATGGGGGACGTTATTAGTGTGTCAGCATAGTCATGGGGAAGACACCTTGGCATTATTTCCCAAAAACCCCGGGGAGCTATGGCATTGAAAATAATAGGCAAAAAAACAGATGGAAATGAAAACAATATGGAATGGCCCACCCCACAGATTTACTTCTCTCCGTGCATAATCTTGCTTCTCAGCTGACAAAAAACGGCAACATGTGCCTGTGTCCATAAATACTGTGCATGCGGCAAGCGTGAAGCTGGTGCCGTGATTAGTGTGATGAATAAATACACCTAAATGAAACAAACAGCACACTGCATTATAAACTATACTACCTATAATGGAACACGGGCTGCAATTAAAATTTGATGTCTGCAAAGGTACACATAAGCATTTTCATTGTAAGGAAACTGAAGTTGTGCAGGACTTTCAAGTGAAAAAAGCGGAACAAGCCCAATCCTCCTTAAAACAAAGCCCAAAACCAACTAACATCCTACTAAAAAGCGCCCAAATGATGGTCGACAGCGAAAATTGCTAAAAGCCTAAAAAATATAACCAAGAAAGACGGAGGTATGGCAAAAGACGTACACCAATACAACTGTGGAATTAGGAGGTGGTGGGAGGGAGGAAAAGTGCATTTAAATGTAATCAGCTATAGTGCCGAAACTACAAACAGGCAAACAGAAGCAGAGCAGAAAACCAAGAGCAAAAGTAGTCCCCCAGAGAACAGACAAAGAACTGTAGTGTGATGAGACAATACTTAGTCTCTGCTGCATGGGAGGATTGGAAGAGAAAAAGGAGGGAAAAAAAGGCAGGACTGACAACTGGCAAGCAAGGAATTTTGAAGGACACTGCAACAATCAAATCAAAAGCTGAGGGATGGCTTTCAGCTAACATAGGAAATTACAATAGGTCTTTAATGCTCGACCTAAAAAATAGCTGTAGGGATATAAGCAAAGACTAATAGCAAACATAATAAATAACAACACACAGTTGTAATGATTCAAGAGAAAAAGATGAATCAAATTAATTAAAAGATGATGAATGATACTATGTTACTGTATGTTATTACCCTAGTCAAATTGGGAAGTTGCATCTCAGTATTCATCTTCTTCCTCCCTTCCATGGACGCTCCGTCTATCAATCGTGTGTGCTACTGCCTGCCCGGCGGATGCAAATTGGTAAGGTAAGTGGGAGTTGTTTTTCCCAGTATAGCACAGGGTAAAGGCCGGCCTGTAAGTGTAGATGAGAAACACAGAAGTTAAAATTCATAAATTAAGGAGGAGTGCAAAAAGAACACTTTCTGAGGCGGTATGGCTAAATCATGTCTACTCTGTTTCCAGCATTAACCACGCTACTACAACAACAAGACAGGGCAGGCCCACGGCACCCACCCAACCTCCACTAAGCTTAGATTTTGACTGAGCCAGAAGAGCACACATATACAGCAACATAGCATTTTCCAAATTAAGTAACTAAATCAATGCACCGCTGTCTGTCATACCACTACACTGGACTCCACCACTACACAGACATAGAGGTCTTCTGTGGCTGTTGTTGACTTGTTTACCTTTTATGCCACTTCATGAAACACCCCAAGTTATTCCATCAATCATCGTCAATCCTACTGACTAACTACGAAGAGTATAGTATGTGGTCATCATCATCATGGTGTCCAACTTAGTCTGTAGTGTACCGAGTGAGTCCACATTCCATATTCAAAAATGCAATTGATCGGCCTGCATTTTGTTATTAAACAACAAGAAGGGAAACATTGACTTGAGTCACTTTTAGTGTGTAGATTAAATACTAGTACACTTCATGTACAACAACAACACAAACACCAATCACTCAGAGTCAGCGTCCAATGCATGCCATCTCTACCTGTTTTCATCTCAAGGGGCAGTCCCTCTCGGCTTAGAAAGGAGGATAGCTATAGTCATGTTCTTTTGGAGGGACTTGACGAAGCAGGCACACATTTCTTGTACTATTCTCTCCTTCCAATGTCTGGCTTGAGGGAAATGGATTTAGGGCAAGTCAGGATGGATGGAGCAGGACTCAGAGGAGTGGACTTCTTTAATAAATGCACACAGTTGCAACTCCAATACACACAAATAATCAAAGTAAATAAGGAAGAAATAAAGTAAGAAGTTGAAAGCCTTGTTCTCTGGGAAGTAAAGCTCGTCCTCAAACTCTGGTGGTTCACCCAGAAGCAGGTCTTCTACCACACTACTTCCATCACCTAAATCACTTTCCTCTTCTTCCTGCTGTGCTTCAGGAATGGTGTAATCCGGTGGTATAAAGTACTGATTCATTTTAACCATGGTTAACCTCTGCACATTTTGGGCAAGAGACTGTTTACTTTTCACTGTTACAATGGCACCAGCAGCACTGAAAACACGCTCAGAAGAGATATTGTGACAGGGCAAGCCAGATAGTTCATCGCCAGCCTGTTGAGCACTGGCCAATGGCGACTTTTCCCATACCAATACAGCAATGGGTTTTGATCAATGTAGACCTCTGTTGGGTCATCCAGATAGGCCTGGACCATCTGCTCAAAACTCAAGGGTGCTGCACTTTGCCCGGCCTCTTTTGCTTTTGCATCAGAACTGGACCTAACAAGCCTTGCTGTAGAAACCACACCGGTGCCAGTTTTACTGAGGCTGATGATCCTGTTCTTTTTGTTGTTGATGTTGGTGGTTTTGACTGCTGTGAGCCAACCGCACTGCCCTCAGGCTCTGAAGTTGAACTTGACACCGGCTACCCTGCTGTACTTGTTGTGGGCTGGAGTAGCGTGCCTAATTTCCAGCAGGTCTTCTTCAAAGCAACTGGCTACCGCAGCTATCTAAGTTATGTACTTGGCAACGTCCACTTGTGAAAAAGGAATTAATGTGTTAGTGTTCAGTACTGCTTTGTACCGTGGATCCAGAATTGTGGCAGAAATGTAATGGTTGGATATCACAATCTCAGTTTGTACCCTTTTATTTTCAGCTAAGCGAAAGGATAAGCTCTCCACCAACTCTTAGGCTTCTTTTTTTTCCTCCACACCTGCCTACATTGCAGACACCCCCTTCAGCTGTTCCTGTAGCATGTGGGATAGCTTGGCCCATAGTACAGTCTTCCTTGCTGACTTCATGTGTGAAGAGCTCTAAAGGAAGTATCATCTCTGTCAGGCATTTAACTAGGCCCCAATTGTTCATCTCAACGGTCATGCCTTTCACAGTAGCATCCCCTAGTCTTCGCATGACAAATTCATTGATTGGTCTGTACTGCTCAAACAGATGGTCAAGCATGTAATAAGTTGAGTTCCAACATGTTGGCACCTCATGGATGAGTGCTTTAACTGGCACTCTGTACTCATGTTGAATGATACTCAGCTGCTATCAGGCTTTAAAAGAATGGCTGAAATGTGTGAATATTCTTCTGCTGGTGGTCAGTAAGTTGCTGACTCAGCATTCTTTTTTCAGAAGGTCTTGAACAATGATGTTAATGCTGTGCACCAAACATAGGACCCTGAAATAGCCACCATCGCCCATGGCTTTAACTATATTACTGCCATTGTCCATGGCATCAAAACCAATGTAACCCCTCTTAGGTGCAGCCATTCAAAGACCTTGCTGTTAAACTCTTCCAAAATGTTTGCAGCAGTACAAGAGTTATCCATGGCAAACATGGCTACAGTTGCATGTTTTCGAGTGGCAATAAAAATCTCAGCACTGTCAACACCTGCAGATATCTTTTCTATAACCCCCACAAAAGAGATCCAGTGTGCAGTGATGCACATGTAATCAGTGACTTGGCACCTGGTCCACATGTCTGTTGTCATGTGGATACTGTGAACAACACTCTGCAGCAAAGCTTGTCCAAGCAATTCAAGCACATCGTGATGTAGTGCTGGAACAGCAAATCTGGCAAAATAGGACCGACTGGGAACCTTCCATGTTGTGCTGATGGCTGTCACAAGTTCAAGAAAACCCACCCCTTCCACAAAAGAAAAAGGGAGAAGGTCCAGTGCTAACACTTTAGCCAGCTTCGCATTGTACAAACATGTTGTTGGGTGGTTGCGTTCGTACTGCCCCTCTGACCTATACATGCTGAGAATGGTAGGCTGGATGTATTTTCTTTCTGGTGCCACTGATGCAGGTGACTTCTTGATGCCAGATGTTGTTAGGCTCACTGCCGCACTTTTTTTTGTTTAGGTACTCTGTTGCCTTGGTGTCTCACTCTCAGCCTCACTCTTACTCTTGTACCACTAATATGTTGCTGAGGCTGATGAGGATGTGGGTGGTACCACTGCACTGCTGGGGACAGGGCTACTTTGTGTTCCAGAGAAAAGGTCTCCCTCTTGTTCACTTTCAACCGCAATTTTATCACCACCAACAGCAATGGGTGCCATTTTTTTTGTTTGGACTTTAAGGTGTCCCTCCCACTGGATCAAGTGGTGTGTTTTCAGATGGGTTGTTTGGCCTCCGGTACCATAGTTTGTACCAAGCTTACCCCAGCTAACACCTTGTTTACAAATGGAACAAAAAGCAACGTTCTCCTCCTTACTGCTATCCGAAAAGAAGTCCCAAACTTGGGAGGTGAACTTTCTGGAGCAGCTGTAGGTGCCACTTGCAATGCCAGATGAACTGAAGGGTGGGTGTGGAATCTGACTCTGTGCATTACCACTACCTACTTCTACAGAGGTGGTTGTGGTCGATGTAGGTCGCTGCCGGGCCTTTGTAAATGCAAATATGGAAGCTGGAGGTGGTGTTGGTGTTACCTGTGTTGGTAGTATCCGTGTCACATCCCTCACAGCAATTTGGGATAAGGTAATGTCAGTCTCCACTGGGGTGGGACTGATGTCCATGATGACTGGCTCGTCATCATCCTCCTCTTCTACATCCAATTCCATTACACTAAGGCTTTCTGGAACCTTATTTTTCCCTACCCTTGTCTTGTTGCATCTCTCACTCTAAGACTGAGGTGGTGGCTTCCAAGGGGCATCTAGATCATCATAAGGGGGGCTGGCAGAAGAACTTGATGGACTAACCCTCCTTTTCCTTGCTGGGGCACTGGAAGACAATGGATCTCTGGAAGAGTGACTTGCTCTTCTTCCTCTGCAGGAAGCTTGATTTCCTGAACTGCCACTACTTCAGGAGGAAAAACTGCTAATGTGGGCGGTGGTTGCAGCTGTTGTTGTCCACTTATCTGAGTTTCCTGCGTTGATTGGGTACTACTTTGCGATAACGATAAGTCAATTTCAGCATAGCTACTCGTTGGCGTTGTCATGATAAGACTGGCTGCCTCTGTGATAGACATGGGCTTGGGCTTAGGTTTGTGGGGTGGGTCCACTGATGCAGGGGTTCTGCTCCCAGCTTGATCCTCAGACACCGCTGCTGCAGGCGCAATTTTTGCTTTCCTAAAAAAGATCTTGGTCGGCACACTAGAAGTGGTAAGTAGCACTTCCTTCTTCTCACTGGCAACTTTCTTTGGGGCCATCTTCTTCAGATGTCAGCAGCATGCAGTGGCACAAGTTGAAGAGATGTCTGTGGTCACATGTCACGTGATGTTGTGCGCAGCAGGACTTCTGTCTGGAAGTACAATGGGTGATGACTCCTCCTCCTCTTTTGTGCACCTAAATGCAAAGAAGCAAGAAGAACATCAGTGAAACATGGCATTTATTGTTGTGGTTCAATTTACTTCTGTACAAATAAACAAATCTAATATATAACTTAGTGTGTGGTCACACTTGTTAGTGTTATTATTAATATTATTAAAATGTTTTAACTCAGTTATAATTTTTTTTTTTAACAACAGTGTAGCCATTCGTGAGACTTTGACAACAAGGGCTTTCATGGTGTACTGTGTACACTGAGGAAGGATAGGAAAGACAAAGAACAAAAACACAAATGTAATGGAACCTGGTTGGCATTGTGAATGTGATTGTGCATCACGTGGGATGCAGCATCATTCAGGAAGCTGCAGCTGGCAATGGGGATGGAAGCAATAAGCCAAGAGGAACAAAGGAAAGCCATGCAGGCAGATGGCAAAAGCAGCACACTAACTACCACCACAAAATGGACAAGGAGGCCTGTAAAACAATGAACTCAAGCAGGCATATATGGCCATATATGGCCAGACAAAGGAGGCATGCTAAACAACACAGCTTTAGTGCAACAATGCAAAAAGGAAAATCCACAGGGCTGAAGAAAAGGTTTGCAAGTTACACCACACACATCCAACAAAGGCATTTATTTAACACACACGACAAACTTGAAATTTACCCGTAAAATAAAATGTTGCAATTTAATCCAATGCCATCCATGCCATAAATGATGTTTAAATTCAACAGACACAACAGAAACAGTTGTTTCATGCACACATGAGTAGCTTTGGGCCTACTGGCTGAAAGGACTATTGGCAGACTACTGGGATAGTGAATTAAATAAATGTTGCCAATTGATTGCAAATGTTGGAGAAAATGTATGAACTTTGCAACATGTTTCCTTCATAAAAGAATACTAGTAGAAAAATTACATACAAAGTAAAACAACTAGGCCCCTACTGAACCTACAGGCCACCCACAACAATACATTTAAAAAAAACAATGAAGAGTACCAAAAAATGCAGGTACAATGCCCCAACCAAACAAACAACACAATTTTTCCAACTTACTTGTAAATTCTCAACTAACCCTGGCCGTAGTTCGCGAAGTAGCGCTTCGCGTAGCTATGCAAAGTGCACTTCGCACTACGCGAGCTACGCGTACCACTTCGCGAACTGCGTAGTACCCTGTTCGCACTGTGCAAGATGTCGTTTTCAATGATTGCACAGTGCGGACAAGCAACCGGCACTGTGCAATCATTGAAAACGGCATCTTGCACAGTGCGAGCTGTAAATTTCTGCTGCTCGAGTAGATTTTTACTCGACGCGAACTGGTAGTTTTTCATCGCGAGCAGTCGCGAGCATACGCGACCACTCGCAATGAGAAACCTAACCTCCTCGCGTTGGGAATCTCGCCGGGAGGTTTATTTTCCATGCTTGCGATCGCCAACTTGATGTTGCTGATCGCGAACGTGGAAAAAGTCTCGCCGGGATGTCATTTTGCTTGCTCGCGGTCGCCAACTTGACGTTGAGGACCGCGAGCAAGCAAAAAATGGACGCTGCACTACGCAACACTACGCTACGCGTGTTTGCACTGTGCTATGTGCAATTCGCGTAGTGCGAAGTAGCGCAAACTTCGCAAACTATGCGAGCGTAGCGTAGTGCTTTGCCCAGGCTTATTCTCAACTCCAAAAGTCCTCAAATCCAATATGATATATCATGCAGCAGACACAAAGAGTGATCCTTCCAGCTCCAAATTCAAATGAAAAGTTAACAGGACATGGACAAACTACTGGGAGGAACCTGGTGGACAGGAACAGGAAGTTGGAGACTCTGGGGCACTTCCTTTCCCTTACAAAACAATACAAATAATTCCTTCCACAAAAATGTACAGTCAAATGTCAATTTGAGGATTTTTTTTCATCCAAATCATCATTTCGAGAAGGCTTTATGCTGCTCGAGAGATATTCTTCTCCAGCTTCCAAATTCTACTTGTTCAGCATTGCGATCTTCACAGAACTTCCGCCGGAAGTCAGATGGTGCGTCCAAATGAAGTGTTCGCGATCGCACACTCTCGCAGGACTGTGCTGTTGAAAACTAAAACAGCGATATGATTAAGCATTCACTAAAGACATGAATTCTCTCTAGTTAAAACATGTTTTCTTGTCTTATGTTGACTAATGTCCGGACTCCATTTTGTATTGTCATGTCTCCACGTGCTCTGCACGAGAAGAGTCCTATCTTTTCGCTAGTTGCTCTTGTAATCTGCCTAGTAACAGTCTATAAATAGCTCCTTTGTCCGTCTGGCGCATGCCCAGACTTGACCACATCTGTTATCAGTTAGCCCTTGTTTGACCATGTTTTCGCGGGCTTAGGAAATTGTTAACTCCACCCATATATTGATCCTGTATCGAAAATGTCCATAAATGGTAATGAATTTTGCTCCATGTTGTATCCACCCACTTATGAGCCCCTCTGTTGTGTATAAAAGGGGACCGTGTACGCAAGTTCTGTGTGCTACTCTATGCAATACTAAAGAGTGTTGTGTAGGTTGTAGGACCACCCTTAAGGGTTAATAAACTCTGTCTTTGTATTTGCAGTTTCCGTGCCAACTTCCTTCTAGCTTTTGTTACAGGAGAGCGAACCCTTGTATTCTGCGGGCCTAGCTGGGGCCTGTATTCATCAATTGGCGCCCGTCACGTGGGGCTCATCGGCGACTCGGATGCTCGAAGGACTTATCGTGACGAAGGTGAGGAATTTGGCCGGGGATGTGATCACTGCCAGTGGCGTTTTTAGTCCTGGCATCCCGAGGTTTCTTCCTTCCCTTCCGAACTGACCTTCTGGGTGGCGGCGGGCCTCGACTGAGACCTCTTCTGTCGGTTTGCCGCGACAGCCGTTTGGGCGAATTTTGGAACTTGGCAGTTGGAACCTGGACACTCTTGATTGGTAAGAACCGTTGTACGGTACTTGTTCCGAGTTTTGAAGCCTGGGTTGGCTATTTGAGTTTGATTTGTGATGACCGGTCATATTTTGTATTGATTACTGTGAGAATATATGCGTTGCAACACATATAGGCAGGTAACGTGGAGATATTTCTCCGGAGTTGTTTAAATCTGAACGGCGCAAAGTTTAAGTGCCATTTTTTTTGATAATACTGCATATTTTGCATTATTTTTGAGCATGCCTGCTTTTAGCGCACTCCGTAAGTGGTGCTGCTGCTTTGGAAACCGGTTAAATATCGAGGAATCCGCTCCAGCCCCCCCAGAGGGGACTCCTAATAGGGATATGTATGTGAAGCATGGTCTTTCCTCTATAATGTACAGCACAGTGTGGAGGAAATACACCAAAAAGGATCCTGAGTTACGATGGCCTTTGCATGGATCGTTTGATATGCGTAAGATTGAGTATGTGGAACAGAGTATGTGTAAACGGCGTGCTCGGCAAGACATGTTTGAATGTGTACGGTTATGGGTGAAGGAAGTGCGTGAGCGAGAGAAACGTGAGAAAGAGCTGTTTGATAAAGAGCAACGGAAAAATGATCATGTGAGAGCACAGGAAGCGAAGCGTCGGGAGGAAAGAGAACTGGCGGAGAGACAAGAGAAAGAGCATAGGTTGCAAGTCTCGGGTCAATATGCTGTCCGCCAGCCACTTTATCCTGTCCTTACTAATCTTGAAGATGATTTTTATTTATTAGATCGCCTATGTTGGCGCGTCTGCCCCGAGGTCACAGGATTCTGGATTGGTTTCGGATAAGGTAGACACGCGGTCCATGTTATCAATTGAGCGTATGGGTGAGCTTCGGAAAATTTCTCTGCGTGTGCTTAAAGGCAAGCTATCTCTTGCTGAATTGTTGGAATCTTTGGAAAGTTGGCAGGATAGAGAGAAGCTGTATTTTGCTGCAACTTTTTCTGATGAAGTGATTACTGCCTTTCGGAAATATTCTGATGTTTTCGAGCCTGATGCTGTAGTATCAGATGCTAAAGCATTACGTAACGGTGTTTTTTCTCCCTCTAAGGTACCCGATGCGGTCCAACGGCTGTTTGCATTGCGGGACGCGGCGGTTGAACTTAAAGAGAGAGCGCGCCTACAGGCAGGGGAGAAGGATCAATCGGATTCACATATCGGCGGCGACCAATCATCTACTTCCCATTCAGATAAGAGTGAACTAGTGCATGCTAAACCGATGCGAGAGACGGCACCTTTGTATGTTCCTCCTAAAGGAGAAGGAAATAGTTCAGATATATCTTCCCCCGATGCTAGGGGATATTTTGTGTATAATTGGGTTTATACTCCCTGGCATAGGGCTGATGTTATGGCATTAAAGAATGCATTGCCCGACCCCCGCAAGAATCCAGCGGCCTTTTACGAAGAGGTCGAAGGGGCCTTGAATTCTTGTACTATGACTTTAGCGGATATAGATTTGTTCTTTGGGCTCATTTTACCACCGGATATGTGGAGATCTGTGCGGAAGGTTGATGATGTTACCGCTTTTAAGGCAAGGTGGTCTGAGATTGAGGATGTGGATAGGGAGAGAAAACCCGCGCAAAAACCACCCCAGCTTATATTAGATCTTCCTGCCGCTATCTTGACTAAGTTGAAAACAATTATTCCCCCTAAAAAAATTGACTGGAATATGTTAGCCTCATGTAAACAGAAGGTTGATGAATCAGTTTCAGACTTCTTTACGCGCTTTGAGGAGACATTTCATGATTTCAGTGGTCAGTCACTTACGGATGATACGGGTCGACATCTTTTTGTCGATAAATATGTGGCGAATTTATTACCGGGAATAGCAGCTCGATTGAAAGCGAGTGAAATTTCTTGGTCCACCTCGTCTCCGGCATCCCTCCTGACTATGGCTCAGTATTATGAGCGTCAGGAACAAGAGGCGAAGGGGAATGAGGAGAAGAAATCGAAAGATTTGAAAACTAGGGTGATGCTAGCACAAGTGTGTGGTCAGCCTCGTCGGGGTGTCGAAAGAGGTAGAGGAGGATTCTATGGTCCCCCTTCGGGTCGGTCAGATGTTAATAGAAATCAATGTGCGTATTGTAAACAGTCGGGTCATTGGGCCAGAGATTGTCCGGTATTATATGCATCTCGTCAGGGACGTGGTCAGGGACCACCGAGAGGTAGAGGGGGCTTTTCGAATTTTAGAGGGCACTCTAATGATCGTGCTCGATTTGAGCCTAACGTGCAGCAACGCGATAGACCTAATGTGTTTGATCGGCAACATCAGTATCAACTGTCTGGGAACGACCGTTCTGGGTACCATGATTCACAGCATGCGTAGGATTGCGTTGGATGGGGGTTGGAATCAGTTGAAGTACCGGTTGATCAGAAGGGTCCTTATGTTACAGCAAATGTTCTGGGTTCAACTGATCGGTTCCTAGTTGATACAGGAGCTACTCGCAGTGCGCTGTCCAAACAATTGGTTCCGAGGGCTCCCCCATCTGGCTTAATGGTTACATCGGTAGGGTTTGATGGTACACTCTCTCGAAGCCCTCTATCCCGACCCCTTGCATTTCATGTTGACCACTTTTCTGCACCCTGTCCGTTTTTGCTTGCTCCGAACACGCCCGACAACATTATGGGTCTTGATATGCTTAAGCACTTCAGAGCAACGATCCGCTGCTCCCCTACTGGAGTACGTGTGATATTAAACGATAATCACCCAATGACTGAACGGATGTGTGTGGTTGCGGAGGATACTGCATTAGCTTCCCTCCCTCATTCTTTGTGGGCCACTTCGGATACTGATGTGGGACAGATGGTGATTCCGCCTGTCCACATTAGTGTCCAGGAGGGTGCGGTGTTACCACGCCTCCCTCAGTATCGTATTTCCCAGGAGGGGGAGGAGGCACTCATACAGATTGTGCAGGATTTGATTAAGGTGGGAGTAGTGGAGGAAGTTCCCTACAATGTCTGCAACAGTCCTATTTTACCCATTTTGAAGAAAGATACCGATACCAGGGTTTATCGTTTTATCATTGACTTACGGGAAGTGAATAAGATAGTGATACCTCAGTATCCAGTGGTTTCTGATATCACGACGTTACTTACTCTGGTCCCACCAACCGCGACCACATTCTCGGTTATCGATTTGAAAAATGCTTTCTTTTCGATTCCTATTCATCCTGATAGCCGGTACCTCTTCGGCTTTACTTTGAATAATAGGTCTTATAGATTTTGAAGAGTGCCTCAGGGTTATACAGAGAGTCCTAGTATTTACAGTCAAGCATTGAAAAGACAATTGGATTCCTTTGTTCTGCCTGATGGTGTCGCACTTATACAATATGTCGACGGCATCTTGTTGGCGGCCGACACTCCTGAGCTGTGTGAGAAGTGCACGTTATCCTTGCTTTCCTTTTTGGCTTCTCACAATCACAAAGTGTCGAAGAAGAAATTGCAATTCTGTAGACCAAAGGTGACTTACTTGGGTCACCTTTTGTCTAAGGAGGGGCGTGCACTCACACCAAATCGTATTCAAGCAATTTTGGACACGCCAGTACCTTCCACACAGAAGGACGTGCTTGCATTTTTGGGTCTTGCTTCTTTTTGTAGGCAATGGATATTGGGGTTTTCATATATAGATAAACCATTGTTAGCACTTTTGACAAAAGATACCCCAATTCCTCTTCCCTGGTCAAATGAGTGTGAAATTGCCTTTCAGCAATTGCGACAAGCCCTTTGTTCAGCACCAGTGTTAGGTACCCCTGATTATACGAAGCCCTTTACATTGTATGTACATGAGAGAGATGGATGTGCATTATCAGTTTTAGTGCAGATGCACGGCGACAAGCAGCGCCCGTGTGCATATTTTTCAGCCGTACTTGATCCTGTTGCCCGAGCATTGCCTGGTTGTTTTCGCTCGGTTGCGGCGACAGCTGTGTCAATACGCCAAAGCGAGGGAATTGTGTTATCTCACAAACTGTTGGTATTAGTTCCTCATGCTGTTGATGCCCTGCTTAATCAGACAAAGACGCAGCATTTGACCAGTGCTCGTTTAACGGGTATGAGTTGACGCTTTTGGCTCCTCATATTACGTTAAAGAGGTGTGCAACGTTAAATCCAGCCACATTGTTGCCGTTCCCGGAAACTCAGTCTGAAGCACGAAAAGCACACGACTGTATTCTTGTGACTGAGGAACAGACAAAGGGTCGTATTGATCTCCAGGATACGCCCTTTACAGATGTTGATGGAGAACTATGGGTGGACGGATCATGCCTGAAGCTGCCAGATGGTACGACTTCAGCAGCGTATGCAATTACCACATTACAAACAATCGTGGAGAGAGCACGCATACCGCAGAAATCAGCTCAAGCAGCGGAACTGATAGCATTAACACGAGCATGTGAGCTCAGCACAGGATTGTGTGTGAATGTTTATACAGATAGCCGCTATGCCTTCGGAGTAGCGCACGATTTCGGCCTACTCTGGAAGGAGAGAGGGTTTCTAACGTCACATGGAGCACAGATAATGTATGGAGAGTTAGTTCACAACCTTTTGACTGCATTAACATATCCAAAGAAGATTGCTATAGTTAAATGTAGTTCCCATAAAAAGGTGGTTGATAAAGTTGGAGAGGGGAATACTTTAGCAGACCGGGTGGCACGAGAGACTGCGATGCAGCCTGGCTCTACTGCAATGTATGTTGTGAAGTCACAGGCAGAAAGATGGCATGATGCTAGGAGAGAAGTGCTGGAGATACAGAGGACCGCTTCCGATAAGGAACGGGAGCAATGGTCCAATGATGGAGAATTAGATGATGAAGGGTGTTGGTGAAGTAAGCAGATGGATAAATGGAAGTTACCCACAGCCTTCGTACAACCTATGGTTCAGATGGCACATGGACTAGCGCATGTCGGAGCTTCCGCAATTGTAAAATTACTCACACAAGTTTGGGAGCATCCGGAGATCGCTAGTATGGCAAAGAGGGTAGTGCAGACCTGCATGATTTGCCTGAGGTACAACCCCGGAAAGGGTACACGAACTCCAGCAGGAGGATTTGCAACACCTACTGCACCTTTTGAGGTTTTGCAGATGGATTATATTCAGCTTGAGCGCTGTAACAATCTGAAGTATGTTCTAGTAGTGGTTTGTGCCTTCAGTAAATGGGTTGAAGCATACCCTACGAAAGACAATACTGCAATGACTACAGCCAAGATGCTATTGAAGGAGTTCTTCCCTCGATATGGTGTTTGTAGATTGTTGTGGAGTGATAACGGACCTCATTTTATAGCAGACGTTATCAAGTATGTCCTTAAAGGCCTAGGCATTACTCAGAAGTTCCATGCAGTGTTTCACCCTCAGTCTGCGGGATTAGTTGAGAAATATAACGGCACTTTGAAGCTTAAGATTGCTAAGATCCAAGCTTCGACTTCTTTGACTTGGCCAGACGCTTTACCGCTGGCATTATTGTCAATTAGATCAATACCGCATTCTCGGACCGGTCTTACACCCTACGAGATCGTGTTCGGACGCCCAATGAATATTTGGGGTCCACCAAAACCGAAGTCAGTGTATGATGTACCTTGTGTAATGATGAATGATTATCTGGCACAGTTAACGGATAATTTGGTTTCTATTCATCAACAGGTTCGAGAAGCGCTCCCTGATCGGTCCACAGGTGAAGGTCATAATCTCCGACCGGGGGATCAGGTTATGATTAAGGTGTTCGAAAGGACGAACAGTCTGGAGCCGAGATGGGTTGGTCCTGAGCAAGTCTTGCTCGCGACGAGGACAGCTGTGCGAGTTTCCAATCGGAAGAACTGGATCCACTCTTTGCACTGTCGTAAAGTGCCGCCTGGATTAGTGGAGCCTGCTGTGTTGACCGACCATCGAGAAGTCCTGACTGCAGAGAGAGGCCGTGCTGTGGAATCGAACGACACAGAGAAGCTCTTCCCGGACCAAGCGATTCCTGGAGGAGGAAGATATCATCTCAGACCGAGGAAGTAATTTTTTTGTATCCAGAGACGGTGTCAGAAAGGCCCTTAGGTTAGTGAAACGGAGAGCCAATGAGGCAAGTGGGGTGGATCAGCCCTGCATTAGTGTAGTGACACCCGTCTTGGCCCGCTGGTGAAGAAATCAACGGCTGCCTAAGGGGAAGAGTTCTGACAACCTTTTAGTTTCAGGAAGATATTGACTTTTTACTACAAGATGGAGAAGAAGAAGATTCTTTGTGCGACAAGCTTTATTATCATTGTAGCTATTGTTGGTATAACCACATGGTTTGTTGAGGATGTGACTCCTGCTCGTGAGTTGCTTGTTTTGACCACTCCAGTGCCTGAGGAGCACTACTTTTATACCCTTCCGTATCAAGAATTGAAGCATCGTCAGTCTTATTTGAATAACACCTTCATCCAGATATTGCATCATACCCATGTTGCTACAAATGCTACGAACTGTTGGATATGTGGTATAATGCCAGCTCATCAGAAGAAAGGAGGAACGCCGTTCATACCTCTTCCTTTCTCTCATAATGGCTCTTGTAGAGCATGGTACACTTTGCTTTTCGCCACACGGAAACCCACAGTGGGACGATTACTTTTCAGACTTAATAGGGAATGTCATCAAGATAAAGAAGGCTATCCACAAGCGAATGGGACAATATGGGAGTGGGTAGAATATCGACCAGACAATGAATCGATCCCCTACATCTTCATGAACACCAGAGACACTGCTGGGAATGAACAATTTGTGATTCAAGTGGCACAAGCTCAAGCGGACCTGTGTGTTCAGAGTGTGGGTTATATTCCTGTTGGTGTTAGCGACTGTATTATTGTTTTAAACATAGATGAATTAAATAATAGTACTTTCTTAGCCTCCCATAACACATACTTTGTATGTGGGAATAAGGGGTATTATCGCTTACCAGCCGGCTGGTCCGGAGTATGTTATGTAGCGTTCTTATTACCTCCTGTATTCTTAGCACCTGCATCCTATCATAAAGATTTGAAGTTGTTGAATAATGTGACTGTAAATAGGTATAAACATACTCTATCTATTGATGATGTTGATCAAACTGATACTAGCTTACAGCAGTATGTTGATTTCAACTTAGGATTGTTTTTCTTTGTTGGAGCTGCCCTAAATAGTAGGAAGGTTCGAAGATTAACAAGAGTTGTAGAGCCTGTGACGAATCAGACCGCTGCTGCTCTTGGGAATCTTACGGAAGAATTACAAATTACTAGAATTGTTGCATTACAGAATCTAATGGTATTAGATGTTACGTTAGCTGATAGAGGTGGAGCATGTAAAATTATCGGACCATACGCCATCAGTTTATAACGCTATTAATAAATTGCATAAAATCGCAGCTGAGATTCATACAGAAAATGGCACTTGGACCTTTTCTGGATGGTTTTGGGCATTGATCACTACATGGGGATGGAAGGTTTTAACTGGTCTCTGTATTATTGTAGCAATTCTGTTTTCCTGTTGCATCTGTGTCCAGTGTGGTCCTTTACTCTGTTCGCTATGTGTGTCATTCTGTATTCCTGATAAGAAAGCTATTGCCAATATCACTTATCCGAAACATTTAACCAAAGAGGTGGAAGAGATGATGAAAATTGACATATATGATGATTATCCTAATAAGCCGAATGTCTTCTGTAAATGCTGAAAGGGTCGTCTGTTGAAAACTAAAACAGCGATATGATTAAGCATTCACTAAAGACATGAATTCTCTCTAGTTAAAACATGTTTTCTTGTCTTATGGTGACTAATGTCCGGACTCCATTTTGTATTGTCATGTCTCCACGTGCTCTGCACGAGAAGAGTCCTATCTTTTCGCTAGTTGCTCTTGTAATCTGCCAACAGTCTATAAATAGCTCCTTTGTCCGTCTGGCGCATGCCCAGACTTGACCACATCTGTTATCAGTTAGTCCTTGTTTGACCATGTTTTCGCGGGCTCAGGAAATTGTTAACTCCGCCCATATATTGATCCTGTATCGAAAATGTCCATAAATGGTAATGAATTTTGCTCCATGTTGTATCCACCCACTTAATGAGCCCCTCTGTTGTGTATAAAAGGGGACCGTGTACGCAAGTTCTGTGTGCTACTCTATGCAATACTAAAGAGTGTTGTGTAGGTTGTAGGACCACCTTTAAGGGTTAATAAACTCTGTGAGGAAATATGAATTTTTATGATCAATTGTGTCCCCTATCTTAGACCCCAACGGCTCCATGTACGTGCTACAAGTACATGTATGTTCCCTCCACTTCCAGCTATGAAGACGCAAATACATGTGCGTCCAACATCAACATGTCCTCTTTCAGATCCACCATGAATGGGTCGGATATTTCGTTCCTAAGTATGCTTGGCCACCGACTTTATATGGTGCACCTTTCACGTTTTTCAGCTCTGGCGAGTAGGCCCTGAATTCTGCCATCGAGCCTTTTCCTGCCTTCTGCCTCTGAAAGCTCCAGCCTGAGCCTGCATCTGTATCCATGACCTTTGTCCTACTCCCTGCGCGGCTAACGGTGCTTGACTCGGCCTGTTGCCTGCCAAAGACTGTATTTAGCCTTCAAGTTATCTGCTCCGCTCCTCATCCAATACATTCCTGTCTAGTAGTTTAGGTAAACATCCTTTCAGCTGCAGAGCAAAGGGCCCAGCCTCACTGTCTCCGTGCAAGTAATTCATGGCTCCTGTTACCATGGTAGGCCCATGCCCCCTCGCATCTCATGTAGACACATAGACGCTTGTACACGCACTAACAGTCAGTATAGAATAGACTCTGTCCGAGAGACCTTTCCTTCTAGATAATATAGTTCCTTAAACACAAGATATTAGATACGATTTGGGATTAGGTTGTTCTGACATCCCAGACTTCTGTCTCCTCATGAAGGGCTAAATGTCAAGTCCCCTTCACCCTCTAGTTACACGTCAATCACACGTCATGCGGCTGCGCGCGCATCTCTGCCATGTATTTCTGCTGACATTTCAGGATTCTCTTATGGATCCACCCACCTGTGACATCCTCTTAATGACGTTTCTAGTATACGCCTTTATGCACGCCTATTGTAACGCCTTTTTTATTACGTATGTGTATTCTTATCTTTCCTATCAGCTGTTACGCCTCCTGCATCTGTCTTTACTGTAATGCATTTACTATATATATGATTACCTGTCAATAAAGTATTGCCTATCCCTTCCTGAACCTTCGTGCCGACGGAACCCGATTGCCTGGTTCGAACCAATTCCTTTGTAAGGAATAAATTCCCTTTTATAACCTCAAATACCACGGATTCTGCCTCTTATTTTTCTGAGTTATTCTTATTGAACTTTACCGCATAAAAATAGTACAGGTAATTTAAATATTTACCACATAATTGGCGCCCGAACAGGGACACCTTCCCCATCTCACGCGCCGGAGGTGCGTTGCAGGCCCGGTCTCCTGCCACAGCCGGACGGACAACTACGCGTACCCGCAGGATTTCCTGTATCTCCCTCCGGCCAAGCGGGGGTGACTGAGGCTGCGATCAACACCCAGACGAGGCGGTGAGGAGTGCGAAGGATCCCGACCAGAGCCTAGCTGAGAGAGCAAGATCCGAGGTATACAGAGGCCCGCCAGGTTCCGAAGTTCCGAAGTATCTATGTCACGAGTCGAGTCGAGTCCAGTCCGATCCAGTCCAGTCCAGTTTCCGAGGCCTTCCGTTCCGTGCTTCCCGGTGAGTACCGTTGCTGGGGACGCATTTAGACGTGCGCATTAGTTTGTGCCGGTCAAGACGGGTTTGGGTACACAGATCCGGTCTGCACTGTTTCAGCAGTGTATCTGTACTGTTTAGCAGTACATCCAGTATATCTAGTATTATGTCAGTAACTAGTTTTATTCTAATTATCGTTGTTCGTTTTAAATGTTAAATGTTTTAATATGTTTTAAAAATTGTGGTATGAATGATTGTTCAATTTTTATTATTGTGTTTATTGTATTAATTGTGTTCAAGTACAAGTGTTAAAATCCGAGTAAGAATTAAGTAGCAAGGTTTAAAGATGCCTTTCTTTTCAAAATTAAGACAGATAAAAACTAGAAAAGGGATACTCGAAGAAGCCGTTCCCATTCCACCTAGGGACACTCCAGGGTACTTTATGTACCATAAACATGGCCTAGATGCCGTATTATATCTAGATTTATGGGTGGACTATACTAAGGATTTAGCAGAGAGTCAGAGATGGCCCGCTGCTGGGACATGGGATGCAGATTGCATCATGAGAGTAGAAGAAGTATTATGGAAAAAGAAAGCCAGACAGTCACAGAAAGATGCCATTGAATTATGGCGTAAAGAATCGCATAGACGTACAGAGAAAGCGTTCAGAAAGGAAGAGAAAAGTAGGGAGAATTCAGACAAAGCCCGAGAAAACATATTAATTGAGGAAGGTATCCGAGTAAAAACAGAACAAGTAGACAGACAACGAAACACTCTTATGAATGGTATGTATCCTCTTCTGGCCGAGTGTTTACCTAAGGCCACCCTGGAGGTATCAAAAGATCTGCCACCTCCATTACTCCCGGTTAAAGTACACCCCAAGACCGCAAAGGACATTTTCCTTTCTTCTTATTTAGACGATGCAGCCCCCGAATATGTTAATGTTGCGCATCAACGCGCATCACCTGTTGACGACGCTCAACACCAAGATCATCTGCCCCCACCTCCGCAGCAACAAACTCCTCCTCATATTCCAGTCGTTCCACCTGTTTCTACAGTCCTTCCTGCATCTACACTCTCTACCTTACATCCAACAAATCCTTTTGGACTTGGCACCTCAGGAGGTGCGACAGGAGGTGCGACAGGAGGTTTTTCCACGCCCCCGCCAGCACCTAGATTGACTTACAGGGATTTAGCACACCAACGTACACCTCAAACAGCTAATCACAATATATTTAATAAGCCTCTTACAGATTGTAGATATGATCCAGTGCCCGGTAAACACGACAGAATGTTGCTATCATCAGTACGTTTACGACGAGTTTCGACCTATCTAATGACGCTACCAGGAATGATTGGTCATTTAGACAAAATATATCATTTTATCCAAACAGGGCAAGGTCCTGAAAGTATTGGCGAGGCCATGGAATACCAGAAAGTGGACACGCAAAAATTATTGTTACGCTTCTTCATAAACTGCTTGATCAGAAACAGAGATAGGCCTGAGGTAGATCCGGATGAAATGCAAGTACTTACCAGATGGGGTCAGAATATAGCAGCCGAAAAACATGATAAACAGAAGAGTATAGAAGTTATGTACCGAAAGATCCGAAAAGAAGTAGAACGAATACATGAAAGAAGAGTAGAGGCAGATAAAACTGAATCAGAGGGAGAGGAGGAGGAACAGTCAGAAATGACCACAGGACAATTAGAATTACCAGATAGAGAAATGATAGCTTATGTAGGTAAGGGAAGATCTTTTAATAATACAATGCGTCCGATACGTCCAGAATGTAACAGAACTTTTCAAGCAGCTATGTCAAATCCAAGGACCCCTGAACACTTATTCCAGGCTACTGATAAATTACTCCGAGAACGAAGGGGGTACCATGTGCTCGATTCTATGGATGAACAAGAATTAGCCAGGTCAGCAGTACAATGGGCTGACAGTTCTGAGAAATACAGTGATGATGCGCTAGCACACACGTTTTTGAATCTTACCCCAGACGAACAGCGTTTAGC
This sequence comes from Triturus cristatus, assembly GCF_964204655.1. Taxonomy (NCBI): domain Eukaryota; kingdom Metazoa; phylum Chordata; class Amphibia; order Caudata; family Salamandridae; genus Triturus; species Triturus cristatus. Next base: position 25,296,387 of record NC_140593.1, on the reverse strand, counting down.
TGGTATATACATGATACAACACCTCCTTATATTGTATAAAAGCCAACACTCCGATCCTGGTACCCTACTTGATATACTGATAGAATTACTAACGAATAAATGGAGAGGTATGGGTACCGATCTAATTAAAGAAATTCTAGAACATCGGCACAGATACAGTGCCTTCCTATGTCCAGAGCATGATTCAGCTCCCTCCATGGAAAGAAAAATGTATTACATAGACAGACAGAATCCCTTACGCGAAGTACACCCAGTTAAAAATGTAGATGATTCTTTTTCGCGCGTGTTTGTGTACACGTCCATAACTAAAATAGAACTATTGGAAATGAAAAAATTAGTACCCAGCCATGACAAGGATCCAGCAGGTTTTCACCGTGAAATAAAGGACATGTTACTCATGGGTGATTATACCTATCCTGACATTATGAAAATATTAAAAGTATTATTGCCTGCCGGTATTTATGAGAAACTCAAAGAAAAGGAATGGGAGGTGGGAGACCAAAAGATTGATTGGACCGCCTTAGAAAACGAAGAGAATACCCGAACTGCAGGACGAGGGCTTGGGGACAAAATTAAAGCATTACCAGGATTATTAGTACAAGTATTGCCACGTTTATTAACTACGAAAAAGGAAGACTGGGGTGCAATCTCAGCCTGTAAACAGAAACCCGATGAAGACACTAGTGATTTTTATTCCCGATTTGAAAAATGTTTTGGTATTAATAGCGGCCTAAAAGCAAATAGCGAGTCATATCCACATCTTTTTGTAACAAAACTAGTCGAAAATTCCCTGCCCCAAGTTAAGAACAGAGTATTGAAAGTCGAGAGCACTTGGCAAGCTAACACTCCTTCACAAATGTTACAAATGTTACAGTACCACCAGAATAGAATTAGAGAAGAACAAGAACACGAACAAAGACGTATGAAAGATACGAAAATGAAAATGTTTGTTGCTCAGTCAGTTCCAGCTGACAGCCATAAAAAGGGTGCGACACAGTCCAGTAATTCGGCGGTTCCTGTAAAAGGGACATGCAACTATTGTAAACAGCCAGGTCATTATATAAACGATTGTGCGGTTCTGAAACACAATATCTCTACGGGTAAAACTAAGGAGAGACCACGTCCACCTAGACAGGATCAGATCCAACAACAAGTACCTCAGCATGTACAGCCTATGCCGGTTCCACAACAGACCGTAGCAGTATCACAGCCACAGCCTATTGCTGCAACACAAAACACGACACAACAGATGTACCAGTATGCACAAACTGATTATCCCGATTATCAGCGATACACATGAAATAGCCTAGAGAAGGAAGTTGGCTTACTCCTTATTGAGGTTCCTGTAGATCAGGAGGGACCTTATGTACATAGTCAAGTATTAGGGAAAGACAGAAAATTTCTAGTTGATACAGGGGCAAGCAGAACAACTATAAGTCACAACGAAGTCCCAGGGGCACCCCTCTCAGGCTCACATAATATTTCCCTTGGTTTTTCAGGAAAGCCTATTATTAACGAAGTATCGCAACCGCTTCCACTTACAGTTGGTCCACTAACACGGACTACAGACTTATTGCTTACTAAATCATGTCCAGAAAACTTGTTAGGTATAAAGACATTGAAAGCTCTAGGAGCTGTAATATGTTGTTCTCCGGAAGGAGTACGACTATTTTTGCGTGACTTTAAAGGTCACTACGTGTCAAGAGACATGGATCACCGGTTACAGAATCTACCTGCACATTTATGGGCACAAGGCCCCACTGATGTAGGTTGTATGCACATTACACCATATCGAGTCACACTCAAAGCAGGAGTGGTAATACCACGAATGCGACAATACAAGTTACCTCCAGATGCTGTAGTGGCTTTGCTGCAAATCATTGACGAGCTCATTGCACAAGGAGTGGTTGTGGAAACCGACTCCAATGTATGTAATTCTCCGATCATTCCGATTCTTAAACGAACTGATCCAAAAGCACCCCCAGTTTATCGATTAGTTATTGATCTGCGCAAATTGAATAAATGCATTTTACCACAATATCCCGTGGTCCCAGATATCTCTTCATTACTAACAGCCATTGATTCCGAAGCAACGTTCTTTACTGTAATTGACCTCAAGAACGCCTTCTTTAGCGTCCCAATCGATCCAGAAAGTCAATATTTGTTCGGATTCTGTTTAAATGGACGAAGCTTTAAATTCGCCCGCGCACCTCAAGGATTCACAGAAAGCCCCAGCATCTATAGCCAAGCACTGAAAAGACAACTTGACAGTATCCACATGCCAGTTAACACTGCTCTGCTTCAATATGTCGATGATCTGCTGATCACCGCCCGAAGCGAAACCGAGTGTGAAAAAGCATCACTGACGGTTTTACATTTTCTGGCCGACAAGGGACACAAGGTGTCCCCTTCGAAGCTACAATTCTGTGCCCAGCAAGTTGTGTACCTTGGGCACTTGCTGTCCAAGGGGGGGAGACAGCTCACACCTGACCGCATCCAGTTAATTGTAAACATGCCACCACCCAAGACACAAAAGGAGGTACGGGCCTTCATAGGCCTCACTTCGTACTGTAGGCAGTGGATCCCCCAAAATGCATTTCTAGCAAAACCACTCATTCAGTTGACAACCCAGGAGGCAGCGACATCGACTGTCCTCCCTTGGACTCAAGAACATACACAAGCTTTTGAAGACTTAAAGAAAGCCTTATGCCAAGCACCTGTTTTAGCGACACCATGTTACAGGAAGCCTTTTACACTTTTTGTTACAGAACGTGAAGGTACTGCCTTGTCAGTACTCACTCAGGAACAAGCAGGATCACACAAACCATGTGCTTACTTTTCTAGCACATTAGATCCAGTAGCTCAGGCTCTTCCTGCGTGCCTGAAATCAGTCGCAGCAACAGCTTTAGCGATCAGACAAAGCGATGCCATAGTATTAGGACATCAATTGACAGTACAAGTACCACACGCAGTAGAGGTTCTCTTGAACCGGACACAAACACAACACTTGACTATAGCACGACTGACAGGTTACAAACTAACATTGTTCCAGCCACACATAGAAATCAGACGTTGTAGTACATTAAATCCTGCCACACTTTTGCCATTAAGTGGAACAGACCCATTGGCACATGATTGTATTGAAGTCATTACTATTACGACGAAACCCAGACAAGACTTGACAGACATTCCATTATCAGATCCAGACCTGACATTTTATGTAGATGGTTCATGCATGAGAACCAGTACAGGAGAATTAGTGGCCGCTTATGCAGTCACAACAGACACTGAAGTTATTGAAACGAATTGTATTAACACTTTGTCAGCTCAAGCAGCAGAGCTCATTGCTCTGACACAAGCCTGTATTCAAGCCAAAAATAAGAAAGTTAACATATACACAGATTCACGTTATGCATTCGGAGTTGTCCATGACTTCGGAGTCCTTTGGCGAGAGAGAGGTTATTTGACTTCTCATGGTGCCAACATTCAACACGGTCCCCTCATTCAAGCTCTATTAGATGCAATACATCTACCTACTGCGATATCTATCATGAAGTGCAAAGCCCATACGAAAGTCACCGACATTATTTCCCAGGGTAACGACCTAGCAGATCGAACAGCTAAGCAGACAGCCCAGAATCGGAATCACGCAACTGACGTGACAAAGCCAATAGTTCTGACATCGACACACTGCATGACAGTTAAGGATCCCGCCCTTGATGTAATTGACATACAGACACATGCTACACCAGAGGAAGTAAAGAAATGGACTGAATTAGGAGGGATCCAAACAGATCAGGGATGGATGACGAAGGGAAAATCTATATGGTTTCTCCCCGACTCCATGGTTCAAGTTATCATTAACACAATACATAGTCCAGCGCACCTAGGAGAAAAAGCTATGCTAGATAGTATTCAACACATTTGGTTCAACAAACACTTACGAGCAGCAGCCAAACAGAAAGTGCGTACTTGCATGATTTGTTGTCAGTTCAACCCAGGTAAAAGCATTCCTGTAGAGCAAGGTGGATTTCAACCTCCCGATCACCCTTTTGAAGTCCTCCAGATGGATTATATCCAGATGGAACGTTGTCGAGGATTCAAATATGTCCTCGTAGTTGTATGTGCTCTTTCCCGTTGGACAGAAGCATATCCCGTCTCAGATTACACTGCCCCGACTACTGCCAAACAGTTAGTTCGTGAATTCTTCCCACGGTATGGTTTGCCCCGTATCGTATACTCAGATAACGGCCAGCCGTTCTCATCCGAGCTAATGAAACACATTTCACTCCTGTTAGGCTATCAATGGAAATTCCACTGTGTCCGACATCCCGAGGCAGCAGGTCTCGTGGAGCGTCATAATCAGACTCTGAAAATTAGACTTTCTAAAATCTGCAGAGAGAAAGGTGTCGACTGGATAGTAGCCTTACCAGTTGCTCTCTTTTACATGAGAATGGTAGCACATTCTCGAACAGGGCTATCCCCGTACGAGGTGGTCTTCGGTAGGCCACCAAATATGTGGGGGACGCCTATACCTCGAAAAATAACTGACGTTGATTGTAATATGCTGACAGATTACCTGGCTTCCTTGATGTCTGCACTACAATCTTGTCGTTCACAGGTAGCTGCAGCCTTTCCCGATAACACTGAGGTGAAGCCCCACGAAGTGGTTCCTGGGGATTTCGTCTTCGTAAGAAACTTCGACAGGAGGAGCCCGCTGGAGCCTCGCTGGCAAACGCCGAAATTGGTACTCCTAACAACGAGGACAGCAGTGAAGATTGAGGGTCGCAAGGGTTGGCTACACTCGAGCCATATCAAGAAATTTCATGGACCACTTTCTGACCTGAACTCTCAGCCCTGCCTTCCCCCACAGACTGACTCAAAACTCCCCCTGGTTGAGAAAACCGAACGACAAGAATACAAACTGAAACTAAGGTCTAGCAAGTCAGACAATTTGATTGTTTAAGTCCTCTCCAAGGTGAATCGGTTAAATTAGTCTCTGACATGTATCATCTAGACCGAAATAGAGAGAGAAATAGACAGAAACAGCTCAAGAAACATGCATACTGTAAATCACTTCGTAGTCACTGTGTAGTGACATTATTGATTATGTTTTTTCTAAGTCTTTTGATTATTGCTGCAAGTATACTGTTGCACATATACTACCCTATTTCCAAGTGTGCTTTCAATGTAACTGCCGAACACTCTTTTAGTGAATTACCTCCGCATGAGTTGTCCTATAGATTTGCGCTGCGCAACAACACATTCATTAGTATGTTACATCATTCCCATCAGACCAGCAACGCTACAAATTGTTGGATATGTGGCCGACTCCCTCCCTACCAGAAATACAAGGGAGTTCTGCCCCTCTTTCCGTATCCGTTCACACACAATGGCTCCTGTGGAGCATGGTTTAGTTTGATTAATTCCTTAGATTCAAATTCCGTAGTTTACCAGGACAACTGGGTATGGGGAAACCTGAACCTAGTTTTGCTTAAAGTCTGCTACCCTAACAAGGAGGGACTTCCCAAAAGAACAGGAACTGATCTAGAAAATGAAATATATGGATTAGGTAACTTTACACTTAACCTCATGATTCTGAATGTTGAATCCGAAGCTGCACCAGTCTTGCCCGCTATGTCAGTGTTTCCAGTTAAAGGTGAATTATGTGTAAGAAAGAATGGTTCAGTATACATGGGCCATAGTAAATGTACCACTGTGATCGAATTCAGTGATCAAGGCAAGTCTACATTTAGAGCTTCTCGTCATTCCTACTTCATATGTGGTCAGACCGCATATGTACGTTTACCTCTAGATTGGGATGGTACCTGTTACATTGCATTCCTTCTGCCACCTGTTTTCCTAGCCCCTCCTGATTATCATAGGAATACCCATTTAGTACACAATAGACCACAGAGAGATCTCCCGATTGTCGACTACACTGAAACGGCATGGGAGCAATACACAGATTTCAATAAAGGTTTCTTTCCCTACATAGGCACTGTCACTAATAGTAAACTGATACGTAGATTAACTAGAACCCTTGAAGCAGTAGTGAATGAAACTACTTCCGCCCTAGGCAACTTAACAGAGGAGCAGTCTGCGATGCGGATTGTTGTTCTTCAAAATCGTCTTGTCCTTGACGTCATCCTAGCCGATAGGGGCGGAGCCTGTAGAGTCATCGGATCGAGTTGCTGTGTTTTCATTCCAGAAAACGCGCCATCAGTATACAAAGCCATAACTCGCCTTCATAAGATTGTAAGCCAGATACACCAGAATCCAGGCACCTGGACTTGGTCCGGTTGGCTCTGGAGCGTGTTGTCAGCCTGGGGATGGAGGATCCTATCCTTCCTAGGTATTGGCCTTCTCATAATATTCAGTTGCTGCCTGTGCCTACAGTGTGGGCCAGCGATTTGCGGCCTGTGTGCCACATCATGTATCCCGCATTCAAGTTTTCATTTAAGATCTCGTAAGAAGAAAGAAGAACAAATGATGCTATATGAACAGATTGATGGATTAATGAAGATCGATATTTCATGAAGGGTCCGTAGGGGACAAGGAGGGAATGAGGAAATATGAATTTTTATGATCAATTGTGTCCCCTATCTTAGACCCCAACGGCTCCATGTACGTGCTACAAGTACATGTATGTTCCCTCCACTTCCAGCTATGAAGACGCAAATACATGTGCGTCCAACGTCAACATGTCCTCTTTCAGATCCACCATGAATGGGTCGGATATTTCGTTCCTAAGTATGCTTGGCCACCGACTTTATATGGTGCACCTTTCACGTTTTTCAGCTCTGGCGAGTAGACCCTGAATTCTGCCATCGAGCCTTTTCCTGCCTTCTGCCTCTGAAAGCTCCAGCCTGAGCCTGCATCTGTATCCATGACCTTTGTCCTACTCCCTGCGCGGCTAACGGTGCTTGACTCGGCCTGTTGCCTGCCAAAGACTGTATTTAGCCTTCAAGTTATCTGCTCCGCTCCTCATCCAATACATTCCTGTCTAGTAGTTTAGGTAAACATCCTTTCAGCTGCAGAGCAAAGGGCCCGGCCTCACTGTCTCCGTGCAAGTAATTCATGGCTCCTGTTACCATGGTAGGCCCATGCCCCCTCGCATCTCATGTAGACACATAGACGCTTGTACACGCACTAACAGTCAGTATAGAATAGACTCTGTCCGAGAGACCTTTCCTTCTAGATAATATAGTTCCTTAAACACAAGATATTAGATACGATTTGGGATTAGGTTGTTCTGACATCCCAGACTTCTGTCTCCTCATGTAGGGCTAAATGTCAAGTCCCCTTCACCCTCTAGTTACACGTCAATCACACGTCATGCGGCTGCGCGCGCATCTCTGCCATGTATTTCTGCTGACATTTCAGGATTCTCTTATGGATCCACCCACCAGTGACATCCTCTTAATGACGTTTCTAGTATACGCCTTTATGCACGCCTATTGTAACGCCTTTTTTATTACGTATGTGTATTCTTATCTTTCCTATCAGCTGTTACGCCTCCTGCATCTGTCTTTACTGTAATGCATTTACTATATATATGATTACCTGTCAATAAAGTATTGCCTATCCCTTCCTGAACCTTCGTGGTGACGGAACCCGATTGCCTGGTTCGGACCAATTCCTTTGTAAGGAATAAATTCCCTTTTATAACCTCAAATACCACGGATTCTGCCTCTTATTTTTCTGAGTTATTCTTATTGAACTTTACCGCATAAAAATAGTACAGGTAATTTAAATATTTACCAGTTTCCGTGCCAACTTCCTTCTAGCTTTTGTTACAGGAGAGCGAAACCTTGTATTCTACGGGCCTAGCTGGGGCCTGTATTCATCAGTGCGGCCGGTTACCAAATCTCGTGGTGCACATGAACGGATAGGAAATACCGTCAGCGAATGCAGGCATCCCAGTAATTCGCTCCTGCATGCTTGAAAACGCATTTTGAAAGTGCGAAACAAAAAAAAACCTGCGCTCCATTGCGGAGCACTGAGTTTTCGGTAACTCTGCATTCTACGCATAATGCGGAGTTGCCAAAAATCTGCAAACTCAGCAAGCAGAGCAGAGTTTTCTGCCCAGGGTTACTCTCTTCTCACATCTGGACCCACAGAGGATGATAGAGTCAATAATACATTAAAGCTGAGCAAGGAGCTGAACCCCTCACACCTCTTCTTTAAATGCTGCCTACAGTGATTTAAATCATGTGAACTAACTCAAGATAAGGGCTCCCTACAGTCACTCATACAGGACAGCAAAATGCTTGTGACAGAGACCATCCTGAGGCTCCAACACTTTCACAACCCAGTGACAGTCCCCTCTTCTACTCGTCTGTGTTAGCACCTTGTCAGGGGTATGAAGCACTACACAAATATACCAGCACGGCACTAAAACACCTGTGTTGCTTTTCTTGTTATACAATTACATATGTATACTATATCATGGTGGTTCCAACTGTTCATCAGGCACACACTGGTACATGCATGTTCTAGTACATTGCAACATGTGCGCAGGTGTATACAAGCAACTACCAGTACACATGCACATCTTGACACAAACTCCTAGTAAGGGGTTAGTGTATTGCATGAGAGATATCACATAACAATAACTGAGTATCTGCAACATTGAACTTCCACTTCATTCTAAGCAAGAATATAGTCACCATTCTGAATGTAAGTCATTCTTGTGACTTGCAACCATACTGGTGCATACAAGTTCATAATGTCCCTTGTGTGTGCATATTGCTTTCTGTATGTATTCTGGTGTACACTGATCAATAACAGCCCTTGGATATACATACTGCTTCCTGTATATATTCTGGTGCACAATGATTAATAATGGCCCTTGCGTTCGCCTACTGCTTCCTGTATATATTCTGGTACATACTGATCAATAATGGCCCTTAGATGTGCATACTGCTTCCTGCAAATATCCTGGCGCACACTGATCAACAATGTCCCTGGCATGTGCATACTGCATCTGGTATATATATTCTGGTGTGCATTAATTAATAATGTCCCCTGTGTGTGCAATCTGCTTCCTGTATATATTCTAGTGAACACTGATCAATAATGGCCCTTACATGTGCATACTACTGCTGCTATACATTATGATACACACCGATCAATAATGGCCCTTGCATTTGCCTACTGCTTCTGATATGTATATTCTAGTGAACACTGATGAATAATGGCCCTTGCATCTGCATACTGCTTCTAATATATATTCAGGTGTATACTGATCAATAATGCCCCTTGCCTGTGCATACAGTTTCCAGTATGTACATCCAGTGCATAATGATCAATACTGGCCCTTGCATGTGTATACATCTTTCGGTATGTATTCCGGTGCATTCTAATCAATAGTGACCCTTGCATTTACATACTGCTTCCAGTATATATTCTGGTGCACACTGATCAATAATGACCCTTAAGTGTGCTTACTGCTTCCAGGATGTATGCCAGTCTCACTGTTTAATAATGGCCCTTGTGTGTGCATACTGATTCAAGTGAATATTCCGGTGCACACTGATCAATAATGGCCCTTGCATGTGCATACTGCTTCCAGTATATATTCCGGTCCACACTGATCAACAGTGGCCCTGGCCCTTATGTGTTTTGTAAATACTACTTTCAGTATATATTCTGGTGTACTCTGATCAATACAGGCCATTGTGGTGGCATACTACTTCTGATATGTATTCCGGTGCACAGTGATCAATAATGGCCCTTAAGTGTGCATACTGCCGCCAGGATATATTCCGGTGCACACCGATCAATAATGGCCCTTGCATGTGCATACTTTTAAAGTGTATATTATGGTGCACACTGATCAATAATGGCCCTTGCGCGTACACTGCTTCCAGTATATATTTTTTGTGCATGTTGGTGGCTACTTTTACCTGGTGCTCACTGGATTCAAGATTATGGTATAAACTATAACCTTGTGTCCCAATACTGCCCAAGCTGTGATGATTTTGTTAGAAGTTTCCTTTGTGAAGTGGTCATGTTATCTCTATTTGATGTGATAACATCTGGAAAACACTTGTCCCATTGGCAGACTTCCAGTTGTGCACAACTAAACAGTAGCAATTGTGCCTTCCACGGTTACTTTCAAACACGCTGTAGAAGTGCTTCATACAATGGTCCCCACCGCTGGTATGATGCTTGCACTGTAATAATGGTAGTAATTATCAATACATTTCCATGATGCCTTGCTATGGTGTAATAAATACACTTGTAAAATATTGCTGATTCTTGGTGCATTTACACATTATTGTATTTGCTGTCGGAGATCTACAACTGCACTGTTGGTGTATCCTAGCTGAATCCATGAATGTACTCACTCACCTATTCATCCATTCATGTACATACCAGTCCAAACAGATTTCAGTCCACACATTCATGTATTTGATAACTGATTCATGCAAGTTTTCTATTGTTTTATTCACGTAATCACTTATTCAACACATCATACTTGCAGTTTCCGATCCATCCGTGCAGCCACAGTCAATATTACCCAATCACTCTGTCATTTACTCATCCATTCAACTGTTGATTCATTTCTCACAGTCTCCAGGTCACAGGTCCATATGTACACACACTTGTAAATACACAGAGAAGAATATTCTCCTATAAAGAAGGCAGACCTAATAGCTTTGCCAATGCTTGTTTTTATTACTGACACACCACATCTCACTGCACCTGTTCTATTACCCAATGCACAGATGCCCCATTATTGAACACACACATTTCCCTTTAGTCCATACATAAACGTTCCACTGCCATGTGCACGTCACAGTACTCAGCAGTTACAAGTGCTATCATTTATCACATATCTTGCTGAAACTTTAAGTCCACATATTTCCTACTATGTATGACAGACCTGTCAGCCTTAGCGTGGTTTTCCCCCAAACTCTTTCCCTGCTTACCTCCTCTTCTTTCTGATTCTTTTTGTTGTTTAGGACTCTGAGGACTTTACCACTGCTGACCCATGCTAAAGTACCTGTGCTTCTCGCCAAAACATGGTTAAAATTGGTATACGTCCTCAAATGGGATATTTAATTTATCTGTAAGTCCTTAGTAGAGTGTAACCTGTGCCCTGGGTCTGTAAATTAAATTCTTCTTGTGGGCCTGCAGCACTGATTGTTCCACCTACACAAGTAGTCCATTAAACATATCTCAGGCCTGCCACTGCAGATCCTGTGTGGCAGTTTACTGCCACTTCAACTTGGCATATAAAACCCTTTGCCAAGCCTTAAGGTAGGCCCTAAGTAGCTCATAGGGCAGCATGCTGTGTACATAAAAGGTAGGACACGTACTTATAAGTTTTGCAGGTACTGGTAGTGAAAAACACCTACATTTGTATTTCTCTACTGTGAGGCCTTCTCCTCTCATAGGTTAACATTGGGAATTCCTTATAACACTTTTAAGCTGTAATGTCTGAATGGAAAGGAGCATCTCTGTCATATTTTATATCTTTGGAATGGTAATGGCATACTTATGGGGTTGGTGACAGCTTGACTTTGTGCATTCCCTATAGACATACACACATTCAGCTCTACTTCAAAGGCACAACTGGGTATAAGTACTGGGTCATTTATCCAACCAAGTCAGACACATCTGGACCTGTAAATAACCTATGTGAGAAGAACTTCTGTGCTGCTACAATGACAAGTGGAGAAGTGTGGCTCAATGATTAGAGTGGCAGACCCTGATGCAGAGGTCTAGCCTGGGACCAGGGTTCAATTCCCCACCTCGGTGGGTCTTGGGCTCAAAAATTCCACAGACCTGATAATTCTTGCCTCGGTGCCTATTCCAATCATGGAGTCCCACTCTGCAACTCTGGGAAATAGCTTGCTTAATCTCCACAACGGCCCCCACAACGCTAAGGATTTCTGGCCTCCACCTTGGGGGTGCCCAGGAGTGGACACCTCACAGGGAAAGCCAGGATGGGTTCCACAGCGGTATTCGTACAAGCGCCTTGAGACCTTTGCGGGTGAGTAGTGCGCTATACAAGTATCAAATTTACATTTTTACATTTTACCAACACTCTGATGGACTGCTGACCTGGAAGACCTGCTTTTCTGCTGTGCTGCCCTGCTGCCTGCTACTCTCTGACCCTGCTGAGGGAGAGCTGGGCTCTGTCTTGCAACCAAAGTGACCTCCTGGCCTGCCTCCTGTTGCTTGAGACTCGGAGATATCAAAGTCTCTACTCCTACTCCTGTACTTGGTCCATTATAAGTGGACCCAAATACTTCTTCCAGAGAAATCAATGCCTCTACAGTCTGCGTGTAGGAGAAGCAGTACATTGACCATGTTGCAGGAGCATAATTGGTGCATCGCAGTCAGAACTAGCACATTACATTCAGCGCATGACGCATGGGAACCGCTCATTGCTGCCTCAGCAGTGGGGAGAGATCGATGCATCCCCTCAACTGCATTGGAGAAACCCAGCTCATCTCACTCGGAACCAACCATCTTGGATTCGGCGCTTCGCCTTCAGAACAGACGCATAACCTCGACTGTGGGATTGACACCAATGTATCACTCATTTGCACCCTGCCTCTTTCTGGTGCAACCAGGATCAGTTTACTTTGTTCATTGGGCCTGCATGGCTCCTGTCGTTGGCCTGTGCTCCATCATGGTTGGCCCGAACTCTTGACTTTGCCCCAGTATAGCGTGACCAGATAACCCCCATCTTTAAAAATGCATCTCTCGACTTTTAATTATTGGATTTTTGTCATTTTGGTCTTCATTTATTTACAAAATGATTCTTTATTTTTCTAACCTGGTGTAAGGTTTTTTGTGGTGCTTTCACTGTATTATAAACCTGACTGCTCTGTGCCAAGCATAGGTTATCTGTAAATATGTATCTGACTTACCCTGAGCAAGGTTATGAGTCTTGCTTGGACAGGATGCATACCTCTGCAATCCATAAATACAATTTCTAACAATGTAACATATATGTTTATCTCTATAACAGAATACTGCTGTGCTTCAGAGACAGACATCACCAGGTTATTGATCAAGATTCCTTGATTAGAAAAAACGCCTGTTCAATAAACTGATCACTCGTCAGATGAAAAGTATTTTCAAATATGCATGTTGTCCAGGTGTGAGCAGGGCCCACCAGGGAGCTCTCACCAGGAACCTTCCTGCATGCTGTAATAATGTTATTGAAGACACCTGTCAGCCTCCAGACAGAGGCTATTTCTGATGGCGGCAGCTGGCAAGGAGGAGGGCTTGTTAGAGACACCAATGGGAGGGAGTGTCGTGGGAGGGGTCATTTTTGTGAACAAGAATCACAATAACATGCTAGAGATGCCAGGAGGCGGTAACGTCTGGGGAGAGCTCACCTGTGTGAACAAGAATCACAAAAAACAAAGAGAAACCCTTCCAAAACACATCTTTTCTTGTGCCATCCATCTCCCAGAGCTCCCTGGGCCTTCAGGAAACATTCTTCCACCACAGAGAAGCTTTCAGTACAGCATCTATCACACTGCCACAATGAAGCATTCATCTATCAGTTGTACATCATGTATCACACCATCATAATAAAGCTTTCACCTGTGATGTACAGTGACTAGCATACTGCCACAGAGAAGCATTCACCTCTGAGTTGTACAGCATCTGTCACAATGCCACAGTGAAACAACCATCTATCAGTTGTACATCATGTATCACAGCAACACATTAAAGCTTTCACCTGCAATGCACCGTGACTAGCATACTGCCACAGAGAAGCATTCACCTATGAGTTGCACAACATGTACCACAATAAAGCTTCACCTGCATTGAGCAGTGGCTAGCATACTGCCACAGAGAAGCATTCACCTATGAGTTGTACAGCATCTGTCACAATTCCACAGTGAAACACTCATCTATCAGTTGTACATCATGTATCACAGCAACACATTAAAGCTTTCACCTGCAATGTGCAGTGACTAGCACACTGCCACAGAGAAGCATTCACCTATGAGTTCTACATCATGTACCACACCCCCAGAGTGAAACTTTCATCTATCAGTTGTACATCATGTATCACACCACCATAATAAAGCTTCACCTGCATTGAACAGTGGCCAGCATACTGCCACAGAGAAGCATTCACCTATGAGTTGCACATCATGTACCACACCCCCAGAGTGAAACATTCATCTATCAGTTGTACATCATGTATCACACCACAATAATAAAGCTTCACCTGCATTGAACAGTGGCTAGCATACTGCCACAGAGAAGCATTCACCTCTGAGTTGTACAGCATCTGTCACAATGCCACAGTGAAACACCCATCTATCAGTTGTACATCATGTATCACAGCAACACATTAAAGCTTTCACCTGCAATGCACAGTGGCCAGCATACTGCCACAGAGAAGCATTCACCTATGAGTTGCACATCATGTACCACACCCCCAGAGTGAAACAGCCATCTATCAGTTGTACATCATGTATCACACCACCATAATAAAGCTTCACCTGCATTGTACAGTGGCTAGCATACTGCCACAGAGAAGCATTCACCTATGAGCTGTACATCATGTACCACACCCCCACAGTGAAACATTCACCTGTGATTTGTAAAGCATCTGTCACACCACTGCAGTGAAGTCTTCACTTGTGGATTATGCGGCGCCTGTTCCACCACTCCAGTGAAACATGAATCAGTAAGTTGGCCAGCTTCTATCATGCCGTCACTGTAAAGCATCCCCTTATAGGTTGTACAGAATCTCTCACACCACCAGAATGGAGTAAACACCTGTGTGTTGTACAGTGGACCATCCCCCCAGTTCAATGTGCATTGGTACAGTGCACTGTTAGTCTGTCATACTGCACCTGTGATGCACCCTCTCTGCACCACCCTGTCTGTAGAACACCCTCCATACAAGTACCATGAATTACCCAACCCAGAGTGCAGCGTGCATCGGTACAGTGCACTGTTAGCCCGTCACACTGCACCAGTGATGCACCCTCTCTGCACCACCCTGTCTGTAGAACACCCTCCATACAAGTACCATGAATTACCCAACCCAGAGTGCAGCGTGCATCGGTAAAGTGCACTGTTAGCCCATCCCACTGCACCAGTGATGCACCCTCTCTGCACCACACTGTCTGTAGAACACCCTCCCTACAAGTACCATGAATTACCCAACCCAGAGTGCAGCGTGCATCGGTACAGTGCACTGTTAGTCTATCATACTGTACCAGTGATGCACCCTCTCTGCACCACCCTGTCTGTAGAACACCCTCCTTACAAGTACCGTGGATTACCCTCCCAGAGTGCAGCATGCATCAGTACAGTGCACTGTTAGTCTGTCATACTGTACCAGTGATGCACCCTCTCTGCACCACCCTGTCTGTAGGGTTGTATGACATAATTTCGACAGACAGAAAATCGACCTACAAATATATCGCAACAAAAATATCGATGTCAAGAATATCGACATCCTATCTACAACATGGTAAGTACAAAAATATCGCAAATTAAATATCGATGTCAAAAATATCGTTATTAAAAATATCGTTTTTCTTTTACTTTAAAAATATATGTAAAATAAACCAAATTATACTTAGAAATTAAATAAACATAATTAAATATATTGTATAATATTTAAAATGTATAATTAATATATATAATTTAATAAAACATTAATTGAACATATATATAATATATAATATATATACTTACTTAATAATTAATTTTAATAATAATTTCTGTAACGTATAAATTATTACATGTTTTTAAAAATTACCAATACATCTATACACATAAAACAATAACATTAATAAATATTTAATATTACATATAGCAAATAATAATCAATATTTTTAATGTGAATAATTTTTATTATTGATGATATATTACAATAGCTAAAATAATACAAAACATATTAAATATCAGACACAATAAAACTACTAGTCCAACTCCAACAAAAACAACAGTAAGGAAAATGTTGGATAGCGTAGGGGTAAAAATTACTATTCCAAATCCAAACAGTGCAACAGTAGGGAAAGTGTTGGATAGCGTAGGGTTAAAATTACTATTCCAACTCCAGAGAGTGCAATAGTAGGGAAACTGTTGGATAGCGTAAGGGTAAAAATTACTATTCCCACTCCAGAGAGTGCAACAGTAGGGAAAACGTTGGATAGCGTAGGGGTAAAAATTACTATTCCAACTCCAAAGAGTGCAACAGTAGGGAAAGCGTTGGATAGCGTAGGGGTAAAAATTACTATTCCAACTCCAGAGAGTGCAATAGAAGGGAAAACGTTGGATAGCGTAAGGGTAAAAATTACTATTCCAACTCCAGAGAGTGCAATAGTAGGGAAAGCGTTGGATAGCGTAGGGGTAAAAATTACTATTCCAACTCCAGAGAGTGCAACAGTAGGGAAAGTGTTGGATAGCGTAGGGAAAAAAATTACTATTCCAACTACAGAGACTGCAACAGTAGGGAAACCACTGGATAGCATAGTGGTAAAAATTACTATTCCCACTCCAGTGAGTCCAACAGTAGGGAAAGCCTTGGATAGCGTAGGGGTAAAAATTACTATTCCCACTCCAGAGAGTGCAACAGTAGGGAAAACATTGCATAGCGTAGGGGTAAAAATTACTATTCCCACACCAGAGAGTGCAACAGCAGTGAAAACGCTGGATAGCGTAGGGGTACAAATTACTATTCCCACTCCAGTAAGTGAAACAGTAGGGAAAGTGCTGCATAGCGTAGGGGTAAAAATTACTATTCCAACTCCAAAGAGTGCAACAGTAGGGAAAGCGTTGGATAACGTAGGGGTAATAATTACTATTCCAACTCCAGAGAGTGCAATAGTAGGGAAAGCGTTGGATAGCGTGGGGGTAAAAATTACTATTCCCACTCCACAGAGTGCAACAGCAGTGAAAACGCTGGATAGCGTAGGGGTACAAATTACTATTCCAACTCCAAAGAGTGCAACAGTAGGGAAAGCGTTGGATAGCGTATGGGTAAAAATTACTATTCCAACTCCAGAGAGTGCAATAGTAGGGAAAGCGTTGGATAGCGTAGGGGTAAAATTTACTATTCCCACTCCAGAGAGTGCAACAGTAGTGAAAACGCTGGATAGCGTAGGGGTAAAAATTACTATTCCCACTCCAGTGAGTGCAACAGTAGGGAAAGTGTTGGATAGCGTAGGGGTACAAATTACTATTCCAACTCCAGAGAGTGCAACAGTAGGGAAAGTGTTGGATAGCGTAGCGGTACAAATTACTATTCCAAGTTCAGAGAGTGCAACAGTAGGGAAAGCGTTGGATAGCGTAGGGGTAAAAATTACTATTCCCACTCCAGTAAGTGAAACAGTAGGGAAAGCGCTGGATAGCGTAGGGGTAAAAATTACTATTCCAACTCCAGAGAGTGCAACAGTAGTGAAAACACTGGATAGCGTAGGGGTAAAAATTACTATTCCCACTCCAGTAAGTGAAACAGTAGGGAAAGCGCTGGATAGCGTAGGGGTAAAAATTACTATTCCAACTCCAGTAGGTGAAACAGTAGGGAAAGCGCTGGATAGCGTAGGGGTAAAAATTACTATTCCAACTCCAAAGAGTGCAACAGTAGGGAAAGCGTTGGATAGCTTAGGGGTAATAATTACTATTTCAACTCCAGAGAGTGCAATAGTAGGGAAAGCGTTGGATAGCGTAGGGGTAAAAATTACTATTCCCACTCCACAGAGTGCAACAGCAGTAAAAACGCTGGATAGCGTAGGGGTACAAATTACTATTCCAACTCCAAAGAGTGCAACAGTAGGGAAAGCGTTGGACAGCGTAGGGGTAAAAATTACTATTACAACTCCAGAGAGTGCAATAGTAGGGAAAGCGTTGGATAGCGTAGGGGTAAAATTTACTATTCCCACTCCAGAGAGTGCAACAGTAGTGAAAACGCTGGATAGCGTAGGGGTAAAAATTACTATTCCCACTCCAGTGAGTGCAACAGTAGGGAAAGTGTTGGATAGCGTAGGGGTACAAATTACTATTCCAACTCCAGAGAGTGCACCAGTAGGGAAAGTGTTGGATAGCGTAGGGGTACAAATTACTATTCCAACTCCAGAGAGTGCAACAGTAGGGAAAGCGTTGGATAGCGTAGGGGTAAAATTTACTATTCCCACTCCAGAGAGTGCAACAGTAGTGAAAACGCTGGATAGCGTAGGGGTAAAAATTACTATTCCCACTCCAGTAAGTGAAACAGTAGGGAAAGCGCTGGATAGCGTAGGGGTAAAAATTACTATTCCAACTCCAGAGAGTGCAACAGTAGTGAAAACGCTGGATAGCGTAGGGGTAAAAATTACTATTCCCACTCCAGTAAGTGAAACAGTAGGGAAAGCGCTGGATAGCGTAGGGGTAAAAATTACTATTCCAACTCCAGTAAGTGAAACAGTAGGGAAAGCGCTGGATAGCGTAGGGGTAAAAATTACTATTCCAACTCCAAAGAGTGCAACAGTAGGGAAAGCGTTGGATAGCTTAGGGGTAATAATTACTATTCCAACTCCAGAGAGTTGCAATAGTAGGGAAAGCGTTGGCTAGCGTAGGGGTAAAAATTACTATTCCCACTCCACAGAGTGCAACAGCAGTAAAAACGCTGGATAGCGTAGGGGTACAAATTACTATTCCAACTCCAAAGAGTGCAACAGTAGGGAAAGCGCTGGACAGCGTAGGGGTAAAAATTACTATTACAACTCCAGAGAGTGCAATAGTAGGGAAAGCAGTGGATATGGTAGGGGTAAAATTTACTATTCCCACTCCAGAGAGTGCAACAGTAGTGAAAACGCTGGATAGCGTAGGGGTAAAAATTACTATTCCCACTCCAGTGAGTGCAACAGTAGGGAAAGTGTTGGATAGCGTAAGGGTACAAATTACTATTCCAACTCCAGAGAGTGCAACAGTAGGGAAAGTGTTGGATAGCGTAGGGGTACAAATTACTATTCCAACTCCTGAGAGTGCAACAGTAGGGAAAGCGTTGGATAGCGTAGGGGTAAAATTTACTATTCCCACTCCAGAGAGTGCAACAGTAGTGAAAACGCTGGATAGCGTAGGGGTAAAAATTACTATTCCCACTCCAGTAAGTGAAACAGTAGGGAAAGCGCTGGATAGCGTAGGGGTAAAAATTACTATTCCAACTCCAGAGAGTGCAACAGTAGGAAAAGCGCTGGATAGCGTAGGGGTAAAAATGACTATTCCCACTCCAGATAGTAAAACAGTTGGGAAAGCACTGGATAGCATAGGGATTCTATAAAAAAATAGCATATTAATAATTAATTTACAAAATAATTATTATTAAATACCAATTATTTAAAATACATATTTATATAAATAACTTTAAATTACATCCCACACTATTCCCCCTTTAACACACAACACACTACACATACAAAATACACAATACATTTAAATATCAGTTTATCTATTATTTACAATTAATAATACATTCTTTATAATTAATATACTTATTATTTACAAATTTATACATATTAACTACCAAATGACAATTATTCACTAATTAATTCTTAATTAACAATACATTAATTAGCAATAACAACAAATAACATGAAATAATAAATTATTTATATTTACTATATTTAACGTACTAATAACAATTAATTACCAATTAATAATTAATTACCAATTAATTATTATTAATTACAAATAAATACAAATTATCAGTAATTATTTGAATTTAATTATATCTCACCCTATTCCCCTATAAACCCACAACCCACTACACATAAAAATTCACATAATTAATGTAATCATCAATGAATCACTTAATAAAATTAAATCACCAATTAATTAGTAATTAACAATTAATTATTTAACAATACCAATAAATAAATATTAACATTAAACTAATTATAACTTATATAATTAACCAATTAATAAAAATAATTTACAATTAATAATTAATTAACAATTAATTAATCAATTAATATATTTAATTTACAATTAGTAATTAATTAACAATTAATTAATCATAAATACCAATTAAACACTACATATTAATTAATTAATTATAATTAAAATACTTCCCACCCTATTCCACTATAAACCCACAACCCGCTCTGATACTAAAACGCTAAATTATATTTTAAATAATTATTAATCTCTAAACATTTATTTTTAAATGTATTAAAATACATTACAATAATCTTTAACATACAAATAAAATACATATTAAAATATATTACACTAATAAAAAATCGATATTATTGACATCAAAATTTTTGATTACGATATTACTTACATCTATATTAATGACTTCGATATTATTAACTTTGATAATACTTACCTTGGGGTCGATATTCTGTCCATCGATATTCTTGACTTCGATATTCTTTACCTACGATATTAACAACTCGATATACTTGTAGGTCGAAATTTAAAACTCGATATTTAGACTAACCACCGTCTGTAGAACACCCTCCATACAAGTACCATGAATTACCCAACCCAGAGTGCAGCATGCATCAGTTCAGTGCACTGTTAGTCTGTCATACTGTACCAGTGATGCACCCTCTCTGTCCCACCCTGTCTGTGGAACACCCTCCATACAAGTACCATTGGTTACCTCCCTACAATGCAGTGTGCATCACTCCTAAGAGCCTACGCTTTCTCTAACCCAGCTGTCTAAGACAGCTAGGTTAGAGCTCATTAAAATGCACTTATCTGGCCGGCTTTTAAAGCACACAGCTTCCTGCAGCCGCCACTCGACATTAGTGGCCCCACCCAGTCCTGACACTTAGGGGCATCTTTACAAGCCCCTAACACCACAGGAGCATCTGTGATGTTCCTCTGGCAATAGGAGCTTGTAAATAAGGCTCCCTTTCACATTAGACTTAGCGTGAAAGGGGTGGGCAACGTGTGTTGCGGTGGACACCTTCCTGCACATAAACAATCATTCCCACAATGCAGGCATCCTTGCATTATGGTGCAAGGGTGCCTGCGTTGGCACTAGGCAGCTACATTTAGTGTCAGCACAGGGAGAAACACGGGGCTGCACTGTATTGTTGTAATTTAGTTGTAAGTATGCCCCTTAGTTCAGGATGGGTACCTGAAAAATAAAGCAGTAATAAATGTTTTATGTTTCAGCTCTGGGACTTGTGGGGCGGCGCCCCTGATTGACTCTGGGTAGAAGATTAAATGCTTTTCTGAAAACAATAACGTGTATGTGGGCTTATAATAGCTGATAGAGGCCATTCTTCACCACATTCCGATGTGTGGCACCTCTTTCACTGTAATGAGTTCCTCCCTCTAGTCTTCCCCTTGCTGGTGAGTGCTCAGGCAGGACATAGTGACTGGGGAATCTTAGTGACTGTTCTCAAGATTTGAAATCCGAACTAACGTCCTGGCACGGTGGCAGGCATGCCTTACAAGCTCCTTTGTTTTGCATCACTCCGATCAACCACCCTTCTCATTTTTAAGAACTTCCCTGAAGTCCCAAGATAACTCAGTGAGTTAAAGTCTCACTGTTGAGATGCACTGTACGCCCTACATCAGGAGGACAAATACCAGCATGACCGAGCTTGCATTTCCCCGTTTGAGGTTGGTATACTGAGTAAATTAAATTGATTAATAGGAAACCTTTTGTTTGTAGTGCTTAGAAATGCAAAATTAGATGTGTAGCACTACAAAAAAGCACATTATTATAGAGATACACTGGAGGCAACCTCTTGTCTCAGTGATACGTAGACACCCAGGCTGGGTCGGCCTGCCTCACCTGCATTATTAAAATGAATAACAGTAAACCATATTATTTATAGTGCTTGGAAATGGTAAAGTTAGATTTGGAGTGCTGTATAAAAGGAAACTATTTTCCAGACACAAGTGAATGCTACATCTTGTCTCAGCGCCGCATCAGCTACAAGACCGACCGAAGGTGAACCGCAGTTAAGGGTCGTTATGCAGATAGCCCTGCATGTCTGTGGCCTGAAGAGACGTCCCTTCAAGGAGCTACTCCCAGGACGTCATATAATGCCCGCCATTGATGGATATTGATCAGCGAGGTGATCAGCTAGGAGGAAGAAGACATGGACGGCATTAGTACTCAGGGCCCATTCTCTGTGCACACAGAGCTCTTCCCTGGAGGAAACATGGCACATTAACCCCTTCTCTGCTAGGCCTCCCCCCTCCATGCTAAGGCGTTTTTGCTCTATTTGGGGTAGTTTGTGCTGAGGCCCCTGTATATTTTTGACCTCATAAGGTATCCACGCCAAATTTGCGTCCTTTTCTTCCAACATCATGGGGATTCTAAAGGTACCAGGGTTTGTAGATTCCCCTGGAGAGGATCCAGAAATTAGCCAAAACACAGCAAAATTTTGGGTTTTTTGGGAAAAATTGGACAAAAGTGCTGCAAATGAAAGCATATGATGGTTTTGCCTGAAAATGGTATCAGCAAAGGGTTTGTGGGGTTGAAATCAAAATTTCCCTGCTTTCAGGGACTGACTGAATTTTGTCAGAAAACCAAAATGTTCTGCATGGTTTTGGCATTTTACTGGGACATAGCTTATTTTTGCTATTTTTTGGGCTTTCAACCTTCTTGTGGAGAAGTGTGGCTCGATGGTTAGAGTGGCAGACCCTGATGCAGAGGTCTGGCCCAGAACCAGGGTTCAATTCCCCCTTCAGCGGGTCTTGGGCTCAATTTCCTCGGACCTGATTATTCTCGCCTCGGTGCCTATTCTGATCATGGGTCTCACGCTGCAACTCTGGGCAATAGCTTGCTTAATCTCCACAACGGTTCCAACAGCACTGGGATGCCTGGCTTCACCTTGGGGGTGCCCAGGAGAGGACATTTCACAGGGAAAAGCCAGGAAGGGTTCCACAGCGGTATGAGTACAAGCGCCAAGACACCCCAGGGTATACGTGTGCTATACAAGTACAAATTCATTCCAGTTAATGGTAGAAATGGGTATAAATCCAATAATGAATCCTGCAAATCTATACATTTTAGAAAAGTAGACATAATTCTGAATTCAGCAAGGGGACACTTGCGTAGATTATTCAAGGTTTACTTATATAAACTAACAGTTAAAAATAGGAAAAATTGAAAATGAGTTGAAAAAAACAGATATTTGTGCCAATGTTTCTACCTGTAGCTTCTACTAATTATGCCATATGTTTAAAATCAATATACCGTTAAATCCGCTTGACGTTTCTGGTTGTGAGGATATATAGGACTTGTAGGATTATCAAGAACCCGACAAACTCAGAGGCAATAACTGAGCAGTGTCTTGCAATGTTTTTTTATTATGTTCAGGGTATGGAGCAATCAATTTGGGCAAATATATATAGTGAAAAATCGGGATGAAAGACACCTATGTATTTCTGAAATTGGAACAAAATATAGAGTTTATAAATAGTAGCTATTTGCACATTTCCAAAACTGTGAGTACCCACACTAGCATGAGCATTATAGGACATTTTTCAAAGTGACTTATTTTTCACACATTGGTGCCGATCACGATCCGGCAAAAAATATCCCCGTGCGACTCGTATCGGGTCTGTTTACCGTACGAATCGTACAAGTGCCGTACGAACTGGCAATCACGATTCGCATGGTAAAAAGTCCATACGAACCGCACTGGGAATCATTCCCCACACGTCCTCGGGTCGGAAAATGTGTCCGACACGTCCTCGGACGATTTACCTTACAAACGTGAAAAGCCAAGTCCGACCGAGGAATCACGATCCATCCCGTGCGTCCGAGCGTACAACCGTATGGAAAAAAACACCGTCCGCACCGAACATCCATAGCAACCATGGAGACATGTGCCCGCATACGCGCCCAACACTCCCCCCAGCCCCCGTACGTCCGACACGTACCCCCCGTGTATGTATACCCCCACCCGTCTAGGTACACCCCAGTACGTTCCAGTCGTACCCCCACCCCAGTACGTGTCGTACCCCCGTGTACCCCCACCCCAGTACGTTCCAGTCGTACCCCCACCCCAGTACGTGTCATAGCCCCGTCTACCTACACCCCAGTACATTCCAGTCGTACCCCCACCCCAGTACGTGTCGTACCACCGTCAATGTACACCCCCCCACCCCATTACGTGTCGTACCACCTTCAATGTACACCCCCCCACCCCAGTACGTGTCGTACCACCGTGTACCTACACCCCAGTACGTTCGAGCCCCACCCCCACCCCAGAACGTGTCGTACCCCCGTCTACCTACACCCCAGTACGTTCCAGTCGTACCCCCACCCCAGTACGTGTCATAGCCCCGTCTACCTACACCCCAGTACATTCCAGTCGTACCCCCACCCCAGTACGTGTCGTACCACCATCAATGTACACCCCCCCACCCCAGTACGTGTCGTACCACCGTCAATGTACACCCCCCCACCCCAGTACGTGTCGTACCACCGTCAATGTACACCCCCCCACCCCTGTACGTGTCGTACCACCGTGAACCTACACCCCAGTACGTTCCAGTCGTACCCCCACCCCAGTACGTGTCGTACCCCCGTGTACCCCCACCCCAGTACGTTCCAGTCGTACCCCCACCCCAGTACGTGTCGTACCACCGTCAATGTACACCCCCCCACCCCAGTACGTGTCGTACCACCTTCAATGTACACCCCCCCACCCCTGTACGTGTCGTACCACCGTCAATGTACACCCCCCCACCCCTGTACGTGTCGTACCACCGTCAATGTACACCCCCCCACCCCAGTACGTGTCGTACCACCGTCAATGTACACCCCCCCACCCCTGTACGTGTCGTACCACCGTGTACCTACACCCCAGTACGTTCGAGCCCCACCCCCACCCCAGAACGTGTCATATCCCCCGTCTACCTACACCCCAGTACGTTCCAGTCGTACCCCCACCCCAGTACGTGTCGTACCCCCGTGTACCCCCACCCCAGTACGTTCCAGTCGTACCTCCACCCCAGTACGTGTCATAGCCCGTCTACCTACACCCCAGTACATTCCAGTCGTACCCCCACCCCAGTACGTGTCATAGCCCCGTCTACCTACACCCCAGTACATTCCAGTCGTACCCCCACCCCAGTACGTGTCGTACCACCATCAATGTACACCCCCCCACCCCAGTACGTGTCGTACCACCGTCAATGTACACCCCCCCACCCCAGTACGTGTCGTACCACCGTCAATGTACACCCCCCCACCCCTGTACGTGTCGTACCACCGTGAACCTACACCCCAGTACGTTCCAGTCGTACCCCCACCCCAGTACGTGTCGTACCCCCGTGTACCCCCACCCCAGTACGTTCCAGTCGTACCCCCACCCCAGTACGTGTCATAGCCCCGTCTACCTACACCCCAGTACATTCCAGTCGTACCCCCACCCCAGTACGTGTCGTACCACCGTCAATGTACACCCCCCCACCCCAGTACGTGTCGTACCACCGTCAATGTACACCCCCCACCCCAGTACGTGTCGTACCACCGTCAATGTACACCCCCCCACCCCAGTACGTGTCGTACCACCGTCAATGTACACCCCCCACCCCAGTACGTGTCGTACCACCGTCAATGTACACCCCCCCACCCCTGTACGTGTCGTACCACCGTGAACCTACACCCCAGTACGTTCCAGTCGTACCCCCACCCCAGTACGTGTCGTACCCCCGTGTACCCCCACCCCAGTACGTTCCAGTCGTACCCCCACCCCAGTACGTGTCGTACCACCGTCAATGTACACCCCCCCACCCCAGTACGTGTCGTACCACCTTCAATGTACACCCCCCCACCCCTGTACGTGTCGTACCACCGTCAATGTACACCCCCCCCACCCCTGTACGTGTCGTACCCCCCGTGTACCTACACCCCAGTAGTTCCTGGCGCACCCCCAACACAACCTCCTAAGTACGGAGCGCACCCCATGCCCCAACATCACAACCGCATGTACGAGTCGTACAAATCCACACACAAGGACATCATCGTACAACCAAATGGCCCATGTACACACCGTACACACGCTCAAAACGCACGTACACAACCAGGACAAAACAAAACAACACAAGAATACACCATTCGAAAGGCACAAAGCCACTAAACATGGCCAACAACCACTAAAATAACACTATCACTGACCTGCAACTGCCAAAAACAAACAGAGGCCCAATACACCACCACTCCTTATAACACACCCACCCAAACTTCAAACACTGCCACACCCACCCATGGACCAATAAAAAGGGCCCACACACACAAACCATGAGCCTTTGCAACAGACTCACTGCTGCCAGACACCACAGAACCAGACTACAAGCTACACCACACCTTACACTTGCACACCTTTACACAACCACCCTCACAAACACCCTCTCATCACATTCACACACACACACAACCATCCACACACCCCCCCAACATCCACACACCCCCCACACCCACACCATCCCCACCCACACCCCTCACCATGCCCACTACCAAGAATCCAAAGTTCAGTCACCGAGAGTTGGAGGTCCTTGTTGATCAAATCCTCAGAGTCGAGCCACAGATCTTTGGAACATTGGTCAGAAACACCAGCCAGGCAGCAAAAACAGCCATGTGGCAGACCATCGTCGATGCTGTGAATGCTGTTGCGGACACCAGACGGACCAGGCAGGAATGCCAGAACAGGTGGTACGATCTGCGGAGGAGGGTCCGAACCAAGAGGCAGGATGAACACGACCAGGCCAACGCCACCGGAGGAGGGCCCTCCCGCAGACCCGTACACTACCATCCCTGGGAGGAGAGGGTGATGGCCATACTGCCGGTGGAGGCAGTTGAAGGATTAGAAGGACTCCGAGACCCGGGTGAGTACACAAACAACGCACCTCACATGGGGGGAACTGCAACCACAACCAAAATTACTAACAGGCACGCAACCACCACAAGCCATCGCATGACTCAACCACACTCCATGAGCAGGCACATGCCACTGCTGCCACCATGCCCCATGCACCCAGCTGGACAATGTCAAGTCACAGGCCACAGAAGACAACAACACATGACACGGTAACCCGGATGGCGGGAGGCTGGGCACCAAAAATCACATAGTGCAACTCCAAAGCAGACAACAATGCCCTCTGCCCATATGGCCTAGGTCACAGCCAGACAAACAGTGTGTCCCAACACAGGAATGACTTGCCAGCAAATGGCGGACGCCTTGCATCAACACATGGGGGTGAAGGCACTGGTTTGCACATGACGGCAGCTAATGAACAGCCAACATTGTGAAAGAGTGGCAGCACACACCTCCACAGCAGCAGCGCACAGACACACATCACACCAAATGGGTGCCTGGAGATCACAAACAAACTCACATCAACAAGCCAAGGGCCACTCAAAGATCTGCTAACAGTCTGTGCCCAGGAAGCTGGGCCGAGGTGACAGAGGGGGACACACAGAGGGAGGGAAAGGGGGACAGAGAAGGAGGGAGAGGGGGACAGAGAGGGAGGGAGACGGACAGAGGGAGGAGGCTGACACACAGAGGGAGGGAGAGGGGGACACAGAGGGAGGGAGAGGGGGACAGAGAGGGAGGGAGACACAGGGAGAGCAAATCAGTCCTTTGGTGTGTGGGAATGTCTGCTCGTCAGCAGGTGGACCGCGTGCATGTAGACAAGGGTGGCCAGTGCCAGAACCCCCCCTCTTCATCATGGCAAAACGCAGGGCCATGTCACAACCTGTACACGTGCACAAGGACAGCTACCTGCATCATATAAGTGTGTGGATCCACTCCATGTGCACATGTACAGTGCTACAAGGAAGGCGCAAATGCATGGCTCGCCACACCTGCCCACTCCGCTGCTGACTGCAGTCACACTTGACGCAGCAAGTAAGACTGTGCCACACATAGTTAAAGGGGCCAAAGTGGTGCCCAAGGGACACACCCATGCACAAGTGCACTGTGAGTGGAATGCAAGACAGATCCTAATTCCAAGAGGAAATGTGCCAACTTATGAAATGATGAAACATGGATGTTGCATGGACCAAAATTAACATTGTCTCTCTCACACACAGGTCAACGTCGTGGTGCACCCCCCAACACTGGGGGGGAACACTCACAGGACCCGGATCTGCAGGAGCCCGATCCCACCGGCAGCGACCACTCTCACCACTCTGTGGACGACCCCGACCGACCTGGCCCCTCTGGTGTCCAACCGCCTGCAGCACCTGCGTCAGGTACAACTGTGCCAACCACCACCCCCACTCCTGCCACATCCCAGGAGACACCCAGGATCCCTGCCCCAACACCACAATGCAGCCAGGCTCGCCAGGAGGGACACGGTGTCCCGGGCACCCAGGAGGAGGCAGGCGACAACGCCAATGCCACCCCTCAGGGGTCCCGGAGACCCGATGTGCCCGCAAGGGCAGACCAGGCGCAAGTGGGCAGGGGTGGTGGGAGTGGAGGACGGCGGAGGCACGAGCCTGACCAGTTGGCTGGGGATCCGGTATTTTCCCATGTCCGTAACATCCTGGACTCATACCGGCAGGACACCACGGGCATGGCCCAGGTTGTGTCCGTCCTCGAGGGGATCAAGACCCAGCAGGCCCAGCAACATGCGGACCTAATAGCCTGTCTACTGGTACACCAACGGAGGATGGAGGACAGACAGGCTGAGCAAGTGACGTCGTTCCAGGGGATTCACGCTACACTCCGTCGGATGGCCGACACCATGGCCGACCCTCCCTGTGCCAGAAGGCGGAGAACATCACCACCCACAGGGAGGGATCAGGAGGAGGAGGAGGAAACATCCGACGGAGCATCCCAGACGTCGTCACGGCCTGCTGGTGAGGTTCCCCGCAGGAGGCCGGGTCGTCCACGGAAAGGACCGTGAGGGTGGCTGCTACATCACCATCTCCCAGGACACCTGGCCTGGCACCTGGCCCACTGGAGCAACAGCATCACAGCATCAAGAGACATTCTCTGCCACATGGCCCTGCTGGTCACTGGCTGACCAATGTTGACAAAGACTGTGGCATGGACTCTGAGGATTTCCAATGGCAAGGACACCAACTCCCCTACTGAACTTTGGATTCCCTAATCCCGGAAAGCACCTCACTTTGTCCCCCCCCCCCCAATAATAAATCACACTACTAAGAGTAGATGCCTGCTGGTAGCATTATTACCTAACATGTGTCTTGTAAAGTCTAAACATGCCTGAGTTATCTGTTCTCTTCAACCATCCACACCCTGGGGCCTGAGTCTGGCACAGGACACATGGGTCCCAGTTCATTAGGCAAGACAGACATGGAGCACCATACACACCCGTGATGGGCACAACCAGCTGAGGGGGTGGCCGAACAACCGTGCTGACAGACACATTTAGTACAGCAACAGTCATGCGCAGAGGTCAGGGATCCTGGCCAGTGTCCTGGGGGGCACCCAGGTATGTGTAGGCAGGTGGCAGAACCATGTCCTGCAAGCTTGAGTCCGGTGGATGCAGAGAATGGGGGCCTGTCCAACGTTGGATGCATGGGGATGGCACATGTCACAATACCCACGCAGTCATGGACATCATGCCCAATACACAGTGTCAGCCCACACACACAGCTTGCATCTCGCCACTCGACACATTGACACATAGCCACAATCAGGGAATACCATGCCAGACATGCAGGATGCACCGTGCCAACACACCAGCATTGACTGAGAAGAGGCACCTTGGAGGCATAGGGACACCTTTATTAGTCATGTTTTTGGGATTGCAGAGGCAACTTGAAGTACACATGAACACTTCATGTGGAGTAACATGTGGGTCCAACACTGGCACCCCCCTTCTGCAGCACACATGCGTGTTTGCCATGGAACTGGCACACAAGCGTCGGCTAACAGCTAAATACCCACAGCTGCACACGGAGAGCCTGCCATACACCATAGATCCGCTGATGTGGAAGTCCCACGCCATGTCAAGCCAATGTTAACCGTATGTGTCCGAGGGCAGTGTCACACACATTGATGCCATCATCACAATCCACTATCCCATCACTGATGACTGACAACCAGGCAGCCCATCTATTCCGGTGTACCCAGCTGCATGTCGTGTCCCATGGGGATGCCACATGTCTGCAGAGGAACCAAACCCCGACCGGGGCAGTGTGCACACATCGTGAACAACTGCCACACCCAATACACCCCAGATGCATCCCTTACCCCATGGAGACTTCCAAACGTGTCCGTGCCTGTAACGCTGAGTCAGCCCACGATGCCATGTCCATGAGGAATAGCATTGCCACAACAATGCAACCAGCAGATGGCATGCGCAGGTACCTGGGGAAGAGAGACACACAAGAAGTCAGCCACAAAAAGCACAGCCACTTGCATGTGCCTTGACTCGACACATGTATGGATGACAACATGCTAGGTCACAATTATGAGTGGGGAAATACTACCATCACTGCCACCATCACTCCAGTGACACATCCACACACACCTCTGACTCACGTGCCATACATGCAGGTGGACACACACATCACAACACATGCCACACGGGGACCAAGGCGTGCACACTCAGACACTGGTACTCACCACTAAGCAAAGAAGTCGCGTATGAGCCGAGTCCGGATGTCCTCTTGTGGCTCCACATCCTCCACATCACTAGCCCCATTGCCAAGCCCTTCGTCCTCCACGGGTGGATGGTCCTCGTCATGTTGATTCAGGATGAGTGGCACAGCTCTTTCAACTGCCATGTTGTGCAGCATGCAGCAGACCATGAAGATCTTGCAAACCTTCGCCGGGGCATATGGGAGTGCGCCGCCGGTCTTGTGGAGGCACCGGAATCGGCTCTTCAGCATGCCAAACGTCCTCTCTATCACACGCCTTGTCCGGCCATGGGCGGTGTTGTAGCGGAGCTGGGCCGGCGTGATGGGGTTGCGGAGAGGTGTCAGCAGCCAAGGCATGTTGGGATAGCCAGCGTCCCCTACATGGAAAGCACATGGATATCGTTAGAACTGGCGAAGCGGTCGTGCTGCTCGGCTATACAGAATACAGGAGAGACAGACTGTACCCACCAACAACACATGCCCGTTCGTTGCGCAGCTGCATCATCATATCAGGCATCCCGCTACGCCTCATGATGTAGGCATCGTGTGCTGATCCTGGAAAACGAGCACAGACATGTGAAATCACCATGTTGGACAGACACACCACAAGGGCATTGATGGAGTGGTAGTGCTTCCGATTTCGGTACGCCACCTCCCGTGCGTGTGGTGGTACCAAAGCTACATGTGTCCCATCTATGGACCCAATGACATGGGGCATCCCTCCCAGGGCATAGAATCCACGCTTGACCTCTGTCATCTGTTCAGGGGTTGGGAACTTGATGAAGTCATCCAGGTGAATCAACATGGCCTCTAAGAAATCATGCAGCACACCGCTGAACATGCTCTGGGACATGCCACCACCATGAGCTATGGTATATTGGAAGGTACCCGTGGCAAGAAAATGTAGGGCAGCCATTACCTTCAGCTGGGGTGTCAGTGCCGTGGGATACCTGTGCAGCGGTTGCAGGTGTGGTGCCAGTCTCGCCGTCAACTCCAGAATCAACGGTTGGGTGAAGCGGTAGAGCCGGATGCTGTCATTCTCCTGCATGGCAGCCAAGTCTGGCATTATCCGGGCAAGAGGCGGTGCTCTGCAGTAATGAGGAAGTGACAAGGAAGAGTGAGTGCACTACGACAACAATTCATATGTACTGAGCACATGTTAATCTGTCAATACACATATGCAACATATGGAGTCAGGTCTGTGCTACATGCCCAGGACACGTATGGATGCAAGGTGACACTCCTTCCAAGACCCAGCTACACACGGTGATTGAGAACCTCCCCATGCCACGCCATGGGAATAGCTGTGTCCCAGTGCAAGTGAACAGCCCGACGCAAGACAGGAGTGACATACACCCACACATCAGCAGAAGTGGGATGCCGATTGCAGAGACTGGTAGCGGAACACTGGAGCCACAGGTCACATGACATTACACTAGTCCAGCCCACACACCTTGCCATGAAGGTGCACATGTCATGACTCCCCACACATTCCTTGTGAGGATGCTGACATGGCCTTGTCACGCTACTCCGTGTCCCATGCATACATGTGCACCTCACATCCGATAACACATGTGGCATGGTGTGCGGAACAGTGTGCAATGACAATCTACACACAGACACATGTTGGTTGCTGCAACGGCTGCAGCTTTTGAGGGTGCTACAACATCAACCTGATGTAAATCCCGGACACATAAATGACATAGTCACATTGTGCACTGTGGGTAGTGACAAGTCATGTGTCATGACCCCTGTCCCGGGCATCATGGGACACTTCCGTGTGTTGGTGTCCGTGCCATGCCAGTGACGCTCACCCCAAGTGCGCAGTACGACATGCACACATGTCAAAGGAGTCAAGGGCATGCCTGGCACACATTGCACCCTCACACAGTACACCTGTACACATCTCATCATTCATCTGGTGCCTTCTCCACTCAGGAGGCATGTTCCACATCACAGCCTGTGACACCTGTGCCCCACACATGTAGTAATGCACAGACGATGCCTTGATGTCCATTCCTGGACAAGTATGTCCATCCATGGACAAGTATGTCCGCCCTATTCCTACCTGTGTGTCGCCTATCACCACAGTGATGTGTACAAACCGCCGTACTGCTGCTAAGAGGGCCTGTGTATGTTCCCATTTCACTGTGGGAGTGCTGCCGTATGTGTACCCATCGTGATGGCGAGCGTACGGGCATTTGTACGGTCCGTACCACGACGAGTACGCATACGCGTGCAGACCCATAGTGAGAGGGCCGTACACTCGCATGTACGCTCACTATCACTATGGCTCTGCACGCGTATGCGTACACGTAGTGGTACGGCCCGTACACACGCATGTACGCTCACTATCACTATGGGTCTGCACGCGTATGCGTACACGTAGTGGTACGGCCCGTACACACGCATGTACGCTCACTATCACTATGGGTCTGCACGCGTATGCGTACACGTAGTGGTACGGACCGTACACTCGCATGTACGCTCACTATCACTACGGGTACGCATACGCGTGCAGACCCATAGTGATAGTGAGCGTACATGCGTGTGTACGGGCCGTACCACTACGTGTACGCATACGCGTGCAGACCCATAGTGATGGTGAACGTACATGCGTGTGTACGGGCCGTACCACTACGTGTACGCATACACGTGCAGACCCATAGTGATAGTGAACGTAGGCATGCATGTACGGGCCGTTGCCATGCATTTGGGGTGCCCTAGGGCCCCGAAACGCAACGTACCTGTGTGTGATTCTCCAAATTACATAGGGGACAAGTATTGAGGCCTACATGCATGCTGGTTGTCATGGAGACCAAGTTCAAATTTCGAAATTGTTCTGGAAGGTGCACAGCAGAAGTCAGTTGGAAATCTTCTACTTTGTTGCAATGTGTTGGTGGGGCTGACATCATGCAGGAGAATGAAACCGATAGAGAACCCACAGACTGCTAGGTTTGAAGGGATTGGTGGAAACATAGGATGCAAATGTGAGTGACCAATCACTCTGTACTCCTGTGCATGAGACTGGGCAGAAGGGCACATATAAGGCAGCCAGGTCCCATGAGGGAGTACTTGCCTGCACATCTTTGCATTTGTCGACCAAGCTGCTGCGACTGATTCCCTGGAACCATGTCAAGGGCTGTGGAGAGGTCACAGCCATTCACCCTGGAGGAGAACATGGCTCTGCTGGATGTGATCCTCCCACAGTACCCCATGCTGTATGGGCGACCAGGGTATCAGGTGAGTGCATAGGCCACTGCCACAGACTGTCCCTATGTTGTGACTGTGACTTCCGGCATTGTGTCCTGATGTGACACACATGCCATGTACTGTCGGGGGGGTACCAGGGGGGGGGGTGCCTGGTGTCTCCCAGCAGTGCCCTGAGACAGGAGGGGTGTGTGCAGATTCCTCCCAGCAGTGCCCTGAGACAGGAGGGGTGGGTGCAGATTCCTCCCAGCAGTGCCCTGAGACAGGAGGGGTGGGTGCGGAGTCCTCCCAGCAGTGCCCTGAGACAGGAGGGGTGGGTGCAGATTCCTCCCAGCAGTGCCCTGAGACAGGAGGGATGGGTGCAGATTCCTCCCAGCAGTGCCCTGAGACAGGAGGGGTGGGTGCGGAGTCCTCCCAGCAGTGCCCTGAGACAGGAGGGGTGGGTGCGGAGTCCTCCCAGCAGTGCCCTGAGACAGGAGGGGTGGGTGCAGAGTCCTCACAGCAGTGCCCTGAGACAGGAGGGGTGGGTGCAGATTCCTCCCAGCAGTGCCCTGAGACAGGAGGGGTGGGTGCGGAGTCCTCCCAGCAGTGCCCTGAGACAGGAGGGGTGGGTGCGGAGTCCTCCCAGCAGTGCCCTGAGACAGGAGGGGTGGGTGCAGAGTCCTCACAGCAGTGCCCTGAGACAGGAGGGGTGGGTGCAGATTCCTCCCAGCAGTGCCCTGAGACAGGAGGGGTGGGTGTGATGCACAGTGTGAGCCTTGATCATTGATTGTGACATTGCCATCATTCCACCTGTGTACCCACTATGGCACGTACTGCCTTCTCCCTCACCAGAGGATGATGTCCCTATGACAGAGGTGCAATGCGTTGGCTGCATGACATGCCTTGTTGCAACCAGCTAATTTGTTCTCATATGTCTCTCTGTGACATGTGGCTGGTGTATTGATGTGGTGTCACTTGTTCTTCCTCACAGGTAGGCGCCACTGCCAAGGAGCAGATCTGGCTGACCGCCGTCAGTGCCGTGAGGCGTGTGGATGGTCGGAGGCGGAGCCTGTCCCAGGTGAGGAAACGCTGGCAGGATATCCGGTGCTGGACGCGGAGGATTGCACGGCTCCTGCTGGGGGACTCACCTGACAGCCACAAGAACCGCGGCCGCCGCCGTCTGAGCCACCTCCACAGGCGTGTGCTGCCGGTGGTCTTTCCAGACCTGGAGAGGTGCTTACAGGCGATGCAGCAGCCGGAAGGGGGTAGGTACATGTGCGTTTGTTGTGTGTCACCGGCATTTGTAAGGGCACAGTGGCATGAATTCACTGGCAGGGTTCAAAGGTGCTGTGCAGATCCAGTTTGCCCCAGTATAGCGCTGCGCCCCTGCCACCCTTCCCCTCCTTGCAATGTGTTCCCTGGTCTGTGTGTAGTCACTCCTTCACAAGGTAATGTAGGCTGGCGCTTTGTCCACGAGAACAATGACTGTAGCATCATGTGTGGTGGTGGTGTGTAACAGGTTGTGGGACCTTGCCTGTGAACTGTCAAGTTCACTGCATGTGGGTTCCATGTCAGTTGGCACTGATGCTGACTCCAGACATGGGAGTTGGTCTCTCATGTGTCATGCCTCATAGCGCATGTCCTATGTAGTGGCCTGTGACATGATGTGCATGAGTGTGCGATACGCATAGTGCAGGGATGGTGACGTGTGTAGCAGTCATTACCATTCAGTAGCATGTAGTTGCGTGCCCACTACTGTCCCCTGGGGCACCTTATCCTCAGTATTGTATGTGTCATCATCAACGTGGACACTCTCACTGTCTACAGCGTAGGTTGTGCTCTGTGCCATTGTCCCCTGTCACCATGTATATAGACGTGCTATTATGTACAGGTGTCCACTGTGAAGCCTGACCTGATTGTCCTTCTTCATACTCACAGTTGCCAGTGCCTGTGTGTCTTGTTATACTCATCTGAGGATGGGCACTGGTACCTCATTATTTGTACAGGCGCACCTTGGCTGTTTGGCGTCCAATCTTGCTTTTTGCCTGCCCCTGTGTTTATCACCCAGACTATGAGATGTTTGTGCCACCTGTGTCTCAACAATTTGCATCGTGTGGGGGTTTTTTGGGGCGGGCAATGCCTATGTGTCAAATTCTGATTTCTACTTGCTGGGTCTGGCCAGTGTGTGATGTTACTGGACACACACGCAAGGTGCAGTGACCGAGTCATGTTGGGCATGTTTGCAGCATTACCTATGCAGCATGTGTCTCAAGTTCATGGATATTGTCCCTGGTCATCGGTATTTTCACCAACGCTGTGTGGTGCAGATGCAGTGCTGGATTGTCCCCAGGGCCTGGGTGCTATGTCAGACTCCGTTTCCTGTCTTTAGCTATTGTCTCATGCTCTCCATGGTATTTAAGTTGCATGGTGGCTCAACCAACTGTGTGTTTCATGCCCTACATCGGTACCTTGTTTTGAAGATGTTAGGGATCTTCCTTTTCAGGCTATGCAATGTTACCTATGTCGATTGGACTCATGTGACTGATGTGTACAGCTGTCTGATTAATTTCTGTCTCTCCACCCTGCCCACAGCATCGTCGGGGGACACGGAGGGAGACATGGACACAGGCAAGGCGGAGGGACCGAGCACCAGTGCCAGCCGTGACATCGGGGCTGGTACATCGAGTGGGACAGAGGTGGAGGATAGTGCTGCCGAGGACCTGTCGACTGGCACGTCAGAATACGAAGCTGACAGGTCCGAGGAGGAGTTCTCCGAGTGGGCGGTGGCTGCACCAGCAGCTGACAGCGGAACAACACCTTGCACCGCCCCCTCAGTTCCCATCAGCCGGCTCCCACTTGCTCGTGTCCCTTCCCAGCGTGCCCGGTCACCGCATGTCTCCTTCCTGCCAGGCACCGCACCCCCTGCCCCTGTCTCCACTGCTGCCGCCAATGCTGAGTCTATGGACATCCAGCGGCAAATGCAGGTTGGTCAGGCTGCGATCCTTAATGTCCTCCATTCCCACGGGAAAACCCTCACCAACATCGAGGCATTCTTGGAGGGCATTCATTCTTCGCAGGCTGACCAACGCAACTTGCTGAGGTCCATAGACTCCACACTGACTGCAGCAGTGGGTCTCCTGCAGCGCGACCTCCCCCCACCTACCCCTGCCCCATCCACACTTCCCACTTCCATGCCTGTCCCACGTATACCCAGACGTCGGCATGCACCCACCATAACAGACACAGGCACCACACCAGCAGGGAAGGTCCACCGCACTCTTCCTGACACGCACACACAGGGTGAGATAGGCACACCCACTGGGTCGGGGGGCAAACGTGTGACATGCAGCCAGAGTGGGAGTCCGCATTCCACACAATCCACTCCCTCCAAATCCCCTCCCCTCAGCTCTCCTGGCCACATCTCCCCCAAGGACTCCTTCATGGCCGCTCTGTCCCTGAGCCCCACAGTGACACCACCACGCAAGCGGTCAAGGAAGTCCTCGGTCAGGGTGGTTGAGTCTCCCCCCCTGTCTCCACCCTCCCCCGGTGGCGCTGCTACCCATCCCTCTGACCCCCCCCCCTCCTTGGGGCCTGAGGTCACTTCGGGTGCAGGGGAGTCCCTGGAGGACCTTGCTAAGGTGTGTAGTGCCATCCTGGCCTCCGCCTTTGGCCATGACACACCCCCTGTGGTTGAGTCCTCCATCCCTGCACCCACAACGCCGCCCCTTTGCCCTGATGTCCCTGCGGTGCCTGTTGCTTCCCCCCCCCCTGATGCCCTCACCAGTATGGAAGACGATGCCATTTGACTGTGCAGGCAAGGTAGGGGACACACATCCCACTGTGTCCCCCATCCAGCTGGGAATCATTGACTGCCCTATGGCCTTTGTTGAAATTGAACTGCCTGCGATCCACGGACATTGTGCTCATGCTGAATAAAGCTTATTTTTGTTTTCAGTATCACACTCCTGCTATGGTGGTATTGGTGTTGGTGGGGCTGCTACATTGTTTTGGGTGGTGTTTAAGGCTTTGGGTGTGTGGGATTTGTAGTAGTGTTCTGCTCATTGGGGCGACCCTGGGATCTGTGTGCCATCACAAGGTGTTGGCTAACTTCCTTAGGTCATGTCAGCAGTTACTGCATGGTTCAATTGTCCCAGGGTGTATTCCTTCCTCTGTGTACCCAGTTTCTTCCCTGCAGGGTGTTCACAATGTTTAGCGCAGAGCTGTGTCTACATGAGCTGTGTGTGTGACGGAGCCCTTCTACTTTGGCCATGCATGCATGGCCATGTCTCCACCTGCAACAATCGTGGCATCCTTGGTGATCACTGTACTTGTGTGTGGAGTCTGTTGACATGAGTTCATGGGGACATGTTCCCTTGTAGGCAGTATGGATGTGGGTAATTCCGGCATCACACACATGTGTTACACCCCTCCTGTCTCTGGGCACTGCTGGGAGGACTCCACACCCACCCCTCCTGTCTCAGGGCACTGCTGGGAGGACTCTGCACACACCCCTCCTGTCTCAGGGCACTGCTGGGAGGACTCTGCACCCACCCCTCCTGGGTCTGGGCACTGCTGGGAGGACTCTGCACCCACCCCTCCTGTCTCTGGGCACTGCTGGGAGGACTCCACACCCACCCCTCCTGTCTCAGGGCACTGCTGGGAGGAATCTGCACACACCCCTCCTGTCTCTGGGCACTGCTGGGAGGACTCCACACCCACCCCTCCTGTCTCAGGGCACTGCTGGGAGGAATCTGCACACACCCCTCCTGTCTCAGGGCACTGCTGGGAGGACTCCACACCCACCCCTCCTGTCTCAGGGCACTGCTGGGAGGAATCTGCACACACCCCTCCTGTCTCTGGGCACTGCTGGGAGGACTCCACACCCACCCCTCCTGTCTCAGGGCACTGCTGGGAGGAATCTGCACACACCCCTCCTGTCTCAGGGCACTGCTGGGAGGACTCCACACCCACCCCTCCTGTCTCAGGGCACTGCTGGGAGGAATCTGCACACACCCCTCCTGTCTCAGGGCACTGCTGGGAGGACTCCACACCCACCCCTCCTGTGTCTGGGCACTGCTGGGTGGACTCTGCACCCACCCCTCCTGGGTCTGGGCACTGCTGGGAGGACTCTGCACCCACCCCTCCTGTGTCTGGGCACTGCTGGGTGGACTCTGCACCCACCCCTCCTGGGTCGGGGCACTGCTGGGAGGACTCTGCACACACCCCTCCTGTGTCTGGGCACTGCTGGGTGGACTCTGCACCCACCCCTCCTGGGTCTGGGCACTGCTGGGAGGACTCTGCACACACCCCTCCTGTGTCTGGGCACTGCTGGGTGGACTCTGCACACACACCTCCAATTTCTGGATATGTACGCTTGGGACATACACGGTGTGGGTGCGCTCCATGCATTCGAGGTGAGGGTACGGGTCTAGTTACACTGGTGTGGTGGGGGTACGGTGCGTGAGTCCGCGGTTGGGGGTACGGGTCGTACTTACACTGTTGGGGTGGGGTATACGCTCCTTGCATACGCGGGTGAGTGTACGGGTCGTCCTTTCACTGTTGGGGTGGGGGGTACGCTCCTTGCATACGCGGGTGAGTGTACGGGTCGTACTTTCACTGTTGGGGTGGGGGTACGCTCCTTGCATACGCGGGTGAGGGTACGGGTCGTACTTACACTGTTGGGGTGGGGGGTACGCTCCCTGCATACGCGGGTGAGGGTTCGAGTCGTACTTACACTGGTGTGGTGGGGGTACGGTCCGTGAGTCCAGGAGTCGTACTTACACTGGTGGGGGTGGGGGTACGGTCCGTACGTCCGCGGGTGAGGGTTCGAGTCGTACTTACACTGTTGGCATGGGGGGTACGCTCCATGCATACGCGGGTGGGGGTACGGGTCGTACTTACACTGTTGGCATGGGGGGTACGCTCCATGCATACGCAGGTGGGGGTACGGGTCATACTTACACTGTTGGGGTGGGGGTACGCTCCATGCATACGCGGGTGGGGGTACGGGTCGTACTTACACTGTTGGGGTGGGGGTACGCTCCATGCATACGCGGGTGGGGGTAGGGGTCGTACTTTCACTGTTGGGGTGGGGGGTACGCTCCTTGCATACGGGGTGGGGGTAGGGTCCGTACATATCCGTCCCCACGCTATGTGATGCTTGTGCGGGCCGTACCCAGGCCTTTGCCACGTGGGTACGATCCGTCCCGCCATTGTTGGGGTGACGTGTGTGTGGGCGTGGTACGACTCGTACCCACGCTCTTCAGGCGTGGGTACGGGACGTACCTGTCTGGTTGTGTTGCCGGTTCGCGTGGTGACGGACTTCCGTTGTGGCGGTCGCTGGCTTGTCAGGACACGCCCCCACCCCCTCGTGGTGACCAGGGCATGGGAGTCAGGTATGTCCAGGCCATGTGTGACTTATGTGGTTGTTTTGTGGCCTGCCCTGGTCGTGCCACCCCCACCCCACCCCACTTTCCCCCCTCCCTTAGTTATTCTGACCTTCTGCGGCGTCTGCGTCGGTGCCTGTAGAGCAGGTGGACTGCTATGAGGGCAGGGATGACTCGTAGGTTCGGGTCCATGTCTGTCCGTCGCGTACTGGTACTCCTTGATCGCGTCGTCCTGTCGCGTACGGGTCCTCCTTGATCGCGTCGTCCTGTCGCGTACGGGTCCTCCTTGGTCGCGTCGTCCTGTGTGTCCGTCGCGTACTGGTCCTCCTTGTTCGCGTCGTCGTCTGTCCGTCGCGTATTGGTGGTCCTTGTTCGCGTCGTCCTGATTTCCCGGCAGTTTTTGGCTGCCGCAAAATATTCACCGTGCGGGGTGACGTCGGTGCGAATCGTGATTCCTGGGTCGTGAATGGCTGGCTGCGAGCGTCCCGACGTCAGGTCGGCGCTTTCCCGGATCGCATTGGTAGGTGTTTTTTTGTTCGGTCGGGCTTTTTTACGATTCGTACGGTAATGGTGTACCCGTGCGAATCGTAATTCCTTGTTTGTGAAAATTGACGACCGGGTACGCGTCGGGCGGAGATTGTGCTCCGTCCGACGGTTCGTACCCGGTTTTTGCCGGATCGTGATCGGCACCATTGTCTTTCATTTGGAAGGAAAAAATGCACCAAAAGTCAATAGGTAATAACAGTTGATCTACAATTCTTTTTTATCCTAAGTCTCCCAATAAAAATGGCGCCTCACTTGTGTGGATAGGCCTAGTGCCCGCAACAAGAAATGGATCAAAACGGAACAAGGACACACTTCATTTTTACAGTGAAAAATGACCCTTTTTTGGCGGGGTGCCTACTTGTAGATTTTGAACCCTAGCTCTGCCAGAACCTAAGGAAGCCTAGCAAACCTATACATTTTTAAAAACTAGCCATGGAGGGGAATCCAGGATGGGGTGACTTGTCTGGCTCTCACCAGGTTCTGTTACCCAGAATCCCTTGCAAACATCAACATTTGTCAAAAAAACACTTTTTCCTCATATTTCTGTGGTGGAAAGTTCTGGAATCTGCATGGATCCACAAAATTCCACCCACCCTGCATTCCCCAAGGTCTTATGAGAAAAAATTACACCTCGCTTGTGTGGATCGGCCTATTTATTTCCTAGGGGTCCTCACCTTATTATACAGAAACTTCTACTCATACTTCAAACTTTGGCTCAGGTATGTATTAACCTACTTCAAACTCTGGCTCTGGTATGTATTAACCTATTATGTCTATTAATAAATCAATCAATCAATCAATAATCTTTATTCGGATATAAAATATCCATAAAAGCAATGCTCGAGAATACTTGTGACAGCCCTAAACTGAAGCCATTTAAACATGTATTTTCTTAGTGAATTTAACTACTGGAACTACCCCAAATCACAAGAAATAAACTCACTACCAGACTTGTTCTGACACTGCCCAGAATTTCTCAAAGATAAACAAATGCTATAGTTCCTTCATAACTATGCATAAACAGACATGCGCAACAAACGGGAACCGAAAGACACTTCAGTTCCAGCTGTGCATGCCCAGAACAAGACCACAATTGCTTACTGACAGCTTGGTGAAGTCTCTGCTGCACTTGCACTGGCTCCGGAACACAAAACGCGCCAAACGCGTCGAACAAATTTGTGACAAAAGTTCCCTCATTAACTTTTACCGCGCAACTCTGAGGTACGTCCTTCCTTCCTTAAATCTCAGGTGAAGTGAGAGATAATGCGGGCGCTTCACCTGGATATTCCAAACTGCAATGAGTCGCCTGAAAACTAGTATGCTGCATTAAGGGTCGCTTCCTGGCGGCCATCTTGAGGGTGCTTTTCATCCTGCATTTATGCAGTAAATTAGCTTTCCTTAACTTTTAAGAATCCTTGAGGCCAATTACGCTAACTGAGAAGCCTTTTCTAATGGGGCGCTGACTGATCCTGACAGGTTTGCAGGGGATCTGGGTAGGAAAACATTGGGTTATCCACGCAAGCCATACGTCGCTCGACTCCTTCTGGTGTCTAGTTTTTAGAAATGCGGGGGTTAGGTAGTTTCCCAAGAAGGCCACTGACCCCAGAAACAAAAACGCAGGTGACCCTCCCTTGCAAAACCAGGTTGTTTTGTGATAGGTAATTTTGATGTTACCTCATTACATTTTGGGCCATTGCCTCTTGCGGGTACTTGACCCACCCATGCGAGTGAGGTACCATTTTTATTGGGAGACCTGGGGGAACACTGGGTGTTAGGAAATTTGTGTCAGCCCGGTGATCTTACAACTAACCCTGGGCGAAGTACAATGCTACGCTTGTGTAGTTTGCGAAGTTTGCGCTACTTCGCACTACGCAAATTGCAGGTAGCACAGTGCGGTCATTTTTTGCTTGCTCGCGGTCCTCAATGTCAAGTTGGCGACCGCGAGCGAGCAAAATGACATCCCGGCGAGACTTTTTCCTCGTTCGCGATCAGCAACATCAAGTTGCCAATTGCGAGCGTGGAAAATAAACCTCTCGGCAAGATTCTCAACACGGGGAGGTCAGGTTTCTCATTGCGAGTGGTCACGTATGCTCACGACCGCTCGCGATGAGAAACTACCAGTCCGCGTTGAGAAAGCTGCCGCTCGAGTAGAAATCTACTCGAGCGGCAGAAAACGACCGTTTGCACTGTGCAAGATGCGGTT
Source organism: Triturus cristatus (assembly GCF_964204655.1). NCBI lineage: Eukaryota > Metazoa > Chordata > Amphibia > Caudata > Salamandridae > Triturus > Triturus cristatus. Next base: position 25,253,531 of record NC_140593.1, on the reverse strand, counting down.
TGCACTGATTGCACAGTTCAGACAAGCATCTGGCACTGTGCAATCAGCGCAAACAGAATTTTGCACAGTACGCTACGCAGTTCATGTAGCTAGTGCACTTCGCTTAGATACGCGTAGCGTTACTACGCGAACCATGTCCAGGGTTACTAACAACTTTCCCACACAGAAATCTGAGAAAAATTTGATTTTTTCAACAAAATGTTAGGTTTCCAGGGGATTCTGGGTACGGAAACGTTGGGAGATCCATGCAAGCCATACCTCCCTGGACTACCCTGGGTCTCTAGTTTTCAGAAATGTGTGGGTTTGGTATGTGAGACACAGGGGAGTCCAGGGATGTATGGCTTGTGTGGATCCTGATTAGAGTTGGATTTCCCCTGGTGTCTAGTTTTAAAAAATGTACAGGTTAACTAGGTTTCCCTATGTGCCGGATGTGCTAGGGCCCAAAATCCATAGGTCGGCACATTGCTAAAAACAAGTCTGTGCCTAGTGGGTTTTCTGCCGCCCTGGGGGAGGAATCGGGGGGGTGGTTCCCTTCGATATGCCCCCAAGGGGAGCAGAAAGATTGTCAATATTTGTTTGGGGGTGGGGGCATTGGTATGCCCATTCTGGGCAGCCCCACCTCATGCATAAAAAAGCCAGCATAATCGCTGGTGCCTAGTGGGCTCTCTGACGCCCCCTGGGGGGCAGATCAGGGTTTACTGTCCCATCTATCTCCTGGGGGGCAGAAATACTGTGGCATTTTTTAGGGGGAGGCGGAGCATTGGCATGCCCATTCTGGGCAGCCCACTCCCCTAATTAAATTTTAAAAAAGTTGGACAAAAGGCATATTCACTTCAGAAATGTCACACTATTATCAGATGGGAGTAGGCCTGGGCTAAAATTCCGTTCCGCTCGCGGAAATTGCGATAATTTGTCATTTTTGCGTTCCACGGAGAGCACGAAAACGTAAAAATTTCCGCAATCCGCATGTTACCGGAAATTTTTTGCTTGCTCGCGCTGTAAAATAATACATTCTCGCTTGCGCGCGTTTGCCTTACCTGAATCCCCGCGTTCGCTGACAAGTTTTCCCGATCCGGTCGCGTTCTCCATGAGATGTTGGATTGTTGGTAGCCATTTGCACTGTCTTGCGACAGTTCGTGCCCGCAGTAACGTCATTTGTCGCGCGATCACGTCTTTCTTCTCGCGATCATGCACCGAGAGACTAGTGAAAACAAGATGGCCGCGCCCACGAGCAACCGAATGGGTAAGTTGGCGAGCCGTGACCACGCAGAAAATACCGTGAACGGGCGGGGAAAAACTTCCACATCTTCGCGATATTTCCGCGTGTTTGCGGAGATTTTTAACATTTTCGCGATAATTAGCGAAAGTGAATTTCGCAAATTCCGCCCACCCCTAGATGGGAGGTGCTGTACAGTGCCTGGCGTGTCAGGGGTGGGGTGTATTATAGAATATGGGTGTGATTTATAAGGTGATCATTCAACCACACCCTACGTGCTTGTATCACACCCCTACTGCGCTGCACGCCAGTCCTGTAATTTTTTAGGTCTCGCCTATGCAGAGCTTGCGCTGTCCCTTCGAAACATGCTTTATTTAGGATATGGGCATAAAAGTCAGCCAACTTTCCAGCCATCTTTTTAATCCTGTCCCTGTCCTTTGTATATGGTGGCTTTTCATTGGTTAATAGGCTTAGTAGTCTCTCCTTAGTACCGCCTTGTCTCTTCTTGCAACCTCCCATGAGAACACCCTCTGTTATATGTGTTGTTGCTCCCTAGGTTTTAATTACAGCCTCAAGGTATTATTTTCTTAAAAGGCTTCAGGCAGGACACACATTTGGTCCTAAGCTAGGCTGGCAGTGGTTAATTCACTTGCTAGAAAATCTCACATTTATATGAGACCATCTATAAATTTCCCTTCATCAGCTCCACACAGAGTACAACCTAAACCAAAATTGATGTAATCATTCTTTTGTCACATTTCGAAGCTACAAATTGTATATATGGACATAGCTATTTGAATGTTCTCGTAGAACTGTCTTGCATGCAATGTATTATGATTAGGGTGGATTTACCTTGTCTTCTGCAGGGTGCAGTACCATATGTGACCAAAAGAGGTACCCGTTTGGCCACATATGTTACTGAACCGTGCAACATTGCTTGGTAAAAAACATTGACATTTATAGTGCTAGTAAGTCCAACTTTGTGGACATGCAGTGCTGGTGCCTTGCTCACTAGGGCCTTCTACGAGAAGCTGGCGGTACTGCACATTAGACATGCAGTGCTGGTGCCTTGCGCACTAGGGACCTCTAGGAGCAGCTTGTGGTACTGCACCCGGACATGCAGTGCTGGTGCCTTGCGCACTAGGGACCTCTAAGAGCAGCTTGTGGTACTGCATCAAGACATGCAGTACTGGTGCATTGCTCACTAGGGACATCTAAGAGCAGCTCATGGTACTGCAACAAGACATGCAGTGCTGTGCCTTGCTCACTAGTGACCTCTAGGAACAGCTGCGGTACTGCACCTAGACATGCAGGGCTGGTGCATTGCTCACTATGGACCTCTAGGAGCAGCTGCGGTACTGCATCTAGACATGCAGTGCTGGTGCCTTGCGCACTAGGGACCTCTAGGAGCAGCTTGTGGTACTGCACCGAGACATGCAGTGCTGGTGCATTGCTCACTAGGGACCTCTAGGAGCAGCTGCGGTACTGCACCTAGACATGCAGTGCTGGTGCATTGCTCACTAGGGACCTCTAGGAACAGCTTGCTGTACTGCACTGAGACATACCATGCTGGTTCCTGGCTCACTACGCAAGCATGTGCAATGCACTAGTTCTTGCATTACTGAAAGTATGAGCTATTGGCGTTGCAAATACCTCAAACTATCAGTACTGTGAGACCTATTGCATTGCAAATGCTTGTTTTTGTTTTAGCCACTCATTATTTACTGTGCTGTAAGACAAGCAGGAGGTCAACAGCGCTACATACAAACATAATATTGTTAAATCACTGAAGACCCAGACTGGAAAGGCCATCCCTATAACACAGAGTGAGGACCCTGCAGTTTTGGGTAACCGAAGCATGAATTCCCAATGTTGTAACATCTTAAAGCAGAATCTAGAATGGATTAGAAGGCGAAGAAACCGCATCCAGTAAAAAAACAAAAAATGCCATCCGCTATTTATTGTTCTTAAAATGCCTATGGTGCCCTGTGCAGGTTTAACGCTTCTAACGGGCAGTAGTGTAAAAGGAAAGATTACTGCAAGGAGACACTCTGAGCAAAATTAACACAAGAGCTCAAACTCTCGCAAATGCAAGAGCAGTAGAATGTCGCCCGTGCCCCTTTTTTTAGATGCTGCTCACGTATTCAGGTTACAGCGAGCAGCGTCCAAACAAAGGGGTGTGGCCAACATTAAAGTGAAAGCAGGTATGGTGCTTTAACCCAATGTGATAAACAAAATAATTAACTTCCAAAGATTCTGTAGCGTGGCAGCTAAAGTGAAAGCAGCCGCACTGGTAATTAAATAATTAAATAGAAGTGGCCGCTAAAATGAAAGCGGACCATGCCATATATCAAATAATTAAATAAGCACGGCCGCTAAAGTGAAAGCGGACCGCGCCGTATATTAAATAGTTAAGGAAGCGCGGCTGCCAAAGTGAAAGCGGACAGTGCTGTAATTTGAACAAAAACATTACTATTAAAATAAATGCAGGTGGGTGCTGCGAAGTAGTGGATGGACTAGGGAAAGAGCATTAAAGAAAATAGAGCTCGCCAACTTACATAGCAGAGCATGTAACAACACCAGTAAAAGGTCCAGGCTTAATGGAGGGTAACAAAAGCAGACAATGCGGAACCAAGGAGGGAGTAACAAGCCTAATAACGACTGGGAAGCCAGCGTTTACGAAGGACAATGACACGAGCCAATTAAAAATATGGGCGGTGAGTGGGCGGGGCTTCAAAGCCATAATCCACTACTGCATTCCTCGCAGCATGCGTTGCCCAGGCTCGACCTATAAAAGCATCTGGGGCCTTCAGCATTGAAAACAGATCCACATGATGCACATTAGCAGCTGCTTTGGTGCCAGAGTGAAAGCGGCTCACTGCTGTGTGCAATTTACAAATAAAGGGTTTATCAGAGTTCAGTTGTACCAGAGAAGCCAGCGGTGAGAGGTTGGTTAATGAATTAGACCCTTTAGAGTGCGCACAGTCACATTCTCTGCCTTACTAACTACTGATAAACTGCGGCTTGTCATATCTGAGATGGCACACTTCGATCTACTTATTCAAATAATAATATCTTTTTTTTGCTGTTATTGAACATCGTGACTCTGGAAACTGAACTAGCCAGATGATGAACTATCCTACAATGTATGTATTTAATTTTAATAGCGCTGGATAATTAATCGATCTTTAGGGTGGGGGCAAACTCTACCACGCAGCAGTCGAAGGAGTTTTTGCAGAATTCTGCTCTCCAGGCATAAGGCGGAGTGGCAAGAGCCAATGAATGCCACCATCTGAGTGGAGTTTACCATCCACCCCTTGTAATAAGAAGAAAACTCTGCTTCAAGTCAACCAGGGTCATCTGAGATATTGTGCACATGAGATATTGGGACAGGTGTAAAAAGCCTTTTCGCATTCACAAACAGCCAGATTCTCAAAATCAGGCCATTTGCAAACGCAAAAAAGCATTTTTGGATGTACCAAGACCTAGTTGCGATTTGATAACCTGTTACCAAATTGCAATTTGGGTTTGCGACTCGGTATTATGAATGGGTGTGTTTAAAGAGTCCGTTCCTATACTGAATCACAGTGATATGTATGAATGTTTCATGACCAGTCGCAAACTTGAAGTTGGTGTAACCCATTGTGAATGATTGTAAATATATTTCCCCACGGATCACTGCCTTCTCATAAACAAACATTGGAAAATGCATTAGGTTTCACCTATGCGAATAATAATACGCTGTCTTTTGTTTTAAGTTGTAGCTTCCTGAGAAGTTGTACAATATAAGTTACAGAAAGTCTGTTAAAGTCTTATGACTTGCTTATCTACGAAAAGGCAATATATTGTGTTGTTACTAGTAGTATAATGCGGGTAAGTAATTGCCAAATTTTGAAAAATGAAATGAAAGAGGAGAATAATATAATTAATTGTTTTCCCGATGCCAAGGATGCGAGCTGAGCGCGTGAGCATGAGCAGCATGTAACCGAAGCAGTAAGTAGGGAGGCGGCCAGGAGCAGAGCGGGAGATCAAGGGGCCGGACCCCCAGTAGCCAGGCGGCTTGCAACTTTACAGGACCACAGTATCTGATCTGGGAGTAAAAGGTGCTATGAGACAGGCGGCTGCCTCTGTTGTTGTTACAGATGCTGTTGGCCTGTCTGGTTTGCTGGCAGTCATCAGTAATTAACTTCAGGCTGCAGGTATACGTACAGCAGTGCCTTTTAAAATAGTGTTCTCCCCAAAAGTCGGCAACCAGCCAACTGGATCAAGGCTGACATACTTCCCTCTGATCCATCTTCACCTGTACCCGCACTTTCCTCATACTGCTGTATCTGGCCAAGCCGCCATAGCAGTTCAGCAGTCTTTGTGGCTCTGTGGCTCCCTGTCCACCAAGAGGGTGGTCAGTGAGCCTGACTATATAAGTTTGCCTGCATCCCTTCCTTCCTTCGTACTGCTGTATCTGGTCAAGCTGCCACGCCAGTTCCGTAGTCTTGGTGGTCCGTCCAACAACAGGGCGGTCAGTGAGCCCGATTATAGAACAGTTTGTCTGAAGGATTATCCTCCTTAGCTGAGCAGGAGAAGGGGAGGTAAGGTCAGAGCGTGGTTGTCGTAGCTACAACCTGCAGAGAGTAAGCCCGGCCTTCGCGGAAGCGGTCCAGCTAGGTCTGGGTGTGGCTTGCGGTAGTCCCGGTGACCTCCAGCTCGGAGGCTGCCTCCCCCCTATTGTCCTCATTCTATCTCAGTTATCTTGATGGTGTTGTCTCTTCTGCTCCAAGGTCTCTCCCGGGGCATTGTTGGATCAACCCCACTGCTGGCTAGAACACACCCTCGGGTCTTAGAGTTGTATAAAGAAAAAGTGCACCTACAGCGACCCACTGTTTTCTGTGAGCAGTAATTTATTCTAGTCACTAGCAAAAATCAGGGCCTTTTTGGGGCAGAAGCAGCGAATCCAGGAGAGAGAGTGAGAAAAGCAATTCTCGATCAAAGGCTAGTGAAAGGGGTGCCCAAGACGGAGGACCATGACTACTAAAAGACTTTGTTCAGGGAGATTGGTTTTCCTAAGAGCCTGCAAGAAGAATAAATCTAAACCCTCGCGAAATAAGTCGATACAGCCAAACATCGTGAAAGGGTTCAACCGCATTTCCACCTTCTTCTCCAGAAGAGAGTCAGGGCTCAGTAAAGTTGCTGCACTTGTCTGAGTCGCTTCGAGGGAATATGGAGGAGGGAGTTGTTGCTAAAGCCGTCCACATTAAATCAAATTTCCACATGTTTGTGAGCCAAGGTCCGGGGCAGGGAACGATATTGCTCCCTGAGAGGTGGGCACGCCACCTGAAGGCTTCTCCCTCCCTGACATAAATGTGGACTTTGACGATAATCACCGTCAGGTATTTAAACTACCCTTAAATATTTTCCATTATTCAGTCCTGGGGTTGTTGCTTGGGATACTTTATCTGGCCCCTCAGTTCAGGTGAAGCTTTTTATCAGCACACTGAGTGGATTATCTCTATCCGACTCTAGGGCGTCAGCTAACCGTGATCTATTCCTGAGTCCGCATTCGCCAAATAGCCAACCTGAGACTGAAGTTCTACTTTCCCATTCCTTGCACTGCTTGGAGAGAGTCTTGTCCTGTATACTGGCCCTCGTGGAGAGATCTGGTGCAGACTCTGACAGCATTTTGGAGTCTCCCCTTTCCCTGACCTAACTTGTCATCTCTCACTGACAAAGACACCATACCTCCATCTAAAAAGAAGCCTGCCTCCTCCAAAGCAGAGCGCCTGCTGCAGTCAAATCTTCAAATATAATTAACTGATGTAATAGCAATATTATGTGTCTAGAGGAGCTCAGACAATTTTTGGGCTGGGCGCCAATGTACCTGCTGCACCATTCAAATCATGCCCTTAGTGCCTGCGAGATAATTGCATTTCTGATTTGCCGTTTAGTAGTAAAATACAGCAATATTTGATGTTTGGAGGAGTTATGACAAATTTTTGCCGTGGTTCCACTGCACCTGCTGCACCATTCAAATCATGATCCTATTACCTGTAACGTAATTGCACTTGTGACTGCCTGTTTAGTTGTAAAATATTGCAACATTTGGTGTTTGGAGGGGTTCCTAGAGAATTAGAACCCGGTGTCACCATGCCTGCTGCACCATTAAAATCATGACCCTATTGCCTGCAAGGTAACTTCACTTGTGACTGTCTGTTTAGTAGTAAAGTTTAGCAAAATATTGCATTTAGTGGGGTCTCTAGAGATTTTGGCACCTTTCGCACCATTCAAATCAAGCTCATATTAACTATAAGATAATTGCAATTGTGCCTGCCTGTACAGTAGTAAAATAGAGCAATATTAGGTGTTTTAGAGGAGTGCCTGGAGCTTTTGGTCCTGGTGCTACTGCACCTGCTGCACCATTCACATGTGACATCTTTTGGTCCCAGTTCCATGGCACCTGCAGCACCATTGAAATCATGGCCCTAGTGCCTGCTAGATAACCACACTTGTGACTGCCTGTTTAGAGGTAAAGATTAGCAATATTCTGCGCTTAGTGGTGTTCCTAGAGCTTTTTGGCTGGTGCCACTGCACCCGCTGCACCATTAAAATCAAGTCCCTTTAACTGCAAGGCATGGAGTGAGGTGAGCCCCCCGTCCCGTACTCTGCGTCCAGCGCTTTCGCTCCATTTCAGTGATCTGCCGTGTCACGGACCTGACTCGACCCAAGATCGGGCGCACGCAATCAACTCTGCGGACACAGTCTTTCCTATGTGCAGGTTGGCTCTTTGTGTTTCCGTCAATCGCTACCCCTGCTTGAACCTCTTTTTGGGGTTTGCTTCTGTTCACTGCAGGTCCTGACTGGCGCGGCCTAGTGCATCTGTGTAGACACTGGTTCCAGTGACGATCAGGTTGATCCACCACACAGAGCTGGAAATGAATCGGACCCACTAGTGGTCCTTCTTCTATGTTTATGCCGATCTCCGACCACCGATGAGCTCCCAACATCGATGCGTTCTACCCATCATTTCCTGATTGTCAACACTAGCAGTTTGATGCTCGTTAAGATGACGCTGACTCACCAGCTCCTCATGATGGCTGTTCTACATTGAGGCCAGGGTGAGTGATTCCTCTCCCCCTCCCCTCAACCTCACTTCCAACCAATCCTGATCTTCCCTCCAAGCACAACATTTTGAGGGGAATGAAGCGGACTCCCTCAAGGGGCCACTGCTGAGGATTAGCCCCCAGAGTTCCAGTAATTGTTGATGAAAACCAGAGCCTCAGTTTTGGACCACAGTCATACATTACTACTGACCGTAGCTGTGTCCTCTTTCTGACCCTCCATCCGTATTTCAGTCTCTGTTGTTTCCCCTCTTGATCGACAGATGATGTCCTAAGACCAATACTGTGCCCTGCCGCTGCTCAGCCCTCAACCCTATTGACCATGGCACTTGGTTTCCTACCTCTTCACCCATGTCCCATTGAACCCACAATCAGCCATGAACTTCACTGTGCTTTGGGACCTTTCCTGAACAGCCCCAGGAGATCTAGGGCCCAAATCTCTCCCTGCCACAGAGCTGAGGCCTTCCTTGCTCTCCAACGCCCTAGAAGAAGAAAAAAGGAATTGTTGGGTTTTGTGCTCCTCCCCATCTGAGGAACTATGATGGCCAGGAGAGGCCCAGAGTCTGATAATCGATAGACTGACACAGCCGCAACATTGAGAACCACAAGGCGACACATACACAGATCACGAGCTCCACAGGCCCAGTAAAGCATGCATTTTAATCTGCACCTAACCTAGTTGAAGGAGAAATCGAGGACCCAAATGCGCAATTAACTTCTCCTCCCACCGACTCATATAGATCCAGATCTCTCAGTCGTTAACTATGTGCCCGCTAAACCCCACCCGGAACACTAAACTTGTGCGTTACAGACCCAATTCATGGTCCATTAACTACACAGATAATCTGACCAGTAATGCCAAAAAGAACTTCAAGCAATTTACTTTAAGTCAGCACCCGGAAACACTTATAGTAGACAACTACCACACCACGACTAACAGCAACACGAAAACTAACTTCATCTTTTACACTAATCACCCGACAAAGTAGAAAAACACCTTCCTTCTTCACTTTCAAATCACCAAGTCAGTAAATATTCCTTATGACGACAACATCTCTACAACCGTCTTCCCTACCTTTATAGGGGAACTCACAATTTCCATCTACAGAACAGGAAACATTCTCATTCAGGCCACCGACCCGCACCTCACCACTTTTGATCGTCACTTCCCAATATTACTCTCCTCATTAAATCAACAGAACCATCTAACACTAGCCACCTCCACCCTGACAAAAAACACGGAACCGATCCAATCCCCCTGCCCTGGCGACCCACTCTATAACTCATGGACGTCCACCATCACTCATTACAATTAGCACTACCCCATCATCACACTCCGCCATCAAACACCCACTATAATGGCATCAACTGATCCCACCAGGACCAGCAAACTCACAGTTAACAAACACCGCAAGGCTGATCTCGAACTAGGCAGCCCGGACACAAACTAAAGTTTTTCCACGACTGAACTCACTACGGGCACTCCCCTCTTGACCCCAGGTAATCCAACGCTACCCTCTCAAATTATCCCTAACTCCAATACAGGCCCTATTCCTCCTGACCTAACCATCTCCATGTCCAACATCAACGATTATCACACGGACACTTACCTCCCTCAAAACACTACACACACTCCTTCCTCGGACTCACAACCACATTCACAAACCGTTCCCACTTCTAATCTCATGGCCAATCCCCTGGACACTGACTTCCTCCCTACCATTGCTCGCTCTCCTCCCTTGGACATTAGACCCAACAGCACCTCCGCCTAACACCATGACTGGAAGCATTAATGACCCTGCTCCTCACGTTCAACCTACCCCACTCCTGATCCCAATGATACCGTCCAATCCCATAACCCAGTACCCTCTCCTTCCACAGACCCTAGTCATACGCAGCACCCACCAAAAGCAAGAAACTCTTTTAGCTCAATTACCCAGCAACTGACCCGAATGGAGCTGAAAATAAACTCCCCAGTGACCGATATCCTACACCTACAACAAGACCTTCACAACCGGAATAAGCCACACCTTCCCTCCACACAGCCTCTCCCATGGTCCCACTTGGCTCCCACTGGCCCTCCATTCCTTTGGGGAGTCAGGCACATTGACCTAGCCGAGATCACCACCCCAGTTCAGTACTGGAAGCAGATAAGATCAACAACTCTTACTTCGCAGTGAGCAAGAATAGGGCTCCTATTTCTATTCCAGTTATAGTTGGCACAAACAGAGTCCCTAGAACTGTACTCTCACCCAGACCTCCTGCTCAATACACTTCCATCCACACAGCACACACCAACATTGAGGCCCCCGTCCTCTATCCTGCATGCTCCTCAACTGTAGATCAGCAGTGCAACACGCCACAGACATTGCTGAAGTTTTACTCGCTGAAGAACTAGACATCACATACCTCACAGAATCCTGGCTCAATGACCACTCTACCCCCATTCTAGACTTACTCACCCCTCCAGGTTACAACATCATCAGACACGACAGACCAATCAAAATGGGTGGCGGAATAGCCATCATTCACAAAGTAGGAATACAGCTCACCAAACTTAAACCTGCAGAATACTGGACTCTTGAATACCTGGGTGTTGAACTCACAGTCAAAGGCATCACGCCCATCAAATTTCACACCATCTACCATCCTCCTGGGGAGCATGTCCTCTTTGCGGAAGAACTAACAGACCTAATAACATGTTTCTCCCTAACAGACACAAAAGACGTGTTCCTGGGAGACCATAATATCCACTGAAACAACCCAGAAGACAACACCGTCCAGACCCTCTCTATCCTGCTTGAAATAACCGACCTCAAACAACTCTGCAATGAACCAACACACATCAGAGGAGCAACTCTGGATGCGATCATCACCAAAACTGAACTAGTCTCTCTGAGAACGATTTGTACCACTGACTGGTCTGACCACCACCTTATTCTATTTAATATTAACTCACATGTCAGATACTAACCTATATGATCTGACAAACCTAAGCACTGGACCAGAAACAGCGAAGAGGCCCCTATAACCGAACTTGAATCCAGGATTCAGGCCCATTTACAGCTCCAGCCTTCCACTTTGTCAGATGATGACCTCACAGTTCACTTTAATTCTACAATGATGGAGGTGTTAGAACAAGTAGTGCCATTCAAACTCAAACAACTGGGACCAATCAAATCTAAATCTTAGTTCAACATGGATCTTCACAACGAAAAACGACAACTCAGACAGTCAGGAAGGACTTGGAGACTAACCCCATCATCATTGCACCTGGCGCAACTTAGATCTGCTTGGTTGGCATATACAAAACACATTTTTAGAGAAAAGGCCTCTTTCTTCTGCAGCCAACTAAACCAGGCAAAGAACAGACCTAGAGAACTCTTCAACATTGTTAAAAGTCAAACAAATGGCACATCCCCACACGAAATCAAAGCCACCAAGGATCGATGCGAAGAAATTGCCAGCTTCTTCACAGATAAAGTTACAAAAATAGAACAATCCTTCATCAAAACCTCAAATCCCCCTTCTCTCTCAACCTGCTCCCCTTTAACCACCCTTGACCAAACCGAAAGAGATCCTACCATGGACAACCAGATCTGCCACCAACTGAAAAATAATGCTCATTGGTCAGACTTTGAAAACATGTCAGGAATCGAGGTCTTCAATATAATTGCAAGCATAAAGCCAACTTCCCACACAATGGACCCGGTCCCATACACAATAGTAAAAAAACTCAACCACATCATTGCCCCTTTCTGGACAAACATCATCAACTCCTCTCTCATGTCAGGCTGTGTCCCAGACTCCCTTCAACTAGGACAAATCAAACCCATACTCAAGAAACCAGGGGCCGACCCTAACGATCTCAACAACCTCAGATCTATCTCCAACCTCCCATTCCTAGCTAAAACATTGGACAAGTGCGTTCTCCAACAACACAACAAACACATTGATGAGTTTAACCTCCTTGACACCTTTCAATAGGGATTCAGGAAAGGTCGTAGCACCGAAACAGCCATGCTCAATATTTCTGACAATATCCACAGATCCTTAGATGAAGGTGAAGCTTGTCTCCTCATCCTTATTGACCTATCAGCGGCATTCGACACAATAAATCATCAGCTTTACTTGAGACCTTGAAGAGGCGCTCTGGTATTAACAGCATAGTACTAAAATGGTTCACTTCCTTCCTTAATCACTGTTTGCAACAAATTAAAATCAACTCCTGTCTCTTTAGATCAACACGTGTCACACTTGGGGTCCAGAAAAAGGCTTGATCCTCTCACCATCCCTCTATAATCTCTTCATGGGACCCCATCCAATCATTCTGAAACAAGCAGGAGTTAACTACCACCTTGTGAGAAGTTGGCCTAGTATATGTTGGTCACTAGTTAAAGTGGCCACCTTGCAGCAGTACAATTCGACTCTTATGGTAGATAGGTTTAAGACAACCTTTTTAAGAAAGCTATCCTGGTGGTAGCTGTGGAGAGCAACCTTCAGGCTAAGTCATTAGAGGAATGTAAAGCAGCTTGTTTTACCTTATAATCTCTTGAATCACTAAATGAAAGGACACCAAACAGGTATATATACAAAATATATATGTATTTATAACTAGACACACTCTGCTAATCTCTTTATGAGATTAGAAGTCAGGAACATATGCAAATATCAACGTTTCACAATAAGTTAAGCACAAATATGGCTGTGGCCCTAGGGGCGTACCAGACCATATACTAAAAAAGAGGGTTAGGAATATCGACTTGCTTGGGGACAAGGCCTAGGGCCTTCTGAATTACTTGAATGCGTTTTTCTTCCTCCCCTTCACTGTTTGGCTAATTATTATGTTTTACTTATGTCTTTTTGTTTCCTTAGGTCCTACTATGTAATGCAATTCTTTTTCTCGCCTGTGTGTATGTAAAGCGCTCTGATACACACGGGTCAAGCTAGCGCTATATAAACTTTTTTAAATAAAGGTAACTGCAATTGTATTTGCCTGTATATTAGTAAAATATAACAATATTAGGTGTTTGGAGGATGTGATGACATATTTTGGGCCCAGTACCACTACACCTGCTGCACCATTCAAATCATGACTCTGTTGTCTGTAAGGTAACTGCTCTTGTCACCGCCTGTTTAGTGGTGAAATATAACAATAATCGGTGTTTAGTGGGGTGCCTGGAGCTTTTGGTTCTGATGTCACTGCACTTGCTGTACTATTGAAATCATGACCCTAGTGCTTGCTGGATACATGCACTTGGGACTGTCTGTTTCTCTGCAAAATATAGCAATATTAGGTGTTTAAAGGACTTGTGACATCTTTTAGCCCCGGTGCCACTGCATCTGCTGCACCATTTAAATCAAGCCGCTTTCAACTGCAAGGTAACTGCAATTGTGACTGCTTGTATAGTAGTAAGATATAGCAATATTAGGTGTTTGGAGAAGTTCTGACAACGTTCGGGCCAGGTGTGAGAAGTTAGTCTGGCATATGCTGTCCACTCTGCTAGTGGGCACCTTGCACCAGTCCAAACAACCCTTATTGATGGGAGGTTTAAAGACAACCTATATAGAAAGCTCTCCTAGTGGTAGCTGTGGAGAGCAGCCTTCAGGCTAAGTCTTGGAGGAACGTAAAGCAGATTGTTTTACCAGTCTATAATCTCATGAATGACCAAATGAAATGAGAACCACACCAGGTATATATGTATATATAAAATGTATGTATTTATTCTAAACACATACCTCTATTGTCATAATGAGGCTAGAGGCAAAAGTACATTCAGTAAACTTATTTAGCACACAGTAAATTAGCACAATATACATTGAGCCCTAGGGGCGTACCAAACCATATATTAAATAAGTGGTATAAGAACCACGACTGACATAGATACAAGGCCTAGAGCCTTTAGAACCGCTTGGGCCACCAGGAACCACCCAAGGTAGTGATACATGGGACCCAAGGGAGATGTGTGCGGTGTCTAAACACAGCCGGGAATCACCATTAACTTCAATCGGGAAAGTCGAGGTTGGAATTTTAAAGTTAAAGGACACTTGGAAGAGGCCTTTGTGCAAATCCCTTTAGAATTAGGCAGTTCTAGAGTCAATACAAATGGGAGCACCGGAGTACTTGATTTACCTCACCCAGGAAAGCCGGGTGCATGGGTGTCTTTTGGTGTCGGGTTTCGTCGTCGATTTCAATGGCAATCTGCTGCAAAGTGCTGCTGGCGACCAAGTCGAAAGTGTCTGGGTGGATCCAAGCCTGGATCAAGGATGAGAAGAACCTGAAAGCAGAGGGGACAGAGTCTGGGTCACTAGCCAGTGACCAGGAAGGCGATGAGCGGATGCTCACCGATGTCGGGTGATTTCAGGTGAAGAAGGAGAAACTTGACTCTTCAGCCACGAGGACCAGGAGACGTGGACGATGACTAGATGCTGGTTTCGAGCTGTACCACGAAGGATGTCGAGTGCTGCAGTGTCGGTTTCTGGATTGGACCCAACAAGCCTTGGCAACATCAACCCATGCAGAAAGCAAAGATTGGTTTCGGTGCAGACCAGCAAGGTCTGAGGGACTCCCTACTCGGTGGGGAGTCAGGGCACATCTGGAGCAACCAGGAAAGCCCAAAGGAAAGAAGAGTTACCTTCGTGGGGACCCACCAGTCAACGGACCAGGGATTGCAATGGGTCCTCGAGCGGAAATGCTAGAAGCGGGCTCACAGAACACTCGTGGAGTGTAGGCCCACTATCTTCGGTGCAGATGGTGCTCCGGCCTTGGACTACAAGTTGCCCAATACACAACTTTGGGAAAACTCAGGAAGCCAATGCACTTGCAAATGTGCACGGTGTCCATTAGTTCCGGCTCCACGTCACTCGTGAGGGCTGCGGGTCTCAGCTTTGCTGGGATCTCGTGTTGGCCTCTTCGCAGTCTGAAAGTCCATGTCCTGAGACGCAAATACTTCAGGGTCCAGTGGGAGCCTCAGAAATTCAGACTGGCAAGATGCTTCTTTGGTGCCTGTTTGAACAGGGGAGTCACTCCTTGACCCCAAGGGAGTGAGGAAATTCGGTTTTCGATCTCGATCATATTGACCCGCCATTTTGTATTCTGCCGCCATTTTGTGTTGCCCTCACTCAGGCAGCACGGCGAACAAAGTATTTTCTGCTTTTCCTGCAATATCGTGTCAAAATAGCCTTCTGCCTCTGTTTACAAAGCTGGTGTCAGGGAGTGGCCGAGTACACTAATCCCCGTCTGGTTTTCCTAATCCTCGTCTCAACTATCTGTTGGCTCACACTATTCTCTTCTAACCTTATATTATCTTCTGGCCTTCACTGTTCTCTGCTCGCATTCTCTCGTTTCACAACTATCCTACAAAAACACACAAATGTATCTTGCCATCTGCAAGTCAGTTACAGACATGTTAATACATTAACCTGTGGGGAGGGTTGACAAACACAGTTGGAGGAGAGGCTTCTTCGAGTTACTCGATATCTTGTTTTTAAGTTCTCCCTATTGTTTATGTCTCATTTTTGGACTTCCCTTATTGGCTCTCTATGTATATATTGAGTGTGTTTCTGGTTAATCTATATGTCATCTATATACTATATAAGATTGTGCGCCACAGAGTGAAGTGGCAGTCTCCTGAGAACATACCGTGTGTACTTCTAGGACAACTGTACTGGCTGCAGCTAATAAATCTGATCTTTTACGCCTGACAGAGTGTCCCGTGTCTCTGTTGGTTAAAGCAGGAGAACCCAGGAGATTAAGGCGCACCCTGCGCCGCCAGGCCCATAAGGTTCTGGTTCTTCAACTGGCGCCCAACGTGGGGCGGCTTCAGAGGTAGTGGTTCTGCCTGAAGGTCGTGAGGAGCCCCGCAAGAAAATTCTGGAGGAATCGCGAACCACGTCAAGCGACCCCTGTATGTCAAAGTAGTCCGAAGGTCTTTTTCAGCGTGGTTACTCCTTCCTGATGGATACTGACGACTGCTGCCCTGACTGCCGCCCTGCCTTGGCCCTCTTTTTGTGATGTATCGTAAGGCGAGATGATAGACGGGCCTCTATTGGTGTAAGAAGACATCTTAGTTAAGTATTGGTGGGTCGCTCCCACAAGGTTCTTTGGTTCTTCGGTTCTTTGGTTCTTTGGTTCTTTGGTTCTTTGATTTGGGTATTGCAATAGCCAAAGCCGAGGGGTAAGTACATTTGTGCTGTGTAAATTGATTTTACCCCCTTGATGTTTGTTAACACTCCAGTGAAATAACAATGTCTGGTCTGACTAAGTTTAGGAAACTTTGTTGCTTTGGTTGTAATAGGGATTCCCGGCTGGAGGACTCTTGTCCGATTCCTTCGGTTGGAACTCCCACTTATGAGCTCTATTCTAAACATGGTATTGGCCCCATTGCCTTTAATGAGACATGGATCCGATACATGAAGAATGATGGTGTTTTAAAATGGCCAAAAAATGGTAGCTTCGAGCCTGATATACTAGACAGTTTGAATGCGATTTTATTTAAAAGAAAAGCCTGGCCGGCAATGTTTGACTCTTTCCGCCTTTGGCGTAAGGAAACCAAACAGAGAGAAATTAAGCAAGCAAAATGAGATAGGAAAGCACAGGGTATGACGATTATGCAGGCTGCCCAGCAATTTAAAGATGATGAAGTAGATAATGCGATGGAAATTTCAGAGAGACAGCATCGTATGGCGATAGATAAATGCTATCCGATGTTGCCTGCTTCCCCCTCTGATAAAAGAAAAGATTTAGAAGAAGATCCCTTAATGTCTCATTTATTGAGATTGTCTCCTCCCTATGTAAAGGTGCTAATGCACCCCCGTTGTTACAGCCTATTCAGCCGGCAGCTGCACCTCTGCCTGCTCCAGTTTTTCCACATTTGCCCCTTCAAGTATTGCCTCCACCAGCTTTGCCTTCATCTCCTTTGCCTTCTGCTCCTCCGGTAATTACTGGTTCCCCTTCAGTTAGTTCGCCTAATACCCTGTCCCCTATCCTTATGTCTAATTCTCCGTCTGTGCGTAAGCGACGCACAGTTCTCATCCAGGGGATACTCATCAATAGTCATAATCTATGAATAATCCCCGCCCATGTGCGGGATCCCGGAGCATATAGAAAATATATATATATACATATATATACATATGTGAAAACATATAACTGCAGCCTAACAATGTTCAAAACCTGGCAATGCTGTAAATTACATATATTTGCATAGTAGTGCACCCCTATCCCATAAGGAAAAAAGGAAGCATAGACAAATCATAACACAGCACTGCTTTATTGCCATAAAGCAACATGTAATTGTAGGCATTCGCCAGTTGGCTGCAGCAGATTATCAAGAAACCAAGAAAACTGACACCCTGCCTTTAAGGCATTAGTGTAGGGGGACCGTGCCTTTAAGGCCTGCCTGAGACCCCCTGCTCCCATGATGCATTACAGGTGGCAGTTGGGCCAGTTCTTTTTTCCGGCTCCTTCTGTGAGGATCCTGGAGCTTGAGCTCTTCAGTTTTTGACTGAAATTTTGAAATACAGCTTTTTCAAGCTTTTTTCGACATTTTCTGACTTCTAAGGGATAATTCTGCTGGTGTCCAGTGAATTTTCGAATTTTTTCCAGTCAGAATGTCTCCTTTATTTAGGAAATGTCCTTCTTGTGGCAACAAGATGGCACTGGTGGATCCACACTCTGTGTGTATCGTGTGTTTACCATCTAAACACGATCCTGACCAGTGTCCCCACTGCCAGAAGTTCTCTAAGCGCACTCTGAGGGACAGAGAGCGCATTAAATTACATGCAGGACTGGAGAGGGAACGAAGCCGTCGTGAAGGCGAGCATTCTTCATCAAGACCTCCTTCTTCAGCTACGCAAGTACAAAAACGGCGACACACCAGCTCCCCTGGCTCCAGAAAGAACAGGAGTCCAAGAGGTTCGCCGTCGCCGTCGAGGGTGCCGGTGAAGAGGCAGAGAACTTCGACGTCGAGGGATTCATCCCACCATCAAGATTCTCCGCCGCGCAAGAGTATGTCGGCGTCGAGGCGCAGCCCTGCGGGCTCGCAGGTTGCTGGTACAGTGACGTCTGGACTGTCTCCGTCGACGTTGAGGCTTCCGTCGACGTTGAGACACTCTCCGCCACCCTCGAGGGGGTCGTGGTCGAGAGATGCGGCGACGTACATTCCGCCGTGCGTGGACCGGTCGCCGTCGAAGGTTACCCCCACTCGGCGACATAGAAGGTCGACGTCAAGATCGCCACCCCGACGCCGTGAGAGGTCGACGTCGAAGTCGCCCAGTCGACGGCGAGAGAGGTCGACGTCGAAGCTGCCCAGTCGGCGTCGAGAGAGGTCGACGTCGAGGCCCAGTCGGCGTCGAGAGAGGTCGAAGTCGCCCAGTCGACGTCGAGGGAGGTCGCCGTCGAAGTCACGGCCGACGTCGAGGTCATCTGGCCGACGTCAGGTGCCAGAGGAGAGGAGGTCGACGTCGAGGTCTCCGTGATCGACGTTAAGACCGCCGTCGAGACCAGAACGCCACACCCCACACTTGCCGATGGTGACGCAGACGTCGTCGACGTCAAGGGGTTCGACATCGAGGGCGAAAACTGGAGCGACCACGGAGAGGTCCCCAGGAGAACAGTCATCATCGCCGGGACTGCACATCGTGCAAGTATCCCCTGAAGGATCACCCAAGACACCAGAGCGATTCGGACTGTCACCGTGCTGGTTACGTGATGGGAACACTGGCGCATGTCGGAGTCCGGGATCGGACTACTCCCGCATGTATTCCCCACCGCGCAGGAGTAAGTCTCCTCCGAGGGAGCCAAGGCCAATTTCACCATGCCGGTCTCGTTCCAGAGACCGTCGCTCCGCGCCAAGATGTCAAAGATCTCCGTCCAAGCGCAAATCAAGGTCAAGGGCTCACCATAGTGAACGTTCCCACAAGAGGCGACGCACCAGGTCGTCCACTGGGACTTCATCGACAAAGTCCTCAGTCCGGGACTACTCTCCTACCTTTTCCTCAACACATCCATCGCGAGTGTCCCCTGCGGATGACATCGCAACTTTCTCAGACGTTCTGGGTAGAGGGGCGCAGAAGTTGAACATCGCGCTGCACACTCCTCAGGCGCCCACTTCTGTGATCTTTGACACGTTGCATCATCGGTCGGCTCCCAGACCTCTGCTTCCTTTGGTGCCAGGACTGGTGGAACCAGCAATGGCCACGTTCCTCACTCCGGCTACAGCGGGCTCTGTGCCGTCGAGGATAGCAAAGAAATATAAGGCTCCGACCGCGGATCCTTTATTCTTGAGGGCGGACCCGCCAGCAGACTCAGTAATCGTGGCGGCGGCTATGAAATCCCACTCGGCCTCAGTATCTTCTTCTGTCCCCCCTGAGAAGGACAGTAAACTGATGGACTCCTACAGCAGGAAAATGTGCAACACTTCAGCCTCGCATATGAAGGTGGCTAGCGCTTCAGCCCTGCTGGGGAGGTATGATCGCTCCCTCTGGGACTCCCTCGCCAGATTCGTGGACAGACTGCCTAGAGACGACAGGCAGGACTTCACGGAGATCCTACAAGAAGGCGGCCTGGTGGCCAACCAAATCATCAGCGCAGTGGCGGATGCCTCGGACCTAGCCGCGCATGGCTACTCCCATGGCGTCTGCTCCCGGCGTTCGGCCTGGCTCAGGCTAACGGGCCTCAAGCCGGACGCGCAGAAAAGAATTCTCAATCTGCCTTTTAATGGATCATCACTGTTTGGGGCTCATGCTGATGACCAGATGAGCAAGATGAAGGCGGAGTTGGACACCGTGAAGGCTGTGGGGCTGGAAAAGCGCAAAGAATTCCGGAAGCGCTTTCGCCAGAGCGACAAACGCGCCTTTCACCAGCGCGTTCAAACACCCCAGTGGTCCTCTCAGAACCAACAGAGGTCCCAGTTTCAGCAAAGGGGTCGGGCAGAGGAAGAGGAAGTACAAAACAGCAGCAGTCCTCTAACAAGCAGCCCTCCAAACAGTGAAACCTTACTTCCTCCGCTCTCGTTCGCCACTCCGGTGGGAGGAAGTATCACTGTTCACCTGGAAGAGTGGAAAGCCATTACAAGCGACAGATGGGTGCTGAGTATTGTAGAGCGTGGCTACTTGCTGAGGTTCAAATCTCCCCCTCCGCAGGTACCCCCACGGAGACAGTCGCTCCCTCCCATCCAAAACAAACTTTTAAAGGACGAAGTTACCACTCTCCTCTCCAAAAATGCCATAGAGGAAGTTCCGACCACGCAGTGAAATCAAGGAGTGTACTCCCGGTATTTTCTTGTTCAGAAAAGAGGAGCGGTCAGAGAGTACAGACCCATCCTCGATCTCCGCCTACTCAACGGATTTGTCAAAAGAGAAAAGTTCAGGATGCTGGCACTGCACCAGATCTTCCCACATCTTCACCAGGGGTACTGGATGTGTGCTATCGACTTACAGGATGCATACTTCCACATTCTTGTCTCAGCGAAACATCGAAAGTTTCTCAGATTTCAGATATTTCACCAGCATTATCAATACAAGGTCCTGCCATTCGGCCTCAAGTCCGTGCCACGAACATTCTCAAAGTGCATGGCGGTGGTGGCTGCTTTTCTCCGCAAACGGAAGATATTCGTCTACCCCTATCTAGACGACTGGCTCTTGAAAAGCTCAACTCCGGCTCGACTCCAGAGTCATCTTTCATTTTGCCTCAACCTTCTACACTCGCTGGGCCTTCAGGTCAACTACAGGAAGTCTGTCCTCAATCCCACTCAGCGGATCCACTACCTGGGCGCCTCTCTAGACTCCTCAAGCGCAAGCGTGTGTCCTTCGGAGGAGAGGTTATCCTCCATGCTTCAGAAAGGCCGCACTCTTCTCAGCACGGACTGCCCCACGGCCAGACAAGTGTCGTCTCTTCTGGGGTCGATGGCTTCGTGCATTTACATTGTGCCCAATGCACGTCTGCACATGCGTCCTCTGCAACAAGATCTAGAGGATCAGTGGTCGCAGAGGTCCGGCCGCTGGGAGGATCGCATTACCCTTCATCAAGCGCCAAAGATTCCATCCGGTGGTGGATGAAGCGCTCCCATCTGCTTCATGGCATCCCATTCCATCAGGCGCCCCCGACACAGACAGTGGTCACCGATGCCTCCATGCAGGGCTGGGGTGCTCATATGGGCCGGCTTCAAGTACAAGGTCTCTGGTCCGCTACCGAGCAGAGCTATCACATCAATTTTTTGTAGCTACGAGCAGTTCACCTGGCTCTCAAGTCCCTGTATCCATCCCTGCAAACCAACTATATTCAGGTTCAGACAGACAACACCACAACTATGTTCTATCTGAACAAGCAAGGAGGGACCAAATCACGGGTCCTGTCTCTGGAGGCCCAGTCAATCTGGAGATGGCTTCTGGCGAGAAACCTGGCGATCGTCGCGGTTCACCTGCCAGGGACCCTGAACGTGCAGGCAGACGGCCTCAGCAGAGACTTCGTCGAAGCGCACGACTGGGTGCTCAACGAAGACGTCGCTCAAGACATCTTCCGCTTGTGGGGCACACCGGACATCGATCTGTTCGCAGACGCAGACAACAAAAAATGCCCCGTCTTTGCCTCCAGGTTCGCTCAACGGGGGTCGCAGGGGAACGCGCTTTTGATCAGCTGGTCGAGGACATTGCTTTACGCTTTTCCTCCTCTCCCTCTCATCCCAGCTGTGATACAGAAGTTCTACAGAGCCAGAACTCGGATGATCCTAATAGCCCCGGAGTGGCCCCGTCAGTGGTGGTACCCGGATCTACTCCAGCTGTCGGAAGTACCACACAGGAGGTTGCCGTGCCTACCGAACTTGCTGACCAAGGACAAGGGGAGGGTGTTCCATCCCAATCTTCCCTCCCTCCGCTTGACGGCATGGTTCCTGAATTCATCCAATACGGACATCTAGATCTGCCTCCGGACTGTATGAACATTCTTCGGGAGGCAAAGAGGCCCTCCACGAGGAAGTCGTATGGCTTTAAATGGAAAAGATTCTGCTTCTGGTGTAAAGATAATGCCCTTGATCCGATCCGGGGTCAAGAACAGGTTATTCTCCCCTACTTACTGTACTTGGCGAAGTCTGGGTTAAAATACTCTTCCATCAGAGTACACTTAGCTGCTGTTACAGCCTATAGGAAGTCTCCTACCCAGACCTCTTTCTTCCAGATGCCAGTGGTAAAGGATTTCTTGGAAGGGCTTAAGAAAGTTTACCCACCAGTGAGGTCTCCTTCCCCTTCCTGGGAACTTAACATCGTTCTCTCTAAGCTGATGGGAGCTCCTTTTGAGCCGATTCATAAGGCCTCCTTGCAACATCTGACCTGGAAGGCTGCCTTCTTAGTAGCCATCACTTCGGCCCGTAGGGTTAGTGAAATTCAGGCCCTCTGCTGCAAGGAACCTTACACTGTGTTTCATGCTAATAGGATGGTGCTCCGTACTCATCCGAGCTTCCTGCCCAAGGTGGTTTCGGACTTCCATATTAATCAGGTGATCACGTTGCCCACCTTCTTTCCTCAGCCGACCAGTCCCCCGGAGAGAGCTCTACACTCTCTTGACCTCCGGAGGGTTTTGAAATTCTATCTAGCTAAGACCATTACTCTTAGAAAGTCAGACAGGCTCTTTGTTAACTATGGGCCCACTAATACCGGGCTGGCTGCGGCCAAGAGGTCTATCTCTAGATGGATTGTCTCTTGTATAGCTTTGGCTTACCAACTGTCCCACAAAGTTCTGCAGGGTAAACCTAGAGCACACTCTACTCGAGGGGAAGCTTCTACTGTAGCACTCCTTCGCAATGTTCCCATGTCTGAGATCTGTAACGCGGCTACGTGGCGCTCAGTCCATACTTTCACGCGCCATCATTGCCTAGATTCAGACGCGCAGGCCGACACCCAGGTGGGGCAGGCCTCTTTGAGGAACCTATTTGCATAACTGTAATGCAAGATGTGTCTTTTAATGTATGTTTTAACTGCTTTGTTGCTCGTCCGCGAGACTTTGCGTATGGGCTTGCTACTCTATTCATAGATTATGACTATTGATGAGTATCCCCTGGATGAGAAGGATTAGTTACTTACCTGTAATCCTAGTTCTCATCCAGGGGTATACTCATCAAAGTCATAAGCGACCCACCCACCTCCCCGGACGAGCATTGTTTTCTCTTTAAATAAGTGATGTATGGAAGGCAGATCTACTCAGGTGCGGAGGCACCGCCAAAAAAGAACTGGCCCAACTGCCACCTGTAATGCATCATGGGAGCAGGGGGTCTCAGACAGGCCTTAAAGGCACGGTCCCCCTACTCTAATGCCTTAAAGGCAGGGTGTCAGTTTTCTTGGTTTCTTGATACTCTGCTGCAGCCTACTGGCGAATGCCTACAATTACATGTTGCTTTATGGCAATAAAGCAGTGCTGTGTTATGATTTGTCTATGCTTCCTTTTTTCCTTATGGGATAGGGGTGCACTACTATGCAAATATATGTAATTTACAGCATTGCCAGGTTTTGAACATTGTTAGGCTGCAGTTATATGTTTTTCACATATGTATATATATGTATATATATATATATTTTCTATATGCTCCGGGATCCCGCACATGGGCGGGGATTATTCATAGATTATGACTTTGATGAGTATACCCCTGGATGAGAACTAGGATTACAGGTAAGTAACTAATCCATATTGTCTCTGGTCTTTTATCTCCTTTCTTTGAAGCATTAAATGTGTCTCCGGCTTATTCTCGAAGACAGTCTCGTAGTCAGTTCCCAGCTTTCGAAGAACGAGAAAAATTGGACTCTCTCGCTCGTAAATGGATCAAGAGGGGTCCCCAATATAGTGTGCCTGATATTATGTCCACCTTTTCACAATGGAATGCGCCTACGCAAAGATATGTTTTCAACGTTATGTGTGACACTCTCGTTAAAGAATGGGAGGATATGAATTTGGGTGCGGTTCCGCAGGATCTGTTAGGTGTTCAGGCTGACTTTGATAAAGGACTTATTGTGGGTTCTAAGGTTCTAAGGTTGAGAACGCTGTAAGGACACTTGTTACCTTTAGATCCTTGTTGTCCTCTCAGACTTTTCTTGACTCCGATCCTTCGGTTAGGTTGACACTGAAAAATTACCCAATGAGAGAAGTTCCTTCAGTGTGGAAGGAAGCGGTTGCAGCAGCAGGTGCTAATGCGGCCGTTCCTGCGCATTTCCAACGTATATGGGTAAATGTCCCTTGGAAGAGATCTGAAGTTTTGGCTCTTAAACAGTCTCTACCGGATCCTCGTAAGAACCCTGTGGGTTATTATAAAGAATTGTCACAGACCGTTGATGCTTGTATCATGAATCTAGCTGATATTGATATGTTGATGGGGAATGTAGTCCCACTAGCGTTATGGGCTAAGATTCGTAGAGAGGATCACGCCCAAGCATTACGTGGCGATTGGAATGCTATAATTACCGCGGATGCAGCTCAAGTGGGTGGTGCGAAGCCTGATGCTTTGATCTCAGAACTCCCTGGTAGGATTATTACATTAATGAAAACGATGATGCCTGCCTTGAGAGTTAATTGGGATAAACTAGCTGCGTGTAAACAGAAGAAAGATGAGAGTGTCTCCGATTTCTTCACTCGTTTTGAGGAGACATTCATTGATCACAGTGGTCAAGATATGACTACGGAGGGTGGACAGCGATTATTTGTAGATAAGTTGGTATTTAATTTGCTTCCCGAGTTGTCACACAAGTCGAAAGACTCCGAGAGTTCATGGGCTGTTTCTTCTTCTTCCCAGATATTGGCTACTGCTCAATATTATGAAAACAGAGATAAAGAAGAAAAAGAAAAGCAAGAGAAAAAGACTAAAGAATTGAAAACTAAGGTTCTCTTGCAACAGGCTTATCCTCCTCGTTTTGCTCAGCCCCAGCTTCAACAGCCTCCGCAGTTTCAGAGGTTGTATCAAAAGCCTGAGCCGTATATTCTGAGACCTTCGTTAGGTCCTAATCAATGTGCCTATTGTAGGGAGGAAGGTAATTTTAAGAATAATTGTCCGGTTTTATTGCAACGCAATGGAACATTACCTGTTCCTCGAGGTCGTGGTGGCCTCCAGTCAGCAAACAGAGGTAGAGATTGAGGTATGTTGACCCAAGAACAGCGTTCCCTTCCTCCTCCAAATTCCGAGAACTACTTTGATCAGCAAAGCGCTAGGTCTACACAGTACTACAATGCGGATCATTATGTTGAAGGTGGGAATGAAAGTCTTCATGCTAACTAGGACAGCCATGAACAAAGTAAGGGAGTTGTGTCGATTCCAGTAGATCAGAATAGACCTTATGTTAATGTCACTACAATGGGTTTTTCAGAGCCATTTCTTTTATATACTGGTGCGATTATAAGTTCTATCATTCATTCTAAACTCCCTGGGGCACCTTTGTCTGGCTTAACAAATGTATCTGTAGGATTTTCTGGTGCCCCAGTTCGTAATCCAGTCTCTTGCCCTTTGCCTATTTCAATTGGCCCTTATGATTTAGAAGCTCCGCTTCTCTAAACAAATGGTTGCTGCTAAAATCTGTTGGGCTTGGATTTATTGAAAAGAATGCATGCTACAATATCTTGTTCTCCTTCTGGTGTATATCTTACTTTAGGACAGAAAATGACTTGTCCAATGTATCTAAAGATCAATTTCCGCCTGAATTGGTTTCTCTTCCTGCAACGCTTTGGGCTACGGGTCCTAATGATGTTGGGTGTCTTGAGATCCCACCTTATGTTGTTACTCTCAAGCCCAATGCTGAAATGCCATGTGTTCCACAATATAGAATTTCCACTGAAGGTGAAAGAGCGCTTTTAGAAATCGTTCATGATTTGATTCAGAAGGGTGTGGTTGAGGAAACAAGAGGAAACATATGTAACAGTCCTATTCTTCCTGTTCTTAAACGTACTGATCCTTCTCAGCCTCCTGTTTATCGCTTTGTAATTGATCTTCGGGAGGTAAACAAGATTGTTGTACCCCAGTTTCCTGTTGTCCCAGATATCACTTCTCTGTTGACAATGATACCTTCCACAGCGGTTTGGTTTTCAGTTATTGATCTGAAAAATGCTTTCTTTAGTATTCCCATTGCCGAAGAGAGTAGGGATATTTTTGGCTTCTCTCTTGGAGGCCGAAGCTTCCGGTTCAAGCGTGCACCTCAAGGCTATTGTGAAAGTCCCTCTATTTACAGTCAAGCTCTGAAATGTCATCTTGATACTTTTCCTTTGACGTCTGGTGCTACTCTCATTCAATACATGGACGACTTGTTAATCGCTGCTGATTCAGAGGAAATATGCAAAAATGTGACTGTTGCACGTCACTTGTCTGATCTTAATCATACGGTTTCACCTTCTAAGCTACAATATGTTCGCCGAGAAGTTACCTACTTGGGTCATCTATTGTCCAAGGAGGGAAGACGATTAACCCCAGAACGTATCCAAGCAATTGCGCAAATGTCTGTGCCATCCACACAAAGAGAAGTACGTGCCTTTCTGGAAATTACTTCTTATTGTAGACAGTGGATTCCAAACTTTTCTTTGTTGGCCAAACCTCTGCTGGCACTCACTTTGAAAGATACACCTTAGCCCCTTCCGTGGACTGACAAATGTCAGAAGAGTTTTTCTGACTTGCGTACTGCTCTATGCTCTGCTCCTGTGTTAGGTACTCCTGATTACCATAAGCCCTTCACGCTCTATGTTCATGAAAGAGAGGGTTGTGCGTTGTCAGTCTTAACACAGCGATTTGGAGATAAACAGCGACCATGTGCCTATTTTTCAGCTACGTTAGATCCAGTAGCTAAAGCATTGCCTAGTTGTCTTAAAGCGACAGCAGCAGCAGCAATTTCTATTCGACAGTCTGCTGGAGTAGTGCTAGATAATACTCTCATTGTTATGGTACCACATGCAGTGGATACCTTGCTAAATAGGATGAAAACGCAGCATCTTACGAGTGCTCGCTTGTCTGGATATGAGCTGACGCTCTTGGCTAGTCACGTGCACATCAAACGATGTAACACTTTAAATCCAGCCACTTTGTTGCCTCTTCCGGAATAGAAAGATGTTCCAGAACAACATGATTGTTTTCTCCGTACTGAAGAAGAGACAAAAGGTAGAATTGACCTAACAGACACACCATTAGTGAATCCGGATGGAACGCTATGGGTGGATGGTTCTTGTTTTAAGGTTCCTAATGGAGAAACAACTTCAGCCTATGCTATTACTACCTTGCATACAATTGTAGAAACAGCACGCATCAGGCATAATTCAGCTCAGGCAGCTGAACTGATAGCTTTGACCAGAGTATGTGTGTTATCCAAAGGGAAAAGAGTGAACGTGTACACCGATACCCAGTACGCGTTTGGTGGGGCAATCAATTTTGGGCGTCTGTGGAAGGAAAGGGTATTCCTTACTTCCCATGGCACTAAGATACAACATGGTCAGTTGGTGACTGACCTTCTAGATTCACTTGCTTTGCCTACTCAGATAGCAATTGTGAAATGTAGTGCGCACAAGAACATTACAGATGATGTCGGTCGCAGGAATGCATTTGCGGATGAGGTAGCAAAGAAGACAGCCAGAAATGTTACAAGTCGCATATATGTTGCGGGTCCTGCGAATTGGGTTAGAGAGAGAGGAATGTATGAAGACACAATAGAAAGTGTAAAATCGATTCAAGAACAGGCTACAGAGAAAGAGTTGAGTAAGTGGAAAGAAAGTACAGGAATGTTAGATGAGATGGGATATTGGGTAGAATTGTCAGAGCACCAACGTTGGCTGTTACCAGATGCCTATGTACTACCTGTGGTTACTATGGCGGATGGTCCAGCTCACCTAAGTGCGAAAAGAATATGCAAGCTTCTGGCTCCAGTATGGCAGAATGAAGGAATACCGAAGTGTGCAGATAATGTAGTGAAACATTGTATTATTTGCTTGATGTACAATCCGGGAAAGTGAACCCCAACTCCAGCAGGTCATTTTGCCCCTCCGACCTATCCATTTGAGGTGTTGAAAATCGATTACATTCATATGGAACGATGCAACAACCTCAAATATGTTCTGGTGGTGGTATGTGCCTTTTCCAGATGGATAGAGGCTTATCCCTAAAAGACAACACTGCTTTCTCTACTGCCAAAGTACTTCTAAAAGAATTTTTCCCCAGATTTGGTTTGCCGCGCATTGTCTGGAGTGACAATGGGAGTGAATTTGTGGGCCAGGTCATGCAAAAAGTTTGTGCAGGTCTTGCTATCAAGCAGAAGTTCCATGCGGCAAACCATCCACAATCAGCGGGTCTAGTAGAGTGCTATAATGGTACTCTAAAACTTAAGCTTGCTAAAGTGCAAGCCAGTACAGGTCTTAATTGGCCAGATGCTCTACCATTGGCTCTTCTATCAACCAGAATGGCTATACATTCTCGTTTGGGAGTTAGCCCTTATGAGATAGTTTTCGGACGCCCAGCTAATATATGGGGAGTCCCTCGCCCTAAAAAGTATTCAGATATACCATACCCGATGTTGATTGATTATTTGCACGACCTCACAACTAAATTGCGTGTTCTCCATCAACAGGTTTAGAGTGCTTTGCCAGAGGCCTCCGCAGATCCAGGTCATTCCATCCGACCAGGTGACTGGGTCTGTGTGAAGAATTTCCAAAGAACGAAGAATTTAGAGCCTCATTGGAAGGAGCCTCGACAGGTGCTCTTAGTGACTCGTACAGCAGTGAAAGTTGAAGGAAAGAAGAATTGGATTCATGGTGTGCATTGCAAGAAAGTGCCTTTGCCTTTGCCCTTTGATCAGTGGGTCCGTAAGGGTATAAGTGACTCTGAAAGCGAGAAGGTTTCCCGATTCATACCTTTTAGTGATGCACGCCTGAATGGAACATTGTCAGAAAAAGAAAACAACGACATTCTCGAGGAAGCTGTACCACCGCATCTTCATTTGAATACCACAAATCCACGAACATTGTTCCGAGATCAGACTTTACCCGATAAAGTCAATTACAATCTAAGACCCAGAATGAAAAAGAAAACTTAAGATTCTCTCTTCCACATAGTTTCTATCCCGGTTGCAGGGTCACGGTAGGAGTCTTGGTTGTGACCTGAGTAGTGACAATAGGCCGGCAGGACATGCAGTGTCATAGGACGGCAGATAATCATAACTAAGTGATTGAGGAAGATTGCCGTGAGCATCCACTTAGAAGATGGAAACTACATTAAGAGAAAGAGAGAAAAAGGACAAAATGAAAGAAAGATTCTGTAGATCACTGTACAGTCATTGTGGTATAACTTTATGTGTATTCATATTATTGTGTATTTTATTGGCGTGTATGGGTTGGATTGTTCATGTTATGCAGCCAAAAGTGTTTCCTTCTTCTATCTCTGTGCCTTCTGATTCTACTATCTCTCCACATCTATTTCATACACTTCCTTAACATGAACTCATCAGAAGAACCGAATATTACAATAATTCATTTGTCCAGTTATTGCATCAACACCAACTAGTAATTAATACAACCAACTGTTGGGTGTGTGGACTTATGCCTTATACTACAGAAAATGGAATGCCATATTTAGTCCTTCCGTTTTCTTATGAAGGTTCCGCTTGGGCTTACTTTGTAATATTCTCTAACGCCTATCAGAGCCGATTTAAACGACCTGTCAATTCTTATATTAGTGGACCAGATTTTGGTCATAGTTCATTGATAAAATGAATGGTAGCTATGGCCAAAATCTTGGAAAATGGTAAGATTTCTATTGATGTAAGAAAAGCATACACTAATTGGAACGTCACTCATTACATCACTTGCCTTAGTGATAAGGTTAAACAAGGAAAATCTCCACCGATTTGGACTATACCTCATCAAGGTAATTTCTGTTTGCAAATTAATGGCCATACTGCTGACACCGAGCAAAGAAAAAGCCTTTGTTCCCATACATATATCCATTCATCTCAGAATTCGCCGCCGTTAGTACCATCCCAAGGCACGTATTTTATCTGTCATGATAGAGCTTATACATGGTTGCCGACTGGCTTTTCTGGAACACTGCTTCTTCAAATCATCATAAAAACAGATATGTCAGAGGAATTATTGATTCCAAAGACACAGCAGGACAAGAGGGGGGAGATTTCCTCAAAGGATTTCTTCCTTTTTGGGGTCCTATGGCAAACATCAGGAATATGAGACAACTGGTTCGTGTTGTATAGACCACTATAGATGTCACTTTAGGAGCTTTGAGTAATATCACAGCAGAACTACAGGCGGACCGTCTTATGACATTACAGAACCGAGTTGCCTTAGATGTTGTTCTTGCGGACCGTGGTGGAGTCTGTAAATTGATCGGATCTAGTTGCTGTATTTTCATACCTGACGATGCTCCGACAGTATACCAAGCCATTTCTAAATTACATGTAATCTCCGAGTCGAT
This sequence comes from Triturus cristatus, assembly GCF_964204655.1. Taxonomy (NCBI): domain Eukaryota; kingdom Metazoa; phylum Chordata; class Amphibia; order Caudata; family Salamandridae; genus Triturus; species Triturus cristatus. The sequence continues at coordinate 25,222,782 of NC_140593.1, read as the reverse complement.
TCATCAGGACGAAGGAGATTGGTCGTTATTTGGGTGGTTTTGGGGACTACTGTCTAAATTGGGATGGAAGGTATTAACATTCCTTGGAATTGTTTTGGCCATCATTTTCTCTTGTTGTCTCTGTATGCACTGTGGCCCCGCCATCTGCGGTCTCTGTGCTACTGTGTGCATCCCAAAACCTAAGTCACAGAGAACAGAGAATATTAAAATGATGTTACAGCAACAACTTGATGACTTCATGACCATTGATATCGACTCAGACTAACGAGAGTCTGTGTATTATTGCCTGAGTTCTGGCAAAAGGAGGGTCTGAGGAAATTCGGTTTTGTGTTGCCCTCACTCAGGCAGCGCGGCGAATGAAGTCTTTTCTGCTTTTCCTGCAATATCGTGTCAAAATAGCCTTCTGCCTCTGTTTACAAAGCTGGTGTCAGGGACTGGCCGAGTACACTAATCCCCGTCTGGTTTTTCTAATCCTCGTCTCAACTATCTGTTGGCTCACATGTTGGAGCCGGCCTCGTGGCGTGGTCCTGTTCCCCCTCGCTAAGCCGCACGAGGTCCCATGCACCTCGGGGCTCCTCCATTTTGGATTGTACGTGACTCTACGTAACCACCTACGTGACCCCGCTCCACCCGGCCTCGGTCCCAGCGAGGCCCGACATTGGGGCGCCAACCCCTGGCCAGGGGGATACCACGTAAACACCTCCCCACTCCCGGCGGAGGGCAGTATCGATGGGACCCCCAACCGTCCTTCCACACCTAGGTGCGATCGCCCCACAGCTCTCTTGGGCCTGGCGCCTCTCCTGCTGGGCGTCTGGCCGCTCCCGACCCGGCCTCTCCGCCCCCCGGGCGCAAGGGTCCAGACATCAAAGGGCTCCAGACCTATATCTGGGGCGACTCGGCAACAAGACGGCAGTTGTATCCCGGAGTCAAGAGCCCTGCTGATCGGATCGCGGCTGACCCTACGGAGAAAGACTCATCCTGAAACCACACACTGAGCCCTGCTGACGACGTCGCGGCTCCCTCGTGCTTATAAGACCTTCACGAACCTTTGGGGCCCTGCTGACGCTGTCGCGGCCCGACCTTGTTGAACTTACCATCAGAGCCCAGCTGACCTCGTCACGGCTCGACCGAAGCGGACCTACCACGGGAGCCCTGCTGACTGTGTCGCGGCTCCCCACGTCCGAGCTGCTCTGAGACCAGCACGCAAGGTCTGGCGCAGAACCTCCCCGTACCAGGCTGGTACCAAGACTGTCCCGCTACCCTACCCCCACAAAGACATTGAGACTCTTTCGGGATCACTCGATCCCCCTGTAAATATATTGAATGTGCTACTATTGATAAAGTACCAAGATAAGCAACTGATACGGAGTCCTGTGTAGTGGTGTTACTGGGCCTAGTACGATCACAGGAGAAGGACCTCTCCTAGGAGGCTTCTCGGCGGCGCTCGGCTATAACTTTGCGGTAGGAAGGTGCCCTGGAGTAGTCCCCTCGACTCCCCGGTGGTCCTCCCTCCAACATTTGGTGGCCAGCGACGGGATCCGAGCCAGACGCAATCGTACAGGCAAGTAACGCACCCACTACCTAACCAGACGGAAAGAAGGGAACCATGAATGGCCAAGAAGCAACCGTGGCCGCAACCTTTCAGCCAGAAAGGTTGGAAGAATACACCCACAAAGAACTGAAACAATTCTGAAAGGACAAAGGGATCCCAACCACAGGATTGGGCACCAAGGAAGAAATGCAGAAAGCCCTGAAAGCCTGGGCAGAATCCGAGACCACTCCACCCCCAGCCGAAGGGACCTCGGCCCGGGACGGAAACCTGCCACCGACCATAACCCCGACAGATGGGGGGCGAAGCATCCCGGAAGCCGGCCTATCCCACGAAGAAATGCAAGAACGGGAGAGGGTCCGGACACACGAAATGGACCTCGCACGACTCTGGCTGGACGGTGAACTCCTGCTGGCTGAGAAGAAACTAGCCTTGGAGCAACTACGGCTGCAGGAGGAAATCGAAGAAAAGAAATGGCATCGAGAACTAGAAGAGAAACGGCTAACCCTCGAGCACGAGAGGGGCCTCAAGGAACTCGAACTGAAATCCAAAACGGGGGAGACCAGCACCCCCGGGGCCCGGGATGCTCTGCCACTGACCGAGCCAAAGGTTCATATCCCCAAGGATGTCGTCAAGGAATACTACAAAAACGACAACATCCAGCAGTGGTTCCGAGCCTACGAGGTAGCCATGACCTCCCATCGGGTACCCCGGAAGGATTGGGGTGCCGGCCTATGGGGGAGGTTCCTCAGCGAGGGCTGGGATACCCTGCTGCAACTCCCCGACGCGGTGATGACATCATACGACCACATGAAAGAAGCCCTACTCACACGCTACGGACTATCAGCCGAGATGTACCGGCAGCGCTTCCGGGACTGCAAGAAGCTCCCCGGTACCACATGGGTCGAATACGTGGACTTCTTCAGCCGGGCCTTTGAAGGGTGGATAAAAGGGAGCAAGGTCACCTCGTACAACGAACTGTTCGACCTCATTGTCTGGGAGCACCTCGCCAACAACTGCTTTGCGGAACTAAGGCAACACCTCCTGGACAGTAAGCTGACCGAGCCCCGGAAGCTCGCCGCCGAAGCCGACCGATGGGTCAACACCCGGGTCCCCCAGAACCCCGTGGGGGACTACCAACGGAGTACCGCGGGACCCCCTCGCCAGCAGGGCGGAGGAGGGGGGTCCCACCGCAGTCGAGAATTCCCGGCCGGGCCACCCAGAAGCCCGCCACCAGGCCAAGCCGCCAACCACACGTCCCCGACCCTGGTCCGAAGGGGGACCCCCATCGCCAGGCCTGGACCCCAACCAACAGTGACCTGCTTCGGCTGCCAACAGACAGGCCACTATGCGAGCGACCCGGCCTGCCCCGTGAACCGACGGAACGGGACCGTTGGGCCCCCTCCCCGACAAATCGCCGCCGCAGCCCTGGGGGAAAGAGAGGAAGAGGAGGAAAAGCGCGAGGACGGGTCCCCCGAGTGGGAACCAGCTGCCATGTCACTCGTATGCCTGGGCTCCCGAGAAATGGTGCCCCGAGCTGCCATCCCAAGCAACACCCAGAAGTACCAGCAGTGGGTCACCATCAATGGACAACGGGCCGAAGCCCTCCGGGACACTTGGGCCAGTGTGACCGCTGTCCGCTGCCACCTGGTGACCCCCGAACAAATACTGCCGCATGTCCTATGCCCTGTCCGGACCGCAGACAACACCGAAAGCATGTGCCGGATGGCCAGGATCCCCTTCGAGTGGGGAGGAGTGTCAGGCACTCTAAAAGTAACTGTCCGCGACGACGCCCCAGTGGACTGCCTCCTGGGGAACGACCTAGAGAGCTCCCCCTGGGCCCAGGTGGAGCGCCAAGAGCATCTGGGGATGCTAGGGCTGCCCGAGTGGGCCTGCGCCACCACCCGGTCCATGACCGCCCAACCAGCCGCTGCCGCGGCCCCCGACGAGCCTACGGGTCAAGAACTGCCACCCTCCTCCGGCACGGAGGAACCTGACGATGAGGCCGGGCCATCCAAACTTTCCCCCGACGAGGCCGCCTCCCTCAGCGAGATCCCCGAGCTGGCCCAGTTTCGCCATGACGGGGGCCCCACCCGCGAACAATTCCAGCAAGAGCAGAAGGCCTGCCCGTCCCTCGAGGGGGCCCGACAGCAAGCGGCCGCCCAGGCCTCGGGGGACCCCACGGGAACCCACTGGATCTATTGGGACAATCACTTGTTGTATAGCGAGCAGAAAGTTGCCGAACTGGGAGCCGGCAGGGTGTTGGTGGTTCCCCTCCGGTTCCGAGAGTTCCTCCTGAACCTGGCGCTTGATGTGCCCCTCGCCGGACACCTTGGGCGAGACAAAACTTACAGCCGCCTAGTGACCCATTTCTATTGGCCCCGAATGTGGAGAGACGTGGACCACGACTGCCGGTCCTGCCAGACCTGCCAGGCTAGCGGAAAGACTGGGGGTCGAGTCAAGGCCCCCCTCCAACCGTTTCCAGCCGTCCACACCCCGTTCGAACGAGTAGGGATCGACATCGTGGGGCCCCTCGACCCCCAAACCGCCCTGGGACACCGCTTCATCCTGGTACTGGTCGACCACGCCACCCGATACCCCGAGGCCATCCCACTCCGCACTGTGACAGCTCCAGTGGAGGGCCGGGCCCTGATGGGCATCTTCTCCAGGGTGGGGTTCCCCCGAGAAGTGGTGAGCGACAGGGGTACGAACTTTATTTTGAAATACATGAGATCCCTCTGGCAACAATGTGGGGTCACCTACAAATTCACCACCCCTTACCACCCCCAGGGGAACGGACTGGTCGAGCGGTTCAACAGAACTCTGAAGGGGATGATCATGGGCCTGGAAGAGCCCCTGCGGAGGAGATGGGACGTCCTGCTGCCCTGCCTCCTGTTCGCCTATCGAGAGGTACCACAGAAATCCCTGGGCTTCAGCCCCTTCGAACTGTTGTATGGGCACCCCGTCCGAGGGCCCCTCAGCCTGGTCAAGGAGGGCTGGGAGTCGAACGTCCCAGATGACCCCCCCGACGTCTACCGGTATCTCCTGACCCTGCGGAACCAGACTCGGAAGTTCCGGGCCCTGGCAGAAGCCAACCTCGAAGCCAGCCAAGAAGACATGAAACGCTGGTATGACGAAAATGCCTCGACCATCGAGTTCGAGCCGGGCCAGCAAGTCTGGGTCATGTCGCCCGTGGACCCCTGCGCCCTACAGGACAAGTGGACCGGGCCCTTCAAGGTGGTTGAGAGGAAGAGCCCCGTCACCTACCTGGTCGACATGGAGTCCCCAAGGAACCCCCTCCGGGTCCTGCACGCCAACCGGCTCAAGCCCCACTTTGCCCGAACTGAACTAAGCCTGCTGCTGGTTACCGACGATGGGGGCGAAAGCGACTCCGAGCCCCTACCAGACCTCCTAGGTTCCTCGGGCCAAGACGGCTCCTTGGAGGGCGTCCACCTCTCCGCCACCCTGACTCCAGAACAGCGCCATGACTGCCGGAAGCTGCTGCAACCCTTCGCTGCCCTCTTCTCTCTCACGCCCGGGGTGACCCCCTGGTGCATCCACGACGTGGACACCGGGGACAGCCCCCCTGTGCGACACCGCGCCTACAGAGTACCCGACCGAGTCCGAGCCTGCATACAGACCGAGGTCTCCAAGATGCTCGCCCTCGCAGTCATCGAGCCATCCGACAGCCCGCGGGCCAGCCCTGTGGTCTTGGTGCCGAAGTCCGCCGTCCCCGGCACCCCCCCGGAACTCAGATTTTGTGTAGACTACCGGTGCCTGAATGCAGTCACCAAGACCGATGCTCACCCCCTGCCACGGGCAGACGAGCTGATCGATCGCTTAGGGGCCGCCCGCTACCTAAGCACTTTTGATCTCACCGCTGGGTACTGGCAGATCAAGCTCACCCCCGGTGCCCAGGAACGATCCGCTTTTTCCACCCCCGATGGGCACTACCACTTTCAGGTGATGCCCTTCGGTATGAAGAACGCCCCAGCGACCTTCCAGAGGCTGGTGAACAAGGTCCTGGCCGGGCTAGAAGCTTTCAGCGCGGCCTACCTCGACGACATTGCCGTCTTCAGCAACCACTGGGCCGCGCACCTAGGACACCTCGGAGAAGTCCTGGCCGCTCTCCAAAGGGCCGGGCTCACGATTAAGGCCAGCAAGTGCCAGATCGGTCAAGGATCTGTGACCTATCTGGGCCATCAGGTGGGGAGTGGCCAGGTGGCGCCCCTCCAGTTAAAGGTCGATGCCATCCAGGCGTGGGAGCCCCCCGCAACCCAAACCGCTGTCCGGGCCTTCTTAGGCCTCACAGGCTACTACCGGCGATTTATTAAGGATTATGGCAGTATTGTGGGGCCCCTCACGGAGCTCACTTCCAAGAAACAGCCCAAGGCGGTGCACTGGACGCCCCGCTGTCAGACCGCTTTTGAAGCCCTCAAGGCGGCCATGTGCGCTGCCCCTGTGCTACAGGCCCCTGACTACAGCAAGGAATTCGTGGTTCAGACCGATGCCTCGGAGTATGGGGTCGGGGCGGTCCTCTCCCAGATGGACACCGAGGGCCTCGACCGACCTGTGGCCTTCATCATCCGCCGACTGCTGCCACGGGAACAAAGGTGGAGCACCATCGAGCGGGAAGCCTTCGCTGTGGTATGGGCTCTCAAGAAGCTCCGGCCCTACCTTTTCGGCACCCACTTCAGAGTCCAAACTGACCACGGCCCTTGCGGTGGCTAATGCAAATGCGGGGCGAGAACCCCAAGTTGTTGCGATGGTCCATCTCGTTGCAAGGGATGGACTTCACCGTGGAGCACTGGCCCGGCAACGACCACGCCAATGCCGACGGCCTGTCCAGATTCTTCCGCCTCGGCGAGGAGAACCCCCAAGGAGATGGGTGACTCTCCCTGCCTTCAGCTGGGGGGGACGTGTGTTGGAGCCAGCCTCGTGGCGTGGTCCTGTTCCCCCTCGCTAAGCCACACGAGATCCCATGCACCTCGGGGCTCCTCCATTTTGGATTGTACGTGACTCTACGTAACCACCTACGTGACCCCGCTCCACCCGGCCTCGGTCCCAGCGAGGCCTGACATCGGGGCGCCAACCCCTGGCCAGGGGGATACCACATGAACACCTCCCCACTCCCGGCGGAGGGCAGTATCGATGGGACCCCCAACCGTCCTTCCACACCTAGGTGCGATCGCCCCACAGCTCTCTTGGGCCTGGCGCCTCTCCTGCTGGGCGTCTGGCCGCTCCCGACCCAGCCTCTCCGCCCCCCGGGCGCAAGGATCCGGACATCAAAGGGCTCCAGACCTATATCTGGGGCGACTCGGCAACAAGACGGCAGTTGTATCCCGGAGTCAAGAGCCCTGCTGATCGGATCGCGGCTGACCCTACGGAGAAAGACTCATCCTGAAACCACACTCTGAGCCCTGCTGACGACGTTGCGGCTCCCTCGTGCTTAAAAGACCTTCACGAACCTTTGGGGCCCTGCTGACGCTGTCGCGGCCCGACCTTGTTGAACTTACCATCAGAGCTCAGCTGACCTCGTCGCGGCTCGACCGAAGCGGACCTACCACCGGAGCCCTGCTGACTGTGTCGCGGCTCGACCCAAGCGGAACTACCACCCGAGCCCTGCAGACACCGTCGCGGCTCCCCACGTCTGAGCTGCTCTGAGACCAGCACGCAAGGTCTGGCGCAGAGCCTCCCCGTACCAGGCTGGTACCAAGACTGTCCCGCTACCCTACCCCCACAAAGACATTGAGACTCTTTCTGGATCACTCGATCCCCCTGTAAATATATTGAATGTGCTACCATTGATAAAGTACCAAGATAAGCAACTGATATGGAGTCCTGTGTAGTGGTGTTACTGGGCCTAGTACGATCACAGGAGAAGGACCTCTCCTAGGAGGCTTCTCGGCAGCGCTCGGCTATAACTTTGCGGTAGGAAGGTGCCCCGGAGTAGTCCCCTCGACTCCCTGGTGGTCCTCCCTCCAACATCACACTATTCTCTTCTAACCTTATCTTATCTTCTGGCCTTCACTGTTCTCTGCTCGTATTCTCTCGTTTCACAACTATCCTCCAAAAACACACAAATGTATCTTGCCATCTGCAAGTCAGTTACAGACATGTTAATACATTAACCTGTGGGGAGGGGTGACAAACACAGTTGGAGGAGAGGCTTCTTCGAGTTACTCGATATCTTGTTTTTAAGTTCTCCCTATTGGTTATGTCTCCTTTTTGGACTTTCCTTATTGGCTCTCTATGTATATATTGGGTGTGTTTCTGGTTAATCTATATGTCATCTATATACTATATAAGATTGTGCGCCACGGAGTGAAGTGGCAGTCTCCTGAGAACATACCGTGTGTACTTCTAGGACAACTGTACTGGCTGCAGCTAATAAATCTGATCTTTTACGCCTGACAGAGTGTCCCGTGTCTCTGTTAGTTAAAGCAGGAGAACCCAGGAAATTAAGGCGTACCCTGCGCCGCCGGGCCCATAAGGTTCTGGTTCTTCAGGAGATTCTTCAGTCTTCTAGTCGTGCAGTATGTCGAAGTTCCAGGATATATGTTGCAGAGTTTCGTCCAGGTGTAATCTGAAGTCCTAAGGACTGGGGTCCCATACTTATACTAAAATAGGGGGTTGGGCATACTCTAGGGACCCACCTATGGGAGGGTCTGGGAAGAGGGGTGGTTACACCCATTCCCTTTGTCCAGTTTCGCACCAGAGCAGGGTCTGAGCGCCCCTGCAACTGGTTTGAACTGGGGTATGCACAGGGACACCAAGTGTGCCCCCAGCACTGTCTGAAAAGTAGTCTCTGAATAAACCCACCCAGCCCCAATACACTAAAGCCTGTCTGGGGGGTGGTTACACCTCCCTGTGACAGGAAACCTATTGTCCAGGCCTCCCCTGCCGGAGTTTTTTCCAGCAGCAGGAGGTCAGACCCGTGTCTGTGGCATCCACTTTGTGATGCTAAGGCTCTTTGAAACTATTACCGGTTAGTCCAGTGTGTACATATCTTCTCCCTCTAGAAGGGTGGAATTCTACCCCCACCACCAGGACTGGTGGGGGGGTATGATTCCAAAGTATTTGACACCAAACACGACATGTTTCTATGCAGCCATTCCAAAGTTAGCATTTACCACAAGGTTATATTGCACTTAAGACTATACGGTCTGGCTGCATCACAGAACAGCCTCACAGAATAGATTCCGAAAGCTGCAGAGGGGTCCTGCTCATGCATAGGCACCCTCTCACACAAAACGAAGCACTCTGCCTTCAGGATTGATAAGGCCTGCCATAGGAGTGACAGGTTTATATGTGTCGGTGTTTAAAGGTAGATATAGGTAACCTATATCTCAGTAAGGGGTGCATGCACCACCTTACCCAGGCTGCAGTAGCAGTTCTGTGGTGCCATTTTGGAAGGCTTCCCAGGGGTGGCAATCAATTAATCAATCAATCATGGAATTTATATCGCGCACTACTCACCCGGAAGGGTCTCAAGGCGCTTGGGGGAGGGGGTCTGCTACTGCTCGAACAGCCAGGTCTTGAGCTGTTTCCTGAAGGTGAGGTGGTCCTGGGTCAGCCGCAGGTGGACGGGCAGGGAGTTCCATGTCTTAGCCGCCAGGTAGGAGAAGGATCTTCCTCCGGCGGTGGCTCTCTGGATGCGAGGGACGATGGCGAGGGCGAGGTTCGCGGATCGTAGCTGTCGGGTGGGCGTGTAGAAGGTCAGGCGGTCGTTGAGGTACCTTGGGCCCAGGTCGTGGAGGGATTTGTGTGCGTGGGTGAGGAGTCTGAATGTGATCCTCTTGTTGACAGGGAGCCAGTGCAGGTCTCTCAGGTGGCTCGAGATGTGGCTACTTCGGGGGGCGTCCAGGATGAGACGGGCGGAGGCGTTCTGGATACGCTGAAGTCTTTTCTGAAGCTTGGCTGTTGTACCGGCGTAGAGGGTGTTTCCGTAGCCTAGTCTGCTGGTGACGAGGGCCTGGGTGACAGTCTTCCTGGTCTCGGTCGGGATCCATCGGAAGATCTTGCGGAGCATGCGGAGGTTGTGGAAGCAAGATGAGGAGACGGCGTTTACTTGTCTGGTCATCGATAGGGAGCAGTCCAGGATGACGCCCAAGTTGCGTGCGTGGTCCGTTGGCTTGGGTGCGGTGCCCAGGGCCCACCAGGAGTTGTCCCATGCGGAGGGCGACGGTCCCAGGATGAGGACTTCTGTCTTGTCCGTGTTCAACTTCAGGCGGCTGATGTTCATCCATTCGGCGACGTCTTTCATCCCTTCGTGTAGGCCGGCTTTGGCGGTGTCGGGGTCTCTGGTGAGGGAGAGAATCAGCTGGGTGTCATCGGCGTAGGAAATGATGTTGAGGTTGTGTTGGCGTGCGATGGCAGCGAGGGGTTTCATGTAGATGTTGAAGAGAGTAGGGCTGAGCGACAATCCTTGCGGGATGCCGCAGATGACTTCGGTGGCCTCAGAGCGGAACGGAGGGAGGCGTACTCTCTGTGTTCGGCCGGAGAGGTATGAGATGATCCATTCCAGAGCATTCCCCTGGATGCCGGTGTCGTTGAGGCGTTGGAATAGGGTGCGGTGGCAGACAGTGTCAAATGCTGCGGAGAGGTCAAGGAGGATGAGTGCGGCTGTTTCACCTTTGTCGAGCAGGGCTGCGATGAGGGCGGTCTCGGTGCTGTGGTTGGCTCTGAATCCGGATTGCGATGGGTCGAGGGATCCGTTCGTCTCGAGGAAGGCGGCCAGCTGCTTGTTGACGACCTTCTCAATGACTTTGGCAGGGAAGGGAAGGAGCGAGATGGGGCGGAAGTTCTTGAGGTCGGTCGGGTCCGCTGTTGGTTTCTTCAGTAGTGCGCTGAGCTCGGCGTGCTTCCAACTCTCCGGGAAGGTGGCTGTGTCGAGGGAGGCGTTGATGATGTCTCGGAGGTGGGGTGCGATGGTAGAGGCGGCCTTGTTGAAGACATGGTGGGGGCATGGGTCGGTCGGAGATCCGGAGTGGATGGTGTTCATCATGCGTGTCGTGTCTTCGGGGGTCACTTCGGTCCATGTCTGGAGGATAGCGGCGGGGTGCGTAGGTTCGGTCGATGGGTGCGGGGGTGGAACGCCGAAGCTGTTGTGGATGACGGCGATCTTGCGGTGGAAGTACGAGGCGAGGGAGTCGCAGAGGTCCTGCGAGGGAGTGATGTCGTTGTTGCCGGTGCTGGGGTTGGAGAACTCCTTGACGATGTTGAAGAGCTCCTTGCTGTCATGGGCGTTCTTGTCCAGTCGTTCCTTCAAAGATTTCTTCTTGGTGGTGGGGATGAGCTGGTGATGTCTGCGGGTGGCGAGTTTGAGGGCGGTCATGTTGTCGGTGGTCTTGTCGAGGAGCCAGGCCTTCTTGAGGGTGCGGCAGGCCTTCTTGGAGTCCTTGAGTTCGTCGGTGAACCAGGGGGCCTTCTTGCTTCTGTGCCTGGTGAGTGGGTTCTTCAGTGGGGCGAGGTCGTCGGCACAGGAGGTCAGCCATTGCGTGAGGTCGAGGGCTGCTGTGTTAGGGTCCGTTGTCCTGACCGGTGGGTTCTGGCTGAGGGAGGTGGTGAGCTGGTCGACGGTGATCTTGCTCCAGTTTCTGTGGGGAACCTGCTTCGGGTGGTGGTGGACCGTGTTCTTCTTGAAGCTGAAGTGGACGCAGCTGTGGTCAGTCCAGTGGAGTCTGGTGCAGTGGCTGAAGATGACGTGCTTGCTGGATGAGAAGAGGGGGTCGAGCGTGTGGCCGGCGTAGTGGGTGGGGGAGTTGACCAGTTGCTTGAGTCCGAGGTTGGCGAGGTTGTCCAGCAGGGCGGTGGTGTTGCGGTCGTTGTTGTTCTCCAGGTGGAAGTTGAGGTCCCCGAGGAGGATGTAGTCGGCGGAGGGGAGGGCGTGAGGGCTGATGAAGTCCGTGATGTCTTCGCAGAACTGTGCACGTGGTCCCGGGGGTCTGTAGATGAGGGTGCCTCTGAGGGTAGTCTTGGGGTCGGTGTGTATCTGGAAGTGCAGGTATTCGGCGGTGTTGAATGCGTCGATGGAGTCAGTCGAGATGCGAATGGTGCTTTTGTGAGCGATGGCGATGCCCCCTCCGGTCTGGTTGTTGCGATCCTTCCTGATGATCTTGTAGCCGTCCGGGATGGCTATGGCGATGTCGGGGGCTGAGGAGGCGTTCATCCAGGTTTCCGTGAGGAAGGCGACGTATGGAGATGCGGTGTCGAGGAGGTTCCAGAGTTCCGCGGCGTGTCTGTGGACGGAGCAGGTGTTGATCAGGATGCACTTGAGGTGGTTGCTGTTGTCCGTCTTGGTGGGCGTGGTGCCTGTTCGGAGGCAGGAGAAGTTGCAGGATCGGCAGACGAAGGGTCCATGGGTGCGTCACGGGGACGCTCGGTAGCATCCGGGGGCTCGGGCGGTTTTCAGTGCGATGAGCGTAGCGAAGTCGTGGGTCCTGCGGGGGGGCTGGCGGGCACGGGGACCAGGGGGTCTGGAGCGGGTTGGCCAATGGGCAGTGAGGGGAGGCGGGACTGCAGGCGGAGGCGGGAGCAGGAAGGAGGAGAGCGGGGCAGCGGCGACGGAAACGGCAGGAAAACGGAGGTGAAGTGACCAGGGCAGCGGCGGCGGTCAGCGGGCGAGGAGGGGCAGCAGCGGCAGGAAAGTGACAGGCGGTACCTGAGATGCAGCAGGCAGCAGGCAGGGGGCGGCGGCGGCGTGAAACAAGGTAAGTGGCGTCAGGCGGTGGGCAGGTGCCAGGGTGGGCAGGTGCCAGGCAGCGACAGGCAGGCAGAGCAGTGGAGAGGAGCGACCGGCTGTGGGGGCACAGGGGTCACACTGACCAGCCCGCTACGGTCCCCTTAAATAAGGAGCCGGGAGGGAGGGTCAGCTGGGAGGCGGGAGCGGGTTGGCCAATGGGCAGTGAGGGGAGGCGGGACTGCAGGCGGAGGCGGGAGCAGGAAGGAGGAGAGCGGGGCAGCGGCGGCGGTCAGCGGGCGAGGAGGGGCAGCAGCGGCAGGAAAGCGACAGGCGGTACCTGAGAAGCAGCAGACAGCAGGCAGGAGGCGGCGGCGGCGTGAAACCAGGTAAGTGGCGTCAGGCGGTAGTCACAGGGTGGGCAGGTGCCAGGCAGCAACAGGCAGGCAGAGCAGTGGAGAGGAGCGACCGGCTGTGGGGGCACAGGGCTTCAGCCTCTGGGGTACCTATGCCCTTAGTACCTTGGGTACCATATACTAGGGACTCACAAGGGTAACCCGGTAACCAATCTGGGGTGTACCTAAAGTATATGCAATCAATTTAGAGAGGAAGCAGCTAGGCTGTGGTCCTGAATAGCAGGGCCCCAGCCAGACTATAGTCGAGAAACAGTGAAACACCAGCAAAAAGTGGGGGTAACCATAGTAAGCAGATCCTACTCTCCTACACCCGGTACCACTGCACCTGCTTCACCATTCAAATCCTGACCATGGTGCCTAAAAGATGTCGGCACTTTTGACTGCCTGTTTAGTTGTAAAATATAGCAATAATCAGTGTTTAGTGGGGTGCCTAGAGCCTAAGGTCCTGGTGTCACTGCACCTGCTGTTCCATTTAAATCATGACCCTTGTCTGAACGGTACCTGCACTTTAGTTTAGCCCGGTGCTACTGCACCTGCTGCACCACTCAAATCATGACCCTGTTGTCTGCCAGGCAACTGCACTTGCGGTTGCCTGTTTAATAGGAAAATATAGCATAGCTCTTGTATATTAACTTTAGTTTCTTATGTGCAATGTTTGTTATAACATTTAGGATTTGATTATAATGACCAAATAGATTAAGTTGAAAAAAATAAATGTTATCATGCCTACCAAGTGCAAAGAAAGGTACTGAGGCATGAATAGGAAATGCCACAAACATTCTAAGAGGAAGAGGTGTGGCGCGGTGGCCAGGGCGACTGACTCCGGAATCGGGGGATCACTGTTCGATCCCCGCCGCCGGCAGCAGATTAGCCCAGCACCATGTGACTCTGGGCAATAGCTTGCTTAATCTTCCTGACGGCCCCCAGCGCCTAGAGACCCTTACGGGTGATTGTTCGCGCTTTACAAATGTGGGTATTATTATTATTAAGGCTAAAGCATCTGCTTTGGTGCAAGGGAGCCTGCATTGGTACATGGGAGCCTGCATTGGTGCAAGGGGGCCTGCATTGTTGCAAGGGAGCCTGCATTGGTGCAAAGGGGCCTGCATTGTTGCAAGGGAGCCTGCGTTGGGGCAGGGGAGCCTTCGTTGGTGCAGGGGAGTCTGCATTGGTGCATGGGAGTCTGCATTGGTGCAGGGGAGCCTGCATTGGTGCAAGGGAGTCTGGGGGAGCCTGCATTGGTGCAAGGGGGCCTGCATTGTTGCAAAGAAGCTTGCGTTGGTGCAGGGGAGCCTTCGTTGGTGCAGGGGAGCCTGCATTGGTGCAGGGGAGACTGTATTGGGGCAAGGGGGCCTGCATTGGTACAAGGGGGCCTGCATTGTTGCAAGGGAGCCTGCGTTGGTGCAGGGGAGCCTTCGTTGCTGCAAGGGAGCCTGCATTGGTGCAGGGGAGCCTGCATTGGGGCAAGCGGGCCTGCATTGGTGCAAGGGAGCATACATTGGTTCAAGGGAAGTGATAAGAGCCCCTTTCATGAACCACAAGGCATCCTTAAATGAATAACAAGGAGTTTCATACATTAGGAATACCAAGAATCCCAATTAGGAAATGGGCATTCCTAATGTTAGTACATCTGGCCCAAGATTGCCACAAATGGGGAAGAACCTCACAAAGGCTTGGAAGAGAGTAACACTAAAATTGGACCATTAGCCAAGGTGACAATAGATGAAGCTCTCTGAGTCCCCTACACTCCAACATTTTCCTCCACATTATGGTAACCCACATAATCAATAAAGTGTAGCATTGAGAGATGAGAAAGGGCGACCACAGCGACAAAAGATATCGCAAAGGATGTGGCAGTGAAGCACTACACCTAAGGGCCCCTGAAACGAGAAGTACAACAGACCTTGGTGAACTCTGCAGAATGGACTTTGAAAACCACCCGCTTTGATTTCTATGATTGCTAGTCACAGCATTTTTCCTCTCACACATTCAACATTCTAGTTCTGCTCTTCCTAATTCCCTTCTTATGCTCCACCTCTCACCACCACCTACTTACCCACCTTGCTCTAACTTTATTTTTGTATGCAAAGGTCCTTCATGGACCAAATGCAACAAGTAAAACTGCCTTTTATTCACACAGCCACGTATGCACTTCTCCCTCACACACTCTGTTTCATTCTTTATCTTCCTATCTCTCCCTTTCTCTCATTTTCTCTTTTCAATGTCCTCTCTCTTCCTTTCTGTAGGAGAGTATGTTCTGCTATCCTATGGTCACCCCAAATTTTTGCTTTTTGCTTCACTGGTTTTTGACATATTGAGGCTGTGGGCCTGCTAATCAGACCCCCAGCCTGCTGTTCTCTCTAACTAAATTGACACTGTGCACCCTAGGTGCATAACCAATTGGAATTGGATCACCCTGTGAGCCCCTGTACCAGTGTACACTAGGTACCCAGGGCATTGGTGTATCTAAGGCCTACCAGGGGCTGAAGCATGTATTATGCCACCCCTGGCCTGGCCTAACAAATTTGACACAACTGGCTGATCACTCAGCTGGGGTAAGTTGGTGTAACCACCTCTTACTTAGGTGTAGTATACCTATACCTAACCTTAAATGGGACACATGTTAACCTATAAGTCACTCCTATGCCAGGCCTTAACAATCCTGAAGGCAGAGTGCTTGGTTCCATGTGAGATGGTGCTCTGGCATGAGCTGAGCCTGTCTGCAGTGGTCGGAACTACTTCCTTCTACCGTTTCCAGATATCGCCATACCATATACTCTTGAGTGCATTATGAACCTCGCGGTTAAATGCTATCTTTGGTTTGGCTTTATCAAAACATGTCGAGTAAGGTGTCATACGAATTGGAATACTAACCCCTCGCCAATTCTGGCGATGGGGCTAGCATTCCACCCTTCTAGAGGGACACGACATGTAAAGTACCTGAAACCCGGGTAAAATCAGACATAGCCTCAGCTCCACAAAATGGATGCTGCCACCACAGACACAAGTCTGCCCTCCTGCTGCTGGGAGTCCTTCCAGCTTGGGAGACGTGGACAAAGGGTTTCCTGCCAGGGGAGGTGCGAGCACCACCCCAGACAGGATTTTGTGTATTGGTCAGGTAGGGCTTGAATGGAATCAGATATGCCTGAGGCTCAAAAGGAGCCTCGGTGAATATGCCAGTTCAAACCGGTCCTGGGGCACACCAGCCCCGGACCTGGGGCGAGCTGGACACAGGATTGGGGGTGTAACCACCCCCCTTCCTGGTCCCACCCTTAGGGAGGGACCTAGCAGGTAGTCCAGCCCCTAGAATCCGCTTAAAGGTAGGAGCTGTGTCCTAAGACTTCAGACATCCTGGAATCAACTTAACTACAAGAAGAATACGGGAACTTCGATGCTCTGCTGCACAGAGGACAGAAGGAAATCTCCCCTATGGTCAGGGAGTGACCATCTTGCTAACGCAAGCACCAACCAGCTATTCGACGTCTGATTGCCGCCGCCTCCCGCCAGGGCCCGAGCCCAGACCCCAACAAGACCTGGACCTTCAGACCTCTCACTGCCTGATCCACAGTCCCTGAAAAGAAGGAACCCGTGGAGGCACCGAGACACGTGGAGCCAGCCATCTTGAAAGACCGATGACAAGCTGCAAGCACGACAACAGAGGCTCCCTCCAAGTTGTGCTTTGGGTCCTGAGAATCCCAACACCCAAGCAGCATCTGCACCAAAGGTGAGCCCTCCAGCATCTCCACGACCTGCATGGGGCCCCTCTGCACTTTGCATATTGACGCGCCTGCCCGGTCCCTGGCCCGTTGGCTAGTGGCCATTTTGGCGATGAACCTTGAAATCAACGATGCTGGTCTGGTTGCTCTAGACTGGCCCCAGCTGCTCTCCAAAGGAGCAGCCCCTCTGACCTTGCTGGTCAGAGCAATCAGCTTTCTTTACTTTCCACGACTCCTGCCTTTGCCAAGGCTTGTTTGCTTTTTTCGAGTCGCCGACACAGCCGACAGCGAGAGCCTTCGTGGGACAGCTCGAAACTCGACTCCTGGACGTCGTCGACCTTCAGGGACCACGTGGCTGTGGAGACAAGCTACCCCTCATCACCTGTTTGTACCCGACATCGCCTGGTACCTACCTGGTGCCACGCCGGTCACTGACTGTGAACACTGTCCCCTCTGCTTTCAGGTCTTCTACAACTCCGATCCCCTCTTGGATCCACCGCATCGCTTCTGTATCGGCCGCCTGCAGCATCTTTGTCATCAGGCTCCATTGAATCGATAGACGAAACCCGACGCACTTCGAGACCTATGCACCCGCTTCCTGTGGGTGAGGTAACGCTGGCACTCCAGTGCCCAAGTGTAGAGAAACATCTCTAGTGTCTGTGTTTTAAGTCTTAAGTTCGTAGTCCATCCAGAAGACCCTTTCTGCAGTAACTTTTAAACTTTTACGTACCCATTGAATACCTATGGGAGCACGCGTGTAACTTTCCTCACTGCACACGCGACCCGTGGACCTCCTGGTCACTAACTGAAGTTAGCTCCTTGTAGGCCCAGCGTTTCTAGAGGCCCTAGGCCTTTTCCCTTTCCTGTTCGTGGTACTTATACCACTATTTTAGTATATGGTTTGAGTGGCCACCAGGGCCCATCCATACAAAGTGCAACTTCTGTATATTGTAATACTTTCTTGTTTAACGATTTGTGCTCCTGTGCTCATAAAGAGTCTAGGGGATACTTTGAGTAATAAATACATATATATTTTGAATATATATCTGTGTGGTGTCCTTTCATTGGTATAAAAGGGGGTTACATATGGTAAAACAGCCTGCTTAACACACTTTAACGAGTTTAGCCTCAAAGACTGCTTAGCCTACGCTACCACTAGGGCAGCTAGTCCGAAAAGGTTGACTTACAGCCACACGATAAGGGTTGCTTGGCATGGTACAAGGTGGTCACTTTAACTAGTGAACATCATATACCAGGCCAACTTCTCACATTGGTGAGCAGCGGTTCGATTTGAGCTTGCTGTGTTTTACCATTGTAATCTCTTGGTTACCAATTGAAAGATCACATAGGTACCTGTAGGTACATATAAAACAAGATTAGATATACTTAAGTTCTACTGAACTTAGTTGTTGTAGAGCAAAGGGAGTAGCACACCCTGACTACAACTACTAGATAGGTTTAGTAGGAAAACCCAAGTGTAGGTAGTTGCAACACATCCACCCACACTTAAGAGCAATGGAGGGGGCAGAGGGGTCCAAGGTACCCATCTCTGTCGAGAGTGACCCGCAGAGGGCACCAACTCTCTTTGCTACCCTAAATCAAAATTAGCTCAGGCAGTTGGCAAATATCAGGGGCCTTAAACAGCCCAAGAACCCTACCTCTGCTGAACTCAGAGAGCTTTTACAAGCTGATGAAGATCAGAAAGCTCTCAAGAAAGCCTCCCAGTTAGGCCCCTTAGGGACTGGAACAGGAGGCCCCCCTTCTGAAGATGCTACTGAGGTACCCCTTTCCAATAGTCACCCCTTAGATGAGAATCATACTACAGAGGATGAAAGTGATAGGGATACAGATGTTAGTGGGGATGAAGGGAGAACTAGCCCAGTGCCAAGTGTTATACGTGGCCCAGCTAACCTAAGGCTACTGGAGACTGACAATGGGATCATCCCATTAGATCGCCCTAGTGGACTTAACCAGGGGCTTGGGAGGCAGAGGAATCACTCAGGTGACTCTAATGCTTCTCATGCCTCTAAAGGCTCTCAAGGTCGCTCCAGAAGGGGGATGACCAGCCCTCAGAGGAGGGAGCATGAGGCCAGAATGAAGGAAGCTCAGCTGAGAATCAGGAGACACGAGCTAGAAGTAGCTCTGATGGAAGAGAAACTGAGTAAGGCTAGGCTGCCTAGAGAGAGGGGGTCTATACCCACTGGTGGCAGCATTGTCCCTAAGGACAAAGATAGGGTCTTTGACAACAGGAACCTGTCCAAGGTTGTGCCCCCCTACAAAAGTGGGGATGATATCCACAAGTGGATGACTGCTCTTGAGAGAGCCTGCAAAGTGCAGCAGGTTCCTGAAGTCCAGTGGGCAGCAATCTTATGGCTCTCCTTTGAAGGAAGAGGCAGAGATAGACTCCTCACTGTTAGGGAGGAGGATGTCAGAAACTACAGAGCCCTGAAGAGTGTCCTAGTTGATGGGTTAGGCTTAACCACTGAACAGTACAGGTTAATGTTCAGAGACACCCAGAAGACACAGACTCAGGACTGGTCTGAATACATTGAATGTGCCACTAAGGCTTTGGACGGTTGGTTGCTGGGAAGTAAGGTATCTGATTATACAGGATTGTACAATTTGATGATGAGAGAACAGATTTTAAATAACTGTCAGAACCAGCAACTGCATCAACACTTGGTTGACTCAGATCTGACCTCTCCCCAAGAATTGGGAGAGAGAAGGCAGACAAATGGGTCAGAACCAGGGTTAAGCAAAAGAACCAGAACCAGGGCCAAGGGGGTGATCAGAAGAAAACAGACCAAAAGGGTGGAGATCAGAAATCTAAAGACCAGAAGTCTTCAACAGGGCCCTAAACTAGTACTAACGAGGGTGGGTCCCAGCCTAAAGGGAAGAAGAAAGAAGGTCCAAAGAAACCCTGGTGCAAATCTTGCAAGAATACAACTCACTGGACTAGTGATTGTAAGAAGGGTGGAGCCCCCAACACTGTTGCCCCTAAGGCACCTGCTCCCAGTACTATTGTTAGCAGTGTTGGTCCCCAGACAAAGGGTGTAGTGGGAATCACTATGGGAACTGAAGGAGATTCTGACTTAGACAGAACCCTTACACAGGCAGTCTTGATCTGTGATGGGGACATGGATTTGTCTCTGACTGTGAGCCCCAGTAACCTGGGCAAGTACAGACAGACTCCCTTAATAAATGAAAAAGTGGCTCAAGCCTACAGGGACACATGTGCTAGTGTCACTATGGTGACACCAGGCTTTGTGGACCCTGGACAGTACATACCAGGTGAGAACTACCTGGTGACCAATGCCAGCAATGCCACTACTTCACATAGTGTGGCAGTTGTTAACTTCTCATGGGGAGGGGTAACTGGCCTCAAAAGGGTTGTGGTTAGTGCAGACCTCCCAGTAGAATGTTTGTTGGGCAATGACCTAGAGAGTTCTCTATGGTCAGAAGTGGAGAAGTGGAGTACAGGACACATGCAGAGATGTTAGGTATATCACCACATGTCCTTGCTGTGACCAGGTCACTGGCCAAAAAGTGCCTTACTGAACCACAGGTCTTGGATCCTGGAACAATGGACCAAGCACCTACCAAGAAGAAGAACAGGAGGGTTAAGGCTCTGCCTTCCCCCCTGCCTCCAAGTGATGATCAGCCTTCCCAGGAAGATGATCTAGAGAACCCTGAAGGAACTGTCCCTGAAGAGCTTGAACCTGATCAGGTTTAGTTTCTGGGGACAGGGGGACCTTCCAGGGCTGACTTGGGGCAGGCCCAGTTAACCTGTCCATCTCTTGAACCCCTCAGACAGCTGGCTGCTGCTGAGGCTGCTGGGAATGCTCAAGGTACCCATAAAGTGTATTGGGATGATGGGCTCCTTTATTCAGAGGCTAGAGACCCAAAACCTGGTGCCACCAGGAGGTTGGTTATACCTCTGCAATTTAGGGGCTTCCTTCTTACCTTGGCCCATGATATTCCTCTAGCAGGACACTTAGGCCAGAACAAGACTTGGGACAGACTTGTCCCTCACTTTCACTGGCCTCACATGAATGAAGATACCAAGGAGTTTTGTAGCTCCTGTGTGACCTGCCAAGCCAGTGGCAAATCAGGTGGCACAACAAAGGCCCCCCTAATACCACTACCTGTGGTGGGGGTCCCCTTTGAAAGAGTGGGAATAGATATAGTGGGTCCCATGGATCCTCCCACTGCATCTGGGCACAGATTTATACTGGTGGTAGTGGATCATGCCACCAGGTATCCAGAGGCAATTCTCCTTAGGACCACTACAGCTCCTGTGTGGCCAGGGCCCTGCTGGGAGTATTCTCCAGAGTGGGGTTTCCTAAGGAGGTGGTTTCTGACAGAGGTACCAACTTCATGTCAGGATACTTGACAGCTATGTGGAAGGAATGTGGTGTCAACTACAAGTTCACCACTCCTTATCACCCACAATGCAATGGGCTTGTTGAGAGATTCAACAAGACCCTAAAGGGTATGATCAAAGGATTACCTGAAAAGCTCAGGCGAAGATGGGACATCCTTCTACCCTGCCTTCTGTTTGCTTACAGAGAGGTCCCACAAAACGGAGTTGGCTACAGCCCCTTTGAATTGTTGTTTGGGCACCCTGTGAGAGGCCCACTGTGTTTAGTGAAGGAAGGATGGGAGTTACCTCTCAAAAAGCCTAAACAAGACATAGTGGACTATGTACTTAGTCTCCGCTCCAAGATGGCTGAGTATATGGAGAAGGCATCCAAAAACCTTGAGGCAAGCCAGGCCTTACAGCAAGCTTGGCATGACCAAAAGGCTGTCTTGGTTGAGTATCAGCCAGGACAGAAGGTATGGGTGTTGGAGCCAGTGGCCCCAGCAGCACTCCAAGACAAATGGTCTGGACCCCATACAATCCTGGAAAAGAAGGGAGAGGTTACCTACTTGGTGGACCTAGGAACTCCCAGGAGTCCCCACAGGGTACTCCATGTTAACAGGTTAAAAGCATATGTTGACAGGGCAGACATGGGCTTGCTCATGGCTACAGATGAGGCACAGGAGGAAGAGAGTGACCCTCTCCCAGACTTGTTTTCTCAGAACCCTGAAGATGGCTCAGTTGAAGGAGTGACCCTTGGAGGCAACCTCACTGATCATCAGCAGATTGAATGTAGACAGGTTCTACAATCATTTCAGCATATGTTTTCATTGATACCTAGTCAAACTGACTGGTGTACCCATGTGGTGGACACTGGTGACAGTCTGGCTGTGAAGAACAAACTTTACAGACAACCTGACCATGTCAGGGACTGTATAAAGGCTGAGGTACACAAAATGCTGGAACTGGGTGTCATTGATCCCTCAGAGAGCCCCTGGGCTAGCCCAGTGGTTCTGGTCCCCAAACCTCACACCAAAGATGGCAAGAGAGAGATGAGGTTCTGTGTGGATTACAGAGGACTCAATGCTGTCACTAGGACAGATGCACATCCTATTCCAAGGGCAGATGAGCTCATAGATAAACTGGCTTCTGCTAAGTTTTTGAGCACATTTGATTTGACAGCTGGCTATTGGCAAATCAGGTTAGCTGAGGAGTCCAAGGCCAAAACAGCATTCTCAACCCCAGGTGGGCACTACCAATTTTTGGTGATGCCCTTTGGTCTGAAGAATGCACCTGCCACCTTCCAAAGGTTGGTGAAACAAGTCCTTACTGGGTTGGATGACTTTTGTGCAGCATATCTTGATGACATTGCTGTCTTTAGCTCCACCTGGGAGTATCACCTGATCCACCTGAAGAAGGTACTTGAGGCTCTGCAAAAGGCAGGCCTCACTATCAAGGCTACTAAGTGCCAGATAGGGCAGAGTAAGGTTGTGTATTTGGGCCACCTTGTAGGTGGAGGCCAAGTTCAACCACTGGAGAGTAAGATACAATCCATCAAGGACTGGTCCCCTCCAACCACCCAGACTCAAGTTCGAGCTTTCTTGGGCTTGACTGGGTACTACAGGAAGTTTGTTAAGAACTATGGGACCATTGTGACTCCTCTTAATGATCTGACATCAAAGAAGATGCCCAAAAAGGTTCAGTGGACAGTAAGCTGTCAAAAGGCATTTGATGACCTGAAGAAGGCCATGTGCTCTGCACCTATCCTGAAAAGTCCTGACTACTCCAAAGAGTTTATTGTCCAAACAGATGCTTCTGAGTTGGGTGTGGGTGCTGTGCTGTCACAACTTAATGTAGATGGTCAAGACCAACCCATTGCTTTTATTAGCAGAAGGTTGACCCCCAGAGAGAAGAATTGGTCAGCTATTGAGAGGGAGGCCTTTGCTGTGGTGTGGGCCCTGAAGAAGCTGAGGCCATACTTCTTTGGCACTCACTTCAAGATTCAGACCGACCATAAGCCCCTCTTGTGGCTAAATCAGATGAAGGGTGAAAACCCCAAACTGCTTAGGTGGTCCATTTCCCTACAGGGGATGGACTTTACAGTGGAGCACCGGCCAGGTACAGACCATGGGAATGCAGATGGTCTCTCCAGGTACTTCCACTTAGGACATGAAGACGAGACTGGTCAAGGCTAGTTTAATGTCCCTGCGTTTGGGGGGGGTTGTGTAGGAGAGTAGGGTCTGCTATCCTATGGTCACCCCACATTTTTGCTTTTTTCTTCACTGGTTTTTGACATATTGAGGCTGTGGGCCTGCTAATCAGACTCCCAGCCTGCTGTTCTCTCTAACTAAATTGACACTGTGCACCCTAGGTGCATAACCAATTGGAATTGGATCACCCTGTGAGCCCCTGTACCAGTGTACACTAGGTACCCAGGGCATTGGTGTATCTAAGGCCTACCAGGGGCTGAAGCATGTATTATGCCACCCCTGGCCTGGCCTAACAAATTTGACACAACTGGCTGATCACTCAGCTGGGGTAAGTTGGTGTAACCAACTCTTACTTAGGTGTAGTATACCTATACCTAACCTTAAATGGGACACATGTTAACCTATAAGTCACTCCTATGGCTGGCCTTAACAATCCTGAAGGCAGAGTGCTTGGTTCCATGTGAGATGGTGCTCTGGCATGAGCTGAGCCTGTCTGCAGTGGTCAGAACTACTTCCTTCTACCGTTTCCAGATATTGCCATACCATATACTCTTAAGTGCATTATGAACCTCGCGGTTAAATGCTATCTTTGGTTTGGCTTTATCAAAACATGTCGAGTAAGGTGTCATACGAATTGGAATACTAACCCCTCGCCAATTCTGGCGACGGGGCTAGCATTCCACCCTTCTAGAGGGACACGACATGTACAGTACCTGAAACCCGGGTAAAATCTGACATAGCCTCAGCTCCACAAAATGGATGCTGCCACCACAGACACAAGTCTGCCCTCCTGCTGCTGGGAGTCCTTCCAGCTTGGGAGACGTGGACAAAGGGTTTCCTGCCAGGGGAGGTGCGAGTAACACCACTGACAGGATTTTGTGTATTGGTCAGGTAGGGCTTGAAGGGAATCAGACATGCCTGATGCTCACAAGGAGCCTCGGTGCATATGCCAGTTCAAACCGGTCCTGGGGCACACCAGCCCGGACCTGGGGCGAGCTGGACAAAGGATTGGGAGTGTAACCACCCCCCTTCCTGGTCCCACCCTTAGGGAGGGAACTAGCAGGTAGTCCGGCGCCTAGAATCCGCTTAAAGGTAGGAGCTGTGTCCTAAGACTTCAGACATCCTGGAATCAACTTAACTACAAGAAGAAGACGGGAACTTCGACACTCTGCTGCACAGAGGACAGAAGGAAATCTCCCCTATGGTCAGGGAGTGACCATCTTGCTAACGCAAGCACCAACCAGCTATTCGATGTCTGCTTTGCTGCCGCCTCCCGCCGGAGCCCGAGCCCAGAGCCTGACAAGACCTAGACCTCCAGACCTCTCACCACCCGATCCACAGTCCCTGAAAAGAAGGAACCCGTGGAGGCACCGAGACACGTGGAGCCAGCCATCTTGAAAGACCGACGACAAGCTGCAAGCGCAACAACAGAGGCTCCCTCCAAGTTGTGCTTTGGGTCCTGAGAAGCCCAACACCCGAGCAGCATCTGCACCAAAGGTGAGCCCTCCAGCATCTCCACGATCTGCGTGGGGCCCCTCTGCACTTTGCATCTTGACACGCCTGCCCAGTCCCTGGCCCGTTGGCTAGTGGCCATTTTGGCAACAAACCTTGAAATCAACGATGTTGGTCTGGTTGCTCCAGACTGGCCCCAGCTGCTCTCCAAAGGAGCAGCCACTCTGACCTTGCTGGTCAGAGCAATCAGCTTTCTTTACTTTCCACGACTCCTGCCTTTGCCAAGGCTTGTTTGCTTCTTTCGAGTCGCCAACACCGCCGACAGCGAGAGCCTGCGTGGGACAGCTCGTGACTTGACTCCTGGACGTCGTCGACCTTCAGGGACCACGTGGCTGCGGAGACAAGCTACCCCTCATCACCTGTTTGCACCCAACATCGCCTGGTACCTACCTGGTGCCACGCCGGTCACTGGCTAGTGACTGTGAACACTGTCCCCTCTGCTTTCAGGTCTTCTACAACTCCGATCCACCCTTGGATCCACCGCATCTCTTCTGGATCGGTCGCCTGCAGCATCTTTGTCATCAGGCTCCATTGAATCGATAGACGAAACCCGACGCACTTCGAGACCTATGCAACCGCTTCCTGTGGGTGAGGTAACGCTGGCACTCCGGTGCCCAAGTGTAGAGAAACATCTCTCGTGTGTGTGTTTTAAGTCTTAAGTTCGTAGTCCATCCAGAAGACCCTTTCTGCAGTAACTTTTAAACTTTTACGCACCCATTGAAAACCTATGGGAGCACGCGTGTAACTTTCCTCACTGCACACGCGACCCGTGGACCTCCTGGTCACTATCTGAAGTTAGCTCCTTGTAGGCCCAGCGATTCTAGAGGCCCTAGGCCTTTTCCCTTTCCTGTTCGTGGTACTTATACCACTATTTTAGTATATGGTTTGAGTGGCCACCAGGGCCCATCCATATAAAGTGCAACTTCTGTATATTGTAATACTTTCTTGTTTAACGATTTGTACTCCTGTGCTCATAAAGAGTCTAGGGGATACTTTGAGTAATAAATACATATATATTTTGAATTTATATCTGTGTGGTGTCCTTTCATTGGTATAAAAGGGGGTTACATATGGTAAAACAGCCTGCTTAACACGCTTTAACGAGTTTAGCCTCAAAGACTGCTTAGCCTACGCTACCACTAGGGCAGCTAGTCCGAAAAGGTTGACTTACAACCACACCATAAGGGTTGCTTGGCATGGTACAAGGTGGTCACTTTAACTAGTGAACATCATATACCAGGCCAACTTCTGACACTTTCGGACTCTGCCACCTTTCTCTAGCTCTCTCTCTGCCTCTTCTCCTCTATCTTTCTCCCTATGAAATCAGTGGCATGCCAGCCTCATAGTCTGCAGAATTTGAAAAAAAATAAGTGCTTTGGCACAAAGACTTTGCTCAGAAACCGGTGATCTCTGCCACTAATCTTGGTGTGCCAAATCCAATGATTGCATAATCTTGGTTCCACCTCATGCCTCTTTCATCCACCACCCTCCCTACTCCTTTATCCCACTATTGCAGCTTCCCGCTTCCTCCCTTTGTTATGGTTTTTCCATCTTTCTCTTCCTCCTTCTTCCACTGTGTCAGTTTTTCTCTCGTTTGCTCGCGGTCAAAGTCTGATGAGGAAAAATGAGCGCCAGTGCGCTCACCTGCTATCACTGGCTACACTTAAGCACTGTTCTCTGGTGACACCAGAATATAGCATGGCAACACTGGGGAGGCTTTATCTAACACCAAACAGAGAGGAAGCAATGCAGGCCTTTGTTGCTTCATTATGGCATAAGCAATTCCTTCTCAGCTTTGGAGGGGCTGGATAGGAAGAGGGTCTGATGGAGTAGAGGAGCATCTAGCCAGTACCTCAGCCTTTCTGCATTGTATTATGGGTAAATTAAAATACAAACGACCAATGGTGTCAGCCACCACCGCCCTACCCAACCCGCTGCATACAGGGGTCTTGGACAA
Source organism: Triturus cristatus (assembly GCF_964204655.1). Taxonomy (NCBI): domain Eukaryota; kingdom Metazoa; phylum Chordata; class Amphibia; order Caudata; family Salamandridae; genus Triturus; species Triturus cristatus. Next base: position 25,196,384 of record NC_140593.1, on the reverse strand, counting down.
TCATTTTAGAATCTGTTAGAGTCCTTGAGAACCTCGGGATGAGTCAGAGCCAGACATCAAACCTTTAGCGATTTGCCCACCTCTAGAACCAAAAGCCCAGATTTGCTTTGATTTGTTATTGGGTGTGTTCATTTTGTGGTGCAGACCCGACACAAAATCATTTTTAGCATTTACTTGGTTTGGCTTTGCTTGGTTTAGTAAATGCAAACTAATGCAACGCAATGCATAGCACAGCCCTGTTTTACTTGTGTCTGGTGGGCATTCCATGTGTGAAGCATAGCAGCTCCCATTCACCCACACATGTAATTTGAAACATGGGTTTCCACCAAAATCATGTGCCTACTCATCAATGGTGTAACAAGGAGAAATATCGTTATTTATCCTCATTACTTCCTCTTTCCATGTGTGCTGCAATCCTGCCCATACAGCAGGACTCTTGCAGCAAGGGAGCCTGCCTTGGAGCAAGGGAGCCTGCCTTGGAGCAAGGGAGCCTGCCTTGGTGCAAGGGAGCCTGCATTGGTGCAAGGGAGCCTGCCTTGGTGCAAGGGAGCCTGCATTGGTGCAAGGGAGCCTGCATTGGTGCAAGGGAGCCTGCATTGGAGCAAGGGAGTCTGCATTGGAGCAAGGGAGTCTGCATTGGTGCAAGGGAGCCTGCATTGGTGCAAGGGAGCCTGCATTGGTGCAGGGAGCCTGCATTTGGTGCAAGGGAGCCTGCATTGGTGCAAGGGAGCCTGCATTGGTGCAAGGGAGCTTGCCTTGGAGCAAGGGAGCCTGCCTTGGTGCAAGGGAGCCTGCATTGGAACAAGGGAGCCTGCATTGGTGCAAGGGAGCCTGCATTGGCACAAGAGGGCCTGCCTTGGAGCAAGGGAGCCTGCATTGGTGCAAGGGAGCCTGCATTGGCACAATAGGGCCTGCCTTGGAGCAAGGGAGCCTGCATTGGTGCAAGGGAGCCTGCCTTGGTGCAAGGGAGCCTGCATTGGCACAAGGGGGCCTGCCTTGGAGCAAGGGAGCCTGCCTTGGTGCAAGTTAGCCTGCATTGGTGCAAGGGAGCCTGCATTGGTGCAGGGGGAGCCTGCATTGGAGCAGGGGAGCCTGCCTTGGAGCAAGGGAGCCTGCCTTGGTGCAAGGGAGCCTGCATTGGTGCAAGGGAGCCTGCATTGGAGCAAGGGAACCTGCCCTGGTGCCAGGGAGCCTGCATTTGGTGCAAGGGAGCCTGCATTGGTGCAAGGGAGCCTGCATTGGTGCAAGGGAGTCTGCCTTGGAACAAGGGAGCCTGCCTTGGTGCAAGGGAGCCTGCCTTGGAGCAAGGGAGCCTGCCTTGGTGCAAGGGAGCCTGCATTGGTGCAAGGGAGCCTGCATTGGTGCAGGGGAGCCTGCATTTGGTGCAAGGGAGCCTGCATTGGTTCAAGGGGGCCTGCATTGGAGCAAGGGAGCCTGCATTGGTACAAGGGGGCCTGCATTGGTGCAGGGGGAGCCTGCCTTGGAGCAAGGGAGCCTGCCTTGGTGCAAGGGAGCCTGCATTGGCACAAGGGGGTCTGCCTTGGTGCAAGGGAGCCTGCCTTGGAGCAAGGGGGCCTGCCTTGGAGCAAGGGAGCCTGCATTGGTGCAAGGGAGCCTGCATTGGAGCAAGGGAGCCTGCCCTGGTGCCAGGGAGCCTGCATTTGGTGCAAGGGAGCCTGCATTGGTGCAAGGGATCCTGCATTGGTGCAAGGGAGCCTGCCTTGGAGCAAGGGAGCCTGCCTTGGTGCAAGGGAGCCTGCCTTGGAGCAAGGGAGCCTGCCTTGGTGCAAGGGAGCCTACATTGGTGCAAGGGAGCCTGCATTGGTGCAAGGGAGCCTGCATTGGTGCAGGGGAGCCTGCATTTGGTGCAAGGGAGCCTGCATTGGTGCAAGGGGGCCTGCATTGGAGCAAGGGAGCCTGCATTGGTACAAGGGGGCCTGCATTGGTGCAGGGGGAGCCTGCCTTGGAGCAAGGGAGCCTGCCTTGGTGCAAGGGAGCCTGCATTGGTACAAGGGAGCCTGCATTGGTGCAAGGGAGCCTGCATTGGAGCAAGGGAGCCTGCATTGGTACAAGGAGGCCTGCATTGGTGCAGGGGGAGCCTGCCTTGGAGCAAGGGGGCCTGCATTGGTGCAAGGGAGCCTGCATTGGTACAAGGGAGCCTGCATTGGTGCAGGGGAGCCTGCATTGGAGCAAGGGGGCCTGCGTTGGTGCAAGGGATCCTGAATTGGTGCTAGGCAGCACACAGAGCACCAGCGCGTGGAAAGCGTACAAATGCTCCATTGCTTTATAATTATTGAGCATTTCTGCTCTCTACCTTTCACACAGCATGGAGCAGCATGTTGCATGGCTGCATTGTCTTGAATTTAAAAATAGTAAATGCGCCCCCATCTTACAATGATCTGTGGGGCAGCACGTAAACCTGAGCATTGTGGTGGAATGGGGGTGCTGGCTGATCTGAAGGACAGTGGGTTTAAAACGGCAGAGTAGTTATGGGTGAACTATCACGCCTAGGTACAGGGTGATAGTCTAAGCATTGTGAATGCATTATTTTTAACATATTACCCCCATAAATCATCACTGTTTTCTTCACCTTCAGTAACATATCATCAATACATATACCTCAGCACTCTAATCAATTTGATATTGATTTATACAAAAATGTTTTTAAATATCGGTCAATTTGAAACACCAGCAGACAAAAAAGTTTTTTACTTGCTGTTTGCAATTTAATATACCTATGGAACATACAGATTTATGCCATATATTTGGAAGCAATAACATTGTATTAAGACGATGAAAAGCTTTATACAATGATCCTTCTGTAAGACGTTGGACCGGCAGCCGACACGTGTTTCGTTTCAAAGAAACTTTTTCAAGGCTGCAATTAATGCCATAAAAAGAAATCAAATATTTACATGAAGAAAATTGTAATTTTAAAAAACAACAAGGGAAACAGGACACTTTTGCAGATTTTAACATCCCTACAAATATGGATGCAGACAGTGGTCTAACATCTAGGTTTATACCAACTCTGCCCGCCAACAACTTAATTGATTCTTTTTACAGAGTAGTCAGTCATGACTTGCACTGTTTAGAGGACAAACTGACTAATACACCATCAAAGCAGACATACAATCTGACTAAAGCAGTATTTCAAGCTCTAAAAGGTCTGGCTGACAACCAAGAAATTTTCATCAAGGAAGCGGACAAAGGGGGGAACATATACAGATATGTTGGTGCACACACTCAATAATAAAGCATAGTAGCAACTTTTTAGGATTCAACATAAAAATTCTGGAGCTCCTTCTTATTTGTTTGTATCTTCCTTTATTCCTTTATTCTTAGATCTTCCAATCCCAACGCGTTTCGTCGCTTAGGTAGTCAACCGTAGACATAGATAACATATTTAGTACAGCAGTTAATGTTAGTTAGTATATTGTAAGTTACATGTATCTGCAGAAATATTATATGCCATTTATGTATATACGGAATTGTGTTACAACCCGTATAATATTCCCATTTTAAAATGACGCCTACTGAGAACGCCAATGTAAGTAAGGCATCGTTGATTTCTATTGTCTGTATTTAACGCCGACCTGAACAGTACCATACCGCCGCTGCATCATTGACGGAATATGGTTGAGAACTGACAGGTATGTTCCAAATGAGAGTCGCAAGACAATATTTAAACTCCTAACTGTAATCTTATGGGATAGTATCTTACTGCTATTGTTACTTATCTATAGAACCCGGCACTCGAGGGACATGAACTACTTCGTTACCACTATCGTTACCACTACTGAGACATTGAGATACATTGCGGCCAAAAATACGTTGACCTAACGATACTAATCGAGGTAAGAGCGTGATATACACTTAGTTGGTAAATTTAAGATGACTGATGCCTGGAGTGGCATGAGCTAACTAAGTCTCTAAAAGTGTAGATATTAGACTTCTACATACAATGCATGTTTTACATCTGCAGAGCGATTATACACGACGTACTGATAAAACTGGCTTAGGCGGGTACGAACAATATATTCACCGCAAAGTTGGAGACTCCCTATGCCGAATCGGAAATACATCCTGCTAGGATAATATAAGGTATGATAATTAATGCTTGTTTCCGCCAAAAGAAGAAAAAATGATCACAGCGTGTTGGGATATTTTGCCTCATGCGTTCCGCAACTTACCCTGATGTTATCTTTGGTCAATTTCAGAGTTGAAATCGACGATTGAAACTTTAAGGTATTTAACAGCCATTATCATTAGGTGACTCACATCGGTACACTATGGTGGCATGTTGGTATGTATAGGTGTTCTGGAGTTATAATCACTATACTTTGGAGATGATAAAATAAACATTGAGAATACTCTATTTTTTGGATACTTTGTCTCCGTGTAATTTGGACATATCATAAGTGTAGGATCACTGAAGTGACTTAACTGGTGTAGTCACACATTTAAGTGGTGTTTCCTTATATGTTTTTGATTTATTTTGTCTTACGGAAGTAACTATATATGTGTAAGATAAGAAGTCCTTAGGCATAAGGCTCTACAGGGGCTCATCTCTAATTATTAATTATGAATGTGAATTTGTTTTGTTATATGTGTAATATATATATTACAATGGAAGTTATCTATTGCTTTCAGCCCTGAGGAAGTCGCACTGTTGAATACCTAAGCGACGAAACGCGTTGGGATTGGAAGATCTAAGAATAAAGGAATAAAGGAAGATACAAACAAACGAGAAGGAGCTCCAGAATTTTTATGTTGAATCCTAAAAAGTTGCTACTATGCTTTATTATTGAGTGTGTACACCAACATATCTGTATATTGCCTTTTCTGTGGGGAAGTGGGTGTCTCCCATTGTTTGTTGCACCACAACGCAAGACTTTAGTTGTTTTCAAGATTGTGTAATAGTGCAGTTTGCGGCTTAATATACTATACACCCCCCTCTTTTAAAAGGGGGGAACATAGTCATCATGCAAAATGATGACTACGTACAAGAAATTGATAGACAATTGAGAGAGGCCTGGCATATACCAGACTTACAAATAACCCCTTGACAGACATCACTAAAAACATTGAATCTAGGTTGACATATTGGAAACAACAGGGTATGATCTCGGACACAGAATATAAATATGTCTTTGTTTCAACACCTTGAGCACCTTGTATTTATGCACTCCTCAAAATCCACAAGCCGGGGCCCTTTCCTCCTGGAAGACCAATTGTCTCCGGTATTGGGTCCCCTACAGAACGCTTGTCTGAATATATCGACATCTATCTACAACCTATAGTTCAGAACATGCCGTAATATATTAAGGATACAGAGACTTACTCAACAATTGGAAGACATGGAATGGACGGAAGAAGTATCCTTTGCCACCTTTGATGTCTGTTCCTTATATACTAGCATCCCCCAAGATCTGGGATTACAGGCACTCAAAGACACACTATACCAAAGAGACTATGTTTGAACACATGGAGATACTACTTGATTTTACAAAGATAGTTTTAGAGAACAATGTGTTCCTACATCAAGACACGTGCTTTAAATAATCAACGGGCGTTGCTATGGGATCAAAATTCTCCCCATCGTACGCCAATCTGTACATGGGTAGATTTGAGGCTAAACATCTATGACTTAGGGGTCCTCCCGAACTAACAGGATTCATAGTCTATTGGACACGCTATATAGATGACATTTGTGTCATCTGGGCACGTAGCACAAGTCAGTTTGAGGCCCTGACTGGTTATATAAACAGCAATACTTACAACCTAAAATTTACGTCTAAACATAGTAAATCGGAAATTGAATTTTTGGATGTCACAATCTATGCCAAGGATAATAAAATCATGTCCCGTTTATATAGGAAACCAACGGCATGCAATGCTATTTGCACGCCTCTGGTGCCCACCCTTCAATACAGGTCAACTCAATTCCCTTTGGTGAAATGACCAGACTTAGGAGGAATTGTAGTGCGGAAAACATATTCAATCAGGAATTGACAAATCTTGAGACACGTTTTCTCAACAGAGGATATTCTTCATAGGTACTAAAAGAATGCAGAAAGAGAATCTTACAGAAGACCGGACATTCTATATTGAAAATGTCAAATGTCATACAAAAAAAGAAAAGTAGAGACAAGATTAGTCTTGTCACTAATTACAATGTGCACGGTCACCAGATTTATAGAATCATGAAAAAACATTGCCACCTTCTAAATCTAGATAACGCAATGAAGAAGTTTGTTACACCTAATCCTAGTATTGTCTATAGAAGAGGTAAAACACTAAGGGATTTCTTGTGTTCAAGTTATTTACCCCCTAAACATACTGACAATACTTGGTTATCCAATAAACCAGATGTTTTTTACAATTGTGCACATTGTAATATGTGCCAATTTGCTTGTAACAAACTAAAGGAATTCAAATACAATACAAATACAATATATCAGATTTGTCAATTTGTCAATTGTGATACGAGATATGTCATCTATTGCATATGCTGCATGTGTGTCTTAATATATATAGGCAGCACAATACGACCGCTGAAGGAGATAATCCAAGAGCATATGAGGGCCATCAGAAACAACGATTCTAGTTACCCTCTAGCTGTAAATTTTAACTCCGACCATCCAAATAGAACCCTAACAGGTCTGAGTTTCCATGGCATCGCTGAAATTCAAACTGATGCCAGAGGAGGAGTCAGGACTCTCAGGCTAAGAAAAGCTGAAGCACAATGGATTATCCGCCTTCGCGCGGTAGAAAGAGGCATTAACATTGATAAAGAATGATATGTTTTCCTGAAGGATTAGACAGGTTTTTTGAGAATCTATTACTTTCTGAGCAAACGTATAACAAATTAGCAAAACATCTGTTTCCTAAGCTGAGAATTCATGGAAATGCTTATTATATAGATGCTCATACTGTCCAATATATGTTGAGACTTTACTGTTCTTTTAATTTTCTCTTTTAAGAATATGAATATATCAAATTATATGTTAACAACTGCACCATATGATCAGCACTTCCATTAATTAAGTATGTACGTATTTTGGTGCACATGGGTATGTCATGTAGTACTTAATGCAGATACAACTGTGATGAATGGCTGTTAGATATCTAAGAATTGAAGAATATGTGTTAGAATTGCTACATATGGTCATCTAAATACCCTTGATCAGAATGTTTTATAAGGTTTGGAGGAAAAACCTTTTCTATCTAATTTTCTTCATATACTAACATTTGAACTAGAATCTAAAAGGCACCATATAAACATCGACCCAATAATGGTTACTTAAGCCATCACAAACAATACTCACCTATTAATGACTATTTGAATTCTTCATTTTTCTTTACTAATTTTACTAATGGATATGGTCAACCTAATAAGCTCTTGTGCAAACTTTTATTAACTTGCTTTTAATCCGATTGAAGTAAGCATTAGATATAGGTGCTTAGCTCGATATACAAAACTCGAATAAACACCATCTGGTAATGGCCGCCGTCGGCTTAATAGAATACAATGAATTTGGTTGCATTAGTCCATCTTCCATTTTAATGAAATGAATGGAAGTGGCAACCTACTCGACACTACATCATACGTAATGGAAGGGAAGGCGCTTAAAAGGAGTCTCAATGAGTTGAAGAAATGTTTGTTCACCTACTCGGAACGGCCTCGGTGCACGGCGTAATACATAAAGACAGGTTGGGTGTTTACGTAACAGGGGCTCTAGAACGCTGTTACTTGGAACTGCAAACAGCCCCTTTTCTTAAACCAAAAACATTTTGGGGGTCTCTGTTTACTAACTGAATACTATATATTTATGGTTAACATTTTATGAGTCACTGGCTGTAATAGCACACTCATTTGCATTTCCCCGGACCATTATAGAAATATTAAGGACGCTATTACTACATAAAATTTTAATTAAACAATAGGTTGGGGTTGACTATATTATTCTGATTGTGAATATGGGATAACTAGCAGTATTTATGTTGCTGCACCCAATTTGAAACTTAAATAGAAGTCATGTCTAACGGGGGTGTGTTCTTTTAGTACAAAAATAAGTCTCTGTATGCAAATAACATACTTCATATTAGGGGTGGGCGGAACTTGCGAAATTCACTTTCGCAAATTATCGCGAAAATGTAAAAAATTTCCGCAAACACGCGGAAATATCGCGAAGATGCAGAAGTTTTTTTCCCACCCGTTCGCAATATTTTCTGCGTGGTCGCGGCTCGCCAACTTACCCATGCGGTTGCTCGCGGGCGCGGCCATCTTGTTTTCACTTGTCTCGCGGTGCATGATCGCGAGAAGAAAGACGTGATCGCGTGACGCATGACGTTACTGCGGGAGCGAACTGTCACGAGACAGCGCAAATGGCTACCAACAATCCAATATCTTGTGGAGAACGTGACCGGATCGGGAAAACTTGTCGGCGAACGCGGGGATTCAGGTAAGGCGAACGCGCGCACGCGAGAATGTATTATTTTACAGCACCAGCAAGAAACAAATTATCGCTAAGCTGCGGAATTCGGAAATTTTTACATTTTCGCGCTTTCCGCGGAACGCGAAAATGCCAAATTATCGCAATTTCCGCGAACGGAACGGAATTTTGGCCCAGGCCTACTTCATATCCCTGTTTAATGTATATACTATCGTTTCTCTTATATTATTAGGGACATTCTTTGCTCACTTATTTGTAAGTTATCCTTTGTATAAATTGTTGATATAATGTATAAATTGTTGATATAATGGATTATAATTAGAGTGTATATATAGGTGACTTGCTTTCCCATTTACCTACAATGAATGTTACGATTTGGTCTATGATAAACTGACATATATGTCTTTCGGCTTTTGGCAGATATGAATATGAATATGTAATAATATTTTGGTGAAAATAGAACCACTTTACTATTTTCTAAATGATAGTTTGGAGTACACAAACTATAGGAATCCTTAAGTTGTATCCAAATAAATCTTTTACTCTATGGCCAATTATGGCTATTTTAAGTAGATCTCAAGGGATTAGGCAGACATCAACCACACTATTACATAGTGCATCTTTTAATCTTTGGAATTGTGAAGATTTCTTATATCAGACCTATGAGGAAAACTACTTGTCTTTTCCTTTCTTTTACAGATGCTTATTACCATGATTCATTTGAAATTATGGGGCACTACTTTCGTTCCGGATAAAAATAATATTTCGAATAGGTATATACTAATTTTGTCTATATTCTTTATGAAGTTAGGATCAGTCACAAGAGACTAATTATCCACTCTTGGACTCTGATTTCTTTACCAGATTTATTTGCCTTTTGCTCTCATTATTATTTGCTAGGGACTGAATATCACCGCTGGAAGACCAGAAAAATGATTTATGGAATACTTTGAGAACTTATTTATTATCCACTGAAGGTATCATATATGGATTTGTTTATAATAGTTCTCATCACCTGTTATGCTTATTCGCAAATCATTGGACCTATTAATCACTTACATCCTGGTGTACGAGCACTGCACGAAATATGTGATTTCACCACTGGTTACTTTGGGTCTATTCCAATAACCACTTATATCTTGGCAGACGAGCGCTGCATAAATTATGTGATTTTACCGTTGGTTGTTTTTCGTCTATTCTTACTAGCCTTTATAATAATCAACTTTTTTGCACTTTACTAAAACTCTTTGGCTGTGAAATATAGCTGCTTTTTATGTATAAATATATTCCTTATTTCTCGTTATTTCTGAGAAAAACTCATATTCCTGTTTCCCTTGTTGTTTTTTCAAATTACAATTTTCTTGTTGTAAATATTTGTTTTCTTTTTATGGCATTAATTGCAGCCTTGAAAAAGTTTCTTTGAAATGAAACACGTGTCGGCTGCCGGTACAACGTCTGACAGAAGGATCATTGTATAAAGCTTTTCATCATCTTAGTACAATGTTATTGCTTTCAAATATATGGCATAAATCTGTATGTTCCATATGTATATTATATTGAACAGCAAGTAAAAAACTTTTTTGTTTGCTGGTGTTTCAAATTGACCCATATTTAAAAACATTTTTGTATGAATCAAAATCAAATTGATTAGAGTGCCGAGGTTTATGTATATGTTTTGACATTACCACTGGGTCCATTTGGACCACAGTGGGCTCACACCTTAGGTAGTGGGGTGTGGATCTCTTACCTTGAGGGACACCAAGACTGTGATATAATGGATAATGCACATAGAAAATGATTTGCTACCAATAAGACCACCACTACCATTTGTAAATATTGTAACATATCATCAATAGTGCTGTTCATCTGGTGACAAGCCTCCTTCTTAGATATTAATCCATACATCTTTGTGTACATTCGTGGGAATGCATGCTCTGTTGAAGTCCTTGTATGCAGCATTGCCTGGCCGAAACATTTGAGTTCCTGTGTCTCCAGTGTACTCCTTTCAGCTTTCCTGATGCCCAATGCTGGTTATTTGGGAAAGCTGTCCAGAGCCGGTTGAGTTGCTGTGTTTTAGAACAACTTCTTCACTGATTAATAGGAAGCCAAGTGTACTAGCACAACCTTCACTTCTTGCATAATAAACTAACATCATATCATGGAACATGGGTTGCACAGCATCTTTAAATTCATATCTGGAAAAGACAGTCCTAAATCTGGACCCCACAGTTGTCTATGAAGCCACCAATGCTGCAGTTGTATTTGATGAGAACCTGTGGGGTTTCGGTATTTTGGTGTTGGCATGGCCTCGTTGTCTGTCGGTCTGTCTGTCTGTATGGATGTGCTCACTTTCTAGAGTTGGAATTGTCTCCCTATAGCACTTCAGTCTTTCCTCTCCAGCCTTGTCAGGATTCAGCTGGGGCAGATTTCTATTGGCATATGGTTATGATCTACTCTGCCTGCTCTGCTACCCGTGTGAGGTGCATTCCTTTGCCTCAATTAAAACACACCAAATCAAACAGCAAAGCTGTGTGTTCACTCCACACAAACATGTATACAGGAGAGAAAGTGAAGGTTCCATGAAACACATTAGCAAACAGAGAAAAAAGAAGCATTTGAAAAGCCAATAGGTCTCTGCTGTGAAACCTATTGGTTTTGGCAATCTTTTTCCACCCTAGAAGTCTGCTGGAATATGAACGATCCAGAGCAGTCATATTTGAATGAGGTTTCATAAATTTCACAAAAACATTTAAAGATGGCTGCCACAATAACATAAAGGGGCTGATTATAAGTTTGGTGGTCGGACGACTGCCAAACTCATGTCGCAGTAGAGGAGGTCAAGTCACCGCTGCACCGGCTGTCTGACAGCCGTATTACAACTTTAGCATTTCAATCAATCAATCAAGGTGTTTTTGAAGCACGACTACTCACCCACAAGGGTCTCAAGGTGCTGGGGGGGTTTTGCAGGTTCCAGTCTATAAAGGAGGGGGTCTGCCAGGTTTTGAGGTTTCTTGCGAACATGGGAGCAATGTTGTCTGTCTGAGGTGGAGCAGAAGGTCGTTCCAGGCTCTGACCGCAAGGAAGGAGAAGGAGCGGCCTCCCGATCTGGTCTTTCTGATGCAGGGGACTGCGGCATAGGAGAGCTGGGCTGATCGTAGGGTCCGTTGGGGTGCATGGAATTTGAGTCGGCTCTTCAGGTATGCTGGTCCGGTGTCGTGGATGGCCTTGTGAGCGTGGGTGAGCATCTTGAAGGTGATTCTAACTTCAATGGGGAGCCAGTGGAGTGTACACAGGTGCTGGGAGATGAGGCAGTGTCTTGGCAGGTTGAAGACCAGTCTTCTGGCGGCGTTTTGGATGTTCTGTAGTTTGCGGGTGAGTTTTTAGTTTATTCTGGCATAGAGTGCGTTGCCGTAGTCGATTCTGCTGATGACCAGGGTGTGAGTGACGGTCTTTCTGTCATTGAGGGGGATCCATTTGAATGTCTTACGTAGGAGGCGGAGGGTGTGGAAGCAGGAGAACGAGACAGAGTTGATCTGGCAGTCGATTTAGTACTCTGAGTCCAGGATGATTCCCAGGTTGCGTACGTGGTCCATGGGGGTGGGCAGGCTTCTGAGGGCGTGGGGCCACCAGGTGTCGTTCCAAGCATTGTGGTTTGGGCCCATGATGAGAACGTCTGCTTTGTTGGTGTTTAGTTGTAGGCAGCTGTTTTTCATCCATTTGGCGACGGATTCCATGCCTTCCTGAAAGTTGTGTCTGGCATTGATGTGTTCGTTGGATAGGAAGAGGAAGAGTTGGGTGTCGTCTGCGTATGAAACAATATTGAGTCCATAGGTTCTGACGAGGGGGGTGAGCGGAGCCATGTAGATGTTGAAGAGCATAGGGCTGAGGGTGGATCCTGAGGGACTCCGCAGGTTTTTGGTGTGGGGTCCGAGAGGAAAGGGGGGAGTCTGACCCTCTGCGTTCTGCCGGAGAGGAAGGAGCAGATCCAGTCGAGGGCCTTGTCTTGGATCCCTGCATTGTGGAGTCTTCGTATTAGGGTGCGGTGAGAGACTGTGTCGAGCGCTGCTGAGAGTTTGAGGACATGAGGGCTGCTGTTACTTCTTTGTCCAGTAGTGTGTGGACATCGTCTGTTGGAGCGGGGAGGGCGGTTTCTGTAATGTGGTTTCTTCTGAAGCCGGATTGGGAGGAGTCGAGGATGTTGTGCTCTTCGATGAATGTGGTGAGTTGGCTGTTGATGACTTTCTTGATGACTTTCACTGGGAACGGGAGCAGGAAGATGGGTCTGTAGTTTTTGAGGTCGGTGGGGTCCGCCAAGGGTTTCTTCAGGAGGGGGATGATCTTCACGTGTTTCCAGTCATCGGGGAACGAGGTGGCTGCCAGGGAGCGGTTGATGGTGTGTCAGAGCACAGGTGTGATGGTGTTGGTGTCTCTGTTGAAAATGTGGTGGGGGCAGGGGTCCGTGGGGGCCCCGTAGTGGATTGACTTCATCGTCTTCAGTGTGTCTTCGGTTGTGAGGGCTGTCCAGTTGTAGATCACTGGCTTAAGGGTGTCGGGGTGGTTGGTGAGGGTTCAGTGTGTTGGTTGTCTTCATCGAAGCTGTCGTAGATGCTCTTGATTTTGTGGTGGAAAAAGGTGCTGAATTTGTTGCAGAGGTCTTGTGTGGGAGGGATGTTGGTGGACTCGCTGGTGGGTTGGGCAAACTCCTTGATGTTGAAGAGTTCTTTTCTGTTGTGTGCATGAGTGGAGATTCTATCTTCAATAGCTTTTTTCCTCATTTTTCTGATGAGTTTGTGGTGAACGTTGGTGGCGGCTCTGAAGTTGTTTTGGGCTTCTGTTGATTTGTTGTTCCTCCAAACCTTTTCAAGGCGGCGGCAAGTGCGTCTGGACTCACGAAGTTTGGTGGTAAACTATCTAGCTTTCTTGGTGTGGGTGTTGTTGTTTTTCTTGAGGGGACTATGGTGTTGGCGCTGTCGGAGATCCATCTGTGCAGAGTTCTGGCTGCGGTGTTGGTGTCATCGTTTTCCATGATGGTTGGAGTGGAGTTGCTGAGTGATGACGGTAGCTGGTCATTGTGATTCTGGTCCAGTTTCTTAGTGGGAGCAGGTGCTGGTGTCTGTGGATGGTGGGTGTTCTGAAGGTGAAGTGGACGCATCGATGGTCAGTCCATGGGAGTTTGATGGTGTGGCTTAAGGTGATGAAGTTTCCTGTTGTGAAGAGGGGGTCGAGGGTGTGTCCTGCTGACTGCGTGGGTTCGGTCACGATTTGGCAGAGTCCAATGTTGTGGAGTTTGTCCAGGAGGGATGTGATGCTGGGGTACAGTTGGTTGTCGAGGTGGAAGTTGAGGTCTCCCAGTAGGGTGTAGTTGGTGGACGCGATGGCATGCAGGGAGATGATGTCCGTGATGGAGTTGGTGAAAAGTCTGCAGGGTCCAGGGGGTCAGTAGATGAGGGTTCCTCAGAAGGTGGAGGTGGGGCTGTCCAGTATCTTGAAGTGAAGGTGTTCTGTCAGGTCTGTGGGCTCGCCGGGGAGTGTGCTCAGGCAGAGGGTGGACTTTCGGATGATGGTTATTCCTCCATCTGGACGGGTGGGGTGGTCCTTCTTGGAGACCTTGTATCCCTGGGGAATAGCGATGGCGATGTCCGGTCCGGAGGTGATATTGGTTAAGGTTTCGGTGAAGAATGCTAACTCCGGGGTTGTGCTGTCGAGGAGGTCTCAGATTATTGGTGGCGTGTTTGTGGAGGGATCAAATGTTGAGGAGGATGCATTGCAGGGTCTTCAGTTTGGTTGTGTTCTTGCGGGCGGGTTGCTCTGGGTCCTCAGTCTTGGTGGTGCTGCAGGTGTGCCGGCAGCAGTGACAGCTGAAGGGTCCGTGCGTGTTGGCCGGTGATGCTAGCTTGCAGTTGTTGTTGCGGCCTGGGTTGAGTGCGTGGAGTGCAGTTGGGTCATAGCATTGGTGGTGCAGAGATCCAGGGTTACTGGCGCTGGTCGCGGTTGGGTCGCGGACGGGCGCAGAAAGGCTTACCTTTGGCACACCTTCGGCGTGACAGCGGCACGTCCGCACAGTGGCCCCCATTAAGTAGGGGTGGACAGCTGGGAGGCGAGAGCGGGGAGAGGAGCTGGATTGGGCCAGTCGCGCTGGTTGTGCTGGGGGGGCACGTGGGCAGCAGCGGCAGGGAAAAAATGGGTGGAAAAAGGCTAAGGAAAAAGTCAAAAAGAGAGGGGAAAGAGCAAATAAGGCAGCAAAAGTGTAAGCAGAGTGCAGGAAAGACACAGAGGACACAGAGGACCGTGGAAGGGGGAGATTTAGATGAGGGTGAAAAAAGAGTGAAAAACGGATGAAAGACAGAGAAGGAGAGTGAAGGGGAGCTTGAAATGAGGGGAAAAACGAGTGAAAAAGGAGGAAAAACACAGAAGGAGAGTGAAAGGGGGAGATAGAGATGAGGGAAAAAATAAGGGAAAAAGGAGAGAAAAAGCGGAGCGAGAGAAAGGAGACAGAGGTCCACTGGACCACCAGTGATGAGGAGCATGTAAAACCTGCAGATGGAGGAGGGCCTCGAACACCAACACTCAAGAGGGCAGGGGCTCGGGGTAAGGCGTCACTTAATGGTGGAGCTGTGAGAGAGGGAGAGCAATTTCACTGACAATGAGTCAGTGGTCTTGCATTTGGACCACCACTGGATTGTCGCAATTGCCAGGGAACCGTGTTCCCTGGTGGTGACCCAGTGGTCTGAGCTTCACAATATGCTAGTGGTGCCATTGCCACACTGCCATACATATTACAATTTTCAGTACCGCCAGAGGAGTCATGAAGGTCCTTACTCCATGATACTGCTGGTAGTCATAAAACAAATGTGACCATAAAGGGTCCCCTTTTGCCCCATGCATGAGGGCGCATGCAGGGAGGCACATGTTGTGCCTTCGTGTGCATGCTCTCCCAGTTCCAGCACAGTATGGAATTGATTGGAAGCACTGTGGCGGTCCCATGGCACTGACTTTTCATGGTTCACATAGGATCATATACATATCTTCTCCCAAGAAGTGCAGAAGCAATCCTAAGCTATGCAAAAGTATAGCTCCCATTGGGGAGGGTTCTACAGATAAGGATAGCAACCCCACTCCTTATAGAGGGTATCAATCAAGTTTGAGGTCCAGATTGAGAGGGAGTAAGGACATAAGTGCAGCCGTTCCCACCCAGCCCAGCCTAAGTCTTTCTGCCCCTGAGGAAAAGGAGGATTTCTTGACAGAGGGCAATGTACATTTTTAGGGAAACAAGGAAGAATAGTGTCTTCTGTGTTTTGTGTAATTGGTCATCCTGTTTGCATTGGCAGAAATAGTGGTATATGGGCGAGACATCATGGTGATGGGGGACGAGAGAAGAATATGGTGATGCTCTGAGGTATCAAAGCAAATGGGGAACGGTCAAATGGGCACCAACTGGATGGAAAATGGAAATGCAAAGGAGCTGAAATGCTGCTCAATGCAGGAGTCCATGGAGGGAAGGGAGCCTGGAGGAGATGGAGGAGCACGGGGGAGGAGGAGAGAGGAATAAAAGGTATGACAGGGGCATTAAAGAAAAAGAAGAGGGGGATACAAGGCCCAAGCAGAGCAGTCGAGATGAAACCAGGAAGTGCCCTTGGAGGTCAAGGCATTTGGAGGAATAGGGCCTGCACTTAGTTTCCATTTTAGATTGCAGCTTTATTCTGACATCTTTTTCTTATAGTGACTTTTTACACTTTTTTTTACACATTTTTCCACTAACACAAGAATGTGAAGCACACGCATTTATTCTTGGTAGGCATTGTCGCACTTTAGTCTACACGTTTGATCCAGGGTTGGAGAAGACAATCAGAATACGATGCCCTTGTTTTCCCTTTCTGTGCTTGTTAGGAGACAACCTGTTTATGCTACTCTGCACCTCTGTGACAGTGCTATAAGGACAGTGTTTTATTATATAAAAGGCATTCATGATATATTTGGTGAGAGGGGCACTTCATGCAGGAATTATCATGGAACCCCTGTGAACTGTGAGTGAGATGCAGCCCAGCTGACTCCTACCTTTATCCTGCAATAGAAGATAGCCTGCACATTTAGTCTGACTTCCTGGCACATAAGACCAAGGTATGGAGGTTAACTAATCCCCATTGATCTGGCAGTATAGCATTAGTAGCAAATAGCATTGAGGTAACATTAGCAACAATTAACAAGGTTGAACTGTTTGTAATCATCACCGTTCTAATTATGCTCATTTTAGTAACATAGCAAACACAAGCTAAGGAACGATGATGGATTCAACCCAGATCTGTGACAGGGGGTGAGTGTCTGAAAAGGTTCAGCGCTCTTTGTATTTGCTTTGTTCGCCTTAAGTTGGCAGGGTATGCCCAGACGTTGCTCCCTTGGTCACTTTGCCACTGGATTCATGCTAGCCTGGCTGATGAGGGGTGTTACTCCAAAACCATTCCCAGGATGCTTGTTTCCGGTCCAGGGAAGAGCTGGCTTGATAGTTCGGGCTGGACTGTTCCTATGGGGAACAGGGTGAAGACTGATTTGCATATGGCTAAATCTGAACTTGGGTGGCGAAGTAAGCTAAAGAATGATGATGCATTCAACCCAGACCTGTGACTGTGGGTGAGTGTCTGAAATGTTGCAGCGCTCCTTTAATCATCTTGTGTTTGCTTTATTTGTCCTAAGTTGGTAGGGTAAACTCAGTTGTGTGTCCCTTGCTGACATTTGCACTGAATTCAAGCTAGCCTGGCTGAGGAGGGGTGTTAGCCTGCAACCGGTGCCAGGATGCTTGTTTCCAGTCCAGGGAAGTGAGCAAAAGAGCAATGATGGATTCAACCCAGATATGTTACTGGGGGTGAGTGTCTGAAAAGGTTCAGCACTCAGTCCATCATCTCCTTGTATTCGCTTTGTTCGCCCTATGTTGGCAGGGTATGCCCAGACGTGGGTCTCTTGCTCACTTTGCCGCTGGATTCAAGGTAGCCTGGCTGATGAGGGGTGTTACTTCAAAACCAATCCTAGGATCCTTGTTTCTGGTCCAGGGAAGACCTGGCTTGACAGTTCAGGCTGGACTCTTCCCATGAGTCACAAGGTCAAGACTGATTTGCATATAGCTGGGTCTAAACTGAAGTGGTGAAGTCAGATAAAAAACCAAGATGGTCGCAACCCAGATCTGTGACTGGGGGTGAGTATGAGAAAAGCTTCAGCGCTCCATCCATCGTCAACTTGTGTTTGCTTTGTTCACTCTAAGTTGGCAGGGTATGCCCAGACCTGGGTCTCTTGCTCACTGTGCCAATGGATTCAAACTAGCCTGGCTGATAAGGGGCGTTACCCTGAAACCGGTCCAGGAAACTTGTTTACGGTCCAGGGAAGACCTGGCTTGGCAGTTCGGGCTGGACTGTTCCTATGGGGAACAGAGTCAATTCTGATTTGCATATGGCTGTATCTGAACTGGGGTTGTGAACTGAGCTAAAGAATGATTATGGATTCAACCCAGATCTGTGACTGGGGGTGAGTGTCTGAAAAGTTTCAGTGCTCCGTTTATCATCTCCTTGCGTTTGCTTTGATTTCCATCGTTGGCAGGGTATGCCCAGATGTGGGTCCCTGTTTGCTTTGCCACTGGATTCAAGCTAGCCTGGCTGAGGAGGGGTGTTACACTGAAACCGGTAACAGGATGATGGTTTCCGGCCGAAGGAAGACCTGGCTTGGCAGTTCAGGCTGAACTATTCCTATGGGGAATAGGGTCAAGACTGATTTACATATGGCTGAATCTGAACTAGGGTAGCAAAGTGAGCTAAATAATGATGATGGATTCAACCCAGATCTGTGACTGTGGGTGAGTGTCTGAAAAGTTGCAGCGCTCCTTCCATCATCTTGTGTTTGCTTTGTTCATCCTAAGTTGGCAGGGTAAGCCCGGTCGTGGGTCCCTTGCTCTCTGTTCACTGGATTCAAGCTAGCATGGCAGATGAGGGGTGTTTCCCTGAAACCAGTCCCAAGATGCTTGGTTCCAGTCCAGGGCAGACCTGGCTTGGCAGGTTGGGCTAGACTGTTCCCATAAGGAAGAGGGTCAAGACTGATTTGCATATAGCTGGGTCTGAATTGGGGTGGCGAAGTGAGCTAAAGAGTGATGATGGATTCAACCCAGATATGTGACTGGGGTGAGTGTCTGAAAATTTCAGCACTCCGTCCATCATCTCCTTATGTTTGCTTTGTTAGCCCTAAGTTGGCAGGGTATGCCCAGACGTGGGTCACTTGCTCACTTTGCCACTAGATTCAAGCTAGCCTGGCTGATGAGGAGTGTTACCCCTAAACCAGTCCCAGGATGCTTGTTTCCGTTCCAGGAAAAATCTGGCTTGGCAGTTTTGGCTGGACTGTTCCCATGAGGCACATGGTCAAGACTAGTTTGCATATAGCTGGGTCCAAACTAGGGTGGCGAAGTGAGCTAAAGAATGATGATGGATTCAACCCAGATCTGTGACTGGGGGTGAGTGTCTGAAAAGTTTCCGCGCTCCGTCCATCATCTTCTTGTGTTTGGTTGTTTGCCCTAAGTTGGCAGGGTATTCACAGACGTGGGTCCCTTGCTAACTGTGCCACTGGATTCAAGCTAGCCTGGCTGATGAGGGGTGTTACCCTTAAACTGGTCCCAGGATGATTGTTTCCAGTCCAGGGAAGACCTGGCTTGGCAGTTTGGGCTAGACTGTTCCCATAAGGAAGAGAGTCAAGACTGATATGAATAAAGCTGGGTCTGAATTGGGGTGGCGAAGTGAGCTAAAGAGCGATGATGGATTCAACCCAGATCTGTGACTGGGGTGAGTGTCTGAAAAGTTTCAGCGCTCCGTCCATCATCTTCTTGTGTTTGGTTGTTTGCCCTAAGTTGGCAGGGTATGCCCAGACGTGGGTCCCTTGCTCACTGTGCCACTGGATTCAAGCTAGCCTGGCTGATAAGGGGTGTTACCCTTAAACTGGTCCCAGGATGATTGTTTCCAGTCCAGGGAAGACCTGGCTTGGCAGTTTGGGCTAGACTAATCCCATAAGGAAGAGGTTCAAGACTGATTTGCATATGGCTGGTTCTGAACTGGGGTTGCAAAGTGAGCTAAAGAGCGATGATGGATTCAACCCAGATGTGTGACTGGGGTGAGTGTCTGAAACGTTTCAGCCATCTGTCCATCATCTCCTTGTGCTTTCTTTGTTTGCCCTAAGTTGGCAGGGTATGCCCTGATTTGGGTCCCAGCTCACTTTGACACTGGATTCAAGCTAGCCTGATGAGGGGTGTTACCCCAAAACCGGTCCCAGGGTGCTTGTTTGTGGTCCAGGTAAGACCTGCCTTAGTAGTTTGGGCTAGACTGTTCCCATATAGAAGAGGGTCAAGACTGATTTGCATATAGCTGGGCCTGAACTGGGGTAACAAAGTGAACTGAGGAACGATGATAGATTCAACACAGATCAGTGACTGGGGTTGAGTGTCTGAAAAGTTTCAGCGCGTTTCCATCATCTCCTTGTGCTTTCTTTGTTCACCCAAAGTTGGCAGGGTATGCCCAGACATGGGTCTTATTGCCACTGGATTCAATCTAGCCTGGCTGATGAGGAGTGTTACCCTGAAACAGGTCCCATGAGGCTTTTTTTCAGGTCTAGGGAAGACCTGGCTTGGCAGTTCAGGCTGGACTGTTCCCATAAGGCACAGGGTCAAGATTGATTTTCATATAATTGGGTCTGATCTGGGGTGGTGAATTGATTTAAAGAATGTGTAGTGTGCTGTCCCCGTGCGCCCCTCGTGCATGGACACTCTTTAGATAAATGTCTTGCGCTGCTAGTTGGCACGCGAGCTGATCCAATGTTGACATTTTAACTATGTGGTGCGAAGTCTGCGACGAGCTTGCACGCTTGCTGTGCGATGTTTGTGGGATCTTGACTTTGATTTACATTAAAAGTACCTTCAACTTAGGATGCTTCCTGTTTTGACTGCATTTTTTGTGGAAACGAAACGAGCAAGGAGAAGAAAGATCCCACACAGCACCCACGCCATGGTCAAGGACATTTCTTTATCACAGAAAAATTAATGGATGACAACAAGCAGATTCATAAACACTCCTGAAGCTGGTGTGTTGTCTATATCAAGTGTAAGGCTTACACCTTCATCTGGCCTGAGCCACAACTACCCTGCGGGACCCTTGTGTCCGTGCATGTCGTAGATGTGAGGTAGCTCAGTGAGTGGATTACTTAAAGTTCAAGGCAGCCCTGTCATCAGCTCAATGTTTCACTTACGTGAAGAGATTTTCCCGGAACTCCTGTTTATGAGCTCCGCCTGCCAGTTGACAGATCCTATGCCAGTGAAAGACAACATTGCACATTACACGTCATTAGGAAATGCTTTCCATGAGAGGAACACCTTCCTCACTCAACATCTTCCTGGCAACCAACGCCTCCTGTCATCACTTAACCCGTTTGGGACGTCTCCCAGCAGCGACAGCAGAGCACATTTGTAGTCGCACTGAATTTTGTCTTGCCGTCTCTCCTGAGGTGCTCTTTGCTTACAGCCTCTCTGCCTTTACACTCTTCTTTGCCCTGTGCACCATCTAAACAATTTTCTACTCTTTCAGGTAAAGTTTTTCTTTTGTATAATTCCCAAGTTCGCACTCTACACTGTGCTCATCTCCTCACGGTGACACGCACACCCTGTTCCACTAAAGGATTTGGTACAATGTGTGCGCATAGCTACATGGTGATATGTACACCTTTCTTGGCAAATCACGTCAACTGCGTGTGCATTCAACTATCGGAGACCCACACACTTGTGAAAAAATACTTCAATTTAACACAGTGACTCTCACATCTTTGTTAACCTATGTAATGATCTTGTGTGTGCACTTATTTACTCAGTGACACGCACACCTCATCTTTCTCCTGCTAATTACCTTTATGTATACTTCCGTGGTATAAATAGTATTCTACCTAGAATTTTCGTATTACATTTTTATGCTGATAGTTTCTCTCACACCAGGTGTTATTTATAGTATTTTTCTGTGTTGTTTTTTTTTCTGGCTACAAAAAGCTCCCTTCTAAAGTTTTAGCTGTCATCCTCCCTTGACCTTACCACCATGCAAGCAGTTCACCCACCACCACCGTTTCTAGACTCACCCTGTTAACCGCCCATTAAATGGCGTCATTGGCTTGATGCCTTTGAAACCTATTTAGGCGCTATAGGTGCACACAGGTTTAGACCTGAAAGTAAAAAGTTCTTACTATTACATTCCTTAGGATTTGAAGGGAGGGCTACTCTCAAACACTTACCTTACGGGTGAAGAAAAGGAGGAACTCGATGAATATCAGAGCACTATTAGAAAATTAGCCAACAGATATGATGTCCAGCCTAGTATTGTTGCATTAAGGCACAAATTCTTCAAACGTGTGCAGAAGAATGACGAGGATGTGGACACATACATCACTTCCTCATAGAAAAATGATTGCTGATTGTGAATTCGAAAACTTTAGTGAGCAGTTGGTACAAAACCAATTTATAAGTCAATGTTCTGACAGAACAATTAGACAGAAGCTCCTGTCACTAGAGAACCCCGCTCTTGAAGAGTCCATTCGTATTGCCAAAAGCATAGAAACTTCACATGTCTCAGTGAAGGAACTTTAAAACAAGACACTTGAGGTTGTTACCCATTACTAACAACAAAAAAGAGAGATATCTCTCAGAACAGTTTTTTTTAGAAGAACAGACATATGCTTTAGGTGTGGTAATCCTGTTCATTAACAAAATGGCAGACCATGTCAAGCAAATAATGTGGTTTGCAGGTCTTGTGGTGAAGTTGGCCATTTTGATAAAGTGTGTCAGGGACACAAAATAGAAAATGTCAGAAGAGGGCGTGTCAAAGACACTAGTGACAGTGACAATGAAGAGCCTTTGTCCGAAATGATAGACATGATTCTTGTAGTCACGGACAGTGAAATCAGGACCGAGGATCCCTCAGATTGTGTTGACTCCCATGAAAACATACTTGTTGGTGAAAAGAAGCTACGTCTCCTTGTGGATTCAGTTGCACGCATCACCATGATTTCTGAGTCACTTTTTACAGCCAATTGGGGCGAAAGACAGTTACTGCCCACTGATCATGCTCCTGTATCCCACGAAGGGTGTAAGATCGATCTCCTAGGATATTTTAATGACATCATGGAGTTTAAAGGTAGGCACATTCAAGGTAAATTCTATGTAGCCATATAAGGTTTGAATATCCTAGGGTAGTTCCACCAAGGGTTGTTCAACGTGATGTTGTGTCCTGGTGCAAAGGAACAGGTTTTAGCCATTCGTGATTCCACACAAGTAGAAGATCTATTGAACAAGTTTCCTAAAGTGTTCCCAGGTGACTCAGGTAAAATAAAAGGTTTCAAAAATAGAATAAAATTGAGAGATGGTGCCATACCAATAAAACACAAACTGTGAAGTGTACGGTTTAGCATCAGAGAAGATCTGGAGAAATAACTCTTAACATTGTGTAAAAGAGGTGTGATTGAACCTGTCGAATCCTTTAGTCATAGCGCGTAAAAAGAACAACGATCTCAGAATAGGCATTGCCTTGCGCAGTCTAAATAAAGAAATATGGGTAGACTCTCACCCTCTACCCAACATCTGGGTAGAGAGGTGTGGTGCAGCGGCCAGGGCAGCTGACTTCAGAGCACAGCGTTTACGGTTCGATCCCCGGCGGCAGCTCAGCTCAGCACCATGTGACTCTGAGCAATAGCTCACTTAATTTCCACGATGGCCCCCAGCACCTTGAGACCTGTAAGGGTGAGTAGTTCGTGCTTTACAACTATGGATTATAACATCTCTGAAATGCTGGACATGGTGGCTAAAGCAAGGATTTTTTCTAAACTCGACCTTGCTTCTGCTTATCACCAGGTAGAACTCGACAGAAACTCACACCATCTCACCTCGTTCAATTCACTATCAGGCATGTACCAATTCTCTTGAATGCCAATTGGTCTGGCTTCGGCAGCTCCAGTTTTTCAGCGCCTCATGGTCAATCTTCTTAAAGGGATTAAGAACGTCGCCATGTTTCAAGATGATGTCCGTATACACGCCACTGACCAGTCAACACATGATGAAACATTGTGTCAAGTTCTGTTCACATTTCAAGAACATGGGGTTATCCTCAAGCGAGACAAATGTGTATTCTCAAAAGACTCTGTAGAATACCTTGGTCACACAATCTCGAGTGCTAGTGTAGCACCCAAACCCAGTCTTGTTCAAGCCATCTTGGATGCTTCTCCTCCCAAAGACAAAACAGGAGTGAAGTCATTACTTGGGCTGACTGAGTTCTATTCTCGCTTCATTCCCGATTATGCAACCAAAGTACGCCCCCATCTCCAACTTGTTAAACATCAAACTGTTTTTGTGTGGGATAATGAATGTAGGCATGCTTTTGAGTGGCTCAAAACTAAACTCACAATGGTCAAAACGTTGAAACCTTTTGATCCTTCAATACATTGCATCTTAACTGTCGATGCCAGCTGTTACGGTCTTGGTGCTGTCCTGACCCAGCAACTAGGCACTCTAGAACACACAATAGGATTTGCATCTAGGGTTTTGAGAGACTCCAAATCACACTACTTAGTAATCGAAAAACAACTACTTGCATGTTGGTGGGCCATCGAAAAATTTAAATGTTACCTATGGGGCAGTAATGTTACCCTTCAAACGGACCACAAACCTCTAGTGGCCATCTCAGGCAACACCAGCTATCGCAACACTACACCACATATAGCCCGTCTTGCCTCTAAATTCCTCCAATTGAACTTTGACATTGTACACATCCCGGGGGGAAGAACATACGTGTAGATGCACTTTCAAGCTTGCCTCCCATTCCTAACATGTCAGAGTTTAGCAAGAAACCCAATGGCGATGAAGAGCTTGAAGACTGCATAGTTGCAGGCGTAGAACTACAACACGTTTGTTCTGTTAATGTAAATGATTGGTACTCTGCCATGGACAGTGATGAATTATTAAAATGTGTAAAAAAATACTTTACTGAAGGCTGGCCCAAAGAGAAGAGTTTAAATGTTGATGTACAACCTTATGTAAAAATCTGTGATGAATTATCTGCTGAAGATGGGGTTATTTTCAGGCTAGATAAAATTGTACCTGCTTCTGACCTCAGCAAAACTCTTTTGACCAAAGCTCACCATGGTCATCTGGGTGTTTCACTCACCAAACAAAGAGTTTGTGAAGACTTCTGGTGGCCCCAGATGGACAGAGACATTGACGCCTTGGTCCAAGAATGCCCCATTTGTGCTGGTAGTGACAAGACCTTACATATATCTAACCCGCCCCTTACTCCCATTCCCCTTCCTGACAATCCCTGGGAAAAACTGGGAATCAATGTTTTGGGACCCTTCCACACCTTACCCCATCAGACGCAGTTTGTCATAGTCTTAGTTGACTATTACTCAAAATGGAAAGAAGTCAAATTTGTAGCCAAAGTTGACTCCAAAGAAATTCTCGACTTCATGAAAGATATTTTCATGCGGGAAGGATTTCCTAAGACATTCATTTCTGACAACGGGGTACAGTTTATATCTGCTGATGTTGAAGAATTCTTCAAAGAATCTTCTATCATCTACCTCAAAAGCTCTCTCTATCATCCCCAAACCAACAGGCTTTTAGAGAGACTTAACAGAGTCATTAGGGACTGTATATGGTGGGCCATTGATCACAACAAAGTGATACCCATGGCTGTAAGAACCATGCTGTGGTTCTACAGAACCATGCCCCACTCATCCATGGGAGTGTCTCCCTTCGAACTGCTTAAAGGCAGAAAGGCCAGCACTGATTTAAGACCCGCATGGATGTCTAAGTGGTTCAAACGTAGCACCCCTGCCCACGAGCTTGATGCTTTAATTAGAAACAAAATTAGCAGTGTATAATCTAAACAAAATACATATTTTGACTCTAGGAAACATGTCTCCAACAGTAAGTTTGCAGTAGGTGACATAGTGAGAATAAAGAAACAAGGCTTTGTTAAGAAAGGTGACTCCAAGTTCAGCAAACCTGTTACCATTGATAAAATCTGTAGGAGTGCTGTACGTGTCAATAAGTGTAACTGGTGGAATATGAACAAGATTGTCAAAGTCAATGATATGTTTGGTGAGAGTTCGGTCCCATGTTTTGATACGGTCTCAATACATTCTTCTGTTCCAACTCACAGTGCTTTGAATGTTGTTAATAACCCTCTTGTTTCCCCCAGGAGGAGTTGCAGAGATGTCAGATTACCTGTCAGGTTTAGGTAGATTTCTTCCCATTCTCTCTCATTCACCTTCTCTCTATCTCTCTCTCTTCCTTTCTTTTCCCTCCTTTTTCCCTTCCGTTCTCCAAGGGAAAGAGATATGTGTAGTGTGCTGTCCACGTGCGCCCCTCGCACGTGGACACTCTTTAGATAACTGTCTTGTTCTGCCCGTTGCTGATCGAATGTTGACAGTTTGACAATGTGATAGGACAGCTGGTGCGAAGTCTGCAACACTCTCGCACGCTTGCTGTGCGATATCTGTGGGATATTGACTTTGATTTAAAATAAACGTACCTTCAACTTCAGATGCTTCCTGTTTTCACTACAGAATGATAATGGATTCAACCCAGATCTATGACTGGGTTTGAGTGTCTGAAAAGTTTCAGCGCTCCGTCCAATTACTCCTTCTGTTTGCTTTGTTCACCCTAAGTTGGCTGGCTATCAAACCGGTCCCAGAATGATTGTTCCTGGTACAGGGAAGACTGGGCTTTGTAGTTTGGGCTGGATTGTTTCCATATAGATGAGGACATAGACACTGTAGGGGTACAGGGCTCATGCACCTGTACCCTCACCACTGGTATAGAGCACCCAGCTAGAGGGGCAACTGATCTATGCCAGGGCAGTGGGTTGTAGGCATGGCACACAGGAATATGTGCTATGCTGACTCTTCACTTTGTTCTGCACCACAACACTCACTCTGCAACGGCAGTGTGTGAGTGTAAAGGTACAGGACCTCTAAGGGTGGCACAATAAGTGCTGCAGCCCTTAGTGGCCTTCCCTGGTCACAGTGCCCTGGGTACCTGTGGTACCATTTACCAGGGGCTGACCTGTGGCCCGAGAGTGCCAATTGGGTGTAAAAGGTGCAGTTTTGGGGAAAGAACACAGGCTCGGGGAACCTGATTGGCAGGGACTCAGGTCACATCAAGTCAAAGTGCATCAGTAGTCTGGCAATAAGGGTGGGGGTTACTGCAACAGAAACCCAGCTTCACACAACCAGTGACTGTCGGATCTAGCATGAACAGTGCAGGCCACTGGAATGAAATACCAGCAGCCACAGGGGAGATGGCAGCCCCACGTGTAGGTGGCAGCTCCCAGGTATAGGGTTGGAGTTGACCTCTTGGGCCGGCAGGCAAGAGTTCTGCAATGTCCGATTGGCCCGAACAGAGTGGTGGGGCCCGACGACATGTCAGTGGTCATCGTGCGGGCCCTGCATAGAGGTTGCTGCAAAGTGCTACTGAATGCCGAGGAGGAAGGCTCCCCCACCAGGGGCACAGAGCATGGCAAGGCAGCCTTGAAACTCTATGGTACAGCAGGGGAGGGAGAGCAGTGCCCCCAGACCAGGTCAAGGTGTGCTCCAGGGAATGAGGAAGAGGCTCATCAGTCTGAAAGGGACGAGACATCAGGTAACAGAAGCTGTGACGTATCCCCAGTGGTGGAGGAGCTCAGGGGAGATCGGCTCTCCTATGCAGTTGCGAGTCTTTACACAACTTAAATACATCAACTTAAGCAATGATCAACATTCCTCTTTACTACAGGGAACCTCAGCCATTGACAGCTGTCCACCTGTGTAAAGACCTTCCTAACTCAGCATCAGCTTTCCTTTCTCAAGATGCAAGGGATTGGTTGAAATGGTGTCACAGAGAGAATCGTGGACTGGAACATCCATTTATGGCCATATTTCAGACTTTGCTTTAGACATTCTAGGATTGGCTAAATAGATAGCAAGTTGGGGTTCAAGGTTACCTTAAGGCAGATGCAATAGGGCATTCTGCCAGGGTTTTTCAATATGATCTATGTAATTAATGGTCTAAGTGGATATTCTTGCATCACGTCTGATTGGAAACCTTCCTTGGTCCTTCAGTTGGAGACCGGATCCAGAAGCAGAAGCTGGCCATAGCTCCATGCATCAAGAGCATGAATCTCTCCTGTTCACAATGATTCTAAGATCTTTAGTACATCTCACGAGAGATGAACCATATAATAATAAACACATTTTGGTCCATTGAAGTGCGATATGGTCACCTGCTAGAGCACACTCAATCCATCACAATACATAAAATTGCATAATTCTATCTCTGTTTGATGGGTGCAGTTTGTGAGGCTGATGGTGACTGGTACTGGTGAGCGCCTAACGACAGGTGGTGTACAGAGGAGCAGTTCCGCAAAGTGCTCTAATATAAACACTTGCTCCTTTTTTTCAAAAGAGACCATGCACTATGCAGGTAGGACACTCAGGCTTTATTTGGCACAATCAAGAGACTTGTTTCAGCACTTGGTACCTTCATCAATCTTGCTCAGTTCTTAAAATCGCCATGTCGAATGCACTTTTTAAGCTCATCCCCTTCTATAAACATGGAAAAAATACTCATAGTTTGTAGTAATAAACCAAGTTTGTCATAATAAACTAAGTTCATCTTAAAATACCATTGGTTCCACTGCAAGTATTTAAAAGTTTTTTTTAAATATTACTCGAACTGCAATCAACACGGATAGATCCAAATAAAAAATATATTGCGCTGGTGTTTTTCAAACTGTCCTTATCTGTCCTCCTTAATCCCTGCTCGGCAGATGCCTACGCAGAGCGCTGCTCTGGTATACAAAGGCACCACAATCCAGAACGGGCATTTCTCAGGAGCCTTGCAGAGCGATGTCACTGGCAGTGCATTGCGGGGTCGTAAGTTATAGTTAGCTCTGGTAACTATAACTGCCAAATTTTACTGGTTTTGTACGAGTGAATTCTGACCCTAACTATTTGATTTTGTCAGTGAATTACTAAGATTGATTAAATTCTATTTGCTTACTATAACGTTCCTGTAACCTTTGTTTTTTTGGTAAATTTCTATTTTTTTTATCTAGTATTCAAGTTTGCAGAGTAGAGGAGAAAGGGGTCTGGGCCTCCGACCAGCTCTCAGGAATCTAGCTGTGTAGGACTTACAGGAGGTACCAGGAGGGCTTTTTGGCCCCCAAGGTCCCTCAGGAGTAAAGTGGACTTCAGGCCCCAACAAGTAGTTGACCCGAGCTGTATTTGCAGAGTGGTGGAAAAAGGTGAAATGGCCTCCAAAGATCTCTGAGCAATTCTGCTGTTTTGGACATACTGGAGATAACAGGAGGGGTATTTGGCCCCTAAGGATTTCCTTAGGGGCAACTACTCCTCCTGTTGCCTCCAGTGAGCCCACACAGCTGAATTGCTGAGACCTGGTAAGGAGCCACACAGCCTTTCTCCACCACTCTACAAACACACCTGTTGGACTACTAGCCGCGGGATGAAATCCTCTTGACTCTTGATAGTCCTTGGGGGCCAACTAGTCCTCCTGATACCTCAAGTAAGACCCACACAGCTGGATTGCAGAGAGGTTGTCAGAGGCCATGCCTCCTTCCTCCACTGCTCTGCAAAGGAGCCTCCTGGCACGCTCCTGGTTGGGAGAAGAATTCCACTTTAGTCCTGATCTCCCCACCAGCAATGCAGAGGGAGGCGCATTTGCAAAGTGGTGGAGAAAGGGGGCATGGCCTCTGACCAATCCCATTGTGTGAAACTTACTGGAGGTACCAGGAGACCTTGTTGGCCTCTACACACCCTCAGTAGCAAAGCAGACTTCAGCCCCCAATCAGCAGTGCGCCAGAAGGCTCATTTGCAGAGTAGTGGAGAAAGGAGGTGGGGTCTCCAGCGAGTTGCCAGCTTTTGTTTTTCCCATGTCTTTTTTTTTAGGAAGGAGGGCCATGTGGCTCCTCTTCTCTAGGCTCTTTTGTGCCCCAGGGACCCCATTCCCCAGTGCCTGCCCCTTCCACCTATTGCGGGAGCCAGCATTGCTTTGAGATCCAGGGCGCAGCTAATATGCAGCTCCCTGGACCCCAAAGCAATGTCTGTTTCCCTGCTTGCTTCACAGTGGGCAGGGAAACAGACACATGCTCTGCTTTCAGCAAGCAAGAGCATTTTGTATTCTCACTTTGTTAAAAGCAGAACTGAATTTGCTACAGCTCCTGCCAAGCTATATCAAACCGTAATGTCCTGAGGTTGGGCACCCCAGGTCATAGCTGGTGCCGGACTGGGGTGGTGGTGGTCCCCAGGGGCAGGAGTCTGAACAACCCCCTTCATTGTTGTGTTTTTGTGCCCCGGGTAGGTGAATGTCCCTCGGACTGTGGGGTTGGCTGTAGTGCCTGCACCACATTTTTTTAAAGAATGTATGTGCCCCGGGAAGGTGACAGTCCCGGGGCTTAAACCGTCCGAGGAGAGGGGCCCTGTGCACCACTCCTATATTTTCATAATGCCCCACGACTTGGCCCACCCAGGAGCTGATTTCTAACAAAGCACCAGTCCGTGCTTCATTTTTTCTTTTTTCTTTTGGCAGGAGTCGTGAATCTAGAGTGACTCCAGCCGAATATTTTTTTTTTAAATGCTTGTTTGGCCCTGGGAGGTCCCTGTGATATCCCCCCCCCCCCCCCAAGAGGCCTAGGGGAGCAGGGTGTTTCTACCCCTCCCCATTTTCTTTTTTTAATTGTTTTTTCTTGTGACTCTTTTGAGTCACAAGATGGCTGCCAACACTTCCTGGTTTAAACTGTTGGCAGTCAATCAGATGCCAGCACGAGATGCAGATGCAGATGCAGATGCACAGCGTCCCTATATCTACAATTGGGATTTTTTTTAAATTTCTTATGAAGTACTGAACAGATTTACACCAAATCACACAAAGACACTTCCTTGAACCAACATCTACTTTCCTTCCAAATTTGGAATCATTCTGTTCAGCAGTTTGGGCTGTAGCTGTGTCTAAAGGTCCCATGGGAATTACCATGGGAAAATACACTTTTAAGCACCCCTTTATATTGGGCCCCTCCTTGACAGATCACCTCAAAACTTTCAAAATAGCAGCACAATTGAGCTTTGTTTTAGTTTTGAAAAGTTTGTGAAATTTCATCAAATAACACCAAAGTTATTGGCAAACCAAAATACTCCTTTCTTGTGGAAACTAGGTCCTAACTATATCTACCTACATATATACGCAAAAGAAAGTTTGCCCTCAGGTGAAGGTGCACTCCCAAACAGATTCCAAAGATTTATTCTGGAATGCAGCAAAGCCAGCAACATACAGAGAATTCTTATTTTCAGAGGCCTAACTCGTTTCAGACTTCCCCAGTCCTTGCTCTCAGGCCAACTGCATGACAATTCAGGAGATTATTGCAGGCACCTGCTCACCAAGTTCTACCCTGAAGTGGGCCTCTTGAGTATCACAACAAGTGGATGTCGGTATAAGTAGTCCTGTGTGACTTTATATTTTGTAACATTAGGAACAACAGGTGTAGGAGATTTCCAGCAAACCTGGTAATGTTACTTTAAATGCGCCCACTGGAGGGTGATGAACTGTGTTTTAATTTCATGTTTGGTTTAAGCAAACCCACTTGGGATAAAATGAAATGTGCGGGACTACTTATACTGACACGCTCTTGTTGTCTCCGCATCCTTCAAATGACTTGCATACACAAATTATAGCTAATCTGCTTTCAGGCACCATGAGCCGTTACACTAATAGCACACACTGTGCCTGTGTGCGCCTTGGTGCACCTTCATATTGGTGCGCAGGGTGCAAACAGGAACAGTGCACTCTAAGACTGATATCTCACTGCTCCCAGGGCAGGTACCATCCACCTCTTGTCCTGGGTGCAGGGATTTGTGATATACTGGATAATAGGAGCAGCCTGTTGCCTTTTGCAGTGGAAGCGGCACCTGCCTGAACTTCTAAGGGGGGCAGAGATGCCCACCTTCAAAAGTACTTTTGGAATTAAAGGCCTCATTTAGATCTTGATGGACAGTTACAATGTGTACCCGATACCCCAACACGCCTAGCGCCCCATGAAGGATTTTATCCCAACTCACCATATGTCAATGCTATTTGTGACGGAGAATGCCATTTGCCACATGTAAATTCATTAGCTTTTCACCTTCTCATGCACAGACTAAGGGCCTGATTTTGAGTTTAGCGGGCAGGTGACTCGGTCACGATAAAAATAGATATTCACCCGCCTTGTTACACGTGACATAAGGAATATCAAGGATAAAGTACCTCCTGCTGTACACTATAAGGATATTTCAGGTCACCTAGGAGTTCCATAATCATGCAAAGAAACCGAGCTGACGGTCGAGTTCCTTTTGAAAGTTTTGGAACTCTGAGGTGACTTGCAATATCCTTATCGTATACACCAGGGGGTCATTTATCCCATATAATACTTGATCATAACATCACCTTTCCCACAAGCCACTTCAAATCTTGGTGCACAGCTATTTCTTATGAAAGATTGAGCATGTTGGCAATCATGAAGAATTAAAATAAAACCTCTAGTGCAAAACTAAACACATCAAAACCTGTTTGATGTTTTTTGCTTACAGATATTAAAAACACTTCAACGCAAGTCAGTTTTAAAAAAATAAATAAATGCTGCTGTAGCACAAAATGTGTGCATGCAGATAGATTCTACCTTAGGAAAAGCAACGTTCCCCTTTTCCTTGCTTTAAACAGCTGCTCCATGGCCTGACTTGCCTTTCAGCTCAGCTGTGGCAGCAGGCAGTGTTGCATCAGAACTCGACTGTAATATTGTAATATTAGTTCTGATGTCTTTTCTTTATAATCGACGACTGAGGGTGTCACAAGTTGCTGAATATAAAAAAATTAGAGACTGGCGTTTATACAGGGATTACACAGAGCCATGTATTGTAAATGAATGAGAGACTGGCGTTATACAAGGATTATAGAGTGCCATGTATTACAATGGTTTGTTTCTTTCATAATACTATTTCTTCTGGACGGAGTTCTTCCACCTGCTGTAATGTGCAGTCTCCACTAGAGGGCAGTATTGCACTGAGAGATCTGAAGCACACCGTGGCCAACTACTCTAGTTGAAATGATTGGAAAAAATGTAATATGCTCAGGTGCATTGTGAGTGCAGTGTTACGTATTTAGGGCCTCATTTACAAGCCCATTGCGCCACCGGTGGCGTAATGGACTTGCCCATATTCATATGGCCATGTGAGGTCAACCTACGTGACTATTCTTGTAAATATGGGCCCGATTCAAGCATTACTCTGTGTGAAAGGGGCGTTCCCTTGGCATTCCATGGGTGTTGCTGTGGGTGTCCCAAGCAACATCCATGGAACCTGACACATTCCTAGAGTTACAATTTTTCGTAAAGCTGGGAATGCATCTAAATCCTACACATTCCCAAGGGCAGTGTGGTAAGGCTGCAACGAGGAAAAATATTTTATTTTCTCTTTGTTTCTTTCCTCTTTCTATGCGTGCAGAAAGAGGAAAATGCCATCAATTATTGTTTTTGTAAAGGAAGATGTCCCTTCCTGCACAAAACATTCATCCTCGCAATGCGGACACCCTCGCACAATGACACAAGGATGCCTGCGCTGGCACATGGCAGCCAATTGTGCTCCAGTGCAGGGGAAAGCACACGGATGTGTCATATTGTTGTTAATATGATGCATCAATGTACTTTGTAAATGACATAGCTCAGTGCAGTAAAATTGGCTTGCGGTGCCTCGCTGCGTCATTCGCTTGTAAATGAGGCCGTTAGTGGCTCTTCAGAGAATTCTGTTCTGTGTCTGCTTTCCATGTGGCGCTTTGAAACACGATAGGTGATTTAGTGCCCTTTGGAAGAACATTCAGCACAAGAGGATGTGATCTTTACCGGAAGTGAATAACTTTACCATTCAACTGCACCCACTGAGGTTACAATCTGGAGTAAACCAATGATAATCCGAACTAGCGAACATTAAATCATTTGTGGGGCGTTCAGCGGGTGTTATTTTTAGCAGGTGTTATTTTTAGCGGGTGTTATTTTTAGCAGGGTTTATTTTAAGCCGGGGTTAATTTTCTCACAGTGTTTAGTACTTTATTCAAGATATATAATATTGCATTCCAGAACTTCTTGCTACTAGCCTTCCAATGTTCAAAGGCCACATGGATTCCTTAGTGCTTGTTGCAGGGCCACAAGTGCATGACAGAAGGAAAGGTGCCCCCTCAAACCGTTAGCCCCCAACTCCAATTACCTGTTACACGCTTGTCCCACGTCAAAACTTTTTCCTTCTGAGTCTTAATTACAAAAAGTGAAGACTTGACTGCCTGTTGGTGAACTCAGTGTAAAACCTGTAATCACTGTGGCCATTATGGGCTTCAGGTTGCACACTCCTTGCATTCTGCCCACTTGTATTACACCAGTAATGAATAATACTTTGTTATTCACTATTAATGTAATAAAAAATGGAAAACAATTAACTGAAACAGGACCTTTTTTGGCATCTGAGGTAAGTAAAAAAAATGCTTTTAAATATAACTTGTGTGCGTGCCATGCTTGTGGTTGACAGTATGTTCATGTGAGAGTGAACATGTATGTGTGTGGTCGTGTGTCAATGTGAAAGCAGATGTGTGTGAGCAAAGGTCAGTGACAGGCAAGGGTGGGCGCATTTGCGTTTTTTATTTTTGTGTAATTACGCGACATTTCAGCAAACTTACTTTGAATTACATGTAATACAAGAGTCATTTAGTGCTGCATTTTAGAATGGAATATTAGTGTGAATAGAATGAATCAGAGAGTGAAATTGATTCATTTTAACAGAGTGAGAATGAGTGACTGTGAGTGAGCGAAATAAGTAAAAATGTGTAAGGATAAGAGTGAGTATAAGTATAAGTTAGTGAGTGAGTGACTGTACAAGTGAATGTGAAAGTGAGTGATTGTGAATGAGTCAGAGTGAGTGAAAATGAATGAGAGAGAGTGAGGATGAGAGATTGAGAGTAAGAGTGAATGGAAATGAGTCTGCATGAATGAGAGAGTATGTGTGAGTCAGAAGAAGGATGAGTGAGAAAGTGTGAAAATGAGAAAGAGTCAGGGCAAGTGACTGAATGAGAATGAATGAGTGTGAGTGAGAATGGCTGATCAAGAGTGAGTGAGAACGCATGTGAGTGAGTGAGTGAGTGAGTGAGTGAGTGAGTGAATGCAAGGGAGTGTAAGTGACAATGCAGTGTTGAACCAGTGAGTCTGCCATTTGCCCTGACGTACCATTAGTAATTATTATCTTTCAGAGGCACTCATGGCAAAAATCTGACACAAGCATACTGAAAGTACCTCCTGGCATGACAGGCACCTTTGACAATAGTGGTACCGACATATTAAAGGTAGCACTTCTGCTGCTAGCAGACTTGAGGAAACACTTGCATAGATTGTTTGAGGGAAAATGCTGCTGCTTGCACAATGGAGCTATGCTTGGCATAAGAGAGGACACCCGTGGCCCCTGGGAGGGAGTCAGCCATGACAAGATGCTGGCCTTGAAATAATCGAGGACTATTCAGGGCAAAATGTCTGTTACTGGTATCTATTTGCCATTTTTTAGCACAGAAGACACCAAAGGCATTTGCTTGGGCACCAATGACAAAATGCTGATCCTGGCAAAGTGGAGGTAATATATGATGTATGGGGCACCCATAACACATTTTAAAAACAAGCATTTGCAATGCAATAGGTCTCGCATTTACATGTGTTTGAGCTTTTATATGTGTTTTTGTTTTTTGACCTGAACTCCTATGGTGTCCAGGACACATCATGCAGACTTTAAGATGTCAGACATGAACTCCTATTGAATCCATGAGACAGAATGTAGACTTTAAGATGTCAGACCTGAACTCCTATCATGTCTAAGTGACTGCATGCAGACTTTAGGATGTCAGACCTGAACTCCTATTGTGTCCAAGTGACAGCATGCAGACTTTAGGATGTCGGATCTGAACTCCTATTGTGTCCACGTGACAGCATGCAGCCTTTAAGATGTCAGACCTGAACTCCTATTGTGTCCAAGAGATAGCATGCAGACTTCAAGATATCAGACCTGAGCTCCTATTTTGTGTAAGAGACAGCATGCATACTGTAAGATGTCAAAAATGAACTCCTATTGTGTCCAGGAGATAGCATATAGAGTTTAAGATGTCAGACCTGAACTCCTATTGTGTCCAAGAGACAGCATGTGGACTTTTAAATGTCAGACCTGAATTCAATCAATCAATCAATCAAGCAATCAATCAATGAAGTGTTTTTTAAGCATGACTACTCACCCGTAAGGGTCTCAAGGTACTGGGGGAGGGGAGGTGCAGGTTCCGGTCCATCAAGGAGCGGGTCTGTCAAAGAGCAGGTCTTGAGATCTCTTACGAAGATGGGGAGCGATGTTGTCTGTCTGAGTTGGAGCGGAAGGGTGTTCCAGGCCTTGGCCGCGCGGAAGAAGAAGAAGCGGCCTCCCGATCTGGTTTTTTGGGTGTGTGGGACCATGACATAGGAGAGCTGGGCTGGTCGTAGGGTCCTTTGGGGTGCGTGGAATTTGAGTCGGCTATTCAGCTATGCTGGTCCGGTGTCGTGGAGGGCCTTGTGTGCGTGGGTGAGCATGTTCAAGGTGACTCTTGCCTTGATAGCGAGCCAGTGGAGCGTGTGCAGGTGCTGGGAGATGTGGTAGTGTTTTGACAGGTTGAGGACCAGTCTTGCGGCGGCATTCTGAACGTTCTGTAGCTTGTGGGTGAGGTTTTTGTTAATTCTGGTATAGAGTGCGTTGCCGTAGTCGAGTCACGTGGTGACCAGGGCATGCGTGACGGTCTTTCTGTGTTCAATGGGCATCCATTTGATGGTCTTTCATAGGAGGCAGAGGGTATGGAAGCAGGAGGACGAGACTGAGTTGATCTGGTGGGCCATTTTGAGCTCGGAGTCCAGGATGATTCCCAGGTTGTGTGCATAGTCCGTGGGGGTGGGTGGGTTTCTGAGGACGGGGGGCTCCAGGTGTTGTTCCAGGCATCGGGGTTTGGGCCCATGATGAATACTTCTGTCTTGTTGGCGTTAAGGTGTAGGCAGTGTTTTTTTTATCCATTTGGCGACGGCTTCCATGCCTTCTTGTCGTACTTTGCAATTTGGGACCACGTAGGAGGCAGGGCCCTACCCCTGTCTATCCCGGTATTAGTGAACCGCGAATGGTTAATGCGGTATGTACAAGTGCTTTGTGTAACGTTTTAGCTATGAATGCACTGTGTATACGTTATTATACATCACTACGTGGGTTCCATCTTAGAGCGGTGGCCATCTTATGGTTGCCCTCACATGAGCTACATATCATGAAGCAAATACGGGCCTTTTAGAGCACATGTGCTTTCCTTTGACTTTTCTGTGACCTGGGCAGCTTGGCTCCGCTGCCCCAGGTCAGTCCGGTCTCACGAGTTCCCCGTCCTCTGGCCACCCGTGATTAGCATCAGGGCTTGACACACCATAAAGCCTTTACATTAAACACGAGCCTCCAGCTAATCTCTTTCTCACCTGACTGCTCCTGCTTTATGGCTTGTTTTCCAAACAGGAGATACTCATGTTTATTGGGGCCTATCGATATCTGATGTGGGATCTGAGCCTTGCTGGGTAAATAATTGCGGGCTGGCTTAACTGGAATGTGGGATGGTCATCATGACTCTGCTTTTTCGTTTGTAATGTATACTTTATATGGCCATATCGTAAACCAAGGAATGTATGCCTGAAGCAGGATATTTTGTATTTAAGGAGAAGCCCGTTTCTGTGATTTTTAGCAGTCTCCTGAGAACATACACGCTGTTGTACTTCTAGGATGCCTGTAATTGGTCTGCAGCCAATAAACTGATCTTTGACTTCACCCAGAAGACTCTGTGTTTCTGTAGGTCTGAAACAGGAAGAACCCGAAGTCATAGGGTGTATTCCCCTGCACCGCTGGGCTTAAAATTCCATGTACTTCAGTTGGCGCCCAACTCGGCGCGATTTCAGCGGTACCGGTCCAAGCCAGAGGTTCGTGAGGAGCTTTGTGTGGAAATTCTGGAGGAAGGCCTCCACTTCATCGACCCCTGCATGTCGACGTGGTCCGAAAGTCTTTTCTGCGAGGTTCTCCGCGTCCCGACGGCTACGAAGGACTGCTGCCCTGATTAATCGCCCTGTTTTGGACCCTTGACGATTTTGGTAGAGCGAAACAATCGAGAGAGTCTTCTGGTGATGCCATTGATCATCGATATTCAGTTAAGTATAAGTGGAGCGTCTCCCAGTTTGAATTTGGTATCCTGCGGGATTATTTTGATTTGGAGTTTACAAACCCCAAAGCCAGAGGACTCGTGTATTCACGAGACTATCGTAATCGATAATCCTTTGAAGTTTGGAACTAGACTAGTGAGCGAAGATGCCTGGTGCTAGTGTATTTGGAAGATTGTTTTGTTTGGGTTGTGGAAGGGATTTCCAGTTAGAGGATTCATGTCCGGTTCCTCCAATTGGAACTCCAACTTATGAGCTTTATGTAAAACATGGCGTGGGCCCCATTGCATATAATGAAGTATGGATCCGATACACCAGAAAGGACGGTGTTTTAAAATGGCCCCAAAATGGTAGTTTCGATACAGATATCTTAGATAATTTGGGAGTTAAATTGTTTAAAAAGAAAGCCCGGCCGGCGATGTTTGATTCTTTCCGCCTATGGCGAAAGGAAGCCAAACAGAAGGAAATTAAGCTAGCGTAAAGAAATAAGAGAGAGAGAGGTATGTCAGTGATGCAAGCAGCTGTGCAATTTAAAGATAATGAGGAGGAACAAATGAAGGAACAGTTACATAGACAGCGCAAACTAGGGATTGATAAATGTTACCCTGTTTTGTCACCCCTTGTGCAAGATGAGACAAAAGAGAAAGAGAAAGATTCCCTAATGTCCCATTTGTTAAGTTCACCACCCCCATATGCGCAAAATGCCACAGCACCTCCACAGCTTGTAAATGTGCAGCCTCCAGTGAATATGCCGCAAGCCTTCCCACAGCCGCCAGCTCCTCTTCAGCTGGCTCCTATCCCTGCAGTGCAGCCCTCTCAAGGGCCGCCAGTCTTGTTACCTGTTACCCCCGCGCTTCCTGCGACTTTGCCTAGCACGCCAGCGGCTTCCCCTGGCGCTCCTTCTTACACTACCCAGGTACCTGTATCTGAATCTGTTTTTCTTCCCTCTGTCTATCCCCCCGTTTTCGCCTCAACTTCTCCTTCAGCACGACAACGACTAGCTAATGTAGTTACTAGTTTAATGTCGCCTCTCTTTGGGTCATCTAGTGCGACTCCTGCCTTACAGCGTAAGCAATTGCGCAGTCAGCTGCCTGGTCCCGACGAGAAAGAGGTGTTAGATCATCTGGCACGTAGGTGGATTGGTTTCTCTTCACTCTATGATGTGGAATCAGTTGTTAACGTTTTTCACCAATGGGATGCCCCAAAACAGAGGTATGTCTTTGACAAAATGTGTGAATTCCTCTGTGAGGAATTGGAGGATAATGGTGCAAACCCAAATCCACAGGAATTGTGTCGAGTGCGATTTGATTTTGAAACAGGTATAATTGTGGGTCCCAATGTAGATAAAGCAGTTGCGACTTTACTGTCCCTCAGAAATGGTGATTGCCAGCAATCATTGTTCGAACAGGAACTCAATGTGGGGAAAAAGGTAAAAGCGCGCCAATATCCGATGCGTGAGGTTCCCCCAGTTTGGAGACCTGCTGATCCAAATGCTAATCCACCTGTCTTAGCACATTTTCAACGTGTTTGGGTGCATGTCCCATGGAAGCGATCTGAGGTGTTAGCGCTCAAGCAGACATTGCCTGACCCCCGTAAGAACCCTACAGGATATTATAATGAGTTATCTCAAACTGCAGAATCGTGTGTCATGAATTTGGCTGACATAGATATGTTATTCGGGAATGTTGTTCCACAGCCTTTATGGGGATCCATCCGTAATACGGATCATGCTGCAGAGCTAGGGGGTACATGGGCTAATATCATTGCTGCAGACGCTAGACAAGTTGGTGGCGCGAAGCCTGACCCTTTGGTAGCAGAACTCCCTGGTAGAATTATTACCTACATGAAAACTATAATGCCTGCGATGCGCGTAAATTGGGATAAACTATCCGCATGTAAGCAGAAGAAAGATGAGACAGTGTCTGATTTCTTCACCAGGTTTGAAGAAACGTTTATCGACCACAGTGGTCAAGACATGAGCACTGAAGGTGGCCAACGGTTATTTGTTGATAAATTTGTGCAGAATCTACTTCCCGAGTTGTGTAAAAAATTAAAAGACTCAGAAAGTTCTTGGCCTGTTTCCTCTTCAGCACAAATACTGGCTACTGCACAGTATTATGAAAATAGAGACAAAGATGAGAAGGATAGAACAGATAAGAAAACGAAAGAACTTAAAACAAAGGTCCTTTTGCAGCAGGCCTATCCACCACGTGGAGGACAGAATAATTATAGGCAAACACGAGGTATCTATCAGCAGCCCCAACAATTTCAGAATAGTCAGCAAATGAATGGGTATTATCAACCACGAATCCCTGTAGGTCCCAACCAATGTTCATATTGCAAGGAGGAAGGTCATTTTAAATATAGTTGCCCTAAATTAATGCAGCGTAACAGTAATGCGTATGGTGCAAGAGGTAGAGGTGGTCAGCAAGCTCCTAGAGGCAGAGGGCGTGGAAATGTTCCCCAGAACGCACGTCCTCTTCTGCCTCAAAATACCATAAATAGCTTTGATCAGCAAGCCAACGCGACAGCTCAGTACTACAATAATGATTATTATGCAGAAGACGACAATGTAGAAGATAATGATTACTAGGACAGCCGTAGACAGAGAGAGGGAGTTGTTTCAGTGCCAGTGGATCAGAGCGGACCTTATGTTAAAGTAACTACAGCAAATGTAACGGAGCCCTTTCTGCTGGATACTGGTGCTGCAAAGAGTTCAATTATGCATTCAAAACTCGCTGGCGCGCCTTTGTCTGGTGAAATGAATGTCTCAGTAGGTTTTTCTGGCGCCCCAGTTAGGAACCCGATTTCTAGTCCTATGTCGCTTTCTGTTGGACCTTGTGAGCTAAAAGCACCCCTCATCCTAACAACAGGTTGTGGTGAAAATTTGCTAGGATTAGATTTGCTAAAAAGATTGCATGCAACGCTATATTGTTCTCCCTCAGGAGTACAACTTACATTAGGCAAGAAAGTGATTTCCCCAATGTATTTGTCTAAAAATGCAATGCCACCTGAATTGTCATCCCTTCCGGATGTCCTTTGGGCTACTGGTCCCAATGATGTGGGTCTTTTGGAAATACCGCCATATGTGGTCACTTTAAAAGCCAATGTCAGATTGCCACGTATTCCCCAGTACAAGATCTCCAATGAAGGTCAGAAAGCATTGTTAGCAATTGTCAGTGATTTGATTAAAAAGGATGTAATTGAAGAGACAAGGAGCAACGTTTGCAATAGTCCTGTTTTACCTGTCTTAAAACGAAAGGACCCTTCACAGCCACCTGTTTACAGATTTGTGATTGATCTTAGAGAGGTTAATAAGATTGTTGTGCCACAGTTTCCAGTTGTCCCTGATATAACTGCCTTGTTAACTATGATTCCAGCCTCCGCTGCATGGTTCTCAGTGATCGATTTAAAGAATGCCTTCTTTAGCATCCCAATTGCAGAGAAGAGCAGAGACATTTTTGGCATTAGTTTAGGAGGTCCCAGCTTCCGCTTTAAACGCGCTCCCCAGGGCTACTGTGAGAGTCCATCAATATACAGTCAGGCTTTAAAAGCGCAGCTTGATGCACTTGTTTTACCGAGTGCCGCTATCCTTATTCAGTACGTCGACGATTTACTAATCGCCGCGGATACTGAAAAGATTTGCAAAAACGCTACCTTGTCATTGTTGCGTCATTTGTCTGCCTTTCATCACAAAGTGTCTCTCTCAAAGCTGCAATATTGTCGACAAGAAGTGACCTACTTAGGTCATCTCTTATCGAAGGAGGGAAGGAAACTGACCCCAGAAAGAATTCAAGCCATTGCACAGTTGAGTGTGCCAAGAACACAGAGAGAAGTGCGTGCTTTCTTGGGCATTACTTCATACTGTAGGCACTGGATACCAAACTTTTCTTTGTTGGCAAAACCTTTGTTAGCATTAACATGCAAAGACACACCGAATCCTATCCCATGGTCTGAAGAGTGTCAGAAAAGTTTTTGGGAATTGCATAATGCATTATGTTCAGCTCCTGTGTTGGGTACCCCTGACTACAGCAAGCCTTTTACATTGTATGTTCATGAGAAAGATGGTTGTGCATTATCAGTGTTAACACAGCCTTTTGGCGACAGACCGCGTCCATGCGCATATTTTTCGTCAACCTTGGACCCGGTAGCGAGGGCATTGCCAAGTTGTCTGAGAGCTACAGCTGCCGCAGCTATGTCTATTCGACGGTCTGCTGGCCTAGTAATGGATAATACATTGATTGTTATGGTTCCACATGCTGTGGACACATTGTTAAACAGGACCAAGACACAACACTTAACTAGTGCGCGATTATCTGGTTATGAGCTGACACTGTTAGCAAACCATATACACATAAAGAGATGCAACACGTTGAATCCAGCTACACTATTACCAATTCCAGCAGACCTAGATGAGATTGAGCAACGTGATTGTCTGTTCAGAACAGAAGAAGAGACGAAAGGGAGAGTAGATCTTAAAGATACTCCCCTGACTGAGTGTGATGGTACCTTATGGGTGGATGGTTCGTGTTTTAAGCTTCCGAATGGTGATACGACTGCTGCATATGCTATCACAACTTTGCACACGATTGTGGAAACTGCACGTGTGCCACAAAATTCGGCTTAAGCAGTAGAATTGATTGCCCTTACGAGAGCATGCGTGTTGTCTGAAGGAATGAAAGTGAACATATATACGGATAGCCAATACGCCTTTGGCGTGGCTCATAGTTTTGGGCGATTGTGGAAAGAACATGGGTTCCTGACTTCGCATGGAGCTAAGATTCAGAATGGCAAGTTGGTGAATGATCTCCTTGAGTCGCTGACCCTACCATCACAAGTTGCGATTATGAAATGCAGTGCGCACAAGAAAATCACTGATGATGTTGGTCGTGGTAATGCGTTTGCTGATGAAGTCGCGAAAGAAACAGCAAAAGATGTGAAGACTCGAATGTATGTTGCAGGCCCTGCAAGATGGGTTGGTGATGTTGGAATGTGTGAAAACACAATAGAGAGTGTAAAGTCCCTTCAAGCTGAAGCCACAGAGAAAGAGTTGAGCAAGTGGAGAGAAAGTATGGGTAAGTTGGATGAGAATGGTTGTTGGATTGATCTGTCAGAACATAGGCGATGGTTGTTACCTGATGCATATGTGCTTCCAGTGGTTACTATGGCCCATGGGATGGCACATATCAGTATGAAAGGAATCTGTAAGTTGTTGGCTCCAGTATGGCAGACTGCTGGAATTCCTAACTGTGCAGAGAATGTGGTCAAGAATTGTATGGTATGCTTGAAGTACAACCCTGGTAGGGGAACCCCAACTCCAGCTGGTCATTTTGCGCCTCCGTCATATCCATTTGAAGTTTTGCAGCTAGATTTTATCCACATGGAAAGATGCAACAACCTGAAATATGTATTGGTGGTTGTCTGCGCTTTTTCAAAATGGATAGAGGCCTACCCCCTAAAAGACAACACTGCTCTATCCACAGCCAAAGCCCTTGTGAAGGAATTTTTCCCTAGGTTTGGAATGCCAAGAATGGTGTGGAGTGATAATGGGAGTGAATTTGTGGGTAAAGTGATGAAGAATGTGTGTGAGGGACTAGGTATAAAGCAAAAGTTTCACACTGCAAATCAC
Organism: Triturus cristatus; assembly: GCF_964204655.1. Lineage (NCBI taxonomy): Eukaryota > Metazoa > Chordata > Amphibia > Caudata > Salamandridae > Triturus > Triturus cristatus. The sequence continues at coordinate 25,152,954 of NC_140593.1, read as the reverse complement.
CCCCAATCAGCTGGATTAGTAGAGCGCTACAATGGCGCTCTAAAACTCAAACTGGCCAAAATCCAAGCGAGCTCATGTCTTAAATGGCCTGACGCTCTGCATCTAGCGCTCCTGTCCACCAGAATGACTGTACATTCACGAGTGGGACTTAGTCCCTACGAGGTCGTTTTTGGCCGCCCGGCCAATGTATGGGGTGTGCCAAGACCGACAAAATTCAGTGAAATCGAACATCCAGTACCGCTTGATTACTTGTATGAATTGATGGCTAAATTACGTGTTTTACACCAACAGGTGCACGATACTCTTCCCCAGGCCTCTGAGGCTCCAGGACACCCTATCGACCCAGGCGCGTGGGTCCTGGTAAAACATTTCCAGCGCAAAAGCAACGATGAGCCTCGTTGGATCGGCCCTCATCTCGTACTTCTATCTACAAGATCAGCTGTTCGAGTAAAGGGGAAGAAGAACTGGATCTACGGCGCCCACGTGAAAAGGATCCCTTTGCCTCTGCCGTATGACCAGTGGGTCCAGGAGGGTATCGCTGACTCTGAAACAGACACTGTACCTCGTTTTGTGCCGTTCAGTGATGCACGCATAAAAGGCACAACTTCAGCACAGGAAAGTGACGATATTTTGGAAGAAGCTGTGCCACCGTCAATTCGATTGGACACCACAGAGCCTGAACTCTTGTTTCAAGATCAAACAGTACCTGGCTGTCTCCACTATAATCTAAGACCAAGGCCTATGGACAAATAAATATTCTTTTTCCTTACCTTTTTATTTTTTGATAACCAGAGCTCTCCCATCTGAAGGACTTTCTTGATTTTTTGTTTTTGGAACCACCATCCGGGTTCAGCCGCAGGGTCGCGGTGCCAAGACTTTGGGGTACAGGCCGAAGACGTTAGGTCGACGGTTCTGGTTGGTCTAGGGCGTTCCCTGGACTTACAGGCGTACTCCTTAGCAGAAGATACTCACCCGCCGCGAGCGGCACGATTAGAGGATGGAGTTTTTCAAGATGGAGAGACCCACTGAGGAAATGAACTTTAAAGCAAGAATGTGTAAAATAATGAAGAGCAAACGTTTTGTATTTTTATGCCTGTTTATATTATGTAGTATGGTAGTGTTTACTGTAGGATTTGTATTCTTCTCCTCTCAAGAGCCCATTGCACCCACTGTACAGCCTATACCTCCTCCTACTATCTCCTCACACTCTTTTCACCCTCTGCCTGAACATGAACAAGCTAGACGATCAGAGTTTGTGAATAACTCGTTTATTCAGCTCCTGCACCAGCACCAACTAGTCATGAATACAACCAATTGCTGGGTGTGTGGTTTAATGCCACATACCATTAATAAGGGTATTCCTTATCTAGTGCTGCCGTTTAGTTACAATGGATCGTCATGGGCAATCCAGACCATGTTTCTCTTCGCATTAGATGCCTACTCCCCGCGACAACCGCGCTCCATCAGACCTAGCACCAATAACAAAGCTTTAATGAAAGGAGTTGCCGATATGAGCAGAGATCTCGACCCATACTCATCTATTCCCAAAGAAGAGTTGAGAGCTTATGGAGGGTGGAACGCGACGGGGTATAGTATTAGTCTGGGTGAAAGACAGTGAAAAATCTCATCCCCAATCTGGGTCGTACCCCACATAGGTCGGTTCTGTTTACAAGGTAATGGTCAGAATCCTAGAGCTCAACTGGGAAGAAGTGACTGTACTGAAACGTACACTTTTCCGTCACAGTTTTCCCCTGCGTTTTTGGCTGCCAAGGGTACATATTTTATCTGCAATGACCGAGCATATACATGATTTCTCGGGCACATGCTATATTGCAAATCTGTTACCACCGACATTTACTGCCGCCTCTGACTATCACAAGACCAGAGTTGTGAGAGGCGTGATTAGTAAGCAGGATACTGCCGGTCAGGAAGCGGGAGATTTCTTTTTGGGTTTCCTGCCGTTTTGGGGACCTATGGTTAATAGTAGGAACCTGAGACAACTGACTTGTGTGGTTGAATCCACTGTTAATGTTACGGCTGGTGCCCTTGGTAATTTGACAGCTGAGCTCCAGGCGGATCGCCTCATGACTTTGCAGAATCGCATGGTTCTAGACGTCATACTTGCAGACCGCGGTGGGGTATGTAAGGTTATCCAATCTAGTTGTTGCATTTTCATACCAGACAACGCTCCAACAGTTTATCAAGCCATCTCCAAACTACATAAAATATCTGAGTCCATACACGTGGATAAAGTAGATTGGTCACTGGTGGGGTGGTTCTGGGAACTGATATCTGCCTGGGGTTGGAAAGTTCTGATGGTCATTGGAATGATCTTATCCATCCTTTTCCTGTTCTGTCTGTGCATGCAGTGTGCTCCTGCGATATGTGGCCTCTGTGCTACATTATGTGTAAGGAAACCTGTATCGAGGGACGAGCTAAGTAATAGGATGATGCTACAGCAACATCTCCATGACTTCGTGAATATTGACCTAGACTCGGATTGAAATGAGTATAGTTATTGCCTATGTAAGGGCAAAAGGAGGGTCTGTCGTACTTTGCAATTTGGGACCACGTAGGAGGCAGGGCCCTACCCCTGTCTATCCCGGTATTAGTGAACTGCGAATGGTTAATGCGGTATGTACAAGTGCTTTGTGTAACGTTTTAGCTATGAATGCACTGTGTATACGTTATTATACATCACTACGTGGGTTCCATCTTAGAGCGGTTGCCCTCACATAGGCTACATATCATGAAGCAAATACGGGCCTTTTAGAGCATATGTGCTTTCCTTTGACTTTTCTGTGACCTGGGAAGCTTGGCTCCGCTGCCCCAGGTCAGTCCGGTCTCACGAGTTCCCCGTCCTCTGGCCACCTGTGATTAGCATCAGGGCTTGATACACCATAAACCCTTTACATTAAACACGAGCCTCCAGCTAATCTCTTTCTCACCTGACTGCTCCTGCTTTATGGCTTGTTTTCCAAACAGGAGATGCTCATGTTTATTGGGGCCTATCGATATCTGATGTGGGATCTGAGCCTTGCTGGGTAAATAATTGCGGGCTGGCTTAACTGGAATGTGGGATGGTCATCATGACTCTGCTTTTTCGTTTGTAATGTATACTTTATATGGCCATATCGTAAACCAAGGAATGTATGCCTGAAGCAGGATATTTTGTATTTAAGGAGAAGCCTGTTTCTGTGATTTTTAGCAGTCTCCTGAGAACATACACGCTGTTGTACTTCTAGGACGCCTGTAATTGGTCTGCAGCCAATGAACTGATCTTTGACTTCACCAGAAGACTCTGTGTTTCTGTAAGTCTGAAACAGGAAGAACCCGAAGTCATAGGGTGTGTTCCCCTGCACCGCTGGGCTTAAAATTCCCAATACTTCATTCTCGAAAGTTGCGTCTGGCGGTGTTGGGTTCGTAGGATAGGGAGAGGATGAGTTGGATGTTGTCTCCGTATGACACAATATTGAGTCCCTGAGTTCTGACGATGGGGACGAGTGGAGCCATGTAGACGATGAAGAGCGTTGGGCTGAGGGAGGACCCCTGGGGGCTCCGCAGGTGGTTGACGTAGGGTCCGAGAGGAAAGGGGGGAGTCTGACCCGCATCGATCTGCAGGAGAGGAAGGAGCTGATCCAGTCGAGGGCCTTGTCCTAGACCCCTGCGTCCTGGAGTCTGCGTATTAGGTCACGGTGGGAGACTGCATCGAATGCCACTGAGAGGTTGAGGAGCATGAGGGCTACTGTTTTTCCTTTGTCCAGTAGAGTGCGTATGTCGTCTGTTGCGGCGAGGAGTGCAGTTTCCTGAAGCCGGATTGGGAGGAGTCGAGGATGTTGTGCTCTTCGATGAATGTGGCGAGTTGGCTGTTGATGGCTTTCTCTATAACTTTCGCAGGGAACGGGAGCAGGGAGATGGGTCTGTAGTTTTTGAGGTTGGTGGGGTCTGCCGAGGGTTTCTTCAGGAGGAGTTTTACCTCGGCGTGCTTCCAGTCATCGGGGAACGAGGCAGTTTCCCGGAAGCGGTTTATGGTGTGGCGGAGCATGGGTGCGATGGTGTTGGTGGATCTGTTGAAAATGTGGTGGGGGCAGGGGTCCATGGGGGCTCCTGAGTGGATTGACTTCATCGTCTTCAGTGTGTCTTTGGTGGTGAGGGTTGTCCAGCTATCAATTGTTGGCTTCGGGGTGTCGGGGATGATTGGTGGGGGTTCCATGTGTTGGTTGTCTTTGTCGAAGTTGTTGTAGATGCTCTTGATTTTGTGGTGAAAGAAGGTGCTGAGTTTGTCGCAGAGGTCTTGTGAGGGAGGGATGTCTGTCAACTCGCTGGTGGGTTGGGCGAACTCCTTGATGATGTTGAAGAGTTCTTTGCTGTTGTGTGCATGTGTGGAGATTCTGTAGAGTTTAACATGTCAGACCTGAACTCCTATTGTGTCCAAGAGACAGCATGTGGACTTTAAGATGTCAGACCTGAACTCCTATTGTGTCCAAGAGACAGCATGTGGACTTTAAGATGTCAGACCTGAATTCCTATTGTGTCCAAGCGAGAGCATGCAGACTTTACAGCATGCAGACTTTAAGATTTGAGACCTGAACTCCTATTGTGTCCAAGAGACAGCATGTGGACTTTAGCATGTCAGACCTAAACTCCTATTGTGTCCAAGAGACAGCATGTAGACTTAGAGATGTCAGACCTGAACTCCTGTTGTGTCCAAGCGAGAGGATGCAGACTTTACAGCATGCAGACTTTAAGATTTGAGACCTGAACTCCTATTGTGTCCAAGAGACAGCATGTTGACTTTAAGATGTCAGACCTGAACTCCTATTGTGTCCAAGAGACAGCATGTTGACTTTAAGATGTCAGACCTGAACTCCTGTTGTGTCCAAGAGACAGCATGTGGACTTTAAGATGTGAGACCTGAACTCCTATTGTGTCCAAGAGACAGCATGTTGACTTTAAGATGTCAGACCTGAACTCCTATTGTGTCCAAGAGACAGCATGTGGACTTTAAGATGTCAGACCTGAACTCCTATTGTGTCCAAGAGACAGCATGTGGACTTTAAGATGTCAGACCTGAACTCCTATTGTGTCCAAGAGACAGCATGTGGACTTTAAGATGTCAGACCTGAACTCCTATTGTGTCCAAGAGACAGCATGTGGACTTTAAGATGTCAGACCTGAACTCCTATTTTGCTGGTCATTAGTCGTCTGTTTGCTTCCATTGTCCACCCGATCAGTTTCTGCAGGTGTGCTACCCTCTTTCCACTATCTCTAGGTGTTTTCTGAGATTGTTTGATCGCTTCTCCTTTTCACAAGAAGATATCCTTGCTGGTATTAAAGGTATAATGTAAGCTATCGAAGGTTAATATGAATGCTTTGAGTACGACAATCTTTGAAACAACACTTTTTTTTCTAAAACATAATGTTATGCCACCCTGTAGGTTGCCAGAAAGATGGTTTATGAACATTTAGCCTCAGACCTGAAATATGTTTTAATCTTAAATTTTAAAAATGCTCCGTATAACACAAGAGACAAAATCATGCTAAAGTTCAGAAAAAGACTATACATCAGTCCACATGCTACATTATTAAAAAAAACACAAGCATAAAAAATCGGATTACATTTTCACATTTCATGGCTAGTAAGGTGCATTAGGCTGCTCGGATATTCCTACCTCCGGTGACATTGGGAAGATTACATTTATGCTGTGCACAGCTATTAAAATGCATCCCGCTCCTCAGACAATGATAACCAGCCAGGGTCCGGGCGTGGATCATCATCTCCGTCATCGGCGAGCCATTCTTGTATTGAAGGTTGATCAAATTCACGTCACCATTTCGAAGGGTTAATGCGACAAACTGAAGTGCACGCTTGTGAACATGTATGCAGAGGGCATACATAAAAGCATGTTGAATCCTTAAATCAAGAATGGAGGTGATTTATCTTGGAGGTCTTGTTCAGGAAAGAGTGCTGACAGCGTCCTGGAGGCCAAGCAAGTGATGAGAGCGGGGTCATGGCTGTGGTGGATCTGAAAGCAGTGTTGTGTTCTACTCTGTTCTCTTCATTTCAGATTGGATCAAAACTCTGAACTGCTTTCCAGGCTCTGCATTTTGGGGGTGGGGGGCCGGTAGCCGATGGCAAGGAACAGGCTTTTACTGCAGTTGCTTTTACTGTTATTTTCGGTCACTCAATCAAAATAAGTTTTGTAATTTTGCCCGGCAACCGTGTTAAACCTGCCATACAGAACCTGGGGCCAGATGTACGACAGCAAGATTTAGGGGCAGATTATCAAGACAGGCGATAACATTATCATTGTGGGTGTGGGATACCCATTGGGAAGCAAAAAATAAATAAAACCAAAATAGCAACAAGGAACAACAACTCAATCAGAATGCCTCCAAAAGTGCTTGAAAACAAGGGTTGAAGAAAGGAAGTACACGCTGGAACATAGAAACTAGCCTAGACCCAAGCATCTGAACAAGGTGTGCCACTCCAGCCATGTTAGAAGCATTAAAAATACGGTGAACAAGCTCACCAAAATGCTGTGGCAATGGAGGGCATAAAAGCAATTATACCGCATAGATGAATAATGGGCTACGTGGAGATCAAACTTTTCTCAGGCAGATAATAGTGCCATATTGTTTTGAAACAATAAGGCTTTTAGTCTGCTTAATTTATCAAAGTTTACTGGAGAAACAGTGACCTTTGGCCACAAAGGAACTTCCCAGGTTGAATGTATGGGAGGATATAGGATATTCATACAACAGGTCACAATTTTGGTCTAGTGACTAGATAGGGGACACCCAATTTCATGCCACATCAACTCTGATCATTTACAATGAAGTACCTTTCATTAGAAAACAACACAAATTCTGACTTTATCAATGGTACAGGAACACCCTTCAAATAACACGCAAGGTTAGCCATGGATGCATTACAAACTCCATGGACTGTTGTCGCTTTAGAGATGAAGGAGTGACCTAAAGATGTTCCAAACTCATGTAGACAAAAAAACCCTCTTTGTTCTCATTTGTACATCTGTATTCAAGTCTTGTGTAAAAAACGTGCACCTACAGCTTCATATCCACCGACTTGAAAATGTCTGAGACATGATGTGAAATGAAACCCTGAAATGAAAAGAGAAATGAAATGTGCTTGAGCCAGATTGCAGATGGTGTTCCAGAGACAGTAAAGGTACATTTTCCTAAACCCTTAATATTAAGCATAGTGTAGGTTGTTTCTTTTCTAGCCATTATTTTTAGGAGTGGTAGAAAGATTTATTTGCGGAACTGTTGGAATTTTGCCCACTTAGCTTTATGCTTGGGACCTGGAGTTCCAGCCAAAATGTCACCAACCGCTGCATGGTCAGAGTCTTTTCTCCCATGAAACTTACCAACTGTAACTTGAAGAGCAAGAATCGGCGTCCCCTATTGCAATTTTGGGTACTAGGAGGGCACCTGGTGAGATTTTCTCGCCGCGAACGGTGGCAGGCGTTTGAGACCATTAGCAGTGAAAAAGATGGCACCCGAGTAGAAAATCCACTCAAGAAGCAGCATAATGAACTCAAACAGCAGCGCTCTCCGGCCTTCAAAGTGGTGCCATTCAGCACTCAAAATCAGCGCAAGCCACACGACTTGCCAATTTCCACCCATTCAAGGCGTCCGTGGAGTTTTCCTGTAAGTTCACAAAATTCTGTGGAGTGAAACTGCGCCATTTCACCCACCTCTGATGATTTTCTGCACACTTGTCAAACTATAAGGCAAAGCAATTCAGCTTCATTCAAATAATTCCATGACACTCAATTTGATTTTAAAATGTGCAACATCCAACTCAATTGTAAAATAGACCCCAACTGACTCTGGACACGTTAAACATAGACATGTCATTTTGTGTGACATTTAACACAGATGAAACTATATAATTTAATGAATAATTATGAGTTGACAATATAGTCATGCGATTATCGATAACAGCTAAAGCTCTTTCCCAATTTTCCTTATGAATTTTTCTTAATTGGTTAGCAGCTTCTTGTTGAGAAACTTTCAACATTTCATTATAAAGGGCATATATAAAATGTTTAGAATGAAGAGATCTTGAACAAAACAGAAATTCTAGTAAATCCATATCATTTTATAGAAAAGAGATACGTGGTCTTTTACTGCTGAGAAGGAGGGATGCTGTAACCATTGCTGGACATAATTTTCATACACTATAGGTAGTATGTTATGAAGAACAAGGGAACACAAATGAGGTTGGTCAGGGACCTTGGGTAATCAATTGCTTCTAAAGACAGTGTTCCCTAGACAAGGATTAATGAGAGCAAGAAATAAATATAGACCCAATCAGTACTATATTTTACAGCTGTCCAGCCGGACAGGTGTTTTTAATATATAGTTGCTTAAATATACACAAAATTCAGCAAGAAACAAATAAAGTGGGACACAAGCCTGTATCCAACTTAGTGGGAAGGACGTACAACATGAAACAAAAAAGCTCAGGCAGAGCAAATTGTTTGTATGAGACACATTTTGGTAGGACAAACAAATTAGAGTGGAGACACCATCACACATAATAAGTATTAAATAAAGAGGTGCATATGGTGTACAACAAGCCAACTGCGTTTTGATCCTTATAAAAGATATAGGATGATCATCAGGACATTAACAACGGTATGCCTGTATATATTTTGCCTCTAATAAATAAAACCGTAGGAGGGAATAAAGGATGAAAAAAGAAAAAGAGACATATGAAAGTTAGCTTGGGTGGAAAACAACTTGAAACCAACTTGGGTGCTGGTGAGGGCAGTGTATGTCAGACCAACGTAAGAGGATTGCACGTGAGTACAATAATATCGGAGAAGCGAGCAGAACGTATAAAATTGTGAAGCAATAGTAAAAGAATTACGCAATAACGAGCAATATTTGCTAAAAGTCACAGTCATACACATGTGGTGATAAAACGCTCAATGCGGTAGAGAGCTTGGTGAGTGGTGAATAACCCATGAAACTAGTGCCAGTAAAGTGCTGATGTTGAAAGCAAAATGGGCATGGGATTGTGTAAGAAAAACAAGGAATAATTTAAAAAGTGGCAAACGCATGCACTGTTGAAGCGCTTGTGAAAACAGTGGCAGTGGGTAGAGTGCTTGAGGGCTGCTAGCGAAAGATAGTTAAAGTAATACCTAGATTTAGGTCGGAGTGACTTGGAAAAGGTTTGTTTCAGGCGAAGACTGAGTAGAAGTCCAGGCCAAGTACAAGGAGAGTAAAGGATGCAGACAGCAGAGGTCTATGCAGTTGGATGCTGGGTCAGAGTCTACCTACATGAAAAATGACAAGTGATGTGGATCTAAGAGAAGATCGTAGAGATTGGTGGGGTGCCGAAGGAGGAAAGGAGCTTACCTAATAAAGGCACTCAAAGCTTAAAGGAGGCGTTTGAAATGTTTGAGCTGCGGAGAGGTCTCAAAATCAGAGTGGCCTAAATGAAGGAGAGTGGGCAATTAAGAAGGGTGAGATCAAGGTGGGTGGGACTGTACCAATTGCAGGTGCCACGAGGCTTACCTGTTGCAGTGGGCCGTTGTATATCAGGGACGGCAAGCCAGTAACCTGTGAGCATCCTCAAATGTTGTGACTGACTATATCAGGGGTCTGGCCTTCTTGGTTTAAACCACTTGGAAGAGTTTAAAAAATGGAAATTACAGCCATTGGTATCAACTGGCCAGAAACTGAAGACTTGTATTTTCCATTCTGCAGAATTTCATTAAACTAATCTTCCATGTAATGCAAGCCATGCTTTAGTGGAAATTGTAGGTGTAGTTCAGGTTTTAAGAATTAGCCAAACCAAGACATATCTGTTGCACTGTTTTGTTTGAAATGATTATTTTGTGAGTTATCAGAGAACCTCTACATAAAACATGAGTTTCCTGGACCTTCCAGTGTTACGTACCCCAAACAGATTTAGGTTCAATATTGTCCTTCCAATACTCATAACCCTTCAGGGGTGGCTGTGAAAGAAATGAGCCAGAATAAATACATTTAATTTGAAAGAGCATATTTTTCTTTGGTGTGGAAGTTGTTAGCTTATAATGATATGAAACTGGGTCTGTAGAAACATTTTCAGAAACAAGTGAATGTTTTTAAATATGGTTTAGAACTACCTACATGTCGTGTTCGACATTGTTACCACTGTGTATAATTTAAAACAACATGTGCAGTACTAGCTCTGTGTAAAGAGAGATGTACATAATGATGGTAGGAAAACATTACACCATGTTTTGAAGAATTTAAATACAAATCCCCATTGTCAAATACTGAGTAGAATTCTAATCAAGATAGTATATTGGAAACATTCACAAGATCCCTTTCATCAAAAAATGGAGCTTGAGTAATAATGTCATCCATAGATATTTTTCCACATAGGAAATTTCCAATGTCTCCGCCCTGTTTGAAGCGCCGTTCTTTGTTTCTACCACTGTTCCGGAGAGTTGCAGTGAGCTGTATGCTGTATGCTAGAGCGCGGCGTGTGGTGCCTGGAACGCAGGTTTATGTGTTCCAGAGCGACCCCCAGGCCCCCTCTGGACTGGGTACGGCTGACAGAGGTCCCACGAGGCTGCGCCAGCTTCTCTCCCCCCCTCTTGGGATAACGTTTGCGGCTGCACCTTCCAGCTCCGCCTTCCAGCAGTGAGCGGAGACAGGTTGCCGTTACACACAGACAGTTTCAGTGGTCAGCTGGAGCTGGAGGGAGCTGGAGGGAGCAGGAGAGAACATCTGTGGCAAGTGGGCGAGCAGACGGCTGGTGCAGGAGAAAAGTGCAGTGCAGGAGCTCAGGAGCATTGCTCAAGGAGAGTGGAAGGTGAGAGTGAAAGGGGGCTGGTGGTGCAGGCGGAGATTGCTTGCTGTCCCCTCCATTGTCTGCCCCTCGCTCTCTTTGTTTGTGCAGTGCAGGAGCTCAGGAGCATTGCTCAAGGAGAGTGGAAGGTGAGAGTGAAAGGGGGCTGGTGGTGCAGGCGGAGATTGCTTGCTGTCCCCTCCATTGTCTGCCCCTCGCTCTCTTTGTTTGTGCAGTGCAGGAGCTCAGGAGCATTGCTCAAGGAGAGTGGAAGGTGAGAGTGAAAGGGGGCTGGTGGTGCAGGCGGAGATTGCTTGCTGTCCCCCCCATTGGCTGCCCCTCGCTCTCTTTGTTTGTGCAGTGCAGGAGCTCAGGAGCATTGCTCAAGGAGAGTGGAAGGTGAGAGTGAAAGGGGGCTGGTGGTGCAGGCGGAGATTGCTTGCTGTCCCCTCCATTGTCTGCCCCTCGCTCTCTTTGTTTGTGCAGTTGGTAATACCTATGGTGAAGATGACGAGTATCAGAATCTCAAACTGAAAGAGAGAGATAAGGTAACTGTAATTGACTCAAATTGAACTCTAGTTGGACTAATTGAATTAGACTGAAAAGAACTAAATGAGCTAAAAAAAGAAAGGAAAAAGGAAATGAGGATATAACTAGAACTCGCTCTGATCGGGAGCAGGGAAAGCATCCGGAAGCTCAGGCATCGGCCGGTTTTACAAAACTGCTTGTTGCATTCTGACTCCAATCCTGATTCCGTTTTTTCGAATTGACCGCTGGTCGGCTGGTCAGCTGGCTGTAGCGGTTGCAGTGAACGAGCAAGAGAGGAGGACGAGGACGCTTTGCTGCTTCTGCGGTTTCTCCACCGTTCCTCTGTTCCTTGCCTCTGCTCTTCGAGATCTTCAACGAGAAAGCGTTATTCTGGATGTAGTATACCTGGATATAAACCTGAGGATAGAACCGGAGCAATATCTCTTCAGGCTCTGTGTGTTTTGGTGCCCAGGGCCTCAGTGTCACCTCTACCTTTTGCTACTTGAGGCGGGATTTTTTGTTTTAGGTGGCATAGAGGTGGAGCGAGCAACCTCTTCCATGTCTTTTTCCTGTGGTAAACCAGGGACCTGAAGAGACGCCCAGTACTGGTGAATGTTGCTTCCGTTGGCCCTCTGCTGTGGTTTGCTGCTCCATTTAAAGAGGTTGTCTTCATCATCGCATTATTCATAAAAAAGCAAGAGCTAAGTGACTACTGGAAGTTTATATCGGAGCATACAAAAGCACTTCTGTGGTATTAAAACCTCGTGTGATCAGCTGCTGAAGTGGGGATTGGTCTGGAAGACACAGGCCTCAGCGCGCCGGAAAGAAGGATAACCATCCGGCAGTAAAAAAAAAAAAAAAAATGACAGCAACTGAGAGACTGATAGCGAATAGCCAGCAAACAATCAATAGCCAGCAAACAGTAAACAATCAGGCAACAGAGAGCCGCCAGGGAGCAGGCAGCAGACAGTGGGGAGAAAAGAAAGAAAAAAGAAAGCGGTCACCCTAACGGCCCAGTGCGAGATGGGCATGGCCAGCCAATTAGTCAATCAGTAACGAACCCTGATCTTATTGACATCATTCTATTCCTAGTGCGTCTGGCCTCTGCAACCCTTACGTTGCCATACGGTCTCCGCGAAGGCCCAAGACGGGGTTCCTTGGCTATTAAAGCAGAGAAAGCAAAGAATGCGACCAGGGAAGCAGAGGAGTATAGTCCCACAATGGAAAAAGAAACAGAAAGTAAAATTAGAGATACCCACTGCTGACATAGTTTGGATACTTGACCTGACGCCAAGTGCACCTGGAAGCACTACAGCCAGCACCTCCCTTCTGCACTGGCAGGAAGCTGGCTTCGCTCACCACAAACCACCCAGCATTCAACCAAAAATAACGTCAAAATGTGCCTTCCTAAAAGACGCAGGGTCAGCCGTCTTTTCGAGCAACAAGAAAATTAAGGGACTATCTATCCCTCTGAGCCCCACAGTGACCATTTGTAAGGGCAGCTCAGGCGACAACGTTGAGATTGGCAAGCCACAAATCAGCAAAGCCACAGTTACAAGAAAGTTCGATGCACTGGAACCATCACAGGGGGTGGCGACCCTAATATAACTACGCTGAGTAGTCTGGGGGTTTCACCTCCAGTCTCGATTGCTGTTGGGAATACTCATACTCATACTACGACCGTACCATCGCACCTAGAGTCAATGAGAGACTCTGTAGTTAATTCTGCAGCCTTCCCCCACGTCAGCCCAGAATTTACGCCCAAGCACTTTGATTTACCAACAAAGACAGGCATAAAGGGCAGCCTAAGAGATACAACGGAAGGGGGAGCGGCCGCTTTCGCTACTACACCATCTTATCCACAAGAGTATCCACCACATTGGGGGGATGGTGGAAGAGATTTTGCCCAGCCCTTACATCATGGGCAGAGCTGGACTAGGCCTTTGCGATGCAATGAGGACGCTTGTACCGTGGAGAGGGATCTCAAAAGAATGGGAAAACATGCTCTCATCATACGGCAAAGATGCTCCTGACCAACCTAGGCTCTCACCGGCCCCAAACGAGAGGACGAAGGAGGACCCTAAACAGGAGACGGCATGGGCCACAGCTCTGGACATCTTACAAAAGTCGGCTGATGCCATGACTTATCAAGCCAATAAAATGGACATACCAAATCAGCCTTTTGAACACACTGGCGGTGTATGTCGCTAATATAGATGATAAAATCACCAATCTAAATAACTTGATTAGACGGGTCCAAGCAGACGCCGACCTCCCATTCCAAAGACGTAACTGCTCACCAATAATTGAGAAATTGAGCACACTTCCAGAGATGATGGCAAACTTGATGGTGGATCTAAAAGAAATTACAATTGCAAAGCCTCTCCTTCCAAGTATAAAAGAAGGAGCAAAAAGCCCCGCCAACAAAGATATGGCGGTGGCAAACGCAAGGTCTAGGGAGGCCGGAAGTAGGACCATGTCCCCATCCCCGGAAACATTGGCCATTGGCAATTCTACGAACAACTTACAAAAATCCTCTGCTGTGGGCAATGCAGAGCTTATCTCATCACCCCAATTAGATCAGGTCATGGAAGATTCCAATGGCAAGGGGAAAAAGCAAAGGAAAAGGAAAGGTCGCAATAAGATTCGTCGGCATAAGCAAGATCTGAGCCTCTATCCAATATTCAATACCCACAGACGAGCAGCATCAACGGGGCACAAAGTTCAAATAAGACCAGATGAGGCAACCAAAGAAACAGTGATCGGAATAACTCCATCTGGCAAGGCCAAACAATATCAGACAGTCTCCCCAACCACTGAGAAGGAAAAGGACACTGCCAGGGCTGTCCCTGAGCACATGAGTAAAGGGGGGAAAACAGAGCCAACTATAATCACTCAATTGGATCATTCGGACCCCAAGCCTTCGTCAAGGGCAGCGGGCAATAGGACCACCAGGCCTATAGAGCTGCCTGGCAGCACTAAAACACCAAATCAGGCCCTGGCCAGCGGACTGCATAATGACTATCTGGGCATCTTTACAATACTTGAGCAGAGCAAGGGAGCCGAAGCGCCAATTAGTACACTGATGCACAGAGCAACGGAGGAGGCAACTCCCGGACCCTTGGCAGAAATTATCCCAATGGACTGCATGACAGGGCCAGAGATACTCTCTCAGCCTCCTGAGGTCCTTTCTCATGGAGCTATAACTTCCACGCTCTTTTACCCGGAGTATAAGTCCAAGGGAAGTTGCGATATACTAAATCGTGGAAACATCATGAAACTGATAGAAGCCATAGGCCTGTCAAACGCTGTAACATCACAAGACATCATCTCGATAGAATTTATTGAACCAGGCCAGGGCCAAATAAATGAAACAACGAAGGTCTCCTGGCGATCGACGGAGGCGATGTATAAAATCTTAGGGCAGACGGAAACCTTTAAGCAGTGGGGTATTACCATAGTCCCCGGCAGGGAACCGGGCTACCCACATGTTCTGCAGGAAACCCGAGCCATTGAGCGCCCTAGCGCAGGACAAAGAGCGGTCTACTCGGTTCTAAGGAGTGCCCGGGCTAAAAGCCCCATCTCCGACTCGAAAGAAAAAAAAGTAAGAGAGGGTCAGCACATTCTAAACAGGGGACTGGAACAGGCCTGCACATGGTCATGGTTGGCGGGATCATTAAACTCAACCCGGCTGCTACGCTGACAAAACAACGACCAAATGGCCCAAGATTCTTGTCCACTAAGGATCTGCTCATGGAATATAAATGGGCTATTAAACAAACTTGGGACGATGCCATGATCTCCTACTTACGGACATTTGACATCATATTTCTTCAAGAGACATGGCTAGCGGAGCCGCAGCACCTGGAAGGGTTTAAAACTCACCACACTCCAGCTTTGAAAACGAAATTCTCCAGACGAGGCAGTGGAGGTCTGGCCATTTACATATCATCAAACAATGCAATTTCCTCATGGGACCTCGCAAGCCCCTCCCACTTTAGCCAGTCTGTGGGAATTTCTTTCAGCACCTACAAAGGCCAGTCCAGGACCATAATTTTACTGAATGTGTACATCCGCTCAAATTCCACGTCCAGGCAGACCCTCTCAGATGAGGTGATAACGACGGTGCTGGGAATGAGATCTGGATCCTCGAATGCAGATATTATACTATCTGGAGACTTCAACATGTGGTTAATGTCTGACCTACAAAAAAACGAGATAACCAAATCACAGGAATGCGACTGGGCCATACCATCACAGGACCATCCAGGATGGACCATGGAAGACCTGAAAGGCCGCACCCTACAAGGAAATTTAGAACATCTTGGCCTCAGAGCCCTTAATGGGCGTTTTTCTCCTGACTAGCCACCTGGCCTCTCATTTTTATAAAAAATTGGTGCATCCTTAATTGACTATACTTTTGTCAGCCTTCCCCTCTTGGAGCAAATCTCCGGCTTCGGGTTTGGCAACAGACTAGAAAGCGACAACAGACCGCAAGAAATAATGCTTAGCACAAGGCTGACTCAACATGCCAAGGCAGGGGCACAATCTTCTGAAAGCTTTACGATAAATTTAAAACGAATTAAGTGCTCGGTCAAAAACCTAAAGCAGGTAGCAATGGAGGAAAAATACATGATTGAGAACACCACTTTGCGAGAAAGTTGTCTGATGAACACGCAAAACCAATAACGCATGCAAAAGAGACAGGGATCCAACAGCCGTCCTCTTGGGATCTTGTGATACGATCGGCGAAAAGAAGCATGAACCGGTTATGGCGGGAACTAAAAATAAAGCCAATGGACTCACTAACTATAACCAAACTGAGAGAAGCTCGAAGACATTTAAAGTCTGTAAAAAGAGAACACCGAAGGGCCGATTGGAACTGCTTTTGGGCCAAACTATACAGCGACATCAGGACAAACAATTCTGCGAGGTTCTGGCGCATGATAAACAGCCTTGGAGGTCGCGTCCAGAAAGCTGCCTCATCAAACATACTGGAGTCCGAGTGGTTCCTCTTTTTGCATAGTCACTTTAATGATCATCAAACCTTCACCCCTAATCAGGTTATTGGCACAGAGGGCAGTAATGTAGCAACAGTGGCTAACTTGCCTCCGGAACACCTTTGCAAAGTGCTAAACATGGAAGAACATTTTCATAAAGGCCTGGCAACCGAAAAGCATATGGACAGCCAAAATTACTCCAACAGCATTGAGCACAGTACAGTCCCGGAGGACGAAATTGAAAAGCTGATCAAAAAGGGTCAGAACGATGGGGCCCCAGGTCCTGGAGGCATTCCTCCAGCTTTGTTTAAGGAAGATTCAGCCTTCTGGGCCTCCCAGCTAGCTCCACTTTTCACCTCCATCTTAGAAAAGAATACCATCCCATCCTCTTGGCAAGGATCAATTCTCGTTCCAATTTTCAAAGGAGGTGACAAAAAATCCCCAGAAAATTATCGTTTAGTTGCCCTAATCGATAACGAGGTGAAGTACGTTGCAGGGATGCTGCTAAATTCACTTAGGGCATGGGCCGAGGAATGCTCAGTAATCCCTCCAAACCAAACTGGATTTACAAAAGACACTGGCACTACGGTTAATCTTATGGCTCTCTCCTGCTTGATAGATCAGGCAGAGTCTAGCACTAGATCGCTCTACATGGCATTCATAGATTATAAATCGGCGTTTGATAAGGTTAATAGGGCCAAGCTATGGCAGAAGCTCTCCTTATTGAACATTCCAAATGGACTATTCAGAGCAGTACAGCTTCTACATCAGGACACATGGATCAGGATCAAAATTGGTGACGGTTCCAGACTGTCTCGACCAATTTTAACAACGCAAGGACTCAAACAAGGTTGTGTCTTGGCACCCACACTTTTCAACTTATTTTTATTGGATCTCCCAGAAAATTTAAACACAGTCAATTTGCATGCTCCTAAATTAGGCAGCCTACAGCTGTCAAACCTAATATATGCCGACGACGTGGTCCTCCTAAGCAACACAAAGATAGGGCTACAAAGGCTCATGGATGCAACTGCCGCATACTCAATCAAGAACGAGCTTCAGATAAACAACAAGAAAACTAAAATCTTGGCGGTTTGCCCAGGAAGGCCCAAGAAGTTGGCATGGGTCTTAAACTCGGAAAGCATCACAGAAACCGATTGCCAAAGGTAGTTAGGAGTCCTCTTCAACAACAATGGAAGATACAAAAGCCAATTGGGAGAGCAAAAAAAGAAAGGAACAGCTCCAGCATTTGCACTCAGCTCTATCCACAGGAAATTACTCGGCCCAACATTCGCTCCAACACTCCAGGTGGCACAGGCAAAAATTATTCCAACCTTAACATACGGAAGTGAGGTGTTAAAAGGCCTGGACAGTGGCCAACTTGATAAAATTATTACAAACATTTTTAGGACGGTCTTCCAGCTGCCAGGAAATACGTCCTCGGCGCAAATCAGGTTGGAACTGGGAATTTGCAAACAATCACTGAGCAGAATGATGACTTTCCTAGTGAGCTGCCATAAACTGAGGATATCCAAGAAGGGCAGCCTAGCGCAACATCTTTGGGCAAACCTGGAATCAAAACGATGGCTAGCGGGGCACGGCTACTTGTCAAGCGGGCTAAACATCTTAGGTCTGAGCAAAGCATGGGATCTACACGTTAGTCAAAATGAGTTTAAAAGACTAGCAAAAATAAGCGCAAAAAGACTCTCCTCTTTGGAAGACAAGGCAAGTCTTGCAAAAAGAAGTCACGGCTGGATGACTCTTAGATCGTATGATCAGTTGGGACCTCAGAGATATCTAACTTTACCATTCAGTGCACGCACCAAACTTTGTTTTTTAAAACTAAGATTAGGGGCTATACCCTTGTCTTGCCACCTTCCCAAATGGAAAAGAGATCAAACTCAGGAACCATGTCGGTTCTGTGGCTATCATAGGGAAGACATAACTCATGTTTTATGCCTGTGCCCAAGCCTCGTGAAGGAAAGAAGGTCCCTCCTATGAAGGGGCTGGAACAACAAGGGAGTTAGATCATGGAGAGCTGCAGTATTGGCATGTTTTGACCCACAGAATACAAACTTAAACTGTGCACTGGTTAAGTTTATGGACCGTGCTGCAAAAACATTGGTGGAGGAGATACGTCGTTCACCACCTCAGGCAGTGCCTCAGATTTCAGGATCCCTTCAACAGCTGGACAAGCTTCCATGTGGGCATTTAGACGCATGAAAACATGGACCGGCTACATGAGATTGGAGTTAAAGGGACAGCATGGAAACCTATTAAGTCCTTCCTAGCTGATAGAGTACAAACTTTTACTTTGGGAGACTTCTCTGCCAAATCGTTCTCCCTTCCTTGTGGTGTTCCACAGGGATCGTCTATCAGTCCGACACTTTTTAATATCGATGTAAAACATTTGGCCCCACTGGTAGACTCCTTTGGGTTCTACCTTACCTCATATGCGGATGATACTCAGATTGTGGTCTCTCTACTCCCTGGGGGACTTCTGAGTACAGCATCTGGATTCAAGGATTGTATGACGGCAGTAGGCAGCTGGATGGCCCAGAACTGCCTCAAACTAAACTCTAACAAAACTGAGGTGGTGCTCTTTGGAAATGATCCAAATTTCTGGACACCAGAATGGTGGCCAGATTCACTGGGACCTTTTCCAACACTATGAAGAAAAAAGTAAAAAATTTAGGAATCATTATTGATAATAAGCTCTCCTTTAAAGATCAAGTCAACGCGGTAGTCTCTGCCACTTCGCACACATTGCGGTCCTGTAAAAAGATATTGCCTCTGTTACCTAAAGAGTCTCAAAGGATATTTATCTCAGCCCTGGCTTTATCAAGATTGGACTATTGTAATAGCCTATACCTAAATATTCAGGAGGGACTATTGAGAAAACTACAATTATTGCAAAACGCAGCAGCCAGATTGATCTCTGGGATTCCTAAATATGCCTCAATCTCGGCTGAGATCAAAAGGCTTCACTGGCTGCCAGTAAAAAAACGGTTTCTGTTTAAAGCCATGTGCGTCACGCAGACATACCTACACAGAAGTGGACCTTCCCATCTGATAAGGCACATTCAATGGTATACCCCCAGAAGAATGCCGCGGTCTTCAGAGGCAAAATTAGCTTCAGTCCCACGGGCAAAAAAAGCAAACTGGGGTGGACGAAGTTTTTTAGTGAAAGCAACCAAGGCAATGGAACACACTTCCATTAAACCTTAGAAACATCACTAATCATCTGGAATATGGGAAGGCCCTCAAGACATGGCTATTTACGCTCTAAAGACCTTTTACACCTACCCGGTTCGGACCAAGGATGGACTCTTTTTTAATAGCGCCAGGACACCTTCGGGTAACAGTCGCGCTCTATAAAAATCAATAACATAACATCCTATATAAGCATCCGACGACCCCGGCCAGGGAGAAGAATGATCAGGACTACTTAGTGCATGTAGATTGATTTCATGCAGGTTAGGAAGAGGAGACAAGGAACTACCCAAATACCCTTTTGGCCTACTGTGGAGAACTGGACACATGATGCAATGTGATTGAATCAATGGAAAGTTGTTGTTTCTGTTTATTACAAGCAAGCGGTGGCAAAATCACAGTTCAAGTATCTTGGACTGCAAGAACAGGCACTGACGCATGATAGAATGGGCCACATTTTCTTTTTGTCTCTAATCTTCTCCCAGCACTGAAGAGGAAACATAGAGCCAAAAAGCTGGATGAGACACTAAATACCTGGGGGCAGATCTACAAGGAAGTGCCACAGCTTGGCAACACAGGCCCTTTGGCTGTGCAACACTGCAGCACATCCAAAGCACAGGAATGAGACATATTTACAATAATATGTTGCATTCCTGTGCTCTCCCCTGCGCTGGCGCACAAACTGCAACCATGAGCCGGCGCAGGCTCCCTTGCACCATGGTGCAAGGATGCCTGTGTCATGGGGAGATTGTTTTTGTGCAGGAAGGGGCATTTTCCTCTTTCATTGCATGCTGTAAAATGCAGCATGCTTTGAAAGAGGAAAAAACGGGAAGAAATGAAAATATTTCTCCTCTTTGAGCCTCGCTACGTCTCCCCGGGGAGGTGTACATTTGACATGCATTCCCAGATTTACGATTCCTTCTGAATCTGAAGATGTGTCTTGTTCCATGGGTGATGCGTGTGAACACCCACAGCAACACCCATGGAACGCCCCTTCCACGCAAAATGCTGTGTGCGAAGGGGCCATATTTACAAGGAGAGGAAAGGTCACGCAGGGTGGCTTTTCCTCTCCTTGTAAATATGTGAAATGCACCTCCAGTACAGCACAAAAAGTGACGTACTGGTGGTGCAGGTGGCACGTAAATCTGCTCCCTGGAGCGGGGTGGGAGAGGAACTCATAAGAACTAACCTGATGGACATAGAGGAATTCTGGGACCCCCTAAAGCAAACAATTACTGATTTATTGACTGAATTGTCGACTCAGTTCTGGGACAAAATTACCAAAGTGATGTCAGATTCTAGATACGCACTAATCAGAGTTGAAAGCATGCTGTCCATTATTAATAAAGCTTCCACTTCCCCAAATCCGCAAATTCAGGCTGGAAGCACAGGGACGCCTCTCCCTGACAGCCCAAGCAGAGATCAGCATCCTATTTATAATTCTAGGTAAATGGGAGCCATGATCCTGATTATCTGAATGCTCCCCCGACCTCACAACCCCTGAGCAGGACGCAAGTATATGGAATATATTGGATAGCGTCCCCTGCCACACACCCTCTGAAGCAGCAAAAGAATTTCCATCCCCTACTAACAGTCCTGGCTTGCCAGTAATCGACCTCCCTCCAGTTTGTTGTCCTTACACTATGCTCCTGGTAGGGGTTCTGGAACCTGGTTCCCACAAGGAGGAATCCATGGTCCAATTGATCAATAAAGTTACTCACTGGCTAGGCAGACACACCAGATTTAATGTGGCAAACCATAGGAACA
Source organism: Triturus cristatus (assembly GCF_964204655.1). Lineage (NCBI taxonomy): Eukaryota > Metazoa > Chordata > Amphibia > Caudata > Salamandridae > Triturus > Triturus cristatus. The sequence goes on along the minus strand of NC_140593.1, from coordinate 25,131,627 downwards.
TCTTGATGGCTATGAGGGTTTCCTGGATAGGGTTGTTCAGGAAAATATTTCAGGGAGATACCTTGATTGTCATATTTAGACAGCCAGAACTGGCACGAAATAGCCTGAGACACGCATCCTGGTCTTTTTCTTATGATTCCGGTATTAAGCCATAACCATTGTTTTTTTTTTAATATAGACCTGCCTATAATACCGCAGAAAGCAGTCACTTCCCAGCCCATGGCAAGGGTGCTTGGGTCTAGGGTGGGTGGCAGATAACTTCTAACTGTTATGACCTGGTTGTTCAAACAAGCACACGGCTAGGATATTGCTTACCATCTTCACTCTTCTCTAGCGCCATGAAACCTCTGGGTGCCCGTGCGCTTTATAAATTGCGAATAACATAACATAACATAACATGCTCCTTTGGTGGATCTCAATGATCTAGATTGACAGCTGGAGAGTACTATTAAAATCAAAGTCAGTGATGCCCCAAGAATCACCCGACAGGCAACGGCGAACATTGAGCCACCGCTTCACCCAAATGTGGGACACTATTCTTTTAGCTTAACTGCTAATAGACCAACTTGAGGGTACCACAGTTTCCTTTTCAAATTATAACCAGGGCACTGGGAAAAGTCTAAGTTTTAGTTCTTGGAATGTGGCTGGCCGAGCTGCAAAATTTGCAGATGACAGGTTGATCTATATTATTAGATCCTTCAACATCATTGGCTTTCAGGAAACCTGGGAGGTTGAAAAAAACTTTTTTCTTGAGGGCTATAAGACCTTCTTCCTCCCGGCAGAGGGCTCTAGAGCAGGTAGAGCGAACGGAGGTTTAATCATCATTGTAGCTCTTGGGCTCTGCGAGTCTGTGAAGCCTTTGAAATGAGATTCTAAAGTACTTCAGGGCCTCAAATTAGTGGTGGACAGATCTCTTAGTTTGACATGAATTAATTTTTATAATGCTAAAAGGGAGAAGCACGGGGCCTCCAGCCTATCAGAGCTAAGTGGCCTCCTTGTATCACTACAGGTAGAAGGCCTCCCCCAGAACAATCTTATTTTGTTAGAGATTTTAACTGCCATTTATGCCCAGACTCCTCACTGAACCGCAAAATCTGTCCACTTGTGTGATTATGGAGGGATTGCCTAAGGAACACTCCCCAGAAGGTCTGAAATATGAATGATCTTTTAAATACTTATGGTCCATCATTCACCTTAGACAAGACGTCTTATCCCACTAACTTTTATTTTCCTCCAACTAATAAATGTAGAAGATGCGCAAGATCATTGATTATATCTTTGTCCTGGTCTCCTATATCTTCTTTTAACATTCAACACAACCCATTCAGTGACCACCATCCCCTGATTCTGGTGCTCAAAGAGTTGGGTAACTAGACAGCACCCCTTATTACAAATGTGGGCACATTATCCTTAACAGATCAGGGGAAGCATTTTCAGTCGTCACAGTTAGATACCAAGGTTTTTAATCATTCTCTTTTTAAAATGCAACAACTGGGATTTTAACGTTCTTAGGTCCTTTAGCCCCTGGAGAAGAAACAATACACTCATGTATTGCAAGTAGGCCTAGACTGAACTCGCAGAATCCCCTGGAGTGACTAAAAAACTCCACAAGAACTCCGCCTTACTCCGCGAATGGGCGGAGTTGTGCTCGGTTGCTCGTGCGTGCTGATTGGTGCAAGTATCATGCTCTGTTACAAAGCGAGCACAAACGGCACCACGCGGTCACAGGCATACACAGACATTCATTTTACCTGTTCTGTGCATGGTACTGGGCCTTCTATTTCCTATTCTTTTTTTTCTCCCACCCAGTGCCATGACAGAGCATGGACAAGGGGGAGCCTTGCAGTTGTCCGTGCTGCCAAAGGGCGCAGCCCTGTGCCTTTTTTTCTGAGTTGGAAGTGGCCACACTAGTCTTTTTTGAGCAGCATCCTTCTCTCTTCAATGGTGACTGCAGGCAGCAGGTCTAAGAGTGAGTACGACCTGCAGGAGAGTCGGCTGCTATGGGGAAGGGTGCGGCCATGTGTGTGGAGGTGAACTGGAGTTTGGCACACCCAGCTGCTTTTGGTGTACCACTGGCCAGATTTCTTTTTTCTATATTTCATGTTTCTGTAGCTGATTTCCTCCTGTCTGTACTCCTCAGTAGCTTTCTACTGCTCGGTTATTAAGCTTTACCCATCCCCTACTTTATATACCCTATGGTGCCCCGTTCAGTGATGCAAAAAAAGGATATGCACGTGAGGGAGGCAGGCATTGTCTCCAATGTCCTGAGGGAAATGGGGAGGTTTCTTCTCTTCACACTGGTCCAACTCTAACCCAGCCATACATGTGACTAAAAATGATGGGGCCGCATAAGTCCTGGCACAAAGTACTATGGTGAACAAAGCAAACACAAGGAGTTGATGGACGGAGCACTGAAACATTTTAGACAGACACCCACAGCCACCGATCTTGGTTGAATCCATCATCATTGTTTAGCTCATTTCGCCACCTCAGTTCAGACCCAGCTAAATCCAAATCAGTCTTGACCCTGTGCCTGATGGGAACAGTCCAGACCGAACTGACAAGCCAAGTCTTCCCTGAACTGGAAACAAGCATCCTGGGACCGGTTTCTGGGTAACACCCTTCATCAGCCAAGTTAGCTTTAATCCAGTGGCAAAGTGAGCAAGGGAACCACGTCTGGGCATACCTTGCCAACTTAGGGCGAACAAAGCAAACACAAGGAGATGATGGACGGGTATGCCCATACGTGGGTCCCGTGCTCCCCATGCCACTGGAATTAAGACTGATTTGCATATGGCTGGGTTCAAACTGGAATGGCATGATGTAAGAAAGTGGCTCTGTATATACTGCACCAAAGTAAGGTTCAGTGTGCACAGAGTCCACAGTCCTGTCGTAAATAAAATATTACGCTCTCATAATTTCATAATATCAATAAGATCATGCATAAAGCAAGAGGCTGAGTCTGTGGTATCAGGTTCAAAAAGGGCTTTATTCCAATAACTCGAGTCATAGGGAGAATAGTACCATCACTACAAGGGATCAGGAAGGGACTCAAAAGTATTCTCAAAACATTATTCACAGAGTACAGTATATATACATCTCTATAATGTACGTAAGCAAAAAGAGCAAGAGAGAATGAGATAAGAGCATGTGGGCGTGTAAGTAGGCGTGAAGGTGGGCGTCCATGTGGGCGTCCACTTGATGATAATAGGTAATTTGTCATAGGTGGGTGGATACCTGGAGGGGGTTGCGTGATCTGCTGGAATTGTACTGGAACTTTGCCTTACTTGTGCTCAACTCGAGCATGACGTGTAACTGACGTGGGGAAGGGTTGCTGTGCAACTGGGGAGTCTGGAAGTGAGGCCTTCAGTGAGTGAGGCCTTCAGTGTCAGGACGACCAGCACATCTTGTTTTATCTGATATCCGATGTCTGGAGCAGGGACTGATTTGTGACATAGGTTGCCCATCTCCAAGAGCCTATGAGGCATCTATTTCTTCATTTTCTTCATTTACTGCAGAGGCCTTACATGGGGGCTATGGGCTTTTTACTGACGTGAGCTTTGCAATCTCACAAAACAGAGACAGAAAGGCTAGGCTTTTTCCTTTGCAGATGGGTTATGTTTATCCCTCCTTCTCCAGGCAGGAATGCGGCTCTGTAGGAGTAAGCAGATAACCGTGCTCAATACTGTCTCTGCACCTTGCGACAGGGCCCCTTTGGATGAGGCCCAAATGTGCAAGGCCAAGGATACGCAGCTGCAGCTTTCTGAATGTCTGAGGCCTGAAACCTCTTTTCGGGTCTGGCTGAGCCACAAAACACGGGTTTTCATGTGGTGCAGGAAAACATGATGAAAAACGTGTAGGCCTCAATACAGATTTGTCGTTTCTCTCATGGGAGACTGGATGATGGCAGGCCACGTTATAGCATAAGCATCATGATAGAAAGGCCATGGAGGGGAAAAGCATAGGTTTACATGCATGTGCACATAAGCGTGGGGGGGGCACATGGGGACATATAGGTCTCATAAATTTTTATTTTCCTCAGTCCCCAGAGGTTTGGCAGAGGCTAAAGTTAGATATAACCTTACTCTCCAAAGTGGTAGCTTGGTCGAGCAGTAAGGCTGTATTAGTGGACAGTGTAAAGCACTTGTTTGTACACACTCAGTCAGCAAATGGTCTCAACTCTAGGCCAATTGTTTTGTATATAAAAATATATAGTAGTTTTATTTTAGAACCACAAGTAGGTATCACAATACTTTCTCAGGATGAGGTGCTTTAGTTAAATACTTTCAATAAGCAATAGACTTTTAAATGCAAGAGTTACAGTTGTTGCAATAGGCAACACGAGTTAAACACAATTATAACATTGAGCTCAATGGGGATTTTAAAGTAAAGGCAATATCAATTACTTTGCATAGGTTTTTCTTACTCAGGGCTGGATCCTGGATTCAGCCCTGGTGCATCTCCTGTAAACAGTTGAAAGAAATCTTTTTTGTTATACAGGCGATTTTTAAGGAATATTTGTATGTTTCAAAAATCCACATTTAGAAGAATTTCTGACAGAAACCAGGCAATGTTATCCTATTGAGGAAAGTTTGGTTATTGGAAAATCACAGTTGTAATTACTTTGTAGGGTAAGTGCTGGGCACAAAGATCCAGCCCTGGGATCTCTCCTGTCAACAGATGAGTAATTTTGTTTTTGTTGATCGGGCGATTTTTAGTGAATATTTTAAAGTTTCAAAACTCGACACTTAGAATTTCCAAGCGAAACCAGTCAATGTTACCCTATGATGAAAATGTAAGTTATCGGCTTTCAGGTAAGTACTCGACTGGCAGAGTTAAGGTTCTGGGCATAGACTCAGGGGTCTTCCAGGGTCAGGTATGTACAGTTGTTACACCCTCAGCTGCACTGGGGCAGCCGGGTACAGAGAAAGTTAGGCCCAATGTTAGCCTATGGCAGGCAAGGGGTCTTTGGTTGGTTGCTGCTAGCAGGCAGGCCACGCGGCTGTGGGGGCTGGGCTCCTGGTCACTTACTCAGGGCAAGTGGGGAAGTAGAATAGGATAGATGCTGCACTTCCAGGGGCACTTGGGCAGCTGGGTGCAGGGTGCTTTTGAGCCATCGGGCGCTCAATGTATTTCAATGGAGAAGCTGCAAGATGAAGAAAGGCTGCAAGCTCGGGGACGGAGATTCTTCAGGTGCGACCACCACTTAGAGAGGTAAGTTGGGAAGCTGTAGGTTAGGTAGGCACCCAGGAGTTGGGCACAGGGGGCCACAGGGAGCTGGGTGCAGGGGCGTCTTTTGGCATCGGGAAATCTTACCCTCTGCTGGTCGCAGTTGGAGGGGGTCTCTGGTATTGAGGCTGCAGGCGTCGTCAGGAGCGTGAGGAGGGTCCTTGGGTGCTGGATTCGTGGTCAAAGTCAGCAGGGGGATGTCCTTGTGGTCTTTGTTCACTCAGGCACAGGCCGGGCTCGGCGGGTGCAGAGTGTGCTGGATTCACGGTTCCTGGCTGGCACCAGGGGTTGTTGCTTGTTTTGAGCAGAACCACTGCTCGTAGGAGTCCCAGTCTTTTAGATGAGCAATGCAGCCAGGTCCTCCGGGGTTTTCAAGGTTGTTGACCACTGGAGACGCCGGGATTTAGCAGGAGCAGATTCCAGGGTCGACAGGCCTGTAGGGCTGGGGTCAAGTCAGTTGGTGTCGTCCTCTTGTTAGCAGCTGCAAGGCAGTTCCTCTTTCTTCTTGTTCTTCTTCTTGTTTCGGATTCGGGATCAGAGGAGGGAAGGTTCAGGGTGCCCCTAAATACTAAATTTAGGGGCGTTACAGGTAGGGAAATGTCAGGGATCAATGGGTCCCTTCCCTGGGATCGGTACACCCCCTACCTGCCACTCTCCAGTGGGAGGGGGGCAGGAGCCTAGTCCTGATTGGGTAGGGCTCCCCATCCTCAATATGGTGAGAGCCCAGAGTTGTGCCTCACCTCGCCTCCCCCACCTGAGGGGTGGGGTTGGCAGAGGCTGGCACTCCCCCTTTCCTCACTTGGGTTTTCCCACCGATCTTCCCGCCAGAGTGGGGGCAGAACCGATGGGGGCCAGTTGCTGAGTACAGCAAGTGGCCAGGAGAAGCTCACAAAGGCGGCATGCCTTTGAAGCTTCCCCTGCCCATCCTGGGAGAGGAGACCTAGCACCTCGATCAGGATGTGCATTGTTGCAGGCTCATGAGAGCGGATGGCTCTCTACCCAGGGGTCCAGCAACATATCTGCTGGGTGGCAGCCTAGGTAGCCTCTCAGTCAGGACGCTGGTTGATGGTTAGTTTCAGGGGGCATCTATAAGATGCCCTCTGTCATGCATTTTACATTAAATCCCGCACTGCCATCCGTGTGGGTTTAATGTGCTGAGAAGTTTGATATCAAACTTCTCAGTCTTCAGTGTAGCCATCATGGTGCTATGGAGTTCGTGATGACGATCTCCCAGCACCATATACTCTTAATGGCAGCACTGCACTTACAGTGCCCAGGAATGGACCTGGGTACTGTAGGGGTACACCACTGGCATAGGGCACCCTGCTAGAGGGGTGACTGAGGTATGCCAGGGCAGTGTGTTTGTGGGCATGGCACACAGGGATGTGTGCCAGCCATGTCGACTCTCTGTTTTGTTCTGCACCAGGACACTCAGCCTGCAAGGGCAGTGTGTGTGTGTCAGGGTAAAGGACCTCTAAGGGTGACACAATAAGTGCTGCAGCCCTTAGGGCCCTTCTCTGATCACAGGGCCCTGGGTACCTAAGGTACCATTTACAAGGGGCTGACATGTGGCCAGAGATACCAATTGGGTTTAGGCTTCAATGCAGTTTTAGGGAAGGAACACAGGCCCTGGGCACCTGATTGGCATGAGCCCAGGGCACACTCAGTCAAAGTACATCAGCAATTCAACAAAAAGTGGGGGCATACCATGCTAGAAAGATGGCACTTTCTCACACATGGTGACAGCCGCGGCCCGTGGAGGGAGTTCCGTGGGGCAGAAAGGCAGGGTGGGGGAGGGGCACAGTGGGGGGTACTAAACACCGGAATATGGATAATTGCAGGTAAGTAAACAATTGAATAATTAAAATGAATTTCGGAGCGCGCCCTGCATCGCAAAATGCGCTACGAAATTCGTTTTATTTATTTAATTGTTTACTTGTTTACTTACCTGCAATTATCCATATTCCGGTGTTTAGTACCCCCTACGCTGCCCCTCCCCCGCCCCGCCTTTCCACCCCACAGAACTCCCTCCACGGGCCGCAGCTGCATGGTGAGCAAAAAACCGATGGATTTAGGCCGAGATCTCTGTACTGGGGTGAATGTATGACATTGTTCTGCATTCTGTCCATCAACTGTTGTTTTTGCATTTGTCACCCTGAGTGGGACGGGTATACCCAGACGTGGGTCCCGTGCTCTCCACGCCACTGAAATTAGGCTATCCTGGCTGAAGAGGGGTGAAACCCCGAAACCCATCCTAGAATGCTTGAATCCATGCTAGGGAGGACCTGGCTTGGCAGTTCGGGTTGGACTTTTCTCAAGAGGCACAGGGTCAAGACTGATTTGCATATGGCTGGGTTCAAACTGTAATGGCATGGTGAGCAATAAAACTATGAATTTAGGACCAGATCTCTGTACTGGGGTGAATGTATGGCATTGTTCTGCATTCTGTTCATCAAGTGTTGTTTTTACAAAGTACTATGGTGCAATACTCAGTCAATGAAGTGCAGTCTGTCCCCATGTTCAGGTGGTTCAACCAGTATTTGGTCAGCTAACACTATGACTAATCATCTTCCTCCTTCTGTGCTGTTTTAGGAGCGGTGCAATTGTGTGGTATGAAATATTGGTTCATTTTGATCAAAGCCAATCACTCCATGTTTTGAGGCAAGAAACTCGTCCTTCTCATTGTGACAACTGTGTCAGCTGCACTGTGTAAGCTTTACTGAGCACATGCTTAGCAGATACACTGGCTACCAGACAAGCCAGATACTATGCCTACTGAGCACTGGCCATTGGTGCATTTTCACATACCAATACACCAATGGGCTTTGATCCACATAGACCTCTTTTGGGTCATCCATAAACTTCTGGGTCATCCTCTTAGTGGTGATTAGCGCTGTAACTTGCTCAACCTCCTTTGCCTTTGCTGGTTTTGGCTTCTGTGAGACAAGTCTGTCCTCTCTGAAAGTTGAAGACGTCAACCCAGATGTTATGCCTAGGAATGGGACATTAGTAATTTCCAGCCATTCTTCTTCCAAGTCTCTGGCTTGCTCAACAAACCATCTCTTGTGTTGTGAAGGACATCTAGCATGGGCTTCAATTGGAATTCCATAGAGCATACTATCAAGCCCATTATTGCCGTTTTAGCGGCAGTTTTCTGCCGCTAAAGCGGCAATAATTTTATCACCTGTCTTGATAATATGCCCCCTAGCTCTCAACCAAAGTATGCACCCATGTGTTTTCATTCACACCTGCAAGTGCGAACCTTTCAGACACTGTCTTTAATTGGTCCTGTAGCAGATGCAACAGCGGGATAGCTTGGCCCATAATGCTGTCCTTCTTGCTAACTTCCTGTGTGAAAACCTCAAAAGGGAGGAGCATATTTGGCAGGCATTTGACTAGGCACATTTTTCCACATCCATGGTCATACTTTTCTAACCCTGGGCGGTGAACTCCGCTCCACTCGCGGAGTTTCCCACACTCCGCCTTACGCAGAGCTCGTGGAGTTCTGAAAAACTCTGTTTCGCACAGCAGAGCAGAGTTTTTTTCCTCGCTCGCCTTCACCAACATCAAGTTGGCTAGCGCAAGCGAGGAAAATCCAACGCCCTTTGAGATTTTTCCTCATTCGCGATCGCTGACATTGAGTTGGCGAGCGCAAGCGTGGAAAATAAACCTCCCGGCAAGATTTCTTAATGCGGGGAGGGTCAGGTTTCTCATTGCGACTTGTCACGTATGCTCCCAACCTCTCGCGTTGAGAAAATACCCGATCGCATTGAGAAAGCTGGCGCTTGAGTAAAAAGCTACTCGAGCGGCAGAAATGGTAGGCTTGTGCTGTGCATGGTGCTGTTCGCAATGATTGCACAGTGCGGACAATCATCTAGCACTGTGCAATCACTGCGAACAGCATTTTTCTACCGTACTCCACCACTTGCGGAGCTCCACGTAGTGCGGCAGAGATTTTTTGCACTTTGTGTAGCTTCGCCTAGTGCAACTCCACCCAGGGTTATACTTTTCCCAATAGAGTCCCCTCCTCTTTGAATGACATAGTCATTGATCTGTCTGTATTGCTCAAACACACATTGAAACATGTACTAGGTCAAGTTTCAATGTGGTAGTACCTCCTGTATGAGGACTTTAACTGGTACTTTATGAATAATGCACAACTTCTTCCAGGCTTTAAAAGAATGGATACAATTAGTGCAGATTCTTCTGCAGGTGGTCAGTATGCTACTGACTATGGGCGAGATTTAGATTTTGGTGCAATTGGTCCAACCATTGTTTTTTCAACAGACAATCCATCTGCCGTCTAGGTGGTCCACCCACTCAATTTAGATGCTGGTGGGTCATTAGACAAAAAACTGCCCGAGTCCAGCCTTCTCCACCAGCACTTTAGACCTGCGTCAATGGCGCCATAGGAAACAGCGGCTGCGGCAGGAGAGCAGCAAGTTTTACAGCCAGGCCAATCAGGATGTGCCTTCCTGCGAAGGCAATTGTGGCTGGGTAACCTCCACACCTGAGTTGGCAGATTGGAAGGCATATAAGGTAAAAACCTATCTTTTTCCCTTCTACCCTTCTGTTTCCTTTGTGAACCCAATCGTACAAGTCATGCCTTTGCTGCTGCAACTTGATCACCGGAATCGAATGTGAGCAATCCGCATTACTTGTGTACATTGAGTTGTCACTTAACATTTGCTCTGGGCCCATGCGTTGACTGAAATATCCTATTCATTTTTTTTTTAATTTACTTGTGAAATGCATATGTTTTTAATCTAGTTGTGTCAGAAATGAGATGGAACAGACCTGTATCATCACCTAATTTTAAATAAAAACAAAAGTATTTTTATAAATTTCCAAAATTAATGTGTGCACAACATTTTCAAAGCCCATCACAATTGGAAGTACTAACAATGTTTGAACTTTACAATGGGAAATGTCAGAGAAATGTTGTATTTCCAGTATTGTATGTGAGTCAGAATATGCACCTCACTATTACATCAGTTCCAGTCCATTAACTAACTGGATTATACAGAATGAATCAATGTTGGACACACTTTGTGGAAGTTCAACTAAAAAAATCAATCTTGTAATATATCTCTTGAGTACAATATTTTGGCAATGTAACATATATGTGACCGTGACTGATGTTTGGAAAATACATTTTTTCCTGGCCCATAACTTGTCTCCTGCATATAGTCCAGGGGTAACCTCCACCGGAAGGGGCATCTATTGGCCACAAGAAGGCACCTCAAGGCTTTTTCTTGGGAGTGGTGGGATTAGGTCTGGCAGAGGTCAACACAAGGTAGTTTAAGAACTGGGAAGAAAGAGTAAGGATAGGAGGGGTGGGAGTGGATTGGCTGGTTGAGATAGAAGGAGCTGGAGTGAGTGATGTGGTTGTGTCTGTATGTTTGGCAGTTGCATGTTGGTCGGGTATTTGTTGTGAATATTTGGTTGTGTGTTTTTGTGCTGGTATGTAATATTCATGTGAGTGTGGTTATTTGGTTCTGCTTGGTGTTGTCATGTATGTAGGTGTGCTTTTGTGTCAGTGTGTTGGTTTAGATGATTGTTTTATTGTGGTGGTTGCTGTGGTTGTGGTGTATGTGGGTATATTGTCAATAGTGTGTATGTGATGTGTGTTTCATTGTGTTACTATGAGTTTTTCTTGCAGGAAAATGTTGTTTTGTGGTGGTATGGCAAAAAATCATGTGATATGCAGGTGGTCACATGTAGCCACAGTTCATCAGGTAGGTGCTGCTAGAATCCATTCCAACCGCGCCAGCACAGCTGTGAAAACCTAACATGCTCGGCGGTAATCTGCCAGCCTGGAGGTGACTGATTAATGTTAGCCATCATAGGAGTCCACAGCGCAGTCAGCAGTGTACCTCTTATGCAACGGAAAACACTCTGCAACTGCGGACGGAGGTTCAGCCCCAATACATCTAAATATGATGGCGGTAATCCACCAGCTTGACTCAGTACTTGAAACCACTACCACGGAGGGATGACAGAAGTCACATCAAGATCTAAATCAGGCCCAGTCTTCATTTTGAAAAAATCCTGAACAACCAGGTTGATGCAATGCGCTAGGTACAGAACCCTGAAATAGCCGCTATCTGACATGGCCTTGACTAGATTACTGCCATTGCCACTGGCAACAAATCCAGTCCTGAGACTTCTTGCATGACATTGAATGCCCTTAAAAGATCCAGTGTGCAGTGAAATACATATAATCGGTTGCTTGACAACTGGTCTACAGATCTGTCATCAGGTGGACAGTGTGAACATCACTTTGCTGAAAAGGTTGTGCAACCAATTGCAGCACATCACGATGGAGTGCTGTAACAGCAACTCTGGCAAAATAGCCCCACTTGGAACCTTCCATTTGGGGAAGATGGCTGCCACAAATTCTTAAAATCCCACTCCTTCAACAAAAAAAGAGAGGAGATGCTGCACTAAATTTCTGCAGTTTTCCGCTGCACATATGTGTGGTTGGGTGGTTGTGGTCGTAGGGACCCTCCTGTCTAAACTATCCCATGATAGTGGCCTGGATTTTCTTCTTTTCTGGGGCCACTGATGCAGACGACTTCAGAGAAGTAGGAGGTTGTAGACTCAATGTCCGTCTTGGGGTAGTCAGTGTACGCCATGGTGCCTCCATCTGATTCTGAGTCTTGTGCCATTTTGAGGTCACTGAGGTGGGTGATGCTGTCGCACTTCTCGGGAAAAGGCTGATTTGTGTAAAATTGTCACCCTCTTCTTCCTCATGACATCCCACAAATATTTGAAGGTGCTCCTCCCAACGGATTTTGTGATGTTTATTCATATGGGTAGTTTGGTCTCCAGTACTATTGTATGTAGCAGGCTTACCTTGACGAACATTCACATGGCAAATGGAGCATGTTACAATGTACTCCTACTTGCTAAGTGAACAAAAAGTCACAAACTGGGGTGGAGTACATTCTTAGTGTGCCAGTGCCAATCCCTGAAGAAGAACTGGAGGTAGGGGGGCGTGTCATCAATTGCCTCTCTGCTGTGCATGCTTCTACTAAGGTAGGTATTGGTGCAGGTCTCAGCAGGCGCTATAGAAATATGGGAGCTAGCAAAGGTACCTATGCCACATCCCTTGGAGCAGGATGAATAGGAGGGGTAATGTCGAACTCCTTTGTGCCAGCTTCCATAACAATGACTGTCTTGTCATCAACCTCCTCCTCATCCCCTTCCATAATTCTAGGGCTTTTAGAAACTTTTCCCTTGCCTCTCCTGGTGTCTCTCGGATTCTGCCATGTCCATGTCCAGATCATCATCATCATCAGAAGGGGTACTTGGACAATATGGTGGTGTACCCTTCCTTTTTCTTGCTAACAACTGGGAGCCAATGATTCTAGAAGAGGAGGTTCTTGCTTGGCAGGAAGCTCAATCTCCTGTTCTGCTCCAACTTCAGGAAGATCTACTATTGATGGCTGTGGCTGTTTCCTGAAATGATTGAGTACTACTTTGCGAAAGAGATAAATCCAATTCAATGCCACTGTTCATTGGCATTTTCCTCAGAGGACGGTGCAGCAGGCACACATCTCCTAAAAAACGTTGTGGTTGCCACACCAGTGGTTGAATGCTGCTTCTTCTCACTGGCCACTTTCTTGGCATAACCTTTCTTTGGAGCCATCTTAAAGCTGCCTGTTGGTAGTGGCACTGACTGCACAGGTAGAAGAGGATGGAGGACTGACGTCACGTGTTGTGTGGTCACATGTTTCGGGCAGGCATTCTGTTTGGCAGTACTGTAGGTGATGTTTCTTCTCTTGTGCACCTAAAAGCCTACATGCAAGAAAAATATTTAGTGAAGCATGGCATTGTTGTTGCAGTTTGAATTGGTATACATAAAGACAATATCATTTAGTGTGGTTGGTTACTTAGATAATAATTAACAATAATATATTCAACCATTTTAAAGTCAAACCACACAACCATGACATATCATTTCATTTTCAATCAGGTTAAAACAGAACAGACAGATATAGCTCTTTGCTTTATGTGCATCTACTGTAAAGGAGACACTCGTGGCAGTCAGGGAGGTACATGGGAAAATGAAATAATCCTTAAACAATGAAGGCTAGAGTGCGAAGAGCAAGCAATGTGGTCCGGGGAAAAGGAATAATCATTAAAAAATGAATGATGCTAGTGTCTGTGTAGTACACCTACCCTACAGCAGGTAGAGGGTCCCGGGGGAAATAGAATAATACCTAAAAATAAGAATGCTGTTGTGTGGCTTTAAGCCTATGGCAGCCAACGGGTGGCTGGATCATGAATGGAAGCAAAATGCAACAACAAAATCAGTGAAAAAATTACAATAATTGAAATTAAATACAAAAAAATCAGAATAAGCCAAACATAAAAAATAAGTAAACATTAAAATACAAAGAATGAAAAATGAATTAGTAATGTTTGTACTAAGGGAGTAGGAGAAACCTATTGGGAGTCAAGAAGTTGGAGGTGCAATTTTTAAAAAAACGACATATAATATAAAGCACTGTTCATCATAATCAAATTCATAATAAACATATACTACAATAATCCTCAAGCATACTAAAAAACTTATACCACATGCATGCCTATGTCAAAAAGACACTGGCTACCTGTAAAAAATGGCTGCCGGCCACATGGTCAAACTGCAACAGTGAGCACGGATGCAAGGAGAACAAAGAACACATGCAAGCTTATTGCAAAAGCACAAGTGGCTGAGTATACAAAATGGCATCCGGCTACATGTTCAAACCAGCAACAGCAAGTAAAGAGGCATGGAGATCAAAAAACACATTACAGCCTATGAAAAAAGTACACTGGCTGGCTGCACAAAATGGCCACCAGCAACATGGTCAAAAAACAACAGCAAGCAAGGAGGCATGGAGAGCAAAGAATATATATGTAAGCCTATGATAAAAGCACACTGGCTGGCTGCACATTGTCAAACAAAAGCGACCAATGAGGCATGAAGAGCAAAGAACACCTGCAAGCCTATGGAAAAAGCATACTGGATGGCTGTATAAAATGGCTGCCGGCCACATGGTCAAACAACAACAGTGAACAAAGGGGCATGGAGAACAAAGAATATATACAAGCCTATGACAAAAGCACACTGACTGACTGCACAAAATATCCTCAGGCCACATCGTCAAACAACATTAGTGACCAATGAGTGTCACGTCGCCCATTGGGACATTGTAGTCTTCACTAAGTTAGCATGAGCACATTGCAGCCTGCCTGCTGCTTTGCGCATGTTGCTACATGTCTTTATTTTTTGCAATATTTTATTCGGTTGCTTTCACTTGAGAACTCATCGCTGTGTTTGCTCTCTGCATGTTCCTGGGATTTTGACTGAACATTATGTGCAAGGTCGAACAACATTGCCCCTTGTTATTTTGTTCCGGCCAGACTGTAGCTTTTAGACAAAACATACTGATGCAGCTGTTGTTTGGGCAACGTACTTTGGTTTTTTTCGTGGGATGCACGAATAGGTAGCACATGCATGGAGAGGGACTTTCCAGAGATAAGAGCGAGACAGCACCTATGATGTAGATCTACCATCGATACGCTAAGGTATAGGGTCTGCTGACACAGCCCAGAGCTCTTCTAACATATAATAATATTGCTCCGTGGCAAGGGGAGGGAGGTTAGGCTCTATAGTCTTTCCATGATGACATCTCCGTTCATGATTTATGGACTAGCTGCTTTGCTGACTATATTTGTACTTTTCATTTTCCTGCATGTTGTGGCACGTATACTGCATGTTATGGCACGTTAGTTAAAATAAATATTTTAACTATTTCATGTCTCTGTCAGATTTTATTGTGGACAAGTACAAGAGTGCGAGCGAAAGGTTGGGTCTCGTTACCATGATTCCTGAGAGATCTGTGAGTGTTGTGTTCTGGGATGTCTAATCATTTATTTCTCTGTGAGTGAGTAGGAGAGCAGAGCAAGTGAGACACTATAGCTAGTTGGTCCTGGGCACCTGGGTACTAAGGTGGTAGGAAGACCCAGTCCCTATACAGCAATTTCCTATAATCCTGTGCATAGTTCTGTCTTTGTGAAGAATCCCTGCAACATGAGGCATGGAGAGCAATGAACACATGCAAGCCTGTGGAAAAAGCACACTGGCTGGCTGCACAAAATGGCCCCAAGCCACATGGTCAAAAATCAACAAGTAAAAAGGCATGGAGTACATAAAACCCATGGAAGTACATGGCAAAAGCACCAGTTCAGAAGGGGGCTCCACCCCAATAAACCAGGGGCTTTTAATATACCAATAACAATAGAAATCAGGGAGGTTGACAGCAGCCAGACCTATAGAATGTCACTATTGACAGAATGGGCCACATGGCCAACAGATGCAGGCTAAGGGCATATCAGAAGCGGAAGTTGGTGATCTGGGGTCTGTCCCAGCCGAATTTCCATCCACAAACGAGAAAACCTGAATGCACCTTTAGCTGCAGGGAAGTCAGTCTACTTCGTCACCCCCACAACAAGGGTCAGTTAGTTGGACTAACACATGGCATCAAAAGCCACAGACAGGGACACGGTCCAACAAGGACCAGTACCACAACCGCAGGAGGGAGGGGTAACTGCTCGGGGAAGCAATGCCTTCACACTGATGTAGAACCCAAATGTGAAGTAGTGTAACACCTCCAATGCAAGCATCCATTTCGCATACACCTTAACATTTGCTGTACTAAAACTCAAAAGAAAGGCAAATGGGACAACATTAGAGATTCAAGCCTTTACTTGCATTCAGGAAACTCAGGGCTGCGGTATATGTGCTGTCGATCGGGTATCCTCACAAGAGTTTGCCATTCAGGGTGCCTTCTCAAGCCTAGGCCCCACTCTGCTGTGCATCACCCAGGGCAGGGTTAGTCAGCCACACTCCAAGGGAAGGGCAGTCTGATGAGGGGGGCATGACGGTTCCCTGACCACTGTTTAAATGTGGGAACCAAGGGGCATATCAGCAGCAACCAGCGATAATTATCGCTAAGCGCACTTAGCGCAAGGATAATTATCGCCGGCTAACGTGGATTTTTATCACTGAGATAACGTGCTATTAGCAACGCTTATCTCAAAAGCGATAAAAATCCTAGCGCTAACTACCTAACGTGAGATTATTGCTGGAAACCCAGCGATAATCTCACGAAGTGTGGCGTTAGCTTGTTGATAGGGACTCACAAACTTAGCCATGATATCCACCTTCCATAGGATATCACGGCTAAGTCAGTCCTCTCGCAGGCGTAAGGAAAGTAGGGATAACAGGGGTTATCGCTACTTTTCCTGCCGCTATGCTTCATAGCGTGGGGCTTGATGATAGGAGAAATGTCGCTTAGCGACATTTTTCCTGTCATGTCAGGTCAGGAACGCCCACTTTGCATCTCATTAGAGATGCAAAGCTGGTCGTTAAGAATCCCGGCGCTAAAGCAAGGTTTCACGCGTTAGCGTGACCTTGCTAATTAGGCGATAAAATGATCACCGCTTTTCGGCCGAAAACGGCCACAAAAGCGACGATAATTTTTATCGCCGCCTTGTAAATATGCCCCCTAGATCCCCACATCCACAAGTCAAATCGGATGGCTTCCAATTACCGAGTAAAAAGGTCCCCATTCTCAGAAACCCAGCCGGGACTGGAATGCCTTTGCTGTGTAGTCCCTAGAACAATGTTCTAACAATGTTAGTGGCCTCCAGCCAAATAGATGCCCCCTTTTATTTAACAAACAGAGCTGTCCTCCAGTGTTAGGAGTCAGGCTTCCTGTACGCTTGGTATAGTGAATATCCCATAGCATCCACAGCACATGCTTGAGGTCCGACAGATGGCGAAGCACAACATAGCACCCAGTCAGTACAGGGGGTTCACTAGAGCCTCCAGCCGTCCCAGTTCATTCCCATAGTTCTGGCAAACTTTGACAAGCTTTTAGCCCTGCTCCAGGCTCTCCATGCCATGATAATTTGCCTTCTCCTTTCCCTAAAAGCTTTCCAAGTAACTGCCAAATAAGAAATGGTCCAAGGGAGAGGAGGATGCCAGGTAAAAAGGGAGTCTGACAGTTCCATCATACCTCTAAGCAGAATAGAACACAGATGTATGCTCACCCCAACATCATACCAAGCAATCAGCTAACACTCAACGCCTCACACACACCATATGAAGGGATCAGTGATCACAATTTTATAACACTGCAAAGTACCAACACCTGCTAAGGAAAAAGACAACTCTGTTGCATCAGGCTCTATAGAAAAGAGCATGCTGATTCTTTTGGCTGGGCACAGTACAAGGACATTCCAGAGGAGTTCAGACTGTTCACTGGTGCCCTAGTATCAGTGGTAGGGTCCATATCCGTCTTCACCATGCACACAAAAGTGAATGACTACTGGTTGCAAATAACCTGGTGGGAAATGCTCAAAATGATGAACAAAACTGTGCTCGGCCTTAATGCAATCAATCAAGCAAGAACTGAGAGCCATTGGACTTGATGACCACAATGGAGGGTGGAGTATGTATAAAGATCCGTGCATTTTGTGTACATTCATACATGATACAAACAAACAATGGTCCAATCATGGGAGGCAGACACCACAAAGAGGGGTGATTATAGAAATGAACATTTTCACAATGTATGAGAAAACACTTGTTGGGAAAGGCAGCAAAAAACAATTGAATTCGGAAAGAAGACATATACACATATATGCACATCAACAGTTTTTAGTTGAAATTTCGGGAAAACCTACTAATTTATTCATAGACATTTGAATCAATCACATAAGTGGTCGGGATTGTAAGGAGTTAGAAATAGGATGGTGCTCTGGGAAGGTGTGCGTGAAAGAAGATAGGAATTGGAGGGTTCTTGATCCTTTTGTTAATTGTATTTCTGCATCTACACGCCTGTCAAATGTATAGGCATGGAATTATCTCTATCATATAGAGGGCACAGTTGAGTCATTACTTTTGTCAACATGGTGATAGTAAATGTTCAAAAAATCACTTCTGTGGCCAATGGCTTTTTTGGTTACTTCTTGGTGATGCGTGTCCACCTTGTAGGTTAGAGCCATTCAAAATGGTTCCATTTGTGGTCTTTATGTGATAATTCAATTATCTTATCCAGCATCTGTGTCTCATTTCACGTTGGCCACAGAAATGATTTGTGTTGGGCAGTCTTGGATGATTTTGTTCTCCAGGTGGATCGTTAACACCTGATGATATGGAGCCTAGTGGCCTGTTTCGACTCATGTTTTTCTGCATTTGTTGTCAAACTTGGTTGACGCCTTCATCCAGGTCGCGATATTCTCATCACCCACTTCTCTAGTCCTGATGTAGGCCCGTGTTTGAGGCATTCAGTGGCCCCCTACACTGTGTCGGGTCGAAACGTCGACGCCTCTTAGAACTAAGGCTGGATGACAATTTACTATCCGCATGTGACAAAGTAACCCATCTGCCACAATTTAAATTAGGCCCTTAGTCTGGAATATTCCAGACTAACGGCGAGCTAAAGAAGTATTGTAAGTCCAAGGGAAGAGGGTGACTATCGAAGGGAAACTTCACCCTTGGGTAACCAAACAGCTAATCTCAGTAAGGAAGTCACTTAACAGAGTATACCCTAAACTAAAAAAGAATACCATGAATACAATGCAGCTGGAGAAATTGAGAACTATGTACCAGAATTATAAGTGTGCTCTGTAGAGAGCCAAAAAAGATGGCCCAGGTCCAGCATCCATGCAAGTAAAAAAAAAAAAAAGCCTTTTGGGAAATCATAAATGATATCAATAAATCATTATCCTGCAACTTTAATGTCACTGAGGAGTTATGGGATCTGTACCTGAGGAACCACAACCCTATCAGTGAATTATTACAAGATAACTATAAGGTACTCGATTTACATTCATACAGCACGACAGGAAAAGCACAGGTCTCACATTTTAAGCTCACAATGAGTTTAAAGAATAAGCATGTAATCAAACAAACAAGTTGCCAGCATTGGCTGATGTTGACACTGGGCCCACAAAACCAACTGAACAAAATTTATGAACCGTTGAAGATATCATTAGGGGGAGCAAGGTCGACGAGGCTCCGGACCCCAATGGTTTGCACACTGCACTCTTTAAATGCAACATCGAATACTGGCTTAAATCTCTTCATCTTTTATATAACTCAGTGCTGGTGAACCAGTTGACACCAGAGTCATGGCATGGACCAATAACGCGTCCAATTTATTAGGGTCGAGGGATGAGCATTCTTGATCATGAGCTTATATCTTGAAGCCATATACTTTGCAAGTCTAATTTTTCATGACCTAGCAGCGTGGGCCAACTTCCTGGACCTTATTCTGTGGAATCAATCTGGTTTCCACACATGGCAGGGCACGTTGTCAAATCTAACTGCCCTCAATATTCATATGAGATCCACCCTTACCATCAAAGCCACGTTTTTCAATTGTTTTGTGGATTTAAAGCCGCGTTTCATAGGTCCCATGTGACTTATCATGACAGTGATTAGAGCAAACTGGAATCCCAACCAATATTCTAAAAGCATGTCAACTTTTGTAAATTGAACCTAGTTCAGGGTGAAGTTGGGAGATGGTACAAAACCTTCACAGAAGATACAGACAACAAAGGACTTGAAGCAGGGTGTGTTCTTACCCCAGTGTTGTTCGACATATACATTTCAGACCTACCACATGCTCTAATCACCTTAAAAGGTTACCCCCAAAACTTGGTGGTTCACCCTCGACGCACATCTTGCTCGCGAATGACTTGCTACTAATGAATCTAACCCCAGTAGGCTTACAGCGCCTTTTAAACATCATTTTCTCTTATACACAGCAGAAGAAATTAGAAGTGAACGTCTCAGCAGTTGTGCGAGTGTGCCGATCAAGATCGCCGCCTCCCGCTGAGCTGCAGTGTAGTGTGCCTGTTATCGACGATTCGCTGAATAATAAGGCTTGCTTTACCAATTTGAAAAAAATGAGGAGGTTTCTTTTGGTAAGCACTCTCTGGCTATTACCTTATTTTGCCTTTTCCTGATGATTAGGAGGAACAACATGAGGTGAGCTGCCCTACGGTGTCATGGGAGCTGGTGCTGCTGAATCTTCCTGTCAGGAGGGTGGAGTGACTTCCAGGAAAGGGCACAGCTGTGGCATGGCCACTCCCACAGCTGGTTGTAGCTGCTGCACAGCCCTTATTTAGGATATTAATGAGCCTTCCTGATCTACTTTACTAGAGCAATTGCAAGCTGTGCGTTCCTCCACAGATAATGGCTGAAATTAAAAATCTGCGAAAAGATATGGCTGGTCTTTCCATGAAAATTTCTGACAATGCTATTACAATTCAGGATAATACATCTAAAATTGACCATCGTCTACCTATTGCAGCTAAAATAGTACCAATTAATAAAATTATTACTGGACTTAGAAAACCGCAATTGGCAATATAATCTGCAAATTGTTTATTTACCAGAGGATGTAGTAGGCAATGACTGCAGGTTATATTTAGAAAACTTATTACCTGGTCTTTTACGCATAAAATTTCCAGAAAAATGTTAGATTGATAAGGCACATAGAATTCCCTCTCATCGTAATTCAAGACAAGAGAAGCCTTTGCAAATGATTTGCAAAGTTTTGCATCATCACCATTTAGTTTTGATACAAAAGGCTGCCAGAGACGTTCCTTCTTTTATGGTCAGTGGGAATAACATTTTTATTCATCAAGATTTTTCTAAGGAAACTGTCAACATTCACAAGGAATTCACAGATCTTAAATCCAGACTGATAAATGCTGGTTATAAATATGGTTTATTTGATCTGTCTACTATGCAAATATGGAAAGATGGGTCTTCTAAGTCTTTTCAGCAACCAGATGATCTTTGTCGCTTTTTGGATCAACAGTCGCAGTCCTCCATGGAAACAAATGAGATGGATACCTGACCTCAATGACATTTGAATTTCTGTTTTGCTAGCCTTTTGATTAGAGTATTTTTTAAGGGCATGTTATGTATGTTTATTCTTGGCATGCATGTGTGCATTTCAAGAGGACTATTTATGTTACCATGTTGTCTAATGTTTATTTTTTGTGTCAGTCTGAGTCCTTCTTTTCTTTCCTTTATTGGATTTAGAGCTACATTTCTTTTTCATTCTATCTGACTCGTCAATCCTTTTATCTATCTTTGTTCTTTTTTCATAATGTCTAGCGTGAACAGTATTACAATTGTTTCATGTAATGTTAAAGGTTTACAGCACCCTGTTAAATGCACTTAGGTTTAAGATTATTTAGCTAGGTATAAAGCAGATATATGTTTACTTCAAGAGACTCATGTAGATGATACAGTTTTATCTTACGTGAATAAAACAAGGGTGGGTTCTATTATTTCGTTTCCGACTCTCAATAGGAAAAATGGAGTTGCGATTCTTTTAGTAAAAAAATAACATGTTCAGATTTTGCATAAACATTCTGATTCTGATGGTCATTTAATTATAGTCAATAATAAAATTGACAATAAGGTGTTACACCTAATTAATGTATATGGGCCAACAAATGATGATCCTAATTTTTGTTCCTGATTTACCTCAGAAGTTCTAAAATTGGGTAATGATCCTCTGATCATTGGAGGGGATTTTAATCATATTTCTGAACCTTTACTGGATAGAATCTCCCAAACCAAACTCCGTCCAACAAAAGCTTTTTTCACTCTCAAATCCTTCTTTAACCCCTTGCGTGCTGGTTTATTTCTCCCGCTGTGTGGGAGAAATAAACGGCGTTCGGGATTACAACGGCTCCCAGCCGTCGTGCGCACACGCGACACCGTAATGCACGACGGCTGGGAGCCGTCGTCAGCATGCAAGGGGATAAAACTACTAAAATGGTAGATGTTTACTTTATTTTCTAATCTACATAATTCTTATTCTTCATTTGATTATTTTTTAATTTCTCATAGTACAATATCCTCAATTTCTAATCCCACTGTTCAGAATGTAAATATTTCTCTACATGTTCTGATATCATGCATTTTATCTTGCAACTTCCGTCAACATGGTCAAGGTTGTTGGTGCATGAATACCAATATTGTTCTTAATGACAAAAATAAGCCAAAATCTGCAATTGATGAGTATTTTTCATTCAACTCTGAAGGGTTGACATCCATCACTAATCAATGGGATGCATTTAATCATATATCAGAGGATAAACTACTTCCATTATGGCACATGAAAATAAATTATTTAATACTAAAATTAAAGATTTGGATAAACAAATAGCCAAATATGAACGTCTATATATTACCTCTAATAACATCAAATATAAGGTACAATTGCAGAAATGTTGTTTGAATTGAACTCTGTTTTAAGCAAAAGAGCAGGCATTCAAATCTCTAATAACAAGGGTCAATTTTGCTTTGGTGCCAATAGATCTGTAAGACCTCTTGCTAACTATCTCCATATTAAAAAAATTCAAATGGTTCATTTGCTTTATCTCACAGTTACATAATTAATGAATTTATGCAATATTATTCAGATTTAGATATCAAACCAATATCTGTATATAGTGCATAGTGATCATTTTTTGAAAGGCTGTGGTTTACTTACAATTTCACAAGAAGATGGAACTAAATTGGATCTTCCTATTACTTTAGATGAAATAATTTCAGCAATTACATTTCTGAAGTTAAACAAATCTCCAGGTGGCATTACTGCAGACTTTTATAAAGAGTTTTCACCTCAGCTTTCATCGCATCTGCTTTCTTTGTTTTCCTATCCTAGTAATACCGGGTCTACTTCGGGGTTGTTTTCTGGTGCGCTAATTATAATCCTCTCAAAACCGGATAGAGATTCTTCTCTGGTTACAAATTATTGCCCCATTTCTTTAATAAATCAAGATTGTAAACTCTATGCTAAAAAGATTGTGACTAGATTAGCTATTGTTCTTCCTCATATTATACATGTGGACCAGTATGGCTTTATGAAAAATTGACATTCAACAAATAATACTAAATTAATATTTCATGCAATTGATGCTGGATCATTATTGCCGTTTTCAGCAGGTGTTCTAGCATTAGATGTGGAAAAGACTTTTGATAAAATTCATTGGCAACACCTTTTTTGCACCTTGTCTGTTTTCCATTTTGGTACATTGTTTGTTCGTATGATTTCAGCTCTCTACTCTAGTCCGTCTGCCAAACTTTTTATTAATGGTCGACTCTCCCATACATTTTTCCTCTTTAGGAAAACTAGGAAAGGTTGGCCATTATCTCCCTTACTTTTTCTTTTTGCAAATGAACCCCTATTAACTGCTATTTGAAATTGTATAGAAAAAAATGGTCCTCCTTGTGTTTATCTATGTCAGGAAGATTGGATGCAATTAAAATGATTGTGGCTCCTAAACTTTTTTATCTTTTTTCAATGATACCTGTTCAACTCCCTCTTAAATGTTATAGGACCATTGACAAATATTTCTCTAAATTAATTAATTGTCTAAAAACAATAGTGGGTTTGGTTTACCAGATTTACTTGTGTATCATAAAGCTTGTATTTTAAAACAAAGTATTTTTTAGTTACCGCATTTAGAACATAATAATTCACCTTCATGGCTTTGTATTGAACAAAATGTAGTATCACCATTTCCTTTACCAGCTTTAATTACAATTTCAAATTGTTCTGCTTTGTTAAAGAAATCAGAAATGTTGGAATCTACTAAACTGATTTTACATAATGTAGATCATATTTTCCAGTGTTCTTTTTCACATACATTGAATTTAACTTTGTGGCATAATCCGTCATTAAAATTAGCTCGTCGCACAAATTTTGGGATTTCATGGACAGAGCTGGTATTTTTTATATTAAAGATATTTACTATAATAATGCCTTTTTAGGTTTTGATGAATTTTGATGAATTACAACAAAGATTTCATTTGCAACCGTCAGATATTGTTATATATGAACTGCTCTGTAACTCTATTCTTCATTCATTCCTGAATGACTTTCCTTCAATAGTTTCTTCTGATTTAGAAGTCTATCTCCAAACAATTGCATCTTCAACCCACGTGGTGTCATTGTTATATAAAAAAAATTATAATTCTGGTGGGGGTATAATCAATTTTGTATCTGTTTTTTGGAATAAAGAATTAGATTTGTCTTTATCTTTGGGTTTATGAAGTAAGATTTGGTTGAATTTTGTCTTGGAATGGTTGCCTGTAACTTCATATCAAACTAATTCCTTTATAATTTGTAATTGTCTATGGACCCCATTAAAATTATATGCACAATTTTAAATAAATTCTACTGTTTAAAACTGTTCTTTAAAAATAGGTTTGTTAAGACGTATGTTATATGATTGTCATATTGTTAAGAAGTTCTGTGATGAAGTTTGGCAGATAATTACTCACATATTGCATGTTACAGATACGTTATCATATACAATAGTTTTTTGTAAATTCTCTTCTCTCTCCTCTAAAATGTCTCTGCTGAATACAAAACTTTTTGATTTCTTAATTTCCACAGCTTTAAAGACAATTACTACTAATTAGAAACATACCTTATTAATATCAGTTCATAGGTGGTGGGCTTGGAAAATTTTTACTAGAAGAGGTGCTAATTTGACATTATCTGCTACCATTCATAATACTCTGAATTATCAAAATGTTTGGAAACCAATTGATGATTATTTGAATTTGAATCTTTAGTAAGTGTTAGTATAGTATAACATTCTATGGTTAGGCTTAACTCTTAACTTAGTAGCTCTATAAAGCTGCAGATATAGAATTATGATGCTGTCCTTTTAATTTCGTTTACAGTGATATGATTTTTGTGTTATAGGTACTTTTAAAAAATATTCTTGATGCTTATTTATAAATTATAATGTTTATTTACTTACATATTGTTTTATTAGATTAACGTTTGTACCTTTTCGTAGTTCTTTTTGGTATGTTTTCTGTTATCACAAACTGAATAAAAAATATTTTAAACACAGAAGGGACCCTCTCTAAAACTAAAGTAGTAAATTTCACGAAAAAATGTCGACCTCCAGGGGCCTGGTCCATAGGCGAATCTCGCCTTGAGTGCACCTCACATTATAAATATATTGGAGAGTTTTTATTCTGTTAGGTCCTCCATCCCACACAGGGAGACCATGGAGCTAAAGTCTGCGTCTTTAACATCAGGATTTCGGCAGCTTGCAAAACCTTGCATGATCCCATCCTTGGTCCTCCGTATAAGGTGATGGTAGCCAAACGCCTATGGCTTCAAAATTGTGGGAGGAAAAAATGTTTTTTTTTTAGATCTACTAACAGTTAAGACCTGCTGCTCAGTTGTTATATTGCCTAACCACACCTCACAGGCCCAGTTGTGCCTTGAATCTGGCCTCACAAAGCATTGCTAGTCTGTTAAAAAAGCCTTCTTGAAAATCTGTCACTCCTTCCACCAGGCTGATAACAACACTGTGACAACTCGGGTCTGGCAGGATATAAATTCAGTCAACTCAGAAGAGGGGCTATATGTTTATCTAAACAATGTAATATAATCTCTCCAAGCAAAAATCATATGGAACTTGAACATCTAAATAATTTAAGAGAAATATCAATTCTAACACCAATGCACTTTCCTTCTAGGACAAGAAAGCACTCTGGCCATGAAGCGGCACACCTGACAAGTTATTAACTCCTACAAAGTTTTAAAACCTCAGTCTTGCTACACCCAAGCATACCCTTTCCATTTAAAGTTGTCATTTATGTGGCTGCACTTTGGTGACCAGTCCTCCCAGGATCAGATCCCTGTCTGGTCCAGGACAAAATAAGGGGACAAATTCAGACTGTGGGGGGGAGTACAGAGCTGATTGTTCACCTGTTAACTATTTGCCCTGGGTTACCTGCCTAATGGAAAAAAACTCTTAAGAGGTTATTTTAACCAAGTCGGAGTTAGAACTTGTAGAAACGCACTCATACAGGCCCTCAACCCTGAAAATACCGCTTTGAACATAAGGGTTGTGAAGTTTGCACATTCGTCTATGGTGACGGCAAAGGGCCAGTTGGTGAGTGCAAAACAATTACAGGTAAAAGTGACATAGGAAATTAAGTAGCTACCCCATTGGAAAGACTTTCCTTACTGATCTCATATGAAAAATTGCTGTTCTGAAAGCATTTATAATTTTTAGCATGGAAATATCTCATTGTGATGTTTTTAAAATACATTTTGGTGTAATGGTTTTAATTCACTATGCACTTTATCGATTAATCCAAATATGAGTAGATAGGGTTCCTTTGCAAGGAACAATTACACTTGTTTGTGATCCATTCAGTGCCAGAAGGAGAGGTGGGAGAGATAGAGAGGGAAAGAGAAAAGGAGCGAGATGGAGAAAAAGAGACACAGAGAGTCGGAGAGAGAAAGAGAGATAGAGATAGGTAGAGGAAAAAGAGAGAGATATGGAGAGGGAAGGAAAAGAGAGATGGAGAGAGAGAATGAAAAGAGGGATGAGAGAGAGAATGAAAATAGGGATGAGAGAGAGAATGAAAATAGGGATGAGAGAAAAAATGAAAAGATGGAGAGAAAGAATAAAAAGAGGGATGAGAGAGAGAATGAAAAGAGGGATGGAGAGAGAGAAAGAAAAGAGGGATGAGAGAGAGAATGAAAAGAGGGATGAGAGAGGGAATGAAAAGAGGGATGAGAGAGGGAATGAAAAGAGGGATGAGAGAGAGAATGAAAAGAGGGATGAGAGAGAGAATGAAAAGAGGGATGAGAGAGAGAATGAAAAGAGGGATGAGCGAGAGAATGAAAAGAGGGATGAGCGAGAGAATGAAAAGAGGGATGAGAGAGAGAATGAAAAGAGGGATGGAGAGAGAGAAAGAAAAGAGGGATGGAGAGAGAGAAAGAAAAGAGGGATGGAGAGAGGGGGCGAGAGAGCGCTACTCTCTTTTTTGAGTGGCTCTCGACATGAGCAGTGCCACTGTTTCAATTACCGCTGGTGGTAGCCAGGTGGGGAGTCTGCTGGTCCACCCATTGTAAGTCCGCTTTCATTACAAACCCAGTGACTTCTCATGTTTAGTGTGTGTAATCAATGCTGTGAGTAGGCACTGCAGTTGGGAGTCACTGCAGGATATATCGCTTACAGCGCTTGGTCGAGTGTGGCATGTGAACAGCATCATGCAGCACTTGCCAGGTTGCTCTTCGGATAGACCATTGTTCATGGTTACTGAGCCGCAGTACAGTTAGCAGGTGCTGTGACACTGAAGCGCAAGAATACACAATACCTGGACAATAGTTGTCACACTCTGCAGCCGCGATGAGTTGACTTGTCACTAGTTTTGATGTTCAACCCAATGTCATCAGGAAAGAGCGGAGGAGGCAGTGATATCAATGTCCTCCTGGGTCTACAGTATCATCAAGCGGTAACTGTGCTTCCCTAAGGCTGGCCAACTCAGCACCTCACTAAGGGGGTAATTACGATGGCAGAAGGACCGCTACTGCTGGGCTCCGGTGACGGTCCTTCCGCCATCGCACAGGATTTTCCCATCGCCCAATTAGGATGATGGTGGGTAGCGCGGCTGATGCAAAGTCCGTCCGCCACTTCACCGTCAAAGGCAATCGGTCTGATTGCCTGGTGGATGGTGCAGGGTGCCTAAAATGATGTGTGTTTAAACCGGCCTTCATGGAAAGGCTGGCGGGGATTGGGTTTGGGGGACCGTTGCGGGCCCCCTCTGTTTGGGAGGAGGGTGGTTGAGCACTGACCCCCCTACAAATTACCCTGCACAAAATGGCAGGCACCGTGTGGTGTCTGCCACGTAGTGCAGGGAAATGCACTACGTCGCATTTTCACATTGCGAACGGTGCTGCAACTAGCAGAACCATCCGCAATGGTCAGAGCCCCGGATGCGCCCCCATAATGGCGGGCACATCATAATTCACTTAGCGGGACCGCCGCCTTACCGGCAGTCAGTCCCCAGCATGCAACAATGGCATGAGCCCCTAAGACAGGCTTGGATGAAAGAGCTTCTATTGGGTTTATGAAGCACCACAGATGGTACATCCCCTTGGACAGCTGTGTCTCATGCTTTTGTAACATGATTGAACCTCAACTTCCAGATACAACCCATGCCATCCTCCAGCAACACTATGCAGTTAAGGTAGTGTCTAATGTACCTCATGTTCAAGAAAGTGTTGACACCATCTCATAAGGTAATCTAAGATACAGCACCTGTGCAGGATCGGAGATGGTGTTAACCTCAAAAACATATGAGGCAATGTCCCCGACAGATACCAGTGTGGCATTAAATAAATCAGCATTGTTGATTGAATAAACCTGCTACACGCCTTTGAGCCCATGAAGATTTATCCAATAATAAAGTGCGATACAGAAGCCACAATTAATAGTTAGTCAAAATGCATGGCAAATCAATACAGGCAATTAGCATGAGGCTGAGTCAAATGCAGCAAAGAGAAGGACATGAAGTCAAATCTCAGAGTAAACTACTCTACGTCATAATCAGGAGACAGACTAACGTGAGTCCGCTCTCTAAAGTCATGGCAAACCAGACATAGAACACATCCAAAATCACTATTTGTGGAATAAATTTCACAATGAAAATCACACTGTCAGCATAAGATGACAAATAGAACACAAAATGGAAGGCTGTATCATTTAACACTATCCCAACACCAACCCCTAATTGAATATTCCCTAATGCAACCAGATGTCTCAGTACAAATCAAGTTCCACTTACACACTTACAATCTCAAACCGTAAAGGGCACTGCAGGAGTACAGACAGTAGGAGCCTTGAAATGTAGTAAATTCTTCCTCCGGCATTCCTCAAGAATAGCATGTCCATGCATGATGCACATTTTGTCACATGCGACGAGAGAAGAAATGAAAACACAAATCATGGCTGCTTTAGAATTCAGGATGGAGTTTAGGCCTAGTTTGCACCTAGTTCTGACAAGCACAGTAAAATACAGTTTTGCAAAGTGCTTTTTTTTACTTTTAGTGCAAAAATATAATGTTAGGCACACATTTAATTAAATCAAAATCATCGCTCTCAACAGTAAAGCTTTGATCACTAGAACAACAAGCTGATAAAGTATTCACTAACGGTCACATTTTAGAGTCAGTAAAACTTTGCTCTGTACAACACAAAGCTATTTGTGTGTAAATTATGAACTGTGACAATACACCAGTACAACATGACACCTATTTGATCATTATACGTTGCGCTCTAGTGGATTTTCTACCACAAAACTGAGTGCAGAATATTGGCCTGCAAAAATATCAAGTCAGGGCGGCGTCTGCAGCTGTATTGTCAAGGTGGGTACATTGGTAAGTCAAGATATCAGTGCTGCACTGCACTGTGCGATGGGGAAAGGGCATGAATGTGCCATACTTAACAATATATGAATCATTCCTGTCATTTCCCTGCGCTGGCATACAATGCTCTGGCTAGCACCAATGCAGGGGCCCTTGCCCCATGGTGCAAGGGTGCCTGTGTGTTGAGCAGGTTCTTTTTGTACAGGAAGGGACTCTTCCTGCACAAAAACATTCTCCTGAGGTATTTTCCTCTTTCTATGTGTGCTGTAGAGTACAACACGCATTAAAGATGAAGCAACAGAGTGATATACAGATATTTCTTCTTGTTATGCCTCACCTGGGAAGGCATAGCAGGTCTGATATATTCCCAGGTCTACTAGTGTTGGTAAATCTGCAAATGCTTCAGATTCCATGGGGGGATACTTGGGAACAACCACACATCCACCCATGGAACCCCTTCCCAGGGCAGAGTAATGCAATGCATCAATTTGAGATGCATCACTTTGGAATTATCATGCCACTCCGGGCCACGCAAGGTGGCCTTGCATGGCTTGATGAATCCTTGCTATGGTTTGAGTGGCCCTCGCAACCACTTGAGTGGCGCAAGGGTGATTTAAATCCCCTTAATAGTTTTACCTCCACACCGATGTGCCTTGATGATATATATGTTGTCATGATATTTAGGGGCTGATTAGGATGGCGGGGACACTGGCAACGACAGGCTGTCGGTGGCAGTCTCCCCGCCATCCTATACTGCTTTGCCACCCACCATATTTTGATGGCGGGCGGGGTGCAGGCAAGCAGAAAGACCAACTGCCATGCATCCGACAGGCTGCTTGAGCCCACCGGTCGGTGGAGGGCCTCCCAATCCCTAAACTGGTGGTGTTGCCTACCAGGCACCGCCGTAGGAATTAGGATGGTCCCTCCCCACCAGCCTTTCCATGACAGTTCATCCATGGCTGGAAAGCCTGGATGGGATGGACATTGTGGGCCTGTAGCCGGCCCACCTACTCCGCTGGCCCTTTTCTTTGGGTGTGGGGGGGCACCTATGTAGGTGCCCCCCAATAGATCCCTGTACCAAGTAACTGGCACTGCATGGTGCCTGTCACGTAGTACAGGGATGGGTTACACATGAGTCCATCCGCCATCCTAATCAGGCCCATAGAGGTGAAGTTAAGAATAGTAAATCTAAATACACACATATATGCCCACCTTGACGATATAGTGCTATCCAATATTCTGCACTTGATATTGTTGCAGAACGATAATTTGTCACTCTTTATTGTGAGATACAACTATCCCAGTCCTGTAAGTCTCAGGTGGTCCCTTGTCTCCCCATTAGATATTCCTTGGTGTTGAGCTCAGGCCTAAGGAGGATGATGTAGATTTTGGGGATGAAGATACAGCCCAGCAGACCAGCACTAGAAGTCAGGATGGCAAAGATCTCCACGGCCACCATGTACCTGCCCTTGGTGCTCAGGTATGCTGGGATGAAGGAGACCCAGACGCTGCAGAACACCAGCATGCTGAAGGTGATAAACTGGGCCTCGTTGAAAGTAGCCGGTAACTTTCTAGCTATGGAGGCAACAACAAAACTCAGAAGAGCCAAGAATCCCATGTAACCAACCGCAGCGTAGAAGGCAACAACAGAACCCTCGTTGCACTGTAAGATCATCTTCCCAGTTTCTGATCTGGTGTCAATGTCTGGGAATGGGGCAGAGAGGAAGAGCCACACAGTACAGATCACCACCTCCCCCAGTGAGCAGAAGAGCACCAAAAAGCTGGAAACTCGTGGGTCCACATACTTTCTGAGCTTGCTGCCGGGCTTTGTGGCATTGAAGGCGATGATCACTGTGATAGTTTTAGCTAAAACTGAAGAAACAGCTATAGTGAAAATGATCCCAAAGGCCGTTTGCCGGAGGAGACAGGAAGTCTTTGAAGGACGTCCAATGAAAAGAAGACAGCAGAGGAAGGACAGCAGGAGGGAGAGGAGGAGGATGTAGCTAAGATCCCTGTTATTGGCTTTAACCAGAGGTGTGTTCCTGTATTTGATAAAGACTCCCAGCACTCCAGCAGTGAAGAGGGAAAATAAACTTGTAATGGAGGTTAAGGCTACTCCCAGTTGATCCCCATAGGCCAGGAACTCTACCACCCGTGGAATGCAGGCATCTCTCTTCTGATTGGACCATTGGTCTTCAGGGCATGCTAAGCAGTTTGCCATATCTGCAGGAAAAGAACATTTTTCAGTATTACAGTAGATGCTTTCAAGTAGGGAGAGATGAGTGGAATGTGACACAGTAGAGTCATTCTGTGTACCTGTGAGCGGGTGTACTGTCTGTGGAACATGCACATTGCAAGTCATTAGCAAAAAAGCATATTGACCCGGCATCTCCATTGAGGTGTCAAGAAGGACACACATAGGAGCAGCTGTCAGCTTGCAGGAGTCACCCCACAGCGCTTGAGTGTCCTATAAAATCCCTCACAAACCTAGGAGCAGTAGCAGAATATTTTTCAAGTGATTGGCTGTAGGGTGTGGATACACTCATCCTATCCACATACATGTATGTATTAGTCTGCAATGGGTCATGCACATAGGCAACAGGAAGATGCTCCTGTTCAAAGAGGCATGTCCTCAGCCAATAAAAGAATATCTTTAGAGAAGGGATCATCTAGCAGCACCTGTAATGTCAGAGTCTTGCCCCTACTTGGAAAAAGACTCCCTATTGTATGTACCCTGGTGCTGCTGGGTTGGAAATGCAGCCCCTTAGGCTACATTATGTGAATTGCTCAATGTTTTAATCTAATCTCCTGATTTTACATAATCCTCATTCACATCAAGGCCCCTCCTCTGCAGTGTGGACACGATCTTGACGTCCCAACACCTCTACGCACAGCTCTTTTGTTCTCCAATTAAGGTTTCCTCTGTCAGATTTTGAACTATAAATAGATAAATATCATACTGTAAACAACAAAAGGCTGTGAGGAAATGTACACATGAAATCCATAGATTTTTTGCGAGAATATTTTCTTCTCAAACACAAGTGGACTTTCTAAACCTTAGCAGGATTGTAATTTGACTGACTTGTCTTATTCTTATTTTTCTTCTGTTGCTGTCAGACCTCTTGCACTGGTCCTAAGTCGGGGGTACGTCTTCGGCGAATGTTACAGAGAGGTGGGAATCTTGCTTAGCTGGGCTGCTTTGACCTCAGATCGGGAGTCCACTACTCTCGTGTAGACCCTGATTGCAGGTGTAGGTCTAAATTCCGATCCTGGAATGATGAGTTGTGGGATAATTATCACACCCTCAAAGTTTCCTCTGATACATTCTGACATAAGCAATCAATAATGCCATTTTGTTCTTTCTATGTGTGCTGCAGGATGCAAAAGCTACGGAGAAATAAAAGTATTTCTCCTCGTTGCGCCATTTTAATGCCAGCTGCTGCATGGCGCCGCCTCCATGTAAATCTGGGGCAGCATCAAAAAAAGATGGGTGTTGCGGTGAAACACCCACAGCAACACCCATTGCACACCCCTTTCATGCAGATACCTGCATAAAAGGGCACCATATTTACAACGCCAACGCTTAACGCCACTTTATAAATCTGATGCAGGGCAATGCACCACCAGAACATTCGTAAAAGTGACATTGCAGTGGCACAACCCCCTTGTAAATATTCCCCATGGTTGCTTGATCAAACCTAATTTGAATCAGTCCTATTAAGTATTTTTCAGAATAAAAAGTGCTGCTTTTTTGAGAATAATGTAAGAAAGCGGTACAAAAGGGGGTGGTGATGGACAGAGCATCAGAACCAATAAAAAACACTCACACCCAGCCAACAGATCTGGGTTTGATCCATCACCGTTCTCTAGCCCACTCTGCCACCCCAGTTCAGACATGGCCATATGCAAATCAGTCTGACCCTGTGCCTCATAGGAACAGTCCAGCCCGAACTGCCAAGCCATGTCTTACCTGGACCGGAAACAAGCTTCCTAGGACCGGATTCTGGCATTTCAGCTGTCTTCAGCCAGATTTGCTTGAATCCAGTGGCAGGGTGAGCAAGGGACTCAACATCTGAGCATACCCTGACAACTTATGGCAAACAAAGCGGTACAAAAGGGGGTGGTGATGGACGGAGCATCAGAATCAATCAAATACTCACACCCAGACATCAGACCTGGGTTTGATCCATCACCGTTCTCTAGCCCACGCTGCCACGCCAGTTCAGACATGGCCATATGCAAATCAGTCTTGACCCTGTGCGTCATGCGAACAGTTCAGCCCGACCTGCCAAGCCATGTCTTCCCTGGACCAGAAACAAGATTCCTAGGACCCGTTTCTGGCATTTCAGCCATCTTCAGCCAGGCTTGCTTGAATCCAGTGGCAAAGTGAGCAAGGAACTCAACGTCTGAGCATACCCTGCCAACTTATGGCGAACAAAGCGGTACAAAAGGGGGTGGTGATGGACGGAGCATCAGAACCAAACAAACACTCACACCCAGTCAACAGATCTGGGTTTGATTCATCACCATTCTCTAACTCACTCTGCCACCCCAGTTCAGACATGGCCATATGCAAATCAGTCTGACCCTGTGCCTCATGGGAACAGTCCAGCCCGAACTACCAAGCCATGTCTTCCCTGGACCGGAAACAAGCTTCCTAGGACCGGTTTCTGGCATTTCAGCCATCTTCAGGCAGGCTTGCTTGCATCCAGTGGCAAAGTGAGCAAGGGACTCAACGTCTGAGCATACCCTGCCAACTTATGGCGAAAAAAGCGGTACAAAAGGGGGTGGTGATGGACGGAGAATCAGAACCAATCAAACACTCACACCCAGTCAACAGATCTGGGTTTGATCCATCACTGTTCTCTAGCCCACTCTGCCACCCCAGTTCAGACATGGCCATATGCAAATCACTCTGACCCTATGCCTCATAGGAACAGTCCAGTCCGAACTGCCAAGCTATGTCTTCCCTGGACCGGCAACAAGCTTCCTAGGACCGGTTTCTGGCATTTCAGCCGTCTTCAGCCAGGCTTGCTTGTACCGCTTTTTTGAGGAAGCATATGTTATCCTAGTCGAATTAGAACCAATTCTTCCCATAATGTTTGAATGCCATAGTGCAGAATATCCTGGATTGACAGATGTTGTGAGTTGACTGTCCCTTTGCCACACAGGTGGGATACTCTGTTCTGACTGGTACACCCGAGAGCTTTTCTTCAGAAGGGGGTGCTTGAGGCATTTTCTGAATTTATTCTTCTAATGGTGATATGGTTTACTGAAGTAGCATGGAACAAGTCACGTGTAAACTAAAGAGGAAGGGGGCCAGATTCTCAACCTGACCTGATGTCTCAGTTTAGACATGAAGTCTATCTTTAGACCTGACATCAAAGGTCAGACCTCAATTCTACGTTCAGACCTTAAGTCTAAGTTTACATCTGAATTCTAACTTAAGACCCTAAGTCTGAGGCACATATTTACAATATTTTGGCATAGGGCGGCTCCACACGCCTTCCAGCGGTGCTTCTCCACATCAAAAGAAAAGAGCAGGAATGCACTGTATCCGCAAGATGTAGCACATTCCTGTCCTTTCTGTCAGCGCTGGCACACACACTGCAGCCGAGTGCCAAAGCATGCACCCTTTCACAATTGTGCAAGGATGTCTGTGTTGTTGGCATGAATATTTTGGGGCACGAAGGGACATCATAGGGGACATTTCCCTCGTTCTAGGTATACTTCGGATTGCAGCACACATAGAAAGAGGGAAAAAGAGAATGAACACATTTCTCCTCATTACGTCTGTTTGGGAAGGCATTAGCTTTGACACTGACCCAGATTTACGCTATTTTGTTAATCTGAGGCAGTGTCAAAACCCATGGGTGTTGCGTGGGAACACCCACAACAACACCCATGGAATGTCCCTTTCAGGCAGAGTAAGTCATTGCCTTAATGCATATTGACATGGCCATGAAAAGCCACACAGAGTGGCTTTGCTTGGCCTTGTAGCTATAGGCCGGCACACTGCGCCTCCGTAGTATCACAAAAGTGACGCTCAGTAAAAATGCCACAGGGGCATTGTAAATATGCCCCTAAGTTTAGATCTCAAGTCTATCTTTAGACCTGAAGTTTAATGCAGCCGGACCACATATGCAAAGAGGTCTTTGATTGCCATTAAATATGTTGCATACATGACTTTCCAGTAACATGTCTGCACCTTTGATCTGTAAATTGAATACCTGTGCCCTGAGTGTGCACAGTAGCATACTGTGCTGCAGACACTAACATCTGTGCTCTCAGTGTACAATGCACTGTACTGTTCTATGCCTGAGTATCTATAGTAGTGTAGAGTTCTGCAGAAACTGAGATCTGTGGCCTGAGTGAGTAAGATATTTTACTGTACTGAAGAAACCGAGGTATGAGCCCTGAGTGTGCAAGGTACTGTACCGCACTGCAGAAAATTAGGTCCGTGCCCTGAGTGTGTGCGGTAAAAAAGGGGTACCATCCTGAATATCCTGGGGCAAAGAATTTGTGCAGGTCATACTCTTCCTCCATCTTCCTTCTTCAAGCATGATGCTCCCATTTAAATAAAGAGAAGGGCACTCAAGGGGTCTAATTCATAAACTGCACATTGTAGTACATAACATAGTACTACTGTAGTACGCCTTTTTTCCTACTTATTGCAGGTCAAAAACCTATGGTTCAAAATCTCCACCACCAACTGTTGTATATTTTACATGCATGTGTTTCCTACTAAGGGCCCAATTATGATGCAGGCTGAAACGACTCCAACCATTGGTTGGAGCCCTTCAGATCGCATCATAATCGGCTGGTTGGATTCCTTTCCGACAGACCCATTTAGATGGGGTCGGTTGGAAGGGAATTCAAATCGGATTTCCGAATGGCCTCCAATAGACTCGGAGAGCCCGTTTGCCATTCGAAAGCCTTCGGTAATCCCTCGGCCGGCTCTTTAAAGACGAGGGATTACGATGGCTGATAACCACAGCCTTTCTGTGCCGGCCTTTTGGACACAGAAAGGCTTTGGGAATCTGTCTTTGGGGGTCCCCAGCAGGGCCCCCATGGGTGCAAGGCCACCGAATGGCAGCTTAGGGGGCACTTATGGGGCCCCCATGTTGACCCCTGAACCCGGTGGCAGGCACTTTGAGGTGCCTGCCACGGGGTGCAGTTATGAACTGCACCTCTGCTCTTTGCAATGAAAGCATGAATTCCGTTCGGAATGCATGTTCCCATTGTAAAGAATAGCATTGAGACCGACCCTACTTGTGGAACCGAAGACAGGAGGTCATTCGGTTCCAGTTCCCAACCGATGTAGGATGGACTCCAGCCTGTCCGACATCGGAATTTGGCCCTTATTAATTAATGTAACAGGGAATCTGGGAGTGGTGCAAAAAAAGGGAATAGCTGCAGGTAAATGGAAGTAGTTTAGGGAGTAGCAAGGAGGGGTAAAGGATGAGGTAAGGAGTAGTTTATTAATGAACATGCTAATACCAGCAACCACCCACAAATAAATAAGACCATTGTTATTCACAAATTACATGTCTATGGTTACTACTGCCCTAAAGGTGACAAAACAGTAGCAAATGGGGGCATTGCTAAGATGGCACTCAAGAAGGAGGCATTTTGAGGAGCTCTGTTCATGGCCTGGCCCATCATCTTGGATATACAAGCTCCCCTCCACAATGTGCCCCCAGAGTGGCTGGCATCTGTAAGCACAGTTGAGGGGGCCGCTGAAACGAGCAAAAGTAGGATCCAACATAGCCAGGAGAGATGCCAAGACAAAAGGGGGTGACCAATGTACAAAGTGTGGGGTGCCACTTAGAGAATCCTGCTTGGTCTAGCGGGACAGTGGATGCTGGGGGGACCCTGAGATTTGGGGCTTTGACTGAGCGTACAGTACAATGACATCCAGGTGGCTTGAGGGCCTGTGGGGCCCTGGATTTGATGCAGACAATAGGAGGAATAGTTGGGGCCAGCTGGATCCCAGTAGACTCTGGGTAGTCAGGGAAGGTCCCCCACTGTAGTGCAACCAGCTGAAGAATGACCCCAAGAGAGGTTGACAAGAAATGATGACCATAAAGAGGCACCTCTGAGCACTGTGATGAGGCCCGCTCAGGTGGTGTCTACATGGGGGTACTGAGGGACCTGGTGGGAGTGCAGAGCAGCCCCCTGCAACATACGTATCCCTCTTGCCTGTGAGCAGGAGGTGAGATGCAAAAGAGGGGAGACACTGGGTATCATGAGAGCTGGAGATGAGGCTGACGCAGTGACGGGTTGTGGAGCTAAGAGGTAGGTGGAGGGTGCTCGTGCCTGTGGGAGGGGATGTGAGTTGACTCCTGCTGGGGCGTGCACTGTAAACATTGCAGCTACATGGTTGGCCCCAATGGGCCCTGGTGGGGGCAGAAGACCCACACTTCCCTTGTGGAAGGTGGCCCTAAAGACGAAGTCTGACCAGACATCAGACCATACACTGCAACCCACCCTGAATGATGGAGGACCAAGGGGTGCCCCCCGAGACCTAGGGAGGATGTCCCCCACAGCCAAGGAATATGGGTCCCATGTCAGACCCTCCAAGACTCCCATATAGCAGGGATGGATGTAGTCTACCTGAGAATGGACTGAAGAATTACACAGTCAGTATCCAGTAATTAAGGACAAAAAACTAGCCCCAGAAAACAAGAAAAATGCATTAGCCTTGGATCTTGGTCTCCTGAGGACAGACAACAAGAAACTGGTGGAGAGAGTGGATGGAACAGATCAAATCTGGGGAGATCTGGGGTCCCGGGTTAGGGGCCGCAATGTGGAATTCCAGGCCCTTCTACAAACAGTTGCCCAACTTTAGGAAAATGTCGAAGACG
This sequence comes from Triturus cristatus, assembly GCF_964204655.1. Lineage (NCBI taxonomy): Eukaryota > Metazoa > Chordata > Amphibia > Caudata > Salamandridae > Triturus > Triturus cristatus. The sequence goes on along the minus strand of NC_140593.1, from coordinate 25,093,241 downwards.
CAGAAGGGTGTTGAGGTTCTGGACTTTTAAGAGTCCAGAGGTGTCAGGGAAACAACACACGAAGACCCCTGAGTTCCTTCCTGTCTCGGTGCACAAATAAACAGAGACGCGGGTTTCTCGATGGTGGCGTCAGAGACCAAGATTTATTTATTGCAGGGACACAGAAGTCATAGGAACCACACAGAGGCAGAATCTGCGAGACTGTTCAAATTGCATTAAGTGGGTTGTTCCTTAAATACACGAAATATGTCTTTAGGCAACATTACACGAATATTTCTCATGCCCAACCCGGTATCCCAAACAAACAATAAACAGACATCAAACAATAATTAGTCGTAGGTTTTCGGTATTCGATCAGGTCCCCTTGTCAGTTTTCCATTCTTTGCCCGATCCTCCCCATCATAAAAATCGTAACCTCCCCATTGTAAAAGCCCAGAAGGAGAGGAGCAGAGCCAGGTGAAAAGGATTGAAAAGTAGGATAAGAGGTGTTTATGGATCATAAACGGGCATGGCTACCGTCTTCGGCCTCTCAGTCAGGACAATGGACACGAGAACCAGTATAGCAGGACTGGCCTCAGGCAAGGGAGGCAGCTTGATTCTGCCTAGTCATGCAGCGTCAGCCTTCCTTGGGGTTCGAGCTTACGTGTCCTTAACAAGGTGAGTCTGCCGGGGTCATCGCTCGTCCATTGACTATGTGAGGGCAAGAAACAAAATGGATGCCGTAACTAAAATGGATGCCATGACTTAACAACAGAATGCCCTATTTCTCAGTGAATTCATGCTAGTTGCGCAGCGAAAACACTGTCATGCATATAATGGATCATTTACGGTCCATTGGTACCAAAATCGTGTCAGTACTATGATACCGAATACACGGGTTTGGATCGCTACAGAACCTCAGAACCTCAGTGTTCAAGACAGACCAATGTGAGAATAGTGGAAGTCCCAGGGTTAAAGGAGGGGCCAATAATTGTCTCTGTTTCTGGAGGACTGGCTCCCCAGGGAGGTTCTCAAAGGCAAAGCATCTAAAACGCTGATGATTAAACAATCACAAACCACCTCAACCGATAGTGGCATTGCTGTGCAACTTTCACGACAGGGACCATATCCTGCAGGTGTCACGGACACACAGACCCTGTATCCCAACTATGCCAATGCCATCCAAAAACAAAGAAATAATTTCAGTGGGGTAAAGCAACACCTCCACACAACCTTGAATACAACGTTTCCACGCGACTGGGGATGCCTGGGAGTGGGGTTGCTACCTCCTCCTGGATTGAGGCAAACAATCTACTAATCAAAAGTGGAGGAGGCAGAAACAGAGGCAGATAAGACTGGGGGGGGCAGTGCTGGCTCCAATAAGATCCCAGGCAAAGGGCGGAACGAGTCAAGGTGGTTGCAGACATCCAGAGCTGCAGATTTTGGGTGTCAAGCAACAAAAAGGAGGCCTTGATGAAGAACTCAGAAGAAAATGAAAGCTACTAGGGGTGCTTAAGGGAATGCTCAGGAGAAACTGACAGGCCAGTAGTCACTTCAATGACAGTGTACACAATAATTTGAAGTTAGCGATGGCTCATACAGGCCGATGGGAGACTGTTGAGTGGCCTACAACTTATTCCAGATGCTGGGCTGGTTAGACAAGAAGGGTGACTACAGCAAGGGTGACAAGAAGGGTGACTACAGCTTGCCCGGCACCTCTATAGTTCTGGAGTTAGATTCCTGAGAGCAGACTTGTAATTCAAAAATGCAATGTTGTTATTGTTGTTGGGAGGCTACAGATACCTCGGGCATTGGGAGCGTGGGACATTTTGAAACCACAGTGTGAGGCGTTTGGGTGGGGGCCATTCAGGGGATGATTAGAGGCACACTGAGATACCTACAAAATGGTCACATATTGCCTAACACAACAGAGTCTTCCGCTTAAGTTGTTATCCTGTAACATAAGTTGGCTGGGATGTGAATGGAAGTGGGGGTAATGTGGAAATACTTAACACAACTGAATCCAAATATTCTTCTCCAAGAGATGCATCTCACAGGAAACACTAGTAGTATACTACACCATGGCAAGACACTCCACTAATACATGATAGATACTCACCAAGATCAAGAGGGGTAGACATTCTAGTTCACTGATCCCTACCCCTCATGGTAACACACACATGGATAGACAAGTTGGGATGCCAAGCAACAGTGAGTGGCCAGTGTAATGGACTCGCCCTCACACTGGCCACTTGGTCCTTCCAGCAGGTTTACAAACAATGGGACTAGTCAAAATGTGAGTGTAACTAGCGGAAGTGGCGGACTCCGTCCCGCTGATTGAGATGACCTAAAATTAATACATCATGGGGAAAGAGACAGAATGACAAAATCAGGCGATCTACCAAGACCAAGTCACGACCCACTCCTATAGATTTTTCTGAAGACCATGGGATTGGTACACCTGTGCTGAGAGAAACATCCAGAAACCCACCAAAACACCTATAACTCCAATTAGACACCTTCTACTCCTCCCTTGCCATAAAACACCAAGTAGGATGATTTGGACACCCAGAGATACATTCACAGGGCATATCTAACCATTCACCACTGACAGTACTTCTGAAGACAGGCATGAAGCGATCAAGGGGGGAGTTGGAAATTGGACCCTTGGGACCTAGCAGTCTGGTAAAATAAGAAACTCATGATGGAGATTAGCCCCCAATACTTCCAGGAGAACTTGGGGACAACAGCCTAGTAGTTCACCCTGTGAGAGACATACAAGACAGTTTTGAGATAAATCCTGTCTGCACACATTATGGGCAAACACAAAGGGGCCGATTCAGATCCGGGTCGGAAGGGCACCGAACGCGATCCGGCCGGAAAAACTATGAGCCGTACGCGTGTTTTCCACCCGACTCGTAGAGCTGTACGAGCGAGCAAGTGCGATGCGAGCTACGTGAAATTCACCGACCGAGTCGTTTCAGGGTCCGAACCACTCCGTACGTCTCGGCTGTAAGCTAAACGTGGCGTACAATGGATGCGATTTACGACCAAGCCAGTACGATGCACGCGTAATGATTATTAATTAACACATTTCTTCCCACCCTTTACCTCTATAATTCACAATAAGCACCTAAAAAACACAATTAACATAATTAATGATCAATTAATTAAATAATATTAATTTACAACTAATTAATAATTTAGTAAAAAGAAATTACTATGCACCCTTTACCCCTATATAAATGCCACAACCTGCAAACACATTTACATAAAAAAATAATAACACAATTAAGAAACTTAAATATCAATGAAGTAACTAACATTAATTAAAAAAATATTAATTTATTATCATTTAATTACTTCCCAATCTATAACCCTATAAACCCACAACCCGCTACAGAACAAAAAAATACAAAATATAATTAAATTAAATTTTATAGCTAATAAAAATGTAACTGATGTAGTAAGAAAATAAAACAATGATTAACCAAATAATTATAATAACAAAGAGTGTTCCTATAGTTCCTCGAAAATAGAGTTGTATCAACGTGAAGGCTGGGGTGAGTTAAATGTACCATGTAGGCCTAAAGGGAAATCCATATGTCGGATTTAAATGCCCTCACACACCCTTGCAGGTGTCATGCTTCATCATTTGGGCTGCTCCTCGCCGGGCCGGCGGTGCAATGCCTAGCGGGCTCCCTAAGAAGGGGCACTTTGACGGAGATCTTCTATCCGACTGCCGTGTAGGTGAAGTGCGGGTGTGGGGCCTGGTTAATGTAGATATCAAGTAGTGAAATTAAAAAAAGGTAAGGAGTGCCTGATGAAAGTGAGTTTTATTCTGATGGCCTCCTATCTTAGTTTAAAAGCGTGTGTACATGACACTTATACGAGTGTAATGTCTCATGTTAAAGTGGCATGTAATTTGTAAGAGTCGGTCAACATGTTTCTCGCTTGGAGCAGTTATGCTCGCGATTCTTCAGGACCTTAATGGAAAAAGTTATCTACATTCATCAACCTACTTAGGTTAGGGTTTTATGTCAGTCTACGTCTTTACTTCCAGACTCAATACCTGTTAAGGTCAGGGGCTACCTGACAAGGAGAAAGGTATGGTCAAGTAAATATACAGGTACTTTTAATAAAAACACTTGGTAAAGCCTTCAATGTGAGTCACACTCTATAGCTTGACTTAAAAGTAGTGCGATTTCGCAGCATATGTCACAGTTATTAATGACCCGCAGTCGTGCATCCCTCGGTGAGCTAAAGTGACTATTCACCGGTGTGGAACATCTAAAGAGGGTGGCACATGTCCGTGTAAAGTTGACTCACCCTAGTCAGTTACTATCCTGGCCTCAACAGTACTCGGTGGGCTTGTACACGGGTATCACTTCCTCAAGTTGATAGGACTGTGTTAGACGAGATATACAACATTCATATGAACTGATGTGGTCGTATTAAAAACACAAAGAATAAACGTCAGAGCAGTAGTCTATAGATTATTAATTATTTTCATTAAAAAAAGTGCATGGAATGTCAATGCCCCATGTCATGTCCTCGTCGTAAGCCCTTTACTGAACTCGCCTGTTGTTTTATGGACAGCAGAAGAGTGCATAGTGGCACCAGGATGGGGGAAGGAGGGTGGGAGGGGGGTGTACCGGGTGAGTCAATTGGGATGTAGGACATCGTCACCTGAAATTTATAACAAATAAAGTTAACATAATAGTTAGTGTCATGCAGGACCCCAATTAGAGTATGGTCATTTGGTGTTGACACAAGGTTTGGATCATGTTGTACACCTTGTGCCTATTGTATCTACTAATTATTGGTAGTCCATGCTTTACTACTATACCCTCGTAACCACCTGTCGGGGTGCGGTGATTCTCCGAGCCCGGCGTCTATTATGGCGCCCGAAGAGGGTTACTCTGGACAGGGAAAGCCTGGTGAATTCGTCGAAGGAAGTGCATAATGCCTTCTATTGCACTTGCGAGGGGGTCGATGTGACCGGTTTGAGAATTGGTTATGGACACCTCATTACGATTGTTACGTTAGTCAAAGTGTCCTCGCATTGTACCCGTTGCGATTCTATGTACACAGCGTTAAATATGGGGAAGAATTATTGTGCGCGATTTTAGCCTAAGTACACAGACGATACCTGCTATTGATCATGTGGGAGGGTCGACATAACTTATGTTTATTTTGTAAAAGAAAGTAATCTCCTCGTGTTTGCCATGTTATGATACGCGTAGTGGCAGATATACGTACTAAACAAAGTCAAGAGTGCTATGCTGGTTTGAGTACTTACGCGTCTTCTTCCCGTGTACCGTAAATCGACCTACCCTCTCCACCGAGTCCGGAAGGTGGCGTGGTGGAGAGAGAGGTAGGACTTATGTCGATGGGCATGTCATGTGATGCGCAATTGGGTCATGTGATGCTTTTGTAAACATTGTGTCAAATACTGGCATCATGACGTCCGGAGGCCGTTTATTTTGGCTGCCATGTTGAAATGGAGTTCAGAAGCGTCGCTAGCATGACAACATATAGAGAATTGTTGTTGTGTGTATACTTTACTCAGTTCTGAGCATGAAACAGGAAGTCCTACCTCTCTCTCTCTCCACCACGCCACCTTCCGGACTCGGTGGAAAGGGTATCGTAAAGCATGGACTACCAATAATTAGTAGATACAATAGGCACAAGGTGTACAACATGATCCAAACCTTGTGTCAACACCAAATGGCCATACTCTAATGGGGGTTCTGCATGACACTAACTATTATGTTAACTTTATTTGTTATAAATTTCAGGTGACGATGTCCTACATCCCAATTGACTCATCCGGTACACCCCCCTCCCACCCTCCTTCCCCCATCCTGGTGCCACTATACACTCTTCTGCTGTCCATAAAACAACAGGCAAGTTCAGTAAAGGGCTTACGATGAGGACATGACATGGGGCATTGACATTCCATGCACTTATTTTTAATGAAAATAATTAATAACCTTATTGCAATAGAATCTTGAATCTATAGACTACTGCTCTGACGTTTATTCTTTGTGTTTTTAATACGACCACATCAGTTCATATGAATGTTGTATATCTCGCCTAACACCGTCCTATCAACTTGAGGAAGTGATACCCGTGTACAAGCCCACCGAGTACTGTTGAGGCCAGGATAGTAACTGACTAGGGTGAGTCAACTTTACACGGACATGTGCCACCCTCTTTAGATGTTCCACACCGGTGAATAGTCACTTTAGCTCACCGAGGGATGCACGACTGCGGATCATTAATAACTGTGACATATGCTGCGAAATCGCACTACTTTTAATTCAAGCTATAGAGTGTGACTCGCATTGAAGGCTTTACCAAGTGTTTTTATTAAAAGTACCTGTATATTTACTTGACCATACCTTTCTCCTTTTCAGGTAGCCCCTGACCTTAACAGGTATTGAGTCTGGAAGTAAAGACGTAGACTGACATAAAACCCTAACCTAAGTAGGTTGATGAATGTAGATAACTTTTTCCATTAAGGTCCTGAAGAATCGCGAGCATAACTGCTCCAAGCGAGAAACATGTTGACCGACTCTTACAAATTACATGCCACTTTAACATGAGACATTACACTCGTATAAGTGTCATGTACACACGCTTTTAAACTAAGATAGAAGGCCATCAGAATAAAACTCACTTTCATCAGGCACTCCTTACCTTTTTTTAATTTCACTACTTGATATCTACATTAACCAGGCCCCACACACGCACTTCACCTACACGGCAGTCGGATAGAAGATCTCCGTCAAAGTGCCCCTTCTTAGGGAGCCCGCTAGGCATTGCACCGCCGGCCCGGCGAGGAGCAGCCCAAATGATGAAGCATGACACCTGCAAGGGTGTGTGAGGGCATTTAAATCCGACATATGGATTTCCCTTTAGGCCTACATGGTACATTTAACTCACCCCAGCCTTCACGTTGATACAACTCTATTTTCGAGGAACTATAGGAACACTCTTTGTTATTATTGTACTAGGGGACCTTGTTCCTACTGGACCTCCCATTTCCTTGTGAGTGGAAAACGGCCTCGTTAGTCCCTCCTTTTGTTTCTAACCAAATAATTATGTCACATAAATTTAAAATATCTACTCTAAAACATAACTATTTAAAAACAATAATTTTAACGACTATATTTATGGATATGATATTAATGACTTCTTTATTTTAAAAATTGATATTACTTACCTTCAAATCGATATTCTTGCACTTGATATTTCCATTCCATGATATTTTTCACTCGATATTATGGCGAGTCGAAATTTGTTCCTCGATATTCTATCACATCTATTCAACATCTCAATTGCTGCAATGCTCTTGTCTCAGAACTCTTGCCCCATGTGTGTTTTTGGACTCCAGTGCTCATCTATTGACTAGACATGCTTACTGACAAACAATGGCATTCTCATGCAATTTCTAGGTGTTAGTGCCTGACCTGAAAGAATAACAAGGGACATTGTTGTTTGCCCGTGCAAGTGGTGTTCAGACTAAGAGGCCTATTAGGATGGTGGTCGGAAAACCACCCCGACCACCATGGAAGCAGAAAACAACCGCCCCCCCCGGCACCATGGTAAAACCGGTGGCCAAATTAGGATGATCCGCCAAACAACAATGACTGTGGCGGAACAGGGCAAAGAAAAACCACCCATAGCGGGTAGTGATTGCCAAAATCCATCTGCGGCGGTCGGATACGTGTTGGAAAAACACCAACCCGCTGCAAGCATAGCGGAGACACCGCATGGGAAATTAGGATATCCCGACAGTCCCACGGTACGTACCGCTGTTTCCGACCACCTCGGTTGCACACTGGAATGAATGGGAGAGCCAGCTGAGGAGCTGCAGCACAGCCACCGCTGTGGACGATCCGTGAAAATTATGGCGGATGAAGCAAAAAACCCACAATAAGGCTAAAAAGTGCACACAGCAAACTAGCCATGCCCCCCAAATACACAAAATACACCACAATGACACAATCACATGGCAAAAAGAAAAATAAATTTCCCAGGACAACACACACACCACACCTGACAGCAATACTCATTTGGACACACCCACATAGCTGAGTATAAAACCAGCCCCTTCCCTGACCACAATCCATTGCAATACTCCAGCAGGGAAGGGACACACACACCAGCTTAAAGGAGAGGCAAATAACACAACATCACTAGTCACACCTCACACTGCACCACCACCACTTCCACACCTGCACCACTAACCCCTGCACATCACACACCATACACATCACAACCACACCCACCACTCATACTCCTGCACCCACAACCACTTTGCACACCACACACCATGGTAACACATAAAATGCCCAAATTCACTCAGAGTGAGTTGACAGTCATGGTAAATGAGATAGTCAAAGTAGAACCACAACTGTTTGGTAGCCTGGTCCAGAAGAAACCATTAGTCACAAGGACACAAATGTGGGCAAGGATAGTCCAAAGCGTCAATGCAGTAGGGACCACCCCAAGATCCAAAAAGGAGATCATGAAGCGGTGGCATGATCTGAAGAGGGTTGTCAAAGAGAGGAGAAGCAAGAACCTTGAGCTGGCTCAGAGGACTGGCGGTGGCCCTCCCATTCCACCAAAACCATTCACATCATGGGAGGAGAAGGTGCTTGCCATACTGCATCCAGAGAGTCTCACAGGAGTAGCCGGGGGAGTGGAGGCTGGTAAGTACAAACAAATGACTACCACCGCACTGATATGTACTGCCTTGCACAACTACAAAGCTACACCACCTAGGACAAATTACATCCATCTGCACCATACACTCACAAAAACATGTTTCACGGATCGCACTCACATTCCCCCAAACGTAGCTACCAACATTACCATGTGGGCATGTGTACAGGCAGACAGCACTACAACTCTCACCAGGCCCCCTTGTCCCACAGCATCAGCAAGATGGAGCCCTCCCCTGACCCCACCCAGAAGCAAGTGTCAGCCATTACATTACCCTCATCAAACTTACAGGCAGGTAGCCAACTTCACAGTGAGGGTGTTTGTGAGTGGGAGGCCTGTACCACTACTCCCACCATGCACCCTCTCCCACACCTGAGCAGGATGGAGCCCTCCCCCACCCCACCCAGAAGCAAGTGTCAGCGAGTACATTAACCTTATCAAACTTACAGGTAGGTAGCCACATTCACAGTGAGGGTATTTGTGTGTGGGAGGTCTGTACCACTACTCCCACCATGCACCCTCTCCCACACCTGAGCAGGATGGAGCACTCCCCACCCAGAAGCAGTTGGAAGCCATTGCAGTACACCAAACAAACTTACAGGTAGGTAGCCATCTTCCCTGGGAGGGTGTCTGGGGTTAGGAGGCCTGCACTCCCACTCCCACCATGCCCCCTGTCCCACACCTCATTAGGATGGAGCCCTCCCTCCGCCCAGAAGCAGTTGGAAGCCATTGCAGTACACCAAACAAACTTACAGGTAGGTAGACATATTATACTGTCTTGTGACCCCACTGAGCAGGATGTAGGCCTCCACCATGCACACACAGATGTGTCACAAAACAAAGCCAAATGTGAGCACATTACAGGTAAGTAGCCAGTATGTGCACCCACACATTCGCCACAAAAGAAATGGTGCCATATGACAAAACCAGATCTCTCATTGCACAAATATGCTCACCTACCCCATTGCCACTCACAGTGTGCACACAGGTAAGCTAAGGAAACTGTGACAGCTACCAAAGTGTGACACACCAATAGACATGTAGAAGAAGTGTGGGCGCCTATTGACATGTGCATCACCATGGGGCAAGTGCAACAAGGACCATTCAACAAATACGAAAGCATGTGTAGTGGTACAAATCAAGATATGCACATGACAGGACAAAAGTATGCAGTAAATGACAATGGCCAGTCCATGTGACGCCTGCCAGGTCAGAAAAATCAACAAAGAGTCCTCAATGAAAAACATGTTGTGCCAGTCCCTAGATGGCAACAGGTCCCTGTAATCATGAATTATGCACGGGTCGCATGGTATGCCTTGACACCTCAAACCATGGACAAGTAACGCATGTACCACTGCATCTTGTCAGGAATCACAGTAGTGCACATAGTAAACAATGTGATGATCAGTCAATTGTGCAGTGTACAAAAAGTGAATGATACACAGCTAACAAAAAGCTTGTGGGGTGTACTACAATGACCATTTCCCATCTGATCCACAGGTGACCAAGAACTCACTGCAGAGAACTACACCAGCAACCTGCAAAGCCAGTCTTCCCCCGGTACATGGACTCTCGGAAGTTGACTCCCAGGATTCCCTGGAAGATGAGCTCGAAGCCGGCCCATCTGGTGTGCCAGGGAGCATCAGGTCCCAGGACCCTATCATAACCCCACCACATCTGCGGTAATAATAACTTCACTGCAGACCCCTGCTGTTATGGCCTGTGTGGCCACTGCCACCACCACCTCCACCACCACCACCACCAGTGCTGCCTGCAACACCCTCCCTGTCCCAGAGGATGACTACCCCACACCACCGACAGAAGTGGGCAGGGAGAGGATATGGGTGCACACAGTGGTGAGGCAACAGGTCCGTGGCAGCAGGGTAGGTGGGAGGGGAATGGTCAACCACAGACACCAGGAGGCTGAGACCCAATCCCTGGAACACATCACCAGAGTCCTTGGCACATACAAACAGGCCCAGGGACGAACGGGCCGGTCGGACAAACTGTTGCACAAGCTCTTCCTGCTGATGAAGTCCATCAACACCAGCATGAGACAAATTGTGGACCTCTTGGGCCAGCAAGTGGCGGTACTGAGGGACAAGCCCGCACCACAATCAACACCTTTACCTCCCTCTGGTGGGCCGCAGGATGACAGTTCACCATCCTACCCTACGCCCACAGAGAGGGGTGAGTCCTCAGACCCCACTGGCCCTGAAGCAGGCCCCCCTGCCAAATGACAAAGGGGCCGTCCTAAGAAGATCCTGGGAATATCTGGAGGCAAAGCATCTGCCAGACACCAGTCACGGAGCCAGCCATGATGGCAACCATCTTCACCACTGCATTGACTTTTTGGACTGTCCTTCCCCACACTGCCTTGTGAATGGCATCTGTCTTTTTGACTGGGTCACCACATCAATGTGGTGACTACTCGATTATCTCATTTACCATAACTGTCAGCTCACTGCTCCACCACCACCTAATTGGAAATGTACAACCCCTCACTTGTCACCATTGCAAATAATATATCCTTACACACATGTTGTCGTGTCAATCAATCAAACATTTGTCTGCTCCGTCTGTATTGCAGGATGTACAGTTTTCAACATGATCACAATGTACCAGGAGTATGGGCTGTATGTAGGTAAGGAGAAGTTGAAGGCACCTAGGGAAACACAACAGAACAACATTCACTGGTCTGGGTGTGGCATCACAGACATCACACAACACCTACTATCAGGATAACCCAACATGCACACATCACAATGGGCAACAAGTGTCAACATACACGTCCTGTAGATGTTCCCAAAAGACCTGTCCCAGAAACATTGCCATCCGCTGCTGAGTGTACAACTGGCTGCTGTTACAATTCTCACATACCCTTCACGACAACAGCAATATCAACAGACAATGGATATGTTGTACATTGTCATCCACCTTCAAGTGAAGTAGCAGGTGATGAGCTGTTCATGCAGGTCAACACCTTCCTCCTCTCCACTGTCCTCATCACTGGACACGGGTTGGTCTGCAGGCTGGGGCCTAGGGTCCTCACCATCCTCCAGGAGCAGGGGAATCTACTTGCAAATGGCTAGTTTGTGGAGCATGCAGCATGCCACTACAATCTAACACACCTTCCTGGGCGAGTATGCCACTGCACCTCCGGTCTTGTCCAGGCATCGGAAACGTGACTTGAGCAGACCAAATGTACGCTCCACCACACAACATGTCCTCCCATGTGCCTCATTGTAGCGGCCTTCAGCTGGGGTCCTGGGCTTCCACAGTGGGCTCAGCAACCAGGGACGGTTGAAATATGCAGAGTCACCTAGGTATGAGAAACACAAATATACATTGCAGTGTCGCTGAGGCAGATGGCAGCAGGTCACACACCCAGCACGCCATACGACTAGGCATACTCACCCACAATCCATGCACGCTCGGGAAGCAGATTAGCCATCAGGAGGGCCACAATGTTGTTCCGCAGGATGTAGGAGTCATGGGCAGAGCCTGGGAATTTGGCACACACGTGGGAGAAGATCATATCTGCCAGGCACACCACTTGCACATTTATGGAGTGGCAAGGTTTGCGATTCTTGCAAATGTGCTCACTTGGTGGTGGCACAAGCCCAACATGGGTGCAATCAATGGCACCAACAACATTGGGGATGTGTCCAAGGGGATAGAAGTCTCCCTTCACAGCTGGCAATTCAGCACCCCTGGGGAAATGGATGTATCTGTCCTTGTATATCATCATGGTGGACAGTACATCACGCAGAACCATAATGAACATCGGTTGTGACATCCCACCAGCGCTGGCCACTGTCTCATGGAACGATCCAGGGGCAAAAAATGCAGAGCCACCATCACCTTATAAGTAGGGGTGAAAGCTGTTGGATATGTCCGGTGAGGCTGCAGGTGGGACTCCAACAGATCACAAAGGGTTTTTAGGGTGGCTCTATCCAGATGGCATTTCTGGATGATCGCCACATCCCCCATGTCCTCCAGCACCGTCAAGTGACAAATCAGATTTGGCCTCCTCCTATGTGAGATGAAAGTGGACACATGTCAATCTAATACATCATGAGATGGGCACAGCATCTCACGGTCTGGATGACACAAAGATAACAAAGACTGTTATCAATATTGAGTGACAGACAAGCTTACATGTAGCGACACCTTCAGCTACACAAAGGGCACACCTGTCAACTTACACAAAACAAAAACCTCAAACACCACCTTGGTCAATGTGAATGCACATAGGGATATGGTCACATTTCACATGGGCACAACTGGGAGTATAGCATCTAGCATATGTGTAACAAATCAACCCCACTGTCTCCTACCTAGATGCTGTACCTATCACACCTTCATGCGTCATTTCAACTTGGCACACATCTGCCACACAATGACCACAGTCGGCGCAGGAATGACGAATGTGCCCATGAGCAGACATGAGAGGCCATGCACAATAGATCATCATTCATTGAGGCGAGCATTGCTGTGATTGTCACTGCACCTCAACACATTGACATGTATACACTGTAGAGTCCAGAACAACACTGTCCTGCCTACACGACCATCAAATTCATAAGTAACTTGTGAGTGAGTACAGGCCAATCTACGAAATCACACACACAAACATGGCATGTGTAGTCACCAGTGGAGTAAATGGAACATTGGCATCGTGTGCAAAATGATGTGCCATTGACCATGTGGGTACTGTGCACTGTTGATGTTTGCCTGATGGCCATTGCCATTGTATGGCACTCATTGCGGTAGCTACTGCTTGGCCCCGGCAGTGTGTCACCAGCACCCCCGTTCACACAAGTGCGGTAGTGATAGGCATGGAGACATGGGGAAATGGAGGTTGGTATGCTCCGCCACCTGAATCGCGGTGCCGCGTGTAAATGATTGGCACCCATATCGCGGTAGCTACCGCCTGGCCCTGGCGGTGTGTCACCAGCACCCCCATACACACAATTGCGGTTGTGATAAGCATGGAGACATTGGGGAAATGGTGGTTGGCATGCTCTGCCGCCTGAATCATGGTGCCTCGTGTCAATGTATGGCACCCATATCCCGGTAGCTACCACCTGGCCCCAGCAGTGTGTCATCAGCACCCCCATTCAAACAAGTGCGGTAGTGATAGGCATGGAGACATGATGAAATGGCGGTTGGCATGCTCTGTCACCTGAATCGCGGTGCCTTGTGTCAATGTATGGCATCCATATCGCAGTAGCTACCGCCTCTCCCCTGTGGTGTGTCACCAGCACCCCCATACACACAAATGCGTTAGTGATAGGCATGGAGACATGGGGAAATGGCGGTTGGCATGCTCCGCCGCCTGAATCGCAGTGCCTCATGTCAATGCATGGCACTCATTTTGTGGTAGCTCCCGCCTGGCCCCGCGGTGTGTCACCAGCACCCCCATTCACACAAGTGCGGTAGTGATAGGCATGGAGACATGGGGAAATGGCGGTTCGCATCCTCCGCCACCTGAATAGCAGTGCCTCGTGTCAATGTATGGCACCCATATCGCGGTAGCTACCACCTGGCACAGGCGGTGTGTCACCAGCACCCCCTTTTCACACAAGTGCAGTAGTGATAGTCATGGAGACATGGGTAAATGGCGGTCGACATGCTCCATCGCCAAAATTGCGGTAGCGCACACCTGGCCCCTGCGGTGTGTCACTGCCATGGAGCTTGCCCTAGAGCCAATGGAAACCTTGATAGTGGTGGCATGATGCAATTATGAAGATCGCTGTAGGCATGCTCCGCCAACTGCGGATGTGGTAATTGGATGCATTTGAAAGATGCACCATTGCGCCAGCACACACCATGCCCCTACGGTGAGTCACCGCCATGGAGCTTGTCCTAGAGCAAATGAGAACCTTGGAAGTGGTGGCATGATGCAATTTTGAAGATCGCAGTAGGCGTGCTCCGCCACCGCGGAGGCGGTCATTGGATGCATTTGAAAGATGCACCATCGTGCTAGCGCAAAACCGGGACCCTGCGGTGTGTCACCGCCATGGAGCTTGCCCTGGAGCCAATGGGAACCTTGATAGCGGTGGCATGATGCAATTTTGAAGATCGCTGTAGGCATGCTACACCACCGCGGAGGCGGTCATTGGGTGCATTTGAAAGATGAACCATTGCGCCAGCACACACCATGCACCTGCGGTGTGTCACCGCCATGGAGCTTGTCCTAGAGCCAATGGGAACCTTGGTAGTGATGGAATGATGCAATTTTGAAGATCGTGGTGGGCGTGCTCCGCCACCGCAGAGGCGGTCATTGGATGCATTTGAAAGAGGCAGACCTGGACCCCCAATTGCTGCAGCTTGGCACCTTTTAAATGACCCCAGGGGGCTATATATGTGTGGGAGTGAGCCTCACATTTCCACTGCTCCCAGAGCTTGCTGCCATTCACCCCTCACCTGCTGCTGCCTCCAGGGACTGCTGCCTGAGACCCCTCATCTGCTGCCTGCTGCTGCCTCCAGGGACTGCTGCCCGAGACCCCACACCTGCTGCTGCCTCTAGGGACTGCTGCCTGAGACCCCCTCACCTGCTGCCTGCTGCTGCCTCCAGGGACTGCTGCCCGAGACCCCTCACCTGCTGCTGCCTCTAGGGACTGCTGCCTGAGACCCCCTCACCTGCTGCCTGCTGCTGCCTCCAGGGACTGCTGCCCGAGACCCCTCACCTGCTGCTGCCTCCAGGGACTGCTGCCTGAGACCCCTCACCTGCTGCCTGCTGCTGCCTCCAGGGACTGCTGCCTCAGACCCCTCACCTGCTACTGCATCCAGGGACTGCTGCCTGAGACCCCTCACCACCTAATTCCTCTGCTGTTGTCTCATGTCCACAGTGATGGCAAGGCCAGAGATGATCCGTGCCAGTCCCTTCATGAGCGAGGAGCTGGAGGTCCTGGTGGACGAGGTGCTCACACAGTACCCAAGGCTATATGGTGCCCCAAAAGTCCTCAACAGTGGGGGTGTAGGTCAGGGTGGCACACATATGGTTGGACTGATGCAGTACGTGCCTGGGAGTGTGGGGTTGTGTCATGCACTGCCTGACATGCTGTCTCCAGGGGGAAGGTGTGTGTACCCAATGCCACAGGTTTGCCTGCCTGCACATGTATGTATGAGTGACCTATGATGTGTTGTCAGCCATACAGTGACGCAGAAGGTTGTTCATGCAGGAGTCAGGACAGTGATTGCTTGGCTGAATGGCTGTGTGTGGCCCTGTAGTCCATCTCAGTGTGTGCCCAGCTGTCCAGCACAGTCCCCGCCCACAAAGACAAGGACACATCACTTCACTTACAGAGTATTACATCAGTCTTTTCACATTGCACTCCAGCTATGGGCCATCTCAGCACTGTGGATTGCACATGACCGGCCCTGTGAAGAGGATTTTGGATTTGTGAGATCATGTCCCTCAATGTGACATCCATGACACAGTCATCTATTCACATGGTAGGGACATTGAGGGCTGCGCAGTCTTGGACACATTGAGTCTACCCCCAAACACAGGTTGATTTGTGATGTATGTGTTGTTCAAGCCAACAATGGACTGGAGGTGTGGGCAGGCTACATAGATGTTTCAGTGCAGGCATCCTGCATGTGTGTGAGATGTGCAGGGACTGTGTTCCCCCTCACACCTGCATGCTTTTACATCAGCTTTTCCCATGCAGATGTACCATGTGAGATGTACTCTAGTCTCTGGTAGACATATCGTTGGATATGTGATGAGTTTGTATCTTGCTGCTATACTGATAGATGTCGGTACATGACACTGTGTCATTGATAATTTCCCCCTCTCATCTCCCACGCCTGCAGCTCATGGTACCCCAGCGTAAGGCCGTGTGGAGGGCCACTGCAGCAAAGGTGTGAGCTCTGGTGGTCTCAAACCGATGGTGCACCCACTGCCACAAGAGATGGGACGACATCAGCCGGTTGGCAAAGAACGTGGCGGAGATGACCTTGGGGCTGCTTCCTCGCACTGGGCATTTGACATGGCACAGCATGAAACCACTAATGAGGTGCATGTTTGAAGGAGCATCAGCAGCAAGCCAGGGATGAGCATTTGGGGAGGGTGACTTTGGCTGGTAGTGGCTGCATATGTACAGAGCCTGTGCCAGTGCTGGTCTATGTGATGTTGGTAGTTTGATGCAATGGCATGTAAGTGGCTGCTGGGCTGGGTGCCGGTGTCATGCATTTGCCCTACCTGTATTTACAAAGGTGATTTGGATGCTGTGCATCACATTGCATTCTGAGTTGTGCTCTTCAGGTTTCTTCTGCACTGGGGTTGTCTTGGGAATCCCATGGGAGGGAACGGCAGTGTGCCCGATCTGACTGTGCCTTCATCAATGCGTCCATTGCATGCACCCAGATTGGGGAGGCCTAGACATCTGACAACAATGTGGACCAGTCTTTTGTCACCAAAGTACAACATGGTGGGTGGCATGGGCTAATGGCCATTGTGGGCTGTCATGCTGAAGTCTGTGTCTGTGTTGTCCCCTCCTGTTCCATCCAGATCTATCATTGGCAACAAGTAGTGTGCCCCCATCATGTCCCTAGGTGTGCTCAGAGCTAGTTAGGTGTGTGGTTGAATAGAGCCACAAGTAGGGTGTTGTGCTGTGTGGTCATCTCATTACAACAAACAATCTCATGGCTCACTCATGCCTGAGGTTCCAGTTTCCATGCACTGCTTGAGTCTATATAGTGAGTTGGCACAATGTGATTGCACAGGGTGGTGTGCAACATGTAGATTTGGTCATCAAAGCACCACATCATCTGATGCCAGTGAGGATGCATCTATGTTGGCATGCACAGGGAATGGGGACTCTGCATCGTCTTCCACCACACAGCGGCCAGTGTCCACCCTCCCAGCCACTTCCTCTGGTGCTGCCCGTGTCCACTTCAGTAAGAAGGGAAGAGTGTCCTTCACCCCTGGCACCGCTGCCCCTGCCCCTGTCCCCCCTGCTGCCATCAGTGCTGAGTCTGTGGGATTTTTGTGCCAGCTGTGTGTAGGCCAAACATCTCTCCTCAATGCCTTCATTGACCACGACAAAAAATTGGCCCAGGTGGTTGCTTTCATGGAGGGCATACATTCTGATGTGGATTCACTGCACCGGACTGTCCAGGCTTTGTCCTCAACAGTGACATCTGCCCTTCAACAGGCACATACTCACAGTCCAGCTCCGGTCCCTTTGTCCGCCCCCCTGGCAGTGACCATGTCTGACGATAGTGACCACAATCCACATACATCAAAGTCACAATATGGCACACGAAGCACACAGCAGCAGCAACCCAAGCAGTCCTGGGCGCAGACACCAACCCTACAGAAGACCAAAGCCACCCCAGAGCACAGAGAGAAAAGCCTGTCAGGCGACACCAGGGGACAAATAGCAAAGCAGCAGACCTCAGGCGCGCATGCTTTAGAGGCATCCCCATCCAAGGACTCTCCTGACCCTAAAGCATCTCGCAAAGAGAAGCATTCAGTGTATGTGCCCGCCAAGGAGGTGGTGCATGCAAAGGGTACACCTAGGAAGGGCTCCAAGGCAGATTCACCCACCACCTTGACTTCCATTCCAAGTCCAGTGAAGTAGGGGAAGGAGATCACTGTAGGGGTGACACCTAGTAAACAGGGGAAGGGGGGGCATAGGCAAAGCCAGGCAAAGCATTCGGCTGGGTCCAGCACCTCACTAGAGGGGCTGCCAGCATCTGCACCTCATGCAGCTTTGGTGGTGAGTGTTCCTGTTGTGTCCACACCACTTCCCATTGATCCAGAGTCAGTCAAGCCAATTAGGATCCCTAAGAAGTGGAAAGGCACCCCTCCACAATCTCCCAGCCACACCGTGGCTCTACCTCCACGTGCCACCACTCCACCTGGTCCAAGGAGCCCTCCGGCTTGCCAAGATACTGATAGCTCTACCTCAGCTGTTCCACTCTCTCCCCAGTCAAGTGCCCCAACAGTCCCCGAGACACAGACAGCTCCCAGTCTGAGTGTTAATCACCCTCACACACCTGTCTCTCACACACATAGGCCTGTACTGCACATTGCTACCCACTGACTGTGTTGCTGACCATGGGAAGGTACAGTCGCACACATTCCCTGTGCAGCCTCTCCTGGACATGCTCTCCATTGTGTGCCTTGCTCTTCTCTTCTCATGGTGCCTATCTGTGCAATATGTGACTAAAGACAGTTGCTCCAGTTGTCTATTTTATCAGTGTCCTTATTGAATAAAGTTCTTTTGCTGTGTGTATATGGTTTACTGTGCCACATGGTCCGTGTGCCACTTCAACATAGTCAATGTTTGGGCTCACTTACTCTCTTTTTTCAGGGGTGACAGGGTCTTCAGTTCTTCCTGACCCAGATACCTGTGGGGGCAATGGTGTCAATCTACAATGGTTAGCAGTTGTCATTTACTTAATTTGTTCATGTTGGCTATAATGTACACATGTCAGGTTGGGGGGCACTGCCAGCACAGAGTGGGTTTTTGCACACAGTATTGTAGGCAGGCTGGCCAGGGTCATCATGTATGTGTCTTATTCCTTTATGTGTGCCCAGTGGTGTATGTGTGTGGTCATCTTGTGATGTCCAGTCATCCTAGTCCCATGGCTTACTTTCCATTTGTGCTCGTGGATGGTCAGGTAGTGTGCAGTGTGAAGGGGGTGAGTTTGTCGGGAGTGTTGATGTGTGCATGCCCCTGCATTGTCAACTACACACATGTGTCACCCAGGAGTTGTATGTCTGTTGTTTTGATTGTTCAGCCCTGTGGATGTGGTTGTATGCACATGTGTGAGTTGTATGTTGTGCACTGTACAGTGTGTTGGTGTGTCCTTGCAGTTCTGTATGACTCCTACCTGTTGTTTTTGCCACTTGTGATTATGCAGAGTGTATGACTGGCAAGTCAGTGTTGTGTTTTGTTGCACATCCATGTGTCTTGTTGCTGTTTGTGGAGACTGTGCAGACCTGCTGTTCCACACTGCCATTGTGGTTGTGTTTTCTCATGCATTGCTGTCACATGGTGCCTTCTTGCCTCCAGTGTGGCATGTTGTGTGTATTGTCATACCATCCCCTATCTGTGCTTCAGATGCCTACCCATTGTGGGTCTGCAATCCCTCTCTTTGTGTATGGTACACTCCTGCCATGTGCCCTACTGACATGCAGTACACTTCTCTTTGGTATCAGCTATCCCCTTGGTTTACATGTTTTTGTGCCTCCCCATCACTTAATTTGTGACACTGTGCTTTGTGGTGCAGTCGCTTGGCCAGGGTCAATGTGTCACTCTGGGCATTTCACCAATGGGTTGTATATGATGTTCTGGTGCTGTTTGTCAGACATGGTTGCTCCTATGCAGTTCAAATGTGTGTGCTGCACAGTCCTCTGGTAAAGTTGTGTCCACTTTTGTGTCCCAGACTTGTGCATCTGTTGGTGTTGTGTTGGATGTATGTGTGTTGGCTGTGTTCTTGCTTCACTTCCTGGGTGTGCTGTTGTCTTTGTGCTGTACTGTATGGTGTTGTGTGGGTTGCTGTTCTGTGACTGATGTCTGTGTGTGGCTGGTATGCTTGGTGTGCATACACTGCTTGTTGTGCATGCAGTGCTGTGTGTGTATGTTGCCTTGTCTTTGCCTGGTGTGCATCCCCTGATGTCTTGCTGTGTTTGCTATGTGATTTTTGTGCCTGTGCATCTGTTGTTTGTTTGATGAGGCTGTCTTGGTCTGTGATGGTGCACTTCTTGTGTGTGTTGTGTTATGCTGTCTGTGTATTGTTCCTGAATGATGAGGTTGTGCACTCTTGTTGTGTCTGTGCTCCCATTGCCTTTCCACAGTTTAGCTGCACTGGGCATGTCTGTTCTTGATGTGGTTCTGTGTGTGTTTCTGTTGGGTTATGTGTGTGTCTGTTGTTTTTGTGAAGACATTTTTGTGGCATCCCATTGTGTGTGTGATGTTTGTGGCTATCACCAGGGTGTGTGATTGTTTGTGTGTGTATTGACTGGCAAGTATTGCCAGCCTGCAGTGTGTTTGTCACTGGTGTTGTGTGGTGCTGGTGTTAGGGGGGATATGTGTGTAGATTCCTACTGGTGTTTTTCAGTCATGGTGTGTGTCAATGGGCCCTGTGAGTAGTGCTGCTTGTGTACTCCTGTGAAGTAGTTGTATACATGTGTGGCTGTTCACAGTTTGACTTCGGGGCCTTCCTTTCATCCCTGTGCTATTCATGGTTTGCCTTGCTGTCTCCCTGTGTTTGTGTGGTTTGACC
The DNA here is from genome assembly GCF_964204655.1 of Triturus cristatus. Lineage (NCBI taxonomy): Eukaryota > Metazoa > Chordata > Amphibia > Caudata > Salamandridae > Triturus > Triturus cristatus. Next base: position 25,072,274 of record NC_140593.1, on the reverse strand, counting down.
TCACTGACTGTACCAGCCATGTGTGATTTGATGGTCTGAGGGTGTTGTTCTCTGTTCCTTGTCTTGCATGTGATGTACACATGCTTGTTGTGTGTCTCCATGGCTTTCCATTTGTGTGCAGCCCACTTTGGTTTCCCTATTTGTTGTGCTCCATTGCTGTTGGCATGTGGGGTGTGTATGTGTCTGTGTGTCAGTCTGTGGTATGTATGTGTGACTATGCAGACTGTGTGTCCATTTGGATGTTAATTCCTGGTATGTGTTCATTTGGTGCTTGTCCTTGATTTTTGTTTCCCTGAGTGTGGTGTTGTGGTGGTGTGTATGTTTCCCTGGCCCTGTGCTACTGTGCTGTGTGTTGTGTGTTCCTGTGCAGCCACTCCTGCAGTGTCTGTCTCCATGATTGTTTGTTGTGTGGTGCATGGGGTGCACAGTAGGGGCACATGGCATGTGCTTTCATGGGGTATGCTAGTGTGTGGTGGAAGGGGGTGTGGTCCTGTGGTCTTTGTGCCCTGCCCATGCCAGGCACTGGCTCTGCCTTCTGCATTGTGCACATGTATTCCCTTGTGTTCACCGCTGCGGTGACGTGAACGGAACATTGCTGCATGGTGGTGGTAGCTGTGTGTCCAGGATGCAGAGGGGTGACTTGGTGGCAGGTGGGTGATGTGTGGGTGCCATTGTCGATGTGTCCCTGTCCCCACCAGGGTGTCTAATGTGGATTTGGACCCTGTGTCTGCCCATGTTTTGTGTGTTGTGTTTGTGTTAATGCGTACTTGCGGTGGTGTCCGTGTCGGTCCATTAGTTCCTGGTGATGTAGCAAGTACAGCACCGGAAAGACGTGTAGAGCTGGATCCATGGCGGTCATGACTGGGTGGTGTGGACCGGGACTCTGGTTTCATGCTCCACTGTCGAGCTTCCGCCGTCTCTGGTTGGGCAGTATCTCCGCTGTCGTGCGTCTGCTTGTTTGTGACATCCTAATTTGTGGAGCGGGGCAGATGTCATTCCGCACGAGTCTCCGTTGGCTCCCACCGCCGCTGTGGCGAGTGAACTTTGATGGCTGTGCGCGTCGCACCACGGCGGTCAGGAAATTGGGTATGTTTGGCCATACTAATATGGTGGATATGAGGACTGCTGCTCGCGGGAGGAAGAAAGCATTTTTCTGCACCACCAGCACCGCCCAACATCATAATGGACCACTAAATCTCAAGCAAAGAAAAGAACACAAACGCAAGGGTGTTATTATATTAACATGTGCAAAAGAAATGAGGCCCACTACGTGCAGAGTAGGCTGACCTAAGGAAAATTACAATGGGCCATGCAGGAAACACACAAAACTCCCTGAACCCCACTTATACTACTGGGTGACCCAACTTCAGATAATCAATGACTGAGTTTATGTGTCTCAAAACGAGCCATTGGTGATGGCAGACAGGGGAGCAATAGAGCCAGAAATGTATGTTTGGTGTCTGTACGACAACAAGGAACTATCTCTGCTGCTGGTGCCTACACACGTGGTGGTAGAGACATAGAAAAAAGCCACCAGCGTCCTGGGTGGGAGGGGTAAAGTGACAATGGAGAACAACCTATGGACCTCGGATCACTTAGGGAGCTATGGGCGATGAATGGCCATGCCAAATGGGAACTGACTTGAATATCTTAGGTGAGGGACATAGTGAGGGGGTAGGAGATGATTCCATACCAGGAACGTCAAAACCAATATGAACTCTCCAGATGGGCAATACCTCAGACACCAACAACTAAGGGCCTCTTTACGATGTTGGTCGGAAAGGTTCCGAATGGCATTCTAATTTTCTCTAACTGGAGTCGGAACCCATGTTTCCGACAGACTTGGAAACATTTCCAACTGATCGATTACGACTTGGTGCCAACCGGCATTCGCAGAAACCAAGTTGTTCCAAGTTGAATCGTATAGGTCTATGGACTGCGTTTCTGACGGACTTATTACGATGTCGGATTTGGACAGCCTTTCTGACTCAGTTTGTCTTACAATGGAACTGCTGTCAGATACTGACTTTGGGGGTCTGTAGCAGGCCCCCCTTCACCCAGAGGCCTCAGGTTGGGGCCCATGGGAGTACCCATGGGTTCCCTCTTTAGAACCATGGGGTGCCCGCCACAGGGTGCAAGGTTTTCCACACCACCCCTTTCTTCAATGGGAGCCTGTGCTGTCTGTCCGAACACAGGCTACCATTGAAGTCAATGGGAGTCAGACCAAACAGTGTTTGGAACCATCGTAATTGATCGGTCGGACTCCACGAAACCGAGTCGTTCAGAAACGATTCCGACAAGGGGTCAGTCTGAATGCTTTCTAACTGACATTGTAATGAGGCCCAAAGTTACCTCCTTCGCCCACATGTGGAGGTCCTGATAGAGGCCCCAGGTGAATCTCCCTTGCGGTACAGAGTGTTAGGCCCACCCCTTACCAGCCATGCGGTGTCTCAACTATACTTCACCCAACTACAAAATAGCACCCCCCACTGGATAGCCTCAGGGAGAAATGGGAGGGGGTCCTCGGTAAAATGGATGATGACGATTCAGGGAGCAACCTGCAGATACCCTCGATAAGGGGAAACAGCGTTTACAACGCTGCCCATACATTGCAGTGCTTTTATAACGTGGTTGTTACAACAACTGTGTTATTAGTACATGATACCTTTACATCGCAAGTGATTAGATTGACTTGGTGTAGGGGGCACTCTAAACTAAGAAATACTACAATTTACTATTCCAACACCTTTCCTACTGTTGCACATGCTGGAGTTGGAATAGTAAATTATACTATTCCTAAGTCCAGCGTGCCCCCTACCACAAGCCGATCTAATGACTTGCAATGTAAAGGTATCGCGTTCTAACAACGCGGTCATTGTAACGACCACGTTGTAATGGAACGCGATGTAATAGCATGTGTAGTAACATGCTATATTCGACTGTTCTGAATGGTGAAGATTTAATCATACAGCTGTAATAGAGGCTGTCGACAGAGAGAGACCATAGTCCAAATCTTGTGGGACTGTCCATTCCTCTTGCAATACTGGGGGGGGAATTTATAGGTGTCTCTCAGAGTCTTAAACTGTATGATCAAACTGACCCCCCAGTTGGTAGCCCTGGGCATATGGAGCAACAAGTCTTTAGACAGATATGCCTTGCTCTTTTGCTGTACAGCTCGTATGGTAGCCGAGCAGGATATCATTTGCATGTTGTGGAGTAGTGAGCAGGGGTGGGCGGAACTCAGAGAGTTTTTATGTAATGATGCAGAGTTCTGTGAGCATTCAGAATTTGGCATGCCATGCTGCTTATGCTGATTTGTAGCGCTCAGAGCTTGTTCCACATTGTAAATTCAGTGTGAATGGCACCACACGGTGCACCAGAGCGTGCTTCTTCTTTCTGCAGCTCAAGTTGATTTTCTACTCGAATGATGATGATGATGATGATTATGATGATGATGCTTCATTTGTAGAGCGCCTGGCTACCCCAAAAGGTGTGTCCCCGTGCTAGAAGCACATCTGCAAGAAGAAAGCTAAAGACTATTGAGCTACTGTTTGTACAGCCAGGTTTTCAACTTTCAAGGTTGGTTCAGATTTCTCAACACGTAGCCAGAGAGGGAGAGTATTCAATTTTTTGGGCTGCCAGGTAGCCCATCCTAGCTTTCCTTATCCTGGGGATCTTAAGTAAGTGTGCTCCCGTTGAGGGTAGCTGGTGACTGGGATTGTAAGGGGTGATGAAGTCATGTAGGTAGCTGGGGCCTTTCCCCTATAGGCTTTTGTGGCAAAAGCACAAGGCCTTAAAAGAACTATTTTCTCGATCGGCAGCCAGTGAAGGGAGTCCCGGGCTATTGTCATTGAAGAGCGGCTAGGAAGATTGGGGTCAAGGCGTGCCGCTGCCTTTTGAATGCGTTGGAGGCATGTCATGCATTCTTTTGTTGCACCCAGACATAGAACGTTTCCATATTCTAGCTGTGAGGTCACCAGAGTGTGGACTATGGTTTTCCTGGCTGACACCGGCAGGAAGTCAAGGGTTTTCTTTAACATCTTCAAGGTGCTGAAACATCTCCCTGCCACCTTTCTGGTTTGAGACTCAAAAGAGAGTTTGGGATCAAGCCACACTGCTAGGTTTTTAACCTCGGTTTTAGGCTCAGGGATAGGACCCAGTGTTTGCGGCCACCAGGTTGTATCCCAGATGGAGGGGGATTTTCCAACAATCATGACCTCTGTCTAACTTTATATTCAACATATAAGGTCCCAAAGGCGAGACCGATTGCATTGCAAATGCTTGTTTAATGTAGGTCCCACTAGGCCACCAGGGAGTTCATTTGTGGAGAGTGACTCCTTGGGCAAGGGTCACTCTCCTTTGGGGTCAATCTTTGTGGCTGTGTCTGCCTCGCAGGGGGCCAGATGGCCATGTTTTTTTTAATTGGGCCCACTAGACACTAGGGATTTTTTTGTGTGGCTTGGCCCCTTGGGCAAAAGTTGCTCCCATTTTGTGAGTATTAATTTGGCCATTTCTGCCACCCTGAGGGGCAGATCGGCGGATTTGTTTTTTTGTAGGGCCACTCAGCCACCCGGGTTTTTTTTTTATGTTGTTGAGCGGCCCCTTGGACAAGGGTCGCTCCCTTTTATGGGAGGATGATCGTGGTCATTTCTGCCCGCTTTGGGTGCCAGAATAGCGGTATGTTTTTAGGCCCATCTGTCCTCAAGGGGGGCAGAAGCCACTATCCACCTGTGTTTTTTATTTTTTTATTTTAGTGCTTGGGAGTGCCCTCAAGGGCAAGGGTTGCTCAACTTTTATGGGGGTGAATATTTTATTTCTACTCTTAGGCTCACCTACCCATTAGCTTGGCTGGTGGATTGTGTGTGGACTGGTGCATTATTTGCATATGTGATTGCAATGTTTTTTTTATCCTTTTTATTCTAGTTTAAAGCTTTTGATTCCTGTTCCCAATTTCGACAGTGGTGTTCTGCAGTTTTGCGTAGTTGCATTCTTTTGGTAAGAAAAACATTTTTGTTGTATATACTCCAAATTAGTATTTGTGTCATATATGAATGAATTTTTTTGTAAGTGGTGTCATAATGGCAGCCTATTTAGTTAGTGTTTTGTACATGGAATTCTTTGCGATGTGTTTTGCATTGTCTTATCTGCAATTTTCTTTTCTCTTTCTTTTTTAGTGGGATATTGTTGATCCATGCTGTGTCTGAGCAGAGTAGGTGGTGGTGAATTTATCTGCTTCTGGCAAGCGAATGGTATATCGTTTTGGAGTATATAGGTATTTCTGATAAAGGTGCATTTTGTTTATTACTTATTTTGCAAAGTGTTTGTTGTTGTTTACTTGTTTGACAAATTACGTTTATTAGTAAGCAGTATGGCTAGCCGTAGAATGACTGCTCAGCAGGTGGTTGGTATGCTTTTTGAATCTTCTTCTGAGCAGGATTATGAGACTGACAGTGCATCTGAGGGAGAGGAGGGAGGGGAAGAGTCAGGCAGTGAGTTTTCTCTCCACATGGAATCATCGGATGATAAATGTACTCTCAGTGCAGATGAAGCTACCCTCAGTGCAGATGAAGTGCCTGTTTTAGAGGAGGATACTGCTGTGCCGATGGTGAAAGAGGCATCTGGATTGCAGCCTGAAGCTGCTAGGCTTCCTACTGGAAGTGCTGGAGTCTGCGTTGATCCAAACATGGTGCAGCCGGTGTTGCCTGCCTTTAGTGGTGTTGCAGGGTGTAGAGTGGATTGCCTATACAGTTTTTTCAGTTGTTTATGGATGATGTATTTTTGGGTGAAATTGTTGAGCAGACTAATTTGTAAGCTGAACAGTTTTTGGGGGACAACAGTGACAATCTTAGGCCCCACTCTAAAGCTACACGGTGGACTCCCACAAATTTGGAAGAAATGAAGAAGTTTTTGGGTTTGACTTTATTGATGGGTTTGATAAGGAAGCCGTCCATGGCTTCATATTGGTCTACCAGTCCCTTGATGGCAACGGCCATATTTCCTGCAGTTATGACTCGTGATCGGTATTTGCTTTTGCTACGGATGCTGCATTTTGTTGATAATTCTTTGGCGTTGCCACAAGATCACCCTGACTGTGACCGTCTTTTTAAGATTCGGCCTGTTCTTGATCACTTTGTAGATCGATTTTCAGAGATCTATACTCCAGGGAAAGAAATATCTATTGATGAGTCTTTGGTCTTGTTCAAGGGTCGTTTGTTTTTAGGCAGTACATCCCTAGCAAGAGGGCACGCTATGGAATTAAGCTGTATATGTTGTCTGAGAGTAGGACAGGATATGTTTTTAATTTCCGTGTGTACACTGCTAGGGATTCCACTATTGACCCCCCTGGTTGTCCGTCCACTTTTAGAGTTTCTGAGAAATTTGTGTGGGATCTTGCTAGAGGACTGTTTAACAGAGGCCACCATTTGTACCTTGATAACTTCTACACTGCTGTGCAATTGTTTAAGGAATTGTTCAAAGTGGACACTTTTGCTTGTGGCACAATCCGCTCTAACCGTAAAGGTTATCCAAAGCAGCTTGTTTGCAGAAAGCTTCTGAGGGGACAGTGCAGTTCCTTGCGTAGTGATGAACTACTAGCTGTGAAATTTGTGGACAGGAAGGATGTGTACATGCTGACTACCATCCATGATGAGAGTACTTCACCTGTGGCTGTTTGGGGTCAGATTTCGGAAGTGCGCAAACCTATGTGCATTTTAGACTACAATAAGCACATAGGTGGTGTTGATACAGTAGATCAGAGGTTGGAACCTTACACTGCTATTCGTAAGGCTTACGTTTGGTATAAGAAGTTGGCCATCCATCTCTTTAATTTAGCAACTTTCAATGCTTTTGTTGTGTTCAAGGAGTGTTCTCCTGCACCAAAGTTGACCTGGTCTCCCGGTAAAAATGGTCCCTCACTTGTGTGGGAGGCCCAAGTACCTGCGAAAGGCAAGGGCTCAGAACGTAGTGAGGTGACATCAAAATTGCCTATCTCTAAACCACCTGGTTTTGCAAGGGGGTTTACTTGGGTTTTTGGCCCCGTGCTCGGTGGCCATCTAGGGAAACCTACCAAACCCACACATTTCTGAAAACTAGACACTACGTTTTGGGCCCTTGCTTGTCGTGGGTACTTGGGCCTCCCACACAAGTGAGGCACCATTTTTACCGGGAGACCCGGGGGAACGCTGGGTGGTAGGAAATTTGAGTGAGCCCGGTGATGCCACAACTTTCCCACACAAAAATGTGTGAAAAAAGGAATTTTTTCAGCTAAAATTGAGGTTTGCAAGGGTTTCTGGGTAAGGAAACATTGGGGGATCCACACAAGCCATACCCCCCAGGAAGCCCCCGGGTATCTAGCTTTCAGAAATGTATAAGTTTGCTAGGTTTCCCAAGGTGCCCGCAGAGCTAGGATTAAAAAACTAGAGCTAGGCACTTTGCCAAAAAAGGGTAATTTTTCACTGCGATATTGAGGTGTGACCACGTTGCGTTTTGTGCCATTTCCTGTCGTGGACACTAGGCTGACCCGCACAAGTGAGGTACTGTTTTTCTCGTAAGACTTTGGGGAACGCGGGCTGGGTGGAAATTTGTGGATCCACACAGATTACGGAACTTTCCACTACAGAAATGTGGGGAAAATGTGTTTTTTTTGACAATTGTTTAGGTTTGCAAAGGATTCTGGGTAACAGACCCTGGTGGGAGGCAGTCAAGTCACCCCATCCTGGATTCCCCTGGGTGTCTAGTTTTCAAAAATGTATAGGATTACTAGGTTTCCCAAGGTGCCCGCAGAGCTAGGGTTCAAAAACTAGAGCTAGGCACTTTGCCAAAAAAGGGTCATTTTTCACTGCGATATTGAGGTGTGACCATGTTGAGTTTTGCGCTGTTTCCTGTCGCAGGCACTAGGCCGACCCGCACAAGTGAGGTACCATTTTTCTTGTAAGACTTTGGGGAATGCGGGGTGGGTGAAAATTTGTGGATCCACGCAGATTCCGGATCTTTCCACCACAGAAATGTGGGGAATATGTGTTTTTTTTTGACAATTTGTTTGGTTTGCAAGGGATTCTGGGTAGCAGACCCTGGTGGGAGACAGTCAAGTCACCCCATCCTGGATTCCCCTGGGTGTCTAGTTTTAAAAAATGTATAGGTTTCCTAGGTTTCCCAAGGTGCCCGCAGACCTAGGGTTCAAAAACTACAGCTAGGCACTTTGCCAAAAAAGGGTCATTTTCCACTGCGAAAATGAGGTGTGACCATGTTGCGTTTTGCGCCGTTTCCTGTCACGGGCACTAGGCCGACCCACATAAGTGAGGTACCGTTTTTCTCGTAAGACTTTGGGGAACGCGGGGTGTGTGGAAATTTGTGGATCCACGCAGATTCCGGAACTTTCCACCTGAGAAATATGGGGAAAATGTGTTTGTTTTGACAATTTTTTAAGTTTGCAAGGGATTCTGGGTAGCAGACCATGGTGGGAGGTACTCAAGTCTCCCCATCCTGGGTGTCTAGTTTTAAAAAATATATTGGTTTGCTAGGTTTCCCAAGGTGCCCGCAGAGCTAGGGTTAAAAAACTAGAGCTAGGCACTTTGCCAAAAAAGGGTCATTTTTCACTACGATATTGAGGTGTGACCACGTTGCGTTTTGCGCCGTTTACTGTCACAGGCACTAGGCCTACCCGCACAAGTGAGGTGCCATTTTTCTTGTAAGACTTTGTGGAATGCGGGGTGGGTAGAAATTTGTGGATCCACGCAGATTCCGGATCTTTCCACCACAGAAATGTGGGGAAAATTTGTTTTTTTTGACAATTTGTTTGGTTTGCAAGGGATTCTGGGTAGCAGACCCTGGTGGGAGACAGTCAAGTCACCCCATCCTAGATTCCCCTGGGTATCTAGTTTTCAAAAATGTATAGGTTTGCTAGGTTTCCCAAGGTGCCCGCAGACCTAGGGTTCAAAAACTAGAGCTAGGCACTTTGCCAAAAAAGGGTCATTTTTCACTACGATATTGAGGTGTGACCACGTTGCGTTTTGCGCCGTTTACTGTCACGGGCACTAGGCTGACCTGCACAAGTGAGGTACCATTTTTCTCGTAAGACTTTGGGGAACGCGGGGTGGGTGGAAATTTGTGGATCTATGCAGATTCCAGAACTTTCCACCACAGAAATGGGGAAAAAAATGTTTTTTTGAAAATTATTTAGGTTTGCAAGGGATTCTGGGTAACAGACCCTGGTGGGAGGCAGTCAAGTCACCCCATCCTGGATTCCCCTTGGTGTGTAGTTTTCAAAAATGTATAGGTTTTCTAAGGTGCCCGCAGAGCTAGGGTTAAAAAACTACAGCTAGACAGTTTGCCAAAAAAGGGTCATTTTTCACTGCGAAATTGAGGTGTGACCACGTCGCGTTTTGTGCCGTTTCCTGTCGCGGGCACTAGTCCGACCCACACAAGTGAGGTACCATTTTTCTTGTAAGACTTTGGGGAACGCGAGGTGGGTGGAAATTTGTGGATCCGCGCAGATTCCAGAACTTTCCACCACAGAAATGTGGGTAAAATGTATTTTTTTGGACAATTTGTTAGGTTTGCAAGGGATTTTGGGTAACAGAACCTGGTGGGAGGCAGTCAACTCACCCCATCCTGGATTCCCCTGGGTGTCTAGTTTTCAAAAATGTATAGGTTTGCAACATTTCACTAGGTGCTGGCAAAGCTAGTGTTCAAAAACTACAGCTAGACACTTCGCAAAAAAAGGCTACATTTTCATTGTGAAAATATGTTGTGTTCACGTTGGGTTTTGAGCCATTTCCTTTTGTGAGCACTATGCCTACCCACACAAGTGAGGTACCATTTTTATTGGGAGACTGTGGGTAATTCAGATTTGTAAAGCAACTGTTATTACCTATTCATTTTTGATGCATTTCTGCCACCCAAATGAAGGACTTTGTGTAAAAAATAAGTCATTTTGAAAAATGACCGATAATTCTCATGCTAGTATGAGTATTCCCAATTTCGAAAATGTGCAAATATGTACTGTTTCTAAACTCCTTAATTTGTTCCCATTTCAGAAATACATAGGTGTCTTTCATAACGATTTTTCCATGTATACATTTTCCCACAATAATTGCTATATACCCGGAAAATAATAAAAAACCATTGCAAATTGCTGCAAAGTTTTTGACTCTGGGATCGTCGGGTTCTTGGTGAACCTACAAGTCCTATATATCCCCACAACCAGGAAGGTCAAGCGGATGTAACGGTATATTGCTTTCAAAGAGCTGTCATAATTAGAAGAAGTTACAGGTAAAAATGTTGACACAAAAGGCTGTTTTGTTCAGCTAATTTTCATTTTTTCCTATATTTAACTGTTTGTTTCTATAAAGAAACCTTGATGGAACTACACAAATGACCCCTTGCTGAATTATCTACTTTTCAAAAATGTATAGCTTTGCAGGATCCATTATTGCTTTCAGACCCATTTCTATCATTAACTAGAAGGAGGTTCAAAGCAAAAAAAAAGCAAAAATGTCCAAGAAAAATGCCAAAACTGTGTAAAAAATGTTGGTTTTCTGACAAAAGTCTGTCATTCCCTAAAAGCTGTGAAAATGGTGATTTCAGCCCCATAAACCCTTTTTTGATACCATTTGCAGAGAAAAACCCAGACGCTTTCATTTGCATTCTGTTTTTCCCATTTTTATTTGAAAGGCCGTTTCCTCGAGCGCCAGTATAGGGGTGGGTGAGAAACTCGAGTAAGAACGGCGCGCTTGTCTCAGTAGCTTCCCCATTAGTTTCATTAAGGTCCTTGCGGGCTTCCTCAGGGAAGGTGTTATATATAGTGAATATTTTTTGGTGGAAGTAGTCTGCAATAACGTTGCATCTCTCAACAGAGCTGTGAGGTGTTGTGAGAGTTCTCTCCAGGGATGAGAGCTCTTTAAGCGTGGCGTATAATTCCATGGAGGAATTTTTTGCCATGTCAATTATCCCTCTGTAGTACATGGAGCGCCTCTTTTTGAGGAGGGAATGGTATTTGTTCTGAGCTGTTTTGTAATCTTCTTTCACTTCTTTGGAGAAGGCAATTCTCCATTTCCGTTCTAGGCGCTTGCAACTCTGTTTGGCGGTTCTCAGCTCCTCGTTAAACCAGGGTGCTGATTTAGACCCTCTCTTAGGAGTCTTAGTGGTCCATGGGGCTGCATCATCGAGGGCCCTTTGTTATCCATTTGTTAATTGTGGTATTCGACGAATTGGCGTCATTATGCAATAGCGGTGGTGTTTTCTGAAGTGCTTTGGAGAAGCTCTTGTGGTTAAACTTGGAGCAGTTTCTGCATGGGCGAGGGGGTTCAGCGTTTTCCATAGGGCGTTGTTTAGGTAACGGTATACAGAATTCAATGAGGTGATAATCGGACCATGGGACAGGGGCAGGTTGTTTTACTACAATCCCCGTGTGGTTCGAGAAAATAGGGTCAAGCAGGTGGCCTGCGTGGTGTGTTGGCGCCGCAGATTTGAATTCGAGCTGTATACTGGTAAGTTCCTTGCATAAGGTTTTTGCCTCGGTTTTGAGGTGGTCATCAATGTGGAGATTGAGATCACCTAGAACTATGAGATTATTGTATTTCAGCGCCAACTGGGTTACCAGATCCATAAGATTATTTATGAAATCATTGGATGGTTCTGGTGGGCAATAGATAGGAGACCATTCGTTATGGTCCCATTGGCTCTGCTTAACCCTTTCCATTAGCCTGTCGGGCAACGGCCGTCGCGAGCACTACCTCCGTAGTGCTGCGCACATCCGTTGGCCGAGCGGCCTCGCCCGCGCAATTAAACACCCGCACCGCGGCAGATTTTACCCCGCGGTCAACGGGTTAAGCTAAAGAGGGCTGCCTCTGCGTTGCCTAGTAGAGCTTTATCGAGCGTGCACTTGATGAATGGATGGAAAATTATAGCTATTCCGCCTCCGCATTTTAGGGTGCGGTCTTGTCTCAGCATGCAATAGTTGTTAGGTAGCGCCTCAAGTATGTCAGGGGCAGAGTCTTGGTTGAGCCAGGTTTCTGTGAGAAACAGGGCCTCAGGCTGGTGGTCTGTGAGATAGTCATAGATTTCTGTCTTATGTTTAGCGAGTGATCTACAGTTAATGAGGGTGAGCTTCATGTGGGCTTGTTGAGGGATGGCACTTTTCTCAGTGTGAACCTGTTTCTACTGCCTCTGTTGACAACATTTCACTAGGGGATGCAAATTCCCTCACCCTCTTGAAAACCTAAAGTTGAGGAGCTGCGGATGAGAAAAACCTCCACCACACTGCAGTTGACAGAGTTTTGTCTGAACTCCACGTTCCATGTGGAATGTGGAATGTGCTGTGAGAAAAACTCTGCAAATTCTCCAGCCTTGCAGAATTTATCACCCACCCTAGTAGTGAGGTCCTGAAGAAGAGAAGTTGCAAGACCAATGTGGATTGGTGTATGAGCTACAAAAAAATTCTGTACAAAGCCGGGGATGTCCTAAGAAATTCAACAAAGTGTAGGGAGTTTGGAGACAAGTCATGGATGACATGCTCTGATGAGGAACGTGGTCAGGTACGCAGGGCAAGTCTGGGCTGCATCTAAATTGCATTTATAATACAATGTACTGTTACTCTCTGAATTATCTGTTTCTTTTTACCATTGGGCCCTTTACGACTAACTTGGAGATATTAGGGAGTGATACTGCATCAAGTGATGTAATAAACCCTCAAGTTCATGTTGAGTTTGTTGTGGTAGGGTGTCTGCTTTCCATCCAGTTGTATAAAAATAAAAAAAAGAAACTTTCAAAAGTACAAAAAACATAAACAACAGTAGCAAACAAACTCCAGCCAAGCCTTGTAATAAGTTTAGCTCCACACAAGGCCTCTCACAGTTGTGCAAAACACTCCCATAGAAAATAATGGTAGCAGAGATGCAATAAAACACCCAGTAGAAAAAGAATTTTAAAATAATTACATTATGTTTACTTTTAAATTATGTTCATATGTGTGTATGTGTCTTAAAAAGTATACACAATTAATAATTACCTTTGTAATTAGTTTAACAAATAACAGTAATTTAAAAAAAAAAAACATTCAACATTTAAAAAAAACATTAATTAAACCGTATTTGTGATTAATTTTAATAAATAGTAACTGAAAATTAAATTGCTAGGTTGTTTCTTTCTTTAATGTTTGTTAAAAATTAATATTTATTAATATTACATTTGGAAATGGTGAATAACCAAATGTAGGAAATTCACAAATGAGAAAATCCACATGTTCAAGTTAACTCATTGTAACAAATTTCTCTTTTTGGTTTTTCACCATTTCCGAGTGTATGTTTACTATATAGGGCCTTATTGCGATGTCGGTAAGTCTTCCTTCCGCCTGACTTGGTCCTGGGACCGACCAACACCCGGTCAGTGGTCCCACCCCCCTAATTAGTGTGCGACTGAACACTGTTCAGTCACATTCCTACATTTCACTATAGGTGCATGCATTATGGCTGTAAACCGTCTCTAATGCATGCTCCCAAGGGTAAATGAGGGGTGTGGTTCATTCCTGCACCATTGTTGATCCCTGTATGGGGTGCAGGGATCAACAAGGCCCTCAACCAGAGGCTGCACACCCAAGTGGGCCCTGCAGTGGGCCTCCAAAACACTTTCTGACATGGTTTCCATGTCGGAGAGGCCGGCATGGAAACCATGCTGAAAACTGTGCATCATTATCTCAAGGGTGGAAAGGCCCGCTTTTGAGATTCCTGGTGGGATTCAGACTAGCCGTCGAAAGCCAGCCAGAATGAGCAGCTGGATTACTATCTGACCACCTAGAACCAAAACCGAGCTTTCCATTACGATGCGGCTTGTAAAGGCTCTGACCGATCGGCCCCATAGTGTAGAGTTATGTTTCCCCACTCCATGAAGCATGGAGGAAGAGCCTCATTTTTTAAAGTGGAAAGTTACAACTAATAATTTTTCACATATAGGTGGAAATCTTCACCACTGGGTGGATAGTTCCCCATGGTAAAGTAGAGTGAAATTTAAAAAAAATATATTCAACTTTAAAAAACATCTAAAACATATTTCCATGGTGACTGTTAAGGAAACTTAAAATTAAATATGAATTTTCTCAGTAGAAAAAAATAAAGTAATACTGCAGCACAATTAGGATAATTTTTAACTACATATATAATAATTGAAATATATTAAATATAACAGAGATTTATTTTCATAGGTTTAATTTTTAAAAATCCTACCTAAAGTGACATGTTTATATTTATTTATTATGTAGTAAAATATTACCCAAAATTATATACAAAATTAATATAAATATATTCATTTTTAAACACCTAAAGTTACATGCATTATTACATTTAAACAAATGTTAAACTATTTTATATTAATACAAAATACATTTTGCACCTTTGATATAGTTTTTTCTGTAATATCTCAAACATTACTGAAGAAATTGACACCAAGGGGCATATTAGCAACGAGGCGATATAAAATGATCTCCGCTTTTGCGTCCGTTTTCGGACGAAAAGCGGCGATAATTTTATCGCCTAATTAGCAAGGTCACGCTATCACGTGAAACCTTGCATTAGCGCCCATATTCTTAACGCCCAGCTTTGCATCTCTCATGAGATGCAAAGTGGGCTTTCCTGACCTGACATGACTGGAGAAATGTCTGTTATCGCTCCTTTCCTTACGCCTGCTTCAGGACTGACTTAGCCATGATATCCTATGGAAGGTGGATATCATGGCTAAGTATGTGAGGCCCTATCATCAAGTTAACGCCAAACTTCGTGAGATTATCGCTGGGTTTCCAGCGATAATCTCATGTTTGGCAGTTAGCGCTAGGATTTTTATCACTTTTGAGATAAGCATTGCTAATAGCACGCTATTTCAGTGATAAAAATCCACGTTAGCCGGCGATAATTATCCGAGCGCTAAGTGCGCTTAGAGATAATTATCGCCGGTTGTTGCTGATATGCCCCCAAATAACAAAAAGGACTTTTTCTGGAGAAAGTTTCCATGGAAAAAGTGTTTTTTGACCTGTCTCAATCTCTGGCGCAGGTTGAAAAAGCTTCACAAAATGTTCCCCCAAAAATGTTCCCCTTGGTTATATTGTACATGGAAATTTATGGGGGGATCTGTCAAGCAGGGGCTAAGAAAAAGGGTGGCAAAAAAAGTGTGTTTCCCGTGATAATTCCAATAGGGATATTGAACACGACTACAGCCCAAGCCGCTGGACGGAATTACACCAAATTTGCCAGAAAGGTAGCTCTAGGTCCAGAAAGAGCCCTTTTTGTTATCCATTCAGTGGTCTTTGAGATATTGATGTAAAAACAAATTTATATATCTAGAGGCACAAATCCTTCTGGCCTATTTTGCAATGAGTCGCAAATTCATGTACCAACAGGAATGCTGTGATTGGCTGGCCGCAACCTGTATAGAAAGTTCCGGCCACCATGTTATGTAACAGGACACGGTCTCTGGAAGCTGAAATTAAACAATGAGAGTGATAGAAGGCGTCAGGGTACAAGTACCCTGACCCAATGGGTGGAATACAGGGTGTTTGTGGGACCAGTTATGTGTACAACACATGGGAAAATGGTTTGTAGTGTGAAATTACATATATAATTATAAAAATTAAAAATACATTAATTTATTTTAACAGTATTTGCTGTATAGTGTTATTTTACGCCCCTGCCTCTATTATTTCTAGAGGAGTGTTGCAGTGCCAGTGGTTGGCTGTGCGTGGTGCTGGGTTTACTCTAGGTCTGTGAATAGCAATGGCCTTACTCATTTGAGTGTTAATGCTTGTCCCTCCCTAAACCCAGCCTTGAGCCTCCCTTAGCTCCTCCTTAACCCTCTCTAGTCCCCTCTCAGTTTGTAGTAAGTATTCCCCATTTTCCAGTAATTGCTCCCTGCCCCTAATCCACATTTACAACAAAAACATAGATGTATGTTTATGGAGATCTCCTCCAACGAGATAGAGGTCTCTGCATTTAAATAATAGGAGAGACAGAGACGTAGGCCTCTGCATGTAGGTTGGTGAATAGTGCTTTGTATTCTGTGAGCAGCACTATTGTTTGTGCTACAAAATGCAGCTTGTGAATTGGCCTAAATTTGCCTGAGTATCAATATCTTTGCCTGAACTTTGATATTCTCCTAAGCCCCTCCTTGGCCCCTTCTGTCTCTCTTAGTTTATCTCTCCTGTTTGTTTGATACTATAGGTGTTTGCTTCTCCCCCTCTAATTCAAACCTCTGTATTTTTTTTACTTCACCTCTGTCTCCTGCTCACTTGTATAGATGGTCTAATGGGGAGTATAGTGGCATAGGTGGTTTGGATGAGAGACAGAAGAGATAAAACATAAATGAAGAGAAAGGCAGACAATGTAGAGAGTAGGAGAGCACAAAATACAGAGACAGAGTAGCAGAATGTAAGAGAAACAGGGAGAATTGGGAGAAGAAAGGGAAGACAACATTGGATAGAGGAAACAAAAGAGCCAAATGGAGACAAAGCAGTGTAGGAAGAGAGAGAGTAAAAGAAATGAAAACATGGAGATGGATGGATACAGACAGAGAGAACTAGGGGAAAGAGAAAGAGAGTAGGAAGGACAGAGTATGAAGGAGTAGAGAGACAGAGAGAGAGAGATTGGCCGACAGACTGACAAAGACACACATAAAAAAGATGTGTTGCAAGGAGGGGACAGAAGGAAGAAGAGAGACCACACTGCACAGAGCAAACATAAAGGTACAGAGAGTGCTCTGTGCTGACAGGGGAAGATGGTCTAGTAAGTGGTCCATGATCCTGAAAACTGAAAGAAAGGAAGAGAAGGCCTTTCACTGAGGGGTAGAGAGAGGGCCGTCACCATCATTAGTGTCGCCCAGTGCAACAATTGTTGCTTGGCTCCATCATAACCTCCTCTTCATTCCCTCTCTGCCACCTGCCAATGGTGCCCCCATCTCTCCTTAGCCCCCACCTGACATGTATTTATTTTATAGCACTAATCATCCCAAAGAAGTCTGTCCTAGTGCTTTACATTACATACAGAGAGCCTTAAAAGTGTGTAAATCTATGAATAGGCAATGTTACTTAGAACAATAATGACTAAAAGATGTAGGAGTCACGTGTCATCCTCAATGGTAGGGTTGGAATGTAGTTTATCAGTAGGTGTAGGTGGGTCCCTACCACTAGTAATAAGGCCACAATCACAATGTAATGTCCAGTCAAGGTCTGAAAAGATGAGCCCCTTGATCAACCCTTGTAAGCTGGCTACGAGCATGGAGGCCTAACTTAGGAGACAGGAGTGTACAGTATTAAAAACACCAATATGTTAAATAAGTAAGCGACATCACACAATAAAAATCCAACACCAATTTATAAAAATAGGAAATACTTTTATGATTAAAATGACACCAAAAAAAGAAAAATACAATGTAGGAAACCAGAGACAATGATCTTTAAAGAATAAACACTTTCTAATGCCTAAAAGCTAAAAGCACCATTTTGAGTGCTCCGGTTGTGCTTAACCGGGACAAAGTCAAAGTTTCAGGCCAACCATGATCGCCTGTATACACTTAGCGGTAGTGCCCTGGCAAGTTTTTACCTTCTGACTACCTTACTTTTTTGAAGCTTTTTCTCTCGACATCGAGCAAGGAACCTTGTCAGGCCGGGTTTGACAGATGTTTGGTTAAGCGTGATCTATAGGTCATCTTCTGGAAGTCTTGTCAAGGACAAAAAGCTCCTGAGCTTCAGTGGGGCAATTGTGAATCTCAGGCCGGGTCGTAATTTGACGTCTCCGGCTTGACTACCGTCAATGGGTTGGTCACCTTTATGGAGATTTTTGCCAAAAATTCTCTAATCTTCTCCAAACTTCTGGATCTTCTTCCAGATTGACCATTTGGGTTCTGAAGGGTAAAAACACAAATCCAAGGTTACAGAAGCTCTGAGTTGCTCCTTGGGATGTTGTTCCTATGTTTCCCACAATGCACCTGGCCAAATCCTTTAAAGTCCAGCTGAAGGTAGTCAACTGGTTTCTTCTTGCTGGAGATGATGCAAGTGGATCTCTTTTAACATGTTGTGGTCTTGGGTGATAAGCCGGGGGCACCCCTAATCAATGGATGGCAGGGTGCCACCCTCAGGTATGACCCCTTCCTCCAAAGTGTGGCATATTCTTGTCCCAGAAACACTATTCCTTTAAAATCCAAAATGTAGAAATTATCCCCTGGAGGTTAAGATCTGGCTAAGCCAACCCACTGGCCTGGCTACGTTTCCTTAACACTTCCCTTTAAGTCCCTCCGCTAATTCAATTAGTGGGGCTCCTGTCTGGCTCGGAGTACAGGAAGTGGGTCTGAGCTTGTGCCCTGTCCTAACTGTCATTCTCTCTTTGAAGACCAGTTTAGCTACTCAATGCCCACCCTGCCTTTTGCTCTGCAGCTTGCAGATCTCCTCCTACCAGATTCCCTATGTCTCGATGTCGGCTACTTCACACTTCATCAGAGGAGCTTGGCGTAGCCTGTCAAAGGCTAGTCAATCAGGAGAGACTGCTGGAAGGCTGGCTTTTTATTACATCGGCCCGAGCCCGAGCCCGAGCCCGAGCTTCCGGGCTGCTTCAGGCGCTACATTGGCTGCCTGTCCGGAAGCGGATCCAGTTTAAATCCCTGACTCTGATGCACAAAGCCCTGTTTGGATCAGGGGCTGGATACCTGCGGCGGAGACTAGCCTTCTATCGACCAGTCCGCTCCTTGCGCTCGGAATCCCTTTATAAAGCGGTGGTCCCTCGGGTGAGGAAGGCCCGCACGGGAGGGCGCTCTTTCAGCTGCAAAGCCCCACAGCTGTGGAACTCGCTTCCTCTTTCGCTGCGCAGCACTGTCAATTTGTTCCAGTTCAGGAAGAGCCTGAAGACCTGGCTTTTTAATCTTTAGGCTGTTCTTATTGCTTCAGTTTCAGTTCTTTTTCTCATTCTTTTGCTGTGTTGTGTTATTTTTATTCTGAGATGCAGGTGGAAAGCGCCGGAACACTCTTCTCGAGTAGCCGTGCGCTATAAAAGAACGCTGTAACATAACATAACATAGTTCTATAACTTATTTTCTGTGATAGTTATAATAAATCTAACCATAGCAAGTTGTTGGATTTATTCTAGCAATCACTTTAATATTTTGAAGTACATTTTTAACTTGCTTCTATCAATAGCAGTTGAAGCCCATGTGCTACGATGGGAAAACATGAAATTAGCAGTTTTTTACTCACCTGGGCATATAAAACATCCTTATATAATGTTCCTGCTTATAGTTGTCAGGCACCCTACCCCTGGGGCACCCTACCCCTGGGGCACCTATGGGTGACGTTTGGGGTAACATATGTAAAAGTAAGCCAGTTTGAGACTGTAGAAATACCTTTAATTCCAAAGTCGAATTTGCATATAATTTACTTTTAAAGGCAGCCCATAAAGCAGAGCTGCCTTGAAAATGACAGCAGACAGCACTGCAACGCACACTCAAGTGCATCAGCTCTGCTGGACCTCTAAACCTACATGCCCTACCATATACTAGGGGCTTTCAGGTTGGTTTTCATATTAATTGCATTTTCACCTAATTACCATGTACATTTTACACAGACTACTGGCCCTGGGTCTGGTTCGCATGGCCCAGGGCACAATCAGAGTGAGTTACCACCAGTATCAATCAAACAATGGGGGTGACCGGGATAAAAAGGATGACTTTCTCACAGGTAGGCATTACATTTTATAGTAATTTCCATGGAGAAACGAAGGGGCCCTAATATATGATGTTGTTGACCTCTCCTCCAGTGTTTGCATACCTTAGGCTGCCTTGCATCAATGCAAACACACTTGCACCAATGTGCAAAGGAGTTCAGGTGATTCCAAACTTAGGTTTTATACTGGAAGGGTTCCCTTCCAGCACAAAATTCTATATTTGACAAAGTGTGACCCTGAACCACTTTGTATGTGTGTTGCACTGTGCAGCATGTATGTAAAGTTCGAAAGGTTCGGAGAAAAGAAATCATTTTTTAAACTTCAAATCTGCCTCATGGATGCATTATTTATTTATGTCAATTCTTTCATACTGAAGTTAGTAGATAGAAATCAAAATCTATGGGTGAGTGCATGGGAAAGTTCATGTGGTACCCATGGTATGCCTCCTTTCCTAACTAATGCAGAGTGCTTCTTTGTGTTACTTAGGGTTACTGTCCAGTGCAAATTAGTATTTGTGCTGGAAAGTTAGCCCCAAAACAATAGTTTTCATCAGGCTCACAAGTTTGTGATGAAAACCAGGCACAAAGTCATTTTAAGTCTGCCCATAAATGTAACGCATGATTGAGGAGTCAAGCTAATAAAATTGCATTGCTCCCCACAGGATGCCTTTTACGCAATGGTGGAATAACAAAGGATTGAGAGGAAGAAAACAATTAGGTTCTAAACCTCTGCCTTTCAATTTGCATGCAAGACGTTGAGGCCGGTTCATAGCTCAATGCATTATATCTAAAGGATTGTCACTTTTGAACTCAAAGTTTCAGCAGGATCTATGAAATAAAAACAATAATCCACTACACTATGTACATAAAATATTAATCTGTGATCTGCATGTCACATGTTGTGCTTTGCAGCAGGAACATTAACCCTCTATGCTACTATTTCATGGGTCAAAACTTTGAAATACAAATCTTAGATCACTCCGAGTGCATTAATCACCAGAGTTATCATGCTGTTGTAAATACCCCCTTAAAATGATGCTCACACAAATATCTCTGAAGGATGCTCTTATCTCAGTTCAGCCTGCCATGCAGAGGGCACCTCCTTGACATTGGCACCTAGTGTGACTGTACCAGTCGCAGCACCTCAAAGCAAGCACTGGCTTTGGAGAATGGAGGGAGAGAGGGAATAATAGAAAAAGAGACGTGGTTTAATTGATGACCATGGACTAATTCTAGCTTTGGCAGATCCTAAAATATTATCATTCTGTTCTCATAACTTTATTTCCATGTGACTGACATGGTGAACATATGTAAAGTAAATATTTCAAATGAAGAGGGTTATTTGCCAAAGTAACTTACACTGATGAGCAAGTTACACATCTTCTCATGTGGGTCTTTGAAAAGGATCATTGGTTGGCACACAGTGCTTTATCACCTACCGCTCTTGTTGGTAATCTCTCCTTCTGTGCAGAGGGCACAGTCATAGCAGCAGACAGGTTTCCCTTTTACAGGGACCTTCCTGTATCCAGGAGGACAACTCTCACTGCAGACAGAGTGAGGGACCTGGAGAGGAAGAGAGGGAGATGTGTGAGACATCAACAGGGAAGAAACAAAGGGCACATGTGGAATTATCACACATCTTGAGGACTGAGAAAGAATTTGTATTTTTGTCATGTGAGAGATCAGAAATGGAGGAAATAAGGGGTTGATGTCATAGGATCAGTGGGAGGGATTCAGGGAGTGAAAGATGTGAGAGCATGTAATTGCATCAGTGTGAGGGATCCAGGGATTAAGAGATGCAGAGAACATGTGATGACATCAGTGTGAGGGATCCTAGGGAGAAAGAGATGTGGGCACATGTGACAGCATCAGTTTGAAGAGTCCAGGGAATGAGAGATGTAGGGCACATACGATAACAACAGTGTGAGGGAACCAGGGAGGTAGAGATATGGGGCACAAGTGATAGCATCAGTGTGAGGGATCCATGGAGGAGGAGATGCAGGGCAGATGTGATAGCATCAGTGTGAGGGATCCAGGGTGGAGGAGATGCAGGGCAGATGTGATAATATTAGTGTGTGGATTTCAGAGAGGAGGAGATGCAGGGCAGCTGTGATTGTATCAGTACAAGGGTTTAAGGAGGAGGAGATGCAGGGCAGATGTGATAGCATCAGTGTGAGGGATCCATGGAGGAGGAGATGCAGGGCAGATGTGATAGCATCAGTGTGAGGGATCCATGGAGGAGGAGATGCAGGGCAGATGTGATAGCATCAGTGTGAGGGATCCAGGGAGGAGGAGATGCAGGGCAGATGTGATAGCATCAGTGTGAGGGATCCATGGAGGAGGAGATGCAGGGCAGATGTGATAGCATCAGTGTGAGGGATCCAGGGAGGAGGAGATGCAGAGCAGATGTGATTGCATCAGTGTGAGGGATCCAGGGAGGAGGTGATGCAGGGCAGATGTGATAGCATCAGTGTGAGGGATCCATGGAGGAGGAGATGCAGGGCAGATGTGATAGCATCAGTGTGAGGGATCCAGGGAGGAGGAGATGCAGAGCAGATGTGATTGCATCAGTGTCAGGGATCCAGGTAGTGAGAGATGTGTGGTACATGTCATTATAATATCAGTGTGAACAATTCAGGGAGTGAGAGATGCTGGGTAGATGTGATGCTATCAGTGTGAGGGTCCAAAGAGATTGAGATATGAGGAAGATGTGATAACTCAGTGTAAGGAATCCGATGGGAAGAGAGGCAGGGCAGATGTGATAATGTTAGTGTGGGAGATCCAGAAATAAATATAACATACGCCAGAAATTCTCTGTTGAGCTTGACTGTAAAACCTAGAAGTATCCAGGCCTCGGAAGTAGTACAATTGCAGGACCATGAGGGCTGTCCGCCTGTGTGGGGCAGCGTTACAACAGCAGACAAAGAAGCAGAAAAGAAGATTGGGAAAATTTGATTCTGAGACAATTTGTGGAGGGCCAGGCATACTAACTGGGGAAAGTATAAATCTGCTATGTCCAACTGTGACCTGCCCTCTAGTGGGTCAGCACCCAAATATTAGCGAAGAGAATCTTCCAAATGATCATACTGAGGCCTTTCTTTCATCCATCACTGATTATTTTAAATCATCAAAGAAGATCAAGGATAGTAAAATTGTCCCCGGGATTCAAACAAAAATGAACAGAGGTACAACACCAATAGAACTAAGTTGTATAAAATCAGTTCTAACAACACCTATTTTCCAATAACACTTTGGGAAAGTCTCAACGAAAAAATATACAGGTGTTGGAACAAGCCCACAAAAGCCATCTGAAGTAAGCAACGCAGCCTCTACTCAGGTACCGGACTATCACCCTTTGGTCATAAAAGCCCAGGTTCATGCTCCCTGTACCTCAGCTGTAACATTTAAGTCTAGAAATATCGACAGTAGGACCAGGAATTGGACAATGGCAACCACTAATAATAGCAACGGATCAGTAAAAAGTTCTGCAAATGTTGATAATGAGGGTGTATTCTCAGATAGAGCGTAATTGGACTTAAGTCTGGTGATTAATATTACATCAGGCACTGAGACAACCACAGGTGATGATGTATTCCTGCCTTCCCTTATATTGTCACCAGGCAAATTAGTCTAATCCAATCATAATAGGGACCTAAACTGTCAAATGACAAGACCGGAAGCGTCCTCAAGTCTGAAAAGTGGAATTAAAATAGATCCCTTCATTCTAACACCTACAACAGGAAGAACAAACCTTTACTTCAAACCTGCTTTGATCCCTGAGGTAATAGACATTGAATGTGCTCATATGCCGTACAAACTAGAGAATTAAGACTCTATGAATAATCCTTTAAATTCTGCTGATTTATCATTATTAGCTAAATATGACACCCTTTTCTCTGTGAGAACAAGACAAGAAGAGGACTCTATAAACTTTCAATCAGAAATATGGAACAGTTTGCTTAAAACCATGGACGCTATAGCCACAGCCCAGATAAATTGAATATCCAGGTGGATCTATTAAATATTCTGGCCCTTTATGTTGCCGGGATCGATTCTAAATTACTCAATTTAACACATTTAGGTGCCGATCACGATCCGGTAAAAACCGGGTACGAACCGTCGGACGGAGCATATTCCCCGTCCGACGTGTACCCGGTCGAAAAAATATACAAACATGGAATTACGATTCGCACGGAAATACCATTTCCGTACGAATCGTACAAAACCCCGACCGACGAAAATAAACATACAAATGTGATCCGGGAAAGCGCCGACGTGACGTCGGGACGCACGCAGCCTGCCATTCACGAACCAGGAATTACGATTCGCACCGACGTCATCCCGCATGGTGAATATATTCCGGCAGCCAAAAACTGCCGGGAAATCAGGACGACGCGAACAAGGAGTACCTGCACGCGACGGACAGACATGGACCCGAACCTACGTGTCATCCCGGCCCTCATAGCAGTCGACCTCCTCTACAGGTTACGACGCAGACGCCGCAGAAGGTCAGAACAACAAAGGGAGGGGGGAAGGGGGAGGGGGCAGGACCAGGGGCAGGCCACAAAACCACCACCAAAGTCACACAGCACACATGCCCTGGACATACCTGACCCCCAGGCCCTGGTCACTACGAGGGGGTGGGGGCGTGTCCAGCAAAGCCAGCGTCCACCACAACGGAAGTGCTTGACGACGTGAACCGGCAACACAACAATACAGGTACGTCCCGTACCCACGCCTTAAGAGCGTGGATACGAGTCGTACCACGCCCACACCTACGTCATCCCAACAATGGCGGGACGGCTGTACCCACGTGGCAAAGGCCTGGGTACGGCCCGCACAAGCATCACATAGCATGGGGACGGATATGTACGGACCGTACCACCACCCCCGTATGCATGGTGCGCACCCCCAACCAAAACAGTGTAAGTACGACCCGTACCCCCACCTCGTATGCATGGAGCGAACCCACACCCGTGTATGTTCTAAGCGTACATATGCTGAAATAGGAGGGGTGTGTTCAGAGTCCTCCCAGCAGTGCCCAGACACAGGAGGGGTGGGTGCCTAACGCTCACAGCAGTGCCCAGAGACAGGAGGGGTGGGTGCAGAGTCCTCCCAGCAGTGCCCAGAGACAGGAGGGGTGGGTGCAGAGTCCTCCCAGCAGTGCCAAGAGACAGGAGGGGTGGGTCCAGAGTCCTCCCAGCTGTGCCCAGACACAGGAGGGGTGGGTGCAGAGGCCCCCAGCAGTGCCCATGGAAAGCAAAAGGGTGGAGTGCCCACAGATCCAATGGCCACAATTGTCAGTCAGGTGCACAAAGACCCTGCAGTACATGTAACACATGTGTGCGAGGCTGGGAGTACACACATGCATACTGCCTAAAAGGGAACATGTCCACATGAAGTCATGTCAACAGACTACATACACAAGTACAGTTATCACCAAGGATGCCACGAATGATGCAGGTGGAGACATCGCTCTGCATGCATGGCCAAAGTTGAAGGGGTCCGTCACACACCAAGCTAATGTAGACACAGCTCAGCACAACACATTGGAAACACCCTGCAGGGAAGATGTCAGGGTACACAGAGGAAGGAACACACCTTGGGACAATTTCACCATGCAGTAACAGCCTACATGAACAAAGAAACTTAGCTAACACCTTGTGATGGCACACAGATACCAGGGTACCCCCTATGACCAGCACACTACTACATTTCCCACACACCCAACACATGATCACCACCCAAAATCATGGAGCAGCCCCACCAACAGCAATACCACAAAAGCAGTAGAGTTCTAAGAAAAAAAAAAGGCTTTATTCAGCATTAGCAAAAATAGTATTTGTGGAGAAAGTTCAATATTTACAAAGTCCATAGGGCAGTCCATGAGTCACAGCTGGATGGGGGACACAGTGGGACGCATGTCCCCTAGCTTGCCTGCACAGTCATCAGACTCCTTCGTCTTCCAGAGCGGGGAGGGCATCATGTGGGGGGGAAGGACCAGGCACCGCAGGGACATGAGGGCGAAGGGTAGACGTCGTGGGTGCAGGGATGGAGGACTCCACCACAGGGGGTGGGGCAGGGCCAAAGGCGGAGGCCAGGATGGCGCTGCACACCTTTGCAAGGTCCTCCAGCGACTCCCCTGCACCCGAAGGAACCACAGGCCCCAAGGAGGGGGGGGGCGGAGGGATGGGTCGCAGCGCCACAGGGGGAGGGTGTGGACAGGGGGGGACTCAACCACCCTGACCGGGGACTCCCTTGACCGCTTGTGGGGTGGTGTCACAGTGGGGCTCAGGGACAGAGCGGCCATGAAGGAGTCTTTGCCAGATATATGGCCAGGAGAGCTGAGGGGAGGGGATTTGGAGGGAGTGGACTTGGTGGAATGCGGACTCCCACTCGGGCTGCGTGGCTTACCTTTGCCCCACGACCCAGTGGGTGTGCCTACTTCACCCTGTGTGTGCGTGCCAGGAGGTGTGCGTATGACCTTCCCTGCTGGTGTGGTACCTGTGTCTGTTGTGGTGGGTGCATGCTGACGTCTGGGTGTACGTGGGACAGGCATGGGAGTGGGAAGTGTGGATGTGTCAGGGGTAGGGGGTTGGACGTAGCGCTGCAGGAGACCCACTGCTGCAGTCAGTGTCGAGTCAATGGACCTCAGCAAGTTGCGTTGGTCAGCCTGCGATGAAAAAATGCCCTCCAAGTATGCCTCCATGTTGTTCAGCACTTGGCTGTGGCCATGGAGGACATTAAGAATCGCAGCCTGACCAACCTGCAACTGCCGCTGGATGTCCACTGACTCGGCATTGCCGGCAGCAGTGGAGACAGGGGCAGGGGGTGCGGTGCCTGGCAGGAAGGAGACATGTAGTGACCAGGCATGCTGGGAAGGGACACAAGCAAGTGGGAGGCGGCTGATGGCAATGGAGGGGGCGGGCTGAGATGTTGTGCCGCTGTCAGCTGCTGGTGCAGCCTCCGCCCACTCGGGGAGATCATCCTCGGACCCGTCAGCTTCATATTCTGTCGTGCCAGTGGACAGGTCCTCGGCCTCACTCTCCTCCGCCTCAGTTCCACTCGATGTGCCAGCCACGATGTCAACGCTGGCACTGGTGCTCGGTCCCTCCGCTCCGTCTGTGCTCATGTCTCCCTCCGTGTCCCCCGACGATGCTGTGGGCAAGGTGAAGAGACAGCAATTAATCATACACCTGCATACATATGTCACATGAGTCCAATCTACATAGGTTACAGTGCATAGCCTGAAAAGAAAGATCAGTAACATCTACAAAACAAGGTACAGATGTAGGGCATGCAACACACAGTTGGTTGACCCACCATGCCACTGAAAAACCATGGAGAGCATGACACAATAGCAAATGACATGAAATGGAGTTTGACAGAGGAGCCAGGCCCTGGGGACAATCCAGCACTGCATCTGCACCACACAGCGTTGCTGAAAATAGGGATGAGCAGGGACCATATCCATGAACTTGAGGCACATGCTGCATAGGTAATACTGAAAACATGCCCACCATGACTAGCTCACTGCACCTTGAGAGTATGTCCAGACAAACATCACACACTGGCCACACCTAGCAAGGAGATTTCAGGTTTGGACATGTAGGCTTTGCCCGCACCAACCACCCCCTACATGAGACAATTTGTTGAGACACAGGAAGCACTTACATCTCTTAGTCTGGGTGAAATACACAGGGGCAGCATGAATGCAAGATTGGACGCCAAATACCCAAGGTGCGCCTGTCCAAATAATCATGTACAAATGGTCATCATCAGATGATTGTTACAAGACACACAGGCACTGGCCCCCGTGAGTATGGACAAGGAAAATCAGGTCAGGCTGTACAGTGGACACTTGTACTACATTTTACGTCAATATACATGGTGCCAGGGGACAATGGCACAGAGCACAACCTATGCTGTAGACACTGAGAGTGTCCACGATTTGTGATGACACACATGACACCTAGGAAAATATGCCCCAGGGACAGTAGTGGCCACACAACTCCATGGTCCTGAATGGGAATGACTGCAACACACGCCACCATCCCTGCACTATGCGTATCGCACACTCATGCACATCATGTCACAGGCCACAACATAGGACATGCGTGCTGTGAGGCATGACACTTGAGAGACTAACTCCCATGTCTGGACTCAGCATCAGTGCCAACTGACATGGAACCCACATGTAATGAACTGGACAGGGCACAGGCAAGGTCCCAAAACCTGTCACACACCACCCCCACACATGATGCTACAGGTATAGTTCACGTGGAGAAAGCGCCAGCCTACATTACCTTGTGAAGGAGTGACTACACACAGACCAGGGTACACATTGCAAGGAGGGGAAGGGAGGCAGGAGAGCACCGCTATACTGTGGGTAACTGGATCTGCACAGCACCTTTAAACCCTGGCAGTGTATCCATGCAACTGTGCACTTACAAATGCTGGTGACACACAACAAACACACATGTACCTACCCCCTTCCTGCTGCTGCTTCTCCTGTAAGAGCCTGTCCAAGTCTGGAAATACCACCGCCAGCACACGCTTGTGGATGTGGGTCAGACGGCGGCGCCCGCGGTTCTTATGGGTCTCAGGTGAATCCCCCAGCAGGACCCGTGCGATCCTCCGCGTCCAGCACCGGATATCCTGCCAGCGTTTCCTCACCTGGGCCAGGCGCCGCTTGCGACCCTCCGTCCTCCTCACGGCACTGACGGCGTTCATCCATATCTGCTTCTTGGCAGAGGCGCCTACCTGTGAGGATGAACAAGTGACAGTACATCAATACACCAGGCACATGTCACAGAGACACATATTAGAACAAAATTGCTGTTCACAACAAGGCATAGTATGCATCCAACGCATTGCACCTTAGTCATAGGGACATGATCCTCTGGGGAAGGGCAAAAGCAGTACGTGCCATTGAAAGGACACAGGTGGAATGAGGGCAACAACACAATCAATGATCCAGGCTCACACTGTGCATCACAAGCTACACCAGGATAATGTGCAGCACCTCTAAGCAGTCACGTGCCACAGGCCACTGACGCTACCGCAGCAGAGTACACAGACACACAGAGGCACAGGACATTCACCTGCCATTGCCAAATGCAGCGACAAACCTCACTCTGCACATGTGCCACTAGACGGGGAGGGGCTCACAGGTGTGGGGCTGGCTCTGCACGTCAGACACACAGCACTGCTCCCTGCTCACATCACATGGGCAGGGTACATCCATCCCTCATGCAGCCCGGCTGCCACACTCCACATATGCACCCACCCACATGACAGGGGACTTACACACACACCGATGTCCAGGGTACAAACACATCATGTGGACACTCTCAGCACAGGTACACAGAACTAACACACATCTGTGGGTACAGTCACCTGTCACACTGGGCTGACCACATCATAAAATGAGGACTGTAGAGGCTACATTCCCAGGAGGACAAGACAGGCAGAATGTGGCATGCACCATGCAGTGATTGTCACAGTAAACACAATGCAAGTGAGGACGGCAGACATGCACCACAGCATGCACTGGCTGGGATACATCAGGCATTCCCCCCCTGGGACCCCCCTACAGTACATAGCATGTGTGTCACACCTGGACACAATGCCAGAAGTCACAGTCACAAACAAGGGACACAGTCTGTGCTAGTAGACTCTGCACTCACCTGATACCCTGGTCGCCCATACTGCAGGGGGTACTGTGGGAGGATCACATCCAGCAAAGCCAGGTTCTCCTCCAGGGTGAAAGGCTGTGACCTCTCCACAGACCTTGACATGGTTCCAGGGAATCAGTAGCAGCAGCTGGGTCGTCGAATCCAAAGATGTGCAGGCAAGTGCTCCCTCATGGGACCTGGCTGCCTTATATCTGCCTTGCTGGCCTGTTTCATGCACAGTAGTACAGAGTGATTGGTCACTCACATTTGCATCCTATGTTTTCTCTAATCACTTCAAACCTAGCACAGTCAGTGGGTTCTTATTGTGTTTTTTTCTTGAGCATGATGTCAACTCCAGAACCACATTGCAACAAAGTAGATTAATTCAAACTGACTACTGCTGTGCACCTGCTTAAAAACATTCTAACTTTAAACTTGGTCTCAATGACAACCAGCATGCATGTAGGCCTTTATACTTGTCCCTCATGTGTCCCCTATGTAATTTGGAGTTTCACACACAGGTACGGTGCGTCCCGGGGCCCTAGGGCACCACAAATGCATAGCAACGGCCCGTACAGGCGTGTGTACGGTCCTTATCACTATAGGTGTTCTCGCGTATGCGTACTCATAGTGGTACGGACCGTACACGCGTGCGTACGCTCACTATCACTATGGGTGTTCTCGCGTATGCGTACTCATAGTGGTACGGACCGTACACGCGTGCGTACGCTCACTATAACTATGGGTGTTCTCGCGTATGCGTACTCATAGTGGTACGGACCGTACACACGCCTGTACGCTCACTATCACTATGGGTGTTCTCGCATATGCGTACTCATAGTGGTACGGACCGTACACGCGTGCATATGCTCACTATCACTATGGGTGTTCTCGCGTATGCGTACTCATAGTGGTACGGACCGTACACGCGTGCGTACGCTCACTATCACTATGGGTGTTCTCGCGTATGCTTACTCATAGTGGTACGGACCGTACACGCGTGCGTACGCTCACTATCACTATGGGTGTTCTCGCGTATGCGTACTCATAGTGGTACGGACCGTACACGCGTGCGTACGCTCACTATCACTATGGGTGTTCTCGCGTATGCGTACTCATAGTGGTACGACTCGTACATGCGCAATGTTGTGTGAAGATGCTGGTGTTGGGGCCTGGGGTGCGCTCCGTACTTAGAATGTTTGGGTGGGGGTACGCTCCATGCATACGCGGGTGGGGGTGCGTGTCATACATACACGGTTGGGATGGGGGTACGCTCCATACGTACGCGGGTGAGGGTACGGTCCGTACATACACGGTTGGGGTGGGGGTAGGCTCCATACATACACGGGTGGGGGTACGCGTCATACATACACGGTTGGGGTGGGGGCATGGGACGTACATACACGGTTGGGGTGGGGGTACGCTCCATACGTACGCGGGTGAGGGTACGGGTCGTACATTCACGGTTGGGGTGGGGGTACGCTCCATGCATACGTGGGTGAGGGTACAGGTCGTACATAAACGGTCGGGGTGGGGGTACGCTCCATACGTACGCGGGTGAGGGTACGGTCCGTACATACACGGTTGGGGTGGGGGTACGCTCCATGCATATGCGGGTGAGGGTACGCGTTGTACATACACGGTTGGGATGGGGGTACGCTCCATGCATACGCGGGTGGGGGTACGCGTCGTACATACACGGTTGGGGTGGGGGTACGGGTTGTACATACACGGTTGGGGTGGGGGTACGCTCCATACGTACGTGGGTGAGGGTACGGGTCGTACATTCATGGTTGGTGTGGGGGTACGCTCCATACATTCACGGGTGGGGGTACGTCTCGTACATACACTGGTGTACATACACGGGTGGGGATTTGACTCATACATAGGAGGGCTGGGGGGGTGTTGGGCGCGTATGCGGGCACATGTCTCCATGGTTGCTATGGGAGTTCGGTGCGGATGGTGTTTTTTCCATACGGTTGTAACATCGGACGCACGGGATGGATCGTGATTCCGCGGTCGGACTTCACTTTTCACATTTGTACGGTAAATCGTCCGAGGACGTGTCGGACACATTTTCCAACCCGAGGACGTGTGGGGAATAATTCCCAATGCGGTTCGTATGGACTTTTTACCATGCAAATCGTGATTGGCAGTTTGTACGGCACTTGTACGATTCGTACGGTAAAAAGACCGGATACGAGTCGTACGGGGAATTTTTTATCAGGATCGTAATCGCCATCTTAGTGGCAAGGGCTCAATCCGATAGAGATAATCAAATGATCACCTGTACCTGTGCTCACATCATAGATAAAATATCCAATGAATACTGAATTTGGTTGGTTCTTTATTAGATGAAGTCAAACGAATGTCAGTTGAGAATAAACCAGAGATAGTAAATGTAATTAATCATAGCCACAGCCGTGTCATCAAAGCATCGAATGCCCAAACATACAAACAAGCCTCTCATGAAAAGCAAGTAAGGAGATGGATGGAAATGAGGTCATTAATATCAATGAATCTCGAGAGCACATTCAGCATCCAGAAGTACAATTTATTAAAGAGGAAAAAAGAAGTAACATCCCCACAATAGGGCAAGGAAGTGATTTTTAACAGCATCCAAGTCTCTCTGGCTGCTCCTAATGAAAGCAAAGCTAATCAACAAAATGTAATGCACATCGGTGAGGCTAATCCTGTTATAAATAATTCAGAATCATTCTCTAGCACAAAAACACTTGTTCTCACTAAAAGAGCAAGGAAAAAACTAAGAAAAGCTCTCAATAGAATCAATAAAAACACATGCCAACTAACCTAAGTACATCTTATATCCCAAAGGAAAATTATCAGCTGGTGGAATACAACACAGAGGTGTGTGGCACTCGGCGGGCACTGGTGGGTGTAACACAGCATTGGGCTCTGCCAGGAGCGCGCTGTGACTCTCAAGTGATGTTCGTCCCCTTTCCAGAGAGTAAAATAAAAAGTATTACACATCCGGCGGTGGATGTGTGTTTTATTAACCGTGAGGGGGGTCTCTTGCATAGTTTGGTCGAATTTTTGTTGAATCTCCTTTGAATGGCTTGGTGTGCGTGTGTATTAATTGTGCCCGTCAATAGCTACCCATCTTTGTATAAATAAACGACAAGGGTGTCTACTTGGAGAGTACCCACAGGCGGGGGCGCTGGGATTAGGCACGGTAGGGCGTCAGACACGTCAGAGCTTCACTAGCGGTATAAATACATTCCACGTGGATTCATTGTATGCATAGTCACCTTTTAATGAATATCACGCAAATCGTCATGGTGATAGGTACATACGTTTTGTCCAGCATGTCCTAGGTGTTTCTATAAATATATATATTTTTTAAATAATAAAAAACAAAGGCCGGCCCCGGGGGATGGGGTCCTCGGGGCCATAAGTGGCCTGAGGAGGGGGGCAACGCAGCCCTCCTCCTAAAGAATAAAAAAAAAAAAAGGCCATGACCCGGGGGTTGGGGTCCCTGGGGCCGATTAAGGCCTTGGGAGGGCCAAATTAATTTTTTTCAACAAAAAAAATTAGGGTGCAGGCCCTGGGGGATGAGGTCCCCAGGGCCAATAAATTAGAAAAATAAGGGGGCCACACAGCCCTCCTTCTTAAAAAAATTAAATAAATAAAAGACCGGCATTGCGCCGGAGGCCACTCCCCCTCCTTGCAGCACTCTGCAAACGCGCCCCTGGCCAGTGGTAAGTTGGGGAATTAATTCCCCTTCAATACTGAGGGTCCCTGAGGGCCAACTCGCCCAACAGGTATCTCCAGTATGCGCCAGGGAGCTGTGTTGCAGACAGGTGTTCTGAGGCCACGCCCCTTTTTACACCTCTATGCAATGCAGCTCTGTGGTGCTTACTGGAGGTACCTAGTGGGCTAGTTTGACCCTAGGGACCCTTAGGATTCAAGGGGACTTAATCTCTCAACGTATAACGGCCACAGGGCACGTTTACACAGTGGTGAAGGGAGGAGACGGGGCCTGAGGTGACTTGTGCAAACACGCCCTGTGACACGTTTTAAGTTGGGAAAATAATTCCCTTTCAATCCTGAGGGACCCTGGGGGCCAATTAGTCCAGCAGGTGCTTCCAGTAAGTGCCACTGCTCTGCGTTGCAGAGAGGTGGTGCAGGCCGTGCCCCTTTTCACACCTCTCTTCAATGGCGCTTACTGGACGTACCTAGTGAGCTATTTTGCCCCTAGGGACCCTCAGGATTCAAGGGGACTTAATCTCCCAACATAAAAAATGGCAACAGGGCGTGTTTACACAGTGGGGAAGGGAGGGGATGGGGCCTGAGGTGACGTGTGCAAACACACCCTATGGCGCGTTTTAAGTTGGGGAAATAATTCCCCTTCGATCCTGAGGGCCCCTGGGGGCTAACTAGCCCACCAGGTGCTTCCAGTAAGCGCCACTGCGCTGCGTTGCAGAGAGGTGGTCTGGGCCGTCCCCCTTTTTACATCTCTCTGCAATGCAGCTCTGTGGTGCTTACTGGAGGTACCTAGTGGTCTAGTTGGGCCCTAGGGACCCTCAGGATTCTAGGGGACTTAATCTCCCAACTTAAAATGGCCACAGGGCATGTTTACACAGTGGGGAAGGGAGGGGACGGGGCTTGAGGTGAGGTGTGCAAACACGCCCTGTGGTAGTTTTAATCCCCTGCCCTATTGTATACTAGGGGCTTACAGAGGAGGTCATGCTAATCACAGGGGGACCCCAACGCATAGTGTTCCCTAGTGTATGTAGGTGTTTTCACTGTATTCTGAGTGTCTTTTAACATAGCACTGGCTCTAGGACTGGTTAGTCAGACTCAGTTACCACCAGTATCTGTCTGAATAAGTTGAGGGTCCAGGATGATTTTGCAACAAGGCTTCTTTCTGCTCTTCTGTTTGTTCTTTCTGCATGTTATCCTTCTTCCTTCACTTTTCTTCATCTTTGAGGACTTCTGTTGCTTCTTTCTGCATTTTTTTTTTCTTTCTGTCCGTTTTTTCTTCTTTCTTCAAATGTCCTATCTCTGTAGGCATAGTTAGATATTAGCATTTAAAAAACCTTTGAAATTCACTGAAAAAAACATAGGTTTTAGGCACGTTATAGTTAGGAATTCGCATTTAAAAAACCTTAGAAATGCACTGAAAAAACCATAGGTTTCAGGGGCGTTATAGTTAGCTGGACTTTTTACTCGTACAAAACCATTGAAATTCCCCTGTTATAGTTAGTTCAGCTAACTATAACTCGCGCGCCCGCAATGCACTGCTGATGACGTCACATATTACATCACCCATGACATGGTCAGTGACATCACTCATGACATCACTGATGACATCTAAAATGACATCACTGATGACATCACTGATGACATTATCCTTGTGATAGAGTGGCAGACCTCCTCTCACCCTAATATAGCCTTTGATACACACATTCAAAAATAGAAACTAAAATTTTCAAAACAATGGACATACCAATACCAGTTACAACAACCTATTCAGTAATTCTAAGATCCACATACACATCCACTCATTCACCAACAGTCCTATACAGTCACTCATACATGTACTCACTCATCATATGTACTCATACACCTATACATACTGTTACACAATGCCACTCATCCATAGAGTTACTCACACACATAGTCACTCATGCTAATAAAGGATCAAACATCCATTTACTTGCATTTACAGTTATACACACACCACCACACTTACTTCTACAGAAACTTACACATACTTAGTCTTTTAAACAATCACTTATAGAAACACATACTTATTCATACAGGAACTCTTGCAATCTCTCACTCTCACATATACTCACTTATATACACCAATAGTCACATATACTAGTTTAAAACATATGTAGTTACTCATAAAGACACTATTGAGACAGTCATTCACTCACTCACTAACACACCCATGCACACACTCATCCACCCATACAGTCCTGCGCACATGCTGTCTTCAACACATACAAACAGTGAGTCACTCATTCATGCACCTATGCACTACATAATACCCCCCACCGAACCATACAGACACTCAGACACTCATACTGATACTCAAAAAAACAACTAATAATCTATATAGACACTCATGTAGCTACTCACCAACCCATGCAGCCACTTATACACAAAGTGAGAGACTGATACAGGTATTTACATATTTAAACATTGCTCACTAAGCCATGTATTCACTAAGATACACTTAATCAGTCAGTTATACAATCAATTTTTCAAAAACAAATCATCCATTTAGACACTTATATACCCATTTATTCTTCCATCGACCTTGAGATATACATATATAAAACATATGTAATTTTCAGAAAAACACACATTCACTGGATGATGTCATCAGTGATGTCATTTGAGATGTCATCAGTGATGTCATGAGTGATGTCACTGACCATGTCATGAGTGATGTAATATGTGACGTCATCAGCAGTGCATTGCGGGCGCGCGAGTTATATTTAGCTGAACTAACTATAACGGGGGAATTTCAATGGTTTTGTACAAGTGAAAAGTCCAGCTAACTATAACGCCCCTGAAACCTATGTTTTTTTGAGTGAATATATATACACACACACACACACACACACACACACATATATATATATATAGAACATATATATATATATATAGAACCACCCCAAAAATTATATATATATATATATTACCTACTGGCGGTCGCCAGTAGGTAGTTATAGTTAGGACCACGTTTCCATAGGAAAACCTCAACATTCTATTTTGAATAACTTTGGCGCCGGTCGATGAATCCTCGCGAATTTCTCAAAATAGGTGGGGCGCTACGGTCCGCTCCTACCCTGAAAGTCTCGGGGGGATCCGTCAAGCGGGGGCTGAGATAAAAGGGGGGTCCCAAAACGCGTTTTTCCCATGCATTTTTCCATAGGACCTTTAGAACGACCTACAGCCCGAACGGCTGAATAGAATTACTAGAAATTTGGCAGAGAGGTAGTCCGTAGGTCAAGGAAGTGCCTTTTGTAGTTTTGGTGTAAATCAGTTCAGTAAATTTTGAGAAAATAGCCTTTAAATCAATATATATATCTGAGCCAGCTTACGGTACGCTTACCGTACGCTTACGGTAAGCGTACGGTGGCGTGCGCGAGCGCGATTCTGATTGGCTCTTAGATCTTAGTAAACATTCGAATCGGCCGAAACCAGGAAGCGGCGGCCGCCATTTTGTGTATTTCACTCTGTAAAAAAAGAGTGAAAACAAGGAAAGGGGGCAATGAGGAGAGTTACAGACCCCCTAACAATTGTAAGGGGGTCAAAGAAGGACAGAAAAGTACAAAAAAAAACATTTATTGATTTTAAAAAAAATCACGGGGTACGCGTACGGTAAGCTCACGGTAAGCGTACGGTAAAAAAAATAAAAATAAATAAATGAAAATCAGATTTAAGAGTTTAGAAATTAGGGAGCTCTAAAAAGAGCTGTTGTGTTTATGGAGTCATTTTTTTAGTGGTGCCTACAAGTAAGTACCGATGCAGAGTCTAAGGTTCAAGAGGAAGACTCTGTTCCCTTCATCATTGAAGTGCACACCATCTCCTCTATAAATGTCTTGCATGTCGTAACGCAAGTTGTTGTGGTAAATGGCACCCATACCATAGTCACGGAGGAAAGCAGAAACAGATTTGTTGACGTGCTTTCTTGCTTTGTCAATCTGTGGACAGAAATGATTGGACCAGTTCCATTTTTGCCTTTGGCATATGTTGGAAAACACAAAGGCAGTTTTAGGGAAAAGTGTAAACAGTTGTGCAAAGGTGTCCTTCATAAGCATTTCCAGACCTACCCCAGTCAAAGTGCCTAGGTCATTGCCACCACA
The DNA here is from genome assembly GCF_964204655.1 of Triturus cristatus. Classification (NCBI taxonomy): domain Eukaryota; kingdom Metazoa; phylum Chordata; class Amphibia; order Caudata; family Salamandridae; genus Triturus; species Triturus cristatus. Next base: position 25,035,066 of record NC_140593.1, on the reverse strand, counting down.
GTGCACTATTATGAGGTCAGGGTGTTGGATTTGAATGAAGGATTTCACCAATGGCATCAATTGGTGCCACTTTAACCCTCTCTGACCAATCCATTTAATGTCTACATTTGGCAAAGCAAGGTCTCTCACCATATCTGTTTTCTCTGCAAACTTTTCACTCCAGAAGACATAGCTGTGCCCTACAATCCACACTGTGAACATCTTCAAAGGAGAACTGGATGCACTCAGGAGGTGTCTTTCAGTAGAATGGCAATATGAAAAGAAAGACAGTTTGGAAATGGAGGCATACATATTTTTTACAAAACAAAAAGAACTGATTGGCTGTTTCATACCATTCTAGAAAAAAAACTAGGCTGTATGTGAAAATTAATAGAAGCATGTTTTGTATTGGTACAAAAAAATGTGTAACCAAAGAACAGTACTATGGATTTGCAGTTAGGATTGAAAAGTCAAGCACTCTTGCTCTGTGGAATTGAAACATTGTGTGTCGAACTTCTGACCTAACTGCACACAGCAGTGTTCCATGAGCTGTTGCTATGGTAGCAGGCAGAAGTCAAGTTGGGGGAAGGGTACTAGGCAGAAGTCAAGTTGGGGGCAGGGTACTTTTGGAAAAGGGTTGGTTTTCAACCAATAGAAATGTGTCATTACATTTGAAAAAAAGGGGGAAGCACTGAGATTTGAAACTTACATGTATATGTGTGGAAAAATAGAGGGAAAGTTTGCCATTATCTGGTTCTGCTGAGAGGAGAGAGGTGTACAGAACAGAGATCCTGGCTCTGATAATCTGCTGTTTGAGTGACACATTTCTTTCACAACTAACTAATTTTAAAGGTGAGTTTACAGTTTGAGAGGGGATGTATGTGGTAACTTAAGAAATGAATAATAGAAATGGGAATTGTTTTTGTTGTAGTTACACATGGTGGATTCATAATGTGTCAGTCTGTAAAAGAGATTTTCACTTGGCCCGAAAAAAAAAGAGCAGTAAGTGTGCTTTCAAATTGGCAAAGAAATTTCGTTTTGGCACTAATGTGAAAACATGACTCTGTGTCCATAGAAGAATTATAGGCAGAAATTTATTGCGTCTTGCTCTGGTGATTTCACAGTTGCAGTAGATGGAAAAGAGGAGCGAATTTTTGGGGGAAGAAGCAGAGGGTTAGCACACACCCATGTGCTTGCCATGTATAGTCATGCACAGTAATTAGAAGCGAGTGGGGTTTTCAGGTTTAAGTCTGTAATGCAAATACATTCAGCATCACTAAGGCTGGTTGCCCCTGCTGGAGTGTAGGCAGTCACAGAGAATACACACGGTGGTGGTCTGAAAAAAAAACAGCTTGGACATGTGCATTTAAATAAATTTAAAAAAAAGGTTTCAGAATGTGTCAGTCTGTAAAAGTGATTTCAAAGTGTAAAAAGAGATTTTCACTTGGCCCAAAAAAAAAAGAGCAGTAAGTGTGCTTTCAAATTGGCAAAGAAATTTCGTTTTGGCACTAATGTGAAAACATGACTCTGTGTCCATAGAAGAATTATAGGCAGAAATTTATTGCGTCTTGCTCTGGTGATTTCACAGTTGCAGTAGATGGAAAAGAGGAGCGAATTTTTGGGGGAAGAAGCAGAGGCTTAGCACACACCCATGTGCTTGCCATGTATAGTCATGCACAGTAATTAGAAGCGAGTGGGGTTTTCAGGTTTAAGTCTGTAATGCAAATACATTCAGCATCACTAAGGCTGGTTGCCCCTGCTGGAGTGTAGGCAGTCACAGAGAATACACACGGTGGTGGTCTGAAAAAAAAACAGCTTGGACATGTGCATTTAAATAAATTTAAAAAAAAGGTTTCAGAATGTGTCAGTCTGTAAAAGTGATTTCAAAGTGTAAAAAGAGATTTTCACTTGGCCCGAAAAAAAAAGAGCAGTAAGTGTGCTTTCAAATTGGCAAAGAAATTTCGTTTTGGCACTAATGTGAAAACATGACTCTGTGTCCATAGAAGAATTATAGGCAGAAATGTATTGCGTCTTGCTCTGGTGATTTCACAGTTGCAGTAGATGGAAAAGAGGAGCGAATTTTTGGGGGAAGAAGCAGAGGCTTAGCACACACCCATGTGCTTGCCATGTATAGTCATGCACAGTAATTAGAAGCGAGTGGGGTTTTCAGGTTTAAGTCTGTAATGCAAATACATTCAGCATCACTAAGGCTGGTTGCCCCTGCTGGAGTGTAGGCAGTCACAGAGAATACACACGGTGGTGGTCTGAAAAAAAACCAGCTTGGACATGTGCATTTAAATAAATTTAAAAAAAAGGTTTCAGAATGTGTCAGTCTGTAAAAGTGATTTCAAAGTGTAAAAAGAGATTATCACTTGGCCCGAAAAAAAAAGAGCAGTAAGTGTGCTTTCAAATTGGCAAAGAAATTTCGTTTTGGCACTAATGTGAAAACATGACTCTGTGTCCATAGAAGAATTATAGGCAGAAATTTATTGCGTTTTGCTCTGGTGATTTCACAGTTGCAGTAGATGGAAAAGAGGAGCGAATTTTTGGGGGAAGAAGCAGAGGCTTAGCACACACCCATGTGCTTGCCATGTATAGTCATGCACAGTAATTAGAAGCGAGTGGGGTTTTCAGGTTTAAGTCTGTAATGCAAATATATTCAGCATCACTAAGGCTGGTTGCCCCTGCTGGAGTGTAGGCAGTCACAGAGAATACACACGGTGGTGGAATGAAAAAAAAAAACAGGTTGGACATGTGCATTTAAATAAATTTAAAAAAAAGGTTTCAGAATGTGTCAGTCTGTAAAAGTGATTTCAAAGTGTAAAAAGAGATTTTCACTTGGCCCGAAAAAAAAAGTGCAGTAAGTGTGCTTTCAAATTGGCAAAGAAATTTCGTTTTGGCACTAATGTGATAACATGACTCTGTGTGCATAGAAGAATTATAGGCAGAAATTTATTGCGTCTTCCTCTGGTGATTTCACAGTTGCAGTAGATGGAAAAGAGGAGCGAATTTTTGGGGGAAAAAGCAGAGGCTTAGCACACACCCATGTGCTTGCCATGTATAGTCATGCACAGTAATTAGAAGCGAGTGGGGTTTTCAGGTTTAAGTCTGTAATGCAAATATATTCAGCATCACTAAGGCTGGTTGCCCCTGCTGGAGTGTAGGCAGTCACAGAGAATGCACACGGTGGTGATCTGAAAAAAAAAAAAAGCTTGGACATGTGCATTTAAATAAATTTAAAAAAAAGAGCAGTTTGTGTGCATTCAAAATGGCAAAGAAATTTCGTTTTGTGACTGTTGTGAAAAGAAATGTAGTAATATATTTAAATACAATAAAGGATTTTTTTTTTTAGTTTTTTTCAGGTACTGCTGAAGAACAGTGAACAAAATTTAAGATGCCTACAAAATCTCGAGTTCAAAAAACGCTAAAAAAAAACCTATATTTGAGGACAACTGGAGGACCAAAGTTAGTAGAAGATGCTGATGTTGGGAAAAAGAAAAAATCTTCTGGTAAGCAAAAAAAACATTTCCTAAACAAAATATTGAAAACAAACAAAAATGTACAAAATGTCTGTTCTCGGAAAAATGTAACAAAACCTACAGAACAGCAAAAAATTGAGGATTTAGTTAATGCAAATATACCTTCTGCAATTGAAAAGTTTAACATAAACAGAAAAACAGCATTTAAAGAGATACGTAGAAAAATGTTTCAGAGAAGAGTTATGTCCAATTTGATAAAGGATATAAAGAAATATAAGCAAAAGGCTAAATATTATAAGAGAAAAAAAGAAATTGAAGCCATTGCAGCAAAAGCATTAGAATTAAAAAGGAAACTATTCATATTAATTTTGAATAGGATGCGTACATTAGATAAAATGGTTAATGTACTGAAATCACAAAGCAAAAGCAAAAGAGTAGTGAACAGAACAAACTTTTGTAAAGTGTTTTTAGGAAAGTGGATGCATAGTTCAAGTAGTGAACCTTTTTTTAATGAAGAAAGCTATTTTCAAAGTAATAGTTTGCTGCATGCAGTTGACACCAGAGGTCGTTCATACGAAGTAAAAAATGGTTGCATAATGGAGAAGGAGATAATGGTTCCAAGAGATGAGGTACAAGTGATGGCAGATGAGGCAATGGGGAGACGTCCTAAAGCCCCAGTGTACACTTGGAATTGTAGTAGTATTTGCACTGTGCGTCAGGAATCTATTGACAGATTTCGAGAGTTTCTAAGAGAATATAGTAAAAAAAGTGTAAAACAAAAGATTAAGGTGCTTCAAAGTCTGGATCCATGCAGAGTGAGAGAGAATACTGGTTTGCAGGGTCATTCTCTTGCTTGTCTATCTAGAAAAGTGTGCAATAGTGTTTTCCATCATTTTAGGATGCTGGCTGTTCATCATACTGAAATGAGAAAGTTTGTGAGACGGTTGTATTTTGCCAAAAGTCCAGCAATAAAGTTAAATGAATTGAATAGGGCTCTGTTCCGAGGAACGGTATCAGATGTAGAGAAGGTTGTTGATGAAATTCAGTTTTGTTACTTTGGTCCTGAAGAAAACAGTGCAGAGAAGGACACAGTAAATGAGGCAGAAGTGGAAGAGAATGTAGAACCCTCTGTAAGTAACACATTTAATGATCACATAACAAAATTTGCAATAGTCTCTAATGAAAGACCAAATGTTACTTGTATTTGTTGCCGCAGAACTCATTATAGAAAACAAACTAGGAATGTTGATCTCTACAGAAAGAGTGAAAATGAAGATAATTATAAGTGGATGGATTTTGCCACATATATATTTCTTGAAAATTGTTTTGAATTGGGTGAAGATCAGCGTATTTGTAAATACTGCTACAACAAGTTAGAGGAAAATAGAATGCCGACCAGAGCTGTACATAATAATTTAGAATTGGATGCTATTCCTGCTGAACTTTCTGAATTAAATACATATGAGTCTATACTCATTCAATGTGTTCATCCGTTCCAGACCATAGTACGTATGGAGCCCAAAACTGGTAAATTACCTCCTTCAGATTTACTGAGAGGTTTAAAAGGTAGAGTGGTGTATTTGCCCTTGGATTTGAAAAAAAATATGGAAACTATTGATGCAGATACTTTGGAAACTGAACCATTAATTATTCTGGTTAATGGTGTCCCTACAAAGAATAAGAAGATTTGGCAAGAGCTGGTAGATGTGCGGAAAGTACAAAGAGCAAATTTGTATTTGAAAAAAAATAACAAATGGTATGAATCAATTTATATACAAGAAGAAGAAGAAGAAGAAGAAGATTTACAAGGAGACACAGAAACACCAACTGGACAAATTGAAAAAGTGGACAAGTCAAAGGAAGAAGAAATTTATGAACATTTTAGCATACATCCTCTCCATTCGAAAGAAGTTATGGGAGACAATATTGATCTCTTTCAGATGAAGAAAGCAAAAGGAAATCCCGTGAGTGTATGGGAGGAGAGCTTGGAAGCTCGATGTTTTCCCCAGCTGTTTCCTACAGGAAAAGGAGGACGATACGATGAACGTCCAGAACAGATTCCAGCTTCTGAGTATCGGACTACAAGACTATATGCTGAAGATCCCAGATTTCGACAAAGTATCCCTTATTTGTTCCATCTTTTATTTGAAAGCGACTTGTCTGCACTGTCTTATGCAGTAAATCACATTTTAAAAAGTGGAGTACATTTACAAAATGTGTCTGCTAAGGATTTTATGGAGAAAGTGCAGCACCGAGATGATCATTTGGAAACACAACTGATCAATCTGATGGCTTGTCAGCGTGGGACAAATGAATATTGGTACCGACGCCATGGTGAACTAAAATGCATGTTACGCAACTTAGGAACACCAACATGGTTCCTTACCCTAAGCTGCGCCGAGTACGCTTGGGATGATTTACTGGATTTTCTACGAGAGGCCAATTCAAACATTGAAAACATCGAATACAAGACAGCAGGAGAACTGTGCTCATTGGATCCGGTTAATGTTTGCAGATATTTCAATCATAGATTTGAGGCTATGATGTCCTTCATCTGCAATAAAAAAAATCCACCCCTTGGAGAAGTAGTGGATTTCTTTTGGAGAAAAGAGTACCAGGCAAGAGGTGCTCCTCATATTCATATGCTGCTGTGGATCAAGGATGCCCCAAAGTTTGGAACAGATACTGATGAAGCAGTGTTATCTTACATTGAAGAATATGCAACATGTGCTATACCTAAAAGCACAGAAGAGAACAAGTTAAAGGAGCAAGTTCTACGTTTCCAAAGTCATCGGTGTGGAAAATACTGTCGACGGAAATACAAGAGCAAAGAAAAATACTACACTAAATGTCGATTTGGATTTCCTAGACCTGTTCTTACAAATGGAAGAGTCAACAGTTTTATGTCAGCTGTGAGACATACTATCACAAGAAAATCACCTAAGAATACCTACAACCTTAAAAGAAAAGAAGAATCAAAAAATATAAATGACTACAACCCAGTCATTTTATCCATGTGGAACGCTAACATGGATATACAGTATGTTGCTGACAATTCCATTGCTGTTGCTCGATATGTAACGTCTTACATTACGAAATCAGAAAAAACAGAATTGAAGGAAATGTGGGAAGAGATTTCTCACGAGAAGACTGTCAGTAAGAAGCTGTACAGTTTCAGTTTGAAGATGTTATCGCATCGAGAAATTGGATCCTACGAATGTTCAGATAGGTTATCTTCTGCAAGTCTCTACTCGAAGTCAAGAAGAATAATTTGGGCAAGTTTAGGCCTTGCAGCAATGAGAAATCGGGTACTGAAATCTGTTGGAGAAATTGAATATTTGGCTGAGAATGACCCAGAAAGTACAGACATATTGAAAACAAACATGTTGGACACATATTATCCCAAGAGAAGTCATCATCTGGAGAACATGTGTCTCTATGAAGTGCTGCAGAACTACATTTATTCACGGAAAGCTGCAGAAGACATCAACAGTGGAAAATATAAAGTTGTTGGTGAAGAAGGATGTTTGGTGAAGCAAACCAAAGGAAGTTTGATAAATCACCGGAAGCTGAGTTGCGACACTACCGACAAGAAAGAATTTTACTACTTGGCTCTTTTACAGTTGTTTAAACCATGGCGTACAGAGGATGAACTACTGGGAGAATTCCAGAGCTATGAAGATTCTTTTAATGCTTGCAAAGACAGCATACAATGCAGTACATTCTCAACTTATCTGCAAATGTTAAATGAAGAAATTGAACAGGAAACTACAATTGCAGCAGAAATAGCTAGAGACAGTTCTCAGGACAGCCAAAGTTCAGGAACATACAGTCAAGATCCCCTAGGACAACCAATCGTTGAAAATGAAGCATCAATAGCCATGAATGAAGTGGAAACGGCTATGAATCAAGCTCAAGAAGAATTTATAGACTTAGAAAATTTGGAAAGACAACTGAATCAAGAGCAGCAACAAATTTATGAAGAGATCAAAAACAAAATTGATCACGGATTTCTACATATCAAAAAAGAGTGCTCATGCACATCATTTCATCCAATCAGGATGTATGTAAGCGGACAAGCTGGCACTGGAAAAAGTTTCCTAATTAAAGTCATCAGAAGCTACCTAAAGCAAAAAACGGATTCTACTTTGTCTTGTGTGGTTACTGCTCCAACTGGGTTAGCAGCATATAACATAAAAGGAATCACCTTACATCGTTTGCTAATGTTACCAGTGGAGCATGAGAACAAAATACAATTCAACAAGCTAACTGGAGAAGCATCCTTAGAAGTGTCAAGAGTATTGAAGAAGATGCAAGTTCTCATTATTGATGAGGTGAGCATGGTATCAAACTTAATGCTTGCCTTTGTGCATTTAAGAATGCAGCAAATTTTGAAGACAGACTATGACGTGTTATTTGGTGGAAAACACGTCATAGTTTTTGGGGATCTTTTGCAACTTACTCCAGTTAAAGGACAACCAGTGTTTAATACTGTGACACATGAAGACACGAAGAAGTCATTGGGAAGCATTGGAAATACAAATATTTGGTCCTTCTTTGAGTACAAGGAACTTACAACTAATATGAGGCAAGCAAACGATGAAGAATATGGAAGTATTCTGAAAGATATCAGAATTGGACTACTCACAGAAGTTGGCAAAAAAGCATTACAGAGTCGGCTGTTACATAACTTATTTCCAAAGGAAGAAATAGTTGCAGAGAAAATATACAAGAATATTGCAGAAAACAAAAGTGTCATCTGCTTAATGCCAACTCTACGTGAATGCTCAATATTTAATGAGGAGCTTTTGAAATTGGAAAATGAAGACATCATGAAATTGGAAGCAGTGGACAAAATTGAGGATGGAAGAATTACTGTCACAGTAACAGGCAAACTGAAAAATAAATTGGACTCACTAGAGAAGAATATCTCCAAAACAGCAGGATTAGAAAAAAATCTATATGTTTGCATGAACTGTAGAGTGTTTTTAAGGAGAAATTTGGATGTTGAAAAAGGCTTAGTGAATGGAGCGATGGGAAGAGTTGTGGGTTTTATTAATTATCAGAAAAAAGATGGAATTGAATGTTTAAAAATAAAATTTGATCACATAGAGGAAGTTAAAGACATTTGTCGTTGTTCAGTTCGTTTCATGCTTGTGAAAGACTTATATGTACGTAGGAAGCAGTTTCCGTTTTCACTAGCATATGCTGTAACTATCCACAAGTCTCAAGGATTGACTGTAGATTGTGCATTTGTGAACATTGGTTCAACTGTGTTCAAAGAAGGTATGGCATATGTAGCTTTGTCACGAGTCAAAACATTATCAGGTTTATTCATGATTGACTTTGATGATTCAAAAGTTAGTGCTGATACAAACTGTGTAAAGGAGTATAATAGATTAAGAAGAACCTATGCTCCTCATTTAGGTCAGTATCCTGTGTTGGAGAAACGTGTAGTTTCTCGTAAAAGGAGAAATGAGAATATCTGTAATGAAGATGTAGAGAAGAGGAAAAAAAAGAGGAGTGATGTAATTGCAAGCAAAAAGAATAGAGAAAATGAAGAACAGGTTGTAGGATGTCATTTTGAAAATAGCTCTGGTGTCAACTGCTACGCTAATGTAGTGCTGAATGTTGTATTTTATCTGGAAAGTTTGCAAGAGCAGATAATAGTAAATCAGGGAAAAAGATTCTGTTCAGAGCTCAGTCTCCTTTTTCAAAAGCTGACATTAGAAAACTTTTAGATGTATGTTCAGGACGAACACAGTTTTCTCAAAATGTACAGCAAGACGCACAGGAATTCTTGTTGTTTTTTCTTCAGGTAGTGGAAGAAGAAGGAGTTCCCATTGACATTTTTTTTGGTCTCTCTTATAAATGGGAACATAGTTGTGAAAATTGTTATAATATATGTGGCTCTATTGTTGATAATGAAAGGTTTATTTATTTGACATTGCCAGAGAGTAAAACAGTCACTTTTGCAAAATTAGTTAAAGATGCTAATCATAGCATGAAATGTGGTGAGTGTAATTCTGACATGTTTTCAACATTAATTTTAAGGGAATACGGACAGTATGTAATTTTAATGATGCAACGATGTAGAGCTGATGGTTCAAAATTGGATACTTTAATAAAGAAGTTTACAGGACAGCAATTATCAATTTCAGGAAAAACTTTTGTAACTGTTGCAATAATTTTCCATGATGGACCTACTGTTACTTCTGGACATTACACAGTTTATCTTAAATGTGAAAAAGGCTGGACACTGTGTAATGATTCCCAATTGATTTTCAAACAACGTTTGCCTTTTGATTTAGCAAATTCCTATCTAATCTTTCTGAAACCTAAATTTTAGAGAGACTTGGCAAGATCTGAACAAAATAATTTTACCATTTTACTGGATTACCATTGCAATTTTGTAGAAAAAATATTTTTTAAAATTATCATTTGGCCTAAAGGAAAGATAACCAATTGTAATGTGGACTTTTTAAATTTTTAATGCAATTTTGAAAAACCAATAATTTAGAGATAATCGGTAACTTCTGCACATTTTAAATTTTGGAATGCTATTGGACTGCCATTGGAAATTTTTACAAAAATGATTTAAAAAATTACTATTTGGCCATGTGGAAAAGTAACCAATTCTATTGTGGACTAAATAAATTATTCAAAAAATTTTTGTGAACCAAAATGTTACAGAGAATCGGTGAGATCTGGACAGATTAAACTTTAGAATTTTAATGGTTTTCCCTTGGAAATTTATTCCAGGGAAAAAAAAAAATACAATTTGGCCTAAAGGAAATAAAATCAGATGTATTTTGGAGTTATTTGAGATATAATATTGTGATTATACTCCTGAAACAAAAATATCAGACGGTATTTTAAAGAAAAAAGTATTGTTTTTAGATGATATTTTTTTAGAATAATATGCATTTCTGTAATGATAAGTTTAAGTGAGAAGAGATTCTGGGCTTTTTTAATACAATCTTTGAGATTGTTATTTTTTTTTGCCCGCTGTAAAATGATGAATGCAATTGCTTTCACAATTTATAGTGAAATGCAATATATTCTGAAAACAGCAAAAATAAGGCAAAAATATTTTTGGGTAAAAAATGTAAATATGTGTACTGTATTATAAAATGGTTTAAAAATATTAATACTTTTTTCTTTTTTTTCAGATCGATATAGAAAATTTTCGTAAACTACAACCATTTAAAAAACTATTTTTTAAAAAAACAAATGAATAAATATTTTTTTCAGTGAGTATGGTAAGTCAATAGTAATAATTGTAGTCTCTCAAGGACCTTGTAATGTGAAAAATGATTTTTAGTGTTTTTTTTAAAAAATAAAAAAAAGGTACGCTTACCGTACGCGTACGGTAAAAAAAAAAAAAAAAGTTTTTAAAAAAAAAAGGAAAAAAAAGATGAAAGATAAGGTTGGCTCTTAAAAGAACCGTTGTGTTCATGCAGGGACAGAGGAAAGGAACCATGGGAAAATCATTCAAAGCTACAAATGTGCTGATCTATTTTGTTATTCACTAGGGAAACACTGGTCTCCCTATAACAAATTATAGCTTTACAAAATGTGCAATGAATATCAACCTTCCGAAATCGAGGGTTCATTTCCAGAGGGCCAGCAAAAGGAGATTCTCCCCCCACAGATGAAGGGCTCACCTGAGCTGCAGAAGAAGGAGTAAGCTCTGCAGGTGATGGTCCAGGCTGAGCTGCTGTGGATGTACTGGCTCGTCTTTCTGAAGAGTTACCTCCAAAAAGTTGAGCATGTGTCCTTTTGTGTACATCCTTGAGGTGCCTCATCATGGTGTGATTCCCAAAGGAATACTTCCTGTCAGGATTACCTCTAGAAAGTACACGCTTACACAGCTTGCAAGTAACTAAGGGTGCATTCACCTTTTGCTGGCCTTCTGGAAAAGTAAAATAATCCCAAACATAAGAAGGCTTTACTTTCCTCGCTCTCTGCCTCAAGACAGTGCTGCTGGTGCTAGCCTCACTCTCAGAAGAGCTCTGCTGTTCTGCCATCGTATCCCAAAGACAAACCAGCTCCTTCTCCCAAGGGATCACAAGCAGAAATGAGGGGAATGGGTGTGGTGTAGGAGAGTTCTAGAACTGAAAGTAGTTTCAACCAATCAAAAGTTGTGTTTCATGATCACATGACCTACCGTACGCTTACGGTACGCTTACGGTGCGCTTACGGCAAAAAGTACGCGTGCGCGTAAAAAAGACACGCGCTTGCGCGCATGCGCATAACAGTCATTTCCCGGCACTTCCGCGTAACGTGCGCGTGTTGCGTAAGCGCGCACGCGTCCCACGCGCAGTACGCGCGCTACGCAAAGTACGTAACTATACGCAAGCAGCGTAGATAGATTACGGACGTTGCGTAAACCGTACGCTTACCGTGAGCTTACGGTACGCGTACTATAAAAAAAAAAAAAAAAAAAAAAAAAAAAATCTAGAAATAAATTTTACTTGTTTATTTAAAAAAATTTATATAAAATAAATATTTAATGATTTTAAAAAATGAAGCATAGTCTTTATAAAAGGTAAAAAATTAAATTAAAAATATGTTTGAAAAAAATGAAGAAAAAAAAAAAAAAATTAGCATTTAAAAAACCTTGCAAATTCACTGGAAAAACCATAGGTTTCACACACGTTATAGTTAGGAATTAGCATTTAAAAAACCTTAGAAATTCACTGAAAAAACCATAGGTTTCACACACGTTATAGTTAGGAATTAGCATTTAAAAAACCTTAGAAATTCAGTGAAAAAACCATAGGTTTCACACACGTTATAGTTAGGAATTAGCATTTAAAAAACCTTAGAAATTCAGTGAAAAAACCATAGGTTTCACACATGTTATAGTTAGCTGGACATTTTACTCGTAAAAAACCAATGAAATTGCCCCGTTATAGTTAGTTCAGCTAACTATAACTCGCGCGCCCGCAATGCACTGCTGATGACGTCACATATTACATCACTCATGGCATGGTCAGTGACATCACTCATGACATCACTGATGACATCTCAAATGACATCACTGATGACATCACTGATGACATCATCCTTGTGATAGAGTGGCAGACCTCCTCTCACCTTAATATAATCTTTGATACACACATTCAAAAATAGAGACTAAAAATTTCAAAACAATGGACATACCAATACCAGTTACAACAACCTCATCAGTAATTTAAAGATCCACATACACATCCACTCATTCACCAACAGTCCTACACAGTCACTCATACATATACTCACTCATCATATGTACTCATACATCTATACATCCTGTTACACAATGCCACTCATCCATAGAGTTACTCACACACATAGTCACTCATGCTAAAAAAGAATAAAACATACATTTACTTGCATATACAGTAATACACACACCACCATACTTACTTCTACGGAAACTTACACATACTTAGTCTTTTAAACAATCACTTATAGAAACACATACTTATTCATACAGGAACTCTTTCAATCTCTCCCTCTCATATATACTCACATATATACACCAATACTCACATATACTAGTTTAAAACATATGTAGTTACTCCTGAAGACACTATTGAGACAGTCATTCACTCACTAACACACCCATACACACACTCATCCACCCATACAGTCCTGCACACATGCTGTCTTCAACACATACAAACAGTGAGTCACTCATTCATGCATCTATGCACTACGTAATACCCCCCACCGTACCATGCAGACACTCAGACTGATACTCAAAAAAACAACTAATAACCTATATAGACACCCATGTAGCTACTCACCAACCCATGCAGCCACTTATACACAAAGTGAGAGATACACTTAATCAGTCAGTTACACAATCAATTTTTCAAAAACAAATCATCCATTTAGACACTTATATACCCATTTATTCTTCCATCGACCTTGAGATATACATATATAAAACATATTTAATTTTCAGAAAAACCCACATTCACTGGATGATGTCATCAGTGATGTCATCAGTGATGTCATTTGAGATGTCATCAGTGATGTCATGAGTGATGTCACTGACCATGCCATGAGTGATGTAATATGTGACGTCATCAGCAGTGCATTGCGGGCGCGCGAGTTATAGTTAGCTGAACTAACTATAACGGGGCAATTTCATTGGTTTTTTACGAGTAAAATGTCCAGCTAACTATAACATGTGTGAAACCTATGGTTTTTTCACTGAATATATATATATATATATATCCTCAGGAAAACGCGCGCTTCCTCCAGAAGCGTCAAACGGGCCACACCAACAGTGCTTGTTCACCAGTTCTTTATTTAAGAAAAAAACAAACAGGCATTACGCGTTTCGAGTCATGCGAATCTTAATCATATGCCACTAGCTGCAATTACGGTGGGTTCATTAGCTTTTAAAAACGTAACTTATTAAACATTGAGAAGGGACAATTCTTCCAAATTAAAGGAACAGTTTCATTTTCAAGTGTTCGGAATTTCATCCATTATTTATATGTTCTTTATGCAGCGAAGGTAAGTACAGTCTTTTCATTTTTCTTTAGGTTAATCCTAAAGCCCCAAGTGGTTTATGTTCACTGTGTTCCTTCGTTGCCACATTTATTTCATATTAACTTTATTTTTGGGACTTCATCTCCCACAATGCTTCACTTCTGTCCTTTTAGCTTTACTGGTTCCCAATGTCGTTTTTGGCAAAACTTTGCTAATTTAACTGTGTCCCGAGTGCAATACATGCTATAAAAGGAAAGTTTCATACCTCGGCCACAGTTCACAACAGGGAAATCCCACTACCACCGTTTTCAGCTTCCAGTTTGCTTTTCAAGGTGATGTCAAGCACGAAGTGCATAACAAATTCCTGTCGCAAATCCTGGCTGCAATATAGATATATATATACACACACACACATATATTACCTACTGGCGGTCGCCAGTAGTTAGTTATAGTTAGGACCCTGTTTCCATAGGAAAACCGCAACATTCTATTTTGAATAACATTGGCGCCGGTCGACGAATCCTCGCGAAATTGTCAAAATAGGTGGGGCGCTGCGCTCCGCTCCTACCCTGAAAGTCTCGGGGGGATTCGTCAAGCGGGGGCGGAGATAAAAGGGGAGTCCCAAAACGCGTTTTTCCCATGCATTTTTCCATAGGACCTTTAGACACAGCTACAGCCCGAGCGGCTGACCAGAGTTCCTTGAAATTTGGCAGAGAGGTAGTCTACAGGTCAAGGAAGTGCCTTTTGTAGGTTTGGTGTAAATCTGTTCAGTAGATTCTGAGAAAATAGCCTTTAAATCAATATATATATCTGAGCCAGCTTACGGTGCGCTTACGGTGCGCTTACCGTACGCGTACGGTGACGTGCGCGAGCGTGATTCTGATTGGCTGTTAGATCTTAGTAAACATTCGAATCGCTCGAAACCAGGAAGCGGCGGCCGCCATTTTCTCTCTCGGACTCTGAGGGGGGGATGAAAAACAAAGAGAATAAACATGTAAAGGGACTGTTTAGACAGCTCCCAACCACCTAGGCTTGCTAAACGTGTCCCCAAAGAACCCCCAAGGCCAAAAATTCATTTTAATTTTTTTACGCAAATTCGCCGATTACGCTTACCGTACGCGTACGGTAAAAAAATGTATTAAAAAAAAAAATATCCACAATCTCCCCACCTCGTGTGCAAAGGGTGCCCGTAGGGCACCAGTTGGGCATGGCATATAACATCTAATTTAAACTGTATATAAATATTTATCTTTCACAACGAAGCGCATAATATGTCCACCACGTGCGCACGGTGCGCGAAGCGCATCGAGCGTACATGGCCCATCCACGGCACTAACTGCGTAAAGTGGGCGCACGGTGCGCGAAGCGCACCGTGCGCGCACGGAAAGAACTGCGTTAAGTGGGCGCGCACGCCACGAATGGCGTGAAGTAACTTAGCTTTTAAAAAAACGTACAAATTCACTGAAAAAAACATAGGTTTCACACACGTTATAGTTAGGAATTAGCATTTAAAAAACCTTGCAAATTCACTGAAAAAACCATAGGTTTCACACATGTTATAGTTAGCTGGACATTTCACTCGTAAAAAACCAATGAAATTCCCCCGTTATAGTTAGTGCAGGCAACTATAACTCACGCGACCGCAATCCTCTGCTGATGACATATGTGTCTTTATGAAAAAAAAATATTTGTAATATATGTATAGCTAAAATTTAATGGAAGAAGACATGGGCAAATAAGTGTCTAAATACAGTATTAGCATCAGCAGAGGATTGCGGTCGCGTGAGTTATAGTTGCCTGCACTAACTATAACGGGGGAATTTCATTGGTTTTTTTACGAGTGAAATGTCCAGCTAACTATAACATGTGTGAAACCTATGGTTTTTTCAGTGAATATATATATATATATATTCACTGAAAAAACCATAGGTTTCACACACGTTATAGTTAGGAATTAGCATTTAAAAAACCTTGCAAATTCACTGAAAAAAACATAGGTTTCACACATGTTATAGTTAGCGGAAATTCTACTGATAAAAAAACAGTGAAATTCCCCCGTTATAGTTAGTGCAGGCAACTATAACTCACGCGACCGCAATCCTCTGCTGATGCTAATACTGTATTTAGACACTTATTTGCCCATGTCTTCTTCCATACATTTTTAGCTATACATATATTACAAATATTTTTTTTTCATAAAGACACATATGTCATCAGCAGAAGATTGCGGTCGCGTGAGTTATAGTTGCCTGCACTAACTATAACGGGGGAATTTCACTGGTTTTTTATCAGTAAAATTTCCGCTAACTATAACATGTGTGAAACCTATGGTTTTTTCAGTGAATTTGCAAGGTTTTTTAAATGCTAATTCCTAACTATAACGTGTGTGAAACCTATGGTTTTTTCAGTGAATTTGTACGGTTTTTTAAATGCTAAGTTACTTTACGCCATTCGAGGCGTGCGCGCCCACTTAACGCAGTTCGTTCCGTGCACGGTTTTTATCAACTTTAATAAGCCCTGTACATTTGGTGGCCTTCGGCCACCAAAAGCACAGGGGGTGGGGTCAATGTGCATAGTGTTTTTTTTATTTCGATTTTATAATTTCATGTTGCCAAAATTTAGTTTTTTTTACCTATTAATAAGCCCTGTACATTTGGTGGCCTACGGCCACCAAAAGCACAGGGGGTGGGGTAAGTGTGGATAGTGTTTTTTTCCCTTATAATAAGCCCTGTACATTTGGTGGTCTACGGCTACCAAAAGCACAGGGGGTGGGGTAAGTGTGGATAGTGTTTTTTTACCATATATTAAGCCCTGAACATTTGGTGGCCTTCGGCCACCAAAATCACAGGGGGTGGGGTAAGTGTGGATAGTGTTTTTTTCCCTTATAAAAAGCCCTGTACATTTGGTGGCCTGAGGCCACCGAAAGCACAGGGGGTGGGGTAAGTGTGGATAGTGTTTTTTTCCCTTTCAATAAGCCCTGAACATTTGGAGGCCTTCGGCCACCAAAAGCACAGGGGGTGGGGTAAGTGTGGATAGTGTTTTTTGTATTTTTATTTTTTTACCGTACGCTTACGGTAAGCGTACGGTAAGCGTACCCCGCGAAATTGCCGAAAAAAAAATAAAACCGTTTTTGCTCTTGGGGGATGTTTGTGGACTCCCTCAACATGACTATGTGGGAGGGAGTTGTCAAAACAGCCCCGTAACATGTTTTTGGCCATCATGTTTGATAAACAACACTCAGTGCGAGAGATAAAATGGCGGCCGCCGCTTCCTGGTTTCGGCCGATTCGAATGTTTACTAAGATCTAAGAGCCAATCAGAATCGCGCTCGCGCACGCCACCGTACGCTTACGGTAAGCGTACGGTAAGCGTACCGTAAGCGGGCTCAGATATATATATTGATTTAAAGGCTATTTTCTCAGATTCTACTGAACAGATTTACACCAAACCTACAAAAGGCACTTCCTTGACCTAGGGACTACCTCTCTGCCAAATTTTGAGTAATTCTGTTCAGCCGTTCGGGCTGTAGCTCGTTCTAAAGGTCCTATGGAAAAATGCATGGGAAAAACGCGTTTTGGGACCCCCCTTTTATCTCAGCCCCCGCTTGACGGATCCCCCCGAGACTTTCAGGGTAGGAGCGGAGCGTAGCGCCCCACCTATTTTGAGAAATTCGCGAGGATTCGTCGACCGGCGCAAAAGTTATTCAAAATAGAATGTTGAGGTTTTCCTATGGAAACGTGGTCCTAACTATAACTACCTACTGGCGACCGCCAGTAGGTAATATATATATATATATATATATATTCACTGAAAAAACCATAGGTTTCACACACGTTATAGTTACGAATTAGCATTTAAAAAACCTTGCAAATTCACTTAAAAAACCATAGGTTTCACACATGTTATAGTTAGCTGGACTTTTCACTCGTAAAAACCAATGAAATTCCCCCGTTATAGTAAGTGCAGGCAACTATAACTCACGCGACCGCAATCCTCTGCTGATGACGTCAGATATTACATCACTGTATTTAGACACTTATTTACCCATGTCTTCTTCCATTAATCTTTAGCTATACATATATTACAAATATTTATTTTTCATAAAGACACATATGTCATCAGTGATGTAATATCTGAAGTCATCAGCAGAGGATTGCGGTCGCGTGAGTTATAGTTGCCTGCACTAACAATAACGGGGGAATTTCATTGGTTTTTACGAGCGAAATGTCCAGCTAACTATAACACGTGTGAAACCTATGGTTTTTTAAGTGAATATATATAGAACGTATATATATATAGAACTAAGGCCATAACAACAAACGTCTTTTATTTCAAACCGATATGCCTTTACTACTTATAACTTTACCACCCAAATTTTTTTTATACATATATATATATATGTAAAACTACTCTGCTCCTTTTCATTTCCTACTCCATGGACTAAAAGGACACGGACCTCGATCGTTGATGGCTCTGCCCCCCTGTGGTGTGTCTGGAGCCAGGACTCACACTGACAATGGAGGTTGTTGTGCACCTGCAAAGTGCCCCCCCAGAACTGGGTGAACTGGGTTCAGAGCCCTGGGCCAGAAGAAAACAAAGAGATTTACTGCATAAAAAGAGGGTCCCAGACCCCAGACTTTTAGATCACTTCTGGGAATCAAGAGGAACCTTTGCCAAGAAAAAGAGCTGTAGAAGCCGAGGAGGAATACTGCCCCTGTGCGGTTTGCTGTCTGGGGTTGGCCTGCAGTGGCTAGTTGCTGCCAAGGAAAGGAGAAAGGACTCTGCTGTGTCCCCTGCTTGAGGAAGATGTCCAAGGGCTTGAACCTGAGCTTGACTCCTGTTCTGAAGTCTCAGGGACACAACGACTTCACCACCAGTTCTCCTGAAGTTCCTTGCTGGGATTTCGCTCCTGCTAAGAGGTGCCTGCTATTGTTTTGGACCGCTGCAGGCTGTTTGCCTCTGGAAGCGGGGAAAAGTAACACAACTTTGAGAAGCACGACGCATCCGCACCTGTTTCCCATGCATCGCCGAAGAAATCATCGCAGCGCCTTCCCGCAGATCGAGAAATCACCGCACTGTACATCAAGTGCACCGATCTCCAAAGTCCGAGATCACAACACCGATTCCGATGCAAGGCCTGCTGTGCGGCTGCAAAAACCCTTGCCTCATCACAGATCATTGCATCACATTGAGGCGCCAGTCTGTCACATCATTGGGGATGCAGTAAGAAACTGACGCATCACCTCCCCACGCAGTAAAAAAAAGGTGCATCACCTCCTCTCCAGTAAGAAACTGACGCTTCACCTCCCCACGCAGTAATAAACCGATGCATCACCTCCTCTTCAGTAAGAAACTGACGCATCATCTCCCCTGGGCAGCAATAAGGAACCAGCGCATAACCTCCCCCAGAGCAAGAAACTGACGCATCACCTTCCCTGAGTGTAAGGAACAGACGCATCACTTTCCCTGTGACCCTTTTTGTTTGTGTGAGTGACACATTCAAGGTACTTTTCGTAAAAAGTGTTGCATCTGCAACTTGGTTTGAACTGAAATATTTCTACCATTTGAAAGTCATATTTTTAATACTGTATGTTGGATTTTTTACGTTTTGGTCTTGTTTGGTTTAGATAAAGATTACTAATTTTTCTAAACTGTTGTGGTGTCCATTTGTAGTGTTTTCACTGTATTACGGTATGTGTTCACAAATGCTTTACACACTGTCTCTGAGATAACCATGTCTGCTCATGCCAAGCTACCAAGGGGGTGTGCAGGGGTTATTTTAGAAGAGGATCCCCCTTACCCTGACTAGAAGCAAGGGTCCCTACTTGGACAAATGTACCTACCTCTGCCAACTAGAGCTGCCCATTTCTAACATTGGTGGTTAGCGGTGAATATGGTGTAATTTGGTTGTTGGAACTCTGGTTAATTGTTGCACCTGTTGGGCCTTATCAAAATGGAAGTCAACTTTTGGCACCTGCACATCTACAAGATGAGGGAATTAAAAGTATTTTGTAAGGAGAGGGGGCTTCCTGTGAAGATGCGATCCACAAGGCAGGATCTTGAGGCAGCCGTGCATAGCTCTGAGGTGCTACGCTGGGAAGCAACACTAGCAGATGACCCTGAGGAGGAATCTGAGGGGGAGGATCCCCAGCCAGACTACCAAGAGGGCAGTGGCCCTGAGGAGGAAACATTTTGGGAAAAATTGGCTCGTGAAATGAGGAATCTGATTCGTGCTTGTGACAAGAGGCTGAGGCAGCTGGACCGGGAGTGCAAGGAGACAGATCAATCAATCAATCAATCAGGGATTTATAAAGCATGTTATTTACCCGTGAGGCTCTCAAGGTGCAGGGGGGAGGAGGCAGCTCTGATTCAGTCAAATATCCAGGTCTTGAGGCTCCTCCTGAAGGCATGCAGTGTGGGGGAACATCTGACGTTGACTGGGAGCTCGTTCCAGGTTTTTGCTGTGATGTAGGAGAAGGCTCTTCCACCTGCTCCGGTTCTGCGGATGTTGTGCATCTCTGCGAGGGAGAGGTCGGCGGAGCGGATATTTCTCTCGGGTACGTGGAAGCAAACTCTCTTGTTAAGGTATTTGGGTCTGATGTTTTGGAGTGAGTTGTAGGCATGCATGAGCAGTTTGAAGGTTACTCTCTTCTCGATGTGGTGCCAGTGGAGGTCTCATAGGTATTGGGTCATGTGCTTGTGTTGTGGGTTTCCGAGGACGAGTCTGACTGTGGTGTTCTGGATGGTTTGGAGCCTGCATAGGAGAGTTCTGTTTATTCCGGCATAGAAGGTGTTGCCATAGTCCAGTCTGCTTGTTGTGAGAGCGCGGGTGATGGTTTTTCTGTATTGGGGTGTATCCATTTGAAGGTCTTGCGAAGGATCCGAAGGCAGTTGAAGCTCTGCCCAGTCTAAGGGTACAGACCCTAGGCTGGGATCCGAGTTGCAGGATAGAACCTCTGAACTGGTGGGTGAATTGTGCAGGACACCTGCCACAGGTGCCCTGACAATTCAGCAAGGGGGTTCCGCTCCAGGGGTCTGGAAAAAGGTACCTACCTCTGCCAACTAGAGACCCCCATTTCTAACAGATTACAACCTATGGGCCTCAAACTGGTGGTCACAAGAAGTTGGTATTGCTCCAACCACAAAGATGATTGTTAAACATCTTAGAGTGTTCCTGGGCCAATCCCTGTCTTTGGAAGCTCAGATCTACAAAACTGCAGGACTTTGTTTTTAAATGTTGCGTTTGTGAAGAAGTGCCATCCCGCTTCTTCCTTTGTCCAAGCCTTCGTGGTGAGTCACTTGGATTATGGCAATGCTTTACTCGCTTCTCTCAATGAGTCCTAGTTGACAAAACTACAGTTGGCACAAAACACAGCAGCCGTCTTATCTGCAAAGCTCCTGCAAGGTCCTCATGTGCTTCTCTTTTACCCTCTTTCCATTGATTGCCAGTTCGTAAGAAGATTGTCTTTAACCCCTTGAGTGCCCCGCCCTTTCCCCGCCCTGTGCCGGGCTTTTTATTAGCGGGCGGGGTTTATGACGAGATGGTCTCGTCATGGGCGCAGCTCAACCGCGGCCCATGACGAGACCATCTCGTCATGGGCACTCAAGGGGTTAAGATCTGTTGTATGACTCGCAAAGCCCTAATAGGGAAGGGCCCACAATGCTTAACCTCGAGGCACACTCTGTAAAGTCCTAAAAAGGTTTTTTGCTCACATGGAAAAAGGCTGCTTGTAATCACTTGGATTAAAAAGTCTCGCTTAGAGGGCAGAGCTTTTTCCTCTCTAGCTCCTCTCTACTGGAATGCTCTCCCTTTTCATTTATGTTTCTGTATGGATCATCTCAAATGTAGTAGATAACTTAAAACTGAACTCTTTTAGAGATAGTTTCTGTGGTGACAGTGGTATGGTGTCAGGAGGCTCCTTGTGCCGAGATAACCCTCTGGGGGTGATTTGTGTGCAATATAAATTATTGTAACATAATATGTAGAATTTCATAAAGACACCATCAGGTCCAGGGCATTCCCTACAAGGCTGTGTTTGATAGTAGAAACAACCTTGTCTAGACTGACTTCTGTCTCTGAAATGACTTTATCAGTACATTAAATTGTTTGATTGGGGGTCCAGAGCAGTATTTGTTAAACGTCTCACCCAAGAATGTGGACACACGTGAGTGTTAAGAGAAGAGAGCCTTCTAGTTAAAAACGTAAACTGAACCGAAATGAACACATGCCAGAATTTGGATCGTTTTTCTACATCACAAGCCTGTTTTTCTCCTACCCCAAGATAAAATATATTGTTGTCTGATTTTCTGCCTTTTCTTCCTTGTCCAGATGAATTGGTCCCAGTGTCTGTACCTGAGCCAGCCAAGTCAACCTGATGATGTAACAGGAACAGCTTCCAAAGACAGACTGCCTTGCTGCAAAAGAAAGCCATCAACAAGCAATTCTCAATTCTCAAGCACCTGATCTGCAGAGTCCCTCAAGGATCGTCCCTCAGCCCTACCCAATTCAACTTCTGCATGACACCTCTCACCAACATGATCCAATCACAAGACATCACCGTCATCTCCTTTGCCGACGACACCCAACTCATCCTCTCCCTGATGGGCAATACAACTGCCACTAGAACCAACTTCACCAAATGCATGATCATGGTAGCAGAATGGATGCAAACCATCTGTCTTAAGCTTAACTCTAACAAGACCAAGGTTCTGATCTTTGGAACCAGGACCTTTTCATGGGGCTACAACTTTTGCCCATTGGAGCTAGGACCAACATCTACCAACCCTGCAAAAAACCTGGGGGTTTTCCTAGCGGACCCAGTGATGGCACAAGTCAATGCAGAGAGTGTCTCCTGCTTCCACATCATACATATACTATGAAAGACTTCAAGATGATGCCCCAGAACACCAGAAGGACAGTTATTCAAGAACACTTTGCTAGCTGGCTTTACTAGCTGTCTAGACTACGACAATGCACTATACGTCAGAATCTCCAAATAATTTATTCTCAGATTTCATATCATCCAGAACACTACTGCAAGACTCAAATGTAACCTCTCACACCGCACCCACATCGCATTTCACCTCAAAGACCTTCACTGGCTACTCATGCACAAGCACATCTAATTCCAGCTTCTCATGCACACATACATTTTAAACAATACTTCACCAACTTACTTCAAAAGTCACATACACGTCCACCAGCCTGCCAAACAACTCTGCTTTACTTTACTCTTACTTGCACACACCCCGCATATCTGTAAAAGCAGTGCAGAAGGTCTCTTATTCTCTTACATTCCACAAAAACATGGAGCAACCTCCCTCATCACATCAGAGCCTCCTCCTCACTTCTTGAGTTCCACAAGAGGATAAGACTTGGCTCTTTGAATTCCTTCCTTGATTTCCTTAGGTAGTTGTAATCACAGTTCTCTTCACATACACTCAACCCTAAATTTACAGACCTCCACTCAGCTATACGGCTTAAACAGAAGATTTCTTCCAAGTAGCCCTCTAGTCAGGCCCGTGTGTAATTGCAGTCCTGGCCCCATGAGGAGCAAAG
The DNA here is from genome assembly GCF_964204655.1 of Triturus cristatus. Classification (NCBI taxonomy): domain Eukaryota; kingdom Metazoa; phylum Chordata; class Amphibia; order Caudata; family Salamandridae; genus Triturus; species Triturus cristatus. Next base: position 25,011,556 of record NC_140593.1, on the reverse strand, counting down.
CCCCATGATGAATCGTGATACCCATCTGGGTGTTTGAGGGCTCAGACTTCCATGTAGGAAGACCCTCTCCTTAATTGAATCAGTTCCGCATACACTTTATATTTGACATTGTTACTTCCTATAGGAACACGTACCCCTGTTATGTATTTATTTATTCCTTGAATAACACCACAGGGACTACATGCCTACATTTCTCTTCAAGCGGCTCAGTCCACTCATGGGTGATTAGTGCACCATACAAATGAACATAACATAGCATAACATAGAATAACAAAACCTTATCATAACATGCATCGCTATTCCAAAGTGCAAGTATTGATTGTTCGTATTTGGTTACACCACACAGCTAGCCACCCTGTTTTATTTGTACAAAACTGCTGCCTGGCATCCAACCCAGATGCTGAGCTCAACTTTGTGTTTTAATAAGGATTTGCTGATTGGTCTTTGAGGCATGGAGCCGCATTGTCTCAGTCCACTCAGATCTTGTGAGAAGTCAACCAGACTACTGCAACTCAGTATTTAGTCTGGAAGACTTCTACCCTGATGTGCCAGTGAGCAGTCCCATCAACACCTACTATTTAAGAGAATACAGTCACATAGGACATAGGATCGTTGCTGGACCTTATCCTCATGCCCTTGGAGAGGAATCACCACTTTACATTACCTAAACGCAACCTTCTTAAGAAAGAGGAAGAGTATAATTCTTATGCACTCTCAATTTCAAACCCCCCAAATCTCCGACTGCAAGAATTTGGTGTTTCCAAAACATTTGAAGATCTGGTTCCTTGGGTGAATCTCTGCAAAAGAACTGAACAGATCCACCCTGGTCCGGACTCTCCCTGCACCCATCAAATTGTTGGATCTTTGGTATAAAACAAAAGCTTGACAGCTAAAGATATTGCCCAGGAATTGATTCTCAAATATTAGCAAAGCATTAAAAATCATAGTTGAAGCTTAAAATTATGTTATTAAGTTAATTTGGATGCAGTTACAAATGGATCATTGAAAGAGTAATTTGCAAGGACTAGAAGTTGGCACATATACGATCATTTTTAGCTGTTGCAAAAGGAGATTCGGCCCATTTGCCACCGCTAAAATGGCCATGTACTAACCCTATTTTGCAAGACAGTAACCTATTTCTGACTTGCAAAATAGGGTTTGCTAGTTGTTATTAGGAAGGAATGTGCCAAGGGTGCCCCTTCTTCACAGTTGGTCACAGGGGTATGTACACTTGTTTTGCAACTGCAAAATATTTGCTGTTTACTGCCTACTTCAAGTAGGTGGTTAGCCAGTTGCAATTAGTAAGGGGACCCCTTCCCCCTCGTGAATGGTAGCAAAAGAAAATTTTATGAGCAGGCAGTGGTCCCACCATCCCTGTGATCACAGGCCATACCCTATGGGTTACAAATTGCAACCTACCTCATGAAAATTAATGAGGTAGGTCATTTGCAATCCAATTGGGAATTGCTAGATGTATCTGATACATAGTACTTTTCATTTAGCAACTTGCAAATTGTGATTTGAGAGTCACAAAATGAATTGGTTGTACATGTGGCACATAGGGCCAGATGTAGGTAAAATCAAATTTGCGAATCCTTAATAGCGAATTATAACAATTCGGTATTAAGGAATCGCAAAATTGAATGTAGGTAGGAATCGCTAAAATATTAGCGATTCCTTATCATTACTTAATAACAAATCGAAAATTGAGATTAGCTAATAAGGAATACCTACCCATTCATTTCTATGGGCTAGGAGGCCCATAAGAATGAATGGGAAGATACTCACTATTAGCGATTCGCTATTAAAGAATGGCAAATAGCGGGGGCTATTTCAAGGGTGCCTGGGTGTCAAAAGGATACCCTGTGGCATCTCTGAAATGAGCATGCCTAAGGGCATGAATGTGTGCCACCTGCCACTTTAAAGCAAAAAAGTGCTTTTTTAAAGGAAATCGCTAATTACCACCAACTTGAAGTTGGTGGTAGTTAGTGATTCCTTAAGGCTAAAGTGCACTTACTTTTGTGCTACTTACATTGCATTTAAGGAATCGCAATTTCCGATTCCTTAAATGCAAGAAAAAAATAAGGAATCGCAATTTTGCGATTCCTTATTTTGCTGGTAGGTTTAAACTCACCTACATTGCTCGCAGCCAAATAGCGATAGCTAACGCTGGAATTCTGCTAATTTCAGCTTTACCGATCGCTATTTGGCCACCTACATCTGGCCCTTAGTGTATTAATTTGTTAACAGCAACCATTGTAAGTGGTTAGTAAACTTGATTATATTAGCAACGTCATCAGCATGTGGTCAATCCTGCACACATGGCAACTGGCATTCAGACTGTGGTGGAAAATGTGCTTACCCATGAGGTCAGCAAAGGCTACACTCTCTGCTCCTCTGCTAGAGTGCTGCCACTTGCATTTAGAGACCCCGCATTCCTGGTGGGGACCTCTAAGCCTTCAGAGCATCCACTGCAGTGGTGTTTGCTTTGAAGGCATAAGAACTTGAAAGATACAAACTTTTGTGTTTTATATTATAGTTCATGAGCTAGAGTTTTTTCATGAAAAACAATGAAGTAAATGGTCCTGGAATTTGAGGAATTTTTTCCTTGAGTGTGGGCTTCATTTGACAAATTCCCTGCCATGGATCGCCAAGCTTGACATGGTAGCCCAGGGCTGGGAAACATTGTGACCTTCATTCTGCCCAATGCAGCACAGGCATTTGCTACTGTAAGCTGGCGGTCAAGTGGAAGACAAGCTATCAGGTTAAAGGTTTCTGCCACTTGAGAATATTTAGGCTCTACCGGTAGAAAAATCACATTGTTTGACCTCTTTCAATGAGCCTTATTTACCATAGTTTGACACACTGCAGCACATCAAGCCTTCCTGCTGCGCTGCCGTGTGTCAAAAGAAAAGGGTATGAATGCGCAATATCTACAAGATACAGTGCATTCCTGTCCTTCTCCACTGCACTGGTGCACAATGGGATCACATGCAAAAAAGATATAGCTCTCCTGAGGCGCAGCCGGGAGATAGATCGCTCGACAACGTTATTTTAATATTGTGTGTTCTGTTGTACATTTAACTGCCTTGCTCCCCTGGGCACTTTTGAATTTGCAATTGTTTTAAAATTTGGTTCCCGCCTAGCGGTGTTCTCGCTACCGGGACTCACCAACTCCGTTGTGACGACACGGACGGGGACTCCCTAGGCCACGCCCACTACGGTCGGCCACGCCCCCACCTACGCCTTACCTTCCTATAAGACATATGCAGTCACCGGACGCGCAGCGGACGAGCGCAGCGGGCGCGCCGTTTGCGCGCCGAAGGCGCGCCTAATGCAAGCCCGTCTGCGCCCGTCCGCGCCGGATCCGCGCCTAGTGCCAAAAACCCTGCCTGTTTTGCTGGCCTTCGATACTCTAACCTTGAGCTACGTAGCTTTGATCGCCGCTGCTGCAAACACCCGACTAAAATTGATCTTAGGGAAACCGATGTTACCCCCACTTGTCCTTCCTACGGCTTTCATGTGCCAATCATCCCATGGACTGTCACACCTAACTTGGCCAACTTACCTTTAGACAAAAAGGTGCAGCCTGCCTTAACTAACCAACGTCAGGCTACCGCCCCAGGCAACCGCTTTCATACAGTGCCACATAGGAATAGATCTCTCAAATGTTTACTTCTCAACGTAAGATCCATGCCGAAGCATAAACATGAGATTGAAGCTCTACTCTTTGATCACAGCACCGATCTCATGTTCCTCACAGAAACCTGGGCATCTTCCGCCTCTGGTCCTGACTGGAACTTTGCTACGCCTGCAGGTTATTCTGTCGAATGCATGAACCGTACAGGCTTCCCAGGTGGAGGTATTGGGATAATTTACAGATCACATCTTAAAGTAATTGCCTGCCCTCAACCATACCTAGAGGCCGAAGCTATGACCTTTAAGATCAAAGAGAACAACCATTTGATCTTCGAGGGACTATTAGTTTATCGTCCCCCTGGCCCTAGAAGTCCCTTCACCAAGGCTTTACTCACTTTTTTAGAAACAACGTTTGACGCACCCACCTACACTATCCTAGGTGATTTTAATTATCACTTAGAATTAAACAACGATCCTGATTCAGCTACCCTTCTTGACAATCTCCTTAGCTTCGATATGAAGCAGCTGATTGACAAACCTACTCACTCAGCAGGGCATACTCTTGATGGGATCTTTTCCAACAGCAACTCCATCACAATTAGGTCTATAACCCCGGTACCTTGGTCGGACCATAATGCCATCTTTTTTAATCTGCAAATAAAAAATCCCACATCCCAGCGTAGAAGCTACCTACCCCCTGAAAAAACCCGCCCCTGGAAAAAACTCGAATCCAATCTACTTGCTGAGACACTGCATAGAAATCAGCCCGACTTTAAATGTGGTAACAGCGAGGATTGGGCCCTCAATTTTAATAAATGGATCACAGAGGCTATCAATAAATTGGCTCCAACTGAATCAAAGAAATCCAAGAAACGGCTTGCTACCGCTCAATGGTATACAGCCGAGGTGAAGGCAGCTAAGATTAAATGCCGACGCGTAGAGTGGATCTGGCGCTCTGAGTATAGCCATGGAAAAAAATTGGAATATATAAAAACTCTACAGGAGTACAAAAATACAATAGTTCAAGCAAAATTTGTCTACTTTACAGAAAAAATTCTAAATTCCGCAAACTCCTCTAGGGAACTTTTCAAAACCGTTGCCCACTTAACTAAAACTCCTCGAGATACTGTCTTTAGACCTGATCAATGTTTTGTCGATGGAATGGCCACTTTCTTTCAAAAGAAAGTGCAAACAGTATACGATGATCTTCGAACTATGGTATCTACCATACCCATGAACGAAACTGAACATGTCACTATAATCCCTCCCCATTTCTCCAGCTTCTCCGCACTCGAGAAGCAAAAAGTGCACGATCTTATCATTCAGATGAAATCTGGTTCTCCGCTAGATCCCTGCCCCCCCATGTACTGCATCTAATCCCTGAGACCATTGCTAATATCTTGACCCCCCTGCTCAATAAAATTATTTCTGAAGGAGAATTCCCAAAAAATTGGAAAATGGCATGTATCAGACCCATTCTTAAAAAGGACACCCTCGACCCCTCTGAGCACAAACACTATCGTCCCATTTCCTGTCTGCCGCTACCCGCAAAAATCTTAGAAAAAGCCATGAATCAGGAAATAATGCGGCATGTGGAGGAAAAGAAGCTACTGGATTCATCACAACACGGCTTCAGACCCCTACACTCCACTGAATCAGCCCTTATCATGGCTACTGAAAAAATTCGTAAAACCATGGACGAAGGCGGGAGATCGGCCCTGATACTGATAGATCTTACAGCGGCTTTCGACACCGTAAATCACTCTGTCCTACTCACAAGACTTACCTCCCTAGGCTTCACCGGTCCTGCCCTGGCCCTTATCACCTCTTTTCTTAGTACCCGCACTAACCAAGTGATTTGGAATGGACTTCAATCTGCTGAATTCTCCCTTCCAGGTGGGGTCCCACAAGGCTCGGCACTGTCCCCGACACTTTTCAATCTATACGTCACCCCCCTGGCTGCCCTGATTAGATCCCATGGCCTACAAGTGGTGTCTTACGCCGATGACACACAAGTTATTGTGTCCGTCTCACAAGCTATTGATGCTACGGCGGAGTGTTTTAGGAGCTGCCTTACTCAGATTAAGAACTGGATGAGTAGTAACTTTCTCAGACTGAACACAGATAAAACTGAAGTCATCGAGTTCGGTCATAAACCTTCCATTTGGAATGAACTATGGTGGCCCCCGGAAGCAGGAGCCTGCCCTCTCCCCGTAGACAAGGTCAGAAACCTTGGCTTCTTGTTTGACAAAGAACTCTCTTGCAAAGCCAGGTGAATCAGGTAACCTCCGCTTGTTTCCATAACATCAAGATACTTAGGAAAATCCTACCCTACATCCCGGACATGTTAAGGAAGACGGTGATGGGAGCCCTTGTAATGTCCCGAATAGACTATTGTAACTCTCTCTATTTAGGAGCAGGAGAAAAACAACTGTCCAAACTACAGTCAATCCAGAATGCGGCGGCCAGAGCCTTATTGAACCTCCCCAGACATCACCCTATGTCCAAAGTCATCCGGGAGCTGCACTGGCTCCCGGTCAGATGCCGCATTCAGTTCAAAGCTCTTTGCCTGGTACATAGATCGGTACATGGCAAGGGACCCGACAACTTCAACAATCTACTACCGCGATATGTTCCCTCACGCACACTGAGGTCAGCCTCCCACGACCTAGTGTGCCAACCCATAATAAAAAGAGCTCGTTGGGGGGGAAAATCCTTTTCCTACCAGGCAGCTAAAATTTGGAACCTGCTACCCCCAGCACTTCGTGCACAAAAATGTAAAACCAGCTTTAGGAAAGCCCTAAAGACCTGGCTTTTTACCTAGATCGATTTGCCTCTCGCCTTCCCCTCCGCTCTATATCTTCAGCGCCAAGACGCCGCGGCATTCGAGCGCTTTATAAATATTTCAGTCAGTCAGTCAGTCATGCATCAACGCAGGCACCCTCATACATACTGATACCTGTCCTTCTCACCTACACTGGTGCACAATGGGATGACATGCATCAACGCAGGCACCCTCATAGATACTGATTCCTCTCCTTCTCCCCTGCACTGGTGCACAATGGGATTACATGCATCAACGCAGGCACCCTCATAGATACTGATACCTGTCCTTCTCCCCTGCACTGGTGCACAATGGGATGACATGCATCAAAGCAGGCACCCTCATAGATTCTGATACCTGTCCTTCTCCCGTGCTCTGGTGCACAATGCGATGACGTGCATCAATGCCAGCACCCTCATAGATACTGACACCTGTCCTTCTCCCCTGCACTGGTGCACAATGGGATGACATGCATCAACGCAGGCACCCTCATAGACACTGATACCTGTCCTTCTCCACTGCACTGGTGCACAATGGGATGACATGCATCAACGCAGGCACCCTCATAGACACTGATACCTGTCCTCCTCCCCTGCACTGGTGCACAATGGGATGACAGGCATCAACGCAGGCACCCTCATAGATACTGATACCTGTCCTTCTCCCCTGCACTGCTGCACAATGGGATGATGTGCATCAACGCAGGTACCCTCATAGATACTGATACCTGTCCTTCTCCCCTGCACTGCTGCACAATGGGATGATGTGCATCAACGCAGGTACCCTCATAGATACTGATACCTGTCTGTTGGAGTTGGCCCTTCTGGCAGGTTCACCCCTGAAACTTTTTGCTTTTTATTGTTACCTGGTGTTAGTGATTTTTGGTTTCTGCGCACTATACCACTCTGTCCCCGGGTAAAGCACGTGCGTGTAGTGAGGTTGGCCTGCCCTCCCATAGGAATGCATGGGGAATGTATGTGTCACTGGTAGTTCCTGATGCGTGGGGAGTGCAGGTGCGAGTTTGGTATGTGCGGACTCGTGTGATGAAATGCTGCGCGATGATGTGTGCTGTGTCCATGTAGCTAGTATGGAAGTGCCACTTCTAGACGCTGGCATAAATGAGCAGTGACTGCCTGTCGCGTGATTGGCTGACTGAGGTCATTTGATGGGCTAGGGAATCCTCAGAGTCAGGAGGAGTCACCCAGTGGTGAATGGGGAGATCAGCAGCCAGATGGGTGGGAGGAGTACACCTAGGACCTGAATAGGGCTGGGCTTTCCCCACACAATGCTGGCTCCGCCCCCTGTGGTGCGACTGATGGCCCTGGCCTGCTCTGTGAATAGGGAGAGGGGCTGAGCAAAAGAAAGTGCTCAGGAACCAGTTGTAACTGGTTCGCCCTTTCCCTGCACCTTGAAACAAAGGTAAACCTGGGCTGTGACCCCAAGTAAAATGTTCTCTTCCAGGATCCTATCTGAGGGGGGCTGCTGCTGCTGGAGGCCAGGAGGAACCGCCACTTGGGACTGCCTTCCTGCCTGGAGGGCTCAGTGAGCTGGCCCCTGGCCCAGCCTTGCCCCCTGCCTACCTGCCTGAACTTTGCCAGGACTCTGTTGCTGGACCTTGCTCAAAGCGCCTGGGGAGCGCTATACTAATTTGCTGAGAAGCACCTGCATCTGTGGCCAGCAGCGCGGCACGACGATAACCTCGGAGGGAACCCCGACGTAGGGATTCCCCCGCTTTGCCCTGGATTCATAGCGGGTGCCCAAACCGCATTGGTGTGCTCGTTGGCGGGTGCCCACCCCGCTTATTCATTTGTATTTCACGGCGGGTGCCCACCCCGCCGTATATTTCTTATAACGAGGGAGCCTACCCCTCTTATTGCCGTAGTCTAGAATCACCGCCGCGGCCGGGCTCTCAGGAAGTCAGGCAGCTGCGGAAGGGACGTGGGCGTGGTCTAAACAGGAAGTGGACGGGAGCCCACCCCGCGCTCCTGTGACGGAGACCAGGAAGAGAAGAGTAAGCCAGGAGTCCGGACGGAGGGCGGGAGCCTACCCCACCTCCGTCGGTGAAGGAGAGCCCCGCAGCAAGAGGAAGCGGAGCCTGAGGTTCGGCGGGAGCCTACCCCGCCTATCGGAGGAAGAAGAGGGCCGCGTGTGCAGCCCAGCGGCCGCCGTCCCCACGAGACCGGAGGAGAAGAGAGCCGGTGAGTGGGGTGCGGTCCTCGGTGGTTGGGGGGGCGTGTCGGGCCACATTGACGGTGGCTGGCCCCCTGTGCAAAGTGTCTCCCAGCTGCCCCCTCTGACAGCGGGCAGCTGCAACGTGTGGGGCAAGTCTTTGTTCAGTCCCGGAGGGGGAATCGGGGGCATTTGTTCTTGCTGAGAGGAGCGGCCCCGGAAGGCAGCGGGCCGCTCCCACGTTGTTGCGAGGGCAGTATTTTAGACTCCAAGGGGGCATATTGTTTCAGAGCCCCGAGAAGGCTCCAACGTACGCGGGGCATTTCTGCAGTGTTAAGAGCCCCGAGAAGGCTCCAGCGTACGGGGGGCATTTCTGCAGTGTTAAAGAGCCTGTGAGGCTCGGACGACGACTGAGGCTCCAATGAGAAGGGCAATCTTTATCTTAGAGCGCTAGGCCGCTCCATGTTACGGGGCAGATTGTTTGTTTAGAGCCTGTGAGGCTCCAGTGAGGCACATTGGTTGAAGAGCCCTGTGAGGCTTCCACGTTGGCCCTATCATTTGTTCAAGAGCCCAGAGAGGCTCCAACGCAGGGCATATGTTTCCCATTTTCCCAGCTGCCCAGCACTTAGTGGGCAGCTGCAACGTGTAGGCTGTGCTCAGTTGCTCCTGGCTTGCGCAGCCTGCCTAGCCTTGCCCTGACTCTGCGGGACAAAGGGCGTTTGAGCCCCTGAGAGGCCAAGTTGGCCTGGGGACAGTTTTGCTGTGTTGTACCCTCACCGAGGGTACAGGGTTGTTTTTGATTGTGAACTTTTGCGCCTGCGCAATGTCTTTATGCTAAGTTTTTGCCTAACTGTGTTTATGCATAGGAGATTTTTTTCTTTCTAGTAGAAATGATTCTAGTATGTTCACAGTTCCCCTGCGCGATGTGTACCTAAAGGTTTTAGGATTGCGTAGGTGGCACTTACCTGTTACCAGTTGTTACTGGTTGTGCGCTACATTTATTATTTGTTCTACCTTTTTACATTTACATTTTGTGATTTGTGCTAATTTTGACAGTGGCCCCTGTGGCCCTGTCTTGTGTAAATAGTCCCCTGTAAATTCTGCCCGTGCCAGTTGGCACAGTGTAAATTGCATGATTTTTATCTAATGTGTTGTGGTGTAATACAAAGGCTATTTTTTATATAATACCTTGTGTGGAGTTTCCTTTGTGGTGGGCCTTGGGTGTTGTTGCTGGGTGCGCGCGCAAACGCTTTACACATTGCCTCCGGGATAAGCCTGACTGCTCGTGCCAAGCTACCAAGGGGGTGAGCAGGGGTTATCATTGGCTCGTGCCAAGCTACCAAGGGGGTGAGCAGGGGTTATCATTGGCGTGTAACTCCCCAGCCCTGACTAGAGTGGTGGTTTCTGCCTGGCTTTGGCGCAAGCCCTAGCCAACCAGAAATCCCATTTCTAACATTGGTGATCAGCGGTGGGATTAGGACTTGCGTTTGCGCAGTACCGCAGCGACGACTGGCTGCACTACAAAACTCTGCATTTAGATAATCACATGTTTTGGGGATTATTGTTTTTGAAGTTTCATTATTTCTTCTTCTGAAGGAATCATTGTGTAATTGTGTCCGCTACATTTGTCCCCCGCCCTGCGCCCAGAGTTTGGTACCTGTGTCACGTGTGGTCAGGTTGATGAATCAGGGGTGGTAGAAACTGCCTTACCAGTCCGAGGGGGGGGTTGTGTGTGGATGAATGGTGTGTGGCACTAGACAAGTGAGTGTGAGTTCTCTGGGATAGAGAGCTTGCTGAATCCTTTGTGAATTGTGTACTCCTGTGTTAAGCTCAGACCCCTAGGTTCCCTGTGTAATCTTTTCTCGAGAACGTCCGCCAAAATGGAGCTGTTGCAGGGATTCTGCTTATACCCAGAACTATGCGTAGGAAACCAGGACCTCAGTGAATTGTGGTGTACCAGAAACTCACCTCAGAACCCAGACCCCGTATCCGGCTAGCATAAGTGTCCCATTCGTTATCCGAGGTTTAGCCCGTCGGTCCCAATGAAAAGACAACCCAGAACAAGCGACTCAGTGTACTCTCAGGAATGGTGGGAATCGGAAATACCTGTTCGTATATTATTCTCATATCAGTCCACAACAAGAGTAAACAAAGACACGGTAAAAATAAAAAGAGTTTATTCTATAAACCACGTGTCCTAAGATGCAGTACCTTGGCTAATACAAGCAGACACATGATTAATATCAAAACCATCAGCATTGTTACAATACCATAGAAAATAAAGGTAGAAATCATATTATAAATGACAGTGGGTTACAGCCACCTTCCCTTTGCTAATGAGCTAATATTATTAGACTAATAAAAGGTCTCTAGGCTTGAATGGGGAACCCCCTACCTCAAAGATCAGCTTAGTGAAATCACATCACAGGAGCAGATGAAGTCTTCTTGCAGGAAGGCTCTTCTTCGGAATGTGTGTTAAACATGCTGCCTGCAATATTAAAAGCACCCGACTTTCAGGTATTCGCAGCTGCATGTGTGTTATGGCTAAATATTGAGTCGATCAACATGAAATGGAAAACATGCATTGTCTAGCGACCCAGACTGTTTCTGTTACACTATGTACAGACCAAGGTCGCAGCTCACTGCTAGGGATGTTAACAACAGACAGTTCTCATGTGAGGAAAAAACGCAAGCAAGCAGTTTCTCAATCAATAACATGTAACTGCAGTGTTGTGCGCAAAAGCAGCAAGATGGCTTTCTAACATCTAACGTGGTTATGCTAACTTAGCAATGTATGTACGTATTAGGATACTCTTCACTACATGCCCCCTTGATCGAATCACTAGCCAGTAGGGAAGAAATCAGAGAACGCAGAGTTCAAGTTCGATAGAGCAGAACCAAGTGCACGCAAATGAAATCCACATATCGGTGCCGTGAAAGTTCGAAAGAAAAAGAAAAACACCTAAAAAAGGAGAAAAGAAAAAAACTGCTATTGCCTGAGTCCCAGGCAATGTTAAGACAGCGAAGGGGAGAGAACATTTTTTTAAAGTTCAGGTGTCTGAGAATAGAGAAAAAAAAAAGTGGGCGACAGTTCACTTAATCCAAAAACGTGTACGCAGCATAAGTAGCAACTGCTTCCAACAGAAAATCGTTGGCACGTCCTCTAAACGTTTCTGCCATCCAGTTTAATAAGGAAAATGAACATACATGTTCTTCAACATGCGGAGCCTCTAGCACCATCAGAGGGCAGCTGACGTGTTCTTCTAGATAACTCCTTGACAAGAAGTCATAGGCAGCCGTTCCGATGTCCCAATTCCCCAGAACTCCATGCGCCGCTCCACAGGCCATAATCCTGACACCAGAACAGTCCAACTCATGAGCCACTAAGGGACTCATTAGTCGATCAAAATCCGGGGCTGGAGACACCGTGTTGGTTAAGCACAAATCCAGAGCCCATTGGAAGGGACAATCTAGGCAGTGAAACACAGGTTGCACGCAGGTAAAATAGGAAAACCGGAAGGACAATCCATAAGCCAGGCTCAAAGTCGCCAATGGCAGCGTACCATAATGTTCAAGCATCCGGTTACGAAGATGGTGCAGCCGGGGCAGGCTGCCGGGGGGTACATAGAGCGCAGCCATTGCGTAGTTTGCAAAGCAATAATAGCACTCCTGCTACCAGCGCCAGAATCAACGGGAGACCGCCAAAGTCGCTGGAAAAAATTGAATGAAAAAATGCCGGGATCACCCCAAAAATAGTTTGGAAGGAGGTCACAAGGCCAGAGCCCACAACTTTAAAAAAACAAGCATTGGCATAGCCAACAGGTCTCGCCTTTGGGACCTTATAAGTATTTAAATATGCAGCACAATATCCTTAGTGCAACAACAACTGTTGAAAGCTAAACACTTATAAGGTCCCAAAGGCGAGACCTTTTGGCTATGCCAATGCTTGTTCTGATGTTGGATGCACTGGGCATAAAGCCTGTCACCCGCACATGCCTTTGCGGCATAAAGAAGGTAAATAAAGCAATGTGACTGACGCTCTTTATTTCTCTCAGCCTACTTTGTTGTGCCACTGTGCAGATTCCGTGATCACAAATCCTGCCCGTGCCTGTCAACGGGTGGCTGGGACATATGGAGTGCACGTAATGCCTTAATAAAATATTTCCCAAACCTACCTTCAGGTCGAGTTTGCGCTATATAAAATTAGTAAGAGCAATTTACATATGCATTAAGTAGATGTAACGGATAATTTCCGGTAAATACATTTATTTAAGGTATTCATTTGAAAAATGTAGTCTGCTTTTGTTTTGAACGTTGTGGCACCGGTAGCAACAAAGCCCCGGAATAACTGTGTGATCTCTGGCAGGAGCGCTAAGTTAGGCCACACACATAGTGAAGGTAAGGGGCTAGTGGCATGGCTCACTTCCTTCGTACACCCAGTGCAGGCAGGGCCATCAATACTGCACACTTTGCACAGTTGTGCTGAAAGGGCACAAATACATTTGTTTTCGCCTGCCTCCAATGGAAAGCTGGACATGGAAGAAGCCCGGCATTGTTAGCACCACTTCTTCAGTGCGAGAAGGAGACATGGCCGTGCAGAGCTCATTCGAACATATTTTTTAAAACATGTACATGGGAATTATGCCCTGCTTTTTCTGATGTTGGCTGCGCTGGGCAGAAAGCCTGTCATCAGCACATGCCTTGGCAACATAAATAAGGTAAATAAAGCCATCTGACTGACGCTCTTTATTTCTGTCAGCCTGCTTTGTTGTGCCACTGTGTATATTTCGTGATCACAAATCCTGCCCGTGCCTGTCAGCGGGTGGCTGGGACATATGGAGTGCACGTAATGCCTTAATGAAATATTTCCCAAACCTACCTTCAGGTCGTGTTTGCGGTATATAAAATTAGTAAGAGCAATTTCCATGTGCATTAAGTTGGTGTAACAGGTAATTTCCTGCAAAAACATTTATTTGTGGTATTTATTCAAAAAACGTAGTCTGCATTTGTTGGGAACGTTATGACACCGGTACAAACAAAGCCCCGGAATATCTGTGTGATCGCTGGCAGTTGCGCTAAGTTAGGCCACACACATAGGGAAGGAAAACAAATGATCACAAATCATGCCCATGCCAGTCAGCGGGATGCTGGGACACGTGGCTGCAGGCGAGGGAAAGCCACCGACAGTTGATCCTGTGAATTGTTTCGGTCTTTCATCCGCTTAAATATGTAAATGTAGGTGGCGCCAGTTTGTATTAAAGGAATGGCTCTGCAGGATATCGCGACCTGTGTTTAAGATAAGGTATTTATTTATTTATTTGTATTCTTGTATAGCGCAGGAAGTCAATCCCCGGAGGGGTATCTCCGCGCTTACGTTTTACCAAGGAGCCAAGATCTTATACTGATCAGAAAAAGGAAGGGGGTGAGAGACCTAACAGGCGACAAATAAAAAGGTTTTCAGGGACTTCTTAAAAGATTGAAAATTAATAATATTTTTGAGAGCAGGAGGCAATGAGTTCCAAAGGATAGGGCCTTTGTAAGACAAGGCTCGCCCTCCCTGCCTGGCTTTTTTTATCCTTGGAACCTGGAGTTGTTGCTGGCTGCTGGAGCGCAGGGTACGACTGGGTATGTAGGATTTGAATAGTTCTTTTAAATATTTAGGTCCATTGCCAAACAGACAGCTGTGGATAGTGCAGCAGATTTTAAATTTTACACGCTGTCTAATTGGCAGCCAGTGGAGTTTTGTCAAGAGGGGGAATGATGGAGACCTTGGCTGAGCATTGAGAACTAGTCTCGCAGCCGTATTTTGGAACAACTGTAGTCTCTGTAGTTGTTCCTCATTTGCCGAGACCAGCAGGGCATTACAGTAGTCCAGTCTACTTATAACCAAGGCTTGGACAAGAGCCTTCCTATAGAAGTCTGACAGAAATGGGAAGACTCGTCGTAGCAGACCAATGACCTGAAAACAGGAGCCTGCTACTTGGTTTGTGTGCTCTTTAAACAGAAGAGATTTGTCTAAGCGCACACCGAGATTTTTGACTGTCTGTTTGGGGGTAGAAGTTGGTCCTAAATCCGGGGGCCACCATTCCGGGGACCACAGAAGTGTGGCCTCTCCAAACAACATTACCTCAGTCTTGCCTACATTACACTGGAGGTGATTACTAGCCATCCAGTGTGATATTGCCCTCATACCGTCCGCAAAGGATTTTTGTATTGCGGGCGTCAGGATTTTAATGGGGAACAAAAGCTGAGTGTCGTCGGCGTACGACACAGGGGTGAATCCATGAGATCTTACAATATCCGCCAAGGGGGCTACGTATATGTTGAAAAGTGTAGGGCTCAGGCATGAGCCCTGTGGCACTCCTTTAGTGAGCTCCCTTGAGATAGAATGGTGGGAGCCCAATCTTATCTCTTGTTGGCGGTCCGAAAGAAAGCTTTCCAGCCAAGTAAGAGCCACACCATCTATTCCCCTCTCCCTAAGACGATCGAGGAGTATCTCATGAGACACAGTGTCGAAGGCAGCGGATACATCTAACAGCACTAGAATCATTGAATTTCCTCCATCCAGTGACATCTTGATGTTATCAGTCACTGAGAGGAGGGCAGAGCCTGTGCTGTGATTGGGCCTAAATCCAGATTGTGAAAAATCTAGGCCCTCCGTTGCCTCGATATATTTGGACAAGTGAGTGTTTACGTGTCTCTCGGTCATCTTGCTGAGAAAGGGTAGGAGAGAGATGGGTCGGAGATTGGAGAGATCGGTCGATGGAATTGCTGCGTTCTTTCGGATTGGGTTCACCACTGCTTTTTTCCATTCTATGGGTACAGATCCTTCCCTTAGAGAATGATTGATAAATGTTTGAATATGGGGCCCGAGCAGGGATTGCAAAGAGACAGTTATTTTAGCTGATAAGAAGTCATCTGGGGATCCAGATTTTATATGGCTCATGAGGAAGGTGACATCAGAGTCATTGACTGCTGGAAATATCTTGAGTGTGGTTTTATTTCGTGTGGGCAACATAGAGTTATCACTATTTAGATTTTGATTATGGTTGACGGCCAATAAAATTTTGTCGTAGATCAAATTGATTTTATTTCAAAGAAAAGGGAGATATCGTCAAATAATTGTTGGGAAAAGTCATCAGGGCTTTTGCATGCAGTAGGTTTTACGAACTCCTGAAGAATTTTAAATAATTCCTTAGATTGGTTTCCGGCTTCTGCAAGTTGTTGGGAGATGCTATTCCTACGAGCAAGTTTGATGTTTTTATAATATTTGGTCTGGGCCTCATGATGTGCTTTCTTATTTTCTTCGGTTCGTGTTTTTCTCCACTTTTTTTCCAGCCTCCTACATTTTTGTTTTTCTGTTCTAAGCTCCTCAGTATACCATGTTTCCTGTTTGGTGGCAGGGTATTGTTTGTGTAGTTTTAGAGGTGCTATTTTGTCGATTGCTTCTTTGAGGGAAGTATTAAATTTAGTTAATATGGTCTCTATATTATCTGTCTCTGTAGGAATGGGCTGCTTCCATTCCTTTTGCAAATCCTCTACAGTGACTTTATGCCATTGTCGACGCCAGATTGGTGGTAGAGAGTTTTTATTGGAGGACTTCTCCACCTTGGATAGTAAAAATTCCACAATGAAGTGGTCAGACTAAATTATTTGAACCGGGGAGGAGCATTGTACTTTGGGGGAATTGGTAAATACCAGATCGAGAAGGTTACCACCTATATGGGTGGGCTCGTGGTTTTGCAAAGTCAGACCGAGGGAGGATAATTCAGAAATCAAAGAGATTGTTTCAGGGAGTACGGGATTATCAAAATGGACATCAAAATCGCCAAGAAGAAGGAAATCTTCTTTTGCTTTAAAATGTGGGGCCAAAAATTCCAATAATGCTAGGGAGAAGCCTGTAGAGGGCCCTGGAGGGCGATAAACTAAGGCTCCTTTCCAAAATCTGTTGGTTGTAAATTGCATTTTGAAAATTATTATCTCAAAGAGAGGGCTGTGCTTCTGTTCTAGTGTGATGATCTTCAGGTGTTCCTTATGCATGAGGGCTAAGCCACCACCTGTTTTCTCTGGCTGATCCAAATGAACAAGTTTGTAGCCAAGAGGAACCCCTACAGCAATAGCGGGGACAGTATGGGGTTTCAGCCACGTTTCCGTTAGGAAGCAAAGGTCAGGTTGAGTAGTGTGTATTAAATCCCATACCTCAAGTTGATGTCTAGGTAGGGAACGTACATTTAGAAGAATGCACTTTGTCCCCTTAGTCCCTGTAAATGGAGTTTGTTCCCTTTGGTCTAACTTCTCAGTGCTGGGTTTTATGAAAGGGGTTTGATATTTGCAAAATATGCAAGAGAAAGGGCCCTCAGGGCACGGCCAGGAATCTCTGGAGCATTCTGAGAGAGGGAGTGGTCTAAGGTGTAGTAGCGTTTGCGCCGCATACCTGATGTGAGTGGCCTTTGCAAATGTGATGGGCGTGGGTGTCTGGTCCGAGGCCCCTGGTCCCGTCCTGTCGCGGACGGGCGCAGACGGGCAGGACTCTGGCACGACTCCGGCGCAGATCCGGCGCGTCCTCAATACGCGTCCGCTGCGCGGAGTCATAGCTGTTCTTATTTAAAGCGCTGCTAGAGCACGTCACCCGCATGCCCCACACCCAATATGGCCGCCAAAAACCGGGAAGCCAACCCTCGGCGTCGATACTCGGCCGAGGGCGGTCTGGAGGCAGGGAAGGGGGGAAGGAAAACACAGCGCCTAGGAGCGCGAAAAAGTGTCCAATCCACACCGCTCTGAACAAGCGATATAGATCATACAGGTGAGGTTACAGTCAAAATGCACAGAGTGCACAGAACGCTCAAAGTAAAAGAAAGACACCTCCCGGCTTCCGCCTCAGGAGGGGAAAGATTGCTGAAGTTGGTAATCAACGATGCAGGCTTGCAATTCCCTTTTTAAAGTGCTGCTAGAGCGCGTCACCCGCCTGCCCCACACCCAATATGGCCGCCAAAAACCGGGAAGCCAGCCCTCGGCGTCGATACTTGGCCGAGGGCAGTCCGGAGGCAGGGAAGGGGGGAAGGAACACACAGCGCCTAGGAGCGCGAAAAAGAATCCAATCCACACCGCTCTGAACAAGCGAAATAGATCATACAGGTGAGGTTACAGTCAAAATGCTAAAATGCACAGAGTGCACAGAACGCTCAAAGTAAAAGAAAGACACCTCCCGGCTTCCGCCTCAGGAGGGGAAAGATTGCTGCAGTTGGTAGTTGGTAGTTGGTGTAACAGGTAATTTCCTGCCAAAACATGTATTTGTGGTATTCATTCAAAAAATGTAGTCTGCATTTGTTGGGAACGTTATGACACCGGTACAAACAAAGTCCCGGAATATCTGTGTGATCGCTGGCAGTTGCGCTAAGTTAGGCCACACACATAGGGAAGGAAAACAAATGATCACAAATCATGCCCATGCCAGTCAGCGGGAGGCTGGGACACGTGGCTGCAGGCGAGGGAAAGCCACCGACAGTTGATCCTGTGAATTGTTTCGGTCTTTCATCCGCTTAAATATGTAAATGTAGGTGGCGCCAATTTGTATTAAAGGAATGGCTCTGCAGGATATTGCGACATGTGTTTAAGATAAGGTGTGCTGTTTGAGGGGTTGGAGGGGGGTGTTAGCAGTAAGAGTAATGCAAAATCGCTAAAGGAAGAGGCAGCTGAACATTTTTGTTTCATTTCACCGCCATTAAAGTTAACCAAGCGCGCACGCAAAGAACTGTGAAAGATGAAGACAATTTGGGTGTCATTAAAGAAAAGAAACACGCGCGCAATTTTTTTTTTAAAGCCGTTTGAGTTTGTTTCACCACCATCTAAAGCGCATTGTTATCGTAAAGTGCTTTGTGAACGTTGTTGTCTGCCTACAAGTAATAAGCAAAGAACTGTGAAAGCTGAACACAGTTCTGGTATATTTCACCGGCATTAAATAAAACCAAGTGCGCACGCAAACAACTGTGAAAGATGAAGATAATTCGGGCGCCATTAAAGAAAACAAACATGCGCATAAAACTATTTTAAAGCAGTAAGCACTTCGGGTTTGTTTCACCACCGCGCAAAAAAATGTTAAAGCAGTCGGGACGCAAAAAAATTTTAAAACGAAAGTAATAGCGATCGCGATCAAAGCAAAAGTGATGGCGATCGCTTGGACGGGAGCGCTGTGTGGCAAGCACGTGAGTGGTGCGCGCGCAGCAGTGATTGCCGGCTGCGCGCGCTTTAGGCCACAGGCAGCACTTTAAAAATCCCAACTACAAAATGTCTCTCCGAGCCAGCATGCGCTGGCCTCAGCGAGACCTAATGAGCCAAGCCACTTGTTGACGAGGCATTAAAGATTGTTTGGATCAAAGCTCCAAAATGGATTGGGAGGTCAGTATTCAAAAGCGCCTGCACCTCGGTGCGCGTATTTGCCACGTGAAGGACAAATGTTTCCCGGGAAGAATTCAGTGCAACCTCCTTTTGGGACAATAGAGCCCTTATTCTGCTCATCTTGTTGAACTCTGCTTTCAAGGTTGGAATGGAAGGCCAGATGGAAACATCCAGCCGCCCATGCAGGGGTGGGAATAGAACATTATTACAGCAAACTACCCTCTGTGATACAGTTACTATATACGGAATTCCCACTAGCATCCCGCAGCAAGCTTCATTATTTAAAAGCAAATAACTACTGTTTGCAAGCAGCGTGAAAGATGGTGTAATCACTGGCACTGGAATCCCTTTCAGGACGCAAGCTAAATTAGGGGCTTGTACATTGCATGCGCCATGCAATTGAATGTGTCTACATACTACCGAGTGATCAGGTGCCGAAGTGCATTCCTCACCCTTCAAGTAGACTTCCTTGCCATCTCTCATACATCTGTACGTAAAGGGGAGTGACCAAACTTTGTGTAAAAATGCAGTACCAAGTTTTTCATATCTACCTAGGGCATAATGTTTCATACATGAACTAAATTTGAACAGTGGAAAAGGTAAGGTGCTCAACCCGTGAATAAGCCACACGGCCGAATTTAATTCTGCCACCGAGGAATGTAAAGGTTCTAACTTTTCAATATGTAGTAATGAATATGCTGCATCCTTCATTGACATAAATTGCTGCTTTGCGGTCAGGTTAAAAGGAAGGAACAAAGAAGAAGTATTCATGTAATCCCAGGGGACTTTCCCAGCCTTTAACGTTTGCAATGTCCATGCAAACTGCATTACAGACCGCAATTGATTTTGACCATGATATAACACAGACATGTCATCTTGCACAATATCAACAACAGAAGAAACAATATTGTCTAACGTATAAATTCTAGAAGAAAGGGTGTTAATGCTATTATCAATAACGGCTAGTACTTTTTCCATATTTGCTTGATCAATAGCTCTTAATCTAGAAGCAGCCTCAATCTGCGATAACTTCCATACTTCGTTGTAAATAGCATAAACCCATCGTTTGGACCTGCCACCCACCGGGCCTTTAACAAAATCATTCAAATCTATTTTGTCATTTAATTTAGATAAATGTAGTTTAACAGATGCTAAGGTGGAGTGTTGCAGCCAAGATTGACATAACTTCCCTACTGAGTAGGTGGTTACTGTATGCGAGGACTCAAAGAGAGGATCCACGCGCACCTGAGTATATCCAGGTTGCAGACCCAGAAATCGATGTTGACAGGAATCTGAACTCTTTTGCCATATTAACCATCCTTCTGGACTTAATTTAGAAATATTGAAGGATGTATTAGAGATAGATGACTGCAACGCATCAAGGGACAGATCAGTTTGGTTATCCCAATCAGGATAAGCACCCAGATCTGGAATAGATGGAAAATTTAGTTTTTTCGTAGTAGCCAATCCAAGACAGGTGGTTTGGAAGATTGTTGAATTTAAAAACAACATGTGATTAGGTATAAGGCAGGCACGATGCAAAGCTTCTGTTCCTTGAACTTGCCACGGTTTGGAACCCCAAACCGATTTAAGATCAATAGTAGCCTTCCATAGACCATAACCTCTGATTGACAACTCATCCATAAATGATTTAGAATATAATAATTTAGTATGTGTCAGCCTCACTTTCGAGGCATACTCAGCTGCCAATTTAAAATAAAAGGAGGCAGGATTGGAAACAATGAAATCAGAATATGTGTATTTATCTACCAATGTGGAGGAGCTACCTAAAATTGGTGTCGGACAATGTTCCCATTGTGTATAATTTACAAAATTGCGAAACGTATTTGCTTTATGCAAAAAATGATTACCATAATGTTGAAAACAAAACTGTTCTCTATAATTTGCAGTGTCTGAATACAAATCTTCAGCATCAAATGCGGCATAGTATTTCAAATCAGAAAACAGTGCTTCAATGGCATGAACGTCCCAATCATCAGAACAAATGTTTTGTTTAACCACATCACCCACAGAAACACGAAATACATTAGTTACATTGATGACCTCTGTAGGGCCATGAATTTGGAATTTAACAGCATCCCATGCAATACCATCTAACACAGGCCAGGCAGTAATGTTCACAAAAGTCTGGTCCCTTTTCATGATGTGTGAAGAGGAGTGGGGTGCCAAAGTTCCATCAATCAGTCTAATTGTAGACCGTTTATCAGGCGAAAAAATACCACTACAAATCCAATGGACATAAACAAAAATATACTTATGAGCACTAGCCAAATATAAGTCCAAGGGGCAACCAAAAAATGTCTTTTAAACCAGACAGCAAAAATAGAAATCTTCGAGGGGGCATTGGAAGTCACTGAGTTAATGTCAAAGGAGAAACGTGACTCTGCAATCGCTGTTGACTGCAAAACTGGCAAAGTCACATCTGTAGGATAAGCATACTCAGTCTCCTCAGGCAGACCACCAACGGGTGGTTGTATCAAGGGCTCAGCAACTGTTTGCATCTCAATGGCAACATCAGACAAGGTGGTAGATGGAGGGGCTAACACAGAATTTCTCAGCATCGCAGGGCATGACACCGCTGGAGTCATGCTAAGTAGTATCGGCCACTCGCTGTAGTTTGACATTGTCAATAGAGATGTACCTGTTATCCTTGCGACCAGGAAGAGGAGGTAAAATGACTGTTCTTGTACCCTGCACGCCAAGCACTGGAACCGGTGCACGATAAGAGGGGCCGAACTCCTTCTTGTTCTCCACCTTCTTACGGACCAGGTCTCCAACTCGAGGTAGCCAGCCGACTACCGGAATCTGGAGCTCAGCATCAGATGTGGAGGGCAAATGTTCCTTCGATAGAGTGTCTCTGGCTTCTTGTAGAGTCTGCAAAACAGCACAGTGATCATCTACGTCAAAGGGTGCGGCTGACGCCGCCATGTCTAGACCATCAAGGTCCGGGACAAACATCCTGATTCCGAAGAGCATCATGTGTGGGGTTCGCCCACCCAGACACCTTCTAGGGAGATTATTAAGTGCACGTTGAACGTTATACAAATGGGCAAGCCAGTTCCGGCCTGTGCC
The DNA here is from genome assembly GCF_964204655.1 of Triturus cristatus. Taxonomy (NCBI): domain Eukaryota; kingdom Metazoa; phylum Chordata; class Amphibia; order Caudata; family Salamandridae; genus Triturus; species Triturus cristatus. The sequence continues at coordinate 24,989,436 of NC_140593.1, read as the reverse complement.
TAAAACACGTGCTGTCAAAGATTGCTTTAAGTCACGGTTCATTCGCTCCACCACACTATTACCCTCAGGTTGGTAGGGAGACGAAAATTTGACTTGGACCCCCAAATTTCTCATTGCTTCTTTGTACGCCTTAGAGGCGAACGCAGGGCCCTGATCAGAATGAAGGGTACCACATGCAAAAGTTCCCACAAAGACACGCAAATCCCTGATGACAGTCCGTGAATCAGCACTCCTTTGCGGCCACACCCATAAAAAACGTGTGCACGAATCCACTGCAACCAAGATATACTTGTACGCAGTATCAGAGGACAAAGGACCGCAGTGATCTAAATTGACACATCCAAACGGTTTATTAGAGATGTACAACTGAGTTTGAGGTGGCCGCGCAACAGTTGAAGGTCTAATCTGTTGGCAAATATCTCAATCAAGGACATAAGCGCGCGTTTGTTTACCTACCAGTAACGTTGTTGTAACAAAGATACAGTAGCTGAAACGCCGGCGTGCGCAGACGCCAAGCCCTCGTGAGCTGCTAGTATAATTCTGTCACCAACGTCGTTAATCCTTACTAACGGGACGTTATCAGGACTTAAGTGATAATAATAACGAGAAGGAAACCCTTTCGGATAATCACTTCCCTTCTCTGTAGCAGCAATAGCTGCCAAGATGTCATCATCAATCTTACTTTTGGATCTTGTAACTGCTGCTACTAAGTATGTTGCCACTGCTGTTTTTGCTGCCTCGTCAGCCAATCTGTTACCGACAGCATGGACACCAAGTCGTTGGTGACCAAGAGTGTGAATAACATTCACGAGTGGCAGACGTTCTTTAAAATCTGCCACCCGAACCCAAAGTGTTTTATGCTTAATTGTGCTACCTTTGGTATCGCGATATTCATTTTGAGACCAGAAGTGTAGATTGTCGTTGTATGACTGGACACAATAAAAAGAGTCACTTACTATAAGAGTAGTGACGCGGGGGATCAGCAAACTCCAGTGCTAGCACCAGAGCCCGAAGCTCCGCCAATTGTGCGGTACAATCACCTAATGACTGCGTATGCACGACATCAGACTGGAATTCACCATTTAAGAATGTACCTACGGCAATTGCACAAGCCGCTGAATAAGCATGCTTCGATCCAATCGCCGGTTGCGCCGAACCGTCAGTGTAAATGACACAATGGTAATCTTCGAGCGGGCGCAAAGACAGAGGGGCAGGATGAACAAACTCATACTGCAAATACTCCTGAGTCTGTAATGAGGCGTCAAAGATGTAAGTGACATCTGGTGATGTCAATGTCGTGGCCCATTGTATCCACCTCGGATGCGAAGCTTTAGAATTTGGTACACTTGCTTTTGTCACTGCCTCAAGGGCAGGATATGGTGTCACAACCAACATGCATTTCCCTTGTGACAGTGCGCGTTCTTTAAGGATCGCCATCTGTACTGCTGTCAGAACTTTCTCGACAGTGGAAAAGCGCAGTTCAGCAGAGGTATACAAGTGAGATTTGTACGCAATGGGGACTGTATCGCCCTCATTGAACGTTAAGTACGTGAAACCCACTGCGCCCGGTACTATTCTTATTACCAGGTTAGTGTGGTTATCACGCATTAGTAAGTATTTTGAAGCAAGAAGATCAGCCTGTAATGACTGCAAAATAGCTGAATGCTCTAGCTGCCAGCTAGACTTCGAAAAAGAAGGTTGTACCAAGGCATAAAGTGGCTTGATACGCTGGGCATAATCAGGAATATAAGTTTGACCGAAATTCAGAAAGCCCAGCAAAGACTGTAATTTTTTCAATGTTGTAGGAGCACGCAAGCATGCGCACTTCTCCAGAAAGTGAGGAGCCAATCCTCTACCTTCATTGTTGAGCCCAAAAACAACACTGTATATTCCGCAATATGAGACTTCGCAAAATTGAATTTGTAGCCGTAGTCTGCAAAACTCGTAGTAATATTGTCAACGTGACACAGATGCAGTGTCAACTCGTCGTCCGTGAGATAAATGTCGTCGACATACGAGAATGCGTCCGGGTCTATTCTCTCTAAGAGAGAGACCACGCATGCGGCAAAGACGCCAGGGCTGTTTTTATAGCTCATGGCTAATCTTGTAAACTGTTTCTGTTTGCCGCCAGAGGTAAACGCTGTCCACTGACTACTTAGTGAGTACAGGTTATGGCTGTAAAAACCATTGGAAATGTCAAGTGTGGTTTTAAATCTTTTCCGCAGGAGACTGTCGACGAGAGCCGAACTGTGAGTATTCTGTACCGCGCAGGTCCGGCAATGCGAATTTAAGTGCCGGTAATCCAAAACTAAACGGTACGACCCGTCAGGCTTCGTCACAGTGAATAAAGGGTTATTCATAGGTGACACACAAGTCTCAATAACACCCTGATATTCCAATTGGTCAAGGATTGCTGCGACGTGCGGTCTTGCTTCACAACGCATAGGATATTGGGGCTGTGGCTGGGGCATGGACCGCAATAGAATCTCATGGCAGGGGGACAAGCTATCCCAACCCACCTGAGTATGATACAATGCTGGTGCTAACGCCAGTGCCCACTCCTCAGCGAACTGATTAGCCTGGTCCTTTGGCACTGTGTGCGCAAAGGACGGGAGGATTACTTCCTCCCCTCTAGGAGCGTCTAAAATGAAAGCTGGGGGCCAATCTGCCTCCGCTAAGAGGATATCATAGGAGGTCGTCAGCTTATCCCAAAAAATCCCTTGTATTGTTCATTGTATGTCACCTTCTATAAGTAATACTATCTTATAGAGTCTATCAGGGGGTGCCACTCTGGTGTCAGCTGTTTCAACAACAACCAAGGTATCAGTTGCTGTCGCCGCCAGAAATGGATGCAGCGCTTGACGCACTATGGTAACTTCCGCTGCGCTGTCTAGCAGTGTCAGAGCCCATGTCCGGTTCCGAAGCCGTGTCCGCACTATCTGAGGCATACCTCGCCGTCAGTGCAGCCACTTTCTTCTTCTGAAACGGGGGTCTTTGTCTCGCGAACTCTTCTTGCTTGCCTTAACCTTCAGTCTGTCGGGGTTGATCTCATGTTTGCGGAGCACCCCGACCTTTGCCACTGCCTCCGCCACCGGACTGTGAAGCCGATGTTTCCTGTGAAGAACGAGGAGAATGTTGTTCAGAAACCTGAAATCTATCAGGTGACTTAATAGTAGCACCATCACGCAGATCATAGGTGCGCTCACTACTTGACTGAACGGGAGATGCAGGCCGAGACCCCTGTTTCTGCTGCTGCTTTTCCTGTTGTTTTGATCGCCAATTTTGTTTTGGAAAATTTGGGCGGTCATCCTTACCAGACGAGTCTGCCTTACTTTGCTGCTTAGAATCGGGAGTTTTCACAACTGGTTTAACGCCCAAAGTGCTACGATCAACCTGTTTATAGGCATTCGAGATTATTCTTGCGAACTCCCGCTGCTTCTCTTCTTCTGCTACTTTCTTCAATTCATTAAGAACTTGGAATTGCATAGCATCACCTTTGAGGTTACCCATTATCAAAGTAGCCACCAAATCAAACTGTCCAACTAGCCGCATCCCTAATTCTACCGCAGACTCCGCACCGTGATTCTCCTGAACACGTTTAATAACGGAGGGCAGTACTGACAGACGGAGTGCCGAAGCACTTCGAGTATGTCGCTGCAAAGACCTTGCCCCAGTTTTCGCAATCAGCTATATCTGGGACCAAGTCTTTCGGCAAACTAATGGTAAGGATCCTGTGTTTCTCCACAGGAGTTGTAGTTGGATAAACCGCTTCTATTTGGTCAAATTTCTCAGCAAGCCAATAAGGGAAGTCATCCCTATTCTGGGGGTGCTTGCCCATAACCGAATTAACCATAACAGGACTAATGACCACTGCATGGTGGTCAATAGGGTGTCCCGCAACAGCAGGTGCCCCCACCTGCACATTGCGTGACACGTACTGCACTAAAGCCCTATGTACTGTAATAAGAGCTGTGTGGAGTACACGCAACTCAGCCACCGTTGCTTGTAAGTAGCGGGGATGAGGCGTAAATCCGGCCAGTACCGGCCATGTGGCCCCTGCAATGGACAAAGGGCCCATTCTCGCCGGTATAACCGCATGGGGAAGGGCGCCATTAAACCAAATAAGATGCTGCCAAGCAGAAATTGGTATTTCTTGTATCCTATACGGAGTACAGTTCGCTGGCATGGCAGTGGCAGTATATGAATGAAACGTATTATCATCTTCACTCACCGCCGGAATAGTCACCCATGAGTAAAACAACTCATACGGGTAAGCAGCATCGGTTCCTACCACAAAGATCACAGCCAGGCCAGTGTCCGGCACCCCATACTGCGTGAAATGACGTCGCAGAGCTGCACGGCTATGAGCGGCTATTTCGACCGCCATAAAGACAAACTACACCTAGTTTAATCAGTAGCACAAGGGTTCAGAAACCTGTTTAATGATCAAGCTTGAAGGAACCTAGTACGATAGTAATAGGTAGGTCTGAATCCGTCACTCCTGTTATCCGGAAACAAGAGTGAGGGTGCCGTGGACTAATATAAGCACTACTAAGGCGTTTCAAATTAATAAACCAAACGTTAGGTGCCCCATGTTGCAGGGATTCTGCTTATACACTGAACTATGCGTATGAAACCAGGACCTCAGTGAATTGTGGTGTACCAGAAACTCACCTCAGAACCCAGACCCCGTATCCGGCTAGCATAAGTGTCCCATTCGTTATCCGAGGTTTAGCTCGGTGGTCCCAATGAAAAGACAACCCAGAACAAGCGACTCAGTGTACTCTCAGGAATGGTGGGAATCGGAAATACCTGTTCGTATATTATTCTCATATCAGTCCACAACAAGAGTAAACAAAGACACAGTAAAAATAAAAAGAGTTTATTCTATAAACCACATGTCCTAAGATGCAGTACCTTGGCTAATACAAGCAGACACATGATTAATATCAAAACCATCAGCATTGTTACAATACCATAGAAAATAAAGGGAGAAATCATATTATAAATGACAGTGGGTTACAGCAACCTTCCCTTTGCTAATGAGCTAATATTATTAGACTAATAAAAGGTCTCTAGGCTTGAATGGGGAACCCCCTACCTCAAAGATCAGCTTAGTGAAATCACATCACAGGAGCAGATGAAGTCTTCTCGCAGGAAGGCTCTTCTTCGGAATGTGTGTTAAACATGCTGCCAGCAATATTAAAAGCACCCGACTTTCAGGTATTCGCAGCTGCATGTGTGTTATGGCTAAATAGTGAGTCGATCAACCTGAAATGGAAAACATGCATTGTCTAGCGACCCAGACTGTTTCTGTTACACTGTGTACAGACCAAGGTCGCAGCTCACTGCTAGGCAAGCAGTTTCTCAATCAATAACATTTAACTGCAGTGTTGTGCGCAAAAGCAGCAAGATGGCTTTCTAACATCTAACGTGGTTATGCTAACTTAGCAATGTATGTACGTATTAGGATACTCTTCACTACAGAGCCAGCTTTTAATTTCTGTGGTCTGTTTAGATGCAGTATGTTAGAGTTGGTCAGGTTCTGTGAAGAGAGAGACATAGAGGTGGGTGAGTCAGACACCCAGTCCAAACTGAGGGACAACCTGATCCTATGGCAAAAGGATGAATGGGAACGTGAGCGCCGTGAGGAAGATAGGGCCCGGGCCACACGCCAAGAGGGTGGTGGGTCTGAGGGGAGCCCTGAGGAATCTGAAGAGGAGGATAAAAGTGACCTGACAGGGACGCCAGTAGATAGTGGAGACCCCATAGATAGGGAGTCCCTTGCTGGGTCCAGTGTCAGGAGCAGCACCCCATCCCTTTTCCTGTCCCCAGAGGAGTGGGTAGATAGGAGGTAAGAAAGGGAGCATCAGCTGACGTTGGAGAAGCTCAGGTTAGAGCATGCCAAGGCGATAGCGCAGCTGAATGTGGAGGAGAAAAAGTTTGAGACCGAGAGGGTCTTAGCGCAGGAGAGGATAGAGGAGGCTGAGAGGGCCTTCACCAGGGAGAAATCAGCTCTGGAGGGTAGACTATCCCCTGCGCGCAGTCTTAGTTTTCTGGGCTCCCCAGGGAGGGTTGAGTCCAGTGGTGGCAGCGATATAGAGTCCAGTGCAGGACATCCCAGTCCCAGTTCCCCCAGTCTGGTACCTGTTTCCCAGGAGGAGGAGTACCAGTTGAAATTCAGGGGCAGTAGGAAGCTGTCTCACCAGTCTTGGGAGGGGTTTCTGGATGAATGTGATGATGCACTGGATGATTGGGTAAAGGTTAACAAGAAACGGGATTATGACGGACTGTATGATCTGGTTATCAAAGAGCAGCTATTCAGTAGTTTTTATCCCGGGTTGCGCCAACACCTGTTAGAGTGTGGGTTCGCTAGTCCATGGAAACTTGCAAAGGAAGCAGACCGTTGGGAAAGTGCCCCAGGTTCTGATGAGGAATGGGAGAGTACTTCTAGCAGTAGTGGCTCAGGTATCTTCCCATCCAGTATGAGGGAAGAGGCTCAGAGTAGCCCAGCTAGGTCCCAGAGTAGTGAGAGGGGTGGAGGGGCTCACAGCCTATCTCAGTGGAGTAGGAGTGAGTGGGTGACTTCGAGTCCCCAGAGGCCCGAAACCCAGTCTCAGAGCCTGGATGGTTTCTTCAGGGAACACCAGGTTGGGGGCCTAGGCTGTCCGGTTAGTCCATTTGAGGAGGATCACCTAGTGAGTAGAGGACCTGGAGCGCCTGTAAACAGAGCTCCTGTGGTTCTAGAGTCTGGCAGTACAACTCCAGTAGGGAGGGTACAGGAGTCCAGCAGGAGGAGTGATTGGGGGATGAGTTTCCCAGTGGATGCACCAGTGGACCAGGGAATAGCCAGTTGGGCTACATCTTCTTGGGGGGACCCGGGTGGCGCCACTTCTGTTCTGGGGGATATTCGCGCACTGTCAGGTGGACAGGGGACGGGAGATCTGCGCCAGACAGATAGTCACACGACACATGGGTCATCTGTCAGCCTCAGGGGGATGGCGTGTGAATCCCCAGAAGGCCTGGAGTGCCTGGCGATTATTCCACCAAAGGTTCTAGACCAGAGTTTGGGAGGCCAGGTTCAGGATCAGCCTGACCTGAAGGGTAGGACAACTGTAACCAGTGTCCTGACCGGTTCTTCTTCCAGAGGTACCGCCCCAGTTGGTAGGGAGCAGGACTCTGGAAGGGGGTGCAGAGGGTGGGAGAGCCCACCTCTGACCCCGGTGCAACCGGAGGGGTGAAACCCTAGGTTGGGAGACCAGTTCTCAGGGAGGGGTCCTGAGCTGGTAGGTGATTTGCGTTACGAGGTCGCCTCTCAGAGGAAGAGAGGGCGGAACCCTAGAAGAAGAGGTAGGGGGAGGAGAGCCTCGCCCGTGACATTTGGTCAGCTTCAGGGTACAGACCCTAGGCTGGAGGATCAGTGGCAGTTTAGAACTGCCCTGATGAGGGGTAGAGTGGAGAATGGTTGCTATGTGCCAGGGGTTACTACCCCCCACTCTGTGGTTAGGCAAGGACCAGTGGGACCTGGGTGGCCTAGGCCCTGGTCCTGGCCGTGGACAGCTGAGTAGTACCAGTGGGGTAGCCCAGTTAGTCCGCCGAGTTTTTTCAGAGGGAACCACGTGAATTCAGAGTGGCGTAAAACCGGAGAGTGTCCCTGCCGTTGCGGGCCTGCGTCTGTGTGTTATCGCCCCAAGCAAGGAAGACCATCACGGTGGTGATTGGCCTACCCTGCGTTTTGGCTGGAAGGGGGTTGTGTTGGACTTGGCCCTTCTGGCAGGATCACCCCTGAAACTTTTTGCTTTTTATTGTGACCTGGTGTTAGTGATTTTTGGTTTCTGCGTACTTTACCACTGTGTCCCAGGGTAAAGTGCGTGCGTGTAGTGAGGTTGGCCTGCCCTCCCATAGGAATGCATGGGGAATGTATGTGTCCCTGGTAGTTCCTGGTGCGTGGGGAGTGCAAGTGCGAGTTTGGTATGTGCGGACTCGTGTGATGAAATGCTGTGCGATGATGTGTGCGGTGTCCATGTAGCTAGTATGGAAGTGCCACTTTTAGACGCAGGCATAAATGAGCAGTGACTGCCTGTCGCGTGATTGGCTGGCTGAGGTCATGTGATGGAATAGGGAATCCCCAGAGTCAGGAGGAGTCACCCAGTGGTGAATGGGGAGATCAGCAGCCAGATGGGTGGGAGGAGTACACCTAGGACCTGAATAGGGCTGGGCTTTCCCCACACAATGCTGGCTCCGCCCCCTGTGGTGCGACTGATGACCCTGGCCTGCTCTTTGAATAGGGAGAGGGGCTGAGCAAAAGAAAGTGCTCAGGAACCAGTTGTAACTGGTTCACCCCTTCCCTGCACCTTGAAACAAAGGTAAACCTGTGTATAAAATGGGGCTGTGACCCCAAGTAAAATCCAGGATCCTATCTGAGGGGGGCTGCTGCTGCTGGAGGCCAGGAGGAACCGCCACTTGGGACTGCCTTACCGCCTGGAGGGCCCAGTGAGCTGGCCCCTGGCCCAGCCTTGCCCCCTGCCTACCTGCCTGAACTTTGCCAGGACTCTGTTGCTGGACCTTGCTCAAAGCGCCTGGGGAGCGCTATACTAATTTGCTGAGAAGCACCTGCATCTGTGGCCAGCAGCGCGGCACGACGATAACCTCGGAGGGAACCCCGACGTAGGGATTCCCCCGCTTTGCCCTGGATTCATAGCGGGTGCCCACCCCGCATTGGTGTGCTCGTTGGCGGGTGCCCACCCCGCTTATTCGTTTGTATTTTACGGCGGGTGCCCACCCCGCTGTATATTTCTTATAACGAGGGAGCCTACCCCTCTTATTGCCGTAGTCTAGAATCACCCCGACGGCCGGGCTCTCAGTAAGTCAGGCAGCTGCGGAAGGGACGTGGGCGTGGTCTAAACAAGAAGCGGACGGGAGCCCACCCCGCGCTCCTGTGACGGAGACCAGGAAGAGAAGAGTAAGCCGGGAGTCCGGACGGAGGGCGGGAGCCTACCCCACCTCCGTCGGTGAAGGAGAGCCCCGCAGCAAGAGGAAGCGGAGCCTGAGGTTCGGCGGGAGCCTACCCCGCCTACCGGAGGAAGAAGAGGGCCGCGTGTGCAGCCCAGTGGCCGCCGTCCCCACGAGACCGGAGGAGAAGAGAGCCGGTGAGTGGGGTGCGGTCCTCGGTGGTTGGGGGGGCGTGTCGGGCCATATTGACGGTGGCCGGCCCCCTGTGCAAGGTGTCTCCCAGCTCCCCCTCTGACAGCGGGCAGCTGCAACGTGTGGGGCAAGTCTTTGTTCAGTCCCGGAGGGGGTCTCGGGGGCATTTGTTCTTGCTGAGAGGAGGCAACGGGCCGCTCCCAAATTGTTGCGAGGGCAGTATTTTAGACCGTCCAGAAGGACTCCAAGGGGGCATATTGTTTCAGAGCCCCGAGAAGGCTCCAACGTACGCGGGGCATTTCTGCAGTGTTAAGAGCCCGAGAAGGCTCCAACGTACGGGGGGCATTTCTGCAGTGTTAAAGAGCCTGTGAGGCTCCGACGACGACTGGCACATTGTGTAAGAGCCTAGAGAGGCTCCAATGAGAAGGGCAATCTTTATCTTAGAGCGCTAGGCCGCTCCACGTTACGGTGGCAGATTGTTTGTTTAGAACCTGTGAGGCTCCAGCGAGGCACATTGGTTGAAGAGCCCTGTGAGGCTCCCACGTTGGCCCTATCATTTGTTCAAGAGCCCAGAGAGGCTCCAACGCAGGGCATATGTTTCAAAAGGCACAGGGGTGCCCCAGCATTTTCTCAGCTGCCCAGCACTTAGTGGGCAGCTGCAACGTGTAGGCTGTGCTCAGTTGCTCCTAGCTTTCGCAGCCTGCGCAGCCTTGCCATGACTCTGCGGGACAAAGGGCGTTTGAGCCCCTGAGAGGCCAAGTTGGCCTGGGGACAGTTTTGCTGTGTTGTACCCTCACCTAGGGTACAGGGTTGTTTTTAATTGTGAACTTTTGCGCCTGCGCAATGTCTTTATGCTAAGTTTATGCCTAACTGTGTTTATGCATAGGAAATTGTTTTCTTTCTAGTAGAAATAATGCTAGTATGTTCACAGTTCCCCTGCGTGATGTGTACCTAAAGGTTTTAGGATTGCGTAGGTAGTACTTACCTGTTACCAGTGGTTACTGGTTGTGCGCTACATTTATTATTTGTTCTACCTTTTTACATTTACATTTGGTGATTTGTGCTAATTTTGACAGTGGCCCCTGTGGCCCTGTCTTGTGTAAATAGTCCCCTGTAAATTCTGCCCATGCCAGTTGGCACAGTGTAAATTGCGTGATTTTTATCTAATGTGTTGTGGTGTAATACAAAGGCTATTTTTTATATAATACCTTGTGTGGAGTTTCCTTTGTGGTGGGCCTTGGGTGTTGTTGCTGGGTGCGTGCGCACACGCTTTACACATTGCCTGACTGCTCGTGCCAAGCTACCAAGGGGGTGAGCATGGGGTTATCTTTGGCGTGTAACTCCCCAGCCCTGACTAGAGTGGTGGTTTCTGCCTGGCTTTGGCGCAAGCCCTAGCCAACCAGAAATCCCATTTCTAACACTGTCCTTCTCCCATGCACGGGTGCACAATGGGATGACATGTATCAACGCAGGCACCCTCATAGATACTGACACCTGTCCTTCTCCCCTGTGCTGGTGCACAATGGGATGACGTGCATCAACGCAGGCACCCTCATAGATACTGACACCTGTCCTTCTCCCCTGCGCTGGTGCACAATGGGATGAAGTGCATCAATGCAGGCACCCTCATAGATACTGATACCTGTCCTTCTCTCCTGCACTGGTGCACAATGGGATGACAGGCATCAACGCAGCCACCTTCATAGATATTGATACCTGTCCTTCTCCCCTCCACTGGTGCACAATGGGATGACATGCATCAACGCAGGCACCCTCATAGATTCTGATACCTGTCCTTCTCCCCTGCACTGGTGCACAATGGGATGACATGCATCAACGCAGGCACTCTCATAGATATTGATACCTGTCCTTCTCCCCTGCACTGGTGCACAATGGGATGACAGGCATCAACGCAGGCACCCTTATAAATACTGATACCTGTCCTTCTCCCCTGCACTGGTGCACAATGGGATGTCATGCATCAACGCAGGCACCCTCATAGATACTTATACCTGTCCTTTTCCCCTGCACTGGTGCACAATGATATGACATGCATTAAAGCGGGCACCCTCATAGATACTGATTCCTGTCCTTCTCCCCTGCCCTGGTGCACAATGGGATGACATGCATCAACGCAGGCACCCTCATAGATACTGATACCTGTCCTTCTCCCCTGCACTGGTGCACAATGGTATGACATACATCAACGCAGGCACCCTCTTAGATACTGATACCTGTCCTTCTCCCCTGCACTGGTGCACAATGGGATGATATGCATCAACGCAGGCACCCTCATAGATACTGATACCTGTCCTTCTCCCCTGCACTGGTGCACAATGGGATGACATGCATCAACGCAGCCACCTTCATAGATATTGATACCTGTCCTTCTCCCCTCCACTGGTGCACAATGGGATGACATGCATCAACGCAGGCACCCTCATAGATTCTGATACCTGTCCTTCTCCCCTGCACTGGTGCACAATGGGATGACATGCATCAACGCAGGCACTCTCATAGATATTGATACCTGTCCTTCTCCCCTGCACTGGTGCACAATGGGATGACATGCATCAACGCAGGCACCCTCATAGATACTGATTCCTGTCCTTCTCCCCTGCACTGGTGCGCAATGGGATGACATGCATCAATGCAGGCACCCTCAAAGATACTGATACCTGTCCTTCTCCACTGCACTGGTGCACAATGGGATGACATGCATCAACGCAGGCACCCTCATAGATACTGATACCTGTCCTTCTCCCCTGCACTGGTGCACAATGGGATGACATGCATCAACGCAGGCACCCTCATAGATACTGATTCCTGTCCTTCTCCCCTGCACTGGTGCGCAATGGGATGACATGCATCAATTCAGGCACCCTCATAGATACTGATACCTGTCCTTCTCCCCTGCACTGGTGCACAATGGGATGACATGCATCAACGCAGGCACCCTCATAGACACTGATACCTGTCCTCCTCCCCCCCTGCGCTGGTGCACAATGGGATGACGTGCATCAACGCAGGCACCCTCATAGATAGTGATGCCTGTCCTTCTCCCCTGTACTGGTGCACAATGGGATGACATGCATCATCGCAGGCCCCCTCATAGATACCGATACCTGTCCTTGTCCCCTGCACTGGTGCACAATGGGATGACGTGCATCAACGCAGGCACCCTCATAGATACTGCTCATTCCTACCCTTTTATTTTGATGCACAGCAGTGCAGCAGGAAGTCTTGCTGTGCTGCAGTGCATCAAAATATTATATAGGAAAAATTACGAGAAATAAAAGAAGTTCTACTCATTACACCACAGGTGCTGGGATGCCTCCGGGTAGCCATGCGCTATATAAATATTATTCCTTTCCATTCCATTCCATTAATTCCTCCTTTTGAAAGGCACATTTTTAGTGCTGCGTCAGATTTACGGATCCTTGTAAATCTGGGGCATTGTCAAAAAGCCATGGGTGTTGCTGGGAACGCACACAGCAACACCCATTGCATGTCCCTTTGCTGCAGAAAACTGTTGCAGAGGGCCAGATTCGCAAGGCACTGGTAAGCCATGCAAAATGGCTTAGCGCACCCTTCTAAATATGGGCTTGTATAGAGCGCCACCGGAGCATAAAAAAAGTGACATTCCAGTGGCGCTAATGGCTTGTAAATATGTGCCTGAGAGTTAAGTGGGGCAACTGACCCGTGATAGATTGTGGTTCACCTGCTGATACAAACTCAAAATGAGGCAACAATTACTTCTCTGTTGATTATTCTCATTCTTGCACATCCATGTGGTTCTCACCTTTTTTCCAAGTTTGTTCATAATTCAGACAGGAGCCATTACCTGTGTAAAGTCGAGGTTCCAACGAATGGCTCTGTCATCAATGATGAGCTGTTCCTCCCCAGAAGGGCTTTGATGGAAGCTTCCCACTTTGATTCTAGAAGAGTTACCGAGACCATGGTAAAACCAGTTAAAAATGTCAAAGCGCGTGGGCGGGTCCCCGAGATCATCGAAGTAGATTTCATCACCAGAGGAAGTTTTAAAGTGAAGATCCCTCATGTAATGATGTAACTGGAAGAAGACAGAGAAACAGAAAGTGGACACAGCAAATAAATAACCACACATTGCAATAATACCTACAGTAGAATGAGTTGTGTCCTGACTAAGCTGCTACTTTCATTGGTGCACGGGCGGTTGTGATTAAAGCCTTTTTGGTGGGTCACAGGTCATAAAGGTTCCAAATCAATGCACCACATGGTAACTTTATTGTCCAGTTTAGTTATGTAGACAGAACATGCAGGGAAAGAGCTGCTGCACTATGTTTGAGGCAATGAATGTGCTATTGATACAAGATGGACATCAGTGGTAGAGACCACACCATGCCTGTTGAAGAGTGTTGGATGCTGGCACTGGGCAGACAGGTCTGATTGAACTGATAGGTTTTGCAGGAGTTGGTCATGATGGCAGGCCATGAAGGCACTAACTGGTGCTATTCAGTGGACAGTGCCAGGATGCGTGTATCAGGGCTTGGATATAAAGAGCCAATGGCTGTGGCCATGCACTACTTATTGAAGAGGAAGGCATGGCAGAGCATGGTTACAAAGAGCCAAGGGCTGTGGTCCTGCACTATGTGTTGAAGAGGAAGGCATGGCAGAGCATGGTGACAAAGAGCCAAGGGCTGTGGTCATGCACTATGTGTTGAAGAGGAAGGCATGGCAGAGCATGGTGACAAAGAGCCAAGGGCTGTGGTCATGCACTATGTGTTGAAGAGGAAGGCATGGCAGAGCATGGTGACAAAGAGCCAAGGGCTGTGGTCATGCACTATGTGTTGAAGAGGAAGGTGTGCCAGAGCATGGTGACAAAGAGCCAAGGGCTGTGGTCATGCACTATGTGTTGAAGAGGAAGGTGTGGCAGGGCAAGGATGAATCTATTCTCATCATGCAGAAGTAATCACAGAGATACTGAGTGCAGCGCCTGATCACAGAGTGATGTTTGGAAAAATATCTGGGTAGATCTGCCAAGTGATATTTCAACAATGAGTTCTATTTCAGCATTTCTATGCTGAGTTTCTGATGGAAACAAGGGGTATCCGAGTTTTCTGCTGCTGAACTGGGTCCCGAGGCAGCCTTGTGTAAATTGTATTATGTTCTAACTGAACTATCTCATGAAACAATGATAACACATTATCTTAGCAGCAAATATTGTGTACAATGTGACAGGCAGGGATTCCCGACTCTCTCTGCCTCAAGCACGTTATCAGTTAACTGAAGCCAGGGCCGAAGGTGCAGAACATGCGCTTTATGATTCACGGGAAGGATGGAGACGTGCTTGATAGAACCATGTTTGAAAAGTTTGAGTTCATCCGTGATGACGGTTTAGTTGCAAGGATATTCGTGCATGCGTTTTCAAAGATACATTTTGCAGGGAAAACAAAAGGCTCATGTTCATACAATTTACCAGCACAATCATCTCCTGGTTCAAGCGAGGAACCTTCAGTCCTTCACCGAAGAAGTATATGGCGGTGACATCATTTCCTGTTACCTGCTCACCACAATAATCAGTCGACTCTCTACATTGACATGCAGGCGCACAACGCCCATTGGGCTCAAAGGGCTTCAGCCCCCGGCGTGTGTGGCAGCCCGGGCTGACACAGCTTCTCGGGCAGGCGACCGTCTTATTGCAGTGGCACCGAGTACTTCACAGGTCTTTAAAAGACCATTTGCATGTTAACGAGGCTTTGTTGTTCCCCCCCTTGTTATAGCCCCTGCATCTCCACTCTGTATATTGCTGGAAGAGTCAGCCCCCCTGAACGTTTTAGTAGCCCCCCCCGAAATTTGGCTCTAGTTGCACCTCTGTTGACAACTTGAGATCACAGGATCACCGAGCCCCAACAGCACTCTTGTGTGAGGTACTGCATGCTATAGTACCTGGCACCAGCATTCTTGTGTGTTATAGAGCATGTCATTATACTGAACATTGGGGCCCCCACAGAGCCAAATCAGCACTTGTGTGTGGTACTGCATGTTGTGTGCTGTACTCCATGTCATTATACTGAACATTGAGGCTCCCACAGAGCCCCATCAGCACTCGTGTGTGGTACTGCATGTTGTGTGAGGTACTCCATGTCATGGTACTGAACACTGAGGCTCCCACAGAGCCCCATCAGCACTTGTGTCTGGTACTGCATGTTGTGTGCGGTACTCCAGGTCATTATACTGAACATTGAGGCTCCCACAGAGCCCCATCAGCACTCGTGTGTGGTACTGCATGTTGTGTGCGGTACTCCCCGTCATAGTACTGAACACTGAGGCTCCCACAGAGCCCCATCAGCACTCGTGTGTGGTACTGCATGTTGTGTGAGGTACTCCAGGTCATTATACTGAACATTGAGGCTCCCACAGAGCCCCATCAGCACTCGTGTGTGGTACTGCATGTTGTGTGCGGTACTCCCCGTCATAGTACTGAACACTGAGGCTCCCACAGAGCCCCATCAGCACTCGTGTGTGGTACTGCATGTTGTGTGCTGTACTCCATGTCATTATACTGAACATTGAGGCTCCCACAGAGCCCCATCAGCACTCGTGTGTGGTACTGCATGTTGTGTGAGGTACTCCAGGTCATTATACTGAACATTGAGGCTCCCACAGAGCCCCATCAGCACTCGTGTCTGGTACTGCATGTTGTGTGTGGTACTCCATGTCATAGTATTGAACATTGAGGCTCCCACAGAGCCCCATCAGCACTAGTGTGTGGTATTGCATGTTGTGTGAGGTACTCCAGGTCATTATACTGAACATTGAGGCTCCCACAGAGCCCCATCAGCACTCGTGTGTGGTACTGCATGTTGTGTGCGGTACTCCAGGTCATTATACTGAACATTGAGGCTCCCACAGAGCCCCATCAGCACTCGTGTGTGGTATTGCATGTTGTGTGAGGTACTCCAGGTCATAGTACTGAACACTGAGGATCCGACAGAGCCCCATCAGCACTCGTGTGTGGTACTGCATGTTGTGTGCCGTACTCCATGTCATAGTACTGAACACTGAGGCTTCCCTCTCGAAACGACTCTATACCTCATAGTGAACTTCACTCATAAGCACCCTTTCTCAATGAAGGCAAAGGAGTTAACAAGATTGCTTGAGAGTCAGAAACGTCTGCGACAGAAGTGCACTGAGGGAAAGTAACTTTCCAAGTACATTGTTCACAAATGTGCTACAGAGGCCCATGGTGAGATGGTCGCTAGCAAATACAGCAACACATTTTTGGATTTAATATAATTCTTAAATAGGATATCATCAACCTGTCAAAAAAGGGTGGGGGAGCGATTCAAGAGTGCCTCTCCCACAAATGCATCCATGGAAAACACTTAAAAACCCCACATCAAAAAAAATAAAACCATATGCCCGGTCTTCCACTTCACTCTTTAAGTCAAATCCTATCTCATATATCTGGAACTAGTTGTGAGTCTAAATGAAGGCACTGATTCGTAGTCCAGGTTATGAACACCTATGTCTCTATAGGTTCATCCTGCACTGAGCTATAGTCATCACCATTAGAATTATGCTGCAGGAGAGGGCCAATTTATGTGGCAGGTATGAGAAAATTATGTAGCAAGAAAAGGCAAATTATGCAGCAGAATACTGCACTTTTTTTGTTTATATAGTATTTAATTAATTCGTTATATTTAAACTTGATAACACTCTCTGGGCATTGGTTGCACCTCATTAGTATCAGTTTAATGCCCAAATATAGCAATAAGCAACAGAGAGGTGACCAGTGCCACTATGCTAAGAGCCTTCCATAGCATGGCAACACTGTAAAAAATGTTTTTACTTTTGAACCGTTTGAGCTAGAAACATTTAAAAAAAAAAAAAATCTGCAGATTATGCAGCAGATAATAGATTATGTGGCAAATGCTGTAAATATGTAATTATGCAAAAATCGCTGGAGCCGCACAATGGCATAATTCCAGTGACCCTGGCTATATTAGGACAGCCTGAAAGAAATGCAACACAGACTCTCTGGGTTAACCTTTCCCTGACTGCCCCTTTGTGTGCATATTCCCCGCAGGTCCACGCCACCTGTGAGCAGTGGGTTGCTGGTAGTTGTAAAGTGCCCAAGAGCGTCCCGTGGGGAGAAGAACACAAAGTATTTTCAAATAAATAAAGGAGTCTTTTTGCTGCATTTGTATCTGCATGTGACACATGGTACAACAATACACTTTGGGCCTCATTTATGAGACCCCTTGCGCCTCCAGAATGTCACTTTTTGTGATGTTCCATGGCGCAGAAGCCTGTGTGATATTTATCAGACAGCACTAAGCCACTTATTTTGGCTTAATACTGCCTGATAAATATCAGTCCCTTTAATGCAGTGTTGTGCGTTAAAGGGGCGTGCAATGGGTGTTGCTGGGGGCGTTCCCAGCAACATCCATGGCCTTTTGACACTGCCCCAGATTTACGAGAAATCGTAAATCTGAGGCAGAGCCAAAACCTTACGCCTCCGTATCTTATAGATACGGCGCATTTCTGCCCTTTTCTTTTGCTGTAGGGAAGGGCAGCAGGAAGGCCTGCTGCGCTTCCCTGCGGCAAAACCTCATAAATGAGGCCCTTTGTTATCATAAAGCACTGCAATGAATCAGACTAGCATCTTTAAAATATGCGTGCATCATATTTTCTCTGGCTGATAGTGTAGTGCCGTGCTCATTGTCACAGATGGGTATTGAGAAGGACTTTAAGACTTGCCAAAACCTGGACTCTTAAGACGCATAGCTCCCCTTGCTCAACACTGAAGACAGTGTGCCAGTGGACTGCACTTGGCCACTCGTTCTATGCATGGCTGTGTTGCATGTGCAACACTCGAACTGAAACCTCGGTGTTTGCTACAAGCCGCCTTTGAAATAACCCTATGTGTATTTATTTCTGCAGTTAATTATCGCGCAAAGTCAGCCTAAGGGCATTGGAGCACTTTACATGAGCACTAGTAACATAACATTACACATGGTCAGATATACTTTTTCGCTTTGCCTAGAATCACAGGATAAGGACCTGATGCCGGGACTCGAGCCTGGTTCCCCAGTTCCAAAGTCAGCAGTTCTGGCAGTAACATCACATCCTCTCTCCAATCTTGTAATCTTTACAGGTCCATGTGAAACACTTAAAGCACCTGCTTTTGCCAAGAGGCACCTTAAGAAAGGTGTAGATTCGAAATGAGGTGGGCAGTTTATCAACTTTTAATCCTCCATTTGTCTCAGTCAGTTGTCTCAGAAAAGGTACAGCACAATGGGAAAAACACATTTGGTGCACGTTGTTAGACGTAAACTGCCTGTCGACTCTGCCTTTGAAAGCTTCCTCGGGTACATAGTTCTTTTGATAGAGCCTGCCAGCTCAGACACTTTTTTCTTTCAAAGAATTTTAACATACATACCTCTAGAAACCACAAGAGAATTAAGAGTCAGTCAGCTTCATAACAAGTGACTGCATAACAAAACCAGAAACCTCACCCTCAAGCTACTTCATCACAAACATCTGTACACAGCGCCATCCTGTGGTTGGTGTCAGAACTGCATTACACAGTAAAGGCAGAGGTGCATACTCTCTGTCTAAAGCCCCCCCGCCCCTATTTCAACTATATGTGGCTCATCCTCAATTTTCATCCAAATTCAATCAGAAGAAAGCCACCTGGATGACACATCTATTGGTTTTTGCGTACATGCTCATGGGTGCCTTTAAATATTTTATAAAGTCTGATTACTTTAATAGTTAACACCCTACCAATGGTGTAAGTGTATGATATCACCCCCTCTCCCCTCACTATTTCACTGGTGCATTCTAAATTGGGGAATTAAGTCCCCTTTAATACTGAGGGTTTGTGAGAAGTTGGCCTGGCATATGCTGGTCACTAGTTAACGTGGCCACCTTGCACCAGTTCAATTCGACTCTTATGGTAGATAGGTTTAAGACAACCTTTTAAAGAAAGCTATCCTAGTGGTAGCTGTGGAGAGCAGCCTTCAGGCTAAGTCTCAGAGGAATGTAAAGCAGCTTGTTTTACCTTATAATCTCTAGAATTACCAAAGGAAAAGACACCACACAGGTGTATATATATAAAATATATATGTATGTATTACTAGACACACTCCACTAATCTCTTTATGAGATTAGAAGTCAGGAACATATGCACAGATCAATGTTTCACAACAACCAGACCATATACTAAAAAAGAGGGTAAGGAATATCGACTTGCAAGGGGACAAGGCCTAGGGCCTTCAGAAGCGCTGGGGCCTCACTAATCCACCCAAGGAAGGTTAGTAAAGGAGCCATGGGAGACCTGTGCAGTGTGAGAACACAGCCGCGGGTTCCCTATTGACTTCAATGGAGCAAGTCGCGGTTGGAATTTCAAAGTTCTAGGGTACTTTGGGAGAGTCTACAAGCAAGTCACTTACAGGGTAAGTAGTTCAAGAGCCAACACACACAGGAGCCCTGTAGGGAAGGAGGTACCTCACCCAGGGAAGCCGGGTGCATAGGTGTCTTTTGGTGTCGGGTCGCGGCATCGTTTTCAATAGGAGCCAAAGAAGACTTGCTGCTTGTGAAGACTGGAGAAGTGTCCGGTGGAATCCAAGGCTGGATTCAGAAGAAAGAAGACCTGAAAGCAGAGGAAACAGTGTTCAAAGTCACTTGCCAGTGACCCGGTGCCAGGAAGATGGATGCCCACAGTCGTCGGTAGATTTCAGGTGATCACGGGTGTCTTGACTCTTCAGCCACGAGGTCCAGGAGGTGTTGACGATGACCAGGAGCTGGATTCGGAGTGTCCCACAAAGTCTGCAGCATACTGAGGTGTTGGTAACCGGATTGGAGCCAACAAGCCTTGACAACAGCAAGTGTTGTAGAAAGTGAAGAAAGTCTGAGGGACTCACCCAGCAAGGGTAAGTCAAGGCAGGCCTGGAGCAATCAGAGGAGCCCTTTGGTTTGGTAGAAAATTATTCAAGGGACCCACAAGCCAATGGGCAAGGGATTGTGAAATGCCTCATGAGGATTCACTTCACAGGAGCCCACGGTCACTCGGAACGAGGTAGGCCTCTGATCTTCAGTGGAAATCATGCTGGAGGCTTGGATCATACGTGGTCCAATGCACAAGTTCATAGAATGTCGTGAGGGATTGCACTTGACAATAGTGCACTGTACACGGGTATTGCTGTTTCTCGTCACTCGTGGGGTCCACTTGCCTCAGCTTCATTGGGGTCTCATGATGGCCTTTGAGAAGTTAGGAAATCTACTTCCAGGGCTGCAGGGACTTTGGACTCCGGCAGGAGTGGGAAAGTTTGCGACCATTGATTCAAAGTTTTGGTGCCTGCCAAGCAGGGGAGTCACTCCTTGACTCCAAGGGAGATTCTTCAGTCTTCCAAAGGTAGTGGCACGTCGAAGATCCAGGATTCATCTTCAGAGCATCATCCAGGGATATCTAACTTGCAATGGCAAGGGTTCCCTAACTTATACTACAAGGAAGGGAGGGACTAGCTCTATAACCCCTCCTATGGGAGGGTCAGGGGAGTGGGTGACTACACCCACTTCCCTTTGTCCAGTCTCGCACCAGAGCAGGGGCAGGTAGCCTCTGAACCGGTTTGAGCTGGCATATGCACAGAGGAGCCTACTGCTCCCCAGTGCAGGACTTCAAAGCACTCTAGGACTGCACCCACCCAGCCCCAATACACTAAATCCTGTCTGGGAGGTGGTTACACCTCCCTGTGACAGGATGCCTATTGTTGGGCCTCCTGCACTGCGAGTTTTGGTCAGCAGTAGGAGGGCAGCCCAGTGTCTGTGCTGGTGGCATCCATTTTGTGATGCCAGGGCTCTTTCAGGATTCTATCGTGTTTCCACAGTAGGTACATGTCTACCCCTCTGGAAGGGTGGGATCATACTCCCACACCAGATACTGGTGTGGGGGTATGATTACAAAGCATTTGACACCAAACACGACATGTTTTGATGCAGCCATCCCAGAGTTAGCATTTACCTCAAAGTTATAATGCACTTAAGAATTTATGCTTTAACCGCATCCACAAACAGCCACAGAGAATAGACTCTGAGGGATGCAGAGGGGCCCTGCTCAGGCAGAGGCATCCCCTCACATGTAAACCAAGCACCCTGCCCTCAGGATTAATAGGGCCTGCGTTAGGGGTGACTGATAGGTTTATATGTGTGTGTATGGTGAGATATAGGGAACCTATATCTCAGTGAGGAGTGCTAACACTACCTCACCCAGGCCTGTGGTGTCAGATTTAGTCTGCTTCCCAGGGGTGGCATAATACATGCTTCAGCCCCTGGTAGGCCTGTGAAGTACCTAGGCCCTTGGTACCTAAGGCACTAGGGGCTCATAAGGTACCACAGTATCCAATTATTAGTGCACCTAATATGCACTCCAAGTTGTTTAGAGAGAACAGAGAGACTGGTGCCCTGATTAGCAGGGTCCCAGCCTGACTATAGCCAGAAACCAGCGTTAACATCAGAAAAAAAGTGGGGGCAACATAAGTGCAGATCCTACTGTCCTACAGGGTTCTTTGGGGCCAACTAGCCCACCAGGTACCTCCAGTTAGCGCCACACAGCTGGATTGCAGAATGGTGGTCCGAGGCTACGCCCCTTTCTTACACCACTCTCCAAACATGCCTCTTGGTGCACTGTGGTGGGGTGATGAGGTCCACTTGTGTCTGAGGACCTCAGGAGACAAGTGGACTTCATCCTCCGAGCAGTAGTGCACCAGAAGCCGCATTTGCAGCGTGGTTGTAATAGGGGCGTGGCCTCAGAACACCGCTCTGCAACGCAGCTCTGTGGCACTTACTGGAGGTATCTGGTGGGCTTGTTGGCCCCCAGGGACCCTCTGGATTCAAGGGGACTTAATCCCCTAACTTACAACGTGCCAGAGGACGCATTTGCACAGCGGTGCAGGGAGGAGGTCGGCCTGATATAACAAATTTGCAATCCTACTGTGTGGGACTTACTGAAGGTAATAAAAGGGGTAGTTGGCCCCCAAGGTTGACGTTGGGGGCAAACTACCTCCAGTAAATCCCACACAGTGATATTGCTAAAAGGTGTTTGGAGGCCACGCTCACCTTTCTCCACCACTCTGAAAAGGCGAGTGCTATATTATAGTTAGAAATTAGCATTTAAATAAACTTTGAAATTCACTGAAAAAACGAGAGATGCCCAGAGATGCTATCGATATCTTCGGTGAGGTTGTTGTTGAAGACCTCAAGGAATTAAATAAAACGTTAGCTCATAAGATCAAAAAGAGGAGTTATGCAGAGCAGCAATACTCGAAATTGATGCACAAGATTGGTGATGACAACGCAATAATAGTAAATAAAGCCGATAAAGGAGGAAAGATCGTTTTGTGGCCTTGTGATGTGTATATGAAGGAACCTATAAAACATCTTAATGACCCAGCATGCTATAGAAAAGCTTCTTTTCAAGAACTGAAAGTGGTAAAAGATCTAATTTTCAAAGAATTGGCGCAATGGAAAAGAGAAAGCCTAATTAACAAGGAAGAACATGGTTTTCTTAAATCAGACTACCCTATAACGCCCACAGATTTTATTACCAAGGTTCATAAACAAACAATTCCTGTACCTGGTCGACCTATTATTTCAGCACAACGAGGGTTATTAGAACCAATGTCTAAATATGTAGATTTTTTTCTACATGAGTATGTAGAAAGTCTTCCATCATATGTCAAAGACACTGGACATTTTTTAAGCAAACTACAAGGTGTTACCTGGAATGCTGACTGTTATTTTATTGTTATGGATATATGCTCATTATACACTAGCATAAACCATAGTGATGGACTAAAAGCTATTGGCCATTTTCTTGCAAATAGAAGCATATTGTATAATCAACATAATAAGATGATGCTTAGAATGATTGAACTATGCCTAATTAATAACTTTTTCCTTTTCAACAAGGAAGTGCACCAACAACTGAGAGGTGTGGCTATGGGGGCATGTTTTTCTCCCAGCTACGCGTGTTTGCACGTGGGCTGGTGGGAGGAACATGTCCTCGGGCACACACACAAAGATACACTAGCACTTCACGTCACCAATTGGTGGCGTTATATAGATGATGTCTTTGTAATTTGGCAGGGCTCTAAAAAATCAGCTCAAATTTTTGTAAATGAAATTAATAACAACAAATTGAATCTTGAATTCACAGCTACTATTAGCAATCAAAAAGTTGAATTCTTAGATGTAGAAATCTATATCAAAGACAATTCTATACACACCAAGTTACATAGGAAAATCACTGCAGGGAATTCAATACTTCATGCAAGCAGCGCCCACCCGAGACCCTCGATTAAAAGCATCGCTTATGGGGAGTTTTTACCAATCAAAAGGATATGCAGCAATGAAATTGATTTAGCCAATTGTTTAAATGAATCCAAACAAAGATTTAAGGCTCGGGGTTATAAAACCAATGATTTACAAAATGCCATCAGTAGAGTTATGAACACAGATGGCAAACCCGCTGAGTCATTTGGCACTGAATGTATAACTTTGGAAAACACTCCCAGAGTGGAAACCAAAAAACCATTGGTTAGGCTCATAACCAATTTTAGCTGCCAAGAAAAACAGATAAGAAAGATTCTAAATAAAGCTGGTCTATTTTACAAACAGATATTACATTGGCTCCTGAGTTAGATATATCGCCTGCTATTGCCTTCAGAAGGGCACCATCCATGAGAGATGCGTTAGTTAAAACCAGTCCTGAAGTAATAGAAACTAAGCATTGGTTGTCTAACAGAACGGGGTTCTACAAGTGTAGTTCCTGTAGAGCCTGTAAATTTGGGATCAATAAACAGGAATATTCTGATGCTTTTTCCCCTGTTCCATGTAAAATTAGAGGTTTATTTACAATCATGCAAAACAGACCATGCTGTCTATGTATTAGAATGTACTTGTCATTTACAATATATAGGTAGTACTAAATTACAAGTCTTCAACCGTATCCTGCAGCATTTGCGTGCAATTGTGAATTCGGATCCTACATATCCAGTCGCACGACATTTCAAATTGGTGCATCATAATAATTTAAAAGATCTTAATTATTGTGTAATTGATGCAGTCCCACGTTTGATAAGGGGAGGCAACAGAGAAAAGAAATTGCGCCAATTGGAGAGTCAGTATATCCTGCAGTTAGATACCATTATACCAATGGCCTTAATACGGGGGAAGACTTATATAACTTCCTTTAATGTATTGATATTGCAGCAACTTAATCTTAAGTTTCCATCTTTTGTTATATTATTGATTTATTTATATCTTAACATATTTATATACCATTTTAGAATGATTGCCATTTGTGATTTAAGACTTCACTTTTATTGAATTTTAACTGGTTTTACTGGTTCTCCGGTTTTACTAGTTTTTTATTCAGTGTCTGTGGGGTATTGGAATCTTGATTATTGATCCATTACAGCTAGTGGTAATATTGTTATGGTGGTTCATCTTAAATATACATATCTTAAATATACATACCATTTCAGTGAGCAAATCCATAATGAATAACCCTGGGCGCGACACTACGCTTCGCCCACGTAGTGTACGTAGCGCTGCCTGCTTCGCAGTTTTCGAAGTAGGCGAAGCAGGCAGCGCCTACGCACACGCGAGGGCGAAGCGTAGCTGCCTGCCGCCCACCACCCGCCTCCCGCCCGCCCTACTTTTAGGGTGAGTGGGTGGCGGGTGGCGCGTAGTGGGGCTACGCGAAGCGCGTAGTGTGCGTAGATTCTGGCACACTACGTGCTGCTTCACGTAGCCCCACTACGCCCACTACGCCCACCCTTAATAATGAACGCATATAGGTTTTTTAAATGCTGAACATCTATTTTTCAGGGCTGCTTTATTTGACAGTTTTTCAACAGAATATGCCTCTGCGTACATATACATTATTTTTGTTCAAACATATGGAATTCTATGTATACATACTGACTAGGGGTGGGCGGAATTTGCGGAATTAACTTCCGCAAATTATCGCGAGAATGCAGAAAATCTCCGCAAACACGCCGGAAATATCGCGAAGACGCGGACGTTTTTTTGCCGCCTGTTCGCGGTATTTTTTGCGTGATCGCGGGTCGCCAACTTACCCATGCGGTTGCTCACGGGCGCGGCCATCTTGTTTTCACTTGTCCCGCCCTCTGGCGATGTTTACTTCCTGTTCCGGGTCGCGCAATGCATGTTCGCGGTCGATATTTCCTGTTCGCGACCGCTTTTACTTGATCGCGTTGCTTTTTGCTTGCTCAGGGAGAAAATATAGCGCGAACTTGCGCATGTGGTCGCAATGGGCGCGGCCATCTTGTTTTCCACTCTATTGCATGGTTCTGGGGCCTGATTTTCAATCCTCCCTAAATCTTTTCAATCCTTTGTTTATAGCCACTTTTTTTGGATCTTTATTACTTATTATTTCTCTAACTATTTTCCTGCCTCTATATTTTTGGTTTTTGTCTACTTTTTTTTTTGTTTTTTAGCTACTTTTTCTCTTTGTATTGCCCGCTATTTATTTCCTTTACTCCTTTATTTATTTTACCTTTTCTTTCCCGCCCCGTCCCCAGAACCATGTCCAAGGGCAGGGCTGTTCGCCGGCGCAGCCAGAGCCGCGACCGCCTTCCTTGCGGAAGGCGGCGCCCACAAGGGGTGCATGCACGGGCCTTATTTGGGGAGGCGGAGTTGGCTGCACTAATTTTCTTTGTGCAGCGCCACCTCCCCTCAACCCTGGCAGCAGGTGGCAGGCCTGGGTCCGGGTACGGCCTCCGGGAGCGTCGGCAGCGGTGGGGCACGGTGCGCCAGGCAGTGTCGCGCATCTCTGGGGTCCGGCGCACCCAGGCACAGCTGACGCACCGGTGGTCCGACATCCTGGACCGTGAGCAGGACCTGCTGGACCTGCTAGGAGTGGAGGTCCCGGGGCTTGGTGAGTACCTATTTAATTATTACAACTTTGTGTCTGTTCTTCTGCTCTATGTTATATATTGCGAATATCTTTTTTTCCTTCCAACCAGCTAGAATATTGCTGCTTACAATACATTCCAGGTTAATAACGTTTAAAAGTCTTCTGTGATTATGACACAGGTGCTCTTCTGCGCTACTACTAATCTTACTTGTTTGCAGCTTTGCGTTTGCGCTTGCTTAGCGTGATTCTTTACGAGTTTATTTTAGAGAAATTAAGTTACGTAATGCTACAGTGACTCACGTCCACTCCTTACTTTGTCCTGTCACTAATAGATAGGGGCGGATTGATACTTAGGTTTAGGTACTTTGTATGAGCTTCTAATTGGTTAGTGGTATGCGTGATGCCCCCCCCTCACTCAGTTACGTGACGTGCTGCTAGTACGGCAGTCTTTAGAACCTTTTCTAGTTTGTTCAATGAGTGGAGGTAGGCTTTGCAGTTACTTAGCAGTAGCAGATCAGCATCAATCAAACCAAAATTTGGTGTATACAAAAAATGTAGTCATGTTCATGTGTCCTCCATGATTGGATCATACACATTGTTGAGGAATACAGTGGAAATGCATACTTAATGTACAATTGGCATGCCTGGAATAGGTGGGCTAGGTTGGGTGGTACGTTGTACTAATACTTAGGCTTACTTGTAACCTAGTTTTCTGGAATCAGAATGGAAGAATGGATTACTGTTGATAAATAGTAACTTAAGTAGTCGAACTGCGAATCCCACGATATTACATGTTGACCAGATGAGATCGGTCAATGTAGTTATTGCAATTGTTGTTTACATAAGTGTTTTTTGTTGTTGAAAAATATTGTATTTGTTTGACACCATCCATCAATGTTTGTCTCTTTCTTAATTCTTATATCTCTCCTGTCCATCAGCACCCAGGGGCAGACCGACAGGGACTGGACAGTCGGCGGGACAGGAACACCACCAGGAGGACACCGCTGAGGGCTCCTCTGCTGGCCCCAGTAAGTCTTCTTGTTTTTAATAATATTTCTTATTCCATAACTTTTACTGCCCCATTTCTCCCGAACTATAGTGTGTTTCCAAATGCTATTTTTTTACCACCAATTATCCTTCGATCTGTACGGTTTCAAAAAGCTTATCCCTGCCTCCGCTATGATGACTGAGTACTACTACATACTACCAGTCTGTCTGTCTGTACTGTAGTAGCTAGTCTTGCCCAGTTGGCCAGTGCCACTCTTTGTGAAAGGTTGTAATTTAAAACTCATATTCATCAGTAGCTCGTACAATCCGTTGGGTCGTTGTCTTGTACTACTTTTTACTCTTATTGATGTTGAGGCTTTGAAAATTCACAGCAACAACAGCCCTACCAGATTTCTTAATATTTTGATATGATACCCTATAGGACATACCACTGTTGAAGGGATCTTGCACATACATTTGCACCAGAAAATAGGATGTTGGTGATGGTAGGTTGGACCTTCCTTGCACACCTCAATCAGAAATTCCGCACCCACCACAATTCCACTGCTTGACTATAGTACTGTCTTGTCATACCTATTAGGTCTCGGAACCCTCCCTCCAAGATAACCAACAAGTAGACAACCCAGAACATAACACACCCAACCTCTGTCGTGGAAGCAATTCACATGCACACCCTTACTTTAATTTGCTCACTCGTGTAAGTTAGTCCACTCCACACCAAATACCACGAAGTCTATGTAAGTTTAAAATGTTTATTTCAATTTGAGAAGGTCTGTACACTGTTTTCTTAGCAGCACCAACCGGCAAATCAATAACATTAAAACAATATATATTGTTACACTTATACAGTTGGGAATTAAATCATGATAACTGAACAGTGGTGGAAGGCAGCACCACCATCCCATAGCAATTTAGTTTATATACATTTATAAATGAAGATGTGAGTGAAGGGACCCTTCACCTCAGAAGAACCTAGTACTGGTAGTTGGTGCATCGTTCAGAAGCTCTGGTTCGTAGAAGGGAATCTTGCGTCTGTAATGCGAAAAAAGAAATGGTGTGCGTTAGTATATTGCAACTTGCAAGCATTTCTCAGCCGTGCCAAAAAGTGTAGCATCTATGGATAAGCAATATGGACTAACAGTAACAGTAGTACACCAGTTCTTCCTAAAAAAGTGGCTTGTTAATGTTTGTTGACCGCTTGTACGCAGCGCGTAGACTAGACAGTAGCAGTGTGAGGCAGGTCATGTGGGCTCAAAGGTGTCTTAAGAAGCTGCAAGGTAAAGGTAACGTCACATGTGCATGGCTAGGGCTAATCAAGCAAATGCTACAATGATCATATAACTTAGTGTCTACTCTACTACTACCTGATTTGTACTAGTGATGTATGTTAGTATTAACTCATTTTTCAACCTTGCTACTGATCAATAGGGGGGAGGTGTATATGTCGCCTAATAAATGTGTAATGTTTTCTAGGCGCACTACCGACCACCATTGCTGGGGCCAGCGAAGGCGACGCCGAGGGCGAGGATGCGGCAGTTGCAGATAGCAACGGAGGGGGAGTAGCAGCACCAGTGGCAGGCGGTGGTAAGTTAGATTCATAATCTTTAACTATTGTTGAACTTGACAGCACACTCACTGCAAAGGTGTACTGTATGTATATGTATACTGTACAGTTGTGAATTAGGGCCCCATTAGGATGGTGGGCGTATTACCCCCGCCGGGCCGGCTGGAATTCACTGCTGTCACCGCAGGGCCAAACCTCCCGCCATCCCTGTAGAAAATATTCAGACATGTCCAGGCGGAAAAGGGTTCAATATGGCGGTGGTGTCTCTCTCACCACACCGGCAGCCATATAATCTGCATTTTGGAATGCCTTTGCGTGGCGGCATTGCCGTCCGCCACGGAAAGGCATGCACACATTTCAGAGTATGCTTGGGGGCCCCCATGGAGGGTACCTACCGATGCTATGGTACCCCCCCGACTTTCAAAGCAAAACGTGACAGGCTCCGTGCGAGGCCCGTCATGTTGTGCTTGGAAAAGCAGCACAACATTTTAGCATTGCTTTCAGCAAAGCCAACCAGAATTTAAATTTTAAAAAACAGGGTGCGCCCGCCACTGTGCCGGGCGCATCATCCTAATTAATTGTCCCCACGGGACCCCCACCCTTTTTAGCAGTCGGATGGCGGGCGGACAAAGTCCGCCCGCTATCCGATGTCGTAAGTAAGTATGAGTTCTTGGGGACGTTTGAAGAGTGAACTAGAAGACTAGAATTCCCTTTAATTGGTATAGGACTAGGAGCCGGAGTATTGAGTAACCAATGTCCTCATCTATCTGATTTCAACTCCGCTTTGAAAGTTTTATGGAGAAGAGCACCTGGTGCACTGTTCAACTAAAAAGTGTAAGACAGGTGGAAGGAAGAAGGACGGGCGACATTTAAAATGTTATGTACTACTGTGCTTTATTTTATAGTGCTACTCTACCATGCCACTATGTGTATAAATAATTACCTTGTCCTACTGTTTTATTAAGACTATATTTTACAATTGTCTTGTTTTTTTCTTTTTGATACACAGCAACTCCGAAACTCAACCGTAAGGAGTTGCCGGCCAAGGCACGGCGCCGGAAGCTGGAGGCAATCCAGCAGGAATACCGGCGGCTGGTGGTCCTAGCCGAGGAGGAGGAGGAGGCTGCTGCAGCTATTGAAGCCTCCTCCAGTGCCCCGGGCCCCAGCCACCGCCCTCCAGCGGTACGGCGCCACCGCCGGACGGCTTCCCGCCGCCACCGTGTCATCTCCGGTGCCCCCCCCCACTGTGGCTGCAACTGCCGCGGCCTTAGTCGCCGCGTCGCCCATTTAGAGGACCAGATGCGTGTCCTCCTCCAGTCCCGCCCCACCAGTTAGTCCCTGTCACTGCCCCCTTTTAAATTCCTGTTCGTTCTTCACTCGTTTGGGCGTTCTCTACTTCTATGGACAGTCGTTGGGGTTAGGGAGGTGGGTGGGTCAGCTTTTGTGGGTTTAGTTTATTTGTTAGGGTCAATTAAATATATTTTTCTATGTTACATGCAATGTTGTTAATGTTTTGTAGGTGGGGTAACTGTTTTACATCACACTGTTTCCTTGCTGGTGCATGGCCGCCCATAGCGTGTGTTTGATTTCAATAATTTGCTGACTGTATAAGACACAAACAGATAGATGCAACACACCTCACTCATTGACTGGTCCTACTATGCATTCTTTGGAGTGGTGTTTGAAACTGAAATCATTGACAACATGTCCATTATTAATTCTGCCTCCCCCAAACTTCTCTCTTACCGGTGCTTGATGTTTATGTCCAACTGTGGCACAGCACTGGCTGCATGGTGAAGATGGTTTCCTTTTTCATACATGCCATGATTGGGGTGGTGGTGGTGGTAGTATAGTAGTAGTAGTATACACTGGCAGGGTGGCAGCATTTCCAAAAAAAGAAAAGGAGATAGTCAATAGCCTTTGAGAGACTGTTAGAGGAGTAGTTGAATGAAGTACATCACAGAATTTACCGAGCCACAATTATATGCTCAAATATTTGACAAAAAAACTGAATGCTGGTTATGATGAGGATAGCCTAGTAGACAGAGTTACAAACTATAGTTTTGTCGACTCGAGTCACTTGACTATGCCTACAGTCTAACAGTTAGTGCTGTATATGAGGAATGACAACAAACAAATCCAATCAATGCCGGCAATTCATGCTGAGGTATATGTTCCTTTGTTAAATAAAATAACCTCTGAAATATCCTACTCATGGGTGGGCAAGCAGAAGAAGATCATCGCTCTGCATTGAAATTGAAGTAGTGTTGCTTTCACCACATCCGCCCCAGCAAGTGTGTGATTAAGTATTGGTGTACATTTAATTTAGTTACACCTCGACAATAAGTCACACAGCCCGGGGGAAGAGGGTTAGGGTCCGTTGATTGGATGGGAAGGGGGATTTTGGGAAAGGTTTGACATAGAAAAACAGTATGCATACATAGACAAACAAACGACAATCATTGAAGACTACCATACCATATCCATTCCATATGTTAAGGGAGAAAAAAACAATGCATGCATGATGATGAGACCCGGATTACATACACTTCTATTTCTTGTTCTGTTCCGGCCTTAATACTTTAACAGATAGCAAATAGAAATTTTAAATATTGGTAGTGAAGAATCGTAAACACAGAGCAAACGTAATGATGATTGATAATAACAACTCCAAGAACACACTGTTGTAAAGAATGTATACAAGATATTAATCAAATTATTTAAAAGAAGTGAAAAGTGGATACTGTTACTGTCTTATCCTGGTCAAAAATGTGGACTGGTTTTTTGCATCTCGGCATTCCTCTTGCTCCTCTCGTCCATCAATCTTGGGTGTGTCGCCTCGCCACTCGCCACTGCCCGGCTGGAATAAAAAGGTGATTGATTGGTAAGGTAATTAATATGCATTGTAATGTTTTACAAAGTTTTGGACAAGGCCCGGCCTGTAATTTTAGATTGAAAACCAAAGGGGATATTCAGAAAGAAAGTGAAAACAAATGCACAAGTGATGGTGTAGTGCAACAAGAACACTTTCCGAGGTGGCATGTATGCATATGCATCATCTCTACTGTAGTCTGTTTCCAGCATAGACCTTCAACAGTAACAGGAGAGATCAGGCCCACAGTGCTTACCATTAGCACATCCTATGATAACACTTTAGAGTCCTTTTTTTTTCTCTCAAAGAGTTGGACAAACGCAAAGCACATTATCCATTCCAAACATAGCTTTTTACAGTTAAAGTTAGTAAAATCAATGCACTGCAGTCATCCCACCGCTACACTCTATTCAACTTCTACACAGACATTTGGGTGTGCTGTGGTTGTTGTTGACGTGTTTACCTTTAGGCTTTTCCGTTTTATGCCACTCATGAAACATCCTCCTGACTTCATCATCAGCTCTGATACTTCTACTGACTAACTGGAGATCGGCCTGCAGTACAAGTGTAATTTTTATAACACAACAAGAGTAGAAATATAAATATTACTGACTTGAGTCATTCTTTATTGTGTACAGAAAGATAGATTACCACTAGTACACTTTGACATCACTTTGTGCACAACAAACAACGCAAACACAAAGACCAATAGCTCAGAGTCAGGTGTCCAATGCATGCCATTAATTGTCATCATTCATTACCTGTTCCTTCTCATCTTAAGTTAACGGGCCGTCTCTTTCGCCATCATCATGATGGACGGTGCTGTTAAGTCACAGTCATTTGCATTGCGCAGATTGAGTGAGTCCCCTTCCTGTATTGAATTAAAAGCAATGTATCACCAAGATGCAGGAGAAGTACACATTTCTTGTTTGCCAAAAGGGGAAAATTAGTAATTACTAGTGTGTTCTGTAGAAAGTTGATTAGTGGCAGTGCACAATTACATCAATTCATGCGCAACACACACCACAAAATCTACATCATTCAGTCTGCCATCCTGCGGCCAATGCATGGCATCAATCATTACCTGTTGCATCTCATCTCGTTAACGCTGCAGGCCGTCTCTTTCGCCATCATCATGATGGATGGTGCTGTTAAGTCACAGTCATTTGCATTGCGCAGATTGAGTGAGTCCCCTTCCTGTATTGAATTAAAAGCAATGTATCACCAAGATGCAGGAGAAGTACACATTTCTTGTTTGCCAGAAGGGGAAAATTAGTAATTACTAGTGTGTTCTGTAGAAAGTTGATTAGTGGCAGTGCACAATTACATCAATTCATGCGCAACACACACCACAAAATCTACATCATTCAGTCTGCCATTCTGCGGCCAATGCATGGCATCAATCATTACCTGTTGCATCTCATCTCGTTAACGCTGCAGGCCGTCTCTTTCGCCATCATCATGATGGACGGTGCTGTTAAGTCACAGTCATTTGCATTGCGCAGATTGAGTGAGTCCCCTTCCTGTATTGAATTAAAAGCAATGTATCACCAAGATGCAGGAGAAGTACACATTTCTTGTTTGCCAGAAGGGGAAAATTAGTAATTACTAGTGTGTTCTGTAGAAAGTTGATTAGTGGCAGTGCACAATTACATCAATTCATGCGCAACACACACCACAAAATCTACATCATTCAGTCTGCCATTCTGCGGCCAATGCATGGCATCAATCATTACCTGTTGCATCTCATCTCATTAACGCTGCAGGCCGTCTCTTTCGCCATCATCATGATGGACGGTGCTGTTAAGTCACAGTCATTTGCATTGCGCAGATTGAGTGAGTCCCCTTCCTGTATTGAATTAAAAGCAATGTATCACCAAGATGCAGAAGAAGTACACATTTCTTGTTTGCCAGAAGGGGAAAATTAGTAATTACTAGTGTGTTCTGTAGAAAGTTGATTAGTGGCAGTGCACAATTACATCAATTCATGCGCAACACACACCACAAAATCTACATCATTCAGTCTGCCATTCTGCGGCCAATGCATGGCATCAATCATTACCTGTTGCATCTCATCTCGTTAACGCTGCAGGCCGTCTCTTTCGCCATCATTCGGATGGACGGTGCTGTTAAGTCACAGTCATTTGCATTGCGCAGATTGAGTTAGTCCCCTTCCTGTATTGAATTAAAAGCAATGTATCACCAAGATGCAGGAGAAGTACACATTTCTTGTTTGCAAGAAGGGGAAAATTAGTGTGTTCTGTAGAATGTTGATTAGTGGCAGTGCACAATTACATCAATTCATTCATGCGCAACACACACAACAAAATCTACATCATTCAGTCTGCTATTCTGCGGCCAATGCATGGCATCAATCATTACCTGTTGCATCTTATTTTCAGTTAATGGCCAGTCTCTCTTGGCTCTGAAGGAGGATAGCTATAGAAGTGATCAGATTCATGGTCCACTTGTTTTGGAAGGACGAGGAAAGTTTGAATTTGTTGTTACCATCATCCAATCATCATTCATGAGGGAAATGGAATTGACCAGGAGATGCAGTATGATCGAGCGGAGGAGCTGGATTCTGAGGACTGTAGTGTCAAATGGCAGACACCTGAAACTTGTATCTTAAATTAGAAGAGTAGAAGACGGTGATAATGCATTGGTTGCTGTTCACAAGTTTATAACCGGAACGACAGACACAAACAAAGGGGGAAAAAAGGGAGGAAGACAGTAAGTGCGAGCCTAATTGTCAGGGAAGTATAGCTCGTCCTCAAACTCTGGGGGATCTTCCAGTAGTAGGTAATCATCTGACACAATACTTCCGTCACCTGAGCCGCTGTCCTCATCTTCCTCTGTTGATTCATGCATTGTGTAATTCGGTGGTATGAAGTGCTGATTCATTTTGATCATTGTTAACCTCTCCACGTTTTTGGGAGATAGACTGGTCCTTCTCAAGGTTACAATGGAACCAGCAGCACTGAAAACACGTTCGGAAGAGACACTTGCGACAGGGCAAGCCAGATAGCTTATCGCCAGCCTGCTGAGCTGTGGCCATTCAGACCTTTTCCTATACCAATACTGCACTGGGTTTTGATCAACGTACACCTCTGTTGGGTCGTCCAGATAGGCCTGGACCATCCGCTCAATGTTCAGGGTTGCTGCTGGTAAGCTTTTGTGCTGTTTTTTCTGTGCATCAGCACTGTGCTTAAGGCCCATCTTTACATACCAATCTGATAATGATTGTACTCGGCCGAATGATCCAGTTATTGTTTTTGTAGTCGATGGTGATGGTGAGTGTTGCGATTGTGAGCCAACCGCACTGCCCTCAGCCGACGAAGTTGCACTTGATTCTGCATGGCCTGCTTCAGTATCAGTACTTGTTGTGGGTTGATGTGGCGGGCTTTTAATTAGCAGCCCTTCGTTTTCAAACTTGATGGCTGCTTCAGCTATACAACTTTTGTAGCGGGCAACATCAGTGTCGGAAAAAGAAAGGAATAGTCCTAATTTTGCACGTGGATCCAGAATTGT
This sequence comes from Triturus cristatus, assembly GCF_964204655.1. Taxonomy (NCBI): domain Eukaryota; kingdom Metazoa; phylum Chordata; class Amphibia; order Caudata; family Salamandridae; genus Triturus; species Triturus cristatus. The sequence continues at coordinate 24,954,387 of NC_140593.1, read as the reverse complement.
GGCACAAATGTAATGTTCTTGTGACAAAATTTTATTTTGTATCCTTACATTTTCTGATAAGCGCCTGGATAAGCTCTCCACCAAGTCATGGGCTTGCCTTCTGTCCTCTACACCTTTGTAGGATTCAGACACATTATTCAGCTCATGCTCTAGCATTTGCAACAATGGGATAGCTTGGCCCATTGTACAGTCCTCCTTGCTGACTTCACGTGTGAAGACCTCAAAAGGAGACAGCATCTCAGTCAGGCATTGAATTAGGGTCCATTGCTCCCTCTGAAGGGTCATGCCTTTAACACTAGCATCACTGCTTCTGTACCAGACATATTCATTGAGTGACCTCTGCTGTTCGTACAGACGATCAAGCATGTAATACGTTGAGTTCCAACGTGTTGCCACCTCCTGGATGAGTGCCTTGACTGGCATCCTACGCTCACGTTGGAGGATCCTCAGCTGCTTCCGAGCTTTAAAAGAATGGCTGAAATGAGTGCATATTCTTCGGCAGATGGCCAATAAATTGCTTACTTTGGGTTCTTTTTTCAGAAAGTCTTGCACTATAATGTTTATGCAGTGTGCCAAACACGGAACCCTGAAATAGGAACCAAGTTCCATGGCCTTAAGTACATTACTGCCATTGTCTGTGGCAACAAAACCAATACCAAGCCCTCTGGGCCGCAGCCATTCCAAAACCTTGGTGCAAAACTCTTCTAAAATGTTTTCAGCCGTATGAGATTTCTCCATGGCGAACATGGCTACAGTTGCATGTTTCCGAGTACCTTCAAAAATCGCAGCTGTGTCAACAACACCTCGTGCAGATAGTTGATCTCTAACCCCCACAAAAGAGATCCAGTGTGCAGTGATGCACATGTAATCTGTGGCTTGGCAACTGGTCCACATGTCTGTTGTCAGGTGGATATTGTGCACAGCACTCTGCTGCAAACCGTGACCAACCAATTCCAGCACATCATGATGTAGTGCCGGAACAGCAATTCCTGCAAAATAGGACCGGCTGGGAACTTTCCATTTCGGGCAGATGGCAGACACAAATTCAAGGAAACCCACCCTTCCACAAATGAAAAAGGAAGAAGGTCCAGCGCTAACATTTTAGCCAGCTTCGCATTGTACAATCGTGCCGTTGGGTGGTTGCGTTGGAACTGCCCCTCCAACCTAAACATGCTGTCAATGGTAGGCTGGCTTACTTTCCTTAGTGGTGCCATTAACCCACTAAGGCTCAACGACACAGTTTGTCTCATTGAGGTACTCGCCGGTCGCCTTGGTGTCTCTCCCACACTCTGAGTATGGCTCTTACTGCGGTGCCACTCTGATGTTACTGAGGAGGATGTGGGCGTTACCACTGCAGTGACTGCACTACTGGAGACAGGGCTAGAAATGCCTCCCTGTTCTTCACCTGCCACCACAATAATATCGCTCCCTGATTCCTGACCAACTTCAAAGGGTTTAGTTTTCCTACTTTCTTTTAACTTACGTAGGTGATCCTCCCACACGATAGTGTGGTGTATTCTGAGATGACTTGCTTGTCCTCCGGTACCATAGTTTGTACCAAGCTTACCACGCCGAACACCTTGCCGACAAATTGCGCATATAGCAACGTTCTCCTCCTTGGCGCTAACAGAAAAGAAGTCCCAAACTGGGGAGGAGAACTTTCTGGCACTGCTGGATGTGCCACTTTCAACACCAGATGAACTTGAGGGGGTGCTTGAAAATATGTGACCCTGTGCACCTACACTGTGACTTTTACTACCACTTCCTACTGAGATGGTTGAGCTGGATGTAGGTCCCTGCCGGGCCTTGGAAAATATGGCAGCTGGAGGTAGTGGTGGTGTAACCTGTGTTGGTGAGATCCGTGCTACATCCCGCTCAGTAGCAGCCTTTCTGGATAGGGTGAAAATGTCGGTCTCCAATCCCTTTGGGGCGGGAGTAATGTGCGTGATGACTGGCTCGTCTTCATCAACATCATCACCCCCCTCTTCTACATCTACCTCCATAACTCTAAGTTTTTCTGGGACCTTCCTTTTCAGAAGCAATGTCTTGTGGCGTACTTCACTCTCAGACCGAGCTGGTGGGACCCAAGTGTCATCACGATCATCAGAAGCGGGGCTTGAAGAAGAAGATGATGGACTAAGCCTCCTTTTCCTTGCTGGTGGTCTGGAAGACAATTGATCTTCTGAAACAGTGGTTTGACTTCGCTCCACTTTGTCTGCAGGAAGCTCGATTTCCTGAAATGCCCCTACGTCAGGAGCAACAACTACTATGGTGGGCTGTTGCGGCGGCTGCTGCTGTTCTGGTTGCGGCGGCTGCTGCTGTTCTGGTTGCGGCGGCTGCTGCTGTTCTGGTTGCGGCGGCTTGACACTGATATGCTGAGTTTGCGCCTGCGTTGAACTTGATTGTGTACTACTTTGCGGTAATGACATTTCTTCAACATCGCTGCCCGTTAGTAGACTGGCTACCTCTGCGACAGTAAAGCCCTTGGGCCTAGATTGGTGGGGTTGCTGGACCGCTGTGCTGGTCCCAGCTTGGTTTCCGGACAACGCTTTGGTGCCAAAAAAAACCTTGGCCGGCACACCACCAGTCGTGGTTAATGGCACTTCCTTTTTCTGTTCCTTCTTCTCACCAGCAACTTTCATGGTACTGGACCTGGTACCTTTCTTTGGGGCCATCTTCTTCCGATGTCAGGCAGGAGGCAGATGCACAACAAGTTCTGGTCACACGTGGGCGTGATGCGCAGCAGGACTTCTGTCTGGCTGGCAGTACAACGGGTAGCCAGGTGATGCCGATGACACCTCCTACTCTGTCTTTTGTGCACCTAAAAGCAAAGAAGACAGGAGAAGAACATCAGTGAAATGTTGCATTTGTTTTTGTGGTTCAGTTACTTAGTACTGTGAAAAGATCTGAGAACATACTGTACTAGTGCAAACAAAAGATAGTCTACCCATTTATGACTTTTTTTTAACTAGAGCTATGTTATACTACTAGTACTGTGTACAGCCACACACTACACTCTCAGGAAGGTGATGTCTAAAAATTCAACAGATCACATAGAAAACACTTGATCAATAAAGCTGTGGCTACCTGCTCTGATCCTAGTGGATGAAAAAGCAGGCCTGTTGGCAGACAAGGCCAGGCAAGCTTGCAGGCCTAGGCCTCAAAATGGCCACCAGCCACATGGCCAGGCCCAACAACATCAGCAAGGCCACCCCAAAAAACACACTTCCCCAACTCAATCCAATGCCATCCATGCCCTAAATGATGTCTAAATTCACCAGAGCACACAGAAAACAGTAGATTACTAAAGCTGTGGCTACCTGCTCTGGTAGCAGTGGATGAAAGCAGGCCTGTTGGCAGACAAGGCCAGGCAAGCTTGCAGGCCTAGGCCTCAAAATGGCCACCAGCCACATGGCCAGGCCCAACAACATCAGCAAGGCCACCCCAAAAAACACACTTCCCCAACTCAATCCAATGCCATCCATGCCCTAAATGATGTCTAAATTCATCAGAGCAAACAGAAAACAGTAGATTACTAAAGCTGTGGCTACCTGCTCTGGTAGCAGTGGATGAAAGCAGGCCTGTTGGCAGACAAGGCCAGGCAAGCTTGCAGGCCTAGGCCTCAAAATGGCCACCAGCCACATGGCCAGGCCCAACAACATCAGCAAGGCCACCCCAAAAAACACACTTCCCCAACTCAATCCAATGCCATCCATGCCCTAAATGATGTCTAAATTCACCAGAGCACACAGAAAACAGTAGATTACTAAAGCTGTGGCTACCTGCTCTGGTAGCAGTGGATGAAACAGGCCTGTTGGCAGACAAGGCCAGGCAAGCTTGCAGGCCTAGGCCTCGAAATGGCCACCAGCCACATGGCCAGGCCCAACAACATCAGCAAGGCCACCCCAAAAAACACACTTCCCCATCTCAATCCAATGCCATCCATGCCCTAAATGATGTCTAAATTCACCAGAGCAAACAGAAAACAGTAGATTACTAAAGCTGTGGCTACCTGCTCTGGTAGCAGTGGATGAAAGCAGGCCTGTTGGCAGACAAGGCCAGGCAAGCTTGCAGGCCTAGGCCTCAAAATGGCCACCAGCCACATGGCCAGGCCCAACAACATCAGCAAGGCCACCCCAAAAAACACACTTCCCCAACTCAATCCAATGCCATCCATGCCCTAAATGATGTCTAAATTCACCAGAGCACACAGAAAACAGTAGATTACTAAAGCTGTGGCTACCTGCTCTGGTAGCAGTGGATGAAAGCAGGCCTGTTGGCAGACAAGGCCAGGCAAGCTTGCAGGCCTAGGCCTCAAAATGGCCACCAGCCACATGGCCAGGCCCAACAACATCAGCAAGGCCACCCCAAAAAACACACTTCCCCAACTCAATCCAATGCCATCCATGCCCTAAATGATGTCTAAATTCACCAGAGCACACAGAAAACAGTAGATTACTAAAGCTGTGGCTACCTGCTCTGGTAGCAGTGGATGAAAGCAGGCCTGTTGGCAGACAAGGACAGGCAAGCTTGCAGGCCTAGGCCTCAAAATGGCCACCAGCCACATGGCCAGGCCCAACAACATCAGCAAGGCCACCCCAAAAAACACACTTCCCCAACTCAATCCAATGCCATCCATGCCCTAAATGATGTCTAAATTCACCAGAGCAAACAGAAAACAGTAGATTACTAAAGCTGTGGCTACCTGCTCTGGTAGCAGTGGATGAAAGCAGGCCTGTTGGCAGACAAGGCCAGGCAAGCTTGCAGGCCTAGGCCTCAAAATGGCCACCAGCCACATGGCCAGGCCCAACAACATCAGCAAGGCCACCCCAAAAAACACACTTCCCCAACTCAATCCAATGCCATCCATGCCCTAAATGATGTCTAAATTCACCAGAGCACACAGAAAACAGTAGATTACTAAAGCTGTGGCTACCTGCTCTGGTAGCAGTGGATGAAAGCAGGCCTGTTGGCAGACAAGGCCAGGCAAGCTTGCAGGCCTAGGCCTCAATATGGCCACCAGCCACATGGCCAGGCCCAACAACATCAGCAAGGCCACCCCAAAAAACACACTTCCCCAACTCAATCCAATGCCATCCATGCCCTAAATGATGTCTAAATTCACCAGAGCACACAGAAAACAGTAGATTACTAAAGCTGTGGCTACCTGCTCTGGTAGCAGTGGATGAAAGCAGGCCTGTTGGCAGACAAGGCCAGCCAAGCTTGCAGGCCTAGGCCTCAAAATTAGGCCTGGGCGAAGCACTACGCTACGCTCGCGTAGTTTGCGATGTTCGCGCTACTTCGCACTACGCGAACTGCACGTAGCACAGTGCGAACACGCGTAGCGTAGTGTTGCGTAGTGCTGCGGTCATTTTTTGCTTGCTCGCGGTCCTCAACGTCAAGTTGGCGACCGCGAGCAAGCAAAATGACATCCCGGCGAGACTTTTTCCTTGTTCGCGATCAGCAACTGCAAGTTGGCGATCGCGAGCATGGAAAATAAACCTCCCGGCGAGATTCCCAACGCGAGGAGGTTAGGTTTCTCATTGCGAGTGGTCGCGTATGCTCGCGACCCCTCGCGATGAGAAACTACCAGTTCGCGTTGAGAAAGCTGAAGCTCGAGTAAAAATCTACTCGAGCAGCAGAAAACTACAGCTCGCACTGTGCAAGATGCCATTTTCAATGATTGCACAGTGCCGGTTGCTTGTCCGCACTGTGCAATCATTGAAAACAACATCTTGCACAGTGCGAACATGTTACTACGCAGTTCGCGAAGTGCTACGCGTAGCTCGCGTAGTGCGAACTTCACTTTGCGTAGCTTCGCAAAGTGCTACTTCGCGAACTACGCCCACCCTTACTCAAAATGGCCACCAGCCACATGGCCAGGCCCAACAACATCAGCAAGGCCACCCCAAAAAACACACTTCCCCAACTCAATCCAATGCCATCCATTCCCTAAATGATGTCTAAATTCACCAGAGCAAACAGAAAACAGTAGATTACTAAAGCTGTGGCTACCTGCTCTGGTAGCAGTGGATGAAAGCAGGCCTGTTGGCAGACAAGGCCAGGCAAGCTTGCAGGCCTAGGCCTCAAAATGGCCACCAGCCACATGGCCAGGCCCAACAACATCAGCAAGGCCACCCCAAAAAACACACTTCCCCAACTCAATCCAATGCCATCCATGCCCTAAATGATGTCTAAATTCACCAGAGCACAGAGAAAACAGTAGATTACTAAAGCTGTGGCTACCTGCTCTGGTAGCAGTGGATGAAAGCAGGCCTGTTGGCAGACAAGGCCAGGCAAGCTTGCAGGCCTAGGCCTCAAAATGGCCACCAGCCACATGGCCAGGCCCAACAACATCAGCAAGGCCACCGCAAAAAACACACTTCCCCAACTCAATCCAATGCCATCCATGCCCTAAATGATGTCTAAATTCAACAGAGCACACAGAAAACAGTAGATTACTAAAGCTGTGGCTACCTGCTCTGGTAGCAGTGGATGAAAGCAGGCCTGTTGGCAGACAAGGCCAGGCAAGCTTGCAGGCCTAGGCCTCAAAATGGCCACCAGCCACATGGCCAGGCCCAACAACATCAGCAAGGCCACCCCAAAAAACACACTTCCCCAACTCAATCCAATGCCATCCATGCCCTAAATGATGTCTAAATTCAACAGAGCAAACAGAAAACAGTAGATTACTAAAGCTGTGGCTACCTGCTCTGGTAGCAGTGGATGAAAGCAGGCCTGTTGGCAGACAAGGCCAGGCAAGCTTGCAGGCCTAGGCCTCAAAATGGCCACCAGCCACATGGCCAGGCCCAACAACATCAGCAAGGCCACCTCAAAAAACACACTTCCCCAACTCAATCCAATGCCATCCATGCCCTAAATGATGTCTAAATTCACCAGAGCAAACAGAAAACAGTAGATTACTAAAGCTGTGGCTACCTGCTCTGGTAGCAGTGGATGAAAGCAGGCCTGTTGGCAGACAAGGCCAGGCAAGCTTGCAGGCCTAGGCCTCAAAATGGCCACCAGCCACATGGCCAGGCCCAACAACATCAGCAAGGCCACCCCAAAAAACACACTTCCCTAACTCAATCCAATGCCATCCATGCCCTAAATGTGCTTGAAAATGAAATATATTCAAAAAACAAAAGGAACAGTTGCTTCATCATGCACACACACACCCACGAGGCCATGCCCATGGCTAGCTCGGGCCTACTACTACAACCCACAAAATTTAAAAAAATTAAAAAAAAAAAGGAATGATGATAATTAATTAATTATCAAAAATAAATTGTAGTTACACAACAACTGCAATGCCCACAATCAAACACAACAACCACTTACTTGTAAAATATCCTATTCCAAAAATCCTGAAATCCAATTGCAATGATGCAGCAGACAAAAAGAGTGATCTTTCCAGCTCCAAATCCAAAGGCAGAATGAGCAGGAGATGGACAAAGCACTGGGAGGAGCCTGCTGGACAGGAACAGGAAGTTGGAGATTCTGTGTCACTTCCTCCCTCTCTCCACCTTGTAAAAAATGACTCCTTGCACAAAAAAGGAAAGCCAAATGTGAATGTAAGGAGTTCTTTTCATCCAAAATCAGTATTTGCAGATGGTTTCATGCTGCTAGAGCCGATATTCCTCTCTAAATTGTAAATTTTACGTTGTTGAGTTCTCGAGCTTCACATTACTTCCGCCGGCGTGTCGAAAACGATATGATCGCGTTCTCTTCTTTGTCCCTGTCGCGTTGGATATGAAGTGTTTGTGGTCTCTTTCTCCTGTTCGCGTTCGATTTCACGTGCCCGCGTTCTCATCCTCTGGCTCGCGATGTAGAATGACATGTTCGAGATCTCAATCTTCTTATACTCGCGCGGTGCATGATCGCGAGAAGAAAGACGTGATCGCGCGACAAATGACGTGATCGCGTGAAAAATGACTTTAATGCGGCCGCGAACTCTCGCGAGACAGCGCAAAATGGCTACCAAAATTCAACATCTCGTGGAGAACGCGACCGGGTCAAGAAAACTTGTCGGAGAACGCAGGGATTCAGGTAAGGCGATCGCGCGCGCGCTAGAATGTATTGTTTTACAGCGCGAGCAAGAAAAAAATTATCGCTAAGCTGCGGAATGCGGAAATTTTGACATTTTCGCGCTTTCCGCGGAACGCGAAAATGCCAAAATATCGCAATTTCCGCGAACGGAACGGAATTTTGGCCCAGGCCTAATACTGACTCTCTTTCTCCGATTTCCATTCAGAGATACGTTGTTTTCTCTGATATCAGCATCTGTTCTGTTTTGTATTTATTCCTTCCTGCACTAGTAAGCTATTTTTGCACATAGTATTTTTGCACAAGCACTTTATAAACATATATTTTTTATATGGACGGCAATTCTGAACTTTTAACGTCTAGGTCCATCCAGTATAGTTATGATTTTTTATAGTAATTTTTATGGTAAAACTTGCTTTATCACTTGAGGTGTATATTGCACTAATTTTATCACATAAGGTACTGTACTACATACATGAGCAATATTCACAGATTAGCATTATTCTAGTTGGTCAATACATGTGTTTCTTAGTAATCGGGCACTAGCCATTTATTTTAACATGCATTTTCCATCTCAGAAAAAGATTACTAATATATTTTCCTGTTCAGTACTTATTTAATATAATAACTATTATTTGTTCTGAAATGAAATATTTCTGTTACACTGTTTTCGAATATATGTATATTATACTGATATTTATGTGTAAATACGTGTTTTCCAACAATTATGCATTATATAGTCTGTTGTTTAGTTTCATGCAATAAGTGGGTGGCTATACCTTTGAATGAAAGTATTTAATCACTCTATTGGTTCCGGCATGTCATGTGATCAAGACCGGGGTGACCCGGTCGAAACGTGTCATGTTGCTGTGGGAGAAATAAATTACACATAAAGAAATCTGCAGTCTCCTTGTGGTCCGTTCCTGCACGTTTGGTTCCACTAAACTCAGTGCCTGGATTGTGTCTTCATATATATATATATTCACTGAAAAAACCATGGGTTTCACACACGTTATAGTTAGGAATTAGCATTTAAAAAACCTTAGAAATTCAATGAAAAAACCAAAGGTTTCACACATGTTATAGTTAGCTGGACATTTCACTCGTAAAAAACCAATGAAATTCCCCCGTTATAGTTAGTTCACCTAACTATAACTCGCGCGCCCGCAATGCACTACTGATGACGTCACATATTACATCACTCATGACATGGTCACTGACATCACTCATGACATCACTGATGACATCTCAAATGACATCACTGATGACATCACTGATGACATCATCCAGTGAATGTGTGTTTTTCTGAAAATTAAATATGTTTTATATATGTATATCTCAAGGTCAATGGAAGAATAAATGGGTATATAAGTGTTTAAATGGATGCTTTGTTTTTGAAAAATTGATTGTGTAAATGACTGATTAAGTGTATCATAGTAAATACATGGCTTACTGAGTAATGTTTAAATAAGAAAAAATCTGTATTAGTCTCTCACTTTGTGTATAAGTGGCTGCATGGGTTGGTGAGTAGCTTCATGGGTGTCTATATAGGCTATTAGTTGTTTTTTAAGTAACAGTTTGAGTGTCTGTATGGTTCGGTGGGGGGTATTATGTAGTGCATAGGTGCATGAATGAGTGATTCACTCTTTGTATGTATTGAAGACAGCATGTGTGCAGGACTGTATGGGTGGATGAGTGTGTGTATGGGTGTATTAGTGAGTGAATGACTGTCTCAATAGTGTCTTCATGAGTAACTACATATCTATTTAACTAGTAAATGTGACTATTGGTGTATATAAGTGAGTATATGTAAGAGTGAGAGATTGGAAGAATTCCTGTATGAATAAGTATGTGTTTCTATAAGTTATTGTTTAAAAGAGTAAGTATATGTAAGTTTCTGTAGAAGTAAGTGTGGTGGTGTGTGTATAACTGTATAAGCTAATAAATGGATGTTTGATTCTTTATTAGCATGAGTGACTATGTGTGTGAGTAACTCTATGGATGAGTGGCGTTGTGTAACAGGATGTGTAGGTGTATGAATACATATGATGAGTGAGTACATGTATGAGTGACTGTAGAGGACTGTTGGTGAATGAGTGGATGTGTATGTGGTTCTTAGAATTACTGAATAGGTTGTTGTAACTGATGTTGATATGTTCATTATTTTGATCATTTTAGTTTCTATTTTTGAATGTGTGTATCAATGGTTATATTAGGGGAAGAGGAGGTCTGCCACTCTATCACAAGGATGATGTCATCAGTGATGTTATCAGTGATGTCATTTGAGATGTCATCAGTGATGTCATGAGTGATGTCAGTGACCATGTCATGAGTGATGTAATATGTGACGTCATCAGTAGTGCATTGCGGGCGCGCGAGTTATAGTTAGGTGAACTAACTATAACGGGGGAATTTCATTGGTTTTTTACGAGTGAAATGTCCAGCTAACTATAACATGTGTGAAACCTTTGGTTTTTTCAATGAATTTCTAAGGTTTTTTAAATGCTAATTCCTAACTATAACGTGTGTGAAACCCATGGTTTTTTCAGTGAATTTGCAAGGTTTTTTAAATGCTAATTCCTACCTATAACGTGAGTGAAACCCATGGTTTTTTCAGTGAATTTGCAAGGTTTTTTAAATGCTAATTTTTTTTTTTTTTTTTTTTTTTTACATATTTTTATTTTAATTTTCTATCCTTTTTTAAAGACTATGGTTAAAATTTAAAAATTCTACAATATGTTTTTATTTTACATTTTTGTAAAAATAAACAGGTAAAATTTATTAGCAATATTTTTTTTTTTTACCGTGCGCGTACCGTAAGCGCACGTCGCGACGTAATTACGCTAGTTTTCTACGCTGTTTGCGTTCATTTACGCAATTTGCGTATACGCACGTCACGCGCGCACAGCACGTAACGCGTACGCTGCCCGCGCACGTTACGCGGAAGTGGAGGGGCGTGCCTGTTGTGTGCATGGGCGTGTGAGCGTGTCTTTTTTACGCGCATGCGTACTTTTGCCGTAAGCGTACCGAAAGCGTACCGTAAGCGTACGGTAGGTCATGTGATCATGAAACACAACTTTTGATTGGTTGAAACTACTTTCAGTTCTAGAACTCTCCTACACCACACCCATTCCCCTCATTTCTGCTTGTGATCCCTTAGGAGAAGGAGCTGGGTTGTCTTTGTGATACGATGGCAGAACAGCAGAGCTCTTCTGAGAGTGAGGCTAGCAGCACTACCTTGAGGCAGAGAGCGAGGAAACAAAAGACCTCTTATGTATGGGATTATTTCACTTTTCCAGAAGGCCAGCAAAAGGTAAATGCACCCTTAGTGACTTGTAAGCTGTGTAAGCGTGTACTTTCAAGAGGGAATCCTGACAGGAAGTATTCCTTTGGGAATCATACCATGATGAGACACCTTAAGGATGTACACAGAAGGACACATGCTCGACTTACTGAAGGTAACCCTTCAGTAAATCAACCAAGCACATCCACAGCAGCTCAGCCTGGACCATCATCTGCAGTGCCGAGTCCTTCTTCTGCTGGTCAGGTGAGCCCTTCATCTGTGGGGGGAGCATCTCCTTTTTCTGGTCCTCTGGAAATTAACCCTCGGTTTGCGAGGGTTGAAGTACGGTGTGCCTGTTGTCATGATCTAATTACTTATAGGGAGACCAGTATTTCCCTAGTGAACATTAAAATAGATCAGCACACTTGTCGTACCGTCTAATATTCCCAATCTTTCTTTCCTCTGTCCCTGCATGAACACAACGGCTCTTTTAAGAGCCAACCTTATCTTTCATCTTTTTTTTATATATGTTTTTGAAAACTTTTTTTATTTTATTTTTACCGTACGCGTACGGTGCGCGTAATTTTTTTTTTTTTTTTTTAAAAACACTAAAAATCAATTATCACATTACAAGGTCCTTGAGAGACTACAATTAAAAACTGAAAATGTGATTGTAGAGAAGTAGAAAAAAAGGAACCATTATATTATTGACTTACCATACCCACTCAAAAAAATATTTATTCATTTGTTTTTTTTAAAAATTGCTTTAAAAATGGTTCTAGCTTTCAAAAATTTTCTATATCAATCTGAAAAAAAAGAAAAAAGTATTAATATTTTTTAAAACATTTTATAATACAGTATACATATTTACATATTTATCAAAAAATATTTTTGCCTTATTTTTGCTGTTTTCAGAATATATTGCATTTCACTATAAATTGTGAAAGCAATTGCATTCATCATTTAACAGCGGGCAAAAAAAAATAACAATCTCAAAGATTGTATTAAAAAAGCCCAGAATCTCTTTTTACTTAAACTTAACATTATAGAAATGCATAATATTCTAAAAAAATATCATCTAATATCAATACTTATTTCTTTAAAATACCGTCTGATATTTTTGTTTCAGAAGTATAATCACAATATTATATCTCAAATAACTCCACAATACATCTGGTTCCATTTCCTTTAGGCCAAATAGTAATTTTAAAATTCTTTTTTGATTAAATTTCCAATGGTAATCCAATAAAATTCTAAAGTTTAATTTGTACAGATCTCACCGATTCTCTGTAACATTTTGGTTCCCGAAAGATTTATTAATAATTTATTAAGTCCACAATAGAATTGGTTACCTTTCCGCATGGCCAAATAGTAATTTAAAAAATCTTTTTTGAAAAAATTTCCAATGTCACTCCAATAACATTCCAAAATTTAAATTGTGCAGATGTTACCGATTTTCTCTAAATTTTTGGTTTTCGAAAGTTTGATTAAAAATTAAAAAAGTCCACATTACAATTGGTTATCTTTCCATTAGGCCAAATGATAATTTAAAAAATCTTTTTTTTTGAAAATTGCAATGGTAATCCAATAAAATGGTAAAATTGTTTTGTCCAGATCTTGCCAAGTCTCTCTAAAATTTAGGTTTCAGGAAGATTAGATAGGAATTTGCTAAATCAAAAGGCAAACGTTGCTTAAAAACCAATTGGGAATCATTACACAGTGTCCAGCCTTTTTCACATTTAAGATAAACTGTGTAATGTCCAGAAGTAACAGTAGGTCCTTCATGGAAAATTATTGCAACAGTTACAAAAGTTTTTCCTGAAATTGATAATTGCTGTCCTGTAAACTTCTTTATTAAAGTATCCAATTTTGAACCATCAGCTCTACATCGTTGCATCATTAAAATTACATACTGTCCGTATTCCTTTAAAATTAACGTTGAAAACATGTCAGATTTACACTCACCGCATTGCATGCTATGATTAGCATCTTTAACTAATTTAGCAAAAGTGACTGTTTTACTCTCTGGCAATGTCAAATAAATAAACCTTTCATTATCAACATTAGAGCCACATATATTATAACAGTTTTCACAACTATGTTCCCATTTATAAGAGAGACCAAATAAATTATCAATGGCAACTTCTTCTTCTTCCAGTACCTGAAGAAAATACATCAAAAATTCGTGTGCGTCTTGCTGTTCATTTTGAGAAAACTGTGTTCGTCCTGAACATACATCTAAAAGTTTTCTAATTTCAGTAGCACTTTCTATTTTAGTTTTATCAATACTCAGCTTTTCAAAAAGGAGACTCAGCTCAGAACAGAATCTTTTTCCCTCATTTACTATTATCTGCTCTTGCAAACTTTCCAGATAAAATGCAACATTCAGCACTACATTAGCGTAGCAGTTGACACCAGAGCTATTTTCAAAATGACATCCTACAACCTGTTCTTCTTTTTCCTTATTCTTTTTGCTTGCAATTACATCACTCCTCTTTTTTTTCTTCCTCTCTACATCTTCATTACAGATATTCTCATTTCTCCTTTTGCGAGAAACTACACGTTTCTCCAACACAGGATACTGACCTAAATGAGGAGCATAGCTTCTTCTTAATCTATTATACTCCTCTACACAATTTGTATCAGCACTAACTTTTGAGTCATCAAAGTCTATCATGAATAAACCTGATAATGTTTTCACTCGTGACAAAGCAACATATGCCATACCTTCTTTGAACACAGTTGAACCAATGTTCACAAATGCACAATCTACAGTCAATCCTTGAGACTTGTGAATAGTTACAGCATATGCTAGCGAAAACGGAAACTGCTTCCTACGTACATATAAATCTTTCACAAGCATGAAACGAACTGAACAACGACAAATGTCTTTAACTTCTTCTATCTGATCAAATTTTATTTTTAAACATTCAATTCCATCTTTTTTCTGATAATTAATAAAACCCACAACTCTTCCCATAGCTACATTAACTAAACCTTTTTCAACATCCAAATTTCTCCTTAAAAATACTCTACAGTTCATGCAAACATATAGATTTTTTTCTAATCCAGCTGTTTTGGAAATGTTCTTCTCTAGTGAATCCAATTTATTTTTCAGTGTGCCTGTTAATGTGATAGTAATTCTTCTATCCTCAATTTTGTCCACTGCTTCCAATTTCCTGATCTCTTCCTTTTCCAATTTCAAAAGCTCCTCATTGAATATTGAGCATTCACGTAGAGTTGGCATTAAGCAGATGACACTTTTGTTTTCTGCAATGTTCTTGTATATCTTCTCTGCAACTATTTCTTCCTTTGGAAATAAATTATGTAGCAGCCGACTCTGTAATGCTTTTTTGCCAACTTCACTGAGTAGTCCAATTCTGATATCTTTCAGAATACTTCCATATTCTTCATCGCTTACTTGCCTCATATTAGTAGTAAGTTCCTTGTACTCAAAGAAGGACCAAATATTTGTATTTCCGATGCTTCCCAATGACTTCTTCGTGTCTTCATGTGTGACAGTATTAAACACTGGTTGTCCTTTAACTGGAGTAAGTTGCAAAAGATCTCCAAAAACTATGACGTGTTTTCCACCAAATAACATGTCATAGTCTGTCTTCAGAATTTGCTGCATTCTTAAATGCACAAAGGCAAGCATTAAGTTTGAAACCATGCTCACCTCATCAATAATGAGAACTTGCATCTTCTTCAATACTCTTGAAACTTCCAAGGATGCTTCTCCAGTTAGCTTGTTGTATTGTATTTTGTTCTCATGCTCCACTGGTAACATTAGCAAATGATGTAAAGTGATTCCTTTTATGTTATATGCTGCTAACCCAGTTGGAGCAGTAACCACAAAAGACAAAGTAGAATCCGTTTTTTGTTGTAGATAGCTTCTGATGACTTTTATAAGGAAACTTTTTCCAGTTCCAGCTTGTCCGCTTACATACATCCTGATTGGATGAAATGATGTGCATGAGCACTCTTTTTTTTCATGTAGAAATCCGTGATCAATTTTGTTTCTGATCTCTTCATAAATTTGTTGCTGCTCTTCATTCAGTTGTCTTTCCAAATTTTGTAAGTCTATAAATTCTTCTTGAGCTTGATTCATAGCCGTTTCCACTTCATTCATGGCTATTGATGCTTCATTTTCAAAGATTGGTTGTCCTAGGGGATCTTGACTGAGTGTTCCTGAACTTTGGCTGTCCTGAGAACTGTCTCTAGCTATTTCTGCTGCAATTGTAGTTTCCTGTTCAATTTCTTCATTTAACATTTTGCAGATAACTTGAGAATGTACTGCATTGTATGCTGTCTTTGCAAGCATTAAAAGAATCTTCATAGCTTTGAAATTCTCCCAGTAGTTCATCCTCTGTACGCCATGGTTTAAACAGCTGTAAAAGAGCCAAGTAGTAAAATTCCTTCTTGTCAGTAGTGTCGCAACTCAGCTTCCTGTGATTTATCAAACTTCCTTTTGTTTGCTTCACCAAACATCCTTCCTCACCAATGACTTTATATTTTCCATTGTTGATGTCTTCTGTGGCTTTCCGTGAATAAATGTAGTTCTGCAGCACTTCATAGAGAGACATGTTCTCCAGATGATGACTTCTCTTGGGATAATATGTGTCCAACATGTTTGATTTCAAAATATCTGTACTTTCTGGGTCATTCTCGGCCAAATATTCAATTTCTCCAACAGATTTCAGTACCCGATTTCTCATTGCTGCAAGGCCTAAACTTGCCCAAATTATTCTTCTTGATTTCGAGTAGAGACTTGCAGAAGATAACCTATCTGAACATTCGTAGGATCCAATTTCTCGATGCGATAACATCTTCAAACTGAAACTGTACAGCTTCTTACTGACAGTCTTCTCGTGAGAAATCTCTTCCCACATTTCCTTCAATTCAGTTTTTTCAGATTTAGTAATGTAAGACGTTACATATCGAGCAACAGCAATGGAATTGTCAGCTACATACTGTATATCCATGTTAGCGTTCTACATGGATAAAATGACTGGGTTGTAGTCATTTATATTTTTTGATTCTTCTTTTCTTTTAAGGTTGTAGGTATTCTTAGGTGATTTTCTTGTGATAGTATGTCTCACAGCTGACATAAAACTGTTTACTCTTCCATTTGAAAGAACAGGTCTAGGAAATCCAAATCGACATTTAGTGTAGTATTTATCTTTGCTCTTGTATTTCCGTCGACAGTATTTTCCACAGCGATGACTTTGGAAACGTAAAACTTGCTCCTTTAACTTTTTCTCTTCTGTGCTTTTAGGTATAGCACATGTTGCATATTCTTCAATGTAAGATAACACTGGTTCATCAGTATCTGTTCCAAACTTTGGGGCATCCTTGATCCACAACAGCATATGAATATGAGGAGCACCTCTTGCCTGGTACTCTTTTCTCCAAAAGAAATCCACTACTTCTCCTAGAGGTGGATTTTTTTTATTGCATATGAAGGACATCATAGCCTCAAATCTATGATTGAAATATCTGCAAACATTAACCGGATCCAATGAGCACAGTTCTCCTGCTGTCTTGTATTCGATGTTTTTAATGTTTGAATTTGCCTCTCGTAGAAAATCCAGTAAATCATCCCAAGCGTACTCGGCACAGCTTAGGGTAACGAACCATGTTGGTGTTCCTAAATTCCGTAACATGCATTTTAATTCACCATGGCGTCGGTACCAATATTCATTTGTCCCACGCTGACAAGCCATCAGATTGATCAGTTGTGTTTCCAAATGATCATCTCGGTGCTGCACTTTCTCCATAAAATCCTTAGCAGACACATTTTGTAAATGTACTCCACTTTTTAAAATGTGATTTACTGCATAAGACAGTGCAGACAAATCGCTTTCAAATAAAAGATGGAACAAATAAGGAATACTTTGTCGAAATCTGGGATCTTCAGCATATAGTCTTGTAGTCCGATACTCAGAAGCTGGAATCTGTTCCGGACGTTCATCGTATCGTCCTCCTTTTCCTTTAGGAAACAGCTGGGGAAAACATCGAGCTTCCAAGCTCTCCTCCCATACACTCACGGGAGTTCCTTTTGCTTTCTTCATCTGAAAGAGATCAATATTGTCTCCCATAACTTCTTTTGAATGAAGAGGATGTATGCTAAAATGTTCATAAATTTCTTCTTCCTTTGACTTGTCCACTTTTTCAATTTGTCCAGTTGGTGTTTCTGTGTCTTCTTGTAAATCTTCTTCTTCTTCTTCTTCTTCTTCTATATAAATTGATTCATACCATTTGTTATTCCTTTTCAAATACAAATTTGCTCTTTGTACTTTCCGCACATCTACCAGCTCCTGCCAAATCTTCTTATTCTTTGTAGGTACACCATTAACCAGAATAATTAATGGTTCAGTTTCCAAAGTATCCGCATCAATAGTTTCCATATTTTTTTTCAAATCCAAGGGCAAATACACCACTCTACCTTTTAAACCTCTCAGTAAATCTGAAGGAGGTAATTTACCAGTTTTGGGCTCCATACGTACTATGGTCTGGAACGGATGAACACATTGAATGAGTATAGACTCATATGTATTTAATTCAGAAAGTTCAGCAGGAATAGCATCCAATTCTAAATTATTATGTACAGCTCTGGTCGGCATTCTATTTTCCTCTAACTTGTTGTAACAGGATTTACAAATACGCTGATCTTCACCCAATTCAAAACAATTTTCAAGAAATATATATGTGGCAAAATCCTTCCACTTATAATTATCTTCATTTTCACTCTTTCTGTAGAGATCAACATTCCTAGTTTGTTTTCTATAATGAGTTCTGCGGCAACAAATACAAGTAAAATTTGGTCTTTCATTAGAGATTATTGCAAATTTTGTTATGTGATCATTAAATGTCTTACTTACAGAGGGTTCTACATTCTCTTCCACTTCTTCCTCATTTACTGTGTCCTTCTCTGCACTGTTTTGTTCAGGACCAAAGTAACAAAACTGAATTTCATCAACAACCTTCTCTACATCTGATACCGTTCCTCGGAACAGAGCCCTATTCAATTCATTTAACTTTATTGCTGGACTTTTAGCAAAATACAACCGTCTCACAAACTTTCTCATTTCAGTATGATGAACAGCCAGCATCCTAAAATGATGGAAAACACTATTACACACTTTTCTAGATAGACAAGCCAGAGAATGACCCTGCAAACCAGTATTCTCTCTCACTCTGCATGGATCCAGACTTTGAAGCACCTTAATCTTCTGTTTTATACTTTTTTTACTATATTCTCTTAGAAACTCACGAAATTTATCAATAGATTCCTGACGCACAGTGCAAATACTACTACAATTCCAAGTGTACACTGGGGCTTTAAGACGTCTCCCCATAGCCTCATCCGCCATCACTTGTACCTCATCTCTTGGAACCATTATCTCCTTCTCCATTATGCAACCATTTTTCACTTCGTAAGCACGACCTCTGGTGTCAACTGCATGCAGCAAACTATTATTTTGAAAAAAGCTCTCTTCATTAAAAAAAGGTTCACTACTTGAACTATGCATCCACTTTCCTAAAAACACTTTACAAAAGTTTGTTCTGTTCACTACTCTTTTCCTTTTGCTATGTGATTTCAGTACATTAACCATTTTGTCTAATGTACGCATCCTATTCAAAATTAAAATGAATAGTTTCCTTTTTAATTCTAATGCCTTTGCTGCAATGGCTTCAATTTCTTTTTTTCTCTTGTAATATTTTGCCTTTTGCTTATATTTCTTCACATCCTTTATCAAATTGGACATAACTCTTCTCTGAAACATTTTTCTACGTATCTCTTTAAACGCTGTTTTTCTGTTTATGTAAATCTTTTCAGTTGCAGAAGGTATATTTGCATTAACTAAATTCTCAATTTTTTCCTGTCCTTTTCTTTTCAAAACATTCTTTCCAGTACAGACATTTTGTACATTTTTCCTTTTTTTGAATATGTTTTTTAGAAATTGTTTTGTCTGCTTACCAGAAGATTTTTTCTTTTTCCCAACATGAGCATCTTCTACTAACTTAGGTCCTCCAGTTGTCTTCAAATATAGGTTTTTTTTGTGGTCTTTTTTAACTCTGGATTTTGTAGGCATCTTAAATTTTGTTCACTGCTCTTCAGCAATACCTGAAAAAAACTAAAAAAAAAATCCTTTATTTTATTTAAATATATTACTACATTTCTTTTCACATTAGTCACAAAACGAAATTTCTTTGCCAATTTGAAAACACACTTACTACTCTTTTTTTTGGCAAGTGATAATCACTTTTACAGACTGACACATTATAAATCCACTTTTCAGATTTTTTTAAAAGCACATGTCCAAACTGCTTTTTCAGACCACCACCATGTGTAACCTGGGTGACTGCCTACACTCCAGCAAGGGCAACCAGCCTTAGTGATGCTATATGTATTTGCATTACTGACTGAAACCTCAAACCCCACTCACTTGTAAATACTGTGCATGATTCCACATGGTAAGCAGCTGGGTGTGTGCTAAGAGTCTGCTTCTGCACCAAAAAATGGCTCCCCCATTTTCCTACTAATGCAAATGTAAAATTACTAGAGTAGTACACAATAAATCTCTGCCTGTTATTCCTATTTGCACACAGAGTCATGTTTTCACATTAGTCACAAAACGAAATTTCTTTCCCAATTTGAAAGCACACTTACTGCTCTTTTTTTTGGCAAGTGATAATCACTTTTACAGACTGACACATTATGAATCCACTTTTCAGATTCTTAAAAAACCACATGTCCAAACTGCTTTTTCAGACCACCACCATGTGTAACCTGGGTGACTGCCTACACACCAGCAAGGGCAACCAGTCTTAGTGATGCTGAATGTATTTGCATTACTGACTGAAACCTCAAACCCCACTCGCTTGTAAATACTGTGCATGATTCCACATGGAAATCAGCTGGGTGTGTGCTAAGAGTCTGCTTCTGCACCAAAAAAATGGCTCCCCCTTTTTCCTACTAATGCAAATATAAAATTACCAGAGCAAAACGCAATAAATCTCTACCTGTAATTCCTATATGCACACAGAGTCATGTTTTCACATTAGTCACAAAACGAAATTTCTTTGCCAATTTGAAAGCACACTTACTGCTCTTTTTTTTGGCAAGTGATAATCACTTTTACAGACTGACACATTATGAATCCACTTTTCAGATTCTTAAAAAAACACATGTCCAAACTGCTTTTTCAGACCACCACCATGTGTAACCTGGGTGACTGCCTACACACCAGCAAGGGCAACCAGTCTAAGTGATGCTAAATGTATTTGCATTACAGACTGAAACCTCAAACCCCACTCGCTTCTAAATACTATGCATGATTCCACATGGAAAGCAGCTGGGTATGTGCTAAGAGTCTGCTTCTGCACCAAAAAATGGCTCCCCCTTTTTCCTACTAATGCAACTGTGAAATCACCAGAGCAAAACGCAATAAATCTCTGCCTGTAATTCCTATTTGCACACAGAGTCATGTTTTCACATTAGTCACAAAACGAAATTTCTTTGCCAATTTGAAAGCACACTTACTGCTCTTTTTTTTGGCAAGTGATAACCACTTTTACAGACTGACACATTATGAATCCACTTTTCAGATTCTTAAAAAAGCACATGTCCAAACTGCTTTTTCAGACCACCACCATGTGTATCCTGGGTGACTGCCTACATACCAGCAAGGGAAACCAGCCTTAGTGATGCTGAATGTATTTGCATTACAAACTGAAACCTCAAACCCCACTCGCTTGTAAATACTGTGTATGATTCCACATGGAAAGCAGCTGGGTGTGTGCTAAGAGTCTGCTTCTGCACCAAAAAATGACTCCCCTTTTTCCTACTAATGCAACTGTGAAATCACCAGAGCAAAACGCAATAAATCTCTACCTGTAATTCCTATATGCACACAGAGTCATGTTTTCACATTAGTCACAAAACGAAATTTCTTTGCCAATTTGAAAGCACACTTACTGCTCTTTTTTTTGGCAAGTGATAATCACTTTTACAGACTGACACATTATGAATCCACTTTTCAGATTCTTAAAAAAGCACATGTCCAGACTGCTTTTTCAGACCAGCACCATTTGTAACCTGGGTGACTGCCTACATACCAGCAAGGGCAACCAGCCTTAGTGATGCTGAATGTATTTGCATTACTGACTGAAACCTCAAACCCCACTCACTTGTAAATACTGTGCATGATTCCACATGGAAAGCAGCTGGGTGTGTGCTAAGAGTCTGCTT
This sequence comes from Triturus cristatus, assembly GCF_964204655.1. Taxonomy (NCBI): domain Eukaryota; kingdom Metazoa; phylum Chordata; class Amphibia; order Caudata; family Salamandridae; genus Triturus; species Triturus cristatus. The sequence continues at coordinate 24,932,800 of NC_140593.1, read as the reverse complement.
CTGCACCAAAAAATGGCTCCCCCTTTTTCCTACTAATGCAAATATAAAATTACCAGAGTAGTACACAATAAATCTCTGCCTATATTTCCCAACATGTGTAACCTGGGTGACTGCCTACATTCCAGCAAGGGCAACCAGCCTTAGTGATGCTGAATGTATTTGCATTACTGAGTCCAACCTCAAAATCCTTAAACTATTCTTTTTTTATACCAATACACCTTAATTTATCGTGAAAACATAGTCCATATTATTTTACATGTTCCTCACATTTAAATTTCTCCCAAAACAGAAAATAATAAACACAACTTCAACAAAAAGAATTACATTTCTATTATTCATTTCTTAATTTACCATATACATCTCCTCTCAAACTCTAAACTCACCTTTAAAATTAGTTAGTTGTGAAAGAAATGTGGCACTCAAACAGCAGATTATCAGAGCCAGGATCTCTGTTCTCTACACCTTTCTCCTCTCAGCAGAACCAGATAATGGCAAAGTTTCCCTCTATTTTTCCACACATATACATGTTAATTTCAAATCTCAGTGCTTCCCCCTTTTTTTCAAATGTAATCACACATTTCTATAAGTTGAAAACCAACCCTTTTCCAAAAGTACCCTTCCCCCAACTTGACTTCTGCCTAGTATCCTTCCCCCAACTTGACTTCTGCCTGCTACCATAGCAACAGCTCATGGAACACTGCTGTGTGGAGTTAGGTCAGAAGTTCGCCACACAATGTTTCATTTCAAAAGAGCAGGAGTGCTTGACTTTTCAAACCTAACAGCAAATCCATAGTACTGTTCTTTGGTAACACATTTTTCTGTACCAATACAAAACATGCTTCTATAAATTTACACATACAGCCTAGTTTTTATTGTAGAATGGTATGAAACAGCCAATCAGTTCTTTTTTTTATAAAAAAAATATGTATGCCTCCATTTCCAAACCGTCTTTCATTTCTTTTTACCATTCTACTGAAATACACCTCCTGAGTGCATCCAGATCTCCTTTGAAGATGTTCACAGTGTGGATTGTAGGACACAGCTATGTCTTCTGGAGTGAAAAGTTTGCAGAGAAAACAGGTATGGTGAGAGACCTTGCTTTGCCAAATGTAGACATTAAATGGATTGGTCAGAGAGGGTTAAAGTGGCACCAATTGATGCCATTGGTGAAATCCTTCATGCAAATCCAACACCCTGACCTCATAATAGTGCACTGTGGTGGCAATGACCTAGGCACTTTGACTGGGGTAGGTCTGGAAATGCTTATGAAGGAGACCTTTGCACAACTGTTTTCACTTTTCCCTAAAACTGCCTTTGTGTTTTCTAACATATGCCAAAGGCAAAAATGGAACTGGTCCAATCATTTCTGTCCGCAGATTGACAAAGCAAGAAAGCACGTCAACAAATCTGTTTCTGCTTTCCTCCGTGACTATGGTATGGGTTCCATTTACCACAATAACTTGCGTTACGACATGCAAGACATTTATAGAGGAGATGGTGTGCACTTCAATGATGAAGGGAACGGAGTCTTCCTCTTGAACCTTAGACTCTGCATCGGTACTTACTTGTAGGTACCACTAAAAAATAACTTCATAAACACAACGGCTCTTTTTAGAGCCCCCTAATATCTAAACACTTAAATCTGCATTTCATTTATTTTTTTTATTTTTTTTTACCGTACGCTTACCGTACGCGTACCCCGTGATTTTTTTTAAAATCAATAAATGTTTTCTTTGTACTTTTCTGTCCTTCTTTGACCCCCTCACAAATGTTAGGGGGTCTGTAACTCTCCTCCTTGCCCCCTTTTCTTGTTATCACTCTTTTTTTCTGAGTGAAACACACGAAATGGCGGCCGCCGCTTCCTGGTTTCGGCCGATTCGAATGTTTACTAAGATCTAAGAGCCAATCAGAATCGCGCTCGCGCACGCCACCGTACGCGTACGGTAAGCGTACGGTAAGCGTACCGTAAGCTGGCTCAGATATATATATTGATTTAAAGGCTATTATCTCAGAATCTACTGAACAGATTTACACCAAACCTACAAAAGGCACTTCCTTGACCTGAGGACTACCTCTCTGCCAAATTTCTAGTAATTCTGTTCAGCCGTTCGGGCTGTAGCCCTGTCTAAAGGTCCTATGGAAAAATGCATGGGAAAAACGCGTTTTGGGACCCCCCTTTTATCTCAGCCCCCGCTTGACGAATCCCACCGAGACTTTCAGGGAAGGAGCGGAGCGTAGCGCCCCACCTATTTTGAAAAATTCGCGAGGATTCGTCGACCGGCGCCAAAGTTATTCCAAATAGAATGTTGCGGATTTCCTATGGAAACGTGGTCCTAACTATACTACCTACTGGCGACCGCCAGTAGGTAATATATATATATATATATATATATATATATATATATCCAGAATAGCAGGTAGCCCCAAAAGGAGTGAGGCCTCAGACACAAAATCGCTCACTGCATTTATTGGCGACTTGCAAGCAGGCAGCTTAACACAACAGAGTCATCGGTAAAGTTCACCGCCAGACGCGTTTCAGGAGTCCTTTCATCCCTTCCTCAGTGGCGTGTCTTCATGAATTGGAAGCAAAGTTCACTGCACACCTGTTTGTATTTAAACAGTCCGCCTTCAGTGGGCGGGGCCCTCTCGCGGCCTTCTGGTCGTTGTAGTGTGCAATTTAAATCCCCAGTGGGCAAGCTTGACCAACATGAAATTCAGTGACAATAGTGTTTTCCCATGTGGGTTGATGTCCCGTCCTGCCAGCAGCCTGCCCCGCTTTACAGTCGTCAATGTGAGCATCCAAGGCGGCTCCATCCTGCACATGGAACCGAAGCTTGCGTGTCTCCCGTTGCCGCCAGCACTCGTGGAAGCCGGCACGGACCCACTGTACCGCAGTGGGCCTCACCCCGCGGCTGGGCAACAGCCGAAATATATCCAGAATAGCAGGTAGCCCCAAAAGGAGTGAGGCCTCAGACACAAAATCGCTCACTGCATTTATTGGCGACTTGCAAGCAGGCATCTTAACACAACAGAGTCATCGGTAAAGTTCACCGCCAGACGCGTTTCAGGAGTCCTTTCATCCCTTCCTCAGTGGCGTGTCTTCATGAATTGGAAGCAAAGTTCACTGCACACCTGTTTGTATTTAAACAGTCCGCCTTCAGTGGGCGGGGCCCTCTCGCGGCCTTCTGGTCGTTGTAGTGTGCAATTTAAATCCCCAGTGGGCAAGCTTGACCAACATGAAATTCAGTGACAATAGTGTTTTCCCATGTGGGTTGATGTCCCGTCCTGCCAGCAGCCTGCCCCGCTTTACAGTCGTCAATGTGAGCATCCAAGGCGGCTCCATCCTGCACATGGAACCGAAGCTTGCGTGTCTCCCGTTGCCGCCAGCACTCGTGGAAGCCGGCACGGACCCACTGTACCGCAGTGGGCCTCACCCCGCGGCTGGGCAACAGCCGAAATATATCCAGAATAGCAGGTAGCCCCAAAAGGAGTGAGGCCTCAGACACAAAATCGCTCACTGCATTTATTGGCGACTTGCAAGCAGGCAGCTTAACACAACAGAGTCATCGGTAAAGTTCACCGCCAGACGCGTTTCAGGAGTCCTTTCATCCCTTCCTCAGTGGCGTGTCTTCATGAATTGGAAGCAAAGTTCACTGCACACCTGTTTGTATTTAAACAGTCCGCCTTCAGTGGGCGGGGCCCTCTCGCGGCCTTCTGGTCGTTGTAGTGTGCAATTTAAATCCCCAGTGGGCAAGCTTGACCAACATGAAATTCAGTGACAATAGTGTTTTCCCATGTGGGTTGATGTCCCGTCCTGCCAGCAGCCTGCCCCGCTTTACAGTCGTCAATGTGAGCATCCAAGGCGGCTCCATCCTGCACATGGAACCGAAGCTTGCGTGTCTCCCGTTGCCGCCAGCACTCGTGGAAGCCGGCACGGACCCACTGTACCGCAGTGGGCCTCACCCCGCGGCTGGGCAACAGCCGAAATATATCCAGAATAGCAGGTAGCCCCAAAAGGAGTGAGGCCTCAGACACAAAATCGCTCACTGCATTTATTGGCGACTTGCAAGCAGGCAGCTTAACACAACAGAGTCATCGGTAAAGTTCACCGCCAGACGCGTTTCAGGAGTCCTTTCATCCCTTCCTCAGTGGCGTGTCTTCATGAATTGGAAGCAAAGTTCACTACACACCTGTTTGTATTTAAACAGTCCGCCTTCAGTGGGCGGGGCCCTCTCGCGGCCTTCTGGTCGTTGTAGTGTGCAATTTAAATCCCCAGTGGGCAAGCTTGACCAACATGAAATTCAGTGACAATAGTGTTTTCCCATGTGGGTTGATGTCCCGTCCTGCCAGCAGCCTGCCCCGCTTTACAGTCGTCAATGTGAGCATCCAAGGCGGCTCCATCCTGCACATGGAACCGAAGCTTGCGTGTCTCCCTTGCCGCCAGCACTCGTGGAAGCCGGCACGGACCCACTGTACCGCAGTGGGCCTCACCCCGCGGCTGGGCAACAGCCGAAATATATCCAGAATAGCAGGTAGCCCCAAAAGGAGTGAGGCCTCAGACACAAAATCGCTCACTGCATTTATTGGCGACTTGCAAGCAGGCAGCTTAACACAACAGAGTCATCGGTAAAGTTCACCGCCAGACGCGTTTCAGGAGTCCTTTCATCCCTTCCTCAGTGGCGTGTCTTCATGAATTGGAAGCAAAGTTCACTGCACACCTGTTTGTATTTAAACAGTCCGCCTTCAGTGGGCGGGGCCCTCTCGCGGCCTTCTGGTCGTTGTAGTGTGCAATTTAAATCCCCAGTGGGCAAGCTTGACCAACATGAAATTCAGTGACAATAGTGTTTTCCCATGTGGGTTGATGTCCCGTCCTGCCAGCAGCCTGCCCCGCTTTACAGTCGTCAATGTGAGCATCCAAGGCGGCTCCATCCTGCACATGGAACCGAAGCTTGCGTGTCTCCCGTTGCCGCCAGCACTCGTGGAAGCCGGCACGGACCCACTGTACCGCAGTGGGCCTCACCCCGCGGCTGGGCAACAGCCGAAATATATCCAGAATAGCAGGTAGCCCCAAAAGGAGTGAGGCCTCAGACACAAAATCGCTCACTGCATTTATTGGCGACTTGCAAGCAGGCAGCTTAACACAACAGAGTCATCGGTAAAGTTCACCGCCAGACGCGTTTCAGGAGTCCTTTCATCCCTTCCTCAGTGGCGTGTCTTCATGAATTGGAAGCAAAGTTCACTGCACACCTGTTTGTATTTAAACAGTCCGCCTTCAGTGGGCGGGGCCCTCTCGCGGCCTTCTGGTCGTTGTAGTGTGCAATTTAAATCCCCAGTGGGCAAGCTTGACCAACATGAAATTCAGTGACAATAGTGTTTTCCCATGTGGGTTGATGTCCCGTCCTGCCAGCAGCCTGCCCCGCTTTGCAGTCGTCAATGTGAGCATCCAAGGCGGCTCCATCCTGCACATGGAACCGAAGCTTGCGTGTCTCCCGTTGCCGCCAGCACTCGTGGAAGCCGGCACGGACCCACTGTACCGCAGTGGGCCTTACCCCGCGGCTGGGCAACAGCCGAAATATATCCAGAATAGCAGGTAGCCCCAAAAGGAGTGAGGCCTCAGACACAAAATCGCTCACTGCATTTATTGGCGACTTGCAAGCAGGCAGCTTAACACAACAGAGTCATCGGTAAAGTTCACCGCCAGACGCGTTTCAGGAGTCCTTTCATCCCTTCCTCAGTGGCGTGTCTTCATGAATTGGAAGCAAAGTTCACTGCACACCTGTTTGTATTTAAACAGTCCGCCTTCAGTGGGCGGGGCCCTCTCGCGGCCTTCTGGTCGTTGTAGTGTGCAATTTAAATCCCCAGTGGGCAAGCTTGACCAACATGAAATTCAGTGACAATAGTGTTTTCCCATGTGGGTTGATGTCCCGTCCTGCCAGCAGCCTGCCCCGCTTTACAGTCGTCAATGTGAGCATCCAAGGCGGCTCCATCCTGCACATGGAACCGAAGCTTGCGTGTCTCCCGTTGCCGCCAGCACTCGTGGAAGCCGGCACGGACCCACTGTACCGCAGTGGGCCTCACCCCGCGGCTGGGCAACAGCCGAAATATATCCAGAATAGCAGGTAGCCCCAAAAGGAGTGAGGCCTCAGACACAAAATCGCTCACTGCATTTATTGGCGACTTGCAAGCAGGCAGCTTAACACAACAGAGTCATCGGTAAAGTTCACCGCCAGACGCGTTTCAGGAGTCCTTTCATCCCTTCCTCAGTGGCGTGTCTTCATGAATTGGAAGCAAAGTTCACTGCACACCTGTTTGTATTTAAACAGTCCGCCTTCAGTGGGCGGGGCCCTCTCGCGGCCTTCTGGTCGTTGTAGTGTGCAATTTAAATCCCCAGTGGGCAAGCTTGACCAACATGAAATTCAGTGACAATAGTGTTTTCCCATGTGGGTTGATGTCCCGTCCTGCCAGCAGCCTGCCCCGCTTTACAGTCGTCAATGTGAGCATCCAAGGCGGCTCCATCCTGCACATGGAACCGAAGCTTGCGTGTCTCCCGTTGCCGCCAGCACTCGTGGAAGCCGGCACGGACCCACTGTACCGCAGTGGGCCTCACCCCGCGGCTGGGCAACAGCCGAAATATATCCAGAATAGCAGGTAGCCCCAAAAGGAGTGAGGCCTCAGACACAAAATCGCTCACTGCATTTATTGGCGACTTGCAAGCAGGCAGCTTAACACAACAGAGTCATCGGTAAAGTTCACCGCCAGACGCGTTTCAGGAGTCCTTTCATCCCTTCCTCAGTGGCGTGTCTTCATGAATTGGAAGCAAAGTTCACTGCACACCTGTTTGTATTTAAACAGTCCGCCTTCAGTGGGCGGGGCCCTCTCGCGGCCTTCTGGTCGTTGTAGTGTGCAATTTAAATCCCCAGTGGGCAAGCTTGACCAACATGAAATTCAGTGACAATAGTGTTTTCCCATGTGGGTTGATGTCCCGTCCTGCCAGCAGCCTGCCCCGCTTTACAGTCGTCAATGTGAGCATCCAAGGCGGCTCCATCCTGCACATGGAACCGAAGCTTGCGTGTCTCCCGTTGCCGCCAGCACTCGTGGAAGCCGGCACGGACCCACTGTACCGCAGTGGGCCTCACCCCGCGGCTGGGCAACAGCCGAAATATATCCAGAATAGCAGGTAGCCCCAAAAGGAGTGAGGCCTCAGACACAAAATCGCTCACTGCATTTATTGGCGACTTGCAAGCAGGCAGCTTAACACAACAGAGTCATCGGTAAAGTTCATCGGTAAAGTTCACCGCCAGACGCGTTTCAGGAGTCCTTTCATCCCTTCCTCAGTGGCGTGTCTTCGTGATGCCCATCGCCTGAGTGCGGACCCGCGCTGGCCTCACGATGTAGCTGGCAAGAACGGGAGACAGGCAGCTCGGCGCCATTGACAGGGTGGTGCCGTTCTGATGTTCCATTGTGCTCTGACAAAGCGGGGCAGGCTGCGACCAGGACTATACATCAACCCACATGGGTATGAAATGTGATTATTTATAGAGAAGAAACGCAAGCCCACTGGGGATTATTTCGTGCACTACAATCACCAGAAGGCCGTGGTGACGGCCACGCCCACTGTGGCAGGTGATTTAATCAACGTTTTGCACGTGGAACTTTGCTTTCACTCTTCACAAGCGCCACTGAAGAAGAGATCAGGAATCTTGAAACGCGTATGGCGGAGGATGAACTTTTGATTGTATCCTGGGAGTTCGCCTGCTTGCACAGTGCCAATAAATGAGGGGAACTTTACTTTCTGTCTGAGGCTGCACTCCTTTGGGGCTTTCCTGTTTCGTTGGATATATATATATATATATATATATATATATATATATATATATATATATATATATATATATTACCTACTGGCAGTCGCCAGTAGGTAGTTATAGATAGGACCTATTTTCCATAGGAAATCTGCAACATTCTATTTGGAATAACATTGGCGCCGATTGATGAATCTTCGCAACATTTTCCAAACTTTTGGCCAGCTCTGTTCCGCTCTTATCCTGAAAATTTCACGGTGATTCATCAAGCGGGGGCCGAGAAAAAATGCTGGTGAATTTCCAGTAGTGCCTAGATTAGATAGTTGTTGTTGGGTTGACCAATCAGCGTCATCTGAATTATTGACAAGAGCATGTATTGTTTTAAGATTGGTCACATCACTGGCGGCAATTTGTATGCTCGGTTTGTCAGAGATTGCAATGTTGGCAGCAGTGTTAGAGGCTTTGCTAAGTTTGAAGTGTTTCAATAATTTTAGTTTTCTTATAAACTTGAAAACGTCAATTCTGGTTTGAACATATTTGAAGCGACTTTTAGGGCCGTCGCCAGATGGTAGTTATAGTTAGGACCTATTATCCATAGGAAATCCGCAACATTCTATTTGGAATAACTTTGGCGCCGGTTGACGAATCTTTGCAAAAGTTTCAAAACTGGTGGGGTGCTCTGGTCCGCTCCCTGTGTGATTCGTCAAGTGGGGGACAAGAATAAAGGGGTCCCAAAACATGTTTTCCCCATGCAATTTTCAATAGGAACCTTTAATCACAGCTACAGCCCGAACTGCTGAATGGAATTACACCAAATTTGGCAAAGAGGTAGTGCTTAAATGGTGTAAATCCGTTCAGTAGTTCCTGGGAAAATTAGAGTTAAAAAGATAGATATATCTGGGCGGAGCCTAACCACACATCTCATCGTGAGATCTGATTGGCTGTCAGCACTTCATCCAAGAAGTGTTGGCAGCCATCTTGGGACCAATATACACGATAGCACCCCATTAAAAAGCATTGCAGTTAAGAGAAGGTTTTAGACTTTAGTTACATTATAAATAATTTGTTGATGGTACCATACTCATTTTAGGAATTGTGGTGTGTTCTAAGGTGATTTTACCATGTGAAAAAAGCCTTCTGCTGTGATATAATGAATCATGGTTGAGAGAAAACTATTTTCTCATGCTTTTCCCACAGAGATTTGGAAGGTGATCTATAAGCTAAACTGAGAGCATATTTTCTGTAAATTCACATTATCTTTCTCAGTCATGTGAGAATGAAGTCTGACATTCTAATTAAAACATGTACATCCAACAAGGGCAGAGACTGTCAGTTGATTCCTTTGTGTTCAACTGCAGCTTCCCAGAGTGTTCTAAAGAACAACTAGAGCGCTAACAGTCCTACTTATGACAAACGTATTGCACACCTGAAGCCATCTTGATTGGAATAAAGTGGTGACTCTTATAACATTTAGTTTAAAAAGGACCAAAATAAGGGGGTTAATTTTGAAATAGAGAGTATGATTAGTGCTGCAGAAAGAAAAATCAGGTCACATTTTGAGTGACTTCTAAAATCCTTTTCTATTTCATAAAAAAATTCTGACATGCAGACTGAAACATGCACTTTAAATACCAGCAGCAGACTTCCCTGGTGAGCAGTAGCTTTACTACGTGATCTAATAAGCAACAAGAGTGCTAACATTCTGAATTTATGGCAAATGTGTGACAGATCTGAATGCCTTCTTGATGGAATCAAAGTAAAAAACTGAAAGTATTTCCTACTGAGGAGACTGTAGTAAATGAGGAAATTGGGAAACTTCATAACAAATAAGCCTCTCAAAATGGCCACCAGAGACAAAAAAGCCCAAATGTAGCACAAATATCACCCAGATGTAGCCCGAGTATAGCCCAATGACAGAATGTCCCAGAGTGTTCTAAAGAACAACTAGAGCGTTAACAGTCTTACTTATGACCAAAGTATGGCACACCTGAAGCCATCTTGATTGGAATAAAGTGGTAACACTTAAAACATTTAATTTACAAAGGAACAAAATGAGGGGGTTCATTTTGCCATAGAAATTATGATTAGTGCTGCAGAAAGAAAAATTAGGGCACATTTTGACTTCTCAAATCCTCTTCTATTTCATAAAAAAACTCTGACATGCAGACTGAAACATGCACTTTGAATACCAGCAGCAGACTTCCCTGGTGAGCAGTAGCTTCACTACAGTGATCTAATGAGCAACTAGAGTGCTAACATTCAGAATTTATGGCAAATGTGTGACACATCTGAATGCCTTCGTGATGGAACCAAAGTAAAAAACTGAAAGTATTTCCTACTGAGGAGACTGCAGTAAATGAGGAAATTAGGAAACTTCATAACAAATAAATCTCCCAAGATGACCACCAGAGACAAAAGAGCCCAAATGTAGCCCAAATATCACCCAGATGTAGCCCGAGTATAGCCCAATGACAGAATGTCCCAGAGTGTTCTGAAGAACAACTAGAGCGCTTACTGTCTTACTTATGACAAAAGTATGGCACACCTGAAGTCATCTTGATTGGAATAAACTGGTAACACTTAAAACATTTAATTTACAAAGGAACAAAATGAGGGGGTTCATTTTGAGTGACTTCTCAAATGCTCTTCTATTTCATTAAAAAATTCTGATATGCAGACTGAAACATGCACTTTTAATACCAGCAGCAGACTTCCGTGGTGAGCAGTAGCTTTACTACAGTGATCTAATGAGCAACTAGAGTGCTAACATTCAGAATTTATGGCAAATGTATGACATATCTGAATACCTTCTTGATGGAATCAGAGTAAAAAACTGAAAGCATTTCCTACTGAGGAGACTGCAGTAAATGAGGAAATTAGGAAACTTCATAACAAATAAATCTCCCAAGATGGCCACCGGAGACAAATGAGCCCAAATGCAGCACAAATATCACCCAGTTGTAGCCCAGATGTAGCCCAATGACAGACGTGTGCAAAACACTCCTTTTTTGTGTATTTTCAGTTTTATATAGTGCACACTTGTCAGGTATTGGAGAGATTTACATGAGCATTGGTTACATCACACAAGATCAAATTCATTTTGGTTGTAGACATGGGGAGATTAAGTGATTTGACCAGAATCACAGAATGTTGAGCTGAAGCAGAAACTCCAACCTGGTTCGCCAGGTGCAAAGTCTGCAGCTCTGGAAGTAACACCACATCCTCTCCCCTAGGTGCAACATTTAATCAAGTGGTCAACTGGATAAAAAACATAAAGATAACAAATGATTTAAAAGTGCTTTTTCGGTATTTGAAAACTCAGAAAATATGTCCTCATGTTAGTTTTTTAGAGCACTTACCATAATTTTGATGCAAATAAGACCCTCTCATATATGTAATTTCTAAAGGAAATGCTCTAGGTATTACAGTTTTGATTACATCAAGATGACGTCAGGCGTTGCACACTTTTATAATGAATATAGAATGTTAGCAATCTAGTTGTTCATTGGGATACTGTTGAGAGGCAGAGGCCAGGGGCACGGACTCTGAAAATTAAAGGCAGGTAGGAGAGTGCAGAGGCAACAATTTGACCACACTGGGCAGGCAGGAAGGACAGTGACAGCACAACAACTATGGAGGGCAGTGGAAAGGGGGGCAGGGGCAACAAACCAACAATACTGGACTGGCAAGAGAGGCTGTGGCAATATAATAGACCATTGTGGGCAGAAGGAAGAGGCAGTGGAAGTACAACCATACATGCCAACAGACCCATTTCAGCCAGGAAACGTCCAATGTTTCTAAGCTCAAATGGGCTTTATTTGATCTGTCTCCTGTCTACAATCTCCTATTTTTCAATCTAACTCAAAAGGGAAAATCAATACCCCAGTTTTTTTTCAAAATCTCCCTCATACCAAGTTCAAAATGTTCGCAAGTATGGTACATTGGATCATGGTAGGCAGGAGGAATTGGGGTAGGGACATTGCCTCGGATAACAGAGGACAGGAGGGACATGGAGAGGTGCACCAAACTGACCCTACAGGGCAGGCATCAGGGTTTGCAGCAGCACAATACACCACACAGGGCATGCGGGACGGGAGTTCAGCACAACAATCCATAGAAAGCAATAGGGAGGGGACAGGACCATGCACATGGACAACAGAGAACAGAGGGGAAAGAGGCAATGGTAGCTAGCTGACCATAATGGACAGACAGGAGAGAAAGCTGCAGCATAACAGACCATAAAGGCCAGGAGGGACGGATCAGGGGTATTACAATGGAACAGACAAGCCAGGAGGGTGGGAATAGGGGTCTGCACATGGAAACAGAGGGCTGGGGGCAAGGGGGCAGGGCAGGAGCAGCAAGATGACCATGGAGGTCAGGCAGGATGGGCACTAGAAACAATACACACCATGGAGAGCAACAGTGAGACTATGATGGCATACACACAGACCATGGAGGGAAGGTGGGAGGGGGTCAGGGGCAGCTAGCTGACCACACAGGGAGGGTGGGAGGGACCACGGCAGCACAGAAGACCATGCATGGCAAGCGGGAGGGTTAGTGGCTGCACAATGGCTATGATGGGCAAGAAGGAGGGTGCAGGGGCATGCACAAAGGACCATGGAGGATAGAAGGGAGGGTCAGGACCTGGGCACAGGCAAGAGAGTTCAGGGGAAGGGGCCTCACAACACACCGCATGGGGCAGGCAGGAGGAGCAGTTGCAGCATAACAGCCCAGGGAGGGCAGAAGGGTGTGGCAGCAAAATGGACCATGGAGGACAGGAGGACAGGAGGAAGGGGATAGGGGCATGGCATGTGGACAGGCAGGGTGGAGGTGGCAGGGACAGGTTACAGTCATCTGACAATGCTAGGCAGGTGGGAGGGGAGTGGCAGCTCAACAGAACACTCAGAGTAGATAGGAGTGGCAGGTCCATAGAACATGGTGGGCAAAAAGGATGGTGCAAAGGACAGGGCTCCTTTGGTATTTGGAAGAGAGAGCACATGTTAACTCAGACCCCGTCCCCTCCCTTCAACACTGTGTAAACACGCCCTGTGGCCATTTTTAGTTGGGAGATTAAGTTCATTTGAATCCTGAGGGTCCCTAGGGTCCAACTAGCTCACTAGGTACCTCCAGTAAGTGCCACAGAGCTGCGTTGCAGAGAGATGTAAAAAGTGGCACGGCCTGGACCACCTCTCTGCAACGCAGCTCAGTGGCGCTTACTGGAAGCACCTGGTGGGCTAGTTAGCCTCCAGGGGCCCTCAGGATTGAAGGGGAATTATTTCCCCAACTTTAAACGCGCCATAGGGCGTGTTTGCACACGTCACCTCAGGCCCCATCCCCTCCCTTCCCCACTGTGTAAACACGCCCTGTGGCCGTTTTTTAAGTTGGGATATTAAGTCCCCTTGAATCCTAAGGGTCCCTAGGGGCAAAATAGCCCACTAGGGATGGAGCAGGGGCATGCACAAAGACATCGGAGGGCAGGGGAAAGGAGAATAGGGGCGAAAGCTAAGCACAGAGGCTAAGCAGGAGGTCAATGATGGGCCATAGAATTGGGCAATGGAGGGCAGGAGGAGTGGACTGGTACATCGTGCTAAATGGAGGGCAGTGGCTGCACATCAGACCATGCATGGCAGGAGGGAGGAGGCTAGTCCATGGATTCAGACAACAGAGGATAGGGAGGAGGTGGATGGGGCAGCAATCTAACTGTTCAGAGAAGGTGGGTATTAGGAACTTTATCATTTTTAAAATGTGTGTCTGTGTGAACTACTTAAAATATGAACAAGTATGCAGCATAATCTCACTTTTATTCAGGAAAAGGAGGACGTTTGTGACTTTGACTCCGGGCTCACTTGGCAGAAACACCCCATGACCCTCTACCCTCCATCGCAAAATGTAATGCCCGTGAACAGGGTAGGTGGACGCAGTGTTATATAGAACATAGTCCTGAGAGCACGATTGAAAATGAAAACTAGATATAGTATATGGTTTAAACTATGAAGCAAAAAGTGTGATATAAGATGAACCGGGGTGTGAAATATAATATGCAATACATTGTGCGCAATGACAGATTCATTGGAGAGCGCAAGATAGCACAGGCACTAGCGCGTGCTATGCGATATGCGCCTTGGAGTGTAATATGCACAGGGCAGTGTTGTGTAACCTAACTAGTCTCTAAAGTTGTAATATAAAATATGTGCTGGGGAGTGTAACGTTGCATATGCACTGTGACAAAGATATGGATCCCAGATTGTAATATGTATGGCATAGCGCTGTGCGTTATAACATAGGCATCGAGGAAGACACGTTAGATGGGGCAATATAACCCGTGCGAAGGCAAGCGTGGCATGACATATTCATGGGGTGGTGTTACAGTGCACATGGGCTAGAGAGTGTCATAGCATATGCACTAGCTGATGGAATACAACACAGAGGTGTGCGGCACTCGGCGGGCACTGGTGGGTGTAACACAGCAATGGGCTCAGCCAGGAGCACACTGTGACTCTCAAGTGAGGTTCGTCTCCTTTCCAGAGAGTAAAATAAAAAGTATTACACATCAGGCGGTGGATGTGTGTTTTATTAACCGTGAGGGGGTTTTCTTGCATAGTTTGGTCGAATTTTTGTCGAATCCCCTTTGAATGGCTTGGTGTGCGTGTGTATTAAATGTGCCCGTCAATAGCTACCCATGTTTGTATAAATAAACGACAAGGGTGTCTACTTGGAGAGTACACACCGGCAGGGGCGCCGGGATTAGGCACGGTAGGGCGTCAGACACGTCAGAGCTTCACTAGCGGTGTAAATACATTCCACCTGGATTCATTGTATGCATAGTAGCCTTTTAAAAAATATCACGCAAATCATCATGGTGATAGGTACATACGGTTTGTCCAGCATGTCCTAGGTGTTTCTATAAATATATTTTTTTTAAAAATAATAAAAAACAAAGGCCGGCCCCGGGGGATGGTGTCCCTGGGGCCATAAGTGGCCTGAGGAAGGGGGCAACGCAGCCCCCTCCTAAAGATTTTTTTTTAAAAAGACCATGACCAGGGGGTGGGGCCCCCGGGGCCGAATGAGGCCTTGGGAGGGCCAAATTAATTTTTTTCAACAAAAAAAATTAGTGTGCAGGCCCTGGGGGACACACAGCCCTCCTTCTTAAAAAAATAAAATAAATAAAAGACCGGCATCGCGCTGGAGGCCACGCCCCCTCCTTACAGCACTCTGCAAATGCGCCCCCTGGCCAGTTGTAAGATGGGGAATTAATTCCCCTTCAGTACTGAGGGTCCCTGAGGGCCAACTCGCCCAACAGGTATCTCCAGTATGCGCCAGGGAGCTGCGTTGCAGACAGGTGTTCTGAGGCCACGCCCCTTTTTACACCTC
Source organism: Triturus cristatus (assembly GCF_964204655.1). NCBI lineage: Eukaryota > Metazoa > Chordata > Amphibia > Caudata > Salamandridae > Triturus > Triturus cristatus. Next base: position 24,917,627 of record NC_140593.1, on the reverse strand, counting down.
CATGCAACGCAGCTCTGTGGCGCTTACTGGAGGTACCTAGTGGGCTAGTTTGACCCTAGGGACCCTTAGGATTCAAGGGGACTTAATCTCTTAACTTAGAACGGCCACAGGGCGCGTTTACACAGTGGGGAAGGGAGGGGACGGGGCCTGAGGTGACGTGTGCAAACATGCCCTGTGGTGTGTTTTAAGTTGGGGAAATAATTCCCTTTCAATCCTAAGGGACCCTGGGGGCCAATTAGCCCACCAGGTGCTTCCAGTAAGCGCCACTGCTCTGCTTTGCAGAGGGGTGGTGCAGGCCGTGCCCCTTTTTACACCTCTCTGCAATAAGATCGGTTGTTTGCTGCCCTCTTACGGCAGCAGTAAAGATGTACTACATGATACCGGACCTTTATAACAAGTTAATAAATACATTTAGGCATTTTTCAATAAATACGTTAGTGCTTATGTACTACAAGAATTATGGACTCCTGGATCCTGGGGGGTGTCAGTCCCCAGGGCCATCATTGGCTCCGGGGGGGGGCCGGGCAGCCCCCCTCCCATTACGTTAAAGCCCCGGGGGGTGGTGGTCCCTGGGGCTTGGGGGTCCGTAACGGACCCCGCCACTTTAAATAATTAGTGCCCCGGGGAGGTGGCGGTCCCCGGGGCGTGTGGGGGGGCTCGAGCCCCCCACACAGGTATTTTATTTATTTATTAAGCCCCGGGGGGTGGCAGCCCCGGGGCTGCGGGGGGCTCATGAGCCCCCCCACATACATCAAATGAAAGCCCCGGGGGGTGGCAGTCCCCTGGGCTGGGGGGCCCCTCTGGGCCCCCCATTATAATAAAGAAATTGCCCCCGGGACTTGGCCCACGAGGGGCTAAATCAAAACGAAGCGCGGAAGCCCGCGCTTTGTTTTTTTTTTCATTAGCAGGGTCCCTGGGGGCCAACTAGCCCACCAGGTGCCTCCAGTAAGCACCATGGAGCTGTGTTGCAGAGTGTTGTTAAAAGGGGCATGGCCTCTGAACACTTCTCTGCAATGTAGCTCTCTGGCGCATTATGGAGGTACCTGGTCTGCTAGTTGGCCCCCAGGGACCCTCAGGATTGAGGAGGAATTAATTCTCCAACTTAAAACGCCCCACAGGGCGTGTTTGCAGATATGTCACCTCAGGCCATGCCCCATTCCTTCACCATTGTGCAAACGCGCCCCATGGTGAGTTGTAAGTTAGGGAATTAATTCTCTTTCAATACTGAATGCCCCTGAGGGCCAACTAGCCCAAGAGGTATCTCCAGTATGCGCCAGGCAGATGTGTTACAGACAGGTGTTCAGAGGCCACACCCCTTTTTACACCTCTCTGCTTCGCATCTCTGTGGCGCTTACTGGAGGTACCTCGTGGGCTAGTTTGACCCCAGGGACCCTTAGGATTCAAGGGGACTTAATCTCACAAATTAAAACAGACACAGGGCACGTTTACACAGTGGCGAAGGAAGGGAATGGGGCCTGAGGTGACGTGTGCAAACACGCCCTTTGGTAGGTTTTAAGATGGGGAAATTGTTCCACTTCAATCCTGAGGGACCCTGGGGGCTATCTAGTCCACCAGGTTAATCTCTCAACTTAGAACGGCCACAGGGCGTGTTTACACAGTGGGGAAGGGAGGGGACGGGTCCTGAGGTCATGTGTACAAACACGCCCTATGGCGTGTTTTTAGGTGGGGAAATAATTCCCCTTCAAGCCTGAGGGAATCTGGGGGCCAACTAGCCCACCAGGTGCTTCCAGTATGTGCCACTGCACTGCGGTTGCAGTGAGGTGGTCCAGGCTGTTACACTTTTTACACCTCTCTGGAACGCAGCTCTGTGGTGCTTACTGGAGATACCTAGTGGGCTAGTTGGACTCTAGGGACCCTCAGGATTCAAAGGGACTTAATCTCCCAACTTAAAATGGCCACAGAGCGTGTTTACACAGTGGTGAATGGAGGGGACAGGGCCTGAGGTGACGTGTGAAAACACGCCCTGTGGTGCATTTTAAGTTAGGGAAATAATTCCCCTTCAATCCTGAGGGACCGTGGGGGTCAACTAGTCCACCAGGTGCTTCCAGTAAGCGCCACTGCACAAATTAAAACAGCCACAGGGCTTGTTTGCACATGTCAGCTCAGCCCCTCCCTTCGTTCCCCAGTGTGAAAAAGCACCCTGTGGCGCGTTTTAAGGTGTAGTTTTAATCCCCCTGCCCACTTATGTACTAGGGGCTTACAGAGGAGGTAATTCTAATCACAGGGGTACCCCAACGCATAGTGTTCCCTAGTGTATGTAGGTGTTTTAACTGTATTCTAAGTGTCTTTAGCTTAGCACTGGCTCTAGGACTCTCTCCCCTTGCGCTCCCCTAGTGACCCATTCAGCACCATGTACTAATCCATTCACGGTGCCAAAACCCAAGCACTTATAAATTCACCCAGGCATTCTCCTAGCAGTACTCTAATCATTCAGTCAGTACCCACGTACTCATCCAGTGACCCAGGCCTTAGCACATGGACTGCTTCAAACCACTATCCACTATGCATGCAGTCCTCTAACCACCTACACACTTGTCTTTCACACCTTCAATTCCCAAATCAGTATCCATAAACTCCAGTAAACACCCTGTCACTCCCCTTGCACTCCTCTTGTGACCCATACAGCACCATGTACTACTCCATTCACTGCGCCAAAATCCAAACACTTATAAATTCACCCAGGCACTCTCCTTGCAGTACTTGAATCATTCAGTCAGTACCCAGGTACTCATGCAGTGAGCCAGGCCTTAGAACATGGACTACTTTAAATGCCTATCCACTATGCATGCAGTCCTCTAACCACCTACACACTTTTCTTTCACACCTTCAATTCCCCAGTCAGTATCATACACTTCCAGCAAATACCCTGTCACTCTCTTTGCACTCCTCCAGTGACCCATTCAGCACCATGTACTAATCCATTCACTGTGCCAAACCCAACCACTTATAAATGTACCCTGTCACTCCCCTTGCACTCCTCTAGTGACCCATTCAGCACCACGCAGTAATCCATGCAGTGTGCCAAAACCCAAACACTTATAAATTCACCCAGGCACTCTCCTTGCAGTACTCTAATCATTCAGTCAGTACCCAAGTACTCATCCAGTGACCCAGGCATAAGCACATGGACTGCTTCAAACCCCTATCCACTATGCATGCAGGCCTCTAACCACCTACACACTTGTCTTTCACACCTTCAATTCCCCATTCAGTATCCATACACTCCAGCAAACACACTATCACTCCACTTGCACTCCTCTAGTGACCCATTCAATACCATGTACTAATCCATTCACTGCGCCAAAACCCTACCACTTATAAATTCACCCAGGCACTCTCCTTGCAGTACATAAAACCATTCAGTCAGTACCCAAGTTCTCATGCAGTGAGCCAGGCCTTAGCATTTGGACTGCTTCAAACCCCTATCCACTATGCATGCAGTCCTCTAACCACCTACACACTTGTCCTTCACAACTTCAATACCCCAGTCAGTATCCATATACTTCCAGCAAACACCCTGTCACTCTCCTTGCACTCCTCTAGTAACCAATTCATCACCATGTACTTATCCATTCATGGTGTCAAAACCCAAACACTTATAAATTCACCCAGGCACTCTCCTTGCAGTACTCTAATCATTCAGCAGTACCCAAGTACTCATGAAGGGACCAGGCCTTAGCACATGGACTGCTTCAAACGCCTATCCCCTATGCATGCAGTCCTCTAACACCTACACACTTGTCTTTCACACCTTCAATTCCCCGGTCAGTATCCATACACTCCAGCAAACACCCTGTCACTCCCCTTGCACTCCTCTACTGATCCATTCAGCACCATGTACTAATCCACTTACTGTGCCAAAACCCAAGCACTTATAAATTCACCCAGGCACTCTCCTTGCAGTACACTAATCATTCAGCAGTACCCAAGTACTCATGCAGGGACCAGGCCTTAGCACATGGACTGCTTCAAACCCCTATCCTCTATGCATGCAGTGCTCTAACCACCTACTCACTTGTCTTTTACACCTTCAATTCCCAAGTCAGTATATATACACTTGAGCAAACACCCTGTCACTCCCCTTGCACTCCTCCAGGGACCCATTGATCACAATGCACTAATCCATTCGCTGCGCCCAAACTCTACAACTTATAAATTCACCCAGTCACTCTCCTTGCAGTACTCAAATCATTCAGTCAGTACCCAAGCACTTATGCAGTGAACCAGGCCTTAGCACATGGACTGCTTCAAACCCCTATCAACTATGCATGCAGTCCTCTAACCACCTACACACTTGTCCCTCACAACTTTAATTCCCCAGTCAGTATCCATACACTTCCAGCAAACACCCTGTCACTGTCCTTGCACTCCTCTAGTGACCCATTCAGAACCATGTACTAATCCATTCACGGTGCCAAAACCCAAACATTTATAAATTCACCCAGGCACTCTCCTTGCAGTACTCTAATCATTCAGCAATACGCAAGTACTCATGCAGGGAGCCAGGCCTTAGCACATAGACTACTTCAAACCCCTATCCACTATGGATGCAGTCCTCCAACACCTACACACTTGTCTTTCACACCTTCAATTCCCTAGTCAGTATCCATACACTTCCAGCAAACACCCTGTCACTCCCCTTGCACTCCTCTTCTGATCCATTCAGCACCATGTACTAATCCATTTACTGTTCCAAAACCCAAGCACTTATAAATCCACCCAGGCATTCTCCTATCAGTACTCTAATCATTCAGTCAGTACCCAAATACTCATGCAGTGAGCCAGGCCTCAGCACATGGACTGCTTCAAACCCCTATCCACTATGCATGCAGTTCTCTAACCACATACACAGTTGTCTTTCACACCTTCAATTCCCCAGTCTGTATACATACACTTCAGCAAACACCCTGTCACTCCCCTTGCACTCCTCCAGGGACCCATTCAGCACCATGTACTAATCCATTCCCTGTGCCAACACTCAACAACTTATAAATTCACCCAGGCACTCTCCTTGCAGTACTCTAATCATTCAGTCAGTAACCAAGCACTCATGCAGTCAGCCAGGCCTTACCACATGGACTGCTTCAAACCCCTATCCACTATGCATGCAGTCCTCTAACCACCTACACACTTTTCTTTCACACCTTCAATTCCCCAGTCAGTATCCATACACTTCGAGCAAACACCCTGTCACTTCCCTTGCACTCCTCTAGTGACCCATTCAGCACCATGTAGTAATCCATTCAGTGTGCCAAAACCCAAACACTTATAAATTCACCCAGGCACTCTCCTTGCAGTACTCCAATCATTCAGTCAGTACCCAAGTATTCATGCAGTGAGCCAGGCCTTAGCACACGCACTGCTTCAAACACCTATCTACTATGCATGCATTCATCTAACCACCTACACGATTGTCTTTCACACCTTCAATTCCCCAGTCAGTATCCATAAACACCAGCAAACACCCTGTCACTCCCCTTGCACTCCTCCAGTGTCCCATTCAGCACCATGTACTAATCCATTCACTGCGCCAAAACCCAAACACTTATAAATTCACCCAGTCACTCTCCTTGCAGTACTCTAATCATTCAGCAGTACCCAAGTATTCATGCAGGGACCAGGCCTTAGCACATGGACTGCTTCAAACGCCTATCCACTATGCATGCAGTCCTCTAACACCTACACACTTGTCTTTCAGACCTTCAATTCCCTAGTCAGTATCTATACACTTCCAGCAAACACCGTGTCACTCCCCTTGCACTCCTCTATTGATCCATTCAGCACCATGTACTAATCCATTTACTGTGCCAAAACCCAAGCACTTATAAATTCACCCAGGCACTCTCCTTGCAGTACTCTAATCATTCAGCAGTACCCAAGTACTCATGCAGGGACCAGGCCTTAGCACATGGACTGCTTCAAACCCCTATCCACTATGCATGCAGTGCTCTAACCACCTACATAATTGTCTTTTACACCTTCAATTCCCAAGTCATTATACATACACTGTAGCAAACACTCTGTCAATCCCCTTGCACTCCTCCAGGGACCCATTCAGCACCATGTACTAATCCATTCCCTGCGCCAAAACTCAAAAACGTATAAAGTCACCCAAGAATTGTGTTTTTAAACTTCTCCTACTTCAAAAGAACAAGGTTTAAGACAGTTATCGCCGCTGTTAATATCTGGATGACCTTCCTGAAAAAATCTGGGTTGGGCAGGTATAATAGATATACCCGAATGTTTAAGAATAAATCTGTACCAGGGGAGATATTCGCAGATTTGGTCTTTGCAACATGGGAACATAATGGGATCAGGAGGATAGGGGATATTATTGGTCCAGAAGGGATTGTGCAGTTTGCTGACTTAGTAACTAAATATCAAATAGACAGTAGGAGCTTTTTCAAATAACTGCAGGTTAGAAGTTTTTTAAATAATAAGCGAGGAGGGACCATAGGTTTTAATATTAATGAAATTCTAGATAAGATTGGGAAGGGGGGAGATTGCAAGATACACAGTTTTTATGCAAGTTTAGTAGCTGGCAAAATAGATGATCTTGCTAAATATGGCGATAAATGGGCTATGAAATTGGGTATTGAGAATGCCTGTTTTCAGGAATCGTTGGATTTGGGACATATAGTGCTCTGCTCGGCACCATTACAATCACAGCATTATAAAACTCTATATTGCTTGTATCATACACCGGCTAGAATAACACAATGGGGTGGTACTCTAGGGATTCATTGCCCACGTTGTAATGAATTACAGGCGGATTTAGTCCACATTTTCGCTACCTGCCCCCACCTCTCTACGCTGATTAAGGAGGTGGAGGGATTCATGGGGATGTACCTCGGGATTCAAATTACAATTACACCAACTGTGATTTTACAGGGAATAATTTTAGATAGTGATGCTATCAATCGAGACTTTATTTTTGTAGCCATGGCAGTATTTCGACTTGTGATAGCGAGAGCACGAATGGATAAAACACCTCCCATAAGGAATCAATGGCTGTCCAATCTTTTGGCAGCCTATAATTTAGAAAAAGGGATCTATGAGCGTAAAGGTAGAAAGGGGAGGCAGCTGGGTTTGAGAATCTGGGATCCAATACGGAGATGGAAAGAGCAAATGGATTAAAATTTAGCCATGTTGTTTACATTACCCTATTTGAAAGAAAGATTTATGAGTTATCACACAAGCTATTTTCTATTATAATTGATAGATAGGGTTTTTGTTTTGTTTTCTTTGTTTTTCTGTATAGTTACCAATGGATGTATTCTATGCTGTGCTGTATTGCAATATATGGTATATGAAGTTTTTTAATAAAAAGAATTTAAAAAAAAAACTTATAAAGTCACCCAGGCACTCTTCTTGCAGTATTCTAATCATTCAGTCAGGACCCAAGTTCATGCAGTGAGCCAGGCCTTAGCACATGGACTGCTTCAAACCCATATCCACTATGCATGCAGTCCTCTAACCACCTACGCACTTGTCATTCACACCTTTAATTCCCAAATCAGTATCCATACACTTCCACCAAACACCCTGTTACTCCCCTTGCACTCCTCTAGTGACTCATTCAGCACCATGTACTAATCCATTCACTGTGTCAAAACTCAACCACTTATACATTCACCCAGGCACTCTCCTTTTAGCATTCTAATCATTCAGTCAGTATCTAGGTACTCATGCAGTGAGTCAGGCCTTAGCACCTGAACTGCTTCAAACCCCTATCCACTATGCATGCAGTCCTCTAACCACCTACACACTTGTCTTTCATACCTTCAATTCCCCAGTCAGTATACATACACTCCAGCAAACACCCTGTCACTCCCCTTGCACTCCTCCAGTGACCTATTCAGCACCATGTACTGATCCATTGACTGTGTGAAAACTAGGCCTGGGTGGTAAATTCTGTTCCGCTCGTGGAATTTGCGGAATTTGGGTAATTTCGCGTTCCGCGGAAAACGCGAAATTGCCCAAAAATCGGCATTCCGCGACTTCGCGAAATGTTTTGCTTGTTCGCGTTCACAATATGCGCGTTCGCGAGATATTTCACCCCGAGCACACAAACAGCGATCGCGAACAGGAAAAAAGTATCGCGAACCAGCAATTCCGCATGTTCGCGGAATTTCTGCGTGTTTGCGGAGATTTTTTACCGTTTCGCAGAGATTTGCGTAACGCGATTACGCAAATTCCGCCCACCCCTAGTGAAAACCCAACCACTTATAAATTCACCCAGGCACTCTCCTTGCAGTACTCTAATCATTCAGTTGGTACCCAATTACTCATGCAGTGAGCCAGGCCTTAGCATATGGACTGCTTCAAACCCCTCACAGTGGGATTGGTGAGAGGTAGGCCATGCCCCCTTTCTCCACCACTCTGCAAATGCACCACCTGGCACGTTGTAAGTTGGGGGATTAAGTCCCCTTGAATCCTGAGGGTCCCTGGGGTCCAACTAGCCCACCAGGTACCTCCAGTAAGCGCCACAGAGCTATGTTGAAGAGAGGTGTAAAAAGGGACGTGGCCTGGCCCACCTCTCTGCAACGCAGTGCAGTGGTGCTTACTGGAGGTACCTGGTGGGGTTGTTAGTCCCAGGGACTCTGAGGATTGAAGAAGAATTAATTCCACAACTTAAAATGTGCCACAGGGCGTGTTTGCACATGTGTCACCTCAGGCCCTGCCCCCTCCCTTCACCATTGTGCAAGCGTGCCCCATGGTGCATTTTAAGTTGGGGTATAAAGTCCCCTTGAATCCTGAGGGTCCCTGGGGTCTAACAAACCCACCAGGTACCTCCAATAAGCGCCACAGAGCTGTGTTGCAAAGAGGTGTAAAAAGGGGCGTGGCCTGGACCACCTCTCTGCAACTCAGCCCTTTGGTGCTTACTGGTGGTACCTGGTGGGCTAGTTGGCCCCCAGGGACCTCCAGTATTGAAGGGGAATTAATTCCCCAACTTAAAACGCGCCACAAGGCGCGTTTGTAGAGAGTTGCTGGGAGGGGGCGGGGCCGGGGCCTCCGGAACTATCACGTGTTTTGGTATTTTTTTTTTGGCAGGGGGGCTGTGTGGCCCCCCTTCTTTTGACTTTTTTTGGGCCCCATCCCCCAGGGCCTGAACCCCATTTAAAAAAAATATATATATATTAACGGGAAGGGGGCTGCGTGGGCCACCCTCCCATGGGCCATTCCGGCCCCGGGGACCCCATTCCCTGGGGCATGGCCAAATATTTTTTTTTACTATGGAGGGGGGCTGCCTGGCCCCCCTCCTGATGCCCCTTTTGGCCCCCGGGACCCAATCCCCGGGGCCTGGCCATTGCTTTTTTTTATTTTTCCTCAGGCCAATTATGACCCCAGGGACTCCATCCCCCTGGGCTAGCCTGCCTTTTTTTTTATAGGAAGGGGGGCAGAGTGGCCCCCCTCCTGGGCCACTTCTGGCCCCAGGGACCCCATACCCCGGGGCCGACCCCATCCGTTGGGGACCGTGGGGGGACCCAAATTCCCCCACAGTCCCACCAGCTCCCCGCCTCCGGCGGGAGTTGGCGTTGCTTTTCCACAAGGGGTGCTGCTGACATGCAGCTTCCCTTATGGGAAAGCAATCTGCTTTGCTTCATTGAAGCGAGAGCAGGTTTCCACTACGGACCTCCGAATTTGAATATTAGTGCCCCGGGGAGGTGGCAGTCCCTAGGGTGTGTGGGGGGCTCAAGCCCCCCCACAGGTGGTCTTTAAAAAATAAAAGCCCCAGGGGTTGGCAGTCCCTGGGGCAGCAGGGGGGCCATGTGCCCTACACAAAATTATTAAGGAAAACCCCGGGGGTGGTGGTCACGGGGGCTTGGGGGGCCTTGGAGGCCGCTACACATAAATAAAACAAAGCCCCGGGGGTGGCGGTCCCCGGGGCTGTGGGGGCCATGAACCCTCCGTAAATATTTATGGAAAGCCCCAGGCGTGGCAGTCCCCTGGGCTGCGAGGGCCTCCCTGGGCCCCTGCTATTACATGTTCACATGCCCCTGGGACTTCGCCCACCAGGGGGCTAAATAATAACAATTGTATTGTATTGTATTGTATTGACTCTTGTATAGCGCTGCTGTGACCCTACGGGTATCCTGGCGCTTTGATATAGCACAACTATTACCGGTGCGAGAGAATAAACAGGTGGGAAGGATTAGGCTTTCGGAAAGAGCCATGTTTTAAGGCTCTTTCTGAAATCGGTTAATGAGTCAAGTTGCGTGTGAGTCTGCGCTTTGTCTTTTTAAAAGTTTCTGCTGAAATTCGCCCTGGGTGCACGAATGTCGACGATTTAAAAACTATGCTTTTTTTGGCCCTGGGGGTCCTTGTGGGACCCCCTGAGCAGTGCTAGGGGGTCATCATTGATGTCATCAGTGATGTCACTGACCGTGTCATGAGTGATGTAATATGTGACATCATCAGCAGTGCATTGCAGGCACGCGAGTTATAGTTAGCTCAACTAACTATAACAGGCGAATTTCTCTGGTTTTAGATGAGTCAAATGTCCAACTAACTATAACGTCCCTGAAACCTATGATTTTGTTAGTGAATTTCTAAGGTTTTTTAAATGCTAATTCCTAACTATAATGTCTGTAAAACCTATGGTTTTTCAGTGAATTTCTAAGGTTTTTTAAATGCTAATTTCTAAGTACAACGTCTCTGAAACCTATGTTTTTTTCAATGAATTTCAAAGGTTTTTTAAATATCGAACTACTATTGTGTATTTGTCATTAATACTATTTTTTCTAACTTTTCAACTACATAAAATAAACTGCAAAAGTACTATGTAACGTAATACATTTCACAAATTACAATGAGTTTTTAAATAATACAAAACAATATAACATTCAGATAACAATTTCTCTCCCTTTTTTTGCTGTCACCAGCTACTACTTAACTTCACTATTCACAGTAATGCCAGTGTAGCTTCATCATAAACAGCAGGAAAAAAAAACAATAAACTACATTGTTAAAAAAAATAAAAAAATAATTCTCTCAAATATAATACAAAATCAACACAAATAACACATCCAATAGTACTTCAAATGTTCAAAGCTTACCTTTACTCCATAGATTGTCTGCAAATGTACTCAATACGCCAGATAATGTATCAAAAATTTCACTTTGAAAGCATCCAGTATGAATACCTTCAAGATCTTACGTAGTTTCTCTGCACATTTTCCCAATACGCCAGACAATATATCAAAATTTTCGCTTTGAAAGCATTCAGTATGAATTCCTTAATGATCTTACATAGTTTCTCTGCAGATTTTCCCAATACGCATATAATGTATCAAAAACTTTGCTTTGAAAGCATCCAGTATGAATTCCTCAAAGATCTATACACCTTCCCATTAAAACCGAATAGTGTATCTAAAATCTTTGTTACAGAAAAATTAAGTATGAGTTGGATAACTCATAAGGACATCTCCTTTTCATTTCCAAGTGTGTATCATTACAGTGACTCAAACCATTATTACACTTGAAATAAACTGTAGAATGTCCACTTGTGGTAGTACTTCCAGCATGGAAAACAATAGCAACTGTTGCAAAAGTTCTTCCAGAAATAGAAACTTGATTAGCAACAACATTTTTGATTTTGGTTTCCACTTTTCTTCCATTTGGTCGACAGCGTTGCAGCATTATAATCAAATATTTTCCATATCTTTGTAGGCATAATGCAGATAGCTTTCTTGATCTACAACGAGAACACATCATCTCATGATCAGCTTCTTTTACTAATTTGGAAAATGGTACAGATTTGCAGACAGGTATTGTCAAATATAAAAATCGTTCTCTGTCAACTATAGTCCTTGAAGATAATAAACATTCTTCACATTTATGTTCTCATTTGTAACTGAGTCCAAATAAACTTTCAATCTGAATTCCTTCATCTTATAGTACTCCAAGCATAACCATCAGAAATTCTTGTGCATCTTGCTGTATATTAGCTCTGAACGTTAAAGATCCAGGACATGAATCCAACAGTTGGCGAATACCAGAAACAGAATGAATCTTACTTCTATCAGTTCTCAGTTCTTGAAATAAAGTGTAGAGTGCAGAGCATAAAGTTTTTTCATGACTTTCCATAATTTCACCACAAACATCTTCAAGATAAAATATAACATTTAGAATGACATTACCATGGCACTTGACACCAGAAGCATGTTCTAATTGGTATCCAACAACATCATCACTTGTTTGTATTTTCTGCTACTTTATATCTTTTCTTTTCTGTTGATTTTCTTTCTGCTTTTCAACCATAGTTAACTCTTCAACATATTTGCATTTTGAACACACAACATATTTCTCATAAATACGATATTCACCTAAATTTGGAGCATAATGCCTTCTCTAACAATTATATTCTCTTACACAATTAACATCAGCACTAACCTTGTTCTCATCAAAATTAAAAATAAATACAAACCAGACAACGTTCTAACTCGAGATAATGCAACATACACCATTCCCTCTTTGAACACAGTTTTTCCAACATTTACCAAAGTATTATCTACACTTAAACCTTGTGATTTGTGAATAGTTATTGCGTATGCTAAACAGAAGGGAAACTGTTTTCTACGAACATACAAGTCTTTTACAAGCAAAAAACGTGCGGCAGAACGTGCAATCTGTCTTACTTCTGCAATCTGATCAAATTTTACTTTCAAATATTCAATTCCATTTCTATTTTGATATTTCACAAAATCAACAACTTTCCCCATTGCTAAATTCACTAAACCTTCTTCTACATTCAGATTACGCTTCAAAATTACCCGACAGTTTAAACATACATCTACATTTTTTTCAAAGACAGCAGTTTTTGATACAGACTTTTCCAAAGAATACAATTTAGTCTGTAGTTTTTCTGAAAGAACAATTGTTATTCCTTGATGCTCTGTTTTATCAATAGCTTCAATGTGAACTATTTCTTGATTTTCCAATTTCATAAGCTCTCTATTAACTCTATACTACTCTTCCACTGTAGGCATTAAGCAAACTATAGACTTTTTTCTCTCATTTTCTTGTACATTACTTCTGCTGGTGTGTTTTCATTTGTAAACAAGTTCTTTAGTAGACGACTTTGAAAAGTTTGTTTACCATGTTTGCTTAGAACACCAATTCTTACATCTTTTAGAATATTTGCATAATCTTCATCTCTTGCTTATAGCCTATTCTGAGTGAGTTCTTTATATTCAAAATGTAACCACAGATTCACATTTCCAATACGTCCAAAAGATTTCTTAGTGTCTTCATAAAGAAGAGTTTTAAACACTGGTTCTCCTTTTACAGGGGTTAGGTGTAGCAGATCTCCAAATACAATTAAATGTCTGCCCCCAAAGAGAACGTCGTAATCTGTTTTTAATACCTGTTGCATTCTTAAGTGTACAAAACCAGGCATTAAGTTTGAGGCCATGCTCACCTCATCAATATTTAAAAGTTTCATTTTCTTCAGCACTCTTGACACTTCATAAGAAGCTTCTCCAGACAACTTCTGATATTCTAATTCATTATCATGCTCCACAGGTAACATCAATAATCTATGCAAAGTAACTCCTTTAGCATTGTGTGCAGCTAATCCAGTTGGAGCTGTTACCACACAACGTAAATGTGAACCAGTAGTTTTTTTAAGATAACTGGTCAAAACTTTAATTAAAAAACGTTTACCTGGCCCAGCTTGACCACTGATTTACATCAGAAGAGGTTTAAAAGATGAACACAGACATTCTTTTTTTTCATGCAACAAACCATGTTCTATCCGTTCTCTCACTTGCACATATATTTCTTTCTGTTCAACATTTACTTGTTCTTCTAACTTTTCCAATGTTACATTCTCCTTGTGTGCTTGTTGCATTTCAATTTCGACTTCATGCATAGCAATCGCTGCTTCATTTTCCAGCTTTGGTTTTCCAAGAGGATCTTGACTACATGGACCACTACTTTGACTATCTTGAGTACTTTCATGAGCTATTTCAGCTATAATAGTCTTTTCCTGTAAAACTTCATCGTTCAACATGTTTAAATATGTATTGAAAATTGGACATCAAATGCTATCTTTACAAGCATTAAAAGAATCTTCCTACCAGTCAAACTCTCCAAGTAATTCACTTTCGCCAGCCATGGTTTAAACAGCTGCAGATGTGCTAAATAGTAAAATTCTCGCTTATGTGCAGTTTCTCAACTAAGTTTCTTGTGGTTTATAAGATTACCCTTTGCATGTTTTAATAAACAACCATGACATCCAACTACTGCAAACTTTCCTTCTTTTAAATTCTCTTTAACATTTCTTTTGAAGCTGTAATGTTGAAGTACGTCGTACAGACATAGCTGTTCCAGATGTTGACTCCTTTTCGGATAGTAGGTGTCCAACATATTAGTTTTAAGAATGTCTGTACTATCTGGCTCATTTGCTGCTAGTTGTTCGATTTCTTCCAATGATTTCAACACTCTATTTTGTTTGCAGGCAAGACCTAAACTTACCCAAATGATTCCTCGTGACTTTGAAAACAAACTTGAAGAACACAAGCGGTGTGAACATTCATACGATCCAATTTCTCGGTGGGAAAGCATTTTCAAACTAAAGCTGTACAATTATTTTCTAAGACTGTTCTCTTGGGCAATTTCGTCCCACATTTGTTTCATCTCTGTTTTTTCAGATTTTGTTATGTATGATGTAACATAACGTGCAACAGCAATTGAGTTATCCGCAACATACTGGATGCCCATGTTCATATTCCACATTTATAAAATGACTGGATTGTAGTCATTGATATATTTTGACACTTCTGTTCTTTTTAAGTTGTAGGTATTCTTTGGAGATTTCTGAGTTATTGTGTGCCTCACAGAAAAAAAAACATTTACTCTTCCTTTACAATTGACTGGACGGGGAAAACCAAACCGACATTTGGTGGATAATTTTCCTTTAGACTTGTATTTTCTTCTGCAATACTTTCCACAATAGTGACTTTGGAAACGTACAACTTGTTGTCTCAAGCTTCTATCTCCTCCTTCTCTTGGAATCTCGCATGGCACATACTGTTCGATGAAAGACAATACTGTTTCATCAGAATCATTTCCAAATTTAGGTGCATTCTTGATCCATACTTGCATATGTATATGAGGTGCACCTCTTGCTTGATACTCCTTTCTCCAAAAGAAATCTGAACTTCTCCAAGAGGTGGATTATTTTTATTACAGATAAAAAGACACCATAGCTTGAAACTTATGATTTCCATCCAAGGCACTCAACGGAATCAGCCCTTCTGGAGGTCACGGAGGCATTAAAAACTCTAGCAGACAAGGGAAGGAAAGCAGTCCTGATCCTACTTGATCTATCGGCCGCGTTCGATACTATCTCACATGACTTCCTCTTGAAGAGACTCGAACACGGCGGCATCTCAGGCACTGCTTTAGAATGGATTAAATCATTCTAAACCAATCGTAGACAAACTATATGCCTAGGCCCCTTTCTTTCAACAGAGAAAATCATAACCACAGGAGTCCCTCAGGGCTCCTCTTTAAGTCCTCTGTTGTTCAATATTTATATGGCCCCTCTCATCTCTCTTATAAGCTCCTTCAGAATCGAAGTAACATCTTACGCTGACGATACCCAAATGATCGTCTCCCTTGACAACGATAACACAGATGCCGAAGTGAACTTCAAAATCTGCCTATCACAAGTTATACAGTGGATGAGGGATAACCATTTGCAATGTAACACTGATAAAACAGAATTTCTGCCCATTGGAAGAAATGTTACCCCTCATCCCGGATAGTTGGTGGCCAGAAGGAACCCCCCCCCAGATATGGCTTCTCTTTGAATTGGAACATTCTTTATATTTGCTGCATGTTTTCAATACATTCTGAATCCTCTAGATCGAAAAAGTCTCTGATGAATTTCTTGAAATTGTTTTTGTCTCCGAGTACCAGATACTATTTCTTCATCATCTTTCCTTTTCCTCGTATTTGAAATTGAACTCTGCTTCACCTTACTTGAAAAATTCTTCTTTTTGCTTTGTGTGAGGTTTTTCTCATTCAGGGGCCCATTCCGATTCCGGCTGCAAAACGAACCGACCGACACGGACCCGGACCGAATACCGACCGACACGGACCGGCGTCTTACGACCCGTACAGTACGATGCAACGCGAGTGAATCACAACCGACACGTACAGAATATAAGCCGTACGACCGAGCCGTAGGGAAAATAGTGATCCGTTCGGAAAACTAACGTGAATTTCACTGACCAACACGAACCCGGAATGAACCCGACCGACACGTACCCGCGATGTCTGATCCGCGCAGTATGATGCAATGCGTGTAAAACCAGACCAACTCGCACGGAGACCAAGCCGCACGACCGACACACACAGACAACCAGGCCCACAAGTAATGGAGTTCCCGCGACCGACGCGTGTGAAACACAGAAGATAGGCAACGTGAACGAGGCGGAGAAGCCCGCACGAGACTACACCAGCCTCCGTATCCGTCAAAAGAACATCTCCCTCATGCCTAGAAAACCCAAAGGAAAAAAAACAACAAAAGGGCCAAACAACCAATGACAAAGGCAATAAATATCAAATAAAAAAATCCTGGGACAAAGACACACCCACAACTCCAACTATAGAAAGGACTACAATCACTACCATCATCCCTTGCAAACAGGAGACACAGCCAGAGCAAACACCATTACACAGCAACCACAGACACACTCACAACTCACTCATCACACAACCCACACACCATCAGCACCTCATCCAAAAGCACACACACATACAGCTAGCAAAACCAAACCCAACCCACCCTCACTCTCACCCTCACACACACATCGCTCACCACCACCACCCATCAACATGCCCCCAAAGAAGAATCCAAAGTTCACAGATAGTGAGTTAGAAGTGCTGGTAGACGAGATCATCAGAGTAGAGCCACATTTGTTTGGTACATTGGTCCAAAGGACCCCCATCTCACAGAAAACAAAGAAGTGGGTGAGGATTGTGGACAAGGAGAATGCTCAAGTACCAGCATGGTGCACAAAGGACTATATCCAGAACAGGTGGTATGACGTGCGCAGGAAGGTGAAGAAACTCATAGAAAAAGATCACGCCCTGAGTCAGCATACCGGCAGTGGCCCTCCTGCCAAACTAGTCTACTTCAGGACCTGGGAGGAGAAGGTGCGGGACATCCTACCCCCAGAGAACATCCATGGGCTAACAGACATACCAGAGCCTGGTGAGTACACAAACAACATACCCAAGATTGTGTGGCAAGGGGACAGTGAAACCATGCACCGCACCCAAAGCTACAGTAGCCAATAGATGATCATGCCAAGATGTGTATGCCAGTCAGACAAGCACAATACCTGCCATCTCATAGTGACTTGGAACTGTGTCATGACATGCACCAACCTACAAACAAATAGAGCAAGCCAGTGACACAAAGCTAAATCGACACTGCCAGACAGTTTGCCACCACAAACACACTAACTCACAGTGCAGAGGACTGACAGGAAGGAATAGTGGGGATGCAGGTGAAGTGAGTGTATCCAAAAACATGACGGGGCCTGTAGTCACAGATAATGCTCCCCCTCCCCCATCAAGACCTCTCTGAAACATGCCCACATCACAGGGAGTGGAAAATGACTAACAAGATGGCTGACACTGGCCCCTGCTCTGGGGAGCACAAGGCCTGGCTAGGGCATGTGCGCAAATCAGAAGCAGGACACCACTGACTGACATCCTGAAAGACAACTTGCACACCCTACAATGGAAGCACGTTTCATGGTGGGATGTCTGGCCGGGTGGGAAGGAGGACTGACAGCTCTGAACATACTTACCAGCGTGTGGAGACACACATACCCCTCAACACAAACTCCACACAACTCACCGTGTAGAATGCATTGACCCACACCTCTGTGAAATATTGGCAAAAGATACACCGTACTGGGTGCTGCTGTGTGAAGCACAGGGGCTCTCTTTGGACTTGTAGCCAAACAAACACTAGGATTTCACAGTCATCCATCTTGCCATTGCTGTCACACCCCCTCACAGGGAAGCAGAGTCAAGAGGAGGGAAGTATTGGTATGCTGGGAAGGGGGGTATAGCCAGTAGCATGATGGGAGTTGCAGTCACAGACATTCCACACCCACTCACATGGCCCAGCAAGCTCACACTGAACCATGCTCACCCCACAGGGAGTGGGAAGGGACTGACAAGATGTCTGACACTGAGCTCTGTTGTGGGGAGCACAAGGCCATGCTGGGAAATGGGCAACAACAATATCAAACTCTGTCTGTGACAAGCTGGGAAAAAGCAGTGTACAGGCAGGCATCTGTTTGAAAAGTAGAAAATGTCATGTTTGTGATCCATTGATGCATGTAGAAACATAACTTACATTGTGTGTCTCTTCCAAACACAGGTGGTGCTGGGCACCCAGCACCAAATGATGAGGATTCCCAGTCCCAGACTCTGTTGGACACTGAGCTCTCTGGTTTGACTCTGTCTCTTTCCTCTTCGGATGACGACGACCAACCTGGCCCCTCCGGTGCGAGTCATCATGCAGCCCCAGCATACCAACATCTGCACCCCCTGTACCCACACCTCCAGCATCTGGAAACTGACAGGGCACCCCCGCCAACACGGACAGACCAAGGCCACTGAACACCCACAGCACAGGGACACAGGACCCCCCGGAAGATACAGCAAACACCACCAGAAACACCACGCAAGGGGTCCCAGTGTCACCTGTGCGTACCGCCGCTGGACCTGCCCGTGTGGATAGGGGTGCTGGGAGGGGTGGAAGGCCGAGGGCGTGCCTTGCAGAGGGGTCTGGACTGCACGATGACCCCTAACTGGCACGCATCATAGATGCATACCAGGATAGCACCGGAGGATTTCGTCATGTAGTCGGGATCCTCAAGGACATGCAACAGGATCAGGCTGCCCACCATGCCCACACGGAGGCCAAGTGGGATGCCCTTACTGCGGTGCTTCGGGACATACTTCAATGCCTCCGCCAGATCAACACAAACCTGTCTACACCTCCCTGTGTGGCCACTACATCTGTTGCAACACCATCTGCCAGCGCCACAGGGAGGGAGGAGGACTCTGGCGGAGAGTCCCCTGCACCGCAGAGGCATGCACCTGAGGATTCCCCCCCAGGAAGAATAGGGGTCATCCGAAGAGGGACATGTGAGAGGCAGATATCCCTGCACATCCCCCAGGGCCAATAAACCTGTTCTGGACAATGTCCTTTGTGCGCAACCCATTTACCTTCTCCAATCGCACACAACTCGCCCACATGACATGGAGGGTTCATGTTGGTCCAATGCAGCAGATGACTGTGGACTTTACTCTGGACATTTCATCTACCAGCACCTCCAACTCTAATGTGAACTTTGGATTCCAAAACCAATGTACAGCACCCACCATCCTGTGCACTTTCCTCACACATGTTCGCAAATAAACTCACCAGTACACCATACTTGCCTCTGTTGTGATTCCAACTTGTCATGTGTCATGGAGATGTTGATCTGCTACACAACACAGTGCATGCCAAATACTGCTACAATGTGACCAACGTTAGGTGAGTCATGCTGATGTGACACATGTGAGGGAGACACACCACCATTGCACCGCAACACATACTCACCATGGCCATGTCACCCATCCCACACAATGATGTTGACCTGAAACACATTGGCATGCACAGACACAACACCAACTTCAGTCAGTGGTAACAAGTCCACAGGAGAGGTAAGCAGATGTCAGTCAGATGTGGGAAGACAGACAACACACATAACAAAGAGTAGCACAGGTTCATTACACATCAGCAACATGTTTATTCCACAATAGTTGCAAGTTAATTCTACGTGACAGTGGACACACTATGTAGGAAGGTGGAATCTGACTATATGGTTGCCCCCACTTGTTGCCTGGTGTTTTGCTGGATTATGACTTAGTTCGGCTGGGATCCTGCTATTCAGGGCCCCAGTCTATCTGCTTTCTCTGTAAAATGGCGTTCATGTACATTAGGTACATATCTAATTGGATTCTGGAGTGCCTTATAAGCCCCTAATATATGGTATACTATGTACCTAGGGCATAGGTACCTCAGAGGCCTACCAGGGGCAGCAGCATGTATTATGCCACCCCTAGGAAGCACTCCAAAATGACACCACAGGTCTGCTACTGCAACCTGTGATATAAGCTGTCTATATCACTATTATACAGACACATATAAACCTATAAGCCACTCCTATGGCAGGCCTCGACAATCCTGAAGGCAGAGTGCTTGGTTTTATGTGAGAGGGTGCCCAAGCATGAACTGATCCCCTCTGCAGCATTCGGAAATACTTCCTTATGCCTGTTCTGTGATACAGCCATACCATATACTCTTAAGTGCATTATAACCTCGCAGTAAATGCTAACTTTGGAATGGCTGCATCAAAACATGTCGTGTTTGGTGTCAAACACTTTGAAATACTAACCCCCCGCCAGTTCTGGCAGCGGGGGTAGCATTCCACTCTTCTAGAGGGAGAGACATGTTCACACTGGCTAAACCCGCTTAAATTCATTCAAAGCCCTGGCATCACAAAATGGATGCCACTGCCACAGACACGGGTCTGGCCTCCTGCTGCTGGGGAAACTCCGGCAGGGGAGGCCTGGACAATAGGTTTCCTGTCACAGGGAGGTGTAACCACCTTCCCAGACAGGCTGATGTGTATTGGGGCAGGGTGGGTGCATTCACAGAATGCTTTTGAGACACTGAGACAAGGTGACCCTGTGCATAGCCCAGTTCAAACCGGTTGCAGGGGCATTCAGCCCCTGCTCTGGCATGAAACTGGACAAAGGGGAAGGGGGTAACCACCCCCACCCCAGGCCCACCCATAGGTGGGGCTTTAGAGTTAGTCCATCCCCTAAACTTAGTATAAGTATAGGAATCCAGTCCCTAGGACTTTAGATTACCCTGGATGAACCTCTGAAACATATATCCTGGACTTTTGACTTTCTATTTCGACTAGAAGACGGAACAAATCTCCCTTGGGGTCAAGGAAGCAACTGACCGGTCTGCATTGCTGAAGCTCATGCCAGACGCCAAAGTCTCTGCATCACCAGAGGTGGATTTCCAGACTTCCCCCGAGGCTACCTTGAGTCCACAGCAAAGCTAAGGCCCTTGGCTATCGTGGGTAATGTGGAACCATGACCCCTGGATACCATGAACTTTTGCAGCAACAACACCTTCCTGGTCATCCTCGAAGTTGTGCTTTGGTCTCCAAGTAGCCCCAGCCTTGAGCCCCTTCTGCACCGAAAATTGTTGGTCTCCACTCCATGAGTGACCCGTGGGCCACCTCCAAGTGCGACCACTCACGGTTCCTTTGCGATCACTAGCCCATTGGCTAGCAGGTTCCCACGAAGGCAACTCCACTTAACTTGTGCATTTCTGGTTGTGCCAGACTTGCTCTTACTTACCCTCACTGGGTGAGTCCATCAGACCTTGCTGGTCTGCACCGCGTTCCTTTCTCTGATTTCCTGAGACTTGCAGTTGCCAAGGCTTGTTGGGTCATTTCTGGTCGCCCACACCGCAGCACTTGACAGACTTTGTGGGTCAGCTCGAATCCGACTTGTGCACTTCGTCGATACCTCCTGGACCTCGTGGCTGAAGAGTCAAGACACCCATAAACTCACCTGAAGCACCCGACACCTGTGGGCATTGGTCCATCCTGCCCTAGGTCACTGGCAAGTGACGCAGACTCTGTCCCCTCTGCTTTCAGGTTCCTTACATCCTAGATCCAGGCTTGGATCTCTCCAGACACTTCTCCTCTTCACGGCAGCAGCAGTTCTTTGCAGGCTTCCATTGGAATCGACGACACGACCCAACACCAAAAGACACCTATGCACCCAGCTTCCCTGGGTGAGGTAACTCTAATACTCCGGTACTCTGGAGGGTGCTAGCCCTAGAAATGTCTAAGTCCAAAAGGGTTTGGTCCTAGTTCGATTTGAAGTGTCCCTAATCTTTAAAATTCCAACCGCAACATTCCCCATAGAAAGTAATAGGAACCCGCGGTTGTGTATCCACACTGCATACAGTTCCCGTGGGTCCCATGTGTCACTACCTTGGGTGGTTCCTTGGGGTCCCAGCGATTCTAGAGGCAATAGGCACCCTGCCTATTTTAGTCGTGGTTCTTATACCATTTTTTTTGTATATGGTTTGGAATGCCCCTAGGGCCCAAACGTGTATTTGTGCTTTTACTGATGCTTAAACACTTGTAACTAAAGTACTTCGAACTGCAGTCTCATAAAGAGACTACAGGGGTGTGATTTATCTTAAACACATACATTTTGAATATATACCTGGTGTGGTTGTCTTTTCATTTGATCATTCAAGAGATTATAGACTGGTAAAACAAGCTGCTTTACATTCCTTCAAGACTTAGCCTGAAGGCTGCTCTCCATAGCTACCACTAGGATAGCGTTCAATAAAGGTTGTCTTTAACCTATCACCATAAGGGGTTGTTTGGACTAATACAAGGTGCCCACTAGAACTAGTGGACAGCATATATCAGGCCACCTTCTCACACAAGGTCACAAAGTGTCAGAGAATTGAAGTCCAGGGATGTGTGGTACATCAGTTGATAGGAATTGACAACTTCCACACTGGTGTTGGATTCTGAGCGTTGGGGGTCAGTGTTGACCAAACAACAGGCAAAGTACCCTGTGAAGGACAGACACAAGACACAGTCAAAAGTACAGCAGAACAGGAGAGAAATGCAATACACATGCACAAAACATGTTGCAAGAAACCTACACAAAAACAAGTTAGCAGTACTACCCTATTGTGGAGTACACACCACCTGAATGGACACATCACTGCATGCATCCGGTCAAGGGGCACACCGAAGCAACAGAGCAGCCACAACCCATTCCAGGCTAACTCCATACATTGATATAAAAACCCTGGAAACTCACATTCAGGTGAAGAAGTTGTTGATGAGCTGTGAGCAGACGTCACCCTCATCCTCATCATCACTGGCATCTTGGCCCAGGCCGGGATCCTCCACAGGTGCCGGAGGTTGGTCATCGTCATCCTGGAAGAGTGGCACCTCCTTCCACACTGCCATGTTGTGTAGCATGCAGCATACAAGGATTATTTTGCACACTTTTGCTGGATCATATGGGAGGGCCCCTCCGGTCTTGTCCAGGCAGCGAAAGCGTCTTTTCAGGAGGCCGAATGTCCGCTCAATCACCCTCCTGCTCTGACCATGTGCCTCATTGTAGCACAGCTCGGCTGGTGTCACAGGGTTCCGGAGGGGTGTCAGCAACCACGGCATGTTAGGGTATCTGGAGTCACCTACACACACAAAAATGAACGAGTAGATGAGGAGTGTGGAATACAACATTGACAAACACACACAATGAGAAACAGTCAGTACACGCCGACAAGCCAGACATTCTGAGCTGGCATCTGTGACATCAGTGTTGCAATGCGACTACTCCTCATTCTGTAGGCATCGTGAGCAGAACCAGGGAACCGTGCACACACATGTGTGATGGACATGTCAGCAGCACATACCACCAGAGCATTGATGGAGTGGTAGTGCTTCCTGTTCCGGTATGCCTGCTCATGTGCCTGTGGTGGTATCAGTGCCATATTTGTCCCATCAATTGATCCGATGACGTTCGGCATCCTCCCCAGCGTATAAAAGGCATCCTTTATTTCAGGGAGTTCAGCTGGGCTCGGGAACTTGATGTACAGGTCTAGGAAATGCAACATCCCCTCCAAGACATCGCATAGCACCCGACTAAAGATCGTTTGTGACATACCACCAGCAGTAGCCACAGTGTACTGGAAGGTACCCGTAGCAAAGAAGTGCAGGGCTGCCATCACCTTCACCTCTGGGATCAGTGCTGTAGGGTATGTCCGGCCAGGTAGCAGATGTGGCGCCAACTGCTCCGCCAACTCCTCAATCACTGGCCTGGTGAAGCGGTACCGTCTGATGCAGTCGCAAGGTCTGGGAACGGTCGATGGACAACTGGTGCCCTGCAGTACAGAGATGCACAAAGGAAGATTGTCAGTTCATCCACCCATGTGGCCATGCCCAGGCTCAATATCACATGATACATCATGACATTTCACAATGTATTGAGGTGTGTGCTGTTGGGCATGGACACACATGTCACCTACATGACCATAACCTCACATCTCAGTTCTACATGTCCACATGAGTCCCATGTAGTGCAATGGACAATCATCTGGCTGTGTCACCCGACCTATGTACTGCTGTGACGTTACAAACACACACCACAGTGACAAATGAGGCCTGATGTCTCACAGGCATCACAGATCTTTGCCATGCAGAAACCCAGGGTCCCTGTATTGCCACATCGACACTGGCATGGACATAGCAAATCACATACACACCACAAGGCAAGCGTGAGTCCCACAGGTAGTGGTCACTGTTGTTCCCGCAGGCCCTACATGTACATCTCTTAGACACACACACCATCAAGGTTTATGCATATACCACATGTATGTGGAGACTGTCACCCATTGGGCACATTTGATCAGACTCATCTGAGACACAACTTGTACACAGACTGTGGTTGCACATCAGTACTGTGGCTACAGGTCACACTGTGATGTACGTGCCATCACCCCATGGACTCAGGGTGTATGTAACATGGCCCAAACATATCCAACATGAAACTGTGTCCGTGACTCATGCCCATTACTGTACAATTGCACATCATAGTGGTAATGTGCACAACACACAAAGGATTCTGCTCCCATGTACACGTGCACAGCCTGGGAGTGGCTGCACAAAAGTGCCACCCAACAAACCAAATGTGGCCCCCTCCAACACCCAGGGAATGCAGCCTTATATGCTATGGGACACTGTGTGGCAATTGCTGTAATGTGGTAGGTGTGCACATGTGTCCCTGGCTAGTAATTGTGTGTTGAATCCGTAGAATAGTCACACCAATGAGGTCCGACACAGGTGACAATGCGTATGCATTGCACGGTCAATGACCGACCGTGCGTACGCTTTGTCATTGACTGCAATGATGTCCGACAAGGGTGACAATTTGTACGCATTGCATGGTCCATGACGGAGTTGTGCATACGCTTTGTCATTGACTGCAATGATGTCCGACGCGGGTGACAATGCGTATGCGTCGGGCAGTCATGGTCTGAGACAGGCATATGCCTTGGCCATTAAATCGTATGAAGACGGGTGCATGTGTATTTTCAAAATACGTGTTGTACAGTCAATTGACTGAGCCGGGTGTACCCATTGGCTCTGTACTGTCATGGAGACGGATGCGGATTCAAAACTTGTACGAGTTGTGCACAAGAAATTCAGTTGGATGCCTACAACAATGTTGCAATTTCCAGTGTTTCATGAAGGTGAAGATTTGAACGATGCGGAAGGCGTGTACGAGTCATACAATTCCATGGATTAACCAGATTTATAGAATGCAACCGTGTTGCACCTATCACTTGGGACACATGGCACAGATTATGCCTCTGCAGCACAGATATAAGGCTGCCTGCAACCCAGGAAGCTCACTTGCCTGCACTACATGCTACTGGACCACATCCCTGCTACCACTGCTGCTGTCTCTGCATCCTCTGGCTCCTGCAATGGCACGTACTCTGGAGAGGGCCCCAGCCTTCACTGAGGAGGAGAACCAGGCCCTGCTGGACGGGCTCCTTCCAGAGTACAGCAAGCTCTATGGGACACCAGGGGAGCAGGTGAGTGTGCTCTCCACTGTCTTCCTGATTATGCATGTTGTCTGACTAGCAGGACTAGCAGTGTGTACACCAGTGGCAAGTATTCTCACTGACTACTTTCATCACCCAAAGTGTGTAGGTACATGTAATGAACAGGTGTCTTGCTGCTAAAGTGCATTAGTGCAAGATTAAACTACCCAGGCATTGTTCACATGTCAGACATGCAGGTGATGTGTCCTTCCCCATGGTTGTACTACCTGTGTGACTCATTTCCCTTTGTGATAATGACATGTATATCCAAATGTGTGCAGCACAAATCTGGGGCATGTGTGTTAATGTACTTTTAACTTTGTCATCCTCAAAGGTTGATGCCCACCAGAAGCAGGAGATATGGCTGACCATCACCAGGGCTGTTCGTTCGGTTGGGGTCTACAAGGGCCGGATAAACAACTGCCAGAAGAGGTGGCTCTTAGACTTAGGACTACTAAATTGAGAAAAATCCTAATTTTAAGAATTTCGGTATTCACAGAAGGCATTTAGGAGTCCTAAAGTTAGGAGTCCTAACTATACTACTAGTAAACTGAGAAAAATCCTAATTTTAAGACTTTCGGTAGTCACAGAAGGCATTTAGGAGTCCTAAAGTTAGGAGTCCTAAACTTAGGACTACTAAATTGAGAAAAATCCTAATTTTAAGAATTTCCGTATTCACAGAAGGCATTTAGGAGTCCTAAAGTTAGGAGTCCTAACTATACTACTACTAAACTGAGAAAAATCCTAATTTTAAGACTTTCGGTATTCACAGAAGGCATTTAGGAGTCCTAAAGTTAGGACTCCTAACTTCTGTGAATACCGAAATGAGTAAGTACCTTCTGTGAATACCAAAATGAGTAAGTGCCTTCTGTGAATACCAAAATGGTAGTAAGTTTAGGATTTTGTCTTAAGTTAGTTCTGTGAATTGGGCCCTGAGTCTCTAGATCTTGCATTGGCAAAAAGGTCGTCCATGGGAAATCTAAAGAATGCAAAAACCCCCGAGGTCCAGGCCAATGGGGGGTGCGGGACGATTTCCAAGGGTAGGAGAAGCCTCCCAAATAACGTAGATCTATCGGCCTCTCAACTTTCTGACTTCCAACTAAGCCTGGACATAGAAAGGACCCCAGAATTAATTCCCGAAATAACTCCAGATGAAATAAGGAACATCAGAGGCAGGAGGGAGAGAGCAATCAGGAAACGAAAGAAAAATGTAAAAAATTCAATCTATCATGACTCTAGTATCCAACACGAAGTAAAAGCTACAACACCTTCACAAGACGAATACCCTCCTGACAACTTAGCTATCAACCAGTCCCTACATGACAGTCCAGATACCACCAGCGTAGTAAATTCCTTTCATTTTCCCCCGAGTAACACGCAAAGTGGAAATGTAAACTCACAACTAATAAATAACATAGCAGAGCTCTTAAAAATTGCTATTGCTCCACTCGAATTAAGACTGTCCCGGATGGAGCAACAATTACAGCATCTTGCTAATATCCTAAAACCTAAACAAGTATTAGGGGATAAGACAAAGAGGGGAACTAAGCCACCTCCTCAAAAGCTGCCACACACGCACAATAAAAAAAAACACGAAACTTCTCAAATAGAGTCTCCCTTTGAAGTACAACCTTCCGAGGTACGTATTACAGAGAGAGCAGAAGAACTTACTGTTAATACTAATATAAACTCTATGCAGGTTAATGTTCCGATAGCACCAACGTCAGGTCCTAAAATTCCTTCACCTAGGGGGAAAAAATCGTTGCATTAAATCAATACTTTGACCTTAAATAAGCAGGCTCCTAAAATAGCAACAACTGATACCAGCAGAGCTGATACGAGGGGATTCCCTAAAACTAGATTGGCGGTAGACTTGCCACCGGAAGCAAGTCCATACGTTGTAGTTATGACAGGAGTACCCGAGCTAGAAGATCATGTTGTGGAATCTACATGGTCGTTGAAAAACAAGGTCCAGTACTGGTTAAACAATAATCGCCCCATCACAGAACCCGGGTCGTCTAGGATTCTGATGGTCCGTAGAACCCCTTGGGTGGGGAATAGTAGGAAAACGATACCGGGAGACTGCATCTTGATTTCTTTTGAACATCCCTGGGTGGCGGATTACATATGCTCCTGGGAGTTTCCAAACACTAATGGTGAAATAGGAACTAGGAGACTCTCTTTCTTCTATCCCTCTAGGTTTCTCAGGGAGTTCTCAAATAACAATGCTCCTCCCCGGGAAATAACAGCCTTAGCTCATGACAATTATTCTAACCAATGGCAAACAGTGGGTTCCCGCTTCCGCGAGCATGGTGGTTACCGGCATATACCGGGACCACGATTTTGGGGTGGAGGAAGAGATGAATGGGGTGCCCATCCACAGCGGATGTTAAACAGAGAACCAACTCAAAGGGAACCCTGCTTTGGGATCCCAATGGACAATAGATTTAGTGTCCTCGAAATGGTTGACTGACCATTAACTCCATCTAAAGCCATCAACCATAGTACATCACATTCAATATCTAATGCCACAATGAATTGTCCAATTCAAGATGTAGCGACTAACGCAGTATCTATTCTTTTCTGGAACATAGCGGGGCTTCGCTCCAAAATTGAAGATGACTCGGTAGTACATTTCCTAGAACAGGGGAAAATTATTTGTTTACAGGAGACTTGGTCTCTAACGGAGCTTCATCTCCCTGGGTTTCAAACATATTTTACGCCAGCTTCGGGAGGTGGCATTGGTAGACCTAAGGGGGGGCTGATCACATATATTGCCAATACGGTAAATTATTTTAAAACATCGTTGGTCGCGTCGGACCCAAATTTCCAACTGTTAAAGCTTCTTCCCAAAAAAACTGAGCCCATCCTCTTGCTTAATCTGTACAACAATCTTGAGGATGAGCAATTTCTGTCTCTTATCGCCAATATTAAGGAGAAATTGAGAAATAACTCTATAGTTGGTAAGGGCCCAGTCCATTTCATATGTGGTGGAGATTTAAATATACATCCATGTCCACACGTCGGAAAAAACAGATGTGGAATTGTGGATGAAAACAACGCTCCTATTATGCACTTTACCCATAGTAAAGTGGGGACTGCCATGAACAATATGTTATTGGAGTTAGAACTTGAAATAATAAATGAATTAGTTCTAGGGTCAAATCTCTTACAACCAACGTACGTGGGTAGGGGCTATAGTACGACAGTAGATTACATCTTTCTCTCGTCAGGTTTGTCCCCCCGAGTGAGATCCTGTGAGGTGTTAATAAGCACTTTCAGCGATCATTCTGCTCTTAGATTAGAACTACATCGAATGAAAGCTCAACCTGAAACGGACGCCATAGCGACAACTCTCGCACAAAACAAATTGGAGCTAGGCAGGACAAATGGGTATACATTGAAGTGGGAGGTGATCAACCCGGAAGAAATTACTGGGAAACTGGTAAAAGAGGCTTATATAAATATAATCAATTGCCTCGATCTATCGTTATCTGATGAAGAAATTTTAACTAATTTCACACAAATATTAGAGAAGATTAAGGAACTTCTTACCACAACATCAAGGAGGTCACTTCCAACCAACAAAGGTTGGTTTAATCACTCCTGCACCACGGCCCTAGCCAATCTAAAAAAGGAATTAAAAAAAGCAGATAGAGTTCCAGAAACGATCCAATTCTTGAGGCGCCAATATGTTAATGCACGAAAGCAAAGAATTATTGAACTAAAAAAGAAATTATGGGATGATTTACACTCCAGTGCTGCAGCAAAGAATAGCTCGGTCTTTTGGGGTACTGTCAAAACACCATATTTTCTGGATTTAGACAGCCCTAAGATAGAAGTGGCCATCGATGAAGATACGTGGGTGGCTCATTTCTCCAAGATTTTTAAAGATACAGTAACCGGTAGCAAAGGTTCAGCACATTCTCTCCCAAACGTTGACTATCCCATTTCCTTATATTTTGACATTACGGAAGTCTTAGCGGCCCTGAAAGCAAGTAAGAGTGGGAAGGCCCCTGGCCCTGATGGGGTTCCAGTAGACCTGTTTAAATTTAATTCGGATCTCTGGTCCCCCATCCTTACTAGAGTATGTACTGCAGCGGCAAAAGTGGGGCTGATTGATTCCTGGACAAAGTCAATTATGGTCCCAATCTTTAAAAAAGGAGATCGCCAAGACGTTAACTGTTACCGTCCCATTTCCCTCTTGGACTCGTTAGGCAAAGTGGTTGGTAGAGTTGTGCTTGAACGACTTCGGCAGTGGGCCGAGGAGGGAAATATTATTTCAGATCTTCAATTTGGATTTCGGGAGGGGTTTGGAACGGTGGAGCAGGCCCATAATCTTACTCTGATCATGGGAAAATATTGCCAAGCAAAAAAAGAAACGGTTTACATGGTCTATGTAGATTTATCCACTGCTTTTGACTGTGTCTCACACATAAAACTTTGGAACATCCTGACATGTATGGGAGTGGACCCCCCTCTCGTATATTTTATGAGAGAGTTATATTCAGGGGCTTCTGCAAGGGTACGTTTTGGCTTGAAGGGTGAATTGACCACGCCTTTCGGAGTGGAGCGAGGAGTTAGGCAGGGGTGTGTCCTCGCCCCCTTCCTCTTCTCCTTGTATACAAATGGTTTGGAGGTGGAGATGTTGAGGGGGCGTTGGACCTACCGCGGGTAAAATGGCGTTTGATACCTGCCTTGCTCTATGCGGACGACGCGGTCATCTTGGCCCGCACCCCTTGCGAACTGCAGAAATCCCTAAATAGATACGTCGAGTTTATGGGTGGCCTGGACCTACAAGTCAATGTCAAAAAAACCTTTGTTATGGTAGCCGGTCGATCCAAAAAGCGAGTAAAGAACATCTATCTCAAAGATCAAAAATTGGAGGTGACTACTAAGTATTGCTACCTGGGGTTAATGATTGACGACGGGCTCAATTGGAGATCAGCAGTTGAGGCTAGATGTCACTTGTTCAAAAGAGCGATAATGTCCCTGACAAGTTTTTCACAGAGACTAGGGAAAAGGCCACCAGTGGAGCTTTTAAAAATCTACACAGCTAAATGCCAGGCGATTGCCCTCTACGGAGCTGGAGTGTGGGGATCCGTAGAGGTCAGTGCTCTTCAGGTTGCTGAAAATAATTTTTTGAGATTTCTTTTAGCCTTACCAACGAGCACTTCAGTATACGCTCTCCACCTGGAGCTCGGAATACCCCACCTCGAGGACCTGATAAGAATTCAGCCCCTATTGCTCTGGAGACGTATCTGGACTTCTGATAATAACGTCTTTTCGCAGGAAATCTTGATAGACTCAATGACCGTAGATCACCCTCTAAAGATAAAATGGCTATCCTATGTAAGAAATTTCTTCAAGGATCTTGGCTTAGAGAAATATTATCTCAACCCCCAAAAAATTATCGAAATACCAAAGAGGGCGCTGAAAAAATTGGCGTTAACGCATTTGGAGTCCTTAAGGTTGACTTCTGTGGCAATAAAACCATCGGCCCTTCACGCCAATCTGATTCAGACCACCTATTTCATGCAACCATACTTAACATTACAGATTAGCACCTATCATAGAATGTTGCTGACAAGATTCAGATTAGATTTCTTTTACAGATTAGTTTCTTTTCCCGATAGAAACTGTTGGGATTTGATTCCCACTATTTGTCCTTGTGATGAAGTATCAATACAGTCAAATATACATACTATTCTGTTTTGTAAATTTTATCATCCACATAGGAAGGTTTGGTTACTACCTGTATTAAAGCAATGGGGACTAAAAAAATGTCGCCCGGCGATGTTACGTCTTCAAATGTTAGACTCCAAACTGATCTGTTATCATGTCCTTAACTTTTTAAGATGCATTGTAAAACATAGGAGTAACCTGTAATATGGAGCCTGATTTTAGTTTTAGTTTAGGTTGATGAAGTAAAATTATGTGAATCCTTGGTCTGAGACTATACGATACCTGAATGGTTTTAACCATCATATATTTATGTTTTGATACATGTGTTTTTTTTGTATTGTATCGTTTAAAAAGTGTTCTTTTATGGTTTTTAAAATTGTAAAAAAACGAATAAAGATTATAATATTAATATTATTAACTTTTAATATGCTGAATAAAGCTTTTTTCTTTATCCCTGTGAACTTGATTTAGCTGTAATTTATGTTGATGTTGTTTAACATGCCCTTGCACCTGTAATGCTTGGTTTCCAATGTTGAATACTGATGTGTTGATGTGAGGTACTCCATGTGGTCCATGAGATATGTATCCTATTCTGGTGGGTATGCATGTCATCCTTTGCAGCTACCTGGGTGTGTCATGATCAACTGTTTGTGAACATCTCTGTGAACATTTCATTTGCATGGTCACATCTCTGGCTTGCACCCATGCACATATGATGTGCTTCCCATTGTCCAATTTGTCAATTTCACAGACTTTGTGCGCATCAACACTCGACCTACAGGTGTGGGCATCATTGGTATAGGAGCAACTGGGTCCTCTGTGCAACTTGCTAGACATATGTTTTGAATATGTGCAGATGACTTAGGCTAGACTCAGGTACCCAGGCTGTTGTGACCAGAGTCTTCATTGTGTGGTAACTCATGGCTGACTGACCACGTGTTCTGCTGACATGAGTGAGATGTGCTGTGAATATGTTTGGCACAGCTGGTCTTCCACAGGAATTGGGTCCCCTCAAGTAAGTGTGTTGTCCTGAGACATAGCCTGGGCCCATGGTGTGTGTTATATGAACATGTGTGTGTGTCCACTCCACATCCCTTTTCATACACAGGCAGTGTTCCCTTGATATGTTCCTGTTGTTGATGCTTGCTGAGTGATACTGGGTTCAGCCCACTACTTTGCCATGGGATACCAGATGTGTGGGTGCATGACACACTACTGTTAATTGGTGTATCATCATTGGGATTTGTCAGTTCTGAGTGGTGATGATGACACAGATGGGACACAGTCATGGTTCCCCGAGGCACTTGTTTATTTGCAATATCATGTAGTTGTCCCTAGGTGGTACCTTTCAGTGATTGAGACATGTGTATGTGTGTGTGACTGCTCCCACATGTCGGGTTCATGGCTGCCATGTTGGCAGGTATCAGTATGTGTGCCTTGTGGTTCTCCTTGGATTCTGCATTGTCCTGGGACTGTGGCAGGTATTCTGAAGGTTACATGTGCTTTGACGTCATGGCCATGTACCGCATACTGTGTAGTATGTCTGTCATTCCCCAGGGTTGCAAACTGTCCTTGTGTGATGAGTCTGTGCACCTTAGTTCCTCCCAACATTCCTGTGTTTGTCATGGGTGCATGTGCAATGTCACCTGTCCATGTGGGCTTCACAGATGCACATTGTTGCAGTTCAGGGTGTGTGGTGTTGAGGGTGGACTGATGTAAATGTTTGCATGGGTGGTCCCCTAGCTCCCGTTTGTCCATGGATGAGGGGCCATGCTGAGTGATTAGTGTTTGTGTATGTGTGATGTACATTTGTGGTAAAGGACACATGTCTGGGTTTCCCAGTTAGTGCGACATCTGCCTTTGTCATCACAGTGGAGGTGTCATGCATGCTTGTGTCACCCCATTATCCGGTCACTGGGGGTAGTGCTGTTGTGTGTCAGTCTCTTGCTGTGTTAGTTGGTGTTCATTCCAGCTTGTGTCACATGTGTCTGCTGTGCTGCCCACTAAGGGTGTCCCAATGGTGGTTTACTTTTGTATGGCACTGTGTCCACATCTGTGTCACTGTGGTGCGACCCCCCATCATGTGTTGTGTATTTGCCTGGGGATACTGAGACACACACACACACACATGTTGTGTCAGATGTGCAGTGTGAGGGTGCCTGTTTGTGATTGTGCATCTGCATCAGTGCATTGGTATTACTTTTGTGGGGCATTGTCTGGATGCTGTTTCTGTGATTTACCCTGCTGTCCCTGTGAGTCATATCACATCATTGTGCACATTCATCCTGGTTGTTAGGTGCCATTGCTGGCATGGAATGGGAGTTTGTGAGCTGCCACCTACAGTCTCCACAGGTTTGTTTGATTAGTGTGTCTATTTTCGAGATGTGTGTATGCTTTGAGATTGTCACTTCTGCTCTTGTGTCATTATACACTGTATGCATTGTCAGCCCCCATGTGTGGTGCCTGTCTGCACATGTCCGAGAGTGTGTTATGTTTTCACAGAAATGTTAGCCTCACCACATCTCTGTGGGAATGGGACACAACCACTACTTCGCCCCAGAAGTGTTTAATGTGTTGGGAGCAGGGATCATCCATGCTGTTTGTTATTTGCATCTTTGACCATGATGACACTTACCTTTTGGTCACTGTGATAAGGGGGGATTAGACCCCATCACCACATTGCTCGACATCTGCTGCAGTTTGGAAGCCCACACTTAACTTTCGTTCTACACAGTGAGGTGGTGTTATTTTTACATTGACACAGTGCTATAGTGATGCTTGCCTTGTGTAGGCCACACTCATTTGTTGGTCACACATGTGCTGTTAGTTACATATTATGTTCAAAGTCATATTCACTGTTGTGGGCATTTGTCACAGACTACACACTGTTGTCATGATGTTAGGGGGGATGTATTTTGCTGACATACCTAATGTTGGAGTATAATGATGTGAGGTGCATTACTCATCCTAGGGGTGGGGGTAGCAGGGGTGATGGGCACCAGGTCCCCTATGGGTGGGGGTGGCAGTAGTGATGGACAACATATGTCCTATGGGTGGGGGTGACATGGGTGATGGGCA
Source organism: Triturus cristatus (assembly GCF_964204655.1). NCBI lineage: Eukaryota > Metazoa > Chordata > Amphibia > Caudata > Salamandridae > Triturus > Triturus cristatus. Next base: position 24,883,081 of record NC_140593.1, on the reverse strand, counting down.
ACATAATCCCTATGAGTGGGGGTGGCAGGGGTGATGGGCAACATAGGCCCTATGAGTGGGGGTGGCAGTAGTGATGGGCAACAGGTCCCCTATGGGTGGGGGTGGCAGTAGTAATGGGCAACATATGCCCTATGGGTAGGGGTGGCAGGGGTGATGGGCAACATAATCCCTATGAGTGGGTGTGGCAGGGGTGATGGGCAACATAAGCCCTATGAGTGGGGGTGGCAGTAGTGATGGGCAACAGGTCCCCTTTGGGTGGGGGTGGCAGTAGTGATGGGTAATAGGTCCCCTATGAGTGGAGGTGGCAGGGGTGATGGGCACCAGGTACCCTATGAGTAGGGGTGGCAGGGGTGATGGGAAACATAAGCCCTATGAGTAGGGGTGGCAGGGGTGATGGGCACTAGGTCCCCTATGGGTGGGGGTGGCAGTGGTGATGAGCAACAGGCCCCTTATGAGTGGGGGTGGCATTAGTGCTGGGCAAAAGGTCCCCTATGAGTGGGGGTAGCAGTAGTGATGGTTAACATGAGCCCTATGGGTGGGGGTGGTAGTGGTGCTGGCCATACAACCCCTATGGTGGCCTGTTGTTAGTGGCCAGGATGTGGATCCCCTGTGTGTGTGTGCCATTTTGCGGGTACGTGTCGTTTGTTTGTGTTGTAGGTGTCTGACTTACCGCCTGTGCCATCGGCGTCGGTTCCTGATCCGGTCATAGGTGTAGAGTACTGGTATGACCTGCGCGATGGGATTCATGTTGTGTTCGTGTCGTACATGCTGCTTGTTGCTCCGTCTCGTACCCGCTGCAAGCTGGTCCGTCTTGTTGCCGTGGATTGAGTTGTGGCGCGAATCGTAGCTGATATGCCTGTTTTCTGGATGCTGTGACGTGCCGTACGTGGCGACCTGTCCAGCGCATAGGAAGTACGCATCGTACTTGTCAGTCTGGAAACTGGTATGGATACTGCTTCCGGCTGACTCAGTTCGGCGTTTGGGGTTGCGGCTCGGACGGAAAATGGAGCTTGAATCACAGCCTACATGTCGGTCGTGTTTTTGGCAGTTGTGCGCATCGTACTTCCTATACAGGACAGACCGGCTACGGGTACGTTTCGGTCGCATGGTAAGGCTACGGACAGCTCTCGGATGGCTGTCCGACCTGGCATCGGAATCAGCCCCTCAATGTTCGTAATATTCTTTTCAAAAATTGTCTTTTGCTTTTACTCAAACAAACACTTTCTCTACTACTCTCATTTGTTTCTACTTCAAGATCTTTCCTTTTCGTCAAATATATATTTTTCTTCTCTTTTCTTTTTTTTCACTTCTTGTAGGCATTTCCAAATTTCAATCCAAACGAAATAATTTTCTGAAAAACAAAATATAGATTTAATTATTTTTCACATTTCTTCAGTATGTGAAAATAAAAACATACAATTGCAAAACTTCCACTAACAACTTCCAGACCCAGTGCTGAAACGTGATGGAGCACGACAGTTGAGCACTAGGATGACAAGTAGTGCCATAGAACATACAGCAAGTATTTATTTCATTATTTACATACTCCTTTACAATATATATATAACTGCTCAACCTCATACTTTTCACCTCTCCGCCACACCCCACCACCCCATACCACTTTCTCTGCAACACACGGCACACAACTTTATAAATAGTATTTTTAAAAATTGTAATCTATGTACTTAGAATGATATTATCAACCAAACAGCACACACAAAAATTTCCATTATTGCCTGTCAAATGTTATCAACAACTTCTCAAACATAACACTGCACCCAGGGCTTTAACTGGAGGGGGTGTCTGTGGGGATGTGACCACCAGCACTTTATTTTTGGGAGCCTCGAAACGGGTCTTTATAGGGCTCTATTTTCTGACTTTACCAACGTAATCTGTTTTTTTTCTTTATTGCACTGCAGTGACACTGTGAGAGCATGCACATTGCTCACTACTTTCAGGTTCAGACATCATGCCAAGTGACTCGCATTGTAGGAGAAGGGAAATCCTTTAAAGAGAGCCATTTTCTCTCAGTATTTCCCTTCTCTTTTTGCAACGCACCAGCAACATCATGGTGGGGTGATTAGCAGACAGACCACCAGGCGCGCAAAGCCCATTGCCCAAGACTCTCTGACACAGCTTCCCGGGCGCACACACAGAGCCGCACCTGAGTACTTCACCGGTCTTCAAAACATCATTTTTTTGTAAAGGAGACTCTGTTCTTTTTCTCCCCTTTTTACAACCCTACATGCCCACACTGCCTATTGCTGAAAGAATTAGGCTCCCCCTGAATTTCCCTCTGGTTGCGCCTCTGCAAACAACAACAGCACGGCAACTCCAGCACTGCTCTCACCTTACACATTGTCTTGTTTCAGTGCTATGAAAACACACACTTTGCCTGCCTCACTAAGTTCTCACACCCCCTCTTTCATATGAACACAAAAGCATTCCAATTACTTTTATATTCCTATACTGTACTTCACATGGAAATATAGAACTCAAGGTTCTTACCACCCCAAATTAGCTCTCTGGTATACTTTCTCAAATATAAGAAGTACAGGTATTCAGTATCTGTCAGGCACGGCCACTTTAAAACAGTGTATCTATAAACAACTCGACAAAACTTTATGTTTCTAAATTAACGTATTACACTTAAAAGCTCTTTTACATTTCTTTCGCTAGACGTACCTTTGTTTAAAACACTACCAGAGAACGGTGTTGAAGTATGCTCCACAAAGAGTAACTCAAAGCATTGCTATTCTTTATTAAAAAATCTGCCTGTCAATGCTTCTCGCAAGCCTTTTCAACGCATTAAGAGGGTAGCTAGATGAGTATAATACATCGTATTTAAGATCGGGGCGGACGATCCACGGAAATAACAACGTATAGTTGAATAAAGGGCGAGTGGATGCATGGCCAGATGCATCAATGGATAGATACATAGATCAATGTATCAATGTATGGATGGATGGAAGGATGAATGAATGCAAAGACCAGTACTTATGATAGATGGGTGGGCTGATAAATGCTTAGGATTGATTCTGGGACAGATATATCTATGCATATATAGTCGTATCGCTGCATGAATGGCACAGTGCTTACAATAGGTGAGTGCGCTCATAGATGCTTAAGGTAAGCGGACAAACAGATTTATGTATATATATAAGTAGGAATATATCCATCAATTAAAAGATGGTTGAATGGCGCAGTGCTTAGGATGCACGGATACTGCGCTTTAATTGGGCCGGGTCTGGGGACCGGCACTTATGTTCAGGCAGCCTCCAAACGACTCTCTACCAGGCTCTATTTTCGGCCCTCTCTTTGCTCACTACTGAGAACTGGAGACATCACGCTAGGTTATCCATGTTGTAGAAGAAAGGGAAAGGGAAATCCTTTAAACAATGTTTTTTTCCGAACCTACGATAATTGGAGAGGATTTTCTAAAGCACACAATGATACTTATCTTGATTTAGACCACCCTCCAACATGCATAGCCCACACCCCTTTAAGAGCTTTGTCCCCCCTTTTAGAGCACCCCCACTTTTTTCTCCCACTTAGAACCCTAACTATACCATAGTAACAAACAAACAGTGTAACCTTCCATTAAAATCTACAATTTACATCAATGCTATCAGCCTTCTACAACAGTACAAGAGTGTATATCAGCACGAAGATGTCTTATCCACAGAAATGTTGTGTAATTTCTGTACCTGTCTGCTGGAACACTCATCACCAAAAAGTATTAAAACATGGGAATTTGCCAGAAAAACATATACCATACCATAAAGAGATTCATAAATGGGCACACTGCACCATCCTCTTCCCCACCCTTCCTAAACTTTACAAAATTAAAGAAAGAGCCACACCAAACCTAGCAAACACACTATACCAATACTAAGCCTGGGCAAAGCACTACGCTATGCTTGCGTAGTGTGCGAAGTTCGCCCTACATCGCAATACGCGAATTGCACATAGCACAGTGCAAACACACGTAGCGTAGTGTTGCGTAGTGCTGCGGTCATTTTTTGCTTGCTCGCGGTCCTCAACTTCAAGTTGGCGACCGCGAGCAAGCAAAATGATATCCCGGCGAGACTTTTTCCTTGTTCGCGATCAGCAACATCAGGTTGGCGATCGCGAGCATCGAAAATAAATCTCCCGCCGAGATTCCCAATGCGAGGAGTTCAGGTTTCTCATTGCGAGTGGTCGCGTATGCTCGTGACCGCTCGCGATGAGAAACTACCAGTTCACATTGAGAAAGCTGCCGCTCGAGTAAAAATCTACTTGAGCAGCAGAAAGCTACAGCTCGCACTGTGCAAGATGTCGTTTTCAATGATTGCACAGTGCCAGTTGCTTGTCCACACTGTGCAATCATTGAAAACAACATCTTGCACAATGCGAACAAGGTACTACGCAGTTCGCGAAGTGCTACGCGTAGCTCGCGTAGTGCGAACTGCACTTTGCGTAGCTACGCGAAGCGCTACTTCGCGAACTACGCCCAGGGTTAACCAATACAAGAGCTTAATTTCAACAACCGTCTACCGGAACGCTCATGAGCAAAGCATATTAAAACATACAAATTTGCGGGTAAAACATATACCATGCCATAGGGCACTTTATAAGTGCTCCCAGTGGTACTACATCACCTTCAGTAGCTCGACATCTGCACGTTACTAAATTCTGTGTTTTAATCAGAAACATACCCACCTCCGCCACACCCACCCCCGCCCTTCCTTGACCGTACGAAATACAACAGAAACCCCCACCATTCCTAGTAGCGCCACTATACCCATACACAGGCTTAATTTTAACAGGTGTGTGCCGGAACACTTATAAAAAAAAAGTATTCAAACATGCAAATTTGCGGGAAAAACATAAACAATACCATAGCACGGTTAATAAATAGGCCCTCTCAAACTACATTACCTTTACTAACTATACATGCCCAAATTACAAATGTCCGTCTTATAATCAGCAACATACACACATCCCCCAGCCCCACCCATACCCATGCTTAACCTTACGAAATTAAACAACGAACCCCTGCACTCCCGTTACCACCACTATAGCCATAGATAGACTTAATGTAAACAGGTGTCTGCCGGAACAGCAAAAGCTATTAAATCTTACAATTTTGCAACTCAAACATACACCATACCATAAGACGATTTATAAATAGTCACAGTACCACTGCACCACCTCAACACCTGACCTTGCTTAACTTTACGCAATAAAAGAAAGAGCCCAAGCAAACGTATAAGCACCACTATAGCCATACACAGCCTTAACTTCAACAGATGTCTCCTGAAAAGCTTATCAGCAAACCGTATTAAAACATGCAAATTTGCAGGTAAAACATATACCATGCCATAAGGCGCTTTATAAGTGCTCCCAGTGGTACTATATCACCTTTAGTAGCTCCACATCTCCACGTTACTATATTCTGTATTTCAAACAGCAACATAACTACCTCCCCCACACCCACTCCCGCCCTTGGTTAACAGTACGAAATCAAACAGAAACCCCCAATTCCTAGTAGCACCAATATACCCATACACAGGCTTAATTTTAACATGTCTACCAGAAAACGTATCAACAAAAAGTATTCAAACATGCAGATTCGCAGGAAAAACATAAACAATACCATAGCATGGTTAATAAATAGGCCCACTCAAACTGCATTACCTTTTCTAACTACACATGCCCACGTTACAAATGTTCGTCTTATAATCAGCAAAATACTCACATCCCCCACCCCCACCCATACCATGCTTAACCTTACGAAATCAAACAACGAGCCCCTGCACTCCCGTCACCGCCACTATAGCCATAGATAGACTTAATGTAAACAGGTGTCTGCCGGAACTCTCATCAGCAAAAGCTATTAAAACTTACAATTTTGCAACTCAAACATACACCATACCATAAGACGGTTTATAAATAGTCACAGTACCACTACACCACCTCAACACCTGCCCTTGCTTAACTTTACGCAATAAAAAAAAGAGCCCAAGCAAACGTAGAAGCTCCACTATAGCCATACACAGCCTTAACTTCAACAGATGTCTCCCGAAATGCTCATCAGCAAAACATATTAAAACATGCAAATTTGCGACTAAAATATTTCCCATGCCATAGGGCGCTTTATAAGTGCTCCCAGTGGTACTAGATCACCTTTAGTAGCTTGACATCTGCACGTTACTATATTCTGTGCTTCAATCTGCAACATAACCACCTCCCCCACACCCACCCCCCCCTTGCTTAACCGCACAAAATCAAACAGAAACCCCCACCATTCCCAGTAGTGCCACTATAACCATATACGACGTTAATTTTAACAGGTTTCTGCCGGAACAATTATCAGCAAAAAATATTCAAACATGCAAATTGGCGGGTGAAACATAAACCATCTCATAGCACGGTTTATAAATTGGCCCAGTCGAAATACAGCACCTTTACTAGCTAGACATCTATATGTTATGAAAGCCGTTTAAACACTCTGTAGAGTGTATAGCAGGGCATGGGGAGAGTAACCAAAGTTCTAATTCCCAAACTTTTGATATACAGTCCCTTTACTGTATCTATATTAAAGATATTAAATGGAATGAATAAATTGACGAGTGTCTCAAAAAAGATAGTGAAGCTCACCAACAGTAAAACACGAACAACTTCAACACCTACGTATATCCGCCACAGCGACACAGCCTGACAAACAGTATCACTTATAATCACATGTAGTTATCTAATGTCAACAAAGTCATACGGAAAATATACCGCACATTTACATTTTTTTATCTCTCACACATTTATAAAACATCTCTTCTAAAGAAGCACTCCCCAAATACTTCTATTCCATAAGAACAGACAATAATTAATATGTTTACTACCATATATTTTAGTATATCTACCTTTTTATTATTCACTAGTCAGAAACTACAAAAACTATTCACTATACCCAAATGCAAACCAGAAACCATATTCATATTTATCTCAACTTAGGATCACATGATTCAAACTATGCGTACATATAAAAAGAACGTATCACTTTTCCTAACTCCATCTCCTCTCCATGTAATCTCCAAACACTGTACACGGCCCCACTGTACAACAACCTACCCTGACTTACATTCAAACCTACCTCTCAGTGTCAAAAATAAGACCACACCCTACCCACATAACATTTCTGCATTTTGTTTTATCGCTTTTAACTTAATAACACATTTCTCCTACCACCACCCCCAACCCCACTATTCCCACAAAAAGTATCAGTTGCAAACATGCAATATTTTCTTTATATCCCCAAATATATTACAAACTCAAATTAACGCTGTACCTCATTTTCAAAACAATACAGTCCTATAAAGATGACAAACTACACTTCTTCTCTGTGAAAAATTCCTAAACATATATAAAATACTTATAACAACAGCTCAAATGTTATGCATATTTCATAACCAATATCAAACACCACACTTTACTAACACTATATCACTTTGAAATAAAAAATACTTTCAAAATTAAAAACATCACCTCAAATACTTAATCAATACTATAAAACACATAACACACATTGTTTATTTCTGTTATCCAGATTTCAAATGGCACACGTATGATACATGCATACAATTCTTTCTTTCTCACATAGTACATGTAAAGCTCCGACTTCATCAAGAAATGAAACCAGGAATGGCACAATTTCTCTGTCGCTCCACACATAAATACATGTAAAGAACAAATCAGAATTTTTCATTCCTTCAACGACATTCCAAAACATGCCTCCATTGGTAAATTTAGAATTTTCCTTCCGAAAAGCTACTTATTATTCTGTGCCACATACAGGTCACAAGTTCAACCTATTTTATAACCACACTTTCTAGAACCTTCTAAGACATCTGCAGGTTAAAAGTTCATTTTTTTTTTTAACGTAACAGTATATTTTTGCAACATTTTAGAGAACATTCAATGGCACGTGCACGTTAAAAGTTCACAATAGGGTTCAGTAGTTCAAATCCGATTGGCCGCACTCTGCTCGTCTTACCAGCCTGTAGCCCCAAAGAACTATGGTCCATGTAGTGGCGACGGCGAGTACACCTGTGCCAAAGTAGTGAGAAGAAGTATGTGTCGCATTAGCCATCCCTGGACACGTGTTTCGAGGTAGTTGCCTCCCGTCAGCAGGGAGTAGGTGAGTGTGTGGGGTTGCTGCGTAGACTGCCAAAAAAGTATTATTGGATAAAGTACCACTCATGGCGCGCAGGTGCTGGTCCAGGGCTCGTCAGCCCAATGGCTCAAGGAAGCCTTAATACAACAAATCCGATTGGCCGCACTCTGCTCATCTTACCAGCCTGTAGCCCCAAAGAACTATGGTCCTTGTAGTGGCGACGGCGAGTACACCTGTGCCAAAGTAGTGAGAAGAAGTATGTGTCGCATTAGCCATCCCTGGACACGTGTTTCGAGGTAGTTGCCTCTCGTCAGCAGGGAGTAGGTGAGTGTGTGTGGGGTTGCCGCGTAGACTGCCAACAAAGCATTATCGGGTAAAGTACCACTCATGGCGCGCAGGTGCTGATCCAGGGCTCGTCAGCCCAATGGCTCAAGGAAGCCTTAATACAACAAATCCGATTGGCCGCACTCTGCTCATCTTACCAGCCTGTAGCCCCAAAGAACTATGGTCCATGTAGTGGCGACGGCGAGTACACCTGTGCCAAAGTAGTGAGAAGAAGTATGTTTCGCATTAGCCATCCCTGGACACGTGTTTCGAGGTAGTTGCCTCTCGTCAGCAGGGAGTAGGTGAGTGTCTGGGGTTGCCGCGTAGACTGCCAAAAAAGTATTATTGGGTAAAGTACCACTCATGGCGCGCAGGTGCTGGTATGTATGTATGTATGTATGGATATACTTATATAGCGCAATGACTGTCACCCGGCGGGCATCGTGGCGCTTAGACTGTTGATGGGACCTGCACAATAAAAAACAATCCTCTGCGTAAGAAAATTATGCCACTCTTGGAAAAAGATGAGTTTTCAGGGCTTTCTTGAAAAAGGGGAGATCTCCCATGCTCCTCAAAGCCAGCGGTAGAGATTTCCACAAGTATGCTGCTATAAATCTAAAGGACCGGCCTCCCAGCTGAGTCCTCAGGATTTTTGGAACTACCACCAAGCAGGCTGTAGCAGAGCGGAGAGATCTAGACGGAGTATACCAAGAGAACATGTTCTGTAGAGGAATGGGGCCTTGTTCATGAAGGGCTCTAAATACCATGCAAAGGGCTTTGAATTCGATCCGCTGAGAGACCGGCAGCTAGTGGAGGTCCCTGAGCACGGCGATGGAAGAATCCACATGCCGGCGTGACAGAGCCAGTTTAGCCGCACAATTCTGCACGCGTTGCCGTTTACCCACCAGAGTCGCAGGAGCTCCCAGAAGTAGTGCATTACAGTAGTCAAGTCTACTTAAGATGGTACTCCGCACTACCTCTGGTCTTGCCTGCGCTGGGAGTAGAGGTAAAATTTTTCTTAACGTGCGAAGCAGCACCATGCACGTAACCACTGTTTTATTAACAGAAGCATCCAATTGAAGGTTGGAGCCGAAGAAAACTCCCAGATTCCGCACACAGTCTGCTGATGAACTGGTGCCCTGAAAGGATGGTGGCCAGGGAGTGCAGTCAGTTGAACAGTGTAGAACCTCAGTTTTTGAACTATTAAATTTCAAAGAGTTGTGACACAGCCAATCTGCCGTGGAAGTCATGCAGCGATGAAAGATCTCTTGTGACACCGCCTCCTTACCCTCAAACGAGAAGATAAGTTGGGTGTCATCCGCGTAGTTTGTGACTGTGATGCCAAAAGACTTTATCAACTTGATCAGGGGGCAGAGATAAAGATTAAAAAGAATAGGACTGATGGCTGACCCTTGAGGCACACCCTGACCAACCCTTCTGATAGTAGATTTAAACGGTGGCAGGGCCACTACCTGGTGTCTGTTATCCAGATAAGACGTCAGCCAATCAAGGGCCAAGCCTGTCACCCCCACTTCCTCCAGCCTCCTGAGCAAGATCACATGGCTGACCGTATCGAACGCGGCCGACATATCGAGCAGCACTAAAAAGGCTGCCCAACCTTGGTCGGCACGCGTCCTGAGGTCATCAAGCACAGTCACTGTTGGAGCCGGCCTCGTGGCGTGGTCCTGTTCCCCCTCGCTCAGCTGCACGAGGTCCCATGCACCTCGGGGCTCCTCCATCTTGGATTACACGTCACTCCACGTGACCACCTCCGTGACCCTGCTCTACCCGACCTCGGTCCCAGCGAGGCCCGACATCGAGGCGCCCACCCCCGGCCCGGGGGATACCACGTGAGCCCTTTCCACTCCCGGCAGAGGACAGTATCGATGGGACCCCCAACCGTTCTTCCACACCTATGTGCGACCGCCCCACAGCTCTCTGGGGCCTGGCGCCTCTCCTGCTGTGCGTCTGGCCGCGCCCTACCCGGCCTCTCCGCCCTCCTGGGCGCAAGGGTCCGGACATCAAAGGGCTCACGACCTATATCTGGGGCGACTCGACAACAAGAGGACAGTTGTATCCTGGAGTCAAGAGCCCTGCTGATCGGATCGCGGCTGACCCTACGGAGAAAGACTCTGCCTGAAACTACCTGCTGAGCCCTGCTGACGACGCCGCGGCTCCATCGTGCTTATAAGACCTTCACGAACCTTTGGGGCCCTGCTGACGCCGTCGCGGCCCGACCTTGTTGAACTTGCCATCAGAGCCCAGCTGACCTCGTCGCGGCTCGACCGAAGTGGACCTACCACTGGAGCCCTGCTGACTGTGTCGCGGCTCGACCCAAGCGGAACTACCACCCGAGCCCTGCTGACGCCGTCGCGGCTCTCCACGTCCGAGCCGCTCTGAGACAGCATCCAAGGTCTGGCGCAGAGCCGCCTCCCCCGTACCTGGTTGGTACTGAGACTGTCCCGCTACCCTATTCCTTTCGAGACATTGAGACTCTTACTGGATCTCTCGATCCCACTGTACAGATTGACCGTGCTCCTTGTTTATATAAAGAACCAAGATAAGCAACTGATACAGAGTCCTGTGTGGTGGTGTTACTGAGCCTAGTACGATTATAGGAGAAGGACCTCTCCTAGGAGGCTTCTCAGCGGCGCTCGGCTATAACTTGGCGGTAGGAAGGTGCCGGAGTAGTCCCTCCGACTCCCCGGTGGTCCTCCCTCCAACAGTCACCAATGCTGACTCTGTCCCATGGGCTGGTCTAAATCCAAATAGAGCCGCATCCAGGCAAGCATTACTCTCCAGATAGCTGGAAAGATGTTTTGTGGCCCATTTCTCCAAGATTTTAATTGGGAAAGGAAGAAGGGAAATGGGCCTGTAGTTGGCAGGGCAAGAAGGGTCCAAAGTTTCCTTCTTAAGAAGAGGGGACACCACTGCCAACTTCCAGCAATCCGGTACTCGTGCAGACCTGAGAGATTGACAACAGGTCGCAAATAATGGCAGAAAGAGTTGTTCCCGAAATAACTTCCAAAATTTTTGGGGAAGTGGATCAAGGGGAGAGCCAGAGGAGACGCTATCAGCCACAGCACTAAATTCCTCAAAGGATGGAACCAAAAGCTATTTAGACGTTCTGGACCGACATCACCCTCCATGACAGATGTCAAAGTGGGAGTAGGCAAGGGCTGAGTGACGGAACTTGATGAAATAGCAAGATTGTTCAAGATGGTAGCAATCTTCTCCTCAAAGGCCAGTGCCAATGAGTCACACAAAGATTGAGAAACAGGGACATCATTAGCAGTACAGGCGGGCGTGAGAGATCTTTGACAATTTTGAACAGCGCCTGAGATTTATTTGCCGCCGACAATAGGGAGTCCTCTAGGAATTTAGCTTTGGCACATCTAATCTGTGCTTTATAAGTTGCCAGGGTTTGCTTATAACAAGCTCTATCAGATTGCCGATACTGTTTCCTCCAGGCACGCTCCATCCTCTTGCACTGGAGTTTAGATTGGAGCAGTTCCTCTGAAAACCATGGCATAGCAGGAGTGGGTTTGTCTCTAATTTTTGGCAACGGGGCTAATGAGTCAAGCGAAGCCACAATTCGTTGACTAAGCATTTTATAGCTCGCGTCCACACTGTCTCCTAACGAAAAACCCGTCGGAAGTAAGGCAGGCAGAGTGGACTGCTTCACGAGCTTGGACCATTGTCTACCCACCCTAGCAGTGCCTAAGCTGCCTTTCTTCATAGAGGCTACGGGAAGAGAAAGGGTGAAGTGAACCAACGCATGGTCTGTCCAGCATTGAGGTTGAGTGTTCTGAAAAGCTACATTCCCTACATCTGCAAAAATCATATCTAAAATATGACCTTTTGAATGAGTCGGCAGGGTAACTAGCTGTTTCAGCTGTACATTACTACAGGCCTGCTCCAGGTCTCTAAAAGCAGAATCCATTGGTCCATCAGGCCATAGATTGAAATCTCCCAATACCAGAAGTCTGGTGTGGGAGTTAAATAAATCATGGAACAGGTCAATGAGCCCTGTTACCTCTGATAAGGAGCCAGCCGGAGATCTATAGCACAGCAGGCCAGAGTATAGGGCTCCTCCCTGACTATTTAGGGAAAAACCCAGTAGTTCGTAGCCCAAGATGGCCTTGATATCAATCTGGGAGAGACATAAGGAGTGCTTAAAAATTATGCCAACTCCACCTCCCCTGGCTCCCACTCGGGGTTTATGTTTGATTTTATAACCTGGAGGGCAGGCTAGGCCCAGGTCCACCATACTATCTGCTCTGGTCCAGATCTCTGTCATGAAAAGTATATCGATATGTTCGGACTCGATAAGGAACACAATTTCTTCGTGATGTTTACAAAGCAATCTAACATTTAGTAGACCGCAAGACAGTGTTTCTGGACCTCTGCAAATGTGATGAGGCTTGGACAAGGGTTGAGTATTGGCGCTGGGGTTCAATCTTAAGAGTTCTTCACGGGAGTAGGTAAACTCACCCGTGAACGGAGGAACAGCATTTTCCGCGTCCGTCGCGTTCCGTGCGCGAACGGGCGCAAACGGGCTTACCTCTGGCGCACCTCCGGCGCGACGCTGCGCGTGTACGCTGCACGCGACCATAATGGCCTTTAAATAGGGTGTGGTAGGCGGTGCTCTTTTCAACTAGAGCGCGGCCTCGGACCCGTCTTGGGCGTCTCAGCCCTACTCTCAAGATGGCGGTCGGGATCGTGAACGAATGCAAACACCCAAATGGTGAATGGTGTTGTCGAAATTTTACGTGCAGGCAATGCGGTCAGTGGGGGGGAGCAGGTAAAAGATTTTAGTGACGACACAGCAGCAAATATACAATTGTTGAAGGAAAAATACAATTTTTAAAACAACAAAACTTCACACTCTATTTTTATCACCAACAATAATTTTAAAATCACAGCGTAGCGTTAGCGCAGCGGTCAGTCTGGTCCAGGGCTCGTCAGCCCAATGGCTAAAGGGAGCCTTAATACAACAAATCCGATTGGCCGCACTCTGCTCGTCTTACCAGCCTGTAGCCCCAAAGAACTATGGTCCTTGTAGTGGCGACGGCGAGTACACCTGTGCCAAAGTAGTGAGAAGAAGTATGTGTCGCATTAGCCATCCCTGGACACGTGTTTCGAGGTAGTTGCCTCTCGTCAGCAGGGAGTAGGTGAGTGTGTGTGGGGTTGCCGCGTAGACTGCCAAAAAATCATTATCGGGTAAAGTACCACTCATGGCGCGCAGGTGCTGGTCCAGGGGTCGTCAGCCCAATGGCTCAAGGGAGCCTTAATACAACAAATCTGATTGGCCGCACTCTGCTCATCTTACCAGCCTGTAGCCCCAAAGAACTATGGTCCATGTAGTGGCGACAGCGAGTTCACCTGTGCCAAAGTAGTGAGAAGAAGTATGTGTCGCATTAGCCATCCCTGGACACGTGTTTCGAGGTAGTTGCCTCTCGTCAGCAGGGAGTAGGTGAGTGTGTGGGGTTGCCGCGTAGACTGCCAAAAAAGTATTATCGGGTAAAGTACCACTCATGGCGTGCAGGTGCTGATCCAGGGCTCGTCAGCCCAATGGCTCAAGAGAGCCTTAATACAACAAATCCGATTGGCCGCGCTCTGCTCGTCTTACCAGCCTGTAGACCCAAAGAACTATGGTCCATGTAGTGGTGACGGCGAGTACACCTGTGCCAAAGTAGTGAGAAGAAGTATGTGTCGCATTAGCCATCCCTGGACACATGTTTTGAGGTAGTTGCCTCTCGTCAGCTGGGAGTAGGTGAGTGTGTGGGGTTGCCGCGTAGACTGCCAAAAAAGTATTATCGGGTAAAGTACCACTCATGGCGCGCAGGTGCTGGTCCAGGGCTCGTCAGCCCAATGGCTCAAGGGAGCCTTAATACAACAAATCCGATTGGCCGCACTCTGCTCGTCTTACCAGCCTGTAGCCCCAAAGAACTATGGTCCATGTAGTGGCGACGGCGAGTACACCTGTGCCAAAGTAGTGAGAAGAAGTATGTGTCGCATTAGCCATCCCTGGACACGTGTTTCGAGGTAGTTGCCTCTCGTCAGCAGGAAGAAGGTGAGTGTTTGGGGTTGCCGCGTAGACTGCCAAAAAAGTATTATCGGGTAAAGTACCACTCATGGCGTGCAGGTGCTGGTCCAGGGCTCGTCAGCCCAATGGCTCAAGGGAGCCTTAATACAACAAATCCGATTGGCCGCACTGTGCTCGTCTTACCAGCATGTAGCCCCAAAGAACTATGGTCCATGTATTGGCGACGGCGAGTACACCTGTGCCAAAGTAGTGAGAAGAAGTATGCGTTGCATTAGCCATCCCTGGACACGTGTTTCGAGGTAGTTGCCTCTCATCAGCAGGGAGTAGGTGAGTGTGTGGGGTTGCCGCGTAGACTGCCAAAAAAGTATTATCGGGTAAAGTACCACTCATGGCGCGCAGGTGCTGGTCCAGGGCTCGTCAGCCCAATGGCTCAAGGGAGCCTTAATACAACAAATCCGATTGGCCGCACTCTGCTCGTCTTACCAGCCTGTAGCCCCAAAGAACTATGGTCCATGTAGTGGCGACGGCGAGTACACCTGTGCCAAAGTAGTGAGAAGAAATATGTGTCGCATTAGCCATCCCTGGACACGTGTTTCGAGGTAGTTGCCTCTCGTCAGCAGGGAGTAGGTGAGTGTGTGGGGTTGCCGCGTAGACTGCCAAAAAAGTATTATCGGGTAAAGTACCACTCATGGCGCGCAGGTGCTGGTCCAGGGCTCGTCAGCCCAATGGCTCAAGGGAGCCTTAATACAACAAATCCGATTGGCCGCACTCTGCTCGTCTTACCAGCCTGTAGCCCCAAAGAACTATGGTCCATGTAGTGGCGACGGCGAGTACACCTGTGCCAAAGTAGTGAGAAGAAGTATGTGTCGCATTAGCCATCCCTGGACACGTGTTTCGAGGTAGTTGCCTCTCGTCAGCAGGAAGAAGGTGAGTGTGTGGGGTTGCCGCGTAGACTGCCAAAAAAGTATTATCGGGTAAAGTACCACTCATGGCGCGCAGGTGCTGGTCCAGGGCTCGTCAGTCCAAGGGCTCAAGGGAGCCTTAATACAACAAATCCGATTGGCCGCACTGTGCTCATCTTACCAGCATGTAGCCCCAAAGAACTATGGTCCATGTATTGGCGACGGCGAGTACACCTGTGCCAAAGTAGTGAGAAGAAGTATGCGTCGCATTAGCTATCCCTGGACACGTGTTTCGAGGTAGTTGCCTCTCATCAGCAGGGAGTAGGTGAGTGTGTGGGGTTGCCGCGTAGACTGCCAAAAAAGTATTATCGGGTAAAGTACCACTCATGGCGCGCAGGTGCTGGTCCAGGGCTCGTCAGCCCAATGGCTCAAGGGAGCCTTAATACAACAAATCCGATTGGCCGCACTCTGCTCGTCTTACCAGCCTGTAGCCCCAAAGAACTATGGTCCATGTAGTGGCGACGGCGAGTACACCTGTGCCAAAGTAGTGAGAAGAAATATGTGTCGCATTAGCCATCCCTGGACACGTGTTTCGAGGTAGTTGCCTCTCGTCAGCAGGGAGTAGGTGAGTGTGTGGGGTTGCCGCGTAGACTGCCAAAAAAGTATTATCGGGTAAAGTACCACTCATGGCGCGCAGGTGCTGGTCCAGGGCTCGTCAGCCCAATGGCTCAAGGGAGCCTTAATACAACAAATCCGATTGGCAGCACTCTGCTCGTCTTACCAGCCTGTAGCCCCAAAGAACTATGGTCCATGTAGTGGCGACGGCGAGTACACCTGTGCCAAAGTAGTGAGAAGAAGTATGTGTCGCATTACCCATCCCTAGACATGTGTTTCGAGGTAGTTGCCTCTCGTCAGCAGGGAGTAGGTGAGTGTGTGGGGTTGCCGCGTAGACTGCCAAAAAAGTATTATCGGGTAAAGTACCACTCATGGCGCGCAGGTGCTGGTCCAGGGCTCGTCAGCCCAATGGCTCAAGGGAGCCTTAATACAACAAATCCGATTGGCCACACTCTGCTCGTCTTACCAGCCTGTAGCCCCAAAGAACTATGGTCCATGTAGTGGCAACGGCGAGTACACCTGTGCCAAAGTAGTGAGAAGAAGTATGTGTCGCATTAGCCATCCCTGGACACGTGTTTCGAGGTAGTTGCCTCTCGTCAGCAGGGAGTAGGTGAGTGTGTGGGGTTGCCGCGTAGACTGCCAAAAAAAGTATTATCGGGTAAAGTGCCACTCATGGCGGGCAGGTGCTGGTCCAGGGCTTGTCAGCCTAATGGCTCAAGGGAGCCTTAATACAACAAATCCGATTGGCCGCACTCTGCTCGTCTTACCAGCCTGTAGCCCCAAAGAACTATGGTCCATGTAGTGGTGACGGCGAGTACACCTGTGCCAAAGTAGTGAAAAGAAGTATGTGTCGCATTAGCCATCCCTGGACACGTGTTTCGAGGTAGTTGCCTCCCGTCAGCAGGGAGTAGGTGAGTGTGTGGGGTTGCCGTGTAGACTGCCAAAAAAGTATTATCGGGTAAAGTACCACTCATGGCGCGCAGGTGCTGGTCCAGGGCTCGTCAGCCCAATGGCTCAAGGGAGCCTTAATACAACAAATCCGATTGGCCGCACTCTGCTCGTCTTACCAGCCTGTAGCCCCAAAGAACTATGGTCCATGTAGTGGCGACAGCGAGTACACCTGTGCCAAAGTAGGTGGACCACATTTCCTTGGGGCTACATGCTGGTAAGACGAGCAGAGTGCGGCCAATCGGATTTGTTGTATTAAGGCTCCCTTGAGCCATTGGGCTGACGAGCCCTGGACCAGCACCTGCGCGCCATGAATGGTACTTTACCCGATAATACTTTTTTGGCAGTCTACGAGGCAACCCCACACACTCACCTACTCCCTGCTGATGAGAGGCAACTACCTCGAAACACATGTCCAGGGATGGCTAATGCGACACTTACTTTCTTCGAACACTTTGGCACAGACGTAATCACCGTCGCCACTACATGGACCACATTTCCTTGGGGCTACATGCTGGTAAGACGAGCAGAGTGCGGCCAATCGGATTTGTTGTATTAAGGCTCCCTTGAGCCATTTGGCTGACGAGCCCTGGACCAGCACCTGCGCGCCATGAGTGGTACTTTACCCGATAATACTTTTTTGGCAGTCTATGCGGCAACCCCACACACTCACCTACTCCCTGCTGACGAGACGCAACTACCTCAAAACACGTGTCCAGGGATGGCTAATGCGACTCTTACTTTCTTCGAACACTTTGGCACAGGCGTAATCGCCGTTGCCACTACATGGACCACATTTCCTTGGGGCTACATGCTGGTAAGACGAGCAGAGTGCGGCCAATCGGATTTGTTGTATTAAGGCTCCCTTGAGCCATTGGGCTGACGAGCCCTGGACCAGCACCTGCACGCCATGAGTGGTACTTTACCCGATAATACTTTTTTGGCAGTCTACGCGGCAACCCCACACACTCACCTACTCCCTGCTGACGAGAGGCAACTACCTCGAAACACGTGTCCAGGGATGGCTAATGCGACACTTACTTTCTTCGAACACTTTGGCACAGGCGTAATCGCCGTCGCCACTACATGGACCACATTTCTTTGGGGCTGCATGCTGGTAAGACGAGCAGAGTGCGGCCAATCGGATTTGTTGTATTAAGGCTCCCTTGAGCCATTGGGCTGACGAGCCCTGGACCAGCACCAGCGCGCCATGAGTGGTACTTTACCCGATAATGCTTTTTTGGCAGTCTACGCGGCAACCCCACACACTCACCTACTCCCTGCTGACGAGAGGCAACTACCTCGAAACACATGTCCAGGGATGGCTAATGCGACACTTTCTTTCTTCAAACACTTTGGCACTGGCGTAATCGCCGTCGCCACTACATGGACCACATTTCCTTGGGGCTACATGCTGGTAAGACGAGCAGAGTGCGGCCAATCGGATTTGTTGTATTAATGCTCCCTTGAGCCATTGGGCTGACGAGCCCTGGACCAGCACCTGCGTGCCATGAGTGGTACTTTACCCGATAATACTTTTTTGGCAGTCTACGCTGCAACCCCAGAAACTCACCTACTCCCTGCTGACGAGAGGCAACTACCTCGAAACACGTGTCCAGGGATGGTAATGCGACACTTACTTTCTTCGAACACTTTGGCACAGGCGTAATCACCGTCGCCACCACATGGACCACATTTCCTTGGGGCTACATGCTGGTAAGACGAGCAGAGTGCGGCCAATCGGATTTGTTGTATTAAGGCTCCCTTGAGCCATTGGGCTGACGAGCCCTGGACCAGCACCTGCGCGCCATGAGTGGTACTTTACCCGATAATACTTTTTTGGCAGTCTACGCGGCAACCCCACACACTCACCTACTCCCTGCTGATGAAATGCAACTACCTCGAAACACGTGTCCAGGGATGGCTAATGCGACACTTACTTTCTTCGAACACTTTGGCACAGGCGTAATCGCCGTCGCCACTACATGGACCACATTTCCTTGGGGCTACATGCTGGTAAGACGAGCAGAGTGCGGCCAATCGGATTTGTTGTATTAAGGCTCCCTTGAGCCATTTGGCTGACGAGCCCTGGACCAGCACCTGCGCGCCATGAGTGGTACTTTACCCGATAATACTTTTTTGGCAGTCTACGCGGCAACCCCACACACTCACCTACTCCCTGCTGACGAGAGGCAACTACCTCGAAACACGTGTCCAGGGATGGCTAATGCGACACTTACTTTCTTCGAACACTTTGGCACAGGCGTAATCGCCGTCGCCACTACATGGACCACATTTCCTTGGGGCTACATGCTGGTAAGACGAGCAGAGTGCGGCCAATCGGATTTGTTGTATTAAAGCTCCCTTGAGCCATTGGGCTGAAGAACCCTGGACTAGCACCTGCGCGCCATGAGTGGTACTTTACCCGATAATACTTTTTTGGCAGTCTATGCGGCAACCCCACACACTCACCTACTCCCTGCTGACGAGAGGCAACTACCTCGAAACACGTGTCCAGGGATGGCTAATGCGACTCTTACTTTCTTCGAACACTTTGGCATAGGCGTAATCGCCGTTGCCACTACATGGACCACATTTCCTTGGGGCTACATGCTGGTAAGACGAGCAGAGTGCGGCCAATCGGATTTGTTGTATTAAGGCTCCCTTGAGCCATTGGGCTGACGAGCCCTGGACCAGCACCTGCACGCCATGAGTGGTACTTTACCCGATAATACTTTTTTGGCAGTCTACGCGGCAACCCCACACACTCACCTACTCCCTGCTGACGAGAGGCAACTACCTCGAAACACGTGTCCAGGGATGGCTAATGCGACACTTACTTTCTTCGAACACTTTGGCACAGGCGTAATCGCCGTCGCCACTACATGGACCACATTTCCTTGGGGCTACATGCTGGTAAGACGAGCAGAGTGCGGCCAATCGGATTTGTTGTATTAAGGCTCCCTTGAGCCATTGGGCTGACGAGCCCTGGACCAGCACCAGCGCGCCATGAGTGGTACTTTACCCGATAATGCTTTTTTGGCAGTCTACGCGGCAACCCCACACACTCACCTACTCCCTGCTGACGAGAGGCAACTACCTCGAAACACATGTCCAGGGATGGCTAATGCGACACTTTCTTTCTTCAAACACTTTGGCACAGGCGTAATCGCCGTCGCCACTACATGGACCACATTTCCTTGGGGCTACATGCTGGTAAGACGAGCAGAGTGCGGCCAATCGGATTTGTTGTATTAAGGCTCCCTTGAGCCATTGGGCTGACGAGCCCTGGACCAGCACCTGCGTGCCATGAGTGGTACTTTACCCGATAATACTTTTTGGGCAGTCTACTCTGCAACCCCAGAAACTCACCTACTCCCTGCTGACGAGAGGCAACTACCTCGAAACACGTGTCCAGGGATGGTAATGCGACACTTACTTTCTTCGAACACTTTGGCACAGGCGTAATCACCGTCGCCACCACATGGACCACATTTCCTTGGGGCTACATACTGGTAAGACGAGCAGAGTGCGGCCAATCGGATTTGTTGTATTAAGGCTCCCTTGAGCCATTGGGCTGACGAGCCCTGGACCAGCACCTGCGCGCCATGAGTGGTACTTTACCCGATAATACTTTTTTGGCAGTCGACGCGGCAACCCCACACACTCACCTACTCCCTGCTGACGAAATGCAACTACCTCGAAACACGTGTCCAGGGATGGCTAATGCGACACTTACTTTCTTCGAACACTTTGGCACAGGCGTAATCGCCGTCGCCACTACATGGACCACATTTCCTTGGGGCTACATGCTGGTAAGACGAGCAGAGTGCGGCCAATCGGATTTGTTGTATTAAGGCTCCCTTGAGCCATTGGGCTGACGAACCCTGGACCAGCACCTGCGCGCCATGAGTGGTACTTTACCCGATAATACTTTTTTGGCAGTCTACGCGGCAACCCCACACACTCACCTACTCCCTGCTGACGAGAGGCAACTACCTCGAAACACGTGTCCAGGGATGGCTAATGCGACACTTACTTTCTTCGAACACTTTGGCACAGGCGTAATCGCCGTCGCCACTACATGGACCACATTTCCTTGGGGCTACATGCTGGTAAGACGAGCAGAGTGCGGCCAATCGGATTTGTTGTATTAAGGCTCCCTTGAGCCATTGGGCTGACGAGCCCTGGACCAGCACCTGCGCGCCATGAGTGGTACTTTACCCGAAAATACTTTTTTGGCAGTCTACGTGGCAACCTCACACACTCACCTACTCCCTGCTGACGAGAGGCAACTACCTCGAAACACGTGTCCAGGGATGGCTAATTGTTGGAAGGCGGACCCCGAGGAGTCGGCGAGACCACCAAGGGGGGGCCCTCACACTGCACGAAGTAGCCGAGCGCTGCCGAGAAGTCTCCTGAGAATCCTTCTCCTATCACGTACTAGCACAGTAACACCACCACACAGGACTCAAGGAGGTTGTCTCAAGACGAGCACTTCTTTATCAGCATTAAAAGGTTACGAGATCAATATTTACACAAAGGGATCGAGGGATCCACCAAAAGTCTTAGTGTCTCTTTGGAAGGGTAGGGGTAGCGGGACAGTCTTTGGCAGGAGCTCGGTGCGAGGGTACCTGGGGCCCAGTTCTTATCCTCAAGCTGGAGGACCTCCGGATCTCGGAGGGGTCGAGCCGCGACGGCGTCAGCAGGGCTCTGGCGTACATTTCGTGGAGAGCCGCGATCAGATCAGCAGGGCTCTCAAGGTGGTTTCTGCTCAGCTCGAGCCGCGACGTCGTCAGCAGGGCTCCGAGGGAGGTTTCAGCGAGGTTGGGCCGCGACAGCGTCAGCAGGGCTCCGATGTTCCGGGGGGCTTCAAAGTGTTCACAAGAAGGAGCCGCAACGCAGTCTGCAGGGCTCGTGATGGTTCCGACAAGAGTTCTTCTCCGTAGGGTCAGCCGCGATTCAATCAGCAGGGCTCTCGACTCCGGGATACAACTGCCGATCTGTGGCGGGGTCGCCCCAGATATAGGTCTGGAGCCCTTTGATGTCCGGACCCTGGCACCCGGGGGGGGCGGAGAGGCCGGGTGGAGGTGGCCAGACGCCCAGCAGGAGAGGCGCCAGGCCCAAGAGAGTTGCAGGGCGATTACACCTAGAGATGGGAGGACAGTTGGGGGTCTCATCGATACTGTCCTCCGCCGGGGGCGGTGAATGGTTCCTGCGGCACCCCCTAGCCAGTTCGTGGTGTCTCGATGTCGGGGCTTCGCTGGGGCCGAGGCCGGGTTGAGCGGGGTCGCGCCGGCTGGTGCACAGAGTCACGTGGATGCCAACAAGATGGCGGAGCCACGAGGGGTATGCGACCTCGTGCGGCTCGGGATGAGGGGTCTCGGTGCAGTTCGGAAGGCTGGCCCGTGAAGGCCGGGGCGGGGAACGGGCACAATCCACGGGGGTAAGGACCATGCCACGAGGCCGGGTCCAACACTAATGCGACACTTACTTTCTTCGAACACTTCGGCACAGGCAGTGGCAGGCACAGGCAGTGGCACATCGCCACTACATGGACCACATTTCCTTGGGGCTACATGCTGGTAAGATTAGCAGAGTGAGGCCAATCGGATTTGTTGTATTAAGGCTCCCGTGAGCCATTGAGCAGACGAGCCCTGGACCAGCACCAGCGCGCCATGAGTGGTACTTTACCCGATAATCCTTTTTTGGCAGTCTACGCGGCAACCCCACACACTCACCTACTCCCTGCTGACGAGAGGCAACTACCTCGAAACACATGTCCAGGGAAGGCTAATGCAACACTTTCTTTCTTCAAACACTTTGGCACAGGCGTAATCGCCGTCGCCACTACATGGACCACATTTCCTTGGGGCTACATGCTGGTAAGACGAGCAGAGTGCGGCCAATCGGATTTGTTGTATTAAGGCTCCCTTGAGCCATTGGGCTGACGAGCCCTGGACCAGCACCTGTGCGCCATGAGTGGTACTTTACCCGATAATACTTTTTTGGCAGTCTACGCAGCAACCCCACACACTCACCTACTCCCTGCTGACGAAATGCAACTACCTTGAAACACGTGTCCAGGGATGGCTAATGCGACACTTACTTTCTTCGAACACTTTGGCACAGGCGTAATCGCCGTCGCCACTACATGGACCACATTTCCTTGGGGCTACATGCTGGTAAGACGAGCAGAGTGCGGCCAATCGGATTTGTTGTATTAAGGCTCCCTTGAGCCATTGGGCTGACGAGCCCTGGACCAGCACATGCGCGCCATGAGTGGTACTTTACCCGATAATACTTTTTTAGCAGTCTACGCGGCAACCCCACACACTCACCTACTCCCTGCTGACGAGAGGCAACTACCTCGAAACACGTGTCCAGGGATGGCTAATGCGACACTTACTTTCTTCGAACACTTTGGCACAGGCGTAATCGCCGTCGCCACTACATGGACCACATTTCCTTGGGGCTACATGCTGGTAAGCCGAGCAGAGTGCGGCCAATCGGATTTGTTGTATTAAGGCTCCCTTGAGCCATTGGGCTGACGAGCCCTGGACCAGCACCTGCGCGCCATGAGTGGTACTTTACCCGAAAATACTTTTTTGGCAGTCTACGCGGCAACCCCACACACTCACCTACTCCCAGCTGACGAGAGGCAACTACCTCAAAACATGTGTCCAGGGATGGCTAATGCGACACTTACTTTCTTCGAACACTTTGGCACAGGCGTAATCGCCGTCGCCACTACATGGACCACATTTCCTTGGGGCTACATGCTGGTAAGACGAGCAGAGTGCGGCCAATCGGATTTGTTGTATTAAGGCTCCCTTGAGCCATTGGGCTGACGAGCCCTGGACCAGCACCTGCGCGCCATGAGTGGTTCTTTACCCGATAATACTTTTTTGGCAGTCTACGCAGCAACCCCACACACTCACCTACTCCCTGCTGACGAGAGGCAACTACCTTGAAACACGTGTCCAGGGATGGCTAATGCGACACTTACTTTCTTCGAACACTTTGGTACAGGCGTAATCGCCGTCGCCACTACATGGACCACATTTCCTTGGGGCTACATGCTGGTAAGACGAGCAGAGTGCGGCCAATCGGATTTGTTGTATTAAGGCTCCCTTGAGCCATTGGGCTGACGAGCCCTGGACCAGCACCTGCGCGCCATGTGTGGTACTTTACCCGATAATACTTTTTTAGCAGTCTACGCGGCAACCCCACACACTCACCTACTCCCTGCTGACGAGAGGCAACTACCTCAAAACACGTGTCAAGGTGAGGTTCTGTAGCAATCCGAACCCGTGTATTCGGTATCGTAGTACTGACACGATTTTGGTACCAATGAACCGCAAATGATCCATTATATACATGACAGTGTTTTCGCTGCGCAACTAGCATGAATTCACTGAGAAATAGGGTATTCTGTTGTAAAGTCATGGCATCCATTTTAGATACGGCATCCATTTTGTTTCTTGCCCTCACATAGTCAATGGACGGGCGATGACCCCGGCAGAATCACCTTGTTAAGGACACGTAAGCTCGAGCCCCGAGAAAGGCTGACGCTGCATGACTAGGCAGAATCAAGCCGCCTCCCTTGCCTGAGGCCAGTCCTGCTATACTGGTTCTCGTGACCATTGTCCTGACTAAGAGGCCGAAGACGGTAGCCATGCCCGTTTATGATCCATAAACACCTCTTATCCTACTTTTCAATCCTTTGCACCTGGCTCTACTCCTCTCCTTCTGGGCTTTTACAATGGGGAGGTTACGATTTTTATGATGGGGAGGATCGGGCAAAGAATGGAAAACTGACAAGGGGACCTGATCGAATACCGACAACCTACGACTAATTATTGTTTGATGTATATTTATTGTCTGTTTGGGATACCGGGTTGGGCATGAGAAATATTCGTGTAATGTTGCCTAAAGACATATTTCGTGTATTTAAGGCGCAACCCACTTAATGCAATTTGAACAGTCTCGTAGATTCTGCATCTGTGTGGTTCCTATGACTTCTGTGTCCCTGCAGTAAATAAACCTTGGTCATTGACGCAACCATCGAGAAACCCGCGTCTCTGTTTATTTTGTGCACCGAGACAGGAAGGAACTCAGAGGTCTTCGGGTGTTGTTTCCCTGACACCTCTGGACTCTTAAAAGTCCAGAACCTCAAATTGGCGCCCAACGCGGGGCGACATCATCCGGTACCGGTCCAAAGCCTGAAAAGTTCGAGGAGCTTCGTGTGAAGATTCCGGAGGGAGGTACCCCGCTTCATCGATCCCTGCATGTCGTAAAAGTGGCCCGACGATCTCCTCCACGAGGGTTCCCGTTCCCAGACGGCTACAGAGGACCGCTGCCCTGACTGTCGCCCTGTCTTGGACCCGAGGTGCAGACCTTAGTACGGCGAGACGTAGACGGGTTATCCTTGGTGACGTCTTCCACATTTCAGTTAAGTATTAAGTGGGTCGCGCTCAGTTGTTGTCTAGATACGTTTGTTTTTGAATTCGTAGATTATCATTGGTTGCTCTTGTTAAGATAATCTTTGTTTTGGTATTGGTTCATTTTGGTAGGCCTAAGTTCTCTGCGCATTTTGGTTGGAATTTGGTTTCGTTTTGTCATGACTAACAGTAGTAATTGTTTCTTGACCTGGTTACGTTGCATCAGGGATTCCCGGTTGGAGGATTCGTGTATGGTTCCTCCGATTGGAACTCCTACATATGAGCTCTATTGTAAACATGGTGTAGGTCCTATTGCTTATAATGAAGTATGGGTCCGTTATACCAGAAAAGATGGTGTCCTTAGTTGGCCACCGCATGGTAGCTTCGAAAGCGAAATTCTAGACAATCTAGAAATGAAGTTGTTTAAAAGTAAAGCCCGGCCGGCAATGTTTGATTCTTTTCGCATATGGCGTAAAGAAGCCAAACAGAGAGAAATTAGGAAGACGAAGAAAGAACAGAAAGAGAAAGGGTTGACTTTAATGGAGTCTGCTAGGCAGCTACATGTCAACGAGACCGAGAAAACAATGGAGATAGCGAATAGAAAATATAATCTGGCAATTGATAAATGTTACCCTGTATTGCCATCTTGTCCTGCTAAGCCGATAGAGGACCACGAAAAGGATCCTCTGTTGTCTTACCTGTTGAGATCACCTCCACCGTATGCACAGGGTATTACAGCACCACAGTTACTACCTGTTGTACAACCAGCTGCTGGTCAGCCTGGAATAGTTGCTCCACTTCCTATGATTCCAGCTCCTGTCCTTCCCGTGGTAATGTTCCTTCGGCACCCCCTCTTCCTGGGTCGCCTGTTCCGCCTTTACCTGTCGTTTCGCAAACTGCTTTACCTGCTACACCCACCCTTACTATTTCTTCTGCTCCAGTTGCCTTGTTCCCGAACCCTGTAAACATTCTGACTCCGCTTTCTGTTTGTCGGAAAATAACCGACTCTGTAACTAATATCTTAACTCCTCTCTACAGGTCTTTAATTGGGACCCCCGTTTCTGACTCTACACAGAGACGTAGCCAGCTTCCTGGTCCCCTGGAACGAGAAATGTTAGATTCGACAGCTCTTAGGTGGATGTCGAAAGCTGCGAAGTATGATGCACGAAGAGTGTTAGATACCTTTATGCAATGGAATGAACCAACGCAACGTTATGTTTTTGACGTGATGTGTTCTCTTGTGCGTGAGGAATGGGATAATGATGACTTAGATTCAGTCCCCTCTGATCTGATAAATGTTCAGCAGAAATTTGCCGCAGGAATGGTGATAGGTTCAGAAGTAAGGGAAGCGATAGAACTGATTTTAGCTTATAGGGATGATTCCCCTCTTCGAGTGCCAAGGGACCTTGATGATTCACCGATTACTAGGAAAAGACGAGGTCAATATCCGATGAGGGAAGTTCCGCCCATATGGCGCGAAGCAGTTGCCGCTGATGCGGTTAATGGTATTGCAGCTGCTCCGGCACATTTCCATAGAGTGTGGATACACATCCCTTGGAAGCGGGCCGAAGTATTAGCAGTAAAACAAGCGTTGCCGGACCCGCGTAAAAATCCTGCTGGTTATTATAAAGAATTAATGCAGACGGTTCAAGCGTGTGTCATGAATTTGGCAGATATTGAAATGTTATTTGGCAATGTAGTGCCACAGCCTATATGGGCCAAGATCCGGCAAGAAAACGACCCAGTCGCCCTAGGAGGTGATTGGCCAGCTATTATAGCGGCAGATGCGCAACAAGTTGGCGGTGCTAAACCTGAACCTCTGATTGCTGCCTTACCTGGCAGAATAATTAATCTGATGAAACCGCTGATGCCGGCGTTACGGGTAAATTGGGATAAACTATCAGCATGCAAAAAGAAGAAGGACGAAAGCGTCTCTGACTTCTTCACTAGATTTGAAGAGACCTTCGTAGACCACAGTGGGCAAGCTATGAGTACTGAGGGAGGTCAGAGGTTGTTTGTCGACAAGTTTGTGTTTAATTTACTGCCTGAGCTTAGTAACAAGTTAAAAGATTCTGAGAGTGCATGGGCAGTGTCGACGACAGCACAGATACTTGCAACTGCTCAGTATTACGAGAATAGAGAGAAAGAAGAGAAAGAAAAGTCAGAAAAGAAGACAAAAGATTTAAAGACTAAGGTACTATTGCAACAGGCATATCCGCCTCGCTCGAATCAGTCAGATTCACAGCAGCGACCCCAGTTTCAGCAACAGCCACAATTCCAGCAAGGGACGTCCCAAAGATTTAATTATGGTTTTCCTCGACAACAGTTAGCATGGAATCAGTGTGCCTATTGTAAAAAGGAGGGCCATTATAAGAACGAGTGTCCAGTACTGCACGCACAGACCAGTGGTGTCCCAGCTCAGAGAGGTAATGGCGGGTTTATGCAAGCTCCTAGAGGTAGAGGATGTGGTACTATGACACCACAGGCCGATCGCCCCTCAAATTATTTCGATCAGCGAAATGTACAATCTGCGCAACCAGGTAGATCTTCACAGTATCATGTTGAGGATTACTATGATCATAATGAAGAGATTCAGAGAAGCGAGTACTAGGACAGCCACAGGCAAAGAGAGGGAGTAGTATCAATTCCAGTTGATCAGAGTGGACCTTATGTCGCAGTAGTTACATCAGGCGTGGTCGAACCGTTTCTGTTGGATACTGGTGCGGCAAAAAGTTCAGTTATGCATGCGAAACTCCCTGGCGCACCTTTGTCTGGCTTAACGAACACTTCAGTAGGTTTCTCAGGCGCCCCTGTTCACAATCCTGTCTCTTTGTCAATCTCTGTTGGGCCATGCGAACTAGAAGCACCCCTTATCCTAACAACCGGTTGTAATGAGAATCTGCTTGGTTTAGATCTGTTGAAATGCCTGCATGCGACACTGTACTGTTCTCCTTCGGGAGTGCAGCTCACACTGGGCAAGAGAGTCATTTCTCCAATGTACATGTCGATGGATAAGCTCCCACCGGAGCTGCGTTCTCTCCCTGATACTCTTTGGGCAACTGGTCCTAACGATGTAGGCCTTTTGGAAATTCCCCCTTATGTGGTAAGTCTGAAAGCGAATGTTAGATTCCCACGAATCCCACAGTATCGAATTTCAAATGAAGGTGAACGTGCACTTTTACTGATCGTGAAAGATTTAATACAGAAAGATGTGATAGAGGAAACTAGAGGAAATGTCTGCAATAGTCCTGTCCTGCCGATTTTGAAACGCACTGACCCTTCCAAACCTCCAATCTACAGATTTGTGATTGACCTCAGAGAGGTTAACAAAATAGTGATTCCGCAATTTCCTGTGGTACCAGATATCACTGCATTATTGACGTTGATTCCTGCCTCAGCCTCATGGTTTACAGTAATCGATTTGAAAAATGCATTTTTTAGCATCCCGATAGCCGAGGAAAGTAGAGACATTTTTGGTTTTTCCTTAGGAGGTCGCAGTTTCAGGTTCAAGCGCGCTCCACAAGGTTATTGTGAGAGCCCTTCAATTTACAGCCAAGCATTGAAAAGTCAATTGGATGCTCTTGTAATTCCTCCTGGTGTTGCTCTGATCCAATATGTAGACGATCTTTTACTGGCCGCTGATGACAAGGAAACTTGCAAGACAGCTACAATTTCTTTATTACGTCACTTGTCAGATTTGCATCACAAGGTTTCACCTTCTAAATTACAATATTGTTGCCAAGAAGTGACCTACTTAGGTCATCTTTTGTCAAAGGAGGGAAGAAGGTTGACCCCAGAGAGAATCAAAGCAATTTCGCAGATGACGGTACCAAGCACACAGAGAGAAGTGCGTGCGTTTTTGGGTATTACGTCATACTGCAGGCAATGGATCCCAAATTTTTCTCTCATGGCAAAACCATTGGTAGCCCTGACTGGAAAAGGTGTTCCGAGCCCTTTGCCATGGTCTGATGAATGTCAACAGAGTTTCTCCAACTTACGTGATGCGCTGTGTTCAGCTCCTGTGTTGGGTACTCCTGACTACAGTAAGCCGTTTACTTTATATGTCCATGAAAGAGAAGGTTGTGCATTGAGTGTTTTAACGCAACAATTTGGTGACAAACAGCGGCCTTGTGCATATTTCTCATCCACATTAGATCCGGTAGCCAGAGCATTGCCAAGTTGTTTGAGAGCTACCGCAGCAGCTGCAGTGTCTATTCGACAGTCTGCTGGATTGGTCATGAACAACATGTTAATAGTCATGGTTCCACATGCTGTGGATACACTCATGAATCGGACGAAAACTCAGCACCTCACCAGTGCTAGACTATCAGGCTATGAGCTGATGCTTTTGGCAAGTCACATTCAGATCAAGCGATGCAACATGTTGAATCCAGCAACGCTGTTGCCGACTACTCAAGAGTCGAGTGATTCAGAGCCTCATGACTGTTGTTTTAGAACTGAGGAAGAGACAAAAGGTAGGATTGATTTAAAAGACACTCCGTTATTTGATCCAGATGGCACTTTATATGTTGATGGGTCATGTTTTAAACTACAGAATGGTGATGTGACGGCCGCGTATGCAGTTACGACTTTGAGTACAATTGTGGAGACCGCAAGAGTGAGTCAGAATTCTGCCCAGGCTGCAGAATTAATTGCACTAACAAGAGCGTGTGTTTTAGCTGAGGGAAAGAGAGTGAATGTGTTTACCGATAGCAAATACGCCTTCGGCGTAGCACATAGTTTTGATCGCCTGTGGAAAGAAAGAGGTTTTCTCACGTCCCACGGGACTAAGATCCAACATGGACAGTTAGTCAGCGATCTATTGGAATCCCTGACCCTACCGAATGAAGTTGCGATTGTGAAGTGCAGTGCACATCGAAAGATTACAGATGATGTTGGCCGTGGGAATGCGTTTGCTGATGAGGTCGCCAAAGAGACGGCCAAGAACATGACGAGCCGAATGTACGTTGCAACGTCTGCAAGATGGATTGCTGAATCAAGCATGTGTGAGAATACGACTGAAAGTGTGAAGGCAATCCAGAATGAAGAAACTGAAAATGAGAAAAATTAATGGAAGAAGAAAACGGGTAAAATGGATTCAAGTGGATGTTGGGTTGATTTGTCTGAACAGCAGCGTTGGATGTTACCTGATGCGTATGTGCTCGCAGTAGTCACGATGGCGCATGGAACAGCGCACATCAGTTCGAAAGGGATCAGTAAAATGTTAGCTCCAGTATGGAAGAATGATGGAATTACTAAGTGTGCGGAAAGAGTGGTGAAAAACTGCATGATATGCCTGATGCATAATCCTGGCAAGGGAACCCCAACCCCAACTGGTCATTTTGCTCCCCCTTCTTGTCCCTTTGAAGTGATTCAGTTGGATTTTATCCACATGGACAGGTGTAACAATCTTAAGTATGTCCTAGTGGTAGTCTGTGCCTTTTCAAGATGGATTGAGGCATATCCATTAAAGGATAACACTGCTATGTCCACTGCCAAAATCCTCCTCAAAGAGTACTTCCCTAGGTATGGTATGCCACGGATTGTTTGGTCGGACAATGGAAGTGAGTTTGTAGGGAAAGTTATGAAGAGTGTGTGCACGGGTCTGGGTATCACCCAGAAGTTCCACAGTGCGAATCACCCACAGTCGGCAGGTTTAGTTGAAGGGTACAATGGTACCTTGAAGCTGAAACTTTCTAAAATTCAAGCTTCCACTGGTCTATCCTGGCCAGATGCACTGCCTTTAGCTCTACTGTCCACCAGAGCGACTGTACACTCTCGAATAGGGCTTAGCCCATATGAAATTGTGTTCGGTCGCCCTGCTAATGTTTGGGGAGTCCCTAGACCAAAGGAATTCAAACAGATCGAATATCCAATGTTGATTGATTATCTATATGACCTGACTGCTAAACTAAGCTTTATTCGTCAACAGGTATTCGAATCCTTGCCTAAACTGCCAGAGAGTCCAGGCCACATGTTGAAACCCGGCGACCAGGTGGTGGTCTGGAATTTCGGACGAACCCGGAACCTTCAGCCAAGATTCGTAGGCCCGTTTCAAGTACTCCTAACAACGAGAACTGCTGAAGGCCTAGCTGGAAGAAAGAATTGGGTGCACGCCAGCCATACGAAGCGTGTCCCTCTCCCACTCCCCTACGACAACTGGGTTAGACAGGGATTTGGTGTATCCGAGACAGAACCTGTTCCTAGGCTCATCCCATTCAGTGATGCAGAGTACATAACGGACAAACGAACTGAAACACAGAACTTTGACACCTCAGCAGGAACCGCTCTTTCGAACCCAGAACAGAGTATTGTACAAAGTGAACATTTATCACCTGTGGAGTCGAACATTTCTACACCTGTAGACCAGCTATTTCAAAATCAAACAAGACCTGGAAAGTACAGGTATAATCTACGTTCTCATGCTATGAACTAATGACATTGCACAATTACCTTTTTGTTTGAAAACTGTTTTTGATCTTCTCGCATTCCATTCAGTCAGGAAGTTTGCTTTAAATTTTTTTTACCTTGCCGTCTGGGTTACCGTAGGGTCGTAACGTGTGCCTTGTTTTAATTTGCAGGGAACCAGACACAAGGTCGGTTTCTTCTGTTTACTTTGGGAACCCCCAGGGTGGACAGAGGCAATTTTTTAACAGGTACAAACCATCCGTTGCGAACGGTTGTAGAAGATGGAGCTTCCTGAACTGCGACGGGCTTACGTCATAAATGTGCACAAGACAAAACTATATGACATATTGTATAGCAAATGTTTCTTAATGCAATGTGCTCTGACACTTCTGATTGTTTTAATAACTTTGGTAGGCGGAATTATTTTTGGTATTCAATTGATCTTTGCACCTGTTACGTCTACAGTATCTCCCCATGTTTCTGTTTCTCCGACTGTTGTTTCTATTCATTCTTTCCATTCTTTTCCTGCACACGAGCAAGCTCGACGCTCCGAGTTTATAAATAACACTTTTATTCAGCTCTTGCACCAACATCAACTAGTGATTAACAAAACGAACTGCTGGGTGTGTGGCCTGATACCACATACCATGGATAAGGGCATCCCTTATCTGGTTCTGCCCTTTAGTTATAATGGATCATTCTGGGCATTTCAGACCATGTTCGCCTATGCCCTAGAGACCTATCCCCCATGACTTCGCGTTCCACTAGATATAATTCCGCTAACAGAGCCTTGGTAAAGGGAATTACTGACATGGTTAGAGATGTCAATAACACTCCGTTTATTCCCAAGGATGAATTGCGAGTTTACATGGGTTGGAACGTTACGGAATATGGCATTACTATGGGTGAGAACAAACGTAAAAGCTCGACTCCGATTTGGGTCGTACCCCACCAAGGTCAAGTCTGTTTGCAAGGAAATGGGAGGAATCCGAAAGCTCGACTTGGGAAGAGTGACTGTATCGAAACATACGTTTTCCCGTCACAGTCTTCCCCTGTATTCTTAGCTGCTAAGGGCACTTATTTTGTTTGTCAAGACAGAGCATATACATGGCTGCCCGCTGACTTCTCAGGCCCATGGTATATCGCTCAACTGTTACCTCCGACATACACTGCTGCACCGGACTATCACAAAACTAGAGTTGTGAGAGGTGTTTTCAGTAAAGAAGATACTGCTGGCCAAGAAGCAGGAGACTTCTTCAAAGGTTTCCTCCCATTCTGGGGGCCTATGGCCAACAGTAGAAACTTACGTCAACTAACACGGGTAGTTGAATCCACTATTACCGAAACTGCGGGTGCCCTTAGTAACCTGACAGCTGAACTTCAAGCGGATCGCCTCATGATGCTACAGAACCGTATGGTCCTTGATGTGTTACTTACAGATCGAGGTGGGGTATGTAAGATGATCCAATCAAGTTGCTGTGTTTTTATCCCAGATAATGCGCCAACAGTATACAAAGCCAGCTCTAAGTTACACAAAATCTCGGACTCCATTCATGTAGAGGAAGGTGACTGGTCATTAATGGGATGGTTCTGGAGCCTGTTATCTGCATGGGGATGGAAGGTTCTGATAGTCACTGGTGTTGCGTTGATATTTTTATTTTCGTGCTGTCTCATTGTTCAGTGTGGTCCTGCCTTATGTAGCGTTTGTGTTTCGTCATGCGCAAGAAGACCACCTGTTTTTAGAGATACGCCACGGGATAGAGTAATGCTTCAACAACACATCAGTGACCTGATGAACATAGAAATGGACTCTGACATAGAGTAAGTTATTGCCTATGTAAGGGCAAAAGGACGGTCTGAGGTATCGGTATCGTAGTACTGACACGATTTTGGTACCAATGAACCGCAAATGATCCATTATATACATGACAGTGTTTTCGCTGCGCAACTAACATGAATTCACTGAGAAATAGGGTATTCTGTTGTTAAGTCATGGCATCCATTTTAGATACGGCATCCATTTTGTTTCTTGCCCTCACATAGTCAGTGAACGGGCGATGACCCCGGCAGAATCACCTTGTTAAGGACACGTAAGCTCGAGCCCCGAGAAAGGCTGACGCTGCATGACTAGGCAGAATCAAGCCGCCTCCCTTGCCTGAGGCCAGTCCTGCTATACTGGTTCTCGTGACCATTGTCCTGACTAAGAGGCCCAAGACAGTAGCCATGCCCGTTTATGATCCATAAACACCTCTTATCCTACTTTTCAATCCTTTGCACCTGGCTCTACTTCTCTCCTTCTGGGCTTTTACAATGGGGAGGTTACGATTTTTATGATGGGGAGGATCGGGCAAAGAATGGAAAACTGACAAGGGGACCTGATCGAATACCGAAAACCTACGACTAATTATTGTTTGATGTATATTTATTGTCTGTTTGGGATACCGGGTTGGGCATGAGAAATATTCGTGTAATGTTGCCTAAAGACATATTTCGTGTATTTAAGTCGCAACCCACTTAATGCAATTTGAACAGTCTCGTAGATTCTGCCTCTGTGTGGTTCCTATGACTTCTGTGTCCCTGCAGTAAATAAACCTTGGTCTTTGACCCCACCATCGAGAAACCCGCGTCTCTGTTTATTTTGTGCACCGAGACAGGAAGGAACTCAGGGGTCTTCGGGTGTTGTTTCCCTGACACCTCTGGACTCTTAAAAGTCCAGAACCTCACAGGGATGGCTAATGCGACACTTACTTTCTTCGAACACTTTGGCACAGGCGTAATCGCCGTCGCCACTACATGGACCACATTTCCTTGGGGCTACATGCTGGTAAGACGAGCAGAGTGGGGCCAATCGGATTTGTTGTATTACGGCCCCCTTGAGCCATTGGGCAGACGAGCCCTGGACCAGCACCTGCGCGCCATGAGTGGTACTTTACCCGATAATACTTTTTTGGCAGTCTACGCGGCAACCCCACACACTCACCTACTCCCTGCTGACGAGAGGCAACTTCCTCGAAACACGTGTCCAGGGATGGCTAATGCGACACTTACTTTCTTCGAACACTTTGACACAGGCGTAATCGCCGTCGCCACTACATGGACCACATTTCCTTGGGGCTACATGCTGGTAAGACGAGCAGAGTGCGGCCAATCGGATTTGTAGGGTCCAGTAGTTCATCAGCTTTATTCCCAACTCCAGCAACACCTCACCGTACGCCCCCAGCGCCATCAGAGCCGTAGGAGTCAGTGCTTTCCACTTTCCAAATAACAAATTCATATCATACACACAAATTTACCTTTGCACTCCCTATATAACACCCCCTAAGCACCGCACACAAGTTACAATGTTCTAAACAAAAGTTCCTCCAAGTAGCTATAACTACATGCTGACACTACTTGCAAAGATGTGGCACAGCGGCCAGAGCACATGACTTCACAGCATATGACACACAGTTTGGGCTCACTCTTTCATCCCCGAGTCCAGCAGCAGCTCAGCTTAGCAGCATGAGACTCTACACACTACCTCGCCATGGCCACCATCCGCACCGATCCCCTGCTCTCCTGGACCAACATAAGTGACCACGACACAACACCATCAAAATCATGAACACCATCCACTCCGGATCTCTGTCAGACCTATGCCCACACCACATCTTCAACAAAGCCAGAACCACCATCGCACCCCATCTCCGGAAAGCCATAAACATCTCTTTCAAAACAGTGACCTTCCCGGAGAGCTGGAAGCATGCTGAGATCAACGTCCTACTAAAAAAAAACAAGGCTGACCCTAAGGACCACAAGAACTTCCGGCCCATCTCCCTGCTCCCGTTCCCGGCGAAGGTCATCGAGAAGACCGTCAACAGACAACTGACCCACCTCCTCGAGGAGAACAACATCCTGGACCCGTCCCAGTCCGGTTTCCGCAGTGACCACAGCACCGAAACTGCCCTCATCGCCGCCACGACAACATCAGGACCCTGCTGGACAATGGTGAAACCGCGGCCCTCATCCTCCTGGAACTGTCAGCCGCCTTCGACACTGTCTGCCACCACACCCTACGCACACACCTCCACGATGCTGGGATCTGAGACAAGGCTCTGGATCGGACCACCTCCTTCCTCTCCGGCAGAACCCAGAGCATCCGCCTCCCCCCCTTTCCGCTCTGAAGCCACCAAGATCATCTGCGGCGTACCACAGGGCTCATCCCTCAGCCCGACATTGTTCAACATCTACATGGCACTGCTTGCCCACGTCGCCCGACTACATGACCTCAACATCATCTCCTACGCCAACGACACTCAGCTGATCCTAGCCCTCACCAAGGACCCCCTCACCGGCAAAACAAACGTCCACGAAGGAATGAAAGCTGTCGCCGAGTGGATGAGGAACAGCCGTCTGAAGCTAAACTCGGACAAGACAGAAGTCCTCATCCTCGGCTCCACCCCCTGGGCCTGGGATGACTCTTGGTGGCTGACTGCACTGTAAACAGCACCAACAACCACCGACCATGCTCGCAACCTGGTGTTCATCCTCGACTCTACTCTCTCCATGACAAAGCAGGTCAACGCCATCTCGTCCTCCTGATTCAACACCCTCCACATGCACCGCAAGATCTACAGGTGGATCCCCACCGAAAGAAGAAGAATGGTCACCCAGGCTCTCGTCAGCAGCAGGCTGGACTACGGAAATGCCCTCTACACAGGAACCTCAGCCAAGCTCCTGAGATGACTACAACGTATTCAGAACGCCCCTGCACGCCCGATCCTCAACATCCCTCGCCTCAGCCACATCACACCCCACCTGAGAGACCTGCACTTGCTCCCCCTCAACAAGAGGATCACCTTCAAGCTCCTCCCCCATGCACACAAGGCACTCCACAACACCGGACAAGCATACCTCAACAGACGACTCACCTTCTACACCCCCAACCGCCAGCTGCGCTCTGCTGACCTCACCCTCGTAACTGTCCCCGGCATCCGAAGAGTGACCCCCGTGGTAGATCATTCTCCCACCTTGCTGGCAAGAACTGGAACACCCTCCCCATCCTCCTATGGCAGACCCAGGACCTGCTAGCTTTCAGAAGACTACTCAAGACCTGGCTATTCGAGCAGTAGCAGCATCACCCCAGCGCCTTGAGACCCTTACGGCGCTTTACAAATGTTCTGATTGATTGATTGATTGATTGATTGATAGATTGATTGATTGAAGTGAAGAACGGTTGTCCAATTGAAAAAGAAAAGATGGTTCCTAGAAATGTAGAAGAAGCGATAGCTGATGAAGTTCTAGGGAGACGTACTAAAGCCCAAATGTATTCTTGGAATTGTAGTAGTTTTTGTAGCACACAAAAGGGGTCCATTGATATTTTACGAAATTTCTTATGAGAGTATAGTAAAGAAAAGTGTTAAACAAAAGATTAAGATGCTGCAAGGACTAGATCCTTGCAAAGTGAAAAAAAATACTGGTTTGCAAGGTCATTCTCTGGCTTGTCTTTCTAGAAAAGTGTGTCAAAGTGTTTTTCGTCGTTTTAGAATGTTAGCAGTACATCACTCTCAAATGCAGAAGTTAGTAAGAAGATTGTACTATTCAAAAAGTCCAGCAATATTTTTAAGTGATTTAAATAGTGCTCTTTTGCATGGGTCAGTATCAGATGTAAAAAAAGTTTGTGATGAAATAGAGTTTTGTTACTTTGGTCCTGGACAAGAGTGTAGAGAATGTAAGACATTGATAGAAGTAGATGTTGAAGAAGACGTCGAAGATAGGAGCACTGAGAAGTCTGAAGAAGAAATTACAATGTTACGGTAATTTGTTGTGAAAGACCAAATTATGTTTGTATTTGTTTTTGACAAACTCACTATAAAAATCAAACTAGGAATGTAGATCTATATTTAAGAAGTGAAAAAGAAAACAATGATAAGTGGGAGGAATTTGCAACGTATTTGTTTGTAGAAGATTGCTTTGGGTTGGATAGTGATCAACGTATTTGTAAATATTGTTATAGCAAATTAGAGGATAACAAAATGCCAGCTAGAGCTGTACATAATAACCTAGAGTTGGTAGGTATTCCTCCAGAGGTGGTAGATTTAAATACTTGAGTCCATTCTGATTCAATCTGTGCACCCGTTTCAGGCTATTGTTCGTATATATCCTAAAACAGGTAAGTTGCCTCCCACAGATTTACAGCGAGGATTAAAAGGAAGAGTTGTGTATTTACCTTTATATTTAAAGAAAAATATTGAATCTACTGTTGTAGAGAAAGAGGAAACTGAACCTGTAGTTATTCTAGTTAATGGTGTTCCTACGAAGAGTCGGAAAATATGGATGTGTACGCCAAAGGCAGCTGGCTGTACATGCATGACTCCTCGGCGCGGTGCAGCAGAATGCATGGGGGCCTGTGCCGCGAAATCCAGCAACAGCTGAAGAGGTTGCTCTGGCACGTGGTGGGCTCTGTTGAAGTCAGGCTGGTGGTGGCAGGTGAGCATTGAGATCTGGGTGCGCAGGGTCGGGCAGTCATCTCTGGGCGGAGGACTGGTCTGGGGACCAGGGCTGGGATGTTTGCGAAAGATGTAGGAATCATGCACACTGCCTGAAAAGCATGCGACAACATTAGAGTACAGGCCCCAGTGGTCCAGTTTTGCCTGCACATTGTTGGAATGCGTGTGGTTTCTGTTGCAGTGATTGTGTGCAGTGTTGGTAGGGGGCACAAGTAGCACACGTGTGCAGTCAGTTGCCCCCAACACGTGCAGGAAGCCTGCTATGGTGTGGTTCCCTTACTTGGTCTCCAGCTGTTCCTACGCAGTGTGGGTGAAGTGAAAATGCAGGTGTATCAAGCTGAAATGAACCTTGATGTTTACAGGTATGATAAATACTGCATAAAAAGACAGTAACATAAGTTTGTGTGGTTGTAACGTTCCTTTTGTTTCCTACGAATGTTACGACCACAAGAACTTATGTTATGGTCATTTTGTGCAGGATTGATCATACCTGCAAGCATTCCGGTTTGTCCAAGTGCAATACATTGTACCATACTACGTTTGTGACCATACTAACGCTTGACCATTGTCTTTATTTATCTGACAGGTTTCTGAATACTGTGTTTTGGAACTTCCAGGACAATCTACACTTATGTCGATCCACAAGTTGATGTTCCCCGTTGACAATGCCACTCGTTGTTTGATGTTTTTGTGCTGTTAATTTATGTTTTTCAAATAAAGTCCTCTTTTTCCACTACTGTTGATCACTAGACTTCATGACCTGGTGCACCCCTGTTTCAGTGACTACAATGTTGGATCTGGAGCACAAAGGCGTCAAGCAGCGTGTCAGGTTCGGGTTGGTTCTGCAGGAATACTACGAATTGGGATGAGTGGGTGGTGCGAATACAGAGGCCCTAAGTTGCTTTTGAAGACATGCATCCAAAACATGTGAGGAAGTTTAATAGGGCTGGCTGTGAGACTTCTCCGACTCTCGCAGTTGTTAGTTGGAAGGTACTAGAGACCAACAGGTGCAGCGCAGCCAGCAGCTTTGTCTGTGTAAGGATGCTGATTGTCTGTTGTTTTGTTACCGTCTGCCTGTGGGCAATGTGGCAGTGTGCACTAACTTGAGAATGGGGCGATAATTCTTTTGCCACTTTTTCTGCGCTAAAGTGCCAATAACTCTAAAATGAGCCATTGTGTTTATTAGGACTTTGTTGTAGCTACATGGGAATTGCAAGAAAAAAGATAAAAAAAACAAGAAAAGCGGACAGAGTACAAACACCCTGACCCCCTAGGCCTGCTCAGGGGATCCCACAAAAAGCAGGGGATCCCACAAAAAGACCCAGGGCCCAAAAATGATTACTATTCTTTTTTTAAAAAGCAGCTGGGTGCAGGAATCCAGAGAATGTTTAAAAAAAAAAACTATGGGGCGTATTCTCAAGGACGTATTGCTGAGTTATCGGCACTTTAGCGCAGCAAAAGTGGCAAAAGAATTAGCATCCCATTTTCAACCTGGTGAAAACTACCGATATCGCCAGTTTACCAGCGATAACTTCCGCAAAAAACATCGCCATGAATGCGAGCGACAACTAACGCTAATAATATGCAGAGTAGGCGTTCTCGTGCAAAAAAACATGAAAACACCACTACTGATATTTTCAATGACCAGCCAAATCTCAAAAAAACAGGTGATAATCCGTGTTATCAGTAAGAATGTAACCTCTGCCTTTTACTGGTGTAAACCAGGACGACTACTTACAGTATGAAAGGGAGCCAATCCCAGAGCAACATCTGAAGACCAACACATGTCATGGAGCTACTGATCATGCAGCTCCGATACCCAAGAAGGCCACAACACCCACCGCCACCCCCCCAGGACCTCCCCCGGACCCCCCTACTACCATCGAGGCAGCACAGAATAGGACAGCCAACCTTCCCAAAATGGCATGGTCCCTCAGCCACACAATAGCTGAATGTTGGGAGAGGTGGGAACCAAGTATGTGCGAAGGAGGCAAGTCACCCATCAATAACAATGCACACAATGCCAAGTGTAGCGGTGATGTGCTGGACAGACCTCACTATGCAGAGCACAGACCTCTCCATGTGAACTTATACTGCTGGTGCTTGTAGTGTTATGGACAGTGGATGCAACCATGTTACCTCAGGCTGTGGGGAAGACCTCGGTCATGTCTCTTTGTCGTCCCCCCTGTAATCGGAAGTGGAAGCGGAGTGGGCTGGTCCAACTTCAGCGTAGGAGTGTGAATAAATAGGCCGGGGCTCTGGGCGTGGTTCACTTCTGGGAAGGCCAATGCATCTGCCAGAGCGCCGGCCCTCAACCTGCCACGAGGCCACCGCCGTGACCGCCAGCCTCCTTGACACAGGCCCCCTGCGAACCCAGTGGCACAGCACTGCAGAGTTATGTCTGTACAGACTACTGCCTTCGATGTACACTGCGGACAGCAGGGCTCTCAATTCAGATCGAGTCGCGATTGCAGATGACGCAGTCCAGTAAGCAACAGACATTCCTACCAGTGCAGCCCTCCCGGAACATGCATTATCGCTGGCTGTGCACACGCTCAGTGCTTCAGGTGCCACTGACTCAGTGCACCACATGTCACTGGCATGTAGCCTTATTAAGGCAGAATTAATTAGTCAAAAGACATTGCTCCCAGTGCAGCCCGCCCGGACCACACATCATCGCAGGCTGCGCACACGCTGAGTGCTTCTGGTGCCACTAACTGTAAAGCTCAACTCAATGCCATGTGGCTGTGGGGCCTTGCTGACCACTGCCTCCGGCCTACACTGCAGACAGCAGGGCTCACAATTCAGATCGAGTCACAATTGCAGATGACGCAGTCCAGTAGGCAACAGACATTGCTCCCAATGCGGCCCGCCCAGACCATGCATCATCGCTGGCTGTGCATATGCTGAGTGCTTCAGGTGCCACTAACTCAGTGTACCATAAGTCATTGCCACGTAGCCTTATTAAGGCAGAATTCATTAGCCAAAAGACATTGCTCCCAGAGCCACCTGCCCGGACCATGTATCATCGCAGGCTGCACACTCACTGAGTGCTTCAGGTGCACTAACTGTGCAGCTCAACTTAACGCGACATGGCTGTGGGCCTTGCTGACCACTGCCTCCGGCGTACACTGCAGACAGCAGGGCTCCCAATTCAGATCGAGTCACGATTGCAGATGACGCAGTCCAGTAGGCCACATACATTGCTCATAGTGCGGCCTGCCAGGACCAAGCATCATCGCTGGCTGATAACACGCTGAGTGCCTCAGGTGCCACTAACTCTGTGCAGCTCAATGTCTGACTCCCAACTGACTTTAAAAGAGAGCATTTGATTGGTTCATAAGGTTTCCCATTCTAACAGTTGAAGGACCCCACCCATTTTAGTCATTCTCTCTGCAGCTTCACAGGAGAGACACCTGTTGTGTTTCTGCTGCTAGTCTGTACATTTTTGGGATGTTTTTTCGAAAGATTTGGAAATGGCTTCTTCCAATCCTCAGCAAGAACATACTTCTGATGACGAAAAGAGATAGAAGAACCAACTCCCAAAAACAGACCAGACTCCAGCGTGTGGACATTTTTCACCATCCCAGATGGAGAAAAGAGAGTCAACGCAAGGAAGGTCAGTTGAAGTCTCCGTCCACGCATTTTGTCTAGAGGTAGTGACAAAAAATACACTTGTGGCATGTCGAGCATGTACAAGCACCTCTAGACAATCCACCCCAAACATTTTGCATGGGAGCAGATGCGACGTGCACAACAAAATATGCAACAAGGAGTCCAGGGAGCTGGTCCCAGGACTTCAGGAGCGTCAAGTACAACATCTCGAGGGCTGGACATACGCTGTTGGCCCTTGCTGACCGCTGCCTCCCGCCTACGCTGCGGTCAGCAGGGCTGACAATTCTGATGAAGTCACAATTGCAGAAGACGCAGTCCAGAAGGCAACAGACATTGCTCCCAGTGCGGCACTCCCGGACCATGCATCATCACTGGCTACGCACACGCTGAGTGCTTCAGGTGCCACTAACTCTGTGCAGCTCAAGTCAATGCCACGTGGCTGTGGGCCCTTGCTGACAGCTGCCTCTGGCCTAAACTGCGGTCAGCAGGGCTCACAATTCAGATCAAGTCGCGATTGCACATGGAGCAGTGCAGTAAGCAAAAGACAATGCTCCAAGTGCGGCCCGCTTGGACCATGCATCATTGCTGCCTGCACACACACTTAGTGCTTCAGGTTCCACTAACTCAGTGCACCACAAGTCACTACCATATGGCCTTATTGAGGCAGAATTCATTAGGCAAAAGTACACCAGTTTCAGGCTATTGTTCGTATGTCTCCATTAGGTTTACAAAGAGGCTTAAAAGGAAGAGTTGTGTATTTACCTTTAGATTTGAAAAAGAAAACTTTAAACTGTTGCTGTAGAGAAAAAGGAAACTGAACCTGTAGTTATTCTAGTTAATGGTGTTCCTACGAAGAGTCGAAAAATATGGCAAGAATTAGCAGATATCAGCAAAGTGCAAAAGGCTACGTTATGTCTAACAAAAAACGAAGTTTACTACAAAAATGTGTATGTGGAAGAAGAAGAAACCGATTGAGTTGATGATAGCAAAATTTCAAGTGGCCAAATTGAAAAAGTGGACATCTCCAAAAGTGAAGAAATTTATGAACATTATAGTGTACATCCTTTACATTCAAAGGAAGTGATTGGAAATACTATTGAATTTTTCAAAATGAAGAAAGCGAAGGAAACTCCCATGAGTATTTGGGAAAGAAGTTTGGAAGCTTGTTGTTTTCCACAGATCTTCACCACTGGAAAAGGTGGACGATATGACAAACGACCAGTACAGATTCCAGCATCTGAATATCGTACAACAAGATCGTACTCAGAAGATCGAATATTTCGACATTGTATTCCATATTTATTTCATCTTTTGTTCCATACGCCTACACTGCGGTCAGCAGGGTTCACAATTCAAATTCAGTCTTGATTCATTAATTGCAGAGTCGCTGCCTGCGCACAAGCCGAGTGCTTCAGGTGCAACTGACACTGTGCAGTTCAAGTCAACACCATGTGGCTATGTACCCTTGCTGACCGCTGCCTCCGGTCTACACTGCGGTCAGCAGGGCTCACAATTAAAATTGAGTCTTCATTTATTAATTACAGAGTCCATTAGGCAACAGCCATTGCATCCAGTGTGGCCTGCCTTGACGACGCATCATCACTGGCTGCGCACACGCTGAGCTCTTCAGGTGCCAGTAACTCTGTGCATCACAACTCATGGACTCTTTATGATTGACTTTGGTGCTGTAGACACTGGACACAAGAATGTCATCTCAGGCATCAGGAATATCCCGAAGGGACATTAACAATTTCTTTACATGAGCATGCTCATCGCTGGTGCCCCTACCTTACTGCACCACAAGTCATGGACCCTTTATGATACAATCTTTTGTGTGTGATTTAATATCTGGTGCCCCTACCTTAGTGCACCACAAGTCATGGACCCTTTATGATTGAATCTCTGTGTGTGATCCAATGATCACTGTTGTAGTTGTTGCCAGCACCAACCATTCCCTGAGGGCTGGCTTACACTCACCGCACACGCATCCAACACAGGCATCACTGGACACGTGATCCTGGTAACAAAAAGCGTCCGGGTGCACGTGCCCGCAGCCAGTTTCACTATCTATCTAACTATGTTAGTGTATTCATTATGTATGCATGATGGCCCTGGGCCCTACCACATTACATTGTGCTGTTGACTGCGCACGCAACCTTGTCACCTCTGGCAGTGGGGAAGACCTTGGTTATGTAACTATGTCCGGATCATTCTATGAGTACATGGGTAGAGACTGGGTGATTAGAGTACTGCAAGGAGAGTGTATGGTGAATTTATAAGTGCTTAGGGATTGGATATGTACATATGTTGGCGGAGCCTAACCCCCGAACACGAGCTTGGTTCCAATTGGCTGCCAAACAGTGGCAACCCCGGCGGAGCATCAGGATTGCAAACCAAGCCTCGGGAGAGCTGACGCTACACAAGAGTGAGCAGGCACTGCGCCGGTTCCTGAGGCACGCGCCTTTATTTTATTTTATTGTATGTTACAGAGTTTTATATAGCGCGTACTTGACCCTAATCGGGTATCAGAGCCCTTTACATAGC
This sequence comes from Triturus cristatus, assembly GCF_964204655.1. Lineage (NCBI taxonomy): Eukaryota > Metazoa > Chordata > Amphibia > Caudata > Salamandridae > Triturus > Triturus cristatus. Next base: position 24,838,592 of record NC_140593.1, on the reverse strand, counting down.
ACCAGTTGCATTACATGAGGACACATTAATGTTTTTGTTAGGCACGGGGAGATTGAGTGATTTGTCCAGGATGTTCAACGTCAGTGCTGAGACTCGAACCCAGTTCCCCAGATTCAAAGTCGACCGCCCTAACTGTTAGGCCAACTCCTCTCTTCTTTGCTATGGGACCCCCACAGCCTTTGCAGTAGTACCCTGCCCACTAAAATCTGGGCCATTGGCTAGCGGGAATACCGCATGGATGCCTGGAAAACTGAGTCCAGGAGCTTGGAGTTCTCATTGTGGTATACTGCATTCTCATTCAGTGGATACCCTCCCAGGTCGTTGATCTCTGGATCAAGGAATTCTGACTGTTGGATCCCCGCAGTCCCTACCACTGGATCCCCTAAAGCGAGCTGCTGGGTCCGTGGAGCACTGGTAATAAAGGCCCAGAATCCTGTCTGCAAGATATTCCCAGCCCCAGAGCTGGATCATTGACATATGACGGATATAATCTATGGAATTCTGTAAGCGTAAGCGGAGTCGGCAGAGCTGGCGTACGCCAGTGAGGGGTGCAGCTAGAGACAAATTTTGGGGGGCTGATAAAAATTTCGGGGGGGGCTAATTCTTCCAGTCATGGGCAGAGTGGGGATGCAGGGGCTCTAAGAAGGGGTGAAAACAACACAAAGCCTCATTAACAGGTAAATGGTCTTTTAAAGACCTGTGAAGTACACGGGTGCCGCCCTGAGAGCCGCGTACCCAGCGCGTTCACACCAGGGGGCTGGCCTGAGAGCCGCACACCCAGCGCGTTCTCATTAGGGGGCCGCGCTGAGAGCCACGTACCCAGCACGTTCACACTAGGGGGTTGCACTGAGAGCCGCACTCCCAGCGCGTTCACACTAGGGGGCCGTGCTCAGTGCCACGTTAGGATCGCCACTCCAAACTTTTCTTTAAAAAAAGTCCACTTTCATTAAGTTATATTCGCCCCAAGGACCCCATTCCCCGGGGAATGCCCAATTCTTGAGTGTTTTTATTAATCATTAGGAAGGGGGGCCGAGTGATCCCCCTTCCCTTGTCCACTTCTGGCCCCGGGGACCCCATCCCCCAGGGCCTGACCTCTTTGTTGGGGACTGTGGGGGGAGCCCCAATACCCCCACGGTCCCACCGGCTTCCCGCCTCCTGCAGGAACCAGCATTGCTTTTGGTCAAGGGGAGCTGCTAACATGCAGCTCTCCTTGCCCAAAAGCAATCCTGCTTTGCTTCATTGAAGCGAGAGCAGGTTTTCCTCCTCTCGCTTCAACAAAGCAAACCAGGGTTTGCTATGACAGGACGGGAGACATGCTTCCACCCTTTCATAGCAAACAACAATGTCCCGGGGGTGGGCTCCCCAGGAAATTGCAGGAGCCGGCCCTGGGGTTGGCGGTCCCCAGGGCCATCAAGTTCTCCAGGAGGGGGGTTGTGCGGCCCCCCACCCTCCATTTTCAATAGGGGCTTCGGGGTGCCCTCAAGGCCCCCCCGGCATATTTAATTAAAGCCCCGGGGGTGGCGCTCCTGGAGGCTTGGGGGGCCTCAGAGGCCCCCAATAATTTAAAACAAGCCCAGGGTATGTGGCGGTCCCCGGGGCTGTGAAGGCCCCAGAGGCCCCTGCAATATAATTATAGGATTGCCCCCAGAACCTCGCCCACCCGGGGGCTTATTTAAATGAATAGGGGGAGACCTGCGTAATTTTTTTTTAATTATATCGTCAGGATTCATGCACCCAGTGTGCATTCAGAAGTTTTTTTAAAAAGGGCCTGGGGGTCCTTGTGGGAACCCTGAGCAGGACTAGGGGGTCAGTGTGTTTCTACCCTTCCCCCATTTCTTCTTTTTTCATCTTTTTTCAACTGTTTTCTTGTGACTCGGTTCTACCGAGTCACAAGATGGCTGCCAACACTTCCTGGTTTGGAGTGTTGGCAGCCAATCAAAGTGAAGCTTGTGGTCGTGGCAGCCAATCACAGTGAAGCTCATGGTCGGGAGGGTGCGCAAACCCACCGCTGCGCCATATATCGAAACTAATGTTTGAATTTCTCAGCAACTTCTGAACGGATTTACACCATTTTTAAAAAAAGTCGCTTTTTGAACCCACCTCTACCTTTTTGCCAAATTTGGTGTAATTCCGTTCAGCAGTTCGGGCTGCAGCCTTACCTGCATCAGTATTTTAGAAGAAAAGGGTCTTCTTTGCAGCTGTGATGGGTGCAGATCTATGAATCAATCCTGCTCCTTAAAAACTCCAATAAAGTTGATGTATAGTTTTGTATTTCTCCTTCAATCCCTGCCATGTTCAGTGCCACAGCTAGCAACAGTGAATGGCTCACAGGTAACATTTGCCCTATTGGCAGCAATAGATAAAGTTCTTCAGTTATCTATTTTCAATATTTCTTTTTAAAGATTTTATATTTGCAAATAACACACACATGTGCATGGAATGTGAGTTCTGTGGCTCATTTCTAGCAGCAGCTACAGAAGGTCAGAGTCTGACTCAGACACAAAGAGACAGGCACTTTAAAAAAAAGTTTACTTTGCCTTACTTTGTGGCCTATGCATCAGAGCCAGTTTTACTTGCATTACCAGCTTACATTTACCATGCTTGGCATGGGATGATAACACAGACCATAATGTACATGTGATGAGGGCCTCAGCCACTGGAGATGAGGGCTTAATTTACAGTAGGCATGCCTTCTTGTGTGGGTGCATAGGCCCCAAGTGCAGAACACCTCCATTTTACATTTTCACATTTAAAGTTGACATCCTTTTTAAACAATGACTTTTAACACATATTTGCTTGCGCAGCCGTATGGGATAATGTTCTTAGAAGTTTGTTTGCTTACACTAACATTTCATTGTAAGCATATTATCAGGCCGTGAGACATTCTGCACATGGACTAAGTTCACTACGCAAAATGTCAATACCATCCTGAGAGGGGCAGAGGCCTGCTCTATACTGTAACTGGCAACCAGATGACACATACCCACAGGTAAATGGGCGTTAGAGCATTCTAAGGTATTCTGGTGGACCTCAAACCCTATACTTTAGAGAATAGGCAGTGCTAGGTAGGAGTACAATTATCTGTATTCATAGAATCAAAGCAATTGTACAATGGCTGAACTGTTTATTCTCTTCATCATACTTCTAATGCTGGTAACATTATTTTGCACTGTCCTATTAATCATTTTAGTACATGTATTGTATGCAAGAATGCAATTGCTTCGGTAAATGTTTGAAATGCCATGGTCAATTTGAATAAGATCTGTATCCAAAATTTCCTTGGGGAGTCACTGTTCTTATGTCCTTTTCTTCCAACATCATGGGAATTCTAAAGGTACCAGGGTTTGTGTATTCAACTGGAAGGGATCCAGAAATTAGCCAAAATACAGCAACATTTTTTTTGTGTGAAAAATGTGAAAAAAAGTTCTGCAAATTAAAGCATCAGTTTTTCCCCTTGCAAATGGTATCAACAAAGGGTTTGTGGGGCTCAAATCACATTTTTTCCAGATTTCAGGGACTGAGAGACTTTTGTCTGAAAACCAACATTTTTTACCCGGTTTTGGCATTTTACTGGGACATAGCCTAGTTTTGCAATTTTTGTGCTTTCAACCTTCTTTCAGTTAATGGTAGAAATGGGTATGATCGCAATAATGGATCCTGGAAAGCTGTACATTTTAGAAAATTTGTCAAGAATTCTGAATTCAGAAAGGGGTCATTTGTGAAGATCCTTCAAGGTTTCTTTATAGAAACTAAAGGTTGAAAATATTAAAAATTGAAAATGAGTTGAAAAAAACAGCCATTTGTGCCAACGTTTTCACCTGTAACTTCTTCTAATTATGACAGATGTTTGAAACAAATATACCGTTACATCCACTAGACCTTTCTGGTTGCAGGGGTATATATGATGTGTAGGATCACCAAGAACCCAAGTAACCCAGAGCCAATAACTGAGCAGCGTCTTGCAATGGTTTATTAGGTACCGGGTATATAGCAATTAATTTGGCAAAATATATACAGTGAAAAATCGGGATGAAAGACACATAACTATTTCTGAAATTGGAACAAAATATAGAGTTTACAAACAGTAGCTATTTACACATTTCCGAAATTGTAAGTAACCACAGTAGCATGATAAGTGACTTCTATTTTACACATTGTCTTACATTTGAAAGGAAGAAATGCATTTAAAGTCAATAGGTAATAACAGTTGCTTTACAATTCTGTGTTACCCTAAGTCTCCAGATAAAAATGGTACCTCACTTGTGTGGGTAGGCTTAGTGCCCGTGACAGGAATCGGCTCAAAACCCAACATGGACAAACTTCATTTTTATAGTGAAAACTGACCCTTTTTTTGCAAAGTGCCTAGCTGTAGATTTTGAACCCTAGCTCTTCTGGCACCTAGGGAAACCTAGCAAACCTATACATTTGTGAAAAGTCGACACCCAGGGGAATCCAGGATGGGGTGACTTGTCTGGCTTTCACTGGGTTCTGTTATCCAAAATTCCTTGCAAGCCTCAAACTTTGTAAAAAAAAACACATTTCCCTCACATTGTGTTGAAACGTGGGTAAATCGAAGCAACTAGCAGATTCTAAATGCACATTTATTTAATCCACTCTCCTTACATATTCATTTAATCTCTGCATTCTTCTGATAAAAAGTACTGTCAAGTTGCCTGCAATCATTATCAAAACCTAACATAAGCCTACATTACACAGATTCTATGTTTTGTTCCTATAGTGTTTAGGTGAGGTGAATGCATGAGGACATGAATGATGAGATGTTTGAGTAGTTAGATTACTAATATTTATATGTGTACAAATGAATTTATACAACAATGATAAGGAATAATATGTGTTTTTAAAACCTTGTTAATTATAATTGAGATATTTGTATGATATTCACCCTGCACTCGTGTTATTGTCAGCCCTTGATATTATAAAAAATATAGTGGAAGTATGTCTTTTTAAAAACTATTTTGAGTTGCCTTCGATTCCTTCACATTCATCCAAGGTACCCTACCACATACAATAGAAAATGTCAGACTGGGTCACCACAGTAATGAGGAGGTAACATGGCCAGTCCTAGTCCGCTATAGACCATATCTGCAGATAGGAGTTCTCACAACAGCAGAAATTTGTAGACTTTATGCAGCTATAATTACACTATACAGACAACTAATACAATTTGTTATGAGAGCCATAACATCAACCCCAGCAAGGGCTATTCAATCTGCACAACCACAATTGGAGATGCCCATAATTAGTCCAGTGACTGTTAATGCAGTTATAGGTAAGGTTCCCCTTAGACCGGAGCAGATTCCGTTCTGGGTTGCACAAAAAAATCAGCTTGAAGCAGTGTTTCCCCATACAGGACCCCAAGATAAACATAGAATTCTCACTACGTGCCTTCCTTTGGAGATGGTTCCCCCGGTAGAAAACTGTGCCACGTGGGGCACAGTAATTGCTGCTATTTATACAAAATCAATAGCTGTTTTGCTAGAGGTGATTACACATATTTCAAAATGGATACTGGGTAGCCCATGCCCTGGATCAGGGAATTAAACTTATTAGCAATTATGCTGCAGTCTCCTGAATTATTTCTAGTTTTATTAAAGTGGAAGCAGCAGCATTTGGCGGTATAGCAATGTCTCACCCAGATACCATTAGTGAATCAGGAGTGAGAACTGCCACAAATTATTATTGCTCATGCCTATACATCTAGAGGTTGGGATAATTTGGGAGCCAGGCCTAACAAACCACAAATTAAGTGTAATTCTGAAAAGGATAACTCCAAAACAGGCACCAGAGTCTTTAAAAGACTGCTGGGATAATAAGAAAAATAAAGACAAGATTAAATTACAAGGTGAATCTCCTCCACAGGAGTCTTCTGAGATGAGCTACAATTTGCATTACCATGAAACAATTAAACAGCTTTAAAGGTATAAGGCCACTGATACACATCCTTCTTTTTCCTTTTAGGAGTCATCCAAAAAAATGCTCGGAGAGAGGAGGTCGATCAGTGCGCAGATTGGAGGAGTATGTGAAACAGATGAAGGAGTCACAATGCTCTTCTGACTTCATAATAAAACAGGAAGAAAAATTTCCACAGTAAAAACCTCAATTTGAAAAGAAGAAGGTGGCTGAGATAAAAGACATGACACACATATTGAGGACTCTGCTTCAGAAGAGAGTGGACTCTGACTCTACTAGACAGCACAACAGAAGTCACAATAGTTTGCTAAAATCATCTAGAGTGTCTGGCGGCAGTAACAACTAGTGACTAAATTCAGGTACAGACACCGGACCAGAGACTAAGGGGCTCATTACAATGGCGGAAGGACCGCCACCACCGCCATGCGGAAGCAGTCCTTCCGCCATCGGACCGTGAATTTCCCCCCACCACATTACAATGGTGGGGGATCTAGACTGCAACCATGGCGGACGGAAAGACCGTCCACCACAGAACCACAGGCAATCAGACCGAATGCCTGGCGGAGCGGTCTGCATGCATAAAATGGTGGCGGTGCCTAGCAGGCACATCCACCATATTATGATACAGACTGTGAGCCAGCCTTTCCATGACGGCGACACCGTCATGAAAAGGCTGGTGGAGATCATGTTCGATGGCCTGTTGCAGGCCCCCAATGGGGGAGGTGTATGTGCATGGGTACCCCCCTACATTTGAGTACACTAAATGGAAGGCACCGTGCGGTACCTGCCACATAGTGCACTGTAATGCACAACATGCATTTTCAACATTGTGGTGGGTGCTGCTGTCATTGGAGAGTGACACAGTGGACGCTGAGCAGGAATAGGTTGTTGCATCTACTTTTCTCAGTGATTGCAATAGTAAGGCTAAGGTGATCCTGGTTTTAATGGAGCAACTGTATTTAATCGACATATGGAGACATAAGCTCTCAGAAACCACTGGGTATATACATTATTTGGCTGTACACAACATTTACACCCGCATTGGGTTTTGGTAAGTGTCCAAAACCTTAGCTTCCAGAGTAATTAAATGTGATCCTCTTCCGAGGACCTACTATAACCACTCACCAATAATTTTAGATTTAGCACTTCCTCCTTGAAAATTTGAGCTATTCGTCTGGTGCTTCCCACCCTATTCCTTATTAGACCCCGTTTTAAGGCAGAACTTTATAATAACATAGGCACAGTCGACAAGTTTGCGACAGTTTGAGAGACATTTAAAGTCTCTATCAGGGAGTCACCATTGCAAAGCACGTATGGGTTCTCAGGTCTTTGCGAGGCAGACTCATGAAATTGGAAGTAGAAATTGCACAGTTAGAGAGGGAACATCAAGGTTAAAGTGATCCCCAAACCCTGCATGACATCAAGACGCGGCTTAAGGAGAGTTATGACATGGTGGACAGTGAAATTACACACATGGGTAATACTCAACGGCTAGGATGTATGGGGAAGGTGAAAGACCTGGAGCTACTCTGGCAGGGCTGATGCGTTCTAGGAGAGATGTCAAAAAAATCACAGAAATACTAGACAAAACTGGACAGTCCCTCTATGACAGTGAACAAATAGCGGACAGATTTTGCAGATCCTATGCCGCTTTGTACAATTCATGAATTACTGCCAACTATGAGGCTATACTTCATTACTTGGAGCACATACTCATGTCGTGTCTCACCCCAGAACAGAGAGAGCACCTTATGACCCCCCCGGAGCCTGCTGAGATCCTTGAGGTATTAAAGAACATGCGAGCTGCGGATGCCCCTGGTATGGATGGCCTCACTGTCTTTTTTTACAAGACATATCAGGAATTGCTCATACTCCACTTATTTACATTATACGAGGAGATGGGTGATGCTAACGGTATGCCACCTTCAATGCTGGAAGAATTGATTTTCACTCTTTTGAACCATGTAAGCAATTCAACCTATGTTCCTCTTATAAGCCCCTGTCCCTTTTAAATGTTGACACCAAGATTTTTGCTAAAATCTTGGCAAATAGACTAGCTTCAGTGGTCCCATTTATAGTCAGCCCCGAACAGGATTCATGCCAGGCCATAGCATAAAGGTTAATCTTAGAACCCTATTCGTTTTAATAAAACGCGTTGAGCCTGAGGTGAAGGCAGCTACCATTTTTTTTAGATGCCAAAAAGGCGTTCGACTTCGTGGAATGGGCCTTTATGAGGACTGTCCTGCGCCGCATTGAAGTTAGGGAAATATTTCTGCAATTAGTGAATGTGCTAAATATGGCCCCTTTGGCTCAGGTTTGCATTGGTAATTTGGTTACAGACCTCTTATGATTACTATAGGCACGCGATAGGGCTGCCCATTATCACCTTTGCTATATGTGAATATTACAGAGCTACTGGCCTGTGCTTTGAGAGAATATCATGGCCATAGGGGGCTGCATTTTCCTGGTTACCACCTCATCTTTAAGATCATGCGGAAGACACTTAGTTGTATATTCACAAATCAGAGATGAATCTTTCTCCTGTTCTCAGAGAGGTGACTCATTTTGATGTCCTTTCTGGATTGTGCATTATCTAGGAGAACTCGATATTATTTCCTCTCACTCCATCCACGAGTCCCTCGACATTTGAATTTCGCTGACTCAGTGCAGTACCTTGGCATCCAAATACATACGGACCCGGAGATAGTAATGAACCATAACTATGGCACAGCGATTCACAAACTAGAGACTGATGTTGATTGCTGGATCAGGCTGACGGTATTTTTAATGGGGCGTATAGCCCTAATGACAGTGGTTATACTTCCTAGGTTCCTGTTTCTGTTTCACAATATTGCAATGTTACTCGCAAGGTCATTAATTGCTACCCTATGCTCACTAATGATTAGATTGGCCTGGGTTGGTAAAAAACCCAGGGTTAAGTTGGACATTCATACGTTGCCTATAAATATGGGGTGGTTGAGTACACCAGACCAGGAGCTATACTATAGGGCAGCTCAGAGTTTGCATGCACACTACTGGCTTTATGGCCCATATAACTTGCTGCATCTGTACATTGAGAGGGAAGCAGCTGCCCCCTTTCCCTCTCTCAGGCTCTTTTCTGTTACCCTTTGAGGTGTCACAGTGCACTTGGCTCAATTAATTAAACAATACATGCCTGGCACAATTTATTGTCCAAAGTACACCCCGTATGTGCATTTTTAATTGGCAAGGTATGCCCAGACGTGGGTCTCTTGTTCACTTTGCCACTGGATTCAAGCTAGCCTGGCTGATAAGGGCTGTTACCCCAAAACTGGACCATGGTTCTTGTTTCCGGTCCAGGGAAGACCTGGCTTAGCAGTTCAGGCTGGACTCTTCCCCTGAGGACAGGGTCAAGATTAATTTGAATATAGCTGGGTCTGAACTGTCGTGGTGAAGTGAGCTAAAGAAAGATGATGCATTCAACCTAGATCTGTGACTGGTGATGAGTGTCTGAAATGTTTCAGAGATCCTTCAAACATTTTCTTGTGTTTGCTTTCTTCACCCTAAGTTGGCTGGGTATGCCCAGACGTGTGTCTCTTGCTCGCTTCGCAACTGGATTCAAGCTAGCCTGGCTGATAAGGGTTGTTACCCCAAAACTGGACCATGGTTCTTGTTTCCCGTCCAGGGAAGACCTGGCTTGGCAGTTCTGGCTGGACTGTTCCCATGAAGCACAGCGTCAAGACTGATTTGCATATGGCTGGGTCCAAACTGGGGTGGCGAAGTGAGCTAAAGAATGATGATGGATTCAACCCAGATCTGTGACTGGGTGTCTGAAAATCTTCAGCACTCCATCCATCATCTCCTTGTGTTTGCTTTGTTTGCCTTAAATTGGCAGGCGATGCCCAGACATAGGTCCCTTGCTAACTTTGTCACTGGATTCAAGCTAGCCTGGCTGATGAGAGGTGTAACCCCGAAAGCTGTGCCAGGATTGTGGTTTCCGGTCCAGGGATTACCAGGTCTGGCTGTTCGGGCTGGGCTGCTCCCATGAGGCACACGGTCAAGACTGATTTGCATATGGCTTGGTACAATCTGGGGTGGCAAAGCGAGCTAAATAATGATGATGGATTCAATCCAGGTCTGTGACTGGGGGTGAGTGTCTGAAAAGTTTCAGCGCTCCATCCATCATCTCCTTGTGTTTGCTTTGTTCACCCACAGTTGAGCATGGAAGCACAAAATCACCCAAAATATGAAGTCATGCACCACAGTCCACCATGCACCACACATTTTTTCCCATCATCCATTTGTACAGAAAGTGAGACATTACTTGTTTTTCCATTATTCATTATCAATGGATTTCCCATTATCCATCCACACTGGAGGTGGCATCACTGGTGTCTCATCAAAACCATTGATAAAAGAAGATACCAGGCAAGAGGAATTAATTTCCCATCATCCATCATCAAAGAAAGTGAAAACACTGCATTTACTAATAGAAATCTGCACAGGAAGTGACATCACTGGAGTTCCTATTATCCATCTGTACAGGAATTGATAACACTTTCTGCCTCCTCCCTTTTCAGTCGACTCTTCAAGGCATCCCAGGACTTTAATTAAGAACCTCTCTACCATTTAAACTTACACAATAACATATAATCATGTGCCTTAACCAGAACACCACACTCCCAATCTACACAAGCGCACCTAGATGAAGATAACCCGGACTCTCACATGGCATATACCCACATCACATAGACCCACCATTCTACACATCCAATACATTCCACACACCCTCAAACTACACAACACATATTCCATCTCATGCTCATCAACGCTCACTCTGCAGTACTCTACACAACAGACATTGGGGATATCTGTCACAAGCATGATGCCCTATTCATCTCAGAAACATTTACACACCCACAGCTTCGCATATGCTTGTTGTCCATCTTCACACAGGTTACAGCATCTATTGTGTGGACTATACACATAAGAATCTATCAATCCTGCTGGTCTTATTCCCTTGGCAAACAAGTAACACTCTACTCCATAAAGCTGCTGACATGACATTTCTCACTCTCTGCAACTCATAGTGCCTTCCATTTCTTCTATAGACCTCACAGGCAGAACAAGGACTGCACTTACCAATTCTCACATCTCCTCACCACATGATCCATCTGACATGTCCACGTCACAATTTTGGGTGACTTTAACCTCCCAGACAACACAGTTGCTCCTTGTCCCAGCCTGATCCAGTGATACCACCTCTACCTGAGTTTTCCTGCTCACTTTTCTTCCTGCAAACAGAAGCCCTGCCCACCCCAGGACTTAATGTAGACCACAATGCAATCGCTCAGCAGAAGTGTGCAGAGGGCACACAGCTGGTATGGTAAAGGTGCTCCAAAGGTAAGTCCCTCTGTATTCGTTCTCACCTGGACCGTGCCCAGCACCATGACATCTGGCCCTGCCACCCCTGAAGATATACCATCACTGAACTATACATCCTCAACCCTGGACACCATAGCAAACAATGCCACTGTGCTGACCCACACTCCATGTTAGGATCTTTCACCTCCAACCACTGCCACATCAGATGCCATAACACACACACCAGCCCACTCACCAGCCCCACCCTGAGCACACCACAGACACCATCTGAACAAAAACACCATCTTGCATGAGCCTTTCTCAACACACTCTCACTATGCAAACACACTACTGAACTTTGGGACCTCATTTCCACTCTTACACCCAATGTCCTCTTCTGCACTGAGGCCACATCAACAAGCCTGATGGAGGGATCACAATCATACACAAGGAAACCATCAAATGCACCACCACAAATGACAATATCATCCCAGCAATGGAAAACCTCAACTTCTGACTCCAAGCACACAGCAGAACTCCCATCAGGGGCACCTTCACGTACCATAGTCCAGGACCACATCCAGCCTTCTGCAACTTCAGTGCTGACTTCATCTCCTCCCTTGCCATGGACTCTTACAGCTACATTTTCCTCAGAAACCTCAACTTCCATCTTGACGACCACAATGATATTAATGCTACCAACCTCCGCAACAGCATAAATAAGATCAGACTAACCTAACTCAACCAGGACTCCATGCACACTGCAGACCCCATGCTAGACCCCATCTTCACTATCAGTGACTGCATCAGGTACAACCGCACCATGAAACTCACTTGGACCGATTAATCCATCACCCACTTCAGCATCACCAGCTCACTGACCTTCACCCCCAGTCTACCTAACACCCCCCACTGCAGCTGGAGCAAAGTCTTAAAGGACACATGGATCAATGCGTTCAACACCACCCACTCCATCTCCTCCAACAACCTAGACCAAAAAGTCAGAAACTTTAACAATCTATCACCAAGTGCTCCAACAGCATCTCTCCCATCAGCAACAACAACAACAACTACAGAAGATCCACCAAGCAGGCTAACTGGTACACTGAAACAACTGGAAAGGAGATGGCAGAAAAGACATGACTGGCAAGACCGCCTTCAAGACAGCCCTCAATCACTACCAAAGACATTTGAAAGAACCGAAGAGAAGGGCCAATGCCTCACACATCGAATCCTGACCTGCTACCAGCTCTCTCTTCTAAAGTAAGTCAAACCATGTCTTCCAGAATGTGACTTCAGAACTGATGTTCAAGCCCACACACTCTCACATATTGATAGTGGTAATGCCCTACTCCATGACCTTCTAGACTCCACACTGACACCCATTAAGGGCATTCAATAAGATGCATCATGTCTTATCCATGGTCTTTAGAAATATGATAACATCACCCAATCATGATGAAACTCCACCTGTACCCTTTGGCTGCCCACCTACTCATGAAAACTAGCTCCATCATTTACATAGCTATCACAAACAGCACCACACTTATCATGCAGACAAGCTGTCAGGTGGACATACACCACCATATATGACGCTTGTTATTGTGATGTGCATCCCTAGACAGGCGCTGTATGATCTTGATGAATGTGCTCTCCATAAACCCACATTTATAACCCATATGCATCTGTGTCGAGTATCTGTGGGCTTTCCACTTGTGCTTCTGATTGTGTATGTACTCTCACCTCATATAGTTTGTGTGTAGTTCTTATAGTGACATCATTGCATTATGGGCTGGGCCTGATGATTATACAATCAGGAAATGAGTCACCCAGACTGGACCTGATGATTATACAATCAGGAAATGAGACACCCAGCCTGGACCTAATGATTATACAATCAGGAAAATAGTCACTGAGAACATGTTATGGTATGAGCCTTGTGATTATACAACTAGAAAATGAGTCCCCCACTCATCAGCCATTCTAATTGGACCAGGACTATAAAGGCACTCCCCGACTACATGCTAGGCAATCAGGAATCTGTGCAGCCTCCATTGCATCTTCAGAGCAGTTTCAGGATAATGGCATATAGTTGATACTGAGTCACGATTCTACAGAGGACATCAGCAAATCATTATGCTTCTCAAGCCTGCAGTGTACGTCGTCATCCTGTTTCACGAGTCTGCAGCGGATGTACGCATGTCATCCTTTGTAACGGACCTGTAGTGAACATCGGTGCATCTAAAACTGTACAGTAAGTCACACTGCCAGTCACACAACCCTAAGGGGGAATCTTTAATGCCTTACAATAGAATCTTGCTACAGCAGCTTTAGGCAAATGTAACAAGTCTGTATATACAGGACTGTAACTGCTAGCACATATCACACTGCCCTCAGCATCTCATGCCCAGCTTCCTACAATGTCCAGGTCTGGCCAGTTCATTATTGTGGAACACGTGAAAGAGCTGCCCCACAGCACTTTTGGATTGGAGAAGAGCTCCACTCCTTCATGCGATTATTCAGTGACTTAACTGAGTGCAACAAACTGTCATCTTCCTGAGCAAAGATCCTCTGCTACCTGTTGATGTGGTTGCATGAACACATGATACAGATACTGGAATGAGTGGGGTGGGATGCACAGTGGAGTGCTTGCATTGGGTGTGAAGATCTGTGGGTAATTCTGTTTATGTTTACCTTTATATTATAGTGTACTCCACATCCTCAATGCTCACCTTTTATTACATCAAGGACCATGCCTACTTGGTAACCACAGACAAGGGTGTCCATTGAACCAATGGATGTGATCTTGTTTCTTTATTATTTTGTCCCATTCCCCCATTACCTTCATTGTGACACAGGCCATCAGAAATGCAGTCCACATAACAGTGAGGGGCGTGGTAGAATAATTACAAACATCGCTCCTGCTGGGTTCAGGATAGCTCAGGTTAGCGCATCTGACACAATCTCTGGTGGATCGTAGCACACCTGGGGCCATGACACCATTAGACTACAGATTAAGAAGTGTAAGGAAGAAAAAAAGACAACAGGTCTTTTCCATCTATGCACACAGGATAGAAACAACATCCCTTTTTCCAATTTGGGAAAGAGTTGATGAATCACCTCTTTAAAGAACCCTACATCACAATGCAATAACAGTCCACAAACCTGCCACCTCTTCTATCAGTTATTGACTTCATGCTCGGTTACGACTTTGTACAGTGCTCCACTGTCTTTTAGATAGCTTTGCAATAAAGAAATACCACATACGTACATACATACATTCATTTTTACATACATATATGAGTGTTTATCAAAGGGAGTATGTTGGATAAAAAATATGACCTGTATGGCTGTTTTTGAGAAGCAGAACTAAGCTAGCTTGTCCAGAACTCTCCCATAGTGTACCATTATTGAACTTCAATCTGTGTGCCTTTCTTGGTGAAAGCAAAGTAATAGTTGCTGACAAGATTTATTAATCACTAACTCCTTAGTATGACTCACCAGTAGCAAAATATTATGTTGCTTGATATGTTTTACTTTAATCAGAGGTTGTTGTGAAAGAATTGCAACTACAATTTTTCAACTTCAATGTACTCTCTCTCTTTCTCCTGCTCTCTCTTTCTCTTTTGATTAAGCCACACTTTTTGATTTTGGTCTCACACTGGGGAGTTATGTTCTAAATGGGGTACATGTTGGACATCTGCAGTGGCCATTCTTTAACCTGTTTCTGCTCTTCTCCAGGCTAGTCTATAAAGTTGCTATGGAGGCCATGTTGATCTGTTGATCTCAGTATGAAATAATTCCCCCAGCCAGAACATTGACAACTTTGGCAGCCATTAGGTCCACTTGGGCTTAGTGTGACAGGGACTGATGGCATGGTAGATACTGTAAGCACTTTTCTTTATGACACACTGCCCATGCAGATTTGAAAGATCCCTTCATGGCGCTGAATAGAAGGAAACTCCTTTGAGTGTTATCACTGAACTTTACTTTTTGTGCAAAACTGAGTTTGTTTTATCCAACTGAAGGGCTAATTTCAAGACATGTTGAGGGTAAAGAATCAAGCACGAAATTGAGTCAGTGAGTGGAAAGTGAATGAGTGATCAAATGATTGAGTATATAAGAGGGTGGGTGAGTCAGTGAGGTAGGCTGGAGGGTAATAATTGAGATGTCAGGAGTTACCAAGTTGATAAGTTTGTGATGTGGGGGTCATTTAGAGTTTGGAAAAGCTAATGAACAGCCATACATTTGGTGGCTGACCCATCTGCCAAACTCGCTGATCTGCACCATTTCAAATTAATTAAGTTCTTAGATCCTTCTGGCTGAACTTCCTGAGATGGGATGAGTCACCTTCCTCATCACAATATATCCTCTCAACAAAGGCAAAGCTTTTGATGGCTCTCTGGGAGCTGTTTTCAGATCTTATTAAAGGAAGGCATGGGCAAGCCAACTGCCAGTAGGGTAATGCTAATTAACCTACTAAAGATGTAGGCAGGTTAAAGGAAACTTTTAAAAAATCACTTTTCCTAAATATTCATTAAAAAATCCACTTCACCACTGAATTGGATTTTTTTTATTACATATTAAAAATAGCTGTTTAAGCAGCTCTGTAGCTTCCCCCAATTCAAACTTATTAGCATTATGCCTTTATTTTAGCTTTGGTAATTTCTTATAGGAAAGGTACAGCCCTAATAGTGAAAATAGGTTTTGGGGCTATTCAGTGTAGGAAGATGCAAATATTAAACCCTTGCTTGTTGCACTGTTAAATACCAGATACTCTGCCTTGTGGGCTAAATGGCCTTAGAAGTGACATTTAATTTTCAAAAGTAATGTTTCCACCAGTCAAAAAGGGTTATTTTGACAAATTCACCTACATATTTAAAGGGTGCAAATTAGTGTATGGAACAAACTGTGCTGCAGCCCGCGAGCAATACTTTACCTTTCCCGTGCCATTGGTATATTGGGGAGCTAAATATGTCAATTAGAATTTAGACAATTTATCATGTTTTAAGAGCCATTGCACATACACTGGGGACTGGACATAACTGCCTTAGTGTGCAGTGTTAAAAATCAGCAACATTAGTTTAAAAGAAATGGGTGAAACTAGGCAGAAAGGGCAATGTCTTGAATTATGTAAAAGCTTTAGAAGAGGGAGGGCAGGATTGCCAACCATGAGTGCCAGCCTGGTTTCAAATAAACCTAGGCGTAGTTCGCGAAGTAGAGCTGCGCGTAGCTACGCAAAGTGCACTTTGCACTATGCGTGCTACGCATAGCACTTCGCGAACTGCGTAGTACCCTGTTCGCCCTGCGCAAGATGCCGTTTTCAATGATTGCACAGTGCGGACAAGCATCCGGCAGTGCGCAATCATTGAAAACGTTTGAGGAGTTTGAGGAGTTTGAGGTGGAGGAGTATGTAGTGAGAAGGTGTGAGAAGTAAAAGGTTCAAGGGGGTGAGTTTAATTAATGGATGAGGAGAAAGCAGTATGTATGTGGAGGGGTAGATAAGTGAGGGGTGAACAAGGATGTGATATAAAGCTAAATTTCCATAGAGAAAGGGCGGATGTTTGTTTTGCAGAATATAGGGGGTGAAACAAAGGAAATTGGCTGAACAGAGAACTTGGTTCACCATGAGAACAGAGGGGTACTTGTGTTAATACATATTGCTCATATTGAGGACGGGGTGAAAGGGTATAAGGGGTTCAGACATTTTTTGACATTTTTTGATTGTTTTGGTGATTACCTAAGATGTTGATCTATGGTCATTGTAATGATGGATATTTGTTTTATTGCTATTCACAGTGCCCCCTGACGAAGGGCGCTCTTAGCCCGAAATGTATTGTTTTTTAAATAAACGCTGCTTTGGACGAACTCCTGCTTTTGTCGTGTTTTAGCTAGAGGTCCGGATGGGCACAGCTTTAACATAAGAAACTTGAAAATGGCATAACATCCCGCGTGTGGATTCGGAGTATCAGTCGCAAAATATGGAGATATAATAAGAATTGAATAGATGTTTAAAAATGGATTATAATGGAGAAAAAATTAACTATTTGCCAATGCGGCGCAATGCAGCTGTGCGGTCGGTCTGGGGCAAGATAATGCTCCACTCAATCATGCTGTTAGTAACTGAGGTACCTACTGGGCATGGTACCTTACCGACGAGCACGCATTCTTGGACAATTATGGACAAGTATAGAGAAATACGAAAATAAAAGGTGTGCACCCCACCACTTCATTTGTGTGTTCAAAATCATGCCCTACATTGGGGTAGCACCCATCAGGTTGATAAGGAGAAACGTAGCAGAAGCGGATTAGATTGCCACCATCCACATGAACGGAGCAAAATCTGGGTTTGAAAAGAAGCGGTGTTTAAATGATGGACATTAAAACAACTCATATTTAATTAATGATCAGCATGATTTTATCATTTGGGTTTTTAACTAAACGTTTCCAAAGGACTAAGGAGGAAACCGGGGATTTAACTCAAGACTATGAGCACACTGCATTATGGGCAATGTAGTTGATTTCATTTGAAAGTAATTTGACTATCGTTTTCATGGCGGGAGAATGTTAATTAGTGGGCCAATTAGGAGGCACTGCTCATGGAGGCAGTGGTTAAATAAGGGTGGGATTATGGGTGGTACAAACATTTGCTGAAACGGAGACGGTGATGGATTAGTTTGAAAGTTTGAAGCAGGTATGTGGAACTTTCGGATTGTGTCATTTTGGTTAAAGGTGCATGTGGAGTGCGTGTTTTGGTTAAAAGTGTGAATGATTGAGCGGATGGAAGTTGTCAGCAGGAAGAGGTGAGCACAAAAACGGGCCTTGTTTAAAAGAGCAACATTGAGTATATTAGTAGAGATGGGAACTGATTGGATGGAGTGGGATGAATGTGAAGTGGGAATGATGAAAGGGTTCACGAGAGTGTGGGTTTAACGTATGGAGGAGTATGTAGTGAGAAGGTGTGAGAAGTAAAAGGTTCAAGGGGAGTGAGTTTAATTAATGGATGAGGAGAAAGCAGTATGTATGTGGAGGGGTAGATAAGTGAGGGGTGAACAAGGATGTGAAATAAAGCTAAATTTACATAGAGAAAGGGCGGATGTTTGTTTTGCAGAATATAGGGGGTGAAACAAAGGAAATTGGCTGAACAGAGAACTTGGTTCACCATGAGAACAGAGGGGTACTTGTGTTAATACATATTGCTCATATTGAGGACGGGGTGAAAGGGTATAAGGGGTTCAGACATTTTTTGACATTTTTTGATTGTTTTGGTGATTACATAAGATGTTGATCTATGGTCATTGTAATGATGGAAATTTGTTTTATTGCTATTTACAGTGTCCCCTGACCAAGGGCGCTCTTAGCCCGAAATGCATTGGGTTTTAAATAAACGCTGCTTTGGACGAACTCCTGCTTTTGTCGTGTTTTAGCTAGAAGTCCAGATGGGCACAGGTTTAACATAAGAAAATTGAAAATGGCATAACATCCCGCGTGTGGATTCGGAGTATCAGTCACAAAATATGGAGATATAATAAGAATTGAATAGATGTTTAAAAATGGATTATAGGGGGCGTGGCCAAGATGGCGGCGAGGTAGGACGCAGGATTCGGAGCTCCTGCCCGCCGCCCGCCGGAAAAAGCTTCTGAGAGCTTCAGGGAGACCCATGGCCGTCTGCAGATCACGGCGAGGGGCTGCCCCGGGGACCCGCTGGCCCCGACTGGAGCGGGAGGCGGCCGCAGTTGGCTCCGGCTAGAGACGGAGCTCTGGGAGGCGACCCAGCCTGCGGTGGTCGGTACCCAGCGGAGGCTTCGACAACGCGGAGGCCCCGAGAGAGGCCTGCCGAGGCCAGCTACCCCGATACCGGCCTCTGCCTGGGGACCTGAACGCGGGCCGCCCCCACCGGACGTTGGAAGCTGCGGAGACCCGGGCAGCGAGGAGGGGCGACCCTGGACGGCGGCGTGGCTTCTGGGGCTCGCCGGGGCCTGTGCCCGGAACCTTGCTGGCGCTGGAGCGGGACCCCTCTCTGTCCCGGGCGATCGACGAGTGGACCGGTACTGAGGGCTGCCCGGCGCTGGGGTGAGCTGTGATTGGAGCGCCGGCGGCTGGACGCGGACCGGGACCCGGCTGGGGCACTCTGCTGGCAGGATCCGGACCCAGTGATCTGCTCTCGTGGGGCTCCGCCTGCTGCAGGGGTGACTGTGGTTCCTGTGGCGGCGACGGCGGGGCCCTCGACCCCTTCCTGGAACTGCTCGGCGAGACAGACTGAGACGCCTGGGGAGTGTGGAGGCCTGCCTGTTCGCCTTGTGCGCGTGGGCTCACGAAGGCTGCCCGGAAAGCGGTGAGTCAAAAGAGCGCCGGAGCGGGAGCGAGGTGAGGGGCTGGGGGGCCCGGTGGGTGCCCGGACCTGGAACTTTGGGAGGTGCCGACGGAGGCGAGCCCTGGGGGCTGAGGGTACCACCGGAGATCAGCCAGCCAGTGAAATAGACGGTGGGCCACGTTCGGGCGCTGGCCTGCGGGCGCACGTGGCGCCCCCCCGTGGCCTTTGCTGGGCGCCGTGTCTACCCGATAGGCACCCCCTCCGAGACCTTGCCTTCAGACCCGCGGGGCGACGGCGGGAGACAGCCTGCTACTGGCTCGGGAACTTACCTGCCGTTACTAGACTCCACCTCCCTGCCATTCCTGATCCCCGGCGGCGACACCGACGCGCCCCTCGGCGCTGGTTACTTCGTGGGACACTACGCTATGCCAGTATCCAAGGCGAGGAAATCAAAGCCTCTAAAGGACATATTTGGGCGCCCTCAGCCTGTCCCCGGCAGTCAAGGCGCGGATTCCCAGATGGCGACCCTGCAGCGTTCTCCCAGCGCTGGGGAGGAGCCGGTCACCAAGGCATTCATGGAATCCCTCTTCCAGACTCTGTGGGCTGACCTACAGACAGTGAAGGCTGACCTCACCGCAGAGATAAAAGACATCCGCGGTGATGTGGAGGAGGTGGGGGAGCGAGTGGCGGCGTTGGAGGAGAAGAGCGACGCCACTGTGTCCGACATGAACACGATCCAACAAGAAATCCTCTGCCTGCGGGACCAGCAGCTAGATGTTCAGACCCACCTCGAGGACCTGGAGAACAGGTCCCGCAGGCATAACATCCGGATTCGCGGAGTGAAACCCACGGACGACAACGCGGACCTCCATGCCTTCGTCGTGGGCCTCTTCCGCCACATCCTGGTGGCACCGGATGACGCGGAGATCGTCCTGGACAGAGCACATAGGGTCGGTCCACCCCGGGCGCCCAACAGCCCCCCTGCGGACATACTGGTGTGTGTCCAAGACTTTAAAACCAAAGAAGCTATCCTCGCGAAAGCAAGGACCCTCCACCCCGTCTCTTATATGGGGCACTTTCCGGTGCTCTACCAGGATTTAGCCCTGATCACTTTGCAACGCCGACGACAGTTCCGCCCTGTCACGGACCACCTCCGGCAGCGGAGCATTCCATACTCGTGGGGGCACCCATTCCGCATCATCTTCCGCCTCGATGGCAAACTTCACCAGCTCCGTTTGCTCTCTGAGGCCTGCGGAGTGCTGGACTTGGTGCCACCGGACGGGGAGGGGGACAGTCGAGCTGCGGACCCGGAGCCGGGGCCCTCGGCGTCAGGATGGCGGCGACAGGGAGGGCGCAGACGGGGCTGGAAGCCTCACAAAGCAGACATAGCTACGAGTCAGCGGGACGCTCTGGCTTCGGCGACGAACGCGCTGGCCGGGCTGCCTTCCGGGGCTGAATGAGCACTGGCCACTTGTAGCTCCACGAACTTGACCCAGGGGTCTCCGGCGGGAGGCGGGCGGCGGAGGGAACCGATACTCCCCCTCTTGGTCACACTATGGTCCCCACACCAATGCCCTCCTGGCTTTGCCAAGGTGACGAACAATCTTACCAGATCAAGACTCTGCTGTTGGGTTTTGTTAATGTTGTTATTCTTGATACATTTGTTTTGCAAGGGGTTTTGGGTTTTTTCTTTTGGTATGGGTTCCCTCGTCCGCTTTCCCCTGTTGCACCCCGAAAGATGCGGCACAAGGTCTCAGAGGGTTTTAGAGGCCACCCACACTTGCTTAGGATAGTTAGCGTCCTTCAGCGATTCCGCCTTGCTCACTGGACCGTAGATGCCGCACACCCCCCTTAAAGTTCTTACGCTAAATGTGCGGGGGCTGAATAATCCCGTCAAACGAAAGGCAGTCCTTAGTTACCTGGAACATTCGAAAGCGGACATATGCCTTTTACAGGAAACACACCTACTGGCTAAGGACCACCACAGATTGAAATCCCGAGCCTTCCCAACACAGATGTTTTCCTCTGCCAACTCCAAGACAGCTGGGGTGGCCATTTTGGTTTCCCGCTCTTTCACAGGCAGAGTCTTACACAAAGGGGCGGAGATCAGGGGTCGACTCCTCACCTATCAATTCTTACTGGGGGGGTGACTCTGGATGTTGGTTCCGTCTACGCACCTAACGAAGGGCAGATTGCATTCCTCCTCAATGCTCTTGACGATGCGGCCGCCGCTTCGGGCCGCTGTCTGCTGCTGGGCGGTGATCTTAATATTGTCTTTGACAACGCACTGGACCGGTCCGGTCAGAGAACTGGTCAGGCGGGCGTCCTCTCGGCTGCCGGACGAGCTCCTCTCCGTGATCTGGGGCTGTCTGACCTGTGGCACCACTTTCACCCGTCTAGTCGGGGCTACTCCTTCTACTCCGGGGCACACAAAACGTATGCATGCTTAGATTACTTCCTTAGTTCCTCATCACTTCAGGCCCACGCATTGAGCACTGACATCCTACCGGCCTCCCTTTCCGATCACTCCCCAGTTCTGGACACCTTCCAGCTCCCACCATCCCTGCAGCCTCTCCGACATTGGCGCCTGCGCGATACACTGCTACACCACCCCTCGGTTATCAAACAGCTCCAGAAAGCCATCTCGGACTTCCTCGCTCTCAACGCTAATCCGGAGACGACTCTAGCGACACAGTGGTTGGCGCTGAAGGCTGTCCTGAGGGGGGAATTTATAGCCATCTCATCTGCCCAGAACCGCGAACGCAGCCGCAAACGGGCGGAACTTTCCCAGCGCGTCTCAGAGCTTGAACAAATGCATCAGAGAACCGGCGCTTCCCGGGCCTGGTGACAGCTCTGCATAGAAAGGAAGCAGCTTGCTGCCCTGGATCAGGACAGGGCCGAGTTCGCCGCGATCAGGCTTCGACACGCATACTACACGGGAGGGGATAGGTGCGGCCGCCTGCTGGCAAACAAACTGCGGGAGACCAGACAAAAGCAGGGAGTCCGCGAGATCCGGACGTTAGGGGGGGAACCTGTAACTGACGACGCCGATATAGCAGAGGCATTCCGCGATTTCTATGCGGGCCTCTATTCTGGGGAGCCCCTGGAGACTCAGGCCTGCGCTGATTACATAGCGGGGGCCCACATGCCTTCCCTGCCTTCTGTGCAGGCGGACCTCTTGGAGAGGGATATCCGGATAGAGGAGGTTGTCTCGGCGATCTCACGCCTTAAGTCGGGTAAATCGCCGGGCCCAGACGGCTACACAGCTGCCTTTTATAAGACCTTTTGTAGCCAAGTAGCCCCTCTCCTGACGAGTTTATTCAACACCTTCGACCAAGCGGGAGCTATCCCGAGTGAAATGCTAGAGGCCGCGATAGTCGTTATCCCTAAATCTGGAAAGGATCGGACGGCTTGCAGCGCGTACAGACCCATCTCCCTGTTGAACATAGACATTAAATTGTACACTAGCATCCTCGCGGCCCGATTGGCGCCGCATATGGCCTCCCTGGTTGAACCGGATCAGGCGGGCTTTATTCCACAGCGGCAGACAAGCGACAACACTAAGCGCATCTTGCATCTGATCGAAAAGGCGTCTCGTACGCAAGGAGAATACATGCTCTTGGCCATCGACGCAGAGAAGGCCTTCGACAGGGTGCACTGGCCATACCTCGAGATGGTTCTGGAGAGCGCTGGGCTTGGGGAGAAGCTACGTACCAGGATCTTAAACTGCTATCGCTCCCCCATGGCGACGGTCCGGGTGAATGGCTATACTTCCTCCCGCTTCCCCATTGGGAGGGGTACTAGACAGGGGTGCCCCTTGTCACCCCTCCTGTTCGCGCTCTATATTGAGCCTCTGGCTTTAAGGGTGCGGAGGCATCCCCTCATCACGGGGATTAAATTTGGAGGCGACATCCATACCATTAGCCTCTACGCGGATGATATCCTGCTTTCCCTCTCTAATCCAATATCAGCTCTGCGCGCTCTTTTCATCGAACTGTATGGCTTTGCGCGGGGATCAGGATTCAAAATCAATTTGGAGAAATCCATAGCACTTAACGTCTCGCTCTCCTCACACACCCTGGCCCAAATCCAGGCAGAGCACACCCTGAGCTGGGCGGCTGCCTCGATCCCCTATTTGGGCATTCACCTAGCCCCGACACTTCAGGCCACCGCGGACCTTAACTACTCTAATCTCCGCTCCCGC
The DNA here is from genome assembly GCF_964204655.1 of Triturus cristatus. NCBI lineage: Eukaryota > Metazoa > Chordata > Amphibia > Caudata > Salamandridae > Triturus > Triturus cristatus. The sequence continues at coordinate 24,814,800 of NC_140593.1, read as the reverse complement.
ATCCGATCAGAACTGCGCAGATGGAAAACATATACGCTCTCTTGGCTAGGCAGGATTGCGGCCATCAAGATGACGGTCCTCCCGCAGATCTTGTACCTCTTCCAAACTCTTCCCCTCCGCCCACCGTCTGGCTGGATCCAACAGACTCAGACGGACCTGGCGCGCTTTATCTGGCAGGGCCATAAGCCCCGATTTCGACATGCAGTAGCGCCTCTCCCACCGGAGCGGGGGGGGGGTGGGGGTGCCCGACCTTCAACTATACTACCATGCCGCTCAGCTTCGATACTTAGTGGAATGGCACCAATTGGAATCGGAGAAACACTGGCTGTTTCAAGACCAAGCGGTGGCAGCCAGACCGCTGCAGGGCATCCCCTTCCTTCGTAAGCAGCATAGACCACCCAATCTCTACGCTTCCGGTATCACGAGCACGGTGCTGGACTCATGGGACCGCACTACCTTGCCCACCGACTGACCTCCTTTCCATCACCGCTCACCCCAATCTTCGACAATCCAGAGTTTCGCCCTGGCGCGGACGCCCAGGCCTTTCGCGCCTGGCGCTCCTCCTCTTGTAGGTCCCTGGGTTATCTTTTCGATTTTGACGGCATAATCAAATTTCAGCAACTCAAGGAGCACTATGGCCTCCCGGAGTCAGAGCGCATGCCATATTTACAAGTCCGACACTGGGTACTCCACCAACAGGTTAGGCCCCAGGCGCAGCGTCTCCTGACCCCTTATGAAAAATGGCTGATGACGCACACGTCCAATAAGCAGATAATCTCTGACCTCTACAAAATGCTTCTGGACTCCACCGCACACACATATAACGCAGGCCGGGCTCGGTGGGAAAGGGACCTGGGCAGGTCCTTAAGCCACAAGGAATGGGACGGTATCTACCACAGAGCGCGGCACTCTGCGTACCACATAGGTCTCACGGAGACTCTGACCAAAATTGCCAACTACTGGTATTATACGCCAGAGCGCTTGCATCGCTTTGACCCACGTCGGAGCGCGCTGTGTTGGAGGAATTGTGGAGAAGTGGGCACCCTAGTACACGTTCTGTGGAGCTGTGCCTGTATACAACCATACTGGTCCCAGGTTCTGGACAAAATTGATCTGCACTTCGAGACAGAGCTACCGCGCTTCCCCGCGTATATTCTTCTAGGCTTGCCCAACCCGTTGACATACCCACTCAAATCCCGGAGGGGCAGGCTGATGGCCATCGCCTTAGGCGCAGCGACACAAAACATACTGATGCACTGGCGCTCAGCCCAGCTCCCGGCACACTCTGGATGGCTCCAGAGACTCTGGGGGGTTTTGGGTATGGAGAAACTCACACTCACTTTAGCTGGCAGAGGATCCGAATTCCCAGAGTTGTGGAGGCCCTTCCTCACCCTACTGGTGTCTGAATTCCGTGAGCTGACCTGTCCCCGCTATCTGCGGTTACTGCGCCTAGCGGACACGCAGATTCCAAAAGATACTTCCCGGAATCGCCGCATGCGGCGGCGTTGATCCTTTAGAGGCTGCCCTCACTTGACCGGTCACAGCGGACGAGGGAAGGGGAGGGGGGAGGTATCATTTGGGTATTGTATGGTTTTACTGTTTTTATAATTTTTTGTCTTCGGTTTCTGTTTCCCACCCGTAGTTTTGCTAAGCTTGGCGACCCAGTTGCCTCATTGGTATTGTGCCTTCAGACTCGAGGGTGGTTGTTGTTCACTGTCTGTTTGAAATCAATAAAGAGATTTAAACCATAAAAATGGATTATAATGGAGAAAAAATTAACTATTTGCCAATGCGGCGCAATGCAGCTGTGCGGTCGGTCTGGGGCAAGATAATGCTCCACTCAATCATACCACAATTTAGGATGCCTTGTGCCAATATACACGCTCTTGCACTAGTGATGGTGTGAGCTTAATGTTAAGCATAGTGTTTATTGGAAGGAGACTCTTCCTGTAAAAAACACTGTGCTTTTGCCAAGTTGAACACTTTTTGAAGTTTCTATTTGTACAGTTCATCACACATGCAAAGTTGAAAGAGATCTGAGAAAAGAAAAGTTTCCCTAAACTTTATTCCTTCTTCGAGCAGGCATACATTTTGGGGTAAAAGTTTTGTTTATCTTTCTAAAAGAATTGTGATTTGCATCAAAATCCATGGATTGGTGGGCTGCCTCATTCGAACAAAGAGGCGCAAAGTAGCTCAAAGCACTTGCATTCATTAGTTTACAACTATTATAAAACACAAATGCAGGTTTGTACTGTACAGTAATCTCAAATCAAGCCTTTGGACTTGTTTGCATCAAAGTCTTGATGAATAGCTGCTAACTGTCTTTAAATTATAAACCTATCTTTAATAGTTGGGACAGGGGCTCAGAAGTGACTTCATGCTGACAAACAACACTGTACAAAATGCCTAATTTGGAAAATGTGTTTATATCTTGTGGAATTACATCAAATGTGCACTATGTGTGCCATATTATATTTGATTGACATATATATATTTAGAATTAGAAAGTGACTCTCCTACCTGCCATGGTTGGAAGTCCTTCTCTAGACTTCCACTCTCTGAGGGATGTCCTGAGTGGGCTGTGGATGAGATCATGTTGTGCAAGGCATGAGCCACGGCATAGACCGCAGTGTAAACACTGTAAGTGATGTAGAAATTATAAGCATCGTACAAAAGGGGGTTCACATCTCTCATTGTCTCCTTCCCTGTACAATGAGGGTAGTAGGATTCATAGGCAAAAGTCCTATCCAGTAAATCAGGAGAACAATGGAATGTTAGCACCCAAAGCCACACAAACATGGAATTGTCTGAGAAATTTAAAGGGTTCACACTGTACAAGAAATTTGTCAGTCCAGGAATCTGTCCCTTAAGAATGGAAAATTCCAGTGCACCACTGAAAATATTCATTCCAGAGTAATTTATAAAATCTTTCAGATGTGATGTGACTGCAGAAGTGATCCAAACTATAGTAGGCAGACCTTGCAAGTGCTCTAGGAGGCCTGAATACATGTAAGCATATGAACAGTGAACTATCACCACATTGACAGAAGAAACATTGATTGTTTTAGAAATCTCATCCTGCTCAATGTCCCAGGACTTGCCGACTCTTTGTAGGAAGGCCACACAGCCTCCACTCCTGGTGATCTCTCTCTCCAGCTCCTCACCAGCCCTCCTTCCGCTCTCATCATCTGAAATAAGGATCCCAACCCAGGTCCAGCCAAAGTGCTGGAGCAGCTGGGCGATGGCGCCTGCCTCGTGTATCTCATTGGGGACAGTGCGATAAAAGGATGGGAAGCGATGTCTGTCACTGAACATTGGATCCATGGCACCATAGCTGACCTGAGGAAGACATAGTATTAGCTATTAGACATATTGCACCAACCTCCATGAACACACATCACTGGCCACTGGTTCATGGCTTGTGGATCTGGATCTCATTCGGGACAGTGCGGTAAAAGGATGAGAACTGATTTCTGTCATTGAAGACTGGATCCATGGCACCATGGCTGACCTCACAAAGATATGGATATGAGCTATTGGACACTTTACAAAGCTATGGGTGTGTCAAGATGTTTTTCACAGAAGTGCTGCAGTTTGCGTAACTGTAACACATCCCTTCAGTTCCAAAGTACTTTCTCATTCCCGGAAGTCTGCTACCTATTCACAGTGAAATGGATCAAATATGTTCATACCCTTTGCTTTAATCTATATGGACTCAACCTATGAGTTTCTACCCCCCTCCAGAAGCACTCCCACTAGATGGCATCTTGGTAGGAGTTCTAGTTTATTTTGCACACTGTACGTCCCACCCTATTTAATGGGAGATGGGCTGTGGACGCCCTGCAGAAACTAATCCAAATTATGTTTCGTTTCCTTTTAACATTTATGTTTGATTGTGATGTATGCTGTTTTTATTTGTTTTAATGAAACAGCCTTAAAATTCCCTGCTAAGTGAATTGCTGGAATTCTTACGCTCTGCACTAAAAATCTGCACTTGGAAATTACGAGCCAGAACAAGTCCACTTTCATTTAAAAATCAATTCCTGTTTAGAATAACCAGCTGCTGATAGACTGTTGCGCTGTTGCGCTGTTGCTTGATCGCGCTTTTGCACATTTGACTGAAGTGAGGCCTTTGAAACAGGGCAACCTATTTTACCCCCCGCCAGAAGCACTCCCACTAGATACAATCTTAGAAGGTATAGTTTATTTTGTACACTGCATATCCCACCCTATGAATTGGGAGATTATCTGGAGACACATGTAAAGGGCACCCAGTGGGCATGCCATAAAGGCAAGTCTGTCCTCACGTGTTGGCACATCAACCGCGCACAGTGTCCGCCCCTATGCTGGTTTTCGCTCACAGCACAGAGCTCTCCATGACCTTAACACTCAGGTAAAGTGGAGAAGGTAGACAAGAGCTTCTTGCCCTGAGGCCACCTTTTTCTCAGTGCCACGATCCAGGAGGGCAACCACCAATGAGATCATTTCCACAGAACCTTCAATATAGATAGCGCCAATATATATAAAGGGAAGGGAGTCTTCCATTGTGGACTCACTAAGTCTAAATCCATAAAGACACCATAGAAGTTAAATTCCTACTTAAGGACACAGGAACAGATATTCAAATTATTATGGAAACATGGGCCTCATCGGACATAAATCCAGAATTTGGGAAGGCTTGCCCGAGGAATATGGGATACAGGTACCCAGAAAGGGAAGTTTAGGAGGTGGGACAATGGCGATCTTCAGGCATACTATAAAGGTAATTTATTTCCAGAGCCTTGTGGGTTTGCTTGATGATCTGCACATCTATTGATGAAAATCAGTCTAAATAATTCAATTCAACAGTATTTGTTTGAGGTGCTCATATGATGTTACTATACCCACCCACCAGGGTATATCTTTCCTAGGAACTCACACCTAGAACAATATTGAACCACAATACACCAGAGCACACCCGATCATTATATCTCTAATCCAACACAGAAGTCAAAGGAGACTAGAGAAAAAGAAGATAAAAACACCCCACACAAAACATTTCAGTCATACCAATGATCAAATGTCCTTTCAATTGAGAGCCAGGCACAATCTTGAATCAGGTCTTTCCGTTGATTTTTATTTCCACTTTCAGAATACGCTGAACAGCAGCCGATGCACGTTTCGCCCCCTGGGCTTTATCAAGCCACGAAATCAAAAGTAGTCAGGTCCGATTCTTCTCGAACCTGCTTTGTATATATTGGCCTCCGTAATAAGAAGTTTATCTGCTTGCAAACTGCTTGATCCTTTTCAGTGCGTAGCCCCACAGATACAAGGACCACTTCAATCTTTTTGTCGCTAATAAAATCAATCGGACCTTGATAAGTCCATTCTGAGTCTTCTCGCATGTGTGTAGAGTTGTGACCGGCAGCTAAGCTTAGCTTAGATAAACTTCTTATTACGGAGGCCAATATATACAAAGCAGGTTCGAGAAGAATCGGACCTGACTACTTTTGAATTAGGGCCTTGATAAAGCCCAGGGGGCGAAACGTGCGTCGGCTGCTGCTGTTCTGCGTATTCTGAAAAGTGGAAATAAAAATTAATGGAAAGACCTTATTCAAGATTGTGCCTGGCTCTCAATTGAAAGGACATTTGATCATTGGCATAACTGAAATGTTTTGTGTGGGAATTTTTTTATTTTTTTCTATCCTCCTTTGACTTCTGTGTTGGATTAGAGATATAATGATCGGGTGTGCTCTGGTGTATTGTGGTTCAATATTATAAAGGTAACACCACTCTCTCTGGCTCCCCTGCCAAACTGTGAATTAATTGCCCTTAATTTTCAGCTGCCTGCCAATAAATATAACCTAGTGATATCATGCTAACCTGGTTCTAATTTTGATCACATCTTAGTGAACTTTCTCAGCCCACTACTTATCACACACTCCAATTTGTTCGTGCTTGAAAACTTTAACTTCAGAGTTCACAACAGGGATGACAAAAAACCAGCTGAATTACTTACATCTATGGTACACATCAACGTCTACATGGCTTCGCTCGCCCCCATCGTTAGAACCTACGGACTCAACATTGTGTCATATGCAGACGAAACCCAACTCACCCACTCCCTATCCAACAAACCCAACACCGCCAGACACAACTTTCGAGAAGGCATGGAAGCCATCGCCAAATGGATGAAAAACAGCTGCCTACAACTAAATACCAACAAAACGGAAGTACTCACCATGTGCCCAAATCCAGATGCCTGGAAAAACACCTGATGGCTCCCTGCCTTTGGAAGCCCATCCACCCCCATGGACCACACACGCAACCTGGGAATCATCCTGGATTCAGAACTCAAAATGGACCGCCAGATCAAGTCTGTCTCGTCCTCCTGCTTCCACACCCTCCACCTCCTACGTAAGACCTTCAAATGGATCCCCCGCGAACACAGAAAAACCGTCACTCATGCCCTGGTCGACTACAGCAATGCACTCTATGCTGAAATAAACAAAAACCTCACCCGCAAGCTACAGAACATCCAAAACGCTGCCGCAAGACTGGTCCTCAACCTGCCTAGACACTGCCACATCTCCCAACACCTGCGCCCACTCCACTGGCTCCCCATCAAAGCTAGAGTCACCTTCAAGATGCTAACCCACGCTCACAAGGCCCTCCATGAAACCTGACCAGCATACCTGAATACCCGACTCAAATTCCACACACCCCAAAGGACCCTACGATCAGCCCAGCTCTCCTACACCGTGGTCCCCCGCACCAAAAAGAACAGATCGGGAGGTCGCTCATTCTCCTTCCGTGTGGCCAGAGCCTGGAACGACCTTCCACTCCACCTCAGACAGATAACATCGCTCCCCATCTTTGCAAGAAACTTCAAAACATGGCTCTTCGACAGACCCCCTCCTTGATGGACTGGAACCTGTGAACCCCCCACACCCGCCGGCACCTTGACACCCTTACGGGTGAGTAGCCGCACTTAACAAACACCTGATTTGATTAGATTTTATGGAAACAATAGGGCTTAATAAACACATACAGGGTCCTACACATAGGACTGGTCATACTCTGCATTTGGTGATGGCTAATACCAATATCATATCCAAAACAGAAGTAACACCATTAGTTTTGGTGTCATTCTGTTTAAATACTTGTTTGATCTGGCACCCTTGGCATGGGTTCCCCTTGACTTGTTTGCTTTCTGACTTCCTGTTTTGCTGACTTCATTTTTGCTGGCTTTAGGATTCTGGGCACTTTACCACTTTTGACTAGTGCTAAATTGCTTGTGCTGTTTTCCTAAAACAAGGTAACGTTAGCTTATCCACAATTGGCAAATTTAATCTACTTATAAGTCCCTTGTAAAGTGCACTACATTTGCCCTGAGTCTGAAAATTAAATGCTTCTGGTGAGCCTGCAGCACCGATAGTACCAATCACTTCAGTAGTCCTTTAAGCATGTGTAAGGCCTGTTGTTGCAGAGCCGGGGAGTGCAGTTTAGACTGCCATGTTGACCTGGCAAGATAATCTACATTCCAGGCCGAAACGTTCTTTTTTGATACATATAAGATATATACTTTTAAGTTTTATATATCCTGGTAGTGAAAAACGATTACATTGTTTTGTAATTTCTGAAAGGCCTATCTTTTCCTTAGGTTACCATTGCGATTAGCGATTACCTCACTACATCTTATAAGTGTAGTTTCCAATTTGGACAAGATAGATATTTTGCGTTTGGTGTCTTTGGACTGACAATTTAAAATCACAACTTATGGTAAAGTTGGAATTTAAATTGTTAGTCTGAAAGTGCTACTTTTAGAAGGTTGCCATTTTAATACTTTAACCATTCTGTGCCCCTGCCTGTCTCTAAATACATGTCTGGGTAGGTGACAACTGGGCTTTGTACATTCCGTCTATACAATCACACACAAAGGGAGCTGAGGTGTGTCATTCACATTCGTTCGGCCCTTCACCAGGTAGATGGTTCTTTCTGATCTAGAAGGGAGGGAGAAGCTGACACTTGCATCTGAATTGTCCACACACAAATAATGGCCAGCCCCACTATAGTGAGTCTGAAGCCAGAGCAAGATGGGCAGGGACCTTGTGCACTTCAAATTCTCCTTTTCTTCTGTGCCTGCCCTCTTGCTTGCTGGCAGTTCTGTGCCTGCCCTGCTTCCTGCTGGATATTTATGCAAGTATCCATGTGCCAGCTGCTTTGCGCCTGTCAGAACAGAAGAATTTGCCTTTAACACATCTCTGCTTCAAGAACTCTACACTGCTGATAGCATAGCTTGACAACAAGGCCAGGGGTTCAACACCGAAGCATACCCAAACCGTGCAACTGAGAACTGACACATCTCCTACAATCCTTTGGATTGATACCAATACATTGCTTCTGACCACTCTTCACAGCTGCTCCTTGACATTGACGCTTTCTCCGTGAAGGTAGTGTTTGCAAGGGCTCTGATTGGCTCCTGTATCTGACCTGCGCTCCATTCCGGTCTGCTTGACTTTTCAGATTTGACCTGGATCACTGCGACCAGATAGCCCCGGATGGCGCTTTATGACTCTAAGTACTATAAATCAAGATATTCTTTAAAAATTCATAAATGTGTTTCCACTTATTGGATTTTTGTTGTTTTGGTCTTGTTTTGTTTATCAAATTAAGCTCTATGTTTCTAAAACTGTTGTGGATTTTTTTTCATGGGCCTTACACTGTTTTACTGTTGGAAATGTTGCACAAATACTTTACACATTGCCTCTTAAGTTAAGCTTGAATGTTCTGTGCCAAGCTATCAGGGGGTGTACACAGGTTAATTTAGGGTGTGTATCTGGCTTACCCTGACTAGGATTGTGTTACCTGCTTGGACAGGTTGCATACTTCTACCCACCAGAAATGCAATTTATAACATTGATGTTCAGCGGTGAGGATAGGACTTCATTTTATGCAGTATCTTACAGTAATTTGCTATGCACTACCATCCATATATAAGACCAATTTCAATCAATAGTCTCTGATCCTCATTGGAATATTTTCCCTACTCTTTCTGATTTTAAATTTTTCAAATCTCACTGATTGGCATTTTTTTCCTTAAATAATGTCTCCAACTCGAGTTCCTGTATCTGCACCTACAACCATGGAGTGTGAGATGGCCCAGTTGGAGAGTTAGACTGCCCCCAGCTCAAAACCTTCTGCAAGTGGTTTAGGGTTTCCATGAGGGGCTTCACCTAGAAGGTAGAGCTATAAAAGTCAATGAGGGTATGTTTAGATTGCCCAGGATTTCTCTGTGACCCCAGAAGTAGATGATGCGGTTACAGAGGATTATGACATAGAGCTGGATTCACTGGTGAAGGGAAACATCCATTACAACGCAGTCATTACAACAACCTACCTTTACAACGAAACAGTTACAACACAACTGCCTTTACATCGCATGCCATTACAATGCAAGCCATTACAACGCATGTCACTACAACGCATGCCATTACAATGCATACCATTACAACATATACCATTACAACGCATTATAAGGTAAGTAATGGAGATTTTAGTATTAGGGTGGTATTGATTTCAGGGTACATGGGCATAGTAATTTGTACCCCCACACTATCCAACACGTTCCCTACTGTTGCACTCACTGGAGTGGGAATAGTATTTTTTACCCCTACACTATCCCACACTTACCCTACTGTTGCACTCACTAGAGTGGGAATAGTAATTTCGACCCCTACACCATCCAACACGTACCCTACTGTTGCCCTAAAAGTATTATGCATTGTAATTGTATGTGTTGCAATGGTATGCATTGTAGTGGAATGAGTTGTAATGGTAGTTTTAAAAAATGTGTTGTAATGGCATGCGTTGTAAAATCATGTAATGTAATGGTAGCTGTGATGTAAAGACTGTTGCAAAAGCATGCGTTGTAATTGCATGTGTTATAACATTGTATATTCACTGGCGAATCTGGATCTGCCTGTGGGGCAGGGAGTCAACAGTGAGGAGGTTCCCACAGAGCAGGCGGTAGTGTATATATAAAAGGCCTGACGCCAGAGGAGCTGGAAGACAGAGTGAGGAGAAATTTGTAAGATTGGAGTAAGCCAAGCTCAATTTAGAGGAAAAGCAAATGCAATTGGCTATGGAGGAGGAAGAGAAAATGAAAAAGTTGGCAATGGAGCAGCAAAAACTGGCCATGGAGGAGAAGCTTATACTAGAGTGATTGGCTCATGAGAGGAGCCTAAAGGAACTGGACTTCAAAGCTAAGCAAGTAAAGTCCAGTTGTGGCTCCATTACTGTAGTGTCTACTTAGAGAAGGGTCCACATTCCCAAGGATGTTGTTTCTGATTTTGTGGTGGGAGGCAACATAGATAGATGATTTGAGGGCTATGAGATTACTCTGCAGATGCACAAGGCCCCTGGGAATAATTGGGGAGCTGGTGTCTGGAGGCACTTTCATAGTCAGGGGAGGGTCACCCTCCTGGCCCTAGAGGGGTGAGAGGATGAGGTTTCGCATCATGAAGGAGACCCTAATCAGGAAGTTTGTTCTGGCCTCACAAAAAGTACAGACAGAAATTAAGGGATAGTTAGAACCGTTCACAACAGACCTAGGAGGATTGTGTGGATTCCTTTTTCAAGGCACTGGATAGTTGGGTGAAGGACAGTGATGTGAAGGTTAAACAGGGGTTGTACAATGTGATTGCACAAGCGCATCTGTTCAGTCATTGTTTCCCAGATCTGTGCGAACACCTTGTGGATGGTAAACTCACTGACCCGACAGAGCTTGCTAAGGAGACATAGTGATGGGAGAGAAACAGGGTCCATAAGAAGGTATCTGAGGGGATCACTGCAAGGGGGGGCAGGGTCCTCACCAGAAGGAGGGGGAGGACAAACACAAAAACAAGGAGTTCACTAAAGGGCCACAAACAAGTCATGTTTGTCAGGGTTCTCACTCCCTTACTTAAAAGAAGAAGTGCTTCCCCAATAGTAAGTCTGAGGGAAGGAACCCTTGAAGTGCTTTGAGTGTCAGCAGGAAGGGCAGTTCAAGGGAAATGTCAAGTGTCCCAAGCGGGCAAGCAGCCCAATGTTGGGCAGTCACTGGAGTTGATTAGTGTATCACTTGTGGAGGAGATGGTCCCCGATAGTCTGGGGGATAGTGCAGAGGTTACCCTAGTGTCCCTGGGTGACAGAAAGAAAGTGCAGAGAACTCACATGCCTGACAATACTAGAAAGTATAATGAATATGTCTCTTTACAATGCATGCAAATACAGAGCATGCCTTTACAATGCGGTCATTACAACGACTGCTTTGTACCACGCATACCATTAGATACAAGTCGTTACAATGACTTGCTGTATGGGGTGCGCTGGGCTTAGGAATAGTATTATTTACTATTCCTACTTCAGTTTGTGCAACAGCAGGGAAGGTGTTGGGTTGTAAATCCAACACCAGCGCGCTCCCTACAGCAAGTCGTTTGAACAACTTGCGATATAATGTACGCATGGTAACAACTTGGTCATTGTAACAACCGTGTTGTAAAGGTAGCACGTTGTGGAGACAGCGTTGTAAGCGCTGGTTCCTAGTATAGTCAGTTGGTCAACACTAATGGGCAGAGGGTGGAGGCTCTGTGAGACACAGAAGCCAGCATGACAACCGTTCGGTGTCATCTGGTGTCTTCAGAGCAGGTGGTTCCTAATTTGTTAAATTGATTTCAGCTGACAACCGTGAGAGCCACCATCCAGAGGCTCTAGTTCCCTTTGAATGGGGGATTCTCAGGTCTGCTTAAGATAGCTATCAGTCTGTCTAGACCTGTGGATTGTCTGCTGGGTAATGACCTGAGCAAACACAAGGAGATGATGGACAGAGAGTTGAGACATTTTAGCCACTCACCCTCAGTCACAGATCTGGGTTGAATCCATCATCGTTCTTTGGATCATTTTGCTGCCCCAGTTGAGACCCAGCCATATGCAAATCAGTATTGACACTGTTCCTCATGGGAACAGTACAGCCAAAACTGCCAAGCCAGGTCTTCCCTGGACCGGAAACAAGAATCCTGCAACCGGGTTTAAGATAACACCCCTCACCAGCCAGGCTAGCTTGAATCCAGTGGCAAAGTAAGCAAGGGACCCATGATGGGAATACCCTGCCAAATTAGGGTGAGCAAAAGAAAACACAAGGAGATGATGGATGTAGCACTGAAACTTTTTAGACACTCACCTCCAGTCATAGCTCTGGGTAGAATCCATCACCGTTCTTTGGGTCACTTTGCCACCCCAGTTTAGACTCAGCCATATGCAAATCAGTCTTGACCCTATTCCTCATGGGAACAGTCCGGCCTGAACTGCCAAGCCAGGTATTCCCTGGACTAGAAACAAGCTTTTTGGGACCAATTTTGTAAGACCCCTCATCAGCCAGGCTAGCTTGAATTCAGTGGCAAAGTGAGCAAGGGACCCATGTCTGGGCATACCCTGCCAACTTAGAACAGACAAAGAAAACACAAGGAAATGATGGATAGAGCACTGAACCTTTTTAGACACTCACCCCAGTCACAGATCTAGGTTGATTCCATATTCATTCTTCACCTGAAGCATAATGCCTGGAAGGAGGTCTAGCTTAGGTTCCATGTCAAGCTGTTAGGGTTGAATGAGTGGGTGTGTCTGACCACACAGTCCCTGGCAGCCCAAGAGGGTGGTCAAAAGGACCTGAAGCCTGGAATAACTGACCTTCCTTCCCTTGTAGGTACCATGAGGGGGAAGCCATGGTACCTACAAGGGAGGAAGTGGCAGAACTGGGGAACCTGCTTGCGCGTCCGCGCATGCGCATTTGTCAGAAGAAGTTGGAAACCAGGAAGAGGGAGCCCCGGAGACGCTGCGCTTCAGGTAAGTGTCTTTACTTTTATTTATTATAAATTCAGGGTATGTTTTAAAAGGAGGGCGGGAGGGAGGCAGGTGGCACGTAGTGGGGCTACGCGGAGCGCGTAGTGTGCGTAGATTTGGGCACACTACGCGCTGCTTCACTTAGCCCCACTACGCCCACTACGCCCACCCTTACCTTTGACAGGGTGGGAATCGATATCACTGCGCTTCTGGATTCATGGACAACAAATTCATTCTGATCTTGGTGGAGCATGTCACCTGGTACCTGGAAGCTATTCCCCTGAGGATGGTGACTGCATCTGTCATGGCCGGTGCACTATTGGGGATCTTCACCCCTGTGGGTTTCCCCAAGGAGGTGGTATCTGTTTGGGGGTACCAACTTCATGTTGTAGTACATGAAGGTAATGTGGAAGGAATGTTGGGTGACCTAAAAGTTCCCCACTCCTTACCACCCTCAAACCAAAGGGTTGGTTGAGATGTTCAACCAAACCCTGAAAGGAATGATGATGGGTCTATCAGACACCATGAGGCATACGTGGGACATGCTCCTGCTGTGCCCTTTGTTTGCATACATGGAGGTACTGCAAAAAGGGGTTGGTTTTACTCCCTTTGCACTTCTGTATGGTCATCCTGTGAAAGAGCCTTCTAAGAGCGATGTCACCTACCTGGTGGACCTCCAAACTCCTAGGAACCCTTTGAGTGTCCTGCATGGTATCCGCCTCAAGTGCCACTCCGAGAGGTCTCAGGTTAACATGCTCTTGGTAACTGATGATGGGGTGAAAGAGGAAAGTGAGCCTTTCCCGACCTCCTATATTCCAAAGAGCCGGATGGGTCAGTGGACCATGTTAGCCTCTTCCCTACACTGGCCCTAGATAAACAGAGAGACTGCCTCCAGTTGTTGGGGCAGTTTGCCTCTCTCTTCTCACTTACCCCAATGCTCACTGCATGGTGCACCAATGATATTGACACTTGAGATAGCCCACGTGCAAAAACATAAATCTACAGGTTTTCTGATAAAGTGAGGGCTAACATTCAATCCATCATGCCATTTGTAAAGTGCACTACATACCTGCGAGGGTCTCAAGGCACTAGGGGAGGGGGGAAGCTCCTACTGTTCGAAGAGCCAGGTCTTGAAAAGTCTTCTGAAGGTCATAAGGTCTTCGGTCTACCGCAGGCGGATGGGGAGGGTGTTCCATGTCTTGGCGGCGAGGTGGGAGAATGATCTTCTGCCTGCGGTGACTCTTTGGATACGGGGGACGGTGGCGAGGGCGTGGTCTGTGGAGCTGGCGGGTGGGGTTGTAGAGGCTGAGTCGGCTGTTGAGATATGTTGGTCCGGTGTTGTGGAGTGCCATTTGTGCGTGGGTGAGGAGTTTGAAGGTTATCCTCTTGTTGACCGCGAGCCAGTGTAGGTCTCTCAGGTGGGGTGTGATGTGGCTGCAGTGAGGGATGTCGAGGATCAGGGGTATGGAGGCGTTCTGGATGTGTTGATGCCGTTTCAGGAGTTTGCCCAGGGCTCCTGCGTAGAGTACGTTTCCGTAGTCCAGTCTACTGCTGAGGAGGGCCTGGGTGACCGTCCTTCTTTTTTCGGTGGGGATCCACTTGAAGATCCTCCGAAGCATGCATAGGGTGTTGAAGCAGGAGGAGGAGACGGCGTTGACCTGCTTCGTCATGGAGAGGATAGAGTCGAGGATGACCCCTAGGTTGCATGCGTGGTCGGTGGGTGTTGGTGTGTTCCTAGTGCAGTCGGCCTCCAGGAGTCATCCCAGGCTGAGGGGGTGGATCTGAGGATGAGGACCTTGGTCTTGTCCGAGTTCAGCTTCAGTCGGCTGTTTCTCATCCAGTCGGCGAATGCCTTCATTCCTTCGTGGAGGTTGGTTTGGGCAGTGTGGGGGTCCTTGGTGAGGGAGAGGATCAGCTGGGTGTCGTCAGCATAGGAGATGATGTTGAGGTCATGCCACCATGCGATGTGTGCGAGTGGTGCCATGTAGACATTGAACAACGTTGGGCTGAGGGATGAGCCTTGTGGTGCACCGTAGATGATCTCGGTGGCTTCGGAGCGGAAGGGGAGGAGGCTGATGCTCTGTGTTCTGCCAGTTCAGGGCCTTCTCTTGGATTCTGGCGTCGTAGAGGCGTGTTTGTAGTGTGCAGTGGAAGAACATGTTGAAGGTGGCTGACAGGTCCAGGACGATGAGGGCCGCGGTTCCTCCGTTGTCCAGCAGGGTCCTGATGTCATCGGTGGCGGCGATGAGGGCAGTTTCGGAGAGTTCCTTCTTGATGTTGAAGAGCTCTTTGCTGTTGTGTGCGTTGTTGTCTATGCGGTCTTTGAAGGAAGTCCTTTTGGCGGCTCTGATGAGGTGGTGGTGTCTGCGGGTGGCGTTCTTGTGGGCTGTGTAGCTTTCCGGTGTTCGTTCACAGATCCAAGTTTTTCGAGTTTTCGGCAGATTCGCTTGGAGGCCTGGAGGTCTTCGGTGAACCAGCTGGCTTTCTTGCTAGTGTGGGTATTAAGGAAGAGGTCTCCAAAATATCCATTAGGGGTTATTGAGCCCACAAAGAGCCCTCATCCAGGCCAGTGATGCTGGTCCCCAAGGTTTCCCCTCCAGGTGTCACATATGAACTTTGTTTCTGTGTGGAATAACAAAGGCTTAATGCAGCCTCTAGGAACCATGTGCACCCTATCACCAGAAATGATGAGCTCATACATAGGGGTGGGCAGAATTGGAGGAATTTAGTAATTCCATGTCTCTCTTGTAATGGGGAATTATAACCACTACTGAAGTTAAAATCCTAGTAATTAATTCCATTTTGAAACTCCTGGCAAAACCACACTAAATACTGGACAAGTTACAGAATTTCCTCTTGCGCGTGTCTGAAGCAAATTCATGGGTCAGCAAGCAGTGCACTCCTTTAATTTGTTTACTGTAGAAAGCAGAGCTTTCGGTGGGCGGAGAGAAGATGATGAAGGTGGCAGGGGAGGGCAGGCAGTAGGGAGGTAGAAAAGAAAAGTGTGTAAAACCTAACTTTTGTTTTTTTCAGAAGACTTTCAAGGGGTGCCCTGCCTCCTGCTGCCTTTACAATCTCATCTAGGACTATGGGCCAATTCCAATTCAAATGCCTGGCGTCCGGGCAAGGAGTCTGAGGGTTAGTTAGTATAGGACTACAAATCACTCAGTGTATTGGTCCACCACAATAAATAACTATTTTAGAGACAATAATGGATCCTCTGTAAAGGCAAAAACCACTAGACAGTGGCAACAAGAAATGCATGTGCATGCCAGAATGTATTGGTTCACTGACCCTGGATTCATCACTCCTGCACCTTACAAGGATCCTCAGTAGTTAACCAGGGAAAGTCTTTTCCCATGACACCCAGCTAGAGCTCAGCCTATCCGAGCTCCAGCCGCAGCAAGCACTTCCTGGAGTTACACTGTATACCTTGGTTGCTGCCACTTATTCATGAGCCATCGCACCACAGGCACTCCTCTGCGCCAATCAGCCGCCTTCTTGTTTCGAGACTGCTTTCCTTTTCACTAGAAATAACTTGACAATAGAAGTGTGGCAGTTTGCTAACAGCACAGCAACACACTCTTTGGTCAGGGTTTAGTTATCCGATTATATGAGTAAGTCTCATAGGAAACGCAATGCATAGCCCACAGGGCTGGGACTGCAGTGATAGTATCTGTACAGACAGTGGCAGGGGGTAGTTACACTTCTGGCTGTAGCTATTGAGAGAAGTGTAAGCTCGCAGCTCTGGGGCCGTGGGTTAGATGTGCTGGTTCGTCTTCTTGCTGGTGATCACCGCTGGCTTCTTCTTGGTGGAGCTAATATTTAAGGGGGCCTTGCACGACAGTGGGACAGGGAGTGTTTTCTCTGACCTCCTCCCTTGGATCTGGTTTTGTTCTCAAGGTCGGTTTTAATATTTGAGTTTAATGCTTAAGTTCATCCCCTGAAGAAACAAGGCAAACGCCACTTTTACTGAAGGTCGACATGCCCCTGTTCAGTCATCCACAGCCTCCCCTCTGAGACTTTATTCCTTTTTGCCACAGGGTCTCATTGCATCAGTTTATTAGTTTGCAGCACGGTGCTCACTAGAGAGCACTTCCTCCTGCAGCAGGTGCCAAGGGGCTTAAGCAGAGAGGCAATCTAGCCGAATTATGTTATACAGCTGATCAATTAGCTAGGGGTGGTCAGCACTCTGTGGTATCCTCAGAGTCTTTATGGAACTCAGTGGAATTCTGTAGAGTAAAACTTTGTGAGTTCTGGCCACTCCTGCTCCTAGATTGACTTGGAGCTGCCAAGTTCACCCGTATGATTGACCTAACATCTGGGTGCTGACAAATTGCCTTGCCCAAGGGGCAAAAGAGAGGTCTGAGTTCTCCACACCAGAAGGGCTCTTCTTGTTCTGAGTCATGCTCTTCGGGCAAAGAACACCCCTGCCTCTTTCCAGGGTTTGGTCAACCAGGTCCTGGCTGGGTTGGAGAACTTCAATACTGTCTACTTAGATACTATTGCGGTCTTCAGCTCCAGTTGGGAGGAGTACCTGTGTCACCTCAAGGAAGTGCTTCAGGCTATGCAGAGGGCAGGCCTGATTATCAAGGTCAGTATGTGCCAGACATGGCAGGGATCTGTGGTCTACTTGGGTCACCAACTGCAAGGTGGCAAGGTGCAGCCCCTCTAGGCCAAGATAGACACAATTCTTGATAGGAAACCCCCAAGACCCAAAACAGAGGGTAGAGTCTTATTAAGCCTCAATAGTTATTACAGGAGATTCACACCATTGTTACCCCATTACCAGAGCTGCCTTTTAGGAAGCAGACCCATTAGGTGATCTGGACAGAGGCATTCTAGAAAGTCTTTGACACCCTGAAGGAGGCCATGTGCATGGCACCCATGCTCAAGGCTCCTGACGTCTTCTAGGAATTTATTATTCAGACAAATGCCTCAGAGTATGGTGGGTGTAGGGTCTGTGCTGTCACAAATAAGTGAACAGGGCCTAGATCAACCTGTAGCAGAAGGCTACTTCCCATACAGCAGAGGTGGAGCTCAATAGAAAGGGAAGCCTATGTTGTGGTCTGGGCACTGACAAAGCTAAAGCCATACCTGTTTGGCACTCACTTCTAAGTTCAGACAGACCACGGGCCCCTCAGATGGTTAATACAGATGAGGAGTGAGAATCCTAAACTATTGAGGTGGTCCATCCTCCTACAGCGAATGGATTTTACAGTGGAGCATCATCCTGGAATAGATCACTAAAATGCTAATCGTCTCTCCAGGTTCTTCTGCTTTAGTAATGAGAACTCCCCAATAGTTGGGTACCTCTCCCCATTTTCAGCTGAGGGGTAGACATGTTAGTCTGGAATCCTTGGCCTAATTTCCACTGACTTTTTTGCTTTTTGACCTCCAGTTTTTCTGACTACATTTTTGCAGGCTTTAGGATCCTGGGTACTTTATCACCGCTAAACAGTGCTAAAGTGCACGTGCTCTGTCTCTAAAACAACATGACATTGGCTTATCCATAATTAGTATATTTAATGTACTTATAAGTCCCAAATAAAGTGCACTACATGTGCCCAAGGCCTGTAAATTAAATGCTACACAGCAATGATTGTACCACCCACTTTAGTAGCTCTTTAAACATGTTTCAGGCCCGCCATTGCAGAGTCTGTGTGTATAGTTTAAACTGCCATGTCAACATGGCAAGATAATTTACTTGCCAGGCCTAAACCTTCCTTTCTGAGCTATAGTAGTCATACCAAATGTAGGCTGTAGACTGCCCCAAGGGCAGGGTGTATTGTATTTAAAAAGTAGGATGTGTACGTTGAACTTTTACATGTTGAATTAATTTTTCGCTACTGCAGGACCTATATTCCCCATAGGTTAACATTGGGATTGGGATTACATTTTATAAGTGTAATTTCCAATTGGGACAAGATGGATATTTCAAGTTTGGTGTCTCTTGACTCACATTTTAGAATCACAAACTTATGGTAACCTTGGTTTTTACATTCTAAGTCTGAAAGTGCCACTTTTAGAAAGGTGTCATTTTCTTATTTTAACCATTCTGTACCTCTAACTGTCTCTGAAGATACATCTGGGGTGGGTGACAGCTGGACTGTGTGCATTCCTTCTAAACAGTCACATACAAAGAGAGCTGAGGTGTTTAACTCACATTCTGATGGCCCATTACCAGGCTGCTGGGTCATCCTGAGCAAAATTGCAGGGAGGAGATGACACTTGCACATGAATAGAGCTTTGCCTGTCTCCACTCAAAGAGCTGCAACGCCCCCTGTACTGAGTCTGGAACCAGGGCAGGAATGGAAGGGCCCTTGTGCATTTCAAAGGAGTCTTGTTGAAGTATCACCCACTTCAAATGCACAACTCAGCATATGTACTAGAACCCTACTAGTAGAACTACATGACCAGTATGACATTGCAAAATTCTTACTAACTTTGAAAGTGAATAACCATTACAATGACCCTCTTCCTGCAAAATGTGGGCCCACATTCAACCACATGGTCATCCCCTATTGGACTAAACTAATACATGAATCGCTAGCCCAAGGATCTTTTCCTGACTGTCAAAAAACTGGCCAGGTCATCCCTCTCTTAAAAAAACCTGTTGAGAACCCCTCAGACCCAAACAACTTTCGGGCGGTAACAACCATTCCCTTACTAGCCAAAGTACTAGAAAAATGTGCTCAACAACAACTGAGTCAAAACATTACCAAATTTTAGCTACTAAACAACTGCCAATCAGGGTTCAGATCAGATCACAGTATGGAAACAGCTATTCTGCACATAGTAGATGACGCTCTGCTTGCCTTCGACCGAAACAAAACCTGTTTTCTGGTCCTTCTTGACCTATCATCTGCATGTGACACCATAAACCATCCCAAATTATTAGACCACCTGGAGAATAGGGTGGGCTTATCGGTAACAGTCCAGAAATGGTTTAATACCTTCCTAGAGAACAGATCACAAAGATTCCTGGTGAACAACAAGCTATCCCCACCATCTTCGATTCAATTGGGGTTCCAGAAGGATCAACTCTACCCCCTTTCACTATTAAATCTGTACATCAAACCATTAACAGAAGTATTACAACAGGCTAACATTTCCTCCCACATGTATGCAGACAACACTTAGCTGTATATGAAGATTACATCACCAGAAGAGATCAACATAACTAACGAAACACTGCAGAGAACACTTGAATGGCTATCTGGCAATCATCTTCAGCTTAACTCACAGAAAAAAGAATGCCTTCTGATCTCCCCTCCTAAAGGTTCTGCCAGGATCAAGGAATGGACCAATATGATCACTGTACTAAACAGTATCCAGATTCTAGTGGATTCGACTAAGTCTCTAGGAATGACGCTGGATTTAAATGTAAATGCCAGCATTTGTAAAGCACCCAGCTACCCCCGGAGAGATGTCCCAGCGCTGGGGGCCATCGGGAAGATTAAGCAAGCTATTGCCCAGAGTCACATTGTGCTGGGCTAACCTGCACCGGAGCCGGAGATCGAACCGTGAACCCTCTGGTCCGGAGTCAGGACCCCTGGCCACTGTGCCACACCTCTTCTGCTCAGATCTGTTCAACAAAAAATAAGACCTACCTGTTTGCCAAATTTGGTGTAATTCCGTTCAGCAGTTCAGGCTGTAGCTTCGTCTAAAGTTTTCTATGGAAAATAACATAGGCAAAATGTGTTTTGGAACCCCCTTTTTTTGCTCGGCCCCTGCTTGATGAATCACCCGAACCCTTCAGGACAGGAGCTGACCGGAGCTGGCCACTAGTTTTGAAACTTTCACTAAGATTCGTCAACCGGCACTAAAGTTATTGGGAAAACAAAAAAACGCTTTTCCTATAGAAACTAGGTCCTAACTATGACTACTTACTGGCGAGTAGGTTATATATATATATTACCTAATAAAACATAGGTTTCAGGCACGTTATAGTTAGAAATTAGCATTTAAAAAACCAAAGCAATTCACTGAAAAGAAACATAGGTTTCAGGAACGTTATAGTTAGTTGGACAATTCACTCGTACAAAACCATAAAAATTTTGGTGTTATAGTTAGTTCAGCTAACTATAACTCACCCCCCCGCAATGCACTGCTGATGACGTTACATATTACATCATTCATGACATGGTCAGTGACATCACTGATGACATCTCAAATGACATTACTGATGTCATCACTGATGACATCATCCAGTGACTGTGTGTTTCTGTAAAGTTTAATTTTGTTTTATATATATCAAGCTGTATTGAAGAATGAGTGGGTGTATAAGTGTCTGTATGGAGGATTTAGTAGGTACGTGACTGACTGACTTTTAAGAAGAAGTGCATACTTTTTGTAGTGAAAAACAAACTATAACAGTAGGCTGTTATAAGTTATAATTTAATTAGCCCTAATTAACATATAAGTGTGGAAAAAGTATGACTCAGCTGCTATGATAGCTGACTTTGAACAACAGCTTTCACAGTTTGATTCCCGGCTCCGGCGGCACCTTAGCCCACCACTATGTCACTGTGGGCAATACCTTGCTTAATCTTCCCGAAGCCCTGAGCACTGGGACACCTCTCTGGAGGTAGCTGTACGCTTTACAAATGCTGGCATTTTTAAAATTTAAAACCATAGTGATGAGAAATATTAGCACGCATTTTTTTTCTTTTCTGAACTTCTATTTAGAATTACGTCAATTAATAGATGTTTTTAGTCACGAGAAAGGAAATGACACAGTTTGCCGGGTAATAGTTTTTAAGCTCTCCAACGTATGTTGGGGAGCTTATATGTGTGAGGCTTGAAATCGAAACCTTTACTGCTTCACATTTTGTAACTTTTCCCAACACGTGCACAAGTTAAACAGAGAAAACATGAGCATGTGTCAACTGTAAAACGTGACATCTAAATGGGCGGAGCCGCATGTTCCTTCCATAGAATACTCAATAACCAAAAAGTATATAAAACACACCCGTTGATCCATTAGTTTTGTTTTTGCGAGTTATTTACTCATGTCCATCCTGTGATGCAGGTTCCGTTTTCTACCGTTGAATTCTTCTTTTGCGACAAAAAAACATATTACAGAGTTGTAAGTTATTATGGCATAGTCACATTTTTTTTTTTAATTGATTTATTTAAAGTATTGTATAGTGCGAACATGACCCAAGCGGGTATCAGAGCGCTTCACATAAGGGTTGAGGACGACACAGGTCGATAAATGCGGGAGAACAATTAAGACAAATGAGGTAATATACATCGGGGCAACAATGACAAGAGGGAGGGCGACAATGGGCAGTGACAGAGGCCAGGGAGCAGTTACGACAAGATATATTCGGAAACAACAATGACACATTGGAGGGCGATTTATGTCCTTATGAGAGGCCGGTTGGTATCAAAGTCAGCTAAAAACAGGCAGGGCAACAGGAGAGTAGCTTCTAGAGAAGCATCTTGTTTCAACAGGTAGGGCATTCCATATTCTCGGGGCAATGCCGAAGAAAGTACGTTTGTAGGTTTTCAGTTTTCAGTTTTTTTAATTTCTTTTGTTTAAGGAGCATCGTGCTGGTGCTCCTTGAGGTCCGGGCACTACCAGATAGTTCAAGTTTATTTTTCAGGTAGAGAGGGGTATTGAAGTGTAGTGCTCTATGGGTCATACAGGCAATTTTTAGCTGGATCCTTGCCTCAAATAGGAGCCAGTTGAGCGATTTCAGGTCCAGCCTGATGCGGTTGGATTTCTTGGAACCAGTGACAAGTCTGGTCGCAGCATTCAGAGATGCTCTTAGTGGGGCTAAATTGATTTTTGGGAGACCACATAGAGTAGATCTGCCGTATTCGAGTTCAGGGATGACTGGTGCTTGCACAGACGATTTGAAGTCATCTTGTGGGAGGTAAGGTTTGAGTTTTCTAAGGATGCTCAGTTGGAAGTTCGCTCCTTTGGTCAATGCTCTAATGTGGTTTTGCATGTTTAGATTATTATCGAGTACAACCCCCAACGATTTAGTGGAGACAATGCTGTGTGGTGTGCAGTTGAGAGCGGTGAGGTTTGTTAGGAAATTCACCACAGTGAGGGTTTGCTTAGTGGGTGAAATGAGGAGGAATTCAGTTTTGAGGGTGTTTAGTTTGAGGTGGTTGGAGGTAAGCCAGTTTAGGGTTTTATGCAGGGTGCCATTGAGAGACTGGATATCTTCTGGTGATGATAATTTCATGTAAAATTGGGTATCATCTGCATATATGTGGTATTGGATGTTGGAGGCTTTGAGGATAGCAGTCAGTGGTTCCATGAAAAGGTTGAAGAGCGTGGTGGAGAGTGAGGATCCTTGTGGGACACCAACTGTGCAGGGACTGGAGTTGGAGAGAGTCTGATTGGATTTGACTCTTTGTGATCTGTTGTTGAAAAAGGAGGCAAACCATTTGAGGACAGTGCCTAAGAGTCCCATCCTACATTCCAGTAGGTTAAGTAGGTTGTCATGTTGGACCGTGTCAAATGCAGATGAGAGATCGAGTAGTATTAGAAGGCAGGCTTCATTCTGGTCAAGCATAGAAAGGGCATCATCAACTATATGAGTGATGGCTGTCTCAGTGCTGTGGCCAATCAATCAATCAACCAAAACATTTGTAGAGCGCGCTACTCACCCGTGAGGGTCTCAAGGTGCTAAGGGGGCTAGGGCGAGCAGCTACTGGTCGAACAGCCAGGTCTTGAGAAGTCTCCTGAAGGTCAGCAGGTCCTGGGTCTGACGCAGGTGGGTGGGGAGGGTGTTCTATGTCTTTGCGGCGAGGTGGGAGAATGATCTGCCGCCGGTGTCGTTCGGCGGAAGCATGGGACGGTGGCAAGGGAGAGGTCGGCAGAGCAAAGCTGGCAGTTTAGGGTATAGAAGGACAGTCATTCATTGAGGTATGCTGGTCTGGCGTTATGGAGTGCTTTGTGGGCGTGGGTGAGGAGCTTGAAGGTGACCGGGAGCCAGTGCAGCTCTCTCAGTTGGGTGGTGATGTGGCTATGGCGGGGCAGTCCAAGGATAAGATGTGCGGAAATCAATCAATCAATCAGAAATTTGTAGAGTGCACTACTCATCCGTGAGGGTCTCAAAGCGCTAGGGGGGAGGGGTGCTGCTACTGCTCGAATAGCCAGGTCTTGAGTAGCTTCCTGAAGGTCAGTAGGTCCTGGGTCTGCTGTTGGAGGATGGGGAGGGTATTCCATGTCTTGGCGGTGAGGTGGGAGAACGGTCTGTTCCAGAGGTCGCTCTTCGGATGCGGGGGACGGTAGCGAGGGCGAGGTCGGCCGAGCGGAGCTAGCGGTTTGGGGTGTAGAAGGTGAGTCATCTGTTGAGGTATGCTGGTCCAGTGTCATGGAGTGGCTTGTGTGTGTGGGTGAGGAGCTTGAAGGTGATCCTCTTGTTGACGGGGAGCCAGTGCAGTTCTCTCAGGTGGTGTGTGATGTGGCTGTGTCGAGGGATGTCGAGGATCAGGCGGGCAGAGACATTCTTGATGGGGGCAAGAGTGTTGACGCAGTTGTCGATCCAATGTCTGAGGTTGCTGACGGCGGTGTCAGGGTCGGTGGGGTCGTTGGGTGGGTTTCGGGCAATGGCGGTGTTTAGCTGGTCTTCAGAGATGTTGCTCCAGCTGTGGCGGGGGGTCTGTTGGGTGCAGTGGTGCGTGGTGGTTTTCCAGAAGGTCAAGTGGATGCAGCGGTGGTCGGTCCAGTGGAGTTCGGTGGTGTGGCTGAAGAAGATGTGGGAGCTTGCGGATAAGATGGGGTTGAGCGTGTGGCCAGCAGAGTGGGTGGGCATTGTAACGAGCTGTCTGAGGCCGAGGTTGTCGATAAGGGTGGTGGAGTTGGTGTCGCTGTTGTTCTTGAGGTGGAAGTTCAGGTCTCTGAAGAGGATGTAGTCCGTGGAGGTGAGGGCATGCGTGCTGACGAAGTCGGAGATGGAGTCACTGAACTGAGGTCAGGGTCCGGGGGTTCTGTAGATCAGTGTGGATCTGGAAGTGCAGGTGTTCGGCAGTGCTGAGGGTGTCGTCGGAGTTGGTTAAGACCTTGAGGGTGTTCTTGTGGATGATGGCAATTCTACCTGCTACTCCGTTGATGCGATCTCTGCGGGTGATCTTGTAGCCATCTGTTATGGCTATGGTGATGTCGGGTGCCGAGGAGCCATTCATCCAGGTCTCTGTCAGGAAGGCGACGTCCGGGGAGGATGTGTCGAGCAGGTCCCAGAGTTCAACGGCGTGTTTACGTGCAGAGCAGGTGTTCAGTAGTATGCATCTGAGGTGGTTGCATCCTGTCACGTTGGGCAGCTTGGCGGCTCGGAGGCTGGAGAAGCTGCAGCTCCGGGAGGAGAACGGTCCTTTGGTGTGCTTCGGGGTGGCCAGGAAGCAAGTGTGTGCTCATCCAGTGTTGAGTGCGTGGAGGGTGCTGGTGTCGTAGCGGCGCCGGGCTTCGTGGCATTCGCAGGGACCAGGGGGTCTGGTGCTGGGCACGGTCCTGGCACGGACAAGCACAGACGGGCTTGCCTTAGGCGTGCCTTTGGAACGCCAGCAGCACTGCCGCGCAGCGGCCACCTTTTAAGGGAAGGTGGGAGGGAGGAGAAGTTGGGAGGCGGGAACGGGGCGGTGAATGGTCAAGCAGGGGGTGGGGCCACAGGGGACGCAGCGGCAGGAACGTGTGGAGAGCAGAGGAGGTGGGAGACAATGGGGCACAGAGACAAGGGCAGCAGTGGGCACAGAAGCGAAGAGTTCACAACAATGGGGCACAGAAATAAGCAAGGCAACAAAGGGGCACAAAAACGAAAAAGTCACAACAGTGGGGCACAGAAAATAAGCAGGGCAACAACGGGGCACAGGGGGCACGGAGGTGGCAGAGAGACTCAGCTGAGTCAGGGCCTCGAACTTACAGCGGCAGCGAGCACAGGGCAGGGACTGGTGGTGCTGTGCGGCGTGGGGGAGCGACCTGCCTGAAAACAGGGTCAAGGGTTGCCTGCGTTTTGTATGCGTTGGAGTCTCTTCTGGAGGTTAGCCGTGGTTCCTGCGTAGAGGGCGTTGCTGTAGTCCAGCCTGCTGCTGACGAGGGCTTGGGTGACCGTTCTTCTAGTTTCAGTGGGGATCCATCTGTAGACTTTGCGTAGCATGCAGAGGGTGCTAAAGCAGGAGGAGGAAACTGCATTGACTTGCTGGGTCATGGAGAGCGTTGGGTCCAGGATGAACCCCATGTTGCGTGTGTGGTTGGTGGGTGTCGGGGCAGCTTCCAGTGTGGTCGGCCACCAGGAGTCGTCCCACGCAGAGGGATTGGAGCCGAGGATAAGGATCTCTGTCATGTCTGAGATCAGTTTCAGCTGGCTTGTCTTCATCCAATCTGCGACGGCCTTCTTTCCCTCAAGGAGGTTGGATTTAGCATTGGCCGGGTCCTTGGTGAGGGAGAGGATAAGCTGGGTGTCGTCGGCATACGAGACGAGGTTGAGGTGGTGTGCTCGGACGATGTTGGAGAGCTGTGCCATGTAGATGTTGAAAAGGATTGGACTGGGGGATGATCCTTGGGTGATCGTGGTGGCTTCGGATCAGAAAGGGGGAAGGCGGACTCTCTTGATTCTGTCGGTGAGGAAGTAGGTGATCCAGTCCAGGGCTTTGTCTTGGATCCCTGTGTCCTGGAGGCATGTGTGCAGGGTAGGGTGGCAGACGGTGTTGAAGTTGGCCGAGAGGTCCAGGAGGATCAGGGTTACGGTTTCACCGTTGTCCAGTATGGTCCTGATGTCGTCAGTGGCGGCGATGTGGGCGGTTTTGGTGCTGTGATTGCTGTGGAAGCTGGATTGGGAGGGGTCCAGGATGTAGTTCTCCTCCAGGAAGTGTGTTAGTTGTCTGTTGGCTGTGTTCTCGATGACTTTCGCCGGGAACGGGAGCAGGGAGATGGGTTGGATATTCTTGAGGTCGTTTGGGTCTGCCTTGGGTTTCTTGAGAAGGGCGTTTATCTTGTGTGTTTCCAGCTCTCCGGAAGCCCGATTGGAATTGGTCGAGGAGTAGGAATTGGTCATTGTGATTGCGCAGTTGTTCTTGTACACATTTCTCGAGGAGTTTTGCCAGGGTAGGGATGTTTGTGTTTGGTCGATATTTATTAAGGTCTTCAAGGTCATCTGTGGTTTTTTTTAGAATAGGGAGAACTAGGCTGGCCTTCAGGCAGTCCGGGATCTCCCCTAGGAGAAGCAAAGCAAAGCGAAGCAAAGCATTGATGATCTTGGACCGGAGCGGGACTAATGTTCTTATCATTTCTTTAAAGAAGTAAGCGGGAGGGGTCATTGAAGTGATTTGAGGATTTCAGGGTCAATAGAATGCTGAGGATGGTAGTGTCATTGAAGGGCAGAAATTGGCTCCAAGAAGCGTTGTTTTTGGGGGAGAGACAGCTTCGCGTAATAGGGGGCAGGTAGGGAGGAGTCAGGAGAGGGTGGGAGTTTGGAGAAAGCCGAGTTGAGGTCAGCATTGATTTTATTCGCTTTATCGAGGAAAAAGTCAGCAACGGCATTGCAGTTTGGCTGAGGGCTGTAGATGTGAGGTGATTGGCCGGAGGTGTTATTAGTTTGTGACTTAATCAGCTCAAAAAGTCTTTTCGGGTGATTTTTGGCTTTGTCAAGTTGGGTTTTGAAAAAGGTTGCTTTTGCCTTTCTAATGAGTGTATTGTATCTGCTCCTTTTTTGTCTGAGAGTTTTTTAGTAGATCAGTGGAAAGAGCTGATCTCCAAGCACGTTCTGCTAATCTAATGCTGCGTTTGTCCATCTTTTGGCTGTCATTAAACCAAGGATTGGAGTCTTTGATGGATTTGCTTTTTAGTTGAAGGGGGGCAGTTGCATTCAGGGCAGACAACATGGTGTTGTTATAGTGCTCAGTGAGATCGTGAACGTTGTCCATGTTGGCAGGGGGCAGAAGGGAGATATGACAGTGAGATATGAGCTCATTAATATGGGTAGTATGGAGCGGTCTTTTCCACTGTTTTTGTTTTAGCAGCTGGGATCTTGTGGAGTTCCAACTTTCAAAGATACGGAAGGTGATATAGTTATGGTCTGACCAGTCACAGGGGAGATTAGAGTCGAGTTGAATGGAGTTGGGATTGGCAATGATAAGTTCTAGGGTCGAGCCAAGTTTGTGCTTTGGACTGTCGCAGAATTGGGTCAGGGGGAGGTCAGTTAGGACGTTTTTGAGTGTGTTAACTGCCTGATCATGTGGATCATTCCAGTGGAGGTTGAAGTCTCCAAGGAAGATCTGGGGGGAGTGTCGACCCAGGTTGGAGGAGATGGATTCCATAGTTTGTTCAATGAACTGGAGGTTGTGTCTCGGGGGGTGGTAGAAGATGTGGATGCTACATATGGGTCTGTGCTTGCTAGTTATATTCAATCAATCAATCAATCAATCAATCATTTGTAAAGTGCACTACATACCCGGGAGGGTCTCAAGGCGCTGAGGGGCCCGCTACTGATTGAACAGCCAGGTCTTAAGCATCCTCCTGAAGGTCAGCAGGTCTTGCATCTGTTGTAGGCTCAGTGGGAGGGTGTTCCATGTCTTGGTGGCGAGGTGGGAGAAGGATCTCCTGCCGGTGGTTGTTCTTCGGATGCGCGGGACAGTGGCTAGTGAGAGGTTGGCGGAGCGTAACTGGCGGTTGGGGATGTAGAAGGAGAGCCGTCTGTTGAGGTAGGCTGGCCCGGTCTTGTGGAGTGCCTTGTGTGCGTGGATGAGGAGCTTGAAGGATATCCTGCTGCTGACAGGGAGCCAGTGCAGGTCCCTCAGGTGGGGGTGATGTGGCCGTGGCGTGGTATGTCGAGGATCAGTTGTGCCAGGCGTTTTGGATGCGTTGTAATCATTTGATGAGCTTGGTCGGGGCTCCCGCATATAGAGAGTGTTTCCGTAGTCGAGTCTGCTGCTAATGAGGGCCTGGGTGACTGTCTTTCTTGTGTCTGTCAGGATCCATCTGTAGATCTTGTGGAGCATGCAGAGGGTGTTGAAGCAGGAGGAGGAGGAGGCGGCATTGACCTGCTTGGTCATTGAGATCGTTGATTCGAGGATGATTCCCAGGTTGCATGCGTGGTCGGTGGGTGTCGGGCCTGCTCCCAGTGACGTCGGACACCAGGAGGCATCCCAGGTTGAAGGGTTGGTGCCGAGGATGAGGACCTCCGTCTTGTCCGAGTTCAGCTTCAGACGGCTGGTCTTCATCCAGTCAGCGACAGCCTTCATTCCTTCGTGGAGGTTGGCTTTGGTGGTGATGGGGTCCTTGGTGAGGGAGAGGATCAGTTGAGTGTCGTCGGCATAGGAGATTATGTTGAGGTCGTGCTGTCGTGCGACGTGTGCGAGCGGGGCCATGTAAATGTTGAACAGTGTCAGGCTGAGGATGGATCCTTGGGGTACGCCACAGATGATCTCGGAGGCTTTGGACCGGAATGGGGGAGGCGGACGCTCTGGGTTCTGCTGGAGAGGAAGGAGGTGGTCCATTCCAGAGCCTTGTCTCGGATCCCTGCGACATGGAGGTGTGAGCGTAGTGTGTGGTGGCAGACGGTGTCGAAGGCGGCAGAGAGGTCTTGGAGGATGAGTGCTGCAGTCTCGCCTATGTCAAGCAGGGTCCTGATGTCGTAGGTGGCGGCACTGAGGGCAGACTTGGTGCTGTGGTTGCTGTGGAACCCTGACTGGGAAGGGTCCAGGATTCTGTTTTCTTCTAGGTATCAGGTTAGCTGTCTGTTGAAAGGGGGGCAGAGAGATGGGCCGGAAGTTCTTGAGGTCTCTTGGTTCTGCCTTGTTTTTTTTTAGTAGGGTGTTGATCTCGGCATGTTTCCAGCTCTCTGGGAAGGTCACGGTCTCGAGGGAGAGATTGATGATGTTGCGCAGGTGGGGTGCAATGGAGCTGTTTGCTTTGTTGAAGACGTGGTGCGGGAAGGGATCTGACGGGGAGCCGGAGTGGATTGTGCTCATGGTCTTGATGGTGTCATCGATGCTCACGCTGGCCCAGGCTAGCAGGGGGTCGTGGTCGATGGTGTGCGGAGGGTCTGTTGTGTTGCTGTCTGTTGGGGCTGTCTGGGTGTTGAAGCTGTCATGGATGTCTGATATCTTGCGGTGGAAGAAGGTAGCGAGGGAGTCGCACAGGGCTTGCGATGGCGGGATGTCGTTGGTGTTGGAGCTGGGGTTGGAGAGTTCCTTCACGAGGTTGAAGAGCTCCTTGCTATTTTGTGCATTGTTGTTGAAGCGGTCTTTGAATGAGGTTCTCTTGGTAGCCCTGATGAGGTGGTGGTGGTTGTGGATAGTGTCCTTGTGTGCTGCGCGGTGGTCTTGAGTTTATTCGCTGTGCCATTTCTTCTCTAGTTTCCGACAGGCTTGCTTGGAGGCTAGTAGTTCTGGGGTGAACCAGCTTGCCCTCTTGATGGTGTCTCTGTGGGGGGGTTTCTTCAGTGGGGCAAGGGTGTTGGTGCAGTCCTCGATTCAGCGTTCGTGGCTGTGGGTAGCATCGTCGGTGTAAGAGGGTTCGGTGGGTGGGCTGAGAGCGAGGTTTGCATGTAGTTGGAGTTTGCTCCAGCAGCGGCGGGGGATCTATTGGGTGCGCTGTTGTTTGTGGTGGGTTTCTGGAAGGTGAAATGGATGCAGTGGTGGTCGGTCCATAGGATTTCGGTGGTGTGGCAGACAGAGACATGCGGTCTTGAGGAAAAGACTGGGTCGAGCATGTGGCCGGCGGAGTGGGTGGGCGTTGTTACAAGTTGCTTCAGTCCGAGGTTGGCGAGGTTGGCGAGGTTGGCGAGGTTATCGATTAGGGTTTTGGAGTTGTTGTCGTTGTTGTTTTCAAGGTGGAAGTTCAGGTCCCCGAGGAGGATGTAGTCGGTGGAGGTCAGGGCGTGCGTGCTGAACTGGGGGTGGGGTCCGGGGGGTCAGTAGACGAGGGTGCCTCTGAGGGTGGAGTTGGACTCTGTGTGGATATGGAAGTGCATGTGTTCGGCGGTGCTGAGCACGTCGTCGGTGCTAGTCTTGACCCTCATGCTGTTCTTGTGGACGATGGCGATTCCTCCTCCGACTCCGTTGGTGCGGTCTCTGCGGGTGATCTTGTAGCCGTTTGGGATGGCTATGGCGATGTCGGGTGTGGAGGAGTCGTTCAACCAGGTCTCTGTCAGGAAGGCAACGTCCGGGGATGTTGTGTCGAGCAAGCCTCAGAGCTCGACGGCGTGTTTGCGTGCGGAGCGGGTGTTCAGTAGTATGCATCACAGGTGGGTGCGGTCTTTCTTAGCGGGTGGTTCGTCGGCTCTCAGGCTGGAGTTGTTGCAGTTCCGGCAGGTGAAGGGACCATGTGTGCGTTTCGGGGTGGCCTTGAAGCAGGTGAGGGTCCATCCACGGTTGAGAGCATGGAGTGTGCTGGCATCGTAGCGGCAGCGGTCATCGTGGCGGGAGCAGGGGGCAAGGGTTCTGCCGTTGGGTGCGGTCCAGGCGCGGCTGCGCAGCGGGCAGTATATATGGGGAGTTGGGAGGGAGGAGTAGCTGGGAGGCGGGGGCAGTGAATGGGCAGTCAGGGGGGTGGAGCCGCAGGGGACACAGCGGCAGGGGAGGAGAGGGATGACGAAGGGAACAGAGGGAAGGGCACAAGATCGAGTGGAAAAACGGGTGTTACAGAAGGCAAAGGGCACAGGAAACAAGGGGGAAGTGAGTGGCACAGAAGGCAGAAGGGCTCAAAAAACGAGGGAGAAAACGGGTGAAAACGGGTGTTACAGAAGGCAAAGGGCACAGGAAACAAGGGGGAAGTGAGTGGCACAGAAGGCAAAAGGGCTAAAAAAAACAGGTTTTACAGAAGGCAAAATGGCACAGAAATACAGGGGGGACGAGTGGTACAGAAGGCAAAAGGGCTCAAAAAACGGGTGTTACAGAAGGCAAAAGGGCACAGAAGTACAGGGGGAACAGAGGGAAAAATGTCACAGATCAAGTACAGGCAGCGGGGAAAGACGGGGAACAGCAGGCACAGGCACAGTAATGAAGACAACGGCAATACAGGAAAAACAGTGAAAACAATCAAAACAATACACTACAATACACTACAATACAATATTTATTGGAAAAAAGCGGAGATGAACAAACCTACGGCCTACCACTGGCCACCAGGGATGAGGCCCAGGTGGTAGCCTGCGGGTGGAAGAGGACCTCGAACTTCCTCAGCAGCGGCAGCTGGGGCAGGGACACACATGGGATGCTGTGCGGAGGGGGAGCGACCTACCTGGTAGGGTCAAGGGTCGCATAAATATTCACAGAATGAGAGATTAGCTGAGCGGTATTGTTTTGCTGAGAGAGAGCTGTGGTAGATACAGGCTATGCCACCACCCGTTTTCTTACCACGATCGAGTCTGATGATGTTGTGGCTGGGCGGGACTAAAATGTCAAGGATGGGTCCCAAGGAGTCAATGAGCCAGGTTTCGGTGAGGATGAGAAGGTCAAGTTCCTGAGCCAGGATGAGATATGCAAGGTCCGTGGCATGTTTCACCGCTGATCTGCAGTTAAGTAGCAGGCATTTCAGGTGAGCTTTGTCTCCTTCTCCCTATAGAATATATAGGAATAGTAGTGTATATTCTACTACTATCCTCTATGTTCTTAAAGGAGTACGTGATCTCTTAGCGGAGCAGTGAGCGACCTCTAAGCACTACGACAGAACTTTCCTGAGTTCTACAGAACAGAAATTGTAAAAATTTAGATTTTTTTGTTGTGGTCCTTATTCTTGTTCTCCTGTGGAATACTATAAACTCACCCTGTATATTTTAATGCTGTGACTTTATAGTAGATCAAAGAGGTTGGAGATCTATCTGTGCCAGAAGTTAACAACATATACTACAGTTAATTCCGTTGATAACTTACTACCTCACAGCTTGTAACACTGCTAATGTTTTATAAAATAGTAGTTCCTAAAAAAAATAGTATGCATAGTGCTTCATTTCATGTTTTGATGAAGCGTACATTTCTATGTAAAATGACGTTATTTTGTTTACCTGTTTTTTACTTGTTATTGTTGTTGTGACCTGAGATGATGTAGTGCGGGAGTGTTTCTTGTAGCACTTCTTTTCTACTTCATCTAAAAGTAACTGATGCACTCTTATATTAACAAGAATACGGGGCAACACTTTTACAAACTATAGGCGACAAAAAAAGGGACGGGGTGTCCACGCTTAAGGGATATTTTATGAATTGCGTTTTTATTTGTCACCCCTCTGATATATACAGCTACACTTTCCAAAGAAAGTATATTTGTGATTGCTTTATAAAAACTGTTTCAAACCTAGACTAAAGTTTTTGCAGCGCAACCACACCTACTATTTTGCTACAAGGAAGTAGCACGCCCCGTGACAGAATTAAGCACCGCACTATAACTATACATTATAAGTAAACATTGCTCCCAAGAAGTAGCCTACTCAGAACCGTATTTAAATGAAGATTGCAACAGCGCGCTTTGTTTTTTCAACCTCCTCCTCCATATTATAATATTTGCTCCAAAGATGCAGCACTCCCCGTCAGAAAAGTAAACACCACATTATAAGTAAATAGTGCTCTTGGGTAGTATCCCACCCCTGACTTAATAAAAAGAAGACCGCAACACACTCCATTATTTTCCCACCGTGATTTGTAGGCCCCACGCAAATTATATAAATGTCCCTTAAAATAAATAAAAAACAATTTTTACCTTCACAGTCTCTGTCCACCACCTTGTGACCACTGCACAGAGTTAATAGTGTTCCTACCCTCCCCTCTAATACTTTTTTCCCCATACTCCTTTGAAGTGCGTCACAAAATGGCTGACAACAGTGAACCGTTCCCAGCCAATAAGGGGCAAACTTGTACTTGTAACACTTTAGTCAATAAAATGTCCATGGTGTCCTGCAGAGGGGGAGGGAATGACTGCCAACACTTCTACTTTCAATGGTTTACAGGCAGTGAATATTACGCTTGGGAAGATCCTGCTTGGAACACGTCAATCAGATGTCCTTGCTACTCCACGGAGGGGGACGGAATGGCTGGCAACACTTCTATGTTCAATGGTTCACAGCCAATGAAAAGTAAGCTCGTTGTTGGAACACCTTGTAGGAGAGTAGGATCTGCTTCACATGTTTACCCCCACGTTTTGCTGATGTTTCACTGTTTCTCAACTTTAGTCTGGCTGGGACCCTGCTATTCAGGGCCACAGCCTAGCTGCTTCCTCTCTAAATTGATTGCATGTTTTTTAGGTACATTACAGATTAGGTCTGAAGTGCCCTTATAAGTCCCTAGTGTATGGTATACTATGTACCCAGGACATAGGTACCCCAGAACCCTACCAGGGGCTGAAGCATGTATTATGCCACCCCTGGAAAATCACCCAAAATGACACCACAGGTCTGCTACTGCAGCCTGGGTAAGGTGGTGCATGCACCCCTTAATGTGATATAGGTTACCTATATCACTGCATATATACACACATATAAAACTATAAGTCACTCCTATGGCAATCCTGAAGGCAGAGTGCTTGGTTCTTATGTGAGAGGGTGCTCCTGCATGAGCAGAGCTCCTCTGCAGCATTCAGAGACCCTTCTATGATGCTGTTTGTAGTGCAGACTGACCATATACTCTTAAGTGCATTATAACCAAACGGTAAATGCTAACTTTGGACTGGCTGCACGGAAACATGTCGTGTTTGGTGTCAAACACCTTGGAATCATACCCCCACACCAGTAACTGGTGTGAGAGTATGATCCTACCCTTCTAGAGGGAGAGACATGACTGTACTGGTCTACCTGGTAGAAACCTAATAGAGCCCTGGCATCACAAAATGGATGCCTCAGCCACAGACATGGGTCTGGCCTCCTGCTGCTGACCAAAACTCCGGCAGGGGAGGCCTGGACAATAGATTTCCTGTCACTCTCAGAGTGCTTTGAAGTCCTGAACTGGGGGTCACACTTGGTGTCCCTGTGCATAGACAAGCCCATGCTCTGGCACAAAATTGGACAAAGGAAATGGGTGTAGCCACCCCTCTTTCCAAACCCTCCCATAGGTGGGTTCCCAGAGCTAGTCCAACCCCTTCCTTAGGTATAAGTAAGGAAACTCTGTTACTAGAACTGTATATTACCCTGGACGAAACTCTGAAGCTGAATCCTGGACCTTAAATGCTCTGTTCAAGACCAGGGGACTGAAGAAATCGCCCTTGGGGTCAAGGAGTGACTCCCCTGCTTGGCAGACACCAACAAAGCATTTTGCTGGTCTGCATTATCAAAGCTCCCGCTGCACTCTGAAGTATTTGAAGCCCAGGAAGAGGATTTCTAGATATCTCAGAGGCCGACCCAAGTCCCCAGCAAGGCTGAGACCCGCAGCCCTCTTGAGTAGTGTGGAACCGGATCTCCTGGTCACCATGCATTTCTGCAAGTCCATTGACTTCGCAACATCTTTTGAAGTCATGCTTGGGCTTACTTGTAGCCCCCACCTCAGGCACTGAATACACTGAAGATTGTTGGTCTAGTCACCCCGAATGACCCGTGGGCTGCCATTTTGTGTTTTGTCTGAGGTCCCTTCATGATCTCTGGTCTGTTGATTGGTGGGTCTCTGAGGGGGTAATTTTGATTTTCCTTGGACTTTGCTGGTTGCTCCGGATGTGCCCTGAATTCCAAACAAGTGGTGACTCCCTCTGACCTTGCTGGTCTGCATTGAAGCATTTCTTCTCTTTCTGCAAGGCTTGTTGTGTCCAATCTGAGCAACGATGTTGCCGCACTTGACATCCTTTGTGGGACAGCTTGAATCCAGCTCCTGGTCATCCTTGACACCTCCTGGTCCTCGTGGCTGATGAGTTTAGCTTCAAATCCTTCACCTGAAATCTCCCAACATCGGGGGCATCTGCCTATCACCTTCCGGGTCACTGGCTAGTGACCCAGACTCTGTCCCCTCTGCTGTCAGGTTCTTCTCATCTTCGATCCAGGCTTGGATCTCTTTGGACACTTTGCATCTTCACGGCAGCAGCACGTCTTCGCAAGCTCCCATTGAAATCAATGACGCGACCCAACACCAAAAGACACCTATGCACCCGGCTTCCCCGGGTTAGGTAACACGAATACTCCGGTGCTCCCGTGGGTGCTAGCCCTAGAACTTTCTAAGTCCAAAAGTGTTGGTCCTGACTCATTTCTAAGTGTCCCTATTCTTTAAAAATCTAACCGCGACTTTCCCCATAGAATCTAATGGGAGCTCGCGGCTGTGTTCTTACACTGCACACGGCCCCTGTGGGTCCCGTGTGTCACTACCTTGGGTGGTTCCTTGGGGTCTCAGCGATTCTACAGGCTCCAGGCCTTGTGTCTAGTTAAGTCGTGGTTCTTATACCACTATTTTAGTGTATGGTTTGGTTCGCCCCTAGGGCCTGACGTGTATTTGTGCTATTTTACTGTGATTATTGAAGTGTAACTTATGGGTTTTGACCTCTAGTTTCATAAAGAGACTAGGAGGCTGTGTTTAGTAATAAATACATATATTTAATATAGTTACCTGGTGTGGATAACTTTCATTTAGATACTCAAGAGATTATAGACTGGTAAAACAAGCTGCTTTACATTCCTTCAAGACTTAGCCTGAAGGCTGCTCTTCATAGCTACCACTAGGATAGCTTTCAATAAAGGTTGTCTTTAACCTATAACCAATAAGGGGTTGTTTGGACTGATACAGGGTGCCCACTATAACTAGTGGACAGCATATACTAGGCCAACTTCTCAAATACCTCAGCCAATTAAACATTAATTTTGTTCCACACACAGGGACAGAACATGCCCTCCCACATAATATTACATTTCCTCTAACAAAGTGACACTATCCGTGATAAAAGTGAACACCGCATTATAAGTAAATATTAATGCGCATTGTATTAAAGGAAGGCCGCAATACGGCGCATTGTTGTTTTCCTGATATCATTTCCACAGCCTACTGAACATTGCCGCAATACCGCTTATCGCTGTTTTGCAGACGTGATTTCCACAGTCTACGAAACATTCACACTACCTGTGTGTGCACCATACAGACTGCTTAAACTAAGTCCACAGTGTTCATAATATACCCTCTTATGCAATTTTTTCTCTTTTTTGTCCCCTACTCCTTTCAACGGAGTCACAAAATGGCTGCCAACACTTCCTAGTTTCAACCGTTCACAGACAATGTGCCGCAAGCGTGTGCTCATATTCCTCATCCAATCAGATGTCAGAATTCTCAAATATCGATATCTGTAAAATTTGATACTTCTCAAAAACTAGTGAACGAATTTACCTCATTTAAAAATAAGCGTGCTTTGTGGACCAAGACCTTTCTCCCTGCCAAATTTGGCATAATTCAATTCAGCAGTTGGACCTGTAGCCTTTTCTAAAATTTCCTATGGAAATTGCAAGGAGAAAACACGTTTTGGGACCCCCTTTATTTCTCAGCCCCCCCTTGATGAATCACCCCCAAACTTTCAAGATGGGAGCTGATCTGAAAAAATAATTTTGGGGGGAAAATTTCATAAAGATTTGTCAAACTATGCCAAAGTTATAAGCACATCAAAAATGCTTTTCCTATGGAAACTAGGTCCTAACTATAACTACCGGGATACTGTATATAGATATGTATATAGGTATATATAGGTTTATAGATCTATATATATGTTTGTATATATGTATGTATATGTATGGATATATATATATTCACTGAAAAAACATAGGTATCAGGGGTGTTATAGTTAGCTGGACATTTCACTCGTACAAAACCATTGAAATTCCTCCATTATAGTTAGTTCTACGAACTATAACTCACTCGCCCGCAATCCAATGCTGAAGATGTCACATGTTACATCTACTAGATGATGTCATCAGTGATGTCATTTGAGATGTCATAAGTGATGTCATCAGTGATGTCACTGACCATGTCATGAATGATTTAATATGTGCCATCATCAGCAGTGGATTGTTGTGGGCGCGTGAGTTACAGTTAGTAGAACTAACTATAACAGAGGAATTTAAATGGTTTTGCACAAGTGAAATGTCCAGCTAACTATAACACCCCTGAAACCTATGGTTTTTTCAATGAGTTTCTAAGGTTTTTTAAATGCTAATTCCTAACTATAACATGTCTATAATCTATGGTTTGTTCAGTCAATTTCTAAGGTTTTTTAAATGCTAATTCCTAACTATAACACCCCTGAAACCTATGGTTTTTTCAGTGAGTTTCTAAGGTTTTTTAAATACTAATTGCTAACTATAACACGTCTGAAACCTATGTTTTTTTCAGTGAATTTCAAAGGTTTTTTAAATACTAATTGCTAACTATAACATGTCTGAAATCAATGTTTTTTCCAGTGAATTTCAAAGATTTCTTAAAATACAATATTTAAATGTAATAATAGTTATATTTATTTATTTGATACTGATATTCTACATTATTTTTACTATTTATTTGTACATATATTATTTTTTAAATTACTTTATATATTTTTAATATAAATGGAAAAACATTTTTTTTTCAAATATCGAAACTTTAATTTTTTTTCTTTTATTTGTTTAAAAATATATTTATATATTTTTTTTTATTTTTTTTTCTATTTTTTGGGGGGAGTCACACACCCAAAGCGTACCTTTCTCAATCGCTGCATGGAACCTAGCCGCCATTTTAGGATTGTTGTGTAGGATTCACGTAGGATGTGCATTGGGTGAGTATTTTCCTGTGTGATTGCTATGCGACCAGTACGGGACTCCAGGTGCATACGCGACACATTTGTATTATTTTACGCAACGCTCACGCGCTTGCACGTGACGTCATATACGTGTTTGACGCGTTAGGAGTCGCGCACCCAGCGCATGCACACCAGGGGGCCGCCTGAGCCCAGTGCTGGGTGCGAGACTCCTAATTAGTCTCTAAAAAAAAAAATTGCACCATCTTGGGAGACTTATTTGTTATAAAGTTTCCAAATTTCCTCATTTACTACAGTATCCTCAGTAGGACATACTTTCAGTTTTTTACTTAGATTCCATCAAGAAGGCATTTAGATTAGGGGTGGGCGGAATTTGCGTAATCGCGTTACACAAATCTCCGCGAAACGGTAAAAAATCTCCGCTGAAATTCCGCGAACACGTGGAATTGCTTGTTCGCTATGCTTTTTTCCTGTTCACAATCGCTGTTTGCATGCTCGGTGAGAAATATCTCGTGAACACGCATTTTGAGAACGCGAACAAGCAAGAAATTTCGCGAAGTCACGGAAAGCAGCATTTTGGGCAATCCGCGTGCTCCGCGGAACGCGAAATTACCAAAATTCCGCAAATTACGCGAGCGGAACGGAATTTACTGCCCAGGCCTAATTTAGATGTGTCATACATTTGCCATAAATTCAGAATGTTAACACTCTGTTGCTTAGATCACTGTAGTTAAGCTACTGCTCACCAGGGAAGTCTGCTGCGGGTATTGAAAGTGCATGTTTCAGTCTGCATGTCTGAATTGTTTAAGGAAATTGAAGAGGATTTGAGAAGTCACTCAAAATCTGCCCTAATATTTCTTTCTGCAGTACTAATCATACTTTCAATGGCAAAATGAACCCCCTCATGTTGTTTCTTTTTAAATTAAATGTTTTAAGAGTTACCACTTTATTCCAATCAAGATGGCTTCAGGTGTGCCATACTTGTGTCATAAGTATGACAGTAAGTGCACTAGTTGTTCTTAAGAACACTCTGGGACATTCTGTCATTGGGCTATACTTGGGCTACATCTCGGTGGTATTTGTGCTACATTTGGGCTCTTTTGTCTCTGGTGGCCATCTTGGGAAACTTATTTGTTATATAGTTTCCTAATTTCCTCACTTACTGCAGTCTCCTCAGTAGGAAATACTTTCAGTTTTTTACTTTGGTTCCATCAAGAAGGCATTCAGATGTGTCACACATTTGCCATAAGTTCTGAATGTTAGCACTGTAGTTGCTCATTAGATCACTGTAGTAAAGCTACTGCTCACCAGGGAAGTATGCTGCTGGTATTCAAAGTGCATGTTTCAGTCCGCATGTCAGAATTTTTTAAGGAAATAGAAGAGGATTTGTGAAGTCAAAATGTGTCCTAATTTTTCTTTCTGCAGCACTAATCATAATTTGTATGGCAAAATGAACCTCCTCATTTTGTTCCTTTGCAAATTACATGTTTTAAGAATTACCACATTATTCCAATCACGATGGCTTCAGGTGTGCCATACTTTTGTCATAAGTAAGACTGTTAGCGCTCTAGTTGTTCTTTAGAACACCCTGGGACATTCAATCATTGGGCTATACTTAGGCTACATCTGGGTGATATTTGTGCTACATTTGGGCTCTTTTGTCTCTGATGGCCATCTTGGGAGACTTATTTGTTATGAAGTTTCCTAATTTCCTCATTTACTACAGTCTGCTCAGTAGGAATACTTTCAGTTTTTTACTTAGATTCCATCAAGAAGGCATTCAGATGTGTCACACATTTGCCATAAATTCAGAATGTTAGCACTCTAGTTGCTCATTAGATCATTGTAGTAAAACAACTGCTCACCAGGGAAGTCTGCTGCTGGTATTGAAAGTGCATGTTTCAGTCTGCATGTCAGAATTGTTTAATGAAATAGAAGAGGATTTGAGAAGTCATTTAAAATGTGCCCTAATTTTTCTTTCTGCAGCACTAATCATACTTTCTATGGCAAAATGAACCCCCTCATGTTGTTCCTTTTTAAATTAAATGTTTTAAGAGTTACCACTTTAATCCAATCAAGATGGCTTCAGGTGTGCCATAGGTTTGTCATAAGTAGGACTGTTAATGCTCTAGTTGCTCTTTGAAACACTCTGGGAAGCTGCAGTAGAACACAAATAATCAACTGACAGTCTCTGCCCTTGTTAGATGTACATGTTTTACTGAGAATGTCAGACTTCATTCTCACATGACTGAGAACGATAATGTGAATTTACAGAAAATATGCTCTCAGTTTTGCTGATAGATCACCTTCCAAACCTCTGTGGGAAAAGCATGAGAAAATAGTTTTCTCTCAAACATGATTCACGATATCCCAGCAGAAGGCTTTTTCAGATGGTAAAATCACCTTAGAACACACGACAATTCCTAAAATTAGAATGGAACCATCAACAAATGATTTATAATGTAACTAAAGTCTTAAAACCTTCTATTAACTGCAATGCTTTTAATGAGGTGCTATCATGTATATTGGTCCCAAGATGGCTGCCAACACGTCTTGGATGAAGTGCTGACAGCCATTCAGATCTCACGATGAGGTGTGTGGTTAGGCTCCACCCAGATATATATGTGATTTTACTTTTGATTTTCTCAGGAACTACTGAGCAGATTTACACCATTTAACAAAAAAGGCATGAGTGTGAACCAAGGGCTACCTCTTTGCCAAATTTGGTGTAATTCCGTTCAGCAGTTCGGGCTGTAGCTGTGATTAAAGGTTCCTATTGAAAATTGCATGGGGAAAACATGTTTTGGGACCCCCTTTATTCTTGTCCCCCACTTGACGAATCACACAGGGAGCGGACCAGAGCACCCCACCAGTTTTGAAACTTTTGCAAAGATTCGTCAACCGGCGCCAAAGTTATTCCAAATAGAATGTTGCGGATTTCCTATGGACAATAGGTCCTAACTATAACTACCTACTGGCGACGGCCCTAAAAGTCGCTTCAAATATGTTCAAACCAGAATTGACGTTTTCAAGTTTATAAGAAAACTAAAATTATTGAAACACTTCAAACTTAGCAAAGCCTCTAACACTGCTGCCAACATTGCAATCTCTGACAAACCCAGCATACAACTTGCCGCCAGTGATGTGACCAATCTTAAAACAATACATGCTCTTGTCAATAATTCAGATGACGCTGATTGGGCAACCCAACCACAACTATCTAATCTAGGCACTACTGGAAATTCACCAGCATTTAGCCCTTTTCGCCCAAACTCCACTTTTCTTCCACTCATGCCAAAAGATGCTTTGGACATTTTTAGTGATTGCGTCATCCAAGATCTTAAAGTGCTGAATGAAAAAATATTGAAAACCAGTAAACATCGATCTTATCATGATCAACAATATTCTATCTTAATTAATACATTGAAGAATAACACTGATGTAATCATAACTAAGGCTGATAAGGGAGGCAATGTTGTGTTATGGGCAAAAAGTCAGTATTTACAGGAAGCATACCGTCATTTGAACGATGAATTCTGCTATAGGAAGGCCACAATCAATGATACAAGAAAACTAAAAGACACCATTCACAAAGAACTTGGACAATGGAAAGGGATGGTCTTTTGAATAAAAATGAACACAGTTTTTTGAAAGTTGATTTTCCGATCACTGCGGTTTTATATTTTATTCCTAAAGTGCATAAACAACAAGTGCCCATCCCAGGGAGACCAATTATTTCTGCCCAAAGCAG
Source organism: Triturus cristatus (assembly GCF_964204655.1). NCBI lineage: Eukaryota > Metazoa > Chordata > Amphibia > Caudata > Salamandridae > Triturus > Triturus cristatus. The sequence continues at coordinate 24,772,558 of NC_140593.1, read as the reverse complement.
TCTTTGTGAAAAAATATCTAAATACGTGGACTTTTTCCTTCATGAATTTATTGAGGAATTACCATCATACATCAAAGACACTGACCATTTCTTATGCACTGTACAAAGGGTCAATTGGCAAGAGGGATATTTATTTATTGTCATGGACATTTGTTCCCTCTACACAAGCATACGCCATTCAGACGGATTACATGCAGTTAAATTCTACCTCGACAAAAGAAATATCATCTTCCACCAACATAGGTGCCAATTACGATCCTGTAAAAAATATCCCCGTATGACTCGTATCCGGTCTTTTTACCGTACGAATCGTACAAGTGCCTTACAAACTGCCAAGTACAATTCGCATGGGAAAAAGTCCATACGAATCGCATAGGGAATTATTCCCCACACGTCCTCGGGTCGGAAAATGTGCCCGACACGTCCCCGGACGATTTACCGTACAAATGTGAAAAGTGAAGTCCGACCGCGCAAGTACGATCCATCCCGTGCATCCGATGTTACAACCGGATGGATAAAACACCGTCCGCACCGAACTCCCATAGCAACCATGAAGACATGTGCCCGCATACGCGCCGAACAACCCCCCCAGCCCCCGTATGTACGTGCACAACCACCCCCCCAGCCCTCATATGTACGCGCCGAACCCCCACCTGTGTATGTACACCCGTGTATGTACGACCCGTACCCCCACCCCAACCGTGTATGTACGACCCGTACCCCCACCCGTGTATGTATGGAGCGTACCCCCACCCCAACCGTGTATGTACGGACCGTACCCACACCCGCGTATGTATGGAGCGTACCCCCACCCCAACAGTGTATGTACGGACCGTACCCCCACCCGCGTATGTATGGAGCATACCCCCACCCCAACAGTGAATGTACGACCCGTACCCTCACCCGCGTATGCATGGAGCGTACCCCCACCCCAACCGTGTATGTACGGACCGTACCCACACCCGCGTATGTATGGAGCGTACCCCCACCCCAACAGTATATGTACGGACCGTACCCCCACCCGCGTATGCATGGAGCGTACCCCCACCCCAACCTTGTTTGTACGGACCGTACCCCCACCCCAACCGTGTATGTATGACACGTACCCCCACCCGCGTATGTACGGACCTTACCCCCACCCCAACATTCTAAGTACGGAGCGCACCCCAGGCCCCAACACCAGCACCTTCACACAACATCGCGCATGTACGAGTCGTACCAAGCCAGACACAAGGACAGCACTGTACAACAAAATTCCCGAAGTACACACCGTACACACGCTAAAAACGCACGTACACAACCAGGACAAAGAAAAACAACACAAGAATACACCATTCGAATGGCACAAAGCCACAAAATATGTCCAACAAGCACAAAAACAACACATTCACTGACCTGCAACTGCCAAAATCCCAAACAGAGGCCCAAAACACAACCACTCCTTATAACACACCCACCCAAAGTTCAAACACAGCCACACCCACCAATGGACCAATAAAAAGGCCCAACACACACAAACCATGAGCCTTTGCAACAGACCCACTGCTGCCAGACCCTACAGACAACCTACAGCACCATACTTGAACCTTTACTACACCTTACACTTGCACACCTTCACACACACACCTTCACAAACACCCCCTCATCACATTCACACACACACCTGCACAACCACACCCACACACCCACAACCATCCACACCCCCCCACCATCCACTCCCACACCCCTCACCATGCCCACTAACAAGAATCCAAAGTTCACTAGCCGAGAGTTGGAGGTCCTTGTCGACGAAATCCTCAGAGTCGAGCCACACCTCTTTGGAACATTGGTCAGACAGACCAGCATTTCCGAAAAAACAGCCATGTTGCAGAGGATTGTCGATGCTGTCAATGCTGTTGCGTCCACCAGAAGGACCAGGCATGAATGCCAAGCCAGGTGGTACGATCTGCGGAGGAGGGTCCGAGCCAAAATGACCGACGACCACAACCAGGCCAACGTCACTGGAGGAGGGCCGCCCCGCAGACCCGTACACTACCATCCCTGGGAGGAGAGGGTGATGGCCATACTGCCGGTGGTGTCAGTGGACAGACTAGAAGGACTCCGAGACCCGGGTGAGTACACAAACAACTCACCTCACATGGGGGGAACGTCATCCACAACCAAACTCACAATCAGGCACGCAACCACCCCAAGCTATCGCATGACTCAACCACACTCCATGAACATGCACATGCCACTGGCGCCACCATGCCCCATGCACCCAGCTGGACAATGCAAAGTCACAGGCCACAGAAAACACCAACACAAGACACGGTAAGCCGGATGGATGGAGTGTGGGCCCCAAAAATCACATAGTGCAACTCAGAGGCAGACAACAATGCCCTCTGCCCATATGGACTAGGTCACAGCCAGACGAACAGTGTGTCCCCACACAGGAAAGACTTGCCAGCAAGTGGCGGACGCCTTGCATTAACACATGGGGGTGACGGCACGTTTTTGCACATGACAGCAGCTAATTAACAGCCAACACTGTGAAAGAGTGGCAGCACACACCACCACAGCAGCAGCGCAGACACAGACACTACACCCAATGGGTGCCTGGAGATCAGAAACAAACTCACATCAACAAGCCAAGGGCCATTCAAAGATCTGCAAAAAGTGTGTGCCTAGGAAGCTGGGCTGAGGTGACAGAGGGTGACACACAGAGGGAGGGAGAGGGGGAGAGAGAGGGAGGGAGACACAGGGAGATGGACAGAGGGAGGAGGCTGACACACAGAGGGAGGGAGAGGGGGACAGAGAGGGAGTGAGAAAGGGACACACAGGGAGACCAATTCAGCCTTGGGGGGTGTGGGAATGTCTGCTCGTCAGCAGGTGGACTCCCTGCATGTAGACAAGGGTGGCCAGTGCCTGAACCCCCCCTCTTCTCCATGGCAAAACACTGGGCCATGTCTCAACCTGTGCACAAGCACAACGCCAGCTACCTGCATTACATAAGTGTGTGGAACAACTCCATGTGCCCATGTACAGTGCAACATGGAAGGCGCCAATGCATGGCTCGCCACACCTGCTCACTCCACTGCTGACTGCAGTCACAATTGACGCAGCAAGTAAGACTGTGCCACACATAGGTAAAGTCGCAAAAGCTGTGGCCAAGGAACATACCCATGCACAAGTGCACTGTGAGTGGAATGCAAGACAGATCCAAATTCCCAGAGGAAATGTGCAAACTTAGAAACAAATGAAACATGGATGTTGCATGGAACAAAATTAACATTGTCTCTCTCACACACAGGTCAACGTCGTGGATCACCCCCCAACACTGGGGGGGAAGACTCACAGGACCCGGCTCTGCGGGATGACGGACCCACCAGCAGCGACGACTCTCACCACTCTGTGGACGAACCCGACCCCGACCAACCTGGCCCCTCTGGTGTCCAACCACCTGCAGCACCTGCGTCAGGTACAACTGGGCCAACCACCACCCCCACTCCTGCCACATCCCAGGAGACACCCAGGATCCCTGCTCCACCACCACAATGCAGCCAGGCTGCCCAGGAGGGACACGGTGTACCGGGCACCCAGGAGGAGGCAGGCGACAAAGCCAATGCCACCCCTCAGGGGTCCCGGAGAGCCGATGTGCCCACAAGGGCAGGCCATGCGCAAGTGGGCAGGGGTGGTGGGAGTGGAGGACGGCGGAGGCGCGAGCCTGACCAGTTGGCTGCGGATCCGGTATATACCCATGTCAGAAATCCTGGACACATACCGGCAGGACACCACGGGCATGGCCCAGGTTGTGTCCATCCTCGAGGAGATCAAGACCCAGCAGGCCCAGCAACATGCGGAGCAACATGCCTGTCTACTGCGACACCAAGGGCGGATGGAGGACAGACAGGCTGAGCTTGTGACGGTGCTCACGGGAATTAACCGTTCACTCCGTCGGATAGCCGACAACATGGGCAACCCTCCCTGTGCCACCAGGCATAGAACATCACCACCCACAGGGAGGGATGAGGAGGAGGAGGAGACATCCGACGGAGCATCCCCAACATCGTCACGGCCTGCTTTTGAGGGTCACCGCAGGAGGGCGGGTCGTCCACGGAAAAGACCGTGAGGGTCAGAGCAACAGCACCATCTTCCAGGACACCTGGCCTGGCACCTGGCCCACTGGACCAACAGCAGCACAGCAGCAAAAGACATTCTCTGCCACATGGACTTGCTGGTCACTGTCTGACCAATGTTGACAAAGACTGTGGCATGGACTCTGAGGATTTCCAATGGCAAGGACACCAACTCCCCTAGTGAACTTTGGATTCCACACACCCGGAAAGCCCCTCATGTCATACCAAAATAAAAAGTTACACGATAAAGAGATGATGCCTACATTTTGCATTATTACCTTACATGTGTCTTGTAAAGTCTATGCGTACCCATAGTGATAGTGAACGTACAGGCGTGTGTACGCTACGTATCACAATTGGTACGCATACGCGAGCACACCCATAGTGATACGGACCGTACACACGCCTGTACGCTCACTATCACTATGGGTACGCATACGCGAGCACATCCATAGTGATACGGAGCGTACACACGCCTGTACGCTCACTATCACCATGGGTACGCATACGCGAGCACACCCATAGTAATACGGACCGTACACACGCCTGTACGCTCACTATCACTATGGGTACGCATACGCGAACACACCCATAGTGATACGGACCGTACACACGCCTGTACGCTCACTATCACTATGGGTACGCATACGCGAGCACATCCATAGTGATACGGAGCGTACACACGCCTGTACGCTCACTATCACTATGGGTACGCATACGCGAGCACACCCATAGTGATACGGAGCGTACACACGCCTGTACGGGCCGTTGCTATGCATTTGGGGTGCCCTAGGGCCCCGGTACGCACCGTACCTGTGTGTGAAACTCCAAATTACATGGGGGACACATGAGGGACAAGTATAAAGGCCTACATGCATGCTGGTTGTCATGGAGACCAAGTTTAAAGTTTGAATTTTTTTCAGCAGGTGCACAGCAGTAGTCAGTTTGAATGAATCCACTTTGTTGCAATGTGGTTCTGGAGTTGACATCATGCTAAAAAAAAAAACACAATAAGAACCCACTGACTGTTCTAGGTTTGAAGGGATTGGAGGAAACATAAGATGCAAATGTGAGTGACCAATCACTCTGTACTCCTGTGCATGAAACAGGCCAGCAAGGCAGATATAAGGCAGCCAGGTCCCATGAGGGAGCACTTGCCTGCACATCTTTGGATTATATGACCCAGCTGCTGCTACTGATTCCCTGGAACCATGTCAAGGTCTGTGGAGAGGGCACAGCCTTTCACCCTGGAGGAGAACCTGGCATTGCTGGATGTGATCCTCCCACAGTACCCCCTGCTGTATGTGCGACCAGGGTATCAGGTGAGTGCCGAGTCTACTAGCACAGACTGTGTCCCTTGTTTGTGACTGTGACTTCTGGCATTGTGTCCAGGTGTGACACACATGCTATGTACTGTGTACTTTCAATGGCACGTACTGCTTTTGCCCTTCCCCAGAGGATCATGTCCCTTTGACAAAGGTGCAATGCGTTGGATGCATACTATGCCTTATTGTTCTAATATGTGTCTCTGTGACATGTGCCAGGTGTATTGATGTAGTGTCACTTGTTCATCCTCACAGGTAGGCGCCTCTGCCAAGAAGCAGATATGGATGAACGCCGTCAGTGCCGTGAGGAGGATGGACGGTCGCAAGCGGCGCCTGGCCCAGGTGAGGAAACGCTGGTAGGATATCCGGTGCTAGACACGGAGGATCGCACGGGTCCTGCTGGGGGACTCACCTGAGACCCATAAGAACCGCGGGTGCCGCCGTCTGACCCACGTCCACAAGCGTGTGCTGGCGGTGGTATTTCCAGACTTGGACAGGGGCTTACAGGAGAAGCAGCAGCAGGAAGGGGGTAGGTACATGTGTGTTTGTTGTGTGTCACCAGCATTTGTAAGTGCACAGTTGCATGGATACACTGCCAGGGTTTAAAGGTGCTGTGCAGATCCTGTTACCCACAGTATAGCGGTGCTCTCCTGCCTCCCTTCCCCTCCTTGCAATGTGTTCCCTGGTCTGTGTGTAGTCACTCCTTCACAAGGTTATGTAGGCTGGCACTTTCTCCACGTGTACTATGCCTGTAGCACCATGTGTGGGGGTGGTGTGTAACAGGTTTTGGGACCTTGCCTGTGCCCTGTCCAGTTCAGTACTTGTGGGTTCCATGTCAGTTGGCACTGATGCTGAGTCCAGACATGGGAGTTAGTCTCTCAAGTGTAATGCCTTACAGCACGCATGTCCTATGTTGGGGCCTGTGACATGATGTGCATGAGTGTGCGATACGCATAGTGAGGGATGGTGCCGTGTGTTGCAGTCATTCCCATTCAGGACCGTGGTGTTGTGTGGCCACTACTGTCCCCTGGGGCATATTTTCCTAGGTGTCATGTGTGTCATCACAAAATGTGGACACTCTCAGTGTCTACAGCATAGGTTGTGCTCTGTGCCATTGTCCCCTGGCACCATGTATATTGACGTAAAATGTAGTACAAGTGTCCACTGTACAGCCTGACCTGATTTTCCTTGTTCATACTCACGGTGGCCAGTGCCTGTGTGTCTTGTTACAATCATCTGATGATGCCCATTTGTACTTGATTATTTGGACAGGCGCACCTTGGGTATTTTGTGTCCAATCTTGCATTTATCCAGCCCATGTGTATTTCACCCAGACTAAGAGATGTAAGTGCGTCCTGTGTCTCAACAAATTGACTCATGTAGGGGGTGGTTGGTGCGGGCAAAGCCTACATGTCAAAACCTGATATCTCCTTGCTAGGTCTGGCCAGTGTGTGATGTTTGTCTGCACATACACTCAAGGTGCAGTGAGCCAGTCATGGTGGGCATGTTTTCAGTATTACCTATGCAGCATGTGTCTCAAGTTCATGGATATGGTCCCTGCTCATCCCTATTTTCGGCAACGCTGTGTGGTGCAGATGCAGTGCTGGATTGTCCCCAGGACCTGGCTCCTCTGTCAAACTACATTTCATGTCATTTGCTACTGTGTCATGCTCTCCATAGTTTTTCAGTGGCATGGTGGGTCAACCAACTGTGTGTTGCATGCCCTACATCTGTACCTTGCTTTGTAGATGTTACTGATCTTTCTTTTCAGGCTATGCACTGTAACCTATGTAGATTGGACTCATGTGACATATGTATACAGGTGTATGATTAATTGCTGTCTCTTCACCTTGCCCACAGCATCGTCGGGGGACACGGAGGGAGACATGAGCACAGACGGAGCGGAGGGACCGAGCACCAGTGCCAGCGGTGACATCGTGGCTGGCACATTGAGTGGAACTGAGGCGGAGGAGAGTGAGGCCGAGGACCTGTCCACTGGCATGACAGAATATGAAGCTGACGGGTCTGAGGATGATCTCTCCGAGTGGGCGGTGGCTGCACCAGCAGCTGACAGCGGCACAACATCGCTCCCCGCCCCCTCCATTGCCATCAGCCGCCTCCCACTTGCTCGTGTCCCTTCCCAGCGTGCCCAGTCACCACATGTCTCCTTCCTGCCAGGCACCGCACCCCTTGCCCCTGTCTCCACTGCTGCCGCCAATGCCGAGTCTGTGGACATCCAGCGGCAGTTGCAGGTTGGTCAGGCTGCGATGCTTAATGTCCTCCATGGCCACAGCCAAGTGCTGAACAACATGGAGGCATACTTGGAGGGCATTTCAGCCGTGCAGTCTGACCAACGCAACTTGCTGAGGTCCATTGACTCGACACTGACTGCAGCAGTGGGTCTCCTGCAGCGCTACGTCCAACCCCCTACCCCTGACCCATCCACACTTCCCACTCCCATGCCTGTCCCACATACACCCAGACGTCAGCATGCACCCACCACAACAGACACAGGCACCACACCAGCAGGGAAGGTCAAACGCACACCTCCTGGCACGCACACACAGGCTGAAGTAGGCACACCCACTGGGTCGGGGGGCAAACGTCAGACACGCAGCCAGAGTGGGAGTCCGCATTCCACCAAATCCACTCCCTCCACATCCCTCCCCCTCAGCTCTCCTGGCCACATATCCGGCAAAGACTCCTTCATGGCCGCTCTGTCCCTGAGCCCCACAGTAACACCACCCGGCAAGCGGTCAAGGGAGTCCCCAGTCAGGGTGGTTGAGTCCCCCCCCTGGCCACACCCTCCCCCAGTGGCGCTGCGACCCATCCCTCCGCCCCTCCCCCTCCTTGGGGCCTGTGGTTCCTTCGGGTGCAGGGAAGTTGCTGGAGGACCTTGCTAAGGTGTGCAGCGCCATCCTGGCCTCCGCCTTTGGCCCTGCACCACACCCTGTGGTGGAGTCCTCCATCCCTGCACCCACGACGCCTACCCTTCGCCCTCATGTCCCTGCGGTGCCTGGTCCTCCCCCCCCACATGATGCCCTCCCCGCTCTGGAAGACGAAGGAGTCTGACTGTGCAGGCAAGCTAGGGGACACGTGTCCCACTGTGTCCCCCATCCAGCTGTGACTAACGGACTGCCCTATGGGATTTGTAAATATTGAACTTTATCCACACAAACATTTTTTGCTCATGCTGAATAAAGCCATTTTTTTTTCTTAGAACACTACCGCTTTTGTGGTATTGCTGTTGGTGGGGCTGCTCCATGATTTTGGGTGGTGTTCATGTGTTGGGTGTGTGGGAAATGTAGTAGTGTGCTGGTCATAGGGGGGACCCTGGTATCTGTGTGCCATCACAAGGTGTTAGCTAAGTTTCTTTGTTCATGTAGGCAGCTGCTGCATGGTGAAATTGTCCCAAGGTGTGTTCCTTCCTCTGTGTACCCTGACATCTTCCCTGCAGGGTGTTTCCAATATGAGCTGTGTCTACATTAGCTGGGTGTGTGACGGACCCCTTTAACTTTGGCCATGCATGCAGAGCGATGTCTCCACCTGCATCATTCGTGGCATCCTGGGTGATCACTGTACTTGTGTATGTAGTCTGTTGAATGACTTCATGTGAACAAGTTCCCTTTTAGGCAGTATGCATATGTGTACTCCCAGCCTCGCACACATGTGTTACATGTACTGCAGGGTCTTTGTGCACCTGACTGACAATTGTGACAATTTGAGCTGTGGGTACTCCACCCTTTTTCTTTCCATGGGCACTGCTGGGGGCCTCTGCACACACCCCTCCTGCGTCTGGGCACTGCTGGGAATGATAGGCACACACCCCTCCTGTGTCTGGGCACTGCTGGGAGGACTCTGCACCCACCCCTCCTGCGTCTGGGCACTGCTGAGAGGACTCTGCACACACGCCACCTGCGTCTGGGCACTGCTGGGAGGACTCTGCACACACCCCTCCTGTGTCTGGGCACTGCTGGGAATGATAGGCACACACCCCTCCTGTGTCTGGGCACTGCTGGGAGGACTCTGCAAACACCCCTCTGGCGTCTGGAAACTGCTGGGAATGATAGGCACACACCCCTCCTGTGTCTGGGCACTGCTGGGAGGACTCTGCACCCACCCCTCCTGTGTCTGGCCATGTACGCTCCATACATACACGGGTGGGGTGGGGGTACGGTCCATACATACACTGTTGGGGTGGGGGTACGCTCCATACATACACGGTGGGAGTACGGTCCGTACATACACGGTTGGGGTGGGGGTACGCTCCATACATACACGGGTGGGGGTACGGTCCGTACATACACTGTTGGGGTGGGGGTACGCTCCATACATACGCGGGTGGGGGTACGGTCCTTACACACACTGTTGGGGTGGGGGTACGCTCCATACATACGCGGGTGGGGGTACGCTCCATACATACACTGTTGGGGTGGGGGTACGGTCCATACATACACTGTTGGGGTGGGGGTACGCTCCATACATACACGGTGGGGGTACGGTCCGTACATAAACGGTTGGGGTGGGGGTACGCTCCATACATACACGCGTGGGGGTACGGTCCGTACATACACTGTTGGGGTGGGGGTACGCTCCATACATACGCGGGTGGGGGTACGGTCCTTACATACACTGTTGGGGTGGGGGTACGCTCCATACATACGCGGGTGTGGGTACGGTCCGTACCTACATGGTTGGGGTGGGGGTACGCTCCATACATACACGGGTGGGGGTACGGTCCGTACATACACTGTTGGGGTGGGGGTACACTCCATACATACACGGGTGTGGGTACGGTCCGTACATACACAGTTGGGGTGGGGGTACGCTCCATACATACACGGGTGGGGGTACGGTCCGTACATACACTGTTGGGGTGGGGGTACGCTCCATACATACACGGGTGGGGGTACGGTCCGTACATACACTGTTGGGGTGGGGGTACGCTCCATACATACGCGGGTGTGGGTACGGTCCGTACATACACGGTTGGGGTAGGGGTACGCTCCATGCATACGCGGGTGAGGGTACGTGTCGTACATACACGGTTGGGGTGGAGGTATGCTCCATGCATACGCGGGTGAGGGTACGGGTCGTACATACACGGTCGGGGTGGGGGTATGGTCCGTACATACACGGTTGGGGTGGGGGTACGCTCCATACATACACGGGTGGGGGTACGGTCCATACATACACTGTTGGGGTGGGGGTATGCTCCATACATACGCGGGTATGGGTACGGTCTATACATACACGGTTGGGGTGGGGGTACGCTCCATGCATACGCGGGTGAGGGTACGTGTCGTACATACACGGTTGGGGTGGAGGTATGCTCCATGCATACGCAGGTGAGGGTACAGGTCGTACCTACACGGTTGGGGTGGGGGTACGGTCCGTACATACACGGTTGGGGTGGGGGTGCGCTCCATACGTACGCGGGTGAGGGTACGGGTCATACATACACGGTTGGGGTGGGGGTACGGTCCGTACATACACGGTTGGGGTGGGGGTGCGCTCCATACGTATGTGGGTGAGGGTACGGGTCGTACATACACAGTTGAGGTGGGGATACGCTCCATGCATATGCAGGTGAGGGTACGGGTTGTACATACATGGTTGGGGTGGAGGTACGGTCCGTACATACACGGTTGGGGTGGGGGTACGCTCCATGCATATGCGGGTGAGGGTACGGGTCGTACGTACACTGTTGGTACGGGGGTGGGGGTACGGTCCGTACATATCCGTACCCACGCTATGGAATGCTTGTGCGGGCCGTACCCAGGCCTTTGTCATGTGGGTGCAGCCGTCCCGCCATTGTTGGGGTGACGTAGGTGTGGGCGTGGTACAACTCGTACCCACGCTCTTAAGGCGTGGGTACGGGACGTACCTGTATTGTTGTGTTGCCAGTTTGCGTCGTCAAGCACTTCCGTTGTGGCGGACGCTGGCTTTGATGGACACACCCCCACCCCCTCGTAGTGACCAGGGCCTGGGGGTCAGGTATGTCCAGGACATGTGTGCTGTGTGACTTTGGTGGGGGTTTTGTGGCCTGCCCCTGCTCCTGCCCCCCCCCCTTTCCACCCTCCCTTTGTTGTTCTGACCTTCTGCGGCGTCTGCGTCGTAACCTGTAGAGGAGGTCGACTGCTATGAGGGCGGGGATGACACGTAGGTTCGGGTCCATGTCTGTCTGTCGTGTGCAGGTACTCCTTGTTCGCGTCGTCCTGATTTCCCGGCAGTTTTTGGCTGCCGGAAAATATTGTCCGTGCGGGATGACGTCGGTGCGAATCGTACTTCCTGGTTCGTGAATGGCAGGCTGCGTGCGTCCCGACGTCACGTCGCCGCTTTCCCGGATTACATTTGTATGTTTATTTTCGTCTGTCGGGGTTTTGTAAAATTCGTACGGAAATGGTATTTCCGTGCGAATCGTACTTCCATGTTTGTATATTGTTACGACCGGGTACGCGGCGGACGGAGAACATGCTCCGTCCGACGGTTCGTACCCGGTTTTTACAGGATCGTAATTGGCACCTTAATGTTATGCTGTTACGAATGATAGAGATCTGTCTACATGATAACTACTTTATGCTCAATATTGAGCTATTTCAGCAACTCCAGGGCGTAGCCATGGGGGCTTGCTTCTCTCCCAGCTATGCTTGTTTACACGTTGGCTGGTGGGAGGAGCATGTGCTTAGGCACACCCACAGTGAGCTGTATGTGGCTCATGTTATACGCTGGTGGAGATTCATCAATGATATCTGCATTATTTGGAATGGGTCCATTGAATCAGCGAATGAGTTTGTGAACTGTGTCAACAATAATGAATTGAATCTTGCATTTACTGCGCCTGCAATGCACTGGTGATGATGTCACATATTACATCACTCATGACATGGTCAGTGACATCACTGATGACATCACTGATGACATCTCAAATGACCTCACTGATGACATTACTGATGACATCGTCCTGCGAATGTGTGTTTCTGTAAAGTGTAAATATGTTTTATATATATATATATATTCACTGAAAAAACCATAGGTTTCAGGGGCGTTATAGTTAGCTGGACTTTTCACTCGTACAAAACCATTGAAATTCCCTCATTATAGTTAGTTCAGCTAACTATAACTTGCGCGCCCGCAATGCACTGCTGATGACATCACAATAATGAATTGAATCTTGCATTTACTGCGCCTGCAATGCACTGGTGATGATGTCACATATTACATCACTCAAGACATGGTCTGTGACATCACTCATGACATCTCTGATGACATCTCAAATGACATCACTGCTGACATCAATCATGACATCGTCCAGTGAATAAGTGAATATGTGTGTTTCTGAAAATTACATATGTTTAGATATGTATATCTCAAGGTCGATGGAAGAATAAATGGGTATTTAAGTGTCTAAATGGGTGATTTGTTTTTGAAAATGTGATTGTATAACTGACTGATTAAGTGTATCTTAGTGAATACATGGCTTAGTGAGCAATGTTTAAATATGTAAATATCTGTATCAGTCTCTCACTTTGTGTATAAGTGGCTGCATGGGTTGGCGAGTAGCTACATGAGTGTCTATATAGATTACTAGTTGTTTTTTTGAGTATCAGTATGAGTGCATGAGTGTCCATGGTTCGGTGGGGGGTATTACGTAGTGCATAGGTGCATGAATCAGCGACTCACTGTTTGTATGTGTTGAAGACAGCATGTGTGCAGGACTGTATGGGTGGATGAGTGTGTGCATGGGTGTGTTAGTGAGGGAATGACTGTCTCAATACATTTCCTACTGAGGAGACTGCAGTAAATGAAGAATTAGGAAACTTCATAACAAATAAATTTCCCAAGATGGCCACCAGAGACAAAAGAGCCCAAATGCAGCACAAATATCACCCAGATGTAGCCCACATGTAGCCCAATGACAGAAGTGTACAAAACACTTATTTTTTGTGTATTTGCAGTTTTATATAGTGCAGACTTGTCAGGTATTGGAGTGCTGTACATGAGCATTGGTTACATCATACAAGATCAAATTCATTTTGGTTGTAGACATGGGGAGATTAAGTGATTTGACCAGAATCACAGAATGTTGAGCTGAAGCAGAAACTCCAACCTGTTTCCCCAGTTGCAAAGTCTGCAGCTCTGGAAGTAACACCACATCTTCTCCCCTAAGTGCAACATTTAATCAAGTGGTCAACTGGATAAAAAAAATAAAGATTACAAATAATTTAAAAGCTCTTTGTCGCTATTTGAAAACTCAGAAAATATGTCCTCATTTTAGTTTTTTAGAGCACTAACCATAATTTTGATGCAAATAAGACCCTCTCATATATGTAATTTCTAAAGGAAATGCTCTAGGTATTACAGTTTTGATTACATCAAGATGACGTCAAGATGACGTCAGGCGTTCCACACTTTTGTAATAAATATAGAATGTTAGCAATCTAGTTGTTCATTGGGATACTGTTGAGAGGCAGAGGCCAGGGGCACAGACTCTGAAAATTGAAGGCAGGTAGGAGAGTGCAGAGGCAACAATTTGACCACACTGGGCAGGCAGGAAGGGCAGTGGCAGCACAACAGACTATGGAGGGCAGTGGAAAGGGGGGCAGGGGCAACAAACCAACAATACAGGGCTGGCAAGAGAGGCTGTGGCAATATAATAGAGCATTGTGGGCAGAAGGAAGAGGCAGGGTAGTACAACCATACATGCCAACAGACCCGTTTCAGCCAGGAAACGCCCAATGTTTTTAAGCTCAAATGGGCTTTATTTGATCTGTCTCCTGTCTACAATCTCCTCTTTTTCACTGTAACTTTACAGAGGAGGTCATGCTAATCACAGTGGGACCCCAACGCATAGTGTTCCCTAGTGTATGTAGGTGTTTTCACTGTATTCTGAGTGTCTTTTAACATAGCACTGGCTCTAGGACTGGTTAGTCAGACTGAGCTACCACCCGTATCCGTCTGAAAAAGTTGAGGGTACAGGATGATTTTGCAACAAGGCTTCTTTCTGCTCTTCTGTTTGTTATTTCTGCACATTATCCTTCTTCATGCACTTTTATTCTTCTTTGAGGACTTCTGTTGCTTCTTTCTGCATTTCTTTTTTTTCTTACTGTGCATTTTTTCTTCTTTCTTCACATGTCCTATCTCTGTAGGCATAGTTAGAAATTTGCATTTAAAAAACCTTTGAAACTCACTGAAAAAAACATAGGTTTCAGGCACGTTATATTTAGGAATTAGCATTTAAAAAACCTTAGAAATTCACTGAAAAAACCATAGGTTTCAGGGGCGTTATAGTTAGCTGGACTATTCACTCATACAAAACCATTGAAATTCCCCCATTATAGTTAGTTCAGCTAACTATAACTCGCGTGCCCGCAATGCACTGCTGATGACGTCACATATTACATCACTCATGACATGGTCAGTGACATCATTCATGACATCACTGATGACATCACTGATGACATCATCCTTGTGATAGAGTGGCAGACCTCCTCTGCCCCTAATATAACCTTTGATACACACAATCAAAAATAGAAATTAAAATTTTCAAAACAATGGACATACCAATACCAGTTACAATAAACTATTCAGTAATTCTAAGAACCACATACACATCCACTCATTCACCAACAGTCCTATACAGTCACTCATACATGTACTCACTCATCATATGTACTCATACACCTATACATCCTGTTACACAACGCCACTCATCCATAGAGTTACTCACACACATAGTCACTCATGCTAATAAAGAATCAAACATCCATTTACTTGCATATACAGTTATACACACACCACCACACTTACTTGTACAGAAACTTACACATACTTAGTCTTTTAAACAATCACTTATAGAAACACATACTTATTCATACAGGAACTCTTTCAATCTCTCACTCTCACATATACTCACATATATACACCAATAGTCACATATACTAGTTTAAAACATATGTAGTTACTCATAAAGACACTATTGAGACAGTCATTCACTCACTAACACACCCATACATACACTCATCCACCCATACAGTCCTGCACACATGCTGTCTTCAACACATACAAACAATGAGTCACTCATTCATGCACCTATGCACTACGTAATACCCCTCACCGAACCAGACACTCACTCTCATACTGATACTCAAAAAACCAACTAATAACCTATTTAGACACTCATGTAGCTACACACCAACCCATGCAGCCACTTATACACAAAGTGAGAGACTGATACAGATATTTACATATTTAAACCTTACTCACTAAGCCATGTATTCACTAAGATACACTTAATCAGTCAGTAATACAATCAATTTTTCAAAAACAATTCATCCATTTAGACACTTATATACCCATTTATTCTTCCATTGACCTTGAGATATACATATATAAAACATATTTAATTTTCAGAAAAACACACATTCACTGGATGATGTCATCAGTGATGTCATCAGTGATGTCATTTGAGATGTCATCAGTGATGTCATGAGTGATGTCACTGACCATGTAATGAGTGATGTAATATGTGACGTAATCAGCAGTGCATTGCGGGCGCGCGAGTTATAGTTAGCTGAACTAACTATAACGGGGCAATTTCAATGGTTTTTTACGAGTAAAATGTCCAGTTAACTATAACATGTGTGAAACCTATGGTTTTTTTCACTGAATTTCTAAGGTTTTTTAAATGCTAATTCCTAACTATAACGTGTGTGAAACCTATGGTTTTTTCACTGAATTTCTAAGGTTTTTTAAATGCTAATTCCTAACTATAACGTGTGTGAAACCCATGGTTTTTTCAGTGAATTTGCAAGGTTTTTTAAATGCTAATTTTTTTTTTTTTCTTCTATTTTTTTAAACATATTTTTATTTTAATTTTCTTACCTTTTATAAAGACTATGGTTAAATTTTTAAAATTCTTTAATATGTTTTTTTTTAATATATTTTTTAAAATAAACATGTAAAATTTATTTGCAGTACATTTTTTCTATTTTTTTTATTATTTTTTTAGTACGCGTACCGTAAGCTTACGGTAAGCGTACGGTTTACGCAACGCCCGTAAATTTTCTACGCTGCTTGCGTATAGTTACGCAATTTGCGTAGCCGCGCGTACTCTGCGTGGGACGCGTACGCGTGTACGCTACACGCGCACGTTACGCGGAAGTGTCGGGGAGTGACTGTTAAGCGCATGCGCGCAAGCGCGTGTCTTACGCGCATGCGTACTTTTGCCGTAAGCGTACCGTAAGCGTACCGTAAGCGTACGGTAGGTCATGTGATCATGAAACACAACTTTTGATTGGTTGAAACTACTTTCAGTTCTAGAACTCTCCTACACCACACCCATTCCTCTCATTTCTGCTTGTGATCCCTTAGGAGAAGGAGCTGGGTTGTCTTTGTGATACGATGGCAGAACAGCAGAGCTCTTCTGAGAGTGAGGCTAGCACTAGCAGCACTACCTTGAGGCAGAGAGCGAGGAAACAAAAGCCCTCTTATGTATGGGATTATTTTACTTTTCCTGAAGGCCAGCAAAAGGTAAATGCACCCTTAGTAACTTGCAGGCTGTGTAAGCGTGTACTTTCAAGAGGTAATCCTGACAGGAAGTATTCCTTTGGAAATCATACCATGAAGAGACACCTCAAGGATGTACACAGAAGGACACATGCTCGACTTTTTGGAGGTAACTCTTCAGAAAGTCAACCAAGCACATCCACAGCAGCTCAGCCTGGACCATCATCTGCAGGGCTGACTCCTTCTTCTGCAGGTCAGGTGAGCCCTTCATCTGTGGGGGGTGCATCTCCTTTTGCTGGCCCTCTGGAAATTAACCCTCGGTTTGCGAGGGTTGAAGTACGGTGCGCCCATTGTCATGATCTAATTACTTATAGGGAGACCAGTGTTTCCCTGGTGAACAGTAAAATAGATCAGCACACTTGTCGTACCGTCTAATATTCCCAATATTTCTTTCCTCTGTCCCTGCATGAACACAACGGCTCTTTTAAGAGCCAACCTTATCTTTCATCTTTTTTTTATATATGTTTTTAAAAACTTTTTTTTTTTTTTTTACCGTACGCGTACGGTGCGCGTATTTTTTTTTTTTTTTTTTTAAAAACACTAAAAATCAATTATCACATTACAAGGTCCTTGAGAGACTACAATTATTATTATTGACTTACCATACCCACTCAAAAAAATATTTATTCATTTGTTTTAAAAAAAAATTGCTTTAAAAATGGTTCTAGTTTACGAAAATTTTCTATATCAATCTGAAAAAAAAGAAAAAAGTATTAATATTTTTAAAACATTTTATAATACAGTACACATATTTACATATTTTTCAAAAAATATTTTTGCATTATTTTTGCTGTTTTCAGAATATATTGCATTTCACTATAAATTGTGAAAGCAATTGCATTCATCATTTTACAGCGGGCAAAAAAAAAATAACAATCTCAACGATTGTATTAAAAAAGCCCAGAATCTCTATTTACTTAAACTTAACATTATAGAAATGCATAATATTCTAAAAAAATATCATCTAATACCAATACTTATTTCTTTAAAATACCGTCTGATATGTTTGTTTCAGAAGTATAATCACAATATTATATCTCAAATAACTCCACAATACATCTGATTCCATTTCCTTTAGGCCAAATAGTAATTTTAAAATTTTTTTGGGAATAAATTTCCAACGGTAATCCAATAAAATTCTAACGTTTAATTTGTCCAGATCTCACCGATTCTCTGTAACATTTTGGTTCACGAAAATTTTTTGAATAATTTATTAAGTCCACAATAGAATTGGTTACTTTTCCGCATGGCCAAATAGTAATTTTTAAAATCATTTTTGAAAAAATTTCCAATGGCACTCCAATAACATTCCAAAATTTAAATTGTGCAGATGTTACCGATTATCTCTAAATTATTGGTTTTTAAAAGTTTCATTAAAAATTAAAAAAGTCCACATTACAATTGGTTATCTTTCCATTAGGCCAAATGATAATTTAAAAAATCTTTTTTTTAGAAAATTCCAATGGTAATCCAGTAAAATGGTAAAATTATTTTGTCCAGATCTTGGCAAGTGTCTCTAAAATTTAGGTTTCAGGAAGATTAGATAGGAATTTGCTAAATCAAAAGGCAAACGTTGTTTGAAAATCAATTGGGAATCATTACACAGTGTCCAGCCTTTTTCACATTTAAGATAAACTGTGTAATGACCAGAAGCTACAGTAGGTCCATCATGGAAAATTATTGCAACAGTTACAAAAGTTTTTCCTGAAATTGATAATTGCTGTCCTGTAAACTTCTTTATTAAAGTATCCAATTTTGAACCATCAGCTCTACATCGTTGCATCATTAAAATTACATACTGTCCGTATTCCTTTAAAATTAATGTTGAAAACATGTCAGATTGACACTCACTGCATTTCATGCTATGATTAGCATCTTTAACTAATTTTGCAAAAGTGACTGTTTTACTCTCTGGCAATGTCAAATAAATAAACCTTTCATTATCAACATTAGAGCCACATATATTATAACAATTTTCACAACTATGTTCCCATTTATAAGAGAGACCAAAAAAAATTTCAATGGGAACTCCTTCTTCTTCCACTACCTGAAGAAAATACATCAAAAATTCATGTGCATCTTGCTGTTCATTTTGAGAAAACTGTGTTCGTCCTGAACATATATCTAAAAGTTTTCTAATTTCAGTAGCACTTTCTATTTGAGTTTTATCTTTACTCAGCTTTTTAAAAAGGAGACTCAGCTCTGAACAGAATCTTTTTCCCTGATTTACTATTATCTGCTCTTGCAAACTTTCCAGATAAAATGCAACATTCAGCACTACATTTGCGTAGCAGTTGACACCAGAGCTATTTTCAAAATGACATCCTACAACCTGTTCTTCATTTTCCTTTTTCTTTTTGCTTGCAATTACATCACTCCTCTTTTTTTTCCTCTTCTCTACATCTTCATTACAGATATTCTCATTTTTTCTTTTACGAGAAACTACACGTTTCTCCAACACAGGATACTGACCTAAATGAGGAGCATAGCTTCTTCTTAATCTATTATACTCCTTTACACAGTTTGTATCAGCACTAACTTTTGAATCATCAAAGTCTATCATGAATAAACCTGATAATGTTTTCACTCGTGACAAAGCAACATCCATACCCTCTTTGAACACAGTTGAACCAATGTTCACAAATGCACAATCTACAGTCAATCCTTGAGACTTGTGAATAGATACAGCATATGCTAGAGAAAACGGAAACTGCTTCCTACGTACATATAAGTCTTTCACAAGCATGAAACGAACTGTACAACGACAAATATCTTTAACTTCTTCTATCTGATCAAATTTTATTTTTAAACATTCAATTCCTTCTTTTTTCTGATAATTAATAAAACCCACAACTCTTCCCATAGCTCCATTAACTAAACCTTTTTCAACATCCAAATTTCTTCTTAAAAATACTCTACAGTTCATGCAAACATATAGATTTTTTTCTAATCCAGCTGTTTTGGAGATGTTCTTCTCTAGTGAGTCCAATTTATTTTTCAGTTTGCCTGTTACTGTGACAGTAATTCTTCCATCCTCAATTTTGTCCACTGCTTCCAATTTCCTGATCTCTTCCTTTTCCAATTTCAAAAGCTCCTCATTAAATATTGAGCATTCACGTAGAGTTGGCATTAAGCAGATGACACTTTTGTTTTCTGCAATATTCTTGTATATCTTCTCTGCAACTATTTCTTCCTTTGGAAATAAATTATGTAGCAGCCGACTCTGTAATGCTTTTTTGCCAACTTCTGTGAGTAGTCCAATTCTGATATCTTTCAAAATACTTCCATATTCTTCATCGCTTGCTTGCCTCATATTAGTAGTAAGTTCCTTGTACTCAAAGAAGGACCAAATATTTGTATTTCCGATGCTTCCCAATGACTTCTTCGTGTCTTCATGTGTGACAGTATTAAATACTGGTTGTCCTTTAACTGGAGTAAGTTGCAAAAGATCTCCAAAAACTATGACGTGTTTTCCACCAAATAACATGTCATAGTCTGTCTTCAAAATTTGCTGCATTCTTAAATGCACAAAGGCAAGCATTAAGTTTGATACCATGCTCACCTCATCAATAATGAGAACTTGCATCTTCTTCAATACTCTTGAAACTTCCAAGCATGCTTCTCCAGTTAGCTTGTTGTATTGTATTTTGTTCTCATGCTCCACTGGTAACATTAGCAAACGATGTAAGGTGATTCCTTTTATGTTATAGGCTGCTAACCCAGTTGGAGCAGTAACCACACAAGACAAAGTAGAATCCGTTTTTTGCTGTAGGTAGCTTCTGATGACTTTTATTAGGAAACTTTTTCCAGTTCCAGCTTGTCCGCTTACATACATCCTGATTGGATGAAATGATGTGCATGAGCACTCTTTTTTTTCATGTAGAAATCCGTGATCAATTTTGTTTTTGATCTCTTCATAAATTTGTTGCTGCTCTTGATTCAGTTGTCTTTCCAAATTTTCTAAGTCTATAAATTCTTCTTGAGCTTGATTCATAGCCGTTTCCACTTCATTCATGGCTATTGATGCTTCATTTTCAACGATTGGTTGTCCTAGGGGATCTTGACTGAGTGTTCCTGAACTTTGGCTGTCCTGAGAACTATCTCTAGCTATTTCTGCTGCAATTGTAGTTTCCTGTTCAATTTCTTCATTTAACATTTGCAGATAACTTGAGAATGTACTGCATTGTATGCTGTCTTTGCAAGCATTAAAAGAATCTTCATAGCTCTGGAATTCTCCCAGTAGTTCATCCTCTGTACGCCATGGTTTAAACAACTGTAAAAGAGCCAAGTAGTAAAATTCCTTCTTGTCAGTAGTGTCGCAACTCAGCTTCCGGTGATTCATCAAACTTCCTTTTGTTTGCTTCACCAAACATCCTTCCTCACCAACGACTTTATATTTTCCATTGTTGATGTCTTCTGCAGCTTTCCGTGAATAAATGTAGTTCTGCAGCACTTCATAGAGACACATGTTCTCCAGATGATGACTTCTCTTGGGATAATATGTGTCCAACATGTTTGATTTCAAAATATCTGTACTTTCTGGGTCATTCTCGGCCAAATATTCAATTTCTCCTACAGATTTCAGTACCCGATTTCTCATTGCTGCAAGGCCTAAACTTGGCCAAATTATTCTTCTTGACTTCGAGTAGAGACTTGCAGAAGATAACCTATCTGAACATTCGTAGGATCCAATTTCTCGATGCGATAACATCTTCAAACTGAAACTGTACAGCTTCTTACTGACAGTCTTCTCGTGAGAAATCTCTTCCCACATTTCCTTCAATTCTGTTTTTTCTGATTTTGTAATGTAAGACGTTACATATCGAGCAACAGCAATGGAATTGTCAGCAACATACTGTATATCCATGTTAGCGTTCCACATGGATAAAATGAATGGGTTGTAGTCATTTATATTTTTTGATTCTTCTTTTCTTTTAAGGTTGTAGGTATTCTTAGGTGATTTTCTTGTGATAGTATGTCTCACAGCTGACATAAAACTGTTTACTCTTCCATTTGAAAGAACAGCTCTAGGAAATCCAAATCGACATTTAGTGTAGTATTTTTCTTTGCTCTTGTATTTCCGTCGACAGTATTTTCCACACCGATGACTTTGGAAACGTAAAACTTGCTCCTTTAACTTTTTCTCTTCTGTGCTTTTTGGTATAGCACATGTTGCATATTCTTCAATGTAAGATAACACTGCTTCATCAGTATCTGTTCCAAACTTTGGGGCATCCTTGATCCACAACAGCATATGAATATGAGGAGCACCTCTTGCCTGGTACTCTTTTCTCCAAAAGAAATCCACTACTTCTCCAAGGGGTGGATTTTTTTTATTGCAGATGAAGGACATCATAGCCTCAAATCTATGATTGAAATATCTGCAAACATTAACCGGATCCAATGAGCACAGTTCTCCTGCTGTCTTGTATTCGATGTTTTTAACCCCTTCGATGCTGCGCAGATTCCGCCGCTGTGCTGGCGGAATCTTGCGCGGGCGTGGTCATGACGGAATGGTTCCGTCATGAGCACAGCTCAACCGTGGGTCATGACGGAACCATTCCGTCATGAGCACCGAAGGGGTTAATGTTTGAATTGGCCTCTCGTAGAAAATCCAGTAAATCATCCCAAGCGTACTCGGCACAGCTTAGGGTAAGGAACCATGTTGGTGTTCCTAAATTCCGTAACATGGATTTTAGTTCACCATGGCGTCGGTACCAATATTCATTTGTCCCACGCTGACAAGCCATCAGATTGATCAGTTGTGTTTCCAAATGATCATCTCGGTGCTGCACTTTCTCCATAAAATCCTTAGCAGACACATTTTGTAAATGTACTCCACTTTTTAAAATGTGATTTACTGCATAAGACAGTGCAGACAAGTCGCTTTCAAATAAAAGATAGAACAAATAAGGAATACTTTGTCGAAATCTGGGATCTTCAGCATATAGTCTTGTAGTCCGATACTCAGAAGCTGGAATCTGTTCTGGACGTTCATCGTATCGTCCTCCTTTTCCTTTAGGAAACAGCTGGGGAAAACATCGAGCCTCCAAGCTCTCCTCCCATACACTCACGGGAGTTCCTTTTGCTTTCTTCATCTGAAAGAGATCAATATTGTCTCCCATAACTTCTTTCGAATGAAGAGGATGTATGCTAAAATGTTCATAAATTTCTTCTTCCTTTGACTTGTCCACTTTTTCAATTTGTCCAGTTGGTGTTTCTGTGTCTTCTTGTAAATCTTCTTCTTCTTCTTCTTCTATATAAATTGATTCATACCATTTGTTATTTTTTTTCAAATACAAATTTGCTCTTTGTACTTTCCGCACATCTACCAGCTCCTGCCAAATCTTCTTATTCTTTGTAGGTACACCATTAACCAGAATAATTAATGGTTCAGTTTCCAAAGTATCCGCATCAATAGTTTCCATATTTTTTTTCAAATCCAAGGGCAAATACACCACTCTACCTTTTAAACCTCTCAGTAAATCTGAAGGAGGTAATTTACCAGTTTTGGGCTCCATACGTACTATGGTCTGGAACGGATGAACACATTGAATGAGTATAGACTCATATGTATTTAATTCAGAAAGTTCAGCAGGAATAGCATCCAATTCTAAATTATTATGTACAGCTCTGGTCGGCATTCTATTTTCCTCTAACTTGTTGTAACAGTATTTACAAATACGCTGATCTTCACCCAATTCAAAACAATTTTCTAGAAATATATATGTGGCAAAATCCTTCCACTTATAATTATCTTCATTTTCACTCTTTCTGTAGAGATCAACATTCCTAGTTTGTTTTCTATAATGAGTTCTGCGGCAACAAATACAAGTAAAATGTGGTCTTTCATTAGAGACTATTGCAAATTTTGTTATGTGATCATTAAATGTGTTACTTACAGAGGGTTCTACATTCTCTTCCACTTCTTCCTCATTTACTGTGTCTTTCTCTGCACTGTTTTGTTCAGGACCAAAGTAACAAAACTGAATTTCATCAACAACCTTCTCTACATCTGATACCGTTCCTCGGAACAGAGCCCTATTCAATTCATTTAACTTTATTGCTGGACTTTTGGCAAAATACAACCGTCTCACAAACTTTCTCATTTCAGTATGATGAACAGCCAGCATCCTAAAATGATGGAAAACACTATTGCACACTTTTCTAGATAGACAAGCCAGAGAATGACCCTGCAAACCAGTATTCTCTCTCACTCTGCATGGATCCAGACTTTGAAGCACCTTAATCTTCTGTTTTACACTTTTTTTACTATATTCTCTTAGAAACTCTCGAAATTTGTCAATAGATTCCTGACGCACAGTGCAAATACTACTACAATTCCAAGTGTACACTGGGGCTTTAGGACGTCTCCCCATTGCCTCATCTGCCATCACTTGTACCTCATCTCTTGGAACCATTATCTCCTTCTCCATTATGCAACCATTTTTTACTTCATATGAACGACCTCTGGTGTCAACTGCATGCAGCAAACTATTACTTTGAAAATAGCTCTCTTCATTAAAAAAAGGTTCACTACTTGAACTATGCATCCACTTTCCTAAAAACACTTTACAAAAGTTTGTTCTGTTCACTACTCTTTTCCTTTTGCTATGTGATTTCAGTACATTAACCATTTTGTCTAATGTACGCATCCTATTCAAAATTAATATGAATAGTTTCCTTTTTAATTCTAATGCCTTTGCTGCAATGGCTTCAATTTCTTTTTTTCTCTTATAAAACTTTGTTTTTTTCTTATATTTCTTCACATCCTTTATCAAATTGGACATAACTCTTCTCTGAAACATTTTTCTACGTATCTCTTTAAACGCTGTTTTTCTGTTTAAGTTTAACTTTTTAGTTGCAGAAGGTATATTTGCATTAACTAAATTCTCAATTTTTTCTTGTCCTTTTTGTTTGAAATCATTCTTTCCTGTACAGACATTTTGTACATTTTTCCTTTTTTTGAATATATTCCTTAGAAAATCTTTTTTTTGCTTACCAGAAGATTTTTTCTTCCTTCCAACATCAGCATCTTCTACTATCTTTGATCCTCTAGTTTTCTTCAAATATAGGTTTTTTTTTAGCGTTTTTTGAACTCTGGATTTTGTAGGCATCTTAAATTTTGTTCACTGCTCTTCAGCAATACCTGAAAAAAACTAAAAAAAAATTCCTTTATTTTATTTAAATATATTACTACATTTCTTTTCACAATAGTCACAAAACGAAATTTCTTTGCCAATTTGAATGCACACTAACTGCTCTTATTTTTGGGCAAGTGAAAATCACTTTTACAAACTGTCACATTATGAAACCACTTTTCAGATTTTTTAAAAAGCCCATGTCCAGACTGCTACACTCCAGCAAGGGCAACCAGCCTTAGTGATGCTGAATGTATTTGCATTACAGACTGAAAGCTGAAAACCCCACTCGCTTGTAAATACTGTGCATGATTATACATGGCAAGCACATGGGTGTGTGCTAAGAGTCTGCTTCTTCCCCCAAAAAATCGCTCCCCCTTTCCATCTAATGCAACTGTGAAATCACCAGAGCAATACGCAATAAATCTCTGCCTATAATTCCTCTCTGCACACAGAGTCATGTTTTCACATTAGTCCCAAAACGAAATTTCTTTGCCAATTTGAAAGCACACTTACTGCTCTTTTTTTTTCGGGCAAGTGAAAATCACTTTTACAGACTGACACATTATGAAACCACTTTTTCGATTTTCTTAAATGCACATGTCCAAACTTCTTTTTCAGACCACCTCCATGTGTAACCTGGGTGGCTGCCTACACTCCAGCAAGGGCAACCAGCCTTAGTGATGCTGAATGTATTTGCATTACAGACTGAAACCTGAAAACCCCACTCGCTTGTAAATACTGTGCATGATTATACATGGCAAGCACATGGGTGTGTGCTAAGAGTCTGCTTCTTCCCCCAAAAAATCGCTCCCCCTTTCCATCTAATGCAACTGTGAAATCACCAGAGCAATACGCAATAAATCTCTGCCTATAATTCCTCTCTGCACACAGAGTCATGTTTTCACATTAGTCCCAAAACGAAATTTCATTGCCAATTTGAAAGCACACTTACTGCTCTTTTTTTTTCGGGCAAGTGAAAATCACTTTTACAGACTGACACATTATGAAACCACTTTTTTCGATTTTCTTAAATGCACATGTCCAAACTTCTTTTTCAGACCACCTCCATGTGTAACCTGGGTGGCTGCCTACACTCCAGCAAGGGCAACCAGCCTTAGTGATGCTGAATGTATTTGCATTACTGAGTCCAACCTCAAACCCTTAAACTATTCTTTTTTTTTCCAGTACACCTTAATTTATTGTGAAAACATACTCCATATTATTTTACATGTTCCTCACATTTAAATTTCTCCCAAAACAGAAAATGATAAACGCAACTACAACAAAAAGAATTTCCATTTCTATTATTCATTTCTTAAGTTACCACATACATCCCCTCTCAAACTCTAAACTCACCTTTAAAATTAGTTAGTTATGAAAGAAATGTGACACTCAAACAGCAGATTATCAGAGCCAGGATCTCTGTTGTGTTCACCTCTCTCCTCTCAGCAGAACCAGATAATGGCAAACTTTCCCTCTATTTTTCCACACATATACATGTAAGTTTCAAATCTCAGTGCTTCCCCCTTTTTTTCAAATGTAATCACACATTTCTATTGGTTGAAAACCAACCCTTTTCCAAAAGTACCCTTCCCCCAACTTGACTTCTGCCTAGTACCCTTCCCCCGACTTGACTTCTGCCTGCTACCATAGCAACAGCTCATGGAACACTGCTGTGTAGAGTTAGGTCAGAAGTTCGCCACACAATGTTTCAATTCCACAGAGCAAGAGTGCTTGACTTTTCAAACCTAACAGCAAATCCATAGTACTGTTCTTTGGTTACACATTTTTTTGTACCAATACAAAACATGCTTCTATTAATTTACACATACAGCCTAGTTTTTATTCTAGAATGGTATGAAACAGCCAATCAGTTCTTTTTGTTTTGAAAAAAATATGTATGCCTCCATTTCCAAACTGTCTTTCATTTCTTTTTACCATTCTACTGAATTACACCTCCTGAGTGCATCCAGTTCTCCTTGGAAGATGTTCACAGTGTGGATTGTAGGTCACAGCTATGTCTTCTGGAGTGAAAAGTATGCAGAGAAAACAGATATGGTGAGAGACCTTGCTTTGCCAAATGTAGACATTAAATGGATTGGTCAGAGAGGGTTAAAGTGGCACCAATTGATGCCATTGGTGAAATCCTTCATGCAAATCCAACACCCTCACCTCATAATAGTGCACTGTGGTGGCAATGACCTAGGCACTTTGACTGGGGTAGGTCTGGAAATGCTTATGAAGGACACCTTTGCACAACTGTTTTCACTTTTCCCTAAAACTGCCTTTGTGTTTTCCAACATATGCCAAAGGCAAAAATGGAACTGGTCCAATCATTTCTGTCCGCAGATTGACAAAGCAAGAAAGCACGTCAACAAATCTGTTTCTGCTTTCCTCCGTGACTATGGTATGGGTGCCATTTACCACAACAACTTGCGTTATGACATGCAAGACATTTATAGAGGAGATGGTGTGCACTTCAATGATGAAGGGAACAGAGTCTTCCTTTTGAACCTTAGACTCTGCATCGGTACTTACTTGTAGGTACCACTAAAAAAATGACTTCATAAACACAACAGCTCTTTTTAGAGCTCCCTAATATCTAAACTCTTAATTCTGCATTTCATTTATTTATTTTTATTTTTTTTAACCGTACGCTTACCGTACGCGTACCCCGTGATTTTTTAAAAAATCAATAAATGTTTTTTTTGTACTTTTCTGTCCTTCTTTGACCCCCTTACAAATGTTAGGGGGTCTGTAACTCTCCTCATTGCCCCCTTTTCTTGTTTTCACTCTTTTTTTTCAGAGTGAAATACACAAAATGGCGGCCGCCGCTTCCTGGTTTCGGCCGATTCGAATGTTTACTAAGATCTAACAGCCAATCAGAATCGCGCTCGCGCACGTCACCGTACGCTTACGGTAAGCGTACGGTAAGCGTACCGTAAGCTGGCTCAGATATATATATTGATTTAAAGGCTATTTTCTCAGAATCTACTGAACAGATTTACACCAAACCTACAAAAGGCACTTCCTTGACCTGAGGACTACCTCTCTGCCTAATTTTGAGTAATTCTGTTCAGCCATTCGGGCTGTAGCTCGTTCTAAAGGTCCTATGGAAAAATGCATGGGAAAAACGCGTTTTGGGACCCCCCTTTTATCTCAGCCCCCGCTTGACGGATCCCCCCGAGACTTTCAGGGTAGGAGCGGAGCGTAGCGCCCCACCTATTTTGAGAAATTTGCGAGGATTCGTCGACCGGCGCCAAAGTTATTCAAAATAGAATGTTGCGGATTTCCTATGGAAAAGGGGTCCTAACTATATATGCGAAGGTGTATTGAAGAATGAGTGGATTTACAAGTGCTTGAATGGATTATTTAGTAGGTGCAAGACTGACTGTATAAGTGAGTGATTGAACGTGTCTTACTGAATGCATGGGTTAGTGACTAAACTGTGTGAAAGTCTGTATTAGTCTCCCAGTTGGTGTGTAAGCGGCTGCATGGGTTGGTGAGTAGCTACATGAGTGTCTATATGTGTTATTGATTTGTTGTCTGAGTTAGGGGTGGGCGGAATTTGCGGAATTGCGTTACGCAAATCTCCGCGAAACGGTAAAAAATCTCCGCGAACACGCAGAAATTCCGCGAACACGCGGAATTGCTTGTTCGCGATGCTTTTTTCCTGTTCACAATTGCTGTTTGCGTGCTCGGGGAGAAATATCTCGCGAACACGCATTTTGAGAACGCGAACAAGCAAAAATTTCGCGAAATCGCGGAAAGCTGACTTTTGAGCAATTTCGCGTTCTCCGCGGAACGCGAAATTACGCAAATTCCGCAAATTCCGCGAGCGGAACGGAATATGCCGCCCAGGCCTAGTCTGAGTATCTGTATGGGTGCCTGAGTGTTTGTGTGGGCGGTTGTGTGTCAATGTGATTGTGCATAGATGTCTGAGTGGGTGATTCACTGGTTGTATGGATTGAAAAGTGCATCTGGGAAGGGCTGTATGGCTGTGTTAATGTGTGTATGGGTGTGTTGGTGAGTGAATGATTGTCTCAGTGGTATATGTGTGAGTAACTACATATGTTTTAAGGCAATATATGTGATTGTTGGAGTATATGAATGACTATACGTGAGAGTAAGTGATTTGAAGAGAGGGTGCATAAATGAGTGTCTGCTTGTATTAGTGATTGTATAAGACAGTAAGTATGTGTTAGTATCTGCATAAATAAGAGATGTGGTGTGTGTATAAATAACGGCGTTGGTGTGTATAACTATATACGTGAGTAAATGTGTATGTGATTGATTCTTTGCATGACTGACTACATGTGTGAGTAACTCTATGGATGAGTGGTGGAGTGTGACTGTATGTATAGGTGTATGAGTGCATATTATAGTACTGTATTGATAGGTAACTGCATGTATAAGTGACTGGATGTGTGTGTAGACCTAGAAATTAGTGGGTGGTATGTAGTATCTGGCATTGTTGTGTGTATGGTTTCAACAAAAGTAGTCTGTATTTTAGAGTGTGTGTTTCAAAGTTTATATTAGGGCATCAGTATGTTCATCAGATTATCACGTGGATGATGTCATGAGTGATGTCACTGACCATGTCATGAGTGATGTAATATGTGACGTCATCACCAGTGCATTGCGGGCATGCGAGTTATAGTTAGCTCAACTAACTATAATGGGCAAAATTCTCTGGTTTTATATGAATCAAATGTCCAACTAACTATAACGTCCCTGAAACCTATGGTTTATTCAGTGAATTTCTTAGGTTTTTTAAATGCTAATTCCTAACTATAACGTCTGTAAAACCTACGTTTTTTTCAGTGAATTTCGAAGGTTTTTTAAATGTTAATTTCATATTTTAATATTTATAAAACCTATATTTTTTCTATTTTTTTGTAATATTTTGGAACTCTATTATCCTTTTTTTTAATTTTAAAAATTATGTAATGTTTTATACCTTCCAAAAAAGTATGTATAACTTTTTTTTGGGTTGAGAAAACTGGAGTCCCATACCGGTAGTGTACCAAGCTCCATCAGCATGCAAATTCTATCTGCCATATTGTTTAACTTGTAAAGGATGCGCATTTCGTATCCGACTGTTTTGTGGCACCGCGTCCCGCCTAACATCATATACGTATGAGGTCGCGCCAGCTGCTAGTTTGGTATGCGATGGGTATGCGGTACCAAGCCACGCATTACGTCATATACATATGGGGTCACGCCAGCTGCCTGCTCCGTATGCAACAAGTGCACGCTGCCAGGCCCTGTGTTACGTCATAGACATATGGGGTCGCGCCGGGTACACCATTCCCTCATTTTTCGGTTTCGCCTAGGCAGCGAAGGTGCTGTCTGGCTGAGAGATGCTGTATACAGTATTGAGGGGGAAGCCCCGCCCACTTTCTGCCCATGCTTTTGATTGGTTCAAATCTGAAATGCTGCATTCTCATTGGTTGCCGGTGTATTAGTCCCTCTCCTTACTGCAATGACATTATTTTTATCCTTCCATGGCAATCAGTCCCTTTACTTCACCAACTCTTTTGTTCCCGTGCCTCCCCCTGTTCCCTCCCAAAGTCCGTGACTTCTCTGACCACCACCACCCCCCCACCTACTGCCTTCTTCTGCGCCCTCCTTTTTGTTTACAATGCAATAGGACTAGCATAAATACGAGTCCTATCGCATTTGCAAATGCTTTTTTTTCATATGATTGGCTGCCTGCATTCACACTTTCTTTTGCCTGCCCTGCTTTACATTGTGCGCATGCGTGCCAAAAGTCTTACTCTGTTGTGCAGCGGCTGCCTCCGGCTCGGCACGCAGTGACTCGAACCACGCTTGACTGGCTGGCTGCAGGATGCAGGCGTGTTTGCCTCACTTCTCTTCAAAGCGGGTGCCGAGGACCTGTCAACGAGCCCCTGTATAACCAGCCGTCCTTTGACACCAGACACTCAGCCCGACTGTGCAAACAGAGGTTTAATGTCTCTCACATGGGCGGAGGCCGCTGGTGACGGATAAGATATCTGAAAAGGAGGTAAATAGGTCCAGTGAAAGGGGTCGCCTCTTCAAACAAGTGTCAGCTGCCATCTCTTATTGGGTCTTCAGTTAAAGGACAGACCCCCACCTCTAAACAAAATAACAAAGTTAACAGCCCCCTTATATTAATTTATGTAATATATTATGTAGCATCGACTCCACCCAGCGGGGCTTCATAGTGCAGTACGATGCACTCTTAAACACGTCCGGTCAACCATTTATTGATTGGTGTAAACACGTTCCTAATGCAGTTGAAATCAGTTTTGCCTTTCTTTTTAGAAATACGTCCTAAACGCTGACAGTGTGCTAGTTTCTTTATGTCTCAAAACTATATCTAAATAGGTTTAAAATGTATATGCGAGCAAGTGATAATCTAAAATATTTTAAACATTTATATATTTCTAACTGTAATAAACTCGCGTCGGGAGCGGTCTCCTTGCACACTGGGTGAGCGATTGCCATGTGATCTTAAAAAAAAGCATTTGATTAGTTCATAACATTTCCCATTGTAGCAGTTGGAGAACGCCACCCATTGTAGTCATTCTCTCTACAGCATTTGATGAGACACACCTCTTCTGCTTAGAGAGCTTTTTTGAAAACTTTTTGCTATGTACACATATCTTACACTACACACAACATGCAACCATCATCGACATCAATATTCATGCTCTGTAAAGTAGCCGTTCACCTGTGATAGCCATACACCTAAAAGTTACATAACCAAAGTTTTCCCCACTGCGAGAGGTAACATCGTTGCATACGCTGTCCACTGAACATTGCAATGTGGTATGGCCCAGGGGCAGTATCATGCATAGATAATGAACACACGGACACAGCTAGATAGTGGAAGTGGTTACGGGCACGTGCGTGCGACTCCTTTTTATTACCAGGGTCACAGATCCAGTGACGGCTGTGATGGATGCGTGTGGGGTGAGTGTAAACCAGCCCTCAAGGAATGGTTGCTGCTAGCATAAACTACAACAGTAATCATTGGATCACACACAGAGATTCAATAATAAATGGGTCAATAGTTTGTGCTGCAGTAAGGTAGGACAGTAGATGTGAAATAATACACAAAAGATTTTTTTCATTTATTTAGTCTTTATTTCAATTGAATTGATATTGTGGACCGTTAATTTCCATCATATACTAAAAAATGTTAACAACTTGATCGTACAAACATTTTAAGATTAATAAAACCAGTATAAATACTTCACATAAAACCATATGTCAATCCATCCTACTATACAATCATATTTCCATTTAAAAAGAGATAGAAAATCAATTACAAAAGATTCTATCTTAAAAGAACCATAGCTTGTGGTATACTGAGATACAGGCAGTAGATCTGAAATAATACACAAAAAGATTGTATCATAAGGGGTCCATCATTTCTAGTGCACTCAGATAGCCACATCAAAAGCATTCAGCATGAGCACAGCCAGGGAAGATGCGTGCTGTGGGCGGGCCGTACTAGGGGCAATGTCTGCTGCCTACAGCACTGCATCATCTGCAAAAGCGACGCAATCAGAATTGTGAACACTGCTCTCTGCAGTGTAGGCCAGAGAGAGCGATCAGCAAGGGCCCACAGCCACGTGGCGTTGACTTGAGCTGCCCAGTTTGCAGTACACGAAGCAACAATAAGCGTGTGCGGAGCCTGCATTGATGCGTATCCGTGGTGCGGACAGAGCGCACTGGAGCAATGTCTTTTGCCTACAAGACTGTGTCATCTACAATAGGGACGCAATCTGAATTGTGAACACTGTTGTCTGCAGTGTAGGCCAGAGAGAGCGTTCAGCAAGGGCCCACAGCCACGTGGCGTTGACTTGGGCTCTCCTGTTTGTAGTACATGAAGCAACAAAAAGCATATGCGGAGACTGCGATGATGCGTATGCGTAGTGCAGACAGAGCACACTGGAGCAATGTTTTTTGCCTACAGGACTGCGTCATCTACAATAGCGACTCAATCTGAATTGTGAAAACTGCTGTCTGCAGTGTAAATTGAAGGCAGTAGTCAGCAGACATCCATGCATACTTTTTCTCAGTTCCTCTTCACAAAACACAACATAAATTACAGAAAGCTCTGCAATAAATAAATCAAATCAATTTGAATTGCGATCTCTACCGTCCACAGTGTAGACTGTTATTCAGTGTTCTTTTTAACTACCAAGAAGAATTTGGTCATTGTAGTAAACCTATAACTAATCTAAAAAAAGTTCTTCAAGCAAGTATACTAAAAGGATATTGTGTATATTTCAATAGACGTTGTAGTTAGTTGCCTACTGGATTCTGTAATTAAACAATCACCACTCGATCTGAATTGTGAGCCCTGCTGACAGCAGTGTAGGCCAGAGGCAGTGGTCATTAACGCCTCACAGCCACGTGCCGTTGGATTCGGAGCACGGAGTTGGTTGCACCTGATCGGAGGGGGTACAGAGAAATCATGACAGACATTACCGTCGGACATCCTGAATCATAGAATCAAGACCCCGTTTCAGTATTCGGACCTGCTGTACCGCGGTGTAGTCCAGCGACGGCAGTCAGCCAAATCCAATAATCATGTGCAGCAGTTAGCTACGAAAGCACAGAGTCTGATGCACCTCAACAGAGGCAGTTCTGTGAAAACCAAGCAGCAGGTAATATCGACATCGTCCATTGTGGGATTAAGACACCGTTCCACTGTTGAGACCTAGAGTTGGTTGCACCTGGTCAAAGGGAATACCTTCATCTCCACTCTAAGATGCAGTTCTAACATCGTACATTGTGGGATCAAGACACTGTTCCACTGTTGGGACCTAGAGTTGGTTGCACCTGGTTGAAGGGAGTGCCTTTATCTCCACTCTCAGATGCAGTTCTAATATCGTCCATTGTGGGATTAAGACCTTGTTTCACTGTTCGAACATGCTCATCCACTATGGTATCAAAACACCGTTCCACTGTTTTTACCTGTCAGACTACTGTGTTACTATTATACAGAGCACTCCACGCTCCTGGGCCTCAGGCTGGGCTCTGTATGCCTGTGTCGTGGTAGCCAGCGTTAATCTCAGGAGCCTTCCGAGCTCACAGACCTTGGCCCAGGACCTTCTACCGGCACGTGGTCAGCCCTCTTTCACATACAGCGGTGTTGAAAGGTGAACTGTGGGGCATATATGCGTCACAGCGGGCATGACGGTTTCTGAGTACCAGCAGGCTGAGAGCATCATTCACGCACCCACCTTCGCTCACAGCATCAGCCTCGTGGCGGTGTAAGCTGCGCAGACCTGGAAGACACATTCGCCAATCAGGAAGATAACCACACTCAAAGAAACATGCCTTTTATTCATACCCCTACGCTAGCCTTGCGTCCCGCGAGCCAGCCCACTCCCCTAAACATTTTGGGGGGGAAGAGGCACGTAAACGCTACCATTCTGTAATCTTCCCTACTGACTGTACTATCATGATTGCGTCCACTGTCCACTTCACTCAATAGACCATCAGTGTATGTTGACATGTACATGTCTGTGCTCTGCATACTCAAGTCTGTCCAGCACATCCCGTCAACACTTTGCATTGTATACTTTTATAATCGAGAATTACTTGCCACCTTCGCATATACTTTGCTCCCATCTCTCCCTGCATCCTGAATTGTGTGACAGAGGTGCCATGCCATGTTTGGTTTCTGTACATGGCTAGCCACGGTTCTGACAGTACATAGTGTCTTTGTGTCTGCTAGGTGTACATGTTGTTTGTCATGTTGTATGTGATTATATAAGGTAGCACGTTTATTCACGAGCAGTGGTTTCTACCATTTACATTTCGCTGTCTTAAAGAGGATACAGAAGTTTTTCCCACAGGTGAAAAATGCGACCACAATGGCAGTCATTCATTACTATGCAAGAATGTCCAACTGCACGATGCTTCTAAGCTTACAGCCCCCAATCTTGCGTGCTTTCTTAAAAGCACGCCAACTCCCACAATCAGACCAACATTCACACAGCTTTCTAATGACAGTTATCTGGTTCTTAATAACATGGACTGCTACGGAATGTGAGCTGGCATAACGTATGCCCTTACTGTTTCAAAACGAGTAACTTCCTGTGGCAATGTCTATTCCCACCCACACAAAGTAACTCCCACTGTTCAACTTGGCCTTCAATACCTACTTTGAAAACAGATTTCATTAAACTGAGCAATCTTAAAGTGCTTTTGTTTCAAACAGTATTGTCCCTCACTTCTGCAAAAGAAATGTATCGACTGCAGATAACACGAACTTCAAGTAAAATACAGCCCCTTTAAAATGCGAACCTTCCATTAGACTTTGTGAATTATTACACAATTTTCAACACATCTGACACTCAAGGTCTGGCACATTTTTTTAACACTGTCTCTTCCGGCCTTGTCACAGGCTTTCAAACTGTTTTTGGTATAATACCAGACTTCATTCCTTCGATCATCTCTAGAATAACAGGAACAGTGCCCATAATTCTCGCACTGTTTGCTGCCATCCTACTACTATTTTTGCTTGTAAAAAATGGCTTCGCTCCCTGTGGTAACACTCATGTCCGACAGAATACACCGCTACGTGAACCTACATCAATACCGTGAAAAAATGGAACAACTTTTCGGCTGCCTGCCTCTATCTATTATCGGAGCCAGCTACAACATGACATTTATTTACACATATGTAATCTGCGCGCAAACATCTTTTTATTGCAAAACTTGCCCATTCGACTGGCGAATGGATCTATGCATTGCCAACATCCCACCAATCGCTCCCGATATCCAGCAGGTAATGGAGTATCTTGAAAACCATGAACTTGATTGTTCGGGCAGTGGAGCAATGGCGGATGCAACGCAAAAAGGTATCCTGGCGGAATGAGATTCCTGCGCAGCCACGAAAGATCTCCTGCAATGTGCGACCTTTGACAACATTGCAGATTGCCTGCCAATTCAAACTGCCACTCCAACATTCGAGGAACATTACTGTCCCTTCCAGAATATGAATTGTATCGCTTCGCTTTTCTCACACGATGGCAACAATCGCCTCTTGGAACATTATGCATCTCAAGCCACTGAAGAACTTCCAGACTGCAATCTCCAAGACTTGTAAGAAATTCACGTTATCCTTGGATTGATTTTTTCCAACTTTTTTGACTTTTTCCTATCAAATTTTTTAATACGCTACAATTGAACTATTTTCATATAATAACTTTCTAACTATGCTCAGGCATTTGAACTCTGTTTTCATTACTGCCCCTTACGTCTCCAGCCTAACCAGGGAAGGGTGATGTATGGCCTATGCAAAGACGCTATTTACATGCTAAATTAGCAGAAACCCGACATCCATTTTGAAACCATGTCTATTCTTTGTGCACACATCTCTCTGGCTGCCTGTTATCCACAAAGCCCTTTCACACAAATTAGCTCATCCTCAGCCTCTGCTCACAAGCTGACGATCAAGATAAAAAAACACGACATTGTTTAGGAACTGGTTGGCACAGTCTGGTAATCGTATCCTAACTTTATTTTCATTATAGAATTTACTCATTCATATAACAATACTTACACAGTTATGCCATACCGGCCAGTATCCTACAGCCGCCATAGCATATCACTTTACAGAAATCAGCTCACGGCTTAGGCTCACGGTTTGATCCCTGAGTCTTCAGACCAGTAGAAGTGAGTAGTTTGCTTCCCACTCCCGCTATAGTCTAAACACATACTAACACCACTTGCACAGCTATGCTACAGTGGCCAGTACGCTACAGCGCCTAGAGCAAATCAGTTTACAGCTATCAGCTCACGGTTTAGGTGCACGGTTTCATCCCCGACTGTACCGGCACCTCACCACAGCACCATCTCACTCTGGGCAAAACAGCACTTTCACACCGGTAGGGGTGAATACTTCGCTTCACACTCCCTGTATAGCATACCCTAACCACCCCACAGAGCTCACAGCGCTCCTACCCGCCTCTTGTTTTTTCAATGTTAATTTTCATAGGAAACTTTAGACAAGGCTACAGGTCGAATGGGTGAACGGAATTACCCCAAATTTGGAAGGGAGAAGGGTCTTGATCTAGAAAGCACACTTTTGTTTATTTGGTGTAAATCCGTTCAGTAGTTTTTGAGAAATATCAAAATTTACAGATAACGATATTTGGGAATTCGGCCATCTGATTGGCTGAGGCGTTACAAGCACAAGCTTGCTGGTGATTGGCTGCGAGCGTTGCGTGCAGTTGCAACTAGGAAGTGTTGGCCGCCATTTTGTGATTCGGTTGAAGCGAGTAAGGGTAAAGAAGGGAGAAAAAAGTGGGAAAGAGGAGGGTAGGAGCTCTGTGAGGTTTGTAGGGTTGATAGGGTGTGCTATAGAGGGAGTGTGAAACGGAAACATAGTGCGTACTTGCCTCCTCCCCACCCAAATCTTTAGCGTAGTGGGCTGGCTCGACGTACGCAAGGCTAGCATAGGGGTATGAATAAAAGCCACGTTTCGCTGGGTGTGGTTCTCTTCCGGAATGGGAATGTGTCTGCCAGGTCTACGTAGCTTACACCGCCACGAGGCTGACGCCGTGAGCAACGGTGGGTCATGGCCGCTGCGATGCACATTTGCCTCACAGTTCACATGTGAAAGAGGGCCCACCATGTGCCGGCGGAAGCTTCTTGGCCGAGGTCTGCAAGCTGGAAAGGCTCCTGAGATCAATGCTGGCTACCGCGACACAGGCACACAGCGCCTCGCCTGAGGCCCAGCACCGTGGAGTGCTCTGTATGCTACTTACAAAGTAGTCCAACAGGTCCCAACAGTGGAACGGTGTCCTAATCCCACAATGGACGATGTTAGAACTGCATCTGAGAGTGGAGATAAAGGCACTCCCTTCGACCAGGTGCAACCAACTCTAGGTATCAACAGTGGAATGGTGTCTTGATCACACAATGGACGATGTCCGATATTACCTGTTGCTGGTTTTTCACAGAACTCCGTCTGTTGAGGTGCATCAGATTTTGTGCCTCTGTAGTTAAGTGCTGCACATGGTTATTGGGCTTAGTTGACTGGTATTGCTGGAATAAACAGTGGTAGAGCAGGTCCAAACAGTGAAATTGGGTCTTCATTATGTGATTGAGGATGTTAGAAGTTACAGTTTGTGATGATTTCTGTGTACCCCCTTTGATGAGGTGAAAGCAACTCTAGGTCCCTACAGTGCAATTGTGTGTTGATCCCACAATGGATGATGTTAGAACTGTATCTGAGAGTGGAGATGGAGGTATTACCTTCTACCAGCTACAACCAACTCTAGGTTCCAAAAGTAGAACGATGTGTTGACTCCACAATGGACGATATTAGAACTGCATTTGAGAGTGGAGATGAAGGTACTCTCGTCGATCAGGTTCATCCAACTTTAGGTCCCAACTGTAGAACGGTGTCTTGATCCCACAATGGATGATGTACAATATTACCTGCTGCTTACTTTTTACAGATGTTTGTGTGTTGAGGTGCATCACAGTCTGTGATTCCATAGCTAACTGCTACACATGATTATTGGGCTTGGTTGACAGCAATCGGTGGAGTATACTATGGTACAGCAGGTGCAAACAATGAAATGGGGTCTTGATTCTATGATTGAGGATGTCATAAGTTAAAGTCTGTGATGATTTTTGTGTATCTGATCAGGTGCAACCAACTCCGTGCTTCTGAATCCAACGGTATGTGGCTGTGAGTTGTGAATGACCACTGGATTTGGTGTAGACTGCAGTTCGCACGGTTCACAATTTAGATTGGGCGCTGATTGTGCTGGAGCGGGAAAAATACAAAATTTTGTATACCTTCTCCATTTGCATGTTATACTAATTAGAATAATTAATTAATTATAATTTTACTAGTTGTTTGAAGTGATCTTTAATCAACCTTATTAATAAATGAATTACACATGGGATTTGCATTTGCATGGCCTAATTAATACGTAAACTAAAATATGTACGCATATTAATGATAGATAAATAGAATATTGC
Source organism: Triturus cristatus (assembly GCF_964204655.1). Classification (NCBI taxonomy): domain Eukaryota; kingdom Metazoa; phylum Chordata; class Amphibia; order Caudata; family Salamandridae; genus Triturus; species Triturus cristatus. The sequence goes on along the minus strand of NC_140593.1, from coordinate 24,733,393 downwards.
ATGTTAAATGTTGCTTTTGTAATGTTTTAGTGATTTGTGCTTTATAAATGTGAGTATAAACCGCAATGAGTGTTGCTTTTGCTAGATAAATACACACACATATAGGTATTAGGGAGGGAATAACATTTTATTAGGTATTTCTATGTATTAATTAAGTTTTTGTGTTTCTTTGCTTAAGTTGACCATTTGGGCCTGCCACAAGATGGCTGCCTTTCGTAGTTGACGAGACATGAGCGACTTCACATGGTCCTGAGTGAAGTGCGCCTGCGCAAACGACAAGCGACTATGGCCTTAGCACGACCCCAGGCAAGCTGTACCCGTCAAGGCCGCACCGGGAAAGGTGCCAACCTTACAAACAAAGAACTTTATTAAAGAACCGGAACTGACAAGTATAATGACAGCATGGACATAACTGTGTGGGAAACAGGATAACGACCCCTGTCCGACCAATCGGATGGACTGAAATCCTTATTTTCGATACATTTCTCATTGATTTTTCCTATAAAATACTAGAATAGAGAGGGCCATCGCCATCGCTTTTTGATTGCCTTCATGATTTCCTGACGTTATGCTGACGGAGAAGACGGTGACTCTGCAGGACAGCTTTCTTGAACTTCTGACGAACTGAATTGCTGCCCTATTTTCCTGATGAACTGAAATCAATTAAGGGCATAGATTGATGGGTTCCTTCCTATGGTCCCTAACCCTTTGTTGGGACTGTAGCGTACTGCAAGATAATCTGACGGACTTAGAGGACGACTTTAGCCAGAATAGGTAAATATGGTCATTCGAATTGTTTGCATAACATTTCCTTACAGGTCCTATTAATTTAGATAAAATGTTTATTATTGATCATAAATGAGTTGTGTCATTTATTGAAGAGAACTGTCTAAGTTAAGGTAATAAGGATATTAATATTCTCAAACCTCTCCAACTAGTTGAGCCGTTGAATAGCATGAAAGGGATATAGGTAAACGGTAAGGTATAGTGGTATAGATCTAAGTTCCCTTTGGAGTTAGAGATATTCCTTTCATGCCAGGGCTTGGATCAATCGCCTCCTAGGGAAACAGACCATTGAAGTATGAATGTTGATGTTATGGGCCCCACCAGTGCATGTATGGATAGAATGTGGTAGTGTGATCTTTGGTCTGTGACGTAGGGAGGATTTTGGATTCCGCGCTGGAACAGTTTTTCTGGTAGCAGGATGATGGTTAACTATTGTTGAGGTTTAGCGATTATGGCTTGTACATTGCTTATGGGTTATTGATTATTGATTGATTTATGTACTAACATTCTATGTTGAGTTACGTCGTGTTTTATGTTGTTTGCACGGCTTTTGGGATGTAGGAAGTCGGAAGTTTGTAATAGTTCCGTAGTAGAGCAGAGGTAAGCGCTGCTCTCGGAAAAGACGCAATTGTTGTTGCCCGTAGGTACGCGGGAGAAACGTGTGACAAGTGAAGTTGCACGACGCATTGTCTGTGTTCGATTCGGTAGCATCGTCGTGTGTTGCCATTAGAGACATTTTCTGTATGAAAGACGTGTGCATGACAGCAAAGGTTTCCTGTGAAATTTTGGTCTTAGGTACCAGGAGACCAGAAGGTACTCTGATAATGCTTATCACTGAAAAGGTAGCAGGTGTTTTCTGAGCTTGATAGAAGGACAAAACAGAGGGAAGCGCTGCTTTGTTAACAAATGTTATAATTCTGTAGCAGAACAGACTGTTCGCTGTTCTCGGGAAAGACAGAATTCTGTGTGAATGTACTACTTTTTCCTGTGTGAAAGTGTGTGAATGGAAAGGCATTCCGGTTAATTGCAAAACTCTGTTTTTATTTCTCAAGAGGATTGGGTCTCCAATTAGGTGTCTTAATTCTAGAGAAGCGGTTAACTGATGCTTGAAAGAAGGGTAAGGTACAGGGATGTGCTACTTTATCAACGGAAGTAACGATTCCGTAGAAGGGCAGATGTAAGCGCTGCTCTCGGGAAAGACTGAATTCTTGTGAAAAAGTTTTTTTTTACAGTCCTTGGGTTAGCGAAGCGGACAATGGAGATGTTTTTATGTAGTTACTAACAGAATTGTAAATTTGGGAAGTTTAAGAAATTTACCGAAAGGATTTTGTAAAGGAGGGGTCAGTAGAAGCAGGAGCAGGAGCAGCAGCTGCTGACGTCAGAAAGACCGCGCTGGGATTGGCTAGCAGTCTGGAGGCGTAGAAAGCTCCTGATTGGTTCACCGGTGTATGCCGCGCTAAGGATTGGAGAATTGCAGGATGACGTTCACGTTTCTGACTGGTGCATTAGTGTGAGTCACGCTGGGATTGGAGAGTCAGCGGGGTGACGTAGACGCTCCGGATTGGTGCGTTAGTGTGAGTCGCGCTACAATTGGACAAGACAGCATACAGTTGTAAGAAGAGACTAGCGATACATGAAAGATAGGAAAATGTATTACAATCCGCTAGAAAAGAAGAAAACATGGTTCGGAAGAATCAAGAAGTGGTTTAAAAAGGACAAACCGATTGTGACTAGGGGAGGACAGTTACTTCCTCCACCGAAAACTCCTGCATCCTTTATGGCTGCTAAATATGGATATCATACTTGTATCTGGTTAGATAACTGGGTTAGGTATACGAGGGACGATGGAATCTTGGCTTTCCCAGAACATGGTTCATTTAGTTTGGCAGTTCTGAGAAACCTGAGAGAAAGGATGATGACTTTAGAGCCAAAACCTAGACCGATGCAATTTGAGGCATTGACTGAATGGGAGGATGAAATGCATGAACGAGAAAGACAGAGAAGTGGTAGAGGTTACAGGTTTATGTTTGGTAGACCGTATGGACAGGAAACGCATGATGATCGAATGAAAAGGTGGCGGAATGCTAACATGACTGAAGGGTTATTTCCCGTAAAAACTACAGGAGAGAATGAAGGGCGAAAGTGTACTGAGAAAAGACATAATGTAGGAAACAGAGATTATGGAGTGAGTGAGTCAAAAGATGATGTTCTAGATGATGTATTTTATAAAAATCCACCACCATATCGTCCAGAGCCAGAGAGGTTGACAGCAAGTGCCCCAATGAAAGAAACATTATGGATTATCAAGACTGAGACTATGTCGCCAGATTTAGGGAAAAGTAACTCTGTGAGTGATGTAGGAAAGCAGACAGAAAGTAGAGTAAATGGTGAAAAAATTCAGCAGAATTAGCCAGAACTACCCTAGAATTGACAGAGAAAATAAGCGAATTGACTAAAAATCTGGAAGCAGTAACGGTTCCGGTAACAATAGGTCCGGTAGTACCTATATTTGATAAACAAAAGGATAGTGAACATTGTCTGACAGTTCCTTATAGAAGTCATAAGCAGACTGAACAACCAAAACAGGGTCAGAAAGAAAGTTCACGAAGACAGACAATAAGCATGATTGAACCAACTGTCTCAAACAATCCGTTTATAAGCCCGAATTGTCCCGAGAAGGATAGAGCGATAGAAAAATCATTGTTAGAACCACAAAAGAATATGGAACAGGATAATACAGAGAATCAGGTAGGACTATCAGCAGATGAATTGAGTGAATGGTTAAAAGGCCTGCAGAAGAAAGATAAAGAATCCCAATCAATAGATGTGGCCAAATTACGAATGATACTAGAAGAATTAATAGTAGGAACTATCCCTACAGACAAATTAAAGACTAACCAAGATGAGGAATTATTATTTCTGTGCAAAAGTGTAACATGGAGAGCAAAAAATCTACATGAAAGGTTAGGAGAAGTAGCAAATGAAATGGGAATAGACCTTGAAAAAGTAAAAGTATTGCAAAAACCTTATCGAGTTGATTTTACTGAAAAGGACATTGAAAATTTGAATACCGCAGGATGAATAAGTCAGATAAAGGATGTAATTGTCTTATTTTGAAAGTGGGGAGACGAGGAGAAATGGAAAAGTAGGTGGGACCGAAAACGTGATGAGGCTTCCGACAAAATGATTACCGCATTTCCTGTGAGGGAAAAGGAAAGGGTAGCGACAGAATACCCAATGAGAGAGATTCCAGGAGGAGGATATGTACATGTTCCATGGACAAGACAGGACATTTTGTCTTTTACCAATGATTTCCTTAGACTACGCAAGAAGCCCGCCGAGTGGTATAGACAGGTGGACAGATTTGTGAAATTGTCCAAAGTATTGTGGATAGATCTGAATAGCCTATTTGACATAATAGTGCCAGCAGACTTGTGGACAGACTGCAAGCTGATGACAGATTGGCCAACTCAAGAATACCCTAGAGATCCAAAGACAGGAGCACCAGATCCTGAGGTAATGTAAACTGTAAACTACCTCCTAAAGAAACAGATTGGGTAAAAATAGACCGGACACATCAAGAAAGTAAGGAGTCAGTACATGCCTATTATGAAAGATTAATACTGGCCTTTAAACAATTTAGCGGAGATGAGAATCTGAGTGAGAAAGATTTGAGTCATTTTGTATACAGGTTTGTATATGGCTTACGTCCAGAAATAAGTGAAATGATGAAACAGCATACAGTTGATTGGCAAAATAAGAAAATAGATGAAGTACTGAGACATGCTAAATATTTTAGTGATGAAATCGAAGCCAAGCAACGGAAATTAAAAGAAAAGGCTATGTGGGCTCAAGTAAAGGTAGCAGAGAGACAACAAGCTCAATTAGTAGAACAAACAAATAACCCAGGAACCAAACAAAAATTTAGTCCAGGAAAAGGAAAAGGAAATTTTAATATAGAAGAAGCTAAAAAGAAGTTCCCATGTCATAATTGCGGTAGGTTAGGGCATTGGAAATCCGAATGTAAATACCCCCCCAGTGCTAATAACGGAAATTCCTCATTGAATCCACAGGTGCAGAGTGAGGTGAGTGGCCAACTGCAGCAACAGCAGCAGATTGTTACACCACAGAATCAGGTGCCAAAACCACCCTTTCCACAGAGCAGAAACACACAGAAGTATAGTAATGAAACGGGATTCTACAATGAAGAACAGGTAAATAATCAACAACGCGCACACACTGTTTCGCAGTATTGGCTGCAACGCGATGAAAGCGATGCAGAAGAAAGCTATTGACGGTGCCGAAGGGAGGAAGAAGAGTGCGTACTTGGCGCAACTCTAGAAGTAGACCAGACAGGTCCATTTGTGGATGGGATAGTTAATGATGAAAATATTACTTTTCTAGCTGATACTGGTGCTACTCGATCAACTGTTAGATCAGCTGATGTTAAGAACCTTCCTCCCTCGGATGAAACAATCCAAGTAGTTGGAGTGTCCAACAGACAGATTAAGACTTACCTTACAGAACCAGTGAAAGTCAGTATAGGGAAATTCTCAGAAATGCACCGCTTTGTCGTGTGCGACACCAGTCCAGTAAATTTATTGGGAAGAGACTTGCTGTGTAAAATGAATTGCACTATATTTTGTACTCCCGATGGAATAGCATTTGAAACACCAGATGATGATGTATTGTATAAAATGACATTAGCCAATAGAGAAAATGATACGGTTGGAACCTATGCTGTATTCAACCCAGAAGAATTGCCTAAAGAATTGAAAAATTCTGTGAAAGCAGAAGTTTGGGATTTTACCGGAGAAGATGTAGGACTAATGAGAAATGTAGATCCAATAAAAATAACTGTGAAAGAAGGAGTAAGCTATCCCAATGTTCCTCAATATAAATTGACACCAGAAATTATTGAAGGAGTAACTCCAATAATAGAAAAAATGATTAAGCAAGGAATTCTGAGAGAAATAATGAGCAGTCCATGTAATTCACCCATAATGGGACTGAAAAAGCCTAATGGGAAGTTCAGGATAGTGCAAGACCTGCGCAAAGTGAACAAAATCTTTGTATCATGTTGTCCAATTGTACCAAATCCATCAGTGATATTGTATCAGATTCCCCATGATGAGAAATGGTATACGGTGATTGATCTATGCCATGCTTCCTTTTACATCCAATTGCACCATGACAGTCAGCAGATATTGGCATTTCGGTTTGGAGACCGTATTTTGGCATGGTGCCGAATCCCAAGGGGTATACAGAAAGCCCCTCAATATTTAACCAGTTGTTGAAAAAGTCTTTGGAAAGTCTACGAATGCCTGAAAATTCAGTATTAGTGCAGTATATAGATGATCTCCTTGTGACATCGAAGACTCGCAAAGCTTGTGAAGTTGACACTATAGCACTATTGAATCACCTAGCAGATGGAGGATTGAAAGTGTCACCATTAAAACTGCAATTTTGCAAAAAGGAAGTACAGTATTTAGGGCACAACATTGAGAAAGGATTGAGAAAAATAACGATAGACAGAATCAGAATCATAAAAGGAATGAGAGCCCCCATGACCCAAAGAGAGGTGAGAATGTTTCTGGGAATGGTAGGGTATTGCCGTCAGTGGATAAGTAATTTTTCCCTGATTGCAAAACCTTTGGTGCATTTGACAAGAAGTGATGTAAAGGATCCTATTGATTTGAATAAGGAAGAATTGGCAGCATTCAAACAATTGAGAGATGGGTCGTGTGAAGCACCTGCACTAGGCATGCCTGACTATGAGAAAGAATTTGAATTGTACTGCAGTGAGAGAAACGGATGTGCACTCTCTGTGTTGATACAGAAACATGGAAAACTGAAGAGACCAGTTGCATATTATTCATCCATGCTTGACCCAGTAGCTGCAGTCTTACCTGGGTGTTTGAAAGCAGTAGCTGCTACATGTCGAAGTCTGGAACAGAGTGAGGGAATTGTGATGGGATATCCATTGAAAGTGTATGGACCTCATGATGTGGAGATCCTTTTAACAAGGAGTCGTACTCAGTATATGACACATAGTCGGCTGACTAAGTATGAAAAGGTCATATTAGGTGCAACCAATGTGAGTCTTGTGAGATGCTTAAATGTGAATCCAGCAACATTATTGCCTGATACAGAGAGAGTAGAAGTCAGAGATGAAGTGGATCATGATTGTCTGGATGTACTCGATTTTTGCACAAAACCCCGACCAGATGCAAAAGATGTGCCATTGTCGGAAAGTGATTTTGTGATGTTTGTTGATGGATCATGTTTGAGAACAGAAGAAGGAGTGCTGAGTGCAGCATATGCAGTATGCAGCGGTTCTGGAAGCATCTTATTTAAATGGCATAAAATCAGCTCAAGTGGCGGAATTAGTGGCCCTGACCAGCGCATGTAAAATTGGGAAAAGTGTGAGAGTGACTGTGATCACCGACAGCCAGTATGGCTTTGGAGTTGTCCACGACTTTGGCCAATTATGGCTACACCGAGGTTCCTTAACCTCAAGTGGAACTCCAATCAAGAATGCTGAAGTGGTTGGGAAATTAATTGAGGCGATACAGTTGCCTAGACAATTGGCCGTTGTGAAATGTGCAGCTCATGGTCATGGTAGCGATTATATCTCTACAGGGAATCACTATGCTAATGACATTGCCCAATATTGTGCCAGAAATCAGAATTCGATCAATCGGGCTAAGGAGAAAGAAACTTTTTCTTGCTCTTTGATGTTTACTAACGTTGTAGGAACATGGGAAGAAGTGAGACAATTGCAGTAGGAAGCAGGAGATGAGGAAATGAGACAGTGGATAAAAGCAGGATGTGCCACAAGGGAAGAAGATCATGTGTGGGTTTACAGAGATGGAAGACCAGTTATGCCTGATAGCATGATGTCTACCATGGCACGGATGTATCATGGCCAGGGACACATAGGGAGAGACGCCATGATCAGGTCCTTTAGGCAGACCTGGTACAACCCCAAATTCAGACTTGTAGCAGAAAGCCTATGCCAGAGATGTCTAATATGTCAGCAATACAATCCTGGGAGAAAAACAGTAGTAAGCCTAGGAACCATAGGCCGAGAAGGAGGACCTTTTACCAGAATGCAAGTAGATTTCATTGAAATGCCTCCTTGTAACAGATTGAGGTATGTGTTAGTCATGGTTTGCTTATTTTCCAGGTGGGTGGAAGCATTTCCAACAAGAAGAAATGATGGCATGACAGTGGCAAAACTGCTTTTGAGAGAATTCATTCCTAGATTTGGGTTTCCAGTAACAATTGAATCAGACCGTGGAGGACACTTCCACAATGAGATCATAAAATTGATTAGTGAAGCATTGAATGTACAACAAAAACTATACTGTGCCTATCGACCAGAAGCTTCAGGTGTGGTTGAACAAATGAATGGTACCATCAAAAACAGAATAGGGAAAATGTGTTTGGCCACAGATATGAAATGGCCCGATGTCTTGCCTCTGGTGTTGATGACCATCCAAGCTATTCCAGATAGAACTACAGGGCTGACTCCTCATGAAATTATCATGGGATGCGCGATGAGACACGTATTTATTCCAGTCAACAAATTGATGACAATATCTGATGACATGGTGTTGGAGTACTGTAAAGGCCTAGCTGACGCAGTTCATTCTGTGTTTCATCAGGTGGGAGCGGATGCCCCCACCCTTGAAAGAAAGCCAGTGCATGATCTGAGCCCAGGGGACTGGGTAAGGATAAAGGTCCACAGAAGAAGAAACTGTTTGGTCCCAAGGTGGGGAAAACCAAAACAAGCCATCTTGACAACAACCACAGCAGTGAAGTGTGCAGGACTGAAAAACTGGATTCATGCAAGTAATACTCTGAGAGTTCCAAACTGGTGGAGAGCACAGGAAAAGAGTACTTTGACGAATCAGAATCAAGTACTGAGTCGGAGAACCAAAAGCAGGAGAAAACTCTGAAAGGGGGGAAACAGAGCAAAATTCATCACTGGTCCCCAGAAGCATCTTTCTGAGGAGGAGACTGCAGATCTCTGATACTAGCTCGGATTCTGAAGACGAGCAGAGAAAGAAAGACTCTAGAAAAGAACAGAAGAAGATCAGAGAAAAAGATAAAGAAGAGTCGATAAAAGGAATAAGTGAAAAAGAAGTCCCAGATGAGAGACTGAGAGAAATTCCACCTGAAATATCTAATTTAGATGAACAAGGGACAGGTACATGGAAAGAGGGACAGATTTCTGCGGAAGACCCCCGAGGAGGTGTAGGGAACTGCAACATCCAGCTAGGTGAAGGGACAAGTAGCCAGCAGGAAGATTGCATGCCGGAGACTCGAGGAGGGACAGAAGTAGGGAAATCAGAACAAGTGGTGTAAAAAGAGAATGTTGGAAAGAAAAGGCAAGTAGAGACAGAATCCGAAGAAAGTGAAAACAAAATTCCAGAAGGCCGAGTTGTAAGAAAAAAAGCTTGGAGAAATGAAAACAATGACAAAGGAATCAAATTGAAAAGAGTTGCCAAAGATGATGTATGGCCAAACAAAATAAAGAGATTGCGATATCGACTAACTCGAGTGAATTCACCAAGAGCTGAACAGGTGAATGAAATAACGAGTCAAGAAAAGTCGAAAGAAGAAGAAACAAATATAACTAGAGAAAACAGAAGAACAAAGAAACCAAACCAAAAGTACAAGTCGCCGGAATGGACGTATGTGGCTCTGCCTGACAGAAAGCAAGAGGCAGATAGTCAAGGAAATCCAGAGGAGACTGTACTAAAAGTGGTTAAAGAAGAAGAAGAAGAATCAGAAATCCTGAGAGTTCTTTTATCCGACATTGGAGAAGAAGAAACGCAAGTTTAGGAAATTCTGTATCCCGATTCTGAAGAGAAGGCAAAGGACGATGAAATGCCAAACTGATTAAATTAAGAAAAGTTGCTGATGAAGAAACAATAAAGTAAAACAAAGAAAATAGAACTGGTGGAACCTAGTAGGTTTAGAGCCTTTGGTTAGAAAACTAGTTGCGGAATAGAAGAGGCTAAGTCAAAAGACACGGTCCATTTTAGCAAAATGGCTAACATAGAAAGTAGCAAAGGTAGATGTACCTTCATGAGAAGATGGTGTAAAGTGTGTTGTTGTTGTACAGGATTACTAATGCTTCTATGGAGCATACTTGCTCTTGTATTATCTTTCAAAGTTACTATAGATACATTAGAAGGACATAAAGATAGTAAAACCATAGTAGGGAAGATTCCAAAAGTAGTACCGACAGCAATAAACAGAAATTATTTACACAAAGATAGATCCATAAATGATTTTTCTAACAATGTATTTTCGAAGTTGTTGTATGAATATGTAAAAAACGATGGATGTAAGGGACTGCTACGTCTGCATGCAGTTACCAGCCTCAGTTGCAGAAGGAGTGACTTATCATCACCTTCCAGTAACATATGGAATAACATGTAGTGTAATAGCTAGTTTGTTTTATCAAACAGGTAAATTAGAATATTATTTTTCAGATATAGATAACATTTTTGCACTAATACCTGCTAATAATAAATTAAATAGGGTAAAACCTGCTAAAGTATTAGGTGAATTTTTCTTAGAGACTAATGAATTAACACTAGAAGCTGTATTCAAGAATAATCTAACTTGCAGTTTGCAGAAAGAAGAAAAGACATTTCTAGATATGGTTGAGGAAAGAAGACATAAAATGCACAGAAAAACAGAAGAAGGAAGGGTAGAGAGAACAGCTTGGGACATAGAGATGGAGAAACATTTGATAAAGGGTGAATCTACGCCAACAATAGCTTTGGATAGGCCTCAGAAAGGGAAATTTTGCATAAGAAGGAATCAAACTGCATATGATAACTACTTTTTAGGTAATAGTGAGTGCCATGATACATACCGAATCATGGGTGGATGGGGATTTAAAGGTGGAAGAGATCCAGTATTTCCTGGACTATATTTTATCTGTGGGAATAAGGCATATTATCGTTTGCCAGACCATTGGTATGGCACATGTTATGTAGGCCTGGTATTTCCAAAAATCTTCCATATAGACAGAGGAGAAGATGGAGAACATGTTTTAGGCAATCATATAACACGTAGAAAGAGAGAATCTTGGGCAGAGATTGTAGGAGACATTTTTGGAGCATTGATACCAGCAGTGGGAATATCTCTGAATGCAAATAAAATTATCAACTGTAGTGGATCGCTTGTCAACAAGCACCGCTGGAGGATTCTTATTGGTTAACACTGAAATGGTTGCCATGCGTGCTATGGTAATGCAAAATCGTCTTGCCCTTGATATATTATTGGCAAAAGAGGGTGGAGTCTGTGGAATGCTGAAAGTTCAACATTGTTGCACTTACATTCCAGACGAAAGCAAAGATCTAAAGGTCTATATTAGAAATATCACTGAATTGCATAAAGAAATTGTACCACTGGAGGTTGAAGGTGTTTGGGAGAGAATTGGTAAAAATATATCAGCTATTAAAGATTTCTTAGTTAAAATAGGTAGCACTTTTATAGGTAAAACATTGTTTCCACTAACATGTGTAATTTCAATAATATTAGTGATAAGATTAGGTTGTTTGTGTTGCAAAAACAAGAAAACTAAAAACAGAATAAGAAGAGAAAACTTAAAAAGAAAAGATAAAGATCCAGATAGAGATTTGGAGGAGATATCATTAGAAGAGTGGAAAGAGAGTATGTACAAAAAGGCAAAAAGAGAAGAATTTGAGGAAACCCAATTTTGAACAAGAGCAAGAACACATTTCAGATGAAAAAGGGAATTTTTTTTGATTGATTGTGGTGATAAAATCACCAAAGAGGGGATTGCTGGAGTGGGAAAAATACAACATTTTGTATACCCTCTCCATTTGCATGTTATACTAATTAGAATAATTACTTAATTATAATTTTACTAGTTGTTTGAAGTGATCTTTAATCAACCTTATTAATAAATGAATTACACGTGGGATTTGCATTTGCATGGCCTAATTAATACGTAAACTAAAATATGTACGCATACTAATGATAGATAAATAGAATATTGCATGTTAAATGTTGCTTTTGTAATGTTTTAGTGATTTGTGCTTTATAAATGTGAGTATAAACCGCAATGAGTGTTGCTTTTCCTAGATAAATACACACACATATAGGTATTAGCGAGGGAATAACATTTTATAAGTTATTTGGTCCTGCCACAAGATGGCTGCCTTTCGTAGTTGACGAGACATGAGCGACTTCGCATGGTCCTGAGTGAAGTGCGCCTGCGCAAACGACAAGCAACTATGGCCTTAGCGTGACCCCAGGCAAGCTGTACCCGTCAAGGCCGCACCGGGAAAGTTGCCAACCTTACAAACAAAGAACTTTATTAAAGAAGATGGTGACTCTGCAGGACAGCTTTCTTGAACTTCTGACGAACTGAATTGCTGCCCTATTTTCCTGATGAACTGAAATCAATTAAGGGCATAGATTGACGGGTTTGTTCCTATGGTCCCTAACCCTTCGTTGGGACTGTAGCGTACTGCAAGACAATCTGGCGGACTTAGAGGACGACTTTAGCCAGAATAGGTAAATATGGTCATTCAAATTGTTTGCATAACATTTCCTTACAGGTCTTATTAATTTAGATAAAATGTTTATTATTGATCATAAATGAATAAATGAGTTGTGTCATTTATTGAAGAGAACTGTCTAATTTAAGGTAATAAGGATATTAATAGTCTCTAACCTCTCCAACTAGTTGATCCGTTGAATAGCATGAAAGGGATATAGGTAAACGGTAAGGTATAGTGGTATAGATCTAAGTTCCCTTTGGAGTTAGAGATATTCCTTTCATGCCAGCGCTTGGATCAATCGCCTCCTAGGGAAACAGACCATTGAAGTATGAATGTTGGTGTTATGGGCCCCACCAGTAAATGTATGGATAGAATGTGGTAGTGTGATCTTTGGTCTGTGACGTAGGGAGGATTTTGGATTCTGCGCTGGAACAATTGCTGAATTACAGAATCCAGTAGTTAAGTAATTAGAACGTCTATTGAAACATACACAATATTGTTTTTGTATACTTGCTTCAAGAAGTTTTTTTATATCAGTTATAGGTTTAGTGAAATTACCAAATTTATCTTGGAAGTCCAAAGGAACAGTGAATAGTGTAGACTGTGGAGAGATGAAATCCTAATTCGAATTGTTTTGATTTATTCATTGTAGAGTTCTCTGTAATTTATGTTGTTTTATTTTGTAAAGAGGGAGTGAGAAAATGTATTGATGGTTGTATGTGTGAGTACTGCTTTTAATTAACAATGCAGACAGTAGTGTTCACAATTCAGATCGAGTTGCTATTGTAGAAGATGCAGTCCTGTAAGAGAAGAGATTGCTGTAGTGTGCCCTGTCTGCACCACTCATACTCATGATTTCAGGCTCCGCACACGTTTTCTTTGCTTCGTGTGTTGCAAACTGTAGAGCTCAAGTCAATCCTACTTGACTGTGGGCCCTTTCTGAACGCTCACTCTGGCCTATACTGCAGACTTCAGTGTTCACATTTGACATTGAGTTAGTATTGTAGATGATGCAGTCCTGTAGGAAAATACATTGCTCCAGTGTGCTCTGTCTGCACTACTCATACGCATCATTGCGGGCTCTGAACACGTTTTTTTTAGTTCGTGTATTGCAAACTGTAGAGCTCAAGTGAATGCCCTGTGTCTGTGGGCCCTTGTGACAGCTCACTCTGGCCTACACTGCAGACAGCAGTGTTCACAATTGAGATTGAGTCGCTATTGTAGATGAGGTAGTCCTGTAGGAAAAGACATTGCTCCAGTGTGTACTGTCTGAACCATGCATATGTATCATTGCAGGCTTTGCACACTCTTTTTTGTTGCTTCGCTGATGACAAACTGGGCAGGTGAAGTCACTTTACGTATCTGTGGGTCCTTTGTGACCGCTCTCTATGGCCTACTCTGCAGACAGCAGTGTTCATAATTCAGCTTGAGTCGGTATTGCAGATGATGCAGTGTTGATGGCAACAGATATTGTCCTAGTACGGGCTGTCTACAGCACGTATTATCGGTGGCTGTGCACGTGCTGAATGCTTTTGATGTGGTTATGTGAGTGCACTAGAACTGATGGAGCATTTATGATATAATCTTTTTGTGTATTATTTCAGATCTATTAATTGTGTGTCAGTATACCACAAGTTGTTGTTCTTTTACGATGGAATTATTTCTGTATTATTTCACATCTACTGTCCCTACCTCACTGCAGCATAAATTATTGATTCTTTTAATATTGAATCTCTGTGTGTGATCCAATGATTACTGTTGTAGTTTATGCTAGCAGCAACCATTGTCTGCAGGCTGCTTTAGACTTTCCGCACACACATCCAGCTCAGAAGTCACTGGATATTTCACCATGGTAATAAAAAGGAGTTGAGTGTACGTGCCCGTATCCACTTCCACTATCTATCTGTGTCCGTGTGTTCATTATCTATGCATGATACTGTCTCTGGGCCCAACTATATTATGTTGTGTTGTGGACAGCGTATGCAACCATGTTACCTGTGGTATTGGAGAACATTTCTGTAATGTAACTTTTAGGTGTATGGGTATCATAGGTGGAAGGCTCCTTTACAGAGCATGAATATTGATGAAAATTATGGTTGCATGTTGTGTGTAGTTTAAGATATGTGTATATTGCAAAAAGTTTTGAACAAAGCTCTCTAAGCAGAAAAGGTGTGACTCATGAAATGCAGTACAGATATTGACAAAAATGGGTGGCATTTTCGAACTGTTTCAATGGGAAATGTTATGAACAAATGAAATGCTTTTTTTTATGGTTACATGGCAATCGTGCAGCCAGTGCGCAATGAGACCACATCCGATGTGATTTTGAGAAAATATATTTATTATAATATAAGTTTATTAGAGTTAGAAATATATAACTGTTTAAAATATTTTTAATTATCGCTTACACTCATATACACTTTACGGTTTTTTAGATATAGTTTTGAGACCCAAAAAAAGGAGGGAATGGCGTATGCGGAGCGACATCGTTCGTCTATGACGTAACACAGGGTGTGGCAGCATGCACTCGTCGCATACACGACACGCAGCGGGCGTGACCCTATACGTACATGACGTAACGCATGGCTTGGTAGTGCGTACCTGTCGCATACCAAAGTAGCAGCTGGCGCGACCTCATATGTACATGTTGTTACGCGGGACACGGTACCTGAAACCCGTCAAATACAAAATGCGCATCATTTAAATGTGGTGGATAGGATTCGAGGGTTTATCGAGCTTGGTAGACTACCGGTACAGGACTGTAGTTTTCTAAAAAAAAACAAATATATATATATATATATATATATATATATATATATACATATTTTGTGGGGAAGATATAAAAGATTATATAATTTGTAAAGTTTTAAAAAAGGATGATAGAGTTGCAAAATATTAAAAAACATTTTGAAAAAATATAGGTTTTATAAATATTAAAATATGAAAGAAAACCTTTGAAATTCACTGAAAAAACCATAGGTTTTACAGACTTTATAGTTAGGAATTAGCATTTTAAAAACCTTAGAAATTCACTGAAAAAACCATAGGTTTCAGAACGTTATAGTTAGTTGGACATTTGACGCATATAAAACCAGAGAAATTCGCCTGTTATAGTTAGTTGAGCTAACTATAACTTGCGCGCCTGCAATGCACTGCTGATGACGTCACATATTACATCACTCATGACATGGTCAGTGACATCACTCATGACATCACTGATGACATCTCAAATGACATCACTGATGACATCACTAATGACAACATCCACGTGATAGTCTGACACACCTCCTCACACTGTAATATAATCTTTGATAGACACACTCTAAAATACAGACTACAGTTTTAAAAAGCATAGACACACCAATACCAGATACTAGATATCCATCCACTGATTTCTATCTATATACACCAATACAGTCACTCATACATGGTGTCACTCATCATTACATCAGTATAATATCCACTCATACACGTATATATACATTTACACAGTGCTACTGATCCATAGAGTTACACAAACATCTATTCAGTCATGCCAAAAATCAATCATACACCCATGTACTCACCTATGCAGATATATCATCATCATCAAATCTTTATTTCGGTCACTAAGGACCATAAAAGATACAGAGAAAAAAAAAATGCAATATCAATTTAACAGTAAGACTAAGACAATAGTAAAATCATAAACCGATCTTAAAACATTTTAAAAGTGTGTTATTATCTAGACATAAAACGGTTGCGAATAAACCATGCTGCAGTTAGCAATTTGGCTACTGCACATACAGTGGGGGCAGACAGATCAGATTTTAGAACTCTAAATGCAGGACGGTGTTCCCTAAAGCCTAGGTTCCTAAGAAGTTGCACGAGCCAATATTTACGTGGAGTGTTATATGCAGGGCAGAAAAAAATCATATGTAAATCATCTTCTCGCTTAAGAGGGCATACTTGGCAATTTGGAGTGGTCACCGTTTTATGCCAATGCTCCGTATGAGCCCTCAAAGGGAGTGTTCCATAGCGCCACTGCAGATACAGTTTCCGTGTTAGTGGTGGGCTAACATCATCAAGGACCAGTTCCAGATGGTAAGGATCCTTGATAGCAAGGAAATGTCTGGACAGCGAATCTTGACAGGGGGATTCGATTGCTGCCTGTAGCGTATACTCGCGGTATGCCTCCACCAGCGATCTACGAGAGATCCTGGGACAAGCACTCCGCGGGTCGTGCCACAGCTCCGATTTCCCCATCCTTTCAAAGGTGTTCTTGATGTACTTAAACCAGGATATTTGCAGCACCTTTGGGAGGCGCAAGATTTCTTCTAATTCTGCTCTATAGCTAGATAGCTCTACAGAACTCCATATTCTACGCCAGTAGGTCAGGGGCTTGAGTCCCAGCTCTTCAGTGATTGGTCTTAGGCCGAGGTCCAGTCTCAGCGGGAGCAGCGGGTGCTTGATGGTAAAGCGGTCAATTGCCTGATAAAGTTGTTCTCGGTTATCTGCAACTTCTAACACGCAGCATGTCCCCATATCTCACCCCCGTAGATTACTGCACCTCTAGCCTGAGTTTTATAAATATGAAGAGGTGGGCCAAGAGGCTTGTAAGAGGACCTAGATAACATCCTAGATATGCCACCTGTAAGTTGGGCGAGTTTCAAGTTTGCTCTCGTAATGTGAGTGTCCCAGGTCAAAGATTGGTTCAGGGTGATACCTAGGTATTCAAATGTGGAAACCCGGTCTAGTCTTTCATGACCTATCGTAGGGTTTGGGCGGGTTGAAGAGGATGGGTTAAAGGTCATGAACTTGGTTTTAGTCGCGTTCACTTCCAAACCACGAAGCTCACAAAAATTCATAAATCCATCCAGAATTCTCTGAAGGCCCATCGGGGATTTTGAAAGCAGGAGGGTATCATCCGCAAACATAATTGCGGGTACCCTCCTGCCATTCAACACTGGGGCATCAATATTGCCTATCCCTGTCAGGAGGTCTATGACACCGTTCACGAAGAGGCAGAACAGGGTCGGTGCCAACAAACAACCCTGTCTTACCCCTGTGTCCACAGGAAAACCCTCGGTAAGAGCACCTCCCCTGCCACACCTCACTTTGGCATAGTTACCCCGATGAAGCCTCATCAGCATGGATAGGATGTCACCCGGTACATCTAGATCTTTAAGTACTGCCCATAGTTTGGCGCGGGGCACCAAGTCGAATGCTGCTCGCAGGTCGACAAAGACTGTATACAGCGTTCCTCTGCCCATAGTCACAGTTTTCCGATATAAATTGTTGAATCGGAAAATCTGGTCTATTGTAGAGACACCCTCTCTGAACCCAGCTTGATATGGGCTCAGTATGTCCTTCTCTGCAATCCATACTTGGAGACGGTTCAGTAGCAGTCTCCCAAACAGCTTTTGTGGGACATCTATTAAGCTTATTGGTCTATAATTGGAAGGGAGCAGAGGAGATCCCTTTTTGAATATTGGGACAATCTCTGCTCCCAACCAAGTTTTTGGGACCTCCATACCACCCAAAATGGAGTTAAATAGGCACAGCAAGTATGGAGCCCAGACGGCTGGCTCATGTTTAAATAGATCACCAGGCAGGCCATCTAGGCCAGGTGCCTTGCCAGGAGCTAGACCATCTATCACCTTGTGTACTTCCTTTAGAGTGAAAGGGTGCCCTTTAATTTCGTCAATTTTTTAAAAATTGGTTAACTTCGATGAACCAGGTGTACTATATAGGGATTTAAAATGATTTTGCCATGCAGTGGCTGAGATATTTGGTTCAATAGCATCAGGATGTGTTTCCGTCCCTGTGTTTACAAGGCACCAAAATAAGCGGGAGTCTGCACGTGCTAATGTGGTTTTAAGTTTCTCCCACTTGTTGTGCTCCCATTCCTTTTGTGCATGGCCAATCATACATTTATAAGCTGAACGCCTAACCCTAATAACCTCGATCCCTAAGCCCTCTTTAATTGCCGCCAGGAGGTTCGATTTGGCCTTCCGGCAGGCACAATTGTACCAGGTGGGACTGGGTGGACGTTTGGTAGGTCCTTGCAGTGTTGTAAAGAGGATATCAGACAGAGCCAGAATTAAGTCTGTGTGGAGTGTTCCCCACTCCGTCCGGTTATCAGGGCAATCATCTTGATCAGTTAATTCCAGAGCTTTTGTCAGTATGGGAATTACCCGAGCATAAAGACTGGGAAGATTTTCTAGGTTTGAAAGTAGTCTTTCCCATCTCACTCTCCGTCTATTATTAGCTAGTATTAGACCCGTCCAAAGGGACGAGGCTTGAACCCTCATGGCCTCGCTAACGGGAAGGATATATTCTGCTTCCAGGGCGTGATGGTCACTATCCACACCTGGCAAGACCCTAAAGTCTTTGATAGAAGGCCAGGCTGCCAAGGGAACGAGAATATAGTCCAATTTTGATTCCCTCCCACCCCGGCTATATGTATATTTTGGTGGGATATCTGATTTTTTCCGGCCATTGCAGGCCCGCAAACCAAATTTTAAGGTTAGTGTTGTAATTTGGACCGCAAGAGGTGTCCATGTTCTAGGGCCGGAAGCCTCCAGAGGAGGTATAGACCAAAGCGCATCCTCTTCGTCAGCCAGTCCATCTAGTGGGCCATAGAGGGGCTCATAATGACAATTAAGATCACCCCCAATTAAATAGGGAGTATCCACAGGAATTTCGCTTAGAACTGAGGCGAGATCATCTATAGTACGTGATTCGAGCCCATTAGTTACTGGTCGGGAATAGACATTTACCAACATAAGTCTATTAAAGTTTGGCCATTCCAGTAATACCACAAGAATATCATCCGTGGAGGTTGGATGTAAAACAGCGCTGCATCCCAAGTCTGCTGCTAACCATGTTGCAAGTCCGCCCGAAGGACGTCCTTTCCCTCCCCATTTCGCCTGCATGGAAAATGACGCGTATCCTGAATACGTCACCTCGTCACAGGCCCAGGTTTCCTGGAACATACAAATGTCTTTACTCCTGACAAATGTGTTCCATTCTGGGGAATGCAGCTTGTTAACGAGGCCCGCCACATTCCATGAGAGCACTTTTAGAACAGGGCAGTTAATACTACCAGTGAATTCTTCTACAACTGGGGTACAGCACAGCTCATGCATTGGGGATGTACTCGTAGCAGGAATAGGGGGTACGGGAGGCACCGCCTCAGATGGCGGGATATCGAGATGTACCGGGTAATTAGCTATCAAGTTCTTGATCTCAACCTTCGCGGGATTAGATTCCTTTATTAGGGAAAGTGGGACGCATTCCTCTTTACTGCTAGTCCAGAGCAGTCAGTCCTCCCAAGCTAAACTCCCAAATCTATTCTGCGTGGGAAAATAATCAAGGTATGATAGATCATTTTGAAAAAATATAGGTTTTATAAATATTAAAATATGAAAGAAAACCTTTGAAATTCACTGAAAAAACCATAGGTTTTACAGACTTTATAGTTAGGAATTAGCATTTTAAAAACCTTAGAAATTCACTGAAAAAACCATAGGTTTCAGAACGTTATAGTTAGTTGGACATTTAACGCATATAAAACCAGAGAAATTCGCCTGTTATAGTTAGTTGAGCTAACTATAACTTGCGCGCCTGCAATGCACTGCTGATGATGTCACATATTACATCACTCATGACATGGTCAGTGACATCACTCATGACATCACTGATGACATCTCAAATGACATCACTGATGACATCACTAATGACAACATCCACGTCATAGTCTGACACACCTCCTCACACTGTAATATAATCTTTGATAGACACACTCTAAAATACAGACTACAGTTTTAAAAAGCATAGACACACCAATACCAGATACTAGATATCCATCCACTGATTTCTATCTATATACACCAATACAGTCACTCATACATGGTGTCACTCATCATTACATCAGTATAATATCCACTCATACACGTATATATACATTTACACAGTGCTACTGATCCATAGAGTTACACAAACATCTATTCAGTCATGCCAAAAATCAATCATACACCCATGTACTCACCTATGCAGATATATACACAACACCTGCCTTATTTATACACATATCACTTTCCTTATTTATATAGATACTATCACATACTTACTCTCTTATACAATCACTAATACATGTACACATTCATGTATGTAGACACTCTTGCAATCACTGTCTTTCACGTAGTCAGTTATACACCCCAGCACTCACATATAGTGTGTAAAAACATATATAGTTACTCACGTATATACAACTGAGACATCAATTCACTAATGAACATACCTGTTCGCACAGTCAGCTATCTATACAGCCCTTCTGAGATGCACTTTTGAATCTATAGAACCAGTGAATCGGCCATTCAGACATGTATGCACAGAGTCAGACATCACCCACACACCCACATAGACAGTCAGACCCCCATACAGATACTCATACAATCAATGAAAAACACAAATACACACTGATATAGCTACTCACCAAGCCATGCAGCTGATTACACACCAAGTGAGAGACTAAGAGAGACATTCACACAGTCTAGTCACTAATCCATGCATTCAGTAACATACATTCAATCAGTGACTTATAGAGTCAGTCATGCATCTACTAAATAATGTATTCAGGCACTTTTGACATTGACTTATTCTTGAATAGACCTTGTCATAGATATATATGAAAAATATTTGAACTTTACAGAAACACACTGTTAGAATTGGGGACTCTGGTTGGCACAGGTAGGTACTTGTGACAAGCAGGGATCCTCTCCTCTAGTCAGGGTAATGGGGTTACACCCCTAAACAACCCCTGCTCACCCTCTAGGTAGCTTGGCGCGAGCAGACAAGGCCTATCTCAGAGCGTTATAGGTTAAGCATTTGTGACCACATACAGTAACATAGTGACAACACCACAAATGGACTCCACACTGGGATTATCAAAAATAAGTATTTTATATCAGGCTTAGCACAAGACCAAATAACGATAAAAAGGCCCACAATACTATTAGCAATCAACAGTTCTTTGTTACAGTGTATTTAAAAAGTTCTGTGTGCTTTGTTCTTCGTGGTTTGGCCCATACGGGGATGAAGTGGCCTACAGAATGAGTCTGGAAGTGCTGCGGACACTCCGGTGCGAAGTGTACACCCTACGGGGCGAAACGTACACAGTAGCTTAGTTTTTGGAGAGTTCGTCACGGATGCTGTGGTGAAAGCAATGCGTTGTACGCTGCGATGTCCTCCTTACGTGGTGTGAGCTTACGGTTCGTAGGGACCTTGAATTGCGTTACTTGAGGGGACCGGACGGTGTACGGTGCTTTGGCTGTTCATTGCGGCGTACGTGCCGAACTGTGGGAGCAGCTCTTAGTCTTTGGCTGCGGTGCAGAGCGGATGTACGGTGCGTACTCCCTCCTTCGATGCGAACGGCAGCGTTAAACTTCAGCGCAGGGTGCGAAGCATACCAACCAGCTGATTCGAGGGAGCACAGCGTTGTAGCGGCGAAGTCGGCCAGTCACGGTGCGATCTACGGATCTTGGAACGCATTGATTGAGGCGAACAACCGGGTACGGTGCTTTGCTGGATACGATTTGGCGGTACGGAGCATACACAGCTCCCGGCCTCGGCAGATGCTGAAAACAGTGTTTCCAGCAGCGGATGGCGAGGCGGATGAAGTCCACTGGTCCTGGGACTTCGTTCAGGGGGCAAGCTCAGTCACAAGCCCTTGGAGATCTTAAAGAACAAGTTGAAATATAGTTTCTTGGTAATCTTTCTCCTCTCCTTCAGCAGCAAGGCAACCACTGCAGGCCAGCCCCCCTGGACAGGGACAGTACTCCTCCTTACAGCTTTCCCGGTTCCTTCTCCTCAGGCAGAGGTTCTTCTTGTCAAGCAGGATCTAATTTCTTGGGAGCAGTGTCCCAATACTTATACCCCTAATTCCTTTGTTCCTCTGGGGTAGAGGGGCCTTTGCCCAGCCAGAACCAGTTCCTGAGCACTTTGTTGACATGACTCTGACTTTCAATTCAGGGCGCAGGGCAGAGACATCAGCCGCTCCACAGGAGGTGGAGTCAGCATTGTGGTGGCAGAACACAGCCCTATTCAGAGTCCAGGTGTACTCCTCCCACCCATCTGGATGTCAATCTCTCTATTCACCACCAGGCTACCTAGCCCTGCCCTCTGGGATTCCCCAGCCCTGTCACTCACAGAAACCAGACAGCAGATACACATCATAGCAGAGGTGGGCTGAAATGGTTAGGCAAGCAAATACCAGCTTTCTAAAAGCGGTATTTGCAAACACGGAATATTAAAATAAACTTTACTAAAAGATGTATTTTATTATTCTGAGTTCAGGCATACTAAATTCGAATTTTCTACCATGTTCCCTGGGTCTGTTAGAATCATAGAATGTAACAATTCTAACAGCCCATTCTGGCCTATGAGAACAGGTACCCTTGCAATAGTGAAAAACGAAAATGGCTGTAATTCACTTTTAGGACAAGCCATACACATCAGGGCTTGTCCTACCTTATGCTTACAATGCACCCTGCCCTTGGGCCTACCATAGGGGTGACTCACATGAAGTAAAGGGAAGGTTTAGGGACTAGCAAGTAGGTGCACTTGCCCAGTCAGCATGACAGTACCAGACTGCACGCAGGTTCTGCAACGGCAGACCTTAGACACATTTTACCAGGCTGTTTCTGTGGGTGGCACAACCAGTGCTGCAAGCCCACCAGCAGCATTCGTATTTACAAGCCCTGGGCACTCCTGGTGCACTTTACTGGGGTCTGACAGCAAACCAAATAAGCCAATTATGGAATCCAACCAACATATATATTTTACATAGGGAGCACTTGCACTGTGGCACTGGTTGGCAGTGGCACAGTGCTCTGAGCAGCCAACACCAGCAAAACACATGAGGCACAGCAACAAAAAAGTGGAAGGGAGACTCACGCCAAGGTGCCAGGTCTAACACACACATTCACTGGATGATGTCATCAGTGATGTCATGAGTGATGTCACTGACCATGTATTGAGTGATGTAATATGTGATGTCATCAGCAGTGCATTGCAGGCGCGCAAGTTATAGTTATCTCAACTAACTATAACAGGCACATTTTTCAGGTTTTATGAGTCAAATGTCCAACTAACTATAACGTCCCTGAAACCTATGTTTTTTTCAGTGAATATGTATATATATATATATACATTTTTCAAAGCAGAAGTTGCACTCCAAAGGAAGCTAGCACAAGATCTCTCGAAGCATTCTGCACTATTAACCCTCCTCAATTTTAAACAAACTAGGTCCTAACTATAACTTCCTACTGGCGACTGCCAGTAGGTAATGTAAAATATATATATATATATATATATGTATGTATATATATATATTGACTGAAAAAGACATAGGTTTCAGGAACGTTATAGTTAGTTGGACATTTCACTTGTACAAAACCATAGAAATTCCGGCGTTATAGTTAGTTCAGCAAACTATAACTCACGCCCCTGCAATGCACTGCTGCTGACGTCACATATTACATCATTCATGACATGGTGAGTGACATCACTCCCTGATGTCATTTGAGATGTCATCATTGATGTCACTGACCATGTCATGAATGATGTAATATGTGACATCATCAGCAGTGGATTGCGGGTGCGCGAGATGTAGTTAGTACAACTAACTATATCGGAGGAATTTCAATGGTTTTGTATGAGCGAAATGTCCCGCTAACTATAACACCCAGAAAACCTATGTTTTTTTCAGTGAATTTTCAAGGTTTTTTAAATGCTAATTCCTAACTATATCAGGCCTGAAACCTATGGTTTTTTCAGTGAATATCAAATGTTTTTTAAATTCTAATTCCTAACTATATCAAGCCTGAAACCTATGATTTTTTCAGTGAATATATATATATATATATATATATATATATATATATATATATATATATATATATATATATATATATAGCAGGAGGAATCTCCCTCGGAGAGAAAGGAAGAGGCCACACGGGGAATCCAGTTTATTGGAGCAACAGGTAAGCATGATGCATTTCGGCCGGTAGGGCCTTCCTCAGATGCCGCTGTTGAGAAGGAACACAGTCTCACCCCCGCTTACATTAGTCTTCCAGTCCTCTCATTGGTAAGAACAGGCACCATCCACCAATCATGTGATCACACACCTTAACCAGCGCTGTAGGCACTCCAACTCCCAAGATGCTTCACTATTGGGATGGTGTTGTGTGGGGAAATAGAAATGAATCCACGTGGGCAGGCGTCTTGCAAGGCAAAGCGCTGTGTGCCAAACTAAAATCCTTAAGGCTCCTTGGGTCCCTGCATACGCTCCAACCCCTAAGGAGCAAGTTCGCCGGGCCGTGAGATGATTATGAATTAGTCAAAACTCTATATATATATTTAAAAAATTGTGAATAATTTTTAGTAAGGAAAACTATACTCATTACTTAAAAAAAAAATGTATTATACAGAAGTCGCGCACCCTTCGTGTACCCTACACGATAGTTGTGTGCACTTCTGCATAATTTGTAAAGTATGAAATATCTTTAAATTAATTATAAATAAAAGTTTTCCTTTAAGTGTTTGTCTAAATTTATTAATAATATTTCAGCAAAAATTATTTGATTATTATTGGATTCGGAGGTTAGGAGGGGTGTCCATTTTGCTCGGTCTGTTTTGAAAGATTTGTTGGTCTAGTCAGGTGGACACCCTCCTCCGGGTGCGGTACGGCTTGAGGATTCTATTCAAAAGGTGAGGAATCAACAGGCGGAAGTATCCATCAGAAGAACAAGTTACTTACCTTCGGTAACGCATTTTCTGGTGGATACAGTATCTGTCTGTGGATTCCTCACTGTCCCATCGGCCTCCCCATTGTCCACCTGTTTCTACAAAAAAGATGCTTTTACTGTTTGGCATGAATTTTTTTAATATGTCTTAATCATGCTTATGTTTCAATAGTGAGAAATGCTTGATCTGTTGCTATTTCTTTATGCCTTTATTGGTTATGCATTTAAATAAAAAATTAGTATACTACGTATACATGTGAAAATATGTCGGTCCACCTGTTTACCTAGGTGGCACGGAAAAAATGGGTGGAACTGTCATCAGCACGCCGACGACGTCCTCTTATGGCTCCTGTGATGTCATACAGTGTCACGAGTGGAGCCGTGCTATTATGACATCGTCATTGACGTGGGAGAGCTAGGAAAGAATTTCTGCAGAATGCTGGTGCAGGGGATATTCACCTAAGTGTTCAGGCTAGGCCTTTGGGAGCAACTGTTTATGTTGCCACTCCAGAAACCGAAACCAGTGATCTGAGGGCAGAGGCCCTGCAGATGGCACACGAGGTGGGGAGCCCAGTCGTGTGCACTGTCAGGGACAGCGAAGTGACAAGCACCACTACCCACAGAAAAGGTAACAAGGGCACTGAATAACACAGGATCTTCTCTTTGTATCTGGCAGGAACAACAAGGTTAAAATGGCCTAGTTCCAAAATATAGAATTAGTGCTACAACGGTCTTCAAGAGGACCTGTGATGGATTCCATTTCTGCCTTCCGTACACTGGAGGCAGCACATGGGTCACGCGGTACGGTCATACTGCGGTGGGACGCACACTCATTGACCTCTCATGGCACTGCTCCACACTTCGGGGACAACACTTTCCATTAGCTATGTTTTCTGATGATGTGTCACGCCGGCCCCGTCCAACAGCAGAACCCCTTTAGATCCAAACAGACTCTTCCACTCTCTCACCGGAAATGAAACCAGGCCAAGCGGACACTATCACAATACAACAGACGGGAATGCACTTTTCGGTAAAAAAAACCACATTCCTTCCTCCTAATTTATCAAAAAAAGACTCACTGAAGAACAGGGGCCAGCTTCGATCAGTAAACAGCCGTTACAACACAATTTTTACTTTGCGATACCATTACAATGCATGCATTACCACGCATGCGTTGTACATCGCAAAGTCATTCCTATGCAGTTATGTATGGTAAATGAAAATGAGTTCTAAAAAAAACTGTAGACGATACACATCGTTGTAAGGAAACAAAGGCTGTTCTGTTTCCTCACAACGATATGCACCGTCCCTCAGAGACGACATGAAGCAGGAACCATGAGGAGAGAGGGACCACAAGGAGTGAAAGGTAAGGGGGATTGGGCATTGGGTGGTGGTTACTTTTCTAGGGTTTAGGGTAGCACAGTGGTGTTTGAGTAATGTAGGGGGTCATGCTGAGGGTAGTGTTTTAGGTTTTAGGGTATTGCAGTGGAGTTTCTGTAGAGTAGAGGGTCGTGCTGGTGGTAGTGTTTTAGGGTTTAGGGTAGTGCAGTGATGTTTGGCAGTGTAGGGGGTCATGCTTGGGGTAGATTTAGGGTTTAGGGTTGTGCACTGGTATTTGTGTAGTGTAGGGGGTTGTGCTGGGGGTGGTGTTTCAGGGTTTAGGGCAGTGCAGTGGTGTTTGTGTAGTGTAGGGGTCATGCAGGGGGGTGTTTCAGGGTTTAGGGTGGTGCTGTGGTATTCGGGCAGTGTAGGTGGATATGCAGGGGGTGGTGTTTCAGGGTTTAGGGTGGTGCAGTGGTGTTCGGGCAGTGTAGGGGGTCATACAGGGGGTGGTGTTTCAGGGATTAAGGCGGTGCAGTGGAGTTCAGGCAGTGTAGGGGGTCGTGCTGGGAGTGGTGCTTCAGGGTTTAGGGCGGTGCAGTGGTGTTCGGGCAGTGTAGAGGGTCGTGCAGGGGGTGGTGTTTCAGGGTTTAGGGCAGTGCAGTGGTGCTCGGGCAGTGTAGGGGGTTATGCAGGGTGTGGTGTTTCAGCGTTTAGGGCAGTGCAGTGGTGTTCGGGCAGGGGATGGTGTTTCAGGGTTTAGGGCAGTGCAGATGTGTTCGGGCAGTGTAGGGAGTCATGCAGGGTGTAGTGCTTCATGATTTAGGGCAGTGCAGTGGTGTTCGGGCAGTGTAGGGGGTCTTGCTGGGTGTGGTGTTTCAGGGTTTAAGGCAGTGCAGTGGTGTTCGGGCACTGTAGGGGGTCTTGCTGGGGGTGGTGTTTCAGGGTTTAGGGCAGTGCAGTGGTGTTCGCGCAGTGTAGGGGATTGTGCTAGGGTGTGGTGTTTCAGGGTTTAGGGCAGTGCAGTGGTGTTAGGGCAGTGTAGGAGGTTGAGCTGAGGATGGTGTTTCAGGGTTTAGGGCAGTGCAGTGGTGTTTGGGCAGTGTAGGTGGTTGTGCTGGGGCTGGTGTTTTAGGGTTTAGGGCAGAGCAGTGCTATTCGGGTAGTGTAGAGAGTCTTGCAGGGGTGGTGTTTCAGGGTTTAGGGCAGTGCAGTGGTGTTTGGGCAGTGTAGGGTGTCCTGCTGGGGGTGGCGTTTCAGCATTTAGAGCAGTGAAGTCGTGTTCGGGCAGTGTAGGGGTCGTTCTGGGGATGGTGTTTTAGGGTGTAGGGCAGTGCAGTGGTGTTCGGGCAGTGTAGGGGGACGTGCTGCGGGTGGCGTTTCAGGGTTTAGGGCAGAGCAGTGGTGTTCAGGAATGTAGGGGGTCGTGCTGGGGCTGTTGTTTTCATGGTTTAGTGCAGTGCAGTGGTGTTCGGCCAGTGTAGGGGGTCGTGCTGGGGCTGGTGTTTCAGGGTTTAGGAAAGAGCAGTGATGTTCGGGCAGTGTAGGGGGATGCGTGGGGTGGTATTTCAGGGTTTAGGGCAGTGCAGTGGTGTTCGGGCAGTGTAGGGGTTGTGCTGGGGTTGGTGTTTTAGGGTTTGGGGCAGTGCAGTGGTTTTCTGGCAGTGTAGGGGGTCGTGCAGGGGTGGTGTTTCAGGGTTTAGGGCAGTGCAGGGGTGTTCGGACTGTGTAGGGGGTCTTGCAGAGGGTGGTGTTTCTGGGTTTAGGGCAGTGCAGTGGTGTTCGGCAAATTTAAGGGGTCATGCAGGGGTTGGTGTTTCAGGGTTTATGGCAATGCAGTGGTGTTTGGGCAGTGTAGGCGGTCTTGCTGGGGGTGGTGTTTCAGGCTTAAGGGTAGTGTAGTGGTGTTCAGGCAGTGTAGGGGGACTTGCTAGGGATGATGTTTCAGGGTTTAGGGCAGTGCAGTGGTGTTCGGGCAGTGTAGAGAGCGGTGCAGGGGGTGTTGTTTCAGGGTTTAGGGCAGTGCAGTGGTGTTCGGGCAGTGTAGGGGGTCTTGCTGGGGGTGGTGTTTCAGGGTTTAGGGCAATGCAGTTGTGTTCAGGCAGTGTAGGGTGTCTTGCTGGGGTGGTGTTTCAGGGTTTGGGGCAGTGCAGTGGTGTTCGGGCAGTATAGCGGGTTTTGCTGGGGGGTGGTGTTTCAGGGTTTAGGGCAGTGCAAGGGTGATCGGGCAGTGTAGGGGGTCATGCAGGGGGTGGTGTTTCAGGGTTTAGGGCAGTGCAGTGGTGTTCGGGCAGTGTAGGGGTCGTGCTGGGGTTGGTGTTTTAGGGTTTGGGGCAGTGCAGTGGTTTTCGGGCAGTGCAGGGGGTCGTGCAGGGGTGGTGTTTCAGGGTTTAGGGCAGAGCAGTGGTGTTCGGACTGTGTAGGGGGTCTTGCAGGGGGTGGTGTTTCAGGGCTTAGGGCAGTGCAGTGGTGTTCGACAAATGTAGGGGGTCATGCAGGAGTTGGTATTTCAGGGTTTAGGGCAATGCAGTGGTGTTTGGGCAGTGTAGGGGGTCTTGCTGGGGGTGGTGTTTCAGGGTTTAGGGTAGTGTAGTGTTGTTCAGGCAGTGTAGGGGGACTTGCTAGGGGTGTTGTTTAAGGGTTTAGGGCAGTGCAGTGGTGTTCACGCAGTGTAGAGAGCCGTGCAGGGGGTGTTGTTTCAGGGTTTAGGGCAGTGCAGTGGTTTTCGGGCAGTGTAGGGGGGCTTGCTGGGGTGGTGTTTTAGGGTTTAGGGAAATGCAGTTGTGCTCGGGCAGTGTAGGGAGTCTTTTTGGGGGTGGTGTTTCAGGGTTTAGGGCAGTGCGGTAATGTTCAGGCAGTGTAGGGTGTCTTGCTGGGGTGGTGTTTCAGGGTTTGGGGCAGTGCAGTGGTGTTCAGGCAGTGTAGGGGGTTTTGCTGGGGGGTGGTGTTTCAGGGTTTAGGGAAGTGCAGGGGTGATCGGGCAGTGTAGGGGGTCATGCAGGGGGTGGTGTTTCAGGGTTTAGGGCAGTGCAGTGGTGTTCGATCAGTGTAGGGGGTCATCCTGGGTGGTGTTGTTTCAGGGTTTACGGCAGTGCAGTGGTGTTCGGGCAGTTTAGGGGGTCATGTAGGGGTGGTGTTACAGGGCTAAGGGCAGTGCAGTAGTGTTTGGACAGTGTACGGGTCATGCTGGGGCTTGTGTGTCAGGGTTTAGGGCAGTGCAGTGGTGTTCGGGCAGAGTAGAGGGTCGTGCTGTGTGTGGTGTTTCAGGGTTTACTGCAGTACAGTGGTGTTCGGGCAGTGTAGGTGGTCTTGCTGGGGGTGTTGTTTCAGGGTTTAGGGCAGTGCAGTGGTGTTCGGCAAATGTAGGGGGTCATGCAGGAGTTGGTATTTCAGGGTTTAGGGCAATGCAGTGGTGTTTGGGCAGTGTAGGGGGTCTTGCTGGGGGTGGTGTTTCAGGGTTTATGGAAGTGTAGTGGTGTTCAGGCAGTGTAGGGGGACTTGCTAGGGGTGTTGTTTCAGGGTTTA
This sequence comes from Triturus cristatus, assembly GCF_964204655.1. Taxonomy (NCBI): domain Eukaryota; kingdom Metazoa; phylum Chordata; class Amphibia; order Caudata; family Salamandridae; genus Triturus; species Triturus cristatus. The sequence goes on along the minus strand of NC_140593.1, from coordinate 24,703,416 downwards.
GGGCAGTGCAGTGGTATTCGGGCAGTGTAGCGGGTTGTGCTGTGGGTGGTGTTTCAGGGTTTACGGCAGTGCAGTGGTGTTCGGGCAGTGTAGGGGTCATGCAGGGGGTGGTGTTTCAGGGTTTAGGGCAGTGCAGTGGTGTTCGGGCAGTGTAGGGGGACTTGCTGGGGGTGGTGTGTCAGGGTTTAGGGCAATGCATTTGTGTTCGGGCAGTGTAGGGGGTCTTGCTGGGGGTGGTGTTTCAGGGTTTAGGGCAGTGCAGTGGTGTTCAGGCAGTGTAGGGGGACTTGCTAGGGGTGCTGTTTCAGGGTTTAGGGCAGTGCAGTGGTGTTCGGGCAGTGTAGGGGGTCTTGCTGGGGGTGGTTTTTCAGGGTTTAGGGTAGTGTAGTGGTGTTCAGGCAGTGTAGGGGGACATGCTAGGTGTGTTGTTTCAGGGATTAGGGCAGAGCAGTGCTATTCGGGCAGTGTAGAGAGTTTTGCAGGGGGTGGTGTTTCAGGGTTTAGGGCAGTGCAGTGGTGGCCAGGCAGTGTAGGGGGTCATGCAGGGAGTGGTGTTTCAGGGTTTAGGAAAGAACAGTGATGTTCGTGCAGTGTAAGGGGATGAGCGGGGGTGGTATTTCAGGGTTTAGGGCAGTGCAGTGGTGTTCGGGCAGTGTAGGGGTCGTGCTGGGGTTGGTGTTTTAAGGTTTGGGGCAGTGCAGTGGTTTTCGGGCAGTGCAGGGTTTCGTGCATAGGTGGTGTTTCAGGGTTTAGGGCAGTGCAGTGGTGTTCGGACTGTGTAGGGGGTCTTGCAGGGGGTGGTGTTTCAGGGTTTAGGGCAGTGCAGAGGTTTTCGGCAAATGTAGGGGGTCATGCAGGAGTTGGTATTTCAGGGTTTAGGGCAATGCAGTGGTATTTGGGCAGTGTAGGGGGTCTTGCTGGGGGTGGTGTTTCAGGGTTTAGGGTAGTGTAGTGGTGTTCAGGCAGTGTAGGGGGACTTGCTAGGGGTGTTGTTTAAGGGTTTAGGGCAGTGCAGTGGTGTTCACGCAGTGTAGAGAGCCGTGCAGGGGTTGTTGTTTCAGGGTTTAGGGCAGTGCAGTGGTGTTCGGGCAGTGTAGGGGGGCTTGCTGGGGGTGGTGTTTCAGGGTTTAGGGCAATGCAGTTGTGCTCGGGCAGTGCAGGAAGTCTTGTTGGGGGTGGTGTTTCAAGGTTTAGGGCAGTGCGGTAATGTTCAGGCAGTGTAGGGTGTCATGCTGTGGTGGTGTTTCAGGGTTTGGGGCAGTGCAGTGGTGTTCGGGCAGTGTAGGGGGTTTTGCTGGGGGGTGGTATTTCAGGGTTTAGGGAAGTGCAGGGGTGATCGGGCAGTGTAGGGGGTCATGCAGGGGGTGGTGTTTTAGGGTTTAGGGCAGTGCAGTGGTGTTCGATCAGTGTAGGGGGTCATCCAGGGTGTTGTTGTTTCAAGGTTTACGGCAGTGCAGTGGTGTTCGGGCAGTTTAGGGGGTCATGCAGGGGTGGTGTTACAGGGCTAAGGGCAGTGCAGTAGTGTTTGGACAGTGTACGGGTCGTGCTGGGGCTTGTGTGTCAGGGTTTAGGGCAGTGCAGTGGTGTTCGGGCAGAGTGGAGGGTCGTGCTGTGTGTGGTGTTTCAGGGTTTACTGCAGTGCAGTGGTGTTCAGGCAGTGTAGGTGGTCTTGCTGGGGGTGGTGTTTCAGGATTTAGGGCAGTGTAGTGGTGTTCGGACTGTGTAGGGGGTCTTGCAGGGGGTGGTGTTTCAGGGTTTAAGGCAGTGCAGTGGAGTTCGGGCAGTGTAGGGGGACTTGCTGGGGGTGGTGTTTCAGGGTTTAGGGCAATGCATTTGTGTTCGGGCAGTGTAGGGGGTCTTGCTGGGGGTGGTGTTTCAGGGTTTAGGGCAGTGCAGTGGTGTTCAGGCAGTGTAGGGGGACTTGCTAGGGGTGCTGTTTCAGGGTTTAGGGCAGTACAGTGGTGTTCGGGCAGTGTAGGGGGTCTTGCTGGGGGTGGTTTTTCAGGGTTTAGGTTAGTGTAGTGGTGTTCAGGCAGTGTAGGGGGATTTGCTAGGTGTGTCTTTTCAGGGATTACGGCAGAGCAGTGCTATTCGGGCAGTGTAGAGAGTCTTGCAGGGGGTGGTGTTTCAGGGTTTAGGGCAGTGCAGTGGTGGCCAGGCGGTGTAGGGGGTCATGCAGGGAGTGGTGTTTCAGGGTTTAGGAAAGAACAGTGATGTTCGTGCAGTGTAAGGGGATGAGCGGGGGTGGTATTTCAGGGTTTAGGGCAGTGTAGTGGTGTTCGGGCAGTGTAGGGGTCGTGCTGAGGTTGGTGTTTTAGGGTTTGGGGCAGTGCAGTGGTTTTTGGGCAGTGCAGGGTTTCGTGCAGGGGTGGTGTTTCAGGGTTTAGGGCAGTGCAGTGGTGTTCGGACTGTGTAGGGGGTCTTGCAGGGGGTGGTGTTTCAGGGTTTAGGGCAGTGCAGTGGTTTTCGGCAAATGTAGGGGGTCATGCAGGAGTTGGTATTTCAGGGTTTAGGGCAATGCAGTGGTGTTTGGGCAGTGTAGGGTGTCTTGCTGGGGGTGGTGTTTCAGGGTTTAGGGTAGTGTAGTGGTGTTCAGGCAGTGTAGGGGGACTTGCTAGGGGTGTTGTTTAAGGGTTTAGGGCAGTGCAGTGGTGTTCACGCAGTGTAGAGAGCCGTGCAGGGGGTGTTGTTTCAGGGTTTAGGGCAGTGCAGTGGTGTTCCGGCAGTGTGTAGGGGGGCTTGCTGGGGGTGGTGTTTCAGGGTTTAGGGCAATGCAGTTGTGCTCGGGCAGTGCAGGGAGTCTTGTTGGGGGTGGTGTTTCAAGGTTTAGGGCAGTGCGGTAATGTTCAGGCACTGTAGGGTGTCTTGCTGTGGTGGTGTTTCAGGGTTTGGGGCAGTGCAGTGGTGTTCGGGCAGTGTAGGGGGTTTTGGTGGGGGTGGTGTATCAGGGTTTAGGGAAGTGCAGGGGTGATCGGGCAGTGTAGGGGATCATGCATGGGGTGGTGTTTCAGGGTTTAGGGCAATGCAGTGGTGTTCGATCAGTGTAGGGGGTCATCCTGGGTGGTGTTGTTTCAGGGTTTACGGCAGTGCAGTGGTGTTCGGGCAGTTTAGGGGGTCATGTAGGGGTGGTGTTACAGGGCTAAGGGCAGTGCAGTAGTGTTTGGACAGTGTACGGGTCATGCTGGGGCTTGTGTGTCAGGGTTTAGGGCAGTGCAGTGGTGTTCGGGCAGAGTAGAGGGTCGTGCTGTGTGTGGTGTTTCAGGGTTTACTGCAGTGCAGTGGTGTTCGGGCAGTGTAGGTGGTCTTGCTGGGGGTGGTGTTTCAGGGTTTAGGGCAGTGTAGTGGTGTTCGGACTGTGTAGGGGGTCTTGCAGGGGGTGGTGTTTCAGGGTTTAAGGCAGTGCAGTGGTGTTCGGGCACTGTAGGGGGTCTTGCTGGGGGTGGTGTTTCAGGGTTTAGGGCAGTGCAGTGGTGTTCGCGCAGTGTAGGAGATTGTGCTAGGGTGTGGTGTTTCAGGGTTTAGGGCAGTGCAGTGGTGTTAGGGCAGTGTAGGAGGTTGAGCTGAGGATGGTGTTTCAGGGTTTAGGGCAGTGCAGTGGTGTTCGGGCAGTGTAGGTGGTTGTGCTGGGGCTGGTGTTTTAGGGTTTAGGGCAGAGCAGTGCTATTCGGGCAGTGTAGGGGGTCATGCAGGGGGTGGTGTTTCAGGGTTTAGGGCAGTGCAGTGGTGTTCGATCAGTGTAGGGGGTCATCCTGGGTGGTGTTGTTTCAGGGTTTACGGCAGTGCAGTGGTGTTCGGGCAGTTTAGGGGTTCATGCAGGGGTGGTGTTAAAGGGCTAAGGGCAGTGCAGTAGTGTTTGGACAGTGTACGGGTCGTGCTGGGGCTTGTGTGTCAGGGTTTAGGGCAGTGCAGTGGTGTTCGGGCAGAGTAGAGGGTCGTGCTGTGTGTGGTGTTTCAGGGTTTACTGCAGTGCAGTGGTGTTCGGGCAGTGTAGGTGGTCATGCTGGGGGTGGTGTTTCAGGGTTTAGGGCAGTGTAGTGGTGTTCGGACTGTGTAGGGGGTCTTGCAGGGGGTGGTGTTTCAGGGTTTAAGGCAGTGCAGTTGTGTTCGGGCACTGTAGGGGATTGTGCTAGGGTGTGGTGTTTCAGGGTTTAGGGCAGTGCAGTGGTGTTAGGGCAGTGTAGGAGGTTGAGCTGAGGATGGTGTTTCAGGGTTTAGGGCAGTGCAGTGGTGTTCGCGCAATGTAGGGGATTGTGCTAGGGTGTGGTGTTTCAGGGTTTAGGGCAGTGCAGTGGTGTTAGGGCAGTGTAGGAGGTTGAGCTGAGGATGGTGTTTCAGGGTTTAGGGCAGTGCAATGGTGTTCGGGCAGTGTAGGTGGTTGTGCTGGGGCTGGTGTTTTAGGGTTTAGGGCAGAGCAGTGCTATTCGGGTAGTGTAGAGAGTCTTGCAGGGGTGGTGTTTCAGGGTTTAGGGCAGTGCAGTGGTGTTTGGGCAGTGTAGGGTGTCCTGCTGGGGGTGGCATTTCAGCATTTAGAGCAGTGGAGTAGTGTTCGGGCAGTGTAGGGGTCGTTCTGGGGATGGTGTTTTAGGGTGTAGGGCAGTGCAGTGGTGTTCGGGCAGTGTAGGGGCTTGTGCTGCGGGTGGCGTTTCAGGGTTTAGGGCAGAGCAGTGGTGTTCGGGAATGTAGGGGGTCGTGCTGGGGCTGTTGTTTTCATGGTTTAGTGCAGTGCAGTGGTGTAGCGGGTCGTGCTGGGGCTGGTGTTTCAGGGTTTAGGAAAGAGCAGTGATGTTCGGGCAGTGTAGGGGGATGCGTGGGGTGGTATTTCAGGGTTTAGGGCAGTGCAGTGGTGTTCGGGCAGTGTAGGGGTTGTATTGGGGTTGGTGTTTTAGGGTTTGGGGCAGTGCAGTGGTTTTCTGGCAGTGTAGGGGGTCGTGCAGGGGTGGTGTTTCAGGGTTTAGGGCAGTGCAGTGGTGTTCGGACTGTGTAGGGGGTCTTGCAGAGGGTGGTGTTTCAGGGTTTAGGGCAGTGCAGTGGTGTTCGGCAAATATAAGGGGTCATGCAGGGGTTGGTGTTTCAGGGTTTATGGCAATGCAGTGGTGTTTGGGCAGTGTACGGGGTCTTGCTGGGGGTGGTGTTTCAGGGTTAAGGGTAGTGTAGTGGTGTTCAGGCAGTGTAGGGGGACTTGCTAGGGGTGATGTTTCAGGGTTTAGGGCAGTGCCGTGGTGTTCGGGCAGTGTAGGGGGTCTTGCTGGGGGTGGTGTTTCAGGGTTTAGGGCAATGCAATTGTGTTCAGGCAGTGTAGGGTGTCTTGCTGGGGTGGTGTTTCAGGACTGGGGCAGTGCAGTGGTGTTCGGGCAGTATAGCGGGTTTTGCTGGGGGGTGGTGTTTCAGGGTTTAGGGCAGTGCAAGGGTGATCGGGCAGTGTAGGGGGTCATGCAGGGGGTGGTGTTTCAGGGTTTAGGGCAGTGCAGTGGTGTTCGATCAGTGTAGGGGGTCGTCCTGGGGGGTGTTGTTTCAGGGTTTAGGGCAGGGCAGTGGTGTTCGGGCAGTGTAGGGGGTCATGCAGGGGTGGTGTTTCAGGGCTAAGGGAAGTGCAGTGGTGTTTGGACAGTGTACGGGTCGTGCTGGGGCTGGTGTGTCAGGGTTTAGGACAGTGCAGTGGTGTTTGGGCAGTGTAGCTGGTTGTGCTGTGGGTGGTGTTTCAGGGATTACAGCAGTGCAGTGGTGTTCGGGCAGTGTAGGGGTCGTGCAGGGGGTGGTGTTTCAGGGTTTAGGGCAGTGCAGTGGTGTTCGGGCAGTGTAGGGGGTCATGCAGGGGTGGTGTTTCAGGGCTAAGCGAAGTGCAGTGGTGTTTGGACAGTGTACGGGTCGTGCTGGGGCTGGTGTGTCAGGGTTTAGGGCAGTTCAGTGGTGTTCGGGCAGTGTAGCGGGTTGTGCTGTGCATGGTGTTTCAGGGTTTATGGCAGTGCAGTGGTGTTCGGGCAGTGTAGGGGTCATGCAGGGGGTGGTGTTTCAGGGTTTAGGGCAGTGCAGTGGTGTTCGGGCAGTGTAGGGGGACTTGCTGGGGGTGGTGTTTCAGGGTTTAGGGCAATGCAGTTGTGTTCGGGCAGTGTAGGGGGTCTTGCTGGGGGTGGTGTTTCAGGGTTTAGGGCAGTGCAGTGGTGTTCAGGCAGTGTAGGGGGACTTGCTAGGGGTGTTGTTTCAGGGTTTAGGGCAGTGCAGTGGTGTTCGGGCAGTGTAGGGGGTCTTGCTGGGGGTGGTGTTTCAGGGTTTAGGGTAGTGTAGTGGTGTTCAGGCAGTGTAGGGGGACTTGCTAGGTGTGTTGTTTCAGGGATTAGGGCAGTGCAGTGGTGTTTGGGCAGTGTAGAGAGTTGTACAGGGGGTGGTGTTTCCGAGTTTAGGGCAGTGCAGTCGTGTTCGGGCAGTGTAGGGGGTCATGCAGGGGGAGGTGTTTCAGGGTTTAGGGCAGAGCAGTGGTGTTCGGGCAGTGTAGGGGGTTGTGCTGGGGCTAGTGTTTTAGGGTTTAGGGCAGAGCAGTGCTATTTGGGCAGTGTAGAGAGTCTTGCAGGGGGTGGTGTTTCAGGGTTTAGGGCAGCGCAGTGGTGGTCGGGCAGTGTAGGGGGTCATGCAGGGAGTGGTGTTTCAGGGTTTTGAAAAGAACAGTGATGTTCGTGCAGTGTAAGGGGATGAGCGGGGGTGGTATTTCAGGGTTTAGGGCAGTGCAGTGGTGTTCGGGCAGTGTAGGGGTCGTGCTGGGATTGGTGTTTTAGGGTTTGGGGCAGTGCAGTGGTTTTCGGGCAGTGCAGGGGGTCGTGCAGGGGTGGTGTTTCAGGGTTTAGGGCAGTGCAGTGATGGCCAGGCAGTGTAGGGGGTCATGCAGGGAGTGGTGTTTCAGGGTTTAGGAAAGAACAGTGATGTTCGTGCAGTGTAAGGGGATGAGCGGGGGTGGTATTTCAGGGTTTAGGCCAGTGCAATGGTGTTCGGGCAGTGTAGGGGTCGTGCTGGGGTTGGTGTTTGAGAGTTTGGGGCAGTGCAGTGGTTTTTGGGCAGTGCAGGGGGTCTTGCAGGGTGTGGTGTTTCAGGGTTTAGGGCAGTGCAGTGGTGTTTGACAAATGTAGGGGGTCATGCAGGAGTTGGTATTTCAGGGTTTAGGGCAATGCAGTGGTGTTTGGGCAGTGTAGGGGGTCTTGCTGGGGTTGGTGTTTCAGGGTTTAGGGTAGTGTAGTGGTGTTCAGGCAGTGTAGGGGGACTTGCTAGGGGTGTTGTTAAAGGGTTTAGGGCAGTGCAGTGGTGTTCACGCAGTGTAGAGAGCCATGCAGGGGGTGTTGTTTCAGGGTTTAGGGCAGTGCAGTGGTGTTCGGGCAGTGTAGGGGGGCTTGCTGGGGGTGGTGTTTTAGGGTTTAGGGCAATGCAGTTGTGCTCGGGCAGTGCAGGGAGTCTTGTTGGGGGTGGTGTTTCAGGGTTTAGGGCAGTGCGGTAATGTTCAGGCAGTGTAGGGTGTCTTGCTGGCGTGGTGTTTCAGGGTTTGGGGCAGTGCAGTTGTGTTCGGGCAGTGTAGGGGGTCTTGCTGGGGGTGGTGTTTCAGGGTTTAGGGCAGTGCAGTGCAGTGGTGTTCGGGCAGGGGGTGGTGTTTCAGGGTTTAAGGCAGTGCAGTGGTGTTCGGGCAGTGTAGGGGGTCTTGCTGGGGGGTGGTGTTTTGGGGATTAGGGCAGGGCAGTAGTGTTTGGGCAGTGAAGGGGGTCGTGCTGAGGGGGGTGTTGTTTCAGGGTTTAGGGCAGAGCAGTGGTGTTCGGAAAGTGTAGGGGGATGTCCGGGGGTGGTGTTTTATAGTTTAGTCAATGTCAAGTTGCGTCTCAGTGAAAGACGTCCTCACTATAGCACTCATTATGCGGGAGACCCGCTTTGAATGAAGGTACAGACGGTGTAACTTGATTGTAACTTGTTTAATTCATATGACTTTTCGTGCGTATGATACTACTCATACTTTCAAAATAGTTCAAACAAAAGGTTCACAAATGCGTGTTCATTCTTAAGGCCAAGATTTTTTTCAGATGTCCCCGATGCATTTCGGGACTCGCCCTTCGTCAGGGGGATTCTACAAAAGAAATAAAGGAGGACAATAGGCAGAGGTCCAGGATGCCAGGCTATAATGGCTAGTGTAGGTTATGGTTAACGCGTGGTGAGTATTGTTTCTATGAAAAATACCGATATTGCTCATGTTAAAGACGTGCAAACAAGGAACACAAATGTTCTCGTCAAAAAATTGCGGAGTGAATATATAGTGCTGGAGTGGTAGACATGTTAACGGGAAAATAAATAAAACCGATACAATATTATTTCAAAGTTACGAGACCTTGTGGGAAAAGGTGCTCACTATTATAACGAAGTGCACACTTCGTTATTATAGTGAGCACCTAGACGTACACGCAGTGTAGAGAGTCATGCGGGGGTGGTGTTTCAGGGTTTAGGGGAGCACAGTGGTGTTCGGGCAGTGTAAGGTTCGAGCTGAGGGTGGTGTTTTAGGGTTTAGGGCAGTGCAGTTGTTTTCGGGCAGTGTAGGGGGTCGTGCAGGTGTGGTGTTTCAGGGTTTAAGGCAGTGCAGTGGTGTTCGTGCTGTGTAGGGGGTCGTGTAGAGCATGATGTTTCAGGGTTTAGGGCAGTACAGTGGGGTTCGGGCAGTGTAGGGGGACTTGCTAGGGGTGGTGTTTCAGGGTTTAGGGCAGTGTAGTGGTGTTCGTGCTGTGTATGGTGTCGTGTAGGGGATGGTGTTTTAGGCTTTAGGGCAGTGCAGTGGTGTTCGGGCAGTTTAGGGAGTCATGCAGGGGGTGGTGTTTCATGGTTTAGGGCAGTGCAGTGGTGTTCGGTCAGTGTAGGGGTTCGTGCAGGGGTGGTGTTTCAGGGTTTAGGACAGAGCAGTGGTGTTCTGGCAGTGTAGGGGGTTATGCAGGGGGTGGTGATTCAGGGTTTGGGACAGAGCAGTCCTTTTTGGGCAGTTTAGAGAGTCGTGCAGGGGGTGGTGATTCAGGGTTTAGGGCAGTGCAGTGGTGTTTGGGCAGTGTAGGGGGTCATGCTGGGGCTGGTGTTTCAGGGTTTAGGGCAGTGCAGTGGTGTTCGGGCAGTGTAGGGGGCCTTGCTGGGGCTGGTGTTTCAGGGTTTAGGGTAGAGCAGTGGTGTTCGGGCAGTGTAGGGAGTCATGCTGAGGCTGTTTTTTTATGGTTTAGGGCAGAGCAGTGCTGTTCGTGCAGTGTAGAGAGTCGTGCGGTGGAGGTGTTTCAGGCTTTAGGGCAGTGCAGTGGTGTTCGGGCATTGTAGGGGTCATGCTGAGGGTGGTGTTTTAGGGTTTAGGGCAGTGCAGTGGTTTTCGGGCAGTGTAGGGGGTCATGCAGGGGTGGTGTCTCAGGGTTTAGGGCAGTGCAGTGGTGTTCGGGCAGTGTAGGGGGACTTGCTAGGGGTGGTGTTTCAGGGTTTAGGGCATTTGAGTGGTGTTCTGGCAGTGTAAAGGGTCTTGCTGGGGGTGGTGTATCAGGGTTTAGAGCAGTGTAGTGGTGTTCGGGCAGTGTATGGGGACTTGCTAGGGGTATTGTTTCAGGGTTTAGGGCTGTGCAGTGGTGTTCGGGCAGTGTAGGGTGTCTTGCTGTGGGTGGTGTTTCACGGTTTAGGGCAGTGCAATAGTGTTCGGGCAGCATGGCGGTCTTGCTGGGGGTGGTGTTTCAGGGTTTAGGGCAGTGCAGTGGTGTTCGGGGAGTGTAGGGGGTCTTGCTGGAGGTGGTGTTTCAGGGTTTAGGGCAGTGCAGTGGTGTTCAGGCAGTGTTTGGGGTTTTGCTGGGGCATGGTGTTTTGGGGTTTAGGGCAGTGCAGTGGTGTTCAGGCAGTGTAGTGGGTCATGCCGGGGGGTGTCGTTTCAGGTTTTAGGGCAGAGCAGTTTTTTTCACGCAGTGTAGGGGGTCGTGGGGGAGTGGTGTTTCAGGGTTTAGGGCAGTGCAGTGGTGTTCGGGCAGTGTAGGGGGGTGTGATGGGGTGGTGTTTCAGAGTTTAGGGCAGAGCAGTGGTGTTCTGCCAGTTTAGGGAGTCATGAGGGGGTGGTGTTTCAGGGTATAGGGAAGTGCAGTGGTGTTCGGGCAACGTAGGGGGCCGTGCAGGGGGTGGTGTTTCAGTGTTTAAGGCAGTGCAATGGTGTTCGGGCAGTGTAGGTGGTCATGCTGGGGCTGGTGTTTCAGGGTGTAGGGCAGTGGAATGGTGTTCGGGCAGTGTAGGGTGTCTTGCTGGGACTGGTGTTTCAGGGTTTAGGGCAGAGCAGTCGTGTTCAGACAGTGTAGGGAGTCATGCTGAGGCTGGTGTTTTAGGGTTTAGGGCAGAGCAGTGGTGTTCGGGAAGTGTAGGGAGTCATGCTGAGGCTGGTGTTTTAGGGTTTAGGGCAGAGCAGTGGTGTTCGGGGAGTGTAGGGGGTTGTGATGGGGTGGTGTTTCAGAGTTTAGGGCAGAGCAGTGGTGTTCAGCCAGCTTAGGGAGTCATGAGGGGATGGTGTTTCAGGGTTTAGGGAAGTGCAGTGGTGTTCCGGCAACGTACGGGGCCGTGCAGGGGGTGGTCTTTCAGTGTTTAGGGCAGTGCAGTGGTGTTCGGGCAGTGTAGGGTGTCATGCTTGGGCTGGTGTTTCAGGGTTTAGGGCAGTGCAATGGTGTTCGGCAGTGTAGGGTGCCTTGCTGGGGCTGGTGTTTCAGGGTTTATGTCAGAGCAGTGGTGTTCGGGCAGTGTAGGGAGTCATGCTGAGGCTGGTGTTTTAGGGTTTAGGGCAGAGCAGTGGTGTTCGGAGAGTGTAGGGGGATGTGCGGGCGGTGGTGTTTTATGGTTTAGGGCAGAGCAGTGCTGTTCGGGCAGTGTAGAGAGTCATGCAGGGGTGGTGTTTCAGGGTTTAGGGGAGTGCAGTGGTGTTCGGGCAGTGTACGGTTCGAGCTGAGGGTGGTGTTTTAGGGTTTAGGCCAGTGCAGTTGTTTTCGGGCAGTGTAGGGGGTCGTGCAGGAGTGGTGTTTCAGGGTTTAAGGCAGTGCAGTGGTGTTTGTGCTGTGTCGGGGGTCGAGTAGGGGATGGTGTTTCAGGATTTAGGGCAGTAAAGTGGGGTTCGGGCAGTGTAGGGGGACTTGCTAGGGGTGGTGTTTCAGGGTTTAGGGCAGTGTAGTGGTGTTCTTGCTGTATATGGTGTCGTGTAGGGGATGGTGTTTCAGGCTTTAGGGCAGTGCAGTGGTGTTCGGGCAGTGTAGTAGGTCGTGCTGGGGGTGGTGTTTCAGAGTTTGGGGCAGAGTGGTGTTGTTCGGGCAGTTTAGGGAGTCATGCAGGGGGTGGTGTTTCATGGTTTAGGGCAGTGCACTGGTGTTCGGTCAGTGTAGGGGTTCGTGCAGGGGTGGTGTTTCAGGGTTTAGGGCAGAGCAGTGGTGTTCTGGCAGTGTAGGGGGTTGTGTGGGGGTGGTGTTTTTGGGTTTAGGGCAGAGCAGTCCTGTTTGGGCAGTGTAGAGAGTCGTGCAGGGGGTGGTGTTTCAGGGTTTAGGGCAGTGCAGTGGTGTTTGGGCAGTGTAGGGGGTCATGCTTGGGCTGGTGTTTCAGGGTTTAGGGCAGTGCAGTGGTGTTCGGGCAGTGTAGGGGGCCTTGCTGGGGCTGATGTTTCAGGGTTTAGGGCAGATCAGTGGTGTTCGGGCAGTGTAGGGGGATGTTCAGGAGTGTTGTTTTATGGTTTAGGGCAGAGCAGTGCTGTTCGTTCAGTGTAGAGAGTCGTGCGGTGGTGGTGTTTCAGGCTTTAGGGCAGTGCAGTGGTGTTCGGGCAGTGTAGGGGGAGTTGCTGGGGGTAGTGTTTCAGGGTTTAGGGCATTTGAGTGTTGTTCGGGCAGTGTAAAGGGTCTTGCTGGGGGTGGTGTATCAGGGTTTAGAGCAGTGTAGTGGTGTTCGGGCAGTGTATGGGGACTTGCTAGGGGTATTGTTTCAGGGTTTAGGGCTGTGCAGTGGTGTTCGGGCAGTGTAGGGTGTCTTGCTGTGGGTGGTGTTTCAGGGTTTAGGGCAGTGCAATAGTGTTTGGGCAGTGTTTGGGGTTTTACTGGGGTGTGGTGTTTTGGGGTTTAGGGCAGTGCAGTGGTGTTCGGGCAGTGTAGTGGGTCGTGCTGGGGGGTGTCGTTTCAGGGTATAGGGCAGAGCTGGTTTTTTCACACAGTGTAGGGGGTCGTGCGGGGGGTGGTGTTTCAGGGTTTAGGGTAGTGCAGTGGTGTTCGTGCAGTGTAGGGGGTTGTGCTGGGGGTGGTGTTTCAGGTGTTAGGGCAGTGCAGTGGTGATCATGAAGTCTAGGGGGTCGTGTGGGGGGTGGAGTTTCAGGGATTAGGGCAGTGCAGTGGTGTTCAGGCAGTGTAGGGTGTCATGCAGAGGGGTGGTGTTTCAGGGTTTAGGGCAGTGCAGTGGTGTTCAGGCAGTGCTGGGGGTCGTGTTTCAGAGTTTAGGGCATAGCAGTTGTGTTCGGGCTGTTTAGGGAGTTGTGCAGGGGTTGGCGTTTCAGGGTTTAGGGCAGTGCAGTGGTGTTCGGGCAGTGTAGGGGGTCGTGCAGGGGTGGTGTTTCAGGGTTTAGGGCAGAGCAGTGGTGTTCGGGCAGTGTAGGGGGATGTGCAGGAGGTGGTGTTTTGGGGTTTAGGGCAGAACAGTGCTGTTCGGGCCGTGTAGGGGGATGTGCGAGGGTAGTGTTTTATGGTTTAGGGCAGAGCAGTGCTGTTCGGGCAGTGTAGAGAGTCATGCAGGGGGTGGTGTTTCAGGGTTTAGGGCAGTAGAGGGGTGTTTGGGCAGTGTAGGTGGTCATGCTGGGGCTGGTGTTTCAGGGTTTATGGCAGTGCAGTGATGTTCGGGCAATGTAGGGGGCATTGCTGGGGCAGGTGCTTCAGGGTTTAGGGCAGAGCAGTGGTGTTCTGGCAGTGTAGAGAGTCATGCTGGGTCTGAAGTTTTAGGGTTTAGGGCAGAGCAGTGGTGTTCGGGCAGTGTAGGGGGATGTGCAAGGGTAGTGTTTTATGGTTTAGGGCAGAGCAGTGCTCTTCGGGCAGTGTAGAGAGTCGTGCGGGGTGGTGTTTCAGGGTTTAGGGCAGTGCAGTGGTGTTCAGGAATTGTAGGTGTCATGCTGAGGGTGGTGTTTTTGGGTTTAAGGCAGTGCAGTGGTTTTTGTGCAGTGTAGGGGGTCGTGCAGGGGTGGTGTTTCAGGGTTAATGGCAGTGCAGTGGTGTTCCGGCTGTGTAGGGGGTCGTGCAGGGGTGGTGTTTCAGGGTTAATGGCAGTGCAGTGGTGTTCCGGCTGTGTAAGGGGTCGTGCAGGGGATGGTGTTTCAGGGTATAGGGCAGTGCAGTGGTGTTCGGGCAATGTAGGGGCTCGTGCAGGGGGTGGTGTTTCAGGGTTTAGGGCAGTGCAGTTGTTTTCGGGCAGTGTAGGGGGCCTTGCTGGGGCTCGTGTTTCAGGGTTTAGGGCAGAGCAGTGGTGTTCGGGCAGTGTAGGGAGTCGTGCTGAGGCTGGTGTTTTAGGTTTTAGTGTCGTACTTTAATATTCGGGACCGCGTAGGGGACAGGGCCCTACCCCTGTCTATCTTGGTATTAGCGAACCGCAAATGGTAAATGCGGCATGTACGAGTGCTTTACTTATCGTTCTAGCTATGAATACACTGTGTACACGTTATTCTGCTTCACTACGCGGGTTCCATTTTGGAAGCAGTGGCCATCTTGTCATTGCCCTCACATAGGCTATAATGGAGCAAATACGGGCCTCACAGTACATGGGCTTCTCCTCTGACTTCTCTGTGACCTGGGCAGCTGGCTCTGCTGCCCCGGGTCAAACTGGTCTCACGAGCTCCCCTTCCTCCGTCCACCTGTGATTAGCATCAGGGCTTGACCCGTCATAAAACCCTTTTCATCCTACACAAGCCCCTGGCTAATCTCTTTCGCACCTGGCTGTTCCTGCTTTATGACTTGTTTCCCAAAACAGGAGATGCTCTTGTTTATTGGGGGGATCTGTTTACATCTGATGTGGGATCTGAACCTTACTGTGTAAATCATTGTGGGCTGGCCGAACTGGAATGTGGGATGGTCATCATGACTCTGCCTTTTCTTTGTAACATATCCTTGTATATGGCCGTATCATAAAACCTAGGAATGTATGCTTGAGGCCAGAAAAGGCCTATTTAAAGTGAAGTCCGTTTCTATGATTTTCAGCAGTCTCCTGAGAACATACACGCTGTTGTACTTCTAGGATACCTGTAATTGGTCTGCAGCCAATAAACGATTCTTTGACTTCACCCAGAAGACTCTGTGTTTCTGTAGGTCCGGAACAGGGTGAACCCAGAAGTCATAGGGTGTGTGCCCCTGCACCGCTGGGTCTAAAATACCCAGTACTTCAGTTTGGCGCCCAACTCGGGATGATTTCAGCGGTACCAGTCCAAGTCAGAGGTTCGTGAGGAGCTTCGTGTGGAAATTCCGGAGGAAGGCCGCCACTTCATCGACCCCTGCATGTCGACGTGGTCCGAAAGTCTTTTCTGCGAGGTTCTCCGCGTCCCGACGGCTACGAAGGACTGCTGCCCTGATTAATCGACCTGTTTTGGACCCTTGACGAGTTTTGAGAGAGCGAAACAATCGAGAGAGTCTTCTGGTGACGTCATCGATCAGCAATATTCAGTTAAGTATAAGTGGAGCGTCTCCCATTTGTTTTGGGATCCCTCTGGATCGTTTGGTTTGATTTGGTAATTTGTGATTTGGTGTTTGCAAACCTCAAAGCCAGAGGACTCGTGTATTCACGAGAATATCGTAATCGATAATCCTTTGACGTTTGGATCTAGACTAGTGAGCGAAGATGCCTGGTTCTGGAATATTTGGTAGATTATTCTGTTTGGGTTGTGGGAAAGATTTCCAGCTGGAAGAATCATGTCCGGTTCCTCCGGTTGGAACTCCAACTTATGAGCTCTATGTAAAACATGGCGTAGGCCTCATTGCATATAACGAAGTATGGATCCACTACACTAGGAAAGACGGTGTTTTAAAATGGCCCCAAAATGGTAGTTTCGATACTGAAATTCTAAATAATTTGGAAATTAAATTGTTTAAGAAGAAAGCCCGGCCGGCGATGTTTGACTCTTTCCGCTTATGGCGAAAGGAAGCCAAACAGAAAGAAATTAAGCTAGCGAAGAAGAATAAAAGAGAGAGAGGTATGTCAGTAATGCAAGCAGCTGTACAATTTAAAGACAATGAGGAGGAGCAGATGAGTGAGCAATTGCACAGGCAGCGCAAGTTAGGGATTGATAAATGTTACCCAGCTTTACCACATTCTAAGCAGAATGAGTCCGAAGAAAAGGAGAAAGATCCCCTGATGTCACATTTGTTGAGTTCGCCACCCCCGTATGCGCAAAATGCCACGGCACCTCCCCAGCTTGTGAATATGCCACCTCCAGTTAATATACTGCAAGCCTTGCCGCAACCGCCAGCTGCTTTGCAGCCGGCTTTTATCCATTTGGCGCAACCCTCTCAAGGGCTGCCAGTTGTGCTTCCAACTGCCCCCGCACTTCCTGTGACTTTGTCTAATTCACCAGCTGCCTCCCCTGACACTCTTCCTTGCACCACTCCAGTACCTGTTTCTACGTCCTCTTTTCTTCCCTCTGTTTTTCCCCCTGTTTCCGCCTCAACTTCTCCTTCAGCGCGACAGCGCTTAGCTAATGTGGGTACTACGTTAATGTCGCCTCTCTTTGAGTTGTCTGGTGCGACTCCTGGTTTACAGCGTAAGCAATTGCGTAGTCAGTTGCCTAACCCTGATGAGAAAAAGGTAATAGATAGCATGGCGCGCAGATGGATTGTTTTCCCTTCACTGTATGATGCGGAATCAGTTGTCAGCATTTTCCATCAGTGGGATGCCCCAAAACAGAGATATGTGTTCGAGAAAATGTGCGAAATTCTCTGTGAAGAATTGGAGGATAGTGGTAGAAATCCGAGCCCACAGGAATTGTGTAGAGTGAGGTCCGATTTTGGAACTGGTATAATTGTGGACCGCGGAATAGATAAAGCAGTTGCGGTTGTATTGTCCTTCAGGAATGATGATTGTCAACAGTCATTGTTCGAACAAGATGTCCTTGTGGGGAAAAAGGTAAAGGCGCGACAATACCCCATGAGAGAAGTTCCCCCGGTATGGAAGGAAGCGGTTGCAGCTGCCGGTGGTAACCCCGCTGTGGCAGCACATTTCCAGCGTGTTTGGGTGCATGTTCCGTGGAAGCGTTCTGAGGTGTTAGCGCTTAAGCAGTCTTTACCTGATCCCCGTAAAAACCCAGCAGGTTATTATAAAGAGTTGTCACAGACGGCAGGATCATGCGTTATGAAACTGGCCGACATAGACATGTTGTTTGGTAATGTTGTTCCACAGCCCCTATGGGGGTCAATCCGTAATGCAGATCACGATGCAGAACTAGGGGATACATGGGCTAACATTATTGCTGCTGACGCAAGACAAACTGGTGGCGCGAAACCGGAACCTTTAGTAGCTGAACTCCCTGGTAGAATCATCACGTATATGAAGACACTAATGCCTGCAATGCGCGTAAATTGGGACAAGCTATCTGCATGCAAGCAGAAAAAGGATGAGACAGTGTCAGACTTCTTCACTAGGTTTGAAGAAACGTTTATTGACCACAGTGGGCAGGATATGAGTACTGAGGGTGGCCAACGGTTATTTGTGGATAAGTTTGTGCAGAATCTCCTTCCTGACCTGTGTAAAAAGTTAAAAGACTCAGAGAGTTCTTGGGCTGTTTCCTCTTCAGCGCAAATACTGGCTACTGCACAGTATTATGAAAACAGAGATAAAGACGAGAAAGATAGAACAGAGAAGAAAACGAAGGAATTAAAGACAAAGGTCCTTTTACAGCAGGCTTATCCACCACGTGGAGGTCAGAATAATTATAGGCAACCCCAAGGTGTCTATCACCAACCCCAACAGTTTCAGAACAATCAGCAAATGAATGGGTATTATCAACCACGTGTCCCTGTAGGTCCCAACCAATGTTCATACTGCAAGGAGGAAGGTCATTTTAAATATAGTTGCCCTAAATTGATGCAGCGGAACGGCAATATATATGGCGCCAGAGGAAGGGGTGGTCAGCAAGCTCCTAGAGGCAGAGGCGAGGAGGTGTTCCCCAGAATGTGCGTCCTCTGCCGCCTCAAAATACCATTAATAGCTTCGGTCAGCAAGCTAACGCGACTAGTAATACGGCCCAGTATTATAATAATGATTATTATGCAGAGGACGGCGATGCAGGAAATAATGATTACTAGGACAGCCATAGACAGAGAGAGGGAGTTGTTTCAGTGCCAGTGGATCAGAGTGGACCGTATGTTGAGGTGACTACAGCAAATGTAACGGAGCCTTTTCTGCTAGACACTGGTGCTGCAAAGAGTTCAATCATGCATTCAAAACTCCCTGGCGCACCTTTGTCTGGCGATATAAATGTTTCAGTAGGTTTTTCTGGCGCCCCGGTTAGGAACCCGATTTCTATTCCCATGTCACTTTCTGTTGGACCTTGCGAGCTGAAAGCACCCCTGATTCTGACAACAGGTTGTGGTGAGAATTTGCTGGGATTGGATTTGTTGAAAAGATTGCATGCTACATTGTATTGTTCTCCTTCAGGAGTACAACTTACATTAGGTAAGAAAGTGATTTCCCCGATGTACTTGTCCAAAAATACAATGCCACCTGAATTGTCATCCCTTCCGGATGCCCTTTGGGCTACTGGTCCCAATGATGTGGGCCTCTTGGAGATACCGCCATACGTGGTGACTTTAAAGGCTAATGTCAGACTGCCACGTATTCCCCAGTATAAAATCTCTAATGAAGGCCAGAAAGCATTGTTAGACATTGTCGGCGACTTGATTAATAAGGGTGTGATTGAAGAGACAAGAGGCAACGTTTGCAATAGTCCAATTTTACCTGTCTTAAAACGAACGGACCCTTCACAGCCACCTGTTTACAGATTTGTGATTGATCTTAGAGAGGTTAACAAGATTGTTGTGCCACAGTTTCCGGTTGTCCCTGATATAACTGCCTTGTTAACGATGATTCCAGCCTCTGCTGCATGGTTTTCAGTGATCGATTTAAAGAATGCTTTCTTTAGCATCCCAATTGCAGAAGAGAGTAGAGACATTTTTGGCTTTAGTCTGGGAGGCCGAAGCTTCCGCTTCAAACGCGCTCCCCAGGGCTACTGTGAGAGTCCATCAATATACAGTCAAGCTTTGAAAGCGCAGCTTGATGCACTTGTTTTACCTAGTGGCGCTATCCTGATTCAGTACGTGGACGATTTACTAATCGCCGCGGATACTGAGAAGATCTGTAAAGAAGCCACATTGTCACTGTTGCGCCATTTATCCGCTTTCCATCACAAGGTGTCTCTCTCTAAGCTGCAATATTGTCGACAAGAAGTGACCTACTTAGGTCATCTCTTATCGAAGGAGGGAAGGAAACTGACCCCAGAAAGAATTCAAGCCATTGCACAGTTGAGTGTGCCAAAAACACAGAGAGAAGTACGTGCTTTCTTGGGCATCACTTCATACTGTAGGCATTGGATCCCTAGTTTTTCCTTGCTGGCAAAACCTTTACTAGCATTAACATGCAAAGACACACCGAATCCTATCCCATGGTCTGAAGAGTGCCAGAAAAGTTTTGTGGAACTGCGCAATGCATTGTGTTCAGCACCTGTGTTGGGCACTCCTGACTACAGTAAGCCTTTTACATTGTATGTTCACGAGAAAGATGGATGTGCGTTGTCAGTGTTAACACAGCCTTTTGGCGACAGACCGCGCCCATGCGCATATTTTTCATCCACCTTGGACCCTGTAGCGAGGGCATTGCCAAGCTGTCTGAGAGCGACAGCTGCTGCAGCAATGTCTATCCGACAATCTGCTGGTCTGGTAATGGACAACACATTGATTGTTATGGTTCCACATGCTGTAGACACATTATTAAACAGAACCAAGACACAACACTTGACTAGTGCACGATTATCGGGCTACGAGCTTACACTGTTAGCGAATCACATACACATAAAGAGATGTAATACGCTGAATCCAGCTACGCTATTGCCAGTTCCAGCAGACTCAGATGAGATTGAGCAACATGACTGTCTGTTCAGAACGGAAGAAGAGACGAAAGGGAGAGTGGATCTGAAAGATACTCCCCTGACTGAGTGTGATGGTACTCTATGGGTGGATGGTTCATGTTTCAAGCTCCCTAATGGTGACACGACTGCTGCATATGCTATCACGACTTTACACACGGTCGTGGAAACTGCACGAGTGCCACATATTTCGGCCCAAGCAGCAGAATTAATCACCCTCACGAGAGCATGCGTGTTGTCTGAAGGAATGAGAGTGAATATTTACACAGATAGCCAGTACGCCTTTGGCGTGGCTCATAATTTTGGGCGACTGTGGAAGGAGCGTGGGTTCCTGACGTCGCATGGAGCTAAAATTCAGAATGGCAAGTTGGTGAATGATCTCCTTGAGTCACTGACCCTACCGTTGCAAGTTGCGATCATGAAATGCAGTGCGCACAGGAAAGTCACAGATGATGTTGGACGTGGGAATGCGTTTGCTGATGAGACCGCGAAAGAAACAGCACAGAATGTGAAGACTAGAATGTATGTTGCAGGCCCCGCAAGATGGGTTAATGATGTTGGAATGTGTGAGAACACAATAGAGAGTGTGAGGTCGCTTCAGGCTGAAGCCACAGAGGAAGAGTTAAGTAAGTGGAGAGAGAGTATGGGTAAGTTGGATGAGAATGGTTGTTGGATTGATCTGACAGAACATAGGCGATGGTTATTGCCTGATGCATATGTGCTTCCAGTGGTTACTATGGCACATGGAATGGCACATATCAGTACGAAAGGTATTTGTAAGTTGTTGGCTCCAGTATGGCAGAATGCTGGGATTCCCAAGTGTGCAGAGAATGTGGTCAAGAATTGCATGGTATGCTTGAAGTACAACCCTGGTAGGGGAACCCCAACTCCAGCCGGTCACTTTGCACCCCCATCATGTCCATTCGAAGTTTTGCAGCTGGACTTTATTCACATGGAAAGATGCAACAACCTGAAATATGTACTGGTGGTTGTTTGTGCTTTCTCAAAATGGGTAGAGGCTTATCCTCTGAAAGATAACACTGCCCTATCCACAGCCAAAGCCCTTGTGAAAGAGTTCTTCCCTAGGTTTGGAATGCCAAGAATGGTGTGGTGTGATAATGGAAGTGAGTTTGTGGGTAAAGTGATGAAGAATGTATGTGAAGGATTAGGCATCCAGCAGAAGTTCCATGCTGCAAATCACCCCCAATCAGCTGGACTGGTAGAGCGCTACAATGGAGCCTTAAAGCTCAAGCTGGCCAAAATCCAGGCGAACTCCGGTCTTAAATGGCCTGAAGCCCTGCCTTTAGCACTCCTGTCCACCAGAATGACGATACACTCACGAGTGGGACTTAGCCCTTACGAGGTCGTCTTTGGCCGCCCGGCCAATGTATGGGGTGTGCCAAGGCCTACGAGGTTCAGTGAAATAGAGCATCCAGTACTGCTCGATTACCTGTATGATTTGACTGTTAAACTGCGTGTTTTGCACCAACAGGTACATGATACTCTTCCCCAAGCTTCTGAACCTCCTGGACACCCCATCAACCCTGGCTTGTGGGTCCTGGTCCAAAATTTCCAGCGTAAGGGCAACGACGAGCCTCGCTGGATCGGCCCTCATCTTGTTCTACTGTCAACGAGATCAGCGGTACGAGTAAAAGGAAAGAAGCACTGGATCCATGGTACCCACTGCAAAGTAGTCCCCTTGCCTTTGCCATATGACCAGTGGGTCAAGGAGGGTATTGCCGACTCTGAAGCAGACACTGTACCTCGTTTTGTACCATTCAGTGACGCACGCCTAAGAGACACAGCTTCAGACCAAGAGAGTGACAATATTCTGCAGGAAGCTGTGCCACCATCAAATCGACTGGACACCACTGAGCCTGAACTTTTGTTCCAAGACCAAACAGCACCTGGCCGTCTCCGTTATAATTTGAGACCAAGGCCCATGGACAAATAAAGATTTCCTTACTATTTCCTTTTTGACATTTTTTTGGCTCTCCCATCTAAAGGACTTTCTTGATTTTTTGTTTTTCGAACCACCATCCGGGTTCTGCCGCAGGGTCGCGGTGCCAAGACTTTGGGGTACAGGCCGAAGATGTTAGGTCAACGGTTCTGGTTGGTCTAGGGCGTTTCCCTGGACTGACAGGCGTACTCCTTAGCAGAAGAAACTCATCCGCCGCGAGCGGCCCGAGTAGAGGATGGAGTTTTTTAAGATGGAGAGACCGATTGAGGAAATGAACTTTAAAGCCAGGATGTGTAGAATTGTAAAAAGTAAATGTTTTGTCTTTTTGTGCCTTTTTACACTGTGTAGTATCATGATGTTTATTGTAGGATTTGTGTTTTTCTCCGCTCAAAAGCCCATTGCACCAACTGAACAGCCTACACCTCTTTCTACTGCCTCCTCTCACTCTTTTCACCCTTTGCCTGAGCACGAACAGACCAGACGATCGGAGTTCGTAAATAACTCGTTTATCCAGCTCTTGCACCAGCACCAACTAATAATGAATACGACCAATTGCTGGGTCTGTGGGTTAATCCCACACACCACTAACGAGGGTATTTCTTATTTGGTGCTGCCGTATAGTTCAAATGGATCGTCATGGGCATTCCAGACCATGTTTCTCTATGCTCTAGATACGTACTCCCCTCGCCAACCGCGTTCCATCAGACCTATCACCAATAATAAGGCTTTGATGAAAGGAATTGCCGATATGAGTAGGGATATTGATGCATATTCATCCATCCCCAAAGAAGAGCTGAGACCTTATGTAGGATGGAACGCGACGGGGTATAGTATTAGTCTGGGTGAAAGACAGCGACAAATCTCATCTCCAATCTGGGTCGTACCCCACATGGGTCGGTTCTGCTTACAGGGTAATGGTCAGAATCCTAGAGCTCAACTGGGAAGAAGTGACTGTACTGAAACGTACACTTACCCGTCACAGTTTTCCCCTGCGTTTTTGGCTGCCAAGGGTACATATTTCATCTGTAATGATCGAGCATATACATGGTTGCCCCCTGATTTCTCGGGCACATGTTATATTGCGAATTTGCTACCGCCGACATTTACTGCCGCCTCTGATTATCACAAGACCAGAGTTGTGAGAGGTGTGATAAGTAAGGATGACACTTCCGGTCAGGAAGCAGGAGACTTCTTCTTGGGTTTCCTGCCGTTTTGGGGACCTATGGTCAATAGTAGGAACCTGAGACAGCTGACGCGTGTGGTGGAATCCACTGTCAATGTAACGGCTGGTGCCCTTAGTAATCTGACAGCTGAGCTCCAAGCGGATCGCCTTATGACTCTGCACAACCGCATGGTTCTAGACGTTATTCTTGCAGACCGTGGTGGGGTATGCAAGGTTATCCAATCCAGTTGCTGCATTTTCATACCAGATAACGCTCCAACAGTGTATCAAGCCATCTCCAAACTCCATAAAATATCTGAATCCATACACGTGGATAAGGGAGATTGGTCACTGGTGGGGTGGTTCTGGGAACTGATATCTGCCTGGGGTTGGAAAGTTCTAATGGTCATTGGAATGATCTTAGCCATTCTTTTCCTGTTCTGTCTGTGTATACAGTGTGCTCCTGCGATGTGTGGCCTCTGTGCTACCTTATGTGTAAGGAAACCTGTATCAAGGGACGAGCTAAGTAATAGGATGATGCTACAGCAACATCTCCATGACTTTGCGAACATTGACCTAGACTCGGATTAAGATGAGTATAGTGATTGCCTATGTAAGGGCAAAAGGAGGGTCTGTCGTACTTTAATATTCGGGACCGCGTAGGGGACAGGGCCCTACCCCTGTCTATCTTCGTATTAGCGAACCGCAAATGGTAAATGCGGCATGTACGAGTGCTTTACTTATCGTTCTAGCTATGAATACACTGTGTACACGTTATTCTGCTTCACTACGCGGGTTCCATTTTGGAAGCAGTGGCCATCTTGTCATTGCCCTCACATAGGCTATAATGGAGCAAATACGGGCCTCACAGTACATGGGCTTCTCCTCTGACTTCTCTGTGACCTGGGCAGCTGGCTCTGCTGCCCCGGGTCAAACTGGTTTCACGAGCTCCCCTTCCTCCGTCCACCTGTGATTAGCATCAGGGCTTGACCCGTCATAAAACCCTTTTCATCCTACACAAGCCCCTGGCTAATCTCTTTCGCACCTGGCTGTTCCTGCTTTATGACTTGTTTCCCAAAACAGGAGATGCTCTTGTTTATTGGGGGGATCTGTTTACATCTGATGTGGGATCTGAACCTTACTGTGTAAATCATTGTGGGCTGGCCGAACTGGAATGTGGGATGGTCATCATGACTCTGCCTTTTCTTTGTAACATATCCTTGTATATGGCCGTATCATAAAACCTAGGAATGTATGCTTGAGGCCAGAAAAGGCCTATTTAAAGTGAAGTCCGTTTCTATGATTTTCAGCAGTCTCCTGAGAACATACACGCTGTTGTACTTCTAGGATACCTGTAATTGGTCTGCAGCCAATAAACGATTCTTTGACTTCACCCAGAAGACTCTGTGTTTCTGTAGGTCCGGAACAGGGTGAACCCAGAAGTCATAGGGTGTGTGCCCCTGCACCGCTGGGTCTAAAATACCCAGTACTTCATTAGGGCAGAGCAGTGGTATTCGGGCAGTGTAGGGGGATGTGCTGGGGGTGGTGTTTTATGGTTTAGGGCAGAGCAGTGCTGCTTGGGCAGTGTAGAGAGTAGTGCGGTGGTGGTGTTTCAGGGTTTAGGGCAGTGTACTTGTGTTCGGGCAGTGTAGTGTTCGTGCTGAGGGTGCTGTTTTAGGGTTTAGGGCAGTGCAGTGGTTTTTGGGCAGTGTAGGGGGGTCGTGCAGGGGTGGTGTTTCAGGGTTTAGGACAGTGCAGTGGTGTTGGGGCTGTGTTGTGGGTCATGCAGGGGATGGTGTTTCAGGGTTTAGGGCACTGCAGTGGTATTCAGGCAGTGTAGGGGGACTTGCCAGGGGTGGTGTTTCAGGGTTTATTGCAGTGCAGTGGTGTTCGGGCAGTGTAGGGGGTCTTGCTGGGGATGGTGTTTCAGGGTTTAGGGCAGAGCAGTGCTGTACGGGCAGTTTAACAAGTCATATGGGGTGGTGTTTCAGGGTTTAGGGCAGTGAAGTGGTGTTCGGGCAGTGTATGGGTCATGCTAGTGGTGGTGTTTTAGGGTTTAGGGCTGTACAGTGGTTTTCGAGCAGTGTAGGGGGTCGTGCAGGGGTGATGTTTCAGGTTTTATGGCAGTTCAGTGGTGTTCGGGATGTGTAAGGGGTCATGCAGGGGATGGGATTTCAGGGTTTAGGGCAGGGCAGTGGTGTTCGAGCAATGTAGGGGGTCGTGCGGAGGGAGTTGTTTCAGGGTTTTGTGCCATGCAGTGGTGTTCGGGAAGTGTAGGGGGTCTTGCTGGGGGTGGAGTTTCAGGGTTTAGGGCAGTGTATTGGTATTCAGGCAGTGTAGGGGGGCTTGCTAGGGGTGTTGTTTCAGGGTTTAGGGAAGTGCAGTGGTGTTCGGGCAATGTAGAGGGTTGTGCTGGGTGTGGTGTTTTAGGGTTTAGGGTAGTGCAGTGGCATTAGGGTAGTGTAGGAGGTCGTGCTGGGGCTGGTGTTTTAGCGTTTAGGGCAGTGCAGTGGTGTTCGGGCAGTGAAGGGGGTCATGCAGGGGGTGCTGTTTCAGGGTTTAGGGCAGTGCAGTGGTGTTTGGGCAGTGTAGGCGGTCTAGCAGGGTGTGGTGTTTCAGGGTTTAGGGCAGGGTTTTCAGGCAGTGTAGGGGGTCTTGCTGAGGGTGGTGTTTCAGGGTTTAGGGCAGTGGTACAATGTTGCTCGTGAAGTGTAGGGGGTCTTGCAGGGGGTGGTATTTCAGGGTTTAGGGCAGTGGTGTTCGGGCAGTGTAGCACGTCTTACTGGGGTTGAAGTTTCAGGGTTTAGTGCAGGGGTGTTCAGGCAGTGTAGGGGGTCTTGCTGCGGGTGGTGTTTCAGGGTTCAGGGCAGTGCAGTGGTGTTCAGGTAGTGTAGGGGATGGTGCTGGGTCTGGTGTTTCAGTGTTTAGGGCAGTGCAGTGGTGTTCGGACAGTGTTGGTGGTCTTGCTGGGGCTTTTGTTTCAGGGTTTAGGGCAGTGCAGTGGTGTTTGGGCAGTGTAGGGGGTCATGCTAGGAGTGGTGTTTCAGTGTTTAGGCTAGAGCAGTGGTGTTCGGGCAGTGTAGGGGGTTGTGCAGGGGTGGTGTTTCAGGGTTTAGGGCAGTGCAGTGGTGTTTGGGCAGTGTAGGGGCTCTTGCTGGGGGTGTTGTTTCAGGGTTAGGGCAGTGAGGTGGTTTTCGGACAGTGTAGTGGATCTTCCTGGTGGTGGTGTTTCAGGGTTTAGGGCAGAACAGTGGTGTTTACGCAGTGTAGGAGGTTGTGTTGGGTGTGGTGTTTCAGGGTTTAGGGCAGTACAGTGGTGTTTGGGCAGTGTGAGGGTCATGCTGGGGCTTGTGTATTAGGGTTTAGGGCAGTGCAGTGGTGTTCAGTCAGTCTAGGGTGTCGTGCTGTGGCTGGTGTTTTAGGGTTTAGGGCAGTGCAGTGGTGTTCTGGCAGTGTAGGGAGTCTTGCTGGGGCTGGTGTTTTATGGTTTAGAGAAGTGCAGTTGTGTTCGGGCAGTGTAGGGTATCATGCTGGGGGTGGTGTTTTAGGGTTTAGGGTAGTGCAGTGGTGTTCGGGTAGTGTAGGGGGTCATGCTGGGGGTGGTGTTTTAGGGTTTAGTGCAGTGCAGTGGTGTTCAGACAGTGTAGGGGATCATGCTGGGGTGGTGTTACAGGGTTTAGGGCAGTTCAGTGGTGTTCGGGCAGTGTAGGGGGTCTTGCTGGGGGTGGTGTTTCAGGGTTTAAGGCAGTGCAGTGGTGTTCGGGCAGTGTAGGGGGTCATGCTGGGGTGGTGTTTCAGGGTTTAGGGCAGTGCAGTGGTGTTCGGGCAGTGTAGGCGGTCTTGCAGGGTGTGGTGTTTCAGAGTATAGGGCAGTGGTGTTCGGGCAGTGTAGGGGCCTTTCTGGGGGTGTTGTTTCAGGGTTTATGGCAGTGGCGCAGTGGTGTTCGGGAATTGTAGGGGGTCTTGCAGAGGGCTGTGTTTCAGGGTTTAGGGCAGTGGTGTTCGGACAGTGTAGGGGGTCTTGCTGGGGGTGGTGTTTCAGGTTTTAGGGCAATGGTGTTCGGGCAGTGTAGGGGGTCGTGCTGGGGCTGGTGTTTCAGGGTTTTGGGCAGTGCACTGGTGTTCAGGTAGTGTAGGGTCTTGTGCGGGGGCTGGTTTTTCAGGGTTTAGGGCAGTGCAGTTGTGTTCGGGCAGTGTAGGGGGTCATGCGGGGGGTGCTGTTTCAGGGTTTAGAGCAGTGCAGTGGTGTTCGGGCAGTATAGTGGGTCGTGCAGGGGTGGTGTTTCAGGGTTTAGGGCAGTGCAGTGGTGTTTAAGCAGTGTAGGAGGTTGTGCTGTGTGTGGTGTTGCAGGGTTTAGGGCAGTACAGTTGTGTTTGGGCAGTGTGAGGATCATACTGGGGCTTGTGTTTTAGGGTTTAGGGCACTGCAGTGGTGTTCAGGCACTGTAGGGAGTCTTGCTGGGGCTGGTGTTTTATGGTTTAGGTAAGTGCAGTTGTGTTTGGGCAGTGTAGGGGGTCATGCTGGGGGTGGTGTTTTAGGGTTTAGGGTAGTGCAGTGGTGTTCGGGTAGTGTAGGGGGTCATGATGGGGGTGGTGTTTTAGGGTTTAGTGCAGTGCAGTGGTGTTCAGGCAGTGTAGGGGGTCATGCTGGGGTGGTGTTACAGGGTTTAGGTCAGTGCCGTGGTGTTCGGGCAGTGTAGGCGGTCGTGCAGGGTGTGGTGTTTCAGAGTATAGGGCAGTGGTGTTTGGGCAGTGTAGGGGTCTTTCTGGGGTGTTGTTTCATGGTTTATGGTAGTGGTGCAGTGGTGTTTGGGCATTGTAAGGGGTCTTGCAGTGTGCTGTGTTTCAGGGTTTAGGGCAGTGGTGTTCGGACAGTGTAGGGGGTCTTGCTGGGGGTGGTGTTTCAGGGTTTAGGTCAGTGGTGTTCGGGCAGTGTAGGGGGTCGTGCTGGGGCTGGTGTGTCAGGGTTTAGGGCAGTGCACTGGTGTTCGGGCAGTGTAGAGTCTTGTGCGGGGGCTGGTGTTTCAGGTTTTAGGGCAGTGCAGTTGTGTTCGGGCTGTGTAGGGGGTCGTGTGGGGGGTGGTGTTTCAGGATTTAGAGCAGTGCATGGTGTTCAGGCAGTATAGTGGGTCGTGCAGGGGGTGGTGTTTCAGGGTTTAGGGCAGTACAGTGGTGTTTGGGCCGTGTAGGCGGTCTTGCAGGGTGTGGTGTTTCAGGATTTAGGGCAGTGGTGTTCAGGCAGTATAGGGGGTCTTTCTGGGGGTGGTGTTTTGGTGTTTAGGGCAGTGCAGAGGTGTTCGGGCATTGTAGGGGGTCTTGCAGTGGGTGGTGTTTCAGGGTTTAGGGCAGTGGTGTTCGGGCAGTGTAGGGTTTCTTGCTGGGGGTGGTGTTTCAGGGTTTAGGGCAGTGAAGTGGTTTTCGGGCAGTGTAGGGGGTCGTGCTGGGGCTGGTGTTTCAGGGTTTAGGGCAGTGCACTGGTGTTCGGGCAGTGTAGGGACTCGTGCAGGGGCTGGTGTTTCAGGGTTTAGGGCAGTGCAGTGGTGTTCGGGCAGTGTAGGGGATCGTGCGGGGGCTGGTGTTTCAGTGTTTATGGCAGTGCAGTGGTTTTCGGGCAGTTTGGGGGGGTCATGAGGGGCTGGTGTTTCCGGGTTTAGGTTAGTGCATTGGTGTTTGGGCAGTGTAGGGGGTCATGCGGGGGCTGGTGTTTCAGGGTTTAGGGCAGTGCAGTGGTGTTTGTGGAGTGTGCGGGGTTGTGCGGGGGCTGGTGTTTCAGGTTTTAGGGCAGTGCAGTGGTGTTCATTCAGTGTAGGCAGTCTTGCAGGGAGTGGTGTTTCAGGGTTTAGGGCAGTGGTGTTCTGGCATTGTAGGGGGTCTTCCTGGGGGTGTTGCTTCAGGGTTTAGGGCAGTGGTGCAGTTGTGCTTGTGCAGTGTAGGGGGTCTTGCAGGGGGTGGTGTTTCAGAGTTTAGGGCAGTGGTGTTCAGGCAGTGTAGGGGATCTTGCTGGGGGTGGTGTTTCAGGGTTTAGGGCAGAGGTGTTCAGGCAGTGTAGGGGGTCTTGCTGGGGTGGTGTTTCAGAGTTTAGGGCAGTTCAGTCGTGTTTGGGTAGTGTAAGGGGTCCCCCTACACTGCCCGAACACCACTGCTGTGCCCTAAACTCTGAAACACCAGCCCCAGCATGACCCCATACACTGCCTGAACACCACTGCACTGCCCTAAACCCTGAAACACCAGCCCCAGCATAACCCCCTACACTGCCCAAACACTACTGCACTGCCCTAAACACTGAAACACCAGCCAGCACGACCCCCTACACTGCCCGAACAAAACTGCACTGCCCTAAACCCTAAAACACCAGCCCCAGCACAACCCCCATAAACTGCCTGAACACCACCTCACTGCCCTAAAACCTGAAACACTAGCCCCAGCACGACACCATTCACTCCATGAACACCACTGCACTACCCTAAACCCTGAAACATCAGCCCCAGCACGACACCCCACACTGCCCGAACACCACTGCACTGCCTTAAACCCTGAAACGTGAATGAGAAGGTTGTCCTTTGGACAGAGTAGATTAAATGCAAACAATAGTTCTTCCACAACAAGCCTCAATCAGTCTCTATTGTCACATTCGTTTGTCCATACCGAGGAAGGTTGAAATACATATTGTCAGAAAATAAACAAAACAAAGTTATAAAAATCTGGCTTCACAAATTAATTTATTAGTTGTTCAAAATATAATAAAGAAAAAAGGGTTATTTGATAAAATAATTATTCATCATTAATAAACCGTAAGCTTAAATAAAAACAAATTAACAATCAATAAACTACACAATCTGCTAACACGGGTGCTAGTTAATGAGTACAAAACACGAAAATACCGGGTTCTACGTCCTATGTATTGTTTTCACGGATGTGTAATTTTCCTAATGACATATTGTATCTGTATGTATTAGTGAATATATATTTCAATCTTCCTCAGTATGGACAAATGAATGTGACAATAGAGGCTGATTGAGGCTTGTTGTGGAAGAACTATTGTTTGCATTTAATCCACTCTGTCCAAAGGACATCCTTCTCATTCACGTTTCAGGGTTTAAGGCAGTGCAGTGGTGTTCGGGCAGTGTGGGGGGTTGTGCGGGGGCTGGTGTTTCAGGGTTTAGGGTAGTGCAGTGGTGTTCGTGGAGTGTAGGGTGTCGTGCTGGGGCTGGTGTTTCAGGGTTTAGGGCAGTGAGGTGGTGTTTGGACAGCTTAAGGGGGTTGTGCTGGGGCTGGCGTTTTAGGGTTTAGGGCAGTGCAGTTTTGTTTGGGCAGTGTAGGGGGTCGTGCTGGGGCTGGTGTTTCAGGGTTTAGGGCAGTGAGGTGGTGTTTGGACAGTTTATGGGGGTTGTGTGGGGGGTGGTGTTTCAGGGATTAGGGCAGTGCAGTGGTGTTCGGGCAGTGTAGGGTGTCATGCAGAAGGGTGGTGTTTCAGTGTTTAGGGCAGTGCAGTAGTGTTTGGGCAGTGTAGGGGGTTATGCTGGGGCTGGTGTTTCAGGGTTTAGGGCAGTGCAGTGGTGTTCGGGCCGTGTATGGGGTCATGCTGGGGCTGGTGTTTCAGAGTTTTGGGCAGTCCATCATAGACATACTATTGAAACCATGCACCTAGTAAATCAACCACTCACAAATCTATGCACAGAGTCACACACCCCACCCACACAAACACTCAGGCACGCCACTCATGTAGCTATTCGCAAACCCATGCAGCCACTTACACAC
This sequence comes from Triturus cristatus, assembly GCF_964204655.1. Classification (NCBI taxonomy): domain Eukaryota; kingdom Metazoa; phylum Chordata; class Amphibia; order Caudata; family Salamandridae; genus Triturus; species Triturus cristatus. Next base: position 24,673,398 of record NC_140593.1, on the reverse strand, counting down.
GAACAGACAGATGGATACAGACATTCACACAGTTTACTCACTAACCCATGCATTCAGTAAGATACGTTTAATCACTCACTTATGGAGTCATTCACGCACCTACTAAGTCATCCATTCAGACACTTATGCACCCACTCATTCTTCAATACGCCTTTCCCTATATATATTAAACATATTTAAACTTTAAAGAAACACAGTCACTGGATGATGTCATTAGTGATGTCATTTGAGATGTCATGAGTGATGTCACTGACCATGTCATGAGTGATGTAATATGTGACGTCATCAGCAGTGCATTGCGGGGGCGTGAGTTATAGTTAGCTGAACTAACTATAACGGGGACATTTCTATGGTTTTGTATGATTGAAATTTCAAACTAACTATAACTTTCCCTAAAACCTATGTTTTTTTCAGTGAATTTCTATGGCTTTTTAAATGCTAATTTCTGTGTCTGTGTGGGTGGGTGGGGGTGTGTGACTCTGTGCATAGATGTCTGAGTCGGTGATTCACTGGTTGTATGGATTCAAAAGTGCATCTCAGAAGGGTGGTATGGGTAAGTTAGTGTGTGTATGGGTGTGTTGGTGAGTGAATCAATGTCTCAGTGATATATGTGTGAATAACTACATATGTTTTAAGGCAGTATATGTGAGTGTTGCAATATATAAATTACTATACGTGAGAGTAAGTTACTTGAAGAGTGGGTGTATAAATGAGTGTCTGCTTGTATCAGTGATTGTATAAGACAGTAAGTATGTGTTAGTATCTGCATAAATAAGTGATGTGGTGTGTGTATAAATAACTGAGTTAATGTGTGTTTAACTGTATTCATGAGTAAATGGGTATGTGATTGATTCTTTGCATGACTGACTAGGTGTGTGAGTAACTCTATGGATGAGTGGCGGAGTGTGACTGTATGTATAGGTGTATGAGTGCATATTATAGTACTGTATTGATGAGTAACTGCATGTATAAGTGTAGGGGTGGGCAGAATTTGCAAAGTTGCCTTCTGCAAATTTCCTCAAAACTGCAAGAAATTTTGCTGCGCCCGTCAAAAGTATTATCGCCTGTAAACTGGCGCTCTGTGTTTGCGTGAGAATAAAACCAATCTGGTCACTGTGTCTTGCTTTATTTATTTATTTATTTTATTTATTTGCCGAGGGTTGTTGAACCTCGCTCTTACGGGCTATTTGAGGGAGCCCGTGCATCGATCCTGACTGTGCACTGCCAAAAGCTAGAGCAATGACATTCAGCAAGTAGATGGTTGGGGCAATCATGTGAGCTCCACACTAAAGCACCTCAACACAACTATGCACTGTTAGAAAAATAGAGCACATCCAGACACTTTTGTATTTCACATCAGCTAGTGTATTGCATAGAGCTAGCACGTGCACAACTGTCAGTGCAACTCCAGGTTGTCAGCATACTGCAGGGTGCCAGTGCTGACAGTCTCTCCTAGGCATTCGTACACAACAAACCTCCCTGCCAGACACCAATAAATTACATTTCATCAGTGCACTTCCAAGCCATTAGTGCACTCACAACCCATTAGTACACTGTTTCGGTGATGACTGTAGTTGAAGAGTATCGAATGATGTCTTTTCTCCTAGGCACTAGTGAGGGTGGCACGCTCAGCCACTAATGATATTTGGACACACAGACACTGATGAGGACTGAACTCTCGGGTATCCCCAGATGTTGACACTTTCAGGCACTAGTGATGGCTGCACTTCTGGGCTTTAGTGAGATTTCACTTTCAGGCATGAATGATGATTGGAAGTCGTGATAGATTGACTCCCTGACCCAGGTAACAGCTGCACTCCTTAGTCCTAGTGATGGCTGTACACCCAGGCACTATTGGTGGCTCCACAGACTCCCAGGCAGCTGTAGCGGTTTCACTCTCGGGCACTATAAATAGCTACAGTCGAGAACTGTAGTAATTGTTTGCTTGGGAGTGCAGAAATGGCTCCACTCTCTGACAGCAAGGGTAAAACTTGTGACCTTGGGATCACTGCATTTGTCAGCGGCGAGCATCTATCACACTGAGACATTCTGTCACCTCCAAGCACAATGCAAATGTGACAAATATCACACATAAGGAAACGAAAAAAAGTAAACAATGGATTTTATCCAGAATTCAGCAGGTTTTTTTTTTTTACGTGGAGAGTTTCCCACTCTCTACTTTTTACATCCAGATGCTGCACTTTGAAAGAGAAAAATTAAAGAAACAGACCTCTTTTCCAGCAACAGAGTTTCATTCAATTTTGGATCCATTTCACTGGGGAACAAATGGAGGAAGTTTGCCAGCAAGTCAGTAGGATCGAGATCGAGGAGACGGATGGAAAGAAAGAGAGAGAGGGTGGGAGGGAGAGATGGAGAGAGAGAGGGAGGGAGGGAGGGAGAGAGGCAGAGAAGTGGATACTCGGGCTCCTGCAAGTGCTTCCTGGTGCGGTTTTAAAATACCTCATGCCCCCCAAATTCCGTTCCGCCGCGTATCGCGGAAGTTTAGACATTTTTGCGTTCCGCGCGTAACGCGAAAATGCCGAAATTTCACAAGTTCCGCAAGCAAAATGGAATTTGCCGCCCACCTCTATAAGTGACTGGATCTGTGTATAGACCTAGGAAATAGTGGGTGGTAATTAGCATCTGGCATTGTTGTGTGTATGGTTTCAAAAATAGTAGTTTGTATTTTAGAGTGGGTGTATCAAAGTTTATATGAGGGCATCAGTATGTGCATCAGATTATCACGTGGATGATGTCATCAGTGATGTCATCAGTGATGCCATTTTGAGATGCCATCAGTGATGTCACTGACCATGTCATGAGCAATGTAATATGTGATGTCATCAGAAGTGCATTGCGGGTGCGCGAGTTATAGTTAGCTCAACTAACTATAATGGGCTAATTTCTCTGATTTTATGTGAGTCCCTGAAACCTATGGTTTTTTCTGTGAATTTCTAAGGATTTTTTAAATGCTAATTCCTAACTATAACATCTGTAAAACCTATGTTTTTTTCAGTGAATTTCAAAGGTTTTTTAAATTCTAATTCCTAAATATAACGTCTGTAAAACCTATGGTTTTTTCAGAGAATTTCAAAGGTTTTTCAAATGCTAATTCCTAACTATAACGTCTGTAAAACCTATGGTTTTTTCTGTGCATTTCAAAAGTTTTTAAAATGTTATTTTCATATTTTATTATTTATAAAACCTTTATTTTTTCTATTTTTTTGTAATATTTTGGAACTCTATTATCCTTTTTTAACTTTAAAAATTATGTAATGTTTTATATCTTCAAAAAAAATGCGTATATCTTTTATTTTTTGGGGAGAAAACTGGAGTACCGTACCAGTAGTGTACCAAGCTCCATCAGCACGCGAATCCTATCCGCCATATTGCTAAACTCGTAAATGATGCTCATTTCATATCCAACAGGTTTGTGACACCACGTCCCACATAACATCATATACGTATGAGGTCGCGCCAGCTGCTACTTTGGTATGCGACGGGTACGCAGTACCAAGCCGCGCATTACGTCATGTACGTATGGGGTCGCACCCGCTGCATGTTGCGTATGCGACGAGTGCACACTGCCAGCCCCTGTGTTACCTCATAGACGTATGGTGTCACACCGGGTACGCCATTCCCTCATTTATTTTTATGTCTCAAAACTATATCTAAATAAGTTTAAAATGTATATGAGAGCAAGTGATATTTTAAAATATTTTAAACATTTATATATTTCTAACTGTAGTAAACTTATATTATGGTAAATATATTTTCTCAAAATCGCGCCCTGTGCAGCCTCCATGCACGCTCGGTGCACGATTGCCATGTGACCTTATAAAAAAGCATTTGATTGGTTCATAACATTTCCCATTGTAACATTTGGAGAACACCACATATTTTAGTCATTCTCTCTACAGCGTTTGATTAGAGACACCTCTTCTGCTTAGAGAGCTTTTCTGAAATGTTTTTTGCTGTGTACACATATCTTATACTACACACAACAAGCAACGATCATCTTGATCAATATTCATTGTCTGTACAGTAGCCTTCCACGTGTGATGGCCATGCATCTGAAACGTTACATCAAAAAACAAATGTGTGTTACACGATGCCCCTGGGCTGTGTGTGTGTCTGTGTGTGCGCGTTATTGTGCTGCCTTTCGGCCTGGATATTGGTGGCTCGAAGGGGTATCATCAGCCATGGGTAGAGTGCACATCCTAGATCACATGTGACAAACAGTAAAGAGTAATGTGTAGATTTGTGTTGCAGTATGCTCTGTTGTCAGGCTTTACCAGTATAGTAGTGTGTCATATGTGAGACATTCAGATTCACGTTTGACATGCATTGCTTGACTGTAATGAGCATTATCCCTGTGTATGATATAGCCTAACTGCACATCCTCCCTCCATTCGAGCACATTCACATATGTGATAGCAACACTTTCAATAGTACCGCACACCATTGACATGCATGTCTGCGCATATCTACAAGCTTGACAACGATATGTGATGTTGGCCATTCAATGTTTTTGGACAGCATCTCATTAGCGATAGTTGCCTCCCTTCCGATACATGCTACATTAATGTAAATTGCGGATTGTGCAACGTCAAAACAGCAACAGGGACACACACATAAGTACACTTCCTGGCCAGGCAGGAACTGAACAATGCCCAGGTCCCCGGAATAATTATTATTCATACCCCTACACTGGCCTGGCGTACCAAGCCCAGCCCACTTTGCATACATATAAATAGAATAACGACAACGCCACATGTCCCAGTTCTTCCACACTGCCACAGGTGATATAGCCGCATCCACCTCGCATATCACAATGCGCAATAAAAAAAAGGGATCCATGAGGTGTACACCATCCTGGCAATCAAAACTCAATTTGAATTGTGAACCCTGCTGGCCTTCGTGTTGGACACACAATGACAGCAGGTGAGCAGTGGGGCCTGGGTGCGCAGGGGCTGCAATTGAGCACGGTGCGGTGGGAGGGTGGGTTGCATCAGCCTGGGTGCGCAGGTGCGAATAAGTGATGTTGCCTTGCGTAATGATGTGATCTATGACCTCATTCAGTCACATCTCTGTCTCATTTTAAGGACCTGCTAGACCGTAATGTAGGCCTGAGCCAGCGGGCAGCACTGCCCTACAGACACGTGGCGTTGACTTTTGGGGCACTGTAGTGAGCTGATTACTAAGTGTAAATGCACACAGGCATGCTCCACTATATTACATGTGCACATTATGCTTTTAGCATGCGCTCTGTTCCTTTTTATGTGAACGTTGGCATACCATATTATTATTTAACCTTGTGTATTCTCATGCACTCTAGCTCTTCTTTGAACCATGATTACCACTAACAGTTGGTAGATCGTACTTCAAGAAGGAAGGATGCACTCAACTGGTGTTCTCTATTAAGCTTGAAATAAACCTTCATTTACCTCAAGACGTTTCCAACATTATATTATTTCTCTCTTTTCAGACAATGAGTTAGTGGCACCAAAATGGGCAAAGCAGGTGCTCAGCCCGTAATGATGCCCTGGGCATGCTGACGCCTTCCATCGTGATATCAAGACACCATCCCTGACCGGAGACCTGCTGTGCCACCCTGAGAGAGAGACACCCTGGACTTGGAGCTTGCACCGGCACGTCGTTGGACACACCGGTTGTGGCAGGTGAGCCTCGAAGCCTCGGTGCGCAGGAGCTGCAATTGAGCACAGTGTGGGGGAAGGGGCAGGGGTGCAGCAGCCTGGGGGCACAGGTGCAGGCAAGCGATGTTGTCGTAGATAATAATGTAATCTCTGGCCTCATTCATATCTCTGTTTCATTTTAAGGACTTGCTGGAACGCACTCTTTCTCGCGGACCCCCTGCGTCCCAGACACACGGGTGACGGGAGGTGAACAGTGAGGGCTGGGTGCAGTAGCCTGATGCTCTGTCTCCTCCTCCTCTGTTTTTTGACTCTCTCTCCTCTTCTCCCTTCTACCCACTCGCTCTCTGTCCCATTCTCACTTTCTTCCTTTCATTCTGACTACCTTTCTTTTTCTCTTGGACATGGCACACATACTTATATTTCTTTTTTGTCTTGCAGGTTTTGTGCGATGCTTCCGGAGGAGTCCCACCCACGTATGTCATGTTATACTGTAGTTTTTTCGAATAAAGTTGTGTTTCCATTTATTTGTTTTGTTTTAATAAAGGTTATTTTTTTTTACCAATAAATAAGTGAGTGTATGGGTCTTCTTTTTCTGACAACACTTGTCTGTAGTTTATTGTGAAAATCGGCGGTTGATAGGAGTTTATGAGGGAAAACATTTGTAATTTTGCGGTGCACCTACACAATATAAACCAACAGACTATTACATAAATAAAGCCTGGGTAATTCTACAACTGCAAGGGTTCTATGAGTGTATCACTTTATAGCACCATGAGTAGTGCCCGTGTGATTACAGAATCAATAAGGCACTGCCTAGGGCCACCGAGGCTTCAGGGACTGGCGAGGCCCACCCTGCATATCTAAGTAAAGCTCCGGAGGGTTGCGATTCCCGGACTTGAGTTGTCCTCGAAGCCCCCGAACAATTAGTAAACAATACTTGGGAGGTGGCGATCCCCTAGGCTGCGAAACGTCTCTGTGCCCTCCCGCGCCTAATTTACATGTGAGATTAAGGTGCCCAGTGCTGCAGAGACCCCGCAATATAATAATAGGATTGGCCCCGGAACATTACTCACCACGGGGCTCATTTAAATGAACGGCTGAGAACCCGCTTAATTTTTTTTTTCCATTGTTACCATCCGGATCCGCTTTATTGAAGAGATACGAGGTTTTCCTCCTCTCGCTTCAAAGAGGCAAACAAGGATTTGCTATCACAGGGTGGAAGCCATGTTCCTGCCCTGTAATAGCAAACATAAATGTCCTGCGGATGCACACCCCAAGACATTGAATGAGCTGCGCCTGGGAGGTGACGCTCCATAAGGCCATGATGCATTGGTTACTGCATAACTACAGAATTAGTATAAATGCATACCAACACTACTTGCACACGTGTAGTACAGCAACCAGAGTGTAGTGAAGAGGCAGAGGACACCCAAAATCAAAAAATATAAATCCTACCAGAGGTCGGATGACATAGTTCAATGAGCCGATGACCCTGGGATGAGTAGAAACAACTTCACGAAGAATACGGGTCTTCAGCAGAACGCAAGGAAATATTATTGAGTGTTCCCTTCTTTTTACCTTCCCCTGCTCGTCGCCAAATTTAAGTTGTGAAGAGGCAGAGTGCAGTGGATCCAATAAGTAGATTTATTGCAGGAAAAGAAGACAGCTTAAACAGCCACCAGCAGGAGCAGACAGCAAGGCAACCGTCTTCTCCAGTACCGTTTAAAAACTCCCCAAGATTCCCCTCACGACAGCCCTACATTCTAACATTACATACTTACATTCTAGTAGCATTACATACTAACATTCTAATATGACTTACATTGGAATACTACACAGAGCACATGAATTTACAGCAATGAGCTCATGGTTTCATCCACGAGTCTTGAGACTGGTAGGGGTGAGTAGTTCGCTTCCCACTCCCTGTATTGTATAAACACAAACTCACACTACTTCCGCACGTGCCGACTGCCTGCTCCGTGTGCTGATGCCCTTGGGGATCGCTGCTTCTGTTTTCCTGGTGGGACGGGAGACCCAGGATCGTCGCTGCGGGCAAAGTGATATCGCCCAGGGCCACTCGAGTCTAGTGGACTCCAACCCCCAGAATCCCTTTTCCCGGCCCAGGTGCTGCAGGAATTGACGAGAAGGGGAGGAGCTACCTGATAGACGCGCTCATAGTACCGAAGCATCCACCGCAGCGCAGGAAGCGCCGACTGCCTGCTCCGTGTGCGGCTGCCCTTGGGGATCGCTGCTTGTGTTTTCCTGGTGGGACGGGAGTCCCAGGATCGTCGCTGCGGGCAAAGTGATATCGCCCAGGGCCACTCGAGTCTAGTGGACTCCAACCCCCAGAATCCCTTTTTCCTGCTCTAGGTGCTGCAGGCATTGACGAGAAGGGGAGGAGCTACCTGATAGACGCGCTCATAGCACCGAAGCATCCACCGCGGAGCGGGACGCGCGCGGGCGGCACCCGGGCAAAGCCCAGGCCAAGGGCGGGCCCATCCTTGCCCGTCATCGCCTGGAGGAGGCTGGGCTGGGCCTACTTTCATACTTCCTCACGCCAGCAAGCCGAACATATTGTAGAGGTACTGTGAACACATGACTGTCTCGTTAAAGTACTGAGAAACATATGAACAAATGCACGTTCCCTAGAAACCATAAAAAAATAGGAACAATAATCAAAACTTTATTGTTAATATAGCTTTTATTGTACTTTTGGCCAGCTGTACATTTTTTGGTGTCAAAATGGGGAAGCAGAAAACTATGGAGGGGGCTGGGGGTGGTAGCGGCTCTAACACTTGTGTAGGGAAGATAAAAAAGGCCAGGAAGATTCCCAAAAGCGCTGCTGACAACTGTGTCATGGATCGGATAGACACCCTTGTCAGAGAGTATGAGGATCTTCTGATCGAGAAACCGCCTGCTCTCCTCCCAACAGTAGTTAATACAAAAGTCTCCTCGACAACTATCATACCACCAATGTTTAAAAAATCATCATATAAATCTGATGAGCAATCACTAAAGATCCTGGGCCACAAACAAACCGTAGCTATAGCCCCGGATTCACAGGCTGACCCTCCAAGCCTAATATCGAGCCAATCAGGTATCCCAATACCCTGTTCAAACAGGTTTGAAATTTTAGCAGACCTTTCCACTACTACACCGGTGGAAATTACGGCTCCCATTTCGCTCCCTCAAACTCACCTGAATGGAACTTGTTTCTGTAAATGCTCTGACAATAATCTGATTAAAATCGTCCAGTCTCTTAAGGCTGAGGTTGAATCTTTAAAAAATGTAATTACAGGACTCACCTCCATAGTCAGGTCTTTTCCTTCAGTCTGCCTCCCAAACCAGCATCCACCCACCCTAGAATGTCCCTCCTTCACAATACCGAGTACTGGGAAAGGGAGAGAAGGGCCAGGAATGGTACAGGTTTCTGTGCCCCATTGTGTGTATGACCATAAATATAACGCTCACAATATACCCCAAGCTCCCCGTACTAATAATTTTTTCGAGAATCATTCCCTAGTTAAAAAATATCCTAATTCTAGGAGTACCATCTTACCATCTGATTCTCAATCCCAGACCCACTTAAAACTGTGGGTCCCAATGAAACCCCTACCTCCCTTTAATCCTAGGGACCAAATGAATGCAATGCACACTGTTTTTATGGTTAATGTCCCTAAACTAAACCCCACATGTTGTTTTGAGAGTAGAGAATCGCTAGTGAATAAGTCTATTCACTGGCTACGGCATATCAGAGGCTGCCGCTCTATAATACGGGAGGACATATTAAGAGCAAGTAGGTGTCCATCTGCAAATGGGGCGTTTGACAATATTGAATTAACCTTGTCAAATGTAGATCTGGCGGATAATCTGCTTGTGCTGGAGTATCGTACATCTTCTCCTGAGTTGTCCTCAATACAGATTAGGCGCTGTCCACCTACAGTAGAGAAAAGAGCAGTTTGCCATCAGGAACCTCTAGAGTGTGGTCTTCCCTCACCATTGAGCCAAATCGATTGACTTACCATTACCCCTGTCCAGAATCCGAGGCAGAATAAACATCTTTATCAGGGCAAATATACTTTGCCTGGCTGCCCCTATCCCTCTTTGTATGATATACCGCACATGGCTATCTTTCGAAGCCATAGCGCAGGATCTACTGTTGACCCAGGCCGAAGGGGTTGTGAAGGGCTCGCTCTTAATTACCCCTATGTTTTTAAGAACTTACCCTTAGACTCTATACCACCAGGGGGATTGACTCTCCATGCTACTCCTGCCATTTTTACTAATACAGACCAGGCAGGACAGGAAGCTCCAGGTTACGACCAATCAACAATCAATTCTTCCACATTGATGAATGACATAGCTACTGATGCGGTGGCTACTGAACCCGAGCCGTGCAATACTCCCTTAAAGATCCTTTCTTGGAACATTGCAGGGCTCAAGAATAAAGTATCATTGCCCCATTGGAGTAGCTTAGTTGATGATCACCATCTCTGTATTTTTCAGGAAACTTGGAGTTTGACATCACTCCATAAGTCAGGGTATACTACTTTCTTTACTCCAGCAGTGCATGCTGGAAAGGGGCACCCATCCGGTGGCCTGATTGTGTGGGTCAGCATTGATCTGGGGTGGACAGTAAAACAACATGTAGTTCCATCCCAAGACATCCTGTGGCTCACTATAAAAGGATTAAAGGGAGGGGAAACCCTCAAACTTTTTAATGTTTATGTAAGAGGGACAACTGGGGGTAAGACTTCGCCTATCCTCTCACTTCTTGTGGAAAAACTAAGCAGCTGCCACGCACTTGCGAAAATCATGGTAGCAGGAGACTTCAACTGTACCTTCGAACCCTTGGGTTCGGATGATCTCTTGGGGACAGCAGATGAAGATCTCCAATGGGGAATACCTTCCCTAGACTTAGTACCCATCAAGAAGTGGACTCAGGTGGCTATCCAAATTAACGCTATCACCTCAGAATTTGGTTTGAGGGCGTTGAATGGCAGAGCTCCATCTGACTGTTTAGGAGCCCACACATACAATAGAGTAGGGCTCACCTCACGCATTGATTACATTCTACTAGATATCCGCCTTTGGAATGTATCTACTGATATGGTAATTGGCTCCACAGTGGATAGCGACCATAATTTTCTGTCCTGCCGCTTGAAGAATTCTTGGACATGGCCCGAGCAAGCTTCAAGCACTGATCCTATTTTATTCACTAAAGACGTTGTCCCCTCCAATTCTGGCAGGTTCCTGAAGTGGACGAAGGTTGTTGGGCAAGACTTTAAAATCCAGTCTATTTCTGAAATCCTGTCGATCAGAACTAAGGAATTGGAGGCAGTTGACATAAACCCACTAGCAACATCTAAGGCAACTCTTATTTATGAAGCAACTATCAGTCAGATGAGTTCCTACTTTCAGATTAGGCAATTCCCTAATCACAAATATAAAAACAAAAAAGGGCTCAACTCCTGGTTCACTAAGGGTTGTAGGATAAAGAGGAAAGCCTTATCTCTTGCCCTTAAAAGGAAAATTCCTTTGAAAATTAGAGAAGCTAGGAAAGAATACAATGCCGCCATCAAAAATGCTAAACGTGATTGGGAGGAATCGTATTGGCAGCCACTTAAAGATGCCTGCAACCCAAGGGATTCTACAGTCTTTTGGAATTTGATTAAAGCTGCTGATTCCAAAGGTACTGTTCCAATACCCAACCATATCACTAATTTAGAATGGCATGCCCACTTCTCTAAACTATACTCACAACAGGATTCCTTGGTTAACCAGCACTATCCACACCCTGTTGATGAAGCCATATCTTTCAACACCACAGAAATTGTAGATGCAATTAATTGCATCGTTCCTGCCAAAGCAGCAGGACCGGATGGTATTCGGGGTGACTTACTCCGATTAGAACCAGTCAGATGGGCTAACTATATTTTGCTTTTGATCACCTTAATTGCAAAGGGCGCACCAGTCCCAGACTCATGGAAAGGAGCCGAAGTAGTTCCAAGATAGAAAAAGGGGGATAAGTAGGACCCTGCCAACTACAGGCCTATTAGCCTGATAGATGTCATTCAGAAGGTGGTTGGCAGGGTTCTCCTACATAGGATTCAGGATTGGATTGATAATGGAAGTATCATTTCTCAATATCAAGCGGGGTTTAGAAGGCATACTGGGACTATTGATCAGGTTTTTCGGTTGCTCCTCCTCTACTGGAAAGTGGTAGTGATTGGTAGGGGCAGCCTATATCTTGCCTTTATTGATCTTAAGACCGCGTTTGACTTGATACCCAGGGGGAAGTTGTGGTCAGTTCTAGCAGAAATGGGCATCCCACCACAAATTCTAAACCTATTGATTGGCTTACACGAGGATAATTACGCTCGTGTAAGATGGGGCTCCCAGGGCCTAGTTACTGATAGCATCATGGTCAGCAGGGGGGTCCGCCAGAGGTGCGTCTTGGCTCCCACCCTATTCTCATTGTACGTGAATGAGGTGGTTGATTTTTTGGGGAAAGATCCTGCCGACGCACCCACTCTGGCTGGTGATAAAATCGCGACCCTCCTCTTTGCCGATGATACATTGCTCATCTCCAAAACTCCCGCTGGTCTACAGAAGCTGCTAGATAGATTCCATCTTTTCTGCACAATTCGTGGCCTTAAGATAAACACTGCAAAAACAAAGTTTATGGCCTTTAACCCTTGCAAACAGTTTAGAACTAGCCTTATCCTAGATGGAACCCAGCTAGAGAGAGTCAAAACCTTTGATTATTTGGGGGTAAGACTCTCTGACAAGATGAATTGGAGATTCCATCTGGACAAAATGTTGTTAAATCACAAGCGAGTAGCAGGAGCCATCAGGAAAGCACAAAGCAATCTTTGGGACCCCCCTTTTTTCTCAGGCCCCCTTGATGAATCACCCCCAAACGTACAACATTGGAGCTCATATGAACAAAGAATTTGTTTGGAAAATTTCATGAAGATTCATCAAACGATGCCAAAGTTATAAGCAAAACAAAAAATGTTCTTCCTATGGAAACTTGGTCCTAACTATAACTACCTACTGGCGACTGCCATATAAATATATATATATATTGAGGTGCAAGAGGTCTCTGCGCATATGTGGCAAGAATGACAAGGAGGGTGTCATGGGACTAGGCAAGTTTCAGGGACCGACTGTGCGCACGAGCAGAGTATGTACAAAAATGCAGGGGTACATAATTTGGTAGCATTTGTAGGCTTGAGGATGGTTTTCGGGGGAGATGTTTGTCGTCTTAGTGCCCAGAGGTCTTGGTGAAGAGCAAAAAGTTTGTTATAAAAAAATGGCTGTAAAGTCAATTTGTAGTCTGTGTTCTTTGAGCTGTTGAGTGGTTGGCTTGTGGAAGTCCCTTTTGGAGGCTGTGATCGAAATTTCTTTTGGAAGCTTCAGCTGAAGAGGTGGCAGCTGCTGCAATGATGGTGTACATTTGGTTATATTGCAGACTTGCAGGATAACTGCTGTGGTTTATTGGTTAGCTTGGAAAAAACACATTGTTAGGCAGTTTTTCCTGTGTTTTCTTACTCCTGGCACACTCTATGATTTACTGTGCGCAACATTCTCTAGTGGGCCTTGGAATGAGGTGCTAGCATTTTTGGGGAATGATGAGTTTAAGTTAATTTTAGTGCTACTATTACTTGTTTCCTTTCTCTCCTTGATAGGGTGGGGACAGTACTTTCCCTTGTGGGCTGCTCTGTTAAAAAAGGTGTGTTGTTTAATTGGTGTGGGCATCCTTTTGACTTGCATGGGGGTGCCGGCATCCTTTTGAATTGCATGGACTGCGTGCAATTGTAAGAAACAGAGTTTGTTTAAATATTAGGTGATTTTCAGAGAGGTGTTCCCTAGTTCAACAATTAGGTCGTACGTCAGAGAAGTGGAACAAGGCTTCTCTCCCTCCCATCTTGACGGTGGTTGCTGTGGAAAATATTACTCAATAGGGCCCTTCGAAGTTAGCCTGCTTTCACTTCCGTACAAAGTTTTGTTGTGTACTTCCTATAAAACCTAAACAGGATCTGCTCCTTTAGACAATTTTCACTGTGGGCTTGCTGTCCAAACTGATTCCAGAAACCCGCACCGGGTATGTTGGCCTGTGTACCAGCTAGCTCACAGTGCCACTAGAAACTCCTCTTACCAAGGAGAGAATAGTTCTTGGCAACTATTGAACATGACAGCCCTGATCTCTCAGGACCTTGGAAAAAGTGTCCTACTTTTTGCTCAGTCACTCTTGCTCATTTGGTTTCAGAGATGTACACAGAATAAACAATATGAAAGTTTTTCAATAAGCATTTATTGAGCAGTCGTTATTCTAGTGTACAATAGGTGTGCTGAAACAACCATTAGACAGTAATAGATATAAATGATTAGAAGCACTAAGAAAGTAAAAGGATGGTAGATTTCTACCATTTTGCTATAACCATGAATACAGGCATGTATATAAAATACATGATAATAAAATGTGTACACCTACGATGCTACCCTAACAAGATGTACCTAAGTGTACCTATCATGTGTGTAGCTGTTAAGCCAAGAATCCCTCAAGGAAAAAGTCAACCCCATTATATGAAGTGAGAGACTGTGGGACCCCATCTTGGTCTCGAGTTGCTCACCCTGCAAGGGATGTTAGACCACTTCGAGCTGGAGTATCTGCATGCATGAGCCTCAGCGTCTCTTGTCAGTGTGTCGGCTTGGAAGTCCTGATCTCCTCTGTTTGTCTTTGCAAGATGTGATGTTTATATACCCAAAAGTCTCCCTGGGGGTTCTACCTTGCTGTGCCACTTGTAGGATTTAGGATGACGTCGGGAAATAACTTTATACATAGTTTTTATACAGGAGATGATAGTCCATCTGAGTTTCCAAGAATCCTCATGCATAATGTATGAGGCTTTTACCAGGGAAAATCCCACTTTCTTTGTCCAGTGTAGTATCTAGGTAAAAGGTCAGTCCCCAAGAATTGTTATGTTTGAATTGTAGCGGAGAGTGTAGGTGAAAGGTTACGATGTTACCTGAGCCTATATTGGAATACCTATCTGGAATATATCAGTTGCAGGTGTAGACTTTTTGCCCTGGATGAAGTCTTTGGTGGGGTAATTTGGTGTGTTGACCTTGTGTGCTTTGGTGTTGGACTTGTTGACATGTGTGCATACCTCTAGTCTCTGCATGTAGCTGCAATGGGATCACTGACAGAATATCGTCCACCACAGTATCGGGACATAAATATCGTTGTCAAAAATATCAACCGTCCTATATTTATCATGTTAAGTACAAAAATATCAAAAAAATATTGTTGCAAAAAATATCGATGTACAAAAAATTGTTTTTTATATGTATAAAAAATAATGTAAAATTAATTAAAGAATAAAATTAACTTAAAAAAATGTATTTAGATGTATTTGTCCATTTTAACAATTATAAGTAATACATTTAATAAAAAAATAAACATACATATATAAAATATAATATAAATGTATATATTTAATTAAAAACTATTTTATTTTAATTAATTTTAAAATGTTATAAACATATAAAAAATTATAAATATATATATACATGTGTAACATAAAATTTAATAAAAAAATAATATATTATAAATTAAAACATTAAGGTGCCAATTCCGATCCTGTAAAACCCGGGTACGAATGGTCGTACGGAGCTTATTTTCCGTCCGACTCGTACCCGGGAAAACCACCTTACAAACCCGCAAGTACGATTCGTACAGAAATACAATTTCTGTACGAATCGTAAAAAACTACGTGCCGTGAAAAAATACCCACAGTTCCGATCCGGGACATAGCGTACGTGACGTACGGATGGGGTCAGGCTGCGTTTTACGGACCAGCAAGTATGATTCGTGCCCACGTCACTCCGCACGGCTCATATTTTACGGCAGCCAAAAACTCCCGGGAAATTGAGGACGACACGAAGAAAGAGCACCTGTACGCGACGGACAGCCATGGACCCCATCCTAGGTGTCATCCCGGCCCTCCTAGCCTATGACCTGGTGCACAGAAACCGACACAGACACCGCAGAAGATCAGAACAACACCCAGGGGCAAAGGGGGGTGCGAGGGGCAGGAAACGTAACCCCTACCCAATTTTTAACACATATATCATGTAGATACATTACCTCCAGGGTCTGGTCACTTCGGGGGGCGTGTCCACCAATGCCTGAGTACTGCCACAACGGAAGTGGACATGGACGGGTCCCGTCACCACAACAATGTAGGTACGGACCGTACCCACGCTCTGAGGGCGTGGGTACGGGCCGTACCTACATTGTTGGGGTGACGTAGGGGTACATGTGATACAGCCCGTACCCACGCCCACAGAGCGTGGGTACCATCCGTACCCCTACGTCACCACAACAAAGGTGGTACGCCACACGTACCCCTATGTCACCACAACAATGGTGGTACGGACCGTACCCTCGCACTCAGAGCGTGGGTACGGTCTGTACCCCCACGTCACCACAACAATGGTGGTACGGACCGTACCCACACTCTGACGTCGTGGGTACGGGCCATACCGCCATTGTTGGGGTGATGTAGGGGTACGTGTGGCGTACCACCTTTGTTGTGGTGACGTAGGGGTACGGACCATACCCACGCTCTGAGAGCGTGTGTACGGACCACATCACGCGTACCCATAGGGCAACAGTACATTAGTGATACTAGGCGTACACACGCCACGAATGTTGTCATAGGGCCTGGTGCAGCATCTAACCAGTATATTGGGGTGAGTGTATGCCCAGGAGAGCAGTGTACTGCACCAAGGGTGCGGGCAGGTGGGTGGGTGGATGCCTATCACTCCCAGCAGTGGACAGAGACATGGGGGTGGGTACCAATCACTCCCAGCAGTGGACAGAGACATGGGGGTGGGTGCTCATCACACCCAGCAGTGGACAGAGACATGGGGGTGGGTGCAGAGGACTCCCAGCAGTGGACAGAGACATGTGAGGGGTGGGTGCCTATCACTCCCAGCAGTGGACAGAGACATGGGGGTGGGTGCCTATCACTCCCAGCAGTGGACAGAGACATGGGGGTGGGTGCCCATCACTCCCAGCAGTGGACAGAGACATGGGGGTGGGTGCATATCACTCCCAGCAGTGGACAGAGACATGGGGGTGGGTGCCTATCACTCCCAGCAGTGGACAGAAACATGGGGTTGGGTGCAGAGGAATACCATCAGTGGACAGAGACATGTGAGGGGTGGGTGCCCATCACTCCCAGCAGTGGACAGAGCCATGTGAGGGGTGGGTGCCTATCACTCCCAGCAGTGGACAGAGACATGGGGGTGGGTGCAGAGGACTCCCAGGAGTGGACAGAGAAATGCGAAGGGTGGGTGCCTATCACTCCCAGCAGTGGACAGAGACATGGGGGTGGGTGCCTATCACTCCCAGCAGTGGACAGATACATGAGGGTGGGTGCCCATCACTCCCAGCAGTGGACAGAGACATGGGGGTGGGTGCCCATCACTCCCAGCAGTGGACAGAGACATGGGGGTGAGTGCAGAGGACTCCCAGCAGTAGACAGAGACATGTGAGGGGTGGGTGCCTATCACTCCCAGCAGTGGACAGAGACATGGGGGTGGGTGCCCATCACTCCCAGCAGTGGACAGAGACATGGGGGTGGGTGCCTTTCACTCCCAGCAGTGGACAGAGACATGGGGGTGGGTGCCTATCACTCCCAGCAGTGGACAGAGACACGGGGTGGGTGCCTATTACTCCCAGCAGTGGACAGATACATGGGGGTGGGTGTCTATCACTCCCAGCACTGGACAGAGACATGGGGTTGGGTGCAGAGGAATACCAGCAGTGGACAGAGACATGTGAGGGGTGGGTGCCAATCACTCCCAGCAGTGGACAGAGACATGGGGGTGGGTGCCCATCACTCCCAGCAGTGGACAGAGACATGTGAGGGGTGGGTGCCTATCACTCCCAGCAGTGGACAGAGACATGGGGTGGGTGCCCATCACTCCCAGCAGTGGACAGAGACATGGGGGTGGGTGCAGAGGGCTCCAAGAAGTGGACAGAGACATGTGAGGGGTGGGTGCCTATCACTCCCAGCAGTGGACAGAGACATGGGGGTGGGTGCCCATCACTCCCAGCAGTGGACAGAGACATGTGAGGGGTGGGTGCCTATCACTCCCAGCAGTGGACAGAGACATGGGGGTGGGTGCCCATCACTCCCAGCAGTGGACAGAGACATGGGGGTAGGTGCAGAGGACTCCCAGCAGTAGACAGAGACATGGGGGTGGGTGCCTATCACTCCCAGCACTAGACAGAGACATGGGGCTGTGTACATCAGTATCAGATGACCACAACTCCATGGGTGTATGTACGCATCCCTAATTTTCAAATATGTTGATAGTGTCATAACAACACATCAGTGAGAGCAGTGTCCCACTCCCATGAGGATGGATGTCTTTTCCCCACTGCATGACACACCACATGTGGGTGTGAGGACACATGACACATGCATACCCACCCCTGGCAGATGCAGCACAATACACACACTGAGATCATGCCACAAGACTGTATAGTCATTTCAATGCCTACTAAACTAAGAGTGCCAAAGGGAACACACACTGTCACGCACATCCCAGGACTGATAAGAATGTACAGGTGCTGGGACAGCCACTGAGATGTTGTCTCTCATGGAAGCAATAGGGTGGAGTTACCACAGATACAATGCCCACAATTGTGAGTCAGGTGCCCAAATACCCTGCAGAACAAGTACCATATGTGTGCTAGGTTGGGATTACACACATGCATGGTGCTGAAAAGGGAGAATTTCTCCATGAAGGCATGGCAACATACTCAATACACAAGTACAGTGACTAGCAAGGATGGCACAGACGATGCAGCCGGAGACATTGCTGAGCAGGCATGGCCAGAGTTGAAGGGGTCCGTCACCAACAAAGGAAATGTAGACACAGGTCAACACAACAATTGTGCAACTCTCTGCAGGGAAGATGTCAGGTGCCACAGAGGAGGGAACACTCCTTGGTACAATGTCTCCAAACACAAAGAGCATACCCAACCAAAGATTCTTTGCATAGACCTTGTGATGGCATGCAGATACCAGGGTCCACCCCATGAGCATCACACTACAACATTTCCCAGAAACCTAACACATCACCACCACCCCAACTCATGGAGCATCAGCACCAACATCAATACCTGATATGCAATGCTGTTCAAAGGAAAAAGAAAATGCTTTATTCAGCATTAAATCAAAAGGTATTAAAGGACACTATTTACAAAGGCCATAGGCCAGTCCAAATCAGAAGTCCTTGGGGGGGATACATGGCCACGCGTCTCCCCTAGCTTGCCTGCACATGAGAACCCTCAGGTTCGTCAACTGGGGGGGATCATGTGGGGAAGGACCGGGCACCACAGGGACATGAGGGGGAAGGGTAGGTGTGGTGGGTGCAGGGACGGACGACTCTACCACAGGGGGTGGGGCAGCGCCAAAGGTGGATGTCAGCACGTTGCTGCACACTTCTGCAAGGTCGCCCAGCGTCTCCCCTGCACCCGGAGAAACCACAGGCCCCAAGGAGGGGGGGGTCAGAGGGATGGGTTGCAGCATTACTGGGGGAGGGGGTGGACAGGGGTGGGGACTCAACTCCCCTACCCGAGGAGTGCCTTGCACATTTGCGGGCTGGCGAGACAGTGGGGCTGAGGCCCAGCACAGCCAAGTAGCTCTCCTTCTCAGATTGTGTGGCAGGGGAGCCGAGGGGAGTGCCATTGGAGGGACTGGTAAGTGAGGCATGCAGACTCGGACTGTGGCTGCGTGCATGCCTGTGTGCCCCAGACCAAGTGGGTGTGCCTTCCTCCCCCTGAGTGTGCGTGACAGGAGGTGTGCACTTGCACTTCCGTGTTGGTGTGCTGCCTGTGTCTGGTGGTGTGCGTGACTGTGAATGTCTGGGTGTGCTTGGGACAGGCATGGGAGTGGGTGGTGTGGATGGTGCAGGGGTAAGGGGGGACGAAGCGCTGCAGGAGACTCACTGCTGCCATCAGTGAAGAGTCCATGGACCTCAGCAACATCCGTTGGTCAGACATCGCTGATGACATGCCCTCCATGTACGACACCATCTGTGTCAGCAGTCTGGTGTGGCCATGGAGGACAGTCAGCATCGATGTCTGGCCAACCTGCAACTGACGCTGAATGTCCACAGACTCTGCAGTGAGGGCAGCAGGGAGGACTGGGGCAGGGGGACGGTGCCTGGCACGAAGGAGACATGGTGTTGCCCAGCACAGACAAAAGGGACCGGAGCAACTAGGAGGGCGGTGATGGGAATGGAGGGGGCGGTGAAAGATGTAGTGCTGCTGCCAGCTGTTGGAGCAGCCTCCGCCCCCTCTGGGAGTTCAGCCTCGGACCCGTCAGCGTCGTTGTCGGTGTTGGTACTAGATAGGTCCTCCGCCTGACTCCCCTCGCCCTCCGTGCCACTTGCTTCCTCCGACTCGCCAGCAGTGGTGGCACCAGTGCTGGATTCCTCCTCCAGGTCCGTGCCGGTGTCTCCCTCGGTGTCCTCCAATGATGCTGTGGGCAAGGTGAAGATACAGAAAAGCATCAGTCACCTGTATACATCTGACACATGAGTCCAAACAAAATAGGTCACAGTGCATATCAGGAAATGCATCATGAGTAACATCTAGAATACTCCGCACTAATGTAAGCCCTGCACTCCCCAGTTGGTTGACCCACCATGCCACTTGGAAACAAGGAAAATTAGGACACAACAGCAAATAACTCGATATCCAAATATACTGAGAAGCTAGTGTCTGCATGTTGAGTGTCTGTCCAGACAATTATCACACACAGGTCAGACCTGGCAAGGAGACATAAAGTTTGGACATGTAGGCCTTGCCCGCACAAACCCCCCATACCTGAGACAATGTGATTCAGACAGATCAAGTAGTTACACCTCTTAATCTGGGTTCACTAAAATGTGCTTGAAGAATTCCTAAATGTTATCAACATCACCTCGTGAGGCTGCCCACACATATTTGTGACAAACAACCATCAACAGATAGTTGCACATAGACACACAGGCACTGCCCAGTGTGAGTATGCACAAGCCAAATGGGGCCACCCTGTACAATGGACACATGTAGCACACTTTCGATAAATACAAATGAGGCCAGGGAACAATGCCACAGAGGCCAACCTATGCTGAACACACAGAGAATGGGCACAGTGTTGGATGACACACATGATTCCGGGGCAAGGGTGTCTCAGGGGACTGTAGTGGGCACACTGCTCCATGGTCCTGGAATGATCTGACTGTAACCGGAGCAACCGTCCCTGCACTATGCATATCTCCCACTCATGCACATCATGTCTGAGGCCACAACATAGGTCATGCATGCTGCAAGTCTGTTCATATGAAACCTCACACTCCTATGTTGAGACTCAGCATCAGTGCCAACAATTATGGACCCCCAAATGACTGAACAGGACAGGGCACAGGCAGACCACCCCCACACATGATGCAGAAAGCAGTGTGCACCTTGATAAACTTGCAGCCTAGATGACCATGTGCAATAGTGATTACACACAGACCAGGGAACACATGTCAAGGAGGGGAAGGGAGGAAGAACAGCACCGGTTGACTTGGGGGAACAGGATATGCACTGCACATATAAACCCTGGCAGTGTATCCAGGCGACTGAGCACTTCCAAAAGCTGGTGACACACAACAAACACACATGTACATACCCCCTCCTTGCTGCTGTCTCTCCTGTAACCGCCTATCCATCTCAGGGAAGATCACCGCCAGGACACGCTTCATTTGGTGGGTCAGGCGCCGGCGCCCGTCGTGTTTGCTTGGTGGTGAGTCCCCCAGCAGGACCCGGGCGATCTTCCTGGTCCAGCACCGGATGTCCTGCCAGCGTTTCCTCACTAGGGCTAGGCGCCGACTGCGACCCTCAACCGTTATCATGGCCCTGACGGCCCGCTTCCAAATTCTCCCCTTCTTGTAGGCGGTTACCTGTGAGGATGACAAAGTGAGACATCATCACTACACCTGCTCCATGTCACAGAGACACACATTTGAACATCTTTGATATAGTATGCTGCCAACTAATAGCACCTTTGTCATAGGGACATTTGCCTCTGTGGAAGCCCCAATGCACTACATGGCATTGAAAGTACACAGGTGGCATGAGGGGTGCGACACACTCCCTGATCATGGCACACACTGTGCATCACAAGCAACACAAGGCTGATGGACAGCACCTCAAAGCAGTCACATGCCCCAGGCCACTGATGCAAACTCAGCAGAGTACACAGACACACACAGGCACAGATCAATCACCTGCCAATGGCAACAGCGGATACAAACCTCACTCTGCACATGTGCCACTTGGCTGGGGGATGTCACAGGTGTGGGGCTAGCTCACCAAGTCAGACACACAGCACGGCTTCCTTCTCACATCAGATGGGTTGAGCAGTTGCCTACTCCATGCAGCTGTGGTGCAACACTCCACATAGACACTCACCCACATGACAAGGAACATTCACACACATCAATGTCCAGGGGGCGTACACATTCTCACCACAGCACCACTCAACTCACACACATCTGTGGGTACAGTCACCTGTCACAACGGGGGGACCACTGAATCACCTCAGGACTATAGAACAAAAATGCCAAAGAGGATTAGCCAGGCTCAATGTGCCATGCACCATGCGGTGAATGTCACAGTAAGCACAATGCAAGTGAGGAGTGCACATATGAACTACATCATGCTCTGCATGAGAGACATAAGCCATTCCCCCCCCGGGACCCACTCTAAACAACATTGCATGTCTGTCACACCTGGACACAATGCCAGAAGTGACAGTCACAAAAAAGTTGCACAGTCAAAGCTAGTGGAGTCAGCACTCACCTGCTCCCTTGGTCTCCCATACAGGCTGGGGTACTGTGAAAGGATGACGTCCAGCAACGCCTCATTCTCCTCTTGGGTGAAAGGCTGGGCCCACTCCACAGACCTGGACATGGTGCCAGAGGAAGCAAAAACAGCAGCAGTGGTGTCGAATGAAAGGTTGTGCAGGCAAGTGCCCTCTCATGGGTTCTGGCTGACTTATATCTGCCTTACTGGCCTATTTCATTTATAGGAGTACAGAGTGATTGGTCAGACTCATTTGCATCCTACGTTTCCTCCAATCCCTTTAAACATACACCAGTGAGTGCCGTTGCATGGTTCAAAATTTTAGCATCATGTCAAGTCAACAACCACTTTGCAACATTGTATATTGTCTCCAACCGACTTCTGCTGGCCACCTGATGGAAAAATTTGAACTGGAAACTTGGTCTCCATGACAACCAGCATGCATTTAGGCCCTAAGACTTGTCCCTTATGTGTCCCCTATGTAATTTTACAAGCCACACACAGGTACGGTGCGTTTCACCCATACCCCTACGGCACCAGTTGCACAGTACATTTGACACGTACATGTACGCACTGGTAGTACACGTACGTGTACGACCAGTGTGTACACGTACGTGTATGACCAGTGTGTACACGTACGTGTACCACCAGTGTGTACACATACATGTACTATGGTAGTACACGTACGTGTACGACCAGTGTGTACACGTACGTGTACTACGTTAGTACACGTACGTGTACTATGGTAGTACACGTACGTGTACCACCAGTGTGTACACATATGTGTACTACGGTAGTACACATATGTGTACGACCAGTGTGTACACGTATGTGTACCACCAGTGTGTGTACACATACGTGTACTACAGTAGTACATGTATGTGTACGACCAGTGTGTACACGTACGTGTACCACCAGTGTGTACACGTACTTGTACTACAGTAGTACACGTACGTGTACGACCAGTATGTACACGTACGTGTACTACGGTAGTACACATACATGTACTACGGTAGTACAAGTACGTGTACCACTAGTGTGGACACGTATGTGTACTACGGTAGTACATGTACGTGTACCACCAGTGTGTGTACACGTGCGTGTACTACGGTAGTACACGTACGTGTATGACAAGTGTGTACACGTACGTGTACTACGGTAGTACACGTACATGTATGACCAGTGTGTACACGTACATTTACTACGGTAGTACACGTACATGTACCACCAGTGTGTGCACGTATGTGTACTACGGTAGTGCACGTACGTGTACGACCAGTGTGTACACGTACGTGTACCACCAGTGTGTTTACACGTACGTGTACTACGGTAGTACACGTACGTGTACTACGGTAGTACACGTACGTGTACCACCAGTGTGTGTACACGTACGTGTACTACGGTAGTACACGCACGTGTACGACCAGTGTGTATGTACACGTACGTGTACTACGGTAGTACACGTACATGTACTACGGTAGTACACATACGTGTACCACCAGTATGTACACGTACGTGCACTACGGAAGTAAATGTACGTGTACGACCAGTGTGTACACGTACGTGTACCACCAGTGTGTGTACACGTACGTGTACTACCGTAGTACACGTACGTGTACGACCAGTGTGTACACGTACGTACCACCAGTGTGTGTACACATACGTGTACTACGGTAGTACACATACGTGTACCACCAGTGTGTGTACACGTACGTGTACTACGGTAGTACACGTATGTGTACTATGGTAGTACACAAATGTGTACTACGGTAGTACACGTATGTGTACCACCAATGTGTACACATCCGTGTACTACCGTTGTACACGTACGTGTACACACTGGTCGTACACGTACATGTGTACAGTCCGTACACACACGCGTACTCCTACACCAACACCAATATAGTGATACGGACCGTACTCACGCCCTCAGAGTGTGTGTACGGTGCGTTTCACATCTTACACTGGTGATAGGAGGTGCACAGGAAAGGAATGAGGTCTCAGACTCGCACAAGGCTGTACATCAAGTCATTGTCATAGCAGTCCTTCTTGTGCAGTGACTATGTGTGTCAGGCAGTGATATGGCACATGTCTCCTCATGTTTTAGCACAATAGATGTGTGATGACCTGTGTACACATGCCATGTGTGATGGGGCACTATGTGGCACACTTCCCCTTCACACTTTGCACGTGTGCATGTAGTACAAATGTGTCAAGCACTGCTTCACTGGTATTGCACAGTCACCAACACCCGCAACTGTCCCCTGATGCCAGAGACACGGATAATTACACCTGACATCTAACTACCAGCGTGCCCCGATGTGACTATGTCATGTGTGTGTCATGTGTTCCCATGAGTTTGCTGTTGGTGTTCCGTAAACTGCATCTGCTGTTGCTGCATCCAACATGTGTCTGTGTGTATATGGGCATGGGAAACATATACGCACACCATGCCACATGTGGATTCACACGTTACGTGTGTCAGGATTGTTCGAACATGAATTTCTGACATGAGGACATATCTGCGTTGTCTCCATGTCTGTGTTTTCGTTTTTCACGTGTACCCCTTCATCGCAATGTGTGTGATCTGTAAATTTCTCATGACATGTGACCTGTGCGTCTAGCTTGCCGCCAGCTGTCTGTATGAAATAACATCCTTCGAATGCAGATATGTGGATGTATGTCACTCCTGTGATGTGTCTGGCTGTTCACTTACACTGGCCCACAGCTAGCTTCCCGGCATGTAATGTAGACCTTGACAATCAACAGGTCTCGCTGCGTCTTCCTAGGAGTATCACCTGGCTGGCATACGTGTCCTGGATGTATTGCACAGACCAGACTCTCTATTTAGCAGATGAGTAGTAGCAGTTGAGCATGTGCTCAGTTCATTGACATTGATGTTGTTATGTACTCACTCTTCGTTCTTCCTTCCAATTTTCTGCAGGGCACTGCCTCTCCCCCGACCAATGCCAGACCTGGGTGCCATGAGGGAACGTGACTGCATAAGACGATACCGCTTGTCGCAAGAGTTGATTGAGCACTTGACTGCCCTGCTAGAACCACACCTCCAACCGCGACACAGGTATCCCAAGATGAAGGTGATGGCAGCCCTAAATTTTTTTGCAACCAGTACGTCTCATGTCCCAGACGATGTTCAGCCGTGTCCTGCATGATGTTTTAGAAGCCATGTTGGAGCACCTGGATGAATTCATCCATTTTCCGACTCGTGAGCAATAGACAGGTGTCAAGGGTGAGTTCTATGCCCTGGGAACGATGTCCCATGTAATTGGGGCCATTGATGGGACACATGTGGCTTTGGTACCACCACAGGCACAGGAGGTAGCTTTTCGCAACCATAAACATTATCACTCTATTAATGCCCTTGTGGTGTGTCTACCTAACATGCTGATTTCCCATGTCTGTGCCCGTTTTCCAGGGTCAGCACACGATGCCTACATCATGAGGCGTAGCAGGGTGCCAGAAATGATGCTGCGGCTGCACAACAAACGAGCATGTCTTGTTGGTGGGTATACTCTGTTTGTCCTGTGGTTAGCACTATCTTTGTATCTTACGGCATCTCCTGACACACTTCTTCACATGATGTTTCCATATAGGGGACTCTGGCTATCCCAACATGCCATGGCTGATGACGCCTCTCCGCAACCCCAGAACAGCCGCAGAACACCGTTACAACGACGCACATGGGCAGACCAGGCACGTGATTGAGAGGACGTTTGGACTCCTGAAGAGTAGATTCCGGTGCCTTCACAAGACAGGCGGGTCCCTCCCATAAGCCCCGGTGAAGGTCTGCCAAATCTTCCTTGTGTGCTGCATGCTGCACAACATGGCAGTGGAGAAGGCAGTGCCACTCATCCTCGATCCCAATGACAACATTATTCCTGTAGAGTACATGACCATGTCTGCGGATAACTGTCTTTTCGCTGACTTGTTGTGTGTCTGTCATCCCCAGGTTCTTGCGCCTGTCGCCTGCTCGTGTCATCGTTGGCCTCCTGCTATTCCTCATGAGTATTGCAACGTGTGCTGAATCAGCGTTCCATGCACGGACATGGTGAAAAGTCATTTTGGGTTAGGAGTGCAGCAAGGCATTTTGGGGGTGGTACGTGTTTGGAATATGTGGGGATTGCTCCTGTGCATGTTGTGTTACCATGCATACATGTCGACTCACCATGGGGCACATGACGTGTAGCATGACTCCCATGAATTGATAGTCACCGTTCCTGACAGTCATCTGTAATGGTTTGTGGATTCTGATGAAGGCACCAATGTGTGTAAAATGTCCCTCAGGAACATACGGGATGCTAATGGTGGACATAGTGTGGGACATCCCCATAAGAGTCTCAATGGGGAATTGCAGCCTCTCCGTGTGCAGCAGGGGGTGTTTGGCTCACCCCCTTCACTTGTGTGCCAGCTCAATAGGATTTACCACATCTGTGTGTTGAAAGGGGTGTCCAGTGTAGGTCCCACATGGTCAGCCAAATGACCTGTGAGTCTGTTCATATTGATGCATTTCCCTTAGTGTGAGCCTGACTAATAAAGGTGTTCCTCACACTCCAAGGTGCCTCATCTCTGTCAATGCAGGTCTCTTTCCACTTTGCATGCGGCATCTCTGGCATAGTTGTCAAAGATTGTGCATATGAGTCCATGTGTAGTTTAGCAACATGCATGCAGTTCTTCATGGATTATGATCTCTATTGTGTATGAAGTACATGGTTGTGTACGTATTTCGGCATGTTGGTCCCCACAACGGGCCGTCAACACCTGCTGAGGGTGTGTCTCCTGTGCGCAGCTCGGCCTTCAGTTTCCTGATCCTGTGTCAGTCATCTTTGGTGATTGTGCATGCATTGTCTCTGGGTGTGCCATGGTAAACCGGACACTCCTTCCTTTACATACGCCTGTTGCAGTTGTCCTTTCTGACATCCTTGTCTTTGTGTGCAACTTGTGGCATATTTTCCAGGACATGCCGCCTGCTGCCGCGGCCCCTGCAGCAAGGGCCCACAAAGTATCCAGATTTGGCAACACACACGCCTCAAAGATGCTCCTCCCTTCCTCCCTCGACCCATTCATTTGGCTGTGATCAGCTTGTCTGTGCCACTGTTGTGGCCACGCGGTGCTAAAGGCTGGACCGTCAGCACATGCAACGTGCACATTGCACAACCCTCGTGTCCTTGCATGACACACATCACACTACAGTCTGATGTTGCAGCCACCCTCCAAGCAATGTCCATCCGCAAATCTACCGCCTGCTCTCAGGCATACCCTAAGCGCACACACAACACCTTTGCATGATGAGTGTGCAACTCCAACTGCCTACACAGTGCTGCCACGCCTACCAGGCCCTGTCACACCAACCAGGTCATGTCCCTCCTACTCCCCACCGGCTCTGTACCCCAGCAAGGCCATGGGAGTGGGACTCAAGGCTTCAGCATGTAGTATGGTGTCGTCGTCTGGCACATGGCACAGGTATCATCTCTCAGCGTGTCAATCTACAATGTGTCCAGGACCTCTCTCTCCACCATCACATGCGCAGAGCACCTCATCATCAGCTCGTATGCCATTGACAGCCAGGTGCTCCTCACCCTCACCAAAGACGCAGATATTGCCAGTTGCAATATACAAGGATACATGAGATCCATTGATAAATGGCTGAACATGAGCCACCTGAGGCTGGACTTGTACAGGACTGAGGTGATCATCTGAGGATTGTCCCCTTACAGCTGGGTCAACTGCTTGTGTCCCACCCGCAAGAGCCCTGCACAAGCACGCAGTGGCCACGCACACAAGATGGTGTGCATCATGTATTGCTCGCTCACATTTGCCATGCTAATACCCAGCATCTGTACCTCATGCTGCAACACCCTCTGCATTATGCACATGATCCACAGATAGATACACTCCAAAGAAAGACAGACATTTCCCCAGGTCCACGACAACATCCGTGTCAAATACTGCCCTGCCCTCTACGGAGCAAGTACATCCAAACTCCCGGGAAACTTGTCCACATCCAGGGTGCATCTGCACACCTCAGCTTCAACATCCGGCGCCCGAGCCACATCACGGTCTACCAGAGATAGCTGCAATGGATCACTGTCTGCTGCAGGATGACCTTCAGACTCCCCACCCACACTCAGGAGGCAGTCCACAACCACGACCCAAAACCAACCTTGTACGTCTGTCATCCGAGACCCCGTTGGGCCATCTCTTTGCATCCAACCTTGCCCTGGCCACCATTCTTCACATCCACCGTACTCCAGCATGTAGGACATAGTTCTCCCACCTGGCCAAACATACCTGGGACTCCCTTGGAACCTTGGAACCTCCACATGAGCCATGACCTCTACGCCTTAATGATACTCTTCCAAATAGGTCTGTCCACACAGTATTGCAAGCCCCCCCTCAGCAGCTCGAGGCCATCACAGGTGAGTATTCTGCTCCATGTCTGCATTGAATGATACATTGTGACCCATGTGTGTCCTGTACCAGACTCAGATCCCAGGGTGTGGATGGGTGGAGTTAGTTCAACACTCAGGCATAGTTTGACATTTACACACACATATGTTGTGCACTAATGCAAAATGACTGCAACATCCCATTAAAAAAAAGAATTTTTTATTTGCGGTGGGGTGCGTGTTTTGGTAGATAAAATAAGGTGCTCTACCGGGTGCATAGAATCCAAAGTTCACAGGGGGAGATGGTATCCTTGGCATTTGAAGTCATCAGAGTCCAGACCACAGTGTTGGTCAGACTGTGACCAGCAAGTCCATGTGGCAGAGAATGTCATTGGATGAGGTGCTGCTGTTGCGCCAGAGGGCCAGGTGCCAGGCCAGGTGACCTGGGAGATGTGGATGGTCCGCTGACTCTCACGGTCTTTTCCGTGGCCGACCCACCTTCCTCCGGGGACCCTCAGATGCAGGCCTTGACGATGTTTGGGATGCTCCGTCAGACGAATTCTCCTCCTCCTCCTCCCTCCCTGTGGCTGGTGCTGGTGTCACAGGAAGGGTTTCCCATGTTTTCGGCGATCCGACGGAGTGATTGGCTCATGTCCCTTTGCACCGCCAGGAGCTCAGCCAGTCTTGCCTCCATCCGTCCTTGGTGTTGTTGTTGACTGGCATGTTTATCGGCCTGCAGGTTCTTCATCTCGTCGAGGGTCCCCTTCATCTCAGTGAGGGTCCCCACTACCTGGCTGATGCCCCTGGTGTCACGCCAGTATGTGTCCAGAATGTGGCGTATGTGTGACATACCTGTTCCCTCAGCTGGCTGGTCAGGTTTGCGCCTCCGCCTGCCTCCACTCCCACCACCCCTGCCCATACGAGCCTGGCCTGCCGTTGTGGGCACATCGGGTCTACGGGACCCCTGAAGGATGGCATTTGCGGGGTTGTCTGCCTCCTCCTGGGTGCCGGAGAACCTTGTCCCTCCTGGTCAGACTGGCTCTGTTGTTTAGTGCGAGCAGGGCTTCTGGGTGTCTCCTGGGACGTGGCAGGAATGGGGGTGGTGGTTGGCACAGATGTACCTGAAGCAGGTGCTGCAGGGGCTTGGGCACCAGAGTGTCCAGGTTGGTCGGGGTCATCCACGGAGTGGTGAGAGTCGTCGCTGCCGGTGGGATCATCTTCACGCCGAGTCTGGGACTGTGATTGTCCCCCCCCCCATTGTTGGGGGGAGATCCACGACGTTGCCCTGTGTGTGAGAGAGAGACAATGTTAATGCTGTTTCATGCAACATCCATGTTTCATACATATTCAAGTCGGCACAGTTCCTCCAGGTAGTTAGATGTGCCTAGCATTCCTCTCAATGTCCACTTTTGGATGGGTATGTTGTGTGGGACAGATTGATATGTTCTCCTGAGTGTTTGACCTATAGAATTTTGGCTAGGATGCTTATTTGGCTATGGATTGATCTTGTTGTGTCACATGTCCATTGTGAGAGTGGGTTAATCCGTTGCCTGCCCCAGGGGTGTGTGCTTGTGTAAGGGGGGTGTGTGACCGGGGGAGCTGTTGTGTGTAGTGTGATTTGGCATTGGGTCTCCCAGGTGATGTGTCTGTCCACTCATGGTGCATGCTGGCATGAACGTGAATGTGAGTTCCTGTGCTAGATATCTGAGCTTGTGGAGTTGGTGTTTGAGTGTACAGTGGTCACAGGAAGGCCTTGTGCTGCATACAGCAGGGCCAAGTGTCAGCTACCTTGTCAGTACTTTGCCAGTCCCTGTGCATTGGGCATGGTGCATGGGTATGTACCTGGGCCATATGGGCTGAGGGCAATGGTGTCTGCTTCTGAGTTGCACAATGTGTTTTGTGAGCCCCACCCTCCCAGCATCCCGGACATCCAGTCTTGGGTTTGTGGTTTGTGTAGCCTGGGACATGGCATGGCCTTGCTTTGTGAATGGGGCATGGACATGTTAGTGGCATGAGCGTGGTTTTTGAGTGTGGTTGTGTCCGGTGAGGGCTTGGCAGTAGTTGCGTGCATTTGGTGTAGTTGGGGTGTGGATGCCATTACCCCCATGTTACGTCAGTTGTTTGTGTACTCACCAGGCTCTGCGACTCCTTCGACTCCATGTACTCCCACCGTCGGAAGCATGGCCATCACCTTCTGTTCCCAGGGATGGTAATGTACCGTCTGCGGGGCAGCCCACCTCCAGTGATGTTACTCTGGGCGCATTCCTCGTTCATCTTCCGCTTGACTGCCCTCTGCAGATCGTACCACCTGGCTTGGCATTCATGCTTGGTCCTTCTGATGGGCGCAATAGCATTCACCCTATCGACGATCCTCTGCCACATGCGTGATTTTTCAGTTATGCTGGTCTGTCTGACCAATGTTCCAAAGAGCTGTGGCTCGACTCTCTTGACTTCGTTGACAAGGATGTCCAGCTCCTCCCTTGTGAACTTTGGATTCTTGTCTGTGGGCATGGTGTGGGGTTTGGGTGTGGATGGTTGTGGGTGTGTGGGTGTGAATGTGACGGTGTGGGTGTGAATGTGAAGAGGGGGTCTTTGTGAAGGAGGTTGTGTAAGTTAAGGTGTAGTTAACTACACCTTAACTTACACAACCTCCTTTGGCTCGTACAGGTACGGGGCTGAAGTACGGGCCTGGGGTGATGCGCGTACAGGTACGGGGCTGGGGTATGGGCCTGGGGTGCAGCGCGTACAGGTGCGGGGCTGGGGTACGGGCCTGGGGTGCGGCGCGTACAGGCACAGGGCTGGGGTACGGGCATGGGGTGCGGCGCATACAGGTACGGGGCTGGCGTACGGGCCTGGGGTGCGGCACGTACAGGCACTACGGGCCTGGGGTACGGTGCGTACAGGTACGGGGCTGGGGTACGGGCCTGGGGAGCGGCACGTACAGGTGCGGGGCTGGGGTATGGGCCTGGGGTACGGTGCGTACAGGTACGGGGCTGGGGTACGGGCCTGGGGTGCGGCGCGTACAGGTGCGGGGCTGGGGTTCGGGCCTGGGGTGCGGCGCGTACAGCACAGGGCTGGGGTACGGGCCTGGGGTGTGGCGCATACAGGTGCGGGGCTGGGATACAGTGCGGACAGGGGGGGGTACGGTGCTGACATATGCGGGGGGAGAGGGGCTAAACAACTCGTATCCGTGCACAAGTTTACCCGTGTACATGTGTGCTACTACGTTCGCTCTGTACGGGCCCTTTTACATGCGGTTGTGTATTCGGACGGGGGGTACGGATCGTAATTGCGCGCTCGGACTTCTGTTTTACGATTTGCATGTAAATATGTCCGGCTCCCTCTCGTACACTTTTCCCGACGCTATTCGTATGTATTTTTCACGTACGAATCGTACTTCGCCGGTTGTAGGGCACTTGTACGATTCGCACGTAAAAATATACGGATACGAGTCGTACGCAAACATTTTTTAACGGATTGGAATCGGCACCTAAATAATTGATACTTTGTAAACCTACATTTTGCACTACATTGAGTGCAACAGTAGAGAAAGTGTTGGAGTGCGGAGAGGTAAAAATTATTATTCTCGCTCCAGTGAATGCAATAGTAAGGAAAGTGTTGGATAGCGGAAGGAATAAAATTACTATTACCACTCCAGCAAGTGCAACACTAGGGAAAGTGTTGGATAGAAATGGGGAAACAATTACTATTCTCACTCCTGCTAGAGCAACAGTAGGGAAAGTGTTGGATAGCGGAGGGGTAGAAATTACTATTCCCACTCTAACGAGTGTAACAGTAGATAATATGTTGGAGAGCCGAAGAGTAAAACTTACTATTCCCACTCCAACTAGTGCAACAGTAGGGAAAGTGTTGGCTAGCATAGGGGATAAAATCACTATTCCCACTCCAGAAAGTGCAACAGTAGGGAACGAGTTAAATAGTGGAGGGTAAAAAATTACTATTCACACTCCATTGAGTGCAACAGTAGGGAAAATGTTGGATAGTGAAGGGGTATAAACTACTATTCCCACTCCAGCGAGTGCAACAGTAGGGAATGTGTTAGATAGCGAAGGGTTAAAATGTACTATTCCAACTCCAGCGAATGCAACAGTAGGGAAAGTGTTGGATAGCAGAGGGGGAATAATTTACTATTCCCACTCCAATGAGTGCAACAGTAGGGAAAGTGTAGGATAGCGGAGGGGAACAATTTACTATTCCCACTCCAATGAGTGCAACAGTGGAGAAAGTGTTGGATAGTGGTGGGGAATAATTTACTATTCCCTCTCAAATGAGTGCAACAGTAGGGAAAGTGTTGGATAGCTGAGGGGAACAAATTACTATTCTCACTCCAGCGAGTGCATCAGTAGAGAATATGTTGGATAGCAAAGTAGTAAAAATTATTACTCCCTCTCCATCTAGTGCAACAGTAGGGAAAGTGTTGGATAGCAGAGGGGAAAAAATTACTATTCCAACTCCAGCGAATGCAACAGTAGGGAAAGCGTTGGATAGTGGAGAAGTAAAAATTAGTATTCCCATTCCAGTGAATGCAATAGTAGGAAAAGTGTTGTATAGCGGAGGGTAATAATTTACTATTCTCACTCCAATGAGTGCAACAGTCGGTAAAGTGTTGGATAGCGGAGGGGTAAAAATTACTATTCCCACTCCAACAAGTGCAACAGTAGGGAATATGTTGGATATTAAAGGAGTAAAAAATACTATTCCCACTTTAGCTGGTACAACAGAAGGGAAAGTGTTGGATAGCGGAGAGGAAAAAATTACTATTCCCACTCCAGTGAGTGCAACAGTAGGGAAAGTGTTGGATAGTGG
Source organism: Triturus cristatus (assembly GCF_964204655.1). Classification (NCBI taxonomy): domain Eukaryota; kingdom Metazoa; phylum Chordata; class Amphibia; order Caudata; family Salamandridae; genus Triturus; species Triturus cristatus. The sequence continues at coordinate 24,639,580 of NC_140593.1, read as the reverse complement.
AGTGGTATACATTTCTATTTATACTCCAGCGAATGGAACAGTAGGGAAAGTGTTGGATAGCGGAGGGGTATAAATTACTATTCCCACTGAGGACTATTCCAGTTTACAAACAAACAAAATATCAACTATATTACAAAAGATAATAAAAAACAACAAAACATATATAAACATTAAAAAGAATACAAAACTTATAAACATATTATAATGGTAAAAAATCTAAAGATTACATACAAAGATTAATTTAAAACAATTTAAAAAAAATAACAAACAAATGAATATTTTGTAAAAAAAATATTTTTTATTAAAAACATCAATTATTACATCCATTAAATATTTTGTTTTTCCTACCCTATAACACTAAACAATTTACAACACACATCTAAATTTAAAAAAAGTGTACCTCCATAATTAACATAATTAATGATCAATTAAATAAATATTATAATAAACAACACATTAAAAAAGGTAGAACTTAATGTACTGACCAAATGTTACCCCTATAGAACCAAAATCCACAAACAAAATAAAAATAAACAATTACCAAAAATATTTATCAAGAAATAAATGAATATTAATCAACAAATAATTGTTAATTAATATAAAACGAAATTATTTTCCACCCTCTACCCCAATAAACACAACACACACCTAAAAATAATTACACAATTTCCCGAACTAAATTTACATTAAGAAATGAATATGAATTCACCACAAATCATTAATTAATAAAAAAAATACTTCCCACCATATACCACAATAACCCCCACAACTCACACATCAAATTAATTGCACAATTGTTATATTTAAATTTTAATTAATTAAGTAGCATTCATTAAAAAATAATTAATTAATTATAAATAAATGACCTCCCACCCTATTCCCCTATAAGCCCTACCACCCATTTCTAAAAACTTAACACAATTAACATAATTATTTAACAATGAATGAATGAATTAATTAATAACAATTAAAAAGCAAATTTTAAATAATTATGAATAAATGTATTCACACAATTAACACTATAAAATAAAATTACATTAATATTATATAAAAACTATTAATACATTTATTAAAATTAAATTACTCCCCACTGTACTCCCCTATCAACCCACTACCATTCCTAAAAAAATGGCACAATTAATATCATTACCAATTAATTATGAATAATTACCAAACAATTAATAAACAATTAATAATGAAATATTTCCCTCAATTAACTGCATAAAATATTAAATAAATGCATAATAATTAATGCAAAATAATAATTCAATTATAATTAAATTACTTCCCAACCTATTCCACTATAAACCCACAACCCGCTCCTTATAAAATGACACAATTAACATATTTACCAATTAATTATTTAATAAAAATTAACAGCCAATTATTAATTAATTAATAATAAATTAATTCACACAATTAACACTATAACTTCTAAATCGAATAAATACTAATAAATAAAAATCTATATTTAATTAATTTATTATAATGAAATTACTTCCCACCCTAATCCCATATAAACCCACAACCCGCTACAGAACTAAAACACAACATTAAATTAAATTAAAATAAAATCAATAACTACTAAAAATGTAACACATATATTAAAAAACAAAAGCAATACTTAGACAAAAAAACATAGAGTACATACATTTAAAATACATACTAAAATACATAATACTAACTAAAAAAACAATATTTTTAACAACTATGGGGGTGATTAGGATGGTGGGTGATCCTCGCGGGGCAGGGACCAGCCGCCAGATGTGCTGTGGTCCTGCACCGCTAATTGGGATGCAACCGCCACCCTGGCAGTCGCATTCTGCATGTTTGACATTGTGGCGGGTGCTGCTGTAAGCAGCACCCGTCGCAATGCCAAAGTGCTATGGTGTGCATTTCCACACACAACGTGGCAGGCACCGAGGGGTGCCTGCTACCTTGTGTATGGAAATGGAGGGGGTACTATTGGTACCCCCCAAGTTCACCCCCCACCCCCTCTGGGGTCCGCAATGGGCACCAAAAGCAAATCCCCACCCCCCTTTCCATGGCGGCATGGAGGGTCGGTGTACCACAGAGACTGGTCGTGCTTGGTCCAATGTGGGTAATGTTAATGGACTCAATGGATTCTCCTCTAAAGGCTGGGATTGGGTGATTGTGTTTTTCTGTGTTTTGCCCTATGCATGTGAGGAACACGGCTCCTGACATTGGAGCATTTGCCTGGTTTTGGAACTAAAAAAGTGCCTCCACTTGGTAGAAAACCTTGAAATTGGCAAGACACATGTAGATCACCCAAAGTTGGTCTTGGATGATTGATCCTGGTTGTCGGCTTTTATGCACCAGCTTGGGGGGCACCTAGCTTCCTTGTCAGACTGTCTTCCCCTCAGGTGTGGTCAGTCAGCCCCACCATGGGACCAATAGTGGGGGGAGGCTGAAGTTACAAGATACAGGAGAACAGTAATAACCTTACATGAGGATACTTCAGAGGCCTAGGCTCCTGTAAGCACCTGGATGGCAACTCTGGTGTGGCCTCCTGATCGAACTAGTAGTTTGCACCCTACACAGCTGTTATGGATGTAGGTAAGTACATGTATCTGTACCTCCCCAAACAGTCCCCCCTTCATGCTGCAGCCGTGGCCTGGACCTTTCTTGGCTGGGCTCCCTGTCTGCTGTGACTGTTGACATGAATTTGGCAAACAGTCTGATCCCTGCTGTGGAGGGGCACTGGTAGCCTTATTTCCCTGGGGCTGACTGCAAGCTGTAATGGCATTGCTCTGGGCTTGATTTTGTGGATGGCTATTTTATGTGGGCTGTCCTTGGATTATGCCTTTTTGTTTGTGGTATGCTTCTAGGAGACATCGATTGACCATTTGACCTGGTCTGTGACAATAGTGGCATTCCATGAGGTTTGGCTGTGGCCAGCTTCCCTGACGCCAGTCGATAGGATTGGGTGAATATCCCCTAGGGTCTTGGGGTGAAGTTCCCTTTAAGACTGGTGGTTTCTTCTTTATGCTAGTTGCCAAAGTGGCCCCTTCTAGGGTGGTCTTCTTCAATTTGTGTTGGATCAATTTGGTGGTGTCTCTTTGGGCTTGCTCCTGCTTTTCCTTGTCCTATTGCTGTTTCTTCCGTCGATAATGCAATATGTGAACCTGTATCTCCCCCCAGGGTTTGGTGTCTAACCCCACTACACCATCTAGTCCAGTCTGGATGTCAGTGAGTAGTTCCTTCTTGAAGATATAGTAAGAGAATGCAACCTGGGGACCTGTGTGGGTCTAGGGCTGTCCTATCTTTTGTCTCCATCATCCTCTCATTCCATCCAGGAAATAAGTTCTGGTGGCTGGTGACATCTGAAAGTGGTGTGGCATAAAAGATTTCCAGGAGTGCCATGTGGAGAGCGTGTGAAGAGACCAAGCCCGACTGCCTTTAGGGAGGCATGGGGGAGTTCTCCCCCAGGGTAAATTTGGAAAAAAAGGTGGGCAAATGGTGCATTTTGAAGCACATTTGAGAAAGCAAGAATGTCAATTATTCAACTGTGAAAGTGTAGTTATGACATCAATGAAGAGACTTTATATGAAAATTACGTAGGTAGCTGCTTATTAAGTATAACCATTAGTAACATACCTGCGCAGTGCAGTGGCCTGTTAACAAGACCACAGTGCACCAAAGGCAAGTGTGGTCTCCTGGGAGTTCCTTTCTCAAAGATTAGATTACAGTGAAAAGGAGTACAGCCTAAGGCAACATGTCAGTGCCAACACATGGAATCTGTTACCACCAGGCCCTGTGTTTTTGTTAGTTTATGTCCTGACAAATGGCTTGACTTTTAACGCTTGCATTTGAAAGTGCCTACTTTCAGCAAACCCCTTTATGTAGGCTGCACACAAGCCAATTATCAGGCCTTAAAGATAGAGCACAGCAGGGTTGAGGGCTCAGGAAGATTCAGACAGGCTGTGAACTGTTTTGCTGCCAAAGGAAATTGAGGACAGGACAGCCTCAGTCCACTGTGAAAAGTACAACGAGATTTATTTACATGCGAGTCTGCAAGCATTTGTACAATCTTATCAAGCCTATTACGGAGAGAGACGGCTGTGTCAAAACATCCTGTATAAGCGGTGTGTCTTATAAATGTTTGTGTTGGTCGCTGTTACGTGCGGACAGATCGCAATCCTGAGTGCCGTCCTTTAAATGGCAGTGGTTTGGTGTTCAGGGACATACAGAGATGGATCGAACTACACCAATAATTCAAAAAGTGCATCTTTCACATGGCGCTGCCGAACAAACGCTGATCCTAAAGGTGTCACTCTGAATGCCATTTGGCCTGGAAAGTGAATTCTTGTAGCTCTGTCATAGGTTTAGGAATTGACTATTGCTATTGTATCTGCATTTAAATTGTCAAAGCAACATCATGAAATGCTATATTTCACATGCATTTTCAGAAAAACGCCTCTAATAACACAACATTCATCTGTCTTGCCACAGAAACAAACTTGTGTTCTTAAAAAAGTCAGTTTATATTTCACTGTTGTAACCTTACTATGCACGGTGGTGTTCCAAATCAACCCTCCAAGGACCACTCACTCTACATGGAGTAGCAGACATACCACGCAGGCAAGTGTTTCAACGTGCTGGACTGTTGATGGTAAGCGCTATCTAAGTATTATTGTACAATGCAGACATATAATGCAGTCAAGACCTTCTCGATTGACTGCTGATTGAGAAGTACAATCTAACACTTTATTTTGTTTTCTAAGTACCTAAATGTGCTGTTGCTGCCATCTGAAGGCATGTGTGGCTCATTCTACCATCAGAGAAAATCTTTTTTATGATCATTTTTAGTTGATTCAATATAAGGTATTGCAGCCTGTTGAGTTCACTGTGCTCAAACACTGATCATATGTCATAACTATTACCAAATTCAACAGTATTTTGTGTCGGCAACTAAAGGACAAAAGGCTGATATGAACTGTGCCAGGTGTTTGCACACAGGTCTGTGATTGCAAGTGGTCTCTTTTGCCTTTCCAAAACATGATGTGTAGATCATGTGTGTTTCAAGAATGTGTGTTGCTCAGTTTCTGCCACTGACGACTTGGTAGAAGTGTTTGGAGATGTGAAAGGGTGTATGTTGTTGTTGAATAGTATATGCAAATCAAACGGTGTTACAGTAACATTGTGTACTGAATACTCCATGTATATAGTACTATTTATTGCCTCAATAATGTTTGTTGGTCAGATGGAAGTCCTGACAACTGAAATGCATAGAACTATTTCATTAAAATATGTGCACTTTTAAGAAGTTTTCAGAAGAACTTACGGCTGCTGCTTAAAATACTATGCAAATCTGGTAATAACCCACTTGTATTGAATACACGCATAATATTTGGACGGTCACTGGTTGCTAACTCACTGTTAATTATTAAAATTATCTATATGGAAGCAGGAATCTCTTTACAAAGACATGCCGAGCTAGAAGCAAACCTAGTCAAATGAAAAATGCCTCTCCCACCATAAATCAACCATCACTTTTTTTCATGCCTTCAGAAGTCATATTTATTAACTTCGGGCTTATACTTCTTTTTTTGTATGTCTATTTTTTCTATTCATCAGCTTTTCTCCTTATCAGTGTTTTCAAAATACTCCTTATTGACATTTCCGCAAAAATTGTAGACATATGAAACATTATTTACAGAATACAGACATAACAAATCTTCTTGTTACAAAAAACGTAGTGCATAGCATAAATCAAGCTATTAAATATGACATTCCACAACATACACAATTGACAAAGTACAATACGTGACAAAAAACATATACAGAACAGAGAATCTTTGTCCTACAAGATACTAATGCATCAAAACGGACCTGATCTTATTTGGTCCTCAATTTCAAGAGACTTTCAAGGTCCTAGAGGAGTCAGAGTTCTAGTCAAGCCTCAAGGTCTAAGGTTGTTTAATCAAGTCCAGACTTTGCACTGTTCTGTGCAATCATTCGAGTGTATGGGTGCTCTTGGCCTCCGAAGCGCAATAGCCGACGCGTTTCAACCTTCAACAGGAGACCATGATTAAATTTAGGGGATGGTATTCATCAGGGCAGTTTTTATTTTTGCAAGTAGGACATCACAGTTTTCCACTTTTTACTGTTGGTCTGAGCCCGAAGAGTCCCAGAGTTGGTAAATAGAAACAGTTGTCTCAGTCTTGTATTCTTCCAAGTTCTCTAATCAGGGTCACTTTCTTTTCGGCTGGTGCATATTTTCTAGCATCCTGGAGATCTCCCGGGCTCACAGAGTCTCCGCACAGTCTTCCGTTCACTGCAATAGATGGAAAAAGCCGGTCATGACCTAACCAAAGCGAACATTGCCTGTCTCTCTATATGCCTAGAGAGAGTAGAAAACCTCCTCACCCCATGCTCCCTCACGTACACACTCTGCCCTAGAGGCCCCTAGTAACTGCTGCGTCTCTACTCTAGCCAATCCAGATGCTGCTGCTACTATTACAGCAGCGCCTGGAATGGCTCGGGCAAGCAGCCTCACCTCTCATTACTGAGACTGCCAGCTGTGGCTCTGAGTCACCTCTGGCTCACTAATGTGCGGTGGAGAGAGTGTGAGAGAGGACTCTAAGGCACATGTCGGGCTGGCAGGAAAAAGGCAGCCGTCCAACCTGACATGGTCACCTGGGCCAGATGCCCTGGTACTATGGTTACCCTGTGTCTGTCAGTTATATTGTTAAGTCCCACCCCCTCAGGCCCACACTGGCTTTTCCTGGACCCGTCAAACTCTCACGGGTGATACATGCTGAGACCTGGCTGCGGCTAAGAGAAGGGCTTTAAAATGTTTAGCTAGTAGTATATAATGTATTCAAACTATTGACAATTAATTGGGGGTCAAGTAGGGCAAAATATGAGTGAAGCAATGCCCCATCGCCCTAAGGGAGGCACCGCCCCAGGCTTATGGACTCCCCAGGCTTCATGCTTTCTGCAATCAATACTCCTACATCTGGGCACTCAGGGAATATCTCTCTCAGTGCGGTCCATATCTGATGTTTAAGTGAGTTAAATGCGGCCCCATCGTATTCAGCATTGATCAACATGACTGAGGGGATGCAGGCTCGATAAAACAGTGTGTCGTTCTCCTCCCTGATGAGGCTTCTGAGCAGGCTTTTTATGTCACCTAGCACAACATTTTTCATCTGTGACCCAGTCTAGTGCAACCAGATGTTCGCTCTTTGCGCTTTGATCTTTTAGGTACTAGTTTTCACAAAAAAAACTTTAAAAAATCATTACCCAGGTTCTACTGATTGGATTTTTGTCATTTTGGTATCAAATGATTTATTAAAATTTACTGGATTTTAGTAAACTGGATTGGGATTTTTCTTGTGTTTGTGTTCTAACTTTATTACTATTTATATGCTGTAAATATACTTTACACATTGCCTCTAAGTTAAGTCTGACTGCTTTTTTGTGCCAAGCTACCCAGTGTTAAGGCACAGGTTAATTAAATAACTTTTTGAGGTTCACCCGGAAAAGGATTTTGGCTGTCACTTGACCAGGGCTCACACCCCAGTCAACCAGCAACCCAACTTCTCAAACTTGTGTTCGGTGGCATGGATCAAGACTTTTGTTCATGGAGTACCATACAATGATGTTACACAGAAATAGTAGATAAATAATGTGACATCAGAATGACCATTTTTTCAAATTCTTCCCTAGTTTTTCAATTGGCTGTTTACTCCTCCTTCTAAATTTATGAACCTCTATATTCCATTTCCACCCTGTAGATGGAGCTGTGCAACTGTGATGCCAGCATGGCTGAGCTGTTGATACTTTGCAAACAGAGGGGGCTGAGAAGCCAATAGGAGGGCTACCTAACAGGATATGGAGGAAGCCCTCAGAGCCTTGTGGGAGCACAGATTTGGCAGGCCACCGCAGGAAAGGATGGGAATGATGGCAAAGAGGAGGAGGGGGCACAAGCAGGGGACAAGGGAGGACAGGATGCAGCACAGGATCTGGAGCAACCAGGAGAACCCAAGTCGACCCCAGCAGATGACCAAGATGCTCAAGATTGAGCAGAGAGCAGGGGCTTAGCCCACAGGAGTTGAAGGAGAGGAAAGAGGAATGCAAGCGCAAGCTGGAGTTAACCAAGTTGAAACTGGAGAAGTTGAAGGCTGAGAGAGTCTTGGAGGAAACAAGACTGTCCATGGAGGAGAGGGGGATGGTAAGTTGTACTTGAAGGAAACCAGATGGAGTCCAGCAATATTGGTGGCAGTGTGCCAGCAGTGTACAATGGAGAGGTTAGGGTGTGCATACCAAAAGATCTGGTGGTAAGTTATGTGGTGAAAGATGATATAATAAAATGGTTCTCTGCATACAAAGTAGATCTGACAGCACACAAGGTCTCAGAGAAGTACTGAGAATGTAGCTTGTGGAGCTACATGCCCATGATGGGGAGGGACACATTCTTGACACTTGAGGTAGAGGACCAAACCAAGTATGAACCCCATGAAGGCCATTCTTCTTACCTAATTTGGGCTGACTCCTGAGAGGTAAAGACAGAGGTTCAGGGACAGCCAAAAATTATGAAAACAGACCTGATTGGACTTCTTAGATTATTCCAGCAAGGCACTGAATGGCTGGGTAAGGGTCAGCAAGGTAAATGAATTTGTTGAGCTGTACAACCTAATTCTAAGGGAACACATGCTCGATACCTGTTTTACAGTGCTGCAGCAACACCTGGTAGCTAGTAAGCTGACTGGCCCCAGGAAGCTTGCTGAGGAGGCGGGCATCTGGGTCAGCACCAGAATGTCCAAAAAGGTACCCAGGAAGAGTGTTTCAGGTTCCCCCCAGCAGAGTCAGGGGTAAGTCACGGGAGACACAGACAAGTCCCAGACTGAGGGAGAAGGAAAGGGTTCCTATGCGCATTCCGAGAAGAAAGATGGAGGTTCCAGTAGAAAGTGGCCCAGTGCGCCCCATTTCTAACACCACTGCTTTGATTGTTCTTGTGTAGGACACAAGGAGGGATAATCTGTCTATCTAAAGAAACCACCCACTGGTGGAACCTCTTGTCAGACCTCTAGATCCCCTAACTAGATTTGTGTGAGCCTTACTGATCAGGAAATGCTGCAAGAAGAGAGGAGATCAGACCAAAGACTTCATTTGGAAAACGTTGTGGCTGCCGACCCTCCTACCCATATTGCAGTCTAGTGTTTTTCTCCATGAGCTGATTGCAATCGTGGTGAAGCACGTGCTCCCTAGTGACAGCCAACTTCATTGAAGTAGTCCTAGAGTGTACCTTATCAAAGTTGCTCCGTGTCCTCATTTGAATTCCCTAGATATTCGACAGTATCTGCTCTCGGTTTTTGTTCCGTCCTGTTTCTCGTCTGGAGTAGGACCTCCTGTAGTGTTCAGTCACAGAGTCTGCGCACTTCGTTATTTCCTGAAGTGAGGACCCGTGTTGGGCATCGCTCACGAACGTTGCTCCTCCCATCTATCTCAGAGTGTCTTCGGATGAATTGAGCAAGAAGAGAAGACCCTCAGTAGCATTATCCTCTGTTCCTGCAAAGAAAAAGAAAATTAAGCTAAGTGGCCAAATATAGACTTCATGAAATTCTAAGAACACATTAAAGCACTTATATACATACATTTATAAATATAGGAAAAATAAAGTTTACCTGTAAAATGTGACAAATTTAGCAATATCTGTAAGAAAAGTAAAAAGAGAGATAAAGTTCAACACATGAAAATAGTTATTCAGATTCAATCATGAATATAATAAGAAAACTTACACAGTGGTTGAAGAGAAACGCAGCTTTCAGAAAGTTTGGGTAGGTAGAATATTAGCCAACATATTGGCACTTAATGAGGAATAAGAATGGATCAGAACAGCATAAATTGTGATATATAACTAAATATACTACAGGATAACACCATTTGAATTCTTTACTGAATAAAAAGAAAGAGACTTTACTACAGTATAAAGAATTGAATACAAATAAAAGAAGAGAAGCGCAGTCTTTCAGGATGCTGAGTAGGTTGGAAGCACATAAGGAAATAATTAACGCAAGAAAGAATAGAGTGGAAAAGGGGTTGCAGTAATTGTTCATGTTTAGTTTCCTCAGGTATTCCCAGTCCAACAACAATCCAGAGCGAACCATTACTGAAGAGAGGAATTGAAAAAATCCGTGGTCCTGAATCAGCCTCTTCTGTTGTTTGTTATTTTATCCACTGCCTCTTTTGGAGACAAGTTGTAAACGGTCTCCAGAGTATCCTTGAGATGGAGTTGGGAAAAGGCAACATCTGTTCCTGTGCAAGTTCATGGTAAGAATCCTCTGCATCTTGAAAACTCTACAGGGTTGGCCAATATGGCCTTAGGGGTAGGTAGACTCCAGGGCAGGAAGTAGATCATGCCCTTATCTCCCTTAGTAGGGGTGTGAACTCAGAGGAAAATGTGATCCATAAGGGTAGGAGACTTGTGATCCATAAGGGTAGGAGTCATCAATTCCACCAGGTCAAGGTGAATGGGGTCCCTGTCAGTGCTTTGAAACATGCCAGGGCTAGTCAGACCATGGCAGTGGAAAGGCTGTATTCCACAGAGCAGCATAACTCAGGACCAGGGCTGAGCCGGAGATGCTTTGAGCGCAAGGTAGGTGGCTTTATTTAAATATTTAAATATTTAATTTACATTCCCTATCCCCTTGTTTGTCACTTTCACAGCCACCCACCACTGCCCTGCCCTTTCCGCACCACCCCAATGCGCTCACCTGCATGGGCCGCTATTGTGTACTATTACATTTTGCATGTCCTGGTAGTGAAACACACTCTAAATGTGTTTTTCGCTACTGTGAGGTCTACAATCCACCACAGGATAACAGAGGGGATTGCTCATTACATTTAATAAGTGTAATTTCCAATTGGGAGCATGTAGATAAGTCATGTTCGGTATACCTATGAAACTGTAATGATAAATCCTCCTTAATGGTAAAGTTGAATTTTTCATTACAAGTTTGAAACTGCCACTTTTAGAAAGGTGGCATTTTCCTTCCCTTAGCCCTTTGTGCCTGCAACCTGTCTTTAGTCACATTACTGGGTGCAGCTGACAGTTATACTTATTGAATTACTTCCAGACAGTCACACAATAAAGGGATTAGGTGTGCCTCAATGGAGCAGCAACTGGCAGGATGGGGCGGAGCTGAGTACAGCCCCACTTACACCTGAATGGTCTGTGCTCTGCATTCAAACTGTTTCAGGGATTCTGTGGAGTCACGGAGCTATGCTTGGGACCATAGAACCTTTGCAGACAGGGACTGAGTCATCCTGCAACCTTAGTACCCGTGATCCCAGGACGGACTAGGTATAATGTCTCATTTGCCCTCCTACTCACTCATAGAGGGACAAGTGATTATACATTTTAGAACACAACACTTCCGACCCTCTCTGGAATGATGGTGACAGGACACACTCTTTCACTCTCACACTCGTACTTTTCCACAATGAGATCTGACAGAGACTTGAGAAAAGTTTAAAATATATAGTATGCAGTATACATGCCACAATAAGTAAGAAAATGCCTAACACAAATATGGTCAGCATAGTAAGTAATTCATAATTCATAATTCATAAAAGATGTTATGATATTAGACAGGGTAGACTAAACGCCCTCCTCTTCTACAGAAGCAAAGTGACGATATATTAGAAGATCTCTGGGTATCTGCAGTGGACCTCATACCTTAGCATGCACAGATGAACATTCTACATCTCAGGTGTAGTTGCAATCTCCTCTCTAGGAGGGTCATTAAGATGGCGGGCGGACTTTGTCTGCCCGCCATCCTGTCGGGGAATGGGACCCCCTGCCATCGGTGCGGGGGTCCCTTTGCAGACATTAGGATGCGCCCGCCACCCTGGCGGGTGCATCCTGCATTCCTAACATTGCGGCGGGCGGTGCTCTCAGCGCAGCCCGCCGCAATGCCAGGAAGTCATGTCATGCACTTCCATGTACAACGTGGCAGGCACCGTGCGGTGCCTGCCATGTTGTGCATGGAACTGCAGGGGGGTACCCCCATGTGCACCGCCACCCCCCAGAATCCCAATGGCAAAGACCGCCTGCCTTTCTGTGGCGGCAAAGGCACATGCCCGCATGTATGCTAATATGGATGGCGGTGTCTCCCTGACACCGCCACCATGTTAGCTGTTTTTCCGCCTGGTCGACCCTGCGACCGGGCAGAAAACCGGCGGACGGTCTTTTCGTCCACCGGGGTCCCCCCCACCATGTTAATGTGGCGGGGAATTTTGAAGCGGGCGGTGTTTTTTAGTGGGCAGATCGCCACCGCCATACAGGTGGTTGGCGATCTGCCCGCTATACTAATGGGCCTCTCTGTGTGTATTTGTTTGTCTGTGCATACCTATGACAGAGTACATGTTCCCAAACAATAACTGCAATTGTGTGTTTTGTCTAGCTGCTAGAGCCTGAACAGGGGCATTTTTGTTTGACCTTATGTATGGTGTTCAGACTAAATTGCATGAAAGAACAGAATGCATAAACAGCAGTGGGTTCTGAGTGAAAGTACAGCTTGGAACTAAGCTAAATATGTTTGTATAGTAACGTGTGCATTGCAAAGTGTAGCAATCAATGTCCTGAGGCTAACATAGGAAAACACAACAGTGGGGCTGCATGAGACATATGACACCCTCCCCTTGGTCAGGATGGCAGCATCAAAGTGACAACAGAAATCAGGATTTAGGCCTATCCAAAGCGTTTGAAAAAATAGTTCAGACATTGTTGTACAGACACGGGCCATTGCAAAAATATATATTTTTTAATCCTTGAAATCAATTACAGCATTTCGCCGGGGCCACTGGCCTGGGATGACAAGTGAAAAGCAAATTATTCCAACAAGAAATCCAAGTTTTCCAAAGAAAAATGTTCAACCATCCAAGTGAGCCGATCTCAAGAACAAAGATGCTCTTCGATGTCAGCAGTCGACAAGATCATCTTGGGACAACCTGTGTTGATTTTGATGATACTGAGATCTAGAAGACGCTGTGCTATTGGACAGGGATCATCTCCAGCCACTGGTCATAGCACTGGGTTTTGGACAATTTGCATGCCCAAGAAACAGTCCCGGTAATGGGCCACTAAGGGACTCATCAACATTTTGAAATCCTGCGCAGCATATGGAGGCGTAGCCAGGCAAACTTCCAGGCCCCATTGAAGGGGCACCGGATGCAATGAAACACAGGTTGCACAGAGGTAAAGTAAACATAGCGGAAGGTCAAACAAAACTCAGTACGCAGAATGTCCAGGGGCACCATTCCAAAGTGCTGTAGCATGTGCTCAATTACAACTGCAGTGAATAGCAGGAACAGCACTATAATGCCACAAATCAAGATGAGCAGCAGCGGAGACCCACCAAACACACTGGAAAAATTAGAATGTATAAAAGTTGGTATTACTCTAAAAATAGTTTTAAAAGATGTCACAAGTCCGTGCCCACAAGTTTAAAAAATGTGCCAGTTCATTGAAATGTAAAGAGAGATTTTTGTTTAACAATTAGTGTATTTCACTGGAAGGCAATTTTGAAACTGAAAAGTAGTGACCAGTAGAGTTATGTGGCCATGGACAAGCCGTTCAGCAGATTGAGCTTCCGCTACTGTAAATGGAAGTCGGTCCAGTTTTTCAATACGCAGGATTGTATATTTTGTTCCCCTTTGTGCCATTTCAACCTGTTTATCTGTTAGATTATATTCAGAAAACAGAGACGTACCATTTATAAAAAGCCAAGGCATAAAGCCTGCACGCAAAGATTGCAGCATCCGGCTCAATGACATGATAGAACGTAATTGAGATTGCCCGTGTTGTAATATGGCAAAATCTTGTTCTAGGATGTCTATCGCAGAAGACACAATGTTGCCTAAAGATAATATCTTGGAGGACAAGGTTGTTAAACCATTGTCTACCACAGCTAATGATTTTTCTTCGTTAATATGGTCTATTTCCCATATTCTTTCTGCATAATCCAAAATGTATGTTCTGCAGAAATTTAGGAATTCCAGATTGACTGCAATTTTTTTTGTGTTCGGTGGCGTGGATCAAGACTTTTGTTCATGGAGTATCATACAATGATGTTACACAGAAATAGTAGGTAAATAATGTGACTCTGCTCAAGTGTCTCTCTAAGTCGTCGCCTGTAAGATAAATATCATCCACATAGGACAATGCTTCTTCATCAAAATGTTGGAGTAACTCAGTTACCCTTGCTGAAAATACCCCGGGGCTATTCTTATACCCTTGGGGGAGTTGACAAAATTGTCTTTGGGACCCCAACGCTGAGAATGCAGGCAAATACCTGCTTTCAGGTGCTGTATTTTGGCAGAAAAATCCATTTGAGATATCAAGTGTAGTTTGTATTTTTTCCGCACAATGTTATTCATCGATACTGCACTGTGTGTGTTTTGGACAGCAACTGTCTTTGTGCAAGCGTTTAAATGTCTGTAATCTAAAACTAGATGTTATGAATTATCTGGTTTTGATACGGGAAACAAAGTATTGTTAATAGGCGAGGTGCAATTTTCGATCACCCCCTGGTATTCAAGTTGACCTAGGATCTCCCTGACCTGTTGTTTATCTTCTTGCTTTATAGTGCATTGCCTCTGAGCATTTGGTGAAAATTTTAACGGATCATGTGGTGAGTTGAGTCCTCATCCCATATGGCATGATTTTTATACAATGCTGGAGCTAGGGCTACTGCCTACTCCTGTGCATATACATGTTTAAGATGTATCGGAACGAAGTCGGAAAAAGATGGAAACATTATATTTTTTCTCCTTGGGCACTCCATAACGAATGCTGGCGGCCAATCTTGTTCTGCTAATAGGATGCCATACCTGGATGACAGATTTTCCCAAAAGAGACCCTTTACTTTCCCGGGCTTGTCCCCCTCCATCTGAAATATTATCTTGTGTAACTAATGTGGGACGCTCACCCAGGTGTCTGGTGTTTCCACTGTCATGTAATCATTCAAGTCCGCTGTCACCAGAAATTCCATCAGGTTCTGGTAAGCTATTGTTACTTCTGCCACACTGTCTAGCATCACCAGCGCCCATTCCCCATTCAGAAGCTGCATCCTCAGTATTCTGGGCATGTCTGATCTTCAGACCTGCAACTTTTGTTTTCTTAAATTGAGGTTGTGATTTTGGCTTGTCTTCTTTTTTGGAAGTATAGTCTTGAGCGTGTTGCTTGTCTGTGGACTTTTTACGCTCTTCTCTGTGTTCTGACCGTCCTTCTCTCTCAGTAGTTTTCATTGAGCCCTGAAAGGAACAAGAGGAACGTGTATCAGGTTTCCTAATATTATCCCTATTCCTAAGGTTGTGCCTCTTTTCAGAGGGCTCCTGTGGACGAGATCTACCTCAGGATTGAGATCTCTTTTCTGTATAGTTTGTTTGTTTTTTATTACCCCACTTCTTTTTAGAAGAAGAAGAAGCAGGTCTCTGCTTAGAAGTGTCCTTGTCAGGACTGCCCATCAGTTGTGGTTTTAAAGCTTTCCCACCCAAACTGTCTCTGCCTAATTCTGCGTATGCAGTTTCAATTATTTTGGGTAGTTCGTGTTGTTGATCTAAAGGATCAAGCTCCCTTAGGCGTTGGAAGATTGCCACTGACGCTGCTTCCCCTTTAATATTAGCCAGTATTATGGCTGATACCTGTTCATAGTTATTTAATAACTTCATCTCTAAGTTCAGAGCAGGCTCTGCTCCGTACTCGTTCTGTAATTGTCTCAATACATCAGGTATCACCGTTAATGAAGGAATACCATGAGTTTTGGTATATATGGCAGCAAAGACTGTACCCCAAGTGGTACAATCCTCTAACTGTGGTGTTATCCCCATGTGCAAGCAGATTGTTAACATTCTGTGTTTTTCAAACATGTTAGTATTTGAAAATACAGATTGGAGCTGAGTTATTTTCTGAACTACCCAGAATGGTATTTGTTCGTGTTTCGTGGGCATTTTGCCCATTACCCAGTGCAATGTTTGTGAAATTATTTTAGTTGGTGTACCCTGGGATTGAGTACCATTAGTTCCAACTGAAAGTCCTCATGATGTATTGAGTCAAGTTTCTATAGATTCTAATTAAATCTTTGTGTTGTGTGAGTAAGTCTGGTTGTGGCATTGTATCAGTGTGTAGCCTGCTAGTATGGGCCATGTTGACTCGTCTCCTCCGAGTAGGCCTAATCTTACTCTGTTTCTTAAGTGGGGTAGGACGCCTTTAAACTAGTAAAAATGTTCCTGGTACGTGAGTGGAACCTCTATGTCCTCGCAGGGACCATTTTTCGCTGGTGCATCTCCCTCTTTGTAAGAGTGAAAAGTGTGTGTTCTAGCATCTGCGTCTGGGAATGTAACCCACAAATAGAATACCTCTGTTTTGTTTCATTGGTGTGCTTCAATCACAAAGACTTCTAAGCCAGCCCTAGTTTTAAACCATGTTCGAGTAGTCTCAGGGTGATAGTACGTCTGAATTTAGGTGGAATCAGAATTCCATCCTCCTCTTTTTCTGCTTCCGAGAGGTGTAGATTTATAACTGTGTTATTTTCAGCCCCAGTCTCAGTCATTTTTTTAAAGAGAAAAGTTTATTCAAGGGAACTAAGGAAAGGTGTTATGCACAATTTTAGTAACACTATGTCCTTCAAGCTTGATTAACCAGCAGCCAATAGCGAGGATATTTTGCCTACTCAGCTGTGGCGGAGTTTGTGCCCACCCACTCCAGATGTCTCTGGTGTTTGAGAGTAGGGGTCTCTGAGAATTAGCATGACTGAACTACTCAGATTCTACTGTTAAATAAGTGCCTTACCAACGTTGGTGGTGCCACGTCGTGTAGTTCCTATAGTACCCATGCAGGACCTGCGTGTTGGATAACATAAACTGTAGGATTGGTGACAGACTAACTCTGAGCACCCCATGGCGTATGTTAGCCTGTTTGCATATGTGCTAGCTCACAGTGCCACTAGTGCCTCCTCTTATCGGGGAGAGATTCGTTTCTGGCAGCCTCAAAACATGACAACCCTGATCTCTCAAGACCATGGAAAAAATGTACTACTTTTCGCTCGGTCACTCGTGCACATTTAGGTTATCTCAGAGGTACACAGAATAAACAGTCTGGGTGTTGTAATAAAAGGTTTATTGAACAGTTGTTATTCTTGTGTAGAATATATGAGCTGTAACAACTAGGCCTGTGCGGTAGATTCCGTCCCGCTCGTGGAATTTGCGGAATTTGGGTAATTTTGCTTTCCGCGGAGAACGTGGAATTGGCCGAAATTTTTTGCTGGTTCATGTTCTCAAAGTGCGTGTTCCCGAGATATTTCCCCCTGAGCAAGCAAACAGCATTCGCTAACAGGAAAAAAGCATCGCGAATAAGCGATTCCACGTGTTTGCGGAATTTCTGCGTGATTTTTTACCGTTTCGCGGAGCTTTGAATAGTGTAACAACGCAAACTCCGCCCACCCCTAGTAACAACCATTAGACAGTCGCAGAGATATATGATTAGCAGTACTATGAATATAAACGGATAATACAGTTCTACGATTGTGCAATTAGCATGAATAAATAAAAATGCATAATGAAAGTGCGTGTACTCCTACATTGCCTATCTAGATGTACCTAAGTGTACCTAGCATATGAGTAGGTGTAAAAGCCAAGAATCCTTCTAGGATTTAGTCAAACCCATTACCTGAAGTATGAGAAATGTCAGAGCCCTTCTTGGTCTCGATTTGGACACCCCGCATTGGATGTTCAGACCACTGTCAGCTGGAGTGTCTGCATTCAGGAGCCTCTGGGTCTCTGGTCAGTGTGTCGGCCTGGAAGTCTCAGTTCCCTCTAACTACTGCTAGCAAGAAGTGCTGTATTTATATAGTCAAGTATATAGAGTCCCTTTGTCCCTTGTTCTTGTGTTGGCCATTGTTGGGTATGAGGATGATGTGTGTGATGAACCTTGTGCGTAGATATTAGGAAGGTGGTGTATAGCTGTCAAGGCCAGTACCTCCAATTTATGTATATCACACAGGAGCAGAATGACGCTAAGTACCAATGCCCCTCTCAGAACCTCCCCTGCTAGGCATTTAGAATTCCATCGCAGGTAAGTTTCAAAGGGGGAAAAGGGATTGGGACAGAGAAGAGACAGCTCCAAAACTCTGCTAGTACTGCTTCGTCTTACTTCTTACTCTCCGTCTAGATTAAACATTTACATTCATAAATTTCTGTGAAAACCTTAAACTTACTTTTATATTTTACAATGGATTACTTATCTTACCAGGAAGGAGTTTTGAGCTTGCCCCTCTTCTTACCTCTCCTTGTTGGTTGACTATTCGTTTGAGAAGTCTTCACTCAGTTCTCTCGCTTGTCTTTTTCAGGTTTCTTCAGCTCCTGATCTACATTGTCGAGAGGTGAGAAATAACCGGTGAGTATGAACTTCTATTATCTACTAATTGTATATGTTCCTTATTGTTTCTTTCTTTTGGCCTACTCACTGTGAAGAACTGAACGTGAAGTCTTTATTTGGAGTAACAGGAATGTATTCCTGACCCTTCTTCTAATCAGCAGGTTCCAAATCTCCAGCTAGTTAGTAACTCAGAGAATCTGGAAAAAACCTTTGATTGATACTTTCGTTTTAGGGCAGCAGGTGGCGCTATATACTAAGTTTGTGCTTGCAGTTATACAATTTTTTCTTTTGCTGCATTTAAACTAGCCTCGATAAATAATGTGAAGTTTTGAATTTGGAAGGCACTTTTACATTAGCGTTCCCAACAAACGAGCTCACCACAAACTGAGCTATATTTAGCTAGTAATATAATGCCCTTTCTGATTTTGTAACGAAGCGTCTTATTTCTCTAGGCTTCGCATTTAATTTTAAGTTGCCTAGAAATGCTGCCGAAAGGCAACCCCTTGCATTCTTTTCTTTTATTTTAAAATGCATTAGGAATATCTCGAGAGCCGTCAGAGGAGGGCTCCCAACAGGTGCGTTCTAATTTTGAACTACCTTATTCCTCATAACATTGTTAATGCGGCACGAAGGCTTGAAGTGCCCGCATTCCAGTCAACAAACCTTTGGCCAACTCGGAATCTCCTGACAGACGCTGCAAGGAGAAGACAAGGAAGACTGACTAAGAAATGTCTCAGGAATACAAATACCACAAGGTCTTTTCTACCGGCTTGCATATAAACACGCCAACTGACCTATTTAATTCCTCACAGAATTTTTAGTTTTAAAATAAACAGAAATAAACGTGCTAACCTTTTCTTTAAGTATGTAAGTTGACCGGTGAATCTAACCCCGTGGAACCGCGACTACCCTGACTAACTTCCACGACGCTGTGATAACAGGTGCTCTTCCTATGAATTCCTCAGTGAAGTGCACAGAGGAATGTTGAAGAACATTCCTCAGGCAGTTGATGCTAGAAACACTAGACTGCTAAACAGCGGTGTGCTGTTGCAGTGTCAGAATGTTGGCAGCCATGTTGGAATTTCTGCGGTGCCAACAAGTACTCCAACTAAAGGGATTACTTGCTTTTTGATGGGTTTGTAGAGAGAAAATGGTAGCCACTGTGGAGGTGGAGGGAGGAAACCTCCCGTGATTCCTGACAATAGCCCCTGCCTGGTTTCCAAGTAGCCTTATGAATATTTATTCATACTTTGTTATCAAAAGATGAAGGTTTCTTGTTGTGGGGCTGGCCATGTGGCTGGTGGCCATTTTGAAGCCAGGCAGTGTGCTTTTGCCATAGGCCTGCATTGCCTGTCCTCCCTTTAATTTATTGTTGTTGTGGGCCTGGCCATGTGGCTGGTGGCCATTTTGAAGCCAGGCAGTGTGCTTTTGCCATAGGCCTGCAAACTTGTGGCCTAGCCTGCCAATAGGCCTTTCACACAATATGCTCAGAGGTAGTTATGGGTGCATGAAACAACTGTTTCTGTGTGTTCTGTTGAATTTAAATATCATTTAGGGTATGTTAAATAAATGCCTTTGTTGTGTTTGTTTGTGTGGTGTGTTTGTTGTGTAACTTGCTCTCCTTGTTTAGCCCTTTGGATTTTTGTTTTGGCAGTTTATTGTATTAAAAGCTGTGTTGTTTAGCATCCGACCTTTGCCTGGCTATTATAGGCCTGTTTCAGTTCATTGTTTTCCAGTCCTCCTGCTCGTTGCTTGTTGTGTCTGTGAGTGTCCATGTGGCTGGTGGCAAATTCTTGTGGTAGTTATAAGTGTGCTGCTTTTCCTATATAGGCCTGCATGTGTTTCCTTTGTTCCTTTTTGGCCCAGGTTTCTTGTTGTTGTGGGCCTGGCCATGTGACTGGTGGCCATTTTGAAGCCAGGCAGTGTGCTTTTGCCATAGGCCTGCATTTCCTGTCCTGCCTTTAATTTCTTGTTGTTGTGGGCCTGGCTATGTGGCTGGTGGCCATTTTGAAGCCAGGCAGTGTGTTTTTGCCATAGGCCTGCAAGCTTGTGGCCTAGCCTGCCAATAAGCCGTTCATCCAGTATGCTCAGAGGTAGTTATGGGTACATGAAACAGCTGTTGCTGTGTGTTCTGTTGAATTTAAACATAAATTAAGGCATGGATGGCATTGGGTTGAATTGCAAAATTTGTTTTTTGGGGGCATTTCACTTTTTTGGTGTGTGTTAAATAAATGCCTTTGTTGTGTGTGTGTGTGTGTGTGTGTGTGTGTTGTGTTTGTTGTGTAACTTGCACACCTTGTTTAGCCCTTTTGAATTTTGTTTTTGCATTTTATTGTATTAAAAGCTGTGTTGTTTAGTATCCAACCTTTGCCTGGCTATTATAGGCCTGTTTCAGTTCATTGTTTTCCAGGCCTCCTGATTGTTGCTTGTTGTGACTGTGATTGTCCATGTGGCTGGTGGCCATTTCTGGTGGTAGTTATAAGTGTGCTGCTTTTGCCATATAGGCCTGCATGTGTTTCATTTGTTCTTTTTTGTCCTAGAATTGTTGTTGTTGTGGGCCTGGCCATGTGGCTGGTGGCCATTTTGAAGCCAGGCAGTGTGCTTTTGCCATAGGCATGCATTGTCTGTCTTCCCTTTAGTTTATTTTTGTTGTGGGCCTGGCCATGTGGCTGGTGGCCGTTTTGAAGCCAGGCAGTGTGCTTTTGCCATAGGTCTGCAAGCTTGAGCCCTAGCCTGCCATTATGCCTTTCATCCAGTAGGCTCAGGTGTAGTGATGGGTGCATGAAACAACTGTTTCTGTATGTTCTGTTGAATTTAAACATCATTTAGGGCATGGATGGAATTGGATTGAATTGCAAAATGTCTTTTTTGGGGGGGCATTTAACTTTTTTGGTGTGTGTTAAATAAATGCCTTTGCTGTGTATATGTGGTGTGTTTGTTGTGTAACTTGCACACCTTGTTTAGCCCTGTAGATTTTCGTTTTTGCATTTTATTGCATTAAAGCTGTGTTGTTTTGCATGCCTCCTTTGCCTGGCTATTATAGGCCCATTTCAGTTCATTGTTTTCCAGGCCTCCTGCTTGTTGCTTGTTACAGTGAATGTCCATGTGGCTGGTGGCCATTTCTGATGGTATTTTAGTTGTGTGTAGTGTGCTGCTTTTGCCATATATGCCTTTATGTCTTTCCTATGTTCCTCTTGGTTACTGCTTCCATCCCCTTTGCCAGCTGCAGCTCCCTGAATGATGTGATGAGCAAATTAATGCCAAACAGGTTCCACTTCCATTACACTTGTATTTTTGTTTTTGTTCTTCTTCTTTCCTATCCTTCCTGAGTGTACACAGTATACCATGAAAGCCCTTGTTGTCAAAATCTCACAAATAGCTACACTGTTATGTTTTTATAACTTAAACTGTGTTAATAAAATGTAATAATATAAAACTAACAAGTGTGACCACCACACACTAAGTTACATATTATATTTGTTTGTTTGTACTAGTAGTAATTGAACCACAACAACAAATGCCACATTTCATTGATGTTCTTCTCCTAGCTTGTTTGCTTTTGGGCACACAAAAAGACAGAGAAGGAGGTGTCATCATCACCCGTTGTACTGCCAGACAGACGTTCTGCTGCACACCACGTCACGTTAACGTGTGACCACACACATCTCTCCAACTTGTGCACTAGTGTTCTGCTGACATCGGAAGGAAGAAGATGGCCCCAAAGAAAGGTCCCAAGTCCGCCAGTACCAAGAAAGTTGCCAGTGAGAAGAAGGAACAGAAGAAGGAAGTGACACTTACCAAGACTAGTGTGCAGGCCAAGATGTTTTTTTGGATACAGAAAATGAGGCCTGCATCAGCGGTGTCTGGGGACCAAGCTGGGAGCCTCACCTCCACATCAGCGGGCTCACCCCACCAACCTAGGCCCTAGCCCAAGACTGTTGCAGAGGTAGCCAGTCTACTAATGAGCAGTGATGTTGAAATGTCATTATCGCAAAGTAGTACCCAATCAATGCAGGCAGAAACTCAGCAGATAAGTGGGTAACAACAGCCGCAACAACAGCCGCAACAACACCCCACAATAGTAGTTGTTCCTCCTAAGGTAAGGGCAGTTCAGGAAATCGAGCTTCCTGCAGACGAAGAGGAGCAAGCCACACTTTCAGAAGATCCATTGTCTTCCAGATCCCCAGCAAGGAAAAGGAGGGTTAGTCCGTCAACTTCTTCTTCAAGCCTCACTTCTGATGATCTAGATGCCACTTGGAAGCCACCAGCCCAGTATGAGAGTGATGCATGCCACAAGACAAGGCTAGTGAAAAGGAAGGTTCCAGAAAGCCTTAGAGTTATGGAGGTAGATGTAGAAGTGGGGTATGATGATGACTAGCCAGTCATCATGAACATCACTCCTGGCCCAGAGGAGATGGAGACCAACATTATTACCCTATCCAAAATTGCTGCAAGGGATGTAGCACGGATACCACCAAGACAGGTAACACCACCTCCAGCTTCCATATTTGTATTTGCTAAGGCCCGGCAGGGAACTGCATCCAGCTCAGCCACCACCTCAGTAGGTAGTGGTACCGTAAGTGCACAGAGTCAAATTCCACGCCCACCCTCCAGTTCATCTGGCATTGAAAGCGGCACCTCCAGCAGTGCCAGAAAGTTCACTTCCCCAGTTTTGGACTTCTTTTTGGTTAGCAGTAAGGAGGAGAACATTGCTATATGCTCAATTTATCAACACGCTGTTAGGCGGGGTAAGCTTGGTACAAACTATGGTACCGGAGGCCAAAACAGTCATCTAAAAAACACCACATAATTCAGTGGGAGGCTCACCTACTGCATACAAGAAAAAAGTAAAATTGCACCCATTGCTGTTGGTGGGGATGAAGAAGTAGAAGAAAATATGAATGCGGTGGAAGGTGAACAAGAGGGAGACATTTCTAGCCCTGTCCCCAGCAGTGTAGTGGTACCGCCCATATCCTCAGCAACATCTCAGTGGCACCGCAGTAAGAAGACTAAGAGTCAGACTCAGAGTCAGACTGAGACACCAAGGTAAAAGAGTACTGCAATGAAAAAAAGTGTGTTGTTGAGCCTAACTGGGTTCAAGAAGACAGCTGCACCACAAAGGAAAGTAATTCAGCCTACCACTGACAGCATGCTTAGGTTGGAGGGGCAGTACAAACGTAACCACCCAATGGCACATTTGTACAATGCAAAGCTGGCTAAAATGTTAGCGCTAGACCTTCTCCCTTTTCCTTTTGTGGAAGAGGTGGGTTTCCTTGAATTTGTGTCAGCCATCTGCCTTAAATGGAAGGTTCTCAGCTGGTCCTATTTCGCCAGAGTTGCTGTTCCAGCTCTACATCATGATGTGCTAGAATTGCTTGGACAATTTTTGCAGCAGAGTGCTGTTCACAATATACACCTGACAACAGACATGTGGACCAGTTGCGAAGCCACTGATTACATGTGCATCACTGCACACTGGATCTCTTTTGTGCAGGTTACAGAAAAGATATCTGAAGCAGGTGTTGTTGACACTGCCGAGATTTTTCATGCTACTCGGAAACATGCAACTGTAGCCATGTTCGGCATGGAGAAATCTCATACTGCTGCAAATATTTTAGAAGATTTTAACAGCAAGGTCTTTGAATGGATGCACCCAAAAGGGCTTAAGATTGGTTTTGTTGACACGGATAATGGCAGTACTTAAGGCCATGGAGGATGGTAGATATTTCAGGGTCCCATGTTTGGTGCACTGCATTAACATTATTGTTCAAGACTTTCTGAAAAAAAGAAGCCATAGTAAGCAACTTACTGACCACCTGCCGATGAATATGCACACATTTCAGCCATTCTTTTAAAGCCCGGAAGTAGCTGAGGATAATTCAATGTGTCTATAGGATGCCAGTCAAAGCACTCATCCAGGAGGTGGCAACACGTTCAAACTCAACTTATTACATGCTTGACCGTCTGTTTGAGCAGTACAGACCAATCAATGAATATGTTATGCAAAGAGGGGATGCTACTGTGAAAGGTATGACCCTTCAGATGAACCAATGGTGCCTAGTTAAATGCCTAACAGAGATGCTTCTTACTTTTGAGGTCTTCACACGTGAAGTCAGCAAGGAGGACTGTACTATAGGCCAAGCTAACCCGTTGTTGCACATGCTAGAGTAACAGCTGAAGGAGGTGTTTGAAGCGTACATAGGTGTGGAGGAAAAAAATGAAGCATATGAGTTGGTAGAAAGCTTATCCCGTTGCTTAGCTGAAAATATAAGGGTGCAAACTAAGAATGTGTCGGAAAAACATTACATTTGTGCCACAATTCTGGATACACGGTACAAAGCGGCACTGAACAGTAATTCCTTTTTCAGAACTGAAGGTTGCCCGGTACAAAACTTGGATAGCTGAGGCAGCCAGTGACTTTGAAAATGAACGGCTGGCAATTAAAGGCCCGCTACTCAATTCCACAAGTACTGCAGCAGGGCATCCGGTGTCAAGATCCACTTCAGAGCCTGAGGGCAGTGCCTTTGGCTCAGATCAGTCACTAACACTATCGACAACAGCAAGAACCGGGTCATCAGCCCTAGTAAAATCGGCACAGGATTGGTATTTACAGCAAGGGCTTGCTAAGTCCAGTGCTGATGCAAAGACCAAAGAGTCCAAACAAAGTGCAGCACCCCTGAACACTGAGCGGATGGTCCAGGCCTATCTGGATGACCCAACAGAGGTCTACATTGATCAAAACCCATTGCGGTATTGGTATGGAAAAAGGTGCCAATGGCCAGTTCTCAGCAGGCTGGAGATAAACTATCTGGTTTGCCCTGTCGCAAGTGCCTCTTCTGAACGTGTTTTCAGTGCTGCTAGTGTCATTGTAACAGTGAAAAAGACCAGTCTCTCACCCAAAACTGTGGAGAGGTTAATCATGATCAAAATAAATCAGCACTTTATACCACCAAATTCCACAATACGTGAATCAATGCAGGAAGATGAGGAGAGAGACTTAGGTGACGGAAGTAGTGTGTTAGATGATTACCTACTTCTGGTTGAACCCCCAGAGTTTGAGGACGAGCTATACTTCCCTGACAATTAGGCTTGAAATTCTTACTTTCTTCCTTCCTTATTTACTTTTATTTGTGTGTGTCTGTCTTTCGGGTTCGAAACTTCGAATCACAACAAATCCATCACCACTGTCGTCTAGTCTTTTTATTGCCATAATGGAGTTGCACCTATCTACATTTAACTGAAGTCCACTTCTCCGCATCCTGCTCCTCCATCCTCCTGACTCGCCATAAATCCATTTCCCTCAAGCCAGATGATGATTGGATGTAGAATAATAGAAGAAAAAAGAAAATGTTGCCTTGTTGAGTCCCTCTAAAACAAGCGGAATATGATGACTACAATAGCTATCCTCCTTTCCGAGTCGTGAGAGACTGCCCCTTAACTTAAGATGAGAAGGAACAGGTAATGAATTATGGCATGCATTGGACGCTGACTGAGTGATTTGTGTTGTTGTTGTTTGTTTTGCATGAAGTGAATTCACTGTGTACTAATATTTAATCTACACACTAAAAGTAACTCAAGTCAATGTTTCCCTTCTTGTTTTTAATAACAAACTTGCACTTCTACTGCAGGCCGATCCATTGCATTTTCAATATGGCATGTGGACTCACTCTGTACACTGCACACTGAGTTGGACAACACCATGATGATGACCACAGTGGCATAATATCTTCGCAGTCACTCAGTAGGATCAGAGATGATTGATGGAATAAGTCAGGGCGTTTCATGAGTGGCATAACAAGTCAACAACAACCACAGCAGACCTACATGTCTGTGTAGTGGTAGAGTCGAGTGTAGTGGTATGACTGACAGCGGTGCATTGATTAAGTCACTTAATTTGTAAAATGCTATGTGGCTGTATATGTGCTTTGTCTGCCTTTGTCAAAATGTACGCTAAATGGAGGATGGGTCACGGGTGCCGTGGGCCTGCTCTGGCCAGTTGTTGTTTTAGGTTAATGATGGAAACAGAATGGACATGATGTATCCATGCCACCTCTGAAAGTGTTCTTGTTGCACTCCACCGTAATGTATGCATTTTTTTTCTCTTTGATTTTATAACATCCCTTTTGTTTTTCCATCTACAATTACAGACCGGCCCTTACCCTGTGCTATACTGGGAAAAACAACTCACACTTACCTCACCAACCCGCATCCTCCAGGCAGGCAGTGGCGTCACCCAAGATTGATGGACGGAGCACCCATGGAATGGAGGACCAAGAGGAATGCTGAGATGCAACTCCCCAATTTGACCAGGATAAGATACAATAACAGTATCAACATTCATCATCTTTTTAAAATAATTTGATTCATTTGTTATCTTCAATCATTACGAATGTGCATTGTTATTATGTTTGTTTTCTGCTTGTAATTCATCCCTACAGGTCTTTTTTAATTTTCCTTGCTATCTTTTAAAGTAAGCATGGTACAGCAGAACAGAAACCGTATGTAATTTGTGTCTCTCTGAGGGCAGACAGTCAAGGCAAATTGCATAATATACTCCTGCCCTGTACTATCTAATTGTCTAGTAGTAGATAGTAAGTACTGCTTATCAATAACCATCAAGTTATCATCATCATGCATGCATTTCATTTTTCTCCCTTAACAGATTTATGGATATGGTTGTCTGCCAAGATTGTGTTTTGTTGTTTGTCCATGCGTAGTGTTTTTCTTTGTCAAACCTTTCCCCAAAACCCCCCTTCCCAACCATTCATCAAACCCTAACCCTCTTTTCCCGTGCTGTGTGATTTATTGAGGTGTGACTAAATTAAATGTACAGCAATAATTGATCACACGTTTGTTGGGGCGGATGTGGTGAAAGCAACACTAATTCAATTTCAAGGCGAGGCGAGGATCTTCTTCTGCTTGCACACCCATTATCAGTATATTTGCAAGGTCATTTTTTTTTCCAAAGGAACCTAATCCATCATCATTAATTGCTGGCGTTGATTGGATTTGTCATCCTCCTACACAGCACTAAAGGTTTTTTTTTCTCCAAATTTCTTTATTAAGTTTTGTTCTTTCGAAGGTATAGCCCATGTTCATATCACAGCACTAAAGGTTACGCTTGTGTCGAGTGTAGGCCTAGTCGAGTGACTCGACACAACTACAATTTGTAACTTGTTGTACTAGGCTATCCCTGCCACAATTATGTTTTATTTTACTTTAGCATTGCTAATCATCATTATTATTATTGTTTGGCAGTCTTCTTGTCTACTGTACTGTACTTCATTCTACTACTCCTCCCGCAGTCTCTCTCAGGTGACTGACTGTCTCATTTTCCCTTTTTGCAAATGTTACTGCCAGTGTCTACTACTACCACCGCAACCATGGCAAAACCAAACCATTCATCACCATGCAGCCATCGCTGTGCCTAAGTTAAACATCAAGCACAGGTAAGAGAAGAAGATTGGGGGAGGCATAATTAATAATGGAAATTAATTCATTGATTCACACACCCCTTGAGTCCAGTTGCAGAATGCATAGACAAGGAGGAGAGAATGACAGTACTAGTAGGACAAGTCACTCAGTGAGGGGTACCACATGTATCTTGTTGTGTCTTACAAAATCAGCCAATTATTTAAATCAAACACTGGCTGTGGCCCTGCAGCAGCAAGGAAACAGTGTGATGTAAAATAGTAACCCCCCCACAAAACATTAACAGCATTGTATGTAAAGTATAAATATAATTTAATTCCCTAACAAAAATAAACTTTGTAAAACATCCCACAACAACACCTGACCAACCCCTCTCCCAAACCCCAACCAATGTCCGAAACAAAAAAGTCCAACCAATTGTCTATGTCCATAATCCCCAATGCCCAATTTCCACCCACCAAAAAAGAAATAAAAAAGAGCAAAATGGGTCTCAACTCTCATCGGTGGGCTCACTTCTCCAGGACATTATTACGCTCCTCTAGGTGGGCCATGTGGCGCTTCAATACCTGACAATTGCATCCACACGGGGGCTGCAGTGCTAGATAAAGAAGTGCAGCAGCGTGCAGCTGTCAGACGGCTGAGCTGTAACACTGGAGGGGCCTGGGACTGGCTGAGGCCCGGGACATTGGCGGTGGCTGCAGCTGCTGCCACCTCCTCTTCCTCCGCCAGAACCACCAGCCGCCGGTATTCAGTTTGATTGGCCTCTAGCTTCCAGCGTCGGGCCATGGCTGCCAACTTCTTCCTGTCTGGTTTCCCTTTGGAAGGAGTAGCTATATCAAGAAGAATAAACAAGACTATTGTAACAATATACTCTTAGCAAAACAGTAAGACAAATTAATTCTACAAATAGTGGAACAGTAGCACTAGCAAGCACAGTATATAACAATTGTTGTATGTATCTATCCTCCCACTTCCTTGGCGCCTAACATTTGTGGGAGTTTCAGGCTTTCAACCACCCATGCAACTGATTCCTATCAGCCACCTATGCATGCATCCCTCATATCCTTCTCTGTCAGTCATAAATATTTAATCTCGCCCGTCCTTCCTCCTTCCACCCTTCTTTCCCTTTTCGTTTAACCCATCCATCAAGGTCATCTGATCCGACATTTAATCTTCTCCATAATACTTTCACAGCTCAGCTGAACTCAGATAGAAGAGGCCATTACTAGTTACTCAACTCCTGCAGCTAATGCTATTGCTAATGCTAAGTAAAGGTCATCTTCTTCAGCTGTTGTTCACAACAACTTAGTCTCCCTCAATAGTACAGTTTACACTCTTGCAGCGAGTGTAATGTCAATAAGTAAGGAATATAACTTCCACTGCTCGCCACTGCTGATGGCTAACCCCCTACAGCTCATCCTGCAACTGCCACATCTCCTGCTCCCTCAGTGGCCGCTTCACCATCGCAACTGGCCCCGGCACTGGTGGTTGGTAGTGCGCCTAGAAAAAACATTACATATTTTTTAGATGCCATATACACCTCCCCCTATTTATTCTTTTTCACTAGCAAGATTGAAAAAAAAGTTAATACATACATATACAACATACATCACTAGTGCAAGTCAGGTACTAGAGTAGAGTAGACACTAGTAGTGTTATATGGTCCCTAGGGTCATTCTAGTCATTACTAAGTTAGTCTGAGCCATGCAACCATTCTAACTGTCTTTTATTTTTGCGCATCTTACCTCACAGCTTGTTGTGTAAGACGCCTTTGAGCCAACATGAGCTCATACTGCTACTGTCTGAGCACTGCGTACAAGTAAAAAAAACAAGTCACTTTGTTATGGAGCTCTGGTGGTTACTCCGCGTTGCTTAGCCATAAAAATGCTACACTTTTTGGCACGACTGAGAAATGCTTTCAATATACTAACGCGCACCATTTTTCTCATAACAGGTGGAAGATTCCCTTCTACGGACCAGAGCTTTGCAGAGCTTATGATGTAACCAGTACTTCTAGGTTCTTCCAAGGTGAGGGGTCCCCCAGAATTCACTTAGAGATCTTCATTTATAATTTTATATAAACTATATTCCTACCAAGGGGAGGGTGGTTACCATGATTTCCCCTTTTGTCTTCTATGGACTTGTGGTTGTAACAATGTTTATTGTTTTAATCTTATGCATTTTGCTGTTGGTGGTGGCTTGTATACTGCATTATAGAACAACGTACAGAGCTTGTTAGTTAAAAATAAATCTTTTGAACTTACATAGACTCTGTGGTATTTGGTGTGGACTTACATGAGTGAGTGAGCGAGAGGGTGTGCATTGCTTCTGCAACTCAGAGAGGTCGGGAGTGTTATGTTCTGGGTTGTCTAATCATTGGGTTTCTTCGGGGGGTTCGGGCGCTAATGGGACACTATAGCAAGCCGGTCAGGAGATTGTGGTGGGTTCTGAGGAGTGAGGAAGGTCCAACCTCCCATCACCAACAGCCTATTTACTTGTGCATAGTTCTGTATGTGCAGAATCCCTACAACAGTAGTAGTATGTACTATCCTATCAAAAAGAGTAAAATATCTGGTTGGGCATTTTGTTGGTGGGAATTGTCGAAAAGCCTCAAGATTAAGAAGACTAGAAGAGGACAACCCAAAGGACTGGACTCAGTGGGTAGAGCTATTGGTGAATCTGAGTTTTATTTCAAACCTTTTAAATAAAGATTGGCCAACTGGGCAAGCTTAGCTACAGACAGACTACTCGTAGTAGTACCAAGAGTCATAGCAGAAGCAGTTAGAGGCAGGGATAACAAGAATTTAGAAACAGATAGTCTATATCGAAGAAGATTTTGTAAAAAATAGATTTAGGAAACCAAAGTAATACTTCAAAAAAATACGGTACAGTAAAAGTTAGGGAAATATAATTATTAATATTAACCACTGGAGGAGTTACTGGGGCCAGCAGCAGAGCCCGCAGTAGAGGAGCAGTCCTGGCCTTGGGAGGCATCTTGTCCTGCTCCCGCCGAGTCTGACCCCGTCTTCTTGCCCCTAGGTGCTGATCATGTAAGATATAATAAAGAAAGAGACAAACAATAATGATTGGTGTGAAACAAATAAAATGTTTTTTTTTAATTTAATACGCTCCAAACACATTTTTGGTAACAACCACTGCAATAAGTAGTATTGCGGGATTCATGGACCGCCTAGTTATTATGATCACTAATCCAGTGTTCCATTCTGATTTCAGAATACTAACTAAGCCTAAGTATCACCTGACCTAGCCCACCTATTCCAGATGGGCCAATTGTTCACTAAGTCTGCATTTCCATTTATTTTGGTCCTCAAAAATGCATTGATGAAGGACGTGCATACATTTTTGCATACACTAAAATTGTTGGTTGGTTGCTGCTTATGTTCTGCTACTGATAAGCCTATTACCACTCACTAAACAAACTACAAAAGGTTCTACTAAGGACTGGGGTAACCAGCACTCAGCAGCACGTGACGTGACAGAGGATGCGTCATGAAGACCACTAAAAAATTACCTACTAATAAGTAACTAAACCTATCAATCCACCACTATCTCTTCTTAGTGGCAGGAGGACAAAGAAAGGACTAGAGTCTCTCTAGCATTATCTAACTTAAGTTCTCTAAAGTAAACTCTTACATAATCATGCCAAGCGAGCGCATAGTTGCAAACAAGTAAGATTGTTAGCACCAAGCACCTGTGTCATAACAATCACAGAAGATTTTTAAACGTAATTTACCTGCAATGTAAGCAGCAGCATTCTTGCTGTTCAGAAAAAAAATATATTCGCAATATATAACACAGAGCAGAAGAAAACAAAGTAGTAATATTTAATATTAAATAGCTACTCACCAAGCTCCGGGACCTGCACTTCTAGCAGGTCCAGCAGGTCCTGCTCCTGGTCCAGGATATCGGACCACCAGTGTGTCAGCTGGTTATCGGTGCGCCGGACACCAGAGAAACAAAACACTGCCCGGCGCACCTTTGCCCACCGCTGGCGATGCTCCCGGAGCCCGTACCCAGACCCAGGCCTACCTCCAGGGTTAAGGGGAGGTGGCGCATGGACAAAAAAAACAAGTGCAGCAACCTCCGCCTCACTAAATAAGGCCCATGGCTGCACCCCATGTGGGAGCCGCCTTCCGCAGGGAAGGTGGTGGTGGCTGTGACTGCAAGCAGTCTTTCCCTTGGCCTTTCCATTGCCCTTTCCCTTGGCCATGGTTCTGGGACTCAGGGGAGGGGCGGAAAAGAAAAGGGCATCACTGATGACATTTCAAATGAATTCCAAAAAGGGATTTTACAAATGTAATTCCTGTAGAGCTTGCCAATTTGGCACCAACATGACCCAGTACCATTCCCCATTGCATGATAGACCTGTCAAGATTGACAAATGTCTTATGCATAAAACTGAATTAGCAGTTTATGGTCTTGATTGTTCGTGTAAGTTACGTTACATTGGGAGCACTGGGGGCATATTATCAAGGACGGCGTTAAAAATTATCGACGGTTTAGCAGGAGAAATCTGCTGCTAAAGCGGCGATAATGGGCTTGATAATATGCCCTTGAGAATTCCAATAGAAGTCCATGTTCTGGTGTGAACATGGGCTTCTATTGGAATTCTCATGGGCATATTATCAAGCCCATTATCGCTGCTTTAGCGGCAGTTTTTTGCCGCTAAACCGGCGATAATTTTAACTCCGTCCTTGATAATATGCCCCTAAATTAGTACACAAACAAATACTACAACACATAAGAGCCATAGTACATTCTCATCGTACTTATCTGATGGCCCATCACTTTAAACAACATCACAATAATAACCTTAGTCATTTTAGGTACTATGTAATTGATGTGGTACCTAAATTAAGCCGAGGTGGCAACCGAGAATTCACAACCAAGAATCTCCTCCACAGAATCCAGAATGTCCAGAATGTCATAGCAAGACAAATACTCAACATTCTCCAGTGTGGCGCTGCATCACTCAACACCTCTATGACCTCCACTGGCCTCAGTCGACAGAAGAATAACCTTCAAACTCCTCACCCACGCATACAAAGCACGTCACAGTGCCAGACCTGCATACCTGAATCACCGTCTCAAATTCCACATACCCAACAGACTCCTCATCTCTGCCCAGCTTTCCCTGGCTACCACAAATCCACAAGACCAGAACCATAGGAATGTCCTTCTACTACCTCATCTCCAATACATGGAACACCCTGCCGATCCACCTCAGAAAATCACCCGGCTTGGACGGCGGTGGTAATGGCTGCCTAATCCCGTCGCTTGGCAAAACGGAGGAGCGATTCAGGCTGCAATCAGGGGTTAAAAACGAGAAACAACGAAGCGGAGACCAGACTTCTTCCCATAATGGTGTGGGGATCATTCTGTGACCGAGTACTAACGTTCTAACTGCTCGGAAGATCGGCAACTTAGAAACGAGCGGAGCCCGCCTGGATTGCACAAAATGGCGGTGATGCCCAAAACGACCAAGAAGATGCGGTTCTACCGCACACCGTGATTACACTGCTTCGCTACAGCAACCTGTGTGATCTTCTAGCCTTGAAGGTGGGTGCTATACGCTAAAATTGCAACCGCTTTGCAGCAGGAGGAAGATTAAATCTCTCAGCGCCACAAGCTAGCAGCACGCTTTGCCTGATCCTGCAATGGCCGCCCTGCGAGCAGATATTCATACCTCATTCTCAACCTCACCTCACAGCCTGTGCTAATGTTTACGACACTAACATTCGAAGAGCGACTATGATTACGCTGATTGCCCGCATTTGCCTCCCGCCATCACCCACCACCCAGTGTCAACCACAGCGCCGGCATTAGAGGAGAAAAACTTCGAGTAGCCTGTTTCCAAGATGGCGGAGCAAATGCTGAAGTTCTGAGGGGGTAGCGACAAGCGGCGGCGGTTCCTGATTACGCGGGAAGATCTGTAACGGAGACCAGCATCTGAAACGGAGACCAGCATGTACATCATAACAAGGTTTCAGTCACCCACATGGTAATGACGAGGAGTGCAGCAAACGGACCTCGCCTGGGTTGTCGATGATGGCGACGCTTGTAATGCAATGAAGACCTGGAGGGTTTCCGTTGCCAAATTGGATCAATAATGCTCTGCTGCACAGCTGGTGCCTATTGAAGCTCGCTGAGGGGGGTGTTAAGACCAACAACATTAAGCAGCAGTAAACAGTATTAAGCATAAACAGTATTAGGCATAAGCAGCATTCACCAGCATTAACAATTATATAACAGTATTAAGCAGTACTGAACAGCACTATTTAGTATAAAGGCGCTACATCAAGCGAAGCAATAAAGTGAGGCGTCAAGCGACAAGCGCCCTTTCCTGCTATCTAACACGTTACTGTGTCTAATCACATTGCACAGGGTGCACTGCCTATGCCATAGATTAACTTTGCCATAAAATTGGTCTTGACTCTACACCCTCTACACCCTGCCGCCTCTATAACTCGAAATTAATTCCCTGACGCTGAATTTCTGTGGCCTATTAAGAGCAGACTTTACTCTGGATAATCTCTAACCCACCACATCTATAACTTTGGCCACTAATCATCAGACGCCATCAGAAAGAAATCAGAAGCTTCACTACTCTTAACATCTAAGTAACTGTAAAGGTACCCACCTCAACCTTCTTTGCAATGGCGGACAAAGAAAGCAGAACCTCGTATAAGAAGGCAAAGCCAGAACCAGCATTCTCAGACTCGCCAATCAAAGTCAAACCGGATCTAAGCAGCACAATGGACATGATACTGAAGAAACTAGCGGATGTACATGATCTGGCAAAATCTACAAAACAAAATACAGACGCCATGCAACTGGAACTCACAGCGATGCGCGCAGATATGAATACCATGAACTCAAAAATAGGTGAAGCCGAGCAAAGAATAAGCGATGTCGAAGATGTGTCAGCCCAAGCTACTAAAGAGATTGAATATCTTTGCACTGTCACTAATGATCTAAAGAAACATAATGCAGAATTGGAGGACCGTAACAGACGAGGAAGCATACGCATTTTTGGAATTCCAGAAGGGTCAGAATCTGATGCGGGATCATGTGCGAACTTCCTGGAGTCTTGGATACCCATGATTACGGGGATAAAGTTCAACCATGGCTTGGAACTAGACAGAACCCACAGAATGCCTGCTTTTGCTTCCTCTAACAAAAAAGGCATTCGCCCCATGATCTGTAAACCCCTTCGATACCAACACACAGAAGCTATCCTGAACTTCGCAAGGAAAAACCACCAAGTAACCTGGGAAGGTCAACGAATAATTTTCACACAGGATTATTCGAAAGAAACTGTAGACACAAGGAAAGGCTTCCTTCAACAGCGAGACAAGTTGAGAGAGAAAAATATTCAATTCTCATTTGCAGGCTCCTCGTAATTTAAAATAGTGGATAACGGGAAGGTTTTCATCTTTACAGACCCCCAAGACCTGGCACGACACTTAAACGGAAGTCCTGCCCAGGAGATGGACATCTCTTTGGGCTCTTCCAACAAAAGGAAGACTTAGTATCCTTTTTATGGGTGTTACATGGCTCATCTTTTTTCCATCTATGCAATGCGTAAAACCTCTGACATAGCCCTACGTAATATTTCTGCCATTAATAGCTACTAATGTGGATTCTCAAGAGGTTCCTTCAGTTTCTATAATGTTAAACTGTTAAACTGGTTTGAACTGGAGCACAGTTTTGGTCTTGTAATGTAGCAGAGTCCACCATGGTGCTCAAACCTCCTACTTGTAACCTGCACCATTACTAATTACTCTAATAAGATGCCACTTCACCCTTAGTAGGTACTACCACCGACCACATTATCGTTCTGCAAATAACAGCTTCTAAGGCGATACCTAAGGCAACATCTTCCTTAGACTGTGACTGACTTTGCTAACATTTTCACAACATTATACCACTCAATGACACGTTTAGCCCTCAGTGGCTTCCTCATTATCTCTGTGTTAACCTCATGGTTGTTCTCACTAATGTTTCTCCTAACGTTGCATTGCTGAAATTGTTACTCCTGACAATATAATGATGTATTACTATCCGAGTTGCCAACAGACGGTCCTGCCGTCGCAGCTCCTGCACTCGATTATTTCGGGGAGGGGGGAGGAGGGAGGGGAGGGAGGGGAAGGGGGGAGGAGGAGGGCAAGGGGTAAATGAACTTATGGTTGTTTCCGTTTTACTTTCTTTTAGTGTAGGATCTGTCTATGTATACTTAGGTTACTTTCCTGTCTATGCAGTAACATCAGATATGCTATATGGTATAGATTATATATTTGCTCCGAACTCATTGCACCAAACAACAGCCATCACTCACACTCAGAGCTTACCAATAATTATGCAGCTTACCCCCCCACAAGAAAACAGCTATACTGCAACCGTTAGCGATAACTAGATCCTAAGATGGCTCAAAGTAAAACCATAACAGAGGACCTAAACATTGTATCTCTGAATGTTAAGGGTCTAAACCACCCAGTCAAACGCAGGAAAATCTTAGAGTACTTAGCTAAAACTAAAGGAGACATCATCCTGCTCCAAGAAACAAAATTAT
Source organism: Triturus cristatus (assembly GCF_964204655.1). Lineage (NCBI taxonomy): Eukaryota > Metazoa > Chordata > Amphibia > Caudata > Salamandridae > Triturus > Triturus cristatus. The sequence continues at coordinate 24,603,149 of NC_140593.1, read as the reverse complement.
CAGAAGATGATGCGGGATATATCAAACACAACTGGATCTCTCATACGTTTAGCTCACCAGCAATCCACAAAATAAAGGTGTCATTACCCTCATAGCTAAAAAATCCAACATCACCCCGATTTCACACACGCATGATGAGGAGGGAAGGGTACTAGTTACACACCTGCAGAGGGGAGACGACCCTATTCATGAGATCAACATATATGGCCCTAACTCTGATGATCCTAACTTCTGGGAAAAGATCTCAAGCACAATTGCGAACATCCCACAAGACGACCTTATCATAGTAGGAGGGGACTTTAATATGCCAATGGATCCCTTAAAAGATCGCCAATCAAAATGCAAATACCATCCAACACGTGCACAGGAGATCCTTCATAGAATTTGTTCCAGATTTAACCTTAAAGACTCATGGCGTCTCCAACATCCAGACACAAGAGACTATACATTTTACTCTGCCCCGCACAACTCCTATTCTAGGATTGATTATGGGGCATATGTATCAAAATCTCGATTTTTTGAGAATCGCTATTTGGGAATCGCAAACAAGATGTAAGTAAAAATTCGCAAATTGTTAGCAATTCCTTGGCATTCCTTAATTGCGATTAGCAAATTGCAAATCGCAATTAAGGAATACCTTCCCATTCATTCCTATGGGCCAGGAGGCCCATAGGAATGAATGGGAAGACATTCTCAATTAGCGATTCGCAATTAGAAAATCGCAAATTGAGAATAATTTCAAGGGTGCAAGGGTGTCATAAGGACACCCTGATGCACCCCTGAAATGAGCATGTGTGCGCATGTGGCGCACATACATGCCCTAAGGGCATGTATGTGCACCACATGGCACTTTGAAAAATGCCAAAAAGTGCATCTTTCAAAGAAATCGCAAATTACCACCAACTTGAAGTTGGTGGTAATTTGCGATTTCTTAAGGAGAAATTGCATAACTTGGGTGCTTGTTACATTGCATTTAAGGAATCGCAATTTGCAATTCCTTAAATGCAATTGCAAAATAGAGAATCGCAAATTCGCGATTCTCTAATTTGCGATGCCCTTTTGGGATGATACATCCCAAAAGGCCTTTTCCCGTTCGCAAACGGGCCGATTCTGAGAATCGGCCCGTTTGCGAACGGGAAAAGGGCTTGATACATATGCCCCTATATACTAATTTCAAGCTCCTTCACGCACCTCATAGATCAGACAGAAATAGCCCCAAAACTAGTCTCAGACCACTCCTGCATCAGCACCAAAATTGCAGGTACCCACCCCATCCTGCCACCGAAAAGATGGCGCTTTAACGACAAGATAGTCTCTGACCCAGTAAACAGAACGAAAATCGTGACAGCAATTAAACAATACATTTCTGATAATGACCTCCCAGAGATAAACACTTCCAATTTTTGGGATGCTCTTAAGGCGACCATCAGAGGAGTCATTATTAACATCAAAGCACAGATCAATAAAAAACTAAACCTCGAACTGGAAACCTTAGAAAAAGAAATTAAATCATTCAAAATAAAGCACTCTGAGAAAATAGACAACAGAGACTTACTAGATCAGCTGATTAAGAGGAAGTACGAATATAATAAAATTGTGAGTAAATGGGCGGGGGTATGGATTAACAAATTCAAGGCTCTCAAGTTATGCGAAGGTAAAAAAGCAGGTAAACTACTAGCCTTCTACCTTAAGCACAAACAAAGACAGTTTACAATTACCTCGATTAAAGACTCCAATAACGCTATCCGGAACAAACAGAAAGAGATCCTAAGAGTCTTCCAATCCTTCTATCAGGATTTATACAAAAATAAACTTGAAATGGACGCAGATGAATGTACCAAATACTTAGACTCATTAAACTTGCCAAGACTATCAGAGAGCGACAGAGCGACGCTGGGGAAGCCCATCTCGGGAAACGAACTCTCAACCGCTATCAGATCACTTAAGAACAATAAAGCCCCAGGCCCGGACGGCTTCTCAGCTTCCTCCTACAAGGAAATTGAGAGCTCACTGCAATCTACCTTATTAAATTTGTTTAACTCAATTGCAAAAGAAGGATGTGTCACGACCTCAATGAGGGAAGCAAACATCATCGTAATACCGAAGGAAGGAAAAGACCCACTGTTAACAAAAAATTACAGACCAATATCACTGATCAACGTGGACTGTAAGATATATTCCAAAATCCTAGCCAATAGACCTAATGAAGTCCTTCCAAAACTAATCAGCAACTCACAAGTAGGTTTTCTAAAATATCGTATGTCCAACGATAACACCAGATTACTATGCCATATTCTAGAGAAAGCTAAATCCACACCTACCCCCTCTGTCGCCATTACTCTCGATGCAGAAAAAGCGTTTGACAGAGTATCATGGTCTTTCCTGAAACACTGCATGTCATCCTTCAACCTGGGCGACTCATTTATTAATATGGTTATGGCACTCTATTCGGCACCCACCCCTCGAATAGCAATCAACGGCTCCCTTTCAGAACCTTTCCATCTAGAACAGGGCACCAGACAGGGTTGCCCTCTATCCCCTGCTTTGTTCCTCCTGGCCCTGGAGCCTCTGATTCAGGACATCAAACGAAACAATGAAATACACGGAGTTGCATTCGGGGCAAATAGCCGCATATGCGGATGACATCCTCATTGTCACAGAAAACCCAAGGGATTCCATTAAGGCCCTAATGTCAACCATAGAAATTTACTCCAAACACTCTGGGCAAACTGAACCGAGACAAATCTGAGGTCAAACCCCTGAACATTTACTGCACACTTGATATAATGGGTGACTCGCAAACTAAGTTTATCAAATACCTGGGGATTGAATTTGGCGGTACTTTATTAGAAACACTCCAACATTACAAAAAATATCACCATAGAGAAAATTAAATATCTTCCTGATGCTTGGTCCCCAAGATTCATAACGTGTTGGGGTAGGATTGAAACCATCAAGATGATGATCTCTCCCCTAGTGAACTATCGCATAACTATGCTTCCCCTCATCCTATCAGAAGACTTCCACCATAAACTCGACAACCTTATCTCTAAATTCCTTTGGAAGGGAAAAAAAGCAAGGATTGGTTTGAAGAAGCTTAGATTAAACAAATCCCTGGGAGGAGTCAACATGGCTGACTTTAAATTATAAAAGACGTCAAGGATCATACTGGATTGTACCTCCAGAGGATTATACCCCAGTTTGGCTAGAAGTCGAAAATTCTATCCTTCAACAACCTTACCCCAGTGACCCTTCTAACCGCAAATCTTACTGGAATCACTTGCTCAAAACCTACATTCAAAAACACAAAATTGGCCCTACTAAAAGTGGATACGTTCTTAGACGTCAGCATTAAACGATCGAACCTTGAATCCCTCTGGAATAACCGCAGAATCCTATACAAAGGGAATACTTTGTACAATGCTGCCTGGGTCACAAATGGTATCTATTACCCCCAGCAACTCTTCAACGGAGTCTCCCCGCTAACCTTTAAGGAGGTGCAAGCCGAATATAAGTTAGATCCACTTGAATTCTATAACTTCCAGAAAATAAAATCTGCTTTAACCAAAGTGAATCTATCAAATGTATCTCCTTCTTTACCACAATACATATCAAAATTATACAAATTGGGCCACCAGGTTTCCTGGATATATAAACTTATACGCCCGCAACAATCTGCCCTCAAAAAGAAACTTATATCCTTCTGGGAATCACACTCCTCTATCCCAATCTCAGCGGAAGACTGGTCCAAAACTTGGGACTCTGTTATGAGGAACAAGATCAGCCCAATACTCTCCCAGACGAAGTTCTGGATATTACATAAGGCATACTGGACACCAGCCCGACTACACTCACATAAAATACGTGAAACCCCCACCTGCTGGAACTGCAATGATAAAATAGGAGACCTGGAGCACCTACTGATTCAATGCGAATGTGTGAGACCCTTTTGGGACAAGGTTTTCAAATTCATATCTAATCTCTTCTCATACACCCCCAATAGAGACCTTTCGACACTAGTATTCGGGTTTCTCCGAACAAAATCACTAAATGAAAGAGATGAGGCACTCCTGGATCTACTCTTGACGGCTGCGGTTAAGATAATTCTCCGTAATTGGAAGGACACACGTAAAGCATCCTTTAAAGGTTGGTTGAATTGGATATCCAACCTGAGAGGGGCTGACAACATAGCTCTGCAGACCTCACCTTGGAAACCCCCTATCAGGCACTTATGGGACACCCTTGACCTCTACTTCAACACTCACAAGCCGCCATGAACCACTGTAGCCCACTTCTGCTAGGCCTTCCCATAGACGACCCGCACCAAGGTTAGCTGCAACCAAGTACATCTTAGCACCATATAGCAGCTATGTTCTACACTGTGTTCTGTTCCCCGAGCAAAGACAGTCTCCTTAATTAAACATACCTTTCGACATCGTTATACTGATGTTAACCATACTCAATCTAAGGCAAATGCTATGTATATTTTGAAAAACGATATACTACCATACCCGAAATGATTTCTTATGTATAGTTATGTTACCTAACGTCCAAATATTTTATTTATTTTCATACATTTGTTTTCTTATCTCCCTTCAATTGTAGTATTGTGTGTCTTGCTTTATTTGTACTGCTTTATTTGGAAACAACTAATAAAAACCTTTTGAAATTAAAAAAAGAAAATCACCCTCACTGAAACAGTGCAAGAAAGACCTCAGGACCTGGCTCTTTGGATGAACTCAGTGCTTAGGGGCTGATAGGACGGTGAGTGACATTACATCCGCCCGCCAACCCATTGAGGATAGGGACCACCCGATATGCTGTCAGCAGTCCCACAGGGCAAATTAGGATTGTGGCGGTTACATTGCCCATGTTTGACATTGCGGGGGGTGCTGTTAGCTGCAGCTCCTGCCGTAATGTAAACAAGCATTGGCATAGCCAATAGGTCTCGCCTTTGGGACCTTCTAAATGTTTAGCCAGAGATATTGGCAATGTTTTTGAGGTATGTTGTACAGCAATGTAGCTGCTGTGTTTAGTACTGTAAAGTTGGTGTGCAAGTGATGCATTGTTTAGTTACGTAAGGGCGCTGACATGGTGTGGAATGTAGTGGTGAGTTGTGATATGATGTGTTTCGGTGGGATGTATGTGTGTATATATCATAACAGACTTTGAGATTACAATGCTGAGTACCTCACATATTTCTCTATTTAATTATATACTTTTACAAATGAAATATACTGAGAAAATAAAAATGATTGTGATTTGTCAGGCTAGACAGGAGATAGCAAGGAATACATCTTAAAAAGCAGTAGGGCACCCTATAAGGTACTGTACATGTCAGCACCACATCTTTCCCCCCCAAATGTTTTATCATTATTTGAACACAATGGACCCACATTTGGGTACCAACTCAAGCCACACAGCCGAGTATTTGAATGAATCTAATCAATCCAATTATTAATTTATTCTTCCATTTAATCCAATCTTTTTACTCAATATTTTTTCACCGATTTTCTCTTTCTTCAGTTCATTTTATCCATTCTAATCCACAGCAGAGATGTTCACATAAACACAGGAGCGGTGATAGCTTTCACACGTCACATCTTTATTGAGAACTGCCCAATGCATTTCAGGAGTTCCCTTCATCAGGGGCATCTAAAATATAAAAGATTCTTTAAGAACTTCATATACAAGACCAATATCGTGATTCTTATACATCTAATTACACCTCTCATAAAATAACAAACGACCTCAATCTGTTTTATTAAATTTTTTATCTGTGGCTCTTACTGGGGTTTTTAATCTGCATTTAAAATGACATCAATAACAATCCCTTCTTCAAAAGCCCACGGCATTATCCGCTGCATTTAAACTGAAACCTGCAAAGCGTACCTATCATAACTCCCATAATTATTCGAGATGTTTATTCAAGTCCTGGAACTACTCGGAACTAAATCTACTCACCGTGACTCATATTGCATTACGTCTATAATTCTGCCACTGTAGCTTGTAACATGCCGACTCTTCCCAAACAAACATGCTCAATTCCTAACATTTCTAAAGGTGCTGCAGCACTGATCTCCTTCACCTTCATGATGGGCTCAAATGTTGCGATCAAATATGACTGCTTTATCACCCCTCCCCAACTTCAACCAGGTGATTAGTCACGTGTAATCTCTGCATTAAACCACAGGTTTTTCATCTTCCGGACGCGCCCTCAATCACTTAATTCACCAAGCTATACTACATTACCCAGAATGCATCCTTCGGAACCTTTAAGGGTTATGTTGCACTCTCCCCAACCCAAATAACAATAAGACCATCTTACTAACTAAATGTGCATAATAGATTGTCAATGGTTTGTGACCTTAAGTATAATCACCCCTAAAAAATATATACAATTTACTAATTACTGCGAATATGTTCAAAACGACAAGTGTTCGTTAAAAAAACAACAAGTATTCGTTAGAAAAAAGGTCCTATTTTTCATTTTCTAAATGTCTGTTCTCTTCACGATTCTCATCGTCGTTTGTGACCAGAAGCCATACTTCTGCGTTCTTTATCTTTGTGTTTATGTGCATATTATACCAATAGTTCCACGTTTCCATTAAACATTTACGTCCTTGGTTGCAAACTCACTGGTAGGACGGAAAAAATCATACAGTGAGAATTCAACAATAGTGAGATGCACACCCTATATTCCAAGTTTTTTTTACTGAAGTTTATTATTGTTGGCGTGCCTGCTTGATTCGCGCTCCACCCAATAGCGCTGTAACTATAACTGAACACAATGGACCCAACTCAAGCCGCACAGCCGGGAATTTGAATGAATCCAATACAACAAATTATTAATTTATTCTTCCATTTAATCCAATCTTTTTACTTAATATTTTTTCACCAATTTTCTCTTTCTTCAATTCATTTTATCCATTCTAATCCACAGCAGAGATGATCACATAAACACAGGAGCAGTGATAGCTTTCACACGTCTCATCTTTATTGAGAACTGCCCAATGCATTTCGGGATTTCCCTTCATCAGGGGCATCTAAAATATAAAAGATTCTATAAGAACTTCATATACAAGACCAATATCGTGATTCTTATACATCTAATTACACCTCTCATAAAATAATGAACTACCTCAATCTGTTTTATTAATAATGTTATCTGTATCATTATTTGAGCATTTGTGTTGCGCACTACAAATATTTCTGTTATCCGTAGTGATTTTGTAGCATGGTAACTCATATGAATGTGTGCGCTCTGCAAGCAGGCTATAACAATATGTAACAAAAGATTGAAATTCATAAATTACGTTTTTTAAATTAAATCTCATAACTAATTTGGAAAGAACATTAACTCTCCAGAACACATAACATGATTCCATTCAATGCATTTTAGAGCCGAGTTATTTTTATTGTGCTACGATTATTTATGCTCCTTAACAGATATGTTTCAATAACTTTGTGATGTTTTCCTTTAGAATATTTTGCAGTGACCATAGTCATGACTTAAAATGTCCCACAGGGCCATGCATAAGTCTGCTCCCTAGCCAGATCGTGAAGACCTAAGAGCCCACGAGAAGGCACTCGTGCACAGGAGTGATATTCACCAAAAGCAGATGCCCCACACAAAATGGAATCTTTTCACAACAGGAAACAGACCAGGGGAAAAAGCCCGCAATCTTTCCTCCTAGTTGTTCACCCCGTGGCCCAGGCATATATTTGTTTAATGTAATGTCACATCACCTGGGCCTATCCTAGTTTAACATGGACTGAAGTATGTGGCACTGCCGAAAGTGGATATCCGAGAACCCATGCATTTCCTTGCAGTGCTGCTGAAAGCCCTTTACAAAGCCTGACTGATCACCTATCTGCTGCTTATCGCTATATTTAGGTGTTCCACTGGTAGTAATGAGGTGGAGCCAAAGCTCAGACAGTGTTAGCATGTTTACAAAATGGCAAAATAATGCAGTAATACCATCACAAAATGTGTGGCATTGTGCCTCGTAATTTGCCTTTTCTTGCCACATAATTTACTCAACCCTGCGGCATATTTTGCCCTCCACTTCCACATAATTCTGGTGGCCCCAATTATTACCCTCTCACACAGTAGGAACCTATTCACGTTGGTCTGTTTTTTTAAAAATCGGATTGTACTGCAGAAGTGCAATCACATGCATATTCAATAATTTCTCTGTTACTATGCAATTAGTCTTTTTAATACTGGCCACAGAGAAAAGAAGTTCATAGCAGACTGCTATAATGCTAGCAAAAGAACATAGACTAAAGTGGAATATGTATGTGGTCAAACTGTCTGACTCCGCTCCCTCCAGTAGCGTTAAGCAGCATCTTTCACTTTAACGGTGAAAGTGTAAGATGCTGTTTAAGGCTGCTGGAGAGACAGGAGAAAGTGGCTTGCGCTTCTGTTTTACATTTCCCTGCACTACGTTACAGGCACCATGCAGTGCCTGTCACATGATACAGGGATTTGTAGGTTCCCCCCAGATCCCATATCTGAGGAGGAGTTGAAGGGGGGCCCACTACGGCTGCCCAATGTCCCTCCCCGCAATCCTTTTCATGGCAGATGAACCGCAGTGAACAGGTTGGCGGGAAGGGACAATTGTTATCCCTATGGCGGTGCCTGGTAGGCACTGCCACCATTTGGGGGATGTGGAGCGGTCCAACAGGCAATCGGACTGATTGCTACTGTAGGACCCATGGTGGTCAGGCTTTCTGCCCGTCAGCACACCACCTGCCATCAAAATATGGAGGGTGTGAAAGCTGCTTAAAATGATGGGGAGACTGCCACCGACAGCCTGTTGGTGGGGGTCTCACTACCATCTGTTGCGGGGATTCAGCACATACACATAACTATGCACAGGAAAACAGGACCTCGGGGTACGGGGCTAAGCCTTCTTACCTCCTCAGTACCCAAAATCCAAGAACCGACTAGATAGTAGTTCATCATTCTTTCTCCTACATAAGTACGAAGCTACAAATCATTAGACAACCCAAAAAACAACACTACCGACTCTCTCAGGAATGGAGGTAGCAAGACGTACCCTTTCGCTCACTCACTCATGCTTGTCCCCAATAAGAATTGACAGATTCACTGTTATGGTTCAAAATGTTTGTTTTAACTATAGTGCTCTATAATGCAGTATACAAGGCACTACCAGAAACAAAATGCGTAAACCTAATACAGTTAGCATTGTAGCAAGCCCATAGATTATGAAAGGGGATATCATCGTACATAGATAGTGGATAAAGGACTATAAGGCCGAACCACCCTCCCCTTGGAAAGAAGAAGTTTTATTATATTAAAGAAGATCTCTGTGCTTTGTTAGCAGACCCCATACCTTAGTGCCTAGATGGTATTTCTACATCATAGGAGCGGTATAGCTCTTCTCCCTAGAAAAGTCCCTCTCCAAGTGTGTCTTAACCCAACATGCATACCCACGATATCAAGGGACCGGTTTCCAGCAGCCGCAGCTGTGCTTAGCATGTTTTGTCTAAATGCTAATGACTGACCAGAACAGAATAACAAGGGGCATTATTTATCGACCTTGCACTCCGTGTTCAGACTAGACTCCCGGAACAGGCAAAGAACGCAGAAAGCAGACGGTTCTCATGTGAAAGGCACAAACAGTCTTGAAAAATAAAGTCATGTAGTAACGTGCGCAAAAGCAGCATCAAGGCAGCAGAGCTCATGCTAACTTAGCAATGTCGACAATGACCCTAACGGCCATATGTACATCTTAATCAGCCCCTAAGTCTAATCCGCTGTATCCCCCCTACCACTGTGCCTTGAGACCCTCACAGGTGAGTAGCTGTGCTTTACAAACCCTGATACCAGTACAAAAGGGGCCTTAGTCTGATTACTTCTCCTACTCTTTTTATGTTTACATCGTAGAACATCGGTATTTAGGGAGTGCTCAATGGGAGATGGGTGTAAACAACTATTACAACAAATATTTTACCCCGCATACCTTCACCCCGCATACCATGACAACGCAAATACAATTTTCCGCAATGCCATTTCAACGCATGGCATTACATTTTATATGCTTTTACCACACATGATTTTACAACAAAATTAGTTGTAAATGAATGAATGGTAAAAGCATATGTTTTTTACATGTAAGTATAAGGTAAGTTTGGGGTTTGGTCTGTAGGGGTATATGTTATTGGGGCCCAGTGGTAATTTTAGGGTTAAGTGTATGTTTGGGGTGCTGAGGTATTTTTGGGGTTCAGGGTGCGTTTAGGTTTTGGGGTACGGGGATATTTTTAGGGATCAGGGTGGGATAGGGTTTTGGGGTGTAAGGGTATTTTGAGGTTTCAGGGTGCAGTTAAGATTTTGGGATGCTGGGGTATGTTTGGGGATCAGGGTGCATTTACATTTTGGGGTGCTGGGGTAATTTCAGGGGTCAGGGTTGGTTATGGTTTTGGGGTGTAGGGGGTAATTTTAGGATTCAGGATGCGTTTAGATTTTGGGGGACTGGGGTATATTTAGGGGTCAGGGTGGGTTAGGGTTTTAGGGTACATGGGGTATTTTTAGGGCTCAGGGTGTGTTTAAGGTTTTGGGGTGCTAGGGTATTTTTGGGGTTCAGGGTGTGTTTAGGTTTTGGGGAACTGGGGTATATTTAGGGATCAGGGTGGGTTAGGGTTTTGGGGTAAATGGGGTATTTTTAGGGTTCAGGGTGTGTTTAAGGTTTTGGGGGTGCTGGGGTAATTTTGGGGTTCAGAGTGCATTTAGGTTTTGGGGTACTGGGGTATTTTTAGGGGTCAGGGTGGGTTAGGGATTTAGGGTGCAGGGTGTATTTTGAGGGTTCAGTGTGCATTTAAGGTTTTGGGGTGCTGGAGTATTTTTGGGGGTTCAGGGTGGGATAGGGTTCGGGGAGCTGGGGTCATTTTAGGTGTCACGGTGAGTTTCAATTTTTTGGGGTGTTGTGATATTTTGGGCGTTCAGGTGGTGTTTAGGTTTTGGGGTACTGGTGTATTTTTAGGGGTCAGGGTGGGTTAGGGTTTTGGAGTGTAGGGGTATTTTTAGGTTTGAGGGTGTGTTTAAGGTTTTGGGGTGCTGGGGTATTTTTGGGGTTCAGGGTGCATTTAGGTTTGTGGGTGCTGGGGTAATTTTAGGGCTCAGGGTACGTTTAAGGTTTTGGGGTGCTGGGATATTTTTGGGGTTCAGGGTGCATTCAGGTTTTGGAGTACTGGGGTATTTTTGAGGGTCAGGATGGGTTAGGGTGTAGGGGTGTAGGGGTATTTTTAAGGTTCAGGGTACGTTTAAGGTTTTGTGGTGCTGCTGTATTTTGAGGGTTCAGGGTGCCTTTAGATTTTGGGGTACTGGGGTATTTTTAGGGGTCACATTGGGTTATGGTTTTGGGGTGTAGGGGGTAATTTTAGGGTTTAGGGTGCATTTAGGTTTTGGGGTACTGGGGTATTTTTAGGGGTCCGGGTGAGTTAGGATTTTGAGGTGAAGGTGTTATTTTTAGGGTTCAGGGTGCTTTTAAGGTTTTGGTGTGCTGGGGTATTTTTGGGGTTCAGGGTGCATTTATGTTTTGGGGTACCGGGGTATCTTTATGGGTCAGGGTAAATTAGGGTTTGGGGGTATAGGGGGTATTTTGAGGGTTCAGGGTATGTTTAAGGTTTTGGGGTGCTGGGGTATTTTTGGGGTTCAGGGTGCGTTTAAGTTTTGGGGTACTGGGATATTTTTAGGGGTCAGGGTGGGATAGGGTTTTAGGGGTAGGGGTGTTTTTAGGGTTCAGGGTGAATTTAAGGTTTTGGGGTGTTAGGGTATTGTTGGTGTTCATGGTGTTTAATTTTGGGGTACTGGGGTATTTTTAGGGGCCAGGGTTGGTTAGGGTTTTGAGGTGCAGGTGGTATTTTTAGGGTTCAGGGTGCATTGAAGGTTTTGGGGTGCTGGGGTATTTTTGGGGTTCAGGGTGCATTTAGGTTTTGGGTACTGGGGTATTTTTAGGGGTCAGGGTGGGTTAGGGATTTGGGGTGCAGGGGGTATTTTGAGGGCTCAGTGTGCATTTAAGGTTTTGGGGTGCTGGGGTATTTTGGGGTGTTCAGGGTGCGTTTAGGTTTTGGGGTGCTGGGATATTTTTAGGGGTCAGGTGTGATAGGGTTTTGGGGTGTAGGGCATATAATTAGGGTTCAGTGTGCATTTAGGTTTTGGGGTAATGGGGTATTTTTGAGGGTCAGGATGGGTTAGGGTGTAGGGGTGTAGGGGTATTTTTAAGGTTCAGGGTACGTTTAAGGTTTTGTGGTGCTGCTGTATTTTGAGGGTTCAGGGTGCCTTTAGATTTTGGGGTACTGGGGTATTTTTAGGGGTCACATTGGGTTATGGTTTTGGGGTGTAGGGGGTAATTTTAGGGTTTAGGGTGCATTTAGGTTTTGGGGTACTGGGGTATTTTTAGGGGTCCGGGTGAGTTAGGATTTTGAGGTGAAGGTGTTATTTTTAGGGTTCAGGGTGCTTTTAAGGTTTTGGTGTGCTGGGGTATTTTTGGGGTTCAGGGTGCATTTATGTTTTGGGGTACCGGGGTATCTTTATGGGTCAGGGTAAATTAGGGTTTGGGGGTATAGGGGGTATTTTGAGGGTTCAGGGTATGTTTAAGGTTTTGGGGTGCTGGGGTATTTTTGGGGTTCAGGGTGCGTTTAAGTTTTGGGGTACTGGGATATTTTTAGGGGTCAGGGTGGGATAGGGTTTTAGGGGTAGGGGTGTTTTTAGGGTTCAGGGTGAATTTAAGGTTTTGGGGTGTTAGGGTATTGTTGGTGTTCATGGTGTTTAATTTTGGGGTACTGGGGTATTTTTAGGGGCCAGGGTTGGTTAGGGTTTTGAGGTGCAGGTGGTATTTTTAGGGTTCAGGGTGCATTGAAGGTTTTGGGGTGCTGGGGTATTTTTGGGGTTCAGGGTGCATTTAGGTTTTGGGTACTGGGGTATTTTTAGGGGTCAGGGTGGGTTAGGGATTTGGGGTGCAGGGGGTATTTTGAGGGCTCAGTGTGCATTTAAGGTTTTGGGGTGCTGGGGTATTTTGGGGTGTTCAGGGTGCGTTTAGGTTTTGGGGTGCTGGGATATTTTTAGGGGTCAGGTGTGATAGGGTTTTGGGGTGTAGGGCATATAATTAGGGTTCAGTGTGCATTTAGGTTTTGGGGTAATGGGGTATTTTTAGAGGTCAGGTTGGGTTAGGGTTTTGGGGTGCATGGGGTATTTTTGGGGTTCATGGGTACGTTTAGTTTTTGGGGTACTGGGGAATTTTTAGGGGTCAAGGTGGGTTAGGGTTTTGGGGTGCAGGGGGTATTTTGAGGGTTCAGGGTACGTTTAAGGTTATGGGGTGCTGGGGTATTTAAGGGGTATAGGGTGTGTTTAGGTTTTGGGGTGCTGGACTATTTTTAGGGGTCAGGGTGGTATAGGGTTTTGAGGTGTAGGGGGTATTTTTAGGGTTCAGAGTGCGTTTAAGGTTTTGGGGTGCTGGGGTATTTTTGGGGTTCAGGGTGTGTTAGGGTTTTGGGGTGCTGGGGAAATTTTAGGGGTCAGGGTGGGTTTAAGTTTTTGGGGTGTTGAGGTATGTTTGGGGTTCAGGGTGCGTTTAGGTTTTGGGGTACTGGGGTATTTTTAGATATCAGGGTGGGTTAGGGTTTTGCGGTGTAGGGGGTATTTTTGGGGTTCAGGGCGTATTTAAGGTTTTGGGGTGCTGGGGAATTTTTAGGGGTCAGGGTGGGATAGGGCTTTGGGGAGTAGGGGATATTTTTAAGATTCAAGGTGTGTTTACGTTTTTGGGGTGCTGGGGTATTTTGGGGGTTCAAGGTGCATTTAGGTTTTGGGGAGCTGGGGTTATTTTATGTGTCACAGTTGGTTTCAATTTTTTGGGGTGTTGTGATATTTTCGGCGTTCAGGGTGTTTTTAGGTTTTGGGGTACTGGTGTATTTTTAGGGGTCAGGGTGGGTTAGGGTTTTGGGGTGTAGGGGTATTTTTAGGTTTGAGGGTGTGTTTAAGGTTTTGGGGTGCTGGGGTATTTTTGGGGTTCAGGGTGCATTTAGGTTTTGGGGTGCTGGGGTAATTTTAGGGGTCAAGGTAGGTTTAAGGTTTTGGGGTGCTGGGGTATTTTTGGGGTTCAGGGTGTATTCAGGTTTTGGAGTACAGGGGAAATTTTAGGATGGGTTAGGTTTTTGGGAGTAGGGGGTATTTTTAACGTTCAGGGTATGTTTAAGGTTTTGGTTGTGCTGCGGTATTTTGAGGGTTCACGGTACGTTTAGGCTTTGGGGTACAGGGGAAATTTTAAGGGTCAGGGTGGGATAGGGTTTTGGGATGTGGGGGGTATTTTTAGGGTACAGGGTGGGATTAGGTTTTAGGGTACTGGGGTATTTTTAGGGGTCAAGGTGGGTTATGGTTTTGGGGTGTAGGGTGTAACTCTAGGGTTCAGGGTGGGTCTAAGGTTTTGGGGTGCTGAGGTATTTTTAGGGGTCAGGGTGGGTTAGGGTTTTGGGGTGTAGGGGCTAATTTTAGGGTTCAGGGTGAGTTTAGGTTTTGGGTTGCTGGGGTATTTTTGGGGTTCAGGGCGGGTTTAGGGTTTTAATTATATATATAATATATATATTTTTAAATGAAAAATACAAAATATATAATATATATATTTTGAAATAAATATATATAAATATATATATATTTATTTCAACTCAGCCCCCCTTCTAAAAAAAAAAAGACCGTGATCGTGCCGGAGGCCCCGCCCCCTCCCAGCAACACTCTGCAAACACGCCTTGTGGGCGTTTTAAATTGGGGAATTAATTCTCCTTCAATACTGGGTGTCCCTGGGGGCCAACTAGCCCACCAGGAACCTCCAGTAAGCGCCACAGGGCTCGGTTGCAGAGAGGTGGTCCAGGCCACACCCCTTTTTACACCGCTCTGCAACGCAGTTCTGTGGCGCTTACTGGAAGTACCTGGTGGGCTAGTTGGACCCCAGGGACCCTCAGGACTCAATAGAACTTAATTCCCCAACTTAAAACGTACCACGGGGCGTGTTTGCACAGTGGTAAAGGGAGGGGGTGGGGCCTGAGTTGACATGTGTGCAAACACACCCTGTGGCGTGTTTTAAGTTGGGGAATTAATTCCAACTAGCCCACCAGGTACCTCCAGTAAGCGCCACAGGCCTGGGTTGCAGAGAGGTGGTCCAGGCCACGCCCCTTTTAATACCTCTCTGCAATGCAGCTCTGTGGCTCTTACTGAAAGTACCTAGTGGGCTAGTTGGACCCCGGGGACCCTCAGGATTTAAGGGGACTTAATCCCCCAACTTAAAATGCGCCACAGGCGTGTTTGCACAGTGGTGAAGGGAGGGGACGGGGCCTGAGGTGACATGTGTGCAAACATGCCCTGTGGCGTGTTTTAAGTTGCGGAATTAATTCCTCTTCAATCCTGAGGGTCCCTGGGGGCCAACTAGCCCTCCAGGTGCCTCCAGTAAGCGCCACTGCGCTGCGTTTAAGAGAGGTGGTCCAAGACTCGACCCTTTTTACACCTCTCTGCAGGTTCTTAAATATCGATACTTGTTCCATGTTTTAATTTCCAAGAGAGATAGTTTGTTTAATGTTTTGTGTGATCTAACAGTCATAAATCAGGTTCTTGATATATTGATTTCGAGGTCCTTAGCTAGAGAATAAGAGTTAAAATTAGTCAAGAGCTGCTGGTTGTCCATCAGGTCTGGGGCAATGGCAAATCGGAGTGCAGTTTAGATGCATCTATATTCCCTAGGGGGAGAGCTATCACTAGGTTGTTAATATATAGAGAAAAAAGGGTAGGGGCCAGATCACATCCTTGTTTCACTCCCCTATGGTATAGGGAAAAGATCTCTAGTTCCTGAATACAATCGTTAAGTTTACTTAATAATTCTTAACAATTGTCAAGCATAGACGTTCTGCAGGGTATGAAGTAGGCTAACTGGTGCGTAGTTTGCTGAGTTTCCCCGCTCCCCCTTTTTAAAGATGAGTATGATTTCTGCCCCTTTCCAAGTGTGAGGGATAGGGGCTCCTGCTGCTACTGCATTAGTCAACCAATGGAACTAGGGAACTCGGACTGCAAAGTCATGATGGAACACATCTCCAGGGATTTTAGCTGGACCTTTGGGCCGTGCCAAGTTTAATTGAGAGAATGTCTAACCTAGTCTCCTCAGGCATAAAATATGGATCTGAACTAATGTGATCAATAAAAAGAGTGGATTGTGCCTAGGTGTCCATCAGGGGTTGCTCATATAAATGGGAGAAATAAGCCACCCAGGCCCCTGGGTTCAGGTGGCAGTCTATCTCTGGGGTTGCAGTCCTACTCCAATCATGATCATTTTCCAAAAGAGGGCATTATCCCCCATTTTGGCAGCCATCACAAGGTCCTCCCAGCATGCTTCCTCCCAGGCTGACCAGGCTTCCCTTAGTGTCTTATGAAGGCATCTTAGAACACGCACCTCTTGCAAATTAGTATTTTTAGAGAAATTATTAAAGCCTTTTTTGCTTCAGGGCACGTTTTTGTGTACCGTAGGTTGCTTTCTACTTTGGTGTTGTTTTCTTTAGAGGGGGCCTGGTCAGGATTGATTTCAAGGCTAGTGGCAGTTTAGTTTGTGCATCTGTGGTGGGAGCACATAGAGAGTCTAGGGCGGTGTCCTCAGGGAACACCTCTGCAAAGGCTTTATATATTTCTCTGAGGGTTCCTGTGCTATTTAGTAAAGCAGGCCATTTAGCGGATCTGCGGTTATTCGCAAGTGTTGTGGTAGTAGTTAGTGAAGCAACTATAGGATGGAATTGAGTTACATAACACCATAATTTGAGACATAAGGGGTAATGATCACTTTCCACCCTGGAGTCTACATGGAAATTATCCAGCCTGTCCCACATAGGAGCCCTGATCATGATGTAATCTATTTTTTAAAGATACTGGCCTTTCCTATATGTCTGAGCTCCCTGTAATCGGATGTAGACTAAGGGTGGGCGTAGTGGGCGTAGTGGGGCTACGTGAAGCAGCACGTAGTGTGCCCAAATCTACGCACACTACGCGCTTCGCGTAGCCCCACTACGCGCCACCCGCCACCCACCCACCCTACTTTTAAAAGATTAAATTAATTTGTAATAAAGCAAATTAAAGGCACTTACCTGACGCGCGGCGTCTCCCGGGGCTCCCTCTTCCTGTTTTTCAATTTTCCTGACAAATGCGCATGCGCGGACGCCCGCGCATGCGCATTTCTTGCGAGAAATGCGCATGCGCGGGCGTCCGCGCATGCGCATTTGTCAGGAAAATTGAAAAACAGGAAGAGGGAGCCCCGGGAGACGCCGCGCATCAGGTAAGTGCCTAATTTGCTTTATTACAAATTTATTTTTCCTTTTAAAAGTACGGCGGGCGGGAGGCGGGTGGTGGGCGGCAGGCAGCTACGCTTCGCCCACGTAGTGTGCGTAGGCGCTGCCTGCTTCGCCTACTTCGAAAACTGCGAAGCAGGCAGCGCTACGTACACTACGTGGGCGAAGCGTAGTGTCGCGCCCAGGGTTAATGTAGACCTGCCATTGCAGACTCTCAACCAGCGTAAAGCTTACAACCTGCAATGCTGCGACTGAACTGGGAACGAGCTGCTTTGTATTAAGGGATGGAATGCCCCAACTCTCAACTTCCTATTCTAAAATCTTGTCATAGCTATATATGGGTTCGGAATGTATATTGAGTTCACCTCCTAAAACTATCTGGTCACTTGGAACTATTAAGCACACAGACTTTTGCAAGATGGCTAGAGTAGGTGATTCCATGCTCTTGCTTCTAGGCCTGCAATACACATTGTATATGTATAAGCAACTCCCCTTGGGAAGAGTAATTTTTAAACCCAGAACACCTGGGGAGATTATGTCCAAGTTCAAAATATGGAGGTTGAGGTGTATTTTTATACAAATTGATAACCACTCAGATGCCCTTCCATGGGTAGAGGGAAGGGCATTAGCTTGATAGGTGATATACCCTTTTTTGTGGGGCGCGGATTGATTAAGACAGACGCTAACTAAAGGGCAGCTGACAGAGAGCAACCGTAATAAGTACATTGTGGTATTCTGGACATGTACACATACCTTGAAAGGTGGCTGCTGGTATGCAAGGTGTAGGCAACCACCAGGTACATTATTGAAATCACAGTGTGGCGAGGATTGACCCCTAGCCCTGAAGAAATTGCCAGAAAGTTATTAAATGGCAATGAAACATGTTGGCTTCTCATAATGAACTGATGGAGTGTGACAGTAGGTCTTGGTTTTAAAGTGAGAAAACACACAGCAGTGATTCAAATTGGCAGTAGTGCTAGTGACTGTTTAGCTTGTTTTTATGTTGTAGAAGCAAGAAAAACTCTTTTTCTTTGCTTTGACAGTAGGGGGTCTGGGTTGATAGGCACACACATACTTTTCGGGGTTCGTATTTTACCTTTTTCACACTTTTAATTCATTTGTGCACATTTTTTCACATTTTCATGTTTTGGTTGTGGAGATTGCCAATGATGATAATCGGAGCACACTGATGAGAACCTGTCAGTAGCTCCTATGGTGGTGTTTCCGTGAGGTGACTTCACTTCCTTCACACATTTTTTTTTTTGGGATATGATGGCAAAAATGTTGGCCGTGGAAATCTTTTTAAGTAAGGGATAGGAGCACCCAGTGTGTACAGCATTCACAAGCTGTTCCCGAAGCAGTTGAACCAAGATTTTGTTGTGGAGATGCTCATGATGTTCATCCCGATGTATAGCAGGTTTGTTTTGAGTGGAGGGCGACGTGCGCTATATCCCTCTGTAGCTCCGCTTGTAAAGGGTAAGATTCTGTGGCCCAGCTTTCTTGCAACATGCAGATTTCAAAGTCTTCTATCAAAGTCTTCTAGGTATTGCATCCAGTCTGGGTCTAACAGATTGGGTGTGATGCCTGCAACATTCCAAGAGATGATACTCAATGGGCCAGCTGGCAAAATCGATAAATATGTTGGCCAATGATTGGAACACACTCTTGTGAGAGACCTAATATTACAAGTTATATATAAATTATTTTAATTGGAGCCATTCCCTGTGATATGGGTTGTCAGCCATGGATAATAATGTGGATATTGGAAGGCACTAACTATTAAACTTGATTGCACGACTTCAGATCATTTGCAATAACCCTGATGAAGTCAGTGGTGTACCTAACATAGATGAAACACGTGTTGGCTACATTTTCATGTTGGATGTATTGGACAACTGTGAATATTGTAGTAAAGTGGAGAACACATCTAGATCAACCTTTTGTGGAGACTTGTGATTTGGACATAGGAGCTCTAGATAACTCTGAGAGTAGTTGAACTTAGCTCAAGTCTGATGAAATTACTCAAATGAAATAAAAGTTGTTCTGGATGGAAGAAGAGTAGCTCTATTGCACGCTAGAACAAGCGATGGCAAAGTGATGGTCATTAGGTTCCTCCTCAACAAATCTTTGCTGTAGAACAAGATTTGTTGCCCTCCTATACCTTTACTGTACCTGCAATAATAGGGAAGGAAAAACCTACCCTCTAAACCAAGCGTGATGGGTTCCCCTTGGAGAAGAGCCCAATCATGCTTCTCCATGGAAAATACATGCTGGTACAGCTGGAAATCATTCCTGGGGCAACTGGCCCACCAGTCCCTTCCTACTCCATTCCCAGAAAAGTATTATAAACATGCAACAATCATAGTTTGCAAACTAGCATCATAGGGTGCTAGGATATGCAGCCCAGTAATGCACTTTGTGGAGCCCTTGTCAGTTTTCACACATCACTCTTTGACCCATATGCTTCATGATTGTATTGTAAGTTTTAATTTCTTGGTTGTTGTCAACAGCAAAGCACGATTGATTGGCTTTTCCAATTTATGACTGTAAATCCCTTTTCACTGAAGTAGGTCTACAACCAAGGGTGTGAGGTGAGTGGGGAGGGAGCATTACATGAAGGCAATACCCTGTATGTTTGTGCAAACACATAGAGTTGCACATTTGTGAGTGTGTAATCAGGAACTCATCTCAGACCCATTGCAACCTTGAAATGTTTTTCAAATTCAGTGGTTAACCTTTGTCAAAGGCAGAAGTAAATATATTTCCAAAGTGATGATCAATGGGAAAAAAATCATTTAAAAAATGTTGTTTCGTCCACAGATGATGGCATTTAGATATGAGTAATTGTAGAATATGTACTCTTATTAATGTGAAAAAGCCCCTGTATTGGTAGAATTGTGATTTCTTAGAAATGTTTCTGATATTCTTCTGGCATTCTGTGGCTGTCAGTAAATAGTTTTGGGTGTCCATCATGAAAAAGTATGGTGGATTTGTGAAACTCAAACATCTTCACTCTGCCTGTGCACATTTCAAACTTTCTTTTAATTGCGACACAGGTTACAGAGGTAGAATCAGTGGCAGCTACCAACAGCAGATGTGATTTTGTCCCTATACTAGTCCTCTCAGAGAGAACTGCATGTCTTTCTGCCTTAATTATTGTTATTGTGGCAGAACCAACATCTGCTCTACTCCCAGAGTATACCACCGCAGACATAGTCATTGCTGGGTCAGACAAGGGAGGTGGTTTCATTGATCTCCATTTTGAGGCACCTGCAGTCCAACCTGTGACTCACCTGGGAGGTCCTGCTGTTGCAGGGATTTTGCTCTGGAACAGAACTATGCTTGGGACCATAGAACATCAGTATGCAAGGACTGGGACACCATATGACCTTAATACCTATGTGCCCGAGTCTGACAACCAATAGTGCCTCACTTGCACTCCTAACATTACCAGAAAACCAGTGAATTGGCACCCCAGAGCACAACAATCTGGACCCTCTCAGGGATCACTGTAACAGGACTAGCAATGGGCAAAGAATTCCGCTCTGCCAGCAGAGTTTGTGGAGTTTTGCTCATTTTGCATTGCGTGGGGAGTTCCACAAAACTCTGCGATGTGACGTGAAGAGGAGTTTTTTCTCCTGTGTGGCTCACCAGCAGTAAGTTGGCGAGTGTTCATGAGAAACAAATCATTCTATACCTCCTTTCGGACAGATTTCTCAAAGTGGGCGTTTACAGCAGGTCGCGACCGCTCACGTTGAGAAATATGCCACTCAAGTTGAGGAAACTGCTGCTCGAGTTAGAGGCCCACTCAAGCAGCAAAAAGCATCAGCAATCTCAGGCATGATGTGAAGTGCCATTTGCGCTGATTTTACAGTGTGGGACAAACTCCTGGTTCTTAAAATCTGTGTGAGCAGCTCGACCTAACATGCTCCATCACTTGTGGAGCTCCGCGGAGTGTGGTAGACTTTTTCTGTCACTTTACGGAGTTCGACAAAGTAAAACTCTTGGAATTCCACCCAGGCCTAATCAAGACACACCCTTTCGCTGTCTCACTCATACTTGTACACAGTTAGATAATAAGGAGACACGAGGAAAGCTTAGAATATTTATTCAAAGTATTTTGCTCTGAAATGCAGTTTATGTGCCACAATTAGGAAGCAAATGAATAGTAAAAACACTGTCAGCATGGTTAATAATCCATATACGAGGAAAAGCTGTATCATTTTATAAGACAGAGTAACCTAACCTCCCTCCACTGCTCCTAAAGCTATGTGGTTATATGAAAGATCCCTGAGATTATTGACTGATCCCATAACTTAGCATACACAGATGGATGCTCTAAATCTCTGCAGATGCAGGGCACTTGAC
The DNA here is from genome assembly GCF_964204655.1 of Triturus cristatus. Taxonomy (NCBI): domain Eukaryota; kingdom Metazoa; phylum Chordata; class Amphibia; order Caudata; family Salamandridae; genus Triturus; species Triturus cristatus. The sequence continues at coordinate 24,581,444 of NC_140593.1, read as the reverse complement.
TCAGAACTCTCATTACATGTGTCTGTTTGTAGCTCATGTACTCATCTATGATAGGATATGTATACACATAAACAACAGCCACATTCTTGTGTTATGTCTAGGTGCTAGTGTGAGAGTGAATGACAAGGGACATTGTTGTTTGACATTGTAGGTGGTGCTCAGACTAAATCCCAGGAAAAGAACAGAACGCCAAAAAATATGCAGGTTCCGTGTGAAAGTACAATGTGGCACAAAGGCAAGCGGATTTATATAGTAACATGCGCAAAGGAAATTAAAGCCTACAACTGGCACAGTTAGGACAACATTGTGAAAACTGCTGCGGGCCATTAATGAAATACATGACTCTGCTGCCTCTCACTTCCTTGACATCCTTGCATTCTTCATCAGGGTTGTGATGGAATAGCTCCTTCTTGTCTGCACAGAGGCACTGAGCTGCTTGCTCTTGGGCAGTCACCCAAGTGTCACCGATAGGGAGGCTTTTAGGCAGACTTGAAGGTACAGAAATGGCCAGTGTTTTATCAGAATGTCCGGCTCTTGAGCCAGATCACTCCCTCCATCCAGGGATCTCCTTACATCCAGCTCAGGCATCCATAAGGTGCTGTGAGGCAACAGCCTCAAGGCACCTCCTATGGGTCAGCTGCAAGTGAAGGACTGTAACTGGAAGATGCAAACAGGTTTATCCACAAGGGGTGAGCGTGAAGGCAATAATGCATGTTAACCTGTATCATACATGCCCCTTGAACCCCCTGCTTACTTAACAATTTGTATATGTAAGGTTGACAGTGGGATATTACTGGACAGGAGGCTGCAGCTTAAAAGCCCTCCATCTCCTCATGAAAATGCAAGTTTCAGCCACACACCATAATGAGTATAATCTGAAGTGTTTTGTTTAAATTCAACTGGAATGATTGCATAAGCAAACTGTTACCAACATGTATTGCTGTGAAGTGCTCTGATAACCTCAGGTAATGCTAGCACTATACAAAACTGCAAATACATAAATAGATAATGAATATATAAACCTCCCTACTATAGAGGCATCCTTCCCCCTTCCTCTCTTATAATCCATGCTGTTCCTATGAGAACCATCTCCTGGGCACTCATGGGATCTACTGAGAGCTGAGGAGGTGGACGGACAGAACACCCTCTGTCCGACTCACATGTGTCCAGACCCACTGAAAGTCTGTTAAACAGACTTCATTGTCAGTGAAATTGCTCTCCCTCCCTCGCAGCTCCACCATCAAGTGCGGCCTTCCCCCGAGCCCCTGCACTCTCGAGTGTTCGTGTTCGAGGCCCTCCTCCACCCGCAGGTTTTATCTGCGCCTCATCCCTGGTGGTCAAGTGGACCTCTCGCTGCGCTCTTTCTCTCTGTTTTCACAAGTTTTTCACTGATTTCAATTTCTCCCTTTTACTCTCCTTCTGTGTCCTTCGTCCGTTTTCACTCATTTTTCACTAATTTCAATCTCCCGCTTTCACTCCCCCTCTGTGTCTTTCCTTAATTTTCTCTTGTTTTTCACTGAGTTCAATCTCCCCCTTTCACTCCCCCTCTCTGTCTTTCCTTCATTTTCTCTTGTTTTTCACTGATTTCAATCTCCCCCTTTCACTCCCCCTCTGTGTCTTTCCTCTGTTTTTATTAGGCTGGGCAGTAAATTCCGTTCCGCTTGCAGAATTTGCGGAATTTGGGTAATTTTGCATTCTGTGGAGAACGCGGAATTGCCAAAAGTTCCGCGATCCGTAGCTTCACGGAAGTTTTTGCTTGTTCACGTGTACAAAATGCGTGTTTGTGAGATATTTCCCCCGAGCACACAAACAGCATTTGTGAATAGCAAAAAAGCATTATGAACGGGCGCAACAAGCAACTCCGTGTGTTCGCAGAATTTCTACTTGCTTGCGGATATTTTCTACCGTTTCGAGGAGCTTTGCGTAGCGCGACTACGCAAATTCCGCCCACCCCTAGTTTTTACTCATTTTTCACTGATTTAATCTCCCCCTCTCACTCTCCTTCTGTTTCTTTCCTCCACTTTTCTTGAAATTTTCACTGCCTCATTTCTGCTCTTTCCTCTCTTTTTGCCTTTTTCTGCCCGTTTTTCTGTGCTGCTGCTGCCCCCGTGAGCCCCACAGCACGACCAACGTGACCGGCTGAATCCAGCTCCTCTCCCCGCTCTGGCCTCCCATCTGTCCAGCCCTCCCCAACACCTGCTTAATGGCGGCTGCTGCGTGGGTGTGCCGCTGGCATGCCAAATGCGTGCCAAAGGCAAGCCTGTCTGCGCCTGTCCGCGACCCGACCATGACCAGTGCCAGGAACCCTGGACCTCCGCAACACTGACACTATGACCCAGTGGCACTCCACGCTCTCAACCCAGGATGGAACAACAACTGCAAGCTAGCATCACCAGCTGACACCCACGGACCCTTCAGCTGTCACCACTGCCAGCAGACCTGCAGCATCGCCAAGACCACGGACCCGGCACAACCCACCCGCAAGACCACAACCAAACCGAAGACCCTGCAATGCATCCTCCTCAATGTCTGATCCCTCCACAAACATGCCACCGAAGTCTGGGACCTCCTCCACAGCACCACCCCTGACTTAGTGTTCTTCACCAAAACATGGACCAACTCCACCTCAGAACTGGACATCGCTATCGCCATTCCCCAAGGATACAAGATCTCCAGGAAGGACCGCCCCACCCACCAGGGAGGAGGAATCAACATCACCCTCAGATCCACCCCCCACCTGAGAACACTCCCTGACGAGCCCACAGACCTGATGGAACACCTTCACTTCAAGATACTGGCCAGCCCTACCACCAACCTCCAAGGAACCCTCATCTACCGACCCCCTGGACCCTGCAGACCTGTCGCCAACTCCATCATGGACATCATCTCCCCACATGCCATCATCGCCACCAACTACACCCTACTCGGAGACCTCAACTTCCACCTTGAAACCAACTGAACCCCAGCACCACATCCCTCCTGGACAGCCTCCACAACATTGGACTCCAACAGATCATGACCAAATCCATTCAGTCAGCAGGACACACCCTCGACCTCCTCTTCACAACAGGAAATTCCATCACCTTTAGCCATACCACCAAACTCCCATGGACTGACCATTGATGCCTCCACTTTACCTTCAGAACACCCACCATCATAGACACCAGCACATGCTCCCACAAAGAAACTGGACCAGACTCACTGACAACCAGCTAACCTCATCACTCAGCAACTCAATCCTAACCATAGCGAAAAAAGACGACCCCAACACTGCAGCCGGAGCCCTGCACAGATGGATTTCCGACAGCACCAACACCATAGCCCCCCTCAAAAAAAACAACACCCATGCCAAGAAAACCAGATGGTTTACCACCGAACTTCAACAGTCCCGACACACTTGCTGCCGCCTCAAAATGACCTGGAGGAACACCAAATCCATAGACGCCCACAACAACTTCAGAGCCGCCACCAACGCCCACCACCAACTCATCAGAAAAATTAGGAAAATAGTAGGGGTGGGCGGAATTTGCCAAAGTGACTTTCGCAAATTATCGTGAAAATGTTAAAAATCTCCGCAAACAAGCGGAAATATCGCGAAGATGCGGAAGTTTTGTTCCTGCCTGTTCGCGGTATTTTCTACGTGGTCGCGGCTCGCCAACTTACCAATGCGGTTGCTCGCGGGCACGGTCATCTTGTTTTCACTCTTCTCGCGGTGCATGATCGCGAGAAGAAAGACGTGATCGCGCGATGAATGACATTACTGCGGGCGCGAACTGTCGTGAGACAGCGCAAATGGCTACCAACAATCCAACATCTCGTGGAGAACGCGACCGGATCGGGAAAACTTGTCGGCGAACGCGGGGATTCAGGTAAGGCAATCGCGCGTGCGCGAGAATGTATTATTTTACAGCACGAGCAAGAAACAAATTATCGCTAGGCTGCAGAATGAGGAAATTTTGACATTTTCGCGCTCTCCGCGGAACGCGAAAATGTCAAATTATCGCAATTTCCGCGAGCGGAACGGAAATTCAGCCCAGGCCTAGAAAATAGTGATTGAAGACAGAATCTCCACTCACACACACAACAGCAAAGAACTCTTCAGCATCATAAAGGAGTTTGCCCAACCCACCAGTAAGTCCACCGACATCCCTCCCTCACAAGACCTCTGCGACAAACCCAGCACCTTTTTCCACCACAAAATCAAGAGCATCTACGACAACTTCGACTAAGACAACCAACACACTGAGCCCTCACCAACCACCCCGACTCCTTGAAGCCAGTGATCGATAATTAGACAGCCCTCACCACCAAAGACATACTGAAGATGATGAAGTCAATCTACTCCGGGGCCCCAATGGACCCCTGTCCCCACCACATTTTCAACAACGCCACCAGCACCATTGCACCCATGCTCTGCCACACCATCAGCCGCTCCCTGGCAACTGCCTCGTTCCCCGACAACTGGAAAGACGCCGAGGTCAACTCCCTCTTCAAGAAACCCTCGGTGGACCCCACCGACCTCAAAAACTACAGATTCATCTCCCTGCTCCCGTTCCCAGTGAAAGTCATCGAGAAAGCCTTCAACGGCCAACTCACCACATTCATCGAAGAGCACAACATCCTCAACTTCTCCCAATATGCTTCAGAAAAAAACACAGTAAGGAAACCCCTCTCCTCGCTGCAACAGTTGACATCCGCACCCATCCTGGACAAAGGAGAAACAGCAGCCCTCATCCTTTTCGACCTCTCAGCGGCGCTCAACACAGTCTCTCACTGCACCCTAATACGCAGACTCCACGATGCAGGGATCCAAAACAAGGCCCTAGACTGGATCAGCTCCTTCCTCTTCAGCAGAACACAGAGGGTCAGACACCCCCCTTTCCTCTCCGACCCTACACCAACCACATGCGGAGTCCCCCAGGGGTCCTCCCTCAGCCCTACGCTCTTCAATGTCTACATGGCTCAGCTCGCCCCCATCATCAGAACCTACGGACTCAACATTGTGTCATACGCAGACGATACCCAACACATCCTCTCCCTATCCAACAAACCTAATACCACCAGACACAACTTTTGAGAAGGCATGGAAGCATTCCCCAAGTGGATGAAAAACAGCTGCCTACAACTAATCACCAACAAAACAGAAGTACTCATCATGTGCCCAAACCCCACCACCTGGAACAACACCTGTTAGCCTCCCACTCTCGGAAGCCCGCCCACCCACACGGACCACGCAAGCAACCTGGGAATCATCCTAGACTCCAAGCTCAAAATGGACTGCCAGATCAACTCCGTCCCATCCTCTTGCTTCCTCACCCTCTGCCTCCAATGTAAGACCTTCAAATGGATCCCCCTAAAACACAGAAAAACCGTCACTCATGCCCCGGTCACCAGCAGACTCGACTACAGCAACGCACTCTATGTGGAATAAACAAAAACCTCACCCGCAAGCTACAGAACATTCAGAACGCAGCCGCAAGACTGGTTCTCGTCCTGCCAAGACACTGCCACATCTCCCAGCACCTGCACAGAATACACTGGCTCCCCATCGAAGATGGAGTCACCTTCAAGATGCTCACCCATGCCCACAAAGCCCTCCACAACACCGGACTAGCATACCTGAACAGCTGACTCAAATTCCACGAACCCCAGAGGACGTTACAATCAGCACAGCTCTCCTACGCCGTGGTCCCCCACACCAGAAAGACCAGATCGGGAGGCCGCTCCTTCCCATTCCTCGCGGCCAGAGCCTGGAACGCCCTTCCGCTCCACCTCAGACAGACAACATCGCTCCCCATCTTTGCAAGAAACCTCAAAACCTGGCTCTCTGACAGCCCCCCCTTGATGGACTTGGACCTACTAACCCCAAGCGCCTTGAGACCCTTACGTGTGAGTAGTCACACTTAACAAATGTCTGATTCATTGATTGGAGATTGTGCCTAAAAGGAAACATAAATTCGCTTTGTATTGGTTTCAGAATGAAGAATTTCTAAGGCATGTCATATAAGTAAGCTTCTTCTTACCTGCAGGTGCCTGTAGAGCCCAGTGATGGTTGCCATAGCAGCAGATGTGGTCGATAACATGTCACCAATGACAGCAGCCAGGACCCCTCTCGACCGACATCTGTAGTTAGGGACTGGGACCGAATCTTCTAATCCTGATAATAACCCCATTGTGCTTAGGGTCACTTGGGCCATGTTGAGAAATGAATTAAAGACCTCAAAGCCCAGGGTGATGTTGGGTAAAAGGTCAGGATTCTTGTTAATCTCCTCAATGGCAAAAAAAAAGGCGAAGAAATGTCGAATGTAACGAGGGGTAAGGCTGCAAGAAAAATACATTACTTTGAGTTACTTATTATGCAGGTGGCTTTTGAAGATAATATTCTCTATTTTATAGAGTTGCTATTTTTGAAATAACAATCAACCTCACTCTTCATTATCCCTTTTATCCCCTTGTGATTAGGACTCTGTAAACACCCTTGGGGGTTCCACAAGGATCTACCCCCTCCATCTCTTTTAAATTCTATCTGGAACCTCTTCTTGATTTCTTTAACTCATAGAGTCTCCCTTCCCATCAACATGCAGATGATATGCAGATTTATATAAGACTTAACAAACCAACTTCTTTGACCGGATCAAAGACTACATAATGCTGAGCGTCCTGACAGTATCTGAAACTGGATTAAAATCCAACTGACCTTTTGATTTCATTAGCTGGGGCCCTGAAAAAACACAACTAAAGAGCGGCAGTTTCTCATCAAGGGCATCAGAGTTCTGTTCCTTTTACTTTTGCCTCCATTGATAAAAAGCAAAGTTGTTGTTACATATGTTAAAATTCCATGCAGCGCTTTTTCTTGCTTCGGTACATGCAGGTCAATTATGCATGCAAAACCATACCTATTTGGAATCTGTTTCAAAACTACTAATATTACTCAAGAATATCTATAGCCTTGTGAGCTATGCACGGGAGGGAAGGGCACCTGTAGTCAGACAGTCATCAGGGCTACGTGCTCACCGGGGTAATGATACCTCTGAGGTATTACCCCGGTGAGCGCGAAGTTTACATTGATAGTCACGTAATATTTATTATTCATTTATGCTTGAGTGGACTAGGGATCTTTCATGGTCCTGACGAGAAAGCCGAGGGGATGGCTTTCGAAACATCTTGACCTACAAGGTGATATCTCATTACAATAGATCACCTCCATTCCCCTTTTTAGTGCTACCAGCTATGGAAAGCAATAAATCATTTTTTTCTACTAGCCAGATAACTTTTAACTAGCACCACTAATCCTTTTGACCCTACCTCTCTCACATCTGCACCACACATAGGGCCATATGTAGGTAGCTAAATACCGGTCGGTAACGGCCTAAATTCGGTAAATATCCCGTTACCGACCGGTATTTAGGCATTTGAGATGTATGAGGCATGATTTAAGGATTCGGTAATTTACCGAATCGGTAATGGATCGGTAAAATACAGATTCGGTAAATTACCGAATCCTTAATTCATATGTAGGGAGCAGTCAAGTGAGTGTTTGACTGTATTCAGGATTCGGTATTTACCACCAAATATAGGTTGGTGATAAATATCGAATACCTGTCAATAATCTATTTTCCGCTGTTATGACAGTGCCATGTGGCAGACATACATGCCCTTAGGGCATGTATGTGCGCCACATGTGCACACATGCACGAATCAGGGGTGCAACAGGGTGTCAATGTGACACCCTGCCACCCTTGTATATGCTCCCCCTATTACCGAATCGGTATTTACCGATTCTGTAATGGTGATTGGCTTCCCATTGATTCCTATAGGCCTCCAGGCCCATAGGAATCAATGGGAAGGTATGCCTCATTACCGATTCGGTAAATACCGAATCAGTAATACCGAAACTTTCCGAATCGGTAAAGTTTACCGATTTTTTACCTACATACTATTTACCGATTCTTAAATACCGAATCGGTAAAATTCGGTATTTATGAATCGGTAAATAGTATGTTACCTACATGAGGCCCTTTGTCTTTTCACAAAAAAGTGCTCCCGCGTTTCCTTTGGTCTCAGCATGCTTGGTCCCGCAGCAGGGCGGGAAGAACCTGATGATGAAGCATGACACCGAATGAGCATTTGGTGTGTGAGGGTTATCAAAAAAAAACATAGTGTTTCCCTGGTCAATTCGTTGGGTTACACTCATTGCAGCCATCCATCTATATATAAGAGTTTCAGATTCGGAAGGATATATTAACGTTAGTAGTAAATGGAAGAATCTTTTTGGTTGTTTTATATTTTTTGTCTGCTCATATAATCTAACTACTATGAAGATACTTGTCTAATGCACACACAATTGCCTGTTTTGTTTCAGCAGGCAGCAACCTAAGAGCAATGAAACAGTGTCTCACGGCAAGATTGGTGTGAGCCAACTCCTCCCTGGGCGTGGGTAGCCCAGGCTGAAAAAGAAATGGTACAAAACGAACTCACCTTCTTGTAGGCAGCTCGGGCACGTAGTGCCGCAGCTCACTGCAACCTTCCATTCTCGACAAACATCAGCACACAGAGAGTGCGAAAGTGGAATTGGATTAATAATTTCCTAGCTGTCCTAGCTATTTGTGCAGAGATAAGATCCAACAATACTCCAGACTTACGGGCTTATTTACAAGCCCCTTGTGCCACTTTTGTGTCACTTTTCCCATGTTAAAAATGATGCAAAAGTGGCGCAAGGGCCCTGTAAATCTGCCCCTTACAGTTTAACTCGTGGTCCATGACATCGATGGTGAGGCGGCTACGCTTGTGTCACACACCCCTGCTCGTCATACACAAGCCCAATACAGATTTCTTCAATCAAGCCTTCGTGCCCCAAAGGTTTATAAGCAGGAAATGCTTGACTTAAGAAAAGATAGCCTTATCCCTTGGAAGACTTGAAAGTGGCTAATCAGAGCTGGAGCGGACCTCAGTCTTTGCCTATGAGTGATTGGTCTAAACCTAGCCTTCTTTGTGATTGCCTTTACTCCTGTGTCCAAAAGTGTGAGTGCTCACACGGAGGTTTAGGGGTGATCTAAGAAAGATTTTTTCTCCGGTTGCCAGGGGTGCAAGCCCCAGATGGCCCCTATAGTTCGGCCCCATACAGAGCGCATGCTACTGCTTTTGATTGATGTATGTTTAAAGCAGGTGAAACCTGCCTAGTTTAAGAAAGATGGTAACATTTTAACACCCTTGAGGCATGAAGGGTCAAATGACTCTCTAACCTGGGGGATCCAGGACATGTGGATGGAGCCTAATACCCAGATATTCACATTTGGAGACCCTTTCCAAACTGGCGACTTCTAAACTAATCAGTCCTCTGAAAGATCTGTGAGGATTAAGGGCCATACACTTTGTTTGGCTCAGGTTGATTAGAAGGACTTTATCCATACAAAAGTCAGCAAATTGATTAATCAAAGCCTGTAAACCCCTTGTGGAGCTTGATACTAACAAGGTATCTTCAGCAAATAACATATTCAGTGTTCTACACCCAACTAACAGCGGCTCATCACCCCTACATTGCCCCATAGAGGCCACAGCATCATTCAAGTATAGAGCAAAGAGGGTAGGAGCTAATCCCGAGCCCTCGTCTGACCCTAATTGGACTTGTGCGCTCTCCTTGTGGCCCCCATCGCACTTGTGCACGGGTATCCAAGTGCAGACGCATTAAGGTGTCAAGAGGTGGAGCAGGAGTCCCCTTGGCTCAGGAACCGAAGTCAAAAGCTGTTTTTACATCTATGAAGATGACATAAAGATGCTCCTTCTGGATAGCCACCATTTTAGAATTATATAGTCATAAATCTAAAAACCTGGTCAATTGCACTGACTTCTTTTCAGATCCCTGCCTGGAGCTGAGAAAGGGTGCCCACCTCTTAAATCCAGGTTTCAAGGGACAAAAGGATTTGCGTTGTAAATATTTTTTGGGAGGAGTCTGACAGGCTAATTGGCCTGTAGTTGAGTGGAATGTCCTTCGAGCCCTTCTTATGAATGGGGACTATTTCAGTCACTAGCCAAAATTGTGGAATTTGTGGGCCCCCAAATGTGTCGGAGTAAGTTTATTCAAATACTTCGACTATTTGTCGATAAGTGCAATGAAGAGATCCCCGGGGATTCTGTCCAGTCCGCAGCTTTCTCAGGGATAAGACTCCTTGTTGCACTCCTAGTTGTCTGAACGTTTATAGTGAGGTACAATTATGGGCCAGGCCTCTTTTGACTGCATAAATCCAGGATGTGGAAATCTGCCTCCCCTACTCTATCATAGAGTGATGTAAAATCTTTCCACCAGGTGTGGCGCAGGATATGGTTGGACAAGGCGGTTCCTGCAGGTCATCTACCTTTGGCCACTAGCTTCCAAAATATTCTGAAGTCAGTGGACTTAACTACATCGGAAATAGGATCCCATAAATAGGAATCCACAAACTACAGCACCTCTGCTGCACTGCTTTATACTGCATCCATCTGATCACAGTTTCCACTTTTTAAAGCTGAGTGGAGTTTCCTTTTGGCAATCCTTGTTGAATCAAGAGTCATTAGCTGTGGATTAGGGGCAAACCCTCCTATAATAGGACTGGAAATGGTTGCTAACCAAGAAACATGAATCCTTATGTATGGTGTGGATGCACTGGTTTCTTGTGACTGAGTCAAAGACATTATCTATGCTCTCCAAGTCAATCAGAAAGGCCCTGTTTATACTGTTTAGGGTCTCGGGATGGATAACAACTTAGAACTATCTGTTGTTGGCATGGCCAAAGTCCCTACTAAGGGATGAAGGAGGGGGCTAATGGTGAAGTGTGATATCAGCCATCGTCTAATGAATAGCATTGTGGTTGCTGTCTAATCTTGTTACTTCCTTTATATCAACCACATAAAGGCAGGGATACAAGCAAATAGTCAAGCTTGCTAGTGTGTCCTTGGATAATATATGTACGATGCTCATGGGAATCTGATTTGGTGTGTCCACTGGAGAGCTGCAAGTCACATGCTAGTGTAGGGGATAGCATCTTATAAGATACCGCTGTGTGTCTCTTAATGGGAGGTATGTCCAGCGATGGGATTCCCTATTCCTCATCCTCTGTCTCACCAGAGTTTCATCCGGACTAGTCAAGGGCTAAATGGTGGTATTTAAATCCACTGGGATGATCAAATGGTCATTGGATAAAGGATTTCCTATATGGGCCAAAAGATGCTTAAATACCCGTCTGACCCCTCGATTGTAGATATCATAGATGCATAAGGGTCCCCCTCATTCCTTGATACACAAATGCCTTGAAAATCAGAGAAGCCTTGTATTTGCACCCAATGAGAGCCAAGCTCATATTAGATGGAGGGCCACTTCCTGGCAGTGGTGCAGGAATGCTAAAGTGTCAATAGCTCACCATATATACTGGTTCCACACACCATGTCTCCTGAAAAAGACACGCATTGAATTTGTCTATGAACTTTCCTCCATCTGGGTCGCCCAATTTCGTTTTTTGGCCTGCAACATTCCAAGATTAGATACTGATATGTTTCAGGTAATTGTCAACTTCAAATGCCAGGGCAGGTGGACGCTCAACTATGCATACTCCAGACAACCCCGCTCTCCTCCCTAGGGGTTCAATGAGGCTGGCACTGCTCATAATATCCCCTGCCATAGGGGCTTGAATGGAAGTCAAAATCTCCACTACCAAGAAGGCTGTGAGGTATCCGAGGAGAGTCAGTCAATCAAGGAAGCCTGGAGTGCCTCATTGCCGGGTGGGATATCAGAGGAGACCGAGGTGGCCTGCTGGTGGCTCAGGGGTGGGCTAAGCTTGTACTGGATTGATGAGCCAAAGGAAACATTTTTGCGTGGCCCCATGCCCAACAAGGCTTCCCACAATTGCACGTGTTTTACTCTGAGCTACATGTAATCCCGATTTGTTTTTGAGGGGTCGTGGAACCATATCTCTTGTACTACGTCAGAGTGGATTACAGAGAAACATTTGTGTATGTGTCTAATCAAATGTATGCATTTATTTTGAAACAAATCCTTGCCTTCACTTACCCCAGCAGATACTTTGAAACATTGGTAAAAAAACAGTTGGATGTCCAAGCAAGTTTGCTCTATTGCCTCCTCCTAAAAACAAACCATCACTTGTGGTTTGGTATTCGCTATGTGTGTGATTGTTGATCAAACATCGATGGTCTGGACTACTTCTCCCCATGCGTAGGTGTTGCTGACTGATGAGTATAGGGGGTGGTGTCAGAGTTGCGCTGTCTCTTATTTGGGCTCCCTTTAACCTGGACCCCTGTGTCTTTATGATTTTTGCACAGATTGCACTTATCATGAAGAGATATATAAGTGTGTTTAGGGCTTGTATCAGGCACGCTGTATCCTCAAGGCTATTTTGGGAGATTTCACTTTCTTTAAATTCCCTACTTCATTGGCTGGAGCCGACACTTGGGCCTTCAAATAAATAACCTTTATTTGTAGAATCTCCGTTATAGCGAGCCCTTGGTCACATTGCAAACACCCATGCAGGATACACCACCCACTCTCCTCTGTTGCTACCCTCTGTGGTATTACATTTGAGGCGCTGTGATGTCCGCAAGGGTCACAAATCTATTTGTCACAACAATTGCAAGGGCCAATGGAGCGGGAGGTCCATGGGCCATGGCAGACATATCTGGGTCCCCCTGTACTGCACTTGTCGAACCAGGGTCAACGCCAATGAGTTCACCTGAGTGACTTGGCAAAGGGCGTATTAGTTTGTTGGTAAATAAGGGAACAATTCTTCCAGCTGATTTACTTGGGACTTACATCTCAATTTGCCCATCTCCCAGTATGGATTCAATGTTCTCTATCAACCTGTTGATATCCTCTGGCTTTGGGGCCCTCTGGGATGGAGTAGGAGTTTTGGGCCAGGAGATGTTTGAGCTTTTGGTCCTTTGCCTAGCCGGAGATTCTGCAGCCTTCCTCCTGCCCATAGAGACCCAGGGCTAGATGAGCCGTGGAGGAAATGAAATTCCCATCTAGAAGGCGAGAGGATGAGAGAGCCCAAAGCAGACATGAGGTGGGTGGCCCTGCCCTGCCTCTTCCTAGCACTGAGAGGTACAGGATGGTCTTGCCCTTGGCCTGGGCTTCACCCGGTATGGCCTGCATGTGCCTGTACAGTGGGAGCACAGGTGGCTCCATATAGCACAAGCAAGCAGAGTCAGGTGCAATATAAAGCAGGTCTCCTCTGCCCCGATGATGTTTGGGACCTGCAGCCCCCAGCAGAATGACCCCACATGTTTGAAAAGGCTTTTATACAGAATAAAACAGAAAAGGAATATTGGTCAGCTATTGGTAAGATAAAATGGCTAAGATCACACAATTTAAGTGGGTAAGCTGCAATGTGTCCATTTTCTCTGGTTTCATTTTGTACAGCTCAGCCAGTAAGTAATTGCATTTATTATGTAGAGACTGCAATAACTTGACCCAAAGGTATTTCTTATGTTGCTCAGAACTTACTCTATATTAATCTGCACCACCTACAGCATTAAAATGACAACTGACTTGCCTCTTACTTAGTGTACTGATGGTTTATGTTTAAAAACTATGACTTCAATAAGTACTTCACAGTGCAGTGTTATAAAGGCAAAGGTAAACATGAGGGAGTGTCAAGTGATACAGCATATGCAGAAATAAGAAGACTCTGTGGGACACTAGTGAAGCATACAGAGGGATATCCTACACTGGCGTGGCATCGAGTGGACTGGCATACAGTAGAATTGTGAAGGGTGGAGTGGGAGTACAATAAAAAAGATCATAGTGTGGCAGCATGCAGTGGAGTGGTGTACAGTGGAGTGGCATAGACTGAAGTGGCATACAGCAGAGTAGCTTAGAGTGGAGTATTGTACAGTGAAGTGCTGTTGTGTATAATAGCGTATAGTGTAGTAGCGTACAATACAGTGGAGTGATATCAAATGGAGTGGTGATTTAGTGGAGTGTAATAGCATACAGCGAAGTGAGGTGCAATGGAATAGCATAGAGTGGAGTGGTGTACAAAGGAGTGTAGTAGAGTGTAATGCCATACATTAGCGTTTCAAAGATTGAAGATGTGTATAGTGTAATAGCATACAGTCGAGTGGCGTACAGTAGAGTGGCATACAGTGGATTAGTGTAAAGTGGATTATAGTGGAATGATATAGAGTTAAATAGCTTAGAGTGGAAAAAAGCACAGTGGCGTGGCATACAGTGTAGTGGTGTAGACTGGATTGGCATATGGTGGAGTGGGGTAAAGTGAAAAGGCATCCAATGGCACAGAATAGATGTCCATAGTGTAGCACACAATGGGCTACTGGACAGAGGAGTGTACTGTACTGAGGAGCATAGAAGATTGACGAGGCCTAGAGTGGAATAGCATAGAATGGAGTGATGTATAGTCAAGTGGGGTGACGTGGAGTAGGGTATAATGGATTAGTATTGAGTGGAGTGGCACACATTAAAGTGGCACAGTATAGAGTTGAGTAAACTATTATAAAATAAAATAGAGTCCTAGGGAGTAGAGTGGAATGCTGTGTCAGACAGTGTTGGAAACTGTTGTAGAGTGGAGAAGAGAGTTGCACAATAGAGTGTACGGGCATAGAGCTGAGTATAAATATGGACAGAGAAGTAAATGGGGATAGAGTGCTGTAGAGTGGCATAGAGTATAGTAGGGTTTTAAAGAATGGAGGTATATCATTTTTGCTATTTACAATCTCATGAGAGTTCTATGAGATGTGGCCTTCTGCTGCCTTCTGCTACCTCCTTATGTAGTTTTTTACTCCATTTCCACAACACCTCAAATTGTTTAACAGAAAACAGCTAATCGCATGATTTAATTTCTAACATTCCAACAGCCAGCCAATCAGAGCTTTTGCTCTTGTGGGAATTTTGGGAGCCTCTCGCTCCCATGAGAGGGTGAAAGCTCACAGGAAAAACTGTCCTCTCAACCAATCACAGGGCTTAATGTTTGAATTTGTGCTCTTGCAGGAGGCTTGTGGGACTCTTGCGAGCCCAACCGTTCAAATATACAATTATATTTACCCTAAATTTCTCAAAAACTACTAACCAGATTTACACCAAGTCATAAAATGTACAATATGCATTCCAAGATCTAGCTTTCAGCCTAATTTTGTTTAATTCCATTCTGAAGTTTTCAATCTAACCATGTCTAAAGAAATCCATTGAGAATGCACAAGGAGTTTAAGTTTTGGAACCCCCTTTTACCTTGGTTGCTACTTGATGGATCACTCCAAAATGTTCCAGGAAGGAGATGCAGTGGATTAAGGTTTTAACTGGAATGTTTTGTGAAGATTTAACAAACTGGGCCAAACTAGCAAACCAAAAAACTCTCTATTCATGGAAAAGCAGACCTAACTACCTACCTACTAGTGACCACCAGTTGAGAATATATTATCTACTGGCGGTCGCCAGTAGATAGTTATAGTTAGGACCTATTTTCCATAGGAAATTCACAACATTCTATTCCAAATAACTTTGGTGCCTATTGACTAAGCATCGCAAAATTTTCAAAACTCGTGGGGCACTCCGGTCCGCTCCTATCTTGAAAGTTTCAGGGCGATTCGTCAAGCGGGGGCTGAGAAAAAAGTGGGGTCCCAAAACATGTTTTCCCCATGCGATCTCCCATAGGAAACTTTAGACACAGCTACAGCCCGAACTGCTGAACGGAATTACACCAAATTTGGCAAAGAGGTAGTTCTTGGTTCAGAAAGAACCCTTTTTGTTAAATGGTGTAAATCCGTTCAGTAGTTGCTGAGAAATTCAAAAGTAAAAACACATATATATCTAGGGCCGCGGCCGAGCACGAGCTTTATGCTAATTGGCTGTCAACAGTCCAAACCAGGAAGTGTTGGCAGCCATCTTGTGCCTCATGTTGGCAGTTTTCTTGTGCCTCGGTAGAACTGAGGCATAAGAAATCAGAAAAACAAATGCGAAAAAAGAGAAAAGGGGGCAAGGTAGAAACACCCTGACACCTTAGGCCTGCTCAGAGGGTCCCGCAAGGACCCCCACGGCCCAAAAAAGCATTTATCTAAAAAAGAAAATCAGCGAGATTTGCGCACCCAGCGTGAATTTTGGTCAAAATTTTTTAAAAAATGAAGCGCAGGCTCCGCGCTTCGTTACTATTTAGTCCCCGGGTGGGCCAAATCCAGAGGGTAATAATTGAAAAGGGATGTGGGGCCCAAAGGGGCCCCCCAGGTCTGGGGACTTTCACACATAATTGCGGGGGGGCTCACAGCCCCCCCAGCCCTGGGGACCGCCACCCCGGGGCTTCTTAGTTTAATGTTGGGGAGCCTCTAAGGCCCCCCAAGCCCATGGAATGCCACCCCCTGGGCCGCTACTTAATTGTTATTGCGGGGGGGCACACTGCCCCCCACAGCCCCGGGGACCGCCACCCCCGGGGCTTTTTAAAAAACAAATAACCTGTGTGGGGGCATCTTAGCAGCTCCCCATGTGGAAAAGCAATTACGGCTCCCGAGGGGAAGCCGGCGGGACCATGGGGGGATTGGGGACCCCCCACGGTCCCCAATGGAGAGGGCCAGTTCTGGGGGATGAGGTCCCCGGGGCTACAAGTGGCCCGGGAGGGGAGCCACACCCCAAAATTAAAAAAAAAAAAAAAAACAAAGGCCGTCCCCGGGGAATGGGGTCCCCGGGGCCATAAGTGGACTGAGGAGGGGGACAACACAGCCCCCTCCTAAAGAATTTTTTAAAAAAAGGCCATGCCCTGGTGGATGTGGTCCCCAGGGCCGATTAAGGCCTCGGGAGGGGGGCAACGTGGCCCCCTTCCAAATAAAAAAAAAAAAAATAATTAGGGGGAGGCCCTGGGGGATGGGGTCCCCAGGGCCAATAAATTAGAAAAAGAAGGGGGGGGTGCCACACAGCCCCCCTTCTTAAAATAAATAAATAAATCAAAGACCGGCATTGCGCCGGAGGCCACACCCCCTCCTTGCAGCACTCTGCAAACTCGCCCCCTGGTGCTTTTGCAGATGGGGAACAAATTCCCCTTGAATACTGGGGGTTCCTGGGGGCCAAGCAGCCCACCACGAACCTCCAGTATGCGCCAGGGGGCTGCGTTGCAGAGAGGTGTTCTGAGGCCACGCCCCTTTTTACACCTGTCTGCAACGCAGCTCTGTGGCACTTAATGGAGGTAGCTGGTGGGCTAGTTGCACCCCAGGGACCCTCAGGATTCAAGGGGAGTTAATCCCCCAACTTACAACGCACCATGGGGCACGTTTGCACAGTGGTGAAGGGAGGGGGGGGCCTGAGGAGACATGTGTGCAAACACGCCTTGTGGCACATTTTAAGTTGAGGAGTTAATTCCTCTTCCATCCTGAGGGTCCCTGGGGGCCAACTAGCCCACTAGGTACCTCCAGTAAGCGCCACGGTGCTGCGTTGCAGAGTGCTGTAAAAAGGGGCGTGGCCTCTGAACACCTCTCTGCAACGCAGCCCTCTGGCGTATACTGGAGGTTCATGGTGGGCTAGTTGGCCCCCAAGGACCCTCAGGATTGAGGAGGAATTAATTCTCCAACTTAAAACACGCCACGGGCGTGTTTTCAGACATGTCACCTCTGGCCATGCCCCCTTTCTTCACCATTGTGCAAACGCGCCCCCTGGCGAGTTGTAAATTGGGGAATTAATTCCCCTTCAATACTGAGTGATGTCATTTGAGATGTCATGAGTGATGTCATGAGTGATGTCACTGACCATGTCATGAGTGATGTAATATGTGACGTCATCAGCAGTTCATTGCGGGCGCGCGAGTTATAGTTAGCTGACCTAACTATAACAGGGGAATTTCAATGGTTGAGTGAAATGTCCAGCTAACTGTAACGCCCCTGAAACCTATGGTTTTTTCAGTGAATCTATATATATATATATATATTAACAAACAAATGCCCTGCAGCTTTAGGAGGTCACTCGGCACTCAGCCATCCATCCGGATTTCCTTGTTAGCTCTCTTTGAATGTCCCGATAAAATTTCATAGCCTGACGCGTTTCAATGTGCCATACATCTTCATCAAAGGCTGGCTGCACAGGATGTTGCAGAGTGTGCTCTTTTTATTTGCGCATTTCCGCTCACCGTTCCATTGTGTGAGCTCTTGCTTAGTGCATCATTATTACGTGGCATGATGGGACCTGAAGTCCCTCATTTGAGCAAAACTGTATTCCCTAAGTGGGTTTCTGCACACATACCTATTTAAAAGCATATCATTATCCTTTGTAGGAATCGGTACATTATAGAGAGTCTTTTCACTTTCGGCCGAGTGCGCCGTCCGGTTTCGAGTAGTTCCAAACCACAGCCTCTTTTAAAGTTCAACAAGATGGTGCACCTCCCCACGGCGCGGGCCGCCGTGCACATAGATTAACAAACAAATGCCCTGCAGCTTTAGGAGGTCACTCGGCACTCAGCCATCCATCCGGATTTCCTTGTTAGCTCTCTTTGAATGTCCCGATAAAATTTCATAGCCTGACGCGTTTCAATGTGCCATACATCTTCATCAAAGGCTGGCTGCACAGGATGTTGCAGAGTGTGCTCTTTTTATTTGCGCATTTCCGCTCACCGTTCCATTGTGTGAGCTCTTGCTTAGTGCATCATTATTACGTGGCATGATGGGACCTGAAGTCCCTCCTTTGAGCAAAACTGTATTCCCTAAGTGGGTTTCTGCACACATACCTATTTAAAAGCATATCATTATCCTTTGTAGGAATCGGTACATTATAGAGAGTCTTTTCACTTTCGGCCGAGTGCGCCGTCCGGTTTCGAGTAGTTCCAAACCACAGCCTCTTTTAAAGTTCAACAAGATGGTGCACCTCCCCACGGCGCGGGCCGCCGTGCACATAGATTAACAAACAAATGCCCTGCAGCTTTAGGAGGTCACTCGGCACTCAGCCATCCATCCGGATTTCCTTGTTAGCTCTCTTTGCATGTCCCGATAAAATTTCATAGCCTGACGCGTTTCAATGTGCCATACATCTTCATCAAAGGCTGGCTGCACAGGATGTTGCAGAGTGTGCTCTTTTTATTTGCGCATTTCCGCTCACCGTTCCATTGTGTGAGCTCTTGCTTAGTGCATCATTATTACGTGGCATGATGGGACCTGAAGTCCCTCCTTTGAGCAAAACTGTATTCCCTAAGTGGGTTTCTGCACACATACCTATTTAAAAGCATATCATTATCCTTTGTAGGAATCGGTACATTATAGAGAGTCTTTTCACTTTCGGCCGAGTGCGCCGTCTGGTTTCGAGTAGTTCCAAACCAGGGCGCACTCGGCCGAAAGTGAAAAGACTCTGGAATGGAACGGTGAGCGGAGAAATAAAGGGGGACTATGCACTTATGTCTCAAACTGTTTAAAAGAAACTAAGATTTATTTTCTTTCTGATTCTGTTTTTTATCACATCTTACACATAACGTTGGAGGGTAAACAGCATATAAATTTGATAAACTTCTATAACAATATCCCGAAAGAACTATGGGCCTCGACTTTTAAAGAATTATATGAGACCCTAAAAAACATAGATGAAAAAGAACCCTCCGATACCTGTGTGATTTGGACTGGCGATTTTTAACTACTTCCTTTGCCCATTTAGCGACAAAGACACATGTGGACTGGGAGAAATGGACGGTGTTCCCTTGACACATTTCTCCCATACACCGCTGGGAAACCATCTAAACAATATACTTTTCTCACTGGACCTGGGTTTTGTAAATGAACTATGCTCTCCGTCAGTCCCGTTTACCCCTACATTCATCGGTCGGGGATGTAAATCAACCATTGACTTTATGTTAATTTCTAAACGTTATCTCCATTATATCCTTGCGTTTGAAACATGCGAGGTAGCAATGAGTGATCACTTACCACTTAGTATGTCCCTTGCCATCTCGAGGAGGAAAAACAACACTGCTACCACAGTCCAGAACCTATACGACTTTAGACTGGAACTCGCAAGGAAGAATGGCTATACCCTAAAATGGGACAAAGTGGAACCAGTGGCCTTCCTTGGAAACTTAATTCGTTCCAAGGAAGTGGAATTTAATACCTGTCTCACAGAGAACGTTGAACCTTTTAAAGTCAACGATGCATTCCTTAGAATTTCAGACGAAATTAGAAAGCAACTCACGAGATCTTTGCACTCTGGGCACAATAGAACTAAGCGATGGTTTGATAGAGAGTGTAGCAAGACCCGTGCCTATTTAATGACCCAATAAAAAAGAGACCCTAGGGTAATGACTGAAGTCAGAACCGCTAGACTTGCTTACCAACAGGCAGTTAAGAAAAGAAAGAAACAAATTAAACAGGAGGCCTGGCATACTCTCCGGGAAGCTTGCCATTCTAAAAATAATATTGCTTTCTGGAAAGCGGTGAATGCTCCTTTTTTCACCAATGATGCAACAGATTCTATTGTAATAGCCATTTCGGAAGAGTCATGGCTGACTTATTTCCGGGAGCTTTACACAGATGACCTTCAGGTAGAGTCAGAGAGGGGGTTAAATCTAGGAACTCAGGATGTAGCACCCTATCCAATTAATGTTGTTTTTACTATGGAGGAAGTCTTGATAGCTATTGAAAAGAGCCCAGCGGGAAAGGCCCCGGGCCCGGATGGAATACCCGTGGATATTTTCAAGGCCAATAATAAGCTATGGGCTCCACTTTTAACTAATGTCCTTAACAGCTTTACTAAAGTGGGTTTTCCACTGACTTGGCAGGAAGCCATCGTGGTACCCATTTTCAAGAAAGGAGATCGCAATATACCGAAATGTTATAGACCGATCTCCTTACTCGATTCTCTCATGAAGATCGCGGGGAGAGTTATACTCAATAAATTGCAAACATGGGCTGATGACACAGGTAGTCTCTCTCAGTTTCAATATGGTTTTAGGGAAGGCTTGGGAACACTAGAGCAAGGATTGAACCTAGCACTCCTAGTAGCCAAATATGTCGAGGCCAAAAACGAGAACTTATTTCTCACATTTGTCGATTTAAGCTCGGCCTTCGACTGCATTAATCACAATAAACTCTGGCTAACCATGCAGGATATGGGAGTGGACCCTAACCTCCTAATATTTATTAGAGAACTATATCGGGAGGCAGGTGCTAGGGTACGCTTTGGGGAAAAGGGGGATTGCACTTCTAAATTTTCTATAGGAAAGGGCGTGAGACAAGGCTGTATCTTAGCTCCTTTTTTGTTTAACTTATATATCAATTCGGTCGCGTCTCACCTCCGGTAAGACAAGCAGGATTATCCTAAAATCGGCAACTCCTATATCCCCATTCTTTTATATGCAGATGACGCTGTAATTATGGCCCGGACCCAAATCGGTCTTCAGAGATCGATTAGTAATTTTTCGGAGTATATGGGTAGCAGAGGCCTAAAGATTAACATAAGCAAAACTTTTAATATGTGCTGCACAAAAAAGAAGAATCTTAACTGCAATTCATTTTTATCTAACACCAAAATTGAGACTGTAAATACTTTTTCGTACTTAGGCATTAATTTTGACAAAAAGGGAACCTGGACAGTAGCTGGTGAATCACGAAAACTAGCATTCTCGCGAGCAATAGGGGCTGTCAAACACTTTTCTAATAGGGTAGGAGGGCGGCCAGTATCAGTCTTGCTTGACATTTACAGGTCTAAATGTGTATCCATAGCATTATACGGTGCGGGAATTTGGGGGATAGTAAATACCCCAAGCATTCAGACCTGTCAGAATGTCTTTCTGCGTTATTTACTGGCAGTGCCTGGGTCCACTTCTTCTTATGTCTGTCATCGAGAGCTGGGCGTACCATACATTGCGGACCTTATTAAATTGGAGCCCATTTTGTTGTGGCATAAAGTTTGGACTGGAATTGAGACAGGCTTGAACAGGGACATAATTAAGGATTGCCTAAGTCTCGATGGAGCCTTGAAAATTTCATGGTTTAAATACCTAAGAAATTTCTTTAAGGAGATGGGTCATCCGGAATTCTTTGACTCTCCAGATAGCATGGTGAGTTTATCAAGAAAGAAGCTTAAGCAAACTTGCTTGCATTTCCTAACAGAGCAACGTTGGCTGTCAGAGAAATGCAAGAGTTCTGTTATGGCCCACCATTTACTTATTAAAAATGAAGGTATCCAACCATATTTGAAATTAGTCCCCAGTTGTTATTCCCGTATGTTATTGTCTCGCTTCAGGGCTGACATCTTTTTTAGATTAGTCACCTTCCCTGAGAAGAATTGTTGGCTCAAGGAACTCATCCCTTGCCCTTGTGACCAGGTCTCTGTTCAATCTTCTCTCCATTGTATCCTTTTTTGCAAATATTACTTAGAACCAAGGAAAAGCATTCTTCGACCCGTCTTAAAAAAGCTAGGGCTCAGACAATGTAGAGTGGCGTTGGTCAGATTGCAAATGTTAGATGATGAATTTCTTATTTCTTCCGTGTCAATGTTCCTTAAAACCATTATTAGATTCAGGATCTCCATGAATTAGATTATTTTTAATTGGTGATATTCCGATTTTTAAAGTATTTTTTTTTTTTTTTTTATTGTTATGAATGAAATGTAATATATGTGTGCTTTTATGGTTTTGTTTTTAAAATCGAATAAAGCTGTTTCTGACTCTGACTCTGTGTGTAACCAATAGAAATGTGTTTTAGAATTTGAAATATTCTGGTAAGCAATGTAATTTGTTATTTAGATGTATATTTGTGGAGAAAGAGAGGGAAACTTTGCAAATTACTGTTTTTCCTTTGCTAAGAGCAGTGCATTATATTGATTATGTGCATAAGAAAATCTTTTCAGCGTTTCTGATACTTTATAATCTAGAAATCAATTTGAAAGGTGAGTTAAAAATTTGTGAGTTGTATTATGTGTTGGCTTTGTTTTTAAAGGTAAAATATAAATCATAAACTTTGAAATTTGACGTATATTTTTAAATGTAGAAATGTTTACTCCAGTTTGTTGTAATGTATTTAAATGTTGTTTAATATAGATTCTGTATAGTATTATCTGTATTTTGGAACATTTATTACTGATTATGGTATTTTGTTTCAGTGTGTGGATACGTACATTTGTAGTATCCGGCATGATTTTAGGTGTTGCTTTGAAGTTGGAAGTGTATATGTTCAGTCGAGGTATTAGTGTTTATACTAGTTTTTAAGTCTCTAAAGAGCTACAGTTGAAATATGCCACACACCTTTGGGTGTTTGGTTCAAATTTGAAGTTTGTTCTGTGAATTTATGAGGTTTACGTAGTGTTGTGGTACAGTGATATCCATGCATGTTTTCAGAAATATGGTGAGACTTATAGCAGAGACATGTGAACGGTTCCTGCTTTCTACTTGGTTAGGTGAAACATTATAAGTAGTTGTAGAATGGTAAAGCAGCAGCCCAAAAGTGAGGTTTGTGAAATGTTTGTAGAGATATTATCAGTCAAGCAGTTTGTATGTACTCCTAAAATGTCCCAGACATTTCCCTATCACTCATGGAATCACTAGGCAATACCTATGTACTTGTGTAATCCCCCAGACATACTTTTGCAAACATAGATTCATCAATGCATTAGCTATACACTGGTTCAACCACTCAGGCACTATCCTTGCACCGCTCCAATCACACTGTCAGGATCTATGCACTCCTCTAATCACTTAGGCAGTGCTGATGCTCTTTCAAAATTAGGTAGGCCCTACCTATGCAATTATGTAATCACCCAGGCACTGCTCTACTACTGTTCCAATTATCCAAGCACTACCCTTGTTCTGATGCAATCACACAGGCACTACCACTGCACTCCTTCGATCACTCAGCCACTACTGCTGAAGTGCTTCGATCACACAGCCACTTCCTAAGCACTTATAAAATCACCCAGAATCTAGTTTTGCACTCCTAAAATGCCCCACATATTACCTGTGCATTCATGGAATCAACAGGCAATAACTATGTATTCCTCTAATCCCCAGACATTACTTCTGTAATCATGTAATCATCAATGCATTAGTTATAGTCTGGTTCAATCACCCAGACACTACTCCTACACTCCTGCAATCACCCTGTCAGGATCTATGCACTCCTTCTATCACTTAGGCAGTGCACATGCACTACATTTAGCCTTCTCCAATCACATGTACATTTATAATATACCGCATAATTTTAGGTGTCGTTTTCAAATTGGTTGTGCAGTCTGTCAAGTTTTAAGGTGTGAATGGAGTTGTGTGTGAAGTATGTCTCTGCTTGCATATGTTGAGTTAAGGTATTTGTGATTAAACTAGTTTTTATAAGTCTCTAGAGAGGTACAGTTGATATATGCCACAAAAATGTTGGTGTTTGGTTCATATTTGAAGTTTCTTCTGAGAATTTATGAGGTTTACATAGTGTTGTGGTACAGTGCTATCCATGCATGTTTTCAGAAATATGGTGAGACTTATAGCAGAGACATGTGAACGGTTCCTGATTTCTATTTGGTTCGGTGTAACATTATAAGTAGTTGTAGAATGGTAAAGCAGCAGCACAAATGTGAGGTTTGTGATATATTTGTAGAGATATTATCAGTCAAGCAGTTTGTATGTACTCCTAAAATGTCCCAGACCTTTCCTAGCAGTCATGGAATCACTAGACATTACCTATGTACTTGTGTAATTCCCAGACACATGTTTGCAAACATAGATTCATCAATGATTCATCAATGCATTAGCTATACACTGGTTCAATCCTTGCACTGCTCCAATCACACTGTCAGGATCTAAGCACTCTTCCAATCACTTAGGCAGTGCAGAAGCACTTTCAAAATCACGTAGGCCCTACCTATGCGATTATGTAATCATCCAGGCACTACCCTACTACTGTTCCAATCAACCAAGCACTACCCTTGTTCTCATGCGATCACCCAGGCACTACCACTGCACTCCTTCGATCACTCAGCCACTACTGCTGAAGTGTTTCGATCACACAGCCACTACCTAAGCACTTATAAAATCACCCAGGAACTAGTTTTGCACTCCTAAAATGCCCCACATATTACCTGTGCATTCATGGAATCAACAGGCATTAACTATGTATTCCTCTAATCCCCAGACATTACTTCTGTAATCATGTAATCATCACCCAGCCACTACCCGTGCATTCCTGTTATCACCCTGTCAGGATGTGTGCACTCCTCCTATCAATTAAAGTCAATTCAATTCTTTATTGGGATACAAAGAAATATCCATGAAAGTACAGAATAAAAAATACCAGCACAACATTAAATCGGTACATGCATATATAAGAAGTTAAAAACAATGAGTGCGATAAACACGTAGCTATGAATACACAGAAATATATACATAGTGCAAAAGGTGAGTGCAACAAATTCATCATGGATCTATAATTTAAATTGTTAGATCACAGGTAGTAACAATATAATACTTAGAATATAACAGCATGAAATATTAAAATGCAGACACTTTGACACATAACATAATACAATCAAATGCATACAGTAAGATATTGAAGCGGCCCGCATATTGATTAATTCAGATATCGGGCATACAATTGAACCTGTTTATACTGTACTCATAGAGGCAGGGGAGCGAACAGCCAGTCTCCCTCAGAAAGGTACTAACATGAAGGGCAACATTTTCCCCATTGAGCATGACAATATCCCTGTATGACACCTTAAAATCAGTAATGGCCGAAGCCTTAAAGTAAGGGATCAGCAGCTGCTTGCTATATATTTGATAAAAATCACAGAAAATAAAAAGTATAGCATGGATTGGCTGCCACGATTTCCACAGGGACAAGGCATTTGCTCAAGATTAATATTAAATCCTAAGGAGAAGCAAAGTAAATATTTTAAAGTGCCATCCCTAAGACAAAAGAGCAAGCTTCGTTCCCAGCGGTTAGTCACCTTTAAAAGATAACTGGCTGGAAGCTTTGTGGGGGGGCCATCGGCATCCACCATGGTTATATACCGGGCGACTGAGGATTTCAAAGTTTCAATGCTTACGTCTCAAGTCGTCATAGTATTCGCACAGGGCCCCCTGGATGATCTTTTTTTAATGCCTGCCATATTCCCTGGGTCTGTAAAAATGTGTGACAGATCTCCTATCATGTCAGGTCAGGAACGCCCACTTTGCTTCTCATTAGAGATGCAAAGCTGGGCGTTAGGAATCCCAGCGCTAAAGCAAGGTTTCACGCGTTAGCGTGGCCTTGCTAATTAGGCGATAAAATTATCGCCGCTTTTCGGCCGAAAACAGCCGCAAAAGCGGCGATAATTTTTTATCGTCAGCTTGATGATATGCCCCCATGTTCTATATATTTTCAGTAGGGGTAACACTACCACAGTTCTACTCGGTTGGCGGAAGCACAGAATCTAGTTGGTAGCCTCTAAAAATGTACTCCTGCTATGTGCCAAATGAGCAGCCCAAGAGCCATAATCTGAAAATACCAAGCCCAGATATGGAAAAGTGCATGTGCATAATAGTTTTTCGGAACCAGAGTTGATTACATTGACAGAATATTTTTTGGGGTCGCAACTCATTAAAAAAGATTTTTTTTAATTTGTACAAAGGTCCAGCTTATTCATAAAATCTACAAAACCCCCAACTAAGACGCGCAATGCATTGGGTGTGCGGCCCATTAGGACCGCATCATCCGCATACAATAAGGAGGGTAGCTTTAGACAACTCATTATTCAACTCATTAATATATAGGATAAAATGCAGAGGGGCAGTACGCATCCCTGCCTGAGCCCTCTGTCAATCACAATGTTACCTGATACTGCCCCGTCTCTACTGATCCTCACCGTAGCCCCCAGATCCCTGTGTAAGTAACCCAAAAAGTGTACTAAGGCCTCATCCAGCCCGTAATTTAAAAGACATAGCCAAAGACGTGATCTATTTACAAAATCAAATGCTGAGGTAAGGTCCATGAAGGCCAGGTAAATTGGGGACTGTTGAGCTATCGTGTATTCACCAATAATTACATTTAGATTAAGGCATTGCTCTACAGTTCCCAATTTGCTTCTGAAACCTAACTGACATTTATCTAAAATACTTTCATCCTCAGCCCAGCTCCTAATTTTATTAAATAATACCCACTCAAGTATCTTGAGTGTGTTGTCAATTACAGAGATCGGTCTGTAACAGCTAGGGTTGGACCTGTCCCCCTTTTTAAAAATTGGGACTATAATACTAGTTGACCATGTCTTGGGGATATGAGAATTTGTAAGATTGTTAAAAACATTGAGTAAAGGCGGTACCCAAAACTCCGGTTTATGCTTGATAATATCAATATAAAGCCCATTCGGGCCAGGGGCCTAGTTACCTAGACTTTGATCAATAGCATCCTCAACTTCAGTTATCGATATCTGGACTCGTGTAGCAACGTGAAGATCTATATGGGCCTCATTCTGAGTAGGAGCTGTATATATTTTTGAAAAATGTGCTACTGGTTATATTACAGCTTAGAGGAGATAAATTCTAACCCATGGTTCTCATATTTTTAACATATGCCCCAAAGGCATTTCTGTTGTTTAAACTCGCTGGCCAAATTATCCCATTGTTCTCTTAGGATCTTATCTTTCCTCTGCTTTCTTCTGCTTGACACTCCTCCTATCACTTAGGCAGTGCACATGCACTACCTTTAGACTTCTCCAATCACATGTACTGCGCTTCAATATTAAAATAATTTTGGTGGGATTCACGACTCCATCGCGCTTTCCGCCAAAATCACATGTACATTTATAGTATACCTCATAATTCTAGGTGTCACTTTCAAATTGGTAGTGCAGTCTGTCAAGCTTTAAGGTGTGCATAGAGTTGTGTGTAAGGTATGTCTCTGCTTGCATATGTTGAGTTAAGGTATTTGTGATTAGACTAGCTTTTCATAAGTCTCTAGAGAGGTACTGTTGAAATATGCCATATCATTTTTAGCGTTTGATTCAAATTTGAAATTTGTTCTGTGAATTTATGAGGTGTACGTAGGTTTGTGGTACAGAGATATCCATGCATGTTTTCAGACATGAGAATGATTCCTGCTTTCTATTTGGCTAGGTGTAATATTAAAAGTAGTTGTAGAATGGTAAAGCAGTAGCACCAACTCATGCACTGCTACAATCCCCTAAGCACTACTCTTGCAGTGCAGTAATTGCCCTGTCAGTACTTATGAACTCCTCCAATTACCCATCCAGCACCATGGACTTATCTAATCACTCTGCCAATACCCAAGCACTTATAAATTCACTTTGCACTCTCTTTGCCACACTGTAATCATCCAGTCACTATCCATGTACTCATGCAATGACCCAGGCACTAACTCATGCACTTCTGCAATCCTTTGTGTGCTATCTATGCAGTTTAGTAATCTCCCTGTTACTACCTATGCACTCCTCCAATTACCCAGCCAGTCCCATGTCCTTATGAAATCACTCTGCCAAAACCCAAGCACTTATAAATTCACCATGCACTTTCCTTGCAGCACTCTAACTATCCAGTCACTATCCATGTACTCATTTAATGACCCAGGCACTAACACATTCAGTGCTACAATCACATGTGCACTTTCCATGCTGTCCTCTAACCACCTACATACTACTGATTCATCCGTCCAATTACCCAGATCGTACCCCAGCAATCACACTGTCACTCCCTGTGCACTCCTACAATCACCCAGACAGTACAATGAACTAATCCAATCACTCCGCCAATACCCAATCACTTATAAATTCACCATGCACTCCCCTTGCAGTACTCTAATCATCCAGTCACTACCCATGGTATGACCCAGTCAGTAACTCATGCACTTTTACAATCCCTTAAGCACTACGTACATAGTTTAGTAGTTTTCCTGTTACTAGTTATGCACTCCTCCAATCACCCATACAGTACCATGTCCTTATCTAATTATTCCACCAAAACGCAAGCACTTATAAATTCACCATGCACTCGTCTTGCAGTACTCTAATGTACTCATGCAATAACGCAGGCACAAACACATGCACTTCTACAATCACCTGTGCACTTCCCATACAGTTCAGTAATCTCCCTGTTACTTCCTATGCAGTCCTCGAATCACCCAGCCAGTCTTATGTCCTTATCTAATCACTGTACCAAAACCCAAGCCCTTATAAATTCACCATCCTCTTTCCTTGCAGTACACTAATCATCCAGTCACTACCCATGTACTTATGCAATTACTCAGGTACTAATACATGCACTATTACAATCCTCATTCCACTGCCCATTCAGTCCTCTAAACACCTAAACACTATGAAATAACCAGCTACACACTACTCATTCACTCCTACAATTATCCAGTTAGTACCTGTGTACTGCAGTAAATGCATTGTGATTTCAAAACAAAGCGTTTAAATGGGTTTTATGTAGAACGTGTTTGTTTAGTAATAGAATGGTATATTTTATAGATTTATATTAAAATATAACTTTTTTTCCAGATATTCTTCATCATCATTAAAAAAAGACTTACCATGACTAAAAAAACAGTAAAGAGGAAGCAACAAAAGAAAGAGTATTATTTAAAGAAAAGATAACAGCAAGAATTAGATGAACTACAACATGTGGTAAAAAAGGAAAAGTCTTGCGGTAAGAGAATAAAAAACAAAAAAATGTATCAAAAGACTTTCAAAGACTAGAAACAGTTTTCACAATGTAGAAAGTAGGAAGAATACCTCAACAACAAAGAAGAATGAAAAGAAAAAAGGGGAAATTAATGGAAAATCACGTTTTCAAAAAACAATCTATGGTGAAAGGAGAAAGAATCAATTTGATGAAATAAGGAAAAGAATGTTTCACAATAGAATAGCACTTCATTTATTAAAAGTTGGCAAGAAATATAAAAAAAGATCAGCATTTTATAAAAAGAAGAAACAGATTGAAACTATTGTTGAGAAGGCTTTTGAATTAAAAAGGAAATTATTAATTTTAGTTTTAAACAGAATTTGATCATTAGATAAGGCAATACATTTTATGAAGGCCAAAAGTAAAAAGAAGAGACTAAATAACAGAACTAACTTTTGTGATATTTTTTTGGGTGAATGGAAGTTCAGTTCAAGTTCAGAGCATTTTTTTAATGAAGAGAGCTATTTTCAAACCGATACATTAGTGTATGCAGTTGGTACCAGTGGTTGTGCTTATGAAGTGAAGAACGGTTGTCCAATTGAAAAAGAAAAGATGGTTCCTAGAAATGTAGAAGAAGTGATAGCTGATGAAGTTCTAGGGAGATGTAGTAAAGACCCAATGTATACTTGGGATTGTAGCAGTATTTGTAGTATACGACAGGAGTCTATTGATATTTAACTAAATTTCTTACAAGCGTATGGTAAAAAAAGTGTTAAACAAAAGATTAAGATTCTGCAAGGACTAGATCCTTGCAAAGTGAGAAGAAATACTAGTTTGCAAGGTCATTCTCTGGCTTGTCCTTCTAGAAAAGCGTGTCAAAGTGTTATTCATCATTTCAGAATGTTAGCAGTACATCACTTTCAAATGTGGAAATTAGTCAGAAGATTGTAATACGCAAAATTCCAGAAATAATTTTAAGTGACTTAAACCATGCTCTTTTGCATGGGTCAGTATCAGATGTAAAAAAAGTTTGTGAAGAAATAGAGTTTTGTTACTTTGGTCCTGAACAAGAGTGTAGAGAAAGTGAGACATTCATAGAAGTAGGTGTTGAAGAAGACATGCAAGATAGTAGTACTGAAAAGTTTCAAGAAGAAATTATAAAGTTTAAGGTAATTTGTTGTATTTGTTGTCGATGAACTCACTATAAAAATCAAACTAGGACTGTTGATTTGTATTTAAAAAGTGAAAAAGAAAACAATGATAAGTGGAAGGAATCTGCAACTTATTTGTTGGTAGAAGATTGCTTTGATTTGAGGAGTGATCAACGTATTTGTAAATATTGTTATACCAAATTAGAGGATAACAAAATGCCAGCTAGAGCTGCACATATTTGTGGTGAAGGATGATCAAGATCCACGTAGTTTCATTTAGTATGTTTGTTTAAAGTAAGATGGTACAGGATAAGAGTACATTCATTAAGTGAAAGGAAAGGAAATAAAACCCCACCAGGAGCAGGATGGTGCCAGCTTAGCCCTAACTCTCAACTGAAATCCTCGAGTTATGCAGCATTCTATTACATCATAAGAATGACAACATTCTACAGGGCTAGGCAGGAGACTATGGGGAAGGAAGTATGAAGTGCAGACACTACACATGTTCCCCCTTTACAAACACAATCAAAAAGTACACAATATAACCATAGCAATAACATAATGACACAGTGAAGAACATTAAGAGGAAACATTAAGAAACAAACTTATATAAGAGGCACAAAACCAGAACAGCGAGTGTAAGAAAAGGAGAACAAAAACTTAGAAGAGATAAAGGAAAACATAACACGGGATAAAGATGGAAAAATAAAGAAGGAACACAAGATAGGCATGCCGAAGGCAGGCAGAAGTAGTTAGTTGCTGTAGAAGGCAATCATGAGGAAAAGGAGCAGGAAGGTGAGGGCTGATGTAGTAAACTGCGCTTAGAAGAAACACACTTTGAAGGTATCAGGAAGGAAATAGGTGTTCTTCTTAGGCAGGAAATTGCACCAAGGTCTGGGATGTTAGCTTCAAGAGGGCATCAATTACAGCAGAGACTGGCAGTTTCAGGAAGAGGGCAACTGGTGGATTGGTCACTGGTGGGGCTAGCCAGTATGCATGAGGAAGAAGTCGAAGTTCATTATCTTGTAGTTGCTTGAAATTGAAAGTCCTTGTAGGTAGTAGGTTGAAGATTGTTAATAGAAGGTCCATTTCAGAACGAGGCTGAAGATCGTCCAAATCGTCACCAAAATGTGTGGTGAAGCATGATCAAGATCCACGTAGTTTCATGCAGTATGTTTATTTAAAGTAAGATGGTACAGGATAAGAGTACATTCATTAAGTAAAAGTAAAGGAAATAAAACCCCACCAGGAGCAGGATGGTGCCAGCTCAGCCCTAACTCTCAACTGAAATCCTCGAGCTATGCGCATTTTAGCACATCATAAGAATGACAACCTTCTACAGGGCTAGGCAGGAGACTATGGGAAAGGAAGTATGAAGTGCAGACACTACAATATTAACCTAGAGTTGGTAGCTATTCCTCTGGAGCTGGTAGATTTAAATACTTATAAGTCCATTCTGATTCAATATGTGCACCTGTTTACGGCTATTGTTCATATGGAGCCTAAAACAGGTAAGTTGCCTCCCACAGATTTACAAAGAGGATTAAAAGGAAGAGTTGTGTATTTACCGTTGGATTTAAAGAAAAACATTGAAACTATTGGTGTAGAGAAAGAGGAAACTAAACCTGTAGTTATTCTAGTTAATGGTGTTCCTATGAAGAGTTGGAAAATATGTCAAGAATTATTAGATGTGAGCAAAGTGCAAAAGGCTACGTTATATCTCATAAAAAACAATGATTACTACAAAAATGTGTAGGTGGAAGAAGAAGAAATATTTTTAGGAGATGATAGCGAAATTTCAAGTGGCCAAATTGAAAAGGTGGACATGTCCAAAACTGAAGAAATTTATGAACATTATAGTGTACATCCTTTACATTCCAAAGAAGTGATGGAAAATACTATTGCATTATTCCAAATGAAGACAGTGAAGTGGACCCCCATGAGTGTTTGGGAAAAAAGTTTGGAAGCTCGTTGTTTTCCACCGCTCTTCCCCACTGGAAAAGGTGGACGATATGACGAATGACCAGTACAGATTCCCGCATCAGAATTTCAGACAAGATTGTACTCTGAAGATCCAAGATTTCAACAATGTATCCCATATATATTTCATCTTTTATTTGAAAGTGACTTGTCTGGACTTTCATTTGCAGTGAACCACATATTAAAGACAGGAGTTCATCCTTAAAATCATTCTGCAAAGGAACTCTTCGACAAAGTACATCAGAGAGATGATCATTTAGAATCTCAATTGATTATTTTGATGGCGTGTCAACGTGGTACTAATAAGTATTGGTATCGTCGTCATGGAGAACTTAAATATATGTTAAGGAACTCAGGAACCCATACGTGGTTTGTTATGCTAAGTTGTGCTGAATACACATGTGATGATTTACTTGAATTTCTTCGAGAAGCAAATTCAAATATTAAAAACATTGAAATCAAGACACCTGGAGAACTGTGTTCCTTGGATCCTGTAAGTGTGTGCATATATTTTAAACATTGGTTTCAAGCTATGATGTCTTTTATCTGCAATAAAGACAATCCTCCTCTTGGAGAAGTTATTGATTTATTTTGGAGAAAGGAGTATAAATCTAGAGGTGCTCCTCATATACGTATGCTTTTATGGATCAAGGATGCACCCACATTTGGAACTGATTCAGAGGAGACTGTTTTATATTTTATTGAAGACTATGTTACATGTGCTATACCAAAAACAAGAGAAGAAGACACCTTAAGGCAACATGTTTTATGGTTTTAAAATCATCTATGTGGTAAATAATGTCAACGGAAATACAAGTTGAAGGAAAAGTTGTATACCAAATGTCATTTTGTGTTTCCACATCCAGTAATATCCAAAGGAAGAGGCAAACGTTTCATGTCAGCAGTGAGACATACCATCACTAGAAAATCTCCCATAAATGCTTACAATTTTAAAAAAAGTGAACAATCAAAGTATATTAATGATTATAATTCAGTTATTTTGTCGATGTGGAATGCTAATATGGATATCCAGTATGTTGAGGATAATTCCATTGCTGTTTCTCCGTATGTAACGTCATACATAGCAAAATCAGAAAAGACAGAGTTGAAAGAAATGTGGGAAGAAATTACCCACAAGAAGAGTCTTAGTAAGAAATTGTACAACTTTAGTTTGAAGATGCTGGCCCATTGAGAGATTGGATCCTACAAATGTTCGGATTGGTTGTCCTCTGCAAGTTTATATTCAAAGTCAAGAGGAATAATTTGGGTTAGTTTAGGTCTTGCTGCAACACGGAATCGAGTACTTAAATCTATACAAGAAATTGAATTTTTTAGCAGTAAAGAACTGGAGGAAAGCCCAGATATTATTAAAACGAACATGTTGGATACGTACTATCCAAATAGAAGTCCTCATCTCGAAAACATATGTCTCTATGAAGTGCTGCAATATTACAGTTTTAAGAGAAATATCACAGAGAACATAAATGAAGAAAACTATGCAGTGATTGGTTCAGAAGGATGTTTGGTGAATCATAGTAAAGGAAATCTTATTAATCATAGGAAACTGAGTTGCCATACTCCTGATAAACGGCAATTTTACTATTTAGCACTTCTGCGACTCTTGAAGCCTTGGCGTACGGCACTGGAATTACTTGGAGATTTTCAGTGCTATGAAGATTATTTTAATTTATGTAAAGATAGCATTGAATGCACAGTTTTTCCAAATTATCTCCAAATGTTGAATGAAGAAATTGAACAGAAAGCTAGTATTGCAGCTGAGCTTGCTAGAGACAGTTCTCAAGATAGTCAAGTTCTGCTCCACTGAGTCAAGATCCAGTAGGAGAGCCCTCCCGGCTCCTTACTTATGACGCCCCCAGAGCGACCGCGCAGCGGACGCGCGCAGCGGGAGCGCCGATTGAGCGCCGAAGGTGCGCCAAAGGTAAGCCCGTCTGCGCCCGTCCGCGCCTGGACCACGCCCAGCGCCAGACCCCCTGGTCCTCGCCCTCGCCAGCACACCCTGCACATCTACGACGCCAAAACCTTCCACGCACTCAACGCCGGCCGAAACACCGCCTGCTACCGAGCCACCCCGAGACGCACCCACGGACCCTTCACCTGCCTGACCTGCCGCTTCACCGGCCTCCGACCCAACACCGCACCTGCTAAACCGAGCCCCAGCAACAAACACCTGATGTGCATCCTGCTCAACACCCGCTCCGTTCACAGGCATGCCGTCGAACTCTGGAACCTCCTTGACTCGACAGCACCAGACATCGCCTTCCTGACGGAAACCTGGATGAACGCCTCCTCAGCGCCCGACGTCGCCATCGCCGTCCCGGAAGGCTACAAAATCACCAGGAAGGACAGCGTCAACCAGACAGGAGGAGGCATCGCCATCATCCACAAGAACACCATCCGCATCACGACCAACTCCGATGACACCTTCACCTCCGCCGAACACCTCCACTTCCAGATACACACCGACCCCAAGACCACGCTCAGAGGCACCCTCGTCTACAGACCACCGGGACCACGCACACAGTTCAGCGAAGACATCACAGACTTCATCAGCCCGCACGCCATCAATTCCACCGACTACATCCTCCTGGGGGACCTCAACTTCCACCTGGAGGACAACAAGGACCGCAACACCACTGCTCTGCTGGACAACCTGGCCAACCTCGGACTCAAGCAACTGGTAACCACCCCCACCCACTACGCCGGCCACACGCTTGACCCAGTCTTCTCATCCAGCAAATACATCACCTTCAGCAACTCCACCAATATCCAGTGGACTGACCACAGCTGCGTCCACTTCAGCTTCAGTAAAACGACGACCCACCACCACCCTCAACAAGCCCCCCGCAGGAGCTGGAACAAGATCACCGGCGACCAGCTCACCACCTTCCTCAGCCAGAACCCCCCCACCAGCTCAACGGACCCCAACGAAGCCGCCAACAACCTCACACAGTGGATCACCAACTGTGCAGACGCCCTCGCACCACTGAAGAAAAACCCCCCCCGCAGATGCGGCAGCAAGAAAGCCTCCTGGTTCACCGATGAGCTCATCACCTCCAAGAAGAACTGCCGCTCCCTGGAGAACACCTGGCGCACCAACCAGACCACAGACAACATGACGGCCCTCAAACACGCCACCCGCAAACACCACCAACTGATCCGCGCCACAAAGAAGACAGCCTTCAAGGAACGACTGGACAACAACACCCACAACAGCAAGGAACTCTTCAGCATCGTCAAAGAGCTCTCCAACCCCGACGCCGTAAACAATGACATCACTCCCTCGCAAGACCTCTGCGACTCCCTCGCAGCCTTCTTCCACAACAAGATCGGCAACATTCACAACAGCTTCGGCCCACCAACCACGAACCCCACCACCGAACCGATGCCACCCACCGCCACCCTCCGCACCTGGACCCCAGTCAGCACCGAAGACACAACACGCACAATGAACACCATCCACTCCGGATCCCCTACGGACCCCTGCCCACACCACATCTTCAACACGGCCGACCACATCATCGCACCCCACCTCCGCGACATCATCAACGCCTCCTTCAACACCGCCACCTTCCCGGAGTGCTGGAAACACGCCGAGATCAGTGCCCTGCTGAAGAAACCAACTGCAGACCCCTCCGACCTCAAGAACTACCGCCCCATCTCGCTCCTCCCGTTTCCTGCCAAAGTCATTGAGAAGACCGTCAACAGACAGCTAGCTGCCTTCCTCGAGACCAACGGATCCCTCGACCACTCGCAATCCGGCTTCCGAGCCAACCACAGCACGGAGACCGCCCTCATCGCAGCCACAGATGACATCAGATCCCTAATGGACAACGGGGAAACTGCGGCCCTCATCCTCCTGGACCTCTCCGCAGCGTTCGACACTGTCTGCCACCGCACCCTGGTACAGCGCCTGAACAACACCGGCATCCAGGAGAAGGCCCTGGAGTGGATCACCTCATTCCTCACCGGAAGAACCCAGAGAGTCCGCCTCCCCCCGTTCCGGTCAGCGGCCACCGAAGTCATCCGCGGCGTTCCACAAGGGTCATCGCTCAGCCCCACCCTCTTCAACGTCTACATGAGCCCCCTCGCAACCATCGCACGTCAACACAACCTCAAGATCATCACCTACGCCGACGACACCCAGCTGATCTTCTCCCTCACCAGCGACCCGGACGCCGCCAGAGCCAGCCTACACGAAGGGATGAAAGACGTCGCCGAATGGATGAAGAACAGCCGCCTGAAACTGAACTCAGACAAGACGGAGGTCCTCATCCTGGGATCATCACCCTCCGCCTGGGATGACTCCTGGTGGCCCCCCACCCTGGGAGCCACCCCCAAGCCAACGGACCACGCATGCAACCTAGGCTTCATCCTGGACTCCTCCCTCTCGATGACCAGACAAGTCAACGCCGTCTCGTCTTCATGCTTCAACACCCTGCGCATGCTTCGAAAGATCTTCCGGTGGATCCCCACCGAGACCAGGAAGACGGTCACCCAGGCCCTCGTCACCAGTCGGCTGGACTACGGGAACGCCCTCTACGCCGGCACCGCCGCCAAACTCCAGAAGAAACTCCAACGGATCCAGAACGCCTCAGCACGACTCATCCTGGACATCCCCCGACACAGCCACATCTCCGGACACCTGAGAGACCTGCACTGGCTCCCCGTCAACAAAAGAATCATGTTCCGACTCCTCACCCACGCACACAAGGCCCTCCACAACCTGGGCCCCAAGTTCCTCAACAGCCGCCTGACCTTCCACAAGCCCACCCGCCAGCTCCGCTCCGCCAGCCTCGCTCTCGCCACCGTCCCCCGCATCCGCAGAGCCACCGCCGGAGGAAGATCCTTCTCCTACCTGGCAGCCAAGACATGGAACTCCCTCCCCATCCACCTCCGGACAACGCAAGACCATCTCGCCTTCAGGAAGCAACTCAAGACCTGGCTGTTCGAGCAGTAGCGTTCCCCCCCCCCAGCGCCTTGAGACCCTCCAGGTGAGCAGTGCGCTATACAAATGCCTATGATTGATTGATTGATTGATTGAATGCTTGAAAATGAAGCAGCAATCACCATGAGTGAAGTGGAAACAGCAATTTATCAAGCACAACACAGTATTATGAACTTAGGAAATTTAGAAGAGCAACTAAATATTGAACAGAAAGAACTATATGAACAAGTGACACAACAGATCGACCATGGTTTACT
The DNA here is from genome assembly GCF_964204655.1 of Triturus cristatus. Classification (NCBI taxonomy): domain Eukaryota; kingdom Metazoa; phylum Chordata; class Amphibia; order Caudata; family Salamandridae; genus Triturus; species Triturus cristatus. The sequence goes on along the minus strand of NC_140593.1, from coordinate 24,543,541 downwards.
TCATGAAAAAAAAATTCAACTGCACATCTTTTAAAACTATTGAAATGTATATCAGTGGTCAAGCTGGTAAAGGAAAAAGTTTCTTAATTAAAGTTTTGACAAGTTATTTAAAGAAAACCACAGAATCACATCTGTCTTGTGTTGTAACTACTCCAACTGGGTTAGCAGCACACAACATTAAAGGGATTACCTTACATCGTTTACTAATGTTATCTGTTGAACATGAAAACAAGTTGGAATATCACAAGATTTCTGGAGAAGCTTGTTTAGAAGTTTCAAGAGTACTAAGGAAAATTAAACGTTTGATTATAGATGAGGTGAGCATGGTCTCAAACATAATGCTTGCCTTTGTGCAGAATGCAGCAAATTTTAAAAACAGAATATGATGTTTTATTTGGAGGAAAACGTGATAGTTTTTGGTGATCTACTGCAACTTACTACTGTAAAAGGGCAACCAGTTTTCAAAACACTTGTGCATGAAGACACCAGAAAATCTTTGGGAAGTATTGGAAATGTCAACATTTGGTCATATTTTGAATACAAAGAACTTATGAAAAATATGCGACAGGCAAGTGATGAAGATTATGGAAGCATTCTAGAAGATATAAGAATTGGTTTATTGCAGGAAACATGGAAAAGAAGCTCTGCAAAGCCGGCTACTTTCAAACTTGATTCCAAATGAAAATGTTGTTCCGGAAAGAATATACAAAACAATTGGAGAAAATAAATCTATAATCTGCCTAATGCCAACACTGCAAGAGTGTTCTACATTCAATGAAGAACTTTTACAGCTGAAAAAACAACAAATAATAAAAATGAAAGCCATTGATAAAATAGAGCACAAAGGAAATACTAATATTTTGTCAGAAAAATTAAAAACAAAATTGAATTATTTGGAAAAATCTATATCTAAAACTGATGGTTTGGAAAATAATTTATATGTATGTGAAAACTGTCGGGTCATTTAACGGCGTAATTTGGATGTGGAGATAGGTTTAGTAAATGGAGCAATGGGAAAAGTTGTTGATTTTGTTAACTATCAAAATAGAGATGGAATTAAATTTTTAAAGATTATATTTGATCAGATTGAAGAAGTAAAACAGATTAGACGTGGTTCTGTTCATTTTTTGCCTGTTAAAGATTTGTATGTTCGTAGCAAACAGTTTCCTCTTTCTTTAGAATATGCGGTCACCATTCATAAATCTCAAGTTTTAACTATAGACAGCGCTTTGGTAAACAATGGATGTACCGTGTTTAAAGAGGGAATGGCATATGTTGCATTGTCCCGAGTCAGAAATTATCTGGATTGTATTTGATTGATTTTGAGGAGAGAAAGATTAGTGCAGATGCAAATTGTGTAAGCGAGTATAATCGGTTAAGAAGACTGTATTCTCCCAATTTACGTGAATATCCTGTATATGAAAATTGTGTAGTAGGTTGAAAATGAAGATATGAGAATCTCTGTAGTGAAGTTGGAAAAAAAAAAAAAAAATCAAGACAATGTTGAGATTCCAAACAGAAAGAACAAGCATTGGCATAGCCTTTGGGACCTTATAAGTGTTTAGCTATGCAATAGTTGCATAACTAAATACTTATAAGGTCGCAAAAGCGAGACCTATTAAATATGCAAAGCGGCCGTGCGGACGCGAAAGTGATCGCGATCGCGATCAAACATCAAAGCGGCCGCTAAAGTGAAAGTAATCATTTCGCGGCCGCTTTGATGATCTCAGTGGCCGCGCGGCTCACTGAGAACATCAAAGCGGCCGCGAAATGATCACGCAGGCTGCCAAATGGTGCGCGCGCCCGGCGCACATGCACTGTAGTTGGCGGCCTGAAAGCACTAGTTTGCACTTTCAAATCCCCCGATTACAAAAGCTCTCGCGAGCTAAAGCGCTGGCTCAGGTGAGACCTAAAAAGGACACTGTTGAAGAGATTGCAGGAAATCAATTAGGAAATAGTTCAGGTATCAACTGCTATGCTAATGTAGTGGTGAACGTATTTTTTCTAGAAAATGTCCAACAGCAAATTATGGACAATCAAGAAAATAGAAGGCCTGGGCGGTAATTTCTGTTTCGCTTGAGTAATTTGTGTAATTTGGGTAATTTAGCGATCCGCGGAAAATGCGGAATTGCCAAAAATTCCGTGATCTGTGGCTTTGCAGAATTTTTTGCTTGTTTGCGCTTTCAAAATGCGTGTTCGCAAGATATTTCTCCCTGAGCATGCAAACAGCGGTCGCGAACAGGAAAAAAGCATCTCGAACAGGCGGAACAAGCAATTCCGCGTGTTCGCTGAACTTTTGCATGCTCGCAGACATTTTTTACCATTTAGCGGAGCTTTGCCTAGCGCGACTATGCACATTCCGCTCAACCCTAGAAAAAAGGTTTTGTTCCTTGTTGTATTCTATTTTTGAAAAATTGAGTACTGATAAAACTAAAATCCAAAGAGTTGCTGGCATTCGGAATCTTCTGGATATATGTTCTTGTTCTTCACAATTTACAAAGAATGTTCAGCAAGATGCTCATACATTTCTCATGTTTATGATTGCAGTATTGGAAGATTAAGGAGTACAAATGGAAAATCTGTTTGTACTTCGTTACAGATGAAAACATGAATGTGAAGACATTTAGTTCTACCACGGAAATAGACACTGAAAGATTCATATATTTGACAATACCAGATTGTAAAACAGTGTCTTTTAAAAATTTGTAAAATCAGCAAATCAAAATATGGAATGTAGTCAGTGCAAATCTGAAATGTTATCACCATTTTTTGTAGAAAGATTTGGACAATTATGTAATTTTAATGATACAACATTGCAGACCAGATGGAAGAACATTGGAAACTAATATTAAAGATTTTTTGGCAGTCAACTGTCAATTTCAGGAAGAACTTTCAAAGCAGTAGCAATTATTTTCCATGATGGAGCATCTACAAGATCTGGACACTACACTGTGTATTTAAAATGTAATAAAGGATGGACAAATTGTAATGATGCTGTGAGAAGTTGGCCTGGTATATGCTGTCCGCTAAATATAGTGGGCACCTTGTACCAGTCCAAACAATCCCTTATTGGTTATAGGTTAAAGACAACCTTTAATGAAAGCTATTCTAGTGGTAGCTATGGAGAGCAGCCTTCAGGCTAAGTCTTGAAGGAATTTAAAGCAGCTTGTTTTACCAGTCTATAAAATCTTGAATGGCTAAATGAAAGGCAACCACACCAGGTATATATATAAAATATATGTATTTATTTCTAAACACACACTCTTAGTCTCTTTATGAGGCTAGAGGTCAAAACAAATAAGCAATACTTCACATATGACAGTAATAAGCACAAATACACGTCAGGCCCTAGGGGCGAGCCAAACCATATACTAAAATAGTAGTATATGGACCACGACTTAACTAGACACAAGGCCTAGAGCCTGTAGAATCGCTGGGACCCCAAGGAACCACCCAAGGTAGGGACACAGGGGACCCACGGGGGCCGTGTGCAGTGTGAGAACACAGCCAAGAGCTCCCGTTAGCTTCTATGGGGAAAGTTGCAGTTCGATTTTTAAAGATTAGGAGCACTTAGAAATGAGTCAGGACTAAAACCTTTGGGACTTAGGAAGTTCTAGGGTGAACACCCATGGGAGCACTGGAGTACTTGTGTTACCTCACCCAGGGAACACGGGTGCATAGGTGTCAAATGGTGTCAGGTCGCGTCGTCGATTTCAATAGGAGCTGGCGAAGAAGTGTTGCTGCCGGGAAGATGCAAAGTGTCTGAAGAGATCCAAGCCTGGATCGAAGATGAGAAGAACCTGAAAGCAGAGGGGACAGAGTTTGGGTCACTGGAAGGTGATAGGCGGATGCCCACCGATGTCAGGTGTTTCAGGTGAAGAAGGTGAAGCTTGACTCTTCAGCCATGAGGACCAGGAGGTGTCGAGGACAACCTGGAGCTGGATTCAAACTGTCCCACAAAGGATGTCAAGTGCTGCAGTGTCTGTGCCCAGATTGGCTACAACAAGCCTTGGCAACAGCAACCCATGCAGAAAGAAATGCTTTGGTGCAGACCAGCAAGGTCTGAGGGACTCACCACTTGGTTGGGAGTCAGGGCACGTCTTGAGCAACCAGGGAAGCCCAAGGAAAATCAAAGATACCCCCTCAGGGACCCACAGGGACCCACCAGTCCACAGACCAGGGATCACAAAGGGACCTCGAGAGGAAACACAAAATGCTGGCCCATGGGTCACTCGGCGTGACTAGGCCAACAATCTTCAGTGGATCTACTGCCTGAGATGGCGGCTATAAGTAACCCTGAGCATGTCTTCAAGTGACATTGAGAAGTCAATGCACTTGCAAAAGTACCCACTGACCAGTAGTTCCGGTTCCTCATTACTCACAAGGGCTGCAGGTCTTAGCTTTGCTGAGGACTCGGGTCAGCCTCTACAATGTCTGGAAATCCTCTTCCTTGGCTGTAATTACTTTGGGGTCCGGTGGGAGCTTCGTAGGTGCACACCGGCAAAATGCTTCATTGGTGCCTGCCAAGCAGGGGAGTCACTCCTTGACCCCAAGAGAGATTTCTTCAGTCCTCTAGTCTTTAGTAGAGTGTTGAAGTTCCAGGATGCAGCTTCAGAGTTTCATCCAGGGATATCTAAAATTCTGGTTACAGAGGTTCCTTACTTATACCTAAGGCAGGGGTTGGACTATCTCTGGGGACCCACCTATGGGAGGGTTTGGAAAGAGGGGTGGCTTCACCAATTTCCTTTGTCCAGTTTTTCACCAGAGCTGGACTAATCTCATGGACACAAACTGTGCCCCTAGTGCAGGACTTCAAAGCACTCTGAGAGGGATCCCACCCAGCCCCAATACACATAATCCTGTCTGGGAGGTGGTTACACCTCCCTATGACAGGAAACCTAATGTCCAGGCCTGCCCTGCCAGAGTTTCGGTCAGGAGCAGGAGGCCAGACCCATGTCTGTGGCTGCAGCATCCATTTTGTGATGCCAGGGCTCTGTTAGATTTCGACCAGGTATACCAGTACTGCCATGTCGCTACTTCTAGCAGGGTGGGATAATATCCTCACATCAAGAACTGATGTGGGGGTATGATTCCAAGGTGTTTGACACCAATCACACCATGTTTCCGTGCAGCCAGTCCAAAGTTAGCATTAACCATTTAAGCAATAATGCACTTAAGAGTATATGGTCAGGCTGCACCACTGACAACTGTGAATAAGAGATTCTGAAGGCTACAGAGGGGCTCTGCTCATGCCTGGGCACCCTCTCACATATAACCAAGCACTGTGCCTGCAGGATTGTTAAGGCCTGCCATAAGAGTGACTGATAGGTTTGTATGTGCAGTGATAGGTGAGGTGTAGTGAACCTATACCTCAGTAAGGGGTGCATGCACCACCTTACCCAGGTTGCAGTAGCAGTCCTGTGGTATCATTTTGGGTGGCTTTCCAGGGGTGGCTTAATACATGCTTCAGCCCCTGGTAGGCCTCTGGGGTACCTATGCCCTGGGTACATAGTATACCATATACTAGGGACTCACAAGGGTACCCCAGAATCCAATCTGGAGTGTACGTAAAGTACATGGAATCAATTTATGAGAGAAAGTAGATAGGCTGGGGTCCTGAATAGCAGGTTTCCAGCCAAACTAAGTCAAAAACCATTAAAACACCAGGAAAAAAGTGGGGGCAACCATGCCGTCAGATTCCACCTTCCTACAGATGCCCATTTGCAATTCAAATATCGGTTGCCCTATGAATTACCAAATTCATATCTAATATTTTTGATTCCAAAGTTCTGAGAATGTCATTCGGCCTATTGGGAAGATGTTAACAGGAATTAATGAGGTTATTATTGGAAATGTTCAATACAAACAAATTCAGAAACATCATTCGGCCTATCAGGAAGATGTGAATATGAATTAAGAAGTTTATTTTAAATATTCTCAATACAAATGATTTCGGAAACATCATTCAATTATGGTTTCTGTTCTTTCGTATTGTATTTACAAAATTGTTTTAGAAATAAATATTTCATATATTTGATCTTTGTATTATATGCAATGCTATTGAGGATGTTTATTTTAGGAATTGTGAAGAGATAGTTAAGTTTGTTGTAAATATATTGAACACAGATTTGTTTTTTTTTAACAATCTTATTGATTGTATTTTTTTGCCCGCTGGTACATGATGAGCAATCAATGTATATGGTGAAATTCAATATATTCTGAGAACAGCAAAAAAGGCATACTGAATATGTTATGTAATGGTAGAATTATGTTGTGTTCTTAAAGCTATAACATATTAGATTATAACTGTATTTTTTATTCTCTTTTACAGACCCAAATTCTAAAGTTTGAATGTTTTTTAAATTTAAATTATAATAAACAAGTGAAAAAATTGTTTCAAAGATTTTCATATCTACTATCGAAAAAGTAAGATTAAGTAACCCAAACACTACCCATGCACTACCACATTCACTTCTGCACTATCCATAGAGTTCTCTAACCACCTTGACACTGGCCATTCACACCTTTATTTACCCATGTAGTACCCATGCAGTCCAGCAATTCCCCTGTCACTCCCCATGCACTCCTCCAATCACCCAGTCAGCACCATGTATTTATCCAATCACTCTGCCAAAACCCAAGCACTTATAAATTCACTATGCAGTCTCCTTGCAACACTCTTAGTATCCAGTCACTACCCATGTACTTATGCAATGTTCCCTGCACTAATTCATGCACTGCTACAATCAAGTGTGTACTACCCATGCAGTCCTCTAACCACCTAGACACTGCTCATGCACTCCTCAAATTACCCAGGTAATACCCATGTACTCCAGCAATCCCCCGTCACTTCCCATGCACTCCTCCAATCACCCAGCCAGTACCAAATACTAATCCAGTCACTCCGCCAAAACCCAAGCACTTATAAATTCATCATGCACTCTCCTTGCAGTACTCTAATCATCCAGTCAGTACCCATGTACTCATGCAATGACACAGGCACTAACTCATGCACTTCTACAATACATTCAGCACTACATATACAGTTAAGTAATCTCCCTGTTACTACCTATGCACTCCTCTAATCACCCAGTCAGTCTCATGTCCTTATCTAATCACTGCGCCAAAACCCAAGCACTTTTAAATTCACCATGCACTCACCTTGCAGTACTGTAATCATCCAGTCACTACCCATGTACTCATGCAATGACCCACACACTAACACATACAGTGCTACAATCACATGCATACTATCCATGCAGTCCTCTAACTATCTACACACTACTGATTCACTCCTCTACTTACCCAGGTAGTACCCATGCAGACCAGCAATCACAATGTCACTCCCCGTGCCCTTGTCCAATCACCTAACCAGTACTATGTACTAATCCAATCACTCTGCCAATAACCAAGCACTTATAAATTCACCATGCACTAACCTTGCAGTACTCTAATCATCCAGTCAGTACCCATGTACTCATACAATTAGCCAGGCACTAACTCATGAACTTCTACAATCCTTTGAGTGCTACCTATACAGTTTAGTAATCTCCCTGTTACTACCTGTGCACTCCTCCAATTACCCAGCCAGTCCCATGTCCTTAACCGATCACTCTGCCAAAAACCAAGCACTCATAAATTCACCATGCACTCTCCTTAGTGTAATCTAATCATCCAGTCAGTACCCATGTACTTATGCAATGACCCAGGCTACAAACACATGTGCACTATCCATGCAGTACTCTAACCACCGACACACTACTGCTTCACTCCTCCAATTAACCAGGTAGTACCCATGCAGTCCAGGAATCACCCTGTCACTCCCCATGCACTCCTGCAGCCCCAGCCACTACCATGTACAAAACCAAACACTCCACCAATATCCAAGCACTTATAAATTAACCACACATTCTCCTTGCAGTACTCTAATCATCTACTCATGCAATGACCCAGTCACTAACACATGCACTGCTTCATTCCTCTATGCACTACCCATGCATACACCCAAGTATTACTCATGAGCTCGTCCAGTCACGCAGGCACTACGCATTAAGGGTGGGCGAACAACTCTGTGCCACCCATGGAATGTGCAGAGATTTGCCCTTCCGCCTTCTGCGATAATAGGTGGAGAAACAGGGCAAATCTCCGCACACTCGTGGGCATAATGGAAGTTGTCTGCCCGCCTCCCGCCTCCTGCCTCCCGCCCTCCTTAAATACATTAGAATAACAATTGTGTTGAACATTGAGGAGGCAAGATGGCGGCTGCTGCTGTGGCTGTGTGAGCTGACTCGCTTCCTCTACCGGCTGTGAAAACCCCCTCTCCACACCTTCAAGCCCATCTGTACTCCATGATTTGGCGATCTTGGCTTTGGTTCTGGGAGACGCCATTGCCGTGCCAGCTGGTGCCCTGGAAAGCCCTTAGCGCTGTCTCTGTGTCTACACGCAGCATGTACGTGTTGGAAAAGATGCCGCCGAAAGCCGGGACGAAAGGATTAAAGAATCGCGGTCCTTCAGTGAACTCTGCTCCGGTTCCTGACATCAAAGCGAATACCGAAACCAAACGCTGCTCCGTGAGTACTCCCGCCGGGGGTCTCTCGGGGGCTGGGGGAATAAATAAGAACAATCCCAAAACGGTACCTGCCCTGTTCAAAGCCCACGGAGTTAAGCATAGAGAGACACTTCCTAAATGTGACGGGAAAGGGAAAGCGAACTCCGGCAACCCGGCGATTGCATCTATCAATGTACTATTCACGGTATCTACCGCTGCAGCACAAACTGTGCCTCAGCTGACGCTGCAAAGTCCTGCAATTCTATCAGCTGACTTATCAGCATCTGAGCTGACTCTGGAGCCTTTGAAACATACTATTGATGAACTAACTGCTGTTGGGGTTTTGGAAACACCTGAATCTGTTTGCAGCACTTTCCAAGATGATAATAATGGCATGGGCACCCTAGAACATCAAACCAAATGCATTGTGGGTACTGTAGTCCCTTCAGGTAACTCCCAGTTTAATCCCATGTCTGTGCTCCCAACAAGTTTGGGTAAGGAAGTGTCTTTAACCCATAAAGATGAGGAGGCGCCTGATAAATTCTACTCCCTCTCAGACTATTCTCATTCCTCCGGCGATGAACATTCAGCCAATGACTCTGTGGCTGATGAAAGCGATTGTAATAGCCCTCACTGGGAGGAGGAGAATGACAGAACCCTGCTGGGTCAAGGTGCAACTGCCGCACCGCATGATTCTGAGGTATCAGCAAACCAACTCAAGGGGGCAACTGGTTCTATGACATGGGATTATTCCTTTTCGCCTAGATTGAACAGCAATGGGATCCCAGTAGAGATTCAACAGGCGGGTAATAACAAGGTTTTGGCTCAAGACGAAATCACGCTTCCTATGATATTTCAAACCATTATGGCCCTCAGAGAGGAAACTTAATCTGAAAGCTTAAGAGCACAGGGGGCTTACCGTAAACTACAAAACTCTATTAGACAAGTTGCCAAGTCCTGTTCTGATTTCTCTACTCGAATGGGGGAAGCTGAAACGAGGATCTCCCAATTAGAGGATGAGTTAATTGCCCAAAATTCACTCACAGAAACAATTGAGACCATCAAGGATGATACTGTGTGGAAACTGACGGATATTGAAAATCGTGCAAGACGGAACAATCTCCGCATTCTTGGAATTCCCGAGGGGAAAGAAGGGGGTGATGTCCGACAATTTGTGGTAGAACTTTTTGCTGAAGCATTTCCTGAGCTCCAACACTGGACATGGCAAACACAAATCCAAAGGGCTCATCGCTTCCCTTTTAATATCCGCAAGAAAACTGATGTATCAACTGAGCAAAGATCCTTATTTCACTTAATAACTTTCTAGCTAGAGAAGCAGTATATGATCTAGCTAGAACTGATAAAAAGCGCAAGGCCAAAGGGTGCGATTTTTTTGTTCGACCTGACTTTTGTCAGGCTACCGTAGAGAAAAGATGGCTCTTGCGCCAATTGATACCTGCTTTTCAAGCTAAAGGGGCTCAGGTTTTTCTTCTAAACCCTGCAAGGCTAAAAATTATCTTTCATGGGCAAACTCATTTTTTTATGTCTGAGATTCAAGCTCAAGAATTTCTGTCCTCCATTTAGCTTTGCTAGGAATACTTATCGTAACAATGTTTGGTTAGCCTTAGCTTAGAGAGGGGAAGGGGTTTACGCTGGTCGGGGCTGAGTGTCGCTTGTCATCACCAGGGACTGAGTTCCCTATGCCTCGTGACTTGGGTAGAGGGGTGGGGGTGGGGATCTCAGGGAGGGCAGGGCACCGGGTCTTGGGGTGGCGGGGGAAATGGGGCAAATGACATGCTTTATATATTTTTTTTGTGTGTACATCTTTATACGAACAGAGAAATAACATTTATAATGATGAATTCAGCAATATTCAAAAAATCTAAGGGAAATTTTGACCCTGACCAAATGCAGATTCAATTACTACATTTTGAGAATGGCTAGAGACAAATTGTCAATCTGTATCATCAATATTTGTGGGCTTAACGACAATAAAAAAAGGAAATTATTTACTAAAGTAATTAAGCAGTTACAAATAGAAATACTTTGTGTACAAGAAACACATATTTCTTGGTGCAACCACAACCTACTTAGAGAGCTGGGCCTTGATCTCTTAGCTTGCACACATCAGGGTACCAACACTCGTGGGGTCGCAATTTCAGCAAAACATGGGACTATCATTTGTAGGCGTAAGAAAGAGGATCAGCTAGGACGCTGGGTGATCCTTGTGGCAGATATTAGTGGCTTTCTTTTTACTATTTGTTCCATATATGGTTCCAATTTAGATGACCCAGAAATTCTGAACAATATCAATATTGAACTTGCTACTTGGCCATCGCCTCTAGTTATCTGTGGCGATTTCAATATTCACTTAGAACATAATTTTGATCTAACCAGCAGCGTGCCATATTCTGGCCGCAAGAACAAAACATTTAAGGCTCTACAGGGCTTGGTCAATGAGTATGATTTAGTGGATATATGGTACCGATACAACTCCAGAGAGCCCGGATATACTTTTTTTTCAGCACCACATAAAAAACTTGTACGTCTTGATTATTTTTTTTGCTCACAACAGTTAGCCGATAAAGTCAATATTAATCTACATCCGAGACTTATTTCTGACCATAACCCATTCATTATTGAGATGCCACTATACGGTCTTCCTAGGCATACAAATACATGGACATTTGACAAAAAACTTTTACTGGAAGAGGCTTATTGCCAACATATTGCCAAATGGGTCCTCAAATTTTTTAATATCAATAATGGCAACGCTTCTGAAATCATTATATGGGATGCATTCAAAGCTGCTCTACGCGGGGAAACACTTAGCTTTTCTTTACACCTCCAGAGGAAGACCAAAGAGTTGATAAAATCTTGGATAGACAAATTAACAATAGCAGAGCTAGAGCTTATCAAGAAGATTAGTGCGGGTCAACGCATTGACGAATGTTTAAATGTAATTTCTGTTATTAAAACCAAAATACACTCTTATTATGCCGAAGAACTTGCTTCTAAATATATACAATATCGATCAGACATTTTTGAATTCGGGGAGCAAACAGGGAAACTTCTGGCTAAACGTATAAAACAAAGAGCTGTGAATAATGGTATCAATAGAATAAAGGATAAGCACGATCAAATTGTGGATACCCCGCAAGGAATACTAAAGGTATTTCACAACTTTTATAGTCAACTTTAAAAGGCCGAAGAAGAAGCTGCTACTGATAGCATTCTGGGATTTTTAAATGGAATAAAGTAACTATGGAACAAAACGAGATTCTTAACTCTCCAATTACTTGGGATGAAATTGAGACTGCGATCTGGTAAAGCAGTTGGGCCGGACGGAATCCCCTTAGAGTCCTTCAGGAAATTTCGGCAAATGTTAAAACCTATTTTAAAGAGTTTGACAGGGTCTCCTGGCGGTTCCTGTGGTCTGTCTTGCACTGGAAAGGATTTTCACCCGAATTTATTCAAGCCATTCAAGTTTTGTATACATCCCCAGAAGCAGTTATCCGTATATCCGGTCAAAATTCACAAACACTTAATATCACCAGAGGTACCCGGCAGGGCTGCCCATGCTCTCCACTATTATTTTCGCTCTATATTGATCCTTTTCTAGAAAAACTTGAAAGGGAAACTAATATTGAGCCTGTAATTGTGAACAACACCCTGTATAAAACTATGGCCTATGCAGACGATATAGCTATTTTTACCAGTAATTTACGACTCGCTCTCCCAACTGTGGATATCTGCGCTAAACAGTTTGGTGATTTTTCTGGTTATAAATTGAACGTGGATACAACGCAATGACTGCATTCGGATAAATCCTGCCCCCTAGATATTATAACCTCTGAGGCTACCTATCTGGGGGTCAGGATTATGCCGGATGTAGAACGTATTCCCGAATGCAATATATTACCTATCATTAATATTATTAATACTTCTCTGGAGAGACTAGATCATCTGCATTTGTCATTATATGGTCGATGCAATGTTATTAAAATGTCTATCTTTCCAAAAATCTTATATTTTTTTCAAACAATCCCATTAATTTTTCCACCCTCTCTTTACTCTAAAATTGAACAGATCTGTTGTCGATTCTTATGGAGTTACCGAAAGCCTAGAAGGGCTATAAAATGGATGACCCTTCCAAGATTAAGGGGAGGCTGGGGTATGCCGGATTTTTTATTATACCATCTGGCTGCTTTATTGCAGCATAAGGAGATACTTGTTACCACCAAAAGAATTAGATTTGAAGCTACTAACCCAACAATTTATGAGATGCTCTTAGGTGAACATGCTCGACAAAGATTAGTTAAAACTCTTGAACCCAGCTATTACAAGAAAACTAGTTTTCAGATAATCAAATCTGCATATTTTGCTTGGAAGAAAATTAGGAAACGATTTAATATATTCAATATTAATTTATATACCCCCTTCTCAGCTTATGTTCTACTACCGTCAATATTTCAGGATAGGACTACATTTAGATGGGCTGATTTGGGGATTACGACTATTGGCGATCTAAGCTTAGACGGAAACTTGAAGCCATTTACACTCTTACAAAAGGAGTTCGGCCTTCCTAAAAATGATTTTTTTAAATTTCTAGAAATTCTGAGTTTTCTTTGCTCTAAACTACAAGTGGGGCAGGCGAATCTAGGTCCAATTAGCATAATTGAAATGCTGCTACGACAATCACATATCGGGGTAATATATCAGACCCTGTTGACGGAATCCCCCGACGATTTAATATCGCAATGTGCTCGTTGGGAGAGGAAACTAGATAAAGGTGGCATAAATTTGGTTAAATCACTGGAATTGGCAAATTCAGTAGTTCTGTCTGGTAGTTTGAAATCACAACATTTTTCGTCTGTCTTCGAGTTGTATTACTCCCCTGCCAAAATCTCTAAATGGACTCACTTCCAGGGGAATTCATATAACTTCTGTAATCGGTGTGGTTTATATGGGGCTGATTCTATTCATATGTTTTTTTTATGTCCCAGCTTAAGAGCTTTCTTTCAAGACATTAATCACTTTTTAAATCTAATTCTATTAATGCCTGTTATATTGACCCCTGAGTTGGTAATTTTTGGGGTGGAGAGTGAGTCAGAAGGAATATCCAGTGAAAGTGCCGAAATTAGCTTTCTTTTTATTACTATGTCCATTACGTGACTATGTATAACCACCCACTGGATCAATGCCGATGCTCCTACTTTTTGTAATTGGAGATTAAGGATTCTCCGGTTATATAATTTAGAACTATCTGTTCACAAAAGATGTGGCCTCAAGAAACGAATACGGGGCCATAAAATCTGGTCCCCGATTACTAAATGGCTAGAAACGATTATATAGATTTGATTTCTATATATTTTTTTATATATATCTCTTTGTCTAAATGCATTCTGGATCATATAATCTTTATTTATTTATTTATTTATTTATTTATTTTCATTTTACAACTGTATCTTGTATTGCTGAAGTATTTGACGCTTTCTCTACTCCACGCTCTTTTTTTTCTCCTGTGTTGGATTATTAGAGATGTACTGATTGTTTGAATTTTGCTTCCAATAAAAAAAAAAGAATAACAATTGTTAAGAGTAACCTTACCTTATCGGTGGCGTCCCCGGGCTCTGATCCTTCTGCAGCGTGTCTTCTGGGAACTGCGCATGGGAACTATGCAGAGAGTGCGGAGATTGGTTTCTTCTCCGTGCCTCTCCACGTAGGTCTCTTATGCACATTACGCCCACCCCTACTACACATACACTTATGCAATCACCACACATTTTTTATGTACTTATGCATCAGGCAGGTACTACCCATGCACTCATACAATCAGCCAGGTATTACCCATACACTCATCGAATTATGCAGGCACTACCCATGCACCCATTCAATCAGCTAAGCATTACCCATGCACTCGTCCAATCACCAGACACTATCCATGCACTCATGCAATCAGTCATGTATTGCCAATGCACATGTCCAATCACAGAGGGACTACCCATGTACTCATGAAATCACCCAGGCACTACCAATGTACTCATCCAATCACACAAGCACTAGTGATGCATTCATGCAATCACTTATGCACTACCCATGCACTCTTTCAGTCACTCAAGCTCTACATATGTACCCATGCAATCATCCAGGCACTACCATACACTTATTGCTCTTTTTTAAACAGAATAGGTGGTTCTGAAGAGAACTGGGCTTTTTTCACTTTTATAATTTTGTTTGTGTTTTTTAACTATTTTGTACATTTTTGAGGTGTTTTAAAGAAAAGGAAAAACATCAGAACAAAGTGCCCGAATTTGCCAAAAAAAATAACATTTGTGGTTTCTTGTTGCAGAAACCACAGCATGAACAGACTGCTCGCCGAAACACACTATAGCGTTGCACTTGATGCAAAGTTGTTTAAGATTAGCAAACTCTAGACAAATGTCAGATCCACGGTTTACTACAGAGGTGCTTGGTCTAGCATCCTGGTCATCATGCTGCGCAGCTTTCTGGGCGCGACAATGTTGTTCGCGGGCCAGATGCTGAGGATGTAGTGTCTGGAGATGATTGAGCATGCTGGACGTGTCACAGGAAAAAAAAATCGCTTACGCATGAGAGCACCCCCGGGCATAGTGTGCAGCTTACTTTTCTAGCATTGACCTTCTATTCCCCATCAGGAATTCTGAAGAAGGCCCAAATAATAGATTCTTTCTTCTTTGTTACTTCCTCCTTAATCTCTTCTTCTTCCTCTGTCACCAAGTTGACATCAGTTGAAGCAGCCATTTTTTAGATGAAAAAACACCCCCAAAAGGTGCGAGGTAGCTAGCAAACACAACAGGAGTGTCTCCTCGGATGTAGATGAAGGAATGAAAAAAGGGAGGGGGTCCTTCTAATTCTAGAAACAAAACCTTGTAAACTAATAAGATGCTTTCCTTTCAAATCGTATGGGGTTCGCGCACTGGGCGCGCAACGAGCACGCACCCAGCGCGACTTCAGGAAAATATATTGAACAATAATATAACTTTATTCCAATTAGAAATATATGATTTTTCTATTTAGTTTAGATAATCTCTTCCTTTAATACACAAATTAAAGTTATGTATATATATATATATTCACTGAAAAAACCATAGGTTTCAGGGGTGTTATAGTTAGCTGGACATTTCACTCGTACAAAACCATTGAAATTCCCCAGTTATAGTTAGTTCAGCTAACTATAACTCGCGCGCCCGCAATCCACTGCTGATGACGTCACATATTACATCACTCATGACATGGTCAGTGATATCACTGATGACATCACTGATGACATCTCAAATGACATCACTGATGACATCACTGATGACGTCATCCAGTGAGTATGTGTTTTTGTAAAGTTTTAATATGTTTAATATATATAGGGAAAGGCCTGTCGAAGAATGAGTGGGTGTACAAGTGTGTGAATGGATGATTTTCTAGGTGCGTAACTGACTCTATAACTAAGTCATTAAATGTATCTTACTGCAGACTAGTGACTAAACTGAGTGAATGTCTGTATGTGTCTGTGTGATGGTGTATAAGTGGCTGCATGGTTTTGTGAATAGCTATATCTGTGTCTATATGGGTTATTGATTGCTTTTCTGAGTATCTGTATGGGTGCCTGAGTGTTTGTGTGGGTAGGGTGTGTGTGACTCTCTGCATAGATGTGTGAGTGGGTGATTCTATGGGTGCATGGTTTTAAGAGTGCAACTGTGATGGACTGTATGGTTGGGTGACTGTTTGTAAGGGTGTGTTAGTGATGGAATGTATATCTCAGTTGTACATGTGTCAGTAAGTAAATATGTGAAACGCAGTGTATGTCTGTGTAAGAGTATATAACTATCTATATGTAAAAGTGTGTGATTGTGGGAGTCCCTGTATGGATGAGTGTGTGCTTGTATCAGTAATTGTGTAAGAGCGTCAGAATCTGTTAGTATGTTTATGAGTAAGTGAACTTGAGTGTGTTTAACTGTATAGGTGAGTAAATTTGACTGTGATTAATTATTTGCATGACTGACTAGGTGTGTCAGTACCTCAATGGATGATAGGCGGTGTGTGACTGTCTATATAGTTGTATAAATGCATATGATAGCCCTGTATGGAGTGACTGTAATTATGAGTGACTGTACAGGTGAGTGAGTGGAGATATACATAGACCTAAGAGTCAATGGGTGGTTATGTATTTATTGGTATTGCACTACCTTTGCTTTTCAAAATGTCCGTCTGAAATTTTGAGTCGGCGTTTCAAAGGTTATATTAGGGTGTGAGAAGATGCACTCATTTATCACATGGATGACGTCATCAGTGATGTCATCAGTGATGTCATTTGAGATGTCATCAGTGATGTCATCAGTGATGTCACTGACCATGTCATGAGTGATGTAATATGTGACGTCATCAGCAGTGGATTGCGGGCGCGCGAGTTATAGTTAGCTGAACTAACTATAACTGGGGAATTTCAATGGTTTTGTACGAGTGAAATGTCCAGCTAACTATAACACCCCTGAAACCTATGGTTTTTTCAGTGAATTTGCAAGGTTTTTTAAATGCTAATTCCTAACTATAACGTGTGTGAAACCTATGGTTTTTTCAGTGAATTTCAAAGGTTTTTTAAATGCTAATTTATGAATTTTTTATTATATTTTTTATATATTTATTTTAGAACAAGTTACCTATGTATATATTTATAGATTATGTGTATCCTTTAATTTGGAAGGGCTCTGCTTTTTTTTTTTAATTTGGATAAAGTTAAACAGCATAGTTAATATCTTCTATTTACTTATATACATTTTAATTCTTTTTTTTGGGGGGGGATTTTTTTTACTGTGCGCGCTCGGAGCGCGCACACAGTACGCATGCGTACGTTTTTTGACCACGCATGCGTACGTTATCTACGTACGCATGCGTACGTCATAGTGCGCGCACCCAGTACGCATGCGTACGTTTTTCGTGTACGCATGCGTACGTTATCTATGTACGCATGCGTACGTCATCGTGCGCGCACCCAGTACGCATGCGTATGTTTTTCGTGTACGCATGCGTACGTTATCTACGTACGCATGCGTACGTCATAGTGTGCGCTCCGTGCGCGCACGCAGACGTATTCCGTGTGCGTGTAACATTCGCACGTAGTATGTTCGCACATGCGCGCGTAATGCGTATGCGTGCATCGTACGCGCGTAATACACGTACTCGTTCACGCACGGAGCGCGCACCCGAAGTTATGTGATTATAAAACAACACTTTTTATTGGTTTATACTAATTTCACTTTCAGATTCTTCCAACACCACACCCACTCCCCTCAAGGCAAGTCATGTGATCAAGAAACAACACTTTTCATTGGTTCAAAGTAGTTTCAGTTCCAGATTCTTCCAACACCACACCCACTCCCCTTATTATTACTTCTGATTCCCTAGGAGAAGCAGCTAATCTGTTTTTGTGATACAATGGCAGAGTAGCAGCCATCTTCTGAGAGTGATCAGGATACTCTTGTGAGACAGAGACAGAGGAAGCAGAAAGACTCCTTCATATGGCAGTTTTTCACTTTTCCTGAAGGCGAAAAGAAGGTGAATGCACCCAAAGTCACCTGCAAACTTTGTCACCGGACCTTATCACGTGGGAATCCTAATAAGAAATACTCTTTTAGTATTCACACAATGTTAAGGCACGTTGTAAAAGTGCATCCTGTGACTTATGCTCGAGCTGTAAGTGAAAACCCACCAGCAGCTCAGCCGAGCACATCCGCAACAGCTCAGCCGAGCACACCATTGGCAGCTCAGCCGAGCACTTCTTTTGCGGTGGTGCCTTCTCCTACTTCTACACCTCTGGATATACGCCCTTCTTTTCGGAGGCTGTATACATGGTGCATAGACTGTCATGCTCTCATTTCTATGGGTCAGACCAGTATTGATCTAATTGAGAGGAAATTAGAGCAGCACTCATGCACCAGGCCATAGTTTTTTTCATTTTTTTGTTTTTCTCTTCCTCTGTCCCTACATTAACACAAGGGCTCTTTTTAGAGCCCCATAACAAGTAAACACAAAAACTTGTTTTTTACATCTATTTGTCCATTTTTTTTTAGGGTGCGCGCACGGAGCGCGCACCCTATGATTTTTTTTAAAAAAAAATAATCGTTTTTTTTACCCTTTGTGATCCTTCAGGGACTCCCTGACAAAGACTAGGGGGTCAGGAAGTCTCTATCCTGCCCCCTTTCCATGTTCTCCACCTTTCTTTTAAATGGATACTTCTAACATGACTTCTACCTGCTAGCACAGCAACAGATCATGGAATGCTGGTGTGACCAGAGAGATCAGAACTTCACAACACAATGGGGCAGATTTACAAGCCCCTTGCGCCACTGTTGCGTCACTTTTAACATTGAAAAAGAGCCACAAAAGTGGTCAAGGGGCTTGTAAATCTGCCCCAATGTTTCTAATCCAAAGAGCAAGAGTGCTTAACTTTTCAAAAGTAACAGCAAATTCAAACTAATGTTCTGTGGGAACACATTTGTCTGAATCAATACAAAACATGCTTTTAAAAATGTAAACATACAGCCTAGTTTTTAGTGTTGAGTGGTCTGAAATGGCCAATTACTTGTTTTTAATATAAAAAAAAAATGTAAGCCTCCATTTTACAACTATCTTTCATTTCATAAACACATTCTACTGAAAGACAACTTCTGAGTGGATCCAGGTCTCCTCCTCACTCCCTGAATTAGACTACTGTTCTACAATTTAAAAGGAAAATTGATACCTTTTCAGCTCCTTTTTGAAAGAAACAAGAAGAAATTGTGAGGGGAGTGGCAAGGCATTTATAAAAGAGACGGTGTACATTTAACAGATGAAGCAAACAGAATCTTCCTCTTGAAGTTTAGATTGTGCATCAGTACTTACTTGTATCTACACTTAAACTCTCAAAAAAGATAACGGCTCGTTTTAGAGACAACCACCATCAAAACACTTAAATTTGATTTTTAATTCTCTTTTTTTTTACGGCCATGAGGATTAGAAAATGGGGTAAGGGAAAGTGAGAAATGGAGAGTGAGGGGATGGAGGGATTCATTAAACTGGAGTGAGAGAAAGGGAGTCAGGATGTCAATGAGCAAAGCAGAGTGAGGGAGATTGAAGGAAAGAATGCAAAAAGGAGAAGAGGTGTGAGATACATACAGGAGGAAGTGAAGTAGGAGAATAGTGGTGACTATGAGTAAAGGATAGTGACAGTTACGGAAGGTGAGGGAAGGAAAACGACGGAGAAGGTTAAAAAATTAACATAGATGGACAAAGAGTGATGGAGAGAGGAGGAGTGGTAGAAACAGAGGGGCATGAGGGAGTTACGAAAGAGTAGTAAAGCAAGAAGAGACAGAGAAGAGGAATGAGAAAAGCAGAGTGAGAAGAGGTGAAGAAAAAGGAGCATGAAAAGGAAGGTGTGAGAAATACAAATATTCAAAACTTACTTGATCTACAAAATAACTTAATTAGAAATAAATGTTTTTTTTTAATTGCAAGTAAAATGGATTACATTTCCTAAATATTCTTTCAAAATCTGAAAAAAAGAAAAAAAGTATTAATATCCAACAAAACATTTTCTTAAACAGTACATGTTTTTTCATATTTAACAAAGCAATTTTTTGCCCTTTTTTTGGTGTTTTCAGAAGGTATTGAATTTCACTGAAAATAGTGATATCAATTGTATTCATCATTTAACAGCGGGCAAAAAAAATAACAATCTGAAAGATTGTTTAAAAAAGCCCTGAATGTATCCTCACTAAAACAGACCTTGATAGAGATGTCACAAATATATTAAAAATATCTTCTAACAACAATAACTATTTCCAATAAATAACATCTGTTAAACTTGCTGCTTAAGCACGTACACCAAAATAATATCTGTCAAAGAAGTCCTCAATTGTTACCTTTACCTTTCCATGAGGCCAAATGGTAATTTTAAAATCCTTTTTAATTGAAATATCCAATGTAAATCCAATTAAATTGAAACAATACTTTCTTCAGATGCTGAAATTTGTATCTAAAACTTTGGTTTTAGAAAAATTAAGTAACAATTTGGTAAATCATAAGGCAAACGTTGCTTGAAAATCAATTGAGAATCATTACACAGTGTCCATCCTTTTTCACATTTAAGATAAACTGTGTAATGACTAGGGGTGGGCGGAATTTGCGTAATCGCGTTACGCAAATCTCCGCGAAACGGTAAAAAATCTCCGCGAACATGCAGAAATTCCGCGAACACGCGGAATAGCTTGTTCGCGATGCTTTTTTCCTGTTCACAGTTGCTGTTTGCGTGCTCGGGGAGAAATATCTCGCGAACACGCATTTTGGGAACGCGAACAAGAAAAAATTTCGCGAAGTCGCAGAAAGCAGAATTTTGGGCAATTTCGCGTTCTCCGCGGAACGCGAAATTACCGAAACTCCGCAAATTCCGCGAGCGGAACGGAATTTGCCGCCCAGGCCTAGTAATGACCAGAAGTGATAGAAGGTCCATCATGAAAAATTATTGCAACTGCAACAAAAGTTTTACCTGATATTGATAATTGATTTCCTACAAACTTCTTTAGTAAAGTTTCCAATTTAGTTCCATCTGCTCTACAACGTTGCATCATTAAAATTACATACTGTCCATATTTATTTAAAAATAACGTAGATAACATGTCTGATTTACATTGAGAACATTCCATGTTGTGATTAGCATCTTTAACTAATTTACTAAAAGTCACTGATTTACTCTCTGGTAATGTTAAATATATGAACCTTTCAGAATCAACATTACTGCTGCATGTGTCCATACAGTTTTCACAACAATGTTCCCATTTATATGAGACACCAAGTATATTTTCTATTTCTACCCCTTCATCTTCCAGTACCATAAGAACATACATTAAAAATTCCTGTGCATCTTGCTGGACATCTTGTGTAAACTGTGTACATCCTGAACATACATCTAAAAGATTTCTAACATCAGAAGCAAATTCTATTTTAGTTTTATCATTACTCAAGCTCTCATAAAGGAGACTCAGCAGAGAACAGAATCGTTTTCCATGATTTACTATTATCTGCTCTTGCAAAATTTCAAGATAAAATACAACATTCAGGACTACATTTGCGTAGCAGTTGACACCAGAGCTATTTTCAAAATGACAACCAACAACCTCTTTAATATTGTCCTTTTTCTTTTTGCTCTCACTCACATCAGTCTCCTTTTGTTTTCTCTTCTGTACATCCTCATTACAGATATTCTCAATTCTCCTTTTCTGACAAACAACATGTTTTTCAATCACAGGATACTGACCTAAATGAAGAGCATAGGTTCTTCTTAATCTATTATACTCCTTTACACAGTTTGCATCAGCACTAACTTTTGAGTCATCAAAGTCTATCATGAATAAACCAGATAATGTTTTCACTCGTGACAAAGCAACATATGCCATACCTTCTTTAAACACAGTAGATCCAATGTTTACAAATGCACTATCAACAGTTAATCCTTGACACTTGTGAATAGTTACAGCATATGCTAGAGAAAACGGAAACTGCTTCCTACGTACATATAAGTCTTTCACAAGCAAGAAACGAACTGAACAACGACAAATGTCTTTAACCTATTCAATCTGATCAAATTTTATCTTTAAAATTTCAATTCCAACTTTTTTCTGGTAATTAACAAAACCCACAAATCTACCCATAGCTCCATTCACTAAACCTTTCTCTACATCCAAATTACGTCTTAAAATTACTCGACAGTTCCTACATACATAAAGATTCTTTTCTAAACCGGCTGTTTTCGAGATGTATTTCTCTAGAGAATCCAATTTACTTGTCAATTTGCTTGTCAATATAATAGTTATACCTTCATGCTGTATTTTATCCACAGCTTCCAATTTTATAATCTCTTCATTTTCCAATTTCAAAAGTTTTTGATTGAATATAGAGCATTCCTGTAGTGTTGGCATTAAGCAGATTACAGTATTTTTTTCAGCAATTTTCTTGTATATTTTCTCTGGAACTATTTGTTCTGTTGGAAACACGTTACATAGCAATCGACTCTGTAAAGCTTTCCTTCCATGTTCTGTGAGTACTCCAATTCTGATATCTTTGAGAATAGTTGCATAATCCTCATCATTGGCTTGCCTCATATTGGTAGTGAGTTCTTTATACTCAAAGTATGTCCAAATATTCACATTACCTATACTACCTAACGACTTTTTCGTGTCTTCATGTGTAAGTGTATGGAATACTGGTTGTCCTTTAACTGGAGTGAGCTGCAAAAGATCCCCAAAAACTATGACGTGTTTTCCTCCAAATAAGAAGTCATAGTCTGTTTTTAGAATTTGCTGCATTCTTAAATGCACAAAGGCAAGCATTAAGTTTGATACCATGCTTACCTCATCAATAATGAGTACTTTCATTTTCTTCAATACTCTCAAAACTTCAAGACATGCTTCTCCTGTTAGCTTGTGGTATTGTATTTTGTTCTCATGCTCTACTGGTAACATTAGCAAACGATGTAAGGTAACTCCTTTTTTGTTATACGCTGCTAACCCAGTTGGAGCAGTAACAACACAAGACAAAGTTGATTCCGTTTTGTTCTGTAGGTAGCTTCTAATTACTTTAATTAAGAAACTTTTTCCAGTTCCTGCTTGTCCACTCACATACATTCTGATTGGTTCAAAAGATGTGCATGAGCACTCTTTATTTTCATGTAGTAATCCATGATCACTTTTTTTAGTGACTTCCTCATAAATTTGTTGTTGTTCATCATTCAGTTGTTGTTCCATATTTGGTAAGTCTATTAAATCTTCCTGAGCTTGATTCATAGCTGTTTCCACTTCAGTCATGGCTATTGCAGCTTCATTTTCTACGATTGGTTGTCCTAGAGGATCTTGACTGAACGTCCCAGAACTTTGACTGTCTTGTGAACTGTCTCTAGCTACTTCAGCTGCAATTGTTGCTTCTTGTCCAATTTCTTCATTTAACATTTGAACATAAGTTCTGAAAGTACTGCATTCTATGCTATCTTTGCAAGCATTAAAGGAATCTTCATAGCTGTGAAAAACTCCAAGTAGTTCATCCTCTGAACGCCATGGTTTAAACAGCTGTAAAAGTGCCAAGTAGTAAAATTCCTTTTTGTCAGTAGTGTCGCAACTCAGCTTCCGGTGATTAATCAAACTTCGTTTTGTTTGCTTCACCAAACATCCTTCCTCACCAGTAACTTTATATTTTCCATTGTTGATGTCTTCTATGGCATTCCGTTTAAAAATGTAGTTCTGCAGCACTTCATAGAGACACATGTTCTCAAGATGATGACTTCTTTGTGGGTAATATGTGTCCAACATGTTTGATCTTAAAATGTCTGTACTTTCTGGTTCGTACTCAGCTAAATATTCAATTTCTCGAACAGATTTCAGGACCCGATTTCGCATTCCTGCAAGGCCTAAACTTACCCAAATTATTCTCCTGGATTTGGAGTACAGACTTGCAGATGATAACCTATCTGAGCATTAGTAGGATCAAATTTCTCGATGCGATAACATCTTTAAACTGAAACTGTATAGCTTTTTACTGACAGTCTTCTCGTGAGAAATCTCTTCCCACATTTCTTTCAATTCCGTTTTCTCCGATTTTGTGATGTAAGATGTGACATACCGAGCGACAGCAATAGAATTGTCAGCTACATATTGAATATCCATGTTAGCATTCCACATGGATAAAATGACTGGGTTGTAGTCATTTTATGTATTTCGACTCTTCTTTTCTTCTTAGGTTGTAGGTATTTTTCGGCGATTTTCTTGTAATAGTATGTCGCACAGCTGACATAAAACTGTTTACTCTTTCTTTTGAAAGAACAGGTCGTGGAAATCCTTATCGACATTTTGTGTAGAATTTATCTTTACTTTTGTACTTTCGTCGACAGTATTTCCCACACCGATGACTTTGGAAACGTAAAACTTGCTCTTTTAAGTTTTTCTCTTCTGTGCTTTTAGGTATAGCACATGTTGCATATTGTTCAATGAAAGATAAAACTGCTTCATCAGCATCTGTTCCAAATTTTGGTGCATCCTTGATACACAACAGCATATGAATATGTGGAGCACCTCTTGCTTGGTACACTTTTCGCCAAAAGAAATCCACAACTTCTCCAAGAGGTGGATTTTTTTTATTGCAGATGAAGGACATCATAGCCTCAAATCTATGATTGAAATATCTGCAAACATTAACCGGATCCAATGAGCACAATTCTCCTGCTGTCTTGTATTGGATGTTTTCAATATTTGAATTTGCCTCTCGAAGAAAATCCAGTAAATCATCCCAAGCGTACTCTGCACAGCTTAGGGTGAGGAACCATGTAGGAGTTCCTAAATTCCGTAACATACATTTCAATTCTCCATGGCGTCGGTACCAATATTCATTAGTTCCACGCTGAGAAGCCATCAAATTAATCAATTGAGATTCCAAATGATCATCTCGCTGTTGCACTTTGTCCATAAAATCCTTTGCAGATACATTATGTAGATGTACTCCAGTTTTCAAAATGTGATTTACTGCATAAGATAGTGCAGACAAGTCATTTTCAAATAAAAGATGGAACAAATAAGGAATACTTTGACGAAATCTTGGATCTTCTGCATATAATCTTGTAGTCCGATACTCTGAAGCAGGAATCTGTACTGGACGTTCATCATATCGTCCTCCTTTTCCTGTAGGAAACAGCTGGGGAAAACAACGAGCTTCCAAGCTCTCCTCCCATACACTCATGGGAGTTCCTTGTGCTTTTTTCATCTGAAACAGATCAATAGCGTTTCCCATAACTTCTTTAGAATGAAGAGGATGTATGCTGAAATGTTCATAAATTTCTTCTTCTTTTGACTTATCCACTTTTTCAATTTGCCCAGTAGGTATTCCTTTGTCTGCTAGTAATTCTTCTTCATCTTCATCCATATAAATTGTTTCATACCATTTATTATTTCTTTTCAAATATAAATTTGCTCTTTGTACTTTCCGTACATCTACCAGCTCCTGCCAAATTTTCTTATTCTTTGTAGGTACACCATTAACCAGAATAACTAATGGTTCAGTTTCAACACTATCTTCATCAATTGTTTCCATATTTTTTTTCAAATCGAATGGCAAATAGACAACTCTTCCTTTCAAACCTCTTTGTAAATCCGAAGGAGGTAATTTACCTGTTTTGGGCTCCATACGCACTATGGTCTGAAACGGATGGACACATTGAATGAGTATAGACTCATACGTATTTAAATCAGAAAGCTCTGCAGGAATATAAACCAATTCTAAATTATTATGTACAGCTCTAGCTCGCATTTTATTTTCTTCTAACTTGTTATAACAGTATTTACAAATACGCTGATCTTCACCCAAGTCAAAACAATTTTCCAGAAATAAATATGTTGCAAAATCCTTCCACTTATAATTATCTTCATTTTCACTTTTTTTATAGAGATCAACATTCCTTGTTTGAATTTTATAATGGCTTCTCCGGCAACAAATACAAGAAATATTTGGTCTTTCATTAGAGATGATCGTAAATTTTGTCATTTCATCTTCAAAATTTTTAGTAACAGTGAGTTCTACATTCTCTTCCACATTTTCCTCAATAACTGTGTCATTTCCTGCACTTTCTTGCTCTGGACCAAAGTAACAAAACTGAATATCATCAGTAACCTTCACTACATCTGATACAGATCCATGAAACAGAGCATTATTCAACTCATTTAACGTTAGTGCTGGACTTTTAGCAAAATACAATGTTCTCACAAACTTTCTCATTTCAGTATGATGTACAGCCAGCATCCTAAAATGGTGAAAAACACTCTGACAAACTTTCCTAGATAGACAAGCCAGAGAATGTCCTTGCAAACCAGTATTCTCTCTCACTCTGCATGGATCTAGTCTTTGAAGCACCTTAATCTTCTGTTTAACACTCTTTTTACTATATTCTCTGAGAAAATCACGTAATTTATCAATAGATTCCTGTCGCACAGTACAAATACTACTACAATTCCAAGTGTACACTGGGGCTTTAGGACGTCTCCCCATAACCTCGTCAGCTAACACTTCTTCCTCATTTCTTGGAACCATTTTCTCCTTTTCCACTACACAACCATCTATTACTTCATAAGCTCGACCATTGGTGTCAACTGCATGCAACAAACTATTACTTTGAAGATAACTCTCTTCATTAAAAAATGGTTCAGTACTTGAACTGTGCTTCCATTCTCCTAAGAACACTTTACAAAAGTTATTTCTTTTCACTACTCTTTTCCTTTTGCTTTGTGACTTCATTGCTTTGACTAATTTTTCTAATCTACGCATCCTGTTCAAAATTAAAATGAATAGTTTTCTTTTTATTTCCAATGCCTTTGCAACAATTGTTTCAATATATTTATTTTTTGTATACAATTTGGTTTTCTTCTTATATTTTTTCACATCCTTTAGCAAATTTAACATCACTCTTTTCTGAATCATTTTTCGACGAATGTTTTTAAAATCTATTTTTTGTGTAAGTCACTCTTTCTTACTTCTGATTCTACATTAGCTTTTAGTATTTTCTGTCGACTCTGTAGTTGTTTTGTACTTGAAACACTATTTGCATTAGTTATATTTTTTCATTTTTTCTTTTTTTGGAGATATTTTTAAAAAAATCCTTAGTCTGCTTACCAGAAGACTTTTTCTTTTTTCCAACATGAGGTTCTTCAACTTTTTTTTTTGTCCAGTTTTCTTCAAATATAGATGTTGTTGCTGTTCTTTTTTCTTTCTTGACTTTATAGGCATCTTTAATTAATTTTACTGCTGTTCAGCAATACCTGAAAGAAACTAAAAATATACCTTTATGTAATTTTGATACATTACGATTTTTTATTTCAACTTTTCAAATACTATCATATGAGCTGTCCCTTTCCTACATCTACAAGTCTGACATAACAATACCAACACGTATTAAATCTCTAACATCGATTCCTGTGTGCATACAGACTCATGGTGTGATTCTAGACACAAAACAATTTTTTTTGGCAATTTTAAAGCACATTTACGACTTTTATAGAGTAAGTGAAAATTACTATGGCAGCCTGACACATTTTCCTTATATTTTAGAGAGGCAGAAAAGAGCACATGTCCTAAGAGCTACTTGGGACCATCAGCATGTGTAACCTGGATGAGTGATTAGAGTACAGCAAAGAAAATGAGCCTTGCTGACATTGAATGTTTCAGAGTTACACACTACTATCTAAAATACCACACAGTGCTGAATATTAAACATGGGAGTGCACAAGAAGCACCTGCCTGTGTGCTAAGAGCATGCTTCTGCAGACTGTGTATTATCAGGTACAAGACAGATCTGCATGGACACTTTCACAACTGCATGAAGACTGCAGAGATGTATGTAAGAGTACATGTGTGGTAAAGGTTTATTGGAGTTTTGTACATCTAAAAACTACCTCACCCATTGCGGGAGTAGAAGGAAAATCTACCTTGTTGATTTCAAATGTGTTAGCATTTTCCTCTCATTTGTGAGATAGTGATTTCTGCTGAATGCTAGCCATCACAGTTCCAGAAAACTAGCTGCCCCTTTATTGCGAGTGCAAGTCTAACAGAGCAACAGCAACACAAATTAAATCTCTGAGAAGAATTCCTGTGTGCAGACATACTCATGGTGTGATTCTAGGCACAAAACAGTATTGCTGGGTGATACCAGAACACCTTAACTTATGGTGAAGACATACTCCATAATATCTAACAAGTTCAAGGCAGTTAAATATCTTCCTTAACATAAAATGTAAAACACAACTTTAAAAGTGGACGGAAAATCTACCATGTTGATATTAAATGTGTTAGCATTTGCCACTCATTTGTGAGATTGTGATTTCTGCTGAATGCTAGCCATCACAGTTCCAGAAAACTAGCTGCCCCTTTATTGCGAGTGCAAGTCTAACAGAGCAACAGCAACACAAATTAAATCTCTGAGAAGAATTCCTGTGTGCAGACAGACTCATGGTGTGATTCTAGGCACAAAACAGTATTGCTGGGTGATACCAGAACACCTTAACTTATTGTGAAGACATACTCCATAATATCTAACAAGTTCAAGGCAGTTAAATATCTTCCTTAACATAAAGGTGCCGATCACGATCCTGTAAAAACCGGGTACGAACCGTTGGACGGAGCATATTCTCCGTCCGACGCGTACGCGGTCGTCAAAATATACAAACATGGAATTACGATTCGCACGGAAACACCATTTCCGTACGAATCGTACAAAACCCCGACCGACGAAAATAAACGTACAAATGCGATCCGGGAAATCGCCGACGTGACGTCGGGACGCACGCAGCCTGCCAGTCACGAACCAGGAATTACGATTCGCACCGACGTCATCCCGCACGGTGAATATTTTCCGGCTGCCAAAAACTGCCGGGAAATCAGGACGACGCGAACAAGGAGTACCTGTACGCGACGGACAGACAGGACGACGCGAACAAGGAGTACCCGTACGCGACGGACAGACATGGACCCGAACCTACGTGTCATCCCGGCCCTCATAGCAGTCGACCTCCTCTACAGGTTCCGACGCAGACGCCGCAGAAGGTCAGAACAACTAAGGGAGGGGGGAAAGGGGGGGGGTGGCAGGACCAGGGCAGGCCACAAAACCCCCACCAAAGTCACACAGCACACATGCCCTGGACATAACTGACCCTCAGGCCCTGGTCACTACGAGGGGGTGGGGGTGTGTCCAGCTAAGCCAGCGACCGCCACAACGGAAGTTCTTGACGACGCAAACCGGCAACACAACCAGACAGGTACGTCCCGTACCCACGCCTTAAGAGCGTGGGTACGAGTCGTACCACGCCCACACCTACGTCACCCCAACAATGGCGGGACGGCTCGTACCCACGTGGCAAAGGCCTGGGTACGGCCCGTACAAGCATCACATAGCGTGGGGATGGATATGTACGGACCGTACCCCCACCCCGTATGCATGGAGCATACCCCCAACCCCAACAGTGTAAGTACGACACGTACCCCCACCCGCGTATGCAAGGAGCGTACTCCCCCATGCCAACAGTGTAAGTACGACACGTACCCCCACCCGCGTACATATGGAGCGTACCCCCCACCCCAACAGTGTAAGTACGACACGTACCCCCACCCGCGTATGCAAGGAGCGTACCCCCCACCCTAACAGTGTAAGTACGACACGTACCCCCACCCGCGTATGCAAGGAGCGTACCCCCCATGCCAACAGTGTACATATGACACGTCCCCCCACCCGCGTATGCATGGAGCGTACCCCCCACCCCAACAGTGTAAGTACAACACGTACCCCCACCCGCGTATGCAAGGAGCGTACCCCCACCCCAACAGTGTAAGTACGACACGTACCCCCACCCGCGTATGCAAGGAGCGTACCCCCATGCCAACAGTGTACGTACGACACGTCCCCCCACCCGCGTATGCATGACGCGTACCCCCCACCCCAACAGTGTAAGTACAACACGCCCCCCCACCCGCGTATGCATGGAGCGTACCCCCCACCCCAACAGTGTAAGTACGACACGTACCCCCACCCGCGTATGCAAGGAGCGTACCCCCCATGCCAACAGTGTAAGTACGACACGTACCCCCACCCGCGTATGCATGGAGCGTACCCCCCACCCCAACAGTGTAAGTACAACACGTACCCCCACCCGCGTATGCAAGGAGCGTACCCCCCATGCCAACAGTGTAAGTACGACACGTACCCCCACCCGCGTACGTATGGAGCGTACCCCCACCCCAACAGTGTAAGTATGACACGTACCCCCACCCGCGTATGCAAGGAGCGTACCCCCCATGCCAACAGTGTACGTACGACACGTACCCCCACCCGCGTATGCAAGGAGCGTACCCCCCATGCCAAGAGTGTAAATACGACATGTACCCCCACCTCGTATGCATGGAGCGAACCCACACACGTGTATGTTCTAAGCGTACATATTGTGAAACAGGAGGGGTGTGTGCAGAGTCCTCCCAGCAATGCCCAGAGACAGGAGGGGTGGGTGACTATCACTCCCAGCAGTGCCCAGAGACAGGAGGGGTGGGTGCCTAACACTCCCAGCAGTGCCCAGTCACAAGAGTGGTGGGTGCAGAGTCCTCCCAGCAGTGCCCAGAGACAAGAGGGGTGGGTGCAGAGTCCTCCCAGCAGTGCCCAGATACAGGAGGGGTGTGTGCAGAGTCCTCCCAGCAGTGCCCAGAGACAGGAGGGGTGGGTGCCTATCACTCCCAGCAGTGCCCAGACACAGGAGGGGTTGTGTGCAGAGTCCTCCCAGCAGTGCCCAGAGACAGGAGGGGTGTGTGCAGAGTCCTCCCAGCAGTGCCCAGAGACAGGAGGGGTGGGTGCCTATCACTCCCAGCAGTGCCCAGAGACAGGAGGGGTGTGTGCAGAGTCCCCCCAGCAGTGCCCAGACACAGGAGGGGTGGGTGCAGAGTCCTCCCAGCAGTGCCCAGAGACAGGAGGGGTGGGTGCAGAGTCCTCCCAGCAGTGCCCAGAGACAAGAGGGGTGGGTGCAGAGTCCTCCCAGCAGTGCCCAGAGACAGGAGGGGTGGGTGCCTAACACTCCCAGCAGTGCCCAGAGACAGGAGGGGTGGGTGCAGAGTCCTCCCAGCAGTGCCCAGAGACAGGAGGGGTGGGTGCCTAATACTCCCAGCAGTGCCCAGTCACAAGAGTGGTGGGTGCAGAGTCCTCCCAGCAGTGCCCAGAGACAGGAGGGGTGGGTGCCTAACACTCCCAGCAGTGCCCAGTCACAAGAGTGGTGGGTGCAGAGTCCTTCCTGCAGTGCCCAGAGACAGGAGGGGTGGGTGCAGAGGCCCCCAGCAGTGCCCAGAGACAGGAGGGGTGTGTGCAGAGTCCTCCCAGCAGTGCCCAGAGACAGGAGGGGTGGGTGCCTAACACTCCCAGCAGTGCCCAGTCACAAGAGTGGTGGGTGCAGAGTCCTCCCAGCAGTGCCCAGAGACAGGAGGGGTGGGTGCAGAGTCCTCCCAGCAGTGCCCAGAGACAGGAGGGGTGTGTGCAGAGTCCTCCCAGCAGTGCCCAGAGACAGGAGGGGTGGGTGCCTATCACTCCCAGCAGTGCCCAGACACAGGAGGGGTGTGTGCAGAGTCCTCCCAGCAGTGCCCAGAGACAGAAGGGGTGTGTGCAGAGTCCTCCCAGCAGTGCCCAGAGACAGGAGGGGTGGGTGCCTATCACTCCCAGCAGTGCCCAGAGACAGGAGGGGTGTGTGCAGAGTCCCCCCAGCAGTGCCCAGACACAGGAGGGGTGGGTGCAGAGTCCTCCCAGCAGTGCCCAGAGACAGGAGGGGTGGGTGCAGAGTCCTCCCAGCAGTGCCCAGAGACAGGAGGGTTGGGTGCAGAGTCCTCCCAGCAGTGCCCAGAGACAGGAGGGGTGGGTGCCTAACACTCCCAGCAGTGCCCAGAGACAGGAGGGGTGGGTGCAGAGTCCTCCCAGCAGTGCCCAGAGACAGGAGGGGTGGGTGCCTAACACTCCCAGCAGTGCCCAGAGACAGGAGGGGTGGGTGCAGAGTCCTCCCAGCAGTGCCCAGAGACAGGAGGGATGGGTACCTATCACTCCCAGCAGTGCCCAGACACAGGAGGGGTGTGTGCAGAGTCCTCCCAGCAGTGCCCAGAGACAGGAGGGGTGTGTGCAGAGTCCTCCCAGCAGTGCCCAGAGACAGGAGGGGTGGGTGCCTATCACTCCCAGCAGTGCCCAGAGACAGGAGGAGTGTGTGCAGGGTCCCCCCAGCAGTGCCCAGAAACAGGAGGGGTGGGTGCAGAGTCCTCCCAGCAGTGCCCAGAGACAGGAGGGGTGGGTGCAGAGTCCTCCCAGCAGTGCCCAGAGACAGGAGGGGTGTGTGCAGAGTCCTCCCAGCAGTGCCCAGACACAGGAGGGGTGTGTGCAGAGTCATCCCAGCAGTGCCCAGACACAGGAGGGGTGTGTGCAGAGTCCTCCCAGCAGTGCCCAGACACAGGAGGGGTGTGTGCAGAGTCCTCCCAGCAGTGCCCAGAGACAGGAGGGGTGGGTGCCTATCACTCCCAGCAGTGCCCAGAGACAGAAGGGGTGTGTGCAGAGTCGCCCCAGCAGTGCCCAGACATATGAGGGGTGGGTGCCTAACACTCCCAGCAGTGCCCATGGAACGCAAAGGGTGGAGCAGCCACATATACCATGCCCACAAATGTCAGTCAGGTACACAAAGACCCTGCAGTACATGTACCACATGTGTGCGAGGCTGGGAGTATACGCATGCATAGCGCCGAAAAGAAAACAGGTACACATGAAGTCATGTCAATAGTCCACACACACAAGTACTATGACTACCAAGGATGCCACGAATGATGCAGGTGGAGACATCGCTCAGCATGCATGTGCAAAGTTGAAGGAGTCCGTCACACACCCAGCTGATGTAGACACAGCTCAGCACCACATATTGGGAACACCCTGCAGGGAAGATGTCAGGGTACACAGAGGAAGGAATACACCTTGGGACAATTTCACCATGCAGCAACTGCGTACATGGACAGAGAAACCTAGCTAACACCGTGTGATGTCACACAGATACCAGGGTCCCCCCAATGACCAGCACACTACTACATTTCCCACACACCCAACACATGATTACCACCCAAAATCAGGTCGCAGCCCCACCAACAGCAACATCAGAAAAGCAGTAGTGTTCAAAGGAAACAAAAATGGCTTTAATCAGCATGATCTTAAATAGTGTGTTAGTAGAAAGTTCAATATTTACAAAGCCCATAGGGCAGTCCATGAGTCACAGCTGGATGGGGGACACAGTGGGATGCGTGTCCCCTAGCTTGCCAGCACAGTTACATTCCGTCGTCTTCCACAGGGGTGAGGGCATCATGTGGGGGGGAAGGAACAGGCACCGCAGGGACAGGAGGGAGAAGGGTAAGCGACGTGGGTGCAGGGATGGAGGACTCCACCACAGGGGGTGGGGCAGGGCCAAAGGTGGATTCTAGGAGCGCGCTGCACACCTCAGCAAGGTCCTCCAGGGACTCCCCTGCACCCGAAGGAACCACAGGCCCCAAGGAGGGGGGGGGTCAGAGGGATGGGTCGCAGCGCCACTGGGGGAGGGTGTGGACAGGGGGGGGGACTCAAGCACCCTGACCGGGAACTTCCTTGACCGCTTGCGGGGTGGTGTCACTGTGGGGCTCAGGGACAGAGCGGCCATGAAGGAGTCTTTGGGGGAGATGTGGCCAGGAGAGCTGAGGGGAGGGGATTTGGAGGGAGTGGATTGGGTGGAATGCGGACTCCCACTCTGGCTGCGTGTCACACGTTTGCCCCCCGACCCAGTGGGTGTGCTTACTACACCCTGTGTGTGCGTGTCAGGAGGTGTGCAGCGGACCTTCCCTGCTGGTGTGGTGCCTGTGTCTGTTGTGGTGGGTGCATGCTGACGTCTGGGTGTATGTGGGACAGGCATGGGAGTGGGAAGTGTGGAAGGGGCAGGGGTAGGGGGTGGGACGTAGCGCTGCAGGAGACCCACTGCTGCAGTCAGTGTTGAGTCTATGGACCTCAGCAAGTTGCGTTGGTCAGCCTGCGATGAATGAATGCCCTCCAAGTATGCCTCCATGTTGTTGAGGACCTGGCTGTGGGCATGGAGGACATTAAGGATCGCAGTCTGACTGTTAGAAATGGCGATTTCTGGTTGGCTAAGGCTTGCGCCAAAGTCAGGCAGAAACCACCACTCTAGTCAGGGCAAGGAAGTTACACGCCAAAGATAACCCCTGCTCACCCCCTTGGTAGCTTGGCACGAGCAGACAGGCTTATCCCTGAGGCGATGTGTAAAGCGTTTGCGCGCGCACCCAGCAACAACACCCAAGGCCCACCACAAAGGAAACTCCACACAAGGTATTCTATAAAAATAGCCTTTGTATTATACACAACACATTAGATAAAAACACACACTCTACAATGTGCCAACAGGCACGGGCAGAATTTACAAGGGATTATATATACAGGGGACAGGGCCACCTGGACCACTGTCAGGAATTTGCACTTTTTAGAACATAGGAATAATACTGTATTACAAAATAGAAAATGTAGCACACAACCAGTAACTACTGGTAACCAGAAAGTACCACCTACGCAACCCTAACCACCTCAGGAAAATATTGCGCAGGGAATCAGGACCTCACTAGCACCACCTGCACTAGGAGAAAGCAACAACCACCTACGTATCACAATACCTGTAGGGGTAATAGAACGTTACACATGATGCATCACATTCAGAGGTGTATGGAAGGAAAACACATGATGCCTAAAAACATTCAGAGGTGTAAAGCAATGGCACATGACGCATCAAAACACATTCAGAGGTGCAAGTAGGAACACAATTGCGCAAAACTCCTATGCCACCACCTGTGGCAGTCCCTGGGCCAACTGGCCTGGAAGGGGCTAGGACGCCCTGCGTTCAGTCAAGCTGCGCCAGCTGCGCAGACTGAAACGAGAATGGTCCCCCACCTAAACGTGGCAGCTGCCCACTAAGTGCTGGGCAGCTGGAAAACGAACTTCAGGCACTCTGCGTGCCTCTGGAGCCCTCTCTGGGCTCTGTTCACTCAAAAATGTCCCCTAGAGCCCTCGTGGCTCGGAACAGTCGTGCTCCCCCTCGTTGGAGCGCTCCGGGCGCTCGGAACACCAGACAATGCCCTCTAGAGCCCTCGGGCTCTGCACAACGTTGGAGCCTCACTGGGCTCAAACAACAATGCCCCGGGAGCCTTCACGGCTCTGAAACAACAGGCCCCCGAGGTCGGAGCGTTCACTGCGCTCTTCGTTGGAGTCCCTCTCAGGGACTCGAGACACCACAATGCCTCCGTTCGTTGCAGTCCCACACGGTGGACTCTTTACACACAATGCCCCCCTAGAGCCTCACGGGGCTCGAGAAATGCTGTGGCAACCTTTGGAGCCTCACGGGGCTCGATCACTGCCCCCGCACCCCCAGCACATGCGCGGAGTCCCCCAGCCCTTCTAAACACTCACCGGGCTGCTCGGGGACTCCCGCGTCGTCTTCCCTCTCTCCGCTCTCGGGGGGGGGGCGTGAAGGACTCCAAGGCTTCCTCGCGGAGGGGCAGGCACCGACAATGTGCCTCGCGCCCCCTCCGCACAAGTTCTGGCCACCCTCCTCCTCACGGTCCAGCGCGGGGTGGGCTCCCGCCTGGATCTTAACTTCTCCGAACGGGCTGCAACCGCGGTGCTTGGTAGGAGGCGGGGTAGGCTCCCGCCCTCCTTCTCTGAGTTCCGGTTGTCCCGGAGGCCCGCCCTCAGCCGCCTGACTTCCGGCTGAAGGCCGGCCGCGGCGGTGACGTTCCCAGCGGCAACGAGGGGTAGGCTCCCTCGAAATAAACGCAAATAAGCGGGTGGGCACCCGCAAGCTGAATCAAAGCGCTTCACAGCGCTATAAGGTGAGCCAGCGCTCGCAGCGCTGCAAGGCTCAGAAAAGCGCTCCCAGCGCTATAAAGATAGCAAGCCCAGGGAAATAGCGTGCACAGCGCTCCAAAGTCCAGGAAGCGCTCCCAGGCGCTATAAGCAATGTCCAGCAACCAAAAAGGTCCTTCAGAGAGCAGGGGGCAAAGGCTGGGCCCAGAGCCAGCTCACAGGGCCCTCCAGCAGGGAGGCAGTCCCCAGTGGCGGTCTCTCCTGGCGCCCAGCAGCAGCAGGCCCCCCCTCAAGTGGATCCTGCAAGAGAACAGTTTCTGTGGGGACCCAGCCCCATTTTTATACAGTCAAACCCCTTTGTTCTGGGTTCAGGGTGAGGGGGAAAACCAGTCGCAGCTGGTTGGGGAGCACCCTTGATTTGCTCAGCCCCTCACTCTATTCATTGGCAGGGCTAGGGTCGTCAGTCGCACCGCAGGGGGCGGGGCCAGCATTGTGTGTGGAAAACCCTGTCCTATTCAGGACCCAGGTGCACTCCTCCCACCCATCTAGCTGCTGATCTCCCCATTCACCACTGGGTGACTCATCCTGACTCTGGGGAATCCCTAGCCCGTCACATGACATGACCAGCCAATCACGCGACAGACACACTGCACACAGAAGTGCCCACTTCTAGAAGTGGCACTTCCACACTAGGTACATGCACGCCGCACACATCATCGCGCAGCATTCACTCCCACGAGTCCGCACATACCAAACTCGGGCCTGCACACCCCACGCATCAGGAACTACTAGGGATACATACATTCCCCATGCATTCCTATGGGAGGGCAGGCCTATCTCACCACATGCACTCAGAGTGTGCACGCACTTTACCCTGGGACACAGGGAAAGTGCGCAGAAACCAAACAAATCACCACACCAAGTCACCAGTAAAAAGCAAAAAAGTTCAGGGGTGAACCTGCCAGAAGGGCCAAGTCCAACACTGACCAACCTGCAACTGCCGCTGGATGTCCACAGACTCGGCATTGGCGGCAGCAGTGGAGACAGCGGCAGGGGGTGCGGTGCCTGGCAGGAAGGAGACATGCGGTGACTGGGCACGCTGGGAAGGGACAGGAGCACGTGGGAGGCAGCTGATGCCAATGGAGGGGGTGGTGCAAGATGTAGGGCTGCTGTCAGATGGTGGTGCAGCCACCGCCCACTCGGAGAGATCGTCCTCGGACCCGTCAGCTTCATACTCTGTTGTGCCAGTCGACAGGTCCCCGGCTTCACTCTCCTCCGCCTCAGTCCCACCCGATGTGCCAGCCACGATGTCACCGCTGGCACTGGTGCTCGGTCCCTCTGCGCCGTCTGTGTCCATGTCTCCCTCCGTGTCCCCCGACGATGCTGTGGGCAGGGTGAAGAGACAGAAATTAATCATACACCTGTATACATATGTCACATGAGTCCAATCTACTTAGGTTACAGTGCATAGCCTGAAACAAAAGAAGAGTTACAACTACAAAACAAGGTACATATGTAGGCCCTGCAAGACACAGTTGTTTGACCCACCATGCCACGGAAAAACTATGGAGAGCATGACACAATAGCAAATGAGATGACATGGAATTTTGACTGAGGAGCAAGGCCCTGGGGACAATTCAGCACTGCATCTGCACCACACAGCGTGGCAGGAAATAGGGATGAGCAGGGACCATAGCCAGGAACTAGAGGCACATGCAGCATAGGTAATACTGATAACATGCCCACCCTGACTGGACACTGCACCTTGAGTGTATGTCCAGACAAACAGCACACACTGGCCAGTCCTAGCAAGGAGATTTCAGGTCTTGACATGTAGGCCATGCCCGCACCACCCACCCCCTACATGAGACAATTCTTCGGAGACACAGGAAGCACGTACATCTCTTAGTCTGGGTGAAATACACATGGGATGCAAAAATTCAATGTTGCACACAAAATACCCAAGGTGCGCCTGTCCAAATAATCATGTTCAAATGGGCATCATCAGATGATTGTAACAAGACACACAGGCAATGGCCACCGTGAGTATGTACTTGGAAAATCAGGTCAGGCTGGACAGTGGACACTTGTACAACATTTCACGTCAATATACATGGTGCCAGGGGACAATGGCACAGAGCACAACCTATGCAGTAGACACAGAGATTGTCAACATTTTCGGATTACACACATGATACCTAGGTAAAGATGCCCCTGGGGACAGTAGTGGCCACACAACTCCATGCTCCTGAATGGGAATGACTGCAACACACGCTAACATCCCTGCACTATGTGTACTGCACACTCATGCACATCATGTCACAGGCCACCACATAGGACATGCGTGCTGGAAGGCCTCGCACTTGAGAGATTAACTCCCATGTCTGGACTCAGCATTAGTGCCAACTGCCATGGAACCCACAAGTCCAGAACTGGACAGGGCACAGGCAAGGTCCCAAAACCTGTTACACACCACCCCCACACATGATGCTGCAGGCATAGTACACTTGGAGAAGGTGCCAGGCTACATAACCTTGTGACGGAGTGACTACACACAGACCAGGGAACACATTGCAAGGAGGGGAAGGGAGGCAGGAGAGCACTGCAATACTGTGGGTAACAGGATCTGCACAGCACCATAAAACCCTGGCAGTGTATCCATGGAACAGTGCACGTACAAATGCTGGTGAAACACAACAAACACACATGTACCTACCCCGTTCCTGCTGCTGCATCTCCTGTAGGCGCCTGTCCAAGTCTGGAAAGACCACCGCCAGCACACGCTTGTGGATGTGGGAGAGACGGCGGCGCCCGCGGTTCTTATGGCTCTCAGGTGAGTCCCCCAGCAGGACCTGTGCGATCCTCCGCGTCCAGCACCGGATATCCTGCCAGCGTTTCCTCACCTGGGACAGGCGCCGCTTCCGACCATCCGCACTCCTCACGGCGCTGACGGCGGTCAGCCATATCTGCTCCTTGGCAGAGGCGTCTACCTGTGAGGATGAACAAGTGACACTACATCAATACACCTGGCACATGTCACAGAGACACATATTAGAACACATTTGCTGTTTACAACAAGGCATTGTATGCATCCAACGCATTGCACCTTTGTCATAGGGACATGAACCTCTGGGGAAGGCCAAAAGCAGTATGTGCCATTGAAAGGACACAGGTGGAATGAGGGCAACACACAGTCAATGATCCAGGCTCACACTGTGCATCACACCCACCCCTCCTGTCTCTGGGCACTGCTGGGAGTGATAGGCACCCACCCCTCCTGTCTCTGGGCACTGCTGGGAGTGATAGGCACCCACCCCTCCTGTCTCTGGGCACTGCTGGGAGGACTCTGCACACACCCCTCCTGTCTCTGGGCACTGCTGGGAGGACTCTGCACACACCCCTCCTGTCTCTGGGCACTGCTGGGAGTGATAGGCACCCACCCCTCCTGTCTCTGGGCACTGCTGGGAGTGATAGGCACCCACCCCTCCTGTCTCTGGGCACTGCTGCGAGGACTCTGCACACACCCCTCCTGTCTCTGGGCACTGCTGGGAGTGATAGGCACCCACCCCTCCTGTCTCTGGCACTACTGGGGGACTCTGCACACACCCCTCCTGTCTCTGGGCACTGCTGGGAGTGATAGGCACCCACCCCTCCTGTCTCTGGGCACTGCTGGGGGGACTCTGCACACACCCCTCCTGTCTCTGGGCACTGCTGGGGGGACTCTGCACACACCCCTCCTGTCTCTGGGCACTGCTGGGAGTGATAGGCACCCACCCCTCCTGTCTCTGGGCACTGCTGGGAGGACTCTGCACTCACCCCTCCTGTCTCTGGGCACTGCTGGGAGTGATAGGCACCCACCCCTCCTGTCTCTGGGCACTGCTGGGGGGACTCTGCACACACCCCTCCTGTCTCTGGGCACTGCTGGGAGTGATAGGCACCCACCCCTCCTGTCTCTGGGCACTGCTGGGGGAACTCTGCACACACCCCTCCTGTCTCTGGGCAATGCTGGGGTGACTCTGCACATACCCCTCCTGTCTCTGGGCACTGCTGGGAGTGATAGGCACCCACCCCTCCTGTCTCTGGGCACTGCTGGGGGGACTCTGCACACACCCCTCCTGTCTCTGGGCACTGCTGGGAGAGATAGGCACCCACCCCTCCTGTCTCTGGGCACTACTGGGAGTGAAAGGCACCCACCCATCCTGTCTCTGGGCACTGCTGGGAGTGATAGGCACCCACCCCTCCTGTCTCTGGGCACTGCTGGGGGGACTCTGCACACACCCCTCCTGTCTCTGGGCACTGCTGGGAGGACTCTGCACACACCCCTCCTGTCTCTGGGCACTGCTGGGAGACATCAGGCGTTCCCCCCCTGGGACCCCCCCTACAGTACATAGCATGTGTGTCCCACCTGGACACAATGGCAGAAGTCACAGTCACAAAAAAGGGACACAGTCTGTGCCAGTGCACACTGCACTCACCTGATAACCTGGTCGCCCATACAGCATGGGGTACTGTGGGAGGATCACATCCACCAAAGCCATGTTCTCCTCCAGGGTGAATGGCTGTGACCTATCCACAGCCCTTGACATGGTTCCAGGGAATCAGTAGCAGTAGCTGGGTCGTGGAATACAGAGATGTGCAGGCAAGTGCTCTCTCATGGGACCTGGCTGCCTTATATCTGCCTTGCTGGCCCATTTCATGCACAGGAGTGCAGAGTGATTGGTCACTCACATTTGCATCATATGATTCCTCCAATCCCTTCAAACCTAGCAGTCAGTGGGTTCTTATTCTGTTTTTTTTCTTCAGCATGATGTCAACCCCACAAACACATTGCAACAAAGTAGATTAATTCCAACTGACTTCTGCTGTGCACCTTCCAGAACAAAATCAAAGTTTAAACTTGGTCTCCATGACAACCAGCATGCATGTAGGCCTTAATACTTGTCCCTCATGTGTCCCCTATGTAATTTTGAGCTTCACACACAGGTACGGTGCGTTCCGGGGCCCTAGGGCACCCCAAATGCATAGCAACGGCCCGTACACGCGTGCGTACGCTCCCTATCACTATGGGTGTCCTCGCGTATGCGTACTCGTAGTGGTACGGCCCGTACACACGCCTGTACGCTCCCTATCACTATGGGTGTCCTCGCGTATGAGTACTCGTAGTGGTACGGCCCGTACACACGCCTGTACGCTCCCTATCACTATGGGTGTCCTCGCGCATGCGTCCTCGTAGTGGTACGGACCGTACACACGCCTGTACGCTCCCTATCACTATGGGTGTCCTCGCGTATGCGTACTCGTAGTGGTACGGCCCGTACACGCGTGCGTACGCTCCCTATCACTATGGGTGTCCTCGCGTATGCGTACTCGTAGTGGTACGGACCGTACACACGCCTGTACGCTCCCTATCACTATGGGTGTCCTCGCGTATGTGTACTCGTAGTGGTATGGCCCGTACACACGCCTGTACGCTCCCTATCACTACGTGTACGCATACGCGAGGACACCCATAGTGATAGGGAGCGTACAGGCGTGTGTACGGGCCGTACCACTACGAGTACGCATACGCGAGGACACCCATAGTGATAGAAAGCGTACAGGCGTGTGTACGGGCCGTACCATAATGAGTGTTCTTGCGTATGCGTACTCGTAGTGGTACGGACCGTACACATGCCTGTACGCTCACCATCACGATGGGTACACATACGGCAGCACTCCCATAGTGATACGGGAAGGTACACAGGCCCTCTTCGCAGAAGTACGTTGTTTTTCACACATCACAGTGGTGACAGGCAGCACACAGGAAGGAATAGGGATGACATACTTGTCCATGGATGGACATCAAGGCATTGTCTGGGCAGTACTACATGTGTGGGGCACAGGTGTGAAAGGCTGTGATGTGGCACAATACTCCTGAGTGGAGAAGGCACCAGATGTATGATGAGATGTGTACATATGTGATGTGTGACGGTGCAATGTGTGCCAGGCATGCCCTTGACTCCTTTGACATGTGTGCATGTCGTACTGCACACTTGGCATGAGCGTCACTGGCATGGCACGGACAGCAACACACGGAAGTGTCCACAGAGGCCCGGTACAGGGGTTACCACACCTGACATGTCACTACCCACGGTGCACGATGTGACTATGTCATGTATGTGTGGGGGGTTCACATTAGGGGTGGGCGGAATTTTCGTAATCGCGTTACGCAAATCTCCGCGAAACGGTAAAAAATCTCTGCGAACATGCAGAAATTCCGCGAACACGCGGAATTGCTTGTTCGCGATACTTTTTTCCTGTTCGCGATCGCTGTTTGCGTGCTCGGGGTGAAATATCTCGCGAACACGCATATTGAGAACGCGAACAAGCAAAAAATTTCGCGAAGTTGCGGAACGTAGATTTTTTTGCAATTTCGCGTTCTCCGCGGAACGCGAAATTACCCAAATTTCGCAAATTCCGCGAACGGAACGGAATTTACCACCCAGGCCTAGTTCACATTAGGTAGATGTTTGAGCTCCCTCAAAAGCTGCAGCCGTTGCAGCAACCAACATGTGTCTGTGTGTAGATGGCCATGGCACACTGTTCCGCACACCATGCCACATGTGGTATCGGATGTGAGGTGCGTATGTATGCATGGGACACGGAGTAGCGTAACAAGGACATGTCTGCATACTCTCTATGAATGTGTGGTGAGTCATGACATGTGCACCTTCATGGCAAGGTGTGTGGGCTGTCCTAGTGTAATGTCATGTGACCTGTGGCTCTAGTGTTCCGCTACCAGTCTCTGCAATCGACATCCTACTTCTGCTGATGTGTGGATGTATGTCACTCCTGTGTTGCGTCTGGCTGTTCACTTACACTGGGACACAGCTAATCCCATGCCATGGCATGTGGAGGTTCTCAATCTGCGTGTGTAGCTGGGTCTTGGTAGGAGTGTCACCTGGCAGCCATACGTGTCCAGGGCATGTGGCACATACCTGACTCCGTATGTCGCATATGTGTATAGACAGATTAACATGTGCTCAGGACAAATTATTTGTTGTTGTGGTGCACTCACTCTTCCTTGTCACTTCCAAATTACTGCAGAGCGCCGCCTCTTCCCCGACCAATTCCGGACTTGGCTGACATGCGGGAGAATGATTGTATCAGGTGCTACCGCTTCCCCCAACGGTTGATTCTGGAGTTGACGGCGAGGCTGTCACCACACCTGCAACCCCTGCACAGGTATCCTACGGCACTGACACCCAAGCTGAAGGTAATGGCAGCCCTACATTTTCTAGCCACGGGTACCTTTCAAAATACCATAGCTCATGTTGGTGGCATGTCCCAGAGCATGTTCTGCCGTGTGCTGCATGATTTCTTAGAGGCCATGTTGATTCACCTGGATGACTTCATACATTTTCCTACCCCTGAAATGTTGACTGGGGTCAAGCGTGGATTCTATGCCCTGGGAGGGATGCCCCATGTCATTGGGTCCATAGATGGGACACATGTTGCTTTGGTACCACCACACGCACAGGAGGTAGCGTACCGGAATCGCAAGCACTACCACTCCATCAATGCCCTTGTGGTGTGTCTGTCCAACATGGTGATTTCACATGTCTGTGCTCGTTTCCCAGGATCAGCACACAATGCCTACATCATGAGGCGTAGCAGGATGCCTGAAATGATGACGCAGCTGCGCAACGAACGAGCATGTGTTGTTGGTGGGTACAGTCTGTCTGTCCTGTAATTTGCGTAGACTTCCAGCACGACCGCTTCTCCTGTTCTAACGATGTCCGTGTGCTTCCCATGTAGGGGACGCTGGCTATCCCAACATGCCATGGCTGATCACACCTCTCCGCAACCCCATCACGCCGGCCCAGCTCCGCTACAACAACGCCCATGGCCGGACAAGGCGAGTGATAGAGAGGACGTTTGGCCTGCTGAAGAGCCAATTCAGGTGCCTACACAAGACCGGCGGCGCCCTCCCATATGCCCCGGCGAAGGTCTGCAAAATCTTCATGGTCTGCTGCATGCTGCACAACATGGCAGTTGAGAAAGCTGTGCCACTCATCCTGGATCAAGATGACCAGGACCATCCACCCGTGGAGGACGAAGGGCTTGGCAATGGGGCTAGTGATGTGGAGGATGTGGAGCCGCAAGAGGACATCCGGACTCGGCTCATACGCGACTTCTTTGCTTAGTGGTGAGTACCAGTGTCTGAGTGAGCACGCATTGGTCCCCGTGTGGCATGTGTTGTGATGTGTGTCTCCACCTGCATGTATGGCACGTGAGTCAGAGGTGTGTGTGGGTGTGTCACTGGAGTGATGGTGCCAGTGATGGTTGTATTTCCCCAGTCATAATTGTGACCTAGCATGTTGTCATCCATACATTTGTCGAGTAAATGCACATGCAAGTGGCTGTGCTTTTTGTGGTTGACTTCTTGTGTGTCTCTCTTCCCCAGGTACTTGCGCATGCCGTCTGCTGGTTGCATTGTTGTGGCACTGCTATTCCTCATGGACACGTCATCGTGTGCTGACTCTGCGTTACAGGCACGGAAACGTTTGGAAG
Organism: Triturus cristatus; assembly: GCF_964204655.1. Lineage (NCBI taxonomy): Eukaryota > Metazoa > Chordata > Amphibia > Caudata > Salamandridae > Triturus > Triturus cristatus. The sequence continues at coordinate 24,498,971 of NC_140593.1, read as the reverse complement.
TCTCCTTAGGGTAAGGGATGCATCAGGGGTGCATTGGGTGTGGCAGTTGTTCACGATGTATGCACACTGCCCCTGTCGATGTTTGGTTCCTCTGCAGCCATGTTGCATCCCCATGGTACACATGACATGCAGCTGGGTACACCTGAATAGATGGTCAGACTTGTTGACAGTCATCAGTGATGGGATAGTGGATTGTGATGATGGCATCAATGTGTGTAACACTGCCCTCGGACACATACGGTTTGCATTGGCTTGACATGCTGTGGGACTTCCACATCAGCGGATCAATGGTGTATGGCAGGCTCTCCGTGAGCAGCTGTGGGTGTTTAGCTGTTAGCCGACACTTGTGTGCCAGTTCCATGGCTATTACGCATTTGTGCTGCAGAAGGGGGGTGCCAGTGTTGGACCCACATGTTACTCCACATGAAGTGTTCATGTGTACTTCAAGTTGCCTCTGCAATCCTGAAAACATGACTAATAAAGGTGTCCCTATGCCTCCAAGGTGCCTCTTCTCAGTCAATGCTGGTGTGTTGCCACGGTGCATCCAGCATGTCTGGCATGGTTTTCCCTGATAGTGGCTATGTGTCTATGTGTCGAGTAGCAAGATGCAAGCTGTGTGTGTGGGATGAGACTGTGTATTGTGCATGATGTCCATGACTGTGTGGGTATTGTGACATGTGCCATCCCCATACATCCAACGTTGGCCAGGCCCCCATTATCTGCATCCACCGGACTCAAGCTTGCAGGACATGGTTCTGCCACCTGTCTACACATACCTGGGTGCCCCCCAGGACACTGGACATGATCCCTGACCTCTGCGCATGACTGTTGCTGTACTCAATATGTCTGTCAGCATGGTTGTGCGGCCACCCCCTCAGCTGGTTGGGCCCATCACGGGTGTGTATGGTGCTCCATGTCTGTCTTGCCTAATACACTGTGACCCGTGTGTCCTGTGCCAGACTCAGGCCCCAGGGTGTGTATGGTTGAAGTCAAAAGAGAACTCAGGCATGTTTAGACTTTACAAGACACATGTAAGGTAATAATGCAACCAGCAGGCATCTTCTCTTCATGGTGTGACTTTTTATTTTAGTGGGGGGGGGTATGACATGAGGGGCTTTCCGGGTGTTTGGAATCCAAAGTTCAGATGGGGAGTTGGTGTCCTTGCCATTAGAAATCCTCAGAGTCCATGCCACAGTCTTTGTCAACATTGGTCAGACAGTGACCAGCAAGGCCATGTGGCAGAGAATGTCTTTTGATGCTGTGCTGCTGTTGCTCCAGTGGGCCAGGTGCCAGGCCAGGTGTCCTGGGAGATGGTGCTGTAGCGCCGACCCTCACGGTCTTTTCTGTGGACGACCCGCCCTCCTGCGGGGACCCTCAGAAGCAGGCCGTGACGATGTTTGGGATGCTCCATCGGATGTTTCCTCCTCCTCCTCCTGATCCCTCCCTGTGGGTGGTGATGTTCTACGCCTTCTGGCACAGGGAGGGTTGCCCATGTTGTCGGCCATCCGACGGAGTGTATCGTGAATTCCCGTGTACACCGTCACGAGCTCAGCCTGTCCGTCCTCCATCCTCCGTTGGTGTTGCAGTAGACAGGCATGTAGCTCCGCATGTTGCTGGGCCTGCTGGGTCTTGATCCCCTCGAGGACGGACACAACCTGGGCCAGGCCCATGGTGTCCTGCCGGTATGTGTCCAGGATGTTTCGGACATGGGAATATACCGGATACCCAGCCAACTGGTCAGGCTGGCGCCTCCGCCGTCCTCCACTCCCACCACCCCTGCCCACTTGCACCTGGCCTGCCCTTGTGGGCACATCGGGTCTCCGGGACCCCTGAGGGGTGGCATTGGCGTTGTCGCCTGCCTCCTCCTGGGTGCCCGGGACACCGTGTCCCTCCTGGCCAGCCTGGCTGCTTTGTGGTGGTGGGGCAGGGATCCTGGGTGTCTCCTGGGATGTGGCAGGAGTGGGGGTGGTGGTTGGCCCCGTTGTACCTGACGCAGGTGCTGCAGGTGGTTGGACACCAGAGGGGCCAGGTTGGTCGGGGTCGTCCACAGAGAGGTGAGAGTCGTCGCTGCCGGTGGGATCGGCCTCCCGCAGAGCCGGGTCCTGTGAGTCTTCCCCCCCAGTGTTGGGGGGTGAACCACGACATTGACCTGTGTGTGAGAGAGACAATGTTAATTTTGGTCCATGCAACATCCATGTTTCATCAGTTTCAAAGTTGGAACATTTCCTCTGGGAATTTGGATCTGTCTTGCATTCCACTCACAGTGCACTTGTGCATGGGTGTGTCCCTTGGGCACAGCTTTGGCACCTTTAACTATGTGTGGCACAGTCTTACTTGCTGCGTCAAGTGTGACTGCAGTCAGCAGTGGAGTGGGCAGGTGTGGCGAGCCGTGCATTGGCCCCTTCCGTGTTGGACTGTACGTGGGCACATGAAGTAGTTACACACACTTATATGATGCAGGTAGCTGTCGTTGTGCTCGTGCACAGGTTGTGACATGGCCCTGTGTTTTGCCATGGAGGAGAGGGGGGGTGCTGGCACTGGCCACCCTTGTCTACATGCATGCAGTCCACCTGCTGACGAGCAGACATTCCCACACACCACATGGCTGATTTGCTCTCCCTGTGTCTCCCTCCCTCTCTGTCCCCCTCTCCCTCCCTCTGTGTGTCAGCCTCCTCCCTCTGTCCGTCTCCCTGTGTCTCCCTCCCTCTCTGTCCCCCTCTCCCTCCCTCCGTGTGTCAGCCTCCTCCCTCTGTCCGTGTCCCTGTGTCTCCCTCCCTCTCTGTCCCCCTCTCCCTCCCTCTGTGTGTCAGCCTCCTCCCTCTGTCCGTCTCCCTGTGTCTCCCTCCCTCTCTGTCCCCCTCTCCCTCCCTCTCTGTCCCCCTCTCCCTCCCTCTGTGTGTCACCCTCTGTCACCTCAGCCCAGCTTCCTGGGCACACACTGTTAGCAGATCTTTGAATGGCCCTTGGCTTGTTGATGTGAGTTTGTTTCTGATCTCCAGGCACCCATTGGGTGTAGTGTGTGTCTCTGCGCTGCTGCTGTGGTGGTGTGTGCTGCCACTCTTTCACAATGTTGGCTGTTCATTAGCTGCTGTCATGTGCAAAACAGAGCCTTCACCCCCATGTGTCAATGCAAGGCGTCCGCCATTTGCTGGCGAGTCTTTCCTGTGTGGGGACACACTGTTTGTCTGGCTGTGACCTAGGCCATATGGGCAGAGGGCATTGTTGTCTGCTTCTGAGTTGCACTATGTGATTTTTTGGGCCCACCCTCCCGCCATCCGGGTTACCGTGTCATGTGTTGGTGTCTTCTGTGGCCTGTGACTTGACATTGTCCAGCTGGGTGCATGGGGCATGGTGGCGGCAGTGGCATGTGCGTGTTCATGGAGTGTGGTTGAGTCATGCGATAGCTTGGGGTGGTTGCGTGCCTGTTTGTGAGTTTGGTTGTGGATGACGTTCCCCCCATGTGAGGTGCGTTGTTTGTGTACTCACCCGGGTCTCGCAGTCCTCCTAATCCTGCGACTGCCTCCACCGGCAGTATGGCCATCACCCTCTCCTCCCAGGGATGGTAGTGTACGGGTCTGCGGGACGGCCCTCTTCCAGTGACGTTGGCCTGGTTGTGTTCATCCGTCATCTTGGTTCGGAACCCCCTCCGCAGATCGTACCATCTGGCTTGGCATTCCTGCTTGTTCCTTCTGGTGTCCGCAACAGCATTCACAGCATCGATGATGGTCTGCCACATGGCTGTTTTTTCTGAAATGCTGGTCTGTCTGACCAATGTTCCAAAGAGCTGTGGCTCGACTCTGAGGATTTCATCGACAAGGACCTCCAACTCTCGGTTACTGAACTTTGGATTCTTGTTAGTGGGCATGGTGAGGGGTGTGGGTGTGGATGGTGCGGGGGGTGGGTGTGGATGGCTGTGGGTGTGTGGGTGTGGTTGTGCAGGTGTGTGTGTGAATGTGATGAGGGGGTGTTTGTGAAGGTGGTTGTGTGAATGTGTGCAAGTGTAAGGTGTGGTGAAGCTTCTAGTTTGGTGCTGTAGGTTGTCTGTGGGGTCTGGCAGCAGTGAGTCTGTTGCAAAGGCTCATGGTTTGTGTGTGTGGGCCCTTTTTATTGGTCCATTGGTGGGTGTGGCTGTGTTGGAAGTTTGGGTGGGTGTGTTATAAGGAGTGGTGGTGTTTTGGGCCTCTGTTTGTTTTTGGCAGTTGCAGGTCAGTGAATGTGTTGTTTTGGTAGTTGTTGGACATGTTTTGTGGCTTTGTGCCATTCGAATGGTGTATTCTTGTGTCGTTTTGGTTTGTCCTGGTTGTGTACGTGCGTTTTTTGGCGTGTATACGGTGTGTACATGGCCCATTTTGTTGTACAGTGCTGTCCTTGTGTGTGGCTTGGTACAAGTCGTACATTCGGTTGTGATGTTGGGGCCTGGGGTGCGCTCCGTCCTTAGGATGTTGTGGTGGGGGTACGCTCCATGCATACGCGGGTGGGGGTACGACTCTGACGTACAGGGGTGTAGGCACACGGTGGTACGACACGTACACGGGTGGGGGTACGACTCGAACGTACTGGGGTGTACATACATGGTGGTACGACACGTACACGGGTGGGGGTACGACTCAAACGTACTGGGGTGTACATACACGGTGGTACGACACGTACACGGGTGGGGGTAGGACTCAAAAGTACTGGGGTGTACATACACGGTGGTACGACACGTACAGGGGTGTACATACACGGTGGTACGACACGTACACGGGTGGGGGTACGACTCGAACGTACTGGGGTGTACATACACGGTGGTACGACACGTACTGGGGTGTACATACACGGTGGTACGACACGTACACGGGTGGGGGTACGACTCGAACGTACTGGGGTGTACATACACGGTGGTACGACACGTACACGGGTGGGGGTAGGACTCGAACGTACAGGGGTGTACATACACGGTGGTACGACACGTACAGGGGTGGGGGTACGACTCGAACGTACTGGGGTGTACATACACGGTGGTACGACACGTACACGGGTGGGGGTACGACTCGAACGTACTGGGGTGTACATACACGGTGGTACGACACGTACTGGGGTGTACATACAGGGTGGTACGACACGTACACGGGTGGGGGTACGACTCGAATGTACTGGGGTGTACATACACGGTGGTACGACACATACACGGGTGGGGGGAGGACTCGAACGTACAGGGGTGTACATACACGGTGGTACGACACGTACAGGGGTGGGGGTACGACTCAAACGTACTGGGGTGTACATACACGGTGGTACGACACGTACAGGGGTGGGGGTACGACTCGAACGTACTGGGGTGTACATACACGGTGGTACGACACGTACTGGGGTGTACATACACGGTGGTACGACACGTACACGGGTGGGGGTACAACTCGAACGTACTGGGGTGTACATACACGGTGGTACGACACGTACACGGGTGGGGGGAGGACTCGAACGTACAGGGGTGTACATACACATTGGTACGACACGTACAGGGGTGGGGGTACGACTCGAACGTACTGGGGTGTACATACACGGTGGTACGACACGTACACGGGTGGGGGTACGACTCAAACGTACTGGGGTGTACATACACGGTGGTACGACACGTACAGGGGTGGGGGTAGGACTCGAACGTACACGGGTGTACATACACGGGTGGGGGTTCGACACGTACACTGGTGTACATACAGGGGGGGGTGTACATACACGGGGAGTACGACTCGAACGTATGGGTGCTGGGGGGAGTGTTGGGCGCGTATGCGGGCACATGTCTCCATGGTTGCTATGGGAGTTCGGTGCGGACGGTGTTTTTACCATACGGTTGTAACATCGGACGCACGGGATGGATCGTGATTCCTCGGTCGGACTTCACTTTTCACATTTGTACGGTAAATCGTCCGAGGACGTGTCGGACACATTTTCCGACCCGAGGACATGTGGGGAATAATTCCCAAGGCGGTTCGTATGGACTTTTTCCCATGCGAATCGTGATTGCCAGTTTGTACGGCACTTGTACGATTCGTACGGTAAAAAGACCGGATACGAGTCGTACGGGATATTTTTTTACCGGATCGTGATCGGCACCAAAATGTAAAACACAGCTTTAAAAGTGGAAGGAAAATCTACCATGTTGATATCAAATGTGTTAGCATTTGCCACTCATTTGTGAGATAGTGATTTCTGCTGAATGCTAGCCATCACAGTTCCAGAAAACTAGCTGCCCCTTTATTGCGAGTGCAAGTCTAACAGAGCAACAGCAACACGAATTAAATCTCTGAGAAGAATTCCTGTGTGCAGACATACTCATGGTGTGATTCTAGGCACAAAACAATTTTGCTGGGTGATACCAGAACACCTTAACTTATGATGAAGACATACTCCATAATATCTGACAAGTTCAAGGCAGTTAAATATCTTCCTTAACATAAAATGTAAAACACAGCTTTAAAAGTGGAAGGAAAATCTACCATGTTGATTTCAAATGTGTTAGCATTTTCCTCTCATTTGTGAGATAGTGATTTCTGCTGAATGCTAGCCATCACAGTTCCAGAAAACTAGCTGCCCCTTTATTGCGAGTGCAAGTCTAACAGAGCAACAGCAACACAAATTAAATCTCTGAGAAGAATTCCTGTGTGCAGACATACTCATGGTGTGATTCTAGGCACAAAACAATTTTGCTGGGTGACACCAGAACACCTTAAATTATGATGAAGACATACTCCATAATATCTGACAAGTTCAAGGCAGTTAAATATCTTCCTTAACATAAAATGTAAAACACAGCTTTAAAAGTGGAAGGAAAATCTACCATGTTGATTTCAAATGTGTTAACATTTTCTTCTCATTTTTGAGATAGTGATTTCTGCTGAATGCTAGCCATCACAGTTCCAGAAAACTAGCTGCCCCTTTATTGCGAGTGCAAGTCTAACAGAGCAACAGCAAACACAAATTAAATCTCTGAGAAGAATTCCTGTGTGCAGACACACTCATGGAGTGATTCTAGGCACAAAACAGTATTGCTTGGTGATACCAGAACACCTTAACTTATGGTGAAGACATACTCGATAATATCTAACAAGTTCAAGGCAGTTAAATATCTTCCTTAACATAAAATGTAAAACACAGCTTTAAAAGTGGAAGGAAAATCTACCATGTTGATTTCAAATGTGTTAGCATTTTCCTCTCATTTGTGAGATAGTGTTTTCTGCTGAATGCTAGCCATCACAGTTCCAGAAAACTAGCTGCCCCTTTATTGCGAGTGCAAGTCTAACAGAGCAACAACAACACAAATTAAATCTCTGAGAACAATTCCTGTGTGCAGACATACTCATGGTGTGATTCTAGGCACAAAACAGTATTGCTGGGTGATACCAGAACACCTTAACTTATGGTGAAGACATACTCCATAATATCTAACAAGTTCAAGGCAGTTAAATATCTTCCTTAACATAAAATGTAAAACACAGCTTTAAAAGTGGAAGGAAAATCTACCATGTTGATTTCAAATGTGTTAGCATTTTCCTCTCATTTGTGAGATAGTGATTTCTGCTGAATGCTAGCCATCACAGTTCCAGAAAACTAGCTGCCCCTTTATAGCGAGTGCAAGTCTAACAGAGCAACAGCAACACAAATTAAATCTCTGAGAACAATTCCTGTGTGCAGACATACTCATGGTGTGATTCTAGGCACAAAACAGTATTGCTGGGTGATACCAGAACACCTTAACTTATGGTGAAGACATACTCCATAATATCTAACAAGTTCAAGGCAGTTAAAAATCTTCCTTAACATAAAATGTAAAACACAGCTTTAAAAGTGGAAGGAAAATCTACTGTGTTGATTTCAAATGTGTTAGCATTTTCCTCTCATTTGTGAGATAGTGATTTCTGCTGAATGCTAGCCATCACAGTTCCAGAAAACTAGCTGCCCCTTTATTGCGAGGGCAAGTCTAACAGAGCAACAGCAACACGAATTAAATCTCTGAGAAGAATTCCTGTGTGCAGACATACTCATGGTGTGATTCTAGGCACAAAACAGTATTGCTGGGTGATACCAGAACACCTTAACTTATGGTGAAGACATACTCCATAATATCTGACAAGTTCAAGGCAGTTAAATATCTTCCAAAACATAAAATCTAAAACACAACTTTAAAATAAAATCACATTTCTATTATTTATATCAAAATGCACCACATACATCCCCTTTCAAATTCACAATTCACCTTTAAAATTAGTTAGTTCACACAGAAATATGGCAATCACACAGCAGATTATCAGAGCCAAAATCTCTCAGGTGTACACCTGTCAGCAGAACCAGTAAATGGCAAAGTTTCCCTCTCTTTCTTCACACATATACATGTTAACTTCAAATCACAGTGCTTCCCACAATTTTTCAAATGGAAACACACATTTCTATCGGTTGCAAATTTCAACCCTTTCCAAATGATCCCTACCCCCAACTTGACTTCTGCCTGCTACCATAGCAACAGGTCATAGAACAGTGGTGTGAGCAGAGAGGTCAGAAGTTCAGCACACAATGTTTCCAATCCAAAGAGCAAGAGTGCTTGACTTGTCAAACCTAACAGCAAATCCAAACTAATGTTCTGTTAGAACACATTTTTCACAACCAATCAAAACATCCTTTTATAAATGTAAACATACAGCCTATTTTTTTGTGTAGAATGATCTGAAATAGCCAATCACCTCTTTTTATTTTTAAAAAATATTGTAAGTCTCCATTTTACAACTATCTTTCTTTTCATATTGCCATTCTACTGAAAGACACCTTCTGAGTGCATCCAGATCTCTTTGGAAGATGTTCACAGTGTGGATTATAGGCCACAGCTATGTCTTCTGGAGTGAAAAGTTTGCATAAAATAGAGGTATTGTGAAAGACCTTGCTTTGCCAAATGTAGACATTAAATGGATTGGTCAGAGAGGGTTAAAGTGGCATCAATTAATGCCTTTGGTGAAAACCTTTCTACATCTCCCACAGCCTAACCTTATTATTGTGCACTGTGGTGGAAATGACCTAGGCACTTTAACTGGGGTAGGTCTGGAAATGCTTATTAAGGACACCTGTGTGCAATTGATGTCGCTTTTTCCACATACTGCCTTTGTATATTCTAATATATGCCAAAGGCATAAGTGGAACTGGTCCAACCAATTTTGTCCGCAGATTGACAAAGCAAGAAAGCATGTCAATAAGTCTGTTTCTGCTTTCCTCAGAGACTATGGTATGGGTTCTATATACCACAACAACTTGCGTTACAACATGCAAGACATTTATAGAGGAGACGGTGTACATTTCTTTTTTTTGTGTTGAAATTTTTTATTAGCATTTCAGAATCATTAAACAAAAACAAGAAAACTCAAATACAAGTAATAAGGGTAAGGATCATATGATAGAGATTAAAAAGTAAATTCATATATAAAACAATATTTAATATTATGCTATCTAGGACAATAAATATATATAACAATATATAAAGGAAAGAGTGAAAAAGCATACACAATCAAGTTTTAAAAACGAAATGATAACAAATACAAACATGTTAAGAAAGTAAAAAAGGATTCCATATCTGTGAAAATAACTCTAGTTGATCTTGAATATTATATATAATCCTTTCGTGCGAAGCATTTTGAATCATAGCAGATAACCAGGACTCTTGAGATGGTGGAGTGGAAGATTTCCATTGTCTTAATATACAGATTTTAGCAGTTGCAAGCGCGGTATGTAGGAAACGAGATTGTGGTTTAGAAAGAGTGGGAACATGTCTGAAATCATGTAATATAATATTAGCTGTGGAGAGGGGTAAATGCAGTGAGATAGACTTATGTAAGGTCTGACCTATGTAAGACCAATAATGTTTAACCAATGGACACGTGCAAAGAATATGAACAATATCACATCCAGAAGCATTACATCTCCAACAATTGGAATGCGGTAACAAGCCTGCCTTATATAATCTAATCGGAGACCAATGTCAGTCATTTAGAATTTTAAATAAGCAAAACTTTAAACGAGCTTCTCGAGCTCCCTTATCCAAACCATCTAATATCCATTCCATATCTGAAAAAGAAGTCTGTAAACGTGTTTGCCATTTATGACGGAGATCGCAGGATAATGGGTGTGAAAATGATTGAGATGTAATTGTTTTGTAGAGACCTGAAATGACACCTTTCTGTTTGCCCCAAATTTGTAAATAAAACACTATTGGTGATATAGATAATGACCAAGGTGTGGCACCTAGAGCTTTCAGAAGAGATTTTCTAAGTTGATCGTATTTGGCATGCTGCAGCGGGGGTAAGTTGAATTCATCCGTTAACTGTGATAGAGGTTTAAGATCCCCGTCATGGAGAATTTGGTCTAGTGTGAGAATGCCTGCCGAGTTCCATTGAGGCCATAGAAAGCTTCTACCTTTAATGCGTATTCTGGAGTTGTTCCATATAGGAGCCTTTACATGTAAACGAGAATTAATGCCCAAGATAAGATGCGGTCTTTGCCATATCTTACGCATTGCAGACAAAAGGGGGTTACGTGGATCTATTCGGCTTGAACCAGATCCATATAAAACTGCAAGACCATTTGTTGCAGAGAGAAGATGTCGCTCAACATGGACCCAATGTGGTGTATTTAAATTATCTTGGAGCATGTATGAGAGCTGTGATAAATGCAAGGCAATGGTATAATGTTCAATGGAGGGAAGACTGAGACCACCACAGGAATGATGAGCATTTAATTTATGTATAGCCAGACGAGTTTTAATAGAACCCCATATGAAAGATTTAATTTTGGAATCTATAAGGCGCAATGTGGATAAGGGAACATGCAGAGGAAGCATACCAAGAATATAAAGAAAGTGCGGTAACGTAACCATCTTCACCGTTTGAACTCTACCCCATAAAGACAGACCCAGCGCTTTCCATTTATCAAAATCTCGTTGCATCTGAATGATTAAAGGCCCTAAATTATCTGGTACCATGGCGTCCAATCCCTTATTTACCAAGATACCTAAATATTTTAACCGAGGAGGTTGCCAATGAAATGGATATCCCTGTATCACATCCCTTGAGGTGCCATCTGAAATGGGAAGTGCTTCACTCTTATCCCAATTTATTTTATACCCAGAAAAATAAGAAAATTCCTCTATAATTTGAAGTAACGATGGTAAAGATCTGTTTAAATCAGTAATAGTGAGCAGTATATCATCCGCATATAGATAAAGTTTAGATTCACCGACCGGTAAGGAAATACCAACCACATTGGAAGATTGCCGAATAGCGGCCGCTAAAGGTTCAATGGCTAATAAAAATAAAAGCGGGGAGAGGGGGCATCCCTGGCGGGTGCCTCGCTGTATAGTAAAAGTATCGGAAGTAAATCCTCCACAATTGACCAGTGCAGTGGGTGGTTCATATAACAATTTAATCTTTCTTATAAATTGTTCTCCCAAACCAAATTTTTCTAAGATTAGGAATAAATAATCCCACTCCACTCTATCAAATGCCTTTTCAGCGTCTAATGATAATGCCAAAGCATCATCCTGTAAAGATTTAGCAGTATGCAGAGTGTGAGCTAGGGAGCGTAAATGATTTCTGGAAGATTGACCAGGTACAAAGCCCACCTGGGTATTATGAATGAGAGAGGGAATAACTCTGCGCAGACGAGAAGCAAGAATACTAGCTAGAATTTTAATGTCACAGTTAAGAAGTGAAATGGGACGATAACTGCTACAAAGAAGTGGATCTTTTCCTGGTTTTGGTAAAACTGCTATTACTGCTTTATTAGATATATAACCTAAGGTGGAAGTACGTTCGGCTTCTTGAAATGCCGCATGCAAACAGTCTATAATTTTATCTCCGGACCAGCGATAAAATTCTGCTGGAAAACCATCCTCTCCTGGTGCTTTGTGATAAGGAAGTTTAAGGATAGCATGAGAAATCTCTTCTTTACTAATGTCTTCATCCAGTATGGATCTATCTTCATCAGAAAGAGATGGTAGTTCTAATCCATTTAAAAAAGACAACATTTTACCCTGATCTATATGGGCGTCTGGAGTGTATAAAGATTTATAGTATGTGGCAAATTCATTAGCAATATCCTGAGGACATGTTAACATGGAACCCTTAGAGGATTGTAAAGCCATAGCAACCTCTCTTTGCTTCAATTGTGCTGCTAGAAGTCTACCCGCTTTTTCACCCTGTTCATAATGTCTTCCTTTCATTTTTTGTAAGGCATATTCCGCCTTGGAGGTGAAAAGAGAATTTAATGCCATGCGTGATTGTTCCAGTAATTTTCGATTTTGTAAAGTAGGGCTTTTAGTATATAAACGTGTGAAATTGGAAAATGTCTTGTTCCAATTGATTTTGTTTAGCAATATTTTGTTTGTTGAACTGGGCTGCATCTCGCATAAGTCTACCACGAATATCAGCTTTAGCACCAGCCCATATGACCCTGTGAGAATCCACTGAATTTTGATTAAATGTGAGATAATCATGAAGATGTTCTTGCAATTGTTTTTTACCAAGGGGTGTTTTATGACGTTGGATGTTCATTCTCCAGGGTTTACGACCTGGTTTGGGTGTCCCAGTCTGTAGGCACAAGAGGACCGGAGAATGATCAGAGATGGATGCCTCCAAAATACAAGAATCTTGGATTGATTGGACCGTTCTTTGAGAAATTAAAAAGTAATCCAATCTTGATAAAGTGCCATGGGAGGGAGATGTGAATGTATATTCAACATCATTTGGGTGTGATAAGCGCCAATGATCTATAAGGCCGTTGTCTGCAATGATATCATTCATAAGGGCTCTGTCCGCTGCATTATTCTTATCAAGAGGTCCAGTTTTGTCCAAAACTGGATCTCTCACCAGGTTCCAATCGCCTCCGATAATGTATTGTGAGGCATCAATCTCCGACAGCAAACGATTCAAACGTAGAAAGAAATCTTTTTTAGCACCAGTAGGGCATATGTGAATATTACCAATGCACATTTTTGCAAAAACATATCTGCCTTGTGAGTCTTCCCATGTTTTAAGTACACGAACTGGTAATGTTTTTCTGATAAGGATTGCTACCCCACATTTTCGAGTAGGGCCTGCTTCTGAAGAAGACCCATTGCTGATACTACTGTGGATAACTTTACCCACCCAATCTCTATTTAGATGAGTCTCTTGAAGAAGAGCCACATCCACCTTTTTAGATTGTAAATAGGAAAGAACCTTCTTCCGTTTGATATAGTGTGTTAATCCATTGACATTCCAGGATATAGCAAATAAATCATGAGCAAGGACCATGTTAGAAATAAAAATAAATAAATAAAATAAAATTTAAAAAAAAAAAAAAAAAAAAGAGAGGGACTTGCAAAAAGATGTGATGGAAATGGATATAGAAGAGGAAAGGAAAAAAGCCACCAATAAGAAAGATAAATAAAGATAAAGTATAGAAAGCAAATAAAGAAAGATTTATAGACTACAAAAGAATAATAGAAAGAGTATAATAGAATAACAATAGACTTTTAACCGCGGGTCTGGGCGCACTATAGCACCGCTCTGGGCCGGGACTCCATTAATAAGGAAAATCCAGGGCTAGAACATTTAAAGAGAGAAAAAAGAAGGAAAAAAAAAAGCAATTTAAAGTGGCCAATAACATTGATATGAGAAGCTAGGAAAGAAAACCCTGAAAGAATAAAATAAAGTAAAAATAGAAAATATGAACTAAGCTGGTAAGGAATATAAAGGGATATAAAATCTGCCCTTTAAAGGATAGCTTATTAAGAGAGCATAACATTTATATTATAACATTTTGGAAATATATTAGAAGATTTAAGTCATAGTAAACTAAATATTGATAAAGATATAGGATTTGAAATATATAAATATCTAAGAATAGGTCAAATAGTCATCATAGATAAAATAACTATATTGCATGTGATAGATAAATCATGCACTAATAACCTATAAAGGACATCATCAAGAAATATAATAGTAGTGAATAATCAAAATCCATAACCTAAATAACAGCCCTAATAAAAGATAAGCATGAAAAGTTAATACTGAGACATTTTGATGACTAATATATGTAAAATGCTACAGAGTTGTGACTATCTATTCATGAATACAGGAAACTAAATAGAACATTCCAAAAGGACAAGAGAATTTAACCAGTAAAACAGCACAGAGATCATCTATATCTGTCAATTAGAGAGACATAAGCAAAAGTATCTGCAACCTATGGCTTAATAAGTTATATAGGAGCCATGACATCAAAATTCTCGTTAGAGGCAGACTTTAGAGGAGAACGGGACTTATCTCGACGTTGTTCCTGAGTTAAGGTGGAGACAGTGTTTAAGGCGAAAGATGTATCATCTTGACTGCGAATAGACCGATCAAATTCTCTGCCTCTTTGACGGGATTCATGTAGATTGCGACGCATGTCATCCACAGATGTGGTAATAGCTTGAGGATTCTGAGAAGGAGCAGGGGTAGGAGCAGACTGCGTGTCCATGTCTTGAGATGTCATGTCAACCAAAAAACGTTGTAATTCATCTGGATTGTAGAAGTCTCTGGTGTCCCCATTCTTAGAGACTCGAAAGCGTGCTGGATCAAACAAACCATACTTAATGTCTAATTTCCTCAATTGAGGTCTCATGGAGAGAAACGCTTTCCTTCTTTCATTGGTGTCACGGGAAAAATCAGCTGCCAATCGTATTTCATAACCGTCATAAGAGTAGGAACCCTGAGTACGTGCTGCTATCAGTAGTTGTCGAACTTGCTCATGCCTTAGGTAACAAGCAATAAGGGGTCTTGGACGTGTGTCTTTACCGTGCCGTGGATGACCTAATCGATGTGCTCTCTGGATCTCAAGCGGTGGATCGAACTGTTTGCCAACTAATTTAGGGAGTACATCACACAAAAAGGCTCTGGTATTCTGGCCTTCAATTTTTTCGGGAAATCCAAAAAAACGAATATTGTCTCTTCTGCTGCGGTCTTCTAAATCCACTAACTTACTACGCAGAAAAAGAAGTTCTTCATTTCTAGACTGCGTTGATGCGATTTTATTTTCAACAATTGTCAAACGTTGATCAAGACCCTCTGTTTTAGCATGGAATAGTGCTATGTCAGCTCGTATTGATTTAGTTTCTGAGGTAAGAGATGAAATGTTTATATCCATGTCCGTTAGCCGACAGCTGATTGTTGAAATTTCTTGGAAAAGACGATCCATGGCAGCATTGGATACCGCCAAGGAAGTATTATGTGCCTTATTAGAAGTTGATGCAGTGGAGTTTTTTCCAGACATCTTGCGTGGTTGTTTTAATACATCAGCAAATAAAAGTTAATGAGAAGGTGTGTTTCCACTCTTGTTATTAGACATTCACCTCTAACTTCCAATGTCGGGGAATATTTAAAACTGCAGACAAAGACCCCTTCAAGTAGAGCGATCCAAAAAGCAAGATATAATCAAGTGCTACTGGAGTCAAAAAGCATTGAGGAAAATATCGCAGCAGTTTTATGTAGATTAGAAAAGTAAGCAACCAGTAAACCTGCAGATGAAAAATCTCCTTATTTTAATGAAAATTATCATGAGAGAAATACTTAAGTTGTGAGGAGAAAAATAAATGAGGAGTTTGCTCTATATGAATAGAATTGATGCATATTGATGTACATGCAGACAGCATTAAACCTTTCAGGGAATGCTGGAAAAATCACTGCAACAATGCTTTCCCTCACTTTCTTTCAGTAATAATCCTCATGTGAGAGAGAAAAAAAAAATGCAGATTGCGCAGTTCTGCACTTTGATTATGTTAAGCCTCAAGTGGAGTTGTCATTCATCATATATAAAATATGTGACCGGGAATATTACATCCAGACTGAGGCCTGCAACACTTGTAGCCCAATTAGCAGGTAAGCAGTGAATATAATGTGCTATCAACTCACTTCCTTTTTTAACACATGTCTGTACACTGATTACTTTTAGCCAAAAGTAAAGCTGCCTTTTTTCATAAATACATTTTCCATTGTTAGTCCATTTAGCAGAGGAGTCAGAAGGAATACAAGTCACACATGCTCCAGGAAACATAAATTATTACTGGGCCCGGCAGCCATGTGTTGAAGCAATGTTTCTTATTTCACTGAAGCAGTTGAAAAAAGCTTAACATTAACCCAGAGAACATAAATTACTGCTGGGCCTGGCAGAAGTGTATTGAAACAATGTTTCTTGCTTGAAAAGGAACTGTGGAAAAATGCTTAAAAAGGCAACTTAATAATATGAGACAGCAGAATTTCTTTAAATTGTTGTATTAGCAGTGAATTGTGAGTGGTTTTTTCCTCAGAATACAACACTTCAGTTATAGATGATTATAAAAAGGGCCGATTTACCTCATGAAGAAAAAATATTTTTGACCGGGAATGTTTCCTCCAGCCGGTGTCTCTGGAGTCACAGCCCAATTAGCAGTGAGGTCATCGGGAGTTCAGGTTACGCAAGCACCGGGGATCCTAGGATTCTGCAAGGCCCGGCAAGCCACAATGTATCCACACTTCAGAAAAGCCAGTTAGAGATGGTCTAGCAGGACAGAATATTCACAGCTGACAGCTTCAATGTTCCGATTGCTCAGAAATGCCAAAAGAACATCCTTAGACACCTGCAAATAGATGTTCAGTCCATTTGAGTGCCGGCCCAGAGCAGAGCCTCACAGTTAGGCGGCCATCTTCCTACGTGGCCAGACCACGCCCCCCGACGGTGTACATTTCAATGATGAAGGGAACAGAGTCTTCCTCTTGAACTTTAGACTCTGCATCGGTACTTACTTGTAGGTACCAAAAAACACTTCATAAACACAACGGCTCTTTTTAGAGCCAACCAATATCTAAACACTTAACTTTTTTTTTAGATCGTTTTTGTAAATTTTTTTTGGCGTGCGCGCAGGGTGCGCGCACCTGGCAAATTTTAAAAAAATTAAAATCTTTTTTTTTGCCCTTTGGGGTCCCACTGTGACCCCCTGACAAAGGCTAGGGGGTCAGGAACTCCCTACCCTGCCCCCTCTTCACGTTCTCCAACTTTCCTTTTCAGTGTGACAGACAAAATGGCGGCCGACACTTCCTGATTTCGACTGATTTGAATGTTTACAGACATGTAACAACCAATCACGATTTCGCTCGTGCACGTTAGGGTGCGCGTACCGTGCGCTTAGGGTGCGCGCACGGTACGCGCGTATAGATATTTATATGCTTTTAAATGCTACTTTCTCAGGAACTACTGAGCAGATTGACACAAAACCTACAAAAGGCACTTCCCTGACCTGAGGACTACCTCTCTGCCAAATTTCAAGTAATTCTGTTCAGCCGTTCGGGCTGTACCTTCGACTAAAGGTCCTATAGAAAATTGCATGGGGAAAACGCGTTTTGGGACCCTCCTTTTTTCTCAGGCCCCGCTTGACGAATCCCCCCGAGACTTTCAGGGTAGGAGCTGAGCGGAGCGCCCCACCTATTTTGAAACTTTTGCGAGGATTCGTCAACCGGTGCCAAAGTTATTCAAATTAGAATTTTGAGATTTCCTATGGAAACTCGGTCCTAACTATAACTATCTACTGGCGACCGCCAGTAGATAATATATATATATATATATATATATATATATATATATACTTTTAGAAGATAAACATTTGACGGGAGTCCCGCACCCAGCGTGTTTGTGACGTAATGTAGGGCCGGAAACGGCTGTCCAATCACAAACCAAATGTGCATCGGTCGTGACTCTCAAAAAATATATTTATCAATAATATACCTTTATTGCAATTACAATTAGGTGATTTTAATATTTAGCTTATATAATATCTTCCTTTAATACACATATTAAAGCTATATACATATACTTTTCAAATATAAACATTTTATGGGAGTCGCGCACCCAGCACGACTGCATACGTAAGTGACGTTATGCAGGGCCTGACACCGTGCACCCGTCACATACCAAACAAGCAACCACCATGACTTTAGCAATATGGTGGCTTGAATCCGCGCAACCACCGAAATAGCTACACGATCTGTACGGGACTACACTTTTAAAAAACAAATGTATATATTTTCAAAAACAAATGTATTATATTATTTTTACATCAAATAAAAAGCTATCTAAAAATATTTTTTACATATAACACTTACAAAAAACCACTTTAAAAATACTTTGAAAATCACTGGAAAAAACGTTGGTTACAGGTACGTTATAGTTAGAAATTAACATTTAAAAAACCTTTGAAATTCACTGAAAAAACCATAGGTTTCAGGGACGTCATAGTCAGAAATTAGCATTTAAAAAACCTTTGAAATTCACTGAAAATACCATAGGTTTCAGGCACGTTATAGTTAGAAATTTGCTTTTAAAAAACCTTAGCAATTCACTGAAATAAACACAGGTTTTCAAAGACATTATAGTTAGTTGGACATTTCACTTGTACAAAACCAGAGGCATTTGTCTGTTATGGTTAGTAGAGCTAACTATAACTCGCGCCCATGGGATAATCTGAAGCACCTCCTCGCACCATAATATAACCTTTGATACACCCACTCTAAAATAGAGACTACCATGTTCAAAATCATAGACACAACAATACCACTTACAACATACTCGCACACTCATTCCTAGGTCTACACACACATCCACTCATTTTCCTACACAGTAACTCATATATGCAGTCACTGATCAATACAGCAGTATCATATGCACACATACACCTATATATACACTCACACACCACCACTCATCCATAGACTTATTCACACACCTACTCAGTCAGGCAAAGAATCAATCACACCCATTTACTCACCTATACAATTATACACAGACCACCTCACTTATTTATAGAAATACTAACACATACTTACTCTCTTATACAATCGCTGATACAACCATACACTCAACTGTAAAGCCAATCTCACAATCACTCACTCTCACATATAGTCATTTATATACTCCAACACTCACATATTCTGTCTTTCACATATGTAGTTTCTCACATATACACCACTGAGACAGCCATTCACTCACCAATACACCCATACACACACTCACCCACCCAACCAGCCCTTCACAGATACACTGATACACTCTTGAACATATACACCCATCGAATCACCCACTCACACATCTATGCACAGTCATACTCCCCGTTCACTCACACAGACACTCAGACACCCATACAGATACTCAGACAACCAATCAATAACCCATATACAAACGTATATAGCTACTCACTAACCCAGGCAGCTACTTATACACCAACTGACAGACTGATACAGACATTTATACAGTTTACTCACTAACCCATGCATTCAGTAAGACATGCTAAATTACTCATTTACACAGTCAGTCACGCACCTGCTAAATCATCCATTCAGACACTCATACAGCCACTCATTTTT
This sequence comes from Triturus cristatus, assembly GCF_964204655.1. Classification (NCBI taxonomy): domain Eukaryota; kingdom Metazoa; phylum Chordata; class Amphibia; order Caudata; family Salamandridae; genus Triturus; species Triturus cristatus. The sequence continues at coordinate 24,479,541 of NC_140593.1, read as the reverse complement.
TAATACACCTATACATATACATATATACATATACATATATATATTCAGTGAAAAAACCATAGATTTCACACACGTTATAGTTAGGAATTAGCATTTAAAAAACCTTAGAAATTCAGTGAAAAAACCATAGGTTTCACACATGTTATAGTTAGCTGGACATTTTACTCGTAAAAAACCAATGAAATTCCCCCGTTATAGTTAGTTCAGCTAACTATAACTCGCGCGCCCGCAATGCACTGCTGATGACGTCACATATTACATCACTCATGACATGGTCAGTGACATCACTCATGACATCACTGATGACATCTCAAATGACATCACTGATGACATCACTGATGACATCATCCAGTGAATGTGTGTTTTTCTGAAAATTAAATATGTTTTAAATATGTATATCTCAAGGTCGATGGAAGAATAAATGGGTATATAAGTGTCTAAATGGATGATTTGTTTTTAAAAAATTTATTGTGTAACTGAGTGATTAAGTGTATCATAGTGAATACATGGCTTAGTGAGTAATGTTTAAATATATAAATATCTGTATCAGTCTCTCACTTTGTGTATAAGTGGCTGCATGGGTTGGTGAGTAGCTACATGGGTGTCTATATAGGTTATTAGTTGGTTTTTTGAGTATCAGTATGAGTGTCTGCATGGTTCGGTGGGGGGTATGACGTAGTGCATAGGTGCATGAATGAGTGACTCACTGTTTGTATGTGTTGAACAGAGCATGTGTGCAGGTCTGCATGGGTGGATGAGTGTGTGTATGGGTGTGTTAGTGAGTGAATGACTGTCTCAATAGTGTCTTTATGAGTAACTACATATGTTTAAAACTAGTATATGTGACTATTGGTTTATATATGTGAGTATATGTGAGAGTGAGAGATTGAAAGAGTTCCTGTATGAATAAGTATGTATTTCTATAAGTAATTGTTTAAAAGACTAAGTATGTGTAAGTTTCCGTAGAAGTAAGTGTGGTGGTGTGTGTATAACTGTATATGCAAGTAAATGTATGTTTGATTCTTTATTAGCATGAGTGACTATGTGTGTGAGTAGCTCTATGGATGAGTGGCATTGTGTAACAGGATGTATAGGTGTATGAGTACATATGATAAGTGAGTACATGTATGAGTGACTGTATTGGACTGTTGGTGAATGAGTGGATGTGTATGTGGATCTTAGAATTACTGAAGAGGTTGTTGTAACTGTTATTGGTATGTCCATTGTTTTGTAAATTTTAGTCTCTATTTTTGAATGTGTGTCTCAAAGGTTATATTAGGGGAAGAGGAGGTCTGCCACTCTATCACAAGGATGATGTCATCAGTGATGTCATCAGTGATGTCATTTGAGATGTCATCAGTGATGTCATGAGTGATGTCACTGACCATGTCATGAGTGATGTAATATGTGACGTCATCAGCAGTGCATTGCGGGCGCGCGAGTTATAGTTAGCTGAACTAACTATAACGGGGGAATTTCATTTTTTTTTTACGAGTAAAATGTCCAGCTAACTATAACATGTGTGAAACCTATGGTTTTTTCACTGAATTTCTAAGGTTTTTTAAATGCTAATTCCTAACTATAACGTGTGTGAAACCTATGGTTTTTTCACTGAATTTCTAAGGTTTTTTAAATGCTAATTCCTAACTATAACGTGTGTGAAACCCATGGTTTTTCAGTGAATTTGCAAGGTTTTTTAAATGCTAATTTTTTTTTTTTCTTCTATTTTTTTAAACATATTTTTATTTTAATTTTCTTACCTTTTATAAAGACTATGATTAAATTTTTAAAATTCTTTAATATGTTTTTTTTAATATATTTTTTAAAATAAACATGTAAAATTTATTTGCAGTACTTTTTTTCTATTATTTTTTTAGTACGCGTACCGTAAGCTTACGGTAAGCGTACGGTTTACGCAACGTCCGTAATTTATCTACGCTGCTTGCATATAGTTACGCAATTTGCGTAGCCGCGCGTACTCCGCGTGGGACGCGTGCGCGCGTACGCTACACGCGCACGTTACGCGGAAGTGTCGGGTAGTGACTGTTATGCGCATGCGCGCAAGCGCGTGTCTTTTTTACGCGCATGCGCACTTTTGCCGTAAGCGTACCGTAAGCATACCGTAAGCGTACGGTAGGTCATGTGATCATGAAACACAACTTTTGATTGGTTGAAACTACTTTCAGTTCTAGAACTCTCCTACACCACACCCATTCCTCTCATTTCTGCTTGTGATCCCTTAGGAGAAGGAGCTGGGTTGTCTTTGTGATACGATGGCAGAACAGCAGAGCTCTTCTGAGAGTGAGGCTAGCACTAGCAGCACTGTTTTGAGGCAGAGAGCGAGGAAACAAAAGCCCTCTTATGTATGGGATTATTTTACTTTTCCTGAAGGCCAGCAAAAGGTGAATGCACCCTTAGTAACTTGCAGGCTGTGTCAGCGTGTACTTTCTAGAGGTAATCCTGACAGGAAGTATTCCTTTGGGAATCATACCATGAAGAGACACCTCAAGGATGTACACAGAAGGACACATGGTCATCTTTTTGGAGGTAACTCTTCAGAAAGACAAGCAAGTACATCCACAGCAGCTCAGCCTGGACCATCATCTGCAGAGCTGACTCCTTCTTCTGCAGGTCAGGTGAGCCCTTCATCTGTGGGGGGAGAATCTCCTTTTGCTGGCCCTCTGGAAATGAACCCTCGATTTCGAAGGGTTGATATTCGATGCGCCTTTTGTCAAGATCTAATTTGCCATAGGGAGACCAGTGTTTCCCTAGTGAACAACAAAATAGATCAGCACATTTGTCGCTTTGAATAATTTTCCCATTCTTTCTTTCCTCTGTCCCTGCATGAACACAACGGTTCTTTTAAGAGCCAACCTTATCTTTCATCTTTTTTTTACATATGTTTTTAAAAACTTTTTTTTTTTTTTTTTTACCGTACGCGTACGGTGCGCGTACTTTTTTTTTTTTTTTTTAAAAAAAACACTAAAAATCAATTATCACATTACAAGGTCCTTGAGAGACTACAATTATTATTATTGACTTACCATACCCACTCAAAAAAATATTTATTCATTTGTTTTTTAAAAAAATAGCTTTAAAAATGGTTCTAGTTTTCGAAATTTTTCTATATCAATCTGAAAAAAAAGAAAAAAGTATTAATATTTTTAAAACATTTTATAATACAGTACACATATTTACATATTTTTCAAAAAATATTTTTGCCTTATTTTTGCTGTTTTCAGAATATATTGCATTTCACTATAAATTGTGAAAGCAATTGCATTCATCATTTTACAGCGGGCAAAAAAAAATAACAATCACAAAGATTGTATTAAAAAAGCCCAGAATCTCTTTTTACTTAAACTTAACATTATAGAAATGCATAATATTCTAAAAAAATATCATCTAATACCAATACTTATTTCTTTAAAATACCGTCTGATATGTTTGTTTCAGAAGTATAATCACAATATTATATCTCAAATAACTCTACAATACATCTGATTCCATTTCCTTTAGGCCAAATAGTAATTTTAACATTTTTTTGGGAATAAATTTCCAACGGTAATCCAATAAAATTCTAAAGTTTAATTTGTCCAGATCTCACCGATTCTCTGTAACATTTTGGTTCACGAAAATTTTTTGAATAATTTATTAAGTCCACAATAGAATTGGTTACTTTTCCGCATGGCCAAATAGTAATTTTTTAAATCATTTTTGAAAAAATTTCCAATGGCAGTCCAATAACATTCCAAAATTTAAATTGTGCAGATGTTACCGATTATCTCTAAATTATTGGTTTTTGAAAGTTTCATTAAAAATTAAAAAAGTCCACATTACAATTGGTTATCTTTCCATTAGGCCAAATGATAATTTAAAAAATCTTTTTTTTACAAAATTGCAATGGTAATCCAGTAAAATTGTAAAATTATTTTGTCCAGATCTTGCCAAATCTCTCTAAAATTTAGGTTTCAGGAAGATTAGATAGGAATTTGCTAAATCAAAAGGCAAACGTTGTTTGAAAATCAATTGGGAATCATTACACAGTGTCCAACCTTTTTCACATTTAAGATAAACTGTGTAATGTCCAGAAGTAACAGTAGGTCCTTCATGGAAAATTATTGCAACAGTTACAAAAGTTTTTCCTGAAATTGATAATTGCTGTCCTGTAAACTTCTTTATTAAAGTATCCAATTTTGAACCATCAGCTCTACATCGTTGCATCATTAAAATTACATACTGTCCGTATTCCTTTAAAATTAATGTTGAAAACATGTCAGATTTACACTCACCACATTTCATGCTATGATTAGCATCTTTAACTAATTTTGCAAAAGTGACTGTTTTACTCTCTGGCAATGTCAAATAAATAAACCTTTCATTATCAACATTAGAGCCACATATATTATAACAATTTTCACAACTATGTTCCCATTTATAAGAGAGACCAAAAAAAATTTCAATGGGAACTCCTTCTTCTTCCACTACCTGAAGAAAATACATCAAGAATTCCTGTGCGTCTTGCTGTACATTTTGAGAAAACTGTGTTCGTCCTGAACATACATCTAAAAGTTTTCTAATTTCAGTAGCACTTTCTATTTGAGTTTTATCTTTACTCAGCTTTTGAAAAAGGAGACTCAGCTCTGAACAGAATCTTTTTCCCTGATTTACTATTATCTGCTCTTGCAAACTTTCCAGATAAAATGCAACATTCAGCACTACATTTGCGTAGCAGTTGACACCAGAGCTATTTTCAAAATGACATCCTACAACCTGTTCTTCATTTTCCTTTTTCTTTTTGCTTACAATTACATCACTCCTCTTTTTTTTCCTCTTCTCTACATCTTCATTACAGATATTATCATTTTTTCTTTTACTAGAAACTACAAGTTTCTCCAACACAGGATACTGACCTAAATGAGGAGCATAGCTTCTTCTTAATCTATTATACTCCTTTACACAGTTTGTATCAGCACTAACTTTTGAATCATCAAAGTCTATCATGAATAAACCTGATAATGTTTTCACTCGTGACAAAGCCACATATGCCATACCTTCTTTGAACACAGTTGAACCAATGTTCACAAATGCACAATCTACAGTCAATCCTTGAGACTTGTGAATAGTTACAGCATATGCTAGAGAAAACGGAAACTGCTTCCTACGTACATATAAGTCTTTCACAAGCATGAAACGAACTGTACAACGACAAATATCTTTAACTTCTTCTATCTGATCAAATTTTATTTTTAAACATTCAATTCCTTCTTTTTTCTGATAATTAATAAAACCCACAACTCTTCCCATAGCTCCATTAACTAAACCTTTTTCAACATCCAAATTTCTTCTTAAAAATACTCTACAGTTCATGCAAACATATAGATTTTTTTCTAATCCAGCTGTTTTGGAGATGTTCTTCTCTAGTGAGTCCAATTTATTTTTCAGTTTGCCTGTTACTGTGACAGTAATTCTTCCATCCTCAATTTTGTCCACTGCTTCCAATTTCCTGATCTCTTCCTTTTCCAATTTCAAAAGCTCCTCATTAAATATTGAGCATTCACGTAGAGTTGGCATTAAGCAGATGACACTTTTGTTTTCTGCAATATTCTTGTATATCTTCTCTGCAACTATTTCTTCCTTTGGAAATAAATTATGTAGCAGCCGACTCTGTAATGCTTTTTTGCCAACTTCTGTGAGTAGTCCAATTCTGATATCTTTCAGAATACTTCCATATTCTTCATCGCTTGCTTGCCTCATATTAGTAGTAAGTTCCTTGTACTCAAAGAAGGACCAAATATTTGTATTTCCGATGCTTCCCAATGACTTCTTCGTGTCTTCATGTGTGACAGTATTAAATACTGGTTGTCCTTTAACTGGAGTAAGTTGCAAAAGATCTCCAAAAACTATGACGTGTTTTCCACCAAATAACACGTCATAGTCTGTCTTCAGAATTTGCTGCATTCTTAAATGCACAAAGGCAAGCATTAAGTTTGATACCATGCTCACCTCATCAATAATGAGAACTTGCATCTTCTTCAATACTCTTGAAACTTCCAAGGATGCTTCTCCAGTTAGCTTGTTGTATTGTATTTTGTTCTCATGCTTCACTGGTAACATTAGCAAACGATGTAAAGTGATTCCTTTTATGTTATATGCTGCTAACCCAGTTGGAGCAGTAACCACACAAGACAAAGTAGAATCCGTTTTTTGCTGTAGGTAGCTTCTGATGACTTTTATTAGGAAACTTTTTCCAGTTCCAGCTTGTCCGCTTACATACATCCTGATTGGATGAAATGATGTGCATGAGCACTCTTTTTTTTCATGTAGAAATCCGTGATCAATTTTGTTTTTGATCACTTCATAAATTTGTTGCTGCTCTTGATTCAGTTGTCTTTCCAAATTTTCTAAGTCTATAAATTCTTCTTGAGCTTGATTCATAGCCGTTTCCACTTCATTCATGGCTATTGATGCTTCATTTTCAACGATTGGTTGTCCTAGGGGATCTTGACTGAGTGTTCCTGAACTTTGGCTGTCCTGAGAACTGTCTCTAGCTATTTCTGCTGCAATTGTAGTTTCCTGTTCAATTTCTTCATTTAACATTTGCAGATAAGTTGAGAATGTACTGCATTGTATGCTGTATTTGCAAGCATTAAAAGAATCTTCATAGCTTTGAAATTCTCCCAGTAGTTCATCCTCTGTACGCCATGGTTTAAACAACTGTAAAAGAGCCAAGTAGTAAAATTCCTTCTTGTCAGTAGTGTCACAACTCAGCTTCCGGTGATTTATCAAACTTCCTTTTGTTTGCTTCACCAAACATCCTTCTTTACCAACGACTTTATATTTTCCATTGTTGATGTCTTCTGCGGCTTTCCGTGAATAAATGTAGTTCTGCAACACTTCATAGAGACACATGTTCTCCAGATGATGACTTCTCTTGGGATAATAAGTGTCCAACATGTTTGATTTCAAAATATCTGTACTTTTTTGGTCATTCTCGGCCAAATATTCAATTTCTCCTACAGATTTCAGTACCCGATTTCTCATTGCTGCAAGGCCTAAACTTGCCCAAATTATTCTTCTTGACTTCGAGTAGAGACTTGCAGAAGATAACCTATCTGAACATTCGTAGGATCCAATTTCTCGATGCGATAACATCTTCAAACTGAAACTGTACAGCTTCTTACTGACAGTCTTCTCGTGAGAAATCTCTTCCCACATTTCCTTCAATTCTGTTTTTTCTGATTTTGTAATGTAAGACGTTACATATCGAGCAACAGCAATGGAATTGTCAGCAACATACTGTATATCCATGTTAGCGTTCCACATGGATAAAATGACTGGGTTGTAGTCATTTATATTTTTTGATTCTTCTTTTCTTTTTAGGTTGTAGGTATTCTTAGGTGATTTTCTTATGATAGTATGTCTCACAGCTGACATAAAACTGTTGACTCTTCCATTTGAAAGAACAGGTCTTGGAAATCCAAATCGACATTTAGTGTAGTATTTATCTTTGCTCTTGTATTTCCGTCGACAGTATTTTCCACACCGATGACTTTGGAAACGTAAAACTTGCTCCTTTAACTTTTTCTCTTCTGTGCTTTTTGGTATAGCACATGTTGCATATTCTTCAATGTAAGATAACACTGCTTCATCAGTATCTGTTCCAAACTTTGGGGCATCCTTGATCCACAACAGCATATGAATATGAGGAGCACCTCTTGCCTGGTACTCTTTTCTCCAAAAGAAATCCTCTACTTCTCCAAGAGGTGGATTTTTTTTATTGCAGATGAAGGACATCATAGCCTCAAATCTATGATTGAAATATCTGCAAACATTAACCGGATCCAATGAGCACAGTTCTCCTGGTGTCTTGTATTCGATGTTTTTAATGTTTGAATTTGCCTCTCGTAGAAAATCCAGTAAATCATCCCAAGCGTACTCGGCACAGCTTAGGGTAAGGAACCATGTTGGTGTTCCTAAATTCCGTAACATGCATTTTAATTCACCATGGCGTCGGTACCAATATTCATTTGTCCCACGCTGACAAGCCATCAGATTGATCAGTTGTGTTTCCAAATGATCATCTCGGTGCTGCACTTTCTCCATAAAATCCTTAGCAGACACATTTTGTAAATGTACTCCACTTTTTAAAATGTGATTTACTGCATAAGACAGTGCAGACAAGTCGCTTTCAAATAAAAGATGGAACAAATAAGGAATACTTTGTCGAAATCTGGGATCTTCAGCATATAGTCTTGTAGTCCGATACTCAGAAGCTGGAATCTGTTCTGGACGTTCATCGTATCGTCCTCCTTTTCCTTTAGGAAACAGCTGGGGAAAACATCGAGCTTCCAAGCTATCCTCCCATACACTCACGGGAGTTCCTTTTGCTTTCTTCATCTGAAAGAGATCAATATTGTCTCCCATAACTTCTTTTGAATGAAGAGGATGTATGCTAAAATGTTCATAAATTTCTTCTTCCTTTGACTTGTCCACTTTTTCAATTTGTCCAGTTGGTGTTTCTGTGTCTTCTTGTAAATCTTCTTCTTCTTCTATATAAATTGATTCATACCATTTGTTATTCCTTTTCAAATACAAATTTGCTTTTTGTACTTTCCGTACATCTACCAGCTCCTGCCAAATCTTCTTATTCTTTGTAGGTACACCATTAACCAGAATAATTAATGGTTCAGTTTCCAAAGTATCCGCATCAATAGTTTCCATATTTTTTTTCAAATCCAAGGGCAAATACACCACTCTACCTTTTAAACCTCTCAGTAAATCTGAAGGAGGTAATTTACCAGTTTTGGGCTCCATACGTACTATGGTCTGGAACGGATGAACACATTGAATGAGTATAGACTCATATGTATTTAATTCAGAAAGTTCAGCAGGAATAGCATCCAATTCTAAATTATTATGTACAGCTCTGGTCGGCATTCTATTTTCCTCTAACTTGTTGTAACAGTATTTACAAATACGCTGATCTTCACCCAATTCAAAACAATTTTCTAGAAATATATATGTGGCAAAATCCTTCCACTTATTAATTATCTTCATTTTCACTCTTTCTGTAGAGATCAACATTCCTAGTTTGTTTTCTATAATGAGTTCTGCGGCAACAAATACAAGTAAAATTTGGTCTTTCATTAGAGACAATTGCAAATTTTGTTATGTGATCATTAAATGTGTAACTTACAGAGGGTTCTACATTCTCTTCCACTTCTTCCTCATTTAGTGTATCCTTCTCTGCACTGTTTTGTTCAGGACCAAAGTAACAAAACTGAATTTCATCAACAACCTTCTCTACATCTGATACCGTTCCTCGGAACAGAGCCCTATTCAATTCATTTAACTTTATTGCTGGACTTTTGGCAAAATACAACCGTCTCACAAACTTTCTCATTTCAGTGTGATGAACAGCCAGCATCCTAAAATGATGGAAAACACTATTGCACACTTTTCTAGATAGACAAGCCAGAGAATGACCCTGCAAACCAGTATTCTCTCTCACTCTGCATGGATCCAGACTTTGAAGCACCTTAATCTTCTGTTTTATACTTTTTTTACTATATTCTCTTAGAAACTCTCGAAATTTGTCAATAGATTCCTGACGCACAGTGCAAATACTACTACAATTCCAAGTGTACACTGGGGCTTTAGGACGTCTCCCCATTGCCTCATCTGCCATCACTTGTACCTCATCTCTTGGAACCATTATCTCCTTCTCCATTATGCAACCATTTTTTACTTCGTATGAACGACCTCTGGTGTCAACTGCATGCAGCAAACTATTACTTTGAAAATAGCTCTCTTCATTAAAAAAAGGTTCACTACTTGAACTATGCATCCACTTTCCTAAAAACACTTTACAAAAGTTTGTTCTGTTCACTACTCTTTTCCTTTTGCTATGTGATTTCAGTACATTAACCATTTTGTCTAATGTACGCATCCTATTCAAAATTAATATGAATAGTTTCCTTTTTAATTCTAATGCCTTTGCTGCAATGGCTTCAATTTCTTTTTTTCTCTTATAAAACTTTGCCTTTTGCTTATATTTCTTCACATCCTTTATCAAATTGGACATAACTCTCCTCTGAAACATTTTTCTACGTATCTCTTTAAACGCTGTTTTTCTGTTTAAGTTTATCTTTTTAGTTGCAGAAGGTATATTTGCATTAACTAAATTCTCAATTTTTTCCTGTCCTTTTCGATTGAAATCATTCTTTCCAGTACAGACATTTTGTACATTTTTCCTTTTTTTGAATATGTTCCTTAGAAAATCTTTTGTTTGCTTACCAGAAGATTTTTTCTTCCTCCCAACATCAGCATCTTCTACTAACTTTGATCCTCTAGTTGTCTTCAAATATAGTTTTTTTTTTAGCGTTTTTTGAACTCTGGATTTTGTAGGCATCTTAAATTTTGTTCACTGCTCTTCAGCAATACCTGAAAAAAACTAAAAAAAAATTTCCTTTATTTTATTTAAATATATTACTACATTTCTTTTCACAATAGTCACAAAACGAAATTTGTTTGCCAATTTGAATGCACACTTACTGCTCTTTTTTTTGGGCAAGTGAAAATCACTTTTACAGACTGACACATTATGAAACCACTTTTCAGATTTTTTAAAAAGCCCATGTCCAGACTGCTACACTCCAGCAAGGGCAACCAGCCTTAGTGATGCTGAATGTATTTGCATTACAGACTGAAACCTCAAAACCCCACTCGCTTCTAAATACTGTGCATGATTATACATGGAAAGGAGCTGGGTGTGTGCTAAGAGTCTGCTTCTTCCCCCAAAAAATCGCTCCCCCTTTTTCCTACTAATGCCACTGTGAAATCACCAGAGCAATACGCAATAAATCTCTGCCTATAATTCCTCTCTGCACACAGAGTCATGTTTTCACATTAGTCCCAAAACGAAATTTCTTTGCCAATTTGAATGCACACTTACTGCTCTTTTTTTTTGGCAAGTTAAAATCACTTTTACAGACTGACACATTATGAAACCACTTTTCAGTTTTTTTAAAAAGCCCATGACCAGACTGCTTTTTCAGACCACCACCATGTGTATCCTCAGTGACTGCCTACACTCCTTCAAGGGCAACCAGCCTTAGTGATGCTGAATGTATTTGCATTACAGACTGAAACCTGAAAACCCCACTCGCTTGTAAATACTGTGCATGATTATACATAGAAAGGAGCAGGGTGTGTGCTAAGAGTCTGCTTCTTCCCCCAAAAAATCGCTCCCCCTTTTTCCTACTAATGCAACTGTGAAATCACCAGAAAAAAACACAATAAATCTCTGCCTGTTATTCCTATTTCCACACAGAGTCATGTTTACACATTAGTCCCAAAACGAAATTTCTTTGCCAATTTGAAAGCACACTTACTGCTCTTTTTTTTTGGCAAGTGAAAATCACTTTTACAGACTGACACATTATGAAACCACTTTTTTGATTTTTTTAAATGCACATGTCCAAACTGCTTTTTCAGACCACCACCATGTGTAACCTGGGTGGCTGCCTACATTCCAGCAAGGGCAACCAGCCTTAGTGATGCTGAATGTGTTTGCATTACAGACTGAAACCTGAAAACCCCACTCGCTTGTAAATACTGTGCATGATTATACATGGCAAGCAGATGGGTGTGTGCTAAGAGTCTGCTTCTTCCCCCCAAAAATCGCTCCCCCTTTTTCCTACTAATGCAACTGTGAAATCACCAGAAAAAAACGCAATAAATCTCTGCCTGTAATTCCTATTTCCACACAGAGTCATGTTTTCACATTAGTCCCAAAACGAAATTTCTTTGCCAATTTGAAAGCACACTTACTGCTCTTTTTTTTTGGCAAGTGAAAATCACTTTTACAGACTGACACATTATGAAACCACTTTTTTGATTTTTGAAATGCACATGTCCAAACTGCTTTTTCAGACCACCACCATGTGTAACCTGGGTGGCTGCCTACATTCCAGCAAGGGCAACCAGCCTTAGTGATGCTGAATGTACTTGCATTACAGACTGAAACCTGAAAACCCCACTCGCTTGTAAACACTGTGCATGATTATACATGGCAAGCAGATGGGTGTGTGCTAAGAGTCTGCTTCTTCCCCCAAAAAATCGCTCCCCCTTTTTCCTACTAATGCAACTGTGAAATCACCAGAAAAAAACACAATAACTCTCTGCCTGTAATTCCTATTTCCACACAGAGTCATGTTTTCACATTAGTCCCAAAACGAAATTTCTTTGCCAATTTGAAAGCACACTTACTGCTCTTTTTTTTTGGCAAGTGAAAATCACTTTTACAGACTGACACATTATGAAACCACTTTTTGATTTTTTTAAATGCACATGTCCAAACTGCTTTTTCAGACCACCACCATGTGTAACCTGGGTGGCTGCCTACACTCCTTCAAGGGCAACCAGCCTTAGTGATGCTGAATGTATTTGCATTACTGAGTCCAACCTCAAACCCTTAAACTATTCTTTTTTTTTCCAGTACACCTTAATTTATCGTGAAAACATAGTCCATATTATTTTACATGTTCCTCACATTTAAATTTCTCCCAAAACAGAAAATGATAAACGCAACTTCAACAAAAAGAATTTCCATTTCTATTATTCATTTCTTAATTTACCATATACATCTCCTCTCAAACTCTAACCTCACCTTTAAAATTAGTTAGTTGTGAAAGAAATGTGGCACTCAAACAGCAGATTATCAGAGCCAGGATCTCTGTTCTGTTCACCTCTCTCCTCTCAGCAGAACCAGATAATGGCAAACTTTCCCTCTATTTTTCCACACATATACATGTAAGTTTCAAATCTCAGTGCTTCCCCCTTTTTTTCAAATGTAATCACACATTTCTATTGGTTGAAAACCAACCCTTTTCCAAAAGTACCCTTCCCCCAACTTGACTTCTGCCTAGTACCCTTCCCCCAACTTGACTTCTGCCTGCTACCATAGCAACTGCTCATGGAACACTGCTGTGTGGAGTTAGGTCAGAAGTTCGCCACACAATGTTTCAATTCCACAGAGCAAGAGTGCTTGACTTTTCAAACCTAACAGCAAATCCATAGTACTGTTCTTTGGTAACACATTTTTTTGTACCAATACAAAACATGCTTCTATTAATTTACACATACAGCCTAGTTTTTATTCTAGAATGGTATGAAACAGCCAATCAGTTCTTTTTGTTTTGAAAAAAATATGTATGCCTCCATTTCCAAACTGTCTTTCTTTTCATATTGCCATTCTACTGAAAGACACCTCCTGAGTGCATCCAGTTCTCCTTTGAAGATGTTCACAGTGTGGATTGTAGGGCACAGCTATGTCTTCTGGAGTGAAAAGTTTGCAGAGAAAACAGATATGGTGAGAGACCTTGCTTTGCCAAATGTAGACATTAAATGGATTGGTCAGAGAGGGTTAAAGTGGCACCAATTGATGCCATTTATTTATTTATTTATTTATTTAAGCTTGTACCGCGCACAGCTACCCACAATGGGTTTCCCGGCGCCAGGTGAAATCCTTCAGGTGAAATCCTTCATGCAAATCCAACACCCTGACCTCATAATAGTGCACTGTGGTGGCAATGACCTAGGCACTTTGACTGGGGTAGGTCTGGAAGTGCTTATGAAGGACACCTTTGCACAACTGTTTTCTCTTTTCCCTAAAACTGCCTTTGTGTTTTCCAACATATGCCAAAGGCAAAAATGGAACTGGTCCAATCATTTCTGTCCGCAGATTGACAAAGCAAGAAAGCACGTCAACAAATCTGTTTCTGCTTTCCTCCGAGACTATGGTATGGGTGCCATTTACCACAACAACTTGCGTTACGACATGCAAGACATTTATAGAGGAGATGGTGTGCACTTCAATGATGAAGGGAACAGAGTCTTCCTCTTGAACCTTAGACTCTGCATCGGTACTTACTTGTAGGTACCAATAAAAAATCACTTCATAAACACAACGGCTCTTTTTAGAGCCCCCTAATATCTAAACACTTAAATCTGCATTTCATTTCTTTTTTTCTTTTTTTTTTACCGTACGCGTACGGTGAGCTTACCGTACGCGTACCCCGTGATTTTTTTTAAAATCAATAAATGTTTTCTTTGTACTTTTTTGTCCTTCTTTGACCCCCTCACAAATGTAAGGGGGTCTGTAACTCTCCTCCTTGCCCCCTTTTCTTGTTATCACTCTTTTTTTTCTGAGTGAAACACACAAAATGGCGGCCGCCGCTTCCTGGTTTCGGCCGATTCGAATGTTTACTAAGATCTAACAGCCAATCAGAATCTCACTCCCGCACGCCATTTTTCTTCCGTACGCTTACCGTGAGCTTACCGTACGCGTACCCCGTGATTTTTTTAAAAATCAATAAATGTTTTCTTTGTACTTTACAGTCCTTCTTTGACCCCCTCCCAAATGTAAGGGGGTCTGTAACTCTCCTCATTGCCCCCTTTTCTTGTTTTCACTCTTTTTTTTCTGAGTGAAACACACAAAATGGCGGCCGCCGCTTCCTGGTTTCGGCCGATTCGAATGTTTACTAAGATCTAACAGCCAATCAGAATCGCGCTCGCGCACGCCACCGTACGCGTACGGTAAGCGTACCGTAAGCGTACCGTAAGCGGGCTCAGATATATATATTGATTTAAAGGCTATTTTCTCAGAATCTACTGAACAGATTTACACCAAACCTACAAAAGGCACTTCCTTGACCTAGGGACTACCTCTCTGCCAAATTTCAAGTAATTCTGTTCAGCCGTTCGGGCTGTAGCTCATTCTAAAGGTCCTATGGAAAAATGCATGGGAAAAACGCGTTTTGGGACCCCCCTTTTATCTCAGCCCCCGCTTGACGAATCCCCGCGAGACTTTCAGGGTAGGAGCGGAACGTAGCGCCCCACCTATTTTGAGAAATTCACGAGGATTCGTCGACCGGCGCCAAAGTTATTCAAAATAGAATGTTGAGGTTTTCCTATGGAAACGTGGTCCTAACTATAACTACCTACTGGCGACCGCCAGTAGGTAATATATATATATATATATATATATATATATATATCTCAAAAACACGCGTAGCTCCTTCTGGAGTGCAGGGACCCGAGAAGAGTGGTGTACACGGCGGCAGAGCGTACCGGCAATATTATCTCCAATGCAACAAGTCCAAATAAAGTACGCTCTCAGGATCATGGGCAGGACACCAGTTTAGTATATCCAAGTTTATTCCACAACGCGTTTCGAATGTAAACAGCCTTGACCACGTGAAAAGAGCACATAGGATGCGGTAGTTAATAAAGTTTTAGCACGAGTACAAACACTAGAAATCAAAAGAGGACATGTCAATAAACAGAAACTTGGCAGCCATGATGTAACGGTAAGAATATAATCTCCTTTACATATCGATGGTTAAAGTCTCAGAATGTGCACAAAAATAAAATGTACAAATAGTAATGCAATGTCATAATACATGCGTAAACGTACGCTGGCTCAAACACATAGTCTCGCTTCATGAGAAGAAATCCAAGCCACGTCAGAGTAAGACGGGCGGGGCTAAGCCGCCCAGCAGTTGTCCTCAATTTACCTACACAATCACCGTGTATAACCATCTAGCAATACTTGTTTCAGAATAATACAAATGCCTGCTAAAGGTGCGTTCCACCACTAATAGACAAGTGGAACATTGAATCAATGCCACAACAAAAAAAAAATGAATGTTGTAAAGTTCGTCCAGGGCCTGCAAAAATAATTTAAATATTTGGTAGTTAAACATTGTTTGTGAAACGACCTCACCGAGGAGGAAGAATTCGGACTACCTTTCCCGGCATACCGCTTGCTGAAAAGCGAGTGCCATAGGGGTATTAAAATGAGGCAGTCCGTTTTTGTTTCACCTACAAGCCAACCCTATGATTATGGTGCTGGAAGCACTGAAACACGTCAGGGGAATAATTGAACTGGGTTTCATAATGCCGCTTCATGAAATAAACAGGTTTTGTCAAACTTACCTTGTGGACTGCATCTTCAAAAGCGAATACCACGAGGCCGACTGTGGGAGACACAGGGGAAAATCGGTCTTTAAAACAAGACCTCACCAAGCTTGAAAAATTGTGCAAAAAGGAGATTAACCGCAGTTGGGAAGTTATCTCCCTCGACAACTATATTGAAGTGGGACGTGTCCCGAGGGGGCTCAGAATCTTGGTCACACCCACGTACCAAAATCCCAACCCTAAACTTTTAGAGGAATGGTCTGCCCTAATGGCAGGTACGTGCAAACAGATGCTTGGTCTCCTTTCCAAATATGCGGCTATGGAGCTACAACTCATCGGGGAGGAACTGAAAGAGCTCCGTGAAGCACTCAATAAATTGCCCAATCAGGAGGAAATCATGAATTTTATAAAGGAAATGGAGATCAGATTAACAAAATACGAGGACGGAATTAAGGCCAGGAAACGGTGGAAATTCATCAGAGACAGAAATGATTATGCGCAAGGACGCATTCTTACCTTCAGCAAAAAAATGATGCAATTAGGAAGGATTACAAGAGAATGGAAACAATCCAAGTTCTAGAATCAGAAACATCGGGTTCAAGTTCCGCCGCTCCGTCTGATGACGAGGACAGGAATACCACTTCAATATTACAAAGAGGACCATTTACATCTTTGGAGGAGTACCGTTTTATGCAACTAAGCCTCAGTGCCGCCAAAAAACCGACACGGGGAAGAGGAAAAGTAGGAGGCAGAGGACGAGACAAAGGAGAAGAATCAGGAGAGGGGGCGAAGGCCAGCGACAATTTAACGCCACATGGGAGAGGCATCAGGCGATCGAAGAGAAACAAGTGATGGGTGAGCAACCAAATTCTATTTTTACTATCATTAATCTTTCTCAACATACCCTGACCCCCCAGGAAAGATCGGTCTTGGAGTTAGGCCTTTCTTTCTGTCCAACTGCAAACTTTGACTTTGCTAAAACACATATTGACTTGTTTTTATTCTTACGTAAATTAAAACTACTGAAGTTATATACTTCCAAACAAAATGTACTTTTTTCCAATACAAGGCGTCCAATGTCTCAGACCCCCGCCGATACCACCTTAGCCATACGGGATATTGACACTATGGCTGATATGAGGGAAATACAAATTGGTACCAGAGATTGGGATACAGATCGAGACCTCCTGATTAGTTTGGACATGGAAGTCAGTAAAAGATCTAGAAATTACTTTAAACCCATTTCCAAATTTAACCCTGTAACGTTACATGATGGATTAGACACATTTCATGAGGTTGTTTTACTTGACCTGTTGTTCCTTTGGAAAAATGAGGGCAACAATTTTGCCAGGAATCTGACCGTTGCACAAAAGACTGGTATGCAGTCCTTAAAAGCAGCGACTGACTTTGTTATCAAACCCTCTGATAAAGGGGGTAACGTGGTCCTATGGGACATTAACAAGTAACGAACAGAGGCTAAGAGGCAACTTGAGTTCTCAGGTTGCTACCTTAGATCCAGCCAGGCAAGATACAACAAGACTATGTTAGAATACCATAAACTTCTGAATGGCTGGCGCGAGGATGACATGCTTAGCCAAAACGAGTATTCATTTTTGCTGGTCAAGAAACCTTTAACTCCGGTATTCTACATGCAGCCAAAGGTGCACAAGCACCCAACAGATCCCGCCGGGAGACCCATTATATCGGCCAAACAGAGTCTCCTCGAAAACACTTCTATTTATCTTGATTATTTTCTTTGTCCTTATGTCCTGAATTTACCATCATATTGTAGGGACACCTATATATGAGTACAGGAAATTCCATGGAAGGAAACGTATATCTTAGCGACAATTGATGTGGTTGGACTATACACCTGTATCGAACATGATTTGGGCATACAAGCATGTAAATACTATTTTAGGAACAGACCCACCACTATGTACGATTATACCGAAATACTATTGCATATGCTACAATTTTGTCTGTAGAATAACTGTTTCCTCTTTGAAGATGACTGGTATGAACAGTATACAGGTACCGCGATGGGAAGTTGCTTTGCTCCATCGTATGCATGTCTTTGTATGGGGTGGTGGGCGGCGGAACATTTGTGGCATGATAATAACATACAATACATGGACAATGTTATGATGTGGACCCGCTATATAGATGATATTTTTCTAATATGGGACGGACCACAAATCTCTCTAGATATTTTTATCCAAGGCCTGTTGGTAAACAAATTAAACCTACAGTTTACCAGAAAAACCGACTAAACAAGAATTGAATTTCTTGATATTCTAGTGGAGGTCGAACATGAAACATTAAATACGAGCCTCTTCAGAAAGCCCACATCCAGTAACAGCATTTTACATGCACGCAGTCATCATCCTACGGGACTTAAGAACAGTATCCCCTATGGGGAATTGTTAAGAGCTAAACGTAATTGTAGCACTATGAATGCCTTCGAGCGAGAAGCACAACAAATGAGGGCTCGCTTTAAAAACAGAGGGTATTCGGGTGGGACTATCAGAATAGCAACTGATAAAGCAGAGAAAATAAGCAGAAACAGCCTACTGTTACCTAAAGAAAAGAACAGTGATAAACATGAGATAAGACTCATTACCACCTTTAATCATGCCTCACAGGAGATTCACAAAATAGTAAAAAAGCACTGGCATATAGTCAGAAATGACGTTGTTATTGGGAAAAAGGTCAGTCCTACACCACATATAACATACAAGAAGTGCCAGTCGCTAAGAGACATCTTGGTGCATAGCCACCTCACAATCAAGTCAAGGCCACGTGGAACCTGGTTAAAAGAACTTCCAGGTTTCCACAAATGTGGGAGATGCAAAGCATGCAACAGCAGTACAAATGTTAAGACATTCATCTTAGCTAATGGTAAAACAGGGAAAATCAGCTGTTTTATAAACTGCAATACAGACTTTGTTGTTTATGTTTTGGTATGTATTTGTGGCCTACGTTATGTGGGAAGCACAATCTTCCCGGTGAAGAAGCGTGTTCTAGAACATTTGCGCGCGATCAAAAATGGCGATTTGTCTTATGCCATAGCCAAACATTGTGATCAGGCACATCCTAATGTCAAAGATATTACCACTAAAATTTCATTTTTTGGCATTGACAGGGTTGTGTCATCCACGAGAGGAGGAGACCGGGAACGTCAATTGCGACGCCTGGAATCAGAGTACATAGTGAAGTTACAAAGCAAGACTCCAGGAGGCCTCAACCATGAGGAAGATCCCCATGTCCACCTAGGCTGAATTTCTCTCTCCTCTCTATAATTTTGTGTAATTGTGCTATTTGTCATTTACATACGACATTAGGACGCCACTGCGTTAGATCCTCACGGCTGTGAGATCCTTAATTGTCTGTACTATGCACATGCAGCTAAGACACCAGGGTCTGATTATGCCTAATCTAGGCTTATATCCCCCTTCCCAGTTGTATTTTCTCTATTGCCCCGGTGTTTGCTTCTAAGCCATTCTGATACTGATTTATTATGTTTCTAACTTAAAACTGATCATGGGCAGACTTGACTTTAGGTCTTTGATTTATTTGCATTCCCTTTGAAACTTTATATCCTGAACTCTTATACAATATGCCACGGGCACTGGCCCGAGTGTTTGTTTTCAGATATATGCCACTTGGCATTTCTTCAATTTCCTTGAATTCATGTATTTTCTTACATACGAGCCATTTATTGTTGATTGAGCAATTATAATTAATTCACTCATGAATTCTTAATTTGTCTTATTTAGAAAATAATTTGTGACTATGTTGCTAATTACTAACGATAACGTTTTGTTGTTTGAATTATATTGTCTTTCTTCCAACAAGTGTTCAGGATATACCTACATAGATGTAAATATGTCTTCTATGTTTATGATGATAACCCGGAAATGCTTCTTTGAAAAGACATGGCTGCCCGTTATCCAATGTATGACTTTTTGACAAAGACAGTGTGTCGAAACGCGTCAAGTTAATAAATAATTTATCTGCTTAAATTTATCCTGGGTGTGACTGTTTCTAGCGTTGTTCGCAGCGCGAGATATTGACAGATATATATATATATATATATATATTTACATATTTATATATATATATATAGGTTTTAGGGAACGTTATAGTTTTGTACAAAAACAGACAAATTCCCCCGTTATAATTAGTTCCGCTGACTATAACTCGCGCCCCCGCAATGCACTGCTGATGACGTCACATATTACATCACTCATGACATGGTCAGTGACATCACTGATGACATCACTGATGACATCATCCAGTACCTGTGTGTTTCTGTAAAGTTTAAATATGTTTAATATATATATAGGGAAAGGCGTATTGAAGAATGAGTAAGTGTCTGAATGTATGATTTAGAAGGTGCATGACTGACTCTATAAGTGAGTGATTAAACATATCTTACTGAATGCATGGGTTAATGACTAAACTGTGTGAATGTCTGTATCCGTCTGTCTGTTGATGTGTAAGCGGCTGCACTGGTTTGCGTATAGCTACATGAGTGTCTATATGGGTTATTGATTGGCTGTCTGAGTATCTGTATGGGTGCCTGAGTGTTTGTATGGCTGGGGTGTGTGTGACTCTGTGCATAGATGTGTGAGTGGGTGATTCACTGGGTGCATGGTTTCAAGAGTGCATCTGTGATGGACTGTATGGGTTGGTGAGTGTGTGTATAGGTGTGTTGGTGAAGAATGTATATCTTAGTGGTACATGTGTGAGTAACTACATATGTGAAAGGCAGTATATATGTGTGTTGCAGTATATACATGCTATAAGTGAGAGTGTGTGATTGTGAGAGTGGCTGTATGGATGAGTGTGTGCTTGTATCAGTGATTATATAAGAGCTGGTGTGTGTATAACTGTATAGCTGAGCAAATGGCAGCGTAATTAATTATTTGAATTACTGACTAGGTGTTTGAGTACCTCTATGGATGAGTGACAGTGTGTGTGTGTCTATATAGGTGTATGAGTGCATATGATAGTCCTTTACTGAGTGACCATAAGTATGAGTGACTGTACGAGTGAGTGAGTGGATGTGTGTGTAAACCTAAGAATCAGTGAGTGGGTATGTGGTTATTGGTGTTGGAGTGTCTTTGGTTTTGAGAATAGCAGTCTGTAATTTAGAGTGGTTATATCAAAGGTTATATTAGGGTGTGAGAAGATGTATCAAATCATCACATGGATGATGTCATCAGTGATGTCATCAGTTATGTCATTTGAGATGTCATCAGTGACGTCATCAGTGATGTCACTGACCATGTCATGAGTGATGTAATATGTGACATCGTCAGCAGTGCATTGCGGGGGCGCGAGTTGTAGTTAGCTGAACTAACTATAAAGGGGGAATTTCTCTGGTTTTGTACGAGTGAAATGTCCAACTAACTATGACTTTCCCTAAAACCTATGGTTTTTTCGGTGAATTTCTAAGGTTTTTTTAAATGCTAATTTCTAACTATAAAGTCCCTTAAACCGTTATTTTTTCAGTGAATTTCAAAGGTTTTGTAAATGCTAATTTATAACTATTACGTCCCTGAAACCTATGTTTTTTTTCAGTGCAAGAAACGTCTGTGTGCAGGCGAGCAATCTGTTGGAGCTATTGTTTTTGCTGCAAACAATCATCGTTGTTAAAAAAATTATTATTTGCAACGAGTTTTTAATTGCAAAATGTTTTGAAAATATATTTTAGTTCATTCCCTTGTTTTTTTCAATTGTTTGTTTAAAAAACCACCAACAAAATTACTAAAAGAGTTAAAAAACACAAAAAGATTTAAAATGAGTGAAAGGGTAATGTCTGAGTCATGCTTTTAGTGAATAAGTAGGGTCTCAGTGAATGTATGAGTGCAGCAGTATTAAATGACTCATTGAATGAGTGCACGGATAGTGTTTGAGGGAATGAATGAATGCAAGAGTAGTGCCTTAGTGATTGCATGACTGCATGGGTATTGCCTGGCTTGTTGCATGAGTGCAGGGATAATGCCTAGGTGATTGCATGAATGTAACAGTAATGTCTGGATGAATGGATGAGTATATGGGAACTGCCTGAGTGATTGTAGGAGTTTATGGGTAATGCCTGGGTGATTGCACGAGTGCATAGGTAGTCCCTGGATGATTGGAGTAGTGCAAAGGTAGTGCATGGTGATTTTGTAACTGCATGGGTTAAGCCAGGGTGATTGCATGAGTGCAGAGGTAATGGGTGGGTGATTGGAGGAGTGTATCAGTAATGCCTGATTGATTGCATGAGTACAAGAGTAGTGCTTGGATGATTGGAGTAGTTGAAAAGTAGTGCGTTGTGATTTGGTAAGTGCATGGGCAATGCCATGCAGACTGTGTGAATGACGAGGTAATGTGTGGGTGATTGGATGAATGCATGGGTAATGCATGAGTGATTGCATGAGTGTATGTATAATGTCTGGGTGATTGTATGAATACATGGGTAGTGCCTGGCTGATTAGATGAGTGCATGGGTTCTGCCTTAGTGATTGAAGAAACGCATGGGTTATGACTGAGTGATTGCATGAGTACATGGGTAGTGCCTGGGTGATTGCATGAATGCAGCGATAATGTCTGGGTGACTGGAGGAGTGCATGGGTACTGCCTAAGTGAATGAAGGAGTGCATAAGTAATGTCTGGGTGATTGCATGAGTGCATAGTAAGTGCCTGGGTGATTGCAGAACTGTATGGCTAATACCTGGATGATTCCATAAGTGTAGGAGTAATGTGTGGATGATTGAAGGAGCACATGGGTAATGTCTGGGTGATTGCAAGAATATAGGAGTAATGTCTGGGTGTTTGCAAGAGTACATGGGACCTGCCTGAGTGATTAAATGTGTGGATTGGAAATGCCTCGGTGATTTTGTAACTGCATAGGTAATGCTTGAGTCATTCAAGGAGTGCATGAATAATGCCTGGGTGATTGAAGCAGTGCATGGGTAGTACATGTATGGTTGTAGAAGTGCATAAGTACTGCCTGAGTGATTGGAAGAGTGCATTGCTAATGGCTGGGTGATTTTATGAGTGTAGAGGTAATGTCTGGATGATTGAAGGACTGCATGGTTAATATTTGGGTAATTGGACGAGTGCATGGGTACTGCCTGGGTGATTGAAGGAGTGCATAAGTAATGCTTCAGTGATTGATTGAATGAATGCAAGGTTAATGTTTAGTTGATTGGAGGAGTGCATTGGTAATGCCTGGGTGCATGTAAGTGTGCATGAGTAGTGCATTGGTGCAAGGAGGAGTGCATCGGTAATTTCTGGGTAAATGGAGGAGTGTATAAGAAGTATTTGGGTGATTGCATGAGTGTACAGGTAGTGTCGGTATGATTGAAAGACTTCATGAGCACTGCCTCAGTGATTGTAGGAGTGCATGCGTAATGCGTGGGTGATTGCATGAATGCAGGTGTAATATCTGGGTGATTGGAGGAGTGCATGGATAATGGCTGGGTGCATGGAAGAGTACATGGGTAGTTTCTGTGTGATTGGAAGAGTTCATAACAAGTACCTGGTTGATTGCATGAGTGTACAGGTAGTGTCTGGATGATTGGAAGATTATATGGGTAGTGTTTGAGTGAATGTGTAAGTGCAGCAGAAATGTGTAAGGGCATGTATGAGTGCATGGCTAGTACCTAAGTGATTGTATGAGTGCATGAGTAGTGTCTGAGTGATTGTAGGAGTGCATGGGTATTGCCTGAGTGATTGAAAAAGTGCATGGGTGATATCTGGGTGATTGCATAACTGCATGGTTAATGACTGGGTGATTTGAGTAGTGTGTAGATAGTGCCTGGGTGATTGCATGACTGCAGGGGCAACACTTTGCGGGGGGCACACATTTTGCTACACCACTGATTGGGAGCTGCTTTGAAGACAAGGGGGTGACAGGGTGGCAATAATAGTTGGTATAGACTTGCTTTACTGGTTCTCCCAAGGGCATAATCCCCTTAGCAGGTGAAATGTTCTGTAGTCCTTTTGGCTAGAGAGACAATGGATGTTAAAAGCCCTCTTGGGTGGTATAGGCCCCCACCTGCAGTTTGGGCCTCTCACACAGGTAGAGAGCTTTTCATGGCCAGGGTAGCCCTCTGCAACCGGCTATGAGGCTGGGTTGATGCAATTACCAGAAATCTCCCTAAAACACGTAATTACATTTACCTTTCTGTGAAATGAGACTCGAAGGAATTAGTCGGAACTGCCACCTGTAAAAATACATTCTGGAGTTGGCAAATTATGTACCTGGCACAGCGCCCAACTGTATCAGAGGCGCTCTCTGAAGTTGTATTAATTCTACAGCTCCAAATACGGGCCAATTAGGTTAACGTCATCAAAAGCGGGTGAAAAGTTCATCAAATGTGATCATTATATGTTTTACCAGTTTTCAGGATAAAAGTCCTGTGTGAACAATTTTTGATGGTCTCTGCAGTTATTCCGACATGTGTGAGGGGCCTAAATTCCTGTCAGGCCAGATGTAAACAGACAGCTCCTGGCTGGTGCCTCGTGTGCCAGGGCCGGTGGGTGGGACAAGACAGAGGCAGAGGAGGGGATTGAGGGTCCCCACAGGAGCTGGGGAGGAAGGGTCCCCAAAGGAGCCAGGCTGCATTCCTTCACGCACAGGGCATTCTGCTGCACGCTGCTGGTGCAAGGCAGTGTGGAGGGCAGGCTCATGGTGTCAGAGGCGCTGCGCATCACCCCATTTGGTCCGTGTTTGTTACACCTCGTTGAGGGCACCAGCTCTCCGTATGGCTGTGAGGTTATGGACTGCGGGGCCCTATTGTGCTTCGGGGTGCTGCCAGTTGCCTCTTCCCAGTGCAGGGACTGTGAAGAAGGGGATGGGGCAAAGTTGGCACAGGAGGTCTTCAGAGCCATGTACATGACCCGCTGCCTGGCACTGCATATGGCACACCTCTACGGGGCCTTCAGGAACTTCCAGGTAATGTGTGGTATTTTTTAAAGTGCACACCCATCGCCATTGAACGGCTCATCGGCATTTTGGTGACACTCACTTGTCTGACTTCCTTATTGAGATAGCGTCCAGCAAACATCATTGTATCTTCTGTGCACTGTAAATAAAATTGTACACATGTGGCGTTGCGATTTTGCTCTGCTTTCAAACAATAACGTATTTTATGGGGACAGTGCAACGCTTTCTCTCCGAGTGTGTGTGCACTGTGTTAGCGTGCGCTTGAGTGCACGTGTCTGTCAGCACACGTGTATGTGTTTATGAGTGAGCATGATGTTTCTCTCTGCCTTCTTAGTAATATGATATGTCTTTCTTTGTACTGACACTGTGCATACTGCATACCTGCAGCACAATTGTGCGTGTGCGTGTTTCTGTGGGAATGTGGTGTGTGTGCGTAAATGTGTGTGCATGTGTATTGTGTGTGCAACCTCGTGTTTGTTGTGTGTGCGTGTTGTGTCTGTGTGCTGCGTGTGTTTTGTGTGTGCCTTTGTGTGTGTGCATATGTTGTGTGGTGTATGTGCCTGCGTGTGTGTTGTGTGTGTGCATTTGTTGTGTGTGTGTGCGCTTGTGTGTTGTGTTGTGTTTTTGTGTGTGTGCTGTGTGCGTTTATGAGCACGTACTCTAGACCGCTCACCCTCAAGTTTGACCATGGCCTCTCCTTCCATGATATCTTCTGTTTGTGCTCTGGTTATTTCACACCAACCTCACAAGGATGAACGTGCGGCCAGCAGGGTCTCTGGCCGGGGATCAGTGGCATTCCCTAATCACCCCTCCCTTCTTGCTGGATATTACGCAGCAGCACATGCTTAATTGTAAATGACCTATGGGCGCCGCTGATAAGAGTTTGTTTTCGGTGACTGTGTATGAAGGGATGTCCGTCAGACCCCCTCCGCCCCCTGTCATCCTTTCCTTAGTTGGAGTTGGTCTATGTTAACACGCTTCTGCAGAATGACCATGGGTTTGAGCTTTGCTCGGAAGCACTCTGATGCCTGGCCTCCCTCATCTTGAATTTACAGTGGCACTAATACTTACATTGCTGCATAGTTAGACAAGCCCATTCATTCATCCCTTCCCCAGGTTGGTTGATTAAGCCTCCACTCTGATGCGTCTTCCGGTTTGGAGATAAGATGGCCTCCCTTCACTTTCTCGTATTCCACAGGTGTCTGAGTAAGGAGTGCTACCGACAGCACTTCACATACATAAAAAATATTGCCCCGGGACCTGTGCTGCATGTGTTTTGTGTGTGCCTGTGTGTGTGTTCTGTGTGTGTGCATTTGTTGTGTGTGTGTTTTGTGTGTGCGCGCCAGCATGTGTGTGTGTGTGTGTGCGCTTGTGCAATGTGTGGTGTATGTACCTATATGTGTGTTGTGTGTGTGCGTTTGTTGTGTGTCATTCATGCAAGGTTTAATGTGTGCTCCATGAATCAAATGACTGATGCACGAATTTAGGAAGTTATGATATCATTAGAAGTTGCATTTCTCCCAAAACCTTTTTAATGTCATTTTTTGTTCTTATGGTGTTGTTTATAGTGACAAGATAGTACCACACACTCAAGATTGTAATGCTTTCCAGATATTTACCTACAGCTTTATGAAAGGTCAACTTCTTTTCAGAAAATATTTACCACATACTACCCACAGTCCCTCAAATGTAGAATCTTAGTGTGTCACTTTCTTCATCATAACCATTTTTCAGGTCTCCCAGACAGCCTTTGCTGTTTGCCAAAGCTTTTGTTATTCCTTTCTTAAAACAAATATAGATGGTTCGTCAGAGTAACGCTCGCTGTATTTAAAGCTATCGTGGGCACGTTCCTCCAAAATTGATACATAAAATTACTGTGACATACCCTAACTAACAACAATTAAATGACATGAAATGATTCACTGCTGACACTAAATGGCTTGAACCGCTGAATTAATGCATAATAAACTTGGAGCTTGTAACCTGCCTATGGAATAGTTAGAGCTTCTGGCGCCCGGGGCTATCCCCCAGATTGCCGCCAATGGCAGGTAGGGGGGGGAGGTGTGGGGGAAAAGGACAGCGACATAATAAAAATATACATTGAAAAATGGAACGACGCATCGGTCAGTGCACACACACCCACACCCCTCTGTGGCATGAATCGTAACCTAGACAAAGCTCCTACTGTATAGGGAGCCTGAAGGGAGAGATACAAATTAATTGTCACTTACTTATATTAGGGAAGGATACAGTCAGTCAACCAAACCATCCTGGTCCACTCGTGGCGTCGTCCTGAAGTTGAAGAAGGCAGCTACTAACTCAAGGAGTTACAGGATTGAAGGCTGGGGCCGGGGCCGCAAAGCGACTTGTAGCAGCAGACTGTGCAGTAAGTGCACACAGAGTGACAAAGGCCAGCCGGCAGAGGCCAGGCAGCCCAGGCCAGGCAGCTCAGTGCACGTGTGCGTGAGAAGATTAACCAACCAGTGCCAGATAGTAGCAGAGGCGCTCAGACGAAGGCTCTTTCAGACAAAAGAGGTTATTTCTTGAACCTGTGTGTGTCGCTTCAATACATTATTTTGCATCACCGGATTGGCATCTGCTTAAAGTGACAGAATTTAAATATTAATCCCTCCACCGTGCCACCCACCCAATGCCCTGGCAGCACTGTCATGAATGACCCAAGAGGGCTCAGACACTTTGTAAAGTGAACTCTATAGATGCCCCTATGAATGAAGCATGCGCGCCACCATAATTGTCTGGTAAACCACAGTAAGAAGGGATGTTGAATAGCACACACCCAGAACTCAGCCCTTCAAAGTGGTCTCAGATTTGATACTCACAAATGAGCGACAGCGTAGTAAAGTGATTTGTGTAGGATTAGTTTGGTCCGGTGGTAAAGTTGTGATATGAATTACACATTGTGCATTTAAGCCACTTGATGAATATCTACACCTCCCTCCCTTTTCCGTCAAAGGGCAATGATTTGTTTTCAAATATTTTAGGACTTTAATCAGTCGTAATAAATATACGAGCCTATAATGAACTCTCAAGTCGAATCACGTCACCGTGTGAGTGAGAGTGACTGGAGTGTGAGACTGGAAGTGACACTCACTGATAACACCAAGCTTTTCTACTCTACATCGTCGTTAGGCAGGCAGCCGCAGGCAGCGGCGCTGAGCGCGCAAGCAACCCAGCATGCCTTATCCTGCCCAGCAGCACAGGGACCAGGGAGAGGCAGGGGCCACGCCCGGCGTCGAGGTGCACAGAACAACTATGCTGAGCTGCCTGACCTCACTAGTCTGAGACGGTCGGTGCTGCAGTACTGTACAGTGTACTGACTGGAGGACGGCTCCAGATCAACCCCAGATAGTGATTGCTAGCAGCAGGCTTAGCAGCCAATGAACTGCAACTGACCCTAGCTCTGCACATGCCGCGGGCGGCAGGACATGATGATTGGCGGTCAAATTGTCACTAGCAGCTAGAGCTGCCTGTGAGCAGTTTTACCCAACCACCAAGCCTGCTGGAAGCAGCGTGCCTCGACTCTCCAGGAGACTCCAGGCCGGCCTGGAAACGTGTGTGCAGCAGTATTCGCAAGCATTTGCGCTTGCACTTCAAACACGTGTGCGGCGCAGCCACCTCCACTGCCGCCCCGCCCCAAAAGAGTGCCGCCTGGGGCGGACCGCCCCCACTGCCCCCCCAGCTACGCCAATGTAACCTGCCATTCTTTTCACCAAAGAACTGGAACGAGTGTGGTTATAAGCTCAGGTGGGCACAAGATTCAGAATACACTGTATGGAAAGTTTAGGTACGAGGAGAATTCAGCTGATTTCCGTGTTGGTTGACATTTCTCCTTTGTACTTTATTGAGTCGAACAGCTGCATTCTGGATGATGTCATTGTAGAGTCGTAATTAGCCTCCCCCTTGAAGGATGACACAACTCAGGGATGTAGGAACACGGTGTGTATTTATTAAACACTTTACACTAATAGGAGCGCCGGGCAAGCACCTTGCTCTGTGCCGCGGCTCCACTTCTCCCATTCGCGCTCTCGAGCATGCGCACTGGCTCTCGCGCGTTATGCCCTCGCGCGCTGCATAGTCACGCAGCGTGCGAGAACTAGAACGCACACTACAGTCATCAATCAATGTTTCCATTAGGATTGGGAAGAGGAAGTGAAGTTTGCTTATGCCTACCTCCAAGGCAGACCTCCGATCTGAGTCCACAGCCTTAGAGCAAGCAGCGGTCACGAAAGGGTCTGGCGTCCTGCCTTCATCCCTTATGAATATTCATGAGAGCAGAGGAATGAGACCCAGGATCCGCCATGTGAGGCATGTGAGAGCTGTATGGGATGGAATGGATGGGAACGCAGTATTGACTCACTCAGGAACTACAGTGCTGGCCTGTCAGCTTTGAGTGTGCATTGTGTCATTGCAAACGAGGAGCTACTGATAGTGAATGTATCATAATCTAAACACCTTTCATCCTGACACCTTGCAAAATGTTCGAAATTTGGTTGTAAATAAAGAATATCGCATTTCTTCCTTCTTCAGCTACCAAGAGGATAGACTTGGCGTGCTAACGATCCCCATGTCAGCATTTTCTGCTTCATTGATGTCTAACTAAATGTTTTCGCCTCGGCAATAAAACTAGATAGCAAACATGATTTCCAGTATGTATTCCTAAAGGGGCCCGAGTCAAGTAGCGAAGCGAGCCACATGTAACGAGATTGCGCAAAATGACAAGGGCCAGTACCGGCAGTGGTGATAAAACCGCCCCTGATGAACACATCCCCGGGGCAGGAGTCAAATACACGGCTCCTTGCTGCCTCTAATTGTCCCTTTCAATTGTGCGCCCACGGCTGTCAGGCCGGCGGTGCTAAACTGACCGGAGCACACTTCTGGGAAATGGGGGTTTTATTCACCTCATCTAACGTGGTACAAACTGCTGACACTGCTCGGCCTCCCAGCACCCACACAAACAATGGAATCATGCCAGCGCTTTCCTGCCTCCCAGCGCCCACAAAAAAATGAAATCATGCCAGCGCTTCCGGCCTCCCAGCGCCCACACAAACAATGGAATCATGCCAGCGCTTCTTGCCTCCCAGCGCCCACAAAAAAATGGAATCATGCCAGCGCTTCCGGCCTCCCAGCGCCCACACAAACAATGGAATCATGCTAGCGCTTCCGGCCTCCCAGCGCCCACAAAAACAAGCATTGGCATAGCCAATAGGTCTCGCCTTTGGGACCTTATAAGTGTTTAGCTATGCAATAGTTGCATTACTAAATACGTATAAGGTCCAAAAAGTGAGACCTATTGGCTATGCAAAGTGGCCGTGCGGCCGCGAAAGTGATCGCGATCGCGATCAAACATCATAGCGGCCGCTAAAGTGAGAGTAATCATTTCGCGGCCGCTTTGATGTTCTGGGTGGACACGCGGCTCAATGATCACGCAGGCTGCCAAATGGTGCGTGCTCCCGGTGCACATGCACTGTAGTTGGTGGCCTGAAAGCACTAGTTTGCACTTTCAAATCCCCCATTTACAAAAGCTCTCACGAGAGCAGCGCTAAAGCGCTGGCTCAGGCGAGACCTAAAAATTGAATCATGCCAGCGCTTCCGGCCTCCC
This sequence comes from Triturus cristatus, assembly GCF_964204655.1. Classification (NCBI taxonomy): domain Eukaryota; kingdom Metazoa; phylum Chordata; class Amphibia; order Caudata; family Salamandridae; genus Triturus; species Triturus cristatus. The sequence continues at coordinate 24,448,993 of NC_140593.1, read as the reverse complement.
AGCGCCCACACAAACAATGGAATCATGTCAGCGCTTCCGGCCTCCCAGCGCCCACACAAACAATGGAATCATGCCAGCGCTTCCAGCCTCCCAGCGCCCACACAAACAATGGAATCATGCCAGCGCTTCCGCTCAGGGTTTGGACGGAAATCTTCTGTTGCTATTTTGTTGCTTTTACGAGGGAGTTTTGACAGTTCTGTGCTACTGTGGGAGGGACACTCAATACCTCATGTTATGTACTATTTTCCCTCCTTCTTTTTAGCGTTATTGCTTCACAGACTAGGCTGAAGGTAAAAGCAAGAACTATATGTTGTTTTGAACAGGTACTGACGGTCGTGTTACATTTTATAGCTTTATATCCTGCTTGTGAGCACTACACTGCCTGTTACATTCCCTAAACCTGCAGCTTGGGCCTATAACGATGTGGGAGAGGATGGATACATAATAAATATTGCCCCCGGGACTTAGCCCACCTGGATAACAAAGCGTGGGAGCCCGCACTCAATTATTATTTTTTTTCGGCCAATGTTCGCGCTGGGTGCGAGAATCTCGCCGATTCTTTTGAAAAAAATGCTTTATTTTACCCGGGGGGTCCTTGTGGGACCCCCCTGAGCAGGCCTAGGGTCAGGGTGTTTCTACCCTGCCCCCTTTTCTTTTTTTCACCTTTGTTTCCCTGTTTTCTTGTGACTCGGTAGATTGCCAACACTTCCCGGTTTTTAGTGTTTACAGCCAATTAGAATAATGCTTGTGATCGGGAGGGTGCGCGCATCCTCTGTGCCTCTAAATATCAAAACTTTTATTTTTTGATTTTCTCAGCAACTACTGAATGGATTTACACCATTTAAAAAAAGGACGCTTTCTGAAGCAAGCACTACCTTTTTGCCAAATTTGATGTTATTCCGTTCAGCAGTTCCAGCTGTAGCTGTGTCTAAAGTTTCCTATGGGAAATGCATTTTTCGACCTCTTTTTTTAATGTCTCAGGAACTACTGAACGGATTTACACCATTTAACAAAAGAGTTCTTTCTGAAACAAGGGCTAACTTTGTGCTTAATTTGGTGTAAATCCGTTCAGCAGGTCGGGCTGTAGCTGTGTCAAAAGTTTCCTATGGGAATTAACATGGAGAAAACACGTTTTGGGACCCCCTTTTTTTGCTCAGCCCCCACTTGCCGAATCCCCCCGAAACTTTGAAGATAGGAGCTGACCGGAGCGCCCCACGAGTTTTGAAAATTTTGCGAAGATTCGTCAACTGGCGCCAAAGTTACCGGGAAAAGAAAAAACACTTTTCCTATGGAAACTAGGTCCTAACTATAGCTATCTACTGGCGACCGGTTATATTAGGGGGAGAGGAGGTCTGACACTCTATCACAAGGATGATGTCATCAGTGATGTCATCAGTGATGTCATTTGAGATGTCATCAGTGATGTCATGAGTGATGTCACTGACCATGTCATGAGTGATATAATATGTGACGTCATCAGCAGTGCATTGCGGGCGCGCGAGTTATAGTTAGACCGCCAGTAGGTAATATATATATATATATATTCACTGAAAAAACCATAGGTTTCAGGCACGTTATAGCTAGGAATTAGCATTTTAAAAACCTTAGAAATTCACTGAAAAAACCATAGGTTTCAGGGGCGATATAGTTAGCTGGACATTTCACTCGTAAAAAACCAATGAAATTCCCCCGTTATAGTTAGTTAAGCTAACTATAACTCGCGCGACCGCAATCCACTGCTGATGACGTCACATATTACATCACTCATGACATGGTCACTGACATCACTCATGACATCACTCATGACATCTCAAATGACATCACTGATGACATCACTGATGACATCATCCAGTGAATGTGTGTTTTTCTGAAAATTAAATAGGTTTTTAAAAAACAAAACATTTTTAATCACCCTACAAGGTCCTTGAGGGACTACTACAGAAATGAGAAAAGCATAGAGAAGAGTAGTGAATAAAAGTGAGCATTAAAGTAAATGTGTGATAATTCCAGAAATTTCACACTTACCTGACAATCAAAATAACTTAATTAAAAATAAGTGATTTATTTAACTTTCTATAAAGAAGTTTATTTTTTATATTTTTCCTTTCTCAATCTGTAAAAAAAGAAAAAGGTATTAATATTTAACAATACATTTTAGAATACAGTGCACATATTTTCATATTTCAACAAACATTTTTTTGCCCTTTTTTTGCTGTTTTCAGAATATATTGCATTTCACTCTAAATCGTAAAAGCAATTGCATTCATCACTTAACAGCGGGCAAAAAAAAAAAACAATCTGAAAGATTGTTTAAAAAAAGCCCAGAATCTCTTCTCACTAAAACATACCGTAATAGAAATGTAACATTTGCAATAAAAATCTCACCTAAGAACAATAACTAATTCCAATAAATATCGTCTGAAAATTTTGTTGCATAAGCATAATCACCAAAATATTTTGTGTCAAAGAAGTCCACAATGCAAATTATTACCTTTCCTTTAGGCCAAATGGTAATTTTTAAAATATTTTTTGATGACATTTCCAATGGTAATCCAATTAAATTGCAATAATGTTTTGTACAGATGTTGCAATTTCTGTCTAAAATTTTGGTTTCAGAAAAATTAAATAGGAATTTGCTAAATCAAAAGGCAAACGTTGCTTGAAAACCAATTGAGAATCATTACACAGTGTCCAGCCTTTTTCACATTTAAGAAAAACTGTGTAATGACCAGAAGTTACAATAGGCCCATCATGGAAAATTATTGCAACTGTGACAAAAGTTTTTCCAGAAATTGATAATTGCTGTCCTGTAAATTTCTTTATTAAAGTGTCCAATTTTGTTCCATCAGCTCTACAACGTTGCATCATTAAAATTACATACTGTCCATATTTCTTTAAAAATAACGTTGAAAACATGTCTGATTTACATTTAGAACATTCCATGTTGTGATTGGCATCTTTAAGTAATTTACTAAAAGTCACTGATTTAGTCTCTGGCAATGTTAAATAGATAAACCTTTCTGAATCAACATTAGAGCTGCATGTGTAGAAACAGTTTTCACAACTATGTTCCCATTTATAACAGAGACCAAACTAATTTTCAATTTCTATCCCTTCATCTTCAAGTACCAAAAGGATGTACATCAAGAATTCCTGTGCATCTTGCTGGACATTTTGAGAAAACTTTGTTCGCCCTGAACATACATCTAATAGATTTCTAATTTCAGTCGCACTTTCTATTTTAGCTTTATCAACACTCAGCTTCTCATAAAGAAGACTTAGCACAGAACAGAATCTTTTTTCATGATTTTCTATTATCTGCTATTTTCAAAATGGCAACCAACAATCTCTTCAACATTGTCCTTTTTCTTTTTGCTTGCAATCACATGACTCTCTTTTTGTTTTCTCTTCTGTACATCCTCATTACAGATATTCTCAATTCTCCTTTTCCGACAAACAACACGTTTCTCCAACACAGGATACTGACCTAAATGAGGAGCATAGGTTCTTCTTAATCTATTATACTCCTTTACACAATTTGCATCAGCACTAACTTTTGAGTCATCAAAGTCTATCATGAATAAACCAGATAATGTTTTCACTCGTGACAAAGCAACATATGCCATACCTTCTTTGAACACAGTAGATCCAATGTTTACAAATGCACTATCAACAGTTAATCCTTGACACTTGTGAATAGTTACAGCATATGCTAGAGAAAATGGAAACTGCTTCCTACGTACATATAAGTCTTTCACAAGCAAAAAACGGACTGAACAACGACTAATGTCTTTTACCTCTTCAATCTGATCAAATTTTATTTTTAAAAACTCAATTCCTTCTTTTTTCTGGTAGTTAACAAAACCCACAACTTTACCCATAGCTCCATTTACTAAACCTTTTTCAACATCCAAATTTCTCCTTAAAAATACTCGACAGTTCATGCAAAGATATAGATTTTTTTCTAATCCAGCTGTTTTCGAAATGTTCTTCTCTAGAGAATCCAATTTATTTTTCAGTTCGCCTGTTAATGTAATAGTAATTATTTCATGTTGGATTTTGTCCTCTGCTTCCATTTTCTTAATCTCTTCCTTTTCCAATTTCAAAAGTTCCTCATTGAATAGTGAGCATTCGCGTAGTGTTGGCATTAAGCAGATTACAGTATTTTTTTCTGCAAAGTTCTTGTATATTTTCTCTGCAACTATTTCTTCACTTGGAAAGAAATTATGTAGCAACCGACTCTGTAATGCTTTTCTGCCAACTTCTGTGAGTAGTCCAATTCTGATATCTTTCAGAATACTTCCATATTCTTCATCATTTGCTTGCCTCATATTGGTAGTGAGTTCTTTGTACTCAAAGAATGACCAAATATTCGCATTACCAATGCTTCCTAATGACTTCTTCGTGTCCTCATGTGTCACAGTATTAAACACTGGTTGTCCTTTACCTGGAGTGAGCTGGAGTAGATCCCCAAAAACTATAACATGTTTTCCTCCAAATAACACGTCATAGTCTCTCTTTAGAATTTGCTGCATTCTTAAATGCACAAAGGCAAGCATTAAGTTTGATACCATGCTTACCTCATCAATAATGAGAACTTGCATCTTCTTCAACACTCTTGAAACTTCGAAACATGCTTCGCCAGTTAGCTTGTGATATTCTATTTTGTTCTCATGCTCCACTGGTAACATTAGCAAGTGATGGAGAGTATTTCCTTTAATATTATATGCTGCTAACCCAGTTGGAGCAGTAACAACACAAGATAAAATTGAATCAGTTTTTTGCTGTAGGTAGCTTCTGATGAATTTAATTAAGAAACTTTTCCCAGTTCCAGCTTGTCCACTCACATACAACCTAATTGGTTCAAATGATGTGCATGTGCACTCTTTATTTTCATGTAGTAATCCGTGATCCATTTTTTTTCTGACTTCTTCATAAATGTGTTGTTGTTCTTCATTCAGTTGTTGTTCCAAATCTGGTAAGTCTATTAAATCTTCCTGAGCTTGATTCATAGCCGTTTCCACTTCAGTCATGGCTGTTGCAGCTTCATTTTCTATGATTGGTTGTCCTAGTGGATCTTGACTGAGCGTTCCAGAACTTTGGCTGTCTTGAGAACTGTCTCTAGCTACTTCAGCTGCAATTGTAGCTTCCTGTTCAATTTCATTGTTTAACATTTGGACATAATTCCTGAAAATACTGCATTCAATGGCATCTTTACATGCATTAAATGAATCCTCATAGCTTTGAAATTCTCCAAGTAGTTCGTCCTCTGAACGCCATGGTTTAAACAGCTGTAAAAGTGCCAAGTAGTAAAATTCCTTTTTGTCAGTAGTGTCACAACTCAGCTTCCTATGATTAATCAAACTTCCTTTTGTTTGCTTCACCAAACATCCTTCCTCACCAATGACTTTATATTTTCCATTGTTGATGTCTTCTGTGGCTTTCCGTGAAAAAATGTAGTTCTGCAGCACTTCATAGAGACACATGTTCTCAAGATGATGACTTCTTTTTTGGTAATATGTGTCCAACATGTTTGTTTTCAAAATATCTGTACTTTCTGGGTCATTCTCGGCCAAATATTCAATTTCTCCAACAGATTTCAGTACCCGATTTCGCATTCCTGCAAGGCCTAAACTGACCCAAATTATTCTTCTTGATTTCGAGTACAGACTTGCAGATGATAACCTATCTGAACATTCGTAGGATCCAATTTCTCGATGTGATAACATCTTTAAACTGAAACTGTACAGCTTCTTACTGACAGTCTTCTCATGAGAAATCTCTTCCCACATTTCCTTCAATTCTGTTTTCTCAGATTTAGTGATGTAAGATGTGACATACCGAGCAACAGCAATAGAATTGTCTGCCACATACTGAATATCCATGTTAGCATTCCACATGGATAAAATGACTGGGTTGTAGTCATTTATATATTTTGACTCTTCTTTTCTTCTTAGGTTGTACGTATTTTTGGGAGATTTTCTTGTAATAGTATGTCGCACAGCTGACATAAAACTGTTGACTCTTCCTTTTGAAAGAACAGGTCTAGGAAATCCAAATCGACATTTTGTGTAGAATTTATCTTTGGTCTTGTACTTCCGTCAACAGTATTTTCCACACCGATGACTTTGGAAACGTAAAACTTGCTCTTTTAACTTTTTCTCTTCTGTGCTTTTAGGTATAGCACATGTTGCATATTCTTCAATGAAAGATAACACTGCTTCATCAGCATCTGTTCCAAATTTTGGAGCATCCTTGATCCACAACAGCATATGAATGTGAGGAGCACCTCTTGCTTGGTACTCTTTTCTCCAAAACAAATCCACAACTTCTCCAAGTGGTGGATTTTTTTTATTGCAGATGAAGGACATCATAGCCTCAAATCTATGATTGAAATACATTAACCGGATCCAATGAGCACAGTTCTCCTGCTGTCTTGTATTTGATGTTTTTAATGTTTGAATTTGCCTCTCGTAGAAAATCCAGTAAATCATCCCAAGCGTACTCGGCACAGCTTAGGGTTAGGAACCATGTTGGAGTTCCTAAATTCCGTAACATACATTTCAATTCTCCATGGCGTCGGTACCAATATTCATTCGTCCCACGCTGACAAGCCATCAGATTGATCAATTGTGATTCCAAATGATCATCTCGCTGCTGCACTTTGTTCATAAAATCCTTAGCAGACACATTATGTAGATGTGTTCCACTTTTTAAAATGTGGTTTACTGCATAAGATAGTGCAGACAAGTCACTTTCAAATAACAGATGGAACAAATAAGGAATACTTTGATGAAATCTGGGATCTTCTGCATATAATCTTGTAGTCCGATACTCAGAAGCAGGAATCTGGACTGGAGGTTCATCGTATCGTCCACCTTCTCCTGTAGGAAACAGCTGGGGAAAACAACGAGCTTCCAAGCTCTCCTCCTATACACTCACGGGAGTTCCTTGTGATTTTTTCATTTGAAACAGATCAATGGTGTTTGCCATTACTTCTTTTGAATGAAGAGGATGTATGCTGAAATGTTCATAAATTTCTTCTTCTTTTGACTTGTCAACTTTTTCAATTTGCCCAGTTGGTGTTCCTGTGTCTCCTAGTACATCTTCTTCATCTTCATCTATATAAATTGATTCATACCATTTATTATTGTTTTTCAAATACAAATTAGCTCTTTGTACTTTTTGTACATCTACCAGCTCCTGCCAAATGTTCTTACTCTTTGTAGGTACACCATTAACCAGAATAACTAATGGTTCAGTTTCCAAAGTATCTGTATCAATAGTTTCCATATTTTTTTTCAAATCCAACGGCAAATAGACAACTCTTCCTTTCAAACCTCTCTGTAAATCTGAAGGAGGTAATTTGCCTGTTTTTGGCTCCATACGTACTATGGTCTGGAATGGATGAACACATTGAATGAGTATAGACTCATACGTATTTAAATCAGAAAGTTCTGCAGGAACTTCAACCAATTCTAAATTATTATGTACAGCTCTAGCTGGCATTTTATTTTCTTCTAACTTGTTGTAACAGTATTTACAAATACGATGATCTTCACCCAAATCAAAACAATTTTCAAGAAATATATATGTTGCAAAATCATTCCACTTATAATTATCTTCTTCTTCACTTTTTTTGTAGAGATCAACATTCCTTGTTTGGATTTTATAATGGCTTCTCCGGAAACAAATACAAGTAATATTTGGTCTTTCATTAGAGATGATAGCAAATTTTGTTATTTGATCTTCAAATTTCTTATTTACGGAGGGTTCTACATTCTCTTCCACATTTTCCTCAATAACTGTGTCATTCCCTGCACTTTCTTGTTCTGGACCAAAGTAACAAAACTGAATCTCATCAGTAACCTTCTCAACATCTGATACAGATCCACGAAACAGAGCATTATTCAACTCATTTAACTTTAGTGCTGGACTTTTAGCAAAATACAATCTTCTCACAAATTTTCTAATTTCAGTATGATGAACTGCCAGCATCCTAAAATGGTGAAAAACACTTTGACAAACTTTCCTAGATAGACAAGCCAGAGAGTGTCCTTGCAAACCAGTATTCTCTCTCACTCTGCATGGATCTAGTCCTTGAAGCACCTTAATCTTCTGTTTAACACTCTTTTTACTATATTCTCTTAAAAACTCACGTAATTTATCAATAGATTCCTGTCGCAAAGTACAAATACTACTACAATTCCAAGTATACACTGGGGCTTTAGGACGTCTGCCCATAACCTCATCCGCAATCACTTCTTCCTCATTTCTTGGAACCATTTTCTCCTTTTCCATTATACAACCATCTTTTACTTCATATGCTCGTCCACTGGTGTCAACTGCATGCAGCAAACTATTACTTTGAAGATAACTCTCTTCATTAAAAAATGGTTCAGTACTTGAACTATGCATCCATTCTCCTAAAACACTTTACAAAAGTTATTTCTTTTCACTACTCTTTTCGTTTTGCTTTGTGACTTCATTACATTGACTATTTTTTCTAGTGTACGCATCCTGTTCAAAATTAAAATGAATAGTTTTCTTTTTAATTCTAAAGCCTTAGCTACAATGGCTTCAATATCTTTTTTTCTCTTGTAAAATTTAGCTCTTTTCTTATATTTTTTCACATCCTTTAGCAAATTGGACATCACTCTTCTCTGAAACATTTTCCTACGGATCTCTTTAAATGCTGATTTTCTTTTCAAGTCAATTTTTATAGCTTCTGCTTGTCCATTAGCATTTAGTAAATTCTCACTATTCTCCTGTTGTTTTGTACTTGAAACAGTTTTTCCAATGGGGACATTTTTTAAATTTTTCCTTTTTTTGAATATATTTTTAAAGAATTCCTTTGTCTGCTTACCAGAAGACTTTTTCTTTTTCCCAACATGAGCATCTTCAACTAACTTGGGTCCTCCAGTTGTCTTCAAATATACATGTTTTTTCTGTTTTTTTCGCTGTCTTGATTTTATAGGCATCTTATATTTCCTTCACTGCTCTGCAGCAATACCTGAAAGAAACTAAAAAAAAATACCTTTTTGTAATTTTAATATATTACTATAATTGTTATGATCTTTTCTTTTCTTATAACACTATCTACCCCTTTCCTACAAGTGAAAAACACAAGAAAACCAACACAAATTTAATCTCTAAGAACATTTCCTGTGTGCACACATACTCTTGGTGTGATTCTAGGCAGAACACGATATTTCATTTGCAAATCAAAAGCACACTTATTTTTTTTTTTTGCAACTGTTAATTACTCTAACAGTCTGACACATTTTCTTTATACTTTAGAGAGGCAGAAAAGAGCACATGTCCAATCAGCTTTTTTAGAGCATGTACATGTGTAACCTGGCTGACTGACTACACTCCAGCAAAGATAATGATCCTTGGTGATGTTCAATGCATTAGCGTTCACTCCTACCTAAATCACCACACAGTGCTGATTAGTAAGCATGAGTGTACAGGAAAAACAGCTAGCTCTCTGCTAAGAGTGTGGTTCTGAAGACTGTCTACTGGCAGGCGCAAGAGAGACTTGAATGGACCCTTACATAACTGCATAAACACTGTAAACATGTATGTAAGACTACATGTGTGGTAAGGGTTAATATGAGTTTTTAGCATGTAGCAACTACATGACCCATTGCAAGAGTCGAAGAAAAATCTACTATATGGATTTCAAATATGTTAGCATTTGCCTCTTATTTGAGAAACTGTTTTGGGCTAAATGTTAACCACCACATTTCCAGAAAACAAGCTTCCCCTTTCATACGAATACAATTCTAAATGAAGCAGCGTATCACGAAATACATCTCTGACAGCAATTCCTCTGTGCTCACAGACTCATGCTGTGATTTTACGCAGAAAATTAAATTTGCTTGCCAATTTCAAAGCACACTTACTACTGTTTTCTGTGATTTTAGGCAGAAAATGAAATTTGCTTGCCAATTTCAAAGCACACTTACTACTGTTTTTTCCTCCAAGTGTTAAGTACTCTAACAGTCGCATACATTTTCATTACAGTTTTCAGATACAGAAAACAGCACATGTGCAAACAGCTTTTTGAGACCATGAACATGTGTGACCTTGGTGACTGACTACACTCTAGCAAAAGAAATCAGCCTTAGTGATGTTGAATGTATTAGCGTTACTCACTGCTACCTGAAACCCCACTCACTTGTGAATACTAAGCATGATTCTACAGGATAAACTGCTGTGTGTGTGCTAAGAGTCTGCTTATGCAGACTGTGTATTTTCAGTTACAAGAGTTATATGCATGGATACATCCAAAAAGACCCAGAGTGACACGAAATACATCTCTGACAACAATTCCTGTGTGCTCACAGACTCATGCTGTGATTCTAGGCAGAAAATGAAATTTGCTTGCCAATTTTAAAGCACACTTACTACTGTTTATTCCTGCAAGTGTTAAGTACTCTAACAGTCGCATATATTTTCATTACAGTTTTCAGAAACAGAAAAGAGCACATGTGCAAACAGCTTTTTGAGACCATGAACATGTGTGACCTTGGTGACTGACTACACTCCAGCAAAAGAAATCAGCCTTAGTGATGTTGAATGTATTAGCATTACTCACTGCTACCTGAAACACCACTCACTTGTGAATACTCAGCATGATTGTACAGGATAAACTGCTGGGTGTGTGCTAAGAGTCTGCTTATGCAGACTGTGTTTTTTCAGTTGCAAGAGACATATGCATGGATACTTCCAAAAAGAACCAGAGAGACACGAAATACATATCTGACAGCAATTCCTCTGTGCTCACAGACTCATGCTGTGATTTTACGCAGAAAATGAAATTTGCTTGCCAATTTCAAAGCACACTTACTACTGTTTTCTGTGATTATAGGCAGAAAATGAAATTTGCTTGCCAATTTCAAAGCACACTTACTACTGTTTTTTCCTCCAAGTGTTAAGTACTCTAACAGTCACATACGTTTTCATTACAGTTTTCAGATACAGACAACAGCACATGTGCAAACAGCTTTTTGAGACCATGAACATGTGTGACCTTGGTAACTGACTACACTCCAGCAAAAGAAATCAGCCTTAGTGATGTTGAATGTATTAGCGTTACTCACTGCTACCTGAAACACCACTCACTTGTGAATACTCAGCATGATTGTACAGGATAAACTGCTGGGTGTGTGCTAAGAGTCTGCTTATGCAGACTGTGTATTTTCAGTTGCAAGAGACATATGCATGGATACTTCCAAAAAGAACCAGAGAGACACGAAATACATCTCTGACAGCAATTCCTCTGTGCTCACAGACTCATGCTGTGATTTTACGCAGAAAATGAAATTTGCTTGCCAATTTCAAAGCACACTTACTACTGTTTTCTGTGATTGTAGGCAGAAAATGAAATTTGCTTGCCAATTTCAAAGCACACTTACTACTGTTTTTTCCTCTAAGTGTTAAGTACTCTAACAGTCGCATACATTTTGATTACAGTTTTCAGATACAGAAAACAGCACATGTGCAAACAGCTTTTTGAGACCATGAACATGTGTGACCTTGGTGACTGACTACACTCCAGCGAAAGAAATCAGCCTTAGTGATGGTGAATGTATTAGCGTTACTCACTGCTACCTGAAACACCACTCACTTGTGAATACTCAGCATGATTCTACAGGATAAACTGCTGGGTGTGTGCTAACAGTCTGCTTATGCAGACTGTGTATTTTCAGTTGCAAGAGACATATGCATGGATACTTCCAAAAAGAACCAGAGAGACACGAAATACATCTCTGACAGCAATTCCTCTGTGCTCACAGACTCATGCAAAAATCACCACATACATCCCCTCTCAAACTCATAACTCACCTTTAAAATTAGTTATTTGAGAAAGAAATGTGGCACTCAAACAGCAGACTATCAGAGTCAGAATATCAGAGCTGTACACCTCTCTGCTCTGAGCAGAACCAATAAATGGCAATGTTTCCCTCTCTTTTTTCACACATATACATGTTAATTACAAATCTCAGTGCTTCCAACTTTTTTTCAAATGAAATCATACATTTCTATAGGTTGAAAACTTCAACCCTTTTCTAAATGTACTCTTCCCCCAAATTGACTTCTGCCTGCTACCATAGCAACAGCTCATGGAACACTGCTGTGAGGAGAGAGGTCAGAAGTTCACCACACAATGTTTCAAATTGAAAGACCAAGAGTGCTTCACCTGTCCAACCTAACAGCAAATCCAAACTATTCTTCTGTGTGAACACAATTTTCTGAACCAATACAAAACATGCTTCTAAAAATGTACACATACAGCCTACTTTTTACTGTAAAAAGATTTAAATCAGCCAATGAGTTCTTTTTATTTTAAAAAAATATGCATGCCTCCATTTTCCAACTGTCTTTCATTTCATATTGCCATTCTACTGAAATACACCTTCTGAGTGCATCAAGATCTCCTTGAAAGATGTTCACAGTGTGAATTGTAGGTCACAGCTATGTCTTCTGGAGTGAAAAATTTGCAGAAAAAAAAGAGAGGGAAACTGTGCCATTAACTGGTTCTGCTGAGAGGAGAGATGTGTTCAGCTCAGAGATTCTGGTCACTGCTGTGTGACTGCCACATTTCTTTCCCAAATAACTAATTTTAAAGGTGAGTTATGAGTTTGAGAGGGGGTGTTTGTGGTTAATTTAGATATAAAAAAAAGAATTGTGATTATTTGTTTAAAGTTGTGATTTACATTTTCTGTTTTGGGAGATATTTAACTGTCTTGAATATGTAAAATTTTATGGAGTATGTTTTCACCATAAGTTAATGTGTACTGGTAACAATGAGGAATACTGTTTTGTGCCTACCATCAAACCATGAGTCTGTGTGCAGAGAAGAATTGTTGACAAAGATTTAATTTGTGTTGCTGTTGAAAAGTAAGAATTGCAGTTGAAAGAAAAGGACAGCTTCTTTTTAATTGTGATGGTTAGGATTTAGCAGAAATCACTTTGAAAGAAAAGAGAGGAAAATGGCAGCACATTTGAAAAAAGCATTAGTTCTGTAAGAATTGATGACCCAGGAAAGGGGCAGCCTGTGTTTTGTGCCTACCAACACAGCATGAGTCTGTGTGCATATAGGAATTGTTGTCTGAGATTTAATTTGTGAAGTTGTTGTTCAGTAAGAAATGCAGTCCCAGGAAAGGGGCAGCCTGTGTTATGTGCTTAAAATGATGGTATGAGTCTGTGTGCACACAGGAATTGTGGGCAGAGATTTAATTTGTGAAGATGTTGTTCAGTAAGAAATGCAGTCCCAGGAAAGGGGCAGCCTGTGTTATGTGCCTAAAATGATGGCATGACTCTGTGTGCACACAGGAATTGTGGGCAGAGATTTAATTTATGAAGTTGTTGTTCAGTAAGAAATGCAGTCCCAGGAAAGGGCCAGCCTGTGATATGTGCGTAAAATGATGGCATGAGTCTGTGTGCGCACTGGAATTGTGGGCAGAGATTTAATTTGTGAAGATGTTGTTCAGTAAGAAATGCAGCCCCAGGAAAGAGGCAGCCTGTTGTGTTTACACAAATTATCCCTTAGCACACATGCACTGTTACATACATCCCTGCAGTCTTCATGCAGTTCTGGAAGTCTCTTTGGTCATCTGTCTTGCACCAGACAATACACAGTCTTCAGAAACACACTCTTGGCACACATGCAGCAGCTTCTCCAACACTCTCATGTGTAGTACTCAGCTCTGTGTGCTGTTTCAGATAGCAATGTGTAATGCAAACACATTCAACGTCACCAAGGCCTCATTTAAATTGATCTAGTCTAATCACTCACCCTGTAACACATGGTCATGGTGTTAAGGAGCTGTTAGGACATGTGCTGTTTTCTGCTTCTGTAAATGATATGGGAAATGTGTCAGGCAGTAACAGTAATTTGGTACTATTCAGGGACACTGTTTTGTTCCAAAAAACATAGCATGAGTCTGTGTGCGCACAGGAATTGTGGGCAGAGATTTAATTTGTGAAGATGTTGTTCAGTAAGAAATGCAGTCCCAGGAAAGGGGCAGCCTGTGTTATGTGCCTAAAATGATGGCATGACTCTGTGTGCACACAGGAATTGTGGGCAGAGATTTAATTTGTGAAGATGTTGTTCAGTAAGAAATGCAGTCCCAGGAAAGGGGCAGCCTGTGTTATGTGCCTAAAATGATGGCATGACTCTGTGAGCACACAGGAATTGTGGGCAGAGATTTAATTTATGAATTTTTTGTTCAGTAAGAAATGCAGTCCCAGGAAAGGGGCAGCCTGTGTTATGTGCGTAAAATGATGGCATGAGTCTGTATGCGCACAGGAATTGTGGGCAGAGATTTAATTTGTGAAGATGTTGTTCAGTAAGAAATGCAGTCCCAGGAAAGGGGCAGCCTGTTGTGTTTACACAAATTATCCCTTAGCACACATGCACTGTTACATATATCCCTGCAGTCTTCATGCAGTTCTGGAAGTCTCTTTGCTCATCTGTCTTGCACCAGACAATACACAGTCTTCAGAAACACACTCTTGGCACACACGCAGCAGCTTCTCCAACACTCTCATGTGTAGTACTCAGCTCTGTGTGCTGTTTCAGATAGCACTGTGTAATGCAAACACATTCAACGTCACCAAGGCCTCATTTAAATTGATCTAGTCTAATCACTCACCCTGTAACACATGGTCATGGTCTTAAGGAGCTGTTAGGACATGTGCTGTTTTCTGCTTCTGTAAATGATAAGGGAAATGTTTCAGGCAGTAAGAGTAATTTGGTACTATTCAGGGACACTGTTTTGTTCCAAAAAACATAGCATGAGTCTGTGTGCGCACAGGAATTGTGGGCAGAGATTTAGTTTGTGAAGTTGTTGTTCAGTAAGAATTGCAGTCCCAGGAAAGGGGCAGCCTGTTGTGTTTACACAAATTATCCCTTAGCACACATGCACTGTTACGTACATCCCTGCAGTCTTCATGCAGTTCTGGAAATCTCCTTGCTCATGTCTCTTGCAGCTGACAATACATAGTCTGCAGAAACACACTCTTGGGACACACGCAGCAGCTTCTCCAACACTCCCATGCGTACTACTCAGGACTGTGTGTAATGCAAACACATTCAACATCACCAAGGCCTCATTTTCTTTGCTCTACTCTAAACACTCACCCAGGTTGCAGATACTTATGGTATGAAGTAGCTGTTAAGAAATGTGCTCTTTTCTGCCTCTGTGATCTACAAGGAAAATGTGTAAGGCTGTAACAGCAATTATCACTTGATCTACCAGAGTAGTAAATGTGCTTTGAATTTGCAAATCAAATTCTGTTTTCTGCTTAGAAGCACACCATGAGGCTGTGTGCGCACACAGGAATTGTGGCCACAGATATAATTTGTGTTGCAGTTGTTCTGTAAAACATGCACTTGCAGGAAAGGGGCAGCTTGTTTTTTTTCAACTGTGGTGGTTAGCACTGTGCACAAATTAGTAAATCACAAATGAGAGACAAATGGAAAAACATTTGAAAATAATGAAAATTTTAAAAAAATATTTTAATGAATTATAATTACAAAAAGGATTTTTTTTTAAGTTCCTTGCAGGTATTGCTGAGCAACAGTGAAAAAAAAAATGCCTTTATGGACAAGAAAGAGGAAAGAAAAGCAACAACAAGTATATCTGGACAAAACTGGGAAAAAAAAATAGGAGGAGAAGCTGGTGATGGCAAAAAGAAAAAGTCTGCTGGTAAGCAGAGCAGAGATTTCTTAAAAAAGATTTTCAAAAAACAAAAAAATTGCAAAAATAACTGTAAAACAAACAGTGTTTTATGTACAAAGCAACAACACAGTCAACAGCAAAAAAAAAAGCTAATGTACAATCAGAAGTATGTCAAACTGATTTAACACGAAAATTAGATTTTAAAAACATTCGTCGAAAAATGTTTCATAGAAGAGTGATGTTAAATTTGCTAAAGGATGTGAAAAAATATAAGAAAAAAACAAAATTTATTAAGAAAAAAAAATGTATAGAAAATATTGTAAGTAAGGCTTTGGAAATAAAAAGAAAACTTTTTATTCTAATTTTGAATAGGATGCGTAGATTAGATAAATTAGTGAATGCAATGAAGTCACAAAGCAAAAGGAAAAGAGAAGTGAAAAAAAGTAACTTTTGTAAAGTGTTCTTGGGAGAATGGAAACACAGTTCAAGTACTGAACCATTTTTTAATGAAGAGAGTTATCTTCAAAGTAATAGTTTGTTGCATGCAGTTGACACCAATGGTAGAGTATATGAAGTTAAGGATGGTTGTGTGATGGAAAAAGAGAAAATGGTCCCAAGAAATGAGGAAGAAGTAATGGCTGCTAAGGCTATGGGGAGACGTCCAAAAGCCCCAGTGTACACTTGGAACTGTAGTAGTATTTGTACTGTGCGTCAGGAATCTATTGATAAATTACGTGAGTTTCTAAGAGAATATAGTAAAAAGAGTGTAAAACAGAAGATGAAGGTGCTTCAAACACTAGATCCATGCAGAGTGAGAGAAAATACTGGTTTGCAGGGACATTCTCTGGCTTGTCTATCTAGAAAAGTGTGTAAAAGTGTTTTTCATCATTTTAGGATGCTGTCTGTTCATCATACTGAAATGAGAAAGTTTGTGAGAACATTGTATTTTGCTAAAAGTCCAGCAGTAAAGTTGAATGAGTTGAATAATGCTCTGTTCCGTGGATCTGTATCAGATGTAGTGAAGGTTACTGATGAGATTCAGTTTTGTTACTTTGGTCCAGAACAAGAAAGTGCAGAAAAGGACACAGTAAATGAGGAAAATGAGGAACAGAATGTAGAACTCATTATTACTAAAAATGTTGAGGATGAAATGACAAAATTTACTATCACCTCTAATGAAAGACCAAATATTACTTGTATTTGTTGCCGGAGAAGTCATTATAAAATTCAAACAAGGAATGTTGATCTGTATAAAAAAAGTGAAAATAAAGATAATTATAAGTGGAAGGATTTTGCAACATATATATTTCTTGAAAATTGTTTTGAATTGGGTGAAGATCAGCGTATTTGTAAATACTGTTATAATAAGTTAGAAGAAAATAGAATGCCGACCAGAGCTGTACATAATAATTTAGAATTGGATGCTATTCCTGCCGAAATTTCTGAATTAAATACATATGAGTCTATACTCATTCAATGTGTTCATCCGTGCCAGACCATAGTACGTATGGAGCCCAAAACTGGTAAATTACCTCTTTCTGATTTACTGAGAGGTTTAAAAGGAAGAGTGGTGTATTTGACCTTGGATTTGAAAAAAAATATGGAAACTATTGATGCAGATACTTTGGAAACTGAACCATTAGTAATTCTGGTTAATGGTATACCTACAAAGAATAAGTAGATTTGGCAGGAGCTGGTGGATGTACGAAAAGTACAAAGAGCAAATTTGTATTTGAAAAAAAATAATAAATGGTATGAATCAATTTATATAGATGAAGAAGAAGAAGATTTACAAGAAGACACAGAAACACCTACTGGTCAAATTGAAAAAGTGGACAAGTAAAAGGAAGAAGAAATTTATGAACATTTTAGCATACATCCTCTTCATTCAAATTCAAAAGAAGTTATGGGAGATACTATTGATCTGTTTCAGATGAAGAAAGCAAAAGGAACTCCCGTGAGTGTATGGGAGAAGAGCTTGGAAGCTCGATGTTTTCCTCAGCTGTTTCCTACAGAAAAAGGTGGACGATACGATGAACGCCCAGAACAGATTCCTGCTTCTGAGTATCGGACTACAAGATTATATGCAGAAGATCCAAGATTTCATCAAAGTATTCATTATTTGTTCCATCTTTTATTTGAAAGCGACTTGTCTGCATTATCTTATGCAGTAAATCACATTTTAAAAAGTGGAGTACATTTACAAAATGTGTCTGCTAAGGATTTTATGGAGAAAGTGCAGCACCGAGATGATCATTTGGAAACACAACTGATCAATCTGATGGCTTGTCAGCGTGGGACAAATGAATATTGGTACCGACGCCATGGTGAATTAAAATGCATGTTACGGAATTTAGGAACTCCTACATGGTTTCTAACCCTAAGCTGTGCCGAGTACGCTTGGGATGATTTACTGGATTTTCTACGAGAGGCAAATTCAAACATTAAAAACATTGAATACAAGACAGCAGGAGAACTGTGCTCATTGGATCCAGTTAATGTATGCAGATATTTCAATCATAGATTTGAAGCTATGATGTCCTTCATCTGCAATAAAAGAAATCCACCTCTTTGAGAAGTAGTGGATTTCTTTTGGAGAAAAGAGTACCAGGCAAGAGGTGCTCCTCATATTCATATGCTGTTGTGGATCAAGGATGCCCCAAAGTTTGGAACAGATACTGATGAAGCAGTGTTATCTTTCATCGAAGAATATGCAACATGTGCTATACCTAAAAGCACAGAAGAGAAAAAGTTAAAAGAACAAGTTTTACGTTTCCAAAGTCATCGGTGTGGAAAATACTGTCGACGGAAGTACAAGACCAAAGATAAATTCTACACAAAGTGTCGATTTGGATTTCCTAGACCTGTTCTTTCAAAAGGAAGAGTCAACAGTTTTATGTCAGCTGTGCGACATACTATAACCAGAAAATCTCCCAAAAATACCTACAACCTAAAAAGAAAAGAAGAGTCAAAATTTATAAATGACTTCAACCCAGTCATTTTATCCATGTGGAATGCTAACATGGATATTCAGTATGTGGCAGACAATTCTATTGCTGTTGCTCGGTATGTGACATCTTACATCACTAAATCTGAGAAAACAGAATTGAAGGAAATGTGGGAAGAGATTTCTCACGAGAAGACTGTCAGTAAGAAGCTGTACAGTTTCAGTTTAAAGATGTTATCGCATCGAGAAATTGGATCCTACGAATGCTCAGATAGGTTATCATCTGCAAGTCTTTACTCGAAATCAATTAGAATAATTTGGGCAAGTTTAGGTCTTGCAGGAATGCGAAATCGGGTACTGAAATCTATTCGAGAAATTTAATATTTAGCAGAGTTCGAACCAGAAAGTACAGACATTTTAAGAACAAACATGTTGGACACATATTACCCACAAAGAAGTCATCACCTTGAGAACATGTGTCTCTATGAAGTGCTGCAGAACTTTATGTTTAAACGGAATGTCACAGAAGATATCAACAATGGAAAATATAAAGTCATTGGTGAGGAAGGATGTTTGGTGAAGCAAACAAAAGGAAGTTTGATAAATCACCGGAAGCTGAGTTGCGACACTCCTGATAAAAAGGAATTTTACTACTTGGCACTTTTGCAGCTGTTTAAACCATGGCGTTCAGAGGACGAACTTCTTGGAGAATTTCAGAGCTATGAAGATTCCTTCAATGCTAGGAAAGACAGCATCGAATGTAGTACTTTCACAACTTATGTTCAAATGTTAAATGAAGAAATTGAGCAAGAAGCAACAATTGCAGCTGAAGTAGCTAGAGACAGTTCTCAAGACAGTCAAAGTTCTGGGACATTCAGTCAAGATCCTCGAGGACAACCGATCATCGAAAATGAAGCAGCAATAGCTATGAACGAAGTGGAAACAGCTATGAATCAAGCTCAAGAAGATTTAGTAGACTTAACATATTTGGAGGAGCAACTGAATGAAGAACAAAAACAAATTTATGAAGAAGTCAGACAAAAAATTGATCACGGATTACTACATGAAAATAAAGAGTGCTCATGTACATCTTTTGAACCAATGAGAATGTATGTAAGTGGACAAGCAGGAACTGGAAAAAGTTTCTTAATTAATGTAATTAGAAGCTACCTACAGAAGAAAATGGAATCCATTTTGTCTTGTGTTGTTACTGCTCCAACTGGGTTAGCAGCGTATAACATCAAAGGAGTTACCTTACATCGTTTGCTCATGTTACCAGTAGAGCATGAGAACAAAATACAGTACCACAAACTAGCAGGAGAAGCATGCTTGGAAGTTTCAAGAGTATTGAAGAAAATGAAAGTACTCATTATTGATGAGGTAAGCATGGTATCAAACTTAATGCTTGCCTTTGTGCATTTAAGAATGCAGCAAATTCTGAAGACAGTCTTTGACGTCCTATTTGGAGGAAAACACGTCATATTTTTTGGAGATCTTTTGCAACTTACTCCAGTTAAAGGACAACCGGTATTCCATACTCTTACACATGAAGACACAAAAAAGTAATTAGGAAGTATAGGCAATGTAAATATTTGGACATATTTTGAGTATAAGGAACTCATTACCAATATGAGGCAAGCCAATGATGAGGACTATGCAAGTATTCTGAAAGATATAAGAATTGGACTACTCACAGAACATGGCAGAAAAGCATTACAGAGTTGATTGCTGAGTAATTTGTTTCCAACAGAACAAATAGTTCCAGAGAAAATATACAAGGAAATTGCGGAAAAAAATACTGTAATCTGCTTAATGCCAACACTACATGAATGCTCTGTATTCAATGAAGAACTTTTGAAATTGGAAAATGAAGAGATCATAAAACTGGAAGCTGTTGATAAAATAGAACATGAACGAATAACTGTTATATTGACAGGCAAATTGGGTACTAAATTGGATTCTCTGGAGAATAACATTTCAAAAACAGCTGGTTTGGAAAAGAATCTTTATGTGTGTATGAACTGTAGAGTAATTTTAAGACGTAATTTGGATGTAGAGAAAGGTTTAGTGAATGGAGCTATGGGAAGAGTTGTGGGTTTTATTAATTACCAGAAAAAAGTTGGAATTGAATGTTTAAAAATAAAATTTGATCAGATACAAGAGGTTAAAGACATTTGTCGTTGTTCAGTTCGTTTCTTGCTTGTGAAAGACTTATATGTGCGTAGGAAGCAGTTTCCGTTTTCTCTAGCATATGCTGTAACTATTCACAAATCTCAAGGATTAACTGTTGACAGTGCTTTTGTAAACATTGGATCTACTGTGTTTAAAGAAGGTATGGCATATGTTGCTTTGTCACGCGTGAAAAAATTATCTGGGTTATTCATGACAGACTTTGATGATTCAAAAGTAAGTGCTGATGCAAACTGTGTAAAGGAGTATAATAGATTAAGAAGGAGCTATGCTCCTCATTTAGGTCAGTATCCTGTGTTTGAAAAACGTGTTGTTTGTCGGAAAAGGAGATTTGAGAATATCTGTAATGAGGATGTACAGAAGAGAAAACAAAAAGAGAGTGATGAGACTGCAAGCAAAAAGAAAAAGGACAGTGTGGAAGAGGTTGTTGGTTGTCATTTTGAAAATAGCTCTGGTGTCAACTGCTACGCAAATGTAGTGCTGAATGTTGTATTTTATCTTGATTTTTTGCAAGAGCAGATAATACTAAATCATGAAAAAAGATTCTGTTCTTTGCTGAGTCTCCTCTATGAGAAGCTGAGTAA
The DNA here is from genome assembly GCF_964204655.1 of Triturus cristatus. Taxonomy (NCBI): domain Eukaryota; kingdom Metazoa; phylum Chordata; class Amphibia; order Caudata; family Salamandridae; genus Triturus; species Triturus cristatus. The sequence continues at coordinate 24,427,577 of NC_140593.1, read as the reverse complement.
TGATAAAACTAAAATAGAAAGTGCTTCTGATGTTAGAAATCTTTTAGATGTATGTTCAGGAAGTACACAGTTTAGTCAAAATGTCCAGCAAGATGAACAGGAATTCTTAATATATATGCTGATGGTACTTGAAGATGAAGGAGTAGAAGTAGAAAACTTATTTGGTGTCTCTTATAAATGGGAACATTGCTGTGAAAACTGTATGAACACATGCAGTAGTAATGTTGATTCTGAAAGGTTCATATATTTACCATTACCACAAAGTAAATCAGTGACTTTTAGTAAATTAGTTAAAGATGCCAATCATAACATGGAATGTTCTGAATGTAAATCTGACATGTTTTCCACGTTATTTTTACAGAAATACGGTCAGTATGTTATTTTAATGATGCAACGTTGTAGAGCTGATGGTTCTAAATTGGATACTTTAATAAAGAAGTTTATAGGACAACAATTATCAATTTCTGGAAAAACTTTTGTTACAGTTGCAATAATTTTTCATGAAGGACCTACTGTAACTTCGGGACATTACACAGTTTATCTTAAATGTGAAAAAGGCTGGACATTGTGTAATGATTCCCAATTGATTTTCAAGCAACGTTTGCCTTATGATTTACCCAATTCTTACTTAATTTTTCTGAAACCTAAATTTAAAAAAATAAAAACTGCATCTGAAGAAAGCATTTTTTGTAATTTTAAAGGATTATAATTGAAGATATCACTTAAAAAGGATTTTGAAATTACTATTTGGACTAAATGAAAAGTAATAAAAGGATTTTGAAATTACTATTTGGCCTAAAGGAAAAGTAATAAAAACAATTGTGGACTTCTTTGATAGATATTATTTTGGCATATGTGCTTTTGCAACAAGGTTTAAAGACGGAATATCTAAAAAATTATTATTCATATAGAAAGGTATTTGTAATATATATGTAATATTTGTAACAAGGTATATTTTAGTGTGGATAGTTTTGGGGCTTTTTTAAACAATCTTTCTGATTTTTTTTTTTTTGCCCGCTGTTAAATGATGAATAAAATTGTTTTCACTATTTTAAGTGAAAATTAAAAAATTCTGAAAACAGCAAAAAAAGGGCAAAAAATTGCTTTGTAAAATATGTAAAAACATGTACTGCTTTATAAAATGTATGATTGAATATTAATATTTTTTTTCTTTTTTTTCAGAACTTGAAAGAAAAATTAAAAAATGAAATTCTGATTCCTTGCAAATTATTAAAAATGTTTTTTATCAAAATAATTTTTTTTAAAAATAAGAGAAGTCAAAAATATTTGTATTTCTTAATCCTTCCTTTTCATGATTCCTTTTCTTCACCTCTCTTAGTTCATTAAAATTAAAAAAAAAAAAAAAAATTGAAAAACTTCCTTGGGTGCGCGCAGAGTGCGCGCACCCCCAAAAAAAAAATGTTAATAAAAATCCCCCAAAAATATTTTTGGGCTTAGTTTTTAGGTGGCTCTGAAAAGAGCTCTTGAGTTAATGTAGGGAAACAGGAAGAGAAAAACGAAAAAAAGAAAAAACATCTATGGCCTAGAGCACTGATGCGCATCAAATTTTTGTTGAAGGAGATCAAGACTGGTCTCCCCCACAGAAATAAGACTACCGCAATCAGTGCACCGTGTAGACAACCTCGTCAAACAAGGTGGACCAACAAGAGGAGTAGAAAAAGGTGAAGGCACCATCGCAGTAGAAGTGCTTGCCTGAGCTGCCGAAGATGTGCTCGGCTGAGCTGCTGCAGATGTCGTCGGCTGAGCAGGTGGAGGGTTTGCTCCAGAAGCTCGACGAAAAGATACTGGATGCATTGCCTCAACATGCCTCGTCACTGTGTGTATGCTAAAAGAATACTTCTTGTTAGCATTCCCACGTGATAAGACTTTTTGACACAATAGGAAAAGACAGGTAAGAGCAGTTCCTCTAATTGGCCAATTTGGAAGTATAGTAGTAGTTATTATGATCTGAGAAGGGAAATTTCAAATTCAGATCTTGTTGCCCTCACACACCTGTTAGGGTGTCATGCTTCATCATTGGGCGTGCTCCTCGTCGGACCGGCGGTGCAATGTCCGACGGGCCTGGTGGCTTCTTTTTCGGAGGTCTTTTGATCTGAGTACGCCGTTTTGTATGAAGACCATGTAAATGATTATGGAGGGAAATAGCTCCTAAGAATGTGGGGATTCAAGAGAAATTAAAATAGGCCCTGGCCCCTCAATAGTTTTAATAAGGTTAAATAGGGCTGGGACTAAATAAAACCAGGGAGGCTACTTATGTGATGTGATTCGTATACAGGCCACAACAGGACGTGTCTACTCCTCACCAGGTGAGGAGTAGACACGTCCTGTTGTGGCCTGCCCCCGTCAACGTTCGGAGGGACCGTTCCAGTGGTCCGGTTACTACTCCCTTACCTATGAAGCTTTGAACCCCTCACTCTGAGGCGGAGCCTTTTATTCTGAACCATACTTAGGTCCAGTTGGTATGTGGTTGACCTGTAATACCCCGTTATAAGGAAACTGAGGTATACGAAGTCCCAGCCCTATTTAACCTTATTAAAACTATTGAGGGGCCAGGGCCTATTTTAATTTCTCTTGAATCACTGGGTGCGCGGTCCGAGCGCGAAAGAAAACGTATGTATGCGTACGTAACTAACGTAAAACGGAATTCTTAATAAACTTACGCAAACGTACTTGCTGCGCGCTCTGAGCGCGCACCCTAAGAATTAATATATAAAAAAAAAGGACATAACCTAATAGAAAATATTAACTATGCTGTTCAACTTTATCCTAATTGCAAATTTTTAAAAAAATGAGCCAAACAAAATTAAAGGATAAAGATAATATATAAATGAATACATAGGAAATTTTTAAAAAAACAAATATTTTAAAAATATAAATAAAAAATACATAACTTAGCATTTAAAAAACCTTGCAAATTCACTGAAAAAACCATAGGTTTCACACACGTTATAGTTAGGAATTAGCATTTAAAAAACCTTGCAAATTCACTGAAAAAACCATAGGTTTCACACATGTTATAGTTAGCTGGACATTTCACTCGGACAAAACCAATGAAATTCCCCCGTTATAGTTAGTTCAGCTAACTATAACTCACGCGCCCGCAATGCACTGCTGATGACGTCACATATTACATCACTCATGACATGGTCAGTGACATCACTCATGACATCACTGATGACATCTCAAATGACATCACTGATGACATCACTGATGACATCATCCTTGTGATAGAGTGGCAGACCTCCTCTCCCCCTAATATAACCTTTGATACACACATTCAAAAAAAGAAACTAAAATTTTCAAAACAATGAACATACTAATATCAGTTACAACAACCTATTCATTATTCTAAGATCCACATCCACTCATTCACCAACAGTCCTATAGAGTCACTCATACATGTACTCAGTCATCATATGTACTCATACACCTATACATCCTGTTACACAATGACACTCATCCATTGAGTTACTCACACACATAGTCACTCATGCTAATAAAGAATCAAACATCCATTTACTTGCATATGCAGTTATACACACACCACCACACTTACTTTTACAGAAACTTACACATACTTAGGTGCCGATTCCGATCCTGGAAAAACCGGGTACGAACCGTCGGTCGGAGGGTTTTCTCCGTCCGACTCGTACCCGGTACAAAAACATTACAAACATGGAAGTACGATTCGCACGGAAACACCATTTCTGTACGAATCGTAAAAAAACACCGACCGACGAAAATATACATACAAATGTGATCCGGGAAAGCGCCGACGTGACGTCGGGACGCAGTCAGGCTCCGTTTCACGAACAGGGAAGTACGATTCAAACCGACACCAGTCCGGACGGCAATATTTTTACGGCACCCAAAAAGCGATGCGAGCGGAATTGGGGGCCCGGTACGCGCCGAACCCCCCCCAGACCCCGCAGATGTACGTGCCGTACCCCCACCCGTGTATGTACACCCGTGTATGTACACCCGTGTATGTACGAGTCGAACCCCCACCCGTGTATGTACGAGTCGAACCCCCACCCGTGTATGTACACCCATGTATGTACGAGTCGAACCCCCACCGTGTATGTACGAGTCGAACCCCCACCCGTGTATGTACACCTGTGTATGTACGAGTCGAACCCCCACCTGTGTATGTACACCCGTGTATGTACGAGTCGAACCCCCACCTGTGTATGTACAGAACCCCCACCTGTGTATGTACACCCGTGTATGTACGAGTCGTACCCCCACCCGTGTATGTACACCCGTGTATGTACGAGTCGAACCCCCACCCGTGTATGTACATCCGTGTATGTACGAGTCGAACCCCCACCTGTGTATGTACACCTGTGTATGTACGAGTCGTACCCCCACCCGTGTATGTACGAGTTGAACCCCCACCCATGTATGTACACCCGTGTATGTACGAGTCGAACCCCCACCTGTGTATGTACGAGTCGAACCCCCACCCGTGTATGTACGAGTCGAACCCCCACCCGTGTATGAACACCCGTGTATGTACGAGTCGAACCCCCACCTGTGTATGTACGAGTCGAACCCCCACCCGTGTATGTACGAGTCGAACCCCCACCCGTGTATGTACACCCGTGTATGTACGAGTCGAACCCCCACCTGTGTATGTACACCCGTGTATGTACGAGTCGTACCCCACCCGTGTATGTATGGTGCGTACCCCCAGCGCGTACATACACGAGTGGGGGTACGACTCGTACATACACGGGTGTACATACACAGGTGGGGGTTCGACTCGTACATACACGGGTGTACATACACGGGTGGGGGTTTGACTCGTACATACACGGGTGGGGGTACGACTCGTACATACACGGGTGTACAAACACGGGTGGGGGTTCGACTCATACATACACGGGTGGGGGTTCGACTCGTACATACACGGGTGTACATACACGGGTGGGGGTTCGACTCGTACATACACGGGCGGGGGTTCGACTCGTACATACACGGGTGGGGGTACGACTCATACATACACGGGTGTACATACACGGGTGGGGGTTCGACTCGTACATACACGGGTGGGGGTACGACTCGTACATACACAGGTGTACATAAACGGGTGGGGGTTCGACTCGTACATACACGGGTGTACATACACGGGTGGGGGTACGGCACGTACAGCCGCGGGGTCTGGGGGGGGGTTCAGTGCGTATGCGGGCACATGTCTCCATGGTTGCTATTGCAGTTCGGTCCGTACGGTGTATTTTCCATACGGTTGTAAAATTGGAAGGACGGGACGGATCGTACTTGCGCGGTCGGACTTAATTTTTCCGATTCGTAGGGTAAATCGTCCGCGGATGTGTCGGACACATTTTCCGACCCGAGGACGTGTGGGGATATTTTCCCAATGCGATTCGTATGGACTTTTTCCCATACGAATCGTACTTGGCAGTTTGTACGCTACTTGTACGATTCGTACGGTAAAAATCCCGGATACGATTCGTATGGGGAAATTTTTTCCAGGATCCGAATCGGCACCTTAGTCTTTTAAACAATCACTTATAGAAACACATACTTATTCATACAGGAACTCTTTCAATCTCTCACTCTCACATATACTCACTTATATACACCAATAGTCACATATACTAGTTTAAAACATATGTAGTTACTCATAAAGACACTATTGATACAGTCATTCACTCACTAACACACCAATGCACACACTCATCCACCCATACAGTCCTGCACACATGCTGTCTTCAACACATACAAACAGTGAGTCACTCATTCATGCACCTATGCACTACGTAATACCCCCCACCGAACCATACAGACACTCAGACACTCGTACTGATACTCTAAAAAAAAACTCATAACCTATATAGACACTCATGTAGCTACTCACCAACCCATGCAGCCACTTATACACAAAGTGAGAGACTGATACAGATATTTACATATTTAAACATTACTCACTAAGCCATGTATTCACTAACATACACTTAATCAGTCAGATATACAATAAATTTTTCAAAAACAAATCATCCATTTAGACACTTATATAGCCATTTATTCTTTCATCGACCGTTAGATAAACATATATAAAACATATGTAATTTTCAGAAAAACACACATTCACTGGATGATGTCATCAGTGATGTCGTTTGAGATGTCATCAGTGATGTCATGAGTGATGTCACTGACCATGTCATGAGTGATGTAATATGTGACGTCATCAGCAGTGCATTGCGGGCGCGCGAGTTATAGTTAGCTGAACTAACTATAACGGGGGAATTTCATTGGTTTTGTACGAGTGAAATGTCCAGCTAACTATAACATGTGTGAAACCTATGGTTTTTTCAGTGAATTTGCAAGGTTTTTTAAATGCTAATTCCTAACTATAACGTGTGTGAAACCTATGGTTTTTTCAGTGAATATATATATAGTTAAGACCTATTTTCCATAGGAAATTTACAACATTCAATTTGCAATAACTTTGGCATCGGTTGATGAATCTTCGCGAAATTTTCAAAACTCGTGGACCACCAGGTAACTCCAGTAAGCCCCACGGAGATAAATTGCCGAGTTTTGTAAAAAGGGGTGTGGTCTCTGAACACCTCTCTGCAACCCAGCTAAAAGGCGCATACTGGAGGTACCTGGTGGGCTAGTTGGCCCCCAGAGACCCTCAGGATTGAGGAGGAATTAATTCTACAACTTAAAACGTGCCATAGGGCGTGTTTGCAGATGTGTCACCTCAGGCCACACCCCCTTCCTTCACCTTTGTGCAAACGCGCCCCGTGGAGAGCTGTAAATTGGGAAATTAATTCTCTTTCAATACTGAGGGTCCCTGAGGGCCAACTAGCCCAACAGGTATCTCCAGTATGCGCCAGGGAGCTGCGTTGCAGACAGGTGTTCAGAGGCCACAACCCTTTTTACACGTCTCTGCAATGTGTGGCTCTTACTGGAGGTACCTAGTGGGCTAGTTTGAGCCTAGGGACCCTTAGGATTCAAGGGGACTTAATCTCTCAACTTAGAATGGCCACAGGGCGCATTTACACAGTGGTGAAGAGAGGGGACGGGGCCTGAGGTGACGTGTGCAAACACGCCCTATGGCACGTTTTAAGTTGGGGAAATAATTCCCCTTCAATCCTGAGTGCCCTTGGGGGCTAACTATCCCACCAGGTGCTTCCAGTAAGCGCCACTGTGCTGCGTTGCAGAGAGGTGGTCCATGCCATGCCCATTTTTACACCTCTCTGCTACACTAACTGGAGATACCTGGTGGGCTAGTTGTACCCAAAGTTCAGTCAGGATTAAAGGGGACTTTATCTACCAAATTAAAACGGCCACAGGGCGTGTTTTCACATATCAGCTCAGCCCCCCTCCCTTCACCAGTGTGCAAACGCACCCTGTGGTGTGTTTTAAGAGGTAGTTTTAATCCCCCTAGACTATTATATACTAGAGGCTTACAGAGGAGGTAATGCTAATAACAGGGGTACCGCAACGCATAGTGTTCCCTAGTGTATGTAGGTGTTTTACCTGTATTCTAAGTGTCTTTTAGCATAGCACTGGCTCTAGGACTGGTTAGTAGGGGTGGGTGAGAATTTCCGTTCCGCTCGCGGAAATTGCGACATTTCGACATTTTCGCGTTCCGCGCGGAACGCAAAATGTCGAAACTTCCGCGATCACAAAACATTCGGGAGCTAGGGCAGGTGTGCTTTTCTCCCCATTTCTACCGTCAAAAGTTAACTGTGGTCCTTGATGGAGCTCTGTGCATCCATGACTTTCTCGAGCGCAATCCCCGTGTAGTTCCTGACACCAGGAGGTTCTGTCTCCTCATCTGCTGCTCTGATCGGTCTCTGGCCCTTTATAAACAAGAGGCATGTGAACTGCATGGAAGCCCCGCCCGTATGGCCCTGCCCACACACCAGCGGTGGGTAGCGTCTTCCCGCCCTTTCCCCCATTATGATGGACAGCTGACTCGAGGGGGCCCGTCGGCGCCGTGGCAACGTTTACAGACACACACGGTCACTGTAGACAACTCTTCTGGCCCTTTACACAGCTGCAGTGCAGGAAAAGCACTATACATTTACCCAACAAGGTAGCACTTACTGATTAGCCAGTAGAAAGTACTCCAGTTGAGTAGAGGTATTGCACAAAACGGTGGCATCTTCTTGGGTAGATATGCAGAGCAGGTTTCATTCTGGCACGATGCTCCCGTCACAAAAATTAAACCTCAACAGGAAGCACTTACAGATATAAATAAAGCAGGGGCCCGAGTTGATGCTCAAATTCAGTAACGCATTAATCAGCACAAAACATTCGGGAGCTAGGTCGAGGCTGGGCAGGTGTGCTTTTCTCCCCACATCTACCGTCAAAAATTACCTGGCTGTGATCCTCGATGTACCTGCTCTGTGCATCCACGACTTTCTCGAGCTCAACCCCCGTGCAGCTCCTGACACCAGGAGGTTCTGTCTCTTCATCTGCTGCTCTGATCGGTCTCTGGCCCTTTATAAACAAGCGGCATGTGGACTGCATGGAAGCCCCGCCACACACACCAGCGGTGGGCATCGTCTTCCCGCCCTTTCCCCCACTATGACGGACAGCTGACTCGAGGGCACCCAACCGGAAGCACTAATCTCCGCGATCTCGCGAAATATCGCGAGATCGCGGAGATTTTGTGCCGTTTCGCGATATTTGGCGAAAGGCACTTCCGGTAATTCCGCCCACCCCTACTGGTTAGTTAGAGTCAGTTATCACCAGTACCCATCTGAAAAAGTTGAGGGCACAGGATGATTTTGCAACAAGGCCTCTTCTGCTCCTCTGTTTGTTCTTTCTGCATGTCTTCCTTCTTCCTGCACTTTACTTCGTCTTTGAGGACTTCTGTTGCTTCTTTTTGCATTTCTTTTTCTTCTTTCTTCACATGTCTTACCTCTGTAAGCATAGTTAGAAACTAGCATTTAAAACACCTTAGAAATTAACTGAAAAAATCATAGGTTTCAGGCACGTTATAGTTACAAATTAGCATTTAAAAAACCATTGAAATTCACTGAAAAACCATAGGTTTCAGGCACGTTTTAGTTAGAAATTAGCATTTAAAAAACTTTGGAAATTCACTGAAAAAAACAGGTTTCAGGGGCGTTATAGTTAGCTGGACATTTCACTCGTATAAAACCATTGAAATTCCCCAGGTATAGTTAGTTCTGCTAACCATAACTCACGTGCCGCAACGCACTGCTGATAACGTCACATATTACATCACTCACGACATGGTCAGTGACATCAATCATGACATCACTGATGACATCTCAGTGCCCCGGGGAGGTGGCGGTCCCCGGGGCATGTGGGGGGGCTCGAGCCCCCCACAGAGGTCATTATTTTTTTTTAAAACAAGTCCCAGGGGTGACGGGCCTGTGACCCCCCCTGCAAATATTTTAGTAAAGCCCCAGGGGGTGGTGGTCCCTGGGGCTGCGGGGGGACTGTGTGCCCCCTGTCAATATTTATAGAATGCTCCAGGGGGTGGCAGTCCTGCGGTCCCCCTTGGCCCCCACAAATATATTTTTCATATGCCCTCGGGACTTGGCCCACCCAGGGGCTAATTGATAACGAAGCGCGGGAGCCCGCGCTTCATTGTTTTTATTTTCACGGGCGGATCCTCCACGTATACCGCGATTTATTTTTTAAAAAGAAATGCTTTTTTTGGCCCTGGGGGTCCTTGTGGGACCCCCTAAGCAGGCCTAGGGGGTTAGGGGGTTTCTACCCTGCCCCTTTTCCTGTTTTTCGCATTTGTTTTACTGATTTCTTGTGCCTAGGTTCTACCGAGGCACAAGATATCTGCCAACACTTCCTGGTTTAAAGTGTTGACAGCCAATTAGAATGCTGCTCGTGATCGGGAGGGTGCACAGATCCTCCGTGCCTCTAAATATTGAAACTTTTATATTTGATCTTCTCAGCAACTACTGAACAGATTTACACCATTTTTAAAAAGGTCACTTTCTGAGCCAAGCAGTACCTTGTTGCTAAATTTGGGGTAAATCCGTTCAGTAGTTTCGGCTGTATCCTTGCATAAAGTTTCCTATAGGAAATGGATTTTTTGACTCTTATTTTTTTAATATCTCAGCAACTACTGCATGGATTCACACCCTTTAAAAAAAGGTCTCTTTCTGAACCAAAGGCTACCTTTTTTCAAATTTGTTGTAATTCCGTTCAGCAGTTTGGGCTGTAGTCGTGTCTAAAGTTTCCTATGGGAAATAACATAGAGAAAACGCGTTTTGGGACCCCACTTCTTTCTTGGCCCCTGCTTGTCGAATCACCCTGAAACTTTCAGGATAGGAGCTGACCGGAGCAGGACCAAAGTTTTGAAACTTTTGCGAAGATTTATCAACCGTGCCAAAGTTATTGGGAAAAGAAAAAATGCTTTTTGAATAGAAACAAGTTCCTAACAATAACTTTACCCCAATCGCTTTATTTGGTCTGGACAAAAGCATTAACTGGTGATTACAAGCACCTGACAACCTGACGCGTTTCGATATCCATCTTCCTCATAGGTTAAAAGTCAGGAAGGAGCGTGAAAGTTCTCCAATAGCCTAGTTCGGCTCTATCGTGAGCCCCAATGGGCAGTACTAATTCTTCACGTTGCCTTGTGGGAATCGGAGTCCTTTTAATTCCAACATGGACGCTCCCTCAATACGTGCCGATTAAAAGCTCTCACAAAAGCAGGGGGGCCACGGAACCGCTGATATCAACGATTCCTGATGTGGGGTGTAAGGCTGGATGGCGGACAAAGGAGACTTCTGGGGCTCATGTAAGAGCTTTTAATCGGCACGTATTGAGGGAGCGTCCATGTTGGAATTAAAAGGACTCCGATTCCCACAAGGCAACGTGAAGGATTAGTACATATATATATATAATATTTTTTTTTCAATGAAAAAACCATAGGTTTCAGGAGTGTTATAGTTAGCTGGACATTTCACTCGTACAAAACCATTGAAATTCCCCAGTTATAGGTAGTTCAGCTAACTATAACTCGCGCGCCCGCAATCCACTGCTGATGATGTCACATAATACATCACTCATGACATGGTCAATGACATCACTCAGACATCACTGATGACATCTCAAATGACATCACTGACGACATTACTGATGATGTCATTCATGTGATCATTTGATGCTTCTTGTCACACCCTAATATAACCTTTGATACACCCACTCTAAATTACATACTGCCACTCTCAAAACCATAGACAATCCAACACCAATAAGTAGATTCTCCATCACTGACTCTTACGTCTAAACACTCATCCACTCACTCACCCGTACAGTCACTCAAACTTATGGTCACTCAGTACAGGACTATCATATGCACTCATACACCTATATAGACACTCCCACACTGCTTCTCATCCATAGAGTTACTCACACATATACTCAGTCATGCAAGTAATTAATCACACTGCCATTTACTCACCTATACAATTATACACAAATAAACACAACTACTCATACAAATACTATCAAATTCTTATGGTCTTATACAATCATCCATACAGCCAATCACACTGTCACACACTCTCAGTTATAGTTATTTCTGTACTCCAACATACATATAAACTGCTGTTCACATATGTAGTAAATTACACATGTACTAATGAAATATGTATTCACTCACTAACACAACCATACATACACTCACCCACCCATACAGTCCATCACAGATGCACTCTTAAAACCATGCACCCACTGAAACACCCACTCACACATCTATGCACAGAGTCACACACACACCCCACCCACAAAAACACTCAGCTACCCATACAGATACTTAGACAACCAATCAATAACCCATATAGACACTCATGTAGCCGTTCACAAACCCATGCAGCTGCTTACACACCAACAGACAGATAGATACAGACATTCACACAGTTTAGTCACTAGTCCGCACTTACAAAGATTTAATCACTCACTTGTAGAGTCAGTCACGCATCTACAAAATCATTCATTCACACACTTATTCACCCTCTCATTCTTCCATAGGCCTTTCCCTATAAATATATAAAACATATTTAAACTTTACAGAAACACACATGTAATTGTATATATATTGATATTTCTTAATAAGTTAATTACATTTTATGTATGTTTTTTCATTAGCCCTGAAGAAGTCTATTTTTAGAGACGAAAGGCGTCGGCTAAGATTCTTCATGTCTATGTGACCATGACTCTTCATGCTTATGTGATTATGCAATTAGGCCTGGGTGGTAAATTCCGTTCCGTTCGCGGAATTTGCGGAATTTGGGCAATTTCACGTTCTGCGGAGAACGCGAAATTGCCCAAAATTCTGCTTTCCGCGACTTTGCGAAATTTTTGCTTGTTCGCGTTCTCAAAATGCGTGTTCACGAGATATTTCTCCCCGAGCACGCAAACAGCGATTGTGAACAGGAAAAAAGCATCGCGAACAAGCAATTTCGCGTGTTTGCGGAATTTCTGCGTGTTCGCGGAGATTTTTTACAGTTTCGCGGAGATTTGCATAACGCGATTGCGCAAATTCCGCCCACCCCTATATGCAATAAAGAAAAGGATTTTTTCAAGAAAAGCATATTGACGCCTTGGATATTCTTTTATACCTATTGATTTCTTTGAACAGTACTGAACCCCTTTGTATGCAATTTTGTGACAGGACTTGTTCCTGGTGAGGAACATAGAGGGGAGTGTTCCTTGGTTCTCTGCACTGTAAGAATCCTATATAGAAAACACTATTCATTTGTAAAGTGCGGTATCTATAGCCTCTACCATCATATTGTGTGTACTAGTGATGTCATCAGTGATGTCATTTGAGATGTCATCAGTGATGTCCTCAGTGATGTCACTGACCATGTCATGAGTGATGTAATATGTGACGTTATCAGCAGTGCATTGCGGGCACGTCAGTTATAGTTAGCAGAACTAACTATAACGGGGGAATTTCAATGGTTTTGTACGAGTGAAATGTCCAGCTAACTATAACACCCCTGAAACCTATAGTTTTTTCAGTGAATTTCTAAGGTCTTTTAAATGCCAATTCCTAACTATAACGTGCATGAAACCTATGTTTTTTTCAGTGAATTTCAAAGGTTTTTTAAATGCTAATTCTTATCTATAACTTATCTCTAAAGCTATTATGTTTAATGATTTTCATTGGATTTCTACATTTTTCTATTTCAGTGTGTCAATTCCTTTAATTATGTTTTTTTTAAATATTTTTTTTCACAATTTTTTAACTTATTTTTTCAATTAATTCTTTTAAAAATTAAAACACATTATTTTTTTTTAGTGTTTTTTTTAAAAAAAGTAAATTTTTAAAAAATATTTTTTTATATTGTTTAAAATATTTTTTATACTATATTTTCAATACTTTATTTCTTTATTTTTTTCTTTTGTTTTGGGATTCGCGCACCCTATGCGCACCTTTCTCGATCCCTGCACGAAAGCATCTGCGTACGGTATGCATTGGGTACGTATTTTGGTGCGCGATTGCAATGCGACCGGTACGCGACTCCAAGCCTATACGCGACACGTACGATACACGTTACGAGTAGGGGTGGCGGAATTTGCGTAATCGCGTTACGCAAATCTCCGCGAAACGGTAAAAAATCTCCGCGAACATGCAGAAATTCCGCGAACACGCGGAATAGCTTGTTCGCGATGCTTTTTTCCTGTTCACAGTTGCTGTTTGCGTGCTCGGGGAGAAATATCTCGCGAACACGCATTTTGGGAACGCGAACAAGAAAAAATTTCGCGAAGTCGCAGAAAGCAGAATTTTGGGCAATTTTGCGTTCTCCGCGGAACGCGAAATTACCGAAACTCCGCAAATTCCGCGAGCGGAACGGAATTTGCCGCCCAGGCCTAGTTACGAGACGCTGCCGCGCTTCCGTGATACGTCATGTGCGAGTATGATGTTGTGGGTGCGCGAATCCCGCAAAATATTTTACATTTAAAAAAACATATATATATGTATTTCATGTGAATATTAATTGAAGACAAACTTTAAACTACTCATAAAAGTAATATATTTTTACTTCTAATCCTATATTCCTTTTAAATTCAATTTCACGGATGCGCGCTCGGTGTGTGCTGCCTATGCGCACGGTGCGCGGATCCCATGTGACCTGAAAAAAAGAGATTTGATTGGTTCATTACACTTCCTATTCTAACTATTGAAAGAGCCCACACATTTCAATCATTCTTCTTTGACCTTCTTTGGAGGAGCATCTCTTTGCAGAGAAGAACCTTTTTTGGACTAAGTTTACACTTAGCTCTATCTTATTTTTTTAAAACAATGGCTTCAGGGCATCAGGCATCTCCAGGATCTCCTTATTCATCTGAGGATGTTTTTTTGGAAGAACCACCACGCTCACCAAGATATTCATCTGTGGTGTGGAAATTTTTCACTTTTCCGGAGGGGCAAACCAAAACCAATGCCACCTTAGTAACCTGCAAGATCTGCCAGAGAGTGCTCTCCCGTGGGGACCTGAACAAAAAATATTCCTGCGGAACAGCAAGTATGATAAAGCATCTGAGGACCCTCTATCTGGTGAACCTTGCTCGAGAGGAATGCCGCAGAATGAGAGTTCTTCCTGCTCCATCAGATCCATCGCAGCCAAGCACTACAAGGGTGGATCCATCGGTGCAAAATTTGGACATCCGTCCACAGTTTCAAACCCTAAAAGTGCTCTGCATAAAATGCAATGCTGTATTATGCTATGGAGAGCAGTCGATTGATCTTATCTGTCGAAAGCAAGAGAGTCATCATTGCTAGTTTTATTTTTTTTCCTGCAGTTCATTGTTTTGTTCCTCCAGATCTGGTTTTCCTTTTTTTTCGAGAAAAACACCCCAAATTTAAAAGTTGTTAAAAAAAAAACAAAAATATAAAAGAAAATAGAAGAAAAAAAAAAGTTCTTCTAAGAACTAACTTTCCTGGTGTTAAAAAAGAGCTATATTTGTTTGTTAGTGTGTGAAAGTTTAGATGAATGTATGTGTAGTACGTAATTGACTGAACGAATGCATTAGTAGCGTATGGTGAATGTATAAGTGCAGAACTATGAGGAAGTGCTGCAGCATCACACAGTAACCTCTTTAACTGCAGTGAGCTGTAGTACTTCCGAAGCACAGGGATGCAACATATGTACATAAATATGTTGCAAATCTATGCTTCTGTCTGCACGGCTGCTTAAACTGCAGCCATGTCTTGACACAGGCACCCTTGCACCATGGTGCAAGGATATCTGTGTCATGTGGTGTTTGTTTTTGTGCAGGAAGACACACCTTCCTGCACAAAAACAATCAGAAAACGCATTTTTTTCCTTCAATGTATGCTGAACATTTTAGCATGCATTGTGGATTAAAAAATGAGGAAAAACGAAAACAATTCTCCTTGTTGTGCTTTCCTACACCAATCGCCGAATGGTGCAGCATTCACACACATATCGAGATTCATGATTTCTGATAAATCTGGACATGTGTCTTGTTCTATGAGTGTTCAGTGCAATCACGCACAACAACACTTATAGAACACCCTTTCAATGCAAAGTGGTGTGTATGATGAGGTTGTATTTACATGGAGTAGAAAAAGTACACAGAGTGCCTTTTCCTCTCTTTGTAAATATGAAAGAGTGTCTTGCGCAATAACTATGTTACAAAAAGTGACATATTTCTGTTTTGAAAATTGCTTGCGAATGATAGAAGGTAAGCACAGAGTTTTGTCTGCAAAGATGCTCAAAGAAGAATGGTTGAAATGATTGCGGTCCTTCAATAGGTACAATGGGAAATATTATGAACCACTCAAATCTGATTTTTTGGAAGTCACATGATATCCGATGACAGAGAGATTTCAAAACTACATAGGTATAAACAGAGTGTTTTTAAAAAGGTGTTTAAACTTTGTAGCTTCTTGCAGATCTGCCCATTCTGCACATTAATACTTAATTAAACTTACCTTCACAGTAACAGAAATAAAAAGGGTACACATTTTTTTCAGATTTTTTTTGTAATGTAAATTGGGGTAAATTGCTTATTTTAGAATTAGGATCTGTGAAAGAAAAGAAAAAATAGTTATAACATGTAATAATACATTTTTTTACAACACAGCATCATTTATACAAAGTAATTTGTTTGCCTTTTTTGATGTTCTCAGAATATTTTGAATTTCACTAGAAATAGTGATTTCAATCATACTCATCACTTAACAGCGGGCAAAAAAAAACAATCAAAAAGATTGTTTAAAACAAACCAACATGCTATTCTCAGTAAAATACCAGAAAATACAAATCACACATATATGAAATGCTTATGGCTGACAAAATGTTATAACTTTAACTTATAAAAACTGTAAATGTTGCCACTTTAAAATATTCACCGAGTCAATGAGCACGAAAAAGGACAAAATTCAAACATACACCTTTCCTTGAGTCCAAATGGTATTTTTGCACTCCTTTTCATGTAAATTGTCCAATGGTAAGCCTACTTAATTATAATAATAAATTCCTCAGAGAGTGAATTATCTTCCTAAAACTTTGACTTTAAAAATATTAGGTAGGAATTTGGTAATTCCCTAGGCAAACATTGTTTGAAAACCAACTGGGAATCATTACAAAGTGTCCAACATTTGTCACATTTTAGATAGGCAGTGTAATGTCCAGATGTGGTGGAAGGACCATCATGGAAAATTATTGCAATTGCTACAAAAGTCCTTCCTGATATTGATAGTTGTGTTGCTACAAATTGCTTTATTAAAGTATCCAATTTTCTTCCATCAGCTGTACAACGTTGCCTCATTAAAATTATGTATTGTCCATATTTTGTTAAAAATAATGTGGATAACATTTCTGATTTACATTGGCTACACTCCATGTTTTGATTTGCACCTTTAACTAATTTATTGAAAGACAGTGATTTACAGTCTGGTAATGTTAAATACAGAAATCTTTCAGTGTCTAAATTAGTGGTACATGTATACATGCAATTTTCACAATGATGTTCCCATTTGTAAGACAGGCCAAACATATTTTCTATTTCTACACCTTCATTTTCAAAAATGGTAAGCATATACATTAAAAATTCCTGAGCATCTTGTTGCATATTTTGTGTAAATTGTGTAGAACCAGAACACACATCCAAAAGATTATGAACATCTGAAACAGATTGTATTTTACTTGTATCTGTTGTCAATTTTTCATAAACAGAATGCAACAAAGAAAAAAATATTTTTTGCTGATTCAGCATAATTTGTTCTTGCAAACCTTCAAGATAAAAAACAACATTGACCACTACATTAGCATAGCGGTTGACACCTGAACTATTTTCAAACTGATAACCAACAATCTCTTCAATAGTGTCCTTTTTCTTTTTACTTGCAATCACAACATTATCTTTTCTTTTCCCTTCTCTACACCTTCAGTACAGATATTCTCAAACCTTCTTTTTTGACCAACCACACGCTTTTCAAATACAGGATATTGACCTAAATTTGGAGCATACACCCTTCTTAACCTATTATACTCTTTTACACAGTTTGCATCTGCAGTAACCTTTGTCTCATCAAAATCAATCAAAAACAAACCAGATAATGTTCTGACTCGCAACAAAGCAACATATGCCATATACTCTTTAAATACGGTACATCCAATGTTCACCAATGCACTGTCTACACTTAATCCTTGAGATTTATGAATAGTCACTGCATATGCCAGAGAAAATGGAAATTGTTTCCTACGGACATATAAATCTTTAACAAGCAAAAAACGAACTGAACAACGACCAATTTCTTTAACTTCTTCAATCTGATCAAATTTAATTTTTAAAAATTCAATTCCTTCTTTTTTATGATAATTAACAAAATCCACCATTGCTCCATTAACTAAACCTTTTTCTACATCCAGATTACGCCTTAAAATTACCCGACAGTTTACACATGCATATAGTGTCTTTTCTAAACCAGCTGTTTTAGATATTTTTTTTCCTAAACAATCCAGTTTTGTTTTCAACTTTCCCATCAAAATAATAGTGATTCCTTCATGCTCTATTTTATCCATGGCTTCCATTTTTATAATTTCTTCATTTTCCAGTTTCAATAGTTCTTCGTTGAATATGGAACACTCGCGCAGTGTTGGCATTAAGCAGATCACTGATTTATTTTCTGCAATTTTCATGTATACTTTCTCAGGAACTACATTTTCATTTGGAAACAAATTGCAAAGTAATCGACTCTCCAAAGCTTGTTTGCCATGTTCTGTCAGAATTCCAATTCTTATATCTTGAAGATTACTTCTATATTCAGCATCATTTGCCTGTCGCATATTTGTTGTCAGTTCTTTGTAGTCAAATTGAATCCAAATGTTCACGTTACTATCACTACCAAGAGACTTTCTGGTATCTTCATGTGCAAGTGTTTTAAATACCGGTTGTCCTTTTACTGGAGTCAGTTGCACTAGATCTCCAAAAACTATGACGTGTTTTCCTCCAAATCACACGACATACTCTGTTTTAAGAATTTGCTGCTTTCTTAAATGCACAAAGGCAAGCATCAAGTTTGAGACTATGCTCACCTCATCAATAATGAGAAGTTTCATCTTCTTCAAGACTCTTGAAACTTCACAACAAGCTTCTCCACATAGCTTGTGGTATTCCAATTTGTTCCCATGCTCTACTGGTAGCATTAGTAAACAATGTAAAGTAATTCCTTTAATGTTATGTGCTGCCAACCCAGTTGGAGCAGTGACAACAGAAGACAAATGTGACTCAGTTGTTGTCTGCAGATAACTTGTAATTACTTTAATTAAGAAACTTTTTCCTGTTCCAGCTTGACCACTCACATACATTCGGATAGGTTGAAATGATGTACATGAGCACCCTTTCTTTTCATGAAGTAATCCATGGTCAATCTGCTCTTTCACTTGTTGATATATTTGTTTCTGTTCAACATTTAGTTGTTCTTCCAAGTTACCTAACTGTATTACATCTTCTTGAGCTTGATACATTGCTGTTTCCATCTCATTCATGGCAATCGCTGCTTCATTTTCAACAATTAATTGTCCTAGTGGATCTTGACTCAGTGAAGCAGAACTTTGACTGTCTTGAGAACTGTCTCTAGCAATCTAAGCTGCAATTGTAGCTTCTTGATCAATTTCATCATTCAACATTTTCACATAATTTGCAAAAGCACCGCATTGTATGCTATCTTTACAAGCATTAAATGAATCTTCATAGCTCTGAAAATCTCCAAGTAATTCAAGTTCTGAACGCCACGGTTTGAACATTTGCAAAAGGGCTAAATAGTAAAATTCCCTTTTGTCAGCAGTGTCGCAACTCAGTTTCCTGTGAATAATTAAATTTCCTTTCCTTTGTTTCACCAGACATCCTTCGGAACCAATCACTGCATATTTTCCATCATTGATGTTCTCTGTAGTATTCCGATTAAAAGTGTAGTGTTGCAGCACTTCATAGAGACACATGTTCTCAAGATGATGACTTCTGTTTGGGAAATATGTGTCCAACATTTTCGTTTTCAAAATATCTGTACTTTCTGGTTCTTTTTCTGCTAAATATTCAATTTCTTGAACAGATTTCAGTACCCGATTTCGCATTGCTGCAAGACCTAGACTCACCCAAATGATTCTTCTACTTTTGGAATATAGACTTGCAGATGATAACCGATCTGAGCATTCATATGCTCCAATTTCACGATGCAATAACATCTTCAAACTGAAACTGTATAATTTCATACTTAGAGTCTTCTCGTGAGAAATCTCTTCCCACATTTCTTTCAATTCCATCTTTTCTGATTTAGTAATGTAGGACGTTACATATCGAGCAACAACAATGGAATTGTTCGCAACATACTGAATATCCATGTTAGCGTTCCACATGGATAAAATAACTGGATTGTAGTCATTTATGTATTTTGATTCTTCGCTTCTTCTTAAGTTGTAGGTATTTTTTGGAGACTTTCTTGTGATGGTATGTCGCATAGCTGACATAAAACTGTTCACTCTTACTTTGGATAAAACAGGACGTGGAAATTCAAAACGACATTTGGTATAGAACTTGTCTTTTGACTTGTACTTTCGTCGACAGTATTTTCCACACCAATGGCTTTGGAATCGTAAGACTTGTTGTTTTAAGTTTTTATCTTCTCTGCTATTTGGTACGGCACATGTGGCATAATCTTCAATGAAAGACAAAACTGTTTCATCTGAATCTGTTCCAAATTTGGGGGCGTCCTTGATCCATAACAACATATGTATATGAGGAGCACCTCTTGCTTGATACTCCTTTCTCCAAAAGAAATCCACAACTTCTCCAAGAGGAGGATTCTTTTTATTGCAGATGAAAGACATCATAGCTTCCAATCTATGCTTGAAATGTCTGCATACATTAACAGGATCCAAAGAGCACAATTCTCCAGGTGTCTTGTATTCAATATCTTTTATATTGGAATTTGCCTCTCGAAGAAATTCAAGTAAATCATCCCAAGCATACTCAGCACAGCTTAGTGTAACAAACCATGTAGGAGTTCCCAAGTTCCGTAGCATACATTTCAGTTCTCCATGATGACGGTACCAATATTCATTAGTCCCACACTGACATGCCATCAGATTAATCAACTGAGATTCTAAATGATCATCTCTCTGATGCACTTCATCCATAAAATCCTTTGCAGTTACATTTTGCAGATGCATTCCAGTTTTTAAAATGTGATTTATTGCATATGAAAGTCCAGACAAGTCACTTTCAAACACAAGATGAAACATATAAGGTATACATTGTCGAAATCTTGGATCTTCTGCATAAAATCTTGTTGTCCGATATTCAGATGCAGGAATCTGCACAGGACGTTCATCATATCGTCCACCTTTTCCTGTTGGAAACAAGTGCGGGAAACAACGAGCTTCCAAGCTCTCTTCCCATACACTCATGGGACTTCCTCTTGCTTTTTTCATTTGGAACAACTCAATCGTATTCCCCATCACCTCTTTGGAATGAAGTGGATGTACACTGTAATGTTCATAGATTTCTTGACATCTGGACATGTCCACTTTTTCAATTTGTCCACTTATTGTTTCAGTATCTTCTGCTAAATCTATTTCTTCTTCTCCTACAAACACATTTCTATAGTACTCATTATTTTTTATCAGATACAATGATGCCTTTTGCACTTTTCTAACATCCACTAACTCTTGCCAGATTTTTTTATTCTTAGTAGGAGCACCATTAACTAGAATGACTAGTGACTCATTTTCGGCATGGTCTACACCAATAGTTTCAATATTTTTCTTTAAATCTAACGGTAAATACACAACTCTTCCTTTCAATCCTCTTTGTAACTCTGATGGAGGTAATTTACCTGTTTTAGGATCCATACGAATAATAGCCTGAAACGGGTGCCCACACTGAATGAGAATAGACTCAAACGTATTTAAATATATCAGCTCTGGAGGAATAGCAACCAACTCTAGATTATTATGAACAGCTCTAGCAGGCATTTTATTCTCATCTAATTTGTTATAACAATATTTGCAAATACGCTGCTCAGATCCCAAATCAAAACAATCCTCTACCAACAAATAAGTTGCAAATTATTCCACTTATCATTATCTTCTATTTCACTTTTTAAATACAGATTGACACCCCTAGTCTGATTTTTATAGTGACTTCGCCAAAAACAAATGCAAGAAACATTTGGTCTTTCACCTGAAATTACCTTAAACTTTGTGATTTCATCCTCAAAAATTTTTGTAATCAGAGGTTCTACATTGTCTTCAACATTTTGTTCTACTAATGTGTCAGTTTCGGCACTCTCTGGCTGAGGACCAAAGTAACAAAACTCAATATCATCACAAACCTTCTTGACATCTGATACTGACCCACGCAAAAGAGCACTGTTCAACTCATTTAACTTTAGTGCTGGACTTTTTGCATAATAGATTCTTCTCACTAACTTCCGCATTTGAGTATGATGTACTGCCAACATCCTGAAATGGTGAAAAACACTTTGACAAACTTTCCTAGAAAGACAAGCCAGAGAATGACCTTGCAAACCAGTATTTTTTCTCACTCTGCAAGGGTCTAGTCCTTACAACACCTTAATCTTTTGTTTAACACTTTTTTTTACTATATGCTTGTAAAAAAACTACATAATTTATCAATAGATACTTGTTGTACTCTACAAATACTACTGCAATCCCAAGTGTACACAGGGTGTGTAGGACGTCTCCCTAGAACTTCATCGGCTATCACTTCTTCTGCATTTCTTTCAACCATTTTCTCTTTGTCAATTGGACAACCATCTCTAACCTCATAACCTCTACCACTGGTGTCAACTGCATACAATGATTTATTGCTCTGTAAATAACTCTCTTCATTAAAGAAAGGCTCTGAACTGGAACTGTGTTTCCATTACTCCCCAAAAAATCAAATTTTTAAAAAATGTTAATTACTCTTTTCCTCCTACTTTTGGCCTTCATTAAATGGATTGGTTTATCTAGTGATCGAATTCTGTTTAATAACAAAATTAATAGTTTCCTTTTAACTTCAAATGCCTTTTCAACCATGGTTTCAATATGCCTCTTCTTTTTATAAAATAGAGCTCTCTTTTTATATTTCTTCACATCTTTCAGCAAATTATGTACTACTCTCTTGTAAAATATTTTTTTGCTTATTTCCTTATACTGATTTTGCCTTCTTTTACCATACTTTGTCTCCTTTGACTGTCCATTTGCTTTTTTGCTTTTCGTCTTATTTTGATTTTTTTTTTCTAGTTGAAGCATTCTCACAGGTTTCAGTATTCTGTATATTCTGTTTGGTCCTACAAACATTTTTAATCAATTGCTTTGTGATCTTACCAGAAGATTTTTTCTTTTTAGCCACATTATGTTGTTCATTCAATACTTGTGGTTGATGTTTCTTCAAGTTATTCTCCTGTCTCTATTCTTTTCTTTTTCTTTTTTTTTCTGGCATGATTTCTCTATTTTAATGGTGAAAAACAGTATCTGTAAAAAATAATCACAAATAAATGTATTACTGTACAAACACATTTTATATAAATACTGACTAAGAAACTATAGCCCTGAAGCACAAGTGTGATGATGGTTAAAACACTACATGCATAGTGCATACTACTTTGAAGCAGTTCATGCCCTAAAGCCTGCCTCACTAAAAGACTACATGCTAACTGACTGAATGATTACAGTACTATAAGGAGAGACACTGGGTGAGTGACAGGGTGTTTGCTAGAAGTGTATGGATACTGACTGGGATATTGATGGTGTGAAAGACAAGTGTGTAGGTGATTAGAGACCTACATGCATAGTGGATACGTCTTTGAATCCATCCATATATTAAGGACTGTCTCAGTTCAATAGTACTTGGATACTGACTGAATGTTTTGAGTATTGCAAGGAGAGTGCCAGGATGAATTTATAAGTATTTGTATTTTGGTGCAGTAAATACATTAGTACATGGTGCTGAATAAGTCACTGGAGAAGTATAAAGGGAGTGACAGGGTGTTTGCGGGAACTGTATGAATACTGTGTGGGATATTGAAGGTGTGAAAGACAAGTGTGTAGTTGGCTAGACCTGCATGCATAGTGGATAGACGTTTGAAACAGTCCATAGAGTAACACTTGGATCACTGCAAAACTACCTGGAACTGTATGAATACTGTCTGGGATATTGAAGGTGTGAAAGACAAGTGTGTAGGTAGCTACAGACCTACATGAATAGTGGATAGACTTTGAAACAGTCCATAAAGTGACACTTGGATCACTGCAAAACTACCTGAGTACTGACTGAATCATTAGAGTACTACAAACAGAGTGACTGTGTGAATCTTTTTAAGTTTTTGGTGCAGCGAATAGATTAGTACTTAGTGCCAAAAGAGTCAATGGAGGTGTGCAATTGAAGTGACAACCTGGGCTTCATCCTGGACTCCTCCCTCTCGATGTCCAGACAAGTCAACGCCGTCTCCTCATCATGCTTTCACACCCTTCGCATGCTTCGCAAGATCTTCCGATGGATCCCGACCGAAACCAGGAAGACGGTCACCCAGGCCCTCGTCACCAGCCGACTGGACTACGGAAACACCCTCTACGCCGGAACCACAGCCAAGCTACAGAAAAGACTCCAACGCATCCAGAACGCCTCCGCCCGACTCATCCTGGACATCCACCGACGCAGCCACATCTCCGGCCACCTGAGGGACCTGCACTGGCTCCCCGTCAACAAGAGGATCACGTTCAGGCTCCTCACCCACGCACACAAGTCTCTCCACGACCTGGGCCCCAAGTACCTCAACGACCGACTGACCTTCTACCTGCCAGCTACGGTCTACTAGCCTCGCCCTCGCCGCCGTACCACGCATCCGAAGAACCACCGCCGGAGGCAGATCCTTCATCTACCTGGCGGCCAAGACATGGAACTCCCTCCCCATCCACCTTCGGCTGACCCAGGACCACCTCGCCTTCAGGAGACAACTCAAGACCTGGCTGTTCGAGCAGTAGCGGACCCCTTCCCCAAGCACCTTGAGACCCTTCCGGGTGAGTAGCGCGCTATACAAGTGCTAGGATTGATTGATTGATTGATTGATTGACCCCCTAATCAACACTAGAGAGTCAAAGTATTTCTACCCTGCCCCCTTTACATCTTTCACACACTTATTTCCCTTACTTAATCAGCCTCGTTTCTACCGAGGCACAAAATGGCTGCCAACAGTTCCTGGTTTCGAATGTAGACAGACACTTGACAGCCAATTAGCATTCAGTGCGTGGTCGGGGGGTGCGTGCTCGGTTCGCAGAGGGTGCGTTCAGGGTGCGCATAGGGTGCGCAGATCCTCCGAGGCCATAGATATATCTATCTTTTTAACTCTAATTTTCTCAGGAACTACTGAACAGATTTACACCATTTATGCAAAAGGCACGAGTTTAAACTGAGGACTACCTCTTTGCCAAATTTGGTGTAATTCGATTCAGCAGTTCGGGCTGTAGCTGCGTCAACAGGTCCTATGGGAAAATGCATGGGGAAAACGCGTTTTGGGACCCCCCTTCTTTCTCAGCCCCCGCTTGACGAATCACCACGAAACTTTCAGGATAGGAGCAGACCGGAGGGTGGCCAAAAGTCTGAAAAATTTCGCGAAGATTCGTCAACCGGCACCAGACTTATTGGGAATAAAATGTTGACTGAAGGAAAGAATGCGAAAAGGTGAAGGGGTGTGAGATACAGACGGGAGAAAGTGAAGTAGGAGAATAGGAGTGACTATGAGTAAAGGATAGTGACAGTTAGGGAAGGTGAGGGAAGGAGAATGACGGAGAAGGTTAAAAAATTAACAAAGATGGAAAATGAGTGATAGAGAGAGGAGGAGTGGTAGAAACAGAGGGGCAGATTTATAACAAACTAACGCAGCATGGTGCAGCAAGTAATTTTGCTGCGCCGTGCTGCGTTAGTTTCGAAGCACAAAGATGCAACATATTTACAAGAATATGTCCCTTGCACCATGCTGCAAGCATGTCTGCATGGTGGGGAAATTGTTCTTCTGCAGGAAGGGACACGTTCCTGCACAAAAAAAGGCTTTTTCCTCTTTCAATGTGTGCTGTAGCATGCAGCACGCACTGAAAGAGGAAAAAACGAGGAGAAATTAAAACTTTTCTCCTCGTTGTGCCTCGCTACGCCACCTCTAGGGTGGCGTAGCATTCACATGCATCTCCAGAGTTACGATTTCTTGTAAATCTGGTGTAGTTCTATGGGTGTTGCGTGGGAACACCCACAACAACACCCATTGAACGCCCCTTCAACGCACATTGCTGCATGTGAAGTGGCTGTATTTACGAGGAGAGGAAAGGAAAAGTCACGCAGGGTGGCTTTTCCTCTCCTTGTAAGTATGGAGGAGGCCCCTGCGCCACCAGTACGTCATGATTAGTGACATAGTGGTGGCGCAGGGGGCTTGTAAATCTGCCCCAGAGATGTTAAGGAAATTAAGGGTAAGACAGACAAAGGGAGAGAGACAGAAACAGAGACAGATAGCAAGGAGAAGGAGTAAGGCAGTTAGAATAACTCAGACATATGGAGACAGGGAGAGAAACATGGTTGAAAAAATAGTGATGGAGGCAGTAAACCTAGGGGAGTAGTAGAGAAGGAGTGAGGGAGTTACGAAAGAGCAGTAAAGGAAGAAGAGAGAGGGAAGGGGAATGAGAAAAGCAGAGTGAGGAGAAGTGAAGAAAAGGGAGCATGAAAGTGAAGGTGTGACAAATACAGATATTTTAAACTTACCTGACCAACAAAATATCTTAATTAGAAATAAATGGTTTTTTTAACAAGAAAAATTGATTCAATTTCCTAAATTTTCTTTCTCGATCTGAAAAAAAGTAGTAATATTTATCAATACATTTTAGAATCCAGTACACATATTTTCATATTTAAAAAATTAATTTTTTGCACTTTTTTTGCTGTTTTCAGAATATATTGATTTTCACTGAAAATAGTAATATCAATTGCATTCATCACTTAACAGCGGGCAAAAAAATAAACAATCAGAAAGATTGTTTAAAAAAGCCCTGAATCTATCCTCAGTAAAAAAATACCTTGATAGAAATGTAATATATATATTAAAAATATCTTCTAAGAACAATAACTATTTACAATAAATAACGTCTGTAAATCTTGCTGCTTAAGCACATACACCAAATTAATGTCAAACAAGTCCAAAATAGAAACAGGCCAAATGGTAATTTTTAAATTCTTTTTTGGTGAAATATCCAATGGTCATCCAATAAAATCAAAATAATGGTTTGTTCAGATTCTGCAATTTGTATCTAAAATTTTGGTTTTAGAAAAATTAAGTAGGAGTTTGGTAATTCTGCAGGCAAACGTTGCTTGAAAGTCAATTGAGAATCATTACACAGTGTCCAGCCTTTTTCACATTTTAGATAAACTGTGTAATGACCAGAAGTTATAGAAGGTCCATCATGGAAAATTATTGCAACTGCAACAAAAGTCTTTCCTGATAATTGATTTCCTGTAAACTTCTTTATTAAAGTGTCCAATTTTGTTCCATCAGCTCTACAACGTTGCATCATTAAAATTATATACTTTCCATATTTCTTTAAAAATAACGTTGATAACATTTCTGAATTACATTGAGAACATTCCATGTTGTGATTTTCATCTTTAACTAATTTACTAAAAGTCACTGATTTACTCTCTGGTAATGTAAAATATATGAACCTTTCAGAATCAACATTAGTGCTGCATGTGTTCAAACAGTTTTCACAACAATGTTCCCATTTATAAGAGAGACCAAACAAATGTTCTATTTCTAACCCTTCATCTTCCAGTACCATCAGCATATACATTAAGAATTCCTGTGCATCTTGCTGGACATTTTGTGTAAACTGTGTACATCCAGAACACACATCTAAAAGAATTCTAACATCAGAAGCACTTTCTATTTTAGTTTTATCATTACTCAGCTTCTCATAAAGGAAACTCACCAGAAAACAAAATCTTTTTTCATGATTTAGTATTATCTGCTCTTGCAAACTTTCAAGATAAAATACAACATTCAGCACTACATTAGCGTAGCAGTTGACACCAGAGCTATTTTCAAAATGACAACCAACAACCTCTTCAACATCGTCCTTTTTCTTTTTGCTTTCAATCACATCACTCTCCTTTTGTTTTCTCTTCTGTACATCCTCATTACAGATATTCTCAAATCTCCTTTTCCGACAAACAACACGTTTTTCAAACACCGGATACTGACCTAAATGAGGAGCATAGCTTCTTCTTAATCTATTATACTCCTTTACACATATGTATATGGAGTACAAATGACCTAGCTTGTTACACACGGGAGTGCTGCCTAAGCCAAATCTTTTTGGATAATTTTCTGGCATTTGTGAATTCACTTTGCCTACAGCACTTCTAGGTAGTAAGTGCTTTTGGCTTAAGCACCCCTTGACATTTTGAATCTATATTTATGCTCGTCTTTACTCTGTTTTTGTGATACTTAATTGATGTGCGGTCCATTCCCAGTTTGGGTACACTACTACATTCCTGTTTAATTTTTTTATACTCCTTTACACAATTTGCATCAGCACTAACTTTTGAGTCATCAAAGTCTATCATGAATAAACCAGATAATGTTTTCACTCGTGACAAAGCAACATATGCCATACCTTCTTTAAACACACTAGATCCAATGTTTACAAATGCACTATCTACAGTTAATCCTTGAGATTTGTGAATAGTTACAGCATATGCTAGAGAAAACGGAAACTGCTTCCTACCTACATATAAGTCTTTCACAAGCAAAAAACGAACTGAACAACGACTAATGTCTTTAACCTCTTCAATCTGATCAAATTTTATTTTTAAAAATTCAATTCCGGGGAGGAGCCAAGCGTCGGACCAAGATGGCCGCTTGAGCGCGAGCTCCGTGGTCGCCGGCCCGGGGACCCACCATCCTGACACATATCCTGTTCCCCCGGTCCGTGAATTGACGCCGTGACGGAAGCGGTGCCCGGTCCCGCAACTGCGGTTCTTCTAGCCCCCGGAGCGGCCGAGCTACCTGCGCCGTTCGTGTGGGCCTACACGAGCCCTCAAGCCGGGGGCTCACTTGTGGAGGAGGCGGAGTGGAGAGGCGAGGAAGGCGGGGGCGCTGCCCGGAGGGCCCGGCCGGAAAGCGAAACCAATTTTTCTGCCCGTTCTTGGCTGGGGGAGCGGCTGGAGGTCCCGCGCCTCTCGCCTGCAGCGGGTGCTGGCCTCGCCCCCCTCCCCCTGGCGGCAGTGGAGAGGTGGGCCGGTGGACTTCAGGCGCCGCGGCGGAACTCGCGAGGTGCCCGTGACGGAGGCGCCTCGAGGAAGAGTTCTCGGGCCACGCTGGATGGAGGCGCCCTGCTGCCGGTAGAAAATATAGCGGACCGCTCCTGTTGCTGGCGGTGGCCCGGTGAGAAGACCTGCGGAGCTGCCCGGGGGGCGTAAGGTACCTGAGGGAGCATGCCACGTGGGCATGCCGGCATAAGCATTGCTGCGGTGAGGGGCCGAGTTGGAGGTGAACCCCTGGTGGCGCCGGCGGCATACCCCTGACGAGGTGGTCTGGGGGGGGGTGCCGGAGGGGTGGCCCGGCTGGCTGGTCTCCTGCCCCCCGGTCCTGGTATATACTGAGACGTGGCGCGGCGGAGCTGCGGGGGTGCTGGACGTGGTCATCCTTGGTGGATCTTCAAGTGGCATCGTAGCCCGGAGTGGTGCAGCGCCGGGCTCGACGGGAAGTGAGGGCAGACGGGTGTTGTGGCGGTGTCGGAGCCGCGAGCCAGAGTAAGACGCTCCCCGGCACAGGAGAGGTGTCGCAGTGACCAGCCAGTGTCATGGGGAGCAGAGTGGAGCCCGACAAGTCCCAGCCCAGAAGTAGCAAAGGTGATAAACAGGTCCAGACAAACAAGTTGGATCGCTACACGCAGCCCAGGGACCCGCCGGTGGACCAGGGCCAGCCTTTGAGGGCCGGGGGTGTCGGGGGGTCCCCCCCCGGAACTGACCCTACAGGACGTGATGATCGCCATAGGTGGGGTCAAATCCTCCCTTGAATGTAAGATGGAGACCCTGGAACATAAACTGGATACGGTCTCCATTGAAGTCAACCTGATCAGGGCGGATCTCACCAAAGTCAATGAGAAGGTTAAGACCTTGGACGTTAAAACGGCCGGCCTGACAGGAGATGTGGCGGATCTCCAGTGGGAGGTCCGCGACCTCAAGGTGTTCTGTATATTGGGGGAGCGCAAGTTGGACGAGTATGAAGGGAGGTCTAGACGGAATAACATTCGAATTTTGGGGGTTCCAGAGAAATCGGAGGGGCCAGCGCCGGATCTCTTCATAGAAGACTTGATTCTTAACCACCTCAAGCCGGGGGGCCTTTGGAAGTTTTTCACCATCGAGCGAGTGCATAGGGTCCCGGGTGGACGCCCCAGGCCGGGGGCACCCCCCCGCCCTCTTATTGCACGTGTGCTTAACTTTAGAGACAGGGACGCTATCCTGCAGCCAGCCCGGAAGTCGCCCCCTCTCCGTTATGAGGAAGCCACCTTCTCCTTCTTCCCGGATTTCACCCAACTGGTGCAGAAGCAGCGGAAGACTTTCATGGGGGTCAAGAAACAGCTCCGGAATAAAGGGATTAAGTATGCCATGATGTTCCCGGCCCGATTGCGAGTGGAGAGTGAGGGGAGGATATGGTTTTTTGACACCCCTGAGGGGGCAGCGGATTGGATCGAGGGGCGGCGTGATCGGGGACCCGGTGGCAGGCGCGGAGGTGAGGAAGAGGGAGTATCGGGGCAGGCTTGAAGCTGCCGGACAGCGCTCTGGACGCTACCCTGGTGATCAGGTATGGGGGTCGCGGACCCCAGGAGGGACTCGAACAGTGGGAGCTTGGCAGCGCAGCAATGGACTCCTGATGGACGCAGAGGGCAGACCTCCTTTCGACGATGGGGACCTGGGGGTGGTGAGTGGGCTACCTCCTCCTTTCTACGTTTAGTTGTGTTCGGGATAGGGTTTAGGGCGACAGTTTCTTTGTTGTTGTTTTGTGTTTTTCGGCAATGTCAGAATGGTGGGCGGAACGTGAGGGACATCGGACACACCCGAGAAATGGGGACTGAGCGAGACCTGGGGATCAACGTCCTCAGTTGGAATGTGAACGGGTTGGGGGATAAACTGAAAAGAGGGATGGTAAGCCAGTTTGTTAAGAGACACGCTCCGGATGTGGTCCTTCTTCAGGAGACGCATTTAATTGGGAATAACTGCCGCGCCCTGCATAGGGGTGGGTACAGAATGGTGGCGCACTCGGGGTTCACGTCGGGGTCTCGAGGGGTGGGAATCCTTGTGAGGAACTCCTTCCCATTCGCGATAACGGCAACATGGACGGATGTCCGTGGTAGATATGTTGGGATCTCGGGTCAGTGGGAAGGGAGAACGGCGACGTTTCTTTCCGTATATGTCCCACCCGGTTTGCAGGCAGATGCCTTTAAGGATCTGGCCTCTGTTTTTCTGACACTCCCATTGGGGATCCTAGTCCTAGGTGGGGATTTTAACACAGTGGTGGCCGGGGAGATGGACAGGCACCCTCCGAGAGGTTTGCAGCCCGCCCAGAAGTGGCTGTCCGGATTTCTGGAAACAATGGGAATGGTAGATGGGTGGCGTACCTTCAACCCCAATGGGACGCAGTACACACATGTTTCGAGCGTACACCGTAGTATGTCTCGTATTGACTATATCCTGGTTCCGGCATCACAGGCTCATACCGTCCAGGATATCCGTCACTTGGGGCGTGGTATCTCTGATCACTCCCCCGTGTGGCTCCAAATGCGAATGGGAACCTTCGCAGTCGGTAAGATAGCCCCGGTAAACCCTTGGCACCTGACTGATCCCATTGTCCGCAAGATTGCCATTAAAGCCACGGACGCCTACTTCCGAGAGAATGGAGGCACGGTGGACTCTGCGCAGACTCTGTGGGAGGCATATAAAACGGTCATAAGGGGGGAGATGGTTTCTGCCGTAGCCGGGAAGAAGAGAGACAGGCTGATGAGAGCGGAGGAAGAGGTGCTGAGGGCAGAGGAGCACATGGCCTGGGGAGTGACCCCTGAAGGCCTCCACCGGTTGAGACTGCGGCAGGAAGAGTTAAGTGCTGTTGCTAAAAATAGGGCGCAGGCTCAGAGCAGAAGGATCCAGAGCAGGGTGTACGAACTAGGGGACAAAGCTGGGAAGCTGATAGCGTGGCTAGACAAGAGGGAGTGGGCCTCACGTCTGGTGCCTGAACTGCAGGGTGATGATGAGCAGCCTATCACCGAGCCACAGGCCATAGCCGACGCATTCTCTGACTACTACCGCACGATCTATAGTGCCTCCGGGGCGTACACAGAAGAAGAAAATAGTGAGATGTTGAGGGATGTAAAGCTCCCCATAGTCTCGGACGAAAACGGGGCCTATATGAAGTCCCCGTTGACGGATGAGGAGGTGGCGCAGGCGATTCGTGAGGTGCGCTCCGGGAAGGCCACGGGTCCTAACGGCATCCCTGTTGAACTGTACAAGCTGGCGGCGACTAAACTCGCCCCACACATCCGTGAAATGTTTGAGTGCAGCAGAGAGGCGGGACGGCTTCCATATGATCAGCGGGTCTCCAATATAGTCGTCATACACAAAGAGGGTAAACCGGCGACACACCGCGGATCCTATAGGCCTATATCGCTCCTTAACGCGGAACCTAAAATACTGGCGACATTGTTGGCCACGAGGCTAAGGAAGGTAATCACTACGCTCGTGCACCCGGATCAATCGGGGTTTATGCCACATCATAGTACGGCCCTTAACCTGTGCCACCTGCATGGGGTGTTGAGTAGGGTGCCGATGATACGGGAAGCGGCGGCCCTGGTCTCGTTGGATGCGACCATGGCTTTCGACAT
Source organism: Triturus cristatus (assembly GCF_964204655.1). NCBI lineage: Eukaryota > Metazoa > Chordata > Amphibia > Caudata > Salamandridae > Triturus > Triturus cristatus. Next base: position 24,395,115 of record NC_140593.1, on the reverse strand, counting down.
GGTAGAGTGGCCCTATCTATTTGTGGTGCTGCGCAGATTCGGTTTTGGGCTGGTGTTCCTGGGCTGGATCCGTCTCTTGTACTCTGAACCGATGGCCAGGGTAGTGGTGAACAATCGGAAGTCCGCAGACTTCAAGCTAGGCAGAGGCACGCGTCAGGGTTGCCCCCTGTCGCCGCTGCTTTTTGCATTGGCACTCGAACCGCTGGCAGCCTGGGTTCGGCAAGACCAATCTATTCGGGGACTGCGGTGGACCGCGGACTGGGAAGACAAGATCTCCCTATACGCAGATGACATCCTGCTCTACCTTGCCTCCCCAGGGGCGTCGCTGATTTGCTTGTTGGACGTCTTAGCCATTTTTGGCAGATATTCCGGATACACGGTTAATTGGTCTAAGTCGGTCATTTATGTGCTGGCAGGTGATCCACCAGCGATACCGCCGGGTTGCCCAATTACGATTGCTGTGGATGGCTTCCGTTACCTCGGGATTTATGTGTCCCTGGAGCCGGGGCGGCGGTTTGCTTCCAATCTGGACCCGCCCTTGCGGCGACTCAGGACGTATGTCGCACGTTGGAGGTCCCTTCCTCTCTCTATGTTGGGGAGGGCCGTCCTCTTCAAGATGATGGCGCTCCCGCGTTTCTTGTACGTGCTCCACAACACGATGGATCCGGTCCCAGGGTCCTACTTTAAGGAGGTTGAGGGCCTCCAGAGGCAGCTTCTTTGGGATGGTAGACCACGGATTGCATTCACCAAACTGACCCTGAACTGGTATGATGGGGGAATTAGTCTCCCAGACATTCGGAAGAACTATTGGGCGGCCCAGCTGGCTGCGATTAATCATGGGATACATGGCGGCCGTGGTGATCCTGGGTATGCCATGGATAGGTGGCAGATGCCGGGGGAAGACTATACTAGGGCGCTGTACGCTAGGCCGGGTCGATTCCCGTTGACAGGCCCTACTGCCCATGCAGTCCAGGTGTGGCATGCTGTCAACAAGCATTTGGGATGGAACGGTAAGCTAACACAGGCCACACCTCTGTGGAGTTCCGAAAAACTGGGTAGTCTTTGGAAATCCAAGGGCTTTGACAAGTGGGATCTTATAGGGATCGCGCACATCAAGGACATGTGGGGTCAGGGTATGGTTCTATCATTCCCAGCCCTCAAGGAGCAGTATGGCATGGCGGACACCGAGCACTTCCAGTATCTGCAGATCAGGAATGCGTTGTTGGCAAGGATCCCAGAGGGTGGGTCGCTGCCAGAGGCGTCTCCATTGGAGGCTAGGGTCCTAGACGGACATATCCCAGAGAAAACCATCTCCATTATTTATAAGAAGCTAATCAATAACATGGAAGATCCGCTGGTGCACCTTAGGGAAAGATGGAATGCCGAAGGCCTGGAATTAGACGATGAAGATTGGCAAGAGGCGGTCTCCTCCCCCAGGGTGGTAGCAACACAGGCCCGACTTAGGCTGGTCCAGCTCAATATTTTGCACAGGACATACATAACGGGTCCAGGACTGGTTCGTATGGGAAGGGCGGAAAGCGGGGAGTGTAGACCGGGGTGCGGGGAACTAGGGACCTTTTTCCATACCCTTTGGGAGTGCCGGCAGATAACGGAGTATTGGAGAGGTGTGCACCGCATTATGCGGGCCATGCTAGGGACTGACATCCACCCAGAGGCACGTAGGTGCCTGCTCAATGTCTGGGAGCCTACAGACCTCAATGTGTGCACTACACAGTGGGCTATGCTGGCGTTTATGATTGCGAAGCAGAACATTGCGCAATTGTGGGGGGTGGTACAGCCACCCGGTCTGGGGAAATGGAAGGAGGATTTAGACTGGTGCATGTGGAGGGAGAAGGCGGTGTATGTGGCTAGGAGTTGTCCCGGAAAGTGGAGTAAAGTGCGGGGAGCTTAGAACCACTACAGAGGAGATGTGTGTCCCCCACCAAGCAGACTAGCTGCGGACGAGGCTCATGTAACCCCCTAATCAACAGGATACTCCATTGGATACATGTATTGAGATGTATAATTTGTGTGCCGATTGTAACTGACTACGCCTGCCAATGTCTATATGCTGTTTGACTGCCGAATTGGTTTAAATAAAAAGATCTCAATTCCATCTTTTTTCTGGTAATTAACAGAACCCACAACTTTACCCATAGCTCCATACACTAAACCTTTTTCTACATTCAAATTACGTCTTAAAATTACTCTACAGTTCATACATACATAAAGATTTTTTTCTAAACCAGCTGTTTTCGATATGTTTTTCTCTATAGAATCCAATTTAGTTTTCAATTTGCCTGTCAATGTAATAGTTATTCCTTCATGCTGTATTTTGTCCACTGCTTCCATTTTCATTATCTCTTCATTTTCCAATTTCAAAAGTTCTTCATTGAATATAGAGCATTCATGTAGTGTTGGCATTAAGCAGATTACAGTATTTTTTTCTGCAATTTTCTTGTATATTTTCTCTGGAACGATTTGTTCTGTTGGAAACAAATTACATAGCAATCAACTCTGTAAAGGTTTTCTGCCATGTTCTGTGAGTAGTCCAATTCTGATATCTTTGAGAATAGTTGCATAATCATCATCATTTGCTTGCCGCATATTGGTAATGAGTTCTTTGTACTCAAAGAATGAGCAAACATTCACATTACCTATACTTCCTAATGACTTTTTCGTGTCTTCATGTGTAACAGTATTAAATACTGGTTGTCCTTTAACTGGAGTGAGCTGGAGTAGATCCCCAAAAACTATAACATGTTTTCCACCAAATAACACGTCATAGTCTCTCTTTAGAATTTGCTGCATTGTTAAATGCACAAAGGCAAGCATTAAGTTTGATACCATGCTTACCTCATCAATAATGAGATCTTGATTTTCTTCAACACTCTTGAAACTTCAAAACATGCTTTTCCTGTTAGCTTGTGATATTCTATTTTGTTCTCATGCTCTACTGGTAACATTAGCAAACAATGTAAGGTAATTTCTTTTATGTTATATGCTGCTAATCCAGTTGGAGCAGTAACAACACGACAAAGGTGAAATCGTTTTTTTTCTGTAGGTAGCTTCTAATTACTTTAATTAAGAAAAGTTTTCCAGTTCCAGCTTGTCCACTCACATACATTCTGATTGGTTCAAATGATGTGCAGGAGCACTCTTTATTTTCATGTAGTAATCCATGATCAATTTGTTTTGTGACTTCTTCATAAATTTGTTGTTGTTCATCATTCAGTTGTTGTACCAAATTTGGTAAGTCTATAAAATCCTCCTGAGCTTGATTCATAGCTGTTTCCACTTCAGTCATGGCTGTTGCAGCTTCATTTTCTACGATTGGTTGTCCTAGGGGATCTTGACTGAGCGTTCCAGAACTTTGACTGTCTTGCGAACTGTCTCTAGCTACTTCAGCTGCAATTGTAGCTTCTTGTTCAATTTCTTCATTTAACATTGGTACATAATTTGTGAAAGTACTGCATTCTATGCTATCTTTACATGCATTAAAGGAATCTTCATAGCTGTGAAAATCTCCAAGTAATTCATCCTCTGAACGCAATGGTTTAAACAGCTGTAAAAGTGCTAAGTAGTAAAATTCCTTTTTGTCAGGAGTGTCCTGTGATTAATCAAACTTCCTTTTGTTTGTTTCACCAAATATCCTTCCTCACCAATGACTTTATATTTTCCATTGTTGATGTCTTCTGTGGCATTCCGTGTAAAAATTTAGTTCTGCAGCACTTCATAGAGACACATGTTCTCAAGATGATGACTTCTTTTTGGGTAATATGTGTCCAACATATTTGTTTTCAAAATGTCTGTACTTTCCGGTTCGTTCTCTGCTAAATATTCAATTTCTCGAACAGATTTCAGTATCCGATTTCGCATTCCTGCAAGGCCTAAACTTACCCAAATTATTCTTCTGGATTTGGAGTACAGATTTGCAGATCATAATCTATCTGAGCATTCGTATGACCCAATTTCTCGATGCGATAGCATCTTTAAACTGAAACTGTATAGCTTTTTACTGACAGTCTTCTCATGAGAAATCTCTTCCCACATTTCTTTCAATTCCGTTTTCTCAGATTTAGTGATGTAAGATGTGACATACCGAGCAACAGCAATAGAATTGTCAGCTATATACTGAATATCCATGTTAGCATTCCACATGGATAAAATGACTGGGTTGTAGTCATTTATAAATTTTGACTCTTCTTTTCTTCTTAGGTTGTAAGTATTTTTCGGAGATTTTCTTGTAATGGTATGTCGCACAGATGACATAAAACTGTTTACTCTTCCTTTTGAAAGAACAGATCGAGGAAATCCAAATCGACATTTTGTGTAGAATTTATCTTTACTCTTGTACTTTCGTTGACAGTATTTTCCACACCGATGACTTTGGAAACGTAAAACTAGCTCTTTTAAGTTTTTTTCTTCTGTGCTTTTAGGTATAGCACATGTTGCATATTCTTCAATGAAAGTTAAAACTGCATCATCAGAATCTGTTCCAAATTTTGGGGCATCCTTGATCCACAACAGCATATGAATATGAGGAGCACCTCTTGCTTGGTACTCTTTTCTCCAAAAGAAATCCACAACTTCTCCAAGAGGTGGATTTTTTTTATTTCAGATGAAGGACATCATAGCCTCAAATCTATGATTGAAATATCTGCAAACATTAACCGGATCCAATGAGCACAATTCTCCTGCTGTCTTGTATTGGATGTTTTCAATATTTGAATTTGCCTCTCGAAGAAAATCCAGTAAATCATCCCAAGCGTACTCAGCACAGCTTAGGGTAAGGAACTATAGGAGTTCCTAAATTCCGTAACATACATTTCAATTCTCCATGGCGTCGGTACCAATATTCATTAGTTCCACGCTGACAAGCCATCAGATTAATCAATTGAGATTCCAAATGATCATCTTGCTGTTGCACTTTGTTCATAAAATCCTTTGCAGACACATTATGTAGATGTACTCCACTTTTTAAAATGTGTTTTACTGCATAAGATAGTGCAGACAAGTCACTTTAAAAAAAAAGATGGAACAAATAAGGAATACTTTGACGAAATCTTAGATCTTCTGCATATAATCTTGTAGTCCGATACTCAGAAGCAGGAATCTGTACTGGACGTTCTTCATATCGTCCACCTTTTCCTGTAGGAAACAGCTGGGGAAAACATCGAGCTTCCAAGCTCTCCTCCCATACACTCACAGGAGTTCCTTTTGCTTTTTTCATCTGAAAAAGATCAATAGTGTTTGCCATAACTTTTTTAGAATGAAGAGGATGTATGCTGAAATGTTCATAAATTTCTTCTTCTTTTGACTTATCCACTTTTTCAATTTGCCCAGTTGGTATTCCTGTGTCTCCTAGTGAAACTTCTTCATCTTCATCCATATAAATTGATTCATAGTACTTATTATTTCTTTTCAAATATAAATTTGCTCTTTGTACTTTTCGTACATCTACTAGCTCCTGCCATATTTTCTTATTCTTTGTAGGTACACAATTAACCAGAATAACTAATGGTTCAGTTTGCAAACTATCTGCATCAATTGTTTCAATATTTTTTTTTCAAATCTAACGGCAAATAGACAACTCTTCCTTTTAAACCTCTTTGTAAATCTGAAGGAGGTACTTTACCTGTTTTGGGCTCCATACGAACTATAGTATGAAAAGGATGGACACATTGAATGAGTATAGACTCATACGTATTTAAATCACTAAGTTCTGCAGGAATATCAACCAATTATAAATTATTATGTACAGCTCTAGCTGGCAATTTATTTTCTTCTAACTTGTTATAGCAGTATTTACAAATACGCTGATCTTCACCCAAATCAAAACAATTTTCCAGAAACAAATATGTAGCAAAATCCTTCCACTCATAATTATTTTCTTTTTCACTTTTTTTATAGAGATCAACATTCCTTGTTTGAGTTTTATAATGGCTTCTCTGGCAACAAATACAAGTAATATTTGGTCTTTCATTAGAGATGATAGTAAATTTAGTCATTTGATCTTCAAAATTTTTACTAACAGTGGGTTCTACATTCTCTTCCACATTTTCTTCAATAACTGTGTCATTTCCTGCACTTTCTTGTTCTGGACCAAAGTAACAAAACTGAATTTCATCAGTAACCTTCTCTACATCTGATACAGATCCACGGAACAGAGCCCTATTCAACTCATTTAACTTTAGTGCTGGACTTTTAGAAAAATACAATCTTCTCACAAACTTTCTCATTTCAGTATGATGTACTGGCAGCATCCTAAAATGGTGAAAAACACTTTGACAAACATTCCTAGAAAGACAAGCTAGAGAATGTCCTTGCAAACCAGTATTCTCTCTCACTCTGCATGGATCTAGTCTTTGAAGCCACTTAATCTTCTGTTTAACACTTTTTTTTACTATATTCTCTTAGAAAGTCACGTAATTTATCAATAGATTCTTGTCGTACAGTACAAATACTACTACAATTCCAAGTGTACACTGGGGCTTTAGGATGTCTCCCCATAACCTCATCAGCTAACACTTCTTCCTCATTTCTTGGAACCATTTTCTCCTTTTCCATTACACAACCATCTTTAACTTCATAAGCACGACCTCTGGTGTCAACTGCATGCAGCAAACTATTACATTGAAGATAACTCTCTTCAATAAAAAATGGTTCAGTACTTGAACTATGCTTCCATTCTCCTAATAACACTTTACAAAAGTTATTTTTTTCACTACTCTTTTCCTTTTGCTTTTTGTCTTCATTACATTGACCATTTTATCTAATGTACGGATCCTGTTCAAAATTAAAATGAATAGTTTTCTTTTTAATTCCAAAGCCTTTGCAACAATTGATTCTATATGTTTCTTTCTCTTATAAAAGTTTGCTTGCTTCTTATATTTTTCACATCCTTCAGCAAATTGAACATCACTCTTCTCTGATACATTTTTCTACGAATGTTTTGAAATTCTGTTTTTCTTTTTAAGTCATTCTTTATTGCTTCTGATTGTACATTAGCATTTAGTATTTTCTTACTATTGTCTTGTTGTTTTCTACTTGAAACACTATTTGCAGTGGATACATTTTTAACATTTTTTCTTTGTTTGATGATATTTTTAAAAAATCCTTAGCCTGCTTACCAGAAGACTTTTTCTTTTTTCCAACATGAGGTTCTTCAACTAATTCGGGTTGTCCAGTTGTCTTCAAATATAGATGTTTTTGCTGTTCTTTTCTCTTTCGTGATTTTATAGGCATGTTTAATTTACTTCAGTGTTGTTCAGAAATACCTAAAAGAAACAAAAAAAATACCTTTATGTAATTTAAATATATTACTATATTTTTTTGAGCTTTTCAAATCCTATCATATTAACTGCCCCTTTCCTATGAATGCAAGTCTTACAGAACCAGACCAACACAAATTAAATCTCTGACAACAATTCCTATGTGCACACAGACTCATGGTGTGATTCTAGGCAAAAAACAATATTTGATTGGCAATTTCAAAGCACATTTACTACTGTGATTTTGCAAGTGATAATTACTGTAACAGCCTGACACATTTTCCTTATAGTTTTGAGAAGCAGAAAAGAGCACATGTCCTAACAGCTACTTGAGACCATGAGCATTTGTAATCTGGGTGAGTGATTAGACTACAGCAAAGGAAATGAGCCTTGGTGTGTAAGATCACCTGTGGTAAGGGTTAATTGCAGTTTTGAACATGTAGGAACTACCTCACCCATTGCAGGAGTGGAAGCAAAATCTACCATGTCGATTTCAAATGTGTTAGCATTGGCCTCTCATTTGTGAGATACTGATTTGGGCTGAATGCTAACCATCACAGTTCAAGAAAACAAGCTGCCCCTTTCCTACGAATGCAAGTCTTACAGAACCAGAACAACACAAATTAAATCTCTGACAACAATTCCTGTGTGCACTCAGACTCATGGTGTGATTCTAGGCAGAAAACGATATTTGATTAGCAATTTGAAAGCACATTTACTACTGTGATTTTGCAAGTGATAATTACTGTTACAGCCTGACACATTTTCCTTATAGTTTTGAGAAGCAGAAAAGAGCACATGTCCTAACAGCTACTTGAGACCATGAGCATTTGTAATCTGGGTGAGTGATTAGACTACAGCAAAGGAAATGAGCCTTGGTGATGTTGAATGTGTTAGCGTTACTCACTGCTATCTGAAATACCACACAGTTCTGAATAGTAAGTATGAGAGTGCAGGAGAAGCAGCTGGCTGTGTGCTAAGAGTTTGCTTCTGGAGACTGTGTATTGTCAGGTGCAAGAGAGATCTGCATGGACGCTTGCACAACTGCATGAAGACTGGAGAGATGTATGTAAGAGTACATGTGTGGTAAAGGTTAATTGGAGTTTTTAACATGTAGGAACTACCTCACCCATTGCAGGAGTGGAAGGAAAATCTACCATGTCAATTTCAAATGTGTTAGCATTGGCCTCCAATTTGGGAGATACTGATTTGGGATGAATGCTAACCATCACAGTTCAAGAAAACAAGCTGCCCCTTTCCTACGAATGCAAGTCTTACAGAACCAGACCAACACGAATTAAATCTCTGACAACAATTCCTGTGTGCACTCAGACTCATGGTGTGATTCTAGGCAGAAAACGATATTTGGTTGGCAATTTGAAAGCACATTTACTACTGTGGTTTTGCAAGTGATAATTACTGTTACAGCCTGACACATTTCCTTAGAGTTTTGAGAAGCAGAAAAGAGCACATGTCCTAACAGCTACTTGAGACCATGAGCATGTGTAACCTGGGTGAGTGAGTAGGCAACAGCAAAGGAAATGAGCCTTGGTGATGTTGAATGTGTTAGTGTTACTCACTGCTATCTGAAATACCACACACTGCTGAATAGTAAGCATAAGTGTGCAGGAGAAGCAGCTGGCTGTGTACTAAGAGTGTGCTTCTGGAGACTGTGTATTGTCAGGTGCAAGAGAGATCTGCATGGACGCTTGCACAACTGCATGAAGTCTGGAGAAATGTATGTCAGAGTACATGTGTGATAAGGGTTAATTGGAGTTTTGAACATGTAGGAACAACCTCACCCATTGCAGAAGTGGAAGGAAAATCTACCATGTCGATTTCAAATGTGTTAGCATTGGCCTCCCATTTGTGAGATACTGATTTGGGATGAATGCTAACCATCACAGTTCAAGAAAACAAGCTACCCCTTTCCTACAAATGCAAGTCTTACAGAACCAGACCAACACAAATTAAACCTCTGACAACAATTCCTGTGTGCACTCAGACTCATGGTGTGATTCTAGGCAGAAAACGATATTTGATTGGCAATTTGAAATCACATTTACTACTGTGGTTTTGCAAGTGATAATTACTGTTACAGCCTGACACATTTTCCTTATAGTTTTGAGAAGCAGAAAAGACAACATGTCCTAACAGCTACTTGAGACCATGAGCATGTGTAACCTGGGTGAGTGATTAGACAACAGCAAAGGAAATGAGCATTGGTGATGTTGAATGTGTTAGCGTTACTCACTGCTATCTGAAATACCACGCACTGCTGAATAGTAAGCATAAGAGTGCAGGAGAAGCAGCTGGCTGTGTGCTAAAAGTGTGCTTCTGGAGACTGTGTATTGTCAGGTGCAAAAGAGATCTGCATGGACATTTGCACAACTGCATGAAGACTGGAGAGATGCATGTAAGAGTACATGTGTGGTAAGGGTTAATTGGAGTTTTGAACATGTAGGAACAACCTCACCCATTGCAGGAGTGGAAGGAAAATCTACCATGTCGATTTCAAATGTGTTAGCATTGGCCTCTCATTTGTGAGATACTGATTTGGGCTAAATGCTAACCATCACAGTTCAAGAAAACAAGCTGCCCCTTTCCTACGAATGCAAGTCTTATATAACCAGACCAACACAAATTAAATCTCTGACAACAATTCCTGTGTGCACACAGACTCATGATGTGATTCTAGGCACAAAACAAAATTCCTGAGTGATACCAGTACACCTTATCTTATGGTGAAGACATACTCCATAATATCTTACAAGTTCAAGGCAGTTAAATATCTCCCAAAACATAAAATGTAAAACACAACTTGAAAAGAAGAATCACATTTCTATTATTTATATCAAAATTCACCACATACATCCCCTCTCAAACTCATAACTCACCTTTAAAAGTAGTTAGTTGAGAAAGAAATGTGGCACTCACACAGCAGATTATCAGAGCCAGAATCTCTGAACTGTACACCTCTCACCAGAACCAGTAAATGGCAAACTTTCCCTCTCTTTTTCACACATATACATGTTAATTTCAATCACAGTGCTTCCCACATTTTTTCAAATGGAAACACACATTTCTATTGGTTGCAAATTTCAACCCTTTCCAATTGATCCCTACCCCCAACATGACTTCTGCCTGCTAGCATAGCAACAGGTCATGGAACACTGGTGTGAGCAGAGAGGTCATAAGTTCAGCACACAAAGTTTCTAATCCAAAGAGCAAGGGTGCTTGACTTTTCAAACCTAACAGCAAATCCAAAGTAATGTTCTGTGGAAACACATTTTTCTGAACCAATACAAAACATGCTTGTAAAAATGTAAACATACAGCCTAGTTTTTAGTATAGAATGGTGTGAAACAGCCAATGAGTTCTTTTAAAAAAAAAAAAGTATGTAAGCCTCCATTTTACAACTACCCTTTCTTTTCATATTGCCATTCTACTGAAAGACACCTTCTGAGTGCATCCAGATCTCCTTGAAAGATGTTCACAGTGTGGATTGTAGGTCATAGCTATGTCTCTGGAGTGAAAAGTATGCAGAAAAAGAGGTATTGTGAAAGACCTTGCTTTGCCAAATGTAGACATTAAATGGATTGGTCAGAGAGAGTTAAAGTGGCACCAATTAATGCCTTTGGTGAAATCCTTTCTACATCTCCCACAGCCTGACCTCATAATTGTGCACTGTGGTGGAAATGACCTAGGCACTTTAACTGGGGTAGGTCTGGAAATGCTTGTTAAGGACACATTTGTGCAATTGATGTCGCTTTTTCCACAAACTACCTTTGTATATTCTAATATATGCCAAAGGCAAAAGTGGAACTGGTCCAACCAATATTGTCCGCAGATTGACAAAGCAAGAAAGCACGTCAATAAGTCTGTTTCTGCTTTCCTCAGAGACTATGGTATGGGTTCTATATACCACAACACCTTGCGTTACAACATGCAAGGCATTTATAGAGGAGACGTGTACATTTTACAGATGAAGGGAACAGAGTCTTCCTCTTGAACTTTAGACTGTGCATCGGTACTTACTTGTAGGTACCAAAAAACACTCAATGAACACAACAGCTCTTTTTAGAGCCAACCATCATCTAAACACTTAAAATTTATTTTTAATTCTATTTTTTTATGAATTTATTGCTGTTGTGCGCGCACCGCTCGCACACCATTCGCGTACCCTTCACACACCGTTCGCGCACCGTTCGCACACCGTGCGCGCACGCCGCGATTTAAAAAAAAAAAAGTTTTTTTTTTCACCCTTGGCGATCCTTCAGGGACCCCCTGACAAAGGCTAGGGGGTCAGGAACTCTCAACCCTGCCCCCTTTTCACGTTCTCCACCTTTCTTTTTGCCTGTCACACACACAACACACAAAATGGCATCAGACACTTCCTGATTTCGACCGATTCGAATGTTGACTGACATGTAACCACCAATCAGAATTACGCTCGCGCACGGCACGGTGCACGCACGGTGCGCGCACAGTGCGCGCCTATAGATATTTATGTACTTTTAACTGCAATTTTCTTAGGAACTGCTAAACAGATTGACACCATATATGCAAAAGGCACATGCCTAACCTGAGGACTACCTCTTTGCCAAATTTCAAGTAATTCTATTCAGCCGTTCGGGTTGTACCTTCGACTAAGGGTCCTATGGGAAAATGCATGGGGAAAACGCGTTTTGGGACCCCCCTTTTTTCTCAGCCCCGGCTTGACGAATCACCCCCGAGACTTTCAGGGTAGAAGATGAGCGGAGCGCCCCATTAGTTTTGAAAATTTCGCGAAGATTCGTCAACCGGCGCCAAAGTTATTCAAAATAGAATTTTCAGATTTCCTATGGAAACTCGGTCCTAACTATAGCTATCTACTGGCGACGGCTAGTAGATAATATCTATATATATATATATATATGCAAACCAATAGCTCACTTAACATATAAAGTAAGCAGGACACAGCTCCGGTTTTCACATTTACTACTGTGGTTTTGCAAGTGATAATTACTGTTACAGCCTGACACATTTTCCTTATAGTTTTGAGAAGCAGAAAAGACAACATGTCCTAACAGCTACTTGAGACCATGAGCATGTGTAACCTGGGTGAGTGATTAGACAACAGCAAAGGAAATGAGCATTGGTGATGTTGAATGTGTTAGCGTTACTCACTGCTATCTGAAATACCACACACTGCTGAATAGTAAGCATAAGAGTGCAGGAGAAGCAGCTGGCTGTGTGCTAAAAGTGTGCTTCTGGAGACTGTGTATTGTCAGGTGCAAAAGAGATCTGCATGGACATTTGCACAACTGCATGAAGACTGGAGAGATGCATGTAAGAGTACATGTGTGGTAAGGGTTAATTGGAGTTTTGAACATGTAGGAACAACCTCACCCATTGCAGGAGTGGAAGGAAAATCTACCATGTCGATTTCAAATGTGTTAGCATTGGCCTCTCATTTGTGAGATACTGATTTGGGCTGAATGCTAACCATCACAGTTCAAGAAAACAAGCTGCCCCTTTCCTACGAATGCAAGTCTTATATAACCAGACCAACACAAATTAAATCTCTGACAACAATTCCTGTGTGCACACAGACTCATGATGTGATTCTAGGCACAAAACAAAATTCCTGAGTGATACCAGTACACCTTATCTTATGGTGAAGACATACTCCATAATATCTTACAAGTTCAAGGCAGTTAAATATCTCCCAAAACATAAAATGTAAAACACAACTTTAAAAGAAGAATCACATTTCTATTATTTATATCAAAATTCACCACATACATCCCCTCTCAAACTCATAACTCACCTTTAAAAGTAGTTAGTTGAGAAAGAAATGTGGCACTCACACAGCAGATTATCAGAGCCAGAATCTCTGAACTGTACACCTCTCACCAGAACCAGTAAATGGCAAACTTTCCCTCTCTTTTTCACACATATACATGTTAATTTCAATCACAGTGCTTCCCACATTTTTTCAAATGGAAACACACATTTCTATTGGTTGCAAATTTCAACCCTTTCCAATTGATCCCTACCCCCAACATGACTTCTGCCTGCTAGCATAGCAACAGGTCATGGAACACTGGTGTGAGCAGAGAGGTCAGAAGTTCAGCACACAAAGTTTCTAATCCAAAGAGCAAGGGTGCTTGACTTTTCAAACCTAACAGCAAATCCAAAGTAATGTTCTGTGGAAACACATTTTTCTGAACCAATACAAAACATGCTTGTAAAAATGTAAACATACAGCCTAGTTTTTAGTATAGAATGGTGTGAAACAGCCAATGAGTTCTTTTAAAAAAAAAAAAGTATGTAAGCCTCCATTTTACAACTATCTTTCTTTTCATATTGCCATTCTACTGAAAGACACCTTCTGAGTGCATCCAGATCTCCTTGAAAGATGTTCACAGTGTGGATTGTAGGTCATAGCTATGTCTCTGGAGTGAAAAGTATGCAGAAAAAGAGGTATTGTGAAAGACCTTGCTTTGCCAAATGTAGACATTAAATGGATTGGTCAGAGAGAGTTAAAGTGGCACCAATTAATGCCTTTGGTGAAATCCTTTCTACATCTCCCACAGCCTGACCTCATAATTGTGCACTGTGGTGGAAATGACCTAGGCACTTTAACTGGGGTAGGTCTGGAAATGCTTGTTAAGGACACATTTGTGCAATTGATGTCGCTTTTTCCACAAACTACCTTTGTATATTCTAATATATGCCAAAGGCAAAAGTGGAACTGGTCCAACCAATATTGTCCGCAGATTGACAAAGCAAGAAAGCACGTCAATAAGTCTGTTTCTGCTTTCCTCAGAGACTATGGTATGGGTTCTATATACCACAACACCTTGCGTTACAACATGCAAGGCATTTATAGAGGAGACGTGTACATTTTACAGATGAAGGGAACAGAGTCTTCCTCTTGAACTTTAGACTGTGCATCGGTACTTACTTGTAGGTACCAAAAAACACTCAATGAACACAACAGCTCTTTTTAGAGCCAACCATCATCTAAACACTTACAATTTATTTTTAATTCTATTTTTTTTATGAATTTATTGCTGTTGTGCGCGCACCGCTCGCACACCATTCGCGTACCCTTCACACACCGTTCGCGCACCGTTCGCACACCGTGCGCGCACGCCGCGATTTAAAAAAAAAAAGGTTTTTTTTTCACCCTTTGCGATCCTTCAGGGACCCCCTGACAAAGGCTAGGGGGTCAGGAACTCTCAACCCTGCCCCCTTTTCACGTTCTCCACCTTTCTTTTTGCCTGTCACACACACAACACACAAAATGGCATCCGACACTTCCTGATTTCGACCGATTCGAATGTTGACTGACATGTAACCACCAATCAGAATTACGCTCGCGCACGGCCCGGTGCGCGCACGGTGCGCGCACAGTGCGCGCCTATAGATATTTATGTACTTTTAACTGCAATTTTCTTAGGAACTGCTAAACAGATTGACACCATATATGCAAAAGGCACATGCCTAACCTGAGGACTACCTCTTTGCCAAATTTCAAGTAATTCTATTCAGCCGTTCGGGTTGTACCTTCGACTAAGGGTCCTATGGGAAAATGCATGGGGAAAACGCGTTTTGGGACCCCCCTTTTTTCTCAGCCCCGGCTTGACGAATCACCCCCGAGACTTTCAGGGTAGAAGATGAGCGGAGCGCCCCATTAGTTTTGAAAATTTCGCGAAGATTCGTCAACCGGCGCCAAAGTTATTCAAAATAGAATTTTTCCTATGGAAACTCGGTCCTAACTATAGCTATCTACTGGCGACGGCTAGTAGATAATATCTATATATATATATATATATATATGCAAACCAATAGCTCACTTAACATGTAAAGTAAGCAGGACACAGCTCCGGTTTTCGAGTGGATTTATTGGAATTGAAAGCGCAGTAGGACTCACAGGTTCGTGAAACGCTAGGGCAGACGCGTTTCTGGCCGGGTCGGCCTTCATCAGTGCCAGTCTCACAGGTAGGTAGATTCACCTGGTGTCCCAATAAGCAGTCTCTCAGCCCCTCCTCCTGAACAAGGTGTGTGCCTCATTGCGCTGCATCGCCAGACAAACTGCATCATGGGTCGTGTAGTTCATAGAGGTAATCCGTGCAGTGACAAATCCGTTCCAAAACACCCAGTGGTGTCCCACATTGTGGCAATGACTCACGCACCTTCGCAGATGTCCAGAGATGCGATGTTCTGGTACATACCACTACTGATCACCTTCTCAGGCGGTACGATACCGCCTCCTCTCTCCCCATGGTGAAGCTGACTGCACTGTGGCAATTACTCAGCTCGGGGGGGCTCCGTGTTGCATTTTCGTGCTCCTCCAGAAGTTTTGCAGACCAATACACGGTGCTCCAGAACGAGAGGGCATGCTCCTCGCCGGTGTCAGCGATACCGGCAAAATATGCAAACCAATAGCTCACTTAACATATAAAGTAAGCAGGACACAGCTCCGGTTTTCAACTGGATTTATTGGAATTGAAAGCGCAGTAGGACTCACATGTTCGTGAAACGCTAGGGCAGATGTGTTTCTGGCCGGGTCGGCCTTCATCAGTGCCAGTCTCACAGGTAGGTAGATTCACCTGGTGTCCCAATAAGTAGTCTCTCAGCTCCTCCTCCTGAACAAGGTGTGTGCCTCATTGCGCTGCATCGCCAGACAAACTGCATCATGGGTGGTGTAGTTCATAGAGGTAATCCGTGCAGTGACGAATCCGTTCCAAAACACCCAGTGGTGTCCCACATTGTGTCAATGACTCACGCACCTTCGCAGATGTCCAGAGATGCGATGTTCCGGTACATACCACTACTGATCACCTTCTCAGGCGGTACAATACCGCCTCCTCTCTCCCCATGCTGAAGCTGACTGCACTGTGGCAATTACTCAGCTCGGGGGGGCTCCGTGTTGCATTTTCGTGCTCCTCCAGAAGTTTCGCAGACCAATACACGGTGCTCCAGAACGAGAGGGCGTGCACCTCGCCGGTGTCAGCAATACCGGCAAAATATGCAAACCAATAGCTCACTTAACATATAAAGTAAGCAGGACACAGCTCCGGTTTTCGAGTGGATTTATTGGAATTGAAAGCGCAGTAGGACTCACATGTTCGTGAAACGCTAGGGCAGACGCGTTTCTGGCCGGGTCGGCCTTCATCAGTGCCAGTCTCACAGGTAGGTAGATTCACCTGGTGTCCCAATAAGTAGTCTCTCAGCCCCTCCTCCTGAACAAGGTGTGTGCCTCATTGCGCTGCATCACCAGACAAACTGCATCATGGGTCGTGTAGTTCATAGAGGTAATCCGTGCAGTGACGAATCCGTTCCAAAACACCCAGTGGTGTCCCACATTGTGGCAATGACTCACGCACCTTTGCAGATGTCCAGAGATGCGATGTTCCGGTACATACCACTACTGATCACCTTCTCAGGCGGTACAATACCGCCTCCTCTCTCCCCATGCTGAAGCTGACTGCACTGTGGCAATTACTCAGCTCGGGGGGGCTCCGTGTTGCATTTTCGTGCTCCTCCAGAAGTTTTGCAGACCAATACACGGTGCTCCAGAACGAGAGGGCGTGCTCCTCGCCGGTGTCAGCGATACCGGCAAAATATGCAAACCAATAGCTCACTTAACATATAAAGTAAGCAGGACACAGCTCCGGTTTTCGAGTGGATTTATTGGAATTGAAAGCGCAGTAGGACTCACAGGTTCGTGAAACGCTAGGGCAGACGCGTTTCTGGCCGGGTCGGCCTTCATCAGTGCCAGTCTCACAGGTAGGTAGATTTACCTGGTGTCCCAATAAGTAGTCTCTCAGCCCCTCCTCCTGAACAAGGTGTGTGCCAGACAAACTGCATCACGGGTCGTGTAGTTCATAGAGGTAACCCGTGCAGTGACGAAGCAAAAAGGAGAGGGGAACAAGGGCACCCTTGTCTGGTGCCGCGTGTAATAGGAAAATAACTTGATTCCTCTCCTGAAATACGGATTTTAGCGATTGGGGAAATGTACAATGTTTGCAAGGCTAGAATAAATTCAGGCGGTATCCCTTTCCAATGAAGAACGGCCCAGAGATAGCCCCAGGAGACCCTGTTGAACGCCTTCTCGGCGTCCAACAGGATCACACCCAGGGGAGATTTTGTAATCTGAGCCCAATCTAAAAGAGCGATAACACGCTTAATATGATCGGTAGTATCTCTACCCTGAATAAAACCATGCTGGCGAATGGAAACTAACGGGGAGATAATTTGAACAAGACGGAATGCTAAAACCCTGGAATAAATTTTACTGTCGGTGTTAATTAATGCTATGGGCCGGTATGATGCTGGATTTAGTTCGTCTTTTCCTTTCTTTTTGAATAATACAATGGTCGATTGTCGCCAGGTTTCAGGAATGACCCCCCTCTGAGCGAGTTGAAAAATTCAAGCATCTGTTGTTTAAATAAATGTGAAAAAGTTTTATAAAATTCGAGATGTATGAGATCAGGTCCTGCCGCTTTGCCAGAAGACAGAGATTTTATGGCAGCTTCAATTTCTTCCCAACTTATAGGTTCAGCCAAGGTTGAATTCTGGTCGGGAGAGGACTTCCGAGTTTCAAGGGATTTTAAAAAATGATCCAGTTGTTTTTGTTGCTGCTGAAATATGTTTGGTTCCTCAGTATATAAAGTTGAATAGAAATCCACAAAGGTGTTTAACACACCATTAGGTGAATCTTGTAGAATACCAGATCGATCTTTGACCTTTATTATATGGCTAGCTATTGCCCTTTGTTGTACTCTTTTTGCCAAGACCTTGCCTGACGCTTCACCAAACTCATACATTGATGTACGAAATTGAAAGTACTTAGTAGCTATATCAGCATATAAAGGATCAAGGAGATTAGCCTTGGCAAGAGCAACCGCTTTCTGACAAGAAGTTAGATCTTCACCGATATGGATACTGGTGCTTAGGTCTAGCTCTGCTTGTTGAAGTGCTAGAACTCTATTTTTGAGATTTTGCTGTTCAGTTTGCCATCGATAGGACGCAATTCTCTTAGTTTCACCGCATAAGGCAGCTTTAAAGGTATCCCAGACTAAACCTACAGATGCTGAATGGCTATTGATTGAAAAGAAGTCTGGAATCCAAGCTAACATCCGTTCCTGATATAGTTTATCCAACAGTAGCTTCCTGTCAAAAGTCCAAGGTCTGATATGATGCGGAGGTCGATTCCAAGGAAAACTAAAAATTATGGAATTATGATCGGATATAGTCTGTGGGTCAAGCCAAACCTTAATAGATTTCAAAACTTCGAAAGAGGCGAAGGCATAATCTATACGAACCAATTTTTGATGGGGTATTGAATAAAAAGTAAACCCGTTAAGGGCTGGATTGCTAACATGCCATATATCTACCAAACCATGTTCGAGTAATAATATACGAAGTGCTTTATAGACCTGGGATTTCCTACCAATATAATCGGTTGATTTAGTGATGTCTAGCCCGCTAGGAATATTAATATTGAAATCACCACAGAAGATTAACGGGTGCGGCCAATTAGCTAGTTCTACGTTTAAATCCATCAGGATCTGTGGATCATCCAAGTTGGATGCATATATTGAACAAATCGAAAGTACAGATTTATTGATGAGCAATTCAGCAATTAGCCATCTACCTGTGTTGTCTTGTTTAGTTCTCTTAACTTGGGCAACCCCTAATTTTGAAATGATAGCAACACCCCTAATAGTAGAAGTTTGTCTGGTAGTAGCCACTAAATCATAGCCCAAAAACTTAAGATAGTGCCGATTAGCCCAAGAAATATGAGTTTCTTGCAGGCAGATCAAATCCACTTGCATAGCCTGCATCAGCTTATAAAAGATCCTACGCTTCTTAAGATCATTTAACCCACATATGTTCCAGGTTGCACAAGTCAATTTACGATTTGCCATTTAAAGATAATAAAGAAGGAGAACATCATATATATATATATATATGTATACCTTGGAAAAAATTATATGGAGTATACCACCAACATGTCAAAGAAAAACACATAATTAACATCTTAGGCGAAATTGAGATCACACTGCCATGTATCTTACTTATATCGCCAGTCACCTCGAGTATCCACCACAGTACCACCCAGTGACCCCCCCAACCCACCTTTCAACCCCCCCTCCCCCCTGTTGCCCCCCCCTACCCCTTAACCAAAATCGGGAGCTCAGGACCGGGGTCCTTGTGATGGTTGAGTGAGCGTCACACCACACTCCGCTGGGCCTAGAACAATATACTTAATGTTATAGGAGAGTCGGTCCTATCAGAATCACATTGATGTAGTAAACAAAAAAAGATCAATCAGTTGATGCTATTACATACTATTAGCACCCTTTTAACACATTAACTTGATGAAAAAAAAACAAATGCAGCAACATTTTTTTATATTATATAAGTCAATCCCCAAAAGTGAATGATAATCCCCATTCTAAACAGTGATTGCAGTCATTGTTTTTTTTTTTGTTTTTTGTTTTTTTGCCGCTTTTTCCGCCCCTTTTTTCCCCTAAATTGTGTCCAAATAGTCCCTTGCAGTTATTTCAGAGAGAAAAAATGTTGTTTCTGACTTGTATATTATTTTCAGTTTTGCTGGGAAAAGCAAAAAAGCTTGGGCACCTTTCGCCTGAAAAAGAGGGATCTGCTGACGGAGATGCCAGCGGCGATCCACTGTCTCTGCTGCAAGATCGGGTCGAGCAAAAAATTGGCAGCCCTTGGCAGATCTTTTTTTATTAGGTCGAGCTAGATCAAATATACATTCACGGGCGAGAAAGGTGTTAAAGCAAACCAGGATAGCACGTGGATAAGAACTGTTAGTATTGGTAGAGGGTGTTTTCTTTCTTTTTGAGAACGGGAAGCGATGTGCTCTCTGAATTTCTAGGTTCCAATTCCATTGGGTAACCTCTGGAAATGCTTCGGTGAAAAGGTCAACTATGAATTGCCGGACATCACCTCCTTCAATATCCTCCTCAACTCCCAAAATGCGCAGGTTATTCCTTCTTGAGCGGTTCTCAAGGTCCGATAATTTCCATATTATGTCTTTTCGCTGTTCCTTAACCTCAGTGACCAAGTCTTTTTGGGCAGCTGCGGCATCTTCAAGAGCTGAGATCCGCTCTTCAGCTTCAGTAACTCTTGTGTTAATCTCAGCTGTTGATTTTATTACACGTCGGAGGGAATTTTGCAATTTACGACACACTGACTGGGTGCGTAAGTTCTCTTGCTTAGTTGCTTCTCTGTGTTGGATAATTGTATGGTATATTGTTGACAGAGAAACCTCCTCCGGCACGTCAGGTAAAGCCCCCCCATTAGAATTTAGTGACATCTGAAGATCAATTTGGGATTGATCTTCTAGAGGTTTGATGCCAGGGGCCTTACGGACTGTATCAGTAGCTAGAGCTTCTGTGGTCACACTAGGTCGCCAGTCAGCAGCTTCGCTATCGTAGTCTGACCACTCTAGATCGGGATCGCCCTCCTCATCAGACAGCGAGTGGTCTGATACAGAATAGAATTTTTCAGTTGAATCACTGATCGCACCTGTGACATGAAACTCCGCCGAGGCTCCCGAGCCAATAGCATCTGGGGATCGATGACCTGTAGAAACCACATCATCCATAATGCACTGGGGTGAAGCAGAGCCAGATGCGGACACCAGGTGAGCCGAGAGAAGCGGATCCGTCAGAGAGGAGGGGTACACTGTAAGCTGAGATATGTTGGGTATATCAGGAATAGCCACTAAGGAAACCAAATGGGGAGAATCAATCGCAGCATGAGGAGGAGGAGCATGGATACCCGTCGAGGAAGAATTTTGCGCTGCGAGAGACAGAGTAGCGGAAGTAGAAGCTACTGTTGCAGAAACCAATGTAGCGGATGAAGCAGTGGAAACAGATACAGCAGTTTTTTCCCTAGCTCCCAGTTTGGCAAAAATGTCAGATAAAGTCTGGACCTTACCCGGTATTGAAGATGAGGCTGCAGTTGTGACAGCTGATGACCCCTGAGCAGGGATTTTATCCGACATTGGAGCTCTGCCCCTCCGAGTGGTCCGTGCAATGTTAGCTTCAGCGTCTGGCGGGTGATTACGGGTAGGATTACGAGACTTCGCCGGCTTGGGAGCTAACTTCGAGGCTTTTGGTGGCATCACCGATAGAGCAGGAAAGTCCAAAAAAGACCTGGAAGGGAGCCGGGAATCCACAAAGAAGGTAGGCTTTCTGTTAGACGCCGTATAGAGTACGTTAGAATTCAAGCACCGAGCAGCCCGCCAACGCCAGCACAGTCTTGATGAGAGGGCGGGTCTTAGGATGTCCAGGCAGAATACTAGTGCCATATGTATTGCGATGACTTTCAACTCCTCCGCCTTATTTTAGATTTTTTTAAATTACGTTTTGTTGTGTTTTCGCCATGCTTCTGGTAAAAACGAACCCCAACCTCCTCAGCATCTCGCCAGCGACTCCCCGACACAGCCAGCTGCCTAGAAGGGGTAGGACCGTTGGGATGTCAGCACGGTCCAGCGGAGTGAAAAACGCTGCCTCACTCGGCCAGTGTCACGGCCGCCATCTTGCCTCAAGATTTCAAAGGTTTTTTAAATGCTAATTTCTAACTATGCCTACAGAGATAGGGCATGTGAAGAAAGAAGAAAAAACGCACAGAAAGAAAAAAAGAAATGCAGAAAGAAGCAACAGAAGTCCTCAAAGATGAAGAAAAGTGCAGGAAGAAGGATAACATGCAGAAAGAACAAACAGAAGAGCAGAAAGAAGCCTTGTTGCAAAATCATCCTGGACCCTCAACTTTTTCAGACGGATACTGGTGGTAACTGAGTCTGAATAACCAGTCCTAGAGCCAGTGCTATGTTAAAAGACACTCAGAATACAGTGAAAACACATACATACACTAGGGAACACTATGTGTTGGGGTCCCCCTGTGATTAGCATGACCTCCTCTGTAAGCCCTTAGTATATAATAGGTAGGCCTGGGCGGTAAATTCCGTTCCGCTCGCGGAATTTGCGTAATTTGCGTAATTTCGCGTTCCGCGGAGAACGCGAAATTGCTCGAAAGTCTGCTTTCCGCGATTTCGCGAAATTTTTGCTTGTTCGTGTTCTCAAAATGCGTGTTCGCGAGATATTTCTCCCCGAGCACGCAAACAGCAATTGTGAACAGGAAAAAAGCATCGCGAGCAAGCAATTCCGCGTGTTCGCGGAATTTCTGCGTGTTCGCGGAGATTTTTTACCGTTTCGCGGAGATTTGCGTAACGCAATTACGCAAATTCCGCCCACCCCTAATAATAGGGCAGGGGATTAAAACTACCTCTTAAAACGCGCCACAGGGCGTGTTTGCACACGTCACCTCAGGCCCCGTCCCCTCCCTTCCCCACTGTGTAAACACGCCCTGTGACCATTTTAAGTTGGGAGATTAAGTCCCCTTGAATCCTGAGGGTCCCTAGGGTCCAACTAGACCACTAGGTACCTCCAGTAAGCGCCACAGAGCTGCATTGCAGAGAAATGTAAAAAGGGGCACGGCCTAGACCACCTCTCTGCAACGCAGCGCAGTGGCGCTTACTGGAAGCACCTGGTGGGCTAGTTGGCCCCCAGGGTCCCTCAGGATTGAAGAGGAATTATTTCCCCAACCTAAAAAGTGCCACAGGGCTTGTTTGCACACGTTAACTCAGGCCCCGTCCCCTCCCTTCACCACTGTGTAAACACGCCCTGTGGCCGTTTTTAGTTGGGAGATTAAGTTCATTTGAATCCTGAGGGTCCATAGGGTCCAACTAGCCCACTAGGTACCTCCAGTAAGCGCCACAGAGCTGCGTTGCAGAGAGGTGTAAAAAGTAGCACGGGCTGGACCACCTCTCTGCAACGCAGCTCAGTTGAGCTTACTGAAAGCACCTGGTGGGCTAGTTAGCCCCCAGGGGCCCTCAGGATTGAAGGGGAATTATTTCCCCAACTTAAAACACGCCATAGGACGTGTTTGCACACGTCACCTCAGGCCCCATCCCCTCCCTTCCCCACTGTGTAAACACGCCCTGTGGCCATTTGTTAAGTTGGGAGATTAAGTCCCCTTGAATCCTGAGGGTCCCTAGGGGCAAAATAGCTCACTAGGTACGTCCAGTAAGCGCCATTGAAGAGAGGTGTAAAAAGAGGCATGGCCTGCACCACCTCTCTGCAACGCAGAGCAGTGGCGCTCACTGGAAGCACCGGCTGGGCTAATTGGCCCCCAGGGTCCCTCAGGATTGAAAGAGAATTATTTCCCCAACTTAAAACGCACCACAGGGCGTGTTTGCACACGTCACCTCAGGCCCCGTCACCTCCCTTCACCACTGTGTAAACGCGCCCTGTGGCCGTTCTCAGTTGAGTGATTAAGTCCCCTTGAATCCTAAGGGTCCCTAGGGTCAAACTAACCCACTAGGTACCTCCAGTAAGCACCACAGAGCTGCGTTGCATAGAGGTGTAAAAAGGGGAGTGGCCTCAGAACACCTGTCTGCAACACAGCTCCCTGGCGCATACTGGAGATACCTGTTGGGCGAGTTGGCCCTCAGGGACCCTCAGTATTGAAGGGGAATTAATTCCCCAACTTACAACTGGCCAGGGGGCGTATTTGCAAAGTGTTGCAAGGAGGGGGCGTGGCCTCCGGCACGATGCCGGTCTTTTATTTATTTTATTTTTTTAAGAAGGAGGGCTGTGTGGCCCCCCTTATTTTTATAATGTATTGGCCCTGGGCACCCCATCCTCCAATTAATTTGGCCCTCCCAAGGCCTTAATCGGCCCCAGGGACCCCAACCCCCGGGTCATGGCCTTCTTTTATTATTATTCTTTAGGAGGGGGCTGCGTTGCCCCCCTCCTCAGGCCACTTATGGCCCCGGGGACCCCATCCCCCGGGGCCGGCCTTTGTTTTTTATTATTTAAAATATATATATATTTATAGAAACACCTAGGACATGCTGGACAAACCGTATGTATCTATCACCATGACGATTTGTGTGATATTCATTAAAAGGCGACTATGCATACAATGAATCCAAGTGGAATGTATTTACACCGCTAGTGAAGCTCTGACGTGTCTGACGCCCTACCGTGCCTAATCCCGGCGCATCCAACGGTGGGTACTCTCCAAGTAGACACCCTTGTCGTTTATTTATAGGATCACTGACATAATATCGATTACCAAAATATCGAGTACTGAAAATATCGTTGCTAAATTATCGACTACAATATTATCGACTCACCATACTTATTTAAGAAAATACTAAAATATCGAGTACACAATATCGTCTTTACAAAATATCGTATATCATTATATCGAATATAAAATTATCGTTAACAAAATTATCGTCTACTCTTAAATTACTATGTAAATGTCAAAATTATCGAAAACAAAAATATAGACAACCAAAATATAGATAATTTCACAATATCGACTATCTAAAAAACTATGAAGATAATATACTTTAAGCACAACACATACATTAACATTGTAATACATAATAAAACACCTAAATAACATTAAATTTTTCGTTCAAACACATACATTTAAAAATAAACATTCCATAAACAATATGAATACATTTCACTACATAAATAATTTTATAATTATTATACATGCATTAAACCACATTTAAAAATATCTTTAAAGCATTTAATAATACAAATAAACAATTACTTACTACTAATAAGTTGCTAATTAGCGTTTTCCTTACAAGGAAACAAACAGCCAGAAGATAAAAAAATAATTAAGGTGGACCAATGACATGCTCACATTTCAAATTAAACCAATGAAATGAAGCAACTAATTAATTGCACACTATAAAAACACTACATTTCAACATCTCTTTCACACTACAAACTGAAAAGAAGAAATAAGACGAAACTCTACTCAACTGTTTCCTGAAAGAAGAATTACAGTCCAAAAGAAAATTTAACAACTACAGAAAGTAAGTTAAACTCTATTTATAAAGCAACTAATCTACAATGCTACAGCTGAAACTATTTCTATAAATGAATGTACTACACTTCATTTAATTACATTCATTTCTCCTCTATAGATACCTTCTAAAAATACAGAAATAGTTTGGACACCCCCACAACTCTAATATTAATCAATGTAAGTATTGTTTTACTTTTTCCTACCGACCTACAACTATTAATTAAAAATAATTATTCTAAAAAATATTTTTTCCTTATTTCTCGCCTCTACAGAAAACCACTGAACCATCCAAAACTACCTTCTACGCAATCACCTACTGGACCAAAGAAATAAGTAAGTATATAAACCTCAATCATTAAACAGCCTAAAATACGCAGCCAGAATGTTACTTTCCCCCTTAAAACAGTAGCACATTCAAAAAAATGTATCCAACTATTAACAATTTTTTTTTCTCTTATCAACAGATAATCTATCTCCAAGATTAAACTGAAAGCTTGAAGTCAGCTAATTAACATCTTTCAACACATCAAATTAAACATTGTAAGTATATTCACAAAAATGTAAATATATTTAAAATATCTATAACATTGTTTATATTTACAAAATAGTTTTTTAATCTCCCCTAGCATAATACAGAACAACATGACTGAAGGTGCTGAATTTATAACGTCTCAAAAAAATAAAATGTTGTTATGTTATATGGGTTATGTATATACACAAGAAAAGCAAAGTGGTCTGAAAATGTTTTGGAAATGTAGCAAATACTACTCAAACAAATGCTATGGTAGAGCTATTACAAAAGAAACCACTGTTCTTTCTGTAAAAGAACATAATCACCCCCCCAATATTACAGAGATAGAAGTTAGAAATGCTGTTGAAAACATTAAAGAAGCAAGTACTAGCACTGATAAACCCACCACCCAAATACTCAAAGAACAATTAATAAAAATACCACACCATGCATCAGCACAATTACCCCCAATTGATTGTTTAAAAAGAACTATAGCTAGACAAAAAAAACTAACTACCAAAACTTTACCTACCCCTAAAACATTTGAGACAGTAATCATTCCCCCAGAATTAAGCATAACTCACACTAATGAACCATTTATTTTTTTTGACAACAAATCTCCTGATAAAAGAATAATTATGTTTGCTACTGCAAACAATTTAGTGAAATTACAACAATGTGACACTTGGATGATGGATGGAACTTTTAAAGTTTGTCCAAAACCATTTTACCAGCTGTACACAGTGCATGGATTGTACCAACATTCTAAAATTCCATTCATCTATGCCCTCTTACCAAATAAACAGCAAACAACATACATAGAAATATTAACCAAAATTAAAGAAGAAACCAATAATTATTTCCCACAAAAAATAATTATTGATTTCGAATTAGCCATGATCAATTCAATACTAAAAAATTATCCACACACAGCAATCCAAGGTTGCTATTATCATTTTAACCAGAGTCTATGGAGACATCTGCAAAAGTCCACCCTAAGTGTACAATATGCTACAGATAGTACTTTTGCCTACCAGGTTAAAAAACTAATAGCACTAGCATACGTACCTGTAACAGATGTAGCAGAACACTATAATATTCTAATTGAAAGTCCCTATTACAAAAAGAACGAAGACAAATTAAGCCAACTTCTAGACTACTTTGAGGACACCTGGGTGGGAAGATTACATAGATCAGGACATAGAAGACAACCAAAGTTCCACATTCCTTGGTGGAATGTATACCTGAGTACCTTAAATAAACAATCCAAAACAAACAATAGTGTTGAAGGATGGCATAATGCCTTCCAAGCAACTACAAGCAGAGGGAAACCTACCCTACAAAAACTCCTGGAATCTCTACAAAAAGAACAAAGCTACCAAGAATTACGGATGCAACAATCTGTTACTCAAATAGGTCCTAAATTAACAAAACAAACCAAACAAATGTTTGATCTACTACAAAGTCAAGTAAACCTATACCCATCAACAAGTGGACTAGACTACCTATCACTAATAGCCAAAAGCATTTTATAATTAACATACACACAGCTAATAAATGAAATAGGTCAATACAATAAACTATTGCAATCATATATTAATACTATTTTTTCAGAAATAATATATAATTGTCAGAGACATTTCATTTTCTTATAGGAAATATATATGTACAATTAAATATTATTTCTGTAAATATAATATATATAACAATAAACTATAATAACATTTCCCACCCAAATTATAACCAAATATAACTTACCATTGATGTACCCATACAAGATGAATTCCACCAAGTAAAATGAAAAAATCAACACATCCAATGTAAATCCATCCTCGCCCAATCCAAAAACGTGAAACATTCAAAATCCCGAAAAATAGGTCAAAATTGTAACAAACGCTCCTGGAAATCCCGGTGAAAAAAACAGTGTGATAACTTTATTAGTTTCATTAACTAAAACACACTTTTAAAAAAAAAAAAAAAACGTCTCTCTTTCCATCATAATATCCAAACCCTCAAAAACCCGAAAAGAATTGAAAAATCAAAATAAACGCTCCATGAAATCCCGTAAAAAGTTAAAAGTGTGTTAACAATATTACTTAAATCAAGTAACACACACTTTTAAAAAAAAAAAACGCGTCTTGCTCTTCGAAAAAACATCGATCAACATTTACCTGAAAAACAGAACAAAACATACCCACCCACACAATCACACCCAAATACATTTAATAAATACAATTACATCATTTAAAAACAACACATATTTAATCACAATATTTACTTCGAAAACTACGTCACTACCAGTAAACAACCAGACGTAACTAAATCATTACTAACACGTCAAAAACACCCAAAACATTTTAAATTATCTATCAATACACTATAAACATCCTAACTACCCTAAACATAAGTATTTAATAACACTTAATACTTAAAACACCCCTTACCTTGCTCAACGCGACGCAGCTTCCAACCGCGAGCTTCCTCAGTCCAAAATGACCCAAAATAACATGAACCGGTTACAAAATAATCCCATTCAAATGAAAATCCCTACTTAAATCAGTGTAAATACATAAAAACCTTATAATCATATAAAAATATAACATAAATGTATGTAAATTTTTGGAAAAATATTTTCTAATAAACAATACCTTAAAAAATTATATTCATAATAATTATAAATACATTATTATTATGATTATAATACAGTAATTTTTTTTCACAACTGTACAAATAAGAAAATGTTTTTATTATTTAACATTTATTTACAAAATGTACGTTACAAAAATTTGTTTTCATATAATTATAAAATCTAAAAATTAATAATATTAACATTTCCTAGAATAATATTATTAATCATCATTAAAAATACATAGCATAAAAACATACTTTTTATCATGTACTAATTATGTACAACAACAAAATAAAAATGAAACAATATTCTTCTGAAATTAAATATGCTATGATATTTTTTATGTATATAGCCAAAAAAAACATTATTATATGAATACTGTAAGAATATGTTTATTTGCAAACAATGTTAAAAAGTAATAAATGTTATGTATGTTTTTTTGTTATTATCAATACTTCTGTTATGAAATGTAATAATATCAATACATTTTATTTTCATTAAAACATTGCAAAAAGACACAAATGAATGCATATTTGCTGTATCTCTACTAATGTATACTCCATTCTGTAAATAAAAAAAAAATTAATCTGTCTACTTTCTTCAAAAAAAATAAAGCTTAT
The DNA here is from genome assembly GCF_964204655.1 of Triturus cristatus. Lineage (NCBI taxonomy): Eukaryota > Metazoa > Chordata > Amphibia > Caudata > Salamandridae > Triturus > Triturus cristatus. The sequence continues at coordinate 24,366,147 of NC_140593.1, read as the reverse complement.
ATAAAAAGATAAAATGTGTCATTGGATTTCATAATTTATAACTCTCACATATATAATGTAGCTAATTTAAATTTTTTAAAATGTTAATAATCACATTTTGTATCCAAAATTACATCCAAAAACATACTTCATTAACACAATACATATACATTCAGCACACTAACCCTATACAAATTACTATTCCCATTTCACCTACATTAAAGTCAGGAAAACTGCTGGACACTAACCCTATATAATTTACTATTCCCACTCCAGTTAACATAAACTCAAGAAAGGTGCTGGACAGTAACCCTATATAATTTACTATTCCCACTCCAGTTAACATAAACTCAAGAAAGGTGCTGGACAGTAGCCCTATATAATTTACTATTCCCACTCCAGTTAACATAAACTCAAGAAAGGTGCTGGACAGTAACCCTATATAATTTACTATTCCCACTCCAGTTAACATAAAGTCAGGAAAGGTGCTGGACACTAACCCTAAATAATTTACTATTCCCACTCCAGTTATCATAAACTCAGGGAAGATGCTGGACACTAACTGTATATAATTTACTATTCCCACTCCAGTTAACATTAAGTCAGGAAAGGTGCTGGACAGTAACCCTATATAATTTACTATTCCCACTCCAGTTAACATAAACTCAAGAAAGGTGCTGGACAATAACCCTATATAATTTACTATTCCCACTCCAGTTAACATAAACTCAGGAAAGGTGCTGGACACTAACCCTATATAATTTACTATTCCCACTCCAGTTATCATAAACTCAGGGAAGATGCTGGACACTAACTGTATATAATTTACTATTCCCACTCCAGTTAACATTAAGTCAGGAAAGGTGCTGGACAGTAACCCTATATAATTTACTATTCCCACTCCAGTTAACATAAACTCAAGAAAGGTGCTGGACAATAACCCTATATAATTTACTATTCCCACTCCAGTTAACATAAACTCAGGAAAGGTGCTGGACACTAACCCTATATAATTTACTACTCCCACTCCAGTTATCATAAACTCAGGGAAGATGCTGGACACTAACTGTATATAATTTACTATTCCCACTCCAGTTAACATTAAGTCAGGAAAGGTGCTGGACAGTAACCCTATATAATTTACTATTCCCACTCCAGTTAACATAAACTCAAGAAAGGTGCTGGACAGTAACCCTATATAATTTACTATTCCCACTCCAGTTAACATAAACTCAGGAAAGGTGCTGGACAGTAACCCTATATAATTTACTATTCCCACTCCAGTTAACATAAACTCAGGAAAGGTGCTGGACAGTAACCCTATATAATTTACTATTCCCACTCCAGTTAACATAAACTCAAGAAAGGTGCTGGACAGTAACCCTATATAATTTACTATTCCCACTCCAGTTAACATAAACTCAAGAAAGGTGCTGGACAGTAACCCTATATAATTTACTATTCCCACTCCAGTTAACATAAACTCAGGAAAGGTGCTGGACAGTAACCCTATATAATTTACTATTCCCACTCCAGTTAACATTAAGTCAGGAAAGGTGCTGGACAGTAACCCTATATAATTTACTATTCCCACTCCAGTTAACATAAACTCAAGAAAGGTGCTGGACAGTAACCCTATATAATTTACTATTCCCACTCCAGTTAACATAAACTCAAGAAAGGTGCTGGACAGTAACCCTATATAATTTACTATTCCCACTCCAGTTAACATAAACTCAGGAAAAGTGCTGGACAGTAACCCTATATAATTTACTATTCCCACTCCAGTTAACATAAACTCAAGAAAGGTGCTGGACAGTAACCCTATATAATTTACTATTCCCACTCCAGTTAACATAAAGTCAGGAAAGGTGCTGGACACTAACCCTAAATAATTTACTATTCCCACTCCAGTTATCATAAACTCAGGGAAGATGCTGGACACTAACTGTATATAATTTACTATTCCCACTCCAGTTAACATAAAGTCATGGAAGGTGGTGGACAGTAACCCTATATAATTTACTATTCCCACTCCACTTAACATAAATTCTGAGAAGGTGGTGGAAAGTAACCCTATATAATTTACTATTCCCACTCCAGTTAACATAAAGTGAGAGAAGATGCTGGACACTAACCCTATATAATTTACTATTCCCACTCCAGTTAACATAAACTCAGGAAAGGTGCTGGCCAGTAACCCTATATAATTTACTATTCCCACTCCAGTTAACATTAAGTCAGAAAAGGTGCTGGACAGTAACCCTATATAATTTACTATTCCCACTCCTCTTAAAATAAAGTCAATGAAGGTGCTGGACAGTAACCCTATATAATTTACTATTCACACTCCAGTTAACATAAACTCAGGGAAGGTGCTGGACACTAACCCAATTAAATTTAATATTCCCGCTCCAGAAAGATCAAACTGAGAGAAGGTGCTGGTTATAAGATCACTTAAAATATTAATGAGCTACATTTATTAACTATGAGATATCATTTAAAAACTATTACAATTAAAAATACTATAGTTACAATACCCACCCCTATCCCATATTCACCATAATTCCCAAAAAAATATGTACAATATATTTTCCATCAACTATACAATTATTTAATTATAATTTTAATTTTAAATTTTAGATTTCACAATATTTAATATTAATTTGAATTGTTTTATGATCTATGTTTACACTATTATTTTAAAAATTTACTCCCCACCCTTCTCCCCTAATATACCCACATCCCACCCATAAATACAACATAAATATTGAAATTTTAATTTCCAATTAAAATTACATAATTAGATTTTGACATAAAATGTTCACATATTTGAATTATTCCAAATTAAATATATATTTATTACTCTATGATTTTGTAATAATTATTAAAATACAATCCACACCCTTACACCCTAATAACCCAAATTCCCAACAATGAAACAAAAAATAAAATTCGAAATTAATTTGAAATTTTTTTTAAACATTAACAAAATGAAATTAAAATTTTAACATATCTAATTATTTAGTATTAATATTTACAACTTATTATCCAATTTTACAGTAATCTTTTTAATACACTCCCCACCCTTATACACTAATAACCCTACATCCCACTCATAAAACAAAATTAATATTTCATTATAATTTTAAATTATATAATTTCTAATTTTTATGGAAATTTTGAAATTTCGAAATCTTAAATATTACATATTTTTACATTATTATCTGATTTTACAATAACATTTATAAAACACTCCCCACCCTTCTCCCCTAATAACCCAACATCCCGCTCCTAAAAAATATATATAATTTATTTTTTATTTTCTAAATTATAAATATTTAATTTAGAATTTTCTTTACAATTTACTCATCATAATTATTTAATATGTAATATTTTTAAATTATTATCTGATTTTACACTAATCTTTTTAATACACTCCCCACCCTTATACACTAATAACCCTACATCCCACTCATAAAACAAAAATAATATTTCATTATAATTTTAAATTATATAAATTCGAATTTGTATAGAAATTTTGAAATTTCGAAATCTTAAATATTGCATATTTTTACATTATTATCTGATTTTACTATAACATTTTTAAAACACTCCCCACCCTTATCCCCTAATAACCCAACATCCCGCTCCTAAAAAATGTATATAATTTCTTTATTTTTTTCTAAATTACTATTATTTAATTTAGAAATTTCATTACAATTTACTATTCATAAATATTTATTATTTAATATTTTTAAATTATTATCTGATTTTACACTAATATTTTTAAAACACTCCCCACCCTTATCCCCTAATAACCCAACATCCCGCTCCTAAAACATATCATACAATAAATTACTTAACACTATTAATTATATTTTAAACATTAATAAAGTATTTATACATATATGATTAAACAATTTACTTATTCAATATACACTAAATACACATTTTAAACAATATATATATTATATTTCGATATTTCTAACAAAACTATTCAATCGATATTATCTTCAAACGATATTACTACATCGATATTTCATACTTCGATATTTTACTAAACACTAACAACACGATATTACTTACCTCGATATTCTACACTTCGATATTAATGTTATCTCGATATTTTAACTTCGATATTCTTGTTGTTCGATATTATTTTTTCGATATTATGTCTATTTACCTTATTTATACAAACATGGGTAGCTATTGACGGGCACAATTTATTCACACGCACACCAAGCCATTCAAAGGGGATTCGATAAAAATTTGACCAAACTATGCAAGAAACCCCCCTCAAGGTTAATAAAACACACATCCATCGCCAGATGTGTAATACTTTTTATTTTACTCTCTGGAAAGGAGACAAACCTCAATTGAGAGTCACAGCGTGCTCCTGGCTGAGCCCAATGCTGTGTTACACCCACCAGTGCCCGCGGAGTGCCACACACCTCTGTGTTGTATTCCACCAGCTAGTGCATAAGCTATGACACTCTCCAGCCCATGTGTACTGTAACACCACCCTGTGAATATGTCATGCCACACTTGCCTTCGCACGGGTTATTTTGCACCATCTAACGTGCCTTCCTCAATGCCTATGTTATAACGCACAGTGCTATGCCATACATAATACAATCTGGGATCCATATCTTTGTCACAGTGCATATGCAACGTTATGCTCCCCAGCACATATTGTATATTACAGCTTTAGAGACTAGTTAGGTTACACAACACTGCCCTGTGCATATTACACTCCAAGGCACATATCGCATAGCGCGCGCTAGTGCCTATGCTATCTCGCGCTCTCCAATTAATCTGTCATTGCGCACAATGTATTGCATATTATATTTCATGCCTGGTTCATCTTATAATACACTTTTTGGTGCATAGTTTATACCATAGACTATATCTAGTTTTCATTTTCAATCGTGCTCTCAGGACTATGTTCTATATAACACTGCGTCCACTTACCCTTTTCACGGGCATTACATTTTGCGATGGGGGTGGAGGGTCAGGGGGTGTTTCTGCCAAGTGAGCCCGGAGTCACAGTCACAAACGTCCTCTTCTTCCAGAATAAAAGTGAGATTATGCTGCATACTTGTTCATATTTTAAGTAGTTCGCACAGACACACATTTTAAAAACAATAAAGCTCCTAATACCCACCTTCTCTAAACAGTTAGCTTGCTGCCCCATCCACCTCCTCCCTATCCTCTGTTGTCTGAATCCATGGACTAGCCTCCTCTCTCCTGCCATGCATGGTCTGATGTGCTGCCACTGCCCTCCATTTAGCATGAGGTACCAGTCCACTCCTCCTTCCCTCCATTGCCCAATTCTATGGCCCATGATTGACCTCCTGCTTAGCCTTTGTGCTTAGATTGCTGCCCCTATTCTCCTTTCCCCTGCCCTCCGATGTCTTTGTGCATGGCCCTGCTCCATCCTTTTTGCCCACCATGTTCCATGGACCTGCCACTCCTATCTACTCTGAGTGTTCTGTTGAGCTGCCACTCCCCTTCCACCTGCCTAGCATTGTCAGATGACTGTAACCTGTCCCTGCCACCTCCACCCTGCCTGTCCACATGCCATGCCCCTATCCTCTTCCTCCTGTCCTACATGGTCCATTGTACTGCCACACCCTTCTGCCCTCCCTGATCTGTTGTGCTGCAACTGCTCCTCCTGCCTGACCCGTGCGGTCTGTTGTGAGGCCCCTTCCCCTGAACTCTCTTGTCTGTGCCCAGGTCCTGACCCTCCTTTCTATCCTCCATGGTCCTTTGTGCATGCCCCTGCACCCTTCTTCTTGACCATCATAGCCACTGTGCTGCCACTAACCCTCCCGCTTGCCATGCATGGTCTTCTGTGCTGCCATGGCCCCTCCCACCTTCCCTGTGTGGTCAGCTAGCTGCCCCTGACCCCCTCCCACCTTCCTTCCATGGTCTGTGTGTATGCCATCATAGTCTCATTGTTGCTCTCCATAGGGTGTCTTGTTTCTAGTGCCCATCCTGGCTGACCTCCATGGTCATCTTGCTGCTCATGCCCTGCCCCCTTGCCCCAGCCCTCTGTTTCCATGTGCAGACCCCTATTCCCTCCCTCCTGGCTTGTCTGTTCCATTGCAATGCCCCTGATCCGTCCCTCCTGCCCTTTATGGTCTGTTATGCTGCTGCTTTCTCTCCTGTCTGTCCATAATGGTCAGCTAGCTACCATTGCCTCTTTCCCCTCTGTTCTCTGCTGTCCATGTGCATGGTCCTGTCGTCCTCCCTATTACTTTCTATGGATTGTGCTACTGCAAACCCTGATGCCTGCCCTGTAGGGTCAGTTTGGTGCACCTCTCCATGTCCCTCCTGTCCTCATTTATCCGAGTCCATGTCCCTACCCCAATTCCTCCTGCCTACCATGATCCAATGTACCATACTTGCAAACTTTTTCAACTTGATAAGAGGGAGATTTTGAAAAAAAAATGGGGTATTGATTTGCCCCTTTGAGTTACATTGAAAAAGAGGAGATTGTAGACAGGAGACAGATCAAATAAAGCCCATTTGAGCTTAAAAACATTGGACTTTTCCTGGCTGAAACGGGTCTGTTGGCATGTATGGTTGTACTACCACTGCCTCTTCCTTCTGCCCACAATGCTCTATTATATTGCCACAGCCTCTCTTGCCAGTCCTGTATTGTTGGTGTGTTGCACCTGCCCCCCTTTCCACTGCCCTCCATAGTCTGTTGTGCTGCCACTGCCATTCCTGCCTACCCAGTGTGGTCAAATTGTTGCCTCTGCACTCTCCTACCTGCCTTCAATTTTCAGAGTCTGTGCCCCTGGCCTCTGATTCTCAACAGTATCCCAATCAACAACTAGATTGCTAACAATCTATATTTATTACAAAAGTGTGGAACGCCTGACGTCATCTTGATGTAATCAAAACTGTAATACCTAGAGCATTTCCTTTAGAAATTACATATACGAGAGGGTCTTATTTGCATCAAAATGATGGTTCGTGCTCTAAAAAACTAAAATGAGGACATATTTTCTGAGTTTTCAAATAGCGACAAAGAACTTTTAAATTATTTGTAATCTTTAATTTTTTTATCCAGTTGACCACTTGATTAAATGTTGCACTTAAGGGAGAGGATGTGGTGTTACTTCCAGAGCTGCAGACTTTGCAACTGAGGAACCAGGTTGGAGTTTCTGCTTCAGCTCAACATTCTGTGATTCTGGTCAAATCACTTAATCTCCCCATGTCTACAACTAAAATGAATTTGATCTTGTGTGATGTAACCAATGCTCATGTAAAGCACTCCAATACCTGACAAGTCTTCACTATATAAAACGGCAAATGCACAAAAAATAAGTGTTTTGCACACTTCTGTCATTGGGCTACATGTGGGCTACATCTGGGTGATATTTGGGCTACATTTGGGCTCTTTTGTCTCTGGTGGCCATTTTGGGAGATTTATTTGTTATGAAGTTTCCTAATTTCCTCTTTTACTGCAGTCTCCTCAGTAGGAAAAACTTTCAGTTTTTTTCCTTTGATTCCATCAAGAAGGCATTCAGATGTGTCACACATTTGCCATAAATTCAGAATGTTAGCACTCTAGTTGCTTATTAGATCACTGTAGTAAAGCTACTGCTCACCTGGGAAGTCTGCTGCTGGTATTCAAAGTGCATGTTTCAGTCTGCATGTCAGATTTTTTTTATGAAGTAGAAGAGGATTTGAGAAGTCAAAATGTGCCCTAATTTTTCTTTCTGCAGCACTAATCATAAGTTCCATGGCAAAATGACCCCCCTCATTTAGTTCCTTTGTAAATTAAATGTTTTAGGTGTTACCACTTTATTCCAATCAAGATGGCTACAGGTGTGCCATACATTTGTCATAAGTAAGACTGTTAGCGCTCTAGTTGTTCATTAGAACAGTCTGGGACATTCTGCCATTGGGCTATACTTGGGCTACATCTGGGTGATATTTGGGCTACATTTGGGCTCTTTTGTCTCTAGTGGCTATTTTGGAAGACTTATTTGTTATGAAGTTTCCTAATTTCCTCATTTACTACAGTCTCCTCAGTAGGAAATACTTATTAGATCACTGTAGTAAAGCTACTGCTCACCAGGGAAGTCTGCTGCTGATATTGAAAGTGCATGATTCAGTCTGCATGTCAGAATTTTTTAATGAAATAGAAGAGGATTTGAGAAGTCACTCAAAATGTGCCCTAATTTTTCTTTCTGCAGCACTAATCATGCTTTCTATGTCAAAATGAACCCCCTCATTTTGTTCCTTTTTAAATTAAATGTTTTAAGAGTTACCACTTTATTCCAATCAAGATGGTTTCAGGTGTGCAATACGTTTGTCATAAGTAGGACTTTTAGCGCTCCAGTTGTTCTTTAGAACACTCTGGGAAGAAGCATTAGAACACAAAGGAATCAACTGACAGTCTCTGCCCTTGTTGGATGTATATGTTTTACTGAGAATGTCAGACTTCATTCTCACATGACTGAGAAAGATAATGTGAATTTACAGAAAATATGCTCTCAGTTTAGCTTATAGATCACCTTCCAAACCTCTGTGGGAAAAGCATGAGAAAATAGTATTCTGTCAAACATGATTCATGATATCACAGCAGAAGGCTTTTTCACATGGTAAAATCACCTTAGAACACACCACAATTCCTAAAATGAGTATGGTACCATCAACAAATGATTTATAATGTAACTAAAGTCTTAAAACCTTCTATTAACTGCAATGCTTTTTAATGAGGTGCTATCATGTATATTGGTCCCAAGATGGCTGCCAACACTTCTTGGATGAAGTACTGACAGCCAATCAGATCTCATGATGAGATGTGTGGTTAGGCTCCGCCCAGATATATATGTGATTTTGATTTTGGATTTCTCAGGAACTACTGAACGGATTTACACCATTTAAGCAAAAGGCATGAGTCTGAACTGAGGACCACCTCTTTGCCAAATTTGGTGTAATTCCGTTCAGCAGTTCGGGCTGTAGCTGCGTCAACAGGTCCTATGGGAAAATGCATGGGGAAAACGCGTTTTGGGACCCCCCTTTTTTCTCGGCCCGCGCTTTACGAATCACCGTGAAATTTTCAGGATAGGAGCGGACCAGAGATGGCCAAAAGTTTGGTAAATTGCGCGAAGATTCGTCAATCGGCGCCAACGTTATTGCATATAGAATGTTGCGGATTTCCTATGGAAAATAGGTCCTAACTATAACTACCTACTGGCGACTGCCAGTAGGTGATATATATATATATATATATATATATATATATATATATATATATTACCTACTGGCGGTCGCCAGTAGGTAGTTATAGTTAGGACCCTGTTTCCATAGGAAAACCGCAACATTCTATTTTGAATAACTTTGGCGCCGGTCGACGAATCCTCGCCAAATTTTCAAAATAGGTGGGGCGCTGTGCTCCGCTCCTACCCTGAAAGTCTCGGGGGGATTCGTCAAGCGGGGGCTGAGATAAAAGGGGGGTCCCAAAACGCGTTTTTCCCATGCATTTTTCCATAGGACCTTTAGACACAGCTACAGCCCGAACGGCTGAACAGAGTTAAATGAAATTTGGCAGAGAGGTAGTCTACAGGTCAAGGAAGTGCCTTTTGTAGGTTTGGTGTAAATCTGTTCAGTAGATTCTGAGAAAATAGCCTTTAAATCAATATATATATCTGAGCCAGCTTACGGTGCGCTTACGGTGCGCTTACCGTACGCGTACGGTGACGTGCGCGAGCGCGATTCTGATTGGCTGTTAGATCTTAGTAAACATTCGAATCGCTCAAAACCAGGAAGCGGCGGCCGCCATTTTCTCTCTCGGACTCTGAGGGGGGGATGAAAAACAAAGAGAATAAACATGTAAAGGGACTGTTTAGACAGCTCCCAACCACCTAGGCTTTCTAAATGTGTCCCCAAAGAACCCCCAAGGCCAAAAATTCATTTACATTTTTTTACGCAAATTCGCCGATTACGCTTACCGTACGCGTACGCTATAAAAATTTATTAAAAAAAAAAATATCCACAATCTCCCCACCCCGTGTGCAAATGGTGCCCGTAGGGCACCATTTGTGCCTGGCATTTAACCTATAATTTAAACTGTATATAAATATTTATCTTTCACAACGAAGCGCATAATATGCCCACCACGTGCGCACGGTGCGCGAAGCGCATCGAGCGTACATGGCCCATCCACGGCACTAACTGCGTAAAGTGGGCACGCGGTGCGCGAAGCGCACCGCGTGCTCACTGTGCGCGCACGGTGCGCGAAGCGCACGGTGCGCGCACGGAAAGAACTGCGTTAAGTGGGCGCGCACGCCACGAATGCCGTAAAGTAACTTAGCATTTAAAAAAACGTACAAATTCACTGAAAAAACCATAGGTTTCACACACGTTATAGTTAGGAATTAGCATTTCAAAAACCTTGCAAATTCACTGAAAAAACCATAGGTTTCACACATGTTATAGTTAGCTGGACATTTCACTCGTAAAAAAACAATGAAATTCCCCCGTTATAGTTAGTGCAGGCAACTATAACTCACGCGACCGCAATCCTCTGCTGATGACATATGTGTCTTTATGAAAAAAAAATATTTGTAATATATGTATAGCTAAAATTTAATGGAAGAAGACATGGGCAAATAAGTGTCTAAATACAGTATTAGCATCAGCAGAGGATTGCGGTCGCGTGAGTTATAGTTGCCTGCACTAACTATAACGGGGGAATTTAATTGGTTTTTTATGAGTGAAATGTCCAGCTAACTATAACATGTGTGAAACCTATGGTTTTTTCAGTGAATATATATATATACACAATGAAAAAACCATAGGTTTCAGGGGTGTTATAGTTAGCTGGACATTTCACTCGTACAAAACCACTGAAATTCCTCTGTTCTACTTAGTTCTGCTAACTATCATTTGCGCACCCGCAATCCACTGCTGATGATGTCGCATTACATCATTCATGACATGGTCAGTGACATCACTGATGACATCACTGATGACATCACTGATGACATCATCCAGTGAATGTGGTTTGGTTTGTTATTTAAATATGTATTATATATATAGCAATCTGCATTGATGAATGAGTGGATATATAAATATCTGGATGGAGGTTTTAGTAGCAATGTGATTGACTGTTTTCTTGACTAATTTATAGTGTCTCACTAAATATATTGGATAGTGATGAAACTGTGTGAATATATCTCTCAATGGTACATGTCCAACAAACTAGAAAAATATAAGGCAGTGTATGTGATAGTTGTTGTATATAAATAACTATACATAAAACTCAGTGATTGCATGAGTGACTGTATGGCTAACTGTATACTTGTATCAGTGATTTTATAACACACTAAGTATGAGTTACTATCTATATGAATAGATGAAGTGGTGATTGTAGAAGTGTGTAGCTGACTAAATGTAAGTATGATCCATTGTTTGGATAAGTGAGTAGGATGACTGCATAAGTGAATAGGATGTGTGCTGGTGTGTAATGTCGATATAGGTGTATAAGTATATTTGATAGTGTTCCATTGATCATTGACAGCATGTATGAGTGAATCTATAGGTAAGCGATTAGATCTGTGTGTAGATCTAGGAATCACGGAGTGGGTTTTTAGAAACTTGTATTGGTGAGTCAATGGATTCAAATATGGTACTCTGTATTTTACTGTAAGCGATGAAAGGTTATACTAGTGTATGATGAGGTGTATCTGATTTTCACATGGATGATGTCATCAGTGATGTCATCAGTGATGTCATCAGTGATGTCATCAGTGATGTCATAAGTGATGTCACTGACCATGTCATGAATGATGTAATATGTGACATCATCAGCAGAGGATTGCAGGCGCGCAAGTTATAGTTAGCAGAACTAACTATAACGGAGGAATTTCAATGGTTTTGTACGAGTGAAATGTCCAGCTAACTATAACACCCCTGAAACCTATGTTTTTTTCAGTGAATTTCTAAGGTTTTTCAAATGCTAATTCCTAACTATAACGTTCATGAAACCTATGTTTTTTTCAGTGAATTTCAAAGGTTTTTTAAATGCTATTTTGTAACTATAACGTGCCTGAAACCTATGTTTTTTTCAGTTAATTTCTAAGGTGTTTTAAATGCTAGTTTCTAACTACGCCTACAGAGGTAGGACATGTGAAGAAAGAAGAAAAAACATGAAGAAAGAAGAAAAAGAAATGCAGAAAGAAGCAAAAGAAGTCCACAAAGACGAAGAAAAGTGCAGGAAGAAGGAAGACATGCAGAAAGAACACACAGAGGAGCAGAAAGAGGCCTTGTTGCAAAATCATCCTGTACCCTCAACTTTTTCAGATGGGTACTGGTGGCCACTTCTGGCCCCGGGGACCCGATCCCCCGGGGCCTGGCCACCTCCTTTGGGGACCGTGGGGGGGTCCCCAATCCCCCCACGGTCCCAGCCGGCTCCCCGCCTCCTGCGGGAGCCGGCATTGCTTTTCCACATGGGGAGCAGCTAACATGCTGCTCCCCATGTGGAAAAGCAATCTGCTTTGCTTCATTGAAGCGAGAGCAGGTTTCCCTGCAGGAAGCTACAGTGTCCCAGGGGTGGGCACACTGGGACACTGCAGGAGCCGGCCCTGGAGGGTGGCGGTCCCCAGGGCCACAACAAGGCTCCAGGAGGGGGGCCGCGTGGCCCCCCTCCCACTTAATTTAAAGCCCTGGGGGGTGGTGGTCCCCGGGGCGTGGGGGTCCGTAACGGGGAGGTAGCGGTCCCTGGGGCGTGTGGGGGGCTCAAGCCCCCGAACACACGCTTTATTTTGAAGCCACGGGGGTGGTGGTCCCCGGGGCTGCAGGGGGGCAGTGAGCCCCCCGCATATATTATCACAAAGCCCTGGGGGTGGTGGTCCCCATGGCTTGGGGGGGCCTTTGAGCCCCCCACCTATGTATATTAAAGCCTCGGGGGTGGCAGTCCCTGGGGCTGGGGGAGAGGTGAGAGCCCCCCCATAATTCACTAAAGCCCCGGGGGTGGAGGTCCTCAGGGCTGAGGGGCCTGTCTGGGCCCCCCATTCAAATATGCATATTGCCCCCGGGACTTGGCCCCCTTGGGGGCTAATTAAAAACAAAGCGCAGAAGCCCGCGCTTCATTTTTTTTTTCACTGCAGGATGCGCGCATCCTGAGCGCATCCCACAATTTTTTTAAATTGGTCTTGGGGGTCCTTGTGGGACCCCCTGAGCAGGCCAAGGGGTTCAGGGTATTTCTACCCTGCCCCCTTTTTGTGTTTTTTGCATTTTTTTCACTGCTTTCTTGTGCCTCGGTTACCGAGGCACGAGATGGCTGCCAACACTTCCTGGTTTGAAGTGTTGACAGCCAATTAGCATAAAGCTCGTGCTCGGGAGGATCCGCGGCCCAAGATATATCTATCTTTTTACTTTTTAATATCTCAGGAACTGCTGAAGGATTTACACCATTGAACCAAAAGGCATGAGTGTGAACCAAAGGCTACCTCTATGCCAAATTTGGTGTAATTCCATTAAGCAGTTCAGGCTGTAGCTGCGACTAACTGTCCCTATGGAAAATTACATGGGGAAAACACGTTTTGGGACCCCCCTTTTTTCTCAGCCCCCGCTTGACGAATCACCCCGTGTCTCTCAGGATAGTAGCGGACCGGAGCAGACCACGAATTTTGAAAAGTTTGAGAAGATTCGTCAACCAGCGCCAAAGTTATTCCAAATAGAATGTTGCGGATTTCCTATGGATAATAGGTCCTAACTATAACTACCTACTGGCGACTGCCAGTAGGTAATATATATATATATATGTATGGCGGGCGGGCGCTTCGGTAAACATAGATGAAGGTTGTTACCGAAACGCGTCTGTTTGTCTACGTGACAGTTTCCATTTAATAAACTTTGGAAACGGCCCCCGTGAGTGCTGTCTTTCTCTTTGGATGGTGGATGTGAGAAGGAGAGTCGCATCAATAATATATGTATATATATATATGTATACACCAACCAGGCACTCCTATGAAAAGAGTGTGACACTGCTCCGGGGGTCAGAAAAGAACAGCTTTATATTCTTGCAAGCGCTGTCATTAAAGTGTCTCTGGAAACGCAGGGCAGATGCGTTTCCGCCTCAATGGCTTCATCAGTGCCCATTCTTTGCTGTTCAGGGGGTTCTTTTAGAAGTTGTTCCACCTGTGACCACTCCCAGACACATGGTTACTGGCCCTCCTATGCCTCACAGGTGCAAGGCACTTGGCGCTCCTCATCCGCACTGCTGCATTCTGGTTAGCGTAGTCCTTCGTAAGAGCCCATACAATGACCGGGTCTCTTATAACACCAAGTGATGTCCCAAACTGTGTTGGCCTGTATCCACATGCCGCCGCAGCCCTGGGGGTGGCAAAGCCATCCTGTGTCCCCCTTGTCAGGCAAACAATTTTGCCTCCTCTCTCCCCATACTGGTGATAAACTCCACGTGGAAATCAAACGCCGGGCGGGCGATGCGTTACAGTCTCATGTGAACACCAAAAGTGTAGGTAAGCCGTGTAGCACCATACCAGGAGGGTGTGTCACTTAGCTAGCACCTTCAGCTGGCACAAATATATTTAACAATAGAAATATAGGATTTTTCGATTTAGTTTAGATAATCTCTTCCTTTAATACACATATTAAAGTTATACTTGAAGATGAAGGATCACAAGAAAACAACAGCCAGCCAGGGCAAAAATCTGGATCCCAAAGGATACAATGATAATAAAATATCCAAGCAAGAAGTGACTCAAACAGATAGATTCACCAAAGAACAAAAATATATATATATACTTTTAGAAGATAAACATTTTAGGGAAGTCGCGCACCCGGCACGACTGCATACGTTTGTGGCGTAATGCGGGGCCAGAAACCGCGGTCCCATCGCAAACCAAACGTGCATCGGTCGCGACTCTCGGAAAATATATTTATCAATAATATACCTTTATTGCAATTACAAATATGTGATTTTAATATTTAGTTTAGATAATCTCTTCCTTTCATACACATATGAAAACTATATACATAAACTTTTCAAATATAAAAATTTTACGGGAGTCACGCACCCAGCACGACTGCATACGTAAGTGACATTATGCAGGGCCTGACACATCGCACCCATCACATACCAAACACGCAACCACCACGACTTTAGCAATATGGCGGCTTGAATCCACGTAACCACCGAGATAGGTACAAAAATATTTTTTAAATATAACACTTACAAAATATCACTTAAAAAGCTTTGAAAATCACTGAAAAAACCGTAGGTTTTGGGAACGTTATAGTTAGAAATTAGCATTTAAAAAACCTTTGAAATTCACTGAAAAACCACAGGTTTCAGAGACGTTTTAGTTAGAAATTAGCATTTAAAAAACTTTGAAATTCACTGAAAAAAACATAGGTTTCAGGCATGTTATAGTTAGAAATTAGTATTTAAAAAACCTTAGAAATTCATTGAAAAACCCATAGGTTTCAATGACATTATAGTTAGTTGGACATTTCACTTGTACGTAACCAGAGAAATTTGTCTGTTATAGTTAGTAGAGCTAACTATAACTCATGCCCATGTGATAATCTGAAGCACCTCCTCACACCTTAATTTAACCTTTGATACACCCACTCTAAAATAGAGACTACCATGTTCAAAATCATAGACACAACAATACCACTCACTACATACTCACTTACTCATTCCTAGGTCTATACACACATCCACTCATTTACCTATACAGTAACTCATACAAGCAATCACTGATCAATACAGCAGTATCATATGCACACATACACCTATATATACACCCAAGCACTGCCACTCATCCATAGACTTACTCACACACCTACTCAGTCATGCAAAGAATTAATCATACCCATTTACTCACCTATACAGTTAAACACAGACCACCTCACTTATTTATACAAATACTAACACATAATTACTCTCTTTTACTATCACTGATACAACCACACACTCAACCATACAGCCACTCTCACAATCTCTCACTTTCACATATAGTCATTTATATATATACTTGCAGTGGAAGGGAAGTTAAAATACAGATCATATAGGAAATCAACAGCAATTAATACAGAAATCAATGCAAATTCAGGCCACTTAAAAAAGCAAACAGATAATGTACCTTTCTGGGAATTCTTGCTTTCAAACCAAAATTGCAGTGTTTCCAAAGATTATGTTAAAATAGCAAGAGATATCTACGAGAGATTTCGAAAATGGGGCTATGATGTGGGAGCAATCAAGAAAGCAAAAACGCGAGAACAGAATATCCTATGAAAGGTACTTCTCAAAGATAATTAAAAAAAACAACCCAGAATAAAAACACCGTATAATTTATAACCCGTTATAGTGAAGGAAACAAAAGGGTTTATAAGACTCTGAAAAAACACTGGTATAACCTTGACATGGATCTTACAACTTTTTGCCTCCTAATCCGGTAGTGGTTTATAGAAAAGAGCCCACTTTGAGAACATTTCTAAGACAAAAGAGAAAGAAGGAGAATAGTGAAGACTGGAAATGCCTCCTAAAGGCTCATACAGATGCAATAAATGTATCTGCTGTAAACATGTAGCATATTGAAAAAAAATACCTTTTCAGACAGTAAGGGAATAATGACTCATAAATATTGTTTCTTTTATCAACTGCAACATGTGTATCTGTGTGCATGCTATGACTTGCATTTGTAGCAAAATATACATAGATTCCACAATGAGGAGACTCAAAACTAAATGGAAGGAACATATAAGGGCAAACAAAAATTGTGACACAAAATATACCATAGCCATAAGCTTTAGAGACAATCATAAATAGACACAATTAGATGGTATCCTTTTCATGGGTATAGAACACATAACTTTAGACAGGAGTGAAGGTGACCTAGACTAGAAACTAAGAGCACAGGAACCATTTGGATAAACAAGCTACAGGGTGTACAATATGGTCTGAATGTAGACGGTGAACTGTACATGCTGATTTAATGGAATACAAAAGAAGTCTACATTAGGACAGGCACATGTGTATTAGTATCCACTTGGCAGTTTCCACTGAGAGTATCTGGATGAAAACTTCTGAGAGAACAGATTTTACAAAAAATACCACATTCAGTCATTTTTTTCATGAAATATGACATTTAGCGTAATGAGGAGTTGAACCAAGTTAATCATTCCTTTCGTGAAAAGAGTAAGGGGACTGCAGAGGACTAAGACTGACTCATAGGAACTGAAGGATAAGGTCACATCACTAGTGACTATCAAAGCACAAAGTAGTTTCTTGAAGCTGTGATTTAATAGTCATGCATTTTGGAAGAATTATAATATTTACAAACTACTGTGTAGTTCAATTGGTTAGCCAAACGTATATGTACACAATGAAACCATTCCTAATGGAAGACTAACATGAAGACAACATTTGAGACAATGAGGAATTTGCTGAGTGTGAGAAGTTGGGTTGATATATGCTGTCCACTAGTTATAGTGAGCACCTTGTATTAGTCCAAACAACCCCTTATTGGTTATAGGTTAAAGACAACCTTTTTTTAAAGCTATCCTAGTGGTAGCTATGGAGAGCAGCCTTCAGGCAAAGTCTTGAAAGAATGTAAAGCAGCTTGTTTTACCAGTCTATAATCTCTTGAGTCACTAAATGAAAGATATCCACACCAGGTATATATATAAAATATATATATTTATTACTAAACACACCCTCCTAGTCTCTTTATGAGACTAGAGGTCAAAACACATAAGTTACACTTCAATAAATACAGTAAAATAGCACAAATACACGTCAGGCCCTAGGGGCGAGCCAAACCATATACTAAAATAGTGGTATAAGAAAAACCACGACTTAACTATACACAAGGCCTAGAACCTGTCGAATCGCTGGGACTCCAAGGAACCACCCAAGGTAGTGACACAGGGGACCCAGGGGGGCCGTGTGCAGTGTGTGAACACAGCCGCAAGCTCCCGTTAGCTTCTATGGGGAAAGTCGCAGTTAGATTTTTAAAGATTAGGGACACTTAGAAATGAGTCAGGACCAAACCCTTTTGAATTTAGGAAGTTCTAGAGCTAACACCACTGGTAGCACCAGAGTTTTCATGTTACCTCACCCAGGAAAGCCAGGTGCATAGGTGTCTTTTGGTGTTGGGTCGCGTCGTCAATTTTAATGGGAGCTGGCAAAGAAGTGCTGCAGCCGTGAAGATGCAAAGCGTCCGAAGAGATCCAAGCCTGGATCGAAGAGGAGAAGAAACTGAAAACAGAGGGGACAAAGTCTGGGTTACTAGCCAGTGACCAGGAAGGTGATGGACAGATGCCCACCGATGTCTGGTGATTTCAGGCGAAGAAGGTAAAGCTTGACTCTTCAGCCACGTGTACCAGGAGGTGTCGAGGACAAACAGGAGCTGGATTCGAGCTGTTGCATGAAGGATGTCGAGTGCTGCAGTATTGGTGCCCGGATTGGACACAACAAGCCTTGGCAACAGCAACCCACGCAGAAAGGGAAGAAATGCTTCGGTGCAGACCAGCAAGGTCTGAGGGACTCACCACTTTGTGGGGAGTTGGGGCACATCTGGAGCAACCAGGGAAGCCCAAGGAAATTCAAAGTTACCCCCTTCAGCCACGAGGACCAGGAGGTGTCAAGGATGACCAGGAGCTGGATTTGAGCTGTCCCACAAAGGATGTCGAGTGCTGCAGCATCGGTGACATGATAGGACACAACAAGCCTTGGCAACAGCAACCCACGCAGAAAGAAACAAAATGCTTCAGTGCAGACCAACAAGGTCTGAGGGACTTACCACTTGGTGGAAAGTCGCAGCATATCTGGGGCAAACAGAATAGTCCAAGGAAATTCAAAGTTACCCCCTCAGGGACCCACCAGTAAACAGACCATGGATCACGAAAGGACCTTGAGGCAAAACACAAAATGGCGGCCCACTGGTCACTCGGAATAACCAGGCCGACAATCTTCAGTGGATTCAGTGCTCGAGGTGGGAGCTATAAGGCAGCCCAAGCATGACTTCAAGAGATGTTAAGAAGTCAATGCATTTGCAGAAACGCATGGTGCACAGGAGTTCTGGTCCCACGCTACTCGCCAGGGTTGCAGGTCTCAGCTTTGCTGGGGACTCGAGTCGGCCTCTGAGACATCTGGAAATCCTCTTCCTGGGCTGCAATTACTTCGGAGTCCGGCGGGAGCTTCCATGATGCAGACCGGCAAATGGCTTTGTTGGTGCCTGCCAAGCAGGGGAGTCACTCCTTGACCCCAAGGGAGATTTCTTCAGTCCTCTGGTCTTGAGCAGAGCGTCGAAGGTCCAGGATTCAGCTTCAGAATTTCATCCAGGGTAATCCAGTGCAGTCATGTCTCTCCCTCTAGAAGGGTGGGATCATTGTCCCACACCAGTTACTGGTGTGGGGGTATGATTCCAAGGTGTTTGACACCAAACACAACATGTTTCCGTCCAGCCAGTCCACAGATAGCATTTACCGTTTGGAGTCTGGCGGGAGCTTTGATTATGCAGACTGGCAAAATGCTTGATTGGTGCCTGCCAAGCAGGGGAGTCACTCCTTGACACCAAGGAAGATTCAACGGTCCTCTGGTCTTTAGCAGAGCATCAAAGGTCCAGTATTTGGCTTTAGAGTTTCATCCCGGGTAATATAAAGTTCTGGTTACAGAGGTTCCTTACGTATATCTAAGGAAGGGGTTGGACTAGCTCTGGGGACCCACCTATGGGAGGGTTTGGAAAGAGGGGTGGGTACACCCATTTCCTTTGTCCAGTTTAGTGCCAGAGCAGGGGCTGGAAGCCTCTGAACTGGTTTGAGCTGGACTATGCACAGGGGCACCAAATGTGCCCCCAGTGCAGGACTTCAAAGTACTCAGAGAGTGCTCCCACCCAGCCCCAAAACCCATAAGCCTGTCTGGGAGGTGGTTACACCTCCCTGTGACAGGAAACCTATTGTCCAGGCCTCTCCTGCCAGAGTTTCAGTCAGCAGAAGGAGGCCAGACCCGTGTCTGTGGCTGCAGCATCCATTTTGTGATGCCAGGGCTCTATTAGGTTTCTACCAGGTAGACCAGTACAGTCATGTCTCTCCCTCTAGAAGGGTGGGATCATACTCCCACACCAGTTACTGGAGTGGGGGTATGATTCCAAGTTGTTTGACACCAAACATGACATGTTTCTGTACAGCCAGTCCAAAGTTAGCATTTACCATTTGTTATAATGCACTTAAGAGTATATGGTCAGGCTGCACCACAAACTTCATCAGAGAAGGGTCTCCTTATGCTGCAGAGGGGCTCTGCTCATGCATGGGTACCCTCTCACATACGAACCAAGCACTCTGCCTTTCAGGATTATTAAGGCCTGCCATAGGAGTGACTTATAGGTTTATGTGTGTGTATATATGTAGTGATATAGGTAACCTATATCACAGTAAGGAGTGCATGCACCACCTTATCCAGGCTGCAGTAGCAGATCTGTGGAGGCATTTTGGCTGCCTTTCGAGGGGTGGCATATTACATGCTTCAGCCCCTGGCAGGCCTCTGGAGTACCTATGCCATGGGTACATAGTATACCATATGCTAGGGACTTATAAGGACACCCCAGATCCAATCTGTAATGTACCTAAAGTACATGGAATCATTTTAGAGAGGAAGCAGCTAGGCTTGGGTCCTGAATAGCAGGGTCCCAGCCAGACTAAAGTCGAAAAACAGTGAAACACCAGCAAATAGTGGGGGTATACATGTGAAGCAGATCCTACTCTCCTACACTGAGTGTTACAGAACATTAGGTGAATAGTACCTTTGGAGCTTTTGAACATTAATAAATTGTTGCAGAGGGAGGTAATTCTAAAGTATGTATATATATTTTTCTCAACTTCTGATATGAAGGCAGGTAGCTAAGTGGTAGGTAGCTAACTGAGCAACAGGCTTGTAGATGATGATTGGAGTCTTTCAGTTTGATCTTCCTATGGAGCAGGTAACCCAGTTTGAACAAATATATATATTTGTTCATTTTTCTTTTTTGGTAAGCATGTACATATATTCTTTCTAAACTTCGGATACGAGGGCAAGTACCCCAGTAGTACAGAGATCATGATTATAAAGTTAGGGTTTGATCATTCAATAGTAGAGAAAACTCTGAGTAAAAATATGTTTCCTTCTGTTTATATAGGTTGTTGCGTATTTTAATCTGGATTCGACAACTCATAAGACTTTTTGATGAAACAATTTTAACAGAAAGGTAGTGTGTAGCTATCTGTTATAAGCTGCTAGTTAGTCGCAATAGGAGTGAGGATATCCCTTAGTTATTATGGCAAGTATTGCAACTGATAGGGACTAACTGTTTTTGAATAAGAAAACATTTTCCACCAGTTGGATGTAGTTTTGCTGTTAGCGCACTCTTTAAGAGAAACGGAAATCTGCCTTAGAGAAGTGGATGGTCTCAAATGAGATAGAGTTGTGTAAGGGTAGACTTAGGATTGCATTGCTTTCATTTTGCAACAGGCTGTCGCTTTGATTTTCATAAGTTTAATGGGTAGAGAGAAGTGTCACATTAGTAAACAATGGAGTAGATTTATAGTATGGTACTATTCAAATATGAGGACTCTCCCATGAGAAGGAGAGTCTATGAAATACACTAATGGTAAACAAGATTATTAGGAGTTCAGTATGCGCTATAATCTATGAGTGTTTTGGGACCATGGCGGCAAGATCCATTGGTTTGGAGTAATGTGAAAGTAGAGGATTGTGTATTCTAATACTTTTTTCTGCCAAATTACATTTGGTGCCCTCGAATATATGGGGAGGGGGTCAGGTAGTTGAGCTTGGATATCAGAATTAGCAATTTGATTAGTAGGAGTCATATATATAACTACGTTTGGATTGAGATGGGCTTGTTGGACTTAGTGGATAGATACTTAACTGTACCACTAGAAGGGTATCACAAAATTGCTCGGCTGCTGGATTGCGCGAAGTTTGTCAATATTGTAGGATTGGTGGTCCTCTATTAAAAAGGAATCAAGGGCCTGATTTAGATTTCGATGGAGGGGTTACTCTGTAATCAGAGTGACGGATATCCCTTCCCCCGAAATATAAATCCCATAGGATATAATGGAATTAATATTTCAGCGGATGGGATATCCGTCACCATTGTGACGAAGTAACCCATCCACATTGAACATAAGTCTACAATCCACTATGGTATTAATTTCAGAGCCCAGTATCATAGGGTAATGAAAAAAGAATAATCGAGAGATACATTATTCCCAAAGCACTAAACAACATCTGAACAAAAATACCACTGATAAAGTGAGGGGAGCTTTGCAAATATAAGTGAATAATAACTGAGATAAAACACAGTGCACATGTCATGTATTTTAGACAAATACTCTGTACATGGAATTATTACAGATGATGTCTTCATAAATTGAC
The DNA here is from genome assembly GCF_964204655.1 of Triturus cristatus. Classification (NCBI taxonomy): domain Eukaryota; kingdom Metazoa; phylum Chordata; class Amphibia; order Caudata; family Salamandridae; genus Triturus; species Triturus cristatus. Next base: position 24,343,736 of record NC_140593.1, on the reverse strand, counting down.
AGAATATAATTGCATATAAAGGGAACAATCAGATGATGAGCATTACAGATTTAAGTAAGTGTGCATTGTAATGCTTTCATTCAAAAACATGAGATTTCTTGAAAGAGGCAAGAGAAGTGCAGAAAGACCCAACAGAGGTGCAGAAAGAGGCATTTGGCTTGCTGAAAGAAGCAAGATAGGTGCAGAAAGAGGCAAGAGAAGTGCAGAAAGAGACAATAGAGGTGCATAAAGAGGCAAGAGAGGTGCAGAAAGAGGAAAGAGAGGTGTAGAAGGAGGGAACAGGGGTGCCGAAAGAGGCAAGGGAGGAGTAGAAGGAAGCAACAGGGGTGCAGAAAGAGGCAAGGGAGGTGTAGAAAGAGGGAAGAGGGGTGCAGAAAAAGGCAAGAGAGTTGCAGAAAGAGGCAAGTGATTTTCAGAAAGAGACAAAAAAAGTGCAGCAAGAACCATTAGAGGTGCATAAATAGTCAAGCAGCTTGCTGAAATAAGCAGGAGAGGTGCAGAAAGAGGCACGAGAAGTGCAGAAAGAGACAAGAGAGGTGCAGAAAGAGGCAAGGGTGGTACAGAAAGAGGGGTGAGGGGTGCAGAAAGATGCTAAAGGGGTGCATAAAGAAGCAATAGAGGTACAGACAGAAGCAAGAAACATGCAGAAAGAATCAAAAGGGGTGCAGAATATGGCATGAGGGATGCAGAAAGGAGCATAAGAGGTATATAAAGATGCAAGAAAAGTGCAAAAACACAAAAAAGCAAGAGGGGTGCAGAAAGAGGCAAGAGAGGTACAGAAAGGGAAGAGAGGTACAGAAAGAAATAAGAGATTTACAGAAGGAAGCAAAAGAAGTACAGATATAGGCAAGAGAAATACAGAAAGAGGAAAGATAGGTGCAGAAAGAGGTAAGAGAGGTGCAGAAAGAGGCAAGAGAAGTGCTAAAAGAAGCAACAGTGGTGCAGAAGGAAAGAAGAGAAGTAAGGAAATAGGCATGGGCGGTGCAGAAAGAGGCAACAGAGGGATGAAGAAAAAGGCTAAAGAGCTGCAGAAAGAGGCAAGAGAGGTGCATAAACATGTAAGAAAAGTTCAGAAAGAGGCAAATGAAGTGCTGAAAGAAGCAAAAGAGGTGTCGGAAGAACAAAGAGAATTGATGAAAGATACAAGAGAGTGTCAGAAAGAAACAAGAGTTGAAGAAAAAGCAAGAGATGTGCAGAAAGAGGTAAGTTATGTGCAGAAAAAGGCAAGAGAGATGCCGAAAGAGGCCAGTGAGGTGCAGAAACAGGCAAGAGGGGTACAGAAAGAAGCAAGAGATTTGCAGAAATAGGGAGGAGAGGTGCAGAAAGAGGCAGGAGAGGTGAAAAAAGAGGAAAGAGGGGTGCAGAAAGAGGCAAGTGAGGTGCAGAAAGGGGGAAGAGGGGTGCAGAAATAGGCAAGTGAGGTTCACAAAGAGGCAAGAGGGATACAGAAAGAGGCAATAGAAGTACAGAAAGAAGCAACAGAGGTGCAGAAGGAGGGCAGAGAACTGCAGAAAGAGGCAAGAGAGTACTAGAAACAGGCGAGATAGGTGCAGATAGAAGGAACCAGGTTGCAGAAAGAGGCAAGAACGGTGCAGAAAGAGGGATACAGAAAGAGGCAAGAAGGTTTCAGAAAGAAGCAAGAGAGGTACAGCAAGAGACAAGAGTAGTACAGGAAGAGGCAAAAGAGGCCCCGAAAGAGGGAAGAGTGGTGCAGAAAGATGCTAGAGGGAGGAAGAAAGAAGCAAGAGAGGTACAGACAGAAGCAAGAAATGTCCAAAAGAAGCAAAAGGGCTGCAGAAAGTGGCAAGAGGGATGCAGAAAGAAGCAAGAAAGGTACAGCAATAGGCAAGAGAAGTGCAGAAAAAGGCAAGAGAGGTGCAGAAAGAAGCAAGAGAGGTACAAGCAGGGAAGAGAGGAATAGAAAGAGGCAAAAGAGGTAAAGAAGGAAGAAAGAGAAGTGGAGAAAGAGGCAAGAGAAATGCAGAAAGAGTCAAGAGAGGTACAGAAAGAGGCAAGAGGCATGCAGAAGGAAGAAAGAGAAGTGCTGAAAGAAGCAACAGAGGTGCAGAAAGAAGGAAGAGAAGTGATGAAAGAGGGAAGAGCGGTGCAGAAAGAGGCAAGAGGGTTGCAGAAAGATGCAAGAGTGGTGCAGAAAGAGGCATTAGAGGTTCCGAAAGATGCAAGTGAGGTGCAGAAACATGCAAGAGGGGTACAGAAACAGGTAAGAGAAGTAATGAAAGAAGCAGACGAGGTGCCGAAAGAACCAAGGGAAATGATGAAGGAGACAAGAGAGTTGCAGAAAGAAACAAAACAGGTGCAGAAAAAAGCAAGAGAAGTACAGAAAGAGGTATTTTAGGTGCAGAAAGAGGCAAGAGAGGTACAGAAAGAGGCAAGTGAGGTGCGTAAACAGGTAGGAGAGGTACAGAAAGAGGTAAGAGAAGTACAGAAATAAGCAACAGAGGCGCATAAGTAGGCAATAGAACTGCAGAAAGAGGCAAGAAAGTTACAGACACAGGTATGATATGGGGAAAAGGGGTACAGAAAGAGACAGTAGAGGTGCAGAAAGTGGCAAGTGAGGTGCAAAAACAAGAAAGAGGGGTACAGAAAGAGGAAATAGAAGTACTGAAAGAAGCAACAGAGGTGCATAAGGAGGCAAGAGAACTGCAGAAAAAGGCAAGAGAGTTGCAGAAACAGGCAAGATAGGTGCAGAAAGAAGGAACCGGGGTGCAGAAAGAGGCAAGAGCAGTTCATAAAGAGGGAAGACCAGTGCAGAAAGAGGAAAAAGGATTGCAGAAAGAAACAATGGAGGAACAGAAAGAAGTAAGAGAAGTGCAAAAAGAACCAACATAAGTGCAGACAGAGTCAAGAGTGGTTCAGAAAGAGGCAAGAGAATTGCTGAAAGAAGCAACAGAGGTGCAGAAAGTGCAAGAGAAGGGATGAAAGAGACAAGAGAGTGGCATAAAGAAAGAAGAGAGGTGCGTAAAAAAGCAAGAGAAGTGCGGAAAGAGGCAAGAGAGGTTCAGAAAGAGGCAAGTGAGGTGCAGAAATGGGGAAGAGGGGTGCAGAAAGGTACAAGTAAGTGCTGAATGAAGCAACAGAGGTACAGAAGGAGGCAAAAGAACTGCAGAAAAAGGGCAAGAGAGTTGCAGAAAGAGGCAAGAGAGGTGCAGAAAGATGGAACAGGGTGCAGAAAGAAGCATGAGAGGTACAGAAAGAGTGATACAGAAAGAGGCAAAAAGGGTGCAGAAAGGAGCAAGAGAGGGGCAGAAAGAGGCAAGAGAGATACAGAAAGAGGGGTGAGGGGTACAGAAAGATGCAAGAGGGGTAATGAAAGAAGCAAGAGAGTTACAGACAAGCAAGAAATGTGCAGAAAGAAGAAAAAGTGGTGCAGAAAATGTCAAAAGGGATGCAGAAAAAAGCATGAGAGGTACATAAAGAGGCAAGAAAAGTGAAGAAAAATGCAAGAGAAGTGATGAAAGAAGCAACAGAGGTACAGATGGTAGGAAGAGAAGTAAGGAGAGAGGCAAGAGCAGTGCATAAAGTGACTAAAGAGGAGTAGAAAGAGAAAAGAGAAGTGCTGAAAGAAGCAAAAGAGGTGCCAAAAGAACCAAGAGAAGTGATGAAAGTTACAAGAGAGTGTCAGAAAGATACAAGAGAGGTGAAGATAAAAGCAAGAGAAGTGCAGAAAGTGGTAAGCTATGTGTAGAAAAAGGCAAGAGAGGTGCAGAAAGAGGCAGGTGAGGTGCATAAACAGACGAGCGGGGTACAGAAAGAGGCAAGAGAATTGCAGAAAGAGGCAAAAGAGTTGCAGACACAGGCACAATAGGTGCAGATAAAGGGAAGAGGGGTGAAGAAAGAGGCAGGAGAGGTGCAGAAAGAGGGGAGAGGGGTGCAGAAAGAAGCAAGTGAGGTGCAGCAAGAGGGAAGAGGGGTGCAGAAAGAGACAAATGAGGTTCAGAAAGAGGCAAGAGGGGTACAGAAAAAGGCAATAGAATTACAGAAAGAAGCATCAGAGGTAAAGAGGGAGTCCAGAGAACTGCATAAAGAGGCAAACGAGTAGTAGAAACAGGCAAGATGAGTGCAGAAAGAAGGAACCGGGGTGCAGAAAGAGGCAAGAGCGGTACAGAAATACGGATACAGAAAGAGGCAAGAAGGTTGCAGAAAGAAGCAAGAGAGGTGAAGCAAGAGACAAGAGAAGTGCAGAAAGAGGCAAGAGATGTACAGAAAGAGGGAAGAGTGGTGCAGAAAGATGCTATAGCGATGCAGAAAGAAGCAAGAGAGGTACAGACAGAACAAGAACTGTCCAAAAGAGGCAAAAGGGCTGCAGAAAGGGGGAAGAAGGATGAATAAAGAAGTAAGAGAGGTACAGAAAGAAGCACAAGAAGTGCAGAAAAAGGCAAGATAGGTGCAGAAAGAAACAAGAGAGGTACAGACAGGGAAGAGAGGTACAGAAAGAGGTAAAAGAGGTGAAGAAGGAAGCAAGAGAAGTGCAGAGAGAGGCAAGAGAAATGCAGAAAGAGTCAAGAGAGGTGCAGAAGGAGACAGGAGACATGCAGAAGTATGAAAGACAAGTGCTGAAAGAAGCAACAGAGGTGCAGAAAGAAGGAAGAGAAGTGATGAAAGAGGGAAGAGTAGTGCACAAAGGGACAAGAGGGGTGCAGAAAGAGGCAAGAGAGGTGAAGAAAGAGGCATGAGAGGCTGAGAACAATACAAGTGAGGCTCAGAAACATGCAAGATGGGTACAGAAAGAGGCAAGAGAAGTGATGAAAGAAGCAGACAAGGTGCCGAAAGAACCAAGAGAAGTGATGAAAGAGACAAGAGAGTGTCAGAAAGAAACAAGAGAGGTGAAGAAAAAAGCAAGAGAAGTGCAGAAAGAGGTAAGTTATTTGCAGAAAAAGGCAAGAGAGGTGCAGAAAGAGGAAAGTGAGTTGCAGACACAGACACGATAGGTACAGATAAAGGGACCAGAGGTGCAGAAAGAGGTAGGAGAGGAGCAGAAAGAGGGAAGAGGGGTGAAGAAAGAGTCAAGTGAGGTGCACAAAGAGGGAAGAGGGGTGCAGAAAGAGGCAACTGAGGTTCAGAAAGAGGCAAGAGGGGTGAAACAGGCAATATCATTACAGAAAAAAGCAACAGAGGTGCAGAAGGAGGCCAGAGAACTGCAGAAAGAGGCAAGAGAGTTATAGAAACAGCCAAGATAAGTGCAGATAAAGGGAACAGAGGTACAGAAAGAGACAGGAGAGGGGCAGAAAGAAGGGAGTGAGGTACAGAAAGAAGCAAACAAGATGCAGAAAGAGGGAAGAGGGGTGCAGAAAGAGGCAAGTGAGGTTCAGAAAGAGGCAAGAGGGATACAGAAAGAGGCAATAGAATTACAGAAAGAAGCATTAGAGGTGCAGAAGCAGGCCAGAGAACTGCAGAAATAGGCTAAAGAGTTGTAGAAACAGGCAAAATAGGTACAGAAAGAAGGAACTGGGGTGCAGAAAGAGGCAGGAGTGATGCAGAAAGAGGGATACAAAAAGAGGCAAGAAGGTTGCAGAAAGAAGCAAGAGAGGTACAGCAAGAGACAACAGAAGTGCAGAAAGAGGCAAGAGAGGTACAGAAAGAGGGAAGAGGGGTGCAAAAGATGCTAGAGGGAAGCAGAAAGAAGTAAGTTACAGACAGAAGCAAGGAAAGTGCAAAAGAAGCAAAAGAAGCAAAAGGGCTGCAGAAAGTGGCAAGAGGGATGCAGAAAGAAGCAAGAAAAGTGCAGAAAAAGGCAAGAGAGGTACAGACAGGGAAGAGAGGTACAGAAAGAGGCAAGAAAGGTACACAAGGAAGCAAGAGAAGTGCAGTAGTGGGCAAGAGAAGTGCTGAAAGAAGCAACTGAGGTGCAGAAAGAAGGAAGAGAAGTGCTGAAAGAGGCAAGAGCAGTGCAGAAAGAGACAAGAGGGGTTCAGAAAGAGGCAAGATAGGAGCAGAAAGAAGCATGAGAGGTTCAGATAGAGGCAAGTGAGGTACAGAAACAGGCAAGGGGGTACAGAAAGAGGCAAGAGAAGTGATGAAAGAAGCAGATGAGGTGAAAAATGAATCAAGAGAAGCGATGAAAGAGACTATAGAGTTGCAGAAAGAAACAATAAAAGTGCGGAAAAAAACAAGAGAAATACAGAAAGATGTAAGTCAAGTGCAGAAAGAGGCAAGAGAGGCTCAGAAAGAGGCAAGTGAGGTACAGAAACAGGCAAGAGGGATACAGAAGGAGGCAAGAGAAGTGCAGAAAGAAACAGCAGAGGTGCAGAAAGAGGCAATAGAACTGCAGAAATAGGCAAGAGAGTTGCAGACACAGGCATGATCAGGGGAACAGGGGTGCAGAAAGAGGCAGGAGTGGAGCAGAAAGAGAGAAGAGGGATGCAGAAAGAGGCAAGTGAGGTACAGAAAGAGATACAAAGTATGCAGAAAGAGGCAAGAGAACTGCAGAAAAGGGCACAAGAGTTGCATAAACAGGCAAGATAGGTGCAGAAAGAAGGAACCGTGTTGCAGAAAGAGGGAAGAGCTGTGCATAAAGAGGGAAGAGGGGTGCAAAAAGAGGAAAGTGGATTGCAGAAAGAAACAATGGAGGAGCAGAAAGAAGCAGGAGAAGTGCAGAAAGAACCAACATAAGTGCAGAAGAGGTAAGAGTGGTTCAGAAAGAGGCAAGAGAAGTGCAAAAAGAAGCAATAGAGTTACAGAAAGAGGCAATATAACTGCAGAAAGAGGCACAAGCGTTGCAGACACAGGCATGATCTGGGAAACAGGGGTGCAGAAAGAGGCAGGAGAGGTGCAGAAAGAGGGAAGAGTGGTGCAGAAAGAGGCAAGTGAGGTGCAGAAAGAGGGAAAAATGGTGCAGAAAGAGGCAGGTGAGGTGCAGAAACAAGAAAGAGGGGTACAGAAAGAGGCAATAGAAGTACTGAAAGAAGCAACAGAGGTGCACAAGGAGGCAAGAGAACTGCAGAAAAAGGCAAGAGAGTTGCAGAAACAGGCAAGATAGGTACAGAAATAAAGAACCGGGGTTCAGAAAGAGGCAAGTGCAGTGCATAAAGAGGGAAGAGGGATACAGGAAGAGGAAAGAGTGGTGCAAAAAGAAACAACAGAGGAGCAGAAAGAAGCAAGAGAAGTGCAGAAAGAACCAAAATAAGTGCATAAAGAGGCAAGAGTAGTGCAGAAAGAGGCAACAGAAATGCTGAAAGAAGCAATAGAGGTGCAGAAAGAGGCAAGAGAAGGACATGGAGAGGCAAGAGATGTGTATAACAAGTAGGGGTGGGTGGCAAATTCTGTTGCACTTGCGGAACTTGCAAAATTTCTGCATTTTTGCACTCTGCGCAGAATGCGAAAATGTCAAAACTTCCACGATCTGCGGCGGAATGGAATTCGGGGGGCATGAGGTTTTTTTAAACCTCACCAGGAAGCACTTGCAGGAGCCCGAGTGTCCACTTCTCTGCTTACATCTCTCCCTCCCTCCCTTTCTCTCTTTCTTTCCGTCCATCTCTACCTTGATGATCTCGATCCTACTGACTTGCTGGCTAACTTCCTCCATTTGTTCCCCAGTGAAATGAATCCAACATCGAATGAAACTCTGTTGCTGGAAAAGCAGTCTGTTTCTTTCATTTTTCTCTTTCAAATTGCAGCATCTGCATGGAGAAACTTGCAGGCGCCCGAGTGTCCACTTCTCTGCCTCCCTCCCTCCTTCCCTCCCTCCCTCCATCCCTCCCTCTCTCTCTTCCTCTGTTTTCCTGCTGCCCTACAAATACTCACTTCCCCCTCTCTGCTCCAGGTGTTCTCCTTCAGGAAAAGATCTCTTGTGCAGCCCAGCAGAGAGCCCTTTGGGGCTGAAAGAGAGACTCTTGTGCTCTGTGCTCTTTGGGTGAAAAAGAATGAGATTTACAGTCAGATTCCACTGTCAGGCTCAGTGCACCTGGCGCGAGAAGAGGCTACAGACGGCTGGCCTCAGAAGGGCGACATTTTGTTTGATAAATCATCTCACTATTGATTTGTTATTTTTCATTCCCTTTTTTTATGTAAGGGGATTGAATAAACACCTATTTTTAATCAGCCATCGTCCTTCTCCCACCTGCTGAGAACATCTCTCTACAGCCCATGAAATGCATTAAATTCCTGCTGCAAGAAAATTTCCATGCTAATAATTGCTGGACACAATTCCTTGCCAATACATTAGTTTTGCACAGAAGTAAATCCATTACTCATTTGTGTAATGGGCACCCTCGATCAGTTGGTATTGTTTAAGTGTCAGCTCCATAAGCCAGGATTGTCCAGAATTCATCCTCATCAGTCAATTGGTCTTGTGAAGAGCCACTTGCCCGCATTAGACAGTATTGTAAAGTAGACGCAGCCAGCAGCCATTATAGTGTGCGACCCCTCTCAGCTATACAGAATTGTGCAAGAGACATCCATATCAGGCAGTGGTATACAAGAGTCACTCAACAGGAGTCAATTTACCCCCATGTCTGGATGGAGAAGGGCGGAAAAAAAAAGTTCAAGAAAACGTGAAAAATAAATAAATAAATAAAGCAAGACACGGTGACCAGGTCGGTTTTATTCTCACACAAACACAGTAGCACCACTTTATAGGCGATACTTGACGGGCGCATCAAAATGTCCAAAAGCATGCAAAATTTTGCGTGCGTGCAGAGATTTCCTGCCATTTCGCTGAATTTTGCAAAAGGCAACTTTGCAAATTCCGCCGACAAGTGCATAAAGAAGCAACAGAAGTGATGAAAGTAGCAACAGAGGTGCAAAAAGAAGCAAAAGAAGTGATGAAAGAGACAAGAGTATTGCGAAGGAAACAAGTGATGTGCAGAAAAAATGCTAGAGAAGTGAGGTTCCGTAGCGATCTGAACCCAAGTATTCGGTATCATAGCACCGACACGATTTTGGTACCAATGAACCGCAAATGATCCATTATATACATGACAGTATTTTCGCTGCGCAACGAGCTTGAATTCGCTAGAGAATAGGGCATTTCTGTTGTTAAGTCATGGCATCCATTTTAGATGCAGCGTCCATTTTGTTTCTTGCCCTCACATAGTCAATGAACGGACGATGACCCCGGCAGGATCACCTTGTTAAGGACACGTAAGCTCGAGTCCCGAGAAAGGCTGACGCTACATGACTAGGCAGAATCAAGCTGCCTCCCTTGCCTGAGGCCTATCCTGCTATACTGGTTCTCGTGTCCATTGTCCTGACCGAGAGGCCGAAGACGATAGCCCTGCCCATTTATGATCCATAAACACCCCTTACCCTATTTTTCAATCCTAGCACCTGGCTCTGCTCCTCTCCTTCTGGGCTTTTACAATGGGGAGGTTACGATTTTTATGATGGGGAGGATCAGGTAGAGAATGAAGAACTGACAAGAGAATTTGATCGAATACCGAAAACCTACAACTAATCATTGTTCGATGTATATTTATTGTCTGTTTGGGATACCGGGTTGGGCATGAGAAATATTCGTGTAATGTTGCCCCAAGACATTTTTCGTGTATTTAAGAAGCGACCCACTTAATGCAATTTGAACAGTCTCCTAGATTCTGCCTCTGTGTGGTTCCTATGACTTTTGTGTCCCTGCAGTAAATAAACCGTGGTCTTTGACGCCGCCATCGAGAAACCCGCGTCTCTGTTTATTTTGTGCACCGAGACAGGTGGAACTCAGGGGTCTTCGGGTGTTGTTTCCCTGACACCTCTGGACTCTTAAAAGTCCAGAACCTCAAATTGGCGCCCAACGTGGGGCGACGTCATCCGGTACCGGTCCAAAGCCTGAAAAGTTCGAGGAGCTTCGTGTGAAGATTCCGGAGGGAGGTACCCCGCTTCATCGATCCCTGCATGTCGTAAAAGTGGCCCGACGATCTCTTCCACGAGGGTTCCCGTTTCCAGACGGCTACAGAGGACCGCTGCCTTGACTGTCGCCCTGTCTTGGACCCGAGGTGCAGACCTTAGTACGGCGAGACGTAGACGGGTTCTCCTTGGTGACGTCTTCCACATTTCAGTTAAGTATTAAGTGGGTCGTGCTCAGTTTGGTTATTCGGATACGTTAGTTTTGGATTGGTAGATTATCATTGGTTGCTCTTGTTAAGATAATCTTTGTTTTTGGTATTGGTTCATTTTGGTAGGCCTAAGTTCTCTGCGCATTTTGGTTGGAATTTGTCTTCGTTAGTCATGACTAAAGGTAACAATTGTTTCTTGTCCTTGTTACGTTGCAACGGGGATTCCCGGTTGGAGGATTCGTGTTCGGTTCCTCCGATTGGAACTCCTACATATGAGCTCTACTGTAAACATGGTGTGGGTCCTATTACGTATAATGAAGTATGGGTTCGTTATACCAGAAAAGATGGTGTCCTTAGTTGGCCACCGCATGGTAGTTTCGAAAGTGAAATCCTAGACAATCTAGAAATGAAGTTGTTTAAGAGAAAAGCCCGGCCGGCAATGTTTGATTCTTTTCGCGTATGGCGTAAAGAAGCCAAACAGAGAGAAATTAGGAAATCAAAGAAGGAACAGAAAGAGAAAGGATTGACCTTAATGGAGTCTGCTAGGCAGCTGCATGTCAATGAGACTGAGAAAGCAATGGAGATGGCGAATAGAAAGTATAATTTGGCGATTGATAAATGCTACCCTGTCTTGCCATCTTGTCCTGCTAAGCCGATAGAGGACCTTGATAAGGATCCTCTGTTGTCTTACCTGTTGAGCTCACCTCCACCGTATGCACAGGGTATTACAGCGCCACAGTTACTACCTGTTGTACAGCCAGCTGCTGGTCAGCCTGGAATAGGTGCTCCACTTCCTTTGAATCCAGCTCCTGTCTTTCCCGTGATTAATGATCCCACGGCACCCCCTCTTCCTGGGTCGCCTATTCCGCCTTTGCCTGTCGTTTCGCATACTGCTTTACCTACTACTCCCACCCTCACTATATCATCTGCTTCAGCTGCCCTGTCCCCAAGCCCTGTCATTTTGACTCCACTTTCCGTTCGTCGGAAGATAGCCGACTCTGTAACTAACATCTTAACTCCTCTCTACAGGTCTTTTATTGGGACCCCCGTTTCTGACTCTATACAGAGACGTAGCCAGCTTCCTGGTCCCCAGGAACAAGAAATGTTAGACTCGACAGCTCTTAGGTGGATGTCGAAGACTGCGAAGTATGATGTACAAAGGGTGTTATACACCTTTATGCAATGGAACGAACCAACTCAACGTTACGTTTTCGACGTGATGTGTTCTCTTGTACGTGAAAAATGGGATGATGATGACTTAGATACTGTCCCCTCTGATTTGATAAATATTCAGCAGAAATTCGCCGCAGGAATGGTGATAGGTTCAGAAGTAGGAAAAGCGATAGAATTGATTTTAGCATATAGGGATGATTCTCCTCTTCGAATGCCAAGGGACCATGATGGTTCACCGATAACTAGAAAAAGACGAGGTCAGTATCCGATGAGGGAAGTACCGCCCATATGGCGCGAAGCAGTTGCCGCTGATGGGGCTAATGGTATTGCAGCTGCTCCAGCACAATTCCAGAGAGTGTGGATACACATCCCTTGGAAGCGAGCTGAAGTACTAGCGGTAAAACAAGCGTTGCCAGACCTGCGTAAAAATCCTGCTGGTTATTATAAAGAGTTGACGCAAACAGTCCAAGCGTGTATCATGAATTTGGCAGACATTGAAATGCTATTTGGCAATGTAGTGCCACAGCCTATATGGGCCAAGATTCGGCAAGAGAACCACCCAGTCGCTCTAGGAGGTGATTGGCCAGCTATCGTAGCGGCAGACGCACAGCAAATTGGCGGAGCTAAGCCTGAACCCCTGATTGCTGACTTACCTGGCAGTATAATTAATCTGATAAAAACGCTGATGCCAGCGTTACGAGTAAATTGGGATAAACTATCAGCATGCAAACAAAAGAAGGACGAAAGCGTCTCTGACTTCTTCACTAGATTTGAAGAGACCTTCGTAGACCACAGTGGGCAAGATATGAGTACCGAGGGAGGTCAGAGGTTGTTTGTCGATAAGTTCGTGTTTAATTTATTACCTGAGCTTAGTAATAAGTTAAAGGATTCGGAAAGTGCATGGGCAGTATCGACGACAGCACAGATACTTGCAACTGCCCAGTATTACGAGAATAGAGAGAAAGAAGAGAAGGAAAAATCAGAAAAGAAAACAAAAGATTTAAAGACTAAAGTACTATTGCAGCAGGCATATCCGCCTCGCTCGAATCAGTCCGATTTACAACAGCGACCACAGTTTCAGCAGCAGTCACAATTCCAGCAAGGGATGTCCCAAAGATTTAATTATGGATTTCCCCGACAACAGTTAGCATGGAACCAGTGTGCCTATTGTAAAAAGGAGGGTCATTATAAGAACGAGAGTCCAGTACTGCACGCACACACCAGTGGTGTCCCAGCTCAGAGCGGTAGTGTTGGGTTTATGCAAACTCCTAGAGGTAGAGGACGTGGTACTATGACACCACAGGCCGATCGCCCATCAAATTATTTCGATCAGCGAAATGTACAACCTGCAAAGCCAAGTAGATCTTCACAGTATCATGTTGAGGATTACCACGATCATAATGAACAGATTCAGAGAAGCGAGTACTAGGACAGCCACAGGCAAAGAGAGGGAGTAGTATCAGTTCCAGTTGATCAGAGTGGACCTTATGTCTCAGTAGTTACATCAGGCGTGGTCGAACCGTTTCTGTTGGATACTGGTGCGGCAAAAAGTTCAATCATGCGTGCGAAACTCCCTGGCGCACCTTTGTCTGGCTTAACGAACACTTCAGTAGGTTTCTCAGGCGCCCCTGTTCACAATCCTGTGTCTAGTCCTTTATCTATCTCTGTTGGGCCATGCGAGCTAGAAGCACCCCTCATCCTAACAACCGGTTGTAATGAGAATCTGCTTGGTTTAGACCTGTTAAAACGCCTGCATGCGACGTTGTACTGTTCTCCTTCGGGAGTACAGCTCACATTAGGCAAAGGAGTCATCTCTCCGATGTACATGTCGATGGATAAGCTCCCACCGGAGCTGCGTTCTCTCCCTGATACTCTTTGGGCAACTGGTCCTAATGATGTAGGCCTCTTGGAAATTCCCCCGTATGTGGTAAGTCTAAAAGCGAATGTTAAATTCCCACGAATCCCACAGTATCGGATTTCGAATGAAGGTGAACAAGCACTCTTACTGATCGTAAAAGACTTAATACAGAAAGATGTGATAGAGGAAACGAGAGGAAATGTCTGCAATAGTCCTGTACTGCCGATTTTGAAACGCACTGACCCTTCCAAACCTCCAATCTACAGATTTGTGATCGACCTCAGAGAGGTGAATAAAATTGTGATTCCGCAGTTTCCAGTGGTACCAGGTATCACTGCATTATTGACGTTGATTCCTGCATCGGCCTCATGGTTTACGGTGATCGATTTGAAAAATGCATTTTTCAGCATTCCGATAGCAGAAGAAAGTAGAGACATTTTTGGTTTCTCCCTAGGAGGTCGCAGTTTCAGATTCAAACGCGCTCCACAAGGGTATTGTGAAAGCCCTTCAATTTATAGCCAAGCATTAAAAAGTCAATTAGATGCTCTTGTACTTCCTCCTGGTGTTGCTCTGATCCAATACGTAGACGATCTTTTACTGGCTGCTGATGACAAGGAAACTTGCAAAACAGCTACAATTTCTTTATTACGACATTTGTCAGACTTACATCACAAGGTGTCACCTTCTAAACTGCAATATTGTTGCCAAGAAGTGACCTACTTAGGTCATCTTTTGTCAAAGGAGGGAAGAAGGTTGACCCCAGAGAGAATCAGAGCAATTTCGCAGATGACTGTACCAAGCACACAGAGAGAAGTGCGTGCGTTTTTGGGTATTACGTCATACTGTAGGCAATGGATCCCAAATATTTCTCTCATGGCAAAACCATTGGTAGCCCTGACTGGAAAAGGTGTTCCGAGTCCTTTGCCATGGTCTGATGAATGTCAACAGAGCTTCTCCGACTTACGTGATGCGCTGTGTTCAGCTCCTGTGTTGGGTACTCCTGACTACAGTAAACCGTTTACACTATATGTCCATGAAAGAGAAGGTTGTGCATTAAGTGTATTAACTCAACAATTTGGTGACAAACAGCGGCCTTGTGCGTATTTCTCATCCACATTAGATCCGGTAGCCAGAGCATTGCCAAGTTGTTTGAGAGCCACGGCAGCAGCCGCAGTGTCTATTCGACAGTCTGCTGGACTAGTCATGAACAACATGTTAGTAGTCATGGTTCCACATGCTGTGGATACACTCATGAATCGAACGAAAACTCAGCACCTCACCAGTGCTAGATTATCGGGCTACGAGCTGACACTTTTGGCAAGTCACATTCAGATCAAACGATGCAACATATTGAACCCAGCAACGCTGTTGCCGACTACTGAGGAGTCGAGTAATTCAGAGCCCCATGATTGTTGTTTCAGAACTGAGGAAGAGACAAAAGGTCGGGTTGATTTAAAAGACACTCCATTACTAGATCCAGACGGCATTTTATATGTCGATGGGTCCTGTTTTAAATTACAGAATGGTGATGTGACCGCCGCGTATGCAGTTACGACTTTGAGTACGATTGTGGAGACCGCAAGAGTGAGTCAGAATTCTGCCCAGGCTGCAGAATTAATTGCATTGACAAGAGCGTGTGTTTTAGCTGAGGGAAAGAGAGTGAATGTGTTTACTGATAGCCAATACGCCTTCGGCGTTGCACATAGCTTTGGACGTCTCTGGAAAGAAAGAGGTTTTCTCACGTCCCATGGAACTAAGATCCAACATGGACAGTTAGTCAGTGATCTATTGGAATCCCTGACCCTACCGAATGAAGTTGCGATTGTGAAGTGCAGTGCACATCGAAAGATTACGGATGATGTTGGCCGTGGGAATGCGTTTGCTGATGAGGTCGCTAAAGAAACGGCCAAGAACATGACGAGCTGGATGTACGTTGCAACATCTGCAAGATGGATTGCTGAATCAGGAATGTGTGAGAATACGATTGACAGTGTGAAGGCAATCCAGAATGAAGCAACTGAAAATGAGAAGAATACATGGAGGGAGAAAACGGGTAAATTGGATTCGAGTGGATGTTGGATTGATCTGTCTGAACAGCAGCGTTGGATGTTACCTGATGCGTATGTGCTTGCGGTAGTCACAATGGCGCATGGAGCGGCGCACATCAGTTCGAAAGGGATCTGTAAAATGTTAGCTCCAGTATGGAAGAACGATGGAATTACTAAGTGTGCGGAAAGAGTGGTGAAAAATTGCATGGTATGCCTGATGCATAATCCTGGCAAGGGAACCCCAACCCCAACTGGTCATTTTGCTCCCCCTTCTTGTCCCTTTGAAGTGATTCAGTTGGATTATATCCATATGGATAGGTGTAACAATCTTAAATATGTCCTGGTGGTAGTCTGTGCCTTTTCAAGATGGATAGAGGCATACCCATTAAAGGATAACACTGCTATGTCCACTGCCAAAATCCTCCTCAAAGAGTACTTCCCCAGATATGGTATGCCACGGATTGTTTGGTCGGACAATGGAAGTGAATTCGTAGGGAAAGTTATGAAGAGTGTGTGTGCGGGCCTGGGGATCGTCCAAAAATTTCACAGTGCGAATCACCCACAGTCAGCAGGTTTGGTTGAAGGGTATAATGGCACCCTGAAATTGAAACTTGCTAAAATTCAAGCTTCCACTGGTCTATCTTGGCCAGATGCACTGCCTTTAGCTCTACTGTCCACCAGAGCGACTGTACACTCTCGAGTAGGGCTTAGCCCATATGAGATTGTGTTCGGTCGTCCTGCTAATGTTTGGGGAGTCCCTAGGCCAAAGGAATTCAAACAGATTGAATACCCAATGTTGATTGATTATCTTTATGATCTGACTACTAAATTAAGCCTTATTCGTCAACACGTATTTGAATCCTTGCCTAAACTACCAGAGAGTCCAGGCCACACGCTGAAACCAGGAGACCAAGTGGTGGTCCGAAATTTCGAACGGACTCGAAACCTGCAGCCAAGATTCGTGGGCCCGTACCAGGTGCTCCTGGCAACGAGAACTGCTGTACGACTAGCTGGCAAAAAGAATTGGGTACACGCTAGCCATACGAAACGTGTCCCTCTCCCACACTCCCCTACGACAACTGGGTTAGACAGGGATGTATGACGTTACAACGCACACTTTTACAACGCATGCACTTACAACGCATTTTTTACAACGCACAATCCATTACAACGCATGACATTACAACGCAGGACACTACAACGCATTTTTAAAAACTACCTTTACAACGCATTTCCATTACAACGCATACTACCTTTACAACGCATACCATTACAACGCATAATATAAAATTGCATTTAAGGTAAGTATTAGATAGTATAGGGGTAAAAATTACTATTCTAACTCCAGGGGGTGCAACAGTAGGGTAAGTGTTGGATAGTATAGGGGTAAAAATTACTATTCTAACTCCAGGGGGTGCAACAGTAGGGTAAGTGTTGGATAGTGTAGGGGTAAAAATTACTATTCTAACTCCAGGGGGTGCAACAGTAGGGTAAGTGTTGGATAGTATAGGGGTAAAAATTACTATTCTAACTCCAGGGGGTGCAACAGTAGGGTAAGTGTTGGATAGTATAGGGGTAAAAATTACTATTCTAACTCCAGGGGGTGCAACAGTAGGGTAAGTGTTGGATAGTATAGGGGTAAAAATTACTATTCTAACTCCAGGGGGTGCAACAGTAGGGTAAGTGTTGGATAGTGTAGGGGTAAAAATTACTATTCTAACTCCAGGGGGTGCAACAGTAGGGTAAGTGTTGGATAGTGTAGGGGTAAAAATTACTATTCTAACTCCAGGGGGTGCAACAGTAGGGTAAGTGTTGGATAGTGTAGGGGTAAAAATTACTATTCTAACTCCAGGGGGTGCAACAGTAGGGTAAGTGTTGGATAGTATAGGGGTAAAAATTACTATTCTAACTCCAGGGGGTGCAACAGTAGGGTAAGTGTTGGATAGTATAGGGGTAAAAATTACTATTCTAACTCCAGGGGGTGCAACAGTAGGGTAAGTGTTGGATAGTGTAGGGGTAAAAATTACTATTCTAACTCCAGGGGGTGCAACAGTAGGGTAAGTGTTGGATAGTATAGGGGTAAAAATTACTATATTATGCATTGTAATGGTATGCGTTGTAATGGTAGTATGCGTTGTAATGGAATGCGTTGTAAAGGTAGTTTTTAAAAATGCGTTGTAGTGTCCTGCGTTGTAATGTAATGCGTTGTAATGGATTGTGCGTTGTAAAAAATGCGTTGTAAGTGTAGTGCGTTGTAAAAGTTGCGTTGTAAAGGTTGTTCCCCGTTAGACAGGGATTTGGTGTATCCGAGACAGAACCTGTTCCTAGGCCCATCCCTTTCAGTGATGCAGAGTATATAACGGACAAACAAACTGAAACGCAAAACTCTGACATTTCAGCAGGAACTGCTCTTTCAAACCCTGAACAGAGTGGTGTACAAAGTGAACATTTATCACCTATGGAATCGAACATTTCTGCACCTGAAGACCAGCTATTTCAATACCAAACAAGACCTGGAAAGTACAGATATAATCTACGTTCTCATGTTTTGAACTAATGACATTACATAATTACCTTTCCGTTTGAAAACTGTGTTGATCTTGTTGCATCCCGTTCAGTCAGGAAGTTTGCTTTTTATCTTTTGTTTTTTGCTATCCTCTTACCTTGCCGTCTGGGTTACCGTAGGGTCGTAACGTGTGCCTTGTTTTAATTTGCAGGGAACCAGACACAAGGTCGGTTTTTTCTGTCTACTTTGGGAACTCCCAAGGTAAACAGAGGCAATTTTTAACAGGTACAAACCATCCGTTGCGAACGGTTGTAGAAGATGGAGCTTCCTGAACTACGACGGGTTAACGTCATAAATGTGCACAAGACCAAACTGTATGATATACTTTATAGCAAATGTTTCCTAATGCAATGTGCCCTGACACTTCTGATTGTTTTTATAACTCTGGTAGGCGGAATTATTTTTGGTATTCAATTGATCTTTGCACCTGTTACGTCTACAGTATCTCCCCATATTTCTGTTTCCCCGACTATTGGTTCTATTCATTCTTTCCATCCTTTTCCTGCACACGAGCAAGCCCGACGCTCTGAGTTTATAAATAACACTTTCATTCAGCTCTTGCACCAACATCAACTAGTGGTGAACACAACAAACTGTTGGGTATGTGGCTTAATACCACACACCATGGATAAAGGCATTCCCTACCTAGTTTTGCCCTTTAGTTATAATGGATCATTCTGGGCATTTCAGACCATGTTCGCCTATGCTCTAGAGACCTATCCTCCACGTCCTCCGCGTTCCACTAGGTATAACTCCGCTAACAGAGCCTTGGTAAAGGGAATTACTGAAATGGTTAGAGACGTCAATGACACCCCGTTTATTCCCAAGGATGAGTTGCGAGTTTACATGGGGTGGAACGTTACAGAATATGGCATTACTCTGGGTGAGAACAAACGCAAAAGCTCGACTCCGATCTGGGTCGTACCTCACCAAGGTCAAGTCTGCTTGCAAGGGAATGGGAGGAATCCGAAAGCTCGACTAGGGAAGAGTGACTGTATTGAAACATACGTGTTCCCGTCACAATCTTCCCCTGCATTTTTAGCCGCTAAGGGTACCTATTTTGTTTGTCAAGACAGAGCATATACATGGCTGCCCGCTGACTTCTCAGGCTCATGTTATATCGCTCAACTGTTACCTCCGACATACACTGCTGCACCGGACTATCACAAAACGAGAGTTGTGAGAGGTGTTTTCAGTAAAGAAGATACTGCCGGCCAAGAAGCAGGAGACTTTTTCAAGGGTTACCTCCCGTTCTGGGGGCCTATGGCCAACAGTAGAAACCTACGCCAACTAACACGAGTAGTTGAATCCACCATTACCAAAACTGCGGGTGCCCTTAGTAACCTAACGGCTGAGCTTCAAGCGGATCGTCTCATGACGTTACAGAACCGTATGGTCCTTGACGTGTTACTTGCAGATCGAGGTGGGGTATGCAAGATGATCCAATCAAGTTGCTGCGTTTTTATCCCAGATAATGCGCCAACAGTATACAAGGCCATCTCTAAGTTGCACAAAATCTCTGACTCCATTCACATAGAGGAAGGTGACTGGTCACTAATGGGATGGTTCTGGAATCTGTTATCTGCGTGGGGATGGAAGGTTCTAATGGTCATTGGTGTTGCGTTGGTATTTTTATTTTCGTGCTGTCTCATCATTCAGTGTGGCCCTGCCTTATGTAGCGTTTGTGTTTCATCATGCGTAAGAAGACCACCTGTTTTTAGAGATGCGCCACGGGATAGAGTAATGCTACAACAACATATCAGTGACCTAATGAACATAGAAATGGACTCTGACATAGAGTAAGCTATTGCCTATGTAAGGGCAAAAGGACGGTCTGAGGTTCCGTAGCGATCTGAACCCGAGTATTCGGTATCATAGCACCGACACGATTTTGGTACCAATGACCTGCAAATGATCCATTATATGGATGACAGTATTTTCGCTACGCAACGAGCTTGAATTCGCTAGAGAATAGGGCATTTCTGTTGTTAAGTCATGGCATCCATTTTAGATGCAGCGTCCATTTTGTTTCTTGCCCTCACATAGTCAATGAACGGACGATGACCCCGGCAGGATCACCTTGTTAAGGACACGTAAGCTCGAGTCCCGAGAAAGGCTGACGCTACATGACTAGGCAGAATCAAGCTGCCTCCCTTGCCTGAGGCCTATCCTGCTATACTGGTTCTCGTGTTCATTGTCCTGACCGAGAGGCCGAAGACGATAGCCCTGCCCGTTTATGATCCATAAACACCCCTTACCCTATTTTTCAATCCTTGCACCTGGCTCTGCTCCTCTCCTTCTGGGCTTTTACAATGGGGAGGTTACGATTTTTATGATGGGGAGGATCAGGTAGAGAATGAAGAACTGACAAGAGAATTTGATCGAATACCGAAAACCTACAACTAATCATTGTTCGATGTATATTTATTGTCTGTTTGGGATACCGGGTTGGGCATGAGAAATATTCGTGTAATGTTGCCCCAAGACATTTTTCGTGTATTTAAGAAGCGACCCACTTAATGCAATTTGAACAGTCTCCTAGATTCTGCCTCTGTGTGGTTCCTATGACTTTTGTGTCCCTGCAGTAAATAAACCGTGGTCTTTGACGCCGCCATCGAGAAACCCGCGTCTCTGTTTATTTTGTGCACCGAGACAGGTGGAACTCAGGGGTCTTCGGGTGTTGTTTCCCTGACACCTCTGGACTCTTAAAAGTCCAGAACCTCAGAAGTGCCGAAGGAGGCAAGTGAGGTGCAGAAAGAGGCAATAGGGTAGGGAAAGAGGCAAGAAAAGTGCATAAAGAAGCAATTGAAATGCAGAAAGAGGCAAGAGAAGTGCAGAAAAAAACTACAGAGGTCCTGAAAGAGGAAAGTGAACTATAGAAAGAAGAGGCAAGAGATTTGCAGAAAGCGAGGGGTGATGAAAGAGGCAAGAGAGGTGCAGAAAGAGGGAAGAAGGGTGCAGGTAAGGTGCAGAGAGAGGCAACAGAAATCCAGAAAGAAGCAACAAATGTGCAAAAAGAAGAAAGAGAAGTGATGAAAGAGACAAGAGAGTTGCAGAAAAGACAACAGATGTGCAAAAAAAAAGTAAAAGAAAGTGCAGAAAGAGGCAAGTGAGGGACAAAAAGAGGCAAGAGAGGTGGAGAAAGAGGTAAATGAGGTGCAGAGACAGGCAAGAGAAGTGCAGAAGGGAGCAAGAGAGTTGCAGAAACAGGCAAGAGAGGTGCAGAAAAAGGGAAGAGGCAGAAGTAGTACAGGAAAAAAGCAAAAGAGGTGGGGTAAAAGCAAGAGAAGTACAGAAAGAACCAACAGAGGTGCAGAAAGAGGTAAGAGGAGTGCAAGAAGAGGGAAGAGGGGTACAGAAATAGGCTAGAGGGGTACAGAAGAAGGCAAAAGAAGTGCAGAAAAAGGCAAGTGTAGTGTAAGAAGTTGGCCTGATCTATGCTGATAGTGGGCACCCTGATTCAGTTCAAACAACCCCTTATTGATGATAGGTTCATGACAACCTTTATTAAAAGCTATCCTAGTGGTAGCTATGGAGAGCAGCCTTTAGGCCAAGTCTTGAAGGAATGTAAAGCAGCTTGTTTTACCAGTCTATAATCTCTTGAATGACCAAATGGAAGGACAACCACACCAGGTATATATTTAAAATATATGTATTTAAGATAAAACACACCCCTCCAGTCTCTTTATGAGACTGGAGTTCAAAGTACTTTAGTTACAAGTTTGCAATCAATAGTTATAGCACAAATACATGTTTGGGCCCTAGGGGCGTACCAAATCATATACCAATAAAGTGGTATAAGAACCACAACTGAACTAGACACAAGACCTAGAGCCTGTAGAATCGCTAGGACCCCAAGGAACCACCCAAGGTAGTGACACAGGGGACCCAAGGGGGCCGTGTGCAGTGAGTGAACACAGCCATGGGTTCCCATTAGCTTCTATGGGTAATGTCGCGGTTGGAAATTTAAAGATTAGGGACACTTAGAAATGACTCAGGACCAAAACCTTTTGGACTTAGGAATTTCTAGGGCTAGCACCCACGGGAGCACCGCAGTACTTGTGTTACCTCACCTAGGGAAGCCGGGTGCATAGGTGTCTTTTGGTATCGGGTTGCGTCGTCGATTTTCAATGGAAGCTGGCGAAGAAGTGCTGCTGCCGTGAAGAGAAGAAGTCTCCGAAGTGAGCCAAGCCTGGATCTAGGATGGAAGGAACCTGAAAGCAGAGGGAACAGAGTCTGGGTCACTTACCAGTGACCAAGGGCACGATAGACCAATGCCCACAGATGTCGGGTGCTTCAGGTGAGTTGATGGGTGGCTTGACTTTCACGTACGAGGTCCAGGAGGCACCAACGATAACTAGGAGCTGGATTTGAGCTGCCCCACAAAGTATGTCAAGTGCTGCAGTGTCGGAGACCAGATTGGACACAACAAGCCTTGGCAACAGCAAGTCACTTGGAATCAGAGAAAGGATGGCGGTGCAGACCAGCAAGGTCTAGGGAACTCACCCAGCAAGGGTAAGTCAGGGCACATATGGGGCAATGAGGAAAGCCCAATAAGAAGAGGAGTTACCTTCATGCGGACCTACTAGCCAATGGCTAGCAATCGCGAAGGAGCCTCAAGCGTTCTCACTGGAAACTGGCCTACGGGTCACTTGTAGAGTGGAGGCCAGAAATCTTTGGTGCAGGAGATGCTAAAGACTGGGGCTACTAGAATCCTAAATCACAACTTCGAGGAAAACTAGGATGATGATGGATCAGCAATATATCACGGTGTCCAGGGGTCACGGTTCCACATCACCCACGATCGACACGGGCCTCAGCTTTGCTGTGGACTCAGAGGAGCCTCGGGAAAGTCTGGAAATCCACCTTTGGTGATGCAAAGACTTCGGTGTCCGGCGGGAGCTTCAGCGATGCAGACCTGTCAGTTGCTTCTTTGGTGCCTGTCAAGCAGATGAGTCACTCCTTGACCCCAAGGGAGATTTCTTTAGTCTTCTAAGCACAGTAGAACATCGAAGGTCCAGTGTGAGAAGGTGGCCTGATATATGCTGTCCACTAGTTCTAGTGGGCACCTTGTATCAGTCCAACCAACCCCTTATGGTGAATAGGTGAAAGACAACCTTTATTGAAAACTATCCTAGTGGTAGCTATGGAGAGCAGCCTTCAGGCTAAGTCTTGAAGGAATGTAAAGCAGCTTGTTTTACCAGTCTATAATCTCTTGAATGATCAAATGAAAGGACAACCACATCAGGTATATATTTAAAATATATGCATTTAAGATAAAACACACCCCTCTAGTCTCTTTATGAGACTGGAGTTCGAAGTACTTAATTAACAAATTAGCAATCAACATTAATGGCACAAATTCACATTTGGGCCCTAGGGGCGTACAAAACAATATATCAATAAAGTGGTATAAGAACCACAACTGAACTAGACACAAGGTCTAAAGCCTGTAGAATTGCTGGGACCCCAAGGAACCACCCAAGGTAGTGACACAGGGGATCCACGGGGACTGTGTGCAGTGTGTAAATACAACCATGGGTTCCCGTTAGCTTCCATGGGCAATGTCGCGGTTGGAAAATTAAAGATTACAGACCCTTAGAATCAAGTCAGGACCAAACCTTTTTGGACTTAAGAAGTTCTAGGGCTAGCACCCACGGGAGCACCGGAGTACTTGTGTTACCTCACCCAGGGAAGCCGGGTGCATAGGTGTCTTTTAGTGTCGGATCGCGTAGTCGATTACAATGGGAGCTGGTGAAGAACTGCTGCTGCCATGAAGAGGAAGAGTGTCCGAAGGGATCCAAGCCTGGATCTAGGATGGAAGGAACCTGAAAGCAGAGAGGACAGAGTCTGGGTCACTTGCCAGTGACCAAGGGCAGGATGGACCAATGCCCACAGATGAGATGTCGGGTGCTTCAGGTGAGTTGATGGGTGTCTTGACTCTTCAGCCACGAGGTCCAGGAGGTATCGACAAAGTGCACGAGCCAGATTCGAGCTGTCCCACAATGTTTGTCAAGTGCTGCAGTGTTGGTGACCAGATTGGACCCAACAAGCCTTGGCAACGGTAAGTCTTGTGGAAAGAGAAGAAGGACGATGGTGCAGACCAGCAAGGTCTAAGGGACTCATCAGGGCATGTCTGGAGCAACCAGGGAAGCCCAAGCAGAACAGGAGTTGCCTTCGTGGGGACCAACTAACCAATGGGCTAGCGATCGCGAAGGAGCCTCAAACGGTCGCACTGGAACCCAGCCCACGGGTCACTCGTGGAGTGGAGCACAGAGATCTTCAGAGCCGTCAGTGCTCTAGGCTGGGGCTACTCAGAGCACAAAGCAGAACTTCAAGGATAAACAGGAAGTTGATGTACCAGCAATAGTATGTGGTGCCCATGGGTCATGGTTCCTCATAACCCGCAATAGCCACGGGCCTCAGCTTTGCTGTGGACTCAGAGTAGCTTTGGGGAAGTCAGGAAATCCACCTCTTGTGATGCAGAGACTTCGGCGTCTAGCGGGAGCTTCGGAATTGCAGACAGGACAGTTGCTTCTATGGTGCCTGCTAAGCAGAGGAGTCACTCCTTGACTCCAAGGGAGTTTTCTTCAGTCTTCTAGTCAGGATAGAATGTCAAAGGTCCAGGATATATATTGCAGAGTTTCATCCATGGAAATCTAAAGTTGCAAGGACTGGGTTCCCATACTTATACAAAGTTTGGGGGTTGGACATACTCTAGGGACCCACCTATGGGAGGGTTTGGAAAGAGGGGTGGTTACACCCATTTCCTTTGTCCAGTTTCACACCAGAGCAAGGGCAGGTAGCCCCTGCACCTGGTTTGAACTGGACTATGCACAGGGACAGCAAGTGTGCCCCCAGTGCAGGACTTCAAAGCACCTGAGAGTGCTCCCACCCAGCCCCAATACACATCTGCATGTCTGGGGAAGTGGTTACACCTCCCTGGGGCAGGAAACCTATTGTCCAGACCTCCCCTGCCTGGGTTTTGGTTAGCAGCAGGAGGACAGACCTGTGTCTGTGGCAGAGGCATCCATTTTGTGATGCCAGGGCTCTAGAAAGTACTACCAGGTTAGACCAGTGTGAACATGACTCTCCCTCTAGAAGGGTGGAATGCTACCTCTGCCACCAGAACTGGTGGAGGGGTAGTATTCCAAAGCATATGACACCAAACACAACATGTTTCCGTGTAGTCATCCAACGTTAGCATTTACCGCAAGATTATAATGCACTGAAGAGTATATGGTCAGGCTGCACCACAAACAGCATCAGTGGAGATACTCCGAACGCTGCAGAGGGGCTCTGCTCATGCAGGGGCACCCTCTCACATAAAAACCAAGCATTCTGCCTTCAGGATTGTTAAGGCCTGCCGTAGGAGTTACTTATAGGTTTTATATGTGTGTGCAATGGTAGTGATATAGGTAGCCTATACCACTGTAAGTGGTGCAAGCACACCCTTAACCAGCCTGCAGTAGCAGAACTGTGGTGCCATTTTGGAGTGCTTCCCAGGGGTGGCATAATACATGCTTCAGCCCCTGGTAGGCATCTGAGGTACCTATGCCCTAGGTACATAGTATACCATATACTTGGGGCTTATAAGGCACTCCAGAATCCAATTAGATATGTACCTAATGTACATGCAAACCATTTTAGAGAGAAAGCAGCTAGGCTGTGGTCCTGATTAGCAGGGCCACAGCCAGACTAAGGTTGAGAGACAGTGAAACACCAGCAAAAAGTGGGGGTACCCATGTGAAGCAGATCCTACTCTCCTACATGAAGTGCATAAATTGACAAGAGAGATGCAGAAGCAGGAAACAGAGGTACAGAAAGAGGAGTGCAGAAAGAAGAAAGTGGGCTGTAGAAAGAAGCAAGGGAAGTGCTGAACGAAGCAAGATAAGTTCAGAAAGAAGCAACAGAGGAGCAGAAAGAGGCACAAGGGGTGCAGAAAGATCGAAGAGATGTACAGAAAAAAGCAAGGGAAGTGCAGAAATAAGCAGGTGAGGTGCAGCAAGAGGCAAGAGAGGTGCAGGAAGAGAGAAGAGGGTACAGAAATATGAATGGGAAGTACAGAAAGAAACAACAAAGGTGCAGAAAGAGGCAAGAGAGGTGCAGAAATTAGAAGTAAGAGAGCTGCAGAGAGAAGGGAGGTGCAGAAAGCTGAAGAGATGAGCAGAAAGAGGAAGAAAGGTGCAGAAAGAAGCAAGAAAAATACAGAAAGAAGAATCATAAATGCACAAGGAGGCAAGAGAACTGCAGTAAGAGGCAAGAGTAGTGCAGAAGGAACCAACTGAGGTGCAGAAAGAGGAAATAGGTGTGCAAAAAGAAGCAAGAGAAGTGCAGAAAGAAGGAGAGAGGTGCAGAAAGAGGCAAGAGAGGTGCAGAAAGAGGCAAAATAAGGTACAGAACGAAGGAAAAGCAGTGTGGAAAAAAGGAGGAGGGGTGAGGAGTAAGGCATGAGGGATACACAAAGAAGCAAGAGAGGTGCCAAAAGAAGCAAGAGAAGTGCAGAAAGAAACAACAGGGTGATGATACCGGCAAGAGGGGTGCAGAAAGATGCAAGAGAAGTTCAGAAAGAAGCAACCAAAATGCAAAAAGAGGCAAGAGAAGTGTATAAAGAAGCAACAGTAATGCATAAAGAGGCAAGAGAAGTATAGACAGAAGCAACAGGGGTGCAGAAAGAGGAAAGTGAAGTGCAGCAAGAGGCAGGAGAGGTGCAGAAACAGGCAAAAGATGTGCAGAAAGAGGGAATGGGGTGCAGAAAAATGCAAGAGGGATGCAGAAAGAGGGAAGAGAGGTGCAGAAAGAGGCAAGAGGGGTACAGAAAGAAGCAAGTGAGGTGCAGAAAGAGGCAACAGAAATACAGAAAGAAGCAACAAAGGTGCAGAAAGAAGCAGGAGATATTGCAGAAAAAGCAAGAGAAGAGCAGAAAGAGGCAAGTGAGGTGCACTAAGAGGCAGGAGAGG
Organism: Triturus cristatus; assembly: GCF_964204655.1. Taxonomy (NCBI): domain Eukaryota; kingdom Metazoa; phylum Chordata; class Amphibia; order Caudata; family Salamandridae; genus Triturus; species Triturus cristatus. The sequence goes on along the minus strand of NC_140593.1, from coordinate 24,317,127 downwards.
TGAAGAAACAGGCAAGTAAGGTGCAGAAACAGGCAAGAGGGGTGCAGAAACAGTGAAGAGAAGTGTAGAAGGAAGCTACAGAGGTGCAGAAGGAGGCAAGAGAACTGCAGAAAGGGGCAAGAGAGTTGCAGAAACAGGCAGGGGAGGTAGAGAAAGAGGAAAGAGGGGTACAGAAACAGGCAAGAGGAGTGCAGAAAAAAACAAGAGAAATGCAGAAAGAAGCGACAGTGGTGCAGAAAGGAGCAAGAGAGTTGTAGATATATGCAAGAGAGGTGCAGGAAAGGGGAAGAGGGATACAGAAAGAGGCAGCAGTAGTACAGAAAAAAAGCAAAAGAGGTGGGGAAAAAGCAAGAGAAGTGCAGAAAGAAACAACAGAGGTGCAGAAAGAGGCAAGAGGAGTGCAGAAAGAGGGTTACAGAAAGAGGCAACAGTGGTGTTGAAGGAGGCAAAAGAAGTGCAGAAAAAGGCAAGAGAGATGCAGAAGCAGGCAACAGAGGTGCAGAAAGACGAGTGCAGAAAGAAGAAAATGGGGTGCAGAAATAAGCAAGAGAGGTGCAGAAAGAAGCAAGAAAAGTTCAGAAAGAAGCAACAGAGGTGCAGAAAGAGGCAAAAGGGGTGTAGAAAGAAGCAAGAGAGGTACAGAAAGAGGCAAGAGAAGTACAGAAACAAGCAACAGAGGTGCAGAAAGAGGCACAAGGGGTGCAGAAAGATCAAAGAGATGTACAGAAACAAGCAAGGGAAGTGCAGAAATAAGCAGGTGAGGTGCAGAAAGAGGCAAGAGAGGTGCAGGAAGAGAGAAGAGGGTACAGAAATATGAATGGGAAGTACAGAAAGAAACAACAAAGGTGCAGAAAGAGGCAAGAAAGGTGCAGCAATTAGAAGTAAGAGAGCTGCAGAGAGAAGGGAGGTGCAGAAAGCTGAAGAGATGAGCAGAAAGAGGAAGAAAGGTGCAGAAAGAAGCAAGAAAAATACAGAAAGAAGAATCATAAATGCACAAGGAGGCAAGAGAACTGCAGAAAGAGGCAAGAGTAGTGCAGAAGGAACCAACTGAGGTGCAGAAAGAGGAAATAGGTGTGCAAAAAGAAGCAAGAGAAGTGCAGAAAGAAGGAGAGAGGTGCAGAAAGAGGCAAGAGAAGTGCAGAAAGAGGCAAAATAAGGTACAGAACGAGGGAAAAGCAGTGTGGAAAAAAGGAGGAGGGGTGAGGAGTAAGGCATGAGGGATACACAAAGAAGCAAGAGAGGTGCCAAAAGAAGCAAGAGAAGTGCAGAAAGAAACAACAGGGTGATGATACCGGCAAGAGGGGTGCAGAAAGATGCAAGAGAAGTTCAGAAAGAAGCAAACAAAATGCAAAAAGAGGCAAGAGAAGTGTATAAAGAAGCAACAGTAATGCATAAAGAGGCAAGAGAAGTATAGACAGAAGCAACAGGGGTGCAGAAAGAGGAAAGTGAAGTGCAGCAAGAGGCAGGAGAGGTGCAGAAACAGGCAAAATATGTGCAGAAAGAGGGAATGGGGTGCAGAAAAATGCAAGAGGGATGCAGAAAGAGGGAAGAGAGGTGCAGAAAGAGGCAAGAGGGGTACAGAAAGAAGCAAGTGAGGTGCAGAAAGAGGCAACAGAAATACAGAAAGAAGCAACAAAGGTGCAGAAAGAAGCAAGAGATATTGCAGAAAAAGCAAGAGAAGAGCAGAAAGAGGCAAGTGAGGTGCACTAAGAGGCAGGAGAGGTGAAGAAACAGGCAAGTGAGGTGCAGAAACAGGCAAGAGGGGTGCAGAAACAGTGAAGAGAAGTGTAGAAGGAAGCTACAGAGGTGCAGAAGGAGGCAAGAGAACTGCAGAAAGGGGCAAGAGAGTTGCAGAAACAGGCAGGGGAGGTAGAGAAAGAGGAAAGAGGGGTACAGAAACAGGCAAGAGGAGTGCAGAAAAAAAACAAGAGAATTGCAGAAAGAAGCGACAGTGGTGCAGAAGGAGGCAATAGAACTTCAGAAAGGAGCAAGAGAGTTGTAGATATATGCAAGAGAGGTGCAGGAAAGGGGAAGAGGGATACAGAAAGAGGCAGCAGTAGTACAGAAAAAAAGCAAAAGAGGTGGGGAAAAAGCAAGAGAAGTTCAGAAAGATACAACAGAGGTGCAGAAAGAGGCAAGAGGAGTGCAGAAATAGGGTTAGAGAAAGAGGCAAAAGGGGTGTTGAAGGAGGCAAAAGAAGTGCAGAAAAAGGCAAGAGAGATGCAGAAACTGGCAACAGAGGTGCAGAAAGACGAGTGCAGAAAGAAGAAAGTGGGGTGCAGAAACAAGCAAGAGAGGTGCAGAAAGAAGCAAGATAAGTTCAGAAAGAAGTAACAGAGGTGCAGTAAGAGGCAAAAGGGGTGTAGAAAGAAGCAAGAGAGGTACAGAAAGAGGCAAGAGAAGTACAGAAACAAGCATGGGAGGTGCAGATAGAGGCAAGAGAGGTGCATGAAAAGAGAAGAGGGTGCAGAAAGAGGCATGGGAAGTGCAGAAAGAAACAACACAGGTACAGGAAGGGGCAAGCGAGTTGCAGACAATAGAAGCAAGAGAGGTGCAGAGAGAAGGGAGGTGCAGAAAGCAGAAGAGATGTGCAGAAAGAAGAAAGGTGCAGAAAGAAGCAAGACAAATGCAGAAAGAAGAATCATAAGTGCACAAGGAGGCAAGAGAACTGTAGAAAGAGGCAAGAGTAGTGCATAAGTAACCAACTGGGGAGCAGAAAGAGGAAAGAGGTGTGCAGCAAGAGAAGCGCAAAAAGAAAGACGGAAGAGGGGTGCAGAGTAAGGCAGGAGGTGTGCAGAAAGAAGCAAGAGAGGTGCCAAAAGAAGCAAGAGAAGTTCAGAAAGAAGCAACAAGGTGCAACACAGGCAAGAAGGGTGCAGAAAGATGCAAGAGAAGTTCAGAAAGAAGCAACAGAATTGCAAAAAGAGGCAAGCAAAGTTCAGAAAGAAGAAACACAACTGCATAAAGAGGCAAGAGAAGTGTGGACATAAGCAACAGAGGTATAGAAACAGGAAAGTGAAGTGCAGAAAGAGGCAGGAGAGATGCAGAAACAGGCAAACTATGTGCAGAAAGAGGGAACATTGGTGCAGAAAGAGGCAAGACAGATCCAGAAAGAGGGAAGAGAGGTGCAGAAAGAGGCAAGAGGGGTACAGAAAGAAGCAAGTAGGAAACAGAAAGAAGCAACAGAAATACAAAAAGAAGCAACAAAGGTGCAGAAGAAAGTAAGAGAAGAGATGAAAGAGACAAGAGTGTTGCAGAAAGAATCAAGCGATGTGGAGAAAAAGCAAGAGAAGTGCAGAAAGATGCAAGTGACGTGCAAAAACAGGCAGAAAGGTGCAGAAACAGGTAAGAGAAGTGCAGAAAGAAGCAACAGAGGTGCCAAAGGAGGCAATAGAACTGCAGAAAGGGGCAGGATAGTTGTAGAAACAGGCAGGAGAGGTGGAGAAAGAGGGAAGAGGGTTTCAGAAAGAACAAGAGATATGGAGACAAAAGCAAGAGAAGTGCAGAAATAACTAACAGAGGTGCAGAAAGAGGCAATAGGCAGGTAGAAAGAGGCAACAGAAGTGCAGAATAAATCAACAGGTGTGCAGAAAGTGGCAAGAGAACTGCAGAAAGAGGTAAAAGAGGTGCAGAAATAGGCAAGGGAGATGCAGACATTAGAAAGAGGTGTGCAGAAAGAGGCAAGAAGGTTGGAGAAAGAAGCAATAGTGTTGCAGAAAGAAGTTACAGAGGTGAAGAGAAAGGCCGAGGGGTGCAGAAAGAGGCAAGAGAAGTGCCAAAAGAAAAGTGCAGAAACAGGTAAGAGAGATGCAGAAACAGGCAATAGAGGTTCAGAAAGAGGAGAGCAGAAAGAGGGGAGTGTGGTGCAGAAAGAAGCAAGAGAGGTGCAGAAATAAGCAAGAGAAGTTTAGAAAGAAGCAAGAGAGGTGCAGAAAGAAGCAAGAGAAGTGCAAAAAGATGCAACAGAGGTGCAGAAAGAGGCAAAAGGGGTGCAAAAAGAAGTAGGAGAGGTGCAGAAAGAAGCAAGAGATGTGCAGAAAGAGGCAATAGAGGTTTTGAAAGAGGCAAATGAGGTGTAGAAAGATCGAAGAAGGTACAGAAAGAGGCATGAGAAGTGCAGAAAAAGCAACAGAGGTGTAGAAATAGGCAAGAGAGGTGCAGAAAATAGAAGCAATAGAGATACAGAAAGAAGGGAGGTGTAGACAGCAGAAGAGATGTGCAGAAAGTAGAAGAAAGGTACAGAAAGAATTAAGACAAATGCAGAAAGCGGCAAGAGAGGCACAGATAGAAGCAAGAGTGGGTTATGCACCATTAGTACCAACTTAACACCCACATTGAGCAATAAGTTTCACATGAAAATGCCAGCTTTGCAAAGGGCCTTCGACCATGCTGTAACACTTGTCACTGTATTTTTGGTAACATTTTAGCCATTTGAGCTAGAAACAAGGATTTTTTGTTCAAATCTGCTGATTATGCTACATATGATGGATTTTGTGGAAAATGCAGAAAATGTATAATTATGGGAAAATCGCTGCGGCCGAACAGTCTCATAATACAAGTGGCCCTGCTCATACCTCTGACTAGCTCCAGAATTGCTCCTCAATAGTTCCTTCTTGTTTGAGTCTCATCGAGTTTATATTTTAGCTTCAATGGAAATGAGGAAGACTAATTCTGAGGTTACCACTCCATAACACAGACTACCATACCACATATTTACTCTCCATAACACATAATCCCACTCTACATAATTAATATACACTAAATACCACATACTTTCTATCCACATTATTTCATTTCACAACACACCACATAATTCCATTACAAACAACGTAAATCCACTCCACTCCAAAAACACTAGTAAAAAACTTTTACATTTACGAAGCCAATAGCTGCACTCTCACGAATGCGAGACCGATTGCATTGCATATGCTTCTTTAGCTAGTAGTCACATTTGCAGAGTGGTGGAGAAAGGGGGCTGGGCTTCAAAACTACGCTCAAGATTTCCTCTGTATAGGACTTACAGGAGGTACCAGGACAGCTTCTTGCCCCCAAAGTCCCTCAGGAGTAAAGTGTACTTCATCCTCCAACCAGTAGTGTTCCAGGAGGCACGTTTGCAGAGTGGTGGACAAATGGGTGCGTGGCCTCCGAAGACCTCTTAGCAATTCCACTGTGTGGAACTTACTGTGGGTAACAGAAGGGGTAGTTGGTCCCCAAGGAGTTCCTGGGGGCCAACTATCCCTCCTTTTACCTCCACTATGTCTCACACAGCAGGATTGCCCAGTTTTGATAGCAGGCTACGCCCCCTTTGCCCACAACTCCTCCATCGTGCTTCCTGGCACACTCTGGGTTGGGGGATGAAGTCCCTTGCCTCTTGAGTGTCCCTGGGGGTCAACTAACTCTCATGTTACCTCTAATAAGCCCCACACAGTGGGATTGCTGAGAGGTGGTTGCAGGCCATGCCCCCTTTCTCCCCAGTCTGCAAACGCACCTCCTGGCATGCTCTGGGTTGGGAGATGAAGTCCCCTTGCCTTTTGAGGGTTGCAGGGTGCCAACTAGCCCTCCTTTTACCTCCTGTGCACCCCATACAGCTGGATTGCTGAGAGGTAGTCAGAGGTCAGGCCCCCTTTTTACACCACTCTGCAAGTGCTCCTTCTGGCACACTTATGCTTGGGTAATAAAGTCCACTTTAGTGCTGCAGCCCTCAGGAAGCAAGGGGACCTCATCACTCCACTAGCAGTGCACCAAGAGGCACATTTGCAGACTGGTGGGAAAAGGGGTGTGACCTCCAACAACCTCTCAGCAATCCCACTGTGTGGGGCTTACTGGAGGTAAGAGGTGGGCTTGTTGGCCCCCGAGGACCCTCAGTAGGGAAGGCGACTTCATTCCCCAACCTAGAGTGTGCCAGGGTGAGTGTACAGAAAAGTGGTGAAAGGGAGCAGGGCTTCTGTTGAGTTGCAGGGCTTATTTTTTTACTTTTTATTTTAGGAAGGGGGCTGTGTGGCCCTCCTTCCCCTGACCCTTTTGGGCCCCGGGGACCCCGTCCCCCAGGGCTAAACTCACTTTTCATTTTTTTTAAAATACAAATTGAGAGGGGTGATGGCCCCCTTCCCGAGGCTGCTTCTGGTCTCGAGGACCCCAACCGCCGGGGCTAGGCCTTTGCTTACGTAATTTTTTTTAAAGGGGAGGGGCCCTCCCAACAAGCATATTTTGGCTCCGATTGCAGCCCTGGGGATCCCCATATCCTAGGGCTTTGCTTTTTTTTAAATTCAATTTTATTTTCAGGGAGGAGGACCCCATCGCCCGGGGCATGGCCATGTTTAAAGGGACCGAGGTGGGAGCCTGAAAGCCCGTGGGGTGCCAGCCAGCTCCCACCTCCTGTGGGGGCCAGCATTGTTTTTTACCCCAGGGAGCTGCTAACATGCAGCTCCCTGGGGGTAGAAAGTGAAGTGTATTTGCTTTGAACAAGCCAAAGAAAAGTGCTATTGCTTTTTCAAAGTGAGTACACTGTTTGCTATAGGATGGTGGGAGTTTGAAGTCCCTGGAGCTGCACGGGAAAGGAGCTCTCCCCTCACATTTTAATACAAATAAAGCCACGGGGAATTGGCAGTCCCCGGGTCTGTGAGGAGAATGTGCCCCTCACATGTCATCAGTAAGCTCCCGGGGAGGTGTCAGTTCCCAGGGCTACGTGGGCACCAATTTTTTTAAATTTTGGAAGAGTGTTTTGCCACAGTTGGCGCAGATAGTGCTGATCTCTAGACATGTGTTTCTGGTTCTTTAACAGTCATCAGTAGAGATTACAGTCTTTCAAATGCGCGGTTTGCTGAGTAGGCTGACAACATCTTTCTCAGGTCATGTACGCCTCACAGGCATGTGGGTGCTTCATCCACGAGCTCGTCAGCTGAATGACTCACTGGAGAGCTATTAAATAGGAACAGGGGTGGGAGCACACCGCTTCAGCTCCCAGCAAGGTTCGCCCCTGGCATTGTGGTAATTGCAGTTTCAGTTACTTGCTTGCTTCAAGAGTGTTCGAGTGTTTTATCACAGTTGGCGCAAATAGTGCTGATCTCTAGACACGTGGTTCTGGTTCTTTAACCGTCATCAGTAGAGATTACAGTCTTTCAAATGTGGAGTTTGCTGAGTATGCTGTCAACATCTTTTTCAGGTCAGGTACCTCTCACAGGCAAGCGTGTGCTTCATCCACAAGCTCGTCAGCTCAATGACTCACGGGAGAACTATTAAACAGGAACAGGGTTGGGAGCACACCGCTACGCCTCCCAGCAAGGTTCGCCCCTGGCATTGTGGTAAATGTAGTTTCAGTTACTTGCTTGCTTCAAGAGTGTTTGAGTATTTCTCCACAGTTGGCGCAGATACTGCTGTTCTCTAGACACGTGTTTCTGGTTCTTTAACCGTCATCAGTAGAGATTACAGTCTTTCAAATTTGGGGTTTGCTGGGTAGGCTGCCAACATCTTTCTCAGGTCAGGTACCTCTCACAGGCAAGCGTGTGCTTCATCCACAAGCTCGTCAGCTCAATGACTCAAGAGAGTACTATTAAACAGGAACAGGGGTGGGAGCACACCGCTACGCCTCCCAGCAAGGTTCGCCCCTGGCATTGTGGTAAATGTAGTTTCAGTTACTTGCTTGCTTCAAGAGTGTTTGAGTATTTCTCCACAGTTGGCGCAGATAGTGCTGCTCTCTAGACACGTGTTTCTGGTTCTTTAACCGTCATCAGTAGAAATTAAAATCTTTCAAATGTGGGGTTTGCTTAACAGGCTGCCAAAATCTTTCTCAGGTCAGGTACCTCTCACAGGCATGCGGGCGCTTCATCCATGAGCTTGTCAGCTCAATGACTCATGGGAGAACTATTAAACAGGAACAGGAGTGGGAGCATACCGCTTCACCTCCCAGCAAGTTTTGCCCCTGGCATTGTGGTAAATGCAGTTTCAGTTACTTGCTTCCTTCAAGAGTGTTTGAGTGTTTCGCCATAGTTGGCGCAGATAGTTCTGATCTCTAGACACGTGGTTCTGGTTCTTTAACTGTCATAGGTAGAGATTACAGTCTTTCAAATGTGGGGTTTGCTGAGGAGGCTGCCAACATCTTTCTCAGGTCAGGTACCTCTCACAGGCATGCGGGTGCTTCATCCACAAGCTTGTCAGCCTAATAACTCACGGGAGTACAATTAAACAGGAACAGGGGGGGAGCACACCGCTTCACCTCTAGGGGTGGGCGGAATTTGCGGAATTAACCTCCGCAAATTATCGCGAGAATGCAGAAAATCTCCGCAAACACGCCGGAAATATCGCGAAGATGCGGAAGTTTTTTGCCGCCTGTTCGCGGTATTTTTTGCGTGTTCGCGGGTCGCCAACTTACCCATGCGGTCGCTCACGGGCGCGGCCATCTTGTTTTCACTTGTCCCGCCCTCTGGCGTTGTTTACTTCCTGTTCCGGGTCGCGCAATGCATGTTCGCGGTCGATATTTCCTGTTCGCGATCGCTTTTACTTGATCGCGTTGCTTTTTGCTTGCTCAGGGAGAAAATATCGCGCGAACTTGCGCACGTGGTCGCAACGGGCGCGGCCATCTTGTTTTCCACTCTATTGCATGGTTCTGGGGCCTGATTTTCAATCCTCCCTAAATCTTTTCAATCCTTTGTTTATAGCCACTTTTTTCGGATCTTTATTACTTATTATTTCTCTAACTATTTTCCTGCCTCTATATTTTTGGTTTTTGTGTACCTTTTTTTTTGTTTTTTAGCTACTTTTTCTCTTTGTATTGCCTGCTATTTATTTCCTTTACTCCTTTATTTATTTTACCTTTTCTTTCCCGCCCCGTCCCCAGAACCATGTCCAAGGGCAGGGCTGTTCGCCGGCGCAGCCAGAGCCGCGACCGCCTTCCTTGCGGAAGGCGGCGCCCACAAGGGGTGCATGCACGGGCCTTATTTGGGGAGGCGGAGTTGGCTGCACTAATTTTCTTTGTGCAGCGCCACCTCCCCTCAACCCTGGCAGCAGGTGGCAGGCCTGGGTCCGGGTACGGCCTCCGGGAGCGTCGGCAGCGGTGGGGGAAGGTGCGCCGGGCAGTGTCTCGCATCTCTGGGGTCCGGCGCACCCAGGCACAGCTGACGCACCGGTGGTCCGACATCCTGGACCGTGAGCAGGACCTGCTGGACCTGCTAGGAGTGGAGGTCCCGGGGCTTGGTGAGTACCTATTTAATTATTACAACTTTGTGTCTGTTCTTCTGCTCTATGTTATATATTGCGAATATCTTTTTTTCCTTCCAACCAGATAGAATGTTGCTGCTTGCAATACATTCCAGGTTAATAATGTTTAAAAGTCTTCTGTGATTATGACACAGGTGCTCTTCTGCGCTACTACTAATCTTACTTGTTTGCAGCTTTGCGTTTGCGCTTGCTTAGCGTGATTCTTTACGAGTTTATTTTAGAGAAATTAAGTTACGTAATGCTACAGTGACTCATGTCCACTCCTTACTTTGTCCTGTCACTAATAGATAGGGGCGGATTGATACATAGGTTTAGGTACTTTGTATGAGCTTCTAATTGGTTAGTGGTATGCGTGATGCCCCCTCACTCAGTTACGTGACGTGCTGCTAGTACGCCAGTCTTTAGAACCTTTCTAGTTTGTTCAATGAGTGGAGGTAGGCTTTGCAGTTACTTAGCAGTAGCAGATGAGCATCAATCAAACCACAATTGTGTATATACAAAAAATGTAGTCATGTTAATGTGTCCTCCATGATTGGATCATACACATTGTTGAGGAATACAGTCGAAATGCATACTTAATGTACAATTGGCATGCCTGGAATAGGTGGGCTAGGTTGGGTGGTAGGTTGTACTAATACTTAGGCTTACTTGTAACTTAGTTTTCTGGAATCAGAATGGAAGAATGGATTACTGTTGATAAATAGTAACTTAAGTAGTCGAACTGCGAATCCCCCGATATTACATGTTGACCAGATGAGATCGGTCAATGTAGTTATTGCAATTGTTTAGATAAGTGTTTTTTGACCGTTGTTGAAAAAAATTGTATTTGCTTAAGTTGACACCATCCATCAATGTTTGTCTTTCTTATATCTTTCCTGTTCATCAGCACCCAGGGGCAGACGGGCAGGGACTGGGCAGTCGGCGGGACAGGAACACCACGAGGAGGACACCGCTGAGGGCTCCTCTGCTGGCCCCAGTAAGTCTTCTTGTTTTTAATAATATTTCTTATTCCATAACTTTTACTGCCCCATTTCTCCCGAACTATAGTGTGTTTCCAAATGCAATTTTTTGACCACCAATTATCCTTCGATCTGTACGGTTTCAAAAAGCTTATCCCTGCCTCCGCTACGATGACTGAGTACTACTACATACTATCAGTCTGTCTGTCTGTACTGTAGTAGCTAGTCTTGCCCAGTGCCACTCTTTGTGAAAGGTTGTAATATAAAACTCATATTCACCAGTAGCTCGTACAATCCGTTGGGTCGTTGTCTTGTACTACTTTTTACTCTTGTTGATGTTTAGGCTTTGAAAATTCACAGCAACAGCCCTACCAGATTTCTTAATATTTTGATATGATACCCTATAGGACATACAACTGTTGTAGGGATCTTGCACATACATTTGCACCAGAAAATAGGATGTTGGTGATGGTAGGTTGGACCTTCCTTGCACACCTCAATCAGAAATTCCGCACCCACCACAATTCCACTGCTTGACTATAGTACTGTCTTGTCATACCTATTAGGTCTCGGAACCCTCCCCCCAAGACAACCAACAAGTAGACAACCCAGAACATTAACACACCCAACCTCTGTCGTGGAAGCAATTCACATGCACACCCTTACTTTAATTTGCTCAATCGTGTAACTTAGTCCACTCCACACCAAATACCACGAAGTCTATGTAAGTTTAAAATTTTTATTTCAATTTGAGAAGGTCTGTCTGTACACTGTTATCTTAGCAGCACCAACCGGCAAATCAATAACATTAAAACAAAATACATTGTTACACTAATACAGTTGGGAATTAAATCATGATAACTGAAGTGGTGGAAGGCAGCACCACCATCCCATAGCAATTTAGTTTATATACATTTATAAATGAAGATGTGAGTGAAGGGACCCCTCACCTCAGAAGAACCTAGTACTGGTAGTTGGTGCATCGTTCAGAAGCTCTGGTTCGTAGAAGCGAATCTTGCGTCTGTAATGCGAAAAAAGAAATGGTGTGCGTTAGTATATTGCAACTTGCAAGCATTTCTCAGCCGTGCTAAAAAGTGTAGCATCTATGGATAAGCAATATGGACAGTAACAGTAGTACACCAGTTCTTCCTAAAAAAGTGGCTGGTTAATGTTTGTTGACCGCCTGTACGCAGCGCGTAGACTAGACAGTAGCAGTGTGAGGCAGGTCATGTGGGCTCAAAGGTGTCTTAAGAAGCTGCAAGGTAAAGGTAACGTCACATGTGCATGGCTAGGGCTAATCAAGCAAATGCTACAATGATCATATAACTTAGTGTCTACTCTACTACTACCTGATTTGTACTAGTGATTTATGTTAGTATTAACTCATTTTTCAACCTTGCTACTGATCAATAGGGGGGAGGTGTATATGTTGCCTAATAAATGTGTAATGTTTTCTAGGCGCACTACCGACCACCATTGCTGGGGCCAGCGAAGGCGACGCCGAGGGCGAGGATGCGGCAGTTGCAGATAGCAACGGAGGGGGAGTGGCAGCACCAGTGGCAGGCGGTGGTAAGTTAGATTCATAATCTTTAACTATTGTTGAACTTGACAGCACACTCACTGCAAAGGTGTACTGTATGTATATGTATACTGTAAAGTTGTGAATTAGGGCCCCATTAGGATGGTGGGCGTATTGCCCCCGCCGGGCTGGCTGGAATTCACTGCCGTCACAGCAGGGGCAAACCTCCCGCCATCCCTGAAGAAAATATTCAGACATGTCTAGGCGGAAAAGGGTTCAATATGGCGGTGGTGTCTCTCTCACCACACCGGCAGCCATATAATCTGCATTTTGGAATGCCTTTGCGTGGCGGCATTACCGTCCGCCACGGAAAGGCATGCACACATTGCAGAGTATGCTTGGGGGCCCCCATGGAGGGTACCTACCGATGCTATGGTACCCCCCGACTTTCAAAGCAAAACGTGACAGGCTCCGTGCGAGGCCCGTCATGTTGTGCTTGGAAAAGCAGCACAACATTTTAGCATTGCTTTCAGCAAAGCCAACCAGAATTTAAAATTAAAATAACAGGGTGCGCCCGCCACTGTGCCGGGCGCATCATCCTAATTAATTGTCCCCACGGGACCCCCACCCTTTTTAGCAGTCGGATGGCGGGCGGACAAAGTCCGCTCGCTATCCGATGTCGTAAGTAAGTATGAGTTCTTGGGGACGTTTGAAGAGTGAACTAGAAGACTAGAATTCCCTTTAATTGGTATAGGACTAGGAGCCAGAGTATTGAGTAACCAATGGCCTCATCTATCTGATTTCAACTCCGCTTTGAAAGTTTTATGGAGAAGAGCACCTGGTGCACTGTTCAACTAAAAAGTGTAAGACAGGTGGAAGGAAGAAGGACGGGCGACATTTAAAATGTTATGTACTACTGTGCTTTATTTTATAGTGCTACTCTACCATGCCACTATGTGTATAAATAATTACCTTGTCCTACTGTTTTATTAAGACTATATTTTACAATTGTCGTGTTTTTTTCTTTTTGATACACAGCTACTCCGAAAATCAACCGCAAGGAGTTGGCCGCCAAGGCACGGCGCCGGAAGCTGGAGGCAATCCAGCAGGAATACCGGCGGCTGGTGGTCCTAGCCGAGGAGGAGGAGGAGAGTGCAGCAGCAATTGAAGCCTCCTCCAGTGCCCCGGGCCCCAGCCACCGCCCTCCAGCGGTACGGCGCCACCGTCTGGCGGCTGCCCGCCGCCACCGTGCCATCTCCGGTGCCCCCCCCCCACTGTGGTTGCAACTGCCGCGGCCTTAGACGCCGCGTCGCCCATTTAGAGGACCAGATTCGTGTCCTCCTCCAGTCCCGCCCCACCAGTTAGTCCCTGTCACTGCCCCTTTTTTAATTCCTGTTTGTTTCCTCACTCGTTTGGGCGTTCTCTATTTCTATGGACAGTCGTTGGGGTTAGGGAGGGGGGTGGGTCAGCTTTTGTGGGTTTAGTTTATTTGTTAGGGTCAATTAAATATATTTTTCTATGTTACATGCAATGTTGTTAATGTTTTGTAGGTGGGGACCGGGGTAACTGTTTTACATCACACTGTTTCTTTGCTGGTGCATGGCCGCCCATAGCGTGTGTTTGATTTCAATAATTTGCTGACTGTATAAGACACAAACAGATAGATGCGACACACCTCACTCATTCACTGGTCCTACTATGCATTCTTTGGAGTGGTGTCTGAAACTGACATCATTGACAACATGTCCATTATTGATTCTGCCTCCCCCAAACTTCTCTCTTACCGGTGCTTGATGTTTATGTCCAACTGTGGCACAGCACTGGCTGCATGGTGAAGATGGTTTCCTTTTTCATACATGCCATGATTGGGGTGGTGGTGGTAGTATAGTAGTAGTATACACTGGCAGGGTAGCAGCATTTCCAAAAAAAGAAAAGGAGATAGTCAATCGCCTTTGAGAGACTGTTAGAGGAGTAGTTGAATGAAGTACATCACAGAATTTACCGAGCAACAATTATATGTTCAAATATTTGACAAAAAAAATGAATGCTGGATATTATGAGGATAGCCTACTAGACAGAGTTACAAACTATAGTTTTGTCGACTTGGCTATGCCTACAGTCTAACAGTTAGTGCTGTATATGAGGAATGACAACAAACAAATCAAATCAATGCCGGCAATTCATGCTGAGGTATATGTTCCTTTGTTAAATAAAATAACCTGTGAAATATCCTACTCATGGGTGGGCAAGCAGAAGAAGATCATCGCTCTGCATTGAAATTGAAGTAGTGTTGCTTTCACCACATCCGCCCCAGCAAGTGTGTGATTAAGTATTGGTGTACTTTTAATTTAGTTACACCTCGACAATAAGTCACACAGCCCGGGGGAAGAGGGTTAGGGTCCGTTGATTGGATGGGAAGGGGGATTTTGGGAAAGGTTTGACATAGAAAAACAGTATGCATACATAGACAAACAAACGACAATCATTGAAGACTACCATACCATATCCATTCCATATGTTAAGGTATAAAAAAGGAAATGCATGCATGATGAGACCCGGATTACATACACTTCTATTTCTTGTTCTGTTCCGGCCTTAAAACTTTAACAGATAGCAAATAGAAATTTTAAATATTGGTAGTGAGGAATCGTAAACACAGAGAAAACGTAATGATGATTGATAATAACAACTCCAAGAACACACTGTTGTAAAGAATGTATACAAGATATTAATCAAATTTTTTAAAAGAAGTGAAAAGTGGATACTGTTACTGTCTTATCCTGGTCAAAAATGTGGACTGGTTTTTTGCATCTCGGCATTCCTCTTGCTCCTCTCGTCCATCAATCTTGGGTGTGTCGCCTCACCACTCGCCACTGCCCGGCTGGAATAAAAAGGTGATTGATTGGTAAGGTAATTAATATGCATTGTAATGTTTTACAAAGTTTTGGACAAGGCCCGGCCTGTAATTTTAGATTGAAAACCAAAGGGGATATTCAGAAAGAAAGTGAAAACAAATGCACAAGTGATGGTGTAGTGCAACAAGAATACTTTCCGAGGTGGCATGTATGCATATGCATCATCTCTACTGTAGTCTGTTTCCAGCATAGACCTTCAACAGTAACAGGAGAGATCAGGCCCACAGTGCTTACCATTAGCACAGCCTACGTTACCACTTTAGAGTCCTTTTTTTTTTTTCTCTCAAAGAGTTGGACAAACGCAAAGCACATTATCCATTCCAGACATAGCATTTTACAGTTAAAGTTAGTAAAATCAATGCACTGCAGTCATCCCACCGCTACACTCTATTCAACTTCTACACAGACATTTGGGTGTGCTGTGGTTGTGGTTCACGTGTTTACCTTTAGGCTTTTCCGTTTTATGCCACTCATGAAACATCCTCCTGACTTCATCATCAGCTCTGATACTTCTACTGACTGAAGATCGGCCTGCAGTACAAGTGTAATTTTTAGAACACAACAAGAGTAGAAATATAAATATTACTGACTTGAGTCATTCTTTATTGTGTACAGAAAGATAGATTAACACTAGTACACTTTGACATCATTCACTTTGTGCACAACAAACAACGCCAACACAAAGATCAATAGCTCAGAGTCAGGTGTCCAATGCATGCCATTAATTATCATCATTTATTACCTGTTACTTCTCATCTTAAGTTAACGGGCCGTCTCTTTCGCCATCATCATGATGGACGGTGCTGTTAAGTCACAGTCATTTGCATTGCGCAGCAGATTGAGTGAGTGCCCTTCCTGTATTGAATTAAAAGCAATGTATCACCAAGATGCAGGAGAGAAGTACACATTTCTTGTTTGCCAGAAGAGGAAAATTAGTAATTACTAGTGTGTTCTGTAGAAAGTTGATTAGTGGCAGTGCACAATTACATCAATTCATGCGAAACACACCACAAAATCTACATCATTCAGTCTGCTATTCTGCGGCCAATGCATGGCATCAATCATTACCTGTTGCATCTCATCTCGTTAACGCTGCAGGCCGTCTCTTTCGCCATCATCATGATGGACGGTGCTGTTAAGTCACAGTCATTTGCATTGCGCAGCAGATTGAGTGAGTGCCCTTCCTGTATTGAATTAAAAGCAATGTATCACCAAGATGCAGGAGAGAAGTACACATTTCTTGTTTGCCAGAAGAGGAAAATTAGTAATTACTAGTGTGTTCTGTAGAAAGTTGATTAGTGGCAGTGCACAATTACATCAATTCATGCGAAACACACCACAAAATCTACATCATTCAGTCTGCTATTCTGCGGCCAATGCATGGCATCAATCATTACCTGTTGCATCTCATCTCGTTAACGCTGCAGGCCGTCTCTTTCGCCATCATCATGATGGACGGTGCTGTTAAGTCACAGTCATTTGCATTGCGCAGCAGATTGAGTGAGTGCCCTTCCTGTATTGAATTAAAAGCAATGTATCACCAAGATGCAGGAGAGAAGTACACATTTCTTGTTTGCCAGAAGAGGAAAATTAGTAATTACTAGTGTGTTCTGTAGAAAGTTGATTAGTGGCAGTGCACAATTACATCGAATCATTCATGCGCAACACACACAACAAAATCTACATCACTCAGTCTGCTTTTCTGCGGACAATGCATGGCATCAATCATTACCTGTTGCATCTTATTTTCAGTTAATGGCCAGTCTCTCTCGGCTCTGAAGGAGGATAGCTATAGAAGTCATCAGATTCATGGTCCACTTGTTTTGGAAGGACGAGGAAAGTTTGAATTTGTTGTTACCATCATCCAATCATCATTCATGAGGGAAATGGAATTGACCAGGAGATGCAGTATGATCGAGCGGAGGAGCTGGATTCTGAGGACTGTAGTGTCAAATGGCAGACACCTGAAACTTGTATCTTAAATTAGAAGATTAGAAGACGGTGATAATGCATTGGTTGCGATTCACAAGTTTATAACCGGAACAACAGACACAAACAAAGGGGGAAAAAAGGGAGGAAGACAGTAAGTGCGAGCCTAATTGTCAGGGAAGTATAGCTCGTCCTCAAACTCTGGGGGATCTTCCAGTAGTAGGTAATCATCTGACACAATACTTCCGTCACCTGAGCCGCTGTCCTCATCTTCCTCTGTTGATTCATGCATTGTGTAATTCGGTGGTATGAAGTGCTGATTCATTTTGATCATTGTTAACCTCTCCACGTTTTTGGGAGATAGACTGGTCCTTCTCAAGGTTACAATGGAACCAGCAGCACTGAAAACACGTTCGGAAGAGACACTTGCGACAGGGCAAGCCAGATAGCTTATCGCCAGCCTGCTGAGCTGTGGCCATTCAGACCTTTTCCTATACCAATACTGCACTGGGTTTTGATCAACGTACACCTCTGTTGGATCGTCCAGATAGGCCTGGACCATCCGCTCAATGTTCAGGGTTGCTGCTGGTAAGCTTTTGTGCTGTTTTTTCTGTGCATCAGCACTGTGCTTACGGCCCATCTTTACATACCAATCTGATAATGATTGTACTCGGCCGAATGATCCAGTTATTGCTTTTGTAGTCGATGGTGATGGTGAGTGTTGCGATTGTGAGCCAACCGCACTGCCCTCAGCCGACGAAGTTGCACTTGATTCTGCATGGCCTGCTTCAGTATCAGTACTTGTTGTGGGTTGATGTGGCGGGCTTTTAATTAGCAGCCCTTCGTTTTCAAACTTGATGGCTGCTTCAGCTATACAACTTTTGTAGCGGGCAACATCAGTGTCGGAAAAAGAACGGAATAGTCCTAATTTTGCACGTGGATCCAGAATTGTGGCACAAATGTAATGGTCTTGTGACAAAATTTTATTTTGTATCCTTACATTTTCTGATAAGCGCCTGGATAAGCTCTCCACCAAGTCATGGGCTTGCCTTCTGTCCTCTACACCTTTGTAGGATTCAGACACATTATTCAGCTCATGCTCTAGCATTTGCAACAATGGGATCGCTTGGCCCATTGTACAGTCCTCCTTGCTGACTTCACGTGTGAAGACCTCAAAAGGAGACAGCATCTCAGTCAGGCATTGAATTAGGGTCCATTGCTCCCTCTGAAGGGTCATGCCTTTAACACTAGCATCACTGCCTTTGTACCAGACATAATCATTGAGTGACCTGTGCTGTTCGTACAGACGATCAAGCATGTAATACGTTGAGTTCCAACGTGTTGCCACCTCCTGGATGAGTGCCTTGACTGGCACCCTACGCTCACGTTGGAAGATCCTCAGCTGCTTCCGAGCTTTAAAAGAATGGCTGAAATGAGTGCATATTCTTCGGCAGATGGACAGTAAATTGCTTACTATGGGTTCTTTTTTCAGAAAGTCTTGCACTATAATGTTTATGCAGTGTGCCAAACACGGAACCCTGAAATAGGAACCAAGTTCCATGGCCTTAAGTACATTACTGCCATTGTCTGTGGCAACAAAACCAATACCAAGCCCTCTGGGCTGCAGCCATTCCAAAACCTTGGTGCGAAACTCTTCTAAAATGTTTTCAGCCGTATGAGATTTCTCCATGGCGAACATGGCTACAGTTGCATGTTTCCGAGTACCTTCAAAAATCGCAGCTGTGTCAACAACACCTCGTGCAGATAGTTGATCTTTAACCCCCACAAAAGAGATCCAGTGTGCAGTGATACACATGTAATCTGTGGCTTGGCAACTGGTCCACATGTCTGTTGTCAGGTGGATATTGTGCACAGCACTCTTCTGCAAAGCTTGTCCAACCAATTCCAGCACATCATGATGTAGTGCCGGAACAGCAATTCTTGCGAAATAGGACCGGCTTGGAACTTTCCATTTCGGGCAGATGGCAGACACAAATTCAAGGAAACCCACCCCTTCTACAAATGAAAAAGGAAGAAGGTCCAGCGCTAACATTTTAGCCAGCTTCGCATTGTACAATCGTGCCGTTGGGTGGTTGCGTTGGAACTGCCCCTCCAACCTAAACATGCTGTCAATGGTAGGCTGGCTTACTTTCCTTAGTGGTGCCATTAACCCACTAAGGCTCAACGACACAGATTGTCTCATTGAGGTACTCGCCGCCGGTCGCCTTGGTGTCTCACCCACACTCTGAGTATGGCTCTTACTGCGGTGCCACTCTGATGTTACTGAGGAGGATGTGGGCGTTACCACTGCAGTGACTGCACTACTGGAGACAGGGCTAGAAATGCCTCCCTGTTCTTCACCTGCCACCACAATAATATCGCTCCCTGATTCCTGACCAACTTCAAAGGGTTTAGTTTTCCTACTTTCTTTTAACTTAAGTAGGTGATCCTCCCACACAATAGTGTGGTGTATTCTGAGATGACTTGCTTGTCCTCCGGTACCATAGTTTGTACCAAGCTTACCACGCCGAACACCTTGCCGACAAATTGCGCATATAGCAATGTTATCCTCCTTGGCGCTAACAGAAAAGAAGTCCCAAACTGGGGAGGAGAACTTTCTGGCACTGCTGGATGTGCCACTTTCAACACCAGATGAACTTGAGGGGGTCCTTGAAAATATGTGACCCTGTCCACCTACACTGTGACTTTTACTACCACTTCCTACTGAGGTGGTTGAGCTGGATGTAGGTCCCTGCCGGGCCTTGGAAAATATGGCAGCTGGAGGTAGTGGTGGTGTAACCTGTGTTGGTGAGATCCGTGCTGCATCCCGCTCAGTAGCAGCCTTTCTGGATAGGGTTAGAATGTCGGTCTCCAATCCCTTTGGGGCGGGAGTAATGTGCGTGATGACTGGCTCGTCTTCATCAACATCATCACCCCCCTCTTCTACATCTACCTCCATAACTCTAAGTTTTTCTGGGACCTTCCTTTTCAGAAGCAATGTCTTGTGGCGTACTTCACTCTCAGACCGAGCTGGTGGGACCCAAGTGTCATCACGATCATCAGAAGCGGGGCTTGAAGAAGAAGATGATGGACTAAGCCTCCTTTTCCTTGCTGGTGGTCTGGAAGACAATAGATGTTCTGGAACAGTGGTTTGACTTCGCTCCGCTTTGTCTGCAGGAAGCTCGATTTCCTGAAATGCCCCTACGTCAGGAGCAACAACTACTATGGTGGGCTGTTGTGGCGGCTGCTGCTGGTCTGGTTGCGGCGGCTGCTGCTGCTGGTCTGGTTGCGGCGGCTGCTGCTGCTGGTCTGGTTGCGGCGGCTGCTGCTGCTGGTCTGGTTGCGGCGGCTGCTGCTGCTGGTCTGGTTGCGCCGGCTGCTGCTGCTGTTCTGGTTGCGCCGGCTGCTGCTGCTGTTCTGGTTGCGCCGGCTGCTGCTGCTGTTCTGGTTGCGCCGGCTGCTGCTGCTGTTCTGGTTGCGCCGGCTGCTGCTGCTGTTCTGGTTGCGCCGGCTGCTGCTGCTGTTCTGGTTGCGCCGGCTGCACACTGATCTGCTGAGTTTGCGCCTGCGTTGAACTTGATTGTGTACTACTTTGCGGTAATGACATTTCTTCAACACCGCTGCCCGTTAGTAGACTGGCTACCTCTGCGACAGTAAAGCCCTTGGGCCTAGGTTGGTGGGGTTGCTGGACCGCTGTGCTGCTCCCAGCTTGGTTCCCGGACAACGCTTTGGTGCCAAAAAAAACCTTGGCCGGCACACCACCAGTCGTGGTTAATGGCACTTCCCTTTTCTGTTCCTTCTTCTCACCAGCAACTTTCTTGGTACTGGACCTGGTACCTTTCTTTGGGGCCATCTTATTCCGACGTCAGGCAGGAGGCAGATGCACAACAAGTTCTGGTCACACGTGGGCGTGATGCGCACCAGGACTTCTGTCTGGCTGGCAGTACAACGGGTAGCCAGGTGATGCCGATGACACCTCCTACTCTGTCTTTTGTGCACCTAAAAGCAAAGAAGACAGGAGAAGAACATCAGTGAAATGTTGCATTTGTTTTTGTGGTTCAGTTACTTAGTACTGTACTAGTGCAAACAAAAGATAGTCTAGCCATTTATGAATTTTTTTTAACTAGAGCTATGTTATACTACTAGTACTGTGTACAGCCACACTACACTCTCAGGAAGGTGATGTCTAAAAATTCAACAGATCACATAGAAAACACTTGATCAATAAAGCTGTGGCTACCTGCTCTGGTAGCAGTGGATGAAAGCAGGCCTGCTGGCAGACAAGGCCAGGCAAGCTTGCAGGCCTAGGCCTCAAAATGGCCACCAGCCACATGGCGAGCCCCAACAGCATCAGCAAGGCCACCCCAAAAAACACACTTCCCCAACTCAATCTAATGCCATCCATGCCCAAAATGATGTCTAAAATCAACAGAACACACAGAAAACAGTAGATTACTAAAGCTGTGGCTACCTGCTCTGGTAGTAGTGGATGAAAGCAGGCCTGCTGGCAGACAAGGCCAGGCAAGCTTGCAGGCCTAGGCCTCAAAATGGCCACCAGCCACATGGCGAGCCCCAACAGCATCAGCAAGGCCACCCCAAAAAACACACTTCCCCAACTCAATCCAATGCCATCCATGCCCAAAATGATGTCTAAAATCAACAGAACACACAGAAAACAGTAGATTACTAAAGCTGTGGCTACCTGCTCTGGTAGCAGTGGATGAAAGCAGGCCTGCTGGCAGACAAGGCCAGGCAAGCTTGCAGGCCTAGGCCTCAAAATGGCCACCAGCCACATGGCGAGCCCCAACAGCATCAGCAAGGCCACCCCAAAATACACACTTCCCCAACTCAATCCAATGCCATCCATGCCCAAAATGATGTCTAAAATCAACAGAACACACAGAAAACAGTAGATTACTAAAGCTGTGGCTACCTGCTCTGGTAGCAGTGGATGAAAAGCAGGCCTGTTGGCAGACAAGGCCAGGCAAGCTTGCAGGCCTAGGCCTCAAAATGGCCACCAGCCACATGGCGAGCCCCAACAGCATCAGCAAGGCCACCCCAAAAAACACACTTCCCCAACTCAATCCAATGCCATCCATGCCCAAAATGATGTCTAAAATCAACAGAACACACAGAAAACAGTAGATTACTAAAGCTGTGGCTACCTGCTCTGGTAGTAGTGGATGAAAGCAGGCCTGCTGGCAGACAAGGCCAGGCAAGCTTGCAGGCCTAGGCCTCAAAAATGGCCACCAGCCACATGGCGAGCCCCAACAGCATCAGCAAGGCCACCCCAAAAAACACACTTCCCCAACTCAATCCAATGCCATCCATGCCCAAAATGATGTCTAAAATCAACAGAACACACAGAAAACAGTAGATTACTAAAGCTGTGGCTACCTGCTCTGGTAGTAGTGGATGAAAGCAGGCCTGCTGGCAGACAAGGCCAGGCAAGCTTGCAGGCCTAGGCCTCAAAATGGCCACCAGCCACATGGCGAGCCCCAACAGCATCAGCAAGGCCACCCCAAAAAACACACTTCCCCAACTCAATCCAATGCCATCCATGCCCAAAATGATGTCTAAAATCAACAGAACACACAGAAAACAGTAGATTACTAAAGCTGTGGCTACCTGCTCTGGTAGTAGTGGATGAAAGCAGGCCTGCTGGCAGACAAGGCCAGGCAAGCTTGCAGGCCTAGGCCTCAAAATGGCCACCAGCCACATGGCGAGCCCCAACAGCATCAGCAAGGCCACCCCAAAAAACACACTTCCCCAACTCAATCCAATGCCATCCATGCCCAAAATGATGTCTAAAATCAACAGAACACACAGAAAACAGTAGATTACTAAAGCTGTGGCTACCTGCTCTGGTAGTAGTGGATGAAAGCAGGCCTGCTGGCAGACAAGGCCAGGCAAGCTTGCAGGCCTAGGCCTCAAAATGGCCACCAGCCACATGGCGAGCCCCAACAGCATCAGCAAGGCCACCCCAAAAAACACACTTCCCCAACTCAATCCAATGCCATCCATGCCCAAAATGATGTCTAAAATCAACAGAACACACAGAAAACAGTAGATTACTAAAGCTGTGGCTACCTGCTCTGGTAGTAGTGGATGAAAGCAGGCCTGCTGGCAGACAAGGCCAGGCAAGCTTGCAGGCCTAGGCCTCAAAATGGCCACCAGCCACATGGCGAGCCCCAACAGCATCAGCAAGGCCACCCCAAAATACACACTTCCCCAACTCAATCCAATGCCATCCATGCCCAAAATGATGTCTAAAATCAACAGAACACACAGAAAACAGTAGATTACTAAAGCTGTGGCTACCTGCTCTGGTAGCAGTGGATGAAAGCAGGCCTGTTGGCAGACAAGGCCAGGCAAGCTTGCAGGCCTAGGCCTCAAAATGGCCACCAGCCACATGGCGAGCCCCAACAGCATCAGCAAGGCCACCCCAAAAAACACACTTCCCCAACTCAATCCAATGCCATCCATGCCCAAAATGATGTCTAAAATCAACAGAACACACAGAAAACAGTAGATTACTAAAGCTGTGGCTACCTGCTCTGGTAGCAGTGGATGAAAGCAGGCCTGCTGGCAGACAAGGCCAGGCAAGCTTGCAGGCCTAGGCCTCAAAATGGCCACCAGCCACATGTCCAGGCCCAACAACATCAGCAAGGCCACCCCAGAAAAACACACTTCCCCAACTCAATCCAATGCCATCCATGCCCTAAATGTGATTGAAAATGAAATATATTCAAAAAACAAAAGGAACAGTTGCTTCATCATGCACACACACACCCATGAGGCCATGCCCATGGCTAGCTCGGGCCTACTACTACAACCCACAAAATTAAAATAAATTTAAAAAAAAAAAAGGAATGATGATAATTAATTATCAAAAATAAATTGTAGTTACACAACAACTGCAATGCCCACAATCAAACACAACAACCACTTACTTGTAAAATATCCTATTCCAAAAATCCTGAAATCCAATTGCAATGATGCAGCAGACAAAAAGAGAGATCTTTCCAGCTCCAAATCCAAAGGCAGAATGAGCGGGAGATGGACAAAGCACTGGGAGGAGCCTGCTGGACAGGAACAGGAAGTTGGAGAATCTGTGTCACTTCCTCCCTCTCTCCACTTTGTAAAAAAAAAAAGACTCCTGGAGTCCTTGCACAAAAAAGGAAAGCCAAATGTGAATGTAAGGAGTTCTTTTCATACAAAATCAGTATTTGCAGATGGTTTCATGCTGCTAGAGCCGATATTCCTCTCCAAATTGTAAATTTTACATTGTTGAGTTCTCCAGCTTCACATTACTTCCGCCGGCGTGTCGAAAACGATATGATCGCGTTCTCTTCTTTGTCCCTGTCGCGTTGGATATGACGTGTTCGCGGTCTCTTTCTCCTGTTCGCGTTCGATTTCATGTGCCCGCGTCCTCATTCTCTGGCTCGCGATGTAGAATGACAAGTTCGAGATCTCAATCTTCTCATACTCGCGCGGTGCATGATCGCGAGAAGAAAGACCTGATCGCGCGACAAATGACGTGATCGCGTGAAAAATGACTTGAATGCGGCCGCGAACTCTCGCGAGACAGCGCAAAATGGCTACCAAAATCCAACATCTCGTGGAGAACGCGACCGGGTCAAGAAAACTTGTCGGAGAACGCAGGGATTCAGGTAAGGCGATCGCGCACGCGCGAGAATGTATTGTTTTACAGCGCGAGCAAGAAAAAAATTATCGCTAAGCTGCGGAATGCGGAAATTTTGACATTTTCGCGCTTTCCGCGGAACGCGAGAATGCCAAAATATCGCAACTTCCGCGAACGGAACGGATTTTTGGCCCAGGCCTATTCACCTCCCAGCAAGGTTCGCTTCTGGCATTGTGGTAAATGCAGTTTCAGTTACTTGCATCCTTCAAGAGTGTGCGAGTGTTTCGCCACAGTTGGCTCAGATAGTGCTGATCTCTAGACACGTGTTTCGGGTTCTTTAACCGTCATAGGTAGAGATTACAGTCTTTCAAATGTGGGGTTTGCTGAGTAGGCTGTCAACATCTTTCTCAGGTCAGGTACCTCTCACAGGCATGCGGGTGCTTCATCCACCAGCTTGTCAGCTCAATGACTCACGGGAGAACTATTAAACAGGAACAGGGGTGGGAGCACACCGCTTCACCTCCCAGCAAGGTTCGCCCCTGGCATTGTGGTAAATGCAGTTTTGGTTACTTGCTTGCTTCAAGAGTGTTTGAGTGTTTCGCCACAGTTGGCGCAGATAGTGCTGATCTCTAGACACGTGTTTCTGGTTCTTTAACCATCATCAGTGGAGATTACAGTGTTTCAATTGTGGGGTTTGCTGAGTAGGCTGCAACATCTTTCTCAGGTTAGGTACCTCTCACAGGCATGCAGGTGCTTCATCCATGAGCTCATCAGCTCAATGATTCACGGGAGTACTATTAAACAGGAACAGGGGTGGGAGCACACCGCTTCACCTCCCAGCAAGGTTCACACCCTGGCATTGTGGTAAATGCAGTTTCAGTTACTTGCTTGCTTTAAGAGTGTTCGAGTGTTTCGCCACAGTTGGCGCAGATAGTGCTGATCTCTAGACACGTGTTTCTGGTTCTATAACTGTCATCAGTAGAGATTACAGTTTTTCAAATGTGCGGTTTGCCGAGAAGGCTGCCAACATCTTTCTCAGGTCAGGTACCTCTCACAGACATGTGGGTGCTTCATCCACGAGCACGTCAGCCTAATAACTCACAGTAGTACTTTTAAACAGGAACAGGGGGGGAGCACACCGCTTCACCTCCCACCAAGGTTCGCCCCTGGCATTGTGGTAAATGCAGTTTCAGTTACTTGCTTCCTTCAAGAGTGTTCGAGTGTTTCGCCACAGTTGGCTCAGATAGTGCTGATCTCTAGACACATTGTTCTGGTTCTTTAACTGTCATAGGTAGAGATTACAGTCTTTCAAATGTGGGGTTTGCTGAGTAGGCTGTCAACATCTTTCTCAGGTCAGGAACCTCTCACAGGCATGCGGGTGCTTCATCCACGAGCCCGTCAGCCTAATGACTCATGGGAGTACTATTAAATAGGGCTGGGCGGAATTTGCGGAATGCCTCTTCGCGGAATTTTGAAAAAAAATTGTGGAAAATGAGCGCAAAACCTGAGGGACCGTGTGCCCGGGACTGGGGTCCCACGTGCTTGAGCAGGCTCCCCGATCTCCCCGGTCTGGCTGCGTTGAGAAGCAGGGACCGGCCCCGGGCCTCCTGATTTTTGGTCAGGGCCTGGGATCCCACGTCCTGCGGCCTGCCAAGTGTCCAACTGCCCGGGACAAGGGACCCTGTTGCAGAGCCCCGGAGCCCTGCAAGGGCAGGTGGGAGCCCTATCGCTATGGCTCGGTGTGGGCAGCTGGGAGTCCTTTTGGTCCCGCCCTTCTGGTCGCACCTTTCCCTCGGCCATCTGGTCGCATGCAATGCTTTCCAATGGGGCAACCAGATGTCCGGGCCAGCCTGGAAGTCCCGATGAGGGTTCATTTGTCTCCCGGATCCCAGTCAGGGCTCCAGGAGGTCGGGCGCATCCGCGCCTAGGATCCCCTCTGTCACTCGGAGCGCGAAGGTTACAAGAAAGGTGGGTAGCCTTCCTCCGGATCAGTAGGGGCAGGGTATGCCGGGACACCCCTCCAGGGGATGGCGGTTCTCAGGCGGGGACCAGATGGGCCAAGCCCGGACGACACTTCCCCGGGGCGTCCGGTGCTCCCTCCTCCAGCCCGCGGTGAGGCAAAGTGCCCAGGACGGGTTCCATGGTTCCCCGGGCGTCCGGGCCCCGGGAGCTCCGCCGGGCCTCCCATGCCTGAGGCCCAGCGTGGGGTCTACGAGCCCCCCCGAGGCCTGCAGCCCTGGAGCCCTGCAGCCCTGCAGCCCTGCAGCCCTGGAGCCCTGCAGGCCCGGAGCCCTGCAGGCCCGGAGCCCTGCAGCCCCGGAGCCCTGCAGCCCCGGAGCCCCAGAGCCCTGCAGCCACGGAGCCCTGCGTGGGCAGGCGGGATCCCTAGCGCGAAGGCTCGGGGTTAGACAGATGGGAGTCCTTTCAGTCCCGGCCATCTGGTCGCTCCTTTCCCCTCGGCCATCTGGTCGCGCGCAATGCTTTCCAATGGGGCGACCAGATGGCCGGGCCAGCCTGGAAATCCCGATGAGGGCTCATTTGACTCCCGGATCCCAGTCAGGGCTCCAGGAGGTCGGGCGCATCCGCGCCTAGGATCCCCTCCGTCACTCAGAGCGCGAGGGTTACAAGAAAGGTGGGTAGCCTTCCTCCGGATTAGTAGGGGCAGTGTATGCCGGAACACCCCTTCGGGGCTGGCGGTTCTCAGGCGGGGACCAGATGGGCCAAGCCCGGACGACACTTCCCCGGGGCGTCCGGTGCTCCCTCCGCCAGCCCGCGGCGAGGCAAAGTGCCCAGGACGGGCTCCATGGGTCCCCTGGGCGTCCGGGCCCTGGGAGCTCTGCCGGGCCTCCCATGCCTGAGGCCCAGAATGGGGTCTACGAGCCCCCCGAAGCCTGCAGCCCCAAAGCCCTGCAGCCCTGGAGCCCTTCAGCTCGGAGCCCTGGAGCCCTGCAGGCCCTTCAGCCCTGCAGGCCCAGAGCCCTGGAGCCCTGCAGCCCCGGAGCCCTGCAGGCCCGGAGCCCTGCAGCCCCGGAGCCCTGCAGCCCCAGAGCCCTGGAGCCCTGCAGCCCCGGAGCCCTGCAGGCCCGGAGCCCTGCAGCCCCGGAGCCCTGCAGCCCCGGAGCCCTGGAGCCCTGCAGCCCCGGAGCCCTGCAGCCCCGGAGCCCTGCAGGCCCAGAGCCCTGCAGGCCCGGGGCCCTGCAGGCCTGAGGCCCTGCAGCCCCGGAGCCCTGCAGGCCCGGAGCCCTGCAGGCCCGGAGCCCTGCAGCCCCGGAGCCCTGCAGCCCCGGAGCCCTGGAGCCCTGCAGCCCCGGAGCCCTGCAGCCCCGGAGCCATGCAGCCCTGGAACCCTGCAGGCCCGGAGCCCTGCAGCCACGGAGCCCTGCAGCCACGGAGCCCTGCGTGGGCAGGCGGGAACCCTAGCGCGAAGGCTCGGGGTTGGACAGATGGGAGTCTTTTCAGTCCCGGCCATCTGGTCGCTCCTTTCCCCTCGGCCATCTAGTCGCGCGCAATGCTTTCCAATGGGGCGACCAGATGGCCGGGCCAGCCTGGAAGTCCTGATGAGGGTTCATTCGCCTCCCGGATCCCAGCCAGGGCTCCAGGAGGCCGGGCGCGTCCGCGTCTAGGGTCCCCTCCGTCACTCGGTGCGCGCGGGTTACAAGAAAGGGGGGTAGCCTTCCTCCGGATTAGTAGGGGCAGGGTATGCAGGAAAACCCCTCCGGGGCTGGCGGTTCTTTGCCGGGGACCAGATGGGCTACCCCCGGGCAACATCCTCCCAGGCCTCCGGGGCTTCCCCCCTCAGGCCCGTGGCGTGGCAAAGTGCCCAGGGACGGGCTCCACGGGTCCCGGGCAGTGCTCACCCCGGGCCCGAGAGCTCCCGGGCTCCGTCCTGGGTCTAGCCGCGTGTCAGGGTGCCCGGGGTGGGGTCCAGAGGGCTCGGGGAGGCTTCCCCTGTGCCTGCGGTCCTGGGAGTCCCTGGCTGGGTCCAGGGGCCCGGCCGGGCCCCGGGTCGGGGTGTCCGTCCCCCGGCCTGCGGCACTGCCAAGGGACCGGGACAGGGTTCCGTTGTTGCCGGGGGAGCCTCCCCACGCTTGTCTGGGTTCAGGAGCTCAGGCCAGGCCCCTGGGGGGCCCCGGGGAGGGCGGCCTCTCTGCCCTGGGCTCCGTCCTGGGTCCTGCCGCGTGGCAGGGTGCCCGGGGCGGGGTCTGGAGGGCCCGGGGAGGCTTCCACATCGCCTGCGGTCCCGGCAGCCCCGGCTGGGTCCAGGGGCCTGGTCGGGCCCCGGGTCGGGGGCCCCGGACCGTCCCGTCCCCGGGCCTGCGGCACTGCCAAGAGACCGGGACGGGGTTCTGTCGTGTCCGGGGAGCCTCCCCTCGCTCGTCTGGGTTCAGGAGCTCTGGCCGGGCCCCTGTGGGCCCCGGGGAGGGTGGCCTCCCCGCCCCGGGCTCAGTCCTTGGTCCTGCCACGTGGCAGGGCGCCCGGGGCGGGGTCCGGAGGGCCCGTGGAGGCTGCCCCATCGCCTGCGGTCCCGGGAGCCCCGGCTGTGTCCAGGGGCCCGGTCGGGCCCTGGGTCGGAGGCTCCAGCCCCCGGACCCGTCCCCGGTCCTGCGGCACTGCCAAGGGCCCGGGAAGGGGGTCTGTCGTGGCCGGGGAGCCTCCCCTCGCTCGTCTGGGTTCAGGAGCTCCGGCCGGGCCCCTGGGGGCCCCGGGGATGGCGGCCTCCCCGACCCGGGCTCCGTCCTGGGTCCTGTCGCATGGCAGGGTGCCCGGGGCGGGGTCCGGAGGGCCCGGGGAGGCTTCCCCATCGCCTGCGGTCCCGGGAGCCCCGGCTGGGTCCAGGGGCCCGGTCGGGCCCTGGGTCAGGGGTTACCGGCCCCCGGCCCCGTCCCCGGGCCTGCGGCACTGCCAAGGGCCCGGGACGGGGTTCCGTTGTGGCCGGGGAGCCTCCCCTCGCTCGTCTGGGTTCAGGAGCTCCGGCCGGGCCCCTGGGGGCCCCGGGGAGGGCGGCCTCCCCGCCCCGTGCTCCGTCCTGGGTCCTGCCACGTGGCAGGGTGCCCGGGGCAGGGTCCGGAGGGCCCGGGGAGGCTTTCCCATCGCCTGCGGTCCCGGGAGCCCCGGCTGGGTCCAGGGGCCCGGTCGGGCCCCGAGTCGGGGGCTCCGGCCCCCAGCCCTGTCCCCCGGCCTGCGGCACTGCCAAAGGCCCGGGACGGGGTTCCGTTGTGTCCGGGGAGCCTCCCCTCGCTCGTCTGGGTTCAGGAGTTCCGTCCGGGCCCCTGGGGGCCCCGGGGAGGGCG